>NC_136468.1:28651826-33651826 GCF_902686455.1 Sciurus vulgaris
TTTTTTACTTCTGTGCTATATAGACAAAATTAATAGCATGTGTATAATTGTCATTCTTTATCTCTTCCCACCAGTTAAAATGTTTGCTTTGTGAAGGAAGCAGAAAAATCCTGTAGTCTCCTTTGTCCAAAAAGGAAACATGAAACCCTATGAAAATTTAGTTTACAGCATTGGTTCTCATCCAGAAGGCATTTGTTCCCAAAGGACATTTTTGGATTTCACAGTGGGAAGATGGAGCTTTGGGTGGCATCTACTGAGTGAAATCCAGGGGTGTGTTAATCATTGTACAATGTACAGCACATCTCCATAACAAAGAATGACCAGCACTAACATCCATAGATCTAAAGTGGAACAACCCTGGTTCATAAGACTCCCAGATTCTCAGTAGTTCCTAAAATTCTTACATAATCATAATAAATGAGAAATGGAATTGAAGAGAATTGAATTAGAAGATGCAAGGGGACATACAGGTCATAGGATAACAGAGGAACGGTTCCCAATTTCCAAAGTGCTGTAATTTTTTTCCACGTAGTCAGTGAAAAACAATCTGGAATAGAGTGCTTCATCTTATTTCAATTTTACTGTTCACATGATGAAGAAACATTTGGGAAAAAGGAAGAAAATCATTCCTATTTTTTTCTACCTTAAGTTCAAATGTTATAAGTCTTTAATTCTTCCATAATGTTAAAGGTTACTCTTTCTAGCTGTACAATTTACTATAATTAGAAATACTTGATAGAACAATGATAATTCAGTATTTCCAACATTTGTAAATACAATGGTATGTTATAAATATTGTTATTATTAGCAGCACTAGTACTGTTAAGCCCAAAACACCTATATTTTTAATGATGTATTAATAGTACATAAGTGGGGGTTTTGCTTTTTAATAGAATTTCCTATTTTTATTTATTATCTTATCCTTTAAAGAACTAACAATCACAAAATTAAACTGGAATATCATTGCAATGAAGGAAATGAACCGTTTGCATGTTTTTTCATTTTCTTATGTAAAATTATTAGGGAACTTAAGTTTTACTAATAGAAATATATTTTAAAGCAAATTACCTCATGAACCAAGAATATGGATGCATAACTTACATGAATAAGTCCTTTAGTTTTGCTCCCCATTTGAGCCCAGAAATCATTTAATGAGCCAAGTCCCATGTGTGGAAAGTTTCTTGCATTTTATTATTCATAATCACTA
This sequence comes from Sciurus vulgaris, assembly GCF_902686455.1. Taxonomy (NCBI): domain Eukaryota; kingdom Metazoa; phylum Chordata; class Mammalia; order Rodentia; family Sciuridae; genus Sciurus; species Sciurus vulgaris. The sequence goes on from NC_136468.1 coordinate 28,653,034, forward strand.
TAAAATATTTGCTTATACTTTCTTTGGAAATTTGTATTGCATATTTCAGAGACACTAGGTATAGTAAGATTTCAAGAGGCATCTAGAGTGAGTCAGATTTTCTTAACAACTTCTGACAAGCATCAAATTTATTTAGACTGAGAAGTTGGTCACTTTGAAAATTTCAGTTCATCATAATCTGTGGTCAGAAACAACATCAATTTCACTCAACTTATTCTCTTACAAGAAGGATTGGAAAAGATTAATGTAGTAAACTATCTACTGGTATTCAGATGTACTTATGGTTGTCTTTTTTTTTTCCTTATGCATATATATTAGTTTAGTTTGATTTATGTCTGTTAAGAGTATTTAATCTGTTAAGAGACTTCAAGTGATTTCAGATTATTTGAATGTTAACTAGGAGCCCAAGAATCTTCATTTCAAAGTTAACTAATTATTCATATCTTCCCATTTTTTAAAATTAGAATACTTTTAAATTAGAATAGTTTTAAATTAGAAGAGAAAATTTCAGTTAAGAGTAAAAATTTTGAGAATTTTATGCTTAGTGGTATACAATCTCTGCTAACCTAAAAATCATTAAAAATTGAGAATTTTGTGAAATTATTTTAGTAATCTTAAGAATTACAACATTAAACATAAATATATGGGAGGGTTTTTAAGATGATGAAGTAGAAGAGGTAGCTTTCCTGGCTGCTCCGTGGCGTGAAACCAAGCAAGCAGATAGACAGCCTCTCAGCAAGGTGGGTGAACAAAAAGAGGTGGGGGAGACTTCACTGGTTTTTAAAACTGGACAGTCAAAGCAGATCAGAGATTTAGGAGGTTAGAAGTAATAAAATTAGGAAGAAATCCCCAGCAGCACAATAACTGTTGCAGCTGGACCAGAAGCACCACCAAGAGCCTTCCCTCTGCAAGTGAAGTGGAAGGACAAGGGAATTAAAGGAACACACATTTTAAGGTGGCTTGGGTGTGTCTGAATACAGAGCCTTTAGAGATCAAGGACATTGCTTGACTAAACTGAAAGACATACTGCACAATATCCTTGTGTAGGAAAGAAGCCTCTATCTCTCCAGGCGGCATGTGGAGGACAAAGAAAGGAGCCATTTTGCAGCCAAGGTGCAGGGGCTGGCAGCAGAGGGAGCCAATTCCTGGTAAACTGGTGTTTGGCCTGAAATATAGGCCCAGTAAACACACACTGCACGATGTAGAGTGAGTTTAAGTGTCCAGGAGAAAATTACACATGGAAAGAGTTCTACATAGGAGACAACTGGTCTTGGAAACCCACCTGGCCCTACCCCTCCATGTCCAATTCGGCTACTTGCACAACTGGCTGGGAGAGATGCCTCTGGCTGGGAATTTGGAAAGTTGCGGGTGGGAGAGATTGAGTTTGGAGACTGAACATCAGGAAATGGAGGGGTCCACAAGTGACCTACAGGACTAAGAATTGGCACCTCCACCACAAGAGAGGAACCTAGGGAAGATCACTGGGGTAGTCTTTCAGCATGGACCAGCAATTACTGGGCCTTGGAGTTGCTGATTTAAAATCTCCAGACAAATTGGCATTCAACAAAGATTCTGGAGTCTGCCTAAACCTAAATCCTGCCTCCAGGAATTCCACCTACAGGATTAGCTCTCTCATTCCAGGAATCTAGAAGGTGGAGCATTATTCCAGACAACTGCACCTGAAACTGCAAATAAGAGAAACTGAGAATCTTTCAAATTCCAACAGAAAACATTCTTTAACTTCTCATTGAGATATTTTTTCTCACTTTTTTTTTCTTTTTTCTTTTTTTTCTGTTTATTTGTTACCTTAATGGTATATGAATATTTATACATACTCATATTAGTTTTTTTTTTTCTCTCACTTCTAGCATTTTTGAAGACAGTCATTTTTCATGGATCAGTTTGAGGACTAGAATATTTTGTTAGTTTTGTATTTTATTCTTTTATTTTTATTTTTTCAAATTTTTACTTTATATATATATATATATTTTTTTTTTTTTTTTTTGCTCTTACCTATCTGCTTCCCTTGACTTTCTCTTATTTCTTTTGCTAACAGCCAAAGGTTCTTTTACCCTTCCTTTAAATTTTTACTTCTAACTTCTCTCCACCACCCTCATAATCATCACGTCCTGTATCACTTTCATTCTCTCCCAGTATATCACTTGAAATTATAAACCCTTTTGCAAACTTGCTGGGATTTTTTGTAGGCAATAACTGAAAATAACATTTCTGCTTATTGTGATAATTTACATTGTAGCTATCCATAGTAGGAACTATTTGATTTAATGTTGTATATTGTAAGCATTAGTTGTTGTTATTATTTTTCTCCCCCTAAGCAATGAGATACTTGAAACCTGCAGGGACACAATTATTTCACAGGGTAAAGCTCTACTGCCTCAGATCCATACTATTAGATGGGTAGACACACAAACAACATGAAAAAGCAAGGGAACAAATCACCCCAAACAAATGAAGATACTCTAATAACAGAGTTCATGGATACCACAGTGGAAGAAATGTCAGAGGAGGAGTTTAGAATGTACATAGTTAAGCTGATCTGCAAAGAAAATGATGGTATCAGGAGTGAAATCAGACAGAAAATACAGGAAGTGAAAAATCACTTCAGTAAAGAGATAGAGATTTTGAGGAAAAAAAAAAAAAAAACAAGCAAAAATTTCAAAGGAAATAACCAATAAACCAAATAAAAAAGTCAATAGAAAGCATCAATAGACTACTTGGAAGACAGTTTCAGGCAATAAAGGAAAAATATATAATCTTGAAAACAAAATTGTGAAGAAAAGATGTTAAGAGATGATGAACAGAACTTCCAAGAAATATGGGAAAACTTATAAAGAATACATTTAAGATTATTGGGATAGATGAAGGCTTGGAGATATAAATCAAAGGAATGCACAATCTTTTCAATGAAATAATATCAGAAAATTTCCCAAAACTAAAGAATTAAATGGAAAATCAAATATGAGAAACTTACAAGACCCTTAATGTACAAAATTACAACATACCTACACCAAGGCACAGTACTATAAACATGACTAACAAACAGAATAAGTATAGAATTTTAAAGGCTGAAGGAGAAAAACAATGGGTGACATTTAGAGGGAAAACAACCTAGATTTCAGCTGATATCTTAAACCAGATCCTCAAAGTTCAGAGGGCTTAGAATAATATATACCAAGCTCTGAAAGAAAATGGGTGCCAGCCAAGAATCCTATACCCAGCAAAATTAAGCTTCAGAATTGATGATGAAATTAAAACTTTCCATGATAAACAAACATTAAAAGAATTCACAACTAAGAAGCCTGCACTATAAAACATACTTAAGAAGTATTTCATTAAGAAGAAATGAAAAATAAAAGTAGAAACCAGGAAAAGGAGGAACTGCAATAAAAGAACAGTGAATCAATGGAGAAAATAATTCAAATTAAAAGCCAGAAATGAATCAAAATAACAGAATAAAAATCATACCACATTAATAACACTGAATATAAATGACCCAAACTCATTAATCAAAAGACATAGACTGGCAGAGTGAATTAAAAAACAAGACCCAACAATGACATCCAAAGACTGAAGGTCAAAAGTTGGATAAAACATATTACTCACATGGTTCATGTAAATAAACAGGGGTTTCTATCCTCAGATCAGATAAAGTGGAATTCAAGCCGAAGATAATCAGAAGGGACAAAGAAGGCCATTTCATACTGCTTAAGGGAATTAGACATCAACAAAACATAACAATCATAAATATTTATGCCCCCCAAAATGGAGTATCTACATACATCAAACAAACCATTCTCAATTTCAAGAAGCAATAATACTGGGTGACTTTAAAACATTTATTACACTACTGGATAGAACCTCCAAACAAAAACTAAACAAAGAAACCACAGAACTAAATAATACAATCAATAATTCAGACATATATAGAATATTTCACCCATCAATGAGCAAAAACACTTTCTTCTCAGCAGCAGATAGATCCTTCTCTAAAACAGACCATATCTTATACCACAAATCAACTCTAAGAAAATACAAAAAAAAAAAATAGAGATAATATCCTACATTTCATCAGATCATAATGGAATGAAATTAGAAATCAAGGATAGAATAAAAAGCAAGCTACTCTAACACCTGGAGACAATATTTTGCTACTGAATGATAAATGGATAGCAGAAGAAATCAGGGATGAAATAAAAAAATACATAGAGATAAATGAGAATACTGATACAATATATTAAAACCTCTGGGACTTTATGAAGGCAATGCTGAGAGGAAAGTTCATTGCATTGTGTTCATTCATTAAAAAAAATAAAGTCAATGAATAAATGACCTAACATTATATTTCAAAGCCCTAGAAAAAGAACAAATCAACACCAAAAGCAGAAGACAGAAAATAATTAAAATCGGAGCTGAAATCAATGAAATTGAAACAAAGGAGCAATCCAAAAAATTGACAAAACAAAAAGTTGGTTCCTTAAAAAAATAAAATTGATAAACCCTTAGCCACACTAACGAAGAGAAAGAGAATGAAAACTCAAATTACTAAAATTCATAATGGAAGTGGAAATAACACCACAGACTCTACAGAAATACAGGAGATAATTAGAAAATATTTTAAAAATCTATACTCAAATAAATTAGAAAATCTTTGAAGACATCATCAAATTTCTAGAGACATATTACCTACCCAAATTGAATAAGGCGGACATAGAACATTTAAGCAAATCAAATGCAAGCAATGAAATTGAAGATGCCATCAAAAGCCTACCAAGAAAGAAAAACCCAGAACTAAATGGATTTTCAACTGAGTTCTACCATACCTTCAGAAAAGAATTAATGCCAATCTTCCCTCTAATTATTCTGTGAAGTAGAAAGGAGGAAACCCTACCAAACTCATTCTATGAAGCTGGTATCACCCTGATACCAAAACCAGACAAAGACAAATCAAGGAAAGAAAATTTCAAACAAATAGCTCTGATGAACATAGATATAAATATTCTTAATAAAAAAACTGGCAAAAACTTATGAAAAAGATAGTGCAGTCAATTTGGGACATCCCAGGGATGCAAGATTGGTTCAACATATGAAAATCAAATAAATGTAATTCATCAAATTAATAGACTAAAAGATAAGAAGCACATGATTATCTCAATAGATGCAGAAAAGCACTTGACAAAATACAGCACCCCTTCATGTTCAAAACACTAGAAAAATTAGTGGTAGTGGGAACATACCTCAACATTGTAAATCTATATGTGCCAAACCCAAGGCCATTGTCATTCTAAATGGAGAAAATTTGAAAACTTTCCCTCTAAAAACTGGAAAAAGACAGGGATGCCTCTTTCACCACTTCAATTCAACATAATCCTGGAAACTCAAGCCAGAGCAATTAGACAGACCAAAGAAATAGGAAAAGAAGACCTCACAGTAACAATATTTGCCAGTGACATGATTCTATATTTAGAAGATCCAAAAATCTCCACCACCAGAAAATTTCTAGAATTCACAAATGAATTCAGCAAAGTAGTAGGATATAAAATTAACACCCATAAGTCAATTACATTCCTAAACATAAGTGATGAACTGAAGGAAAAATTAGGAAAACTATCCCATTTACAATAGCCTAAAAAAAAATAAAATATTTGGGACTAAATCTAACAAAAGAGGTGAAAGCCCGCTAAAATGAAAACTACAGAACACTAAAAACAGTAATTGAAAAAGACCTTAGAAGATGGAAAGATCTCCCATGTTCTTGGATAGGCAGAATTAATATTGTCAAAATGACCATACTACCAAATTGCTAAGCAGACTTAAAGCAATTCCTATTAAAATTCCAATGACATTCTTCATGGAACTAGAAAAAGCAATCATGAAATTCATTTAGAAAAATAACAGAGCCAGAATACCCAAAGAAATCATTAGCAGGAAGAATAAGCAGGAGGTATCACAATACCAGAACTTAAAACTATACTACAGAGCAATAGTAACCAAAATTGCTTGGTATTGGCAGCAAAACAGACATGAAGACCAGTGGTACAGTATAGGAGACACAGAGACAAACCCACATAAATTCAGTTATCTCATACTAGACAAAGGCACCATAAACATACATTAGAGAAAAGAGCTTCTTCAACAAATGATGCTGGCCAAACTGGAAATCTGTATGTAATAAAATGAAATTAGACCACTATCTCTCAACCTACACAAAACTCAAAGTGGATCAGGGACCCAGACATTAAACCAAGACCCTGTGCCTACTAGAAGAAAAAGTCAGCCCAAATCTCCATTAGGTAGGCTTAAGAACTGAATTCCTCAATAAAACCCCTGAAGCACAAGAAGTAAAATTAAGAATAAGTAAATGGGATTGTATCAAACTTAAAACTTCTTCAAAGTAAAGTAAACAATCAAAAAGATGAAGAGAGAGCCTACGGAATGGTAGAAAATCTTCGCCACTTGTATCTCAGATAGAGCATTAATTTCCAGGGTATACAAAGAACTCAAAAAAGCTTAACACCAAAAATAAATAAGTAAACGAACAAACAAACAAACAAATGGGCAAAGGAACTGAATAGTTACTTCACAGAAGAAATATAATCAGTCAACAAATATGTGAAAAAATGTTCAACATCACTAGCAATTAGAGAAATGCAAGTTAAAATCACACTGAGATTTCATCTCATTCCAGTCAAAATGATAATTTTCAAGAATACAGGTAACAATAAATGTTGGTGGGGGCAGCCTTCCCACACCGATGTTGGACCCCATGCTGAGCCCACCAAGCCCCCACACAGAGGTAGGACAGGCACTGAGCTCGCCCCTCCCCTCGCACCAAGGTCACATGCCATTGCTGAGGCCACACCCCCTCACACAAAGGTCTGACAGACGCTGAGCCCACCTCCCCACACCAAGATCTCACGCCCTTTCTGAGCCTGCCTGCCTGCCTGCCTGCCTGCCCCCCTAGTGCTGAGGGACACTGTGCCTGCCTCTGTACTGTCTCAACACACCCTTGCTGGGGCTCCCCAGCTTCTTTGGAGGCTGGTGCAGGCATTTTGAATTATTTCCGAGGGTGTGGCCATCGTCACTGGAAGAGCAGCTTCCTTCCTGAGACACCTACAGGAGACTGGAGGCCCTTTGACAGGTACCTCTATTTACTCACTTCCATCCTACACACTTCCCCATCCTCTTGTTCACAACTAGAAATACTGTAAATAGTAACTGAACTGATCCAGTTTATTTTAAAAATGTTAAAGCCTTTATAAGGGCTACCTGGTTCAGGGCTGCATTTTCTCTGTATTGGGTGCTACTGGTATTTATCTCCCTTTCAAAGGAGAGGTAGAGGAAAACTGAAGGGTCATAATAAGCCTGCCGGGGGCAAACTTCAGTATCTCTGATCTTCACTGCTAGAGGGGAATATACAGAAACAATATGAAAAAACAGGGGAAGAAAGTGTCCCTAACAAACCAAGATGCTATTGTGATAGACTCCAATGACACCATGGGAGTAAAAATGACAGAAAAAGAGTTTAGAGTCTGCATGATTAAAATGATCCATGAAGCAAAAGACAGGATAAGAGAGCTAATGCAGGCAATGCATGACCATTCCAGTAGACAGTTAAAAGAGCAAATGCAAAAAGCAAAAGAACACTTCAATAAAGAGATAGAGATTCTGAAAAAAAAAAAAAAAAAAAGAAAAAGAAAAACAGAAATACTTGAAATGAAAGAAATGATAAACCAAATTAAAAATTCAATAGAAAGCATCACCAACAGACTAGACCTTATGGAAGACAGAATCTCAGACAATGAAGACAAAATATTCAATCTTGAAAATAAAGTTGAACAAACTGAGAAGATGTTAAGAAGTCATGACTGGAACCTCCAAGAATGATGGGATATCATGAAAAGACTGAATTTAAGAATTATTGGGATTGAGGAAGGCACAGAGATATAAACCAAAGGCATGAACAACCTATTCAATGAAATAATATCAGAAAATTTCCCAAACCTGAAACATGAAATGGAAAATCAAATACAAGAGGCTTGCAGAACACCAGGTGCACAAAAGTACAACAGATTCACACCAAGACATATTAAAATGAAAATACCTCACATTCAAAATAAAGATAGGATTTCAAAGGCTATGAGAAAAAAGTGTCAGATTACATATAAGGGGAAACCAATACAGATATCAGCAGATTTTCAGCCCAGACTCTAAAAGCAAGAAGGGCCTGGAACAATATATTTCAAGTTCTGAAAGAACACGGACGCCAACCAAGAATACTATACCCAGAAAAACTGACCTTCAGATTTGACGATGAAATAAAATCTTTCCATGATAAACAAAAGTTAAAAGAATTTACAAATAGAAGCCTGCCCTACAGAACATTCTCAGCAAAATATTTTGTGAGGAGGAAGTGAAACACAACAATACAAGTCAGCAAAGGGAAGAACTACCCTAAAAGGAAAACCAATCAAAAAACAAGTAAAAAACCAAAAATAAGTCAAAATGAGCAGGAATACAAATTGTATCACAATAATAACTTTGAATGTCAATGGCCTAAATTCAATAATCAAAAGACATAGACTGGCAAGTTGGATTAAAAAGAAAGACCCAACAATATGCTGTCTTCAAGAGACTAATCTCATAGAAAAAGACATCCACAGAATAAGGTGAAAGGATGGGGAAAAACATACCATGCACATGGACTCAGCAAAAAAACAGGGGTCTCCATCCTCATGTCAGATAAAGTGGACTTCAACCTAAGTTAGTCCAAAGGGATAAAGAAGAACTTTTCATACTGCTTAAGGGAAGCATAAAATAGCAAGATATAATTTTAAATATTTATGCCCCAAACAATGGAGCATCTATGTTCATCAAACAAACCCTTCTCAATTTCAAGAATCAAATAAACCAAAACACATTAATAATGGGGGACTTTAACACACTGCTCTCACCACTGGATAGACCCTCCAAACAAAAACTGAACAAAGAAACTATAGAACTAAATAATACAATCAATGATACAGAATTAATGGATATTTACAGAATATTTCATCCATCATCGAGTGAATATACTTTCTTCTCAGCAGCTCATGGATCCTTCTCCAAAATAGACCATATGCTATGCCACAAAGAAGCCATTCATAAATACAAAAAGTAGAGATCCTCCCCTGTATCCTATCAGACCATAATGGAATGCAATTAGAAATGAAAGATAAAATGACAAACAAAAACTACTCATATACCTGGATACTAAATAATATGCTACTGAATAATGCAATGATAACAGAAGACATCAGGGAAGAAATAAAAATAATCATAGAGGTAAATGAGAATAATGACACAACATATCAAAACCTCTGGGACATTATGAGTTGGTTCTTGAAAAAGTAAACAAAATTGATAAACCCCTAGACACACTAACGAAGAGAAAGAGAAAAAACTCAAACTACTAGAATTTGTGATGAAAATGGAAAGATCACAACAGACACCATTGAAATACATAACATAATTAGAAGCTACTTTGAAAATCTATACTCCAACAAAATAGAAAATATCAAAGATATAAACAAATTTTTAGAGACATATGATCCTCCCAACTGAATCAGGAAGATGTACACAATCTAAAGAGATCAATTTGAAGCACTGAAATAGAAGAAGCCATCAAAAGCCTACCAACAAGGAAAAGCCCAGGACAAGATGGATTCTCAGCCGAATTCTACAAGACCTTTAAAAACTACTGATACCAATACTCCTCAAAGTATTTCAGGAAATAGAAAAGGAGGGGACCCTTCCAAATTCATTCTATGAGGCTAGTATCACTCTGATACCAAAACCAGACAAAGACACATCAAAGAAAGAAAACTTTAGACCAATATCCCTGATGAACATAGATGCAAAAATCCTTAACAAAATACTGGCAAAGTGCATGTAAAAATATATTAAAAGGATAGTGCACCATGATCAAGTGGGCTTTATCCCAGGGATGCAAGGTTGGTTCAACATTCAGAAATCAATAAATGTAATTCACCACATCAATAGACTTAAAGTTAAGAATCACATGATTATTTCAATTGATGCTGAGAAAGCATTTGATAAAATACAGCACCCCTTCATGCTTAAAACACTAGGAAAAATAGGAATAGTAGGAACATACCTCAACATTGCAAAGGCTATCTAAGGTAAGCCCACAGCCAACATCATTCTTAATGGAGAAAAACTGAAAGCATTCCCTCTAAAAACTGGAACAAGACAGGGATGCCCTCTTTCATCACTTCTATTCAACATTATCCTTGAAACACTTGCCGGAGCAATTAGACCAACCAAAGAAATTAAAGGGATACAAATAGGAAAAGAAGAACTAAAGCTGTCACTATTTGCTGATGACATGATCCTATATTAAGAATATTCAAAAACTCCACTAGAAAACTTCTAGAACTAATAAACAAATTCAGCAAAGTAGCAGGATATAAAATCAATACACATAAATCTAATGCATTTCTATTCATAAGTGATGAATCCTCTGAAAGAGAAATTAGGAAAACCACTCCATTCACAGTAGCCTCAAAAAAATATAAAATACTTGGGAATTAATCTAACAAAAGAGGTGAAAGACCTCTACAATGAAAACTACAGAACATTAAAGAAAGAAATTGAAGAAAACCTTCGAAGATGGAAAAATCTCCCATGTTCTTGGATAGGCAGAATTAACATTGTCAAAATGGCCATTCTACCAAAGGCACTATACAGATTCAAAGCAATTCCAATTAAAATCCCAATAACATTCCTCATAGAAGTAGAGAAAGCAATCATGAACTTCATCTGGAAGAACAAGAGACCTCAAATAGCCAAAACAATCCTGATTAGAAAAAGTGAAACAGGAGGTATCACAATAGCAGACATTAAGCTATATTACAGAGCAATAGTAACAAAAACAGTATGGTATTGGCAGCAAAATAGGCTGACTAATGTTACACAATAGAAGACACCAGAGACAAAATCACATAAATACTGTCAACTCATACTAGACAAAGGAACCAAAAACATACTATGGAGAAAAGATAGCCTCTTCAACAAATGATGCTAGAAAAACTGGAAATCCATATGCAGTAAAATGAAATTAAACCTCTACCTCACACCCTGCAAAAAAATCAACTCAAACTGGATCAAAAACGTAGGAATTAGACCAGATACCCCGCATCTAATGGAAGATAACCCATCACGTTGGGTTAGCATCAGACTTCCTCAATAAGACTCCCAAAGCACAAGAAATCAAAGCAAGAATCAATAAATGGGATGGACTCAAACTAAAAAGCTTTTTTTGAGCAAAGGATACAATCAAGAATGTGAAGAGAGAGCCTACAGAGTGGGAGAAAATCTTTCCCACATGCACTTCAGATAGAGCACTTATCTCCAAAATTTATAAAGAATTTACAAAACTTTACAACAAAAATACAAAGAACCCAATCAATAAATGGGCCAAGGAACTGGACAGACACTTTACGGAAGAAGACACACAGGCAATTAATAAATATATGAAAAAGTGTTCAACATCTCTAGTAATTAGAGAAATGCAAATTAAAACAACTCTGATTTCATCTTACTCCAATTAGAATGGTGGTTATTATCAAGAACACAAAGAATGATAGATGTTGGCATGGATGTGGGGAAAAAAGGCACACTTGTACATTGCTGGTGGAGTTGCAAATTTGTGCAGCCACTCTGGAAAGCAGTATGGAGAATCCTAAGAAAACTTGGAATGGACCCACCTTTTGACCTAGTTATCCCACTCCTCAGTTTATACTCAAAGGACCTAAAATCAGCAAACTACAGTAACACAGTCACATCAAGGTTTATAGCAGATCAGTTCACAATAGCTAGATTGTGGAACCAACCTAGATGCCCTTCAACAAATGAATGGATAAAGAAACTCTGGTATATATACACAATGGAATACTATTCAACCATAAAGAAGAATAATATTATGGCATTTGCAAATAAATGGATGGAATTGGAAAATACATGCTAAGTGAAATAAGGCAATTCCAAAAAACCAAAGGCCGAATGTTTTCCCTGATAAGTGGAGAATGATATACAATGGGGGTGGGGAGTTGGGGAATGAGAGAATAATGGGGGAACTTTAGAATATGTAGAAGGAAATGAGAGGAGGGGGATATGAAAACTGGTGGAATGAGACAGACATCATCACCCTATGTGCATGTATGATTACATGAATGGTATGAATCTACATCGTGTACAACCATATAAATGAAATTATGTACCCCATTTGTGTACAATGAATCAAAATGCAGTCTGTAAAAAATTAAAAGCTAAATATAATAATAATAATAATAAAACAGATCCCAGTGGGAATCACAAGTTCCAATAAAATAGAAAAGACTGTAAAAAATAAATAAATAAATAAATAAATTTTGGTAGGGATGCAGGGGAATAGGTACACTCATACATTACTGGTGGGACTACAAATTGGTGCAACCACTCTGGAAAACAGTATGGAGATTGCTCAGAAAACTTGGAATGGAACCACCATTTGACCCAGTTATCCCACTCATAGGCATATACCCAAAGACTTAAACATACTACAGTGACATGGCCACATCAATGTTAATAGCAGCTTGATTCACAATATCTAAGCTGCAGAGCAAAACTAGATGCCCTTCAATAGATGAATGGATAAAGAAAATGTGGTATATAAACACAATAGAATATTATTCAGCCATTAAGAAGAATGAAATGATGGTATTTGCTGGTAAAGGGATGGACCTGGAGATTATCATGCTAAGTGAAATAGGCCAATCCCAAAAAAACAATGGCTAAATGTTCTCTCTGATAAGATGATGCTAACTCACAACAGGCAGCAGGGAGGGAGGAGTGGAGATTCACCAAATTAGACAGGAGAAATGAAGGGAAGAGAAGGGGGAATGTGAATAAGAAAGATGGTAGAATGAAGCAGACATAACTTTCCAGTGTTCATATAGAAATTCAGGACCAGTGTAACTCCACATCATATATAACCACAAGAATGGAAATTTATACTCTTGTGCAATATGTCAAAATACTCTCTACTGTCATCTTTAACTAAAATATCAAATAAAAAAATGCAATCAGAACCAGTATTTAATGGATAGCAAGTCAGGCATAGAGGTGGATTTTAAAAAACTCAGTGAACATGTGAAAAAAAAACAACATAGCTATATGGACATGTGAAGTATTATGAATAGTTCCCGGTGACTGCAGCTCCTTGAATTTTCTGACAATCTAAAGCTCCTGGACAGTGTCATCACATGTTGGTTCCACAAATTCAGGAATCACATATAAGATTCCTTAGTGTTCCGTCTCCCATTTCCTCTAGGAGGTGTTTCTAGTAAAAGGGTTGATTTATATGTGTGTATATAGAAGTGTATTAATTCTTAAATTACTGGGACTATTTAAATATAGTCACACTGAATACTCACAAATTATCATTCATACTTCTTTAGTTCAACATTATCTCCATTTTAGAAAACTGTTCCCATCAACAGCTTTGAAAGTTTGAATGTTCTAGACATTTTAATTCAAACACTGACTCAGTACTGCTTTTAGACTTGGACAAGTTAGGCCTCTTCCCTAAACCTTGTACCTCAGAGGACAGGTACCTCCAGGAGCATTTTCAATATTTTTGAAGTCTTGGGCCTTACTGTTTGCTTAGCATGCATGAGTCCCTGGGTTTGATCCTAGCACTAAAAAACAAATAAAAAGAAAATTTTTTTAAAAAAGAAAGAAAAGAGAAAAGAACCTTCTTATGCTGGGATGATGGTTCACTGCCTTCTGGGCATAGTCCAGACTGGGCGAAACATGAACTCTAGTGCACACTTCTCTACTTCACACGTTTTCTGACCCTCTATCCAGGACCTAGGCTCTGAGAAGCTCAGACACATTCAACCCACCTGGACTTCCCAGATCCCCATGTCTGAGTCCCAGGTCCAGACAACAGCCTGGCAAGAGGATCAAGAGGATTGTTTTAGCTCTTTGGCAAGGTTTTTTTCCCCCCCGTGTTGTCTCATATAATTTAGCAACTATAATGATGATGTAGACACACTGACTTGGGTGACTCTCACTCACACTGGACATAAGGCAGTTAAAAGTTCTGGGCTGCTGGTGGACCACAACTGACCCTTGGGGTTGAGTCACACATGTCACAGGCATGGACCTGTGCATTAGCTCTTGGCCTTGTTCCAGCCATAGTGCATCTCCAGCACACAGCACCCAGAGGAGGCAGGAGGTGTGGCAGCTGACTTTGGCACTAAGTCCCCTTGGTGCCTACACACAGAGAGATCACTCCATTTCCTTAGCAGGTGTTGTGCCACATGTCAGGCACAATTTCCTACAAAATCTTTAGAGATTCGGGCACATAAAAACAGTATTTCTTTTGTCCTCTCTTTTTCCGCTCAAGTTATAGTGTTATAAGATCCTGAGTTAGTCTTAAGCTATGACAGACAAGGAGGAATCTTCCTTAGACTGATGTCTCCACTCTTGTTCTCTCCCTGGGTCTCTCATCTCTCCTGCTCTGGATGCAGAAGAGGGGTTAACATGGAAGAGTCACCTTTTTTTTTTTAAGTTTTTTATTTATTCTCTTTAGTTATACATGACTGTAGAGTGTATTTTGACATATTACACATACAAGGAGTATCACTTCACATTCTTGTGGTTATACATGATGTGGAGTTACACTGGTCATATATTCATATATGAACACATATATGATTCATTCTACTGTTTTTCCTATTCTCATCCCTCCTCACTTCCATTCATTCCCCTTTGTCTAATCCAGTGAACTTCTTTCCTTGCCTTCCCCGCAACTCCCAACTTATTGTGAGTTAGGATCCGCATATCAAAGAGAACATTCACCCTTTGGTTTTGGGGGACTGGTTTATTTCACTTAGCTTGATAGTCTCCAGTTCCATCCATTTACTGGCAAATGCCATAATTTCATTATTCTGTATAGCTAAGTAACATTCCATTTTGTGTATATACCAAATTTTTGAAAAGCCACCTTCTAGAAATATAGCGAATACTATGATTTTAGATAAAAAAAAAAAAAAAACCATGACTGAAGGTTCTGTTGCACTATCCTTATGTTATAAAATTATGCTATGACATTTCGAATGATAAATTTAGCAGGAAAATAAGTTTGTGTTCAGATTTTCCTGTATTTTCTGTTAAGATTGCCACTTATAGTGATTATCAATGGAACACAGTAACAATCTTTGAGAGTCATTGAAAGCCAGTATCCTGCCCAACATCACAGATTCTAGAGCTTGAGAAGCTTGAGAGCCTGAGAAGCACTAATACAATCAGCTGTTCATGAACAAAAGAGGGGAATTAACTACAGAAGCTAAAAGACCTATACTATTTCAATCTCAGATAGGTCCCAAGAGCTATAACAATGTGAAAACAATCCTGTTAACTATGGAGGAATGAAACTGAATGATACCTTTTGAAAACAATAATAATCTCTGGATCTGAATTAGAAAAGGTGGTGCCACGACACCTTGAAGAAATTTCTTGTAAATACTTTTCTAGCCATCATTATCAATTATCATCAATAAACTGCCACTCATCAAAAGGATCCACAAATTTTCAAAACATATTTTTAATCCTAATTGCTTACACAGACTGGGGCTCACTACACTCAAGGGAATGGACCCTAAATTGACCATCTCTCTTTTGGAATTTGATAGGTATTACTATGTAGTTTAAGATACTTTATTAAGAGAAAAGACAAAGTCAGACCAAAAGGGAGGAAATAGTATAACAAAATAAAGGAATGTTAAATATAGAAAAATCATACATGTTTTAAAGATGAATCATAGAAATCAGAATACATATTTCATGTACTTTATTTTAAAAAGATTAAAATCTGCTTTATCATCCACTTTATTAAAGAGTTTTTCCTCTGTATCGGTATATTGTGTTGTGTGGCTTTGTTGTTGTTTTTACTAAGAAGCACAAGTCTTTGAAAACAACATATACCAGTCAAACCAGCCCTCTAGCCAAAAACAACTGTAGAACTTCATAAAATATATGAAGCAACTCCTTTCAGAGTGTCAGAGGCAGGGAATAGAATGACAGGTCAGGAAACGTACAGGAAAGCCCAATAACCACACTGGCTTTCTTCCTGGAAGCGCTTTCCAGATACACTGCAAAGTAGCAGACCCAAACAGGGCAAGGGTTCCTCTCAGCCCAGCCGGCAAGGAAGGGAGTTCTAGGCTGCTATGCTGGCTACAGTCTAGTGGGAAAGAAGACCTGCAAAAATTTTGCATGAGGTTCATTTTTATCTAACCATGTACTAGGCTGAGCATGCCCCATGTGAACTCCAGGAGGCCTAGACTTTCATCTAATGTTACATTAAATTTTTAACTGATTCTTTTTAATCTACTTGTCTGGTATTGACCCTTTCTCCCAAATGCTGCCACAGACAGACAGGCTACTCCATGTGTGCTGTCAGTCCCTGGAGAGGCCTTTCCCCCCTTGTGTTCCACATTATTTGGTTTCCCTGCTCCTTGACAAACTTAAAGGATATGACTTCATGGCTTGTCCAGCCTCTTACAACTTTTAGAAGGGACAAGGCACGTTTTCCAGTTTTCAACATGCCCTGTGGAAACAGACATTTCATTTAGTTAATTTTCAATAAAGGTGCCAAAGGAATCAACTTGGGAAAGGAAAGCCCATTCAGCAAATGTTACTGAGATAATAGAATATTCTTTGAAAAAAATTAACCTCAATCACTATTTCGTATCATATATAAAAATTAACTTGAGATGGATTATAAACCTAAATGTCAAAGCTAAGTCTCTAAAGTTTCTTGAGGAAAACATGGGAGAATATCTTTATGACTTAGGGTTAGATATTGATTTCTTAGACTGGACACAGAAAGCAAAGTTACAACCTTTTTAAAGCTCTAAGTTGTAATTCATTAAAAGTGTATGCTCATAAAGAAAAGACACTAGTAAGGAGATGGCTAGGTAAACCACAGGTGGGAGAAAATATTTGTAAAACATGAAAATGACATATAACTGACTGACATATTTGTGACATATAAATCGCTCTTACAATTCAGCAATATAAAAGCAAAGAACCCAATAAAAATGGGAAAAAGACTTGAACAGACACTTAACAAAAAGGAAATATGATGGTCAATAACAACGAAAATGGCGCTTTCCACACAGCGCCAGCCACAAGTCCCCAAGCCAGCAGTGACCTCTGGCCCGCAAGCAGCCTCTGGGACCAGGGCAAGGCAGCCAGAGACCTCTCCAGGCAGACCTGTCCCCCAGCCCCCCGGCTGCAGGCTTTTTCCACAGGGCGATCCAAGATGGCGGACTAGAGGGTTACTGCATCTCCAGTCCCTCCAGAACCCAGGATTCAAGAAGGGGAGGCATTGAGAGACTCGGACTAAAATAGAGCCACAGGGTGAGTCTCCCCCACCCGATGAAGTGCTGCTGGGCTGCAGGCCCAGATTCGGGTGGCTTATTAGAGTAGGGCAGGGCAGCTAGAGTCTTCCCCAGGCGGCCCTGCCCGCTCCGGCAGTGGGCTCCTCCCACAGGGCCAGATTCTCCAGCATCTCAGAGCAGGCCCCCCAGTGAGAGCCTTTCTGCACAGAACAAAGCTTCAAGTCCCTGAACCAGGGCATCGAGTTCCTGCCCACAGGTTGCTTCAAGGACCAGGACAGGGCAGACAGGGACTTCCCCAAGCAGCCTGCAGCCCGGCCCCCTCTGGCGGGAAGCGCATTTCAGGCTAGCTTCTCGGAGCAGGCCCCCCCCAGTGAGAGCCTTTCCACACAGAGCCAGCTCCAAGCCCTGGAACCAGTAGCGGGCTAGGGGCAGCTTTCCTTGGAAGCACTGCATTATCAAGTTACTCCAAGACTTCAAGCTACTGAAGGCAGGAAGGTGATACACTGGAAATCTACAGGGACACTATAAGCCAATAGAAGAATTCTGCAATATCACAAAGTCCCACTGACATCTGACCAATATGAGAAAACAAGGGAAGAAAATGTTCCAAACAAACCTACATACTATATCAATAAAACCCAATGACAGCACGGCAGAAGAAGTGTCAAAAAGGGAGTTCAGAATGTACATAATTAAAACAATCAGGGAAGCAAAGGAGGAGATGAAAGAGCAAATGCAAGCATTGAAGGAGGAGATGAAAGAGCAAATGTAGGCATTAAATGATCGCACCAATCAATAGTTAAAGGAGCAAATACGGGAAACAAGAGATCATTTCAATAAAGAGTTAGAGATATTGAAAAAAAAAAACAGAAATCCTTGAAATGAAGGAAACAATAAACCAAGATAAAAACTCCATAGAAAGCATAACCAATAGGATAGAACACCTGGAAAACAGAACCTCAGATACTGAAGAAAAAATATTTAATCTTCAAAAAAAAATTGACCAAACAGAAAAGATGGTAAGAAATCATGAACAGAATCTACAAGAATTATGGGATATCATGAAAAGGCCAGATCTAAGAATTATTGGGATTGAGGAAGGCTTAGAGAAACAAACCAAAGGAATGAACAATCTATTCAATGAAATCATATCAGAAAATTTCCCAAATCTGAAGAATGAAATGAAAAACCAAGTACAAGAGGCTTATAGGACTCCTAATATACAAAATTACAACAGACCCACACCAAGGCACATTACTATGAAAATACCTAACATACAAAATAAAGACAAAATTTTAAAGGCCGCGAGAGAAAAGAATCAAATTACATTCAGTGGGAAACCAATAAGAGTATCAGCAGATTTTTCAATCCAGACCCTAAAAGCGGGAAGGGCCTGGAACAACATTTACCAAGCCCTGAAAGAAAATGGATGCCAACCAAGAATGTTATACCCAGCAAAACTTACTTTCAGATTTGACAACGAAATAAGATCCTTCCATGATAAACAAAAGCTAAAGGAATTTACAAAAAGAAAGCCGGCATTACACAACATTCTCAGCAAAATATTCCATGAGGAAGAGATGAAAAACAATGATGCAAATCAGCAACGGGAGGAACTAGCCTAAAGGAATAACCAAATAAAGGAGAAACCAAATCATGTCAAAAAACAAAAATGAGTCAAATGACTGGGAATACAAATCATATCACAATAATAACCCTGAATGTTAATGGCCTGAACTCATCAATCAAAAGACATAGACTGGCACATTGGATTAAAAAGAAAAATCCAACAATTTGCTGCCTGCAAGAGACTCATCTCATAGAAAGAGATACCCATAGACTAAAGGTGAAAGGATGGGAAAAAACATACCATGCACACGGACACAGCAAAAAAGCTGGAGTATCCATCCTCATTTTAGATAATGTGGACTTCAAGCCAAAACTAGTCAGAAGGGATAAAGAAGGTCATTACATACTGCTTAAGGGAAGCATAAATCAGCAAGACATAACAATCATAAATATCTATGCCCCAAACATTGGCTCATCCATGTACGTCAAACAGATCCTTCTCAATTCCAGAAATCAAATAGACCACAACACAATAATACTAGGCAATTTTAACACACTTGTCTCACCGCTCGACAGATAGTCCAAACAAAAATTGCATAAAGAAACCATAGATCTCAATAACACAATCAACAATTTAGACTTAACTGACTTATATAGAATATACCATCCAACAAAGAATAAATACACTTTCTTCTCAGCAGCACATGGATCCTTCTCTAAAATAGACCATGTCTTATGCCACAAAGGTACTGTTAGAAAATACAAGAAGATAGAGATACTACCTTGTACTCTATCAGATCACAATGGATTGAAATTAGAAATAAATGACAGAATAAAAAACAGAAACTTCTCCAATACCTGGCGATTAAATAATACACTATTATATGATGAATGGATAACAGAAGACATAAGGAGGGAAATAAAAAAAATTTTAGAAGTAACAAGAACACAGACACATCATATCAAAATCTCTGAGACACTGTGAAAGCAGTACTTAGAGGAAGATTTATTTCATGGGGTGCATTCAACAAAAGAAGTAGAAATCAACAAATAAACAACTTAACACTACAGCTCAAAGCCCTAGAAAAAGAAGAGCAGACCAACACCAAAAGTAGTAGAAGACAGGAAATAGTTAAAATCAGAGCCGAAATCAACGAAATTGAAACAAAAGAAACAATTGGAAAAATTAACAAAATAGTTGGTTCTTTGAAAAAATAAACAAAATTGATAAACCCTTAGCCACACTAACAAAGAGAAAGAGGGAGAAAACTCAAATTACTAAAATTCAGAATGAACAAGGAAATATCACAACAGACACGAGTGAAATACAAAACATAATTAGAAGCTATTTTGAAAATCTCTACTCCAACAACCAGAAAACATCGAAGACATCAACAGGCTTCTAGAGACATATGAATTACCTAAACTGAACGAGGAGGACATACACAACTTAAATAAATCAATTTGAAGCAATGAAATAGTAGAGGTCATCAAAAGCCTACCAACAAAAAAAGTCCGGGACCAGATGCGTTCTCAGCCGAGTTCTACAAAACTTTTAAAGAAGAGCTCATTCCAATACTTCTCAAAGTATTTCATAAAATAGAAGAGGAGGGAACCTTCCCAAACTCATTCTATGAAGCCAATAACACCCTGATACCTAAACCAGACAGAGACACATGAAGGAAAGAAAATTTCAGACCAATATCCTTAACGAACATTGATGCAAAAATTCTCAACAAAATTTTAGCAAATCGCATGCAAAAATATATTAAAAAGTTAGTGCACCACAATCAAGTGGGTTTTATCCCAGGGATGCAAGGTTGGTTCAACATCCGGAAATCAATAAATGTCATTCACCATATCAATAGACTAAAAGTTAAGAATCACATGATTATTTCAGTAGATGCAGAAAAAGCATTTGAGAAAATACAGCACCCCTTCATGCTCAACACACTAGAGAAAATTGGAGTAGTGGGAACATTCCTTAATATTGTAAAGGCCATCTATGCTAAGCCCATGGCCAATATCATTCTAAATGGTGAAAAACTGAAAGCATTCCCCCTAAAAACTGGAACAAGGCAGGGATGCCCTCTTTCACCACTTCTATTCAATATCGTTATTGAGACTAGCCAGAGCAATTAGACAAACCAAAGAAATTAAAATGATACGAATTGGAAAAGAGGAACTCAAACTATTCCTGTTCGCTGATGACATGATTATATATTTAGTGGAACCTGGAAATTCCACCAGAAAACTCTTATTACTCATAAGTGAATTCAGTAAAGTATCAGGTTACAAGATCAATGCTCATAAATCCAATGCATTTTTATACATAATTGATGAATCTTCAGAAAGAGAAGTTAGGAAAACTACCCCATTCATAATAGCTTCGAAAAAAATAAAATACTTGGGAATCAATCTAATAAAAGAGGTGAAAGACCTCTAAAATGAGAACTACAGAACACTACAGAAAGAAATTAAAGAAAATCTTAGAAGATGGAAAGATCTCCCATGTTCTTGGATAGGCAGAATTAATATTGTCAAAATGGCCATACTACCAAAAGTGCTATACAGATTCAATGCAATTCCAATTAAAATCCCAATGGTGTACCTTACAGAAATAGAGCAAACAATTATGAAATTCATCTGGAAGAATAAGAAACCCAGAATAGCTAAAGCAATTCTCAGTAGAAAGAGCGAAGCAGGGGGTATCGCAATAACAGATCTTCAACTCTATTACAAAGCAATAGTAACAAAAACAGCATGGTATTGGTACCAAAATAGACAGGTAGATCAATGGTACAGAATAGAGGACATGGACACAAACCCAAATTAATACAATTTTCTCATACTACACAAAGGTGCCAAAAATATGCAATGGAGAAAAGATAGCCTCTTCAACAAATGGTGCTGGGAAAACTGGAAATCCATATGCAACAGAATGAAACTAAATCCCTATTTCTCACCCTGCAGAAAACTCAACTCAAAATGGATCAAGGACCTCGGAATCAGACCAGAGACCCTGCAGATTATAGAAGAAAAAGTAGGTCCAGATCTTCAACATGTCGGCTTAGGATCAGACTTCCTCAGCAGGACTCCCATAGCACAAGAAATAAAAGCTAGAATCAACCACTGGGTTAGATTCAAACTAAAAAGCTTTCTCTCAGCAAAGGAAACTATCAGTAATGTGAATAGAGAGCCTACAGAGTGGGAGATATCTTTGCCAATCATACTTCAGATAGAGCGCTAATTTCCAAAATCTATGAAGAACTCAAAAAACTCTACAACAAGAATACAAATAATCCAATCAACAAATGGGCTAAGGAAATGAACAGACACTTCACAGAAGAAGATGTACAAGCAATCAACAGATAATGAAAAAATGTTCAACATCTTTAGTAATAAGGGAAATGCAAATCAAAACTACACTAAAATTCCATCTCATCCCAATTAGAATGGTGATTATCAAGAACACAAGCAACAATAGGTGTTGGAGAGGATGTGGGGAAAAAGGTACACTCATACATTGCTGGTGGAACTGCAAATTAGTGCAGCCATTCTGGAAAGCAGTGTGAAGATTCCTTAGAAAACTTGGAAAGGACCTACCATTTGACCCAGCTATCCCACTCCTCGGCCTATACCCAAAGGACTTAAAATCAGCACACTACAGAGATACAGCCACATCAATGTTCATAGTGGCTTAATTCACGATAGCCAGACTATGGAACCAACCTAGATGCCCTTCAATTGATGAATGGATAAAGAAACTGTGGTATATATATACAATGGAATATTACTCAGCTATAAGGAATAATATAATTATGGCTTTTGCAGGCAAATGGATGAAATTGGAGAATATCATGTTAAGTGAGATAAGCCAATCTCAAAAATCCAAAAGAGGAATGATCTCACTGATAAGCGGATGATGACACTTAATGGGGGGTGGGAGGGGGACAAGAATGGAGGAAGGAGGGACTGTATAGAGGGAAAAGAGAGGTGGGAGGGGTGGGGGGGAAGGAAAAATAATGGAATGAATCAAACACCATTACTCTATGTAAATTTATGAATATGCAAATGGTATGCTGTTACTCCATGTATAGAAACAACATGTATCCCATTTGTTTACAATAAAAATAAATTAAAAAGAAAAAAAGAGAAATGCAAATCAAAACTACCCTAAGATTTCATCTCACCCTAATTAGAATGGCGATTATCAAGAACACAAGCAACAATAGGTGTTGGCAAAGATGTGGGGAAAAAGGTACACTCATACATTGCTGGTGGGGTTGCAAATTAGTGCAGCCACTCTGGAAAGCAGTGTGGAGATTCCTTAGAAAACTTGGAATGGAACCACCATTTGACCCAGCTATCCCACTCCTTGGTCTATACCCAAAGGACTTAAAATCAGCATACTAGAGAGGTACAGCCGCATCAATGTTCATAGCTGCTCAATTCACTATAGCCAGATTGTGGAACCAACCTAGATGCCCTTCAGTTGATGAATGGATAAAGAAACTGTGGCACATATATACAATGGAATATTACTCCGCCATGAAGAATGATAAAATTATGGCATTTGCAGGCAAATGGATGAAATTGGAGGATATCATGCTAAGTGAGATAAGCCAATCTCAAAAAACTAAAGGACGAATGATCTCGCTGATAAGCAGATGAGGACATATAAGGGGGGGTAGGAGGTGTTAGCGTTAGGGTTAGGGTTAGGGTTAGGTTTAGGGTTAGGGACAAGGAGTGTGGTAAAAATGGAGGAAGGAAGACTGTATAGAGGGAAAAGAGGGGTGGGAGGGGTGGGAGGAAGGGAAAAAAATAACAGAATGAAGTAAACAAGATTTTTAATTAAAATAAATAAATAAAATAAATAAATAAATAAAAAAACTTTTTAAAAAAGTAGCAAAAAAAACCAATTTAGAGGTTTGGGTCATTTACAGCATCTTATACAATAGAATCATAATAAATTATTCTGATTATTTTAAAGGTTCTTAATATATTATGTCAAGTTACTATTTACAAAGAGTATGTTGGTTTACATTCTCATAGGAAATATATGAGGGACTTTCTCATTCCATTTATCAACATATAATATTTTTATTATTTGATATTGTATTGAATTGATATAATTTGAATGTATCTTCACAATATTGGGGGTTTTGTTTTGCTTTAGAAACTGGATCTCACTGTGTGGTTTCAGATGGCATTAAATGCCTGGGCTCTAGCGAGTCTCCTGCCTCAGTTTCCCAAATAGCTGCAGTAACTTATGAAATGTGCCACCATGCCCAACTTTTCCAGTATTTTTAAAGATTATCAGTACCTTGTGGTGTCCCAGCCTCTGTGGAATAGCTTACAGCTATGTACTGACAGCATGTGAGCTATTTTGCTAGTTTAACAGAAAATGAGATTCAAGTGAAAGAAAGATGTGACCTTCAAGTCATGTAATCTAACCCGAAGATTGTGGTAATGTGAAGATCTATAAAATTGTAGTGAAACTCTGAGAAAAGTAGAGAATGAATTTTAGAGATAGAACTAGAGAATGAATTGGTATAAATAATGTAGATCTGGAAAAGGGCATAAATACAGAGTCTTCAGGAAGAGTCCCTAAAACCTGCAATCAGAAGTGACCTGCCTGAAGTGCTGGGGCGTGATATTGGCCAAATTATATTGTCATATTGTCTGCATGTAGGAATATGTAACAACACATCCCGTCATTAGGTACAAGTATAAGTCACCAATAAAAAGAAGTGGAAAACAAACAAACAAACAAACAAAAAACCGAAAAAGGTGCTCAATCTTTAGTCATTAGAGAAATGCAAGTGAAAACCACAATGAGATATTCATAAACAATACCGAAAATGCCTAAACGTAACACCACCGGCTACAAGAACTATTAGAAAAGATGTAGAGCTATTTGTAACTCTCATAAACCCTTAGAAGAGTGTAAAATGGTACAAGGACTTCAAGACAGTCTTTCTAAACTTAAACAGTAGATCTATACTATATCATGATCCAGCACTTTCAATCCTAGGTATTTCCCAAGAGAAATAAAAAACCACAGCCTTAAGAAAAGCTCAAACCAAAGTGTTTACAGTAGCTTGTCTCACAATTGCAAAAAAATGTAAAAACTATCCACTATGAATAAATAAACTGTAGTAGAGTAGTGAAATATTCACCAATAAAAGCAAAGACCACTTATACAAACAATGCAATAAATGATTCTCACAAACATATTACTGTGTAAAATAAGCTGAACAAATCAGTGTACATACTGTATGTTTTTATTATTGAGAAAAATCGATTATGAGCTATAGATTAGGTAACAGTTTTGTTTCTAATATTGACCTTGATAAGTACAATGTGCTCTGGAAGAAAATGTTCTTGTTCCTAGGAAAGACATACTAAATTATTCAGTAGTGCAGAAACTAGAGTATTGCAATCTTATTTTAGGAAGTTTAAGAAAAAATAATTGTGTGTATGTATGTGCCCATGTATATGTATAAGAGAGAAGGAGGGAGAGAGAATGATAATAAAGTTAATATAGAAAAATATTGGTAACCAAAAACTGCCTAAGGGGTGCATGGAAGTTCCTATTCTTGCAACTGTTCTGTAAGTTTGAAACAATATCAAAATTTAATAAGTTCTAAAAATTAGCATGCATTGTAGAAATAAAGTGCATACAAATGTCCTTTAAAACCAAAGACCTGTTTAATGTCAAAGGAGATTGCCCAAGGAGAAGATAATTTACCCTCAGATTTTGACAGAGCTGTTTAGGTATTGCACTACTGTTTTGTTTGGTTCTGGGGATCAAACCCAGTGAGGCTTTACCACTGAGCTACATCCCCAGCCCTTTTTATTTTTTATGGTGAGACAGGTCTCACTAAGTTTCTGAGGCTGGCCTTGAACATGTGATCCTCCTGCCTCAGTCTCTCTAGTCACTGGGTTTACAGGCATGTGCCACCACACCCAGCACACGATTTATTCTTAATAGCTAGAGGAATACTGGCTACCTTTGACGCTTGGTTTAAAGATGTCTCATATGAGACTGGTAAAACACCATTAGAATAATTTTTAAAATCGTATCCCTATGACTTCTACTGAGACTTTTTAATTTCATTTTAATTAAAAACAATTACTATATATGTGGAGTACAACATAATGTTTTGATATATGTTCACCATGTGAAATGATCAAAGCAGTCTGATTAATAAATTCATCCAATTACATACTTGTCATTTTCATTGTAGAAACATTTAAAATGTATTCTTTCAGCAATTTAAAAATATAGATGGCATTGTTATTTATTATAATCACTGTGGAGCATAAGTAAATTGATGCAACCATTATGAAAAACAGTATGAAGTTTAGTTTTTCTCAGAAAACTAAAAATGGAATGGCCATATGATCCAGTGAACCCACCTCTGAGCATATATCCATGGGGATGGAAATAGCCTGTGTGAGAGATACCTGAATTCCCATATTCACTGTGCCTTATTCATGGTAGCAAAGATATGGAAGTTACCCAGGTGCCCTTCATCAAATATATAAAGAAAGAATATGTGGTATATGTACACCATGGAAAACTTTTTAGCTCTAAAAAAAAGGGGGGGGAAACACATTTTGACATTTTTGAAAACATGGTGAACCTGGTGGATATTATGCTAAATAAAATGAAAAGAGTAAGATAAAATACTATACAATCCTACTTACATGTGGAATCTAAAAAAGTGAACAAATAGCATTACAGGGGTAGAATGCTGGTTACCAGAGTGTGGGGGAGGGGATTCAGCAGGGAAGGGGTGAGATGATGATCAAAAATATAAAGTTTTGGTTAGGTAGAATAAGGTTTAAAGATCTACTGCACAGAATGGTGTGGCTCTAATAAAAAAAAACATGCATATTTCTTCAGAAGTAGTAGTGCGTATGGAAAAGTAAGTTAAAGCTAAATCACTAATGAACTTGGTCAAGCAGAGAGAAGTAAAGCATGTATTTCATGAGATGGAAAATAGAAGAGTAAGAGTAAATTCAAGGTGGGGGGGTTAACATCACTATTGATATACTGAGTCTTCCAGCAGAGATATGGAATGTGGGGTAGGAAGGCCCAAGACTACAGCTCTACCTTCCCTGGCTATGAAATACTGAGCAAGTAATTAACTCTTTGAATATAAAATGCTTTGAGCCTACATGAAATTCATTATTAAATGCTAGGCAGTGTCATGATAGTTCACTGTCTATTATCTGTAACTAGATTTAAAAACATTAATGATAAATGAAAAAATATTAACAAACCACCAGAAACAGTAAGCATTCATCCCAACTTAGGAGAAATTATCCTCTATTTTCTTTCCTAGTTCTCTTCTCCTAGCTTCAATCAAACTTTTCTTTCCTGGGTGTTAATAGTGCTGATTCTTAAATGCCCATAGGCCAATTTTCCAGGGACTGATGCTCTATTTCTCCAAACTGTGTCACATTCCTTGACAGGTTCTGGGTTAACAGTAGATGACATGATGGAGTCTTCTCCAAATAGAAGGTCTCCTCAGAGATTGCCAACAGGCTATATGAACCTGTCCAGAGAACAGAAGAATAATAATATAATTCTATTACATTTTAGAGTCTCAGTGGTATTCAAACTTTCTAGGAAAAAAAAAAGTGCAAATCCCTAAAATCTGAGTACCCCAACAGTTTAGCAAAGGTTTTCATAAAACAAATATTCATGAAATAGATGTAATTTCAAAGAAATAAACAATCATTCTCGCTCCCTACTACTAGAGAACAAGTTGAAGGGTGTGGTGTATATGTGTGGGTATATGAACACCAGGAGAAATTTAGAAGGAAAGAAGTAAAAATAAACTGGGACTGATCAGTGTTCCAGAATTGCTGTCAATCACTTAACTAATAGATCAAAGCAGAACCTTCTAAAGGAGTGGATCTCCCTTCTACTCTAGTGCTGGTCACATAGATAGACCTTAAAAGGACATTTTCAGAAATTCTACCTGGGCATCATTCTTTCTCTGATCAATATTGTCACTTTTATACTATTGAAGAAAATTGTATGCATTTTGTAAACATTACCATGGAAATATAAATTTTACCTGAATAAAATTACACTTTCTGAAAGCCTTATTTATTTTTATACTACTTTTCATTTGGGAATTAAATCTCTCAGTGCTGGGGAAAAAAAAAATGTCATGACTGTTCACAATCTGAATACTGTAAATTTGCTTCAAATACACTACAACATACTTTAAAATAATACGCCCTACATCAAGGGATAATGGGTCAATTGAACTTCCAGGGGCAGAAGGGAATTCCAAAAACATAATACTATTCTAAAAAGACTGAAAGCAATGGCCTTGGCAGATTACTTGAAGAAAATAAAATGTCCCTGAATTAAATTTAACTGAAAGTTATCCAAGAGATCATTGTTCCAAGGAGAGCAATCTGAGATTTCCTCATTGACATTTAAACAATGCTTTTCCATATAACAAGAGTTAAGAAAATAATAGATCACGCCATATGTTCTTATCTGGTTCATGCCCCCAAAGGTTTAGAGAATGGGCATGGTTTTATAAATCTCAACAAATTAAATAAATGTTTTTCACTTGTAACTCTGTTACCTTTTAGCAAAAAATGAATTACTACCAGGGGAGACACAAAGTTAAGAGACCCTGTAAATAAAAGAACAGAAGGCTGTCTACATCTTCACACCAAATTAACAGAGCACAAGACAGCTACAACAGATGATTCACAGTTGGGCACAAGAGTTAAAATGCTGGAATTTATCTGGAAAAATAATTTTAAAACATTTATAAATATCATTTCTTATTTTGATCATTAATGGGAAAATATGACAAAAACTTCTTAAAATTTCTCCAGAGAGTAAATATGTTTTTAGCAACAGAATGTTAGAATCTTGAATATTCCCTTCTAATCCTATTCCTGTTTGTGCTTGCTCCCACAAACCCAGATTTTCACATTTCTTCTCTCTGTAACCATATGACTGTATACCAGAGTCTTAGCTGTGTGTTCCACATTGTTGGAATCATACTTACATTCCTGTTTTTATTTATTTTTTGCTACAAACAAACCAGTCACGTTTCTAAATCTAAAAATTAAGACATTCAATGCAAAATTATGAACATAAATTCTTTCTGCTATTTATTTTTTAATTTGTTCTATTTTTTTCCTATGTTAAAGACTAATAAATCTACTTTACTAAGTAGATTTACTTCTTAGGGTGTTTGTTATTCACGAATCACCACCAATATGGCAATGGTCCAACCACTTTTCTTTCCTTCTTGAATCCTAAAGAACTCTGTTATATGATTTGTTTCTGACCACTAATAAGTCCATCCCCTCATTCAAGGTCCCTCTTTAACTGATCAGGAAACATAAAGGAAGGTTGTTTCCTGTGTTACTGGCATCGGTGTGCACTTAACTCTTTCAATTGTTCACTATTTTCACCCAGATATTTTCATATCCCAGAAAAAATAGCTAAGGAGAGAAATGGAAATTCCCATTTCAAAGATAATTAGTAACATCTCACATGACATTATTAACATCTTAACATTTCGATGAACTCATGGAATCATATTTTTTTTAAATCATTGGGAAATAAAAAGTCAAAATCAACAGGAAGAAGCTCAAATCTATGTCAGCAGGAACAAATCTAAGATGTACAACATTCTCAATCGGAAAACTTGAAGCTACTCTACTCAATAAAATTTCATTCTTTCAAATCACTCAACGGATGTGTAAAGTGGGTATTATGTCAAGCCTGAGGGCTAGTTGTTTTAGCCAGCATTTTTGTTGCTATGACTAAAGGACCTGACAAGAGCAACGTAAAGGAGGAAAAGTTTATTTTGGCTCACAGTTTGAGGTCTCAACCCAAAAGGGCTAAGTTCTGCCCAAGATGAGGCAGAACATCATGGTAAAATGGCATGGCAGAAGAATGTGGCTCAGACAGGACAACAAGGAAGCAGAGAAAAAGTTCTTCTCACCAGGGACAAAATATGTGTCCCCAAGGACATACCCAGGGTGACCTACCTCCTCCAGCCCACCCTACCTGCCTACAGTTACCACCCAGTTAATCATGTAAGTGGATTAGGCCATCTATTAGATTACAGCTCTCATAATCTAATCATTTCCCTCTGAACCTTATTGCATTGTCTTACACATGAGCTATTGGGGGGACACCTCACATCCAAACCATAACATACCTTAACTACAATTCTCACTTCCTACCTTTGGTGACATAATGCAGAGCTTATGAATGCACTTCCTGGAAGCAACGAAATCCTCTATCGTCTAAAGGGAAGCGATAGAGAAGAGGGGAGTAAAACCAAAATGACAAACCCCATCACCTCAACATAAATTCATAAAATGTTCTGTTTTTAAGAGAATCATCATATTGAGACTGAAAGTATAACTGTGGAAGAACTGGAACTCAATCTTTTTAGAATGCTGTACTTTGCAGGTATCAGTGTATGTGTCCTTCCTTTTTTCTTTTCTTTTTTTTTTTTTTTTTTTTTGGTACCAGGGATTGAACCCAGGGGGCCTTTACCAC
This sequence comes from Sciurus vulgaris, assembly GCF_902686455.1. NCBI lineage: Eukaryota > Metazoa > Chordata > Mammalia > Rodentia > Sciuridae > Sciurus > Sciurus vulgaris. The sequence continues at coordinate 28,683,643 of NC_136468.1, forward strand.
TGAGCCACATCCCCAGCCCTTCTTTGTATTTTATTTAGAGGCAGGGTCTCACTGAGTGGCCTAGGGCCTGGCTAAATTGCTGAGGCTGGCTTTGAACTCAAGGATCCTCCTTTCTCAGTCTCTCCAGCCTCTGGGATTACAGGCATGGGCCACCACTCTCCGCCTTTTTTTTACCGGAACTTCCCATCACGTGTACCATAGTGCAGCTGTGCTGCAAATGGGTTCCAAGTGTGATAAAATTGTGTTCCTTTTGCTATGATTTGGATAGGATTTTCTACCTAAGACTCGTGTGCTGAACGCTGGACGCCCATTGTAATTCAGTTGAAAGGAAATGGGATCTTGAAGTGGTGGAACCCAGTAAAGGTTATTCCATGTGGGCACCACACTCAGAACAGATGAAAGCCCATCTTTGGGGAGTGGGTTAGATATCAGAGGATATTTGTCACTGGGAGAGTAGGTTGTATACGTTGAGTTCTGCCTTCTTGACTCACTCTCTGGCTGCATCCCCTGCCATCTGTCATTCCACCCACCCCTCCCCAACCCCAGCTTCTCTCTTTCTTGTGCACTCTCATCCTGTGATGCTATCCTACTGGGTCCTTGTAGAACAGCGGAGCGGCGGACTGGCAGCCCCGCGGGTTGGGGCGCCAGCAGCAAACACAGTCCAAGGCTTCCTGGAGCCCGCCAAGCAGGCATGGTGGTTTGAGGCGCTCCAAGCTAAGGCACACAGACCTGATACCCTTCCGCAGCCAGGCCAGCACTTGGTATTGACGCTTGCTACAGAAGCCCCCTCCACACAGCGCTGCAGCCCAGAACCTGCAGCTTGATCACTGACTTTCTTAATCTCCCACTTCCAGACCTAAGGGGAGAAAATGGATCTGGAGCAGCCCTAAATGGACCAATAGCGTTAGAATGTTTCCACACCCCATTCAGATAAGTATAAACCAATAGCATTAGTGCTTCTTCCAAACTCTAATTAGCATAAATTCTGACCAATAGTGACCCAAATGCTACATAAATTCCTAGCCATGCATACTCAGTAGGGGAAAATTGAGTGTCCTATTCTCTCTTGCGCTGTGGGAGCTGTGTTCCTGTTTCTGTTCTTCAATAAATTCTACTCTTACCCTCACTCATCCTGGACTGTGGATTTCATTCTTCAAATTCACTAAAGGAGCTTCTGAGGTCTGTTGCAACTCAGGAGGACACGGCCTGCCATTAAGAGCTGCTACACTTTTCTTCAGAGCCCCGCCGATTGCGCGGACCCCACTGACAAGCAGAAGCAGTGACTGGAGTTTCATCTCAAGATTCCGGTTTCATCAGAATGTGGCATGAGGCCCTCATCAAAACCAGCCACCCAGGTTTGAACTTTTCTGCCTACAAAACTGTGAGTTAAATAAACTTGTTTTCTGTATAACCTACCCAGCATAAGGTATTTTTTACAGCAATGTAAAATGTATTGAGACACAATCATTCCTTAGGCATCTCGCTATGTCCTGGTATTAAATTGCCCTTAGTCAGTTGCTTGTACAAATATTTTAAATTTTTATAAATGTCATGATTTTTTAAACATTTGGAAGCAGCCATATGCAACTGTCTCCATCTTCCTGGGTCAGTGAAATTACCTAATATAGAGAAAGAAGGGAATTAAAAAACACGCAAATAGGATCTGGAGTTATAGCTCAGTGGTAGAGCACTTGCCCAGCATGTGTAAGGCACTGGGTTCAATCCTCAGCACCACATAAAAATAAATAAAGGTATTGTGTCCATCTACAACAACAACAACAACAACAACAAACTTTAAAAAAAAAACAAGCAGATAGATTTTGATCTAATATTCTCCAGAATTCTCTCTTAATGCCATAAACTTCATTCTCCTTGTCCTTCAGGGCTTTAATAATTCTAAAGCTAAACTTAACTCCTTAGTAATCTGTTTTTGTGAGGCCCTTGTTATTGTTAATTGAAAGGGAGAGAGACTGAATATCCTGGCAGCAACTATCAGGGACCAAATACAGACCTGTTATTTTATTGCAATAGGAACTGACTGTCCGTATGCAGTGTCTTCTTAAAGAATCAATAATGGTTTCAAATTAACTGAAAAATATTCAAACCAAATTCTCTCTCTCTCTCTCTCTCTCTCTCTCTCTCTCTCTCTCTCTCTCTCTCTCTCTCTCATACACACACACACACACACACACACACACACAAGTCATGGGTGGGAAATGGGTTTATGGAAAAAGTACAGACCCCAAGACAAGAGGTATGATGAGCCATTGAGGGGAAAGAAGCAGGGTTACCCTCTGCCTCTCTTATACCACTTTGTCTTTCAAGATATCAGATTCTTTCTTCCTTCCCCTTCTATTTGTACATAATTATTTTTCTAATTAATTCATTCCTACATTCTCTGAGGAAACAACGTTACACCTCTTTCCTCCTGAAACCTCCAACACCCCTACTCACATCTCACTCTCAATTGATAATTTTCACTCATATGTCACTGAAAAATAAAATAAGAGGAAAATCACACATTCCATTTCCATCATATGTATCGACTGCCCTGTGTCTGTCCCCACATGCACTGCCAATGATCTTGGTCCAATGGACAAGTTTCCTCCTACCTACAGTCAGCCCCATCATTACTGCATCAGCCCTACAACTACCTTTCTCTCTTACATCATAGTTCCTCCACTTTCTATTAGACTGTACATATATTCAAGTTATAATATTTTGGAATACCCCTTTTTATTAAAATAAAAACCCTCCCTTTACTCACACTCTCCTTTAAAACGTGTATCTTCTCTCCCTCTGCTTTCATAAAAACACATTTTAGTCATTGTCTAGATTCACTGTCATTTCTTCTCTTATTTACTCTTGGATTTCACCGTAACATCCCTTTCTTTCCAGGAATCCAGTAAAATGACCTTGCCAACCACTGTACTAACCTTCAGATTCATATTTTTGTGTTTACCCAATATATTCATTTCCATGTCTAACAGGCATCCTTAGTTTAGTATACCACAAACTAAACTGTTGATTCTGTTTCCTGCTTCAACACTAAACTAACTTGATTCTCCACAAGAGTGTCCAATTCCAGAAGTGACACAACTGTCCCTAGGGTGTTCTCCCAGTGAATTTTCATCCAATATCTCTCAACCTGTCAGTTCTACATTCAAACTGTAGCTTCAATCTAATCATCAGCCCACCTACCATGACTACCTTAATCTAAACTATTGTCTTCTTATTCCTTGATCAAGGTAATATCTTAATTGATGTCCTTTTCTGATTTTTGTTTTTTCTCAATGGCTACCAGAATGATCTTTTAACAATATAAATCATCACCTTCATTAAAATTCACCTGAAGTTAACACTGCTCTTAGGAAAATTTACTCTTGCTCTTCACTCCCAGAGGATTTGACTCCTGACTGTATCTCCGGCTTCATCTCCTACCATCATCTCTTTTGTGCATTTTACTCCAGTCATTATCCTTGCATTTGACTTTTTGTGCTTCTGTTTTCCCTGTTGGGGTCATTATTCCTCCAGTGCTCCACATGATTTCCTCACTTCATTCAAGTCTGTGATCAAATGTTCCCAGCTCAAAGAGTCAAACCCTTGACTTCCTATTCAAAATAACTTCTCCCTTTAGTATTAATTTATCCTGCTTTATTTTTCATCAAAAAACTAATTTCTTCTCAACATTATTTATATAAGTATTTTAATAACCTCTCCATCCTTATACATGTAGACATTAAGGCATATTTTATTTATTGTGGTATTACTATTACCCAAGAAATGGTAGGTACTCAATCATTACTTGCACATTAAAAATTTTTGAAAGAAAATCACGATGTGATTAGCACCCAAATCGAGTGCTGAACAGAATTTCAAAATTTTTGTATTTGATATCTCCCAGACAGAGAAATAATTAGTCAAATTTGTCCTGGTTCTATCAGTTTTACACCATCAGTTATGGTGGAAAAGATACAATTTCCATCTCTACCGAACACACAACTAGAGCTAGAGGAGTCTGATTTCAGAAAAAGAAAAAAAAAAAAAAAAAAAGAACGTGAATAGGCAAGAAAATTAAATAACTTGTCTTCACTTTCATTTATTCAACAAATATTTATTGAGAACTGACAGTGTGCCAAGAACTATTGAAAGTGGGATACAGTGGAAACTTGGCAAATAAGAACTCTTCTCTTATAAATCTTTCAGTTAGTGAAGGGAGCTGCAAGTATATATGGCACTCTAACCTATGATCTGTGGAAAAAGAATCAGACAGAATAAATTAAATAAAACTGAGTTATTTTGCCATGTTGCATGCTGTACATATTTGGAAGTATTAATTTTAATATGAATAAAGAATGACTCTTTCCATACCACTCCTTTGTGAAGTAAATATTGAATCATGTTCACACCAGCCTTGATGATAATTTCATAGATGAAATTTTTAATGCAAAAATGCATTTCCTACATACTATACAGTTATCATTTACAATTTTGAACACTAATTTCACAGGGACTATAGCTTTTCAATGTGAAGTAGGCACACACTTGATTCTCCCAGAAAACCAGCACAATGTACTCTTTAACATCTCTTCACTGTTTGGTCTTCAGTTTGTGGCTTAGCCTCTCTCAACCACATTTTCTTTATCTATAAAACAAATAGGTTGGACTGGATGTTCAGCAAGCTTTCTATGAACTTTATATGTTTTCAATTCAATAAGAATCCATTGACAGAGATGACTCCATTCCACGAAATGTCAGTATTTGGTCTGCCATTCTTCTTTTGCAAGGATATCACATTGACTCCAAAGGATTTGAATGGTGGGACTATGCTAGTTAGAGAGCACATTACTGAGTATAGCAAGGTGGGAAACCCTAGGGAGGGGTTTTCTAGATGGTTTAAATGTGACCAGGTAAAATGTGAGGCATCCCAGAAATTAAAAGTGTCAAAATTCCTTTTAATCTGCAGATATAAACTGGGATCCTATGGTTTAAATTATCGTTTCATATGTGGTGCTTTTATTTGTTTTGGTCAGCTCAGATTGCTATTGCTAAATTTGAATGCCTTATCACTCTAGTTCACGATAGTCCACTGGTTCCAGTGGTACCAGTGGTTCTCAAAATTTAGCATGAATCAGAATCACTGGTAGGGCTTGTTAAAATATACTACTGGGGACTGGGTTTGTGGCTCAGTGGTAGAGTGCTTGCCTAGCACATGTGAGGCACTGGGTTCAATCCTCAGCACCACATAAAAATAAATAAATAAAATAAAGGTATTGTGTTCATCTACAACTAAAAAAAAAAAAAAATATATATATATATATATATTTTGCTGGGCCCCCTTCTGAGTTTTATGTCCATGTGTTTTTGGTAGAGCCAAAGAATCTGCATGTTCTGTAAATTCTCAGCTGATTCTGGTGCTGTTGGTCCAGGGCTCCCTTTTGAGAACCATTGTCCTACCTATAGTCACATTTACATTATTTTCCAAGTCCCTAAAGACATCTAAAGTTATGACCCATTATAGGGCATATGCCAAAAATGACTTACTAACTCCTAACATATTTTTAATCCTCAATAAGAAGACACTGAGAAAGAACTGAACTGAACTTGGCCTAACTGCAATAACATCTATGCTATTCTGTAAGACTGGTTGACCAGACTTTGATCTGACCATCTTGTTAGGATTACAGGATTGACCCATACCTTTGGAGTCTGAAGAGAGTTTCCCCTGAAGGAAACAGATGTTCCTATAGTCAAACACCTTGGGAAAAATCAATCTTCAGTTAGAAATTTATGTCTTTGAAGAGCATATTGTAGGCAGAATTGAGTAGAAAATATACCCAAGCTGAAGCTTGATTTGGCCTGGATTCCTAGGTAAGGAGGCAACTTGTCCTTTGAATGTGATAAAGTTGGAGACCGTTGACCCTATGCAGAAGAAGAGCTGAAATCAAAAGGGACTCTGAGAAAACTATTCCATCATTGTACTTCCTTTCCATTATCTCCTAACTTTCATATTTGACTTCTTAAGAATGACAACCTGGTTTCAGTTAGGCTTCTGGTGAGAATGGTAGGGTTTGGATTCAATACAAGTACCTGTATGATTTGATAAATAAAGCTGCATTATTATAACAGTATATTCACATATGTACAAACACACAGATGCATGTATACATACAAAACCTTTAGTGTATTATTTCTCTTAACTTCCAATGATGTAGTTACCAATAATACCACTATTTTACAAATAAAAATTTTCATCTTTAAAAGATTACATAATTTTCCCAAAATCCTGAGATTAGAAATTAGACAGTCTTGGACTCTATGCTATATGGCTTTCTGCAGAGTGAGTTTCTGCATCTTGGCAAATATACTATCATTGATCAGAGTTGAAAATAGCTGTGGTTATCACCTTTATCTTTAGATATAGATAGTGAGTTCATTTTCAACTAGTAATATAACAAGTAATATCAATAACCTGTCATGTTATTTCTCACTGTAATTGTATATGTACATAAATACTAACAAATACATATTAATAAGTATATATGTATACATATATTAATATGTATATATATCTAGATGGAAACAACCATCTCTTCACTAGTGCATTTTTACAGTGCAATACTATTTTTTTCTTCCTTCTTTCCTTTGTCTGGAATCACTATGATTTTTTCTTTTTTCAGAATTAACCTGTTCTTCCAGACTCTGAAAGGTACTGCTTCCTTACTTGAACTCTGGGAGTCCCACATGCAGTTGTGATGCAGCGCTACATACCAGGTATGCCGGAAGGGGATAACAACCATCAAGTTCAACTATTTGTTCAGAATATAATATTTCCAAAAAGAAAAAAACAGTTGACATACAAAGCAAACTATGTTGCCCAAGAGTTAACTTCTGTAGCCGTAGACTTATAACCTTTTTCCTTTATGCTCTCCACATAAAGTGTGTTTATTCAAAGAAATTGATATGTGAAAATGTCAAAGCAATAATAAGTCTCCAAATGGATTTATGTTAGTCATAATATCATTGATAAATATCTAAATTCCACATAGGTTAAATAGATCTTTGTGTTGCAAGTTTAAAAGTCTTTTAGAGCACACCATTTAATTGATTTATTGCTAAATCGTTAGAAATAATCAGCATCACATTACAGAGGTCTAAATTGTTAAAGATCTTTACCTAAAGAAGCTAGCAGATTGCATATTCTATTTCTTTATTGTACTCACTTTCCAAATAGATTGCTATATTTCATTTGTTTGTTTTGTCTTGTTCTGTTGCTTTGTTTTCTCCATCTTATTCCTCAGGTTTAGGCATAGAGTTAATAGAGCCTAGAGTTAATGCTCTATATGTAAAAACTGTGGGAAGAAAAAGAAAGTGTTATGGTTTAGATGTGAGGTGTCTGTCCTCCAAAAGCTCATGTGTGAGATGATGCAAGAATGTTTAGGAGAGAAATGATTGGGTTATTAGAGCCTTAACCCATCAGAGGATTAACTGAGTGGTAACTGAAGGTGATTAGGGTATGGCTGGAGAAGGTGGGCAACAGGGGCATGGCTTTGGGGTATATATTTTGTATCTGGTGAGTGGAGTACCTCTCTACTTCCTGATCATCATGTGAAGTATTTCTATCCACCACACTCTGCTGCCATGATGTTCAGCCTCACCTTGAGCCCCGAGGAATAGAGCCAGCTGCCTACAGACTGTGACCTCTGAGACTGTGAGCCTTAAAGAAAATTTTCCTCCTCTACATTTGCTCTTATTGGGTTTTTCAGTCACAGCAGCAAAAAAGCTGACTAATACAGAAATGAATACCTCAGTGGTTCTATCAGTGAGTAGGAAGTAGAGGTGACTCACATCAGCACACATTTATCAAAGGATCTGCCCTTTCTGGTGTCTCTGCCTAGACATTTTTCACCAACACTCCCACCTTTGCCTCTTCAACATCTGCACAGTCTCCTCTTAGTACAGTCATCACAGCTCCTAATTCAAACTTCCAATGATTCCTCTCGTAGCACCTCTAAGCTCTTCCTTGACTTATCCCAGTTGTAAACTACATGTTTCTTATTAGATTATTAGCTGAATTCCCCCTCTACCTGAGAGAGTGAGCTTCCTAAGGGCAGAACTAGCATAGTTTTGTTCCCTAATGTGTTCCCAATAGTAGCACCATACCTGATATCCAGTAGACACTAGAATACTCTGTGTGTGTGTGTGTGTGTGTGTGTGTGTGTGTGTGTGTGTGTGTGTCTGTCTGTCTGTCTGTTAAAGAATGAATATATGAAAGCATCTTTCTTCTTGGTCTACCATCATTTGGGTTGAAATTCTCAAAAATAGAATCATAAATGATCATAAAAATGAAATAAGAGCTTTATCCATTTTTTCCCTGTTGAAATGTGAAATATAGTCTATAAATCTTTCCTATTTATGTTATCAATTTATGTGTATAAACGTAGCTCATTAGACTAGATTTTAATTGCATGGTGGGTAGTAGCATGTGGTAGTACCAATCAAAGCACATGGAAATGTGGCCTGACCTGAGAGTTCAAGGAGGAAAGCATGGATGGTGGAGGGCAGAGATGATCATCTGATTGTGGTCAGAATTGCTTTGAAGTAACAGAAAGGGCTGCCTGCCACAGAGTCATGTCTAAGCCCAACTGTACTAGAGCATTCTAGTCTTAGAATTTTGTTCTTTTGTTGTTAGCAGGATGTTGAGAATCAAAGATTAATATAATAGCTTCAAAAGGAAAATTAATGTAATAGGACTTTTGACCCCCATTATAACATCCTTATTGAATCCTATCATTTGATTAAAGTTTGCTGAAAAGTTTAATTCCATTAAATAGTCACTTACCCAGATAGAGTATATACTGGAAGTTACCAGTTTTCTTCTTTAACACACAGTAGAATTGCTTGGTCTTGAGAAGTTTTGGAAGAGTTGCTGGACATCACCTTGTGTCTGCATAAGAATGGACATTGTATTGTTTTGATTGGTTTTTAATACTCTACCTGTAAACACAGTTAAATATCATGGTAAAGCTGGGTGTAATGGTACATGCCTGTAATCCCAGAGATTTGGTAGACTAACAGGAGGATTGCAAGTCCAGGCCAGTCTCAGAAACTTAGTGAGACCCTGTCTCAAAAGAAAAATAATATAAAAAAAAAAAATGTTGGGGATGTGACTCAGCTCAGTGATAAGGTACACTTTTATTTTCAAAAGTTTTACCATGAAAACTTGTTTAAATGCCCATGTTTTCTTTCTAGTAAATGAAAATTTCCATGATGAGTTTTCAAAAAAGTTACAGAAAGATTAGGCTGTACTTTGAAGTATTTAGAACTTAAAATATTTTGCGTTTTATTTTATTTTATTTTGTGTTTTATTTATTTTATTTGTGTTTTAGCATCTGAGACTGACAAAAAATAAGCAAATTTTCCCAGCATTTTATTTGTTTGGCATATTTACATGTATGATGGATTTATTATAGTAAGTTAATCAGAGATAATGAGATGCTACCAAAAATTAATAAAGCTTTCCTAAGTAACAAATTATGATTTTTTTATCGCAGCAATAATAATGATGCTCAGTTGTATCTTGGCGTAACCCATCTGGGAGTTACTTTTGTTAATTCGACTTCCCTATTTTAAGAAATCTTTATTCAAAAGAGTGGTTTAAATCAGATTTTCAAAGAAATGTAGGCTTAACTCTCATATTTGAAAATACTTTATTATCAAGGTGCTATCAACAGTGATGGCTTCAGTGGCTTTGTATGTCCAACAGTCATCTCAATACTTTCTTTACTGTCTCTGGAAAAGCCAATAATGCTGAGCGGCATCCTCGACAGCAGTGCTTTCTTTTGCTGCCTGTGCATCTGACAGTCTGAGAACCAGATGCCTCTTACAAACCATTAAACCAGCACTGCAGGTGTGCACTGTCTGCAAGATCAAACTGCAACTCGTTTCAAAGTCTAAAACATCTATAGCTGTAACTGCACTCATATCCTGATACAATTTCCTTGTTCCTTTGTTTATAAAACTTTTCCAGGGGTATGAAAGACACTGCTGAATGGAGTGCCCCTTTAAAAACTTGGCATTTTTCTGGAAATTGCCTCTGAAAATCAGAGTAGTTAAATAACCTCTCAGTGAATTAATAAATCTCAAATATTTATTTGTAGTTTTATAATTTAAAGTTTACAAATATATTTCTATCAACATTCACATATCACCAACTAGATAAACTTATCCTGATAGGATAATCTCCCGAAACCTCCAAACTCATCCAGTTTAAAACTAGTTTTAGTTTTACGACTGCAAGAAATCTGAGAATTAGATAATTGATTTTTCAGATATTGATGGGAGACTTGGGAGATTGACTAAGAAGCCCTCAGTAGCATGATTAGGACTTCTTTTATGGTTTTTCTTTCTGCCTGATATCTATGTGTTCTCTGCGAATAATTTTCAGCCTAATGTTATAAATGTATTGCATTATTAATTTAACAGTAATACTATCATTCGAATAAATAGTATACATGAAAACAATATCATTCTTCTTTAAATATCCCAAAATAAGCACAAATAAGAAGAAAAACATATTCTTTAATAAGAGAAAACATAAACATTAGTGAAAACATTAAAAGAATGCAAATAGGTTTTCTTCTGATTGCAAAAGAAAACATTGAAGAATTTATCTTTTAACATATAAAATCACAAAGAAGGAAGTAAATGTCCTTAGCAACTCACCTTTATAATCACTGATGATTATGGCTGTGAGCCTCCTAGGATGCCTCTTGTGTATGTGTATGCTTTCAAATTTTCACAAAAACACGGTTGCTTAATCTGCTTTGCTATAGTCTCAACAAAGTTTTAAGATCAATTCTTATCTGCCATTAAATGTTCTCAACATATTTTTAATTTGATGTTTCACCTCCTGTTCAATCAATTTCATATTGTTTCATGTTTGTTACTTCCCAAAATTTTACTCTTGGTCATGACATGGTAGCAAAAGTGCTTATTGTATATGTTTATAAATATCTTCATCTGGGTAGAAGAAATTATTAGAAGTAAAATTGTTGGACCAAAGAATAGAGATATTTTAAGCCTTAAATAAAAGTCACCAAGCCAGATGCTGGCATTTTGTACTAAAATCACCATCACCATGATTAGTATAACTAAAGGTGAGCTTCTCCCAAACCTCTAAGGATAGTTAGACATTGTTTGAAGAGAAAAGAAAATGTGTATATTCATCTATTTTCTCAATATTGACTGTAAAATTTTTAATGGTTGTTAATTTTATCAATGGAAATTTATCTCATTTCTAATTATGCTTCTTAACGAGCTTGAACATTGCACATATAATGATTATCTTTATAGTTTCTTTGCTATCATTTTTCTGTGTATTCGTCATTTTGTCTGATCTTAAAACTACTAGTACGCCCAATAAGAACAGGGGAAAAAATTCCACATACAAATTTCCTTCACAGAAATCAAATGGAGTCTACGAGTGAAGCACTCCAAGAAGCCAGTGATGAATAGGAACCTGATCACACCAACATAGCACAGAATCCAGTATAATTTTGCACCTGCCTTCCTCTTGCCTATGATTTTCAGAGTTCCTAACTTTCACTGAGGTTTTGGGGAGTGCAGCTTTACTACCATCTGCCTGCTGCCTTTCTGACTGCTTCATCCATCCTACATCTTATGCATACTTCTAGGCACATGTTTTTGCAAACTGTCTTCCAAATGTAAGCTGATTTCTCTGGATTTACTCTCCATCTTTTCTGGGCAATGGTATCCATCTAGTCCTTCCATCATGATGAAGTTAGTGGCAGTCAAGACTTCATATACCTGCTCAAAATGACTTGTCATGTCATTCTTCTGTTTCCTAGTTCTACTTGGCCAACCCCCATTTCCATTGTCACCTAAACATGGTTGACTTGAGATGAAGGTTTTCCTATCAGATATAGACCTCTCTGAGTCACCTAGTAATCTGAGAAATAACTCTTCAAGATGAAACTCATCAATAAAAGTATTTAAGACCATGTTAAAAATGCAGAAGTTGGAGATATTCATCTAAGATATTTTAGCTAGTCAACATGGGTAAAGGGGAGCTGAAGAAATAGCTCCTTTTGGAGAGCGTTGGCCTAGCATGCGGAAGGACAGCGGTTCGAATCCCAGGCTGCTCAATTGAGAAGAAAAAAAAAAAAAAAAAAAAAAAAAAAAAACCCGCAAAACATGGGTAAAGGAGGCATTGAAGACTAAAAAACCTGTTAGAAAGTTACTGCTACATCTAAAGAAAGTTATGAAAATCTGGGCCAGGATAGTGACAAGGACAATGGAGAAAAGAAGGAAAATGAGAGGGATTTCATACAGGGATTTACAAACATATACTGAGCAATTGGTGCCAGCAGGAGGAGGTGGAGGGGGGAGATGGTAGTAAAAGGAAGAGAGAAATCGAGGATGATTCTCAGTTTGGTAAGGGTACTTAGGTTAACAGTTTTTCTTGTCAATTTATATGTAGTTCCTATGCATCCAAGCCAATTATTTTTATTCTATGTGAAGTTTCTTTCATGTACTAGGAAACCTTCCCAAAAATCTCTCTTTGACTCAGGTGATATTAGACATCAGAACACCTAATAACACTAGGAAAATATTAAGAACATGTTACAATTTTAGGAATAGCAATCTTTACAATCTTCTAATTAAGAATACAGCCTAGATTGTCTTACTCTAAGTGAACCCCATTTATTATTGTATGCCTTTAAATGACTCCTGTGTTAGTCCTGACATTTCAGCAAGAATCTGGCTGGAACTTAGTTAATTGGTTCATTTTGTTATGGGAACAGTGGTACCAATTAGAATGTAAACTCTGACAGCATAAGGTAGAAACAGTCCTCCAAGGTATTTTCTAGCTTACCTCTGCTAATAATTATCATTGCTTCTGACATGAATTAGTGTATTTGTATTTAATATAAAGCAACAGTCCTTCATTGGTCTGTTCTTGTTTCTATCTTTGTTTTGACTGACATGTGCAGGAACAAACAAATAGGATTAATGGATACAGTACTTCATGGCAAATTCTGTAGTCTAACCAAATAAAATTCAAATCCTGGCTCTACTACTTATTGGCCCTCTAGTCATGAATAAATTACTTATTCTTCCAAGACTCGCTGTCTTTTAAAATAAGGATGGTAATAATAATGTCTACTTTAAAAGGCATGTATGGAATTTAAATTTTAAAAAGGTATATAAAATACCAATATGCCTAGCTCAATGTATACAATCAATAATTATTGACTATCACTAGTTTCATAAAATAGTAAAGCCCACTAATATTTTCCATATGTATAAAACCCCTGAGAACTAGAATGTAACAGATGCAGAAAAAAAAGCCCAAAACAGATTATCATCTGTTATAGTGAATTTTAGGTGTAACTTGACCATGTTAAGAGATTCCCAGAGAGTTGATGAAACATTATTTCTGGGTGTGACTTTGAGAGTGTATTTAGAAGAAGTTGGCATTTGCATCAGTAGATTGAGTAAAGAAGATACACTCTGATCCAGCATGGGTATACACTCTCCAATTTGCTAAGGGCTCAAATAGAACAAGAAAGGCAAAGGAAATATGTATCCTTTCTCTCTCTTCTGGAGTTGCACCTCAGACTGAGCATCATCAGCTTCCCTGGTTATGAGACTTTGGACTTGGATGGAGTCATGCTACTGATTTACCTGGTTCTGAAGCTTACATATAACTTGTCAAGTGACTTCTCACCTAACAAATCCTAATAAAGCCCTTCTTGTTTATCTGTATCTCTCTCTGTACACACACAAACACACACACACACACACACACACACACACACACACATATACACACACACACACACACACGGTCATGTACCACCTAACTTTTCAGTTAACAATGAACTACATGTATGACCATGATCCCATAAGATTATCATAAAGATGAAAAATGTCTATGACCTAATGATGTGGTAACATTGTGGCACAATGCTTTGCTTACATGTTTGTGGTGATGCCAGTGTTAACAAACCTACTGTGTTCTTGGTCCCATAAAAGTATAGCACATACAATTTTGTACAGTACATAATGTTTGATAACAAATGACCATGTTAATGGTTTGTTCATTTATTATACTTCTACTTCTCAAAAACAAAAAAAAATTTGTAAAGTATTATGTATTTCGTTATGCCAAAGCAGCCTCATACATCCTGAGTTGCTTGCATCCCTTGGTTGTATCAAGAGGCCACAATGAGTGATCAACCTTTACAAACCTGGTTTGTAAACTCTGTGATGCTTGCACAGTGATGAAATCACCTAATGATATTTCTCAGAATGTATCCCTTTCATTAAGTGACACTTGATTGTCCATGTCACTAGCAACCTATCTACCTATCATATTGGTGCTCTCTAGAGAATCCTAACAGATAGTACCTTTATGGTATATTAATTGGAAAAATAGTTCAATTTTCTACCATTTTCTATATCTGCATACTTTGCTCTATGACTTTGCATCTTCTTCCTTCACCAGTTGGAGACTTTGGTCACCAAGAATAAAGGAGATGTGAAAATGTGCCAGTTCCAAGGCTTGGGCCCAATAGAGTAGCACATCCTCATGTTCTTTCTTGGAAAAGACCATCCTGGCCAGAGAATGAGAGACCATGTGGATCAGAGATGATAAGCTGGCTGATAAAATCCTAGACAAACTTGTTCACACCAATAGAGATTGGTCCCTCCCAGCCAATATGAGCAGAGACACAAAACCAAGGACTTGTAAGCAAAATTATGTTTGTGTTTGTATGTCATTGAGGATTTTAGTAGCTCGATACACTGTTATTGTGTATTGGTCATTCTATATATAAAAAATTGAACATAATCTTTGAAAAAATGAGTCAGGTAATGTGTCGGGTTATGGATGAAGACTTGATATCACCAAAGAACAGAAAAGGATAACATTAAGCACTAATTATCAGATCGTATGCTAAATAATACATATACATATAAATGTATAATACCACTCATACATGTATGTAATCTCATCCAATTGTTATGAAAGGTCTTTGAAAAAACTGATCAGAATAAAGCAAAGCAAGTGAATTTAAGTAACTTATCCATGCTTCCATTGTGATTTACACTCATGTTTGTCTGCTTCCAAAAGTTTGTTTTAAAGCATCTATGATACTTTCAGCATAGGTTTATTCGTAACTAAAAAAGCCTATGCATTTGTTCAGTGTAACTTGATTCATGGATAGTTTCGTCAATGAGTTAGAAATGCAGTTCCCAAAGTAATCACAAATTATTATCCCAAGCTGTTTTGGGCTCCGTTTACTAGAAATTTGTAATTAAAACTTGTAATCTAGAAAATGTAAAATAAGGCAAAATACTTCCCAGTTATACATTTTTATTGTGATCTTCTACTTTAATTACCTAAAATTAAGTATATTTTTGCATATTACATTATTACAATATGAATCACTTTCTGTTTGCCATCCTCTCAGAATCTTTTTTTTAAATGTGTTCTAATTAGTTGTATATCCAGGCAGAATGCATTTTGACAACTTTTACACAAATGGAGCACAACTTCTCATTCCTTTGGCTATACACGATACAGAATCACACCAGTAGTGCAATCAGACTTGTACATAGGGTAATAACGTCCAGCTCATTCCACCTCCTTCCCACCCACACATCCTTCCCCTCCCCTCACTCCCCTCTGCCCTATCCAAAGCTCCTCCATCCTTACCTAGCCCCCACCCACCCAATTATGGATCAGCATCCACATATCAGAGAAAACATTTGACCTTTGGTTTTTATAGTTGACAAAGTAAAAAAATTATAGATACACTTCAAATCACATATACAACCTTAGGTCAGTTGATCACTGATCTGATCAGTAGGTTTTGAAGCAATGGGTACATTAGGTGAAGGAATATTTAATTGTTCTGCTTTCAGAACGTTCAGAGAGCAACCACTCTTTTCTAAAAGTTTAATGCTTATTATGATTTTGTGAAAATTATTAGATGAGATGCAAAAAATGTAACCAGTTTCACAAAAGAGAATGCACTCCTTTTTGAAAAAGATTACCTTGAAATTTATGGACACACTATGCAGTGCTCCTCAAAGAATTGGGGTGACCAATTTAAAGAACAATTGTCATCAGCTTTACTGAATGAAATGTCCTCATGCCACTTACTCCCCAGAGAAGGGAAAACATTTTTCTGTTCTGGAAGCTGCCAGTCATGCAGCAGTGAACATGAGCCATCATGAGTCACTTTTCTTTCAACTCTAATCTCTTTCCACAGTGACAAATGAATCACAGAAATCAATCTTAACTCTCACTCTGAAAATTTATAAAATGGGCATGAGCTTAAAGCTGGGAAGCAGGTGCCATGAAAGGGTCTAAGTTCCTCTTGACATAAGGGAGATCTGGAGAGCTCAAGATCTGGAGACAGAACAAAGTGGGGTCTGGATCCTGTTCCATGACCTATTACTGTGTGAGTGGGTTAATCAATCTCTGCAGGACTTTGTCTCCTTACTTAGGAAAAAGGTAATGATATTTACATAGCAGGATTGTTATCAGTCTCAAGCTGCTTATTTAATTTTTTAACATTCTAACAAAAGCATTGATCAGAACTCAAGTAGACACTGAAAAACCCCACAATCATTTTACACATTATTTAGTGCTTATTCAATGTGAGTTTTTTGTTCTTTGGCATTTTATTTGTTTGGTTGGCTTTTTTGCTATTTTCTGAAGGAATCTGTTTATTTCATCTCCCTATTTAAATGACTACTTCCAAAAGTATTACTTTTACTTTTTAAGGTATCTTTCAGTTCTGAATGTTTTGAAGATTTTCTGCCCATAGAAGGAACTCAATAAATAGTATAGAAAACTAGTCAACTATCTGTTATAAAGAATGAAAAGCTGCTGAATTTTGTACATATATGGAATTGGAAGGCACAGCAGAGATCATACCAAAAGCAAAACAAAATAAAATATGCACCAGTGCTATTTCAGCACATTAGTAAAATTTTACATCATACCTGTCATTCTTTCTCTTAGAGAGATCCTGAACCATTGCTTCATGGACCTTCTCATGATAAAAATTAGCTTCCCATTCATTAGTAAGAATTAGTAAGGTAACACCAGACACCTCGATGGAACTTTTGCTGAATTGCCTGGTCTTTCTACTTATTAGATACAATTACTGTCAGGTTAAGAAGCCTCTTAATGATTGTTGAGCTCCTGTTGCTACTCATTAGAAAATTCTGGAGCCAGAAGCAAAATAGAAAGAAAGGAGTTTATTAAGGTTCATTTTTTTTCTGTTACTGAACAAAAGTCTGACTATTAGCACACATTGAGCCATTTCACCTTATACTAAATTAGCTGCCTTTTAAAATATACCTGTATTTAATGGCATGAAATGGAATCAGTGTTTGAAGGGATTAGTACTCTGCTATAGAACTTCCAATGAATGTCTTGCTGTAAATAAAATGCAGTGTAAATATGCCCCTTGACTTAATGGACCTTTGTTAAAAGTTAGTAATTATGAATATAGAAGCTACTTTTATAGTTATTCCAGTGTACTCACAGCAATTAAATTTGGGTTTTGGTTTATTTAGTTACATTTGCCCCAACAGAAAAAGAGGTGTGTGCATGCGTGTGTGGGTGTGTGTGTGTGTATGTGTGTGTGTGTGGGTGGTGAGCATACAACTTTAAAATTTTCCAAATCTGTTACTATAGCTTTGCTTTAAAATCCATTAATCAGCAGTTTTTTATATACAAAATGTTTTTAAGACTTGAAAAATAATGCAAATATGAGGAAAAACTATACTTTTAAGTCCTTTCCCTCCAAATGCACATAACTTTCTGTTAAAGATATAAGCCTTACAAATAAGACAAGTATGCCATTAGGTAATTATTTGTCAAGCCCTAGGAATATTTTTAATATTTTGACATTTTTCTGCATTTCTTTAAATACAGAGCTCTTAGTTTATTAGTATAGCACCATCTTCTGGCAAATATTAAGAAAGGCAGTTGGTTTTATACCAAAAGTGAATTGAAATCATTTAAAGAATTTAATGAAAAATTGATCCTTTGTAACAAATGTCTAGAAGTGCATTTTATAGGACTTTCTTAACATTTCAGTTACATTAATTTGCTTCTTGTTAACCTTGACTTCTAATCTTTTCTAAGAAGTTTTAAAGTATTGTCAAATTGCTACAACATGACATGTATTCAAGTAGTCAACTTGTAACATAAAGGTTTATTGAATATATGTCTTCATATATAATATATAACTTTATATAAATATTCATATATAATGGGTGTGTATATATATATATATAAATATATAAATCAAAATATACCCAGAGAATGCTAAGAAAATGATAATTTCTTCCATTGCATTATCAATTTCAAGAACATACTCTATGAATAAGACCCAAGATACAGGAACTGATCAGCATTAACATTAATAGAAAAATAACACATCAAAAATTGACCACTTTTCTGAAACAGAAATTCTCAATGGGTGTGAAACAAAATGCAAAATACCATGACTAAAATATTGTCATTATAATCAACATTAATGACTGTAATATTCTCTTTAATATGTTACTAGCACTAATGAATAGATAAGAGAAAGCTACAAGAGAACAATGAACAAATTGTCCGAAGTTTTAGTAAAAACCAAAGAAGTAAAAATTGAATAAAGAATAATTAATAAAACTCCCCCCAATTTTTTTATATTCATGTACAATGAACTATAAGCCAAAACCAACAATCATTTTAACTATAATTTTATTAAAAATTACATTAATGTTTAGAAGCATAAATTTGTGTTTCTGGAGAGTTGTTTGACAAAATATACCCAAACTCTTTTAAAAATATATATATCTTCAGGAAATAATTTGTATTTCAAGCACATACAAAATGTGTTTAAAAGAAAACTTTAAATTTTTAGGTTGTCTTGATTTGTTTATGTTTTATGTGGAAAATTTTTTTAATATAAATATCTTAGAATGTTATTATAGAAAGTGTAGTGCATTTATGTAATAGAATATTAGCATTTTTTAAAAGAATAATGCTTATAATGTGTTGTTCAGTAAAATAAAAAATATAATGAAAAAGGAATATGTTCATTATGATTCCATAAAATGATGGATGGATGAATATCAATTATTCATAGTTCATCTGTGAGTACTAAAATTATAGATAAGTTAATATTACTCCATGTTTCTTATATGGTAAATAAATTACTTGTTTAGAATAATAGAAGTTCTGAAAATGACAGATCATTTTAATTCTTAATTCTCAACTAATACAAAATGTGATGAATCAGTATATATTTATTAAGAGCAGAGGTTCTATACAGTTACACAATGTGTAATTATACATATTATAATCGAAGGATTAAGGTCATAAATAAGTAATATGACAAGGTAGATGCAAAATTATATATGAGTAAATATATTAATCATATATGTAAGTCAAGACATTCTGGGCTTTAAAAAACCAAAAACTTAGTATTCTTTTGTAAAAATAAATAAAACATTGGCTTACACAATTAGGAAGAGAAGAAATGCAGCTGACCTTAAAGATAGCTATAAATGAGGATTTAACCTGTTGCCATCCCCTTGACATCTTAATTATCTAATGTAGCAGAGCATGGTCCTGAGCAGCTTAGGGCTCACATCCACATAACACCATTAGGAGAACTGCAGTTGAAACCAAAAACCAAAGACCACTCTGACTGGTCAAATGTGTGCAATATCCCTACCCTGTAACCCAGGCTATGGGTTTGTGTGATTGGCACTCTCCATCTGACACCTGTCCTAATCAGAGAAGACTTTGTTCAAGCTGTGAGGATGGGCAAGGAGGCTATCAGAATAGGGAGATGAAAGATGGGGTTCAACCTCAAAGGCAGCAAAGACCTCTGTAGATCAGGAGCAGGGTGGTGTTCAGTAAGTAGAAAATTACTGAAAGGAGAAATTAAGGACTTGAGAATTTTGAGAAACTGACTTAGAATTCTAACTGAGGAGAAGTCAGGGCGATCAGATACCAAGATTCTGGCTAAAATGACAGCATATCTCTAATGAAAACTTGACCAGAGAGGCCAAAGACAAGGGCAGATTAAAAAGAGGACTCTGAGAAGTCTGATTAAGTTGAGTCAAAGAGAGACACCTGTCACCCCCAAGATCACACTTTGGAAAGAAGAAGTAGTGTATAAAAAAATAACTTGAATGTTAGAGATATAGGATGGATTTGAAGAGGGTTACTTAGTTCTTTGCCACCAACGTCTTCCAGTCCCGTCCCATTTGCTACTTGGGTAGAAATTCTTGAGAACCTTGGTGCTGTCCATAGAAAAGTACAGTGGCATGTGAGTACAGAAGGGACATAAAGGAAAAATACTACTCTTTAAAGGCTAATAGAATAGCTATATGTAGGTTGAGTAAACAAGGGAAAAATAGAGAAATAGAACCTAATTAGTGACCATTTTTTAATTCAGGCATAAAGTGAACAAGGAAATATCCCAGACAAAAGGTAATAAGGGTGGAAAACAAAAGGGATGACATGAGAAATAATGTAAAGTGATAGAAATGCCATGCTCCACAGATTTAAATAAAACTCTAACTAATTTAATAGAAATAACTTAATGTCTTATAGTTAAATCCAACCAATACTAAAATCATGACTTTGTGAGCCATGTAAGCACTGGGTTATTAGGCCCAGTGCATCTTTTTGTCACCCTTTTGTGCTTATCTGCCACAATACCAGAGAGCATAATGCTAATGATTGAGAAAATACAGTCACTGAGTCAGATCACCAGCACCAAATAGATAAATAAATAAATAGATAAATAAATACAGTGATTCCTGAACACTCATAGATGATATAATAATTCCACTCCAGTTCTTACATGGGAAGAGAAGCAATTATATGACTACTCAGTAACTTTTCATGCCCTCCAATTTCAGTATGACTTTGCTTTTCCTTTGGATTGTAAAAATTAAGAAGAAGCTGATTGTTATGGTTTGGATATGGTTTTTACCCTAAGACTCCTGTGTTGGAAGCTTAGTCCCCAGGGTAGCAATGTTGAAAGATATAGAACCGAGTAAGAGTTGGAGCCTAGTGGGAGGTGATTAGGTCACTGGGGAACCAACCTCGAAAGGAATTAATGCTTTCTCTCAGGAGCTCCAGCTCTCAGGGGACCAAGTTAGTACTCTCGAGAGAGCAGGTTGTTGTAACGGAGCCTGGCACCTCCCTGAATCCTTCTTCCTAATGCACCTGTTCTCATACAAATTGCCACCATGCGATGCTATTCACCATGTTCCAAGGTAGTATGACACCCTCAAGGAATGTAGGCACCCAATCTTGGACTTTCAGTCTCCAAAACTGTGAGCCAAATAACCTTTTTTTCCATATACAATACATTTTTTTATTTCTCAATTGTTTTGTTAAAGCTACACAAAAAGAACTAAGACACCATAGGAAATGATTGCAAAGTGAGACTCTTTGGTACAATTCTAGTCCCATGGATAATAAAAGACAATATAAATTTTGAAAAATGGACACATAGTAGGCAAAATCAATTCTACAGAGAAATTTCATGTGGCGGGACATGGTGGCTCATGCCTGTAATCCCAGCTGCTCTGGAAGCTGAGGCAGAAGGATTCCAAGTTCAAAGCCAATCTCAGTAGTGTAGTAAAGTCTTAAGGCCCATAGTAGGACCCTGTCTCAAATTAAATTAAAAGGGTTGGGGATGTAGCTCAGTTGTTAAGCACCCCTGGGTTCAATCCCTGGTACAAAAAAATATAAATAAATAAAATAACATAAAAAATAAAAAGAATGGGACTCATCAATTTCAAAAAATAAAGTTTGAAAGGGAATATAATTGATTTCTATAAAAGAGTAAAAATGAAATATAGAAGTAATGGGTATTAGGTCAGAATAGCACCTACTATGTGCTAGGAAATTATATATACTTTAGTCCATTCTACTTTGAGAAGAAGACTGGCTATTATGACATTTCAAGTGAAGAAACTGAGGCTAAAAGGACTTTGGGATTATCCCACGATGACTGAGTGAAGTAGCATCAGATCATACGAAGGGAAGTAGCTCTTTACAGCCCAGGGTATGAACACAAGAGGTAATGAAAGCAAAGAATAAAATTAAGCATATAAGTAAATACAAATTCAAGAAGTCAGATTCATGAACCATAAGTGCATCCTCATCACCGTGAGTGAATATTTGGGGATTTTGGAGTAGAAAGCTAACCTTTTGAGATTGTAGTATGGAAAATAATTGGGAAGCCTTATGATACCACCCTCTTGCCTCTCTCAGAAAAAGAATTTGAAATGTGCTACAGCGTGATACACCTCAAGGATGTTAATGTATAGCAAATATTTATTAATTGCCTATAAAGTGCTTAAATGACTAGCCTGAACCCATATTCCTAATAAGACATTACGGCGCATAACCAAACATCCATATTTAAAATGATAGTTTTTCTTTTATATCTAATTGCTTTTCCTTCTCCTAGAGACCTGGAACTAGACTGCAATGCTATCCACGGGATCCATGCCATGGGACTCTATTATAAATGAAGTCTTGCTACAATGTGATCCTTCTGGTATTCTAAGTAATAAATCCCATTGAATGAAGTAAAAAATAAATACGCTTTCTCCCGAATTCTGAATTCTCCACAACAAGGTTGTGAGGCTCTAGCCTTACATCATAAATATGAAAGCAAACCCTCAAAATATTTTTGATTCAAATGGAAAACCTAAGAGTAATTTTTAATATCACCATGTAATGTTACACAGAATTCCTAGTAACTATTGTATAACTGCACACTACTGTCTCGTGAGATCTATGTACCAAATAATAGCTGCCAACCAAGTTGAATTCAAAGCCAATTTCTAATTCATTACTTCATAGGGAGCTTTCAAATATGCTCATTTAAAAATCGGCTCCATAACAGCTCGTTCTGTACCACTCCTCTGTAATGTCAGTGTAATGTTGCCAAGTACGAAAGTGAAGCATGAATGTTGACACTTAATTATGGATATTAAATTCAGTCTCGCCTCTCAGATATATGTCAGATGTCACCGCCGTCAAGAAGTCATAACTGAGCAGTTCTCTTCTTCTAGTCAGTATAATATGAATGAGAGGATCAGCAATATTGTGTTAAAACACTCTTCTTTGGTTACACACCTGTAAAATATTATTTTGAATCCCAGAAGCTCTGGATCACAGAAATTTCCCAAATACTTCATCCATCATTTTAATATGGTTACCTCCAGGGTGTGATTTCAACAGTCAAAGGTGAAATGGAGCATAACAGATCATCACTTCTTACTAATTAATGATTTCAATTGTTATGCCTTATAAGCTTGAAGCATTTTTCAAAATGAGAATTGCAGTGGCCTATTTTTAAAAGTAGTGCAGTCTAAATTGGAGCTATATATCTATATTCCTGTGACCTTACAAAACAGATAAATGCAAAAGAATGTTTTGATGATAATAGGGGTTTTAAGAGTCATCTTTGGTTATTTCCCACGTTTATTTACAAGAAATAAAAAAGCATTCTTCAGTAAAATTACTTTGCACATTCTTTGACCACTGAAGTGGAGTTTTAAAAGGTTAAAAGTTATATTAGAAGTTAAAGTCTTGCATTCCACTGTGTCTTAAATTCTAATCTTAGAGCTTAGCTGCCACATTTTGTTATGGGGCGCAACTTAAGAACAGACCGATCACCACTGAGAAGTCCAGATTTGAGAGTCTTTATTAAGCCGGCCAGCTGACTGTCTCACACAATGCCCCAAAAAATGGCTATTGGGAGAACAGCCCTGACTATAGGGTTATAGGGGTTCTTATAGCAAAAATCACATTGATCATAAGTGTCTGTTGCTATGATTTGAAATTATAAACTAACATCATGAGATCATCGACAGAGGGGGAAGTGGGTCAAAATGACCCTTACCTAGGTACAAACTCTAAGAATGGTTGCTATCATTCACATAATCACCGTTCACATGGTACATTGCTTAGGAGTAACAGGAATCAAAAAGAGAGCAATTTTTCTTTACATAGGAATTGTCATTCTGTATTGTTAAACATGTCACACTAAGTAACTGATGATGGGTACAGAGGCGGGGTGATCTCATGGGAGAAGCTTATTTCCTACATAACATGGAGTCTCAGAACAAAATGGAGTCTGTTTAGTCATTTCCCTTAGAGTCTAGCCTGTAACATTCTCATGGAGTCAGATCTGTCAGCCCATCGCAATTTTATGGCTACTCTGGAGACTTTCTGTTCATGGCATCCATGCTGTGAAATCATATTAGAGTGGAGGCATTTGTACAGTTCTCTGTAATAAATGCCTCAGACAGTGGTTCCAGACTTAGAGCAGCTTTCTTCACAGAGATTTCTGTAGTGGCTATGGCATAGTGAAGTCCCAGAGAATCAGGTGAACATGGTCCACTTTCAAGTGAGAGTTTAACATTTTGGGGTCCCTAAATCAGAGTTCGTCTGCTCTTACCAGCCAGGATCACACTTCATAACCAGTAGTCTAGGAAAGGTTTTAAGAAATGTGTATATCACACATAGATGACTTATATTGCTAATTCATTATCCCTAACTCTTTTATTGCCATTTTATCATTCCTGACTAATTGCATGTTCTGACAGTTTCTGTAAAATGTGCAATATCAAATAATAATTATTGACTATTCATCCAGCAGTGGCAGCAAGCATAGCCAGGGGAAAATATGTCCTACATGATACATCAGCAAATGCTATTTAGACTTTTATAAGTCCATGTTAATTTGGGTTTCAACAATAATTAGGGAATTTGTAACAAAATTTTTCACTTTCATCAACATCCTTAAATGCTTTTGGTGATTCACTAAAATTCTTTCTATTGATTATTTTAACAGAGTTTACTTCTCAGTATAATAAAATTAAAAGTTACATTTTGAGGGAAAATTTCTACCAACAAAGAGTAGCTTGGGATTGGTTTTACCATAGGTCAAGATTTCATCTTATTTGCAGTTAGTTTCTTCCTCAAAACAATTTAATTTTGCATCCTGGCTTGATATTCTGTTTGCAAGTGATATACATATGTAAAGGGAGTTTTCACGTGGACAAAGATGCAAATCAGTGTGTAACTCAGATGCCATACTAGCAGCTTGTCCATCATCACTGATGCATTTCAACAGAAGTGCAGTTCAATCACAAGAGACCACTCCAGTGTTTACACTTGAAACCCAACAAAGTCAGGTATTACCTGTGGCTGTTCAATGAAATTGCCAACACAACTCACTAAGCTTTTATATACATTCTAGTTCTTTAACTCAGTCATGCAAAGAACCCAGAGGCATATGACCTGCTAAGTTGCTGAAAATATGGAACTGTCTTTTTGAATAGTTTTTCTCTGAAATAACTCAAGTATGGCTTTTGGTTTTATTATAGGAGGCAGTGAAGAAAAATAACATGCTTCATAAGCTGTTCCTGCTAATCTTGCAACACCTAGTCTGAGGCTAAGGTTATAGTGAACAGTTGGTAAATACTTGTTAAAGGTACAACAGTCTTTGCACAGTAAAAAGGTTTTCAGTGATAGAGAACTATGCCCTTAAATTTCTGTAATTGTTATATAAATGCATGTTTTCTTATCTTAGAAGCCCATAAAATTAAACAAAATAGAAAACTGGTGGCTTCAAATATCAGTTTACTTATCATCAGTTGATTTACTTAGCAAATATTTAGTGACAATCTGATGCATTGGGTACGAGAGATACAGATAAGGCAAAACTAGCCCTGATTTTTTTCAGTGGTTATCTAAGTTTACAAGGGAAATAATATAATCTTATTTCAATGTTTTCTGGATGATAATCTCATTTAACTTGTGATAATAACATTTGAATTTTGCCCTTAGATATTGGGAGGATATGAATCTAGACAATGGTTCTACATGATCCTGAGTGCACTAGAGACATAACTTATAAGGGATAAAATTTAAATGAGGTAAGTGGGAAAGAAATGCAGCTGAATACTCTCCTTTCTTAAAAATGTACCTATTCACACTCAGACAGATCTGAACAAGATGTAGAAGTGAAATTGATAGCTCATGTCAGACTCAAGCATATTATCAGTGAAGTGGAATTTAGGATATGAAAGATCTCTGAGTCTCAGTTTCCACCAATGTAAAGTAAAGATGTTGTTTTGTGTTTGATTCCTTGGACCTGCCCTAACTTCATTTCATTCTGTCTTAAGATACTTTCATTTAGGACATTTAAATAGACTCAATAACAAGATCATTTAGTAGTCATGCACAAATGCCTTTATTTTCAGAGAAATAAGGGGACAAATTTATCCATACCATCTATCTAGAATGTTTGTTAACTTTAGGGAAAATGAATTTGGAATGATGAAGAAAAATCCACTTAGAGAGTGAAATCATCAAAACCATCCTACCAATCACTAGGTGGCAAGTGGATGTTAATATCTTCTCTTTCCTCACCCACTCCCTGCCTGTCTCTCATTAAAAACAATGTATCTCATCTGCAACTGGAGAAAACTTGTGAATTATCATTAGAAGTGACATAACTTCTCTTCTGAAGGATGAGAATACTGGCCCCAAATATGATTAAATCAAAATATTAGCCTTGAATCACTGTGCATATAAATCTTCATTTTGTGATTTATGAGAAAGAGTAAACTGGAGGGTTGGGCCCAGTGGCACATGCCTGTAATGACAGCTACTCGGGAGGCTGATGCAGGAGGATCACAATTCAAGTCCAGCCTCAGAGACTTAGCGAGACCCTGTCTCAAGTTTAGATAAAAAGGAGATGGAGCAGTGAGGATGTAGCTCAGTGTTAAAGGGCTCCTGAGTTTGAGTTCAACCCCCAGTACCAAGAATTAAAAAAAAAAAAAAAAAACTGAAGAAAAAGTTAACATGGCTGTTATGGTTTAGATATGAACCAAAAGTGCATGTGTATAATGGAAAAATAAAGTCTAGAGGTTGAATGATTATGTTTGAGAGCCTTAACATAATCAGTGCATTAATCCACTTGAATGGATTGGCTGGGTGGTAACTCTAGGCAGGGCGGTTGTGCCTAAAGGAAGTAGGTCATTGGGGGAATTCCTTTGAGTATGTACATATTTGTCCATGATAAACCCAGTTTGTTTCTCTCTACTTTCTGTTTGTCATGTTCTGAGCTGCTTTGTTTCTACCATGCCCTTCTGCCATGATGTTGTGCCTCTTCTTGGGCACAGAGCATTAGAGTTGGCCATCTCTGGGCTGAGAACCTCTGAAACTCTGAGCTCCCAGATAAGCTTTTCCTCCTCTAAAATTGTGGTTGTCATGTCTTTTGGTCACAGCAGGAAAAAAAAATGACTGAAACAGGCTATGATATGTAAAAGATAAATATGCTGGATAGTCTATGTCCATAATATACAATGATTGTAACCTGCCAAGCATATTCAATCGTAAACCTATTTATTCAAAAAATGTGTGTCCTTCACTAATTGTGTACTTTTCTTCTTTCTTTCACAAAATTCAATTAATTAGCAATTTATATGTAACAATTTTGCTCTTACCACTTTAGTTGACCTAGAATTTGTAAAATATAGAATAGATTGATTCCCAAGTATTTTATTTTTTTTGATGCTATTGTGAATGGGGTAGTTTTCCTAATTTCTCTTTCTGAAGATTCATCACTTACGTATAGAAATGCATTGGATTTATGAGCATTGATCTTGTAACCTGATACTTTACTGAATTCACTTATGAGTTCTAAGAGTTTTCTGGTGGAATTTCCAGGTTCCACTAAATATATAATCATGTCATCAGTGAATAGGGATAGTTTGAGTTCTTCTTTTCCAATTCGTATCCCTTTAATTTCTTTGGTTTGTCTAATTGCTATGGCTAGAGTCTCAAGAACAATGTTGAAGAGAAGTGGTGAAAGAGGGCATCCCTGCCTTGTTCCAGTTTTTAGGGGGAATGCTTTCAGTTTTTCACCATTTAGAATGATATTGGCCATGGGCTTAGCATAGATGGCCTTCACATGTTAAGGAATGATCCCACTACTCCAATTTTTTCTAGTGTTTTGAGCATGAAGGGATAGAAAATAAAAGTGGGTAGAGATGGGTTGTAGCCAGAATTCTAAAGGAGTAAATTTAGTATTTAACCAAAAGGATCTTTGTTCTCTGATCACTAGAAAAATCACTATATTTTAGCCATGCCTATTTTTTTTCTTTTTGTTTAAAATATGGAACTGAAAATTGTGTGTGTGTGTTTTTTTTTTTTAACTAGAAGGACATAATTAAGTTAAAAGGAGGCTTTTAACCTGGATTTCCCAGTTAGACCCTTACCAATTAACACAGATTCTTAGATGTTGATGCAAGTTTCAAAATTTCTTTCCATAAATTCACTGGATTATTTTCAAACAAATTTGGAAACAAGATAATGAGGGCAGACATAATCTCCTTGAAAAGGTTCAATAGCAATATGGAGTTTAATTAGCATTTTTAAAGATTATCATATTGCAAATAAATATTAATAAGTATTAAGAAATTGAAAATTCACCACTGATTTGAGAATGAAAGGACATAGGTTAAATCAACAGAGGTGGGGGTGGTAGTTGTTTGTAGCACAAATACCTTTCACAGATTCTAATTAACCCCACCCAAATAGGATTCTTAGTGTCAAAATAGGTATGGGAATAGGTAGATGCATAGTCAAAGACTGCAACAACATTCTAATTTTTCAGTCTATCAACCTTCCACAAAATTTAATCAGAAGCTCCATGAAAAGATGAAGGTACATATTTTGAGAAAAATCTACAGACTCTCTTCTGTTTTACCAATGTTTTAATCTCATTTTTCCACTTTCATTTACATGAAAAATTGGCATTGCCTTGACAGAATATTTTAAAATAGACAGATGCTGCAAATAAAACATCTCGTGTCTGTTCAACAGAAACATAAGGCCACTGAAATATACTAATTTGTCAGTACACATGTAAATGTGGCTGAGCAAAAATTTGGCAGAAGAGCAAACATATTCTCGCAAAGAAAATACAACACAGTAGAACATAAACATAATTAAATGAGCCAAATTATAACCCATCAATAGATGAGAGAGGCATGCTATTGACTATGTCTGTATGGTAACTATACAGTCAATTATCTGGATTATTATGCACAAAGCTTTTGGATGATTAACTGTGTGTATTAGAATTTCATTAATTTAACAAACATTTATTGAATACTCATCATGTTTCATGCACTGTGATAAACACTGGGATTTCAAAGATGAAAAGATATTGTCCATCCGTACATGAACCTGACATATGAAGTCGTTTATTTTCTGCATAGGTTTAAATGTCTTAACAGATCATCTCAATGTTTGTTAAAAATCAGTAAAAGTCTGATACCACATGATTCACTATGTTCTCCAATGTTCTTTCCTTACTTGAACATACAAAAATAAAAGTCGCTTTATGCTCTGTGATATTTTAGAAATATAGAGAGAATAAAAATATATTTCTTTTAAAACAGTCTCATTCATCCATTCTTTCATTCAACAAATATTTATTGAAGGTCTATTTTGTGCCAGATTCTGTGCCAGGAATTGGAGACAGAACAATGAAATATCAATATACTTCTTGCTTTTCAGAACTTTGATTTAATGTTTATTGTTTTTCCAGTAACAAAGCTCCTAGAGCCTTCTGTCTGCCCAAATTATTCACTTTGTTTTCCTGCTGAGAAAGTTTTCCCTCCTTCTCTTCAGACTGTCTAAATTTTTCTCAGTTCTAAGAGTTATTTGACTATGGTTTTATTTCCTTTCCTATCTAATCTAACACACTGATTTATGCTAATATATGGATGAACTATGTCTTCCCTTTTGTGCAGTATCCTTCTGGAGATCATAAGTTTATCCAAAGTGACAATAGTGGTAGGGATTTCAAATTCTGAGATAGTTTGTGGAGATGTTTTAACTGAATTAATAAGTAATTACCTATATTTCTACATAACTATGCATGAATTCTGCCTATAACTACCTGGCATTAAATGTTGTGAAAAGTATTTACTTAACTGCACTCCTGTCTCACAGTGTGGCACTTTCAAGATGGTGCTCGCAACTTCTGTTTTAGAGACTTTGGCGTAGACCTTTGACTGTAAAGGCAATAACTTCCCAACAGTTTTCTTTTCCATTTTTCATCATCTTGTTGTGCCCTGCTAATCTTGCACTAGAATGAGCAGAGGGCATTCATCCTCAAGAGTGCTTAACAGTGTCTAGTCAAACACACTTTGTCAATCTGTTTGCAGTCATGTTACTCCAATACCCAGGAAACTTTCTACTACTTCTTACAGATTTCCATTTTACAGAATAAAGTTTTTTTCCCAGACTATGTTTTAAGAAAAAAAAAAAAAAATTACAAGTCTTTCACTTATGTGCTAGGCACTGTACTACTTCTCGATATCTGCCATTTCATGTTATTCTCTTTGTGGTCCTGTGAGTCCAACTGGGTATTCCCATTTTTCAAATGAGGAAATTGCACTTAAAAGAGGTTAAGTCTTTGGTGGTAGTCCCACAACTGATGAGTTCAAAGGCTGAGACTGGAGCAAGCAGATCAGATTTCAAGGGTACCAGAAGTAGACACTGCCACCAACTACCAAAATGACTCTAAGTGTTTCTTTGGTGAATTATTCTTTGTGATCCTAAAGTTATGTTATTTAATTTTAATTTTTTTTTTCAATTTGGAAGCTCATTTGTGTAAATTCTTAAGAGAAATAATTCTCGAAATTTCCAACTTATGTATCATTGAACATTCCCTTTCATTGAAATTTCCCTGGCAATCTCCACGGACACATATCTTATATAAATGAAATGCTTTATACTTAGTTTCACTAAATCTAAAATACCCTTAAAATACCCTTAAAGTGAACTAATATTTTCTGTATCACTTAAAGCCAGATAACCATGACAATGATAAAAATGTTTCTTTATATCACTTCAACTTAAAGTAGTATCTTCATTACAGCGATATTAAAATGTCTCTTTTTGTCTAATTTACAAAATGACACATATCTTTTGAACAGAAAGTAACATAAGGTGAAATTTAAAGTATTGTTTAAGATTAACTTTACCTGTTTCATTTTAATGAAGAATATTGACATTGCTGGATGTTTTTACTTATACTGGTTTTGGAAACTATAATTTAAATAGCTAATTTTGGGTATGCCTAATCATTTTATCTAGGGGTACACAGTTGCCACAATTATAATTAAGAAGATATTAATTTAGTACCTATCATTGTCAATATCATTTTGTCCTCCACAATGTAGGGCAAAGTAGGAGAAATGTAATATTCTATGCTTCCAGGACTCTTAACTCAGGCCAAGATGGGGAACAGCATTTGAGTACATAAACCACATCTGCATCCCAATCACATAAAGGGCTGCTGAGAACATTTGTCTTCAGTTTATATGTAAGTATCATCGCTAACCTTGTCCCAAGAATACCATCTCCCTGCTTATGATCTTTGGTTAATGCTTTCTCTTTTGACTATAGTCCTACTACATTCACTGTCTGAGTAAAACTTGACATTACAAAGAAATTTGTTTCCTGTCTTTAAATATTATCCGCTATCTTCAACAACTAAGCCAACATCAGACCAGATAGTAGTAGAAATGGCATACATCTTATGGTTGGAGTTAAATTTGAATCACC
This sequence comes from Sciurus vulgaris, assembly GCF_902686455.1. Classification (NCBI taxonomy): domain Eukaryota; kingdom Metazoa; phylum Chordata; class Mammalia; order Rodentia; family Sciuridae; genus Sciurus; species Sciurus vulgaris. The sequence continues at coordinate 28,715,384 of NC_136468.1, forward strand.
TCTTTGAATCTTAATTTTTTTTCAGTTGAAAAATATAAAGTGAGATAATATAAATGTGAGTATGTAGTGGGCATTCAGTGTATGGTAGTTTTCCACATAAATTCACTTTGTAAAAAGGAAATGTTGTTGATTTCTTTAAGGAGCATCTATAGTGTGGTGGTTTGGAGTACTAGCAGTGCGTAAGACAGGAAACAATAATGTTGCTGAGGTTGAAAAGAAAATAAACACATTTAAATTCTGTGACATACCTAAGTTATAGTTTACATTTCTCAAATGGTGTAAAAGCTACTTGTTAATGTACATGAACATTTCAGTGTGTTTTTATTTAATGCTCATAACTTTAAAGTTTTTCAACTTTTCCTTCTATTTTTCTTCCACTATCACTTCTCCTAACTAATTTTCTTCCTAAACATCCTCCAAAGTCTAAATTACTGAATAGCTGTGGATTTACTGGTCAATACCTGTAAGCCTTTATAATTATTTTGTTCTCTTAGCTCAAGCCTTGGATGAAAATCAAATATGCAGAAAATAAATCCCAATGACTTTTTAATTCTTATTCCCATATTAGGAAAAACCATAATGTGTTTCTCTTAAATTGTCAATCATGGAAGTTTCTCTTTTGAGACTTCAAATGGCTAGTCAGTGATTCAAAAACTCTAGAAAAGTTCATTATTTAAAATTAGTTCAGATGAACAATGATCTGTTTTTGTTGTTGCTGTTTACTAGTCCCTGAGCTAATTTTATTTTTTTAAAGCTACCATTTCAAATTTTTCCAGTAATCTGAACATGTTGTATAACTACGCTAGTGACTATCTGAAAATAGCTGATCAGTTAAGTATCCCACTTGTTCCCCTCTGACATACTAGAAACATATCTGCAAAATTTCTTCTCCATTGCACTTCGAATATTTGTTATGACTTTTCAGTTTGGTTTTAGATTACTTCGTGTACACTTTTAAATATCCACATTTACTTTTTCAGTATGTTATGTGCTATTTTGTGGATCTTAATACCTTATATTTAAGAAAGTAGCAGGAAAGATAAGTCTTAGTGAAAATTCATAATTATAGGAAATTTTATGAGAACAAACACCTGTACTTTTTGTTTTATGTTCAGTATTCCAAAGCAGGCAGACATTTATCTAATTGTTTTAGGAAACAAGTTTTACTAAATAGACAAAAAATTGAAATAGTTATTTCCTAATGTGTAGGATATTTGCTGGAAATTTTGTAAATATTTTTTGTATGTGAATAATTTTTTCAGTACAACACATCCAACTTTAGAAAGAATAAGGAAGGTATTCTATATATTAGTTTCTTTCAAAAGTCTCCAAAATTCCTCCACATTGAGGTTTTATTGTATATTCACCTAATTTTACCCCATGGATCCTGCTTTGCTCTCTCCATATTTATATTCTCAGCAAGGAAATGCTAATCTTTCCTAAAATACATAATAAACCATTGTCAACTGATAGACAAGTTAGTTACATAGCTGAAGCTATTCTACTTAAAGTACTTTGCAATTAATACAAAATTACATTGGCAGATTTTATTAAACATATTTATTCAACATAAGTCTTTCTGGATCAATTAATTGTTGCATAATGGAATTTTTTATTTTAAGGAAGTCCCATGCTGAGAAGCCAACAATGTTTAGTTTCAAATGTGTGTTATAGTTTCCTTTCCATCAAGAAATGGGACAATTCCTGTGGTCAGATTTACAACTGCACGACTCTTAAGTAAGTTCTTCCCTTAGGTAAGTTGTTACGTTAGCAGAGTTATTATACTTAACAACTATCCCTTGTTCCTAAACACTGTACCTGTAATATTACAGTAAGGAAAGCTGACCCTGCAGAAGTATTTTCCAAAAAATGCAAAAATTTTGAAGCATTGGTTCCAGTTTAATCTTCTATGTTACAAATGAAGAAATTGCAGACTTCTTGTCTCCCATTCATAGGAAGTAACTCCTATCTAGTTGACTTCTCATCTTCCATGGAAAAACATTAGTGAAAACCAGATCTTTTTATGTATTATAGTTCTTTCCTCAGAGAAATAAGATTTTTCCATCCTACATTACAACTTACATATCTTGAAAAAAATATGAGGTTTTTTTGACCCAGTTTAAGGTTAAAAATAATGTATTCTTTTAAGTATAAAATTGACCACTTTCAGCCAATCAATAGGAATTTTTAAGATATGCCAGGCATTTTATTAGGCATTGAGTGTCCAAAGATAAATGAATGATAGTTCTCCAATATGAAAGATCTTTCAGTTTACTGATGGAGGAAAATTACAAATACCTGTAATTCACTATACTGATGTCATAATAAATGTGTATCAAATGTGCTAGAAAGCACAAGACAGAAACTCTCCACCTAAGGAACTTTTCTATCAGCTCTCTTTTTCTTCTGCCCTGATTGCCTTCTCAATATCATTTAAAACCAGGCATTTTAAAATTGATGCTTTTTTTTACTGTTGATCAGTACATTTCACATCAGTACATGTGGCATTTCATCAAACAACCTATTGAATCAATAAAATATAGCACATTGATCCCCAGCATTCCCTTATCTAATAAATCCCCCATTATATTAAAGAAGATAAAAGTTATTTTTAATAAATGTTTGATATTGACCACTTTTTAGGCATTTTGTATCCTTATGTGCACATACCAATAGTACTTCTTGGGTCACAGATTGAAATCAGTCTGTAAATGTCTTATTCAAACTTATGAAACTTCTTTGAATATATATATGTGTGTGTGTGTGTGTGTGTGTGTGTGTGTGTGTGTGTATAGAGAGAGTTTAACCACATCCATCCCAGAGTGGAAAAATTTCAGTCCAAACTATGCAAGGCATTGAACCAAAAATGGAAATAGGCTTTCCATAATGCTGTCTATTAGAAGTGTGATAAAATAACTCCTAGGTAAGTTCTCATTTTATCTGAGCTCTTACCTTTGTAGACCCCACCACACTCACTCGCTCATTGTTTTTTTTAAAAAGTATAATGACAAAATCATCATGATAAAAACCAAAGATATAAGCCACCAAGAAACTAAATAATACATTAAGGATTTTACACAATTTAATATGTATATAAACACTTACTAACATTCTAAATATTTAAGAAATTTTCACAAGAACACACAAGAGTCTGAGTAAGAAATCAAAATCTACCTTTTTGAAATTTCATAGAAGCAGAATTTTATAATCTAAAACATAACATTTTTACTTCTAAACATCTCATGTATATTTACTTACACTTACAACAACACAAAATTATGATTGTAAGCTTTACTACATTGAAATATATGTAAAATAAATTTAAAATGCCTAAAGAATGTTATTGTTAATCACAAACGTAATATGAAGAAACAGATGTATTAGAATCAAACCTTAATTGTCACATCTGTGTGACCTTGAACAAATAATTTAAGTTCTCCAAGCTTCTGTTCCTCTTTTGTAAAATAATAATGTATTGCACATAGTGCATTGCTAGTGATAAGGTCTAAGGGTGGTAGCTGGCATTAAGCATGCACCTAAAAAATTAGTAGCTGACATTAATTTTATTTTGGGAATAGCTATCTTAGGAATTGATGTTACTTTTAAAACAGCTAATACTATTTTTGCTAGTACAAGATAATTACACAGTTCAGTTTTAAAACATATACATTTATTTTGTTCATGAACTTCAAATAGCTAATTAATTTACTAAAGTCTTAGAGAAAGAATTAATTCTTTAATAAATTCTTAATAAATTCTTAGAGAAAGAATTAATAATTTATAATATTCTTTCTAACCCTATAGTTAATTGGAAGGCTTTTTGGCAGCAAGGTGGACAAGAGAGCCAATTATTTGAGAAGCCAAGATCTAAAATAAAGGAAATCATGAAGAAGCAAGTGCAATATATAACATAAAATTTCCTCTTGAGATATCCTCTGATAACTAATCTAAACAGGCATAAGCAGAAAAATCAAAAAAGAATAAAGAAAAACTTCTGTTTTGGCAGTGTCCCAGTTCTAGAGTTATGTAAATTGGAATTCATGGTTCTTAAAGGAGAAAGGGCCATGGTAATTATTTAAGGCCTTCTGCTGAGATCCTCAAAGAGCTATATCCTGGTGTAGAAATGGAAAACGGGAGTTAGAACCCTCAAAAAATCTGAAATTATTTCAAGCCATGTGGGACACAGGTGACCTTATTTCTACCAGAAGAAAATTAAATCTTCTCTGAAACAAGAACATGTCATCAAGAGATTCTAACAATTTTACTAAAAATGGCAGCTTTCACCAAAAGACAGGAAATCAAAATCAAAATCCACATCAGAGAAAAAGGTCCACGGATAGACCATTTAGGTATTATAATAATGCCAAAGGGACTTTAAACTAATTTTTCTTGTTTCCTCCTCCTCATCCTCTTCCTTCTTCTTCTACTTCATTGTGCTGGTAATTGAATAAAGTAACTAGCATTAATATACATATATAATAAAACATAAAAGAAGTTGGAGATATTTACCCTGAAACTGAAATCTACTAATTAAGTGAAAATTTTAGAAAATGAAAAATATAATAGATTATAAGTTTAATAGATATGTTTAAAATGATTAAACACTGCAATAAAGAAGATCATTAACTAGGAAATATTTAAGTAGAAAAATAAAATGATTGAAGTACGAAGTTGCAAAGAAAATTAAGAATCTACAGAGAAAATGAGAATCACAACTGAAAATATCTAACATGAATGAAATCAGAGTCAAGAATGAACAAAAAGAAACAATATTTGAAGTTATATTAGGCAGGAAGTTCTCCAAGATGGATAAAATTCAACCATCAACATCAAGCTTGTAAAAGATATCAAAAAGCTCTAAGATCAAGGAGGATAACTGAAATAATACACCTAGGCACCTGATCTATAAACCTGCTGAAGAAGAAACAGAAAAATCTTAAAAGAAAGTAGAGTGAGGGAAGACATTACCGTCAAAGGAGAGGCAGAGACTGAGATTGACAATTCACTTGAGCTGACATAAGTCAGAAGACAACAATAAAATGACAAATATATTCCAATCTAAACTCTTACAGCCAGTGAAAATATCCTTAAAGTGATGGTGAGCTGAAGAATTTTACTGATAAATAGCTGAGAAAAATCATTTGAAGGACAACTTATTTAAAAGACTCCATAGGGTGGTTCTTTAGGAAGCAGAAGCAAAGTAATGTAATAGCATGGATGAATAGAGAAAGTGTATAAATGTGGATGAATCCAAAAGTACACTGAATAATAATATCTTCTGAAGTTAGAAATGTATGTATATGTGTGTGTGCAAATATGTGAATATATATTTGGGAATAAATATATGCATGCCTATATATAGTTTATATGTGTCTATATTCTATATATAATTGAAATATGCACAATAATAGCACAAAAAACAGGAAATAGATGAATAAACTTGAGATGTGTAAGGTCATTGTGTTTTCCAGGAAATGGTAAAAATATTAATAAAAAGTAGACTGTTGAAACTTCTAGGTATATTGTATAAATAAAAATAATATATGTTTATAATATAAAAGCTAATAAAGGAATAAAGGAATACTTAAAATTTGTGTGTTTATTCCAACAAAATAAGAATGGAGGAAAACATGAACAAAACTAAATTCTAAGTATTTTTGTGTACATGTATATGTAGATATAAGTATGCATATTTAAAGATATTTATTATAAGGAATTGGCTTACATGACTACAGAGGCTGAATAGCCCAGTGATCTGTAGTTGACAAGCTGGAAACCCGAGAACCAATTCCATAGTTCGAATCTGAAAGCTGGTAGGCTCAAGATCCAGAACGAGCTGATATTTTATTTCAAGTCTACTTGTTGACTTGATTGAGATATGTGTAAAAAAATTGATAAAAGACACTTCTGGATGTATCTGTGAGGGAAATTCCAGAGACAATGGCATGTGAATTGGCAAACTGAGTGGGAAAGACTCACCCTGAATGTGCACAACACCATATAGTAGGCTGGGCCTGGATGGAAAGAAAAGTAGAATAAGACAGAAGCAAAATTTCTCATGCAAGTTCGACTCTTCTTAAGCAGGTATATTTTGGGGGTCACTACCCACAGACATCAGAGGCTCAATCTTCATGCTTTGAAGGCAAACTTTTACCAGGGACTCTTTATGGGCCTTCCACCTTCAGCCTTGGACTGTTGCTATATCATACATCCCTCTTGTTCTGAGGCCTCTAGCCTTTTAGATTGAGTAACTGCTGCTTTTCCTATCTAATTACCCTGCAGATAGCTATTGTGGGAGTATCCAGTCCCTGACTGTGTAAGCCAATCTACTAAATCCCTTCTTATAATTATGTATACATTCTGTTGGTTCTGTTCCTCTGGGGAACACCGATTAATATAGAGTCCAAAGATTTGAAAGAAAAGAAACTTATTAAACTTGAGGTCATCTTTTGTGTTTAATTCAGACCTTCAACTAATTGGATAAGTGCTAGCCACATCAGGGAAGGCAATTTGCTTGACTCCATTAGCAGATTCAAATGATAATCCTTCCAAAATCATACTTGGACACACCCAGAATAATGATGCTTCAAATAAGTCGGTATCATGTGACCAGTCAGTTTGACTCATAAAACTAACTATCACAATAATGAAAGGCTAATTATTCAATTTAAGATATAATAATCCTAAATTTGTATGGGCTTAACGGTATAACATCAAAATAGATGAAGCAAAGCCTTACAAAACTAAAAAGACAAGCAAATCTAAACATAACAAAAACTCTTAACACAAATCCCTTAGTAACTAATAGAAAAGGAAACAAAACAATAAATAGAAAAACATTGGCTCTGCAAAGCATAATTAGCAAAAGATATAATTCATAGGGACTACTGACTCTAATGATAAAACAGTACATGTCATTTTCAACCTCTCAGAAGCATTGTATAAAATAGACCATATAATAGGCCACAAAATAAGTATAATGTATAATTTCAAATGATAGAATTGATATAAAATATATAGACTGCTCTTTGATATTAGTGGACTTAGGTAGAAATAATTAAAAGTATATATAACAAAACTTTGCCAAATTTTGGGTTTTAATGGCATATCTCTAAATAACCATAGACACAGAGAATAATTTAAAATGGAAGTTAGAAAGTATTTTGAATATGAAATACCAAGACCTTTGATAAACACATCAAGTAATACTTAAAAGAAATTTTATAAACTTACATGTAATTATTAGAATAGAAGTTCTGCTATTAGTTTATATCAATTATCGATGAAAGGGGAAAATGGTATATATACAATGGAATACTATTCGGTCTTAAGAAAAAAAATATATAGTTTGTGACATGGATAAATCTAGAGGACATTAAGTAAAGTGAAATAAACCAGGCACAAAAAGACAGAACTGCATGCCTTAAGTGATGTAAAAAAGAAAAAAAAAAAAATGAGAGAAGTAGAATTTGCAGAAATAAAGAGTAGAATGGTGGTTTCCAGAGACTACTAGGGGCAGGGAGGTGAATTGGGAAGGGTGGAATGTTGGTCAAAGGGCATAAAGTGTTAGGTTCATTAGGAGAAAGAAGCTCTGATTGTATTGTAATTCATGACATATATTTCAAAAAGACTAACAGAATGGATTTTACATCTCAACACAAATAAGTGGAAATATGTGAGATATATTAATTAGTCTGATTTAATCTTTCCACAATGTATACATATAGGGAATATTGCATCATATATATATACAATTGCATACATACACAATATTACATCATTCATATATATATATACACACAATCATTATTTGTCAATTAGAAATAAAATTAAAAGAACTGAGGCAAAGGACAATACATTAAAACAGTGGAAAAGTACAGTCATAAATCTAAAAACTCTAATTGGTAAAATAGAAAACAATATATAATAGAGGAAATGAGGACATTCATGTTCTTTAAAAAGACAAATAAAATAATGCCATGACTGCTAAAGATAAAAAAGAGGACAAACATGGATAGGAAAAGGACAACATTTTAGATCCTAGTAACACTGAAAAGTGCTAAGAACTTTACATCAGTAAGTTTGAAAATGTAGAAAACCTGGAAAAATTTCTTCTTAAAACTCAACTTCTAATATCTCAATAGACCCTCATTTCTAAAGTACATGAATCCATAATATAATTTTTTTATAAACAAGTCTATGTGGAGCATAGCTCAGATGCCTGCTATCCCTGTATCAACTTGTGTTAGTCACCTTTCATTACTATGACCAAAATGACTAAGCAAAGCATAGAGGAGAAGGTATCTTTTTCTGCTCATAGTTTCAGAGATTTCAGTCCATGATTGACTCACTCCATTGTTTTGAGCCTGAGGAGGAGCAGAACATCATGGTAGAAAAGCATGATGAAGGAAAGATACTCACTCATGACATCCAAATAGTAAAGAGAAAGAGAGAAGAGAAAGGTTCAGGAAGAGGAAATATATTTTAGGGCATGTCACCAATGACCCTGCTTCCTTCAACAATGCCCCAAATACCTACAGTTTCTACCACTTCGCAGTAATCCGTTCACCTGTCAATGGATTAATCTACTGATAATGTCAGAGCTCATGATCCAATCACTTTCTCAAAGTCTTGCCTTTGAACATTACTGTGCTGGAGACGAATCCTTCAACACATAAAACTGAAGGACATTCCACGTCCAAAACATAATTACTCAACATTGTACTGGATGCTCTAGTCAGTAGAATAAGGAAATAAACCAAGCTTACTTCTCAATTCTAATGTTTGTTTTGTTGGCTTGTTTTGGCTTCTTATGTATGCAATCATGTCATCTGTAAACAAAGAAAACTTTGTCTTCCAATATTTGTAATTTTGGCCATAGTTCTTTGGCTTAGAGACCATGTGGGCCCTACTTTTAACCTTAGCTTATGTAGAAGGTCTTTGATAGAACTATCCAGAAAACAATGTGTCTTCTGAGGTTAGGGGAGGCATAGCTACTGGAAAATCTAAATGGCAAAGGCATCAGCTCATTGGTGCACAATGAGCAACATACAGGCTGCTACTATGTTAGACATCACTAACATCAAATGATTGCTGTGGTAAAGAAGTCAAGAGTGTTTCTGATGAAAACTAAACTGAAGCCATTATAGATTGTGGATTTTCTATGGGGAAAATGATAATGACACAAACACATTGGTGCTATGGGATTGATGAAAGGATGGATGGATGGATGGATGGATGGATGGATGGATGGATGGATGGATGGATGGATGGATGGACGGACGGACAGACGGACGGATGGATGGATGAATTGGTACCTACAAAAATAGATAGATGGCTAGATAGGTAGGTAAATGGATGAATAGATATATTTCCTCTTAGCAGCTCTAAGAAGTTAGTTCGAGTTATCATCTCCACTTTCAGATGAGAAAATTGAAGCAAGAGATATCAAATAACCTGTCACACAACTAGTAAGCAGTAGAACCAAGATTTGAACTCAAGCAACCAAGTTCAAGTGTTTCTTTTTTCAAATATTTTAATTTGTTCTAATTTGTTGTACATGACAGTAGAATGCATTTATACATTTTGATAGATCATACATAAATGGAGTGTTTCTTTAAGTGTTGCACTACACTATGCAACATAAACAGAAAATCTAGGTAAGGCAAACCACCATAAAAGCCTTCCTAAAGGGATGGGTAATAGGATGCATGGAAAGCCAGGCAGAGAAACTTACATCCCATTGTGAGAATCCATGAAAGTGCACATAAGAGAAAGAGCTTCAAACACCTACCTCAGAAACAGAAAATCGACTTGGCAGTATCAATCAAGTAATTAGTTTGGCTCCTCTTTTTTCCTTCCCAGTGTGACCCTAAAAAATTCCTAGTAATAAAATATTTCCCTCTTTAGCTTTCCTTTATTCACCAAAAATGTTTCTTTTAAAATAATAGAATCAATAAAAATGCAGCTTAACACATTTGTCACATATTCCCTCATTCTGACTTCACCCTAAGGATTCCCTCTACTACTTGAAATTCATTATAATTCACAAATTTCTTGTCTCTGCAGGTGTTTGTCCCCAGTTACAAAAAGGATCCAACTCATTCGAAAACAGAAAAAATGAGAAAAAGACTATAGATTCTGTTTTCTTTCTAACAGTTTTTCCCTTGCCAAACCAATTAAGTAAACAAGCTTAGTTTCAATTCAAAAAATAAGAAAACATGCACTTACAGTTGCCCAAATATGTTTTCCTTTTTATACATAAAAGGAAATGCTCCAAGGATTTAATTAGAACAAGACTTAGACATTCGTGGCATAGATATGATAGGTTAATTAATGTTTCTCTAACACAGAAAGAAACTAAAGGATATAGCAAGCCAGCATGAATACTGTTCAACAATTTGTGGGCTGGAAATTTTGTTATATGGATTTCATAATAGACACACTTAGCTGGCAGCATCTGAACTCATCAGGCAAAAAATTACTGTCATTCCTTCTATAATTTTGAAGTGTATAAGAGAAACACCAGGAAAATTAATACGATCTAATAAAGCCGTTAAAGAACAAAAAAGGAATAATAACAGCCTATATTATGAATGCACAATTTACTACCAAAACCTATGAATAAGGACATAAAATGTTGCTTCCAGAGGGATAATACAGCTGCCTTCACTTCAGTCTACATATATTAAGTTGCAAAGTTCAGCTGGGGCAGGCACAATGCAAAGGCTTGAAGAATCCTTTTGGAAAATGATGTTCAATGGAAAAATTACTAAGAATAAGAGCAGAAACCTTGACCAACCAGGATTCTCAAAAAGAAGAATTTGACAAAATCTTGAGGGGACCATCAGCTAAAGGATCATATCTTCATACAGTAATTCTATATATGGATGCATAAAATGAAAACAAAACAATGAAACTCATCATCTGCAAATACCTAACCTCCTTCCCCCCACCTTCAGATATTATCACTATTACTTCAATTTAGGACACTCTGATATGAAACTCAGTTCCTTCCTCTAGGAATATTTTCTTGAGTCCTCCAAACATTAGAAAACTGCAAGATCTCTAACCAAAATATGGGATTTGTGCAAAGACACATTAAAGAATCTAAATGTTTAATGTTTTTAATATGTGCTTCCATAGTATCCTATATTTCTCCTCTCATAGTACTTAGCATACACTGTATTGAATCCATTTATTTAATTTTTTTTCCTTTACTCATCTTAAGAACTCTATGAAAGTAGAAGATCTGGCTTTATTATTCATTGTTACATCCCCAGGGCTTAGCGCAAGGCCCAATGTACAGTGAGAACTCCATAAAAATGTAGAAAGAAGTGATAAATAAACTCAAGTACAGCATACACATAGCAAAGTTTGGACAGAGAAAAAAGTAGGATTTGTACAGCATTATAAAAATAAGAATAAGCTTATCAAAGTGTTGAAAATCAAGGAGGGATCGATGGTATATGTAAATCAAGCATTTGGAGGACACTTTAAAAATGTAGGGAATAACAAAAAATCTTACCAGAAGACCAGCAACATTTACTAAAACACAAGCCCATAGCAAGATGAGAATTGTACCAGATATTTTGACATGAATTTTTTAAATTACTTAGTGAAGTCATCTATTTTGCAAAGGAAGTCACAAAACAAATACTAAAATCTGGAGACAAAGATGGCAAGACAATGGAGGAAATAAAATATGAGCTGTTAGAAATTGGAAACAAGTAGAAAGAAAAACTTCACTTGCAGAGATGGGGACAAAACTCAAAGAACACAGAGGAGAAATGACTGAAAATAGAGGTAAGTAGCAGAGAGAGTAAAAGAAAATAAAAATTTAAGCATCAAACAAACAAACGGAGTTAGAGATAGGGTTGTCAAGAACTAGAGAGACTATAATAAACAAAGAAGATAGACCAAGCAAGCCAAAACACAAAAAGTCTCCAAAGGGAAAAAAGAAAAAAAAATGAATCAAAACAAAAACCAGTAATATTTAGATACACAGTTCCAGAAAAATTGCACTGAGCTTACCTGACAGAATAGCACACCATCAGCTAAAGAAAAGGGTCTTAGAATAGCCAACATTAAACATTGATGTGGCTGCATGACTGTAGTATGCTAATTTTAAGTGTTTTGTGTATAAACCACCAAGGAGGTCAAAAAGTGGATCCATTCCAAGTTTTCTGAGGGATTTTCACGCTGCTTTCCAGAGTGACTGCATCAATTTACAACTCCACCAGCAATGTAAAAGTGTGTCTTTTTCCCCACATCCATGCCAACATCTATTATTGTTTGTGTTCTTGATAATAGCCATTCTAATTGGAGTAAGATGAAATCTTATAGTTGTTTTAATTTGCATTTCTCCAATTACTACATCAATGTTTATAGCAGCTCAATTCACAGTAGCTAGATTGTGCAACCAACCTTGATGCCCTTCAAGAGATGAATAGATAAAGAAACTGTGGTATATATACACAATGGAATATTATTCAGCCATAAAGAAGAATAATATTATGGCATTTGCAGATAAATGGATGGAATTGGAGAATATAATGCTAAATGAAATAAGCCAATCCAAAAAAAACAAAGGCTAAATGTTTTCCCTGATAAGTGGATGATGATTCATAATGGGGGTGGGAGAATGGGGGGTGAGAGAAGAGTGGAGGAACTGTAGATTACATAGAGGAAATGAGAGGGAGAGGGTATAAAAATGATGGAATGAGACAGACATCAATACCCTATGTATGCGTATGATTGATTTCATGAATAGTATGAATCTATATCGTGCACAACCATAGAAATGAAAAGATGTAACCCATTTGTGTGCAGTCTGTAAAAGAAAAATACCCACACAAAACCCATTTGTGTGCAGTCTGTAAAATGCAGTCTGTAAAAAGAAAAAAGAAAAAGAAAAAAATAACAGTCACTACAATAAAACAACAAAAAAAGGATAGTCTACATTAAGTTATATCCTGATTAAATTATTTTAGTATAAAAATACATAAATAACAAGGAAAAAGAAGGTGGGGACAATAATGTGGGCTTTAACAGACCATACCAGAAAAGAGTTGAGCAATATCTAAAAGAAAATGAAGAGAGAAGATATAAACCCAGGTTTTATTATCCAGGACACACTGCCCTTCATATGTAATATATGACAATTCTAGAAATATTATTACATAAAATTGTTGAAGGTCCACTTAGGGAATTGCCCGAGAAACCATGAAAAGGAGATGTGAGACTGGAATCAACCAACCAGAGAACATAGAGACTAAAATTAAAATGGAGAACAAACAAAGTGTATTGGATCATGCTGTGGTTTGGATATGAGATGTCCCCCGAAAGCTCATGTGTGATATAATGCAAGATTTAGAGAAGAAATGTTTGGGTTATGAGAGTCTTAACCCGATCAGTGAATTCCTCTGACAGGATTAACTGATGGTAAGTGAAGTGATTAAGTGATGGTAAGTGATGGTATGTATAACTGGAGGAGCCGGATCATTGGGGACCTGCCTTTGGGGTATATAGTTTGTACCTGGAGGTTGGAGTCTCTCTCTGCTTTCTGATCATCATGTGAGCAGCTTCCCTCCACCATACTCTTCTGCCATGATCTGCCTCACAGTGAGTGGTGAGGAATGGAGTCGACTCTCTATGGACTGAGGTCTCTGTAACCTTGAACCCCCAAATAAGCTTTATCCTCCTCTATAATTTTTCCGGTCAGATCTTTAAGTCACAGCAGTAAAACAGCTGATTAAAGCAGACCACATAATTTCTTTTTCCATTGCTTTTTATTTCCTCCTGCATCTCTGAGTTTCCATCCGGTAAAGTTTGCATTTGCTTGAATAAAATCCTTAAGTGTTTTCTTTAGTGCCATGTTATTAATGAAAGATATTCACAGTTATTGTTCATCCAAAGATTTATTTACTAGAATTTTATTCTCAGTGAAATTTTTTACTCAATAAAGTATTGTTGACATTTTTGTTACTATTCCATTTAATTTTTTATAGAAAAAGTCAACTCCAGGGATCATTATAGGTTTCAAGTTCTTCTGGTTTTTTTTTTTTTTTTTCATTTTTTTAGGTGCCCTTAACATTTGTTTTACACTTTCCTTCCTCTTGTTTTTCCTCTCTTCTCCCTTCTTACATTAGAATGTCTCACTTACAGATCTTACACTCTCTGGTTTTCCAACTTGACTTGTTAGTGTTCATACCAAGTAGTTTGTTCTTACATTAGTTCTCATGTCACATGTAAATGTATTCACATCTGTATCTAATACACTGTTAAATTTTTACTACTTATTTACAAATTTGATTATTATATTTTAATCCTAAAATGTCATTAATTTGTCCTCATTTTTATTAGTGCATTATAGTTGTACAAATGGATAGGATTTATTGTTACATGTTCATACCTGCATACAATATAAATTGTCATTATTTTATAGCTTCCAGTTCTCTGCTAGATTTCCAGATCTATATTTTGTCTCCTTACACATAGTAAGTTTATTTCAGGGTCTTTGATGCTTTAGTATCTAAAACTCAATAAGTCTTTTCTATTGTTTGTTTCTGCTGTGTTTTGCTCAGTCTTTTCTCTTGGTATGCCTGGATATTTTAGATATTTTTAAATTATATTTTAGACATTATATTTTCAAAATTAATTGTCTAATAATTTTCATCGGTGCCTAAGATGATGTCAGCTATTTTTAGAGGTGATATATCTTTTGTTTCTGCCAAGGATCTGTAAACGCAAGATGACCTTCATTATCAGAAAATGAAAGATTCCAAAGCCGATTTCAGTCTCTGTGAGGGCCTTTCCATATAAAGTTCACCTTTGCTCTTAGTTTGCAGCCATTCAGGATTCCTCCTAGAAACCACAGCTGTCCACAGAGTCCATTCTCACTCAGAGATCTTGAACTTCAATTTGCATTCTCCCAAAATTTGGAATAAAATTCAGTTGGATTCAATTCTCGCACACTTCACAAGTAATAATTATAAATAAATATTTCATTGTAAAAGTAAAGAAACTGTAGAAGTAAAAGAGGCAACTAAGGAGACTTTCTGTAAACTTAAGAGTGGGAAATGATGTGCTAAACATATTCAAAACCAAAACCCTTGCTGAAAAGAGGAACTTTCACTACATTTTAAAAATAATAATGAAACAACTTTCTGCATGTCCAAAAATACCACAAATAAACTCAAATGGCAAAGCCAGAAATGTATTTTTAATTTTATGACAAAGATCAATTCTTGCTAGAATACGTAAGTTGCTAAAAAATAAATGAGAAAAAAATTAAAAATGGACAAAATTATAAAAAGAAAATGCAAAAAGCTTTTAAATGTATAAATAGATGTTTACTTGTTTATAATTTTAAAAAAATCAAATCTTCATTGAGATGCAATTTTATGTAAACACATAGGCAAAACTGAAAAGTTTGAAGAAATAACCTATTAGTGAACCCCCAGAGAAACATTTTCTCATATATTGCTGATTGTAGTACATACTAGTACAATTTTTATGAGGAAGAATTTGGCAATAATTATAAGAATTACAGGAATCTTTGATGTAACAGTCTAACATATGCATCATTTCCAGATATATTTACATAGGTAAAAAAGTATACATGTGTACAAGTTTATCCATTGCAGTATATTGTCTAACATTCATAGTTTACATTAGTTTAATCAAAATGTTCATCAACATGAAATGAATCAAGTAAATTAAGAGATCTGATCTCACTATTTTTACTTTCATAGATATGCCACAAACCAATATTTTCAGTTTGATTCATATTATTATTACATATAAGTTTATAATGATTACTAATAAGATACACTAATTTTAAAGAGTAGCAAAAGTTAGCAGAAACCCTATAATGTGCACATTCACAGACTGGGGTCTTAATTAGAATAAGATAGAAAAAGATATAATGTATAATTATATTAAAATGGATTATATTGTAGTGTAAAAAAACAATAAAAATAATGTAAGATGAAATAAAATAAAAATTTGTGTAACATCACATATTGACTTTATGGATTTCTGTATGAACAAAAAAAAAGGAAATAATGAAAAAGATACATTTTTGTAGTACAACATTCAACTGTATAGTTTTAAAAAGTGTTTTTATTAACACATTAATTTTTCAAATTCATGGGCTTCACTATGACATTTCCATACACACATATCAACAATATATTTTAAAAGAGGATATGAATGGTATTTTTATAAACTACTCCACTGCCTTCAAAACTGAATGATAAATTAGCTGGAAATAAAATTCTCTAGACTTGCACCAAAAGTGCCTCTGTTACACCCAATACTAGGCTAGGTTGCATATATTCTCTCTCTCTCACACACACACACACACCTTGCATTTCACATTTTGTTACAATATTATGCACATGGCTGTTTTACTAAAACATTTCTTCCCTACTATCCTGTAAACTTTATGATAATGACCATTGTGCAAACTTTATTTGCTTCTTTTTACCTAGGTCTGTGTTCTAGAAGAATAGTGAATTTGGCATATGATAAATAGTAAATAAATAATAAAAATATTATAATATACAACAAATAGTTTTCAAAGAAAGATACAAAGCCCCCATATTTATTGCTTCATTTTATTCTGATAGTTTTCATCAAAGTAAAGGCATATAAGGAAAGATGAACTTGTTCTGGAGCAAAGAAGCTGTATATGTTTAGTATGTTCTTACAGAACTGTTTAATCCTGTTTTGATTTTGATAAGAATTCATCTATGTATGAAGCTTTGTACAGTGTGTAACATAGAACTATTTCTTTTTTTCTTTTTCTTTTTTTTTTTTTTTTTTTTTGCGATGCTGTGGATTGAACCCAGGGCTTTGTGCTTGACAGGCAAGCTCTCTACGAACTGAGCTATCTCCCCAGTCCAAAACTATTTTTTAAATTGGAATCATTGGTTTTAAAATTTAAATATCACTATTAAAATTAATTATATCATTTAGTGATAAAAGATCTTGGGCAAGAATGTAAATAGCAATGTAGCTAACATCAAGTGTTTCTTTTGTGTCAGACTGTTTTCTAGGAGCTTTATGCATAATAACCAATTAATACCAAATTAACCCTGTGATGTTGCATTAATTTTATAGATGAGGCATCTGAAACAAGCAGAGGTTAAGAAGGTTGACCAAAGTACTGTATTCATGTGGGACAGGAAAGATTCTTGCTAGTGCTTAAGATAACTACCATCTACCATCTGTATGTGTATATAGTATGTTTGCATATTCATAGAATATACAGAAGCTCAGCAGAAGTTATATCCAGCAAGGCCTAGAGATCCACACTGAAATGAAATAATGTTTTACTATAAATACTTTTTCACTCTTTGAAAGGTTTCCTATATGCATATGCTACACAACCAGTTAAAAGAGAAAGGAGCTAGGGGTTAAGCCTAGCATGCATGAGGCCCTAGACTGGAATCCCAGGACTGTGTGTGTGTGTATGTGAGTGTGTGAGAGAGAGAAACACAAATACTACCTTCCCTCAATGTGTGCTGTTTATGTTGCACTTGGCAAAGACATGCTAAATGAAGCAGGAAAAGTCAAAGCCCAAACTGTCACTATCCCAGATATCGCAGTCTTACACACAGTCAGCCTTCTTTAACAAAGAAAGTGGGATAATCTTAAAAGCATAAAAATATAAGAAAAATATAAAATATAGTGAAGAAAAATATAAAATATAGTGTAGTTCATTTCATTTTATTTGAATTGTTTTATGTATTATTCATATTATAAAACTATTTGAAATGTGCTCCATCTATAATATATAACAGTGTTTCATTATTATAATAATTACATATCAATACAATAATTACAGTGTGCTTTATCTACATGTACTGATGCTCAATAAATTTCTTTGAAAACAGCACTGACTTTTTGATTCTCATGATTCAAGTCTTGTTATTGTTCAACATCAAATCAGAAGAAAAATCTCATGATTTTCAAGGCTACATTGAGGTTGTATGAGGAGATATGGTTGTAATATACCATTTCAGTTGTCAGAAAAACCACCTGTAAGGAGAACCACTCTATTTGTCTAACTCAAAATGAGTTATTAAAAAATCTGTAATCTGAAATATAAGAAATGAATGACACAAGATAAGGCTTGTAGTAGGAAGAGCCACTGCTGTTATCTTGTCTTTGATTCAACCAGATTTACCAGAATAACAATAATAATAATAATAATTCAAAGGACACAGGATAGGTTGGAATGGGTTTAGCAGTGCTAAAATAACTTTTGATATAATAGAGGTAGGCAGTAACCTTGAAATTTAAGGAAAGCTCCTTAAATACACTCTCCATACATATATTTATAACAAAATATATTTAGTGTAAAAAGTCTATAATTTAAAGATAACAGCTAATAATAATTGATGTGTTGCAATCTACCTTGTACTCTTACATTCCTTATCATGTCTAAGATTTCACTTTGTAAATGTCCAACATGATGAAACAGGCATCACAGAGGGTAAATACTTACCCAAAGTAAAACACTTTAGCAACAGAAGAAAAACTTAAATCCAGGATTTTTCAATTCTTAATCCAGAGTTGAGCGAATAGCATTTATTCATCAAATATCCATGGTCTCCTCTACCAAATGCTCTTTCAAGATCCCGGGATGCAATTCACTCAAGAAGTTCATCCTTTAGTGGTAGTGATTGATGTTATCAAATGCATTAATTTTGTGGTAAATTATGGAGTAGAAATTTAGACAGTGCTATGGTTAAGATGGAAGTGAACCCTCTTTTAGCCAGGGTGGGGGGGTCATGAAAACCCTCTCAGAGGATATGACATTGAGTTGAGAGCTAAAGGATGAGAATTTTCTCATGAAGAGCAGGAGAAAGAACACTATGAGCAAAAGGAAATAAAAGGTCCCTGAGGCTCCAGGAAATAATAACATGTTTGTGGAACCAAAAGGAGGCAATATATACTGGACTGTGGAACCAGAGGGAAATGCTCTAAGCTAAAGCTTTAGAGGTGGGAATGAGGCCAGTTTACATTTTATAGAACACAGGAATTTATGGAAGGTATT
The DNA here is from genome assembly GCF_902686455.1 of Sciurus vulgaris. NCBI lineage: Eukaryota > Metazoa > Chordata > Mammalia > Rodentia > Sciuridae > Sciurus > Sciurus vulgaris. Next base: position 28,734,453 of record NC_136468.1, read on the forward strand.
TAAGCCAGAAAGTAATGGTATCTAATTTATATTTTTAAATGTAAAATTTGATTTGTAAATGAGTAGATGGTGATACTCTTTACTTAGGTTGTCTACATAAATTATACTCCAACAAGAATTGTTTTGAGAATGAATGGAGGCATTGATGATTCAACACAGGTCTAAACGAGGCCTGTCCCAGTTGTATTAGTTGACTTTTGCTACCTTACATAATACCCATTGGATTTTTTAAACAAAAAGAAAACATTTCTGAGCTCATGATTTTATGGGCCAGTCAGGAGGGTTTTTCGGGATGGACCTGCTTTGGCTGGTTACCCGTGGTCTCACTGTCTAGCTGGTAACTGAATAATCAGAAATGACCTCTGGATCACGCTAGTTCACTGATCTGGGTGTTGTTAGCCTGTACTATGTAAGTGGCTGCCTCTTCCACCTGTTAGCCACAGGGATCTCCAAGAATAAAAGTCAAAGCTACTAGGCTTCATGAGATATAGGTTTGTAATTCATACATCATTGTTTCTACTGTGTCTTGTGTATCAAAGAACGTTTAAGGAAACAGATCCCACCTTTTCATGAAATTTTATGAAAATATCATAGCTATCTTTGCAACATACAACACTAACATGCAACATGCTGGAATATATGCTCACATGGCATTTGTGAAAATGAGTAAAACTGAAGAAAGTCTGTACAAATTCCTTCCAAGTACCATAAAACAAACGCTAAGCTCTTGAGCCCCAATTTCAAAGATAGCTCTTAGAATTACAAAAATACTTTTGGGGAAGTCAGCAAAGGACCTCAAAATACTAAAGAATATTGACAATCTGTGAGGTTGTGTGAGACCCTTTGTGTATGGACCCTCTGTGCTAGAATAATTATTTAAATCCTCCCTAAGCCATCCATATTCTCAGAATTAAGTAGTTAACTTTAAAGTGAGGTGATTAAGTCAAATATATTCATTGCATATATTGGTCACACAGAAGGTATTTGCTCATTCCTATCCTGTGGTTCCTTGTCTCTCATGCTGCCTCTGGGGGGAAAAAAAAAAATTCTCACAGCCCAAGGACTCTTTCCTGTATGTGTCGATGACAGTTACAAAATGGCCCCGATTTGACCATCTGCAGATGTGCTAAATTTCCTTTAAAGGAAATTCGAAGGAGTCAGGATGACACTCAGAGCATCTCTTAAAGAGGAAGGATGCGTCAACCCTGGGATTCTTCACATACTTTAACATATTTTGGTTTCAGTCCTCCTCTGGTATTCTCACCCACTCCTTCCCAGAATAAAAGCTATCCAGTGATCCACAATGTTACCAGACTTTTATCTCCTCCTGCAACCTATGGATGGACCAGTGAACCAATTTTTAAAAGGACTCTTTATTTTTAAAAGTTTCATAGAGTATTCTGTTAAGCTAGGTTTGGGAGCCATACATATTATCGACAAGTTTATATCTGAACCTAGAATCATCACCTAAACTTGTTTCAAGTGATATTTGAATGTTTCATAGAGTATTCTGTTAAGTTAGGTTTGGGAGCCATACATATTATCGACAAGTTTATATCTGAACCTAGAATCATCACCTAAACTTGTTTCAAGTGATATTTGAATGTTTTTGGAATTAAAGCATATATGACGTATAGATTAGTTTTTAAGAAAGATTATTCTCCTGGTTTCTCCGAAATACTTTTACTGGAAAAAGAAAATTTTGTGAAACTAAATAAAGAAATTCTTCTTGTAGTAGTAGGCTTCTCAAATTTCTAACACCTGGCTCCTGTAAATTAGAATTGTTTCCTAGGAATATGACTGGTAGATGCCACTTTTATGTAGTGAATCTTCAAAACTGGTATATTATTCTCCTGAAAATAAGTCTAGGGGGTTGGGGATATAGCTCAGTTGGTAGAGTGCTTGCCTCACATGCACAAGGCCCTGGGTTCAATCCCCAGCACTGCAAAAAAAAAAAAAAAAAAAAAAAAAAAAAGGCTAAAATATATAAAAATGAACAATAAACAATCAAAGAACACAGAGAAAAGTTCCACTCATCCATGAACTAATGAAGAGGAGAATCTGTAGAAGTAAGCTTTGCTATTGCTTTTCCTTTCCTTTGGGTATACCAAACACTGTAAAAGTTATACAGGAAATAATAGCTATAGTAATTGAGTCCTTCACCACGTCTGGGCTTTCATTAAGCACTTTACTTGCACTAGTCTTTTAATTCCTGTTCACAAAATCATGAGATTTGTAGTAGTAGCCCTACTTTGAAGGCAAAGAATTCAGAACACAAGACTGTGAACTAACTTGCACAAGTTACGTAATGGATATAACTGATGTAAATGATGGAACTGGAATTAAATACATGTTGCCTTATCCTGGCAGTCATCAAGTTAACCATTACAAGAACATATGATAGAATAAGATAACTAAGGGTGTAGCCATGGCAAAGAAGATGACTACATATAAAACCATGGTTATGATAAGCCAATCCCCAAAAACCAAAGGCTGAATGTTTGCCCTGATAAGTGGAGAATGATATATAATGGGGGTGGGGGGGTGAGGAGGGAGAGAAGAATGGGGGAACTTTAGATTATGTAAAAGGAAATGAGAGGGAGGAAGGTATGAAAAATGGTGGAATGAGACAGACATCATCACCCTATGTACATGTACGATCACAAGAGTGGTGTGAATCTACATCGTGTACAACCATAGAAATGAAATGATGTACCCCATTTGTTTACGATGAATCAAAATGCAGTCTGTAGAAAATTAAAAGATAAAAAATAAAAGTAAAAATAAAAAAATAAAACCATGGTTATGGTTTCTCAGAATACACTTTGTAATAACTGCAAATTTCAACTCTAAACTTAGGATTCTTCCAAATCCTAAGTTATCTTTCCAAATTACAATCAGTCTACAATGCAGGAAAATATACAGTATTTCAATATTTATACATTTATAAATGTATATTCGACCATGTAAAAGTTTAAGTATATTCTACTATGTAAAAGTATGGGGCATGGCATATTATATAACTACATTCATTTTCTAGTCTTTCAGATTTATAGAGCATTAGTAAGCTAAAATGTGCATTTTCTTCTCCTTTTTTAGGAAGAGATACTGTTTGGTTTTGTTTCTGTACAATATTCAGGTCTTAAATGGGATGAAAAATTCTTTAGTGTTTAGTCAATACCATAGAAACGAAATGATGTACCCCATTTGTGTACAATGAATCAAAATGCAGTCTATAAAAAATTAAATATTAAAAAAACATAAAACTATTCAGAGGTTGTCCAACAAATGAACAGAAGGTGCAGATGGGGTCCATTCAAAGGAACAAAGAGGAAAAGATACACGTCCTCCTCTCTCACATATCATTATGTGGATTTCGTTCTAAGGAAAAGGACATTTCACTAATTTACCAAGTCATTCAGGTTTGTGCACAACTATTATAGCAAATTATCCATATATAGATTATTCCTAATTAGGAATAATTTTTAGAAGTAGTTTATGCTTCTGCTGGTCATACACAGTGTAGATCATCTGAGCATAATTTTCACTATGACTTTCTTCTAAAAAGACTTTCAAGCAGAGAAACAACATGTATCCCATTTGTTTACAATAAAAAAAAAGACTTTCAAATTTATTAATGTGTGTACATATACACATATGTATAATATATTCATGCATCTCTTTGCTTCTATTCTCATCTGTGTTTTAAGTGGGAATTACTTTTTTTTAATTTCTAGAGCAACTGCTTTGTTTTGTTGGGTATACTCCCAAGCAACATTGATTTAAGAAAGAATATTAAAACATCTATTAGGTATATTTTTCCCTGAATATTAAAGTTTTTTGCCAACATTTTATAAAATAATTTGGTGAATTTTTATTAAGAACTCTCTAAATTCATTTTAGGTGTATTCTAACAAATCCAATTGAATAATTTTTTAGATACTATAACATTTTCCTATGATACAGTGCAACATACTGGGTCTGGTGTGGGTTGTTGTCTGGTGTTGGCCAAATGAAAGTCAAAGAAATAGGTGTTTATTTTTTTCTGGGATTATGCTCTAGCTTCATACCACCTCTAAACTCCTATTAAGAAAAGGCAGGAGGTGAGAAAGGAGATAAAAAGCCATTTGTCCCAACTCTTACAAGTTCAGAAATCTATGCCTCCATTTTAGAAAGTAAAGCAGAGAGACTGAGAGACATTTCATCATAAACACAGACCATACCTGAAGTTTTTCTCTGATAGCTGTATCAGAGAGGGAGAGGGGAAAGCCAGAGAAGACTACCAGGAAAGGAAAGTTACACAGGTTTCAACAAAACTTCACACATTATTTTTTGTTTTAGCTAACTTTTTTTTTTTAACTTTGACCAAAAAAATCTGACAATAACAATTAGAGAAGGAAAAGTTTATTTGGAGGCTCATGGTTTTAGAGGTCTGTTCATCGATAGCCAACTCTATTCCTTAGGGCCTGAGATGAGGGAAAACGTCATGGTTTGAAGTGTGTGGCAGAGGAAAGAAGCTGGAGACATGGCACAAGGAAGCAGAGAGCGCCACTCTTCAGAAACAAAAGATATACCCCTAAGGCATACCCCAATGAACCCCCTCTTCCACCACACCCTACCTGCCTACCGTGACCACCCAGTTACTCCCTATCAAGTTATTAATACACTGATTAGATTAATGCTCCCATAACCCAATAATATCACCTCTAAGCCCTCTTGCATTGTCTCAGCATGAGCTTTTGGGGGATATTTAATATCTAAACCATAACATTTTTCTTTCAAGGGTTCTGTTTAAATCAGTTCATAATAATGATTAGAAGGGAAAAGAGGAAAATCTATCTTTTTTATTCAAAAAAATTCATAAAATCCTTTTTTTATATCAAATCAGAGGTTCAGGTATGCCAGCAACGGCAGCTAAAAGAAATTCATAGGAAGGGATCAACACTCAGTCCTTCTGGACAAAAAGTCCTTTAAAATTCACTTCGTGGAGTTGAAATGACTAAAATGAGCTGTTTACATTAATCAAATTACACATGAAATGGCCAAATGTCTACTGTGTGCTGTGAGAGACACTGACAATCAAAGCAAGGGAGTTTTAATGAGGATGCTTAATTAAGACACACATCATCTGCAGAAATATGAGTCCTTAATTCTTAGAAAATCACTGCCAAACTTAGCTCAGCTGTGCTAATTAGCAAAGACTGGGAATTTAGAAAATCAGGATGTTACAAGAAAGTATGTTAAAGAGAGACTTTACAAGAGTACCTGGCCAGATAGTGTGTGGCTGGAACTCTCATCCTAAGAGAGAGATTTCTGTAGATTTTGGCAGGGATAGGACTTTAAATACTACCTGGCTAGATCATCAGTGAGGTGCAAAGTTCTTCTCTAAAAAATATGATGCCTGGCAAGCTCAAAACACCAGCAACAAGAAATATTAATATGTTCTGTGGTTGTCCTACCAGTTTTGGGATTTCTCAGTTTAATTGAACTATTGTCTTAATTTGATCCAATTCTTTCTTTGAGGTTTTCATATACTGTAACTCTTGCTCTCTGAAAGTGTCCAGATTGTCTAACCCACTTGTCTATACCTCTATGTGTTGTGATTGTTTTTTTTTTCTTTTCCAACAAGGTTTCCTGTGGTTTCTATGGTCCCTGAATAATCCTAATTACTAATCCTAATACTCCAGTCTCCTAGTAGAAAATAGAAGTATTACCTACTGTTCTGGATTCTAATATCTTGTAATTTCTACCTAAGTTAAAATTAAAATTTTGGCAGTTACAGATCCTGTTGACTTGTTTTGAACTCATAATCCATTCAAATGCCCATCTTTTGCTTAGAAATAGCTATTGAGCTGGGTTTCTCTGTATTTTGTCATCCATAAGTTGGGTTTTAAGTCTAAATTTATTTCATTTTTATTGAACTAATGATCAATATCCACTCATAGAAAAATATACAAAGATAAACAAGAAGAACAAGAATAAAAATTAAGTATAAATGATTACTTTATTACCAACATTTAAAGATAAAAAATTTTTGTCTTTTGATACTTTATCAACCTTTTTTTTCCATTCATATATTTACTAGTTGGATACTTTGTGCACCCACAAAAAATGTAATTCATGTACACTTATGTAACTATTTTCTATTCACATATTTACTAGTTGGACACTTTGTGCACACACAAAAAATCTAATTACATGTATACTTATGTCTACCTTTTTTCTAGGTTGCATTTTGTAATTGTCTTTAAATGTTATAAGCATGTTTATATATCTGTATTTCCTTTTCAGTGTTTATTCTTTTTACTTGTTCTTTTTAGTTGTACATGACGGTATAATCCATTTTGAAATAATTTTAAAAGCATGGAGTATATATATCTGTATTTTCATTTGTAATGGCTTAAAATGTTATGGATTAGAGCTAACAATGTTCTCCAAGGAATTCATATCTTAGACAACATAGCAATGTTGAAAAAGGAGGTGAAAAGAATGGATCGTGATAACTACGACCTCATCAGTGAATTAATCTATTTGATGGATTAATAATTTGAATGGATTACTAGGTGATGACTATAGGCAGGTAGGGCATAGCTGGAGGAAGTAGCTCATTTGAGAATGTCTTTGGGACTATATTTTATCCCTGGCTCCCCATTTTTTACTCTCTCTGCTTCCTGGCTGCCATAGTTAGTGACTTTCCTCTACCACACCCTTCTACCATGCTATTCCTGCCTTATGTTTTCCCCAAAACAATGGAGTCAACCAAACATGTATTGCACCTTTGGAATCATAAATGTAAATTTTCTCCTCTAAGTTGTACTTATTAAGTATTTTGGCCACAGGAACAAAAAGCTGACTAACACACAAAATATTCCATTTTTAGATGTGACATTGTTCCACTTACTATGGGTACATAACGAACCACTTTAACAGTAGTTTCCTAATGACAACATTTATTTTTCTCACAAATTTGCAGTTTGGCAGAGAGCTCAACAACTTATTTCTGCTCTACTTAAAATCAACTGTAGTGGCTAAATGACTGGAGGCTGAAATCATCAGAAACCTCATCTACACACAAGATGATGTTGGCTGCTGGCGGGTCTGTTAGCTGGAACTCTGCTAAATCACCTACACATGATGTTACTACGTGGGCTGTGCTTTCTCACAATGCAACAACTGGTTTCAAAGAAGAAAAATCTCCAGAAAAGTAAAGCCAAGTGAAAGTCAAATTGCCTTTTATGACCTAGTTTTCAAAGTCACCCAAAGTTACTTTCATCCTATTTATTCATTAAGGGAGTTACAAAACCTGCCTAAGTTCAGTTGGAGAAAAAACAGACTCAAACTCCACATAGGAAAGAAACAAGGTGAAGGAAAAGTTTGTGAAACCAGAAGTATTGTCATGGCTAATTGGAAGAAAATATTATCCTGACTCTTAACTCATTTAACCTACATAACACTGCTTAAAATTTAAACCGTTAGAGACAATGCTACAAAAACAATCTCAAATACACATTTCTGTGTACTTACACAATTATTTTCCTAGGATATATTCTGAGAATAGCGATCACTCAAAAAGTTCATGCAAAGTTTAAAACTTTTGAGAGATATTGGCAAATTATTGTTCAGAAATAGAGTGAAAATTTGCACCCAAATTATCAGTTTATGAATGGAAACTCATTTTCCAACTCCCATTTCATTACTACTAGGTAATATCAGACTTTTTATATTTTAATTTCTCTGAACACTAGTACATTTGAACATTTTATATGTGTATTGTTCAGTTTGCATTTCTTCTTTAGAAATTACTTCCATTCAATTTTCTATAATTACCTCTCTCTGAGACACATCTTTATCTTCAAACATATCTTATGAACTTAACTCCTACATATTTTATAATTTAGATTTTTATTGTGAATGAGTTCTCTTTTCCATTACATATTTGTTTGTTGATAATACACAGAAAAGCTGTTGATTTTTTAAGAATTCTTTTTTATCTAGGCCTTTTAAATTCTTTCCAATGGGCTTCCATTTAAAATCCTGTGTAATCTATATGACCAAATAATCTGCATTGAATATAATATTTTAATAAGATATATTTCATGTGAGAATGTTCAAAACATAGTTCCTTGCTAGAATACCTAAAACAATGCCAAATAATAATAGAGATAATATAATTCTGCTTTTATTCACTTTTAATGAATAAGTTAATAGGAATGCAACTAGAGATTCACCCAATTATATGTATCAAATAAAAATCCTTTACTGTGCTCAGATTCCTTCTGTTCTTTCTGTTTTTCTTCTATTCCCAGCTTATTAGCCATAAGTACCTTTATAATTTTTTAAGATATAATTCATATGCTATAAAATTCATCCTTTTAAAGTGTTCAGTTTGATGGGTTTTAGTATATTCAAAAAGTAGTATAACCATTGCCAATATCTAATTCCAAAACATTTAGTTAGTTCAACAATAAACTTCCATTTATAGTCATTTCCCATTCTCTGTATCACCTAACCTGACAACCAGTAATGTAATATTCTACTTCTAAAGATTTGCCTATTCTAGACATTTCTTATAAATATTTTCCTATTTAATCAGACAATTATTTCCAAATTTAGAGATTTTTTCTGAATTTTATTTCTATTCTAGATAATATTAACTATTAATTTTGCACTGAGATGAATATTGATTAGCTTAATGTGCGTGCTTCAGTGTTCTGTTATTTATTAATTTCAAATAGAAAGTCACCAGTTATTTGATCAATTTCTACATAGTAAACTAATTACATTTACATAACAAGCTATAAATGTACTCATCCTGAGAACTACTTGTCTGCCTATGTCTATTTTATCTTCAAGTATGTCCTAAAAGAGCAAGTGACAAGCTAAATGCATGATACAGTGTCTGTGCCATCCCAGCCAAATCCTGTCAAATGTTAAAATTGTTTTCTTGACAAGGCTTATTCTAAGTAACTATAGGCTAACTCAGACAAATCCGTATTCCTTTTTTCTGTATGTGAATAAAACATCCTTTTCATAATGCAGTCCCTACCTTTTGCTAGCATTAACCACAAATATACCCACAGTTTTCAGAACAAGCCTTTTAGATACATCAAATTATTCAAGTCTTCCCTCACTCTAAATTCTCTAAGCTCTCCTTTCCCCATGTTTCTAAAATAATCAATTTTATTTAGACAATTTAGCAGCCATTGCTAAATCTTCACTGTAATGTCTGTTTTGTAAACACTACAGCCTGATTGGAGAAATTATGAAAGGGATGACAATATAATTCACACCTATCTGTCAAGTTGCCATTTGTTCTTGAGCTACGGTTTATGGAAACTTCCGTATTGAATTTCATTATAACCAATAATTCAATTCAGTATTATTCCCTTAAGCATTCGATCACTATAAATTATCATTTAACGACATTCATGGACTAATAGTATCATGTGAGATAAGGATCTCCCAAGCATCTATTTGGGGTGTCCTAATTAAGATGTTCATAAGAGCACTGATATTTTTGAAAACTTATTCAGGGCATGTGTATGCAAATCTGCAAATACGTAAACAAGGAGAACTTTACCTGAGGTGAGGCTGATGAATGTTTCATGGATTCTTGACTGCCATAAGCTTTCAGTGATGGTACCTAGTCTAATTTTAGAGCTCATGTAAGAACACATTGGTCATTACTTGCTAAAAGTTTTGTCTTTCATCACAGTTATGAGATATAAAGTCAAGCTTGAATACATTAGTTACTAAAGAAAATTACAAAGTAATACAACCATCAAAAATGTTTTTAAAATCTCATTCAATACCAGCTTTTTTGATATTATTAAAAATCTATCTATATTTGCAGAAATATTTTAAGATAAATATAAGCTTATAACAACCCAAACATTTCATTATCAATTTATGAAGATGATGGATAGATAGGAACAGTTACAAAATAGAAGAAAAGGTAAATCCTTAAAATATTCAATCTAATATTGCAAACTTTTCTGCCTTGCACTTCATAATGAATTATTCATTGACATCATTAAGTAGGTTATGTGTAGCTTTGTGTATCAAAGCATTGAACTGGGAAATGGAAGATTGTAATTGTCACTTTAGTCCTGCCACTATGTGACTCGGGCCAATTCATTCATTCACTTGACAAAAGTTTTGGAAACTTCTGGTGTGTGTCATGAACTCTACCAGGCAATGGGACATAATAGTTAACAAAACAAATGTTTCAGATTTTGTGAAACTTACATTCCAGTCATGTATCCTTTATTCAAGTAGTCTACCTTCCAGTCAAGACTCATGATTTCTTTTGTCTCAAATGTTCTTATTCCTAAAATTTAAAAGCTGGATTGGTGCATTTCTAATATCCTACCAAAGATTCCTAAGACTTAATCAATAAAACGGGTACTGCAAGTCATGTTCTCAGTAGTGATTGTTGGTAGTCCTGAGTTAATTGCACCATATTATAAAATTCGTGATCACTCACTAGCTCTGTTTCTTGAACGATCTGGTCTGTTTACTATATGGCATGTCCAATACCATCCAGTACTTCCCAAACAATACGGGTTTCTATCCCATAATCATGACCCCTTTAAGTTCTATTCCATAATTCAGAGCATTTTAATGGGCTTGAAAGGATTACAAGTGTGAGTGATGATGCAGTAATGCCCTCCAGCTTCAGGGAGGTCTGATAAAGATGAGGGAAGATACAGCACCTGGCTTGTGGTCTCCAAAAGCAAACAACTTTATCTACTGTACATGTCTATCGCTTTCTAGATATGTCAGGATATAAAAGAAATTGGAAACCATTGCCCTATTAAGCAAAATATTAAAAAATGCAAATATTGCAATGCAGGTAGAGAAATAAGTAAATTGAAGAACAGAAGAAAATTAATAAAAGGTCAAGGTCAATATCTACAAAAGTATTTTAGATTGACAAAACTAATTTAATTATCTGTATAAAACTGGAATGAATAGACCTCTCAGACTATTTCAGGGAGTGTGAAATTGCATGACCATGACATCAAAACTGAAGTGGAATAAGAGAGTGCCTTTCATCAACAGTTTAAAAGAAATCTATAAATTTATCATTTCATCTTATGAGAAACTAACCTCTTTTCCTTTGTTTAATATGTTTGTAAATAAAATTATGTAAAGGTACTACAAATGGCCTCTATATTTGTGAATCTAATAAAATATATTACCATGTCTAAATTCCACTGATATGTCCATGGAACCCTGGGGGAGCAATATCTTAAAGCTCTCTTCTCACTTAAATAGAAGTGGGGATAAGTTAGATTTGAGCCCCAATTCATGTAAGAAGTACTGTTGATGCTACCACAGCCACAACCATTAAGTCTACTTTCATGCCTATCATCCAATCCAGCTCCCCGTCATTTCCAAAATGCTACTCTGTCCTCTACAGTACATTTTAAAGGTTCCCTTTTATCCATGTGATTTGCACTGAAGAAGGAATATATGAGCTACTATAATTTCAGGTTGTTTTAGAAAGGATTACATTACGCTTTTTGAAAGAATTCTCTTTAAAATTAAGTAACAGGGGCCAACAGGATAAAATCAAAGTTTCTTGGTATGGCATACAAAGTCCATCCAAGAATCAGCATATCACTTTAGTCTCATCTCCTGCCATTCCCATTTCAAACAATTCTAAACCGTTTAAAGTTCTTTCAAATATTGATGCATCAAAGACCGGTGCACTTGGACATGCCTTTCCTAAGCTGATAATATACTCCATCTCCATGACATCCTTCAATTACTCTTCTCTAATACGCAAGATAAAGTTAAACCAAGCCAGCACATATCTGTAATCCCAGAAACTCAGGAGGCCTAGGCGGGAAGATGGCAAGTTCAAGGCTAGTCAGCAATTTTAGTGAGACCCTAAGCAACTTGGCAAAACCATGTCTCAAAATTAAAAAATGAGAAGGGCTGGGGATGTGGCTCAGTGGAGAAAGGTCCCAGGGTTAAATCCCCAGTACCAAAAAAAAAAAAAAAAAAAAAAAAAGTTAACCCTTTCTCCATATTCAACATTTGCTGCCCTTACAACAGAACTGAAAGAATGTTTATGTCCATTTATGTCCATTTTACCTACTAAAAACTAGACTCTCTTTGAGTATGGAAATGAGGGATTATATATTATCAACTAGCATAAGTCTCAGTATATATTAGCTAAGCAAAATGTAGATATTTATTAAATTAAAGGAAAATCTTTCTTATAAGTTGTTTTTATTATAATATTCTTGAAGTTTTAGAAGTCAAATTATGTTAAGGATCCCTTTAACATTATATGATATCAACTCCTTATAAGATTAGTGACGTTAGCTCTATATAGTGAAGGAAAATTTTGTAGTTACAACACTTATATTCAAAATTCTCTGTTTGCTTCAGCAATGACTAAGAAGCAGGAAGTATGCTAGGTAGTAAGAATCGAAAGATGAATAGGAAAGGGTCACTAGAACTTTCTAGTATCTTGTTTGCTATATTCATGATGCGTACCTAAACTTCACTCAAATACCATGAAATACAGAAAAAATAATATTTTAAAAATTATCATTTATTACAACTAATAAAATTGGTATCAGGATGTGAAAGGAAATGAATGATGAATGATAGCTAATAAATTTCTAAGGTTTCAGCTTATATTATATCTTGCCTTTGTTTCACAAAAATAGATTCAGCCTGCAATAGCATAGCATATGCTTCAAGACTCTACAAAAAAAAATCATTTTAGATCTAAGTCTTATACCTACTATAACAGGGAAGCCAACTCCAAAAAGAGTCCCTGGCAATACCAGCTTAAAATGCCTTTTTTAAAAGTGTAATTAAAGACAGATTATCATTCTCATTATTTCCAGGGGTAAGTACTATCAGATTGAATGCACCAACTGAGTCACATGTCAGTTTCTGAATCAACCACTATGACCATTAGAATTAAACAAGTTAGACAGCTTTTAGCTCCATCCTGGGAGAAAGACTATAAGAGCAAGAGACCACCCATTCTTACATCAAAGAAAAGCATTAACGGAAGCATTAATCTGATTTGAAATCAAAACACAAAATAAAATAAAGATTACATGCTCATTTTGCAATGGTAGATACACTTTTGTTTAATACTAGAAAGACATTGAAAGGGGGAGACTACAAGCCCACTTTCTAAATATTAATTTTAAACATCTATAAAAATAGAAATTAACATATAGAGGTGGTTTGCAGTAGTGTCATGCATCCATATGAACAGGTTGGATGACTAACAAGGGAAAGAAACCTGAAATAAATTTCTAATTCTAATGCTTGAATAAATCATTTCTAAAGAGTTTTAGCTTAGATAGAATTCCTACCACATAGAAGTACTAAATCTACGCCTGATGTGATAGCAAAACGTTTGTATATGTGTGAAATACTCTACCAACCAGAGTTCTTGACGATAGATAAGAGAATCTAATTCTGGCTTATAAAGAAGGAATTCACAAAAGCACTGTAGATGACTCACAGAATCAGCTGATACACAGCAGGCCTGAAAAATAGGCCACAACCATGAGAAGCCAAGGGACCCTACAGTTGGATGACCATTGCCTTCTGCCTTGCTCCCTGCTACAATCAAGCATTCACCACTGTCCTAACAAGTACCCAGCCCCCACCTCTAATACTAAACACTGACAGTGACCACCCTCATCTTTACCTCATAACCTTGAAGTTCAATATCTTAATCTGCAAGATCTTTATTACTGCGCTCCATGTGAAGCTTGTACTTAACTACCAGGGAGCTTGGAGTAAGGGATACTCCATCTCAGCTTCTGTAAAATAAATAAAGCCCTGCTTTCCGTCTGCTTTGGAATCCTCTCAAATCAAAAAGGTATTCGAATGTAGGATAACCAAATATGGAAAATAATTCATTGAAGTTCACACCTTCGGCCTTCTAATATACACAATACACATATACACTCTTCTCATAAGTTCCTATATCTAGTTATTTTTCAATTGCAAGATGTAAAAGATTGATTTTACTTTAGAGGATCACAATAGTCTTTCCACAGTTACTAACATTCATCACTGCAGGTACCTGAGGCTCCCCAGAGAATCAGTTAAATTTCATTCATATTTCTCCCTGCCCTATTGTGTTTCAAAAGTGGCCTAGGTCAATACTTCAGCACATGTGGGTAACACTTCTATATGACTTGTAGATAGCATAGTCCAATGAAGTCCACTTAGCACAAAGTAAACACCTATAAAAAACAACAAAATTTAACCAATATAACTAACGTACCACTAGGTAGCTAGTTGGACCCATAAAATATGGGACTTGTTGAGTCCACACAGGATCCAAATCTTAAATAAACAATTTGAACACCATTGCATCTACTGGGTCATAAGAACTAAGAGAACGCTTCTATTACAAAGTAACCCTTGTTTTGGTCTTATTTGTTCCAAAGGTAAGTAGTCTTTAAATCATGAGATAGGTTAAATAAGTATACATACAAATATGATAAACTAGAAGCCCTCTTGACAGGTCTCCATTTACATTTTACCTACATAAAGAATTGATAAATTCTTTCACACACACAATTTTTGCTCTAATTGACTTGTCATACGCTTTCCAGATTTCCATTTTATTTGCTCTAACACCTGATTGTGTACATTATGCTTCTAACTGTAATTATAAAAGTTAATTAGCTATTATAGGATCTAGTAAAACACAAATGTGAAAAGAAAGTTGATTCTATAAGAACAAGTTAAATATATGGAGAGCCCAATAAAATTAAATTATTTTAAAATAATATCCAATTATCTGTAAGATATTTTAAATAAAAAGTGGAAGAAATCTGTATTTCTGTAAAGATCTCTTTGTACTCTCACCCAGTTTATAGAAAGTTAGATGTAAAATATAATAGTAATTGAACTAAATTGTGATTTAAACAAGCCCATACACAATCCTTCATTCCATCTCACAATATTGATGAATAATTATAAATTTTTAGATTCACTTATTGAATTTTTGCCACATTTAATATATAAAGCTATATGTTATCAAAATAAAAAGTGTTCCAAGAAGCATCATGCCTCCTTCTTAAAGTAGGTGGAACCACTTGCCCTTTGGACACGATGTCCCCATATATTCCTGCTCACCAGTCCCCCAGAAGTTCCAATACGGTTGCAGGAACTTATAAATTCTAATGGATATTATCTCCTATCCTATTTGGACATCTAAGGCATAAACAACTTCTTGCTTTCCAGGTATTGTCAATTTAATATCATCAATGGGCTAAAGTCACAACTTGTGAAATGATGGGGTGATAGGTTCCTGCAGACTGTGTTTGTATTGGATTCTTAAAAGTATGAGTATGAATTTGTATTACTGTTCCTGCTCAGTTTAATCAATCTTCTCCTGAGGTTTCAGCTGTGTGAGGCAAGAGTAAATAGCACTTCCATGGTTAGTCTGTTTACCATTAGCCAGAGGTAGTTATAATTTTTTCAGTAAAAATCCCAACAGCTTGAATACATTTGTGATAAATTTACTAATATTTTCAAAGTGAATCTACCTTCTGCACCTGCCAAACCAAGTCATAAGGATATAAGAATTGCCAAATCTGGCTTTCAATAATTGATATTGCTTGTGATATACCAATCTCTAGAATCTGCCCTTGCTCCATATTATTCCATTTTCCTTAAGTCAAGGAACTTATTTGGGGAGTTTGTCCATCACAGAACCTGCAAAAGATGGCCTCTCTGGTCACTTTGTATCCTTTCCCAATCTGATCTCGGTCTTACAAGGCTGGTCTATGTACATTGCATATGAATTCTGTGTCTTCTAACATTCAGTTGGTTTTAGCCAGTAAGGGAGTGAAACCAGGATATTTCTTTTCCTGGTTCTCTCTGCAAGTTCAAGTCATGCTAGCTGTAGCCCTTCATAGAAAGTTTCTTTTATTTTTAAGGCAACTGTGACTAAACTCTTTTCTTATCTTCAGTTTCTGTTAACCTTTCACTGCCCTTATCCTTTGGGGCCTAGGTATGGTAATAATTACACTTTATTAACAATTACCTTTAATTTACCTTAAATTACTCACCTCTAATTTAAATAAAAATGTAATTTAATTATATTTTAACTCACTCTATTTCCTTATCTCCATGATCTCCTACTCAGAACCTCTGTGGTATTTCTTATCCCAAATAAAATTCAGTTTCCAAATTCATCAATAATTCCAAGTATTTCCCCATCCCCATCATAGAGTTTCCCTGCAAATGGTTGTAGATCCCCATGCATAAAACATAAAGGGAGATTTGCAGTACACACAATTATTGCAGCATTCCCTTTATTCAAAGAGCTGCCCATTTATTTTTTAGAATTCCATCATTATTAACTAACACAAAATGTTGTTAAGTTAGATAATCCCAACTGCCATTTTCTGTTGGGCTACTTACTTTACCTTTCTTAGTTAACATTTTTCATTGGTTGCTACAACATTGGAGGATTGAGATACTAATAGAAATCAGAATCCCTTTCATCTGTAATGTCTCTGAGACAAAATCCCCCATTTTGTAGATTTTTTTTTCCTGTATATTTATGTCCATAGCTAACCAATGGTAGCTTTGACATTTTGTTGGTTGACATTTTCATTTCCAACAATCAGTAAGAGTATGGGTATCCCTGCCTTAGAGAAAACAATCATTAGATTGCTTTTGAGCTAAGTAGGTACTCCACCATTTCTTCCTCCTGTCATGAAGGAAGACAGTGTTGTCTGTTTTTTCTTTGGAGATATGCTTAGGAACCTGCTAGAACTTTGCATTAGTTTTACTAGCAATGTTATCATGTTCTACTTAGAGACTTTCATGTAGGATTTAAGGGAAAATAAAAATTGAAGTATTCTTCTGTGCTGATGGCCTGAGTCACTTTGCAGTTCAGGGAATGGTGAGACCTACAAGATGTGTAAATTCATAGATGTGAATGGAGATCTCATATGAACTGAAGTTCTGGCAAGTTCTATTCAGTGCTAACTGTACAAATTTGAGAGTTAACAAAATGTAGGGGCTATTCAGAGTTACAGGATTGGATGAAATTATTTAAGAGAAAGGATAAGGACAAAAGGGACAAAGTTTGATCCCTTAGGCTTACCAATATTCAAAAATCAGGAATAAAAGGAGGGAACCAGAAAAGTAGAGTAAGGAGCATCTCTGAAGTCGTGTAATAGCAGGGAAGTTAAAATAAAGTGAACCAGGAAGGCTATGCTGTGTCTGCCACTACTGAGAAAGGGAGTAAGACAAAGAAAGAGGAGTCACCAAGATTTTGGCAACATGGGAGAGGTGTCACTGGAAAGTTGGAAGAAACGGCCCATTTGGTGTCTGTCAAAGTAACAATGGAAAGTGAGACTGCAAAGGCTACAAAAATCACTTTCTTTAAAAAGATTTGCTTTGAAATGGAACAAAGAAATACAGAGGAAATAGAATCAGGATGTGAGGTCAAGAAAAGGGATAGTTTTATTTTCACTTTGTAACTGAAAAAGCTGTTTTTATGCTAACGTAAGCTGTTTGTTAAACTTTTTTTAATTTTTTTTATTGTAAACAAATGGGATACATGTTGTTTCTCTGTACATGGCGTAAAGGCATACCATTTGTGTAATCATAAATTTACATAGAGCAATGTTGTTTGATTCATTCTGTTATTTTTTCCCTTCCCCCCACCCCTCCCACCCCTCTTTTCCCTCTATACAGTACTTCCTTCCTCCATACTTGCCCCCCTCCCTAACCCTAACTCTAACCCTAACACTAACCCTTCCCTCCCCCCCATTATGTGTCATCCTCAACTTATTAGCGATATCATTCGTCCTTTGGCTTTTTGAGATTGGCTTATCTCACTTAGCATGATATTCTCCAATTTCATCCATTTGCCTGCAAATGCCATGATTTTATCATTCTTTATGGCTGAGTAATATTCCATTGTATATCTATACCACAGTTTCTTTATCCACTCATCAATTGAAGGGCATCTAGGTTGGTTCCACAGTCTGGCTATTGTGAATTGAGCAGCTATGAACATTGATGTGGCTGTATCTCTGTAGTATGCTGATTTTAAGTCCTTTGGGTATAGGCCAAGGAGTGGGATAGCTGGGTCAAATGGAGGGTCCATTCCAAGTTTTCTAAGGAATCTCCACACTGCTTTCCAGAGTGGCTGCACTAATTTGCAGCCCCACCAGCAATGTATGAGTGTACCTTTCTCCCCACATCCTCGCCAACACCTGTTGTTGCTCGTATTCTTGATAATCGCCATTCTAATTGGGGTGAGATGGAATCTTAGGGTGGTTTTGATTTGCATTTCTCTTATTATTAGAGATGTTGAGCATTTTTCCATATGTTTGTTGATTGCTTGTAAATCTTCTTCTGTGAAGTGTCTATTCATTTCCTTAGCCCATTTGTCGACTGGATTATTTGAATTCTTGGAGTAGAGTTTTTTGAGTTCTTTATAGATTCTGGAGATTAGTGCTCTATCTGAAGTATGATTGGCAAAGATATTCTCCCACTCTGTAGGCTCTTTCTTCGCATTGCTGATAGTTTCCTTTGCTGAGAGAAAGCTTTTTAGTTTGAATCTTTCCCAGTGGTTGATTCTAGCTTTTATTTCTTGTGCTATGGGAGTCCTGTTAAGGAAGTCTGATCCTAGACCAACAAGGTGAAGATTTGGACCTACTTTTTCTTCTATAATCTGCAGGGTCTCTGGTCTGATTCCGAGGTCCTTAATCCATTTTGAGTTTAGTTTCGTGCATGGTGAGAGATATGGGTTTAGTTTCATTCTGTTGCATATGGATTTCCAATTCTCCCAGCACCATTTGTTGAAGAGGCTATCTTTTCTCCATTGCATATTTTTGGCACCTTTGTCTAGTATGAGAAAATTGTATTTATTTGGGTTTGTGTCCGTGTCCTCTATTCTGTACCATTGATCTACCTTTCTATTTTGGTACCAATACCATGCCGTTTTTGTTACTATTGCTTTGTAGTAGAGTTGAAGATCTGGTATTGCAATACCCCCTGTTTCACTCTTCCTGCAAAGGATTGCTTTAGCTATTCTGGGTTTCTTATTCTTCCAGATGAATTTCATAATTGCTTGCTCTATTTCTGTAAGGTACGTCATTGGGATTTTAATTGGAATTGCATTGAATTTGTATAGCACTTTAGGTAGTATGGCCATTTTGACAATATTAATTCTTCCTATCCAAGAACATGGAAGATCTTTCCATCTTCTAAGGTGTTCTTTAATTTCTTTCTTTAGTGTTGTATAGTTCTCATTGTAGAGGTCTTTCACCTCTTTTGTGAGATTGATTCCCAAGTATTTTATTTTTTTCGAGGCTATTTTGAATGGGGTAGTTTTAATAATTTCTCTTTCTGAAGATTCATCACTTATGTATAAAAATGCGTTGGATTTATGGGCATTGATCTTGTAACCTGCTGCTTTACTGAATTCACTTATGAGTTCTAAGAGTTTTCTGGTGGAATTTCCAGGTTCCTACTTTTGGTGCTGTTCTGTTCTTCTTTTTCTAGGGCTTTGAGCTGTAGTGTTAGGTCGTTTATTTGTTGAGTTTTACTTCTTTTATTAAATGCGCTCCATGAAATAAATTTCCCTCTAAGTACTGCTTTCATAGTGTCCCAGAGATTTTGATATGATGTTTCTTTGTTCTCATTTACCTCTAAGAATTTTTTAATTTCCTTCCTAATATCTTCTGTTATCCATGCATCATATAATAGCATATTATTTAATCTCCAGATGTTGGAATAGTTTCTGTGTTTTACTCTTTCATTTATTTCTAACTTCAATCCATTATGATCTGATAGAATACATGCTAGTGTCTCTATCTTCTTGTATTTGCTAACATTAGCTTTGTGGCATAATATATGGTCTATTTTAGAGAAGGATCCATGTGCCGCTGAGAAGAAAGTGTATCTGCTCTTGGTTGGATGGTATATTCTATAAATGTCCGTTAAGTCTAAATTATTGATTGTGTTATTGAGATCTATGGTTTCTTTGTTCAATTTTTGTCTGGAAGATCTGTCCAGTGGTGAGGGAGGCGTGTTAAAATCACCTAGTATTATTGTGTTATGGTCTATTTGGTTTCTGAAATTGAGAAGGATTTGTTTGACATACATGGATGAGCCACTGTTTGGGGCATAGATGTTTATGATTGTTATATCTTGCTGATTTATGCTTCCCTTAAGCAGTATGAAATGACCTTCTTTATCCCTTCTGACTAACTTTGGCTTGAAGTCCACATTATGGAAAATGAGGATGTATACTCCAGCTTTTTTGCTGAGTCCATGTGCATGGTATGTTTTTCCCCATCCTTTCACCTTTAGTCTATGGGTATCTTTTTCTATGAGGTGAGTCTCTTGCAGGCAACATATTTGTTGGATCTTTTATTTAATCCAGTCTGCCAGTCTATGTCTTTTGATTGATGAATTCAGGCCATTAACATTCAGGGTTATTATAGAGAAATGATTTGGTTTCCCGGTCATTTGGTTCATTTTTTAAATTTTGTTTATTTATTTGTTTGACACAACTTGTTTCCTCCTTTATTTGACAATTCCTTTAGGATAATTCCTCCCTTTGCTGATTTGCTTCTTTGTTTTTCATCTCTTCCTCATGGAATATTTTGCTGAGAATGTTCTGCAATGCTGGCTTCCTTTTTGTAAGTTCTTTTAGCTTTTGTTTATCATGGAAGGATTCTATTTCATCGTCAAATTTGAAGGTAAGTTTTGCTGGGTATAAGATTCTTGGTTGGCATCCGTTTTCTTTCAGGGCTTGAAAAATGTTGTTCCAGGCCCTTCTAGCTTTTAGGGTCTGGATTGAAAAATCTGCTGATATCCGTATTGGTTTCTCCCTGAATGTAATTTGGTTCTTTTCTCTCACAGCCTTTAAAATTCTGTCTTTATTTTGTATGTTAGGTATTTTCATTTTAATGTGCCTTGGTGTGGGTCTGTTGTAATTTTGTGTATTTGGAGTCCTATAAGCCTCTTGAACTTGATTTTCCATTTCATTCTTCAGATTTGGGAAATTTTCTGATATTATTTCATTGAATAAATTGTTCATTCCTTTGGCTTGTTTCTCTAGGCCTTCCTCAATCCCAATAATTCTTAAATTTGGCCTTTTTATGATATCCCATAGTTCTTGGAGACTCTGTTCATGATTTCTTACCATCTTCTCTGTTTGTTCAACTTTGTTTTCAAGGTTAAATATTTTGTCTTCAATTTTCAAAATATTTCAAAAATATTTTGTCTGAGGTTCTGTCTTCCAGGTGTTCTATCCTATTGGATATGCTTTCTATGGAGTTCTTAATTTGGTTTATTGTTTCCTTCATGTCAATGATTTCTGTTTGGTGTTCTATCCTATTGGATATGCTTTCTATGGAGTTCTTAATTTGGTTTATTGTTTCCTTCATGTCAAGGATTTCTGTTTGGTGTTCTATCCTATTGGATATGCTTTCTATGGAGTTCTTAATTTGGTTTATTGTTTCCTTCATGTCAAGGATTTCTGTTTGGTTTTTTTTCAATATCTCTAACTCTTTATTGAAATGATCTTTTGCTTCCTGTATTTGCTCTTTTAACTGTCGATTGGTGCGATCAATCAATGCTTGCATTTGTTCTTTCATCTCATCATTTGCTTCTCTGATCATTTTAATTATGTACATTCTGAACTCCTTTTCTGTCATTTCTTCTACCATGCTGTCATTGGGTTTTATTGATGTAACATCTAGATTTGTTTGCAGCATTTTCTTTCCTTGTTTTCTCATATCGTTCAGGTATCAGTGGACTGCTGAGATATTGCAGATTTCCTCTGTTGACTTACAATGTCCCTGAAGATTTCTATATATATCCCCCCTTAGCCTTCAGTAGGCTGAAGTCTTGGAGGAAGTTGATAATGCGGTGCTCCACAAGGAAGCTGCCTCTCTAGGAGTGGTGGCCTTCAGGTGGGGTATAATCCCTGCTAGTGGGCAGAGGTGCCTCCACTTGTTGACCAATGGTCATCCAAAGGGGACCTAGGCTGCGGGCTGAGGCAAGGCCTGTTTGGGCCTGAGTCCCTGGTTTTACCGTCCTTGTGGGGAAACCTCACCCAGCAGGGAAGACTCACCCAGTGGGGAGGTCTCGCTGGTCAGTTCCCTCCTAGAGGTTCCCTCAATTTACGGCTACCGCCTGGGCTGAGCTGCCTTCCTCTGCAACGTTCCCAGGGGCCCAGCCCTACCTCCTGGGCCTGGGAGCCTCACCCTTCGCAGATGAATCTCCTTAGGCTGCCCCTCCTCAGAGAATCTGCCCGCAGGCCTGGAACCTTCGCTCCGCCCTAAGCCTGTCTCTGTGCGGCTCTTCCACCCAGAAGCCTCCTAGATCCTGGGACCGTGCTCTGCACCTAATCGCCTGGCTATGCAGCCCCTCCTCTGAGCAGCCACCTGGGGCCCCGAACAATCGCTCTGAGTCCCAGAGACCCGCCACACGCCTCTTCCTCCAGACAGCCGCCCAGTATTCTGGTGCGGTCACTAGGAGTCCAAGAAACTCACTTCGTGCCTCCTCCTCCCACCAACCACCCGTAGCCCTGGGCAATCAATCACTCCGAGTCGAAGTGACCCTCCCCGTTCCTCCTCCTTCTCCAGATAACCCCCCGGGTGTTCAGGAGCGGTCGCTCTGAGTGGCCCTTAATCCACGTGACCAGCTGCACAGGCCCTCTGGGCAACCGCCCGGAGCTCTGGTGCGGCCACTCAAGACCAAGCGACCCACCACGCTTCTCCTCCAGGCAGCCCCCCTGTGTTCAGGCGCTGTCACTTGAAGTCCAAACAACTCACCACTCGCCTTCTCCTCTGAGCAGCCGCCTGGAGCACTAATGCAGTCACTGCGAGTCCAAACGACCCACCGCGCTTCTCCTCCTCCTCCTCCTACTCCTCCGGCAGGCCCCGGGGTTCAGAAGTGGTCTGAGTCCAAACAGTTCGCCACGCAGCCCCTTCTCTGGCAACCGCCTGTAACTCTGGTGTAGTCACCCCGAATCCAAGCAGCCGCGCTCCTCTTCCTCCTCCTCGTCCTCAGGGCAGGCCCCGGTGTTCAGAAGCGTCGCTCTAAGTCCAAACAGCTCGCCGCGCGGCTTCTCCTCTGGCAACCGCTTGTAGCTCTGGTGCAGTCACTCCGAATCCAAGTGGCCACGTTCCTCCTCCTCCTCCTCAGGGCAGGCCCCGGTGTCCTGAGTCCACACAGCTCTCCTCGCTGCTCCTCCCCTAGGCAGCCTCTGAAGCCCCAGTGGTGGCTCCGAATCCCAGCGCTGTGCCGAGCGGCCTCCTCTCCGATGCTCCCAGTTGTCCGAGTTCACTGCTCCAGCGGGGGGAGGGGTGTCTCTCCGGCAGCTCTACTTCACAAAGTTCCCTGCGTTCCAGGACCACCGTCCCATCCGGGATGCCTTCCCAACGGGTGAGAGTCACCCGGCTGCTTTGAGTTGGTCCCAAGTGTCTCAATATCTCCTCTTTTGAATCCTGAGTCCTGGAGCAACATGAAATGCAGCCACCCTCTAGGCCGCCATCTTGAAACCCCCTGTTTGTTAAACTTTTAAAGATGGGCAGTTTGGGCCAGGTAAAGAGTGAAGAGAATCTCCTTTGAGGAAACAATGTTTAAGTAAGTGAAAAGAAGTCTCACACTTTTCAAGAAGTGAAAGCTGTCCAGTTGACCTGGAACTTAGTTAAGGAAATGAGAGAAAGTTCTAAATATAGGTGGGGGCAGTGCTGTACCCTTGTGCCTGATTTTTGAATTGGCTTTCAAGGAAATTAACAATTTTACAAACAATTCACAAAGAATCATAAAATATGCAATTTCCTTGCTGTAATTCCATGTAGCAAATTGCTTCTCCCAGAATGATTCTGTTGATTTTTGTTGAACTCATGTCCATAACTAACGTACAGCTGCAACTAACAAGTGTAGATTTGACATTAATGTTAGTTGATATTTTCATTCCCATAAGCATATAAGCCAAAAGTAAAAAACAAAGATATATCTTACTTGTTGGCCAATGACATGAAGAACTTATTTTTTTAATTATAATAGTTTTCTCAAAGTAAAAGAGTATTTTCTTGATTTGTGTGATATTTGCAACAGGTAGGAACATGAATTTTTAAAATTTAATCTGTACTCTTTTTATTTTATTATATTCTTAAGTCTACACAATAAACGAAACAGCAAATGATGCCTTGAGTTTTAGCATTTTTTAGCACTGGCCAATTTCTGTGGTATAAATGTTTGCAACATGGCAAATTTCTAGCTACCAACATAAGATCACTGAACAATGACTTGGGGAAAGCTGCCAGTAGCACTAGAACAGTGAATTTCCCTGACACACTAACACAAGGCAGAAATAAACTCAAGATAATAATACAATGTTGTTCAGTAATTAGAAAGTTATGTTTCGAGTATTTCGTTTTTGTTTTTAATTTAATGTATTTAAAGGTAAGCTTATATAACTATTTTTGAAATAATATCTGGGATTAACAACCAACTATAAGATTCTTGATAGTTTAGCTCTCCCAAACTGATACAACTTGTTCCTTCACACTATTGTGTAGGGACCATATGACAGAGTACCTCACAGGACATATTAAGAAAGTTTGATACCAAGATAAGTATATGGAAAGTCATTATGGGTCTTAAACATCCAAAACTAAACAGGAGAAACTAAGTCCATGAAAAAATTAGTTTATTTAATAAACTCTTGTTGGTCACTTAGTATCTCAACAAAACACAAGAATTTAGAATCATGATTTGATGATACTTGGAAAGAATTCCATCAGAACAAACTACCAATGGTTGGAGCCAAATGATTTTTTAAAATCCCTTCCGGCTAAGTTATTCTGTGATTCTCCATGACTATATCAACTGATGGGAATATGCAAATGCAGGACAAACACAGCTAATAATCCATTAGAGAGATTACGTGGACCGACTGATGATTCAATCTAATAATTTTCATTAGAAATCGTGCTGATCACAACTCTGATAAGCTGCTTCACAAGGTCAAAACCCTGATAATTTAGTACAATTAAAAAAATGAGTTATGTGGAAAATAAGATAGTACCCATGGATTTCTAATACTAAAAGTGGATGAATAGTGACTATGATAAAAGGTGATAATAATGTTTCTTTATTGTCTTAAATCCAGTGAAAAAGTTGGGGAAATAAATGAAACCATCAGAATATTTTCTTGTACTTGAAAAAATTACCAGGAAAATTCAGAAGAGAGAGAGTAGAAGATGAAGTCAATCCCCAAGGAGAAGGTAGCCTGACCAAAATTGATTTTTGCTAAATTCTTAGAAAATAAAATAAAATAAAGTTGCATAATTCAAAGATGCAATTTATACACCTGTAACACTAGCAAATTGGTTGTTTTCAGTGTAGCTTTCAAAGTGGTTCCATGAGAGCCAAAGTGTCTTTTGGCCCATGAGGCTGTTATAAACTACTCAGCCAACATGGTCACCCTCTCCAAACCCATAAAACCCTTTCATGTGACAGTCGGTTAACAAGTCAGATAATCAAACCAAAAATTACTTTTATTAAAAGTTTTGAGCTCTATTACAAGTGTCAAGAATAACTTTAAAAGTGTTCTTTGCAGTGAAATAATATCATAAATGGTTAACTACAAAATATCATATAATTATGGTTCTAAAAGGGATATTTCTTTTCTGTTTTTTTAAATATATTGGTTCTTTTTAGTTACACATGACAGCAGAATCCATTTTGATTTAATTATACAAGCATGGTATATATCTTATTCTGGTTAGAGTCCCAATCTATGGATATACATGATAGTGGGATTCACTGTGTTTTTTTTCATGTATGTATGTGGGAAAAGACAGTGGAATGAATCTGTTATCTATTTAATTAAGAAAGCAGGATAAGTAAAAGTGAAATCTCAAGAAAATTGATTGGAAATTTATTTAGCTATCTTTAAAATTATATAAGAAATGCAATATTTTCTTATAGTTATCTATAAATAATACTCAAGAATGTAGAGTTAAATTAACCTACATATTTTTCATGATTAATCTATATATTGAAAAACCTTATTTGTTGCATCTGTTTTCACATTCTTTATTGATCCATATGAAGAAAGTACAACATAATAAAGTTAGTCTCATTAAAACATTATTATTGGTAAATAAGCCATATGTAAATATTCATTGTTATCCATGGACAAGTAGAACATTTTTCTATTAGTATAAAAAAAGAATCACCACCTAATATGATACAAAATATTTTGTTTTTACATGATTTTGAATATGTGATGCACCCAAATTCTACTTCATAGTATCTCTTATCTGGTAGTAGTATTAATTCCATTAGTTTTATGTAGAAGTCAACTCTGTTCAAAAGTCAAGTCAGATTCAGATGTAGAATGAGGGTATTCATTGGTTCTTAATGAACACACAGCTATGAATTACCCACCTAACTTTGTGATAATGGCCAGAGCTAGAAGGAATTATGGGAAAATGATTGTAAGTAGCAGTATGCATAGTTTTATTTGAAAGAAATTCCTCATCATAAGTGTATGAAGAAGTTGACAGAATGTTTTCCTAGTTTGTACTTTTCTGTATTAGGACATAAAGATATATCAAGACATTGGAGACTATTAGCACTTTTAATCATGGCTTCCAAAATCAGTGTGCATATAAAATAAGGATATATACTGCTGACAAGACAAATAGACTTTAAAGATATGAGAAATTATTAAATTGAGAGTTATCTTCTGCCAGTCAAATAACTAAGATGGGCATAACAATAGTAAGCACCAAGTATTTTGTTGTTAGAATAAATAAGAAAACTCTGTAATGTGAACTTTATTTGACATGTAGTAAATGCCCAAGAATGGTAACTAGAAGGGGGAGGAGGATGAAATTAAAATCTCTGCCATATGTGAGTCTTTAAAAGTATAGGAGGAAGTTTCACAGTTTGATGCAGCAACTTTCACTTTGAGAAGCTTTTAGAAAAGAAATTATTAGATATTGTGTGCCAATATTTATGTCGTGATTTTCACAAAAATTAATTAGCACAAAGATATTGTTAGAAACTTAAGTATTAAACAAAGGGGAATAGTTAAGTCAATCTTTTTTAAAATTTTTTTATTTGTTCTGATTAGATGTACATGACAGTAGAATGTATTTATACATTTTGATACAGCATACATAAATGGAGTATAATTTCTCATTTTTCTGATTATACACATTGTAGAATCACATCAGTCATGCAGTCACATATGTACCTGAGGTAATAATGTCTGTTTTACTCTACTATCCTTCCTACCCCATGCCCCTTTCCCTCCCTTCACTCCCCTCTATCTTAGTACATCTATAAAATGAAACACCATGCAGATATTTATTATAAGTGATATCAGATAATATTGGATGACAGGGTACACTATTCTCAGTTTAATATTAGATGTTAAAATTTGTGTCTGAGATGATTTAGCTATATTTTGAATATATCTAAATAATATGTACCTTATACTACTTATTTTTAAATTTATATACAAAATATATGTAGATCTATTTATATATGCATGTACATATATACATATATATGTATATGTAGGGAGTGAATATGTACCTAAAATGAACAACAGTATCTGATGATTTTTTCTCTCTTTTGTTCTTTTATTTTCACTTTTTATTTTTGCTGCATATTTAAATTTTTCTCTGTGACTAGGCATTATTATTATAATGTTGATATCATTGTATCATCTACAAAACCTTGTATATACACTAATAGACCTAGAGAAAGTATTCAGTGTAATATATTGATATTTGATTGAGTTTCTAAAGGTTCCTGGAATCATAGGTCAGAGGATAAGGCCAAGGTTGTGAAGAATATTTTATTCTGACTCCAAAAATCTATGGGTTCAACTTTGAGTATTTTTACAGGCCACAATTTACTCACTTGCACCAGTTCTTCAAGCAGGTTAGGACATTAGTTCATTTAAGCAGGCATTCCTTTGACAACAGTATTTCTGATATGATCTCAATGATTGTCATTGCCTTAAAATCCACACGTGGTCCTCTCTCCATGTCCTAAATAACCAGGGGGAAAACTTAACATACAGAAGTCAGCAAATGGGTATGTGAATCCAAGCAGCAGATGGTTCTGGTGGTCTTCAGCAGGTGCTCATTTACATATTTTGGGCATAATCTCCCTCTCCTTTCCCCCAGTATGGTAATTTTCTCTGGCTTGAATGCACATTTGGACAAGAAATTTTTTTGATCTAGAGAAAAATAAACAATGTAGAATCTTAGGTTTGGTTTATCATTCTGGCTCTTATACTAAATATATGCAAAATCTTAAATGTGTTTCTTAAAAATTGTGAATGCCCCTTATAGTCAATCAAATTTCCTGTTCACACTATTCACATAAAGATAAAATAGAAATAAATGAAACTGTGCTTGTAAGGACTTGAATTTCAATCTAAATCACTGCTAATGTTAGAGCCCAAATTTGGGGAAGAAACAGAATGGTATAGTGGGCAAAGTCTCAAAAACTGAGGGATCAGGAGAGTCTGGTCTTCTCCCAGTCACGTCTCAAAGCACAACCCTCAATATATATAATTTCATTGACTTTCAATTCATTCAAATGCAAAATGTGGGTAGAAGAAAGGGGGAAGAAAAGTAGGAGGTAAGATACAGTACCTTCAGCTATAAAATTATTTAATCATGCTCTATAATAGGAATAATTTGGAGGATTTTGTTTCTGGTTTTGTTTTTGTTTTGGGTTGGGTTTTGAGAAAAGTAAAGTCATTCTAAAATTTTAAATGATTTTTTGTGCTAAGGAGAATATATAATAGACTATCACTGAAATAAAAGGTAGATAGAGTAGAAATCGCTAAAACAAACAATACATAATGGGGTATGATATTGAACAAATACTTTGGCAACATACTTTTATCTATCATTAGAAAATAATTGATATATCCAGTATGTTATTTTTCACTTTCCATACTACCTAAATATGAGTATTCCTCCTTACATAGAATATTTTCCTTTACTATTAGCACCATAAATTTTTATAACAGTGATCCTTCCAGATAACAGAATGGTATCTAGTTTAGTTTTACAGTACTAATAGAACATTTGAAGTAATAAATACTTATTAAAAGTTTAAAGAAACTATCCAAACTAGTTTAAAACACGTTTTGTAGAATGTAACTAGTTTCATTTATTTTTATAATCTATTTTATACCTTTGAAGTCTGATCACTTTGGAATCTGTATCATAACCTCAAATTCATTATTGCAAGATCTGCTTTGGCAAAGTAAGGGAATCATCTGATCATCTGATGATGTAGTAAAATATTCCAATACCACATCTCATAAATTAAAATTTCACAAAGTTAAGAGCAAGGTTTTATCTAAAGATTTTTAATTTGTCAAACAAGGTTCGTTCAAGGATCTGATGTGCTATAGAACTGTGCATTTAAGACTATATAACCTTAGGTGAGTATTTGAAAGGCAGAGCACTACAATATAATTTCTTTGTAGTGTTTGATAGTCATGATATGCTAATCTTTTCACTTGCAACAGCATCTTCTTATCCCCTGAGAATTTTTAGTTATTGAGAACATTAGAAAAGTTCATATCCGAGGATCAGATTTAGTGAATATTTTTAGATATCACAACTAAATTATTTTTATTGTAGAATACAGAAAAATGGGCAAATTTCAAATACAATCAAATGAATCATTTAGAGAATGAATTACATTATCTCCTAAAAGGCTATTTTTTTGTGTTGAATTGTCAATGGATTTTAGAAAGATAACAATGAATCATACAAAAGGTTACAAACCCCATGCCACAAAGTTTTTTTACTTTCTCGTTGAAATGCATTTCCATCGCTGAAAGAAAATAGTGAGAGGGATTCTGATATTTGAGCAAGTTATCCAGTTTTTAAGTAACTATAATACAATACAACAAAAATACTTACAGGAAAAGAAGTGCTCAAGAATCTAATAGTTGTTATGAATCCAAAGAAAATCAAGTGTTTCTCTATTACTGAGACTTAAATATTTTCCAAAGAACTGAGTGTTTAAACATTTTAGGGACTCATTCTTCTGACAGCAATAGAATTGTTCTCAAGTTTCTGAAAATGATAGGGAGAGAGAACGAATCTGTTGGAAGTGGTTGCATTTTCAATATTGATATTAAAGTCAATCATTAATCATTATTTCAATAAAAATGACAATATGCTTATGAATAAAAGCAATGAGAGAAAATTTTAATTATTGCAGAAATTATAAAACATTTGCCCTTAATTCTCTTTAATAACTAATGTGGAATTGATACATAAATAATTACATCAAAGACTGAAAGTTAATTTCCAGTGATCACCCACTATTTAGTTAAGAGGACCAATCTACCACTTTTAAGTGTCTCTTATCATCTCTTATTCCCTTGAATAGTTCATGTTTGCTTGTTTATAATTTTCTTTTTGGTTTTCAAATTAATCCTTGCAGGTGGGATTTTTAAAACTTATTTGTTTCTCTGATGAAAAAATCAGCAACAGAATTATGTCAAGTAATGATAGTTAATAATGAAATTTTTGTCTGGCTATTTGAAATTGAAAAACAATTTCACATTGAATATTTTATTTTTGTACATCTCTCTGAAATCCTTATCAATGTGTCACAAACCATTTTGTTTCTCAAAAATAAGTTGGTATGTATAGACAACTTATTTCTATGATAACAAATATTGAGTTGCATTCAAATACATTCAAAAGCCACTTTCATGCATTTTCAATAAATGAAATTGAACTACTAAGTTACTGCAGAAAAAAATAAGATTAAAAAAATAAACAAATAGACGTGCTTCCAAATTGGGTAGGGGTATTTCATGAAAGTAAATCATCCTCAGGAATTAAATAGGGGGGTAGAAAGAGAACAGTGAAGTACTTTTCTTCCTTTAGAAATCACATAGATTTGATATTTTTTGTCCTAAAGAAACAAAAGTTTAGCATAAAACATGGAATTTCAGCAGACTTAACATCTTAAAAACAGGCAAAATGTGACAAGAATTTTAACAATGGTGCAGAGAGAGTCTTTACTTAGGAACTGCACAGTGAATCATGATGCAAGAATTTAAAGAGAACAGATAGGGTTGAGTATTTGTATGATTAATATCTTCCTAATAACTTTTAGAAATAATACTTTCTTCTAGAGATGACATCCATGCACATCAGCATCATCTTCCCAGTAACAGGTGGCAATATCACCAGGGAAGTTTAAGAACTGGACAAGAGAAAATAGATGGAAGTGAAGCAAAATCCTCTAAAGTTATATGAAAAATATGGGGGGGGGATGAAAAATAAATGCCTAAACTCTAAACTTTTTCTTGTTGCTCAATCTGCTGAACCATGTTGCTTCTCAGGATCTGTTGAGTTGAGCAATTCTTATTCACAACACTAAAAACAATTGAGGAAACACTGATTCTATTTCAAGCCTGAATGGGTGTGAACTGATAGGTAGTTTGATGAAGGTAGTCATATGATGACTTCTTATAAGAAGTTGTTTGACAAGCTGTCAAAACTCTTCTGGAAAAAAGAAATGGTGGATAGAGTTGCTCTAAGGAATACATGTCAATTCAGTTATCCTATTCTTACATCATATTTTGATGCTATTTGAGTGATCTCTGTGGCTCTCATGCTAGAAATTAGATTAAAGTGAGTCAGATTTACTTTGAAACATTTAGTAGATATTATCAGAACACTGCTCAAATCCTAACATAGGGTCAGTTGTAGTTTTACAATGATTTTAAACAAATTATTGATGATATACAAATGTAAGTATATGGCCTGATTGAATAATTCCGTGAAAACACTGTATTTCAGAGGCCCATATTTCAAATGTCAGAAGTTAGACTCTGAAGAGAAAAGCTGTCAAAAAATGGGGAAAGAAACATAATTCTCTGAAATCAGGCTAAAATCTGCCATCTGTCATTTGGGCAGAGAGACTGAAAAATCATTCTAATAATAGATATGCTGAATAGAACATAATTTTTTAAAAAAGAACCCTAGAACCCTATCACCCGCAATTTTTTTAATAATTTGTCCTTTTATAAGGGATATTATTCAATATTAGCTGTGGCATTCCAGACTCTCTGATTTGAGCCTCATGCACCTCTCAGTCTTCTCCCTCTTCTCCTTGTTTTAGAGTCCCCTGCCAACTTGGGCTTCCAATACCAGAATTGCTATCAACCCTGCCCCAACAGAACTGAAGTTGAGTTAGATGTGGGTGTTTCCAATGTGCCTTTCACAGGATATTTCTTTATCTGGAAGAATCCTAATGCTTAGTTACCTGACCCAGAGACAACCCTGGGGTATCTCATGCAGGAAACTTTATACAGCTTATGCCTGCCTGACCATCACTCTAACATGGAGATCCCAGACTTGTGCATTCCCAGAATGCTAGGAAAACCTAGCCTGGTATGAGAAAGTTAAACTTTTATTCAAAATTGTTGCTGGGGAAACAATAAAAATCTAAAAATTCACATTTACATTTCATATTTACATTTACATTCATATTTACATTTCAGTCACTCTGGACCATTTAACTGACCTCTAGATTTATGGCCTAGGAATCTTATGGCAATTCTCTTTACCAGACTTCATTTCTTCCTATTGCTGATGCCTGGGTAAACCTTACCTGATGTGTAAGGCTCAGATGAAAAGCTTAAATACCATTTTATTCCAAGAAAATTCTTGTAATTATTTAGTGAGAATTATGTTCTCCTATGTATGTATTTGCTTTGAATCTATATTGGACTAACCACATTGCATCTTGAGTTAGAATTGATTATATGCATCTGTTTCTTCTGTGGATACAGATCTAGTGTAAAGATAGATATTATTCTCTTTGCATCCTATTTATATTTGAACAGTTTGTGGAATTTAAATAATTAATAACAAGATTAGGAAATTATGTATGATGTGTCAATTAGATATCCTTTACAAAAGCAAGCAAAAACTTCAGAAGATCTTAAAGCTTGAGTTCTCACCTAAAGAAAGTTGGAAAAATATCCCCTGGAATTATCTGTCACACGTCTACTTTGTCATTTCTGCAAGAGCCAAGTGTTATTCTAGGGCAGTAAATGTCTATGGAAGATTCTTATTAGATTCATCCTGTATATTTATCTCCTGATGCCTGACTACAACATTATGTGTCCATTCCTAACAGCACTACACTTTTTTCCTTCTCATTTGGAGTTTCAACAGTTTCTAGACAAAACATCTCACTAACTGCTCTCTGAATGCTGAAAACTAAAGTTGGAGGCATGCGATATTAATAACTAGTATACATACATATTTATACATATATTATATGTGTATGTATATGCACTTTGAGGTGCTAAACCAAAAAGAGAAATATTTCTTTATTGTAGGGTGTTCCACAATACATTCTGAATTTTCCTATGTAGCTAAAGGGGAAAGTGTTTTTGTGTTTACTGATTTAAAAGAGAAGTATTATGTTGGAGTTATAGTCTAACATGAACTCAGATCTCATAGGAGGCTCTCAGCAGTTACCATCTTCTAACTAAGTCTTGTAATGTTAATATTTTATGAAGAGACTGGCTTAAATGATCAATATAAGAAATACCTCTACCAGAAAATTGTGTCTGAATCTTGCTCTGGCAATCCCACAGAAGTCAACTATTTGTTTTTAGATTTAAGTTCCAATAGGCATTCAGCAAGAGTGACCGAGAACTGAAATTCCTTTGTGAGAAACAGACATAAAAAGAGCTGGTATGTGAGGAGTGGCCTTAGCTTCCAGATTATTTCTCTCCTTTCTCCATTATCCCCACTCTGTCTGTCTTATGTTACATGGTCCTTGTTCCTTCAATTCACAAAGATCTATGATTTGTCAAGGCTTTAAGCAACCCACCTCCTACTGTTGCTTCTATTTCTTCAGATCACTTAGTTTCTGATTATTTTCAGGAAC
Source organism: Sciurus vulgaris (assembly GCF_902686455.1). Taxonomy (NCBI): domain Eukaryota; kingdom Metazoa; phylum Chordata; class Mammalia; order Rodentia; family Sciuridae; genus Sciurus; species Sciurus vulgaris. Next base: position 28,768,437 of record NC_136468.1, read on the forward strand.
TTTAGGCCTCGTGCTCTGTTTTGTCTCTTTTGCCTCTTTTATCTACCTTCCTGGCATTGGGTACCCCTTTTGCCTGGACATTCTATGTTTGCCTGTATTCTAGTTTCCTTATTATAGCTCTTCAAGGGGCTTCTCTACCCACTGCCTAAACAGGAAATCACAAATAATAGTTTGCTTTCTCAACTTTTCTCAAACACCAGTTGCCATTCAACTTGTTCAAAGCAATGAATTTAAACTTTTTACTGTAAGAAATGGATAAGGGAGAAGAATGGTGTGTTAGTATTCCAGGTCTGAATGACAAATTATCTCCAACTGGAGGACATCAGGAAACAAATTTAGTCTCTCAAAGTTTTGGAAGTTAGAACTTTAAACCAAAATGCTGACAGTGTTGGTTCCTACAGGAGATTCTAAGGGCAAGACTCTGTTCTTTGCTTTTAGTCAAGGTCCTGGTAGTTGCTGCCAATTGTTGGAGTTCCTTGCTTGTAGATATAGCATTCCAATCTTTGCCTCTGTCATCAAGTGGTATTCTCCTTCTGAGGCTCTGTCTTAATGTCTCCTCAAAAATACCATTTATAGGTAAGTAAAAACCCACCCTACTCCACTGTGACCACATCTTAAATTAATCACATCTGTAACAACCATCTTTCCAAATAAGGTCATATTCTGAAGTAATGGGGATTAGGATTTTGAAATATCTTTCTGGGAGATACAGTTCAGCTCAACAAAGATTATATACTGGCTGGTCAAACTTTTTAGCAGAAATTTATACCTATTAAATATACTCTATTAAAATATTAGAAATTTTTATTCCAGATAAAGATAATCCTGCTACTGTAGGATAAAATTATTATGACTTTCTCTACCTTTGTTTCTGATCAAAAAAAAAAAACATTTCAAAGTCTGAATGTCTTTTGCAAATTAATGGGGTTTAGTTCTTTTGTTTATTTTGTTTGCCATAACTGCAAAGTTTTACACCTGTACCAGTAAGACAGGCTTTTATTTCATTCAACATATATTGACAGTCCTATGTGTTATATGATACTATTTTAGGAGCAATATGGGTTTCTACAAAAATATAAGAACAAAGCATTTCTTCAGGGAAATTTTAATTTACAAAAAGAATGCATTTCAAAGTACTTACTGTAAAAAATTATCAAAATAAAGGTATGAATAAAGAATTATATTTAATAGAGGTGAGTAGGATATGGCATCAATTGAAGGAGTGAAGAACTATTTCCCGGAAAATATAGTTTTAAGTATTAGGTTTAAAGAATAAGATCAATAAATCTTTAGTAGAAAACTAAATTGGTTGGAAGGTTGTATAGATTATACTCCAAAATTCTAAAATTCGTGATTTCATCATCTCACAAACATGAAAATAGACAACATTTCTGGAAGAATAAAAATCAAATTATGAATAATTAAATGACAGGAGAAGATGAGGGGGAAAGAACTGGAGAGAGACTGGAAAGGTAACCCAGGAGGAGCAGGCTAGCTACCAAAAACCACAGCCCAAACTCCTACTTTCAGGACCAATCTTGATCATAAATAGGAAATACATAAACACTTCCCAGCCAAAATGTTGGATGAAGTTTCTAACAACCTTGTGGCAAGTTTTGACTGGTCCCGAAGCACTAGTTGTATCATTGTGCCTGTGTCTGCAGAAATCTGAAAGGTCACTAGGGGAATGATTGTTCCTACCTAGTGAAATCTTGAATTCTAACATCACCTTTAAAGATCAATCAGTCAACAACTATTAGAAATTGAAATATATAGCCAGGTACAGTGGTTCACACCTATAATCCCAACAACTCAGGAGGCAGGAGGATCTCAAGTTCAAAGCCAGCCTCAGCAATTTAGCCAGGCCCTAAACAACTTAGCAAGACTCCGTCTCAAAATAAAACATAAAAAGGGTTGGGATGTGGCTCAGTGGTTAAGTGACCCTGGGTTCAATGCCTGGAAGAAAGAAAGAAGGAAAAAAAGAGAGAGAGAAAAGAAAGAAAGAGAGAGAGAGAGAGAGAGAAAAGAAAGAGAGAGAGAGAGAGAGAGAGAGAGAGAGAGAGAGAGAGAGACAGAGACAGAGAGAAAGAGAAAGAGAAGAAGGGAGGGAGGAAGGAAGGAAATGAAATATATGAAACACATAAATGTATGCAATAATTCATTTCTTATGAAATCTATTCTAAAAGCATTAAGGAGTCAAAGGCAAAGATCTACATGCAAGAATATTTATTGTAGTATTCATAATGGAAAAAAGAAGGAAGGAAGGAAGGAAGGAAGGAAGGAAGGAAGGAAGGAGAAGGCAAGCAAGAAAGAAATAGGTCGAATACCACCATCAATAAAGAAATGACTAGATTAAAGAGTAGCATTTGTAAAAGCTACTGTTGTAGTCCATTTTTCATTGTGATAACAAAATATGGGATGCTCTATAAAGAAAAATGTCTATTTGGGGTTGGGGATGTGGCTCAGTGGCAGGGTGCTTTCCTGGCACACGTGAGGCACTGGGTTGAATCCTCAGCACCACGTAAAAATAAATAAATAAAAGATGAAGGTATTGTGTCCATGTATAACTAAAAAAATTTTTTTAAATAAAAAAAGAAAGAAAAAGTTCTATTTAACTCACAGTTCTGGAGGTCCAAGAGAAGAGTACTGGCTTCTGCTCAGCTCTGATGAGAGCTTCATGCCATTACATTGGCAGAAGTATGCATGGTAGAGGTCACATGGTAAGATGGAAAGCAAGAAGCAAGAGGCAAGAAGCAACTCACTCTCTTGAGAAATGACTCCCTCCATGAGATCAGCATTAATTCCTTCCAAGGGTAAGGCCCACAAAGACTTAATCATTATCCACTAGACTCCAACTCTTAAAGATGTCACCATCTCTTATTAGTTCTACGCTGGGGACCAAGCCTCCAGCAACACAAACATTTAGGGGACAAACCATACTCACATTATAGAAGCCACACAGTAATTTTAAAAGTAAATATCTAAAACAGATATTTTCCATTCAAGGACAACTAGTCCCCCGCTCCATCTCAGGTACAATGGGGGGTCTTTGCCTCACACCATTCCCATCTCATCTATCCCATTATCCTGGACTTTGACCTAAATTCCACTGTGATATGAAGGACTACACTTTCAGTGAACTAAAGCTCTAGATATAACATATTACCTTCAAACAATGCAGACAAGGGAGACATCTACATGTCCCTTACACTAAGCTCACTAAGCTAATCTTGGTGCACTTTTATATTAACCAAGAAGAGTCAATAATTGGTCCAATCGCAGAAAAAGAGAGGGAGATTAACAAACTATTTCTTGCTGGATCAAAATATTAGTCATTTTCAAAGTCATGTCTACTTGTCTTCTTACCTAAGATCTTCATTCAGATGCACTTAGAGAATTAGAACACTTTGGGAACAAATTTATACCAAAATACTGGGGAAAACGGTGGTATTTTGAAATATAAATGTCTTTTTACATAGTCATATATACTAATAATTTTTCAAGCACTTGAAAGTAGTATTACATTCAGAAGAATAACTTCAAACTTCCTTAAATACATCCCACACATAATTGCTCATCACAGAATAATTCTCTTATGACGGTTTTCTGAAAAAATGTTTTAAAACAATTTGGGGTTTGTATGGAAGAAAATCTTACATACCTGAATCGTCCTCTTTCACTTAGAAAGTTGAAGAAAAAATATTTCCAAAGACACATGAAAGTTTAGTAAAAATTCTCTGTTTATGAAATAATTTATTTGTTAAGTGATTATATTTTTGCTAGAATTTATCAGCAAATTGGAATTCATTTGATTGAGTACATGGATGGAATTTTTATCTTCCAGAGTGAGGAATGCTCTACCTGAATATAAAGCAGTCACTATGACAAATTGTTGATGAAATAAAAGCCTAACAAGCTATTGTTCACTTTTATGGAAGGGTATTGGGTGGAGATGAAATTAGTTGAATTAAGTATGATCTGACAGTTGGATGATAGTGCTAAATTAATTAGTGCAATGCTAAATGAAAGGAAAGGATAAAATTGGGCACCAAACCAAGATATCTCGTTTTAAACAGATATTTTTGGTTTTGTTTTTTGGTCAGGATGTTAAAGTATATGAAGAAAATGACAATTTCTAAACAAATTGCTCACCCACCCCATAAATTAAGTCTTCAAAAGTAAAGAGGGTTAAAAAGTACCACAACCATCATTGGATATTATGGATCATTTAGCACTTTTATTCAAATGAGGTCATTTTTTTCTAACAAAGATGGCAAAACCTTAAAAAAATAACTTAAGAGGTATTTTTATAACTTGATGAAGTTTTCTGTCAAATGGAAGCTGATTAATGTACAATCAAGGTGTAGCCTAAGCATTTTCTTCAGGTCTTGGCAATAAAACAGATTAACTTTTATGGCAGCAGGAGTATAATCCTTCACATATTGTACTCTTTCCATTTTTCTTTGTTGGGACAGATCATAAATGTGTTTAGCATGTACCATGGAGGGCTAGGTTGAAAAACATAAAACAGTGAAGAAAGCACAGATCTACACTGATGTAGCACTCTGGTGGTGAATGTGCTCAGGTTCTTCATTCCCACAATTCCTATTGAGCCATGGAATCTGCCCCCAGTTTGCAGTAGTATTTGCTGATGCTAAAGGATCAATGAATTTCTACCAATTTTGAACCTTTATCAAAGTCTGACTGACCTATATTGGCATCCAGTAAGGCAGAACTTGGTTTCATTCCAGTTAGTGGCAAAATATCTAGATTGACATTCTTAACCCTTCCCTGCCTTTCCTTTTCTTTCCTTTCTTCTGTACTGCTTCACCTCTCTCTGGATCTATTCTTGATTTTATTTAGGTCTTCCCTTTCCTACATATGTTATTCAGAAGATTTGGCCTTCTGGTTTGATCCTTGTGACTTACACTCAGACTCCCTTATACTGTGGATTGAACCAAGGAACACTTAACCACTGAGCCACATCCCCAACCCTATTTTGTATTTTATTCAGAGTCAGGGTCTCACTGAGTTGCTTAGGACCTGGCTAAGTTGCTGAGGATGGCTTTGAACTTCTGATCTTCTTGCCACAGCCTCCCAAGATGCTGGGATTACAGGTATGCACCATGGCAACCAGTGCCCCATTTGCCTTTCACATGTCATCAATTTATTTCTTTGTTAGTGTTTGACACCACCTGTAATTAACGTATTTTCTTTATTTGTGAACACGTTCGCTTTCCTTCTTAATAGCGTGTATGCTGCAGGGTGTTTAGAGTTTCCCTTTCTTTATTTACAGTTTATACACAGCCCTGAGCACAGTGCCTGGCACAAAATCAATGATTACTGGTTTTGGTGAATGAATAAATAAATAATTAAACTCAAGATTAAAGTGAGTTTTTACTTACACCTTCGTAACTTCCTTCTCATTATGATGGCACCTTTCGTATACAATTAAATTATAAAGTACTTTAATAAACACTTTGTTTTCTTTTCACCTGTGACAGAATATGAACTCCTTGAAAGTTGTGTCATGTATTATTCATCTTTGGAACTGCAGACCACTTAGTGTATAACTGTGAAAATAAATGAATGTTTTTATTGGTCTCCCAGAACCATTTCTCATTTTGATGAAATGAAAATTTAAAATTTCGTAAGTCATAAAATGTGGAAAATATACTTCTTTATAATTCGGAGAGCATAGAGGTTTTTATTTCCTTATAAAAATATATTATAATTTAGCTACATATTTTCTTTTCACCTGTGAATTCTATAGTCTATTTGAACTACTTTATTTAAAAATAAGCTGTTCAATAAAAGCAAATACAAGGCTATGAAACATTTCTGAAGTACAGCTTATAGGATGTGGTGATTTTCTTCATAATTCCATTTTCTTCAATTTACCAGATGCTTTGATGCCTGGAAATAGTTGACTTTCTCTATAAAATTTAATAAAAATTCCAGAATTTCAGATACTTCTGGATAATAGACATTAACTGAAAGGAAAAGTCATTTTCACCTTTTGCAAATTTTTCATTTAATAAGATGCTCTGGATTTAGTCAAACTTGAAACACAATCTTCTTTTTAAAAAAAAAAAAGTGAGCATTTTATTTTTTAACAAAAGAAATACAGGCCTCTAATAATGTAAACTAATATTTTTTCTCCATTATGGATATTAGCATTTTCTTTATTGCATAAACATTAACTTGGATGTAATTTTCAATAAAAGGTATAATATTTACTTTTTGATGTCTTAAAAGAGAGGTAATATTGGACAACCAAATATCCTAGTTTGCTTAGGACTGAGGGTTTCCCTGGGATACAGGACTTTCAGTGCAAAAACAAGGCATACAAGGCAGGTTGTTTACCCTAGACTGGAGCAGCATTATTATTATTTTTTCTTTCTAAACTGAAATCATATACTTGTTGAAGAAAGTTTTTAGAATTTTATAAGGAAGCATCTCTAAGGTGTAGTTACAGGGAGGAAGCTAACTCATTTTTGCTTGAAAGGTTGACATGTTTATGTTTTATTTTCATCCCTAGATGATGATGATTATTTATTTATAATAGTTGTAAGGGTACATGGCACTTACAAACACATAAAAGACAAAGCTCCTGTGAGGTTTCCCATCTAATTCTGTATACCATACACCATACAACAGGAAAGGGGGAGGAAGAAGATGTGGAAAAAATCAATACTGTGATACTTAGTGAAAGAAATGTGCTGTAAACTTTCAAGGAGAGATGTCAAAGAATAAAAAGAAGTTTGTTCAAGCAAGACTAATTTGGCTTTAAACCTTTTGAGAATTATATATGCATAAATAATAGGAAGAAAAATTTCTATATCTGTTTTTCTTATTATATCTTCCTGGTGGCCTTTTAGAAAAATATCATTATATAATGACCCTCTTTAACCTTCATAATGTTTTCAGCCTTAAAATTTTTGCCTGAGAGTTAGAAACCTACTCCAGTTTCTTATGAATAATATTTGTAACTTACATCATTTTTCTTTAACAATTTCCAATTTAAAAGTTCATTTCCTCCACATGAAGGAAAGGAGAGTGCCCGTGCTATGATCCTCATGGCTCCCCAGCCTGGCCTCCATCTTGGGACACTGCAGCCGCTTCCATAGTTCCCCACCACTATGTGGTAGCCCCCACCTTAAGACAACAGACAGGACCTGGAGCCAACTGCCCATGGCAACAACATCCACCACAACACAATATATCCAAATAGGCCGCCCAACACCACTGAATGACTCACTCTCACAGCCCCATCTCTGAAAGCAGTCGCCTCCATCCTAGGTCACTGCCACCACCATCTTGGGTTACCTTTGTTGCCGATACTACCATCTTTAGTTGGGGCAGCTTCCATTGTTGGACACTGGTGGCAGACCCAACGTTAAGGTGCCTACAGGTTAGCTGTTGCTGCCACCACCAACTAGGGATATGGCTGCTTCCATCTAGGTACAGCAGCCAAGCCCTGAAAGACACTTCAAAGGTCACTACAGGCTTGGTTACACCTGAAAGTCCCTTTCTCTCTTCCTTTCTACTAACAGTCAACTTCTACTGATTCCTCTTTCACTCTTCCTATCATCTAATACCTCTATATTCTCACCTCCTACCTTATAAATATCACACGCTACATCCATCCCCAATTCTCTTTTGTCCATCATTAAAAACTGTAGACACTATTGCAAACCTATTATTTGTACTGTAGATAATAATCAAACACACCAATTCTGTTTATTGTGACAAAACTGTTAAAGTAATAATAGGGCTAATTGATTTAAAGCTCCATATTGTTTTCATTGGGTGCTGTTAATATTGATCTCCCCCTTTAAGGGGAGGTATTGGAAATCTACAGGAACATAATAGATCTATAGGGTAGAAACCTAAATACCTTAGATCTGCACCTCCTGAGGGGAAGAAACATGAACATGAAAATTCAAGGGACGAAAGTATCCCAAATAAACCAAGATGCCACAATAAAAGAATTCATTGACCAGCACAATAGAAGAAATGTCAGATAGGAAATTCAGAATGTACATAATAAAAATGATCTGCAAAGTAAAGGATAATATAGAAAGCAAATGCAGGGAACTTTTTTTGATCTTTTGTTTCACTTCAGGAACTGGGATTGTGGCCCAGTGGTGGAATGCTTACCTAGCAAGTGCAAGGCACTGGGTTCAATTCTCGGCACCATATATAAATAAATAAAATAAAGGTCCATTGACAACTAGGAAAACATTTTTTTAAAAAATTACATCAATAAAGAGCTATGAACGCAATGAAGGAAGCAAAAGATTACTTCAATAAAGAGATAGAGATACTGAAACAAAAAAACAGAAATCCTTGAAATGAAGGAAACAATAAACCAAATTAAAAACTCAATAGAAAGTATCACCAACAGACTAGATCACTTGGAAGACAGAATCTCAGACAATGAAGACAAAATATATAACTTTGGAACTAAAGTTCACCACACAGTGAAGATGGTAAGGTACCATGAAGAGAAACTAAGAACTATGGGAAAACATAAAAAGACCAAATTAAAGAATTATCAAGATAGAGGAAAGCCCAGAGACACAAACAAAGGAAGGCCCAATCTTTTCAATGAACCAATATCAGAAAATTTCCCAAACCTGAAGAACGAAATGGAAAATCAAATACAAAAGACTTATAGGACACCAAACGTACAAAATTACAACAGATCCACACCAAGGCACATTATAATGAAAATGCCTAGCATACAAAATAAAGATAAAACAAAGACAGAATCTTAAAGACTGTAAAAGTATCAGATTACCTATAGGGGGAAACCAATTTGGATTTTAGCAGATTTCTCAACCCAGACCCTCAAAACTAGGAGATCTTGGAATAACATATACCAAGCTCTGGAAGTTAATGGCTGTCAACCAAGAATTTTTTTTTAAATTTTTACAGACTGCATTTTGATCCATTGTACACAAACAGGGTACGACTTATTGTTTCTATGGTTGTGCATAAATCTCATATCCAGAAAAATTAAGCTTCAAATTTGATGATGAGATTAAAAACCTTCAATGATAAACAAAAGTTACAAGAATTCAAAACTAGAAAACCTGCATTAAGAACATTCCCTGCAAAAATATTCCATGAGAAGGAAATGAAAAACAACAATGAAAGAGAGTAAAGGGAGGAACTACAACTAAAGGAAAACCCAATCACTGAAAGTGAAAGGTTGAGAAAAAACATATCACACACAGGGACTGCACAAAATAGCAGGGGTTGGGCTGGGTGTGTGGCTCAGTGGTTGAGTGCTTGCCTAGCATGTGTGAGGCACTGGGTTCAATTCCCAGCACCATATATGAATAAATTAATAAAATAGATGATGTCTATCAATATCTAAAAAATATTTTTTAAGAAATAGCAGACTTTCTTCCTCATATCAGAAAAAGTGGACTTCAAGCCAAAAGTTTGTCAGAAGAGATAAAGAAGAACATTTCATACTACTTACATGAATCATACCTCAAAAAGACATAACAATTGTAAATATTTATGCCCCAAACAATGGAGTATATACCTACACCAAACAAACCCTTCTCGACTTCAGGAATCAAATAGACCACGATACAATAACATTGGGTGACTTTAACACACCTCTCTCTCCGTTGGTTAGATCTTCCAAATAAAAACTAAACAAAGAAACTATAGAACTCAATAATACAATCAATAACTTAGTCTTAACAGACATATATAGGATATTCCATCCATCGATGAGTGGATACACTTTTTTCTCAGCAGCACGTGGATCATTCTCTAGAATAGGCCATATGTTATGCCACAAAGCAACTCTTAGCAAATTCAAAGAAGAGATACTACCTTCTATTCTATCAGATCATAATGATGAAACTAGAAATCAATGATAAAATTAAAAAAATAGAAGGTATTCCAACATCTAGAGACTAAATAATACACTGTTGAATGACACATGGGTAACAGAAGACATCAGGGAAGAAATTAAAAATTTCTTAGAGGTAAATGAGAATAATGATACAATATACCAAAATCCCTGGGAAAATATGAAGGCAGTGCTAAGAAGGAAGTTCATTGCCTGGAGCTCATTTATTAAAAGAATGAAAACTCAACAAATAAATTACCTAACATTACATCTTAAAGCCCTAGAAAAACAACAAATCAACATCAAAAGTAGTAGAAGATCGGAAATAATTAAAATCAGAGCTGAAATTAATGAAACAAAAGAAACAATTGAAAAAATTGACAAAACAAAGGATAGGTTCTTTGAAAAAATAAATAAAATTGATAAACCCCTAGCCACACTAATAAAGAGGAAAGAGAAACCTCCCATTACTAAAATTTATGTGAAGAAGGAAATATCACGACAGACATTACTGAAATACAGAAGATAATTAGAAACTATTTTGAAAATTTGTACTCCCACAAACTAGAAAATCTCACAGTTATCAACATATTTCTAGAGACATATGAACTACGCAATCTGAATCAGGAGGACATACACAATTTAAACAGGTCAATTTCAAACAATGAAATAGAATACACCATCAAAAGCATACCAACAAAGAAAACCCCAGGACCAGATGGATTCTAGAATTCATCTATAACACCGTAAAAGAAGAACTAATACCAGTACTCTTCAAAGTATTCCATGAAATAGAAAAGGAAGAAAACCTCCTGTATTCATTCTATGAAGCTGGTATCACCCTGATACCAAAACCAGACAAAGACACATGGAGGAAACAAAACTTCAGATCCATATCCCTGATGAATATTGATGCAAAAATTCTTAATAAAATTCTGGCAAATAGCATACAAAAACATATTAAAAAGATAGTGCATCATGATCATGTGGGGTTCATCCCAGGGATGCAAGGTTGGTTCAACAACCAGAAATCAATAAATGTAATTCATTACATCAATGGACTTAAAGATAAGAATCATATGATCATCTAAATAGATGCAGAAAAGGTATTTAACAAAATACAGCACCCTTTCATGTTCAAAACACTAGAAAAAATGGGGAGAGTAGAAACATACCTCAACATTGCAAAAGCTGTCTATGCTAAGCTCAAGGCCAACATCATTTTAAATGGAGAAAAATTAAAAGCATTCGCTCTAAAAATTGGAACAAAACGGGATGCCCTCTTTCACCACTTCTATTCAACATAGTCCTGGAAACCCTAGCCAGAGCAATTAGACAGAAGAAAGAAATTAAAGGGATACAGATAGGAAAAGAACTCAACCTATTACTATTTGCCCATGACATGATTCTATATTCAGAGGAGCCAAAAAGTTTCACCAAAAAACTTCTAGTGCTAATAAATGAATTCAGCAAAGTAGCAGGATATAAAATCAACACCCATAAATCTAATGCATTTCTATACATCAGTGATGAATCCTCTGGAAAAATTAGAAAATCTACCCCATTCTCAATAATCTCAAAAAAATAAAATAAAATATTTGGGAATCAATCTAATCAAAGAGGTGAAATATCTCTACAATGAAAACTACAGAACACTAAAGAAAGAAATTGAAGAAGACCTTAGAAGATGGAAAGATCTCCCATACTCTTGGCTAGACAGAATTAATATTGTCAAAATGGCCATACTACCAAAAGTATTACACAGTTTCAATGCAATCCCTATTAAAATCACAACATCTTTCCTCATAAAAATAGATAAAGCAATTATGAAATTCATTTGGAAAAAAGACGCAGAATAGCCAAAGAAATCATTAGCAGGAAAAGTAAAGCAGGAGGCATCACAATACCACATTTTAAACTACACTACAGAGATAGTAACAAAAACAGCATGGTATTGGCATCAGAATAGGTAGACCGATGGAGTAGAAGACGTAGAGACAATCCCACATAAATACAGTTATCTCCTACTAGACAAAGGTGCCAACAACATACATTGGAGAAAAGATGACCTCCTCAACAAATGGTGCTGGGAAAACTAGAAATTCATATGCACAAAATGAAATTAAATCCACATCTCTAACCCTGCACAAAACTCAACTCAAAAATAAATCAAGGACCTAGGAATTAGACTAGAGACCCTGCACCAAATAGAAGAAAAAGCAGGCCCAAATCTTCATCATATTGGCTTAGGACCAGACTTCTTTAACAAGACTCCTAAAGTGCAAGAAAAAAAAAAAAAAAGGATGGATTCAAACTAAAACGCTTCTTATCAGCAAAGGAAACAATCAATAATGTGAAGACAGAGCCCACAGAGTGGGAGAAATCTACCACACACACACACACACACACACACACACATCAGATAGAGTACTAATCTCCAGGATATATAAAGGACTCAAAAAACTTAACACCAAAAAATAAATAACCTAGTCAATAAATGGGCTAAGGGACTGAGCAGACACTTCACAGAAGATATACAATTGACAAAAAAATATGTAAAAATGTTCAATTTCTCTAGTAATCAGAGAAATGCAAACTAAAACTATTCTAAGATTTCATCTCCAGTCAGAATGATCAAGAATACAAGCAACAATAAGAGTTGGTTAGGTCATGGGGAAAAAGTTACACCCATACATTGCTGGTGGGACTGCAAATTAGTGCAACCACTCTGGAAAAAAATATGGAGATTCCTTAGAAAACTTGGAATGGAACAATTTGACCCAGCTATCCCACTCCTTGGTCTATGATCAAAAGACTTCAAATCTGCATACTACAGTGATGCAGCCACATCAATGTTTATAGCAGCTCAATTCATAATAGCTAAACTATGAACCAACCTAGATGCCCTTCAATAGATAAATAGATCAAGAAACTGTGGAATATTATTCAGCCTTAAGAGAGAATAAAATTATTGCATTTGCAGGTAAATGGATAGAGCTGAAGAATATCACTCAAAGTGAAATAAGCCAATCCCAAAATACCAAAGACCAAATATTTTCTCTGATGTGTGGATGCTGATCCATGATGGGAGTGGGAAAAGGGAAGGATGAATGGAGAAACTTTGGATTGGGCAGGGGGGAGTGAGGGGAGCAAAGTAGGCAGGGGAGCGAGAAAGATGGTGGAATGAAATTGACATCGTTACCCTGGGTACTTGTATGAATGCACAAATGGTATGACTCTACGTTACGTACAACCAGAGAAATGAAGAGTTGTGCTCCATTTTTGTACAATGAATCGAAATGCATTCTGCTGTCATGTACAACTAATTAGAATAAATAAAAACAAAAATTTTTAAAAAGTGACTCATGATACAATAGACTTTTACTCTGTATAGCAAATGTATTTCAAGGGAATAAACTGATCCACAGTGCAAATGAATTAATATAAAATAAATGTTCTTTTGAGAGACTCCTGTTATTCTTTGTAGGTGAGATGATTTTCTGATATTATGTAATAATGCATGATAATATAAAGAGAAACTTTCTTGATTGAAACTTCTGTGATGAGCAATTGGTCACTTAGTCAGAAATTTGATTAAAGTACCTAATCACAAAGAGATAAATATGTTAAGTATTTTATTTTAACCTAAAAGAATAAAATAAAAGAAATAAAAGTTCATCTACATGGTAGAATGCATCATCCCCATTATTTTATTGCCAAATGATATTCCCTTATATATATATCACATTTTTAAAAATTTTCTCATCAGTTCATCATTTGTGCTGTTTCCATTTTTTTAAATATAATGAATAGTGCTGCTATGGAAATCCCCATTCACATTTCTCTTTAAATATATACCCAGGAGTGTAATAGCCGTAAGAAATGATACCTCTTATCTTTACCACTTTGATAAACTATTTTTCTAGGGTGTTTGCAGCCTTTTACTTTCCCACCAGCAGTGTCTGAGTGTTCCAGTTTCTGCAAATCCTTCAACACTTGCTAGGGTCTATCTTTATGATTCGTCATTCTTTGGGGTGTGAAGTGATATTTCTCTGATTTTGATTTGCATTTCCCTTTTGGATAATAGTGGTGAACATCTTTAAGAACACCTTGGAAATTTATATCTTTTTGGAGATATGTCTATTCATATCCTTTGCTTAATTTTAAATTGCATTGTCTTTTTAATATTGAGCTATAAGAGTTTGTATATTCTGGGTTCTACTCTTATCAGCTAAATATTTTACACACTCCTTTCTCCTCTTCAGTGGTCTGTCCTTTTACTTTCTTGATCATTTGTAGCAAAATTTTTAAAATTTTGGTGTAGTCAATTTAATTATTTTTCATTTTGTCACTTGCATTTATGGCAACAGATCTAATAAACTTTTACCTAAGCCAGGTTCGTGAAGACTTGCTCCCAGATTTTCTGCTAGGAGTTTTACACTTTCAGCTCTTACACTAGGTGTATGATCCACTCTGAGTTCATTTTGATGTATAAAGTGGTCCAACTTTTGCCTGTGGATAGTCAGTGTTTATGGCACTATTTGATGAAAAGACAATTTTTGCTCGTTAAATTATCTTGACACCTTTGATAGTTATTTTTTTGTGTCAATTTGGCTTGGTCACAGAGCCTAGATATTTGGTCAAACCTTGTTCTGGATGTTTCTATGAAGGTGGAGTTTTGTTTGTTTCTGCTTTGGATGAGATTAACATTTGAATTGGTGGACATTGACTAATGTGGATCACTCTTCATAACGTGGGTGGGCCTCATCCAGTCAACCCAACAGAACAAAGACTGACCTCTGGGCAAAAAAGGACCCCAACAGACTGCCTTTGGAGTCAAACTGCAACTCTTCTCTAGTCTACAACCTGTGGGCTTACCCTGTAGGTTTTGGACTTGCAAGCCTCCACAAATACATCTGTTAATTCCTTAAAATCTATCTTTTCCCCTCTATTTCTCTCCCTCTCATTGGGTTGAAAGAATGGACATTTTTTAAAGCTGTTTGTTTTATCTCAACTCCCTAAGGTCTCCCTCCCAGTGGTGGGAACAAAGCCCTTAAAGCTGTTCCAGGAAACAGCCCCAAACAGAGAGTAAAAGGGTAAATTGAGCAAGATAGTGCTCAGACAGTTAAGATATATAGGATATAAGATTACAAGAAACTGTTGACCAGAATCTACGCCCTGTTGTAAAACATTTGTGAAACATGTTGTATGTTATCAGCAAACCCAGACCCCCTTTGGAATTTCCTGGCGGCTTTGTTCCCCTTTTCCCTTCCGTGTGCGACCCCTCCCGATGTATAGTTTCTGCCTTTATAAACTTGTAAGATTTTCTGCTGGGGACTCGACTCCTCGACTCAGTCACGAGTTGGGTCCCAGCGCACTGGAATAAAAGCCTCTTCCGGTTTGCCTCAAGTGACGCCTCCTGCGGTTGATTGAGGTTGCCGTCAATCCGTGGGACAGAGTTAGGGTCTCCTTTTGGGGGGTCTTACAGGGTCAATAGGCTCTGTTGAAACTGTTGGGTCTGTGTGGACAATCCCTGACTGATGCAATACTATTCTTAAATAAATTGACCTTAGTTGTAAGGATTCATTCCTAGACTTCCAATTTTATTCTATTTATCCATGGATCTAACCTTATAGCCTCAGTAACAAAATTAATGCTCATGTTCCTATTTGAAGCTTTGCACATATAAAATTCACACACATAAATAGTTTAATTGACTTTGAACACATGTAAAGTACAGACTTGGTTTCACATTATTCTGTGATCCCTTGATCACCCAAGGTGGAAGACCAGAGGACTCCAAACTGTGCAGCTCCCTTAGTTCCCATTCTCTGCCTTAAATACCCCGAGGCTCACCGTTTGTCTCTGCATAGGTCTTAAAACTCAAATCCTGCTTCTGAATTTTTTAACACCAGCTTGTACTCTTAACTTCTCTTTTTCTACTTTTGACACTAATGTTGTTATCTATTCTTTGGAAACAGTGTACAAACACACACTTATCACTTTTAATGATTTTTACTAGGAACAGAATTTAAATGTTTGGCTTTGTTTGGCGACCTCAAAGATCTACATTAAAAATTCAAATAGAATTGAAAAAATTCAAATATGGAACATATATTTATAGAAACAATGAGTATTATAAATTATAATAATATGGGTATTCTAAATTCCTCATAGATCGAATGTATAAAGGCATTGTCAAAATTAAATGAGGCACGTGGAGCAAAGACTTCAATGGTTAGAATAAATTAGTCATTTACTAAATAGAGGCATTGTGTTTCTTGTTATTCTGTTACACATTGAATTGCTTATCTGTATGATTAACTTAACAGATTTCTTACTACCCACTGTAATATTTCTTTTCCCATTGGGATAAAATACACTGTCATTTCTAAACAAATATTTTCAAATAGATCTGAAAAAAAGAGAGACTCATCATCTGTCATTCCATTTTATATTTAAAGTTCCATTTATTTGAAAGTTAAAACACTTAGATAAATACAAAGGCAGGTTATGCTATAGGGAAACATGCAATTTTTAAATGTTCTCTCTCCCTCAGTGCAGTAAAATATTCATACTGATGCATGATTTGAATAATTATCTTAACGCCTCAGAAGAAAAGTGCCAGAGAAAATATTAACTATTTTACTGTCAAAATAATTAGTTGTAGGAAATTCTACAACTCAATTATTAATGCATAGAAGTGGCGCAATTCACTACAGTAATCATGCAAGCATTACCTTTAATTCTTGAAAGAGACCATGTATCTTTCACTTTATAATGATGGGATAATCAAATAAACACTTATTTTTAATATTTCCATTTTAAAATTCTGAATTTGTTCACAGTGATGATAATGTTATTTTAAAAGATCATCTGGGAAATATACTTTTTTTCGGTAGAAGGGATTGAATCCAAGGACACTTAAGCACGGAACCATGTCCCAGTCCGGTTTTGTATTTTATTTGGAGACAGGGTCTCACTGAGTTACTTAGGACCTGGCTAAGTTGCTGAGGCTGGTTTTGAACTTGTGATCCTCCTGCCACAGCCTCCCAAGCAGCTGGGGTTACAGGTATATGCTACCATATCCAACTGGGTAATACTCTTTTAAATAAACAATTTAATGTTTAAATATGTCTTGTCAAAATGTCATTTTGTTCCTGGGAAGCTTTCCCTGTATTGGATGCTGTTAGAAAATTTTTGAGAGGCAATAAATCAATATTTTAATTCCGTATTTTAATATCTATTCTTTCTGAATAGATATTTCAAAAAAACCACTTATAACAAATGAAGAGGTTTGCTAATAAAATTTCACCTTAATCCAAAATGTCTTCCAGCCATTCAGCATTGATTATCTTTATATTACCTGGTTTAAGAACAAGTTGAGTATTAATGATGAATTCTATGGGATTTATTCAGGAAAGAATTAAAGGAAAAATCAGAACACAGAACATCCTATGTGGTTAGTATGTGTGGATTGTATAGACAGGATTTACTCCATCAATTACAACAACTGTAAGTTACCTACTTCATAATTGTGTGTTCCACGATATATAACTATAATTTTCTTAATATTACATAGGAAGATTTCCAGGAGTGGATGGATATGGTTAAAGAATGTAAAACTTTATTTTACTTTTTGAAAACAAGCTTAAATTATTTCATATATTTTTGAGATTGCATTTTGGGTGAAATTGATCTAACTTAAGCCAGTTTGAATTTATTAAAACAGATAACTGGTTTTTCATAATTCCATAAGTTTGATGGTGTCAAATGAAGCTTTGAACAGATGATTTCTCAACAATATTAGCTGAAGAGTCTGCCTTAATGTACCGAGGTATTGCATAAATAATCGTTTTGCACAGTTGCATTTTCCATTTGTTGTCAAAATCTGTCTCATAATTTAATCTCTTAAGGTTTTTATATGTGATGTTTTATGCTACTTACCTTTTAAAGGACATCTTTTTTTCTATAGAAATGATCTAATTTTCACATTTAGGTGGAAATATAAGATTCTTATTTCAGCATTTCTGTTTCAGTAGCTCATTTGCTTTTATATCATCCATAATTTAAGGATTTACTTTGAATTTTGTGGTGCTATACAGCAACAGTGCCATAAAATAAATATGAGCGCTTTTCATTAAAGATATATAAGATACTATAGTCTCTCATTTAGGTAATGATAAATAAAAAATGCTATTTTCTCTAAAACAATAGAAAGCAAAAATACCTCACTGTATTTATCTCAGAACTTTTCTATTAAGATAAAGTGGAAAGTTGTGATTATCTGCATTTTTCTTATTTGAGTGGTGAAAATTGAGAGTGAAAAGTTAAATTTCCTGCCAAGGTAATAAAGATTTTGAAAATGATGACTTAATTTTCTGAGAACAAAAAAGTAAAAAATTAACCATGAATAATTCTTAAATACTTTTAAATGAGCTATATAATTGGAACAACAATGTCAAATGAAAGTACAATGTATAAATCTATCAGTTGTTTTATTTAAGTTTTTATAGAGATTCCCATTGGTATTATAGTTTACCTAGCAGATTTTCTGATGCATGTGTGTTTACAAAAATACTTCGAAATTTAGTCTGAGAAAATGACTGAACAGAGAAAGTGAGACCGTTACTCCATTTTCATTTAAACAAATCTTCATTTTTACAGGTGATTTACTTTAAATTTCACTGAGCTCTCAATATTAACAATAGATTACAAGATTGCAAAGGCACGTTCTTCTCACTGTAGATTTAACTGTGTGTGTTCATAGTCTGGGATTCGATTTACCACATAATAAAACAGTTGGGCTCTTGGATTGCAGAGACCGCCTTGGCACTGTCCGCTGGTTGCAGCAGCTTCTTGTAAACTCTGTGAAGCCAGATAGTTTGGAACAATTTAACATCAAGAGAGGTGTGAATTCCCTCTATTTATTTTGATAAGATGTTAACATCAAAATAGTTAAGTGCTGCCAGTTGTACTCCAAACAAAAATGCTCAAATCCTGTTATAGAAATGGAATTGAAGAATTTTTTTATTTCTCAATTTGCTTTTTATGCACTGTTATTTAGCTACTACTATAAAAACAATGGATTACCCAAAACTAATGAAAATCATTGGCAAACTAAATTTCAGAATATAAACATCAAAACCATTTTACTCCACTGCCAAAGATTATATCAATATTAAGAGTAACATTGAGTTTGTCTATCCATACTGACAACAATGCTGAATTTGTAATAAAATTGTGATGTTGTGCAGAGTTCTACACTGGCGTAAAACAGCAATCAAGCTTCACTGTAAAGCACTTCATGTAGCGTGAGATTTTCTGGCTTCTGATCTTGGCTCTTTTATTTCTTATTTAAGACTAACTTGAAAATTTTTTAAAAAACTAATTTTGGGGGCATATTTCATACCATAACCATTCTGCCTTAGTTTAGTCATCTGTAAATGAGAACAATAATGGTGCCATCTCATAGAGTTGTGATGAAGGTTAACTTGGTTAATATTTCTATTCAGAACAGTGCCTTACATATATATAAAGGCTAAATATAAATTCAACAAATATTTGATCTAATAATGTATTATTATATAAGGTATATATTTCAGTTTGGGAACATCTACTATTTCTAGTTATTAGATTTCTATGAAAAATAACTACTGCAAATCGGTCTCTTACCTAGAGTAAAAATAAAACACATATTTATTAAATTTGTTAACCCAGGACTGAGAGCATAGCTAAGAGTTTGGATAACACAATGACATTTAAAAAACCTACTAGAATAATGAGCTGATGCTAGCCAGATAAAAATGAATATGTAAAAAACTATTTATTTACTTATGTCTTTAAATTGCCAAGTCTAGAATGGAAGAACTTAGTTTAACAGAAGTTCTGTGTTCTAGCAAATGGCAGGTTCAAATGAACCAACTGTAGTTTCCCAAAATAACTATTTAACTTTAGACTGAATAAATGGATGTGTAATGCTAAAGAGATTACACTGTAATCTGGTCTTATCATTTCTAAAATATTAGAAAATACCAGATAATATATTTTATGGTAGGTATTGACTGTCTGGAGTATGTGTGGAAGATATCAAGACAATAACATAATGAAAACCTCAGAAAAGGCAGAATAATTGAAGTGAATAGGCAGTTTTAGTCTGAAAAGAATACAAAAGTACATGATTGCTGTCTTCAATATCTTAAACTCTATAAAATTCTTTAAAAGAATTATACCTTTTTCCTTTTCCTTTTGAAAACAGAAGTAGTTTCAATATCCTTCAACGCCCACTACTATAACAGAATTTTTCTCTTAAAGTCTTTCTACTTGAGACATCCAGTGACAGGTTTCTTATTTGTCCTCACTTTCATCCTCTTGACAGAAAAACTAAAACTAAAAACTTCTAAAACTGTCTTCAGGTACATTCCTGGCTATTTCCCTCTCTCCCACACTTTGGTGGATTTTTGCCTCCTTTTTTTCTCTGTCAGGCTCTTCTTCCTTTTTCTGTTGCCCAGAATAGGAGTTCAGGAAGGTTCTGTTCTCCCTCTCTACACCCTCTCAACCACAACTGAGCACTCTGTCTGTTAATATACCACTGGAACTACACTGAAACCCTCTCCCACTCATTCTCAGATCCCATCTGTCAATTCTTTTTGAATCAACCTTTCATTTTCCTTAGCCCTGTCTGTGTTGATAGGTGTATCCAAACAAACTCAGGATGTCTCTTTTGAACCAAGTCATCAAGGTACACCAATTTTTGGTAAAAGGAGTACTGAGGAAATATAATTAAACATGAAATCTTCCTCCCAACCCAATAGTAAGATTGCTGGTTACAGGGTAGTTCTATTTTTTAATTTTTTGAGGACCCTCCATACTGTTCCCATGGTAGTTGCATCAACTTATATTTTTTATCAGCAGTGTAAAAGGGTTTTTGTAGAAAACGGTGACTTGGATCATGTTTTCTGACTGCTTCTTGGTTGTGGCTACACTTGCTTTGGGAAATTTGTGTGCAAAGGTGCAGGACAAGATTGCTCAGTTGCTATAGTGATGCCCCGCCTGAGGAAAATGTGAAAAGGCAAGGAACTATATCAGTCTTGACCTTGAGCTCAGACACCAGCTGCCAGGGATAGAGAATTCTGAGCATAACAAGGTAACCACGATGTCTCAGTCATGCTGCCTCCTTCAAGCTTGTCTGCTTTGAAGAACTTTTCCACAAATAACGTTTTGGTGATAAAACCTATATAACAAATGTGTTGTACTAGCTCTGCATCATTGTTCCTCCATCAAAGGATGGTGTCCCACCTGGTCCCAGTTTTCTCTTTGTAAATGCCCTTCAAAGGTTTCTAAGGTTCACCTGTGTAGGTTGTAGCAGATTCACTTTCTTCAACTTTGATCATCTCTTCTCATGTTAATAACAGCCATACTAATGAGACTAGGGCAAAGGACAGGTAACTGATTATCAAAGAAAAGGAAATGGGTAGATAGCACTTCCCATCACTGGTTACTAACAACCTGCATTGAGTGGGAAGGATAACATTTTCCAACACAAGCATTCACTTCCTGGATGGCTCTCTACCTGCCCTTTTTGTCACTTAAGCAAAATAAGAGGAGGAGCAGATATGAGAAGAAAGAAAACCTAAAATCTGTAAAAGGAGCAAGACACCCCCACTACCTGGGGCAATATCTCTGGAACCCCACCCCTCCAGAGGACTGACACTCTCTCTCTCTCTCTCTCTCTCTCTCTCTCTCTCTCTCTCTCTCTCTCTCTCTCTCTCTCTCTCTCTCTCTCTCTCTGTTGTATCCTTTAAATAAAAATTTTGGCTTTTGCCTTGGCAGTTCTCAGGTGTTCAATCTTCAACACTGGGGAAACAGGGACACAATCCTGATTTTCAAGATGGGTTTCACTAACTAACAGGTATCAGAAGTTTTTAAAGTTTTTTTTCCCCAAAATCTTTCCATATGGATGCAGTCTAATTTTTCATAATCTGTATGTTTTATGTACTTGTGTTAAGTACTCTTCACAATCTCACTACTGTGTAGGGAGGAGATTGTTTTTAATTATATTTCCCCCACATAGTTTTTACCAGAAATTGGTGTATTTTGATGACTTAGTTGTGAAAACAGACATCCTGGGTTACTAGGCTGTATGGATACACCTACAACAGGGCTAATGAAAATAAAGGATTGCCATTTGAAAAGATCAGCAGATGATGTCTGAGAATAAGTGACAGAGGCTTTAAGTGCAGTTCCAGTAATATATTTAAAATAGAAGTATTTTTCACCCAAGAACATACAGTTTGTATCTGTCTTTGTTATATAATTTTACAACAATCTTAATTTCCTTTTTCTTTTTTTTTTTTACTTATCAAATCGGTAAGATAATCTTTTTTTTTATTTATTGTAAACAAATGAGATACATGTTGTTTCTCTGTTTGTACATGGCGTAAAGGCATACCATTTGTGTAATCATAAATTTATATACAGTAATGTTGTTTGATTCATTCTGTTATTTTTTAATTTCCTTTTTCTTATACAGCATATATTCATTTGCCACTATGAACAATTAGAATATTAGTTTATTTTCACTCCTTTGACTTTATCTCTTCCATCCACCATCAAACTTATATCAATTCAAATACTTTATAAATTATTTTTTGTTAATTATCTTTATCCCAAATATTCTTAAGCCACTATTACTTGATTTAATAGCTGTTAAGCTGTCCTTGGAAACTTCAATACCCAATTAAAACTATAAAATCAGGAAGTTTATGAAACTCTGTCTTCTTTTCTTACTACCATCCAACATTTGATATTTATTTTATTGTTTCTGCATTGCTATATATTTTATTCTATAACTACTTCTCCTAGATGTTAACTTCTTACCTTGACATTGAATGGTATTGGGCTTAATCACATCTTTTATTTCTCAATTGGTTGAAATGCAACTTCCAGTAATTTCTTCAAGAAGGGTTTATCAAAAATATCTTGCCTAAATTCTTGAATGTTTGACATTATATAAATGGAATTGCAAAATGTTAAAAGATATTTGAGTAACACTTTTTTTGAGGACTTTTTAGATTTGCTTTATTTCTCTCTTACTTCGAAAAATGCTGTTCAGCAGAGTAAAACCAACCTGACAAAGTGCTTGGTAAGATGAGTTGATCTATTTTACATGATCTTTGGTGGTGTGCATGCCATAAAAAAATTTTCCTTCTCTTTACAGCCAGGATATTTATGTGAAATGTCTTAGTAAGACAAAACCAGTTTTAGCTGGTATACAATGTCCACTGAATTCAACCAAATTATTTTTTATTTTGCAAATTCTTTTATTCTTGAATTTTGTCTTTTAACACAATTTTTATTTCTCTTGTTCTGTTTTCCACTACCTGGATATATCATGGATCTCTTTTGGCAAACTTTCACATCAATCTCTTCTTGGTAGTTATTTTAAATGCTTTTTAAATGTTCTATTACATTCGAGTCACACTTCTGAAACCCAAGCTTCATTTAGACAGATTTGTTTTTCATAGTGTAGGTGGTTTAATTGTGGCCTCACTTACGTGGTTTTGGTCTTGTTTCCACTGCTTTTGTTATAGTAACCCCAGGAATTCCTGTATCTCTGTCTTAAACTCTTAAAACATTGAGGCTGCTATAGTTTGGGCCTAGAATGTCTCCAAAGACTCACATGTTAAAGCCTTGATTCCCAGATTGGCACCATTGGGAGACAGTGAAAACTTTAAGATGTGGAGCTTACCCAGAGATCCTAAGGCCACGGAGGATGTGCCTGAAAGAGGACTGTGGAACTCCCAGTTTCTTCCTATTTTTTCATTTTCAGTCTGTACCATGCACTCCCAATCATGATGTGTGACCTCACCACAGCCCCAAAACAGAGGGGCAACTGACCATGGACTGACCTCCAAAACTGAACCAACACAAATCTTTTCTCTTTTTAAGTTAATTACCTCGGGTACTTGTTATAGTTAACAGAAAGCTGACCAACATAGAGGCCACTTGTTTTATTTCCACAAATAAATAATAAATAATAAAGTTATTTGATTCCATGGGAAAACATTTCATCATAGTTTCTATCTACTCCAAACTAACATATTTTGGTAGTTGTGCTTGTTTTCAGCTTTTAATATTTTTTGTGACTTTTTTTTCTTTTTGTTATGCCCGTTATATTGTCACACAACTTTAAAAGTTGGATGTTCTTCTGTGACACATTTATTTACAAAATTTAATATGGAAAGCCACCAGAAGAGTGCTGACATGGAAAAGAGGGTGGTAAACTTGTATGCTGCAAAGGTAGAATATATATACTTTTATTTTCTTCAGTCTCAATATGCTTCAAAGTTTGGGTTATAGGTGCTAATATCATCTAAGATCAAATTTCCACTTCTTTTCCTTTCTCTCTTGCCATGACCAGTGCAACCAAACTCTCAGGTCTGGTGAGGGGCAAAGGGGAATTGGAAAATAAATATTCACAAACATAGATTTTGAAGATTAAGCTGGGATCAGGTGGAGCTCTGCTCTCTGATGGAGATGCAGATTTAAAGAGTTAGGCCAGCGATCTCTTATATATCTCGTTTTCAGGTTAAGGACTATGCAATCATTATTCTCTGTATTCAGGAAAGTTAAAGAAACTAGGACATCTACGTATGTAACTTTTCCACAGTTGCAGTTCACAGTTGCAAAGTGCAATGTTAGGAGCTTTGTGTGGCTTTCAAGAAATTTTTAAATCTATTAACAATGTAATTTTAGAAATTCCCTAAATATAAAAAACAGAGGGAAAAGGTTCATATAAACCACAGCCCAGAAAACATACAGAAGAGGATTGTGTAGCTTGATACCAAAGGATACTTTCAGCCCAGAGCCAACACATGCAAACTTTTGGGAAGACACCAGAAAAAGGACCATTTGGGTGAACGCACATGGAAGAGCTGGGCAGAGCTCTTTCCTTCCCTGGACCTCAGCTGTGTTGCCCTCACAATGAAGTGGTGAGGGTGAGTGCTTGGATCACTCCAGGTTACTGTAAAGTTACTGTAAAGTGGGCAGGAACTGGAGAAGCAGAGCTGGCGAAACATTGTGGTTGTCTAACATAAGAATTCATTCCTTTCCAGGAGCTGTGTGCCTGAGATCAAGGTCAGAGCTGATAGGACTCTCGCACAGAGCCTCCTCATGCAGGGAACTGCCAAGGCAGCTAAGCATCCTATGCCCTTGACCAGAAACATTCCCAGACACCAGGCATGCCACAGCCATGAGGTCATCAGATACCCCCAATCTCAGTCACCGCTCTCCCATCCTCTGTCACTGCTCTCCACACACTCTCTCTTTCTTTTATTTATTAATTTTTTTCATTAAAAGAGGTCAGGGATTTTGTTCATTCTCCAGCTCAAAAGGAAATATATCATGTTGTATTTTTAAAAAGTAGATCACTTACTGTCCTCCATTTTATCTAAGTTATTCATATTTTCCACTGATTTGTATTTACTATCACTATATATTTAACTAAAAATTACTCATTTTAGTTAGATTTAAAGCATAGATTCCTCAAATTTTTGTCTATTTTTTTTTTTTTTTTTTTTTTTTTTTTTTTTTTTTTGCTAGCTCCTCATATTTTTTAGATGATTTTTGTTTGCCTGGATATGAATGTGTGTTCTGACATCAGAGTTGGCCTCAGGAGAAAGTAGGAGCAAAATCTGATAAATTGTTCCAGAAATTTTTGTCTGATTATGTCTGACTTTGGTGATCCAAGCACTCACCCTTACCACTTCATTGTGAGGGCAACACAGCTGAGGTCCAGGGAAGGAAAGGGCTCTGCCCAGCTCTTCCACATTCACTCACCCAAATGGTCCTTTCTCTGGTGTCTTCCCAAATGTTTGCATGTGTTGGTTCTGGGCTGAAAGTATCCTTTGGTATCAAGCCACACAATCCTCTTCTGTATGTTTTCTGGGCTGTGGATTATATGAACCTTTTCCCTCTATTTTTTATATTTAGGGAATTTCTAAAATTATGTTGTTAATAGATTTAAAAATTCTCATTTTCCAGAGTCACTTTAGATTTATTATTTTGTAGACTATATTTGGCCATTTCAAAGGCAATTTGGGTTGCAGAGAGTTTATATGCTTACAGTCAGCTATCTTCATTCACTATCATTATTCAGAATATTCTATGATTTCTGCTTTGAAGCCTATCTTTTTTTCTCTGACCTGTTTTAAACATTTTTAAGAAGATGGTGTAGTATCCATGTGCATTTATCCATTTTAGAAATTCAAGGTCATGTTTAGTGGTATTTTTGTGAAGGACTTTTTTGACTTGCAGAAAGCATGTATTTAATGGATGAAGCAGATAAAAAGTCCATAATGGTAGAAGGAGATGATTTGATTTTAACTGACATTAAAATGCAATAAATCATGTTAAAAATAGATGTAAATAATATTATTGTGTATTACTGTGTAATGATCTATTGAACTGTTTTTTAACTTATAAATTTGGTTATTTGGAGTTTTAATGTTTATTAGTAGCTATGTGTTTTAATCTATGTAGAGGTCATCACCACAGAATGCAAATATTGGAGTGTAGGCAGAGCACAGATGAATTTATGTGAAATTCAGATATTTGCATTCAAATTAAATTGCTCTAACATTCTGTTTTCATGTTTGCTTATATATAAAAATTGGAGGTATATATAAAGTTAATATGAAAAGTTTAAAACTTAGAACTATTTGAATATGATCAAACTGTGCAATTATAATTGGTATAAGTTTAAACTATTAATCTCAATAATTATTTTAGCTGTAGTATTTTTTTTATATGATTCTGGAAGAAGCTGGAAAATTGTGAAGTTTATGCAGTCCTACAGAAATTGTCCCACATACAAATTCTGGGAAGGGTTATACTTTCAATATTTCATCTTTATATTAATATTTGATTTTTTACAAGTTTTCTGAGATTTACAATAGTATTCAACTTCAGTAATAGACTCTGCATCTACTAAAGGGCTTCTGAGGAACCTGGAATTGGATTTAGAATTTATCATGGATCTTTGTATATCCTGGAAAGCATCTTTGTCACTGTTTTCTCCCAGGTTGCTTATTTATTTTCAAAACACAAACAGTTATAGTGAGGTTTGCATCACCTTAAGGCACTCACTGTCTGGACTTTTTATTTATTTTTAATTCAGTAATTCCCAAGGCGGAGTGATTTACCTCCTAATTTTGTGTTCTGAAAACAGACCTTTGTAGACATCAAAAAAGAGAAGACATGCCATATGTCCTTTCTTTGCCTTCTCTGCCTTTTTGCTACTTTTCTTATACCTGCTCTTGCCAGAGGAGGCTGACATATATGGAGAGAATTCTTGCTACCCTCTGCCTTGCTTTTGGTAGGCTTTGGCCAATGGGGAATCTTGGCAGATACCTGAATTCTGTGTGATGGCTTGTTGCATCACTACACTGAAGGTCAGTTCACTGCCCAAGGCAGACCTCTCCGCATGTCTTTCTCCTTGTGAGATCTGTAAACTACTGTTGCTTCTTATTTTTGACATAAGTGGTTTATAGCATTACTAAATTATGTTGCTGTAGATAGCTCCCATTCCACAGTGGAAAGAGCAATGCCACTAGTAAAGAAAAGGAGAATCATTTTAATAGTGGAACAGTTTTTGGCTCATGCACAATAGCAATTTATATTAATGAATTTTTCCAAGTGAAAGAAACAAATGTTAAATTGTCATGAGAAAAATTGATTTTCTCTTATAAATGAAAATTCTAAAAGTAGACAGATTGTGAGTTCCAACATTGTTATTTGCTCATTTATACACAAGGATTCATTTTTATTTTCCTTAACCCCTTGTTCCCAATCCCTCCTTATGCTATTTCTTTTAATCTTTACTGTTGTTTTGGGAGATTTTATTCTCAGCAAGTTATGCCCATCACAGTTGAACTTTCTTCTGAACTTGCAATATTTTTATTTTCATCAAGTCTAATGTAAAAGAACTTCTTATTTTTTTTCAATAATTAAAGCAAAAGTCTTATGCTTACTTTAATGGGAAAAGCTGGGGTTGTCATTGTTTCCAAACATTAATCAATGTGAACAGATTTGTTAATTGTCCAGGCTTGTAGCAAATGAGTGTCGGTGATCATAAGAATGGGGAGTAGAGATGCGGGGCTGTAGCTCAGTGGTAGAGCACTTGACTAACATGTGTGAGGCTCTGGGTTCGATCCTCAGCACTACATGAAAATAAACAAATAAAATAAAGGCATTCTGTCCATTTACAACTACGAATTTTTTTAAAAAAAGACTTGGGAGTGGGTAACCAACTAAAATAATATTTAATCAAATACTAATCACTAAGTAACTACTGGATAGGGGAATTTTCATTAGGAACAAGAATATATCCTTTAAAAAATTTTTGCCATAACAGATCTTACTTTCTTGTTAGTGTTATAAACAGAAAAAATAAACAAACTAGTAATATGTAGTCACCTACTTTTTTAAAAACAAGTTCACAATGGGAAGGAATAGAGAGTAAATCATTAGGCAAGAACTCTCTAATAAGGTAACTCTGTAGCAGTGAGAGTGATTGAGTTAAGTGGATATTTGAAGAAGATGATGTCATGTTGCTGTTTCAAGAACAGAAATAGAGTGAGCTCTACTTAGCAGAAAATTTGAGGAGGGAAATGTGAATATAAGGGTGGGAAGTAGTAAGAGGTCATATTATCTTTTTCTGAGTGTCATTGGAAGACACTGAAAGATCTTGAGTGGGGATGCGACATTTTATGATATGAGTCATTATGTTTCTAAGCAGATAATCAGATATAAAAGGTAAGAAGGAATGTGAGGAAGGCATTTTAGGAGGCTGCTCTTTTTGTCCCAGTGAAAAACAATTGGCTTGATAGAGGTGGTAAGAAGTTTCTGGCTCTAAGATAGGATATATTCTGAAGATCAAGGCAATAGGACTTGCTTATAGATATGTTAAGGAATGCAAGAAGAAGTAAAGATGTCTTCAAGATGGTTCGGCTTGTGTCTTAGTGCAGTCTGCTTATTACTAATCGAATAGACTGGGTGGCTCAGACAAACACTTATTTCTCATAATTCTGGTGCTTGAAAATCAAAGATCAAGGTACTGACACATCTGGTGTCTGGTGAGGGCACTCTTCCTGGATTACAGATGACAATCTTCTTCTTGTAACCTCACATGGAAGAGAGAGGGATGGCTCTCTTGTTATACTCCAATCTCATCCTGAAGTCTCCACTATCATGACCTAATTACCTCCCAAAGATGTCACCTTTCAATATCATTACACCAAGTCTTCAACATATGAATCTGGAGAAGAGAGATATAGACAGCCATTTGCATGAAGGTAGTAATAGTGCTTGAGATGGTGAACATTAAAAATGGGCCATTTTAGTGTTCATGAAATTAAGAGTTCTATTTTGAACTCAGTATCGTTTGAGAGTTGGAGAGATCTTCCAGACTTCAGAGTGGAAATATCTAGTATGTAGTTGCAAATAAGAAGTTTGGAATTTATGAGAAATACAAATTTGGAAGATATATCTCTGAAATTAAAGATATAAAATTAGGAAGGCATAAGCATGTAACTTCACTGCAAGAGGGGAAGAACTGATTCACCAAAGGAATATAGAGTTGTAGCTGGACAGTGGATGGATAAGAAATAGAGAACTTTTAGAGGTTAAACACTTTTTATTGTATCCTCCCACCTGACATCAGTTTTTACTAATTGTAAAAAGTAGTAGTGATGCCAAATATCTTAAATCTAAGAATTACCTTGTATTCACTGCGGGGGTGCCTGGCTCTCCTTACAGTGCTTGACAGAGTTCCACTGAAGGATGATTGCAAAGACTCATCCTAAAAGGATTGCATGCCAGATGTATGCCTCCCTAGCTTGGATGTTATTCTGTGGACTTTTCCTAATAATATATTACTCACTTCAGTCTGGGGATCTTGCTAGAGGTGATGGGAATAATTCTACAAATTTCCAGAAAAACATCATGGAGACAAAACACACGTTGAAACCCTGTGATGATTAACCTCACAACAGCAGAATGTTTTTATTATGTTAAAAACCAAACACTGCATTTACTGGCACAGCCAGAACCTGTTGGGGCACAGAAACTTATAGATAACAATGTTTCCCCAAGTTCTAAGCACAAAGCACCTCCCACAATAGCTACTAGATATGGACCAGCTTATTTTATCAATGGCAAGCCCTGGTGATTAAGTAAGGATAATCTGCAAGGTTACTGTTTTCTCATAATCTTTCAGTAAAAACAATTTCTGCCTATGCTTTGGAAACTTCTTTGATTTTATTGGTCACAAGCCTGTCATTAAAGCCTGAAGAAAAATGTATATAAACCCAGCCTTCCCCAGAA
Source organism: Sciurus vulgaris (assembly GCF_902686455.1). Lineage (NCBI taxonomy): Eukaryota > Metazoa > Chordata > Mammalia > Rodentia > Sciuridae > Sciurus > Sciurus vulgaris. The sequence continues at coordinate 28,798,702 of NC_136468.1, forward strand.
TAAAGTGGGAATGATTGCACCAGAACTAGAGTCTGTGTCTTTCATTCTCCATCCATCGCCGACGCTGTCTCCCTGCGCCCCCTTACCAGTGTGGAACCCATGGACTCCTGCTAGGGCTGGACCCCAGGAATTCACATGAAAGATGGTTGTTTTTCATAGACAGAAATAGAAAACCAAAAATTAAAAATTCATTAACCTTAAGAAACCATAAATTGAGCTGCTAGCACATATAACTAAAAATTCAGAGACAAGAGTTTCATAGTTGATTTAAGTGCTTACTGCTACTATGTAATTTTTTGTCTTTTTTCATAGTTGATTTAAGTGCTTACTGCTATTATCATAGTGTAATTTTTTTCTTTTTTTTTTTTAACCTGATGTTCCAATCAGTTGGTTAAGGGACTGGCTGCATCTTCTTACTTTTGGTTACCTTTTGGTCATGGGGTGACTTTCAGGGGCAACTGGTGTACATTTCCTCTTTTCATATCAGGAGGAGAGGAATCTGAGTTCCCATGATAGCTCCACAAAAGCCAAAATATCTATCCTAGAAGTTCCAGTAAATTATTTTCTTGCATCTCCAGCTGCTTTGGGTTTCTGCTCATTCCTAAATCAATAACTCTAACAAAGAGGATAATTTTTTTTTCTGCTGAAGGATAGATACTTCTGCATAAAGGGTAGTGGCTTGGAATAGAAAGAGAAGAAGCAATATAAGTAAAAATCAAAGAAGTCATTGATTAAGATTACTATTTGAGGGTCTAATAAGAATTAGCAGATTATTTAGAGTAGGTAGAACATTCTTAATAGTCAGATATACATGTTAAGATAAAATAAATTAATTTCCTTTTTTACAGTTTCCTTCAGTCTAACAGACTTACAAATCTGTTAATAAATATGCCTCTAGACTTGGAACCTGTTTACAATCATCTTAATGTAAAAATACATAGAAATGGCAACTTTTTTTCTCTATCTGTTCTGTTCCTTTGACATGCCAAGATCTGACACCAAGTGTAGATTGAATATGCTCTATGTAAATTTCCAAGAGTGATTACATAGTAATCAATTTTGTTCTATTTTAGCCATTGGAAAAGACTCCTTGAATGACTGTGTTACTATCAAGGATTAAATAAAAGAGAACACAAATGATATTTCATTCTCTAATAGAACAGCTGCAACTATCATTCTTACAACAGTGTTCAATGAACAAGTTGTGGAGAGTAAAGATTAACATTTAGCCTTAGAAAATCTCGTTGTTATTGCACACACATTAATAAATGAATAACTACCTTCAATTTTCATCAAGGGGACTCTATGTATTTTATTTCTCATTTCCTATAAAAGTATAGGAACATAGTGAATAGATATAGATTCAATTTAAAATAGGTTCTGACAATGTTACAAAATATTCTGATGAAGTTACAAAATGTCATTCTGTATTGAAATTTATTTTTAATCAAAAGCAAATAGTTTCCAAGTATTTCAAATAATACTAAACTTTAAAAGAATGCAAACTCTTCATCAGATTTTCATTATCTAAAGCTAGTCATGATGAAAGTTTTTAAATTGTGCCAATTTTTGATTAATGGAAAAATGGGGCAAATGAGAAAAAATGTCAGATTAACAAATTCTACCTACTACCATATGCCCTGACTTTTAGAACTAAACCATTATTTTTAAAAATGAGTAGTTAAGACTTTTTAAACTATAAGATTACATAGAAAAGAGGTTGTTTATGGCTCGTATTTTCCAGGACATCTTTTCATAATGTAAAATATAAAATATGTAGATGAAAGGGAACTTAAATTCAAGATATAAACCCTTACTTCCACAATACTAACAAGTAGAAAGACCCTCTCTGTATAATCCACCCTTCATGTCTATTAGTTTTCAGATATTTCTTTGTTTGTTTTTGTCATGTATGTGCTGTAATTATACACACATCAATCTGAACATAGACCAAACTTTTCACTGATTTTCTCAAAACATTCCCATATTCTCAAGGATTTTGTGAACTCAATAATTTTACTAAGGTTTTTGTTTTGTTTGTTGTTTTTTTTTTTTTTGAATTTACTTTGAAAAATCTGATTTTATTTTCTGAATCAAAAAGAAGTGTATTTGTGTTAAATTTAGAATTTTAGCTTTCCATTTATCTTTCAAAATATTTCCCAGACAGTGCTCAGAACTGTGTAAAGTTAACATCCAATACCATGTTTGTTTTGTTTGTTTTTGTTTTGTTTTTTAGTGTGTGAATGGAGATCAGAGAATGGCATATCTCCTGAGTCATGTAAACCCTCTAATTCTTCCCTGGTTCCATTTCAATTTTTCTCCTTTTTGTCTCTGCTCACCAACTCTACAGAGAAACCTAAAGAACCAACATTATTTAGGCAATATATATTTTCCCACACTTAATGGGAATGGGAATTGAGTTTTTACTACAAGCAACCTCTTCCAAAAACCTTTTTCTGAGTTAATACTAAAAATAATTATCATTCAAAAGAGTTTTCCTATACAGAGTTCCTTTTTAATATCTTGGTGTATATCTTTGGTGTAATTTAATCTCTGTCGAGACAGTCTTTCCCAATGCTGTGCCTTTTGTACAGTGAGTCACCAAATCCCACATGACATGATCCAAACCAGAACGATCCATTCCTCCCCTCGGTGATAAAAGTTTTGTTCCTCTTGCATAAACTGGAACTTACTCCACAAATTTGGATACCCAGATATGCTAACTTGACTTTTGAACTTTTATTTTTTATTTCCAGCCATTCAATTTTTCCTTGGTGCATGGCTTATTTATTTATTTATTTTTAACTTTCTAAATGTATTTTTATTTTATTCTTAAAATTTTATTTATTTTTATTTTTACAGACTGCAGTTTGTTTCATTGTACACAAATGGGGTTCAACTTTTCATTTCTATAGTTGTACACGATGTAGATTCATGCCATTTGTGTAATCATACATGTACATAGAGTAATGATATTTGTCTCATTCCACTATCTTTCCTTCCCCTACCCCCCTCATTTCCTTCTACACAATCCAAAGTTCCTCCATTCTTCTCTTAACTCCCCCTCCCATTATGTATCACCATTCACTTATTAGAGAAAACATTCAGCCTTTGGTTTTTTGGGATTGACTTATCTCGCTAAGCATGATATTTTCCAACTCCATCCATTTACCTGTAAATGCCGTAATTTCATTCTTCTTTAAGGATGAATAATATTCCATTATGTATATATACCACAGTTTCTTGATTCATTCATCTGTTGAAGGGCATCTAGATTGGTTCCATAGTTTAGCTATTGTGAGTTGAGCTTCTGTATACATTGATGTGGCTGCAACACTGTAGTATGCAGATTTTAAATCTTTAGGGTATAAACTGAGGAGTGGGATAACTGGGTCAAATGGTGGTTCCATTCTTAGTTTTCTGAGGAATCCCCATACTGTTTTCCAGAGTAGATGCATTAATTTGCAGTCCCACCAGCAATATATGAGTGTTCCTTTTTCCCCATATCCTCGCCAACATCTAATATTGCCTGTATTCTTGACAAGAGCTGTAAGGAACAAGGTTGAAGCTGTAAGGAACAAGGTTGTAGCCATTTCTCCCCTGATTCTGCCCCTCCACACAAGCCACACTGTAACCTAGACTGTTAACTTTCTTGTCAGTCATTGATCCAATTAGCCCGCAGGCTTACACTATTTAAGGATAATTCCCCTGCTATTTGCTCTCTCTTTTCTCTCTCACTTTCACTCTCACTCTTGTCACTCACTCTCTTACTCTCTCACTTTCTCTCTCTTTCGCCCTTAAGAGCAGACACTGTTTGTCTGCTATTAAACTTTCTTTTGTGAGTTCCCGCCTCCAGAGTGGTTTCTGGGTTCTTTCAATAGCCATTCTAATTGGAGTGAGATTCCTGTAAGGACGTAGGCCCGCCTGCCCCGCCTGCCCCGGAGCTTCAGTGAGGCGTGGCTTATTTTTTAGGATTCCTCTTAGGCGCTTTCATTTCATTAGCTTTCATCCAAGCAAATCTCTAAGCCTCCAGAGGAAGTGAGGAGGGAGATAAGAAGACAGTGAACACCCCCAATGCAAAATAATTCTGTGACTGAGAAAAATGGAACAGGGTGATCTTAATCTCCAATGAGTATTGAAGATAGACTTCTTGTTTGAATATTCTAATTAGAAACTTTCTAATTTAAGAAGTCACTGATCTATATTAACAATGGTAAACTATCAAGATTTAAATCTTGACTAAAGTGGGACTATTATCATACTAGAACATCCTTCTTATTTTACCTGTGATTCATAAAATAAGGTCTTTGAACCATTGGTAGGCCATATGGATTCTCTGTTATTCATTGGTTTTTTTAAGTCAGCTATTCTACATTTTTTGGCATAATAAACATTATTTCTACTTTTAATAGTCATGCATAACCTCACTGTTATGTATTAAAATATCAATGTCTTTCTTCTTATCAATTCTACTGGTAATTTTCAGGCACTGCTACACTGGAGATAATGAAATATGTTGTCCACAGGACCTGTGGACCACTGGACAGAGAATTGATTAATATAACATTAGATATGATGTCTTAATTAACCATTCATTTATCAAATACTTGCTGACCGCCAAATGAACAAAATGAGCCTGTGGAGCTTACATTCTAGTGTAAAACATAATTAAATGTGTCATTTATCATTTTTACATTATGTTAGAAGGTCATTAGTGCTCTAGAAAAAAAGAAAATGGTACCCAATGTCTGGAGGTGTGTGTGTGTGTGTGTGTGTGTGTGTGTGTGTGCTTGTGTGTGCAATTTTAAATAAAGTACTCAGTTTGGTGTCTTTGAGAAGGTTGTTTTGAGGAAATACTTGAAGGGATTTGAAGGAATTAGAAAAGAGTGTTCTATTACTCCATTGTAGATCCTCATGAACAGCAAAGCAGTTTATGTGGAGTGAACAGACATGAAGAAGCAAAGTTAGAAGGCTAGCAGAGGGATTAGGGCATATATTGTCTCTTAGGCTATTTAGAAAACTTTGACTTTGACTCCAAGAGCACTGCGGAGCTCTTGTAGTGTTTTGAATTGAGGAGCAAAAGCTACAACATAACATCTTGACTGAGAATGGACCATTGGTTGTGTGTAGGCAGGAGGTAGAGAATAGGAATCAAGGGAATCCTGTAAGATGGTATTGCAGAAATTCAGTCCAGAGAATATGGTGACATGGATCACAGTAGTGGTGGAAGTGCTATGCACTGGTCTAATTCTGTACATATTTCAAGGAGTGAGATTATGGAGATTTCAAGTACTGTTCATCATGGTCCAAACTAACAAAAATTAACAAATAAAAACTAATAAATACTGGTGAAATTCAGAAGTGTCACAGGGAACCCAAGACTAGGATAAGAACCATGTCAAAGATTCCAAGAACTCAGAAAACTACTCTGCCTTTTTCTTTGGGGCTTCATGATATTTGATTTTGTTTCTTTGTGTACATCTGATTTATGTTCCACCTTTTTTCACAGTTTACTTTTCTCTTCCTTTTCATGTTCTATTGGGCATTGACTGCCCTAGCCTCCTGTTTATCCTTGAAATTCAAGTGTCAAGCTCCATTGACTTGTATACAAATACCAATCCCATCTTCTTAAGGGAAAGAATTTGACCTGTTCAGCCAGGCAATAGATAGGCTGCCTCATGAGTAGAGTGTTCAAGTGATCACTCTGGTCATCCTGGAATAGAATGAAATACATTACATTAATATGCCTGCATGGTGAGACTTTTTGTGGGGAAGGACAGACCTTAGAGAAGTAGAGGGTAGTATGCATAAAAATCCAAAATGTACACCAGTTATCAGGTAATTTTTTTTTTTTTTTTTTTGGTACCAGGGATTGAACCCAGGGGCACTTAACCACTGAGCCTTATCCCCAGCCCTTTATTATATTTTAGTAGAGACAGGGTCTTGCTGAGTTGCTGAGGGCCTTGCTAAGTTGCTGAGGCTGGCTTTGAACTCATGATCCTCCTGCCTCAACCACTTGACTCACTGGGATCACAGGTATGCACCACCACATCCAGCTGATTATCAGATAATCTTAGAAGTAAAATACATTTAGCTATACAATGTGCAGCCTTCAAAAAAATCATTTTGGCTTACTGTTTTTAGTTAAGTGATGAAAACAGTAATTTTTTTTTAATTTAAAAAAGGAAGCAACTAGTCACCCAAATCCTGCACTTGACAACATGTTAATATTTTATAAACATTATTTTTGGCATTTCTCTATGCATAAATAGAATTAGAATGAAGCTACCAGACTACATTGATAAAATTCATTTTTAAAGAAAGGAATGATAATTTGATACTTTGAGTATTAAACTAAATTTTGTTTAAATTAATCAAAAAAAAACAACTGAAGTACAACTGAAGGGATTGTTACACTTCAGAAAAATGCTTTTCCCCCAATACCCAGATACATAGATTCTCATAAGAATGCCTTGAGCTGAGTGAAAAGAAAATGAAAGAAAAAGTATCCAGTCTTGCTACAGTGCTGAGAAAAGCCTTCCTTGACCTTTCACAGATTTTCAGGGAAATAACCGTGTCTGAGTTCTGAGTGCATTCAGTGTGGGTTTTAGTTGCCAGCCATAAAATTTACTGACTTGTCTTTAAGGTATTCTTTGTGTTTGAAGGAGGCAGATGTATATATAGAAAAATTAGATTATATGTCTTAGATTAGAAGATAGAGATCCCCATGTTTTCAGAAGCGTCATAGTAATTAAAATGTTTATAGTGTGTCTTGAATTTTATATATTCTTGGAAAGTTGGGAAAAGTGACATCACAAAAATTATCAAATATTACAGAGACCATAGCTGAAATCTATTTCCAACCCAAATCAAGGCATGAAAAGGAAAAGAGAAAGAAAATAGAAGGTATCTAAAGATGGTTAAGTGCCCAGAAAAAAAATATCATCTGAGCAGCCAACATTTAGAGGAGATGGTGCCCTGGACCAAAAAGAGCATCCGTGTATGTCCATATGGTGAACTGTGACATCAGACTCCCGTGGCTTAACTACCTGTAGAATCATCGAATAAACCCATTTTATTGAAATTTCAGGCTCTCTCAACAACAGTGTTTATAATTTGGCTTCTCATAAGTACTTATGTTAATATAATACATTACTGTTATAATGCAGTTAATAATTTAAAACTTTTGGTTGAAAATTAATACTTTTGTAGTATGCAGTATGTTTTTTATAACAATGTGTTCGTTTATTGTGAGCTAGCTTTACCAATACCGTGTTCTAAGCATATTCTCATATTTTCGTGTCTAATATCTGAGCATTGCCATGTAAAATTATGGCCACTTCGAGGGTTATTTCTGTGCCAGTCGATAGCCTAGAGATCGCAGAAGTGATGAGTTTGACCTGAAAATTAATGCAAATGCAGGGTTTAGAGAATACTAACAGGAAGAAGACTAAAAATGTATTGACTCAGAGTATTTTATGCTTAAAGCTATTTATTGTAATAGGACTGAAGTTTACTTTAGAAAATCAATGTGCCTTTATTTTTTGCTATATTATCATTCAGTGTAAATCTTAGTTTCTTGGGAAAGTCCACTATGGCTTTCTTATTTAAGTCAGTGGCTTAAGTAGGCTTGGCTGTGATCTATATATGTCCCCCAAGGGTTCATGTGTTAGAAGTTGGTCTCAGTGTGACAATGTTAACAGATGGTGAGATCTTTACGGGGTAGGCCGTAGTGGGAGGCCAATGGGTTAATGGGATTGGAATGCCCTTGGAAGGGATTGACATATTTTTCATGGACCCCTCAGTCCTGCTCTGGCTTCCTGTTTGCTATGTGATCCTTTTCACTCCATCTCCCTCCATGACGCCATCTACCATGAAGCCTTTACCAGAGTAGGACCAACGCTGCTGCCAGTTCCTCAAACCTCTATAACTGTAAGCTCAGTAAACATCTTTTCTTTATAAAGCATCTGATTTCAGGCATTTTATCAGAGTAATATAAAACAAACAAGTACATAAGTTCTTCCATTATATAGTTGCCTGTTACTACATTCTGAATTCAAATTTCAATAAAAAATTGGGGTTGATTTCTCTGAATTAAAAAAAAAAAAGCCAGACATGGTGGTGCATGCTGGTAATCCCAATGACTCAGGAGGCTAAGGCAGGAGGATTACAAGTTCAAAACAGTCTGAATAACTTAGAAAGACCCTAAGCAACTAAGCAAGGTCCTGTCTCACAATAAAAAAATAAAAAGGGCTGGGAATGTGGCTCAGTGGTTAAGTGCCTCTGGATTCAGTACCAAAACAAAACAAAACAAACAAATACAAAACAAAACAAAATACCGGACTCTGTTTCCACAGCTAGCTCCAAATTGTCAGGGACCTGGCTTGGTAGTACTCAATGTTTTGCTCCAGGACTCTGCTCTATGCCAGTTACTCAGTCAACATTCCCTGAATATTCATTAAGTTGAGTTTGCATAATGCCATTTATTTATTTATTTATTTATTTATTTATTTATTTATTTTTTACAGACTGCATTTTGATTCATTGTACTCAAATGGGGTACATCATTTTGTTTCTATGGTGGAATGAGACAGACATCATTACCCTATGTACATGTATGATTATATGAATGGTATGAATCTACATTGTGTACAACCATAATGCCTTTTATTCACTTTAAAAATGTTATGTATAAATAAAAGTATTTATTAAGCTTTTTACTGAAAACTCATCCATTTCTTAAAGACTTTGAACATGAGAACATATTTATAATTTATTTATACGAATCAATGCACTGTAAAACATTAATTTATATATGGTTTATAGTTAAAGTTTGAATACATATTTTTCCTAGACAGAAAAGACAGTTTTTAAAGTGAGTAGGATTTGAAGGGAACTGGAAGTTATACTTGTAAACTAAAAATAATATTACTATTAAAATACAAAAGGTTTTGGGACACTCTTCAATGGACATTGTTTTCTTAATTTGTGACACACAATAATATGTTTATCCAATATTTTTATTGTCTTCCTAACATGCATTTAGTGACTACGTGCCTTGTTATTTCAATTTACAATTTAATCATAAATTTGATGTAAATTTATATATGAATTGTATCCTGGTTCAACTCTATACCAGTATAAAATGTGATGATTCATAGCAATATGATTTTATAAATCAATGAAGGTATTCAATAAGATTGGACAGAAATGATATCAAAATAAGGTAAGAAAGTACAAGATATCATCAGGCTGGACCAATGTAACATGATAAAAGCTGGCAGGATTGATAGATTACAAATAGGAATAGCTTAATGATCCCACAATGAATGCAAAAGAAATGAATCTGAGGTGTTGGACTACTAGGCAATTCAATTTAACATTTACAGCTTGCAAAGCAGGTAGTAAAGAATAATTTGAAAATGCTAATGAGAGGAAATATGTACCAGAAATTTGCAGATTAATTTTTCATCTTTGATATATAATGCATAATAACTACACTGACTCCTTATATTTATGCATTACCTAATAAAAACACCCCTTCTACATTTTTGTTCGTTACTGAGTGAGAATATGAAGGACAATCTCGTTTTAAACTTTCCTTAAACATCTTTCAACTATAGATTTTACATCAAAATTTTTTTGCATTACATATTTATTATAATTTGCAAGTTACTACATTAATTATAGCCTTGGAGTAGTTATTTTATGCTGCTTCTGTAGGCAGAGAAAAACAATAGTCAATTGCTTTGATATTAATGTCTTTGGTATCTTTTCTGGTCGATTCAATCTGTTTTTCTTCTCTTATTCTGTCATTTTTCCCCTTATGTGAAATAGTATGATGTGTTTGTGTTCAATTTTATTCCTTTATTGAAACTAAATTCTAATGCGAGGGAAAACAACACAAGAGTCTGGTGCAACTTGCATCTCCAGCTCTGCCATTAATTGGGAGATTATGAAGAAAAATCAAGATCAGAAATTGCTTGGATGTGTACAAAGTTTTTGCATCCTAAAGAAATTGAGAACCACCAATGCATACTTTTGTTAAGTATCTTCATCATATCTTATAGAATATGGACGTTAGGAGCCTCAATGGAGGAAGAGATAAAAGTTTTAAAAGATTCCTTTGATAGAGAGGAAGAGGACTACAGAGCAGCAAAGTAAAAAAGTTTTCAAAAAGGTGAGACTGGAAATGTCCTTTGGCTTAGCAGCAAAGAAGTCTTCAGTGTTTTCCTCAAGGCATGTTTCAGTGTAATGGGGTGAAGATGGGAGTGGAAGAGAAGAGTGTAAGTTAGAGGTGAGGAAAGAAAAAGTTTTCCTCAGCATCATTCATTCGATTAGTCAGTACCTATGATGCATCAGAAATTGCATAAGATCCATAGATATTATACTAAACAATTCTCCCTGCTCTTAATAAGCTTGGGGTACTAAAAGAAAGTGTTAAAATGCAGATGGGAATGATTAAGGAGGGAAATTTGAAAACGTGGTGTGAGTATATTATTGTTGACAGAGAAGAGATGTAAATGGTTGGGATACAACGCTCAGGAGGAGGAATTCATTTAGGAAGGAGGAACGTATTTCACAACTGGGTGAAGCCTGAGGAGGAACAAGGGCATGATCTGAGCCTATGGTTTTCCTCCAGTGGCAGCTCCTGAGCTCTCAGTTCTTACCCCTGGATTACGTATGGTATGTGAATACAGAGATGGGGAGGGAAAAGGGAAGATGGGCTTAATTTGTGTCATATTAGTTACACCACAATGTCATAGCATTGTACACCAATGGCAAGTTTAAATCAAACTTGCCTGAAAATAGCATAACTCATTTGTGGAGTTATGTCAATGCCCGAAAACTGCATAAAAACTATCAAAGGACACTGTTACACTTGTAAATATTTCTTTGTAAAAAACTGCCTTCAGGAGCTTACTTCCTACGGTAATAAAGATGCAAACTTAAAAGGTCCAGGTCCCAGCTCCCAGTTCACCAAATGAAATCTGCACTCTTGCTCTGGTTTGGAAGGCTTCTTATTGGCTACAGGATTTAGGAACCACGCAGCCTACAGGAACCAGCTTATCCGCTTCTCCTACGGAGAAAGCCGGAAATGGGCGAGGGGCGGGACTTGTACGGCGACCGCCCCTCCCGCCCCTCCTCCGCTCCTCTCCCTCCGCGTATTTCAGGAAACCTGCAAGTTGCCTTAGGCCTGGGAACCCTCGCGAGGTTTGTCCTCCACCAGTAGCGGTTAACCGCTAGTGACCATGCACGCATGCGCGAAGGCTCAGCCTCCGGCGTGCGTGTGACGTCACGGACGCGCCGGTCGGAACGCTTCCTAGTTTTCTCTCTACGTTGCGGGTGAGTGAATTTCAAAGTGAAAAAGGTAGGTTGGGCCCTGGGTGCACGTTATGTAGAGGTGGATTTAGTTTAGATCAAGATTTGATGTAGTAATTGCAGAGAAACTCGCCGTGTGTTTTTCGTGAAGCTGCTGCGCTCAGCATCTTGGCTGGTGTTTTGAGAGAAGCAAACGTAAATCCAAGTCCTTGCTCTAAGGGAGCTCAAGTGACTTGGGGAAGGTTGGCGCGTACATGTTAAAGTTAAATAGCGATACTAGTGAGGGTTCCAGGCAGTTTGAGAAGGATTTAATTTACAGTGCGCAAGTTAACAACAGTTTATCTTTTCTTTGAATTACATAGGGGATGGAGGGAGGAGCAACAAAAAGATGTTTTGTTGCAGTTTGCTTACACAAAATTGCAATTGTCAAGGTTATTGAAAAAATTTTTTTTCAGCTCCCCGCTCCCAATTTTTTTACAGTGATAACACCGGTGGAGTTTGTTAGTGAACTTCTCACAAATCTTAAAGCTTTTAGAGGTATTTTAAATGCCTTCGCTAAATAGAAAAAAAAAAAAATTCTCCATTCCTTAGAATGTTCTATTATTGATAATTGCAATAAGATTATGAAATAATCCATTCTTCTGCTACTCCCTAAACCCAGCAGAGATAAGTAGCTTATTAAAAGAAAGGAAAAGCCAAACTCAAAGAGACTTAAAATAATTTTGAGTATATTTTGGTTGAAACACTGGTCTTTGTATCTTTAACAGCGGGCTGTCAACTTCACTAGTTGAATTTGCTTTGGATGTCATTGTGAAGGAAAATTGATATGCCACTAGAATTAATAAAGGAAGTAAGTGGGGTGCCTGAAGTTCAGCAGCTGAGTAAATTACACAAGGTCGATTTCAGATCTCTACAGCCAAGTTGTGATTATAGCAAGAAATATATTCAGGTAAGACGTTTCTTAACTCAGAATGCTTTTTCTTTCTAAAGGGAATGCGTATTTTTATGTCCATTTTCTTTATGAGAATTGTCTTAAGAATGGCTTTTATCTTTCACAGTAGACTGAATATTTCAACAAGTGATGCATACTTATCCATACAAACATTAGAATTTTGTAATAAATTGGAGTAGGTTTCTGAGGTACAAAGATGAATAAATATAGTAGTGTACTAAAGGTGATTTTATTTTTGAGTTGTTTGATAGGATTACTTAATCACTAATTCTAAATACTAAGCGTGATAGTAGACTTGTGAACATGAGAAGACCTATTTAGTTATGTGAGTATTCACATATTTTGAAACTTATTAAGTGCCTATATATTTAGCGTTGTTATGTCTTCATAATGGTTTGATCCTTTTGTCATTACCAGATGTCCCCTTTTGATCTCCACTAGCTCATTTTCTTTGAATCTGTTTTGTCTGCTGATAACAAAGCCTTGCTAACATTTTTATTTTTATGTTTTTTTATTTTATTTTTGTGTTACTTCAGATTGAATCCAAGAGAATTTTACTTCTATATCATTAGGTCTTTTTTAAAAATTTTACTGTGAGACAGGGTTTTGCTGTGCCTTTTAGGTTGCTCCAAACTAATGATCCTCTTGCTTCCTAATCACTGGTATTACAGGCATGTACCACCATGTCTGACCAGGCCTTGCTAACGTTATTATCTTTACTGTTTGGATGTTATGATCTTGTTCTTTTGTTTTCTGCTTGTTCTAATATTTTAAATATGTCTTACTAGATTATGCTTCTTAATCCAGATGACAGTCTCACTATCTTAGTGTTCTCCTCCTAGATAGGCCTGCTGTACTTCAGTAGATTTAGCTGGTGAGGAGACAGGGCCTTGTTGCCACCTGCAGCAACGAGACCATGGAAAGAATTGGAGGCAGACTGGGAATAAACTACTTCTTTATTTTTCTCTGAATGTGCTTTCTATCAGAGATGCTGCTTCCTATCAGAGGTGTTTCTTATCAGAGGTGCTTTCTATCTTCTTAGAGGAAGGTGCTTTTTTCAGAGGTTGCTGCTTCTTAGAGGTCTGCTTCCTATAAGAAGATAGAAAGCACCTCTGATAGGAAGCAGCACCTCTGTTAGAAAGCTCATTCAGAGAAAAATAAAGAAGTAGTTCATTCCCAGTCCGCCTCCGATTCTTTCCCGGTCTCTTTGCTGCAGGCGGCAACAGGGCCCCTAGATGGATTTATATAGTTTATTGCTTTGGTCACAACAGGTGACACAACTTCACGTTCGTATTGGTTACCCTTCCCATCCAAGTCCCATGGTGCATATTCATACAGTTCACACAGAGTTTCCATCATAGCTCAGGGTCACTGAGTTCTGAATATTCCCAAATAAGCTTAACCTGAATTTTAAGGGGTGTTTTAGTCTATTAGGAATGTCGCAACAAAATATCCCAAAATCTGTGACTTAACATTTATTTTCTCATAATTTCTGTAGACTAAAAGGTCTAGATCAAAGTGTCCAATTCCCAAATAAGCTTAGGAAACTCCTGAATTTTAATAGGGTGTTTTAGTTTTTTAGGGCTGTCATAACAAAGTACCACAGACTGGGTTGCTTAGACATTTATCTTTTCATAATTTCTGTAGGCAAGAAGATCAAGATCAAGGTATCTGCAGGGTTTGTTTCTTCTGATGCCTCTTTCCTTGGCTTGTAGGTATTTACCTTCTTACTGTATCTTTCTTCTGTGCATGTGTGAGCTCCTGGTGCCTCCGTGTATCCTATTCTCTTATATAGTCACTGATCATGCTTGATCAGGACCCATCCTAATGGCTTCCTTTTTACCTAATTAACCTCTTTAAAAGCCATATTCTAAATATAGTTACATTGTGAAGTATTGAGGTATAGTGCATTAGCAGATAAATTTTAAGATAACATTCAGTCCACATCAAGGGATGTTATTTTTTTTTTTAAATATCTGTATTAATTCATTTTTATTCTGAAGGCAAACACATTTCCAGAGTACAGGCAGATATTAGTATTACTCTCAGTACTCCCTGTACTTCAGCTTATCTCAGCAATAACATCATGACTACTCAGGGTGATGCAATGAGGACCCAGTGTCTTCCTACATATGTAAAGGGGACTTCTAGCACTGAAGAAGAGGACTCCTTAAATGATGAATCTGAGTTTATATAGGACAACTACCCAACTTCACTCTTCTGAGGAAGAGAAATATCATTTTCTTAAAGTAAATACATCATTTGTAGTAGAAAGGAATGACCCTAGGTTTCATCTCCTGTTGAATTCAAAACAAATAACTGTGGACATAAGTCGTGCTGAAGTGTTTCACTGTTCAGTATCCTTTAATTCCAAGCTTGTTCTTTAACTCAGGTTCCATTTTTGTTTGCTCACTTCAGCTAAGGTAGGAACAGATTTCCTACCTGATGGAGGAAAATCCACCTTCCTAATGGAGTAACTCCCATTGTAGGTAAAGCTGTCAAGATAATATATAACTAAGGGCTATAGTATCAACCAAAGGTATTGTATTAAATACTTGAATGTTTATAAACTGCCCCTGGGTACACATCACACTGCTTTTGTGGTTTTCTATCTTTCACACAAGAAACACAATCCCAAGGGCACATTTTCCATACCTGGAAACAAAATTTACAATTATGGGGAGCCCCTCAAAGAAGGACATAGATCACTTAGGCAATGTGACTTGACAGGATCCCTTATGAGGTCTGCCACTGATAAGCCCTCTGGCCCCCAGTTCAGTCTCAGTAATTCAATTTAGATGTAATTTTCAGAGAGACTGCCTGAGGACAGTCAGTTTAATGTGTCCTGTCTGACCAATTCATTTGCCCTGAAAGTGAACAACATTTGGAGCCATTCTCCATTTGAAGGTGCAAGAGGTGGGCCATGCCCTGATGGCTCATTGTGAGAGCCCTGGGGTGGTGGATAATAGTAGTCTCAGTAGTTATTTTACTTGCAAATTTCCCAGCTCTTTGTGAAAGTAGCACTAGTTCATTTTCCTTTGGGTTATGGGAAGGCTTTTTGAGTAGTTCTGACATAGATCATTAACCTCCCCTTCCTTTGTACCCCTGGGGTCTTGGTGTTGCCTTCCCACATCTAGGTAGCACCCTTGTCCAAGTGTTCATATCCCTCCCCAGGTATGGGTATCTCTCTCTAGGGTACCAACTTTATGAAACTAGCTTGTCTCATTCCAGTAACTGAAACTCATATTTTCTCTGATCATCCTTTCTTCTCATCCAGACCTTTCTTCTAGTTGGACCACATGTAAAAAGAACGAAACCACTTTCTTTGAGTATAATTTGATTAATATCAGGTAATCTTACTGTGATTTTCTTGGTTGCTTTGTGTCTTGACAGTGTTACTTCTTGCCTTTTCATATGCCTCAAATATATTGTTGAAAGCCATTCACCTTGTATAGGACTATGGAAATTGAAGCAAATAATTTTTATTCCTGAAACTGTATGTGGTGCATTAAACTAATCTAAAAAGGAAGAGGGCTAGGTTAGTATGGTTATTTCAGAGCACTATAGGCTGCAGATTTCTCTTAGGGTTACTTTGCATGTAGCATGAACACAGACCAGCCAGAGGATTTTGCTCTCTGTCCTTCATCTTTAGTTTTAGGTCTTTGCCTTGCTCTTTACCACAGATAAGGTCTCTCTCCATGCTGTGGTGCTTCTCTTCTAGTTGTAGACCATGCTACCTTTTACTTCGTATGTGTTAGCCTTTGGTGGATGGATGCTCTCTCTTCTGATTATCTTAGCAGGCAGTGATTGGGTTCCTGGGTCTTGTGAGTGGATCTTTCTCCATGATCTTGTCCTGCCCCTAGATGCAGGTCTGAGCCTTGTATGGGTATTCTTGTTCCTGCCCATCCCTAGCAGAGGTAGAAGGTGGGGTTTTGTTCGTTTGTTTTTGTTTGTTGTTTTATTGTTTTGTTTTCTGTAACTCCCTTCTAGCATTAGTGAGTTTTCACCAACTTTATTACAGGTTTATTGCCTTTTCCCAACATTATCATGCCTTTATTCTGAAAAATGGTTGGTGAGAAAGATCCAAGCTGGTGTCCTCCAGTTTCTGTAGTAACTCCTGCCACCCTTACCCCACCTCTTGGTGTGAATCTTGTCAGTTTTTTGAAAGGAACCTCTAAGTGGATGTGAATTCCCATGTGTTTTCAGTTTGTTAAAAATGTCAGATGAATTTTTCTAACAGATATCTGGCAACATCTGCCATATAAGCAAGTGTTGTCTGCATCTCTAACTGAAAGAGTGCTTTCCATTAAGATTTTTGATTAGTTGGTTGCCCTATGACCTTAACTCTTTAATGGATAAAAAAAAAAGGTTTGAAATTTGTAAATGGTTTATTTTTATTGTCAGTCTGACTTTCTACCTCCTAAGCAGAACTGTTTATCTTTACTTTTGAATCATCATGCATTCTTGATAGCTAAATTTTTATTTATGAGTACTGTCTTACAAATAAAATTGACATATAGATTTCTGTCTCAACAATAATCTTGATTTCTTTTTGTTGTTGACTGTATCAAAGTCTGGAATATTAAATAGGTTGGGAGGTGTGTGTTATAGGATCTTTTATAAGACTGTATTCAATAAGTAAAATAGATACCTTTTTGGAAGTTTTCAGAGCCTAGTAATGTATTCAAAATTATTAAATTTTAGAGTTGTAAAAAAGTAACAAACCATTCAGATGTATGAACTTCATTTTATCTGAGACTCTGATGAAATAACTTTGTAAATCTGACAGATTGGTTAGTTACAGAAATGGAACAAAGGTTAACCTGTTTTGTGTCTTAGTTTATTGATTTGGCCCCACTATCTTTACTTGTGAAATGACTTTGCACTTCAGAATTTTTCTTGTTTAGATTTTCATTCCTTTCTAGGACAAACCTTATTTTTTAAATTCTATTTTGTTTTATTTTTGTTAGAGAACAATATTATGTGTTAAAGCAAAGCTGGGTAAAGTTGATATTTTAACTAATATGATTGTTTAAAAAATTAAATTACAAAGTATTTTTAGACCCTCCGGTTTTTCTCTAGGAAAATTTATTCAGCAGTATTTAATGTCTTAGAGATTTTTTTGAATATAATATATTGACTTTTTGATCAACCTCAATAAAAATTAGAGATTTTCTGAAGATTAATTAAGCTTATTTGGGAATAGAATAGCATTACAATGGAATGTGTTCCAGAAACTTGAGGCACAAGGAGATTTTTTTTAAACGCAAAATGAGGAAAATTATTTATTTTGAGACAATAATCTTCGGCCACAGGGATTAATAACAAGGACTGCACCAGTCTTAAGCTGCTGGGCAGATGTCCTCACAGAAATATTTTGTATAAGTTTATAGTAGCCATTATACAACGTTTTGGTTCTGTCAGAGTTGTGGACATTACTGTCAGAATTTATATATAGGAACCCTTCTGTCAGAAACCTCCCAGTGACTTTATTTATTTATATAAGTAGTTAGGGTCTGTAGAAAGCAATTCTATTTTGATTTTTAGAGCATTCACAAAAGATAAAATTCTAATGCTTTAAAAATCATTCTGATTTTTATTTATATCTTGGTATTATAATAAAATCATCTGTTAACTATTTTTTTTTCTCCCATTTTAGGGAAAACTTTCATTTATATCTTCTTTAACTTATTCTGGAAATGGAAGAACTATTTTGAAGATTGGACTTCAAGGTATATAGTGTAAGCAAACTGATTATGTTTAGCTTTTTCCTGTAACCTATAAATATGTACCTTTGTGTACTATATGCATACATACACCTGAATGATTTTAACTGGTAATACACTCACATTAATACAGAAATCTGTGCAATGAAGTTAGTTTTTCCTTTACTAAGCTTTTCAACATCTCTTTCCTTCTTCCTCTCATTTCTTCTGTTTTACTTAAGATCCCTTTATTTTTGTATCTAGACTATTGCAATGATTGATCTCCCTGCTTTTAGTTTTACTAATAATGACCTAAACATTGTAGTAACTTAACTTTCTTAAAAGTTTGCCTTCAACATGTTACTTCTTATAGAGGCACCCTTGTATAGGTAAAAGTCCTGTTTAGTAACCCTCAAATAATCTTGGTAAGCTAGGAAGAGTACCTTGTAGCACTTGAAAACTGTAAAGTAGAACACTTTAAATTCTGTAATTGGTTGGAAGAATGATCTGGATCAGTGAATGGGCAATACTGAGAACTCAAACATTCTACAACCCTTAAAAACCACCTAAGTACCAGACATTGATAAAGGTACTGGGTATGTAGCAGTGACTGAAACTCAACCCTTGTCTTCATAGAATTTACAGTTTAGGAGAATAAAAAAATGCAGTAAATAATTATAAAAAGTAATATTGGATTCTTTGGAAAGAGCAAATTTAAGTTGGTAGAGCATAAAGAAAGTTATTCTAAATTATTTTTCTGAGGAAATCTATGATATCTATTTTTCAGAGTCACAGATATTGGCAGAAAATTGAATTTTATCAGGAAATGGGTTTTTTGTTGTTGTTGTTGTTTCTTCGTTTTTTATTTGTTTGTTTTTGGTATTTCCCGTAGTTATTGCTTCATGTGTAGCAGAAACTTGGTAAAATACTTTTAAATGAACTTTAAATATTGAAGAAAGCCATAACTAGAACAATTCTGGACTTCCTGTATAAGGTCTTAATCAGTTAGAGAAGTTACCCATTCGTTATGAAAAAGAAGATGCTCAGATAAATATAATATAATATGATACAAGCATTCATAATTTCGGTCCATCAAAATACATTTATTTGAGGCACTGGATTCTTTTTTAACAAGTATAGGTAGCATATATATATAGAGAGAGAGAGAGAAATGAACAAATAATGCTTAAAGATTTTTTTATGAGGAGAACACACATTTGTAATTAGCATCAAATTCCAGAAAAAAGACCTCCTTAATACTCTCTCCCAGAGTCAGTATTCTTCCATCTTATGCCATAGATTAGTTTGCTTGTTTTTGAAATTTATGTTAATTGAATTTTATGGCATTATCTCTATTTTAATGTGTGGGGTGAACATTTTGTTAAAGAGATTTGACCAATATTGATATTTTAGTTCATTGCTTTTCATAGCTCTCCAGTATTCTGTTTTGTAAATGTATTAGAATTTTATTTGTTCTCTTGATAGGCAGTTGGTTGGTTTTGTGGGTTTTGACTATACTGTATATACCTGTTCATGTTTTTGGTAAATACAAAGCATTTCTCTTGAGCATATGTACATGGTAGTGGACTTAGGTATTGCCAGATATTTTTCCCGAGGATTTGTACCATTTTACATTTCTACAGTAGGATATCAGACTGAGATTACATGTTGCTATTATTATTTGATCTATTTAATTTTACTAATTCATGTTTTCTCAGTAGGTATAGTCCAGTTCAACACCAGTTCATGGTGAAAACACTTGGACAACTAGGAATTTAAAGAAACTCTCTTAATCTGATATGGAATATCTTCAGAAATCCTACAGCAAATGCTATTCTTATGATGAAATATTTAAACCTTTCCCCTGAAATCAGGAATGTAATAGGGTTGCTCATTTTTTACCACCCTTATTTGGCATTGTACAAAAGGTTCTTGTCAGAAAAAGACAAAAGAATTGAAAAGCATACTGATCAGAAAATAATTAATAGAATGTCATTACTGACAGCTGCCATTACTGAAGATGTAAAATTTCTGAAGTTTCTATGGAAAAATATAATATTTAATAAGCAAATTTAATGTTTTTAATAAAAGGTTAGTAAACAAAAGTCAGTTTTATCTTTTTTACCAGCAATACCCAAATGGGATTGCTATTGTATTGAGTCTATAGATCATTTGGAGAGATTTCACATTTTAATGATACCCATGTTTCAGATTCATTCGCTCTTCCTAATTACCCATTATTTAGTTCTTTAATTTTTCTTAATACTGTTTTATAAGTTTGCAGGGTTCAGGTATTGCACATACTTTAATGTATCTCAGAATTTTCACGATTTTAATTTTAATAATTTTCCTTTATCAGACTTAAGGAATTCTTCTCAATTCCTACTTTGTCGAGAGTTTTATCATGATTTGATATTGGATTTTGCTAAATGCATTGTCTGCCTCTGTTGATGATCTTAGTTTTATTTCAGTTTGTTAATAACGTTTTTTACATCAGTTGATTTTGCCACATTAAACCAGTCTTGCAATCTTGGCTTAAAGCCTATTTAGTCTTGATGTATTATCCTTTTTAAATATTATTAGGTTTGATTTGCAAATATGTTAAATATTTTGCATCTATATTTATGATAGATTTTGATCTAAAAATTCTTTTCTTATAATGATTTTGACTGGTTTTAGTATCATAGTAATGCTGTTCTCATGAGATGAGTTGTTTCCTCCTCCTGTTTGTTGAAAGTGTGAAAAATTATTACTTCTTCCCTAAATTTTTGTACATTTCACTATTAAAGCCAACTATGCCTTATTTTTATGAGAAATCTTTTTAACACTAAATTAGTCTCTTAATTTGTATAGGGCTGTTCATTTGTCTCCTTCGTCTTGAGGAAGGTTTGGTAGTTTGTGTTTCTAAAGGAAGTTATCCTTTTTATCTCAGTTGACCACCGTATTGGCATGAAGTTGTTCATACTATTTCTTTAATACTCCTTTAATGTTGATAGGCTCTGTAGTGATATCTCATTTCTAGTTTTTGGTTTGGTAATTTGAGATTATTACTCTCTTATGTTCTTTCCTGATCCTTTCTGGCTAGAGGTCTTTTTAATTGATCTTTACAAATTATTGCCTTTTTGTTTTATTGGTTTTTTTGTATTTTCCAGTTCTTGTAACACCTTTTTCTATATTCATTGACTATTAACCCCATTCAGTATACCATCAATTCTAATATTTTTTCAACTCTAGAAGTTTCATGAGTCTTCTTGCATACCTTACATTTCTCCTCATGTTCATGATTTTCTGTACTTTTGTGAACATGTTTTTAACTTCCTTAAAGTCCTCTCTGCTATTTCTATTTTCTGTTGTTTCTGCATTCTTTTCTATTTTTTTTTTTTTTTCCTTGCTGGTGATAATGCAAATCCTCAAGCATTCCAGCCACTCTGCCACTGAGCTACTTATGTCCTGAGCCCTTTTATTGATTTCCTTTTTTCCTATTTTATGTGCTTGTTCTTCTTGTTTGTGTCACTGGCAGTTTGTTGCTGAATGCTGGACATTTAGAATTTTACATAATCAAATGTTGGCTTTGTTACCCTTTGAATATTTTTAGTGTTTGGGGATACATTTTGTTGAATTTGACATGATTAACTTCATTAGGTTAGCTCCAAATTAGCCTTTATTCTGGGACATACTGGCTTTGTCACTAAGGAAATATCCTTCTGAGGAGTCCATTCTGTACTCTAAAATTGAGGAAGTCTTTCCATTCTAGCTGGTTGGTTGCTCCTGGCTCTTTGTGAATCTCAAGATGGTTCTGTATTCTCTGTTCACTTGACTTTTCTCTTTCCCGGAGGACTATCCACTCATACAGTTGTAGATGAGTACTTGGGCAAAGACCTGAGCACACCCTCTAAAGATATTCAAAACATTCATTTTACAGCTCCCTTTTTTTCTGCACTTTGTTCTGAAAATTCTAACCACTGTGATCTCCTCAGACTCCAAACTCTTCTTAACTCAGTGAAATTGCCTGACTTTGTTTGGATTCAACCTCCATATTTTCCTGCCCACAATCTCTCCAGCAAGTAAGCTGAGGTTATTGCTTTTATTTTCTCAAAAACAAAACAAAACAAAAAGAAAAAAATAGTCATTTTCTGCACTTTTTATTTGTCTAATGTCCAAAAAGAGTTATTTCAAATACCTTTTTTTTCTTTCTTGCTTGCTGTTTTAAAGCTGCAGGATAAATCCAGTCTTCATTGCTTTTTCATGGCCAGAAACAAAAATTCTATAGGTTATTTAAGACATTGAAGGAATGTGTTATATTTTGATTATTAGCCACTAGTTTTTGTATTTGAGGAACAATAATGTTTGAATTTGCATATATACTTGTTTTGAGGGATGTAAGCGAAAGGAACAATAGGTAGCTCTGTGGTAGTTGTTTCATTCCATATGCTACTAGATCTGATAGAATAGCAGATGCAAGAGTTCTCAGAGACTTCAGATTTTGGAAAGATGTTTCATGTGCTGCATGAAAATCTAATAAGTGAGTGTCTTGAACTAATTAAATGTTTGCAAATTCATATAACTTTGACTTCTCTCAGATGATGTAATTGAATCTTAGCTTTTGGCCCTGCTGTAGTGGCTTATAGGAAGTGGGTAACCTTTGGAGAATGAGAATAATGGACATTCTGTCACCAAATCTAGAAGATCTCAGTGAGGTTCTTTATAGAACTTGGGTAACTTCCACAAACAATGATTCGGCCAGGATGTGCCCATTATTTAGAAGAACTGATTATCACCTCACCAATTGGATTTGTTTCATGCACTTCCTTTCCTCACAAATCTTTGTTGAACATTTTTAATGAGTTTATCACTGTTAAATGCATCCCTGCTCTTCAGCACTTTCTAAATTTTTAAAGATTTGATAAAATGACATTACCTCATTGGTTCTAAGTATTTACTTCAGTATAATTGACTTAGACATCAGTTTGAAAAATATTAATTCCTAAGTATGTTAGATCCTTGATTCATGTGTTTGGATTGTGTTAGAAATAAAAGAAGTAATATAATAAGGTCTTGATATTTTCACTTAAAAAATAATGCATTTTAGAATGGAGCCCTAGTGTATTATTGTACAATATGCAGTGTTTAGGAACATATTTTTAGGGATTATATAAAGAACTGATTGTAACCTTGTTAGTGAAATTTTTTTGTAATTTATTACTAAGGTTTTATCTAAACTACTGTAGTCTCTCCTAGCACATATTTATATATATGCAAGTATGAAAGATCAGAGTCTATGTTGCAAAGTACCCTGTAATTTTGATAGAGAAAATCATTAGGGAAATAATGAACAATAGAGGAGACTCTGCACTGATAACTGTAGATTACTTAAAGTTGATCATCATTAAAAATGAAATATTTTGTAAGATCTCAGGCACTTAAAATTAATTAATTTAAAAAGTAAATAATTAAGAAATTTTTAAAAATTTCTTTTGATTACAAACATGAAAAAAGTAGTAGAAGATGGCTATTAAGGGATGTTAATGTGATATTTATAGAATGATATACAACATGCATTCCAGTTGAAACTTGTTATAATTTTGATTTTAATATGTAGTAACATTCTTTACGTTATTTGTATAATTCTTTAGGTATTAGAGCAAGCTAAAATTGAGTCATAAACAATCATTTTCTTCATAATTAAGTTTTGGAATAACTAGTTTTAAGATATAGTTGTCATCAATTTTATTGGGTTTATAAAACTATATCTAATACGCGTTTCTCTATGTGTATGTGTTATGTTTTTCTCAATAGAAAAAGAAAATTCAGATGTCAACACCATCAGTGTATTATTTTTTGGAAAATTAGCAAAGGACTGTGCAAAAGTTTTCTATGAAGGGGTAAAATATTTTTATATTTATTGTTTTAGAAATAGAGTTATTATTGATGTTATATTCATCTTACAGACTTTATAAGATGTCATTTATTTTCACACATGTAAAAAATAAAAGACTTATAACAGTGACATCTTTGAATTGCAACAATCCTAAGAGATGAATAAAACCAATCATTGGCATAAGCAAGAATGATTTCTCAGTTCTTTTCAATTTTTAATATTAAATAGGATATCAATTTATATACATTTCTCCCTTAATTAAAATAAGTTAATTAAAGATTAATATGAGCTTTAATTCTGTGTTTGTAGTCTTGTCTTACAGTTATTTTAAAAATACATGCCTTCAAAATCCTGAAAAAAATAGTAGTCAACCTAATCCAACAACATAGGGAACTGATTAAACCCTATGAGCCAGTAGGATTTACCCCAAGAAGGCAAAGTTTATTCAGTGTAAGAAAATAAATCACTGCCTTACATCACATTCATAGAAGAAGGAGGAAAACAAACACATACATGATAATATCAGTTAATGTAGGGAAAAGGTTATTAGATAATGCAAGAAAGAAATCTCACACTTTTTATGACAACATTAAAAAACAAACAATAAAATGGAACTTCCTCAATGTAATAAAGGACATTTATGGAAAAACCCATTGCTAATATAATGAGAGACTGAAAGCTTTCTCTCTAAGATCAGAAACAAGACAGGTATGCCCCTGATACTCAGCATTGTGCCAGAAGTTCTAACCAGAACAATTAGTTAAGAAGAAGAAATATAAATCTTTCAAATTGGAAAGGGAGATATAAAACAAGCATTATTTAAAAATGACTGATCCAATATAGAAAATTCCAAATACTTCAAAAGAAAGCTATTAGAACTAATAAA
The DNA here is from genome assembly GCF_902686455.1 of Sciurus vulgaris. Taxonomy (NCBI): domain Eukaryota; kingdom Metazoa; phylum Chordata; class Mammalia; order Rodentia; family Sciuridae; genus Sciurus; species Sciurus vulgaris. The sequence continues at coordinate 28,823,445 of NC_136468.1, forward strand.
TTAATTCAGTAGTGTTGCAAGGTATGATCAACCCACATACAAAAGTTAGTTGTTTATATATACCTGCAATGAATAGTCGGAAAAGGAAATTATGAAAGCAATTCTATTTATACTGTCATGTAAAGGAATAAAATACCTGAAACAAGTGAAAGAATAGTGCACAAAAATTAAGAAGGCATTGCTGAAGGAAATTTTAAAAGACCTTAATGATAGGAAATAACCTTCCTGGTGCTTAGGTCAGAAGAGTTAGTTTGTTAAGTTGCCTATACTATCTACTCAAATTGATTTCTAGGTTTAAGAAAATGTGTCTGTATCATAGTTCCAAATCTGTTTTGTTTCTTTTTTAAGAAGTGCAAAGAAAGGGAAAGAAGGAAACAAGCAAACAAACCCATTCTTATCAGTTAATTTTTGATAAAATATCAGGTCCAGTCAATGAACAAAACAATTAGTACAAAAAAAGAGATATGACATCCAATATCCAAAAGAAAAATAAAGAAGTAAAACTATCTTTATTCACAGTGACCTTTTATCTTTTTAACAAAAGATGAGGCACCTGGGTTTCCACAAGTAAGAAACTGAGGTAGATCCTTTCTTGCACTATATACAAAATTTAACTCAAAGTAGATCAAGGGCTTGTGAATAAGGACTAAACCCTTAATAAAAGATACAGGAATGAATCTTAATGAGCTTAGGTTTGGCAGTGGATTCTGAAATAGGACTCCAAATGCATTAGAAACAAAAGAAAAAATAAATTTGGCTATATCAGACGTTTAGAATGCTATGTATTAAAGGACATTATCACAGAAGTGAAGTAGTTTATGGGAGAAATATTTGCAAATTATGTATCTAATGAGGATTTGCTATCCAGAATATGTAAAGAAATTCTTGAGATCTACAAATGACCAAGAACTGCATGAAAAAGATAATAGTATTATTGGTTCTTAGAGAAAGGGAAATTAAAACCAAAGTGAAATGTCATTTCACAACCACTAAGATGGCTGTAATAAAAAAGACTCAGAAGTTCTTGTATTCATCAAAAGGTGAAGAAATTGGAACCTTTGTATCTTTACTAATAGGAATTTAATATGGTACAGCCACAGTAGAAAATTGGTTGGTGGTTTCTCAGAAAGCTAAACATAGAATAACTGCAGTCTTAGTCCTAGGTATATAACCAAAACTAAGAACTAAAAACTAGGTACTAACAACAGGTACTGAAATTCACACCTGTAGACCAATTTTCATTGCAGTATTATTCACAACATTTAGTAATGGTGGAAATAGTCCACATGTCTATCAACAGATGAATGAATAAACACAATATGAATACACATACAGTAGAATATTAGCCACAAAAATGAATGAACTTCTGATACATGGTGTGTTTGAACATTGAAAACATTAAACTAGGTGAAATAAGTCAAATACAATGACAACTATTGTTTGATTCCAGTTAGTATGTAGAAAAAGCATATTCATAGAAAATTTATTGGAATTAAGGGAGAGTAGAAATTACAGGCCTGAAAGAAGGAAAAACTGGGAAATTGCTACTTGACAGTTAAACAGTTTGTGTTTGCAATCTTGGAAAGTTTTGGAAATAGGGGTGATGCTTGCACAACTTTATGTTTTTGATTAATTCTACTGAGTCGAATCCTTAAGAATGTAAGTGGCAAGTTTTGCATTGTTTATATTTTGCCTAGGAATGCACACCTATACCATATTTAGACAATACAGATAGGTAATTGAAAATGAGAATCTAAGTTAACTATTTCCCTAGACCAGCATCATCTAAACTATTTGCAATGATAGAAAGATGTTCTATATCCGTACTGTTGATATGGTAGCCACTACATATATGGGGTAATGAGCATTTGAAATGTGGCTCGTGTGGCTGAGGAATAGTGTTTTAAATTTTATATAGTTTATATAGTTTTGTATAGCTGATTGATACTGTATTGAAGAGCATATCTCTAGAGATTAACCACTATTTGGTATTTAATTTTATAAATTTCTTTTCTGAAAATGTATGGAAATGACTTAAAATTGATATTTTTTAAGATTTAGATACCTTTGATGTTAATAAGAGATATTCTAAATATTTGACAAACCAGATTTGGCAGATGCTAATATCAACACATGTGGCTGTTAAATGTATCGAGTCAACAGTAAATTTCCAAATAAGTTGTTTATTATTAGACCTTTCTTCTAAAACAGTGTTGCAGGAATATTACATTTATGGTTTTGAGCTCTTTTGATTAGGGTTATTATTAACAAGTAAATGATAAAATGGCTTTTCTGCAAAACCATATATTTAATGAGATTGTACTCTATTTTTTCACTTATATTCATTATATTCAGTAACTGTTTAAGGGCTGACATTTTAATAGGCTCTGTGATTGACTCTGGAGAAACCAAGATTAATGAGACATGGTGCTTATGGAGCCCACTATCTCCAATCCAATGGAAAATAGTTTAATAGTGGTAACTGTGAAAGAGCTATAGAAGCAGCCTTAGTAAACTGAATCTGCCTAGAGGATTAGGGAAAGTATCAAACAGTTGGCAGTTTTGTTTTTACTGGATCATTTTGTTTATTTATTTTTAAATTTTTTATTATGGAAAGTTTTCAAACATGTATTAGAATTGTTTCATGAATGTCCATATACCCATTATCTAACTTCATTAGTTACTTCATCTGTTTCATCTTCTAATCTTTTTATTGCCATAGATTATTTTGAGTCATATTTCAGGAACTATTTAATTCAAACCACAAAATCCTAGGAAGTTCAATAGACTTCAAAAATTATTCACATACTTATTCACACACACACATATATATATTTGCATATATAAAATAATTCACCTATATATAAATTATTCATACACACACACACACACACACACACATAGTATATGCCACAGTACCCCTGTGCTACCTAAATATTAATAGCAGTTTCTTAATATGAAATATCAGTACATTCATGTCTGTATATACATATGTATGTGTCTCTTTTCCTGTTTATTTGTACACATAATTCCATTATTTCACTTAAAATAATTCTAATTCATTTATATAATCAAATGTCAAGTCAGTGTTCCTTTTTATTAGCTTAAAATATTTTTCAGTGTTTTTCTTCTGTTAGAGGATAGACCAAGGTAGGGAAAACACTGTGAAGGTTTTACAGTAATTGAAGAAGGATCCTGAATGATCAGAACTAAAGCATTGGTAGAACTGACATGGGTTGATTAGTTATGCATGTATATGTGTATTCTTGTTGGGGGTAGGAGGCTTAGTTTTCAGCTTTTGAGACAACCTAAATATAATATCTCCCTAAGTTCATGCTGAATATTAGTTCTCCCTATTTTTATACATTAAGTAAATAGAAACAGCAGTTTCAGTGTTACATTTCTATATAAATTTTGTTAATCTAGTTTAACATAAGTGGTTCATGTTCATTTGACACTAGAAAATGTATTACCTAGGAAATTAAATTATAAATTAATTTATAATAAAATTATTAATTTGGGAAGTAAATCCTCTATCATTATATTCTGAAATACCGAAGCAGTATGGCAAATTGCTGATATAGCAAAAAATAGAAGTTATACTGAAATGGTTGTCAAAAATCTCATCTTTAATAACAAAATTTTTCATTGTCATCATTGTTACTTTTGTTATAATGAAATGAACACATAGGTAGGTGACTTGTGTAGAAATTTATGGCATTGTTTGGAATGTTCTCATTTGCTCAGGTCACATTATCTCTAATTCCTAACTTTTAGGGCAAACAAACTTTTTTTTGGCAGTTCTTTTAAATTGTCTTTTCATACATCAGCTAAGATTTGAGAGGTCATTATAATATCTAGTAATTGATGAATGGATTATGGCATTTATCTAGGTGAATTATCTGAATAGTTGTAATAGAACTGATAAGTATGTTGTGACTAACCAGTATGCTTAGGTATATGACTGTAGTGGTTGTTAAAAATATTTAAAACCTTTTCAGCAGATAGTAAATGCCTTTGTTTGGAACTTCCCAAGACCTTCCCAGAGCCTTGATGTGATTTTTCTTCTGTCTTCCTGAGTGTCCCATATGGTAGGAGAGACTATGCCTCTGAACATGATGCTTAACTTCCAGTGGGTTTCTTGTCCTAAGAGGCTGTGGCCCGCTGCTAACTTTGTAGGAATTGGAACATCTACAGTATATCTTACTAGTCCGGTATTTTAAATATTACACCTGATCATACCTAAATTTTCTAGAGAAAGATGCATAGGATAATTAGTACACATTTAGTTGGTCATTTACACACTTACTCAACACTGTTTAATACTTGTTAGGAAATAGCCTTTACCTCAGCACTAGTGGTCTGAACAAAGTTGTCCTTAACTTACTTTTAGTAGAGAAAAACAGACAAATAGGTAAATACGTGAGTGTATGTTTTTCTAGTAGCAACAGTGCTTAGGAGAAAATAAAACGGCGGAAGAGAAATGAGGTGTATAAGAAGGGGAGGGAATGTCTTTTTATCTAGTGATGAAGAAAAGACTGATAAGGTGACATATGAGCAGGGACTTGACAGAAATGATTCCTGAGACATTTGAAGTAAGCTGTTCTAGAGAGGAATTAGCAAGTGCAAAGGCTCTGCAGTGTAGGTTTTAGACAGCAAGAGCAAGAGTCATTGCTAAATTCTGGGGACGAAGCCCTTACCACTACTCACCTTTTTGGTTTTCCCCATTCTTTAAGATCAGGATAATAATAACCTGCCTTTCTGAATTTTTGTCCTGATTAGAGACAAACTATACCTATGATTACCACATAGTGGAAACTTGGTACATGGCAGTTGTTACTATTATTGTTATTGTCATGTAATTAGATACAACTCTATAAGAACCAGGCAGAGGAAGAAGATACGGTCCCTTAGCCAAAGAGTTTGGTTTCTTGTTCTGCTTTTCCTCCTGTTAATTAATGTACCTTGAGTTACATTAAATGTCTCCTCATTGAAATTTAATCAGGTGTAAAATAGGTACTGGATTAGTTGAGAATGCTCAGTAGTTTTTTTTTTTTTTTTTGATAGTTTTCAACCACTTTCATGTTATTTTTTAATTTTTAAGTCAAAACTTTTTTACTTGTGGTAAGTACACACAACATAAGTTTACCATCCCAACCATTTAGTAGTCTCAGATACATTTTCATTTTTGTGCAACTAATCCCCAGGATTTCTTTTCATCTTGCAAAACTGAAATTTTATGCCCATAAACAACCCTTCATTCCTTCCTTTCCCAGGCCCTGGCACCTGCCATTCTTATTTCTGTCTTTTTAAATTTGACTACTGTGGGTTCCTCATATAAGTGGTATGCAGATCTCTCTTCAGACCCTGCCTTCAGTTCTATTGGGTATACATGTAGACTGTGCTGGATCATCTGGTAATTCTATTTTGACAATACTGTAGCAGCAGAAGTTGTAGTGGTTTATATACGGTATACTTGCGAAGTGATGCTGTTTTTGCAAAACCTGACTTTAAAGTCTAGATTAAAGATCCATTTCAAAGAAACTTTGGTTTTTGCTTTGTTTTATTTTCCATATACAAGAATGTTGTGGGTATATTGCTAAAATGAAGTTTTAATCTATTCTGTTTTGCTGATCCTTCTATAAAGAGGCAATAAATTAATTTTTTTCCTAATTTTTGTTTTGAACAAACAAAAGGAGAATCAGTATAGCAGTATTTTTCCTTGTGCAAATCTGTTATTAAACCAGTGGTATATCTTAAAATCTTTCTTTGGAATTCGAGGAAAGTCAAGTAGTGCTGTATAGTTCATGTCTTAAAACTCATGGGACAGGTCATCAGACCATTTCTCCCAGGATGAAAACTAGAGTAGCTTTAGATACAAGTTTGAAGATTCTCATTGAGATATGTTTTTAATGTTCTTGGTGTGAGAGAGAAATTCTAGAGATAAATCTACTAAAAAGTGTTACATAGCAATCTTTTTTATCAGGGAAGGGGACTAGAAAAATAGGAAAAACCCGATGCCCATACAAAGTCATTCCTACTTGAGCCATTTATGCTAAGAATTAATAGCTCTAAGCAGGTTCGTATAAAACTGTCTTTTATGATGGGGTACTTTGGTTATGGGTAGCTTCAGTCAATCCCTGTTGTTATTACTATTATTATTCCTTTCTTTGAAGATGTGGATTTATATCAGCTTAATTAATATTTGAGATGACTGTTTTGAGTTATTAGAATTCAGTGTAAGAAGACCTGAGATGTAATTTGTTGAAGAAAGATATTCTTCAGAAATGATGGAATGAGAAAGACAGGGAGAGAGAATATGAATAAAAGTTAGTAAGGAGGTGAATAATGTCATTGGTATTTTGATGGGGTGGGGATTGCATTGAATCTGTATAATGCTTTTGGTAGTATGGCCTTTTTTTTGGAGGTTATTGTGAATGAGTTAATTTTCATTCTTTCTTAGTGGATTAATTATTGGAGTATAGGAAAGAAGTTGATTTACTTATGTTTATCTTGTATCTTGTTAATTTGCTGATTTTATCAACTCTGTAAGTCTGGTTGAGTTGTTTGGGTCTTCTAAATGAAGGACCAAGTCATTATTTGACTTCTTTTCATATTTGTATCCCTTTAATTTCCTTTTCTTTCCTGATTGTTCTGGCTCGTTTGAAGAACTGTTTTGCATAGGAGTGGTGAGAGTGAACATTCTTGTCTTGTTCTCATTTTAGGGGAAATTCTTTCAGTTTTTCTCTGTTAAATATTTGTTGACCTTGGGTTTATTGTATGTAGCCTTTACAATGTGGGAGTAAGTTCCTTCTATCCCTAGTTTCTCCAACATTTTTAACGTGAATGGATGCTGGATTTTGCCCAATACTTTTTCAGAGTGTATTGAGATGGTTTTTGTATTTATGTAATGCATTATATTTATTGATTTGTGTATGTTGAACCAACCTTGCATCCCTGGAATGAATCAATTATGGTGTACTGTCTTTTTCATATGTGTACGTGTGTGTGTGTGTGTTTATATATATATATATGGAGAGAGAGAGAGAGAGAGAGATACAGAGAGAGAGATACACAGATTTTTGGGGGGTGGGGGATGCTGGGTATTGAACCCAGGGCCTTGTGCAAGTGAGAAAAGTACTCTACCTACTGAGCTGGTCCCCAGCCCTTCTTCATGTATTTTTTAATGTGGTTTGTCAGTATATTATTACAGGTTTTTTTCAACTATATTCATCAGTGATATTGGTCTGAATTTTTCTTTCTTTGAATGAATTTGTCAGTGTTCCTTCCCCCTTTGTATTTCATGAGTAATTTGAGGACAAGTAAAGAGACCCAGAATATCCAAAGCCACTGCTGAGTAGGAGGAACAATGCTGAAGGCATCACGATACCAGATCTCAGAGTATAGTATCCCCAACAGTGTGGTATTAGCATCAAAACAGACATGAAGACGAATGAGACTGAATAGAAAAAACAGACAAATGCCATAAATGCAATCATATCTATATCTGGTACTCAACAGAGGAGCCAAAAACAGTGTTGGAAGAAGGTGGACTTTTTGAGAAATGGTGCTGGCAAAACTGGATGTCTGTATCTAGAAAAATGGAACTACATCTCTTTTACCCTGCATAAAAAAACCTGAGTCAAAGATCTAGGAAATACACTAGAAACTGCAACTGTTACAGGAAAACACATGCTCAAAACTCCAACTTATCAGTGTAGGCACCAACTTTCTTAACAAGACCCCTAATGCTCAAGAAATAAAACCCAAGTCAATAAGTGGGATGACATCAAATTAAAATGCTTCTGCACAGCAAAAAAAAACAAGAGCATGAAGAGAAAGCCTATGAAATGGAAGTCTGGGTTATAAATACTATCTACCATTATAGTATCTACAGAGGATTTTCAATGCCAAAAAATCTTCTGTACTCTGTCTAATCATCTCTTCCTTCCCCGAATCTCTGACCACTTATCTTTTCATCTTTCTATTGTTTCCATAGTTTTACATTTTTCAGAATGTCATATAGATGGGCTCATACAGTATGTAGGCTCTTTTTTTTTTTGGCCTATTATATTATTGATTTTTGATGAACATTTCTTTTATGTTAAGAACACATATACTGTTTTCATCCTTTTTTTTTTTTTTCCCTGAAACTGGTTTGCAGTAAATATTCCTCTTGGCTGAACTAAACAGGGAATTGTTCAGTGACAAGGAATCACTGTTCCTGAGGCACAGTGAAGGATGGAACAGGCATGAAAAGGAAATAACACCTCTAGATTTCAGTTACACTTAAGTGTATGTTTACTTTTATAACTTCAGCATAGGCATAGATAAACCTTGTCAATTTTAGTAACATGGTATTCTCAAGCTGATTTCTTAATACTTTTTTCAATAGATTGAGATAACTGCTCTGATACATCAGAATGTCCTCTCGGTATCAAACTAAGTAATTCCTATACTTTTTTGAATGGCTTTGGTGTGGACCTCTCAGAAACTTAGAGTTTTAATACTACATTTTAAATCTCATTTTCAATTCAATCTTGAGTATTTATACAAACTAATATTTCATAATATTAAATATCTTATGTTCTATTTATTTGAATAAATATAAAAATATGTGTGGATTCATGGGAACTAGAGTTGAAGAGCCATTTTTTCTCCTCCTTTGTTTGCTCTTTCTTCAGTTTTTACCAATGTTAACTCATTTAATAGCTTTGTTGACTACTGTGAATAGAATTCTGTCAGTCACACATGGGATGTACACCTGGAATAGGACATTGTTTTTAGTTTTAAAGAGCTTAATGAGCTCTAACATGGCACTAGAGGTGTTGAGAAAAGTTTGAAGTTAGGAAGTAAAAGAGTACAAAGAATTTTTAAATGCTGTATGAGAGAACTCAGAAGAATTTTTTTTTTCTTTCTGGGAAAGATGTAATTTAAGATAGACCTTATCAGAAAGAAACATTTATAACCCAGACTTTGAAATACAGATAGGTTTAAATATATACAAATGGGGAAATGTTTATTATTCATGGTGGCTTAGAATAAGCAAAGAATATATGTGGAAAAGTGCTAGATGTATAAGAGAATCCAGTTTGTCCTTAATTGAATGAAAGTAGTTGGATATAGGGTCAGCTGAGATGACATCACTGAGGACCTTCGATACAATTTATATATGTGTGTGCATATTTGTGTACATATTCAAATACAAATCTGTGCTTATAATAAACTTTTATTTTTTAAGAAAAGTTTGGTAATTTTTGTGTTGTCAAGTGTATGGTCAGGAAAGAATTAATTATAACTTCTTACTGAATCATGTGCAACTAATATTGACATTGAAAAATTTTTAATGAACGCTGGTGCACAGCTTTTAGTCACTTATTCTTAAAATATTTTCTACATCATGAAAGATATTTCTTTACTGAAAAATTGAGACCAAAATGTTCATCTCTCCCTCATCTTTTGCTTTTGGTGTATTTTTTTTCCTTATAATGTTTATGTTTGAAAATGTTCTTAAGGCAAATAGAGAATAACATAGGGATAGATGTGTGTGTATATGTGTGTTTGTGTGTACTGATAAACCATGCTTATTTGAATAGACTTTGAATCTTTAACTAAAATCTTATGTTTTCATTTAAGAGAATTTATTGGTCTGTGGTCAGTTGAAAGCAGAAAATTTATTGGTCTGAGGTCAGTCGTAAAAATTTATTCCAGAAGCATGTTAATTGTATTCCCCTTTTGAACTTCCTAAAACATGGTAGATATTAATAAAATCTTAATGAGATTTTTCTCCAATTTAACTATGAAGAGTTATAGTTATTTTATGTTTGTAGTCTCTTAAGAAAAACTAGTGCAAGAATTTGAAGAACTAAAATGCTTGGTTAAAGCAAGAGATTTTAGAAAAAATATAACATTCTTCATTTCATTCAGTTTTCTTATAGAGGGCCTGCATACAGTGTGACAAACATTGTAAACAGAAGGCATACAAAGACATGACCTCTTTTCATCAAGGGGCTTAGAGCCTAGTTTATGAAACCAGATAGAAAATTCTGGAGACCGATACTAGGCCCTTGTATATATAAAGCAAAATGTAGTAATGTAGAAGACTTTCGTTTGGTGGAGATTAAAACTTTTGAAGGATGATGACCTAAAGTGCAGGAGTTTAATTTTTTTTTTTTTTTTTGGTACCAAGGATTGAACTCAGGGGCACTCAACCACTGAGCCACATCCCCAGCCCTATTGCGTGTTTTATTTAGAGACAGGGTCTTATTGAGTTGCTTAGCACCTCCCCATTGCTGAGGCTGGCTTTGAATTCATAATCCTCCTGCCTTAGCCTCCTGAGCAACTGGGATTACAGGCATGCACCACCGCGCCCAGCTAAAGTCCAGTAATTTTTTATACATCTTAAGAGTTGTTATTAAAATTAGAAGAATAAGAAAACAAAATAAGTGTAATGAACAAGGCATAACTCAGTTTATAGTTCAGTATCTGAAAAATAGAAATTAACCAAAGAGCAATACAGAAATAAATGGAGAATGACTTCTTACTGTTCCAAACATAAGTTTGAAATATCTCTTCTTACTTGGGTATAACTGGAAATTTATTAGTTTTGTCTCATTTCTGGATTTATATACACATGTATTTTGTAATAATTTGGAGTTTTTGCACTAACAATATGCCATTCTCAGTGTAATCTCTTGAAATTTATTTTTGTTCAAATATTATTTTTAATGCTGCTAAACCATCTCTTATCTTGTGCTTATATATTTATATAAACTGAGATAAACAATGATTTTTAAGTCCCACTAAACAGTCTTCTGAGTGATTTTGTTAGTGTTTTCCTGGGCCATGAAGTGGGGCATTTTACATTTCTGTGGCTACCTTGTGGCTGTAGAAGTTGAGAGTCAGAAGAGGGTCTAGTTTAAATCATATATTCAGTAAACATGAAATCAATTTAGGTTAAGCAGTTTTCCATTTTATTCCTGTTTTTTTTTTTTTTTTTTTTTTGTGGAGGGCAGTGCTGGGGATCGAACCCCCAGGGCTTTGTGCGGCATGCACTCTACCGACTGAGCTATCTCCCAAACTCCTGTTTTTAAGTAATATAATGATTTCTATAATATTCAGGGTTATAGAGATTTAGTAATTGAATAACAAACTTTTTTTTCCTATGTAGGACACCATTGCAGTGGCTAGATTTATTGTTTTGTCAGCATCTTCATCTAAGAGCAAAAATACTAAACATTGTGTATTTTTGAAAGCATTTGAAAACTTCAAATCAACTGTTTATGTAAGTGTGCAACTTTTATTCTCTAACCATGTGTATTATAGCTTCATTTAGCTGAAGTAATGGGATGGAGGTGGTATTTTTGAAAAACTGCAGATAAATTAGTCTGACTGAATTGTGTAGAAAGCTCGAACTTCTGAAGTTTCAGTGGTTGAGTCTGCTGAAACAAGCAAGCAGATTAACAGGAGAAAAAAATGTACAAATTTATTAATCTGAACATATGTTCAGGATCCATACAAAATGTGACATGTAAGCTATTTGAGCCTCAACAGTTGACTATTTCAAGTTTTAAAAAATTTGAAATGTTTAGAATTACTCTGAAAAAGGAAGGTACTATATGGACACAGTCATGTATTTCTTAATGATGGGAGAATGTTCTGAGAAATGCATTATTAGGTGATTTCATGGTTATATAAACATCCTAGAATGTACTTTCACAAGCTAAGATTGTTGCCATGTCATAAGGCAATGTTACAGGACTACCATCATATATGTAGTCCCTTGTTGCCTTGTTGACTGACGTACCCTGATTGACATATGATTGCATTTATTAATGAAACTTATAAAACTGCATAGACATTCAAAACCTTATCCTATTTTTTGTAATTATCCTATTGGGCACTCTTGATAGTTGACTTGATTGCACTTTAAATTAATTAGGCAAAACAGATACTCTCCTGTATTATTCTTTGTGAAAATGATCTTTGTCTTCTTTCTCTTGACCTCCTTTTTCCTTCAAATGCTGAAAAGCTACCTCTTTGGTCAAAATCATATATTGACCAAATTATGCAATTGTTTGATTGTCTTTTTTCCTAGTATGCACAAAGCATTTCAGGGGCTATGGGTGACTTTATTTGATATTAAAATTAATAAATTAGGTTGAATATGAGTGAGATTTACAGGTAAAGTAATCATTGCTACATTTATTTTTTTCCTTCTGTAAAGTTCAGGGTTCTATGTAGAAGTTTTGAACACCAATTCTGATTTTGCATTTCCTTTGGTCTGAGAATTCTGTGTTCTTTTATATTCTTTCCCGAGAACTAAATATTGGTGTACTTTGAATTTCATGTCCAAGTTTCATGTCCAAACTGCATTTTCATTAGAACTTAACATTTTTTTATTTGTGTCTTAGAAAACTTTGTATGTGCTACCTTTTTTTTTTTTTTTTTTTATTGGTATCAGGGATTGAACTCTGGGGTGCTTAGCCACTGAACCTCATCCCCAGCCCTTTTTAAAATGTTTTAAGTTTTGAGAAAGTATCTTGCTAAGTTGCTGAGACTGGCTTTGAATTTGTGATGCTCTTGCCTCAGCCTCCAGAGCTGCTGGGATTATAGGTATGAGCCACCATGCCTGACATGCATCTTAATATATAATCTATAGCTCTTATCATTTTAGTGATTTTGAATATTATAATGTTAAGTGTATTGTGTTACCACAGTTTAAGGTCTGTAAGCACACTGCAGATAGTTTGCATACAACTAAACCCTCTCTCTCTTTTCAGGTTTATGTCAGATCTGTGAGAGATTTTTCTACAGAATCAATGTCTTTGGTAAGATGATATTTTAGAATACATAACACCTGCATCCACATATACATGCACAGCAATATGCACAGACATATTTATATCTAATTTTTAGTCAGATTTCCTTTATAGTTTGATTTTGAATTAGTCTACCTTATAGTCTGATTTTGAAATAGTATCAGTACCATGAGAGTCTGATTTTGAAATAGTATCAGTACCATGGGAAAATGCAATTTTTTTTAATATCAGATATTGTTATATCTCAGTTATATACTTAGTAATTAATATCTGCTTATTGTATTATCTGCAGTATTTACTAATAGTTCGTATAAGCTATATTTACACAAGAAAATTAAATTTAAAAAGATTTTTACTATAGGAAAACAATAATATTTTTGATAGTTTTAAATCATAGGAAGAATCCTTTCTTTTTCATCAAGTTATATATAAATAGATTATTATGTGCTGAATTGTGATTTGACAAATTATATAATTTTAAGTAAAGTTGTTCTTTATATTGTGATACATTTTGCTTTTCTTTTTTTATACCATTTTTTTTCACTCTTAAAGAATTTTGTTACAGAAGTAGGAAGGTTCCCATTTTATAGGTAGGCTACTTATGACTGAGTGAATCTGTCAAAATTTAATTTAACATTTATGTTCTGCCTATATTTTTAAATCTTCACTTAAAAACAGGCAAATAGAGAATAGAGACTTTATTTCTAAAAAAAAAAAAAAAGAATATGAGACATAGGTTTTGAATTTGGAATAGTAATATAATTGAAATTTGTCTTTGGGGGAAACTAATCATAAGAGTGTAGATAAGCTTTTTTAGAACGTGAATTGGCCCTGGTGTTTGTATTTCCTAAAATTGTTATAGATTGATCAACTTCAAATACTTGGTACATCTTTGAACCTGCAAATAAGAAAGAAAGAAAAGTCTCTAAATTTGGCAAAAAAAATTTTTTTCACAAAGCTCAGGCCTCTTAAATAAATCAAGTACAAATTTATTAGACTTTATTTTCACGATTCTAGTGCTCATTTTCACATTTTTATACTGAGCTTGGACCTTGCAGTTGTTTTCAACAAAGCATCCAGCTATTGTTGGTGAGGTTTTTACTATCTTCCTAAGAAGATTTTGAGGTTTTCCTGAGAATGTATTATTTAATGGCTAATCTGTCATTGGACCAGTAGTCTTTTAGAATTTAGGAAGTGGAGTATATTGTTTTATAGTAATGGAAGGATTGCCCTTTTCAAATAACACCAATTATTTGATCTTGTACTGTCTTCAGGATTTAAAAACATTTGGCCCAGTTCTATTATCTAAAGGGTCAGCATATAAACTAGACCCTGTATTCCTATCCAACCTAATCTTGGTATTATTAACTTACTCTAATCATGTACACCTTCTTCTGGATTCTCAGACATATCAAATTTGTTTTCTTAGAATGCTCTTGTTTATCTCATTCCCAACTTCTGTTCTTTACTTATTGGTTCCTTTCTGTAAATATCTTTTCAAAGCGAATTTTCTAAGCACACACTCTGCTGCCTCAAAGGGACTTCCTAAGACTACTCAATTTAAGTCATATCTCCCAATTTATGGTTTGTCCTTCCAATAGCACAAGTAGTGGTTGTGTTATATTTATTTTCAATACCCTGTGTGATAGATACATGGCCCACTACAGAGGAAAGGAGGAAGAAGGAAAAGAAGGAAGGAAATTTATGATGTTATTGTGTCTTTTTTCTCTAGGCTTATATTATCTGCTGTGCTTGATTTTTATCCATTAGTTACCTTCCCTGCCTATACTGTAAATCTCATTTCATGTTTTAACCTAGTGCTCAACATTTTCTTGACTAATTCTCTGATGGGCTACCTCTTAACTATTGGAACATAAAATAACCTTTAATGTCTATATGAAATGAAGACCAAGTGATTTACATGCTGAATGGTTTTTTAAATGCTATTAAATTATTTTTAATGTATGGGCCCATAATTTTCTAAGAAGAATGTTTTAGTGAATGTATAGATCTCTGCTATTGAGTACTGTAGTAGCTAGACATGTGTGGCTACTAAAATTAAAAGTTCATTTCATAATTTGCACTAGTCATATTTAAATTTCTTAGTGGCCACAATATTGTGGAACATTTTCATTGTCACAAAAGGATCTGTTGGACAGTGATGATGTATTTTTTTACAGTTATTTATAGAATAATAAAATGTGTTCAAAGGCATTGCCATAACAAGTACTGTTTCCTCTTAACCTAGAAGGTGGTAGCTTACTGTAAATATTATATACTTATTGATATTAGGAAAAGCATTTGCATCAATTTTGTCAAGCTGTTTTCAGATCTCTAATTATGTAATGTTATAAGCAATCTCTTGTAAGTACCATTCTCTTTCTTGTCCTTCCATATTTCATTATTTATCCCCTTCAGAAAGACTTTGCTTACCACTCTTCTTACTTAACCACACCATATCCCTTCCAACATACATTTGTCTCCTAAGTTAAAATTGATTTGGGTGTCTCCTCTGTAATCATTTCTTGTGGAATGCCATATTTCATTGTCAGCAAGGGAGACAAATTAGTTACTTAGGTAAGGTTTATTTATTTATTATTTAATTTGGTGCCATGGATTAAACTCAGAGGCATTTGCCCACTGAACCACATCCCCAGCCCTGTTTTGTATTTTATTTAAAAACAGCGTCTCACTGAATTGCTTAGCACCTTGATTTTGCTGAAGCTGGCTTTGAACTCATGGTCCTCCTGCCTCAGCCTCCCAAACTGCTGGGATTATAGGCATGCACCACTGCATCTGGCAAGTAAGGTTTATTGGGAATTATTATGTAAGTTTATTTGCTGTCTTCCCAAATACATACTTACTTGAGAATTCATTAACTGCCAGGTGCAGTGGTGCATGCCTGCAATCCCAGCAACTTGGAAGGCCGAAGCAGGATGATGATAAGTTTGAGGCTAGTGTCAGCAACTTAGCACACCCCTAATCTACTTGGTGAGATCTTGTCTCTTAAAAACAAAGTACTGGGGATGTATATCAGTGAGCCCTTGGGGTCAGTCCCCCATACCCCCCAAAATACATTATCCAAACTTTTAAGAGAATATTATCAGAAACATCAATTTATAAATATATCATTAAAAATACAGCTTACTTGCTACATACACACAGTCTGATTACATGGAAAGCCTAATTTATAATTCATAAGTCGGTTTTTGGTCATGAATTAACAAGTACAGTAACTCGAATCAGTCCATTAGCTGTCCTAGCATTCCCCTTTCATCTGTGTATATGACTATATTGTGTCCAGGCATTTTGTCAGCCAAGGCACATCTCACCTCCTTTCTGTTCATTTTGCTGAACATTGTTCTTTCATCATTGATGAGCTACAGTTTTCTTTTGTGTTAAACTTTGATGCAGTTTCTAAGCCCCACCCTTCCATGTTTGACTCAAGGAATCAGCTTCCTTGAAAAAATAAATTAATTTAGTTTTATTTGAGTTTTAAAATTTTCACTTTCAGAGTGATGGATAATCTTATTTTCTGTTGGGGTAGAGGCAGGTGGATGACAGCACCACCCAGCTGAAACTATAGGATTGATTTACATCCCTCTTGATGTCAAACATAGTTTCACAAACTACTTTCTCTTTTTTCCCCACACTTATGTAGTTATTTCTGTAATTTTTTTTTCTTGTTACCACTTTTAATCACAATACACTATTATGAACCAAAATATATATTTAAGTCCATTTGAAGTCTTTGTTACAGTAGAGGGGAAAAAGAAAGAGAAATTATACAAGTGTTGAAGTGATATTAGTTACAAACCAAATCCAAAATTTCATAGACTACATTTTTTAGAATATTTTCTGATAACACTTTCTTTGTCCTTTTTGTTTTAATTAGTTCAGTGTAGTTATACATAATAATTGATTTCATTTTGACCTAATCATATAAGGATGAAATATAATTTGCTTCAACTTCAGTCTTTAGTCCTTCCCTTCCTTACCCTCCCCTTCCCTGTTTTCTTTCCCCCACTCTACTAGTCTTCATTCTGTTTGTTTATGGTTTTTAAAATTATGCTTTATAGATACACATAAACTGAATTTTATCTTCCAGTTATGACTTCATTTCCACATAAGTTGGGGAAGTATTAGAGTAAAAGTATCTAAAATGATTGAACCAACTGAAGGGCCCCTCAGAACCTTTAGTACCCTTGGGAATATCCTAGACAAAATATTTTTCCTAAATTTACAAGACATAGAATTCTTTATTGACAAGACCAATATTCTTACCACACTTTCAGGACTTTAAGAAACATCTCACTATATCTGTTTATTCCTTTTCTTTCAAGGGAAGGGAAGGTACTGGATTCAAGTTCAAGGCCTTGCCTGTGCTAGGCACATGCTCTACCATGGAGCTACATCCCCAGCTTTATGCCTCATTGTATCTCTTTAGTAAAACACTTTTTCTTAGGAATTTCTTATTTTCTGTTGTAGCTTCAGTTTATACATTAATTACTGATACTTTAATATATTGTTTTCTATTTTCTTTTTGAAAAACTATAATGTTTCAAAGAAATTGTACACTGGTTATACTTTTATGGACTAGCATGCTAATTACACCATTTAAAATAACAAGTTATTTTAAAGAAAACTAGTTGATTTATACAGTAAACTTTATAAACTGCACATTTTCTTTTTTAAAGTTGTATCTTCTTTTAGATACTTAAAAGGACAATATACAGTTACGTATATTTGCTAAGTTATAACTGTGATCATATGATTCTAGAAAATAAATGCTTAATAACATAATCACTGTCTTTGTTTTTCTTCAGGTTCCAGCAACAAATTATATATATACACCCCTTAATCAACTTAGAGGTGGTACAATTGTCAATGTCTATGGTGTTGTGAAATTCTTTAAGCCCCCGTATCTAAGCAAGGGAACTGGTAGGTATTAAAATTGGTGGACCTTCTATATAATATAGTTTATTTTTTTCCCCTGGAGCTGGGGATTGAACTCAGGGCTTCTACCACTGAGCTACATCACAAGCATCGGTGGACTTTCTATGGACTAGAACTGCCTGTTAGTTGCAGGAACATGGCTATTTCAGTACCCTAAGTCTTTGAAGAGAATCTTAATTCTGATTTGTAATTGCTAAATAACACTGATATATATTCTTCAGCAATTTTAATTTATAAAATAAATATGGTATTTAGATTCAGAAGTCCAGTTTAAGACAGTAAAAATAAATTTTAAAAAAGATGCCAAACAGCAACATGAAAGCATAGGCAAATATAAAATTTGCTGGTAAAGGGAAATATGTAAACAGATAAAGAATATTACAGGATTCTATCAGTACTATTACAGGATGAATGATTTTAAATCTGATACATAAGTTGAAATAACTGTAGCTATATAAATATGTTAACGGATACAAAATATACCAAGATGCAAATTATAATATCAATAAAAAGTATGCTGGGAGAAGAAGTAAAAGTATGGAATTTTTTATGTGGCATAAATTAAGTGGTTCTGATATTAAAATAGATTGTTATTATAAGATGTTTTATGTAAACCCTGTGACAACCACAAAAATATTACCTGTAAAAAATGCACAAAAGAAAATGAGAAAGGAATTAGAAATGAGTTTTATCATTATAAAACCTCATCCAAACATAAAGGAAGATAGAAAGAAAGAAAAACAACAGAACAAAAGACTTGCAGTACTCATAGAAAAGTACTAAATGAACACATATCCTTCCCAGTCACTAACTCCTTACATTATAGATGGATTAAATTCAGCAATCAAAAGACATAGATGATAGAATGAAAACAAATAAGAAGATAACCAAAGAAAGCACAAGCAGTACACTTATATCAGATAAAATAGACTTTTAGGTCAAAAACTATTACAACAGAAAAAGGATAGCTTATAATGGTAAAAGGATCAATTCATCAGGAAAATATAATAATTATATATCCAGCCAACATCAGAGCTCCCAGTATATGAAACAAACATTGCAGATATATATATATATATATATATATGAAGGAAGAAATATGTAGCCACATAATTACAGCAGAAAATTTCCATATACCATGTAAAATAATAGATGGAACGTCCACGCAGAAGATTAATTAAAGCAGAAAATTTTAACAAAACTATAGACCAATTGAGTTTAATAGGCATATACAGAACATTCTTTTTTTATACCAGGGATTGAACCCAGTGGTGCTTAACCACTGAGCAACATCCTGAGACTCTCCCCCGACCCTTTTCTTTTTTTTTTTTTTCTTTTGAGACAAGGTCTCACTCAGTTGCCAAGGCAGGCTTTGAACTTCTGATCCTCCACCTGGGAATTATAGCATGTGCCACTGTGTCTGGCAGAACATTCATTATAACTAGAGACTATTAACATGATCTTCTCAAATATACACAGTACATTCACCAGAGTAGGTCACATGTTAGGTTACTAAACAAGTTGGTAAATTTAGGATTGAATATATACCAAGTGTTATGTCCAGCTACAATGGAATGGAATTAGAAAACTGTAACAGGAAAACTAAGAAATTCATAAATGTATGGATATTAAATAATATCTCTTAACCAGTGAGTCAAAGAAGAAATCAAAATGGAAATTAGAAAATATCTAGAGACAAAAATGAAAGCACAACATACTAAAGCTTATGAGATGCCTCAAAAGCAGTTCTGAGAGAGCTGGACAGTAATAAGCACCTATGTTAGAAAAAGGAGAAAGATCACAAATAACCTAATTTACAAAGAATTACAGAAGGAAACAATTCCAAAGTAGAGAGAAGGGAGTAAGTAAGTAAGATCAGAGTACAAATAAATAAAACAAAGAACAGTAAAACATTGAGAGAAAAAACGTTTTTTGAAAAGATAAATAAAATTGACTTTCAGCCAGCCAAAGAAAAAAAATTCAAGATCAGAATTGAAAGGAGAAATATTACATCTGATGCCACAGAAAATAAAGGATTCCCAAAGAATAATGTAAACATAAGAATGAAAAGATAGAAAATTTGATCAGACTTACAAGGTGATTGAATCATTAATCAAAAAATCTCCAACAGAGAGAGAGAGGCTCAAGACCAGATGACTTTACTGGTGAATTTGGCCAAATATTTAAAGAAGAATTAGTGCCAATCCTTCTCAAACTCTCTAAAAAAGAGTTCAAAAAATGTTCCCTTTTCAGAAGGGAACATATCCAAACTAATTTTGTGAATGTATCCTTACTATATCAAAATCAAAGACTGAAAAAATAGAATACTACAGGCTAGTATCCCTTAGGAACATTGACATAGACATCCTCAATAAAAAGTGAATAAACTGAATTCAACAGTGCATTAAAATAATGATGTACCATGATCTAATGGAATGTATTCCTGGGGTGAAGGATATTTCAACATATGAAATCAATCAGTTTGTTCCACCATCCTAATAGAATGAAGTATAAAAATCATACCACCTCATTTGATGCAGATACAGCATTTAACAGAATTCAGTACTTTCATGAAATAATACTCATCCTAGATATGAGAGAATATTACTTCAACTTAACAAAGACTGTGTATTAAAAGCCCACAGTTTATATAACGCCTGATATTCAAACTGAAAGCATTTCCTGTAATGTCAGGAAAAAGACAAGGTACACACATGCTTCACTTCAACATAGTACCTAGAGCAGTTAGGCCAGAAAAATAAATAAGGCATTCAAATGAGAAAGGAAGAAATAAAATTGCCTTTGTTTGCAGAGGGCATGATCACGTCTTGTACCCTTCCCCACACACTAATACCTTAAGAAATAATAAACAAGTTCAAGAAAGTTCAAGATTGAAAATCAGCATATGAAAATCAGTTTTCTGATTTTCATTTCTGTATATTAACAGTGAATAATTTCAAATGAAAATAAAACAGTGCCATTTATAATAGCATCAAAAACTAGAAAATGATTAGGAATATTTAGTCAAGGAAGCAAAAGATTTGCACACTGAAAAATACACAATATTGCTGGAAGAAATTAAAGAAGATACAAATAAAAGGAGTGATATTCTGTGCTCATGGATTGGAAGACTTAATATTGTTAAAAGGTCTATGCTATTCATAGTGATCTAACAGATTCAATATAGTCTATAAAAATCCCAGAATTCATATGGAATCACAGAGAATCCCAGAAAAATGTGGAGGCTTCTCAAATTCCAAAATATATTATAAAGCTACAGTAATAAAAACTGTATCATACTAGCATAAGACAGATATACATCAGTGAAACAAAATAGCCCAGAAATAAACCTATGTGTATGGTCAACTGATCATCAACAAAAATGCCAAGAATATACACTAAGGGAAGGATAGTCTCTTTAACAAATGGTCCTGGGAAAACCAGGTAACCATGTGCAAAATATAACACCAGAAGCACAGGGAACAAAACCAAAAATAGACAAGCAGAAATACATCAAATTAAGAAGATTCTTTTCAGTGAAGGTTACTATAGAGGAATTGGCAATCTATAGGAGAAAATATTTGTAAATGATGTATCTGATAAAAGATTAATCTCCAGAATGTATAAGCAACTCTCATCACTCAGCAAAAACAAACCAACCAATCACAAACTAATATAAAAAATAGGCTGCAGACTTGAATAGACATTTCTCTGAAGAAACTAGTTGGATAGCAATTCAGTATATTAAAATGGATTCAGTGGTGCTAATCATCAGGGAAATGGAAATCAAAACCACAGAGAGATATCACCTCATGCCTGTTAAGTTACCTTTTTCTTGGAGGAAATCTTTGCCAACTCCACCTCGGAGCATTAATCGCCAGGATATGTAAAGAACTCAAAAAACTTAACACCAAAAAGCAAATAACCCAATCAGTAAATGGGCAAAAGAACTGAGTAGGCACTTCACAGAAGAAGAAATGTTCAACATCACTAGTAATTGGAGATATTCAAATTAAAACTTAACAGAGATTTTGTCTCCAGTCAGAATGTCAATTTTCAAGAATACAAGTAACTTATAAATGTTGACCAGGATATGGGGGGAAAGGTACACATACGTTGCTGGTGGGACTGCAAATTGGTACAACCACTCTGGAAAGCAGTATGCCAAGATTCCTTAGAAAACTTGGAATGGAACCACCATTTGACCCAGTTATCCTATTCCTGGGCATGTATTTAAAGGACTTAAAATCAGCATACTATAGTGATATAGCCACATCACTGTTTATAGCAGCATGGTTCACAATAACTAAGCTGTGGAACCAACCTAGAAGCCCTTCAACAGATGAATGAATTATGTGTGTATACACAATGGAATATTACTCAGCTATAAAAAAGAACAAAATTATGACATTTTCTGGATGGAGTTGGGAGTCCAAGTGCAATAAGCCAATCCCAGAAAACCAAAAACTACATGTTCTCTCTGATATGCGAATATTATCTCACATAAGTGGTGGTTGTGATGGGGAAGAATTTCACTAGATTAGACAAAAGAGAATGAAGAGAAGGGAGGGGGAATGGGAATAAGAAAAACAGAATTAATTGGACATGACTTTCCTGTATTCGTATATGAATACGTGACCAGTGAAGTTGCACCTCATGTACAATCATAAAAATGGGAAGTTTTACTTCATCATGTATATGATATGTCAAAATATATTCTATTGTCATGTATAACTAAAAAGAACAAATAAAAAAAATTTTTAAAAGTTGAGTATTTCCATAAAAAAAAAATAGCAAATGTTTGTGAGGGTTTGGAGAAATTGAAGTCCTTATATACTATTGTGTACCTGTGAAATGGTATAAGCATTCTAGAAAACAAATTTTCTTAAAAATAGAACTGTCCTTATAATCCACCATCCCATTTCTAGTTATTGATCCAAAAGATTTGAAATCAGAATTCCGAAGGGATATGTGAACTCCCATGTTTTTTCATTGCTTCATTATTTGCAGTAGATAAGTCATGAAAGCAATCTAAATATCCGTCAAAGATTGGCTACATACAGTGGAATACTGTTCAGCTTTAAAAAAAAAAAAAAAATACTGTCATGCAACAACATAGGTAAACCTTAAGGGTAATATGCCAACTGAAACAAGGCGGTCACAAAAAAACGAATACTGTATGATTCCCTTTCTTTGTTTGAAGTATCTAAGGTAGTCACACTCATAGAAATAGAAAGTAAAATGGTTGTTGCCAGTAACAGAGGAGAGAGAAAGTAGAGTTGCTATTCAGTGGGTATAAAGCTTCAGTTAGCAAGCTGAAGAAGTTTTAGAGACCTTTTATACAATATTGTGATTTTACAGTACATCACACTGAACACTGAAAAAATTGTTAAAAGGTTAGATCTCATTTTCTATTTTTTACCCTTATGACCCCTTTTGAAGACAAGAATAAATGAAGAAATTAGAAGACAGATTAAACCTCTACATCATTTTTCATCCACATACTTAGGTAATTCTTAAGTCGAAAAGTTATAATCAGTAAATTCCCATATGATAATGTAAGGCCTAAGCAGCAACAGTAGCATCAACAAAAAACATGTAAAATAATAGTATATTAAAAACCGTGAATTTCTGTTTATTGTGAAATAATAAAAAGGGAGCAGGAGAAAACACAGTTCATCTATTTAATCCAGTTCAACTAAATTTAATGTTGTATTTAACCTATTCTAAAACACAATCATTCGTTAATGGTACGATTTTGTGTTTTATTAAGAAAATAATATTACCAGTTAAAATAGGTGTGTTTTTTTAAGAGGAACCCATATTTCTGAGACATTAAAAATATGAAACTGAATGTCATTGATGAAATACTATCTATATATTGTATGCTAGAACCCTCGGTCATTCTGGGAACACAAAAAGATGTTCTCATTGAGTTCATATTACAAAGCCATTTTATTTATAAGGATAAATATATGCAAATTATGTTATCAAGGATTCTCTGGTGTAATCTTGAGTGGGTTGATTGGGGAAAAAAATCTCATTTTCATGTACACAGCGTATGCTGTTATTAATGAACAAAAGACATTGTACATTAATTATACTATACAAAAGACATTGTAAAAACTTAAATCTGTAAATAAGTTTGAAATAGATTTCAAATCAAGTCTGAAGAAAGCTAAGGGTTTTATGGAAAAATCTTTATGATTTGTGTTTTAGGGGAAAGGGAAACATTGAAGTCGAAGCAGAGAATTTATTGTTCAAACATGCTTCAAATATATTTATTCCAACTTTATTTTTCCTCAAAGTCTGCATGACCCCACCCCATTCAATGTATATACATATACTTTAAAATTAGTAGTCTGTTTTCACAAAGTTTTCCTTGAATCTTACATGTGCCCCTCTGGGTATTATTAAATATAATGTTGTGATCACTGTGATCCTCTTCCAAATTGTCAGTTTTACGGGTTGATTTTTTTTTTTTTGGTGGGGGGGCATGAAGAGGATACCAGGGATTGAACTCAGGGACACTAGACCACTAAGCCACATCCCAAGCCCTATTTAGTATTTTATTTAGAGACAGGGTCTCACTGAGTTGCTTAGCACCTTGATTTTGCTGAGGCTGGCTTTGAACTCATAATTCTCCTGCCTCAGCCTCCTGAGCCACTGGGATTACACGAGTATGCCAGCATGTCTGGCTTACTAGTTGATTTTGATTGACTTGGTAAGCCTAGAAAAGAGATAGATTACTGTTAATAATGTCCATCTATGGTGTTAGAAGATACCATTTAAAAACTTCTTTGCATTGGTGTGATGTTAATTCTTAAAACTTTGGTAATAAATTGTTCACCAAATACATCATTTTAGAAAATAACCTAAAAATGATAATATAAAATAAATGATAGCTGGTTTAAAAACACTGATAACTCTTAATTTTCATTTATTAGAGAGTATAGTCATAATTTCTTCTGATAATGTTATTAAATCATACATAAAAGTGAAAGCGACATGTTACTATAATATTTATTATATATGTGTATGCATCTTACATCTTTATCAGATACGTTTAGCTGAGGTATGTTTCCTAAGATGTGTTAACTAAGGAATTCAGTCCCTTAGTAAAAATTTGTGGCTAGTAAAGAACCATCTGTTATTACAGAGGTAATATGTTTCTTCTGAAATACTAAATTAAAATAAATGTCATCAGTTTTATCTTAGCAGTCTTTGAAACTTTAAAATCTTTCAGACATAGCAAGATGTCTTAACTACTAGCAAGAGAGTAAAGGTTTAAACTATTCATCTTGAAGTTTTAGTTATAGTTAACATTTTTATTTCTGCTGACAGAACTCATCCTTCAACAGGAGTAAGTGCTATAGGAGAGTCAGACAAATGTCATTTGTGTTCAGGAGAGGATCAGCTTCATTAACATTACCAGAAAAAAAGTACTAAAAGAAATATATAGGAGCAGTACACATCTGTGCCTTTTAAGAATACTACATAAAGTAATATTATTTCACAAATGCAGAGCCACAATCTCAATAACATCCAGATATACATACAACTAGGTAGAGGAAAATGACCTTCATGTGACTCAAATTTAGATGGGGAAAAGTTTATATTCTTTGATATATCATTACCTATAATTTTTTTCACTAAGATTCATTTTATAAATGTTAAATCTATTGTAGTGGAGTCAGGTATGATTTGGCATTCTTCTTGACTAAAATTTGTTTTGAAGACCTCTTTCTCATTCTGAGCACTAATAATTGCATATGACCTATTGAATGTTTTCTTACTCCTAGTAGTTATCTCCTGGAAGCAAATGTATCATTTCCCAAATGTTATTGACAGTCATTGGCTTTTATTCTTTTGGAAGTCTATAAGTCCATCAGTCCTATTTTTAGAAGGACATAGGGTACCATAGATACTAACACTTTTACCCAAGAGACCTGAGAAAAACTTTGAGGAGTATAGAATCAGCTAACATTAACATATCTGTGTGTCATCAAAATTGACTCTTCGTGGGGTGTGTAATATAATCTTAGAAGATGGGATCATTGCTTTCTTAGGACTTTGGAGATTTTGTAGTAGTGATTTTCTATCAGAATTTTGTATCTTATTCTGCGCTTTTTGAATATATTTTAAAGTTGAGTGACAACTTATCCATTTTAAAGTGGAGTTTTTGGATCAGGCAGGTACTGAGTTTTCCATTTTCCAAGAACTAAAATGAATTACTGCATTATTTCTAGGTGAATATTATTTCTAGGTGAATAAGGTGAATATCACCTTATTCTAGGTGAATGAGGTTCACAGGTACTTGACAATCTTTCAGAAATGGAAGGCATCCAGGCCAAGGATAGTCATCAGTTATCTCTTTAAAAACCTGGAAGGTTGAGCTAAGCTTGTCTTCTTCATGTGCCTCATTCTGTTTTGCAGTTAGTCTGTCCATTTCTACCTGGAGAATGGAGATGGGGAAAAATGATTTTCTTTCCATAACCTTCGTATTGTTACTTACATGCAGGAATGACTTGAATGAAGCTGAGGCTTTCATCTGTCTTTCTGTGCATATTCTAGCAATTGTACTTTATGATCTTTTCCTTTAGCAAATTTCATAACATGTTAATTTAGAGAATTACCCCTATATTTTGTTAGTTTATAATTTGGTTTTTTTTATTTATTTTTATTGTAAACAAATGGGATACATGTTGTTTCTCTGTTTGTACATGAAGTAAAGGCATACCATTTGTGTAATCATACATTTACATAGGGTAATGTTGTTTGATTCATTGTTATTTTTCCCCTCCCCCCACCCCTCCCACCCCTCTTTTCCCTCTGTACAGTCCTTCCTTCCTCCATTCTTGCCCCCCCCATTATCTCTCTCATCCACTTATCAGCGAGATCATTCTTCCTTTGGTTTTTTGAGATTGACTTATCTCAGCATGATATTCTCCAGTTTCATCCATATGCCTGCAGATGCCATAATTTTATTATTCTTTATGGCTGAGTAATATTCCATTGTATAAATATACCATAGTTTCTTTATCCATTCATCATTTGAAGGGCATCTAGGTTGGTTCCACAATCTGGCTATTGTGAATTGAGCAGCTATGAACACTGATGTGGCTGCATCTTTGTAGTATGCTGATTTTAAGTCTTTATGTACAGGCCGAGGAGTGGGATAGCTGGGTCAAATGGTGGTTCCATTCCAAACTTTCTGAGGAATCTCCATACTGTTTTCCAGATTGGCTGCACTAATTTGCAACCCCACCAGCAATGTATGAGTGTACCTTTTTCCCCACATTCTCCCCAACACCTATTGTTGCTTGTATTCTTGATAATGGTCATTCTAATTGGGGTGAGAAGGAATCTTAGGGTAGTTTTGGTTTGCATTTCTCTTATTACTAGAGAAGTTGAACATTTTTTCATATATCTATTGATTGCTTGTAGATCTTCTTCAGTGAAGTGTCTGTTCATTTCCTTATCCCATTTGTTGATTGGATTGTTTGTATTCTTGGTGTAGAGTTTTTTGAGTTCTTTATAGATTCTGGAGATTAGTGATCTATTTGAAGTATGAGTGGCAAAGATTTTCTCCCACTCTGTAGACTCTCTCTTCACATTGCTGATAGTTTCCTTTGCTGAGAGAAAGCTTTTTAGTTTGAATCTATCCCAGTTATTGATTCTTGCTTTTATTTCTTGTGCTATGGGAGTCCTGTTAAGGAAATCTGATCCTAAGCCGACATGTTGAAGATTTGTACCTACTTTTTCTTCTATAAGATGAAGGGTCTCTGGTCTGATTCCAAGGTCCTTGATCCATTTTGAGATGAGTTTTGTGTAGGGTGAGAGATAGGGGTTTAGTTTCATTCTGCTGGAATGAAAACTGGATTTCCAGTTTTCCCAGCACCATTTGTTGAAGATACTATCTTTTCTTCTCCATTGCATATTTTTGGCACCTTTGTCTAGTATGAGAAAATTGTATTTATTTGGGTTTGTGTTCGTGTCCTCCATTTTGTACCATTTATCTACCTGTCTATTTTAGTGCCAATACCATGCCATTTTTGTTACTATTGCTTTGTAGTATAGTTGAAGATCTGATATTACTTAATCATAAAAGTTAATACATTTTTCTCAATCTGTCTTAAAACTTGGAATGCATTCTTTTATTCACTCAATTAAAATTTTTCTTTCTGTTTTTTTTTTTTTTTTTTCTTGCTCGTAGCTTTGGGTTAGACTTAGTTGTCCACAGTGATAAAGCAGTAGAGACTGAGTTTTCAAGGAAGGCATAAATGTGATTAGTTAGCTAATATGAGGCATATTTAATTGTATGCTGTATAATTGAAGGAAAAATAAAGGACTCTGGCAGTGAACAGGGGAGAGCCTTCTAAGATCTTGATTTAGTATTTTATTTGAACTTTAAAGGGTAAATTGAATTTTGATAGATGAGGAAGAAGAAGACAGCATTCCAAATTTTGGAGGTAGCAGCAGTAGTTATCAGAATTCTGTAATAAAAGAGAGAATTTTTCAATTACAGAAGTCAAATGCTGAGGAAGTTGACTTAAATATAATTTGAAACAGTAATATATCAATATTATATTGAAACATAATTTTATGCTGTTGTGCAGTCTTAGGAATCGTTATTAAGAGCCTGAGGTCAAAGTAAACATATTTTTGTATTTAATTTATGGTTTTCTAGATTTAATTTAAAATGTGATAAGCTGATTTATTCAGATTATATTTGTTATGTATGCAACCAAATACTTTATATGATAGAGCTCTCATAGCTGGAATTAGGACTTTGGAACCTTAAAGTTAAGAATTGCTTTTACATCCATCTGCATTTTTGAGAGCTCC
This sequence comes from Sciurus vulgaris, assembly GCF_902686455.1. NCBI lineage: Eukaryota > Metazoa > Chordata > Mammalia > Rodentia > Sciuridae > Sciurus > Sciurus vulgaris. The sequence continues at coordinate 28,852,070 of NC_136468.1, forward strand.
TTTTACTTGAGTATACTATCCCCCCAACACATACACTTTCTATATCATTGGTCAAGAAATTAAAAATATCTTCTCTATCTTATTTTTTGATTTGTTTCTTTCTGTTATTTCTGGAGCTTCTTATGTATTAATGATATTAATCTCTCTTCTGTCATATTTGCTAGATGCTTTTCCCAGTTATTGCATGCATTTCAGTTTTTCTGCTGGTAATTTTCAAAATACAGATAAAGTACTATGGAGTAGTCTCCCCTCCACACACCTGTTTCTTTGGAAAGACCAAACCCATCCAAGATCTGATGATATGTTTTGTTGGTAATCGATCTGTTGTTTCAAAATCACTTACTAGATAATGTGATGTATAGATCACTTACATGTGTGTACTGATCTGTGGGAACTGAGATGCATTTTCTGATCCCAGCATGTGACCTGTGATAATTTGTCAGTTAAAAAAGACAACCTCTCAGATGTTGATCAATTTTTTTTGACATTGGCCAGTTTTTGCTGTAATTTGTATGGGAACTTTTGGGGGGTGTTGAAGTTGTTAGGATTCTTTATTTCAGTCTTGATTTTCTTTGTAATTATATAATCTACTTGTGAATTTCAGGGTTTTTCTTTTTTACTTATTTATTACTTGAGTGGATTTTTGTGGCTTGCAGGAATATATTGAATGTTTTTACCATTCATATGCTGGTATATGGAATTTAATATATTTGAAACCAGATTGGATTTTATATAAAACTCAACCCCTAGGTTCTGATTTATTTCTTCTCTAAATTTAGGATAGTTTCAATTTCTTACAGAAATTATATATACGATATACCAAAGGACAAGTTCATACACACACACACACACACACACACACACACACACACACACACACACATACTATATATATATATCTCCATGGGGCATTGGTTCCAGGACCTACAAGGGTACCAAAATTGGCAGATGATCAAGTTCCTTATATAAAATGATGAAGTACTGCATATAACCTACATATATCCTTACTTTTAGTTTTCTCTAGATTACTAATACCTAATATAACATAAATGCAATGCAAATAGGTGTTATACGGCATTGTTCTGGGAATAACAACAAAAAATGTCTGTATATATTCAATACAGATTTTTTTAAAAAAGTATTTTTGTGATTGTGAGTTGCAACTGACTACCAATGTTGAGCATCATGAAAGAGTATCAGGGAAGATAGCACTAACGTAGCAAAACACATAATTTGATGAACGGATTCTATTGAATGTGTATCTCTTTGTACCACGGTAAATTAAAAAAATTTTAAGTTGAACCATTGTTAGGAGAGAACCACCTATATTTCTTGTAACAGGAGCATTTTCATTAGAAGTTGCATGATTATGCTATGTCTGATTCTGTTTGGGCTGCTGGAGCAAAATATACACTGGGCAGCTAATACACAAGAGAAATATATTTCTTACCATTCTAGAGGTTAAGAAGACTAGGATATGCTTATTCTTGATATTCCTTATAAATTTACCATTTAATATGTGGCATTAGTACCTGGCTTCTTTCACATGGCCTGATTTTTTTCAAGATCAATCCATTGTTGAAGCATGCATGTATCAATTCAACTTTCAGATTTACAGTGGTTCAACTTGGAATTTTTCAGTTTTGTTGTAGAAACTGTGTCTTGAAAAGCCAAAAATATTTTCTGTCTGTTGCTTTATGACCCCCAGATTAGTTTAATGATGGACATTGCCCCCCCCCCCCCCCCAAATGCCATGCAACATGAAATCAATTGTAGGCACCGTGTAAATAAACATATCGTAGTAAAGCTTTATATAAAAACAGGCAGCTGCCCCACGGGTCATAGTTTGTTGACTTTGTTTATGTCTATTATTTTCATCCAGTTTAAAATGTATTTATTTACTTTTTATTTTTTTAATTTTAAAATTTTATTTTTGTTATACATGACAATAGAGTATAATTTGATTTATTCATACAAACATGGACTACAACTTACTCTAATTAGGATCCCAGCCTTGTCGTTGTGCACAATGTAGAGATTCACTGTGGTTCATTCTACTTTGTCTAATCTACTAAACTGCTGTTCCTCTCCATATAAAATGAATTTAGATGGTAGAGCATGTGTTTATATTTGCTGTCTCCCAAGTTATAATTGAAATGTCAATTTAGAAAAAGTTCTGCCACCTATCTAATCTGTCACTATGTATTATATAATACGTCATATATAATATATAGTATGTATAGTATTTATGATATATCACTGTATTATGTTATACTATATATCATACTATTTGCTTTCCTACCTTCAGTGCTCTTTTACAGTATAATAAAATACAAAGGGAAATCATGTAACTTCACACCACATAATAAAGAAGTGCTCTTATTACATAAGTTTCCTTAGAAAAGAAATAAGATTGTAGTATATTATGTGGCCTTGATTCAGTGATTTACCTTCATAGCTTGTACTTAAATATTATTTCCATAAGATACTTCTATACAAATGGAAGAGTGTTGCTGAAATATTGATTGGTTTAAAAACAGCAGTACCAAAGTAGATGAAAAGGAGATGAAGCAGCTTTCATGGAGGAATTTTTTGCAGATTATATAATTTATGCATGCATGCTTCTTTGATTAAAGACCTTGCTTAGATGAAGTACTAACTTTTCCTTATAAGAAAACTCCAAGGCAATTTACACTTAATCAAGCTGAGGAAATGAGGTGAATTGTTCAAGATTGCAGAATAAAGTGCTTAATTTATCATTTATTATCTTTCTAGATTTATATCAAGTTATGGGAAGTATACCAAAGTGTTAAACCAGTTAAATACTTTGTCAGCAATTTAATTGTTAAGTATCACTAAAGCATTAAAGTCAATATTCTCTCAACAGTTTAAACACATATATTTTGGAGGCTATATTTAGGTAAAGTAAAAATACTGATTTGTTAAAGTTCTTTACCCACTTTCCCTGGTGATGTTAACTATAAAGAAAGACGTAAATTACCTTTAGTTTGTATCTTCATTTAAGAAAGAGTGAAAATAAGTCATATGGAAAATAAATACTTGTATTATGTGTGGATTCATTATTGAAAGTTGTGGGGTTGATGTGTTTTTTGAATAAAACATTTCCATGGAGCAATTAAAAAATCTATTTTAGCATTTTTTGCCTTGCTAGTAACATTTGGTGAGCTTCTTTATCCTAAATCTTAAGCTAGATATTAGATCTTTTGGGCCCTTGATTACCCCTTTGCTCTATGAGAATTGTCTTATTTTGTCTGTTTGGTGGTTTAATTAATTTTAAGATTAAGGTAAGGCGGGTTAATGGTTACTTTCCACTTTTCCATCTTTTCAGAAACTCTTGGGTCCCAAGTAAATTTTCTTTTCAGGATGAGATGCTCTTGTTAACTACAGGATTCTGGAAAGATAACTCTGGAAAGAAACCATATTTAATAGTAACTAATTGAGAATCCAGTAGAAATTCAAATCTAAATTTGTGACCCTTTGAATCTATACTTTCCATTTCATTTGCCAAATTTAATCAGGTTGGCACCATATCTTGGCAAAGCAATTTTAGATACTATATATTTTCTTCAGACAGATTCTAAGATCACATGTAGGTTTATTAGAGAAGGCTGTTGTTATGAGTATTAGAAGAAATACTGTCAATCTTTTCCTGCTACTACCACTCAGCACTTGCAGAGCATTTTACCATGCTAGGCACTATTCTAAGCACTGCACAAGTAATCACTTGTTTAATTCTAACAGTTCATTAAGGTGAATACTATTACTTACCCCATTTTTTTCAGATAAGAAAATTGAGACTGTCTGCCACTGGCTTCAGGGGGGATGAATTATTACAAGTGCCATATACTTGCTGTAGGTTAAGACATAAGTTGATTAATCAACTGCTATGTGTTATAAGTGCTGTGAACTGAGAAGACTTGTTACTAAATCCGGAAGCCTATCTTTCTATGTTTTCTGATTAAAAGGTGTCCACTTTCCCTTTGATATTCTTCAGAAGTCTTGTATTTTCTTTCTCATTCCATTTTTATTACATATATTATTTTAGTGCCACGTTGGGCATCTGCACATAGCTAAATTATTTAAATAACAAATTCCTAACTCCTGTCCATCATCATCTGTAAAACCATGTAACTGATGCTTTGTCATCCTGAACTCTCTAGAGTGGAGTTAATCAGTGCACCTGCACCCGTCTCCTCCCACAAGTGAAGTTCTTTTTTTATAAGAATTGTATTCTGACATTTTGTTTTGTTCCCAGGTCTGCTGATACTTATTTTACTTGTTATTTGAATTAAATAACTTAATTAACTATATATATCAATGTGAAAAAACCATCTTTATAAAAACTAAGTTGAATGCTTTGCAAAGGTAACGAATAAACAGTAGGCAAGATTTGCCCCTTGGGCGATAGTTGGGCCTGTTCCTACCCCATTCCTCTGTCTCTTTTTTCTTACCACTTAGGTTCAGTAGACTCCTCTTTAAGTGGTCTCACTTAAACATAAATCTTTGATTGTCTTTCATTAGTATTTAACTTTTTTCAAATGCCTGAGGAGAGACTTTTTTAAAAAAACTCTTATTCATTCAGTTTATGAATCATAAGCAAATCTTATCTATCACTAAGAATGCAAAAATAGCACATAAGTTTCATAGGAATGGCATACAATAATAAAATCCATGATAATGTCCTTAGGGTCTGTTTCTGTGGAGTAAATTTCTGTATTTTTTTTTTTTCATTATAATGTGTTAATTCTTAAGAAATGACCTATTTCAAGATAATTGCATGAAATTGTAAAGACTGCAAATATAATTCAGATACAGCTTGATTTTATGTAATGAGAATAAGAAAGACTTCATCACAATTTTAAGTGTAATATTTTATGTTTTGGGTGTTACTGTTCAGGTTTTTAAAAGCATGCAGCATGGAAATATATGATGATACAAACATGCTAAGTTTGCATCCCAGCTTTGTGACTTACAAGGTGTTAGAACTTGGATACCTTGACTGAACTTTTTAAGAAGTTTTCTTGTTTTAAAGCTGGAAGCAGTAACTTCTGCTATGTACAACTACATAAGAATTCAATTATGACCATTTGGAATAAATGAAACCAAATCCCTATCTCCTACCAGACATGAAAATTAATTCCAGGTAAATAACCAATCTGTATGTGATAGGCAAAATAATAAGCTTTCAGAAGACAAAAAAAAAAAAAAATTAAGGATATATATATATATATAAACGTGTGTATATTGTGTATATATATTGTGTATATATAATATATTGTATATATATATATAAAATATACACAATATGCAGAGAGAGCTTGCCATATTGCCTGGCATATAGTAATCCCTCAATAATTGTTGACTATTAATTGAAGATCTAGGAATAATTTGTTAACAGAAATAGTATATCTTCAGTTGGTTTTCTTTCTGAGTAGTAGTAGAATGCTTTGTTCAACTTCTGAAATTGGAATATTGACAAGTATTAGTTACAAAATATGACAAAAATAATCAATTATTAATAATAGTTAACATCCCTTGATAGACTTAATTTCTCACCTTTTGATTAAACTTGAATCTTTTCTAGAAATTTAATTTGAGATCTGCACTGCCTGACATTTTGAATTACAAGGATGTGTCTGAAATTTATAAATCCTTTTGTTTTTACCACTTTTCTAAAATGTGAATATTTAAAGTAATGCTCAGCAAGACTCTAGGACTATCTTAATACTGATTGTTCACCTGTGCCAAGTTTAAATGACAGTTTCCCTTTTTTCTGGAAAATGTCATGCATGTCATTAATTCTGCCTTTACCATGATGAGTCATTACCTATTTAGGGAATGTGAACACTTCACTAGCAAATAGAGGCATAAAATTTTGCATTAGCTAATATGATAATATCAGTTTATAAAAATATAAACCGATATAAGGAAATCAATAAGGTAAACTTCATGGGAGGAAGGACCATGTCTCACTCATTTAGTACTCTCACTGAACTTTGGTTATATGTGACATAAAGTGTGAATCTGCTATTCACTCTGCTTATGTACTAAATTTTTAAAAAAGACACTGGGGTCTGGAAAATAGTAAAGAATAAGCTAAGCTGTTATCACTACTGAAGTACAAAATATTAACCATAACAAAGATTTTAATGTTGTAGGATAATGGAGGGAAATCCCGAAGGACATTTACATTTTAGGCAGATTTGTGCAAACTGCAAGGGAAGCTATTTTCTTGTAGTAGGTTTGTCAGGTGATTCAACTGTTCTATAGCATCTACTTTATTCCACCCCTTGTACTGAATTAAGAAAATCATGCCTACAAATTCTTATTTACCACTTTGGGTGTGTGTATGCATACACACATATATATGTATATGTATGCATTCATATGTATGTATATATATATATTTATAGTTTTTGCTTTCAAGGAAGCTGTAGAAATATTTTTTCCTTCCTTCCCTTCTTGTTTGCCTACTTCCCTCTCTTCCTTGAGCACATGGTGAGTCTCTTTGGTTTACACTTGCCAAAAGTCACAGGTATAGTACTTCCAAAGGCGAAAACGTGGGTCAAGTGAAAGTTAGGAACATGGACTTAGCCTGCTGTTGGTAAAGATGCATATTTCATCCAGGTAATAGAGTTGTTTAGGTGAGATCACACGGAAGAGATTTCAGGCTTTACACCTTAGATGATGCAACTGAGGAATGCCCTCTCTTGCATAAACCTATATCAGATCCTCAGCTATCCTGTTTACACAGATTTTTGAGCATACAGACGACACTTCCAGTTGGGCATCCTCTGAGGTTGTTTCTCTTTTGGCTGTCCAATCCCACACAAACTCTGAACTTAGCATGGTCACTTTCGGGGAGTGGTGATGAGGAAGGAATATGTGCATTTTATCCCAGTTTCTGGATACATGTGAGATCAGAATGGGAGTACATATGTGTGACTAGCCAAAGCTACTGCTCTCATGGCCTCAATAAAGTTTCTTTGTAAAATTGATTAGAATCTACAGTACTTTTGAGAAAGGAGAATCTATTCAGTTTCGTGCAAAGGACTACAAAGCTAGTGATAACCCTGTAAAGACTTCTTAGATAATGGGCCTACATCAGTGTTTACCAAAATATTACCTAGAGTCTTCAATCTATGAACTCATCTTTTGAAGGTTGGCATTCCCCTGGTGATGGTGGTGATGCTGTGTTAAAACTTTTCAATTTTAAAATTTAAATTAAACCTAATTTTCTTAAAATCAAAATCTCAGTACTCCCCCACCTGCCCCCAGTTACTGCATCCTTCATCTTAGTACTACAAGGACTGGACTTTGTTCGTCTTGGCTAACACTGAAATTCAATATATATATGCCATGAATTCGCAGTTTTGCTCTTGCATTATACCCCCAGTGTACAAAATGGTTCATTTCAAAGCATTTAAAGTGAGACGAGTAATGTAGAATTGCTGCAGCTTAAAATGACATAAATACAAGTAGTAAATAGTTCTCTGGTACAAAATGAAATGCAAGTTTTTGTATTCTGTTACAAGTGAATCAACCACATGATTTATAACGGCTGCCAAGAAACAAAAATGTGAAAGTTTAATGATGTGTACGATGAGTTATGCCGGATTTTGTTAGAATAATGATCTCTGCCCTTATGTTTTGTCTGTCATAAAATATTAAGGAACTTAAAACCTTCAAACTATTTGTGTTTTATTCAAAGTATGATCTTTCTGGCAAATGAGACATGCATTTCACTATGAAATTGGTTACTTGTATCACTGTTGTAGAAAAAGGGACCAAAACTATGGCGGTATTATTCAGTCTTAGTTATAACACAGCTCAGGTGGCAGCATGGTAATGTGTGTGTGCAGTGCAGTTGCAAAGGTAACAACTAGTGTAGAACTTAGAGAAATACTGGAAGCTCTTACCAAAAATCCTCTATTAAAGTGTATCTGTTGGATGTGAGACGATATTAGTGATATGGTGTATGGGAGAACAGTGACTGAATTATATATAGAGGGATTTGTTTTCTGATAAAATTTTTAATGTACATAATAGAAATTAGGTGAGTTACAAATATAAAAGAGTGATAAATATTTTTATCCTTAAAAACTAATAATGCTCTAAAATTAACTTTCTCTTTGAAATTACTACTGTATCCTAGTTCCTTTAGATTTTTTTTTTTTTTTTTTTTTAATTCTTGCTCTTCAATAGGATGTTTTTCCACTGATTGGCCTTTTTTTTTTTTTTTTTTCCTTCCCAAACCATTGCATATTTGGATAAATTTTCTTACTATTTTCCTATACTGACAGGTGGTTTTCTTTCCCCGTCTTCGTCTTTTATGTTAACTAATTTGTTCTGATATCTGTTTCAACTTTCACCTTGCAGTAGGTCAAGATATGCTTCTTTTTCAGACTTGATCTATAATTTCCAGAGCTCTAGATTTCTGGTAAGAGTACTGACCAATGATTTTTAGCTTCTACATTTGCTTCCCACCCACCCAAGTTGAGCTCTTGCTATGCTTGTTTCTACCTAGGATTTACTTACCAGTTGAGAAATGACGATTTTTTTTTTCTTTTTTTTTGGTACTGGGGATTGAATTGAACCCAGAGCACTCAACCACTGAGCTACATTCCCAGCCTTTTTTTGTGATTTATTTAGAGACAAGGTCTCACTGAGTTGTTTAGGGCCTCACTAAGTTGCCGAGGCTGGCTTTGAACTCGTGATCCTCTTGCCTCAGCCGCCTGAGTCTGTAGGATATAGGCATGGGAGAGAAATGATTTTTAAATTATGACTATGTAGTGTAATTTATCAAGTAATTAGTATTATCAGGAGGAAAATGCTTTTAAATTATTGAAATCCTTTTACTCTGGAAAATGTTATTCCTTCTGGATTTTTATTCACTCTTTCCTTATCAGAGCTTTGATTTTAAATAATATGCTTATCTTTCATTCCTTGTTCTTTGGTTTTTCTCTTGTTATTGCTCTTCAGTACCCATACTCCTCCCATCTCTGTCAGGTATATCTTTACTTCTCTGTTGTCAAAACTGTTTTCTATGAATTGTTCATTTTTTAAATACACTTACTGTAAAAATCTAAGTTTTTAAAAAATTGGGGGGCCAGGGATATAGCTCAGTGGTAGAAAGATTCCCTAGCATGGATGAGGCCATGGGTTTGATCCCCAGCACTGCGCTCATATATAGCATCTTTATGTAGTTACAATATGCCTTCATAATATTTGGTGTAAATATAGTCTTTTTATTCTAAATTTACATATGCTTACTTTATGAATAATTCTTTGTTTATTGGAGTAAGTTCACCAACTTTATGATTTCTAAACTTTGAAGTTATAAAAGAAGTTACTACCTTTCCAGAAAAATTGAGTCTTTACTTTTGTTTTACTAAAACAAAAATTACTTTCTTAAAGTAATTTTTGTGGAACAGTTTTACAGATTAATTTGGCAGGGCATATTGAGAACCAAGAAAATGTCTTTGTTTTTCATCTTTTTAAAAAAAAAAGTTGAAGAATAAAGGTTTTTTTGGCATTTTGAAGTAAGCATGTTCTTATTTAGTCAAATGCTTTGAAATACTAAGTTAGGTTAAATATTTTTGTGTTTTCCAGATTATTGTTCAGTGGTAACAATTGTGGACCAGACAAATGTAAAGTTAACTTGCCTGTTTTTTAGTGGAAACTATGAAGCCCTTCCAATAATTTATAAAATTGGAGACATTGTTCGCTTTCACAGGCTTAAGGTATAATTCATACTTTCTATAACTTAACATTCTTTTGAAGACAACTCTGTTGTTCACTGAAGCTTGTTAGCACCACTTATATAGTTGCTTTGTTAGAGCATGACATCAGGTATTTCAGAAGATAAGAAGAAAAGTAATAGTTTCCAACTTCAAGTAATATATAGCAGGATACCACTTCATTTAAATAAGTTTCCTGTTCTTCTTCCTCAGAAATATATCAGATGCTCTGATCTACACTAAGCTTATTCTGTGTTCTTACTTCCAAATACAGATTAATGCTATGAAGTCTTTCCATGTTGCACTTGATAGAGGATAGGAGTAAACAATCTCAAAAGTTCTTTTTAAATTTATTTACTTAATTTTTAAGACAGGGCTCTTGCTATGTTGCCCAGCTAGCCTCAAACTCCTAGGCTTAGGCAGTCCTTTTTCTCAACCTCCTCGTAGCTGGGATTGTAGGCATATGCCACCAGGTCTGGGTCAATGCTATGATTTCTAACATGATACTAGTTTTATCTGTTTTTTCTTTATATTCCCTTTATAATATAGATAGACATTAAATGGTTTCGGTTTTCTGTTTTAAATGTCTGGCCTGTGCTGCTTGTTTCATCCATATTGCTTACATGGTTTTGGTTATTTTCATTGCTAAATGGTACTCCATTATGTGAATGCAGCACAATTTATATATTCATTCTGTTGTTTCTAAACACTTAGGTAATTTCCAGATTGTGGATATTATAAATATTGTAATGAATTATCTAGTACATCTTTTAATGAATATGAATATATATTCAAGTACATACCCATATACACACATATATTTTAGTTATGTATATACTAGCAAGTGTGGTTGCTGGGTCCCTAAGATGTACTTATGTTCACCTTAAGTTTTTCAAAGTGATTGCTACCACTTTATATTCCCACTAACAGCATAGGAAAATTCTAGTTGTTCTATTTTTCACAAACACTTGGTATTTTCCATTTTAAATGTACTTGGGTTTATATTAGTATCTCATGGTTTAACTTGAATTTTTGTGAATATTTATGAAGTTGAGAACATTTTCAAATTTATTTATCTACCAAAGTATAAAATAACCATTTTTTAAGTATTTTGTTTCTTTTCTATGGGATTTTTATTCCCCTTTCTTATTTGTGGAAGTTCTTTGTGTATTTAGGCTACAGATCTTTTTAGTCAAATATATGGATTGTGAGTACCTTTTCCCACTGAACAAAGGTGAAGCAACTGTTTTCATGCATTGGACAATGGATATCTATAATCAAACAGAGATAAGAGACTTAGAAGATGTGCCACATTATAACCACATTTCTATGTGGGTACAGTTTCTCAACAATTGCACAGAAAGCTGAAATATAAACTGTTATCCTGCTAAGCTAAGGAAACTTATGATCAAAATTCAAGACAGTGAAAAACCTACTTAGTGATAAATAACCTTGATAATATATCTCTTTTACACCTTGGACATTCAGCTGAGAAAACATAAAGCCCTTCCTCACAAAGGGCAACATCCTAGAGTAAGGCCTACTCCATACATATTCTGTCAAAACCTGTAAGAAGATCTACAAAGAAGACATGTTGCAGATCAGTCCCACCAAGATAGAAGGACTTTGGAAAACACCATGAGGTTTACATAGATTCTCCTTAACAAAGCATAAAATCAGGTCGTCCTGGATTTAATGTGTTTAGCCATCAGATAAGTAAGCATAAAGAGGATAACATAATTCAGATTCTTAGAGTGTCTACCAAAGGCAAAAAAATACTAAAAAAGAATATATGAAAATATTACTCTGAGCCAATCTAGGGGAGGGGAAGGAGACATTCCAAACCAATTCCTTTGTCCCAGATGCCACATGTTGGATTTATTGAATTTAAACTTTAGATACTTATATAATATATAAAATGGGTGATATTCAGATATTCAGACCAAAGGGGAGCACTACCAATTAGAAAGTAAATAGGAAGTTAAAAACGAAAAATAAATTTTAAAATAATAATATGGGGGGGACAGATCCCACAAAAATACGGGGAGAATAGTGGAGAAGATTAAGGGGATTGAGGGAAAGGGAAAGGAAGGAAACGCAGAATGAATTGATCGAATTCATGCTGTGTACATATATGAATGTAGTACACAAAAAAATTTATATTAACAAATGGATATGCTGAATATAACAATCTATGGTGTAAGTGTAAGAAAAATGAAATAATTGCCTATGTGTTTGAAAGATGAGTAAATATGATGGACAGTGTTTTCTATTTCCTCCCATAATTTCATTAAAAGAAATGACTGGGCTGGGGTTATGGCTCAGGTAAAGTGCTTGTGTGAGGCACTGGGTTCAATCCTCAGCACCACATAAAAATAAATAAATAAAAATAAAGGTATTGTGTCCATCTGCAATTAAAAAAACATTAAAGATAATTTGACTAAAGCAAAAGCAATACTATTATAAGATAAGGTTTATAAGATATGTAGAAACTAAGACAACAGTAACACAAAGGATGGATGAAATGATTTATACAGAATTATGCCACTGAAAAGTTACAGCATTCATGAATTAGGAAGTGGAATACGGAAAGTAGGAAGAATGCATACTGTTGACTCCAAATACACTTAGAGAAGCTAAGGATTCATTTATAGATAAGAATAAGCAAGTGGAACACTAGTAAGTGTTCCAAAAGAAGCCAAAAAAAGAATAACAGAAGCAATTTTTATAAAGCAAACAGTGAAGAACAAAAGGAAAACAAGATAACAAAGTACAACCATAGTGAAAATTGCATATATGTAAATGGAGTGAACTGTATATGTACAAGGAGAGGATCAACTGAATAAAAATTCAAAAACTAAATATATATGACCTATAAAACATACTTAAAATATGAAGACACGATTTAGTTGAAACTAAAACTAGAAGAAAAAATACACCAAGCAAACAGTGGACATACAGAAAATGAAATAACCATTAGCATTAGACATATAGTACTAAAAAATATCTTTAAAAAGGGAAAAGGAACATTTCATAAGGACAAAAGTATCACTTCATGAAGAAGATACAACAATTATGTATGTAGTGGATGAGCACCAAAATTCATAACGCAAAAACGCTCATGGCTTGTCAGTGAGTAAACTAGCCTCAGATCCATTTATTCACAGCACACACTCATCTTCTCATTATACCTGTTTTCCCTCTGACACTCATTAATAACTGTCACTTGTCCCCTTTTCCTTGTATAAATTATTCCTTAATAAGGTGTGTAAAAATGAAATCTTGATAGTCAATGACTACCTCTTTTAAAATATAAATACATTTTGTGTAGTGTTTCAAAATTTTATGGTACTTGTGTATATTGATATAATACCAGTTGATTTTACATTTCATGTTAATTTAATGAAAAATAGTAAAGAACTGCATATTTCTGTTAATTATGCTGGAAAAATTTATAATCACTCAAATTTCTTTGATTCCTGAGTTATGGGTTAATAAACTATTTTGTTAGTATCTGTTTCTACTTTGCCCTACTTTCTTAGATTCAGGTATATAAAAATGAGCCTCAGGGTATCACCAGCTCTGGGTTTGCATCTTTGACATTTGAGGGAACCTTGGGAGCTCCTGTCATACCTCGTACTTCAAGCAAATGTTTTAACTTCACTGCTGAGGACCACAAAATGGTAGAAGCACTACGAGTATGGGCATCTACACATATTTCACCTTCTTCAACCTTAGTACAGTTGTGTGATGTTCAACCAATGCAATATTTTGACCTCACTTGTCAGCTTGTGGGCAAAGCAGAAGTGGATGGAGCTTCATTTCTTCTAAAGGTACATTTAAATACTTTAAATGATAAGTTAGTGCTACATATGAAGAACTTTTAGCATTCTTATGGATTAAGTTTTCATACTGTTTATTCTACTAAGAACTTAAAATTTAACTTTTTTGATAAGCCCAAATATCTTTTTACTTTCCTTCCAGAGAAAAATACTATTATCAGATCTGCATTTTAAGTATAGTGTGATTAATGGTATGTTTGTTTATTATTTTAGTAGTAATAGACTTGTTTTCCACTGCTATTTTTGGGGGGTGGGGAGGAACCAGGGATTGAACCCAGGGTCACTTGACCACTGAACCACATCCTCAGCCCTATTTTGTATTTTATTTGGAGGCAGGATCTCTCTGAATTACTTAGCACCTTACTTTTTGCTGAGGCTGACTTTGAACTCATGATCCTCCTGCCTTAGCCTCCCAAACTGCTGGGATTACAGGTGTCCACCACCTGTACTTTATATATGCACTTTATATATGGAGATTTCTGCTTCACCTGTACTTTATATATGCACTTTATATATGGAGATTTCTTCTTCCTTGTCAGGTCGTCTATTTTGTCACTCATTTACTTTCTTGGTCGATTGATAATGGGTTTTCTTTTTATGTTTTTCACTGACTGCCTCCTGGGTAGGTAATGGATAACACTGAAATGTTTCTTGTTACTGTTGTATTGTTTATAAATCATTCAGAGGAAAAAATGTAACATAAGACCCATCTAATCTTAATTTTATCACTATCCCAGATTAGCTCATGAATAACTTTTGGAGGGATTACCTGATACTTTTCTTTCTAGGCCATTTGAACAACATTGCCTTAGCCTTTTTTTTTTTTTTTTTTTTTTTTTTTTGCATATTTCTCTGACCTCTGGAATTATAGGGCAAGGAACTGAATGGAGTGTTGTGTCACTTGGAGAAGTCTTAGTATTATTATCATTAAACCTTGCCCATTGTTTTAGTGAGCTTTGTTTTATTGCTGTGACCAAAAGATCTGACAGGAACCAACCTAAAGGAAGGAAAGTTTGTTTGGGGCTCATGGTTTCAGAGGTGTCAGTCCATAGATGACTGACTCTATTATCCTGGGCCCAGTAGTTGGCAGTTTGTGGACTGAGACTTTTGAAGCCAGAAGCCCCAAATAAACTTTTCCTCCTATAAGCTGTTCTTGTCAGATATTTTGTTCATGGTGATAAAAAGCTGACTAAAATACCCAAATTAAGAAACAGTGAAGAACAGAAATTATTGAATAAAATATAGAGGTTTAGAAATTGAAAATATAATCTGTATATACACATAGAATACTATGTAAAAGTAAATGCATACTGTAAGGAAGGTTGGTAAAGTCAATTGTGACAAAGCTGAAGCTAAAGCAACATAAAATCATCCAAAGTTAGAAGTCATGCTCTCTGGCTAAAGTGACACCTTTAGCCAGTGAACATTTTGTAATCATTGAATATTTTCAATCTACTTTTGGTTAGAGAGCATATTTTGACTTCTGTCATGTTAGAAAATTCTTAAATTTTGCATTAAAATCTGTCACCCTTTGGCTGACATAGCTGAATCTACTTTTTTTCTCTAAAGAAATGGTGTATGCTTGCATCTTACTCTGATAACTTTTTCAGATGGGAAAAGCTTTCAAGTAACTCTTAAAATATGACATTAAAAAGTGAATGTAAGAAATTAAATTAGTAAGTCTTAGACAATTTTAATATAAGCCTGGAAGTCTTTGTGTACCATTTGACACTACAATTTTATTTTCATGTATTTGTTTTAAAGAACTAACTTTTAAATATGTACAAAGGAAATTTAAAAGAATATTTATCTTTCTTATAGTACCAAGACTTAGAGGAAGATTCACCAACAGTAGAGATTTAATTGTATGAACTATTTATGTATGATAGAATGTTCTCTGACTATAAAATAGCATTCTAGACATGCACTTGTTCAGATAGAATGTCATGATTGTCTATACAGTAATATTGTTTCATTTATTTATATAAGTGTACATAAACATAGCAAAATTTTATTGGAAAGCATATAAAACTTTCCAATATTTTATTGTTAATTCTAGAAGGTAGAGTTATAAGTGATTTTTTTCCTGATGTTGGATTTTCTTGTGTATCAGGAAAAGTTTATTAAATTATTTTTCAAAACCAGGAGGAGCAGACATTACTATAAATGATATCTGGTCAGCATGCAATGTAATTTTATTCCTTTTCTTAACCTGGACATGATACTATTATTGGTCCCTTTTTTAGTAGTTATCATGTATTTGATTTAATTTATTCAGTAACCATGTTTTTTCCAATGATGTACAATAAAGGCATAAATTAATGAGTCTGTAGTCATTACATTCCACCTTTTTTCTATTATTCTGTTTATACAGCTTGTCTTCTGTATACTTTTAAATTAAATTTTCTTTAGTATATTCTGTTTCCTTAGTGTCCACAGTATGTTGGTGTAACCTCATCTTTATAGTGTTTTTAGTTTGTTTTTTATGTACTTATTTATTTATTTTTTGGTTTCAGGGATTGAATCCATGAGGGCTTAGCCACTGAGCCATGTCCCCAGCCCTTTTTTTTTTAATTTTAATTTCTTACAGACTGCATTTTGATTCATTGTACAGTCTCATTAGGTTGCTTAGGGCCTCCCTAAGTTATTGAAACCGACCTTGAACTCATGATCCTCCTACCTCACCCTCCCAAGCTGCTGGGATTACAGGCATGTGCCTGTGTCCAGCTCTTTTATTTATTTATTTATTATAAATAACCAGAAGTCATGCATAGCCAGAGCTGATGGATCATTGTCTAATCTCTAGTGTGGTTTGGAAAACAAAAAATACTGTGAAGCAGGAAATCATCATATTAAAGGGAATACTATTCAAATTTGTAATATTTACTTCTTTGTGTGGAAGCATCATAGGAATGCTGTGTAACTTAAAATGAGATGAAATCTTACATGAATAATTGTATTAATGTGGATGTGAACCACAGTCCTTGATCAAATATCAAATAGAACCATCAGTAGAGTAAAAGGATAATATACTATTATCCAGCGTAATTTATGTTTATAATTCACATTTTTTAATGACAGGAAAATACAATAATCTCCATGAGTATTAAAAATTATATGTTCATCTCCATGAACATTAACATTATTATGAAAACATTTAGCAAGATAATATTAGAAATATGCCTCCTTGTTAAACATGAAATACTTACTGATAAAATTGTAGAGTAAGAAACAAGTCCAAATTATCTGTTGCCTTCCTAATTTGTAATATTGCTCAGGAAGTCTCATGAATTCAATAAGATATAAAATGAAAGGTTTAATTCTTAATGAAAAAGAAAAAATCCATATTAATATTTCTAAGACATAAATAAAGAATAGCTTTTTCTTAATTATTTTCACTATTTCTAGAGTATGTGGTTCTTTTGCAAGTTTTTTTCTCAAATTATCACAATTCCTCTAAAAAATTCCACATGAGTGAATCCATGGTTTTCAAGGGTTAGCTCTGTGTGTGTATTATTTTTCAAGCAGTTAAAACTAAAGCATATAAACAGTTTTGTGACTTTTCACCCTCACACCCCATTCCCAGAGACTCTTAGATTGATCTCTAAAGCCCAAATTGTTAAAGGCAAAAGCAGTACACCAAAAATTAACGAAGTCTGGGTAGAGAAAAATGTGTTTGATATAAAATGTTACTGATTTTGACCTGATTATTACTTTAATCTTCCTACTGTACTGGCATTATTCATTACTGTGCCCTGACACTGATCTGTCACTGATCTGACTTTTTCTGTAATAATCTGGTGCTTTGGGTTGTAGATGTCATCCTTCCTATGTCTGGCCCTATGTTTTGAATTCCTATTGAATTCAAAATTTGAATTCAATAACTAGTATCACACTCACACACACACACAAAAAGAGAAAAAATTTAGTGTTTTCAAATAGCCTATCCTTGTCCATCCACACTTTTTCTAACATTCCCATGCCATACCAACTGCCCTTCATCATACTCATTTGTAGCACAGCATAGCATCTCTTAAAATCTAAGCACAACATAGATTGGCTCATTTGTTATGGAAGGTGGAATGCATGCCCATCCTGCACCCATATTCTGACACCTTTAGATAGCGTACATAGCAGTCCAGCATGACTTTTCTAGTTCCTATTATTTTCTTTTATTAATATTTTTAAATCTATTGTAAATATAGTATTCACATCTGTACTTTTTAAAAGGATATTCAAAATCAGAACAAAATGGAATAAATTGGCAAAAGTCAGAATACATTTCTAATGTTAGTTTAGAAAAAATTTTAAGAGAATAAGCATGGGTACTCAAAAAGGTTCAATGTGAGATGACTGCTATATTATTATTTAAAATAACAAAATTTGAAACCCCCCAACTGACTAAAGAAGGTTAGTAAATTTGTGTCCATCTATATCAAAATATTATGAATATATGTAAACCACATTTTAGGATAATATTTAAATTGCTTGTTAAAGTACTTAGTCATAAAGTATAGAGAAAAAAACAATATGTTTTAGTCAGCTCTTTCACTGCTGTGACTAACAGACCTGACAGGAACAATTATAAAGGAGGAATAGTTTATTTGGGGATTTCCAGTTTCAGAGGTTTCGATCTACACATAGCCAACTCATTCCTTGTGGCTCAAGGTGAGGCACAACATTATGGCGGAAGAGTGGTGGAGGGAAGCAACTCACATGATGATCAGAAAGCAGAGAGACTCCTATTGCCAGATACAAAATATATACCACAGAGCATGCCCCCAGTCCAGCCATACCCTTCCCACCTTCAGTTCCTACTCTGTTGGTCCAATCAGGGGATTCAGTGGTTTAAAGTCTCATAACCCTATCATTTCTCTTTTAAACCTTCTTGAATTGTCTCACACCTGAGCTTTTGGGAGACATCATATCCAAACCATAAGTTTATATAAAGTCAATTTGTTTAAAAGTTTTAAATATATATATATATATGTACACACAAATTCAAACGAGAAAAATAAAATAGAACAGCATATTAATATTTTGTCTAGGCTCATCAGAGTGAATTTTATTTCTTTATGTTTTTTACATTACCCATAGTTTAGTGATTTTATAATCAAAAGATAATATATCATATTTAAAGTATTACAGATATTTAAATGCATACATTTAATTATTTATGTACTGTTACCACAAAATAAAACTCTTACATCAGTATTTTTTTATAAATATCATTAAACATTGCTTTACCCTTCCCTTGGCAGGTATGGGATGGCACCAGGACACCATTCCCATCTTGGAGAGTTTTAATACAAGACCTTGTTCTTGAAGGTGATTTAACTCATATTCATCGACTGCAGAATCTGACAATAGACATTTTAGTTTATGATAACCATGTTCGAGTGGCAAGATCCCTGAAGGTGATGTTGAGTGGCATAAAACTTTTGCTACTTTATGTTTTCATAATCCTTTTTTATTTTGATGATTTTTGGTAACATAAATGTTAGTGATAAACGATTATAGGTTAGAGGTGAAGTCTAGAAATTAGCTTCAAATTTACATTTTCTTTTTTAAGTTGCAAAATGTGTACCTAAAATTAAATAAATTAAAAGATATAGTAGACTATTTTTTAAAATTAATCTCTCCTGGTATCTTGTAAAGAAAAATTCTGTCAAATGACAAAGGACTTGTAGAATACTGTTAATAACAAATTTGAAGCTTGTTAACTGGTTCAGTTTAAGAAAGTGTTAAATCACCTCCAACGTAATAATTTAAGTGTATATATTTGTATATATTGTATAATTTATAGAATTTGTTTACTGTTTTTGAGAATTTCCTTATAGTTTTCAGGGGAAAATGCACTGTTTAGATATGGCAGTTCCCATTAAATTAGAAATACAAATTGCAGGGAATATTTTTCTTTATTTTATCATATCTTAATGGTTTCATAAATTATAATGATAGCATTTGCTAAGTACTTCATTTGTATCTGGTATTATCCTATGCTATGGGTGCTGTCACCATCCCATTTTATAAATGAAACAGTGAGGTTTTCAGAGGTTAAGTGAACTTTGCAGAATTCTACGGCTGTTTGATGATACCAGTGATCGAATCCACAAAGTCTGTTTCCAGAGCTAATCCTTTTAAGCACTAAAAGGAAATGATCTTTATTGCAAATGTCTTCCAGCCTACTTATGGAAGTTAAAAGAAAATAATAAAAGGGCAGATGTGCATTTCTTTGCTCAGTTTCCTTTCATAAAAATGTGAGAATGCATTTCCACGCTCACGTTGTTTTTCAAATAAGCTCACCCAACTCAAACAATAAAATTAGGTTAAAATTAGGGCCCCGGAGATAATAAATGCACTTTCTTGTCCTTTAGAAGTGTTTGTTTGTGTGTACATGTGTATACCAGACATATTAGAAAAAACATTGACTGTTGAAGATATACCTTTGGTATTTTTCCTGTGAAAGATATTATCTGTACTAATTAGTTCATTTCAGAAGTAACAATGATGACAAATCCAATTCTGAGGTTATTTTTTAATACTAAAAGTTCTCATGAATAAAAAGGATTTACATTTTGGAATCACCTCAGTTCCACATCATACAGTGCTTTCCATATAGTAAGGATGAAATAAAATCAGCTGGTTAATGAGTAGATGAGTGAATGAACGCTATGAATTTTTTTCCAGTTTTCTTCTTTATATCTTCTGTCTTTTCTTGCCCACTAGATGGTGATATGAGCACATATTCTAATTAAGAAAATATGTGGCATGTTGTTTCTCTCAAAATATTTCATAGTGTTACATATTTTTTCATTTGTTGGGCAGTATAAAAATGAAAATAATTATCTCTGCATTTAAGTACTATACCTTTAGACTGTTATTTAGTGTACTTTGATACTCAATATCTTCTTTTCTGACAACCTCTGTCAAATTCGTATTAATGTAGGAAATCTTTCATCACATGACTTTGATATAAATCAATATATATCAGCATTTCAAGACAACTGTGTAAGTTTGCATTTTTATATCAAAATGCATGGAGTCGATTCTTTTTTTCTCCACATTTTTATTGGTGCATCATAGTTACACATAATGGTGGGATTTGTTGTCATATGTTAGTTTATTCACACAATATAACAGTATAATTTGGTCAGTATTCCTCCCTAGCACTTGCCCCCTCCTTCTCCTCCTTCCACTGCCTGGTTGCTTTCCTCTCTGCTACTTATCTCCCTTTGCTTTTCATGTGATCACCCCACACACACCTTTCTTTTGCTTTTTCTTCTCTAGAGTCCACATATGAACCAGCCTAGTTGTCCATAAACAGATGAATGGATAAAGAAAATGTGATATATTATAGTCAATGGAGTTTTATTTAGCCATGAAGAAAAGTGAAATAATGTCATTTCAAGAAAATGGTTGGAACTTTAGATGATTATGTTAAGAGATAGTGGTTTTTTAATAGCCACATTTGTTTTGCTTTTTTCAATGTTTCTGTATCGAAATAGATTTTTATAATAATTAAAAATATTTTTATTTTTAAATTTCTTAACATGCTTTTGGAGTCTTACTGCATTAGTGATAAGACTAAACAACATTCATTTTTTTATACTAGAGCATAAGGCATATTTCATGATATATTTAGTCAGGTTTTAAAAGACACAATGCTACCTCCATAAGGAATTTCTGATAATAACCATTGTCATTTTTATAGTTTGTTCATATATGAATTCTAGTCTGGCCTTTAAATTTTAATAGTAAAATGTAATACTAGAAAAGATAAACACCGATGTGCTCATCAATTAAACTTTTTTTCTAATTGTTTTGACATGTTTACTTCAGATACTTTTAGAATCAAACTCTATACATGGATTTTTTTTTTTATCGCTGCTTGATCCTTTAAAAATTTTTTTTTTTTTTTTTACTTTGTATACTTTTTCTCTAGGGCAGGGCCCCTCTTCATCTTCAGAATTGTCTTGGTTATTCTCTTTCACATAAATTTTTGATTAGCTCTTCAACTTCTATGAAAGACACTAAGGATTTTGATTGAGATTGCATTGAATATTAAGATTAATTTGGAGGGAATTAGGTTTGCAATATCAGAGCTTTTTGCTTATGAACATAGGATCATTTTGGGGGTCAGGGGTACAGGGGCTTGAACTCAGGGGCACTGGGCCACTGAGCCACATTCCCAGCCCTGTTTTATATTTTATAATAGAGACAGGGTCTCACTGAATTGCTTAGCGCCTCACTTTTACTAAAGCTCACTGTGAACTCACGATCCTCCTGCCTCAACCTCTGGAGCCGCTAGGATTACAGGTGTGCTCCACCACACCTAGCTGAACATAGGATCTTTCTCCATGTGTTTAGGCCTTCTTTCAAGTTCTTCATAGATTATAGACATGTACTATACTAGTGTAATTGATGTATAGATATATTTATGTATTTATCTACATATACAATTACAAAATAATAAACATTCAAAATCAGCGAGCTGAAAATAGAAACTTGTGTGTTTTCTTCCACTATTGCACCTTGGAGACCATGTAGGAAATGAATTTTATCTTCTTTTTTTTCTCTTTTTTTTTTTTTTTTTTTTTTGAGAATTAAAAACTAGTTTATTTTCAAAAAACAGTTGGAATAATTACAATATGAGACAACTGTGTTCTTAGCGAAAATATAATGCTCAAGATAAAATTACTTGTCCAGTTAATTGGGTAAAGAGAAGACTAAAATCAGAATTTTTTTCAAAACACTATCTTCTCTTTACTGAATATAGAACTTATTATATTCTGGTTACTTTATAAGAATTGAATCCCCAAAAACAATGGGGTAAATATCTGTATGTAGGAGATCATAGTAATAATATAAACTTGAAAATTAGATATTACTCAAGATTCTACTCAAAAGTTGTATTTACCTATATAAATCATCCACAAGATTAAACAGTCTCTGGATTAATTTTATATTTATAATTTTGAGTGGCAACAAAAATTACCTGGATAAGAAGTAGCTTCTTAGAAAAGTTGGGGTAAGAAAGAGAGGCCATGCAAGTTCTAGCATTTAGCATACCCATAAGACTAATCACTAATAATCACCATCACTAACATTCACTTCAAAATGTTTTCCTTCCTGTAATATATACCCATCAGGATGGTCATGTGCAGGCAGGACAACAGAAATTTAGCTTAGTAACTATAGGCAACTGAGCTCCAGTAACTTAAACACTTCAAAGTAGTTAATTTTATTTTTGTGTTATATTTTCATTTTGTAGAACATCATATTTATTTATGATTTAAGTGAAACATAAGATATTAGAATGTTCCAAAGCTAAGGACATGGCATGTTCTTGAAAAGTAAATAAAGAAATACAAAAACCCAACAACTATAAATCATACTAAAACCAAATATAATACCAGGACACGTATACAATAAAAAATAATTAAATTGCCTGAACCTTACTCTTTTTAAAATAACCTTCAAATATGGAATGTAGTTCAGTGGTACAGCACTTGCCTGGCCACCCACACACTACACACACACACACACAAAACAAAACATAAAATCCCAATTTCACCTTAACTGTTCCTTCCTTTTCTGAATTTTTCTTCTTATTATTATTGGTGGTACTGGGGTTTTCCTGATGCTCTTCATCCTATTCCCCAGCCATGATGTTTAAATAAGTAGAAGTCAGAGGAGAAAAGACTACCTTCCTTATTTCCTCCTTACAAACCAGTTATTGGATGGGAAAAAAAGAGCTTTGGCAATGAAAGAGTAGATCTGGGATTGTAGCTTTACTCCCTTACTTTCTTTCCCCTATTCCCCTCCCATCTGAGCTAAGGAGTAAGGAGGAAAAATGTAATAAAACAAAGTTACAGTCAGTGGTAGAAGATGATTTGCTATTTGTCTTTATTTTTTGTGTTCTCCCTTATGTGGCTTTTCTGTTTTGTTTGATATCCCCACTTATAGGCTGAATTTGTAGGAACAAAAAGAAAACCAGATGGAAAAAAGAGGAAGGTAGCCTTACAGTCTTCTAGCAGTCAGGAGTGCTGTTTTTATGCAAGTTAATTAAATTCCTAGCTTAAATCTATTTATAAATTTTCATGAAAATAAATTGTGATTCAGGTTGTGTTGCTTCCTTAAGTATATTTCAATCTGATTAGCATTCAACATTTCTCCTGTGAAATCTTCCTTGGAAAAAAACATCAAGTTCTCTGTAATTGAGATACTTTCAGACTAAGTTTACAAAACATCTAAGATTAACCATAGAATAGTTAGTTCAAAATTTGATCAATCCTATATTTGAACTCGTAGATTGTATTCCCCAAACTGTTGCAGAAACACAAATGCTTTATTATAAAAATTGCCTTTCCATAAAACTTGTGGGATAGGGTAATGTTTATTATTTTGATATAGTTGCACTTTTTGTTTTTTCTACTTTGTCACAGTGAAAGTATTTAGTGATGATATTTTTAAACTAGTTAAAGCAAGTTATTTTCAGGAATGTTAATCAAATAAAGGTCTTGAATTTCGTTTAGATTATTAGTTTCTTTACTGTATTTTATTGATGCCATCACTGGAAGAGGTCAGAGGAATTCCTAGAGAGGAGGATCACTAAGGCTGGAGAAATGAATTTAAAAGACACGTCAGTTAGATTCACAGATGGTGTTCTAATGTTTAAGAAAACCAAGATATATTCAAGGAAGAATGTGGGCCATCTCAGGAGCTAGAGAAGTACCCCTTGGTCTAGGGTATTAACATTTATTGAGGAATAGTAGGTATGGATTAAACCAGAGGTGGAGGCAGGGCAGAATTACACAGTTTCAAGCCAATTTTTGTACCAGTTGTGCATTATCCCGGTATGTGACTTTGTTTGGGCAAGGTCATGGCCCAAGGGTGCAAGCTGGGTTGCTCATGAGTTGTTTTGTTTTGAATTCCCAACAGTTCATGGGTGCTTCTCTTCTTTTGAGACTCAATATATCTTTCTCTATATCCCCAAATTTCTTTATCAATTCTAAAACAATATCTTCTTTCACATTTAGTATGTCTGAAATAGGACTGTCTTACAATTGAATGTATGGTTTGAATGTAGAACCCATATAGCTGATATTCAACCACACTGGTATAGCATACCTCCTATATATTTTGGTTAGGCAGTGGCCGTGATTATTGTAGCTGGCTGGTCATTGCCTCATACTGGTTCTAACATTTTTAAATGTCAGAAATTGATTTTTTCTCTCTTCCTAAATAATAAATGATCTATTTTTAGGTTGGAAGCTTTCTTAGAATCTATAGCCTCCATACCAAACTTCAGTCAGTGAATTCATCAAGCCAGGCATCATTGTTAAGCCTAGAGTTTCATCTCCATGGAGGTACCAGTTATGGTCGAGGAATCAGGGTTTTGCCAGAAAGTAACTCTGATGTGGACCAACTGAAAAAGTAAGCTTTTTATATACACACATATTGAGAAAATATACATAAGGTATTCATTAAACTAATTTCTAAGGTAATATTGTTCCTGGTAGGTCTCTGATAGCTTTGACCCTCATGTCTTTTATGCTATTCTCCATATTTTAAACAGATGCACCAAATGATACAAATCAAGTGACTAAGTTCTAGTAGCCAATTAATAACAGAACCAACCTTATAATCTAAGTTTCCAATAGTTGAAGTCTGCTATTTACACTTGTGCTTTTCCTATACCATTTGCTATATTAAGTGTAGCAGTAAATAGTGGAAAGAAGCTTTTAGTCAAAGTTTGAAAACTTTATTATATATCTAAAATTTCCAAAATACTTAATCCTACTGTGGGGCAGGGCAGTGTCCTTAAACTTTTGATCATGCTCAGAAACTAAATAGTATATTAATTTAACTGCTATATACTCAGTACTTTTTTCTGAGATACTCCTAGTGGCTATTGTGTACAAAAATATCTTGAGCAGTATTGTAGACAGAACAAAAACAAAAACTTCTATGTATCTCTAGAGATAGAAAACACTGAATTTTACCGAACAGTAGATTGATAGGTATTATCTAAATTTTCATGTTTCAATGAATTTGTCATTAAAACTAAAGAAACTTTTATTTTACTAATTTTGTTATTTTTATTCATATTGTAATATATAACAACATAACATTTCATTATTTCATTTCTTGAATCTAGAGTGAGATTGTTCTGATTCAGAGTGTCATCTGTTAAATTCCCAGCTTATTTTTGTTTGTGGTATTTCATTGCCTTTCTGTTCCACTTTTATCTTTCTAACCTCAGGATTTTAATTATGAGGGCCGTGGAACCCTGATAGAAGGAATCTGATAGAAGCTGTAGACTATTTGCAATTACATAGGAAATTATATAAGCAGTTTCAATGAAATCCTGGATTTTATGACTGGAGCTAAGCTTACTGTTTTGATTTTGTGTTGCAAAATTTGAAATTATATTCTTTCAATTTTAGAGCTTTAGAATCTGCAGATTTGACAGCTGGTCAACGTTCAGATGTTGTCTGTCAATCAGAACATGAGGACAGCTTTCCAGCTCTTTCAAGTAAGGACAGGTTTTTTTTTTTTCTTTTTTTTTCTTTTTCAGTACTGGGGATCGAACTCAGGGCCTTGTGCTTGAAGCACTCTACCAGCTGAGCTATCTCTCTAGCCCCACAGTTTTTAATTTTGACAGTTTAGTTCCTAATAAATGAAATAGCTGCATCAGCTTCATTATTTTCTGTAATGTCTTACAGTTTCTATCTCTCTCATTTTATTCATACATATATATTACAGAACACCCTAAAGATTAAGCATACCTCCTTAAATTTATAATTGCATTTTCAAATTAGGGTAATAGTGATTACTTGATTTGTGATATATATAATGTGTGTATTAATTTTTGTTAAAAATTCCTTAATTTAAAATTTTAATTAATTCCTTAATTAAAAATTTTATTAATTTCCTAGGCAACTATTTTCACTTGTCAATTTCTAAAAGGAACAAAGGATGATTGTGCTGCTTTCCTTCAAAAAGCATTTAGTAAATGCCTGTGTGTATTATTTTTTTACCTTAACAATAGTACTGTGAGATGTATTATTTTCCCTCTTTTACAGAAAGGAAACTAAGACTTTGAGTCACAGGCATCATGTAATTTGCCCAGAGGTATTTAGTTTTATTGACTGATGATAAACCAAGTCAAGTTCAAATACAGGCTATATTTGATTCTCTGGGTTTTAAATTTATTTCCTCATTCTGTCTTAAAAATTTTCTTCATTTCCTGTCACCTCAATAATCGTGTTTTAGCCTGATATATGACTACTCACACTACCATTAAAAGACCAATTATTTAAATTGACAGCCACTTAGAGATAGTGTAATTTGTAGTTATACTTTCTTACAATATCTTTTCTTCTTCTAAAAGTATTTTATTGTTTTTAAATTACAGAGTAATACACATCATAATATTAAATTGAATGCTTTCTGTATGCCTATAGCCCCTCTATACCTTTTTGTCTGAAGTAAGGTTAATAGTTTAATTCCGTGAATACCTTCATATTTCTATAGATGTATATAACTAACTACACATAAAGAAATAAGACTTTGCTCTGAATTTTTTACCAAAATGCAATCATGCTATAATTGTTGCTTTCTTTAACAGTATATTATAAATCTCTCTCTGTACTGATTCATATAGCTTAAAACATTATTTTAGTAATCACACAGTATTGTATAATACAGGCATAACAATATTTATTTAGCCATTCTCCATTTGGTAGACATTTAGGTTGTCAACAAATGCTTTATTATTGCAAGTAATGTTTTAATAAATATTAAACATATTTACTTCTATGCTTTTACTTCTCTTAAAAAACAACAACAACAACTCCTACAAGTGGAGTTGATATATCAAAGGGTAGGCATATGTTTTATGTTAATAGATGCTGCCAAATTTCTTACAAAAAAGGCTATCAGAATTTGTACCTGAATATTCAGCATAGGATAATGTGGTTTCCTCACAACCTCACAGTTCTAGAGGTTAACAATGTGTGTAACTTTTTGACAATTTGGCAGTTAAAAGGTAATGTCTTACCTAATTTTCATGAGCACGTGGAAACTTGAATAATCTCAATATATTTAACAACTCTTTTTATTCTTTTTTTTTTTTTTAATTGTCTGTTCTTACTTTTAATGTGATTTTCTTTTAGGTCCTTTAGGCTTTTCCTCAATTTCTAGTAGATCATGTATATATATATTACCATATTTTCTCATTTGCTCTTTTGGTTTCTGCATTGTTTACACTTCATTTTGGAATGGTAGATACTAAGTAATAAATTAGGTTCATTGAAATTGTACCATTTTACCTTGAGCTATCTCTCCACGTTCTCTTGCTTTGTGTTCTTAAGTCATTAGTGATGCTGAAAAAGAAAGGCTGATCATGCATGTGTTGTATATGATGCTCCATTAAACAAATAATAGACTGTTAACAGAATAGAAGATAAAGCAATTGCAAAATACTTATCTTAAATCCTCATTTTATAAATTTGAGAGCATTTTATAAATTACTGGTATTACTTTTGCTTATTAAAGTAAAATCCTGTTTTATGCTGTTCATCAGGTCATTGTATTACATTTAATAAGTTTGCTGTTTTGTTCAATTCTCCATTTTCACAGTGTATTTTTTTGATGTCATAAGAATGTTTAAAATATACAACAAAGTTAAAACAATTGTAGAGAGAATAATCATATACTCAGTACCTAGATTCTCTAATTTGCATTTTCGTTTATTTGCTTTGTCACATATTGGTCTACCTATTTGTCCTTTTGTTCATCAGTCTCTCTTTTTTGGTTCATTTTAAAGAAGTTGCAGATATCAAAAATTCTAAACAGGTTTATTTATAAAGTCTATATTTAATTACTTTAATTTGTCAGTCTTTATACCAGTACTATATTGTCTTGATTACTATAACTTTATAGTAAGTCTTGAAGTCATTTAGTATAAATCCTACAATATTATTCTTTTTCAAGATTTTGTTCACTGTTCTAGATTCTTTGCATTTCCCCTTAAGTAATAGTATCTGCTTAACAATTTCTGTGATAATGCCCAGGGTATTTTGATTAGAATTGTAGTTAATCTGCAGAATATTTGGGGGAAAATTGATATCTTAACATTTCAAAACATGATGATAACTTATGTCAGCATTTATTTAGATATTCTTCAATTTATCTCAGCTTTGTTTTATAGTTTTCAGTGTCACAGTAAATTTGTAATTGTTAGGTTTTTTCTTCTTCCTGTAGGCTCTGGATCAGTATCGCTATATGAGGTAGAAAGATGTCAACAGCTGTCTGCTACAAGTAAGTCCACATATCATTTTCAAGATAAGGAATAATACTACAGTAATGTTCACCCTTATACTTAACTAAGTCTTCTTGCCTAATATAACTTTTATTCCTCTATCTCATCCTATACTGGCATAAAAATGGAACCCATGCAGATACCTGTCTCTAATTGAATACATATTTTAACTCATGTATCTCTTAAGATTTATAAAAGATATCATTGTACAATTTAAGTGTGCATCAGGGTTTATTTTTAGTTTGAGGATCTAGAATATGTTCTGTGAAAATTTTAATCCATTCACACTATATCTTCAACAATATGCAGATAAAGGAGCTTCTTATAATATTCCACAGAACTTATTTAATGTTAGCAGTGCTAATATACATATCAGATATATTCCTTTTGTTACTTCAGCTAAGGTAAAAAAATTTTTTTCAGAAAATTATTTCAAGCACAGTTTAATTAAGTGATGTATACTATTATAAAGATTTGAGTTTCTCATATGAGAGAAAGGATATACAAAATATGGAATGGGGAAACACTCAATAAAACTTGGTATTATATTGCAACTGAAGATGCCATGTAATCATGGCATGGTTTTATAGACAACTACAGAAATGGTGAGGTGTGTGTGTGTGCGTGTGTGTACATATCCATGTATTCACATGTATACATATTTATACAAGAGTACGTGTGTGTGTATATACCAGTATATATGTACATATGCCCACCTGCATCCATGGCAGGGCACAGAGGCAAGGATACTCCATGAACAATAAATATACCTAGTCTACAGATTTTTTTTAAAAAATATTCAAGGGTTTCTTGGAGAAATAGCAGATTCGAGGGCTAGGACAAGAGAATTATAAGACAAATCTGAAATATAGTGCCAGAAAATAAGGAAATTCTCAACTATGATTGTCATATCTAGAACAATTTGAGCATCAAAATATATAATAATAGTGATGGATTAGGACTCATTGTATGAGCTCATGTTGATAACAAATAGCAGAGTGAATAAATGGGATTGAATGGAAATCTCTTACTTATGGTAGAATGACCACTAATAAATGTAAAAGGAACATTAAATTAGGAAAAAATCCACCATTTTGCAACCATGATAATAATTATTGATTTAGTTGTGAATTAGAGGCTCCTAAGCTGTTGGGTCTTCAATGTTTGATGAAGCACAGCGTGTTTGCTTTTTCTTAGGTAGGTACATCCTTACTAAGCATGAGGGTGGAAAATAGTAAGTTTATA
This sequence comes from Sciurus vulgaris, assembly GCF_902686455.1. Taxonomy (NCBI): domain Eukaryota; kingdom Metazoa; phylum Chordata; class Mammalia; order Rodentia; family Sciuridae; genus Sciurus; species Sciurus vulgaris. The sequence continues at coordinate 28,882,249 of NC_136468.1, forward strand.
GTACACTAATCACCTTAACCAACTGGAAAAAAGTCATATCCCGAGTCATGGAAACACCACTATCATATTCCCTTTGATGGATGCACTGAGCAGCACACATTATCACAGATATTGTCTTTTTGCCAAAAATGCATTTGAGGCTGAGGGAAAAACAAGACGCACCCAAATTGATATTTATTCTATGAAGTAAGTGGCCTGAACTTATCAAATAAATGTCATGAAAGAAAAAAAAATAAAAGTAGGATTGGACTCTGGACCCAAAAATAAAATGCTATAGAGAACATTTTGGAAATAGTTGCAGAAATTTGAATAATGTCTATTCAATGATAATATTAAATTCATGTTAAATGTTCTGATGTTGAAAATTGTTCTGTAACTATGTCAATGCAAGATCTTGTTCTTGTGAAATACACACTGAAGTATTTGGCAGAAAGAAGCATAGTATCTAAAAATTATTCTAAAATATTTCAATAATAAAAATATATATGCAGAGAGAGATAAAGGCAGACCGACAAAGGTAAACGTGACAGAATTTAACAGTTGTTGAAGCTTAACGTAGAGGTTCTTTGTATTGTTCTTGTAATTTTCTTTAAGTTTGAAAGTTTTTTAATGAAAAGTTAAAAACTTTGTCTCAAAATATGAATTAAAGTAAGTGCCAATTTTATACTAAACTGATTGCATCTACCTGTGGCCTTTTAGTTTTTAAAACAGAACAACAGCAAAACACTGAATTCTTGGCCTCTTACCTCCTTGACGGAAAATTTATTCAATGATGGTTTAGTTGGATTAAAGCTAGGGATAGGAAGTTGTAATCCTAACCATTTGAGTGTCATAAAGTTTGTGCCACCCATTCCATTTTTGAAAGTAGGAAAGTATTTCAGTAGTGTCTGTCCTGATAGTTCCTTTTTCATCACAAATTTTAGTAATTTGAGTTTTCTCTCTCCGTCTCTTCATTAGTGCGGATAAGGGTTTATCAATTTTGTTTATTTTTTCAAAGAACCAACTTTTTGATTTGTCAATTTTTTGAATTGTTTCTCTTGTTTCAGTTTCATTGATTTCACCTCTGATTTTTAATTATTTCCTGTCTTCTCTACTACTTTTGGTGTTAATGTATTCTTCTTTTCCTAGAGCTTTGAGCTGTAATGTTAGGTCATTTATTTGTTGACCTTTTCTTCTTTTACTGAATGCACTCCATGCAATGAACTTTCCTCTTAGTACTGCTTTCATAGTGTCCCAGAGATTTTGATATGTTCTATCATTGTTCTCCTTTACCTCTAAGAATGTTTTTATTTCCCCCTCATGTCTTGTTATCCCTGCATCATTCAATAGTATATTATTTAGTCTCCAGGTGCTGGAGTAGTTTCTGTTTTTTATTTTATCACTGATTTCTAATTTCATTCCATTATGATCTAATAGAATGCAAGGTAGTATCTCTATTTTTCTGTATTTGTTAAGAGTAGCTTTATGGCATAACATATGGTCTATTTTAGAGAAGGATCCATGTGCTGCTGCAAAAATTCTTAACAAAATTCTGGTAAATCACATAAAAAAAAAAAACATATTAAAAAGATAGCACACCATGGTCAAGTGGGGTTAATCCCAGGGATGCAAGGTTGGTTCGGCATACAGAAATCAATAAATGTAATTCATCACATCAGTAGACTTAAAGTTAAGAATAATATGATCGTCTCAATAGATGCAGAAAAAGCATTTGATAAAATACAGCACCCCTTCCTGTTCAAAACATTAGAAAAAACAGATAGTAGGAACATACCTCAACATTATAAAGTCCGTCTATGCTAAGCCCAAGGCCAACATCATTCTAAATGGAGAAAAATTGAAAGCATTCCTTCTACAAACTGGAACGAGACAGGGATGCCCTCTTTCACCACTCCTATTCAACAAAGTTCTTGAAACTCTAGCCAGAGCAATTAAACAGACCAAAGAAATTAAAGGGATAGGAATAGGAAAAGAAGAACTCAAACTATTACTATTTGCCAGTGACATGATTCTATGTTTAGAGGATCCAAAATTTCCACCAGAAAGCTTCTAGAACTAATATATGAATTTAGCAAAGTAGCAGGATATAAAATCAACCATAATAAATCTAATAGTAACAAAAATGGCATAGTATTGGCATCAAAATAGATCAGTGGTGCAGGATAGAGGACACAGAGACAAGTGCACATAAGTACAGTTATCTCATACTAGACAAGGGTGTCAAAAACATACAATGGAGAAATGATAACCTCTTCAACAAATGGTGCTGGAAAAACTTCAAATCCATATACAGCAAAATTAAACTAAACCCTTATCTCTCACTCTGCACAAAATTCAACTCAAAATGGATCAAGGACCTAGGAATTAGACAGAGGCCCCGCACCTAATAAAAGAATAAGTAGTCCCAAATCTTCATCATGTCAGCTTAGGAGTAGACTTCCTTAACAAGACTCCCAAAGTGCAAGAAATAAAAACAAGAATCAATAAATGTCATGAATTCAAACTAAAAACCTTCTTCTCAGCAAAGAAAACAATCAATAGTGTGAAGAGAGAGCCTACAGAGTGGGAGAAAATCTTTACCATTTGCACTTCAGATAAAGCACTAATCTCCAGAATTTATAAAGCACTAAAAAAAAACAACACCGGGCTGGGGAGATAGCTCAGCTGGTAGAGTGCTTGCCTCACAAGTACAAGGCCCTGAGTTCGATCCCCAATACCGCAAAAAAAAAAAAAAAAAAAAGGTTTTCAAGATGGCGGCCTAGAGGGTGGCTGCATTACGTGTTGCTCCAGAACTCAGGATTCAAGAGAGGAGATATTGAGACGCTTGGGACCAACTCAAAGTAGCCGGGTGACTCTCACCCCCTGGGGGGGCATCCCGGATGGGACGGGGGTCCCGGAACGCAGGAAACTTTGTGAAGTAGAACTGCCGGCGAGACGCCCCTCCCCCCGCTGGAGCGCCATAGAGGAGGCCGGCGGCACAGCGCTGGGACTCGGAGCAGCCACTGGGGCTCCGGCGGCTGCCCGGGGGAGGAGAGGCGGGGAGAACTGTGTGGACTCAGGACACCAGGGCCTGCCCTGAGGAGGAGGAGAGGAGCGTGGCCACTTGGATTCCGAGAGACTGCGCCAGAGCTGCAGGCGGTTGCCAGAGGAGAAGCCGCGCGGCGAGCTGTTTGGAATCAGAACGACGCTTCTGAACCCCGGGGCCTGCCCTGAGGACGAGGAGGAAGAGGAGCAGCCGCTTGGATTCGGGCGACTATACGGGAACTACAGGCGGTTGCCAGAGAAGGGGCTGCGTGGCGAGCTGTTTGGACCCTGACCACTTCTGAACCCCGGGGCCTGCCCGGAGGAGTAGGAGAAGGAGGAGAAGGAGCGCGGCGGGTCCTTTGGACTCGCAGTGACTGCATTAGCGCTCCAGGCGGCTGCTCAGAGGAGAAGGCGAGTGGTGAGTTATTTGGTCTTAAAGTGACAGCTCCTGAACACAGGGGGGCTGCCTGGAGGAGAAGCGTGGTGGGACGCTTGGTCTTGAGGGACCACACCAGAGCTCCGGGCGGTGGCCCAGAGGACCCGTGCAGCGGGTCACGTGGATTCAGAGCCACTCAGAGGGACTGCTCCTGAACACCCGGGGGGTTATCTGGAGAAGGAGGAGGAACGGGCAGGGTCACTTCGACTCGGAGTGATTGATTGCCCCGGGCTACGGGTGGTTGGTGGGAGGAGGAGGCACGAAGTGAGTTTCTTGGACTCCTAGTGACCGCACCGGCATACTGGGCAGCTGTCTGGAGGAAGAGGCCTGTGGCGGGTCTCTGGGACTCAGAGCGATTGTTCGGGGCCACAGGTGGCTGCTCAGAGGAGGGGCCACGCAGCCAGGCGATTAGGTGCAGAACAGGGTCCCAGGATCTAGGAGGCTTCTGGGTGGAAGAGCCGCACAGAGACAGGCTTAGGGCGGAGCGAAGGTTCCAGGCCTATGGGCAAATTCTCTGAGGAGGGGCAGCCTAAGGAGATTCATCTGCGAAGGGTGAGGCTCCCAGGCCCAGGAGGTAGGGCCGGGCCCCTGGAAACTTTGCAGAGGAAGGCAGCCCAGCCCAGGCAGTAGATGTAAATTGAGGGGAACCTCTAGGAGGAAACTGACCAGCGAGACCTCCCCACCGGGTGAGTCTTCCCTGCTGGGTGAGGTTTCCCACAAGGACGGTAAAACCAGAGGCTCAGGCCCAAACAGGCCTTGCCTCAGCCCACAGCCTAGGTCCCCTTTGGATGACCATTGGTCAACAAGTGGAGGCACCTCTGCCCACTAACAGGGAATATACCCCACCTGAAGGCCACCACTCCTAGAGAGGCAGCTTCCTTGTGGAGCACCGCATTATCAACCTCCTCCAAGACTTCAGCCTACTGAAGGCTAAGAGGGGATATATATAGAAATCTTCAGGGTCATTGTAAATCAACAGAGGAAATCTGCAATATCTCAGCGGTCCACTGATATCTGAACAACATGAGAAAACAAGGAAAGAAAATGCTGCAAACAAATCTAGATGTTACATCAATAAAACCCAATGACAGCATGGTAGAAGAAATGACAGAAAAGGAGTTCAGAATGTACATAATTAAAATGATCAGAGAAGCAAACGAGGAGATGAAAGAGCAAATGCAAGCATTGAATGATGAGATGAAAGAGCAAATGCAAGCATTGATTGATCGCACCAATCGACAGTTAAAAGAGCAAATACAGGAAGCAAAAGATCATTTCAATAAAGAGTTAGAGATATTGAAAAAAAAACCAAACAGAAATCCTTGACATGAAGGAAACAATAAACCAAATTAAGAACTCCATAGAAAGCATATCCAATAGGATAGAACACCTGGAAGACAGAACCTCAGACATTGAAGACAAAATATTTAACCTTGAAAACAAAGCTGAACAAACAGAGAAGATGGTAAGAAATCATGAACAGAATCTACAAGAACTATGGGATATCATGAAAAGGCCAAATTTAAGAATTATTGGGATTGAGGAAGGCCTAGAGAAACAAGTCAAAGGAATGAACAACCTATTCAATGAAATAATATCAGAAAATTTCCCAAATCTGAAGAATGAAATGGAAAATCAAGTTCAAGAGGCTTACAGGACTCCAAATACACAAAATTACAACAGACCCACACCAAGGCACATTATAATGAAAATACCTAACATACAAAATAAAGACAGAATTTTAAAGGCTGTGAGAGAAAAGAACCAAATTACATTCAGGGGGAAACCAATACGCATATCAGCAGATTTTTCAATCCAGACCCTAAAAGCTAGAAGGTCCTGGAACAACATTTTTCAAGCCCTGAAAGAAAATGGATGCCAACCAAGAATCTTATACCCAGCAAAACTTACCTTCAAATTTGACGATGAAATAAAATCCTTCCATGATAAACAAAAGCTAAAAGAATTTACAAAAAGAAAGCCAGCATTACAGAACATTCTCAACAAAATATTCCATGAGGAAGAGATGAAAAACAAAGAAGCAAATCAGCAAAGGGAGGAATTATCCTAAAGGAATTGTCAAATAAAGGAGGAAACAAGTTGTGTCAAACAAATAAATAAACAAAATTTTAAAAATGAACCAAATGACCGGGAAACCAAATCATTTCTCTATAATAACCCTGAACGTTAATGGCCTGAATTCATCAATCAAAAGACATAGACTGGCAGACTGGATTAAAAAGAAAGATCCAACAATATGTTGCCTGCAAGAGACTCACCTCATAGAAAAAGATACCCATAGATTAAAGGTGAAAGGATGGGGAAAAACATACCATGCACATGGACTCAGCAAAAAAGCTGGAGTATCCATCCTCATTTCCGATAATGTGGACTTCAAGCCAAAGTTAGTCAGAAGGGATAAAGAAGGTTATTTCATACTGCTTAAGGGAAGCATAAATCAGCAAGATATAACAATCATAAACATCTATGCCCCAAACAGTGGCTCATCTATGTATGTCAAACAAATCCTTCTCAATTTCAGAAACCAAATAGACCACAACACAATAATACTAGGTGATTTTAACACGCCGCTCTCACCACTGGACAGATCTTCCAGACAAAAATTGAGCAAAGAAACCATAGATCTCAACAACACAATCAATAATTTAGACTTAACGGACATTTATAGAATATTCCATCCAACCAAGAGTGAATACACTTTCTTCTCAGCAGCACATGGATCCTTCTCTAAAATAGACCATATATTATGCCACAAAGCTAATGTTAGCAAATACAAGAAGATAGAGACACTAGCATGTATTCTATCAGATCATAATGGATTGAAGTTAGAAATAAATGAAAGAGTAAAACACAGAAACTATTCCAACATCTGGAGGTTAAACAATATGCTATTATATGATGAATGGATAACAGAAGATATTAAGAAGGAAATTAAAAAATTCTTAGAGGTAAATGAGAACAAAGAAACATCATATCAAAACCTCTGGGACACTATGAAAGCAGTACTTAGAGGGAAATTTATTTCATGGAGCGCATTTAATAAAAGAAGTAAAACTCAACAAATAAACAACCTAACACTACAGCTCAAAGCCTTAGAAAAAGAAGAACAGAACAGCACCAAAAGTAGTAGAAGACAGGAAATTGTTAAACTCAGAGCTGAAATCAATGAAATTGAAACAAAAGAAACAATACAAAAAATTGACAAAATAAATAGTTGGTTCTTCGAAAAAATAAACAAAATTGATAAACCTTTAGCCACACTAACAAAGAGAAGACGAGAGAAAACCCAAATCACTAAAATTCGGAATGAACAAGGAAATATCACTACAGACAGGATGGAAATACAAAACATAATTAGAAGCTATTTTGAAAATCTATACTCCAACAAAATAGAAAATTTCGAAGACATCAACAGGTTTCTAGAGACATATGAATTGCCTAAACTGAATGAGGAGGACATAAACAATTTAAATAGACCAATTTCAAGTACTGAAATAGAAGAAGTCATCAAAAGCCTACCAACAAAGAAAAGTCCGGGACCAGATGGGTTCTCAGCCGAGTTCTACAAAACCTTTAAGGAAGAGCTCATTCCAATACTTCTCAAAGTATTCCATAAAATAGAAGAGGAGGGAACCCTCCCAAACTCATTCTATGAAGCCAATATCACACTGATACCTAAACCAGACAGAGACTCATCAAGGAAAGAAAATTTCAGACCAATATCCTTAATGAACATCGACGCAAAAATTCTCAACAAAATTTTAGCAAATCGCATACAAAAACATATTAAAAAGATAGTGCACCATGATCAAGTGGGTTTCATCCCAGGGATGCAAGGTTGGTTCAACATCAGGAAATCAATAAACGTAATTCAACATATTAATAGACTTAAAGTCAAGAATCACATGATTATTTCAATAGACGCAGAAAAAGCATTTGATAAAATACAGCACCCCTTCATGCTCAAAACACTAGAACAAATAGGGATAGTGGGAACATTCCTTAATATTGTAAAGGCCATTTATGCTAAGCCCATGGCTAATATCATTCTAAATGGTGAAAAGCTGAAAGCATTCCCCCTAAAAACTGGAACAAGGCAGGGATGCCCTCTTTCACCACTTCTATTCAACATCGTTCTTGAGACTCTGGCCAGAGCAATTAGACAAACCAAAGAAATTAAAGGGATACGAATTGGAAAAGAAGAACTCAAACTATCCCTGTTCGCTGATGACATGATTATATATTTAGAGGAACCTGGAAATTCCACCAGAAAACTCTTAGAACTCATAAGTGATTTCAGTAAAGTAGCAGGTTACAAGATCAATGCCCATAAATCCAACGCATTTTTATACATAAGTGATGAATCTTCAGAAAGAGAAATTAGGAAAACTACCCCATTCACAATAGCCTCGAAAAAAATAAAATACTTGGGAATCAATCTCACAAAAGAGGTGAAAGACCTCTACAATGAGAACTATACAACACTAAAGAAAGAAATTAAAGAACACCTTAGAAGATGGAAAGATCTTCCATGTTCTTGGATAGGAAGAATTAATATTGTCAAAATGGCCATACTACCTAAAGTGCTATACAAATTCAATGCAATTCCAATTAAAATCCCAATGACGTACCTTACAGAAATAGAGCAGGCAATTATGAAATTCATCTGGAAGAATAAGAAACCCAGAATAGCTAAAGCAATCCTTAGCAGGAAGAGTGAAACAGGGGGTATTGCAATACCAGATCTTCAACTCTACTACAAAGCTATAGTAACAAAAACGGCATGGTATTGGTACCAAAATAGAAAGGTAGATCAATGGTACAGAATAGAGGACACGGACACAAACCCAAATAAATACAATTTTCTCATACTAGACAAAGGGGCCAAAAATATGCAATGGAGAAAAGATAGCCTCTTCAACAAATGGTGCTGGGAGAATTGGAAATCCATATGCAACAGAATGAAACTAAACCCATATCTCTCACCATGCACGAAACTAAACTCAAAATGGATTAAGGACCTCGGAATCAGACCAGAGACCCTGCAGATTATAGAAGAAAAAGTAGGTCCAAATCTTCATCTTGTTGGTCTAGGACCAGACTTCCTTAACAGGACTCCCATAGCACAAGAAATAAAAGCTAGAATCAACCACTGGGATAGATTCAAACTAAAAAGCTTTCTCTCAGCAAAGGAAACTATCAGCAATGCGAAGAAAGAGCCTACAGAGTGGGAGAATATCTTTGCCAATCATACTTCAGATAGAGCACTAATCTCCAGAATCTATAAAGAACTCAAAAAACTCTACTCCAAGAATTCAAACAGTCCAGTCAACAAATGGGCTAAGGAAATGAATAGACACTTCACAGAAGAAGATCTACAAGCAATCAACAAACATATGGAAAAATGTTCAACATCTCTAGTAATAAGAGAAATGCAAATCAAAACCACCCTAAGGTTCCATCTCACCCCAATTAGAATGGCGATTATCAAGAATACGAGCAACAACAGGTGTTGGCGAGGATGTGGGGAGAAAGGTACACTCATACACTGCTGGTGGGGCTGCAAATTAGTGCAGCCGCTATGGAAAGCAGTGTGGAGATTCCTTAGAAAACTTGGAATGGAACCACCATTTGACCCAGCTATCCCACTCCTTGGCCTATACCCAAAGGACTTAAAATCTGCATACTACAGAAATACAGCCACATCAATGTTCATAGCTGCTCAATTCACAATAGCCAGACTGTGGAACCAACCTAGATGCCCTTCAATTGATGAGTGGATAAAGAAACTGTGGTATATATATACTATGGAATATTACTCAGCCATAAAGAATGATAAAATTATGACATTTGCAGGCAAATGGATGAAATTGGAGAATATCATGCTAAGTGAGATAAGCCAATCTCAAAAAGCCAAAGGACGAATGATATCGCTAATAAGTGGAGGTTGACACATAATGGGGGGGAGGGAAGGGTTAGAGTTAGGGTTAGGGAGGGGGGCAAGTATAGAGGAAGGAACTACTGTATAGAGGGTAAAGAGGGGTGGGAGGGGTGGGGGGAAGGGAAAAAAAATAACAGAATGAATCAAACAACATTGCTCTATGTAAATTTATGATTACACAAATGGTATGCCTTTACGCCATGTACAAACAGAGAAACAACATGTATCCCATTTGTTTACAATAAAAAAAAAAAAAAAAAAAAAAAAATTAACACCAAAAATACAATAACCCAGTCAACAAATGGGCTAAGGAAATGAGCAGACACTTCACAGAAGACAGACAATCAATAAACATATGAAAAAATGTTAAACTTCTCTAGTAATTAGAGAAATGCAAATCAGAACTGCCCTAAGATTTCATAACTCTAATTAGAATAGCTATTGTCAAGAATACAAGCAACAAAAGGTGTTGGCGAGGATGTGGGGAAAAAGGTATGCTCATACATTGCTGGTGGGATTGCAAATTGCTGCATCCACTCTGGAAAGCAGTGTGGAGATTCCTTAGAAAACTTGGAATGAAACCACCATTTGACCTAGCTATCCCACTCCTTGGCCTATATCCAAAGGACTTAAAATTAGCATACTACTAGGGTGATGCATCCACATCAATGTTTATAGTAGGTCAATTCACAATAGCTAGATTGTGGAACTAAGCTAGATGGATGAATCCAATAGACAAATTTATAAAGAAACTGTGGTATGTATACACAATGGAATATTACTCAGCCTTAAAGGAGAATAAAATTATGGCATTTGCAGGTAAATGGATGGAGTTGGAGAATATTATGTTAAGCAAGATAAGCCAATCTCTAAAAAACAAAGTCCAAGTGTTTTCTCTGATAAGTGGATGCTGATACATAATAGGGCGGGAGGCAGTGGTAATGGAAGAATGGAGGAACTTGGATTGTGTAAAAAAAAAAATGAGGGAAGGGGAGGAGCGGGGGTAGGAGAGGTGGTAGAACGAGACAAAGAAAGTTAGCCTGTGTACATGTATGATTACACAAATGGTGTGACTCCATCATATACAACCAAAGAAATGAACAGTTGTTCCATTTGTGTACAGTGAATCAAAATGCATTCTACTGTCATGTAAAACTATATAGAACAAACAATAAAAAATAAATAATAGAAATTAAAATAAAGAAAATAGGAAAGTATTAAGCTAGCATGTTTAGCAAGCAGAGTAAGGGTTGCTGCCTTACACAGAAGGTCACCAGCAGTTTTGTACTTATCCCTGTATAAACTGACCACTGCTATCCCAAACCTTTTCATTTTACCAGGCTAAGCCTCTATTGCTTTTCACTTTTTTCCAATGTTACTCTTTTATTTCTTCTCTTTCTCCTCCCTTCCCTCTTTTTCCTCCCTTCACCCTCCTCTTTCCTTTCCTTCTCACCAGCCTCTTTTCATTCTTGTACTCTACTAACACCATGACAATTTGGTATCCCTTAATGTCCTGTGTCACTCTTAAAATTGTTTATTATAAATGAAAGTTCAGGAAAGAGTCTCTGGACTTAAATACCAGGAAGAAGAACTTGTCTGGCAATTAATATTGAGCAAATGTGTTTTGTTATATTCTGTGGAACAATGCCAAATACAACTTAAGCTACTGCCTAATAGAGTTGTTACAGAGATCAGTATTACAGTGAAAATTTTAAAGTAGTCCACGGGTAACATACTCATTTTCTTGATGAAATGTTTTCCCCAATTTAGCCAGGAAATCTCTATTAGTTTCATATAAAAATACTTATTGTACACTTACCAGAAAAATTATCTCATGCCCAAAGTATTCCGCATTTAGTCAGTATATTTGTTGGATACCTCTTGTGTGCCTGGCACTGTGCTAATGGTTCCTGGGTATGCATCCAGGAGTAGTATAACTTTTGCTTTCATGGAATTGACAGTTAACAAAGTATAAGTTAATTTGACTTTATAGTATGTATTTGGTTCTGGGGGATGTCATGAATACACTTAAAGACTATTGTAAAATATTCTGATTTGACATAAAAATTATTTGCAGTACTTACAGATCATCAGTATTTGGAGAAAACACCCTTATGTGCCATTTTGAAGCAAAAAGCTCCTCAACAATATCGAATACGAGCGAAATTGAGATCATATAAGCCCAAAAAACTTTTTCAGTCTGTGAAACTTCATTGTCCTAAATGTTATTCAGTGTAAGTATTCCAAAATAAAAAGTTTTCATATTATTTGTTTTTTATTTATTTATTTATTTAATTTTAGTTGTAGACAGATACAATACCCTTATTCTATTTATTTATTTTTAATGTGGTACAAAGAATCGAGCCCAGTGCCTCACACTTACCAGCTCTGCCACTGAGCCACAACTCCAGCCCCATGTTAAAGTTATTTGTATATGTGCATTATATATATATAGTTTTAAGTCCTGACAGTGAGCAAATCCCCTATGATCTTCTTTTAAACAAATAAGGAAATCATTATCAGTTACATAACTAATGGAACCAGGACAAGCACATAGACCTTTTAATTTCCAAATCATGCCATTTCTACTCTATGATACTTGAACCATGTGACTTTTAAAAATTACTAATTATTAAAGGAAATTTAAAGTAAGATTGGTTTAAAGTAGGTACTCTGTGAAAGTGAGTTTAACTATATAAAGAAAGAGAGAGGGCGCTGCTGCATTTTTTTCTCCCACTGGAAATCTTCACCTTCTTTACAAAGAACAGATTGATACTAAAAATAATAGTAAGTAACCTTCATTTCAAAGTTAGGCAGTGGTTAACAAAATTATGATGTAGATCTGCTAGCCACAAAATATCAATTATCTGTTGAATAAAATTATTTAATTTGCACCTTGAGTTATTTCCTCAATTTAAGAAAAAGTGTGTGACTTGATCTATATGTAAGGGGGTAGGGTGTGAGAGAAGAATGGAGGAACTTTAGATTACATAGAGGGAAATGAGAGGGGTTGTGTGAAAAATGGTGGAATGAGACAGACATCATTACCCTATGTATATGTATGCTTACATGAATGGTATGAATCTACATCCTGCACAACCATAGAAACAGAACGATGTACCCCATTTATGTACAATGATTCAAAATGCAGTCTGTAAAAATTTTTAAAAATGGAAAAAAATTTTTCATTTAAAAAATTAAAAAGTGGAATTTTTAATTGCATAATTTCTTAAATTGGAATTTTTAAGATCATACCAAAATTGTTTTAAAATGCTTCATTGTCATTGATTTCAGGCAAGAAGTTCCACATGAGGGCAATTTGGATATAATATTGCAAAATGCTGTGACTCAAACTCCAAATACCAAATTACAAAATACATCATTATATGATTCAGAGATCTGGACCACCAAAGACCAAGGAGGACGAAAAGTAGTTGTTCATTTTGTGAAAAATAATGGTATTCTTCCACTTTCAAATGAATGTCTGATTTTGATAGAAGGTAAGATATTTAAGCTGTTTTTTAGAACACTGCTTTTATAGATTAATTACTATTAAATGTATTTTACAGACATCTAGTACATATAAATTTAAAATATTAGTAATTTAAATTTCACACAATTGAATATATTAACTAGATTCAAATACACACATATACATTTATCTGAATTACATTTGGAAATTAGATGATAAATCTAAGTGTTTACATTCATCCATCTTGTTGAATTCCTGCATGTGATCTTGACAGTTTCAAACTGATTATTTAGCGAGTAACAGTAGTGAGGTGGACTACTGTTTTATAGCTGCTGTTGTCTTGGCCTCTGGATGTCACTGTTGTTTCATAAAAATAGGATGAAAGTCTTGTATTGATGTCTAAATCAAGGAGGAGACCATTAAACAAATAAGAATAACTTGACAAGTTTTAAAAGAAGGAAAACTGGAGACTGGGTATATACCTAAGTGATAGAGTACCTGCCCTAGCATACATGAGGCCCTGTGTTCAATCCCCAGCACCACCAAAAAATGTTAATAAAATGAAAGAATAAATTTTTACTATGTTTTCTTTTTCATCTTCTTTCCAGTTCTTTTAAATTTTATCTAATATTTTATATATGTACCACACAACTTTTCTCAAGAAAAGTTTAAAGTTCTATTATTTTCCTGAAAGTTTTTCCTCCTATATAATTTTCCATGGTAAGAAGAAAATAACTAATTTGCACTGGAGAAATGGTTTTTTCTATTTTACAAATGAATTTAATCATTCTATTATCATTTTTATTGCTGACTTTTTTATTCATAAGAATAATACTGATGTTATAAGGCACATGTATGCATGAATATACATGTTTATAAATACGGATATCATTTTCATGAACATAGGACTTTTCTTCAAATATAATTACAGCGTGCCAGAAACTAATGATGTTTGTTATGTATCCGTTTAATCATCACAAAGAGAGTCAAATCTTGTGATTTGTGTTACTTTGTTTATAAATTTGTTTAACTACTAGATTATAATCTCACTGAGAATAGGATACTTACTGTTTTTGCTTATTAGTTAAGGAATTTTTTGGTTGACTCTTCATAAATTTCGTGGAGGCAAAGACAGTTGTTTGTTTTTTCACCTTCTTAATATACTGATCTTTTATTTATTTTTCTTCTCTTACTGCATGAGGTAGGGCTTTCAGAATGAAGTTTAATAGGATTGGTGAAAAGGAACGTTCTTACTTTTTTCCTGAAATTAGGTGGAAATGTTTACCAGTAAATATGATTTTAGTTGTAACAATTTTGCAGTTTATTTTATTTTTGTATTTTTACATTGAAGAAGTTCACCTCTATTCTTAATTTGCTGAGAATTTCTATCATTAATGAGTATTGGATTTTGTTAAATGCTTTTTCTACTGCATCTATTGATGTTATATTTATTTTTATACTTGTGAATGTGACAAGTGACATCAATTGATGTTTTTAGTGTTGAACTACTTTTGCATACCTCTAGTATATCTTATTTGTGATGGTTACTTGTTTACATTTTTTATAGTCTATTTCCTGATATGATACTTGTTGAAGAATTTTACATATGTCTTCATAAGAGATATTAGTTGGTAGTTTTCCTTTCTTGTAATGCCTTTGTCTGATTTATGTAGTAGAGTAATGCTGGTATCATAAAATGAGTTAAGAAGTGTTCTCTCCGTGATCTGAGACAGATAACATTTTTTAAAATATTTGTGTAGAATTCACTATTGAAATTTGTTATTGAAATTGGGCCTGATCTTTTTTTTCCCCCTTAGGTTTAGATATGAATTTAATATCTCTATAGATAAAGTTTTATTCAGATTATCTGTTTCTCCTTGTGTGAGTTTTGGGAGATTGTATCTTTTCATGTGTTGGTTCATTTCATTTAAGTTAACAAAATTGTGGGTATAGAGTTTGTAATAATATTCCTTTTTAAAAAAATTTTTGTTCTTTCTACATGTATTCCTTTTTTATTAATGCTATATTTTTAAAACTATTTTAAACATCCTCTGAAACATAATTCATTTGCAACTCTAATGTTGAGTCATTTTATCATAATATTTATTAATTCCTTGCACTATGTGCCATGCACTGTACTACTTAGTTTAATATTTTATCTTTAGCTCATAACAATTCTTCTGTAAGCTACATATTATCCCCTTTTTTCAACAGATGAGGAAACCTGGGACCGAGAAGATGATAAATAGCCTAAAATTAAAGACCTAGTAAATGGGAGAAAAAAGTCAAGCATGTCTTTCTCTCTCCATAGTCCATGCTGAATCTTTGTACCCATTATAAATATAGTGTCTTTCAGTGAGAATGTCTCTAGTTATACAAACACTGCTATTCATACATATAATTTTAAGCATCTTTTATTTGTACTCGTTCATTCATTCAGCATGTGTCTATAGAATGCTTATTTTTTATAGAATGTGCCAGGAGCTGAGCTCGGCATTGTTGGTATTGTAGCATACAAGATAAAGTTTTCTTCTGTGAACTTTAAAGAGGGGATTACAGATAATTAATAAAAGTAGTCACTTTTGACTCTAGGTACTTTATAAACACTAATATTCAAACTTTATAATGACCTTACAGCATAGCAGTATTATAATTCAGTTTTAAAAATGAGGACACTAAGCCCTACCAGTTATGGTGGTGTATACCTGTAATGCCAGCGGCTGAGGCCAGAGGATTGCAAGTTCAAAGCCAGTCTCAGTAACTTAGTGAGGCACTTAGCAAGTCAGCGAGACTCTGTCTCTAAATACAATATTTAAAAAGATCTGGGTATATGGCTCAGTAGTTAAATACCCCTGGGTTCAATCTGTAGTATTAAAAAAAAAAATGACACGAATATATCAAAGTTTAAGTAGCTTAACCAAGGTCATCCAACTCGTGTGTCAGAACCAGTGTTGGGTAGTCCAGTGCAGATGGCCATACAGAATGCTCATGGGGTTCTTTGGAATGTTATTTTGCAGGGAACATTCATGGAAAAAGAGTTGGCGAATGATCATTCATTTCAATTTTGAGCAGAGTAGGCAGGGTTCAGTGGGGCTAAGTATAAGTCTCCAGAGACAGGCTGCAGCTTTTGGTATATGATGCTTTTAAATAACTTCCTTCTTAAATTTTGAAATTTTAAGCAGTCACGATTGGTATAATAGAGCAAAAGCATGACTTCCAGCTGACTCAGAACTAGGGAAACAAAGATGGTGACAGACAAGATAAAATTCAACCAAGCTCACTGTTCTTACCAAAATTCAGTCGTTTATCTGGAATAAACACTCATTGGATTATTGCAATCTTATATTTCCGGAGTTCTGAAAAGGTTAATTTTGGTAGTTTTTGCCAAATATTTTTATTACTTTTACGTAAAAAGTAGTTTTGAAGGTCCAGAAGTACTCTACTATGCCAGAAGTACTTCTCCCTTGCAATTTTATTACAATTTCTGTCCAGCTGTCAGGAAATGCACAAAGCTGTTTTTTAAAAATCATGTTCTTTCCTTGGAGAAAAAAGACGTTATCAATCTAAGTGAAAAGATAATGGTGAGTTTGAGTTTCAAAGATAATGCTATCTTCCGATAACAGAGCACCATTGAACATACTGTTTTCTTCTTAGTCAGCTTGGTGATTTTAATGTTTTATCCTGCCACAGAATTAGGGGAAGTGTGTTGATTTTTCCAGGATAAATGAATAACACTGTATTTGAGTTCATATGACATAAACTACTCTACAAAGGTATATTTAAATTTAATATTGATCCAAAAGTTTAAAAGATTTCAAAAACGAAGGTAAAGAATAGCTAAAAAACATAGTGGGTAGAGTGATCATATATATTTGATTAATTACAGAACTATGGACCTGCACTATCCATTCAGTAGTCATTGGGCCATGTTTCTACTGAGCATTTGAAACTAGCACGTTGAGATGTGTTATAAATATAAAATAATTTTATAGCAGTTTTTGAAAATTTAGTGTGAGAAATGTAGAAAATAACTTACTAGTATTTTTTACTGACAATATGTTGAAAATATTCTGGATATGATATATTAAATAAAATATATTAAGATTTAATCCTATTTTAATATAAGTACTAGAAACTTAAATGAAGCTTGTGATTTATTTCTGTTAGACATGCGACTCTAGATGGATTGTAGGTGAAATCTGATCAGTCACCTATTTTTTGTAAATAAAGTTTTATTAAACTATGGTCATGAGAAAAAAGATATTTCAAACTCAAAACTGTATTTGTTTAGGCATTAAAAGCAATAGCAGATTTAATAGTGAGAAACCTGTAATACTTTGACTCTTTGTTCTGTTAGTGATTTGAACCAAGGTGTTCCTGGCATAAGGAGCAGTTTGTTTAAGAAGAGTGTGATGGTGGAAATTTCACAAACTTTGTATTTTAATCAAGTCTCAGTATTATTTATCTATCTATCTATCTATTTATTTATTTATTTATTTATTTATTTATTTATTTATTTATTTATTTATTTTGGTACCAGGGATTGAACCCAGGGGCACTTAACTGTTGAGCCACATCCCCAGCTCTTTATAGTTTTTAAGTTTATTTTGAGGCAGGGTCTCACTAACTTGATGTGACTGGCTTTGAACTCATGATCCTCCTGCTTCAGCCTCCTGAGCCTCTGGGAATATAAGCATGTGCTACCGCACTGCTCAAGTCTCAGCATTTTTGTATACTGATTTGTTTAGTTAATTTGTAGAATTCTAAATTTACAAATTAATATTTTTCACAGTGAGTGAATCTTTAAATTTATGACTTTAATTATTTTTTTTCTGTTAACCTCTTTAGTATTTACTGTATCTTATGTGTTACTTAATAGGTACTCCATTTTGCCTACATTATATTTGTACTACCTGAATAACTTTTTTATTCTTTTTTAATAGGAGGTACACTTGGTGAAATATATAAACTCTCAAACAAGTTTCATAGTGTAATTCCTGTGAGATCTGGCTCTGATGACCTGGAACTCCTAGACCTTTCAGCACCATTTCTTATACAAGGAAAAGTGTTTCACTATGGGTATGTTCAACCCAGGGAAATTTTGGGATGAAAAACTATACGTTAGTATTTTATCCCACTGACTATTATATGTTCAGCAGATACTTAGTACTAAATCACCTGTATAGACAGTTTCCAACTTATAATGGTTAGAGTGATACATATTCAGTAGAAACTGAACTTTGGATTTTGTTCTTTTCCTGGGCTGATTATATGAATACAGTACTCCCCTCCCAGGGCTGGGCACTGGTAGCAAGATGGAGTTCTCAGTCAGCCACAAGATCAAAAGAGGGTAAACAGCTAACACTGCAGTGTACTGTGTTGCTAAGCTATATGTTCTCTAGGTTAGATGTATTGAATGCATTTTCTGATTATGATATTTTCAACTTAAAATTGATTTATTAGGATATAACCCCATAGTAAGTCAAGGATTACCTATACTAGGTTTTTCTGGTATATGTGTATTATTATATTAAGCAGGTATATGTTAAGTACACAGTGTGCTAAGTGTAAGCCTACCAACATTTTGTTCCTCAGAGGCAGATACTTGTTTTCTTTCACAAGGATTTAGATAATAACCACAGAGAAAATTTCAGAGCTGCAATCTTAAAATATTTTAAGTGATTGAATTCCAGAATTGTTGAGATGAGACACTGGATTAAAAATTTGATGCCACTGAAAATTAGAAGGTAAAAGAATGCATTATGATGTGTAAACAGATATCTAGGTTTAGATGGAGAAGATGGAGATAAAAATGCCACCTACTGCTTAAAAAAACAATCAACATGGAAATGCTCTGCTTTGAGAGATTTTGGATTTTAGGATGGATGCATATTATACTATACATTGCTTTTCTTTTCCTACTCCTAAATTTGTAGCAACTCTTAGTCATTGTTACATCTTGATTTCCATTGAAAAATTATTTACTGTGGTTATCATGTCTCCCAGATTGAGACCTTGGAGTCACTGGTAGGCATTCCCCAGGGTTCTGTCCCATATAAGATACATCAAAATGCTTCTGTCATAAAGTAGAACTAATTATTTGCATCACTGAATTAAATCCCTAGGTTAATATTGATTTTTACCTTGATGCACCCAATGTCTTTATAATATCTCTCACTGGATGCATGACTTCAGAGTCATCTTCAAGATTTATCCACAAGTTAATTCAAAAATCAAAATCTTTTATATTCTGTATGTTTCTTTTTGAATAAATTCACTAATAGGGTTTTCATTTGTTTTGTTTTTTGGGTGTGTGTGTGTGCATGTGCACCTCTTGTTTCTCTCTGGCCCTTCTTCTGACTTGATTTCCGTGTACAGGGTACTTAACCTGTCTCAAACTAGGAAAGCAAATAGTTAAGAACTCATTTATTAGTAGTCTATTTTTTTTTAAGTTATTTTAAGGTTGTCAGCTTTTCCTACCACTTCCAGCATGAACCAAGACAGAAATTTTGTTTACACATTAAATTTTAAGACATTTTTAGATTTTCTATTACTTGAATGTCAGCAGCAAAAGCCAACATGTCTCTTAATTGATTTCCTTTTTAGCTTTGATTATAAAATGACTTTAACTTACAAAAAAGTGTCACAACAGTCATATACTCTCTACTTAGATTTAGCAAATGTTAACATTTTAACATTTTTCAGACCTTTACATCTAAGAAATGGCATTTTACAGAGAAGAAACATGTCCTTATTAGTCCCTTTTCTAACCCTTTTTCTTACAGGTAACTTCTCAAGTTGAGTCAGTTCTCACCAATGTTTTGATGCTTCTGTTATAATATATGAACTCTTAAGTAGTACAGCTTATTGTTTTGTGTGTTTTTAAATGTATGTAAACTGTTATATACCATATCTATTTGTGTGCAGCATTTTTTAAATTCAGTGTTTTTTTTCAAGACTTATCCATATAGATAACTGTAGGTTTAGATTATTTTACTATCTATATTCTATCAATGTATCATGATTTATTAATCCATTTCCTCTTAATTGGTGTATGATATTTCTATTTATTTCATTTAAAGAGGACAATACTAAATGAACTCCTGTTATACATTTTCTTTGTCATAGACTCAATCATCAGTGATCATGACCAACAATTTTATTTTTTAGATTTTTTAATATATTTTAGATCTTTTTTTAGATTTTTAAAGATTCATACTGGTACATAATATAAAATGAATTTACTACTGTGAGTCCTTGCCAGAAGAGTTTGAAAGTGACTACTAAGGTGTTTACCTAGAACTGAAATTACTGAATCATAAGATAAGCATGCTTTTTGCTTTTTTGGGGAAAAAAGCCAAATTGTTCTCCCATGCTGTTAACAATTAATGACCCCATCATTAATATATAAAAATTCCAATTTCTATGATGTTTTCTCCATAGGTTAGTATTAATTGAACTTGTAATTTTGTTATGCTTCAAATGGTATCCACATAATTTTTCTTTGTATTTCCTAGATGACTAGTGGGTTTACAACCCATATGTCTGTTGACTGTTTCAGTAACCTGTTCCATCAGTTCTAAGGTTGAATCTCTTACCTGTTTTTCTGTGATTACTGCTCTCTTTTTGGTTTAAGTTTACGCATGTGCATGTAACTGCTTGTAAAGAATTTTCTGCAATAGAGATACTAATATTTTGTCAGTTATGTCCATACTCCTAGTATATCCTATATCTTTCTAACTTCATGGTTTCTTTTGTTTTATAGATTTTTAAAATGTTAATAGAGTCATATTTACCAAAATGCTTTCCAAACCCATAAAAGTTTTTTAAAGCTTTCTTTTAGTTCTTTGGACCTGATTCTTTATAAATAAAATTTAAATAGTTCAGTGGTTCTCTTTAATGGTTTTACATCTTCTAAGGGTTTATATCTTGTTAATGAAATTTTTCTAAAGAAGTATTTGTTTTATTTATTTTTAAATTTAAGTTTTTGACATACTGTTGTTGATAATATTTTCATATTATTTTTAAATACCTGTTTTATTGTTGTATCTACTTAATATTGTTTGTGGGTGTCTCTTTTTTTTCCTTGAACTTTCTTTGTCAGAACAGCTGACTTTTGCCCATAATCATGCTCTTTATTATTATACTTTTGCTCCTTGTCTTATTTTGCTTTATTTAGGTCTTAGTTTTTCAGGCAGTCTATATTGAACGTTTACCTCACTTACCTAATTAATTTTTAATATATTTTAACATTTACATTTATAATTTTCCTCCTTGGAATGTAACCATAGTTTTATCCCAAGTTTTGATATGTAGTGTTAGTCTTGTCACATACTTCTTAATGTCTCATAATCCCTATGATCTCTTCTTTGAACTAGGAATTATTTAGCTCTGTGTATAACATTTTTCAGATGTACATTTTAGGTGCTATATTATCATTTATATTTTAGTGAGATTGCTTTTTAGCTAAACATTGTAGAACACTGTTCCCATAATGATTCTTTGAGATTTGTTCAACTTTGCTTTATCCTACAATATGTACGTTTAGATTTGTACATCTTGTATGTGTGTTTAAAAAGAATGTATATTTCTTCATAGTTGAGTTAGAATTTAATGTGTCCATTAGGTCAGGCTTATTAGCCACAATCAAGACTTATATATTTTTGTAAATTTTATTGATTTAAACATTTTCTTTTAGAGATATATGTATAAACATCCTCTGTAATTTTGAGTCTCTGATCTTTATTCTATTACCATTTGATATATATATTTTGTGAGACTTCTGTGTTCATTTAGTTGAGTATTGTTTGTCCTTACACAAGGAAAACATTTCCAACCATGTTTTCTTTTTCCTTAAGGTTTGTTTTTGCTAATATTTTTTATTGTTTTCAGCTTTTTTAAAGTTAGTATCTTATTCTGTTTTCATATTTGTGTCATCCAGTTTTAAGATGTCACTTATAAACTTTTAAATTGTAGTTAGCAGATGAATTTAAATACATTTTAATTATTAGTATTTAATATGTATATCTCACTTTTATTATTTTCTCCTTAGTACATCTTTAGTGTATTTTTACCTTCTTTAAAAATTTTTCCTGTCTTTTGTTGAATTGATTTCCTTTACTGTTCCAAATTTTCTATTTCAGCTTTTACTGCTTTGGAATTAATGAGTTCTCTTATTTTGACTTATTTCCTTAAATCTTTAATTAGTATATTTGCTTTATCAGTGTCACAATCTAATTAATATTGCAGTCTCCTTTATTAAGCAATATTATTATGTTATTCACTTGAATTTTTGGTTAATGAAGAAGCATTTATGTATTTCATAATTAGGTGATGAAATTTAATTTAGTTACATTGTTTTCCCCAAAGTGAGAATAAAAGGAATCTTTTGATTTGAATTTTTATGTTTTTATTCAGTTATATTTTCTTACATATGTCTTAAACATTATGGTGATGCGTGATTAAAAGCTAAATTACTTACACTTAAAATATGTGGTATGTAAGCAAAGAAAAATTTCTGTTCTAAATAATGTGTAACTTTAATAGTAACAAATTTAGATTTATTTGTACTTGAAAAAAAACTGTAGTATTAGGCATCATAAAATATAAACCTCTGTATGTGACTACTGAAATATTAATTAGTCAAAATCACAGTCCTGACAGCTGTGAAATCAAAGACATTTCATTCAACATTTTTTTTTCATAATAGTTCTTATTTTTTTTTTTTTTTTCACTCTTTTGGTATACAGGTCTGTGAGTTTTGACAAAGACTTGTTATGTATCTGTCACCCCATTTCTTAGAGTGGAGTTTCATCACCTCCTAAATTTCATTGTTTTGCTCCATTGTAGTCGATATGTAATATGTGCCCATTCCCAACTGACCTGTTTTCTGTGTTTATATTTTGGCCTTATCTACAGTGCCATTTTATATATTCCTTTTAGGGTCTGGTTTCTTTTACTTAGTAAAATGTGTTCAAGATTCATCCATATTGCATATATATTCCTTTTTATTGATAAGCATTTTTTATTGTTTGTTCTATTTAGTTATGCACGACAGCAGAATGCATTTTGGTTCACTGTACATAAATGGAGTATAACTTTTCATTTCTCCGGTTGTACACAATGTAGAGTCACACCATTCACGTAATCATACATGTAAGTAGGGTAATAACATCCATGATATTTCACCATGTTTGCTTTATCTTAAATAAATAAAGAGAAAATTTGAATTTCCTTTATTGACACAGATACCTACAGTTTCCAAAGCTTGTATTCCTTCCTAAGGACTGCTGTTAGCCTCTGGTATCATTTTTCTTCAGCCCAAAGTACTTCCTTTATTATTTCATGTAATGCAAGTCTTCTAACAATAAGTTTTCTTTGTTTTCTTCATTTTGTTATATCTTAAAATTTCATCTTAATTCTTTATTTTTGTTTTGATTAACTGTACACAAATGGGGTACATGAAGTAGAGTCACACAATTTGCATAATCATATATGTACATAGGACAATGATATTTGTCTCATTCTTTTTCCTTCCCTCTACCCCCTCCTCACCCCTCATTTTCCTCTATACAATTCATTCTTCCACCATTCTTCCCTTACCCCCATTATGTATCATCATCCACTTATCAGAGAAATCATTTGGCCTTTGGTTTTTTGGGATTGGCTTATTTCACTTAGCATGATATTCTCCAATTCCATCCATTTGCCTGCAAATGCCATAATTTTATTATTCATTATGGCTGAGTAATATTCCATTGTGTGTGTATATATATATATACATTGTGTGGTGTATATATATATATACACCACAGTTTCTTTATCCATTCATCAATTG
Organism: Sciurus vulgaris; assembly: GCF_902686455.1. Lineage (NCBI taxonomy): Eukaryota > Metazoa > Chordata > Mammalia > Rodentia > Sciuridae > Sciurus > Sciurus vulgaris. The sequence continues at coordinate 28,905,980 of NC_136468.1, forward strand.
AAGGACATGTTGGTTGGTTCCACAATCTGGCTATTGTGAATTGAGCAGCTGTGAACATTGATGAGGCTGTATCTCTGTAGTATGCTGATTTTAAGTCCCTTGGGTATAGGCCAAGGAGTGGGATAGCTGGGTCAAATGGTGGTTTCATTCCAAGTTTTCTAAGGAATCTTCATATTGCTTTCTAGAGTGGCTGCAGCAATTTGCAATCCCACCAGCAATATATGAGTGTACCTTTTTCCCCACATCCTTGCCAACACCTATTGTTGCTTGTATTCTTGACAATAGACATTCTAATTGGGTTGAGATAAAAATCTTAAGGCAGTTTTGATTTGCATTTCTCTAATTACTAGAGAAGTTTAATATTTTTTCATATATCTATTGATTATAGATGTTCTTCCATGAAGTGTCTGCACATTTCCTTAGCCCATTTTTTGATTGGGTTATTTGTATTCTTGGTGTAAAGATTTTTGAGTCTTTTGTAGCTTTTGGAGATTATGCTCTATCTGAAGTGTATGTGGCAAAGATTTTCTCTCACTCTGTAGGTCTCTCTTCACGTTATTGTTTCTTTTGCTAGGAAAAAGCTTTTTAGTTTGAGTCTATCCCAATTATTGATTCCTGATTTTATTTCTTGTGCTTTGGGAGTCATGTTAAGGAAGTCTACTCCTAAGCTGACATGATGAAGATTTGAACCTACTTTTTCTTCTATTAGGTGCAAGGTCTCTGGTCTAATTCCTAGGTCCTTGATCCACTTTGAGTTGAGTTTTGTGCATGGTTAGAGATAGGGGTCTAGTTTCATTTTGCTGCTTATAGATTTCCAGTTTTCCCACCTCCATTTGTTCAAGAGGTTATCATTTCTCCGTTGTATGTTTTTGGCACCTTTGTCTAGTATGAGATAACTGTATTTATGTGGATTTGTCTCTGTGTCCTCTATTCTTTACCATTGGTCCACTTGTCTATTTTGGTGCTAGTACCATACTGTTTTTGTTACTGTTGCTCTGTAGTATAGTTGAAAGTCTTATATTGTGTTTTACCTCCTGCTTTACTCTTTCTGTTAAGAATTGCTTTAGCTATTCTGGGTCTCTTATTCTTCCAAATGCATTTCATGATTGCTTTCTCTATTTCTATGAAGTATGTCATTGGGATTTTAATTGGAATTGCATTGAATCTGTATAGCACTTTTGATAGTATGGCCATTTTGACAATATTAATTCTGCCTATCCAAGAACATGGGAGATCTTTCCATCTACTAAGATTTTCTTTAATTTCTTTCTGTAGCATTCTGTAGTTCTCATTGTAGCGGTCTTTCACCTCTTTTTTGAGATTGATTCCCAAGCATTTTTTTTTTTTTTTGAGGCTATTGTGAATGGGGTAGTTTTCCTAATTTCTCTTTCAGAGGATTCATCACTTATGAATAAAAATGGATTAGATTTATGAGTGTTGATTTTATATCATGCTACTTTTCTAAATTCATTTATGAGTTCTAGAGTTTTCTGGTGGAATATTTTGGCTCCTATCAATATAGAATCATGTCATTGGCGAATAATGATAGTTTGAGTTCTTCTTTTCCTATTCTTTCCTATCCCTTTAAATTCTTTGGTCTGTCTAATTGCTCTGGCTAGAGTTTCAAGGACAACGTTGAAAAGAAGTGGTGAAAGAGGGCATCCTTGTCTTATTCCAGTTTTTAGGGGGAATGCTTTCAGTTTTTCTCCATTTAGAATGATGTTAGGCTCAGCATAGACAGCCTTTACAATGTTCAGGTATCTTCCTACTAGCCCTGTTTTTTTCTAGTGTTTTGAGCATGAAGGTGTGCTGTATTTTATCAAATACTTTTTCTGCATCTATTGAAATAATCATATAATTCTTAACTTTAAGTCTGTTGATATGGCGAATTACATTTATTGATTTCTATATGTTGAACCAACTTTACATCCCTGGGTTTAACCCCACTTGATCATGGTGTGCTTTTTAATATGTTTCTATATGTAATTTGCTAAAATTTTTTAAGAATATTTGCATCAATGTTCATTAGGAACATTGGTCTGAACTTTTCTCAATGTGTCTTTGTCTGGTTTTGGTATCAAGGTGCTATTAGCATAATAGAATGAGTTTGGAAGGGTTCCCTCCTTTTCTATTTCCTGGAATGCTTTGAGGAGTATTGGTATTAGTTCTTCTTTAAAAATCTTGTAGAATTCAGCTGAGAATCATCTGGTCCTGGACTTCCCTTAGTTGGTAGGCTTTTGATGACTTCTTCTATTTCATTGCTTGAAATTGATCTATTTAAATTGTGTATGTCCTCCAGATTCAGGTTGGGTGGATCATATGTCTCTGGAAACCTGTAGATGTCTTTGAGATTTTCTATTTTTTTGGAGTATATATTTTTAAAATAGCTTCTATTCATGTTATGTATTTCAATGGTGTCTGTTGTAATATTGCCTCATGAATTTTAGTAATTTTGAGTTTTCTCTCTGTTAGTGTGCCAGTTTATCAATTTTATTTATTTTTTTTAAAAAATCAACTTTTTGATTCAATTTTTGAATTGTTTCTTTTGTTTCAATTTCATTGATTTCACCTCTGATTTTAATTATTTCCTGTTTTCTACTACATTTGGTGTTGACCTTCTTTTTCTAGGACTTTGACCTTTAATATTAGATCATTTATTTGTTGACTTTTTCTTCTTTAATTGAATGCACTCCATGCAGTAAACTTTCCTCTTAGTACTACTTTCATAGTGTCCCAGAGATTTTGATATGTTGTATCATTGTTATGGAATTGAATGCACTCCATGCAGTGAACTTTCCTCTTAGTACTACTTTCATAGTGTCCCAGAGATTTTGATATGTTGTATCATTGTTCTTGTTTATCTCTAAGAATTTTTTTATCTCCCCCCTCATGTCTTCTGTTATCCATGTATCATTCAATAGTGTATTATTTAGTCTCCAGGTGCTGGAGTAGTTTGTTTTTTTTATTTTATCATTCATTTCTAATTTCATTCCTTTATGATCTGACAGAATACAAGGTAGTATCTCTTTTTTTTGTTTGCTAAGAGTAGCTTCATGGCAGAACATATACAGTCTGTTTTAGAGAAGGATCCATGTGCTGCGGAGAAGAAAGTCTATTTGCTCATTTGTAGATGGAATATTCTATATATGTCTGTTAAGTCTAAATTATTGATTGTGTTATTGAGATCTGTGTTTTCTTTATTCAATTTTTGTTTGGAAGATCAGTGGTAAGAGAGGTGTGTTAAAGTCACCTGGTATTGTGTTGTGGTCTATTTGGTTCCTGGAATTGAGAAGGATTTGTTTGACGTACATGGATGTGCCATTTTTGGGGGCATAAATATTTGATTGTTTTGTCTTCCTGATTTATGCTTCCCTTAAGCAGTATGTAAAGTCCTTCTTTATCCCTTCTGACCAGCTTTGGCTTGAAGTCTGCTTTATCTGATATGATTATGGAAACCCCCACTTTTTTATTGAGTCTGTGTGTATGGTATGTTTTCCCATCCTTTTGCCTTTAGTCTGTGGGTATCTTTTTCTATGAGATGAGTCTCTTGAAGGCAGCATGTTGTTGGGGCTTTCTTTTTAATCCAGTCTGCCAGTCTGTGTCTTTTGATTGATGAGTTTAGGCCATTAACTTTCAGGGTTTTTATTTAGATATGACTTGTATTCCTTGCCATTTTGACTTATTTTTGGTTTTTAACTTCACTTGGTTTCTCCTTTAATTGGCTATTCCTTTAGGGTAATTTCTCCCTTTGCTGATTTACATTGTTGTTTTTCATTTCTTCATCATGGAATATTTTACTGAACTTGTTCTGTAGTGCAGGCTTTCTGTTTGTAAATTCTTTTAGCTTTTGTTTATCATAGAAGGATCTTATTTCATTGTCAAATCTGAAGGTAAAATTTGCTGGATATAAGATTCTTGGTTGGCATCCATTTTCTTTCAGGGCTTGAAGTATGTTGTTCCAGGCCCTTCTAGCTTTTAGAGTCTAGGCTGAGAAACCTGCTGATATCCGTATTTGTTTCCTCCTGTATATAATCTGGTGCTTTTCTCTCACAGCCTTTAAAATTCTATCTTTTATTTTTTATGTTAGGTATTTTCATTATAATGTGCTTTGGTGTGGATCTGCTGTAATTTTGTCCATTTGGTGTCCTGTAAGCCTCTTGTATTTGATTTTCCATTTCATTCTTCAGATCTGGGAAATTTTCTGGTATTATTCCATTGAGTAGATTATTCATTCCTTTGGTTTGTATCTCTATGCCTTCCTCAATCACAGTAATTCTTAAGTTTGGTCTTTTCATGTTAACCCATAATTCTTGGAGATTCTGTTCATGATTTCTTACCATATTCTCTGTTTGGTCAACTTTGTTTTCAGTATTAAATATTTTATCTTCATTGTCTGAGGTTCTGTATTCCAAGTGATCTAGTCTATTGGTTATGCTTTCTATTGAGTTTTTAATTTGGTTTATTGTTTTCTTCATTTCAAGGATTTGTTTGTTTTTTTGTTTTTTTTTTTTCTGAATCTTTATCTCTTTATTCAATCAAAGGATCTTTTGCTTCCTGCATTTTCTCTTATAACGTTTTTAATGTGATCACTAATTGCCTGCATTTGCTCTCTTATCTCATCGTTTGCTCCTCAGATCATTTTAATTATGTACATTCTGAACTCCCTTTCTGACATTTCTTCTGCCATACTGTCATGGCTATTGATATAATCTAGGTTTGTTTGGGACACTTTCTTCCGTTCTTTTCTCATGTTATTCATGTATCTTCCCCTCTAGCAGTTAGAATCTGAGGTATTTCAGTCCCCCCATTGACTTACAGTGTCCCTGCAGGTTTCCAATACCTCACCTTGAAGTGAGAGATCAATGTTAGCAGCACACAATACAAACAATATGCATCCTTAACCCAAATAGTTCCTATTAAGATATTAACTGTATTGCCTTAATAAACAGAGATGATGAGTTTGACTATTATCTATAGCATAACCAATAAGGTTTGCAATAAGGGCCACAATTTTTAATGGTGGACAAAGAGGATATAAAGTTAATGAGATAAGAAGTGAGTCTATAGAGGTACTATGTTGTGGGTATAGTGAAAACAGAATTAAAAGAAATTGGTTGTTAGCATAAGAAAAGGGACAAAGAGTTTCCAAGAAAACAGATAAGAGGAAAATAGAGTGAGAAAAATATTAATAGAAGAAAAATAGGAATAATATTATGTATAATATGTATAATAGGAATAATCGTAAACTACTACTAATAAAAAAGAATTCTACACGGAAACTACTGTACTGTTCAAACCTCCTATTCTTCAGAAGCCTGATGCCTGAGAGGAGCTGTGGTGTCCCAAGAAGGGTGCCACCCCACTATGGATGGTGGCCTCCAGGTCGGGAATAATCCGTGCTAGCGGGTAGAGGCAACCCCACATGTTGATAGATGGTTAGTCACAGAGCGTGGCGTGGCGCAGGCACTGGAGACAGTGGGCTGGGCCAGGTGGTGGTGCTGGAGATGGTGGGCTGGGCTGGGTCTTGGCTTGGCAGATCTCTTCTTCAACTTTTTAACAAATTATGAAATGAAGAGCCAAATTAATTAATGATTGGGATCAGGAATTCAGTCCCAAGTGAAACAAGTACATTAAAATGTAGGTAGTACAGTAAGTATCTTTTGTTTAATAATTCACCTTCTAATCCTATGTGTGCTTTAGCAGCAAAAATGTTAAAATAATAATTAAATTACTTTTAAATATTCACCACTTTTTCTTTTATTAATTTCAGGTGTAAACAGTGTTCTAGTTTGAGACCAATACAAAATCTAAATTCTGTTACCGATAAAACATCATGGATTCCTTCTTCAGTGGCAGAAGGTTAGCTAATTTTCCATGTCATTCAGTCTTAACTATATGTGTATGAAGTCATCTCACTGATTTATATTTTAATTTTTGTGGATATGAAAGGCAGAACTAGGTTAACTTTTTTTGAGTGAAACCATTTATAGTGATTTTATTTAAATGTAGACTACATGTTTGAAATATGCAATCACATTTCAAGTGCCATCCCATATTTTTAATCATAATGCACATTTTAGTTATCAATAATTTGTTTCTCATTAGTCATTGATCATAAATACAGGTTCTGATAAATCACTCCAGCTTTTAAGTGCTCTGGGATCGGAAAGGATTTTAGAGAGAGCAGTTACAACCTTTCTCCCAGTACAAAAATCTTTTTATATTGCATTTTTAACTATGGTCATGTAGCCTTTTTTTAAGTCTTTCAATGACAGGGTACTCATGACATTTCAAGGCAGATTGTACTAGACACTTAATATTGAAGCAACATGCGCCATTCTGTCTGTCAGAATTATTAAGCACATCTATTTCCTATTCTGGACAGTAAACAGACTTTGCACTTTGAAGTTCTTTGTCAGGCCTCTGGAATCTTTATTTCTTCAAGCAGGCACCCTCACTTACTCTGGTACTTCTCCACATATCTTATTATTTTGTTTATCCTCCTCAGTAAACATTCTACTTTACCAAAGTTGTTATTTGGGTTTGGCATTCAAAACTGGATACAGTGTTGCTGATGTTTGACCAGTTCAGAATATAATGAAAGTTTTACTTTCTCTAATACTGGACACTTATCTTTTACTAAGCCAAAATTTCATTGTTTAGATATTTCTATACCTGATGGTATTCTGCTCCTTTTATAATACAGATATATGATACTGCTAGCTCATATTTTGTGTTCTAGCGAAATCCCATGTTATTTTCCTTTGAACTTCTTGATGTCAAGCTTGGTCTCCCCATCATATTCTTTTTGTTGTTGTTTTGTTTAGTTTTGTTTGTTTTGGCAGTACTAGAAATTGAACTCAAGGCCTTAAGGACGTAGTGAGCTACATTCTCCAACCCTTTTGTTTCTTTCTTTCATTCATTCTCTCAGACAGGGTCTCACTAAGTTGTCCAGGCTGACCTTGAACTTCTGATCCTCTTGCCTTAACCTCCTAAGTAGTTGGGATTATAGGCAGGAGCCACTGTGCTGATTTCTATCATATTTTTAATGTAATTTTTTGTTTGTTTTTGTGGATTTTCTATGTAAGTTATAGTTGAAACTTTGTTTTAGTTCACAGTTTTAACCTATTGAGACCTTTTGAAGCCTGAAAATCAATTCCTCTGTAATAACAGTATCTGTTACATGCTTAAATTCATGTCCGTGTGCCCTGATTTATTATTTGCCTACTTGTTTAGTTCAGTTCATCCTACAGTTTAAATATGGGTTTGGTAGATGGAAGCTGAGACTTATAAGCATATTAAGGGTCTTCCAGTTCCATATACAAACATTATTTAGTATCTCTAATTTCTTTCTTATTCATCTTTTCATCATTATGAAATGCCAGATTCTAACATTTTTGTTTATTCAACCAGATAATATCCCTTAAAAATATAAGTGATTCCTTATACTTACAAAGATGTGAGGCATGTTAAAAATAAAAACTGCATGCTATTTTTTAATCCTGCTGTTTTAATTTAATTTTCATAAGACTAAGTACAATTTGCTGCATTTTATGAAATACTTTGATTTCTATCAAGATGTCAACTCATTTTATAGATATATTATAAAAATAATTAAGGAAAGACTAAATTCCCATAATATCATGAGACATTATCCCTATGTAAATACAGTGGAATGTTCCAAACTAAACCTGCTAAATAAGATTAGTATTTCGGTTTTGGTGAGCAAAAGTCAAATCTGAAAGTTTCTTGATCTCTTAAAGTATTTTAGTAAACAGTATTATATAGGTCCATACTGTAATAAAACAAGTTTGACTTTTCCTTGATAATTAGGAATAGCAGACTCATAGGTTTTTTTTGTTGTTGTTCATTTTTTTTCTTCACTAGTACTGGGAATTGTACCCCTTGAGTATGTGTTTGTTATGACATTTACTCTTGATGATGGAACTGGAGTATTAGAAGCTTATCTCAAGGATTCAGTAAGTAACAGAGCTGGTAATGACATTTCTATCTAAAAGAGTAATTTTTTTTTTTAATTTTAATACCTATTTTACTCCTAAAATTTTTAAGGGAACATGAAAGTTTAAATAAAATAAGCTCATAAGGTTTCTGTGAACAATCTCTCTTTTGATTTGATATTATAAATCTTGATATTTGAAAAACAAAAACTTGAAGAACAGAAATTTGAAGAGTTTTCTCTATATCATGCTTAAGTTTTACTGCAAGGCCAAAAATCAGAGGTAATGGCCACACTATATAAGCATTATTTATAGTCAGCATATCACCATACTTTGTAAGCCTCCACATTTCATATTAGAAGAAGTACAGCTACCTTGATAAGCTGTATTTGAAGCTGTGGAGCATTCCGTATGATCATCCTCACTTCTGATATTTCTAAGTTCAGAAGTCTCCAAGGCCATCTTTAGTTTTCATTATTCACAAGAAAACCTCAGAACTTAATGAAAATTGTTGTGGTCCAAATAGAGGACTACATAGTGAAAGGGTGTAGATTAAAGTCAACCAAAGAAAGCAATATATAGTTAAAGTTTGGGAAAGTTCCAAACATGGAACTTACAGTCATCTTGTCCCCATGGAGTTGTGGACTGTGTTACTTTTCCTGCATATAATGGAGTATTATAAACAGGGAAGCTTAACTGAGTCATGATGTCAAAATTTTTATTGGGACCCCATCACCTTGGCACGATTGACTGCCCATGTGACTGAACTCAGTCATCATCAAGCTAATACTGCATAAAAACTTCCCATGTGAATCACATTGTTAGACTATCCAGAATGACCCAACCCCCACCCCCAGACAAACAAAAGTCGTCCTCCTCTCAGAATATGCCACTCTTATGAATTTAGAGATTACCCCACAAGCAAAGGGCTTAATTAGGGAAGGTTAAACTTCTTACTAAACATCTTGAAGATGAGATGAGCTTGAGTGGAGACTTTTTCTCCTACTTTCACAATTCATTTAGTCATTCATTAAATAAATATTTAATTATAACCTTCTGTGCACCAAGTCCTGTTCAGTGTGATGAGGATATAGCACTGACCAAAGTAAGCAAAACCTCTTCGTCCCTGCACATTATAACCTAGTAGAAAGGGAAAAGATAAATGCCTACTATGTTATTTTAAACTTAACATTAGATTTGTATTCTCATGTACCAAGAGAATTGTCAGTCTATTTTTTTTTATCATCAAGTCAGAGTAATTTAACCGGATTGTATATATCACAAAGTTGTTCTAAGATTAAAGAAGTGAAGCAGATTATAAAGATGGGCACTCTAATATATGAATTCTATAATCTTGATAAAGTGAAATAGTCTAGATTATTTTAGTATATTAGATAATATTAAAATATTTTTGTATTAATTATGTTTAAAAAGATTAAAATCATTTCGTTTTTCTTTCTGTCATAATTTTTTAAAGGAAAAATTCTTCCAGATTCCAGCATCAGAAATCCTAATTGATGATGACCTTCAAAAAAGTGTGGACATGACCATGGATATGTTTTGTCCTTCAGGGATAAAAATTGGTAGGCAACAATGTTTTCACAATCCCTTTCTTTGTTGTTCTTAAATGAGCATCTAGCATATATCTAATCTGCAGACATTTAGAAATTTGAAAGCTTTGAATTCAAATGAATTGTCAAATAGTGATTACTATATTACCTACCTTTTGAGGAGACAGTGACAGGGATAAAGAAGGTATAAATGAAAATATTTCATAAATACTCTGAAATGTAGTAAAAGGGAGGCAATTTTGATCCATAAGCACATTTGACACTGAGTTTCTGCATATACACATTTAGGTCGAAATTATACCAAAACCAACTGAATTTTTTATGTTTATTTTCTATTATAAACTCCACTTAGGCAGTTAAATTCATTGACAGATTTTTTTATTCATTGATAATTAACTTCAGATTATAAAAGTTTTCTTTTACTAATTTTTATGAACTTTAGTTATTTTTCATATAAGCATTTAATTAATCAACTAGGTTTTCTTAAGATTAAATACAGATTATACCTGCTGCTCACGTTTTCCTTCTAAGACTGTTATTTCTATTTATGTTGAAACTTGCAGATCTAAATCATTTTAAGACAATTTGATTCTCCTAAATGTTTTTATCACAAAGAAATTTTACCTACTCTAAATCTAGATCTTGTAGGTTTAATTTTTGTGGATAATTTTTAATCACTCTACTTCTCTAGTCAATTTGCATCTGTGACAGTTCCAAAGAAATAGTTTTGTTCATCTCAAACAAAGTTTATCATTTATGCTTTTATTAGTTGTCAGTTTTTATTTGTGTTGGTTATTTGGGTTTTGAGGGTAGATTTCTGGAAGCAAAACCCCTATGTCTAAAAAAAACAAAACAAAATAAACACAAAACATGAACCTTGAAGTTTTTGATATATTTTTTTGCCAGATTATTCTTCTATCAGCTGTGTAGGATAGTGTCAGTGTCAGTTTCACTTGCCAAAATTAAGTACTTTATTAAATGCCTTTCATACTTGAACTTGAAGAAACACACACCTTTTCTAGAAGTTACAAATAAACTTACCATGATCATAAGTAAAACTTAGAAATGGCATCTGTGACTGCCAGCATTGCTTGGACTCCATATCTGCTACCTGATGAGGGTCCACCTGGGCAAGTGTAAGTGCTAGAACTAATTTTCAAGTTCAGGTTTTAGTTTTTTGTTTTTTTTTTTTCAATCATTCAAAGAAAAAAAATTTAAAAGTATGGGGGGAATCACTAAGTAGTCATCAGAGGAAAACAGAATAAAAGATGCTACTTTTGATATCAAATATTTTGAAAATCCAGATTTAATCACTTTCATCTGCTATTGGGAAAAATTCAGATAGTCACAATCGCCAGTTATTTGTTTAGTGTTAATGGTTAAATAGTGTTTTGTTGTTTGTTTGTAGATGCATATCCGTGGTTGGAATGCTTCATCAGATCTTACAATGTCACAAATGGAATGGAACAGCAAATTTGCTATCAAATTTTTGACACCACAGTTGCAGAAGATCTTATCTAATATTGCCATTCACCTTAGCATAAGTAAAATACTGTAAATTAAAAAAAAATACTTTCTATGAAATTCTTGTAGAACAAGGAAGACATTTGACTGTCACTCAGATAACATTTTCATTTTTACTACTGTTTTAGACTTTTTTTAAATAGACATTTTGTAATCTTAATGCCTTCTTTTGACTATGTTAAAAATGTGCTTGTTACTCAAAATGTGCACATGGTGACTGCCAAGGATATAAAAGAAAAAATTGAATAAATAAGGAGGGTGTTTTCATTTGATTTTTGCAATCCTTTCAGAGAAGGCCTGTTTTATTACCCTACACTAAAAATAAGTTTTCCTGTGGCATTTTTCATGTATAACCACTGATTTCTGTGCTATATACCATTCCATGGTGCCTGATTTTTATATCAGCAGCATTGATAACGTTAATATGGATGTGAGGTTAGGGGATGTCTTTACCTTTACTCTCAGCTTTCACTGAATGCAAGCTATTGGTTTTATTTTGATTTGTTTTTGTACAGAGGGATCTGCTTAACCACCAAGTTCTGCTTAAAAAAGTGTTTGTTGGAGTGAACCAGTTTAGTAAAAGTGTGATTTACTTTAACTGTATTTAACAGAAATGCTTGTTTCAGTTCTGATATTGATCATTTTAGGATAAATCCTTATCTTTAGATCTGAATTATGTGTCCTGATTGCTTGTTTCTCTTGATGATGCAAAGACATTTTCCATTCCTCACTAACATAATAAAGTTAGTAATGTTAGTGACTCATTTATATTATATACCTTTTCATAATCTTATATAAAATATACACATATTAGAGGTTTTAACTAATTGAATGTGATGTTAATGCAGTATAATAATCTGCTTTTTACCTGACAGTATTTTTCAAATGTAAAATCATGAATATTCAATTTATACAAATATTCCACATATTTGTATATATGTATGGATTTGCATATTTATTTGAATGATTGAAAAATACCTATCTGCCTAGTTCAGTATTAGTGAAGAATAAATAAATGCACATTTCAATGGTTTCATTTATTTGCCGTATGTTGAATGGTGGAATAAATATGATGTGACAAAGAATCAAAGCAACATAATAGATGCTTGGAGCTGTCTACACATCACACACTGTGCTAACATGTCTTTGAACCCCTGAACAATGCATTTTCCTAATAAGAAACATGAATCTTGATTGATAAACTAACTTGAATAAGTTCACACAATCCTAAATGCTGGAGTCAGTATTTGTATTCTGATATCTATTTAGAGCCTATACTGCTAACTACTCCAGTATTCTAAAACAAAAGATAACTGGACTATTCTGCATTAAATCCTGCTTTAAATACCTAAAGTAGAAGTAGATTATAAAAGAAGTCAATGTATTTTTCTGCACTATCAAAAGGCTTTCAATGCCTTATTGGAAAAAAACATTGGATAACTAATTTTCTTTCTTCATAATAAATAAATAAATTCTGTTTTCTGGATACATTAACACATTTCTATACCTAGTTACAAACTCCTCTCCCACTAGCATGTTTGAGACAGTGAGAGAGACTCATGACTAGTGCTGCTGTATTAGTGATATAAACTCTTGGTTCAAAACATAATCAGGGAAAAATTTTTTTAAACCCTACAGTTGAACAGATGTGTTGCAGTATTGCTGATGTGCTAGGGATACAAAGATGAGATTGACATTTTCTCTTCCTTCAGGAAACGCCCAGTCTAAAAGAGTAGGGATCAAAAGGTGTCATGTGTCCACACTATGAACCTGTGGGTTCTCAAATTTTATAAAGGAAAACTCTTCCCTTGAATGTTTATGATTAAAGGTCATTTCTGTCACTCCTTTATGTTTTAAATAAAACATTAACATGACTTCTTGTAGTTTGTAGTGGGTTTTTTGTTGTTGTTGTTGTTGTTTTACGTTTTCAGTTGGAAAAAGAAGAGTTCCATCAACTCCTGGTATTTATCCAGCAGTGATATGCACATTACCTTAATCAGGAACCCAGAGTATTAGGAGAATTTCATTTCTAGAGCACCAGAATGATAGTTTGTTTTACCAAGATTTGTTCTCTGACCCCTTGATATGACAACTGGTTGAATCTTAGTGTGATTTAAAGTGACATAAATTTAGGAAAATAATTTGTGTACAACTTCTGATTTCTTTAATATTCATTTCTTAGATACCTGTTTTAGTCAACTTTTTCACTACTGCGACTGAAAGACCAACCACAACAACTCTAAAGGAGGAAAGGTTTATTTGAGGGCTCATGATTTCAGAGGTCTTAGTCCATAGAAGACTGACTCCATTCCAAGAGTCTCCAGATGAGGCAGAACATCATGGCAGGAGAGTGTGGTGGAGGGAAGCAGCTCACATGATGAGAAAGCACAGAGACTCCTTTCTCCAAATACAACATATATACCCCATAGTCACAACTTCTATGAACCATTTCCTCCAGCCACACCCTACCTGCCTCCAGTTACCACTCAGTTAATCCCATCAGGGATCAATTCACTGATTAGGTTAAGGATATAATCCAATTATTTCTCCTCCAAACCTTGCATTGTCTCACATGTGAGCTGTGGGGGACACTACCTACACCATTGTCTCTCGTTACCCTTGCATTGCTGTGTATGAGGAAGAGAATTCAGGTCTTAAAAATTGGAGACAGTCATTTGTTCTTGATCTAGATGCAGAGATGAAAAATGCATTGCTCAGCCAACTTCAGTTCCACTGCTTTTCTTGAGGGAACTATACGTGCCAAGACAGTGCATCATCTAGCGGTTTGTTATTTTTAACCCCTGGCCTTCTTATATACTAGAAGTTGTTTCTAAATGAAAATAGAAATATACTGGTGTTGATAAAAGGGAAGGAAGCAACTAAAGGTAGAGACCTACATCTACCTTGAAAAGTAATCTTCACAAATTAGGACATTTGGTACCTAGGTCTTTAGCTGACATAGAACCTGTACCTTAGGTTCTTGTAGGCCACAGAGTGGGCCCAAATCTCCCCTGTCCACTGTCCAACTAACTATGAAGTTCTATTTCAGAAGTCATTGATCTAGAAATGTGCACAGGGCTGCAGATGAGCTATGTTGGCTATAGTCAAAAGTCTGTACTCTAACTGATCTTTTGAATAAAAAAAGTGGAGATCTTAAAAAAAAAAAAAAATCAAACCATGAATTTGTCACAAATTATGACAATCCAACCAATTGTCTTCTGTGCTTTCTGGAAGTTTTTCTTGATATCTATGAAAAACAATGTCAAACTCTACTGATAAATTTTACTGTTAAATTTTTACTTTGCATTTCATCAAGATTTGTTTTATACAGACATTTCTTAATAAAAGTAATAGGGCTAAGGGTTTAGCTTAGAGCTTGCTTAGCATGCACGAGACCCTGGGTTCACACCACACACACACATACACACACACACACAAAGTAATATATACTATGAAGAACTTTGTAAACAACATAGCATATGTAAAATTGAATTAATTCCTGCACTTGCTGGTATCCCAGAAGAAAGCACTTTTAACAGCTTGGAGTGTAACTTTCCAGAATTTTTCTTTAGTCAATTCTTATAGTGGGCCTTTTTAACATGTCAATACACACAGAGAAACGCATTGCTTGTATTTACTCAGTGGGTAGTTCTCTGATTATTTCACTATTTCTGTTGTGGTTTTTTTGTTTAAATATTTCTAATGCCAGTTTTGGAATTTTATATTTTTACTAGAATGTATCCTTGTTATTTATTTTAGTATTTTTTTACCTATAATATTATTGTATGTATCATTATTTGGTCTGTGTTTTTTCTGATGTTATTTCTCCTTAAATCTGACACCCTGAAGTCTGGTGTCACCATATCCTTTAGAGAATTTTAACTGATTAGAATTGGAGGCCTATACAGGATGCCTAATATATAGGTTAGAATTCTGCCATGACTCAGTTACCTTGAAATATCCTTTCCTGCTTTGACAAAATCGTGGATAAAAAGATAATAAGAAAGAACACTTTCTCTGACTTTTCATTAGGAATTCAGGTTCTGTGAAGGCTATGATGGGTCACACTGAAAATCTAGAATATCATTTTAGGTGAAATAAAAAATTTCTTCCTCTAGATTCTCTGGATAGTTTCAAATTCTAGTCATCTTTTATTTAGATATGAGGTGTCCCCCAAAAGTTCATATGTTAAAAAAATGCAAGAAAGTTTAGAGGTTAAATGATTAGGTTATAAGATCCTAAACTGTATGCAGGTAGGGTGTGACTGGAGGAGGTGGATCTTTGGGGGACATGCCTAGGGTATAAATTTTGTCAGTGGTGAGGGCACTTCTACTTCTTGGTGGCTATGTCCTAAGCCACTTTCCTCCATCACATTCTTCTACCATGATGTTCTGCCTTATCTAGAGCCCGGAAGAATGGAGTCAGCCATCTATGAACGGATGAGACCTCTGAAACTGTGAGCCCCTGTTATACTCCTCTAAAACATTTCTTGATTATAGCAGTGAAAAACTTAAAACATCACCCAAACCAGGAAACAGGGACCTAGCTAAGTAAAATCTGGGCAAAATGGTCTGTTTCCCTCTGGTACTTAGAAGTCATATGAGAATTCACCAGTGCACTCAAGCATGAGATCTAGCTTCTTTTTGAAGTTGGGATATTAATTATAAATGCTGTTATTTTTCCCTGCACTATTGTGATTTAAGCTATTAGGAAATTTGAGATCAGTTGGAGTTTTAGTAATGATCATATGTGGAGATAAATGTCCCTCCATTCAGTACTGCATTTGATGGGTCAAGACCTCGTAGACTTCATTTACAATAAGGATGATGTATCTGTAGAATCTTGTATCAGTTATGAAACTGATAGTTCCCAAACTCCTCTGATACTCTTTTAGACTATAGAAACATCTTAATGATTTTTTAAGCTTGAAATCTAGTCCACAAAGTCAGATTGTTATTGCATGTGTGTATTCACATGGGTGTAGGCATGCATGTATGTTTGTATACTTGCGTTTATCCTCTGCTTTGAGTTCTCTCCTTTCAGGATATTAAATTTGAAGATATCTGACAACTTCGTCCACAATTGCCAAAGAAACCAGTTTTCAATTTGTATAAAATATTCTTGTATTTTATGTATTTGTTCACAGTATTGGAAGGTTAAAACATGTCTATTAAAACCTTTAACCTTCTCATCTGTTAACAACATATTACACCAAATATTGTTACAGTTTCTAAATAAGTATCTGTTTACATGCAACCCTGTATTTTTTATCCTGTACCTTCAGGATGATTTCTGCCTCTTTTGAAATATGAATTCCCAAAGGCCATTTGGTCTTTACATACACTTCATTGCTCAGCAGATTTCTGTCCTCCTTTAGAAGGCAGTGTCTTCTAGAATTTAAAGTTGGCTTGCCAAGTTTGGCTACTTCATAAGTGACTTTCTGTCCCAGGCTTTCATTACAGTTAAGACATACATAAATAATACAGTGAGTCTCTTGTAGCACTGGTAAGGTAAGACATTTTGAAATAAAACTGTTAATCTGTGGAGTCAAGTGAAATCTGCTTGGAGTAGATATCCATGGTTGTGGGTTGGTTTTGGGTAGGAAAACTTTTGTGCTTATTCCTCACTAATAAGTTTCTGGAATGATGAACTTATCCTTAAATTTTGAAATCATTAATAAAATATTTCTGAACAATGATAAAAGCTTAAGTAGAGGTTCAAATAAAGAATACAAGCCAAAAAAGAAGTTGGTATTTAAAGGTCATCTTGTCCATTTCTGTTCACTTATTACTCATATGGTGTCTGTATCCAAAAAGGATTTGACGTGACTTACATTAAAAGACAAACATAGGGCATGCATTTAGAATTAGGGCAAGAAGACTAGAACATGTGAGAGGAGTATTACAATTCAAAATCCTAACCTAAGGGATACAGCAGAGAGGTTTTGAACAAAACTTAGTACACATGAAGGTGCATCTTGCTCTAATTAAATAACAGGTTATTAATCATGTATCGCCTAGTAGGTGATACGTTTTTATTAATCTCAATAGTAGCAAGGTGGATTTTTATTTTAAACACACTAAACAACAGACTGATTTATGTAATCAATAGTACTTATTTTAAAATGTACAAACAATCCAGAATAGTATAAGTTCTGAAGATGAAAGAAATAGAATAGGGGAATTTTCAACTAAGCATCCACCTTTTGATTTATAGGTGAGACAATTTCTGGTTTGTTTTAATGACTAAAGATTCTTAAACATCTGCACATTTAAAGTAATTAGAAATGCTAAGAAATTATGACCAAACCATAAATATTTTTCTGACTTTAAGGAAATAATCTGTTCCCCTCTGATACATTGAGAAAACCAGTAGGTTTCTCTTTTTCCTTTTGCTTTCCTGGTTGCACTTAACAAAATAAGTGTCTTGAATTCCATGTTTTATGTCAGGAGTAATGTGGGTTTTGAAGAATCACAATTCTGTGAAAGGTGTGTTCCAGCTTTTCACCTTCAGTGCCCCATGAAACATGTTGCTTCAGTCATAGACAAATAGACTTCACACGGATGTCCAGCTGGAAATTTACTAGGAGAGCATTTTATGTACACCAAATTCACTGAGCCCTGAATGCCCAAACAATAGATCATTAGATCTGGTCTTCCTGATTCATATTCATATTCTCTCTCTCTCTCTCTCTCTCTCCCCCCCACTCTCTCTCTCTCTCTCTCCCCCTCACTCACCCTCTCTCTCTCTCTCTCTCTCTCTCTCTCTCTCTCCCCCCCCACTCTCTCTCTCTCTCTCCCCCCCCATCACCCCATCTTTCTCTCTCTGCTTTTTCCTCTCTCCTCCTCTTTTTTTGCACCCTACATTCAATCCATGAGAAAAAATAACCATGGCTTGCTCCATAAACTCTATCTAGAAATGGGCTACTCCTGACCCGCTCTCTACTGCCTCACTGACCATTCTGTCAGCATCTCTTTCCTGGACTACAGCCATAGCCCTCCAGCCAACCTCCTCACCGCCACAATTTCCCAGCATCGTGTTTTCAGCAGAGAGGCTAATGTGCTCAAATACGTGGCAGATATTGTTATTTTCCATGTTTTCTAGTCTCACCTGTGTGACATCACCAGGGCCTCATCACCCATTGTGATCCAATTCCTTACAACCTCTCTGATCCCATCACTTTTCTCCTTTCTCAGTCCTCTCTGAACACTGGTCTTGTTCCTTCAACTAGGAAAACACTCAGGGTTTTTTGACTTAATGCCATTACTATATACTGAGCACTATTGAGCTGTTCAGTTTCCATGATCCACTCACCAATGTCTCATGTCCCAAGGTGACTTTATCAAGAAGGACAGCTTACCTCATCACACTCCATTCCCCATCCCTGCCTTCTTTTTCTTCCTTGCACTAATCTATCCGATACATTTATTTGTTTATACTCTCCATTTCTCTTTCCTAACAGAACATGAGCTCCTTAGACAGGGAGTTTGATTTGTTCATTGCTTTTCACCCAGTGTCTAGAAATTCTTGCCACATAATAGGTGCTCAGTCAATGTTCCTAGAAGGAATGAAGAACTTAACTCATATTTGAGAGCCTTAATCTAAAATATGAGAATATTAAAATTAGCACCGGAGTGATTACAGAGGTATGGTTATCTGGAACCCAGAATTCTGCATTTAAAAATAAAACAATTTTGATGCAAATTAGTCAGATTCTATGGAGCTGATATTCAGGAATCTGCATTTTAAAGCAATGTCCCAGGTGATATCTCCTGTGGTAAAAGATTCTGATCTTTTTGTAGAAATTTTTTGAAGTGTGGTATCTGCATATGATTCAGAACTTTATTTGATCTGCCTGGCCCTAAACAATTTGGCTGAAGCAATTGAGCTAGAATCTGGACCTGTCAATAGTTCTAAACTCTGGCTTCCTAACATAATCACCTGAGAGAAGAAGATTTAAGAGTGTCAGATCCTGTGGTTGGCACCCTGGATTCTGGCTCAGAGTTGTACAGATTCAACCCCTGACCACATAGCTAACCAAACACCTATTTGACCTCAAGCAAGTTAGTTAGCCTTTCTTAAAAAACAAATGCTAGTAGTACCCACCTAGATTGTCCTAGGGAGCAGGGAGGACAAAATAATATTAAAATGCTTAGAAACTGGCACATGTGAAATCCTCATAAAGGATGAGATGTCATTAAACATTAATGACAAAAGCTAACCATCTTTCTTATTGCTATGTTTGGAAGATTTAAAGTTTATTTCATCCTTCTGTTTTGCTGATGTCTTAGCGTTCTAGCCAGCCCTGCTGTGGAGGTGACCAAGGAACACAATAGCCTACCTCAGGTTATTTCAGGCCCATTTAGAGCCCATTAGAGGAATGGGAACGAAATGGAACAGTCCTTGAATCAATCGACCAAAGAATCCTTCCCTCATTTGGTTATGTTAGGTAGTTTTAGGATTTCAGATCCTGTGTTCTCAATATCTCATTCCTATCATGAACAAATAAATCCAAGAGAGAAACTCACATAAACAGAAACTGTCATGTGCCAGCAGAGCTACTTTATCAACTAAGGTAAGCTGCTCAAAAGGGGTTCTGAAAATAGTACACAAGCACTAAGAAAAAAAAAAATGAAAAGATTTATAATTAAAAAATATAACTCACATGGTAGGAAGAATGTCCTTCGCAGACTTTATGGGGAAAATGCTTGCAATATGACTGGTTTGTAAGCCTTTTCAGTTTTTTTTTTTTTTTTTTTTTTTTTTTTTATTTGGGTCACTTAAAACTAAAATATAGATAAAGCTATAGATTTCTCAATGTGTTTTATCATTCAGAACTGTTTATATGCAATGTTTTCAAGAGAGTCACCAGGACTTTTTTCTTAATATTTTATGTAATCTAATTTGGAATGGAGTAACTCAATGTACCTGTCTTTTCTTAAAATAGTCATTTAAACAGAGAGTAACAATGTAATACACACTACTGGTGTAGAGTCCCTATGGTTTTAGTTAAATCAAAATGCAAATCAAAATGCAATTTTTATGCTGGGATAGCTGGTGAGGTATTTTAGTACTTATTTTATGGTTCCACAGACCATAACTGACATTTCTCTGAAAGCACTGAATTTCCAATATTGAATCTGAAAATTGCTTCCTTACTGTAAGATCGCAAAAGGGGTCTGTGTCATAGATCACAATTTATCTGCCTTAAAAAATAGATTTGGTTCTTAGAACACAATTAGATACTTAAAATTAACTGAAACCTGGCTTCTATGTATTCTTCAATCCTTTTGACATGACACTTGGTTATCCTACGACATGATAAAGCAAATCTTCCAGAACAATACCTCACCATAGAATCATGGCAAAGAAGGTTAAACCACATGGAAAAAGTGTTACTGCCTTATAAGGGAAGTCACCTCATACTTGCCTTAGTCATTGACCCTCCTCCAGAAATCCCTCTGTACCAAAAGAATACCTGACGAGAGATTGACTGTCTCCTAGAAGAGCTTTGTTCTTTGCTTTAAGCCTAAGTCTTCACAAAACAGAAATCAGTCTGGAAAAACACAACTTTATGTTGGTATCAATATTTAAATAGGTGTAAAATTTTTATACCTTATATGTAGGTAAAAATATTTAAATAGGTATAAAATCAATGACATTTTATTGAAAATAGAAGATTTACAGCATACAAAGCATAGGGTGTGAGAAAGCTACATCGCACAGTTCCAGGGATTATACCTCACAGGCTACAATGTGGATAACACCAGCCTCTATGACATCGGAATGGAGGCCAAGGTAGAAGATGAGGTTACTCATCTTGACCTTTACTACTGTCAGTTAGCAAACTTGAGATCCTGTCCCAGCCTTCACACTAATGTACTTAATCCTAAGAAAGTCACTTCTCTGGACACTAATCTATACTACATTTTTAATATTGTATTTTTAATTCATGGTTGGTTGAAAACATAGATGTGGGACCCCTACAAATAGAAGACTGACTATGTAAGGGATGAGTTAAATAGATAAAGGGATCAATGTGGCATAACACTTTATTTAGTCACCTCACTCCAGGTGAGGGTAATCATGAGAAAACTAAAGGATATACTTCAAAGACAATAGATGAAAACTATTGTTTTCCTTTGTTCACATTCTTGCATTAGAAGAAAAATCAGATTCTCACCATTGATTCATTTCAAAGATTTCACCTCTGAACTTTCTCTGTTAAATAAAAATTTCTCATTTTTATTTTTTAAAAACAACTAAATAAGAGCACGTGGTCTCATTAATAAATACTGATTTTTTATATAACTAATTTCATCTAATCCTAAACAAAAGCAAGGAATTAGTGCAGATTTCTCATCGTACAACTTTTTAAACTTTTTGTAATGTTGAAAAGAACCTCACTTTCTGCCCTTTGCATCTTGAAAGTCACCAATAGTTCAGGAATTCAGATTGCAAACCAGTGAACCAGCTGATCTTTAAGATCTCCCAGTTCTGACATTTCCTTGATTTGACGATTGATTCTTTGTTCAGTTTTACTCAGTAACATTTTTGTTGTATCCAGCTGTTGTCAACTGACCAAATATAGGTCTTCACTCTAAAAGGCTTAATGAGCATTCTCAGTGGAAAGAGTATAAAGGAAATGATAGAGAACTGCTTCATAGGGTGTTTTTTGAACATCATTGAAGAACAAACCAACCCTTAAGGAGCTGAAGGGAAAAGAAACAAGAGAATACTTCAATCCAGAATCATTGTGGACGATTATTCAAGATTATCTACCTCTTGGATTTCTTTCCTCTTCTGATGAAAGAATTCTTGCCATTTCAAAAGATGTGTTTTAATCTCATCTTGGAGGACTTTGAATTGTTCATATTCAGATCAGGTTTTTTTTTTTTGTTTTCTGTTTTTTTTTTTTTTTTTTTTTTTAAGAAAGAGGAGAGTTCATTGCTTAGTTCCTTTATCTGAATCTACATTGAGTGTGTGTATGTGATATTTTTGTTTGTTGGTTGCTCCCCACCTCATTCATTTCAATCCATAGCGAGTGAAAGGCTAGTGTTCTGGCAAACCAAAATGAATGGATGTGATGTCACACTATTTAGTCACCTCACTTCAGATGAGGAGAATCATGAGAAAACCAACCCTAAAAGATATACTTCAAATATAGTAGATGAACACTCTTGTGTTCTTTTGTACACATTCTTGCTCTATAAGAAGAAAAATCTAACAGTTCTTATAGGAAAAGTTGCTGTTACTATGAGATACGTAACTTGTAATACTTTTAGTTAGTTAAAGACAAGTTGTTAATGACAAAATATGTTAATTAGAGGAATTGCTATAAACACCAAAAGGAAGTTTAAAATAAAAATTAATACCACCTTTGTATAATATTATCTGTTCATTGTGATTTATAATATAACTTGGTCTTTTCAAAAATAACCTACTCTAGGAAGATTCTGCTATCTTCCTAGCAACCTGTGGAAACTGTATCTGAAGACCTTTACCCCCATGGAGGCTGGCAGTCCATTTGAGTTGCTATAAGATTCATGCATAAACTGTAGCTTAAAAACAAATGTATATCTTACAGTGGCAGAGGCATGCACTTATTTAAATCCGAAATAAATTAATATATGCCCAGCATTGGTCAGCTGAAGCTATTGAAGTATTTCCATCTTATACCTCATTCTTTTGTTCACCTGAAGTCATAGTTTAAACATCTCAGAACACCACAGTAAATCCACAGGATGGTCAGTGTAATCTCAGTAACCCAGAGAAACCACAGCAATGTCTGTCAGAAGCAACATGACCTGCTAACTTGAGATAATTTTCAACTTCAACATTAGGATGCTGTTTTTTCTAATGACATCACTTATTTTCAAAGCAAGACAGTTGAGTAGAGTCTACTAGACCTTACTTAGTAGTTTGACCTTTAATCTAAGTTAAACGGGAAGTTTGATAACATCTTAAGCAGCAAGGTAACCCAAGAATTATATATCATTATATATATTATTCCTTCATCTTGAGGAAATTTTCCCCCAAATATGAATTCTTGGACTTTTGGAAAGAAATATATGAAAGATCCCATCTCTTGATTTATAAATAACACCATTGGAAATAATCCTTAAATTACATACACTGCACTCAGAAGTTCTACAAAGTACTGCATTTCTAACTTGATGAGATCATCCAAAGTGGGGTTGACTTAAAAATGATAAAAACTATAGTGATTTGGGTTGTATATATACCATTTGTATTGAATGTTAACACAGTACAGTTGCGTTTTTAGACACCATTTAAATTGTATTATCAACTTCTTATATTTAAAAATGTGTAATGATTAAGAGGAATTTCATCAGTACTATATTTAATGAAATAATTGTTTTTAAATATACTTTGTTCTAACCAAATTTTCTACAATAAGCCTGTGTCATAATTGGAAAAAAAATCTTCCATTAAATTTCTTTTATAATTACACTTACCTTGCTCTTTAAATTTAAAATTTGTTTACATCAGTAAACAAAAAACATAAGTCAAATAATTAACTATGAAAAAAATAGTAACAAATATATTAGACTAATGGTGCAAAAAAAAAGAATGACTTTATAATATTAACAAATTCACGGGAAAATAAATTTAAATGATCAATTGTATAATTGATAACCAAGTGCAAATTAAAACAACTGTTTTGTATATGAAATCAGGAAAGATTAAAAATGCATATTTTTCTAAAGATAAATTAAAAAGACACCTTTATATATTAAAAGTTAAAACATTCTAGAGAGTTATTTAGTGGCATAAATAAAATCTTTTTAAAAACTGTTCCTCTGTGCTATGTTTTCCTCTTTTGTAAACTAATAAAAATTTGAGAATGATCATATGCCAAATAAATGCTATTTAGAAAAACAGGAACAATGACAATGTCCCACCATGCTGATTGATAAATAGTTGATTATTAAAAAAGGGAATATAAGGCAACCTTCATAGGTCCTATTTTCGAAGAATATTTAAGACCAATAAACATTCTCAAATTTACTGTTATAGAAAAAAGAAAGAAGTGCACTAATAATCTGACCACCTGTTAAAATGTGTATTTACATTTATTTGAAAAGTAAATTTCACTGAGCTCTTA
Source organism: Sciurus vulgaris (assembly GCF_902686455.1). Lineage (NCBI taxonomy): Eukaryota > Metazoa > Chordata > Mammalia > Rodentia > Sciuridae > Sciurus > Sciurus vulgaris. The sequence goes on from NC_136468.1 coordinate 28,930,162, forward strand.
CTTTGTTCAGAGAGAATAAACTGATGAGAACTGGGAATGCAACAGTGAAAACACGGTACCCTCCCTCAAGGATGCCGTTAGTGCCCCAGGTCACAGGCAGAACCAGTCAGAATGTGCATAGTGATAATCTGCTTCGCAGGATTCTGGGGTCTGTTTACATTTTTGGACCCATCTAGTGTTTGCAGAATCCTACTAGGAACATACATAAATTCATATTCAGGCAAAGCATAAAGGCAATTTTGTAAGTATGTCATCCACTTTACTTCCCGCATAAATGAGAATCCCTACTAAAATGAAAGTGGTTTTCTTAAGTAAGCTGGTGGAAATTTGTCTCATTACCACATGGAATTTATGATCATCTTCACAGCACACTTACAGAATTAGAAGGGAAACACTATTTTCTGGCATTTCCATCTTATAATTGAGAATCATTATTTAAAAATTTAAATGTCTCCAGGGAGAATTTAAAGCAAAAACAGAAGAACCATACTATATCTACCTTATATCAATGCTTCTGTTATTCAGAATTTGTATAAAATCATTTCATTTAGCGCCTATTTGATAAAGTAGAAAACCATGCATGATTTATCCTTTTTAATTATTCAAAAAGTCTTTAAAAGATATTACTTAACAGCTTAAATATCAGTTTATCATCCCCCCTAAATTCTTAGGTACAATAAAGCATCATATAAAATATGTCTTCCACATTTTTCATAAGTTTCAATTAAGTAGAATTCATTAGTTCTCATGTCCTTGGTAATGAAAGGTTAATTTTATAATTATTTGTATAATTATAAGAATTTTTAATCAATTCTAACAATTTTTATCTATGAATTAGGCCATGATCTTAATGATCAAATTTAGCCTCACCCTTAATAGACATTGAAATCATGGTACAGAGAAAATGACACTTGAAATAACCAAGGGAATTCAAATTTCTACTGGCAATAGGCTATTTCAGATTCATGAAATTACTTGCTATGTGTCATTGGCTTCACTTTCATGATTTTGGGATTTGATAGAAAATAATCCATATATATTTTCTCTCAAACTCAATTTTTTCTACTTCACTTTCGGGCAAATGTGATTTGTATATTTGGATTTGTTTATTCCATTCTCAGAGATTCATTTAAAATTGTTTTTCAAAAGGAAAAGTGGGCTTAATTTCAAAAGAAAAAGGAGATTCGCTTGTGAATGCCAAAGAAACATATTGTATTTATTACAGAGATGTGCTTTAGCCTTCAACATCTTGAAATACGGACTTTGTATCTGATACTTGATGTGCATCTTTGTCTTGGGCATAAGGGAGAATATCATTATACAAATCAGTTTGTGTATGCAACCACTATCTACATCTATTTAAAGAGCAACAAACTTTTGATCTTATGTAAATTTCAGTAAAGGTATCAAAAGTAAAGTTTTATTAGATTAACTTGCATGAAATCCAACCAAATTGTCTTTGTTTTTGTCCTGACAGGACAAGTAGCATGAAGCAATTGTATATATTGGAAAGCCAATATTTGTCTAAAAGTTAAAAACCACAAATGAATTCAGATGAGTTAAGGAAACATTTATTCCAAAGTTTGTCTATTCATGCAGGTTTTGTTAACCAATGATTTTTACCAAATTATTTGCATGATTCACATTATTTGCATGAATGAACTTTCTGTTCATTCGTTCAGCATATATGTATGAGTATCTGCTATGGAACAATAATAAGAACATATTGATCAGCTCTGTAGGTGTGGGATTGTGAATAAGAATGGAAATATTCATTAGGTCAGGTTGTTCCTGTAACACAGAAAAGCCAGACACAGCCCCTGCAAGATGGTGAATGCCTGTAATCCGAGTGACTCAGGAGGCTGAGGCAGGAGGATCCCAAGTTTGAGGATAGCCTCAGGAACTGAATAAGTTGCTAAGCAAACTTATTTTTTGCTTCAAAAAAGGGAAGGTAGCTGGGGATGTGGCTGAGTGGTGAAGTATCTCTGGGTTCAATACATAGTATGGAAGGAAGGAAGAAAGGAAGGAAGGAAGGAAGAAAGGAAGGAAGGAAGGAAGGAAGGAAGGAAGGAAGGAAGGAAGGAAGGAAGGAAGGAAGGAAGGAAGGAAGGAAGGAAGGAAGGAAGGGAAAAAAGAAAGAAAGAGAGAGAGAGAGAGAAAGAAAGGAGGGATGGAGGGAAGGAAGGAAAGAAGGAAGGAAGGAAGGAAGGAAGGAAGGAAGGAAGGAAGGAAGGAAGGAAGGAAGGAAGGAAGGAAGGAGGGAAGGAAAGAAGGAAGGAAGGAAGGTCAGATGGAATCAAATATCAAATAGTCTGTTGGTCTGGTCTTAACTCATGTGATCTAATTCAAATGACTCCATCCTTGGGTGGCATATTTCTCAACCTCAAGTATAATTACATTTCACAACTTTTTAAGCATTGTTAATCACCTGTCTTTTGTAGGGAATTTTAGAAGAATTAAAGAAGATACTTTTGGAAAGCTAGGTCTTGAAAACGATCTATTATATGTTTTCCTTTTAAAAAATTAGTGCTCTATCTGAAGTATGGGTGGCAAGGATTTTCTCCCACTCTTCAAAATGCAAGCATTTTGAACTGGGAGGAGATAAGAAGAGAAAGGGCTAGGCTCTCTCTTCACATTGCTGATAGTTTCCTTTGCTGAGAGAAAGATTTTTAGTTTGAATCTATCCCAGTTGTTGATTCTTGCTTTTATTTCTTGTGCTATGGGAGTCCTGTTAAGGAAGTCTGATCCTAAGCCAACAAGTTGAAAGTTTGGACCTACTTTTTCTTCTATAAGATGCAGGGTCTCTGGTCTGATTCCGAGGTCCTTGATCCATTTTGAGTTGAGTTTTGAGAAAATCTTTGCCACCCATACTTCAGATAGAGCACTAATCTCCAGAATCTATAAAAACTCAAAAAACTCTACACCAAGAATACAAATAATCCAATCGACAAATGGGCTAAGGAAATGAGCAGACACTTCACAGAAGAAGATCTACAAGCAATCAACAGACATATGAAAAAATGTTCAACTTCTCTAGTAATAAGAGAAATGCAAATCAAAACTACCCTAAGATTTCATCTCACCCCAATTAGAATGGCGATTATCAAGAACACAAGCAACAATAGGTGTTGGCGAGGATGTGGGGAAAAAGGTACACTCATACATTGCTGGTGGGGTTGCAAATTAGTGCAGCCACTCTGGAAAGCAGTGTGGAGATTCCTCAGAAAGCTTGGAATGGAACCACCATTTGACCCAGCTATCCCACTCCTTGGCCTATACCCAAAGGGCTTAAAATCAGCATACTACAGTGATGCAGCCACATCAATGTTCCTAGCTGCTCAATTCACAATAGCCAGATTGTGGAACCAACCTAGATGCCCTTCAATTGATGAATGGATAAAGAAACTGTGGTATATTTATACAATGAAATATTACTCAGCCATAAAAAATAAAAAAATTATGACATTTGCAGGCATATGGATGAAATTAGAGAATATCATGCTAAGTGAGATAAGCCAGTCTCAAAAAAACCAAAGGAAGAATGATCTTGCGAATGATGACACATAATGGGGGGGAGGGGACAAGAATGGAGGAAGGAGGGACTGTATAGAGGGAAAAGAGGGTTGGGAGGGGTGGGGGGAAGGGAAAAAATAACAGAATGAAACAAACAACATTACCCTATGTAAGTGTATGATTACACAAATGGTATGCCTTTACTCCATGTACAAACAGAGAATCAACATGTATCCCATTTTTTTACAATAAAAATAAATTTTAAAAAAATTAGTATAAAGCATTTTCATGAAGGTTAGCAAAAACTCCTCAGGATTCTAGAAATATTTATTTTCTCTTTTCAAATGCAAATGCCTTTAGCCTTTAAGTTCCCTTAACAATTTAAATCAAAATGACAATCATTATTTGTATTTGGCTCCTAAATACCAAACTTTACTTTCCTCCTATAGTAGCAAGGAGCAACAAAATAAATATTTTATAGATAAGTGCCATTAGATAAAGAAAATGATGGGTTAAGAGGGGTTTGTTTAATACAGATTTCATTTTAAATAAGCAAAAGCAGAGATATCCTATTACAGTCAGAGAGCTATTTGTTGTCTTTTCAATCATTCTTTCTCTACAGGTGTCAGCTGAGACATCTCTTACTCCCCAACTGTGTTTACTGTGAAGCTCTGGTTATCTCCAGTGTCCTGCTCCACTTTCGTGAACTTTTGTAGACAAGAGAGATTATCTGATTAAAATGAATTCGTTTAAAATTCAGTGTGAGAAACTGTCATACAATCTTTTCCAATTCTTATTCAGTGTTTTGGTGTGAAACACCTCAGATCTTTGTCCTTGAAGTGGGTATTCATAACAGAGAAATTCTACTAAAGAAATCAGTTGAGAACATCCTAATTTTTTAAACTTTTTTCTCAATTTTTTTTAACTTTTTTACTTTTTTCTTCTTTTGTATAAAGAAGAGAAAGATGTATACATGTGGTACCATGGAGTGGCCTATACTTTTCTTATCTCACAAATACCAAAGATCTCACTAATACTCTAGGGACAATCAAGGGACTGAAACTTACGAAGTTCTTCAGATGCCAATGATGTTGAAATGTCAACATGCTAGGAATATAATGTCCTCGTTCTCCCTCTTCTTTCTTTACATGTATGGGTGGGGGTAGGAGAACATTTAGGAGTGCAGAGAAGTGTATCATAGGTAATTTTTTTCCTGTTAAAAAGCAGTGAAGAGTTTCAGTAAGAGTGTAAAGTTTAGAGTCATTGCAGTCTCTTAATTTTTTTTTTTTTTATTGTTACTATTTGTGGCAAATACTATTGATCCACGACCAAATACCCACAGGCTCCTTCTCCCTAGCAACATTTCAGCTAGTGATGACGCATGATACCTGTCTGGGTCAGAAATAGAAGATGCAGTGGGAGAGGTGTGCTCTCCTGATTATAAAGAGAGATTGAACTGACACCCAGCTCTAGCCTCCTATTTTTTTCCTTCCTCCTTTTTCCTCCCTGGAATGCAGATGTTGATAATCAGAGATAAAGCATCACTTTACCATCAGGAGGCCATAATATAAACACAAAAACCTTCACATAGTATAAACACAAAAACCTGAAGAAAGTGGACGATAATGTTTAAAAGGAGTTGTGTTCTGTTAATGTCTTCTAGAGGACACACTAACTTCCCTTCTGACCACCGGGCTTTCTGTTCCTTATGAAACATGAACCCCTCTCTGCTCAAACGTTTATTTTGTTGTCTGTTATTTGCAGCTGAATCCATTCTTAGTCAATTTAGAATTTTAAGCTTTCCTGTTATCTGCCACTGAGTACTTGTTATGTGCCAGATACGGTAAAATATTTTGCGTATATTAATTTAATCCACATGACAGACATGAGGTAAGTAATATTTTATTTCAGATTGCATACTGACATCCATGGTGGATGGAGCATGGATCCCTGTGTGACTGGATAGATTTATAAATGAAGAAATTGATGCACAGAAATGTTAAGCAATTTCACATAACTAGTTACTAGCAATGCTAGGATTCAAATACTGCCAGTCATATTTAAAAATTTAATGATGACAAGTTTCATAAACTACAAGAAGCTTATTTTTTTCTTGCCTTTGATTTATTGGGAGACTGAAATTCTTTTCTGAAGTTTTTGTCTACTTTCCTATTATGACATTTCCATGATAATTAGTGGAACTGAATTTTATCCTCTTTTCATTTGTCATTTTTACTTTGTTTAGATGTTTTATTTTTTGTCATGGAATATCATTTTACAATTATAAAGTTAAATCTGTCAATCATTTTATAGTTTCTGGTTATTATATCATACTCATGTCATTCTTAGGCTTCTAATAAAAGTAGATTTCTCCCATCATTTTATTGAATGCTTCATAGTCTTTACTTACATATTTGACATACCTAGAATTTATTTTAGGGTAAGACATGAGGTAAGACTGCAGTTTTCCCATCTCATTGGAATCCTACCACTGTCCTATATAAAAATAAACAAAAGCCCTGTGCATTTTTGTGTGCAACTTTCTATTCATTTCTATTGATCCTTGTAATAAAGAATATATCTTTCATAATCACAGTCAGCATCACAACTGATACAGATTATAGGAAGCTTTTCTGAGATATTTAGGACAAATAATAAATGCATAATGATTCTATCACTATTTAAATCTCTGGAGGATATGACCAATGCATGGATTTATGAAGCAAATTCAGTAACATCCTGAAAGAATGTTATAAGGAAAGAAAGCACAACATTTAAATATTCATTAAAAATTCTACTATACAAGAAAATCCAAGTGTTAACTGAAAAACTATCAGATCTAATAATACATCTAACTTTTTAGTCAAGACAAAATTTAATACAAAATTCTGAGTTTTCTTAAATATCCCTGAGACTGGATAATGCTTTGAGTCTATAATCTTTGGTTTCTCATGTGTTTTTTTTTTTCCTTTATCCACAATTTAAGTAGGTCCCAATTGTATATTTCAGTTTCACAGGGAATTATTAGCTAAGCAAAAGGAAAGAATGACCTGAAATATGTCTGGCTTCTTTTGTTCAGACTTACAAACAATACTTCCAAGAGCTTGGGAAGCTTGTGGGTAAGGTCAAAGGGGTGAACAAGGTTGTTCATAGGGTCAAATGTCTTGAAGATGCATGTAATTAAGGTGTGGGAGGTTAACCTTATGAAATTGTATTCTGGCTTCTTACTCCTTTGTGTGTGTTCTGCATTAGAAGTTAGGATAAAAAGTCTAAAAAGTCAACATGTCAAGCACCTCCCTGAGGGCAGAATGGAATAGGCCTTTGGTTCTTGGTGCCACCATGAGGCTGAGGTGACTGGGAGGCTGAGTTCTTCACCTCCTTTTGGATCATATTTTCATACTTTTGAAGACCTAAGAAAGGTCCATAAAAATCAGGATGAAAGTCTGTGTGATATTTCTGTATAATGAATGCTGCCCTCTGTTTAAAAAAGTTCTTGATGTGACTAATTACATATTCAAGTCTCATAGGATGAGAAAGAGAGAGAATGTAGAATGGGGATAGATTTTTGAAATGTGTTAGACCATCTACAATACTATATTTTCTTTACTATTATAACTTTAAAAAGAAAAACTAATGCTTATTATATTCAATACTTTGCTTAAGAGCAAAAGTTTGTTAAAATATAGGTAAGGAAGAATGAGGCTTTCTTTTCTTCTTTCTCATCAGTAAATTTGAGTAAATCCATAAAACTACTTAGTCCCACAGCTTGACATTTATAAACTTCAAGTTTGGGATTTTGATTAACTTGAGAACTATTATAAGCACTTGCAAAGGGTTATTGCAATTCTGGACTATCTGCAGTGTCTCTGTTATTAATCTTGGGTGAACACTTAGAAAACATGTATCTGGATGACCACATTCATTTATTGAATTATATATTGAAACACACACACTTTAACACCTCTATTTAAAATGCATGGTATGAATGATTTTAGAAGGAAATGAAAATGTAAATGATACATAATCTCATAATCCTTTTAAGCTAACAGAACATAGCATTTTAGGAAGAGATGACCATATTACATAATAGTGACTCCAGTCTCCTTTAAATTGGGGATTTAAGCAATTATTTCTAGTTTCCTTATTCCATCACTGATTCATTGAAAGGGCTATGGTCTGTCTCTGGGGATTCTTTGTATTTAATTACCTGTAAACCAACCATCTGTTTAACATTCAAGAATTATATTCAAGTTTCAGGATCATGCAAATATGTTTAAGAAAACCTGTCTGGCTTTGTTGTAATTTTAATCTTTTTCAATGAATAATACATTTGACCATAAATCTAAAATTTTTGTTTGAGTTGCTTGAACCTTTAAGTCATCTTCCTGTTTTTGCTTTGAATTTATTTTATCTACCAATACAATACTGTGACCTTAGAATTTTCTTTCTTATACACATCTTCATACATCTCATTGTAGAATTCAGTATGACGAAGCAGTTGTAGAATTTAATGTGACAAATAACATTGACCATAGCCACAGTGTTATGACTCTCCATTTAACAAAGTACAATTGTTTAGGATCCAAGGAAAAAAAAAATACGTTCTCAGAATTTAAAATAAGGAATTTAATGTAGGAAATAGATTTTGTAGGTAATGGAAGAGATTGAGAGGCTAACTAGAGAATGTGAGGCTATTCAAATATTGACAAAACCCAAAGCACCCACCACATAAAGACGGAAGAAATGGTGGGAGCAGGAGGTGTGAGAGCCACGATCTGGGGCTACCGAACACAATATGAAGCTCAGGGAACTCTCCTTGCAGGAACCTTTATAAAGATGGTAGCTGCTGCCAAAGACAGAGAACAGAGTACCTTGGATTCTCCCTTACACTTGCCCTCTAGGCAGTTTGAAGCCTGGAAAATGCAGGCTGCAAGGTCAGGCTCCCTAGATGCATAACTGAATTGAGAAGGGCAAGGGCAAACATGACCAAAACAGGCTATTACTCAGCCGTAAAGAATAGTAAAAATATGGCATTTGCTGGTAAATGGATGAAGCTGGAAAATATCATGCTGAGTGAAATAGACCAAGCCCAAAAAAATCAAAGACTAAATGTTTTCTCTGATAAGTGCATGACAATATATAATGAGGGGGGTTGATGGAGGGAAGAGAAGAATGAAGGAACTGTGGATGGTGTAGAGGAAAAAGGGGTGGGAATGGAAAAACAGTAGAACAAAACAGACGGTATTACCCTATATATGTGTATGATTACATGAATGGTGCCAATATACATTGTGTACAACCAAAGGAATGAAAAGTTGTACCCCATTTGTGTACAATGAATCAAAATGTGTCTGTAAAAATAAAAAATATTTTAATTAAAAAAAAAAAGGCAAGCAGGACATGCAATTTGAGTCTTATCCAGAAACCAGATTGGGTTTGCTCAGAATGGTTTCCATCCTATTTATCTTGTCCGTCCCATAGTCTCACTGTTCTCTTCCTGGAACACAGCAAGAAGACATGCAGCAATAATATTAGAGCTTCCACGGCATTAAATGGAATGAGAGTTGTCTCATTGAGCCGACATTACATCTTGTTGAACACACCAAGCCACATAGAATATGCTTTATTTTTCATGGCTGATCTTTGTTAAACACACACACACACGTTGTTACTTCACCAAGCACTTTAGTGATAGCCACGGGGAATTCTTTTGGACCATATGGTAGTAAAAAAGATTTCCCTAATTAAGACATTTATTTATTTTGTTGCTTCAGAGTTAGTCTTTTACTCACAGTTTTTCTTATGTGTGACACATACAGCTATTGTTCTCATTGAAGTGAAAATACAGAGAATAAATGATGCTAAGAATTAGGAGCTTGAAAGTGGGATATGAATCAAAGGAAAAGGTCAGTATGCTGCAATTGTTGCATTGCCCTACGAGAATAATTATGTAAGTCTCAAAGAAATAAAAATCTTTATGGCATGTGTAATAACTGTATTAACAATGGCATAGACAGACCTGCTGAATAGAGATTCAGGGAAGGATTCAGAACAGACATTAGTTACATCCAGGTGCTTCATGACTTGGCCTGAAATATTTTCTGCCTGATTTCCTTTCGCTCCCCCACATATACCCCACATCAATTCATAGCGACAGAGATTTTGAATCAAACAATATTCTTTAATATAGAAATGATCCTTTAAGCATCTCATAAATGATCACGTATTTTAGAAGAGGAAAGAGAAAAAAAATTAAATACAGAATGACATGATGCATCAGTATGGAGTGGAATATATCAGCCAATAGTCAAGAATCAGTCACAGAGAGCCAACACATTCAAGGCCCTTGTGATAGGCACTGTACACCATAAGTGGCTGTGAGATTCTAAATGTTTACTTAAGAAGTTTACAGTCTATTTGGTGAACAAGGCCTGGTACATTGCAATGTATGATAATTGATAAATAGGTGGTTCAAAAAATAAAATACTATAGAAATTCTGTTAAATACATGTCAGATCGTACCTCTTAGGCTTACAGGCTTTCAGTGGGGCTTCTGAGCGCAGCCTCCTTAGGACACTATCGAAGGAACTTCACATCTCAGTCACAAGTATTTTCCGCATCTTTGATAGTCTCTCTTGCCACTTCACGTTAACTCGACTCTGCACCAGAACTCTCATTTTCTCCAAATGCAACATACAGTGTCACACCTCCCCAGCCCCTTAGCATGTTATGTCCTCTTCCTGTCAGGTCCACTCCACTCATCTCTTGGCACAAGATCACTCACCTTTCATGGATTATTTCAGACGTCACCTCCTTTCCATCATTTTCTGTGACCAAATCTCCATGAAACTCAATGGCTGTCTCCCACAGCACTTGGTTCACGCTCTTTAGTATGCTGTTATGATAATTTGTAACTGTGTCTTCCACTAGACTCTTTCAAGGGCAGAGCCTGTATAATGGCTTCTTTCTCTATTTTAATTCCTGGCTTTTATCACAGTGGTAGTGTATAATGGAAGCATGATGCATATTTGCCTACTGAAATGAAGCCACAGGGGAGACCACTGTGGATAGGGCAAGGCAGAGAGGAACTTTCAGTTTTAACCCCAGAGAGAATTGAAGAAATGAGTGATTAGGGTAATGGAATGAAGGAATGAAGGCAGACAGGGAGGCTGTGTGAAGCAATGGTGGTCATTGGAAATGAATACCTGAGAATGATTGCTAGTTAAGAGGTGAATTCAACTAGGGATCTTAAAATTGTCTCTTTACAAATGCAATTATACAATAACAAGATTGTTTTACAATATTAACTTTATTGTATCTCCAATAATTGGCTTGCTGGAATTCATACTTTTTATAATTTAATAACTCTTACAATAAGATGTTTGTAAGTTATGGTATAACACCAGATTACAGGCTAGTTCTTAACCATTTTGATTTATATGATAGCCTGTGCTATTTTAATTATATGTTTTTGTTTTTATTGTAATGATTGATTTTTTTGTAACACTTTTAATCATTTGAAGGGAGAAGAGGAATAGACAGCCATGTTTGTGAATATGTCATTTGTTGTCAAGTTTTTAAAGAAATATGTTACCAAAATGTTTTCCCAACTAAGGTCATTAAGATTGCTAAATTTTATTTTCAAGTATTACAGTTATTTATTAGCTATGGATCATTAATCTTAAGCAAGAAACCCAGCAAATTAAGATAATGTCTTATGATCTTTACTGTAAGAAAGAAAAAGAAAACACTAATTTTAATAGTGAGGACCTAGGAGAGCATTTCTTGAAATATGCCATTGTTATTGTTTTATATTAGTATTAATTAAAAAAAAATAAATTAGAAACTCCTAATTACCATTCCTTTTGTCTGGCATGAGCATTTTCTCCAAGACTATAAATGATCAATGTCAAAACATTTTGTTGCAAAGTAAAAACTGCAATCAATTGTTACTGATTTGCACATGGAGATAGGTAGTATGGGTGGTCCAGAAAGGAGGCTTGGAAAGAGGGACAGGAAACTACCAATTAAGAGTGAGGTAGAGCTGACCGTGCTGCATACATATACATAAAACTTTTTTTCTCAGAAAGGTAATCGCAAATTCAAGGAGAGGCTGAACATGTGAGGTAGTTCCATGTTCTCTCCCTAAATCCTCACCTCTCTTGACTTCTTTTACATATATATGTATGTACTTCTTTTATATATATATATATATATATATATGTATATATGAAATGACACAGGAACTCAGAGGGAAGATTATGCTTATAGAGCAAAAGTAACTCATTTCTAGCTGGGACTTTTTTTTTTTTTTTTTTTTTGATGGATGTGGTATTATTGAAAGGTAGGAATGGCAGGTACAAACAGAAATCCCAAGAGGGAATACGATGAATTCTGATTTGGTAGTTCCATATTGGGGTCTGAGATTCTTCAGTGGATGCTGCTGCTGGTGGTTTGGACCTTTAAACATCAAGGTAAAAAGGTAGCAGTTTCCAATTTCTGTACAATGCAAAAACATATTCCCAAACCTATTGATGACTAGAATCACCAGAGGAAAATCATGATGTCACCTTCGCAATATTCTTCAAATCAAAGCCATGGTGATTTGTTTTCAAAATAAACCAGGTTCTATGATTTCCCCACTCAGAACTGTCTTTTCATCAGATTTATTCAAATCTGCTCTCACAAGGCTCCATGTGATCCTGCTGGAGTGACTTCTTTAATCTACCAGACTTAATTCCTCTCCACAGCACTGATCCTCTTATTACTAGAATTTGTCTCCAAATTCCTTTGGTGAGGTTTTTGAGTTTACTGCCTTGGGTCTAGAATGCACTTTTGTCAAATGTCCCTGGGATGACTTCCTCACCATAGAGGTCTCTGTTCACCTGACGAAGTCTTTAAAGAAGTTTCTCTAATGACCTGTCAAATATTATCCCTATCTCTACTCCTTTATTCTGTTTTATATTTTTCATAGTACTTCATGGTATATGACATTATCTTCTGTATATATTTTTTCTATCTCCATATTTCACTTGAATTTCAATTTCTCAAGGACAGGGAATTGATGTTTTGTACACTATTGAATTGGTAAGAGTCTAAAAGTGTGCCCAGCACGTAGAAGTTGCTCAACAAATAAATATTTGTTTAGTGAATGAAGAAAACAGGAGTTTTATTTGAAAACCAGCCAGACAAAATTACAAACAGAAGTTTTGTATCAGATAGATGGTTGGGTAGGTTTTATTCCACTAGCATTCTTCCCTCAGCTCCCAAGTAACAATTATAAAATCTGTAAGAGTTTATAAATGAAGGTGCTGGAGAATAATCAAAATCAGAGTTTGACTCTTGACATATAGGAACTGCCTTTATCCTGCTTTTGCTTTCCAGTTTGCATAGTATAGGAGAACAAGAACCAAGCAGAGAGCTGCAGTATTTTTGGTTTGAATTGCAAGAAACAGAATTTGGGGCTGCCTTGGTGGCAGAGGAGCCTCAGTAAAGGAAGCAGGACAGAGAACGGAGCTGCAAAGTATAAATGAAAACTTTCCTCAAAGCCTTGGTGACTGTGTAAATGTAAGGGAGAGCCCAAGGAGCTTGGTGGAAAACAGTAGCTTAGAATTTTTGAAAGGCTCAATAGAGATTTTAGCTGATTTCCACATCAAGGAAGACAAACATTTGGAGTGTGAGTCATGGCAACTTAGAGGGCTTGATAAATACCTTGGGCTTTCCATTGAAACCCCATACTTTCAGATTAAAGACTATGCCACGGGATTTGCCCATTCACCCTAAGATATGAACAACCTAAAAATAGACTAGGCTAGGCTGCTTTAACAATATGTAAAAGCAAGCCTTCACAAGTGGAAGGTGAGCAGTCAGTAATTTAACAAGCGGCTAGGGGGGAAAATCAATAGTACTCAGAGAACAATAACGGAATCCAGCATCTCTCCCTAGTATAATCCATCATGTCTAAAATACAACAATCAGTAAAAACAAAAAATAAAACTATGACAGTGGATCAAGAGGAAAAGCACCTCAGCAGAAACAGATCAACAGATCCAGAGATGAATGAGATTTTGGAATTAACAGCTGCCACCTTTAAACCACAGTTATAACTATATTGAAGGACAAAAGAAAAGGATGGTCAAGTGGAATAAACATGTAGAGAATCTCAGCATAGAAATACAAAATATAAGACAGAACGTTATGCCAATTCTAGAGCTGAAAATTAAAATATCTCAAATGAAAATGTCAGATGGTAGTTTTGTTAGTAGAGTGGAGATGGAAGAAGAAATAATTGAATGTGAAGATAGATTAATAAATACTGTCCAATTTGAAGAACAAAGAAAAGACTAGAGTCAAAGAACAGAAATTCATAGATATGTGGGTTAAAATCAAGCTGTCTAATGTAGATGTACATGGAATTTTAGCTAATGTAGAAAGAGAAAAATGGGAAATAATGTATATTAAAAATGTAAAGGCTTTTGCTGAGACTGGCTTTGAACTTGCCATCCTCCTGCTTCAGCCTCCTGAAGCTCTGGAATGACAGGTAAATAGATGGAAGTAGAGATTATCATGCTAAGTGAAATAAGTCAATCCCCAAAACCAAAGGCCAATGTTTTCTTTGATAAGTGGATGCTGATCCATAGTGGAGGAGGGGATAGATAGGGAATAATGAAGGACCTTTGGATTGTGCAGAGGGGAGGAGTGGGTGGGGTCATGGGGATGGGAAGGATGATAGAAATGAGACAGACATTATTACCCTAAATATATGTATGTTTACACTATTGGTGTGACTCAGCAGCATGTAGGGTCAGAGGAATAAAAAGTTATGCTCTACTTGTGTACGATGTGTCAAAATGCATTCTACTGTCATGTATAACTAATTAGAACAAATTTTAAAATGAAAAATGTAAAGGCTGAAATTTCTCAAATTTGGTGAAAAGCATAAACTTCAATTTAAAAATTTCAGATAATGTTTAGTTGAATTATAGCATGTAGAAAACCAAAATGGTATGCAACATAATTAAACTGTTGATAACCAAGAATTTAAAAAATCTGAAAGCCAGAAGGGTGTGTGTGTGTGTGTGTGTGTGTTTACCTGCACATGCGTGCTAGGCCTGGTATGGTGGTATATTATGTAGAATGAAATAGTAATTCAAAGATGATTGACTTCTCATCAAACAGTGGAGGCCAGAAGGGGCAATGAAATAAAACTTTAAAGTGCTGAAAGAAAATTATCTTGGCCTTCTATCTGTAGTGAGAAAATCTTTTCAAAAGCAATATAAAGTAAAAACTTTTTAAATAAATAAAAGCTGATGATCTTCCACCAGAAGACCTGCACTATAAGAAATGCTGAAGGATCTTCTTTATGATGAGAATCCTGAAGACAGGGGAAGTTAGTTCTTTAGACAGGATTCGAGAGGAGCGAAAAACATAAACATGTGGGTGCATGTAATAGAATATCTCTTTTTCCCTCTTAATTTTTAAAAAAGTCATCTTCTTTTTAATGCAAACATCATAAGGTTTTTGCATTGTGGTTTTACAATGTATATAAATTTGAAATATGTGACAACAGCACAGAGTAAATAGAATTGTGCTGTTAGGCCCTAGTATTTTAGGTCAAGTGGAAATAAACATTCAGTGGACTGAAAATGTAAAGATATATGTAGTAATTCCATAAAAATTACTAAACAAAAAAATTCAATAGATGTGTAGCTAAAATAAAAGTCTCAAAATGAAATGCTAATACAAAAGTTAGCTCAAAAGGGCAAGAAAAAAGATCTTTGTATTTTACCATGTGTAAAATTTTACTTTAATAAATTATAAGAAAAAAATTGCAAAACAAAGTGAACAAAAGCAGATGTAGTGGATCAGAATTCAGGATTCGTAGTTTATAACACATACTACCCTAATTGTGATGAATACCCATGTTTGAAACTACTCATGTATGTGGTCGTAGCAACTTCCCTGTGGTTATCCAAGTGCAAGGCCTCTCACTAGGCTCTTCTCTCCATACTGACATATCACTCAACTGTAGGAGCAGTAGGAACTGAGACTTGTCAGCTGGAAGAAACTGGATATGGCCTAATGGTCTGCAAGAACTAGGTTATCAAAATGACAGCAGTTAGGAAAGCCTTGGAGAGTTTAACAGCTTGCTGGGTTCTGATTCTTACATACCTCTTACTAACTTTTATCTTCCCTCAATTTGCCTGCCTTTCATAGGCATTTGATGGAGACAAAATTACCATAATCTGACACTTCTATTTTTATGGGAAAAAGAGACTTGCAGGGGAATATTAATGCTCTTGGTCAACTCACACAGTTATGACCTGAGCAAATTTGGCATTGAGGATTTAAGGAGACACGTCTCTGGCAGATACTGTATTTATATAAAGTCAGTGCTATGTGGGAGATGGAGAATCTGTCAGAAATGCTAGAAAGACCAGTGAAACCTGCAGTGCCTCACCAGGCAAGTCATGGAAAGTTGGTATAAACCTGTTTCCCATATCTCTAGAAGTCACTCACTGTCTTTGTTGAAGCACAAAGTAGAAGGAAACTCTTCAAAAATTTATGCTGACTTGAAATCAAGAAAATAATTTACAATAATAATTGTGGACATTACATGTGCAAATCTCAGCATGGATAAAAATGTGTAGAATCTTTATATCTCAAATGCTTGCTTAATGTAATATAAAGAAAAATTCTATATTAATTTCATAAATGCTGATTTTCCCCCAGTAACCTTTATTTAATAACCATCTAGGAAGGTGAGGTGGATAAGGCTTCATATTCACCAGCTAGATAATGGGATAAAAATACTTCATTTCTTAGTGTATTGATTTCAGGTAATGTCTATTTAATTTCTGCATCTGACTAAGTTTGATTTCATTTCATTCTATATTTTTTGAGAACTTACCATATTTCAGGCATTGTGCTAGACTGGGAGGGTACTATTCCTGTCCCGACAATATAATGAAAAATGCACACAGACAGTTATAAGATGTTGGGTTAATTACAGCACGAGGGAAGTACAAGCATAATGGAAATAATTCAGACTTGGGAAGTTAGGGAAAACCTTTTTAAAGATGTGATCTTAAAAGGTGATACTAAAATAACGATTAGGATAAGTTGAGCAGTGGAAGAAGAGAATGGAGTGCAGAAGAATATGCCAGGAAAAGGAACCAGTTTGTGGAAAGACTAGAGGCAAAAGAGGACATGATGAATTTAAAAAAAAAAAAAAAAAAAAAACGGGAGAAACTCAATATACCTGAAATATGGAAGGAGTTAGGGCGAGAAGGGTAAGAGAGAGGTCTTTGAGGAGAGCAGTCTCCAGGTCATGGAAAATGTGAATGTGTAAGTGACTCTTAGGAATGTGCAGTTTATTCCAGAGGAAATAAGAGTTCAGTAAAGTGTTTTAAAAGAAGGAATGGTGTCGTCCTATTAACATTATAGAATGACCCTTCTGGCTGCGATGCAGAGAATGTGCTGGAGCCTGAGTTTGGAAGCATGGGGTCAGAAAGGCCAGCGTGGACATTGTTGAGGCAGTCCATGTAAGAGATAGTCGTGGCTGGAGCAGGGGGTAGAGAGGAGAGTGCAGATTCTGAAATATTTAAGCGATAGAACTGGAAGACTTAGAATATAAGGATCATTGGGAACCAAACTGTTATGAGGGATCTAAATTAGAATTAGACGTGGATCTAAGAGGACTGAAATCACGCTGAAGTAAAAAGTCATGTTTAAAGGAAGTAACAGAGAGAGAGAGTTGAAAGAGTAGGAGTCTATACACAAAGAACAGGGCTTTCAGGTTGAGACTTCACAGAAGTGTCAGGTGATGAGAATGCTGGGATACAGCACGGAGAGCCCTGAATGAAGCTGAGCGGGAGGCGAAGGGCACTAGGGACGGACACTCGGGAGCAGGTATAGCACTGGGTCAGACTTTCATGCTTTCTTTAAGATTTTATTTTTTGGATGAACATGTAGGCAGAGATTAACACCATGGGTCAGATGCTAGAACCTGCAGTGAATGAGCGGGCATTAGCAGATGTGTTGACAGAGGTAAGGAGAAAAGGAGGCTAGGAAAGACTGAACAGGATCATTCTAAATGAGCCTAGCTGCTCAGAAAAAAAACAGGGAGAGGAAAGTTTCCTTCAGTGACATTTTCTGGTAACGTACTAAACCTTCTGTTTGGAAACCGATTAGCATAGTAGTTGCTCTTACTTTTTGGTGACATCTTTGATCTCTCTCCACATCAGCAGACCTCTGTGTGCAACAGTATAACATCCTTTAGAATTCCAGGTATTTGATCCCTTTTCATTCCCGCTCTTCTGGTGTCCTACTCCAGCGCGTTCTCCTATCCTTACACTTAACAGCTCCATGGAAATGTGAGCCACCACATGTGCCTGTGTGTCTATCTCAGTGTGTGGTCATGTGTGTTTGTAGAAGTGTGCACAATGGAAGTTATCCTGCCTAGGCAGATTTTGTGCCCTCTTTTTTGCTCCTAGAATTGATCACCTACCCCCCTCCCCCTCCCCAGAAAAAAAGAAAAAAAAAGAGCCCTGTGCTCAGAGGTTAACTAAGTATACAAAATCAGGAGCATGTGATTTTACAACGGACAGAGACAGGCACTGAGGATTGAGAGCTTTTGAAGTTAGAGGATCACAAAGAGCAGCACTGAGAGGGATCTCTGAGTCTCTGCACTGTTTTGGACCGTCTGCTGTGTTTGAAGTTCTGGATTCTCTCTGGAGCCAGAGTGAAATCTTAAATCTGCAGGCATTGATCTCTGTATTAATGAGGGTTTGGGAATTTATACAATTATCATGAGATCTTCTCATTTCAAAATTACTATAAAATAGAGAAGGTAGGGTCTTTTTCATATATGCATATGTGAACACTATAACTTATGGCTTATCTCTTCTTTACCTTTAGGGGCCCTTGCAATTTATTATAATTTTTAGGATGTTTTGCCATTGACTTTTTTTCGGCTTGAGAGTCATTGAGCTTTCTGAGTTTAAATGCCGATGTGTCTTACTAGTTCTGGCAAATCTCTAGCCAGCATCTCTTCTAATATTCTTCTTGGAAATTATAAAGGCTAAATACTTATATTCCTCTTTCATTTTTCTTATTCATACTTTCACATTCTGGATAATTTCTTTTTCCTCAGAGTCATTCATTCTCTCTTAGAAATACATATCTGCTGCATAATTCTTTCACTATATGGTGGGTTCTTAATTTTAAGGCTTATTTTTTCAATTTCTTTTTTTCTTCTTTTGATACTAAGGATTGAACCCAGGGGTGCTTTACCACTGAGCTTCATCCCCAGCCCTTTTTATTTTTTATTTGGGACAGAGTCTCCCTAAGTTGTTGAGGGCCTTGCTAAATTGCTATTGACATTGAACTTGTGATCCTCCTGCCTCAGTCTCCCAAGTCACTGGAATTACAATTTGCCATTGCACCTACCTCAACTTCTTAGAGTTCTATTTTTTAATCAAAAACTGGAAACTATTTTAACTGAAACTTCTCACTAAAACTTTCTTCAGACAATGAAAATGGTGATAACTGGAACCAAGGACTCCTGTGAAAGCTTGCTAATGGTTATGAATCCTCAGAAGGCATTCGTTTCTAGACAGACATTTCTTTGTGACACTTTTCTCAGGAGAAGACTTATTTCATATTCACCTTTACTACCAAGGTTTGACACTCTGGGTCAGGCATGCACTAGGCTTTGCCTCCTGCCTCTTTAAAACACAGAGTCCTGCCACTGGGCTTTCAGAAGCCACTGACGTCAAAACCAATTTTGCCAATTACCTTCCAGTGTTCTGACTTTGACTTTGAACTTGGATTCTCTAGTTCTCTATTTTGTGTCAGATCAGTTAGGCATTTTTAAAGATTTTTTAAATTTTTAATGGCACAGGTAGCACTTTTGTACGAGGAGGACCATTCTGGATACCTCACTTGAAAGCCTTTGAATTCACTGTGAAGTAGAAGGAAGTCAACTCCTGAGACAGAAAGATACAAGGGCTTCCTTAGAGGAATGATAAAAGTTACTGGGATGAATGAGCATGGAGAGTGTTAGCCAGGCCCCCAAAGTCATGCACAATGAGACAAGAATGTAGTCTCCGTGGAGTCTGAAAGTATGATTGGGAATGAAGACAATGGAGATAGTTTTAGCCTGTGTTAAGGAAACATGAAATGTACCTCAAAGTAAGATTATACTTTATGTACAACAAAGCAAAATAATTGCTTTCATCAATAATATGTTGGGAGCTGTGCTCTGTAGTACATAAATTGAGTGGTTAAATAAATCATCATTTTGCTATAGTTGGATATTGAATGTCCTCCAAAAGTCCACGTGTCCTTGGTCTCCAGGGTGATACTGTTGAAAGTACTATGGACTGTTTGAAGGAGGTCATTAGAGATATGCCTTGAAGGAGATGGTGGAACCCCAATCACTTTCTCTTCCTTTGCTCTTGCTTCCATGCTCATGATGTAAGCTGTTTGCCCCACCATTTACTCCTACCAGATGTCCTATCCTACCAGTGGCCCAGGAGAAATAGGGCCACTGATGTTGGACTGGATTGTGGACTAGAACCATAAGCCAAAATAACATTTTGCTTATAAGTCAATTATCTCAGGCATTTTGTTATAGAGACAGAAAACTGAACAATATGCCTTTTATTAATAACCAGAAAAATATGATAATCATAATTATGAAAGTAAATGTTAAAATTTGAGTGTTGCCTATGAACTCAATGTATCTTCCTGTTCCTTGTAAAGGAAGGAGAACTATCAAAATAATAGAAACTAGAGTGGAAATTCAATCTATCATGAGCTGCCAAGTGAAATGACATCGCTGTGTGAGGAAAAAAGGCAAAGAATAAAGTGGGTGGTTGAGTGTAGAAAGAAGAGAATGGGGACTGGGTTAGATAAAATACCTGATGAGACCAACATAGGGGAAGAAAATTTTATTTTGGGTTCGTGTTTATAGAGGTCTTAGTACATGGTCTGTTTACTTCATTGTGCTGGCCTGAAGTGAATCATGTTAGAAGGGTGACTCAGAGGAAAGGTTATCAGGTCCTGGTAGCCTAGAAGCAGAGAGAGAATGTGAGGGGCTTTGGACAAAACACATATTTTCCAAGGCATGCCCCCAGTGACCTACTTCCTCCAGCCAGGACCCACCTGTCTGTAGGTACTAACCAGTAGTTCATTCAAATTATTAACCCATCAAATGGATCAATCCACTGATAAAGTTATACTTCCCTAATCTAATCTTAGCTCCTGCTTTAACACAGATGTTTTGGGGAACACTTCATATCCAAATCATAACAGGAACTTTACCTTGCACTCCTATGTTTATTTCAGCACCATTCACAAGAGCAAAATGCAGAATCAACCAAATTTTCCATTGGCAGATGAATGAATAAAGAAAACATGGTGTATATATACACAGAATATTATTCAACCACAAAAGAAAACAAAATGAATGAAATCAGAGGACATTATGTTAAATGAAGTAACCCAGGCACAGAAAGATAAATACTTCATGATCTTATTCATGTGTGAAGCTAAAAATGGTGATCACAAAGAAAAAGGAAGCAGAATAGTGATTTCTAGGGGCTAGGATGGATGGGGGGCGCAGTTGCAGAGAAGTTGAATAATGGGTCTCAAAATAAACTTAGGAATAGTATGTTCTACTGTTCTAGAGTATATTAGGGTGACTATAGTTTTAAAGTAATTTTTATGAAAAACTAGAACAAAGAAATGATAGATAGAAATATTAATTATCTTGATTTGATCATTACACATTGCATAAATGTATTGATTTAAAATAAGATAACCTATACATCTGCACAATTACATAAAAATAAGAAGGTAAAAAGGATAGTAGATAGTAGGATGAGCAAAAAAGGATAAATGTCAGGTAATTTTCAAAGACAGAGACATCAGAAAAACTCAATATGAAGATGCCTAAAAACATTGAGCAATCACCTGAAAAAAAATAACTTAATAGACCAAAGAAATATATAGAGATGGGGAATAGAAAATTAAGAAGAAATGAGTTCAAAGGAGAGATGAGAGGTGGAAATCCTGAGAAGGAAAAGGG
The DNA here is from genome assembly GCF_902686455.1 of Sciurus vulgaris. Lineage (NCBI taxonomy): Eukaryota > Metazoa > Chordata > Mammalia > Rodentia > Sciuridae > Sciurus > Sciurus vulgaris. Next base: position 28,951,769 of record NC_136468.1, read on the forward strand.
AGTGAACCAGCAAGGGTGCATCTGAGTCTGTGGTGTAGCTATGAGGCTGAGGGAGCAACATCCCCAAAGAACATGGTTTCCAGCTGCATGCGTTTTCCATTATGGCAACCAACCTCTGAGGTAACCAACTTATAAAGAGGAAGGGGTTATTCTGGATGGCAGTTTTGGAGGTTTTCAGCCTATGATCAGTGGACCCACTGCTTTGAGACCTGTATGTATTGAAACAACCCTTTAGCAGGGAACACACGGTGGAACAAACTGCTCACCTCATGATAGCCAAGGAACAAAGAGAGGGAAAAGAGAGACTGGGAGCCCAATGTCTGCTTTAAGGGAACACCCCCAATGACCTAACTTACTCCCACTAAATGCCACCTCTGAAAGGTTTTCCTACCTTCCTAATCGTGCCATGGGCTGGGGACCAAGACTTTATCACATGGGCTTCAGGGGACATTTGTGATCCAAATTGTAGCACCAGCCTTTGAAGGACACATACCGATTACGCACACACAAGAACCTATGTGCTTCTTACTAGTGTAGAACAAAACAGAGAGGGAGAGTAACCTTCCCATGGACATCAAATGAACCTTGTTAAATAATATTTGCTATTAATCTTAATTATTATGGAATTGACTTCCTTCTTAAAATTCCTTAGAAGTATTTATAAACAGAATATCCTGGAAGACTTGTAATTTGTATAAATATCCGAAATATTTTTTCCCACCTCTTTATCAGATTCAGCAAACAAGTAAAGGATCCACATTATTAGGTCCTTGTATAGGCAGGATCCATGTGATTTCAACTCCGTTTGTGACATAATTACAAGTCAGGACAGAAACATTTCGATCATCCTAATTTGGTGGTAAATAAAGCTCCTTTGTTTTTTAAAACAATCTGATTCTTGCATTGATATAAAGCTTTGTATTTAAGAATACTTCGATACATACTCTAGGTTTCAGAAATATGTGAAAAATAATACTTAGGATATCGCCCACATACATTTGTTTCTTTTGAAAGAATAACATTTCAGTTCATTAAAAATGTGTGATGATGGTCCCTAATATGGAACTTAGATTCAAATTGGCAAAATAGTATGTATCTAACTCCCTCCATTAAAATTACCAATGGATTATTTAACAACCAAAAAGGAAGGAAGGGATGAAGGAAGAGAGGATGGAAGGAAGGAAGGAAGGAAAAATGGAAGGAAGGAAAGAGGGAAGGAAGGAAGGAAGGGAGGGAGGAAGGAAGGGAGGATGGAAGGAAGGAAGGACAGTGATAGCCACCTTCCAGAAACATTGAGATTTCTACTCCATGTAGAGCAAGTGGAAGAGGAATGAAGGAAGGGCATACCTAACTTGCCACCTCATAGCAAGCATATCAGAAAATAAATGCTGATCTTAAGGTGCCACCAAAATGTCCATATGTTAAAAAGCTTGGTCCCAGGATAGCTCTATGGGAGACGTTGGAACCTTGAAAATGGGAACTATTGGAAGGCTTTTAGCTCATTGGTGTAATGCCTTTGAAGCATATTGTGAGACCTAATCCCTCTCCTCTCTCTCTCTTTGCTCCCTGGAACCTGATATAAGTGATTTTTCTCTGTGGTATGCACCCACAGTGATGTGCTGCCTTACCACAGGGCCAAAGCAAGGGGTCAATAGACCATGGACTGAAAACTTCAAAACTATGAGCCAAAAGAAATCTTTTCTTTTTCTAGGTTGATTATCTTAGGTATTTTGAGATAGTAATGAGAACTTGACTAACACGTATTTCAGTGACACCTGGTGCCCACTGTCTGGAAGAGCCTAAGAATTTATCTGATGTCAAAACCACAATCCAGTATGCCATATACACCAGACTTAGCATTTCTGGTTTACACACCACACACACACCACACACACACACACACACACACACACACACACAGCCTTATTCTAGTTAATTCTGGATGCCAATCAAGATAAAATAATATCTCAAAGAAAGAGTGCATACTTTTTCACTCTGTTGGATCTCTCAGCTGGTCAAGTGAAATGTACATCGTAATTTTATCCTTTCCTCTCCTTTGTGGACCCCAAAGATTCAGATAAGAACTACCATTGTCTGGTAGAACCCCCATTTCACGGGTAAGTCTTTATAGGAAGCATAAACAGAAACAAAATGTCATTACAAAAATATATTCCAATTCACAATAAGAACAAATATTTTCTTGAAACAAAATGCAGCAAGGTGAAAAACTTTTCCCCAGTTCACTCAATAACAGGTACAATAAGTATAATTGGAAAAATATGCAGAATATTTACAATTTATCAACCAAATGATATGTATTCAGCATAATCTAAACCTCTCTCTATTTGCTTCCTTCTTCCTTAAGCTTAAACATGGCAGCAAGGAAATCAAAGGAAGCAATTTTGAGTCTTTGACTCTTCAAATGCTATCTGCTAAATATTTTCCAAAATGGTTGTTCAGTGCCTTCACGTATAAAAATGAGGAAAAAAAAATCCTATGACATTATGTGTGTGGAAAAGTTAATGTGAAAGTAAAATGGAGTGACAGATATAGAAACACGTGTTCCCGTTGGAGATCTCAGCGCACTTTAGTTTCCGTTCCTTCATCTCACCCTCTTCCTTTTGCCTTCTTTCTCTCCTCTCCAATTCATGTTCATTTTTCTTCTCCACTTCATAACTACATTTCTTTAGCACACATTCCCATTTTCTTACACCCATTCCATTCTCTGCTTTGTTCTGTGCTATCTCACGGAATCTCTGTCATGTATTAAATTAATCTCTGCACAGATCTGACTACATCCACTTATCTTCATTCTGCCATCTTCTATTGACTTTCTGTTATTGCTCACATCAGAAGATAGTATTTCTCCTTTTCGGACCCAGATATTTTTTTAACATTGTGTGTGCTATTCCAGATCTGTTAGTTCTTTAGCCAGTAGTGTACCAGGGGAAATGACAAAGAATTGAATTATTTAATTTTAAATATACATGGGGTCCTTGGAACCACACCTGGGTGAAAACACAGCTCTCCTATTTCCTGGCAGTGTGAGTTTGTCTGAGTTATTTTAATTCCTTGGGCCTCAGTTTGCCCGAATTTCCCTGAAATTCTAATGTTTTGAAGGGGATAATGAATGTCCGCCAGCACAATGCCTATTTTAATAGTAGCTAACATTTGTGGGAACACTCAGTAAATATTACTTCATATTCATTTGAGAAATCTTCCTAATGAGTGATAAGAACTAAATAAGTAAAAGTGAGTGGACATTCCTGAATATTAACTTTATTAACCTTTGTGGTTATCTTTTCATGTTTTTCCTAATAATTACTTTCTTTTATCTAGACCCTGATAAGTTCCTCTAACAAGGTGCTAAGAACTTTCCTTTGAGATTCAGCAATCATGCTACTTTTCAAATATTAATGAACAGAGAAAATTCTCAGAATGTTCACTTGAATGCACTCATTTTTATTCTGAAGACATGTCTAACAACTCCATTCACTGGAATGAATAGCGTAAGGGCATTTTATAGAGGACGTAACAGGTGAGGTTTCAGTACAGGTGTTTTCTTCCAGCATTTTGAGTATTTATATGTTATTTGCACCTGTTAGCAACAATAAAAGTATTAATCTGGAACATATTAATTAAAATTATTTGCTTCAATATTTATATGGACAAGACAGATCTTTCTGTGGTTTATGTCATTTTTGTTATAAACTCAAAGCTTTAAATTTTAATATTTGGCACTCATACATCTGTCAAAATTCATTTTAATTCATACATAAACATATCATTTTCATGTTGATTAACTGCTATAATTTTCTCTGTAACAATCTCAGAACTGGAAGTGCACATAAATCAAAACAGAACAGATTTCTATTTGTTCCAAAGGCTCATATGAAATAATTGCTGTTTTGCTGAAGAAAATCTGTAGTCAATGTACAAATTATACATTCTGTTTATACATGCAATCTATAATGGATGCTTAATTATGCATTTGTTTATACATAAAACTCGGATTAACAGATCAAGGACTGTAAATATAAAAAAGATCTAGCCAAACTCAAGTGCAAACTAGATGAAATCGAATTAAACCGTTTGGCTGGCGGAGGCAGTTAATGAACCCTTGCTGGCAATCTCTCATCGCGGCATTACTACAGCCAAGCAGGCGAGGGAGCTCTTACCCCACAGTAAGCTGGACTAATCTTTCGAAGTAAGTCAGGTGTGAGAAGCTACTCTGTAGAGGAAAACACCCCACAAGTTCAAGCAGGCATCCTGGCAAATTGTGTGTTGCAGATCATGAGAAATATAATCAGATCTATCACAGCTGGAAGTGGGGAGGTTCTCTGCAGTGGAGGTTTTCAGAGACTCCAGATAATTTTGCAGAAATGCTAAAGTCTCAGCATTCATTTAAAACTAAAATAGAAGGAAGTTGAACTCAGTAAAGCCATCCAATATACTCCCAGCCCACAGTCTCGGGGTGAGCAGGGCCAAACTGTACTAACCCGGCAAGGGACCTCCGCTTAGACCACGCAGGGGTAATTAAGGCTACTGTGTTAGGGCAGTCTTTTCTCCTGGGGAAGCTTCCAGGAGGTGGACAATACCCCAACTCTCAATACACACTGGACTTCCACTTTGGATTCTAGATCCTTTCCATCACCTATCTGTTCAGAGTCTAGAATACAAAATAAAAGTTCATAATCTTTGGAAGTTTTATGTTTTGAACTTCCTCTGTCCTCTTCAAAGAATGTTTTTACCTGTGTATTTTGGAAACTTGACTATCAGAATCTCCCTGCATTCTTTTTATTCTGCTTTAATTTGCTGTTATGATTGCCATGAGCCTCTCCTCTTTACTAAAGTAGAGTATATGGGAACATTTGTTTATTTTAGTTAGTAATCAGAGTGAGCCATTCTAATTGGAGTAAGATGAAATCTTAGAGTTGTTTTAATTTGTGTTTCTCTAGTTACTAGAGATGTTGAACACTTTTTTCATATATTTATTAATCACTTTATGTCTTCTTCTGTAAAATGTCTGTCCAGTTCCTTGGCCCATTTATTGATTGGGTTCTTTGTATTTTTGGTGTAAAGTTTTGTAAGTTCTTTATAAATTTTGGAGATAAGTGCTCTATCTGAAGTGCATGTGGAAAAGATTTTCTCCCACTCTGTAGGCTCTCTTTTCACATTCTTGACTGTATCCTTTGCTGAGAAAAAGCTTTCTAGTTTGAGTCCATCCCATTTTTTGAGTCTTGCTTTGATTTCTTGTGCTTCGGGAGTCTTGTTGAGGAACTCTGATCCTAAGCCAACATGATGAAGATTTGGGCCTACTTTGTCTTCTATTAGGTGCAGGTTGTCTGGTCTAATTCCTATGTCCTTGATCCATTTTGAGTTGAGTTTATAGATGGGGGAAATAGGCACACTTTTACATTGCATGGAGTTGCAAATTGGTGCAGCCACTCTGGAAAGCAGAGTGGAGAATCCTCAGAAAACTTGGAATGGACCCACCTTTTGACCCAGTTACCCCACTCCACGGTTTATTCCCAAAGGACTTAAAATCAGCATACTGCAGCAGTAATGCAACTACATCAATGTTTACAGTAGCTCAATTCACAATAGCTAGATTGTAGAACCAACCTAGATGTCCTTGGACAGATGAATGGATAAAGAAACTGTGATACATATACACAATGGAATATTATTCAGCCATAAAGAAAAATAATATTATGGCATTTGCAAATAAATGGATGGAATTGGAGAATATCACGCTAAGTGAAATAAGGTAATCCCAAAACACCAAAGGCCGAATGTTTTCCCTGATAAGTGAAGAATGATATACAATGGGGTGGGGGTGGGGGTGTGTGGGGTGAGAAAAGAATGGAGGAACTTTATGTAGAAAGAAATGAGAGGGAAGGGGGTATGAAAAATGGTAGAATGAGGCAGACATCATCACCCTATGTACTTGTATGATTACACAAATGGTATGAATCTACATCATGTACAACCATAGAAACAAAATGATGTACCCCATTTGTGTCCAATGAATCAAAATTCAGTCTGTAAAAAATTAAAAAAAATAAACAATAAAAAAAAGAGAGTGAGCATCACATGTTAGTAACACATTGATGTATTTTTTAAAGAACTGTCTTCTTTAATCCTGTCTTACTGAGTATTACGTTTTATATAGTATGCAGACTTTCAAGATGCTCATCTTGTCATCCCACTCAGTCATTAATGCTAAAAGCATAAAAATGATGCTATTGCTTTTAACAAGCCAATGGACATTTCTTAGTTTAAGCAATGGATTGAAAAAAATAAGGTTGATATTGAATTGTTGTAGAGGGATTTATATATAGTTCATGTTATATTTGTCCCTGGAAATAAAAACATTATTTGTAAACAGGTTATCATATAGAAATAACACCTTTCAATAGGTTTCTAACATTCAAAAAATAATTGAAGGGGTATGTATGTTTTCAAGAAGAAGTAAGAAAAATATAACCTGAATGATGTCTTTTGGCAAAGGGAGGCAGCTGGGGAGGCAGTTTGGTCCCTGGAAGAAAAGTCAGTAAAGACTCCTGGGTCCTGGGTTCACCACTAATTGACGTTATCAATGCAGTGTTTATTTCCTACTGTGAGTCTCAGCCACAGAGTGGTAAAATATGTAGGATGAGGCAGAACAGATGTAAAAGTCATTGGAGGACTTAATATCATTCATACTTTAAAAATATTAGACAAAAGAAAACATTGCATACATATCCTATCTATGTAAATACATCTAGGTAGGAAAAAATCATTATCTGTGTAATAGATATAGATACAGACATAGATGAATACGTGCATACCTATTTCCAGATAAGGCAGTATGATAAAGTAGGAAATAAAGGATAAAGAAGTAAAGAAAAACCAGTGGTAATTCCCTTCCGTTTTTCTCCTAGCAAAGTTGCTTCCAAGGTTTTTGAGTAAAAAAGAAAGGTATGAAATATTTCTTTCCCATGGAAACATTGGGTTTTTTTCCCATTTTTCAAATAGAAGAACATTAATTACTTAAGACAGAAAGTGGAGAGTGATATTTTTGATGAGAAACTAATGCATAGATTTTACACAGAATTTTTTTGCATAGTTTTTCAAGTTCAACATGTTGCAGCTTTGCCTACTGCCTGAACAGCTCCCAACAACTGGCCCATTTATTTCTTGAGTCCGCGGATATGACTTTTACTTCTGCTGCCCCCACTTCCTCCTTTTCTGTCTCATCTTTCCTCCTCTTTCTATCTTTCTGAGGGCCCTCACTGTGTTTCCCTGCCTGGATGTCTTGATCCATTCGTCTCTCCTATCATCTTCCTTTATGTGCTTCTCGTTTTTTCTCTTTCACATTTCACTTCCCCTTACCCACTTTATATTTTTTCTTCCTCTTTCCTTGAGAGCAATATAAAATGGACCTTTGAGTTTAAGATTTGATATCTAAATTAATGAAATTTTGCTTGTCTATCATCATTTCAAAGTTGGATAACTTTAGTTTTACCTGTGTTCTTTAGAAACAATAACCGACCACAGTAAAGTCAGGATATGTGTGTGCTCATGTGCAGGAGCCTGTGCATGCTGCATCTGTTATCACTCAGCTGTTAGTAATTGTGCAATAGTCCAGCCAGCTGTCTTGGGTTGCACTTTCCGATTTACTTTCCTCCCTTTCCTCCACTGTTCGCCACCCTTAGATGCTACTCTTCTTAACTCCACTAAGGGGGACGTGATGGGTATTTTTATTACCTTGCTTGTGATGATGGTTTCATGGGTAGATGAGTGTGTTCAAACCAAATTGTTCAAGCTCACACATCCATTAACTAATTGAGGTGTTGCTGTTGCTGGTGTGTTTTGTTTGTTCGTTTTGTTTTGTTTTGCATATAGACTCCACCTCAATCAAGGTGTTGAAAAAATAAAACAAATAAAACCCAAAAACCAAAACAGAGATCCTGTGCCTGTAGATTAGAAGTTAGCAAGTGGTGAGTACTGTGAGGGTGCTGGAGGAAGTCTCTGCTCTGTGCAGGTTATTCCACTCCTGCTTCCTGAGTCCTGGTTACCCCTATGCCCTTTACCCTGTAGTTTGGGTTTCTGCAACTGGCACATCGACTCCCCCTACACCCTGCCACAACTTCTAATTAGATCCTTGATAAATAAATCTTCTTCACACTATCATCATTTGAGTGTCATGTGTTACTGCTAGAACCTTGGTGGACACAGAGATATTGATTTATTATTCATTAGCAAATCTTCCTTCAGTGCCCACCGAGTGCCAGGCATGGAACTAGACTTTAGTGTCATGTAGAATGATCAAGAAACAGTCACAGCCTTTAATGTCACAGAGATGAAAATTTAGAATGGAAATGTTTCTCTGCCTCTGCAGGTGGCCAAAATTGACTGACTTTTATTTGATAAAATCTAGCTCAAACTTAACATAAATGTCACTAAAAGGAGAGGAAAAAGGGAAAAGGAGGAAGGAAAGGGGGGGGAAAAGAAAAGAGGAGAAGGAGAAAAGGGAAAGAAAGAGAGAAGAGAGAGGAGAAAGAAAGGAGGATGGAGGGAAGGAAGGAAAGAAGGAAGGAAGGAAGGAAGGAAGGAAGGAAGGAAGGAAGGAAGGAAGGAAGGAAGGAAGGAAGGAGGAAGGAGGGAAGGAAAGAAGGAAGGAAGGAAGGTCAGATGGAATCAAATATCAAATAGTCTGTTGGTCTGGTCTTAACTCATGTGATCTAATTCAAATGACTCCATCCTTGGGTGGCATATTTCTCAACCTCAAGTATAATTACATTTCACAACTTTTTAAGCATTGTTAATCACCTGTCTTTTGTAGGGAATTTTAGAAGAATTAAAGAAGATACTTTTGGAAAGCTAGGTCTTGAAAACGATCTATATATGTTCCTTTTAAAAAATTAGTGCTCTATCTGAAGTATGGGTGGCAAGATTTTCTCCCACTCTTCAAAATGCAAGCATTTTGAACTGGGAGGAGATAAGAAGAGAAAGGGCTAGGCTCTCTCTTCACATTGCTGATAGTTTCCTTTGCTGAGAGAAAGCTTTTTAGTTTGAATCTATCCCAGTTGTTGATTCTTGCTTTTATTTCTTGTGCTATGGGAGTCCTGTTAAGGAAGTCTGATCCTAAGCCAACAAGTTGAAAGTTTGGACCTACTTTTTCTTCTATAAGATGCAGGGTCTCTGGTCTGATTCCGAGGTCCTTGATCCATTTTGAGTTGAGTTTTGAGAAAATCTTTGCACCCATACTTCAGATAGAGCACTAATCTCCAGAATCTATAAAAACTCAAAAAACTCTACACCAAGAATACAAATAATCCAATCGACAAATGGGCTAAGGAAATGAGCAGACACTTCACAGAGAAGATCTACAAGCAATCAACAGACATATGAAAAAATGTTCAACTTCTCTAGTAATAAGAGAAATGCAAATCAAAACTACCCTAAGATTTCATCTCACCCCAATTAGAATGGCGATTATCAAGAACACAAGCAACAATAGGTGTTGGCGAGGATGTGGGGAAAAGGTACACTCATACATTGCTGGTGGGGTTGCAAATTAGTGCAGCCACTCTGGAAAGCAGTGTGAGATTCCTCAGAAAGCTTGGAATGGAACCACCATTTGACCCAGCTATCCCACTCCTTGGCCTATACCCAAAGGGCTTAAAATCAGCATACTACAGTGATGCAGCCACATCAATGTTCCTAGCTGCTCAATTCACAATAGCCAGATTGTGGAACCAACCTAGATGCCCTTCAATTGATGAATGGATAAAGAAACTGTGGTATATTTATACAATGAAATATTACTCAGCCATAAAAAATAAAAAAATTATGACATTTGCAGGCATATGGATGAAATTAGAGAATATCATGCTAAGTGAGATAAGCCAGTCTCAAAAAACCAAAGGAAGAATGATCTTGCGAATGATGACACATAATGGGGGGGAGGGGACAAGAATGGAGGAAGGAGGGACTGTATAGAGGGAAAAGAGGGTTGGGAGGGGTGGGGGGAAGGGAAAAAATAACAGAATGAAACAAAACAACATTACCCTATGTAAGTGTATGATTACACAAATGGTATGCCTTTACTCCATGTACAAACAGAGAATCAACATGTATCACCATTTTTTTACAATAAAAATAAATTTTTAAAAAAATTAGTATAAAGCATTTCATGAAGGTTAGCAAAAAACTCCTCAGGATTCTAGAAATATTTATTTTCTCTTTTCAAATGCAAATGCCTTTAGCCTTTAAGTTCCCTTAACAATTTAAATCAAAATGACAATCATTATTTGTATTTGGCTCCTAAATACCAAACTTTACTTTCCTCCTATAGTAGCAAGGAGCAACAAAATAAATATTTATAGATAAGTGCCATTAGATAAAGAAAATGATGGGTTAAGAGGGGTTTGTTTAATACAGATTTCATTTTAAATAAGCAAAAGCAGAGATATCCTATTACAGTCAGAGAGCTATTTGTTGTCTTTTCAATCATTCTTTCTCTACAGGTGTCAGCTGAGACATCTCTTACTCACCCAACCGGTGTTTACTGTGAGCTCTGGTTACTCCAGTGTCCTGCTCCACTTTCGTGAACTTTTGTAGACAAGAGAGATTTCTGATTAAAAGAATTCGTTTAAAAATTCAGTGTGAGAACTGTCATTACAATCTTTTCCAATTCTTTTCAGTGTTTTGGTGTAAACACCTCAGATCTTTGTCCTTGAAGTGGGTATTCATAACAGAGAAATTCTACTAAAGAAAATCAGTTGGAGAACATCCTAATTTTTTAAACTTTTTCTCAATTTTTTTAACTTTTTACTTTTTTCTCTTTTGTATAAAGAAGAGAAGATGTATACAATGTGGTACCATGGAGTGGCCTATACTTTTCTTATCTCACAATACCAAGATCTCACATAATACTCTAGGGACAATCAAGGGACTGAAACTTACGAAGTTCTTCAGATGCCAATGATGTTGAAAATGTCACATGCTAGGGAATAATTAATGTCCTCGTTCTCCCTCTCTCTTTCTTTACATGTATGGGTGGGGGTAGGAGAACATTTAGGAGTGCAGAGAAGTGTATCATAGGTAATTTTTTCCTGTTAAAAAGCAGTGAAGAGTTTCAGTAAGAGTGTAAAGTTTAGAGTCATTGCAGTCTCTTAATTTTTTTTTTTTATTGTTACTATTTGTGGCAAATACTATTGATCCACGACCAAATACCCACAGGCTCCTTCTCCCTAGCAACATTTCAGCTAGTGATGACGCATGATACCTGTCTGGGTCAGAAATAGAAGATGCAGTGGGAGAGGTGTGCTCTCCTGATTATAAAGAGAGATTGAACTGACACCCAGCTCTAGCCTCCTATTTTTTTCCTTCCTCCTTTTTCCTCCCTGGAATGCAGATGTTGATAATCAGAGATAAAGCATCACTTTACCATCAGGAGGCCATAATATAAACACAAAACCTTCACATAGTATAAACACAAAAACCTGAAGAAAGTGGACGATAATGTTTAAAAGGAGTTGTGTTCTGTTAATGTCTTCTAGAGGACACACTAACTTCCCTTCTGACCACCGGGCTTTCTGTTCCTTATGAACATGAACCCCTCTCTGCTCAAAACGTTTATTTTGTTGTCTGTTATTGCAGCTGAATCCATTCTTAGTCAATTTAGAATTTTAAGCTTTCCTGTTATCTGCCACTGAGTACTTGTTTATGTGCCAGATACGGTAAAATATTTTGCGTATATTTAATTTAATCCACATGACAGACATGAGGAAGTAATATTTACTTTCAGATTGCATACTGACATCCATGGTGGATGGAGCATGGATCCCTGTGTGACTGGATAGATTGATAAATGAAGAAATTGATGCACAGAAATGTTAAGCAATTTCACATAAACTAGTTACTAGCAATGCTAGGATGTTCAAATACTGCCAGTCTATTTAAAAATTTATGATGGACAGTTTCATAAACTACAAGAAGCTTATTTTTTCTTGCCTTTGGATTTATTGGAGACTGAATTCTTTTCTGAAGTTTTTGTCTACTTTCCTATTATGACATTTCCATGATAATTAGTGGAACTGAATTTTATCCTCTTTTCATTGTCATTTTTACTTTGTTTAGATGTTTTATTTTTGTCATGGAATATCATTTTACAATTATAAAGTTAAATCTGTCAATCATTTATAGTTTCTGGTTATTATATCAATACTTCATGTCATTCTTAGGCTTCTAATAAAAGTAGATTTCTCCCATCATTTATTGAATGCTTCATAGTCTTTACTTACATATTTGACATACCTAGAATTTATTTTAGGGTAAGACATGAGGTAAGACTGCAGTTTTCCCATCTCATTGGAATCCTACCACTGTCCTATATAAAAATAACAAAGCCCTGTGCATTTTTGTGTGCAACTTTCTATTCATTCTATTGATCCTTGTAATAAAGAATATATCTTTTCATAATCACAGTCAGCATCACAACTGATACGATTATAGGAAGCTTTTCTGAGATATTTAGGACAAATAATAAATGCATAATGATTCTATCACTATTTAAATCTCTGGAGGATATGACCAATGCATGGATTTATGAAGCAAATTCAGTAACATCCTGAAAGAATGTTATAAGGAAAGAAAGCACAACATTTAAATATTCATTAAAAATTCTACTATACAAGAAAATCCAAGTGTTAACTGAAAAACTATCAGATCTAATAATACATCTAACTTTTTTAGTCAAGACAAAATTTAATACAAAATTCTGAGTTTTCTTAAATATCCCTGAGACTGGATAATGCTTTGAGTCTATAATCTTTGGTTTCTCATGTGTTTTTTTTTTTTCCTTTATCCACAATTTAAGTAGGTCCCAATTGTATATTTCAGTTTCACAGGGAATTATTAGCTAAGCAAAAGGAAAGAATGACCTGAAATATGTCTGGCTTCTTTTGTTCAGACTTACAAACAATACTTCCAAGAGCTTGGGAAGCTTGTGGGTAAGGTCAAAGGGGTGAACAAGGTTGTTCATAGGGTCAAATGTCTTGAAGATGCATGTAATTAAGGTGTGGGAGGTTAACCTTATGAAATTGTATTCTGGCTTCTTACTCCTTTGTGTGTGTTCTGCATTAGAAGTTAGGATAAAAAGTCTAAAAAGTCAACATGTCAAGCACCTCCCTGAGGGCAGAATGGAATAGGCCTTTGGTTCTTGGTGCCACCATGAGGCTGAGGTGACTGGGAGGCTGAGTTCTTCACCTCCTTTTGGATCATATTTTCATACTTTTGAAGACCTAAGAAAGGTCCATAAAAATCAGGATGAAAGTCTGTGTGATATTTCTGTATAATGAATGCTGCCCTCTGTTTAAAAAAGTTCTTGATGTGACTAATTACATATTCAAGTCTCATAGGATGAGAAAGAGAGAGAATGTAGAATGGGGATAGATTTTTGAAATGTGTTAGACCATCTACAATACTATATTTTCTTTACTATTATAACTTTAAAAGAAAACTAATGCTTATTATATTCAATACTTTGCTTAAGAGCAAAAGTTTGTTAAAATATAGGTAAGGAAGAATGAGGCTTTCTTTTCTTCTTTCTCATCAGTAAATTTGAGTAAATCCATAAAACTACTTAGTCCCACAGCTTGACATTTATAAACTTCAAGTTTGGGGATTTTGATTAACTTGAGAACTATTATAAGCACTTGCAAAGGGTATTGCAATTCTGGACTATCTGCAGTGTCTCTTGTTATTAATCTTGGGTGAACACTTAGAAAAACATGTATCTGGATGACCACATTCATTTATTGAATTATATATTGAAACACACACACTTTAACACCTCTATTTAAAATGCATGGTATGAATGATTTTAGAAGGAATGAAAATGTAAATGATACATAATCTCATAATCCTTTTAAGCTAACAGAACATAGCATTTTAGGAAGAGATGACCATATTACATAATAGTGACTCCAGTCTCCTTTAAATTGGGGATTTAAGCAATTATTTCTAGTTTCCTTATTCCATCACTGATTCATTGAAAAGGGCTATGGTCTGTCTCTGGGATTCTTTGTATTTAATTACCTGTAAACCAACCATCTGTTTAACATTCAAGAATTATATTCAAGTTTCAGGATCATGCAAATATGTTTAAGAAAACCTGTCTGGCTTTGTTGTAATTTTAATCTTTTTCAATGAATAATACATTTGACCATAAATCTAAAATTTTTGTTTGAGTTGCTTGAACCTTTAAGTCATCTTCCTGTTTTTGCTTTGAATTTATTTTATCTACCAATACAATACTGTGACCTTAGAATTTTCTTTCTTATACACATCTTCATACATCTCATTGTAGAATTCAGTATGACGAAGCAGTTGTAGAATTTAATGTGACAAATAACATTGACCATAGCCACAGTGTTATGACTCTCCATTTAACAAAGTACAATTGTTTAGGATCCAAGGAAAAAAAAAATACGTTCTCAGAATTTAAAATAAGGAATTTAATGTAGGAAATAGATTTTGTAGGTAATGGAAGAGATTGAGAGGGCTAACTAGAGAATGTGAGGCTATTCAAATATTGACAAAACCCAAAGCACCCACCACATAAAGACGGAAGAAATGGTGGGAGCAGGAGGTGTGAGAGCCACGATCTGGGGCTACGAACACAATATGAAGCTCAGGGAACTCTCCTTGCAGGAACCTTTATAAAGATGGTAGCTGCTGCCAAAGACAGAGAACAGAGTACCTTGGATTCTCCCTTACACTTGCCCTCTAGGCAGTTTGAAGCCTGGAAAATGCAGGCTGCAAGGTCAGGCTCCCTAGATGCATAACTGAATTGAGAAGGGCAAGGGCAAACATGACCAAAACAGGCTATTACTCAGCCGTAAAGAATAGTAAAATATGGCATTTGCTGGTAAATGGATGAAGCTGGAAATATCATGCTGAGTGAAATAGACCAAGCCCAAAAAAATCAAAGACTAAATGTTTTCTCTGATAAGTGCATGACAATATATAATGAGGGGGGGTTGATGGAGGGAAGAGAAGAATGAAGGAACTGTGGATGGTGTAGAGGAAAAAGGGGTGGGAATGGAAAAACAGTAGAACAAAACAGACGGTATTACCCTATATATGTGTATGATTACATGAATGGTGCCAATATACATTGTGTACAACCAAAGGAATGAAAAGTTGTACCCCATTTGTGTACAATGAATCAAAATGTGTCTGTAAAAATAAAAAATATTTTAATTAAAAAAAAAAAGGCAAGCAGGACATGCAATTTGAGTCTTATCCAGAAACCAGATTGGGTTTGCTCAGAATGGTTTCCATCCTATTATCTTGTCCGTCCCATAGTCTCACTGTTCTCTTCCTGGAACACAGCAAGAAGACATGCAGCAATAATATTAGAGCTTCCACGGCATTAAATGGAATGAGAGTTGTCTCATTGAGCCGACATTACATCTTGTTGAACACACCAAGCCACATAGAATATGCTTTATTTTCATGGCTGATCTTTGTTAAACACACACACACACGTTGTTACTTCACCAAGCACTTTAGTGATAGCCACGGGGAATTCTTTTGGACCATATGGTAGTAAAAAAGATTTCCCTAATTAAGACATTTATTTATTTTGTTGCTTCAGAGTTAGTCTTTTACTCACAGTTTTTCTTATGTGTGACACATACAGCTATTGTTCTCATTGAAGTGAAAATACAGAGAATAAATGATGCTAAGAATTAGGAGCTTGAAAGTGGGATATGAATCAAAGGAAAAGGTCAGTATGCTGCAATTGTTGCATTGCCCTACGAGAATAATTATGTAAGTCTCAAAGAAATAAAAATCTTTATGGCATGTGTAATAACTGTATTAACAATGGCATAGACAGACCTGCTGAATAGAGATTCAGGGAAGGATTCAGAACAGACATTAGTTACATCCAGGTGCTTCATGACTTGGCCTGAAATATTTTCTGCCTGATTTCCTTTCGCTCCCCCACATATACCCCACATCAATTCATAGCGACAGAGATTTTGAATCAAACATATTCTTTAATATAGAAATGATCCTTTAAGCATCTCATAAATGATCACGTATTTTAGAAGAGGAAAGAGAAAAAAAATTAAATACAGAATGACATGATGCATCAGTATGGAGTGGAATATATCAGCCAATAGTCAAGAATCAGTCACAGAGAGCCAACACATTCAAGGCCCTTGTGATAGGCACTGTACACCATAAGTGGCTGTGAGATTCTAAATGTTTACTTAAGAAGTTTACAGTCTATTTGGTGAACAAGGCCTGGTACATTGCAATGTATGATAATTGATAAATAGGTGGTTCAAAAAATAAAATACTATAGAAATTCTGTTAAATACATGTCAGATCGTACCTCTTAGGCTTACAGGCTTTCAGTGGGGCTTCTGAGCGCAGCCTCCTTAGGACACTATCGAAGGAACTTCACATCTCAGTCACAAGTATTTTCCGCATCTTTGATAGTCTCTCTTGCCACTTCACGTTAACTCGACTCTGCACCAGAACTCCTCATTTTCTCCAAATGCAACATACAGTGTCACACCTCCCCAGCCCCTTAGCATGTTATGTCCTCTTCCTGTCAGGTCCACTCCACTCATCTCTTGGCACAAGATCACTCACCTTTCATGGATTATTTCAGACGTCACCTCCTTTCCATCATTTCTGTGACCAAATCTCCATGAAACTCAATGGCTGTCTCCCACAGCACTTGGTTCACGCTCTTTAGTATGCTGTTATGATAATTTGTAACTGTGTCTTCCACTAGACTCTTTCAAGGGCAGAGCCTGTATAATGGCTTCTTTCTCTATTTTAATTCCTGGCTTTTATCACAGTGGTAGTGTATAATGGAAGCATGATGCATATTTGCCTACTGAAATGAAGCCACAGGGGAGACCACTGTGGATAGGGCAAGGCAGAGAGGAACTTTCAGTTTTAACCCCAGAGAGAATTGAAGAAATGAGTGATTAGGGTAATGGAATGAAGAAATGAAGGCAGACAGGGAGGCTGTGTGAAGCAATGGTGGTCATTGGAAATGAATACCTGAGAATGATTGCTAGTTAAGAGGTGAATTCAACTAGGGATCTTAAAATTGTCTCTTTACAAATGCAATTATACAATAACAAGATTGTTTTACAATATTAACTTTATTGTATCTCCAATAATTGGCTTGCTGGAATTCATACTTTTTATAATTTAATAACTCTTACAATAAGATGTTTGTAAGTTATGGTATAACACCAGATTACAGGCTAGTTCTTAACCATTTTGATTTATATGATAGCCTGTGCTATTTTAATTATATGTTTTTGTTTTTATTGTAATGATTGATTTTTTTGTAACACTTTTAATCATTTGAAGGGAGAAGAGGAATAGACAGCCATGTTTGTGAATATGTCATTTGTTGTCAAGTTTTTAAAGAAATATGTTACCAAAATGTTTCCAACTAAGGTCATTAGATTGCTAAATTTTATTTTTCAAGTATTATCAGTTATTTATTAGCTATGGATCCATTAATCTTAAGCAAGAAACCCAAGCCAAATAAGATAATGTCTTTATGATCTTTACTGTTAAGAAAGAAAAAGAAAACACTAATTTTAATAGTGAGGACCTAGGAGAGCATTTCTTGAAATATGCCATTGTTATTGTTTATATTAGTATTAATTAAAACAAAAATAAATTAGAAACTCCTAATTACCATTCCTTTTGTCTGGCATGAGCCATTTTCTCCACGACTATAAATGATCAATGTCAAAACATTTTGTTGCAAAGTAAAAACTGCAATCAATTGTTACTGATTTGCACATGGAGATAGGTAGTATGGGTGGCAGAAAGGAGGCTTGGAAAGAGGGACAGGAAACTACCAATTAAGAGTGAGGTAGGAGCTGACCGTGCTGCATAACTATACATAAAACTTTTTTTCTCAGAAAGGTAATCGCAAATTCAAGGAGAGGCTGAAACATGTGAGGGTAGTTCCATGTTCTCTCCCTAATCCTCACCTCTCTTGACTTCTTTTACATATATATGTATGTACTTCTTTAGTATATATATATATATATATATATGTATATATGAAATGACACAGGAACTCAGAGGGAAGATTATGCTTATAGAGCAAAAGTACCTCATTTCTAGCTGGGACTTTTTTTTTTTTTTTTTTTTTTGATGGATGTGGTATTATTGAAAGGTAGGAATGGCAGGTACAAACAGAAATCCCAAGAGGGAATACGATGAATTCTGATTTGGTAGTTCCATATTGGGGTCTGAGATTCTTCAGTGGATGCTGCTGCTGGTGGGTTTGGACCTTTAAACATCAAGGTAAAAAGGTAGCAGTTTCCCAATTTCTGTACAATGCAAAAACATATTCCCAAACTATTGATGACTAGAATCACCAGAGGAAAATCATGATGTCACCTTCGCAATATTCTTCAAATCAAAGCCATGGTGATTTGTTTTCAAAATAAACCAGGTTCTATGATTTCCCCACTCAGAACTGTCTTTTCATCAGATTTATTCAAATCTGCTCTCACAAGGCTCCATGTGATCCTGCTGGAGTGACTTCTTTAATCTACCAGACTTAATTCCTCTCCACAGCACTGATCTCTTATTACTAGAATTTGTCTCCAAATTCCTTGGTGAGGTTTTGAGTTTACTGCCTTGGGTCTAGAATGCACTTTTGTCAAATGTCCCTGGGATGACTTCCTCACCATAGAGGTCTCTGTTCACCTGACGAAGTCTTTAAAGAAGTTTCTCTAATGACCTGTCAAATATTATCCCTATCTCTACTCCTTTATTCTGTTTTATATATTTTTCATAGTACTTCATGGTATATGACATTATCTTCTGTATATATTTTTCTATCTCCATATTTCACGTGAATTTCAATTTCTCAAGGACAGGGAATTGATGTTTTGTACACTATTGAATTGGTAAGAGTCTAAAAGTGTGCCCAGCACGTAGAAGTTGCTCAACAAATAAATATTTGTTTAGTGAATGAAGAAAACAGGAGTTTTATTTGAAAACCAGCCAGACAAAATTACAAACAGAAGTTTTGTATCAGATAGATGGTTGGGTAGGTTTATTCCACTAGCATTCTTCCCTCAGCTCCCAAGTAACAATTATAAAATCTGTAAGAGTTTATAAATGAAGGTGCTGGAGAATAATCAAAATCAGAGTTTGACTCTTGACATATAGGAACTGCCTTTATCCTGCTTTTGCTTTCCAGTTTGCATAGTATAGGAGAACAAGAACCAAGCAGAGAGCTGCAGTATTTTTGGTTTGAATTGCAAGAAACAGAATTTGGGGCTGCCTTGGTGGCAGAGGAGCCTCAGTAAAGGAAGCAGGACAGAGAACGGAGCTGCAAAGTATAAATGAAAACTTTCCTCAAAGCCTTGGTGACTGTGTAAATGTAAGGGAGAGCCCAAGGAGCTTGGTGGAAAACAGTAGCTTAGAATTTTTGAAAGGCTCAATAGAGATTTTAGCTGATTCTCACATCAAGGAAGACAAACATTTGGAGTGTGAGTCATGGCAACTTAGAGGGCTTGATAAATACCTTGGGCTTTCCATTGAAACCCCATACTTTCAGATTAAAGACTATGCCACGGGATTTGCCCATTCACCCTAAGATATGAACAACCTAAAATAGACTAGGCTAGGCTGCTTTAACAATATGTAAAAGCAAGCCTTCACAAGTGGAAAGGTGAGCAGTCAGTAATTTAACAAGCGTCTAGGGGGGAAAATCAATAGTACTCAGAGAACAATAACGGAATCCAGCATCTCTCCCTAGTATAATCCATCATGTCTAAAATACAACAATCAGTAAAAACAAAAAATAAAACTATGACAGTGGATCAAGAGGAAAAGCACCTCAGCAGAACAGATCAACAGATCCAGAGATGAATGAGATTTGGAATTAACAGCTGCCACCTTTAAACCACAGTTATAACTATATTGAAGGACAAAAGAAAAGGATGGTCAAGTGGAATAAACATGTAGAGAATCTCAGCATAGAAATACAAAATATAAGACAGAACGTTATGCCAATTCTAGAGCTGAAATTAAAATATCTCAAATGAAAATGTCAGATGGTAGTTTTGTTAGTAGAGTGGAGATGGAAGAAGAAATAATTGAATGTGAAGATAGATTAATAAATACTGTCCAATTTGAAGAACAAAGAAAAGACTAGAGTCAAAGAACAGAAATTCATAGATATGTGGGTTAAAATCAAGCTGTCTAATGTAGATGTACATGGAATTTTAGCTAATGTAGAAAGAGAAAATGGGAAATAATGTATATTAAAAATGTAAAGGCTTTTGCTGAGACTGGCTTTGAACTTGCCATCCTCCTGCTTCAGCCTCCTGAAGCTCTGGAATGACAGGTAAATAGATGGAAGTAGAGATTATCATGCTAAGTGAAATAAGTCAATCCCCAAAACCAAAGGCCAATGTTTTCTTTGATAGTGGATGCTGATCCATAGTGGAGGAGGGGATAGATAGGGAATAATGAAGGACCTTTGGATTGTGCAGAGGGGAGGAGTGGGTGGGGTCATGGGGATGGGAAGGATGATAGAAATGAGACAGACATTATTACCCTAAATATATGTATGTTTACACTATTGGTGTGACTCAGCAGCATGTAGGGTCAGAGGAATAAAAAGTTATGCTCTACTTGTGTACGATGTGTCAAAATGCATTCTACTGTCATGTATAACTAATTAGAACAAATTTTAAAATGAAAAATGTAAAGGCTGAAATTTCTCAAATTTGGTGAAAAGCATAAACTTCAATTTAAAAATTTCAGATATGTTTAGTTGAATTATAGCATGTAGAAACCAAAATGGTATGCAACATAATTAAACTGTTGATAACCAAGAATTTAAAAATCTGAAAGCCAGAAGGGTGTGTGTGTGTGTGTGTGTGTGTTTACCTGCACATGCGTGCTAGGCCTGGTATGGTGGTATATTATGTAGAATGAAATAGTAATTCAAAGATGATTGACTTCTCATCAAACAGTGGAGGCCAGAAGGGGCAATGAAATAAAACTTTAAAGTGCTGAAAGAAAATTATCTTGGCCTTCTATCTGTAGTGAGAAAATCTTTTCAAAGCAATATAAAGTAAAAACTTTTTAAATAAATAAAAGCTGATGATCTTCCACCAGAAGACCTGCACTATAAGAAATGCTGAAGGATCTTCTTTATGATGAGAATCCTGAAGACAGGGGAAGTTAGTTCTTTAGACAGGATTCGAGAGGAGCGAAAAACATAAACATGTGGGTGCATGTAATAGAATATCTCTTTTTCCCTCTTAATTTTTAAAAAAGTCATCTTCTTTTTAATGCAAACATCATAAGGTTTTTGCATTGTGGTTTTACAATGTATATAAATTTGAAATATGTGACAACAGCACAGAGTAAATAGAATTGTGCTGTTAGGCCCTAGTATTTTAGGTCAAGTGGAAATAACATTCAGTGGACTGAAAATGTAAAGATATTGTAGTAATTCCATAAAATTACTAAACAAAAAAATTCAATAGATGTGTAGCTAAAATAAAAGTCTCAAAATGAAATGCTAATACAAAAGTTAGCTCAAAAGGGCAAGAAAAAAGATCTTTGTATTTTACCATGTGTAAAATTTTACTTTAATAAATTATAAGAAAAAAATTGCAAAACAAGTGAACAAAAGCAGATGTAGTGGATCAGAATTCAGGATTCGTAGTTTATAACAATACTACCCTAATTGTGATGATACCCATGTTTGAAACTACTCATGTATGTGGTCGTAGCAACTTCCCTGTGGTTATCCAAGTGCAAGGCCTCTCACTAGGCTCTTCTCTCCATACTGACATATCACTCAACTGTAGGAGCAGTAGGAACTGAGACTTGTCAGCTGGAAGAAACTGGATATGGGCCTAATGGTCTGCAAGAACTAGGTTATCAAAATGACAGCAGTTAGGAAGCCTTGGGAGAGTTTAACAGCTTGCTGGGTTCTGATTCTTACATACCTCTTACTAACTTTTATCTTCCCTCAATTTGCCTGCCTTTCATAGGCATTTGATGGAGACAAAATTACCATAATCTGACACTTCTATTTTTTATGGGAAAAGAGACTTGCAGGGGAATATTAATGCTCTTGGTCAACTCACACAGTTATGACCTGAGCAAATTTGGCATTGAGGATTTAAGGAGACACGTCTCTGGCAGATACTGTATTTATATAAAGTCAGTGCTATGTGGGAGATGGAGAATCTGTCAGAAATGCTAGAAAGACCAGTGAAACCTGCAGTGCCTCACCAGGCAAGTCATGGGAAAGTTGGTATAAACCTGTTTCCCATATCTCTAGAAGTCACTCACTGTCTTTTGTTGAAGCACAAAGTAGAAGGAAACTCTTCAAAAATTTATGCTGACTTGAAATCAAGAAAATAATTTACAATAATAATTGTGGACATTACATGTGCAAATCTCAGCATGGATAAAAATGTGTAGAATCTTTATATCTCAAATGCTTGCTTAATGTAATATAAAGAAAAATTCTATATTAATTTCATAAATGCTGATTTTCCCCCAGTAACCTTTATTTAATAACCATCTAGGAAGGTGAGGTGGATAAGGCTTCATATTCACCAGCTAGATAATGGGATAAAAATACTTCATTTCTTAGTGTATTGATTTCAGGTAATGTCTATTTAATTTCTGCATCTGACTAAGTTTTGATTTCATTTTCATTCTATATTTTTTGAGAACTTACCATATTTCAGGCATTGTGCTAGACTGGGAGGGTACTATTCCTGTCCCGACAATATAATGAAAAATGCACACAGACAGTTATAAGATGTTGGGTTAATTACAGCACGAGGGAAGTACAAGCATAATGGAAATAATTCAGACTTGGGAAGTTAGGGAAAACCTTTTTAAAGATGTGATCTTAAAAGGTGATACTAAAATAACGATTAGGATAAGTTGAGCAGTGGAAGAAGAGAATGGAGTGCAGAAGAATATGCCAGGAAAAGGAACCAGTTTGTGGAAAGACTAGAGGCAAAAGAGGACATGATGAATTTAAAAAAAAAAAAAAAAAAAACGGGAGAAACTCAATATACCTGAAATATGGAAGGAGTTAGGGCGAGAAGGGTAAGAGAGAGGTCTTTGAGGAGAGCAGTCTCCAGGTCATGGAAAATGTGAATGTGTAAGTGACTCTTAGGAATGTGCAGTTTATTCCAGAGGAAATAAGAGTTCAGTAAAGTGTTTTAAAAGAGGAAGGTTGTCGTCCTATTAACATTATAGAATGACCCTTCTGGCTGCGATGCAGAGAATGTGCTGGAGCCTGAGTTTGGAAGCATGGGGTCAGAAAGGCCAGCGTGGACATTGTTGAGGCAGTCCATGTAAGGATAGTCGTGGCTGGAGCAGGGGGTAGAGAGGAGAGTGCAGATTCTGAAATATTTAAGCGATAGAACTGAAGACTTAGAATATAAGGATCATTGGGAACCAAACTGTTATGAGGGATCTAAATTAGAATTAGACGTGGATCTAAGAGGACTGAAATCACGCTGAAGTAAAAAGTCATGTTTAAAGGAAGTAACAGAGAGAGAGAGTTGAAAGAGTAGGAGTCTATACACAAAGAACAGGGCTTTCAGGTTGAGACTTCACAGAAGTGTCAGGTGATGAGAATGCTGGGATACAGCACGGAGAGCCCTGAATGAAGCTGAGCGGAGGCGAAGGGCACTAGGGACGGACACTCGGGAGCAGGTATAGCACTGGGTCAGACTTTCATGCTTTCTTTAAGATTTTATTTTTTGGATGAACATGTAGGCAGAGATTAACACCATGGGTCAGATGCTAGAACCTGCAGTGAATGAGCGGGGCATTAGCAGATGTGTTGACAGAGGTAAGGAGAAAAGGAGGCTAGGAAAGACTGAACAGGATCATTCTAAATGAGCCTAGCTGCTCAGAAAAAAACAGGGAGAGGAAAGTTTCCTTCAGTGACATTTTCTGGTAACGTACTAAACCTTCTGTTTGGAAACCGATTAGCATAGTAGTTGCTCTTACTTTTTGGTGACATCTTTGATCTCTCTCCACATCAGCAGACCTCTGTGTGCAACAGTATAACATCCTTTAGAATTCCAGGTATTTGATCCCTTTTCATTCCCGCTCTTCTGGTGTCCTACTCCAGCGCGTTCTCCTATCCTTACACTTAACAGCTCCATGGAAATGTGAGCCACCACATGTGCCTGTGTGTCTATCTCAGTGTGTGGTCATGTGTGTTTGTAGAAGTGTGCACAATGGAAGTTATCCTGCCTAGGCAGATTTTGTGCCCTCTTTTTTGCTCCTAGAATTGATCACCTACCCCCCCTCCCCCTCCCCAGAAAAAAGAAAAAAAAAAGAGCCCTGTGCTCAGAGGTTAACTAAGTATACAAAATCAGGAGCATGTGATTTTACAACGGACAGAGACAGGCACTGAGGATTGAGAGCTTTTGAAGTTAGAGGATCACAAAGAGCAGCACTGAGAGGGATCTCTGAGTCTCTGCACTGTTTTGGACCGTCTGCTGTGTTTGAAGTTCTGGATTCTCTCTGGAGCCAGAGTGAAATCTTAAATCTGCAGGCATTGATCTCTGTATTAATGAGGGTTTGGGAATTTATACAATTATCATGAGATCTTCTCATTTCAAAATTACTATAAAATAGAGAAGGTAGGGTCTTTTTCATATATGCATATGTGAACACTATAACTTATGGCTTATCTCTTCTTTACCTTTAGGGGCCCTTGCAAATTTTATTATAATTTTTAGGATGTTTTGCCATTGACTTTTTTTCGGCTTGAGAGTCATTGAGCTTTCTGAGTTTAAATGCCGATGTGTCTTACTAGTTCTGGCAAATCTCTAGCCAGCATCTCTTCTAATATTCTTCTTGGAAATTATAAAGGCTAAATACTTATATTCCTCTTTCATTTTTCTTATTCATACTTTCACATTCTGGATAATTTCTTTTTCCTCAGAGTCATTCATTCTCTCTTAGAAATACATATCTGCTGCATAATTCTTTCACTATATGGTGGGTTTCTTAATTTTAAGGCTTATTTTTTCAATTTCTTTTTTTCTTCTTTTGATACTAAGGATTGAACCCAGGGGTGCTTTACCACTGAGCTTCATCCCCAGCCCTTTTTATTTTTTATTTTGGGACAGAGTCTCCCTAAGTTGTTGAGGGCCTTGCTAAATTGCTATTGACATTGAACTTGTGATCCTCCTGCCTCAGTCTCCCAAGTCACTGGAATTACAATTTGCCATTGCACCTACCTCAACTTCTTAGAGTTCTATTTTTTAATCAAAAACTGGAACTATTTTAACTGAAACTTCTCACTAAAACTTTCTTCAGACAATGAAAATGGTGATAACTGGAACCAAGGACTCCTGTGAAAGCTTGCTAATGGTTATGAATCCTCAGAAGGCATTCGTTTCTAGACAGACATTTCTTTGTGACACTTTTCTCAGGAGAAGACTTATTTCATATTCACCTTTACTACCAAGGTTTGACACTCTGGGTCAGGCATGCACTAGGCTTTGCCTCCTGCCTCTTTAAAACACAGAGTCCTGCCACTGGGCTTTCAGAAGCCACTGACGTCAAAACCAATTTTGCCAATTACCTTCCAGTGTTCTGACTTTGACTTTGAACTTGGATTCTCTAGTTCTCTATTTTGTGTCAGATCAGTTAGGCATTTTTAAAGATTTTTTAAATTTTTAATGGCACAGGTAGCACTTTTGTACGAGGAGGACCATTCTGGATACCTCACTTGAAAGCCTTTGAATTCACTGTGAAGTAGAAGGAAGTCAACTCCTGAGACAGAAAGATACAAGGGCTTCCTTAGAGGAATGATAAAAGTTACTGGGATGAATGAGCATGGAGAGTGTTAGCCAGGCCCCCAAAGTCATGCACAATGAGACAAGAATGTAGTCTCCGTGGAGTCTGAAAGTATGATTGGGAATGAAGACAATGGAGATAGTTTAGCCTGTGTTAAGGAAACATGAAATGTACCTCAAAGTAAGATTATACTTTATAGTACAACAAAGCAAAATAATTGCTTTCATCAATAATATGTTGGGAGCTGTGCTCTGTAGTACATAAATTGAGTGGTTAAATAAATCATCATTTTGCTATAGTTTGGATATTGAATGTCCTCCAAAAGTCCACGTGTCCTTGGTCTCCAGGGTGATACTGTTGAAAGGTACTATGGACTGTTTGAAGGAGGTCATTAGAGATATGCCTTTGAAGGAGATGGTGGAACCCCAATCACTTTCTCTTCCTTTGCTCTTGCTTCCATGCTCATGATGTAAGCTGTTTTGCCCCACCATTTACTCCTACCAAGATGTCCTATCCTACCAGTGGCCCAGAGAAATAGGGCCACTGATGTTGGACTGGATGTTGGACTAGAACCATAAGCCAAAATAACATTTTTGCTTTATAAGTCAATTATCTCAGGCATTTTGTTATAGAGACAGAAAACTGAACAATATGCCTTTTATTAATAACCAGAAAAATATGATAATCATAATTATGAAAGTAAATGTTAAAATTTGAGTGTTGCCTATGAACTCAATGTATCTTCCTGTTCCTTGTAAAGGAAGGAGAACTATCAAAATAATAGAAACTAGAGTGGAAATTCAATCTATCATGAGCTGCCAAGTGAAATGACATCGCTGTGTGAGGAAAAAAGGCAAAGAATAAAGTGGGTGGTTGAGTGTAGAAAGAAGAGAATGGGGACTGGGTTAGATAAAATACCTGATGAGACCAACATAGGGGAAGAAAATTTTATTTTGGGTTCGTGTTTATAGAGGTCTTAGTACATGGTCTGTTTACTTCATTGTGCTGGGCCTGAAGTGAATCATGTTAGAAGGGTGACTCAGAGGAAAGGTTATCAGGTCCTGGTAGCCTAGAAGCAGAGAGAGAATGTGAGGGGCTTTGGACAAAACACATATTTTCCAAGGCATGCCCCCAGTGACCTACTTCCTCCAGCCAGGACCCACCTGTCTGTAGGTACTAACCAGTAGTTCATTCAAATTATTAACCCATCAAATGGATCAATCCACTGATAAAGTTATAACTTCCCTAATCTAATCTTAGCTCCTGCTTTAACACAGATGTTTTGGGGAACACTTCATATCCAAATCATAACAGGAACTTTACCTTGCACTCCTATGTTTATTTCAGCACCATTCACAAGAGCAAAATGCAGAATCAACCAAATTTTCCATTGGCAGATGAATGAATAAAGAAAACATGGTGTATATATACACAGAATATTATTCAACCACAAAAGAAAACAAAATGAATGAAATCAGAGGACATTATGTTAAATGAAGTAACCCAGGCACAGAAAGATAAATACTTCATGATCTTATTCATGTGTGGAAGCTAAAAATGGTGATCACAAAGAAAAAGGAAGCAGAATAGTGATTTCTAGGGGCTAGGATGGATGGGGGGCGCAGTTGCAGAGAAGTTGAATAATGGGTCTCAAAATAAACTTAGGAATAGTATGTTCTACTGTTCTAGAGTATATTAGGGTGACTATAGTTTAAAGTAATTTTTATGAAAAACTAGAACAAAGAAATGATAGATAGAAATATTAATTATCTTGATTTGATCATTACACATTGCATAAATGTATTGATTTAAAATAAGATAACCTATACATCTGCACAATTACATAAAAATAAGAAGGTAAAAAGGATAGTAGATAGTAGGATGAGCAAAAAGGATAAATGTCAGGTAATTTTCAAAGACAGAGACATCAGAAAAACTCAATATGAAGATGCTAAAAACATTGAGCAATCACCTGAAAAAAAATAACTTAATAGACCAAAGAAATATATAGAGATGGGGAATAGAAAATTAAGAAGAAATGAGTTCAAAGGAGAGATGAGAGGTGGAAATCCTGAGAAGGAAAAGGGAGTGAACCAGCAAGGGTGCATCTGAGTCTGTTGGTGTAGCTATGAGGCTGAGGGAGCAACATCTCCAAAGAACATGGTTTCCAGCTGCATGCGTTTTCCATTATGGCAACCAACCTCTGAGGTAACCAACTTATAAAGAGGAAGGGGTTATTCTGGATGGCAGTTTTGGAGGTTTCAGCCTATGATCAGGTGGACCCACTGCTTTGAGACCTGTATGTATTGAAACAACCTTTAGCAGGGAACACACGGTGGAACAAACTGCTCACCTCATGATAGCCAAGGAACAAAGAGAGGGAAAAGAGAGACTGGGAGCCCAATGTCTGCTTTAAGGGAACACCCCAATGACCTAACTTACTCCCACTAAATGCCACCTCTGAAAGGTTTCTCCACCTCCTAATCGTGCCATGGGCTGGGGACCAAGACTTTATCACATGGGCTTCAGGGGGACATTTGTGATCCAAATTGTAGCACCAGCCTTTGAGGACACATACCGATTACGCACACACAAGAACCTATGTGCTTCTTACTAGTGTAGAACAAAACAGGAGAGGGAGAGTAACCTTCCCATGGACATCAAAATGAACCTTGTTAAATAATATTTGCTATTAATCTTTAATTATTATGGAATTTGACTTCCTTCTTAAAATTCCTTAGAAGTATTTATAAACAGAATATCCTGGAAGACTTGTAATTTGTATAAATATCCGAAATATTTTTTCCCACTCTTTATCAGATTGAGCAAACAAGTAAAGGATCCACATTTATTAGGTCCTTGTATAGGCAGGATCCATGTGATTTCAACTCAGTTTGTGACATAATTACAAGTCAGGCAGAAACATTCGATCTCCTAATTTGGTGGTAAATAAAGCTCCTTTGTTTTTTAAACAATCTGATTCTTGCATTGATATAAAGCTTTGTATTTAAGAATACTTCGATACATACTCTAGGTTTCAAAATATGTGAAAAATAATTACTTAGGATATCGCCCACATACATTTGTTTCTTTTGAAAGAATAACATTTCAGTTCATTAAAAATGTGTGATGATGGTCCCCTAATATGGAACTTAGATTCAAATTGGCAAAATAAGTATGTATCTAACTCCCTCCATTAAAATTACCAATGGATTATTTAACAACCAAAAAGGAAGGAAGGGATGAAGGAAGAGAGGATGGAAGGAAGGAAGGAAGGAAAAATGGAAGGAAGGAAAGAGGGAAGGAAGGAAGGAAGGGAGGGAGGAAGGAAGGCAGGGAGGAAGGAAGGAAGGACAGTGATAGCCACCTTCCAGAAACATTGAGATTTCTACTCCATGTAGAGCAAGTGGAAGAGGAATGAAGGAAGGGCATACCTAACTTGCCACCTCATAGCAAGCATATCAGAAAATAAATGCTGATCTTAAGTGCCACCAAAATGTCCATATGTTAAAAAGCTTGGTCCCAGGATAGCTCTATTGGGAGACGTTGGAACCTTGAAAATGGGAACTATTGGAAGGCTTTTAGCTCATTGGTGTAATGCCTTTGAAGCATATTGTGAGACCTAATCCCTCTCCTCTCTCTCTCTTTTGCTCCCTGGAACCTGATATAAGTGATTTTTCTCTGTGGTATGCACCCACAGTGATGTGCTGCCTTACCACAGGGCCAAAGCAAGGGGGTCAATAGACCATGGACTGAAAACTTCAAAACTATGAGCCAAAAGAAATCTTTTCTTTTTCTAGGTTGATTATCTTAGGTATTTTGAGATAGTAATGAGAACTTGACTAACACGTATTTCAGTGACACCCTGGGTGCCCACTGTCTGGAAGAGCCTAAGAATTTATCTGATGTCAAAACCACAATCAGTATGCCATATACACCAGACTTAGCATTTTCTGGTTTACACACCACACACACACACACACACACACACACACACACACACACACACACACACAGCCTTATTCTAGTTAATTTCTGGATGCCAATCAAGATAAAATAATATCTTCAAAGAAAGAGTGCATACTTTTTCACTCTGTTGGATCTCTCAGCTGGTCAAGTGAAATGTACATCGTAAATTTTATCCTTTCCTCTCCTTTTGGACCCCAAAGATTCAGATAAGAACTACCATTGTCTGGTAGACCCCATTTCACGGGTAAGTCTTTATAGGAGAGCATAAACAGAAACAAAAATGTCATTACAAAAATATATTCCAATTCACAATAAGAACAAATATTTTCTTGAAACAAATGCAGCAAGGTGAAAAACTTTTCCCCAGTTCACTCAATAAACATGTACAATAATTATAATTGGAAAAATATGCAGAATATTTACAATTTATCAACCAAATGATATGTATTCAGCATAATCTAAACCTCTCTCTATTTGCTTCCTTCTTCCTTAAGCTTAAACATGGCAGCAAGGAAATCAAAGGAAGCAATTTTGAGTCTTTGACTCTTCAAATGCTATCTGCTAAATATTTTCCAAAATGTTGTTCAGTGCCTTCACGTATAAAAATGAGGAAAAAAAATCCTATGACATTATGTGTGTGGAAAAGTTAATGTGAAAGTAAAATGGAGTGACAGATATAGAAACACGTGTCCCGTTGGAGATCTCAGCGCACTTTAGTTTCCGTTCCTTCATCTCACCCTCTTCCTTTTGCCTTCTTTCTCTCCTCTCCAATTCATGTTCATTTTTCTTCTCCACTTCATAACTACATTTCTTTAGCACACATTCCCATTTTCTTACACCCATTCCATTCTCTGCTTTGTTCTGTGCTATCTCACTGAATCTCTGTCATGTATTAAATTAATCTCTGCACAGATCTGACTACATCCACTTATCTTCATTCTGGCCATCTTCTATTGACTTTCTGTTATTGCTCACATCAGAAGATAGTATTTCTCCTTTTCGGACCCATATATTTTTTTTAACATTGTGTGTGCTATTCCAGATCTGTTAGTTCTTTAGCCAGTAGTGTACCAGGGAAATGACAAAGAATTGAATTATTTAATTTTAAATATACATGGGGTCTTGGAACCACACCTGGGTTGAAAACACAGCTCTCCTATTTCCTGGCAGTGTGAGTTTGTCTGAGTTATTTAATTCCTTGGCCTCAGTTTGCCCGAATTTCCCTGAAATTCTAATGTTTGAAGGGGATAATGAATGTCAGCCAGCACAATGCCTAGTATTTAATAGTAGCTAACATTTGTGGAACACTCAGTAAATATTACTTCATATTCATTTGAGAATCTTCCTAATGAGTGATAAGAACTAAATAAAGTAAAAGTGAGTGACATTCCTGAATATTACTTTATTAACCTTTGTGGTTATCTTTTCATGTTTTTCCTAATAATTACTTTCTTTTATCTAGACCCTGATAAAGTTCCTTAACAAAGGTGCTAAGAACTTTCCTTTTGAGATTCAGCAATCATGCTACATTTTCAAATATTAATGAACAGAGAAAATTCTCAGAATGTTCACTTGAATGCACTCATTTTTATTCTGAAGACATGTCTAACAACTCCATTCACTGGAATGAATAGTGTAAGGGCATTTTATAGAGGACGTAACAGGTGAGGTTTCAGTACAGGTGTTTTCTTCCAGCATTTTGAGTATTTATATGTTATATTGCACCTGTTAGCAACAATAAAAAGTATTAATCTGGAACATATTAATTAAAATTATTTGCTTCAATATTTATATGGACAAGACAGATCTTTCTGTGGTTTATGTCATTTTTGTTATAAACTCAAAGCTTTAAATTTTAATATTTGGCACTCATACATCTGTCAAAATTCATTTTAATTCATACATAAACATATCATTTTCATGTTGATTAACTGCTATAATTTTCTCTGTAACAATCTCAGAACTGGAAGTGCACATAAATCAAAACAGAACAGATTTCTATTTGTTCCAAAGGCTCATATGAAATAATTGCTGTTTTGCTGAAGAAAATCTGTAGTCAATGTACAAATTATACATTCTGTTTATACATGCAATCTATAATGGATGCTTAATTATGCATTTGTTTATACATAAAACTCGGATTAACAGATCAAGGACTGTAAATATAAAAAAGATCTAGCCAAACTCAAGTGCAAACTAGATGAAATCGAATTAAACCGTTTGGCTGGCGGAGGCAGTTAATGAACCCTTGCTGGCAATCTCTCATCGCGGCATTACTACAGCCAAGCAGGCGAGGGAGCTCTTCCCCACAGTAAGCTGGACTAATCTTTCGAAGTAAGTCAGGTGTGAGAAGCTACTCTGTAGAGGAAACACCCCACAAGTTCAAGCAGCATCCTGGCAAATGTGTGTTTGCAGATCATGAGAAATATAATCAGATCTATCACAGCTGGAAGTGGGGAGGTTCTCTGCAGTGGAGGTTTTCAGAGACTCCAGATAATTTTGCAGAAATGCTAAAGTCTCAGCATTCATTTAAAACTAAAATAGAAGGAAGTTGAACTCAGTAAAGCCATCCAATATACTCCCAGCCCACAGTCTCGGGGTGAGCAGGGCCAAACTGTACTAACCCGGCAAGGGACCTCCGCTTAGACCACGCAGGGGTAATTAAGGCTACTGTGTTAGGGCAGTCTTTTCTCCTGGGGAAGCTTCCAGGAGGTGGACAATACCCCAACTCTCAATACACACTGGACTTCCACTTTGGATTCTAGATCCTTTCCATCACCTATCTGTTCAGAGTCTAGAATACAAAATAAAAGTTCATAATCTTTGGAAGTTTTATGTTTTGAACTTCCTCTGTCCTCTTCAAAGAATGTTTTTTACCTGTGTATTTTGGAAACTTGACTATCAGAATCTCCCTGCATTCTTTTTATTCTGCTTTAATTTGCTGTTATGATTGCCATGAGCCTCTCCTCTTTACTAAAGTAGAGTATATGGGAACATTTGTTTATTTTAGTTAGTAATCAGAGTGAGCCATTCTAATTGGAGTAAGATGAAATCTTAGAGTTGTTTTAATTTGTGTTTCTCTAGTTACTAGAGATGTTGAACACTTTTTCATATATTTATTAATCACTTTATGTCTTCTTCTGTAAAATGTCTGTCCAGTTCCTTGGCCCATTTATTGATTGGGTTCTTTGTATTTTTGGTGTAAAGTTTTGTAAGTTCTTTATAAATTTTGGAGATAAGTGCTCTATCTGAAGTGCATGTGGAAAAGATTTTCTCCCACTCTGTAGGCTCTCTTTTCACATTCTTGACTGTATCCTTTGCTGAGAAAAAGCTTTCTAGTTTGAGTCCATCCCATTTTTTGAGTCTTGCTTTGATTTCTTGTGCTTCGGGAGTCTTGTTGAGGAACTCTGATCCTAAGCCAACATGATGAAGATTTGGGCCTACTTTGTCTTCTATTAGGTGCAGGTTGTCTGGTCTAATTCCTATGTCCTTGATCCATTTTGAGTTGAGTTTATAGATGGGGGAAATAGGCACACTTTTACATTGCATGGAGTTGCAAATTGGTGCAGCCACTCTGGAAAGCAGAGTGGAGAATCCTCAGAAAACTTGGAATGGACCCACCTTTTGACCCAGTTACCCCACTCCACGGTTTATTCCCAAAGGACTTAAAATCAGCATACTGCAGTAATGCAACTACATCAATGTTTACAGTAGCTCAATTCACAATAGCTAGATTGTAGAACCAACCTAGATGTCCTTGGACAGATGAATGGATAAAGAAACTGTGATACATATACACAATGGAATATTATTCAGCCATAAAGAAAAATAATATTATGGCATTTGCAAATAAATGGATGGAATTGGAGAATATCACGCTAAGTGAAATAAGGTAATCCCAAAACACCAAAGGCCGAATGTTTTCCCTGATAAGTGAAGAATGATATACAATGGGGGTGGGGGTGTGTGGGGTGAGAAAAGAATGGAGGAACTTTATGTAGAAAGAAATGAGAGGGAAGGGGGTATGAAAAATGGTAGAATGAGGCAGACATCATCACCCTATGTACTTGTATGATTACACAAATGGTATGAATCTACATCATGTACAACCATAGAAACAAAATGATGTACCCCATTTGTGTCCAATGAATCAAAATTCAGTCTGTAAAAAATTAAAAAATAAATAAACAATAAAAAAAAGAGAGTGAGCATCACATGTTAGTAACACATTGATGTATTTTTTAAAGAACTGTCTTCTTTAATCCTGTCTTACTGAGTATTACGTTTTATATAGTATGCAGACTTTCAAGATGCTCATCTTGTCATCCCACTCAGTCATTAATGCTAAAAGCATAAAAAATGATGCTATTGCTTTTAACAAGCCAATGGACATTTCTTAGTTTAAGCAATGGATTGAAAAAAATAAGGTTGATATTGAATTGTTGTAGAGGGATTTATATATAGTTCATGTTATATTTGTCCCTGGAAATAAAAACATTATTTGTAAACAGGTTATCATATAGAAATAACACCTTTCAATAGGTTTCTAACGTTCAAAAAATAATTGAAGGGGTATGTATGTTTTCAAGAAGAAGTAAGAAAAATATAACCTGAATGATGTCTTTTGGCAAAGGGAGGCAGCTGGGGAGGCAGTTTGGTCCCTGGAAGAAAAGTCAGTAAAGACTCCTGGGTCCTGGGTTCACCACTAATTGACGTTATCAATGCAGTGTTTATTTCCTACTGTGAGTCTCAGCCACAGAGTGGTAAAATATGTAGGATGAGGCAGAACAGATGTAAAAGTCATTGGAGGACTTAATATCATTCATACTTTAAAAATATTAGACAAAAGAAAACATTGCATACATATCCTATCTATGTAAATACATCTAGGTAGGAAAAAATCATTATCTGTGTAATAGATATAGATACAGACATAGATGAATACGTGCATACCTATTTCCAGATAAGGCAGTATGATAAAGTAGGAAATAAAGGATAAAGAAGTAAAGAAAAACCAGTGGTAATTCCCTTCCGTTTTTCTCCTAGCAAAGTTGCTTCCAAGGTTTTTGAGTAAAAAAGAAAGGTATGAAATATTTCTTTCCCATGGAAACATTGGGTTTTTTTCCCATTTTTCAAATAGAAGAACATTAATTACTTAAGACAGAAAGTGGAGAGTGATATTTTTGATGAGAAACTAATGCATAGATTTTACACAGAATTTTTTTGCAATAGTTTTTCAAGTTCAACATGTTGCAGCTTTGCCTACTGCCTGAACAGCTCCCAACAACTGGCCCATTTATTTCTTGAGTCCGCGGATATGACTTTTACTTCTGCTGCCCCCACTTCCTCCTTTTCTGTCTCATCTTTCCTCCTCTCTTTCTATCTTTCTGAGGGCCCTCACTGTGTTTCCCTGCCTGGATGTCTCTTGATCCATTCGTCTCTCCTATCATCTTCCTTTATGTGCTTCTCGTTTTTTCTCTTTCACATTTCACTTCCCCTTACCCACTTTATATTTTTTCTTCCTCTTTCCTTGAGAGCAATATAAAATGGACCTTTGAGTTTAAGATTTGATATCTAAATTAATGAAATTTTGCTTGTCTATCATCATTTCAAAGTTGGATAACTTTAGTTTTACCTGTGTTCTTTAGAAACAATAACCGACCACAGTAAAGTCAGGATATGTGTGTGCTCATGTGCAGGAGCCTGTGCATGCTGCATCTGTTATCACTCAGCTGTTAGTAATTGTGCAATAGTCCAGCCAGCTGTCTTGGGTTGCACTTTCCGATTTACTTTCCTCCCTTTCCTCCACTGTTCGCCACCCTTAGATGCTACTCTTCTTAACTCCACTAAGGGGGACGTGATGGGTATTTTTATTACCTTGCTTGTGATGATGGTTTCATGGGTAGATGAGTGTGTTCAAACCAAATTGTTCAAGCTCACACATCCATTAACTAATTGAGGTGTTTGCTGTTGCTGGTGTTTGTTTTTGTTTGTTCGTTTTGTTTTGTTTTGCATATAGACTCCACCTCAATCAAGGTGTTGAAAAAATAAAACAAATAAAACCCAAAAACCAAAACAGAGATCCTGTGCCTGTAGATTAGAAGTTAGCAAGTGGTGAGTACTGTGAGGGTGCTGGAGGAAGTCTCTGCTCTGTGCAGGTTATTCCACTCCTGCTTCCTGAGTCCTGGTTACCCCTATGCCCTTTACCCTGTAGTTTGGGTTTCTGCAACTGGCACATCGACTCCCCCTACACCCTGCCACAACTTCTAATTAGATCCTTGATAAATAAATCTTCTTCACACTATCATCATTTGAGTGTCATGTGTTTACTGCTAGAACCTTGGTGGACACAGAGATATTGATTTATTTATTCATTCATTTAGCAAATCTTCCTTCAGTGCCCACCGAGTGCCAGGCATGGAACTAGACTTTAGTGTCATGTAGAATGATCAAGAAACAGTCACAGCCTTTAATGTCACAGAGATGAAAATTTAGAATGGAAATGTTTCTCTGCCTCTGCAGGTGGCCAAAATTGACTGACTTTTTTCATTTGATAAAATCTAGCTCAAACTTAACATAAATGTCACTTTAAGCATTATAAGCAGTTTCTTTTTCTTCTTAGAATTCCTCTTAGTAGATATTTTGTTGAAGAACACGTGAGAGCAGCAGGTGCAGGTATTTTCAGATAGGAACATAGAAATTAACAGCCCATGAATTTCACCTAGTTAGATGCACTTACATGAAGGCAGATCTCCATTTCCTAATAGGTTTTTAGAGAAATATAGGCTAATACAAATATGTGAAAACATCCTCAGGTGGGTCTTCTTGGTGGAGGTATTTGTTTGACTTGTCCACTTTACTGCTTAGAGGGTGATCTAACATGGTCATAATTTTTTTGCAGGAGTTTCATGTCATTTTCATGCATGAATACCTAATGAGTTGCCATCAGTAGAGAATAATAAGACTTACATGATCTTTTTAAAAGAAGTTTACATTACTTATCAATATTGCTAAATGAAAATCTTACTTGGAACCTTCATGTGTAACTCCGGACTCACAGGAATGGTTTCTAGTTTTTAAAAAGAAAAGAAAAGAAAAAGTATCAGTGAGGATGTGGAGAAATTAGAATCCTTATAGATTTTTGGTGAAAATGTCAAATGGTATAGCTACTACAGAAAAAAAAAATAATATAGGATTACCAGATGATCCAGCAAATTCTACTTCTGAGACATAAGCAAAATAATTGAAAACAGGGCCACAAGGAGATATTTATATATTGAAATGCATGGAAGCATTATTTCCAGGAGCCTAGAGGTGGAAACGACCCAGTGTCCATGGATGGATGAATGGATAAATAAAATGTGATACATACATGCAATGGAATATTATTCAATCTTTAAAAGAAAACAAGCTATAACACATAATACAAAATGGATGACCCTTAAGGACATTGTATGAGGTGAATTAAGTCAGTCACAAAAAGATAATTGCTTACATGAGGGATTTCATGTAGTCAAATTCATAGGAAAACAAAGTAAAATGGTGGGTTCCAGGGGCCAAGGGAAAGGAAAAATGGAAAATTGCTTTTAATGGTTACAAAGTTTCAGTTTTGTGAGATGAAAAAGCATCTGGAGATTGGTTGTGCAACCAGGTGAATGCGCTGAACATTACTGAACTCCACACTTAAAAATTAAGATGGCAAATTTTATATGTATTTTCTGAGAAAATATGTGTAGCATGTGTGTGCATGTATATGTATACATATGTATGTGTGTGTGTGTGTGTGTGTGTGTGTGTATGATATTTCTTGCTGTATGTATTGTATGCTGATGTCTTAAGTAGAAATTCCTAGTCTAGAAATCACTTAATAAGTGATGCCATGTTTTGGAGGGGAAAATAATTTGGTAATTTTACCTGGCCATTCAGATGTCTACCCCTCACCCAGAACTTTAAAAAACAAAACAAAACAAAAATCTTCTGGATGAGATGAGCAACTAAAACTTCAGAGCTTCATTGGATAGAATGAAAAAGTTTGGCTTCTTTTACAAACTGTTGAGTACAGTACATTTTAAGCTTAAAAGCACTCCAAAAGTTAAGCTTCTAAAAAACAAGCATCCTTAGGCAATAAAGAAATCTCCTTATACTTAGATCTTTGAAAGCAACCTGTTTGTTCAGATCACAGATCAAACCACCTCTGAGAATCGCCCAGTGTATATGACTCGGGCATTGGCAAGTCTCCAAACTCCCCTGGTGATCCTGATATGTAAGCAAGGTTGAAAAGCACTGCTTGAGATGGAGAAGGACTAAAATCACTTCATTTGCTACTGCTTCTTATTTTCCTCAAATCAAACACTTATAAAATTAAAATACAGGTGAGATCAAAGAGAAAATAGATAAAGAGAGGCCTCAAAAAAGGTGCAGGGACAAAAGATTTATATGAGAAACTTAAGAGCATTTCCTTCAAAGTTTCCAGATGTTCATCTTAAAAAGGGAAATTTGATGAATTACAAGGATATCTTGGCTAACAGAAAGAAACACTTTTTTCCAGGAGCAGGCAAGCAATATTTTATTCTTGATTTATCAATTTATCAGTATTGATTACTCTGTCATTCCTCCATGCACCTTGTCGTTTTTTTTTTTTTTTTTTTTTTTCTCACACTGAACACTCTACTTAGAATAGTTACCTGGTTCTCGTCATTCACCCTTCAAAGTTCAAATGTTCTTGTAAATCATTTCTCTACACTCCTCTACTCCTAGTCAAAATATTCTTCTTTCTTTACTTTCCCTGGGTAAAACTACCATTTCTTCAGTGTCTACGATGTGCCACAATTGTTCTTCTGATTTTGTGAACCTTGTCTCTAATTCTGACAGCAATCCTTTAAGGATATCTCATCTCCTTTATTTTACATATGAAAAGAATATGGCTCAAGAGAGGCCAAGCAATTTGTTTAATGTCCCCTGGGCAAATGCTGTCCCCTCTCAGGGCCTTTGCCCTTTCTTTTTCCTCTGTCTGAGATGCTCTGCCTCCAGGTTTTGGTACAGCAGGTTCCTCATTTCCAGTCAGATTTCTGCACAAAAGTCACCTCTTCAAGAGAAGCTGTCTCTGTTCATCCAGTCTAAATAGATTTGTATACCATTTGATTTTTCCTTCCTAGTAGCTGCTACTTTCTGGAAGTAGTTTAATCATCTTTTTATTTATTTTTTTACTTACATGTTGTCTACCTATTCCACTAGAATGGAAAGAGGTACAAGGAATTAGCTTGCAAACTCCATTCCCCACTGTACTCAGCTTCTAGAACAGTATCTGGGATTATCATAGATGCTCAGCAAGTATTTCATGAATGCATGAATGATGAATGAATGAATTTAAAAATTCAGGATATAATCCTATGAGTTTCCTACTTAGGTCTTTTGTCCACCTAACTTAATAGACTGCATCCTATTTAAGATTTTATACACTGAAAACGTATCCTAAAAAGACTATGCTAATAGTGACTGTATTAGTTAGGATTTCACGGAAAAGCAGAATCAAAAGAATAAGTACCTATAGGGGAAGGGATTTATCTTGGTGAAGAAGCTGAAACAATGATAAGGCCTGGCAAGTTCAAAATCTACAGTTTGGCACTGACAGGCTTGAATCCCAGGGAAGAGCATGTTGCCTCTGGAGGTCAAAGTCAGCATTACGGTTCAAACATGAGGTGAGTCCATGATAGTTTAAATGGACTCATTGGATGGTAACTGTTGGCAGGTGGGGCATGACTGGCTGCTCTCTAAGGACCATAAACAACAGCACTCCTCCATCATGCCCTTCTGCCATGATGTTCTACCTCACCTTGGGCCCAAGCAATGGAACCAGCCCACCATAGATGAAACCTCTGGAACTATGAGCTCGATGAATACACTTTTTCACTTCAAGTTTTTCTTATAGGATATTTTGGTCACAGGAATGAAAAACTAACACAGGGAATC
The DNA here is from genome assembly GCF_902686455.1 of Sciurus vulgaris. NCBI lineage: Eukaryota > Metazoa > Chordata > Mammalia > Rodentia > Sciuridae > Sciurus > Sciurus vulgaris. The sequence continues at coordinate 28,991,591 of NC_136468.1, forward strand.
TGCTGGTTTCAGTCGAGGTCCATCTTTTGCTTGAGTCAGACCTTCAACTGACTCCCACCCACATTATGGAAGACAATCTGCTTTACTTGAAGTCCACAAGTTTAAATGCAAATCTCTTCCAAACACTCCTCATTGAAGAATCCCTTGTAATTATATTCCCACAATAACCAAACTACATCTTTTCCACTCGCTTTAGTTAATGAAATAATTCAAATCAAAGGCATTTTGAAAATTTAATAATGTGTGTATTTAGTGGCTTTTATATGCATATTTCTTGATATCGGTCTTACATAGGTGATTGAAATAAACAGACTTTCCTTAATCCTAGCTTATTAATACCCATGCAGTAAACAATGTCATATTATGATTTTTGTGTGTAAAATGAAAAGAAACAACCTAGATATTTTCACTCAGTGTCACAGTTGCACCTTTGTGAATGTGACTTCTTTTCTCTTCACTCTATAACTCTGCCATCAGCCTCCCTGTCCTGTTCTAATGGTTATATCCTTCAAGGACATAGGTCTGTTTATCAGAACCTCAACAGTATTTTTCCTTAATTTAAACGAGTGATTATAGTGCTCAGAGTCTCTGTTTCTTTATTTCCAAAACAAATGTACTGATTTCTGCATTGTTACAATGGGATGATAATGTGATCGCTAAAGTCAGGAAATTTAGAGACAAGGAAAAAAAAAAAAAAAAAACAGAAGAGGTACAGAAGGCAGGAAATATCATAGTGAGATTTAAGAATCAGGTTGGCTTTGTTTTTACCGCCAGGATTCCAATGGAATAATGCGACCTAAATGGAGTGAGGGCACCACCAGGTGGAGAAACTTTCTTTGCTATTTTTAAGGGATGTACGCGCGCGCGCGCGCGCACACACACACACACACACACACACACACACACACACACATACACACACCTTACTGATATCAGTCAGGCTGTTCTGGAGACCCTGGCTATATGCCTGCTTCCTCACTAGGTGCAAATAACTAGTGCAAGACAAAATTAGCACCTTCCTGAGTGTTTCCATGGGGGTGGGATGAAGTGAGGTTCCATTACCCAGAATCAGGCTGCAGCAGGCCTGGGCTTCAATTCTGTGAGGACCCCTCTTGCAAACAGCTAGCTCGCAAAGATTCAATATGGAAATGTTGAAAGCACCTAAGATAAAACAGGTTCTCGGTCAGTTATATACTGAAATTCCAAGGCCTGTATAATGTTTTCCATGAGTATATTACTAGATTAACATTGAAAGTAATATTCTATGAGTTAGGTTCTCTTTTTTGCTAAAGTTACTCATAACAGAAAGTTGTTTTATTTTGTGTTATATTACTATTATTAAATGCCTTGTTCAGTGCATTTTACTCAGCGTATATTCAGATTTTTCATATTCCCAACTTCTCGTGCATTGCAACACCTAAGCTCCCCCAAAAGGGACATTATTCACCTTTGCATATAACAAATGTTGGTGGTTACATAATATTTAACTTATTATATTTCTCAGGCGTTACACTGTATATGTTTAAAAGTGATCATTTAAATATTTGGTTTGTTTTAGTTGGACAAACTTTCCCTTGATTCTCTTCATATTAATAATAACAACTGTTTGGACACAAATCCTACATTTAAAACATCATCCAGTTGTACTGTTACATATGAAGACATTAAAAACTTGTGATTGTGTTTTTATGTTTACTTCTTTAATATTTTCTTAGAAACGATGCTATATTTGTGCCAAGATGTAAGAACACTTTACATTCAAACCCTATCACTCTTTCTTATGCCTGACTGTGCTGTTGGTAAAATTATGAGGCAATTAAATGAAGTATAAAAGCAAACTTGACCGTGTCATGCCACTGAAGCAGCAAGACATCCCCACCACCAGCAGACACACACAGACACACACAAAGACACACACACATACACACACACACACACACACACACACACACACGCTCCTTAAATATTTTATTGACTCAGGATAGAAGCAAATGGGGCTATGTCTGTGATCCACTTCAAGTTCTGGCTCCCCCTTCTCTCTTGAACCCCATCTTGTGCCAAAGGACCTTAGTACTCTCTGCTTTACCCACAAGGACCTCCTTTCAGTCTCTCAAGTGATCATGCCCTCTCCTGCCACCAGGCCTTTGTACAGGGGATTTTCCTCTGCCTGGAATATCCTCTCCTTGCTGAGTAGTTAAATCTGAGAAGCCTTTAGAACTTCTGTGAGGATGCTGTGTTCAACCTTCTGGCTTCGGTGAAGTCCTCCAACCACATGACTCTCCTTCATCACTTCCGTTTCCACTGAAATTTCACAGTTGCTGCTATCAACTTAATTACTATGCTGCCTCCTCATCCCACTGCTCTGCAGCCTCTGTGAGGGAAAGTCCTCGTCAATATCTACCCCCCATTACAGTCCCCAGTGCCTAGCATGGTGCCTTAGAGTAGCAGAAATTTGATAAGTATCTGTAGAAAAAGTGAAAAACAAGCCTGAGCAATGTGTGAAATCATGCCATATTGGCCAAGTTGTGAGCTCATACATTTTTACACTTGAACAATCAGATGACATAAAGATGGCTTAATTTATCTGTTCAGAATATTGAAATCAAAAGATTCCAATGGATGTTTCTTCCATCGCTATTGATTCCTCAGGGCCCCTACTAATTTGCCAAATGCCTTCAGTGAAAATGTTTGCATTTTCTTTGACTTTTATTTGTTTTCTTGTCATCCTTAGGGAGCAGAATGCCTGTCTGACTCACTCTGACAGATCAGCCGTGGCAGTTCTGCTGTTAGAGAAAATTCTCCACCCCGAAGGCTTCATCTCTCCTGCAGGGAAGGCTCATAAGCGAACGCTGTCATTAGCAGTCAAGCATTGTTGCAGACGTGCAGTGAGAAAATATGCCAGGCATTGTTTCAATGTACAGATTTTAGTAGAAAACCACCAAGAATTTCTGGGTATATCGACAACAGATTAAAACAGTTGCCTTTCACTCAATTCTGAGAATTTCCCTTGATGTTTTGGTTTTCTTATTCTTCTTGACCCCATCTCTTTAAAATTAACCATTTGCTCTAATATTTTCCAAGGAAAGATATTGTCATCTTAGAGGTTTTTTAGCTCTACTGTTGAATGTCACTTCCCTTTTTATATATAATCTATTCATATATCTTGATTTAAAATCATCAAAGGAAACCTTTCCTACACTGTTAGGTCAATAGGCATTTCAAGCTTCCTTATGTAAGTTTTCTTGTTTCTCCTTTTGTATACATACATGAACCACATTGTGCATAAAAATAGGGAATATTTGTTGAATTAATAAGCACTTAAAATAGTTAAATATATATGAGATATGAAGTAACACTTCAATTTATATGGTCCAAGCATAGTATTTTGGAAATTTTCTACAATAATAGGCTAGAATAACAATTCTATGCTTTGCAGGGGAAGCAAAGTTAGATGAACAGGGAAATTTAACCAAGAAATGACTTCTCTGTAGAAGCAGCAGTAATTAGAATAATAGGACTAAAGGCAAATTTGTTAATGGGTATGTCTAAGATAATTGTTTTCAAGTTATTTTCTTTTAGGTCATATATTTTAGGGAGTATATATGTCTTATTGATATTTAAAGAAGAATTTGGGAGAAAATAAAGGAATTGAGGTTCAAGTATAAGATGTAGCAGGAAAAATCCATAGAATGACTAACATATTGGCATCTAAATGAATAGTTGTAATAGAAATTCTTTTATCTAACTTGATTAGAACTTGCAGTTGGTTACATAATTGGAAAACAGTGAAAATGAGATATCATTAAAAAGTGATTACTATATACCTTAAGTGTGTCACTGTATTTTAAAATATATAAACATTCATTTATTCACCAGTCTTTTGAGAGGTGGCCACTAATGAGTGGTGTTGACTGAAGATTCTCATTTTCTTTACATAAAACACATCCATACATATCATTTCCATTTCCATTTGAATCTTATTAGAGTAAGAACTTAACATTTAAAAAGCAATACAAAAGCATAAGTATTTTTAACTTTTTATCATTTTTATTTTATGCTTACCTCACATCTAATTTAATAGCATTTAAAAATCTAATCCTTATGAAGCAAAGAAACAACTCTTCATTTCCATAACTATCTCTCATTGCTTTTTACAGCTCACAGGTAAGGAAGCAAACACAATTAATTTTGACTTATGTTAAGCAGCGCTGTGCCAGGAGAGGGCTGGATCATAGTACCTTCTTGTGCTATTGAGTATAGCCCGTCAGTGACCAGGTAATTCAGTGGAAGTCCACACTTTATGGGTGCAACGAAGGGTGTTGATGAATTCAACAATTTAGTTCATTTCAACCGAACATTTCCTTTTAAAAGTTTTTATTTGTTATTTTAAGGATAATATGCTTATTATAAGAATTTGAAAATACCACACACATACACAGTGTACTACCTGAAAAATCAGTCTAAATCTTTTCAATCATTTCTTTAATCATTCTGAATCCACAATGTTCTTTTAAACATGAAGTTCTTAAAACATAGTAGTTTTAAAAATAGTCCATGTTTTTAGCTAATAGTGCATGTGTCATATAAAAGTATAATAATATGCATTTCTAATGAATTCAGGTTATAAGTCATGAATATTAGTTCTAAGGCTGGACTTGCCACTTCAGTTTCTAGATTTCCGCTTGCAAAAATGTCCTGTACAAAAGAGGAATTTTAAAATGCAATATAAAGAATATAAATCAATATGGAAATTATACAAACATATAAAATATTTATTATTTTTAAAGTATATTATTTAGCACTGTCTTAGCCATTTCCAAATGAAGATTTGTGGGTAAAGAAAGATTAGAGATACTCCCAAGATTACCATGCTCTGGAGTTAATGGAAAAGTCAGGATTTTAATTCATGTCTCTTCTCAATATTATAATATTTATAGCTATGGGATTGAAGTTTAATCATTTTGATCTAAGTAATAGTCTTAGTGTATATTTCTCTTCCTAAATATGTTTTCTTCAATTAAAATGGCAGATTTCTAACATCCTGTAAGTGTAATTCCCAGGAATAATTTTAAGTTGCAGCAATTTCTTTATAATTAATTATAATGGCAACAAAACATCCTCAACAAATAGAACTCTGGATTGCTTTTTCAAAGTGGCACCTGGATTTTAAAATTATACTTTCTAGAAACAAAAATGTTTTGTGTCTGTTTTCCCTCAAAGTCTTGTATATAATTTTGAAGTTCAATTTTAGACTTTAGACAACTCAAAATGAAGATTTATCTTAACACAGAAAAACAAGTGCCACATGAATCACACTTCTGTGTGGAATCTAGAAAAGTTGATGTCATAGAACTTGGGAGTAGTAGGGAGAGTTCTAGGAGAATGGAGGAGGGAGAGATGGGGCGGTTGATTAAGGAGTACTAAGTTATAGGTAGATAGGAAAAAGCAGTTCTGATGTTCTTTTGCAAATCAGGGTGATAGAGATAGTGATGATATACTGAATTTTTTTTTAAACTCTAAGAAATAATTTTGAATATTTTAGCCATTTACAAATGATAAAAATTTGAGGAGCAGGTTTGCCCTGATGTGAACACTATACAATGTATACACTCATCAGAACATCACATATGTGCCCCACATAATATGTATTAGTTAAAATTTTAAAGATTAAAATATAAATGGAATAGTTTTAAAAAGGAAGAAGAAAAGGGAAAAACAGAAAAGAAAAGATATGCCTTGACTCAGTCTGCTTTGTTAGGGGCCCAGCACAGTGCCTTGTAATGGTGGAATATAGTAATTACTGTTTGACTCTGATCCTTTTTTCTTTCTTTAGTGTGATCTCCATCTCTTTCTTAAATATTTCACAAGTTTAATTTTTCTTTACTTCAGGTCCATAGTGGAGAAATACCTTCTCTACCCACCTCTGCATTTTATGCTGGAGTCTGGTAAAACTTCTCCAAAAAGCTAAAAAGCCTGGGTTATAGATCTTCCCATTCTGTGTGTACCTTAAGGGCATCCAGGGAAGGAAGGAGCAAATAGACTCAGCTTCCTATAATAGCTGCTCAGAAGGGTCATGCTTCAAACTAATCTATGATAATTTAGCAAGGAAAGGTGTCCAGATCTTGCTTTCCCTTCTCAATTCCCCTCCCTTACTGGGTCTGCATAGAAGATCTATGTTTACAAGCTTACCTGGGTTGTGGACACAACATTCCTATTTACTTTCTAGAAGTAAGGAAAAAAAACTTTATACAGATTTAAACATTCAAGATCGAGAAAAGTAATTATTTTGTACAAACCCTGCAATTGTTTGAAGATCTAATATTTTAGATATTCTATTGGTTTAAAATGTTGATTGTAAATCTTTCCTGTGATGATACTTGAGACTTTTTTTGTTAAAGTTGGTAAATTTGAGTAGATAAAAATGTAATAAATTGTCATTGCTAATAGCCATGATAGGTTAGCTATTAGCAATGACAGATTTGATTATACATAATTGAACCCCTACTTGATCTTAATTGGTAAAAAAAGCACTGTGTACCTCATGGCCTCCTAGGACCCAGGAGCAGCTGGATTTCAGGTTGCAGGACCATGCTCTGGAGTGATGGCAGGTTTCTCTCTCTGAGACTCCTTCATCTGCTGTCCTGGCTATAAACTGCTTTTCTATGTGTTTTTTTTTTTTTCTTTTTTTTCTTTTTTTTTATTGTAAACAAATGGGATACATATTGTTTCTCTGTTTGTACATGGCGTAAAGGCATACCATTTGTGTAATCGTAAATTTACATAGAGTAATGTTGTTTGATTCATTCTGTTATTTTTTCCCTTCCCCCCACCCCTCCCACCCCTCTTTACCCTCTATACAGTACTTCCTTCCTCCATACTTGCCCCCCTCCCTAACCCTAACTCTAACCCTAACACTAACCCTTCCCTCCCCCCCCCATTATGTGTCATCCTCCACTTATTAGCGATATCATTCGCCCTTTGGCTTTTTGAGATTGGCTTATCAAACTTAGCATGATATTCTCCAATTTCATCCATTTGCCTGCAAATGCCATAATTTTATCATTCTTTATGGCTGAGTAATATTCCATTGTATATATATACCACAGTTTCTTTATCCACTCATCAATTGAAGGGCATCTAGGTTGGTTCCACAGTCTGGCTATTGTGAATTGAGCAGCTATGAACATTGATGTGGCTGTATCTCTGTAGTATGCTGATTTTAAGTCCTTTGGGTATAGGCCAAGGAGTGGGATAGCCGGGTCAAATGGAGGGTCCATTCCAAGTTTTCTAAGGAATCTCCACACTGCTTTCCAGAGTGGCTGCACTAATTTGCAGCCCCACCAGCAATGTATGAGTGTACCTTTCTCCCCACATCCTCGCCAACACCTGTTGTTGCTCGTATTCTTGATAATCGCCATTCTAATTGGGGTGAGATGGAATCTTAGGGTGGTTTTGATTTGCATTTCTCTTATTACTAGAGATGTTGAGCATTTTTCCATGTTTGTTGATTGCTTGTAGATCTTCTTCTGTGAAGTGTCTATTCATTTCCTTAGCCCATTTGTCAACTGGATTATTTGAATTCTTGGAGTAGAGTTTTTTGAGTTCTTTATAGATTCTGGAGATTAGTGCTCTATCTGAAGTATGATTGGCAAAGATATTCTCCCACTCTGTAGGCTCTTTCTTCGCATTGCTGATAGTTTCCTTTGCTGAGAGAAAGCTTTTTAGTTTGAATCTATCCCAGTGGTTGATTCTAGCTTTTATTTCTTGTGCTATGGGAGTCCTGTTAAGGAAGTCTGATCCTAGACCAACAAGGTGAAGATTTGGACCTACTTTTTCTTCTATAATCTGCAGGGTCTCTGGTCTGATTCCAAGGTCCTTAATCCATTTTGAGTTGAGTTTTGTGCATGGTGAGAGATATGGGTTTAGTTTCATTCTGTTGCATATGGATTTCCAATTCTCCCAGCACCATTTGTTGAAGAGGCTATCTTTTCTCCATTGCATATTTTTGGCCCCTTTGTCTAGGATGAGAAAATTGTATTTATTTGGGTTTGTGTCCGTGTCCTCTATTCTGTACCATTGATCTACGTGTTCTATGTGTTTTTATCCTTATTGGAAACATACCCACCAGCACTTACTATGTTCTGTCAAAAGTAGAACTACTTTCTACACTCGTTCTGCTTCTTTCCCTATTGAAAATGTTCCAGGGATGGGACTAATTGGCCAATCTTTGATCAATTTGACAGAGACTAGGCCAGTCAACTCTTGGTGTGGGTGTACTTCCCAGGAAGGTGTATGTGGCTCGGGGCAGAGTGGAGCAAAGTCTTGTTGGTAGTCTAGCACAGAACAAGGGGTCCTTTTAAATACTTTAATCTTCCCATCCATATCTAACATACTAAAACAAATCAATTTAACAACAGTCTCTGAGCACCAACTGTGATTTTACATATATTACCTTTTCAATTATTACAAGGACCTTCTGAGTCAGCAAAGTGAACACAGGGCTTTTCCTGTTCAGGACCCCTTCTCATACCAGAAGGCTACCAGGAAGCACTCTGCGAATGTTCTATGAACTCACTTCTCTACATGATACAACTGTGAGGTGTCTGTGAAAGCTTTCTATATCAATTTTCTCATTCCCTCAAACCACATGTGAGAGGTCCAGGTATGGCCGTTTGCCACGTTGGGTTCTTTTCTGGGATACTGGAAGTGAAAAAAAAAAAAAAAAAAAAAGTCATCTTCTTTGTTCTAATGATTAGCTTGTCAATGCATAGGAAGAAAGGTGTTGTCAGAGGGAAGTTAGAATACAGGGAGAAAGGAAAAAGTCCTTGGCAGAGGGAAACAGAGACAAAGGGAGGATTATGGTTCAAATTGGTTTCCTGTACCACCCTTCCTTCACCCCCATCCCTCCAGCAGGGCATTCTTATAAGACCTTCTTGTTGGGGTGGTGCTCTGGTTGAAAAAGCACTGGCTCTAAAGTCCATTTACACTCTCTGAGTTCTCTGACCCATCCTCTCCCCACTTCTACTTTAAACTCAGTCCCTTGTCCCACTGTATTACTGCTACCCTTTAAGCTTACCCTATTGAATTTCAGCTTTCCCCTAGTTTCAGTTGGATGTCCACCTTCTCCCTTTCCTTCTGCATTCAATGCAGGTCTCAGTTTAAAACTTTCTTCCTCAAGGACATCTATTTTGACCCTGTCCCCAGCCTGCGTAAAATCCCTTTATGTCTCTGCAGCACTCCTGACTTTTATTCTATTTTAGAGCTAATTTTGTCATGGTATGTTCTAATGAAATGCCTATTTTCTTGATGGACTCCCTCTTGCAGCATGTGCTCCTAGAGGAGGGGGCCATAACTGCTCTGTTCCTCATGATATCTCTAGTTCACGCGGTACAGCACCTGGCACGTAGGTGGTAGGCATTATTGAATACGTAAAGAGATTGATTTATATTTGAAGATCATTAGATTTAAAATAAGTGGATCTCCAGGTCAAGTAATGACCTAAATATTGTCCTCATTAAGCAACTCTCAAAAAAATAGACACTAAGAATTTTGTAAGAGTAAAAATTCTTTGTTATTCCCAGCAACATGAAACTGCATGTATTTCCAGAGACGCCATTCTTTTCCTCTTCTCCCAGTCTGTGCTGGAGCTAATCCCTCTGCTTGCAGCATGGATTCCTCTTCCTCAGCTTCAACATCTAGCTCCATCCACCCCCTTAGGCAGCCTCTCTGAATCGCTGCCTAGTTGCCCTTTCCCTTCACTCTCAAAAATCTTGTTTTTCGTGGAAGTTCTATTTCTACTGCAGTATATTATAAAGAGTAAATAAACTTACCTACTTTGGTCTTGGTTTTCTTATTTCTCAAACAAGTGTGTTGTGTTGAATTAGTGTTCTGTAATTTCTATTTAGCAAATGATCTTATTTTATAAATAAAATCCTTTATGAAGTCTGATATTTACATTAACAGAAGTCTTTTCAGGGATCCAATGTGTCTCCTCTCCCCGCTGAGGTAAAATTTGTTCTGTAATCATGGAAGGGAAGCTGCCCACCCTACCCTTCCCTAAAGGGACTCCCCTATGGACACTCTGCAATTACCACAGAGTACGTTGTGAAATACCATTGTAAAGGTCCTCAGTCACATCATCACTTATATGTAACCTTGCTAATACAAGAGGAGACATCATTTCTTTGTTGTCTGAAGATCTAAACAAAAGCGTACCCAACTGCTAAAGGTGCATGCTCAGGGGAGGATATTGAGGTCATGGGGAGGAGGGTGGGAAATGACACTAGTCCTGTAAAAGCACTCAGTGGACCAGCTAGAAGTGGAGTATATGGAAACCTAGAATGTAAACACTAGAAACAAGTAATGTCAAGTATCCAGATTTCATACCTTGGGCCAAACTGATGAATCTGACCATTTAAAAATTATATATTAAAAGGTCAGTTTGTTGTGATGATAATATCCAGTCACATTCTTTCCTTCTTTTGAGTGAATTACAAAATAAACATAAATTAGATCTCCTTCCCACCACAAGCAGTGCTTTTGTTTTTCTTTCTGGACCTTAATATTCCCCATAAGATCTTAAAAAGTGAATATAGGGACTTTAGAACATCAGCCATGGCCCCCTTCTTCCTGCAGGGAGAAGTCTGTATTATTACTTTTAAATAAAACCTGCTTAATACGCTTGCCTTGGCGTGCTTCTCTAGTGTTCAATCTTCAACATTAGAAGGAGCAGAACTCGTCACCGGTAAACGGTGGTATCAGATTTGGAGGTCCCACCGAGATTTACACCAGGGTAAGTAATCTTCTCTCTCCACGCACCCCACATCTGTTTGAGGTGCATCTTTCTGTCTCTTTATTTTTGGAGGGCAAAATGGGCACCCGTCGGCTACTTAAATGCAGTTAGTGCAGCCGCCATTCTTCAGACTCGGGTGAAAGGTTTTCCGGCCCAGGTGAGTTTCCAATTACCTGCTCTGTAGGCATGTTAGACTGTGCTGAAGCCATTTCCTACTTTTCTGTCCAGGCCAGGAGTGCAATTGCTGCGAGTACACAGTGTCCCTAGTCCTGATCTGCCAGGATGCGTGGAGTTGGAGGAAGGGTTGGAACAATTGCGGGGTTCTCGGCCCGGGCTACTCTCTGGTGGACCCCAAAGGTTTCTTCTCCGGACTCCCCCTCCCGACAGCCCTGAGGGGTATCCAGAGTGATTGGTAGATGAATGGCACCAAGGGAAAGCACCAATTACCTTTGCCTCTGTATGGGCCACACAGTGCACAACACTCCCGCACATCTACTCCCTCCTGGATGCTCCCCTTCCCTTGCTGGTCAGACATTAGGAATTCAAACTGTAGGATTAAGGCCTGGAATGATTAGTGTGAAAATGCCCAGGTTCCCTTTGTTTGCATAGTTAGCCTTCACTAGTCTAGACATCTAGAGTCTCCCCATTACTGTTCCTGTGCTTAAATGTGCTCACGGTGTTAAAAAACTCCTCCTGTGTGACCCTCCAAGCAAAGGGCGTTATACGCCTAACAACCAATAGATGTCCCCCCACCCTCCGGAAAACTATATTTTTGGGGGACATCTATGGCATTAAGAGTTAAATGTTGTGTTTACATTCCTGATAACCTGGACAATGTTAAAGTTCCCAAATAAAGGCCTTGTCCTCTCCAGCCTTTGCTAGGCCTAGTTATGGGAACAGTTTCTCAGTTCTTCTTCCTCCTGGGGAGAGATTGACTTCTATCATTTTCATGATACTCAGTGTCATGTTCCAGATGCTGCAACGTTTACTTTGTACTAATCTCATTTCAGTACTCATGTCTTTTTGTTCTTCTATCATAGAAGCACCCACCCCCAGATGACTTTACAACCTGCTCTTCCTCAACCAGACTTTTACCTTGGATCCCTCAGTTTACCTGATTTTTTAAAAAAGGAACTCCAAACTGCTTGCCCCTCGCTGCCCCCTTTCAGCTTTGAAGCAGCCAGAACTATTGATGCCCCCTTTAATTTCCTTAATAAGCAGTTAGGAGTTCCTAAAGCTAAAGGGGGGAATGAAGCCAGAATTAAGGACAGGTAGTTAGTGTAGAAATAGGGAATCGGTCAATTCGAGGAAATGAAGCCATGAAGCCACCTGCCTCTGGAAGTTGGAGACTGCCCCTGGAAGAATGGAATGTCAAGGATCTCCCGAGACAATTGATTACCAAACTTACCTGCCTTTATCAAGGACTGCAAACAAGGAGCTGCTAATTAATGCTCCCTGGGCCCTTACCTGTCTGAATCACCTTGGCCCTCTCCCTGCCCATGGCTTCTCACTTAATGCAAAACCAGGCCTAGTCACTTAGGCAGGAAGGAGAGATAAGGGGGGGAGAGACCTGGAGAACAAAAGAGAATTTAACCTATAAAAGATGTAGGGTGCGCTCACTTCTTGGGACTTTAGGACATCAGCCATAGCTCCCTTTTTCCTGCCGGGAGAAGTCTGTATTATTACCTTTAAATAAAACCTGCTTAATTTGCTAAAAAAAAAAAAAAAAAGTGAATATAAGCAAATCAGAAAGATTATACTAGAAAAATTTTCCTTTTGTTGACCAATCTTTAGGGTAGAGTTTTATAACCCTCACAAAGCAATCCTTGGTAGGTACCATTTATATTTCAACTACAAATCAAGAAAATCATTGCTAAAAGTGTCAAGATTCAAGACTTCAATGTGACCATTGAATTGATTTCTTTGCTGAAACTAAAATTTAATAGGTTGCCAAGAGAGCCAACTCAAAGATGTACTCTTAAAAAAAAATCCCTTCTAACTATCATAACCTGTCTTTCACATTTCATGAAGAATGTATAATCTTCCAAACTACCTCTATGTAGAAAAATTACATTCTAGTCAGATTTCTAAAAATTCAAATTTATTCACTTTTTTAAAAATTTTTCCAGAAGGCAGAGGGAGCCAGGCGGAAATGTAGGCAAAAGCCTTTTGTTTCCATTAGGGAAAGGAAAAGAAAAAAAAAAAAAAAAAAAAAACAGAGAAGGCAGGATAAGCAAGCTTAGGATTAGCCAGTTTGTCTAATTTCAGCAGGCTCTGGGATGAAGGGGCTGTCCCTTGTTATCTGATAACACATATCCTAGAATGATTTGGACAGTGGCCCAAAGTGTAAGAACCAATAAAGGAGGTAGTGGGGTATATGCTCTGGATAGGTTGGTTTGTATGTGAAAGTCACACTCCCAGGTGACCAGGTGACTCATCTATTATTTCTGTAATAAGAGTGATTTCTGTAATGCAACTGGTAAGGCCAGGGAGAGACAGTCTCTCTCACAAGGCCCCAGATATCAAAGCATCATATACAGAGATCAGAAAGTATGGGTCTCTCTTTGGCAGCACATATACTAAAATTAGAATGATACCGAAAATATAAGCATGAGAATGACATGCAAAGTTTTGAAGTTATAGTATTTTTAGTGCACCAATTTAAAAAAAAAAAAAGAAACTAAAAAGTGTGGTTATTTTACTTGTCAAAGTTTTCCCCACTTTTTAATGCTTTACACAAGTTAAAGAACAACAGCCTTCAGGTCAGCATGTCTTAAAACATAAAATCAAACTTTAATATGCCTATATTTTAAACATACTTTCTCATTACTAAGCACCTTGTATATATCCCAAACTTGTTTTATTTTAAAATGTTGATGTATTGGTTATTTACTACTGCATAACAAATTACCTAAAACTAGTGACTGAAAACAACATTCATTATGTGTGGGTCAAGAATCCAAGTGCAACTTAGCCAAATAGTTCAGGGTCAAGTTCTGTTGTGAGGCTGTGTTCAAGGTGTCAGCTGCACAGACAGAGGATCTGCTTCAGAGCTCACTCTTGTGGTTGTCAATAGGCCTTAGTTCTTTACCACGTGGACCTCATAGAGCTTCCTTGGGACATGGCAGCTGGCCTTGCCCAGTGTGACCAACCCAAGAGAGTAAGGGAAAGAACACAAGAATTCAGGGTTTTTGGAACCTAATCTCAGAAGTGATGTTCTATCATTTCTATCATATTCTATCCCTCAGAAAGGAGTCGCTAGATTCAGCACAAATTCAAAGTTTGAGCACAAGTTCTTGTGAAAAAGACCATTGGGGCCCACCTTCAAAATAACATGCCTCAATTGATAAGTGAACCTCAATTAAATTGCTTTGGAGGGGGATAATTCTGGGTTTTTGTTGTTGTTTTAATTTAAAAACATTATTCTGGGGCTAGGGATATAGCTCAGGGGCATAGTACATGCTTGGCATGCATGATTCCCTGAATTGGATCCCTAGAACCACAAAAATAAAAATATTATTCTGAGGAGTTCAAAGGTTTCACAGTTATACATACCACAAATAGCTAGAGTTACTCAGTGCCAAACATATTTGGATCCAAATCTTGCCTCACCTACCCGCCATGTTGACCTCAGGCAAGAATTTCACTATTGCAAGCACCAGTTACTCCAGCAATAAAATGGGGACAATAACACATGTATTACAGATGAGATTGTACATATAACATTCTGCTCAGATTATATTAATAAAAGGTAATTATTATTATTAGAGAAAATAATGTGATTGAATCTCACTTATATGTAATTTTCTTTTTTTTTATTGTAAACAAATGGGATACATTTTGATTCTCTGTGCATGGAGTAAAGGCATATCATTCGTGTAATCATAAATTTACACAGGGCAATGTCTGATTCATCCTGCCATTTTTCCCCCTTTCCCCCACCTCACCCACCCCTCTTTTCCCTCTATACAGTCCTTCCTTCCTCCATTCTTGCCCCCCTCCCTAACCCTAACCCTAAACCTAACCCTAACCCTAACGCTAACCCCTCCCACCCCCCATTATATGTTATCATCCGCTTATCAGCGAGATCATTCGTCCTTTGGTTTTTTGAGATTGGCTTATCTCACTTAGCATGATATTCTCCAATTTCATACATTTGCATGCAAATGCCATAATTTCATCATTCTTTAAGGTGGAGTAATATTTCATTGTATATATATATATGCCACAGTTTCTTTATCCATTCATCAACTGAAGGGCATCTAGGTTGGTTCCACAGTCTGGCTATGGTGAATTGAGCAGCAATGAACATTGATGTGGCTGTATCTCTGTAGTATGCTGATTTTAAGTCCTTGGGTGCACTAATTTG
Organism: Sciurus vulgaris; assembly: GCF_902686455.1. Taxonomy (NCBI): domain Eukaryota; kingdom Metazoa; phylum Chordata; class Mammalia; order Rodentia; family Sciuridae; genus Sciurus; species Sciurus vulgaris. The sequence continues at coordinate 29,006,752 of NC_136468.1, forward strand.
CAACCCCACCAGCAATGTATGAGTGTACCTTTTTCCCCACATCTTTGCCAACACCTATTGTTGCTTGTGTTTTTGATAATAGCCATTCTAATTGGGGTGAGATGGACTCTTAGGGTAGTTTTGATTTGCATTTCCCTTATTACTAGAGATGTTGAACATTCTTTTCATATATTTGTTGATTGCTTGTACATCTTCTGTGAAGTGTCTGTTCATTTCCTTAGCCCATTTATTGACTGGATTATTTGTATTCTTGGTGTAGAGTTTTTTGAGTTCTTTATATATGCTAGAAATTAGTGCTCTATCTGTAGTATGAGTGGCAAAGATTTTCTCCCATTCTGTAGGCTCTCACTTCACATTACTGATAGTTTCCTTTGCTGAGAGAAAGCTATTTAGTTTGAATCTATCCCAGTTGTTGATTCTTGCTTTTATTTCTTATGCTATGGGAGTCCTGTTGAGGAAGTCTGATCGTAAGCCAACATGTTGAAGATTTGGACCTACTTTTTCTTCTATAAGATGCAGGGTCTCTGGTCTGATTCTGAGGTCCTTGATCCATTGTGAGTTGAGTTTTGTGCAGGGTGAGAGATAGGGGCTTAATTTCATTCTGTTGCCTATGGATTTCCAGTTTTCCCAGGTCCATTTGTTGAAGAGGCTATCTTTTCTCCATTGCATATTTTTGGCCACTTTGTCTAGTATGAGAAAATTGTATTTATTTGAGTTTATGTCCATGTCCTCTATTTTGTACCATTGATCTACCTGTCTATTTTGGTACCAATACCATGCCGTTTTTGTGAGTATTGCTTTGTAGTATAGTTGAAGATCTGGTATTCTGATACCCCCTGCTTCACTCTTTCTGCTGAGGATTGCTTTAGCTATTCTGGGTTTTTTATTCTTCCAGATGAATTTCATAATTGCTTGCTCTATTTCTGTAAGGTAGTCATTGGGATTTTAATTAGAATTGCATTGAATCTATAAGCACTTTTGGTAGTGTGGCCATTTTGACAATATTAATTCTGCCTATCCAAGAACATGGGAGATCTTTTCATCTTCTAAGATTTTCTTTAATTTCTTTCTTTAGTGTTATGTAGTTCTCATTGTACAGGTCTTTCACCTCTTTTGTGAGATTGATTCCCAAGTATTTTATTTTTTTCAATGCTATTGTGAATGGGGTAGTTTTCCTAACTTTTCTTTCTGAAGATTCACCACTTATGTATAAAATGCATTGGATTTATGAGCATTGATCTTGTAACTGCTACTTTACTGAATTCACTTATGAGTTCTAAGAGTTTTCTGGTGGAATTTCCAGGTTCCTCTAAATATATAATCATGTCATCAGAGAACAGGGATAGTTTGAGTTCCTCTTTTCCAATTCGTATCCCTTTAATTTCTTTGGTTTGTCTAATTGCTCTGGCTAGAGTCTCAAGAACAATATTGAATAGAAGTGGTGAAAGAGGGCATCCCTGCCTTGTTCCAGTTTTTAGGGGGAATGCTTTTAGTTTTTCACCATTTAGAAGGATATTGGCCATGGGCTTAGCATAGATGGCCTTTACAATGTTAAGGAATGTTCCCACTACCCCAATTTTCTCTAGTGTTTTGAGCATGAAGGGATGCTGTATTTTATCGAATGCTTTTTCTGCATCTATTTAAATAATCATGTGATTCTTAACTTTTAGTCTGTTGATATGGTGAATGACATTTATTGATTTCCGGATGTTGAAACAACCTTGCATCCCTGGGATAATACCCACTTGATCGTGGTGCACTATCTTTTTAATATATTTTTGTATGCAATTTGCTAAAATTTTGTTGAGAATTTTTGTGTCGATGTTCATTAAGGACATTGGTCTGAAATTTTCTTTCCTCGATGTGTCTCTGTCTGGTTTAGGTATCAGGGTGATATTGGCTTCATAGAATGAGTTTGGGAGGGTTCCCTCCTTTCTATTTCATGGAATACTTTGAGGAGTATTTGAATGAGCTCTTCTTTAAAGGTTTTGTAGAACTCGGCTGAGAACCCATCTGGTCCCGGACTTTTCTTTGTTGGTAGGCTTTTGATGACCTCTTCTATTTCATTGCTTGAAATTGATTTATTTAAGTTGTGTATGTCCTCCTTGTTCAGTTTATGTAATTCATATGTCTCTAGAAACTTGTTGATGTCTTCGAGGTTTTCTGTTTTGTTGGAATATAGATTTTCAAAATAGCTTCTAATTATGTTTTGTATTTCACTCGTGTCTGTTGTAATATTTCTTTATTCATTCTGAATTTTAGTAATTTGAGTTTTCTCCCTCTTTCTCTTTGTTAGTGTGGCTAAAGGTTTATCAATTTTGTTTATTTTTTCAAAGAACCAACTATTTATTTTGTTAATCTTTATGATTGTTTCTTTTGTTTCAATTTCGTTGATTTCGGCTCTGATTTTAACTATTTCCTGTCTTCTACTACTTTTGGTGTTGGTCTGCTCTTCTTTTTCTAGGGCTTTGAGCTGTAGTGTTAAGTCGTTTATTTGTTGATTTCTACTTCTTTTGTTGAATGCACCCATGAAATAAATCTTCCTCTAATTACTGCTTTCATAGTGTCCCAGAGATTTTGATATGATGTGTCTTTGTTCTTGTTTACTTCTAAGAATTTTTTTATTTCCCTCCTGATGTCTTCTGTTATTCATTCATCATATAATAGCATTTATTTAATCTCCAGGTATTGGAGAAGTTTCTGTTTTTTATTCTGTCATTTATTTCTAATTTCAATTCATTATGATGTGATAGAATACAAGGTAGTACATCTATCTTCTTGTATTTGTTAACAGTAGCTTTGTGGCATAAAACATGGTCTATTTTAGAGAAGGATCCATGTGCTGCTGAGAAGAAAGTGTATTCGCTCTTTGTTGGATGGTATATTCTATATATGTCCGTTAAGTCTAAATTGTTGATTGTGTTATTGAGATCTATGGTTTCTTTATTCAATTTTTATTTGTAACATCTATCCAGCGGTGAAACAGGCATGTTAAAATCACCTAGTATTATTGTGTTGTGGTCTATTTGATTTCTGGAATTGAGAAGGATTTGTTTGACGTACATCGTTGAGCCAATGTTCGGGGCATAGATATTTATGATTGTTATGTCTTGCTGATTTATGCTTCTCTTGAGCAGTATGTAATGTCCTTCTTTATCTTTTCTGACTAGTTTTGGTTTGACATCCACATTATCTGATATGAGGACGGATACTCCAGCTTTTTTGCCATGTCCATGTGCATGGTATGTTTTTTCCCATCCTTTCACCTTTAGTCTATGGGTATCTCTTTCTATAAGATGAGTCTCTTGCAGGTAGCATATTGTTGGATTTTTCTTTTTAATCCAATGTGCCAGTCTATGTCTTTTGATGAGTTCAGGCCATTAGCATTCAGGATTATTATTGTGATATGATTTGTATTTCCAGTCATTTGACTCATTTTTGCTTTTTGACATGATTTGGTTTCTCCTTTATTTGGCTATTCCTTTAGGCTATTTGCTCCCACTGCTGATTTGCATCATTGTTTTTCATCTCTTCCTCATGGAATATTTTGCTGAGTATGTTCTGTAATGCTGGCTTTCTTTTTGTAAATTCTTTTAGCTTTTGTTTATCATGGAAGGATTTTATTTTGTCGTCAAATCTGAAAGTAAGTTTTGCTGGGTATAAGATTCTTGGTTGGCATCCGTTTTCTTTCAGGGCTTGGTAAATGTTGTTCCAGGCCCTTCTAGCTTTTAGGGTGTGGAATGAAAAATCTGCTAATATTCTTATTGGCTTTCCCCTGAGTGTAATTTGATTCTTTTCTCTCACGTCCTTTAAAATTTTGTCTTTATTTTGTATGTTAGGTATTTTCATTATAATGTGCCTTGGTGTGGTTCTGCTGTAATTTTGTATATTTGGAGTCCTATAAGCCTCTTGTACCTGGTTTTCCATTTCTTTCTTCAGATCTGGAAAATTTTCTGATACTATTTCATTGAATAGATTGTTCATTCCTTTGGTTTGTTTCTCTAAGCCTTCCCCAATCCCAATAATTCTTAAATTTGGCCTTTTCATGATATCCCATAATTCTTGTAGATTCTGTTCATGATTTCTTACCATCTTCTCTGTTTGGTCAACTTTGTTTTCAAGATTAAATATTTTGTCTTCAATGTCTGAGGTTCTGTCTTCCAGGTGTTCTATCCTCTTGGTTATGCTTTCTATGGAGTTTTTAACTTGGTTTATTGTTTCCAATATTGTTTATTGTTTCAAGGATTTCTGTTTTTTTTTCAGTATCTCTAACTCTTTATTGAAATTATATCTTGCTTCCCATATTTGCTCTTTTAACTGTTGATTGGTGCAATCACTTAATGCTTGCATTTGCTCTTTCATCTCATCCTTCAATGCCTGCATTTGCTCTTTCATCTCTTCGTTTGCTTCCCTGGTTGTTTTAATTAGGTACATTCTGAACTCCCATTTCTGACATTTCTTCTGCTGTGCTGTCATTGGGTTTTATTGATATAGTATCTAGGTTTGTTTGGGACATTTTCTTCCCTTGTTTTCTCATATTGGTCAGATGTCAGTGGGACTCTGAGATATTGCAGATTTCCTCTTTGGCTTACAGTGTCCCTGTAGATTTCCAGTATATCACCTCCCAGACTTCAGTAGCTTGAAGTCTTGGAGGAACTTGATAATGCAGTGCTTCCGAAGAAAGCTGCCCCTAGCCCACTACTGGTCCCAGGGCTGGGTGTTGGCTCTGTGCGGAAAGGCTCTCACTGGGCGGCCTGCTCCAAGAAGCTGGCTGTGGAAGGAGCATGCCATCAAGGGAGTAGGGCTGCTTGGAGAAGTCTCTGGCTGCCCTTCCCTGGTCCAGAAGCCACCTGCGTGCCAGGGCCCACTGCTGGGTCTGGGGCTTGGAGTTGGCTCTGTGCAGAAAGGCTCTCACCGGGCAGCCTGCTTCAAGAAGCTGGCTGTGGAAGGAGCCTGCCACCGCAGGGAGCAGTGCTGCTTGGGGAAGACTCTAGCTGCCCTGCCCTGCTCTGAGAAGCTGCTCCTCTCCAGCCCTGCTGTCCGGCCGAGCTTCACCTGGTGGGAGAGACTCACCCTGCGGCTCTATGTTAGTCTGAGTCTCTCATTGTCTCCCCTTCTTGAATCCTGGGTTTTGGAGTGATGGGAGATGCAGTCCCCCTCCAGTCCACCATTGGATCCTCTATATGTAGTTTTCTATTTCACCTATTAGTTTTCTATTCACCTATTCACATGTTATTTTAAGCAATGACTGATGCTTCTGCAGTTTGGCTTGACCTGTTTTTATACTTCTGTATTTTTCAACATCAACATAACACAGAAAACTGATAAAAAGTATACTCCTTGATCAGAGATGGAGTAACAGAGGAAAATGGAATTGGAGAGTCTCAGGGTGACTCTTGTTGCTATAACATACACCTTGGACTCACAGGGTAGGAGAAGGAAGAAAAATACATGTCTTTATAATACTTCATTTCTTCTGAATAATTCTTGAAAAGTTCTGCTTACTATGATTATCGAGAGGAATTAAAATTAAAGTGATATAATTGATTGAGAAAATGAATTATTTGAGAAGTCATGACAGACTGAAGTCTGAGATGCCCTGGCCTCCTGCTACATCATGATTTACTGAAAGTTAAGTAAATATCATATTGTCTATGTTTCTCAATGGGTTTTCATCACAGAGTGGGATTTTACTTTGCAAAATTTACATCCATAAAAGGATGTGAAAAGTTGAGAAGTTTGGTTGTGTGTGGCTAATTCATTCTCAGTTTTACCCCCTTTTGCATTCAAGAGTTTTTCCAATTTTCTATTAAAAAGTAGACTTGGCTATGAAGTATGTAGTAGTAATCCAAATATATTTTGTGTAGCCCAGCAGCTATTTTATTTTTTTCTGGTGTAAATAAAGAATTGTTTTAATTATTCTTGTTTGATTTTAAATTATACATACTTTAATATTGTTTTTTTTTTTAAGATAGTCATAATAAATCATGATGTTATATCCTTAACAGTACCATTTTTCTTCTATTAATTCTAATTAGAATTTCATGTGAGGCAAAAGAGAGAAGGTAAAATGGTGGTCGGTGGAGGTTTCCAAATTAACAATTAGTACAGAAACACAATCATGGATAAAGTTTGCAACTTTGTACAAAACTTTATTTTATTTATTTTTATTTTTATTTTTTAAAATTTGGTAGTGGGCATTTTGAACCCAGAGGCTGAACTATATTTCCTATACTTGTTATTTTGAGACAGGGGTTTACAAAGTTTCTCAGGGAGAACTTGGACTTGTGACCCTCCTACTTCAGCTTCCAGAGGTGCTGGGATTATAGGCATGTCCCTCCACACCCAGCAAAAAGACATACTTTGAATTTCAGCAAATAATAAGATATTGGTTGCATGTAGTAATTTCTTTCAGAAATAGGCTCCTTTTGAATTCTTTGAAGCAAAATGGAAAGAAAAATCATTTGGGAAGGGAATTGGCTGCTGGGTAAAATTTCTCTTGTTCAATGATGTATCTTAAAACTTGAAATAGTCATTTCTTTTAATTTGTAATGTGTCTTATTTCAGCACACCAAATGCTAAATGGAGTGTAATAGATTTTATAGAAATGCCAAGACAGGTAATAATTTACATGTGTTCTTCTGTATAAAAAATCAATAGTATGTATTATAAACCCTATGGAATGCTGACATGGAAAAATCCATGTTCAAATCAGTTCTTTTTGTACAGATAAATGACCTCAGATCTGAACCAGACAATGATGAGCTAACTTCTTTTTTGGTCTATATTTCTATAAGTAGCAACTGTAGAAATAGATGAGTTGTGCCTATTCCCATTTAAAAAATTAAAGTTACAACTGGGATTAAACTTAGAGAAAATATTTTAAAGATAGTTTTCTTTTTTTGCAGTGAATATATTCCAAATTTTCTTATAAAAATAAATCTCTTAGTTTAGACTTTTATTTTTCAGGTATAATCTCCTTCAAAGCTTATGTGTCAATATTTACATTTTGCTAAAAAAAAAACAAACCCTAGAAATAGTTGAACTATTAAAAGCAGCAACAACAATGGATATTTTACACTTTAAGTTTTCATATCCACTTACTCAACTTAACAACTTGGGTGGGTAGAGCTGAGAACAGGTATTAAAATCCTTGTTTTACAGATGAAAAATTTTGTTTCTAAAAAGATAAAGAATTTATATTGTGCCAGGCTCCAACAAGGTGGCTGGAGCTCCCTGTGGTTTTTTTCATGGTCAGAATCAGTCTTAAGGTGTCAGGCCATGGCAGTCATCCAAGCAGGAAAGCATCATTGTTCAGATTGAGGAGGCCAATGCTTATGAGTAAAGGGGAGTCATCTCATACAAACACAGGCAGCCCCTCCAACAGCATTTTCATAAGCCAAGCTCCAAAGTTGGGTACTTGAGTTCTGTAGCCCACCATTTTGGGAATGATGCCCAGCTCAACTCAAGCATGCATCTATTGCAATGGAGCATCTAGAGAAGATGTAAAGGGATTTATTTTTTCCTGTTTAGCTTTGATTTCTCTTTGCATAAGAGTGAAAATTGTGACACGCTTAAGTGGTCTAAAGCAAAAAGGATAGAAAAATAGCTCATCTGTTTAACTGAAATCCCAAGCTAATAGGATGATTGGGGAAGCTATATCACTGGTTTTATTTTGGCAACTTTTTTTTTTTTTCTGTTCCATAATTAACCCAGAGTTCCTCTTTCTGAATTATTTTTAAAGAAACAAAATACGAGTTAGAATACAAATTTGCTCCCATCCCATTTCCAGAAGCTACTGATCTTCTGAAGCTGATGTTTATTTTTCTCCATTTGTATCTCAATAATATGTAAGATAATGACTTATGTTGCTTTGTGTGCATTTTAAGAGTTACATGAAGGGTGACATGGTAGAGTTAAGACATTAATCCTGCTTTTTTTCCTCTTATATTTTTGTTTCTGGAATTCATTCTGGTTGATTCATATAAGACAAGTTTGTTCTTTTTTTGCATTCACTATAATTAAAATTTCCATTCCTATGTTGATTGACATTTACATTGTTCCCATCCTTTTTATTCTTAAAAATAAGTGTGGAAGTTGCCTTGTGCCATATGTGAGAACTCCACTAAAGTTTATACTTAGGAGTAGTATTTTGGGTTTACAGGGTAAAAGCATTTAGCATATTAAGATATTGACAAGTCACTTCTCCTTCAGTAGCAGGACATGAGAGTTCTCATTTCTTCCTGCCATCTGAAACAGTTGAGTATTGTCATTTTCTTTCATTTTTGCCTAATAGAGATGCAATTTCATCTTGTATTTTACTTTGCAATTCTCTTTTAGGTTGAGCACATTTCCATACTTTCATAGGTCATTTGGGTTTTCTTTTTAGTAAAATTCCTGGTCCCATTCTTTGTCCATCATTTTTTCAATTCTCTTTTCTTTCTTATCACTGTTTCTGCAGATATTGTATGTGTCTTTTTGTCTGTGTCACAGTACAAGAAGGAAATTACAAAGGCCTCATAGAATGGGGTATATTTGAAAGAAAATGATAAAATGGTAGTAAATAACCTCAAGATCACAGCATTCCTAGGTATTCCCATGATGCCTGATTCCCTCAGTTCCAGAGAAAACCTTCAATAACTGTGTCCCAAAATGCTGTATTATTGGATACAAGATTATGAGGAGACCCCATCAGGAGTTTTATCAATGTGCATGCAAATCAACAGATATTATGTCATTTTGTTTTTATACCATATTACAATAATTCAACTCTGAGCCAATGTTCTGGGTACTTATTTTGTACAATATTTCTTATGGGAATTGTGAACCTGTACTATACCCTTGTTTGACATCTTTAGAAGGACCAACTGGAGCCAGACTTTTCCTGGTAGGTATTACCAGATCTCATTACTCCTTCATACCACAGTCTGATTCCGACCTGTGGCTTAATTGTAGCTTTGCTGATAGTTGCCTTTTTGGCTCAGAAATGTAAAACTTTAGGAAAGGCATATTTATCATTATCGTCTTTTATTCTTTTGCTTGTTTAGTCTTACTTAGGAGCCCTCTCCTACTCTGATGTCATAATGGCATCATCCTTAATTTTCTTCTCAAAATTTTCAATACTTAATTTTCATATTTAGATTTTAAATCTAAAATGGGTTTACATATGACATCAAGAAAGAAATACAACTTTTTTCCCCCACATGGATTATGATCTTTCTCTAATACCACTTTGTCGACTGGTTCAACCATGTCTATCATTTATAGCGACAGTTCTCTTATTTTGTGAAGTTCTCTCGAAGTTTCACTGTTTTCTGTTCTCTGCCGTTGTTCTTATTCGGCCATCTTGTACTAATATCACGCTGATTTTTAACACAGTAGCTACGAAATAGTTTTGCTATCTGGTAAGGCACTAACTATCAGTCTCCTTCAGGACAGGCTTTCCCCATCCTTACTCTCATTCCTTTTCTCCTTAGCACTTACACTTGACATTACACATATTGCTTATTTGTTTATCGCCTGTCTTTCTCAAGAAAATTTAAATTCAGTGAGAGTAAAACTTTATTTTGTTCACTATTATGCCTAAAGTAAGACTATTTATTTAATTATTGAACAAATTTGAGTTAGTGTGTATAAATGAATAAATGAATGAATAAAGAAATATAGGTTATTAAGTCATGATTTTTTTCTCTTTAATTTTGATATTCTGGTTTCATAAAATTAAACAAGTAGCTTTCAGACATTTTGTATAAATGCATATTTATTCTTTAGGATATATCAAGGTCTAGAGCTTCCTTGTGAGTTGATGTTGGTAAATGATTTAATTTATTTAACATTACAGTTTTCCTTGGGTTTCTAAAACTTTTATTCTTGAGCTATTTTTGGTACTTTGCATTTTCTTATAAAATTGTTCCTGTTTCCTACATTTTCAGATGAATTTGTGCATGTGCTTACTGGTGCTGCTGCAACAAATAACCCCAATATATTGACTTGAACGAACCCAATGGGTAGTTTCAGAGGTCAAATGTCTCAAATGGGTGGCAGAGCCTTTTCCTTCCTTGTCCCAGCTTCCAATAATTTCTCATATTATGTGTTGGGTCACCTCCTGGCTTCCCATTTTCCCCACCGCCACGCCCACTTATAAGAACCCTTAAGATTGTGGTGTTCCATTCTTGCGTGTATAATTCGTGATACTCTTTCCAGTTTAAAATCCTTCGCTGAATCTCATATGCAAATTCCTATTTTCCTGTCAGGTAGCATATTCACAGGCACTGAGACTAGGCTATGGACATCTTTTAGAGGGCAAATACTCTTATCTACCAAAATAGCTTCATATTTTTCATTGTAATTTCTCCTATATCTCTTAGGTATACCCCCTCCCCATTTCAGATAGTATTTACTTCTTTCTCTATCACTTTCACTTAGCCAATTGATCTGATAATTTGTTTTATCAGCAACCGGACAGCTGTTGTGGGTATAGTATAAAGATCAGAAAGTCATGGTAGGTCCTGCTGGGCATTCTGATTATGTTATTCCCCCGCTCCCTCCAGTCATTCCTCACTACTTCATCAAACACAACTTCCCTTGTGCTCTGGGTAGTTGGAAGTAACCCCTAGTTGGATGCTTCCTAAATCTGTGTTACAGTAATAGCACATGCAGAGCATTCTCATTCTGCTTCCCATTCTCATTCTCTATGAATGAAACCTGGGAGCGCCTTTCCTCTCCTGACTCAGCTCTCGGGAGTATCCACGGAGGCGCGCGCCTCACCTCTCTACTCCCAGGGGTCTGACGCCTGGGCATGCGCACCAGCTGTGGCCTAATGGAGGCAGCGATGCGGGTTTCACTCCTTCCACTCTCCTCTGATCACCCCGCTTCAATTATCCTTCCCCTTCAGGCTCCCCTTTCGACCATCGCCCCGCACCCAGTCTTCAGGACCGGTCACGCAGGTTCTGACATCTGGGGAATGAACCTGTCGAGTTCATCCCCTCGCCTGTAGCAAGCAGCCCGGGCTCCGCGCCTCCGCCCTTATTCCCTAGCCGCTGCCAGCTCTTAGGAGTGAAAACCACTACAAATGGCTTGAATGAAACGTGGGTTTTGTGAGTGGTAAACCACCAGGGGATCCGGTCTTCCCACAATGCAGAATCTCTCTGGGAGGAGGAGGGGTAAGGGAGGAGGCAAGGGGCAGAGCGTTCGTCTCGCCGGCTCGCGCAGTGGCTGGAGCGGCGGGAAGAGGCTGGGCCACCTCCCCCTTCCCGGCCACGCACCGCCTTGCCCGCGGCGGTTCCAGGCACCACACTCTCCGCCCGGTCTGCGCCCGCTGTGGCAGTGACAAGCTTCTGCGGCCGACGGTACTGTCCACCCACCAGCAGCGGTCTCTTCTCCCCCAGCTCCCACGATTTCTGTCTCTGCAGGGGCTCGCCGCCCAGCAGCCGGCGCCGCCCCCTCGTCAACTTTGAGCCGGAGGAGAAGCAACTTTGACAGTGGCCTCAGGTTTCCAGTCCGGCTTCTTCCTGGCATCATTAGCCTCGAAAGTCGCTGGGGTTAGGTGGGGCAAGAGTTTCCCGGCGCATCAGCCTTGAGTCTACAACCTGTTTCCAGCGAGCGGGAAGCAGGATTGTGACTGTCAGTCATCAGGGGGAGGGGGACTTGTTTTTCTTTCCCTTTAGAGACCTCCGCTTGCAACTGGATAAAGCAGTAGCGAAAGGATGTAAATAGGCAGTGCAACTGTTACCAAGAAGGCAACCACCACCCAAAGGCAGGGAGGAGCACAGGGCTTCGTCCGGGCTTCGCCCAGTCGCAACATTAATCAACAATCAGGTGTTGTTGCAACTTTTCAAGGTCAGCCACCGGAGCAGCTGTTCCCTTTCGGAACCTTGGGGGTACACAGAGCTTGGATTGGTTTTGGCTGAAATGCACAGGACACCAAACGAGGAAGGATTGTAGGGGGGAACCCCAAGACCCATCCCCCACTCTCCCGGTAATCTCCGGTTCCCCGCTGCCCAGGCGGGGGTGAGTATGTGACATGTGTCCAACTCTCCGCAGCAAGTTAGGCAGCAGGTGTTGGTCCTAAGCAAGAGCGGCGGCTGCCAGGTGCGCCCTAGCCAAGCCATGCGGGCCCGGGGCGCGCCACTCGGTCGCACGTCGCGGCTGCTGCTTCTGCTACTGCTCAAGGTTTCTTCTTTCTCTTCTGCACTCGCGTTTGTCCCCGCGCCCAGGAAGGAAACTTGTCTGGGGGAGAGCTGCTCACCTATATCGATCCAGCGCCGCAGCAGGGATGTTTGGGGACCAGGAATTTTTGTAAGAGACGTTCTGCGAGCCCGTGCGCCCAGGGAGGAACCGGAGAAAGGGGAGCGCGATGCGCCCTCCTGGGACCTACGGGCTGCCCGGGGCAGTGACCCAGGTGCAGCCAGAGGGGCGGAGACGTCGGCGGTCGGGCCCTCGGGACCTCCACTTGGCTCCTGGAGGTGGAAAGGTACCCGCGGTCAGGAACCCTCTGGAAATTTGGGGAGAGGGGACCCAACGGCCCTCCAACTCCTTCTTCAGACCTCAGAGGAGGACGAGAAAAGTCCCAGAAGCTCAGGTATTTCCCGGCGCAGCCAGGAGCAGAGCGTGAAAACAGAACCCGGAGCCAGCGATCTTTTTTATTGGCCAAGAAGAGCAGGAAAACCACTGGGTACCCACCACAAGCCCTCATCCAAAACAATCAATGGACCGGTGGGGCACGAAGGGAGGACAATTGCACCCCCCGGCAGGGCGCTACCCCACAATGGGTCCTCTGGTGAGGGAGTTCATGATCGCTGGGGTCCCCGTCGGGGGAACAGCACCAACCGGCGGGTGAGATTGAAGAACCCCTTCTATCCGCTGACCCAGGAGTCATATGGAGCCTATGCAGTCATGTGTTTATCAGTGGTGATCTTTGGGACCGGCATCATTGGCAACCTGGCGGTGATGTGCATAGTGTGTCACAACTACTACATGCGGAGCATCTCCAACTCCCTCTTGGCCAACCTGGCCTTCTGGGACTTTCTCATCATCTTCTTCTGCCTTCCACTTGTCATTTTCCACGAGCTGACCAAGAAGTGGCTGTTGGAAGACTTCTCCTGCAAGATTGTGCCCTATATCGAGGTAATGCCATCTAGGGGTTTTCAAGCTACTGGCTTTATCCATTTCCGGGAGTATAGCATCAAAGAACTCCTGCTGGACTCACCTATCTGGCTGAACCTCTTCGCTTTTTCTTTGAGTCCCTCCATCTGTCTTTTCAATCATTTACGCACGTATGCGTACGTGTAACAAGAGGCAGCTTTGCTAGATCACCTTCAAATTCAGCTGCTTCTGGGCTGTGGAAACAAAATGATGGTCTCAAAATGCATAGAATTGTTTGGATTATAAATCTCTCTCTTTAAATATGGTACTATGTATATTTCTGATTTGGCATCCATCAGAGATTGTAGAGTTAAAACAATGTCCAGTCCATGGTTTTCCTTATCAAAGCCTAGCAAGAAAGAAGCAGGAAGAGGGAGAGAGGGAGAGAAAGTGGGGGCGGGGTGGGGGGTGGAGAGAGGCCATTAGCATTTATTTACTAGATTTCTAGTGCTTCCATGTGATTTGCTCCTCTAGGAAAATTATTACAGTCTTTCAAAATACAAAAGTGCAATAACATTATATTTGAAAAAAAAAAAGGGAATTTTTCTTTGTTGATTGGCCTCGGGATATATTAATAACCCCTCAAAATAGTTTAAATGTCTGACTGTCTACCAGAGTATTCCATCTAAATATCTCTCTTTTGCCCTTCTGGATTTCATAATTTTATTATTTTTATATGAATGAATTAAGTAAAAATAAGACTGGTTAAAATGGGACACAATCTTTTTAATATTCTCCAAGTATATATTTGCTATTTGTTATGAGTATAACGAATTTACTATCTCAAGGCATTTACTCTTAGGCTAGAAAATTTTAGGAAGACAGAGGCATGTATAGTTCCCAAACTTTGAAAATGATTATTTTGAATAAGATTTTACTGCTTCAGCCTACACCAAACGTCCCAAACCAGAATTGTGGTAGTTGGAATTTGCTCTTTAAATGGCCTCTCTTTAAACACCAGCTCTTGGAAGGGACCCAAGGGTTTTGATGCCAGTTGTGTTTTTAGCCAGCTGGCCCTTGATTTTCTCCATTCAGACTGTCCATTTCACTTATGGAAGCAGAAGAAGAGAAACTGTAAATATTCCAGAGCCCCTGATCCTGTCTGGCACCAGGGCCAGTGACACTATGTTCAACATTGTTCCAGGGCCTAAAGCTAGGGGATAAGTAAACAGAAAACAGTACTTACTTAAAAGGACCAAAGCAAGAGACAGTAAATAAGACCCTCTGTTATCCTGACAGGGATCAGATGCAGAGTCATTTCATGGTTACTAAGTCAGCTGCTGTGACTTTGATAGGTTGCCAAGCTCGAAACATCTACATTTATTTGAAAGGTAATTCATTTTTGAATTGGGTAGGAGGTAGTAGAATTTATGTTTGAGAATATCTGTCTATTTACTAATTGCCTTTTCAAGGTCAATTTCAGTTTAGAATTTCTCTGTTTATTTGAATAGTATAGAGGAAATTAATTTATGCAAGAAGGAGACAAAAAGTAAAATATAAAGGGAACAGGAGAGGCACATTCCCTTCCCTAATAAGAGAGAAGTGCATGAACTAGTCTCACTGGAAATGTTCTGGACACATAGAAACCTTTATACTGGAAAACCCTGTACAGGGCAGAAAGAAGAAACTAGAGAAAGAGTAGAAAATTACCAAGTTCTTGAAAGAAAACTTTAAATAAAAAGAAGGTCGTCAAATCAGGAAAGTAGGTAAAAACTTAGTTTAGCCAGACCAAAAAGTTTTGACCAATGGTATTTATTATGCATGTGTTTTAATTTTCATGCTCCCTAATTCTGTTTTCTAAATGTAGCGATGTCATCTTACATTTTTATTTCACTTTCCAATTTAATTTTTTTCTTAAGAATTTTTTAATCATTTTTCTCACAGGAAAAATGATCTCTCTTTTGTTTAGTTTTCCCTTCTTTATGACCTTCTCTCTAGGCTTTATTCTTCCTAGAGAAGCAAAAGTTCGAAAAAACTTCCCTTATTTTTTCTTGGAAAATTTTATTATACATTTACATTTCACGAATATTTATATCATACATTTAAACATAAATATTTAATATAAACATTCAATGTATATATGTTAAGAGTAGTGAATGGCAATCTTAGTATGTAGTATTTCTATATTCCTACCTCTCCCTTTCTATTTCAGGATTTTGTTATCTTTATGGCTTTGTAATAAATCTTACAATGACCAAGGACAAATAGAATAGCAGGAAAAGGGGGATAGGAGAGAAGAGAATTTGAAATGATTTTGAAATGTTTTATAGAAATAATTATCAGACCATAGTAGTAGCCTCATAATTCTAATTACTGAGAACCAGAAACAGCAGTTGGAATATCAAAATAAATCATTCCTTCCTCCAGGAGGCACTACTATTTTCACAGAAGTAAGAGGTATTTAGTGCCTGTCCTACATTGGGGTCCTAAAGAAATACACCCTGAGATGGAGGTAATTGGGGCATGAAGTTTATTGAGGCATGTTTTAGGTTCAGTACCTATTAGGGGGTGAAGGGAGCAGGGCTGGGCAGAGGGAGAAGTTTCACTATGATACAATTGCCTTAAAGCTCTCAGCCATCTCTAGGAGGACCTCTGGGGCTGAGAGTGGGGGTGGGAATGGGCCATGTAGAGAGAGCCTAAACTGAGGCCAGAGGGCCCAGCCTTTATCTTCCTAAAGGGACTAAGTACTGGATACAAGCTGCTGCCAGAAGTAGGGCATAACCTTGAGTTTGATGGATCTCTTTGGTCAGGGGCAATTCCTGGAGAGAAATGTAACCAAGCACTATCACCCAGCAGCTAAGGGAAGCAATGTTTCATTCCTGAAGGATATTGGGAGGGAGCAGTGGGTGTGGTACGGAACCACAGTGTCCACTACACTGACTTTAGAATTATCATATTAACTTAGAAAGAGCACATTCTCAAGCAACCTTGCATTTTAGTGATGAAACACAGGTGCCCAGAGAAGAAAAACAACCATTCTGAGCAAATAAATAGTGTGTGGCAACAAGACTCAGTCTCCATACTTCTTCATGTTGATGTTTGCTGATTAGACAAACATCTATAAGTCAAAAGACAAATCCAGGGACTGTCGTTGCTTTTTAATTTTTTTAATTGATACTCGTTAGCATCTTTTAAACATTTCTGTATTTACTAGACAGGGGAAACAATAAGCCCAGTTAGCATTATTTGTTATACAATGATATTTTCATAAGTTTCATCTTGTTTCTCATAAACTAGCACTTGGTAACTGATTAAAGTTTTAGAAATTTCAAGACTTAAGACAAGTACTAAGACACTTTTAATGTGCCAAACATTTCAATGATAAGGCTTTATAGGTTATATTTCATGTTCTTAAAAATCACAAAGAAGATTGGTAGGACATTATAAATATCTTACACTTTCACTTTTTCAAACTTCCTCCCAATATTTTTCCTCTGGACCTTGATAATATCTAAAGACTATTTGACATTTGTCCTTTTTCATATTTCTACATTTTGCCTTTTCATCACTTTTTACTTATGTTTACTTTGTTGCCAGTTCCCTCTTTAAAACCATATATACTATTATAGATTTATAATGTAGGGTCTATCATTTTTCCAGTAATGTGGTCAGACTTTCTCAATGATTTTTACCTTTTAAACTTTTCTTAATTTTAAATTTTATCCACAACGGATTATTATTGACTCTTTTGATTGTTCTCTCCCATGTTCTTTTTTGTTTTTCGTTCATTTGATGATTTTTTTGTTTTGTTTTGTCAGCTTGGATGTTAGTGTTATCTGAAGTGAAAGGGAATTTGGGGGAGAACCAGGCTTGGTAGAAAAACAAAAAAACGTTTTTGAGCAGATGCTGCAGAATCTTTGCAATTGGCATTCCACTCCTCTATTTATTTCAGTTTGTTGGCTGAAGGCTTAAGGATAGCATCCACTTTCCAGGGTAAGCTGAAAGAAAGGGGGTTTTATGTTGTGAATATGGCATGTTCACATGGCTATGAGTAGGAATGTTTTGGGAACTGTTGTAACTGATAACTTTTCCCTTTCTATTCCAGGATTATGATATCTTTGTGGCCTCTTGATATATATCATAAAGACCACATACAAATGGAATAGTAGGAAAAGGGAGATAGGAGAGTGGAGAATTCCAATCGATGGGGGCCATCATCATAGATACAGTACTTCAAACTAGTTCATCATATAGTCATCAGTAAAAATCTATTATCAAAGGAATCGTTGTGTGTGTTGGGGGTGATTGGCGATGGAGGCCTGGGTGTGGATTGAAAAGGAGAATAATGGCAGAGGAGTCCCCACCATACCACTTGCTTCAGGATTTAACAAATGTTTAAAGCCAGATCATTAGAATTTGGGCATGGCAACCTGAGCAGCTTTTTGCTCATTACCTGATGGATTGAAGCCAGTCAGGCTAAGTGTCTCATATGCTCCAGATGGATCACCAAATATTTACTTCTGTTTGGATGTTAATTGGTGATTTCGAAATGCTCGAGATTTCTCTTTAAAGAATTCACAACTTCATGGTGGAGCAAAAGTCTTCAAGAAGGTGTAAGATAATCTCAGCTATAACAGTAATTTTATTTTACTAGGATACAAGATTCCTGTGTGGGAGTAAAGAGTAAATAAAGGGAACACATTTCATCAGGCCTCTGGTCCAGGGATAATTTACGACAAATCTAGAATGTTTTCTGAAGAGCCAGCCTCTGCCAGGGCTTTAGAAATACTGGTTTAAACTGAGTGAAACTAATGACTCTTTCTCTGCCTTCAATTGTGGTTAGCACTGACAAGCAGGGAAAGAAGGGAATTGAGGCTAAAGGTGGCATGGCCACACAGGTTTGCAACACTGTACCAATTTCCCTGGAATACCCACATTCAAATGGTAACACATTTAGCATGGCAGATGCTAAATTTACTTGAGTTGCTGATTAGCCATTAGGTATTCTGATGGACTTTTAAGTGGAAACATGCAGTTTTATGAGCAATTTGGAAATTGCTAATAATATTCTCAGGGAAAATGGACTTTGTGTAGGAATGGTGCTTAACAAATATTTTATGATTTCCCATTAATCCCTTTGTAATCATTTTCTACACTTCCACGTAAGTGAAAATATGTAGTTGATGACTCCAGCAAGAAAGAAAACCAGTTTCTGGGAGTGTGGTTTTATTTACAACTTCATTCCTGAATGGCACATGGTGAAATTACCTTATTTGGATCTAACATAAGAAATAAAAGTTCTGATATTTAAATTCAAACTTCAAATAGTTAACCACTGATTATAATGAAAATGTGCCATTTTATAAAGTTTGCCAGTGCAGTGGGAACAGAAGCATGTGTTTTACTTTACTTCCATTCTAGGTATATTATCTGGTATTTAGCTTTTAATGATTTTATATAAGACAACAGCACCCAATAACTGATTAAGGAACAGTTGGAATAATTCACTATTTGCTCTAATCCTTTTCCAAATATGTTATTATGTATTCTTTGAGTCACCATCCATTCATTCATTACTCATTTGTTGGGCTTTTCTTCAATGAGAGGTACTATTTTAGGAGTGGGCAGGAGAAGATTAGAGAAGAAGGGCAAAATTTTCTGAAGGTGAATATCATAAATAAGCTACTGTTATTAAAGCTATAGAAAAGTAGAATAATGTTCTATAGCATGACAATACTGTAGTAGAGGTTTTAATAAAGCATTGTGGAATGGGCCTAGGATGGGTCAACTCACAACTATACCTGATTGTGAACAAAGATGGAGCAATTCCAGTAAAAACTGTTTTCTCTGTAATTCTTTTCAATCATATTCTTATTGCTAATCTTTATAACTGCCTATACATGTGAGATCCACGATGAAAAGTTACAACTATGAAAAATTTTAATCTTGCTTTCTCATTTTCTTAAACTTTCTTAAGATAGGAAGCCCATAGAAACTGACAAGATAATTCAGCAGATAGGACACTCCTAGAATTTTTTTTTTAAACATGGAGTTTGTTTCAGTGTCTAAAACACTACCTCTGCTTTGGAATTATGAGTTCTTATCAGTGATAAGGATATTAAATAAACAAGATTTTAAAATTTTACTTAGTTTATTTATCTATGTGATAATAGCACTTCAGACTGAGTTTTTTTTTTTTTTTTTATTTTAATCTGAAAATCTCAAGTATTTAATTTGCCCTAAGAGAGTCTAGGAAGGCTGACAAGGGAGCTACTTTGGATGATGTTGTAGAATGAAAGAGAGGGAAGCATAACAAATGGACTTTCCCAAGAATTGGTTAATCTCTCAAGGGTACACTCAGTGTGAGGATTTGTCCTGAGATGCTGAGGCTCCCAAGATATATGGTTATGTCAGTAAAGCATCTCTCAACAGAGAATAGGAAGTAAATATGTCTGCAAGAGCTGAACGGGTCTGAACTTATGAGTCTACCTGAGGTAATGAGGGTGAGGGTGAGTGAGGTGAAGGGTCTACCTTGTTACCTGCCAGGCTAATTCTACATGGACCTTGATGGAATTCTTCCACCTTTAATGGCATCCTTATGTGTCACAACTAGATCTAATGGTGTCCCACTGGAAACACATGGACCTGTGTCTGAGATGTAGACTGTCGGAGAAGAAGGATGAATAGGCTGCTGGGTATGGAGGTTTGTCTCTTGCACTGCACTCCACTCCCATTCTGCAGGGTTTTCCTGAAGTTTCATCTCCTCAAAATTTGACCTGCCCAGGTCCCATTGTTGGTCAACCTTGTTGCTAAGACTAATTCTTAAATCTCCTAATGAGAATGGTATTTTTTGTGCTAGAAGAAATGATCCCATCTAAAATTTCATGGTGGAGTTCACAGTGAGATTACTGTAACTCTTAATATGAAGTCTCTGTATTTGCAAAGTAGGTATAGGTAGTTTCTAAAAAACTTCCATAAAACATAGGATATAATCTCAGTGCTGGAATTGCTCTAGATACAGAATACTTTAAGCTTATGAATTTATGATAGTTTTCAATATTATCTGTCTGCACACTTGGATGGTTCACAGTCTTGATGAGGTCGGGTCATTGATTTGATTCCTGAGTAAGCTAAGTCATTCTCATTACACATGTGACTCAATTCAAAGTTGCCATTTTCCCCCCAATAGTCTTTTTTCCATACTCCTCACCTTCAGTGTTTTTCCTCCCACCTTTACTGTCTGCTTGGTTCAAATCCCTCATATAGGAAAAGTAACAGATAAACTAATTCACATTAAGATGTGAGATTTAGAAAATATTGACTTTTTATAGAGGATTGAATGAAAGAAGAATACTCACTTAACAGACTATCAATGGCAGAATTCGGGTGAAAAGCTGGGAAATTTTGTCTTAAAATGTGTTTTTTCAGTATTCCTCAAATCCTAATGACACAGCTACAACTAATTTTATTTTTAATTTGGGAGCACCCTCATGCAAATGATGCTCATTAGTTACAAAGGGAAAAAAGTAAAATTAGTTCTGTTCTTTGGATACTCATCAGGACCCATAGGAGAACAAACCAAAATTCTTAGTCAACTGAGTTTTTATGATGAAACTTATAATAATACCAAGGATTGAAAACCGGACTGTGATCTTGGGGGAAATATTACATTTTGAAATGAATTTCTGACTACTGAGGATAAACATGGAATATAAAAATGTTTATGTTGATTCCAATATTTAGCTTATATCTTAGGACAAATGATGCTAATCTTGCTTCATTTGCATTTTTTATTAATGAACACAAAAATTTATAGTTAAATTATAACATTGGACAAGTCGTTATTAAATGAATTTCAAAAACTGCACAAGGAATGTATGTGCTACCAAAGTAATGTTTGAAAGAAAACCTTAATTTAAGCCAGGCATAGAAAGGGAAAGAAAAGATGTAGGAACTCAAGAGAAGTTTTAAACGGATCTATCGGTTTTAAGTAAACTTAATAGCTTTTTAAATAAGTGTGAGCATGTTATTAAACTTAAGCAACAGAAAAGAAAGTGTAAATGAGGCCATAATGAAAGTTGATAGTTGATACCTTCAAAATATTTTCTAATCAATGACTGTAGGAATCACATACATGAACAGTCAAGAGGAATATTTATTGTATGTGAGTCTATTGGATCAAATATCAGTGATGTAGACAAGGGTAAGATGCCTTCTCTTTGTGAAAGCTTGGCAGTGAAGAGCTCTATTTCATTCCAGAGATGTGTGTGCACTTGCAAAGGGTGAGTCAAATCTCCTCTACTCGCTGTTTTTGGTTTGAAAACTCTAATTGACATGTGTTACTGCTATAGTATGATGATCTATGTGTGCACTGTAATGAATACCTTTTGAAAAAGGTCATCAATAAACATGCTGTCCCCATTGGTGCTCAAAGCGGTACTTTTTTCATGGGGAAGTTGCCCTAAAGTACTGCAAGGAGGATGATTATGGAAAATGCTGGAAGCCACAGGCACAAGCCCAAGCCATTTAGAGTTTGGGAGGAAACTCTATCCTGTGCTCATCCTGCTTTTCTCCTGACTGTTGTTAGTCCCACAACCACTGACTTGTAATAGATTTTCGTTCATGGCTCAAATGAATGGGTTTCCTTAACAATAAAGTCTTTGTTCCTGAGGGTTACTTGTAAACAAAGGACAACTCATAAATAGATGTATTAAACATTTTTTATATGAAATAGAAGTTAGGTTAGAATGCCTGTTATTATGACCTTGGTTAGAAATTACCCTATTTTATAAAAACTAGTGTATTCCAGTCATTTCACTGTACTTAAGTACGTAGAGTTAATTTCACATGAAGGGCATTTTTCTTAGAAGGTCATTGATCATTTTCCCCCATCAGTGGTAATACTGATGTGTTGTACCTAAAGTTGAACAAAAGGTAGTATTTATTTAATAAGAGTTGTGCTGAAAAAGAGTAGTGATCTCTGATGTCTGTTTCACAGCTTACTCTCATTCTTCATAGTTTCTTCAATCTGTGTTTGTCTGCAGTAAGTTTCTGAGAAATGGAGCAATAGATAAGACAGCTCTCCAAGGATTACTGTTTTCACAGAGCATCTGTGTACTCCTTTTTCATATTGTTTTGAATGGATATGGACTTAATTTAGTACAAAGTGGATATGTTAATCCAGGTTTGCTCAAGGCCTGATATTTACATTGAATTAGAAAATTGAGCAATAGAGACAATGAAATCCAATAATGTCTTGATCTGTAAGTTATGCTCTCTACCTCAATTACTATCTGTTGTGCCTTAGAGGTTTCTTTTTGTTTGTTTTATTTTTAACAGAAACCCAGGAAACCATTGACCTTCAAATTAACTTGTGGTGGACAGAACAGTGCATTTTTTCCTTACAATGGAAGAAGACAGTTTCACTTTAAATCTTTCCCTAAAGTCACTGTTGCCATATACCTTGGCAAATGGATTAATTTCTCATCATTAATTTCTCACTGACACAAAAAAGCTGTCTTAAATTGGTCAACATAATAGCTAAACAGAAATTTGGAATTCAGGCTATCAAAACCACAAGTGTAACAGAGGGAGGAAACATTTGAAGACTCAGCGTATCTATGGTTCACATATCAGTATTGGGTGGAGTCTTATCAGTGGTCATAAGGGAATAGCTGAAGAGTTATGCCATTTCCATGCGGTGACCACATTCATGCTGCTTTGTTATCCTGATTGGACCACATACTTTTTGTTAGTTTGTTTCTATAACAAAACTTAGAAGTAACTCTAGAAGCCATTCTTAAAATTTTCCTTTGTATTTTTAAAATCGTCTATATTATATAGATTGTTTTTTCCCTTTCCAGTGGTTTATTTTCTTTTCAGTATCAATAATAACAGGAAGAACATCTATTTCCCTTTCCCTTTCTTAAGGAAATGGAGGCAAGGGAAAGATGAGAATTCATCTGTCATGGTCCTCAATCTCCTTTGAAATGTCTAGGCCATTAGCTCGAATCAATTGCACATTGACTGTAATAAGGAATAACCTTTACAAAAGATTTCAAACTGGATTCCAGTTCAGTTGTGTAAAACACTTAAGTTTAGAATACAACGAAGCTCTTGTATAATGTGAGTGATTTAAGCCCATAGTATTCATTCCCAAGTACTTTATAAATCACCAAATTAGCAAATATTTTAAAAGCATTACTTTGATTCCTAAAATGTGTTGGTATATAAGAGAAAATTTAAGTAACACATTTAAACTTCAAATGATCCTGAAAATAATATATAAAGCCAATGGCATTCTTTCCTGTTCTTTTTTTTTCCTACCCAGAAACAAACCTTTAACAACTTTATGAGGGTTACTGTCAATGCCAAAAATGACAAAGAAGGTATTGAAATCTAAATTCTGTGTGGTCTTCAAGTTCTCTTGCCACTGTGCACCATCCGTGCATTTCACAGATTTATTTATTTATTTATTTATTTATTTATCTATTTTCGAGGTATTAGGCCCACAGATTTAAATGCATGCTAAAAATCCGTAAGCCAAATCAACAAATCCCAAGGTTATCTTTATCTAATAGACTAACTAGGACATTGATGATATTTACAAGGAATTAGAACATATCCCTTGAAATGCAAATGTTCATATGGGAGATTTTATTATTTGGTCAGCTTGGGAAACTAGTTAAGCATCTCTAGCACTTTCTAAATATATTGGCATCATATCTGTCTAACATTTTTTTAAGCCAGTGATTCTCAACTACAGTTTCCAAGCATACATGGGTATGTCCTGAGCAAGGAGGGACAGCAAGCACGTCAGGAATTGTGCATAGTCAAGTCTATCCCCTCTAGTAGGCTGTACTGAGTCATCCTATGAAAAAAACTAATTTGTTGGGTGTGTAGCAGCAGGTGTGGGAAAGTCACACATGTGGATTCCACATCTCTTGAGGACAAAATCCATGCCTTATCCATCATTGTTCCTAGAAGCAAGCACAGTATAACATATCTAGTATGTTCTCTGTTCCAAAAATATGAATATGCATTTACACACATGCACACACACATGGCATCAATGCAGTGGCTCTCTTTGCCCTAAAAACAGAGTTCAATAAAGCCATAATAAAAATGGGAACGGTATATCATAGAGGTGACCAAGACGAGTGACCCTTAACCCCTGACTTTAGCACTGGGGCTGACACTTCCATGTGTAAATTCTCAGGCTTCAACTTCTTCTGAGTCTCTCCTGTGTCTTGTCGCAATGCCGTAGGTGGCCACCACTGCCCAAAGCCCTACCACTCTGGATGTTGACAGGGCTGCAGCTGAAGGAGCTCTATTGTTATCCCTCTGGGATACAAAGAACAGCAGAACATTGTTGTTTGAAAAAAAAAAAAAAAAAAAAAAAAAGATCTCAGAGTTGTTTATTTTGATTCCCTTGCCATTTCTGAATTTTGAAGCCAATTTCCACACAAAACTCAATATCTTATTTTGCCAAATAGTGAAAATTTTCTGCTTCCAGCTTTCCTCTGATCTTGAAATTCTCAAAATTAATAGTGTTTTCTATTAAAAGTATTTACAGTTCTGCTTTTGTGCTGTTAATTATCCCTCCTATTGCAGTTTAATTCATAAGAGATTGCATCTCATTCCATCTCAGAATGTTGCTTCAAAGTACTACCCTTTGAAGCCAACGCTTAACAGCTTTCCTCCCAGGAGCATATTTCATAGTGATATTGAATTTTAGCAATCAGATATGGTCATTAAATGTAGAAGATCCAGCATTCATGATACTATTTTATAATTGCATATAATTGCACTATTCATCTTGGTAGAATCTTTAATAAGCTGTACGTAAACAAGTACATTTAAAAAGTGTGATGGAAATCTTTTCATGTTATCACAACATTTAGGAATTTTAATTACATGGGTAAATTTCATATATGGGTAAGTGGAAACTAGGCCAACACCACTTATTCAGATGATTTTTATCAGTTCATTTTAGAGGTGTGCTATTAATTCTGTACATATGTTACAGTCTTCTAAAATGAGTTGGGGAAGTACTGTGCAGGGCCTTCCCCCATTTCTTGGTTTTTCACTTCATAACATTTGGTGCATAAATGAATTTACCGAAAATATCTGAAGTCACACTGCAGGCAGTGCAGCAGGAGAGCAAGGATGTCTAGGAGTGGCATTTGGGCTGCTGTTGCTGTTGGCAACTATGCTGCAAGTACTGTCTGCACCTGGGGCAACTCTGCTTTCCTTACCGGCTTCTTCTGCAACTCGCTCTGTTGCTCCTGTGACCTTTCTGGATTGCTCACCCTGTTTCAGCTGGATCCTAACCACAGAGGATGTTATCAGTGAGAAGTACAATTGGAAAATGAGAAGCTGGATACAGGGGCTTCTGGAGTATTGGGTATGAAAATTGGAAAGCATTCCTCCATCCATGATTTGTTAAGAAAACTACAGATCAAATATGTTTGAGATTGTACTTGGTACTAAAGCATTGGGGAATCATGTCTGAAGAACTGAGCATCTTTAAATAAAATGCACTGCAAAAGAATTCTTGAGCAAAACGTTGGAGCACATATAAGTGATCTACCTTGGCTTTTGCTGTCTTGTGAGATGGAATGTATGGAATTTGGAAAATGTTCTCTTGCTTTTTGGAAAAGTTCTTCTAATTAAGAGTGAATGTGCAGCACAGCTTCTGATAACTAGCGCTGGCAATCTAACACACCCATCCTAATCCACATCCACCCACATGCATTTGCTGTTACCTCTCATGAACTCCTCTAACCAACTTGGAGGTAGAGATGCAAATGCTAGCACTTCTGATAATTGGTCCAGATTTTTGAAAATCTCTAAACTTATAATTAGGGAGATTAATAGAGGAGAGGATGCTATCCTTTGTGTGCTGTTTGCTTTTTGTAAGTAATGATGTGCTGAGCCTCTAACAGACTGCCTCTTCTCAGAGTCTCCAGTATTTTTATATTACGGAGCTTTCCTTTTATTAGAAATGTTATTCATAATTTAAAAAGAATGCAAAGCATACAGCCTTAGCTTCAGATTTGTGAACTGACTCTGGGTACATAGCGACAGAGAACCGTGCACAAAGATTTGCCTTGATGAAAACTACATAGAGAGATTTGCTGAGGATTTGCATATATCTGATACCTTGAAAACTTTTTTGTTTTATATTCTTAAGAGAAATGAATCAAAGCATTTGAAAACCTTAAATCCAAGGTATGAAAAATCTATAAAGTAAAGTGGAGCAATTTCCACGTGATACTGTTTGATGTAGACATTCAGATAATGGCAGGCTCTTCTCAGATTTCCTCAAGTGTGCCAATTACTGACATTAAAAAATTAATGCATAATCAGAAGATAATCACACAATGTTGAACTCAGTTTTGGAATTATTTTTGGTCTCCAGTACAGATGAAAAACAAATTTCCATCAGGGTTAACAACTCATTAGTTTCAAAGTTAATTTTTATAAGGTAAATATAGAATGGCTTTTGTTTTTCTCCCAGTCATATGTTTTCCCAGTCATGATGTTTCTTGATGTTTCATGTTTCATGATGTTTAGGGGGGATTTCCTGAAGAATCGATTTTTGGAGAATTAGGATTTTTATAAATGAGCTCTTTATATGTACTGATTTAGAGCTTTGTTAATCATATTTTTCTTTATTTTTGATTTTTCATATAATTAAAACCCTATTGTAACTCATTTTTGGCCTGTTTCCATGTCATGAGACTAGTCATGGCATGGAGTAATGTTCATATTTTCTGTATTTTAACTAGTAGACACTGTGAAGTGCAGTGTGAGAAGAGGAGAGATTATTTGACATTGAACTCTCAGAATTCACAAGGCAAGTTGCCATAGCTCTGGGGACGATGACAGCTTGAATGCAGTAGATAAACAACAAATGTTTCGAGTACTAAAATTGTATGGCAAATGGTTTTTCTTTTGTCAACATGATCCCACTGACTTTAAAAAATCAGATATTAACATTTGACCAAGTCTTGACCTGTAACTATGCTTAAATATTCTCACATCCCGCAGGGGAGATTGAATGCATATACTCAGGTTATGGGGCATAGTTTGAAGTATTCCATCCACTTAGGAGTTTTCTTTTAGTATCCTGTTTTATTTGAAAACTCACTAGCATTTTACCTTTTTTTCATATCAATAATGGCTACATTTATTAAGCCACTAAACTACTGAAATTTCTCCAAAAATATTTGAGTAAATTTAATGCTCCCAAGCAACTGCTATGTTTATGACTTTGAGAATCATCCTCTCCCTCTTGGTTCACTATAATCTGGAGAAAAGGACTCCTGCGTACCTGTCTTTTATCCTTAATATTAAGCATAGTGCTTAGCATAAAGCTGGTATCAATAAATGTGTGCTTGTGTTGAGTATATATCTGTGTGCCCATTAGAGTATATACAATAATAAATATATTTTAGGTAAATGAATTATGTTTACATTAGGAATATCTTTTTATATTCCTGAAAAAAATCTTTGTGTGGAAAAAAAAAAACAAAAACAAAAAAACAGGAGCAGATTTTCGTGCTAGTTTGTATGTGTGTGTGGTGCTGGGGATTGAACCCAGGGCCTTGTACATGCGAGGCAGGCACCCTACCAACTGCACCGTATCCCCAGCCCAGGAGCAGATTTTTGGTTTTTAACTTTTGTTCTTTGTTTAGATTCTGATTTTTGATTTTGCGAATTCATGTTCCCTTGAATTTTGTCTATGAGATTTGTCTGAGGCCTGGTTATAAGGTGCATTCTTCCAGAGAGGATTTATGTTTGCCTATGCCAAGCACCTGGGATGATTTTAAATACATTTTTGGGTTCTTTTGACAACCAAAAGTAGATACTATGAATTCTGGCCTTAATGCCATGTAAGTGCAGGTTCTTGGTTAGAATGTATCAAGGATTTTTTCCTTACCAGCCCCTGCTCCCAAATTCACTCCAGCTCCTATTATGCAGGCAAGTGTCTCCATGTCTCTTTTTCTCTCTTTACACTCCTAAAGATGTCAGTATTTAGGAAATTTCAAATTAAAAACCCCATAATCTTTACTCACATCAACCCTGGTTTTGCCTCCCATCTTTGCGTACCTAGGCACCGGGCCTCATCCTTCTAGCTAAAAACCACCCTGAAACCCTCATCAGGACTGACAGATGCCCCTGTGGAAAACGCACCCTGGCAATGGGGCGGGGGTCATCTCTGACCTGCTTAGAATTTCTTTTCTCATTATCTTGGCCTCTGGAGAATTCCCCTTTCCTCTTTTCCATAAATGTATGCCTTTGAAAATATTGCTAAAATATTTTATTTAGAAATCGGAGGTTTTTTTTTTATCTAGCTTGTTGGAAACAGTAGGTTCTTGAGTACTCGCTGTGTGCAAGACACGACTGCTGGAAAACATGACCATTCTTTTCAGTAATGAAAACGGGGCATATCCCTTATCTGGATCTCTGGGTGGCAGGCAT
Source organism: Sciurus vulgaris (assembly GCF_902686455.1). NCBI lineage: Eukaryota > Metazoa > Chordata > Mammalia > Rodentia > Sciuridae > Sciurus > Sciurus vulgaris. Next base: position 29,035,324 of record NC_136468.1, read on the forward strand.
TTTCATGGTGACTGAAATTCTTAGGGTCTCTCTGAGTTCTTATCTGTAATAAAATGGGATCGGAATAGCTGACCTTTACAGATGCTTCCAGCTCGAAAATTGTTTTTCACTACATCACTCTTTAGCCATTAAAATATTTTTCTATTTTGATTCTTACAGTAATTCAGCTGCAGTCACCACTCTACTTACCCATATCTCCTTCCTGGAAACTGTTCTCTCTCTCACTAGTCTGTATTTATTTCTTAGCGCATTGGTCTTTTCAGAGAGCACCCAGAATAAACGTGTGTTTTTCTTTTTTCTTTTTTCTTTTGTCCTCTCCATCCCGCAGGTCGCTTCTCTAGGAGTCACTACATTCACCTTATGTGCGCTGTGTATAGACCGCTTCCGCGCCGCCACCAATGTACAAATGTACTACGAGATGATCGAAAACTGTTCTTCGACGACTGCCAAACTTGCTGTGATATGGGTTGGCGCTCTGCTGCTGGCACTTCCGGAGGTCGTTCTCCGCCAGCTGAGCAAGGAGGATCTGGGGTTCGGTGGCTGGGCTCCTGCAGAACGATGTGTCATAAAGATCTCTCCCGACTTACCGGACACCATCTATGTTTTGGCCCTCACCTATGACAGCGCGAGACTCTGGTGGTACTTTGGCTGTTACTTTTGTTTACCCACACTTTTCACGATCACCTGCTCTTTAGTGACTGCAAGGAAAATCCGCAAAGCAGAGAAAGCCTCTACCCGAGGGAATAAGCGGCAGATCCAGCTAGAAAGCCAGATGAACTGTACGGTGGTGGCGCTGACCATTCTGTATGGGTTTTGCATTATTCCGGAAAATATCTGCAACATTGTCACTGCCTACATGGCCACAGGAGTTTCACAGCAGACCATGGACCTACTTAATATCATCAGCCAGTTTCTTTTATTCTTTAAGTCCTGCGTTACCCCTGTTCTCCTCTTCTGTCTCTGCAAACCCTTCAGTCGGGCGTTCATGGAGTGCTGCTGCTGTTGCTGCGAAGAATGCATTCAGAAGTCTTCAACAGTGACCAGTGATGACAATGACAACGAGTACACCACAGAGCTGGAACTGTCACCTTTCAGTACCATACGCCGGGAAATGTCCACTTTTGCTTCTGTTGGAACTCATTGCTAAAGGACAGTACTCGGTTTGGTTGGATATGCTTATTTGTTTAGTTTTCATATCCTGTGAACGTTTTTACTCCATATTTTTCCTTCGGGGAAAATGTGCAAAAAAATTTTAAAAAAATTAAAAAGAAAAAGAAAAAAAGAAAAAAAAAAGCAAATAAAGAAATACATATTAACTACCATAGATCTGATTTTGCAAAATAATATTTGTGCTCTGAAAAAAATGTTTATATTTGGTTATTTAAAAAAGAATGAGAAGGCCAATAGTTTAGGTTATTTTATCTGGTATGGTGCTAATATTTTATTTGAAAAAGTTACTGCATCTTAATTTAATTAATTGCTAGATTTCTTCCTTTCTTTTAAAAATGCAATTGTATATTGAGTACAGCCATGTGGTTTTGCAAGTTACTTTATGTTTGAGTTGTAATTGAAAGTATATTGTATATGGTATTGTGAGATGATTTGTATTTAGAGGCATTCATTTACCAAGTAGCACCAAATAAATTACACTTTATTCTTTAATGTCATTGTCAATCTACTTTTAACCAACATTTAATAAATCTTTTAATTGCCTTAATGACACAGTTACTGGTTCTATGCACAACTTAGAATTGGCCTTACCGCTTTATAATTATATGCTCCGTTGAGGCAGGTAATCACTATGTTATAAAGAAGCATTCCTAATAGTACTATTTTATGTGCATGACTTATAAAACTATATTGTATATTAAAACAAAACTGTATTTTTAATATTCAGATATAGATGTAGAATTACTTCCTAATATTTATAAAATGAATAAATAGAGTAGGAAGAAACTATCTTTATTTTTAAAATAAATTCACCTCTGAATAAGCATGTAGAGCTATAGATTTTCCCATGAGGAATTATGGGCAGAATCAAGAATAAAAAACAATGCACTTGTCATCTGGTTTTCCCTGAACGCTGACCTTTGAAGCTTTGTGCATCCTACATGAAGCACTCTGAATTCTAATTTTCCTTCTTTTAAAAGACAGACTCGATTAAATCTGTATGACTTAATTTCTTTAAGTGGAATGAAAGCACAGTAGTAGAATAATAAAATATTTCTACATCTTGATTAGAACACTTGAATATTCAAATGCTACTTTTGAACAGATTCTTCATAAACTCCCAATAAAAAAAAACTAATGCTCTGACCAGTCCAAAGTTCTGACCTCTTTCTAGGCCGACTCTCCCTCTCTCTCTCTCTCTTTTTTTTTTTTTTTTTTTTTTTTAGGTACTAGGGATTGGTTTTTCAGGGGCACTTACCCACTCAGCCACATCCCCAGCCCAACTTTTTATTTTCTATTTTGATACAGGGTCTCTTGCTATGTTGCTCAGGGCTTGCTAATTTGCTGAGGTTGACTTTGAGCTTGCAATCCTCCTGCCTCAGCCTCCTGAGCTGCTGGGATTACAGATGTGTGCCACTGCACCTGGTTTAGGTTGATTCTTGATGTTAAATAATGTAATACTATTAACTGGTACATCAAGAATTAACAAGAAAGATATGAGTAGAGTTTTGAATAAACTAGCCTGTCTTAGAACCAAATCTGTCCAGTCTCCTCTTGGAAGCTACCCACGCAACTTTCTACCAAAGCTCAAGGCTTCTCTTGTGCCATGAGGCAGAGTGAAGCCCCACCCTGATGTAAATGGAGTTGATGTGTTCTGTTGAGAAGTGACCTGGGCTGAAGATCCACACCCTCTCATCCAGTGATCTGCATCCAGAGTCCTCAGTCCACCCCTGCTGATCTCCTTCTTTATCTTGCTGGTCTATTTGGCCTCTCCAATGTCAAGATGTGCAGCTCAGAATCTCTCAGTCTAGAAGCATCTGCCTGTGTTCTTCCTGTTCCACCCAAAATAGGAGATGCTAGGTTCATAATGCAGTTTATTCTGTTTTTATATTTAATCCCACTTTGGTGGTTAATTTTGGTAGTCAACTTTATTGGATTCAGGGATGCCTAGAACATTGGTAAGAAATTGGTAAATTGGGTGGGTCTGGGAGGGTGTTTCCAGAGAAGATTGGCATGTGGGTCATGAACTGAGTGGAGAAGACCTGCCCCAAATGTGGTGGCACCAGCCTGTTGGTTAGAGTCCCAGAATGAAAATGCAGAAGAGAAAAGCTAGCTCTGCTCCAGTTCTCCCATTCTGAGCCGAAGTGTTTTACTGCAGCTGTAGTCCATGGACATCAGACTCTTTGGCCTTTGAACATGACTTGTACCAACAGCTCTCCAGGGGCTTTCAGGCCTTGAGCCTCTGAGTTAGTCAGGTGCAGGCTTGCTTTTTCTTTCTCTTGTTGCCTTCTCTCGCTCTGAGGCTCCACCTTCTTGGACGGAGCACCTACTGGTTTCCCTCGACTCTCCAGTCTGCAGACAGCCATTGTGAAACTATTCAGTCTCTGACTGTATGAGCCACTCTAATAAATTCCCTCTTAGAATTAAACAAACAGATGAAAATGTAATGCTCTCTCTTTGGATTATTTGAATCCCCTCTCTTTGCTCTTCAGGAGTTTAAGTTGCAGCAATTGGGCAAAATGCTAGACATGTGGGACCCATGTCTAAATGGGATGGCAGACAATGACCTGGGGATACAGTGATATTTAAAAGCTTCCAAAGAAGAAATGTGATTGAATGTTTTTATCTTCAGAAAAGTTGCATGATAAGGAAACCCAATTTTCTATCTGGGAATATGTTTTTCTGATGGTCAGTTTATATACTGTGTAGTGTAACTGAGTGAGTTTCTTTCTTTCTTTCTTTCTTTCTTTCTTTCTTTCTTTCTTTCTTTCTTTCTTTCTTTCTTTCAGATTTTAACATGATGTTATTTAAAATAATTAAACTTCAGAAGTAGAAAAATTAAAGAGATATGATCCAGACCATTTATCCTCCAGATGAAACCTAATTAGCTAAATGACTGCTCACACTCTTCTCTCCCACAGTCTGATACTCTTCAAAGGGATTTTTCTCCCACTGTGTGTATGTGTTTTCATGATGTGTTCTGTTTTTGTAATTTGTTTTTTACTCAGGGACATGTAACCACTGAGCCCCATCCTCGGCCCTTTCTACTTTTTAAATTTTATTTTGAGACAGTGTCTTGCTAAGTTGCTGAGGCTGGTTTTGAACTCAGAATCCTCCTGCCGCAACGCAACCTTCCGTGCTGCTGGGATTATAGGTGTGCTCCACCATGCCCAGCCCACCATGTGTACTTGAAGAGGTTTCAGGGAGGATAGCAACAATGCTTGATTGTTCTCTTACCTTTTCAAGAGGACAGCTGAGGACACCTCCGTTAGCTGCTGAGCAGATCAACAATTGTGATTTCACAGTTCTTTTTATGATACTTGGACAACTTTATATACAAATACTGATAGAGTACATTATATACAAAAGGTTCTATGCTGAGGGCAAGCAGAACTTGGTCTCAGACCTTATAAAACCAGGCAGTGGTGGATGGGCAAAAAGGATTAAGACAAATATACAAACAGCTGTGATATAAAAAGGACATGTTAGGTGCCTGAGGAAGGGTAAAATTCTGTGACAGCTGAAAAAGGGGTACAGGTCAGATTGGAGGAGAGCATGAAAGACTTTATGAAAAAACTTATGGGTACGCTTTGAGAAGGATCTGATGAAAGACTGTTTGAGGGGTGGATGCTCCAGGGAGAGAAAGATAATTTAACGAAGGAATAGAGGAGGAACTCACTGGGTATGACTGAGGGAAGAATGAACAGTCCAGTTTGGCTGCTCTGCATGTGTGCGTGGAAGCTCTGTGGTCTGGATATGGTTTATATGTGTTTCCCAAAGGTGTTGGGAGGTGGTGTCAACTTTAGGAGGTAAGACCTTGGAGAAAGTGATTAGCTCACCCTGGTGAATGGATTAATGGCTGCCTAAAAAGGTTTCTAGATCTTGTGGGACTAGATTAGTAGAGTAAGAGCAAAGCTTGTTGTCGTACAGTAAAACCTGCCAATGTGTTGGGTTTCTTCTACCCACTGTCATTTCCCTTTCTAATTCTCCACCATGTTGTGACACAGTAAAGGGACCCTCGCTGGAGGCCAGCAGATGGGGCAGCCAGATCTTGGATTTTCAGCCTCCAAAACTATAAACGTAAATAAACTTTTTTTTACTTTGAAAACTACCCAAACTCAGGCATTTTATCATAATGATAGGAAATAGATTTCAACAGAAGCTTTATGGAAAATAGTAATGAGAATTACTATTTACTGTTACAGAGGCCTTATAATAAAGGGACCATGTTTTGAAAGATGTTTAGATTGAATTATTCAGAAAATGGAGCTTTCTTTCTAAGGTTTTGAATTTGGAGAAATATCATCTTAAGTCTGGAATAGGAAGTTCAATTTGGAAACAGTTTAAATAGGTCTTTCACAAAATGAAAGACCAGTTAGGAAACTATGATAAGACTCTGAACCATGATGAAGGAAGTGAAATTTAAATTTCTCACCTGCCCTTTGACTCAGAAGTTGAAAAGTAACTTCTTATTGAATTCTACCTCTGGCGAAGCAGAAATTTTGATAACTCAAAATAAGTATTACATGACTTGAAAATTTCCTTATTTTTTTTCACAAAAAAATCAGTTTTTATAGCATGCATTATTTTACTGTAAACTATTTTTGTTAAATTTCTTACCTGTCCAGATTCTATCCAATATCTTCTGTACTCATTAAAAAAAAAGTGAAAGGAAAAAAAGCAAAAAGAAAAGGAAACTCACAATTAAATTAATTCCAGTAAGGTTATCCAAAACTCTAAATGGTATTTTTGTTCCTTAACCAGTAAAATTTTGTGGCTTCAGAATAGTTAACAAAAACTTTTTCAAAATCTATCCACCTATCTATTGATTTATCATCTATCTATCTATCTATCTATCTATCTAACTCTATAACTGAATAACATAATGAACTCAATTTAACACTTCTTCAATAATTCAGAATTACAAAGCTTTCAGATTCGTGGCTCCAAGCATTAACTCAGAGAATATTTATGAAACTTCTTTGTTCCTGGTGCTAGGTAAGTAGTTAGAACATAATTTAACTTTTCTAGACCTTTATATTCCTACCATTGAGTAGCTTATTCCTTGAAAATCAGACACATAGGTAAATAAACAAGACTGTGTGGTACACACAGTGTCATGAAGCAAGGTGGAGAAGAAGATGGAGCCATCATGGGCAATTGAAGGGACTTGGGAGAGACCAGTGATTGGGAGGGAAAGGGGCAGGCGGGACAGCTTTACAGAGGAAAAGAGCAAATGTTCATCACTTCATTTTATAAATGTAAGTCATTTACAGAATCCAGATGAATTTGCATTTATTGTTTTAAAAAGCATTTTAAAATATATACCTAATAAGTGTTTTTCTCACCATTTGCTTAATTTTCATAAAAGTAGAATTAGAATAAAAGGTCTGTTTCTCCAAAGAATCATGGTAAAATTGGCTCTATCGTGCCATATAAGTATGTAAGCCACAGTGAGTACAGAGCATTGGTTAAGTCATGACTCTCACTACGCTCAGACTACGTAGTCAACAAGTACTTAGTGAGCCCTACTAGCTGTTCAGCACAGTGGAGGTGCACGTGATATCGCTGGGAACGAACCCTCAGTCCTGCCCTGTCTTGTTGAGCAAAACACCATATGAAATAAATAAGGAGGACACGTAGCATCTTTGATAGTGAAAACTAGCATGGAAGAAAGGAAACCAGCTAAGTCTTTAGGATATCTTTCATTTTTTTTTCCAGCTTCCAGTAGCCCCAGCCCTGGTTGGTGGCAGCCTAACTGCAAATGCTTCCTTCATCTCCATGAGCTGACTTTCTCTTGTTTATGTCTTCTCCTCCTATAAGGACATAATCATATTGAATTAAGAGCTCACTCTGTTCCAGTTTGACATCATCTATCTTAACTCTATCTTCAATTACTTATTTTAAGTAAGATCACATCCTGATCTGGGGATTAGGACTTTACCATATATTTTTGGAGGATACAATTCACCCTTCTAAGGGAATTCTAAGCAGAAGATGGAATTATTTGGGGCTGGGTTCTTAGATCCTCAGACTCAAATTCAATTACACCAATGGTTTTCCTTATTTTCCAGCTTGCAGATGGCATAATGTGAGACTTCTCAGGCTCTGTAATTACATACTATGTCATGTAAGACTTTTTAATAGTAATGCTGCATTACTCAGTTTTAGTTTATGGCCTACGTCATACATTCTTACTCTCCTGCTTCTCTCTGTGTTTGAATACTACTCTATGTATTAGGTATTAGTATTATTTTCTGAACCTTACCAAATAGATAATTTGCCCTAATATGTTATGATGACTTGTGTTTTATTTAATGAGATGAGAGACGAGCATAATATTAAGGATGTTATTAATCTCAGAATATAGGTTTCTGATGTGGAGACTACTAAATTCCAATCATTCACTCTTTAAATCTTGCAAGTTTTTTTTTTTTTTTTTTTTCCCCACACAATGATTTCTGTATGACATTCAGTGTTTAACACTCAAAAAGTTCCCTGGCTCTTTGAAAAGTCTTAGGTAGGTCGCTGATTTATCTTTATGAAACACTATCTCATCTCAATGTTAACTCTGAGGCACTGGATCAGATTTTGATTAAGTATATGGTGTGCCAAACATCCAGGTGTTCATTTTATTGGGGAGATATCAATTTGAGAAACATTGCTTTAAATATTCTATAAAGAATATTCTACATCCTTTATTCATTCTAGTCTTTTATAGTTCCTTAAATTTCAAAGTTCAAGTGACTATTTTATAGTTACATGGATATCCTCTCATATTTGAAAATATTAGGGACTCATTAATATGAGTTAAATGAATTAATACAAAGAACAATGCCTTTTATAAACACTCTTCAAGTGTGCCATTATTACTGTATTTTACTACTGTTATTTTATTTCACACTTACTAAGGGTATCATGAACATACTTTATTTCTTCCCACTTTTAGAGTTACTTGGCACAGGAAGGATTGTTCATGTCAATGAAAATATTCCCCCATATTGGGAATCACCTGGATTAAGAGCTGACATGATCTCACAGAAGATACCTTTAATATCAGATACTCAAAACACAATCCTACGTTTCTGAAGACTAGTCCATACGCCTGTTGCTAAATATGAGTGTATAAGCAGTAAATTTAGCCTCATGTCTCTCTGGATCCCAAATGTCATGTCTTCACATGATTGACCCTGCCCATCCTCCTCGCCTCATGCTAGGTGTTAATTAACAGTGAGTGTAACTACTCCCCTCTCCCTCCATTTATTCCTAGTCCTGATATAAAACATTTTAGATTCAGTAAAGAAAATTTCTTCTCTAACCCTTTATGATTATTTTGGACCAGATGGACTGTTCTGATTGTTGAGATCTTTTCCAGATAATTTGATTACACCTTGCATTTTGGTGTACTTTCCAGGAAATTTCTGTTGGTTTTGCTTTCTATATTCTCTTTTTAGGCAGGATATTCCTATCTCTCTGACGATTGATAACCCTTATCATAAAGAGGGTGGAGAAGCACATTAAAAGCTTCCATAATTTCATAAACAAGCCTTATGAATATTCTCTCCCTTTCTCTGGGGAGTGGAAAGATACATATTTTTATTAGTTTTGTTCTTTTAGTAAATGCAATTGAAAATTATTTACTAAAACCCAGTTTTGCTTTGTTATCTATATTATCAGTTTTTGTATTCAAAATTGCTCAACATAGGGCCTATATGATGTAATGGAATTACATTACTTTGGACCTAAAAGGTATTTTAAGATCTTGCAGTATTATTCAGATCTCTTTTTAAATATGCAAAACTGATTTTTTGAGAAATTAACTGACTTATCCAAAGTCACCCAATTTTACCTTGGTTGTATGATGATTTAGCATAAGAATTATAAGAGTACAGATCTCTTTCTGGATATTACAAATAATAACTCTTCTCTACTTTTCCAGCACATTCACAGAAAATCTATAAAACAAAATTCAGATAACACGTAGTAGGTATTGAGTAAGTTATTTACTTAATGAAAGAATAAATGAGTCTTTAAACTAAATGAAGATACAGATTGGTAAAATACAGATGGGAAATCAGAACTATGAGTTAAGATGGAGTGACCCCCGACAAAACATTAAAAATTAAAAAGGGTAAGAAGGCGTAATTTTCTTAAAACAGTGTTCAAGCCATAAAATGAGCAGTTCAGTATTAACCAAATCATGTACACATTCATGACCATGTATATATATGTAGACAAGCTATAGAATCTGTGTGCTGTTTGAATCTTTAAATGTCTTTATCTCAGAGTTGCTAAGTTCCAGTTTCTTAAAAGCCATTTTAGACATTGTCCATTTCCCCTTTCCTTCCCTCATTCATTCTATCCATTGAGTTAAACACCTATATGCCAAACATCATGCTAAGTCCCTGGAAAAATATAATGTATACATTAAATAGACAGCTACCTCTCCCAGAACTCACATTATGAAGCATCTACAAGAAGTACATATGATTTAATCAAATATTTAGTAAAAATATGGTTAATGTTGAGAAAGAAAAGGGCTCTAGAGTGTATAATAGGGGGACCTTACCTAGTTGTGGTGTCAGAGAAGATTTTTTGGGGCCAGGTACGGTAGTACAGGCCTGTAATCCCAGTGGCTCAGGAGGCTGAGGCAGGAGGATTGTGAGTTCAAAGTGAGCCTTGGCAACCTATGGAGGCCCCAGGCAACTTAATGAGACCCTGTCTCTAAATAAAATTTTTACATATTTTTTGTTAAAGGGCTCAGTGATTAAATGTCCATGAGTCAATACCTGGTACAAAAATTAAAAAACAAAAGTTCCTTTTGAGGAAGTATTGTGAAAGGCTTAGAGGTGGAAGGGGGACCCCAGGTAGAGGGAGGTATTGTATCAAAACCCTGTGTGGAGACTGAACAAGACAGGCCAAGAAGAGCTGGCCCCCAACAAAGGGAAGAACAGTGTTTACATGGAACATGTGATAGTCCTCTGGGGAGACACCTCGTCACTGTTGTTAAAAAACAGACTTACTATGTATTTGAATGTCTTAACCTCACGATAGTCCTGATTTTTCACAATCCCACTAAACTATTCTCCATGCTTTTACCCTGAACATTTTAATCTGCAGTAGGGTAAAATAAATTGATTGAAGAGATTGTATTAGTTTAAGAAGAAGATAATTATTACTTACCATAATAGATATAGGGTCTTTAAATCCTAGAACTCTGTGCTAAATCAATTTTCCATTGCTTTCTGTGGATTTGTAGAGGATTAGAAGTCTTTGTGGCTCAAATGCTCAGAATTCCAAGATTGATTTTTTTTTAATATACAGTTTAATCAATCTCAAAGTGATCATTTTCTTCAGCTAGTAATACTTTAATCAATCACATGGCTGTTAAATGACATTTCCATTTCCTATTATTTCAGTCCCACAAACTGCATTCAATACTTTTCCTTGATTTTTTTTAAGACAGATAATTAATTCATGCAATACATTCTGGAAAATCCGTAGGAATCTCTGGAGTCAAATGCCTTGCCATAAAGATAAACATTTAACTGGTTCATTTTACTTTTTTATATATACCAAATTTAAATGTAAACAGAGACAGCTAAAAGTTTACAATTTAATCACAATTTATTTTGCTGAGTTTTTAGGAAAAAGCCCTTTCAGAATTGTATGTTTCTTACTTGTATTTGTATTGAAAAATATAAATTTAGGTCAACTAGAATTTCTTTTTTCTTAGTGAAACAAAGTATTTTGAATTTGATAAAATTTGAAAATTAGTCTCAGAGTTTAGAAGCTTAGGGGAACAATACACACACACACAAACACATACACAGGTACACACAGAGGATGTATTCTGTGTGTTCAGAATTAGTAAAGAGATGGTTATGGTTGCAAAGAAAGTTTAAAAACATTTATAAAACCACAAATCATATTTTTATACCTTCCCCTTCCACTAACGACTTTTATTCCTGATAATTATTGTTCCCAATTCTGTTTACCGAGAAGAGTGGGCTGTGTCACAAATGCTTTCAAGGGAACGGAACAGTGACTGGTGTCATGAAGCATGTTGGTAATGGGGAATTTATGGTGGAGAATACAATTATGTGTTTCCCTTGTTCTAAAAATTCATCCCTGTTTTGTTTAAAACCTGTTTGTAGCTGTTTTCATCACACTGACAGTTCAAGTTTGAACAATCTAATGATTTTGAGAACAGTTTGCAAGACAAATACGGTCTTTTGTGAATTACCAGAGTATAGACCCGAGGAACGCTGTGAATCACACTTAAATTTTCTGAGATTGCATGAGGATATGGTCCTTCACTTTGGGAAAGTACTTTTGTATGGTGTTTGTAGGCTCCTGACGGCAGAGTTTAGTTTCATTAAGTTTTAATCTTGCTTTCATTCTCTTGGAAAGAAGACTTTGTTGTTTTCGTCTATGTTTGATTTAGCCTTACCAAGTTGGTGTTGGAGCAGCTTTCTACCCTGACGTATTCTGATTTGAATTCCAAATAGAATGAGCAAATACCACATTAACAGGTTGGCATTATTCTGTGGGCATAATGCAGTGATTGTTAGAGAAGCGTGGCTTCAAAGTCCACCAGGGTGTCAGACAGTAAATGGGCCTTTTGTTGGCTTTGGGGGTTGGATTATTTTTCTTTGTCTTGCTGATTGTGAGATTGTTGGACAGAAACTTAACTTTTCTTCTTTCATTTTGGCAAGAGATTTAAAAAAAAATCTCAATAATGTTTCTTCAAAAGGCTTCATTGATGTCCAGAAAACTTTGTTTCTGAGTTAACTTGTATCTCCTGAAAAGCTTTGGGTAGGACAAGCCAAGCACTTACAGAGCATTTGCAACAATTAGACAGTTCACTGGTTGGGACTGATCTTTGGTCACCAAGTTTAAAAGGACTAGATGCTGTAATGCAATTGATTGTGTGATTGTCTAAACCTCAGCCATACAGGATTTTAGTTGGGTCTTTGTCTAAGGCAGGCCTGAGAGCCAGCTGCATCTGTCCCTGGAATGAAAACCTTTGTGTAAATGGTCATCCTGACTCTGATATTTGATCAGTCCCTATTTGTACCCCAATCTATTTCTACATCAGTAGAGTGTGCATAGAATGCTGGGCTTTGTAATCTGGTTGAGAAAATGCATGGATATTTAGAGGTTTCCCCTACGCTGTCACCTTTGGATGATGAGAGATCTAGTGGAAAGAAACTTTGTGTGAGTAAGAACGCAGAATGACTGATCCATGCAAAAACCATGACTTTTTTTCAGGGTTGCAATTCCCTGTTGCCAAGGTGAGCTCTCTGGTTCTGCTGCTTTGATTGATCAGATTATCTAGGAAGTTTAGAAGGTCTTTGATTCCAAGAACGATATCATCAGTCTTCGCTCACTGGAAAAGTAGAGAGAGAAAGAGAAGGGAAAAAAATTAAACTTTCAAAATATAAAGAAACTCATATAAATGCCTTGTACCCACACACACATACACAGGGCTATATATAATGTTTTGGAATTATAAAGTTAAACAGGCTATACCATTTCCTGGTATAACAGTAGCAAATTCACTTAGATCTCCTGTGTCTTTTTGTTTTTAAATCATACTCTCAGTTACAATCCGTCCTTATGTTATAAGGGACTAAGAGCAATATTTATTAGTAGAGATATGATTGACATTTGAGAAAGGAGAGTTCTTTGTTGCTTTTCGTTGTGTGTGACTTTCCCAGTTTTACAGCATGTTTATTGTACATCACCCCCAGGACCGAGTTACCAGTAACGAGGTCTCTTCGTTGTTTCCATAACACAATTCTCCTCCCTTTCCATCGCAAGTCCCCACATTCCAGATGTCCTTGGTAAATTGCACAGTGGTGCCAGACCAAACAGATTGAAAACCATGGTAGGTAGTATGGCTTGTGAAATAATTTGAAAAACATGAAAGCATAGACTCTATTCATAGTTTATCATGCCCTAAAATTAGAATATGTAGGGGCTGGGGTTGTGGCTCAATGATACAGCATTTGTTTAGCATGTGTGAAACACTGGGTTTGATTCTCAGCACCCCATAAAAATAAATAAGTAAAGGTATTATGTCCTTCTATGACTATAAAAATATTTAAAAAATTGAATATGTAAAGAAATAATGAGCCCTAAAATTATGTGGATTTTAATGTATTATTCCAAAAAAAAGTTTCATTTATTTAAAAAGTAGTTATTTGTAACTTTATACACACATATCTGTGGAAACTGGTAGTTTCATTTAATAAAGTATCAAATGTGTTTGAGTAGAAAGGCCACCGATGCCACCAGGGAAAGAAGCTCCATAGAGTTGACATTGACAAAATCTAAAATCTGTTTGTTAACCTTGAACTCTTTCAGTATAACCCAGCGACAATGTGACCTGGGTTGACAGACTCACTGACTGAACTGTGATAAGAATTTCAATTAATGTGTATATTTTGGGTATGTAAGCTTAGATTATCCCAAGTGTTGAGTCCTGATAGTAAACAATTGGAGGATTTGCATTAAAAATCACATGGTGGCTGACCAGTGTTGGGCAATGACAGGTCTGGAAGACTGATTCCTTGGATTGTGGAGGAACTCTGGCAAGTATCCCACTTTCATGACTGAAATGCCCATTTCTCTCAAATTCTAAGTCTTTCTCTCCTTTGGATCATGGCAGATAAGGTGCAAGAATATACCTCCATGTTAATTTCACTGATTAAATTGAATTCTGTTTCTACCAATTTTACTTCCCACATGCCTAGGAAATTATGGGTATTGCTTCCTGTTTGGGTTGACATAAATTTACCTTCAGGTGGAATTTGTCTTCACAACATCTCAGAGTTGCTTTGGAAGAAGCTCAATCTCCTCATACACTGCTGTGACCCATCATGTAGTTAAAATAACACCAATGACAACCAATAGTTATATGGCATTTATTGCCTGTCAAAAATGGAAATAAGTGTAAAACTTGAAAAAAAGTCTCTGCTAATATACAAACATTTTTAGAACTCTTGAAAGACCTCAGTGAGTTGAAGATTATAGAATAAACTGAAATAGGTTGATGCAGTAATTTTCATGAGTTCACGACCCTACATTATTCTCTCTAGGTAATAAAAACATTGTAACCCCCATAAACATGTGGTCATCCTTGTGTTTACTCCCTGTTTTCTTCCACTGAATCATTCTTTCCTCTTTTAGGCATTCAGCAAGTCATCTTCAAGCATTAAACATTGCTCACCTTGTTTCAGACAGGTCCTGTGACATATTACAGCCACTACAGACATAAAAATACATCAATCAAGAGAAATTGTAAGACATGGAAGAAAAATTAATCTGAGATTTTCCTAAAAAAAGGAAATCACCTTGTGGAGCTGGGCAGGTTCTGTGTCACATACCTTCTGAAGCAAGGCCTCACCACATTCTGTCCTCCATGGTGGGTTGGCCATGGAGGATGGATTCTTTTCCCAGCTCCAAATGTAAATTCATTGATTATTATTAATCCATCTTCCTCTCCATTATAATTTGTTTGGCTATTTCACTCACATGTAAACCATTCAGCTCATGGCACTTCCTTTGTCACTGTCACATGTTCAATGGAGGGTCCAATGCATGTGAAGCTCAGTGTATAGTATTCTATAGTTTTCAAAACAAATGACCACATTTGGGTATTGATACAATGTGGAATTGAATCCAGGGGTGCTCTACCACTGGGTTCCACACCCCAGCCCTATTCTTCCCCTTTTCTTTCTTTCTTTCTTTCTTTCTTTCTGTCTTTCTTTCTTTCTTTCTTTCTTTCTTTCTTTCTTTCTTTCTTTCTTTTCTTTCTAACAGGGTCTTGCTAAGTTGCCAAGGTGGGCCTCACTCTTGATATCCTCCTGCCTCGGCCTCCTGAGTTGCAGAGGCATGCATCGTACATGGAAAGTTACCACAATTTAATGACTTAAACTATATAAATTTATCCCCTCACAGTTCTGTAAGTCAGTCATCTGATGCTCGCCTACCTGAGCTAAGATCAAGGTGTCAGCAGGACTGATTTCCTCTCTGGAGGCTCTAGGGAAGAATCTGTTCCCTTGACTTCTAGCAGCTGGCATGTCTTGACTGGCAATTCCCTTCGTATTCTTCAAGCATGAACATTACATCTCTTTGACCATTTTTCCTGTGGTTACATATCCCTCTGCCAACAACTTGGAAAGGTTCTTTGCTTTTAAGAACCTATGTGATTAGACTGGGCCCATTTTAACCATCTGGGATAATCCCCATTTCTGCATTCTTAATCACATCTGCTACGTTGCTATGTAGAGTCAGATATTTACAACTTCTGAAAGCTAAAACATGTTCTGAATGTTTGTGCCCTCCTAAAATTCCTATTGAGATTCTAACCACAGAGGTGATGAGGTGTTGGTATAAGGGGGAGGAGTCTCAGGGAGGTGATCAAGTCATGAGATGGAACCCTGCTAAATGGGCTTAGTGCCCATCTAAGATGGATACAAATAAGATCCCTGACCTTCGCCAGAATGTGAATCTGAAAGTACCTTGATCTTGGACATCTCTGCTTCCAGAACTGTGAGGAATAAGTTTGGTTTATTTATTAGCCACCTGGTCTAATTTTGGTGTGGTAGTCTGGAGGGATTAAAATAAATAAGAGCATATTGGGGAGGTGATTATTCTATCATTCACACACAGATTTTTATTGAATGGCAGGGAAATTGACTTCATTCTAGACAGTTTTGTTTGTGAATGTGAGACCTGGGCATGCCTCAATCATATTGCTGTCCTAAGAAAAGCCAACCTGAATATAAAGACCCATGAGACAGCAGGAGAACTGGGATGAAAAGAGTATAATAATTTAGAAAATCTTTACATGCATACCTTATCTCTAGATTTCTGTAATATGAGCTAAACAATTTCCCTTAGTGTTTAGGTAGTGCTAATTTTTATTTTCATCTGAAGAATCTTAACATATATATTTCCAAGTTGTTCATTTCAGTATGTTATACCAGGAGTTTTTAAATCAACACATAGTAATTTTCACACACAAACACAATTCTTAATGATTAGGTCAGGATAAATGGCATATCCATTCCTTCAGCATTTTTCATTTTTTTGTGTTGGGAACATTCGAATTCCTTTCTTTGAAATATATAAATCATTGTTGTCAACTGTAGTTCTCCTATTGTTCTATAGGGCACTAGAAATTATTCTTCCTGTCCAACTGCATTCCTGTATCCACTAACTATCCTTTCTCCATCCTCTGTACCCTGAACCCTTTCCAAATCTCTTGTAACCATTATTATAGTTTGTACTTCTAGGACATCAAGTTTTTCCAAATATAAGGTAGAAAACAGGGCATTTGTCTTTCTGTGCTCTAATTAGTATAAGGTTCTTCAGTTCCATTCATGTTGCTGTGAATGACAGAATTTCATTTTTATGACAATAGTATTTCATTGTATACATATACCACATTTTCTTGATGCATTCATCCATCGATAGATCCTAGATTGATTCTGTATCTTGACTACTGTGAATAACACAGCAAGAAGCATGGAAATCAGAAGTCTTTTCAACATGCAAAGATTTTGAAACATGTAGAAGATAAATTTGTTCAACTACCAAGCCACAAACTAATAGTGGTCACAAAGGCAAACCTAAACAGTATGGTAGAACTGCAAATAATTTTATCACCACTGAGTTGGCATAGCAGAGATGTTCCTAGGAAGGTCACTCCAGGATAGAACAGAGCAACCTGGACCCCATCACATTCTTCCTTTGGCAATATACTTGCTGGCGAAATGAAAGAAAGGCAGATCGCTGAGCTCAAATCCTTGCACATGCTTGCTGTTCATCCTATTCTTAAAAGTTCTGCAAATATCAGGAGCCAGAAAAAAAAAAAAAAAAAATAAGGTCAGTGAGACTATTCCTGTTTTACTTCAGAACAGGGAAGGTAGTCAATTCCCTGTCCTGTAGGTAATCTACATTTTCTTACCTATGAACATAAGAGACCTGACTAATGCAATTCTTAGGTTTCATATTTGTTGTCAGTTTACTGTTGCTCTTGGATACCACTCATTGTTCATGCTTACATGTTTCAGAGTCTTGTCCTTCTTTTGGTACCTTGAGTAGGGGCACTTATATCACCTGACTATGATTGCTATTTAACAACTGGCATTTTGATTTGGTGGAAGAGTTCTGATATAAATATAAATATGCCTGCATCCTGCCCTATTCTCCTATTTCATTATCTGCAATTTTAAAATTTTTGATAATTTAAAAATCTTTCCACATCTGAAAAGGCAGATACTGTAGAAGAGGTTAATATGTATAATTTAAGATTATGAATCTTTGAAACAGATTTGATTTGGATAAGATGAAAAACAAAAATGATAGAAAGACATTTAATTTCTGGACCTAGATATTAGATATTTATATCCAAGTATAGGGAAATGTCATGGAAGGTAAAACAAACTTTGTTTTAATCAAAATTCTGCCAGAGTCAGCTCAGATGAATAAGTGTGTTGATGAAACAATGCCAGTGGTATCCATTGAGTTATATACAGCTTCAGCTTCAGAAGTAGGAGATTCTTCTCATTCCTTGCCTGAGAAAAACAAGAGAAATTCTAGAGAGTACACCACCAAATTCAAAGGAGGAAGAAAATGAATACCATGTAAAAGAGAACAACATAGGTGGTTTTCTAAGAAAGACAATTATATTTTTTCCTCAAAAGTCCATGCTTAATAAATTTCACTTAAATAATCTGATAAATTGAGTATATAGATAAAATGTATGAAGGATAAATTGTAACAGTGTGAGCAGGATAGACTTCTTTCTTTTCAATATTTCAGGTGCCTAAGGGATTAGGTTCTGTTTCAATTTGCAAAGAGAGTATCAAAATTAGGTCAACCCCCTTGTTTGAGAAAAGAAAAATAAAGAATTATATTTTCAAGCTAGAGTCTTTCTCCATGTTTTATTTTCCCTAAGGAAAAATCTTTTAAACCATTAAAAGTTGATAATTGACAATACAATAGAAGGATATAATGAAAGGAAAATGTTACTTAGTAGTAAAACAGAATTATTATAAACATCAGAGATCACTTTTTTCAATGGTTAGAGAATAGAACTGCAATCATATGTTTAAAAGAGTAGAGATGCAACATTTAAAAAGTCTTTGATATTAAGACACATAATCATTTTCACCATGTTTCCAAAAGCACATGAGTAAAATATTGCTATAAAATACAAAACACTCATTAGTTTCTCTAGTTTTTACTTCCTCATGCAAATTGTTTCTTCACCAAGTATCTCCCAATGTTGGTTGACCATAAATTTAAGCTTAATTTTAAACTATTTTTAGTTTCTATTATATAATATATGATACTGTTTTTTTTTTTTTTCCTGAGCTAGTTAAGGAAGATTTTTTTAATTATCAAAAATTTTAGCTTGTTCCAGAGGTAATCCTGGAGACTTGGTGTCTGAGGAAGGGGACTCACAAGTTCAAAGCCAGTTTCAACAACTTAGGGAGACCTCATCTCAAAATAATAAACAAAAAGGATTTGGGATGTAACTCAGTAGTAAGGAATTTCTGGTTTCAATTCTCTTGCCCCCCAAATGTGTGTGTGTGTGTGTGTATGTGTGTGTATAAGAAGTTTTATTGGCAGAACTCTCATGATTTGATTCAAACAAAATCTTCAGAAGATTAAAATCATGGCTTATCTCTCAAAAATAAATTATGAAAGAATTTAAAATGAATATTATCAAAATAATGGTTTCAAAGGCAAGAATTTAATCCTTGAGACCATTTTTTAATAGGATACATTTTTTCTATATTCTCTTAGAAATATATGACTGTTTTAAATTAAATTTCTGAGAAAAATTCTACACTTTTGTGCTGTGACAACATATTCAATATCAATTATATATCAAAACAAGTATAACAAGCAGAATAAAGTATTTTTTAATTGGAAAAAATAGAAATGCATCAGCACCACCTCTATGAAGGGTTTTAAGTTTGGGTAAGTTTAAAAGTCTAGGCTCAAATAAAAATTGTGTGTAAGGGTTTTATTTCATCTTAATTCTCTGGAAATACTCTTGTCAGGCAGCCAATAGGACACTTCTCTTATTGGGCACTCCAATGTTCTGCTTGGCTCTTTGAATAGCTGCTACCAGAAAAGTTCATATCCCTTCAGAATATCATGCAGAGCTCAGAGAAGCAAGAAGCTGTCGTGGGAAGTTTCGAATGCTTCATTCACATTTCAACATTGCTTTACTTATATTGGCTACTATATCGGAGCAAGTCATGATAAGTTTTTTTCTTGAAATGGGCACCACGAAAGCCATGAATGGAGTTACGCATCTAAGCAACATGATAATTTTGAGAGCTTAGGATGAGTTGAAATATTGAAATTCATTTCTCTGTGTTCTATCTAGTATGGCTTGTCTCTGCTTCAAATGTCTGGACCTTGATTCAGAAGGCTCAAAGTGGGGCTAAATCATTTAAAGAATCACTCACTCACATGTCCAGTGATTGACCCTGTGTGAACTGAGAAGCCAGTTGGGACCACAGTTAGGACATCCACCTGTGCGACCTCTTCATGTGACACAAGCTTCCTTGGAGGTTGTGTTCTGAGTGTTAGTGACTAGAGAGAAAGAAAAGAGACAAACAGAGAAATACAAAACTATGTATTTTTTATAACCACACCTCAGAAATCACATACTGTAACTTCCCCTATTGGTTGGAGCAATCACAAACTTGCCCAATTTCAAGGATCAGGGAAATAGACTCCACCCCCTGAAGGGAAGTGGCAAGGTTTTGGAAAATATATGAAATCAGAAGCCTTTGGTGATCACTTTGGAAAATACCATCTTTAACATCTCATAATAGGGCAACTCTCATCATTAAATCACTCTATTAGCCCTACTCTCTTCCTTATAATAGTATATTTTAATATTCAAATTTGGAACCACATAATAGTATATTTAAATACTAAAATTCTGTCACTTTGAAAAATCTTCTTTTCTTTATTTAAATATCTCCATTTCATTTTAAAATCTGTATGTTTATATTCTGGTTACCAATGTCCTTAAAATGTAATATTCTAAATTGAACACAATATTGCAAGAATTCAGGTGATATTCTAGCAAATAATAAAATGGACTGTGGGTCTCCTTATTCAGGTATTGCACCTTAACATGATGTACCTAAGAGTGAATAAGTACTTTTTTATTGTTAGTAATATCATGCTATTATCATAAATTGGGTATAATTGCTATATTGCAAACTGGTATTTTTCTTTATCTGAAATCCCAGTTAAAAGTATTACTTCCCTCTTCCTCCTCCCTTCCTTTTCTTCCCTCTTCTTTCCTTCTTTTCTCCCTCCCTCCCTCCCTCCCTCCCTTCCTTCCTTCCTTCCTTCCTTCCATTTCTCAACTTTTTGACTTTCTATTTCAATTTTCTTCTTTGTTCTAAGTGTAAAACTTTATATTTACTCACACTTAATTTTATATTGTTAATTCTGGCCCATTTCCCCCATCATTTTGGAGATATATTAGGATTCTCACTTGGAATACAGTGTAGTTCCAATTTCTTAACTTCTTTGGTAAGTGAATTGGCTGGATCTTCACAGCCAGCTGATGAAATAACTTCTTAAACATAGAAGACACAATGATCTTCATATCTAGCAACATGTTTTTAGAGATGGCTTTGATATCAATTCATTGATCATTAGGATAAGAAAATTTTTTTGCATTTTCCAAATTTCTCTTAAAATAATAATTAAACCTTCCTGATTGGTGACAGACTGCAGATGGCACTTGTATTTCCTGAACTAACTGAATAAAGCATTCCCATATCCATGTATTCACAGTCTTATTCATACATCTAATAAGTGTTTGTTATACTTCTCTGATGTACTTTGAGCTCTAGGGACACAAGGTGAGGAAAATATAAATTTTATTTCAAAGGAAATTAATATATGCTACATTTTAGGGATATATTTTCTACAATTTATTAAACATATGCAATACCTGTCTGATCTATAGAAATGCAAGGAAAAGTTTCCATGAGTTCAGAATGTGAACAAGCATTATTTTCTCCTCTAAATTTTCTACATAATAAGTTTAGAATGTGATTTATGCTAACTAGGTCTGCGAATTTCTTTGTGAAATTACAACACTGCTCCACACTCAATATACCTTTTCAGGTCCTATGCTCTTTGGCTCAGTTCTATATCCATGACAAAAAGAAAACATCCACTTCCTAAGACCAAGAAATTTAGAAATGAATAAAAGGAAGATTTTCTGTCACCAAGGGCAGGGGGGAAATATAGAAAGAAAACTGTGTAATAAGAATTAGTTTTCAATAGACAATATTCTCCATAAGTCAAAATCAGTCATCCTTATTTTGTGATAGCCTGTCTGAAATAACATTCAAGTGATAGAGGTCCTTTTACAAAGCTTTCCAGAGTTTGGACTATTTGAAAAAAAATCTTTGAATAATAAAAGTAATGATGAGGCAAATAAAATTTTATAGAATTTATTTGAGCAAACAACTCATGAATTGAGTAGCTCCCAACCAGAAGTGGTCTAGGAGTTCTACCTAAGGAATGCTAAGGGGAGGCTTTTATAGTACACAAAAGGGAAGCAAAGAAACCCATAAAGCCTGTGTTGTTTGCAAGATGTGTTCACTTGGCAAAACATCCCTGTTTATGTTCTCAGAGGAAGAGATAGTTCAAAATTGCTTAGCAAAATCAGACAGGAGAAAATCCTTGATTTGATTTTCATTTATAAAAGTAGGAATGCCTATGTATGTGTGTGTGTGTGTGTGTGTGTGTGTGTGTGTGTTTCCACACACATGCATGCGCGCACGCACACACACACACACATCTTGCCTATCTACAACAAAAAGTGTTGTTAAAGAATAATAAAACTGACTATGTGTGATGCACTCCTCTATTTTTAAAAATGCTGCTCCTGACACATTAAAGTAATACAATTTCTTTGAAAAAAAATTAATGATAATTAGAAAATTTATAACCACTACAATTAACATTTGAGTCACTTTTAATCCTAATTGTGCATAGACTATATAAATAATTTCTTTAAAAAACCTTGAAAGATAAGCATTACAGCATCATTAACCTATTCTATATCTAATAAAACTGAGCTTTAGAGAAATGAAGTAACTTGTATAGGGCTAACATAAGTGAAACTGGGATTCAACTACTGTTGTGTTTGATACCATACTGTATGCTTTTTCTACCATGGTATGGATTTGACCTTCTGAAGAACCCAATCATTTTTTTTAATTGATTATAGTAGCACATGGGATTACACAGCAATGGATAATTTCCTGGCTAACATAAACAATAAAATAAATCTAGTGAAAGGATGAGCATAGCTTACTTTTGAAAATACAATAGCTCTGAGGTCCAGATTAGGAATGAATGAATATAAAGTCTCTTCTGGGCAGCACCGTGGAGATGAATCTGACCAAAGCTTTTTCTGTGCTAGCACCATCCTGCTCAAGTTTCAAAGCCTCAGTAGAGTTCGTGTGGTCCTGATTGGGTCATATGCCCGACGTGTGGTTTATGGGAGAGCACTATGATTGACAGCACCACAAAGATTGCCATGGTGGGATTTGGGAGGTGATGTGTAATTCTCTCAAGGGAAGTAGGGACATTCTTACCAGGAGCATAAAGGACCTGGGTAGCTAAAAACAACAAAGCTGCTTTCTACAACTGCTGGGGAAATTAAATGAGAGAGATGTGTGGGATGGCTGGAATATTTTGCTCAAAAAGTAGTAGTTATTATAATTATTTCTTTCATTTAAGTAAAACCCAAGAGTCAGTGCCTGATGCATTAAATATGCAATTTGAGAAAAACCAATATCATTAATCATTTCTACCTAGGAGAAAGATTGATCCCAAAGAGGCTGATGAACATTTTCCTGTACAGTGGATTGTCAGGCAGAAAGCTACGCAGTCAAGCATTCAAAGTACAGAAACACCAATGATTATCTCTCTTGGTTTTTCATACGACCACATCTAGACTAGCTTTACCATTTGGGACACTAGACCAGGTGGACAGTGACTAACAATTTATAATGAATGGTACTTTTGAAACACCCAAGCAGAATAGTAGCTGATTCACTAATGATGCTCAGAGGCACATGAAGAGGTGTCTAGAAAGAGGCAAATGGTCAAGGAGTCAATAGGAAATATGGATTGGCAGCAATGTGAAGAGGAGGACCTGGTTGATCTAAAGAGAGCGCCTGCTACTCTGTTTTAGTCAAGAGAGGGAGGAGGAGAAATATGGACCCAATGTTGCAGGACCACTGGAATTTTAAAAGGAAAGTTTTCCAAGAGTGCTCTGTTTGCTATCGCCTTTCCAAAAGAGGCCATCAGCCCGTAATCTCTTTGTCAGTAAATAAGTTCGCTTCATTTATAGCTGTGTACTCCATGGGTTGCTGCCATTTTCTACATTATTTTCCAGTTCATCCTGCCTTTCATCATTGCTCACGCTGGCATGGATTTAGTGGTAGTTGAGAGGTGTGAGGGAGAAGATCCAAGTAGCAGTGGGGAGCATTTTCCCGGATGATGCACTCTGCTCAACTCGTTCCATAGACCTAAGGCAACCACACTGAACTATTGCTAGAAATGCAACATTGGCTTTTTGATTAAGTGGAAGGATTCTGGTGAAAACATTTAACCACATCTACCATTCCTGTCTAGCTGCACATGGTTCTTGGCAGAAGAAGGAAAATAGGATTACCCCTGAAAACTCTCTTCAAACGTTCACTCCACAAAGTGCTTTCAGAGTTGGAAGTAAGAGACACATTGCAATATCCAGATTTTTCTTTTGTTACCCACCCTTTCTTTCTTCTTTTCTTCCTTCCCGGCATCCCTCTTTGATGGCTTTCTTTATGCAAGTTATTAGGAAATTTCTGCCTTCCAGATACAGTTTCTACTGGACTTTTAAATTGACTGACACCAAAATCTCGTATTGTACCCAGTTAACTCTTGCAAGTGGCGGTTTGACCTCTGGACAATTTTCTTCCAGCAGAGGAGCATTTATTAAATCAGATATTGCTTTGTGAGACAGTTTTATCTTATGCTGTAATGTTCTGCAACACCTATTTTAGTGTTCACAGAGCAAATGCTTCCTGATTGATTTATGATGAAAATGTGTTTATATAAGCTTCTGTAAATAAGATGCTTTGAAAAGATCTCAAAATACCTACTTCTAAATATTTTCTCTATCTTTTTACTAAGGTACTTACAGTTAACATCACTAGCCACTCTGTAGGGCTTTCCGCAGAAGCTGACAATTATCACCAAGAAAAGTCTGTATCTTTCTATTAGCTATCATTATTGTAAACTGTAAAATTTAAAAAAAAATGGATGCCAAAGAAATCCCTTTCCAAAGAGTGACCACTGAAGGCATGGGAAGGACTCTGGGTCTCCAGTAAGTAAGCGAAGCTCACTAAGAGACAAGCAGCAGGTGTCTGAGGGGAAATCACCTCAATGACCATTTGCCTTCTCTTAAAATGTGGTCAAGGTATTTGATGTCAACAGAGTTTCCAGTGAATCTGGAAGCTTTAGACAGTTCATCCAGGCTCAGGTTACACTGCCAGTTATTTCCAGGTGAACAATTTGAAACCTGTAGAAGAGATGAGAATGAAAGGGTAATAAAATATTCAGTGTCCTCTTGTTTGCCATGTATAATTGAAACTGTTGAGGTTTATGGCTTGATGTCACCTTCTGTGAACTTCATATAGAAAGAAGGTTAGAGAGCACTTCTAACTTTCAACATTTCGCTGAAGTGTTTAAAAATCTAGTAATTGAGAAAACCCTTTGAGAAGTTTGACTTAGGAGATTGCCAATACATAGAACTTTCACATTCTAATGGGAGCCAACAGTCTGGAGGGATTTAACAGTAATTATAAAAGTTATTAGCAAATTGTCACAACTTGTTATTAATTATGGATTAGACTTTGTTGTCTTGTTTTTAAAACTACCCATTAGTTTCCTTAATCTCCTTGGAGACTTACTGACCATTTTCTCCTGTCAAGCTTCTATTCTTTCCCCATGGAAACACTGAACACTCACCTTGAACTTACTCCATTTTTTTTTTGTGGGGAGGAGGTACTGGGGATTGAACCCAGGGACACTTAACCCCTGAGCCACATCCCCAAACCTTTTTATTTTTAATTTTGAGTCAGGATCTCACTAGGTGCCTTAGACTTTCACTAAATTGCTGAGTCTGGCTTTGCACTTGCTATCTTTCTGAATCAGCCTCTGAAGTCACCATGATTACAGGTGTGTGCCACTGAGCCTGGCTGACTTTTTATTCAATCTTAAAACAGCAAATGGATATTTGACCAAAATCCTCAGGGTTTTTCTAATACCACATCAGTTTATGTGAAAAGTATGTGCTCAGGTAAAGACATCAATAGATATAACTTTATTATTATTGTTATTATTATTATTATTATTATTATTAATAGTAGTAGTAGTAGTCGTAAGTCTGTGAAACATCTTTGAGTGTTTCACAGATGCACCACTGGGCTTCTGCCTGAGTTGAATGTGACTGGAAGACACAGATATCATTTCAATTAATAATGGAAACTCTGTTCTATTCACAAGTGAGATCATTGTTGGAACATCTGGGCCAGAATCCACTTAATTTTACAAGCATTAGCTAACCTGGAATATGACAGGTATCACACATTTGGACCATATGAAATCATCTATTTTGTACATTAAAACAGGTAGGTGCATTTTCAGAGTGCTTAACCTAACAGTTGAAAAAGCCAAAACTCTGAATGGTTAAATAATTTACACAAGCTTATGGAGGTGGTAGTGGTGGGACCAAATTCAGCCCAAAGTCTGTCTGGGTGCAAATCTCTTGGCCAGTCCTGCTTAGGGTCTCAGTGACATCTCCCGCTCTGTGGCAGTTATACTATAGTCAAAGCAGCTTAAAATAGAACTATTTCTACCTGTCAGTAAGACACAGGAAACATTAGGATCTGCTTCATCAGAGTCTGCATCCATTTATTTTCCTCTCTTTGAAGAGCCTGTCCTTGATTATATCCTAAGTGGAGGAACAGTCATAGCAGAACGTATCAGGTTTATTTAGAAAATAACTGGTCAGCATATTCAGGAGTTTATACAAGGACAAAACTAATCAGGTACCTTAAAAGACTAAGTTCATATAGAGTTATCTTTTAAAAGTTAATAAAATTGAGTTAATTTGTATCCTAGATATGCTCCCTGAGATAAGGAACTATTGTGTAATACATATAATTTTTTTTCCATGTGCACATGCTAATTTAAGTAGGAAACATAAAAACCTTGAGTCTTTATAATCCATGTCTTCACGTAACTATGTGCTTATATTAATTAGTCATAGCTGACTTCCTTGTTCATTATTTTGTCCCATTAATTAAAAATGTATTGTACTAAGATTAATTTACAATTGAAATCAAAAAGAATAAAATTATTTTGTTCTTCCTAAGAGATTCAGATATACATGCATATATTTCTTTTTCTTTCTCCTCATTTATTCTTCTTTCTAGCCACCTCCTGTGCGGATGGCTATGGTCAGAGACATTTTATTTTGAACTAATAAGCATAGAACCAATTTGTCACAGACTAATGTTTTCCTGATGGGGAGAAGTTAGGTCACGTCAGTCATAATTTGATTCTCTGAAAATAATTTTAAAGATCTATCTCTTTTCAACTTTGGATACTAAAATCTCTATTTCCTCTATCTCACTAAGATTGTTATCTCTTGGTTATTGTATAGAACAAAAATTAAATTTGTTTCCATAAAAAATGTCCATTTAAAATATAATATCAAGGAAAATGGGTTTTTGAATATCCTACAAGGATATAATATTTATTTCACTTTCTTCCTTTTTTTTTTTTTAACATCCAGCCCTATGGAACTAGCATTATGAGAAACTATTTTTTAACAAAGGATGTGCCAGCACAAATAGGATATGTGTTTTATTTTGTTCTTGTAGGGAACATCAGATAATTCTTAGATGAATGGAATAGTAACCTAATGATCCTGGTTCAAAATTTGCAATAGCTGGTAACTGATGACATAGAATTACATGGAAGTAACTTATATTGGAATTAACATCCAAAGCCGGATTAACAAACTATGACCCATGGGACCAACTAGCCTTCTCGTTGTTTTTGTGAAACAATATCTCTGTTTTTTTTTGTGCATTGTGTAAGGCAGCTTTCATATCACAGTGAGAGAATTGAGAAGTTGCAACAGACATTATACTGTCCATGAAGCTGAAAGTATTGTTATGGGGTGCAAATTAAGAACAGACCGATCACCTCTGAGAAGTCCAAATTTGAGAGTCTTTATTAAGCTGGCCAGCTGACTGTCTCACACAATGCCCCCAAAAAATGGCTATTAGGAGAACAACTCCAACCACAGGGTTGTAGGGGTTTTTATACCAAAAATCACATCAATCATAAGTGTTGGTTGCTATGATTCAAAATTACAAACTAACATCATGAGATCATCAACAGAGGGGGAAGTGGGTCAAACTGACCCTTACCTAGGTACAAACTAAAGAATGGTTGCTAACATCCACACAATTAACATTTACATGGTACATTGGTTACTACATAGGAGTTGCCATTGTATATTATTAAACATGTCACACTAAGTAACTGATGATGGGCACAGAGGCGGGGTGTTCCCATGGGAGAAACTTATTTCCTACATAACATGGAGTCTCAGAGCAAAATGGAGTCTGTTTAGTCATTCCCCTTAGAGTCTGGCCTATGACATTCTCATGGAGCCAGATCTGTCACCCATCATAGTATTTACTCTCTTGCCTGTTTATCTTCCTGATCCAAGATCCATGAGAAAAACAAAGCAAAACAAAGCAAACAAACAAATGAAAGGTGCTCAAAAAGAAGTGCTATAAAATAAATACAAGGGGACAGATGAAAATACCATCCTATTTGACTTCTAAGTTAAAGTGTGTGGAAGAAATTTTCTTAGGGTCTTAGGCTAAATTAGCTTTCCTTTTAGGACATAAAATTCAATGAAAGCCTGGAAAGTAGAGGTGAGTGGGTATACAAAGTCATGGTGTCAGAATAGTATTATTTGTAACTGATTTTGTAGGATATATAGTTTTACATAAATAAGTTTCACTGAGTGCTATGTTTTAATAAAAACCAATAAAAGGTGGCCTTATAAAACTTTGGTGATAAAGTTGCATAGGAGTCTTCTAACATAAAATTCTATAATTGTCCACTATTTTTACCGCCAAAAAACTAAGGTTTTTTTTTTGTTTTCTGAGTCTTTGGAGAATTTGAGCTTGAATTAGTTGGGATGGGCTAGGCTATGAGGCAGTTATAAACATCCCCCAAATATCAACGGTCCAAAGACAGAAGTTTAAGTTTCATCTCATTCATACAAAATGCATTGTATATCTGGTGACCTTCCAAGTGGCAGCCCTCTACAGAATGACTCAGCTTTGCATTCTCCAAATCAACATGCTTCCATGATTATGGCTGCAAGGAAAGAATGTTCTAGATCTCTTGCAATGATAGTTCAGTCCTTCTGTCCAGAGGTGACATATCAATCACCTCTACTTACATTCTGTTTTCCACAAAATGTCACATGACCATTCCTGACCTCAAGGAGGTGAGGAAGTGCAATTGCCCCCTCTATTCCAGAATGAAGAAGAGAAAGGTTTTGGTTATCTACCAAATACTGGCTTCTTAGTATAACAACCCCCTTCCCATGACACAGGTCTCTCTGATTCTACAAAATTCTTACCCTGGGTTAGGAAGGATATTGTAGTTTGGATGTGAAGTGTCCCCTCAAAGCTCATGTATGAGACAATGTAAGAAGGTTCAGAGAAATGATTGGTTTTGAGAGTCTTAATCCAATCAGTGAATTACTCCCCTGATGCGATTAACTGAGTGGTAACTGAAGGCAGTTGGGGTGTGGCTGGAGGAGGTGGGGCATTGGGGGGCATGTGACTTTGGGGTATATATATTTGTGTCTGGCAAGTAGAGATTTCTCTCTCTGCTTCTGATCATCATGTGAGCTGCTTCCTTCTGCCACACTCTCCCACCATGATGTTCTGCCTCACCTTGAGTCCTGAGCTCTGAGGATGGAGCCAGCTACCTATGGACTGAGAACTCTGAAAAGGTAAACCGTCAAATTAACTTTTCCTCCCTTACAATTGTTCTGGTTGAGTCTCAGTCACAGCAGTGAAAAAGCTGACTAAAACAGGCAGGAAAAATATTCCAAATCATTTCTTTTCCTCTCCTTCAGCCCAGGTTCACACTCCAGAAGCTGTCCCAGCAGTTTCTTCTCAGTTGGCTCAATTGCTTTTTATTCTCTACATCTGGCATCAATATTAATATTCTTACTCCAGTAGCTTTGTTCTCATTCAAATTTTTTACTCTAATATTTTGCTTGATTCTAAGATATCTTTTTCCCTGTTCCTCTCCTGAGTCAATTTCTACCTTATTACAAATGAGGTAGCGTACATCATATGGTACTCCTGAGATAAATTAAGTTTCCACACATGGCTGGGGAAGAGTGTTACTCATAGTGATTATGTGTATTTAGTTCATCATTCTTTTTGGTGTTTTTTTTTTTGTTTGTTTGTTTGTTTGTTTGTTTTTTAATGGGAATGATGGACCGTGGGCTCTGTGTTCCCAACTTTGTAAATAAGCCCCTCTCTGTTTCCACCCATTCACTCATACTTGTAGTGTTTATCAAACTTTCTCTTCCACAAATCTCTTTTTCTCCAATTTGATGATTTTTATTTTTGGTGTTCTTACTGTGTATATATTTAAAATAATCTTCAATTTAATTTTTGTCTTTTTAAAATAAAATAGCACATGCTTTCTAGAGTCACTGCCATGTATAAATTAGAGATCAATTCTGGAAATTTTATAATATGTGCAATTCCCTATGCCTTCAACTCAGATTCCTTACAAGGAGATATTTAAATTCTATTGGTTCCTGGGGTCATAGGTATTACTGAATTAGGCTCGTCTTTCTCACTTCAGGAATCAGTTTTCAATTCTTCACTATCAACTTAAGTCTCACATTAATCTTATATATCCCTTCCCCAGTATCCAATTTAGAAAAAATTGAACCACCTGAAACTAAAAATATCTGGAGTTTGATTAATATCTTGCAGGTGCTTGAAGGGGCAACATGTGGAGACTTGCTTCAAAATGGTGTCTGGAATTCATAAGTCTTTGTCCTGCCATAAGAGCAGATCAATGACCATCACCAGTGGGTAATTGAGCATGGGTCTGATGGTTTTCTATTAACACTGGGTGTTATTGATGATGCCCTCTCACATCCACATATTCATGTGATTCACAGTTGGCATCTTGTTGAAGATTGATGCCCTGATAAGAAATGATGGGTTTGTGATGGATTTTGCTACGACTCTTTCTTGACTATTTCATTGAACATTCTTCTCTGGTTAGCTATTCGCCAGTATAAGTCACTGAATTCAGTAAATGGAACATTTTAAATGCACTCACATTTATCAGCCATATCTTTTTAAAACAGTCTTTTCTCTGAAAATAAAATTGGTAATTTTTTCTTTAGGTACAAATTAAGTAAGTACTTCAAATTCAATTAATTATGAGGTATGCTTTGTGATTTAGAAAACTTCATATAACACTATAGTCATGGGATCATCCTAAATCCCTATTTTTAATTATTTTAAGGAAAATGAAGTCAAAGCAAAAACTGAGAAAAGATAAAATTTTGAAATTGTGATTAAGGGTTCAATAAATATGAAAGCAAAGGTTTCATCTCAAACCAAATAGTTCAGTAAAATGGGAATATTTAGTTTACTGGCTTTTGTCTTTTGCAATTGTCTTCCTATTAGGATTCTCTTTAGTGATTTCAATTTGCAAATATGTGATACTCTGGCTTCTCATTTTCTTGACTTCCTCTCCAGCGATAATGTCCTAATGTCCTTTACATATCCTCGGTCACTAATGATTGTATTTATGCCTGCATGTGAAGGTCTCGCCCTCTCTCATCTTACTCTGGCTTTCCGTTTTCTAGATGGACATTATGTCACACACTCAACTCTTCTTCACATGGCCCACCCTGCCTCAGCCACTGTGTCTTCACTCTCCACTGAAAATCTCGCTTTCTATTTCATGAGTGAACACAACCAGAAGAAGACAACGTTCCTGGGTTAGCCTGCTTTTTGACTGTCACTGATCAAAATACCTAACAAAACAACTTAAAGGAGAAGACATGTTTTTTTTGGTTCAGAGGTTTCTGTCTTTGGTCAGCTGTCTCCATTGCTTTGGATTTGAGGTGAGGTAGAACATCAGAGTAGACAGGCAGCTTATGACAGCTGAGAGAGAGAGAGAGAGAGAGAGAGAGAGAGAGAGAGAGAGAGAGAGAAAAGAAGACAGAGAAAGGTACAAGATAAATACTTGAATGCTTCCAGGGCATAACCCCAGTGACCTACTTTCTCCAACAAGATCCCACCTCCTAACAATCTATTCAAGTTATTAATCCACCAAAGGGATTAATCTGCTGTTGAGGTTAGAGCCCTCAAGATCCAATCATTTCCTAAAAGCCTTACCTCTGGACTTTGGTGCATTGGGAACCTAGTCTTTATGTACATAAAGGGAACATTCCAGATATAAATGACATTTCCAAAATGATACCATTCCCTCTACTTGTGTGAAGCACCATGGCCTCTGCTCTCTCTTTCCCTTTTGTCAGGAGGAACTCATTGCCATATTCTTAACTGTTTCTGTTGTGCATTATCTTCCAATCTCTCTCACCTACCTAATTGCTCTCTCTTTCATAGCAACCTTCTCTGTTTGCTGTGTCATCTACATAAAAACGCTGCTATGTATACTTATTAAAATAAAAACTATCTTCTCTTAAACTTACATCATCTCCAACTACTATCCCTTTAGAGCAAAATTTTTCAGATTACTGTCTATTTATCTGTGTTGAATGCCTTTCTTCCCCATCTACTCTAAACAAATATTTGCTCCTTCCATGTTACTAAAATCCACTCCTTAAGAATATCAATGACCACCCCATCAACTCAGTATATAAATTCTCCTGGATCTTCACAATATATCCAAAAATCTCATTTCACTTCTATTGCTATTTCCCTGGTCAAAGTTACCTGGAATATGATCTACCTATATCATGACTCACCTGTATCATTGCAATAATCTTTCAACCTATCTCCTTGCTTCAACCCTCATTAAATTCCCCCTAGTTAGAAGTAGAAACAGAGGTGGTTTTCAGGTTACCTTTAGTATCATTTTGGCACAAACTAATGTCTGCAATCTTAGTAACACCATCATCATTGCCATTTATGCATGATGCTCAGTCCTTTCATTTCCTTAGCAAACGATGAGCATTTATACACACTTGGCATGATAGGAGGGGCCAGCAGCGCCATGTAGTAATGACCTGGTTCTGGACTTTTAGACATTACACTAAAATTGTGGTACTTGATGCCATGAAACAAAACGTGGTATTTTAAAAATGGCTTTATTGACATAGAATTTTCATACTACAAAATAAAGTGGATAATTTGATGTCTGTTTTTAGAGTAGTCACAGAGTTATGTTGAGTGACACAACTATCACCAGAATTTTAGAACACTTTTTCCATCCCCAAAAGAAACTCCCATGCTCATTAGAAGTCTCTCCCCAGCCCTGACTGCACCCAGCTCCTGACAGTATCTAATCTACTTGGTGCCTATTCTGGGTTGTTAATATAATTGTAACTATACCATATTCTGCCTTGGTGGCTGGTTCTTCTCACTTAGTATAATGTTTTCAAGGCTCATCCACGTTGCAGCACATCTCAGTACTTCCTTCTTTTCTATTGCTGAAAATATTATATTGTGTAGAGAAACCACATTTTGTTGATCCATTTATCAGTTGATGGCTGTTTGGGTTGTCATCACTTTCTGATTATCAAGGATAATGCTGTTGCTAAAATTCAATGACTTTTTTGTGTGTATATGTTTTAATTTCTATTATGTGTATTCATAAGGCAGAATTGCAGAATCATATGGTAACCCTACGTTTAACATTTCAAAAAGCAAACAGTTTTCGAAAGTGGAAATGCAATACGTGAGGGTTCCCAATTTCTCCACACCCTTGATGACACTTGTTATTGTCTGTCTTCTTTATTTTAACCCACTTAGTGGATGTGTAGTGGTGTCTTATTTGGTCTTTGGTTTTGTTTACCTGATGACTGATAATTTGAGCATTTTCACATGATTTTTGGTTATTAAAAATAGGACATTTCAAGGGGGGATTTCTATTTCCAGGGATGGGCTTTTTGAAGACAAGCCACTTTAATAAATGTGAAATGTAGGTAGGATTTAGTTGGAATAAACACGAGGGAACGAGCTCTCCATGCTGAGAGAACAGCTGTTACACAGATTCTGAGGCTCAAAAGCATTTGATTTCCTGGGGAACTTGAGGAGACTGGTGTGGCTGGGCAGAAGCCAGCGGGTGGAAAGAGGCAGTGAAAGGTTTAGAGCGGTCAGCAGGAGCTGGATCATACACAGACTTCATAAGACATAATTCAGAAAGTTAATTTCATTCACAGGGCAAAGGAAAGACAGCAGATTTTTCAGCTAAGAGGTGAGATAATCGGATTTATGCTAATAATAGCCAATGATACATAGGACTTACATGTTCTCGGCACTGTTTTAGGAGCTTTACAAATATTTACCACACCGGTAAACCCATGAGGTAGTCTGTCATCTTCCTGTTGCAGCACTAAAAGATCATTATAAACTTAGTGACTTAAAACAACACAGTTTATTATATTCTGGTTCTGGAGGTCAGAAATCAGTTTCACTGGGGTTATAATCAAGGTGTCAATAGGGCTCTCATTCTTATGGAGGCTTCAGGGAGAACTCATTTCCTTGCCTTTTTTCCATTTCTAGAAGCTGCCCCCACTCCTTAGCTCATGGACCTGCTGCACTGTGACCTCTGCTTTGGCCTCATACCTCCTTCTCTGACTGACACTCCTGCCTCCACCTTATGAGGGCCCTTGTGGTTGCATTAGGCCCACCTGAATAATCCAGGATTATCTTTTCATCTCAAAATCCTTAATTTAACCTGTCTGCAAAGTCCCTTTTATCATATAATGTATTCCCAGGTATCCAGGATTAGTAAATGGACTTCTTGTGGAAGTGATCATTATTTTTCCTACTATAAATATTCACTATTGATTTCTGTGTAGTTGCTTTTTGGAGGTCACAAATATAGGGGCAGCACTGGGATTAAAACCCAGATATTGGATTTCAGAAAACTCATCTTTAACCCCTAGGCTATCTGGCTTCTCATGGTTACTAAACTTTTACAAATGTATAGTT
This sequence comes from Sciurus vulgaris, assembly GCF_902686455.1. Classification (NCBI taxonomy): domain Eukaryota; kingdom Metazoa; phylum Chordata; class Mammalia; order Rodentia; family Sciuridae; genus Sciurus; species Sciurus vulgaris. Next base: position 29,069,895 of record NC_136468.1, read on the forward strand.
ATTTATTTATTTATTTATTTTTGCCATTTTCACTACCCTGTTTGAACCCTTCATCAGAATATGCTTAATACACTTGATAGATGATTCCCCTGTACACTTGTGGTTGAAGCTGAGTATATTTGGTTCCTTTAAAAGTCATGGTTTGCTTTTTTTTTTTAACAGATCAATGGATGTAGAAATGATATGCAAAGAGCTGCACATATCTAATGTGTACAATCTAATGACTTTGGTGTATACAAACACCCGTGGTAGACACACCCAATACCTCCCAAAGTTTCCTTGTGTCCCTTTTTATTTGTTTGCTTTGGTAGGAAGAATAATTAAGTTGAGATTTACCTCATTAACAAATTTTGACATGCACGATATCATATTGTTAAGTATAAACATTTTATTGTACAGAACATCTCTAGAATTTATTCATCTACCATAATTGAAACTTTGAACCCATTGAAATATTTCCATTTCCCCCACCTTCTAACCCCTGGCAAATACCATTCTATTCTCCACCTCTATGAGTTTCAATATTGTAGATGACCCTAATAAATGGAATCACGCGATGTTAGTCCTTCTATGCCTCACCTATTTCATTGAGCATAATTACCCACGGGTTCAAGAAATCTGTTGCAAATGCCAGTACTTGTTTCTTTTTTAAAAGGTGAATATTAATTTTTTTTGTAGGGAAGGATACCGGGGATTGAACTCAGGGGCACTCGACCACTGATCCACATCCCCAACCCAATTTTGTGTTTTATTTAGAGACAGGGTATCGCTAAGTGGTTTACTGCCTCACTTTTGCTGATACTGGCTTTGAACTCTCTATTCTCCTGCCTCAGCCTCCTGAGCCACTGGGATTACAGGCATGCACCACTGCGCTCAGCTTAATTTTTATTAGACATACAGCTTTATATATAATCTATTTGTCTGTAAGTGAACATTTGTGTTGTTTTCATATGTTGGCTGTTGTGAAAAATGCTGCAATAACATAGAGATGCATCTATCTCTTTTATTGAAATCTCCTGATTTCAATTATTTTTCATATGTACCTAGAAGTGGAATTGCTGGATCATATGATAGTTCTAAATTTAAATTTTTGAGGAACCTCTGTACTGTTTTCTGTAGCTCCTGTACCATTTTATATTTCCACCCACATTGTACAAGGGTTCCAATTTCTCTATATTCTCACCAACACTTTTTATCTATTTTTTCATCTGATATCATCATCCTAACAGGTTGTGTGGCCAATCCTTTCCTGTTTTATAAATATTCTTCTTGCCACTCATATCGTTATATTTTACACTTTCAAATATCTGCCTATTTAACCATCTGATCCTAGTGATTAATAATTTGTTTCAAAGTGTTTGACTTTTCAGACAGGTTAGCACAGGGAAAGATATATGAAGTCATTACACAAAATAAGAAGAACACATATACATAACACCTATGTGGAGAGTTGTCCCAATTACAATTCTACAATATGACTGTTAAGCCCAGTAAATTGTCTCATGAGTTGACTAGAAAATGCTGTCTATAGTGAATTTTAAAGTTTAACATCTGAATTTATATGCCTTTAATTAACAGCTATTGATATAAGACTTTTGCTCTATAGGAAAAATCCCTCTGATTTTCCTCATTTGTAATTTTAGCTTTTATATTAAAATTATGTTCAAAATAAAACTGATTTTTATTGCTTTGGGAAAGCAAATATTAGAACCATCATATAAATATGCCTCTCATTAATGTATAAATAACTTATAGCATATCAGCACAAGGCTGTGCTCTTTGAATTGTTGATTAGGAGTCTCAGAATTTGCATGATTGTTAAAATGTCTCCAGAAAATAGGAATGCTTTGTGAAATAAAACATGTATCTTTACTACCAGAAATGTTAATCATACTGATAAAAATGTGTTTGTCCATACAGGAAAGTTTTATTCTTAAAAATTGCAAAGTTGGTTTGTGTGTATAAATTCACATCTAACTCTTGACATCTAATGTTAAGTATGTACATTGACTTAAAACCTGATTGGGATCTTGGTGAAATGTAGGCTGGTAAAAGTGATAGAAGTCTATCTTAATTGGTGTATCTCTAGTTCTTTAATTACAGTTTGCTCATAAGAGCTGAATGCTACAATAAACTGAAGTATCAGATTAGACCAAATTGTCTCCTAAACCACAGTGGAGGGTGGGGCCTGTGAATGTGGTTTTCTCTTTTTAACCCTTCTTTATCTCTTTCTTGTTCCTTGGGGCTTTTTGATGTTGTGGCAAAAGTGGGGACCGGGAGTCTGGAGAACTGGGTTTCAGGATCAGCTCTGTTTTAAATATCACCTTGAATCAGTCATTTCTTCTTTTGGGGAACTAGTTCACTAATCTACAAACTGGAAGAACTGGAGTGGGTGATCATGAATGCCCCCTCCTGCAGAAGGGACCCACCCTTGGAGCAGATGATTTTCTAGGCATTCATGATGTACTGACACACTGAAACAGGGTCCGCAATGTTCAAGGGTGGCCCATACAGAGGCATCTGACTTGGAAACCTTAGGGTTTGGAGTCCTCTGCCTGTTGCTGAAGTCCTCCTCCTACCCTATATTTTCTTTGAAATGTGTCTTCTCAGATCCTCTCTTTTATTTTTGTGATCATATTTAAGCTTCTGCAACTGAACTCTTATTGTGGCTACAGAAACTGGAGATTGAGAGATGACCTCAGAGCCATTATAATTTGTCTCTCAGTCCTTGGGTATAAATGTGTTAAATGAGGCAATTTCTCTGGCACAGACACAGAAGTGTACAATGAGGCAGAGACAGACAGCGTTTAGAGTAGGTTTATTACAAGGTGAGGAAAAGGCAAGAAAGAGTGAGATACACATGGAAGTGAGGGACAGGCAGATGCACTAGGAACCCAAATGCACCAAAATTATCAGGCTTTTACCTTTTTGTTAGTATGGGGTTGGGCGCTTTCTGTGAACAGAAACCTTGGCCGTATCCATTTGGGGTCATGCTTTGAAGGTGGCCATATGTCTGGGTGGTGTTAAAATTAAGGCATGAACCTGCATATTTGGGTCATTTTGCCCTTTCTTGCCCAGCACCACTGACTAAAGATCATATAACCACCAACTGACCCTTTGAGCAACTTGTGAGTACATGCATGATGTTGGAAACATGATGTATACCTACAAATCCATGGCAGATCATGCTTGGCCTCTTTCTAGGAGTTGGCAGAAGACTGGTACTTCTGAGGCAATCACCAATCAGGGGCTCCTTGTAGCCAACTCTTCACTTTTTTTTTTAATCTCCCCTTTTCTCAATCCTACTCATCTCTAGCTTCTGCCTATGCTGAAAAACCAATTGGTACTTCGTTCTCACAGGGTGGATGAAGCAGAATAAATTCTTAGTTTTCTATGCCTCCTATGTGCACATCTATGAAAAACCCCTGTGTGTTCTGGTCCTCTGCTTTTCACTTTCAGCTTCTCTTCTTAGCTCTCTCTCTTTTTTATAGTCCTATTTTATGACTGTAAGTGGATCAATTTCCTACCCAGCTATATCAGCCAATAATCAAAGTCAAGTGTCTTCCTTCTATAAATCAGCACAGTTGAATTGCTCTTTCTCTAGAGAAGACATATTTGTGTGCTGACTAACAATTTTAAGGGTATAAAAAGGGTCTGTCCTCACTATTTCTACACCTCAATGATCATTATGGGTTTTTCTGTTGAAGTGACTACAGATTTGGAATAATGAATGAGTCCTCAAGATATTTATATTTATTTAATGAATGTTAATTAAGAGGTTATCTGAATTATCAAGAGTAATAAACTTTTTCATTATATAGCATCAGAAAAATACTGAAGTCAGTTAAAGATACTATGTGTTGTACTGTTTAGGAGCTTTCAAAGAACTACGATTTTATTTGTTTCTGCTTAGTTAACCCAGTCTCAATTCAGCTCCAATGATAAAATTTGATCTAAACTAGGTATGGTGGTGTGCAATGTAATCTAGCTACTTGGGAGGCTAAGACAGGCGGATTACAAATTCAAGGGCAGCCTCAGCACTTTGATCAGACCCTGTCTCAAAATAATAACTATAAAAAGGGCTGAGGATATAGTTCAGTGGTAGAGCACTTGCCTAGTATGTGCAAGGCCCTGGATCCAATCCCCAGGAACACACACATGCACACACACATGCACACACACACAATGTTGACCTAGAAAAGAATCTTTTTCTTCAGAGAAAATTTGTCTTTGTTACTTAAGAGATGTTCCAGACAGAGCCTTGAAACATACAAAGTGAGGTCTTTGAACCAGCAACATAGACAACTCGTTTGAAATATGGAGAAAAGTCTTCACCTTTGACATATTAAATCAAATTCTGCATTTTAAAAACATCTCCAGGCAATTTTAATGCACATTAAAGGTAGAAAAACTGCTCCAGAAAGGATTAATATGGAAAAAAAAAAAACTAGAAATAAAAGAAAATCCATACAGGTGTGGGAGTATAAATAAATGTTTTTTATTGGCAGATGTCTAAAACTTCCAGGTAAAATTAGATCCAGATTTGTATGTAAAAATCACATTTATAGAAGTTGTATTGTTTCCATTATAAATAATTTCAATTGTCTCATCTCCAGGGAAAATTTAAGTTCAGAGGTAGAATCATTTTTAGGTTTTTATTTGAACAATATATGTGCAAGAAAGCATCGAAGAACCTTCCTTCTTCTGAGAAGGTCATACAAAAAGAGACTCATTCTGCTGCACACTACTACACGTGTATCTCACATATCCCACAGCCTAGAAGGAGCTTGCCTTGTGCCCTCTTCATCTCTTTTTCCTCATTGTGACCTCCACTTCCTTTAGGGGGGTTGCACAAATGCTTACTCACTCCTTCACACTGTTCTTTGTGTCTCCCTCCTAATTATGATCATGCTACTCTATTCAGTAGAGGGCTAATTGTTTCAAAACAGAGTTCTGCACCAGAGGTCTCAGGTGTATAGTCAAATGAAGTGTTAATTGGATGCCAGATGCATTAACTTGGTCTTGAGAAAACCAAGGGGACTCTGATTATAGTCTCAGTTAGAAGGCCAGAGGTTCATTTTAAGGATTTACCTCTCAATTTTTTTTTTTTTTTTTTTTTTTTTTTTGAGGTTTGATACTTATGTAATTTTGTAGTCTTGGGGCCTGAAATTTAGGTGAGATCTGGGAGAAATCAATGCTAACTGCAATAAGAAGTAGAAATATAACTCATTCCTTTTGTGTGATATCTCTAATTGGAGGGGAGTTCATAACCTCTCCACTACCGCAGCAGACACCCTTGCTGCTCCTGCTGTCGGGAGGGCAAGTTGGTTGCCTTCTCTCCCACTTTCTGCAGTTCCCCTCAAAACCTGCATAGATGTGTATTTTCACTAATAGCCATAGCCACCTCCTTGTCAAACATGATGCTTCCTTCTGCCTATCTCCTGACCTCACCTACCACCTGTCCGAGACACCTGACATTTTCCCTCCCCTGTGTAAGAGAACAGAAGGTTGAATTTTAGGTGTGGCAGAGGGAAAGTGAATCAGCAATAAGGAAGACAGGAGGAATTCAAAAGAGCATCCTCATGAAGCCTGCCCCTTATATTTACTTCTGACTAGTTAGTTCATATGGTAACTCCACCTTGTTAAAGAGACCAATACGCCAGATAAAATCAACATGTTCAAATATGGTTTCTCACCACTCAGATAACACTGCTAACATCACTGGGGATCTTGAAGATGCTGATTCCTGTGTCTCACCTCAGCATTCAGAATCAACATCACTGGAATTAGTCATTGAATTTTTATCCTTACACAAGACTTCCAGGTGAGTAATTTGAACAATGAACCACTGGTTACATCCTGGTATAGATGGGACACTTAAGCTCATGACAATCTAATGTCAAAGCCTGTTAAAGCTGTTGCCTACCCATCATTCTTTCCTGTCTCTAGGAAACCAAGCGAACCAACAAAAATCCCCATCTGTTTCAGTCTGTTACCAAAAAAAAAAAAAAAAATTAGTAGAATTTTTAGTATTGGAAAGATAAGCGAAAATTGTGTGGAACTTATTTATTTATTTTTAGCTTTCCATAAGTGCTTGAAGCAGGGTATCCTTAAGGGCTGTTCAGCAATTAAATGAAAATATAACACAACCAGTTAGCAACTACGCCCTGTAAAGATGGCTGATCTCATTGAAACAAAATGCAAAAGTAGGTTAATATCTGTGCCATCATCTTTTCATAATAATGTGTTCACATAAATGTACCCTATAGGATAGGGGGATGGTAAATTACTCCAAAAGAAAAGTTTCCATATTCATGTGCCATGATATATGCTAAGCCTGGGCTGAATAGAAACCACAAAGGTCAATAAAGTTGAAAGAAAATGAGAAAGATGATGAATGAGAGTTCCATCTGAGCAAGCAGTTGTAGATTCAATCGCTGTGATCTTTGGGGGCTAATTAGCAAGATCCACAGGGCAAGGTCGATGCCAAGAAGTGCCCCAAGATATTGAAAATATATTAAATTTTCTAATTTAAAAGACAACTTAGATATTTCGAATAGGTTTATTATTTCTCTTGTTAGTCAGAAACACTCTTTTGCCAATTAAACTCTGTAGGATGGTCCTGTTAATAACATTAATAAATACTGAAATTTACTTGCATAAGTATGTAAATGAACCTATTCTGAAAACCAAAAATTAAGAAAAAAACTTTTAATTTTGTTCTCTTAAGAAGATGTACCAAACCACAGGACAAGTGTTTGTTTAATACATTAAAATTTGCTAATTTCTTATGGAAGTTTCCATGTCTGTGTGAATATAAAACATTATATTTTTAGGCAGGATCAGAAAAATGTTACTATTTTATATAAAAATGAAGAGATTATAATGTGGCCAATTAAGAGAAAAAAATTTATTACTGATACTAAGAAAATTCAAAGGATCTGTCACTGATTATTAACCGGTAGTTAAATGTCTTTTGCAAATTGATTTCAAAATTTTAGCTGCCAGATTGAATTACATTCTTTTGAACCTTGCAAAGAATGGTTCTCTAAAGGTTTTATGACATAATTAGAAAATCGTTTATATCAATCTGTGTATAATTCTTCTAGTGTAGAATTTGTTGACTTTGGAAAAAAACTTCATTTATTAGTCATTTACTTTATAAAATAATCACACAGGTATATGTTTTAGACAAATTTATTAAAGCTTATTAAAAAGATAAACGAGTCTGAGACAGTTATATTTGTTACTTATGATGAAAAGCCTCATGGGAATCTGAACAACCACATAGCTTTTTGCTTATGTCAAATGTATTATTAGTCAAAATGCTAACATAGAGTTACCAGTGTTTATATTGTGTTTGCTCCAAAGCAAGAATTTTTAAATGTATATTTTTACCTCCTATAACTTTATGCTTTACTGGTAGAGTGTCTATTCTGGAACTTAATAGAGTGAGTTCCCTAAACCTCAGTTGATTTGAGCTTGATTTTGTCATTAGGAAACACGTGTTGAGGTAGAACTGCTAAAACTTTGTTCAGCTTTAAGTAAGTGACCTTGAAATAATCTCTAAATAGCCTTCCATAACTTTGTCCCTACTCTTCTTCTCTTTATGTTCTTCATCTAGGACTTTTCAAAATAGATTGGGGTACAAAATTAAATTTTGGGCAACTAAGGAATAGATGTCAAACAAAGGTTTGGAATCATGATATTTAGCACAGCTTTAGATGGTCAAAGGTGTTTCTGCCTATGCATATCCTCACCTCATGTCTTCTGCACAGTTTGAAAGAGTGCAGTCTCTGACACATCCAATATTTGTGAGGATACGAACAGGCACTTGAATTCCCTACTGGTGGGAATATATTGGCACTCTGGAAAACAGCATGGAAGATTCTTGTAAAGTTAAACTCATAATCATAAGCAACTCCTGGGAATTTACTCAACATTTAAAGAAATATGTCCACAAAAATAATTGCACAAGAATGCTGATAGCAGCACTATTGATAACAAAAACAAAAAAAACACCTGAAAAAAAGCCAAATGTCCATAATCAAGGAAAAAGACTAGCTAATAGAGGTGTAAGCATGCAATAAAAGGCTACTCAGAAATAAAAAGAAAAAGAAGCTATAACATAGATGGGATGTCACATACCTTCTGTTGAGTAACAGAAATCAGAAACAAAACAGCATGTGCTCTAACATTCCATTTGGATAAAAATTAAAAACCTGCAAGAGTTACCCATGGGTTAAAAATTAGAAGAAAAATTGCCTCTGGGGTAGAATAGTGTGGAAGAATTGCTTAGAAGTGGAAATGAAGGAACTTTCTAGGGGATGGGAATATTCCTCATCTTGACTGGGGAGGTGCTTGCCCATGTGTACACAGTTTCAGTATCCTTTGAACTGTGCACCTAATACTTGCTTGTCACCATATGTAAATTAAAATGCAATAGAAAGACCTACGTACATGCAAAGATATATAAGTGAATGAATGAAAAGTGCCCTATTTTCCTTAAACTTAATATTTGAATATAATCAGTTTTAGAGGATGAAATAATATATCAGAACAACAAAGAAAAGTGCTGGAAACATGGCGATGTTTCAATAATTCCTAGATATTATGACATTATTACCCCTGAGGCATGAAGACATCAATTGGATTCTAACTTGACCTCTATTTTTTCATACGGACTGTTTCTCTTTGGGTGGCAAGATAATTTATAAGCCAACTACCACAGTCTGCCTTGTTGGGCAAGCAATTTTCTTAATGGTGAAAATGAAGATACCAAATGATCACTTGTCCTTTTACTATACTGAGCAATTAGCTAGATCTGTTCACAATTAACTCTTGTAATATTAGCTGTCAGTGTGGCAGGTGGAAAGCCAACCACATCAAGTTTAATTGAGACCATTGAAAAGTTTTGCCCCCATATAACAATAGACACATCATTTTTTATATTGAATTCCAAAATTTGTAGTTGAGATAAAGAGCCCTATGAATAAAACTCTTGGGTACTTTTATATGGTTGATGGAGAGAAAGCCATTAGCTTTCATAATTGACAGAATAGAACTAATTGAAGCGAACATATCTCCTGGTTAATTCAATTCAACTTGTAAATCTTCTTTTAAAAACATTAGGGGGAAAACCTTTAATAATTTAAACAATTCTTCTCTAGGATTTATCTGTTAGCTGTAAAGGTCTTGAGTTTCCTAATGGGTGATAAAGTACCAAAGGCATTATGGATGCTTGATCCTGTCTGACCTTAATGTCTTCTATTTAGCAGTGCATATATGAGAAACTAGGACATTTTTCTGTCATCCTCCCAGAATAGTTGTGCTCACAATGAAAAACTGTGAGAAAATTTGCCTTTTTCCACTGAGGTCACTCATTATTGCCCATGATTGCTTACTTCTAAAGTTTCACATCATTAGTCCCTTAGGAGAGCTGTCAAAACTACAACTGATTTACCTGGTAACAATTTACATGTATTAAATAATGGGAAAATGTTCCTCTTGTTGAGTGTAATTTCATCAGACTTCTTGTTTAAGGACTTGCTTATTGATATGAACATATCTAGGTTTTTTCATATTCTGGACAGAAATGTGTTACCCATCTTCTCTTTAAGAATGCTAGAAATACTTGAGTTCATTTATCAAATCTGTTAATGATATGGTACTCTGTTCTGAATTCCTATTGGAGATAAGTAATGTCATTCCATTAGCTGATTATAGTTCGAGGTTTGTAAAAGGGAAACAATATGGAAGGTAGATTCAGCACTAAACACAATTTACAGTGGGGGAAGAAAATCATCAGTTATGCAGTGCCCACTTTTAGCAGATACTATACTAAGTTTTAGATATGTTAGCTCATGGCTTAGTCTATTCAAGCTACTATAACAAAATACTATAGACCGGGTAGTTTATAAACAACAGAAATTTATTCCTCATAGTTTTGGAAACTCAAAGGTCCAAGACCAAGGTGCTGGTGGATTTGGGGTCTGGTGAGGCCTCTGGTTCATAGATATGGCACTTTTTATTGTGTCCTCATGTGGTGGAAGGGATAAGGCAGCTCTCCTATTCTCTTTCATAAACACAATAATACCATCCATGAGGCCTTTACCCTCATGACTTAATCACTTCTGGTACTATTACCTTAGGGGTTAGGATTTCAACATACTCATTTGAGGAGCTCAGAAACATTTAGACCATAGCATCTTATTCTTTTAATTTTCTAGATATTGATTGTTTTAAATAATTGTAAAGTAGTTTATTTTAAGTTTTAAAAGATTGTTTGAAATTCTCTACGCCTAGAAAACATTGCCCTGGGTTTAGGAAAGGCCCATTATACTTTAACCTGTTCCCTGCTGACTTAGTTCCTACAGGCTATGGTCTAGCTACAAACTAAATCAAGGCTCTTGAAATCTTGATATCTGTCCATTAAATCTGAAACCTGAGTAAACAACACACACATTTTACACAGAAAAAAGTCTCATTCTCATCAGGGCTGTGGGTGCATGTCTGTAACCCCAGTGGCTCAGGAGGTGGAGGCAGGAGGACCCTGAGTTCGAAGCTAGCCTCAACAATTTAGTGAGGCCCTAACCAACACAATGAGACCCAGTCTGTAAATAAAATACATAAAAGGGTTTGGGCTGTGGCTTACTGGATTCAATCCCCAGTACCAAAACAACAAGAATAACAATAAAAAATCTCCAAATCCCCCAAAACAAAACAAATAAACAGGGCTGTGGGAAAGCACACTTTAGCTCCTGCGATGCTTCATCAATGCATGTATCCAAATGATACCAGACTCCAATAAGATATTAGTTCAAATTATCTTCCTTTAGCAGTTGTCAGATATGTCAGGATTTTCCTGTAAATATTTCTGACATCTTGTTGGCAGATTCCTTATTGGATGCAAATTGATCCAGGAAGGTGTCAGAGTGGATAATTAATCCTTCTTGCCTCTTGACTGTTAGGAAGATGTTCAAAAGGCTTTTGCTAGGGTAAAAATTAATAAAAGAGCACTGAGGAAGATGTCACTAAACACCAAGAAAATGAATGGAGGAAACACTATTTTCAGCAAGTTTCTAAAATCTCAGTTTGAAAATTGCAGGGAAATTAATTGCAGAATCTCTATATAATTATTCCATAAACCAAATAAGAGTCATAATCTTATGTTTCTCCAGGGAGACACTAATAAGATAAGATAGTAAGTTTAAAAAGATAAGAAAGCAAATTTCCCTTGAATGTCATCATATTGCTAAAACTATAATTTGCACATCAGAATATGATTTAAGAAATAGGGCATTTACTCAAACTTCCTAGAAATCAAGGTTGACATTTTTCAATTTTCGTAATTCATTGTACTCTTTTATTTTCCACTGCTCATCCCTCTTTGGAGAAGCATGGGAGAAATACCCACTTCTAATTCAATTTTAGACCATCTTAACAAGGTTGTTGGTGAAAATAATCCTATCATTTTAATCACAGAAGTTAGTCATAAATCATGGCTAGAGGTTTTTATACTTGTTCTCATGAAAACCTCCAAGGATTTAAAAATTATAACCTGGACTAACAAAATATTTTCCAAGCCTCAAAGTCATACAATTTGTAAACATGTCTCATCATCTCATTGTTGGTTCCATTCCAAGAGAACACTTGGATGATTCATTGAGGAGAAGGAATGACGGGTTCCTTCCAGGCTCCATGCAGCACTTTACATAACTGATTGATTTATCGTGAGGATATGTTATGATGCAGGAAAAGTGGGCAATATGGGAATCCTGGAGTGAAGCAGGAAAACCTGCCTTGGTGAACTGCCCTGCAGTGGAGGCTGGCTGTGGAAGTACAACTTCCGCCTCACGCTTCCAAATGTGTTCAGCTTCCAGTCTGAAGGAGCCAAAAGTGGCCAAAACTCAGAAAGCACATCACAAAGATCAGGAAGCACATCACCATTCTTAAGATCTACCTATAGATTGATGGTAGGCGTTTCAAACAGAAGCCAGGTCACTAAAGCCTCCAACCACCAGAGTGGAGTTGGGGCAGAAGTCTAGTAAAGGGATTTGGGATTCCAGGGAGAAACTATGTCTGAAGAGAAAGCTTAGAGGGCAGCAACAAGAACTGGTCTAATTTATTATAATTATGTTAATTATAATCATCATGGCAACTGATGAAGGGACAAGTGCTGTTTTGTTCAATTATATTCTGTGACACACATGATTTTAAGGGAAGGATATAAAGAGCAGGGCAAATTTGATGAATTTCTCTTACCTCAGACAAGGTTGCTTCAGGTCACTGAATGAGGCTGAGCTTTGTGGTGAGAAGCATAGGGGACCTATTGGGAATACAGGAGCAGAGAAGGTGGGAGGAAGGGAGCCGGAGACCAGATACACAAATGCAAAATCCTTAGTCTGTGGTGGGACCCTACAGCTGGGGTGGGGGTGCTTATTTTCTCAGCCCTTAAAACTGTCTTGAACAGCTCTTGGGAAATTTTTCCTTGTTGTTAGAGCTGTTGGCTGTACTTTAAACATTCTTTGCTAAAACTCAGAGTAAGTCAAACATCAACAACAAACAATCATATGCACTTGAAGACTAGATTTTTCTTCCTCCTATATAGTGTGTGTTGCAGCCTGCCTGTGGAGCAGCAGAGAAAGAATAGGAAAGGTGTTCGAAGGGAAGAACCACACTGTACCGTGTGGTTCTCATAATTTGGTCAAAGGCAGAGGAGTATCTGAATATGGACACACTTCAATTAAAATGAATGAATGCTAATTTTCTAAAAGCATAGCCAGGCATGGTGGTACACCTGTAATCCCAGGGACTAGGGAGGCTGAGGCAGGAGGATTGCAAATTCAAAGCCAGCTTCAGCAACTTAGTGAGACCCTGTCTCAAAAAATAAAATGGGATGAAGCTCAGTGGTAGAGCACCCTGGGTTCAATCCCCAGTACCAATGAAACAATATTTTATAATATTACGTGATCGTCTCTTTTCAACTTGTCTAAGCATGACCACAAAATGAAAATAGGTGGTGAAATGAAAGCATGGTTTTATGTTTTTACTGGTCTTCAAGGTGTAATTTGCCACTCAAGTAAACACCTACATATTTATGTGACATTTATGCTGAGGATAATGTAACCTACTAGTTGTTCTTCCACTTTCCAGATTGGCTATGAACTGCATAACTCTGAAATGTTTTACACAGTAATACCTAGTAGGGACAACGGAACAATTAATTGAATGATAAAGGTTATCTCATTGAAATTCAGTATTCTGCCTTGTCGAGAGAAAAGGAGATAGCTTTGACTCTGGTGGAAAGTGCCACGAGATAGCTACTAGGGCAAAGAAGCAGAGAGGAACACAGAAAGGAGTCTGTGCAGAGAGATGGTACTCAGGATCATATGGGGTCAGCCTGAGAAGCAGGCCCCAGGGCAACGGCTTTCATGTTTGTACATGCCAAACTCATCTCCGATGTTCAACAACAAAAAGCAAATGATAACATTAATTAATTATAAATATATGAAATCAAATACACCAACATGAAATACTGTCAGACTTTTTTCTTTGAAGCTGCTACCTCTTTGAAGAGATGTGTGTTCAAATACTTGACAAATCCATCACAATAGCTATTTTGGAAATCAAAGAGAAAAAAAAATATAATGTAGATCTATTTTCATTAGGGTTTGAGTGCATGTGCTCTCTTGGTTTGCTGAGACTGACACTGATAGAAGTGGGCTTCCTTTTTAAAACTCCATTTTCAGGATTTGCCACTATGGTTTTTCTGATCATTCTCCCTAGATAGTTCTGAAATTAAAAAGTGTGGCTTGTTCATCTTTTATTCCAAGTGACTTTGAGTAACAGTATTTTTAGATACCTACTTTAAATCAGATATTGTTAGGCTCAAGTCTAGGTAGCTAGTGATAATAAAAGCTATTATTTTTATTGACCTATAGTGCATACCAGGGATATTGTTTCTTTTTTAGCATCATATAATTTTATTCTCAAAATAGTCATAGGGATCGGATTTATTTTCCCTATTTTATGCATGTGGAAACCAAAATTCATGGAGGAAAAATAACTTGCTGAAGATCTTGTAACTTGCTCAAGGCAGAGTCCTTGATACCCTGATATTGAATCACCTTTATTCTGCTTCCCAAGAAACGGAGGCCTGCCTCACAGTGTCAGACAACAGCATCACCAAAGGCAAGTGTCCCTTTAGCACTGCCTCCAATGCGAAAGCACCCCTGCTCAATTCACTTGGCAAACTCTTCACTCTTAACCCTCTTGCTTTCCCTCTTAGCCTCTTACTCTAAGCAGATGAAATTGACTCTTACTTCCAAGACAAACTACTCAGGAAAGAGCCCCCTTATGCTGTGTAATTAAACCTGTGGACTCACCATGTGGACGCCTAGCCTCTTGTTTTCCTCCTGTTACAAGGACCTTTCCTAAAGCAGTCCAGTCCCCATTTTCCCTTCGCCTCCTCAGGACCACAGCACCCTCACTTACCCTCACCCTCTCCAGGTACTGAGTATGAAGTGGGGCTCACAGAGATGCCCAGTGCTTAGGGTATTGTCAGGAGCAAATAAGATCATATAAAGTTGATGTATAAAACCCTGTGTGACACTAACTCCCACTGGCTGAAAGATCAAGAAGACAATGAAGATGATGAAGAGGCCCACACTCAGCAGCCATCCTTCTCTCACTGGAAACTGGTCTCTACCTTACTTCCATTTTCTCTGGGATAAGACCTCAGGAAAAGGGATGAAGAGTGGATCTATTTTGTTTTTAAAGTACAGCACAATGTTTGCGTGTATTTTGGGAATAGCTGTGGTTTTAAAGCAGGGGGGTGCTTCCTAACTTGAGAAACAGGTTTAATATTCTTTCACTGCAAAAATAAATAAATAAATTAATTAATTAAAATAAAGGCTATCATATAAAAATGTTGGCTGCAGATTATATACCCAAGTGGGTGTTTTGCGTGTGAGCTAATATTATGATGCTGCAGAATTATGAAATGATTTCGGATTCCTTAATATTGCTGTTCCTATAGCTTTGGTCCCCTATTCTCTCAAAGAGTCCTGGCAGAATAATTAATGTATTAGTTTCAACATTTCAAGAGGTAATTGTAAAATTTCCATTAGGAGCATCTCTGAAAGGCCACCTAATTTGAGTGAAGTACAAAGTAAGTTAGATGTGGAGATAATTGACTGGAAATTTCTTTTCTTCCAGTTATTTTAAATAATTTAATGATTTCAATAAATAGTCATGAACCAAATACACTTTTATAAAAGACTTGAACCTTTTAAGTGATATTATTTGAAAGTTTCCAAAATTGCTTCCACAATTCTCCTTCCTCCATTTGCCACCTGTTTTTTTTTTTTTTTTTTTAAAGATAATTACCTTTTGGTGTTTCTAGAATATTGGCACAGCCTACCACTATGTAATTTAATAATATTTTTTGTTGTTGTTATCAAACCCCAGATCACCAAGAAGACTAGAATCAAAATGAAAAAGAAGATGCCTATTTGGCTGGAGAGTAATGTTCATGGAAAACAAACAAACAAACAAACAAAAAAAAAAACCACATGAAATCATATGGGTCAGTGTTTCTGAGTCTATGATTTGTGGACTCTGCATGTGGAGAATCAGTTACTTTCTCAAGTGACCCCATGGTCAGGGACAGTAAGGGTCCCACCAGGCCTCTGTACTCATTTCCATCATGCTGCTCCAAACAGTGTGAGCACCAAGATGCAGGAACTAAAAACGTACATCCCTAGACAAGCAAAAGTTCTTTAAAGCCAGAATGCTAGAATCATATCTATGAACATTTTCTAATTAGTTCATAATTAATCTTTTCATCTCAAAAAATCTGAAATGTGTTCTTTGCTTTACTGCTGTAAGGACAGTGGTACCATTTAAGCCTTTTTGTAGTAAGCTCTTAACAGCTTCAGATTCATCTTCTTAAATATAAATATGACATATAATGAAAAAGCATTATCATAAACAAATAAATGCTCACCTAACTGGCCTGTATTTGAAATGTCATTCAACTAAGTGAAACTACTCAATGTTTCTGCATCTCAGTTTATATGTCTGTAAAATGGGAATCATACCTGCTTTGTTTTAAAGATTCTGATGGTGACTGATAATGTAGGTGAAAATGTTCTTTAAATTATAAAATGTTTTATAATCGCATGGCGATGGGAAATTTGGCAAAAGGCACAGTGGTAAGTATAGATGTATCCACGAAAGGCCAGATGGTTAGTGTTTTAGAGATTTCAGAGGGAAACACTTGAGTGAATTCACCGTAATCTGCAATTGGGTTTTCAGTCTTTGCATGGTTAGTGACCAAACTCAGGTAAACTGACTCACAATAACTCAATTTATAACCTACTGATCTATGAACTATCAATAAACTTCTAAAGTTTAATGACTAAAATGCTCACAGCATTGCTTCACCTTTATGGAGTGAGGAAGGATATAGACAAGGAAACTTTGTAAAGAGGAAGTATGTTTCTTTGTTATGTTACAAATACATTTTAGCACAGTGAGCTGGTTCTTGTGAGAGATATTTTATCTAGGTCACAATAAGATACAGTGCATCCTCTCTGCTTCAATAGTAGCCTGCTATTTGGTGGCTCTTTCCCCTGTGAAGCATTAGATAAGCATTGCCAAACTCTCTCTTGCAGCTTCCCTTTTTGAATCTCTGGGCTAGCTGTCCCTCCTCTGTTCCATCTTTCTCTATACAGGGTGAAATGCAGTTTCTCTTCTTTGCTTACTACTTGCAAACACCTTTCAGACATGTCTTCCTGTAATTACCTCCTGATCAGACAGATTGGTGTTTTAGTTGCTTTTGAACTTTTAAATCACACATTTAAAGGTAATTCTCAGAAATAATAACAGGTAACTTTTGAATTTTGCTAGTTGAACTTTCAAAGAGCAACCTGTTTATTCTCCTTTCCAAGTTCTTGAAAGTCACTTTATCACTTCGCTCTTGTGCTATGTAGAAAAACATTATCATATCTTTAACTAATTTGAATATTTGATAGTAATTTAGTTACAGGTGATTCCTGAATAAATCTAAGACGTATTTTTCTATTTATGTGCTTTCTCAAAAAATGAAGTCCTTAAAACATTAACCAAAAAGTGCATTTTCTAGCAACTTGAAATTTTTCTTAATTAATAAAAAATAATTACTAAACTAATTTAAAAAATTTTCAGCACAAAAGATTGAATGGCAAGTCTAAGGTCATAGCCACAGCGTACAATATGGGTAATGTTTACTAATCTTGTAATTCCATAAAATTTTCAGTCTACAAAGTGTCCTAAAGATTATTGACCTTCCCAACTCTTTGTTGTATCTGAGAAAACTCTCGGTCCCAGGACTTCAGTATCTTGTCCCTGGCTAACCTGGGAGTCATCCTGCCTGCTCACAGCTCATCTCTTCCTTCCCCTCAGGCGTGCTGCCAGTTTTCTGGTTCAGACCTTTCTGTTCAGCCACAGGAGAAACTTTGAAACAGTGCCTTTGCTTTAAATCTTTCCCCTTGTGATGAATGAGAACACTGAATAGAGCCTTAACGTAGTCCTGGGAGGAGGTTGGGGAAGCCCAGAGAATCCCTGAAGGTCACTTCTGAGCTTCAGTTTAAAGAATGGTCCATTACTCTTTAAGATGGGGGTGGTGATATCTTCCATAGGGCTCCCATTCTACCCTAATTTACTTTTTGTTTTTATTTTTTCATTGCACCTTAACTTACTTTAACTTATATCACTTTGTAGTGTAATTTTGCCTGTTACCTATCTGTATCTCAGCTGGCTTTTATTACTCTTATTATTTTGTGGTACTGAGGATGGAACTCCAGGTTGCTGTGCTACTGAGCTCCAGCTCCAGCCCATTTAATTGTTTATTTTGAGACAGGGTCTCGCTAAATTGCTGGGACTGACCTTGAACTTGTCAACCTCCTGACTCTGTTGCCTGAGTAGCTGGGATTACAGGCATGCCCCACCACACCTGCCTCAGGTGGATTTTAAATCCAGCCAGAGCTGGCACTCTGACTTATTTCTGTTTTATTGTTATCTGGCACATAAAAAGCATTCCACAAATATCCATTGATGATTGAATAAATAAATGAATGAACCCAAAAAATAAAGATGATGAGGGTAACTAGGCAAATTATGGTGATGATCCAGTTCCACTTTTAGAAAACTTCTCAGTTAGAATCAATAACAGTGCTCATTTGGGGGAGTCTGACCTGCTTTTAGCACTGAATCTTCTGTCTCCTAGAAAAATCTCTCAGAACCAGGCACACCAGGATATTTGGTTACCCTCTATCTACCTCACATCTTCCCAGTGGTGTGCTGGAGCTGTCTTATCCTGGATCATGAGAATCAGTTGTATATATTTCTTCTCAAAACTGTGTTCAGTGACATGCTATAGCTTGAGATCAGTCATGGTGTGAGAATACACCATGAAAACTGGCAAACACTGCAGTTGGGGTTTCCTTCAGGATCAGTGGTAGCATGTTCTTCCATTTCTTAGCTACCTTCAGAAGTGTATCTCTTGCCTTCATTAAGTCCTCTGCGTGTGCACGGCTCACTGAAGGCCCCAACCATGTTTCAGTACCAACATCTGTCCCATTTTTCCCCATCCACCTAAGTGCCTGGGCTCAGTTTTGGAGGGTCTTACTTTTGCTAGAAGCCTAATAAATGATAAATCACTCTGAAGGGTTACTCTTCAGGTTGCATAGTTCATGGAAAGAAAAGGGTTGGGTAATTCACTACTTTGTCAAAAGAACTGGGGAGCAAGCATGGTGGTTCTTCTTATGCAAGGGAACCAGTCTTCCTATTTCACATACAATCCTGGTTCCCAGGAGTGGATCCAGGGCTTTAGGGTCATTGACCTCACATAATTTTGAGATCCTAAAAGAGCATAAACTTTTAAATAGAATACTAAGTACAAAGATTAACTAATTGTTTAGATTTAGGGGGGAAATCTCTAGCTATCTCTAAAGGCATGGAAATTCAGATTATTTCTGAGATCTCTTTTGGTAATTTTTCAAGGATCTATAGAGAAATGCTTCTTGTTTGCAAAGATACAACTCCCACAATTCTGGCACTCTCAGGGACCCATGCAAATAAGGGACTCTAGAGCTTAAGTTCGGCTTCATTCTGAATCCTCCCCTGGTACTGGCTGCCTGTATGTGTGGGTGGCTGGCATTCCTTGCCACTTCCCTGAGGAACACCCAGAGGCAGTTAAGATGTGGTGGTAAGAAGTGGAGTTGGTTCACCTACATGCTAATCACTGTTTTTTGTTGATTTGCAACTCAGGAAAAGACACTAAACATTTCTAAGCTTTGTTTTCTACCAAAATACATTAGATCCTCATTATTTGTGCATTCCATACTTGTCATTTTTTGATTTTCAAAAATTTGCTTGTAAATTTGATTTTTTAAAATTTGCTCCCAAATCAACCCTCAAGTCACGTCTGAATTCATTCTCCCATGTGCACAGAGTAGTGAAAAATTTGAGTCATCTGAAGCACGCATTCCAGGCTGAGGTCACCCAAGCAATGACCTGTCTTCTTGTTTCAGATCTCCTACTGTGAACAAGGGTCCTTGGTGCAGTTTATTTAGTCCCAGTTTTTCACATGTTGGACTTTTTCTTGGTGATTTTGCTATTTTGCATGCCCCCAAGTGTACTGATAAAGTAGTCCAAATGTTTATAGTATAAGAAGGCTGTCAAGTGCCGCATGAAGAAACTATTCCTTATTAGATAAACTTATTTTTTTTTTTTCAGGCACAAGTTACTATGCAATTGACTATGAACTAAACAAATAAGTCAACAATACTTTACATGCAGGAAAGAGAAGATAAAAGTTGCAGATCTTTATGTTAAAGTCACTTCAGAGGTCCTAAAGTAATGTCAGTAGTATTTGATGAATCTACAGGAAAAAATGGAAAAATGATTAAATTTGTACATTCATTAGATTAACAACCAATTTTTTAAAAAAAATCATAATAGCCAACATTGTTTTGAGGTTGAAAGTCAAAGAAATTTACAGTTGTGTTATAAGGGTCAGAAAAATGTTCAATTTTTCTAAGTTAATGCTTTATAAAAATAATGCATGGAATTAATTACTTGTGAGACATATGTCTTTAAACAGAGACATAAGAAACCAAGGTTCTATTAGATAGGAGCTCTATCTTGTGTTTCCCTGGGCAGCTATGGTCAGAATTTGCTAATTCTTTGTGTATAGTGATGTTACAAAGCCTAACTTCCATGAACCTAAGAATCTGCAGTAGAAATATGCAGGCTTTTAGTCATTTTTCACATGGTGCTTCAACGACACTTGTTGAGAAAGTATGAATAATTGTGTGGTATTCTTAAAAGAAGTTCCACAAGTTCTCTGTCTCCTATAACAAAATTTGCATGTTTCTATTTTACATACAGAAATTCTGGGTCAAATTTAGTTTGAAGAAAAGGACCTGAAATTTTTTACAGTATGAATTTAAGAGCCATTGGAATTGACTATCTCTTAAGTACAACAACTCTTAATTCTCACACTCATAGCCAGCTCTAGAATTCTATTAAATAAGTTAAAAATCTAACACGTGACTCCTTGTTTTCCAATTATTGCTTAAAAATATATTCTTTTAAGTGATGAATGCTACCTTTAAAAGTACTTTTGTTTGCATGACAGGAATAAAAAGTCTTACTGCATTCAACATGTTTGACATGCAGAATTCGCAGTAAAATCAACTAATTTCTAATTACCCTGATGATAATGAGTCTCAATTAGAAGTGTTTTGATATCAGTTTGTGAAGATACTAGAGTAGCTGCCAGTTTGAAATATGTTTATGTTCTGCAAGGAATTTAAAAAACAAACCATACAATCCAAGCCATTAAAATCCTTGAACTCTAAAAACAAACATATTCTATGAAGTAAATACAAGTTAATAATATTGATTGAATAAAAACTTTCATTTTTCTCCTTTAATAGATAACCAGTATCAACCTCAGCTTACCTGTTTGCTTCTATGCTTTTCCACATGTCTCATTAATTGATCTGATTTAATCAAATTGAAACAGAATAGTTAGATAAAAGGATCAAAGTCAGTTTAAGGTATTTTCCAAGTGATTGACAAATGGCAGTTTCTTTCCATCAATTTCCAAATGGAACATTTAACAGACATAACTGATACCAACCAAGCAGTTAATTGTGTTGTGTATGATTCAAAGATAATTCAATCTCTGAATTTTTTGACCTTAGGAAGGAACAAATAAGATCGATCAAGTGATGTGCATGTAGCTGTTTTAATGGTTTGTAATTATTTGAGGAATTCCAAAAGTTCCTGAGTATCTTTAATACAAACTAAATTTTAAAAAGTTGGCCAGTGTGCCTTTTCCCCACATCCATGCCAAGATCTGTTATTATTTGTGTTCTTGATAATAGCCATTCCAATTGGAGTAAGATGAAATCTTAGAGTTGTTTTAATTTGTATTTCTCTAAACTAGAGATGTTGAGAACTTTTTATATATTTATTAATCACCTGTATGTCTTCTTCTGTAAGGTGTCTTTCCAGTTCCTTGACCCATTTATTGATTGGATTCTTTGTATTTTTGGTATAAAGTTTTGTAAGTTCTTTAAATTTTAAAGATTAGTGCTCTTATTGAAGTGTGTGTGGAAAAGATTTTCTCCCACTCTGTAGGCTCTTTTTTCACCTTATCGATTGTATTCTTTGCTGAGAAAAAGATTTTTAGTTTGAGTCCATCCCATTTATTGATTCTTGCTTTGGTTTCTTGTGCTTTGGGAGCACACTTTTACATTTTTGGTGGAGTTGCAAATTGGTGCAGCCACTCTGGAAAGCAGTGTGGCGAATCCTCAGAAAACTTGGAATGGACCCACCTTTGACCCAGTTACCCCACTCCTTGGTTTATATCCAAAAGACTTAAAATCAGCATTCTACAGTAATGCAGCCACATCAATTCACAATAGCTAGATTGTGGAACCAACCTAGATGCCCTTCAATAGATGAATGGATAAAGAAACTCTGGCATATATGCACAATGGAATATTATTCAGCCATAAAGAAGAATAATATTATGGCATTTGCAGATAAATGAATGGAATTGTAGAATATCATGCTAAGTGAAGTAAGCCAATCCCCAAACACCAAAGGCCGAATGGTTTCCCTGATAAGTGGACGATGATATAATGGGGATGAGAGAAGAATGGAGGAACTTTAGATTACATAGAGGGAAATGAGAGGGAGGGTGTATGAAAAATGGTGGAATGAGACAGAATCATTACCTATGAACATGTATGATTACACAAATGGTATGAATCTACATCATGCACAACCATAGAAAGGAAATGATGTACCCCATTTGTCTACAATGATGCAAAATGCAGTCTGTAAAAAATAAAAATAAAATAAAAAGAAATACAGGAGCATCAACGAAACATAAAAAAAAAAAAACAGTTGACCAGTTTCTAAATGTCACTATTCTCTATATCTCCAGACAGAATAACCCAATATACTATGAGGATGACTCATCACCCTTTCTAGAGCACTATAGGCACGCATTAGATGCCTTTTGAATGAGTACAGGCTGCAAGTGAATAAAAAGATAAAACTTACAAACATGGCATCTCATATCAGAATGTAAAGTGATATGGCACATAAGTGCCAAGCCATATATTTACCTTCTTGCCTATTTTTTCCTAAACATAATTGTTATGGTTTGGATATGATATGACTCCAAAAGCTACTGTGTCAATACAGGAGATCAATAATGAGATAATGAGAGCTGTAACTTAATCAGCGGATTACTCTATTTAATGGATTAATAATTTGAATGGGTTATTCGGTAGTAACTGTAGGCAAGTGGGGCATGGCTGGAGAAGGTGGGTCACTGGGATTGTGCCTTGGGAATTATATATGTTGTTCCTGGATTTGTCTTTTTCTCCTTTTCTGCTTTTTGTCTGCCAGGAACTGAGCAGCTTTCCTCTGCTATGCCCTTCTACCATGTTGTTGGCTTTACCTTGGGCCGAGAGTGATAGAGTCAACAACAATCTCTGAGACCGTGAGTCAAATAAACTCTT
Source organism: Sciurus vulgaris (assembly GCF_902686455.1). Classification (NCBI taxonomy): domain Eukaryota; kingdom Metazoa; phylum Chordata; class Mammalia; order Rodentia; family Sciuridae; genus Sciurus; species Sciurus vulgaris. Next base: position 29,092,988 of record NC_136468.1, read on the forward strand.
CCTTTTTCCTATGTTCTGGTCAGGTATTTCAGTCACGGTGATGAAAATCTAACCAGCATGAATGTTGGTAACAAGCAGTGAGGTGTTACTGTGACTCACCTGACCACAAGTATCAGAACAGAAGGCTTCAGAAATAGTGGAGGAGTTTGGAAATTTTGAAGATGCAAGCTAAATAAATATTAGAATATTGTAAGCAGAGTTTAGTAGGCAATTCTGGTCAAAGCTCAGAAGACTAGAATGCTGAGAGAAATGTGGACAGTACAGACTGTGCTCATGAGATATAAGAAGAGAACTGTAATTCTTGGAAATTGGACTAGAGACCACTCATTTAACTTTCTAACAAAGAAGTTGTCTACATTTTGTCCATGTTCTGAGACTTTTTGATAGGTTGCATTTAAAATTGAGGGACTAATTAATTGTGGTGGAGAAAATGTCAAGATAGCACTGTATTCAGGCAGCGGTGTGGGTATTTCTGGAAACTTTGAGCCAGGTTTGCTATTGAAATAAGGCAATAGAGTCAGCTGACCATGGATGGAAACCTCTGAAACCATGGGTCCAAAGTAAACTTTTCTGGTCAAGTATTTTTTTCTTACAATGATAAAAACCTAACTAACAATGATCAAGCTTTAGTTTTTTAAACTGAAACACAAACAAGTTCAACCCAAATCAAAGGTTAACATGTTATTATGGTAACAATTCCATATTAGCTTAGGTTTTCAAATCTAAACTGTGAGGAGCATTCTGCATATAATTTAATTGTCATAATAACCCTGTGAAAAAAACACTGAGCACAGAGATTTACCTACCTATGTTCACACAGCCAGTACATGGATTTCAGAGATTCAAAACATCACACTAGTATAACATCAGCTTTTCATATTATAATTTTTTTTCTGTTTTTGGTTTATGGTATGTTCACTTGTGTGGTAGATATTGATGGGTATTCAAAAATGGGATTTGCCAACAAACATCTGAACTGTGGCTCAGACTATATCATGGAACTGGCTGCTGCAGTTTTGACCCAGGATGGAGGAATACATGGATCTTTGATGTCTCATATCACTATGCCAAGGAACTGTGAGCATGATGTCAGCTCTAGAGGCATGATTTCAGCACTACCAGCAAAAATGGTACTTGAATAGCCACTTTAACATTTTTTGTATTGGAAAGGGGGAAGAAAAGATACTATGGAATTGAAATATCAATTAAACATTAGTTTAAGTTCATTGAGTCTGGCCAAATCAAAGTACAAAAGCTTTCTACTTTCAGTTAAGTAAATGTTTGCTTCCACAGCACAATCTATCTACGAAACTTGATCCCAAAGTCTGTGGCAGATTATGTGACATCCAAGACTGATCTTCTCTGTAATGTGGTAGACCAAGGAGTGATTGGTTCTTAATCAAATGGTAAGTAGGGAGGTGGTGTAAAGCAGAAGCAGCAACCTCCTTGTCACTGATATCTCTGATTCCTGTGTCTGTGCCAAGGATCCTTATTATATGACTTTCAGAATCTAGGTTGGCTTCCTGATGGAAATCCAGCAGGTCTACTGTTAGCCTCCTGTTTCCAGTAGGAAGAAAAGGAAAGGGTGAGAAGTATGGATTCCTTTATAATGTAAACAGACACTTTTAGAGACCCAAAGAAGAGGTCTGGTCCTATTTTATTGGCCATGATCACATGACTTTCTTAGCTGAAAATAGGAATAGGACATGAAAGATTTCACCTGGTACAGTGTTAAACAGATGAATAGGAGGTTCTACAAATTAGAATAAAGTGCAAAGTGGACATTAAGTAGACAACCAACATGGCCATCATAACCTGTGCGTGTCTTCACACTGGACATCTTTCAGGCTGAAGTCTTATAAGCATTCCCATCACCTCAGTAGCTCAGCACTGAGCACCATCCAGGTGCAAAGTGGCAGTCCAGGAAATGTGAAGTGAACACCAACAGGGGGGTGGGGTGCTGAACTCACAGAGCTCAGAGTAGAGTGGAAGCTTAATGCTCAGCACTTTCAACAAGACCCAATGGTATATGAGAAAAGGGAGCAAGGATTATAAATGGTTAGGTGGTCAATATCCACTAACCTCATAAACAGAGAAAATTGGGTAAATCAGCTTTCTTCAGCCTCTAACAAAGACTTCAGCTGCTCAGATCATAAGTCTCAAGTGACTCAAACATATCCACACTTTTTCTGATTTATCTTTATATGCATTTTTCAGTCACTTGAGGAACACCTGGTATATGTTTTAGGACAATCTAACAGTGGAAAAATAGTTTATATTATAAAGTAATCTTATGATAAAAAACAGACACACATCACTGAAAATAAAATGCAGGTTTCCTTGAGATGAAAGATAAAAACAAACTTTATCTCCTGCTTCAATCTGAAATTAGGAGCATACTTGGAAACAGTAATTACAATGTTATTAGGACAGAAAAATCACCTTTGGCACCAAAAATGAAGAAACTTTTGCAGATCTTTTACCTGAGGGAAATAATGGCCTAGCCACCTCTTGTTAATCTTACTTCCTCTCAATACTACCACAATTGTAATTTAATATACTATTATCTCAGTTAGTGTTTATTATTGTGGTCAATATATTTTACTGACTAAAGAGACTCAGTCTTTAATCTCATCTTTGCTTAAATGTATGGTTATAGGAACATGGATTTTTGGTACAAGGTACATGCATATTTGCAGGATAAATGAAGCTTACTATCTACATTAAAATCTACCCTGGACCTTATTTCTGAGTTCCTTTTCCATAAAGATGAGTATGTTTGAAACTGTTTTAATATGCAGCTGAAGGGTTAGTTTCTTAAGGAGCAATAATTGAAGAAACTGCCTTAAAAGCATGAATTTCCCTGTTTCAACATAGTGCCAGCTGGTGTAGGTGTGAAAATCTTTGTCTGAAGTCTTATTAACAAATAAAAACAATTATACTAAAATGGGAATAAAGATCTTAAGGGGACGAAGGAGTTACCAAGGTAACGCTATCAGTGACAAGTCTGGAAAGACTGCATCAGTTACCTAAACAATTTTTAGAATTGTTTACTTCCCAAGGAGATGAAAAAGAAAGATGCATCTGGATCAGGAACTTGGCAGTGGGCAATGTTTCACAATCAGCAAATAGTATTTGGTTGCATGTTTGAGAGACACTTTTAATGTGAAACTACTGCAGAATGAAGCTTCTTTGTAAAATGCATCATAAATTTTTGAAAGCATACTTTTGAGGTAAATTAGACATCCCAGAGAAGAATTTTTAAGGAATTCTGAAAGTATTTTAGAAATAATATGGAATTGTTATGGGGGAAGAGAATATTGTAATGCTGGTTATTTCTAACTGAGGTGCTTAATTAGTTTCAAACACTATATGCAAAAGTGGTATTTGTCAAATCTTATAACAGAGTTTCAGGTGGGGATGCATTAAGGTTTTCTGGTGGTTCTTAAATTTTTATTTTCTACTTTAATAGGATTTATCATTTATCTCAAAGTCCTTGGTTGCGTTACATTTTTCTGCAGTCGAATTTATTAAAAAATAATTTGGCCACCAAATGAACCCTTGGTACATCTTTGTTGTAGGAAAAATATTTCAGGGAACTGTAACTCATATTTTATTCTGATTCACCTTCCTTGATGTTAAGTAGAACTGCTGCTGCTGAATCTTTCTATTGGACAATTTGTTCTGTCAAAATGTCACCAAACAGCATCAACTATCATTTTTCACCTATGATTCAAGTTTCTTAAAGGGGTTTTATTAATTTTCTATTGCTGCTGTAATAAATTACTACAAATTTAATGTCTTATCACAACATAATTTTATCTTATAAAATTGTTATGATTTGGATCAGGAATGCCTCCCAAAGGCCTCTTGTGTCCCCAGTGCAGTAAACGTTCAGAGGTGGGACGATGGAAAGTGATAGGATCATGGGGACTCTCACCTCATCACTGGGTTATAATTTGGAGGCAGTATTGGAAGCTGTAGGGGTTGTGACCTAATTGAAGGAGTGGGTCTGTGGGAGCATGCCTTTGGGGGCTGTATCTTGTCCACGTCCTCTCTCTCTGAACTTCCTTGCTGCCCTGAGCTCAGGGTCCTTCCTTTGTTATGTCCTCTACCTTGATGTTCTGCCTCACTCAGATCCAAAGCAATGGAGCCGCCTGACCATGGACTGAAACCATGGGCCAGTGTAAATCTTTTCTCCTTTAAGTTGTTTTTCTCAGGTTTTTGTCACAGTAATGAGAAAAGTTGACTAATATATTTAATTATGTAAACTACTATTCTTAGTTCTGGATAAGAGGTTTGACTGGACTAAAATCTGTTAGCAGAGCTGAGTTCCCTTACAGAGGCTGCAGAGGAGAATTCCTTTCCTTGGCTCTTCCAGCTGCTAGAGGCCTCCTGTACTTCTTGATCATGGTCCCCTTCCTCCATCTCCAGCCAGCAGTGCTGCATCTCTTTGACCCCTTGTTCAGAGTCACAGCTCCCTCTGACTCTCTTCTGCTTCTCTCCTATGCAGTTAAAAACTTTCTTTCCTCCTTCTTTCTTCCTATCTTCCCTCCTCCTCCTTCTCTCACTCTCTCTCTCCCTCCCTCCCTCCCTTCCTGCTCCTCCTCCTCCTCCTTTTCTCTCTCTATCTTTCTGTCTGTCTGTCTCTCTCTCTTTCTGCCACTCTGATGATCTAGGATGGCTGTCCCATGCCCGTGTCCAGAGTCTCATCTGCAGAGTCCCTTCTGCCACATAAGGTAACACAATCACAATTTCCAGGGATTAGGATGTGGACATCTTTGGAGCCCATTGTTCTGCTTACCACAGGGATGTTTCCCACCATGATAACTGATATTTCTCCATTAGGATTTACCTGTCTGAACTCCCACTTCTAGTGTTTCTTCTTGTTTATATCTTAAAATAACAATGGAACAGGCCATACTGAGCTCAAACTGCTTTGCTGAAATGGAGAGGATCGTTTTCCTCACTGTTCATGTTTAGCTCTTATTTACCATACTTTCTTGTGTGGCTCAGATGTAAGTCCCTAAGGAAACTTCTTAACAATGATGATCGAACTAAAATTCTATTGTTAGGTCCCTGGTCACATGGCTCATCTTTGATCTTGATACCTTCATTATAAGAAATTTTATCTACAAAATAATATAGAAGAAACCAAAAACAATTTGAGATGAAGCTGGAGCAATTATCTAACAGATGTAGAACATTTTCAAGGGTATGTTTAATGCCACTATTACTGCAAAATATCTTGTCAAATAAAAATGGTGTGTGTGTGTAGGGAATGTGTTTCAAAATCAAATAAGTCTTGATGGATCTGGCACATAATATTTCCATCTAGAGTTTTATAATATACACCAGGGTGAGAGAGGCAGTATAGAACCATCATTAAGAGGACAGATTCTGAATCTGTTTGAAATTGGGCAAATTACTAGACTTCTCTGAATCTCAATTTTTCCATCTGTAAATCAGGAGGAGAAAAAACAAAACAAAACAACAACAAAAAAAAACCCTATCTCCTGAGATTACTTCTAGGACTAAATGAAATAGTAATGTTAAGCCTTTGAATAGTAAGTATTGCCCATTAAGTGTAATATAAAGACTTATAAAATGCAGTAAAAGCAAAGACCTTGAGAAAACATGATATCTTGTAATCTGTTTAATTTTATCCTAGACTTCTCAGTGTTGTTACTTCAGTGGAACATTCCTTCAGTCCCCAAACAGTATCCTTATGTTCCAAAGAAATATATTTTTCAGAAAACCCTTTGGGATTACATTGTGTATTTTTAATAATTGGCAATGTCCTTTCCAATAATATTTTGTTCTGCATGTTAAGAGGTGTCATTAAACTGGAGTATCAGTCATGGGGCAAGGGGCAGTGTCTCTCTCCAGCAGCTGGCCGAGGGCACACTAGATCATGCACAACAAAAATGCGTTAAGGAAATGAAAAAATTTAAAGTGACAGACCTTTAATTAAAGATCTTTTGTTAATGTGTATTAACCACTGACTGCATACCTAATTCTCTTTTTTTCTTTAGGAAGTTTAATTGGATATTTTTTAGCAGCAAGATTTTGTTTCTGGCATATTTACAGACAGATGAATTAATAAACAATTCTGATGTGCTCAGGCAACGTCAGGTTTCCTTAGTTTTCTTATTATTTTTTTTTATAAGAAGATAAACTAAAAGGCACAATTTTCAAATTTTAATCACAAAGGGAAAATATTATGAATCAATGATCAAAATGGATTTGTTAGTCCAAATTAGTATCAGTAAACAAGGTATCTCAACAGCAGTGTGCTCCTTTCATATTATCTGCATAATTCTATTCTAATTTGTCTTTATTTAAGCTATTATATTGTGCGATAACAGAAATATTAGCTTCCAGAGTATTCTAGCTGGCGAAGTTCTGGATAACAAAGTTATCAATGTGTTTAACATTTTTATTTCTCTAGTTGCATTCAATTACTTCTGGTTTGGTCCTTGGCAAAACTGGAGAACAGCTGTTCATTGCCATCTACTTAAAATTCTTTCACTTATTTAGAACTATTGAATAACTCATCAGAATCTCTTCTTCAGAATTAATAATTAATTGCTATAGCTATTTCATTTCACTGAAATTAATAAATGTTTAATAAACATCTACTATGTTTTGAGACTAGTAAAAACATTCTTATTTTATGAATACAGATTATAGACACTAAGGCTATCTAGCTATCTGTCTGTCTATCTATCTATCTATCTATCTATCTATCTATCTATCTATCTATACATACACATATATACACACCTGCATATACATATGTATACATGTGTGTTTGTATATATGTGTGTGTGTGTGTGTGTGTGTATATATATATATATACACACACACACACACACACAAAACGAGTGGAAATTTTACCAATTTATATAATCCACTTATATATTACAAGGAATATGTAGTATTGTGGAATTCTGTGGGACCTTTGAAGGCTTAGTGAATGACAAGTTAAACTACACATTCACAATCATGTAGAACTTCTGGAAAAAAACTGCCTGTCAATCAAACAAACAAATTCACTAAGGGGCTGAAGTTTCTGGCATTTAGTGCTGCTGATTGAAACACAGTATATTAAGAAACTTTCAGCAGGTTGGGAGTGGGAGAGAAGAGGCTGTATGTAAGTAAAACTGAAACATAAAAGTCATGTGGATTGTGATAAGAATGCTACAATTAACTCTAAAGGCAATGAGAATTCCCAATGGGACAGATTAAATTTAGAAAGTAATATCATCAGTTTACAGTTTAAAAAACATCATTCTGGCTGCAATACAAGGCAGTGTGTGGGGGGTCTGTGATGATAAAGCTGATGTGAGAAGAGTAGGTTTTCTAAAAGAAAGATAAGAGACCTGGATTGGGGAGTTAGCCATGGGAATAGAAAGAAAAACATGGATTTCAGAAAAATATAGGAGATACAGTTGTCAAGATTTGGGGCACTGATGCCCAAGAGCAATATAATTTGAGCCACCTGTGTAATTTTAAAGTTTAAAGGGGGGAGAAACAGTGAAATAAATTCTAATAACAAATAATTTAACCCAATATATTCCAAATATTATTTGTCCAACCTGAAATCAATATAAAAATATTAGTGAGACATTGTATAATCTTCAAAATGCAAAGTGTAGTTTATACTTACAATCTATTTCAATTTGGAGGTGCACATCTCAAGATTTCCATGGTCCATTATGGCTTGTGGTTAAATACTTGGAGCTGGGGGTGCAGATCCATACTGGCTCTAATGTTTGGCTTGATAGCTTTCAAAATCTTCAATAAACTAATAATCTGCTCCAAACACTTCATTGCATCATTGTAATGATGAAATTAAATAATATATATGAAAACAAAGGGTGTTCAATAAAAGATCATTTGAGGAATTAGCAGTTGTCTGTTTAGGCATTCTCTTTATGATGCTGACCTTAGAGAAAATTAATTCAAAGAAGTTGGGAAGGAAACTCAGACAGGTTTTTAAAGACGACGGGAAAAAAAAATTGGTTTCTTATTATAGACAAATCATAATTTAGAATCATTGGCATGTATTGAATCCTTAGGTAAAAGACAACAGACTAGTTGAGTCGTGAATACTGAAATTAAGATTTAAGGGCACTCATATTTTTGTTCCAGGAAAGAAGGTGACCTATCAGGGCAAAATAAATTGTACATAGCATCATTTTTCACATTCTATTAGTTTTCACGAACAACTCTTTTACTGTATCTAAATGCATTAAATCTCTAGCAAACACCACAGAGAAACCTATTACCATCAATATTTATAATGTCTCTGTGAAATGATTAATTTTGGAAGCTGAAGCGAGACTTTCCTTTCTTTTGGTAGAGGTCACGAAGATTGCTCTGGTTGTTTTTGATCGTCCCTACCTGTTTGATGAATTAAAATAGTCAACACATCAAACCAATTTTCAAATATTTTCTTCTCTTTAGCTCTATGGGAATTTTCTCATAGACACATCAGAGAAGAATTTAGCTCAAGGCAACTGACTAATCAATCATGATTCTCTAGGCAGCTCTTCTGTTAGAGAATGAACCTCTTTAGCTAGAGTCAAATAACTGAACTGTGAGCAGCTTAGTGGGGAGATATCTACTTTCATTCATTTTCCACATTGTAGTTGATGATAGTTTTCAAATGCAATTCTAATTAAGTCATTTTCACCTTACTGCATTGCACCTTGAGCTTTTGGGTCAAGGCCAGTCCTTAAGATGGTCTGCATAGCTCTGTGCAGTATACCAACTTGTCTATATCCACTTTGTACCTTGTCACCTAGGTATCTGTACCTCTTCCAGCCCTTTGACCTAGATATATGCTCCTTCCTCAGAATTTCAGCCAAATTGCTCTTCTGTGATTCATCAGTGTTTTAGTCAGCTATTTCACTGCTGTGACTAAATGATCTGACCAGCACAATTATAGAGGAGGAAGTTTATTTGAGGGCTCATGGTCAGAGGTTGTAGCCCATAGAAGGTCGGCTTTATTCCTTGGGGTTTGAAGTGAGGTTGAACATCATGGTGGAGTGTGTGGCAGAGGGAAGCAGTTCACATGAGATCATTAAGCAGAGAGGGAGCAAAAGAGAGAGAGAGGGAGAGAGAAAAAGAGAGAGAGAGAGAGAGAGAGAGAGAGAGAGAGAGAGAGAGAGAGAGAGAGAGAGAGAGAGAGAGAAACTCTCTAGATACGAAATATATGCCCCACAGTCACATCCCAATTTCCACCTCCTCTATCCATCCCATACCACTTCAATTAATCCCATGAGGGATTAATGCACTGATTGGGTTAAGACTCTTACAACCCAATCATTTCTCCTCTGAACCTTCCTGCATTGTCTCCCACATGAGCTTTTGGGGGACACCTCACATCCAAACCATAACAATCAGGTATATAATATTTTCTTCTGTTAGATCTTTTTATAAACCATTTCTTATGTTTGGAATAATTTTTATGTGCAAATACCCTCTTTAGTTTTGCACATAGTTGTAAGAAGTAACCCAGACAGATCCTATATATTCTTTATTCAATTGCTCAATAGAAACAAAACATTTTGCTCACCACAAGAATCCCTAATATTGGTTTTCCTTCAATAACCATACTCCCTTCTCTTTTGCATTCCTACCCCTACTAATCTTTGATAACCACTGATCTATTCTCTATTTTTTAAACTTGTCACTTCAGGAATGACCTATAAATGGAATGCTACAGTGTGTAGCAGATAGAATTTGGCTTTTATTCACTCAACATAATACTTTGGAGAGTTTTCCAGACTGACATGTGCATCATTAGTTTGATACTTTTTATTGTAGATATACCATGGTTGGTTTAACCATTCACCCAGTGGAGAACATGTGAATGTTTCCAGGTTTGGACCATTATAAATAAGGTTACTATAAATATTTGTGTACTTTTTTTTTTTGCATGAACAGAATTCTTCATTTCTCTGTGGTAAATGTCCAGAAATATAACTGCTAGGGGGCATGGTAGTTGCAGTATTAAGATTTTGTTGTTGTTTAAACTGACTTCTAGAGAGGCTATACCACCAGCAAAGTGTGAGTTATCGAGTTTCCCTACAACCTCACCAGCATTAGATCTTATCACCATTATTTATTTCAGTCTTTATGATGGGCTTATAATAATGTATCAGTGTGGTTTTAATTTTCCTTTTCCTACTGGCTAATGTTGCTGAATATCATTTCATGTATTCATTGCATCCACAAACCTGTGAACTGTTTCTTCATATCTCTTGCCATGTTCTCCTGAGTGTTTAATTTTGCACTGGTGAGTTTTGAAGACTCTTCATATGTTCTAAATACTTTCCTGGATATATGGTTTAATTTGCTACACTGTGGCTTTTGTTCTCATCTTCTTAATAGGTCTTTGTTCAGAGTAAAACTTTGAACTTTGATGAAGTTCAGTTTGTCAATTTTTCCTTTGTGGGATCATGCTTTTGATGTCAAGTGTAAGAACTTTTCAGATTGCCCTAGAACCTGACTATTTTCTTCTATTATTTTTTTCTGAAGATTCTCGTTTTATGTTTTACTTACTTTTCTGTTAGCTGTGAGACTGATGTACAGATTTACTTTATGGCCTATGGATGTCTTATTGTTCAGGCACTACTCATTGGAAAGACTATCTTTCATTGAATTTATTTATAAACTTGGTTAAAAAATAAGTTGAGCATTGTCTATGATCTCTGTTGTGTTCCATTAATAAATGTGTCTATTTGTGTGTCAGTGCCATGTAGCCAAGATTATGGTAGCCATGTAATAAATCTTGAAATGGGTAAATGGACTCCTCCCACCTAATAAATTTTCAAAAAAAAATTTTCAAAAAAATTTGAGGTACTCTAGTTTCTTTGCCTTTTCATATAAACTGATGAATAATCTTGTCTATATCTACAAAAAATATTGCTTCTGTTTTAATGGAAATTGCATTAAACCTGTTATAAATTTGAGGGAGAATTGCCATCTTTACTAAGATGGGTCATCTAATGAGAGCATAATATGTTTTTTCATTGACTTACCTCTTTGATAGATGTGGGTAGATTAAGTATACAAGTCCTTTATATGTTTTGTTACATTTATACCTGTGCATTTCATGTTTTGAAATAATTTTAAGTAATGTTGTATTAAATTTGTGTCCACATATTTAACAGCTAGCATATAATAATTATCCTTCATCCTCCAAATTCTCTCAGTTTTCCTTCACCTAGGAAATGTTCATTTTTCTTCATTCTTACAGGTTATTTCTCTAGGTATAGAATTATGAGTAGACATATCTTCCCTCCCACCACCAGTACTTGGGAAATATTGTGCTACTTCCTTGGATTTCTTTGATATTCACTGAGAAATCTGCTGTTATTTGAATTGTTTTTCCTATAAAGGTAAGAGGTCATTTTTCTGTGACTGTGTTCAAGAACTTTTCTCTTTTCAAATGTTTTCAGAAGCATATATATGATATTTCTTGACAATTTTTTAGGTTAACCCTGTTTGGGTCTCACTCAGCCTCTAGAATCTGAAGGCTTATATGTCTTGTCAAATTTACAAAATTCTCATCCATTATTTCTTCTAGCATTTTTTATCCTGTCCTCTTCCCTTTCCCCTTCTTGAACTCTGAATATATAAACACTAGATATTTTGTATAGTTCCACATGTCTTTAAGTTTCAGTTTACTTTTTTCCTTGTTTTTTGGATTGTGTAATTTCAGTGTTTCTAACTCCAGTTCACTGATTCTTTCTTTTATCCCTTCCATTCTGATGGTGAATTCATTCACTGAAATTTTTAGTTCAGTTCCTGCTTTTTAATTTTTTTTTTTAATTTTCCCAGTTCTAAAGTTTCCATTTGGTACTTTTTAACATGGTCTATTTCTTTAGTGAATACTTCCATTTCTTGATAAAATTTTCTTTTTTTTTTTTCATTTTTTACAAACATGCTAGTAATTTCTGGTTAAAGCATTTTTTTTTTTATCACAGGTCCTTGAAAATCTTTGCCAGATAATTTTAACGTCTCTTATTATTGTTGATGTCAATCCATTGCCCTTTTCACTCAGTTTGTGATTTTCCTGGTTCTTGACATAAGTTCAGATTCTCCACTGAAAGTCAGATGTTTTCCCATTATGTTTGGAGACCCATAATCTTATTTAAAACTTTTCCTTTCTTCCCTCTGACATCACTCCAGAAGTGGGGGAAAGAGAGGGATGAAGCAGCCTCATTACTTCCAAGTGGAAAGAGAATTCCAGGTTCCTCACACAGCTGGTCTTGTCATGTGAAGGAAGGCTTCTTGTTGCTACTGGGCAGAGTGAATACCACAGTGGGTATGCCTCATTTTCTCTGGGTGATTGTGAAGAACATAGAAGGGTGCTTCTATTTCTATCAGTTTAACATGTGGACACATAGTTAATACAGTACCATTTACCATTGTTTCAAACACAAAATAGGTATAGATCCAACATAGTATGTAAAAAAAAATGTATGTTTAAACTACCCACACTGATGAAAAATATCAAAGATCTAAATAAATGAAGAGACGCCTTAGACGTGTTCAGGGAGTGACAAGGATATCTCTCCTCCAGGGCGATGTGGAAGTCTGGGTCTTCTCTGTGATCTATGTCAATACCATAAGGCAGGCATTATTCACAGCCTGGTGGTAAGGAATCCCACCTCTGGATTGGATTGGCTGCCCTGACATCACCCTGGCAGATGTTTTGTGGCATTGTTATATTGTGGAGGTCTGGACTTCCCATGGACAGGAGGGTGGACACAGTTTTACAGTGATGTTTGGCTAGAGCCCTTGATGATCGTCTATGTTTCCTATTTGCTCCTTTTACTCATCCTTTTTGTTGAGACGGTTTGTTGGTAACTATTGTGTTTCCAGGTCACTAGTTTCTTCAGTTCTTCAAATGTAAGAGATATGAAAAAAGAAAGGATAAGGAACTTGGCTCCACCATCTCTAGAAGGACTGTCCTCCTCCTTCCCACCTTTCAGAATCTTCTGATGTATTCCTGGACATGATATACACTAATATATCATGACCAGGAATTTTATTTGTACTTAGTATGAATAATAGGAAAAGATGTCTATTCATATTACCACAAGTGGTAATGACACTTGACTTTAAAAATTCCCTTTGATCTTGAGATCTTAGTTCAATGTCTCTTCTACTGAAAGCCCTTTTCTGACTTCCTTTAGAATCAAGGACATTGACTATGAGGGGCTCTCATAGAAGCATGTATTTTTCTTCCTTTATAACATGTGCTATGAAATTAAATTTTGAAATTAAATTGACTGTTTGATTAATGTGCCTTGTCTCTAAGCTTTATATTGGTGGTTATTATGGCTGGGTCATAATAAAGGAGGCCAAGATTCCTTTGAAGAAGTAGATAAATAGAATTTTGGTAAAATTGAATCAATTTTATCTCTGAGTCAGGAAAAGGAAGCAGAGAAAAAGTATCATTTGCTTTCTCAGAGATTTATATTGGTAGTTATTTTGTCTGTGTCTTAATTACCTTTTTATCCATAGTGCCAGGCCACTCTGCCTGGGCATTAATTGTAGATGGTTAGTAATATTTAAGAACGAATAAGGCAATGCAGTAAAGCAAATAGGGCTTTACCTAGCTGGTGAGATTAGCTACTTGGAGGGGTGTGATTTATGTTTCTGGTACAAGTCTTCACACAGTGAGTGACACAATAGCAACCAGTACCTGCTAGTTCCTGAAACAGAAGTCTTGCTTTGTTTTTCTTTGTATCTTTGGTGACAAATACACTTTCCAGGACATAGTGGAAACTCATTAATTGTCAAATAGATTAAAAAATAATGTTTTTTATTTTAAAATGGAATTGATAGGAGGTTTCTGATGTATCATCCTACATCTAGGAAAATGTAAAGAAAAAGAATAAAAAGTTTACAGGTGAAACATAGTTTAGCTTATAAAGCAAAAGAACTATTTTATCAAAGGTTCCTCTTTGAACTAGAGGAGAAGATTGAAATTGGTAAATACAGTTTCAAGGAGAGAGTACAAATGCTCACTGTGTAATAATCACCACACAAAGTAACAGGAACAAGTACAACTGGAAACATAAAAAGACTAAGAACTGTGCTTGTAGGCCGAGATTCCTCAGAAAAAACAGATAAAGAGAATTTTGGTCAAATGGAATCAATTTTACGGTTGAGTCAGGAAAAGGAAGCAGAAAAAAAAAGTAACATTTGCTTTCTTCGACATCAACATAGACACTTGGCGTTTCTCAGGATAGGGAGAGCTATAAGAAAAGGGATTTATAGCCTTTTACTGACCTCTCTTTTATGTCGTGAACTTCATGGCACTGCCCACAGAGTGACTGTAAAGGGGTTATCCTTGGTGTTAAAGGTGCCTACTAACTTTTGGGAAATAAGAAATATATATATGGGATTCTAGATGTTTCAAGTTCCTGAGAAGGCTACTACTTGTAACGACAGATAACAAGCACAGGGAATTTAGGGTGTCTGATTCAGATGTAAGTGAAAGGGGGTGATGGGGACATAAAAGACCATCAGTGAATATATAATATATGATGGAAAATATAACACATGCTATGTGCCAGGCACTGCACTGTTGGATTTACAGTGTTAAATCAATGTAAAACCCATATATTAAATCATGTAACCTATGCATTAAATCATTTAATATATTAGCCCTGATGTCATAACATTCATGTTAGAATAGAGAAGTTACATCATTCTCCTAGGCCTGTTGACATTTTCTGCCTTCCCAGAGGGCAGGGATGTGTGCTTAGGATAGAAGAGTATTTATCTTACACTCCACTCCCATGCTTTCTGTTGTGGGTTGAATTGCGTGTGCCCAGAATTCACATGTTGAAGTACCAACCCACAGGACATCAGAATGTGAGCTAATTTTGAAATAGAATGTTGTGGATATAAATTAAAGGGGAAAAAGTCATATTGGAGTACAGTGGACTCTTATGCCAGTATGGCTAGAGTCCTTATAAAAAGAGGATATGCAGACTCAGATTCCTGAAGAGGAAGAATCCCTTGAGAATATAAAGTCAGTCACCTATAATATCAGCCCAGGAGATAACACTTCCCTCAGGGCCCTAAGGAGGAACTAACTCTGTCAGCATCTTAATTTCACATGCTGGCCACCAGGAAAACATATGCAAAAAAAAATTCGGTTGTTTAAGCTACCCAATTTGAGGTATGTTGTTATGGCATCTCTAGCAAACTAATACACTTTCCCTGGAATAGAGATCTTGAGAATTTCAGAGAAAATGTATTCCCTTGAAAGAACAAAGCAAAGAATAATAATAATAAAAAAAATGGAAATCCTACCCAGAAAAATGCAAGCATCTATACAGAATTTCTGAATATTCATGGATGTCCATCTCAAGTTGGGCTGAGAACTTTTGCCTTAGTGTCAAGCAACCTGTCCAACCACGTTTTTAGGGAATATTGCTGAACAGGTGACTCCAAACTGAGCAATATTTGTTGCTCGATTTCAAACTGAGCCACCACACAGTGTGTGACAACATATCATAGTTGCAGAAAAGATCATGATAATAAGGAGCAGGTCCCATGGACCTGTGTCTCAACTGCCTTAGGAACTGTATGAACCCTACAGTGCTTAGTATGGTTTGGATAGGAGGTGTCCCTCAAAAGTTCATATGGGAAACTGAGCAAGGATATTCAGAGGCAGAATGATTAGGTTAGGAGAGGCATAGCCTAATCAGTAATTTAATCCACTGATATAGATGAACTGGGTGGTAACTGTAGGCAGGTAGGGTGTGGCTGGAGGAGGTAAGTCACTGGAGGCCTGCATTTGGGTATATATTTTGTCTCTGGTGAGCAGAGCTCTCTCTGCTTCCTGATTGCCATGTCCTTAGTTGCTTTCCTCCTCCACACCCTTTTTCCATGATGTGCTTCCTCAGCTTGGTCCCAGAGCAACAGTCAGCTACCTGTGGACTGAGACTTCTGAAATCCTGAGTTCCAAGTAACTTTTCCTCCTCTGTGTTTTTCTTATTAGGTTTTTTGGTCACAGTTATGAAGACGCTTGAAAATCGTCAGCCAATAAAGCACATAGCTGCTTCTCTTGTATGTTTTATTTTTCTTTTTAAAAATTAAAACAGAATCTTTCTCTCATGATTGCTTGGTGTAATTTGCAAGGCAAGTTTAGAAATGAGTAGGGTTAAAATATGTTCCTGATTTGGTGTGCTTTAGGAAAAAGACCTTGAACTAAAATCTACTAGCTCTGTTTATATTTGAAACTGAATATAATTTGCGTAAGGAGGGTGTGTGTACATGGAGAAGTAAAGAATCTAAGGAAGAGATTCCTGAAAGCATAGAAAGTCTCTTGTAGAGGAGGTGGAAGGAAGCCCAAAACTCATTTTGTTTCTTTCACACCAGGTTTAGCACTGGGGTGTTTATACATATTCTGAGTCTCCTGTAGTGTGTTTTATATGTACTTGGCTGAAAGGCACCATGAAGAGAAACATAACCACCACCTGACTACATTCTTTTTTTGTCACTGATTATAACAATCTTGCTGACTTGGAGTTGACTTTCTTCTCCTATTCAAATAAGTTTTCTTTCTGTTATTATGTATAAAGCTCTGAGAAACTCAGTTTGTCTCCTGTTGTCATTTTCTAGCCATGGGTGACAATTGCCTATCTCTTGGCCCTATATTATCCTTGAAGAATGACTTCTACTTTTGTTATATGATTTTTCACTATCATTTAATGTATTAGTCTTTTTTTTTTCCTGTTGTTATAACAAAATTTCTGAGGCCAAGTACTTTAGGAAGAAAATAGGTTTGAGCTGGGGATATAGCACAGTGGTTGAGTGTGTGCTTAGCATGTGTGAGGCCCTGGGTTCAATTCCTAGAATTCTTTCCTAATTCCAACTTCTCCACCAAAATAAATAAGAAAAAAGATTTTTATTTAGCTCACAATGTTTTTGAAGACTGAAAGTCCAAGGTCACGTGGCTCCTGAGGACCTTCTGGCTCCATCTCAACATGGTGAGTTGTATCATAATAGAAGCACATGTCAAAGGGAAAGAGCAGTCACATGGTGAGAGAGAAAAGAAAAAAGATTTAGAGGTCAAACTTGCTCTTGTTATAGCAGTTTTCTGTTGAGGGAACTGCGATCCTGTAAGAACTATATTAACCCCTTCCAAGGGTAGTACCTCCAATGACCCCACCTCTAAGGCCCCACCTCTTAAAGGCTTCACCACCTTGATACCACCACACCTGGGACTAAGCTTCCAAGAATACAAAACTTTGTAGAAAACACTCAAATCATAGCCAAACTATAACAATCGTTTCAAGGAACTGATGGATGCCATGTCTGGATGTTAACAACCATTAATAGGTCAATCCAGAAGAGAGAATCTTATGGGTGGGTAGTACCACCACCAAATACCAAATACAGTCTGCAAATAACCTTGTCTGTAAGCCACGTGAGATTTCAGAAAGCCCAGGTACTCCTTGCACTTGTCATCATTTAAGATCCTTCCTCTTGAGCTACTTACACTAACTCATTAGTCTGGGATGCCTGATTATTTGTACCTATGGAAATACTGCACACTTTTTACAACCTACTACTACACACCATCTCCAAAAGTGCTTTTGGATCTCTCAAATGAATGGGATTTCAATATTTGTCATTTTCCTTCAGTTGTGGTTATTAAACTCATAGTGCACTTATATAAGACCACCCAATAGATTGTAAGGCTCTAAGGACAGTGTCCAGCTGGGTTCCCTTTTCATCTCCCTCAATACTGTACACACAGTGCTCACAGCAGGGTGCACTGGATTTTTTTCCTGAAGTCTTTTAATATTTGAGTCTGCTACTTTTTTTTCCTAGATCAATCAGAATTTAGGTTGGCTTTTGCATTTGATGTGAAAAGAAGTTTGGCAGATGCAAAATTGAAGAATGTAGGCAAAGGAACATAAAGAGAGACACCAGTCAATATCATTTACTAAGATCTTACAGTGTGAAATGAAAATGTAAGAGGTAGTTAAAGAGATAGGAAAATAGAGAATAGTGGAGGAAGTTCAGATGGAACCTTAGGGAACACGTAGAATATGTTAAAGGTCGTAAAGTATTTAGATTTATATAGCAATTTCCTTTCAAGGAACTTATGGGAATTGTGTTAATAGAGGCATAGGTCAGACTATGGCTATATATTTTATATTTCCAGAGACAATGTTATGTCTGGAATCAGGTAAGAATTCAGTTAACATTTGTGAGACGAATACGTGAAGTATCAAGTATTTAAGGAATATATATTGGGAGTAGGGGTGAAGGAGATCGGGAAATCTGATCAGAGTAGTAATCTTCTTAGTAAAAACATGAATATTATATTGGCTCATATGCAAACTATCAGTCCCTAGCTCGGATCATTTCAGTTGCAGGAGCAGCCAGGTACCTACCAGAAACTTGAAGTTTAGATCTACTGTATCTCAGCAAGCTCGTGTAGGGATAATAGAACCTTCTTTTTAAGATATGTTCCCAGGTACCTGAAGTTAAGACAACCCCTTCTTTAGTTCTTTAACATGAAAAAGGAGTGCTCTGAATATTTCACACTGATTAATCCTAAAATAATACTAGTAGTGTTCTTCTCTGGATGTAATGCTAAATGACCCTAAAGGGGGTACTGGACATGATACAAATTAACAGAAAATTATGTTGATAACAGGGCAGGGGAATGGTCTAGTTTGCAATAATTTTTCCAGGAAATATTAATTTAAAAAAACCTTCTACATGTTAAAAAGTAGCCCTGTGGTGGGAAACACAGTCGTGTGTTTGGAAAATGAGAAGGCTCTTCCATTTGAGTCAGTGAGAGATGGAAAGAGAGAATGGTAGGAAGTAAGATCTGAAAGATTTCAATGACTAGGCTACAAGACTGTTAGCAGTTTGAATTTTATTCCAAGTGTGACATGGAGTCCCCTGGAGGGTCTGGAGGAGAAGAGCCTGATTTCATTGTCTAAGAGCACTGTCTCACTGCTCTGTGGACAGTGGACTGTGTGAGAGCAGGAACGAAAGCAGGGGGTCTAAAAGGATGAGGCTCTCACTGAGCTAAGGTTGATGACGACATATCCAAGAGTGATAACAGGAAAGGCAGAAAAAGGGACCCGTGATGGAAAGGGTTTTGACATAAAGATGACAAGATTTGCCGACAGATTTATTATAGGGAAGTGGGAAACTTATTCAAGGGTAACTTCTAGAGTTTGGGTCTTAGCAACTAAATCAATGGAGAAGACTGCAAAGAGCAGGTTCTGGAGGAGGTGGTAAGGACTGCTACCTTGGGCAGATGCCTCCTAGACAGCCAGTGGAGATGACAAACCAGATGTTGAGTTATGTGAGTTTAGCACCACTAGTCATCAGGGAAACGCGAAGCCAAGCCACAATGAGATATTGTCTCATGCCTGTTAGAATGGCTTTTATCAAAAATATGAAAGATAAGTACTGACCTGGATATAGACAAAAGGGGATTCTTGCACATTGTTGATGAGAACATAAATTAGTATAGCCATTAATGAAAAATGGCATGGAGTTCCCTCAAATTTTTAAAGTAGAACTACTATATGATCTCATATTCCCTCTGCTGGATGTATGTACAAAGAAACTAAAATCAATATGTCAGAGTGATATTTGTATTCCAAGGTTCACCACAGTATCATTTACAATATTTACTGATAGGGAATCAGTCTAAGTGGCCATCAACATACAAATGAATCAAGAATGTATGGCAGAAATACACAATGGAATATCATTCAGCCTTAAGAAGAGGGAGATTTTGTCATGTGCAACAATATAAATGAATCTGAAGGACATCATGCTAAATAAAATAACCCAAGTACAGAAAGACAAATAGCATATGATTTCACTTATATGATTTTCACTTATATGAAATAAGCAAAACATAAGTTGATCTCATAGAAGTAGAGTATAAAATGATGGTTACCAGAGACTAGGGGATGATAAGGAGGGGTGGAATAGGGAGACATTACTCAAAGATTGCAAAAATTAAGATAGAAGAATAGGTTTTAAGATTTATTGTCTACCAGGGTGACTAGAATCATTAATAATGCATTGCATATCTCAAAATAATTTACAGAATAAATTTCTCACCATAAAACAATAATAGGTAAGTGAGGTAATGGGTATGTTCATTAGCTTGATTTAATAATTTCACATTGTATACAAACATTGAATCATCACACTGTGCCCCACAAATAAATACAGTTATGATTTGATAATCAAAAATAATATACATAATTTTTATAAATGAAAATTCAATTTGTGATGAAGGAAGTTTCAGTGTGTCTGTTGAGTAATGGGCACAAAATCAAGCTGTAGTGGGCCAGGGTGAAAAAGAGAAGCGAGAAAGTGGGAGCAGTGACTTTGAGCCGCTTTGATATTGAAGAGCAACTGGAGAAGGATAGGTCAGAGATAAAATAGTCACGAAGCTTTTGTAGAAAAATTAATTCCATGTATTATCCATGAAATGGCTGATTGTAAGACTCAAATGTTTTCTTAATCATGTACAAATTTGTAATAAGTTCCTTATAAATTAGTTACACATACTAATCTGCCTTCACCTCCTAACTGCAGAAATGATCACAAAGGGCCACATTAACAGCCCTGTTAAATATCCAGGTGATCAATGAGTCCCATAATCCTCTGCGTTCAGACTCACCACAAGGAGACCTCATACCAACTCGAATGGTTCACTGATTCACTGATTTTCATGATAAAGGTCTTGACATTCCCTAGAACATATTCTTCACATTCAAAACTGAGATTAGAAATGATAGATTAATTTTAATTTCAAATTTGAGTTCTCATGAATGCTTTATTTTCATATCTACTTTTAAGTCTAAAGAATTCTTCCTTTGAAGACTTTTTCTAAGTGACACTGTTTTTGGCATTAACAGCCCTTGAATAAAGAACATCTTGCATAGAATAAAGATGCAAATATTCATATTAACTTAAGCATGTTTTATTCACCTTAGTTAAGGATTTGTTTATGGTTAAACTACATTTTATCTGACCCTAAGATTCCACTAAACATTTTACAATTACCAGGCATGCAAATATTCCTTTAAATCAATGTTCCTAACTTTACTTTTATGGTCAGTTTATCTTTGGTGTCCTGAATACTTAGAAACCAGATTTCTCTTATCATTAAAAAAAAAAAAAAAAAAAAAAAACACTCTCTAGGGACATAATATGTCATTCCTTCTCGTACACTTTGACAGCCTTTAAACAAGGAAATCCATTTCTTCCTTTTTCCTTCAGAGCTATAATGATCTAACAAATCTTTCTTTTTTTGATTAATACATATTTTTTATTGTGAAAGAAAACCAACATTTTTTACAGCTATAATTCAAGTCATATGCTTAAGTAACTAAAAAAAATTTATTTGTACAGATTCTATGGGATTTTCAATAGTACCTTGTAGGTAAAACAAACAAACAACAACAAGAAGATGATAACCAGAAAAACATAAAAGTGCTAGGCTTTGTCAGGTTGTAGGGAGGGCTTTTACTAGAGTGAGAATAAACTTTATCATCCAAACCTGGACAACCAGGAGAGGGAAAAGGGGATTGTTCCTAAGTACTTAAAAAGCAGTCATTGACTAAGAGAGAGTAAAGAAACCATGAGGTAAGATTACCCTCCTGTTTAGCTTTCCTCTTCTAAGAAAAAATAAGTTAAATGCCACAGGGAGTGAAGCAACTATGGCTAAGGAGGAGAGTGGTGCAGGTTTGTGTCTTGCTTTCACAGTCCCTATGAGTCCCTGTGAGCTCCTCACTTAGCACTGTCCATGCAGGACAAGAGGGGCACCATTTGACCATAGATGGAAACCACCAGTCCTGACCAATCTTTGAACTACAACTTCTTCTCATTCTTCAGCCTTCTGACTTCATTGTTTATTTTTTTTTTCTCATTCTTGCCCTTTTCTCACTGTTTGGATCTGCTGTACCTCGTAACTGCTTTTTGGACTCCAAACTCACTTTGCTTTCAATCATGATTTCAGTTACTCCTTAGGCTACTCTGTGCTGAATTCCAACATGAAACAACCAAAACAATGTGAAATTATTTACTCAATTTTTCCATTACCCTCTCATCATAGAAAGATGCACTAAATGGGAGACATGGATTAATTAATTCTCAATGATTTTGAATGCCAGAATTCTTGCTCAAAAAATAGTCTTCTCTCAGAATGTGACCCAAACAGGTATAATCTTAAATATTAATAAATTCCTATTATTTTCAATTTTAATTATCCAAACAGAAAATAGATGTAAATGGATCATTTTAAAGCCAGTCATCAAACCTATGGAGGAGTTGACGTTGGTTGCTAATTTATAAGCTACGTTATTAAGCCTTCTTCCGTTATTATCTAAATAGTTCTATAAATAAATGTGTCATTTGCAGTCTGAATGAGTTGGTTGTCAGGCCTGAGTGACATCCAAGTTTATTTTGAATCAAAGTTCCCAGTTTGGGAGTTTTCATATAAAGAATTCATTTATAACTACTCTTAGTTTTCTGCTCAGTGCCAATGGGATTGGAAAATAGTGTGGTATGTATCCATTTTAATACATCTGAGAGGCACACTGCAAATTAAGATGACAGATGGGAAGAACCACTATTGACTTGGGGTAATTCAGAGAGGATTGCCAAGAGCCCATTAATTTTGTGTTCCAGAAGTTTAGGCACCCGCTTGAAAATAATAAATCAACTAAAGTAATGAAAAACGCTTTGCTTTTTTACAATGAGAAAAACACAAATAATATACATCTATTTATCAACACAAAAACTGATGGGTATTTGCCCCGCCCTTTTTATTTTCTAGCCATTTATAAATTAGGATGCCTCTTCTCTAAAGTGGGAATAAATTGTAATAAGGACATTTGGGAAGTCCTTCCCTTCTGAGGTTTGACTTACTCCAATGCCTATCATCACATAATATTTCTCAAATCTCAGAAAAGAAAAAAAAAATTTTCTGTGTGAAAATCCTGTTCTCTAGAACTGACCTGCTGATCACAGGACCAGTGTTCAATGGGATGAATTAAATATGGTAGATGAAGAAGAGGTAATGAACAGAGTGAGGAAGGACTCCACTGGGCTTCTCAAGGACAGGGCATGACAGCCCACCTTTCAGTTTTTCTCCGCAGGAAGGAAGGGTCTGCAAAGTGGCAGCCACCTTTACCTTGTAACTTAATCTTGAAAATGACGCTCCTTCACTTTTGGCACATTCTTTTCTTTTGAAATTAGTCACCAAGTCCAGTACAATACTCTTGTAAGTCAAAGGGGAAGTTCGGACCAGCATAGGCCATCATAAAGCCTGTTTGCTGCACTGAAGCATAGAATTAAAAAAAGAAAAAAGGTCACATGCCTCACAAGACAGTTGATCATTAAGGCATCAAATAAGTATGTTCTCACTGACTTATTTGTGTCTAACTTAATTCAAGTCTTTGTTGTAAACCATGGAACTACTATATGACTGATCAACAGAATAGCTGTCTTGAAGAAGAAAATAGTTAAAGGGAATTTTTTCAGACAATGTTCTTAGAGTTATGAACAAATAAAAAAAAAAAAAAGTGCCCCTTTGGGTCTTATCCATTTCTTTGGGTTCTGATTTCTTTATCTGTAAATGGTATCAAATAATATTTTAACTTGCATCAGCCAACAAAATTTTACATGCCAAGTATAATTTTTCTAAATATTTAGAATCCTCACAGGGAAAGAAATGCACTTCCAGCATTTCAGGCATAATGAGATTAGCTGCAGATTTTAATCAAAAATTGAAATAATCATAAGCTTAGAACACATATAAAGTCTGTAATGCTTGCTGGGAAATTAACAATTTTAGAAAATTAAATTAATTGTATTATGCAGAAAAGTAGTTTATAGAAGTTATTTTTAAAAAGTGAACCTTTCACTCCACGGATATATTAAATACTAAATAGCTCAGACTTTCTAGAAATAGAGGAATAAACAAAATTTTTTTTCAGTAAACAGATGCTTTAAGAATTTGAGGGTCCCAAATTTAAAAAGATTCCCAAGAGAATAACTTAAAACTCATGAAGTTAGAACACTTTTTATTCACAATCCACTATACTTTGCACTCTACCACTAGGAAAAAATTCAATGAATTTATGATGGTCTATAGAGGAAAAAATATACTCTGCTGAAAATGACTAATAATTAGAAGGTCAAGAACACACTATTCACTAGGAATGCAAAACCTACTTAGAAGGATAAAGACGTCATCACACATAGTAACTAAATATAAGGCTCCTAATCCAAATATTCCCTGTGTCATTGTACCCATCAAGGTCTGTGGAAGTTTGGCTGAAACTCTCATTCTTCCTCCAGTTTAATGTCTTCCTCTGAATTTCTGCAAATTCACAGAAGTTTCTCCTAGGACTCTCTGGTTCTGATTTTCCCTTCTTCTTTTTTTAATTTAATTTTTTAATTTGTTCTTTTTAGATATATATGACAGTAGAGTGTATTCTGACATTTTGGACATGCACGGAATATAACTTATCCTAATTAGGATCCCATTCTTGTGGTTGTACCTGAAGTGGAGTTTCACTGGTCGTGTATTCATATGTGAACGTTGGAAAGTGATGTTTGGTTCATTCGACTGCCTTTCCTATTCCTGCCACCTCCCTTCCCTTCATTCCCCTTGGTCTCATCCACTGAATTTCTGTTCTCCCTCCCCCACATTGGGTGTAAGCATCAGCATCCCTTCCTCTTAACCCCCCATCTTCGGCTTCTGATGGCTCTTTGTTCTTTCATTCTGTATTTCTCTAACCTCAACACAGCCCCCACTTGCCTTCATGGGGTTTTCAGGGAAACCACTGACTCCAGGCCTTTGTGTGTGTAGCAGGCTTCACTGGTTGGGAAGAAGAAAGGAGCTTACATCACAGTCACACAAATGCTGGGCCACTGCCATCCCCGTCTCCTGCTACCCCCTCTATTTCTCTGTTCCTTTCTTTAGTCTCCATTCTCCACCTCCAGTTTTGGTTCATTTTTGTTTCTGCCTTGTCCTTTGGTGACTCTCATTCTTGTGCTTTATGTTTTCTCCCCAAGCATACATCAAACTCTTTCCTTAACCAGAAATGATTTTCTCCCTAGAAGAAATTCCATTGCCAGTAATTCAGAAAATGGCCTATTTAACTTTTCACTCCATTTCACATCTTTTTGAGAATATTTTAGTCCTTCAAGAGAAGAGAGACTCAAGAGATTAGCCAGAATGTGATGATAAAGAAAAACTTTAAATTGGTAAGCAGCACTTACACTCAGTTTTAAATGATTAGCTAGGCTACAAAAATAGGGGGAAAGGGTTCTTTGGAACATCCCAAAGGAAAACAGAGTGATCATAATTCACTCTATTATTTGTCCCTAAATATTATGTAAATAAAGGATTTTATGCAAACTTACACCCTTGAAAGGGTTTTTCTTTTTTTCAGTAATGGGTGATTGAATCCAGGGCGTTGCACGTGCTAGTCAGATGTTCCAGTCCTTTCTAATTTTATTTTGAGACAGTCTTGCTAAATTTCCCAGGCTGGTCTCAAATTTTGTGATCCTCTTGCCTCAGCCTCCCAGTGGCTAGGATTACAGATGAGTACCCCCATGCTGGGCTCTAAAGGGCTTTTTTTATTTTTTATTTTAATTATAGTTTTGTCTTCCCTGGCATAATCATGGAAGGCATTCTAGGAAATCCTCAGGATGTGACATACATTCTATACCTTTAACTTACTTTATAATTAGCCTAAGAGATAATGCTTAAAAAATACAAAAAGAAAAGGCCACCCACACAACACAACTTGAATGTCAAATTGTTTTATATCAAGTTTTCAGAAAGTTGTATGCAAAAGTAAGTCATTAAGATGGAGTATGAGTTCATTTTAGCTTTACAGGCACTTTAGACTATTAACCCTTGTCTAGGACTAATTACAATACAGATCTGATGAATTGCTTCAGAGGACACTCATTTCAAGTAGACCTGTATTTATGCTGCTCTGCAGGTGATTTAGACGAATAAAGTAATGTGTCACAAGCACTTAGAGGTTCCATTGGGCCGAATTGCTTTCTTGACTGTCTCTCATAGAGCAGCATATGTGGGGCCTGAGAGATTCCTCCGACTCTCTGGAGTAGGTAAGGCCATAGACCACAGACTAGACTTCAGGGTTTGTAGCTCTGACTCTTGTATTGACTACTTGTGCTTCCATGGGAAAGTCATTTACCCTTTCTGGGCTTTAGTCTTCTTCATCTGTACAATGAAAATGGTAAGTATGCATTACAGGAGAGAAGTCTAAATTGTCAGTTGGGAAACACCTTAAAAATGTGAACCTCTTATTTACTACGTATCATACTCCAGATATGTACACACACATCATGTACATGTATACATGTGTGCAAAAGTAAACTGTCCATCAACTTTTTGTTTTGGCATTTTTCATAAATTTTTACAAATACCTATTTCCATTTTGTACTAAAATAATGGTAATGATTTTAAAGTGAATTGTTTTCTGTTAATCCCAAACTCTATGTCAATTTTTTTCATCCAATTGTATGTGATGATTTTGTAATTTAAGATTTGCTTTCTTTTGGTTAATGCCTAAATTGGAGTTGATTCTTAGACTCCAACATGTGAAAAGGATCACTTGGTTTGGTATTTTTAAATGTATATTCCTGATCCTCAATCTGACATTCAGAATTAGGATGTATGAAATGGATCTCAGAAATGTTAACAAGCACTCAAAGATAATTCTGACCCAGCCGTTTCGTAAGATATTCATCTAGAAAATCTTAAATAGTATTGATTAGTTCTTACCCATAAAGGAGTATCATTAGTTATATCTCTTCATATTAAAAATAATTCATAGTGATTTCTTCCAAAAGTTATGCAAGCTTTATAATGATAAGATAGTTGAAAAATTTTGGAATTTTTCCTGGGGTTGGGGATGGAAAGACAGACAGATATGGATGTATATACTGAAATGGAAGTACTGTGCAAGCAGAGATTTTTATCTGTGTAATTCACTGAGTTTTTAGCACCTTCATTTACCACTGAATTTTTAGCATTTAGACCAGTGTCCAGAATATGATTTGTCCTAAGACATGTAAGAATGTTGAAAGCTATAAGTAGTCAATTATGGGGAAAAAAAGAGCAATGTCCAAGGGTTACTTTATTACAATATTTTGGATATTCAGGTACCAAAGTGAATAAAAAACAATATAGAATGAGATAAAATAACTAAAAGGGGTTTAAAATGATCTTATCTATTTCCATATATTAGGATAGGTAATCTTTTAAAGGCTGAGCTCAAATGAGAGGAAGTCTTCTACTGATTTCTCTGTAGGCGATCATCGTGTACACATGGAAGTAACCTCATTATTACTAGCAGAAACTACTTACTGGAATATGTCTGAGAAAATCCAATTTCCAGTTAGCTCAGACTCTTCTGGGAAAACTGAGTTTTAAGTTGGTTCATACTCTCAATGTGTCCTTTGTAGAAATCTGATGTTACCCATCAGTGGGCGACGTTCCAAGGGCAGAAATCATTGTATTTTCTCCTCACCTCATGAAATTTTAAAAGTGTGTGTTAGAGCAGAGGTCTCATGAAGCACGCTTAGCTCTTTAGAAAGTGGAAATCGAATGGGATAGAGATTCCATTTTGTGGACAGAACGTCTGACTCTGATATCATCTTCAGTTGAGAAATTAGTTTATGAAGCAAAAAATTGATGATCTAAAATATTTCTCCACTAGTAGCAACTAGTAGACATTTTCTAGAATAAATGTAACCATTTAGACAATCAGCCAACCACTAAAAGACAACTGCATTAAATGAATATCCTGGTACATTTATAGGATACATGTGGCAGGTTTCTACATTTCGATTGTGCGTGTGTATTGCAAATGAATGTATTTTGCTCCAGTCCCTGTTCCTTTGACCTTTTAGAGTCTTAATGAGACTCCAAAAGCAGCAATCAAAAGCACAGTGTTTCATTTTGGAAGCGTTCAGAAAGTAATGCACTTTGGCTAAATTTAGTTGTAGAATTTGAAAACACATCCGGCCATTTTTCTAGTAGACACATAGTCATTTTTGATTTACACAAATTGGTCAAATAATAGTAATTTCCTCTTGGCTCAAAAAGAAAACTAAACCCCAAAACAAACACAAATCCAAATCTTATGGGAGTAAGGAACCACAATAAAAAAACTGACTCATTTAAGACTTTAATGATTGTGACTTGGGCATAATTTTACAGGACATCAAATAGTGAAAACTCATGTCCATTTAAAACAAATCTGGCTCAGAAAACATGAACTATGATTAATACTGAAACAACAAAATCAGAAGTTGAAAACACTAATATTGCTTCTGTTGAAAAAATACTGTTTGTTTCATCAAGATTTACATTTGACATAATCTTCAGAAAATAATTGAACATTAGGAGAAAATAAGACTGAAACCTAAAAGTACTATTTCATCTCCTAAATTAGAACATGGGAAAGGTATATATTTGAAGATCCAAAAGCTTTTTCATTTTAAACTGTATCCGTGATTTTAAAGCAGATGTTGTTTATGATACATAATTATAAATAATTTTCCTTCAGGACATAATCTCCAAGAGGACACCAAGCCACAAAAGTTCAGCAGTTCAACATTCAATTCCATACTAGAAAGCTATATTTAAAACAGAGTTGGGCTGGGTGTGGTGGTGCTCATCTGTAATCTCAGCAGGTCTGGAGGCTGAGGCAGGAGGATCTCAAGTTCAAAGGCAGCCTAGGGTGCTAAGCAACTCAGTGAGACCCTGACTCTAAATAAAATATAAAATAGGGCTGGGGATATGCTCAGCCATTGAGTGCTCCTGAGTTCATTCCCCTGTGCCCCTCCACCAAATAGCTATTTTTTTTAAAGTTTATTTTACTGTAGAAAGAACACTTAACATGAGCTTTACCTTCTTAACAAATTTGAAATCTACAATATGGCATCACTGACTGCAGGCAAACTATCATTCCACAACAAACCTCTAGATCTTATTCTTTTCCCTCGGTTGAGACTTTATGCCCATTGTTTACTAACTCCCGCTACCCTTACCCTATCCCCTGACAACTACCATGTCACTTTTTGACACTATTAATTTGGCTCTATTATATACCTGTGTAAGTGGAACCAGGTGGTATTTGTCTTTCTGTGACTGGTTTATTGTCCACAGAATAATGTCCTCAACCTTCATCCTGATGGTCACATCTTAGAGAATTCCTGTCTTTGGACAGGCTAAATAGCATTCTGTTTTATGTATGTACCATATTTTTCTAAAAATATGAATAAAATAAATAAATAAAATAGTTTTATTCAAAAAATTATTTTTAGTTGTAGGTGGACACTGTTTATTTTATGTATTTATTTTCATGTGGTCCTGAGGATCAAACCCAGTGCCTCACATGTGCTGGGCAAGTGCTATACCACTGAGCTACAACCCCATCCCCCAAAATACAGCTTTTAATAGGGAGTTAACAAAATTATAAATGAAGAGAAAGGCCAAGCTAGGACTTTAGATAATAAGCTGGTCTGCTAACCTTGGTGCTTAGACATTGTTTGAGGAATGTGTGCTACAAACCCCCAAGGTGTATGGTCTTCATTTTGTTGCATTTCATTCCCCATATACCTAATCTGTTGAGTGTATAAATCATGAAAGGCTGTCAAATTTCATTAAATGTTTTCTCTGCAGCTGTAGAAGTCATCATATCTGATTTTTATCCTTCGTTGTGTTAATGTGGGATATCATTTATTTATTCATATTATGTTGAATCATTCTCATATCCTAGGGATAAATCTCACCTGATCATAGTGAAGAATCCTTTTAATGTACTGGTAAATTTTATTTGCTAATATTGTTGCTATTATTACTAACATAGATATTTTTTATCTATACTAATCATGCATATTGGACTGTGATTTTCTTCTCTCGTGCCCTTGTTTGGCTTTGGTATCAGGGTAGTTCTACCCTCATAAATTAGTTGAAAGTGTTCCCTCCACTTCCATTTGATGGGAGAATTTGAGAATTGGTTCTTGCTTTTTAAGTGTTCAGTATTCTGTCTGTTTTGTCTTCCAAAGTGAGTTAGAGCTGAGATGGGAGGAGCAATGATTGAGGAAACCTGTGAATTCAGTGGGAGGCAGAGAGAAAGGAAGGTGCCTGTGGACATTATATAGAGAGATCCACAGGACTTCAAAAGACACATCTACTTTGCAGCTACAGATTTGGGAGTAATCACCATAAATATGGAAATTCAAACCATGGAAAAAAAAAAAAAAAACCCACAAGAAAAGACTTGGCTATCTAAGGACTAAAAGGCAGACCAGAACAGGTACAGAGTGGGAAGCATGTTATTAAATGTAATAGCAGAAGACAAGGCATCTTTAAAGAAAACTGGAAACTGAAAATCAAAAGAACATAAATCAGGCCATTGATATCCATCTAATATCACAATTAGAAAGGCAAAGTAACTGTATCATAAAATAGGTAATCAAATGCCATGATAAAATTGAAAATCAAAAAATTTTGCATTTCTAATGCTTCCGAATACACGATTTGAACATTACCCAGGAAAGTCATAGATATTATATCATTTGACTTCTTGATCAGATGAGGAAGCCAAATGGCTTCCTCAGGTAATAGAGAAAATAAATTAGAGTTACAAATTTAGAATCATTACTCACTGCATCACTCGACCAGGTGAAATGTTTCTAAAGAGCAGTGGTTTTCAAATTTTAGGTCTTAGGGCTCTTAACACTCAAAAGAATTTTTCAGGACCTTAGTGAATTTTGCTTATATGGGTTATATCAATGCTTACCATGTAATAAACTAAAACTAAAAATGTCAAACATTTATTTTTAATTCATTTGTAAATAATAAACTGGCTACATGTTAACATAAATGACATATTTTAGGGAAAATATGTATTGTTTCCAAAATGAAACAAAACAAAAACTACGACAGGGACATGGTATTATAAATTTTCACAAATATCCTAAGTCTGGTTTAATAGGAGACAGCTATATTCTCAAACCTGCTTCTGTTTTCAATCTGTTGGGGTGTCACATGTTGTATAGACTCACATGAGTACACTCATGAGAGGTGAGTGAAAAAGACAAGTAATAGTTTAGTTTTAAAAGGAAGATAGACTTTATCTCTCTGATCCCCTGAAAGCATCTGGGGGATCCCCAGGATCTCAAGACTACCCTAGAAATTTGCAAGAATACTGGAAAGTTCAATTCTTTACAGGAATCATTGACTCCTGGTTCTGCAGTAGGTGTTAGTGACCATATTCCATAATCAAACAATTATCTACTAAATATTTTGGCCCACAATTTCTTCACAGATAATATGGAGACAGTTTTCACAGGATAAATTTGTGGTCGAGAATATTAACTCTAATACTAGAGGGCTTTGCCGCATACTAGGGAGGGACATTGGGAAAGTTTGTCTTTCTCCTCCTCATTGAAATATATAAAGGTGGTAATAATAGTCTGTATACCACAATTAAGATTTAATACTTCATTATTTGTGAATTTCTTTTAAGAACACAAAGTAAAGGTTGTGGTTATTAAATGAAATTAGAAAAACAAATATATAGTTTAAAAGCTAAAAATAATAAAGTTTACAGAGGTATGGGAAGATTACCTGGTGGGTAGTACTTGTACATATTTTAGGGACAATGATTATAAAGTCCATTGATTCCCAGATTTCAAAAACAGGACCATACTCTGATACAAATAATAGAATTGGAAGAGAAGATATTTCTGATGAATTATAAAGCTCAGTTTCCATAGTATTACCATATTCATCACCCCAGAGTCACAACTTAGGATGAGACATAGTTCTTGTATAAATACATACTGCATTTTAAAAATGGAATTTTGGTAACAAATGCGTGGTCCCCCCCCCCCCCCACACTCATTACATTAAGTGGGTGGAAGAACCTCAGGGCAAAAAATAAGAAAGTATTTCCAAACACTGAATATCTAAATGCTTTCAGGACCTAATTTGTTACTATCATCAATTTACATATTGATGATACAAATAATGTAATATTTTATTTGAATAAACATTACTGCTGTCAATTTTGAAGTAGTTCCTTTTGATTCCCAGTCTTGACTTGAGCTCCAGCTCGTCTTACCTCTGTGTGGCACTGGGACTTTCCTCCTGTTTGGGTGTCATTGCTATCAGTATGCATGGAGAAGCCAAGCATGCCGACTGGTGCAGTTGCTTTGCCCAGTCTGTCTCTACCTGTCTGCCTACGAGTGGTGCTGGCTTCATCCTTATTGCCTTCCTCCCAGTGCTCTGCTTGAAGAATTGTTCTCCCATCCAAAAGGGAATGCTTTTCTTGAAAGTGTGACACTCCTTCAGTCAACACTAGAGTATTTGGCTTAGATGTGAGGATAGCTCACTTAACGCCCAAAGGGTAGTGGTGCCTTTTCATGGTTGCCTTGGATGGACCTGATGATAGTGAGTGAATGCCTATACTCTTACAATCTTTCCATGCACTCCAGGAATTATTCCCAGTGGGAAAATATATGAGACAGACAATCCTATTTTACTCTGCGGGACTTATCTGGAATGGTGTACTTACTCATTTATTTACTTTTGACTTTAGAAGAGTATCCTGCCATTCCATCAGTTGGAACAATCTTATTTTGCAAGTCAAAATCTTAGGTATTGAGACTGGACACAGTCAAATGATCTTCCATGATAACTTCTAAAAAATGCAAATTATGTATGTAGTTCTGCTTGTTTGTTGCACCACTGGGGATTGACTCAGGGATACACTACCACTGAACTATAGGGTCTTGATGAGTGACCAGGCTGGCCTCCAGCTGGTGATATTACTGCCTCAGTCTCCTAAGTAGCTAGAAATATGGGCATATGCCACCATGTCCACCCTAAAGTTTTCATTATCATTATTTCACTGGCAAGGAGCTTCACAGATATTGTTATCCTCCTATGGTTTATCAGCTTACCTGAGAGACAACTCAAGAAGTCTGAATCCAAGTCTTGTGTATGTTTCCTTTGAACAGAAAAATTTTTATTGTTACTGAGTTTTTGAAGTTAATACCTAAGTCTTAAAATAATTACTTCCACTTTTAAACATTTCTGTATTTTTAATTTAATTCTGTAATTGGAGTTAGTTCAATGTAAGCAAATCCCTAAGTTGGAAACTCTGTATTTCAAATCTATTAAAATGAAAATGAAACAAAATAAGTTCAATTAGTTTACCCAGAGGTCTCTGACTTGGAAGCATAAGTCCATAAAATAAATCTGTCAAGGAGTTTTGGAATTTAGTTCAATAGGGTTAAATTATTATATTATTTTCCTTTATGTTTCTGATTTTTGTGGTATCCTACTAAAACATAAGTAAATTACAGTTAAATCTAGGGAAGCAATTAGAAGAAAACATATAAATTAATAGAAACTTTAATGATAAGTAAGAAAAATGAATTAAATGAAGTTAGTAAAAAAGAGGAATTTCATGTGTCAATGAAGAAATAAAAGTTGATTCCAGGGAGACAATAGCTCACTTTTATGGTTATTTATCATAAGATTTTAATAAACTTAAAATTCTACATAGAAAAAAAGTCTCAGTTTTGACATGAACATTCTTATCATTTTAAGAAGGATTGAGCAACAGAATAAGTGCTCGGAGAAGAGAGAATCTGATAATGTAACATCCTTGAAGACAGGTTAATTGATTAATATTGATGTAATTATTGCTGTAGGATGGGAGAGTGATTTAACTGACTCATTGGGGAACATTATTGGTTCCAATTATGTTCATTTGCTTGGAAATAATGGTTTTCAGGAGTCTGGGTAGCTGAAAATATATTAATTTTGCTTTTTTAAATCATTGAAAATTAAAGGTATTTCCAGAATTGCATCAAGTTACTCACTCAGTAGATGCAAGTTTTAATTTTGATTCTTTTAAAATTTATCCTCAAAATACAGTTCAATTCAATTTTTCTTGATCTAAGTTGTTGGGACTTCTGTAATTTTGTTTTAAATTCTCTTTGTCAGTGGCTTACATATAATAATGAAAGGATGTCTTTCATATTCACTGATGTATATTTTTGCCACAGATGCCCATTTCTCATGTGATATATTAATTTTCAAGAAACATCAGAAGTGTGGTTTGCTCATACCTCTGATAGGGGTTAACATCCAAAATGTATAAAGCACTTAAACAAACCAATAGTAGGAAACAAATAATCTGATTTAAAAGTGGGAAAAGGGCCTGAACAGACATTTTTCAGAATAAAAGGCATAAGTATGGCTAACAGGTACATGAAAAACTGCTCAATATCACTGTTCACAAGAAAATGTTGATTAAGAACTACAGTGAGCTATCATTACACCATTTAGAATGGATCGTACCAAAAAGTCAAAACATAAGTGCTGATGAAGATGCAGAGAAGAGGAAATGCTTGCAGATCATTATTGTGAATGTAAATTATAGCCATTATAAAAAACGTAGAGACACTACCATGTATTCTATCAGACCATAATGGATTGAAGTTAGAAATAAATGAAAGAGTAAAACACAGAAACTATTCCAACATCTGGAGATTAAACAATATGCTATTATATGATGAATGGATAACAGAAGATATTAGGAAGGAAATTAAAAAATTCTTAGAGGTAAATGAGAACAAAGAAACATCATATCAAAATCTCTGGGACACTATGAAAGCAGTACTTAGAGGGAAATTTATTTCATGGAGCGCATTTAATAAAAGAAGTAAAACTCAACAAATAAACGACCTAACACTACAGCTCAAAGCCCTAGAAAAAGAAGAACAGAACAGCACCAAAAGTAGTAGAAGACAGGAAATAGTTAAACTCAGAGCTGAAATCAATGAAATTGAAACAAAAGAAACAATACAAAAAATTGATAAAATAAATAGTTGGTTCTTCGAAAAAATAAACAAAATTGATAAACCTTTAGCCACACTAACAAAGAGAAGACGAGAGAAAACCCAAATCACTAAAATTCGGAATGAACAAGGAAATATCACAACAGACAGGATTGAAATACAAAACATAATTAGAAGCTATTTTGAAAATCTATACTCCAACAAAATAGAAAATTTCGAAGGCATCATCAGGTTTCTAGAGACATATGAATTGCCTAAACTGAACGAGGAGGACATAAACAATTTAAATAGACCAATTTCAAGTACTGAAATAGAAGAAGTCATCAAAAGCCTACCAACAAAGAAAAGTCCGGGACCAGATGGGTTCTCAGCCGAGTTCTACAAAACCTTTAAAGAAGAGCTCATTCCAATACTTCTCAAAGTATTCCATAAAATAGAAGAGGAGGGAACCCTCCCAAACTCATTCTATGAAGCCAATATCACCCTGATACCTAAACCAGACAGAGACTCATCAAGGAAAGAAAATTTCAGACCAATATCCTTAATGAACATCGATGCAAAAATTCTCAACAAAATTTTAGCAAATCGCATACAAAAACATATTAAAAAGATAGTGCACCATGATCAAGTGGGTTTCATCCCAGGGATGCAAGGTTGGTTCAACATCAGGAAATCAATAAACGTAATTCACCACATTAATAGACTTAAAGTCAAGAATCACATGATTATTTCAATAGATGCAGAAAAAGCATTTGATAAAATACAGCACCCCTTCATACTCAAAACACTAGAAAAAATAGGGATAGTGGGAACATTCCTTAACATTGTAAAGGCCATTTATGCTAAGCCCATGGCTAATATCATTCTAAATGGTGAAAAACTGAAAGCATTCCCCCTAAAAACTGGAACAAGGCAGGGATGCCCTCTTTCACCACTTCTATTCAACATCGTTCTTGAGACTCTGGCCAGAGCAATTAGACAAACCAAAGAGATTAAAGGGATACGAATTGGGAAAGAAGAACTCAAACTATCCCTGTTCGCTGATGACATGATTATATATTTAGAGGAACCTGGAAATTCCATCAGAAAACTCTTAGAACTCATAAGTGAATTCAGTAAAGTAGCAGGTTACAAGATCAATGCCCATAAATCCAACGCATTTTTATACATAAGTGATGAATCTTCAGAAAGAGAAATTAGGAAAACTACCCCATTCACAATAGCCTCGAAAAAAATAAAATACTTGGGAATCAATCTCACAAAAGAGGTGAAAGACCTCTACAATGAGAACTATACAACACTAAAGAAAGAAATTAAAGAACACCTTAGAAGATGGAAAGATCTTCCATGTTCTTGGATAGGAAGAATTAATATTGTCAAAATGGCCATACTACCTAAAGTGCTATACAAATTCAATGCAATTCCAATTAAAATCCCAACGATGTACCTTACAGAAATAGAGCAAGCAATTATGAAATTCATCTGGAAGAATAAGAAACCCAGAATAGCTAAAGCAATCCTTAGCAGGAAGAGTGAAACAGGGGGTATTGCAATACCAGATCTTCAACTCTACTACAAAGCAATAGTAACAAAAACGGCATGGTATTGGTACCAAAATAGAAAGGTAGATCAATGGTATAGAATAGAGGACACGGACCCAAACCCAAATAAATACAATTTTCTCATACTAGACAAAGGGGCCAAAAATATGCAATGGAGAATAGATAGCCTCTTCAACAAATGGTGCTGGGAGAATTGGAAATCCATATGCAACAGAATGAAACTAAACCCATATCTCTCACCATGCACGAAACTAAACTCAAAATGGATTAAGGACCTCGGAATCAGACCAGAGACCCTGCAGATTATAGAAGAAAAAGTAGGTCCAAATCTTCACCTTGTTGGTCTAGGACCAGACTTCCTTAACAGGACTCCCATAGCACAAGAAATAAAGCTAGAATCAACCACTGGGATAGATTCAAACTAAAAAGCTTTCTCTCAGCAAAGGAAACTATCAGCAATGCGAAGAAAGAGCCTACAGAATGGGAGAATATCTTTGCCAATCATACTTCAGATAGAGCACTAATCTCCAGAATCTATAAAGAACTCAAAAAACTCTACTCCAAGAATTCAAATAATCCAGTCGACAAATGGGCTAAGGAAATGAATAGACACTTCACAGAAGATCTACAAGCAATCAACAAACATATGGAAAAATGTTCAACATCTCTAGTAATAAGAGAAATGCAAATCAAAACCACCCTAAGATTCCATCTCACCCCAATTAGAATGGCGATTATCAAGAATACGAGCAACAACAGGTGTTGGCGAGGATGTGGGGAGAAAGGTACACTCATACCTTGCTGGTGGGGCTGCAAATTAGTGCAGCCACTCTGGAAAGCAGTGTGGAGATTCCTTAGAAAACTTGGAATGAACCCGCTATTTGACCCAGCTATCCCACTCCTTGGCCTATACCCAAAGGACTTAAAATCAGCATACTACAGAGACACAGCCACATCAATGTTCATAGCTGCTCAATTCACAATAGCTAGACTATGGAACCAACCTAGATGCCCTTCAATTCATGAGTGGATAAAGAAACTGTGGTATATATATACAATGGAATATTACTCAGCCATAAAGAATGATAAAATTATGGCATTTGCAGGCAAATGGATGAAATTGGAGAATATCATGCTAAGTGAGATAAGCCAATCTCAAAAAGCCAAAGGACGAATGATATCGCTAATAAGTGGAGGATGACACATAATGGGGGGGGGAGGGAAGGGTTAGTGTTAGGGTTAGAGTTAGGGTTAGGGAGGGGGGCAAGTATGGAGGAAGGAAGTACTGTATAGAGGGTAAAGAGGGGTGGGAGGGGTGGGGGGAAGGGAAAAAATAACAGAATGAATCAAGCAACATTACTCTATGTAAACTTATGATTACACAAATGGTATGCCTTTACGCCATGTACAAATAGAGAAACAACATGTATCCCATTTGTTTACAATAAAAAAAAATAAAATAAAATAAAATAAATAATAAGAAAAAAAAAAACGGTATGGAACCTCAAAAATGAAAAGCAGAACTAACATATGATACAGTAATTTTACTTTTGGATATACATCCAAAGGAGTTGAGGTCAATAGGTCAAAGAAAGTTCTCTTGTTCCTGAGTTTACTGAAGCATTATTCATAATAGCCAAGAAAGGGAATCGGCATAGGAGTCTATCAATGGATGGATGGATGAAGAAAATGGATTGTCATTTTACCATGAAAAAGAAGGAAATCCTGACATTTTCAACAACATGGATGATTCTAGAAGACATTATGTTAAATGTAATAAGATAGGGACAGAAGGACAAACAGAATTGATTGACAGTTACCTAGGCTTGAGCTGGGGAGTTTGAAAAGATGATAGATAGACTAAATAAGTTGAAGAGTTTTATTTTATAACATGTTAAGTATGTTAAAATATCATATTCTTGAAAATTGCTAAGAGAGTGGATTTTGTGTTCTCATCAAAAAACATTGCTAAGTATGTGAACTAATGCAGATGGTAACTAGTTTGGTTTAGCTATTCCACAATGTATGCATATTTCAAAACAGTATGTTACATGCAATAAATCTATATGATTTATGTCAAAAAAGTGAAAAAAGTGAAAGAAATGTGGTTTCTAAAATAGAGATATATCTTTCTTGGTACAAAAGACAAATTTCTATAATAATGATATGTACATAACTCAGTTTCTCTTTTAAAAATGGCTTCTTGCCTAGTATTATCTCAAATTTCCACCCAAATATTTATCCAAAGTTGGAAATTAAAAGAAAATAAAACATTGTAGATTTTACTTTGAAGTCATGAATTCTTTAAAACTCAATATTTAAATTTTTTTTCTTTTTTCTTTTTAGTTATGCATGATAATAGAATGTATTTTGACATATCATACATACATTGGAGTATAACTTCCCATTCTTGTGGTAGTACATGATGTGGAGTTACACTGGCTGTGCATTCATACATGAATATAAGAAAGTTAGGTCTGATTCATTCTACTTTCTTACCCATTCTCCTCCCCTTCCATTCTTCCCACTCCTACCATCCAATCAAGTCTCCCACATTGTGAGTCTCAGCATTTTGAGAGAATATTCAGACTTCGGTTCTTTGGGATTGGCTTATTTTGCTTAGTCTACAGTTCCATCCGTCTACCATCAAATTCCATAATTTCATTCTTCTTTATGGTTGAGTTATATTCCATTGTTTCTATGTACCACATTTTCTTTATCCATTCACTGTTGAAGGGCACTTAGGTTGTTTCCATAGTGAGGCTATTGTGATTGGACTGGTATAAACACTGATGTGGCCACGTTGCTATAGTATGCTGATTTTAAGTCCTTTGAGCATATGTTGAGGAGTGGGATAACTGGGTCAAATGGTGGTTCCATTCCAAGTCTTCTGAGGAATCTCCATACTGCTTTCCAGAGTGGTTGTGCTAGTTTGCAGTTCTACCAGCAATATGGGAAGAAGGTACACATCCTCACCAACATTTATTGTTACTTGTATTCTTGATAACTGCCATTCTGACTGGAGTGAGATGCAATCACAGTGCAGTTTTAATTTACGTTTCTCTAATTGCTAGTGACGTTGAACATTTTTTAAATATATTTGTTGACTGATCATATTTCTTCTGTGAGATGTCTGTTCAGTTCCTTTGCCTATTTATTGATTGGGTTATTTGATATTTGGTGTTAAGTTTAAAAACCAATTTCGAACTTTGTTCATGAGGATAGCATAAGGACCAGCTATATGCCTTTTGCCCAAAGACCCAATTCAGGTGTCCTTAATTGTTTCAAACTTATCCAATATAACAGAATCCAATCTAGGAGCATGCATTGCACTCAGGTCTTATGTCTTTCTACTCTCTTACCTCAACAATATTCTTCAGTTCTTCCCTTATTTTCATAATCTTAACATATATTTGAGATGATGGGCCAATTGTTCTGTTTGTATTTCTCAATTTGGGTTTGTCTAATGTTTTCTCATAAGACACAGATTATGTTATTTTGCCTGAAATATTACAAAAGTCATACTGTGTTCTTTCCTTGGCCTCTTTACACATTGCTCATGATATTGTCATTAATGGTGCTTGTAAATTATATCCCTTAATTAAAGTGTTTTACCTGCTGAGTTTTTTCACTGAAAAACTACTTCTTTTCCCTTTATGATTACTAAGACTTTTATTTGGGAAGATATTTTGAGACTGCCAAAATCCTATTCTTCAAACCTTTAGCTGTACTATCGATCGGTATTCAATGTGTGAATTTAATATTACTGTGATGGTACAAAGTATTAATTTTCTGGTTGTATCATTTTTCTTCATTAGTTGGTACTGCACTATAAGAAAGGACTTTGTCTTCCCGTTTATTTATTCATTTATTGATTTATAACAGCGAGTACTAACAGATTTGTATTTTTCTCAAGGTATTATATTTGACGTATTATGAAATAAAATAAAAATTCAAAAGAATGACTGAAAACAGTAAGTCAAACACATGAACCCAGCTGTATACCCAGTGGTAACATAGTGTTGCAGATGGGGACTATTCCACGTGATTTTTAAATGATGAAGTAATGACCATACAATGCTAGTATGACATTTTAAGTTCAAAAGACCATTTGAAATAATTATGCATTAGAATTTATGCTGCTAACAGTCATGTTGGATGTCATAATGGCCACCATGTTTCCAATGTGGAGTAAAGCAAATGAATAATTATATCTAGCTCTGTCCACTGAAAAAGGCAGAAAACAAGTCAACACATCTAAGGTCACCTTAACCACTGATCTTCACTAAAAGGAATCAGGGCTTTTAGAGAATTAGTAATTCCATTTTGAATCGGGGATAATCCATATAAACTTGGGAAAACTCATCACGTTAGAAGACAAGAACAAATACTAGGATTATGTCTGAAGGGCTCAGTAGCTATTAGGTTCTGACTCCTAGAAAATAGCGAAGTAGGTGGTTGGGATGTGGAGATGGGGAGTTGAACTGAAAGTGATACACTATATCCTGGGAAATTTGATCCCAACATGCTGTACAATATACAACTACTAGTTACTCTGGAGAAGAGTAGAAACCAGAAGAATCTCCATGTATTACAAATTGTAATCTTCATACACTTCATGGGTTTGAATATTAATGATAAGAGACTGGAATTAAGAAAAGATTCTTATGCATCATTGGCACATACCAAATGAGTGCAGAGTGAATTTAGACCGCTGAAACTGAATTAAGTATTGTCTCATTATATTCGGCTTTACCTCTTATCGCTGTTGGTCTGAGAGGATTCCAGCTTTTATAAGGGTAGAACAAAGCAAACAAAAACAACCAAAAACAATTTATATACTTCTCTCTTAGCAAACCAAGTCTAGAAAACTTCTCCTTATTCCAGGATGATTAAATAGACATATCCAATGTAGAAGCTCCCGTAATAATGAACTGTGACTGGTAATATAATCCATATATATTTAATAAATATAAAATAAAAATCCATAGGTATCTTTTCAACATTATTAGTAATTGAAAAAGCATATGTTTGACATTTGTGCAGTGTATGTGTGACTACTTAAATTAAAATTAACTAATCTTGGGGAAAATTAAAAAATTAATTTCCTCAATACAACCAGCCCCATTTCAACTGCCTTAGAGCCATGCAAGGATAGTGGCCACTGTCTTGGATAGAACAGAACACGATGTTTTCATGCTTTTAGGAAGACCTAGGGGGCAATGCTCCTTTATTCAAAAATATGAAAAGTCATTTTTTGAAGAAAAAAAAAGTCATTTGAAGAAAAAGTTTAAAATAAAAGGGCAATGGATAAAATATCTTGGAAAGAGTTGTAAGAAAACCAAAGAGCAATTGCATAATTAAAGTCAAGTTTGCAAACAGTAGAAATTAGAATTTGAACTGTGGAAGACTAAATTCAGAATTGCAGTAGAGTAGAATTACAAAAAAAGTTTCTATTGGAATGGAGGAGAAAAGGGAGGCAAAAAAGATAATGTATGCTTTTGTAAGCATGTGTATGTATACACACACACACACACACACACACAGATGCACATGATTATAAATATCCAAGAAATGAGTCTGAGAATGTTAGGTGTCTCTAAGGAGGAAAACTTAACAATTGGAAGAGAAAAAAAAAAATACAGACAAAATGGAAGATAATTTTCTGGATCTGAGAAAAGATATTAAGTGGTTTTACTACATTTAAGCAAAAGGATTGTAAAGAAATTTATTCTATGACACACCTGACAAAGCTTATAAATTAAAAGAACAATTTAAAGCTCCCACAAGCACTGAAGGAGAAAATCAGGTTACTAGAGTAATGAGGTAGGAAATTTTTACTCATCAGAATTCTTAGGGTGCGCTTTCCTCCCTTTTGAAGAATCTTTGCCACAGGCCTTGGAGTTGCATTCTTTAGTACCTTTTGGATATTAACATTTTAATTTTCTTCTCTCTCTCTTTTTTGTCTCTCAGTCTTCCTCTCTTCTCTTGCTCTCACTTTTATGAGCCTTAGCAAAATCCTTTGTTGCTTCCCTTGTAAGGACTATATATATATATACTATTCTTCCTATGATTACTCAAAGAAATAGTCTAGTTTCTGCTCATATATGAATCAAAGCAAGGAGAGAAATAAATTTGAACACTGAGACAATAAAAAGGAATTTAAACAATATTTTTTGTTATTTTACTTACAAAGTCATAGGCACAGATTGAGGTTTTGTATTATAGACCTGGAGGTATAAATCATAATCATGTTCAAAGTTATATTACTTCTAAACACGTTTATTATTTTAGATATTGTCTTCAGGTTAAGCTAAGAAGGTTAAAAATTATAATAAATAAAATGTCTTTTATGTTTGGATGCTTACTTCCCTAGAGGAAATATTGCTATATGATGACAGCTTCTATTCCATTAACAAATGTGAATGTGTTAAGATATAAAGAAAAATCTGTGGAGTAAAAGTATCTTTGTTTTCCAAAAGAAATAATGGTAAGAAAATTCCACCTTCACCCTCTAGTTTGAAAAGAGAAATCTCCTTTAGTGTTTTTGTTTGGTCTGTGTACAACCTGCTTAATAAAAATTCACATGATTGTTCTAATGAGAAGCACTTCTACATGACTCTTATACCTAGTGATCATTTTATATTGACTGTGGTAAACTGAGGTGATTAGAAATCTACCTGTCATCTATCTATCCAGCGTGTATGCATATAAGTGTACAATGTTTTGTCCACTACATGTTCAAAAACTAAACATGCAACTAGCAAATTTGTAGGTCAATAATCATGAGTGTGAATCATAATACACTATATATTCTTATATAAATGTGAACAATTATGTAAATCTTGCGTAAGAATTTATATACGTATGTATGTGTGTATGTGGTATGTGTGTATATACATACATATATTTTATATGTATATATAAATATGTACCCAGATAAAATTGTCAATATTAAAAAATATACATATCAGGATAAAAAATAAAAGAGGAAATGATCCACCTAAAAGGAAAAAAGTGTGGATAAGATGATACATAATGGGGGTGGGGAGGTGGGGGGTAAGAGAAGAATGGAAGAACTTTAGATTAAGTAGAGGGAAATGAGAGGGGGCAGGAGGCGGGGGTTTGAATGATGGTGAAATGAGACAGACATCATTACCCTATGTATTGTATGATTCAGGAATGGTATAAATCTACGTTGTGTAAAACCATAGAAAAGAAAAGTTGTACCCCACTTATGTACAGTGAATGCAGTCTGTAAAAATAAAAATTAAAAAAAAAGAATCAAACTTATGTATAAGACAAATGCACTAAGATGCATGCCATACAATCATTTATGAGGATAGGAATAAAATTTGTTTCTTAGTTACCTAATGGTAAAAGCAAAGAATAACATGTCTCCTAATATTAGTAACATAAAAGCAAACAAGTTACTTTTGATGGAACTGAAAATAGGTCTTTGAACAATCCTCATAATGGTGAATATATTTTTATAAAGAAATTTAAAATAAATACATAGCCATTTTTAAGCATTAGTTTCTTTGTGTCAGAGAACTAAGAACAAAATATAAAATTACATTTCAGGAAAATGACACAAAAATGTTGCATTGATATAAGAAAAATACTAATCTTAAATTTCATGTTCAAGTTTAGTAGTTCCTGAATTTTTTGACACTTATATTCAATTTTTAGGTAGCTGAACAATGCATTTCTAACAC
This sequence comes from Sciurus vulgaris, assembly GCF_902686455.1. Taxonomy (NCBI): domain Eukaryota; kingdom Metazoa; phylum Chordata; class Mammalia; order Rodentia; family Sciuridae; genus Sciurus; species Sciurus vulgaris. The sequence goes on from NC_136468.1 coordinate 29,137,245, forward strand.
TGGGTCATTTCTAACAAATGAGAAACTATGATTCAGCAAGAGCAAATCTACCTTGGATTCCAGCCAAAGAATTGTATTATTGAATGTACCACAGGAAACTCATTACAACCTTGAGTCACCTGTATGAAGCCAGCCCAAGGCTATGTCATAAACCAAGCTCTTTATAGACATAGTCACATATATGTCCAATTTTTATAGATAACAAGACCACTAATTGTTTTTATAGATAACAAGACCACTAACACTAATTGTGTTGCTGATTGCTATTCATGTCCTTCTCCTTCACCTCTGCATCTACACTGCTCCTTCCTCAATGTCCCAGAATCGATTACTAGCTTACACTGTTAGCACTTGGTGTTCCAGGGCTGTTGCTGAGTCTGAATTTCACTCACATTTGAGCTCCACCTGCTTGGCAGTTTACCCTCTGACCCTGTCTTTCCTGGGATGTTAAACTTCATCAGGGCAGGTTCTTATGTATAACCTTAATGCATACCTTTAAACTGTACTTATTGGATAATGCACTGAGGATTAATTTAGTTCCTAAGGTAATGTACTTATATTTTAAGTAGCACTTGATGAGGGGAAAAGGAACTTATGTTGAAAGCGGTAAAGGGGTTAAACTTCTGCATTTTAACAGGTCAGTAGGGCCCACCACTTGAATGGAGAAAACATCAGAAACCTTACTACTTACATCCCTATATAGGTCTAGCTATTAGCTAAAACATTGTTCATACCATGGAATTCTGAAAATTGTTTTGCAATGAGTTTTCAGCATTGTGCTACTTGTTAACCTGGGTATTCAAGGATTCAGAATGTAGGTAACTTTTTATTGGCAATTTAGTGGGTATATATTTATTTTATCATAGTAATTCCTCCATGAAGACAAAAATTATTACTCAGTGAAATCAAATTCTTTTAAAAACACACTAAACCCACTTGTTGGAATGAGTTTAATATTCATTTGAACTACTTAAAAGGCAGCTTGTCTTCAACATGAGTGGGTTTTCAGAAAACCCTATCATCCAGGGTTTATGCAGTACTGACAAGAAATGTTAAATGTTTCCAAGAATAAAATAATTAAAATTCTTTTTAAAAATAACACAACCAAATGCATCTAAATTACACCATTTGTTTTAGGCAATACAAGTTTCAAGTAGTCCAGTTTCAATGACAAGAAATTACAAATTATCAAAAGATTTAAAAATTATTTGTATAACTGTTATTTAATGTGAAATTGATTGACCCTTGGACTGTGGAAATCTAATGTTTTAGAATGCCAAAAATGTTGGGGTAAATTTTGTAACAGTGAGAGGAAATAACTTGATATGTTTTTAAATAATAGTTGTAGGTACCAAAAATGTTGTTACTATTTCTTTGACTTTCTAGTGCTACAAAATCTAAATGGAGAATGTGGAATATAGTAACAAAATAGTAAAAAATATCAATACTGATGAATACATCGATGAAGAAAGCTTAATATAATAAGACAAGTTGATCCACTTTTTCTAACTTTCAAAATATTTTTGTGCAAATGTGTTGTTGAAAATGTCTCAAATGGAGGATTTTTCCCCCGTGGGAATAATCCTGGATTTCTTATGGACTTCACATCTTATTCTACTGGATCAGATCTCTAAGAGATGTTGATTCTTTTACCTAAATCCACAAAGAGCAAGAGAGATTTCACCATGATAGCCATTGAGTACTGTGTCAGAGTAAGATCTCTACTTCTTTCTACAGATATAAAAAACCCATCAGCATGATCCACTCTTAGCTTACTAGACACTGTGGACATATTCATGAATCCCAAAGGAATGGAATTGTTGCATGTCTGTCCCAATCAGATGATATCTACTCACATTCTTGATTGTCCTTTCTATTCTTTGATGTCCTGCTTCATTCTCTCTCAACCATCCTACCTGCTCACATCCTATAGGAAAAGGCATGGACAAAACAGACATGCTTCAATAACTCTGAGAGAGTTCTAGCCATTTTTGTAAGTTTAGCAATTTTATTGTTGAGTACCAGTTGTCACTTTGTATGAAGAAATCAAGGTTCTCACACCTGAAGTTGAATCACATCCTTAGATTAATGGGAATGACCCCAACTCAGATTAAAATGACACAATGTGCTCCTTTTAAATCTCTTCCACTATAAAACCTTCTTCTGATTAGTGACCACCTGGAAGGAAAGGTCTTGCCTTGACTTGTTTCGAATTACACCTAACAATGTATTTTATTACAAGACAAAGCTAACTGCCTTCTAGTTCCAATAAACTGGAAAAGGTACTAGGAATTTTTTTAGCAAGTTCCTTGAAGTTAATTCATGCTTTACATGGACCCCAGAATATATGTGTATAAATAAATAAATAAACAAATAAATAAATACATACAAATGTTTATACACACATACATACACATGCACATATATGTGCTTGCACATGTGCATACATATATGGCATATGTGTTCATATCGCCACATGTATTGCTCTAAAAACCCCTGTTTTGCCACTTTTAAATTTTTTGATCTTGAAAAACATTGTTTAGACTCCTTGTCCTCAGCCATAAAACATATGCCTATGAGACTTAATAAAATATAAAGTGTCTAATATGGTTTCTGGTATCAAGAAGTTTTTCTATGAATAAAAACTGCTAATACTACTTTTGTGCTATGTTAAATTTATATAACACCACCAGGCTTGTCTACTTGCTAGGATTTTCATGAGGCTTATGTGAGACAAAATATGTGAAAATATTTTATCTGTGAGAATGTGTCAAACAAATTAAAGAAAAGATTTTTGGGGAAGTAATATATTAGTACTATTTGGTGAGGGTTAAATATAAGATGAATCAAACATAACATGGGTGGCACTGGCATGTTGTCACAATAAAGAGGTGACAAAGGGAAAATCCAAACACCTATGACTGTGATAGTGGTTGATCTAACTCATACAATTTCAAGACCTAAACAAACAATATAGCCTCAGTACACAACATTCAAAGAGGTAAGAGTACTTCAGAGCATCATGGCACCTGTATAAAGGCAGTATATGTCATGATATAAGCTAGTGACTTTCCCTGAAATTTGCCCGTTTCTATTTGATGAGTAACCTCTTGTATATCACAGTAAAATGAGAAAAACTGTGGTAATTGAATATGAGATGCTTTCATGACAGCTGAAGTCAAGTAAGTCCTTATGCCAAGAATTGGAAAGCAGGCTGGCAAACTATCATTGGGTCTTGGCTTACCATTGAGAAATATTCTTAGGGTGAATCAATTGAATCCCATTATATATTAAAGTCAATAATGAATAGAACAAATCTGAATAAAGGCTGGCATTTTAAATTTGCTTTTATTTGTGAGGCATATGGAAACATCTAGGCTATTTCAGAGGCAAGAAACTAGAACAAAACAGATTATGTGATGGTTAATTTTATGTGTCAACTTGACTGGGCTAAAGGGTGCCCAGGTAGCTGGTAACATTTATTTATGGGTGTATTTGTGATGGTATTTCCAAATGAATCATTAGACTAAGAAGAAGATCTACTTTGGCCAAATGAGTGGGCATTACCCAATCCATTGAGGGACAAATGAAAAATAAAAAAAATAGAAAAGATGGAGGAAGGATGAATTCAGTCTCTCTCCTCTAGACTAGGGACATCCTTCTTGTATGGTTCTTGGACATTGGAACTCCTGGTTCTCAGGCCTTCAACCTCAGATTTAGCATTATATCATCTCTCCTGGTTTTCAGATATTGGGATCACTTGGACTGAATTATATCACTGGTTTTCTTGGTTTACCAGCTTACAAAAGGCAGATCCTGGGACCTCTTAGCTGCCATAATTATGTGAGCCAATTCTCATTGTAAATCTTTCTCTCTCTCTCTCTACACACACACACACACACACGCACACACACATGCAAATGGCAATTAATATATATGTATATATTAGGATGTATGCTTATAAAATAGGAGATTATATATATCATATAATATACATAACTTTATTCTGATATGTGTTTGTTAGGGTCTTCAAAGAAATAAAAAAACAATAGGGCATGCCTATTAGAAATAAGATTAAAAAACAACGGCAGTTTTCCTTGCAGTATCACAGTATCTATGGGAAACAGCTTTCATAAAGTTTTTATATACTAGTTAGAAGCTATTCAAAAATTAAAAGGGTAAGTCAGACTATAGAGAATGGTTTAAAATTGTTTTACTTAGCAATAGTCTATTAAATGTATGCACAATTTTGTCCCAGTTAAATAGCAGTAAAATGTAGGCAAACTCAATCGATTTGTTCTTAGCATACAAAAACTAATTTGGTCAAACTACAAATAGGTTTGGTGAGTCTCAGAAGCATTGACCCTTTTCTTTATTATTTCTGCTTTTCTTGAGTTTGAAAAAATTGATTCAGTCACTGGACTTTTTTTCCCCAATAACTAGTAAGTCACTTCTATTAAAATGAGAATACAATCTTGTTTCTACACTTTTGTGGCCATTGCAACAAAAATAAGACTAGAATGGAGCTAATAAACACAGAACATCTGTCATGTGTGAGATACCATGTCTATCTTATGATAGATTCTGTTTCATATTAGGGAGCTGATTTTTATCTGGTCAAGGAACTGACCTGAGGGAATATCACAATGTTTTATTGTTGAGGTTGGCTCTAGTCAAGCCTGAGCTTTCATTCTGTCCACACCCCAATTCTGCTTTTTACTTTCCAAGTCATTTTGAGATAGTGAAAAATGAATTAGTAAGTAGGTAGAATATTGTTTGTTCATCATTAAAAATGATGGTTTTCCTTGATAAGACCAGACTATCTTTGCTACTATGAGATTTTTTCTTTTCTCAGATCAATTCCATCAGTCTAGTTTACTGCCTTGAGCATCAGATCCATTTTTTAAATAAATTTAAGTAAATTTAATTGCTTTAAGGATGCTCAATATTGATTTTTGTTTTTGCTTGAAGGATGTATTTGAGGATCCAGAGAATGTGATGGACATACTTTAGAAAAATGCTTATTCACCAAAAACATATACAGAAAACCCTTAAAACCTATCCTCATACTGCCATTTAAAACTCTGTGATATACCCTGCAACTTGGGAGGCTGAGCAGAAGGATCACAAGTTAAAGGTCAGCCTTAGCAACTTAATATGGCCCTAAGCAACTTAGTGAGACCCTGTCTCAAACAACAACAGAAAAAGAAATTTAAAATGGGGTTGGGATGTAGTTCAGTGGTAAAGTTCCCCTGCATTCAGTCCCCAGTACCAAATAAATAAATAAATAAAATCTGTTATCTAGAAGATTGTGGTAAGAGAAAGATCTAAAAAAAAAAAAAATAAATAAATAAAATAAGCATTTGTTTTAAGAGAGTTCATGGATTAGTTTCACAGAAAACAAAGAGTTTTAAACATTAACATAGGTCATTTCATTATTTATTGATGGAAGCACATGCTATAAGAGCCTTTAAGTGGTTACTAATTGATGAAAATAAAAGATTTAATGTAATTTTTATAGTGCTTAAGAGCAGATATAAAATTTTTCATTTGGTCGAAAACTATGGCAATATTACTGCATGGGAAGTTTCATCATGCTGAATTCTTAAGGAGATGTATATGAAATCCCTGTATATAAATTATTTATTTTCATTCTTTTCTAAAACTGTTTGTATATATAGTAATTTTCTGCTTTCTTTTTTATTTCTTGCCTCTTTGCTGCAATGTGCAGTTAACCCTTCAGTCCACTAACTTGGACTTCTGCTAAGGTTAGGCACCTCTCATGCCTAAGCAAGAGTAAATAATAGGAAAGGAACAAATTAGCTTCCTCGTTAGTGCTCATTGGTCTTTATTAATCCTTTGGGCTACACTCTGTCTCTACAGCTAGCTGTTTTCTTAGATGTGTAAAAACAATCTTTAATCAACACTGTGTTGTCTTCTCTGGAAACAGTCATTCATATTTAGATGAGGATAACAAGCTAGATATTGGGTGCTATTTAATTGTGAATAGTGGTCAAAGAAAAACAAACAAATTTGTTCAAGAACATCTCAGAAACTCCAGGGATATTGCTTACTGCTCCTTGCATTAGCAAAGTTTAAAACTAATGGTGCATTGAGTCCAGGGACCCTATCAACTCAGGCATTAAAATTCCAAACGGTCAGCCCCTTGACATGCTTGGAAGAACTCAGGACCTTTCCTCAACAAGAATAAGTGTCGAGGGTATAAACATTTTAAAAGGATTAGCTTGAGATCCCTGGTTTTATAATATCAGCCGCAAAGACATCAACCACACATTCAAATTGTTATTCTGCATGTTTGTTCAATTTAAATAGGAAAAAGAACTAATAAAGATTTAAAAAACAGGCCAGTGACTCCACCAAGGTACATAAATAAGATTTATTCAACTTAATTTGTCAATGTTTGGGTTTTTCCCAACTAAGCCTTGTATTTTTCAAATTATAAATGGGCAATGCTCAATTTTTCTGAAGAAATTTGAGCTAAAAATTTTGTACCAAACTGTCTGATTGTGAGATACTAAGTCTTTGTATTTGCGAGAAGAAATAATATAGAGTTTTCAGAGTGCACTGAATTTCCACAATTTTTTTTGCAATAGTTATTTAAAAGAATAAGAACATTTTAATTTGCAGCTATGTTTAGTTAATAATAGTTAAATTTATCTTCTTATTATTTTATTTAGCCAACTTGAAATCTTATCTGCCAGTTACCTTTACCTTCATTTCTGAAGTATTTTTGTCTTAAAGAAAATGTATTAAAGTGCTATGATTTGGATGTCGTTTGCCCTCTAAGGGTTCACATGTGAAAGCTTGGTGTTCAGGGTGGTGGTATTGGAAGATGTTGTAGAATATTCAAGAGGTGTAGCCTAAAGGGAGATCTTTAGGTTATTGGGGATAAACATTCAGAGGAATTAAGGTAGTTCTTATGGGATCTCTGAGTTAGTTCTTGTGGGAGGTTGTTATAAAAAGGCAAGTCTGGCTATTTCCTAGTGTCTCTGCTTTCTGTCTTGTGATGTGATCTCACTGTCCTGCATGTCTCCCACCATGAAGTCGTTTGCCATGTGGTGATACAGCCAGGGGGGACTCTCCAGAGCCAATACCATGCTTTTTGGATTTTCAGCCTTCAGAAAATTACCCAGTTTCATATATTTTGTGGTAGTGATAGAGAATAAACAAATATACAAAAGATCAATAGTACATTATTTTACTGATCCCATTTTTTATGATGCCAAAAATACCCCCACATTTTCTAATCATAAATGACTTTAATTTAGAAGGTTTTCTAGAAAATATTTTAAATGGATATATATATATATATATATATGATTATAAATTAATGTATGGGATAAATTCAAGGTTCTTGTAATATTTAATATGGTCATCAGAACATACTTTAAGTTTTCTGAATCTAAGTGCCTATAAACTATAAAATATTTTACAATTTCCCCAATTAAAAATATTAAACATTTGGTATGAAATATCTTGCAGTGAAATTTATAATAAATTTTGAGTTACTTCAATATTTGTTGTTTCATAGAGGATTTAGCCTATTCCAAAAGCTGAAATTGAGGTAGGCAAAATATGTAGAACAGTAAGGGAAAATATTCAGGTCTTAGTATTCTGACTAAAAGCCTGAGAATTCTGTCAGAGAAGAATTCAGAGAATTTTCTCTTACCATTGTTCTTTTTTTTTTTTTTTTTTTTTTTTTTTTGGTTGACTTTAATGGTACATAATGGTTCCAGGCACAAACATTTTCTACTTGAAGTCAAAAAAAATTAGGCAGCTCTTTATCATTTTTTGTTCTTGTTTCCCCCACAAACCTACCTTAATTTTAAGAAACAATCTTTATGAATTTACAAATAATCAGGGTGTTACAATTGAAATATTTGTTCTATCATATAATTACATTCATCCATACAAATGTTCATGCACACATATGGACTATAGACACGTGGCTCATGCATTCATTAATTTAACATAAGCTTGTTGAGCTCTTCACGCTTGGCATGATATGAGGTGCCTAAGTCATAACAACAAATTACTCACAGATTCTGTTTGTAAAGCTCTGACATTGGTGAGTAAGGAACTCAGGGATCTGCTATACACTGTGGTAAGCACAATAAGCATTCTCAAATCAAGAGTGTGCTCAGTTTAAGTCGGTAAGCTTCCTCAATTAGGAATCAAAACTCCCCATGCTATTCTAGGCTGGCGACCTTGGATGACATACAAACTCTGGCTGAACCTCCGTTTCCCCATCCACTAGATGAATACACCTGTACACTAATTCAAAACATCATTTTTGAGAATAAGATGAAAAATTTTATGCCCAGGTGCCCTGGTATTCCTCAGAACACTGATTCTAAATGAAAAAGCAATATCTTGGGTTCTTGATCAAATTAAGTCTGGGTATTTCTCTTCTCGTAGAGACACAGTATAGTTTAATTTAATCTGTGATTCATTCCACAGCAAAGAAATTTCTTTAATCTAATTTAATCTAGAGTGCCCCAATTTTATTGAATTTCTGTCTTTTCTAAACATATTTTGGATATTCTTTCAATGTGATAACATTACTAAAATTTAAACTGCTCTGGAGATGGCAAGTATTTAAATACTTATTTAAATATAATCTAAGTATGAAATACAATCTAAATATTGAATTTAGATACAATGTTTCTTATATTACTACTCACTATAATCAATTTTCTATATTATGTAACATAACATTATTACAGTTTCTTATGCATATATATTTATTCCTTTCCTAAATTATAAGTGCCTTTATCACCTACATGTTAGGCACTATTCTGGATATTAGTGATATATCAGAAAATAAAACATCCAAAATTATCTGCCTACATGGAGCCTCCCATTCTTATAGACAGAGAAGACAATTTTAAATTTTAAATTAAATAGTGTTAGCAATCAATGTGCTTATTGAGAAAATAAAAGCAGGAAAATTCTATAGGGAATGCCAGGCATTATGGTTTGCAATTTCAAATAAGTGAGCGAGGGAAGAGCTCACTCAGGAGGTATTTGAACCCAAACTATAAGGCAGTGAAGGAGTGAGCTACAGGAATATCTGTGAGGGCAGCATTCCCTGGAGGGAGTAGGAGTAAATGTCCTGAGGCACGAGTGTGCTTCAAGTATTCCTGGAACAGCAAGGAGGCCATTGTGCCTGGAGTGTTTCCACAAAGGTGGAAATAGGAAAGGAAACCTGAGCGATAAAAGGAAGCTGGATCTTATAAGGCCTTGTAAGCCATTGAAAGAATCTTAGCTTTTACTCTGAGTGAGAAGAGAAGCATTGGGAGTTGTAAGCCAAGAAGAGACATAATCTGACCTATGTCTAAGCAGGACTCCTTGGTTATAATGTAGGGGTGCAAAGTAGCAGCAGGAAAGTCAGTCAGGTGGCAGCAGTGGTAGTAATGGGAAATGACCAGTATCTGGTTGTGTTCTAAATTCAAGACAAGGCAGGTTGCTGACGGCTTAAAGGTGGAGTGTGGACCAAAGAGAGGGATCAACGATCATAGTGAGATATTTTGAACTGAGCAAATGGAAGGATTGAGTTTCCAGTAAGATGGAGAAGACTGAGGGAGGAGCAGGTTTGTGTAGGAGATTGCAATTTCATTTTGGAAAACATCAGTTGGAGAAGACACCTAAGAGAAATCACATGGGCAGCTGGGGCTTTGAATCCTGAGTTCAGCAAGGGGACCTTTTGCTGGAGATAGAAACTTAGGGATCATGGACAAGTAGTTGGTGGTTATAATCCCTAGAATGAAGGAGTATGAATGAAGGGTGGTCATAATCCTTAGAACAAAGGGAATGAAGAATGAATATAGTTGGAAAAGATGACAGGTTCAATGACTGTGATTGCCGGATTGGAAAAGTAAGGAGAAACTGGAAAAGAAAAGGGGACTGAGTGGCTATGAGACAGGAGGAAAATCAGGAGCTGAGTTAGGGAAAGGATCTTAAGAAAAGGGAAAAAGGGAACTGACAGCCTTGTCGGGTTAAATGCTGCTGAGTTAAGTGAGATGTGCTGTGACAATGAACACTGGATTTACTGATGTGGAGGGGTGACATCAACAACAAAGGCCTGACAGACTGGGGGAGAAAGAGTCTGATGGAGTATTAAGGGGAAAGTGGGAAGAGACCATGAATTTTTGGAGTCATTTTAATCTCAAAGAAATGAGAATAATAGATGGGGTTGGACGATCTGAAATGAAGAGTGTGAATGTGTGTGTGTTTAGCTATACCCCCAGCCCAGGGAGAGAAAGAGAAAAAATGTTTATACATATGAAATGATACTGTAGCAAAGGAATGATTGTATAAACAGGGAGAGTTAAGATTTGGAGCAAAGTCCTTGGGAAGTAACCAGTGGTGGGATCCACTGTACAGATGGTGGGATCCAATATTTCCTGACTATTTAGGGAGATTTCTCTTCCTAGGAGATTTCCCTCCTAGATATTACTCAAAGAGTTTCACAATAGAGAAAAGCAGAGACTTACAGAAATGAAGTCATTTACACGTATAATAGATCTAGAAAGGCACAAAACTGAAATTCATGTGGTATTCTGTACAACACCCATTCCTTTTTCCACTTCTTCACAACTGAAGAGCCATTAAGATGGCAGATTTATTTAATATTTTTAGAGAGATAGTATCTTGCTCTGTCACTCAGGATGGTCTTGAACTCCTGGATTCAAGTGACCTTTGTTCCTCTGCCTCCTGAGCAGCTGGGACTACAGGTACCTGCCACAGTACCTGGTTTAAGATGACAGATTTCCTGTGATTTTTAATATTGTGTGTATGACTAACAAACAAGGAAAGGAAATGCACTGTCAGGCAAATGTGTTGTTTTCTAATTATCTGGGGGCCAATTTGTAGAACATCCATATTCTCCTTTATTCTGGCTTTAATTATGCTCTCCACCTCTTGGCCTCCAAAAAACACACCCCCACACGCACACACACACATAAGGGTTTGGAAGAAAATGATTGGGAAGAAGTATGAAATGAAATATGCTTCTAGAAAAAGACTTACTGTGAAAAAGGATGCGTATTATAATTTCCTTCCCTAAAATGACATTTTTAGATTTTATTGATGGATATAATGTGCCCTCTAATATTAAAAAATGATATTTGAAAATGGATTCTACTTTGATGTAGTGAATCTTCTTAAATCTTATAGAATTAGAAGAAATAATTTAAAACATGACATTCTTGCAGGCAAGTTTTAAGGAAGCTAATTCAGGACCTTGCTCCCTTTGTGGGCCGCTGACATTTTGTTGTGATCTTGCTCTTCTGCTGTACTCTTAACCTAAGCGAACCACATTTTCAGTTTGGTCCTTGGTCAGATGAGCTCCTGGACTGAGAATAGTAGTGAGTCAGCATGAATTCTGTCCTATAACCAACAAAGAGATCAAAATACTGGGCCTGTTGTTGAGTAGTAGCTTCTTTCCATATACACATTAAGTATTACTTTTACTTCTCTCTAAAAATGCTTTCTAGAATACTGGACAACCCAGCATAGTAGTGCTTGAATAGCCTCATCATTTAGGGTTTAGAACTAATAATACTATAATGCTAGAGTATTTTTTCTGAGTTAACTTGTCCATTCAACAAATTTAATGAATTTTCTTAGGTGCTAGTTAATGCTCCTCCACTTTATGTGCTAGTAAACAAATCTGTCAAAAGATGAAAAATTCCTGCATCTGTGAAGTTTCTGTTCTAGTGGGGACAGATAGAAAATATGCGATAAAGGTAACTGGCAAGTAAATGGTACAGTATGTTACAAACTAATACTATGCAGAAAAAAATCCATCAGGGTGAGGGGAATTGGAAGCAGGATTATCCTAGTGATAGACTTCTCTTTGATGCTATCACTTCTAATAAAGACATGAATATTCTCAAAGAAGAGAGTGATTTCCAAGTCAACATAAAAAGTTTTTCTTATGTCATATGTATCATATTTTCTGCTTTTAGTGTGAATACTGTAGTACTGTATTCTGATGGCACCAAGTGTATGGGAATTGAATGAACCTGATTGTCACCTTTGAAATCCCTGTTTCTGACAGATCAAATATTTCAAAATCTCTTGTTAAAAACACTTTGAGCATGCTCCTGCTTGGAGACATTTTCATCTTTAATAATAACCAATTTAGAGAAAGTAGGACAGAGCAACTAGCATACTTTGAAAACAACAAAGAAATAGATGCTTCATTAATAATTGCTTGACACTCTGTAAGCTCTGAGTATTCAAAAAGCATTGATTATATTTCTAAAATTTAAGTAAGGTCACAGGCTAAGGATGCCATCCTGTAAAACTCTCATAATAAAACCAATGAATCAAGTTGCTGATATTTTACAGGGCAGTAAAGGAAGAGAAGAGTATCAGGTAATTATTGCTACCCGCAATTCTGCTTATCCATGAGAGGCTCTAGGTGGACAAACTATTTCAGATTATTTTTGCATCTCTCGTTCTGAGCACGATACCTAACAAAAATTTCATTTGTTCTTAGAGTCTAAAGTTTCTAAGAACCACTTGGTACACTTATTAAATATCTATAATCTTTCATTTCATTTTCTGGGACATACTTATGCTAATAAAATGTTATTCTTTGAAATCAAAATTTAAGTAGGGTAACCCTCAGACATTAAAATTAAAATTAAGAGTGGAAGTCCCATGCTTGCAAGGAGAGAGAAGTGTTTATGTAAGGAACAAGGTTCTGTGATTTAACCTAGTCTTATATGACTCTAAAACACACTAAGTTCTCTTACTTAGCTCAGATGTCAGCTGGTTTATTGCTTTCTGTTCTGAGGTAGAAATTAATCCTGGTTTCCCACCTTGGAGGTGACTTTGATTAGCCATATAGTGGGATTCAGTGGATGACTGTAACTAAACCTAAGCCATTACTATCAAGAATTAAAATGATTTTCAGTATTCTGATGACACTATTACAGCTTTATTTTTCATGTATGAGGATTATGTCATGATAAAGAGAGGAAAAATCTAGTGATTTCAGCTTTGTGGTATGTGGTGCTTTAGTGAAAGGTGCTAACAATTCATTTGTATGGAGACCCATACTCCATCCACTCTAGTTTTTAACAATTCTTATATTGAGATGATCACAAAATTTTCTGCATATTAACTATCTTTATTTGTCATATGTGTTCACTTTTGTTTCATTTCATGACTGATTAGATTGATTTTCATTGATTTGCCCTACTCTCAGGAATTCCAAATATACAGATCTTATAAAGTTGTGTGATAAGGAAAAGAAATGGTTTGTTTAAGATCATCATTGAATTATGAAGAGATCTTGTATTCATTTTCTACTGATGCATAAAAAAGCACCACAAAGTAGTTAAAACAGTATGCATTTATTATCTCATACTTCTATAGCTTAGCTGAGTCCTTTCTTGGAAATCTCACAAGTTTTAGTCAGGTGTTAACTGGAGCTGGGATCCCATTTGAAGTTGAAGGTCCTTTTTCAAACTCATAAAGCTGTTAGCAGAATTCAGTTCACTGAAGCTACAAAATTCACATAGGCTTTCTTTTTCAAATCCAAAGGAGCAAAAGTCTTATTTCGAGACACTTTACTGAAGGGCTAAACTGATTAAGTCAGGCCCAACTGTCATGATTTCCCTTTTGATAAACTTAAAGCTTGGACTGCTATCACATCTACACAATTCTTTGACCTTGTAACTATATCCTATCCCCTTTATCATATTCTGTTGGTTAGAAGTAAATTATGTCTCAGTTTTACTTATGGGAGGGATTCACCAGGGTTTAGGTCACTACGGACAATTTTAATGATGTGCCTCCAATTTTTTTGGCCGGAACATACCAGGGATTGAACTCAGGGGTGCTCAACTACTGAACCACATTACCAGCCCTATTTTTTGTAATTTAGAGACAATGTCTCAAAGAGTTTCTTAGCACCTTGCTTTTGCTGAGGCTGTCTTTGAACTTGGGATTCTCCTGTCTCAGCCTCTGGGCTGCTGAGATACAGGTGTGCACCACTGTGGCCAATATACCTCCATCTTGCTTATAAAAATATAGCATTCAAGTCCCAACCAAATTTTGAGATAAGTGTAACAAAAAGATAATTAAATATAAGTGTGTATTAGGAGAACAAGTGAGCAAAAGAGAAAGGGAGGGCAAAAACCATACAGAAGAGGCCCAGCATCACAGTTCCTGTGAAACCGTGAAAACTCAGAGGTCAGAGTATTTAATATGGTGTCATCTAAAAGTTGATATAAAATTACTTGCTATACAGTCTTTGTAGGTAAACCCCAACAAAGTTCCCAAAACTCAGCAAAGTTTGTTGCATTCAAGTTATAAATAGAGACTGAGAATTGAGTAGAAATACAAATTTGGGGCTATAGATACTTATGTCTGAAAATATGGAATGTACTCTGGATTTCCACAATATAAGTGTTCACAGTTTGAATCCATTCTTCTCATTTATAGAGAAAAGACTGATTTTAGGAAGCTTGAGGACACATAAGAAGTTAATTTGTAAGTTCCACATGTTTCTTTGAGGAGAACAATAATTAAAATTTGTCTTAAGATGTACAGCCAAACCTATATCAAGATAGGCCAGAAAATTTGGAAAGAAGGTAAGAAAGTAATCTTCAGGGTCATAGAAGCAAACAAATACTGAAGGCTTTGGAAAGAAAAACGTAGAAGTATTTTCAGTAACTTTGCAAGTGGTTGCTGTCATTTGGCCTTCACAACCTGCTATCCAAATTCTAGATATTACTTATGTCAGCACAGAGTTGTCCTTCAGATAAATGACAGTTTATTAGATTTCTAAAATTGTACTTTTTTGTAATAAAATCACTTCAAGACTGAAGTACAAAAAAATGACGTGTGTGTATATGAGTTTGACTCAGAGATTAGAAGATGTGGAATATTAATGCTACTTGCAACATTCAACACCCACCAAATGCAAATTTATGCAAAGTCAGCATAAAATCGCTTCTTTCTATGAGACGATTGGAATTATGAGAGTTCAGTCTATCAAGAATAGGAATCATCTTCATATTTAACTTACTTTTGAGGTTGGTTGAACACCAGTGACATGACTAAGAGAGATAGGGAGATAGGTCTATGGAAAGAATACTACTTTTGGAGCCCCAAATTTTTCCAATCCTGCTGTATGACTTGTGTAGTGGTGGATGAGTTATTAACATTTCAGGTTTTTAGTTTTTTATTTCAGCAAAATGGGGGCAGCCTCCAAGGATGAATAATAAATGTTCAAAGGATTTGCAAGTTATAAATTGCCATAGTAACCTGAATTATTATTTTTCCAATGGTTCCAAGCTAGCTACCATCCAAGTGTTTATTTCTTAGGGAAGAGGCAGGTTTAAATGGCTCCAACAGTCAAATCACAGTATGGAATGTGGTAATAGGTTTGTAGCAAAAATAAAGAGTATTCATAAAATGCAATCTGGGACCTCCGAAGCTCCACCAGAGTCTGCATTTGCATCCATTCTCACTGCAGTTACACTCTTTAAGTCACAGGAGGTACCTGTCCATGGGAAATCATTTAATCAGCCTAAAATTTCTGTACTACATGAAAAAGTATGAAATGGCAAGAAGGCTAAAGTCTACACAAAGAAGAGGGTGTCTGCTTGATACTTTTGTGTTCTAATGTCTTGTATGAACAGGACTTTAAAGTTAGACAAAGTAGATGTTATCCCAATTATACTGAAGAAGAGGATATCTTATAGAAGCTTCACCAATAAGATGTTTGTAATGCACAAGATGACAGGTCAGGAGAAGTAGCAGAGATCTTACTAGAAATTAGGATTCAAGATATTTCATTATAGGGGCTGGGGATGTGGCTCAGTGGTAGAGTGCTTCCCTAGCATGTATGAGGCACTGGGTTCAATTCTCAGCACCACATAAAAATAAATAAATAAAGATTCATCAATAATTAATAAAAATAGTTTTAAAAGATTACATCATAATCATCTTATTTTTTGCTACTACAATCTACCCCCCCTCTTTCTTCCCTTTCTCTCTCTGAATGTGAATTTTAGCACATATCTGAAAGCTAAATGAAAGAAAAAAATGTTTGCACTAAATAAGATAAAATAAAACTAAGAAACATTGCACACAAAGAAGACAGTGGTTTAAAAGGATGATTTTAAAAGTTCTCCTAGAAAATCAGTCACACTATAAAAACAAAGAGCCCCATTTAGAGGGAGACATTCACTTAGTGAATTAAACATACATTAATGAAAAGAGGGCAAGGTAAACTTTGCATGTGGGCCAATTGTCATTTCTATTAATAGATTTTAGAGGGTAATTTTCCTAGTCATTTTCATCAGTTAGTATATCAAAATCCATAATTAATCTATAAACAACATTCTGGAAAAATTCTTTATAGGGTGCCCTGCAAACATTCTTTCTTCCCCTTACATCCATTCTCTTTGCTGCCAGAGAGTCTTCTTAAGCAACTTATCTCTGGTTATCTCATTTCTGTTTGTTTGAAAATCTCTATGAACTCCATTCAATGTTCAGGAAAAGTACTACAGCCTCTGTTTGTGCATTCAGTGGCCCTCCTAATCTGGCAGGAATTTAGCTCTCTGACTTTATGTGCACAAACACACCCAGACTCACAGATCTTCTAATGACATTATTCCAGTATGTTTTACTCTTTAGTAAATGCTCCATGCTCTTTCATGAGATGAAGTCTCTGCAAACACTATTCCTTGCTTAGATTATCATCCTTTCTTTTATGTTTGGCAAGCTGCTCAGGATCCAGGACCCCTTTGCTTCTTCTGCATTCTGAGATAGAATCTTATCTCCTAACTACAACATGTGTTGCCTTGCCTTGCAGTTTATCTGTTCCATATCTGACTCCTCTGTGAACTAAAAGGTTTGGTACCAGGACTAGCTCATTACAGATTCCACAGCACATGGTATGGTGCTTGTGATCTAGAATATAACAAATGAATGTTTGTCAAAGTAAGTCAAGTCTCCAGAAACTCTTCAAGTCTCCAAAATTTTACAGAATCAAAAAAGACTTGGTAGAATAAGATTAGAGAGAAGAGAACTGTATGCAGTTGAGTATTGATTACCAAATATTCTTTCCTGCAGGGTAATCATCAGTCATGAGTTTGAGCTGAGGGTTGATCATGCCCACATGCAGAACCTCTGTTTGGGAGAGAAAATCAAGAGGGCTCTGGGCCATTTTGTGGATCTGGAACAAGAAATGTGAATCTTGAGGAAGCAAAAAAATATGCAATCAGCAATAACAGAATATGAGATCATAGGATATTTACCAAAATCAACTGTCTGAGGGACCATAAAGCACTTCCAGAAGTGTTGGAAGATTTTAATATGTATCAGTCACCTTTCTATTGCTTCAACAAATATCGAGATAATAGACATATAAAGAGAAAGGCTTATTTTGGCTCACAGTTTCAGAAGTTCCAGTTCATGATCATTTGACCCCTTTGCTTTTAGACTTGTTGTGAGGCAACAATGTCATGGCAGGTGCACAGGGGAGCTAAACCACTCACCACATGGCTGGGGGGAATAGAGAGAGGGGACAAAGAAGAAAGGAAGAGGAGGAGGAGGAGGAGGAGGTCACCCACAGTCCCTTTTAAGGGTTCCCCAATGACCTAAAGATTCCCCAATGGATTCAACTTACTAAAGATTCTACCATCTGCCAACAGAGTCACACTGGGGAGCAAGTACTTAACACATATGTCTTTGTAGGAGCCTTAAGAACCAAACTATAGAAAACAAGTTTAGAGTACCTTCTCTTATCACAGTGGAATTTTATAAGTTTTAATAACTCAATCGAAAAGCCCCAGTTGTCATGTGATGTTCAGAAAGGGAAAACAACACAACAAAGTGAAGTTTATTTCACCTATGAAAAGTTGATTTCACATTTCAAATAGAATTTTTAAAGTACCATAAGGACAGAAAAAAGGAAAAAAAATATACATTTTTCTCAATATATACACAAAGTAAATTTTGATTTAATATCTGTTCTTGATGAAACTCTTTGCAAACTATTTATAGGAATGAATGTTATTAATTTGATAAAGAATATTTGCAAAATACCTACAACAGACACTATCCTTAATGATAAAGTGTTGAAACATTGCCCCTTAAGATAAAAAGATAAAAAAAGAATATATATTTCACCATTTTATACAACATTGTATTGGAGGTTCTACTTGGTGCAACAGGATAAGAAAAAGAAGTACAATACTCAGGAATTGTTCAAAGACAAAACCTCTCATTGTTAGTAGATTATAGACTTAGAAATCTGCAAGAATTTATTATAAAAACAATAAATAAACTTGGAGAAGGTTTTTAGATTAAAGGCCACCATGTAAAATCAACTGTATTTCTATATGCCAGTCATACAAATAGTAAACACATTTTTAAAGGATACTATTTGCAATTCATAAAACTGTTAAATACCAAACAACAAATTTATACAAAAGTGTGGAGAACCTGTCTTCTGAAACTAAACAATATTACTGAGAAAAAGGAAAAAAAAAGACAAATAAACAGAGAGGAACTGCTGTTCAATATTGTAAAAATAATTCATCCCAAATCTATTGTTCTATAAACACCACTTAAAATCTCAGTACAAAATTTTGTGAAAATTGACCATAAGACTCTAAAATTCAGGTGCAAATGTAAAGGACCAAAAATAGGCACAATATTAGGAAGGAGAAAGATGCTTCAAAGAATATAAATATTAACAGGTTTCAAGAACTGATATAAAGCTGTAGTAATTGATCCATCATGGTATTGTTTTAAAGTACACAATTAGCTGATAGAAAAGAACAGAAAACACAATTTTATAATAATATATATCCATGCTTATTTGATCATCTGATTCTTAACTGGTGATATTACATTGCAGTTGAAACTACTTTCTTCAGTCATGCCTCACCTGCCTACTGTTACCATACAGTACAGTTATCCTGTCAAATTATTAATCCACAAAATGGATTGACATTTCTTTTGCATATTCCTGCATTAACGTAAGAACTTTTGGGGGACACCTCATATCCAAACCATAACAGTTGCTTAGAGCATCAATCAACTGGAATACAATGTATGTGGGAGGGTATATCAGCTTAATGACTTTGGAAAATTAAGAGATAGACAACCTAAAAAGTGGGAGAAAATATTTAGCAGTATTTTTTAAAACTAAACATATGCAGACAATTGACTCCCCAATTCTAAATAAATTCTTTAAAAGATGTGATAAATGTTCATAGTAGTGCTATTCATATTAGCCAAGAATTTGAAATTAAACTCTCAATAGTAAAGTGAATTAATGTTTATTTTAATTATATAAAATTTTTGATTTTTATATCAAATAGTTAAAATATTACAAATATCATACTTTCAACCTATTGTGGCATATCAGTACAATTAATACCATATAAGAATGAGAATAAAGATCCACAACCTTATGCAAAAAGAGTGATGAAATTTATTAACATGAAGTTAAGTCTCTGATAAAAATAATGCCAGACATAAAACAGTGTACACCAAATGAAGCTTAAATAAAGCAAAAGAACTTGCCCCTTCACACAAATAACACTTAAACTAAGCCATACTGTTAGAAATAGGAAGGCAGTTACATAACCATTGCCCTAGAAGAGTAATGGGAGGAAATATGGATGAGGTTTTGGGATTCTGAGGTGCTGGCACTGTGTCCTTGATCTAGAGGTAGATTGTACATATGTGAACAGCTGGTAAAAGTTTATTGAGCATAATTATCAGTGTATAATTTTCTAAATATGTATTTTACTTCAATAAAAAGGTCAATAATTAAGTCAAGAAGCAGATGCAGAAAAATGTGAAAACTAATATTAATCTATTGTTCTAATATAATGACATCAGAAAAATTACGTCTTAACTATTGAATGGAGTCTCTATTACATGAGTCTCTGTTATGTATTGTGACTATCCAGTGGAAATTGGGGCCTTTATAAAAGATTAGTTTTGTTTTTTTTTTTTTTCATTTCTGTTTAGCTGAACATATCTTACAATGTCCTTTTTTTTTTTTTTTTTTTTTTTTTTGCGGTGCTGGGGATTGAACCCAGGGCCCTGTACTTGTAAGGCAAGCACTTTACCAACTGAGCTATCTCCCCATCCTTTCCAAGGTCTATGATTGAAATCTGTGAACTGTTGTGCCCAAAAATCTCAAATATGCTGTAAATATCAATTACTTCAACTTCTGAGTGAAGTTGTCTAGATGATAAGTGGGGAAGAGTTTCTTCAATAAATAGAATTGGGAAAGTTGGATATCCACATGCAAGAGATGAAACTAGATCCTTAACTTACATCATGTACAAAAGTCAACTCAAAGTGCAACACTTAAGTGTAAGACCTGAAACTCTAAAACTCCTAGAAGAAAACATGGACACAAGCCCTTGACCTTTTAATCAGTAATTTATTTTTTAATGACAGCAAAAGCACAGGCAACCCCAGTAAAAATAAGTTGGACCACATTAAACTAACATGCTTCCGCACAATAAAGAAAACAGCAAAATGGAAAGGCATGGGATAAAGCAAATGTATATGATAAGGGGTTAATAGCTAGACTCTGTAAGGAATTCATAAAACTCAATAGCAAACAAGAAATCATCTACATAACATGGGCAAGGTCTTGAATAGATATTTTTCCAAAGAAAATAAGCAGTTTGTGAGTTTATAAAAAGATGCTCAATATCACCAATCACCAGGTAGATAAATTAAATCCCAAAGTGAGACATCACTTCACACCTAAGTTGACTCTTATTAGGAAGACAGGAGGTAATAAGTACCTCCCGTATGGTTGGTGATGTCACAGAGACAGGATTGGAGGCTGCACTGTGGGTGGGTGTAAAGTGGTGTGGCAGTTATAGAAAACAATGTGACAGGTTCTCAAAAATTAAAAATAGACCTACTAGTCAGGTGCAGTGGCACACACCTGTAGCCCCAGACGATCAGCAGCAGAGACATAAGAATCACTTGAGACCCAAGAGTTCCAGGTCAGCCTGAGCTGTATAACAAGATGCTGTCTCAAAACACAAACAAGCATGCCTGAGGAAGAAGAAAGAAAGAAAAAAACTGGTCATAATAAAAAAAAAAATCAATGAGTAAACTCATGATGTAACCCCAAAATTCCACTTCTGGGCATATATCCCCAAAATGAGATCCGAATCATGAGAAGATGTCTATATGCCAATGACTGCATTATTCACGATAACTGTATGAAATGGAAACTATAAGTGTCCAATGGTGAATAAATGGATTTTTTAAATGTGGTGAATGCCTATGCCATGGAATATTATTCAGCCATTTGCAATGACCTGGGTGTTATTATACCAAGTGAAATAAACTAGATAAGAAAGGAAAATACCAGATCTCCTTTACCTAAGGAATCTAAAACAGTTGGACTCTGAAGTAAAGAGTAGATCAGTCATTGCCAGGGCTGGCAAATATGTAAGAGGAGAGATGGTTCAAGGGTGAAGGGTTCCAAGAGTTGTGGTAATCTTTTCACAGTTTATATGCCTATCAAATAATTACATTGCATATTTTAAATATATACATTTTTCTTTGTCAATTAGACCTTAGTAAATCTGGAAAAAGGAAACTAGAAGTCACTAAGTAGTCCGATGCTGTCCCTGTATTCATACATATTTAAACATTCTTCTACTCTCAGAACACACTTTTTCCATTGTATAACACTGCTCTTTGCATTAAACATAAAAGATTAAAACAATCGTTGACTTTGTGTACATTATCAAACAGACACAGAATTGTCTCAAAGGCATTGACGTACACAAGCCATGCTGCTTCTAACAGCGGTTTTCTCCTGGCCTTTGCTGATGACACCATCCTGCATCCTGTTTGTCAGCACAAAAGTTGGTAATGTGGGATTTAGAAAAAGTCTTATCTAGAACCACACAGAAACACAAAGATTAGGAGCAGAGTGGTAGTTTTAAAACAGTGATGCAAAACTTGGCAGCTTTGCGAAGGTAGATATATGTTTTTAATGAAGTATGTATTTGGAATATGGGAATAATATGAAGAACACATTTTTAGGATAGGCTATGTATAACATTGATTGCTACAAAAGACCTGTCTTGTAAAAAAAAAATACATATATACATATAATGCCTGCACTCGAACTTCCTTATCATAATATGAACAACATAAAGAATTAGATGTAAAGTTGAAAAGGAGTTTGGGGAGCCCTAGTGGCTGACAGCTTTTGCGTTTAATTATTGAGATGCATCAGAAATATGATGGTGTTGGGGGGAGGGAAGTAGTGGTAGTAAGGAGATGGCAGGGCCTAAGACAAAGGATCACAGTGTCTCTTTGAATCTGGATCATTGTTCCTTCTTTGGATCATGAGGGATCCACAAAGCTCATTAACCCTTTGCTAGGTTAGCAGTGTCAGTACAGTGCTGCTGGTAAATTAGGCACAGATACTTATTACTCCTTAGGAATTTGGCAATGGTGTTTTTTATTATATTTTACTTTGTTGTGTTTTGGTTTAGGTTTTAGTACCACAGGAAACACATCCTAAACTTCAAGCCATTTGACTGAAATTGATGAAATCTCTGCCTAACCCATACTTTCTGACTCTTCCTTTTCAATCCTGGCAAGAACAGAGCCATACAGCTTTGGAGGGTGTGGCCAGCCTCCTCCCCCTGCAGGGTGGCAGATAGATCTCCTCACACCCATGACTGCCGCAGAGGTTCTTGGGCACATCTGTTTGGAACTTTGGCAGGCTTGTTTTCTCCCCAGAAAAAAAAAGAGTAGACTGAATGGATTGAAAAACTCAAAGGACCTGGACATGATGAAAGATTGCTTTGGTGAACATCTGTGAGGATGAAAGAATGGGGACTTTGTGGGGCCTTCTCCAGCTGAACTGTGTGGCTCAGAATCACCTGTGAGGTGGTAGAAAAAAGACAGGGCTGAGTTTCCACTGTGCCCCTGGAAAGACTGTGTGTGTCTAAAGGTCAGAAGAGAGATTAGCAAGAGTAGATATGAACAGTTTCCAAATTACCTCTTAGTCCACACGTCATTGACATATTATTCATCTGTTCCACTGTATGTTCAAAACTAGGGTGAGTGCTGGGACACAAAGACAAGTATGATGTGGACCCTGATCTGAAGAGCATCAGATCTACTGGAGGAAAACAAGTAAGCACGGTTACATGTTGCGGGGACTCTGAATCAGAATTGAGCCCCCAACCATCAGGAAAACCCACATCAGAGCCAAAGAGAGATATCATCTCATCCCAGTTAAAATGTCTATTATCAAAGAGACAAAAATAATCAAATTCTGGTGAAGAATTCTTACCATTGGTGGGAATGTAAATTAGCACAACTATATTACGGAAAACAGGATGGAGGTTCATCAAAAATGGAAAATGAACTACCATTGATTCAGCAATCCTACTAAAAGGATGTATATCCAAAGGAAAAGAAATTATTTCACCAAAAAGGCATCTGCACTCCCATGTTTATCGCAGCACTATTGACTACAGCCAAGACATGGAATCAGCGGAGATGACTGACTGTCAATGGACAAATGGTTAAAGGAAATGTGGTATATGCACATATTGGAATATTATTTAGCCATGGAAAAAATGAAATTCAGTCATTTGTAGCAATATGATAGAACTAGAAGATATTAAGTTTTATGAAATAATCAAGCATAAATGCCACATGTTTCCACTCACATGTGGAGTCTGAAAAAGTTGACCTCATAAAGGTAAAGAGTAGAACAGTGGTCTCTGGAAACCAGAAATGGTAGTACAGAATGGAGACAGAGAAAGATTTAGATAATGGGTTCCAATACAGTTAGGAGAAATTACTTCTAGTTTTTGAAACATAGTAGGGTAACTATAGTCTACAACAATTTATTATATATTTCATAAAACTAGAGTAGTCCAAAGGTCCACAATATATACATTGTTGCATGTTTTGATAACTGCAAACCATATGCATGTATCAAAGTATCATTCTGTGCCCCATAAATATGTAAAAGTACTATATGTCAATTAAAACTTTCTAAATATCAATATAAAAATAAAAAAAGGAGAATCAAGGTTGAAGGGAGGAGGAAATAGTTATGTACACTTGTAACACAAGTCTTTAAACATTTTTGTTCCATAGATACCTCTGAAAATTCTTGAGATTTAAGTTCTGAGACCTCCAAATTCAAGAAATGCTCATCAAAAATATTTATTAAATAAATAAGTGTGACAGTTTGAGCCAAACATAAGTTAAATTATAGTCATAATTACTGTTCTAATTCATGAGTACAGATGGTCCCCAACTGAAAATGGTTCAATTTATGAGTTGTTGACTTTACGATGGTGCAAAAGTGATAAGCATTCAGAAGAAATTGCACTTCAAAATTGGAATTTTGATCTTTTCTTGATGTGCATTATAATATTCTCTCACTATGCTAGGCAGTAGCAGCCAGCTGCAGCTCCTAGTCAGTCCCCTGGTTGCAAGGGTAAGCAACTGATATTTTACAATATACTGTGTGCCAGAGTTTCTTGAATATTGTATTTTGTATCATGTCTACAAACTGTCTATCTATACTGCTGGGTGCCGGAGATATTAAATATTTTATTATTGTGTTAGATGATTTTGTCCAACTGTAGGATAATGTAAATATTCTGAGCATGTTTAAGGTAGGCTAGGCTAAGTTATAATGTTGGGTTGGCTAAGGGTATTAAATATATTTTCAACTTACATTAGGTTATTAGGATGTAAGCATATCATAAATTAAGGACCTTCTATGCATGAAAAGGAAATTAATGTGTGTTTTTCTAGGGTATCCTGGAAATTTTTCTAGGTTTCATGGTTCATGGGAAATTGTGACACTAGTTCTGACCTGAGCTTTGAAACTAACTACTTTTGTGATATTGGTCATGTTATTTAGCTTTGGCCTTAATTTACCTATAGATAAAACAAGAAAGTCCTAGTCTAGATTATAAGAATTACTTAAAATCTCAAAGTAAAGCCTAAAATTAAAAAATAAAATCAGAAGTATGAAGTCTTAATAATATTTTTCTGTATATAAATGGACTTTAGAGAGCAACTGGGTGAATTTGAACCATTCTTAAAATTTCAAACCAAGTTGGAAGCCAGATGGTTGACACTCATACTCCCCTCATGAGTTGGTTCTCATCAGGAAGTCCATCTGCTTGAATTCCCCCGTTTCCACATGGAAGTCAGCATCCCTGGGTATTCACAACCCAGTGAGTCATGTCATTTTCTCTCTTTTCTCATGTGAGCCAAAGAAAAAAAAAATTCCCCAGGAATATGAGGAATCCAAATTCTGACTGGTATGTCTTGGGCATGCAGCAAATATTTCTTATCATGAATATCTGTTGAAACTTAAAAGAGTACACCGTCAAAGTGTGCATTTTGTAAATTAAACTTCCTTTCCTACTACACCTACTCAAAACTTCCAAACTGGACTTAAAGTCAGCTTCCCATTTTTAGTTTCATCCCCATCCAAGCTAATGCTGATCACATCAATCTTGTGAAGCATATCTGTCTGACAGAACTTTCTTTGATGATAGACATGTTCTAGATCTCTTCACCCCACACAGAAACTACTAGTTATTGGGTGCTATACAACATTCAAAATGAGACCAATGCAATTGAGTAGCTAAATTATTCATTTTATATAATTTCAGTTATTGAATTTTAGTTAGTATAAATTTATACTTAAGTAGCTCATTTGCTGGTGGCTTCTATAGTGAATATTATAGTTCTGAAACAGCCTTGATCATGTGCCTTATCTAGTCAAAACTTTCTGTAACTATGCTCTTCTTAAAATGTGCCATTGAAGTGTCTTATGCTGACATTCAAGAAATTCTATAAACTGTTCTGAAATTTTGCTCTTCATGCAAATGGTATTTCATCCAAAATAAACATTTTTCTGTTCTCAAATCTATCTCATTTTCCAGCAACCACATTTGCCTTATGAATTTTTTTGTTTCATTTTGTTTTGCTTTTGATGAGAATGACATTTTATTCATCTAATTATATCTGATATTGAAGAAGTTTAATTCAGTTTTTCTTAACTCTCTAAGGCCTTATCTCATTCACATCAGTTAGTATCTCTCATATTCATGAAATTCTGTAACACTTTCTTGTACATTTTATTGTATATTCAACTGCAATCATCCTGAGATTTTTATCCAGTCAGATTTAACTTTGGGTCCTTCCTGTTTCATTTCATATTGAAAGAATACAAATTAATCACTAAGCAAAGTCAATAGCATTGGATTTAAATTCTAACCACTTAACTTGGTTATGCATATAACTGACCAGCACAATGCCAGTCACAAAGCAAGTGCTCAGTGAGTGCTGGTTTTGAAGTCAGTGCTAAGGATAAATTCACAGGCTGGCTGTCATAAGTACTTCTGATGCACAAGGGAAAGGCTGTATATTCCTTTGTAGAAAGAATAAGTCCAGAATGTGTTCTTCTTTAGGATTGAGTGATATAGAAAGAAACCTGTTTTCTCCTAGCAGGATTTCTGGATCCATATCCTTCTCTCTCTGTTGCTGAAACTCAGACTTGAAATTTAGCCCCAAGGCAGGAACAATAGCAGGTCACCAGGAAGCCATTCCTTGGTAAAAGCTGCCCTGTATCCAGGGGAATGCATATGGCTTTCTTCCTTCCTGCCATTGACTGTTCCTATGCCAAAACCCATGTTTGCAACACCAGAGCTGAATGGCTTATTTTCTTTGGCCCTGATCTTGAAAGGGATGAAGACATGTAGGTAAAAATGGAAAAGCATAGATTTAGAGGGAAGCTGCCCTTCTCAGGGTTTGAGAGAATTCTTTGTTCTCTGATTTTGGACACTAATCTTTGGGTTGATTATTTAGGCTGACTTTTTCACATTGGCTGAAATCAAATGCTTTCAAAATTGTAGAGAATTTTAAAACTTTTCCCCAAAGACATAATATGGTAATAAAATATTGGTGGTTATCTTTAAATTACCAAGTTCTTGTTTTCAAAAAAAAATTCCTAACAAAATTTCTTATCATCTGCAAAATACTTCTCAGTTTTAAATAGAAGTTGATCTGTTTTTGTGAACTGAATATAAATAATCTGTGTATATATCCCAGTTTTCTGTTTACTTAATTTGTAAATAATTTTCTTATTTGTTAGCCACCTCAAAATCTAAACCTGTGCTGGGCAACTTAAAAACTACATTTCCTATAAGTTACTAACTTTTCTGAACCGATTTCCTCATTTATGAAATAATGATGATGATGGTGATAATACTAATAATAATCCTTCCCTCAAAAGATGTAGTTAAATTCAAATTGAATAAGATAAAGTGAATAAAGTCCTTTGCCCTATGCCCTGCATAAAGAAGACACTCAATATATTTAAATATCTGCCCTGCATTAAGTATTAAAATAAATACTGCATAATATTTAAGAACATTACCTTTGGTCTCTTTAAAACACCTCTCTATTGACTATACTAATTTTAAAAACTTATATTTGGAAAAGATTTCAAGCATACTGAAACACAACTTATGGAGATTCAGGAATGAATTGGTAATATTTGTTGTGGTTTCTTAATCATCTGTGCTCTCTTATATACACATTGACATTAATAGATATATGTGGGTATATATTGTTTTAGAACCATTTGAAAGTCCTACCTCTTTATCTCTAAATACATTACTGTGCATTTCCCAAAAACAAAAACATTTGTTTACACAGTCATGATATAGTTATTAAATTCAGATATTTAACATCAATAAAACCTATTTGTCTAATCTATATTCCATACTCCAATTTTGTGAGTTGGTCCAGGTTTACCCAGTATGGCGCTTTTCAGTATTTTCTCCCTTGATCCAGTTTCTAACCCAAGATCATGTGCTACATTTAGCTGTCCTCTCTGAAACTAATATGTTACATTTTGTTTCCTTTAAGCTGGAACTGCTCTGGAAGCTTCCTTTGTCTTTCACGACATTAGTGTAGGTGAAAAACTTGTCTATAATTATACAAGCCTAGAAGTAAACTCTGGTAGACAGATTTCAAGATAGTTCCCAAGGATGCTGTGTCTGTGCCCTTGTGTAAGCCCCTACTCTGGGACACAGGTTGGCCTTTGAAACTTGCTTCTGACAAGAGTATGGCTTAAGTTATGTGATGTTACTTCCCAGATGAGTTTACAAAAACCAGAAGCACCCCTCTTTCTCACTTTTTCAGAGTCCTTATTTTGGGGAATGCAATCTAGGAGCACGTTTATGGAGAGGTTTGTGTGGGAAGGAATCTATGTCTCTAACAACAGCCCAAGAAGATCTGAATTCAGTTCCAGAGCTATATGAGTGAGCCTGGACTTGGGTTCTCTCCCAGCCCAGCCTTGCAATTTATGACACACATTTTTTAAACTACATGTACTTAAAATTGTCCAACTAATCTTGTCTTGGTAATGAATACTTACCTCTGAAAAATGTAGTTATTATTGCTGTTACTATAGCTTGGATAAGACTTTTACAATATTGACCCAGAATATTCTATGGTTATATAAAAATGTTTTCCATACACAATATAATTTGTGGCTCTGGCATTTGGGATGGCATAAAGCATTTTAGACAAAGTGTCCTTTCAGTGAAATTTATAATTTTCAACTAGTAATTACCAAATGCCAGAATTAATTTTTCTCAGATAATTATTCTTTTAGCATAGTTGACAATCCCAGGCATTTAACTCATTCATTAAAATGCAATAATGATTTCTCCAATCGTTTTTCACTACCACTAATGACATGCTTTATTATGCGCCACTAATTTCCATGAAGAACAATGAGATACTATTTTATTGGCATTTACATTTAAAGGACTATATCTTGATGTAGGCTTGTGAGGAACTTTATTTTTTTGTCAAGGAAGTATACAGATAAAATGAATGTTATGCTTTTCCTTAAAGATTACATAATCGGCTATATTGGTACACGATCTTAGATCTGCTACTAAATATCAGTATTATTGGGTAATTTTTATTATATTTGGAATAAACATGGCTAAGGATAAGTTATTTATTAAAGTGCATACATGCTAACTGTGATTAAACTTGGAACTAACTAAAAATTTAAAGTATTTTGTCAAACTCCAATGTTAAGAAGATTTCTAAGTGCCCTAAAGTTTTTTCTTTGATAATTTACATTTATCACTATTGCTTTGCCCAGTTACTGCTTATTAACTTAAAAACAAGTCTATTAACCTTCTTAACTATCTACATTAAATGACTTTCTCTGTTAAATGTTGTATGTAGTCACTGTTTCAGTGTTTGTATAAATATTCATTAAAATAACAATTATTTTTGAAGCAAAGTAAATTTCAGGTTTGAGCCACTAAAACAATCAAACCCTCTTACCTTTATCTAAAAATATCGACTTTGGTTTCACAAAATGAAAATGCAGAATTGATGCAGTATCTGAGTTTCAATCAGAAGTGTCCACATATGTTCATTGGTTGAAACAACTGGAAAATTAGTAATTAATATGCAAATATTTGAATAAAGTGGGTTTTATTCAAAATGCTATGATTTTCCTTTAAGATTATAGCTTCTATTGGAAGCTTGCTACTTCAGCCCTGGTTATGTGGAAGGATAGTGACACACACATGCAGGGACTGAGCAGCTTAAGTCACACATGTTTTTGCCTGGGGGAAATAGCAGTAGCTTCCTTTCCACACAAAGGTGAAAGCTGGAATTCAACTTATTTCCCATCCAGAGCTACAACTGTTCCAATTCTAGCAAGTTGGTGATTAAATTGAGTATAGAAAAAGAGAGAGGAAGATTGCTCTTATAAACATTTTATGTCTATATGCTTTTGCTAAGGTTAAAATTTAATTCTGTGTATTGCTAGGGACTGGCTCTCACCAGGCTGACATCAGTGGGCAACACATTTGTGTAGCACTTGAAATTTTCATTCGCATCAGTCCTCAACACATGGGTGCATAACGAGGGTGGGTATTTTTCAGGAAGAGAACACACATTTAATTTGACATTTTCTTGTTGAACTTGAGGCAGCCAGCTTCACTGGCTTTATTCCATCTTTCATCCCACAAAACTTTCCCTCCTACTCATCAAATAATCACAGCATTCTTCAGCATAAAACACAGGCAGATGGGTTCTTATGTCATTATTTGTAATCCAATTGAAAAGATTTCTTTTTGCTTGTCCTGGCCCCCACTCTGTAGTTCCCTAAAATCAACACTCAGTTTCTAAATTCACAAATTTCCCTTTCCTTAACAAAGAATGAAACTTACATTATTTTTTTCTTGCAACTTTTTCATGTATGGTCTAGTCCTGAATGATTTGTGGGTTAACACAATTCATATAAAATGTTCCCAATGCTTTTTTTTAAGTTCAGTAATAGTAGCCCAGTGTTAAAAGTAACCAAATAAGTACTATATGATAATAGCAACTTTATTGGACTAATTTGCTCTTCTCTTAAATACAAATATTTCATTATTAAAGATCATTTATGTGCTTCTATTTATTCATTACCATATTCTCCAAATTATCTTATAATTGTATTACTTTTAATTTTGTTTTAAAAGTTGCTTGAAGCTTCTAAAATACCTACTATTAAGAGGTCATTTCTTAAGAATAGCTGTTGGAAATCCTTTGAAACCATTGTCCTAGCATTCACAATACATTTTTCTTTGCCTACTAATATGCCTACTATATCCTTTGTTGATCACAAGATGAAAATACCATGTCTATTATGTCTTCAAATTATCCAATCAATTTTCAAGTACTCACATCTTTAAATTTGTTAACCTATCAGAAAATACATAAATCTAATGAGTAGAAAATAGAGACAAGGTGGAAATATATGGCAATAAAAATCAATTGAATACTGAGCTCTGAAACAACATTTCACAAAATAGTATTTTCCATTCTGGATATATATTAAAAAAAACAAAAAAACTTGTATCCTAGAGAAAGTGAGCCTATCTTCAAGATTATAGCAATTGACTAGACATAGATCTTTGCATAAGTGTCTAGGTTTACTTCAATGAAGTTTATATTCTATATTTGGTAAACATTCTAACCTGATTTTACTATAAATTGTGGAAATTTCTTGGGGGAGGGCCAATTAGGAAGGTGGTTAATACACGAAAGAACCAGTTTTGCTAGCTCTTTCCACTGTATTTATATCTTGACCTTTTTCCACCATCTTTTATCTGTCTTTCCAAACCACTCTTAAAATTATGGAAAAAGAAAATGCCTCATAGAAGATAAAAGTTTTCTAGAGACAGGCAACAGGAAGGTTAAAATTTATCAATGTGTGATTTTGCCAGATGGTGCCCCTTAACTCTCTTTTGGGCAGATAAATAAAATGCTGGTTATTACATTTTTGGTTGCCTGACTGCATATTGCTTGATATTGGAAAAAGTTAATTTGTGAAAAGAAAAAAAAAATCTCTACTTCAGAAATTTTACATCATTAAAAAAAACTTGTATCAAGTTATTTTTGATAGATTACTGATAAAAATGAAGTGCAAGTGGTATAAAGAATTTTAGTCCACTGACAGATTTTTTTCTTTAAGTGGATTATTATCTAGTATCAGATAATGAAAGATTCTTCTCACTGGGGTAAGGAAACTGCTGATTTTGGCTCTGACTTGATTAAGTGTGATTTTGGCTATGTCACTGAACATCTCTGGGCCTAATTTTTTTGTCTAAAGAAAGAAAAACTTACTAAATAATCCCTAATCCATTGCCATTAATCTGTATTAGCTCATGGAAAGAAAGATGTCCTTTTTAAGCACAGGGTGTTTTGACTTTAAAATGTTTAATGACTTCTTTTCTATCATATCTTTTCAATTTCTACCTGTGATTAAGCTTCTCATGAGTACACACACACACACACACACACACACACACACACACCCCATACTACACCACATATACGCAGGATATATATACCTTTTTATTTATTTATTTATTTTTTAACAAAAGGAACAACTATTGGTTTTCTTTCTCATGGGAAAGCACTATTGAGGACATCTATTTGTTACTGTACTCACCATTATTTTAATAATAGCTGTTTTCCGGGTAAAGTCTTGAAGATACAGTTAATCGATTCATTGGCTAACTCAAGGTCATGTGAATAGTAAATGGGGAACTGAGATTCAAGCCCAACAATTAAAATAGACCCTTGGGCTCAATAGAATGTTTTAGACATTCTACTGGACTCTAATGTTTCAGCATTGCTGATTTCACAGTATTCTCAACATCTTTCCAAACATGTTTTTTCGTTTTGTTTTGTTTTGTTTTTAAGGGAGATTGATTTCTTTACTGTCTCAGAACAGAGGTCTCTGTGCTTGTTCCTGAATGTAAGAATTTACATCTTAGTCCTCTCTAAATACTCTCCTTATATTTCTCTTCTCAAGACCCATAGGGCACAGCAACCCAGGCAGCTCCTGTACCCACTTAGCCAAGGGGACCTCTGGGAAGAATCCTCATTGTGTAAATGGCTATCGTGGTTTAGATATGAGATATACCCCAAAAGCTCATGTGTAAGACAACGCAGAAAATTTAGAGGTGACATGATTGGGTTATGAAAATTTTAAAATAATCAGTATATTCATCCCTGATATGGATTATCTGGGTGGGTCACTGAGGGCATGCCTTGTGGTTTATATTTCGTAAGTGGAGGTCTCTCTGCTTCTCAGTTGCCATGTCCTGAGCTGCTTTCATCCAGCATGCCCTTCCTCCATGATATTCTACTTCACCTTGAATCCATGGAGTTGGCTCACCATGGTCTAAACCTTTGAAACTGTGAGCCCAAATAAACTTTTCCTCATTTATGTTCTGGTCAGGACTTTTGGTCACAGCATTGAAAAGCTAACAAAGCAATGGTGGTGGCTCCCACTAGATTTCACACCGTGACCATTAACAGAGCACCTGACCTATGTATCATAGACTCCTTTGCTAACATGGCATTTTCCTTGATTTTGCAATGATCCTCTAGTCCCTTACAGGAAAATGGATCAACAAGCATCTCCGAGCAGACACTCTGGAGAAATTCTGTACCTCTCCATCATCCTCAGAACCCATTCTTCTCTGTTCCCACTGTCATTTATGATTTAAGCTCTCACCATTTCGCATTGGGATTGTCTCTATAGCTTTCTTCTCTGTTCCATGTGCCTCCTGGAGTTTCTCATTCCAATTAATACAGCAAGAGTGTGGCACAGTGATCTTCAAAAAAGATTAATTTTTCAGTTTCCCCCATCATTTTCAGCATAAACCTCATTTATTTATTTTTTAACTTCTGAGGCCTTTCCTGTCCACCTTCTACCTCTTATCTCTTATGGCACTTTAACATCAGAAGAGATTAAGCCTCCTCCCCAGGTGTCCCAGCCCCTCCACTGAATTCCTCCACTAGAAATAATAAGCAGAGTCATGTTCTCTGAATGCACAGGACCCAAGACCTGGACAGTTTAGTATAAGTCTTAAAATCTCAAACTCTAGACAGATCTGATTTAAATCACCATCCCAAATTTACTAGCTTATGTGTGTAAATTTGGGAAGTAATGTGATCTTCCTGAGACTCAGTTTCCTCATCTGTATGATGGGGTTAGTAAAGGAATTAACTAGATGATTAAGGTAAAGCCCTTAGCATAACAAAGCAGCTCCTTTAGGAAGGTGTCCTCAGTAGAATTACTTCGTCCTCCCATCCTAATCTTTTAAGGGCTCATCTTTTTGCCCCTTATTCTTAGTTCTAAAGAGAGGTCTCTGTAACATTGCTCCTTTCTTCAATTCTGTGATTAATAGCACAGAATTGGTGTGTCATTAATTGACACAAAGCACCTGGATTAACATGCAGACAAGAACTTGCTGGGGTGCTGGCCCTGGAGGATGGGGTGGGTGGGAATGTGCTGGGGGATAAGAAAAGGAGACCCATAACCTCAGAGGGCATAAATTTCCTGCCCATGGTCTCACCGTACCCCCTTTTTCTCCTGTAAAAGCCCTCTGCTCTATGAGCCCCTTAAAATAAAGATCTGAGGTGGAAAGTCTTCCACGTTCTTCAGGGCCCTATTTAGGTGAAACTGAATCTTTCCACCAACTTTGGTCTTCCAAATTTTGGTTGAGGATTGACTCCAGTAACATTACCATAAAGCCTAGAAAACAGTAAGTGCTTAATGAATGTTGATGCTATTACAAATGCAATGCATTCTCTCTAACGAAAAACATAGTAATATTTAAAAATTAATTTTTTAAAAATGAATGAATTAGGTCCTGGAGATGTGGCTACGTGGTAGAGTACTTGCCTACTATGTGCAAGGCCCTGGGTTCAATCCCTAGAATCACGAGAAAAATAAAAATAAATAAATAATAAGTTAATTAATTAACAGTGTATAGAATTAAATCTATAGATACTCTGGGTAGGATAGACTCAGGATGAGATTAGGTAGATACACCAAACATTTCAGATTTGTCAGTGTTCTGATTTAACATTTGTTTCATAGTTGATATTATTAAAAAAATAAAAAGAAACAATCAAAAGCTTGTTTGGGGTCAGGGATCCATTTTATATGTCCACTGCTGTGCACTTACCACTTGAGAGGTACTTTATACTTCTTCCAAGATTGTCGTCTTTGTTCATCTGTACTGAATTAGAATAAGCACAATGCACTTTCTATTGATAGAGCCATCTGAGGTTCCTGGCCTGGAGGGGCACGGATGAAGGAAAGCTGGTGTCAGCACATTGAGGCCACATCAGAGAACAATTGAGCAGTGTGCAGAGTGTGTGCAATTACTTGCTCTCATTAAATACTTTTTAAATGTTTGCATGCTTGCCAGTGGCAAAGATGGCAAACTCCAAGTAATTGATTGGGAACAACATTTTTATTATCCCCTGTTGTTCTATAAAAACTGATGATTAATGTTTTTCTATTTTTTTTTTTTTTTCTCTGACTGAATTTCTACTTAAAGCCCTTGGTCAGGGGTCCACGTCTGTCTATCGTCAGTATCAGGAGTGCTTGGAAAGTGAAATGGCAGGATTGACATGCTTTTTCTAAGTGGTAAACCATAAAAAGCAAAATCACAATAAAAAG
This sequence comes from Sciurus vulgaris, assembly GCF_902686455.1. Classification (NCBI taxonomy): domain Eukaryota; kingdom Metazoa; phylum Chordata; class Mammalia; order Rodentia; family Sciuridae; genus Sciurus; species Sciurus vulgaris. The sequence goes on from NC_136468.1 coordinate 29,172,373, forward strand.
CATCTTTAAATCTTTATGATTTGCCTTGTGTATCCTCACAGATTATCTCATTTGGGGTATTTTCCCATGTATAGTTTTATGTGGGGCATGTAGATACTGAGAAAATTTAGGATAATAGAATGTCAGTTAATTTTTCAAATGCACTTACTAGTAAGTGGCATCATTAGGGTCATTTACAGAATGCCATCTACCCTTCCCCGCACCTCCAAGACATGTAGGGGGTGATTTTATAAGGGTTTATAAACTGAAGAGGTGAAAAATATTTAGTAGAAACATTTAATAAGATTAGAAAGGCAGAAGTATGCAGATGTGCCTCACCATAGGCAAACTTCAGAAAATACATTTAGATAAATGGGTAGGGAAGAATGATGGATTAGTCTTAGCAGTTGTTACTTGGGGAAGGAGAAGGCAAGAAAATCAGGGTGTGAAAGTAGCTATAATAAATCTTTCTCTTACTTTTGCTTCAACTACCATTTTAACCTAATCTGCCACCACCACAGCACTGACTGGTTAATTATGTACTTACAAGCATGCCCTGGAAAATGTGGTTTTACATGCATCAGCATGAGAGAACTTTGATTTTATTCCTCTCTCTTTTTCAGAAACTACAAAGATGTGTTTCTCATCCAATGGTGAGGTCAGAGTACATTTCACATTCATCATTGCTTCTGGGCCCCAGTTTCCACTCAGACTGGAAGACTCTCCTAGAACAAGTTATAGTCACTGAAAAATCACATCATATCATTAATTATGAATGCCTTAACATTAGTGTTGTTTTTAGCTTTTTGATTTGGTTTTGTTATCATTTTTTTAATTGACATAAACATTTTATGTATATAGTGGGTATGACGTGAGATATTGACATATGTATACATTGTGGAATGGCTAAATCAAGTTAATTAATATATATATTACTATATATGTATGTGTATATATTTTCTTAGCACTTTTCAGTTATTCCTAATATTGTACAACACCTCCCCTGAGTTTGTTCCTCCAACTAACAGAAATGTGGATCCTGCGACCAACATCTTCCCCAGCTCCCTCCCACCCACCCAATCCTTGGTAAACACAATTCTACTCTCTACTCCTGTGAGTTCAAGTGTTTTTGATTTCACATGTCAGTGAGATCAAGTGGTATTTGCCTTTCTGATCCTGGTTTATTTTACTTATCATAATGTCTACCAAGTTTCCCTATATTGTCTATAAAAGATAAGATTTCCTTCTTCTTGAAGTCTTAATAGCATCCCACTGTGTGCAAATGCCCATTTTCTTTATCTATTCACCCTATTTTCTAAAATCTTTGTATGAGCAGTTTGTGATTCTCTGAATTCTTTTCTCACTGCCTTTCACCTTCATGGATGTACTCAGTGACTACTTTTTAACACCCTGACGCATACTAACCCCTGCACCATGACCCAGAGGCAAGAATGAATCAGAAATGCACTCTGACCTCACTGTTGGTTGAGCAAGACATCTACATAGTTTCTTTAAAAGAGAGATGAGTCGTCTTAGTTCTCAGTCCAGATCACTGAGGATTCCTCCAGAGGAAACTTGAGTACCTGTGCTTTAGAAACTGGTGTTCCTCCGCTAAGCCAGTACAGCCAGTGCTGGACAAGCCTTGGTGTTTCCTCTGCCTACATCCATCCACCAACAGTCTACAGAGATTAAATCACTAGGCAACTCTGTGAGGAGTTTAACCACCCTGTTTCATAATACCATCATCTCTGGTCAGCACCCTCCTTCTCAGTATGCAACACTCTCTGGTCATCTGTTCTGTCCTGCAGCCTTGCCCTTAGAAACCTCTAGGCTTCCTACTCCTCTTCTGTCCGTCTGATGCTCCTCAACTGCTCTCTGGACCTGATGGCTGCAGTCTACTCTGTGAAACTCCCATTCCATAGTTCATCAACTTTTCCCAGCTAGGTCTTAATGAAAGACCTTTTGCCACATAAGTGGTAAAATCTGATACCAGAAAGGAGGTAGTCATAGGACTTGGTGTGGTTTTATGGTTCTTTTACATGAATTCTCAGAAATGAATTTTGTTTTGGCATGGCTTTTAGAAGCCATGAAGTGAGACTTCCTAGAATACCTTTAAAAGTATAAGTATCAGGCCAAAATGTTCTATGTGAGCAAATCTTCCTCTGACCAAGGGTGTGTCCATCCTGCTTTAAAATCATCTCAAGTCTTAAAAATGTATTTCATGCTGGGCATGGTGGCACACACCTGTAATCCCAGCGGCCTGGGGGGCTAAGGCAGGAGGATTGAAGGTTCAAAGCCAACCCCAGCAATTTAGCCAGGCCCTAAGCAATTTAGCAAGACCCTGTCTCAATAAATAAAATAAAATAAAATGGGCTGGGTATATGGCTCAGTGGTTAAGTGCCCCTGGGATCAATACCTGGAACCAAAATAAAAATAAAATAAAATATAAAAATAAATTTCAAAAAGTCTTATCTTTCATACAACATATTTTCTTTGTTTATAAACTCTTCTATTCTTGTTAACTTTATGTTTTTCTCCTTTATTATTTATTTTTCACTTCTACTTCCTCTTGAAGTGAGGAACTCAATGTGCCTTCTTCCTACTGAGTAAAGGATTATAAGGGAGTTTGTGTTATTTTGCATAATTGAGTAAAGAGGTATTTTCATTACCAAAAGAAAATGTCAAGCTACACACATTCAAGAAATATGAACATAGTATAATGTACCTAATAATAATCCTGTTCTAAACCTAATTTATGCTTTCTTTGAATGACTCAGAAGGAAATTCAAGATCACACAGAAACCTCAGGGACAGCATAGTTTAAAATGGAAAGTATGCAGAACTGTCACTTAACAGAGACTTTTGATTATCTGGAAAATATGCTTTATATTTAAATGGAAAAATATGTTAATACAAAGTTCTTTATAAATATAATTATATATGCTGTTCCTGAGAAAATAATAGAAGTTAAACTCTCAAGGTCACTTTCTTGGACTCTAGAAACTTGGTGAAGAGAATAAATCACTAATCTATTTTCTAGATTTTATTGTCTTCATTCAAAAATGATATTCTTGTTTCTGCCTATGCCAGTAACATAGTTTTCAATTTTGTCTCCCAACAAGATGAAGATGAGAAGAAACACTGAAGAAGAAAGAACACAGACATTAAAATCACAAACCTGTGAAAGAAATAAAATTCTTGCACCACTTACTAGCTTTGTGACCAAGAAGAACTTTTTCTAACATTTCACAGTTTTAGCTTCTTCATCTGGAGAGTGGAGGTCATTTTTGGCATATTGAGTTCTCATGAGGAATAAATGATTCAATTTAGGTAGAGCATTTCAGAATTGTTCCTTGCACACACCCGATGTCCAGCAAATGCTTTCTGTTGATATTATCACTTTTTAGCTTCAAAAGGTAGTTTGTAGATGGGGGTCTATTCTTTTCAGATTTAGTGGATGCATCTCTGGTAACTGAAAATGAACTGTATCATCTCCTAATGGTTGTTTTCCCCAATGGAAGAGGCCTAATCTCTTTAATCTCTGCAATCATCGATCTCATTGTGACAGCAGCAGCTGGCAGCTTAGGGCAGGATGAAATACTGTGGAGCTGGAGGAGAGGATTCAGTGTTGCTCTTACCTCTCCGTCTAAAAGTTCTCTGTCATGCTGAGGTGAAGTCGGCTTTTCTGTGTCTTCTTTTAGATTTTTCCTACTCTTGCTCCCTGGGCTACATAGTACGTGTAATCATTCTGGTCATTGCACAAAGCTTCTCATATTTTTAAATGCCGATTGCATTTCACATAAATGGCTTTTCCATTTTGATACCCCTGGTTCCCACAGGATTTCCTGATAATAACTATTTTCCAAGCATTTGTCATACTGATCACTCTCTTTTGTTCATTGTGCCCTAAAGTGTTCTTGGAGCAGAATATGTTAATTCTAGATATTGCAAAGAAGTGTGGAGTTTCTTTTGTTTTAGAGAGTTTTCATTTGGGCAGCAAATGATTGTATCCATATTGGAAATGACTTGCTATAATTGGGTTTGAACTCATTGACAGTGCTTGGGTTGTTTTCATTAGAAGAGTTTAATGTCACAATGGATTTCCCACAACAAATAATTGGAGTGATGGTAATTTGAACAGAATTCTAGGGTTTTACATTTCTATTTGTTGTGTGGTGTTAGTATCATCTCATTGCTCCAGTATATTGAGCATTGTAAATCATTATTTTATCATCTAATGTATTAGTATTTTATTTTAGCATGTGGGTATCTGACAATTTGATAAATGTGCTTAACATACAATAGTGGAAACCTTATTGAAAAAGAAGTATGTCAAGGCAAGGCATACAATACAGGGTTGACAGACTAGGCACCCCTATTCATGTTGGGCATGAATAATAATCAATACCCTTCGTCTCCCGCCTTATCTCACTTAAGTTTGATAATTCTTCTAATTTGGTGATTTAATGAATCTGTGAGTCTTTCCTTATTTCATGATGTAAATCATCTGGGCTCCAATGCTGACTCACTTACAGCACATTGTGTATTCTCTTCCGATTTCCACATCTCTCTCCAGTCTCAGTGCTTTCCTGTGAACGTGCGCACACACATACAACACTCTTATTTATATGGTTAGTATCATATGATATATAGTATATCATATGTATAGAATATCATATAGTATAGAATATTTGCTATTCTCAGTTACTGTTTCTTTGGATTTTTCAAAGTCATGAAATGTTATAGAAGAATATGAATTTTAATGAATGAACAGCATTCCATAAACTAGATGCAGAGTGATTTTTGTAACAAATTCCTACATTATGTGTATATTCAAATTTTGACTCTTCTGCATAATCTTATGATAAAATTCAGTAGAACCAAATAATTCTTAGCACTTCTTATAATTTGTTGTGAATAAATATCAAAATATTAATTAAACAGTTATATATTTACATATACATACACACTATGCATATTAATAATTGTTTTCACAAAAGATATCTATTTTATTTTAGCATGTAAAATACAAAGAATAAAATTTTTAAAAATTATTACAGCCCACAGAAAGCTATTATGACTTTAGAGTACTACGTGCATTTTCTGTGTTTTTAATATATTTACTATTATCTGAAAAGCAGACCATATTCTCTTGCTAAATTTTAAAACTCTTGGTTAAAAAGAGGTCAAAATCATTATTCCATATCATTTATTACTTTTCTCCCACATAACTTCTACATCTATATTATAGTCTTTTGCTTGGCATTTTTTCCTCCCAACTTTATTAAGATACAATTTACAAATAAATATTTTACATATTTAAGGTATATAATGTTATGATATATATGTCTATTGTGAAATGATTAGACCTATCAAGCTAGTTAGCATACCTATCTCATCACATAGTACTCCTCTCACCTTGTGAGGACATTCAATTCTACTTTCTTAGGCAATTTTAAGTATATAACACAATATTAATTATAGTCACTATGATGTCACCAGATCTCCAGGACTTATTCATCCTGTATAACTAAGATTTTGTGCCCTTGGACTAACATCTTATTTCCTCCACCTTCCATCCCCTGGTGACCACCATGGTACTCTCTGCTTGTACAAGTTTGATTATACATTTCACATATGAGATCATGCACCATCTATTTTTCTGTATCTGGTTTATTTTGCTTAGCATTATGTACTTTAAGTTCATTCATGTTGTCATATAATAGCATTTTCTTCTTTTTTTAAAACTGGATAATATCTCATTATTTATAAGTGTCATTTTAATTTGTAAAACACTAGTTCCTTATTATTAGTAAATTGTGTTACCTCTTTATTATTTATTATTATGTAACCTGTGATGAATAGCTTTGTTAATAAATTTTTACATACTTTCATAACAGCCTTCTTTTTTTTTTTTTTTACTCAGGGACCCTCAACCACTAAGCCACATCCCCAGTCCTATTTTGTATTTTATTTAGAGACAGGGTCTCACAGAGTTGCTTAAAGCCTTGCTGTTGCTGAGGCTGGCTTTGAACCCAGATCTTCCTGCCTCAGCCTCAGTTGGATTACAGGCATGCACCACCCATAACAGCTTTTTTCAAGGATAAATTTTAAATGTAGAATTGCTTTTCAGAACTATACACAATTTGAAACCTTTATATGGTGATTGTTTAAGTGTTCTTTGGAAAACGTCTACACATTTTCCCTCCTACCAGTATAGAATCACATTTCCTCAGATCCTTACCAACACCCCTTACACATTTTTGGACTTCCAAAAAGCAGACTCTATTGTATTGCTCATATTTGTTGCTGCTTGATTGCCAGTGACATTTAGGTTCGTGACTCTGTGGGTGTGTAAAAGAAAGGGAGAAGGTTTGTGAGTGTATGTAAATCTCCTTTTCAGTTTTATCCATTATTTTGTATATGTTTTTCTGTCTTGGAAAATTTATCTTTAATAATAATGCAAATGATCATTTCTCTTTGCTTTAGAAGAAATGCTATTCTTATATAATACTCAACTATATTATTATTGGTCTCACTATGTTCTTCTGTTATTTCAATAGTTTGTCCTGAATTTATTCCTGTGTGGGTTATGACATAAAGATTTGGTTTTTTTTCCCAAAATATTTAATTAGTCCTCCCATCACTATTTAAAGAACAATGATTTACCTCTCTATTGATTTTTCTGTAATATAATACAAATTTATTTAATATTTCATTCAATAAATATTAGGGATGTTTTTGTTCCATTAGTCACTAATTTTAATGTTCTTGATTTTTAATTTGAAAATTTATGTTTATAGGTAAACACATTTGCATGACTCACAATGAATCTATATGAATGATGTTTTTTGATATTAAATATATTTTTATCATTTGCTTTTCTCTTAAGAAAAGTCATTGAGTTTGACATTAAATTTTTTAATACAAAGTTTTATAACATACCACACTTACATTCAAATATAATTATTTTTCTTTTCTTTTCTTTTCTTTTTTTTTTTTTTTCTTCTTCTGATGGAAGGCCTTATTGAGTTGCATAGTTCCTCACCTTTGCTGAGGCTGACTTTGAACTCATGATCCTCCTCCCTCAGCCTCCCAAGACACTGGGATTACAGGTGTGCACCATAGTGCTTGGCACTTTCTGCAGTTTTGATATCATCTCCTTTCAGCCATTTTAGATATAACTTTATTTTAATTTTTCAAAAGGAACATTGTGACAACAAATTTTCTGAAATTCTTTAGCTTCATGAATGATTCTGTTTATTCTACCCATTGAAGAGAACCCAGATTGGGACCAGGGATGTAGCTCAGTGGTATAGTGTTTGCCTAGCATGCACAAAAACCTGGTTTCAATCCCCAGCAATACACACACACACACACCCAAAGATGTCTACAGGATGATGTTTGTTTTCCCTGTGTCTTGAGGGATTTTCTTTAGGTCTTTACTTTTCTCTTTCAACCCTATGTAGACTTCCTACAGTTCCTTAGTACTGGATCCTCTCTTCTTGCATTTGGATGTTGAATCCTCTTCTTAGCCAGAACCTAGAAAGAAATAAATTTCTATCTAGCTTTCCATGCCTGATAAACACTCAACTTCTGATTTTATATTTTCTCTTCAACACCCAGAGCTTTGTTCTCTGATGTTCTAAACAAATGGATGACATTAAAAATTGCAATTATTAACATTTCTCCAGAGATTTTGTTTTCCTTTTTCCTTGACTATCTTGAACTTGCAGTTACAAGACCATAATTTCATCTTTAAATTCTTCAATATGCAATTACTCAGGGAAAATGTTAAATTAGTGCCTTTTTTGCACTAATTTCTGTTTAATGTTTAAATATAATGTTTAGATATATTTTAATAATAAAAAATCACCTACATGATTTCCCTCCCTTTAATACTGCTAAGTGCCTTTGTCATACTTCCAGGCTTATGTGGTTCAGTTTCATTTATCTGTAGCTCTCGGATATCCTACGCTTACTTTGTAAGGTAACTGAATATCCATTGAATCTTTACTGATGACTTTTCTAAAAGAGTCAGGTAATTAATGAATTCTTCTTCACTTGACTTTTCACCTGTGACTACTGCAAAAAGTAGTTCACCTGGGAATAAGAACTGCATTTTAAATTTTTTTCATCCATAATACTAATGCTTCAGATTTTATCTATTTTTGTTCATGTGTGCAGGAACTATGAATTGGTTGCTATGCTGGATGCTGTCTCTACAGCTGAGATACAGCTAGAGGTGCAGTCTAAAGGAAAACATGTAAATTAAAGATATTAAGATAGGTACTGGAAAATTCTCTGAAGAAATGAATAGGTAGATGAAAAAAACTCTCCAACATTGACATTTTATTGGTCTCTAACGAAGCAGCCTAATAATCCCAATTGTTGCCACCACACAAACTCCAATCAGATTTTGATAAATTTTTGCACTTTAATTTTAAATTTAAAAGGAGGCAAAGATCTCTAGACCTTGGAGGATATCTACTAGCACAGAAGTTTCATCCAAAGCAATTAATCAGGGAAAAGGAATTTGAAGGAAGCAGAAACAATACAAGCAGTAAGTAAGAACAAAAATATAAGAACCTATGTAATCAGTAACCTTACAGATATAATTAATATTGTCACCTTCAAAATAGCAATATGTTCTTACAGTTCAAAGGATGAGAAAGAGCTTTCATATCTAAAAATATGAACACAAAATAAAACCCAAAATAGAAGAGTCGAACTCTAAAGGGAAAAAAATTCTATAAGACAATAAAAAGAGAAAAGAAGTATAATAAAAAAGAAAAAATATGATTTTAGTAATAAAGCAGAAGGCTTAAATTTAGAGAGAAAATACAGGCAAAGGAGGAGAAAAAAATAATTGAAGAAGTAATACAAGAAAATGTTTCAGAATTCAAGGAACTGTATGTTCACATTTAAAGATTTCATTAAATACCCCAGTGTTGTGAAAAGTGAGCAACATACACTATGGGTATCGTCATGAAATTTCAGGACATAGGACACGAATAAAGAAATCAGAGAGAGGGAAATAAAGTGTGTACACAAAATGCAGCTATAAAAATATCAGAATAACATGAAAATAGTGGTGAATAATTTACAATGCTAAAGGAATTTCATAGAGCTAGACAATCAAAACAAAGGATCTCAAAAAAATTTTGTCTCTTCAAATGCAGAAAAGTGCATATATACATGAGTAATTGATTCATATGATATTTATTGCACCTGTTGCAAAGATGGAAAGGCTCTGAATTAAGCAATGTGGGCAGTTTCTATCTAAGTGCATGGATTTTATTACATGTAGTTGAAATGTTACACAATTTCTGAATGTCACATAATTTACAGGAATAGTGACTTGTTAAAATGGAAAGAGGATCTGTCTGCCGTTAAATGATTCATTAGCTGAATTTTTGCAAGCATATTTTCACCAGGAAGGAGAAAAAAAATGAAGAAAATTTCCTTTCCCTCGCTCTCTCTCATCTGTATCTTCTTCCATTATGTATATATTTGATCCAGATTCTGTATATTTCAGCCATCCAGATGATTTGTGAGGAGACTTGATGTAGTAAAACTCTTTCCTTTATTTCTCCAAAAATGATTTGAAGAGAGAGATTTTTAAACAAAATATTTTGAATGAGGTCAGTAACAATTTAATGTCATTCCTCTTTCTTTTATCTTTTGGGATTATGCTAAAATACCAAAATGTACTTTTATTAAAGGAATTGTGTGAAAGCCAACAAAGTGAAGAAACAGAGGTTTACTTAAAATGTGTATGTGTGACCGGTTGACCTGGTTAATTTTCCCAGGTAGGCCATGTATTATATGTGGTAGCATAATATGGTTTACTGCTTCATCAAGATTTTTTATTTTTACCAATATAACACAACATAGTTTTAATTTACACTTATCTAGTTCTCAATGAGATGGGGTATTTTAATACTTTTCAGTCCCAATATGGCCAAGATGAGATTGTAGAGAGTTTCTGGTTAGGCCACATCACAGGACAAAGAAAACAGATTGATCAATGCACACATTTTCTTATATATTATAGACTTCCTGGAACAAGTTTCACTGTGTCTATCTTCTTTAAATTACGCTAAACTGTAAAGGTGCATATATAGTGAGTTAGATGTGATTAATTCTAACTGGCAAAATGAGTTCTTTTTATTTTAACGTGCTTTTTCTGTGGAGGGATGGTATCTGTTAACTTTACTATAGTTTGGCAAACAAATTTCAGTGTAACTATTCTTGGAAGAAGTAGATTTTTCCAAAACCTACCTCTTTTTCCTTCTTCTTCTTTTTTTTTTTCTATAGTTCTGTTATGTTTGAGGAGAAGTAGTGGACATGCAGGGTCATGAAAATCAGTGAATAATATATGGAGAAAGTCTGTATTTGTGGTATTGAAGCACAAAACATCTGTTTAAACAACAAAAAAGCAAGGATAAGAATGATCATGAAAGAATAAAAGAAGTTGAAGAGCTGCAACACGTGATTGTGGGTTTTGTTTATTAGTTTGCAAACAGAACACCAGAGAACAGCAAGGTGTATAATTTCTACACATCTTTGCCAACACTTACCTCTACTTTTGGTTTGTTTGTTTTTGAAAATAGTAATCCTAATAGGTACAAGATGATATTTCATAGTTAGGTTGGTATTAACCTGAAACGATGTTGAACTTCTTTTCGTATATGTGTTTGTCATTTGTATGTCTTCTTTGGAGAAATGTCTATTAAAGTTCTTCCATGATTTTTAACTGGATTATTCAATTTTTTTGCTACTGATTTGTGTTAGTCTCTTATGACTTTGATATTCACCTTTTGTCAGAGATATGGCTAGCAAATATTTTATCCATTCTGTAGGTCACCTTTTCAAGCCTTTTAATAATTTCCTTAGCTGTGAAGATGTAATCCCACATCTATTTTTCTTCACTGCCTGTGCAGTTGGTATCCGATCTGAGAAGTCACTGTCAAAACCAATGTCATGGAGCTGTTTCCCATTGTCTTTACTAGTTTAGGTCTCATGTATCAGATTTTAATCCACTTCAAGTTAGTTTTGGTGTATGGTGTAAGATCAGGGTCCAATTTTACATTTTGCCTGTGGATGTACAGTTCTGTGCCCATCATTTGTGAAGGAAACCATCCTTTTTTCATTGAGTGTATTCTTGGCACTCTTGTAATGTGGTGCAGCAGCTATGGAAAACAAAGGAAAGGGTCCTTGTGAGTGAAAAATAGAAAAGTGATTCAGCAATGCTACTTCTAGGTATATATCCAAAAGAACTGATTAGACACTTGGAGAGATACTGCACTTCCATGTTCATTATTGCATTATTTACAACAGTCAAGGAATGGAAATAATGCAAGTGTCCATCAACATGAATAAAAAAAGAAAATGTATCACATTTATATGATAGAATTTTTTCAGTCTTAAAAAACCCACAAAATTCTTTCATTTGCCACAGCATGGATAGACCTAGAAGACATTATGCTAAGTGAAATAAATCAGTCACACAGGACACAGTGTGATTCCACTTATGTAAGGTATCTGTGATAGTTAATCTCATAAAAGAAGAGAAAACAACTGTGGATGTCAGGATCTAAAGGTGGACTAAATACCAAGTTTTGAAATCAGGTTGGAGATACACTAAGAGGAAAAGATAGTGCATGTTTATTCTGCCAAATGACCCATTGCAGTCCCTGAGTCATGCCTACATCTTAAGCAAACCAGGCTAGCATGTAAACATTTGGTTTATGAAGATAGAAAAAAAAAAAAGAAACCACTTTTATTTCTCATTTAATTTCATTTACTGAGATCCATTGTGATAGGTATTAGCTATTATAATTGCTGTAGAAAACCACTCCAAAATTAGTGGTTTAGGACAATCAGCATTTATTTGGGTTACAAATCTGTGCTAAGGTCTGTTTTAGTCTTGGCTAGCTCTCCCACATGTCTGGGGTAGACTGGGTTTGGGGTGATTTCAAATGACCTTCTCTGGGGTATTTTAGTTTTCATCCACATGTCTCATCTTCCAGCAAATCAGCTTTGACACATCTTCTTTTCAGTGACAGAGCAAGAAAGAGTCAACCAGTTTCTCAAGTGATTTTCAAGTCTGTGTTTGAGAAATTCTTATGGCTGACCCCAGAATCAGAGTGGGAAAGCCCTACAGAAATGTCATCAAAGGACATGGGTAGAGAGGCAGGGGTGAAGAATCAGAACTATTTTTGCAATCTACCATTGTGATTGTTCTTGGATCCTATTTACTACAGCAGAATGTGCACACTGTATGTCTGCTCTGCTGCTTGCAGAGAGCAGAACTACTTCAAAGCTGTACAAACCTCAGAGGGGCATGCAGAGGTAAAGCTGCATGACCTTATGGCACCGTGTCCCATAAGCATTTTGCTCAAGTACTCAGAGCTCATGCTGTTGACTAATAATAGGAAAGATGCCATTTGTGAACATTATTCTCATACTGCGGTCGACGGGAATTTTAACAACAATGCAATTCAGATTTTCATAAATTTATATCTCTTAGGAGAAATAAAGGAAGCACAATTAAATGTTGAATTATTGCTCTCAAGCAACCCATTTGTGAAGGATAATGATCTCACCTAGAAGATAAAAGTTTTCATGTGATTAGGTTCTTCAGCCCACAAAACATTATCAAACACCTGAGAGTAATATGTAAAAGACCTTCCTTTAGTTCCTTGGGCTAATGAAGAGGAATAGTGTCTCCAAGGAGGCTTCTGCCCTGGTCTTTTGCAAATGCCTCACCATGGTGTTTTCAGTTACAGGTCATGACTCACAGCTCCTGGGTTTTGTTCAAGATCACGTAGTTTATCTTCAAGATGTGGTATAAATTTTTCCTGTTGGGCTCCACTGCCAAGCAAACACTATTATTATTCAGTTCATAAATTGTGCAGCACAATAAGAAATTGCAAACACTTTTACTAGTTCTATTTTCTTAGAATGGTTTAAAATTTCCATCTCCATTTGCTACGATTTGCTATTACATGAATTTTGACAGGCCTCTCCCAATTATCTAGTCTCACGATAAGCACTATGTGTTTCATGAAATGCTAAATGTTCTTCAATGAAAATCTGGTAACCTTGCTAAAGATGCAAACATTGTGATATATTTAAGTAATGATAATACAGTTAAAATTTATTGGGCAATCAGCATGACTTGAGTATTTATATATGTTACATAATTTTTAGAAAAAAACTTTTAGAAAAATGTTTAGAAAAATCAGCCAGACATGGTGGTGTACATCTCTAATTCCAGCTGTGTTAGGAGGATTGCAAGTTCAAAGCCAGCCTCAGCAACTTAGTGAGGCCCTTTTCAAAATGAAAAATACAAATCTCTATGGATGTACTCAGTGGTTAAGTGCCCCTGGATTCAATCCCTGGGGGAAAAAAAATCCTAAACTAGGGTGGTTTTCATTCCTCTGACTTGATAAGAACAACTTAGAGACAGAAAATTTATTTTGGCTTACAGTTTGAGAAATTCAGTCCATGATTGGCTGACTCCATTGCTCTGGGACTCAGTTGAGGCAGAACATCATAGCGGGAGGAAATGATGGAAAACTGGTCAGTTCATGGCAGCTGAGAAGCTGAGATCAAGAAAGACATCAGGGACAAATAATTCCCAAAGATCCACCCCAAATGACCTACTTCCTCCATCCATGCCCCATATGCCTACAATTACCACTTAGTGAGTCCACTCAAATTAATAATCCATCAGATTGATTAATGCACTGATTAAGTTACATCACTCATTATTTAACCATTTTGCTCTGAACATTTCTGTATTACCACAGGTGATTTTGGGGGACACCTCATATCTAAACTATAATATTCCTCACTTTTCCCCCTAAATTTTATTTCCATCTCACAATATAAAATGCATTTAGTTCATCTTTAAGAGTTCCCATAGTCTTTAACAGTCCCAGCACTGCCCAAAAGTTCAAGTTCAAAGTCTCCTCTGAGACTCAAGAGACTCCAGGGGAACTTGTGGCTGTGAGCCCCTACAAAGATCAAAAGCAAGTTAGATAGATCCAATACATGAGGACAGAGAGTAAAAATGCCCATTCCAACAGGGAGAAATAGGAATCTGGGCTCATGGCAGTAAGGTGCAATCTCCAAAGAACTTGGACATCCCTACCCCTTTGACCTTTCAGCAGGCTTTCTTGGAAGACTGTCCACAATACAGTATCTCTTGATCAGGGGTGGGGAGGTCTCCACTGCGGTTTCAGCGTCATTCTCATAGCTTCACGCATTGCCCTTTCTGGGGCATACCTCAGTGTTTCCAACCTGCTCTACTTAGTCTAGCCTCTCAGGTCTTCCTTTGAAATCTTGGTGGAATCTCCATGACCACTTAACTCCAGTATCCTGCATTCCTGAAGACCCAGCACTATGCAGATGATGCCAAGGTCTATTGTCAACTCAGGCTGACACAAGATCCCCTGGAACTCTGAGCCCTGTGAAAACAATCCTGGCAAGTGTTTCAAATCTGTCCTCTCTGTTTTCTTCTCCTCATTATTACAATGTACATGGCTAAAAGCAAGCCACCACCTGAATGCTATGCTGCCTTGAAATTCCTCTGCCAGATTAATAAGTCCATTACCTTGAAATTCAGCCTTATAGAAAATCTCAAGAAATGGGCAAAATGTAGACAACTTCTTTGCCAGAATGTAACACATATGGCTTCTAGTCTCAGTCCCCTCTGAAACCTCAGGATCACATTATTTACTGTTGCCATTCCTGGTTTGCTAAACTTCATCATAATTATCCATTAAGCTCTGCCCACAGCAGTCTTCTCCAGCTTGCATCTCCAGGATTTTCCAAGCCCCTCCAACAAACGAGTTTCAAAGGCTTCTGAATCACAGTTAAAGCAATAACCACACTTCGCTATCAATTTCTGTATTAATTCCTTTCTCATTGCTGTGCCTAAAATCCTAATAAGAACAACTTAGAGGAAGGAAGGTTTATTTTGGCTCACAGTTTCAGAGGGTTCAGTCCATGGTTGGCTAATTCCATTGCTCTGGACCTCAGTTGAGGCAGAGCATCCTAGAGCAAGAGTGTAGCAGAGGAAAGCCACTCAGTTCATGGTAACCAGGATGCTGAGAGGGAGAGACACCAGAAACAGAACCCCAAGGTTTGCCCCCAGTAAATAACTTCCTCTAGCCATACCCACCTTCTGACAGTTGCCACCCGGTCAGCTTATTCAAGTTATTAATTCATCAGATGAATCAAACCACTGATTAGGTTAAAACTCTAATAATCCAATCATTTTACCTCTGAACATTCTTGAATTACCACAGGAGGTTTTAGGGAGTACTTCATATTCAAACAACAGCAGGTACTTTAACAGTCAGGAAATTGAAGCGCTGGGCAAACAGATAACTAAGAGATAATTTGTAAGAGAAGGGAGAGAAGTGACTGCTCTCAGTTTGGAAACTCTTTCTGTGCTGCAGTCCAGAAATTGCCCGCATATATTCTAAGTCTAGTACCCATTAATTGGGCAATATAGAAGCAGAATTCCTTGTTTCTACTGTCTGACTTTTCCAAATAGAAGGAAGATGTAAAGGATTTCAAAAACTGAAATTCAAACTTATCAAACATATCATTCCATTCCAGTTTTGGTTTTGAAAAGTAACTGTTGAATCACCGTCATCTTAATCCTCTACTGCCCCTGAGATGGGCTCATCATATGACTTCAGGTTTAGAGAATTCCAGTCGAGGTCTTATACCTCCAGAGATTTGGGGGCCTTCTCTAGCTGCCTTTTAAAATGCCTATGTGGTAACATAATTTAGTTTCATGCTCTTTTTCTCTCTTTCTAAATTTTAATCTTGGAACATGCAACTACACATCAACCCTTAACAATCATTCCAAACTGTCTTTCCCTGACATTAAAGGTAGGCTTCTTTAATTGCTAACTTTAATCTGTTTTGGGGGGTTCTCTCTGTTAAGAGCTCCAATTGTCTTTATGCTAGTCCATTTTGTCTTTTTTCCATCCCTTTTGTTTTCCCTTAAATTTTTTAGCCACCTTCTTTTCACTTATTGCAATTATCTCAAATCCTTCTTCTATGTTGCTTCCTCAGTTTTAGGGCATATATAATTTGTTCTTTATTTTTAATTTCTCTTTTACTTCTATAATACCATTATTTTGGCCCTCATCTTATTTCCATGTCTCTGTTATCTCAAATCCTATTGTTTTATCATCTTGTCTGAGTTTTTATGTATTAATTCTTTGTTCTTATATTTTCCTATGCCACAAAGCACAAGTAGGAACATTCCTTCTCTGTATTTTTGGTTAACTTTTGTTATTATTTTTTCAAACTGCAAGGTCTTTTGTATACTGTATTTCTCTTTTTGAAGGAATGTAGTATTTTCCTGCCTGTGGGATCACTTCATTGAGTCATTCTCCTAACACATAGTGGATGACACCTTACAGCTCTCCCTACCTCTAAGGCTGATATGTACTTATGTGTAGTACAAACCCATGTAGAAGTTAGTTTCAGTTTCAAGTATTACGCTCTGTCAAGTATTGTTGTCTGTTAAGGAGGCATCCAGTAATGGTTAGTGCAATCTTTGGTGGGAAGAATGAGCTGTTTTGACAATCTTGTTATTCCTGTATAAATATTCTATGAACTTTAAGTAGAGACCAGGAATCCTCATTCCATGGAAGTGTAATGGGAATGGGAAGAGAGTAAATACACATTTCCCAGAGTCTGAATAATTTTTTTTCCAGTTCACAAAAGCTCCCTAGTGTATATGTGTTTAGGAAGATTCATCTCCACTTTTGCTCTCCACCTATTTCACCATGCTCCTTCATTCCAAATTTGAAAAAAAAAAAAATATCAAATTGTTAGCATTTGTGAAAATTGTCAGGAATTAATCAACTCCCTAACACCATTTACATAAGTCAGGTGTTTTAATCAGCTTTTTTGCCACTGTGATCAAAAGATCTGACAAGAACAACTTTAGAGGAGGAAAAGTTTATTTGGCACTCATGGTTTCAGAGGTCACAGTCCTAGATAGCTGACTCCCCTGCTCTGTGCCAGAGGTGAGACAGAACATCATGGCAGAAGGTTGTGGAGAAAGAAGTGAGTTCAGGGCTTGGCAATCAGGAAGCAGGGAAAGCTCTGCTCATCAGGGACAAACTACAGAACCCCAAAGTCATGCCCCAGTGACCTACCTCCTCCAGCCACATCCTAACTGCCTGCAGTTACCATACTGTTAATCCATATGAGTGGACCAATCCACCCATTAGGTTATAACTCCCGAAATTGAATCATTTCACCTACGAACATTCTTGCATTTTCTCACACAGGAATGTTTGGGGGGACACCACCAATCTAGCTGTTGTATGCTACAGTGTATTGGGCCCATTCCTTGATTGCTTATGGATGGTGAATATTTTCCCTTTTGGCTATTTTGTTGTTGTTGTTGTTCATTTCATTAGATATTCAAGGAGAGAGAAATCTATCATTTTCTACCTGGAAGTCTGCTGCTGATTTTTTATTAATGGTTAAATTTTGGTTTTGTGGTAACAAAATATCTATGTTTCCTAATGAATTTAAATAGTTTCCATTATTTAATTAGGTTCATGTTACCTTGGTTGCAGTGAGCTAAATGGGACAGGTCTCCACAGTTTGATTTTTTTTTTTTTGGTATAAACATCTATCCCTCCCTCAACTTGTATAGCATGATTATTTCATGACTCATTTTATTTTAATGTTAGTGGCTTCTTGTCATTTTTTCTTTGACCATAAGCAAACTAAAATTCTATTTGGAATTAGGTAGAATATGCAATTTAAAAACAAAATCACTTTTTGTACAAAAATACCTATTATAACAACAACTTCTAAGTCAACAGTACAGTTTTTCTTCATAAAGGGGTTCAAATAGTTTAATTCTAGTTTTTAAAAGTCTAATGTGGGGCTGGAGATGTAGCCCAGTGGTAGAGCACTTGCCTAACATTGAGTGGACCCTGGGTTCAATCCTCGGCACCACCAAAACATAGTAACAAAAATGATAGAATTAAAATATTTAAGTTAAAATACATACACAGAGTTTGATTTAACCAAATTGTCACTACTTTATAAAAATCTTCCAAGTGGAAATTTGGTTCAAAAATGGAGTCCCATTATTGTGTATTTTTGTTGTTTGATTTTGGTTTTGGTGGTAATGGGGATTGAACTCAAGGGCACGTTACCACTGAGCTATATTCCCAACCTTTTATTATTTTGAAACAGTGTCTCACAAAGTTGCGCAGGCTAGCTTTGAACTTGCGATCCTCCTGCCTCAGTGTCCTCAGTAGTTGGGATCACAGGTATGTGCCACCATGCAGGGCATTATGGCGTGTTTTAAGTTTACCTGCTCTTGTCATCATGTCCTTGGTGTACAAGGAGCGACAGCATGAGAAATAGCTCTGTCAAAATCACTTAGAGGGATGTCACTGGAGATGAAATCCATTCTGTCAACCCGATTTGTCTTCGTGAAAATGCAAGGGGGAAATTTTGCTCAAGTCACACAATCTCATAAAAACAAAACTACACCCTGAAAATAGTGTTATTTTAACACTATGAATTGGGAAGGTAGTTTCCCTCTCTTGTTTCGCTGTTCAGAAATTTCAACACTGGAAATCACTTTACTGTGTGGGTGAGCGTGCTGTGCATTTCGGCTATTTTTTTCTCTGACTCCATATTCACTCTCAATTCTCACTTGCCTAGTTTGAATTTACTTATTCACTTTTTAAATTTAAAATCCCTAATACACATAAAAGTATTTGGAGATAGCCTAATGAATAAATTAAATATGTAACCAATCATCTCAAGATTGTTGGAATATAATGATGATAATCTATACTTAAAGTTTCATTAACTTCTATTCTTGAATGGTTACACTTATCACTTTGCTCAAAGTAAAACTGAAATTCATGTGTGTTCATCTTAGGCTCATTTATAATAGCAAAACAAAAATCTTAATATACAACAAAAAATGAATTATTATATTTTTGCTTATGTATTTTTTCCAAGTAATATTAAATGGTGATTAATTAAAGGGGAAGTTCTTATGACAGACCTAACTGAATGGGGTGCAAGTTCTATTACACTTTTAATTTAGTTGATATAATATGAGTATAAAATATCTTCAAGTAAATACATCAAACATTAGATGTTAAATGTTTCTGTTAGTTTTGTGATTTTTATAGGTGATTTTTATCTTGTCACATGTCTATAATTTTCACGTGTTCTGCCATAAATATCATCGTTAACAAAACATATGCTTTTTCAATTTTCAATTTCTGTCATACTCTAAAATAAATTTTATGGAGGTAGAAAAAAGGTAATGTTTATTGTTCTAAGATGACTAAAATCCTATCTCCCCACCACACACAAACAAAAGCCCAAACGCCAGAAAAACAAGAAACCACCTTGTTAAGTTTACTAAGTACACCGTACGACCCTAACTTCTGAAGAATCATGGTTTTCCTCCAAAATTATCCATAAATTCTTCTCTTTTGTTATAATAACCAGCGTGGTATTTTTTGTCATAAAGAGGAAATCTATAAAGTACCGAAGTTCTGTGTGTAGGGACCTAGAATGGTCAGTCTTGGTCTCAGGAATTGTCTATAATATGGAATAAGGAAAGTTGACACAGATGTCAAAGATAACAACTCTTTCTCATTTACAAACCAGACTTATTCTACAGTATGCCAACAATAAAAATATCGAACCTTTCTATACTCTTCAGTTTTACATTTTTACTTCAGTGGTTTTATAGTCTCGAAAAAGGAGTGTGGAAGTATGGTAGTGCAAGATATATCACGATTACAATGCTGCCAATTCCCTCCATGCATAATTATGCTGATCCCATTTTTATATTATTCTCTACTATCAACATTAGCATCATTCCCCACATGTGGAAAACATATAGTGTGTTTTATTTCGAAGGAGATAAAGTCAAGAGATGGATTGCAATTGCTCATGTTGAGTTGTGAGTGACTTTTTCTCCACAGCAAAAATACGTCCTCTTTTAGTACAGCTTCCAGTACATTGAACAGTTGGTAATTTCTTTTTCTTGCTTTAGTCTTTTTTTCCACAATAAGAAAATACTCTAACGTGGGGATGAAGGTGCTTTCCTTCTTATGTGTTCTACATTTGTAGTTAAATTATTGATTTTTAGAGACATTGTTTTAGCAGAGAGAGTGTATGTGTGTGTGTGTGTTAGGACAACGGACACCCAAAAATTTTGAACAAAAAGTGTTTTAATAATTCCTATAGCTCAAGAAATCAACCATTTCATATATTTCTCTTTAATCTGTAACATTAAGTTGTTCTATGTTCCCTGACATTGTCAGTGTCTGAATTTCCAGGAGTGTGCACAGTGAGAATTCTTCTATTTAACATTCTTTGGTGCAAGGACTTAATTAAAAATATAGATGGTTAGCTATTAGTTTTCTCTCTTTTACTTGTCATCAAAAGTATTACATAATTTCTGTGAAAATACCACTAGATTGTTCATATTCTTTCCCCAAAGAGAATTTTATTTCTCTGAAAAGTAGGTCATAAATAAGTTATGCTTCCAGATTTTTAAGCTTCTGTGAAATAAGTCATTTTTTAAACTGATATTTGACTTGCATTTTTCCTGCAGCAACTCACACAAAACATGAAAAAATAGAGAGGGAATTTCATAGCCTTGGAAGTTCTCCTGTACATAAAACACTACTTCTAGCTTCAACTTCCTTATTTCTTAAAATTCATTGAAGGATTTTAACTTTTTCTAATATTTTGTAAACGTAGGAAAAATAAGTTTAGTGCTTTTGAAAAATAAGTTTAGTGCTTATTTATAAATCATTGCTTTTGCAATTATGCCAACCATTACTCCAAAATACTGATGTTTCTCTACCAATATTATACTATCTTCTGTTTCTCCTTGGAATACACATTCTTTAAAAAAATTGCCTTTCCCCCCCTTTTTTTTTCATGAACCCTCATCTACCCACAAATAGAGGAAAATGTATCTTATTTCACTACCTTAACAAAAATGAAAAACTTACTAATCCTCATTTCTCCCTTTCTCCCTGTTCACATCAAAATTCTCCAAAAATCTTTTCTTCTCAAAAACTCCAATTCGAAATCCCAAATCTTATTATTTCTTATCAAATTCACATTATCAATATTGCTCCTTTTATTCTTTCTTAAACCAGTTCATCTAGCTTTTATCTTTATCACACCAATAAAACTACTTCTGTCAAGTCTTCACTCACTCTTCTTACTCAAATCCAGTATTATCTCCCAATCGGCCCAGGGTTGACCTGTGGGCAGCTGTGGCACAGCCAATCCTTCTCTCCCTAAGAAATGTTCTTTTGGCTTCCAGGAGTTTTACTCCATTCTGGTTCCTTTTAATAGCTCCTTCTCATTTCTCCAATCACTAAAGAGGGAAATGATGCCACGCTCCATCTGTGTCTGTACCTTTTCTTTATGAATTCATCTGGTCTCACTGATTTAAGTTCCTTCTTTATGCCAGTGCTGCCCAGATGTATATATCCATCATGTCTAAGCTGTCCTTAACATATGCATATATACCCTATCATATACACATGTACATACTATATATAGTATATGTAACATATACATATATCTATATATGTAAATATATGAAATGCCAAACATGTAGCAAATTGGCCATATCTAAACTTGAGAGTAGGGGTGGGGAGGAAGGGGAAGAGGTTGATCAATTATAAATTATGTAAATTATAGTTAGAAGAAATAAATTCTACTGTCCTATTGCACTTTGAGACAATTACATATAATGATAACGTACTGTATGCATTTGAAAATCTAGGAAAAAATATTGAACGTTGGCACCACAAAGAAAATGACAAATGCTTGAGGCAATATGCTTACCTTGAGTAGAACATTACACAATGTATATGTGTATTGAACCATCATGTAGTACCTCATAGATATGTATAATTTTTGTGTTGATTTTTAAAATGGAAAAAATAAGATAAAAGCACCTTAATGTCTAAACTTGTGACTCCTGTTCCCCATCTCAATAGTGTCCCTTCCATCCTTCCAAATGATATACCAAAAAAGCCTCAAGTTGAACTCTCAAGTTGTGCTCTCACATTCCATGTTCACTCCACCAGAAAGCCCTGCAGACTCCACTTCTCCACACACTGGGGCTACTGGGCCTAGACCCTCGCTGCCATCCCCTTTCAGCTAGGGCCCTGAATGATAGCCTCCTACATGGTCTTTCTGCTTTTATTCCAGTTCCCTCATTTTCCACAAAGCAGCCAGTGATTGTTTAGAACATGAGGACAAGCAAGCAGCGCCTCCATTCAGAGCCTCTAATGGCTTCCCATCTCTCAGAAAAATGGAGAATGTTCTTATCATGACCTAAAAGGTCCAAAGACATGGCTATGCCCACCTCCCTAAATTTTTCTTAGTGTCATGCCTGTTGCTGTCCTCCAGAGACACTGACCTGGATTTGCTTGGACACTCCACGTATGTCCTGCTTCAGAGTGAGCTCTTACTTCTTTTCTCAGAATGCCCTTTCCCAGGTTTCTACACGGATCCCTTCTCAGTTCCTTTATTTTTATTTTTTTACTTCAGTGACACCTTCCCTCTGTGCTCCGTTTAAATTCTCGCCTCCATTTCCCCATTCCATTTCCTGCTTTTATTTTTCTGTTTCATAGTTATCACTATCCCATATACTGTGTATTTCTAATATAATTTGTTCATCATCTGTGTCTCCCAAAACAAGAATATGTTTTATCCCTTTTGTTCAGACCTATATCAACAGAACCTAAAAATATCAAAACTGTAGAGTACACAATAGATGTTTGAAGAGCGAATTAATCAGCGCACACCAAAGTGTAACTAATACAGCACATTTTTAAAGTTTAGGGTGAATTATTTTATTTTAGACAGAAGACTTATTCTCCTAAAATATTTTGCATATGCTGATATCAAATTTAGGTTATATTACACTGTACTTCTGTTACCTTACACAATACATATAAATTGGATTCATAAATTTTTCCACACCATATATATGGTGGGATATGCCAGGATACACAAAGTAAGAACAATCAAGTTTGAATTAAAAATCGGTATTTCATAAATAATGTCAATATAGCTCTATTAGCTATATTGAATCAATAGGTGAGATGGCAGATATGGAATTTACAGGACCTTTCTCAGCCTTAGGCAATAAAATGGAATTGTTCAAGAGCTTTGCTCAGAGACACCTTGAAAACCTCAGATGGTTCCAGAACGACTTGCTGAGAATGATTTTCTTTGTGACTTTATCCTTCTCTAAACAATGAGACCCTTTTCTAGAGAAAGTATCAGACTTACATATAAGCCAAAATATACATTTCTCAGAATTTTTTTTTTCCTTCAAGAGAGGGATGAAGTGATGGCAAGAGTAGTTCCTTGTGTTCCCTGAGCCAGGATTCTGCCTTCTCATCAAGGAGGCTGATGGGATTGTTCTGGATTGGTGGTGAGAAGACTGGAATAGAGTATGTAGACAGGAGTTTTAGCCTCAGTTCTGTTTATCTCTTTTCTCCATTTGCCCACCATCGATCTTTCAAAATATAATGTTTGACAATCATAATAGTCTGCTAATGACACATTTGAATACTGTGGGATGAAATCCATTATGTATGTAAAAGAGCTGCTTGGATGTTAGTAAGAAACTATAATGTGATCGTTTGTTTACTAGAGGTTTTGTTGAAAAGATCCTGAAATTGTGTGAGAAGTTGAACTTAACCCTCCAAGTTCAATTTTAAGCTTCTAAGTTTGATAATCTTTAAAAATTATCTATTTACACACTGCATTGTAGTGTTTATGCGAGGAAATGAAATTTTATTCCTGAGCCTTATTTATAATTTGTGTTTAATAGAAATCCACAGTTGAAAAAACACTTTTTTGCTCTATGAATTTTGCATGAATAAATAATAGAGGCTGGAAGCAATTGGCAGTTGGTTATTATAAGAAAAGAAAACTGATAGCACTAGAATATTTTAACCATAAATGACATAGTGCAGAAAATATATTTAATGCAGAATCCTGGTTCTAGTTGAAGAGCAATATAATATATCATTTGGCCCATATTTGTTTCCTTCTAAAAGAATGTGGAAGAAAATAAATTGTTCTCTGAAGGTATAGACTAAAAACTGAAAAGCATTTTGGGATGCACATATATCAGAAAATTCATTAATAAAAACAAGCAACTGGCAATTGTATTTTTGACAGGAAAAATTAACATATGTGCAGCATTTTGGTTAGAGTATAATAAATATAAGACAAAGGTTCATATAAATCAGTCAATGAACATTAAATAGATTTGAATCAGAGTTACTGTTAAATTCTTCATTGGTCTTATATAACAATAAGAAACTTTGGATGTCAGGGCAAAACTAGATCAAATATTTCCATTTTAGGTTTAAAAGTATGGGTTGATGCTATGCTGAGGGCAAAACAATGTCACTAAACTTCTACCTTTCCAATTAGTTAAATTTTATAAATAGGACCAAAATTATCTTCTAACCATGGAAATTATTTCCTGGTTTTTCATCTGTTTTCTTGCTCAGAAATTTAATCTAAGCTGTAGCAGAAATCAACTATTCTTTCCATCAAGGAATTTATAGAAATAAATGAAAGTTATTATCTAATGATATAAAATTAGGTCTGGTGAATTCTTTGAGGGAAGGTCATTTTTCAAAAATCTTCTGTTTGACTTGCCTACACGTTGGTTGTGAGATCAGCAGATCTCACAACCATTTAGTACAACATTTAGTACAACATTTTGTACTAAATGAGAATGGGAACATGCATGATGCAGCATAAGGGAGCTTCATTATTTAATGCCTTAACAGTTGGAGGGTAATATATTTCAATAGTAATTATTTAAATATCAGAGCTAAAATTGAAGTCAGCCCTTATCCAAGTAAATGATTTATATGGTTAATGTGCTCAATGAATTAATTAAAATCAAGTTAAATTTGAGAATATAAGTCAAAGATACACACATACAACTATTTGTCTATACCTTTCTTTATTCTTTTATTCATATAATTATTTGGAAATTATGTAAGGTGGATTTTTAAAGGCAGGCAGGAAAACCAGTGCAGAAAGTGGATTAGTTGTATCATATATTATCAAAAGAGATATACCAGACTAATAATAGGAGAAAGAATGCCTTAAATACTTGAACTGTGTAATAACAGATTTTTTATATTGCTTTGAAAATAGCATCTGGATGTAGCCACACCCCAAAATTTCCCACTGCCTTTCCAAGCTAACTCATCTTTTAATTTTTAATACCACATTAGTCAGATTTTTAAAAAATAACCTTGAACTATAAGACTTACTAAAATGGTTGATTATTCTACCATAAGAATGTAACACTTCTTTTGTATCAATAATGTCTTTAAATATCACCAACCTGTCAGGCTACTTTATGCCAATTTTTAGTGTTTTCTCCCCAGTGCACTGGCTGTACCTCCCAGCCTCAGATGGACGTATAAGTTTTCAAAACCTTGTTCATGTCCCTCTGTCACATAGATGAGGACTTATGCCTTCAGGTAGAATCAGTCCATTGTTCCTTGTTTCCAACATGAACATGCCTACAACTCATATATGTGACCTCTCATACTGCTATAATTATTGTTGACCTATCTGTAGTATGTCTCAAAATACCATGAGCTTCCCAGTCAGTTGTCAATGACTGGCATATGCTGAGTTCTCAGATGTTTGTTTATGTACATGAACAAAATAACGGTTTGATTTATTATATGTAGCAGAATAAAGAGTGACCTTACAATTATTCCTCCTTAGATGTGGTGTAATTTTCATTTGCATGAACATCTTGTTTAATATAAAAGGATGGACATATGTAGTTAAGTAAATTTGTGCTATGTATATGCAAAAGAAAGCTGCATCTCTAGAGTAGACAGTTTCCTTTTGATAACTAAATGGCCAACTACTGCCAGGGCATCAGAGAAAAGTAATGCATAGTACGTAAATTCTGTTTCAGGAAAAACATGATGGGCCTTAAAAACTTATATACTTATACACTGCCTCTGCATGTTTGAGGGATGAAGTACAAGCAACAGAGAGACGGAAGGAAGAAGTGGAGAGAGGCCTCAACAAGTACCTACCAAGAGCAAGAGATTATTCAGTTCCAACCCTGGACTCTGACTTCTGGCCTTGCCAGGGACTCAGTACAAAATTGCCCAGATGTGGTACAGGAGGGAATGTGTAAGACTTCTTTCAGCAAATTAAAAAGTGAAGCTGATTTCGGTTGTGAAGCAGATCTAAGCTCTAGCTGGACAAATGTCAAGTCCTTGATTAAAGGAGAAAGATTTCACAGTCTCTTAGACTATGAAAGATCAAAGATTGTTGAAAATGCATTCAGAAAACAGAAACTACATTGAAAAGTAAGATTTGGGGTATCATTTTGTACCCCCAAATTCTTGTGCCTCTACTTTTCATCATGCAGAAAATGTATATAGCTTACAGAGAAGAGAGTGACCAGGCATCAGCCTCAAGGGTAACTGGGCTCATTCACCTGTCTCTCCAGGGCCTGAAACAAAGCCCTCTGGGAGGGAAACCAGTAATCTTTTCCTTATTTCAAAGACAATTTCTGGAGAATTCTGCTCATCACCTTTTCAGAGTCCAATATTTCAATCACTAACAGAACTTTCTTTTGAACCAAATTTAGTGTTCTTGTTCTTTCTTATTTATTTTTTCTTTTTGAAAAATGTCCTCTTTATCTGTATGTTTACTTGAATTCAGAAAATAACAAGGGATTCAGACACTCAGCATTTGCAAACACAGGAAACACTTTTGAGCAATGTTTGAGCATTTCTGCTTTCTCTTCTTCATGATCTTCAAAGCAGGTAGTAGATAAACTAGTTAGGAGGTCCTTGTGGTATGTTTAACAGATTTTCAGTAGTTGTGCTGTTCTGTGAATCTCTTAAATTGTCTTAATTCGTGCAGGTACCAGAAAAGAATTCATTATGAAATAATGAAAGAAATAGTAATTTTTTTCAAAAGTTAAAAGCCCTAATTGGAAATAAAACTTCACTAATATTACTAAAATATCAGTTAATCCAACCCTTGCTTGAATAAAATTCAGCAATATAATGTAATGTGTGTTACCCTATATTGAAATATAATTCCTAAGTAGAATTTAGGAATTCAAAGTCTCAGGCAAATTATAGATTTTCAGAAATACACTACTTTTTGAAAGAAAAAATATGAGCTCTATCCATCATTGTTTATATAAAAAATAACAAATACTGAATATATAGTTCTTTTTAATTTAAGAAATTAAAAGAACAAAGTATCTAATTTTCTTCCATGGTTTGTTGTTGTTTTGTTTAGGTTTATGCTTGACTGGAGATTGAATTTAGGGATAGCTTTTTAAATTTTATTTTATTTTTATTTTGAGTCAGGTTCTAACAACCTGGAACTTGCTATTCTCCTGTGTTAGCCTCCAGAATCACTGGGATGATAGGCATGTGCCACCGTGACCCCGCAATGGTTCATTTTTATGTCATGGAGGGATAGGTTACTCTCTTCATTGCCAAGGCTAAGAGGGTCACAGTGATCAAGGACTCAGAAGTAGGGAGGTAGAGCTCAGATAGAGCATCTCAGACCCCCAGAAGGGCCTCCCTCTGCAGGTGGATATGGAGTTGTTCAGCTTGAAAGAAACAGAGAGCTCTCCAGGGTGGATCTGAGGCTTAGATCAAAATCTTTGTCTTGAGTAAGGTCTGGTGGAGAGCACTAGGTTCCTTCAGAATAAAGAGACAGAAAGGAATCCAGGAATGCAAAGTCAGCCTGAGAGTGTCCTGAGCAATACATGGTATCTTTTCTTTCTTTTATGGTTCGTGTGTACAGGACACTTCCTAAGCCAGTGATCCAAGCAGAGCCCACTCCCAGACCTTTTGGTATTCATCCTGATAACCCTTCCTTGGTACTGACCTCCCATTCTTTCAGTATAAATACTTGGCTTTCTGAGACATGGAAAATATTCTCCAGTGAATGATAAGCTCCATTTATGACTTAATTTATTCATGAATTTGAATTGTTTAGATGAAACAAAAAAAATCATAAGGTATGTAAGTAATAGTTTTGCACCTCTTCAGTATATTTTACCTACTATTTTTTCTTTAAAAAGGAATGGAAGTACAAATGAATTAATCTGTTTATCTGCCTTCATAGTTCTGCCTCAGAGGATGATTCTGCCTTTAGTCTTTTCTCTCTGACACTCTTGATTTTGGGGGACACTGTGGAGATGAAACAACAGTGTATAAAACAGAAGCCATTAAGAAGTTTCCATAGCTGATGCTTGGGGGTGGGACAGGGCGACTTATCTCTGCAGTTGAGAGTAAAGAGTAAGAATGATGCTGTGATCATAGCGGTAATAAGCATAGCAAATGATAAGAGTTATTTGGGGTGTATTATATTATTTACTTCTTTAATAACTCTAGGATATAAATGTGCTATCCCAATTTTGTAGATCAGAAACCAATGTTCAGAGTTTTTGTTAATTCGACAGTTACATACTCGAAATATATTAGAGTAAGGGATTTGAACCGTGGTTTTCTGATTTTCAAATATTAGAAGCTGAACATCACACTGTATTGTGTGCTTGTTATGTATGCCTTGCTGTGACTGGAAGAATGAGAAATTAATATGGGGTAGGCATCTGCTAAACCTTTATCCCTCACTGTGGCCCTTTATCCAGAGACTGTAAAAAGTACCAGAACAGAGATGCTTTAGAGGAGAAATGGCTCCGCATCTTTTCAAGTCAGATTCCCTGAAGTAAAATTCAAATGAGTGCATGGAGTGGGAAATGTCCACCTAACTCCCTCACTGAAGGAAACGTGTATTGAGAACGACTGTGTGATGTGAGTGCTGGGGAGAGCAGGCCCACCTCCAGCTGATGGAAGACAACACAGCTGTGACCCCAGCTGTGTTCCCTCTCCATGGAAGTCACACACAAATGATGACTATCCTTTATATGCTCTCCTCTTTCTCTTTAGTGTGTAAGGGCCAGCTAATAGAAACTCTCCCATTAGAAACCACACGATGCCCCTCCAACATATTTGTCGGCCTTTTCACTGAAGTTCTCTCACATTACCCAGCCTGTTCTATTTCTTTGTGTTCTTTTGAAACACTTAATTACTCTGCATCATAGATCCCTTCAAGAGTAACAAGAAAGACACAGAGAGACCTTAAGGAAGTGGGCTTTTTTTCATTTTGCTCCATAGCCTTTGGGTGAAGCTGTCTTTACAACATGTCCATTGATATCAGGACAATAGAGATTGGCCCCAGCCTAAATTGTGTGCCTCAGCTTATATCTGGCCAAGAACAAAAGCTGCCAAAGATTCAAACTACTTTCCAAACTGCTTCAGCTTATAAATTTTGAAATACTTTTCACTGGAGTTTTCCAGGCCTTAGGAAAATTCTTCTATGTATTTGTGATTCATGAACAAATGGCAACTGTGCCTGAAGGTAGAGTTAAAAGCTGTTGGACTCATTGACTATATAAAGGGTTTTAAAGTTTCTGTTTTTCTTTTTGCAGTTTTATTTTAGATTTACTTAAAACCAGACAATGATTTACAACTTGCATATTACCTGCTCCTGATTCAGGTCCAAATGACTTTGGTAGTAGGAACAGACACCACACAACCTTGTCACAGCTAGTGTCTTCTGAAAAAAAAAATAGATTGGATTAACTGCAAAGTCCAATTAGACTGTATATCCTACATTTAACCTGAGGAAAATGTGTAGGAAAAGACTGAGAAGAAGAGAAATGATTGTTTTGAATCTCATCAAGTGAGTCTTTCGGGAATACATTATGAAAATCAAAGGCAGTCCATTAGCCAACAGAAGCATGAAGTCTTTGTGGAGGGCAGAATTCTAAGATGGCACTATATGTCTCTCTGATGTACATGATTGTGTATGCTGTCCCCTTAGATGTGGGCAAAGTCTATGTAGAAGATGGTCACCCCTTGATTAGGATATGTTACATGAAAATGGAGAAAGAAATTTTCAGCTATCATTAGAATCCCAAATCTATTGACTTTGAGGAAATGTAAAAAGAGATTATCCTTGGTGGGTTCAACATAAGCAGGTGAATGTTTATAAGGGACCGAGTGCTTACTGGAGAGATTCAAAGCACAGGAGAGATCCAGTTGCAGTCCTTAAAAACGTAAGCTGCAAGGAAGTGACAGGGTCCAGGGAAGGGTCCACTGAGCAGGAGCCCAGAACAGTCTCTGTGAGCTGAGAATGATGCCTAGCAACAGCCAGGAAGACAACATGGCAGTCATACATGGCAAGAAAGAAATTCTGCCAACAACCTGAAACTGAATCTTACTCTTGTTGAGCCTCAATGAAGATGCACTTAGCAAACATGTTAATTTCAGACTCGTGCATCTCAGAACAGAAGATCCAACAGAAATGTGCAACATTCGTGACCCATGGAAACTGTGAGATAATGAATTTGTGTTGTTTCAAGCCACTGAGCTTTTTTAATTTGTTAAGCAGTAGAGAACTAATGTAATCTGTAAAGTGGAGGTGCTTCATACTTGAAGGGCTGTTGCCTCTATTCTGCCTACAGAACGTAGTTCATACTTCTTGGTACAAATTCTTTCCTCTGAGGTCCAGACTTGCCTATGAAACCTCCTTATTTTCTGCTTGTCTCCCAATGCAGACCTTTCTCTTCAGACTTGATAAATGTCTGTCTGTGTCCTGGGTAAAGCACACTCTTACCCTGAACCTTGTCACACACCATTTTCTTTGCATAAGTTTTTCCTCTTTGCTATCTGCCAAGTTCTATTCATAGCTCAAATCCACATCAAGTGTCATTTCCCTGTGGAGAGACCCCAGACTCCCCTTGCAAAAGTCATCCCTTTATGCTGTTATAGGTAATACCTTGCATGTTTTCTGTGGCAGATGTAGGGAACATTCTTCAAGCTTATCTGACAGCAGTCACTGACACCATGGTCTAAGTAAGCCAAACAGTCTGGACAGAGAAACTGAGGTAATGGTAAAGACTTGCCATGGAACGAAGGTCTTTGCAGTTGCTGAGGCTGAGTTTGAGCTGAGGGGAGGCCTCGTTCTGTCATGCATCACAGAAAGCTGTGATGTGAGCTCATTTGCGCTGCCTCTCCTCATGCTGTGTGCAGGAGCTTGCCATTCCCCCAGTCCTTTGTCTCAGACCTGTTGCTGGGCAGAATTGCTTAGGCATGCTTGGTTTGTTTACACTATCTGGACGTATAGTTCACCTACAGGCTGACTGTGTTATGCTTTAACAAGCATGTTAACCTGATTGGATAATGTACCTATATATGTCCTGTGCAACCCTAAATAAAATTAGATCCGTGCCTTCAGAGCTTGCTCTCCGATGTCTGAGTTAGCACGCTGGGTAAGGCTAGGTAGGGTAGGCATCGTTAGGGTAGGCATTGTTAGTCCTCACCCTCAGCAAACCCGTCTCTGAACATCTACAGCAGATACAATGTTTAATATGCTTGTGCATCTGTAAACTGTAACCCAATGGCTGGCACATATTAGGTTGTAAGCAACTAATGATGTGCTCAACAAACAATAAACAAATGAATGGTCTAGATTAGGACCAATATTAATCACAGTATGGAAACCAGAGTTACTACATAAACTATTGAAATATAGATAGTGCTGACTTTACATTTCATCTCATGACATAAAGAATTCCATTCTCTATTATATGGTTTGCAGCCTCACGAATAAACTAAAATTGAAAAAAACACCCAGTCCAAAATCATTATCATTTTAAACTGTTTTAGCTCCTTTCACACTTAGAGGCCCTGCTAATTATAATATCACTACTATAATTAATAGTAATAAAAACTAATACATATAGGGTATATGTTGCTTAAGCACTTTATGTAGATTAGCTTATTTAATCTTTATAAAATCATTTGCAATTACTTAGAATTACTCTTTGATGTAGATTCTACATCCCACAGGTAAGAAATTAAGACACAAAGAATTAAAGTGACTTGACAGATTCCAGTAGTTAGCAGGAGAGCTGGAACTGGAATCCAGGTATCCGACTCTTGTGTCCACTCTTGGCCACGTAGGTGCTACAGTTCTTTAATGATGGAGCACTGGTGGCACTGAGGTGCGCCGGTGCCTCTGCACAGCTGTGCTTGGTGGAGGGATAATTAGCACAAAAGCTCTCTAACCTCTTCTCCAGCCTCCACCCAAACCTTCTTTGCTTAGCACCAACCTGCTCTTCCAGAGCTCATCTAACCATGGAGTTTATAATTCCTTCAAGCTTTGCAAGAACAAAGTCAAACCATTTGTTCTTCAATGAAATCTTTGGTGTATTGAAAATTATTTTTTTTCTACTTTATAAAAACACATTAGTAAAAGTTACTTGTTTGTTGAAAAACTTACTCCTTGGTACGTGACATCTTTTAGCTACTTATAAAGCTCTTGATTATGTCTCTCAGCACCTCCTAGTTGAAGGGGAAGGGAGTACACATACATATTTGCATATAGTATTTTCAAAGCCAGAGATATTAAATCCCTTTATGGACAGAAAAGTAGATGGAGAAACAAAGCCATATTTTCTCAGAGCTCCTTCCCATCTGCCAGATTAGCACAAGGACCCTTGTGATCCCCTGGGCAGTTCTCTGTGAAGGAAAACGGTGTGAATCCAGATCTATTATCTCCTTTATATTGGCAATTTCAACGAAGATTTATATTGGTGATTTTAATAAAGATTTGAATGAGTGCTAAATGTTGAGGACTGAGGACCTAAGATTATTAAACTGGAAGATCTTTTCATAGGCAAAGGATAATTTAATCATCAAAATCATTTCCTTTCATCTCTGACAGTTTTAAAAGCATACCTTTAAAAGGTGCACAGGAAATAAAATTTTCCAAATCTTCTGTCTCTTGACAAAATTTACATGGTGATTTGTGGTGTTGTTTTTAATATATGCTATTTTTTAGAGCCAGTTTTAGGTTCACATGACTGAGCAGAAAGGAAAGAGATTCCCCACAAAGTCCTTGCCACCACATTCATAGCCTCCCCGTACCATTCTATACCAAAGTGCAAATTTGTAAATAATCAAGGAACTCCTGATGATGCATCATTACCAAACTCCATAGTTTATGTTAGGTTTAATTCTTGGTGTTGTATTTTCTAGGGGTTTTGACAAATTTATAACGTCATGAATCCACTTTTAAAGCATCATACAGAATAGTTTCATTGCCCTAAAAACATTTTGTGCTCTCTTCATTGCCCATTCCCCCAATCCCTGGGCAACTGATCTTTGTACTTTTCCATAGTTTTTCCTTTTTCAGAATGTCATAGAGTAAGCAGACTTTTCATATTGGTTTCTTTCACTTAGTAATATGCATTTAAACTTCTCTTTGTTATTGTGTAGTTTAAAAACAGATGATTCATCTCTTTTTAGGGTTGATTAATATTTTGGATGTACCACTGTTTAGTGTATTCATCTACTGAAGGACAGTTTCAAGTTGCATGCAAGTTTACACAATTATAAATGAAGATGCTATAAACTTTTATGTAGTGTGCATACAACTTTTAACATTGTTGGTTAAAATCCAAGGAATATTACTGTTGGATCATATGGTAAAAGCATGTTTAGTTTTGTAACACCAAAGGGTCTTCCAAAATGTCTTCAGCATTTTACATTTCCACCAACAATGAATAAAAGCACCTAGTATTTCACACTCTAGATTCCTCCCTCCCTCCCTCCCTCCCTCCCTTCCCTCCATCCCCCCTCCCTCCCTTCCTTCCTTCCTCCCTCCCTCCCTCCCCCCCTCCCTTCCTCCCTCCCTCCCTCCCTCCCTTCCTTCCTTCCTTCCTTCCTTCCTTCCTTCCTTCCTTCCTTCCTTCCTTCCTTCCTTCTTTCCTGTCCTTCCTTCCTTCTTTCCTTATTTATTTTTGGTACTTTTGCCACCCAGATTTATAATCCATAGGAAAATCACTGAGTTACTTTGGTGTATAGTATACATTCAGTAACATATTATGTATTGCACAGAAAGGAAATTTTTTTCAGTATTTTAAATCTAAGCAAATATAAGCATTGGAAAGGATGACTCGCTCATGTTATGGTGATAATTTCTAGTATTATAGCCAACAGTTTTCATGAAATTCAACATGAAAAGTGAGCTTGTTTATACAAATTCTTTTCTAAGACTTCTTTTAAATTGACAATAATTTTGTATATATACCTATATATCTATAGGGTACACCATGCACGTGATGTTTTTATCTTGCATATATTATAATTATACAGAAGATCAGAAGTCTTAAAATAACAAAGAGAATATTCAAATAGAACAGAAAGGGGTACTTGTCTCAACAGACACAAAGACTCAGTCTAAATTGGTAATTCAAGCAGTGTGATATGAGCACAGGGAGAGAAAAACAGACAGACAGAAGCATATGTCAGACCTAGATATGAGAGAAAGCATGGCAAGCTAGAAACTAGATAATTCTCTTAAAACTGTGATTGACAAAACTTCCTTTACATCTGAAAAAATAAAATTATTTCATTAAACCTGCCATTCACATACCAAATATACTCTAAAATGGAGTAAAGTCCAAAGTCTGAAGTGTGAAAGTGAACATTAGAGAATATCTCTATGAAGTCAGGGAAGGGAGAAGTTTTATGATAATGAATAAAAAAGCATGGTCTTATTTTCCCAATTAAAAACATATAATAAACTGCCCGTACTTAAAGACTTAAAGGATATAATAAATAAATTTTGAGATATATCACATATATATACATATCTGTCTATACATATATAGATATGAAATCATCACAATGTTGTAAAGATAGCATCTCTTTCAAAAATTGGTTTGTACACCTTCTTATGCCTGCACTACTGTGCCTCTGCACTGTCCAGACCCTTGCAATCTCTAATCTGCTTTCTGTCATTACATAGGTTGTCACTATACAACCTACTTGTAGCACATAAACATATAAATATCCACAAACACGCACTGGGTATGACTGCATTATCAATCAGAATATATTTCATACCGAGATACTGAGCCAAATTTTCCTGGAAAACAGTCATCTGACAAATCTGTGTGCAACTCATTCCATTGGTTATGCCCTTAATCTGAATTTCAAAATATCTAATTGGCACTAGGAAGTACTTTTACAGGTAAACCCTGTAGAATGTTGATCCTTTTAACTGACTTTTTTCAGCTCACAAACCTATGCTGGAAAATAAGACACTCCCATAGTCTCCATCTTGACAAGTAATAGATAACTCCAGCTCGTCAGGTAAATGGCTCATTTTTCTACTTTCTCCAGTCTTATCAACCACAGTTCTATATGTTTATAGCCTAATGCTGTTTTTCAAGCAGATTTTGTAACTTTGTTATTAGAATTTATAAGATACTCCTTTGTTGTTCAAAAGGCCATTAGCTTTTCTCCAGGTCTGATTTATTTGCAATTTCTGATTCTAGTTGACTTGCTATTTGAAAAAGTGAATCAGGTCGTATTTATCTTTGAATGTCCGACAACAGTAGGACAATTTTTCAGAGTTAATGAGTCAAATTATGTAAATTAGATTAGAACTTTTAAAACTTATTATGTCCTATTATCCTAGGACACCCATACAAACTTAAACAACAAATATATCACTTATGGTCACTGGGAAAGAAGTATTGTTTTTAGAGTTCTATTCTTTTGAGAAAAGTGATAGGTAAATGATTAGTCTACACACACACACACACAGACACACACACACACACACACACGCACACTCAAGCACAGGATGTAGAAGCTCTAGGTTATGATTTCCAACCTATTTTAATTCGCCTGGGTCAATTTCATTGAAAACTTTCACAGAACTGAAAACTTGGGACTTATTAATAAGGCATGAATGGAAAAATTGCTTTCAGTGCAAGTCTATCTGTTGCCTTAAGCCTCAAATGAGTCTAATAAGTAAAGATTCTGGTCTCTGACAATATAAGAGGGAATAGATAATTTAACTGAATTAGTTTTCTTTGCAAAAGGACTTTTTAAACATTGGCCCTTCCTTACATCATTCTTCCTGCTTGCTTTGGATCTGTTATTCTCAATATTGGTTGCATATCAGAATTTCTAGGGAGAACTTTTAAAATACCTTGATGCCCAGGTGACTTTTGGATCAATTAAGTATGAATTTGGAGAATAATCCTCCTTGTAGTTTTTAAAACTCTTTGAGTGATTCCGGCATCCAGTGGATGTCAAGAACAGTAGTTTAGAGAAACGTGCCCACTCATTTGACACTAGCTCTTCCTCCCTTTTTCTTCCTTGCATCTTGAAGCAAACATCAACCCTCTAAAAGGTAGTTTGACATAACACTGCTAATAAATCACTAAGTTTCCAGAAGTTCAAATGTAGCCCAGACCACTGGTGGCAGGTGTCCAAGAACAGGGGAACACCTGGTCATATGATGTTTAAGAGTAATGAATCCTGATAGTAAACCATCAAACCATTAAAAACTCTAAAAGCTTTCCAAAGAGTTGTTTCAAATTCATTAAAACTCTATCAGCACATGGGAGTTACAATTTACAGATTTCCTTTCCTTCCAGCTCTTTCTTACTCATTGTGTTCACACATATTCTTGAGGTGAGAGAGATTAATTTACAACAGTTCTTCATAATTTTTCTCTCAGTTATCATAATCCTGGATTTAAATGTTTATTTGATTTTAACAATGTAATACAAAATAGATCTTTCAAATAGGATAAAGGAAACTGCTAGAAATGATAACAGTATCTCCAAAGGTTGAAACAGTTCCATTGCTTTCCCAGAACATTTTAAAACAAGAAATCAGTGTATATTATAGATACAAGTTATTCATCTGATGTTCTTAGATTTTATTTTTCATCTGAAATGGCATATTTATGAGATCCTTCTTCCATGAAAAACTTAACATTAGTAAAAATGTTTCAAATCATTTTTCTTTAAAAGAAGATAAAATGCTACCAACTCATGACAAAGCTTTTTTTCATAAATCCCTAGCTACATTTTAGAATATATTTTATACTACCCTATCCTTCCTAATTTATCTTGGGTATTATTTTTGTATCTCTTAGAAATAAGAACTGATTTTAAACTTAAGAAAGAACTATTTTGCTTTGCTGTGATATGGTTGAGAAATGGTTCTGTATAACCTAGTATATATTGACTTGAACATATAACTAAAAATAGTATGTGTTTGAAATTTCAGAATAAATGTATTTAAGACTATTCTTTTAATGTGAATATTGATTATCATTTATAAGAGGTTATTAACTTTTTAAGTAATGGTACTAAACATATACATTATGTCTAGATTGCTATTTTATTTACTTTATATGCATTTTTTAAGCATCTGTAATAGTCCAGTCTGATGATTCCAATACTGGAAATAGGAAAATTCAATTTCCATATGACAGTCCAGACCCTAAGTTTATAAAATAATAGTATACTGTTCACCACACTGGCAGGAGGATAGAACTCTCTTGTAACATTATCTGTATAAAATAATTTTACATGTAATTTAGGCTATTTTATTTTGGGGTATACGAAGACACTTGAAATTGGCAAGTTTTATATTTTACTAAATTTTACAAGTACAGAAAACTTTTAGTAAATTGTTAAAAATATAAAATGTTCCTGTTACCAAAACCAAACAAACAAACAGAGCATGTTTATTGCAGGACTCTGGATAATAGAATTTTCACACAATCACTCTCTGAAATTTCATCAATAGCAAGTCATTGATCCACAGCAAGGATCCTATCCCTTCCCTTTCTTTTCTTTTTTTTTTTTTTTTTTTTGAGGCTAACATATCAGTGGTCATAGGGTAAGGTTATCTGGAAAACATACATGTTTTAGAGCAATGATTCAGAAGACACTGCTCAGCAGCCAGTAAAAACACTGTGGGGATAACCAGTTTCTTAGTCCTGATGTAGATGCTTGTGGAGAAATTTATTATCATTGAAAAGAGATGAGGGGCAAATGGGCCTGGGAGTCTAAACGTTCACTGATGATACAGTTTGCTTGATCACGTAGTGTAGCTCAAGGAAGTTCCTATTCCCAGGCAGAATCCAAATTGGACGCTACTCCCTTAAAGGATTTAAGCCATTTGGTCTCTGCTTTGCTGTCCAGTGGAGACCCAGCCAGTAGTTTCCTATGATGGAGGGATGCCTGCAGGCTACAGTGACACCTTGTACCTCAAACAGTGCTGACCCAAGTCCAGATGCAAAATCAAGAAGAGGTCTTCAGACGAGCAAAGACCAGGCATATGCTGCCAGTTTCCAGAGAATCTATGGGTCAAGGTGTCAAATTTCTTTGAATTAGAATCTGATAGAACATCATTTGTGAAAGACTTGAAAATATGCTGTGTCCATAGCTGAACTTCCCATCAGCTCCTACTGTCTGGAGGTAATACATTAAGGGACTGAAATAGTAATAGCTAACACAAAATGAATAGCGTATACTATGCTCTATTTTAAGTTTTTCCCCTATCAGTTTTTACCTTAAAATCCTGTCAGGTTAGTGCCATTAACATTTCCATATTACAGATGAGGTGACTAAGGCAAAGAAATGTCTTGCTTACGTAATGATTGAGTACATTTACCAGTTGTGGAGGGACAGGAAATAAAAGCTAGGCAGTCTCTCACTCCAGAGTGTGCTCTTTAGTCACTATTCAATGCTGCTTCTCATGCAAAACAGAGCTAATATCAGTCTATTTCGAATCTAAAAATAAGTGATTCAGGTCTGTGACATCAGTGAGGGGAGTATAAAAGTAACAGTCAAACAAAAGTAGCTGCGAAGCTGTAAAAAAGAGAAAGAATTAATAAATGTAGTATTGGAGTGATTTAAATTATAGATTTTTTTCTTAATCCTGGCATTCTAGCAAAAGAGATGAAAGATAATTTTGTATAATGTGTCATTTATAGAGAACTGTTAAGAAGATGAAGGACATCACAAAAATCCATGATGAGGCATTATGACATCAAAAGTTTTATATACAAATATATATTTCTTTAAAAGTACATTTCAAAGTGCTTAAGGAATAGGATTTGGTGCAGAGACAGTCTATAATGGAGCTTCATTAAGGCAAAAAAAGTCAGGATTTGGCCTCCCAGTAGGCTGCTGTGAACATTTCCTGCTCTATTCTTCTATGAATTTTTTAATCTGGTAGAAGGAAATCAGACCTAGAAATCATCTTTGCTTTATCTTTTTCATCTTTTATTAGAGTTGGGAAAAAAAGCATTTGACTCCCTTGCAATTCTCTATATGTTAAATAGGGTCAAAGAATCATTTTGTACTTTCTTACAGAAGGCTTTAAAATAGATATATTTTGAGATTTTTAAAAGAAAACGGATAGAAATTCCATGAGGGGTGATTATTGAGAGAATTCAGAGTGATTTAGAATTGGGAAACCATTTTAAATACTTTAAGTTTTGAGTTATATTTGAATATGCCATATTTTGACGTTGCTCAGTTTATAACATAATAGAAACTGACATTACAAAATACAATGTTTTCTAGCCTTTCTGCATGAATTAACCTTTGGAGGATATCCTTTTGAGTGCTCTCTGGGGTCTTATTCTGCCTCTCCAGGGTATATGTACCCTGTTTGTGCAATGGTATTTCTCCTCAGAAATACAAGTCATTTCCGCCAAAGCTTGTTATCACCTATTTCTAATTCTCTTATTCCTGGCTGTGCTGCTCAGAACTTTAAAGAAAGTCATATTGTAACCTCCCATCCTTCCTCCCATTCTCGGAAGTAACACTGCTGGAAACATGGCCACGTACTGCACCCTGGGCCCTGGGTGAAAGAAAAACAGCCTCACACACTCCCACCACTTGCAAAGCCAGGGCTGGTGAGGAGGAGGAGCTTCGCTCTAGAAGCTGGCCTCAGGCTCCCTCCACACCTGTCCAAGGGATCAAGACACATCTTCTCGAATAAGAGAAAGATCTGGGATCCGATTATTCTAGAATGGAAACTATTACCGGAAGAAATGTGGGGAGCTTTTGGGGGGAGGGGTTGATTTGTACAGAATATTAAGCATGATAGAATTAGAAAAGAGCAAAAGGTGAGTCTTCCCTTTTTGCTTAACACCAGCTGTGTTTTCATCGAATCATCCCACGCCCAAATGCAACCATGTATCACGAAGCTCTACGCAGCCATGACTTTTAATCTGCTGTGATTTCGAGTTTAATATTTTCCTTGAAGCTTTCTGATACAATTACCTTCCTCTTTGGCCATTTTGCTGTTTGCCTGTAGTGATGTTACTAATCCTTTAATCTCCACGTTTATTGTATTTCAGTTGACCTTTCCCACTTCTTTTCCTTCTCCTTTCTCCCCCACTTTCGCTCCCCTCCCCTCCTTTCCCATCCCCGCAGCTTCCTATTCCTCCTTCCTGCTGCCCTCCTCACCCTTGCTCCTTCTAGTCACTGCTGCTCTTTCTCCTTTTTTTCTTCTCTCTCCTTTCTTTCTACTCCTTCCTTTTTTTGAGCCACATGTCCTCTTGAATGAGTAAACTAAATATCCAAATCTGCCTGAATGTTTTTCTAAAACTTTTGTATTATAGTCATCATTCAAATCATAACTTTTCAAAATAGAATTTCTAGTTTTTAAAAAATCAGTTACCTCTTTTTTTTGAGAAATATGTAAACCATGGAAATCATTATAATTGCGTAGTTTCTCTAAATAACATTACTGAAAAAGACATCCTGATTGCTTTTCCTTTGTGTGCTCTAAAAATGCTCTTGGTTAGAGTTAGAGAGAGACACATCAGGGTAAAAAAATGTGGTCCCATAGTTGAAAGCAACAACTTTGAAGTCAGAGCTATCAAGGTGTCCTTGGACTTGAAGCATGTATGGCCATTGGTAAATTACTTTACTTCTCTTATTGCCTGGTTCTTCATAAGAAAGTGAAGATAATACTATTTCCTGATTTATAAGAGTGTTAAATGATGTGAATAAATTTTTTTGCCAGATGCCTAGAATTCTGCATCAATCAATAAAAATAAATAAATGCAAAAAGTTACTATATGCAGTTGTATTGTACTACCCATATATATATTTTCTTCTTCATTTTAAACTGTTTTTCTTCTCCTTAGTTATCAGTGACAGTGTTATCACTGATAACTAAAATGGTAAATATAAATAATGATGGTAGGTACAAACAAACTGCAAGGCCTAATGAAAGCTTTGAAAAAAAATGGTGATTCTTTACGATGGCATTTAAACTCTACCAGTGAAAATAAAGAAAAATATTTTATAACAGTTTAGAAACTACTAAGAAACAGACCTAACAGTAAAATTCACATTGGTTTTAGTAGAAATATTACAAGGAAAACAGGTTAAAAACAGAAAATTGAGGGACAGAGTTTGTTGCTCCGTGGTAGAGTGCTCAGCTACCACATGTGAGACACTGGATTTGATCCTCAGCACCACATAAAAATAAATAAGTAAATAAAATAAAGGTATTATGTCCTATAATGAAAAAACTAAAAATTGAAAATATCCACAAATATTTATGGATAAAGGAAAAGTGACATAAGAAGGGAGATCAAGGAATACAGAAATGAAGTAATAGTTATTTAATAATATTCTCTAAACTATGCATTTTTTTATTTGTATGTACACCCAGAAAACATTATATACTAATGAAGAATTGTTTTCCTCTGAATTTCCTTTTGAGAAGTTTATGGCTCCTTCATATTATCTGTGAGTTTATATCTAAAATTGTCTTATTCTTACAGACTTCTGATAGTCTCATTGCTACAAATGTCTCCCTTGCTGCTGTCACAGACCCTCAGTATCTCCTCTGGCATCCTTGACATTCTGTGTGTCTATCTGGCTTGACAGAACACCCATACATTTTCTACGGTGGTATTTTCACCTAGAAGGCCTTCCCACCTTTCTCTCATCTAATACTCACATTTGGAGAATATCTTCTCCAGGACATTTTTTTGTCAAGCCATATTTTTACCTTCTACTTGTTAAAATTATTTACTTATACTTTCTATCTTTATGCTACTTCCTTTAGTTGGATCTTAGGTGTTTAAAAGTAAAGGATCTTATTTTCTGTTCTTGAGTAATTAAAAGAGAAGTGGCTCAATGAATTGTTGATTGACCAAAATTTCCCAGTTCCCAGTGTTTTTATATCCAGTACTATTTTTTTCAGTCACTTACACATAATTGGTTTTTAATTCATGCAGAAATTTATAACACAAAAATGTGACCAATACAACTCATATTTACAATATTTTAATTTGCACTTTCGAAAATCCATGCTTCCTTCTAGAAAACTGTTTTGCATTTTTGCATTTTTATTCCTGTGTCCTGTGCAAACACAAAAGACCATGTTTCATTTTCAACACAAAGGCATTCTTTTGCTCAACTAATTAGGTCTTCTTGATTATCCTTTGAAACCTATCAACCATGTCAGAAGTTAAAAACTATTTTGTTCCCATTTCTTCTACCAGGCTCTCCTTCATTAGTTTAATTTTTGATGCACTCTTGCAGGGAGGCTGTTTGATCTTTAGTCATGGCTTATTAAATTATTAAATCTTTCTCCTGAAAAGCATGATCCTTTCACCTTACATCATAGCATGTACCTTTCAAGATCCATTTCAAATGCTACTTATGGCATGACGTCATTCATGATTCATTTCTCCCTCCTCCAAACTTCAGCATTCTTATTTCACCTGCATCCTTGGGCATCACATTTTGTTTTTCATTCATTCAAATTCATTGAACACTTATTTGTCAGGCATCGTCATATAAATGGAGATCCAAAGATGAATGGGGCAGAGTCTTTGCCCTCAATATGCTGCACACTAGTTGAGGGGAGAAAAAAAATGATGTAGTGGGTTTAGAAATAAAACTACCTATAGCAGAGTAAAAAAGGCCAGAGGAGGGGAACTTGTTCAACATTGGAGCCTCCAGAAAAGTCTACCCAATAAGCTGACATCTAAATCAAGTCTTTAAAAATGAATGGGGAGTTAGAGCAGGTGGGTGCAAGTATTTCAGATAGGGAATCCTGAGTTTTAACCTGATAATACATTCAAATAATTACATATACTTTGGTCTTTGTTCATTTGCTCATTTGTTTGTTGTTTTTGAAACATAAAGCATGAA
This sequence comes from Sciurus vulgaris, assembly GCF_902686455.1. Classification (NCBI taxonomy): domain Eukaryota; kingdom Metazoa; phylum Chordata; class Mammalia; order Rodentia; family Sciuridae; genus Sciurus; species Sciurus vulgaris. The sequence continues at coordinate 29,215,559 of NC_136468.1, forward strand.
CTGAGCATGGAAAGACATAAGAGAAAGAGGACAAGACCAGTCTTGGTGGGTTTTGTGCACCAGCAAATAACTTGGGAATTATATGAAGGCAAGAAGGCTATTGTGTTTATTTTTTTAATAGAGGTATGATATGGTCACAATTTGTTTTTCTTATAAACTGTTCTTGAAATTGTACTAAGAATGCCTTTGAGGTCACAAGGCTAGAGACAGAAAGACTTATTAGGAGGTGGTTTCAGATGTACTGGTGATAGAGGATTATTGCCCAAATTATTGATAGTAGTGATGGAAGGAAAAATTTAAGATATATATATATAGGAGTTAGAAGGATGGGTGGATTTATTGCACTGAAGGATAAAGGAGAGAATGAAATTAAGAATGACTCCCAGGTTTTGAGATTTATAGTAGGTCTGCAGTTTGCTAGACAAATATAGAAGAATAAGGAGAGAGAGAAAGAATAATGTGGACAAATAACCACAGGCTTCCAGGCTTGTCTGGTGTATGAGTTGGAACCTCCACAGAAACAGAGCCCAACCAGGGGGATTGAGGCAGGGAGGGCAAGAGAGGTACTGGGGAATGAAACTGACCAAATCATACTGTTTTACTTTATGTGGGTATGAATATGTAACAACAAATACCACTGTTATGTCTAATTATTATGTATCAAACCGATAAAAAGAAAAAGGTAGAACCAAAAGAATATATAGAAGAGGGGATTTATTAGACTAGCTCACATGATCAGAGGGTAGAGTCCCATAGTGACCATCTGCGGGCTGGAGAGCCTTGGAACCTGCTTAATCAGTGAAGCTGGAAGTCTCAGGACAAGAAGGGACAGAGATGCAGCCCCAGCTGACGGCAAGGGCCTGATGGCCCCTATACTGCTTGCTGTTGGTGCAAGTCTCCTTTCAAGATTTAAAGAACCAGGAGCTTGAGGTCCATCTGTGACAGCAGAAAGTACAACTGCTCCAAACGAGTCCGGCACGCTCAAGAGTAGCCTCTGCATCGTGCTTAATTCCACTCAGGTCCAGCCTGTTGAACACATCACATTCAGGCCAGGTCTTCCACATTCAGTTCTCTGACCTATATAGCATTCATCTTGGAAACACCCCCACAGACACACCCAGAAGGTGTGCTTTACCACTTTTATGGGAATTCCTTAATTCAGTCAAGCTGACAAACAAAATTAACCATAACAAATAGGAAATAGTCATGAGGGCGAATGAAAGAAGTGGAAAAGAAACACATCCCAACGGACAGTTTACCAAGACAAACTTCCCATTCTGAGGCCTTGGAAAAGCCCCCTGGGTGGTGTGATCCTCTAATCATGCTTTGTAATGTTTGCACAGGGAGGATGTTTTAGCTGTCCCTGTCTAAAATTGTTGGTTTCCACTCCCACTTCTCTGTCACCATGCTTCTTCTGTTGAACGCTGTTGAAGCAGTAGTCATAGGAATGTGAGTTTATTCAGGCAAAATTAAATTTACCAGAATATGTTTACATGGCTTGCAGTTACTTCCAAATATAACTGAGTTACAGCCTTCATGGTGCAGGGTTGGGTTTCAGAAATACCTCCACTGCAAACTGTGGGTCCATTCTACCCTCTTGTCCTGGTGACATGGACAACCAGTCATTCTGCTAAGTGTTTACAGTTTAAAATGTATTTTATTTTTGATATTGTGCAAGCAAACTTATAGCCCATGTGGAAGCTTGGTAAAAATTTTCCCCAAATTTTAACCATTTTAAACCATTGAAATTGATCCAAGGATTTTGGAGTGAGGTATCAACAAGAATATGAAGACATTCAAGAGTATGACTTGACTTGTAGTGAAAAGGAAGTCTCAGATTTATGCTCCAAAAGATTAAGTGAACCCTGGTAAGAACAAGAGGTACATTACAGAAATTGTGAGGAGAGAAAATGGAGTTGCTGCAGATTTCACATCAGACTCAGTGTGTGTGTCCCAGAATATGTTTATATGGCTTACAGTTACTTCCATATACAATTGAGTGTCCTTTATCCATTCATTTCACCTAACAGTGCATTGCACATACAAATATAGGCATGTTTTCAAATTAGCATCAACCAAGGACACTCTATTTCATAGTTAGAATGTCACTGCTTCGATGTGAACATTTCATTGTCTTTTTTTTCTTTTCACATCATTCACCATTCAACAATTGGCACAGTTCTTGAAGACAAAATTCATGTTTTATCTTCTTTCCTCTTTTTTTAAACATCTGTTAGCTGCTATTTTACTATTTAGTTTCTATAGGAATAGTTCCTTTGTTTTCTAGAATTAGACTTCATATGGTATAGACTATAGCCTCATTCTACTCTTGAACTTAAATTTTTTAAAAAAGAAATTGAGCCATGACTGAGAACTTGGCACAGACAAAGGGAAAGGGCTGGTTCGGAGAGAACAAAATGGAAATCATGAATGTGTTGGAGATTGTGGAATCTGAAGAGGAAGAGTCAAGTGAGTCAAATACTTAGTGCTCTTAGTCTAAGATCACTGGCCTTTCATTTCTGATTGAAAAACCATTTCACATGTATTATCACATTTAACTTGTCTTACCAGAAAGACGTGTAACCAATTCTCCAAACTTTATTTTTTAAGGTGTTATCAAGCTGCGTTGCAACTCATAGTGTTAATATTACATTTTAAAACTCAGAGGACAATATATGATCCTAATTTTTTAGTTCATATGGTGTCTAAGTACTGATCAGAGAATCAAAGTTTATCTGGCTCCAAAACCTAGTGAAAGTCATACAAGTCAAGAGTAAAGTCATTATAGACATTCTTGTGCTAAATTAAAGAATATTTACTTTGGGTACAACTATAAATTTTTTACCTGACAGTTTCAAGAGGAAAATAGAAACCTCTAAATCGTTAATGTAGTCACAGAATGCTCTTGAATGACCAATCCAAGGAATTTGAAAAATCAGTCCTTTGGGAGGCACCATAAATTATGGTGTTAAATTGTGGTGGAATTCTAATGCAAATCCAGGTTACCCAGGCATAAAAGACAGCAGCAGTTGGCCAACATTGTTATTTATTTTCTGGATAAGGCATCTATCAAACTCTTCATTGCATACTGAGATGCGCTCAAGCACCATGCAGAAAAAGAAACTGGTAGTGACGAAGTGTAATCCTGGGAACTCCTTTTTTCTGAAGTTTAGGGAAATCGAGTGGAAATCAAAGTCCTCTGTAAATTAACAGTTTGCTTGCTTGACTAAGGCTAACGAAATAGTCATCTGGTTGCTAAGCAGAAGGAAGTGGATTCTGTGTGCCTCCTGTTCTGTCTGAGGAGACTGTCATGTGCCTTCTCCAAATCCCCCACTATAAAATACATTAATTTAACCTTCAGAGTCACAAACATGGCACTTCTTGGCTGGAAAATGCCAGTTCTTCCAGAAAATAAAAGATGAATGACAAAAGCATTAGGCTAATGATAGTTGAGCCAAGTAATCAACAGGAGGGATTTTCTAAAGTGTGGAATGGTGGGAATTTAGTAAAAATATGATCTTAAGTCAGAGAACTTCTGTATTTTACGTTATTCCAAAAAAAAAAAGAAGGGTGGGTATTTCTCTCATCACTCATCACTTTTATTTATTTAATAATTTACAGAAGATTTAGGACAGATCCTGAGTCTATATCTTTATCCACCACCGAACATGCAAGAAATATTCTATTACTTTCGTTAAATGCGATTAGATATGACTCAAACATCCATTCTGTTATTTAATGAAAGTATAGGTAAATTTGGGAATTACTTCTCTCTCCTCACTCCCATGATAACATGAGATCCAGCACTCCATGGTGCCAGCCTTACATAAGCAAAAGTCCTGAACATGAGTCTTATGATTATCACTGGTAATTACATGAGACCACAAATGTTGCAGAAATGTTGTTGCTCTCCTGTGTACATATCATACTGTCACAGAGGAATCCAGAAACTTGGTGGGAGCTGGGAATTCCAGTATATGTAGTCACCCCTGAGGAAAGGGACCAAAAAATGACCTTTTATTCCTTGTAGAAGGTTCAGATAGAAAAAAAAAATGCCACTTTATATATCAAGAAACAGATAAGACCAAACCAAAATAAGTGAATGTACCAGTACATTATTTCTACCATGGAAGTCTTATCTAGTAATTTTGTCTGAGTCCTAGAATGTTTTTAACTTTTACTGTGAAGTAATTTTAGATTTATAAAAAATAGTAATTTTCATAAATTCTTCATCCATTGTTCCCTAATATTACATCCTCATAATGAAAGCAAATTATTAATGGTACACTATCATTGATTAAAATACAGATATTCGAAATTTTTCAAGTGTTCCGTTAATGTCCTTTTTCTCTTCTGTGATCTGATCCAGAATTCTACATTGCACTTAGTTTTCCTGTCTCTGTAATATCCTCCAACCCATTACCTTTTTTCAATCTTTTCTCAGCTTTCAGTGTATTGCCACTTTTGAAGAGTATTGTCACTTAGTTTATAAAATAGCTCTTGTTTGGTTTTGCCTGCTTTTCTTTTCTTCATGGAGTTATGCATGTTTGGCACCATCGCAGTGAATTTGCATCCTTTATTATTTATTGCAGTCTTATTAGTGGCATTATCAGTGATTACTCACCTACTTTTCTGAGTACGGATTTGGAGTTTCCACCGCAGGTTACCTTTTTCCCATTTGTAACCAGTAAATATCTTGAGGAAAATATTTGAGGTTATGCAAATATCCAATTTTTTTCTTAAATTTTCATCACCTAATTTTAGCATCCATCAGTGCTGCGTCATGCCTACATATAATTTATTATCATGGCATTTCCTCAATTGTGATCTTGTTTGAGAAGATGGAGATGTTAATTACCCTGAATTAATCATTGCGCATTATATACACGTATTGAGTTATTGCACTGTACCAAATTAATATGTAAAAATGTTATGTTTTTATTTAAAATATTATTAACATAGTTCCTTCTACATTTACTAATTTATTAATAATTGTATTTGTGTATTCACTTGTTTTTATCAATATAGGTTCATAGACTTTATGCTTTCTAGAGGTTATAATCCAGTAATACCAGTGGCTCAGCATTTAAACTTATAATCATACTAATATCTTTATTGGCTCTACAGATTCCTTTTATTACCAAGATTGTATTTCTTTTCCTGTCTCATTGTAACAAATATATTTAGTCCATCTTCATTTATTTTTTCCTTCAGTCTCACCCAAAGTTCTCCTTTTAAAAATCCTGTCTCTAATATTGTTGTCTTTTTCTTGAAAACTTATTTTTTCTTCCCTCTCCTACCCCAGTTTTACCTTCCCCTCTCCCCACCATTGCATCTGTTTACTTTATGTGTAGAGACTGATGAGGAGAGATAATCTGTCCAGTGTGAACAAAGATAAATTGCCTCTTCCCATCTTTTGAAAATAGTCCATTTGTCCTTTTGACTTTCAAGATGAATGTGAGCAAATTAAAGGAGTCATTCCTCTATTTTGACCATCCATTTTCAAGTCACTGAGTAAGGTGACTGCTAATGGCACTGGTAATGGGTTATACTTCTTTTTGTTCTATTATTGTGGTTGACTTCAGAGGATTGACAATACTTTTTGAACAATGTCTGATTCCATCAATCTTTGAACTAAAAATAATTTAGAACAACACATTCTTTTCTGGATGAAAATTAAAGCAAAATTCTGTCTTTTGTATCTCTGTATGACAGCCACTTAAATTACCCATATACTCTTATACTTAGATCTACATCAAATATATGAATTTCTCTGTTCTAACCAGAGTATAAATCTAACTTATTTATAGACACATCAAAATATATATCCATGGTATGTATTTCACTGTGGTTGAAGGAGAGAAGTATTGAGAAGAACAGATCCTTAAACTATTTCACTTGTTCATGCCCCTCTTTCTGTCTGTAGACACCGGGAATTTCTAACCAAGCTTATTTAAAACATTATTTTCCATTGTGAATTTCTAAAAATATCATTTTAAAGGTGGGCAATGGAAATTATATGTCAGTGACAGAGCAACCAGACAAACATATCCTGATTAATCTAATTGTCTCTACATACCTTATTTATAGAGAGAAAAATTAAATCTCTGAAGTTCTGAATAGTTCATTATACCCAACAAGGGTAAGTAGAAAACACAGGCCTTTCAAACTACAGACATAATGAACTTAGCAGTGGATGATATAAAAAGTTTGAAAAAAATCTCAAAGTACCTAAATTGTTCAATAAATGTGAAATTTATAAATGCAATTCAGAACTATAATTTAATCAATGTTTATTTTATTTTAAAATTCCCTATCATAATAAAACCTGAGATCATCCTTTGAAATGCTCACAACCTAGGAAGTATGTATTCCGAGATTCCTTCCCACTTAAAGAAAAAAAATCTCAATAATTACAATTAAAACTATTTTCATTCCCAGGAGTGGAGGGAACAATGTCAAAGAACCCCAGAAAGAAATGTGAAGGATTTATGGAGAGGAAGCAATGATTATCTTATAAATATCAATGACTAATAAATATATCCATGTCATAATCTGATATGGGAAAACAATATCATAAAGTTGAGATAATAATGTCAAATAAATCTACACATTTAAGCAAGGTCTAGTCAAAATTTTGAGACATTGCCTGAACTTGATGAAATGAACCCAAAATCCCCCTAGAAGAAAAAAATTACACAGAATCAATTTGAGTAAAAAAGTGTACAGGGATGGAGACATATCTGATTATTCATAAACTGCATTTTTAAAGTGATAATAGTTAATGCATCCAGTTTTTCCCTATTTTAATGTGTACTTCTGTAGGAAATAGGAATTTTGAGTCAGGTTTGGATGTTCAGAATTCAGACATATGCTAGTGCATGTGTGAAGTAAAGATGATTATTTAAGAACTTGCTTATTCCCTCACCAGTACTGAGGGATGCATCATTATTAAGAGACAAAGTTCTGCAAAGCAAAGCAGAAAGTGAGAATACATGCAAAACAACACTTACATAAATATAAGCTATTTTTTTCAACTATTTTCAAAACACATCCCAAAGATATGTTATTTAGTTGGAAAGAGAATAACTTTCAAATAATCAAAATAGAATATGTGAATGATGTCAATGCTTTTAACTGGAATTTTTTTATAGATCAGTCAACATTTTCAATGAAAATTGGTTAAAACTCAGAGGTAAGATTTTTAAATAATTTAATTCAAATTTGATGCAGTGAGATATTTAGAACCGTATTATCAAATATAATGAAATACACCAATTACTGATCTTTATTTTATTTCATGTATAAAATATTAAATATTTTTCTTCCTTATTAACAAAAATAAAACTACATGCTAGTTATTGGACTGTTCAGTCTTCACCAGCATACGGTCTTATCTCTCCTTTTTCAACATACAGGAAAAGTTTGATCATGGTAGCTGATGAACTCATTTAGATGGTATCTAATTTTTATACGTGGTTCATGTTTAATAATTCCCAAAAGTTAAAATACAAAGATTATTACCCACATAGTGGTCAATTGAATTAATGACCTCATCCTCCTTTCTGTCTTGTATCCATGTCCTTGTGTGGGCAACTATGTAGTGTGCTTTCCTTATGTACAGCATGATTTCCTGTTCCTTGTAACCTGATTTGTTTGATAAAATGAGAGATGGCATACCAGTTCCCAGCTAAGCCTTGGAAGGCTTAAATGCTTGGAAATACTTGCTCTTTGTGATCCTGTCATCATCTTATGAAGGACATCCCTGCTCATCCTAGAAAAACAAGGGGAGACATATGCAAAAACAAGTTTCTGCACCCAACTTGTGTCAGATGCCTCCAAACTAAGAGACCTTAAAAAGAATGCAAGAGATCCCCATCCATGCTGACCTAGATTAACTGACACTAGAGATATGTTAGAAATAAAGGTTTATTTTCACAGGACACTGATATCATATGGCTGATTTGGTTGTTTGTTATACAGCAACACCTTATCAGTAGTTGACTGATAGGTTTACTTAAGTATGGTCAAGTCTTATGCTATACCTCTTGCTTAGAAAGCTCTTACTGCTTTAGTTGGACATTTTGTTGAATTATTACAAATTAAATAAGAAACAACTTACTGATTTATTACATCATCCTCACAACACATGAATTATTCTTAAATAACATAATTTTAATCATAAAGACTGCTTAAAGTAGTCTATTATTTTCTTTCTCACAGATTTTTATAATGACCCTTGAAAAAGGTACTGATGAATTTGTTTAAATTGAAACACACAGGTGAAATTTTTCTGACAGAATGTAAGTGTGAAAAGGTTGGGCACACTTTCCTGATTAAGTTATAGGATAGATATTCTCCATAAATTGAATAAGTTAATTCTGTGACACCAAAGTATAACTAAAGTATATTTAAAGCATATAATAAGATAAAATAATTAAGAAACATTATATTGGAAATAGTATAGTTAAATAAAGTTGTGATTTTTTTTCTTAGCACTTTTTTGAGTATATCAGGTTAAACAAAATATCTTAAAATAGAAGGGTAACAGGTCTAGTTTACTGTAATTAGCTATGTCTTTGTAAAGTCTTTTTGATTTACATCCCAGATATTGAGAATGTGTGGACTGCTTTAACTGTGCAACAAACTGTTTTTCAAGTCAGGAGGTTTCCAAACCTTTATTTTGCCAATTCAAAGTGGGACTTAATTTAAAATGGCTAAAAATAGTGTTCTGATACACCACTGTGATCGAAACTGCTAAACACCAACAAAGAAATTGTTGAAATGCTTTTTAAAATTGACTTTTGCCATATATTAAAGAGTAATATAACACTATTTTAAAACATTCATATTTCTCAAATGTCAGAAATTATATCTAAGAAATTTATTAGAAAAATTTTAGATGTTAAGTTAAAATTGTGGAAGAAGACACATAATTTTCCAAAACTTTTTTAGGAAATGCTTAATGACCATTGATAGAGGCTCCTTGATCCTCTAGGAGACTGCCATTCTAAAAACAGGTATCCACATCTTTCTCTCTTACATTATGCCAGTGGATGATGATATATAATGGGGGTGGGGTTGAGAAAAGAATGGAGGAACTTTAGAATACGTAGAGGGAAATGAAAGGGGGTGGTGTATAAAAGATGGTGAAATGAGACAGACATCATTACCCTATGTACATGTATGATTACTCAAAGGGTGTGAATCTACATTGTGCACAACCATAGAAATGAAAAGTTATACCCCATTTGTGTACAATGAATCAAAATGCACTCTGTAAAAATAAAAAAATAATAAAACATTATGCCAGTATTCTGTTTGAAGTTTTTATTTCTGCTTTAGGCATTACTAGGGTGGGAAAGAGACCCTCGGGTTCCAACGAGAGAGAAGAGTATGGGAAATGCACCAAGACCGAACATGACAACACTTGAAGTTCTGTTATATTGTATTTATGGAGAGCAACTAAGTTCCACTGAGCATTTCTCATGCTGTGAGGTCCATTCTACATGCATGAAATAACTCACTTAATCTTCACACCTAACACATGAGGAAGACACGATTATTATCCGCATTTTACATATTAAAACTGAGACTCGGAGAAGCAAACTAAGCTTTGCACCATCAATCATGTAGCTAGAGTGAGAAGCATACCTGACTTTGAGGCATCTTTCATGGGAATGGTGGGACTTGACCTTTGTTAGGAGATTCCTCAGCTAACGGTTGTCCTTCAGCCTGGGTCCACCCACACACTGTAGCAAGAAGCAGACACCCAAGTCTACCTACAGATACGTGAGAAAGACCTGCTTCTTGTATTTAGGGGGAACAGATTATTGTAAATACCTACTGCATTTGGATATGCATTTACTGTGTATCTCTGCTCTTTTATTATCATGCATCAGATAAATTCATTTCCCTCCCAAAATAGAAAACCTACAAACTGTCCCTCATAATATGAGTTCTTAATCATGGACATTGCTCATTAATCTCAATGTATTTGTGCTGTGAGCACCCAGAACATTCTGCATGTAAATTAGATGTTGAGACAGGAGAAGAGAGCTAGAGCTCATTTCCTAAAGCACTTAGGTTCTGCATTTACCTCTACACAGCCTTTTCCTTACCCCATAAGGAGAAAGCTGGCTGTGTAATTCCATTCCTGTCTGCATTTACAACAGCCCCAGATTGCCAGGAGAAATCCTGCTGGCTGCCAACAGCGCAGTGAGATTTCAACTTTCTGGCAGTTTAATGTACTTGGTTAATAACCCTGCACACCATGGCGCTATTTTTTTTTTTTTTTTTTTTTTTTTAGTGTGCCTTGTGTAGGAGTAAAATTCAGGCTTTTATTTTTTAATCTTCACTTGCTATTTGTAAAATTTGAGAGAATTATCACTTCTTCAATTAGTATCAGAGAGTCGCTTTTCTACCTGAGGCACAACCAAGATCAATCTTTCTTTTGTGAAGCTAAGGTGATGACTGTGTTGGGGAGATGAGGATCAAGTTGTAACTGAAGGTCATTTGGTTGCTTTTCCTTTTACTTATTATAGTGGCCTATTTATATAAGTGCATTCAGGGAAACAAACAAACAAAAATAGAGGTACCCACCATCAATTCTAACCAAGGAATGCAACTACAATTCTAGACACCAGGAGTGCTTTTGATTGAAGCACAGGATGGGGATGAGGAGAGTTGCTAACAGATACATTCCTAATAGAGAACAGGCAGCCTAGGCTGTGTTGAAATTCAAGTTCTTTTTATGTTGTTTTCATTCTGTTCTCAGTTTGCTTAACTAGGTGCCCTGAGAGACCATTTATCACTGAGAAGAGCCCATGGTAAAGCTTCTAAAAGATCTTTTGCCTTTGCACCGATTGTTGATTAGGAGGCACTTAAATGGAAAATATCCTTTTTTTTCCCCAAAGGGAATCTATGCCTTCAATCGCCTCATTTTTTAAGGCAATCTACAATTAAAAGATTTTCATAGGAATGAACAACAAAACCTCACCTACAACTGTTCTAATAAAATCTATCCATCCTTCTAGCATCTATATCTATATTATACTGGCAATAGGTAAATAGATGATAGATAGATAGACAGATAGATAGATAGATAGGCAGAGAACTACAGATAGATTTACATAAACTTGTGCTATTAGATTTCCATCACTGGTGGGGCATAGGTCTAGAGAGATTAAAAACCATATAAAGGAGGAGTTGATCATTGTTTAATTCTGTAATTTATTCTTTGAACAGAAACACATTTTTTGAAAGGAATTAACATTAAGAAAACCTTTCAAATTTGACCTTTTGGTGGTAGTGAAATTGAGTGGTATAAATTCTGTTAATGGCAATGGCTGCTTCTCAGCTAAACCCTTCTCTGATGTAGGAAACACTCAGAATCATTTTCTATAAAGGAGCTCTTGAAAATGGTTTAATGAAGTCAGTTCCATGAGATTATCAGTTATCAAGCTACCATAAAATAAGTAGAAAAATTGTGATACCCTGTCCTATATTTTATTTCCATTAAAGTTAAAGAACTCACAAGTAACTTCATTAGTTTCCTAAGGCAAAGGTATTTTTGCAATTCATGTATAACATGATGCCTGACCAAGATTAGGCACTCAACAACATCTTTGTAAACTAAATTGATTAGATTTCTTTAATTTTAACTGGTTATTAGAGAAATTCTTAATTTGCTTTTTATCTCATTCCGTTCTTTAGCCTATAATTTTTTCTTGAATTTCTAATTTAATTGAAGAGCATCTGTCTTAAAAATGTATGTCTGATAGGTAGTGAGAAAAATTACTACTTGATTCAATAGAAATTTGAGCTGTAGGTGAGGGGATTTGCATGGAAAGGGGCTGGGAGTGGAATCATAACCAAAGGTGTTTTTCCAGATGGGAATTGAGCTGTGAGGGCATATTGGTCAGAAGCTCTGTCTCTAGGCATACTCTTTCGACTTAGGTCCACCATGTTGGACATTTATTTAGCTTTCAGTTTCTCTGGATTACCTAGCTCAGAGTGTTTTTGTGGAATTAAATCAAGCAATGTTTGTGGAGTACATAATAAAATGCCCCAAATAGTTCAATGTTAGCATTTCTTGCTTCGAGAGAGCCATTAGATGTTGATGTTAGATTCCAAGTATTGAACATTTGATCTCCAAAATTTAGCCTAAGGTCATAAGAGATGTCCTTTGGTTTAACTGTTCAACTCACTGGAAGGGGTGTGTCATGGACATTCCCACTCAAGGGTGGGAAAGCCTTGACTTGACAGGGAGCAGGATGGTAATGGGACAAGGTGAATGTGGCCAAGACTGAGGTACTTACTAAGAGGTTCTTCTAACTATAAAAAATTACTTTGGTAATGAAAGGACAAAGCACAATGTCTACTTTTTGTGTTATCCTTGTACCTAACATGACTCATGTTGGGTAAGAAATACCTCAATTAACTATGTAATCTCCTATTACTGTTGCATCAAAAGTTTTAGGTTCTCTTCCCACTCTAGCTCGTTTGGCTTCAATGACATTAAAAGGTCTCATTTCCAAGAGGAGGAATTGGGATTGAAGCAGATGTTGAGGATCTGCTTTGGTATTCCTTTCAAATCCTAGGACCAAGGTTTTATATTCTAAGGTACTATGCATATGTTACGTTTCTCAAAAAATGTGAACTAAAGTAGTTTAGAGAATGATTTATAGAAGGAAAATGGACTTAAGACATTTTAGCAGCTTCTCCGAAGTCATTCCATAAGTGCCAACATTTATTGAGAATTTTCATGTAGAAAATCTTGTCCTACAATGGAAAGATTATATAACTCAAGGGATAGCAAACTCAGAATTGGTTCCAGGGAATGACAAATGCAAATATGAAAATTGCAGAAAGAAATCGCCTGGTTGTTATGTTTTCCTAGTTCTCTCTCAATAAGGATAATCTTCATTTTTTGTGAATTATTCTTTGATATTGCTGTAGTAGTCTACTTAGAATCACTGCATGGTCATTTACTTTTTTGTTCTTCTCCTATAAGCAGATTTTCATAGTACAGAAGAACAAAAATTCAGCAAAGTAATGAAGTGTCCTGGAGAGAGGAAAGGGTTATCTCCAAGAGGGGAGACTCATAGTAGGTTATAGTGGTAGGGCAGTGCATGGAGGCCCAGCTGGTCTATCTGATTCCAAAACTGACGTGGAATACGATTCTTCCCCCCCCCCCCCCCCAAGCCACAATTCCATCTACATTTAAGTCGTCCACATTTCCTACCCTGTGTTCCAGGATCTTACTGACAGGGTAGTGGGTAATTGTTCAGGGGAACCCAGTTCTCGAGGATGGCATGAGTGTTAAGTTCTTTATACTTTTTCCAGTCTTTGCAACGGAAGATTGATTCCCCTGTCCCTCCCAGAGACCTGGTTGTTCCACTGGTTCCTCCTCAGATTGAGTCACGTATAACATCACCCTCACCACACACACATACTCCACCACACTCACCATCCCCTGGCTTCTTTGTATCCTCTTTCCCAGCCCCACATTATCGATGAAACACTCATTCTCTACACTTGTATTTAAATCTTCTTTGGATATTCTTTTCTTACAACGGTTTGATATGGAGAGGTGTGTCTTTGAGCTGTATTTGAGCATGTAGAAGAGGGAGAAATATGCAACAAACATAAAAAATAATACCTCAGTGTATTTTTTGCAACATAATCTATGAAATTCTCTACATCATGTTTTACTGGAAATGGGCTTGGAAGTTGGGATGTGTGCAGTGTGTATGTGTGTGTGTGTGTGTGTGTGTGTGTGTATGTGTTACTAGAGATTGAACCGAAGGCCTCATGTATGCCATACAGGCACTTTAACACTGAAGAACACACTCAACCTCAACTCCTTTCTTTTTATTTCATTCCTTACTCAGACGAATGCACATGTGCACACACGCACATGCGCATGCACACACACACACACACCCTCCTTCCTTTCCACACAATGGTAACTGTCATGATTCCTTTTCTAACAATAATTGACAAAGCAGGAGCATATAATCTACAGCACACTAGTATTTCTCTCTTGAGCTCTAGCCCCACCTCCCTCATGGGTCTGCCTGGAGTTCAACAGCCTTCATGCTATAGTCTAGTGTTTCTCAAAATTGATCACATCATTCCCATTTTATAATCTCAGTCACATTAGAAGAGAAATTAGAAACAGATTAACCCTCCTGCCTAAAATAACATAAAAAAAGAAAAAGCATAGAAAACAACAGTTTTTATGATGCTGGACATCAGGTAAAAACAAAATAAAACAAAAAAGATTTCCAAGATACAGGAAACAAATGATATGAACTCTATGATTGACCCAACTTACTGCTATGAAAGTGTTTCTGGGTTTCAACTAAAAAAAGTCATTTGCAGGTAAATGAATGGAGTTGGAGAATGTCATGCTAAGTGAAATAAGCCAAGCCCAAAAATCCAAAGGCTGAATGATTTCTATGATTAGTGGGTGATGATACATAATGAGGGTGGGGAGGGGGTATGGGAAGAATAGAGGAAGAATGGATTGTGTAGAGGGAAATGAGAGGTGAGAAGGAGGTGGGAGGAATGAAAGATAATAGAATGAGACAAACATCATTATCCTATGTACATGCATGATTACACAAACGGTGTGACTCTACTTTGTGTACAACCAGAGAAATGAAAGTTGTACCCCTTTTGTGTACAATGAGTCAAAAAATAATTAAAAAGAAAAAAAGAAAAGGAAAATCTCAGGGCAGCTGAGCAGATTCCCTGTTCTAAGGAGGCAAGACTGACAGTTTGTGGAGACCACAGTGGCTAGAACACACAGGAAGAGGAGGAGAGAGTAGAGGGCACAAAGAAAACTCTAGAACTAGGTGGAGAATCCCTGCTCCCTTGAGTATTCCATACAGCAGGTGCATCTGCACAAACTACCTGAAGTCTATTAAAAGCAAACAAACAAACAAACAAACAAAAACACTACTTGAATGAAGCAGAGAGAAGAGTTCGTGGGAGTCACTTAGGGTTGGGAATAGTGTCTATTTCTACAGGAAGGCTGGATGCTCACAATTCATGGAGCCTGGGTAGAGTATCTGAAGGGCAATTCTTGGTTGTGGTGAGTAATTAGGCCTGGAAGGAGCTTTGCTTTGGACTGCCCTAACAAATGATAAAACCAAGAATAAAACGAGCTTGATCTCATCCCTGAATAAAGTTCAGGAATATCTGTAGAGATACACAAATATGTAGCACCCAACAAAATCAAATTCATAAGTTTTGGCAAAGAATTAAAAAATTATCATGCAGAGTCAGTAAAATGGCATCCATAATGAGGAGAAAAAAATGGTCAATTGAACCAGAACCAGAACTAAAATCATCATTAAAATTACCAGACAAGTATATTAAACAGGTAATTGTAACAGCAGCCCTTAGGTTGTAGAATCTGGAGGGAAACGCTGAATGTGTTAAGTAGAGATATGAAAATTATTGTAAAAAAATCAATTATAACTACTAGAGATGAAAAATACAACATCTGGAATGACAAATATCCTTGATGGGGTGAATGGCAGTATACATGTGGCACAGAATGTTAGAGGTCCTGAGGACGGCAATGGAAACTGTCCCAAATGAGACATGGAAGAAAAAAGCTCAAAGGACTAAGCAGAGCATTGCAAAGCTGTGGGAAAACTTCGAGTGACCAACCATAGGTGCACTTGAACTCTACAAAGGAAGAAGACAGAGAAGGAATTGAGGTAGAAAAAAACTTGTGGAAATACTCATCAATAATTTTCCAAATTCAACCAAATATATAAATCTACATGTTCAAATAATCCAATAAACACCAAATATAAGAAACATGAAGAAAACTATACCAAGACACATTATAGTCGTGTGTATTATAACCAGTGAAAAACACTAAATCTTAAAAAAATAGATATAGCTATGAAAACAGAAACCAGAATCCCAGTAGCATATCTAAAATTAAGAAAACTGATACCAAGTGTTAATAAGAATTTGAAAGAAGTAGAACCCTTATACTCTGCTTATGGGGTTTTACAACTACTTTGGAAAAAATTTTTGTGGATTTGTACAAAGTTAAATATGCATCTTCCATATGAACATTCAACTCCTGGGCATTTACCAATGAGAGATGAAAACCTGTGTCCACACAAGACTTATCCATGAATGTTTTTCTTAGCTGTGTTTGTGAAAATTGAAACTAGAAGCATCCCAAATATCCATTTACAGGTGAATGGATAAAACCAAATGTGGTATACCCCTGACTTGAAATACCACTCAACAATAAAAAGGAATGAAATATTACATGCAATAACATGAATGAGTTGCAAAATAATTATTGTGTAAGAGAAGCCAAATAAAAAGAAAAAAACCTGTGTGGTTTTATTTAAATACTATTCTAGAATACACAAGACAATCTATAGTGACAAAAGACAGATTAGTATTTAGATTGGGAAAGACTGGGAAGATGGACTTACAAAGCTATATGAGGAAGCATGTAGGGTGGCAGATATGTTTGTTGCTATGATTGTGGTGATGAGTTCATGGATTTTTTCTTACATAAAATGTATTAAATTTGTACGCTAAATATGCAGTTCATTATGTCTGTTATACCTCAATGAAGCTGTGTGTGTATGCTTGTATAAAATTCTTAAATGGAATATCTAACTCTTACTCTCAAGCCTGCCACTCCTATGTCTTGTACTCTAAATTGATAATACATTGAAATTTTTTTAGTGGCTTCTATTCTCTCTCTGCCCCCAGGGTCTCAAAACATGGTGTTTTCTCTACCTGGAATATATCCTGCTGCCTACGCGTAGGCCATCTTATTTATCTTTTATTTCTCAGCATGAGATGGTTATCTTCTGAGACTCTTCCCTAATTCCCCAATAACTGATTCTGTTCTTCCACCTTGAATAGCCCCTACTATAGCACATATTACAAGTTATTGTAAACACCTGTTTATTTTCTTATAAACCCAACCAGTGGGTAATCTCCACAGTCACGTACTACATTTGCTTTATTTACCATTGTATCCCCAGCAATTAATACCATGCCTGACAGAGTGGGGACCTGGGAAATATTTGATGGATGAATGAAGGGACTTTTAAGAGATGTTTTTGCCCTGCGGTCAAGTGTTCATAACACTGGTGGTGGTGCAGGATGGAACCCAAGACCCTGAGTATGTGAGATCTCTATACAAGAATTTTTTTGAGGAGCATTCTTGGAAATGGCCCATGTGAGAAAACAGGAATATAGGAATGGGCAGAAAGAGAAGTTGAACTGTGATATGTTTGCAGCAGCAGCCCTGATGTATACACTGGATCTCTAGATGTAGGTTGGACCTTATGTTTACCCAAACACAGGCAAGAGTATTAAGCCTTGGTATCTCCATAGGCTTTGATCCTACTACTTCATGGATTCAATGGAATGTTGAGATGTGGCAGCTCATTTCTACCCAGGGCAACTCCCACAGAAGCCACAGATGTGAGCCTTTAGAGTTCAGCATACCCAGCTGGGTTCATGGTTCATGACAGCCTTGATCCTGAAAGGGGATCTGGGAACATGGGCAGAATGGGTAGAAGCAATAGGTTTCAAAATGAGCCTGATTTCTGAGTCCAAACCTTGTGGTGGCCTAGGAATCTGATGGGCAGAACGTCATGTTCAGAACCTTTCACTAACATGAAGCTGCTGCTCTCAGAACTATTTCTACTATGCAGTGAAAAAGCATTAATTTAACCTTTCCAGCTAAAGAAGACAAACTAGAAGTGTCAAATGACTTGTGATTTAGAGTCTTCTAGCAGAAATAAACATTGGCTCCATAGAGAAGAAAATGTGAAAGGCAGCTGTCAGGCGAAAATGAATGGTATTCAGCTACTTCAAAGAATTCTGTAATTATACAAATAAAATTTAAGAGGCAAAATCTCTGAGGCCATGAGTTAGATGTGAGTATATTTTTCTCCTGTCCCACAGACCAAGTGGAGGACCAGCATTCTACAGTGACATCGAATCTACTCCATAGGAAAAAGGTGACTTTGTTGACTTGTTCTATCAAGTTCCACATCCTTGTGTTAAAAAATGTTTTTCACAGTTTAGAGCAAAATTTTCTCCATAAATTATTTTGAAACTTTTTCTGTCATTGAAAATGAATTTCTCACAGATGGTGATAAAATAACCCTTTTAAAATTTCTTCTTCTGAAAGTTCCCTGTTACCAGTAAAATGGTTTCTATTTTATTCTGGTTCTGTCTCCTTCTGCTACTCAACTCTCAATCTGGCCTTTGCATGGAGAACAGAGGATGCAAAAGTTACTGCCAGAAATACAAAGTATTAATCAGTTCTCTTCCTGTTCAAGATAGTAAATTTTAAATCAAACATCTAAGTTTTCTAAAAGATGAAAACAGTTTTCAATAAGACTTAAACAATAGACTTGTTTGCCTGACATTATAGAGTTCAAGAATAAATATCTGAGAAAACTTATTTAAGTTCTGCTTTGCCACCTAACTAATTTTGTGACTTTGGTTAAATAGTTTTCTGGCTCAGTTTCCTCATCGGTTAAGAGGAAATAATGGAAGCCATTTTATCAGGTTGTTGCAGGATTAAAATTGGTGTTATATACAGATATAAACAGTAAACTATCAAGAATTATTCAAATATGAGGGACCTAGATGAATGTGGTTGTATACATCTGTAATCCCAGTGACTTGGGAAACTTAGGCAGGAGGATCACAAATTGAAGGCCAGCCTGAGAAATTTATTGAGATATTATCTGAAAAAACTGAAAAGAACTTGGTGGTGGAATCTCACTGGATTCGATCCCCAATATCATAGAAAAAGAAAAGACAAGCATAAAACAAATATAAGCAACCTAGAAAAGAATCTTTATCTCTTGACCAGTTATTTTGCATTAAAATACAATCAAATAAAGTATTGTACATCAATACATATAGGAAATAATTTTTCCATATATTGGCAGGGCGGTACCTCTTAGTTTTTTCTTGTATGGTCAGGTTACCCTCAACCCCCTCAACAAGAGTGCTTGAATGGATTCTCGTATGAAGAGAACCTTGTCATAGTAAACCTGAGGTAATATTTGTTAATTCGTACTTCAGGGTTATTATCTAAGAGAAGGTGCTGGGGTGTGTAAGCACACACAGACCTGGCTTTGCATGCCAACATGCCATTCAATGGTTTTATTGAGTCAAAGGAATTTGTGTCCTGAAAATCTTTCCAGCCACTATTCTGATGAGAAATTTTATGTAAGGATGACCTTGAGTGTTATCAAACCCCCTTTTCTTTATTTACCCTTAAGATAGAATCGAGATATTTGTTCAAGTCCAGAATGCTATGCAGCCACAAGGTTTAAGAGGATTTCACTATTCCTGTACCTGTATGCTGTGAAGAGCACTTGAAATTTCCTTGGTTAAGAATGGTTTTAATCAGCTTTTTCACTGCTGTGACTAAAAGATCCAAACAAGAAAAATTTTAGATGAGGAACAGTTTATTTGGGGGCTCATGATTTCAGAGGTCTCACTCCGTAGCGTTGGCCCCATTCCTCAGGGCTTGAGGTTGGGCTAAACATCAGGGAAGAAGAGTGTGGCAGAGAGAAACAGCTCACGTGATGATGATCAGGAAGCAGAGAAAGATTCCACTTGCCAGATACAAATATATTCCCCAAAGGCACACCCCCAAAGACCCACCTCTTTCAGCCATACCCTACCTGCCTCCTCCAGTTACCACTCAGGGGATTAATCCACTTATTGGGTTAAGGCTTTCATAACCCAATCATTTCACCTCTGAACCTTCTTGCATTGTATCACACATGAGTTTTGGAGGACACCTCACATCCAAACCATAACAGATGCCTTCCACTCTCTTTTTTCCCATTGGTTAGTATAGTCCAGAGCATTTTCCTAGCCAGGGAGGAGGTATCTCTCACTGTCTTCCCACTGTACAACTTTGCAAATTAAAGTTAAGTTTACCTGGGAGCTTGTTGGAAATGTAGTCTTGGCCCCATCCAAGAAAACAAAATCAGAATCTGAATCTCACCAAAATCCAGTTGATTTATCTGCACATTAAAGTTCTGAAAACACTCTAATGCAATCTAGACCCCAGAATGTGAGTTATCAAGAGAAATATTTTGTTCTATTCAATTACATTTTTTTTTTTATGTTCAAAAGTTAGTTTGTTTGATAGGTTGACTGATTTGGTAACAAAACTAAAAACAAGAAAAGTGGTATAGGCTTTTGCCAGATGAGGTAAAGACCCTCTTTAAATTTTTTGCCATCCCTGGTTCCTAGGACTTATAGTAATTCACATTGGATCTTGGCTCTGACCCCTATGCAAACATCTCCGAGAGTCCTGGTATGGAGGCATCAGTTGGATGATGATTTAATGATCCATCATTTCAGCTCTCAGAGGCAGAATCAATAGTAACAATAGGATTCTACCTGCATTTGCATTCTTTTTTTAATTATGAAGAATATATAGCAAGAGACCATTTTTGCTGTTTTTTAATAACAAAAAAATCCCATTATTACTATTATTGTTAATAAAAATGGTCTGATATCAATGATGTACAGATGTTTTATTCTTTCCTTTTAGTATCAGTGAGTGATTGTTAACAGTTTGCTGCAGAATCATGTTTAATTGTTCTTGAACACTCCTTTTTTATTTCATTATTCTAAACTCTCAAACCCATTATTGCTGAAGGATGTGAAGTGATACAATACATCCTTCCCTCAGCACATTTGTATAAACTTTACCACATGTAAGTTCCTAGTCAGCTTAAATCATAACAAATTCTGAGGAGAGAAAATGAAAGTAAGCCTGCATAGGTCAGGTGTCTAGTTCTGATCCAGTCAGTTATGATCTGATGGAAAGGGAAATATAGTATAAATAAAGATAAGAAAGAGTCATCTCTGTGGGCAGGGCAAGGAGATCCAAAGAGGAGGGACTCAGAAGATATTCAGTGGGCATGACACACCATCCATTCATCAATGGAGATCAACCTTAATAAACTTGATACAGAGAACTATATCAAATGAATGGAGGATGGGGGAATCGTTGATGAGCTTATGTCGTACATGCCATAATAAGCATGATGGAACACTTCAAAGGTGGATTTGTATTCCTATCCTTAGTATCATTTCTATTAAGGCAATTTCACTTTATGACAAGTAGTAACAAAGCTACCAGAGAAACTCTTTTTCTTTTATAAGTAATTGTTACACCTTTGGTCACCTTATGCCTTTTCTTCTATTTGCCTGTTGCTATGTGAATCTTTCTGCCACTCAACAATCGCAGCTGCAAAGATTTCCAATAGTTTCCTACAATGATGGTCCAGGGTTATATCAGTTCCTTTCAAATGTTTGTAGCTCTTTCTTTTCCAAGTGACTACATTGGAATGATAGCAAATTTGTCCCATATTGGAACATTTTAATAGAGTAGATTATCTTTTAATAAAGTTTCCTTCTGCCAAAATGCTGAAATTCTTACATAAAAATGTTCATTTTTCTAAACATTTCAGAAAATAGGCATGTTTGATTTTCAGATGCCCATAGTCCTGTTATTCCAGATGACTATTACAAAACATATGCTGCTTCAGCAGTTGTTGGATTTGGTTTTCTATGTATAGTCAATTAGGTGAAGTTAATTAATCTTGTTTTAAAATTTTCCTGTATTTATTTTGCTTTGTACTCATTCTATCAATTACAGACAAAGATATATTTTAAAAAAGACAAAGATATATTTAAAAAAAAACAAACAAACAGATGCTGCCCTATGTGTAATAACATGGCCCTTTAGAGGTCTGCACGTACTTAAGCTTTGCCCTTTCCAATCCAATGTTTGAAAAAAAGCTTGCACAGATCCATATATTTTACCCTTATTTTCTGACCGATAAAAAGGAAGAGATAAATTAGAGGGCTGCATTTAAGGACTGATACCTGCAGCTATGGAGCCAATAATTGACAGACAACAGCAGGAATTAGAGTTGCAAATTCCTTGCTCAAAAATGTCAGGTGGTTATAACAAGGATCTCTCCACCTTTGACAGAGAATTTAGCCAACAGTCCATAAAGAGATGATGCTGAGTGACAACAATGGTACAGTAATCTTTTCATCTGTAGCTAGAGTTTCTAAGGCTGAAGAATGGTCCTAAAGATACTCAAACCCAGCCTCTCTCAGGATCCCTGTTCTTATTTAGGGAACAGTGTCATTATACATCCAGTCCTTTGCCTTTTAATCATATTGGGGGAAACATACAGAAACAAATACAATAAATGGGAAAAGAGAAAGAATAACCCCGAATATATACTCTCCCCATATCTCCCACCTGTCCCATGGGCTTATACCAACACTATGCCTATAGGGAGAAACTGGGTTTCTATTGAAGTGTGTCAATTCTCTTTTTAATTTAATAAGAGGTCAAAGTAGGAAAATATTTGGCAGATAAACTCCATGGTATCCAACTATAAATCTATGAAAACTCAAAGCATAAACTGAAAGTAAAACAACACAAAAATCTAAAGAGAATAGAATCATCATTGTCAAGAAAGTGTGGATTTGCCTTTTGCCTTGTAGAGTAATTTCCATATACTACAACCACTTTAATAAAGCAACACAACATGTCTTAACTGAAGTCTATTGCTGTGCTTAGGGTGTGTAGTTTTACTGACTGTCTCTTTCTACATTCATTATATTAAAGAAAGACTCTGTAGGAAGATTGCAAAAATTTGCTTTAAAAGTTAAGTCCTGGTAATTCCAACAGTGTAAAGCTATCTGCCATTGGAAAAGCAAAACCATCTGCAGCTCAGTAAATGTGTGGTGAGAATTCCGGAGTGATTCGAGGTGAGATTTGCAGGCTGTTTAGTACATATCACCAGTCACAGCTGTAATAGTATTTTTTTTTTTCTGTTGTAACTATTCACTTTTTGATATTCATAGAGGTTATGTCAAGAAAGAAAATGTTCTTACTTTCTATAGCTTCTGATTAACCTATCTTGTCAGCACATTCTGATTTCTCGAGAGGAAAAAGGAAAAGTCTTCTAAATTTTAAAAAGGAATAATTTTGTTTTCAATTCCTACTGAAGAAGAAGGAACACAAATTTTTGGCTCTGTTGGGTTTGTTGCCCTGATTATCCAAACCTATGCTTCACATTCCTGTTAGCAAAATAACAAACATGGAAATGGAATTACCCAGCTGACTTCCATTTTTTCCATGAAATCTCCAAACTCCTCAAAAAAATAAATAGATAAAAGAATCCTGTAGCTCCAAATTCAGTTAGGGTTGGCTTAGCTTTGAATTTGGTAAATAATTTCGTTTCTTCATTCTTGTTTTCTGCCTCTCCTTTCCTTCTCCTCTCCCTCCCTCTACTGTGTGGATAAGTGTGGACTTTTCTGTGTGCCTGTGTGTTTACTGGGTATGGTGGAGGGGGGTGTCAATTTAAAAACTCTTCAAGATGTATTCTTCTTCCTGCCTCCAATGGACATTCAGGATGCAATCGTTCATTATATTATTACATAGAACATGTAAGTTTTCAAAAGAGTTCACTATATAATATAAAGCATTATATTAAAATTCTGCAGAATTTCCCATTGTAAAATATGTAGTATATTCTTATTATTGGTTTTGAAATGAATGTGTCATTTGTCCTTGAATAAGTCTCACACACCCACACAACCACACAACACATGTGCATGCACATGCACACACTCACCTTTCCAATATTTTTCCCTGGAAAAAAAGGAAGTTAGATTATTGTTTTCAATGTGGTAATATCACTTATTGTTCATCAGTTATCTCGTCCCTACCTACTCATTGAGAGGAATTTTGTATTTTGTCTCCTCTTTGTGATTTACTTCCACCAATGCAATGTGGGAGAAATAACCAGGTATGAGTTCCAAAGGTTAGGCTTCTAAGATATGAGAAGCATGGCATGGTTTTATTCATCTTTCCATGATTTTCTAAACACCATCATTTAGAATATTCCAAGGTAGGTAGAGGTCTAGAAGGAGACCTATGAAGCAGACTCTGATTCATAGCCTGATGTAAAGGCCCAGCAGTGCTTCATCCAGCAAAGAAGCCAGGGCCAGGACAGATAATCTATGCATATAAGACTGAATGATTGACATCTTAGTACATTGTATTTTGGGGCATTTTGTCACACAGCATTAGAGGAGCAATGAGGAGCAATATGCTAACATCATTTATGACATTAGGATTCTGATTTTAATTTTGTGGTTTTCTCTGGATTATGCATATGAGCTATTTATTAATTTTCCAAAAGGTATAAGCTATATCTGCAAGTGGTAGCATAACTTCTTGGTAACTTACTTTTAAGCTTTGTTTTCCATGCATGTTATGCATATGTTTATGTGTTATAAATTCATATTAATATCTTTTCTTTTTTTTTTTTTTGGTGCTGGGGATTGAACCCAGGGCTTTGTCTTGCGAGGCAAACATTCTAACAACTAAGCTATATCCCTAGCCCATTAATATCTTTTCTGACACATAAATATTAGGGAGTGCAATGTGAAATAACTTTCAGAGAACTGTCCTCAACTCAAATACATTATATCACATAATGACAATATTATTTGATTTCATTAAGGGACTGGTAAAAAGTACATTTCAATATCTTTTTTTTTTTTTTTCCTTTTGACCTAGTATAGGAATGAAAGAGTCTGAAATTTTGCCAAGTATAAAAGTAGCCTGTGAAAAATCTTGGTGGTAAGTAGAGTGGACGTATTAGTATTGTATCATTTGCTGGTTTAGTTTGTGCATTTAGATGACTGATACGGCAAATAATTTTGATGTGAGTAGCTCTCTATATGACCATCTCGGGGAATTTGACCTTCTGATGGTTTGGTAGAGGATGGAAGCAGACCACTACTGTAATAAATTAGAGTTAGAATTAGCAAAGCTAATTAAGTGATAATCCCAGAACAATGCTGGGAAACTCTGAAATTCTTGGCTTCCAACATTAACTCCTTCTATTCACAGGTCACTTCTTATATCATACCAAAAATGATTCTTAGGAGTATATATTTGCACCTTCCTCAAAGAATTAACTTAGTTGCTCTCTTGTAGCTTTCTTTGTGCACTTCATTACCTCAGAGACCTTGCTGAGAATTTGACCCTGTGTAGATGTTGCAGTCTTGGTAAATCGAAAGCTAACCAAGCTTAGAGCTAGATTAAGTGGCATGGAAATTTAAGAAGACAGCTGGTGCCTTACTCCCAAATGGAAATACCACTCTTGGATCAGATCTTTCATTCTTATGTAGCAGAGAGATATTAGGGTCCAAGCAAAACAACATAATGGGATTCTTGCAGGCATCAATAATTTCTTTTCCTTAGTGTTTGTTCACTGGAAACTTTACCTTTGATTACCATTGGCCATTATAATAGGTAAGACAAGAAGGATATTCTCTTGTTATTCAGACAATAAAAGCTACTATGAATAGGACAGGTACTCAGATTTTCTCATATTAATGCTGATGTAGCAAAATGCTTTTTAGTTACTTATTGATTATTCTTTTGCAACCTGGTTATGCTGTATAGGGAAATAAATTCTTAAAGATTCATTTTCCATGGACCAGAACCACATATGACTTTTAAAATAACAGAAATTAGCACAAATGGAAGTGTGGATTCACACTAATTTAAATATTCATGAAGGTCTGCTAATTTAGTTTTGACTACTCTCCACATTTTTCGACATAGATATTTTCTGTCTGAATGCATATTTCACTCTTTAAGAAAGAGAATGGACATTAGAAAGGAAATATATTAACTATCTATACCATTATAATTTTTCCTTGGGTGCAATGTAAAATTTTCTTATTTTTTTTAAAGGAACATGGTTATCCATTAGGAAATGACTATATGTTACATTATTATACAACTTTAAAGAAATTTAGATACTTTTTATGTAGCCATATTTTGTCTCTATAACATAGATTGTCAGGGTATTGTTATTTCTTTATTCTTTATAAAGGGAAGAAAAAGGGTTTTAGATATACCATCAAAGAGTGTTTTGTTTAATAGTAGTTGAGGAAGACTTGAAATCGTGTCTCTCTAGGCATCTCAAGGCCTGCTTGATATGTGGTATCCAGGAACTGACCTGTTTTCCCATTTAGGAAAATGATTAATTTTCTGATAATTTTCATTGATTGTAGATCTGACTGGCATTCAGTACATAACCCCATTATTTTCTCATGATAAAATAAACTGGCATATTCTTTGCAATATACCAAATGCCTAGAAAAAAATAACAATTTAAATTATCCTTATGCTCCAGGCCAATTTAAATTTGATTACCACAAAAACATTTTCCTGAACTCTAATGAATCTATTAATTAGGGTATTCCTATTCTTGTGCTTCAGAGCACACTTGGTTACTTCTTCATATCCTATTTATTATTTGTAAATAGAATCAAGGCCTTTTCCACTGACACACAATTAAATTAGGTATTGTCTACCTTGAATAATAATAAATCCAGTGTATAACAGAATTTCATACATATTAAAAGTATACAGAGTGAATAAATCCCTAGTCTTCACTAAACTTGGCCTTTAGTTATTTGTGTTTGCTTAACATCAGGTAATCAGATAGCAAGATCTACATTGCCAACTTAATGTAATGAAATTTATGGACATTTTGTGATTTTCTTGGGAATTCTAGGAGGGCTAGTACTTTTCTACATGTGCGGTACAATGTCATCTATATTTAAGGACCACATTCACGTAGGGATATATATATATATACACATAATATAGTTATTGTTTTATTTCCTTCTTGCTTTTACAAACTAGGACATTTAAATTCATTTGTTTTTCATTGCAAGTACCAAGTCCATGTCATCACTGACTCACCTCATATCTCTCTAAAGGTGTGTTTTTGAGATAGGAACAGCTGTCCTCAAGAATAGATACAACTTAAACAACTGTTTCTGATGACTGGGATTTACTCAAATAATCTTTCAAGATATTCAACGAATTTTTTTCACAAAACTCTTTTGCCAAACAATTTTCCTAATGAGCAATGATGCTGAAACAAGTTAAGTAACTTGTCCTACATTAACTACCCAGAAAATTGGTGAGACCAAGTCAAATTTGGTATATCAGATTTCATCAATCTAGAACTGGCATATTATTTACACAATGAAGATAACCACAGCATCTGGTTATAGCCATGTAGATTATATCCACATGGATCAAGTTCTGAGTGCAATGTCTTGAACACTATAAGCTAAATAAAATAGGTTCTAGGTCATGCACAATGACTGAACCTGAAATAGGACAACATTATCGGGATGAAGTAAGGGACAATTTATGTTGGTCAGGGATTGTTGACTCCATTTTGTAAACAAAGAGTTATTCCATAAAAGATAATAGGGATTCTTATGCATTGAATATTTATTTTTATTTCTTTCTTTTCCCTCTATAATTGCAATGTGTGCTAGTGTTGGTACTGTCTATAGATTTAAGCTGCTTCAGATAGCTGAGGTCTGCATAGAAAATTCACTTACAACTAAAAAAGGTGTCACTATTCTCCTATTCTCTTCTGACATAAGATGGATTTTGCCTGGAGTTGTTGCAATATTCTGCAGGACTGTAATGTATTATGCAGGTGGCTTCTTCATCAGGAGTGTTCCTTCTGAGAAGTTGGGGAACAGTATCCTGTTCTTTACAAATTGACAGAGTCTAGGTAGGAAATCAGGCAAGGGAGAAGTGCCAATAGTGTTCTCATACAATGTTCGCATTTAGGATATGGCAGAATAAAGAATACAAAAAAGGCAGCCAACCTAATGAGAATGAGGAGCATTGTAAGAGAAATCATAGAGGAAGAGGCTGACCAATGAATGAGTCAAGGGGAGACAGATCCAAGAAGATGACATAAATCGTGGTATAAACAGATCCTGGGTGACATCATGAAGGTTTAGAGCCAAACTCGAAGTCATTAACAAAAGAAAAAGTGAGAAGTGCTAGAGAATATTAAGTTAGTCTAGTAGGAAGTTCTCAAAGAAGAAGGGAAAAGCCAATCTACCAAGACAATTCTCTTAAAATTCAAAGTTATAATTTGTGCTCAAGGGAGCAGGATCATAGCAGATTAAAGTCACATAACTATTCTGGACCTCAGCATCAAAATCAATCTTTAAGTAAAAAACACTGGTTCCCAGTAAACTAAGAGAAGCAACTCTGGTTCTGAATTTCATCATGGAGCTAGAATGGAGGTGGATGGGGAGGTAATGAGAGAATGGGAAAAGAAACAGCATAGGAGAACAGGAAGGGAAAGAATAGGGAAAAATGATAAAAAAAAAAAAAAAAAAAAAAAGAGAATTACATAGTGTTACCTGATTCCCTCAAGAAGGATGCTTTCTTCCCTTAGCATGTGTGAGGGATCCAGGGAGAACATGGTGGTGGTGGTGATGGTGGAGTTCTGAAAGCAGCCATGAATCATAGCCGCTCTAAGTCACAGATTTGGAAGGCAGACACAGATGGTGAAGCCAGAAAAGTCAGTCAGTAGCAAAGACGACTATGACTTTTTCCCCTTTGGCACATTGTTGTCCACTTTGGCTACAAAAGGTTTGCTATTAATCAGAGAAGGCTTCAAAGTCTTTATTTCAGAGAACGCTGCATTCATCTACTACCTCCAAATAGTCAAAGCAGCAGTCTTACCTCTATTACCTCATTTTATCTTTGCAATAGCTCTGTAAAATAATTGGGGAGTCTTATAGTTTGTCCTTTGTTAAAAAAATAAGATTTGAGACAAAAAGTTGTTAAAAGTTAATTGATCTATGAATTATTTAAAAATGTATTGCTTACTTTCCAGATGTATGGAAGATTCTCTACATGTCATATTATGGTTAATTCCTAATTTGGTTCTGTTCATGGTCAGAAAATGCACTTCATATAATTTTGATTCTTTTCAATTTATTGAATATAATAACTTGATAAATGCACATCTGAACCTGAAAAGAATATGTATTCTTCAGTGGCTTGTCGGGTCTAGTGTTCTATACAAATTATTTAGATTTAAGCAATTGACTAATTTATGTCTAGATTTTCTGTCAATTACCTAAGGACAATTATTAAAATTTCTTACCACAATTATAAAATTGCCAAATTCTTTTAATTCTGTAAAGTCTTGTTTTCTGCTTCATTTACTTAAAAACACTGTAATTAGTCACATATATTTATATTTATTTTTTATTGATACATCATCCCTTTTATCACTATGAAATATTCCCCTTTGTCTCTAACAATGCCATTTGTCTTGAAAACCACTTTATAACATAAATAGCCCTTCCAGGCTTCCTAGGCTTCTGTTACAGGGTGTATATTTGTCTATCCACATGCTTTCAAACTATATGCATCTTTATACTTAAACTATATGTCGCTAGATATTCGTCCACCTATCAATATGTGGTCTTTAGCTAGATTACCTAAACCAGCACTGTTCCATTTCATCAAAATTTAAAATTTTCTATTCTTTCAAAACATCACTTTAAAACACCAGAAGACAAGTTTCAGACTGGAAGAAAATACTTAAGATACTTATCTCAGGAAAGAATTTCTTTGAAAACATGTCAAAAAAGTCTCAATAATAAAAGGACAAAAAATTCAAACAGAAAAAAAAAAAAAAAAAAGAATTTCAACAGACACCAAAAAGAGATACACGGATAGCAAGAAACTGCACAAATAGTAGCTTGACATCCTTAGTTATTAGGGAAATGAAAATTAAACAATAAGCAGATATCATTATACAATATAAACCCATTAATCTTTATAGTGTAAGACACTAGTGTGTCTTAAAATAGAAAGATCAACAATATCCAGTGTTGGTAATGGTACAGAGCAATTGGGACTTTCATATTGCTGATGGGAACATAAAATGCAACAACTCTGGAAAAATAGTTTTGCAGTTGTTTATTTAGACATATGTACTCTCACCAGAGAACCCAGTCATTCCACTCTTTGGTATGACAAATGAAATATTATTTATATAGAAATACTATACACACGTTTGTAGCAGTATTATTTATAATAACTAAAATTGGAAAATAACCCAATGTCCACAAACATTTGGAAAAAATAAATCATGATGTGTCTATAAAACAATACTACATATCATAAGAGAACATACTAGTTTATATATATATATATATACACACACAAACACACAGCAATGTGAGTGAATCTCAAAAATCTGCCGAGCACAAATTTGATTCAAAATACTTACACTGAGATGCCATTCATATGACATTCTAAAAAGTCCAAAGGTAATCAGTGTGACAAAAGGCATTATCAGAGATTACTTGGGTTAAAGGTGAATGTGGGATCTGATTGGCAGTACTTGGACAGGATAGAACTTTTAGATGATGAAAATAGTCTATTTTGTTGTGGTGTATACATTATTCCTGGTGTATTTAACCAAATACTTAAAATGGGAACATCTTATTTTACAAAAATTATATTACAGTAAAGTTGATTTTAAACAATAATAAATGGTGCTCTACCAGGAGAGAGGACAGATTTGACAATATCTATCTAATCGGTTCTCTGAATGACAATCAGAGCAATCTTTCAAAAAGCTATAAAACTTGTTTTATGTTTAAAGTCCACTGATGACTTCTTACTGTCCTGAGGAAATAGTGCAAAAATTATAACATAAAATTCAGGGCCTTCCACTATCTGGCCACCCTCTTTCATGCTTGAATGTCATTTTGGCAAATTCACTGATCCCACCCTAGTTCTGCAGATGTACTTTCAATTTACTAACCACACTAAGCTCTGATTTGCATCCAAATCAGGGTACGTGCTATTCAATCCACTTAGAGCTCATTTCTCTTCCTCAGGTCAAGTCTCCATATTATTTCTTGACTACTTATGTGTTATAAGATGCTTGAACAGGTTCTCAAAATGTTGAATAAACTAAAGCATAGATCTAAGACTTTGAAGATGGCAGAAAACATACAGGCTGATCATTTTGTTTTATCCTGTACAATTCACAAGAAACATTATAGCTCCCTGATATGTTTTAGCATTTCAACATTTGAGTTCAACTACAAATATAGTATTCTGAAAAATAAAACCATTAATACTATAATCTCTCTTTCCAATCACGGTTCAGGAGCATTTTACAAGTATAATCCTGTTTAGTGGAAACAGGAGTTGAGATCCTGCTTTTTGCAGATACCTTTCACTTACAAGCAAGCATGCCCCCAGAAATAGATTTGGAAAGCTGTTCTACTGGGGATGGAGAGCCAAAGAGTAAGGAGGTTTTCAGAATATTCTGGATAATTTTCAAGACACTTTGTGGTTTACAGAAAACTTTCACAGAGTTATCTTAAGAGTTACAGAAAGCCCTGTAATGTAAATACAAAGTGTTATACATTTTTGTGTAAAAGAAGCCAAAGACCTAAGGACCTTGAATTTTTCCTATGCACATACTAGAAGACTGAGAACTGAAATTCTAGTCTTTTCATTTCCCATAATTTCATTTGACTTAAAATCACACGTAAGGAATTGTATTTGTAGTTTTTTGAAGACACTGTACCATCCATGTACCTTTCTACCATTGAGCGTATGGTTTCTTGAGGAGAGTGCCCAATCTGTTCTAGAGAACTTGAAAAGATATATAAGATTGGCATGACATGTTCCTCACTCCCAACTACCTGTGTTTCTGTGGATGTTTGTACTTCCTAAGTATCAGCTTCTTATTAAATAAAATAAGAGAAAATAGTAGAAGGAATGTCAAAGAGTCATTGTGAGAATTCTCATATTAATACATATGAATTAACTATTAAAAGTACACACTACATTTTCATCACTAACCTATAGTTAGTTGTTTTAACTAAAATTACCTGGAGAAGGAGACAGGGCTGAGACCTTTGCAGAACAGTAGGTGCGAGATGAAGCTGTGAAGTACACAGGATCATTTTCTTCATGTGAGAGCATTAATGACACAGATATTGATGTGGTAGGTACTAGGTATGATCAACAGATTTACAGTTGATGAAATCTCAATGAGAGAGCAGAGATGTAGTGGAAAAAAAAATCCTAACTGGACAATTTACTGTAAATGTAGAAATAGAGGTTTAATGAGTTTTGTTGAAAGAAATAAATCTGACCACAGAGATTTTGCAATTCATTTTTCTTGTCATTTCCTCTGTGTTCTGTGTGTTGAGAGTTGAGATTCGGGATATATTCTTTGCCTTCTTGCTCATTGTTATTATGGTCTGAATTTACTTCAAAATTCCTGTGTTGAAACTGATCACAAATGTGATAGCGTTAAAAGGTTCAGAAGGTGAATAAGTCAAAGGACAACTCTCAGGAATGGGATCAGCAACCTTATGAAAGGTTTGGTGGAAATTAGCCAGGTACCCTTTCCCTTTTTGCCCTTCCCAATTTGCCAAGTGAGAATGCAGCAGTAAGGTCCTCACCAAACACTGAATGTCAACGCCTTAAACTTGAACTTTCTTCAGAACCTTAAGAAAGAAATTTGTTGTTTATATCTTACTCAATCTTGGGTATTTTGTTATAGCAACATAGATGGACTGAGACAGTCATATATCTCAAAAATAGTCACCAATCACTTCTCCCTAAATCTGAGGCCATCCCTTTCCTTGTTAACTGCGGTGCATATGAACGCTCCCTACACTTTTGACGCTTGTCGGAGGCCCTTGTGGCTAAATCCCTTGACCTTTGTAAGAGGAATCTGTTTTCACAGTTTCCAGGCTCTCCTCCTTCCAATGCAGGCAAAGCACCTCAGCCAAATCTGTCTTGTAAAATGCAGTTCTGATCTTTTAATCTCCTGCTTAAAACCTGCAAGGACCAAGAAAAGCCCTTGTCTTTAGCAGGTTCGTGCCATCTGGCCTTAGCCAGAGGACTGGCCTCCCTGCTTTTCACAGTGCCTCCCTTAAACCGCGAGTCTCAGAAAGACAGACCTGAAGATGGCCCCTACATGCTCTCCACATATTCTTACTCCAGGCTCTTCCCACAGGTGTTTTTATGTTTTGTTTGTTTTGTTTTGCATCTAAATATCGGTTTGTCCCACATCCTCATGTTGAAATAGTACTCACCTTTCGTAGTTCAGACTAAATAACATATCTTTAGGAGGATTCTCCAGGATTCTCTCATTTGTTTGCATCTAATTTTTTTTATTTTTTTTTTACTTTACTTTTTGGTGGTACTGGTTATTAACCCTAGGGGTGTCTACCACTGAGTTACAGACCCATCTCCAGCTAAGTTTCTGAGGCTGCCTTCAAATTTATGATCCTCCTGACTTGGCCTCCTGAGTTCCTGAGTTACAGGTATGCTTGGCTATTATGTAAATATAAGGTATATCTAATACCATAATTTCTGTACTCAAGATTTGCATATTAAAAAATGTATGCTTCCCCATGGCCCCCCATCCAAGTACTGTTCCTCCCTTCTTATCCTTCATATAACGATCTAGAAATTATTTCCATTTAAGAATATAAAGAACTTCCTAATCAGTGCTTTTACATTTTTTTATTATAGAAAATTTAAAGCTTAATATGGAGGAAAATTAACTACCAAATAACCTCCATCCAGCTTCAATAGTTAATGATAATTTGTCAATCTTAATTCTATTCACTTCATTTTAAAGATTTCTGTTGTATTTTTAAACAAATTCTTGGGAACATATAATTTCATCAATAAATATTTCCATATATTCTTTATTTTTATTGTACATATGGATACTCTGATGTAAAAAGTGGGTGCCACAATTTATTTTACCAGTCCTCCACTGATGTATAGGCAAGTTGTTTTTATGATATAATTCTTTTTAATAGAACAGAACTGTTTAGAAAGCACTCTTGCTTCTTTGTCTTTTCATGGTGTATTCTTGACAACTGTCTGTAGCAAGTAATCTGTGGTGAGTTATTAACATATCCACTGGGACACACTGAGGAAAGGGAAGTTAGATTTCATATGAATCCTCTATTCTGCACAGTAACTTGTTCATGGTTGGTATTCATTAAACACTCTCCTAATGACTGAGTTATTTCTGACCAGAACCAACCTGGAGTAGAAAGTGGACTATTTTTACCATTTTCATTATCAGAATGTTTAATCTCAGTATGATTTGTATTAAAAAAAAAAGATAAGTGTATTTCATTGTTGACTTTGCTTTATTGTGGGGTAGTTTCAACAAGAGGTTCTGAAAGATAAGAAATTTTGGACAAGAATTCTCTGTTTTATTTAGTTGAAATCAGTGAAAAATGATGAAAAAGCTGTTGGTGGGACTACATCTTTACCAAAAAAAATCCCTCAAATCTCTGTTTCAGCATCATCATACAGATAATGTATAAACACAGGACCAGTAGTTCAAGAAAAAGATCTCCCTATTAAAAAAGTCATACTAACCTGAGTCTCACTAACCCGAGATACATTAAGAGATCACTATACCACAGCTTCATTTGGGAGAATTTCCATGGCTAACGTATTTTCAAGTGTAAATTCTCTAACTATTAGCACACTTAACCCTATTTTCTAGGTGGGTTTTAAGCCATGCACAGTTGAATTCATTAAACTATAGCTTGAATTTTGGAGTATGGAAATATTTAGTATATGAATTTTGCAAACAGAAATCAATAACCTTTTTTTTTAATTCTGAAAAATACAAAAATTTGAAGTCTTACTGTTTTCTCAGATTCCCCAGGTAGTAAGCTGAGAACACAGGGCAGTAAAATATCTGTTGTTCAAATATCTGATGATGCTTCTACCATTCCTGTTCCTTCACTACTTCAATGGGTTGATGAAATAACGTGTTGTGACTTGACTCCTTTCCTCCTCTCTGCAGGTTTTTTTAATATTGATTTATTTTTTTTAATTGGTACGTGATAGTTAGACATAAAAGTGGAGTTCATTGTGATATTTTCATACATGCGTAGGGCATCGTTTGGTGAATTTCATTCTGCTGTTCCTCCCCTTTCCCATCCCTGCAGACTTTCCACATTGACAGAGCCACTGTGAAAGCAACAGGAATTTTGTGTATCAAGGATGTGTGGCATAGAGGATGGAGAATAATCCTAACATATATCACACTGAACAAAGATGTCTTCCTGGGTAACTTCTCTAAAAACCCCAAAGAAATCGGTATGTTCTAAAGATAATTTTGATAGTAAGTGACTTTTTAAAAAAAAATCTCCTAGGTTCTTCTCCCCCTTATAAATTACCCTAGGATTACATTCACTTTTATTTTCTCAACATGAACTTCTTAATGAAGAACTCCTTTGTACTGAATTGGCTGACACTTTTTAAATCCTCATGAACTGGCATTTTCTTTTAACAAAGATAAGATAAATGCTTAAATTACTTTAAGATCACAGAATAGAATCTGAATATTTGTATTAAAATTATGCTGCTAAAATATAACATATGATAAAAAAATATAAAGGAAAAGCAATGCTATATAGTAATAAAATGTTGAAAATTCTGTCTTGATTTATTTTTACTTCTAGCAGTGAGGGATTTTAATCAAGATGATATTCATGAATGCTATAAAAAGAAAAAATATAACAATTCTCTGATATAACCATGAGCATTTGTAACTTCCAATAGCTTATCTGGTCAGAAAGAAAATAATGACAGAATCTGAGGCAATATGTAGGGCTTCTCCATGCTAAGCTTAATACTGATCAAATCTATTATAGGTCATAAGTCAAATGAATGCAAAAGCTGATGGAAGCCTCTTTGCCTAAAAGTGGTTAGGATTAATTTTGCTAATATACCAGTTTTTGAATGAATATCTCATAAAAGTAAAAATGTCCACACACTCATCTGTAACCAAGGAAATATAATGTAACATGTAATGTTTTTCACAAATGAAATAAAAAACATAAATAATGAAGACATCTGATTTTTTATTGGAGCATAGAAAAATGAATATCCTTAGATATCATTGGTGGTAAAGTATACTGTTATGGCCCATTTGGAACAAAAATATATACCAAAAAATGTGTTCCATTTAAGCAAGGAATTTAATTTCTGTAATTTTGATTCTCTTTAAAAACATGTTAAAACAATAATCATACTAATAATATTTATTGAATCCTCAGCATGAGCTAGCATTGATCTAAGCACATCATACACAATTTTTCTTTTAATCATCACTATAATTCTATATGTGGGAACCATTGTTATTAAAAAAAAAAAAAAAAGAAAGAAAAAGAAAACAGTACAGAGCAGTTAGCTAAATTGCCCAAAGGGGCCAAGCACCCAGCATTTTTAACCATTGCAACTAACTTGCTGCCTCTCATAAATATATATATATATATATATACACCATATATATTGTACATGAGCATCAAAGGCTATTTATTGTAGCCATTATTTGTAATAGCAGAAAATCAGAACTAAAGTAAATATCTACCAATAAGACTATTATTAAGTGAATTACATATACCTCTAACCCCTAAACTAAGCTGTCAAACTTCCATCTTTAAAAACCCATATGAATACACCAAACACATAGGTTTTCCTTTGTATTTTAAGTGTAACATATTAGGTTCATCTTATTGTCAGTACTTGGCACCTTCTCATTGTTGGTCTTTGCAAGGTGTAGTTCTTGTTGAGTTCATACATTTTGTTAAGGTTTGCATTTCCCATTCCTGGCTCTGTTTCTCTTCCATTTCATTGTGTTAAGAGCATAGACTGATCAATTTTTATGGGAGAAATGATTTTGTACATATTTTAAAGTTCACAAAAGTACTATGTTAACCAGGAGTGGTGGTGCACATCTGTTATTCCAGTGACTCTGGAGGCTGAGGTAGGAGAATTATATCCTCAGCAATTTAGTGAGGGCCTAAGCAACTTAGACCCTGTCTCAGGGGGCAAGATGGCAGATTAGAGTGAGGTTGGACTTTTCCTAGCATGGCTACGCAGAACTCAAGCAGTGGAAATACTGTCTTCCTGAGGTTTAGAATAAAAAATTCTGAGACTGGAGTGTCAGTCTGCCCTAACTGAACCACTAATTGGATCTAAAAAAAAGAACTTCTCCACTGGAGTTTATCAATCATGCATGGAGAGCCCATCCAGGAGCCATCTTGGGATTGCAGGGTGACAGGGCCTATGGAAACTGGAAACCTAGATCCATGAGTTTGCAACTAGGTCTTCATGGGCCTGTCTGAGCCTAGCAAACCAGTGGAAAGTCAGAAACTGGGAGCATTTCACCCAGGGAACACAGGTTAGAGAGGCTGGAGGGATCCTGGTGCCTCTAGGGGACTGACTGGGCCAGCTATAGCAGGTTGGAAGGCTGGAAGAGAGGATGAGGGCACTTTGCTCTCACCTCACTCAGCCAGCTGTTCTAGCACCAACCAGGTTCCTGGGCCCACCCGGGTCTGCACTCCATGGGTGGTGGCACCAACTAGGTCCCTGGGTCCCCCCCCCCGCAACACACACAGTCTGGAATCCATCAGTCACTGGGAGCTACCAGGGCCTTCCAGCTCCCTCGTGCCCAGTCTTTCAAAATCCTACCCAGCGACTGCTCTATCCATGGCCCTGCATGCGAGGCTACTGCTTTGCTGTCAGACCCACCTGGTCCAGCACATAGCTTCATGTCGCAGAACCCGGACCTGATCCACCTGGTGCAGACCAGGGGCCCTGAATGTGGCCAGCTGCTTTGCTTTGCCTCCCACCTGCAGCCCAGCTTCCTGGGCACACCACTTTGCCTCCAGGCCTGCAGCCTGGCCCACCCATACTAATCTTCCAAGAAGGAAAATTGGAAAGTCTCAAACCCCAAACTTCAACATGGTGAGCAACACAATAAAAAGGAAGGACACACAACCCACAGCTCATATTCCCACACTTAGATCATACCTCAAGAAGAAAGGAAAAGAAAACCAGGTGGACACAGACAGTGGACATATATGCTCACTATGAATATGACTCCTTAATTTCTTAACATTTCACACAGATTTTTGTTGTTGTTCTTGTTGTTGCTTGTTTGTGGTGGTAGTAGTTCTTTCTGTTTTGCTTTTAGTATTGGGGTATCCATATTGGATTTTGTCTTATTTGAATGTGTACTGACTGATTCAAGGACTCCTATACTTACCCATATTTGTTTCTCTCTCCTCATTTCTTTTTCATTTCATTTTCATTTCTTTTCTTTTTTTCTTTCCTTTTTATTTTGGTTGTATTTTTTGTTTGTTTGTCAAAGGTGTTATTTTCCCATACTCTGTATTTTCAGGGTTAGGGTTTCTAATTAGCTTATTTTGATTTTGTTTTATATCATCTTTATCACCCTTGTCTCCCTCTCTTCTTTCTTTATTCCATTCCCTTTCTCTTCCTTTGTATTCTTCTATCTTTCATCCTCTTTCAAATCAACAATATAACCTACG
Source organism: Sciurus vulgaris (assembly GCF_902686455.1). Classification (NCBI taxonomy): domain Eukaryota; kingdom Metazoa; phylum Chordata; class Mammalia; order Rodentia; family Sciuridae; genus Sciurus; species Sciurus vulgaris. The sequence continues at coordinate 29,253,935 of NC_136468.1, forward strand.
TTACCACTGGCAAGCACTTTTCTATCCTTCTCTCTTCTTCTTTACACATACTCAATTCTATCCTTAACACTTCTTAATACTAATTGAGGTATATAATGTCTACTTCTACCACTAATGTCACAACAATACTTAATTCAGCTGAAGGCAAAAATGACACCTATCATTTGATTTTAAAACAGACATAATACATGATTATTTACAGTTTTTGCTGGTGGAAATTGCTGATCCCACTATCCCCACATATCATAACAATTAACAGCTATCAAAATAAGAACCAAGAATCTAATCTACTGGTATATATTGTTGACATACATTCTTACTATCTTTGGAATCCCCCCTAATCTGTGAGGTACTAATAATATAGAGGGATGCTATAAATCCATTAGGTAGGAACTATATGGCATTAGTTTCATCCAGCTAGATGGGTAGACACAAACAATATGAAACAGCAAGGGAAAAAACCATCTCAAATAACAGAATACCTCAACAGAAGACTCCATTGACACCACAGTGGAGGAAATGTCAGAGATAGAATTCAGAAAGTTCATGTTTAAACTGATCTATGAGGTAAATGATAATGTAAGAATTGAAATCAGAGAGAAAATAGAAGAATTGAAAGATCATATCAAGAGTGAGATAGAGATTCTGAAGAATTGTCAGAAATCCTCAAAATGAAGAAATCAATAAACAAAATTAAATATTCAATGGAATGCATCACCAACAGACTAGGCCACTTGGAAGACAGAGTTTCAGGCAATGGAGACAAAATATATAATCTAGAAAATAAAGTTGATCACAGGGAAGAGATGTTAAGAGACCATGAACAGAACCTCCAAGAAATATGTGATAACATGAAAAGACCAAACTTAAGAGTTATCAGCATACATAAAGGCTAAGACATAAAAATCAAAGGAATGCACAATCTTTTTAATGAAATAATATTAGAAAATTTCCCAAAACTTAAGAATGAAATGGAAAACAAAATACAGGAGGCTTACGGGGCCCAAATGTACAAAATTACAACAGACCCATACCAAGCCACATTATTATGAAAATGCCTAACCTACAGAATGCTATTTTAAGGCTGCCAGAGAAAAGCAATGGGAATCATTTAGATGGAAACCAATCTGAATCTCAGCTGATTTCTCAATCCAGACCTTCAAAGCTAGGAGGTCTTGGACTAATGTATACCAAGCTCTGTAACAAAATGAATGCCAACCAAGAACACTATACCCAGAAATTAAGCTTCAGAATTGATTATGAAATAAAAACCTTCCATGATAAACAAAAGTTAAAAGAATTTACAAATAGAAAGGCTGCACTACAAAACCTACTGAAGAAAATATTTCATGATGAAGAAATGAAAAATAAAAGTAAAAATCAGCAGAGGGATGAATTACAGTAGAAGAATAGTGAATCAAAAGAGAAACTAATTCAAATTGAAAACCAGAAATAAATCAAAATGACAAGGAATAAAAATCATATCTCAATAATAACATTGAATGTAAATGGCCTAAACTCATCAATCAAAAGACATAGACTGGCAGATTGGATTAAAACACGAGACCCAAAAATATGCTGTCTCCAAGAGACTCACCTCACAGGCAAAGACATCCACAAAATGAAGGTAAAAGGATGGAAAAAAAATATTATTCACATGGATCTCCTAAACAAACAGGGTTTTTTATTCTCATATCAGGTAAAGTGGACTTCAAGACAAAGTTAATCAGAAGGGATGAAGGGACTTTCTTACAGTTTAGGGGAATTATACATCAACAAGACATAACAATAAAAAATATTTACACTCCAAACAGTGGAGCACATACATGCATTAAACAAACTCTCTGAATTTCAAGAACCAAACAGACTACAACACAATAATACTGGGTGAGTTTAATATGCTGTTCTCATCACTAGATAGATCCTCCAAACAAAAACTAAATAAAGACGCTATAGAACAAAAAATACAATTAATAATTTGGACTTAACAGTCATATATACAATATTTCATTCATCCAGGACTGAATATACTTTCTTCTCAGCAGAGCATATATTCTTCTCTAAAATAGAACATATCCTAGATCACAAAGCAACTCTTAGCAAATATAAAAAAATAGAGATAATACCTTGCATTCTATCAGATCATAATGGAATGAAACTAGAAATCAACTATAAAACAAAAATACAAGCAATGCTAACACCTGGAGAGTAAATAATACACTATTAAATGACACTTGGATAACAGAAGACATCAGGGAAGAGATTAAAAAAATCTTGGAGGTAAATAAGAATATGATAAAACATATCAAAATCTCTGGGACACTATGAAGGCAGGTCTAAGAGGAAAGTTAATAGAACTGAGAACATTCTTTAAAAAAATAAATATTATTTTATTTAAAATAAATAACCTAACATTAAATCTCAAAACACTAGAATAAGAGGAACAAATCAACACTAAAAGTTGTAGAAGACAGGAAATAATTAAAATGAGAGCCAGAATCAATGAAATTGAAACAAACAAAAATTCAAAAACTAATAATACAAAAAGTTGTTTCTTTGAAAATAATAAATACACTGAATAAACTCTTATCCAAGCTAATAAAGCAAAATAGAGAAACTCAAATCACTAAAATTTGTGATGCAAGGGATATATCACCATGGAAACTATTGAAATAGAGATAATTGGAAAGTACTTTGAAAATCTATACTCCAATAAGATAGAGAATCATGATGACATCAACAAATGTCTAGATACATATGACTTACCCAAACTGTGTCAGAAGGACATAGACAATTTAAACAGATCAATTGCAAACAATGAAACTGAAAATGTTACCAAAAGCCTACCAATAAAAAACCCACAGGACTGATGAATTCTTGGCTGAATTTCAACAAACCTTCAAAGAAGAACTTACACCTATACTCCTCAAATTACTTCCATGAAATGGAAGATAGGGAACTCTTTCAAACTCATTCTATTAAGCTAGTATCACCCTGATACCAAAACCAGACAAAGATACAGCAAGGAAATAATACTTCAGACCAATATCCCTCATGAGCATAGAAGTAAAAATTCTCCATAAAATCCTGGCAAATCACATACAAAAACATATTAAAAAGATAGTGCATCACGATCAAGTGGGGTTTGTTCCAGGGATGCAAGGTTGGTTCAACACATGGAAATCAATAAATGTAATTCAGCCCACCAATAATCTTAAGGACCTGAATCACATGATTATCTCAATAGATGTAGAAAAAGCATTTGACAAAATTCAGCATTCATTCATCTTCAAAACACTAGAAAAAAATAGAGATAGTAGGAACATAGCTCACCATTGTAAAACCTATATATGCTAAACCCAAGACCAATATCATTCTAAATGGACAAAAATTGAAAGTATTCCCCCTAGAAGTGGGAACCGTCTTTCACCACTTTCACAGAATGCCCTCTTTCACCACTTCTCTTCAGCATATTCCTTGAAACTCCAGCCTGAGCAATTAGACATAAGAAAGAAATTAAAATGATATGAATAGGAAAAGAAGAACTCAAACTGTTCCTACATGCTTATATCATGATTCTATATTTAGTAGATCCAAAAAATTCCACCAGGCAACTTCTAGAACTAACAAATGAATTCGGCAGAGTAGTAGGATATAAAATCAGCACCCATAAATCAAGTGTGTTCCTATACATCAGTGATGAATCCACTGAAAGAGAAATTAGGAAAGCTACCCCATTCACAACAACCTCAAAAAACAAAATAGCTGGGAATCAATCTAACAAAAGAGGTGAAAACCCTCTACAATGAAAACTACAGAACACTAAAGAAGGAAATTGAAGACCTTAGAAGATGGAAAGATCTCCCACACTCTTGGATAGGCAGAATTAATATTGTCAAAATGGCCATACTACCAAAAGTGCTATACAGATTCAATGCAATTCCAATTAAAATTCCAATGATATACCTCATAGAAATAGAGAAAGCAATCATGAAATTCATTTGGAAAAATAAGAGATCCAGAATAGCCCAAACAATCCTTAGCAAGAAGAGTGAAGCAGGAGAAATCACAATACCAGACCTCAAATTATTCTATAGAGCTATAGTAACAAAACCGAAATGGTATCGGCACAAAAATAGAATTGAAGACCAATGGAAGAGAATAGAAGTCACAGAGACACACCCACATAAATGCAGTTACTTCCTACTAGACAAAGGCACCAAAAGCACACACTGGAGAAAAGATAGCCTCTTCAACAAATGGTCCTGGGAAAACTAGAAACCTATATGCAGTAGAATGAAACTGAACCTCTATTTCTCACCCTGCAAAAAATAACCTCAACTTAAAGGGGGTCAAGGACCTTGGTATTAGACCAGAGAACCTGTTCATACTAGAAGAAACAGTAGGCTCAACTCTCCATCATATTGGCTCAGAAAAACACTCCCTCAATAAGACTCCTAAAGCACAAGAATTAAAATCAAGAATCAATAAAATGGATGGCATCAAACTAAAAAGCTTCTTCACAGCAAAGGAAACAACCAAGAACATGAACAGAGAGCCTACAGAATGGGAGAAAATCTTTACCTCCTGCATCTAGATAAAGCATTGATCTCTAGGATATAAAAAGAACTAATAAAAAATTAACAACATAAAACAAAATAACTCAATCAATAAATGGGCTAAGGAACTGAACAGACACATCACAGAAGAAATATAAATGGTCAAAAAATATATGAAAAAATGTGCAACATCTCCAGCAATTAGAGAAATGAAAATTACAACTACACTGAGATTCCATCTCACTACAGTCAGAATGGTAATTATCAAGAATACAAGTAACAATTAATGTTGGCGAGGATGTGGGGAGATTTTTCACTCATACATTGCTGATGGGGCAACTACTCCAGAAAGCAGTGTGGAGATTCCTCAGAAAACTTGGAGTGGAACTACCACTTGACCCAGTTATCCCACTCCTCAGTTTACCCCCAAATAACTTGAAGTCAGCATACTATAGTGATGCAGTCACTTCAGTGTTTATAGCAGCTCAATTCACAGTAGCCAAGCTATGGAACCAATCTAGGTGCCCTCCACAGATGAATGGATAAAGAAAATGTGGTATATATGCACAGTGGAATATTACTCAGTCATATAGAAGAATAAATTATGGCCTTTGCTGGTAAATGGATGGAAATGGAGAATATCATGCCAAATAAAATAAGTCAGCCTCCCCAAAACAAAGACCAAACGTCCTTTCTGATATGTGGATGCTAATCCATAACAAGGGAGGGTAGGGAGGAGAAGTAAAGAAATTCATTGGATTAGACAAAAGGGAATGAAAGGAAGGGAGGGGTTAGGTGTAGGAAGGACAGAATAAATTGGATATAACTTTCCTATGCTCCCATATGAATGCGGGGCTAGTTTAATTCCACATCTTGTTCAACCACAAAAATGGGATCAAAATTGTAATGGGTTGCAGTTCATGTATGTATGAATATATACCCTACTTTCATGTATATCTAAAAATAACAAAAAAGGCCCTGTCTCAAAATAAAAGAAAAAATTAATGGTGGGGCTATAGCTCAGTGGTCAAGTGCCCCTGGATTCAATCTCCAGTACCAATATATTGACTTCCACTTTATTGATATAGCAGTGTATCTTAAGATCTATAAAACTTCTGTCTCCTGCTTCAGGGATGAATGCCTGCATTGGTAGCAATATTCTGCCAACAAAAATTAAAACTGTGATGACTTTTCTTATAGATGTCTTCTTTTGAGCCTCCTCAACCTGTTCTTGGATTATATACATTGGAACAGAATCATTAGGTCTTGTTGCTGCCCGCAGCAACAATCTCATGATAATTTATCGGAGGTGGACTGGAACTGAACTACTTCTATTATCTTTATCTGGGCTACTTCCTTGTTTACTTGCTTGTTTGCTAGTTTATAGAGGAAAAGAGGCTTTGCTTACTTTTAGTTTTAGAGGAAGAGAAGTTTTGAGAGGAAGAAAGACTTTGCGTAGAGGAAGAGAGACTTTGCTTAGAGGAAAAGAGACATTGCTTAATTTTAGAGAATGCAACTCTTTCAGAGAAGCTATGCTTATCAAAGGTCTACTGCTTCTTAAAGGTGGGTCACTTCTTGGAGGTGCGGCATGCGGCATGCGGCCTGCGTCCTGTGACCCCCCCCTCCCCCTGCGTTCTGCTATCTGCGATCTGCAATCTACCAGAGGTGCTGCTTATCCAGAGGTGCTTTCTATCAGAGGTGCTGCCTATAGGTGCGTGTCTTATATACCTAAGGCAGCCAATCAGTTTAGGATTAAGTAGGATGGTTGGAGCATGCGCCACAGTACCAATTAAGAATGAGGAACATCTGTTGACCACTAGCACAGAGGAGACATTAACTAATCAGGCAAAAGTAGATCACACCGTGTTAACACTAACTATGCGCCACCTCTTGGCTCAACACCAGCCGCCATCTTAGGGTTACCCAAACATGTCTCTGCAAGGTCTCACTGTAGGTACAAATCTCTTGTGACCTAGTACTGCCAGACTGTCCTGCAGAGAAGCTGCACCAATAGTCACCTTCTGCAGTAGCACAGGAGTAATTTTATGACTGCATATACATGTCCACCCCTGGCATTAGCTATGTTCTCATTCTTGCCAGTCTAACAGAAGTAATATGAAGCTTCATTTTGTTTTAGTTTCATTTTGAAAGCAAATTAAATATATCCAGACTTTAAGGTAAAAACAGCAGATTTTGTGGTTCAAGAAAACAAAAGGAGACCCCTAAACTAAAGTTGGCATAGATAATTTCACAACTATAACAGAGATGTAAACTTGAGTTTCATGAGATGGAATAAAAAAATCCCTGCATGTAGCTGAGATCCTGTAGACTAGTTTGAGTTCTTCCATAGGTAAAACGTGAAACAAAAATTCAAGTACACATAGTAAGCCATATAGATTGGAAAAAATGAGAAATGATGTAGCATAAGAAGGCAGGAAATTTAGGATGTGCTATTTAGCCAGCTCTTACAGTGGAGATTAAATATTGAGGTACATACATAGTTAGAATTATCCCCCTCGAAATGTCAGGTAACTGAGAAATGTCTTCATAAACTCCAGAGAGCTACTGATTCAGAGCTGCTCATAGGAACATGAATACCTTTGTGACAGGCAAAGGATACAGATGGAGATGTTCAGTTGCACTGAGCAACGAATAGAGACTGATAAACTCTGATAGAGTGAGCCCAACACCTGCGCCACTCTGATTCTCTCTAGCTAACATTAAACTTACTCCATCTGGCGACCGCTTCTTCAAGGTGAAGTCCAGTTATGATTTCTCAAAATAAATGTAAATAGGTATTGTGGGAAATTTATGGTTCTAAGGGCCAAACTGGCATGTATTATCTCCCTTTTCTCCCTTCCATTCTCTACTCCCCTAACCTGTGACCAACACTAGTGCTGGTGATGGTTGCCAGCCCTTGCCCTAGACTTCAGTCTCCACAGAACAGAGGACCTGTCTACCTTGTTCTTGTCAGATAAGAGTTGCTGAATTGCCCTTTCCTTATTAATACTGGAAATGGAAGCACCAGAGAGAATCTTCTGAGTTCCACATGCATGCCGTCCTCTCCCCATTATAAGCAGCAACGCTGCATTCTTGTGATTAGTAGGGTGATTGCCTTTGCCAGGATAGTGGTGACTTCCTTTCACTCTTTGGTGTAATGAACAGCTCAAAGTGACAGGCAGTTTATGTTTAGTGAAACCTTTACTGTCTTATGGTAGGGATATTCCTCCCCTGGGAATGCCTAGAACATTCTGCACATGTGAGGATGATATAAGAAGCAAAAGTTTGCCCAAGGGGCATGGGCACCCCTTTATCTACAACTGTTTCCTAGATCACCATATAGTGATGTAGAAAGCGCCATATAATTAATATAAAAGCATAAACAACATAATGACAAGCAACACCCTAACCCACAGGATGCCATAAGCGTCATCTCTACGTTGGCCCTTTGCTGCTCCAGGAAAAGGCATTTCACATACATCCGGCAGCTTACGCAACGTATGATAGGACCAGTGCAGCTCGCTGTCATCTACCGCTTACCGCACCCGCTTCAGTATAAATGAGCTCTTTTAGTATTAACATTAGGGGGAAATGAAGGAAGGTAAATCTGATACCCTACAACTCAGAGCACTCATAAAAATTATTTCATCAATTATTAAGACATTAAAAAAATATAGTATATACTTTTCCCACTGCAATTAAACTAGAAAAAATAATAGAAAACAAAAACACTGTGTATCCTCAGAATTAAAAACATTCTAAATAATTTAGGTATCAAAGAATTAGTCATAATGAATATTATGAAATAATTAGAAACAAAACAGCAGAAATACTGCATATCAAAACTTTTGAAATGCTATAAAACACTATATAGAAAAATTTTCTGAAATAGATATACTAGGCAAAAAAGAGAAAAATTAATATGCTAAGCTGAATTGTCATCCAAATCCTAACATTAGGCATTTCAACATTAAACTTAAACAAATAGAATGAATATAATAATTGAAAGAAGAATAGAACTTGGTTATCAAAAAATAATAATAAAATCATCAAAAACAAATATTCTTATTTAAAAGGATTAATAATTGTAAAATTGTCTAGTAACAATCAAGGAAAGAAGAAAATAGGCTTGTGACTATCAATAATTCAAAGGTAAATGTAATCCAAAAATAAATATGAAATCAGATAAGAATGTATAAAACTAAGAAAATTGATTAAAGAAAAAATAGAGTAACATTTCTAATAAGAATCATAAATCCACAAACTAGAAATTACTTACTTAACTTATAATGGATTACTATAAAAGCTACAATAAAAAATATGTTGAGAGTATTTCCTTTAATGAAAGAAACAATATCTAGATTCCCTTAATTGTTGCTTCTATTCAATACTTTATTAGAAATTCCAGACACAAAATTGGATTACAAAAACAAAACAAAACAGGAGGCCTAAGAATTTGAAAGAAAGATATGAAATTCTTACCACTGACAGATGACAGAATTATCAACTCATGAAAACCAAGAGAATTTAGAGACACATTGTGAGAAATATAGCTCCGTAAATTTGAAGTACTTGAGATCAATTTATAAAAAATCAATTCCCTATAGAGGAAACAATGATTAAATATAAACTCTAATTTAAAAAAACAGATTTGTGTTCCCATTAGACCAAAACATATAAAGTAATAGAAAATTTATTTTTATAATTCAATAACTACTTCATCATTGTAATGTTCTCCAATTTAATCTACAATGTAGCATATTTTAATTTGTAAATGTAACTATTTTTCAGAGATGACAAGTTTATCCTAAAATTCACATGGAAAAGAATATAAAGTAGCTAAGAACAATTTGGAAAGGAAGAATTGGAAAGGCACAGATTCTTTCTATTACAAAGGAAGAATTTTTAATAAAGTCATAATAATTATTCTTGGATGGGAATATGAAAATGAACCAATAGTCATTGATCTGGAAACATCATATATACTAACATTATTGCTAATCAGTGGGAAAATTACATTTTACTCAATGATTGAATATATTTTAGAACATCTAAATTAAATTTTCTGTATTAATACTGTCACTATAAAAACGTAAAAAGGCATCGTTTAAAGAAATTAATATATGATACAAAATTAGTAACTAAAATTAATAAATATTTTGTTTATCTGTGAAAAATGACAAAATACTGCCAAAAGGAACATAACATCTACTAAAAGCAATTCACATAAAAAAAAAGCTGAACATCCCTATGGGAAATTGTATTATTGGTCCAATTTTTAATTCCTCCCTGTATTCCAGCTCTTTTCCATATAATTTGCCTTTCCTCCTACTTAAAGAAAGGAATATGTTTTCTTAAACTTTGACTATGGGTTGGTTATTTATTATTTACACTGGCAGAAAGAATTGAGGTAGAAGTGAGTTTGTGTTGGATTCCAAAGGAAACCTCAAGGAATGTCGCAAGTTTCTACTTTGACCCAGTAAGTCTCGACTATTTTATGTTTGGGATCATCACAATGAAATTGATACATTAAAACAAGTTGGAATTCATAATTTAGAACTTTTAAGTCCTGATTAGCATTAAGAATGAAAATACAGATTGGCCTATAAATGAGATACTGGGACAATGTAATAACATATATATTTATATGTTATTATATATATGTATATATACATACATTTATATATATATATTTATATATATATATATATATAAATCCTAAAAAAATAGGACATTGGGCAAATATGAACAAAAACAGATTAAGAGAACTTGTATCTTGTGACCTGGACCTGTTCCTGGGCCTGAATGACCACACAGAATTTCAGTGAGCACCTGTATGAACAAGGACCTGAGGCTAGACTCAGAAGGAGATAAGCCCAGCTGAGTTATCTTGCCACGCCTAGTTCAGATCAGATGACCACCAGCCAAACAGCAGGCTGAGAGGGATCAATAAAAATAGTTGTTTTAAACCACCAAATTTTGAATGACTTGTTATGCAGCATTATTAGACAATAGCTAACTGATTCAAACTGCAACTTTACTAATAGCTAAGGGAAGGAACATTAACATGAGAGGCTTTTCATAATCATCAGAAATAACAGCAAGTTAAAACTATAGCAGTGTCAAACATTGATTTTGATGTGTGCATTGGAAAACAGGAATTTCTCCCCATGATTGCTAGAAATAGAAAAGTCTATCCAATACACTGAAAATCCAATTAGGCAGTCTCTGATAAATTGGATGCTGGTTATACTCTTAAGGCCAGTGATTCCACAACTAGATATTTTCAACTCGTATGTTTTTATGAGGAGACACAAGGATATTCATTACAACTTTGCTTGTGTTAGTGAAAGACTGGAAACAATATAAATATCTTCTTTAGAGAGAAATTAATAAATTGTGGTATACATATGTAAAATGGAATATGTAGTAGCTAAAATGGATGAATTACCTCTACATTTACCAAAATTACATTAGAAAAAATGAACACAATTTACCAAAACATAAAGCTTGCTACCATTCATGTGACTTCTAAAACATAAAACCAACACTGTATGATTTCTAGATTAAAGCTTAAGTAGTAAAACATAATCTGTAGATGGGGAGGAAACAACGCTTTCTGGATGGAGGCTGACTGTTGAGCAGGAAGTAGAGGAAGACTGGCCTGGAAACCGCTATATCTGTAATATTTTCATTTTTTAAAATAACAAATATGTTAATAAATAAATACAAATGATGAATATACAAATATACGAACTATGTATGAAATAGTTCACAATTTAATTATAAGCACATTACGTAGTGGCTGAGTGTGTATCTCAGTGGTAGAGCATGTGCTTAGTGTGCATGAAGCCCTGGGTTCAATACCCAGCACCAAATAACTAAATAAATAAAAGAAAATAGAAAAAGAGAAAAGAGACATTATGAAAAATTCATATGGTAAAAGAAAATACTATTCAGTGACCTAAAAAATGAGTAGATCTATGATTGTGTACGACCATTTGGAGGAAAGCTATCAGCCAGGCCTGGTAACACATTTCTGCAATCCCAGTGACTCAGGGAGCTGAGCCAGGAAGATCACAAGTTTAAAGCCAGCCTCAGCAACTGAGCAGGGCCCTACACAACTTAGTTAGACAGTATCTCAAAATAAAAAATAAAAAGGGCTGGGATGTGCTCAGTTGTTAAGTGCTCCTGGGTTCAATCCCTGTACAAAAAAAAAGAAAGAAAGAAAAAAAGAAAGAAAAAAAAGTCTAGTTAGAGCACCTGTTGACATTGGTGCTTGACAATTCTTTGCTGAGGGGAGATTGTTCTATGCATTGTAGGATAACGAGCAGCACACCTACTAAATGCCGGTAAAACCACTTCCCAGAGCAGTTGTGACAACCAAATATGTCTCCATTCATTGACAGATATCTTTTATGGACAAAATGACCTCTGGTTGGGAAGCACATGTAAAGTATAAAGCTATTCATGTAAAAACAGATCTAAGTTTTCTATACTTGTGTGCTCACTATTAACTGTGAAGAATAGGGTTTAAAGTGTGTGTGTGTGTGTGTGTGTGTGTGTGTGTGTGACAGAGAGAGAGAGAGAGAGAGAGAGAGAGGGGGGGGGGGGAGAAAAACCTGGGAAAGGGATTGTAATTGTGGATAATGAGGGATATTGAAGGAAAGGGTCAATTATACTTAATGGTGTGCTATTTTTAAATACAATGCGCTGCTTCTTAAATATGGAATTATAAATGTTTTGAATGTATGAAGAGCCAGGTTCTTATCAGTCCTAGAAAATAGAATGAATAGATTACCATTGTATTCAATTGTGTTGCTAATGTTTCTATCACCCAACATTTGTAAGGTCTATACAGGATATTTGATTTAAAAAAATGATTAGAAAAAGAATTTTAAATATCTCAAAATTCAGTTGTCTAGGAAATATTTTTAAAATCTGATAAAAGTGTCTGAGATGCAGTGCTTTACTTGTGTTTTCTAATCTGGGACCCAATAGCTAAATGCAGAAGTTTGTTGGGCTGAAAGAGAACCAAGGATGTCTGGTGTTGCTGGTCCATTCTTCAACATTCTGTGTCATAATGAAGCTAAGCATGCTGGGGGGACTCACTTCAGACCCTCTGGTTAATCAGTCTTTGGGAGTTTTACCAGAAGAAGGGAGGAGGTGTCATACATTCCATGAGAACAGAGACTACACCTGGCCCAGAGCCATATACTCACTCCATAGTGTGGATTGAAAGTGTGGATGGACAGTACTAAGTCCAACAGGAAGAGTGCAACAATGAACAAATTTAACAAAGCAGTCCAGCACTCAGGAAGAACGTCAGATTCACAGACATCTAACAAAACACAGCCAAGAGAAGGGTTTTAACAATGTTCTGGAACCACTGAAGCAATCTTCATTAATTAAGCCTGGACAATTACCATCTGATTTATATCTCCCTATAATGAGAAATTATGCCTTGGGCAAGTTCAATTTTTCTCAGTTAAATCGTCCTCATTTATTAAAATGGGATAATAATATCTACCATTTCTTCTTGTCTCTTATTGCTACAGAAAAGAATATTCTTGCAACAATTTCAGGTAGAATTCCATGCAGAAAATCCACACCTGTGTTTCTATTTCTATGATTTTAGCCAGAGAAGTATGGAGTCCACCAGATTCTTTTCATAAGATTTGATCTCTTCACTGGTGAACAACTACTCTTCTTACCTTTTAGGACAGGAGGGTTTTGACTCAGCTTTCTCTAATGCTGTTGTGCAAAATCATGACTTGTCTTGGTCATTAATGTCTTTCCTTCATTTCTTAATTTTCTCTTTCTTCTATTATTATTAATTCCTGCCATATGAAATGTATAGAAGAATTTGACATATTGAATGTAAGATGTAAAATGCCTAGCATATAGTGCCTGGAGCATGCATAGTAGGTATTCAGTAATAGATTGTTTAGTTTTTTTTTTTTTTTTTTAATAATCTAGAATACAGAATATTCTGTTTCCAAAGTGAAAAGAAAAAAAAAGAGTAATAGAAAACAGATATGTGAATTTAAAGGACTAAAATAAATTAGTACTCAGATTCCTCAACAGAATCTCTGGGTTCATTTAAGAATAGTTTTTTCTTTGATTTTAAATTCAGTTCCAAGAACTAGACCCGGGAGATACCATAGGTGATTAGACATTTCCTATTTAGGGCTCAGTGGAGTTTTAAATTGTATAACCTGTAAAATTTACAGAACTGGTGCTTAAGTGATTGGGTTTGAACTGGTTATTGTAGAGGCGAGGGACAATGTTTCTTATAATGACAGCAAAGAGACAGGCTCCCAGATTCCCTGTGCCCTCTAGTCTGAACCTCTCGTAGGAAGATACTATGGTACAAGGGATATTTCCAGTTGGCACCTGAGAAACAAGTTCTCAGGAGACTTTGTTGATGTCTGAGTGGAGTATACCACTCAGTACACCAGGAATAAGGTTCATTAGGAAATTCTGTTATACAGTGAACAATCTTGTGACTTGACTGACATATCTGCAAGCTTCTGAACCTGAACACTTCAAGGTTTTACCTTTCTCGGAGGGATCAATATGGCTCTTTAGAGGCCACGGATTTCAAATAAATCCCAACACAACTTCTCCTTTGTGTCCATTCTTATATTTTTGCTTTGAAGATTCGTCCTCTTAAGTCATTTTCCATTGGCCTCATCCTCATTTGTACCAGGCTGTATGAACTGCATTTAGGATTATTATGGCCCCTGGTTTTAGTTTGTTAATAGACTCAAAAGTACACCTGACTCAAAGTATCTAGCCAATGCTAGTAGAAGAGAAATATGGGTCTTTCTGTGTCGTGTTGACTCCCATAGACACATTCATTTTTATTATCTCAAAATTGGTCTGTACTCTCTTTGCTTTCATGACAGTTTCTTAACCACACAGCTGGCAAGATGTAGAGGAAGATGTTTCTCAGGCAGACAGATCTAATGGCTGTGCTGCTAAGCCAATAGGCCAGGATGACAGATGAGGAACACTGGTATTTTGTTTGCTTATCTGTGTTCTATTAGTTGTTCTATAAAGTGTATACATTTTATAAGATGAAAAAATAGCATTTTGAAAATATTTAAAAAGAAAAACTACTTTTTTTCAGAATTCAATTATAAAATCAAGCCCAATCTCATATTTATTAATGAATTGTTTTTAGCACCTAATTGGTAGCTCCAAAACAATACAAAATGGGGTTTATTTCTTCAGATATTATTCCCAAATAGCCCAATTACACTGACTTCTGCTGGGTATATGATATTGATAAGCACCAACCACTGATTAATATTTTGATATAAACTGCAGTACAACAAAAACCTGATATAAAATCTCAGCACACATAAAGAAATATTCCAGGAGTCTTTGAAAAGAAAGAGAGAAAGAGAGAGAGAGAGAGAGAGAGAGAGAGAGTGAGAGAAAGAACTCTGGTTGGTAGAATTTACTATACAGTAATTTTTATAGCATAGAGGTCTATTCCTTTGCTTTAGAGATAAGAAATGACATATGATAACCTAAATACTGAAAAATGAATTATAATTGTATTCATTTCAAACGTGTCAATTAATACTATAGCTTTCACCAAAATAGTATAATAAAGTCTTTTTTAAACAGTGAAAATTATTTGTGGCTTTTTTCAACAGAAGACATTCTATATCTTACTGTGACAATTATTCAAGGCTATATTTAAGTATCTGACAATTAAAATAAGACACGAGATAATAAATTACACTTTTCTTCATTTCTTTGTTCTACTTCTTATTTATTTCTAAATAACTCTATCATTTTGAAGGAAATAAATGAAAAAAATTATTATATGCTTCAAGTCACCCAAAAGACGGAAAACTTTAATAGAAGTCAGAAAATTCATAGCAAATATGCTATAAAAGTTCTGTGAAGCTACCCCTAACACAGAGGTCTGTGAGAGCTCAACAAGGCCTTGGTTCTTCTTAAAGGTATATCTGCCTGTCTGAAAAGAATTAAAATCTTGGAAAATTTCACCAGCTGCACTATAGATCCTAGTCATTCACTTTAAAATGGGAGCCTTTAAATTTATTGTTTGTAAAGCACTCACTGCAGAACTCTTTGTACTTTTAAAAAAAATACATTTTTGATGGTGAAGTTACATTATTTCTAGCTCTGTGTAATAGCTGCAGACTATAATTAAGATAACTAAAATTTCTGAGTGACACTGCTTTTCTATAATATAATATTTCACGTTGGTCACACAGACCATTGCTCAGTGTCCATAGCCTAACCCCAGGGTGCTCCCTGCTTTATTGGGATTTGGGTTAATGCTATTTCCAGGAATTGTTCCTAGTGACACATGAAGGCTGCAATACCCAAGAAGCAACCTCAGAGCTTCAGAAGCCCCACAGTAGAGACTCTCCCCCCGGACACTTCTTGTTTTACCTTATTTCCCAGATGACTAATTTCACGTTGCTACAAGTCTGTCTGTTGCTCTACTTGCTTTAGATCTATTTTTGAGCACTTGGTTGACTGGGATGTTCTCAATACAACAGGGAATGCACTAGCTTTTTCTTAATCCTGATAATTTCTCTTCAAAATATAAAATCTGTTACTAATTGGTATGACCGAATCACGGGAAACAGAGGATAGAATATAATTGATTCAATAACAACGAATAATCAAATGTAGTCTTTAATGAAACAATGCGGATTGATGGGGTTAAAATTCTGTTAATGAGGAGTTTCAAAATTATAAGCAATAACCATAATCAAAAGGAGGATTAGAGAGGGGAATAAAAAGAGAAAATAGGGAGGAGTAATTGAGGAGACAGAAGCAATACCACTGAACAACTGATTTGGGGACATTTTTAAAGAAGCACAATGAAGGAGGTCTGGATTCAGAATAAAAAGGTCTCTCCCAGAGGGTTCTACTATGATGTTGCACAATCAAATCCAGGGTGTCAGTTCTCTCCTGATGCTCAGATTCCTCTAATCAGGTACAAAACGAGTTCATGACATGTGGGGGTGGGGGAGCAGGTCTTTAAAATTCTTTTCCAACTCTAATATTTTTGTGGAAAAGGTAAATGATTAAACATCAAAATACATCAGAACTTTTAAGAAAAAAATTGGTTTTTCAATAAAGTAACAGGAAATCCACTTTGGCATTCTGTTCATCCGTGTCACACAAAACAATATTTTGTCAAAGGCAAATCCTCTAACACACTGGGGACATTTTCTGTCTGTTCTCTTTTTCACTGATGTTATTCGGCCATTGGAATTTTCATTTCTTTTAATCTACTTTTCTTTGAACTCAGCCACTGTGTTCTTGGTGTTTTTGATGTTTTCTGGAATAATAGAACTGTAAGGAAGTTCATGGTAGGTAAGAGAAAGAATGCTGATTTTTTCCTGGAAGATCAAGACCTCAAATTCTATTAACTACCTAATATTCTTTCTAGGACTTGTCTTCTGATTAAAACGTGACACCTCAATTAATGTCTTAACCACTGTGTGTCACAGGCATTCAATTCTACAAAAGCTTCCTTGTAAGCAATTTTCTCTCTCTCTCTCTCTCTTTCTCTCTTTCTCTCTCTACACACAGACACACACACACACTCACACACACACACACACAAACCTGTGTTAGGTGTTAGTATGTATGAGTAGTGTGAATGAATTCAGTAAAGTTTCAGAATACAAAATCAACACACAAGAAACACTTGCATTTCCATACACTTGAATAAGCCCATGTGAAAAGGAAATTAAGAAAACAATCTCGTTTACAATAGTACCACAAAGAATAAAATACTTAGCAATAAACTTGATCAAGGAGGTGAAATACTTGTACAATGAAAACTAGAAAACATTGATGAAGGAAATAGGAGACACAAATGGGAAGACATCATACGTACGTGGACTGAAGACTTAACATTGTTAAAATGTGTATACTATCCCAAGTGATCTACAGAGTCAAAATTATCTCTGTCAAAATCCTAGTGCCTCCATCCATTCTAAAAAATGGTGGCATGAGACAGACATTATTGCTCTATGTACATGTATAATTACACGAATGGTATGAATCTACATTGCGCACAACCATAGAAATAAAAAGATGTATCCCATTTGTGTACAATGAAACAAAATGAAGTCTGTAAAAAATAAAAGTAAATTTAAAAAAACACACACAAGATGGGCAAGGCTACCCCGGACTGGGTAGCAGGCCAGGACTGCAAGCAGCTTCTTGGAGCAGGGCCACCCAACGAGAGACTTCTGTGCACAGCTAGGCTTCTGCTGGGCAAAGCTTTCCCACCGTGGTGGTAGAACTTGAGACCCAGGCCCAGACCAGCCGTACCCCAGCCTGCAGTGTACTCCCCCTTTGACTGACCATCGGTCAAAAAGTGGAGGCACCTCTGCCCACTAGCAGGGAATATAACCCACCTGAAGGCCACCACCCCTAGAGGGGCAGCTTCCTTGTGGATCACTGCATTATCAAGTCCCTCCAAGACTTCAGGCTACTGAAGGTTAGGAGGTGAGTTATTGGAAATCTACAGGGACACTATAAGTCAACAAGAGATATCTACAATATCTCAGAGTTTCACTACTAGAGAAGAAGATACCTGAGCAATGTGAGAAAACAAGGGAAGAAAATGATCCAAACATGCCTAGATGCTACATCAACAAAACCCAATGACAGCGTGGAAGAAGAAATGTCAGAAAGGGAGTTCAGAATGTAATAATCAAAATGATCAGAGAAGCAAATGATGAGATAAAAGAGCAAATGCAGGCTTTCAATGGTCGCACCAATCAACAGTTAAAAGAGCAAACAAGGGAAGCAAAAGATCATTTCCACAAAGAGTTAGAGAAACTGAAAAAAAAACCAAACAAACAGAAATCCTTGAAATGAAGGAAACAATAAACCAAATTAAAAACTCCATAGAAAGCATAATTGATAGGATAGAACACCTGGAAGACAGAACCTCAGACATTGAAGACAAAATATTTAATCTTGAAAACAAAGATAACCAAACAGAGAAGATGGTAAGAAATCATGAACAGAATCTACAAGAATTATGGGATATCATGAAAAGGCTAAATTTAAGAATTATTGGGATTGAGGAAGGCTTAGAGAAACAAACCAAAGGAATGAACAATCTATTCAATGAAATAACATCAGAAAATTTCCCAAATCTGAAGAATGAAATGGAAAATCAGGTACAAGAGGCTTATAGGACTCCTAATATACAAAATTACAATAGACCCACACCAAGGCATATTATTATGAAAATACATAACATACAAAAAAGACAGAATTTTAAAGACCACAAGAGAAAAGAATCAAATTACATTCTGGGGGAAACTAATATGGATATCAGCACAGTTTTCAACCCAGACCCTAAAAGCTAGAAGGGCCTGGAACATTTTTCAAGCTCTGAAAGAAAACGGATGCCAACTGAGAATCTTATACTGAGAAAAACTTACCTTCAGATTTGATGATGAAATAAAATCCTTCCATGATAAATAAAAGTTAAAAGAATTTACAAAAAGAAAGACAGCACAACAGAACATTCTCAGCAAAATATTCCATGAGGAAGAGATGAAAAACAATGATGTAAATCAGCAAAGGGACGAACTAGCCTAAAGGAATAGCCAAATAAAGGAGAAACAAAGTCATGTCAAAAAACAGAAATGAGTCAAGTGACCAGGAATACAAATAATAACACTCAATAATAACACTGAATGTTAATGGCCTGAACTCATCAATCAAAAGACATAGACTGGCAGATTGGATTAAAAAGAAGAGCCAACAATATGCTGCCTGCAAGAGACTCATCTCATAGAAAGAGATACCCATAGACTAAAGGTGAAAGGATGGGAAAAAAAAACACCATGCACACGGATTCAACAAAAAAGCTGGAGTATCCATCCTCATATCAGATGACGAGGACTTCAAGCCAAAGTTAGTCAGAAGGGATAAAGAAGGACATTTCATACTGCTTAAGGGAAGCATAAATCAACAAGACATAACGATCATAAATATCTGCCCCAAACAGTGGCTCATCCATATACGTCAAACAAATCCTTCTCAACTCCAGAAATCAAATAGACTACAACACAATAATACTAGGTGACTTTAACACACCTCTCTCACCGCTGGACAGATCTTCCAAACAAAAATTGAATAAAGAAACCATAGACCTTAATAACACAATCAATGATTTAGACTTAACGAACATTTATAGGGTATACCATCCACAAAGAGAGAATACATTTTCTTCTCAGCAGCACATGGATCCTGCTCTAAAATAGACCATATTTTATGCCACAGAGCTAATGTTAGCAAATACAAGAAGATAGAGATACTACCTTATATTCTATCAGATCATAATGGATTGAAATTAGAAATAAATGACAGAATAAAAAACAGAAACTTCTCCAATACCTGGAGATTAAATAATACACTATTATATGATGAATGGATAACAGAAGACATCAGGAGGGAAATTAAAAAATTCTTAGAGGTAAATGAGAACAAAGATACATCATATCAAAATCTCTGGGACACTATGAAAGCAGTACTTAGAGGAAGATTTATTTCATGGTGAATTCAATAAAAGAAGAAAAAATCAACAAACCAAAGACCTAACACTACAGCTCAAAGGCCTAGAAAAAGAAGAACAGAGCAACACCAAAAGTAGTAGAAGACAGGAAGTAGTTAAAATCAGAGCTGAAATCAATGAAATTGAAACAAAAGAAACAATTGAAAAAATTGACGAAATAAATAGTTGGTTCTTTGAAAAAATAAAATTGATAAACCTTAGCCATACTAACAAAGAGAAGGAGACAGAAAACTCAAATTACTAAAATTCAGAATGAACACGGAAATATCACAACAGACAAGAGTGAAATACAAAATGTAATTAGAAGTTATTTTGAAAATCTATACTCCACAAAACAGAAAATCTTGAAGACATCAACAGGTTTCTAGAGAAACATGAATTACCTAAACTGAACCAGGAGGACATGCACAATTTAAATAGAACAATTTCAAGAAATGAAATAGAAGTCATCAAAAGCCTACCAACAAAGAAAAGTCTGGGACCAGATGGTTTCTCAGTTGAGTTCTACAAAACCTTTAAGAAGAGCTCATTCCAATACTTCTCAAAGTATTTCATGAAATAGAAGAGGAGGGAACCCTCCCAAACTCATTCTATGAAGCTAATACCTCCCTGATACCTAAACCAGACAGAGACACATCGAGGAAAGAAAATTTCAGACCAATATCCTTAATGAACATTGATGCAAAAATTCTCAACAAAATTTTAGCAAATCACATACAAAAATATATTTAAAAGATAGTGCACCATAATCAAGTGTGTTTTATCCCAGGGATGCAAGGTTGGTTCAACATCCGGAAATCAATAAATATCATTTACCATACAACAGACTTAAAGTCAAGAATCACATGTTTTTTGCAATAGGTGTAGAAAAAGCATTTGATAAAATACAGCATCCCTTCATGCTCAAAACACTAGAAAAAACAGGGATAATGGGAACATTCCTTAACATTGTAAAGGCCATCTACACTAAGCCCATGGCCAATATCATTCTAAATGGTGAAAAACTGAAAGAATTCCCCCTAAAAACTGGAACAGGCAGGGATGCCCTCTTTCACCACTTCTATTCATCATTGTCCTCGAAACTCTAGCCAGAGCAATTAGACAGACCAAGGAAATTAAAGGGATACGAATAGGAAAAGAAGAACTCAAACTATCCCTATTTGCTGATGACATGATTATATATTTAGAGGAACCTGGAAATTCCACCAGAAAACATTTAGAACTCATATGTGAATTCAGTCAAGTAGCAGGTTACAAGATCAATGCTCATAAATGTAATTCATTTTTATACAAAAGTGATGAATCTTCAGAAAGAGAAGTAAGGAAAATTACCCCATTCACAATAGCCTCAAAAAAATAAAATACTTGGGAATCAATCTAACAAAAGAGGTGAAAGAACTCTACAAAGAGAACTACAGAACATTAAAGAAAGAAATTAAAGAAAACCTTAGAAGATGGAAAGCTCTCCCATGTTCTTGGATAGGCAGAATTAGCATTGTCAAAATGGCCATTCTACCAAAACTGCTATACATATTCAATGCAATTTCAGTTAAAATCCCAATGACGTACCTTACAGAAATAGAGCAAGCAATCATGAAATTCATCTGGAAGAATAAGAAACCCAGAATAGCTAAAGCAATCCTTAGCAGGAAGAGTGAAGCAGGGGGTATCACAATACCAGACCTTCAACTATACTACAAAACAATAGTAACAAAAATGGCATGGTATTGATACCAAGATAGACAGGTAGATCAATAGTGCAGAATAGAGGACATGGACACAAACCCAAATAAATACAATTTTCTCATACTAGACAAAGGGACCAAAAATATGCAATGGAGAAAAGATAGCCTCTTCAACAAATGGTGCTAGGAAAACTGGAAATCCATATGCAGCAGAAGGAAAATAACCCCTGTCTTTCACCCTGAACGAAACTCAACTCAAAATGAATTAAGGACCTTGGAATCAGACCAGAGACCCTGCATCTTATAGAAGAAAACGTAGGTCCAAATCTTCAACATGTTGTCTTAGGATCAGACTTCCTTAACAGGACTCCCATAGCACAAGAAATAAAAGCAAGAATCAATAACTGGGATAGATTCAAACTAAAAAGCTTTCTCTCAGCAAAGGAAACTATCAGCAATGCGAAGAGAGAGCCTACAGAGTGGGAGAATATCTTTGCCACCAATACTTCAGATAGAGCACTAATTTCCAGAATATATAAAGAACTCAAAAAATTCTACACCAAGAATACAAATAACCCAATCAACCAATGGGCTAAGGAAATGAACAGACACTTCAAAGAAGAAGATCTACGAGCAATCAACAGATATATGAAAAAATGTTCAACATCTCTAATAATGAGAGAAATGCAAATCAAAACTACCCTAAGATTTCATCTCACCCCAATTAGAATGGCGATTATCAAGAATACAAGCAACAATAGGTGTTGACGAAGACGTGGAGAAAAAGGTACACTCATACATTGCTGGTGGGGTTGCAAATTAGTGCAGCCACTCTGGAAAGCAGTGTGGAGATTCCTTAGAAAACTTGGAATGTACCCACCATTTGACCCAGCTATCCCACTCTTTGGCCTATACCCAAAGGACTTAGTCAGCATACTACAGAGATGCAGCCACATCAATGTTCATAGCTGCTCAATTCACTATAGCCAGAGTGTGGAACCAACTTAGATGCCCTTCAATTGATGAATGGATAAAGAAACTGTGGTATATATATACCATGGAATATTACTCAGCCATAAAGAATGATAAAATTATGGCATTTGAAGGCAAATGGATGGAATTGGAGAATATCATGCTAAGTGAGATAAGTCAATCTCAAAAAATCAAAGGACGAATGATCTTGCTGATGAGGGGATGATGACACATAATGGGGGGTGGGAGGGAGGCAAGAATGGAGGAAGGAGGGACTGTATAGAGGGAAAGGAGGGGTGGGAGCCGTGGGGTGGAAGGTAACAATAACAGAATGAATCAAACCCATTACCCTATGTAAATGTATGATTACACAAATGGTATGCCGCTACTTCATGTGCAAACAGAGAAATAAGATGTATTCCATTTGTTTACAATAAAAATATATTTAAAAAATTAAAAAAGAAAAGAAAACACACACACACACACACAAAAAAATCCTAGTGCCTTTTTTACAGAAATAGAAAAAAAAATCCTAATAATCTCTGTTTGTTAACCTTTGCTTTACTACTGAAATAAGCATTCTTAATGCAATCATATTTCTTCCTATATCATCTTCTAATCTAAGTCCCTCACTTGGACTACTTTATCTGATTGCTTATGAAGCGTCAAGTTTGCCACTATTAAGTGATAGAGCAATAATCCTTATTTCCAGTCAGTAGACATATTCTTGGATGAATAAAATCTGAGAGGTAGGCAAATATGGTCTTCATGAATGCTTCCAGCCCCTATATAGGGGCACTTCTTTTGGATGGTGTGATTGTACTCAGTGTTTTTGGAGTGTGTTCCTGGGTCACATGTCACAGGGCTTGCCTGAGCATGTTGAATGTGGCACATCATGCAGTATTTCAGGCAAAAAGTAGCGTAATGGGGGACCTGCGCTCCCAGCTTCATCAGCTCTCCTCAAGACTCAGATTCTTGTTCAATTTTCGGCTCTGAATTTTGATGTTCTTCTCTTGGTGTGAAGATTCTCCCAGTGTATCTGACTACTTTTGAGCTTGTCTCCTGAAATACTTCTGCTGCTTAGCTGCCTCCATTCCTGCTTTAAGTGGAGAAAACTAGTTTGCCATACATACTTACTACTTAAAAGTGAATGAAAGGAGAGAACATATAGTCATAGAATCATAGAACTGAAAGGGATCCTAGTGAACATCAAGTTTAAGTAATTCCGTGTTAAAAATGACAAATGCTCTAGAAAGTGATTATGGCAAAGATGAAGTGCATAGACCTGACTCCCAATTCCATATCCAGTGTGTTTCCCCCTCTTCATAGTGAATTGAACTATGCACCACACGCCGTGGCATACAAATGAGATGAGAAATCTGGGGCCAAACAAAATTCTAAAATGCCCCCACATATACATGGTACCAGTTATACATGAAAATTCACTTCACAGATGCAACATGTGCAAGAACTAAGTATTTTAAGAACTATAAAGTTCGTATAAAGTGAAGATATAATTTTCAACAACTGCTTGCCTTCCTATGCGACTGGCAGGTCTCAGGAGGAACAGGCAGTCCATTTCTCTTCAACTTGGATCAACAATGATTCAGTATTGCTCTTTTGGAAGATATTTTTCAGCATCCTTTTGTACTCTTCATAAGAACCTGCTGGGATAGAAAAGCATAAATAGGAATTTATTATTTGTGGATTAGGGTGTACAGGAGCAGAGTTAATATAATTTAAAAATGGCAAAATCAGTGCAGCTTTGAGGATAAATACCAATAATAATAGAGCTTCTTGCCTTTTGACTTGGTATTTAGTCAGATCTGCCTACACTTCTAATTTTGAGCATGTCATTTACAAACAGGTATTTAAGGTCAAGATATCAGACTGACATACAAAAAAAGAACAGGAAGTTTGAACCACTTTATTTTTATGCTTAGAAAACAATGCAGTTCTTATTAATGGCGGGTTAGTCACTACCCTCTGCTGTATGCAGGACTTGGTTTGTTTCCTTACCCTAGATGCTGCTATTATAACCTATTTCTCTTTTCTGTTCTGACAGCTTGAAAGCTACCAAACCCATTTAAAGAGTTATGAGTCTTTCCAAGTTGAATTGCAGAGTGATTATGATGCTGTTGTTGTCATTGACCAATATAAATCCTCTGGTCACAAATGAAAGCATTT
Organism: Sciurus vulgaris; assembly: GCF_902686455.1. Lineage (NCBI taxonomy): Eukaryota > Metazoa > Chordata > Mammalia > Rodentia > Sciuridae > Sciurus > Sciurus vulgaris. The sequence continues at coordinate 29,278,948 of NC_136468.1, forward strand.
CATGACATCTTCTGGACAGCGTCATATCTATCTATGGGAAATGTTGCCACTTGGCTTGAAAGTATAATAGTGGTGCTTACCAAAAGCACAGACCGTATTGTTGGGAAGTATCACTGTGTGTTTTGGCACCTGTTAGTACACACTTTGATATCCAGCAGAGCTCACAGGTACCTGAAGATGTAAACACAGCATCAAATTCATCTTTATTTGAGGATAAATAAAGAGGAACAAAAAATTATCTGTAATTGTTCTCCATAGACTTACAGGTGATGGTGATATCCAAGTACATCTGAACTCATAAAAAATCAAAAACAAAAAACTGAAACTTTTCAGGTGTCTCATAACCTTGTTCTAAAGCCAGCCTTTTCCCAAGTTTGCTTCCTTGTCTTGCTCCTCTTGTCTTCCTTGACTTGATGAATCTTCTTCAATACTGTCTCTCTTTTTCTCACAATTTCTCTCTTTGTTTTAGAACTAAAAGGTCAGTGTGGTGGTAGACTGTGGGAGACGCTAGAATAGTCATGGAAAAGAACTAATAGGGCCTGTGTGAAGTGACTTACATGCATCCTTTCATTTGGCATCAAAATCAATTTGAGATGGTGACCAATATTATTTAGAGTAGAGGAAACTGAGGGTCGAAAAACTTAAATAGCTAATCAATGAGTCTGTATTGGTAAGTAACAGATTTTGAACTCAAATTGGTACCCCAGCCCCCCACTCTCTTCATATTAAAACAGGTGAATCTGTAAAGGTTGCTGTTGGTGGAGGAAGAGATTTGGCACATCTCATGGCACACACTAAGAAATAACTATTTCTAGGGAAAGGAAACACTCACAAGGCCATGACCAACAAACCAGAGAGAGAGGAAGTCCTGTAGTCTCCCCATGGCCCATAGAAAGGCCTGCCAGCTCAAGAAGTCTGAGTCATGAAGGGGTGAATTTTACTCCAACAGAGAAACCTATAAACTTCTTTTTATATGCATAAGAATAACTTCATTAAATGAGCTGCATAGGCTGTTTGGCACCAGGCAGACTGGCTATTTGAAGTCAAATGTATTTATGAGTATTTTCTGGAATTACCAAATGCCTGAGATCACAGATCTTGAAAAATTGAAAACTGTCAGGATCCAGGCTTCCCAGGTTTGGGTTGCATAGCCCTGTTTGGGGAGGAAGTCTTCAATTCCGTGATAAGCTGAGATTGGGTACTGTCACTCTATCTGGTAAAAGAAGAGTCATCTATGCAGGACTTTGCTAATGTGCAGTCCAGGCAACCTAGTGACTCTAGAGTCATTCCATATAATCCTGGTTCTCAAACACCAGACGTGCTGCCTAAAATATTGGCAATTATTTGGTTTCCTCTCCTCTCCAAGGTCCAGACTGGAACCCCTAATATTCATAACGGCTATGTTGCTTTTGAAAGTTGCTCTTTGGTCACAAACATGATGCTAATGACAGAAAGTTATCAAATAAGAGTGAAATTAGGCTATCTGCATAATTTCTACATTCAGTAATTAAACTTTTTTTTTAAAGTCGGCTTTCAGTTCTTTCCCCCCTTTTTCACCCAAGTAAGAAAAATGAGACTGAGAAGCATTACAAGTCCTGCCCTGGGGCTTCTATAGTCAAAGGGTAATGCCAAGATGAGCACTAGACTAGGCTTCTCTAATTTTCCATTCCAGTGCTCCTCTTCCTGCCAGGAATGTGACTGGAGTGTTAAACTTAGAAGCATTAACTTAGTAAGGAATTTAAACAGAAGTTCAAACATATCTGGCAGATCTGATTTATGTTTTTTTTTCTTTTTGGCAGTCTGTGGATTTGAGGAATTAAGGGATTTGGCATGATACACACTTTGCCTGCTTATGCCTCTTCTACTACAATTTGACTCAATGCAGCAAACATTTCTAAAGCACCTAGAAACAGGGCAGTATACTGAGTACGTCGCAAAGAGAAAGATGAAAAAGACAATACTTACCATCCAGGAACTTTATCTGGATGCACCTGTCTTGCTTTATACCTTGAGCTGTCACTGTAGGAATGTCAACCCTGAAATTATCTCTATAAGCTGCTCAGAACAGCATCCTGAACTATTGTAATTCTTGCATGTTTTTCAACAGTAGTGAGGATTTTAACAACTAAGACAGATTAAACAACTTTAGTGAAGGTGTGGGCAGTGCATTTTCTGAAGAAGGGGTAACCAGTGATTTTCCTAGTAGGTCCTAGAAACTTCTCAGGCAGATGCTTAAGCTTTGTTGCTGCTTTAGTATTCTTGCCATGAATCCTTCCAGAGACTCTTGCCTAGTGAAATAAGTACTTCCTGTTTCAAAGGGTTTTCTGGTGGCAAATCTGTTCTTTCTGAATGAAGTGCCTCCTCCTGAAAATACTGAAAGAACTATGCATGGATGACTGTGTCATCTTAATAATTATACCATAGCTTCTCCCAACACTCAAATGCATATTTTAGAGACATCATTTTGATCATACCTTAGGTATGACTTAGATTTCCATCATTCATCACATAGCGCATCTCAGAGCTGTTTTAGGCTTTCATCTTAAATGCAGTAACTTATTTATTTCTTGCTAACACAAATTAAGGCATGCATGTAATAGCAAAGTGAATGTGGAAAGAGAAGGCTGCAAATCCAGAAATAAATGGGCCAAGAAATAGAGATCAATGCATGGAGACACAAATCAGAAATACAGACATTTAGTGAGACAGGGAAAAAAAATCTTGTTAATCTTTTGTGCTTAAAAAACCTTAGGGTGAGCTGGACAACATAATTGGCTATCACTGCAAGATGTGACATGGCTATCAAAAAGGTCAGTGCAATTTGGGGCTGGCTATGCAGAGTCATCACTTGCAGTAGAAATAGTGTTCCCTGCACATGGGCTGTGTTTTACCCAGGAAATATTTAAGCAGTTATCAAGGCGAATTTGAGAATAAGAACAGACGCTAATAGGTTTTGGATTTAAGCAGACATGATTAGAGATATGCAAGATGACTGTACTCTCCATTTTCATCCCCTAAAAGGAGTCTCATTCTAGTCAAATGATGTTACTCCTTTTCTGAGAGTTTGTTCATACACAGGGGCACTAATTTAACTTGTCAAATATGAGAAGTTTCAGATCACTATTACTGAGTTAACTTGGTAATATGCACAAAGAGTTTCTTTGAGAGGCTCGAAATCAATTTAAAGTAGGAAATCTCGAGCATTTCAGTTTATGGTGAGAAATATGCTGCTCGATGTGTTTGTGGCATGCAGAAGTGCTTCTCCAATCAGGTCCTTAACTCCAAAATTCTGCTGAATGTAAGCTAAATATGCTTTATAATTTCTTTTTAGCTTTTTATTTTAGAGTTGGATTTATGAGAAGGTGGCAAAGATAGTAGAGTCCCTGTATGCCCTACCCCTAGTTATTCTTATTATTAACATCTTATAATAACATGGTACATTTGCCACAATTAATGAACCATTCTTGATTTATTATTATTAACTGAAGTCCATACTTTATTCATGTTCCCATAATTTTTTACCTGATATCTTTTATGCTGTTCCAGGAGTTCATCCGGAGTATCACATTACATGTAGTAAATATGTCTCCTTTGGCTTCACCTGGTTGTGACAGTGTTTTAGACTTTCTTTGTTTTTGAGGGCTATGACTTAGTGTAGAGTAATGGTCAACCAAAGTAAATATCTCCAGTGAGCAAAGCTAGAACAATATGAGTAACAAAATAAAACAATGTTGCATTATAACCCAAAATATAAAATAAATATCTATTAATTCCTATTGATATGAATGAATGAATGATGGATTGAATGATTGGAGGAATTAATGAGTAAATAAGTAAAAATAGACATTACCACATTGAAGAATTCCAACTAATTTATGTAAATAACCCATCCTCAAGGAGATGGAATTCAACTCTCCATTTTCTGTTTTTTGAGTGAGAACTGAGTTGCTTCCTTTAAAATAGTACTGTATGGAAAGGGGAAGAATAAATTATACATAAAAGAAACAGCCAGGTGATCAAGGTTAACATTGTCAGTCATAAATCAAGCTGAATGTTTGGGCAGCTGACATGCTGTTATGAAAATGGTATGCTGTCTGTGGTCCTTCTCCCCCAGACCCATGGCTCAGTCTAATTAAGAGAACAGCATCAGATAAATCCCAACTGAGGGACACCTATTACAGACTCTTCACCAGTTGTCATGACAACAAAAGGAGAAAAGCATAGTGTTCAGGTATCTCTTGGTTTCAAAGGACTAGCTGTAATGTTCCCCTATGTCTTTCATAGTTCTGTTCTTTCACATCCTCACTCAGAAACTCAGAGAATAAAGTTACTCTAAAGCCCAAGGAGACAATCCTTTCCTCTCCTTTCACTTCACTTTGGTTATTAAACATGCACCTACCATGTCATCTCAAGAACTTAAGGTGACATTGGGTCTCCTTCCTGCTATTCAAGTGCCTGCTGGAGACATGCTGTGGCAATTCCTGGGTCCTATGTCACTATGCTGTCCAATTTAGGGCAAAGTGATAGGAGGACTAATCAGTACTAATTAGTAGTAAATTTCTCACACAGGAAATTTAACATTATGGAAGTGCTAATTTTTCAGGTATAGAGTCCTATTGTTGAATACACAATGCAAGAATAAAGATGAAAGAAAAAATATCCTAGAAAAACCTTGGAAGCTATCTTTTTTTCCTCAATATTTAGTCAATGTGAACCTAATTATATAGTATCCTCCAAAGCCCAAATGTTTTCCAATTCTGATTGACTTCTGTTCATGGTTGGGAGTAGATTCTTTCTTCTTCCTCCTGGCTTGTCATGCTTACAGGAGCCTAGTTTAGATAATAGACTTGAAATATTCCTCGTGAAAAGAGTGTGAGGCTGGCATCATACTTCTCATAGGACCCATTCATCAACTGCCCACCCACCCATCGCAAGCACTGCTACCAAAAAGTTATTTTGAATTCGTAAGTCATGTATAATGCTTATGCAATTTTATTATCTAAATGTAATAAAAGCACAGGCTGCATAATAAAAATCAACTAAAATAATTTTTCATATTTAACTTCCCTAACATGCATATATGTTCAATTAGAGTTCATAAATAAATTCTACACATTGCATATCTGTAAATACCCATATTTCTTCCTAGGTGGATTTATCATTGATCATTTAGGTACATTAATGATAAAAATTTCTGAGCATTGTTCATGTGATTTTTTTGGATTTTATATCTTTCTGCAATTTGGGTACCTGATGAAATTAACTTATTTAGATATTTTTGGGAATTTTATACTGCCATCTAGTGATGTGCAAACCCAAATAGGTGGAGATTTTGAGGAAACAGGGCAATTTGCCTCACCCATCTAGAATGCCTGCTGACAGAGTGACAATCCTTTTCAGTAGTTTAGAGAATTCTCATTTTAATGACTTTTATCTTTCATCTCAAGTTTTTCATCCTTCATAATTCACAATTGCAAAGTGCAGGTGGCTGCAGGCTGCCCTTGAAAGAAAGAGGTTGGCATTTGATGTACCTCACTCCTTTCCTGCTCTTGTGACAGAGGCTGATGTTTATTGAATGCTCCCCATTTTCCCAGCACCATTCCAAGTACTTTCTGTGTATTAACTCACTTTATTTTAACAACAGCTTTAGGAGGTAGTTATTATTTTGTGTTTGTTTGGCGCAAAGTCATATAATTAGTAAATGCTACTGATTAGCTGTAATTTTAAACACATTCATCCTCATTCCAGAATCCAAGTGACTCACTGGGAGGCTATAGTGGCCTCTCTTACTTATTCTTCACTCTCCAGTGTGCACACACATGCATACACACACACACACACACACACATTAACATGGACTAGCCCTGCTTACACACACATGCTCACACAATTTGGCATCTTACTACTTTGGAATTCCACCTTAGATTTTGCTTAAACGTGAGGTTACCTTGCTGCCTTTGAACCTTACAGGCTTGCCAGCTTGAATAGATTGTTTTGGTTTGGATTTTTGCCTTTTTTGTTTTTTGTTTTTATTTTTTGTTTCTTTAATAAAAATCAGAGGGTAATTTCTATCTTGCTGTTGTTTGCATTAGCAATTTGAGCTCTGAACTTAAAATACAAACAAGCCTGCCTTGATGATATCATCTTAAAAGAAGATATTTCTATATAAGGGTGGTAATTTTGTTCTTTTCCTTTTTCACAAGAGCATACAAAATATGAATGAGATAAATTTAATTCCAGCAAGACAAAATGAAATGACTATTTAATTGTTGTTTATAAAAAGATGAGTCAGTCAAATTAGGTGAATTATTAATTTTTCAACTAAATGTAGCAATAAAATTACATATTTCATACAAACTCTAGACAACCCTAACAATCAGTCAGTACTATTTCTCTGTTAGGTGACTTCACATGATTCAGGAAGCCAGGTGAGAAGGGTGTGGTGTATGTTAGGGGTGGTTGGGGGGCAGAAGGAGATGATGGGCACCTGAGTTTTTTATTACTATGGAATTCTTTGTGTATATTGGAATGAGAGGTGGGAAAATACTGTGCCATACAGAACAGAATGTTGACCCTGACCCAAGAGATAATTAGGTTAGGAAATGAACTTTTTTTTTAAATAAAATAATTAAATCCAAAGAAGAAAATATTCTCTTGCATTCAAAGCACAGAGAATACTCCAAAGATTAGAGAAATAACAGAGAGGCTCCCTTCAGTTTTGAATTAGAGTCAAAGGGATTATTATTGTACTCTACTATTTCTTACCCAATTCCATCACAGTTGTCCTAGGCCATTCAGGATGCTGTAACAAAATGCCAGAGACTTGGTGACTTAGAAATCACAGAAATTTATTTCTCACTGTTTTGGAGGCTGGGAAGTCCAAAGTTAGGTGCCAACAAGATCAGGTTCTTGTTGAAGAGGGACCTCTTCTGGCTTGCAGACTCACAACCTTGTATTGTGTCCTCACATGACAGGAAAGGGTGAAGGAGCCCGTTTTATAATCCCATTCATGAGGGTTCTGGTCTCATGACATAACCACCTCCCACCTCCTAACTTCATCACTTTAGGGGTTAAAATTCCAACATATAAATCTGAGAGAGACACAACATTTAGACCCTTACACCAGTACTCTCACTCCTTGCTTTAAAAACATCTAAGTAGCTAATGGTACAGTAGAAAGGAAAATGTGAAAGGATCCCTAATACAGGACAAGGATGATTTGCTTCAAGAGCTAACAACATGATGGCTCAAATACTTTTTCTTGGGAATCTATTAATTAGTTTAGAATTCTCAATCAGGAAAACTTCAGGAATAGACACTCAGTAGGGACAGCAGTCCTGTCCTTGGCAATTGCTTCCTCAGGAAAAATACTCTGTTGAGTCATTTCTGCAGGATACTCTATGAACCTGTTCAGTCACAGATGCCTGAGCATGGCCTACTTTTTTGTCATGTCACTGACATTTTAGTGAATTGTATAGATATAGCTATGAAAATAATGAGCCGAATATATAATTATGAGCCTGTCTAAAGCCAGATTAAATGTTTTATAGGGTCTCATTTTGCTTGGCACTTTTCCCTGCCAATCTAGTACATTCTAATGCAATGAGGCTATGTCAGGATGCATTCGATGTCAACTAAATACTATAAGATAAATAAGAAGCAATTAATGTGGGCTGAATTGTGGTTTCTTGAACTTAGGCTTTCTGACAATATCTTTTTGATCATTCCTCAAGGCTGAGAGTTCCTAGTCTTTTGGGTAGCTGGGTGGCCTTCAGAACTTACTAGAAATACTACTGAGGTCTCATTTATGTGTTCACACTTCTTGTTTTCCCCACCAGGAGAAATGTGTTCTTGCTGTGTCCCTCAGAGGCATTGTCAACCCCTTCACCCACAGCTCATGGAATCATTTCAGGGGCCCTGAAGGTTCTTTTGAAGCTCCTAGTGAGACCTCTACACTCGTAAGAATCAATTCATACCCAGAGCCCCCTGAGATTAACTTTGCAAATAAGTTATATGCATATGGATTGAAAGACAAGACATGTGTTCCTAAATTCTGAGGATATTCCTATAGAGTGTAAGATGGGGAGGTTGGAGATAAATTTATTGATTCTTCTATACTACAAATAAACACCTTGGGGTATTTTATAAAGGTCCAAAAATTACAGCTTATCTTTATTTCACTCTTTAAAGAGGTTTTGTTGAACACAGCTGGTGGAAGTAGAGGGGGAAATTTTTTGGATTAGTCACATAAAATGGAAGTTAGAGGAGTTAAACAGGACTGATTAATAGAAGAAAAATTAGAGAGCTATTGGGGAACAGTCATGAGAAATATGAAGTCCATTTTTATCCTTATGCCAATTAAGTCTGTTAGAAAAAATGTTAAGATTTCTGTTGAACTTGTACCTTGTCCTTACTCATTTTGTGATTTTTCTATTCCCAATAATCAGAGAAAGCACAATGTTGTAGAAAATCTGTTTATGGCTTTAATGAAGAGTAGGATAAAAAAATGGTAGAACTGAGTCCCACTCCTCAACACCACTAGAGAGAGTCTCAGGTTGGGGAAAAATAATTAACCAAAGGGAAAAAAAAGTGATGAGGACAGCTTCTAAGCTCTTCTTGAGAAGATGATGAAGACAGAGTTCTGCTAGGATGAGAAGTTATTTCAGGAAAATATAGGCCAGCAGAACCACTAAGTGATTGTATAAATCACATCTTTTGTTTTGCATTTTTGATGCTTTGACATCTTGGGGACTTGCTGATAGGAGACTGCCCCTACCAGGGTTTCTCAATTCCTGCTGAGGTAGAAGACTTGCCTGCAAGTGTGTTGCAAACCAAGCAAGCCAAAGCCCACACTCCCAATGAACTTTATCAAGCTTGTCTGCTCCAGGCCACTAATCCCCTACTCTAATCACCCCAGACCAGATACCAGGCAATTAGTTTTCTAATGTCCCAGTGCCCACTGAAACACTCGAACTACACGATCCTAAATCTGATCACTTTTCCTGATCCCTTCCTTCTCATTGAAATCACAACAAAGTCTCTTGCCATGTGTCCCCCTAGCTTCCTCTGTCTCTTCCTCAGGGTCCACCCCATCCCACTCCTTGCTATTGGGATCTGTAAATAAAACAAACTATGTTTTCAGTGGCAATAGCTTCCTCACCATATCTGCATAATAATAAAACCAAAATTTTAAAATGGTGATTTCAACATACATGATCCCGCTATGTCCTCCTCAGTTATAAAGGATGACTTCTGGACATTCTTCTGGATAAGTCCTCCACTGCCATCTCCTTTCCATTTTGGAAATGAAGGAAGAATTATATCATTCATTTTAAAAGAGTATATGATAGTTTTACAAATATTTAAGTTTAATTCTTACAATCAAAATTTTCTTGTCTATTCTCACTCAACAAGTCATATTTACTTATTAAAAATTTCTCATCAAATTATTTTCTAAACCAACTCCCAAGTTACCATTATGGCTTTGATATTAGGAATCTCCAAGAGCTCATGTGTGAGACAATGCAAGAAAGTTTAAAGGTGAAAATCTGACTAAAACAGGAATTGGTACAGAGAAGCCAGTTCCTTACTGTGACTAACCTAACTATGTGGTTCAGAAGGATTTGGAGCTTTTTGGAATATGTGGGAGAATTTTGGAAAGTTTACAGATGAATGCCAGAAATGTTTTAGAATTTTGTAAGTGGACCTTAAAGAACCTTACTTTAAAGGTCAATTCTGGTGTGAGTTCAGAAGATCAGAATGTCAATAATACTGTGGACAGTAAAGACTGGGTTCACAAAGTTTCAGAGGAGAAGGAGGACTCTTTTGGAAATTAGGTGAGAGATCATTCATGTGCAGAAATGTGAGGAGGAAGCCAAAACTGCAGTGGAGATCCCTGAGATTAAGAAATTCAAGTGTTGTGGAATGTTTGCATAGGAAAGCTGTAGGGATCAAGCACAGACAAGCCAACAGAGAGGCTATGTGGTCTGCAACCAGCAAGGTCACATGAGGTGCAGCTACACAGCCCTTTGGAGAGAACATGATCACAGCCCTTTGGAGAGAACATGATGCCTTGTGAACTGTTTGTCCATTTGAATTTTGGTCTTGCTTTGGTCTCATCCCTTCTTTCTATGCCAAATTTCTTCAAATAGAAATGTTTACTTTGTGCCTTTATATGTTGGAGATATATATATCTTTGTATGTTGGAGATATATATATATATATGTATATATACACATACACACATATCTATATATACATATACATATACATACATATATATACATATGACTTGATTTGATTTTTACAGGGGCTTATGCTGAGAGTTTGCCTGATGTTTCAGAGGAGACTTTGGACTTGAACTTTTGGATAATGCTAGAACTGTTAAGATTTTGGGGAATCTTGGAAATAGACTAAATGTATTTAGCATTGTGAAATGACATGAGCTTCTAGGGTCCAAGGGCAAAACATTATGGTTTAGATACTAGTTGTCCTCCCAAAGTTTATGTACTAGACAAAGCAAGAAAGCTTAGAGGTGAAATTGGGCTATTAGTGTCTTAACATAACCAGCATGTTAATCCCCTGATAGGAATTAACTGAGTAGACTCTAGGTAGGTAGGGTGTAACTGGAGGAGGTGGGTAATTGGGGGGCATGCCTTTGGGGTATACATGTGGTGAATTGGGCTTATCGCTCTCTGCTTTCTGGTGCCATGTGATTGGCTTCTGTCCTCTGCCATACACCTCCACCATGATGTTCTGCTTCACCTCAGACCCCAAGGATTGGAGTCAGCCATCTATGGACTGAGACCTCTGATACTGTCAGCCCCCAAATAAACTTTTCCTCCTCTAATTATTTTCTTCAGTCTTTGGTCACAACAGAAAACAAGCTAACTAAAACACTTACTTCATATTTCACAGGTCAGGATTCCCATTTCCTAGAACTTTTGCTTTCTTTTGTCCCAAGAAAGAGTTATTTGAATCCCATAGGAAGATGAGTTTCAGTCTCAGATCTGGAGGAGAACCTAATCAGGCTCACTAATTCAATAACTGGAGGATGCAAAAGAAGTCATCCTTGCCCCTAGTCACTCCTTACCCTTACTCACCTGAATTCTGACAGTTATTTCAGTTCCATTTTTGAAAAGTAGAGTACTTACTACCTTGTGTCAGTGTCTAATCCCTGTTTGGTAATCTGTGCTGATTCTCTAGAATGGAAACTCCAACTCATGTTTTCCCAGTGACTTCTGCTACATCTCTTAGAGTCTGGAATCATACTCTTGCATCTCAGATCTGAGCCTGGGATCTCATTCTCTGTGACTGAACACTCTGCCAGACACCCAAACATCTAATGCTCTTCAGTCCCCTGTCCCTATGCTTTGCCTGCCTTTCTTCTTTCTGTAAAAAATTAGCAATATCCTTTGTGAGGACAGAGAGCAGTAACACTCTCTCAATATGCCTGGTGTTCGGTGTATGAAAGTTTCAGTTTTATCACTTCCACCATAAAACAATTTTCTCCTTGATCATGCTATAATGTAAAACCATTCATCTAGCAATGAATTTAAACACTGGTAATTGCCTTACTTTGTTTAGTATTTTATATTTGAAAAGATCAAATGTTAATGGAAATGGAGATTTTCTGCTGATACTTGTAAAATATGTATAAAGTATGATATAATTGACCCATGATTATGTATACAAGTTTTACACATTGGAAAAGTAATTTCTGTTTATAAAAAGTGGGACTGTTTTGACTTTGGAATCAGACAGATTTTTCCATCTTAATAGGATACCAGATCAAGTTCTTGGACTTCTCTGAACCTCGGTTTACTTTTCTTTAACTTAAAAATTATAACAACCATGAACATTGGTACAATCTACAATCACTGTTTAATTAATAACAACTGTTGTTTTCATCCCTAGCTATTTATAATGATTACTATTCTGAAAAGCATACTGTTTTAATATATACGTATTTTCAAAGTATTTTCTTACATAAGAAAAATTATTTCATTAAATAAATTTTTATATATTCATCACCTTCATCCTTTTAATTGGGATCCATCAGTTGGTCTAAACACATTTATACCTTTTTGTAATTATTTATATGTTTGGATGCTTTGGCCAATTCCCCCCACCCCCGCCCCAGAGAACAGAATAACATAACTCTTCAATGTCATCCATATACAAAAACTGACATCTGTTTAATTTTCAATATAGAAGAGTCTCAGTACTCTTTCCATATTAGCAGTACTTTTTGGAGAGTTTAATAATAATAACAACCCTATTGGTCAGATATTTTAAGCACAGAATTTAGAGCCCAAAAGACTTGTGAGGGGTGGGGGAACAAAAGCTGAAATGTTAGCCCTAGTTGCAAATCCTATGTTCTGAGCCATGAAGAAGTTCAGACAACTCCCCTTAATTCTTTTTTAAATTTTTTATTCGTTCTTTTTAGTTATACATGACAGTAGAATGTATTTTGACATATCATACATGCATGGAGTATAATTCCCATCTGGGGGGTTGTATATGTTGTGGAGTTACACTGTTCATGTATGTTATGAAAGTTACGTCGGATTCATTCTACTGTCTTTCCTATTTCCATTCCCCTTAACTCTTTAAGCCTCAATTTTACCACCCCAAAACTGAAAATAATAACAAATACCGTACACCATTTCTAGGAAAGAGTAATGTAGGTAGACACTTCATATAGGTGTGCCATTATTAAACTTTCTTTTTGAGTATCAAATAAGGATCCAAAGAATATCTACATAAGACAGCATAAATTTTCAACCTATTTAGTCAATTCAGGTAACAACAATAAGGTAGAATGTTGTCTTTATTGTTGATGGGAACTTGAAACCTTTAAAGAAGAGCTCATTCCAATACTTCTCAAAGTATTCCATAAAATAGAAGAGGAGGGAACCCTGCCAAACTCATTCTATGAAGCCAATATCACCCTGATACCTAAACCAGACAGAGACTCATCAAGGAAAGAAAATTTCAGACCAATATCCTTAATGAACATCGATGCAAAAATTCTCAACAAAATTTTAGCAAATCGCATACAAAAACATATTAAAAAGATAGTGCACCATGATCAAGTGGGTTTCATCCCAGGCATGCAAGGTTGGTTCAACATCAGGAAATCAATAAATGTCATTCACCATATCAATAGACTTAAAGTCAAGAATCACATGATTATTTCAATAGATGCAGAAAAAGCATTTGATAAAATACAGCACCCCTACATGCTCAAAACACTAGAAAAATTAGGGATAGTGGGAACATTCCTTAACATTATAAAGGCCATTTATGCTAAGCCCATGGCTAATATCATTCTAAATGGTGAAAAACTGAAAGTATTCCCCCTAAAAACTGGAACAAGGCAGGGATGCCCTCTTTCACCACTTCTATTCAACATCGTTCTTGAGACTCTAGCCAGAGCAATTAGACAAACCAAAGAAATTAAAGGGATACGAATTGGAAAAGAAGAACTCAAACTATCCCTGTTCGCTGATGACATGATTATATATTTAGAGGAACCTGGAAATTCCACCAGAAAACTCTTAAAACTCATAAGTGAATTCAGTAAAGTAGCAGGTTACAAGATCAATGCTCATAAATCCAATGCATTTTTATACATAAGTGATGAATCTTCAGAAAGAGAAATTAGGAAAACTATCCCATTCACAATAGCATCGAAAAAAATAAAATACTTGGGAATCAATCTCACAAAAGAGGTGAAAGACCTCTACAATGAGAACTATACAACACTAAAGAAAGAAATTAAAGAACACCTTAGAAGATGGAAAGATCTTCCATGTTCTTGGATAGGAAGAATTAATATTGTCAAAATGGCCATACTACCTAAAGTGCTATATAAATTCAATGCAATTCCATTTAAAATACCAATGACATACCTTACAGAAATAGAGCGAGCAATTATGAAATTCATCTGGAAGAATAAGAAACCCAGAATAGCTAAAGCAATCCTTAGCAGGAAGAGTGAAACAGGGGGTATTGCAATACCAGATCTTCAACTATACTACAAAACAATAGTAACAAAAATGGCATGGTATTGATACCAAGATAGACAGGTAGATCAATAGTGCAGAATAGAGGACATGGACACAAACCCAAATAAATACAATTTTCTCATACTAGACAAAGGTGCCAAAAATATGCAATGGAGAAAAGATAGCCTCTTCAACAAATGGTGCTGGGAGAATTGGAAATCCATATGCAACAGAATGAAACTAAACCCATATCTCTCACCATGCACGAAACTAAACTCAAAATGGATTAAGGACCCCGGAATCAGACCAGAGACCCTGCATCTTATAGAAGAAAACGTAGGTCCAAATCTTCAACATGTTGGCTTAGGATCAGACTTCCTTAACAGGACTCCCATAGCACAAGAAATAAAAGCAAGAATCAATAACTGGGATAGATTCAAACTAAAAAGCTTTCTCTCAGCAAAGGAAACTATCAGCAATGCGAAGAAAGAGCCTACAGAGTGGGAGAATATCTTTGCCAATCATTCTTCAGATAGAGCACTAATCTCCAGAATCTATAAAGAACTCAAAAAACTCTACTCCAAGAATTCAAATAATCCAGTCGACAAATGGGCTAAAGAAATGAATAGACACTTCACAGAAGAAGATCTACAAGCAATCAACAAACATATGGAAAAATGTTCAACATCTCTAGTAATAAGAGAAATGCAAATCAAAACCACCCTAAGATTCCATCTCACCCCAATTAGAATGGCGATTATTAAGAATACGAGCAACAACAGGTGTTGGCGAGGATGTGGGGAGAAAGGTACACTCATACATTGCTGGTGGAATTGCAAATTAGTGCAGCCACTCTGGAAAGCAGTGTGGAGATTTCTTAGAAAACTTGGAATGGACCCTCCATTTGACCCAGCTATCCCACTCCTTGGCCTATACCCAAAGGACTTAAAATCAACATACTACAGAGATACAGCCACATCAATGTTCATAGCTGCTCAATTCACAATAGCCAGACTGTGGAACCAACCCAGATGCCCTTCAATTGATGAGTGGATAAAGAAACTGTGGTATATATATACAATGGAATATTACTCAGCCATAAAGAATGATAAAATTATGGCATTTGCAGGCAAATGGATGAAATTGGAGAATATCATGCTAAGTGAGATAAGCCAATCTCAAAAAGCCAAAGAAAGAATGATATCGCTATTAAGTGGATGATGACACATAATGGGGGGAGGGAAGGGTTAGTGTTAGGGTTAGAGTTAGGGTTAGGGAGGGGGGCAAGTATGAAGGAAGGAAGCTCTGTATAGAAGGAAAAGAAGGGTGGGAGGGGTGGGGGGAAGGGAAAAAATAACAGAATGAATCAAACAACATTACTCTATGTAAATTTATGATTACACAAATGGTATGCCTGTATGCCATGTACAAACAGAGAAACAAAATAAAAAAAAATAAAAAAAAGAAACTTTGAATGAAGAAACTTTTAAATTATGTAATAAGTGAGGCAATACTTTCCAGGACATTGAGATTTCTTCTGATGGAGGCAGAACCTCCAATATGTTTCTAAAAATGAGATGGAATGCCTTCAGATATATCAAGAACCATGATGACCTTATTCCAGTTCCAGGCACTGGGGACACAATGATCTGTTTCTGTTTGTTTCCTTCATGCCGGGTGATGGAAGTGCGATGCACTGTTTCCTTTTCCCACTCTTAGAACATTTATCGCAGAGAATGTGTTTACTTCTTCCTATAACCTGTAGAAAGATTCAATGACAACCTTCACTTTTAGTCTCCTCTCACTTTAAATCTTAATATTTCTATCTTTGATGTTTGAAAGCTAAGCTACTTGCTGCCTCCCTGAATCCCAAGGACTGCCGACTAGACCGGGAGGATCTCACAATATTTCTGAACAACAGTGATTAGGATGTGCGACAGGGACATTGATGGATCACCAAAACCTGTTTCCCATTCTACCAAAGTGCACCAAAAGACTGTGGGTGCAAGGTATTATTATAACCAGGTGCTGCCATATGACAGTTCAACTAACTCCATGTACAAAGAAGTGCTCTTGCCCATAAAACTGTTCACACAATGCTGCTCCCCTAGCTTCCTGCTGGATGTGGACATTAAATAGAGGACCTCAGAGCCCTAGCAACGAGTGGGCAGCAGAATGAAAGGAGTCCAAGTCCTGGAATTGCCACAAAGGAAGCTGCTGCCAAGAACCTACACAAGACTATTTCCTGAATAAGAAACAAATCTCTATTGTTTTATGCCAGTAGGTTTTGGCTTTGTTTGCTATCACATTTAGTTTATCCTGAGATATTCTGTCAAGGATCACATTAGCTGTAACAGCCAGTTTTCACCAAAGCTTAAGCATAATTTCTTAGGCTTAAACACAATACCTTAAGCTCATGCAGTGCATTAATGGGTAAGGATTAGTTCCCTCAGCCAATCATTCCAGAAGTGAACAATACTTCTTAGGTACATGTTACATGAAGAGCTTCCAAGGATGATCACTTAATTGAACCATGAGAAAAGGTGAAGAGACCTCTGGCATTTTGCCTGTATTCAAAGATGGAAGAAGGATGGAAAACATAAGAACAAGTAAAAAATGCACAGTGCATCAATAGTTGATACTCTAAATTTCATGGGTTATGCTCAATAGTCATCTTAGTGTGTTTGACTAGATGGGATACTGGTGGGATTGTGAAGGCTGCAAGTTAACCGAGAAGCAGACGGACGTTCACACTGAAGAGGCTGTAAGTAGGAGATAACTGGGAGCCCAGTTACAGCTTTCTGCAACCTCAAATGCCAGAGAATGTAGAAAGGAAAAGGAGTGACCAGGGAAGAGAAAATATAAGCAAGAATTGCTTTGCTTTCATCAAAAGAGTAGTGCAAGTACCCAAAATGAAAAAAAAAAAATATATATATATATATATATATAATTCTTCCTTTACAAGTTCTAGAAAATTTTGATTGTTAAAATTGTCACAAAGTAGAGTAGAATGAGAACAGAGGAATGTGCCTTAACATCAGTCATGTCCCAAGGATGTTTGATGAATTCATATCCACAGTTTTAAAATGAGAGAGTGGGAGAGAATTAGTGATTAAATTAAATAATTTATACATTTATTTGATACCTCACATTGAAGATATATAGAATTCTAAGTTCACCTGGAAAAAAATAATATTAAAATTGCCCAGGTTAAAAAAAAATAGGAACTGAAGGTCAACAATGGAGAAGTTAAATAAGGGAAGCAATTCAGAAATGTCTAATATCATTCATCCAGAGGTTGGAAAGTTTAATTTGGAATCCTTATTCCTGGTGACCTTGATTTCCTTGGGGAAGTATATCTGCTGGAAAGTGACAGAGGACAGAAGGCTGCTCTCAGAAAAAGTTAGAGACAGCTGGTGAGATCACTGAACCTGGGGAGGCAGGAAGGGAGGAAGGTCAAGTCCTCAACCCTGCAGGACTATAGTCAGAGCTGCAGCCTGAGAGTTCATGGCAAGTAAGTCTCAATGGGTCCAGAATTTCATGCTTCCCTCCTTTTTAGAGACTTTTTATGCAAAAATAAAATGAAATAAGACTGTAAGTCAAGTCTCTACCTTAATAGAAATGTAGTACCTTTTAAAAATCATTTTCTTTTGCATTACAGCTAGGTTGTTAGTTATGAAATGCAAATTCATCCAACCTATAAGGGTCATTATGAAGCCTTGTTCTCTGTGTTTTTATAAGGTTCCTGCATCACACATTGTACATCTAAAATGCTCTCTGCACAGTAAACAATGCCCTAGAAAGGAATGAACTGCCTTTCCTGTTGAAGGAAACATTTTCTGTTATTCAAGAAAACTTTTAGAAAAAAATAAACTGTTCATCTTTAAGGTGAATTTTGTGTGCTGTGATTATTACTCTTTTAAAGTGGTTTGGCTTTACTTGTCGAATTGGCTCTTAGTGAGTAACTAAAAATGATGTGAACTCAATCTGTAGCACACAACTCATATCTTTCCATGCTTTATTATTTGGGTGGAACTTACCAATAAGACATTAGTTAGCCCATCTGTTAGTCACTTCAATAATTTGCTGTCTTATGTGGTAATACCCTAATTATAGGAAATGATAAGGATCATTTAATACATGAAAATTCTCCAAAGCACAAGGGGATTAGAGTGTAGACTGAACTGTAACACCTTGCTCCAGAAGATGGGCCAGCCTCAGAGAGATTTATCATCCTGTCTTATTTCAGTATTTGCCAAATGTAGGTCCACCTCACTCCATTACCTATGGACATATGCAAAATATCTGTTTTTTGAATGACAGTAAACTCATATTAATATGCTCAGAAGACAAACAATAGTTTTCTGTGGTTAAATTATGTGGAAAATGTGACTGGCTGAATGATCAATATGGACTGAAACAAACAGAAATATGAAACATGAATTTCAGATACAGATGTTACTACTGTCTCGCTAATGACAAGCATCTGTAGGCTGGAATTTACCCAAAAAATCATGAAGTTATTTCTTTTTAAGAACTGCTCTATCTTGTCAATAAAAACTGGCAAAAGTTTATTTTTTAAAAAATAAACATAAAATTAATATAAAGCATAAAATTTCAGGAAAGTTCTCAAGAGTTACCACCTTTGATGATATACCAATATTTCTTATTCTTTCTCCTGTGTATTTGAATGACCTTTTCTGTCTTGCATACCTGGTAAAGCAGAAGATGTCTCAAATAGTACAAATATAAGCCTCAGAAATATGGAACTTTCCTAGAATTATGGAAATATTGAATTTTTTTCCCTAAGAATGGCTATACCAAAAAACCAACAAAATGTATTTACTATTTACAGAGGGTAACAATAAATGGGAAACTGATTAAATCATCAAGAGGGTATTATTCTTTGATTATTATTATTGATTTCCTTTTATCCACTAGAATCATTAATTTCCTTGAGTCTTATCTTCCGCCCTTCTGGGGCTCAAAGCAGAATGCTTTTTTTAGGTCAGTGTGCAATATATATGTACTTAGCAAACTGTAATGTATTAAAATTTCACAATCATTTTGAATTCTGAAGAATTACACTATGAAGACCATTTAAATAAACAAATTTTATGTACTAAAACTTGGGCTTAAGTTTTCATGAGGTTGCTGCTTATTTTTCCTACTGAAAGAAATTAGTGCAGACTGAGTTTTTAGGATTTGGAAGTTTCCTCCAAAATTGAATCTAGAATAGGGACTTTTTAAACATTTTATAATTTTGATACTCAATGAAGGTCTCTCAGGGGGTGATAGTAAAAGAGACCTCTGCCTCAGTTTTAACTAGAGGAGCTATAATTTTATCTGTTTACCATATATTAAGTTCTTATTTGAAACCATGAGAAACTAGTCTCACATACATTTCTGAGAATATTTGTTCACATAATTTGAGGTAAGACCAATAACAGTTTAAAAGACTTATTTCTATAATGACTAAATGAACACCACATTGTTTTTATAATTTGTATATAGCTCTTTAACTTCTTTCATTGTGAAAAATTATTGGAGTTACTGGTATCACTAACATTCTGTTGTATTGCTTCCTGTTCATGAATTTTTGACAGTATCCTATCTGATTGGTGCTCCTGCTAAAGCAGTTATGAAATAGTTTAATATAGCCACTTCTGTACCCTTAATTCAGTTTTATGAATTCTTCTCTATTTGTTGATATGGTGATGAGCTTTAAAAGAATCACTAAAGATGGATGACAGGAAAAATCAAAGAAGTATAATAAGTGAAGATAAGAATGAAAACTAGACCACAGTTTAGAGCTCCCTCCCTGTTTTGATGGAAATCTTATCTGTTGTCTCCAACTAATCATGACTTCAACTCATCTCAAGCTGTTTAAGTAATTGATAAGGAACACCCATTTCTAAGTTCAATTCCAGAATTCCAATATATTGTTCAGTTTGAAGTATTTAGTGTGCATGAAATTTAAGAGGTGCAGACAAAGTAGTTAGGAAAATGATTACCTATTTAAAAAAAGAAAATGAGAAGACTGAGTAAGCATGAATTGTTTGAAAGTCAGGACAATTCTCTGAATATCTGCCTATTTTATTCATATGGCTAAATAATGAGTTTCCAGTTTCAGACTAAGAAAACTTACCATTGCTAGAATTGTATTAGGTAGACATAGTAGGAAGAATGTGCTCCCTTCATACTTTAATAGGGAATTATTTGGAAGGGATAATAGAATAAATATCATTTTAATACAGAATTTTGTAGGTTTTTCATATATATTATCTTATATCATATTTTTTTAAAAATTCATTCTATTGTAAAAGGCAACTTTTCATTTTTTTTGATGAAAAAACATGATTTCAGAAAACTAATTATATTGTCTCAGGTTGTATAGTTAGTATTTGGTGAAACAGAAACCCCAAACAAAATCTCTTATTTTAGGTTTGGTGTAATTTTCATGTATTCATTAAAATTTCAGTACCCATCTGGATGTGGAAGTTCTTACTAACAGATTTTTGGAATTATATTATTGCAAGTTTCCTTCTTGAAGATAAAGCAACCCTAGTATAAATGGACTTCTTATTGCTTTTAGGTAGTGGTAATTGAGAGTATTCTAAACTATGTAGATCAGAAAAAATCATGTTTTCTTAGTCTCTGCAATGAACTCTCTAAGTTGATATGAGACACAGCAAGACAATATCTGTGATTTGAGATATAATAAACATGTTTACAAATGTAACCACACATAAATTAAATCCTTAATTAGACTTTTTTTTTCTTTTTTTCACTGAATCATAAGAGATCAAAATATACTGGTTTGCTTATTTAAATGTGGGCAATAACCAGCAGTGGGGATCAGGAAAAAACTTCCTCTAACATCAGTGGCTCATTTCCCAATTGTCATAAATTCCTTGCCAGATTTTAAACATTCCTCTTCCCAAATTCAGCAATCTCAGACAGTTAAAAATATGCACTTGTTGTTTTTGTTGTCATTGCAATTGAAAAGCAATCACTGCAAGTGCTTTTAATGAACTCTACATAAAAAGTTACATCTTGCAAGTTGGATCCTGTCTTGAAAAGAGAATGAACAGTTTTTTTCTCTCAAACTACTATTAATCTCTCTCTCAGAAAACTTCAAGAAAATAAATTCTTTGTATTTTTATTATCATTAACAAAAGGTAAGTTTCTCTCTGAGAATGTTATGTACAAATACAAATTGGCAATGCTTGAAAGAAGTAATCATAAATGCAACAAAAATGGTTTTCTTTTAGAAAACTGTCAAGAAAATATGAATGATAAATGAGGTAACAAGGGACCAATATTAATAAAAGCATGAGAAACACACAATACTGTGTGAAATTGCAGTGCATTGAATAAACAAATTTAGTGAATCATGTTCTGACTAAGTACTTAAGCAAAGGAAAAGGTGAAAATGAACAAAAGAAATATGTTCCAAAGAGCAACAAAGATTAGAGTGACAGTTGGGTACATGAAATGCACAAGGAAGTTAAGGAAGTCACATGTCAAATCTGGAAGGGACTGAATGTTATTCAGAGTTTGAAAGTAAAGATAAAAATGTATTGCCAATGGAGTTAATACCCAAAATGAAACTGAATGCGACATCTGATTATTTAAAAAACTAAAGCTATGAAATTTGCACTGAAAATCAGATATACAGGAAATGATATTGGATGATGTCCACCAACAAGCAAATACCCAATTTTATGCAAAAATAAATTAATTACTGGCATTGAAGCCATATAAATATGAACATAATAAATGAATAGATGTTTATTTCCCAGAGTGCCTTAGCCTGCCAAAAATTCTGAAAAGATAAATGCAAATTTGCACACAAAGAGGGTTATGAACCACTTATTTGAAAAATTTTTGTGCACATAAGTAATTACAAAATATCAAATATGCAGGTTGGTTACTTGTAATAAATTGTAGGAAAATAATACACAGAAACATACCACAGTAAAATCTTTCTTAAGTGCTAGCTTTTTCACTGTATTCATATATTTGATATTCCAGGGGGAAAAGTTGTCTATTGCTTCATTGACTGAGCTAAACCACTCCACTGCTTGGATAGTTTATAACCAGTGACAATGTTAAACATCATGGGCAGATGAAGAGCATGACAAATGCCTGTTTTATGTTCTAGAGAAAATAATGCATTAAAACCAATGCAGTGATCTTAAGCTGATAACAACTATTCCATTAGGAATAAATCTCATCATCATTTACTACTTGACTGCATAAACTAATGGAACTCGTAATCCTGGGATTAGTAAATCTTTAGAAAAAAAATTTGATCACATTGAGAAAAAGTCCACTTTAATGACTATCCCCAGTCAGAAACCTTGTTGTCTTGAACTCAGTCACCTACTTTTATATAAAAATGGTTTCTCTTATGAAAATGTAGCTCTCTCTTGTCAATCAACTGACCAACACTTTCCCAATCAAAATCTTAGGTGTCATCTTGCTCTCCTTTCTTCCCTTAATATTCACTGCCTTTCATCTGCTGTCAACACCATCTCTCTCCTGAATCAGGGTAACAACCCCATCCTCTAATGTCTCCACCTCTTGTGACATTCTTGAGCAATACCTGAGTCATCCTGCCTGAAGGAAGATGAACTTATAACACCTAACATTTTTGCTGAGTACTTTGTCTTATATCCATGTTAAATTATGTGTTTCTTAAACAGAAATAGTGTTTTCAAAATTACTAAATCCCAGCAGCTAGAACTTGAGCACTTGTTCAATATTTTTTTAATGAATCAATGAATGGATAACTGGATAGATGCTTGAGAGAATTCTACACCTATGGGAACAAATTATAAATGTTGTTTAGCACAAAGAAATGTTACCTCTAGAACTATAGTTTTGACACATCATGAAATAGACACAATTTCATAATTATCCACACAACTTAATGTGTGTTCGTAGCACTGTCCTTATGGGAGAATCACTGCAAATTTCAAAAAGCTGAATAATTACAGTCATCTTACAATATACTCCAGCTGTTGAAACATGGCTTCCTGTAATTTAAAACAAATAGTAACTATTAGAACTAATCTGTAGAAATCATAAAATTCAAGAGATCAGTTAAAACAGTTCTTTCTGTTCTGAAGTTAGAATGTCATAGCAGACAAGTAGAAATGAAATGATTAATGTGCCATCTGGGAAAATGGATGGTGTACTCAAGCAAATAATCACAGATATAGATTGTACAGTCTCCATTTCCAGTTTGACAAGTGAGATGGACCACCTTGTCACAGAATCCTTTGCAAGAATTTTTTAAAAAATTCTCCAGGTTTGGGGTGTGTGTGTGTGTGTGTGTGTGTGTGTGTGTGTGTGTATGTGTGTGCGCGCGCATGTCCATCTTAACTGTGAGGCCATAAATAAATGTTGACATGGCATTACTGTGTATCTGTTCCACTCCACAAATTTTTTGGACTTTTTTTTTCCATTTCACAAAAAAGACAATATACAATAAATAGGAAAGGAAATGATAGCTGGAAGAAATTTTCTTTCTTTTTTTAAAGTTCTTGGTAGCTCAGTTACTGGCTTGAATGTTTCTCTGAAAAAGATTAATGATAACTGGAATAACTTGGGACTGTTCTTAACTTCTTTATCAATAAAATTACAGAAGAGATGAGCAAGCCTTAAAACACTGTTCTTCTTTGATGTGATTCTTTAGAGTTTATTAGGGTTGTCAAAGTCTAGAGGTGAAGATGGTCCTTTACCATCTTCTGCTGTCCAATGAAATGTCAAATGCTTTCAATCACATATTCTCTGGGGGTGGCTTAGTAAAAACTTTGTTCAAGTGTCTAGTTGAGTTGAACTGGGTAAACCTGAAGACTTGGGTGCCTGTAAGAGTACTAAGTCTTACCCCAAATCACTGGCCAATAAGAGTCACTGCTAGTTATTAACTCCATTGACAACCCAGAATACCATAATCCTTTCAATAATTGTTCATTTTCCCCAATTTAGAGTTAAATTAATTTTCTGCAAGTGAAATATTATTTGGTATTTTGAAGTTCATGAGAATTGAAAATGCAAGGACAGGTAAAGAGGACTGAAGTAAAAAAGATCAAATTATGATAAAAAATTTGTAATATATTCCCCCTCCTGAGAAAAAGAGAACACTTGTCCCCTACAAGAGAACACTCAGTGGAACTCATCCATAGTAATTGTAGTAAAATAAATTAGTCAGAGATCCCCTTCAAGGCATTAAGTTGAACAGGGTCTGCAAAGCACCAAACATTCAGGAGTAAGGCCATCAGGCACATTATAGAAATTGAACAATTTTTTATGATCTAAACAATATTATAAATGACACTACAAAAAACCAGTAGATTAATAAATAAAAGCAATTCTATTGATAGAAGCTTAATATTGACTAATATCAAGTCCTAAGGGATTTTTTAATCACTTTGCTAAAAAGTGTTTAGAAAATAGTTAAGATTTTTAAACTTTGTGTAGTAAGAGATGCATGAAACAGTCTTTATTTACACAACATATATTTCCAAGGGACTACAGAAAATTCTTATCATCTCTAGTTCAGTGAATTTCACCATCTTTTATGTGAAATCCCTTTCCCTCAATAACAATAATAATAATAGTAATAAGAATAATTTAAAAAGTAGTGAATGCTATGGGGTACTTTCCTAAGTATAAAGAAAGCAACATTTGAGTCTATTTTGTATAAATGCACTAATGTCTACTTGATAGACCATGTAACCACATGGTGAATACAACCCTAGAGTGTTGGGACTTTTCAGGTTACTGTTTGCATAAAGTATATAACACAAAAAATTTAAAATAAATTAACTTAAAGAGGATATGGAAAGAATTTATAATCTTCCCAATAAAGAAATGTGCAAGCTTGAACAACTAAATTCTTCATAGATGATGGAAAAATTGATGTGTCCATGATGCTTTGAGTGTGGTGACATACTGCAATTCTAATCTATTAATTCCACATAGACTTATTGGCCATGTGCTATGTGCAAAGCACTATGCTCTCTCTTTTTGTTTGCTCATTTGGGTGTTTTATTTTCAGTACATACCCTTAAGAGAGAATATAATTAATATTTCTTTTTTTTACATTGCAAAGTAGAATACATAGGATCCCATTTGCCATATCTCTGTGAAACAGCAGGACACCTTATTTTAGCTTAAAATATTTTAGTTACTGGTTGTCCACTACTGATAGCTAAATAACCCCTCTTTTAATTGGAGACATTCTAATTCTTAGTAATCTTTTTCTCATGTCAAACAGAAATATCATTCATGCTTCTTTCCCTGACTTCTGGAGCCATATGGATGACATCTATCTTGGAAAATATAATAGTTCTTTCAAATACTTGAGGTGACTCATGTCACTTTCCTGCCAAATTTACTATTCTGAACATTAAAAAGACATGACTTACAGATACTTTAGCAACTCTGGTCAGCATTGTTTTAAGTTCTCACTTCCAAATAGACCACTGAACTACAGATATAATTAGAAAACTAGAGTAATAATTCAGATACTGGTTTTCTGATGGTTGCTTGGCCCAGTATGGTACCAGCAAATGTTTGGTGTGAAGTGTTTGGCTGTAGCCATAATTTAATGATAGAGATGACAGTATTTTTCTTATAGATGAAGTGTTATATAAGAAAGTGAGATAGAGTGCAGTACCACACTGTGTCTGGATAACTAAGAGAATGGAGTTACTACTGCTGAGACAGGAAAGATCATGCATGGGAGGTTGAGAATGAGATAAAAAGAGATAGAAACTCAGTTTTGCAAATACTGTCTTTTTTATTTAGCTTTTAGTTTTTTACAGACTGCATTTTGATTCATTATACACAAATGGAGTACATCATTTCGTTTCTATGGTTGTATACAACGTAGATTCATACCATAAGTGTAATCTTACATGTACATAGGGTAATGATGTCTGTCTCATTCCACCATCTTTCATACCCCCCTCCATCTCATTTTCTTCTACATATTCTAACAAATACTATCCTTGAAAAACATTTTTAGTATACAAGTAAATATATCCAATGCATACCATTGGATATATGTTTGGTATTCAGTTGAGATAAAATTTTGATAAATAAAGAGAATAATTTTGAGTCAGTTACCCTAAAGAGATGCTATTAAGTCATAAAACTGATGAAACCACCAAGTTAGTAAAGGCATAGTGAAAAATTTAAAAACAGTTGCTTAGGTACACACATAAACAGTACATATATAACAAGGTATATACATAAGCAGGGTATCCATGCTTGCTGATAAAAGAGACATTAGTGATATTGTGTCTGCCTTTTAACAAATCCCTCTATACTTCGTTCCCAGATAAGCTTAACTAGCTCTAACATGTACATTTTTAACTTAATCTGCTTCTGAATTTATTTGGAACTGAAAATAGCTGATTCTGATAAAAAAAATGTAGAACAGAATTTAGGTAAACCCAACCCACAAGGCAATGTGGTAGGGGAGCAAGGCAGTGATCTTAATCTCAGAACAGGCTCATTTCTAAAAGAAGCCAAAAATAATGCAGGATTCATAAATTATATCCAAATCTTGAGGTTTTAATAGTTAATGCTGACATATCAAAGGTATCTTTTCCCTGTTGCTTTATAAATAAGTAAATGTAACTTTTGTTATAGCAAAATAAGACAGAGCTTTTTGATTGAAAGGTCAAGATAATAAATCTGCTCACATGAACACAGTCTATCTAGACACTATTGATTTTGTTGTTTGTATCTGCTCCAAACACTTCCTGTAACAACTTTAAAGTTCATCCATCACAATGAACCTATACATAAAGCACATACAAGGCAAAGTGAATAGGAAATCCTTACTCTGTTCTGCCTACATAGCAGTTTTTGGTAATCAGTCGCATATTTCATACATGACAAACAGTACTCTATCTGGAAAATGGTCACTCTGAGTTTGGTCATATAATTCTGATCATTCTATCTTCATTGAATGTAACAGCATGAGCTATTTACATGGATCCTACTGAAATTAAAATAGTTTACTAATGACCTTAAACCAAATCAGACATGAAAAACAGATTTTCAGCAAAAAGTTCTGAAGCAAGTCAATTATATCATATTGAAAATCTTCTCCATGATATCAAACAAAGGTAAAACTAGGCATTATAAATATTTGAAATAGAGCTGGGGATATGGCTTAGTGATAGGGTGCTGGCCTAGCATACTCAAGAAATGAAATGATGTACCCCATTTGTGTACAATGAATCAAAATGCAGTCTGTAAAAAATTAAAAGCTAAATAAAAACTTTAAAAAAAATTTATAAAGTGCTTAAAATAGTGCCTAGTGAATAGTGATGATTCAATAAATGATAGTCATTATTGTATTGGCAAAAAAAAAAAAGACAAACTTGTAAGGCAGAAAAAAAGACATGTAGAAAATTTGTAATAAATTACATAAAATTTAAAAGATGCATGGGAAATGGTTATAACTGACAATTCAGAAATGATAATACAAGAATCATCAAAATTAAATGGGAAGGTGCTCAACCTCAAAAATACTTAGTGAAGTGCAAATTAAGAATAAGATATAATAACTCAGATCAAACTGGTAAATGTATTAATCTAACAATGCCAAGTGTAGGTAAATAAATATTCTCAAAGTTTGCTAGTTGGAGTAGAAATTGGTATAATCTCTTTTCATAGCAATGAGGCAATAGCTAGTGAAGTTGCAGATTCCCACATCCTTCAACCTGGCATTCCTTCTCTAAGTACATAGTCCTGAGAAACATTTGCACATATGTTCAAGGTAACATATTCACAAACATGCATTGTGGCATCACTGGAATTTTAAAGACTGCAAGCAATCTAAATGTTATCAGCAGATAAACAGATAAATATGTCATGGTATATGTATATGATGGAACAGATATCTCAATATAATGCCAACTGAAAAGAAATTGGTCCTATGCTAAAAGGTAAAAATAATATGATTATGACAGTAATATAACAAAATACAAGTAAAACTTTAAAACTCACAAAATAATTTTAACTGCTTTCATAGCTATATATGTATGTTAAAATGAGTGAAGAGAATAAACATGAATAATAAATTCATGATGTGATTGCCCCTAGAAATTAAGCTAGAGGAAGGGTTCCTGCAGAATACATGCCAGAGTATTGTTATCTTTCTTAAAAATGATCTGAAACAAATGTTGTAAAAGGCTAACATCTATTAATTTCAGATGATAGTATACGCAAATTTATTATATTTTTGAACTTTCCAGTTAAGTTAGAATTTTTCGTTAATATTTTCTTCACAAAGGAAGTTAGAATTAGATATTTTGAGTAAGATGTTAACTTAGGAATTATTACTATATTATAAATACATTTATATGTGTGTGTTTAGAGTAAGATTTATTGCTGGTATTATTTGACTATTTAAAAAAGTTTATAGTAAAATTACCCCTTTACTGACAATATTTTTAAGGCAGTTCCAAAAATTCCCAACTGAATTCCATTTTGCTTAAACTCTACATGTTCCAGGGTAATGATTGGTCCACCTTGACCCTCAGCATCTTGAGCAGTTGCACACATTCACAGAAGGATCCCTCCCCCTCTCCAACATTCACAGTTTTCATCTCCCTGCCAACCTAACCTTCAGAAATATCTCACCATGCTGTCTATTTTGTTTACTTTTGAACCTTGACAAGCTTATGAGGGAAGACTGAGACTCCTGCTGTCTCTCTCTACCAGAAATCAATGCCTATGTAGCTCTATACATCCCTTCCTCTGAACCCGTATCCATCCCTTCCTAGCTCCTACAATCCGTTCTGGACAAGAACTCAGTCATCAGAAAATTTCTCTAAGTCCCACTGATTCTCAGCAAGTTCTCTTCACTTCCTTCTTTAATTGAAAGCTGGACATCCCCAGAGGATATGTATTCCTCTGTAGTTTTTTTAAGTGGTGGCTTTCCTCTAATGCATGTCACATTTGGCAGATCTTCCCTGCTTTTCATTTCTACCTCTAGACAGCTATCCCTCCCTCTTTCTGGAAATCTTCAGCATACTTGAAGCCTGTGTTTCCTACTATATTGTCCTACCCTTCTCATTGTAGGAGTTTGTAGTTCAGCAGGAGACAACCCTAAACTTGGAAGAGTTTAGCTCTTGACTCATTGTCACTCTCCAAAAATTCTCCATGCAACCTCTTTGATTAGATTTAATATTCTCATGTATGATTCCTTGAATCCTATGCCTATTTTTGGAACCAAAGCCTTCAATGTCCTTGTCCTTCAGCAATCCCTGTGCCTTTCCATAATCTCCTTTCTAGAACCAAGGACTTTTATATATTCTGTGATTTTACCTGATTCTAATATCCATTGATCCCATAATATTTCCTATCCATTACCACCTCATATATCTACTGTCTCAATAGGCAGGCAAGATATCATGACCAACGATAAAATTACTATCTTGATTACATCCTTATGTTTCTTTGTCCCTCTAGCCTTTCTTAAACTTTCTTGATAAAACTCCAAACTTGATGAGCTCTAACTTTCTACATATTTTACACATAGGTAGCTGCACTGTTTTGGGGGGAATAATTAGGCCATTTCCCACTTTACACTAATCACTATTCATTTTAAGCAGGTCCACTTTGCTTGTCAATACATTTTTTTCTGTTTTAAAAAATTTTTACAGACTGCAGTTTGATGCATTGTACACAAATGGGGTACAAATTTTCGTTTCTATGGTCATGCACAATATAGATTCATATCATTCATTCGTGAATACGATTTAGGTAGGAAGAAAAATAGTCTCCCAAATATGTCTTCATCCCTAGAATTTGTGAATGTTTTAATCTTAAATGTCAAAAAGAACTTCATAGATATGAATCAGTTAAGGAATTTGAGATTGGAAGATTATCTTGGTTTATCTAGGTGAGCCCAATCTAGTTACCTGAATCCTTAGAAGTGAAAGAAAGAGGCAGACGAATGGATGGGGGAACATGGTCTGAGGATTTGACTCACCCACCAGTGCTGGCTTTGAAGATGGAGGAAGAGGACCAGGTACCAAAGAATACAAGTGACATCTAGAAGATGGAAAATACAGGAAAGAAATTCTCCCCTGAAAC
Organism: Sciurus vulgaris; assembly: GCF_902686455.1. Lineage (NCBI taxonomy): Eukaryota > Metazoa > Chordata > Mammalia > Rodentia > Sciuridae > Sciurus > Sciurus vulgaris. The sequence goes on from NC_136468.1 coordinate 29,309,094, forward strand.
CTTCACGAAGAAAACCAACTCTGTCAGTAACTTGGTTATAGTCCAGTGAGATTCATGTTGAATTTCTGACCTATGATATTGTAAGATGATAAATTTGTCTTGTTTCAAGCTGCTGAGTTTTTGGTAAATTGTTATAACAGCTGTAGGAAACTAATAAAGCCTCCCACACGATTTCCCTGGTCCATTCACTTCCCCACACTTCTAAACTGCCTTCTCCCCTTAAAACTTCACTTCTCCTCCTCTGTCCACATGCTGGCAAGGACTTTGCTTCTTCTTTCAGTGGGAATAAAGGAGGAACCACTGCCTGCACAAATCTGTCTGCCTACGCATTTGAATTACCCTGTTATCATAAATAATGTAGGACCTCTTAAGGTCACCATTCCAGCAACTGTTCTCTCGGTCTAAGGAAACAATTTGTCCTATTCATTTTAGTCAGATTTTTAATTGCTGTGACCAAATGACCTGACAAGAAAAATTTTAAAGGAGAAATTTATTTGGGGTCATGGTTTCAGAGACCTCAGTCCATATCTGGCTGGCTCCATTGCTCTGGGCCTGAGATGAGGCAGAACATCATGGTTAGGGTGTGGTGGAGGAAAGCAGCTCAAGACATGGCCATTGGGAGGCAGAGAGAGCTCTCTCGCTCACCAGGGAAAATAGATACTCCAAAGGCACACCCAGTGACCCACACCCTCCAGCCATACCCTAAATGCCTACAGTTACCACCCAGTTAGCCCCTACCGGAGGATTAATGCACTGATTAGGTTATGACTCTCATTCAATAATTTCACTTCTAAACTTTCTTGTGTTGTATCACCCATAAACTTTTGGAGGACACCTCATGCCTAAATCTTAACACTATTGGACCATTTTAAAATTAACATTGTCCAATGTCTGTCACTAAAATAATATTTCCTCATTACACATCCCTCTAAATTTCACGCCACAGCTGCCCTTGATTTGCCACATTAGCTCTTCTTTCTCAGGCTCCTTTGTAAATTCCTTTTGATCTCTTGGCCTCCTCAATTTCCAACACTCCCTAAAACTCCTTCCTTCTGCAGTTTACATTTACTTCCTAAGGTAATTAGGAAGTAATTTACTTCCTATCCCATAATTTCATGTATCAACTTTAAGTGACAACTTCTCACTCTCTACCTTCATCCCTATAACTCTTTTCTTAATATTCATATTACCAACTATCTCCTCAGCATTTCCTTTCAAATGTCTAATTTGTCTCTCAAGCATGATTTATCTGTAATTAACCCATTTTCTCCACATCTGTCCTTCCCACAGTCCCACCCATTTTACAAATGGGAACATCATTTTTCTGTTGTTCATACTAATAATATGAATTACCCTGACTCCTTTCTTCCTTCCGCTTGCCCTCTATTAGCATCCTCTCATTCAGGCTTGCTCTTTTAAATATATTTAAATCACTCCTCACCTCTTCCCTTCCTGCCCCGTTCATTTGACTTTCATCTAACTCCTTGATTACTGCAATAGCTTATAATAAATCTCCCCTCTTCTGCCCTTATCCCTCTCATAGTCATTTGTTTCCGTGACCCACAATTTAACTTTTAAAACCTAAACGGATAATGTTATTCCTCTGCTCACAAACCTCCAGTAGTCTTTTAATTCACTCAGAGCTAAAACTAAAATCTTCGAAATCACCTGTGGAGTCCAACATGATCTGCTTCTCTGCTCATCTCATCACCTGTGATTCTCTCAGTTGGTTCGTAAACACTGTGCTCTTCGCTGATTCTCATACACCCAGTGTTATCTTACCTCATGGCCCTGCATTGCTTCTCCTGACCTCATCGAACTCTTCCCCAGACATCTTATGGGCTCACTATTTTACTTCCTCAGGCTCCCATTTACCTATATAAAATCACCACCCTTTCCCCTACCAGTTGGCATCCCCATTTCTCTTACCCTGATTGATATTTTTCCATAAAACTCATCATCCTCTGGCACACCGTTTATTCTTGGACTCTTTTTAATTATTGTTCTTCATTGCAAGATAATATGCTCTTTCAAGGAGACTTTTTCTGTTTTGTTTATTTATCTGTTCTTGGCATTCAGAAGGATCCTTGGGAAGTAGTAATGCTCAATAATAATTTCTTGAATCAAAGATATTCCTTCTTAATGGTGCATATTTCCTCTATAATTTACATTAATAGTTATTTTTTATTCATTGACAACACCAAGAAAATACCTGTTTTTGAAGTAACAGCCTTCAAAACATTGGGGTAGGTAGTGAGAAGACATCTTATCTAATTTTTGCATTTAAATATTTAGTTTATATATCTCCACATACAACCAAACTAGCAAAATCTCTTTGGGCCTTCCTACCTGAATATTGGGGGACATCTTATCCTTTTTCCTTCACAAGTTAGATGATATTAGAAAAACTCTGATGGGCAAAAACCAAATTGTGTCCCTCTCAAAATTCAGATGTTGAAACCTTAATGCCCAATGTAATGATATTTGAATAATGGGGCCTTTGGCAGATGAGAAAGGTTACATGAAGTTATGCTGATATCAGTGAAGAGGAGGAAGAGGAGTGATCTCTTTACCAGGTAAGAACACATGCAAAAAGTAGCAATATACAAGACAGGAAAGAATATTTCACCAGAAAATGAATTGGCTGGCTTGATCTTGAACTTGCCAGCCTCTGAGGCTGAATAACTCTGTGTGTATGTGTGTGCACTCCCAGAAATGCGGCAGTGGGCTGGAACTGGCTCATCCAGCATATGAGAATCACCAGTTCTCCTTCCTTATTTTCAGCAATGTCACACTGGTAGATTGAAATCTGCCATGGTGGGAATATATACAACTTGCAATTAGGCAGTTGTTATGAATCACCCTTAAATTCCACCAAACTAGGGTGTAAAGGGTTATGCTAACTTCCTAGGCAGAAAGAAGATTTCCATACTTCCATATTCTGGAAACTTTTATATAGCGTATGCACTGTGTGTTGCCTAATGCAGTGACCTCTCAGACACTGCTGATGGGAATGTAAAGCAGCACAGCCACTGTGGAAAACAGTCTAACACTTTGAAAGTAAACACACCATATGACTCAGCAATTGCATTTTTGGACATTTTCCCCAGGGAAATGAAGGCTTCTGTATCTGTACAGAAACCTGTACATTTTGAGTGTTTACTTATTTCTGTCCTATTCCAGGTACCAAGTGATGCTGACTACATGAACAGAAATGTCTTTTTGACATTCTTTGTCCACAGCATAACTAGGGTACCTCATTTTCAATGAAATAATGTACAGTTAGAAAGGATAATTGTTCAGCATTGAAGAAAAATTATAATTGACAAATTATCTTGGCATATCTTTATCCCATTATAATACCAGTGGAAGATGTTTTTTTTTTTTTTTTTTTTGCATCATGTACTATGATATACATACTACACATAAAATGGCAAATTTACATTTCTTCTGTAATGACATGTAAACACCATTCTCAGTTCATGTTTTCAAGCCATTTAACTTAATGGCCATTCCATGTTGTAGAAACACAAGCATGCCAAATTGAATCCACACAGAATAAAATTTTACTTCAAACTTCTTACCTTTTCTGTAATTGGCAAAACTAAGGTTATTTTTCCTTCACTAGCAACAAAAACAGATTGATTTTACTGAATCAAACTCATACATTCAACAAGAGCAGGCACTTATTAGTATGTCTGAAGTATCAACAAAGTAAAATAAAGTCTAAAATAGGCATTGGTTCATGTTTGAAAAGTATAGATTAGTGTGAAATTAGAATCATCATCCCATTACATAAATCATACTCTCAAAAATGTTGCATTTTTTGTCTATTGTTTGTTTGTTTGTTTTGTTTTTAGTCTGGTATTGGGGACTGAACCCCAGGGACACTTTATCACTGATTTACATCCCCAGTGCTTCTTTCTTTATTTTGAGATAGGATCTGGTTAAAATGCCTAGGCCCTCACTAAATTGCTGAGGCTGACCTCAAACTTGTGATTCTCCTGCCTCAGCCTCCTGAGTCACTGAGGTTACAGGCATGCAATACTGTGCCTTGCAGTTTTTTCTTGACATGTACCGTTGGCTGGTACAACAATCATCTTTGGCCTACAATCGGAAGTCTCCTTGCTACATAAAAAATTATATGAGTATAACTACATTGTACTATGGATACATATATGCATGTAATGATAAACTTTATAGGTCACAAGTATACATAATTCTATCTCACTCTGTCTTTGTGATTCTGACAGTCTGCACATGTTGTGGTTTGTAACTATAATGAACAAATTCAAGGCCAAAATAAACAGTGTATTTCCAAGAGACAAATATCTTCCATTATTATCAAATATCAACTTGAATCTAGGGTAACACTAGAGGCTGTGCCTGGACACTAATTAAGTCACTTGTGATCAGTGTTTCATTGATCTTGTTTAAAAAAATGACACATTGAAAAATAAGCAGATTTTTTGTTCTTTCTTTCTGTCTCTCTCTTATCAAATATTATTTTGCCTCTCCCACACCTTTAATTGGTTACATTGTTCTAAGCAGAAAATAAACTTGAACTTGATTTTTCCAGTGATTTTTCTTCCATTTTATCAATTTAAAGCATTTAAGGCATGCATATTCTAGGATGAGATAAGGATAATGTCATCACCTAAAACATCATTTTTGTTATAAGAACATTAAAAATCTTCTCTTTTTGCTATTTAAAATATACAATGTAATATTATTAGCTATAATCAGTCTCCTCTGCACTAGAATATTAGAATTTACTTTTCTCATGTAACTGTAACATTTCACCTGTTCATCTATCTTTCTGCATCTCCCCTTTCCCCCATTCTCCCCAGTCTCTGGTAAACACAATTAAACTTGCAACTTCTATGAGATCAACTTTTTAAATGCCAAGGTAATTCTAATAAGAGGAATTGTTTAATCAATGATCTCATTATCCAAGAAGAATAAGCATAAGCAAGATTTTCATGTTCCAGTTGCTGGTCGTATTGCCTTTCACCACACATGGGAACAAACACTATAAAATGCATTAAGCAAAATTCTCAGCAGATTATTTTAGGCATTTTCTGACTGTATTGTACACATTCTCAAATCTGAATACTATATGTCTTGCTTTCAAACATATCTTTTTCTTATATGTCACAATAGCAAACAAAATTTCGCAGAGGAAAGGGACTCCTATTGATTGTGCCTGGTTATACACATAGGTATAAACTTGGCCATCATTTTTACTGGCATTAAGGTACAATATAACTTTTTACTGGAAGGTATTTTATAGCTAGGTTCACAGTAAAATTAAGAGGAAGGTATAGAGATGTTCCATACACCCCTTGCTCCACCCATGTGTCATTTCCCTTACTACCAATATCCCCAGTAGTGACACACTTGTTAGAATGTGTCCTGATACAACATGATCATGAAGCACCCACAGTTTACTTTAGGGTTCATTCTTGCTGTTGTACTTTCTATGGGTTTGGACCAAATGTATAATGACTTGTGTCCACCACTATATACCAAACAGAGTAGTTTAATTGTCCTTCAAGTCCTCTATGCTTTGCCCATTCATCCTCTTTTTGCCCAGTTCCTGGCAGCCACCATCTGCCAACTGCTATAAACATCCAGGTGCAGGTTTTTACATGGACATAAGTTTTCAGCCCCTCTGGATAAGCACCAAAGAATGCAATTGCTAGGTTGCTTAATGTCATTTTTCAAACGAGTCATGCAATCTGGTTCAGAAAATATGCCATATTTTATGTATATGCCTAGTTTCTTAACTGACACCAGAAATATGTATTTTATAAGGATGAATGCTCTCGTTTGTGACAGTCTTCAAGACAATCATTTAATTGATTTTTAAATGCATTTAGAAGTCCTTTTTAATAGTTATGGAATTCGAGAATGCTTACATTGTTTAAAAAAAAAAACTGGAATTAAATCTCATTTTAAACAGAATGGCAAACCCCAATGGGTTTAATAAAAATAAACTTGAGTGCAAGTTTTAGTCTTCTCATGGAAATCTGCCAAAAAAGCTTTCACTAGATAACAATCCCTGTAATTACTACTGCAGCTGACAATGGCTTAAATATGACCCCCACACCATCATTTTAAAATTACAGTGCTCTTAAACAATAACATGGTCAATGACGGGATTATGGGAATGAGTGTGAGAAGCCAAGTGACAAAATAAGGGAAAAGCAGGTGGCCCCACAAAGACAAGACCACAAACCTGCTGGGATAATTTAGATAATTTTGTCCTTGAATGGACAAGGTTGTCTTAAATTGGACATATTTTGTAACCCTTTTAAATTTTTCTTATAATTTTGGAAACCTTTTCCCTGAGGTTGTATAATTGATTTGAAATTGAGCGTTGTTTTTTTAATATTATTTTGATTTCTATTATTCCAATCAGCTGAAGTATAATTTTAAATTTATAATTTCAGTACTAGATACTTTTTAATCTAATAGATAGATATGGTTATTTTCCTTACTAAATTTAGCTCATATTCACTTAAATGTATACACTCAAATGTAGTATGTGTATATGTCTCTTATGCACATGTATATCCATATATGTACATGAAATAATTATATGTATATACATAAGGATATTTAAATATGATATAACCAACATCTATTTTACTTGGGAATTCAACTTGTTTATAAAATGAGTCATTGGACATAAAGATGTGAATTAGAAGAAACACAGATTTTTGACTACACAAAGCCTACAGTAAGAAATTTAGCAGGGAGTTAAGTGTTTGTTGATTGTCCAAGACTGCACATTAAATCACTGCTGTTTCTGGGAACAAATACTACCTTGCTGTGGCCATATGCAGTGCCCTACATGTGTGCTGCAATAACCAGGCAGCACCTGTTATTTCTCAGAAAGTTTCTAGAGGAGCCAGGGGGTGTTGCAGGTCTGTAGCCCCAGTGTTTCAGGAGGCTGAGGCAGGAGAATCTAATGTCCCAGGCCAGCCTCAGTACTTAGTGAGACCCTGTCTCAAAATTTAAAAGGGACAGGGAATGTCACTCAGTGGTAAAGTACTCCTGGGTTCAGTCCTCAGGATCCCCCCCAAAAATGTTGCTAGAGCAATGGACATATTTCTATGAAGCAGGGAACTACAGTGTAAAAGTCAAGAATGGAATCAATGCCCTTGGTCAAGCAGTCAAATTGTACGAAAAGTCTAGTTTGTATGATAGAGACTCTTCTGGTATCTGGTTCAAATAAGTGAAAAATATTAAAGTAAAAAGAAGAAATAATTGAATTCTACCTAATCTTTAAACCTTAGTAATTTAAGTATTGTTTAATTTTATAATTGGTGAAAACCCATTAATAGTTTGAAACTTTATGTATTTTGGTGTTCAACAGTTCTGCATTTGGACACATTTCATGCTTTCTGATTTAATTTTAAAACTTCCTACATAGAAACATCTTCCCGATTAATTTTACCCCATTCGGGATCCACTCAGAAGTTACATTCAATATTCTTTTATATACTGATATATTGTTTTTATAATGGGTCTGGACAAAATTAGGAACCTTTTAGATCATTGAAAAGTTGTTCTATTATTTAATATAATGTAAAACTATGCTTATTAATAACGATTTAATATTATAAAATAAAATCTTTTCATCTATAAGCAAAACAATTTATTTCATTTAACAACTGTTAGAATAAATTGTATCTTAACAGTTACAAAATTCAATGGTGCTCAACTTTCAGAGAATTTAAGGATAATCATTTTTAGCACAGAAATCCTTCTTGAATTTTAAACTAAGAAAAGAACTAAGATTTTGAAAATTGAATTTTAAGAGTAAAGTGGGAGTAGGAACAAATAATTCAAAAGGTTAAATTTTTTTCTGGGAACATCTCAGATTACTTTCCAGAATTAATAAGTTTACATAAACTTCCAGGTAAAGCCAAAGTCAAGAGTTTATCATAGTCTGTCTACTTGTAATAATCTTAAGGTAATTCTAAATCAGTTTTTCAACAAAGGTGGTACCGCCCCCTAGGGGTTATTTTGGAATTTTGTGAGGTTTTTGTTTTGTTTTGTTTTCTTTCACTTTAAAAAAAAATGTCTCAGTGATTTGGGGTAGCATCATTTACTTAATGCAAGGATGTTAAAGTCATTAGGTATTTTGCAACAAATAATACAGAACTTTAAAAAAATCCTTTATTGCACACCAACACTAAAACACAAGTGTGGAATATCCCATTGAATATTAATGTATAAGAAAAAATTACTCATAATTGTGTAGAACTATCTCCATTTCATATATACCCCACCTAGAACCTGTCATCATTTCACATATAACACAAAGATTTTTTTGCTCAACTTTACCAGTCAATTTTCCAGGATTGGGAGCTACCATTTAAGTTGGAGGAAGATTATATTGTATTTTTGTTTGCAAAACTATTGGCCTTTATACACCATGTTAAGAAATTCCATTGCCAACCACACCACTGTTCTATATTAGAGTTGCTAACAATAGGTAATGTGTCCATCTGCCTTCACAGCTATCACATCCGGTTGATTTCACACAGCATAAGTATCTAACTCCATCATTGTGTGTTCTAGTTAACACGATATGTACATATTATTTCATTATAAATAATTGTCCTCATTATCTTTTCACTCTATTACTCAAGTGCAATTTTTTAAACTATGTATACATGTTAGTTATGGTTTATGGTTTATAAATTTCAGGAGGTAAAAGAAAGCACTACACAATGCTTAACTGGGCATTCAGTCTAACAAGCTAAAAAGTCTCTAGATATGGTAGAAAAGGCATTATCTCTTATCTGCACCCATGAAAGACAAGTTGGTAAAATTCTTAAGGTACAAAGTTTGTAGACATTTCTCCACTGACTTAAGACATGTATTTGGGAAAAAAAGTATAGCATGTGTGTGTGTGCGTGTGTGTGTGTGTGCGTGTGTGTGTGTGTTGTCATTAATGGGGGATTCTAATTTTTTTTAACTTTGGAATTAAGCAGTTTTTAATAAGCTGTCCCCAGAGGTATTTGATGTGGTTGTTAACCACATTTTTGATGTTTTAGATGTTCATTTTTATTTAGTTCAGAGAAACATGTATGAATTATATTTTATTGCATAAAAAGTTTTCATACCAATTTGAAGTGTTTTGTTGCATTTCTAGTTTTGTTTTCCTCATCTGTTGTGTTTTTTTTCTCATCAGTTTTAACTTTTGATCTCTTGTCCCAGAGTCTAGGATAGCTTCTCAGATCTTAGTCTATTACTTTTAATGTCAATTCTAACCTATATATCTCTGTTATAGATTCTAAAATTCTTCTGTGGTGGCTTTATTTTTCTCATAATTATTTTTATTTCCCTTGTCTAACTATATTTTATCCTCTCATATTTTTATCTCAGCTTTCCCCTACAAGAATTTTTGCTCCTATTTTATGAAAACCTTCATTGTTTCTTCATTGACGAAAATCACAAATTTTCTAGATTTTATTTTAAACCATCAGATAATTATTTCCTGGGACTTGCTTTTCCTATGGTGTTCAGAGATGTTGTCACATCACGCTCCTTGTTGGGAGCATGTTCCTCTGTTGTCTCTTGTGTCATTTGATTTTCCTTGCTCTGTGGAGTCCAGTGCAGTTCTCTGTGAATTCCTCTCCTAGATGCAGAGGCATATGTGTAAGCAGTTTCTATTTCTTTGCATCTAGAAGGTTTTTGTTTACTACTTGAGCTCTTCCCTACATGTGCTGGTTCGGTGACGCTGTGGAACCATCATCAGAAGTGTGGCACCTCAGTTCCCCCATGCTTTCTACTCTGGACAGAAAGAGCAGGGGAAGGTGTACACATGAAACATAGTCCTCTAACTGCCCATAAAAATCACCTTCATGAGGAGAATGGCTGCCAAGTTTCCTATTTAGGACAGTCCTTTTTCTTATTCGAGAGCCAGACAGTGGACAGGATGACACAAAGTACATTTATATGGCCAAGTTATTTTTTATTTCTTTTTCCTGTTCTGGATATAGACTACATAGGGACATCTTCATTCTTATTGTTAAGTAGCTAATCAACCATAAGTGGGTGAACAGGGGAAGGACAATGAAGGGCGACTGAAAACCATAGGAAGCCTCGTCTGGCAGAGGAGCACTTGGAAGATGAGGACCTGGTATATTAAAACCTGACCCAACCATAAATGGATCCCTTAAAATAAAAACAAACTATTATTTCAAGATCGTATCACACTCCACCAGGTGGCCTGGGCCCTCCATTTTCCCTAGAGCTTTGTCACAACCCTCAATTTACCTGGCAACCAAAGCACCAAGACCCTCAAGCTTGCTAAGGGCTATTCAAAGGGCAGTAAATCGACTTAGGGGAAAATCTGATTAATTGAGGTGAAAACAGAAGGACTCAATTTTCTTAAAAACTCCAACTCTGTGAGTACCACACCATCCTGTCTTCAAGGTGGTCCACACAGTTCCCACACTGTCAATCAAATACTAAATGGTGGACCTGGGCTGGACTCTCTGGACACTTCCCTGGGATTCCTGTCCCCCAATTAAATTGGTGGTGGGGGCACACTGTTCTGAGAGGGCTCATTTTCTCCCTTGAGAAAGTCCCCTCTTCCCCTTTCCCATCCCTTCAATAAATTCATGTCTTCTACTCTGAGCAATGTATCTGCAATCTTTCTGGCGTGTTTGCAAAAACTGGCAAGAAAGGCCTACTGTGACTGCCTCAGTTTCTCAGCAGGTCCATATCCAGTAATATTATTCAGTCATCCACAATTAGTGAAAAATCCTATCACATTCTGAGAATAACTTTCATGACACTTAATTTCACTTATTTATTTATTTATTTTTATTTTAGTTTTTGTGGTACCCAGGGCCCAACCTGGGGTTCTTCACCACTAAGCTACATTGCCAGACCTTTCTACTTTTATTTTGAGACAGGGTCTTGCTCAATTACCTAGGCTGGCCTTGAACTTACAATCCTTCCACCTCAGACTCCCAAGTAGGTGGAGTTACAGGCATGATCCATGATGTCCAAGTTTATTTTCTAAGACTTTATAGTCAATGTACTATTACTTTTAATGTCAATTCTATAAAGGGAAACAGTATTGTAACTCAACATGACAGAGATCTTGAGGGTCTGCGTTTGGGTCCTGGCTGCATATGTTGTGTTGTGGAAAATAAAAGGTGGTTTAGATTCTCATGCAAACTTTGAGGTCTTTAAGACAACCAAGTCAAAATGATTATTCAGCAGTTCCAGCTATGATACTGAACTGGAAGAAACACTGATCTTGGAATTGGGAAGTGAGGAGCTTTAGTATCTATGTGACAGTTGAAGCTCTAGGGCTAAGGACAAAGGCCTATGATATACACATCGTTAATTCAACAAGAAACAATTGGAAAGAGAAACAAGAGTAAATCCTGTGATATAATCTGAGAAAAAAGATACCTGCAGAAAGAGTGTATTTTCAACAAAGTCAAAAACTGAAGAGAGGTTAAATAGGATGAACCCAAGAGATCTGACCTTTCAGAAATCTTATTAAAGTTTTAGAGATGGGTATAAGAGACATGGTGGCTGCTCAACTCATAAATCCCTAATGTAGTGAATTGATGAGCAATTGGAAAGAGTGGCTGTGACTGTAAAATAGGCTTATAAATTCATCTTTCAATGAGAGGGGCACTGGAGGTAGACATTTGCAAAGTAGGGATAGTCAAATGGCCTTTCTAAAAGCAGAAAAAACGAGAGGTTCAGTTCCCATCTGAAGTCATTCAAAATGTTACCGAGAGAAAAGACCAATTTCTTATGTTAATTGGTGGGGTTTTTTTTTTTTTTTTTTTTTGGTAGTGGGGATTGAACAACTCAGGGGCACTTGACCAAGGAGCCACATCTCCAGCCCTATTTTGTATTTTATTTAGAGACAGGTATTGTTTTTATCAGAGGAAACAAAGCATTAGGAAAATTTAATTTGTTGCAGAGAGCCTCTGCAGAGATTCTGTTATTTACCAATTTAAGTCGAGAGACGTATAACTCTGGACAGGCATCCTTGGCCACATAGAGAAGTGGCAGAGAGCAGGACTCAGGGGCTAGAAGACTTGCATGTGAATCCTGGTTCAGCCACCTACAGGCTGTGTGATCATTTTCTTCCACCAGGAAACTCTTCCAAACTATCTGCATTGGAATACACACCCCCCATTGCCTTTCTTCCTGTGACAAAGGATGAACTCCACCCTGCACCATCATTTCCCCCAATTCTCTTTAGTCAATTATAGCTCCTCCTTGACAGGTGAGGGATTACATCCCAATAAACTCATTGTAAATTGAAAATATGATCAGTCAAATATGTACTGGATACACCTAATCTACCCAACAGCCTAGCTTTAGCCACACCATATGCTGCAGAGGACCCCTCGGTCATCTTCCTGATGGCGTGGCTGACTGGAAGCTGTGCTGCTGCCCCACATCAAAGGAAGAGCCTGATTGTTACAGAGTGAGATCTGTCCACAGAGTGACCAATAGGGTTGGCAAACACCAGCCACATTCTTGCCAGAAGAATTTCAGGTGAGTCATGTGTGGTAACAAGGCAGGGTTTCTCAGAAGGGTGAGGAAAAGGAAAAAGGAACATAATGGAGGGAGAAAGAGTGAGAGTGGGTCCTTTCAGAGAGGAGAGGGATGGTGCACCCTTCCTGTCCTCCTGGGGATCCCAGGAAAGTTTCCAGAGTCCCATTCGGGTATTTGAACCCCGACTGTACGTGATCTTACCCCCGAGGGGATAATCTTACTATTGTATGAAATGCTAAAGATCCAAGACGACTCTGAGTCACCATGGGAATGCTGATTGGTTCTAATTGGAACTTGTCCTTGTATTTTATGGTCGGGGGTTTTGCTTCTAATCATCCCCTTTCTCTGAGTCCTGGAGTGAGATTTATATAAAGGTCACAAAAGTCCCTGCTTCGGGGTGACTTGTGTTCTAATCAACAGGGAGTACTCCTGGTGCCTGCTTCCCTCCTGCAGGTGGAGGTTGCTTGCTGAGGGATGTAGCATATCCTACGGACGTAAGCCAGGCAAGGCCACAGTGGTCTCTGCTAAATCGATTTCTAAAAGAAAATATATGGGGTTGAGCACAGCAGGCCTCGTCTATAGAATTGTCTCCTTAATCTCATGTTCCCGCCACTCACATCTCTCTGTTATCTGTTATGATGTGGCATATCACTAGCTCAGGAAAAGATAAAAATATAAAATTCAAAGTATAATTTACAGAATGCACCTGTGTAAAGTTGAAAAACAATGAAGTCAAACTATAGTAAGTTGGGAACTGTCTATATTCCCATTAGTGCACATGTGTTATAAAATCTCCCATCTTAAGTACACATGAAATTTGATTTTTTTCTATTTTTATTATTTTTTTAAGCTTTTAATTTTTTACAAACTGCATTTTCATTCATTGTACACAAATGGGATACATCATTTTGTTTCTATGGTTGTGCACAATGTAGATTCATACCATTCATGTAATCATACATGTACATAGGGTAATGATGTCTGTCTCATTCCACCATTTTTCATACCCCCTCCCTCTCATTTCCTTCTATATATTCTAAACTTCCCCCATTCTTCTCTCTTTCCCCACCCTCTCAGCCCCATTATATATCATTCTCCACTTATCAAGGAAAACCATTCAGCCTTTGGTTTTTTGGGCTTGGCTTATTTCACTTAGTATGATATTCTCCAATTCCATCCATTTATTTGCAAATGCCATAATAGTATTCTTCTTTATGGCTGAATAGTATTCCATTGTGTGTGTGTGTGTGTGTGTGTGTGTGTGTGTGTGTGTGTGTGTGTGTATACACCAATACCACAGTTTCTTTATCCATTCATCTGTTGAAGGGCATCTAGGTTGGTTCCACAATCTAGCTATTGTGAACTGAACTGCTATAAACATTCATGTGGGTATGTTACTGTAGTTTTCTGATTTTAGGTCATTTGGGTATAAACTGAGCAGCGGAATAACTGGGTCAAAAGATGGGTCCATTCCAAGTTTTCTGAGGATTCTCCATATTGCTTTCCAGAGTGGCTGCACCAATTTGCAACTCCACCAGCAATTAAAAAGTATGCCTTTTTCATCACATCCACCAACAACTACTATTGTTTGTGTTCTTGATAATAGCCGTCCTAATTGGAGTATGATGAAGTCTTAGAGTTGTTTTAATTTGCATTTCTCTAATTACTAGAGATGTTGAAAACTTTTTCATATATTTATAAATTGCCTGTGTGTCCTCTTCTGTAAAGTGTCTGTCCAATTCCTTGGCCCATTTATTGATTGGGTTCTTTGTATTTTTGGTGTAAAGTTTTGTAAGTTCTTTATAAATTTTGGAGATAATTGCTCTATCTGAAGTGTGTGTGGAAAAGATTTTCTCCCACTCTGTAGGCTCTCTCTTCATATTCTTGATTGTATCCTTTGCTGAGAAAAATCTTTTTAGTTTGAGCCCATCCCATTTATTGATTCTTGCTTTGATTTCTTAATACTGGCAAATCACATACAAAAATATATTAAAAAGATAGTGCACCATGATCAGGTGGGGTTTATCCCAGGGATGCAAGGTTGGTTCAACATCCAAAATCAATAAATGGAATTCATCACATCAATAGACTTGAAGTTAAAAATCACATGATTATTTCAATTGATGCTGAGAAAGCATTTGATAAAATACAGCACCTCTTCATGCTTAAAACACTAGAAAAAATAGGAATAGTAGGAACATACCTCAACATTGTAAAGGCTATATGTGCTAAGCCCACAGCCAACATCATTCTTAATGGAGAAAAACTGAAAGTATTCCCTCTAAAAACTGGAACAAGACAGGGATGCCCTCTTTCACCACTTCTATTCAACATCACCCTTGAAACACTTGCCAGAGCAATTAGACAGACTAAATAAATTAAAGGGATACAAATAGGAAAAGAAGAACTAAAGTTGTCACTATTTGCTAATGACATGATCCTATATTTAGAAGATCCAAAAAACTCTACTGGAAAAATTCTAGAACTAATATATGATTTCAGCAAAGTATCAGGATATAAAATCAATATGTGTAAATCTACTGCATTTCTATTCATAAGTGATGAATCCTCTGAAAGAGAAATTAGGAAAACCACTCCATTCACAGTAGCCTCAAAAAAAAAAAAAAAAAAAATACTTGGGAATTAATGTAACAAAAGAGATGAAAGACCTCTACAATGAAAATTACAGAACATTAAAGAAGGAAATTGAAGAAAACCTTAGAATGTGGAAAGATCTCCCATGTTCTTGGATAGGCAGAATTAACATTGTCAAAATGGCCTTTCTACCAAAGGCACTATGCAGATTCAATGCAATTCCGATTAAAATCCCAGTGACTTCCTCATAGAAATAGAGAGCAATCATGAACTTCATCTGGAAGAACAAGAGACCTCGAATAGCCAGAACAATCCTGTGTAGAAAAAGTGAAACAGGAGGCATCACAATACCAGACATTAAACTACACTACAGAGCAATGGTAACAAAAACAGCATGGTATTGGCACTAAAATAGACAGGCAGACCAATGGTACAGAATAGAAGACACAGAGACAAAACCACATAAATACACTCACCTCATACTAGACAAAGGAACCAAAAACATACAATGAAGAAAAGATAGCCTGTTCAACAAATGGTGCTGGCAAAACTGGAAATCCATATACAGTAAAATGAAATTAAATCTCTATCTCTCACCCTGCACAAAACTCAACTCAAAATGGATCAAAGACATAGGAATTAGACCAGAGATCCTGCACCTAATAGAAGACAAATTAGGCCTGAATCTACATCATGTTGAAATTTGATTTCTGAGGTGACATCATTTCTTTGCTCCACTATGCAGAATTCTTAAGAGAATTTTGTATGTGCTTGCTACTACTGTTTCTGCCTCCTGTGTTCTCATGGATTCTCCCCTATATGGTTTTTGGTCACTTTCCCTATCAAAATTGCTTTTATGTTTGTTTATTAGTGAAAATATTAATAAATATGAATAAATGTCTCTCTCTCTCTCTCTCTTTTTTTTTTTTGTACTGAGGATTGAACCCAGGGGTACTCAACCACTGAGCCATATCTCTAGCCCCTGTTTTAAAAAAATTTTATGTAGAGACAGAGTCTCACTAAGTTGCCAAGGCCCTTGATAAGTTGCTGAGGCTGGTCTTGGCCTTCAACTTGTGATCCTCCTGCCTCAGCCTCTGGAGCCATTGGGATTACAGGTATGCACCACCGTGCCTGGCTAACTTCCTCTTTTAAAATAGAAAGCCTTTCTGGGCTAGTAAGATCTACTTATTGCTTTAAAGAAGTACATAAAAAATTAAAATTCTGCACTTGTTAAAATTAGAACAGTTAGCAGTGATTCCTCTATATCCCTTGTTTACAAATGATAATAAAAAGCCATAGGTCCTTGCTCATGGGAATGCAAAATTGTATCACTATTTTCAAAAACAGTTTAGCATTTTCTTAAAAAGTTGCACATACATTCTCCATGTGACCCCGTAATATCTCATTTAGAAATGTCAAGAAAAATGAAAACACACGTGGAAGACAGAATCTATGGTGCCTACCCACATAATTTCTACCCCTGAAATTCAGGCCTTTCCATGAGTTACTCCCTTTATGTGGGGGCAGGACCTGTGACTTGATTCCAACCAATAGGATGCGCCAAAGCTGACAGGATGTGAATCCCTATGTGACTGTATAACATTATCTAAGATTCTATCTTGCTATCAGACTCAGCCTGAAAACTTTATTACCTCATTGAAATAAGTGATCGTCTGTGGGAAGCCCATGTAGCAAGGGTCTTAGAGTGTCCTCTAGGAGCTAAAGGCAGCCTCCTGTTACAAAACAGCAAGAAGCCAGGGTCTTCAGTTTTAAAACAGCTAGGAAATAAACCCTGCTTCGTCCTGGGTTATGTATGGAAGCAGAGTTTCCCCAATTGGGACTCCACATGAAAACTCAGTTCTAACTAACTTCTTGATTACAGTTTTGTAGAAGTCAGCTAAGTCATGCTTGGATTTCTGATTTATAGAAATTGTCAGTTAGTAGATGGTTGTGTTCTAAACTGATACATTTGTGATAGTTTGTTGTGGATCAAAATAAAACTAATGTAATACCAAACCACCGCAAAACTGATGAGCAAATATGAGCAAATGGTTGGGTGGGAGGAAGGATAGGGAAAGAATGGTTCCCAGTACAGGGGTGAAGTTGGATAGAAGGAACTGAGACAGTCAGGGTTTTAACAGGGGACAAAATGACAGATACACTGTTGGGACTTAACTCACAGTCTATTACCAGCTAAAATCTTTGATTCTGAAGCTTCCCTTAATTCATAAGTTGTTATCCACTAAGTCTTCCACTCTGAAGCTTCCTTCCTGACTTTTTCTACCATTTTTGAAATGTGCCTTTCCTCACCTCCTATTCTTTTTTTTTTCTTTTTTTATTTATTGTAAACAAATGGGATACATGTTGTTTGTCTGTTTGTACGTGGGTTAAAGGCATACCATTTGTATAATCATAAATTTACATATGATAATGTTTTTGATTCATTCTATTATTTTTTTCCCTTCCCCCCACCCCTCCCACCCTTCTTTTCCCTCTAAATAGTCCTTTCTTCCTCCATTCTTGTCCCCCTCCCTAACTCTAACCCTAACCCTAACACTAACTCCCCCCACCCTCCCCGTTATGTGTCATCATCCACTTATCAGCGAGATCATTCGTCCTTTAATTTTTTGAGATTGGCTTATCTCACTTAGCATGATGGTCTCCAATTTCATCCATTTGCCTGTAAATGCCATAATTTTATCGTTCTTTATGGCAGAGTAATATTCCATTGTATATATATACCACAGTTTCTTTATCCACTCATCAATTGAAGGACATCTAGGTTGGTTCCACAATCTGGCTATTGTGAATTGAGCAGCTATGAACATTGATGTGGCTGTATCTCTGTAGTATGCTGATTTTAAGTCCTTTGGGTATAGGCCAACGAGTGGGATAGCTGGGTCAAATGGTGGTTCCATTCCAAGTTTTCTAAGGAATCTCCACACTGCTTTCCAGAGTGGCTGCACTAATTTGCAGCCCCACCAGCAATGTATGAGTGTACCTTTCTCCCCACATCCTCGCCAACACCTGTTGCTTGTATTTTTGATAATCGCCATTCTAATTGGGGTGAGATGGAATCTTAGGGTGGTTTTGATTTGCATTTCTCTTATTACTAGAGATGTTGAACATTTTTCCATATGTTTGTTGATTGCTTGTACATCTTCTTCTGTGAAGTGTCTGTTCATTTCCTTAGCCCATTTGTCGATTGGATTATTTGTATTGTTGGTGTAGAGTTTTTTGAGTTCTTTATAGATTCTGGAGATTAGTGCTCTATCTGAAGTATGATTGGCAAAGTCACCTCCTATTCTTAATCACTATAAATGCCAGAAGGCAGATGGCCACTGGAGGCACCAGGAAAGTCTTCCAGGAAAAGGTAACTTCTTAAAAATTACCATGAAAATACCAGAACTTTCTCTACCTTGTTGCCAATAAAAAGCTAGCCCCTTCCTTTGTCAGAGAGAGCCTGACTTCCCTTTCCATCAAGTATGCTTCTCTTCACTTAAGAGGTCCTCATTGTCCCTGCATTAAAGCTCTGCCTGCATATTCTTACTCATTCCACCTGATACTGTTTTACCTAAACCTAGTCAACATTCCCCATCTCTGGCATCAAAATAACTTACGTTCTACAGTATGGCAGATAACTATGGTTGGCAAAAGTTAGTTTCAAAATAGTTAATAGAGAGATCCGGCATGTTCCCCCCACAAGGAAATTATAAATGATAGATATGAGGTAATAGACATACCCATTACCTTGATTTGATAACTACACATGGCAAACACTTATTGAAGTACGAAACCATGCCTCATAAATAGGTATGATGTGTTAATGGAAAATAAAATTATATTAAAAAAAAGTCAAAACCTGGGACCAACTCAAATAGTTTTCATTACATGAACTGATAAAGAATTGTGACATATCCATTTAATGGAATGCTAGTCCACAATAAACAGAAATAAACTCCTGAATACACAACAACATGGAGAATCTCCAAAATATCATACTCAGTGAAAGAAGTCAGACACAAGATGGTATATGCTATCTGATTTTCTTTGAAATTCTAAAAAGAACCCAAAAGACATTATGTCATTCAGCATTCACATTCCTTCTAAGACTCAGACTGTCTTAAACCTAGTGACTGGATACTAAAAACCTAAATTACTAGGACCACTATATCTTTGTATTTCTAGGGGTAAGCGCTATTAAATGTTTATTTAGATTTTATTTTCCCTTTTAAATTTGTCAAGAGTTCTCATTTCAATGTGGATATACTATAATTTTTTACGTATTTTATTTTTAACATTTTATTTTTGATTAACATATCAATTATACCTATCTATGGTGTTCTATGTGTTATATCAACATATTCATACAATACACACTGATCAAGTTGAACCTCCCATTATCTGCCCTCCCCCTACCCTTCACAGCCTCTACTAGTCATGAATTTTTTGACATGTCATTTCTCTCTGGCCAAATTTCTCCTGTAAACTCAGAGGACTTGCAAGATACAGGGTTATTCTTCCAGAATATGGATTACTAGGTCACCATTTAGAATATAATTACTCTAGAGTAAAATTGAATCCAAATATTAGTGTAAGAACCTACTCAGATTCCCAGCTTCCAGACTGACTGTCTTTCCTACTATGGAAAGTATTTTCTCCTGTGATGTTTTCATAAAAGGTAGTATGAGATTAATTATTTCTATTTTTAATTGTAGTAACATATACATTAATAAAATTTACCCTCTTAACCATTTTGAAATGAGTATTTTGGTAGTGTCAAGTAAATGCACAATGCTATGCAACCTGTCTCCAGAACACTTTTTATTCTGCAAAATTGACATTCTATATCTATTTAACAATCCAATATTCCTACCTCCAGCCAGCCTATGGTAATCACCATTCTGTTCTACTTTGTTTCTCTGAGTGTGACTACTCTAAGCACCTCGTAGAAGTGGAATCATGCAATATTGCTTTTTTGTGGCTGACTTGTTTAACTTAGCATCAGGCCCTCAAGGTTTATGTTTGGGATAGTGTATCATTTTCCTCCTGAATAAAATTGCATCTTATGTATATTAAATAAATAAATCAATAGAACCTGAAATACCGTAACAGAATGAATGTCAGTGGTTACCTATTGCTGGGTATGAAGAGAAGGATGGACTTCAAAAAGGCCTGAAAGAATGCTTTGGGGGTGATGGAAATGTTCTCTACCAGCGCTGTGCAATAAATGAATTTTGATCCATTTTTTGATGGATAAAGTCCATCATCTTTGTGCAATTTGGTATTGCCTATGTGACCTATGTCTATTGAACATTTGAAATGTAGCTAGTTCAAATAAGGAAATACATTTTAAATTTTATTTCATTTTAATTAACTTTAATTTAAATAGCCACGTGGCAAATAGCTATCACACTGACAGTTCAGTGCTGTATCACTGGTTGTGCCCAAACTCATTGAACTACATGTTTAAAATGGGCTAATCTTATTGCAGACAAATTGTACCTTAATGAAACTGCTTAAAAAACAACAGAAACAACTCGCTGTACATTCTGTGTGGGTGAGGGAAAGGGTTCCTGTCAGAGGGATGGACTGGCTATAAGTTAATTGCTAAGAAATTTATTTAACAGAAAAAAACCACAGGAGACAATTGCCTTTTGAATCAGGGGTCATGATGGGCTATGCCATGTCAAAGGGTCTGGCTCTAACAAAACAGAAGAGCCCACATTTCCTTTATTTATAGAGGTACAGGTAAAAGAGGGGTTGGGAGGACTTTCTTCTGTGAAAAACAGGATGGGGTAGAGTTAAGCAAGCCATTTTGCTCTAGGGGTCATGCCAGCAGGGTCGGCAAATTAGCCACTGCACAGAAACCACATACTGCAGGCAATCTAGAACGATCTCTCATGACTGTCAGTTACTGGGAACCAGATTTCCGGGTCTGACAGCTTGACCAAACCTGGTTTTAGTTGCTAGTCATGGATGGCGCTCCCCAGAAACATACTTTTAACACTTTGTAGTTAAAGAGTTAAGCAACTCCATCTTTTTCTTTTCCCTAACCATTTTCCCCTCTCCGTTAGTTTCCTAGGGATGCCATCAGAAAGTACCAGACACTTGGTGGTCTAAAATCAAGAAATCATTCTCTCCCACAATTTAGGAGAGTACAAATCCGAAATCCAAGTGTCTACATGGTTGGTGCTTCCCAGAAGCTTCCAAGAAATAAGAGGCCTCACTATCAGAGAAAGGAATAAGGAGTAACAGAAATACGGAAAAGAAGGAGACTAACACCTGTTTTATTGTAGTGAACTTATGGTTTTCAATATATGCTGATAAATAAATAAATATAGACATCAATAACAGTGTGTGTTTCTGTTATATGTTGCTACTTAAGAAGTTGCCCTAAATGTTTCTGGCTTGAAACAGGACAGTTCTCTCTCAGAGGAATGCGGGAGCATCTCAGCAAGTAGATTCTAGCCTGTAGTCCCCAGTCATTTCCAGGCTCAGCTGGGACAGAGATCTGATTCCACATTTACTCAGTCCTGACTTGAGGAGCTGGACTCTTTTCCACATAGGCCTCTGCGTAGGTTCGAGTGGCCTTGCAATATAGTGACTGGCTCTTTTTCAGTGCAAGCAATCAAAGGGTCCAGGCAGAAGCTGCAATTCATTTATGACCTAAAGCAGGAAGTAGCACACCTTCTCCTCTGCCACAGCAGCTTATTGGTAACAGAGGGCAGTCCCACATTCAACATGGGGGGCACAGGGCAGAAGTCTGAATACAGGAGGTGAGGATTATCAGGGACAATCATGGAAATTGGTCACAACATGCACATGCAAGTATTGTGCCCAACTTCGTCTGCTGAGAGGTCTGAAAGCAGCAACATCCAAACACAGCGAACACACCCAGTGATCGTAGCATTGTTTCCAACACCATTAGGCTCTGGAAGAAACCTGTGTTCTTTAGAAAACTGATTGATTCCAGACCAAGCCAGGGAAAGTTCAAAAAAACCTGGTATACTGAAAAGCAGGAAAATCCTCAAAGAATTACAGACACAAGTGAGGAGGACACAAAAGCCACCTCAAGGAGGTCATTAATGGCCAAACCTAGAACAATTCAAGCATCAATATAATTAAAGATAATAATGGATTACAATGAATCATAGACCCATAATCAACCAGAAGTCTACATTAATAAGTTAATAAATGCATACGGAGACAAAAAGCAATTTTATGGTGAAAAAGCCTGCAAGGTGCCACTTTAATTGTGACAAAAGAACATCACCAGTAATACAGCAAATTGAAATCCTCCTAACAGACCACAGTAAGAATAAAGCAGCAATTCCATGATAATCCTGTCAGAGGCAAAACCTAAATCTAACTATGTGAAAACATCAGACCAGTCCCATATAATTGGCCAATGATCTTTAAAAGATTATAGGAACTCAGCTGGGTATGGTAGCATAGTCCTGTAATCCCTGTGGCTCAGGTGGGAGGCTGAAGCAGGAGGATCACGAGTTCAAAGTCAGCCTTAGCAAAAGTGAGGTGCTAAGCAACTCAGTGAGAACCTGTCTCTAAATAAAAATACAAAATAGGGCTGGGGGTGTGTCTCAGTAGTTGGGGGCCAGTGAGTTTAATCCCTGATAATAAAAAAAGAAAAAGAAAGAAAAAAAATTATAGGAACTCTTTCCAACTGAAAGAGATTTAAAATATGAAATAAATGTTATTTTGAAATAATAATTAATAATTTATAATATTAACAAATTATAGAAATTTATATAAATTAATAATTTTGATGTTATTTGAGTTTGGTCTTTTGCTACCAAAATCATTTGAGAAAATTTTAATGGATTCTGAAGATTAGGTGACAATAATATCCAATGTTAACTTGATGATTTTGGTAGTTGTATTGTGGTGAGGTAGGCAAATGGTTTTATTTGTAAGAAATATGCACAAACGTGTCCAAGGTTGATGGGCATCACATCTTCATTAGTACTTCATTTTGTTTCAGAAACGAAAAGTTCATTGTATTAGTCCTTTTTAAAAAAAATTTTTTAGTTGTCAATGGACCTTTATTTTATTTATTTTTATGTGGTGCTGAAGATTAAACCCAGAGCCTCACACATGCTAGGCAAGTGCTCTACCACTGAACCACAATCCCAGACTCATTATACTTTTGTGTTCAAGATTATTTTTAAATATACCAAATTATAGTGAATTGTGAATATAAGATAGTCACAGTTTATTGAGGTAATACCGTAAAATACATGGGACAAATGCTAGAAATAAAATTCATAACAATGTATTTTTGACAAAAATCATAAAAATGTATAATTAAACAGAAAAATATTAGCTCTATCAGATCATATTTAGCAATGGGGAATAATATTTTAAATATTCATAAACCATTACAAAAATTATTTACACACTTTTTTGCATAGAAATTAAAAATGAATTCCAAATGGTGAATTATATCAGCTACTTTCCTTCAATGAAGTGCAACTGAAAAGATTTAAAAATATTTCTGAAGACTATAAAAAAGTTACAAATATTTGAAAGGGTAAGAAGAATCCTGGTGGGGTTAGGGGCATGTCTTGAGGGTAGATTGCTTGCCTAATACACGTAAGACCCTAGGTTCAAACCCCAGCTCTCTCCCCACGAAAGAAAACCAAAAGTAGTCTTACATAAAAATGTGATCAATTACATTAGAAGTATAATTATAGTATATTTAGAAAATAATAATTAGAATCTGAAATATCAAAATGCCAATATATACACAATGTAGCTAAATGGCACTTAACAGACAAGTTCATGGTCCTGATGTAACTTGCTTAATGTAAAGTGAATAAATGTGTTAAATTTCAACTCTAGTACATGAGTAACAATAAAAATCTGAGGAAAAAAAGTAAGTAAAGCAAGTAAATATAAAAATAGAAATTGACAAATTGAAAGCATAAAGCGACTAATGTCAATGAGTATACAAAAGTACTGTCCTTAAACAACAAAATAACAATATATCAAATCTTAATGTAGAAAAAAAATGGGAAATCAAGGATAAAACAGTACAAAAAACAAGATGCAGAGACTTTAATCTATATAGCGCTTTCATAACATTTTAGACTAAGCATTTTGAAAATATCATTTGACTGATTTTCTGATTTGAGTTTAAAATTTGAATAGATCAAGAAAAATGAAATTTATTAAAAGTTATCAATAAAGTTACTCAAAAAAGTCTGAGCCTTGTAAGATGAATAAGCAGCCTTTCACATTTTAAGAAACAATTCTACTGATATAAACATTTAACTGGAAAATTTTAAATAAGGAGTAATATTTTCCCATTTTACAAAGTTCTCATAACTCAAATATCAAAACCATACAACAAACACATGCACACACACATATATTCAATATAACTCTATTAAAATATTTTTAGTTGTAGATGGATATGATATCTTCATTTATCTTTTTTATGTGGTGCTGAGGATGGAACCCAGTGCCTCACACGTGCTAGGCAATCACTCTGCCGCTGAGCCTCAACCCTAGTCCCTCAACTTAAACTCTTAATAAACATACTTAAATATGCCTTAAAGTAATAAACCATAGATGAACATATTTTACCAAAATAAAGAAATAAAACTTAAATATTTTATAATATTTTAATATACCTATCACATGAATAAGTTAAAGAAAAGGTGCAACCATTATAGAAAGCAGTATGAAGATTCCTCAGAAAACTTGGAATGGAATCACCATTTGACTCAGCTATCTCATTCCTTGGTTTATACCCAAAGGACTTAAAATCAGCATACTATAGTGATGCAGCCACATCAATGTTTATAGCAGTTCAACTCACAATAGCTTAACTATGGAACCAACCAAGGTACCCTTCAACAGATGAATGGATAAGAAAATGTCATTTATAAATACACACACACACACACATATGATGGAATATCACTCAGCTTTAAAGAAGAATGAAATTATGGCATTTACTGGTAAATGGATGGAGTTGGAGAATATCATGCTAAGTGAAATAAGCCAAGCCCCAAAACCCAAAGGCCAAATGTTTTTTCTGATATGCAGATGCTAATTCACAATTGCGGGGTGGGTTCTAGGAAAGAATAGAGTTACTTTATATTAGGTAGAGGGGAGTGAAAGGAGGGCAAGGGGTATGGGAATAGGAAAGATAGTAGAGTGAAACAGACATTATTATTAGCTCATGTACATATATGATTGCATGATCGATATGATTCTACAATATGTAAATCAGAAAAATGAGAAATTATACTCCACTTATGTATGATTTATAAAAATGCATAAATGCATTCTACTATGATGTATAACTAAATTAGAGCAAATAAAAAAATTTTAAAAAAGAATAATCTCAAAATTATTGTGATGCTATTTGATGACATTTGGGAGAAGGCTTGTTACCCACTCTTGATATTTTCTTCCTTTTGAAGAGAATTCAGGTGACATAATATTTAGCTTATCTTCTCACTTTTCATTACTCCATTACAGGAAAAGGTAGGAGCTTATGGGTTTGGTAAATCTGGGAAAAGAATAGATAGCTCAAATCTGGCTTGAGATTGGACCTGTTTGTAAGCAAAATTTCTAAGAAGAAAACATTCATTTATGTAATAATCCAAGAGTTACAAATAAGGCAAAATTATTAGAAAAGAGCACCATACTACTCTCATATCAAAGTTTCCTAATATTCATGAGGCATTTATAGTCATAGATTACATATAACATTTATACTTATATATTATAAACAGATTAACTTACATAAATACTATAATATTCAAGAAAACCTACCAAAAATTAAGATAGATAAACAAATCTTCAACTTAGCAAGAATAGTAGGAAACAGGATACATACACTCCAAAATAAGCAAGTTGAATATGGAGACATAATAACACTTAGAATGTATAATGAGAAAGTAAAAAAAATTTCTTGTACTCGCAATAAGCTTCATAAACTAGCCAGAAAATGGAATCATGGGAAATAAGTGAGATATGTAAAGAAAATCATATAACATTATTGTGAAAGATAAAATAACTGGATTTGACATTTAATGTGGAAAGTCTGCTAAAAGGACTCCAGTTGTTTTCATATTGAATTGTTAAGTTTTATATAACCATAAATTAAAAACTCAGGAGTTTTGCTTGTGTCCCGCCCCTCCGAGTGCTGGGAATTGAACCAGGGGTGTTTTAACCATGAGCTACATCCCTAACTGTTTTTATTTTGAGACAGAATCTCACTAAATTGCCAGGCTGGTCTCAAACTTTGAATCCTCCTGCCTCTGTATAGGAGGCAGTGGGATTATACTGGGATTATAGGAGTGCACCAAAACACCTGCTGTCAGTAGGTTTTTGAAAACTGAAACAAAACACTTATAAATTATTCTCCTGGAAGCATTGATAGGTAGGAATAATGAAGAAAAGTGTTTTCACAAAATAAAGAGTAATTTGGACCTTCCCTATCAATGAATAATAACAAAAGTATGCTCAGCTTGTCACAAAGCAATGGAGAAACTGAGGAATCAGAGAGGATGATACACAGGGCCCCCAGTAGAGAGGATATGTGGTGGAGTTCACACAGCAGAGTAAGCTGAGGGGGAGAGAAGGCTGGAACAAACAATGCTGGAACTTGGCTCTTTTTGAAAGAGAAAAGTATATTACACATCACTTTGCACCTGGCATTAAAATAAACCTCAAAGGAATAAATTTCATTTTTAAATGAAACCCTAAAAGAAAAAGAAACTCTTAGTGACTATAGCTAACAAGAGAAAGATGACAAAAGAAAACCAATCCACCAGAGAATAAACACAAATACTCAACAAATATGTGGGAGACATAACGGACATGGAATCAAACATTCACAAATTAAACCAAAGGCCATTATTGTACTTCACATCCACAAAGATGTTTTCAATGCCATGCATAATAATAAAAATGAATTTAAAAATAGATAAAATCTGTCAAGAAAGTAATTTAAAATATATACAATGAGCCTTAAGAAGTTCATATCTTTTGAGCCAGATATTCCAAATGTGAGACATGTTTGATCATAATGCTTTTAAAAGAACATTTTAAAAAATGGAAATGACTGGAATGTTCACAAGTAGAAAATAGTAAATCAATTATATTGTGTTCAAACATGGACCTTTACACTGCTATGAAAGGTTATGTTTTAAAAAACATTTCATGACATGGGACAATACAATTATAAAAGGCAGAAATTCATTTGAATAAGAAGTTATTTTATGTATTCATTTCCTCTCTATGAAAGATAGAATCGTAATTTCCTAAAGTGATTAAAGCCATCTGATATTGTTATACAAGTCATATTAACAGATCTGTGCTCTGGGAAAAGTTTTCTGAATGTCATAAAAATTATCAAAAATACAAATTATTATTACAGTCTGAGGAAACTATAATATTTTAAGTTTCAAGTGAAACAGATAAACATGAGGATAATTACAAAATATTAAGAATCAAGAGATGTCACAAATTTATCAATGACTTAAAGTTAGGGCAGGGTTTATACGTACTGCCAAATAAGAACCCCAGTGCCTAACAGTTCCAAATAGAGGATTGTGACATAAGTTTGTCAGGTTCATTCCATGGCCTGTGCTGTTCCCCTGTGGGCACATCCCTGTCATCCAGATGTCTGTGGTTCTTTTCTGATGTCCCCCTTTCCTTGCTTCAGTTGATTATAAAGTTTCAAGGTCGAGCATCATCCAAGTCACTCAGGGACATAGACCAAACCTGTCTATGATAATTGTCAGCACATCATAAACTTCACGTGATTAGTTCTTATTGTTGAATAAATTAAACTTTTCCTAAAAACCACAAGTCTTAACCAAAAATGACATTTTGGGATTAAATATCCCCACACTACTGACCATGCTTTATAACTGGAGGTTGTAAAAAGAGAAACAGATGCAACATTCCTTTCTAATTGCCCAGCATGTTTTTATATTAGGAAATAGCTATCTTGTATTTCTAGAAAATGTGATCAGCATAGTGTTTTTTAAGTCTTTGTTTTGAAATAATTTCTAACCTACTATAATGGTATCCTGCAAGAAGAGTGCAAATAATTTTTTTTCCTGAATGTTTGAGAGTAATTTGCTAATATTATACTAAATTAACTCTGGCTATCTTGATGCAATTTTCTTAAAAATAAGAATATTTTCTTACATAAACCCAGCATATCTATCAAGATAGAAAGATTAACATGAAACAATAAGTTTCTATATCCCCTGTTCCTTGTACATCTATTATTTACTTTAAAAAGGACATTTTATTCTCACTAAATTTGTGTCATTTGTACCAGAATGGATTCATAGATTCCTATACTATTTAATTGGTTATTAGCATATACTGTGATTACTTATTCTCATAATTCTATGCTCAAATTTTCCCATTTTGGCCAATGGGAGTCACTTAAAACTGGCTTTGTGTCAGGCACAGTGGTGTAATCCCAATGGCTCTGGAAGCTGAGGCAGGAGGATCTCAAGTTCAAAGCCAGCCTCAGCAATTTAGTATGAACCTAAGGAAATTAGTGAGACCCTGTCCCAAAATAAAAAAAAATAAATAAATAAAATAAAAAAGGCTAGGGATGTGGTCCAGTGGTTAAGCACCCTTGGATTCAATCCCCAGTACAAAAAAAAAAAAAGCAAAAAACTAGCTTTGAGTCCTTTCAATGCATCTCCATTCATTCCTAGACCACTACCTTACTTTCCAACATATTAGGATATTAGGTTTTGAGGTCATTTTCTGTTTTCCCTACCATTCCTCTGAGATCAGTCATTTCTCCAAGAAGCTCTGGTTTCTTTTGGTAGAGAATTTATTTTGAAGTCAAGATCTGGTACTTTATTCCCATGTGATTGAAGTGTAATGGGTCCCAAACTGTTTCATTGGATCAGACCAGAAACACACACACACACACACACACACACACACACACACACACACACACCCCTAAGATTTTTCCTGTACTTACCCATATATATTGAAATTATATGTTCCCCCTGATGGTTGTAATTTCAGTGCACCACACAGGTTTATCCTACTTTCCACCTTCTTTCTGTTTTTAATGTCTTCCCTGGCCATGGGAAACCAGCCCTCACTGTTCTGAATGTGTTCATCCATTTTATCAGTATCCTTCATGCAGCCAACTGTGACCCACAAGCCACTGTCCCAGGTGAGTCGTCTCTCTACTTGGTCACTGGTCACTTCCCTTGCTCAGGCTCTAAATTGTCAGGAGCACCACCACTGTTCTATCTGGAAATCTTTGGTTGACCTCATCATTTGGCTTCCATACTAAAGAAGAAAGGAAAGAGGAGGAAGAATGAAAGACAATGAAAGAAAGGCAGGTAGGGAGGTAAGGAGCCCAGGCAATATACTTTCAATTGTACTTTTGAATGTCGAAATTGTGACTACCTTTAAGAAATTGCATTACTAAGTCTGAAATACACTTAATAAATAAAACAGTTAAAAGGCCAAGACACACAAAATCTCAGATGGGCACTACTTCACAACGTGTATTTGATCTTACATGTAGACTCTATTGCATTTATAATTCATAGCAATACATATCTGCAGTAAAACTTCACATTTATTATGATTGGCATTTTTACAAGTGACTGAATCAAATACCTGGATAATCAGCCACTGTGACGTTAGCTAAATGGCATATTTATATTAAACAAATAAGAAAATTTGCATAAGATAGCTACTTTTAGGATTCTCTTTGTTTCCTATTTTTAAATCATCCCTGCATCTTGCAAGAAATTTCTTTCATTGACATTACCTAGCTCCAAACTCACTATAAATAAATTATTGAGGCTATCTGTGTAAAGTACCAAAGAGCTCTTGAGTAAGATGCATTTTTAAAATTAAGAAAAAATCAATTTCTTTTCATGACAGATTACTAATAGCTTCCACTCATCCATTTAGGGTGCATGCATCCCTAGCAACACAGGATGTGAGAGAAAAATTGACAGAATGGTGCCAGGTCAGTGGATATTTTTCTGTTCAACTTGAATTAGCAATTGCAAAAACTGTGTTCCTTCTTTCCCTCATCCTGTGCTATGCATGCTATGCATTCCACAAATATATAGTAGCAACATACAGCTTCCCATGAGACGACTCCAGAGGATTTTAGAAAGTCAGCCTTGAAAGTCCTTTCTAAAGTTAATAGGACAAATCTCAAATGATTTTCTTAAATGTCCCTAAGCTTTGTAATTCTTTAGTATTCATAAATGAAGAACTCTTCGTTTATAGCACTATCATTTGCCAACCTTGTTAGCAAGTTTCTGATGGCACAGAAAATAAGTGTACAGAGATGTATGAACATCAATCAGTTTTAAACACAATTTTAGCTGATTTTCACTTTAAAATGAGTTTTAAACTAACACTTGAACACTATTTATTTTCCTTCTGTGGTCCCAAATGAAGGTCTAGATGTTGTGTTCCCTCAAAACTCATATGTTGAAATCATGATAGTAGGAGGTGAGGCCTTTGGAACGTGATTTGGTCTTGAGACTAAGCCTTCATGAATGTGATTCATGCCCTTGTGAGAGAGACTCCACCGAGTTCCTAAGCTCCTTCTATGGGGCAACTCAGCAGGAAGTGTCCCTTGTAAACCAGAAAGCAAGCCCTTACCAGACCTTGAATATTCTGGTGCATCTATCATCCCAACCTCCAGAACTGTAAGGAATTTCAGTTTTTTATAATCAATCTATTATATGGCATTTTGTTATAGCTGCCTGAATAAACTAAAATCCAGAGAAATATCTTACTTTCTGGTAGGTAGAGTTGAAACGTATGTGTTCTAAACTCTAACCTCAAACTATCCTTCCTGCTGTCCCACCACTTCACTCAGTACTGTGGACCACACACAGACCTCAAATCCCTTGGCCCTTGGCCATTGTCAGTATACCTCTGTTCCCGCTTCCTTCTCTCCCAGTCTAGACTCCAAGCCTAATCACATAAAGGAGGAATATTCCCTGTCTTCCTTGCCCACTTAGTTCACATACCCCCTCCCCCAATGAGAAACAGTCCACATTGTGTACCCTGAAGGGAAAAAAATTTCATACAACCTTGGACTAGTGCAGATGCCAGTCTGTTTTTTCAATTTCATCTCATCTTATAACACCTGTCCTTCATTTTATCTTGCCTTGATTACGCTATTTTCCATTCCCCTAAAACATACCAAAATGTAGAAGCTGTCTTTATCAATACGAGGATGTATCCTTGCAAATTATTTCACTGAGAAAACAGGAACCAGAGAGAAAATTCTCTTCACTTCAGATGGAGCTCCATCCTACACATGCTATTGTTCCTGATTTCTTCCGCTCACTCAGGAGATAAGTAGATGCTTCCTCCATTCACAGCCCACCTCTCCTTCCGTGCCTCGTGCATGTTTCCTGTCTGCTACAGCACTGTGCACCTGCCCCACTTCACTGTGTGTCAAGTCTTCCCTCCAAGGTTGGAGGCACTTGACTTGAATTTCTTTATAAACAAACAAAACTACTCTAGACTTCTCTAATTAAATCCCTCTATCGAACGTTGTTCTGTTTATTTTCTTTCTCTGTCAAGTTTCTTGAAGAAAACTCTACTTCTTTCCTTCTGCTTACTTAGACATCTCTCTTCATTTGCTCCATCAAACTACCCTTTGAAAGTGTCACTGATGTGTGGAGGGCAGTGATTTGGTCTATGATTGCCTCATGGTTGTGGTGCACTTGTGCTGGGAACTTCCTATGCAAGTAGTACAGGTCAAAATTGCCCAGTTGCTATGGTGACACCTTGCCCAAAGAGGTTCTGTGCCAAGACAGAAAACTATATCTGTCTTAACCTTGAGTTCAGACACCAGCTCCAGGGGATAGAAAATTCTGAGCATGACAAAATAACCACAGTGTTTTGGACCTCAGATGTGACCTCCAAGCCTTCCTCCAAGCCTTCCCGCTGAGCAGGAACTCTGGACAACAGGCTTCCTGGGTGGAAAAGGAGGCTCCTGACACTGCAAGGTAGAATAGTTACAAAAATGTTTCTAGTCTTGTAACTTTTTAGCGCACAAAGAACTATGCCTTGCTAGGCGTGGTGGCTCATGCCTGCAATCCCAGCGGCTCAGGGAAGCTGAGGCAGGAGAACTGAGAATTCAAAACCAGTCTCAGCAATGACTCAGTGAGACCCTGTCTCTAAATAAAATACAAAATAGGACTGGGGATGTGACTTAGTGGTGGAGTGTCCCTGAATTCATTCCCCAGTATTCAAAAGAAAAGAAAACCAAATGTTTTAGTCAACTTTTTCGCTGCTGTAACTAAGTGATCTGACCACACAATTATAGAGGAGAAAGGGTTTATTTGAGGGCTCACAGTTTCAGATCTTTGTTTGTAGAATGTTGGCTCCATTCCTAGGTGCTTGAGGTGAGGCAGAATATCATGGTGGAGTGTGTGGCGGAGGGAAGCAGCTCACATCATTAGGAAGCAGAGAGACTCCACCGACCAGATACAAATATATACCCAAAGCCACACACCAATTCAGCTCTCCTTTAGCCACACCCTACCATTTCAATTAATCCCATTAGGGATTAATTCACTGATTGGGTTAATACTCATACCACCCAATCATTTCTCCTCTGAACCTTCCTGCATTGTCTCATATGTGAGGTTTCGGGGTTACCTCACATCCAAACCATAACAACAAGGAACAATGCCTCTAAAGCTTTTAACTTCCTTATTGTGAGACACTACATAATAAATGTTCTGTGCCAGCTCTGGGTCACTGCTTCTCCTTCAGAGATCAGTGTCCCACCCAACCCCAAGGTCATATCTCTAAGTGTTTGTGTGTTTATCTTAATTCTCCATTGCTCTTTGCTGGTTTCTAGGGTTCGGACACGCAGGTTGCAGCACAGATGCCTACTTGCTGACAAATCCAGTGGACAACTATCAGCCTTCTTCTTGTTAGACTTCTTTGAGGATTTTGAGACTTTGAGGTAACCTCTCTTGTGTTTTTAACTATTCTGTTGTCTGGCAATGACTAGCCTCTCCTGTGACTTCTCTTTCTACTCTTCCAACTTCTAATGTTCAGGTCCCTTTAATGTTTTCTGTCTCTAATCAGCCCTTTTATGTGGCTATGTCCAATTAACTTGGATGAGTGCCTTTAATCCATGTTCTGTTGAGCACTAGGACTTGAACAGAGATGGACTGGGGTGATCATTACATACAGTATTTACAATTGTGATTAAAGTAACACATTAAGCTGATCATTTGTATTTTATGCATTTTTCTGACTGAGTTAGCATAAAGACTTTTTTAATCACAAAACAGAATGAAGTAAAATTTACCATAGTAATTACTTCACATAGCAAAGCAGAAAAATATTGAAGAAAATTACCACTGGATATAAATATAACATTGTAGAAAATATGTAATTAGAGAGAAATTTAAATATATTTTAGGTAAAAAAAAAAAAGAAGATTAAAACAATGTATACAGATGGAGTCCATTTTTGCAACTGTAAATATAACTCATATTTAATAGAATAGTCATTAGAATGGTAACATTCATAATGGCATCTTATTTTCTAATATTTATATTTTCATAAGAAATGTTACCTGGTGATAAGGAGTTTTCATTTAAAACTCTTTCAAAAATGTTAATGAATAGAAAGATCATTAATGTTGATGGATGAGAAATAATATGAACTGAATGTCTGTGTTCTTCCCAAACACAGCTGTTGGTATGATAATCCCAATGTGACAGAACTTGGAGAGAGGGTTTTTGGAAGGTGACCAGATCAGGATTATGGAGTCCTTGTGATGGAATTTGCACCCTTATGAAAAATGTCACAGAAGAGATCGTGCATCTCTTATCTTTCCAGCACAGGAGGAGAATCTACAAGATAGGAAATCAGACCCTCTCCAGAGACAAGATCTGTCAGAACCTTGATCTTGGATTTCTCCACCTCCAGGACTAGGAGAAATAAATACTTGTCATTCAAGCCACCCAGTCTATGATATTTGCCATAACAGCCCGCACTGAGACAAGTAGATATGTTGAGATTCATTCTTAAGAATTGCTCCTGGAGCTGGAGCTGTGGCTTAGTGGCCAAGTGCTTGCCGAGCCTGTGTGAGGCCCTGGGTTCAATCCCTAGCACTGCATAAAAATAGATAAATAAAGCAATCGTTAAAGAAAAAAAAAAAATAATTGCTCCCAAGATTCTCTTATGATCCATGAAGATACACCAAACTGTGCTCCCTGCTGAGAAGTTCTCCAGGCCAAGAACAAAATCAACCCATTAATGTGACAAAGAAAAAGAGGTCTGATTTTTACTTCAAATATAAAGTTTGGAAAAGAAAGTATTCACACGTTATCACAAAGGATTGTTTCCAGTTTTCTAATCATGCTACTTCTGAAGCAAAAATGAATCAGTTGTTCCTTTCTTTACTCTAAAATTTATAACAAAGGGAGAGCTATTTGGCGTTAAGATTAGGAAAGCTCAAAGCTCTATATTCTCTAAAGAAAATTACTGCATTGCCTTATATATTTTCCTGCTTTTCTATGTCAACTACAATTGGAGAAATCTTAGCATTTTCTCACTTTAAAAATTTTTTTTTTAATTATATCCTGTGGTAAAAGAAAAGGGATAGATTTAGAGTTGTTCTGCAACAGCCAAGTCTTGGGCACATATGAAATTTTACTGAGTCTGTTTCCTCATCTATAACAAGATAATGATTTTTACCTCATAGGATAGCTTAAAGGCTAAAATAAGATATTGTGCTTGTGGTGGGGGGACTGTTTACATATGATTAAAATGCTGGAATTTATTGTAATTGTTCAAATCTCAACAGTCAGAGATTCAGTGGGAAAATTACTTCTGAATTAAAAAATGCATTAACAGCGTGTGGAGAACTTTGGATATGAACATGTGTTGCCCATACTTCCCTAGTTTTTTCTAAGGTTATTAGGGAAAATGGAAAAGTTGGTGGCACCCAAAGAAAGTTAGCAAAGAGAAAAGTAAAATTAGATGAAATATTAGAGGCAGACTCTGAACACTTTTGCATGTGCTCAGATTTGGTAAGTGGAATCAGGATGGTTTCTGTCTTAAATCATGGTTATCATAACACTCCATGCTTACAGATTCAGAAAAAATAGCCTGGGGAGATAAAGGTGACCAGGTCAAAGTTGCATTCATGGAAGGGAATTGATTTTCTATCCTTTAAACTATGAATCTGAAAAGTCAAAGATCAACATACATTATAGAACAGGAAAATAAAAAGTGGATCTCTCAGAAGATATAAGTACCTAACTAGAGAGTCAGAATTTCTCATCTGCAAAACTGTACAAACTGGATCAGATATCTCAAGAGGAATAAATAGCTCAAAGTGTTGTTGACATAACTAAATGGACCTAACCAAAAAGATTTGCTGCAGTGCCAGGTTCACTGAAGTAGCTCAATAAATATCCTTAACTGAATTAACAGACATTTGATACCAGGGATATAAATACATCTAATTCACCCTGGCAAAAATAAGCTCTTTCTAGATTAATTAGATGAGGAATACTACCTTACTTTTTTAATCCACTGAGCAGCACATCTTCAGGAAATAGTCAAGAAAGTATTTTTGTAAGAGTAACATCTTTAGAGCAATTCCGAACTCTTTACTTCAGAATTCAACATACAGGAATAAATGACATATTGAGAAATCAGTGAATGGACATTGTGAAACTTAAAAATTTTTAAATCACCCACATGAATTAACACATATCTTCTCAAGCTCCTTTAATTGCTTTTGCTTAGAAAGCAGGTGATACCTTTAGCCAATGCGTTTCACTGATCCATTTGACAAATATTTGTTGAAAGCAACTTTGTGCTAGATACTCTTCAAAGCTCTTGGGATATATCCGTGAATGAAACCAACAAAGATCACTCCCTAGTGGAGCTGGGATACTCCATTATAACAGCAATTAGACCATGAGAAGTGCTTTGAGAAGAAGAAAACAACAGAGTAGAAGGACTAAGAGAGCTGGAAATGGGGTATGGATTACAATGTTAGCTAGGATGGACATGGGAACAAAGATGGGGGAGATGCAGGGTGGAGCTTTACAAAACAGTTAATGGAAATCATTTCAGGAAGTGCAAAAGTCTAAAGTAGGAGAGTGACTGTCAGATGCCAAAGCATAAAACAAAGAAAAAGAGCAGCAGAAGGTGGGCTTGGAGAGGTAAAAGGATTATAGGCCAAGAGCCTCATAGGCTACGTAGAAACTTTAATTTTTAATCTGAGTGAAATAGGCAGTGAAGCAACAAGATTTTAGGTTTCATGGGCTGGGATTGTGGCTTCGTGGCAGAGCACTTGCCTAGCATGTGTGAGGCCCTGGGTTCAATCCTCAGCACCCCATAAAAAA
Source organism: Sciurus vulgaris (assembly GCF_902686455.1). NCBI lineage: Eukaryota > Metazoa > Chordata > Mammalia > Rodentia > Sciuridae > Sciurus > Sciurus vulgaris. The sequence continues at coordinate 29,345,660 of NC_136468.1, forward strand.
ATAAATAAATAATATAAAGGTATTATGTCCATCTACAACAAAAATTACTATGAAAGGATTTTAGCTTTTGTGAGAATCATTCTGATTACTGTGTTGAAAATGGTCTACAGAGTGTGGGGTCAAGGGTAGAAGGACAGTCTGGTTAGAAAACAAATAGAGTAGTAGCTCAGAAAATGAATCTGATATACAGAATGAAAATGCTTCCTGCCAGAAAGCACAGTAGTAGATAAAGGAATGAAGACTAAAGAATGTAAAGACATGAGCACATCCAAAAGAACATTCACTTTATGAAAAAAGAATGGTAACTGGACTTAAAACATATTAGAACTAGTGGACTGGGGATATATCTCAGTTGGTAGAGTGCTTGCCTCAAATGCACAAGACCCTGGGTTCAATCCCCACCACCACTACACACACATACACACAAATTACTGGAAATAAAATATAGAGCTGGAGAACTTCAGGGGTCCTAACTAGTTTGGGCAGTGATAATAGTGAAGCCAGAATTGGGGACAGGCAGTTAGTATAGAAATAGGGGATTGGGTCAGATAGAGGAAATGGAAGCCATGAAAGCCATCTGCCTCTGGAAGTTGGAGACCACCCTGGGAGAATGGAATATCAAAGATCTACAGAGTCCCTTGATTATCAAATTTACCTGCCCTTATCAAGGATGCAAGCAAGGAGCTGCTAATTAATGCCCCCTTGGGCCCTTGCCTCACTGAATTACTTTGGCTCTCCCTCTGGCCCATCCTCTTCCCACTTTTTACATCTCACCTGCAAAACCAGGCCTAGTCACCTAGGCAGGAAGGAGAGATAAGGGGGGAGAGAACTGGAGAACAAAAGAGACCTTACTTTATAAAAGATGTAGGATGCGCTCACTTATTGGGACTTTAGAACATAAGCCATGGCCCCCTTCTCCCTCCTGGGAGAAGTCTGTGTTATTATCTTTAAATAAAACCAGCTTAATGTACTTGACTTGGCGTGCTTCTCTGGTGTTCAAACTTCAACATTAAGGGGAGCAGAACAGTATCAATAGTATTAGCAAATATTAGCCTTTGACTCAAGGAAGTCCTTATTAGGAGTGACCACAAACAAACACTAGTAAAATAATATGTAATTAATAGCCTAATAGGGGAGAAAAGTGAAATAAATATTAATTTGAAAGAAAAATCAGAAAAATGTAGGAAATAATAGAAAACACATAAGATAGCAAATTTAAACACAAACAGTAATTATTTTGTGTACACATTCTAAATGTAAAATAAATAAGTAGTACAATTAGAAAACTAGTCTGCTGGGGCTACTATAACAAACTATTGTGGAGTGGAGGCTTAAACAAAAGGAATTTATTTCTCATGATTCCAAAGGTTGGAAGTCCAAGATAAAGGAGCTGAATTCAGCTTCAGCAGAATTCAACAACTACCTGGCTAAATCCAAATCCTTTCTTCTTACAGACACACCAGTCCTATTGGATTAGAGCCTGTCCTAGTGACTTTATTTTAATTTACCTCTTTAAAGAACCTATCTCCTAGTTGTGGTGGCACACTTTTGTAGTTCTAGCAACTCAGGAGGCTGAGGCAAGAAGACGGCAAGGCCATCTCAGCCTCAGCCTGTATCAAAATTAAAAATTAAAAAAAAAAAAAAAAAAAAAGGCTGTGGGTGTAGCTTAGAGGTAAAATGCCCCTGGTTTCAATCCCCAGTACCCAAAACAAAACAAATAAACGACAAACAGAAACAAAAGCAAACAAACAAAAGGTGAAAGAAACAAACAAAGCAAAAAACCCTATTCCCCAATACAATCCTGTTTTGAAGTACTAGGGGTCAGAATAGTCGGGGGGAAGCAAATTCACCACATAGTAAAGACAAAAATGAAAAACAACTCATGTTTACAAGAGATATGTTTTCAGTATAAGGACACAAAAAGAGTGAAAGTAATAGGCCAGGTGTGATGTATAAAGCCGCCCACCTCTCTCGTTAGAGGAATTTTCGGCCTCCCAACCACTTGTCAATCTGTGCTCCGCCCCCCTCTTATGTTACAGGAATTTCCGGCTTACGCTGCCGCCATTTTCCTGCTTCCCACATTACGTCCTAACATGCTATTGGTTCATCAGTCAGCTTGCAAGAATTCTCCTCCACTATTGGTTCCTTCCAGCTCACGAGATTCCAATATCTGGGAGAAGCCACATGCCATCTCTCTCTTTTGCCCCTTTTCTCCCTGAGCAGACGTGATAATCATCCGCATAAGTAAAGTCTCTTGCGTGAGACCTCGTGCCTGCGGGGCATTTTTTCTGGGAGCTATTGGCGAGCCACAAATGAGCCAAGCTAACGAGCTGCAGTTCAGCGGGATTGCGCAGCGTTGGCTGCCTTACATCTCAGGAGCGTGCAGCAGTGGCTACCGCCACAGTGACCCAAGTTAAGCTGCATTTTTTTCCCCTTACACCAGGCAAATGCTAATCAAAAGCAAAAAAGTGAGAAATGCCGAACTGATTTAATAATTTGAAAGTTGGGAGTTACTATGTTCAGTTGGAATTTTCAAGTATGGGTCCCTTAGAATTTTTTTAAAATTCTATTTTAAAAGAAAATGGATTGTTAGCTCTTGAAACCCATTGTCACTGAGATTTCCAAGTATACTTCAATTCCTGAAATTTTAAATTAGAATCACAAGTGCCTTCGAAGTTTGGTATTGGATGTTAACTTTTACAGTTCTGAGCACTGTCTAGAGAGTGTTTTGAAAGATCCACAGAAATCTAAACATTCTAAATTTAACATAAGTACACTTCTTTTTGATTCAGAAAATTAGGATTTTCAAAGAAAACAAAACAGGAAGAAATTCTGGCTTATCTTTACTAACATCACAGCAGACTTTAAAGCAGGAAACATTATTGAAAACAGACGAAAATATTTCATGATGACAAAGTCATCAGTCTACCAGAAAATCATAACATAGATCTAATTCTATTTAAGGGCAACAGTGTTAAGGACAAAAACTGCAATCCTGAAGGAAAAGTGCTTTCCCCCTCAGAAACAGAACAAATGGACAAAAACAAAACAAAACAAAACAAATAGATAGATAGATAGATAGATAGATAGATAGATAGATAGATAGATAGATAGATTTGTACCACAATTAAAATTTTGACCAAATTGTATTGAACTTTATATGCAAAAAGGGTATGTTCCATAATCTTTTCAAGAAATCATAAATAAAAAAGGAATAACCAATAAATTTCTAAAAGTGAATTAAAAAAATCTATTATGTGACTCAAAATAAATATCACAACATAGAAAGTAGTCAATAGTTTAGAATTTAAAATGCACCCCCAAATCCCCAAATACACATGGATGAAAGAATAAATAACAAATAGAAATTGAGAATTTTTATATTTGAAGCAAAATGTGTAGATGCAGCTAAATTTGTGCTCAGGAGACATTTTCGAGACTGAAATATATATATATATATAAATATATATATATATATATATGGTGAAATGTAATGTTCTTGCTGTCTATGATAAAAAATTTTTAAATGTAAAAAATGAAATTCAAGGAAAATAGAAGGAAGAAAGTAAGAGCTAAAATTAAGAATTACAAGCAAATATACAGTATAAAAAATCAAAGTGAAAGGTCAATGTTTTGAAAAGATTCATAATACTGATATACTCTTGATGGAACTCATCAAGAACAAGAGAGTAGAGGGCAGGGCAGCCAGAGACCTCTCCAGGCGGCCCTGCCCCCCTCCGCTCCGGCCGCAGGCTTTTTCCACAGGGCGATCCAAGATGGTGGACTAGAGGGTGACTGCATCTCTAGTCACTCCAGAACCCAGGATTCAAGAAGGAGAGGCATTGAGAGACTCGGACTAAAATAGAACCACGGGGTGAGTCTCCCCTACCCGGTGAAGCTCGGCCCGGGTGGCAGGCCCGGATTCAGGCGGCTTATTAGAGTAGGGCAGGGCAGCTAGAGTCTCCCCCAGGCAGCCCTGAGCACTCCGGTGGTGGGCTCCTCCCACAGGGCCAGATTCTCCAGCTTCTCAGAGCAGGCCCCCCAGTGAGAGCCTTTCTGCACAGAACCAGCTCCAAGTCCCTGAACCAGGACGCAGTGAGCTCCAGCCCGCAGGTTGCTTCAGAGACCAGGACAGGGCAGCCAGGGACTTCGCCAAGCAGCCCGGCTTCCTCCGGCAGGAAGTGCCTTTCTAGGCTAGGTTCACGGAGCAGACCGCCCAGTGAGAGCCTTTCTACACAGAGCCAGCCACAAATCCCCAAGCCAGCAGAGACCTCCAACCCACAAGCAGCCTCTGGGACCAGGGCAGGGCAGCCAGAGACTTCTCCAGATCTCTCTCCCTGGAACCAGTAGCGGGCTAGGGGCATCATTCTTCAGAAGCACCGCATTATCAAGTTACTCCAAGACTTCAGGCTACTGAAGGCTGGGAGGTGAGACACTGGAAACCTACAGGGACACTATAAGCCAATAGAGGAAATCTGCAATATCACAGAGTCCCACTGACATCTGACCAATATGAGAAAACAAGGGAAGAAAATGTCCCAAATAAACCTAGATACTATGTCAGTAAAACCAATGACAGCACAGCAGAAGAAATGTCAGAAAGGGAGTTCAGAATGTACATAATTAAAACAATCAGGGAAGCAAACGAGGAGATGAAAGAGCAAATGCAGGCATTGAAGGAGGAGATGAAAGAGCAAATGCAGGCATTAAATGATTGCACCAATCAATAGTTAAAAGAGCAAATACAGGAAGCAAGAGATCATTTCAATAAAGAGTTAGACATACTGAAAAAAAACCAAACAGAAATCCTTGAAATGAAGGAAACAATAAACCAAGTTAAAAACTCCATAGAAAGCATAACGAATAGGATAGAACACCTGGAAGACAGAACCTCAGATATTGAAGACAAAATATTTAATCTTGAAATCAAAGTTGACCAAACAGAAAAGATGGTAACAAATCATGAACAGAATCTACAAGAATTATGGTATATCACGAAAAGGCCAAATTTAAGAATTATTGGGCTAGAGGAAGGTAGAGAGAAACAAACAAAAGGAATGAACAATCTATTCAATGAAATAATATCAGAAAATTTCCCAAATCTGAAGAATAAAATGGAAAACCAAGTACAAGAGGCTTATAGGACTCCAAATATACAAAATTACAACAGACCCACACCAAGGCACATTATTATGAAAATACCTAACATACAAAATAAAGACAGAATTTTAAAGGCCATGAGAGAAAAGAATCAAATTACATTCAGGAGGAAACCAATAAGAATATGAGCAGATTTTTCAATCCAGACTCTAAAAGCTAGAAGGACCTGGAAGAAGGCCCTGAAAGAAAACGGATGCCAACCAAGAATCTTATATCCAGCAAAACTTACTTTCAGATTTGACAATGAAATAAGATCCTTCCATGATAAACAAAAGCTAAAGGAATTTACAAAAAGAAAGCTGGCATTATAGAACATTCTCAGCAAAATATTCCATGAGGAAGAGATGAAAAACAATGATTCAAATCAGCAACAAGAGGAAATAGCCTAAAGTAATAGCCAAATAAAGGAGAAACCAAATCATGTCAAAAAACAAAAATGAGTCAAATGACCGGGAATACAAATCACATCTCCATAATAACCTTGAATGTTAATGGCCTGAACTCATCAATCAAAAGACATAGACTGGCAGATTGGATTAAAAAGAAAAATCCAACAATATGCTGCCTGCAAGAGACTTCTCTCATAGAAAGAGATACCCATAGACTAAAGGTGAAAGGATGGGAAAAAACACACCATGCACACGGATACAGCAAAAAAGATGGAGTATCCATCCTCATTTCAGATAATGTGGACTTCAAGTCAAAACTAGTCAGAAGGGATAAAGGAGGACATTACATACTGCTTAAGGGAAGCATAAATCAGCAAGACATAACAATCATAAATATCTATGCCCCGAACATTGGCTCATCCATGTACGTCAAACAAATCCTTCTCAATTCCAGAAATCAAACAACACAATAATACTAGGCGATCTTAACACACCTCTCTCACTGTTGGATAGATCGTCCAAACAAAAATTGAATAAAGAAACCATAGATCTCAATAACACAATCAACAATTTAGACTTAACTGACTTATACAGAATATACCATCCAACAAAGAACGAATACACTTTCTTCTCAGTAGCACATGGATCCTTCTCTAAAATAGACCATGTTTTATGCCACAAAGCTACTATTAGCAAATACAAGAAGATGGAGATACTATATTGTACTCTATCAGATCATAATGGATTGAAATTAGAAATAAATGACGGAATAAAAAACAGAAACTTCTCCAATACTTGGAGATTAAATAATACACTATTATATGACGAATGGATAACAGAAGACATCAGAGGGAAATTAAAAATTCTTAGAAGTAAATGAGAACAAAGACACATCATATCAAAATCTCTGGGACACTATGAAAGCAGTACTTAGAGGAAGATTTATTTCATGGGGCGCATTCAACAAAAGAAGAAGAAATCAACAAATAAACGACTTAACACTACAGCTCAAAGCACTAGAAAAAGAAGAGCAGACCAACACCAAAAGTAGTAGAAGACAAGAAATAGTTAAAATCAGAGCCGAAATCAATGAAATTGAAACAAAAGAAACAATTGGAAAAATTAGCAAAATAAATAGTTGGTTCCTTGAAAAAATAAACAAAATTGATAAATCCTTAGCCACACTAACAAAGAGAAGGAGACAAAAAACTCAAATTACTAAAATTCAGAATGAACAAGAAAATATCACAACAGACACGAGTGAAATACAAAACATTATTAGAAGCTATTTTGAAAATCTATACTCCAACAAAACAGAAAACCTCAAAGATATCAACAAGTTTCTAGAGACATATGAATTACCTAAACTGAACGAGGAGGACATACACAACTTAAATAAATCAATTACAAGCAATGAAATAGAAGAGGTCATCAAAAGCCTGCCAACAAAGAAAAGTCCAGGACCAGATGGGTTCTCAGTCAAGTTCTACAAAACCTTTAAAGAAGAGCTCATTCCAATACTTCTCAAAGTATTCCATAAAATAGAAGAGGAGGGAACCCTCCCAAACTCATTCTATGAAGCCAATATCACCCTGATACCTAAACCAGACTGAGACACATTGAGGAAAGAAAATTTCAGAACAATATCCTTTATGAACATTGACACAAAAATTCTCAACATAATTTTAGCAAATTGCATACAAAAATATATTAAAAAGATAGTGCACCATGATCAAGTGGGTTTTATCCCGGGATGCAAGGTTGGTTGAACATCCAGATATCAATAAATGTCATTCACCATATCAACAGACTAAAAGTTAAGAATCACATGATTATTTAAATAGATGCAAAAAAAGCATTTGATAAAATACAGCACCCCTTCATGCTCAAAACACTAGAAAAAATTGGGATAGTGGGAACATTCCTTAACATTGTAAAGGCCATCTACACTAAGTCCATGGCCAATATAATTCTAAATGGTGAAAAACTGAAAGCATTCCCCCTAAAAACTGAAATAAGACAGGGATGCCCTCTTTCACCACTTTTATTCAATATTGTTCTTGAGACTCTAGCCAGAGCAATTAGACAAACCGAAGAAATTAAAGGGATACGGATTGGAAAAGAGGAACACAAACTATCCCTGTTCGCTGATGACATGATTATATATTTAGAGGAACCTGGAAATTCCACCAGAAAACTCTTAGAACTCATAAGTGAATTCAGTAAAGTAGCAGGTTATAAGATCAATGCTCATAAATCCAATGCATTTTTATACATAAGTGATGAATCTTCAGAAAGAGAAATTAGGAAAACTACCCCATTCACAATAGCATCGAAAAAAATAAAATACTTGGGAATCAATCTCACAAAAGAGGTGAAAGATCTCTACAATGAGAACTACAGAACACTAAAGAAAGAAATTAAAGAAAACCTTAGAAGATGGAAAGATCTCCCATGTTCTTGGATAGGAAGAATTAACATTGTGAAAATGGCCATACTACCAAAAGTGCTATACAGATTCAATGCAATTCCAATTAAAATCCCAATGATGTACCTTACAGAAATAGAGCAAGCAATTCTGAAATTCATCTGGAAGAATAAGAAACCCAGAATAGCTAAAGCAATCCTTAGCAGAAAGAGTGAAGCAGGGGTTATTGCAACACCAGATCTTTAACTCTATTACAAAGCAATAGTAACAAAAACGGCATGGTATTGGTACCAAAATAGACAGGTAAATCAATGGTACAGAATAGAGCACATGGACACAAACCCAAATAAATACAATTTTCTCATACTAGACAAAGAGGCCAAAAATATGCAATGGAGTAAAGATACCCTGTTCAACAAATGGTGCTGGGAAAACTGGAAAACCATATGCAACAGAATGAAATTAAACCCCTATCTCTCACCCTGCACAAAACTCAACTCAAAATGGATCAAGGACCTCGGGATCAGACTAGCGACCCTGCATCTTATAGAAGAAAAAGTAGGTCCAAACCTTCAACTTGTTGGCTTAGGATCAGACTTCCTTAACAGGACTCCCATAGCCCAAGAAATAAAAGCTAGAATCAACAACTGGGATAGATTCAAACTAAAAAGCTTTCTCTCAGCAAAGGAAACTATCAGTAATGTGAAGAGAGAGCCTACAGGGTGGGAGAATATCTTCGCCACTCATACTCCAGATAGAGCACTAATTTCCAGATATATAAAGAACCCAAAAAACTCTACACCAAGAATACAAATAATCCAATCAATAAATGGGCTAAGGAAATGAACAGACACTTCACAGAAGAAGAACTACAAGCAATCAACAGATATATGAAAAAATGTTCACCATCTTTAGTGGTAAGAGAAAGCAAATCAAAACTACACTAAGATTCCATCTCACCCCAATTAGAATGGCAATTATCAAGAATACAAGCAACAATAGGTGTTGGAGAGGATGTGGGGAAAAAGGTACACTCATACATTGCTGATGGGGTTGCAAATTAGTGCAGCCACTCTGGAATGCAGTGTGCACATTCCTTAGAAAACTTGGGAATGGAACCACCATTTGACCCAGCTATCCCACTCCTTGGCCTATACACAAAGGACTTAAAATCAGCATACTACAGAGATACAGCCACATCAATGTTCATAGCTGCTCAATTCACCATAGCCAGATTGTGGCACCAACCTAGATGCCCTTCAGTTGATGAATGGATAAAGAAACTGTGGCATGTATATACAATGGAATATTACTCCGCCATGAAGAATAATAAAATTATGTCATTTGAAGGAAAATGGATGAAATTGGAGAATATCATGCTAAGTGAGATAAGCCAATCTCAAAAAACTAAAGGATGAATGATCTCGCTGATAAGCGGATCGGACATATAATGGGGGGTAGGAGGGGTTAGTGTTAAGGTTAGGGTTCTGTTTAGGGTTAGGGATAAGGTGGGTGGTAAGAATGGAGGAAGGAAGGACTGTATAGAGGGAAAAGAAGGGTCGGAGAGGTGGGGTGGAAGGGAAAAAACATAACAGAATGAATCAAACAACATTGCCCTATGTAAATTTAAGATTTTTAATAAAAAAAGAGAACAAGAGAGTAAAATAGGTAACCTGAAACAGATATTTCCCTATTTAAAAATTACACAAGTTATCATATACAACTGCATGTAAATAAATTCAAAATATGAAATAAAGTGGATAAAGTCCTTCAGTAACCAAAGGAGGTAAATTTCAACGCACTTCCAATGGTATTGCTTTTAGACTGAAGTCTGGATGGTTTATCAATTCCAAGAGGTGGGAAAATTGAATATGAAAATGCAGGAGTTTTTCTCATTTTCTGGATTCTTTTCCTAGACTTGTCACATTTCCAATGATTGACATGTCCTCTTTTCCTGCTTTGGGATTCAAATTAGATTATGTGTTTTTGTTAACTCCAGCCTTTGTTTTATTAACACACTTATTTAACAAACGTGTTTATTACCTTTATGTGTCCAACAGCATGCTGGAAACTGAAGGGCCTGTTAAGAAGAAGACGTGCTGTTGCAGGTACTCCATTTCCAACTGGAGTAAAAGCAAATAAAGAGAGGCATGTGGAATGTGCTACTGAAGGGTGTGAGCCGACTGCTCCAGAAGATAAGGCAAGGATTCATAATGCCTGAAGAGCATTACCCAGGACAAATGAGAATAAGAGAGCAGATTAGGGAGAACAGAACCTCTAAATGAGAGAGTGTTCCAAGACCCAGGAGGAAGAGCAAATATGAAGATCTAGAGATCCGTGTACTTACTTGCAGGTAGCTTGACTTTAAAGTACATATTGTAAAACCCTCCCCTCTAATATGCTTATTAACTATTAGATTTTCTTAATTATTTAGCTGCGATTTTCTCCCTTTGCTGGTCTTTAGAGCTGGTTGGTTTCTCCAGCCTGTGTTTTCTTTGACATCTGTGGTTTTTTTCCCTTGTGGCATATGGTGAAAAAGGAAACAGATTTACACTTTCCTCTTTGGCAGAAAAAGTCATTTTCTTTTTTGATTCTAAAATGAAAATATTACATAATGCATTATTTAAATAGAGTAAAAAATGTCCTTTTCCTTATCCATGATCCCCACTTCCAAGCTACTCAAATTTACTTAAATGTTGACTATCACTTGGCATGCAAGAATACTTCAGATCTCTCATCCCCCTCTCTAGAGAAATTTCTTTATTAACTCAAAGGTCACTATTACAATTATATCAACTCAAGGTCCAAAAGTTTACGTGTTCATTGATTCAAACAGTTGTCTTTCTTTTGTATGTCAAACAAGAGAACACATTTATGCTAGTCCTTTGCCTTGAAGAAGTTCATCTTATGGTCTGGCAACCCTCACAGTCCTCTCTACCCTCAGGAATGAGTTCGATTAAGAAAGAGTGCCAAGCCAACATAGCTATTGTACTACATGGTTTAGAGTATTTGCAACGTACAGGAGGGTCGTCAAGTTTTATAGAAACGAATAAAAAAGCAAAACTCACCATTTCAATGCTTTGCCACTGCTACTGTTAACAAGTGTAGAGTCTGAAAATAGAACTGTCATTGCTATTATTAGTATCTGAATATGTTTCTCTCTATTGACAGGTGGACAAAACATAATTTATGTTTTGCAAGCATTTCCTGTAATTTAATTGATCATTCAAAATGTGCTACATTGGCCTTGGGTTGCTAGTCAGAAAAATTACCCTGAAACTTATACTGCTCTGCCAAATATAAGATCTTCCAGGTGACCTAATGATATAATAGAGATTGACAGTTCTATTGCCCACATGTAAGAGAGTACCAATGAGAAAAACTTCTGTCTGGGTTCTTCTTACTGTATTTTACTGAAATATGGAGTCTGCCAGAGATTTTTTTATTATGGAGATCCTATTTGTTATTACTTGTCATCTGTGCTACAGTAATTTAGTCAGTAATCAAATAAGCCTGAAAGTCATTTTTATTTATGTATAAAATATGAATGTCTTAAGGAAGAAAGAATTTAAAAAATCACAAACTCTAGCTGGAGGTCTATAAGAAATCTATTCTTGTATGAAGCCATCTTTTATCTATTCTCGTTTTCTGATAAATTCCAGTGGTTTGATCATCAGCAGATAATTTTTCTACCTTCTTTCTACTGTCAGTTGCCTCTGTCTTCAGATCACCTCTGTTTTGGGAATTATTATTTCTCTCTTTAAATCACCCTAGTAAAAAAAAAAAAAAAAAAAATGCAGAGCCAAAAATGAATCCAAGGCATACAGACGGAAAAAAATTCATGATTTCTCAGAACTGTCCTTTGTTTTGCCATCAGTTTCATCCCTGACCTTGAACTGAAATCTCAAAGAAAAATGAAAGCTTCTACCTGATGATTAAAAACTCTGATGTGTTTTATACAAAACTTTCTGTTGGATAGCATTAGTAATGCCACTTAAAAGGGAAAAAAATGTTATGACAAAAAGTCATGTCATCGAAACAAATAAAGCAAGTTAAAAGAGCCAGGGAACAATATTTTCTTCAGGAAGGAGCAGTCTGTTTCATTTCCTATCACCAGTAAATGCAGAAGATAAACATTTGTCATTTTATTTACAAAGAAATGAGCATTTTATTTACTAAGAAATAAAAGAGAAAAATATTTCAGGTGAGCCTGAAGTTTTCTCATATAATAGTTTCTATAATATTTCAAACTATAAATTTTAATTTTTTCCTAACATAATAAGCTTTTGAATGCTAAATCAATAAGATTTTCTCTTATTCTCTCACTAAGAAAGCATATCATCAGAATACAGAACAGTGGAATGGTTCATTTGACTCTGCATAAACACTTCTGCTCTAGAGGAAAGAAAGGCCTTTCTTTGGTTTACAGGAACAAATATGAATGGAAATTAAATGTGAAAAAAGACCATCTGCAAAAAGGCCTGCTAGGGCAGCAGGCTCATTATTTTCTGAGCTAGTAAACTCTGGCATCTTCTAGAATCCAGTCACTTCCTATTATGCATACCATACGTTCAAGTCTGAACACCAGGCAGAAACCGGAAGCTGGGAGATGCCTGCAAAAAAGAACTTATGCATGGAAAATCTGTGGTTTTTAGGGTTCCATCTAGTATTCTATCTCCCTGATTTTGGAAAAGCTGGCAAATCCTTTGGAGGGTACCTCTTACCATGACTGCATACTGAAAATGTAGATGACTAATATGCTCACTAGAAAAAACCTGGACTGTCAGTCTCCTGCACTTGTCTGCCAGAGCCTTGAAATTAGGTCAAGGCTGCCAGGGAAAATTCCTTCTCTCATGGTAGGCTGCATGAACATGTAAACAGATCCAGACAGACCCTGACCTCCTGAAGTACCCCAAATAGGGGAAATGATATGCACTGTTAGAATTGTGTCAACTCATGGTTGCAAGAGCTTCCAATATGGAACCAAGAGACATAGTTCCAAGCTCCACACCTCGCTTCCCTTCCTGTCCTTGAAAAGAAACAAAAGGGAATAAACCTCCTTTCTAATTTTGGCAGCTATTTTCTGAACCTACTAGAATATTTAAAGTTTAAGTTTAGGATATCTCTTAATGAGAACCACTGCTGACAGTTTTAAAACATACTAAGTTTTAGGATTCTATCTTTTTGTAAGGGATTAAGTTTCTGAAAGAGAGACTCTGTGTGTGTGTGTGTGTGTGTGTGTGTGTGTGTATGTGTGTGTATGTGTAACATGCATAAGGTATGGTTTATAATACTTGTGCTTTACTATGTTCAAAATAAAGAATTATAGTTTTAAGTAGTAAAACTGAAAAGAAATGTTAAGTGCTTTGCTAAAACTTCACAGGCTTTAATGATTAAATAAAGTCTTTTATTTCTAAATTAATAATAATGAGAGAACTTAAAGCTGATTTTTTTTTCCTTTGAAAAAGAGAATCAATGTATAATTGTGGAAAGAAAAGGTTTAGGATCAAGCATTAAATTCTGCTTTTATTATTTATTTAATTTTTAACCTTAGGTATCAATTTGTTCATCTATAGAATAATTAGGTATAAATATTTAGAAATAAATGATTTGTAGGCTTTCTTCTACCTGTAAAGGATATTTTGGATATTTACCTTCTACCTATAAAGGATATTTAGGATATTTTGCCTGAAAATAATAAGAGGCTAGGTGTTGTGGTGCATGCCTGGAATCCTAGTGACTTGGGAGGCTGAGGCAAGAGGATCACAAGTTCAAGGTCAGCCTTGGAAACTTAGCAATACCCTGTGTCAAAAAAATAAAAGGGGCTGGGAGTGTAGTTGGGTGATAGAATCCCCCTGAGTTCATACCCCAGTAAACCCCCCCCCCAAAAAAAAAGGAAGGAAGGAAAATAAATATCCTAGAATTTGGATAGACTACTAATTCATAAACTTCATCAATGACAGTTAAATATGGCCTTGCAAACTATATAAGGCAGTCAAATCAAGTTAAAATTTAGATTTAGACACCCTATCTTTGATCATGATAACTTTTTGCACTTGTTTCTTATGCACAGTGGTAAAGCAACTATCAAAGGGAGAGAAACAATTCCTTTAGATCAGGAAAGGGTCCTTGCATTCCTCAGAGCTGAGAAACTGTTGAATACATAAGTATTTACAATGATTAGGACCACAAATTATAAATCTGAAAATTTGCATGACAAATAAAACATAAAATTCTGATTGAGACTTTGGGTGATCACAGTTCTATGAATTGACATGTTTTCATTTAAGTCCATGGTTTGCAGAAATGTCACAACAACCTAAACCTATTCATTTTAAATTCCAGCCCACTGTGCAATTTTATTAGAGTCTCTGGAGTTAATCCTATAGAGACTGATAAAAAAAAAAAAAAAACTTTAATGTTCAGTTTGACTTATTAGACGATAGTGACTCAGAAAGAACTGTTTATATGTGAAATAATTATCCATAGACTATACATTGACATTCACAGCCTAAAGAGAATTTCTGAACTTCCCTAAAAATAGATTTTCAGTTTTGCTATTTTTTGTATATTGTCCCTCAACAAAATTACTAAATGTCAACTATAGTGACATGGTGCTTTTTTATTCTTCTAAAGCCTTTGAATAAAATTGGAAAACAAAGGGTAGAAGTCTATCCTATTTCACATGGAACATTTAGATTTAGATCTAAACAGATTTAGAGCTACATTTACCTAGATTTCTACTACTTTCCTACTGCGTTTGTTAAAGACCATGACTTGTCCCAATTATCAAAGACCATTGATTGCTGTGAATACCTCAAACTTCTCTAGTTCATGTGGTTTTCAAGGAGGGGTTTGCAAAGTTCTCCTCCCCCTTCTTCCTCTCTTCCCTGATCACACTTGTGCAAACTCCCTTTCTCCAGAAGCAGAGATCCTGAATACCTACAGCAGGCTCTGTTTTCAGGGGTGATGGTTGGGGTGGCTTGGGTTGACAATGATTCCAGAATGTGTGGTGAAGAGGGAGAACTGAGAAGAACATCTGAGAATCAAGTCAGAATTGGAAACCATAGAGAAATGAATTATTCCTGAAGTGTTGGGAGGAAGTGAAACCATTAAAATTCACTGAAATCAACCAATGGATACAAGTTCTAAAAAGATAAAGCCTCAGAAAATGTAAGGGTTGATCAGTGATTATGACTTTGCAGATAGATAGGAACAAGAAGTTCTGGTGGACTGTGGTACAACAGGGAGACCACAGAGAACTGCGATGTACTGTACATTTCAAAAACCAAGAAGAAAGGATTTTGAGTTTTTACCAAAAAGGAATGATAAATGGGTAAGGAGATAGATATGTTTGACCTGTTTTAAACATCATATAATGTATACATGTAATGAAAGATCACATGATAACTTATTAATAACTTATGATTTTATATATCAGTTAAAATAAATTTAATTTTAAAAAGCAAAAAAAAAATTAATAAAATTTTTAAAATGTCCCTGGGGAGATGTTGATCAAAGAATAACCTTCAGTTGTAGTTTTTTCCCTATCATTTATATAATTTCATGTCTTATAATTTGTCTGCTTCTGACAACAAATGACAAGATCTATTTACCCAGATGACCTTGCTATCCAGGACCCACTCTGCCTGGGAGCATAATGCAGAGAGTGAATATAGTTATTAATATTTTATTTTAAACATCTCTCACAGTGGGCTTAAGGAAAAATTGAAGAAATAAGAAGTAGATGTTAGCAAGGATTTGGGATTCATAGCTGTTGGGATGCCCATAAGCTAAGACAGCTGTTTTAGGACTCCATGCCACTTTCCAAGTATTTTATAGTTCTGGTATCAGACTCTGTTGTCATTCCTCAATATCTCAGATGAGAACATAGTGACCTACTGAACTTAGTGACATATCAAATCTGGCAAAAACAGCTCACATGTCAAGTGACAGAACTAGGGCATAAAAAAAAGGTACATGGACTGAATGAAATAAACAGGAGAAATATAATAAGGATCAATATTAATTTTATATGTGAGTCCAGATGTTGTTTACAAAATTAGCAGATAAAAATAGACAATGGAAAACAGCAGATAATTGTAAAAATGAATATTTAAGCTATCAATCATAATCTTGTGTGTTCTCCCCGCCCAAAGTACAACTTTTCCCTATGTTACAGATATGACTTTACTCCTCTGCTCAGAACTGCATGCTAAGCAATGGATGGTTAAGACAAGAAAGAAGTGTTCCCAGGTGATTCCATGAGGAATGAATCATTGATGAGTCAAGAGTCTTTCTTGAACATTAAGGATATCCTTGGTGACATCAAAGCATTTAAGAATCAGAGGAAGAGAACACACTTGTGATCTGTTCAGTTTGAAAGAGAATAGTATATATTGGTCGACTAAGACCTTTTGTGATTAGCTCTCTCTGGTGTCTAATACATGCAATGGTATTTCATTTCACTGGGTGGACATTTCCTTTGAACAACCTGAATGCTTCGTAGTGCTAGTGAATCACGAGTGTGTGTAAAATAACTGTGAAACTCTTTCTCTTCTCTCTGTCTCTCTCTCTCTTTGATCTTTTTCTCCTTGTCCTTCTACTCCTTCAAAAACTCCCTCAAAATTGTAGAAAATATTCACAGTTAGGAATACAGAGAAAAAGATTCTAGCTATTTTTACCCTCGATTCAAACTTGTTGAAGACTTCAAGAGATGGAAATAAGAAATAGAAGAGAGCTAGGATCTATTTCCTTGCTTGTAAACAGAAACAATAATAGCAAGCATCACAAAAAAGCAATGATGACTCAAATAGGGTTGTGTGGTGTGTAAAACCCTTTATTACCCAGATGGCCAAAATTTAGAGTGAATCAGTCACAGAACAGGAAGTTAGGAAATCATACCTTCTCGAGTATGAAAGGATGCACAGTTCCTGTCAATTATGATAACTACATTTAAAATTTTGATTTTCACACAATTGTGACTTTAAGAATCTAAAAATCCTTTGGTATACTTTATGCCATTTACTTCTACTTCCTGTGTATCCCTAACCTTTAAACTATAATTGAAAAGGTTACAGTGAAACATAACTTTCATTCTTAAAATTCAAAAGTAAAGTATCTCGCAACTAACTTGAAATTGCTATATATTTAATTTGCTATTGCTTCTCTCTGTACTCCCCCATCAAAGTTCTTGAAAAGCAATCACCCTATAAACTCATATGTATAAAATATCTGGTTGTTGGCTTGGATCCACAAGCCTGTTAACAGCTCTCTTCCCAGGTGTGTAACTAGGACCTAGATATCTTCACCAGCATTTTTTTGCTTGGACCTAAGTTTTATCGAATTTGTACATCTTCCTGTGTTTCCAATTCATGAGCATTATTAGAAATACAACACAAGACAAAAAGAGAAATGAAGCAAATTTGCATCATGTCTTTCTTCAGGAGACTTAAAAGGGAGACATTTCTGAGAGGTGAAGCTCAGTTCCTTTGCCTCTACCTGGGAAGAAGCATGTATATTCTCTTGCAGAAAGTAGACATCATTTTGACTTTTGAACATCATGTTACACATAAAAATGGCAAACTTAACCCCTTTGATCCAGTCCAGTCTTGGACACAGTGTTAAACTACAGTAAGGTGGTACATTAATGAACATTAGGGAAAATGGAAATTGATGTCAAAAACATATCCAATCAGTGATAACTGATGTGACCATAAAATCTAGTGTTAAATAACCAGGTAGTCAAGATATGTTCTAGTCTCTATAAAGTTGAATGAAGGAAATTACTAGGCATATAACACTTCTTTCTTAGAGATAATTGTATTTGGTGAAAGGAAATAATGTTGAAATGTTTGAGTCTAATTTTAATTGCTTACTATATCTTAGAATGAAAAAGAGGAAAAACACTGTTTATTGCACTTATACTTTCTGATAATATCAAATACATTATTATATAGGAGTTTTAGGTATAAAACCAAAGAGCACAGTAATTTTTTAAAGCATTAAAAATGAGGTTCTTAAAGCAATAGTAACCAAATTAGTATAATTCCAGAATGCATTTGACAATAATGAATCTGCTGTAAAAGAAATCAGGAAAACAACTCTAGTCATAATTGTCTCAAAAATATCTATAATAAAACTAATCAAGGTGAAAGGCCTCAACAATGAAAATTATAAGAACACTGAAGAAAGAAATTGAAGAAGATACTGGGAGATGGAAAGATCTCCCATGTTCATGTATAGGCAGAATTAATATTATCCAAACAGCCACATTATCAAAACCAATATGTGAATTCAATGCAATCCCCTTCAAAATACAAGTGACATTCTTCACATAACTAGAAAAGAGTCCTAAAGTTCATATGGAAGAATAAAGGACCCAGAATAACCAAAACATTTCTGAGCAAAAAGAGTAACATGGGAATTATTACAATACTGGTATAGTAAATTCAAATTATACAAGATTCATAGTAATAAAACAGCATGGTACTGGCATCAGAACATACACATTGACCGACTGAATCAAAAACATGGAAATTAACCCACACAGATACAGATATAGTAATCTGACAAAGTCGCCAGAAACATGTGTTAGAGAAAAGGTAGTATTCTTAACAAATGATCCTGGGAAAACTGAATATCTGTAAGTGGAAGAATGAAACTAGATTCCTATGTCTCATCCTGTACAAAAGTCAATTCAATGTAGATCAATGGCCTGGAAATTAGACCAGAGACTTTATAACTGGTGTAAGAAAACATAGGGGTGACATACAGACAGAGGCAATGACTGCCTCAATAGGAATGCTCAGGAAATAATACCAAAAATTAATAAATATAATGGTTTCAAGTTAAAAAGCTTGTGTACTGTTAAGAAAGCATGAGTTTCACGAAATACCTCACAGAATGGGAGAAAATCTTTGCTAGCTATTTTTCCAGACGATTAATATCCAGAATATTTACAGAACTCAAAAAACTTATCACCATAAAACAAATGATTCAATCAATAAATGGGCAAATGAACCAAACAGATATCTCTCAAAAGAAATGCAAATGCACAAAAAAATATAAAAACTGTTTAGCATCTTTAACAATGAGGAAATTCAGCCTTGAGATTTCATGTCACTCAAATTTAATGACAGTTAAGAATACAAGTAATAACAAATGCTGGAGAAGATGTAGAGGAAAAGGAAAACTTATATACTGTTAGTGGGATTGTAAGTTAGTACAACCACTGTGGAAATCAGTAGAGAGGTTCCTCAAAAGACTAAGAATGGAACCACCATATGTAACCCATCTATACCACTCCTTGGTATTTTTTCATAAGTATTAATACCAGCATTCTACAAAAATACATGCATATGCATCTCTATAGTAGTGTGATTCACAATAATAAAGTTAGGGAACCAGGCCAGGTGTTCATCAATAGATGAATGGATATAGAAAATGTGGCATATTTACACCTAAGGAATTAAGTTCATTAGGCTGATACCACTCCTACTGCTTCTCCTGTTCATCATTTAAAGATTCCTATAGAAAAAGCCAGATACACTTCTTCTCCCTTTGAGTGTATACCCTGCTCTATTGTTTGCTTTCCTAATAAATCGCCTTGCTTTCCTAAATTTGTCTCTGCTGGGCCTCTTTGGACACACCTGAGATTCCTTTCTGTGGTATGTCCAGAACCTGCCAGGGCTGAGCTCTTGTGGCCCCCTTCTCATTTCTGGGGATCTTCCATTGAGAGAAGTGTACAGATATATCTATATCTATATAGTGTGTGTGTATAGATAGATAGATAGATAGACAGACAGACAGACAGACAGACAGACAGACAGATAGATAGATAGATAGATAGATACAGAGATACAGAAATACAAAGATAGGTAGATAGATAGATCTCCTCATGAAAATAGAAGGGAAACCAGTAGACAAAAGGATCAGGAAGAGGGAGTATGGGAGGAACATGGGAGGTTCTAAGGATAAATTGATCAAATTATGTGCATGTATGAATATGTCACAATGTATCCCATTGTTAGGTATAATCACAATGCACTGATGAAAAAAAGAACATATTCTCATTAACTTAAACAGTAGTCATTAAATTTTTTGATCTCACATTCCTTTCACACATTTAAAAATTTCTGAGACCCTCTAAGGTCTTTGTTTATGTGTGCTATATACACTGACAATTACTATATTAGAAATTAAAACAAAATTTAAAAACACAAGTCATTTGAAATATTATACCTACTATATGTTAATGAAATAATAGATTTATTTAAAACTATATTTTCTGAAATCAAAAGTAGTGAAAGAATGGTAATATTTTATATTTTTAACTCTTTTAATTTATGGCCTTATAAGAAGACAATTGGATCCTTATATCTACTTTGCATTTAAAAGGCTGCAATGTTTTATGCCATACAGTCTCCAGAATCTTCAAGTAAACAGTGAAAGGCAAATGTCTTAATATTACTTTGAAAATAGTTTTGACCTTGCAGACTTCATTAAAGATTCACAGGGATCTCAGGGGATCCTGCACAATGTTTTGAGAACCACTGGAACAGAGAGTGAAATTAAATACATGAGACCACGGTTTTAAGTATTAGGACCTAAATGATTAAAACATTTTAAAACATATCCAAACATTAGAACACTGTGCAACATTTCAACAAATCTAGTTTATCAATTTTTCTTCAGATTTCTCTAGCATCTTACAAAAAAATATAACTCTTTGTTCCAAACCCACTCCATTTTATCTTTCTTTAGAGGCAAAGTGTGAGGATCTCTTTTAAAATGTCAAATTTTCTTGGACTTCTGTAGTTGCAAATTAAATATTTAGTAGGAAATATGTGGCAAAATATGCTGTGAATTATGCATCACTTTCATAAATAGATTTTATCAATCATAACATCACCTCAGGCTATTGAAAAACAATGTATAAAAAAGATGTTAACTTGGAATTTGTGCAGTGCACCGAGCACAGATGTATTTTCCGAAAACTTGTAATTCTACAGTTCCCTAGGGGTTCATGTTCACTGTGTTAGAAATCTTTGAACTAAATGATCCCTAAGATACTTGCTAGAACACAAACACACACGCACAGACACAATCTCCAATATTACTTTAATCCTGAAAAATTAAAGCTGCCTTGGACTTTATGAGAAAATTTGATGCATAAATTCTTTAGAAGAGGGGTATGACAACACAGTTATCACCAAATTACACGTTACAACTCCATAAGCCTAGTGATCTAACACTGGTGGCCTTCATCTATATCTCAACAGAAAATTTGCCAAAGAGCTAAAGAAAGATACATATTACTAAGATGCATTAACATGGGAAATACCAAAACAGGATAGAAAGAAAATGATAGTATTACCCATGTTTTATACTTGAACAAAGAAAAATTAATTGATGGAGACTTTCTTTCTTAGAAAATATTTAATTTCTTTTTGTCAATTTGTAAGTCTAATAAGTCATAGATTGCCCCCTTTCATTTTCCATTACTAGATTGTGGATACAAATCTTTCCTCTGCCTGTGGCAATTACCATGTTTGGAAACATATTCAGTTTTTTTTTTTTAATTTAATTATCACAGAACAAATATCAAAAAGAGTCATGTTAATACCCATAAAATGAAAACCAAAAATGACCTGACCTCAAGGTTTCAGACATAAAGACACAGGTAAATGTAAACCTCCTATATGCACAACAATGAGCTAGGTGTTAGTAGGAGCATAAAATGGTATATTAAAAACTCTCTGCAAAGAATTTAAATTACAATTAAGGAGATAAACATAAATAGAAATGCAGCATAGTTTGTAATTTGTAGAGGGAAACTTATATAATAAAATTTATCACTGTTTATAATTCATAAAACTAAAAGGATAATTCATCTTATATATAGCATGTGTAAGATAATTTGTAAGAATACAAATTACTACACACATAAAAATTAAATAAGTGATCCAGTAATTACAAAAGAAAGGAGAGCAAGAAGAGGGATTACTTCCCCCAACAGTAAGAAAGACTTCAAGAAAGGGGTGGGGGCACCTCTGCTGGTGCTCAGGGATGAGTACTACCTGGAGAGTCAAGAGTAGTCAGTTTGAGGAACACACATAATCAACAAGGAGAGGCTTTCCACAGCCATTTCTCTGAATTATGTGCACTTCTTGTCAGACTGTGAGGGTCCAAAGGTGAACTGTGGTCTTCCAACTAGGTGGGCAGATACCTGGAGTCTTAAGTTCTCCTCAGTCAGGAAGCAGACCTGATCCATGGCAATTCTCACCAAGGTTCATACAGCGAAGTGTACAAATCTACACTTTGCTTCGGTTTGCTGAATTGTGAAGTTCAGAAACAGCCTACTCATCCATCAATAAGTTGTGAATGAAGACTAACATGCATATGAAATGATGTGGCTAGAACAAAGAACCAAGCCGAACAAATCCCAGGACTCAGTCTGCTAAGGGAGTGAACAAAAAACAAGCAAACAAGCAAATAAATAAGCTGTAGATTTTAATAAGTGCTTCTGGACTAAAACAGTACACTATGAGAGCCAATAATAAGAGGAGGCTTTTGACTGATTTTCTACTTAACTTTTTATTATAAAATAAATCAGAATGTCAGCATCTTGGAACCTGCTCCTTGTCCATCAATGCCCAGTGATTATATCCAAAAGACTTTTCAGATTCATGAAGATTTTGGCTGCACCATGTACCATTGGATTTAAGTCTGTGTCTTAAACAGACTGTTATTTCTTTCATTACATATTATATCTATTTTCTTATTTGGTGGATAGTATACTAAATTGGGTTTCCAAAGCAATTCTGGTGACACTTGTTACCTAGTGTTATTTTTCAGATCATTTGTTTTCTGAAACAGAATAACCTGATATTTTTAGATGTGAAATCATTCGCTGGTTGATTCAATTTTTGATATAACTGGAGATAGTGGGATATTGAATTATGGGAGACTTTGGCAGTCTTACTTACAAGTGTACATACACAATTATGAATTGGTTAACTTTAGTAACAGCTTGTTAACACTTGAAGATCCTGGTATTAGTTATCCTCTTAATGAAAATTTGCTTCCAAATTTGAAGCTGGAAATTCACAGGAAAGAATGTTTGGGAACAAAAGTCTGTTGTTAAATAACCCAATCAATAAATGGGCAAAGGAACTGAACAAATATTTCACAGAAGAAGTCATATATTCTACTGTCATGTGTAATTAAAAAATTTTTCAACATCACTAGCAATTAGAGAAATGCAAAATAAAATTACACTGAGATTCCATTTTACTTCAGTCATAATGACAATTATCAAGATTAATATTATTCCAAATTTGTATTACTCTCAAGAGCAAGAGATCATAATCCTTCATCAAGGACTTACATATGCATTTCCTAAGAAGAAATGATATGTCTTCATCATACTATGATTTCAAAAGTTCAGAAAATTTACCATTAATATAATTTTATAATATATAGTCCATATTGAAATTTTATTAATTTTCTCAATAATGTCCTTTATAAAAACTTCTTTTTTTCAGCTTAGGATCATGCACATCATGTACTTGCCTTGTGTGTTTATTATCCTTCAATCTGACCATTCCTTAGCCTTTGTCCTTTATGACACTGACATTTTGAAGAGGTATCCTTCAATTTGAGATCTGTCTGATCTCGCCTAGTCAGACTTAGATTATGTACTTTTTTAAGTTCAAGAGTGGCACTGTGTCTTTCTCAATGAATTCCATCTCAAGGTATCTAATAATATTTCTCCCCATTTTTCAACAATACTTTGATCCAGATTTTTCAATTGCAGGAATTCTTTTCCTTTATCCATTACTCAACATCTTTGGAACTATGTAAATATCATGTTCCTTAACGAACTCTTATCAAATGATTTTAGCTTCCATTGATGATTATTGTCTGAAGCAGTTATTAGTACAGTGGTTTTAGAATGGTATTTTTCTAAATATTCTTAATTTGTTTATATTCTTGAAGAGAATGATGTTTTTCTCAGTACATTTAATTTGTTTACAATTAAATGTAATGGGTTGTTTACGTTCTTAAAAAGAAGAGTGTTCTTATTTACTTTGGAACTTAAGTTGTAGGACTATTTAGTTTGAGTGAGCAGGGAAAGCTCACCGAGGATAAGATGTGAACTGAAGGATCAAAATGGTTCAGGAAATAGCATTCTGAGCACAGGAACTGAAAGTGTGAATATTCTTTTCTGCCCCAAATTTTGCAACAGAGCTCTAATTAAACTATCTGTAAATTAAACACCTCAGAAAGAAGCTGTAGAAAATCTTTTTTTTACAAAGCTTTATTTAAACAGTTGATTAATTGAAAGCTAACCAATTTTTCTGAGATAACAATCCATGATCATTTGCTCAGGACAATCCCAATTTACATCTACGTCTCTAGAATCAAAATTGGACCTCTTTCCCCCAACCCAGCGTCCTATTTTGAGTGATAATTATTATGATTACCTTTGACCACAGATTCTAAGAAAGAAAGAAGTTCTGTGTCTGCTAAAAGGGGATGTGGTTATACCAATAATATACTAGTACCAAACCACAGTTACTCAATATATTTTTGTTGTTGTTGTTTTCTGAAAATAGGATAGTCACCCTCCCCACTTAGTTCTTCATTGTATTATTTGCTAAGTCTTACATCATAATGTGTCTTAAACAGACTGTTATTTCTTTCATTACATATTATATCTATTTTCTTATTTGGTGGATAGTATACTAAATGCCAGCTTCATTTATGTGAGTAAACCATCTATTCCATAAAGCCAGCCATGTTTACCTTATATATAGAAAAATACCTACCTTGAAAAACAGAATAAAAAAGAGTCTGAAACTAATGTAAAAGAATAGCCTAAAAGATATGTTCAATTGTTTTCTTCTGGAATAGCATTCTCTGAATTTTATTCCAATATAACATCACGATATTAGATAGCTATAAACTTAGTGAGTTTGTCAGTTTTTCATCACTATAACAAATACTTGAGATAATCAACTTATAAAGAGGGAAGGCTTATTTTAGCTCACAGTTTTGTAGGGTTTAGTCCACGATCAGTTGACCCCATTGTATAGGGCAGAGCAAAATTGCTCACCTCATCACCTGGAAGAGAAAAAAAGAGGGCTGGTAAAGTCAGGGTCCCATGATTCCCTTCAAGGGCATGAACCCAGTGGTCTAACTTCCTTCCACTATGCCCCGCCTCAAATACTCCATCACCTCCCAGTAATGTTACCCGAACCCAATGCTTAACACATGGGTCTTTCGAGGACAATTACCCAAACCGTAGCACATGCAATGGGTTGCTTTACAGTGCATTGAAACTACCATGGTTCAATTGTGATTTAATCTTTTCTTCTTGATTTGCTTTTGAAGCAGCCCAGAACCCCTCCCCCACCCCTGCACCCAGAAGACCTTTGCCATAATTAAGTTTCTCGCCTCAGAAAGATTTTTACAAAGAATATCAGCAGGCAGGGTGTCTGCCGAAGTCATTGTGGTTTGAAGCTTCCTCTTTCTTGAAAATGCCAGGTTTGCACACAAAAGACTTGATAGATAGAGTTGAGTCTGCAAGCCTGTTGTACAAAAAGATATTATCTCTGTTTTCTTGATTAAAAAAAACAAAAACAAAAACAAAAACTTCTGAAACCTGTGTCTGGTCTAGGGGATGGAAGACAGAGCACTTGCCATGTTAACCTCCAAGCCAACCACCACCTCTCATGTATAAAGTTCAAAGAATTTCCAAAATTTCAGTCCAGAGAATGTTTCAGGTACAAGTCACACTCTGGACCTACCAGCTGCAACCAATAAACCTGCTTCCTGAAAATTCCTTGGGTATCCAGCCTCTTCTGTCCTATTTCACTTTAGGATTGGCATGAGGAATGCCTGTATGAACAGGGTCAGTTTAATGACCTCCAAGTCTTCTGTAAAAGTATGATTAAAGTTATATCCTTTATAAGAACATGACATCTGTTATATCTTTGGATCAGCTAATAAGTCTACCTTCTTAGTGAGTTCACATGCCTTCTCTTATTAACTAATGAGATTAGTGTAGCTTAATGTCTCTTCCCTTTTATTTTAACTATTACAAAATTCAGAGAAAAGTTTTAGTTTCAATGGTAGATATGTCCCCTGGTCAGTGTTGTGAGTATTTTCCCTTCTTTCCCCTATTTCACAGTCTCCTCATTAGTTGTCTCTAAATATTGTAGTATTTGTTGTAAAAATCTTTCTTGCAAATAATCATGTATGGGTATGTGAATGATAAATGAATTTGCACTTCAAATTTTCACCTCTTGATGAGCTTATTGCAACTGAAATGAAAATATTTGTAATGTTACTAATGTACAATATAAAAATTAAAAACTATTAGATAAAATTATTAATAGGTAACTAGATAAACTTGGTATATTAAATTATGATCAGATTGCAAGCTTTTTGTTTTGAAATTGGTATATCATTGAGAGAGTAAACACATGCCACAGAAATTCAGTTTAATAAACTATGTTATAGCATTATATATATATATATATATATATACATATATATGCAATATATTGAAAACTCTAAACTGCAGCAGCTATCTACACATGAGCAGGAACTTTTTCAATAAGAAACATTCTTGAAGAATTTTATCATTACTTTACATAGTGCCACAGGAAACAAGCACAGAGCAATGGTTTTATCTATTTCAAACATTAAAGTGTGCATAGAGACTTACTGACCTGTGCCACAGGTTAGTAAACAAAAGAATCCCATGTAAATGAAGCACTTATACAGTAGTAACTGTGACTGAATCTCAGAGGAGCAGCAGTTGCTGTGGGCAACTTTCTTCTAATTGAGTGAGACCAAGCGGGCAAAGCCATTCAGCAATCATGACCCTAGACTTTAGTCACTTCTGAAGGGATCTCAAGAGACAGAACCAAACAAATTAGAGCATGGAAAAAAACTTCATGCAAAACCATTTTAATTTAGGATGAGTTCAAGTACTAATTAAAGGCTCTGTGATAAGAAAAGGAACCAGAGCAGCAGACAAGTTTGGACTTCTCAACTCAGAGACCTTGAGACAAGCTTACTGCGGTGAGCCTGGTCCAGAAACTTCAGACCCAGAAAGGCTTTCTGGGAGTGAAAACTCCTTAGCCTGGGTAAAGAGAAGTAAAGAGTAGCTTAACTAGAAACTAGTAACACTTGTTGTTCAGTTCAGGTACTGAGACAAAGGCATTTGCTTCTTTAAACCTAATTTTGGGAGAGTGGTTCCTAAATTTTGCTGAACCTCAGAATTAATTACTATACTTTAAAAACTTTTGATACTGGATTCTACCCCAGATGGTCTTATTTAATTAGTGTGGGATAAGACATAGGTACTGATGGTTTTAAAGTCTCCCTCTGTGATTCCAGTGCGCAGTAAAGTTTGGAAGGCACTATTCTGGAGGAAAAAAACACCTGCCTTATTGCTGGGAGTCAACCTGCCCTTCCAGCATCCTGTAGCCTTGCCCTTGGGATTTGAGGGGCCCATCCACACTTTCACTAAGAGGGAAGCCCTATGCTCCACCCCACCACCTGGTCCATTTATTATATCTGTAAATTCCTTTACCTACTAAGGTCAACTTTTGACTTAGATTTCTTAAGGACTGAAATATCGAATGAAAGAAAACCTTTGCTACTATTCAGTAATAAATTTGGGAGACATTATATGAAAGAAAAAAATCGGTTCCACAACAATGCACAAGGACTTATAGAAGCATAACTTAGTAGTTAACTAAGATAGTAAAATATAGAAGCAACTGAATATTTTTAAAAAATGATAAATGGTTCTGTCAAGACATAGTAAAGAGACATAAGAGATTTAAAGTGTGTGTGTGGTGGGAGGCTGTCAAGGCATGAACCACAAATATAAATACACATAAAGAAAATAAGTACTCTTAAATTTGTTACCATTTGTAAGCAACAAGGTATCACAGCACAAAGCAGCATATTTCTATCTATGCTGTTTAAAAATATATATATCAACATTATTGGTGTGAGCAAAATTATACAGATTTGTTTATAGTAAAAACTCTTAGAATTAATCTTGATTTTTCTCATTCTTAAACAGGTAACAGCTCCTAACAAACTCTTCAAATGAAATGTGTACATGAAAGAAGAAAAACAAGTGTATGAAATACCCTAGACATTACCTTTTATCTGTCCTTGCCTTGAGTCTTCCCTGTGCCCAGATGATCTTTCACTCAAATCTGCTGAGCTCTATGGCAATCCTCAGATTGGCTTCACTGAGCCCTTTCTGTTGTCTTGTCCCCCCAACATCACTGTTGTGCTTATTGGCTTTCCAGCACTGTAGCCATAGTGTGTAGCAGAGGAAAGCTGTTCACCTCATGGCCAGGACACAAGAAGAAGAAGGAACTGGGGTCCCATGACCTATTTCAAAGGCACACTCCCAGGCACCTGAAGAACTCCCACAGGCTCCGCTTCTTAATGGTTCCACTACCTCCAAGGAGGTGCTGTGGGCAGGGAACTGAGCCTCCAACGTCTGGTCCTTTTGAGGACATTGAAAATCCAAACTACAGCAACTGTACACCAACTTTCTCCTTGTTGTGAAGGTCAAGATCCTGAACTATGGGTGCACTTACTTCTTTTCCATCTAATTTCTTTGTGTCTTCACTGATCATCCCCTTTCATGTTGTATCAGAAGTCATAAAAAAAAAAAAAAAAGAAGTAACTCCTTGCAAGGACACTGCCTTGACAGCCTCCCACCACACACACACACACTTTAAATTTCTTATGTCTCTTTACTATGTCTTGACAGAACCATTTATCATTTTTCTTTTAAAATATTCATTTGCTTCTCTATTTTACCACCTTTATCAATCCAATGATATGCCTTCCCTTTGCAAATTTAAATCATTTAAGTTCTCATTCCATTCAATGACAATTTTCTTACTCTCCCCATTTAAAAAAAAAGTCATTTTATGCCTCTTAAAAAAATGTAGATTCTGCTGGGCATGGTGGTGCGCACCTGTAATCCTAGCAGTTCAGTAAACTCAGGCAGGAGGATTGCGAGTTCAGTCAGACTCAGCAACTTAGCAAGGTACTGAGCAAGTCAGTGAAACCCTGTCTCTACATAAAATATATTTAAAAAGAGGCTGAACATGTGGCTCAGTGGTTAAGCGCCCCTAGGTTTTAAAAGTAGATTATGCCCTTAATTCTTCTGTTCATGAACACCCTGAAAGCACTTGCACACTTGGTTTTGTGGCATGGACAATCTGGGTGTCTTCTTAATCATCTTCCTCCTCCTCCATACAAAGCTGAGTCTGTTTTTCTCTCTAAAAATATTCTCCTAAACACTTATTTGTTCACTTTTCTTCAGATCCCCTCTCTTTATTCACCTCCAAGGATTTAACTCTTACTTCTTTAAAAATAACTTCCAAACTGAAATCTCTAATACCTTCCTATTGTTGTATTTGTGCCCTTCTTCTTTGAGGTCCTGCTGGCATTGTACATGTGACATCTTTCTTTCTCTCTTCCATCTAGCTTCACTTTTTGACTATAATGTTTCTGATCATAGCACAACACTCTGCCTAAATCAGATGCAAACAATTAAGTTATCTTCATTTTCCTCTCTCCTCTTTAGCCTATTTCTACCCTGTTGGTTACTATGCCTTAATAATTCTACCTTCATTATATATTTTCATATATATCCTTAGTTGTCATTGTCACATCTTTAGTTTAGGCCTGTATTATGTCTTGCCACAAACGGTGCTGAGTATCTAATGAGTTTATTTTACTTCCAGGCTAGTCTGTATATTTCTATTCAATTAATTTTTTCAAAAGATATTTAGCCCTTCTGCTTTTCTGCTCAAAAACCTCCTAGCTCTCCATTTCCTAGTTAGTAATAAATGGAGAACCTTTGCCAAGTGGCTTCTTTCCCCCTTTCCAATCTGATCACATACAATTTGTACTGAAGTTGAATTATTTTGAGAATGTTTCTTATAGTTTCTTCTAAAGTGGCTTAAAATGAGCTAGTGAAGTGCCTCTTCTTTCTTTCTCTGCAAGTCAGGACACAGCTTAAATGAAATGATTTTATCAAAGAATCACATTCTAATTCTTTAATTCAACCGGTTCTGGAGCTCCTGAAATATGCTAGTGGTACAATCAATGTAACCTAAGCAGGGTTCCTTCCCTTCCTTTTGCAGGTTCTTTACTCCTCTGAAATTCATTCCTTCTCCTGAACATCTGTAACACATGGTTCCTCACCCAAGGTATTTACTCCATGTGTTAGACAGCTTTGTAACTGTAACAAAAATACTGGAGATAATCAGTTTATAAAGATAAAAGTTTTCTTTTGGTTTATGATTTTAGAGCTTCCATTCTATGTCCCTCTTGCTTTTGGACATGTGACAAGGCGGCACATCATCACATCATCATGGTAGGGAGCATATTGGGGAGAAAGTTGCTCATCTCATAATCAGAACACACACACACACACACACACACACACACACACACACACACACACACAGAGGAAGAGACCATGTTCCCATAATCCCCTTCAAAGGCACACCCTCAGTGACCTAAAACGTTTTTTACACTAAGCCCCATCTTTTAAAGATTCCACAGTCTCCCAAAGCACCAAGCTAGGGATGAAGGTTTTAACACACTGGTCTTTGGGGAGCATCCCAGATTCAAGCTATAGCACTCCACAAAGAATTTTATCATGTTTATTCATAAATGCATCAAAGAATTATTCATAAAATTATTGCTTTCACAGAATCTTTTGAATAGTAGATATTCAAGAAGTGTTTTAAAATCACTAATTTAATGATAAATTCTAACAAAATCATATTCAACCTCCAATTATTTTTGCATTCCTTTGGTTTGTATCTCCACACCTTCGTCTATTCTGATAAATCTTAAATTTGGTCTTTTCATGTTATCCCTTATTTCTTGGAAGTTCTGTTCATGGTTTCTTATCATCTTCTCTGTGTGGTCAACTTTACTTTCAAGACTATGTATTTTGTCTTCATTGTCTGAGATTATGTCTTCCAGGTGGTCTATCTAGTCTGTTGGTGACACTTTCTATTGAATTCTTAATTTGGTTTATTGTTTTCTTCATTTCAACGATTTCTGCTTGATTCCTTTTTATAATCTCTGCCTCTTTATTGAAGTGATCCTTCACTTCCTGTTATCCTTCACTTTTTCTCCAATACCATCCTTTATTTCAAAGATCAATCTAACTATGTATTTCTAAACTCCTTCTCTGATATTTCTTCTACTGTGTTGTCTATGGATTCTATTGTTGGAACATCTTGGTTTGTTTGAGGCACTTTGTTCCCTTGTTTTTTCATGTTGTTTGTCTTCTCATCTAGCTGAATGGAGCTGAGGCAGTACAGATTTTACCCTGTAGTCTTATAATGTCCCTGAAGGCTTCCACTACCTCACCTTTAAGGGGGAGAACAATATTAACAGCACCCAATGCAAATGATATTCCACCTTAAACCAAATGGCTTCTACTAAGGCATTCACAGTTTTGTCACAATAAACAGAAATGAAGTGTTAATAATTGTCTACAATATAAATAGTTTGCTAAAAGGGTTTACCACTTCAAATGATGGACAATGAGGTAACAGAAGTAGTGTAAAATGTGGTGTTTATGAGGGAGACAGAGAGATGATAGAGGTAAAATTTTATAATAAGAGTGAGGGAGGAATTAATAGAGGATGGCTGTTAACATGAGAGAACTAAGAAAGAGAATCCAGGGAGACAGTAGGTAAGAGAAAAATGTATGTGCAGATTTTTTTTAAATATAGGAATAAACAATAAAACTGTCATATACTCTTCAGACATTCCATTCCTCGATACATTGATGCATGAAAAATATTTGTATTCAACGATGGTAGAGGAGTGTGAGAGAGAGTGAAAAAAGAAAAACAAAAGGAGGTGTCTCAATGGGAAATCGATTGTTTCCCTTGGCTTTCAAAAAATTTCTCAGCTTCCCTTCTCCACTGATAGTGGGGTTGTCTAAAGTTTGATGTCCCTGTGCACTCCAGGACTCACTGAGCTGGAAAGAGTCTAGTTTTCTCCAGTCTCTTCAACCTGTGCTTCCCCCAGGGACTTGTCCCTGGTCTGTGGCTTTCCACAGGCTTGCCAGACCCAGACTGGTCCATACAAACCCAGCTGCAATCTGATGGACCTGATCTTCAGCTTCCCCAGGCCACACCTTGCTACTGTCCCAAGATCTCAATGCTCTTTCAACTTGCAGAGAGACCACCAGGGATGCGCTCACACAAAGGAGTGACACTGCAAAGAGGCAGCCAGATGGCAGCCACTACCACACCATTAGAAAGACCTCAGGTGCAACCAGACCTGCGGATATCCCAATATATCTCCAGGCCCTGGCCTGAGTCTCCAGACCAAGGTGACCATGCCCCAAGATGGTGGCAAATCTTTGTATTTGTGCCAAAACTTTAATGCTATTAATGTACATGTATTAGGTTGTTGTCCCAAGATGGCAGCAGCCTTGTGTAACCAAACCTGGGTTACTGTGACAATTGACTTCCAGGCAACAGCAGACAGCAGACAATGTGCTGGAAGTCTGTGGGCAGTCTGCAGACTAACAGGGGATGATTAGCAGGTGGATGGGTAAGTGAAAAGTGGAGTATGGTTCAGGCAAGTGCAGGCAAACAGACAAATGTCAGATGATAGTCAGTGAATGATCTGCACTAAAAAGGCAGGCGATATGCTGGCAGACGATGGGTGATTGTGGTGGCCCAGTGGGGTAAACAGTAGGAGAGCAGTGGTCAGTGATGACTGCCTCACAGAGAAACAGTATTTCCTCTGCTTGAATCCTGAGTTACAGAGCGACAAAGAATGCAGCCTCCCTCTATTCCACCATCTTGCATCTCCATTTATTTTTTTAGAAATGTGTGAATGTCTTTTTATTTCTCAGCTTCTTTCTCAAGAACATAGATTTTTTTTAAGACTAAATACATTCAAATTATTTATGGCTTTCTAAATTTCCCTTGATGTGGGGCAACTCTTGCCAAAACTTTCATGCTACTAATGTGCATGTATTAGATATAAAATTTTCTGGAAAACAAGAAAATGTTAACGTGTCTGACATATTTCACATGTCTACCTTCAGTGTCCTTTAAGCTCTCACTGGAAATAGTATTTCCCTAATTTCCCAATGCTGAAAAATCATTAACTGTTTAGCTGTTAACAAATGTAAGCTCTGTAAAGGGAGAAGTACATAGTATCTATTTAAATTCTTCCATATAGAAATACACTTACATGTGACAAGAAACACACTTACATGACCCTGTAAAGTTGTTTCAAAAATAGAATTTAAAGCAGGATCTTGGAGGATATTTTCACACCTATATTCATTGCAGCATTATTTATAGTAGCCAAGAGATTAAAGGAGTCTAAATGTTCATCAACAGATGAAAAAGATAATGTGATGTATTCATGCAATGGTATGCTATTAAGTTTTTAAAAGAAAAAAATCATCTGATATGATACAATCTAGATTAAACTTGAGAACATTATGCTAGTGAGATTAGCCAATGACAGAAGGACAAATACACCCTGATTCAATTTATATGAGATACCTCAGGTAATCAAATCATAGAAGTAGAAGGGAGACTGAGAGTGACCAGAGGCTGAAAGTGGGGGGTGGCGGGGGTAGAATAGGGAGTTGCTATACAATGAAAAGTTATGTGAGATGAAAATGATCTAGAGATCCACTGTATAGCAATGTACAGTTAACAACACTGTGCACTTAAAAATTGTTAAGAGGGTATTTCTCATGTTGTGTGTTTTGACACAATACAAAAACAAACAAACAAGCAAACAAACAAAAATTCTGATCAGACTATTACTTCTTGAAAGAAAAGGCTATTTCCTGGTTTACCTAGTTTCTATCTTCTCAAACTCAGGCAGAGTAAAAGAGTCTTTGTCCTCCCTAGCCTCCAGACTTTCCTATGTAAGGCAAGGTAAGCCACGTTTATCCTAGAGAAAAAAAATAAAAGCTAGAGGTAAAGAGGAAGAGGTTAGTGAGAGAGACGTGGGGAAACACAGAAAGATTTTCCAAGAGTAGGTTATGACATGTATTTTAAGGTAGTTAAAAAATTTTCACTGCTACTTTATTATATTACTGATCAACTATCCACAAATATTTTTAATAGTCATTTTCATTTATCCATTGAACTTTAATTTAATCAATTTATATTAAAGTGAATCAGATATGTCCCAACCTCACCTAGACTATAATCCATAAGAGAGGAGTTAACTAAATATAAGGGCGGGATATAATAAATGCATTTTAAATGTTTTTTTAGAAGTATGTAAACCAGAGTTCCTTTATCCATTCATCTGTTGAAGGGCATTTAGGTTGTTTCCACAATCTAGCTATTGTTAACTGAGCTGCTATAAACATTGATGTGGCTGTGTTACTGTAGTTTGCTGATTTTAGGTCCTTTGGGTATAAACCGAGGAGTAGGATAACTGGGTCAAAAGGTGAGTCCATTCCAAGTTTTCTTAGGATTCTCCATTTTGCTTTCTAGAGTGGCTGCACCAATTTGCAATTCTACCAGCAATGTAAAAGTGTGCATTTTTCCCCACATCCACGCCAACATCTATTGTTGTTTGTGTTCTTGATAAAAGCCATTCCAATTGGAATAAGATGAAATCTTAGAGTTGTTTTAATTTGCATTTCTCTAATTACTAGAGATGTTGAACACTTTTTCATATATTTATTAATTGCCTGTATATATACCCAATGGAATACTATTCAGCCATAAAGAATAATAATATTATGGCATTTGCGAATAAATGGATGGAATTGGAGAATATCATGCTGAGTGAAATAACCAAGCCCAAAAAACCAAAGGCTGAATGTTTTCCCTGATAAGTGGAGAATGATATATAATGGGGGTGGGGGTGGGGAATGAGAGAATAATGGGAGAACTTTAGAATATGTGGAAGAAAATGAGACGGAGGGGAGTATGAAAAATGATGGAATGAGACAGACATCATTACCCTATGTATATGTATGATTACACAAATGGTATGAATCTACATCGTTTTCAACCATAGAAATGAAATGATGTACCCCATTTGTGTACAATGAATCAAAATGCAGTCTGTAAAAAATTGAAAGATAAATAAAAATAAAAAATAAATAAATAAAATAAAATTTCATTGATTAAAAAAAGTTAAGTATGATTTCAGAGGTAAAGATAAACATTTATCTGTAACACACCTGGGAAAGTGCAATTGGAATAAGGATGTAGAAATTAGGTTTTAAATGCAGAGCAGGCAAAATTTCACTGCATACATATGAGTAGAGTATTGTTAACTACCAACTGGGTGTCGAATTTTGTGGAAACTTTTTGTCCATTCATGGAAATTATAAATTCTGAAGGATTGGGCTTATACTGGTATAAATAGAAAGGAGAATGACCAGAAATACTGTGTAAGTGAAATAAATAAAGATTTTGGGCATCATTTGGATATAGGGTCTAACGGGGAAGAGATATTGAGAATGAGTTCATAGAAAAGTTTTGTCATTAATAAAACAAGTTAGAAAGAAGATATAGATGAAAAGTTGGGGGAGAGATAAATACATGATACATAAGAAGTTGCCTAATGCTCCAAATTATGTTTTGTAACTCAATAGTGACTCTGGAAAATCAATATATGTACAGGTAATAACAGGGACAGATGTATAGGAAGATGGTAGATAAATTGCACATTAAACCAGGTTTACCTTTTTTTCTTTTAAAGGTTTTCAACTAGAAACATCCACAACCCAATGCCTCGGCCGAGTCCCTAGTCAGTAACGTTCTTCCTAGAAGCTCATTTTTGTTGTGTCTAAAAGGAATGTGAATGTAAATCATCTTCTCATCTTTTTTGTTTGATTTTAAGGAAATCAGATTTCAATGAGTCAAACTTTACAGAAATATTTCTTTTTTAAACTTTTTAAAAGTTGTATTTAGCAGGAGAAATATACCTCATTGTCCCAATATCAGTGATGTTTACAAGTGCTATGATTTGGATATGAGATATCCCCCTAAAGTTCCTGTTAATGCAGGACTATCCAGAGGTAAAATGATTAGACCATGAGAGTTTTAACCTAACCAATCCAACACATTTTAAATGGACTGACTGTAGGCAGGTGAAGTGTGGCTGGGGCGGGAGTGTTACTAGGAGAGTGTCCTGAAAAATGCATCTTCTCTGTGGCCTTCCCCTCTTCTCTCTCTCTGCTTCCTGACCCCATCCTGGGCTGAGCTGGACCCTTACCCCATGATGTGCTGCCTTACCCTGGGCCCAGAGCAATGGAGTGGGCTGTCCGTGGACCAAGACATCTGAAACCATGAACCCCAAATATACTTTCTCTCCTCTAAGTTGTCCTTGTTGAACATTTTGACCACAAGGTAGCAAAAGCTGACTAAAACAACAATGATAAGTGGGTTCCACTAATATCTATCTAGTTTGTTGTATATGTCTATTAATTCTTCACCTAAATGTTTTTATCAAAATAGCAATTTTTACTTAGTTCCATTATTTATTTGAAGTCAAATCCACAGTGGAGGAAATACTATGGGACAAAATAGACCCATTGGTGGAACTTGTATGGATCTCAATTCAAACAGAAAAACTTTAAAATGAATCATTGAGGCGATTGGGGGGGCGGGACTAGAATGGATTCAGTAGAACATGATGTTAAAAGATCACTAACATCTAGGTGCAGTGGCACATGCCTGTAATCCTGACTACTCAGGAGGACGAGGCAGGAGGATTGTAAGTTCAAGGCCAGACATGGCTGTGTCACTGGAGTATGCTGCTTTTAAGTTCTTTCGGTATAGACCAAAGAGTGGGATAACTGGGTCAAATGATGGTTCCATTCCAAGTTTTTAGGAATCTTCATACTGCTTTCCAGAGTAGTTGCACCAATTTGCAGTCCCACTAGCAATGTATGAGAGTACCTTTTCCCCCACATCCTCACCAACATTTATTGTTACTTTCACTCTTTATAATTGTCATTCTGACTGTAATGAGATGAAGTCTCAGTGTAGTTCTAATTTGCATTTCTCTGATTGCTAGAAATGAACTCTTTTCATATATTTTTGACCATTTGTATTGCTTCTTCTGTGAAGTGCTTGTACAGTTCCTCTATCCATTTATTGATTGGGTTATTTGATTTTTTGGTGTTAATTTTTTTTTAGTTCTTTATAAATCCTGGAGATTAATACTTTATCTGATGCAGCCACATCAATGTTTATAGCTGCTCAATTCACAATAGCCAAGCAATGGAACAAACTTAGGTGTCCTTCAACAGATGAATGAATAAAAAAAAGTGGTCTATATACACAGCCAATAAAGAAGAATGTATAAATTCATTCTGCTGTCATATACAACTAATTAGAACAAATTTTAAAAATTAAAAAAAAAAGAAGAATGAAATTACGGTATTTGCCAGTAATAGGATGGAACTGAAGATTATGCAAAGTAAAATAAGCCAGTCCCAAAAAAACAAAGGTCTCTCTGCTATGTGAATGCTAACCCAAACAAAGTAGGGTGGAAAGGGGAAAAAAAGATGTCCATTAGATCAGACAAAGGGGAATGAAGGAAAGCAGGGGATGGGAAGGACAGTAGAATTAATTGGACATAACTTTCCTATCCTTTTATTTAAAAACATGACCAGGGTAACTCTGCGTCATGTACAATCACAAGAATAGGATCCTAATTAGTAAAAGTTATACTACATGTATGTATAATATGCCAAAATACACTCTACTATCATGTATACCTAAAAGAACAAATAAAAAAAGGGATCAAATATAAAAGAAAACCAAAAAAGTCCAGATTTGGCAAGTTAAAGAGACCCTATAGACCCTACATCAAAATAAAAGAAATGAAAAGCATTGGTCATATATTCTAGTGGTAGAACACCCCTGAGTTTAATCCCCAGTGCTACGAGAGAAAGGCAAGAGAGAGACAGAGACAGATAGATTGATTTTGGGTTTATGACTGTTTTAAAATAAATTTTCACTCATAGAGCAACATTCTGAGATATTTGCAGGTGAGATGGTATAAGGCCTGAGGTTTAAAATCCTTCAAAGAAAAAAAACTGGGATGGTGGCAGATGAAATAAAAAGGTTGAAGGTTGGTGACTTTGAAGGTTGGGTGATGAGTGCCCAAGGGTTCATTTATTCATGCTGGTAAATTTGCTTATGCTTTAAATAGATTTAATAACATTTTTTTAAAAAAATTAAGGATACAAATTAATGATTTCTAGTCACATCTATAAAAAGAATAGCAATTTTATATAACTATTTAATTATAATTGTCTCATTTACTTTTCACAATATCTTCTAAGGTCAATAAAATTATTACCTCCATTTTACTCTAGGTCATAAAACCTACAAAACTTTCCTAGGACAACAAAGCTCTTAAGAAATGGAAATGAGACTCATATTTTACTCTTCTTATGCCAGATTCAATAACTCAGTAATTATTCTCCATAAGGCAGCTCCAGGATTTTTTAAATGTTTCAAAAAGTCAATTCTGGATTTTTTTTGGCATAGAGAACAAAGTCACCAACATTTATTAATGTCTCTATTTTTTTAGTACTTACCAATTTAATTGTATTTTAAAGGATTGTTGTTCAATATTTAAACATTAATATATTTTGAAGAGTAAGAATCAGTGTGTTTCTCTGCACTGCCTTTGAGCTACATTATATATTAGTTTACTAAATAAGATTTTGAAATATTGACTGAAAGGGAATACTAATATTTCACTTGAAAAATTAGTTTCATTTATGACTGACTTTGTAAAATAATCCTCCCAATTTAGTAATACTTCTTAAACTTCATAGGAATCAGCTAAAGAAATTGTGAAGTAAGCTCATCCTCCCAAAATTTAAAAGAATTTTTTGAATCCACTGGAGCAAGGCCAAAACCAGGCAGAAACTGATGAAATCACGCCTGAGAGCAGAAAGCTGCACTAGCTTACCCACATTTATAAGATTTACCCCTGAGTGAGGGCTTCCCTTTGTCCAACTAAAAAGCTAGAAGTCAAATAATTAATAAGCTGTAGCCTTATGTGTTTTGCAAATGTATTTTTTCCAGCTTGTAACCTTATGTCACAAGCATTTCCTTATGTATGTATGTTTATCTTTGGATAAACAAGTTTGGATTCATAATATTTTTTCTTTTATGATCATCACTTAGAAAAAAATAATTCAGGTCCATTTTTAGATTGTGAATATATTTTACTGTGCTTTCTTATATAAGCATTATTGTTTAACTTTTAAGCTTACATCTATGACCCATTACAAATTAATTTTTGCGTGTCACGTGAGGTAGTGATTGTGATTAATTTTTTCCATATGAATATCTAGTTGTTGAAAGGGTTTCATTGCTCATTAGCATTCTCATTATAAATCAACTGAATAAGTGTAGGACTATGTTTGGAGTCTTTAATATTCCATTGATCTATTTGTCTACCCTATAGAACACCATATATTAAAAACCACACATTTATAGATTAAATTCATTCTTGAGTCAAGTTGGATATAGAAAACTGTATTGGGAAACAATTTCCATGGCATCTCATGAGCTATGTTTTGGCATTATAATATTTCAAACAGGTATTTGAAACTTACTATTATATTATGAAAATATTAAATGCATTGTACTATCATGCCTTTGTAAGAAACTATAGGAGAAATGACTTACAAACTTCAATTTCAATGCCAGGAAGAGTGATATGTCTTCTCAGTTAAGCATATACATTTATCTTCATAGCTCTAGGGCTGGACTTTTAGGAAACTGAAAGATGAAATAGCTAAATTTTGTTAACTTCAGTAGATTATAATCTAAATCAACTTCAGTAGATTTAGATTATAGCTAAATTTTGTCAACTTGTCCCATGTATATGGTTAAAAATAACTTCTGGGTGTGTCTGTGAGGGTGTTTCCAGAAGAGATCAGCATTTGAATTGGTAAACTAAGTGAAGTAGATCATGTTCCACAATGTGAGCAAGCATCATTTAATCTATTAACTGCTTCAGCTGAACATCAGCCTTCTCCTGGTTTTCAGTCTTCAGACTCAGACTGGAATATATACCATCACCTCTTGGGCTCCTAAACCTATGGGTATGTCAATGGCTTTCCTACGTCTCCATCTTGAAGACCAAAGATTGTGGGATTTCGTAGTCTCCATAATTTTTATTCGCCAGTGAATTCTAGCATAGATATAAAATTGATTCTGTTCTCTAAAGAACCCTGAGTAATGCAAAAGAATATTTTATTGATCAATTCTAAGAAGTACATAAAAAGTCTTATTGTATGGTCCTATCCTGGTGGACTTTCCTTACTCTAGGAGATTGCACTTTGATTTTTAAATTTATTATTAATTTTCCTTTAGTTTACTATTCAAGTTGAATATTCCCTATCCAAAACACAGGAGATCTCAAACGTTTCAGACTTTGAAATTTTTTTATGATTTTGGATTATTTTCATATATACAATAAAATATGTTAGGGATAAGAACCAATTCTAAACACAAAATTCATTTAAGTTCATAGATATCTTATACACATAGCCTGAAATAACTTTATAAAGTATTTTTCAGAATTTTGTGCATGAAACCAAAATTCATTGTCTGGAATTTCCACATGTGGTATCGTGTTGGTACGCACGAGGTTTTGGTTTTCGAAGCATTTTGGATTTCAGATTTTCCTTGCTCAACTCATATTTTTGTATTATAACAACCCCTACTGGAAATGACACAACATCTAAATAAAGCAATATATATTTTTTTTTATTGTAAACAAATGGGATACATGTTGTTTCTCTGTTTGTACATGGCGTAAAGGCATACCATTTGTGTAATCATAAATTTACATAGAGCAATGTTGTTTGATTCATTCTGTTATTTTTTTCCCTTCCCCCCACCCCTCCCACCCCTCTTTACCCTCTATACAGTAGTTCCTTCCTCCATACTTGCCCCCCTCCCTAACCCTAACTCTAACCCTTCCCTCCCCCCCATTATGTGTCAACCTCCACTTATTAGCGATATCATTCGTCCTTTGGCTTTTTGAGATTGGCTTATCTCACTTAGCATGATATTCTCCAATTTCATCCATTTGCCTGCAAATGTCATAATTTTATCATTCTTTATGGCGGAGTAATATTCCATAGTATATATATACCACAGTTTCTTTATCCACTCATCAATTGAAGGGCATCTAGGTTGGTTCCACAGTCTGGCTATTGTGAATTGAGCAGCTATGAACATTGATGTGGCTGTATTTCTGTAGTATGCAGATTTTAAGTCCTTTGGGTATAGGCCAAGGAGTGGGATAGCTGGGTCAAATGGTGGTTCCATTCCAAGTTTTCTAAGGAATCTCCACACTGCTTTCCATAGTGGCTGCACTAATTTGCAGCCCCACCAGCAGTGTATGAGTGTACCTTTCTCCCCACATCCTCACCAACACCTGTTGTTGCTCGTATTCTTGATAATCGCCATTCTAATTGGGGTGAGATGGAACCTTAGGGTGGTTTTGATTTGCATTTCTCTTATTACTAGAGATGTTGAACATTTTTCCGTATGTTTGTTGATTGCTTGTAGATCTTCTTCTGTGAAGTGTCTATTCATTTCCTTAGCCCATTTGTTGACTGGACTGTTTGAATTCTTGGAGTAGAGTTTTTTGAGTTCTTTATAGATTCTGGAGATTAGTGCTCTATCTGAAGTATGATTGGCAAAGATATTCTCCCACTCTGTAGGCTCTTTCTTCGCATTGCTGATAGTTTCCTTTGCTGAGAGAAAGCTTTTTAGTTTGAATCTATCCCAGTGGTTGATTCTAGCTTTTATTTCTTGTGCTATGGGAGTCCTGTTAAGGAAGTCTGGTCCTAGACCAACAAGATGAAGATTTAGACCTACTTTTTCTTCTATAATCTGCAGGGTCTCTGGTCTGATTCCGAGGTCCTTAATCCATTTTGAGTTTAGTTTCGTGCATGGTGAGAGATATGGGTTTAGTTTCATTCTGTTGCATATGGATTTCCAATTCTCCCAGCACCATTTGTTGAAGAGGCTATCTTTTCTCCATTGCATATTTTTGGCCCCTTTGTCTAGTATGAGAAAATTGTATTTATTTGGGTTTGTGTCCGTGTCCTCTATTCTGTACCATTGATCTACCTTTCTATTTTGGTACCAATACCATGCCGTTTTTGTTACTATTGCTTTGTAGTAGAGTTGAAGATCTGGTATTGCAATACCCCCTGTTTCACTCTTCCTGCTAAGGATTGCTTTAGCTATTCTGGGTTTCTTATTCTTCCAGATGAATTTCATAATTGCCTGCTCTATTTCTGTAAGGTACGTCATTGGGATTTTAATTGGAATTGCATTGAATTTGTATAGCACTTTAGGTAGTATGGCCATTTTGACAATATTAATTCTTCCTATCCAAGAACATGGAAGATCTTTCCATCTTCTAAGGTGTTCTTTAATTTCTTTCTTTAGTGTTGTATAGTTCTCATTGTAGAGGTCTTTCACCTCTTTTGTGAGATTGATTCCCAAGTATTTTATTTTTTTCGAGGCTATTGTGAATGGGGTAGTTTTCCTAATTTCTCTTTCTGAAGATTCATCACTTATGTATAAAAATGCGTTGGATTTATGGGCATTGATCTTGTAACCTGCTACTTTACTGAAATCACTTATGAGTTCTAAGAGTTTTCTGGTGGAATTTCCAGGTTCCTCTAAATATATAATCATGTCATCAGCGAACAGGGATAGTTTGAGTTCTTCTTTTCCAATTCGGATCCCTTTAATTTCTTTGGTTTGTCTAATTGCTCTGGCCAGAGTCTCAAGAACGATGTTGAATAGAAGTGGTGAAAGAGGGCATCCCTGCCTTGTTCCAGTTTTTAGGGGGAATGCTTTCAGTTTTTCACCATTTAGAATGATATTAGCCATGGGCTTAGCATAAATGGCCTTTGCAATATTAAGGAATGTTCCCACTATCCCTATTTTTTCTAGTGTTTTGAGCATGAAGGGGTGCTGTATTTTATCAAATGCTTTTTCTGCATCTATTGAAATAATCATGTGATTCTTGACTTTAAGTCTATTAATATGGTGAATTACGTTTATTGATTTCCTGATGTTGAACCAATCTTGCATCCCTGGGATGAAACCCACTTGATCATGGTGCACTATCTTTTTAATATGTTTTTGTATGCGATTTGCTAAAATTTTGTTGAGAATTTTTGCGTCGATGTTCATTAAGGATATTGGTCTGAAATTTTCTTTCCTTGATGAGTCTCTGTCTGGTTTAGGTATCAGTGTGATATTGGCTTCATAGAATGAGTTTGGGAGGGTTCCCTCCTCTTCTATTTTATGGAATACTTTGAGAAGTATTGGAATGAGCTCTTCCTTAAAGGTTTTGTAGAACTCGGCTGAGAACCCATCTGGTCCCGGACTTTTCTTTGTTGGTAGGCTTTTGATGACTTCTTCTATTTCAGTACTTGAAATTGGTCTATTTAAATTGTTTATGTCCTCCTCATTCAGTTTAGGCAATTCATATGTCTCTAGAAACCTGTTGATGTCTTCGAAATTTTCTATTTT
This sequence comes from Sciurus vulgaris, assembly GCF_902686455.1. Lineage (NCBI taxonomy): Eukaryota > Metazoa > Chordata > Mammalia > Rodentia > Sciuridae > Sciurus > Sciurus vulgaris. The sequence continues at coordinate 29,389,282 of NC_136468.1, forward strand.
GTTGGAGTATAGATTTTCAAAATAGCTTCTAATTATGTTTTGTATTTCCATCCTGTCTGTAGTGATATTTCCTTGTTCATTCCGAATTTTAGTGATTTGGGTTTTCTCTCGTCTTCTCTTTGTTAGTGTGGCTAAAGGTTTATCAATTTTGTTTATTTTTTCGAAGAACCAACTATTTATTTTGTCAATTTTTTGTATTGTTTCTTTTGTTTCAATTTCATTGATTTCAGCTCTGAGTTTAACAATTTCCTGTCTTCTACTACTTTTGGTGCTGTTCTGTTCTTCTTTTTCTAAGGCTTTGAGCTGTAGTGTTAGGTTGTTTATTTGTTGAGTTTTACTTCTTTTATTAAATGCGCTCCATGAAATAAATTTCCCTCTAAGTACTGCTTTCATAGTGTCCCAGAGGTTTTGATATGATGTTTCTTTGTTCTCATTTACCTCTAAGAATTTTTTAATTTCCTTCCTAATATCTTCTGTTATCCATTCATCATATAATAGCATATTGTTTAATCTCCAGATGTTGGAATAGTTTCTGTGTTTTACTCTTTCATTTATTTCTAACTTCAATCCATTATGATCTGATAGAATACATGCTAGTGTCTCTATCTTCTTGTATTTGCTAACATTAGCTTTGTGGCATAATATATGGTCTATTTTAGAGAAGGATCCATGTGCTGCTGAGAAGAAAGTGTATTCACTCTTGGTTGGATGGAATATTCTATAAATGTCCGTTAAGTCTAAATTATTGATTGTGTTGTTGAGATCTATGGTTTCTTTGTTCAATTTTTGTCTGAAAGATCTGTCCAGTGGTGAGAGCGGCGTGTTAAAATCACCTAGTATTATTGTGTTGTGGTCTATTTGGTTTCTGAAATTGAGAAGGATTTGTTTGACATACATAGATGAGCCACTGTTTGGGGCATAGATGTTTATGATTGTTATATCTTGCTGATTTATGCTTCCCTTAAGCAGTATGAAATGACCTTCTTTATCCCTTCTGACTAACTTTGGCTTGAAGTCCACATTATCGGAAATGAGGATGGATACTCCGGCTTTTTTGCTGAGTCCATGTGCATGGTATGTTTTTCCCCATCCTTTCACCTTTAATCTATGGGTATCTTTTTCTATGAGGTGAGTCTCTTGCAGGCAACATATTGTTGGATCTTTCTTTTTAATCCAGTCTGCCAGTCTATGTCTTTTGATTGATGAATTCAGGCCATTAACGTTCAGGGTTATTATAGAGAAATGATTTGGTTTCCCGGTCATTTGGTTCATTTTTAAAATTTTGTTTATTTATTTGTTTGACACAACTTGTTTCCTCCTTTATTTGACAATTCCTTTAGGATAATTCCTCCCTTTGCTGATTTGCTTCTTTGTTTTTCATCTCTTCCTCATGGAATATTTTGTTGAGAATGTTCTGTAATGCTGGCTTTCTTTTTGTAAATTCTTTTAGCTTTTGTTTATCATGGAAGGATTTTATTTCATCGTCAAATTTGAAGGTAAGTTTTGCTGGGTATAAGATTCTTGGTTGGCATCCATTTTCTTTCAGGGCTTGAAAAATGTTGTTCCAGGACCTTCTAGCTTTTAGGGTCTGGATTGAAAAATCTGCTGATATGCGTATTGGTTTCCCCCTGAATGTAATTTGGTTCTTTTCTCTCACAGCCTTTAAAATTCTGTCTTTATTTTGAATGTTAGGTATTTTCATTATAATGTGCCTTGGTGTGGGTCTGTTGTAATTTTGTGTATTTGGAGTCCTGTAAGCCTCTTGAACTTGATTTTCCATTTCATTCTTCAGATTTGGGAAATTTTCTGATATTATTTCATTGAATAGGTTGTTCATTCCTTTGGCTTGTTTCTCTAGGCCTTCCTCAATCCCAATAATTCTTAAATTTGGCCTTTTCATGATATCCCATAGTTCTTGTAGATTCTGTTCATGATTTCTTACCATCTTCTCTGTTTGTTCAGCTTTGTTTTCAAGGTTAAATATTTTGTCTTCAATGTCTGAGGTTCTGTCTTCCAGGTGTTCTATCCTATTGGATATGCTTTCTATGGAGTTCTTAATTTGGTTTATTGTTTCCTTCATGTCAAGGATTTCTGTTTGGTTTTTTTTCAATATCTCTAACTCTTTATTGAAATGATCTTTTGCTTCCTGTATTTGCTCTTTTAATTGTCGATTGGTGCGATCAATCAATGCTTGCATTTGCTCTTTCATCTCATCATTCAATGCTTGCATTTGCTCTTTCATCTCCTCGTTTGCTTCTCTGATCATTTTAATTATGTACATTCTGAACTCCTTTTCTGTCATTTCTTCTGCCATGCTGTCATTGGGTTTTATTGATGTAACATCTAGATTTGTTTGCAGCATTTTCTTTCCTTGTTTTCTCATGTTGTTCAGATATCAGTGGACCGCTGAGATATTGCAGATTTCCTCTGTTGATTTACAATGACCCTGAAGATTTCTATATATATCCCCTCTTAGCCTTCAGTAGGCTGAAGTCTTGGAGGAGGTTGATAATGTGGTGCTCCACAAGGAAGCTGCCTCTCTAGGAGTGGTGGCCTTCAGGTGGGGTATATTCCCTGCTAGTGGGCAGAGGTGCCTCCACTTGTTGACCAATGGTCATCCAAAGGGGACCTAGGCTGTGGGCTGAGGCAAGGCCTGTTTGGGCCTGAGTCTCTGGTTTTACCGTCCTTGTGGGAAACCTCACCCAGCAGGGAAGACTCACCCGGTGGGGAGGTCTCGCTGGTCAGTTTCCTCCTAGAGGTTCCCCTCAATTTACAGCTACTGCCTGGGCTGGGCTGCCTTCCTCTGCAAAGTTTCCAGGGGCCCGGCCCTACCTCCTGGGCCTGGGAGCCTCACCCTTCGCAGATGAATCTCCTTAGGCTGCCCCTCCTCAGAGAATTTGCCCATAGGCCTGGAACCTTCGCTCCGCCCTAAGCCTGTCTCTGTGCGGCTCTTCCACCCAGAAGCCTCCTAGATCCTGGGACCCTGTTCTGCACCTAATCGCCTGGCTGCGTGGCCCCTCCTCTGAGCAGCCACCTGTGGCCCCGAACAATCGCTCTGAGTCCCAGAGACCCGCCACAGGCCTCTTCCTCCAGACAGCCGCCCACTGTGCCGGTGTGGTCACTAGGAGTCCAAGAAACTCACTTCGTGCCTCCTCCTCCCACCAACCACCCGTAGTCCGGGGCAATCAATCACTCCGAGTCGAAGTGACCCTGCCTGTTCCTCCTCCTTCTCCAGATAACCCCCCGGGTGTTCAGGAGCAGTCCCTCTGAGTGGCTCTGAATCCACGTGACCCGCTGCACGGGTCCTCTGGGCAACCGCCCGGAGCTCTGATGTGGTCCCTCAAGACCAAGCGTCCCACCACGCTTCTCCTCCAGGCAGCCCCCCTGTGTTCAGGAGCTGTCACTTTAAGACCAAACAACTCACCACTCGCCTTCTCCTCTGAGCAGCCGCCTGGAGCGCTAATGCAGTCACTGCGAGTCCAAAGGACCCGCCGCGCTCCTTCTCCTCCTTCTCCTACTCCTCCGGGCAGGCCCCGGGGTTCAGAAGTGGTCAGGGTCCAAACAGCTCGCCACGCAGCCCCTTCTCTGGCAACCGCCTGTAGTTCCCGTATAGTCACCCGAATCCAAGCGGCCGCTCCTCTTCCTCCTTGTCCTCAGGGCAGGCCCCGGGGTTCAGAAGCGTCGTTCTGATTCCAAACAGCTCGCCGCGCGGCTTCTCCTCTGGCAACCGCCTGCAGCTCTGGCGCAGTCTCTCCGAATCCAAGTGGCCACGCTCCTCTCCTCCTCCTCAGGGCAGGCCCCGGTGTCCTGAGTCCACACAGTTCTCCCCGCCACTCCTCCCCCGGGCAGCCGCCGGAGCCCCAGTGGCAGCTCCGAGTCCCAGCGCTGTGCCGAGCGGCCTCCTCTATGGCGCTCCAGCGGGGGGAGGGGCGTCTCGCCGGCAGTTCTACTTCACAAAGTTTCCTGCGTTCCGGGACCCCCGTCCCATCCGGGATGCCCCCCCAGGGGGTGAGAGTCACCCGGCTACTTTGAGTTGGTCCCAAGCGTCTCAATATCTCCTCTCTTGAATCCTGAGTTCTGGAGCAACACGTAATGCAGCCACCCTCTAGGCCGCCATCTTGAAAACCCCAAGCAATATATTTAATGTGACTTTGGAAATAGATTTTATTACTGAGAATAATAACACTTGCCTTTTGTTAAAATTATCAAATATCTGACTGTGATTGTCCATCTTCTCCCCGGCTATCCTGTCAACTGATTGGGAGGTAGGATAAGAGCTTAGAGGTTTCTGTTATGTGTTAATTCATTTTACAGTGTATGTGCGCATGTTTGTGTGTGTGTGTGTGTGTGTTTATTAGTAATCTGGCCTACTAGAATGTCTGTCAATTTCATTTTTTGTCCCTCACTTTATTCCAGGCACATTGCATAGTCTCTGTCATGTGGAATATGACTTTTCTCCTTGTCTCCATAACTGGACTATGTTCCTTCCTTACCTCCAGTTGACAAGGTACAGATAATAAGAATTTTAAAGGAAAAATGAGATGTGGCTCTGATTTATACTGTTAACCTGAGCAGAATCACTGAAGGTAAAGGATGGATGAAACTTCAGAATTTAGCTTATACATTTTTTGTGGGAGGAAGAAGAACCAAATGGGCTTTAGTACCATTTACATGCACCAGGAAGTTCATACTGTGCTATTTCCAACTTTTGCCTGGCAGAAGTGGTGATGCAGAGTTCAGCAAACGTCTTGCCCTGTCTCTTGTCTCCCAGCTCAAGTAGCTACCAAAATTTCAATAATAATCTATCTAACCCATATTTCCAGAAATATCAACTGTAGTCTTCTTTCTAATTCAATGCCTGTTTTTCTTTCAGGAGTTATTGCTCTTTCTTTTATGGGGAAAGTTATTGATTATCTTCTATGTTCTTGGCATCACTCTAAGTGTTGGGGATAAAAGAAAAAGAAATAACGAATGGATCTGGAGAGGAACGTGCCTGATTCTGTAATAGTGACGGTCACCTCTTGTTCTCTCTTCTTTCACACTCTGCAAATCAGCCACTTAGCTTTTGTGAACTGACAATTGCTCCTCTGAGGTACCAGTCAGGTAATAGGAGATCTATAAAATGAAATGAAATGAATCTAACATGATGTTTCATCTAAGTCTATGAGGAAGGAACTATGAAACCATGTACAAAGAATACATTTAGTTCACTTTACAGTCTCCCTTAAGCCATAGGGGAAAAAGAGAAGTAAGTTTAAAGGTCACATATGTCAAGGAAACACCAAAGGAGAAAAATAATGTTTGGAAGCACTATAATCCAAGAAGTAGTACTTTTCACATAGTATGCTTCTTTTAATTCCACTAACCAAAATAATACTGTGTGAATGAGTACTACTAGGAACTTCAGTGTACTATTCAACAATAAGATAGAAGCTGGATTGTTATTTGAGGTTAATGGCCAAGGCATACACCAAAATTGATCCCTAAGAAAAATTTGAACTTTGAGAAGAAAGCGCTACAATGCCAGGGGCATCTCCAAGCACTTCCTGCTGTAGCTCACCTCATCATCGCTGGTGCATGACATCTCCTGGCTGACTTCTCAGGGTGGCTGGTTCGACAGAGATGAGTTACATTGGAATCTACTTGTCAGAGATGAAGAACCTGTGGAGCACAGTGAAGTTCACTTGCAGGAACAAATACAAAAGGCAAAAATATTTGCAATCGACGTCGTTTATCTCAAAATGTTAGAACACACCAAATCTAAAAGATAAATCCAATGAGAAAAGGAAGTGACTAATATTTTTATTAGCTAGACTACTGAAAATGGATTTGTTTTAGTGGATGCATCAAAACTCCCCCAGTGATATTTAAGTGTTACCTTGTTTCGCGATTCATCCCTAGTTGCTCACAAATGCTAGAAAAGAAATTAAAAGTAAAGTCTAATTAAAAAGCCCACTTCATAGCACCAGAAGTAGTATCAAAGAAAAAGATCTAATAGAACAAAATTAATGCTTGAGGTGATGAAAATAGTTATTGATGAAAAAAACACTAAATAATAAATGTGGCACCAATTTAATAGCTGACTATTTTAAGACTTACTAGGTTGGGAGGAAAATAAAACCAAAAATAGGCAGGAAGAAACTATCACCAGGAGATAATGCAGTACCTATACCATCTCATGAATTTTGGAGATGAGCTTGTAGGTTCCCATTAGAAACATTTCCCTTTTATACCGAGGGCTTCTATAACTGATATGTTTAGAATAGCACAAAAGTGAAAGTTCTAAAAACACTGCTAGGAGTAACAAAAAATATTCAGGCACCAAACTTTCCTTTTTCTGACTTTTATTTATAATCCCTACCCATCTACTAGGTTAAAATTATTTATTTGTAAAAGCATTTTGAATAAGAGATTAATCAGGAACAATGGCACAAATATCAATATTAATATTTATTTCACATGAATATCTGCCAAAAGAAGAGCAATGAATTATCTAGAGTCTCTTCAAAGTCTTAGGAGAAACATGGTACATAGAAATTCTTATTAAACGTAATAGTCCATTCATACCAGAAATTCTCAAAACATTGTTGTTTCATGGTGGAATGGCTTTTAACTCAACAAATATTAGCCAATCATTCAACTTTAATGGCAAATGTCTCAAGTGATTTTTCTTTTTGGGGGGGAGGGGGCAAATACCTGGAACTGAATTAAGGGGCACTCGACCACTGAGACACATCCCTAGCCTGGAAGCTCATTGTCAGTTACCTCAAATGCATCAGGCTACTGAAGACTGGGAGGTTTGAATAGTATATGACTGTTACTGTGTAGATGTTTTTACTCCTTTTTGAAAATTTTTGTTTTTAATTATTTATTTTTCTCACTCTCTCTATTTTCCTTTTGTTTACCTGTTTCCTCAGCATCTATTTCCCCTTTTCTCATGCTAACAACCAACTTCTTTTGACTCTGCTTTCACTTTTGCTATGATTAGTACTTCTATATAATCTTTTCTTACCCCATTAACAGTTACATCCTACACCCCTCCACATCCTCTTTGTCCACGATTAGAAACTGTAGACCCCATTGCAAATCTATTTGTTATACTGTGGGTAATAATTGAACTCATTCTCTCTGTTTATTATGACAATATTGTTAACATCTTCATAGTGGCAATTTGGTTTAGGGCTGCATATTGTCTGTACTGAGTGCTGCTAATATTGATCTCCCCTTAAAGAAGTTTTGGAAACCTGCAGGGTCCCTAAAAGCCTATGGGAGGGGAAACTGTAATACCCCAGATCTGCACTGCTAGAAGGCAAGATACATGAACAACATGAAAAAACAAGGGAAGAAAGTGTTCCAAACAATCCAAGATTCTATATTAATAAAATCCAATGACAGCATGGTAGAAGAAATGTCAGAAAAGGAGTTCAGAACATACTTAACTAAAATGATTCATGAAGCAAAGGATGAAATAAGAGAGCAAATGCAGGCAATGGATGATCATGCCAATAAACAGTTGAAAGAGTAACAGAAATCCTTGAAATGAAGGAAACAATAAACCAAATAAAAAACTCAATAGAAAGCATCCCCAACAGACTAGATCACTTGGAAGACAGAACCTCAGAAAATGAATGCAAAATATTTAATCTTGAAAATAAACTTGACCAAACAGAGAAGATGGTAAGAAATCATAAACAGAACCTCCAAAAACTATGGGATATCATGAAAAGACCAAATTAAAGAATTACCAGGAGAGAAGAAAGCACAGAGAAACAAACCAAAGGAATAAACAACCTATTCAATGAAATAATATCAAAAAATTTACCAAACCTGAAGAATGAAATGGAAAATTAACTACAAGAGGCTTATGGAACACCAAATGCACAAAACTACAACAGATCCACACCGAGGCACGTTATAATAAAAATACCTAACATCCAAAATAAAGATAGAATTTTAAAGGTTGCAAAGAGAAAAGCATCAAATTACAAATAGGGGGAAAACGATATGGATATCAGCATATTTCTCAGTCCAGACCCTAAAAGCTAGAAGGTCCTGGAACAACATATTTCAAGCTCTGAAAGAACATGGTTTTGAACCAAGAATCTTATACCCAGCAAAACTTACCTTCGAATTTGAAGATGAAATAAAACCCTTCCATGATAGACAAAAGTTAAAAGAATTTACAAATAGAAAGCGTGTGTTACAGAAGATTCTCAGCAAAATATTCCATGAGGAGGAAATGAAAAACAACAATGTAGGTCAGCAAAGGGAGGAACTACCCTAAAGGAAAAGCCAATCAAAGGAGAAACCAAGTCAAGTTAAAAACTAAAAATAAGACCTAGTGACCAGGAATACAAATCATATCTCAATAATAATCCTGAATATTAATGGCCTAAACTCATCTATCAAATCATAGACTGGCAGATTGGATCCAACATATGCTGCCTTCAAGAGACTTATCTCATAGAAACAGACATTCACAGACTAAAGGTGAAAGGATGGGAAAAAATCTACCACACACATGGACTAAATAAAAAAGTGGGTGTTTCCACCCTTATATTAGATAAAGTGGACTTTAAGCCAAAGGTAGTCAGAAGGGCTAAAGAAGGACATTTCATACTGCTAAGGGAACCATAACTGAGGAAGACATAATGATCATAAGTATTTATGCCTCAAACAACAGAGCATCCATACACATCAAACAAATCCTTCTCAATTCCAGGAATCAAATAGACTACAACACAATAATTTTGGGTGATTCTAACACACTGCTGTCAGAATGCTTGAGAAAATACTTTCCCCTCCAGAGTCCTATCAAAAGAGTATGTTAGCTAACTTTGGATTTTTGCCAATGGAGAGAGAGAAAAACAATCTTTCATCCACAGTTTTAATTTAAATTTCTCTTTTTTAATGAGTGAAGTTAACAATCTTGTTTATTAATAGCAAATTTTATTTCCTTTTTCTGTGTTTTGAAAGGGTTATGATTTTTTCAATTTACATGTTAGGAAGGATAGCTTCTTGTGATATGAGCTGGAAATATCTCCTTTAGTTGTCGTTCTAAAAAAGTTTGTTTATGATGCTTCTTTCCATAAAAAATGATTTTTATGTAACGAAAAGTACAAGTGAAATAATTTATGACTTGGGGATTTTGAGTCATGAAATTTTAGATAGTTCTTGGTAACTCCATATTTGTGAAGAAAAAAATTTCAAGTTTTCTTCTTATTATTTAATGGTTGTGTTATTTTAAAAATATCTTTGGTACATATGGAATTTATCATGGTATATGAGGTAAGGCAAGGATATTACTTTACTTATTCCTACAACATTTATTGACTACTTCTTTTTCCCAGTGATTTGAGATGATGTCCTCTATACAATCAATTTCTATATGTATCTGAGTATATTTATATCTGGGCATTATGGTTTGCTAATAGACCAGTATGATACTCATTTTAAAAATGCCTTAATGTGTTTTAGTGCTGATCCAACCTCTATGTTTATTTTTTTTGCTAAGTTTACCATAAGGTGATATAGCTTAAAACTGTTTTCATTGAGATTTTGTGAAATTTACTAATTAATTTACACAATATGTTTCCTTCTATATGCAGAAAGACTATTTTTTGTCTTCATTGATACTTTGTTTTATTTTTAATAGGTCTCACATTTTATTGACAAACATATTAATATATTTTTGTTACTGTTTCACATTTTTATTGCCAAACATATTAATATATTTTTGCTACCATTATATGTGAAATATTTTCTTCCATTAAATCTTCCAAAAGAGTATTTGAATATATGCAAAGTGCTTATTTTTGTATGTTGATTTTGTACTTGGTAATCTAATTGAGCTATTTGTTTGTAGTAGCTGTTAATAAAATATCTTGAATCTACAAAAAGAAAAAAAATAGTACATTGTCTCGATTTAACTAATGATGTAAATTCACTAATTTATTAAGCTTACCTACTAAGTGTCAAGAATCCTCCTAAGAACTGGAGATCCACAATAAGCAATATACTTCATCTTCATCTGCCCTCGATTAGAGAGAGCAGTGAAAGACACTGACCCAGGCACAGATGATGTGTACTAGCAAAAAGTGTGCCACCTCAGCTGTTTGGGGAGCACAGTGGAAGACCACAAACCACTTTTACAAAATCAGGGGAGATTTCTGCTTGACCTTCACACATCAGGTGAGATCAGAAAGGAAGCAGGCTTAAGTAGGCAACAAAGCAGAAAAGTAAGTATGATTTGACAATCAACAGATGCCAGCAAAAGGACCTTAGGCAATGTGCAAAATAATAGAGAATATATATAAATGCTATTAGAAATCTAAAAGTGTTTCCAGTTATTCAGTAATTGGCTGTGGTGGTATAGAGTATGGTGTGTGCATTTCAAGTAATATTTTATAGGTTTGCAGATGAAAAAATTGTAGAGAATTGCACTTACTTAAGCAGGATCTGGATTTCCAAGAATTCCCTGCTCTGCACAGTTCTGAGTTAGGAGTCCCAGAAAAGTATATTTTGCATGCAATTTGGAAGGCAAAGCAAAGTTGTGGCAGGCGTATTCTTTCAAAAGGAAGAGCACTTGCTCATCATGGTCCAGCTGCCAGTTTCCCTTGCTGACTGGGTCAGCAGCCAGTCTCTCACTCCTGCAGGTCAGTGTTTCTCCATCAATTTCTTCAATTCCTGGGCTCGGCATGTGTTTTGTTGTCAGGGAGGATGGCAGCTTCTCTTTGCAGGTCAACTGCATCATCAAGTTGGGAGGCTGGGAGGCCATGACAGATCAATAGGGATATAGTCCAGCTTCCTAGGTCCAGCTCATCCTCAGGAGTCCAGTTTGTCCTTGTTTCACCTCTACTTCCCAGCTATTCTTCCTTCTCAACTGCCTGCCCAGCTGACTTCAGGCTCTTGTAACCAGACATGGAGCAAGAACTTTCAACAGACTGTTGATCTGCTTTCTCAGTTCCATGCAGTGAAATTCTGAGAGCAAATTTCTTCTTTTTATATATACTACACATATGTGTCTACACGTGTGTGTGTGTGTGTGTGTGTGTGTGTGTGTGTACACTTCGTGATTGAAGCATACTAAATATATATATTTCTCTAACTGAGCCCTGACAGCTAAAATGATATTTGCATTCATTTTATCATAATACTGAAAAGGGCTTATGGGATTATATGAAGTTTAAAAGGTCAGTATGCAGAGTTTATGCAAATTCTAATTTCCATAGTTTAAATGTACTATCATCTAAAATTCATCAAAATATTATCTGTAATTTTATTTTGATTGAGTGGGACAATGTGAGTTTTTTTGTCTTTAAATCTTTCACTGTTTCCACCTTTGAAAAAATGAGTATGCATTAATTTTATCCTTTAAATCACTAACAAAATAGAAACTTGTTTCCATGATAATAAATCTTTAGAATAAAGAAAAGACAGTCACCTAACTGTATGACTGTAGGTCTTCTTAATTCAGAAAAATGCTTCCTTGAGGGCTTTCTAAATGCTGATAGTAAAAAAAAAAAAAAAAAAAAAAAAAAAACATAGAAGTAGAAAGGGTCATAAACAATTAGAGCCACATTTTCAATGTGTTCTGTTAAGTCTCAGCCACAAAACTTCATGAATGCTAATTTGGAAAACTGGGACATATTCCCTAGCATGACTCTGTGTCTTTCTCTATGGAGGAGTACAAGTTTAAAAGATTTTTAGGCAAGTTTGTTAAAAGCATGTGTTTGAAATCTAAATTTAAGTACTTACAAATACATACTCATCTACCTTATGTTATATACCCCCAAATACATGGACATTCAAAGAAATTTCTTTTTTTAATAACTATTTCCAAGTTTTGAATAAATGTAATAACTACCTATGTTTCACTTAAAAATTACACATATACGTATACAAGTTTCATCTTTAAGATAGATGTCTTTTAAAAATAATCTTTATAATCTTTATATATGTTTCTAGAAAGTCACCATTTACAAGAATTTCTGTAATTCCATAAGACATTCTGCTTTTCACTGGTTGACAACAAAGAGGTCCAAAGTTGAAGAGATTAGGTTAAAGTTCTCATCCAACTGATCATCACCATCATCAACTATAAAATTCACTACCTGATTATTTCTAGAAATTAGCTTCCTTAACACTTAAATATTAATGTCTTTGGAAAAATTCATAAACATTTCCGCAACCCATAATACATTAGTTTTCTGCTATCAGGCGAACCTGGTCATAGAGTTATTTGATACTTAAGTAAAAAATACTTGACAATATTAATAACACAAGAATATGAAATCTTTGTAAATCAAAATAAATTATACATTAGTATCTTTAGAAAATATAGACCATGAATATAAATTTCCACTAGATTATTTCTGTAGAGCATGCAAAAGATGATTTAACTGTATTTTATCAAATAATTACTTTTTCAAGTGTTAATTATGAGAGTGTGTTCAGATTTTTAATGGAAAAGTTTGGGAATGTTTCTTATAGTGAATGTCCAGGATAACTGTACAAGTAAATCAACATCATAAAGTGTCCATTTTCCAATTCAGTCATTTGGTGCAGGAGACTTCCAAGGGTAAAACCAGTCCATCAGCTATTTTAAATAATAGATGTGAAAATTATATAACATCCAAATTATAATACACATAAGGAAAACGTTATTGATATACAAGTTGGTCATTGTAAAAGGATTTTCCCTATTTGTAACAATGAAGAACATAGTAACACCTTCTACAAGTCACAGGGTTGTTTTGTAGATAAATGAAAAATGTAAAGTAGATATAAAATTGCTATTTTTATCTATTCAGTATTTATCTATTGAATTTATAATTATCACACTGTAAAAATTATTTTCACAAGAATTTTCACATGTAGGGGTTAAAATACTCATTTGCACATAATTATTTTATGTAAATGGTTATTCTTAAGGGTACAATGACAGATTTTTTTATTGTGGAGTTAAATTGGATCCGCCCAGATTCCTATCCTTTCTAAAGATTAGAAATCTTTCTTATTTCCTGTACAACTTTGTTTCTTTCCTGTGGAGAGAGGACAGTTTAGTTCTGTAGACTAAAGGAAATACAATATCTCTCCCTCTCTCCCTCGTGATCTGGATAAGATTGAAATAGTCCCCATGCAAAGTATGACAAAGAAAAAGGAAAAGAAATTAAAATTAATGATAAGAAAACTACTCCTTCCTTGTTACCCCTGAGTGGGCTGAAAACACCTAAGAGAGCTTAGAACTGTGGTCATGACCAGTAAACTCAATCTTTCAATGACCAGTTTGCAACTGTACCACTGCTGAGCTGAAATAAAATGCTACACTTGATGAGTCCCTGAGTTCCTTGTATTAATGCTTATTTATGATTCATTACTACAGGTGCTCTTTTGGGGTTCCACTTACATCACTCTTTTACAGAAGCAGTAATCAAAAAATTACAAGTAGGTTAAAATTTTACGTAAGCATATGGATTTCATTAGAAGTGGTTTCACACTTAAATTTATTAGAACCATTATTTACTTTTCCATGATTCTGCTATTAGATTGTTTTAAAATGTTTTGAAGTTCACAATCAATAGTAATACAGCTAATATTTTGCATGCTTGCTAAATACTATTCATTGTTAAGCACTGAATTTTCATTACCTCCTTTCTAACTTAAACAACCGTATAATTGAGATGCCATTATCATTCACATTTTACACATGAGAAAACAAGAGTCTCACTGTTTAGTTTAATGATCTCTTACGTATAGAGGTAAAGTAATTAATAGGCATTAGAGGCAAGATTGGAATCTATGCTTACCAAACAACCCAAAGTTTACTCTGAACCACCATCAGGAGCCATCCTACTCCTGATCCATGCAGACAAATAGCATAAAGAAAGTTGCATATACAGATTTTTTTTCTAATATTTATCTGTAGAGTAATAGACATCAACATGAGTTATATGCCTGGCATGTTGTAAGTCAGGGATGTTTTTGTAAAAAGAGCAGGGCCTTTGGAACAAGGCTGATCAGGGCTGACCTGCAACCCTCAGACCCAGAATGCACTGTCACTCATGTTACCTGCCCTTTTTAATAACCATTTATTCATCCGTAAAATAAGGGCAATGATAACTACCTTGAGAATTTTTGTGTTAAACAAGATACAATGTTACAATAGCTAGCCCAAAATAGTCTCAAGCTATTTTTTCCTGCTAACCATATTTTTTAAACATCCATAACACTTTCTATAGAAAGATTGAACTCATATCTCGGTCATCCCTAAATACAAACCACATACATTGCACTTTTAATTCTGACCTAGCATTCATTAAATTCTATAACAAAATTAGGATTTCTTTTTTTTTTAAATCATGGTAAAAGCCTTGACCTTAAAATACTCTGATAAGGTAAAGCACAAGTCAACTGCTCTGAAAGTGTTACTACAAACAGCAGTAGAAATTGTGGCAAAGGGAATCCTGAGGGAAAGAAAGACTGCAAACAACTGATGTGCAAGCAACTGATGTGCGAACAACACACAGGTGGGAAAAGGCATTATTCAGAGCAATCCTCAAAGAACTGCTCAGAATCAGGCCAAGGACTTTTACGCAGTGCTCCATGCAATTCAGATATTAATCTGTCTCTTTGTCCTGTATTTATGTGGTACATCCCTGGACGTTGAAGAGAGTTCTATAAAAATACCCTGATGACTTCTAATACCCTATGGGTTCATGTACTCAAAACAAAAAGAAAAACAAAACCAAAATCTGAAATATTACACATCAGGTTCCTAATGGTAGTCCACTGTTAATCTGCCAAATGTAATTTTAGATCTTAGTGATAGGAAAGTTTCAACATAGGAAACAAACACTAGTATTGATTTACTAGTACTTTATGATTATTTGATGTATTAAGAAAATGTGAATATGTAAAGCATAATGTGAACAACAACAATTCAGGATACATATTAACTGGTTTTTTAAAAAGTTTTAAAATAACTCAGCCTATATTGGTTAATGTGGACAGTTTTCAGATACTGGACTTGAGCAACACCATGTATCCCAAACCAAGTAAATAATTTGATTTCTATCAACATTTTCCATGGTGAAAGAAACTTCAATATTCTAAGATGTAAATTAAATATGCCTTATTAAAAATGGCAGCATTTCCTGAAACCTGCTTAGTTGCATGTTAGCAATCCTTAATTTTATATTAAAAACATTTTATCTAAAAGGAGCATAAACTAAGTTTTTATGTTTTGTTGACTTGTTGATTGTATTTTTATCAGAGAGAGGTGAAAGGAAATGTTCTAAATTTTCTATGTATGCACATAAAAGCATTTATATATACAAATATATATGTGTATATATGGTATAATATTTCAGTCATATAATACCACACATCACACATAAACACACACGCACACATGTTGAAAGAGAAAACAGTGTATTCCAAATCATATGAGTATCTTTGCTAGAGGTACATGAGTTTTTATACATGTATTTAAGTGTGTGTGTGTGTGTGTGTGTGTGTGTGTGTAAAGTCACTGATTTCCTGATTTGAAGAATTTATAAAGTTGTAATTAAAATTTATAAAATTGTAATTAAATATTCTTAAAGAAGGAAAAGGCTTTATTTACTAAAACTATGAAATCTATTAACCTTCTGCTTACTTTTTCTATTTAAAAAAGTGTGTGTCAGCAGTGTATCACCAAAAAAGCTCTATGATGCTCTGAAAATGGTATAGCCTTGGGGATTAAACAAAGTGGGTTCTGTACCCTGAACAATCACTTAAGTCAGTGAACCTGACCTTGACCATGCTTCTTTACTTCTGTACCTCCTCTTCTTCTTTCTCTCTCTCTCTCTCTCTCTCCCCCCTTCCTCTTCTTTCTCATATACAAATGTTTTGAAGAGAAATAGAGATAAGATATATAAAATGCATTAAATATATAAAAGGCACTAAATACATAAAAGCATAGGATGGAATGCTTACAAAAATTACATTTTGGCTGCCTTCTTCTTGGGTCGCTGGGAAGATGGAGGAAGAGACGGAACAGCAAGGAGGCAGAGCACAGCATTGGACAGATTTGTGAACTGGAGGGAGAGCTGGGTAAAACAGACAGTAAGCAAATAGACTGTAGATTTATATCACAAATTATCAGCAACCATATTGCATGTATATACATGAAATGCCCCAATTAAAAGAAAATGTTTGCCAGACTGATCTAATAATAAAACTCAGCCCCATGTTGCCTGTAAGAAGGTTGGCAAGGATATAAGTAAATGGAACTTTCATACGCTGCTAGTAGGAGTGTAAAATTAAACAACCAAGGCTGCAATATGGTTTGGTGTTATGTTTCAAAACTAAACATAAGCCTACCCTCTGATGCAGCAATTCCCATTCCTTAGTATATACTAAACAAATACGTGAGTTTGTATTTATCCATAATAGCCAAACACTGGGGGGGAGAAGCTCTATAGTGTTAAGAATTAAGATCACATTTACCTTGGAGAGAGTTAAGTGGGAATGCTCCCTACATGGTAAGTTATTGAGACGTACTTTCACTCATTGAGACATTCTTTTTACTCCCCTCCCCCCATGTTTATTATCCTTCAACAAGACAATTAGAAAAATAGATTATAAGAATTAAATTGCTGGGTTTATCAAATGTTGCTGAAATACGATAAAAACACTATTGGTAAATCAGAACTTATATTTTGTTTGAGTCGCTTAATGGGTATGGAGGTGGCTATTCTTGTTTTAGTTAATTCATTGTTTCCACAAATGAAACTGTCTTGCCAAGATAACATGGCACATTTGGATAAGTGTTTGGTAAAGATAGAGGTTCAGAAAATGCCTCTGCGCACCTGTTTTGTGGGTGTGTGCCTTTGGACGAAACTCCCCTAGCTAGGTCTTACTGGTGGTATTAAACCAAAGGAGTGAAAAAGACTAGACAGTACTTACTGTCTACAGCTGGTCAGCAGTACTGTATGCCTAGTATATAGAGAAATTGCATGTGAGGTTGGAGCTGGATTCATTTTAAAGAAACTCCTGGATGGGCTGGCGGGAGTTTGAAACCGGGTTCCTCCTGGGTGCCCTCCGGAGTTCTCAAGCCCTGCGTCTGCTCCTGAAGCGGGGCGGAAAGCGGATCTGCCGGAGTGGGGCATTGTTGGGACCCCAGGAGGGACCCTCATGCCAGGCGGCGAGGATGGCGCAAGGAAGAGGAACCGAGGGAGAAGCCCCGAAAATAACCTGCCCGCGGCTTCGGAGCCGCGGAGAAGCCAGGGTCCCCTCCAGTACACCACATTGCATCTGTTGTCACATCTCCTCAGATTCATCATGGCTGCGGTGGCTTCTTGGACTTCAATTTCAATGACCTCAACAATTCCCAAGGCCAGCTGAGAAAAGCATCGTAAGGCAGAATATTTACACAGCTGAAAGTCAAGGTCCAGTCCAGCTGAAGAGAAAGTATCCTCAGTTGGAAGACTAAGGTCATCTTGAAGTCAAGGTTCAGGTCCACGGCTCCCGTGTCTCCCAGGCCACCCTGAATCACCAGATTGGTCTCTCCAGTGTGGTCAGCCCCCGGCTGAAACAAAGAAAGGCATTTCTATCAGCTCTGACCTCTCTAATTTTGTTACTTCGGTGGAAGAAACCCAGGATGACCAGTCAAGCCCAGAGCTCTGACACCATGGCCCGCGGTTCGATAACATTCTCAGATGTGGCCATAGACTTCTCCCAGGAGGAGTGGGCCTGCCTGACCTCTGCCCAGAGGGACCTGTACTGGGATGTCATGTTGGAGAACTACAGCAACTTGGTCTCACTGGATTTGGAATCCTCATGTGAGGCCAAGAGTTTAGCTATACAAAAGAACATTTACAAAATGAATCTTCACAAAAGGAATTCGGGTAGCAAAAGTAAGTCTCATCACCCGAACAGGATGCGCCAAGGCGAGTCTGAAGTAACCCAGGGCTCCCAAGAGAGAAATCGCAGTCCAGTAAAAGTCAGCTCCAGAAAAGCGCCAGCCAGCAGAGAGCGCACACCTCCGCGACCACACCCGAGACCCCACGGTAAGGAGAGCTCCTACGAGTGTAAGGAGTGCGGGAAGGCCTTCAGCCGCGGCTACCAGCTCAGCCAGCACCAGAAGATCCACACCGGGGAGAAGCCCTACGAGTGTAAAGACTGCGGGAAGGCCTTCCGCTGGGGCTCGAGCCTGGTCATCCACAGGAGAATCCACACCGGGGAGAAGGACTACGAGTGCAAGGACTGCGGGAAGACCTTCATCTGCGGGTCCAGCCTCATCCAGCACAAGAGGATCCACAGCGGGGAGAAGCCCTACGAGTGCAAGGACTGCGGGAAGGCCTTCATCTGCGGGTCCAGCCTCATCCAGCACAAGAGGATCCACACGGGCGAGAAGCCCTACGAGTGCCAGGAGTGCGGGAAGGCCTTCACGCGGGTCAACTACCTCACGCAGCACCAGAAGATCCACACCGGGGAGAAGCCGCACGAGTGCAGGGAGTGCGGGAAGGCCTTCCGCTGGGGCTCGAGCCTCGTGAAGCACGAGCGGATCCACACGGGCGAGAAGCCCTACAAATGCACGGAGTGCGGGAAGGCCTTCAACTGCGGCTACCACCTCACGCAGCACGAGAGGATCCACACTGGTGAGACGCCTTATAAGTGCAAGCAGTGTGGGAAGGCCTTTATTTATGGGTCAAGCCTGGTCAAACACGAGCGGATTCATATGGGAGAGAAGCCCTACGAGTGTAAGGAGTGTGGCAAGGCCTTTAGTCACGGCCATCAGCTTACACAGCACCAGAAAACTCATATTGCAAAATCATATGCATGTAAGGAATGTGGAAAGGTGTATAACCATGCGAACCATCTCAGAGAACATCAGAAGACCCATTACAGCTGAGAAACCTTCCAAACACCACCCACACCCAGGCCTCCATCCTGCATTCATCTCTTCCTCAACACAAGGGAAACCCATGATTTAATTTAACGTAAGAAAGCCTTCACTGGCCATTCTTCTCATTGGAGAATATCAGAAGTCATCCTAGAGGCAAATTTGGAGAGTTGGAGAAGTCATTTCCCTAACGAGTACGACATGCTCAGCCATGTTTACTGGACAGGCTGGCTGAGCAAATGCACAGAGCCTGCCAATGCCATTCCATCTTTTCACACTTGAGGTTCATTGAGGTTCATTCTAGGGACAACTGCTGGTGTAATGTGGGGAGGCCGTTAGCCATGACCCGTTCCCTGCCAGTCATCACCATCCACCTCTACCCACCGTGAGACACACAGCACACTGCTCATCACCCTGTGCATTACAGATGCTCCTTAGCACACAGTAGGGTCATGTCCCAACAAACCCACCCTACTTGAAAAGAAAGTCCCAACGGCATTTAATACACCTGACTGACCAAACATCATAGGTTAGCCCAGCCTACCTGAAATCCGCTCAGAACGTTCCCGTTAGCCTAAGTTGGGCAAAATCATCTAACACAAAGGCTGTGTCTCACCAAACTTATTAAATATTATATAGAAAGTGAAAGTCAGTGGTTCTATTGGGCACACTATCCACCATTGCAAAATTCTAAAATCAGTGGTTCTATGGGGCACACTTTCCGCCATTGCAAAGTTCTAAATCAGTGGCTCTATCGGGCAGCTTTCCGCCATTGTGAAGTTCTAAAATCAGTGGCTCTATTGGGTACGCTTTCCGCCATTGTGAAGTTCTAAAATCAGTGGCTCTATCGGGTATGCTTTCCGCCATTGTGAAGTTCTAAATCAATGGTTCTATCGGGTGCACTTTCTGACATCGTGAAGTTCTAAAATCAGTGGCTCTATTGGGTATGCTTTCCGCCATCGTGAAGTTCTAAAATCAGTGGCTCTATTGGGTATGCTTTCTGCCATTGTGAAGTTGAAAAATCATTGGCTGTATTGGGTACACTTCTTGCACATTATGTTGAAAAAGATGAAAGTTAAAATATCTGTAAATCGGGACCGTCTATATATGTAGAATGTATGTTATGTGCATTGTTTGTACATAGGGATATCACACCTACCTAAACTGCTATTGTGGGGATTAAATGTTCGATACTTGTAAACTCTCTGAAAACGTATCTGGGGTGTTGTTTCGGATCAGTATCTATCACCTGTTGTTCTTGTGATCATCACCATTAGTGTTTTAGTGAGTTATCAAGACCACCTGGCATGCAGTGACTTTAGAAAAGACTATGAACATCTAGGTTTCAGAAAGCACCAAAGATGACTATGAGTCACATCTTGGCTGGACAGTCCGTAAGTGCGCAGAGGGCGTGCACAGAGCGGTCAGGTTGGACTTCCTCAGAAGTGCAAGGCTGTGAAATGATGCCTCGAGACAGAGAAGACGGCGCACAGCAGATTGGAGGCAGATGTCCACTCTGCCCCTGCCTGACAAAGGACTCAGTGGAACATGTGGAGAATCCCGCATGTCAGAACAAAGCAGCAGAGGGGCAAGAGTAAGCACCTCACCAGAGAAGATCACAGACGGCCAACAAGCAGGTGGAAACGTGCTCAGCAGGCGGCTCCAGGGGTGCCAGTCAGGCCACGGTGGGCAGCACCTCAGGGTCACCAGGGCTCGGGTCAAAACCGCAGCAGCAGAGAGTGCGTGTCAAGTGTCTCACCACAGATGACAAGCAAGTGATGGACACGTTTGACTCAGTCATTCCACGTTGTATACATGTATTAAAACATCCCATTGTACTCTGTAAATGTGATCTAAACAGTAAAAAGTGTCATTCAATTGTCCAAAAATACTAATAAAGGAATTTTTAAAACCAAAAAAAAAAAAAAAAAAAGAAACTCCTGTGTAGTAAGCTGTGTAAGAAGAAAGGCTCAAATGAGCACTTTAACTGGGAACTCATGTATCCTTAATTCCTTGGCATCAAAAACTAAGTAATAGAGGTTTTCAAGATGGTGGACTAGAGGGTGACTGTGTTTCATGTTGCTCCAGGACTCAGGATTGAAGAAGAGGAGGTATTGAGAGACTAGGGACCAACTCAGAGCCGCTGGGTGGATCTCTTCCACTGGGCAAGGCTCCCCGGCCAGGATGGTGGTCCTGGAATGCAGGGAAATTCATGGGGTGGAGTTGCCCAGCAAGGCTCCCAGTCCTGGGCAGCAGGACCACACCCCGGTTGACTTCTCGGAGGAGGGCCGCCCAGCGAGAAACTCACAGTGTGAGGCTCCCTGGCCCAGGCAGTAGGTCCAGACCGCTGGGAATGTCTCAGAGGAGAGCTGTTCAGCCAAGGCGGTAGTTCTGGACCAAAGGGAACCTCTCGGAGGAAAGCTGCCCAGCGAGACATCCCCACGGGGTGAGTCTTCCCCACCGGGCAAAGTTTTCCCACCAGGACGGTAGAACCAGAGACACAGGCCCAGAACAGCCATGCCTCAGCCCACAGTCTAGTTCTCCTTTGGCTGACCATTGGTTGACAAGTGAAGGTGCCTTTGCCTACTAGCAGGGAATATAACCCACGTGAAGGCCACCACCCATAGAAGGGTAGCTTCCTTGTGGATCACTGCATTATCAAGTTCCTCCAAGACTTCAGGCTACTGAAGGCTAGAGGGCAAGTTTTTGGACATCTACAGAGACACTATATGTCAATAGAGGAAATCTGCAATATCTCAGTGTTCCACTACAAGAGGGGTAGATACCCGAGCAATATGAGAAAACAAGGGAAGAAAATGTCCCAAACAAACCTAGATGCTACATCAATAAAATCCAATGACAGTATGGCAGAAGAAATGTCAGAAAGGGAGTTCAGAATGTACATAATTAAAACAATCAGGGAAGCAAATCAGGAGATGAAAGAGCAAATGGAGGCTTTCAATGATTGCACCAATCAATGATTAAATGAGCAAATGCGGGAAGCAAAAGATCATTTCGATAAAGAGTTAGAGATACTGAAACAAACAAACAAACAAACAGAGATCCTTGAAATGAAGGAAACAATAAACCAAATTAAAAACTCCATAGAAACCATAATCAATGGGATAAAACACCTGGAAGACAGAACCTCAGACATTGAAGACAAAATATTTAATCTTGAAAACAAAGATAACCAAACAGAGAAGATGGTAAGAAATCATAAACAGAATCTACAAGAATTATGGGATATCATGAAAAGGCCAAATTTAAGAATTATTGGGATAGAGGAAGCACAGAGAAACAAACCAAAGGAATGAACAAACTATTCAATGAAATAATATCATAAAATTTCCCAAATCTGAAGAATGCAATGGAAAATCAAGTACAAGAGGCTTATGGGACTCCAAATACACAAAATTACAACAGACTCACACCAAGGCACATTATAATGAAAATACCTAACATACAAAATAAAGACAGAATTTTAAAGGCTGCGAGAGAAAAAAATCAAATTACATTCAGGGGGAAACCAATAAAAATATCAGCAGATTTTTCAACTCAGACCCTAAAAGCTAGAACAGCCTGGAATGACACTCTGAAAGAAACTGGATGCCAACCAGGAATCTTATACCCAGCAAAACTTACCTTCAGATTTGACTACAAAATAAAATCCTTCCATGATAAACAAAAGCTAAAAGAATTTACAAAAAGAAAGCTGGCACTACAGAACATTCTAAGCAAAAATTCCATGAGGAAGAGGAGGAAGAGATGAAAAAAATAACAAAACAATGTAAATCAGCAAAGGGAGGAGCTATCCTAAAGGAATAGCTAAATAAAGGAGAAACCAAGTCATGTCAAAAAACAAAAATGAGTCAAATGACCGGGAATACAAATCATATCTCAATAATAACCATGAATGTTACTGGCCTGAAATCATCAATCAAAAGACATAGACTGGCAAATTGGATTAAAAAGAAAGATTCAACAATATTCTGCCTTCAAGAGACTCATCTCATAGAAAAAGACATCCACAGAATAAAGCTGAAAGGATGGGAAAAAACATACCTTGCACACGAACTCAGCAAAATGCCGAAGTATCCATTCTCTTATCCGATAGTAGTAGTAGTCAGAAGGGATAGTAGGTAGTCAGAAGGGGTAAAGAAGGACACTTCATACAGCTTAAGGGAAGCATAAATCAGCAAGACATAACAATCATAAATATCTATGCCCCCAAAAATGGCTCATCCATATATGTCAAACAAATCCTTTTCAATCCAGGAATCAAATAGACCACAACACAATAATACCTAGGTGATTTTAATACACCTCTCTCACCACTGGAAGATCATCGAAACAAAACTGAAAAAAGAAACCATAGATCTCAATAACACAATCAATAATTTAGACTTAATGGACATTTTATAGAACATACCATCCAACAAAGAGCAAATACACTTTCTTCTCAGCAGCACATGGATCCTTCTCTAAAATAGTCCATATATTATGCCACAAAGCTACTGTTAGCAAATACAAGAAGATAGAGATACTATCTTGTATTCTATCAGATCATAATGGATTGAAATTAGAAATAAATGACAGAATAAAAAACAGAAACTACTCCAACACTTGGAGATTAAATAATATGCTATTGAATGATGAAGAGATAACAGAAGACATCGGGGGGAAATCAAAAAATTCTTAGAGGTAAATGAGAACAGAGAGACATCATATCAAAATCTCTGGGACACTATGGGAAAGCAGTATCTACAGAAAAATTTATTTCATGGAGCACATTCAATAAAAGAAGAAAAAATCAACAAATAAATAACCTACACTACAGCTCAAAAGTCTAGAAAAAGAAGAACAGAGCAACACCAAAATAGTAGAAGACAGAAAATAGTTAAAATCAGAGCTGAAATCAATGAAATTGAAACAAAAGAAACAATGGAAAAAATTGACAAAATAAATAGTTGGTTCTTTGAAAAAATAAACAAAATTGATAACCCTTAGCCGCACTAACAAAGAGAAGGAGACAGAAAACTCAAATTACCAGAATTTGGAATGAACAAGGAAATATCACGACAGACACAAGTGAAATACAAAACATAATTAGAAGCTATTTTGAAAATCTATACTCCAACAAAACAGAAAATCTTGAAGACATCAACAGGTTTCTAGAGACATATGAATTACCTAAACTGAACGAGGAGGACATACACAATTTAAATCGACCAATTTCAAGTAATGAAATAGAAGAAGTCATCAAAAGCCTACCAACAAAGAAAAGTCCGGGACCAGATGGGTTCTCAGTCAAGTTCTACAAAACCTTTAAAGAAAAGCTCATTCCAATACTCCTCAAAGTATTCCATGAAATAGAAGAGGAGAGAAACCCGTCCAAACTCATTCTATGAAGCCAATATCACCCCGATACCTAAACCAGACAGAGACACATCGAGGGAAGAAAATTTCAGAACAATATCCTTAATGAACGTCGACACAAAAATTCTTAACAAAATTTTAGCAAATTGCATACAAAAATATATTAAAAAGATAGTGCACCACGATCAAGTGGGTTTTATCCCAGGGATACAAGGTTGGCTCAACATCCGGAAATCAGTAAATGTCATTCACCATATAGACAGACTTAAAGTCAAGAATCACATGATTATTTTGATATATGTAGAAAAAAGTGTTTGATAAAATACAGCACCCCTTCATGCTCAAAACACTAGAAAAAATAGGGATAGTGGGAACATTTTTTAACATTGTAAAGGTATCCATGCTAAGCCCATAGCTAATATCATTCTAAAGGGTAAAAAACTAAAAGCATTCCCCCTAAAACCTGGAACAAGGCAGGATGCCCTCTTTCACCACTTCTATTCAACATTGTCCTGGAAACTCTAGCCAGAGCAATTAGACAGACCATGGAAATTAAAGGGATATGAATAGGAAAAGAAGAACTCAAACTATCCCTACTTGCTGTAGACATGATTATATATGGAGAGGAACTGGGAAATTCCACCAGAAAACTCTTAGAACTCATAAGTGAATTCAGTAAAGTAGTAGGATATAAGATCAATGCTCATCAATCTAATGCATTTTTATACATAAGTGATGAATCTTCAGAAAGAGAAGTTAGGAAAACTACCCCATTCACAATAGCCTTGAAAAAAATAAAATACTTGGGAATCAATCTCACAAAAGAGGTGAAAGACCTCTACAATGAGAACTACAAAGAAAGAAATTGAAGAAAACCTTAGAAATTAAAGCAACCTCCCATGTTCTTGGATAGACAGAATTAATATTGTCAAAATGGCCATACTACCAAAAGTGCTATACAGATTCAATGCAATTCCAATTAAAATCCCAAAGATGTACCTTACAGAAATAGAGCAAGCAATCATGAAATTCATCTGGAAGAATAAGAAACCCAGAATAGCTAAAACAATCTTTAGCAGGAAGAGTGAAGCAGGGGGTATTGCAATACCAGAACTTCAACTATACTACAAAGCAATAGTAACAAATATGGCATGGTATTGGTACCAAAATAGACAGGTAGATCAATAGTACAGAATACAGGCAGGGACACAAACCCAAATAAATACAGTTTTCTCATACAAGACAAAGGTGCCAAAAATATGCAAAGGAGAAAAGATAGCCTCTTCAACAAATGGTGCTAGGAAAACTGGAAATCCATATGCAGCAGAATGAAACTAACTCCCTATATCTCAACCTGCACAAAACTCAACTTACAATGGAATAAGGACCTTGGAATCAGATCAGAGACCCTGCATCTTAAAGAAGAAAAAGGAGGTCCAAATCTTCAACATGTCAGCTTAGGATCCGACTTCCTTAACAGGATTCCTATAGCACAAGAAATAAAAGCAAGAATCAACACCTGGGATAGATTCAAACTAAAAAGCTTTCTCTCAGCAAAGGAAACTATCAGCAATGTGAAGAGAGAGCCTACAGAGTGGGAGAAAATCTTTGCCACTCATACTCCAGATAGAGCACTAATTTCCAGAATATATAAAGAAATCAAAAAACTCTACACCAAGAATACAAATAACCCAATCAACAAATGGGCTAAGGAAATGAACAGACACTTCACAGAAGAAGAACTACAAGCAATCAACAGATATATGAAAAAATGTTCACCATCTTTAGTGGTAAGAGAAATGCAAATCAAAACTACACTAAGATTCCATCTCACCCCAATTAGAATGGCAATTATCAAGAATACAAGCAACAATAGGTGTTGGAGAGGATGTGGGGAAAAAGGTACACTCATACATTGCTGGTGGGGTTGCAAATTAGTGCAGCCACTCTGGAAAGCAGTGTGCACATTCCTTAGAAAACTTGGGAATGGAACCACCATTTGACCCAGCTATCCCACTCCTTGGCCTATACACAAAGGACTTAAAATCAGCATACTACAGAGATACAGCCACATCAATGTTCATAGCTGCTCAAATCACCATAGCCAGATTGATGCCCTTCAATTGATGAATGGATAAAGAAACTGTGATATATATATATATATATATATATATATATATATATATATATATACACAATGGAATATTACTCAGCCATGAAGAATAATACAATTATGGCATTTGCAGGCAAATGGATGGAATAGGAGAATATCATGCTAAGTGAGATAAGCCAATCTCAAAAAACCAAAGGACGAATGATCTCGCTGATGAGCGGACAATGATACATGATGGGGGGAGGTAGATAGGTAAGTATGGAGGAAGGAGGTACTGTATAGAGGGAACAGAGGTGTGAGATGGGTGTGAGGGGAGGGAAAAATAACAGAATGAATCAAATACCATTACCCTATGTAAATGTATGATTACACAAATGGTATGCCTCTAATTCATGTACAGAGAAACAAGTTGTACTCCATTTGTTTACAATAAAAAAAGATACAAATATAGATATTTTCCTAAATTGCTTCTTGAAAAGCACATCTGAAAGAAAAGTTAAATGTTGTCTTTGAACACTGTAAATGATTAAATAAATTCACTGTATTGTAAAAGGTTTTTAAAAATTACTGTAATTCTGCAATACTGCAAAGCATTTCTTTTTCTTAAAACAAAACATTAGGAAAAAATTAAATTTCATGTGCTGATAGTTTCTTAGATTTTCTCAAGTAAAACACAATTTCAATAGTGTGTTAAAATTAAATATAAACAGCTAATATACATTATGTATGTTGTATGTGTGCTAATATATAAACATGTAAAATATAAAAAGAACTAAGTAATATATTTTGAAAGGTTAAATCATTTTATTTCACTAAAAATAATTATTTTAGCCATCCGTTTAAAAACCTGATATTTTTCATAAAACCATTTTAGTTCATCTTTTACTGGAATTGTTACTTTCATTTTAAATACTCAGGTGCTCCCATTGCTCTCCACAAAACAGTGTGGGCTTGCAAATGCTCCTAATAAAACTTAAATGACTATTCCTTTGCTAACAATCAAAATTTTCTCTTTTAGAATAACAAAACAAAACTTACATCTGTGTTCAGTAATAAGGATCTTACCGGTAGTCAGTGTATAATTGTCAGAAAGTTTTTTTTTGTTTGTTTGTTTGTTTTGGTTTCCTAGATTGATTTTATTTTTTCCTTTTTTTTTCTTTTTTCTTTTTTTTTCTTTTTGATTTTAATAGTTTGTGGAACTGTTGTTAACCAATCCCTGACAGTGGTCCAATTTATCGTCATTAAATTTTTGATTTTATTTTTTACGTATTTTTTTTTAGCTTTTAATTTTTTACAGACTGCATTTTGATTCATTGTACACAAATGGGGTACATCATTTCGTTTCTGTGGTTGTACATGATGTAGCTTCACACCATTCATGTAATCATACATGTACATAAGGTAATGATGTCTGTCTCATTCCACCATTTTTCATACCCCCTCCCTCTCATTTCCTGCTAAGAATTCACATGCTTTGCAGCCAAAACTCATACAAAGTAAGTGCTCCTGTGTTTTGCTACCCATCAGACCACTGGCAGGAAACACCCTGG
The DNA here is from genome assembly GCF_902686455.1 of Sciurus vulgaris. Taxonomy (NCBI): domain Eukaryota; kingdom Metazoa; phylum Chordata; class Mammalia; order Rodentia; family Sciuridae; genus Sciurus; species Sciurus vulgaris. The sequence continues at coordinate 29,417,213 of NC_136468.1, forward strand.
TCTTAAACCCTGTAGGTTCTGGATTCATTTCTCTGGGTTTGAAAAATTAATCTAATACTTATTTTGGATTTAGGCAAAGCACTTAATGTTACATCTTTGTATTTTTCTATCTGTGAATAAATAAGTGCCTAAAATGTTGTTTCAGAATTTAAGAAAGGAAATCCATGGAAAGTGTTTAACACAGAGTCTGGCATTTAGCAAATGCTAAATAAATGTTAGCTGCTATGTTTTTATTATCTTTATCTGTACATTCTATTCTTTTTTGATAGATTTAATTTATCAAAATTTATATTTTATTTTGCCTGTGTAGATTAACAAAAATTTTTAAATTATTTTTTCTGGATTGATTAGGTAGTTCACCTAATTGGTAGATGTATTCCAACTGTTTTGTTGATGAACAAGTCAATATTTCCCTGAACTTCAAATTCTGATAAGGTGAGTACTTGCTTTCATGCGTTCATTATTAAGAAAGTATCTATTATGAATGACAAGGAATTTAGGAATAAATAGATCACAAATTGTATTCTAAAAAGTTCTTACAATATAGTGGGGGGAAATGAAATATAAAAGTTAATTAAATGCAAAACATTAAAAATACAATAAAGTGTCAAAATATTGAACCAAATTAATAGAAGAAAGATAGATACATGTGATGACAGAAATGGTGTCAAAATGTATAACAGCTCGCGAGTCTGCCTTTTATGAATGGACTTAGAGAATCAAAAAGTAAAAACCCTTGTTTACAAAGCCCTCCTGCTTCTTCAGAATTCCGGAGTCGCTCTGCTGGTGATGGCTAGAACTCTAACCTGGCTTGTGTTTTTCGGTTCATCCAACACTGCATGCTGTGTTGGAGTCATTGTGTAGAAAGCATTTACTACCTTTTCATATTCATCATCTTTTCCCCTCATTTTCTGGCAATAATTCCCTTGAAATGAAAAAGTGGAAATGCAAATTGGCCCCAAATCTGGCCAAACAGCCAACTAAAGTCTATATCTAAAATTGAACTGAAACTTCTATGCAAATTATTTTATGTGAATAGAATATTTTTGTGATGAAGTATATATGACATAAAATATTCCATCTTAACCATTTTATATGCACAGTTCTATGGCATTAAGCACATTTGCATTTTTTGTGGCCATTACCACCATCTATCTCTAGGAGCTTTTCATACCCCAACTCAAACGTTGTACCCAGGAAGCATAAATTTCCCATTCCCTCCTCCTTCTGGCAATCACCATTCTGGTTGTTCTCTCTACAAATTTGGTTACTACTCTAGGTGCTTCAGATAAGTGGAATTATACAGTAGTTGTTCTTTGGGGACTGATTTATTTCACTTAACATAATGTCTTCAAGGCTCATCCATGTAGAATGTGCCAGAATTTCCTTCTTTTGGGGGTTTGAATAATCTTCACATTGTTTTTCTATGTGTGCTATTCATTTTATTTTATTTTGCAAAGAACAAAATGAACAGAAACATAATGAAAGTGAAACTTTGAAAATTGATTCTAGGCACTTAGAAAATGGATAATTAGAAAAAAAAATGGGTTATATCCTGGGTTTCCAGCTCTAGAAAGATATCCTGAAATAAAATTTTCACAATAGCTTTCGTAGCTGGCAGCACTATCTGCACAGTGTTAAAAGTGGGCTAAATATCCACACAGTAGATATTAAAAGAAAGGCTCCCTGAATTCTTTTCTGCCACACTTTGACCTTGCTCCACACACATTTTGTTTAGCCACTCATCTGTCAGTGGACACTCGGATTGCTTCCACGTTTAGCTACTGTGAATGATGAGAATATGAACATCAGTGTACAAATATCTGTTCCAGTCTTGGTTTGCTTTTATTTTATGTATATTCCCAAAAGTGGAATTAAGAAATCATATGGTAATTCTATTTTAATTTTTTTGAGATCCTGCTATAACACTTTCCGTTGTTGCTGCATCCTTATAAAATCCTCTACGATGTGAAAAGTTAGCAATTATCCACATCCTCATCAATGCTTGTTAATCTCTATATTGGTTTGAGGAACAACTAGCCTAATGAGTACGTAATAAAATATTTGTAGTAAAGGCAGAGACAGTATCACTTTTACTTCAGCCCTCCAGATACCTGTTATTCAATGTACATTATATGCTAATGTTTTGATATTTGTATGATTCAGTATTTATTCATTGCTATTATTTTATGTATTTGGTCTTATTTTTCATTAGTCTAGAGTCATTCTGTAATTGTACTATATGAAATAGTCCCTTTCTTATTTCATGAAATGCTAAAACAAGGACTTCGAAGTTCATCTCTGCTAATCCAATGTGCTCACCTTACAAATATGTGGTCTCAAAATACCCAGGACTAGGAAAGACAGAAGGAAAGAGGAGATTACTGATTTTTAATCTCCCCCTTGGCGCTTTTTGTTCTTCACCATGATTGCTTCCAAGTACACGGAGTATATGATTAAGTGTGGGTGGAGGTACATAGGCTTGGGAAGCAAAATGCAACAAATAAAATTTTGTGAGCTTATTATTTAGTAAAAATGCTTCTGAAAGAAAATTTATTGCATAATTAGATCTTTACCTTTATGGAACACACAGGCATCAACCTGAAGTTCAGATGTGTCCTACATGTGGGTGCATGGAGGTGATAAGGCACATTTAATTGGTTTGAAAGCTTTCAGTAAAATACTGTCGGGGGATCATCGATAATGCTTTGGTTGTGACTGAAGGAAGAGTAACAGTCCTGAAATTCATTCCATTATAGCTCATCTTTCAGTTGATAAATTCCAGCTCTTTCTTGACCCACCCCTCAAAGACTGTCTTTCACTTCCTCACTAAATTTACTGGAATGACACTAAACTACCCCATCCATCTTTCACCTGCCTCTCCCCTGATGTGATGAATCTCCATTTCCCTCATGAGAGGTTGACACTTTGGTGGCCTCCCTCTTCTGCATTTACAATGCTCTCTCATCCTCCTATGATCAGAATTTCTGATGATGCCCGGATCTGTACAACAAAACCCAGTGACAAGTTCCTACCTTCTTTAAATCTCATACGTAGGCACTATTTAAAAAAAAAAAAAAAAAAAAAAAAAAATTACTCTATACGGGCCTCAACCTGGAAGGCAAATGCCATGTCCTTTTGATGTTGACCACACACTGTTCCATTTCCCTGAAAAATCCATTCTAACCCTAGGAAGGTAACCTTGTTATTGGAGTGCTGTTTGCCTTAATGTTTGAGAGACGCAGGGAGCTTCCTTTGGGCTCCTCACTTGTGTCTTGTCACTAAGATGCTAAATAGGGTGAGTTCAGATAGCTCAGCTCCAAACTTATGGATGAGTGAAAACGTGGTTTTCTGTAGGGAAGTAATGTCTATTTGAAATATAAGCTATTTGTCTTATATTTTATGAGATAAACAAAGATTACTTTTGTTTTGAGAATCTAAATGTCCATGCTGGTAACAGGACTGATTTGGATTGATGAGAATGAGGTGTTTGCTCTTAAAATTGAAATAATTTCCTCTGAGTATTTAAAATTTAATGATTAATTTTCCATTGGTTTTCATACAACTTGTTTGTATAATTTCTTGATGCTCTATTATACTCTTAAGAAAATAACTTCTCCTAACTAATATGAATATCTGAGGGAAGAAGACAATTAATGCTGGTGTGCAAAACACTGGAATTCTAATAGGTACTTTGTCGTGCTGTGTTTAAACCAGTGTTCAAAATGAATGGGCACACTCAGATTGTCTTGAGTGTAATCTACCTTTATATTCAGAAGTTTTTTTAAGTTATTATGTTTCTAAATTGAAGATAATAAGGAAACTTTTTCAATTTTTGAAGAGATCAAATTGCTTTACTTAAATAAGACAGTTTTCTCTTCCCACATTAAAAAAAAAAAGTGTTATTTGAAATTTATCTATTTTGCAAGAATGATGCTCTTTCTATTGCTGGATTTTGATACTAATTCATATTCAACCTTCCTAGAAAATACAAACTTTAATGTTAAGAACAACCTCCTGTCCTAACCTAATTAGAATATCTGGAGTAGTTATGCCAGGTGAAGGCAAAAGGCAAAATACCACTCTTCCTCCAACTCTCCAGACTGGAGCTACACATTGGGTGTCCTCGTAGTCTTGGATCAGTATCTACTCTTCCTCACTCTCCTCTTCTTCTGTCCTCTGTCAGTCACCATACTGCTCTCTGCTCCTGTGAGCGGAACATTTAGATTCCCATATAAGTAAGCTCATGCAGTCTCTCTGTTCCTGGCTGTTTCACTTAGCATCATGACCTCCAGACTTACCAGTGTTGTCACAAATGATAGAATGTTCTTTTTGTAGTGTAAATAGCATTCCACTGTGTGTGTGTGTGTGTGTGTGTAGGACATGTCCTTTATTCACTCATCTGATAACAGACACCTAGGCTTCTTTCATGTCTTAGTTATTGTGATATTCCATATCTTCAGTGGACATGGGGAATGTGGATATCTCTTGGGCATACTTACGGTGTATGTTTCAAAATTACGAAGAGTAGATTTTAAATGGTTTCACTGCTAAAAAAAATGAAAAGTATGTGAGGTGATTTGTTAATTACCATCACATTTTACTTCATGATATATAATACACACAATTATTATTTTTCAATTAATAAAAATTAATTTCTATAAATAATATTTAAAATAAAAGCAAAAGGTTATTTTTCTAAAGGGAAGAATGTGTGTTCTTTTACTCACAGGGCATAGTTGATTACAGAGTGGTACCTGTGGAGTGTCACTGCTCATCACAGATGGGATCTAACGGACTAGGTAAGAAAGAACCAGAAATGTAACTCTAGCACCAGGGAACCCAAGCATGCTGTGGGTCAGTAGGATTCCAAAGTCAGTACCCAGTCCCTGTTCTCAAGGCACTTATGGTCTTGCTGTACCTCATTCAGTTTGCAAGGTCTACTGCATTGGGGAACATTTGTATCTAACACTATGATCCTGAATTAGAAACATTATTAAATAAATACGACCTCCATACTGGCTTCATTGTGGTCACATCACTATGTATCATGATTTGAAGACATGTGTACATTTATGTATTCATACCTTCTTACATGTTTTTCTAACAGATTCTATTGCCTTTATCTCTTTTTATCCACCTAGTTATCGCTTAAGGCAAAGTTTCTCATATGTATAGCATTGAATATGACTTCAAAATATCAGTCATCATATTACATCCTAATCACAAGTAGTACTTTCTGATAGTCCTTTCTTTAAAAATAGTCTGCCCAACCCCCACCAAATATACACTTAGCTCTGTACTCCACAGAGAGGCATCTTCCATGCCTTCCCTCATTCATGGCCCACTTCCTGTCTCAACACCTGGCAAAGAGGAAGACATCCACATTTACTGTTGTGTGTTTAAAGCACTTGAAGAACTGACTTTCAGCAAATGATCCTTAAGAAATAGCAGGCTAGTGGGTAAGACAGAAATATAAGAAATTAAACATAATTCTAGATAACAAATATTCACAGAACAGAGGTGCAGAAGAAAACAAAAATAGGTAAATATGTGGAAGGCCATGAAGAGGAGTGACCCCTCTGACCTCTGAAGTGATGTAATCAGTCCTGGCAGGAAACACTGGACACCTCCTTGGGCTGCTCCGAGTAAAGTCATTATTCCACATTTTTCCTCTTCTCATACCCAGTGATCGTCTCTCCTGACACAGCCCAGCCTCACTAGAGTAGTGGTAAAAGACAAACACACACTAGATTATTAGAACTTGAACACTAGAAAGAAACTTATTTATTCTTTAAAAAAGGAGAAATAAAAATATAAAAATAATGTCAATGGCAGGGGTTCTCAGTATCTATTCTATTCACTAAAGCAAAAGTACAAAAAGGAGAAAGTGTATTTGAGATTGAGGAAGTAGTTCATGTCAAGGCCTGGAAGAATAACTGTGCTCAAATCTCTAGGGGGTCAGTCATGGTGGCTGGAACAGAACACCAAGGGGAGTGTTAGGACATGAGGTTGAAATGCAGCCAGATGGTGCAGCAGGTGATTGGGTTTCATTCTATTGTCAACAGAACTCTAAAATAGTTTAGCTGGGTCAGTGATGCAGCCTGCTTTGTGTTTTGAAAGAACAGCCGGTGGTAGCGTGAAAGGTAGACTAGAAGGAGAATTTTCAAGATGCAGAAAAAGAGCTTCGAAGGGTTTTGCAGGAATTCACATAAAAGGCAATGAATTCCATATCCGTTTTGTGTATCCTGGTATATGGCAATCATTCACTGATCAAATCAGTAAACTAACACATGAAATCCCCCCCAACAAACATCTTAATACACTTTAAGTAAATAATTTAAAATCTTAAAATGTGGGAAGAGTTATTCTTTGGATAAAGAGGCAATTGGAAACTATGTCAAATGGGAAGGTGGGAATTGGCTAAATTATAATTGATTAAACTCTGAGTATTATATCCAGGGTATACTAAGCAGATGGATAGAACATATGGGTTTAATTTTAATTGTTCTAAAGTTAGTACCTAAGTCAGATATTTGGGCCAAAATTTATTTTAAAACATCATTGAACATGTGTACATGTTTTCCTTTTATATATTTAATTCTACTCTGAATTTTTTACTAACCTATTTGAAACTTTAAATAAATCTAGAGATCTTTAATGCCTTTGTCAAGCAATCATAGAACACCAGATTCAAATCCAACTACACTTTCAATGTAAAGATAGCTTCTTCCTTTTCCCTGACAGGATCATCTGAACTCCACTTGAAGGAAGGAGATGAGAGGTCCAGTCTGTCATGGGAATACCTGATGTTGACCCCACTGCTCGACTGGGAAGCTTGGCCATTCAGTCATCTCATTGCTATCTGAAGCACCAATCATTCTGTCACTTCTATGCCACAAGTCTTCAGATACATAACGTTAGCTATTATGTTTTCCTTCAATCTGAAAGCCACTGCTGCATTTCAGGGGAACGCTAATGTACTAGTCAGCTTTTTCACGACTGTGACCGAAAGACCTGATCAGAACAATTGTAGAGGGGAAAAACTTATTTCAGGGCTTATGGTTTCAGAGGTCACAGTCCACAGATAGTGGACTCCATTCTTTGGGGATCTAGGTGAGGTTGAACATCATGGTGGAGGGAAGTGGCTCACATGATGATCAGGAAGCAGAGAGAAAGACTCCACTTACCAGATCCAAAATATATACCCCAAAGGCATATCCCCAATAACCTACCTCCTCCAACCACACCCTATGGTGTCTTCAGTTTCCCCTTAGTTGAGCCCATCACAGGCTTAATTTGCTGGTTAAATTAATGCTGTCACACCCAATCACTTCTCCTCTACACCTTCCTGCATTGTCTCACACATGAGCCTTTGTGAGGGACACCTCACATCCAACCTATAACAATTAATGAGTACTCTGACTCCTGGAAAAACAGGAGTGGACCATCATGAACAATGAAAAATTTTCATTCCCTTCTTCAATGCAGAAATAAAAGAAAATTTGCAACTGATACAGATAGGAAGTTGGGAGCAAATGGACATGGTGGAAAATTCTGTAGCCCATGAAACACTGCTCAACAATTGAACTGTCTGATAAGATGGAGAGCTCTAGAGGTTTCCAATGCACAATTGGGTTTGTGTGTGTCTTGACAGAAGCTCTTGTTTTCCTATGTTACCTGACTCAAGTTTTCTGCGTGGTCCCAATGCCAGACTTAAGAATGAATCACCAAATCAACAATTTCCAGGGATGAAGAGAGCCAACCTCCTCAGCAGAACAGCAAAGCAAACCTCCTGAGCTTTTATTCCCATTTTTAAAATCAGTTAACAGGCTTGTGCTCAGATTCTGCTTCTTCTAAATTCTAACACATGCTTGTTTGCAATTTTGAGGCCATAAAAGACCATCATGTTTCCCTGCCTAGATACATTCACATATTACACTAATCAGCCTCCCAGGACCAATGTAATTAGGCAAAATTAGTTGGTACCTTTATTTCTTGGCCTCTTCCCCTAGAGTCATTTTACTTTGAAGATTGTTGTGTTTCCCAAGCACTAATATTTAAATAATAAATACAAAATTCCTAAGTGAATTCATTAAGAAATATCTACAAAGTATTTTTAAAATCTGTGATAAATGCAATATCAAGCACCATGTGAGGAGGGAGTTATCTGGAGTCTGTAATATTAGCTGAAGTAGACCTGGTGATTGATGGAGTGACAGACAGACATGAACGAAAAATGATCAAGCTGGTGGAACTCTAAATATATCTTATAATGATCTTGTCAAACTCTTATTGTGTTTAATAGTTAGCGATAAAATACTATTGATTTAAAAAATTTTAAAGGAGTAGATCTCATGCTATATTTTTTTAAAGTTAAAAATAAAACAAAAGTTAAAAAAAAAAATAAGGAATGACTAAGCCCTCCTTATTAGGGCTTATAGGGCTCCCCAGCACCCTCTGGGTCCTGCATCACCTTTGCCATTCCAAAAGCATTGTGCTATGGTCCAGTTAGCTTTGTGTAATCCCCAGATGCACCTCCTACTCACGGACTGGCTCCACTTTTTAGGACATGCTTTTCTTGCTGTCCTCACCCCACTCCTAAGTCATCTTGGGGTTACTGGCTGACACTCACAGTTCAGGTCCCAGATTATGTCTTTTTTTCACTATGTTGCCCCTTGGATGTCTTTATACTAGACCAGCTGTGGTTCCTGCTTTTGCCCACAACACCTCTAAGGTAAAAAGAATACCTCTGTGCTTCCATTCCTGCTTACATCGTCTGCCTCCCACCCAGCCCAGACTAGAAATTAATAAAATATTCTTTCATCTTCATACTCCAAGAATTCAGTGCAGTGCCTGGCGTAAAGGAGATTCCAATAAACTTGTATTGAATAAACAAGTAAATAGATCAATGATTGCTAGCTAATGGCATTTAAAAAAACCTATCTGTGACTTAGATAACAAACACAACTATGTGCACATTAATATTTTCTTGAGTTTCAGGACAAATTTCTATCATGAGAAATTAAACATTTTTTATGCAAGAGATAATTTATGCATTATTCTGACATTTCTTGTTGGAATCGTTGGATCCTGAAAACAAGCAAATTACCAAAATTTTTGGTGGATTTATTAAATGCATAACTGTGAATTAAAGAAAATTTTCTGGCTGTAAGTCAGTGAGAATGAGAAAAAGAAGTTAAGCACTTTGGGTGATGTCTTAAGGTTAAAAAGTAGTGTAACAGTTAAAAACAGGATAGCAACTTAATATTAATGCTAATTTTCCCTTGTCCTAGCAATGTATGTGTTGCCTGTAACAATTATTTCTCACCTTCCCAGATCCCCTTTTGTCCTTTACTTTCTTTATTTTGCCTCAAAGCCTCAATAAGCAGAAGTCTAATTTTTGCCTATATTCTGTAACATTAACCTTTGTCACTCACATAGAATGTCCAAAAAATATATGGGCAAAATTCAAGTGATTCTTACAGGCCATCTTTCGGACATAAACTGAAACCTCAGCTTCACCTGTTACTAGGGCTACAAAAGGGACTGTATGAGTGGTACCCAATGACAGATCTAAGGGATGACTCAGAAGAGGACGCTTTGTTAGTCACAGCTCCCTGTGTAGATTTAACATACATTCCTTAATTCTTAAAAATATTCCCATAGAAATTTCCTCCCATTCTGTAGACTCTCTCTTCATGTTATTGATTGTTTCCTTTGCTGAGAAGAAGATCTTTAGTTTGAATCCATCCCATTTATTGATTTTTGATCTTACTTTTTGAGTAAGAAGTTGGCTCCTAAGCCGACATGGTGAAGATTTGGGCCTACTTTTTCTTCTGTTAGGCGCAGGGTATCTGTTTGAGTGCTTCAGTCTTTGATCCACTTTGAGTTGATGCACCTCAAATGGAGCATTAATCTCCAGGATATGTAAATAACTCAAAAAAGTTAACACCAAAATATCAAATAACCCAATCAATAAATAGGCTAAGGATCTGAACAGATACTTCTAAGAAGAAATACAATTGATCAACAAACATGAAAAAATATTTAACATCTCCAGCAATTAGAGAAATGCAAATCTAAACTACTTCAAGATTTCATCTTACTGTAGTCAGAATGGCAATTATCAATAATATAGGCAACAATAAATGTTGGTGAGGATGTGGGGAAAAAGGTACACTTATACATTGCTGGTGGGACTGCAAACTGGTGCAACCGTTATGAAAGCTGTATAGAGATTCCTCAGAAAGCTTGAAATAGAAACACTATTTGACCCAGTTATCCCACTCCTTGGCTTATATCCAAAGGTCTTAAAATCAGCATACTACAGTGTTGCAGCCACATCAATGTTTATAGCAGTTTAATTCACAATAGCTGAACTATGAAACCAACTTAGTGCACTTCAACAGACAAATGGATAAAGAAAATGTGGCATATATACACAATGGACTATTCGTCTTGAAGAATGAAATTATGGCATTTGCTGATAAATGGTTGGAGCAGGAGAATATTAAGTGAAGTACGCCAGTCCCACAAAACCAAAGGTCAAATGTTTTCTCTGATACAGGAATGCTAATTCACAATAAAGGGGTCGGCTAGGAAAGAATAGAGATACTTTGGATTAGACAGCGGGGAGCGAAAGGAGGGGAGGGATATAGGAGTAGAAAGAATAATAGAAATAATCAGATACTATTACCTTATATGCATATATTATTACATGACTAGTGTGATTCTACATCATGTACAGCCAGAAGAATGAGAAGTTATACTCCATTTATGTATGATGTGTCAAAATGCATTCTACTGCCCTGTATAACTAATTAGAACAATTTTTTTTTTAAAAAAAGAAATATTCCCATAGAGAATGGTCTGTCCATGGAGGTCTCCCTGTCATAGAAGGATGTGAGAGTTGGAAATTGATTGAGATTTGATGATAGGTAAAACAGTAGCATGGAAACGAAGGACACTCTCTCAAGGGAATGTAGATCAAGTAACCAAGAGGTGGCAATGTTAGATGAATTCTCTGAGTGAATATTGGATTTCATTAAGGATATGAAAGATAAAATTGGAGAGAGTGTCAATAACTAGAACTTAGATCTTGGACAAGAGAGAGGGAGGTCTAGAGGACAAAGGAATAAGTAGAAGTGGATGGCATAATTGTGAGGGGGAGTTATGCTTTTAAAAATATTTATATGTTACTAAGGTTAACATCCATCTAAGTACATGTTAAAAATAATTTAGAGAGTCCTCTTTGTACAGACTGTATATGGCACACACTTGGGAGGTAACAAGGTCTACCCAATAACTCCTTCTATTTCCCATAGGAAAGGAATGACTGTAGTACATCAGGCTCAATCTAATAACCCAGTTGAGTTCTGCTTAGGGAATCAGAGAAGGTGCTCCAAATTGTGGGACATTTGAATCAGTCCTTGAATAATAAGACTTTTTGATTATGTTCTACTTCTTTCATACATTTTAGGGATTTTTCTAAAATACGAGTAATGAACAATCTTCCTGCTCTTTGATTTCTTTAAGGCTCCCCTCTGGCTCTTCTTAATGGGAATTATTTTTTAAAGGTTACTCAGAATGTCATTTTTTTAATGATAGTCTGATCTCTATTCCCAGTCTGAAAATCACACCATTTGCCTATACCTTCCTATATTAAGGCCTTTGAAAATGCCAGCTTTTCCATTGTTTGCTCAACTAAGTCCTCCTTCTCTTTCAAGGTCCATCTCAAAATAAGTTTTCCCTAACTTCTCAGACCCTAACAAGGACAGGCATCCACATAAGTGGACTTGTAGCATGTGCTTCTCCTCCTAGCACTTATCAGTACTTGAACTAAATATCTAGTGGAGTTCTTTTTGGCTATATTCTGTCTTGACCATCATCTTCCCAAGACTAAGCACGGTACTTCGCATAGAGTAGGTTCTCAATAATTCCTGGATTGATAGATGGATGCAAGAATGAATGAATAGCTCCATGTAGGAAATAAAATTTACTCATTAAAGTGATATAATTAAGTTTTTTAAAAGATTGTAGAGAAGTTTTAGCAGATGCATTATTGGGCTGGGGATGTAGCTCAGTGGTAGAGCACTTGCCTAGCATGCACAAGGTCCTTGGTTCATCCCCAGAACCACTAGCCACATATACATGCAGAGAGAAGAAAAGAAAGCAAATGAACTGATTTGCTTAACAAAAACAAAAATTAAATGTCAAAATCTCCACAAAATGTTAAAAATGATTATTTCTAAATTATTCCTATTTCTTAAGTGAAAAGGAATATTTTAATTGCATTCTTGTATAATTGCTCATATTTTCTGATTAATACTTATTATTTCAAAACTGAAATAAAATTCCTCAAGCTCTTTGATTTATACTTTTAGAATCCCTTCTCTTCTTTTGTTTGATACCTTTTATTTACTTGAGCATGTAAAATGTCATTTCCCAACCTCTGGTATACCACTGCTGCCATCTTTATCTTAAATCTCCACAGTGTCCAAAATTTTCTTGTGTCTGTTAGCTTATTTGACCTTCACAGAGACTCCAGCATGTAAAGAGGATGAGTGTCTCCTTCTCTTTACAAATGAATTTATGAATATATCATTATATCAATATTTAGTAATATATTCCTCTTTTAACACTATATTTTCCCCAAGGTTCTTATCTCTAAAGCATATTTACTTTTTTTATATATTTAATTTTATCTGAATCAAAGAATTCAGGGACCCATGTTGCGTTCCCTCCACCCTAAGGAGTTACGTTGCTACAAAAGCAGGTCAAGAACATTACCTATGCTCCAGTTTAGCCACCATGCAGGAGCTATTTAAAGAGACAAAATTCCCATGACTATTCACTTTTTCATTCATTCAATAAATACTTACTGAGTACTTAAACTGTGCTATGCACATCATAAGAGTGAAGCATTTTCCCTGGCTTCATGAAATTTGCAGTTTTAAACACATGAAATAGAAATCTTGAAAAAACTAAAGTGGAACAAATCCAGATGCAGTAAAAGTACACAATAAAGGAGGCTTCCCTTGGATTGGGAAGATGCACAAAGGACTTTCTGAAGCATATGTGAGTATTATCTAGGGTAAGAATAGGGAGGAAGGGATTTCAATCAGAGAGGACACCATGTGGAAACACCCTGAGGCAGGGAGGTAGGCATAGGAGGGAAGACTGGAGCAGAGGAACAAGAGCTGTAATGTTCTAATAGGAAGTAGGAGAGATGGAATGAAGCTCTTCCTTTACAGTTATTGAGCTTTTGTTGCTGTCTTAGCCCATCTGTGCTGTGCTAAAAGAATACCACATAATTTATAAGTAAAGGAAATTTATTTCTCATTGTTCTGGAGACTGAGAAGTTCAAGATCAAGGCTCCGCCGGTCTGGTGTCTGGTAAGGGCTGCTGTCTGTTTCCTAGAGGGCAGATTGAATCCTGGTTCCTCAGGGGGGATGATGCTCTGGCCTCCCTTGGTTAAAGAGCAGAAGAGAGGAAGCTCACACCCCCAGCCTTTGTATAAGGGTCCTAATCCCCTCACCAGTGCTCTACCCTCAGGACTTCATCACCTCCTAAAGGCTGCACCTTTCAGTGTTCTCACATTGGCAATTAAGTATCTGCGTATGAACACTGGGGGACAGATGCAGACCACAGGACTCAGACCGTGATGGATCAGCCTTCATTATAATGCATAGCCTTTATCACAAGCCCCTTTCTTTCAAGTCCCTGTAATAACTTTAATGCAGAAGTTATCTTCTTATATTAAAAATCCAACTTCGCCTTGCTTATTATCCTCAAGTACAGAATGAGGATAATAAGCACAATGCACAGAGAAAATTGTGATGGTTATTTTAATGTAAGAGAGTGCTTTTTAACTGAAAATTATTAAATTATTGTTATTTAAGCTTTTACAAGTTCCTAGAACATTATCTTTATGATTCTATCTCTACAGCTAGTAATAGGTAAGTTTCTACATAAGGTACCAGGCAATTTACCTAAGAATGAATGAAATAATAGAATTGGAAACTTAAATTGTGATGGAAATTCCATAGCTAAAGATCTCATAGCAGATCTTGAGAATGTAAGAAATACTACCCAATTATTTCTTCTAACTTTGGACTTTCTTTTATTGAACATATTATCCTATATCATCCACATGCCTTTTTTTATGACAGAACTATACAGCAAGCAAGCTAAGTGACCTTTAAGAGAGTGGATCTCATCTGAATGAAAGCTAGACAGAGAGTAATTCCTATATAAATGAATCTATGTAAGAGACAAGGTTCCCAAGGGAGAGAAGGCAGAAGCCACTTACTTAGGGGAGAAGGAACCCATTTCTGTACCTCGAAAGAAAGAAACCATGAAAGGGAAAGATACAAACACAAAGGAATCAGGATGTCACCAGACACCTGCATGAAAGTTGAATTTCAAGAAAACAGGGGGATTGTCATAATTGATTTGTGTACTCATTTTGCATTTGTTAGAGGAGGAAAAAAGGCCAAAAAATGCTCACTGGATTGGATTCAAAGACAATTTGGGGGAGCTTATAAACATTAATTTCAGGGAAGCAAATCAAAATTAAACACACATATTTAAACACCTATTTAACTGGATCAGTGAAATAATTGACACATATTACATACCAGCCAACAGAATATTTTAGATTATAAAATGAATTCAGGGTTCTAGGTGTATTTTCAAAACAGCATATTAGAAAATTTACATACTGGAAAGCAACAATGTTAGGCTAAATGGGAGGATTTTGATGGTACACAGAATAATTTTTGCTTTGATTATATTTGTTATGGTGCTTTTCCTGAGTTGATTACAGCACACAATTTTTAACAAGAAATTTGTAAGTTGAAAGACTACAGATGCATTGTGAAGATTTATGCTCTAAGACTACAAACATATAATATTCTTAACATATCCATTTATTATTTGGGAATCAGTTATATTAAATTCCAGAGTCTTGATAAGTCAGTTTTAAGTATCCTCTTGGAACGCTCCAGGCTCTATGATAAATGTCTTCAATATAATGTTTTTTAAGGAAAACAGTCTCTACAAATACTACAAAAATATTATATAGATCTTTTGATAAAAAGTAGCTGGATTAATTCTACAGTGACAGAAGCCTGCATTTCCCTACTTATAAAAATATATCGTTTTTTAAATTATTTTCTGTGGGATACTGTCCATATTGTAATAATTTTCTTCAGGAAACATTATGGGTATGGTCACATCAATGTTTTCCTTCATGTCTATCTTATCTGCCTCAACTGATAGAATCTGTTTTAGAAATGGCATCATCCCAGCTGCTTCACATATATTCTCCCTAGAGAAGTAATTTATGAAGAAGGAAGATCCAAGGATGCACACGTAAGGCTGAGTCTTACAGAAATCTCCAGAGCCAATTATTCGTGAAGCACTAGTGAAACTTTCAGCAGTGCGATTGCATTTTGGAAAGAAGGCTGAACTTTTTAAAAATTTCTGACTATGACCATCTTTAATTAATGACCGTAGAAAGTTATTAGCATACACTAAAAAAGTAGGAGCACGGTTATCAGTAATGGTGAAGTTTCAGTAAGCTTATATTTCTTAACTCCCTATTTTTCCATTTCTTAATTCAGAAAAGCTAAATGCTCTCAGCACTTAAATTAGAAATCCTGTTAGGGTCTGTTTAATATCATTTTGCCATTTGACTTTGGCATTTTAACCAGTAAGACATTTTCTCATGAATCCTACTATGTTATGTATGTGACAAACCTTGGGTCATTAGCCTAGCTGGCTTGGTTGATTAGAGAATAGCAGTTCAAGTGTGAATAAAGTCTTTAAATCTCTCAGTTATCTTTGTCCTGAGGGCACAGTCCACATTGAATAATAGCAAGTGTTCTCCTCGTGTGGACCTATGGTTTCAAGGTAGACTAGTTGAGAGAATGACAATGACATCCTCAAGTCCATTAATATTAGAAAAAAGCAACCTGTTCAAACATCCTTCAGGCAATAGATGGAATGACATCTTTACATAGATGAGGAAGTGGGCAGTTATTGGTGTCACAGGTTCTTTTAGTTAGACCAACTCATAATCAATTGTTTTGGCTTTTGTAGTCATGTATCTGCTAAAGTATATTTATGGGGAAGAAGGCTAGAAAAATGAGAAAGAAACTACATTAGGGAAAGGCTCATTTTAAGGTTAGAATAGGAGGGAACATCAGCATCCAGCTAGAAAGAATGAATGAGTGATTTCTCTCTCTGCAAGGATTATAGGGAGAAATACAACCGAGTGTTTATGATGTTTCATTTTATGCATCATCTGAAGTCCAACATGGTACCTAGATTTATGTGATCAAACAGTATTTTCAATGCTTCTATGAGGGTGTTTTTGATGGCATTAGCTTTTAAATTGGTGGACTTTGAGTAAACCAGATTCCCTGCATAATGTGATGGGCCTCATCCAGTCAGTTGAAAGATTAAATGAAGCAAAATCACTGACCCATGCTCTAGCAAGAGTGGATCCTGCAACAGAAGGCCTTTGGACTTGAAATGCCGTATCATCGCTTCTTGGGCCTCCAGCCCTGATAGTTTTCAGACTTGAACTGCAGCATCAGGTCTTCCCTGGGTCTTCTGCCTAACATCCCCCAGAATTTAAAGTGTAATATCAGCTGACACTTAGGTACCCAGCCTGCCAGATCACCCTGAAGATTTTGGACTTACCAACTTCCATAATTCTTTGGTCAATTCCTTCAAGTAAAGCTCTCTGTATACATATATACATCCTTTTGTTTCTATTTCTCTGGAGAATGCTGAGAGTGTCATAAATGAAAAGAATGGCTAAAACCATCAAATCAAAATCTTCTCTTCAAAATGTTTTATTTTTTTATGAATTACTTCACCTCTTTGAATGGGGCTTTCAAGATCACAACAATAAGCATTATATAAGGAGATGGAATTCAGCTTAAATGAGAATCTTGACTCATGAACTGACTTGTTTCTCTTACCATGAACTGCTCAACTCAACAAAGCCATCCATTAACTGTCTAAGAATGATGAACAAAAATAGTTTTATTATAATGGACCAGGGTCAGTGTTTATAGTCTATAACTGGGTGAATAAACCTCATACATGTGCATGGTTATACATTCCTCTGCCTGTCCTACTCTTCTTACTCAACTGTTCTTTCTATAAAACACACAAGCTCACCTTGACCATGATGTATTCATTTCTCATTGTTTCCTAACACTCTGAGTCACACAATGCAGTGTTTGATCCCACAGGGTTTGTTCTTTAAAATGAAAGCTAGGCAGAAAGTCTTTGAAATGGTTCCTGAATGACTTTGTCCTCCAGGTATTAACTATCAAATTGGTGGTCACTGAAGGACGCAGGACAATAGGAAACATGATGACAGAAGCTTAAATAATCTAGACTATTTCCTAGATAGTCTAATTATAGTGCAAGACATGAGAAATTCAGAGACTTGTGGGGTCACGGGCATGTTCCCTATTCCAACTACCTGGAGCAGAATGTCTTAGGATGTGGTGGAACAAATGGTTGAAATTCCTCTATCGGGGCTGCCCCCAAGGTGTCTTGAATCTTGACTTAGAGGTAGGGACAAGAAAGCTGCATCTTTAAAGAGTCTCATTTTTTAAAGAAGATCTCAGAGAGCTGAGAAGGTACATCACTGTCAAAAGTAGTAGAAAGGTCTCATTGACTACTTGGAGTCAGTTTCCCAAAGGAAAGTAAAAATGGAGAACACTTAAGGGACTTTATTATGTCCTTGGAAGTGTAGAAGAAAGGGTAATACTTTTCAAAGTTGGAAGTGTGGTACAGATAGAAGGAACTGTAATGGCCTCTTGAGAGTCCATCAGAAAGCCAATGGGGAGCCCTTGACAGGACATGGATGTGGGTGGAGCAGGAGGCTGTAGAGTGGAGAATGGAAAGGAGAAAGCAGGGGTGAGGAGGTTTCCAGCTAGAGGGAGCTCTGAGCCACACCCATCACTATAGAATCAGTAGTGGCTGGCAGGGATTCAGAATGAAGCATATAATTGTAAGGACGCAAATTGGGCACAACATGATGTAAACTCAGACAAAAGTGGGAGTAGGGGGATATTGGTAAAATTTATAGACCACTTCCATGCAATATGCAAAGAGCTTATGGGGAGATGAGGCAGCTCAGGGAGTCCTGTGCTATGGATTTCTGCTCTTGAAAAGATTCCTTCTCTGAGAGGCAAAATGCTTTCAAAGCCTGTGATTCCAGATGTTTCAAAGGCAGCCTTAAATGAAAAGCAGCAATTTATCCAGTGCTCTCTTTTCTCACTTTTAGGAAAATAGAGCTTTCTTTCTTTGCTTGTATCCATCTCTTGTAGGGAAAATGAGGCGTGATTACCGAAGTGCTTCTGAAAGAGTTCCATCATGTTGCACTTAGAAATCCTTTGGGTAGAATTCAGTAAAAGATGTGCAAGAGAAAACTCGATTTTGAAAATGTGCCTTGTTTTTATGCTGTTCACGTAGATCACTTAGTATCCGTTATCTCTTGCTCACGGCCACTCATTCCATATTATCTAATGGCTTAAACAGGCAATTCATTCCAACTTGCCTTCTTGTTTTGCTGTTTTTAAAATGATTTGGTCTGAAGTGACAAGTAATCACCTCTAGCAATGGTTCTGGTTCTTCATTGGTCTCTGAATGCGGGGCTCAATAATGTGCCAGAAGTCGTTGAATATGCCTCAAACAGAGAAATAGGAGTAATCTTAGACACATCAAGATGTTAAACTTTGTCTGAACACCATCATGTCTCCAATTAACTTCGTTTCTCCTCCACAAAATACACAGTTGAGGCTATGAAATATTTCATAGAACTTAGACAATAAGAAACACAGTTATTTTAGGGAAAATAACTAATATGCTTTTGGACAAAAGAAATAGAAAAATTTCATAAAAAGTTTAAAGAAGGTAAATCACCTGAAGATTAAAACCAGCAAAACATTTCTCATGTATAAGAGCTTAAATAACATTGATTATAAACGTAGAGATATTTGCATACTTCTGAGGTTATCTTCTAGCTCATGGACTCTCCTTTCCCCTATCATTTGCTTTGATAAATCCAGCTGCCAAATTCTGAGATGCCACTTGGCCCAAAATCCTGCAATGAATTGAATCCTATTAAAAACAGAACTACTGAAGCACAACTTGCATATAGAATTCTAGGATTACTGCAGTCTGTCCAATGCCTTCCAGTCTTGTGAGAGAACCTGAGTTGGTGAACTCAACTAAACTATGCTCAGATTCCTGACCTACAGAAACAGAAACTTAAAGATTATAAATGTTCTTTTAAGTCTCTACGTTTTGACAATTTTTTTTGTGCTGCTATGGATATATTATATAATCAGCAAAATATAACACTCCATAAAATATTTCTAGTAGATATTAATCTTGTCCATCTCTGAATGATAGCATGAATTTGTAAGTGAGTTATAATTGTCTTGCATTGTTTACTTAGTGCTAATTGGGCATCTTCAGATGGTGTTTTGCAGAGTCCCAAGGTGTTGTGAATATGTTTTGTGTGTGGTATGGGTGTTTGGGGGAAAGATTAAATAAGAAAGTTAAATGGGAGCTACTATGGACCATTTCCCCACGTTATTGAGAACAGTTTCTCTTTTACATGCTAGCTGTGTTAGAACTTGGCACAATGTTTCACTGGGGACAAGAGGTGCTATTTTAAAAAGTCTGAAAACTAGTGACTGGTTTCATGCCATTATGTCTTGTTCGCTACTAACCTTAAAAAAATGTAGGCTTCATAAGGATCAGGAACTATTAGATATTTTTCAAAAGTCTAGATTTTTCCTTCAGGTATCAAATTTAAAATTTAAAATTCCTAACCTAGCACTCTTAAATTTCACCTTATAAAATATGCTCAGTTAAATAAAATAAAACCCAATGTCTCTAAATCAGGCAACAGTATTTCCATTTTACAACTGGAGAATGTGATTAGTATGACAATAAATTTAGGGAACAAAATTGATTCTATGCTGTGATGGGCACTTAAATCATAAATAACAGAATCTCAGAATTGAAAGAGATCATAAAGATTATCATCACTTAAAATACTCACCTGATGATTTAGCCTTCTTATAAGCTTTTCATAAATTATTAGTCTGTTGAAAAAAATCCTGTGATAACAAATTGGATCCTTAAAATGCAAGTTCACGTGGGATTATTATCCTTGGAAATCCAGAATTTTGACACTTACATCCTCAGTAAGAACATAATAAACTTAATGTAACTGGTAAAATCACTGTCTCTGGAAGTAAAAGATTTTGTAACTAAACTGGAGTCAAAATAGTTAGGACCTTCCTTCATTTATACTTACATTTATTTCTCTTCCCTGTTTGTGCAAATCTTCACAACTGTTGTTGCATTTCTATCCGTTCCCATTTCCTCACCCTTTCTTGCCTTACTCAATGTTTTGGACTATATCTTCCCTTTATAACCCTCACTGGTATTAGTCTTGCTAAAATCAACTATAATTTTTTATAACAGTACTTATTTCTGACATGATCCTGCTTCAACATTCAGAAGATCCAGTCAACATGATGTACTTTATTTAGGTATTGAAGGTAAGAGGGAGAGAAAGTCAAAAGTAATTTCAAAGTGCTTAATGTTAATGACCAGGTTCTGACTTTTTCTCTATCTACACTGCAAGGAAATTTCTAGAATGCTTACTTAGATTTTCCCTTCTCCTTAATAGTTCTTAGATCTTGTGATAACTGGTGTACCTTGTAGTCAGAGAACCAAAAAATAGAGAAGGGTGCTCACAAGAGAAAATAAATAAATAAATAAAAATAAACGGTGAAGACATAAGAAAACAGTGAAAGGAAGAAAAGAGGGAATTTTTAAATTGAATTTTAAAGATCAAGAGTGACAAGAGAAAGATCTGGGCACAGCTGTGATGTGTAAAAGCCTTGATTAGCAGTTGGAAAAATGGAAGAGATGTTATGGTATGTGACTACCAATTGGATCTTCTTTGGTGTTGTAAAAGAATCACCTGAGAAAATTGAAAGGTGAGAATTGTCAATGGCTTTATTAGGTACCCTGTGTACTCTTTTCATGTCACTAAGGCTGAAACTTGTAGGATCCCAAGGCTTATTCAGGTAACATTATCAGTATTCAGTTCAAAGGTAGAAGTGTCCCTTGGTCCTCTTCTTTCTTGCCTCTTTTGGCCATATCCCTTCTCCTTGGTCAAAAATGTTTTGGGGCTAAGACCATGTACCCAAAGAGCCATAACCCCTAATTCTGAGTACACTGAACCCTATAATGCTTTGTTCAAATATTGTCTTTTCCATTTCGAGTCTAGGTGGATATCTTTTTATGATCATAGCTTCCAGAGAGAGTGAGCATCACAATTTGTATGCCCCAAAGAGGCAAGAGGTTACTGATAATTTAATGAATTCACAGTCACTATTTTTTATATACTTGGATTTATAGAGACCATTTTTTCTTTGGTTTTATACATCTCATATCTTTCCAGTGTCTCTGTTCTTCCCCTACTGCTTTCTTTGACATTAAATATATATGAATATATTCTAATGTATCATTTATAGTTTGAAATAAATGTTTTACTACATTTCTAGGGCATTTTATGTTTTTTTTTTTAATTGTTGTTCTAGGGTTTACAATATGTGCTTTTATTCATCAGAATTGACTTCAGATTTATAACAGCTTAATTGCAGTGACATTTGGAAACATTTCTCTATACACCTCTATTTCCTTTTTCCCACCTTTGTGGCATTACTATCACACATATTGCATTTCTTAGTTTTACAAATCCAACTATATATTGTTATAATTATTTCTATATTAACTATAGTCATTTTATTAGTCACAACTTTGCTTCCAACTACCTCTTTTGTGTTGTTATTAGCTGGTATGTTACACTTTCGTGTGGTACAGACTCAATAATATATTACACAGATATCATTTTATAGAACTGTTTTAAAACCAGTTGAAAGAAGAAAGGAGAAGCCGGGCACAGTGGCACACACCTGTAATCCCAGTGACTCTGGAGGCTGAAGCAGGAGGATCTCGAGTTCAAAGCCAGCCTTAGCAACTTAGTGAGGCCCTAAGTAACTCAGTTCAAAGCCAGCCTCAGCAACTTAGCGAGACCACAAGTAAATCAGTGAGACCCTATCCCTAAATAAAATATAATAAAGGGTTTGGAATCAGGCTCAATGTTTAAGCACCCCTGGGTGCAATCCCAGGTACCCTAAATTAAACAAAACAGCTAATAAAAAAGAAGAAATGATGTGTTTGCCTAATTGTCTATATTGGAGGTCTTTGTTATTGTGTCTATAGAGTCAAATTACTGCCCATTGTCAAAAGACATTTTCCTAAAGAAATTTCATATTTCTTGTAAGGTGGTCCTGTAAGTGACAAATTATCTCCATTTTGTTCATTTGGTAATATTTTATTTTTTCTTCATTTTTTGAAGATAACCTTCTTTGGATATTGGATTTTGGCTGGCAGACAAATTTGATGTTTTTGTTTTACTTCTTAACATGAATACATAATCCCACTGCCTTCAGACCTCCATTGTTTCCAGTTGGAAGTCAGATGTTAATCTTACTGTAGTTTTATTGTGACAAGATGTTTCTCTTTTGCTGCTTTCAAGATTTATTATCTGCCCTTTACTTTCAGTATTTTTCACTAATAAATGTTTGCGTATTGGAGTTTGTTTATCCTACTTGGATGTGAAAAATATGTTTAACAGATGTGTTAAGCTTACAACCATTATTTCTTAGAATATATTATCTGCCCCTTTCTCTTTCTCTCTGAGTGACTCCTCCTTTTTTAGAAACTGAGTACTTAGTGAATGGGCAAGGCAGAGTCCGAGGTCTTCTTAGCTACACTTATTCCATGTGGATCCACCAGATCATGAGCAAGAATGAAAGGAAATTTCATCTCACCACCATACCTATCTCAAACTTTACTTAAATACGCAGCTGAGACATGATGATAAATGTAATGTCTTATTCCTCCCAGGAATAAGATTCTTTGATTTGGGGCAGGAGTGAGAGAAAAATCCTTTTAGTGAGAGAAAAATTCTTTTAACAGCTTTTAAGGGCTTTTAAAGAGAATACAGAATCAAATTTGCATCTTACAGAATTATTTTTAACAATTAAATGAGCTGATGCAAATTTTTGGTTGTTTTAGCATCTGTCTATGGCTCTCAACCTTCTGTACTATGCTCCATTGATGAACCAAATAACGATTTAATAGGGAAATATTAGAGAGTAAAGATGAGATATTTTACTGCATTATATATTGCCTAAATATTATACACTTGAGAAAAGATTAAAAATAAATAATAAAAATGAAGGAGAAAATTCCATTAGTGAACCAGATCTGGGAAATGCTGTGTAGTATATTTCTGTCTTGTATATTCATGGTGCACATTAGGGGGAAAAATAACCCTCAAAGGTACTGAAAGAAAAATTTTTGGATTGTGTTTATCCATAGTTCTCAAACTTCTTTACCAGTAAGGCCATTTTCTTTTGAGTATCATCTGTGAATTGTCTTCATTGAGTTTTTTAATACAAATGAAATATTTTGAAATATTTTTAAAGGTGAGTTATAAGTTTATAACTGATAAAATATTCAGGCTTTGCTAAAACTGGAATAGTCAACTATGCTTAATATAAATCATAAGGAAAATATGCACTTGAGAAAAATCAAAAAGCATTATACCTTTTGAATTATCTAAAAGAAAGGCAAAGACATATTTTAGGAACATTTATTTGAAATTCTTTAATAGTGTCAAAGTTCAGTGTTTGGTGATTGATTTTCAAATATGGTCCAGAAATAATATCTGAGGAGCAAGGTGGGTATTTGTTTAAACGGAATCATTTTACATTTAAAAAAACATAATATGGCTATGAAGGAACTAGGTAGATTTTATATGGAACAAAAGCTAATCCTGACGTTGTTTTTGAAGGAGAGAATTTTTTAAGTCTTTGAAAAAGAGCAGTATCAATAGTATTAGCATATTTGTCTTTAATGTAACTATTTTGAAAGACAATATATATTTTTTTTCATTTGAAACTCAAATGAAGAGCAATGATGTAGACAAAACTACTTACCTCTTTCCATAGCCAGGAAAAAAATATAAGGTATCAAGGTATAAAAAGTTCCCAAAAAAATTGTAAATAATGTTATATACCATTTCCCAATGTCCAACCTTATTTATAATTTATTTATAATTGTTAAAAAGCAATTCTATTTAAGAAGATGGAGTCTGAATCTGGAGAGGGTCCTCCTTCCTAAAAAACAAGGAGTGCAATTTAGACTTAATGATAACTGTGGATTTCCCTAAAATAAGAAGGCTAGTTAGCTAGTGAGGTAAAGGCTGAAATGGTCTTGAACCAGCATGAATTTAGCAGGAAATGTCACTAGAAAGTCCAGGGTGGCAGCACAAAATAGCAGGGAAGGTGAGATCGTAGCCCAATTCATGTCATTTGTCATTCCTATTATCTCCAACCCAAATAAGGAGAACTGAATCAGAAGCTCAGTGAAGGAAAAGATATGGGAGACAGTGTGACTTAAGGCACTTTGGTGTGAACTAAGATACTCAAAGGCCAAAGATTATCTACCAAACAAAATAAAAAACACAGCTCATGGGTATGTTCTGAGAAAAAGCTATTCAGTGATTCAAATTACCCTTCTTCCTGCCACCCCCAAAACAATCACCTTAAAACAATGAGAACAAGTAGATGAATTTCAAATAAAGGCTATATTTCAGTGATTAGTGTTGTGATAATGTTAATTTCTTCATTGTAAGTAATGCACCATGGTCATTCACGATAACAGAGTACAAGTACATATGGGAGTCTATGGACTCAATTTGCCCTGCTCTATAAATCTGAAGTTTTTCTGAATTTCAGATTTTTTTCTGAAAGAATTAACTATTTGTATGTATTGGATCATTGATATCTCCAAATTATTGCGCAGAGTGAAAGAAGTCAAATAGAAACTAGTACATACTTATTATTACATTTACATTTATGTACAAGTTCAGGAAAGGCAAACTATTTTATAGTTACAGATCAGTGGTTACCTGGGGAAGAGTTCAGAAAAACATAAAAGGATAGAATGGAGTACTTTCAAAGGACTAGGAAGAAACTTTAGGGAATGATGAACATACACATCATCTTGATTTTGATGACAGTTTCACAAATATGTGAATATATCAAATCTTATCAAATCTTACTTTTTAAATATGTGCATATATTATAGCAATTATATCTTAATAAAGTTGTTTTGAAATAGTTTATTTAAATATTTCTTGCAGGCTATGAAAATTGTAGACAATGGGATGTTTATTAAACATGCAGAGCTAAAGAAACAAATTTAAAAAAAAAAACCAACCATTACAAAAAAGGCAACCTGTATTAAAAATAAGCAAAAGGAAAGTAAATGTGTAGGACTCAATATTGTTGCACTGAAGCTGAAAGTCATCTTCATTTACTGAACAGAACATCAACATAGAAAGAACTATAAACATCTATGGGAGGTTTCTTAAGAGCTTCCTGGCTCTTACAAGCTAATTTAAGTACTTATTTATTGACAAAGCTTAAACCAAGAGATGAACATGAGATTTAAAACCCATGTCATGAATCTTTAAACAAAGACCATCTCCAGCAAAGAAAATAAAAAGAAAAGAAAGAGAAAACAGGGATAAGGATACTTCTCATAAAAGAATGTTTGTGAGAGGTTAAATTCAGGGAAGGAATTAAGATGATATTTCAACCAAATATTTCATAGGAAGCATGGTGTGCTTTATTGAATACCAAATACTAAGATGTGCTTTTGGCTTTTACAGATTGAGGGAACTAAGTGTGGTGAAACCAACTTGTTTGATCACCGTATTATTTTGAAATTGCTTTGCAAGATTCTAATTGAGTTTTTTAATTTTAATAGCTCACAGCATTCCAGAAAATAGTTTTTCAGAGCATCAAAGGCCCTTAGTTCAGCTTATGTTTCCAAACTTTCTAAAATAGTCCTCCCTCACAACAGAGAGTATACTGAAGAGAAAGTGATGCACCAAACTCTAAAACATTTCTAGAAAAACAGGACTTTCTCTAGAGGTCAGTAGCACTTTAATCAAAGAAATGATGGAATATTTTTGAAGAAATCACTCTGTGTCAGTCAACGCACCGAGATGACTTGAACTCTTCATCTAGAATAGAACACTGATTTCTATTCTGATAAAGTTATTGAATTTCAGTAATAAAGAAACCATCAGTGAAGCATCCAGGGAGAAAATAAATGCAAATTATATTCAATAGAGGAACCATAAACTCTCCACCCAAAATTAGGTATGAATGTTGATTATGAGACTATACGTGCACTAGGGGTTGCAAAATGGTTTACTAGTCACATAATAACTCTTTCTCTGTGTCAGGAGAGCTAGTCAGGATCAAGCAGGACTTAAAACCTCTTAAAAGTGCAGGGATCAGTGATCACCTGGGATTTATGATGGTTGGAGGGGTCTGGGATGATAGTTCCCCTTCACAGGTTGGTGGTTTTGGAGATTTAAATTTCCTGCTGCCAAAGGAAGGAATTCCCAGGCTTTCTCATCAGCTTGCCTAGGTCTGGGGACAGAAGGGGATTTAGGACGCCCTGGCTTGAGAGCTGTTAGCAGACAAACTTAGAAAATGGAGTCAGATTCCTTGATAGATATGCAAACCATAGAGACAAAACAGCAACATGAAAGCAATAGAGATAATAAGTATAGAAGTCAAAGAAGAAAAAAGCATGTGCATATGTTAAACAAAATTTGAGTATGAACATTGAAAGAAAATGGAGCTTACATCCAGGAAGAAAGTAGGAGAAATCAATGAATACTAGTTCAAGTCTGACAAAGTTATTGAATTTCAAATATAAAGAAATAATCACTGCAGCATCCAAGGGAGAAAATGTAAAGTATATTTAATAAGGACAAAAAACAAAGCTTAGTTTATACTTCTCCATGTTAAAGGCAAGATCAGAAAACATAGAAAAACTGCTATTATGTAACAATTTATTACATAAGTTATAAGGTAAAATATGCCAGAGGTATGCATTCCAGTCAAGTCACCATTCAAATATGAGGGCAAAAAGTGAACTTCTAAAGCATACCAATGTTAGGGACAAAGCACCCATAAGTCTTTCTTTAAAAGTCAATTGAAATACAAAATTTATCCAGAAGGGTGAAAAAAATTAGAAACTAAAAATGAGGAAACTGTGATAAGAAGGCTGTGGGGAGAAATGACACCTTTCACACATAGAAATCAGATTTTCAAGCTGTGAGGACTATCATTACAGAAAATGTATATATTGTAAAACTTGAAAAAAAAAGTGTGGTGTGATATAAGTAAAATAGGAGATATTATTTATAATATAAATAAAAGAGGAGAGTAATGGGAATGTAAGGATGCTATTTTGATTATTCTTAGAAAAGAATGACTACATACCATTTATGCATTATAATTAATGCAGTTCTTTCTCAATTACTTTTTCTACTTTTAGAAGACTCTAAAGAACTAATATGTCTCATAGTTGCTAGTCAGCTTTTCATCACTGTGACAAAATACCTGAGAAAATCAACCTGATTAAAGAAAGTTAATTTTGGCTCATGGTTTCCGAGATTTCAGTTCATGGTCACTTGGCCCTACTACTCAGGAACTGTGGCAGCAGAATACATCATGTCAAGAGTACCTGGTAGAAGAGTTCAGTAAAGTAAAACTCATGGTGGCCTGGAAGCAAAGAGAGAGACAGAACGGGTCTGGGGTCTGAATAGCCCACTCAAGGGGAACCCAGTGACCTAGCTTCCTTGCACTAGGCCCCACTCCGTAAAGTTTCCACTACCTCTCAGTGGCACCACACACTAGGGACCAAGCCTTCAACACGTGAACATTTGGGATACATTCAAGATTCAAAATGTAACAATGTAAAATGTGTTTATTTGAAATTTAACCTTTAAGTTTTATTTCACTTTTTTCTCTTAGATTAATAATTAATAATTAATACAACAGTAATAATTAATACATCAGTTTCATTATAAAATTTTAAAATGTAAGAGATTTCTGAAATCATTCTTTGACATCTAAATTTTTATCCATCCATTGGCTTTACGACTATTCATTTAGGAACTATCCATAATCATGCCAACCCAATATTTAATAAAAACTTTCTGAGTAGTGATATTAAAAATTTCTTCAATAATGATTTCTTTTAAGATAGTTTAACATTCACAGAAAAAGAATCAAGATAGTATGGAGAGTATTCATATACCTCATACTGAAACCCCCACCCACATTAATAACAGCTTATATTAGTAGAAGTAAATACACTTTAATATGATTATATTAACTTGTCATAAATATTGAACCAATATCTATATGCTATTATTAATAATAGGCCATGCTTTACTTGTATTGCCTTGATGTATATTTAATATCCTTTTTCAAAGATTTCATTCAGAATACATTATATTTGATCATTATTCTCCTTAGACTCCTCTTGGCAGAGACGTATCCCAGATTTTTCTTGTTTTTGACAACCTTAACAATTTTGCTGGAGGTTACCAGGGATTACGCTCAGAGGCACTCAAACACTGAGCCACAAGCCCAGCCCTATTTTTTATTTTATTTGGAGACAGGGTCTCACTGAGTTCCTTAGTGCCTCATTGTTGCTGAGGCTGTGTTTGAACTCACAATCCTCCTGCCTCAGCTTCCCAAGTCAATGGAATTACAGGTGTGTGCCACCACACCCGGCCTTAACAATTTTGAATAGTGCTGATGAGATGTTTTATAGAATGGTTCTTATTTAAGAGCTGTATAATGTTTTCTTAATCCTTTGACTGGATTTATTAAGTTTTGAAAGACCAAAGAGGTAAACTATCAATCTCACTACATCATATCACAAGATGATAGCATGATACCACATCACTATTAATACAAATCTTAATCTTCTCCCTGAGATAACATTCATTAGGTCTCTCTAAAGTAAAGTTGACTTTTGGTCCACACTTTTACATTCTACTCTGAATGAAACTCACTATGCAAGAAATGGAGAGGTAGACTCCATTTCTTGAGAGCAGAATATGTAAGCAAATCATTCGGAACTCCTGAATAAAAAAAATTCTCTATTATTTCCCTACTTATTATTTTTCATATTTATTTAGATTCAAATGGATTGATTTGGTTTTATAGTTTAGATTATAATTGAATTCTACTTTAATTGCTCAAATTATTCCAGCTTTGGCCATTAAGAATTCTTTTGGTTGGTTCCTAAGTACCTTTGACCTACTTCCTATCATCGTGGTTTTGTGAGTATATTTTGGGGGAAATATTTAATTACTTTCTGGCACTACAAGTTTCTCTAAGATCATCTTTTATAATTTCTCCCCCAATTCTGGAATTAGTTCTCCAAGGATCTCTGGATCTTTTATTGCATTAGAAACCAATATCTGGGTGCCATTACTTCTTGACCTGCTCAGCTAAGAGAGCAAGGGAAAAACTAGGCACACTAACCATCTGAATTCATATTAAGATACGTATGAGTTCAAACTGATGTATCTAATTCTATAGCTCATCGTAGCCTTCTATTTTTGCAGAACAGTAACTTTTCATTTTAAAAGTAAAAAACCTGGCTCCCATCATTTCACATTCATTTACTTAGTTTCTCATTTGCAGTGGACATGTATCAGGATTTCAAAATTCCTAACTCATATCACATGAAAAAAAACACCCATCAACTACTCTATATTATTTTCATTTGTAGTTCCTTCTGTTTTTAGTCTGAAAGAAGGCATTCATTTACAAAATTATTTAGATGAACAGATATTCCCTTATACCTATCAGCAAGATTGTTCATGTATTTGCAATACAGTTAGGTTCTTTTTTCACAACTGATATTCTATCTGTGATCCCTTAGTCGCCTTAATGATATTTTTATGTGCATATATTAAAGTTCACTCTTTGTGCTGTAAGCTCTATGGGTTTTAACTACTACATAGCATTGTTACAGCATTAGAATAGGTTTTACCACCCTAAAAAATCCCCTGTGCTTCCCCTACTCAGCCTACACTCCTTTGGGTTTCTTTTTGATGCTAGCTTCTTTAGTTTACTATGTTTCTTATTATAAAAAAATAGCTTGTATCACTTTTGTTCAAAATTAAGTCATTAATCTTTTTTTAATGAGGACTGTTTCTTTAGATTTTCTTCATTCAGGAAATTGCCAGAGTGGGATGTCATACTTGGGAAGAGTGTACGATATATTTAAAATGAAGGAACATACTGTACTTCAACAGTACATGCTGTACTTCAACAGTACATGTTCTAAACTAAAAATATTGTCTCTGGGTCATCAAAGCGGGGTTCTGTAAATATTGAAAATTTGGGGGGGGGGAATGAATGCATGATATTTATGTTTTTCCTGTCTACTTATATTGTTGCTTATCCATGTTATTGATCCTCACTGTCTGTCAAGTATATAAAACAAATTAAAATGTTGCCAGCATTTTGTTTTCCTATGTCATGTTTCTTTTCTTTTAACAAAATACAGAAAAAAATAAAGAACATTACCAACATTTTTAAATCAATTTGGAACTCTGTTTGTCCTCTATATCAACAATTAATATTTTCCTTTACGCTAACTTTAGGGGAAAAAAATATTCCTAATTGAGATTAGTACATTAAACAAAAGGCTCATATCATCTGAAACCTCAACCTGTGGACATTTGACTTCTTCTTGATAAAACTATGAATAATATTATATTTTAAAGAATTACAAAATAAAGAATAAAGAATTCAATAGAAATTTTCGTTAATATCTTTCTCATTTCAGTGGCCATCATTTTCAATAGAGCTTTTTATTTTATCTCTTATATGACTACTCTGGTCTGGATAAAGTTTGAGAGTGTCCCCCATGGAGCATGTCTTGGAATTTAACGCTCATTGTGCAGGGTTTAGAGTGGAAATTTCATGTGACAGTTGGTATTTAGCAGTGGGGACGTTAGGAAGTGTTTAGGACTAGACAAGGTAATCAAGGTAGAGCCCCCATGGTTGAACCCCAGTGCCTTTTTAAGAAGAGGGAGAGAGAAGAGAAGACACACACACACGTGGACTCCCTGTCTCTTTCCTTGCAATGCCCTGGACCACCTATGATATCTGCCTCCATAAGAGCCAGATGTGACATCTCAACTCTGGGCCTGAACTGTAAGCCAAAACAAAAACCTCTTCCTTAAAATTTACTGAATCTTTGTTGCATTATTAGCAACAGAAAATGAACTAACATAATGACAGTGATTACCTTGCATTTTGATTATTTTTGCACAAATATTTGATTGACAAATGTTCATGAAGACGAGATATGGCAACATATTCATTAGAAACTGGTGCTATGTAAAGATACTAAGTTTCTATAATGAAGGAACTTTCAAGTTAGTAGGACTAATTCACATATTTTGGGGGAGGGGTGGGTACTGGGCATTGAACTCAGGGGCGCTCTACCACTGAGCCACATCCCCAGCCCTATTTTGTATTATTAGAGTCAGGGTCTCACTGAATTACTTAGCATTTTGCCTTTGCTGAGACTGACTTTGAACTCACAATTCTCCTGCCTCAGCCTCTGGATCTGCTGGGATTACAGGCGGTGTGTACCACTGTGCCTGATAAATTCATATATGAAATTTTAAAGTGATAGTATTTAAAATTTTTTGAAAGCGTTTTCAGAGGTAAAAGATCAATAACTTCACTTACTATCCTAAGTCCCCCAGTTCATAATTACTCTTCAATCAATGTATTTATCTGCTTCCATGCCATTCCACTGAAAGTACTTTTATAAAATTGAAAGAGTTAGTCAGCTAATCATTACTGTAACCAAAATACCTGATGATGTTATTGGGATCTTTCATTCTAGTTCAGGAAATATTTTGGTCAAAATCGAGGGAGCATTTTCATTCTTAATATGCTCTAAATTAATTAATATACTGTTTTATAAAGCCATTCAGAACACTCAGGAAAAATTATTATTTAAATATTTTGTGGTGTTAGTACTGATTGAAACAAAATCCCTTTGTTTTATAATGAAAGTAACGATAAATGTTAACTATCACTACAGTGAGTTCTTCTCATGCAGCTGTCTCAAAAGTTTAAGCAGAGGCAGAATTCCGAACTACCTCCCTCGTTTCCAAAGAGTAGGCATAATGAAATTTGCTGTTGCTCTCCATCCATAAAAGACTACTCACCTTTTAGAGAACACCAGTGTCCTGGTGCATCCAAGATGACTGTTAGTCAGCTTTGCATTGCTATGACCAGAACACCTGGCAAGAGCAATTTAGAGGAGGAAAAGTATATTTTGGCTCATGATTTCAAAGGTCTGAGTTCATAGCCAGCTACATTGCTCTTGGCAGAAGATCATGGTGGAGGAAAGCTGGGAGTTGAGAAATAGAGAGCGAGAGAGTGAGAGAGAGAGGTGGGGCAGGGGGGAGAGGCCAAGGAGAAGTTAAACCCTTCCAGGTCCTGTCCCCAGTGGTCGACTTCTTCCAACTATGTCCCCCCATCTGGTCATCCAGTCGGCTATCCACGGATTAATCCACAGGTGAGGTCAGAGTCCTCATGATTTAATCACAGCCTAAAGGTCCCACCTCTGAACACAGGAGCCTGTGGGGAACATGCAAAGCATAATGATGAAGGAGAAAGACACCAGTTAATTATAACTTTTTTTTTTTCATTTTATGGATAGTTGGAAATTCTTCTATTTTTAAAAAGATATTCTTAAATAAGTAAAAATTCTCCCTATATATTTCAGAATTCAAAAACATTGAAGAACAACTTCTACTATCATTTCCTTTTGTTATAATTTATATTAATTTTCTCACAGAGTGGCCCACAATTTGATATTCCATACTCTCAGAAGGGAAATAATGTCAAATGACCTGTTAAAGCAATTTGGTTTGATTTCTCTGTACTTCCCTGATTTTTCTTTGTCCGTTGAACACTCATGAAATATAGCTGCTCTATCAGTTTTATCCTTGCCCCTCTTCTCTTGAGATATAATTCAGGTATACACTTTTCTTTTCTACTCTGACCTTTTATGCCTTTCTATGCCTTGTCCAGTTTCCTCACCTGAAGTCCATTTCCTGCTTCCAGCTACCTAGAGAGCATCACTGGATATACCTCATGATATCTCAAACCCAGTTATTATCTTTTCCCTCAATTCTGTCTCTCCTATTATATTCATAGTGTTGTTTAATGATCTCCCCTTCCTTCAGAAAGAGTTAATAACTCCTTTATTCTGTTTCAGGAGGCAACAGAGCATCATATAAAGTCAGGCAGAATTGAATTTGAATTAGATCTCCACTACTTACTGTATAACTTGGACAAAATAGCTAAATTTTGCAAATCTCTTAAACAGGAAAAAAAAAGTATTTACTTCTTATAATTGTAACTTTTATATGAAATATGTGGAATACCTAGAACAGTGCATGCAACATGGTAGGTCCTATAATATATTAGTTACTGCATAAATCAACTGATTATACATACATTTTATATATAATTATGTCTTCTATATACCTATGCATATATATATGCATATATTTATCTTAATGTTTTATTTTCTGAACCCCATAATACCTAGATGGTGAGTTCTCTTCATAAGAATTAAGTATTTGTAGCATGAAGCACTCTACTGCAACTGAAAATAGGATTCAAATGATCAGCCTATGGCCCCACAGTCTTATATTGCTGCTTTTTTGTTCTTTGTTCAGCATCTTCAGCTGCTGCCTTCAGGGCCTTTTCTATTTGTGTTCTGTCTTGTCTCTTCGGCACAGATGTAGTCGGATAAGGATGAAAGCCTAAGTGTGCATCTTTATTATGTATCCTTTAAAGAGTTCTCTTCAGAATTTCTCATGTATAATTCTTAAAGAGCGTGATGATTTTTAGACCCAAGCTGAAAGGTATGTCTGCTTCTCAAAGGATTGACTTAGTCTTGTTTTTCCAGAGAATGATTTTTATACAAATCATGTTTGAGTGAAACCATGGTTGTCAATAACATAAATGATATTTAAGTCCTGAAAGGGAGCCATAATCAATTAACTACACCCGAAATAATCACTGTGTGTGGAGTCATGTTAGAGAATAGGTTTCAAAACTCAATAATATCCATAAAATAAGCAGAATACAACTAAGTAGTAGTTAATGAAGTTTTTTCCATGGCTTACAATCTGATTTCAAAAAAGGAAGAAGTTAAGATGGACTCTGGTACTAGAGGAAGTTGCCTCAAAGAAGATGAACTGGCCCAATACTTCAACTGGACTCAGACCTAGTCATGATATTTATAGATGAAAGGAGGATATTTCCAGACTGTCAACAGTGTGAATCAGTGAAGGGAAAGGAAGCTGACTGTGATATTCATCCAAGGATTCAGTGGGCTTGACTCAGATAGATGGGCGCTCATGTGTGTAAGCACAGTAGCCAGGGGCTGGGAGCTAATTGGTAGGTAGGGTGAGAGCAAGGAATAGATGACCTTGAAAATTAGACAAAGGATTGTGCTCTATGAATAAGGTAACAGAGCCACTAAATACTGAAGCTAAGCAGACTGAAGACTGTGCCTTCAAGAGTCACCTTGCCAGCTAATGGATTGAAGATAAGTAGGGCTTAATGCCATTAGAAGAATAGGCTAAATCTGAAAGACACTTCAAAGGACTACACAGGAGAGAGAAACAAAAAAGAGCTGCTTAATTCTCTAGCCTATAAAATGATGTTTCTATCAACTATCAAGATGCAGAGTTTAAAGTGTTTTTTTTTTATGTTGTTGTTTGGTGTGTCCAGGTTTCGTTTGTTGTTAGTACAGTTGTTTGGGAAAGGGGGCAATGCAAATTTGGTCTTAGACAAATCAATAGAAATGATGATAGAATAGTTGGTAGAAAACTTAGAAAATAGTGAGAAATACAGTTTAGAGAGGATTTGAGCACAAAGTCATAGCAAATGCCATCAAAGTGAACCAGAGGTAAGAGAGCTGCTGTTCATTTTGAAATAAAACAATTGTAACATCAGCTTCTGTGAG
The DNA here is from genome assembly GCF_902686455.1 of Sciurus vulgaris. Taxonomy (NCBI): domain Eukaryota; kingdom Metazoa; phylum Chordata; class Mammalia; order Rodentia; family Sciuridae; genus Sciurus; species Sciurus vulgaris. The sequence goes on from NC_136468.1 coordinate 29,452,316, forward strand.
CTGATCCTGCAGTTGGTTCCAGTCCTCAAACTCCCATCAGTAGATAGGTCTACACAAGGAAACATGCTTTAAAAGTGATTCCATGTATTTAATGCAGATACTAGAGTTGGGTGAGTGTGCATTTTGTAATTTTTATCCCTTAAAAATATTATGGAAGAGATGGACTCTCACAACCCACTGAAATGTAACTGATTAGAAAATCTTCAAGGAGATTCCACCATATAATGAACTCAAAATAGAGTTTAATGTATCTGTCTAATATCTATCTAGAAAAGAGCTGAAATGATCAGCATCAAAGAAGAATCCAATCATTCTCCAAAGAAATGCCTTTAGTGTGTCTTCCCCCTTTAGACAAAAGCATTCCAAACTAAAAAATCATTTCAAAATTCTTTGTATTATTTCCAAATCCAAAGGAAAAAATCAGATTAACTACAAACATGCCTTTGATTTCTTTAATGAAATGCAAAACAGATGTATTTCTATATTACTAACTTTACAAGTCTTTACCAATTACATGTGTTGTTCACAAAAACAGAGTTGAAGCATACCTTCTTGCATCTGTCCTATCTATGAACTTTAATGATGGGGCAGAACAACCTTCTGTGGCATAAAGGTAATTTATATATTTTTAAAATTCTTAACTAACATAATTGAGACATATTTAGTTTTTCAAATTGTTAAATGACACATAATAAATACACATATTCACAGAGTACAGTGTGATATATCAATCCACGTATAAAATGTGCAATGATTGAGGAAGGCTAATTAGCATACCATCACTTCAAGCATTTATCATTTCTTTGTGTTGGGAACATTCAAAATCCGCTCTTCTAGCTAGACTGAAATATGTAAAAAATGACTATTAACTATAGTTACCCAACTGTGCTATAGAACTCTAGAACTTAATTCTATTTTCCAGCTGTATTTTTGTACTCATTAACCCATGCTTATGTATCCTCAGTCTCCTCTACCTTTCCCAGCCTCCTATAACCACTTCCAACTCTACTTCTGTGAGATCAACTCTTTTATCTTTCACATATAACTAAGAAAATGTGGTATTTGCCCTTCTGTTCCTGGTTTCTCTCACTGAACATAAGGTCTTCCAGGATCAATGATGTTGATAGGATTTCATTCATTTTTATGAATGAATTATATTCCATTGGGCATATATTCCATATGCATAAAGGATTAGCTTTACAAAGGATGTTAGTAACAGGGTCGTGCCAAACAGTGATGTTTTCATTTAAAAATTTTTATCTTATCTTTTTTGTTGTTGTTGTTGTTGTTGTTTGTGGTACTGGGGATTGAACAGGATTTTGCACATGTTAGGCAAGCACTTGACCAATGAACTATGCTCCCAGCCCTGTGCCAATATTTCAAATAAGAACAAGTACAACTTATATTATTAAGTGTAAGACCTCTAAATTCAGTGCCTGTGATTAATCTATAAGATCCAATATACATCTAAATATCTGTTCATTTATTTTTTCTAATTTTTATCCTTCAAGCTTTAGTAAGAACTTCAAATAGTCCATGAATATTTTCTAAATATGTGTACATTTACATCGCATTATCTGTCTCTCCTTTAAATCTACACGACTTTCTTACCATTTAATCTTATTTTATTATTATTCAATATGCCCTATATATATATGTATGCATTACAGATATATACAAATGTTTGCATATGTATATGCAATATGTATATTATATACAGAAGATAGATAGGTGGGTAGATAATGCAGGCTTACATAAACAGACATATGTATTTATTTAGTGGTTACTATGTGCAGGCACTAACACATCCATAATGTTTTTTAGTCCTCTCAGTAACTCTATAATTTGGTCATTAATATTATTTGTATTTACACAGAAGCAGTGAAGATTTAAAGAAGCTAAATGAGTTTCACACAATTCCACAGCTAGTACTGAAGTTGGATTTAGAAATTCAGATGATCTGAATCTGAAGACTGATGATGTAGTAGTCCTTGAGGACACAGTAACCTGTATGTCTCACAGAGAAATTATATTAAGTGCTCAACAAATGTAATTTGGAAACAGGAATGAATAACTTTGTGCAATGGACTTAGTGAACTAACTTTTAGTCTTCAGATGATTTAAAAAAACATAAAATCTCAGAACACGTCCTGTGTTTGCTTAGATACATGCAAATCAAATTATCTAGGCGACAGCATATTAACATTAATATTGCCGTTGGCATTCCAGCTTGTCAGCCTCTATGTCAAACCGGGATTCAAAATAGCATTTGTAGAGATTATCACTGCAACAGGCAGGCAAGGCCTGTCACTTGAATGCAGGTAATCAAATCATCAATCCTTTGGTAAGTTGAGTAGAACTGCTATTCATTCCACTTTCATTTTTCGACATGTAGAAAATAATTTTTGCAAGTATAAGTTAGCATATCCTGTGGGATGAAATAAGTGGATATTAGAAAAAGCCTAAACAGACAGCATTTTTATAGTTGATGAAAGACTTACCCTTAGCTTAGTGTGGGGAATGTCGGGCATTCACAAGGCCTTGGGGAGAAATCAGAATAGCAAGAGAGAAAAGTAACCTTTTGAAGACTCATCCAAAACCAGAAAGAAAACCATTAACACCATCATTTTGAATTCCTAAATACAATTATGGTAGGACTGAGGAGGTGTACTGAGAACCATTGCTTGCCCCAGGGCTGCTTCAAGCGGCTCCGGTTACAGAGGAAAGCCATGGCTTCTTTTCCCGGCTTGCTCCAAGCGGTTTGGCGGGCTTCTTGCTCTTTTCGCTTACCTAAAACCGCCGCTTCTCACGCTTACGGCCCAACCAGTGGGACAGAAGACTTGCACTTCAAAGGTTCATCAAGCAGCTTCCTCTTTATTCAAATAACACCCTCAATATATAAGCAATCTCATGCATAAACAATTGTAACCAGATATGTCCATCCAATCCTGTTAAAGGTCAAGTGATCACTTGCTTGAGCATACATGTAAAGTATATCCGTCCACGTGCTAGGCAGCTGAACTGATTATAATACAGCCAATTGTAAACTCGTTCTGCCTCTCTCCATGCATAATCAGAACGCTGTTGGCTCTCTGCCAGTCGCCATCTTTGGATGCACGTGGCGTAGCCCTGGGCCCCAGGTTCCATCTGCCACAGAGGTGTATTCCCATTCAGAAAAGGAGTTTAACTTTTTCTTAAATTCATCCAATCTGACATCCAGACCAGCTCCTCTCTTTCTCCAGTGCTCTCCTCCCTTTGCCCTGGATACCCTCACTTTTCTTCATTCCTGTGTCATTTACCAATTTACTATATGATTTTCCTTCTTCATCCCATGGTCTTTTATGTGAAATCCATTTTACATATCAACACATTTGTAATCTAAAAAGATACATATGCTGTCAAACAACATATGCACAGTAAGAATTTATCCATGTAATAATACTTTTATTACCTCTCCTTCATGGTAGCATCAAAGCACTGACATGTTTCATGGTTTCCTTCTCCAGCATACCCTCAGGACTACCTAGGTGCTGTGGATCCTGGGTGCACTGCCCACATCCCCCCCTCTGAACTGAGTCTGCATCATTTCCATAGATGCAGAGAGTGTTGTCTGCTGATAGATAGCTGACAGTTTAGACCCTTCTCAGGCATTGCCTCTGACTGGAGGCGGGTGTCTTGCTAAGATACGCCTCCCTCATGGCGGTTTCTGTAAATGACTAGTGAACATGGGATATAAAGGCCTGGACTTTTTGCTTTAATTCAGAACATCTCTGAAGAGTCATCTAGGTTTCAAAGTCTAAGACTGGTAATTGCAGCACCTCCTTCTTCCACCCGATCCTGCTCTGTCACTCCATAATTATTCACCAATTAACATCCTGCACACAGATCATGGCCTGTTTCCCAGGAAACCCAACTTAAAATGCTGAAATTTTGTTATCACATTTTAAAAAACAAAGCCAAACATTCTTTTGCAATGCATCCCTTTTTGAGTGCTTCTCATTCTCAATCAAGGCTTTTTATCATGGTTTTTCATTTGGATATAGTCAATGAACATCACCCCTCAGGTGCAATTCTGGAGACCAAACAGTCACCATTTTAATTCCACACTGTCAGAGGGAAGAAAATCTCCAACTTTTTTCTCTTGGTCTTTTCCCAAACCTGGACACACCTCTTTCGCCAGCAAATCCTAAACTCACTCCAGATGTCCAGGTCACTTTAGAAATTTACAAGTTTTCTGTGACATTTAAAAATTTGGAAGCACCTAGAAGATCTAATGTAAGCCATTCTCAGGATGATCAACTTTGAGTAGACCACCTTCTTTGTACCCAGAATGCTCTGGGTAACATGCTCATGTTACAGTGTTGGTTTGGCTGGCAGGCAAGACGACACCCACTGTAGTAAAGTGGAGTTTCCTCTAAAGGATTTGGAAATTCAAATTCTCAGTCACCCTGAACAGATGCAGATTTTAGGCCTCTGGATAAGAACTTTCTTTTTCCATGGTGGATCTTAAAGTGGAGGAAGGGACTTTCTCTTTAGGTCACAAGTTTTTGCCTGTGCTTCAAGGAGTCTATGTGTTATATTCCTCAGGATAGAGGACCTGTACACAGTTCTTTGACACAAGGTAACTGCCCAGCTGCTCCATGGAGAGACATCTCATGTAGAAGGCATGCATGGGCTGAGAAGAGAGGCTTGGACCCAGTTGTATAGTGGGAAATGCAGGGAGACGTCTGAACCCATGCTTAAACTAAGATGATAAAAGGTCTTCCTGAGAGCAGTTCTAGAAAGCAGTAGCCTGAGCAAGGCCTGAGCAAGGCCCAGAACCCTGGAACAGCAGAAGGAATGAAGCAGTTTTCCATGGTGGATTGAGAAGTGACAATTTGGAGATTTTGAGTAACAGGGCAGAAAGCTATGGTCAGCAACCTGGTGTCAGTCAGTGCCAGCAACACAGTCTGCAGCTCAAACTGATGTGGCACTCTTCTGAAATTCTCCTCTGAAGTGTGTGGAAGATACAACAGAGAAGAAAGAGAAGAGAGACTTGGGAGAAGATGCTGGATGTTTTCCACCAGGCCCATTAGAGCCCACAACCAATGGACTAGAAATTCAATTGACTTTATTTACGTGTGCTCCTGGGCTGCTGGAATCTGCGCATTCGTGTGACTTGTATGCCTTCCTAAACTAATGCAGTTTTAATCACTCTGCCCACCACTCACAACAATTCTATTAATTTTTCTTATTTTTATTATTCAGCATAGTATGTCTCAATTGGGCAGAAAACAAAATTATCTATTGAGTCAACCCTTGGCTATTAACCTATAGAACCCAACAAAGAAAAAAAAATAAAACATAGGAGATAAAGGTTGTGTCATAAGATATGACAGAAAGGGAACAACCTGGAATTTTTTGTGGTAGGGACAATCAGGGTCTAAAGCTTTGTGCCTCAGGGTGGCAGCTTATAATGACCCCTAGTTTTCTCTACAGTAAAAGCACACTCATCATCAGTTCCAGTAGCCAGGCTGCAGGGCCTTCCTACCACTCACCAGCGCCTGTCTCTGGCACGTCAAAAGCCACCTGATATATTAAAGTTGATAAGAAGTGCACACTTTTGACTTTATGCACCAACGAAATAAAATGCTGTCAGTTTTTTTTCAAGTAAGGATGACAGAAGAAAAAAATCTATAAGGTAGGAGCATAATTATTTCATGAAATGATACATATTTTAATACAGAAAAATAGAAAGGAACTCATCTCAGAGAAAACTTCTATCTTTAAAACTAGAGAATCTTAAATATTTATAAATTATTTTATTTCTATTTATTTAAATTTTCATTTAGGCTTGAGCCGATACAAACTTTCATGTACATTAATAGCACTTTTTAGACAGTTTAGAGAAGCGTGGCTCTACCATGTGGATTTGGAGAGAGGAAGAACCAAAACAATGCTCTCCCACATTATCTGTTAATTTTATATGCTGCATCCTTCAAAGGAGGTGTGGAACTCTAAGGTCTTATCACAGTAACAATCTCCAGTGGCAGCATTTCAAGCAGTCTTACAGAGTTCACATCTCATTTATTAATCCAATCAACAAATGTATGTTCCAGTCATTGTGCTTTAAAACAAGGACCCTTAGTGCATATGCACATTTTTGAAGAAGGCAAACTCTGCCAAAAGTGCCCCTGAGAGCTGAGCAAAGCCATCAACTAGCTCAATTTATGCCTCTACTCAGAAGTTACAAGCATAACTAAAAACTTCTCACTAGAGGGCCTCAATTTTTTATCTTTCATTTTCTCAGGAGGAAAATGATAAACTGGAACTGGATCATCTCCAAGGCCTGGTGCAATTCTAAAATATTATGGTTCTGCAGACACGTAGCATCAGAACTCGATATTTATGATCATGGTTGGATTTGTCCCAGTATGCACTGCAGAATAGCAGCCAAGTTTAAGAATACCATCATAATTAACTTTCCAACACTGTATATGATTAGCATCCCAGGGAAAACAAATTAAGGCAGAAATTTAAAAGCACAAGAAATTTTGGTGAAGGAAGGTCATTGTGTCTCCTGGAGCCGTGCTGTGGTGCACAGTACTCCAAAACTTGTTCCTGCCTCAATTCTTTTTGTTTTGCCTGCTTTTGTTTGCTCAAGGAGGTGGTCTCCTGCCCCCAGTTATATTTGCTGTTTGTGACAAAGTTTTAAACTTTTACAATAAAAGGGCACAACTAACAAGCAATGAGTATTCATAAAGAAGCAAGAAAACCCATCATAAACAGGAAGGGAAAAAAAAGTCTCATTCTGTATTTGAACAAGTTTTACTCTTGAGCCCAGGAGACAATACTAAAGCACTTTTCCTTTCTAACCAATAAAAGCCACTGAGACTGCAATGGCAAATGGTAGCGTCTGGCAATTGTAGTGCATTAAAGAAATGGAAGTGCCCCTTGTCTCCTGATGTGTGCTTTCACCTTTGCTAAGCCTTCCAATTAAGCACACGGATAAAAGCAGCTTCAAGATGAATTTCATTTTTTCTCTTCATCTCTTTATCTGACTGTATTATGGAAAAAATAAAATAAGGTTTCCATTTAAAATTAGGCCAAAGTCTGGTGAACTGGAAATAGAGAGAGAACATACATGGAAGAGCTTATCTTTAGCGTGGACCTTTCACGTCTGATGCGTTCTGTTTCCACATAACTAGATGTAGGGTAATGATTACGGTCTATTTCTGTTTTGCTGCCTGGGGAGCAATAGCAAAAGCAGAAAAAAACCAAATGTCTCAGTAATGTTTTAGATAGAGAGGGAGTGAAACAGAAGTGGGCATCTTTTTAAAAATATGAGATTCATAAGAGGAAAAAAAGTGAATATCAATACAGAGCTAAATGCAGAAACTAGCACTTGTCAGATATCTGTTCATTCATTTATAGGAAAATTCAAAATAGCACTAATTATGTTGAATACCAAAGCCATATTAGCAAAAGATGCTTTGCACAGCTCTTAAACCAAGTGACTTTTCCAAATAGGCAGGGACCTAAGCAAATGTTGAAACAAAGATATTGTGCTTTACTATATGTATATAGATATGGATACATACAAAGAAAGAGAACACATACGTGTGAGAGAAAAAGAAGTGGCAGAGAGAGAGAGAGAGAGAGAGAAAAGGAAGAAGAGGTAGAGTATGCACCTGGTAAGAAATAAATAAAAATTATTTTTGAATTTTCTTTCATAATGCTTTCTAGTCCATAGAAAGCATTCAAAATGCAAGTATCAATGTTGTCAACAAATTGAGATTTTTTTCCCCCTGGAATATAATGTGATCTTTTAATGAAATATATAAAAATCCTTATAGATGAGGATATTGGTATTCCATTTTCATAGATACATGAGAAATGTCAAATTTTTACTACATCACTGTTGCAGGCTTGTTAATTTTTATATAATTTCCTTGAGATTCATTGTTGATATAGCCTTTTGAATTATTCAAGAAAATTTTATTTCTGAAACTTGGAGAGCAATGATCTGGTATATATTATTTTGTATACCCAGGCATCTTTATCATCTAATGCATAAGTTCAGATGAGGGTGGCCAGAAAGGAGTCAGACCAAAAGCAGCTGAACAAGGCTTTATTGGGGTTTGGCCCTCTGGCAAGATTCACCAGTCCTCGGGGTGAAAGGCCAGGGTGGAGGGCTGGGGAATCTGCACGTGGCTCTGGCTGGCTGGGGCCTTTATAGTACGGAATTGGTGGGAGAAGGCTTGAGGGTTTAGTGTTCCCCTGGGGTTGGCTGGGGCCTCTTGATTGACGATTGGTTGCAAGACGCCACTAGGGTTTATCTGCCTGCGTCTCATTGGTTGTTCTTTAGCACACACGGACTGCCTGATGCCCCTCCCCCACATAGCTGCTCAGGCCTCCCTAACATAATGAAATAAAATTTTTAAGAGTTAAAAGTAAAAAGGTGCTGAGCTTCAAAATGATAGACCCTCTAGCAAACAGAACACATGCCATTCCTAATGCATCACGTGAATTTATTTGTTAAGGTTCTGTTACTGACATGACTTTTCTTCTGTTCCTGGGCCAGGAGCTGTACAGATGCACATAAATCAAAAGTTTCGGGGGGGGGGGGGGGGGGGGGGATATGTTAAAGTATATTTTAAAATTACAGCCTAAAAGAAGGCACGGAGTACCCCACGGAGGATGAGTGCCCGGCCTGGGCCTACACTGGTCACTCCTGAGCAGCAGTGAGAGGAAGAACTGTTTTCACTTTTCACAACTCTTATCCCCCAAAGAATGGAGGTATTTAGGCACCAAGAGGAATTTTCTCTTTAAAAAGAAATGGAGACAGTCTCCAAGTGGAATCAAGGGAAGCTTAGAGGAACTGAGCAGCTACAACAACAAACACCCAAATTTACACTATGCTTCTTTCAAGCCAAGCAACACTCAAAGTGCTTTATGGAATCTATTCTTGAATCTCCACAATAACCACGAAGTAGGTGCTATTATTGTCCCCCTTTTACTCATGAGACAACAAAGACACAGAAGGGCTGAATCGCTTGCCCAAGGTTGCAAAGTTGCAGAGCTAGGATTTGATTCCAGACCCACTGGCTCCTAAGTGCATGATTTCAATTACAACACTATACTTACACAGACAGCCACCCATTCAAACTTTCCCCACCATCCACAACTGCAGTCTGTCCCAGACATACTGATGCATTTCACAGTCCAGAAAAGAGACAAGGCATGTGAAAGACAGTGCCGTGTGTGTGTGTGTGTGTGTGTGTGTGTGTGTGTGTGTGAAGTGTCCACACAGGGGCATCCTCATCCAACCCAGACTGGAGATTCAAAGCCTCCCCAGAAGGGATGAAGCCCACCCTGAATATTGGACAGGCAGCAGATCATCAGGAAGCAGGAAGGGACGGGGACAGGGAGCTGGGGACATGGACAGGACTCCTTTCAGGCAGAGGGCACAGTACATGCAACATTTCAAGGCGGGAAGGAATGTGGTTCTCTCAAGGGTTAGAAAGTACTTCACTGAGGCTGATGCTGCAGTGCCATGGATGACAAAGGGTGGGGAACCCAGCAATGGGGACGGAAAGGGGGCAGGGTTAACATCATGAAAACATCATGAAGGGTTTGTGCCTGGCTCCAGAATGTGGGTTTACCTGAAATTCTGCAATAAACAACTAAAGAATTTTTACACTAAGAAGCAGAATGATTGGGTTTTTCGTGGCTCACCGATGATTTGGAAGGGACTAAATTGAAGAGACTAACACAGAAGCAGAGAGACTAGGTAGGAAGCTGTAACAGGAGACTATTTGCTGGAATCCTGTAGCCATGCCACCAGAGCAATGGAAAAGTTCCTTAAACCAAGCAGATCTGAACCACCCAGCAGCACACACCCAGTTTTCCCACCACCTTCCTAGGGGCTGTACCCTCGGGTTATGCCCCAATACATCATTTTACACCTTCTTTGTTCTAATACCTTAAAAAAAAAAAATGCTAGGAACAGCCCCTCTCAGCAGTGAAGAAAGGCGCCTGCTCCTTCCCAAGTTCTTTGCCACCCAAACACTTCTTGAAATTCTGATTCGAATCACTTTGGGAGCCCCTCCCTTTACTTATTAAACTCTGCCTACATTTCAGCCCAGGAGGTTTAGGCCCTAACAGGCTTCTATAAGCCTGAAAGTATTTCTAAAGGATTATGATTCAACCTGCAATCAATGCACATTCTTGATCTTATTATCTCCAGTTTCCCAGGGGTCTGGCCAAAGGTCTTCAGAATGGGCTTTTTTTTTTTTTTTTTTTTTTTTTTTTTAAACAAAGCTCTTGGTGTGAGCAGCTCCTGGACTTTGCCCATGTATTTTTGGAACCTTGTAAAAACAACTATTAAAACTCAAAACTTCAACCAAAAAAAAAAAAAAAGAGGGCAAAATCACAGTACCATGAATTTCTGGGAAGTTTCTTACTGTCTTTTTAGAACTATGCCTAGAGTAACTATCTGAACTAACAATACTCAGACACAAAGGAAATCCAAACTCATAAAACAGTAACAGAAGCATTAATAGTAATGTCAGCATTAAGACTCGGAATAATTCTTGAATTTCCTCTGTTATGTTCAACTGTGCAACAGGGACTAATACTTAAAATCATCACCCCAAATTTTTTTCAAATTATCACTGACATATAACCAAATATATAGGAATTATATTTAGGATCGAGTGGTTTGGGTTCATAAGATGAAGATAAAACACATCTTGCAACTTAGATACTGATGTTACTAGTTTAGAATATGGTTCTCTCCCTGTACAATAAAATTTCTTTTGATTATGAGTTAAGAAGTAAAGTGGCACCATTCTGACAGGTAACTCATCTTGAAGGGCATTTTTAAAGAGCACTGTAATTTTATCCACCTTGCCAAAGTGGAGATGCACTGGAAAGCCTTTTCCTTACAGAGAAATTAACCGAAATTTTCTCCTTATTTCTAATGTCCTTGGTTTGCTCAGATGCACCCTTAATCCCCAAGTCCTTCTTGCCTTACATTGCTTTTTGAGTGAAACCTTTATGAAATGATTAAGGAGGCTCAGTTTTCATTCTTTTACTTTTTATCCACTTGCAGAACAAACTAAGATCAGTACTCAATTTCTTTTTGCTTTATATGTTCTCAAGCTCCATCACATCTTGAATACATTTAAATCATTTCTCCTGAAATGTATCACTGGGGTCTGTGTCACAAGTAAAGTGAGATTCAAGAACTTAACTTACAGGTTAATGCACTGCATCTCAAGTTTCTAACTATGACTTCTTGTTGAAATATGAGAAAACTATCTACAAGAAATTAATATGGTGTAGTCATGCTAAACTTGCACAGTTTGCAGATTTTTTAGTTCTTTCAATTTAACACCAGAATAACTACTAGCTTAATAACTTACACTGAATCATTTCTGATGTATGTATTCCAATGGAAATCTCTGGAATACTAAAGTCACTGAGGTAGCTTTTTAAATAGTAAGATTGAGACCTCCATCCCATACCAACTACATCATAACCCTTGATGGGGAAGTGTCCAGGATTTTAGTACTTGCAGAAAGCTCCCCAATGTAACTTAAATGCGCTTTAGGATAGAAAAGCAATAGGATATTTGATGAAGCAATGTTTCTATCTCAAAAATGAGATAAAGCTATCGATGTCGTCATTACTATTATTATTATTATTATTATTATTATTATTTGTCTGGAGAGTTATATTTAGTGTATTGACAAAACTATCTTCAATATGAGAGGAGGGATCATGATGTCATGTATTCTTCCAAGATATCTATGAAGTACCATATATATCCAAGGAGGCAAACTTCTAAAGCTAGATGTGCAAGACCCCTTGGTTGATTTATTGATTTATTTATTTGGTACTGAGGATCAAACCCAGAGCCACTGTAACACTGAGCTGTATCCCCAGTCCTTTTTTAAAAAAAATTTTGTTTTGTTTTGAGACAGGGTGTCTCTAAATTGTCTAGACTGACCTCAAACTTTTGATCCTCCTGTCATAGCCCCCAGAGTAGCTGGGATTACAGAAGTGTACCAACAAGCCCAGAGCTAGATATCTCTATCTTGTCAGGTTGCAAGTTCCTTCCAGTTTTAAGCAGAGTACCACGCATAGACTACATTTGCTAATGGACATCTGACTACATATCATGGTAAACAGAAAAATGGCCTTACCAAGATGTACCAATCCTGAAAACCTGTGGATATGTTGCCTACATTGCAAAAGGGAGTTTGTGATGTCACTAAGTTAGGAATCACAAGATAGATTATCTCAAATTATCTAAGTGACTCCAATTTGATCATGAAGGTCCTTACAAATGAAAGAAGGATTTGAAAATGCCACATGGCTTCAAAGATTCAGGTATCCTCTATAAGCTGGAAAAGATTGAAGAATGAGGAATGTAAACAATAGGGGGAAGTGAATGAATAAGAAAGTTGAAATAGCATAAGCAAAAAGCATAATAAATGCAATAAGTAAAGAATTTTGTATAGGCAAAGGATATAAGTAATTCCTATTTGGATAACTCAGATCCAAACGAGGCAGTAGAGGTAAGTCCTGAGATATTCAAGCTGTACATGTCCACTCAGCCATCACTCAGCAACACTACAGTGGTATACAGCACATGCATTTTGCTTAAAGAATGACTCCCAAATTAAAGGCATCCAGGACTGCCCTAAGTACCCTTGTCTTCAAGCAAAGTAAGCTTCCTTGTAGGGAACATTCCTCAAGCTTATCTGACAGCAGTCAGTGACACCATGGTCTAAGTAAGCCAAACAGTCTGAACACAGAAACTGAGGTAGTGGTAAAGACTCGCGATGGAATAAAGGTCTTTGTAGCTGTTGAGGCTGAGTTTGAGCTGAGGGGAGGACTTCTTCTGACATGCATAACAGAAAGCTGTGATGTGAGCTCACCTGCGCTACCTTGCCTCATGCTGTGTGCAGGAACTTGCTAATTCCCCCAGCCCTTTGTCTCAGACCTGTTGCTGGGCAGAATTGCTTAGGCATGCTTGGTTTGTTTACACTACCTGGACCCTCCATGTATAGTTCACCTATAGGCTGACTCTGTTATACTTTAACAAGCGTGTTAACCTGATTGGATAATGTGTCTATATATGTCCTGTGCAACCCTAAGTAAAATTAGATCCGTGCCTTCAGAGCTCGATCTCCGATGCCTGAGTAAGCACGCTGGGTAAGGTAGGTGTCGTTCGTCCTCACCCTCAGCAAACCCGTCTCTGAACATTTACACTTGCTCAGATCTCCAGATGTGTTCACTAAGAGCTCACTGGAAATTACACCAACTCTAGGAAAACTGATTACCCTGCCCCCTTATATATACACCTAGTTGGTCCCAGCTATTGTTATATGGTGATGTGAAGAGCAAACACTCTGTGCATAATTTGGGCCAGAATGGAAACTCTCCCAATCCAACCCCAACCTTGCTAAAGAAATAGTAAAGGGAGTGGTGTTAGGGACAGAACTCTGCAAGTAACTATAACCAACTCAGCATTTGAAATAGGAAGGGAAAGAAGACTGTGTGTGTGTGTGTGTGTGTGTGTGTGTGTGTGTGTGTGTGAGATCATGCTTCCACCTTTTCTTTTTATGTATGTATATATTTTTTGATTATTTATTTTTTACAAACTGCATTTTGACTCATTGTACACAAATGGGATACATCATTTCATTTCTATAGTTGTACACAATGTAGATTCATACCATTCACGTAATCATACATGTACATAGGGTAATGATGTCTGTCTCATTCCACCATTTTTCATATACCCCTCCCTCTCATTTTCCTCTGTGTAATCTAAAGTTCCTCCATTCTTCTCTCAACCTCAACCCACCCACCTGCATTATATATCATTACCCACTTATCGGGGAAAACATTCAGCCTTTTTTTGTTGTGATTGACTTATTTCACTTAGCATGATATTCTCCAATTCCATCCATTTATCGGCAAATGCCATGATATTTTTCTTCTTTACAGCTGAATATAGAAGACAAAGTAGGCCCAAATCTTCATCATGCTAGCTTAGGATCAGACTTCCTTAACAAAACTCCCAAAGCACAAGAAATCAAAGCAAGAATCAATAAATGGGATGGACTCAAACTAGAAAGCTTTTTCTCAGCTTCCACCTTTTCTAAGCAGTTAAAATCTTTTTAGAAATGTGTGTCCCATGTTATCTTCCTTTTTTCCTTTTCTTCCTTTTACTTGTCTCCTGTCTCTGGACTTGGTGCTCATAATGACTATTAAATATGCTTCTGGAAACATAATTAAGCATGGCTCCAACAGAGCAGATAAGAATTTCAATCTGAAACTATGAAGGTGGTTATTTACATATATATTTATATATTCAACATCTCCAACCTTACTCTATTGCATTATGAATACTTGTTCTTGTTGGACCCTTCTCTCCTGAGAGATTAAAAATTATTTGAAAGAAAAACATAGGCTTACACTTACAACCTGCCATGCTCAACAATTCTAACACATGGAGTAAGGCTTCACTAAATGCATATTCATGAAGCAACCTCAGAGTCCTCAGAGGTTCTAGTATATATTGGTTTTGGTGCTGGAGCATCAAGCATAAAAGGGAATTTCAAGTTCCTTTCTGCAAATTAATATTTGACTCAATCATGGGTTTGGGGCTTTTTTCTTCAGCAAGTTTGTAACACTCAGATCAGACTTCTAAAACAAAAGTGCTTTCCTCTGTAGCAAGGATTCTCATCATAGCTTTTCCTCAAAAACAAATATTAAAGCATGGTCTTGCCCGTCATGCATGAATCCAAATTTTTTATTCTAAGATATTATGATTTATCAAAATGGCTGCTATTCTGACACAGTCAAAAATTTCTCAGTTGGAATATATGAAATAGTGAAATATAAATGGGGCTCATAATTTCTTTATTTCCTTCCTGCTTAGTTATAACTGCCCCTTAAAAACCTAAAGGGAATTAGGATGTACAGACAACCAGGGCCTGATAGTTACTGATTCCAAGTTGTGAACTCATGGGATTTTGTATCTCCACAATAGTTTAGAAATAATTTTGTTCCATTCATTTACTTTACAGATGATGCTGTAAAACAAAAACTGCTCTGAAACCAGTAAGTTGACTACGGGCTGATTCGTTTTTAGTTAAAACCCAGATGTTTCACTGTGTATTAAACTACTCCAAAACTTAGTTGCCTCATTTCTTTCTCTCATGGTTCTGCAAATGTGCTCAGCTTGGGGTGCCTCTTAAAGGTGCAACCATGGAACACTGAGGTTGGGGTCATTCGAAAGCTTCTTCATGAACAGATGGATAGCTGAAGGTTGGTCAGGAGTCTGCTCGTCTGCATGTGACTCTCTTGGGCTTCCCCAAAGCACCAAGTCTGAGAGTTGCTCTACCTGTATGGTGGTTGACTTTCCCAGAACAAGTGTTCCAAAAGACCATGATAAAACCTACACTGCTTTTTCTAGCTGCAGAAGTGCTGGACGTGGTGGTTCATGCCCATAATCCCAATAGCTAAGCTCAAGTTCAAAACCAGTTTCAGAAATTTAAGTAGGCACTAAGCATCTTAGTAATACTCTATCTCAAAAAATAAAAAGGGCTAGGGATGTGGCTCAGTGGTTAAGCACCCCTGGGTTCAATCCCTGGTACCAAGAAAACAAAGAACATGCAAACAAACAAACAAAAAAAAAAAAAAAAAAAAAAAAAATGAAGTCCTGGAATACTACTTCTTTTACATCATCTCTTATATTCTATTCTACAGGGCAGTAGAATATTAGTCAATCCATCAGTTAAGATTCAATCTTTCAGTGTGGGGAGCAGCAGAGACTTTGTGGCCATCTTTTATCTACATTTCTTGCAGATCACTTAGCACATTATTACATAATCAAGGCCTTATTTTATGGAAATTTAAATCCCTGTAATGACAAAACCATCATTCTGAGACAATTAGAAAAAAACAATAGCACTTTGTCTAGATATGAGAGAGATTTTCCACACCCATATGATACAAAGACCACTCTAGCTGTTTATGTCCCAACAAAGCCTACTTACTTACCTTTATTAATGCAGATAAGTTTTCATCTGCTTAGGCCAAAAGTATAGTTTGCCTAGGGTTTTAGATGGAATTCTTTCCTTGTTCATAATTATGGAGCCATTAGCTCACTAGACATTGAATATAAAATGTATGCTATTTCCTCCTAGATAAATTGGGGTCTTCTCCAATCAGTGTTCTGTATTGGGAGCTGACAAGTTACAATATTTCCTCTATTAAAATATTAGATTTTTAACAACTCACAGAAAATCCTTAACAAACACAAAAAGTTAGTTGGTGCATTTTGTTCTCTCCAGCTTTCTACTCAAAGTTAAGCTATGAAGTATAATAGCAATAATCATTATAACACTTAGAAACAGACAAAAATATATGGTTTTCTCTAGTTAATATCTATTATTTTACTTACATTCTTTATCTACCAAGAACAGAATCAAGTTCCATATTAAAACAATAATGTTTAAAAAGAACAGTTGTAGGTAAATTTTCAGGATTTTTCCCCCCATGACAGACTCTCTCCTTGCTGCAGTCTCTATATTTAACTATTTTCTCTATGATTAACAAGTATTAAAATAAGTTTCATTTAGTAACTGAAACTGAAATTCACACATTATAATCTGTTTGCTTTGGAGATTAAAGTATAAATTATATGCTTCGGAACAAGATATTCTGTAAATGGTTTACTAAGACAAAAAGTCACAGTTAAGATGTTCAAGTTGTATATATTTTAAAATTATGGCCACACTCTGTAACATAGAAATTTGAAATCATAATTACTACTTTGAAAACGTGTTATAAAACATCCCAAATGATTTTTGTTTGTTTTGTTCTAGGGATTAAACCCATGAGCATTTAACCACTGAACCAGATTTCCAGCTCTTTTTCTTTTTAATTTTAAGATAGCATTTCACTATGTTGTTTAGGTCTCACTAAGTTGCTGAGGCTGTCCAAAAACATGCAATCCTCCTGCCTCAACCTCCCAAGTTGCTGGGATTACAGGCATTCACCACGGCACCTGGCTTCAAATAGTCTCTTGAGTAATTTCTTAGAACTGTACATAATGACTTCTCAGTTCATGCCCAAGCAGAAGTAGTGGAGTATTCTGGTGTAGCTTATGCCAAGAGAGACTAATCCAGATTGTGAACACTTAGAGTTTTTTCTTCACTGGAAGCACTGGAAGCAATTTTTTAGCCCAGTTCTTATCGGAAACTCAGTTAAGAAAAATAAGATTCATTGACCTACCTGATTGACCATCTCTGAGAGATCAGAGGGCCAGAGCCCCACCCCTTCCATCCTTTGTCCCCTCCTCCTGAAGAGCAAAGTGTGATTATAAAACTGTTCAGTCGTGTGGCATCATAGGATCTGGGAAGAAAAGCTTTATGCAGATTGTGGTTCTGTTTACTCTATGATAACACTGAAGTTGTCATTTAGTATAGTACACTGCTAGTTCTCTAGGAAACACTATGTCTTTCTTCTTAAAACAGTTCTGGTTTTGCTGAAGAAATATTATTTAAGTCAGTCATTGTGAATTGGGTGATTTTGTGTTTTTCCCACCTCCTGGGTGCCAGGAAACAGCATGAAATGTGTGCTCCACCTGAAGAAGGATTTAGAATATCATACTGGTCAATTGGTGCAATAGGCTTGCTCTCAGCTTCCTTTTAGTTATCTGTCCTCGTTTTCTTTGTCTTAGTCTCTACTAAACTTTGGCCTTATATTTTCATGGTGTCCAATATTAAATCTTTATAAATTGTATTAAATGCTATTTAGAACAAGAATGAGGAATGAATACATTAAACCAAATACTCCTAATTCTGAACAAACATATGATCAAAGCATACTCTTGATCCCAAAGTGAACCATGATTAGAATTGTTGCTTAGAAGAATCACCACAAACCATCCTAGAAATTTCTGCTTTGATAGTTTTATGTCGTTTGAACCACAACCTTTCCACTATTATGAAGTAGTAGAGAAAATGTAAGTATGTGTATGTTTATTTGATTTTAAAGAACTTTATAGCTCATATAGCTAATGCTCATATATCTATTACTCCATTGCATACTTAAATTATTCCTTAAATCATTCTATTTTAGGTTTTCTGAATAAAAACCATAATTAGAGAAATGCTAAGTAAAGTCACCATGCTCTACTATATTCCAAATTTTAAAAAACAGGAACTAAAAGGTAAAATGCCACCATTTGTAATGTTATCAACTTGAATTTCTCTATCATTTTTCATCTTCTGTCATGTTTTTAGTATTTCAGTGGCAAAATGAGCAATACCCTTGATGGATGATCAGAGATTGGAAAAGACTATTTAACTTGAACTACATGCCAATTTTTAAGAATTACTCACTTCAAAAGACTGCAGAGTTGGAGGTACTGAGCACGAAAACTCTGGAGACTTTCATTCCCAAAAGTAGTTCTTAGGCTATTAGTCTGATGAGAACTTTTTTTTTTTTATTTAATTGTGTAACATTTGTATATCAAGCATTTTTAGAAATTGCATCAAAAACAGTTGGGACTTATTAATTCCCTTAAGATTAAATATCTTTGTGATCTTACTTCCATAACTCTTTTGTCAAACAGAAATTCTATTAAAAGTGAAACTGATTTAGTCATGGTTTTCTTACCAGTGAGAGATTAAACTACAGAATCTCTTTATATGGAATTTGAATTCCAAGGAACTGTGTGCTGACTGTTTTCATTGACTTCACCTAATCACAGCATGAGGGACCTATCTTCAGTCTCTGAAGGTGGAGTGAGAAGTGGCCAGCACTGCATTTTCTCTGAAGGTATGTGCTTAGCACGTCTCATAAACAGAAGCTTGTGTCACAGAATGTTCCTTAACCTGAAATTAAAATTAAAGATCAATATGTTCCCAGGTGTTCTATCTTGCTTTGATCCTAATATGAAACCTGAGACCTTGTATTATGTGCATAATTATTTTATAAGAAAGAGAAGAGAACATGACTTACTGCCAGACCACAGCTTTAGCTGAAAAGAACCTGAAAAAAAATATTTTTGTTTATTGATTGAACCACATTTTTTTTTTTCACTTCCAGCAGCTACTACTAGTTACCTTATAGGAATAGAACTTACTTTTAAAAGTTCTATTTTTAAATAGAACTTATTTAAAAAGGAGAATTTTTCAACTGGGGAAAGGAAAGTTTCTCTGGTTTTCCTAAAGAACAACTTCTAAAGGAACAATGCTCAACATTTCCAAGGTCTTAGCCTATGCTTGTTTCATATCCTTTCAGGATTCCCACGGGCCAGCAATCACAAGAAAGGAATGTGAGGAACCTTGGGACACCACAGTTGCCACCATCGCCATCTCAAGACATGGCAGCTGCCATATTGGGACACCAGCCTGAGTGTCCATTATCAAGGTGCCTACAAGTTTGGTTACACCTGAGGTTTTCCTGCTAGGTGTGCTAATAACTACCATCTTGCTGCTTCTTCACATGGTCACCCCATGGTCACTCCTTTATGTGAGCATATCCCTGGTAGTCTCTCTAATTGCAAATTAAAACAACATTAAGATCTTGGGTCTACATCTTGGTGGAGCCTATGGAAACTGAAACCCAGATTCATGAGTTTGTAGGTAGGTCTGTATGGGCCTGTCTGAGTCTAGCAATCCTGTGAAAAGTCAAAAAGTGGAAGCAATTCGCCTGGAGGAACACAGGTTAGAGAGCCTCAATAGAGCCAGGCTCTCCCCAAATCCATAGCCCTGAAGCATGTTGAAGGAACCAGGCTGGCTACAGTGGGTCAGAAGATTGGAAGAGGGTGTGAGGGCATCTTGCTCTCAGCTCTCCAAGCAAGTAAGTCTGGCACCCAATGGGTTCCCAGGGCCCAACTGGGCCAGCACTCACTGGGCCCCAGCACCAGCCTGGTCCCTGATGCCCTCCCCAGGTCAGCATCCACATCCCCTGGTCCAGCTTTAACAGGACCCTCAGGCTCACCAATCCCCAGTCTCCCAACCCCTCTGTATTCACCAGCCTTACCCAGCACTTGCAGCTATGTGTGACCAGGCCACAGCTCTCAGTGCCTGGTCTTGAATCAGTCTGTGCAGAATAGCTCTCTGTGACAGGCACACAGGTCCTGGTGCTCAGCCCTCAGGACTGCCTGGAAGAGAAGTGCCTAACCAGGAATTTGAAAGGGCAATGGCAAGAGAATTTAAGTTTGGAGATTAAATCAGAGACCAGAGATTGTGGGGTTCACATGTGACATAAGGGACTAAGATCAGGTTCCTACATCACACTAGTGGAACCCAGAAGAGATTCCCAGGGTGCAGCCTTCCTACATGGACTGTTGATTGCTATACCCATCTCCAGGAGTTCTGTCTCCAAGACTAATACTCCCACCCTAGAAATACACACCATCCTGAAGGTGGAGCTACCATCAAACTCCAGACAATACCACCTATCAGTTGAAAAGGGAAGCTGAGGAACTCTTGAACTCCAAGGGAAACATTGTTTAGTTTTCCATCAGAGATTTATTTTCTTTTCTCTCTCATGTCTCTACCATTTTGAAACCAAATATTTTTCATGCATCAGTTTATTGAGGACTGGGATATCTAAATATTATATTACAGTTTTGTTGGATATTCTCTTATTTTTATATTTTGTCTTTTTTTGTTCTTATTTAATATGTATTATCTTGTCACTTATATGTTTCCCTGGATTCTATTTCTTTCTTTTATCCTGCTAACAGTCAACTGCTATCGATTCCTTTTTCACTCTTCCTCTATTCCTTTACTTCTGTCTTCTCTCTTCCTTCCTCATAAACATCCCATCCTACACCACTTCTATTCTTTCTTTGTTCATCAATATAAATTGTAAACCCTTATGCAAACTTACTGCTGATATTGTAAACAATAATTGAACACATCATCTCTCTTTATTGCGATAAAACTGTAGATGTCTTAACAGTATCTATTTAGTTTAAGGCTGTATATTGTTTGCATTGTGTGCAAACAATATTGGTCTCACCCTTAAAGATGAAAACATTCAGGGACACTATAAGACTATATATAGGATTGAAACTCTACTGCCTCAGATACACATTGCTAGATGGGAAGACTCACAAACAACATGAAAAAAGGGAACAAAGTGCCCCCCAAAACCAAGATGCTCCAATAATAGAATCCATTGACAACACAGTAGAAGAAATGTCAGAGAAGGAGTTTAGAAGATATATAGTTAAATTGATCTGTAATATAAAGAACAATGTAAAGAGTGAAATCATAGAAAAATTTCAGGAGGTGAAAAATCACTTCATTAAAGAGATAGAGATTTTGAAAAGAAATCAAGCAAAAATCCATTAAATGAAGGAATCAATAAACCAAATTAAAAATTCAATGGAAAGTATCAGCAATAGACTAGATCACTAGGAAGACATAACTTCAGACTATGAAATAAAAACCTTTCATGATAAACAAAAGCTAAAGAATTCACAAGTAGAAACCTTGCACTATGGAACATTCTCAGCAAAATATTTCATAAAAATGAAATTAAAAATAAATTGAAAACCAGCAAAGGGAGGAACTACATTAAAGGCGTAGTCAATCAAAGGAGAAATTTAGTTAAATTAAAAGCCAGAAAAAAACTAAAATGACTGTGAATACAAATCACATCTCAATTATGACCTTAAATGCTAATGACCTAAACTCATCAATTAAAAGACATAAACTGGCAGATTGGATTAATAAACAAGACCCAACAATATGCTATCTCCAAAATATTCACTTCATAGGCAAAGACATCTACAGACTGAAGGCAAAAGGATGGTAAAAAACATATCACTCATATATAATGCGTAAACAAGCAGGAATCTCTATCCTCATATCAGATAAAGTGAACTTCAAGCCAAAACTAATCAGAAGGGACAAAGAAGAACATTTCATGCTGCTTAAGGGAATGATACATCAGTAAGACATAGTAATCATAAACATTTATGCCCTAAACAATGGAGCACCTGTTTACATCAAACTCTCCTCAATTTCAAGGAACAAATAGATCACAACAAAATAATAGCAGGTGATTTTAACACACCTCTCTCACTACTGGATAGATCTTCCAAACAAAAATTAAACAAAGAAACTATAGAACTAAACACTACAATCAATAATTTAGACTTAACAGACCTACATAGAATATTTCATCCATCAACAAGCAAATACACTTTTCTTCTTAGTAGCACATGGATCCTTCTCTAAAATAGACTATATCTTATGTCACAAAGCAACTCTAAGCAAATACAAAAATAAAAATAGAGATAATGCCCTGCATTCTATTAGATGATAA
This sequence comes from Sciurus vulgaris, assembly GCF_902686455.1. Classification (NCBI taxonomy): domain Eukaryota; kingdom Metazoa; phylum Chordata; class Mammalia; order Rodentia; family Sciuridae; genus Sciurus; species Sciurus vulgaris. The sequence continues at coordinate 29,474,678 of NC_136468.1, forward strand.
TGGACTAAAATTAAAAATCAACAATAAAAAAATGAAGCTACTTTAACACCTGGAGACTAAATAACACATTATTCAATGATGAATGAGTAGTAGAAGAAATCGGGGATGAAATAAAAAAAATACTTAGAGGTAAATAAGAATAGTGATATATCAAAACCTCTGGGACACAATGAAGGCAGTTCTGAGAGGAAAGTTCATTTCACTGAGCTCATTCATTAAAAGAATAGAAAGTCAATGAATAATGACCTAGCATTACATCTCAAAACCCTAGAAGAAAGAAGAGCATAACAACACCAAAAGACAAGAAATCGGAGCTGAAATCAATGAAATTAAAACAAAAGAAACAATTCAAAAAATTGACAAAACAAAAAGTTGGTTCTTTGAAAAAATAAACAAAACTGATAAACCCTTAGCCATGCTAATGAAGAGAGAGAGAAAACTTAAATCACTAAAATTCATGATGAAAAAGAAACAATTATGACATACACTACTGAAATATAGAAGATCATCAGAAACTATTTAGAAAATTTATACTCCAATAAAATAGAAAATCTTGAGGACATTGCCAAATTTCTAGAGGCATTCGATCTACCCAAATTGAATCAGAAGGACATACACAATTTAAACAGATCAATTTCAAGCAATGAAGTAGAAGATGCTATCAAACGCCTACCAATCAAGAAAAACCCAGGATCAGGCAGATTCTCAGCCAACTTCTACAAGACCTTCAAAGAATTAACACCAATTCTACTCAAATTATTTCATGAAATAGAAAAGAAGGGAACCCTTCCAAATTCATTCTATGAGTCTAGTATCACTCTGATAACAAAATCAGACAAAGACATCAAGGAAAGAAAACTTGAGACCAATTTCCCTGATGAACATATATGCTAAAATTCTCAATAAAATTCTGGAAAATTGCATACAAAAACATATTTAAAAAAAAAAAAAAAGTAATGCCAGGGATACCCACTGATTCATTTATCTCCCCATGTGCTGAGGGTAGGAACAGACTGATGTTGTACTCTTCCCTGTCTTACCCAGATTTTCTTAATTCTTTTTCTGACCAAATTGTCTGCAACCTAAATGTATTGCTCCCTTCCTACTCAAGTTAGTTTAACAAATAGTATGGTATGTACCATTTGATGAATGGATGTGAGGGTAAGAAGCAATAAAGACAGACATATGGGTATACACTTCCTAGATATTTTGTCTACAACAACTACCAATTATTAATACTAATAGCATCAGTGTGGGAGATTTTGTGATAGTGAGTTGGGAAAGATTTTTAAAAATAAAAGTAAATTAATAAAAAACAGCATTCCATAATTGAAAATAGTACTATTTCATGATAGCATTAACCCTTTATTTTGCTCAGCTTGTCGAAAGGAAGAAGCCATTAGGTTTCGTTGTTGCATGGCCCCCTCCCATCCAAGATCTCAAGTCTGTATGAAATGAAAACAAATACTCTTTATAAAAATGTTTGGAATGCCCACTCTTCACTCTTTATTTCAAAAAAGATTAAAAACTGAATTTGATACGGAATGATCTCAAGTATATAAAAGGAGGAATATGTGTTAAAACTAAGCTGCTGCTTTGCAAAGTGTTTAAATTACAAAATAATCCAAAACTGCATAAACTATCCTAGTAAAACAAAAGCTCCTCACCCTCCTCTGTGTCACTAGCAACGCCTGCATTATTTAGTGAAAAAGAATTCACTCAACCACCAGGGCAAGTAATGTGCACTCATCAAGCGAAACCAGAAGGGAGGGAGTGATATTTCATCCATGATTTCAGCACATATTGTAGAACAAGGGAGGTCTGCCCAACCTGCTCATGTAACAGGAGCAGGGAGAGCTGTCCATGGTACAAGAGTTCTCACTCTTTCCTTATGGGAATGCAAGCCAGCTAATCTTTTGGTGCTTTTTAATAACCATAAAAGATGATGCATTAACCCTCTGTGCCTCTGCTGCTGTTGAGATTATAAATAAAATAATAAATTATAAGTGCTTTTACAATTATACAACAATTATAAAAAGTAAATTTCATTTCAGAGTAAATACCTCTATTCAAGTATAGTTAGCTTATTAAGGTAGAATCACAAAGGTGTGCCACATTTCAAATTATCAAGGACCTAGTAACCATTTACTGTCTACTTTTTTCTATGTGCCAAGTGCTTTAGCCAAAATATTTCATTGCTTTATCTACAAAAAAAAAAAAAATTTAAAGAGACTCAAAAAACGAAAGTGTAAATACCCACAAAATGAATGCTTCTGAGGCTAGTTTTAAATTCAGTACCTACAAGCATTGAAATACAAATGACTCTCAAATATTCTTTTGGTTTTTTGTTTGTTATTAAAAATAAAACACATAAAAACAAAATTTAGATAATAGTCTCCATCTTCCGCAAAATATTACTTAGGTCAATATTTATACTGCTTAAATACAATATTCCAAATAATAAGTCATAACTCTCATACAGATATAAAATGAACAAGTGACAAAGATTTTAATTCATTAGTGAGGAAATTAGAACAAGACATACATATATAAAGGCAACTAGAAATACTGAAATACATTTGCTACTATTCCCTCTCCTATAGGGTAATAAAATGTGAAACTTAGAATCATCTTTTCTACAGAGTATAAATCACCTTGAACAAGAATAATTTGCAATAAACCTTAATATTTTGCCCTGCCAGAGTTATATAAATCAAGTTAGTAACCGAAAAACAATCAGAGGTGTGTGCCGTATAAAATCAGTTAATTCCCCCAAAGATCTACTAGATCGTGCTCAGAAGTCCACCCAAAGGACACCCAAGAGATTGCCCATTTCTTAGTCTGATAAATTTTGCTTAACAGTATCTATGAAACAAAAGATTAAAAAAGTGTTATTTGTACGTACCCTTTCTTCCTTATTAACATGTTTTTTTTTTTCTTAAATACGAGTTTAAACCCCATTGACTAAGAAATTAGAATATTTGATTGCTATTTGGTTGTTAAATTTTCTAAAATGTTTTAGGAGCAAATTATATTAAAAGTCCCTATAAAGCAATCATTTTAAAACTATAAATAAATGGAAGATAATGAGAGTTGAGTAAGGGGACCAAGGGGAGGAAGCAGGGAAGGGAAAGGGAAGTACTGGGGATTGAAGTGGAACAAATTATATTCCATGCATGTATAATTGTGTCACAGTGAATCCCAAGATTATTTATAACTATAACGCACTAATAAAAATATTAAAAGGTCCCTATAATGATGGCTTTAAGATGATTAAAACTGGATCTTTCCAGGAAATAACTCATGCATATCGACACAGGACTTTATCCCAAATCAACGTTTTGCTATTGTTGCTGTTGTCATTTTGTTTTATTTTATATTCTATATCTGTCGGGGTTAAATGCAATTTGCATTTGGTTTTAAATCTACCTTTCCTTAGATCTTCCATTCCATGTGATTTTTTATTACATTTATACAGTTCAATAACTTTGATTTCATTTGTGTTTCCAGTTGCCTCAAACAGCACAATTAATTGGCTTGGCTTTCTCTCCTGCTGGAAAGTAAACTCCATTCAGCAGGGTTGTTCTCTTATTTAATGCTGAACCCCCAGTGAACCTGCTGAGGGTAAGGGCTCAATAAACATCTGCTAAGTGAGTGAATATGTTGGCCATGCTGCATTCTGAATAGTTTCCCATAAAACCAACTTTTCAGCATTTCAGCATTCAACTGTTATTCAATATTTAATATTTTCAATCACTCATTTTATTGTAATGTAGACATACAATTCACAATTAAATAATCGTAGAGCTAAGAACATTAAGTTAATGCACAAAAGTTAACTTCATTCTGCATTTTTTTTTTTCTGGTGAGCACAGGAATAAGCTTTGATGCTAAGTAACTGAAATTAAATGTTTTTAAGTCTCTATCTTTAAAAGATTATTACAAATCAAATCACTCACTAATTACATAACTCCTTCACAAGGTAAAAAATAAATGCATTAGTAGAAAATAATAAAATTTATCCTTTAATATCCTAGCTTTTTCTTTTATCAGAATTTGGTTTAAAAGGAAAGAAAATATTAACAACTAAGACAAAAAAGGCAAAGACTTGTTTTTTTATTAAATCTAAAGAATGCCATGGAATCAGACAAAGATAAGTCAGTGCTTCATAATTCTGCTTGTGGTAAATGATAGTTGAGAATTTGAATTCAGAATTATAGCACTAACTTCTACAATACTTGCAGATTTAAAAAATTAAGTTCATCAGATTAATTAGAAAGACTGAAAAGCACTCTTAATATTTTAGAAGCATGAAGATACTTGTTGAATAACTCTGAGTTACCAAGGGTCTATATGTAAAATCATCCCATTCCTTGAGCATTCATTTAATCCTGCCTGAGACAGACTTAAATGTGTATGTAACAAGGAGAAATTTTTTCCTGCTATAGTTAAAAATATTTCTTCCAGGTATGAATCACATATTCTTTCATGTTAGGAATGCTAAGGTTATTCTTGCAAAAAGGATTCATGCTCACTGTAAAGAATAAAACAAAATACACAAATCCAGTGTATCACAAATAATCTTCATTAATATGACAGAATTGCCATTCCAGAAATTCTCCTACACAATGCATATGCACAAGACAGACAGACATAAATAATTTTACAAGACTTCAGTCATATTCCAAATACTACATTGTAATAAAAATGATCATTCTAATTTCTGAATTAAACAGAAGGGAGGGGAACTGCAAGTCAAACTGGAAGAATCTGAACTTCACATCAATGTCTCTGCACATTATTTCCTAAATCTAGGATGAGTAGTATACTTATGTTCAAAGTCTAGTTTTGGTGGCATCCGTTGGTCTGAATCCATTCCCCTGGAGTGAAGGGTGCCTTCTCAAGCATGGTGGCTTAATGCTTTGTCTGTCCCATTCATTGAGCTTATCATTTCTGAGATGACTGCTATCCTTCACATACTCTGTCCCTCCCCACTTGAAAGAGAAGCCAGTGCAGGCAGGAGTACCAGCTACCTTAGTTCAAACCCCAGCTTCTCCTCTTCCCACTAGCCATGCCATTTCACTTCTTGAGGCCTGAGACTTTTCAGGTGAGAAATGAAGAAATTATGACTCCTATTGTGTTGATCATTAGATAAGGATATGTGTGGGGCACTTAAGAAGTACCCATGACATTAGTAATTGCTTAGTGATCTTAGCATTTTACCTATGATATCGATTGATCTATTATCATCTCTTATTCACTCTCTCTCATGAATCTTCTCCTGGAGTGTTTCCTTCAGAAAACAGTACACTCAAATGGGGGTGATTTGAGGAGACTTTAAGACAGAAAATGTTTATAAAAGTGTGAGAAGAAAATCACAAAGGATAGCACAGTAACAGAAGGTAGGCGTTGGGGTGGGTTATTACTTGCCCTGGACCTCAAGTGTGAAGTGGTTCTAGAAACCCAAAGAGAAATTCAGAAAGTGAGTGGTGGTGAGACCCACTGGGAGTTGAGAAAGAGAACACCACGTGGTGAGCACCTACAGTTTGGAGAGGGAGGCAGTCAACTCGCCCCGATTTGTGAGGGGCAAGCTGGATGTAAAATGCCAGACCTCATTCTTCTACCTGATTCCGGTCTCAGGCAGGTACTTCCCTCTAGCCAACTCAACCAGAAGTCCGTCAACAAGGGATCTTTGAAGTATGTAGCTTATTCTAATTGGCCCCTCAGGTTGTGACACAATGATAGTCAAGTGGAAACCATCCAGAGTAGTGAGTTGCTTTATTTTTTTATTACATTCCCTTCCTCACTATCTATAATTCATTAATTCTGAGTGGTTGTTACTTAGGGTCTCAATTAGTTTCCTTCACTCTCCTATCTCCTTTCTTATCCTCTGTCGTTGTTCTATCATCTAGTATCTAATCCTAAAATATGTTATATTCACATTTGTATCTCATCCTATATTTTATTAAATTTATATTGTCATTATAATATGTTCTATGGGACTTTTAAGGAAGATGTTCCCCAGGTGACCTTTTCTTCAGAAAGTTCTACACTCTTCTTTGACATATTGATATTGATTTTCATTTGTTATGTTTTCCACAATTATCATACAACTGATTTTCATCATAGTTGGCTTAAAATTTCTGTCTGCTCTGACATAGCACAGCTAAATTCTCTGAGGTAGTCCCATGGGTTATAACTGGTGTCTTGTATTCAACAGTTGTGGGAAGTGACAGTGGGAAATGGGGAAGAAGGAAAGGTCATTCCAAAGGTATGTGCACCTCTCATCGAGGGAACTTGGTTCTGTTCTTCCTCTGCTGGTTCGAGTGTCAAAGGTACCCTGAGGGTGCAGATCTTTCCAAATGACCTAGAATCAAGCCTTGACAACAGTTGTTTAGACCCAACTGCTTTGTCTACATCTCCCCACCATCTATGTCTGCTCTCCCTCATCTGAAATTGGCAACAAAGGAGAAAATTACCTCAGTCACCTTTCTGTAAATAACAGACTATTCATGAGAATTTGCAGGCTGCTGCCACTCACCCAGACTGCTTTTAGAAGGTGTAAAAGTGAGGGTGAGTCTGCTCTAAATTCTTGGACTGTGCCCTCATTACCACCTCTCGAGATTTAAGGCATCTGGGTAACACACTTCCTGTTTATCACAGCTAGCTCATCTCATTTTCGCTATGTGAAGACATTTTTTTCTTTTCATTAAAAATTGACCATTTATATGTGTGTATACATATATATGTATGCATATATATTATATATACTTATGTGTGTCTGTATACATGTGTATATATGCATGTATATACTATATGATAGGTATATATGTGTATGTATGTATTTATGTATGTGTTATACATATATGTATATATGATACATACATATATACATACGTATAGTGTATATAAGTACACATACGCATGCCTATAGTAGAAGTTAACTATATATATGTATATATATATGTATGTACGTATGTATACTCCACCAGTTCTGACCACATTATATCAATAGCTAATGAAAGTATCTGGCTGTGGCTGTAGCTCAGTGGCAGAGCACTTGCCTTTCATGTGTGAGAAACTGGGTTTGATCCTCAGCACCACATAAATAAATTTTTTAAAAAGTATTAAAAAAAAGAAAGTAAATATCAAAATACAAATATATGCACATTTGAATCATTGTGACAATTCCTTTAGGTGGGATTGGAAACAGGGAATGGATTGTTTTTTATTAATTTTTACAAATACCTTGGAGTTTAATCTCTTTTTCTCTAAATAAGAATGATTTGGAGAAAAATAGAAAAAAGTCATATCAATATAATTAGTATTTTTGTAGGTAACAATGTTAATTTTTTTTAATCAAACGGAGATGAAATGATGACTATAGCTACACTTTGGGAGGTTTATGAAAGGGAAGACATTCCTAGGCATGAGCTTAGCTGCAGGCAAGACGAGTGAGAGAGGACACTCTTTTCAAATGGGTTGCTTAAGGTACTTCACAAGTCAGAAGAACTTGACAAATATTTACTGGTTGATTAAAGCTCATAACTTAAACTCCTGGCACCTCATAGATTCTGAAACTCCACATGTTCTAATTATGTTTCCCAAGTCACTGAAAAATGTGTGTCAAGTAGCCTTGTTTTCGTGTGGCACAGAAGTCACTCTACCCGATCACTATTATTGGAATTTTTCTATGGCCCTGGGCAGACTTGCTACATCCTATTCATCACAGCAACCAAATAATCAACCTGTTCCCTGTGGTTTATCAGAGAAGCACTGGCTGTGCTGAGGGCAGAGAGACAAAGATGGGGAGGGAGTTATTAATAATGATTAATTATTTATTACAGTGCTGACACAGGGCTCCTGATGGAGATGGCACAGACTCAGAGACACACTGCACTCTGCCTGGAGGACTGACATATAAGTGAGATAGGAAATGCAGACATGAAATAAGCCTTGTCACACAGGAGGTTGTAGCTTATAATTCCAAAACTTTTCTGGCATAAGTTTCATTTTTAAAAGTAACTGAGGGCATATTCTATACTAGTGACAAATGACCTTCCAATATGCAGAAATTTAGATACAATGCAATATAACCTCTTAAAACAACTTGAAATATGAACGTCTATATTAAATCACACAAATATGTTGACTACAGTGTCAAAGATGGTGTTTGATTACTACCTTTTGCTTCTTATTCATATTCATTTGACTTCATTTTTATCTGAAATGAGGGTGGGTTTCATTAATGCAGTTTATAAGACTAAGGTACATGTTGGCCCTAGACAGGCTGAAAGTAATATTCCAGCACCTTTGTTAGCAATTTCTGCCCCAAGATCTGTGACAGAAATGTAAAAGGCATGGACTCTAAGAACTTTTGAAAATAAGATTCTCTGAGGAAAGTGCTAGATCAGGGTAATGAGTTTCTTAGGAATTCTTTAGGCCTGCCTGGTTCTGTTATGCCTGAATGAACACTCTCATAGACATCATTTTGGGATTTGGGGAAGAGGGATGTGATGACATAGAAGCAATAGAAAAGCAGAAAAGTTGGGCTAGGGATATAGCTCAGTTGGTAGAGTGCTTGTCTCACAAGCATAAGGCCCTGGGTTCAATCCCCAGCATGGCACACACACACACACAAAAAAAAAAAAAAAAAAAAAAGTTGTCATTCTTAAATCTGGTGCAATCTCTTGGAGTAGCTTGGAAATGTGCATAGAGGCCTTAAAACATTCACTTTCCATTAGAGGAGCTCTGGTCCTCCCAGTGGAAACTGAGGCCCTATTTTATATTTTTTCCAGTCTTGTTGATCTAAACACATTCTTCAAATTGCCCTTGGGAATAGTTAAGAACTGGAGATGAAAACAGTACTTTTGAAAAGATTACCTTGGCAAGAAGACACATCATCAGCAACAGCAAAATACATGGGTTGCTCATGCAGCTGGGCATCCAGAATGACTGCCAACATCTTGTGGCATTCTTTGGCCTTGCTATGTTCCTTTTCTCTAACTTGAAGGGATATCAGCTTTTGGATCATCAAGAATTCTTATACTACTGATTGAAGAGAGTCATATGTAAGTTCTTTCTGCCAACATCAGACATAACTTGGGAGGTCAAATATTTCAAAGCCTCTGAGGTTATGCTCATTGAAGAACACAATTCCCTCCCTTCACCACACTACTGACACTTCATTCTACGTCCGCTCTGCATTTTGTTCACCTGGGAACTAAATTGATTACATCTTGTTGGGTTGTCTGGGTGAGCTATCACCACCATCAAAGCAGTTCTCTGTACCATGTTTTAAATCCAAGCCTCTCAGTCTCTGCATTACATCTCAAGTGTACTACAGCATCAGCTCTGTAATTGCAGTGACTGCTATTTCTATTACCAACTCTGCCCTTAGCCAGTAGAGCACTCACCAGCAACTGGCCACTTCTCTCTAAGGCTTCCTCTACATTATGAAAATGTAGCTGAGCTGTACTTGATCCAGGTCTAATTCTACCTCAATGGACTTTCTTGATAAAATGCTAAATATAATTACTTTTAAGAGGATAAATATTAGAGTACTGCAGCCCCCTTATAAGAAAATGTAGCACAATTTCTAAAAGCAAATTAATTCACATTAATATACGATTATAACTTTTAATAAAATTAAAGTGACCACCAATCGAGGGTGAAGAAGATTTATTGGGTACCCAATGATAATTTTGTTATTGGCTTTAAAGACTCACCTCATGAAATAGAGAAGATTTGGGCTACAGATTTAAAATACTAAAAGGTGCATAAAATTGACCTTGGGAAAAATGATGTTTTCAGTAGCATAAAGACCTTCTATTAGATGTTATAACTTAGAAAGAACCACAGAGAGATTTTCCAAAACAAAATGTAGCTGCAGAATTTATCAATATTTGACAAAGGTTGTTTTCATTACAGGACTGAAATTACTGTGAAGTCAGGCTTGGATTTGAAATCTTACCCTCAGGTATTGTTTAATAATACAGGTACTAGAACAACATAGGCCATTTTCACGATCCCTAAAATTTCCCTCTTTCCTCTTCTTAGCTATTTTCTAATTCCTCAGTGGATCTGCTGCTCCATTTATTTTTCACCACAAATTAATTTTGTGTTCAGTTTCTTCTGTTCAGCATAAGGTCTGTGAATTTCACCTAAGTTGTTACATATATCAGTAATCCTTTTTATTACTGTGAAATATCTATCATTCATATTAAATATGAATATAATACAATGTGCTTATCCACTCACCGCTCCTGGATACTTCAGTTGCTTCCAAATTTGGGCCAATAAAACTGAAGATATTATGAATATTCTTGTAAAGGATTTTTTTTTTTTTGTGAATCTATGTGTTTATTTTTCTAGACTAATTACTTCAGAGTTAGATTGCTGTGTCACAGTGTAGTTATATGTGTGAAATAGTAAATTGCCAAACAGTTTTTCTAAGTGGGTGAGTGTTTTGAATTTTTATTCCCACTGGTCATATGGTCCAGTTGTTCTAGGTACTTACCAATATTTGATAGTATATGCCTTTTTATTTTTACCCATTTTAAGGATATAGAGGTACTTTATTATGGCTTTATTTTGTATCTCACTAATAACCTATGGTGTTGAACAGCTTTTTGTGTCCCTGCTGGTCATTTATACATCTTATTTCATAAAATGTCTTTTCCAAGCCATTTTAATGATATTATATTTTTAAATATTAAATTGTAGCTATTAGTCATACATCTAGATACATATTATTTTTCAGATATATTTAGTGTGAATAGTTTCCCACTGTTTGGCTTGCTTTTTCATTTCCTAATGATATAAATAAAAAATGGATGATCAAAAATGTTTCATTTTATGAAGTACAATTTATGACTTTTTAAATGTTCTGCTAAGAAGCTGTTTCCTATTCCAAGGTTGTAAAGATATTCACTTATGCCATCTTCTAAAAGATTGAAATTTTAGCTTTTCAGTTTAGGTTTGTGGAAATTGCATTCCAACTTTGTTGTTATTTTTTAAATATGCAAATTAAGTAATAAAAAGGCTTGTCTTTGAAATGCACAAACTGAATGGTAGTTGTTAAGAGGATCTGTGTGGAGATTAGCAACATCAAAAGACAAGTTTATATGCAAAAAAGAAAGCCCATGTTGTGAAAAATCTAAAATCTTTCCCAGACACCCAAAATTATTTTACAGTAGATATTATTTTGATGCTTTTTATAAAGAACCTGGAAGTTAGTGGATGATTCAGAGCCAGAAACCCTGGATGTGTTTCTTGGTTTTGCTGAATCACCTTCCATGGCATCACATGGGATGTTTCACCTCCATTAACACAAGGAGGCGCCACTTCATGTTGGCTCACGCATGTCAACTCAGGAGGCCAAGGCAGGAGGATTGCAAGTTCAAGGGCAGCTGCAACAACTTATATTGAGATAACAAATTTTAAAAAATAAAAAATTGGCTGAGGATGGGCTGGGGTTGTGGCTCAGTGGCAGAGCACTTGCCTAGCATGTGTGAGGCACTGGGTTTGATTCTCAGCACCACAGAAATAAATAAAATAAATGTTCATTGACAAAACTAAAAAAACATATTTAAAAAAATTGGCTGAGGATGTGGCTTGGTGGTCAAGTGCCCCTGGGTCAATCCTCAGTACCCAAAAAATAAATGAATAAAATAATCAGGATTATAGAAGGAATCAATCAAATTCAGTATGGAGAAATTTGCTGACTTGCTAGCCATCCCTACATCCCTGACCTGGTATGACCATTCAACATGACAGAACAGCACTTCCACACAATGTATTTTGAGTCATGTAGCTGTCCCATGAAATAACCAGGGCAGATGGTGTCACCATTTCACAGAAAACAAAGTAGAGGTCTTCTGAAAGATGTTAAACTACTAAAGGTTCCAAGAGATTGGTGGTGTAGGTTAAAAACTTAGTGAAAAACCAAAGACTTGAACTGACACCTACCAACATTATCATGTGCTCTCTACATACCAGGCAGCATAAATCCATTTAAATTCAAATATGGGGACCTAATGTTTTCGGCTTAGTCCACTGTGGCAGGAGAGTTCTTTTTATCAACATCCATGACCATGGTATACAGGTATACTGAATTCCATCGACATCTGTATTTAAAAGCACGTATGTAAATTAATGCATCTGGCGTTTGAGTATTTACTACATGCAGTACTCATCTATACAGGGAATTTGAAGTAGTAGAAGTCATAACACTGGCCTTTGTGGATTGTTTCCCACAGAAATAACTATAGTATTAGGGATATACAACGAGTTTTACAAAAATGTTCAAATCAATCAGAATTATAACAATTCAGACAAAAGAAAGTTTACTTTTGAATGCCATGAGGCTATGTCATTGAGATAAGTGAGGAATTTGTCCTTATGTCGATAGGACTTCGAAAACTGTTTGTATTCCCATAAAACTAAACAAAATTTTTATGAGTTGAATTATTTGCCACAAAAATTTGAATCTAATTGAGCATCACAATTTTAATCCTTCCTCAATTCTGTAAAAACACCATATGGAAGTTTATAAACTGCTCTGATTATTGGTTTTGCTATAATTATTCCCAAAAGAATTGGGTGGAGATGGAAATTATAACAAAATAGATTTTTAAAAAACCTTTTCAAGACAGAAAACATCACAATGACAGAGTTGAGAAGAGTTGTTTTAGTTAGTAACTATACAACTCTGACAAGGATCTCTTTGCCCTAAATCCTTCCTTTGTAAAACAGCAAAAATAATGCCTAATCTGAAATAAATGTAAGAATTACAAATTATGTATATAAAATAACCAGCACACATTAACTCCTCAGTAAATGACAACTATTATTACAAAATTAACCTATTTAAACTTCAAAAATCAGCATCACAGGTAATCAGTAAATAGATTCTTGTAATGAATCTATTTACAGCACTGCATAGAAATGATTTTGCTAGGTGTTACTTAAAGATAAAACGCAAAAAGATTAGTCTTCTCTCCCAATTTCCATCCACACTCAAACATGAAAAATGACCTAGGAGAAAGAACAAAAAGGCAAGGTAATTTCACATTTTTCAGTAAAGTCATATTTATGCATCCTTTGTTACATTTACTACCAGGCACTTCTGTTAACTTACTAAGGCTCCCACAACAACACAATAGAGACTGGGTGACTCAAACAACAAAAATCTATTTCCTCAAAGTCCTGAAGGATAGAAGTCCAAGCAGGAGCAAGGCCTTGGCAAGGCTGGTTTCATCCTTGGGGCTCCTTCCTTGGCTTGCACGTGGTTGATGCTACCTCTGTCTTCACATGGTCCTTCCCCCACGTGTCTATACCCTAATCTCTTCTTCTTATAAGGATGCCAAACATAATGGAGCAAGGCCCACCCATTTATCCTCATTTAACTTTAATTACATCTTTGAAGCTCTATTTCCAAACACAGACACATTCTGAGGTATTAGAGGTGAGGATCCCAACACATGAATTTTAGAAGGACATAGTTCAGTCCATTACAGGGCTAGATAAGCTTCACTACAAATAATTGCTTTGAAAAACATTTTTCTAATTGTTCCTGTTATGCATTGACCTTATTTCCAAGAATATTTTTATACTCCTATTTTTTTAAAAGTCCATTTTCTTTAATTTCTTCCTTTCTAATCCTTTAATTGCTTGCTGTTTTCTTATTACACTAGTTAAAAGCTCAAGGCAACATTGAATAAGAACTGGAGAGAATGTAATCCTTATCTTTTTCCTGACTTTAAAAAAGAATGCTTTCTTCTCCTCCCCATTTAGCATGATACTTATTATAGATTCTTTCTGCATGACCTTTTTTGAGTTAAAGTTTCTATTACTGGTTTCCTAAGAGTTCTTATGAATTGGCATCGAGTTTTAACAGAAGAAACAGTAAGAGGTGTTATGTTCCCATTGTTAACATGCTATTGATTCATGTTTTCTCCATTAGTCTAATTCTCCAGAGTTAGACTAAATGACTCCAAAAAGCAAACTGTTAGCCTTCACATTTATGCAACTTATCCAGCTGAAAAGACAAATACTTAAGGGAAAATTACATGTTTATGATTTCCTTATGGAAATAGCATCCTTGTAAGCTTGAGAGTAAATTAAAAAAATAAACAGTAAATAAAAAGCTGCTGTAACTCCGACTCTTTAGGTGAGATATTAATATTCCACTCGGTATAGTGATTTGAGAATGTGGACTCTACTTCGGAAAGCCCCTCTTTACCACTTACCAGCTGTGGAACTTAAGGAATTAATTTCATCTTTCTGTGCCCCAATGTAAAAAGTCAATTATGGTGATAATGGTATGTATCCCATAAGATTGTTTCAAAATTGAGTCAAAATCTTTAAGTTGCTTAGAACTGAACCTGATACATAAGTGCTTAATGAATGTCAACTGCCATTATTTTTGCAGTGATCATGTGATAGGCAGGAATGAGTCCAAATCAAAAGCACACTGCCTTTCAAACGTGTCAGTATACCTCCACCAAAAATGTCCTGGCGTTCTTGCTAACATTGAAATGGTAATCCATCCAGTGATCCTTTCTCTGAGGGCGGGGCACATACTCGTGAAGCTAAGGTTGTATGAACTGTAAAGAGTCTTCCAGGATCCCAACTGCTGTCTCTAGACACCTCACTTTCTAATGGCTGTCAGCTGTCATATGAGGTGGAAAGAGGGGGATGACTCCCCCCTATTTTCATTTAAAAAAAAAAATCATATGACACTGCTGACAGGGATGCCTCTATACACGATGTCAACATACTGTCATAGCACAACCTGATGTTTTGAGGGGTTATCAGTTGCTGAGCGTAGGGAAGAGCCTGGCAGGAGACAGTCTGGATGTTTCTCCCAGGCACAATTTCTTAGCAGATGTTAAAGTGCCTAAGAAAGCTTGATCACTTGTCAGTATGTGAAGGAATCAGTCCAAGGTGGACAGTTTGTAAAAAGAAAATGGGATTGTGCTCCTGAAAACAGTGTATAAGCACATTTTAGAACCCTAATAAGGAAAGGGAAAAGAAAAATGAACTGATCATTTCCCAGAGTTTGATTTCTTTTTTCAGGCACTGAGCCTACGGACCTGCAACCATTTACAACTGAACGAGTGACTTTAATACGTGCACTCGAGGCATCTAAAGATGTAGCACATGTTCCAAATAAATGCCCTCAGAGATGGACATGTCACTTAGAAGACTTTCCCCATGAGTAATGTTACTGACACATGCCCTGACAAGGGCTTCCAGATATTTACCATCTCAAGTAGAAGACAAAGTCAACTGGTAGCAGAGCAAATAGTCTCAGTTCACTACAGAAAGAAGCCAAGTATTTTTCTCCAACTGAAACAACTAAATCAAAGAACAAAGGGTAAATCTTTGATCTCTACACTGTTTTTCCATTCAAGTTACCAAGGGTAATTTTGATAGGAAGAAACGTTCTCTCAGGCATGAAATGGTCGGATCATTTCTGTGGGAATAACTTAAGATGAGCACCTTTCTCTAGAAGACTATTGAGTAGATAGCACAGAATCCCACCTTAATCTGGAATCAGATAGTTAAAGTGAACTTACATGTCCATTGATCAAGAACTTGGGTGGGAGATGTGTTTCAGTGGTAGAGCACTTGCCTAGCATGTGTGAGGCTCTAGATTTGAGCCTCAGGATCATAAAAACAAATAAACAAATTATGGGTCAAGTACAAAGTTAAGTGTCAGAGACAAAAAGAGCATGGTCCCGTGGAGGCACGTGCCTGTGACTCCAGCTACTCGGGAGGCTGAGGCAGCATGATCACCAAGTTTTAGGCCAGCTTGGACAACTTGCAAGATTCTGTCTCAAAATAAAATGTTAAAAAACAGGATGAGGATGTAGCTCAGTGATAGATGCTTACCTAGCATGTGGAAAGCCCTATTTTCAATTCCCAATAGGGAAAAAATCAGAGGATGTTCATGTAAAGATATTGTGATACAGGACAGGAAATACACAAAGAGATTATTAAAAACAATGCAAAAGAGATGAGACCATTCACACAGAGGGTGATAAAGGAAAGGAGCCCCTCAGGCTGAGTCACCAAAGATGGCATCTAGCGTGGGAAACAGGTTCACCTCACATAACTAGTGAAGGATTGGTCAGTTTTCATAAGAACAGCTCTTTCCAAGTTTTGATCTCTTTCAAATTCCTTTGTTTTTGAACCATAATGATCACTTCATCCCAGAACTCCCTAAATAAATATTCTCTAAGAGGTAACAGTTTGAAATTATAATTTTAGGCAAAGGAACACAAGCTTATTCAACATAAAAGTCAATTGTCTGAGATGGATACGGAAGAAAATTTACCTATGTACCATGCTTTCAGAAACACGAAACCCTTTTCCTTGGTTATGAAGTTGAATGGTCTTGATTAAAAAGTTTGGATTTTCTGTGACTCTTCATAGAAAATTGTACACATGTACTTTTTCCATAGACATCAAAGCCCTCTTGTGTTTAGCTTTAATTTTGACCTAAATGTAATTTTTATGTGCCACAACTGTTTTTAAGTTCAGTTTTGTGCAAGACAACTATAAGTCTCATTGAGTTTGCAAAATTTATGATGAGACAGCATAGGAAAAAGAATCAACGTTCAAGAGCGATTGTTTCATACTCTTCCATCTCCAGCATTTATCATCATCTGTCTTCTTCATTTAGCAGATTCAATCAATTTCAGTATATTTCATTATATATACACAATCTATGTTTCTTTATTCATAAACTTTTGTTTATATGAACTTATTGCTGCTATCTTATCTCTAAAAATTTTGAACTGTGAAAATTGTTGGCTTATCTGATGTCAGGATAAAAGGCATTCACAGAGAAAGCATTTCTTAATTGTAACAACTCTTCATTAAATAGCATTTCTTTCTGGAAAAAAATTAAATTGTTAAGTAAAGAGGAAGTGTACAAAGTCTTAGAACATTCTTTGGATTAAGCCAGGCAAATAGAGAATTCAAATGTGCATGGAGAAGAGGAGTGGGGAGAAGATTTAGGATGCAGAGTCAGTTCAGGAAAAGAAGGTTTTTTAAAAGAAGACATGTTTTTTAAAAAGAGGACAAAAGGAAGATCTTATTGTTATTCCTGAGAGTATGATTTTACAATTCCAACTTTCTAAAGATCACTTTTAAAATAATATAGTAAATCCACTTTGATGACAGAAATTGTGCACAGACAGGATAAAAGACAAAGGGAAGGGAATTTTTCTAATATCCCCCATATTTCACAAATGAAAACTCATGCTTAGGGGATATCTCTAGGAACATAAACTGTTCTGGTTTGGATATGAGGTTACCCTCAAAAGCTCATGTGTGAACAATGCAAGAATGTTCAGAAGCAAAGTGATTAGATTATGAGTTGTAGCATGAGCAGTGGATTAATCCACTGATATGGATTAACTGTGTGGTAACTGCAGACATGTAGGGTGTGGCTGGAGGAAATAGGTCACTGGACTGGGGATGTGCTTTTGGGGTTTATCTTATTTCCCTGGTGAGCAAAGTTCTTTCTCTGCTTCCTGGTTGCCATGTCTTGAGCTGCTTTCCTGTATGAAATCCTCTGCCATGATGTTCTGTCTCACGTCAGGCCCAGAGTCATAGAGTCAGTCAACCATGGATGGAACTTCCAAAATACTGAGACAAAATAAACTTATACTCTTTTTATTGTTTTTTTTAAAATATTTTTTCTAGTTGTCAATGAACCTTTATTTAATTAATTTATTTATAGGTGGTGCTGAGAATAGAACCTGGTGCCTCGCACATGCTAGGCAAGTGCTCTACCACTGAGTCACAATCCCATCCCCCCCTTATTGTTCTTTACAGGTCTTTTGGTTATAGAAATGCAAAGCTAACTAAAATGGAAGCATACTTAGATTTTGCTTTTAGGTTGATATCACAATCAGATTAATTGGAAGTTAGAATGATCTGCTCTGGAAAAACAGAACTGACTCAAAACCACAGTTTTAGGGATGATGAAAGTACTGGTGCTGAACATAGATATGAATAGGTTGAAATTTTATTTCAAGAAAAGGTAGATATAAACTACTGCTCTTGGAATTTAGCTATATACTACTCTATACTATGTCTAGTTTATTTGTATTTGATTTGATTTGATTCAAAGTTTTATGAGTTTCTCTTTTTTGTGTCAGTTTATTAGCTTCTCTGGAATATGTAATTCATATACCAAGCCGAATTCTCTTTGCCTAGAACATAAGTATATAAGAGTCATTAATATTTGTTGGGTTAAATTGCACTTGCATATGAAAAAGTCACAAACTCAAAGCAGACAAGTGGACCTGATGGCTCTTTTTCGCAATCATCTTGTGTAAATTCATAACTGAAATGCCATCAAGAGGCTGTGACCTCCACTACGTTCCTGTTTGCAAGGTGGTGATCAGGGCAGAAGAGGGCAGAGCAGACAGGACCATATGGGATTCCAACCTGTGATGTAGGCCTCTTAAACAACAATGACCAGTAGAGTCTCCCAGCCACATGCCCATCTTTACACTTTACAGGAGAAGCAGCACTATGAACCACTTTTGTTTTTGTGCGATCACAATTAAGAAAGGCATTCCTTCCAATAGTGAAGTTTTTCAATCTGATTTTTCACACTTCTGAGAAACACTGTAAGCTAATTAATGGTCGCAAATAATGATGCCAACTAAAGTCTCAGCACGAAATCGCCATCTTCATGTCTTATCAAAATCCATTCTTTGTCATCTCTGTAAGAAATTAAAGATACTGTGAACCTATTCAAAAATTGAAGGACAGCTATCCTTTAATTTAAGTTGTGCTTCAAAATGAAGAGAAAGGCCCAAAAGCAATTTATAGGAAAAAATTAAAATTTTATCTAATGCACTTACATATTCAGATACTTATCCTTCCATCTTACCAATTGAAATATCTTTTCTGGCTATGCTTTCAAAGGGGAAAAAATGGAAATAAAATGATCACTCAGATCAGTGAATTAGCCTTCTTGAAATCCAATGCTGGAAGGGACCAAATAGAAAATCAAGTTCAACCCTCTTACTTCATGGTAAAAATACTAAGATTCAGGGTCACATAAATAGTAAGTGGCAGAAGCACTCCCCTGATTATCTAGCATTGCCTATATCGTATAAAGACAATGAATTAAATAAGTTTAAATACAATTCTATCTTTAGGATTTTGGTAGGTAATTATATGTCAGAATATCTAAACTAGTCCCATTCCAAATCTCAGTTACTTTATTTAATTGTTCTTTTAAGCTCTAAATATTGACTGATTATCTGCTATGTGCTAGCCTGCTGCTAAACACCTGGATAGTAACAATAGAGAAGATATTCTGAGACACCCATTTTGGTTTCACTTGGGCAATTGAAAGAGCAGACTTAAAGTGTAAAAGGATTCTATATGTTATAGGCAACCTGGAAACCCACTCCGTCCTGGAATCATGGTTTTCTAAAACTCCACTGAGGAAAACTCAGACAAAGGTGGGGGGTGCACTGGTGATCATGGATGGGTTTGAGGTAGGATTTCTGTTGCCCACATTACCTTTTAAAAGACACAGCATTTTCTAGGCACTATAAAGCTGGGCAACTGTCAGGTTTCTAGATACAAAAATAAATAAAACAATATTCTATCTCTGTCCTAACATAAGCCTTTACAATTGAGATTACTAAAATAGTATCTCAGTATCTCCCCAGGAACTATTTTAAAAAAGTTATGAAGAGTTTGTGATATTACACCATCTGCAGATAATAAGTTAGCCAGCCATGGTTCAGAAGTTAGAGCAGAAGTCATAAGATGGCTGGGTCAGAGACAAATGACTCTAACGCTCATAGCAAATCAAGCGATATATTTGTGTCAGTTCTCCTTACCCTCAAGTTCCACAGGGCACTGAAGAAGTGCCCAGTTGAATCCCTGCACATCCAATGGGTTTTATTACAGGAGGGGAAGTTCTGAGCTTATGGAAATTGAATCTTTTATAACAGAAAGTAGGTCCAGTTGTTTCTGTCCTGGAAGAAGATACTATGTATATCTTCCAAGACTTTTCATCATAAGGATGATCCAGAACAAAGGCAGTCAATGTCTCTTCTTCCAAGATATGCGTAAGAGCAAGAGACACATGAGGATTGCCTGGCAAAGCTCTTTATCTACAGTCACTGCTTTCTCTAATGCAGCCTGAATAACACTTATAGATTCCTCTTCCTTAAGCATAACTATGGGCTTTTCAGTGTTTTCTTTCATCATTGTCGAGATATCTCCATCTCATGCAACATCAGATCAAACCTCCTTGCCTGATGTTATAGGCTCAGAACAACTTGGTCCATCCTGGTTGTGAGAGAGTTCACCTTCACACCAGCAGCCTGACCAGCTCCATGCCTCATTCTGTCCAAGCTCTCCCCTCTTTCCGGAAGGACTCTGCCCTCACTGGCATCAGCTGAAATCCAATTGTTTACTATACTCATACCTGTTCTGTGAGGCCTTTCCTGAGGCAGCATTACTCTCATGTTTCCAAGCACCCACCTGCTTGCATCTTTGTTTCAGATTTTACGTCAGTGGGAATGAATTATTGTTTCATGGTATGTGGGTCATTTCCCTTGAAACTGCAAAAACCCTAGAGGACAGAACTGTTCCTTCCTTTTCTTATCCCTCAGGACATGGAACACAGTGTCTAGTATACAGTACATCCCCTTCCATCCTGTTAATGGATTGAAATTTTTGCTAATGCTTCCCCAAACACAAGAAGGGTGGATTGCAATATCAAGTGAATTTCTCCTTACCCTGCCCCTCCTAACAGGAAGGATCCTCCCCATGACCACTAAACGCCCCTCTAGTCATTCTCCTTATTCTTCACTCTTCCGCTTTGCCCCTCCTCTCTTCCTTTCCTCTTGTCCTTTCCTCCAAGGACCCAAAAAAGTTTCATTAAGATTATTGACAGAACATTAGTCTTACTATTTTCCTTCTCACTCGTGTAAGCCCCTTTCAGGAACTCCATCATCATCTTGGTTTTTTCCCCAATCTTCTTTGATTCCCACTGATGCTGATATGTCTCCACATACCTGTCAGATCATCAGGTACGTCAGGGAGGGAGAGAGGCTGGTCTTGCCTCAAGCCCATAGTTCTGCTCTCAGATAGAGGTTCATACACCAAGGACTATGCATTCACACATTATTTTATCATATCATTTCTATGTGGCATCCTGCTAAGCACATTTTTATCATTAATTATTCTTTCTTTTCATTAGTTTATTTATTTTGCTGAAGTCTAATTGCAGATTCCTGCATGAACCCAGAGAGACCTGCCTCCACCATTGATAGCCATGGGCCACATATAGAGGAAGAGGAGTATCCTGGGAAAGCAGCTAGAATTATGTCAGTGTCTGAAGTTCAGGAATATTCTGTATAAGTCCAGGCGTCAGTCACTGACCTGAAGACCGTGATGCTGGGTCAAATCCAAGGAGGAAACCCAGCCACAAGCCCTCAGGTTTAGAAAGAAGCTGGGCCCAGTCTTGTCCCCAGGGTATACGCTCCCTGAAAAAAGAGGGAAAAAATACTGTATTCGTTATTTTTTCTTATTTATATTAACATGACTTTTGTATTTTCAACTGGGAACAGGAGACAACAGGAGGGAGCAGATAAGCTGCCTGTGACCCAGGCAGAAAGAAATAGAAGCCTGTAGCATTGAGTGAACCCGTCATGAGCCTTCCCCACAGGCTGAAACAGAAGCCCTGCTCACCTCTCATGAACCCGGTTCTACTAAGTGGAGTCAGGTCAAAGACTGAGAGCTCATTTTTTATCCATTCAAGTAACTCAGGAGATCCCCAAAGCAAATTACCCCAGTAGAAATTTAATAAGGTCAGTTTCAAAGACAGTTTTGGGGCGTTGCTGGCACAAAGCTCTTCTCTGGCTTTCCAGGACATGTCAGTGTTTCTGTGGAGATATTTGTGCAGCAGAATCCATGGTTTCTGTTGGACACAAAGCCTCGATTGTGGCCACTTCTGAGCAGGGAGTGGGGCCTGGGGAAATGCAGCCGAATTCCTCCGATTTTTAGCCAGGTCAAGGTCATATTCAATCTTTTAAGAAGATGTTTTAGAAGAAGAGACCATGAAGAGATCATACATATTCAAATAAGCAAAATATTTTCATGCTTCTCTATGTCCAGAATAAACCTTAAAAACGTCATTCGTATATCCTTAAAGTAAGAAACTAAAGAATAGTAACTCACATGTGGGTCTTGCTAGATTTACTTTCTTGTGAGAATTAAGACAATGATGATTAAAATTAGTGTAACACCCCTGGGGGAAAAATATACTTCCTAAAAATTACATTTCCCCTCTTTTCTAAAACTCTGGTCTATAATAATTGGAATTATGGACACACACACACACACACACACACACACACACACACACAAACACGTATGTTATGGTTTGGATGTGAGGTGTCCACCAAAAGCTCAAGTGTGAGACAATGCAAGAAGGCTGAGGAAAAATGATTAGGTTATAAGAGTCTTAATCAGAGAACTAATCCCCTGATAGGGATTAACTGAGTGGTAATTGAAGTGGTAGGATGTGACTGGAGGATGTGGGAATTGGGGTGTGGCTTTCGGCATATACATATATCTTGTGAGTGGAGTCTCTCTCTGCTTCCTGATCACCATGATGTGAGCTGCTTCCCTCTGCCACACTCTTCCACCATGATGTTCTGCCTCACCTTGGGCCCTGAGGAATGAACTCCACTGTCTATGGATTGAGACCTCTGAAATCATGAGCCCCTAAATAAACTTTTCCTCCTCTACAATTGTGCTGGTTGGGTATTTTGGTTACAGCAGTGAAAAAGCTGACTAAAATAATCTATAATCCAAATGTGATAGTACAGGAGCCCCTGTCAGAGAATCCACACCAGCTCCTGACCTCCCTTGAAATTAAGCTGTAATTAACAGATGTAGATGTTCAAAACATTTATTCATTTGCCAATGGAAGAAATAGAATATTATGGGCAGGCATGAAGCCCTATAGAGGAAAAGAATTTATACATATTTACTCCTTATACCCAAATCTCACAAAATCACGAATATATACTTAGAATCATCTGTAACCTCAAAGCCAAAGAAAAAAATAAGTACATGAAAAACAATTTCAAGGAAGGAAGAGTAAAACATATTTGTTCCATACAAATGCTATTTGTTCTCTTCTTTTCACTACTACCTTTCATAACAGTGTGCTGGAGTCTATGTCCATTGGACAACACTCAACCATATCAGTCCTTTCCCACCTTTCAGAGTTGGAATATGGCCACTTAAAGAAGTCTATGCAACGTCCCTCAAAGAACTCATGTTCTTCATCTTGCTAAACAGCATCTAAGGTTCTCCCTCTCAAGCTGAGAATCTTTTATTTTACCTGCTATTATCCATGTCTCAAAGTGATACTTTAACTCTGGCTTTCCAAATCCTGTCCACCCATACCTCCAGGTAGACCATTGCATACATTCAATGCCACATTTACTAACCACAGAATATCACCAACACTTAATTCTACCTAACTCCCCCCTACCCAGAGATAGTCATTTAGTCATCCTAGAAAGGGTTTGAGAAATGGAAACCTTGTATACTGCAGGCATTGAACAAGAATAAATTTTCAGAAAGACCACAGGCAATACAAAGACTTATGATCAGACCATGACACTTAAGAATTAAAAAGAGTTTGGCCTAAAGACTGGTCAATAAATGCAGCAACAGAGAGTAGCAGATGACTTGGCAGGTATGTGGCTTTGTTTTTCTTTAAAAAGGGGAAGGAATAATCCTGAGTGTGTGTGTCCCTATGTGTGCAAGTGTGCTTTCATGGACAGGTATACTCTAGATGGGGAGAGGGAGAAGTCAGATCAGTGGTTGAGATAATATGTCAGTCCTTTACCCAGTTACATGGGCTACCTAGGAGTCTCTAGAGTGATACTCTGGGTGCACCTTGTCTTAGGTTAGATTTCATGGAAATCAAGCCTATAACAGGGACTCCAGTAGATATGATTTAACAAGTTGGTCCTCTATAATAAAAACTCTGTGGTGTTGTTGTAATTTCCTTGAAGTTTCTGCACAAAGTAGCAATCTTCTAGAAAAGATTCCTAGTGTAAACTATAGCCAAGAGTGGTAGAAGCCGAAAGATCCCTTGTAGAGGGGCCTTCATGAGTGGTCCTGCACCAACAGGATCTATTACACACAGCAAAGCCTACCTAATGAACTTTCCAAATGCACATACACAGGTTCCACCTGAAAGATTAGTTTAGTAGGTCTCAAGTATAATCTGGGCATCTGTATCTCCTAAATGCCCTCTGTGTAGCTCCAATGGGCAGCCAAAATGGAGAACCCTGTACTAAAAAGAGAGAACAGAGCCAGAGCTGAGGACTGATTTCATGAAATGCCTGTGGCAACTCTGGGCATAAGCATTACTATGTGAGGGTCCAGAAAACAAATCCAGCTCAAAACATGTGAAGATGCCATATTCCACCAATTTCTTTGTCAGAAACTATTGGGGGAGGCTCTGAGAGCACAGCAAAGCACCTGCAGAGGTACAGTACAGGACCTCTGAGAAGCAGCAGCAACCAGATAGCTTCTGTGTTAGCAGGAGAGTTAAGACCCCTCCTCATGACTATGACTGGGGATTAGATGAAGGGGAAAGCAAACATGACTTGTTCCTATGCACCAGTAAGACATCTACAAGGCCTTCCAGAAATAATGAATGGAGATTTGAATCATGAAAGGAGTTAGGAGACATTATAATTTAATGTTAACATGACTCCATTTTCATTTTCAAAAGTCTAAAAGAGCATGAGACACTCAGGGTTCCACAATCTTTTGACGAAAGAACTGATCAAACAAACAGAAACTTCTGAATTCTTAAGGCCTGTGAAAATGGTTATATGTACAATATGGCTTGTCCGTAAAATGGAATACTATTCAACCATCAAAAATCAAGTTGATTGGGCATGGTGGCACATGCCTGTAATCCCAGTGACTAGGGAGGATGAGGCAGAAGTCTTGTGAGTTCAAAGCCAGCCTCAGCAACAGTGAGGTGCTAAACTCTCTAAATAAAAATATACAAAAAAGGGCAGGGGATGTGGCTCAGTGGTTGAGTGCACTTGAGTTCAATCCCTGGTAGTCTCCCTGCAAAAAAAAATTCAAGTTATATAAACATGGTAACTATTGCTAATGACAATGAATCATATATTTTAAAGTCAATAAGAATATATTTTAAGTGCTCCCATTCCCCCCAAAATGTGATAAATATGTGAACTAATTCATTTGTTAAGATTTCGCATGTTTGATTTAGTCATTCCACCATATTACATATAACAAAGCATCATGCTGTGTACCATAAACGTGTGCAAATTGGGTCAATAAAAAATGTACTAAGCATTGAAAAAGCATGTTATATAATATGTACAAAAATATTCATCAACATCGATAAGTATTTCTTATATAATGTTAAAATGAAAGCACATAATGTTCTATAACATGTCAAAATCTGAATATTTATCATTTCTGGAATTATGAATAAATTTTCTCTTTCCCAGGTTATCTTCATTTAATATGTGTTATTTTAACAATTTAAAATATAACTGTATAAGTCACAGAAGGACAAAGACTGTACCCTTTCCCACTGTCAGAAATCAGTCTTCAATACTGACTCTGAGCCAACCTGTCATGATGATTTCTCCAAAATTCAGCACCTGTAGATGCACGCAGACTTCTATTGCCAAAGAGAAGAAGCTGCCTGGTCCTGGAACTACCTGAGTAGGCATGCAAAGTCAACTCATCTTTCCTAGGACTGGTTCATGGCCTAAGGCAGTTGAGAGACTGGATCAAACTAAGAAGGATGGATATCACTAAGCACCCGGAAAGGTGTGAAATTTGGAAAGTGAATGAATTTCATGTCTGGTCTTAACCCTTCTCCTCTATTATTTTTACTTTGTAAATTTACTTATATCACTTTGGCATAGTAATTCTGATAGAAAAGTTGGCCTACATGATCTAACTTAGTTTGTGTTACTTAGAACAGGTCATTCTGATGTATCATTCCTTTAAATACAGAGCATTATAAAAACATTCAGAAAAGAAAGACAAGAAACTAATCAAGACACAGAGTGAGAAGAACAATGGAGTTCTCACCTTAAACACTGATAGCTAAAGAAAGGGCCTAAAACAATGGTTTACCTAAAAGTGCTGCAATAAAATTATTTTTAATCTAGAATTTTAGAACCATGAGGCCATTGATCATATGAGGTTAAAATAGGCAAAATTAAAAATATATTTCCCATGTGTCATTTCTCAGAAAGCTGTTAGATGGTGTGCTTCACCAGTGTATAGGAGTAAACCAGCAAAAAAGACATGGAATCAAGAAACCAGGATTCCGCTGCAGGAAAGAGTCAAGAGCGGTCTGTGAACTGCAGCGTGGCCCTGCCAGCACTTTGTCAACTCCTGTGAGCAAAGAGTTCCAAAGCTGCAGGCAGGTAAAGGGCACAAGGAGCTGGGGGTCCAGAACGGAAACGCAACCCAAAAATGATCTGAGAAAACAATTTCACATTTCCTCACAGCAGCTTGAAGCCTGGATATTCAGAGAATTAAATCAATGTAAAAATAAGCCCATTATTTCCAGGAAAATATAGAAAGTCATTCAGAGAACAAAACATAATCATAGAATATTCTTTCACTCAAAGGAAACAATATTTATGTTATAACCGGAAAAAAAAAATATATCTGTGGGTTTTACCAAAATCTTTTTCATAAGACGAGTGGTAGAGAAAAAGAACAACAAATGAGCCCAAATTCTAAGCTCTCATAATGGAAAATGAAATGATAATTCCTAAAATTGATGAGTCAGTAAACTGAAGCAGCCAATACTGTTTACATTCATAGAACTGAATACCAGAAGGGACAGCTAAAGGACTGAAAGCCTTTCCATGGGACGCTGCCATTTAAGTGTCTAAGGAGAACAAGACTCACAATGCTTTTTATAACTTGCCAAGGTGTGACTTTAATCTGGAAGAGTTGACAATAAACGATACACCTTAAGGACACTGGCGTGTTGCATAGAAATTAGCCAGTGTCGTTTCGAGAGGTGTGAAGAGCTAAGATCTGTAAGATAGGTAAGAGCACACGCACCTGACATTTCCAAACACATAACACACCTAAGCCGACACTGAACCTACCTACAGGTCATGGTGCCACTCGCCTACCTGGTTTAAAATTCACTGGAACAACGAATCTACACGTGTATTGGACTTTAGAAACTGACTGTATTAAATCAGAAGCAAAGTCTGCAAGAAAGCCATGAGGTTGAGAAATGTCTGCTCAGGAGTAAATTTTGCAATGAACACAAATGAAGAATGTTTTGACTTCCCAGACATCTGAAAAGAGCTGTATCCCAAAGCTATATATATTCTAATTTTTTGAGAATTGTAAGAGAACTTAAAGAATAATTAGCACCATATATGATTTTGCAGCAGTGTTAATTTAAGAATGCAATCTTTGTGCAAGATGCAGCTCTTCTTGACAAGGACCTCTGAAAGGTATTTTGGATGTAACATTATAGGAACTACCTTATCTTCAAGGTTAACTACTTCTGTAATTATTATATCAGCACAGATGCCACTACATGACAATCTACTTGGTAGTGTGTTTGAAAAGTAATTTTAAATAATTAATATTTTCTTCCCCATTATATATATCACTCATTTTAAAAGTAGCAAATCCTCCTTATATTCTGCCAAAAAATGACATAAAAATAAGTGCAGTCATGTACAACCTTTGATTTGTTGTCAATAGAAATGTAAAAATGTTAACATAATTTCTATCTTCAAAAGAGAAAGGGAGTATAAGTCAATTAGGATTTTGTATAGCTGAATATGACAGTTTGTATAACTGAATATGATTGTTACAAAATAATGGTGGTTTAGACAAGACAGACACATTGTTCCATAGAAAAGA
Source organism: Sciurus vulgaris (assembly GCF_902686455.1). Taxonomy (NCBI): domain Eukaryota; kingdom Metazoa; phylum Chordata; class Mammalia; order Rodentia; family Sciuridae; genus Sciurus; species Sciurus vulgaris. The sequence continues at coordinate 29,502,671 of NC_136468.1, forward strand.
GTTCAACAATAGGCAGCCCAGAGTTAACAAAGTGGATTCTTCTCAAGCTCCACAAAGATACTGCTCTACTATTCTTCAGCTGAGCAAGATTGCTGCAAGCACTCCAGCAGTCACGTTCATATTCCAGGTAATGGGTTGGAGAAAAGGGGCAAAAAAGAGCAGAGGAGCATCCCAAATCTTCCATATAAAATTTCCTCTTACATGACTCCACCTGTACAAAGAATGCTGGACAATACTATCTTTTCAAAATGGTCCGTGCTCAGATAGGAGACATGGTTCTTCCTCTGAGGAAGGAAAGAAGGGATATTAGAAAAGACCACTTCAACCACTGCTACAACATGCATGCTTAGAAACCTCTCTAAACTGTCAGACAGTAATAATCCTATTGTCATTCAAAGAAAGCTCATAGGATACCTGCTATGAAATCACTAGCACAAACTTTAATGAGATTTTCCTCACCGATATCCTTTCCCTCGCCTATCAAGTGATAACTTTATGCTGAAAGCACATTTGCATTGTCAGGTTTTAATTTATTTCTAAAAATTTTAACTTTGAAAGAAAAGGAGAACTTCATTTATATACTTACTATGCTGTGTTTCAACATACTATCGTAACTTTACAGGCTAACAAATATTTTACGAATCTTCGCTGTACAAAATATATTGAGGAAATGAATACATTTTTTGGCTTGGCTTTGCTGTAAAATAGGAGCCCCTAGTACAAATAACTGTTACTGTATTTTCTCTTCTCCAAGTGGCTCTGGAGAGTTTCCGCACATCACTTGTGTCTCTAATGCAGCAACAGAAGCAGGAGGGTTTCATCTGACATTTTAATAAGCTCAGTGTGTATGTGCCCTACTGGGTACCTGCTAACACAAACCTGGCTATGTGGAAGGTAGGTATTCTAAGACTTCTAATGCAGTCATGGTCTTTGCAGTTCAATGACGGCAGGAAAATCCTCTAATTTAGATCAGCCCCCAATCTAATTAGCCCAACAGCACCAGCTAATGCACTGGTGATCTCCAAAGTGTGAAAATTGGTTCATAACCTATTTTAGAGAGTGTCGATTTTTACTAATGTTTTAACATAACATTTCAAATAATTGAATCAGATATTTACAGGCACTCCACAGCATCAACAAGTCTAGGAATTCGGTCTAAGTTTATGCCATTGTTCCAGGTAAGAGCTGCATAACCCACTGAGGCTTCCCTTTTGCCGTTTGCGATTTGATCTTCATCACGACAATCCTATACAGCCCTACTCTAACCCCCATGTTACTGCTGTTCTTCCTCTGCCCTTTTTTTAAACAAGTAAGTAAGAAAGAGATGTAACTTGGCCAGGGTCACTTGGGAGTTAGTGAGGACATACCTAGAGCAGACAGAACCTGCTTCTCCCTGCCACCCAGGATCTGCTCTCAAAATCACCTTAGCACTTGGTAAGCTTGCAGTCCTGGGTTTCATGAGGTTTCTCACTGCCAACAGAGGGCTTGGGCTTGGTTTGCTGCTTTTCCACTTCATGGAGACACACTCATGCCACTGAATAAAGAAGCTCATTGTGAGTTCAGTGGTCTCAGCTGCGTTCCTCTCCAGGAGATTGGGGCGAAAAAAACAAAATTTAACTTCGGTGTCCCCATGATGCTGCTTTTAACGGACACCCTTCACATGCGGTTGAAGATCTCTGGAATGTTATTGCTGGGCTCTTGGCAGCAAACTGCTGTGTCAGCACATTGCTCCAGTCTGTGGGACGAATGTTGAGGTGCTGGAGGTGAAAGATGGTTGCAGCCAGATGTTCTTGGAGGACAGCAGTGTGAAAAACAGATGTCACTGATTTGCAGTAGCCACACATACACAGAATACACTAGTGCTCATGTATCTGAGGAGTAAAAAAGGACCCTAGCCTTCTCATTCTCAAGCTGCCAAGAAATAAATACAAAAGTTAAACAGCTTCCTGACCCCTTGGCTATCAGGACACTCTGCTGTTAGTAAACTGACACAACCATTTTTCCAAATGACATTTATTCTACGGAAAACCATGATATTTTGGCACCCTATAACCTCGGCCTAAGAGAAAAACAAGGGTTCCAAGAATAGAAATTAAGAGGAAATTTCATATATCAAGCAGAAAAAAATTCTTACTGGCCAACAGGGAAAAACCCCAGGCAACCCCAATTTAAAAACTTTCTACAGAGTTGTTCCTTTGGGGAGAATAATTATAATGGAGAATGTTTCTTTAACCCAAGGTCAGAGTTCCTTTTGTTAATAGGGAGCCAGGGAATTCTGGGAGACATGGAGGGAAGCTAATCCACCCTGCCCCTCCAGTTAGGACAGAGAAAGCATACTCAACTGCTCCGAGGAGAGACATGTTGAAAGGGGAACACAATGGAACAATGGCCTCCATCCCAGAATAAGGCAGGAGATAGCTGCACAGTGAGAAAGGCCAGAGGTATCAGACCACAGCTGAAGAAAGAGGATGTAAAACTAGCAATGGGCTTAACAGAGGAGCAGAGGCTGACCAGAACCAAGAGGATCCTCAGCGGATACTTAGCAGGCTCCAAGAGAAAATACAATACTTTGTGCATCCACTTCATTGGCAGCCTTTTAAAATATCTCGTGAGTCGGGTTAATAATAGAATTGAATTTAGCATTGGGGTTTTAGGAGAAAGCATTCTAACCTGTAGCAATAGAATTTGAAGCATATATACTTGCATTTTCAATATTTTCTTTCCATAATTTATAAGTAAAATGAGCTCACATTTAAATGCTTTCTATTGAAGTTCTGCATTGTAATTGACAAAATAATTCTGCAGGGAGAAAAAAGTCTCTGTTAAGTTTAACCTAGTAGTCATCCAAATCGCAATTCAAAATCTCTGTGACGTTCACAGAAACATGGAGAGGAAATGCCTGTCATTTAGTTGGGGTCGGTTATATATATATGATATTCAGACACTTCTCTGCTTATATTTTGGTTAAAGTGAGACATATCACTGGATAAAATAAAAGCTGCAGCTGGTTTTCCACTGAAGCACCCAAAGCTGAGCAGCAATTTAATAAGCTGGCATGTGTCAGAGAACTAAAGGATATATTTTAATAGAAGAAAGTAACCTTCAGGGTTTGGGAGAAGTTTTCAGATGGAAAAGTGATTTTTGCTGGAAACAAAATATTAAGTTAGAAAAGATCTGTAATGCCTGCCATTCATCTGTGCTTGGGGAAATACAAAATGCTAGGTAATAAAGGTGAGACAGCCTGTGCTGCATGAAGATGGTGAGGTGTCTCTGCAAGGAACCAACAAGAGTCCCTCAAGCACTGACAGGTAGGCCAAGGGCACACAAAGAGGCATCCTAATAAGAAGAGTTGCCCAGGAGGCCACACGCCGAAAGCTTTGAAATTGCCAAGCACACACAAGAAAATAATTCCAAGAGTATTTTCTTAGAGGTGTACAGTACTTTAAACATACTGGAGTTTTAAATAAGAATCAGGTAACAAAATGTTACGAGCTCCTTTATATTATTGAAGAAACATTGGCTCAGAGAAGTTAAGTGTCTTGTCCAAAGTCAAGGACTATGACAAACTGAAGTACCAAGTTTTGGTGTATTCACTATTTAATAAAACTTGGTGCTTGAAAAGGATAAATCTCTTTATTCAAAGTGATAAATAAATATCAAATATTAGCTTTATTGAGGATCTTCTCGATCAGCGATATTAAATGGCTTTAATTATGTCCTGAGATGGAATTCGTTTTAGAGGTTTTCCCTAAACACCATCAAGCCCCTCTTTGGCAGGGGATGGGCTTTTGACCAGAAGTCGGGTCAGCCTGTAAGAAACTAAAGTTGTCTCCCGTTCTGCCTCTTGGTCAGAAGAGGATGCGAGTACCAGTAGAGGCTTCCTGTACACACGGCCTGCCCTGGCTTGGTGCGCCTGCCCTGAGTTGGGCTTCACTCAGCAGGCAGAAGGACGCCCCCTGAGCTGTCTGTGTGACCAACTCGACTGTTAACAAGGGGCACCTTGGAAGCTGTTGTTCTTCCTTGCCTTATTTTTCAAGTCCCTGTTCATCAAATGGAGTACAGAGGCGATGCTCATGAAGACCCGCTCAGAAACACCAGCCTACCACAATGTTCTCATCCCAAGCTCGAGAGCCTTTGAAACTTCAGAGCCAGACACCTCATGCAGGAAATGTAGAGCAACTTGAGTCAATCTGCATGGAAAAGTCCATCACACTGTTTGTAAAAAAATCTCCTCAAAAGGACAAAGACAACAAAACAGTAAAGAATTGCCTGGAGACTTGGGAAGATGAGCCCCATTTAGAGATGCTTCTCCCATACTTTACAGATGCCAAAAGACATTTCAGAGAAATTAAGATTCTCAGTGGTGCCTTCCAAAGGCCTGCTTAGGACAGGAGTTTCAGAATTAGACTCAAAAGCTGTAAGAATTCATGGACAGAAAGAAAATGCTGTACTCTAGCAGTGAGTGTGAATGAGAAGTAGTTAGGCCTTTGTAAAGACTGCAGCTGAGATTCGCAGCATTTCAGTTCCTGAAATAGAAGTGAAGTGGTTCTGTACTGCTGGAGACTCCAGGAAGCAGCAGTCTGGGAAAAGCAACTATACATTCTCTGAAGAGACAGCATCACAACGGACCTTAGATTGTTTCCACAGTTTTCCAATTACAAGGTCCATCATAATTTTAAAAAAAGGCATAATCTGATAAAACAAAAATTCACAACAGATAAATAATCAAAATTAGGGATTGACAATTAACAAACATACATATCAGAATGTTTCAGCAATTGTGCAAATAAGCTCAGAATGTCAATGATGAAAATGTACTCAGAATTTCTAGTAAATGAGGAACTATAAATAAAGAATGAGATAACAGTTCAGACTAGAGTGTTATAAATTTCAAGGATGCAATCATTTCTCTTATTGGTAGTGACACAGGAACTTTTGAATTCTGATAAAAAGAAACTGCAGGTAGAAATGTTAACTTATTTCAGGCTTTTTTGAAAAACAATTTAGTATATATTAAAATAAAAAGTATATATTTTCTGCTTAGTCCATCCTACTTGTGGAACTCTATGTCATAGATACAAAACTATCAATATGTAAGCACATAGGCTTTTAGTGTTTATTGCTACATTATTCTTAAAGGCAAAAAAAGAAAAAGACAGAGGCATTATTTCTTATTCAGTGCACTAGTCCATTTTCTGTTGACAGTAACACAACACTACAGACTGGGTGAGTTATAAAGATAAGAGGTTGATTTGGGCTCACAGTTCTGGAGGTGCAAGACCACATATGATAGTGATCTTCTTGCTGGCCAGAGTCCTGAGTCAGTTCAGGGCATCACAGGGCAAAAGACTAGTGTGTGCACATGTGTGTGCTTCTTCTGGACTTTCTCCCTCTTTGTGTACCACCAGAATTCAACATGGAGGCTCTAACCAAATGATTTATCCTAATCCTCATGACTTCCCAAAGTCCCACTAAGTACCCTAATAATACCTCACAAAGGGATTATCCTTCAACAAATGAACCCTGGAAGAACACTCAAACCATGGTCAAACATAAAAACATACTCAGCAATACCTAATCAATGAAGAAAGGTGCCAAATTATATAAGCCAGAAAGTCATTTTCCATTTCCCAGAATACCCTTCCCGGTGGGGTTGCACATTAGGGTTGATTGCAAGCCAGACTGTCACAAAATTTGAAAGCCAGAAAGAAGTGGTTGTCATCCCATTCTGAAGGTCTCTCTAGGTGACCACATTCCATTATAATTCATGACATCGTCACAAATGCACATGATCTGATTGATTGAGGGGTCTTCTTGTAAGCTAGGACAACTAGTAGCCCCATACAGACCTCAACTCTCATGGAATATGCTCTTTAGCTTCTTTTTTCCTCAGGACAGGTGCTTGTGCAACTCCAAAGTGAAGGTCATCAGCTTTCCATTCTAGCTCACACACATAACTAAGGCTAGAGAGATGAAATGCAAGTGCGGATCCCAATTTGACTTCCTAGTTTTTAGTTGTTCTTTATGGTTAAATATTTTTCCCTTACTCTACCTTGATTTCCAGCTTATTTTTCTCTAACTGCTGACCCTTCTCACCTATATGAACTCCAGACTGAGATCATATGCTGAGGTAACATTATCATCAGCTTCCTGAAATGCATTGGGTCTAGTCCTTATGATAAGCATATTTTTTTTCCAAATCACTTAAGGCCATTCTGCTTCCCTGATCAAACTCTCTTTGATACTCCCATTAACAGAAAATGGTCTGAAGAAATAAAATCAGATATAAGCAATGAGGCAAATATTTATAACATTAAATTTATGCAAAATTATGTATGTATATAGCATATAAAGAAATTAGACTTTGAAGAAAAAATATGGACAAGAATTGAAATATTTTCCCTTCTACATCCCCAAGTATAATATTATACATTTTAAGTATGTTTATCTTTTTCTGAGAATGCTTCTCAAAGGGATAAATTGATAAAAGTCCAATATCTTTTCTCTCTTTAGAAACTCTATCTGGGTCCCCAAGAACTCATCCAATAGAGAAAATTCAGGTTTCAAGTGATCTTATTCATATACAATTTGGAGATGCTCTTTTCATGAAAACAATAAAAACATACATCTGCTATAAATATATATATATATATATATATAGGGGAGATGAAATCATGTAAGAATTTAGAAACTTCAAAAATGGACAGACATTAAACCATTCAGAAAAATAATATAAAATTTTTATTAACTGTCTTATACTTTTCTAGGTTATTTTCTAGTTATTCTTATTAACTTTTCATATATGTCAATTTAATATTTTAAATGGAAAAATACAAAAATAGTTAAGTTTTTGCTTTAGCATAATTGAGGAAAATTAGCTATTTATTTTTGAAAGGTTAGCTTCACCTTTCATTATGACATATAATTTTTTTAAATTATCAGTTTGGGAAATCATGTATGAAGTTCTCTTATACTTGAACAATAGAATTTTATTATTTTATTTTATTCATTTTATTTTATTTTATTGCAGTACTGTGGCTTAAACCCAGAGCATTGAGCATGTTAGGCAAGCATTCTACCACTGAACTACATCCACATCCCTTTTTATTTTGAGACAGTATTTTACTAAGTTGCTAAGGTTTACCTTGAACTTGTGATCCTCCTGCTTCAGCCTTCCAATGAGCTGGGACTACAGGTACCTACCACTGTACCAGGTACACAGTACAATTTTAAAGACTATGTAAGTTATAATCTTTTCGACCCTATCAAATTCTGCGGTGTTCTGACTACTGAGGCACTCTGAATTAATGTTGTTCACAATCAGGTTATTGTTGATGTCCCAGGTGTGTTGGCTCAGGAGGTGTAGAATAATGCTTGGAGTTCCTCAACCTGGACAGCTTAACAATACCTATACATAACATGACTACAAGCCACAAAAATAAAATTCCATTAAATCCCATCTTAAGTTCATTATCAACTAACTTTTCCTTAGAATTATGTCAAAGATGCCCTGGTCACACCAATGTCACCCGCATAATGGAAGTGTGACCGAATGACAATCAGAAAATAGAAATTGTGATATTAATAACTGTGTTCACGTGTTTTACTTCTATAAATTTTACTACATATGTGGACACATTGTGAAGACTCCTCTTGAAATGGACTATGGACATAAAGTTTCTAAAGCTAAAGTTTTATTAACTTCTTGGTAAATCATAAGGAAACTTCTGTCCATTATCAGCAATGGTAGACACTGAGCCTCAGTACCAGGGGATTAACTCCTGGGTCACAATATTTTTTTTCCTTCCCCCCCCCACCAAACCTGGGAATAAATGAGCAATTTATTCAATACAGTAGAATTCTGTCTCACTTCTTTTTTCCTTTTTTAGGAAGTCAGTGAAACATTAGCATTTTAGTATACTATTAATTATCAGGAATAAATCGTAGAAGCTGCATGGTACAATAAAAATATATCCCAGGCAGAAGTAGTGTAAGAAGTGTGGGTTGATAAATCATGCTGCCATCAATTAATTTTCATCTAGTCATTTGCTCTGGATTTTACTTCCCATCTGCAAAATGAAGACTTCACAGGATTTTCACTGAAGTTCTTCTTTCTCTGTTTAAAATGTTGTCACTATGTGTAATTCCACAGGGAATTCTTACTTTCCTTGTCTACCTCCCTGGCTCGATTTTTATTTATTATTATTTGGGGGTTCAGGGTGGCAATGCATACTTTATTTTTTAACAATTTCCAAAAAATAAGGTAGTGTTTTTACATCTTTATGGGTTACATTATGGTGATTCAATACATGTATGAGATATGCAATATGTGTAATAATCAAATTAGGGTAATGTTTTAGTCAGGTTTTTCATTGCTGTGGCCAAAAGACCCCACAAGAGCAACATAGAGGAGGAAAAGTTTATTTGGGGGGTTACAATTTTAGAAGTCTCATTCCATAGCGCGGGGCCCAAGGTGAGGCAGAGCATCTTGGCAGAAGGGTGTGGTGGGAAAGCAGCTCAGGACATGGCAACCAGGAAGCAAAGGGCTCTCTCTCACCAGAGATAAAATACAAACCCCAAAGGGACACCTTAGGGTAACTTGTGACCTACCTCCTGCAGTCACACCCTACCTGCTTGTAGTTACTGTCCAGTTAATCCACATCAGTGCATTAATCCACTAATTAGGTTAAAACTCTATAACTGAATCATTTCACCTCTCAAAATTTTTGCATTGTCTCACACATGAACTTCTGGGGGATACCTGATATCTAAGCTTTAACTGGTTAAAAAAATTTTTTTTTTTTGTCTGTTCAGCTATTATGTGTTGGGAATTTCATACTCTTCTAGTCATTCAAAATATATTACAGATTTTTTTTTATTGGTACAGCTCAATTATACACAGCAGTGAGTTTCCTCATGGAATATTAGCACATAGATAGAAATAAAATTTGTTCAATTTCACTCCCCCATACATCCCTCTCCTCTTCTCCTCACCCCATTCCTTTCTTCTACTCTACTGTTCATCTTTCTGTTTCCGTGGCTTCCTTCCCCCTGCCTCTGCCTGTTTTTCTTCCTCTAGCTTCCATACATGAGGAAAAACAGGTGACACTTTTCTTAGTCCACCCGACTTCATTTTATCTACTTTTCTATTTTGCTTATAACTCTCACTTCAAAATAATAACCTTGAGATTTTCTTTCATCTTAATCTTAACTTATGATAATGTTATCTTCTTTCATTTTATAATATTAAGGAATTCTACTACCCAGGAATCACCTAGTGGGCATTAGTCATTTTGTGCTTACAGCATATTTTACATATTACATATTCAATATATGATTCCCTAGAAGATGAACACAAAGAAAACAACTCAATGGAATATGTATTTTGATAGCAGAGTCTGTTCCTTGTACTTGGCAGAGGTAAAACTGTTTCTCTTTTACTTGATGAAATTGTTGCACTTGAAGCAAATAATAAAAAGGCTGTTTGTTTTATTTACACTGTGGCCATTGCAAAAGACAACCCAGGGATACAATTTGCTCTTCTCAAATTGCTCTGAGTGATGCATCTTAATTAGAAGCAGCAAGCAGATTACTGTTTAAATGAAAACAAAAACATCCAGGATGCAAAAGGCACCCACTGTTCCACCACAGAGCTACAAGGCTACCACGACCTCACACCTAGAAACCTCCCAGAGAAAGCTACAACCAATACCCGTAACTGAAATTCAAACTAAGTCACAGTACAAGTTGAACAGTTATCATAACATTCCTGTGGAATGGGATCTGAATATTGGAGGGTTTCTGATCAGAAGTTTTTGGCAGCCTAGCAACCAATTTACATAATGGGAAAGTAGCTCACTTGATTAATTAACACTGAAATTTGTTATCAACTTCTTCAGATTTTCATCATTGAAAAGCATTTATATGCTAAGACTTTTTTGAAAACAGTCTACTGCATTTGCTAGATAACTGTGAATAATAGTCTGATTTGACAGACTAGTTTTATCCATCAAATTCCTCAACAAAAAATAGTGACCTTGTCAAGTAGAATATGCTTTTGATATGTTTAATCTACATCTCAGAATCGGGAATGTTCAGGTTATAAATGAACATAAATGGCTCAAGTTATCTCTATTGTTCTCAACCTCAATATTTTATACAAATATGTTGAAAATATTAATATGATAAGGAATAAATTATGTCCAAAAGGACAAAGACAAATTATTCATGTAATCCATTACTCTTTTTCACTGTGTGACAGTAAAAGTACACACAGTTCTTGGTTTTCAACTTTCAACTCTTAACTCCATTTTATTTTATTTATTTTATTTTTTAATTCATTTTTATTGTAAACAAATGGGATACATCTTGTTTCTCTGTACATGAAGTAGAGGCATACCATTTGTGTAATTATACATTTACCTAGGGTAATAGTTTTTGCTTCATTCTGTTATTTCCCCCTCAACCCTCCCATCCCTCTTATCCTTCTATACGGTCCCTCCTTCCTCCATTCTTGCTCCCCTCCCACCCCCAATTATGTTTCATCATCCATTTATCAGCAAGATCATTCATCCTTTGGTTTTTTGAGATTGGCTTATCTCACTTAGCATGATATTCTCCAACTTCATCCATTTGCCTGCAAATGCCATAATTGTATTATTTTTATGACTGAGTAATATTCCATTGTATATATATACCACAATTTCTTTATTCATTCATCAACTGAAGGGCATCTAGGTTGGTTCCACAATCTGGCTATTGTGAATTGAGCAGCTATGAACATTGTTGTGGCTGTATCTCTGTAATATGCTGATTTTAAGTCCTTTGGGTATAGGCCAAGGAGTGGGATAGCTGGGTCAAATGGTGGTTCCATACCAAGTTTTCTAAGAGCTTATTCCAAACTTCTCAAAGAATTTCATGAAATAGAAGAGGAGGGAACCCTCCATTTTATTTTTAATGTAAAAAGTCATTAATAAGAAAAGAAAAAAACATGTCAATCTAAATTTTAAAATTTTCAAGATAGAATATTATGCTATAGAATACATTAAATAGCTACCAGTTACTAATTTTAAAAACTTATAATCAAATAGGTTTAACACATAATCTAATTGAGATTCAATTTAAGAATTGGATTATTAATACAACATTTAATTGCCTAAGTCAATTTTGGCAGCTCAATTTTGGTTCAAGAAATTAAGAGTTAATTTAATAATTTGAATAATACAAGAAAATTTTAAGGGTTATAATAGCAATACATACAAAGACTATTATGGGATTAAAATTTTAGTTTTGCGAAATCATACAGTTGCATAAAGGTTAAGTGATAATGATCCCCCACTGTATTTTAGTTTGTTTTCAAGGTTTTGCAATTGCTTTCCTGTGTGTAGGACAAAAAAAAAAAAAAAATTATATATATATATAAAGTTGGCCAGGGTAAACCTCAGTGTCTTTAGAGTGATTTTGTATCGTTAAATTTTTAATAAAAATAGGGAGTAATTTCCTGGTCCCAATTCTTTATGTTTTAACACATATAGCACTTAACTCTGTGTGCATATTTAATAACTCACTTCCTGTGAGATACGTGAGATTCCTATTTGTATAAATATATGACGCAGACGATTCCAGCTGTGAGACCATGCCCTTCTTTCCACTTTCTGCATTTTCCCACTAAGACTTGACAAAAAAGTCCTTACTTATTTTTACTTCCAACTACAGACACACTTCCTCTTTGGCTACCTGTCCTTCTCTATTCCATCTTACTTTCTTCTGCTTCCTGTCACTCTCTCTACTTGAATCATGTCTTCTTTCTTTTCTTAAATTCTGACATTTACATACCTGGACCCTAAGTGTTTAGATGATCATTTTCGTTGAGCTGACAAACAAGTGAGTCTCGAGAAAGAAATGGGGAAGACGGTTTTCATGAAGTCATTTAATCAAGCTGCTGTGGTTATAAATAACTCACTTGTAAGAACTTCCTATTCCACTCTCCTTAATATCTTAATCTTCCAACTATTTTTCAAATTCTACTAAAGCAAAGTAGCAACCAAATATTTTTCTGGGTTTCATTTCTATCTTTTTCTTTCAAAAAATAAGATATTATCAGCTGATGAGTGGTTTCCTGTAGGTCTTTTATAGGGTCTTCAATGTAGATTTGATAAAATTTGAATGGTTCTACTGAAAATATTAAATATTTCAAAACATCTAATTAAAGAGTATTTTCTTTGAGTTACTCTTGTGGCAAAACCATTTAATCACTATTTATCAAATGATAAGAATTCATAAAATTCATTTGGCTTATAGAAACTTTTCTCTTAGAAGGATCTGATAATTACTCTAAATCTCTTAACATAGCAATGAAAGGAAATTGAGACCCTGTAAAAGCTAAGTGATTTTATCTCTTCTTCCATACTGTCAACAACTATTTATTGAGAATTAAGTATGTGCAAATTACTATGTTTGTCACTGAATAAGACAATGTTCTCATCCTCAGGAGTTCCTGACATGTAGGGGAAGATTAACACCTGGAAGCATTTTTACACCTATAGGAGTGAAGTCGCAAGGATTCAGTTGACTGAAGGGCCACCTCTGAAGTGAGATGGAGGGTACCAGTCTGATTGGATACTCTCTCCCAGCACAGAGTTATACGAGTTGTGGCCAGCATCGCTCTTAATTGAATGAAGTATTCACTTTGGTTAGATGATACTTCACTCTATTTGTTATTAAATACTTTGATTCCCATAGCGCTAGGGAAGGCTTTGGAGAAGGTGATCCCTGAGGTGAGTTTCGAAAGGTGTTCACAAGCAGACCAAATGGGAGGGATGTTTCAATCTAAGAAAGTGGCACCAGTGAGTGCACTAATGACCACAATTTCATAAATTGTAAGTTTAATAGTTTATTGTGGATAAATGATAGTGCATGTTGGAAACTGATGAGAAATACAGTGAAAAAAATGATATACAGTTATTTGAAAATAAAATTCAGAAGCATTTATTAAGACAGGAGGCGAAACATACTATAGAAACATTAACTCCAGAACCATGTACTCCTGGGTTCAAATCATAGCTCTGCCACTTAACACCTGCAAAACCTTGAATAAATCATGCTTCCATGCTGTATTTTTCCATTTGCAAAGTTGGATAAAATAGCTCCTACTTCATAGTTAGGTAAAGTCATGAGCCACATACACATAAAATTTAGAAAGTTCCAGAAATAGAACTAGAGCTCTGTAATTTTAATTCCTTTATTATTATTATGTAGAATATCAAAGTCATGGAAAGCCTTGAAGCAAATAACTGACTAGTCAGATTTGCACCCTGAAAGATCTCTTTGTCATGAATGAATAGTGTAGGTTTGATAGGTTAAAATGGGCAAAGGTTAAAATAATTTAAGCTTGAAAAAGAGAATGAAAAAGAATATGCAAATATCCAAAACAAAGTTTACAGCAAAGGAAGTGCTCCATAATGGCTGGAATGTAGCAAGAGAGGCGCGGAGTTGATAAAAGTGATTATTTTCTATTCCCTTCTTTTGAACCTTGCTGTGTATGTTAGTCCAGGTTACTGTAACAGAATACTATACACTGGGTGACTCAAACTAGAAACTTTTATTATCATGTGAAGAATGGAAAGCCCAAGATGAAGGCACTGGCAGACCCAGTGTCTACTGAGGACTTGATTTCTGGCTTCCACATGGTGTTCTGCTTGTTGTAGCCTCACTTGGTGGAGAGCAGAGAGCATTATTTCTTTCACATGTCTTCTTTTAAGTGTACTGAGCCCATTCATGAAGGTTCCAACATCATGACATGATTACCCTGTACTATGATCTGAAAGTCTGTGTCCCCCAAAATTCATATGTTGAAACTTAATCACCAATGCAATGGTATTAGGAGGCAAGGCCTTTGGGAGGCGATTAGGTCATAGGGGAAGAACTCTTGTGAAAGGGATTACAGTCCTTTAAAGGAAACCTTAGATAGCTGCCTGTCAGTGGAAAGGCACCCTGTATGAACCAGAAAGCAGACCCTCATGAGATGTCAAATCTGTCAGATGATCTCAAACTTCCCAACCTTCAGAAATGTGAGAATTTTACCTATATTATTTTTAAACTATCTGCTCTTTGGTATTTTGTTATAGCAACCCGAACAGACTAAGACTGAGACTGCTCCAAAGGCCCCATCTCCAAATAACATCTCATTGAGGATTAAGATTCAGCATATAAATGTTGGAGGATACACATTCTGTCCATATCATCATGGCACTTTGTTTAGTTTATGCCAACAATAAAGAACTATACCTGTTCATGTATATACTTCCTTTTTTATAATAGATTAAGCAGTTTATATTATGTGATTGCTGGTATAGTAGACCTATTTCAGACATCTTATATTTTATATTATCATATTATATCTTTGCCTGTTTTATTTTTCTTTCCTATGTGCTGTGGAATTGAGAAGTGACCTCAGTTCAATGTGTTTTTATCATTGTCTTTCCTGAACATTTTTTTTTCTTTTTCACAATTTTTCCATCTAAATATATTTTTTGCACATACTAAAATAACCCCATTAGGGAAACGTCAATGAAATTCTGGGGCAAAAAAAAAATGCATTTTACTCTTCAAATGCCAAAAGTTATATATATTTTTAGCACAGTTGTTTTTAAATAGTTTAGCTGGGTATAGTTTTGTTTTGTTTTGTTTTTAATGTCTAAAGACATAAGGTCTAGTCTATCCAATCTAAGTAATCTTTTATTTGTTTATCACATGTAGTATTTGACAAATACATTCAGTATAAGGATTTTTATCACTTTTCAATTTTGGAATTTATTAATTTCTTCTGTTTTGAAACTCTTAAATTTTGTTACAGCATATAAATTTATGCTCTATTTCTTCAAACTTTGTTTTCATATTTCTATTTTTATATTTTCAAACTGTGTCCTAGGTGATTTTCAAAGTTCTAAAATTTATATCTTCAAATGTGGTTTATTGTGGTTTCCACTTTTATTTGTTAATTACAGAGAATATAATCAATTTGTAATTTAGAAATATGTTTCTGTTTTAGTGCTATCCATATTTGTTTTATAGGTATATAGGTTTTTATTTTCTCCTTTATTTCTAAAGTACTTTCTATATTATTTAATTTTCTTTATTTTCACTAGCAAATTATTTTCTTTGTTGCTTCCTGTTTGAGTATGGGTGTGCTTATTTGCAGTGGGAGATAATTCATATCTTGGGGTTGAATTTCCTGCTTTATAATTTTTGTTGTCATATTTAAGTTCCATAGACTTATTTTTTATTCTCTCTCTCCCATTTCTCCTTTCCTCTTGGGCAGTATAGAATTAATCTTGTCTAAGTTTCTAATGGTTCAAAAATCAGAAGCATGGTTTATATTTCCTCAGGGTTTCACATTTTCAGAACTGAAGCCAATATCTAAGATAAGAATAATAGGATTCTTTGTGATCTCATGTTGTATTTGGATACAAGCTTAGACCGGAAAACAGGCATTTTACATCTTCTACATATGGATGGTGGGCATGGTGTCCAGTCCCTTGTCTCTTGTGGAATACGTTCAGTCTACTTTTACCTGAGGTACTGAACTCTGGAACCTCATTGCTAACTTTAGGTGGAAGAACCTTGTGAGATTCTGACCTTAGACCACTTTGAATCCATGGATTTGGTATTCCTGATAAAAACAATTTTACATTTTTAAAATAAGGATATATATTTTAAATTTTATTAAAAATAATCATACATGATTTATACATATTGGGAATGGAAAAGAGAAATTAAAAGTAGTCAGATCTTTAAGATAATATAGCCAGTTACAAATGGAGCAAAAAACACTTGAATATAGCTTTCATATGCCTAAACACACTATATTAATCACCACATTTCACCACCATAACAAAATACCTGAGGTAGGCTAACTTTATAAAGAAAAGAGGTATTTTTAGCTCACAGTTCTGAAGGTTCAAAGTCAATGATTGGGAGGTCCTATTGATTTGACCTCTGTTGAGGATCTCTTGGTGCTGTTCTTCCTAATTTTCAGTCTTTTTAATAATAAGTACAGTACTTTCCTAAGTTCTGAGAGTCATTCTAGTAAATTATCACATCTGAAGGGGTCATTAGAAACAGCGAATTTACACCTTGTCAGTCAGAAGTACAGAGAGTCTAGGCACCCTCCTGACTTGTGGCTGTCTTCTAAAGTGGGAATGGTCTTTGGAGGAACCCTGTCCTTAATGTTCTGTAATCTGACACTAACTCTGGGTGGATAGTGTCAGAATTGATTCGTAGTATACCATTAATCCTTCAAACAATTGAAGTTGAAACAGTAGATTTTTATCATATTTAATCAAACATAATTATTATTATATAAACTACTTTTTGAGAACTCGCTTCGTAAAACCAAACTTGGAAACTTCAAGACAAATAAAAAACCCAAGAAAGAAACACATTTCCAACTTTTAGTAATTCGTCGCTCCTGCTAACATAATCTTAGACACTACTCCTATGCGAATCTAAAAGCAGTGGATTCTTTTGGTTTTGAAACAACTAATTCTGTAAAATTGACACTCTCTGAAACTTTTTTGAAGCATCAATTTAATTCAATGGTCCATTATTGACATTTAAAGGCCATTGGAATTCTTCCGACATCCATCAGTTGAGCATTGAGATAAAAAAAAAAACAAAAAACTGCTATTTATTCATGAAGTTTTTGAAACTCCATGTTTTTGTGAGTTTGAAGACAGTGTTTTCTCTAGTGAGGCCCCCAAAACAAGTCCTATGTAATATTCTTCAAAGTTACACAAGAAAAAGATAAAGTGAATAACAAGAAGGACACAGACCTGGTACTTGATCCACCCACTAAAGATAGAGATTTAGTGTTTACAATTTCACAAACTGGTTTTTGGTCTTGTAATGAACTCACAATAAATTATAGTGGTATATTGGACAAAGAGTAGGGGCTTGGCAACAGGAATAATGCCAGTAATGCTCAGAAATCCAGGCGGTACAAGCATGAGAAAAATCTGCCCCAAAGAAGTAGGGACGAGTCTATGAAGGGATTCTGGGAAGTATCTCATCTTAGTAAAACTTGTCTTAGATATTATAAAATAAAATAATTAATCTAAGAGAAATGTATGCTTTTAAATTGCTTAGTTGCTGAGACCAAAGACTTTGCTCAGCAAAACAAATGGTCAGCATTTAATAGCAGCCTAGAGGGGCCAAGAGCAGAGATTTGTGTTTGCTTTTGTTGGAACCAGGGAAGACCTCCACCTGGATGGCCCTCCAGCCCCTCCCACCATCACTGGTTCATGCTCAGAGTTTTCTTTTCTCCTTTTTTTTCTATTTTGTATTGCCCGGGCTGTTTCTTAAAGAAAATAGTAGACTCTGACTTTATAGCATTGGGATAGCCTGCAATAAATAGTTCAGGTTGTCTGTAAGGATGACTTAAGGTCCCATTTTGGAGGGCAGATGCCAGTATTGAGGCACTTTGTCCTAAATCACCGGAAGAGTGAGAGATATTCAGTGTCAACTTCTCAAGTCAAAACTGGACTTGAAACTGGAGGAGGATTGAATCTGTGGACAGAGAAAACAGTGAGCCATGCAAGGAGAAATGGGAAAAGAAAAGGAAGATAAAATGATGCACAAAGACCAAACACATCTGGCAGACTGTATCCAGTAATAGTGCAGTGCACATCTGTGCAGTGAATTTCAATGGACGTACTGTGCTGGATTTAAGCACTTTTAGAAAATATTAGTAAAAGAATTGAACATCTTCCCTCAAATATTATGCTGATATAAAATGGAAAAATGCCACCTAGCAATCTTAACAATCTTAACACTATGAAGCAGGAAGAAGATATGTCCAAAATAGTGCTTTGTGCATTCCCATTTAGTCACCAAAATGAACTCCAAATATTGCTTTAAATTTACCATAAATCTGACACTATAGTGTCATATCTCAGTTTTGACTTTTATTAGATTTTAGAAATATTTCTATTTTCCATTTATAAATCACCTATCATCGGTATTTCTTAGAAAATTCAGGATTCAGAATACATGCACACAGTATACAATGATATGCCTTTTTGTGGTTTCAAAAAGAGTTTTCCTGACAGCAAAAACACAGTGGCTCATTAAAAATACTCTAGTCAGTTTAGATTTAAAATCTCATTACTGGGATGACAGTCACCTTAGGAGTATGGTACAAATGAATGTACATGCACCCTATGAGCTGTTGATTAGGTAAGTAGAAAAATAATAATAATCCATGTATCTAACACATTTGCATGTGGCACAAACTCAGGGAAAAGTGTGAAATATTAGTGACACACACAAAGAAGGGGATGGAGAGCTGGATAATTGGAAGAATAACTTTACATTTACTTATATTTCAGCTGGGTCAAAGTTATACAACCAATTTTTCTAAGATCATAAAATTACTAGAAATACTTCAAACAGTATGAAAACATAGACACTTTTATAGAATCTCTTCTTATAAAATGGTGAGTTCCAGAATAGAACACAATTTTTACTTTTTATAAGAGAACATCCTAAATGTCAATCAAATGAGCACAATCTATGAACTAAAACTTGGAGAACATGCAAGGAGTGCAGAGCACAGAGGTAAGTGCTAATTAGTTGAAAACACCAAACCATGACTGTACAGGTAGCTCAGTAGCCAAGTGCTTGCCTAGCATGCACAAGTGCCCTGGGCTCAATCACAAGCACTACAAAAAAAGAAAGGAAAGATAACACCAGATCTAAAATTCTGAGATTCTGAGAGTGAACCAGGGGTGGTGGGAGAAGATAGAGTGGCTTGAGATGGGCGCATTCCCTGGCTCCAGCAAAAGTAAACACAAACATTACCAGGATGCAAACACCCTCCATTTTATTTGCATAGGATTTCTATAGGTGAATATCAACAAAGTATATACTCACCTCAAATTTCACCAACATGTAAGGAAATAATGAGGGAAATGTAGAAGGGCCTAGGCAGCCAGGGCAAGATGGCAGATGAGGAAGTCAGGGGAAGGGCCAGAACAGAGGAGCATGGAGAGGGTCTTCTAACATGGTCAACTTCCTGGTTGACAAAAGATCCATGGACACAGCAGAGGACCAATCAGACAGACACTTTCTCTAAGCAGGAATCCAATAGAAAAACCAAAACAGAAGCATGGATAAAGGAGGCACCAGTCAATAATGGTGAAGAGCCCATGGACAGGGGAGGAAATAAGGAAAGGAGGAAATTCCAGAAACCATAAAAAGAACAGGCCAAAACTCTCCCAACGGATCCCAGCTCTGGGGTCCCTTCTCTTCAGAGAAGTCTGTCTCTGTCACTTTTGTGATAAACCTGCTATTTGCTTGCTATCTCTGTATCCTGTTCTTCAATTCTTTGCTGAACAGAGACAATGAACACAGCACTCCTAGATGTTAACAATAAGTTATCTTGAGAAAAACCCAACAGAAACAGACAGGGGTAGTTTCAAATACTGGTATTATCAGAAACAGGTACAAAATAGTTGCTAATATGCTGAAAGAAATTTTTAAAAAGTGAAAAGTGCAAAGAACAATAAACTGCCAAAAATTATGAAGGATATTTAAAGAGAAACCAGATATGTTTTCAAGAATTGTAAAACGTGAAGAACAAAATTAAAAGCACATGCAGTGGGATGAACACAAACAGTGCTCAACATTTATTAACGAGAATCAATAAGTGAATGAATGGCATAAGAAATTGTAATATATACATCCAACTGGAATACCAGGAGAAGAAAAAATGAAATAGAGAAAATATTTGAAGAGGTACTAACTGTGAGAATGAACAAAGATAAAATGTTAATTTTGCAGAAATAATTAAATGTTCCAACTGAAAGATTCAAGTAGAATAAGCAAAAGAAAATCTGCTCCTAGAAATACCAATGTTAGGGTGAACAAAACCAAAATAAGGACAGAAAGCAAATAGAGAGAAAGTATGCAAATATGTGAGAGAAAATACCTTTTTATCCAGAAAATACAAATTAACTTTAAAGGAGTGATAATCCAGTGATTTCTCACTATCAGGAAAGAAAGCCCAAAGAGTAGAAACTATATTTTCAACATGCAGGGGGAAGTAATTGTCAACCTGGATTTATGCACCCATCAGAAATATGCTTCAAGCAGAAAGAAGAATTAGCAGTAATTTCAAACAACTAAAATCTAAGAGGTTACTACCAATAGTAACTACCATACATCATTGAAGGTAATGAATGCACTTCAGAACAAAAGAAAGTAATTCTAGATGGAAGGTCTGAGGTACAAGATAAGGTGAAAAGCATTAAATGCTGAATTTGTGATGTTATTATTTACAGTAGATTTATTTTTATAGTAATGAATGTATTAATCCCCCAACTCAGTGGATTAGCATAACAAGGTTTGTTTCTTACTCAAATTACTAAACAAGCAGTGGTCACTAGGATATTCTGCTCTATCTAATCAGGATATTCTACTCCACCTAGTCACTCTGGAACCCATGATAATGGGGATCTATCTTCACACATTTATGCACTTGAAAGACATAGCCTATGAAGATGCTGGATGGGAAGAAAGTTCATGGGATACACACAGAAGGATATGTCATGGCTTCTACTCAGACCATTGGCCGTAGCTAATCATGTAAACAGCTAACAAAAAAGGAGCTGGTTTTGTGATGGAAGGAAAATATTCAAAACAAAGATTTAACCACAGGGTAAGTCAAATGTCCAAAATCCTCTGATATTATTTGTAAAGACAATATACACATTGATTAATAAAACCCTTTCTTTTACTTCTCCAGAGGAAAATTCAAGCAGGTCCCTTGACTTTTACCTGGTAAATAAAGCAAATTATACCCAGTTATTCCATACCACAAAACAGAGACTAACTCAACAATTTCAATGCCCAGGACCGTGTAATTTTAAAAACCTTAATTTTGCTGCAAAATATTATCTTAGAGGAGTTGGGAACAGTGCAAGTAATCAGTTTATTCTCTTTTCCCACCTTAGCTTCTACTTCCCCTTTCCCATATGACACATTAAGATTTCTGGTGCTTTAGTGTTAAAGTTTGGGACAGCACAGAAGCAGGACTTTATCATCAACAGTCCCAAGTGCTGCCAGAAAGCAGGGACACTGAACTCATATTGACATACATCAAAGGAGACATAGTTGTGGTGAATGGAGACAAAAATGGTTAAAACACTCGCAGGCTATAGTGTATAGGAATTTATAAGTAGGGCTGGTTATACAGGCAAGTAAGCAACCAGTTAGGGCAATGGAAAATGACATCAAAGAAAAACATCTGCCTTGAAATAGGATCCATCTTAATCGTTGTCTTTAATCAGGCTTCAAATCACACAACCAAGACAGATGTTTCTGATAGAGTACTCATGATGTTTAATTTTATGTGCCAACTTGACTGGGTTGTGAATTGCCCAGATATTTGGATAATCGTTATCTCTTTTTCAAAATTTTTTTATTTGTTCTAATTAGTTGTTCATGACAGTTGAAAGAATTTTGACACATCATACATGAATGGAGTAAAACTTCTCATTCTTCTGGTTGTACAAGATGTAGAATTATACAGGTAAACATATATGCACAGAAGGTAATAATGTCCAATTCATTCTACTATCATTCCTACCTCCTTACTCCCTCCCCTCCCCTCATTCTCTTCTGCACAATCCAAAGTTCCTTCATTCTTCCTTACCTGCCCCCTTTATGGATCAGCATCTACTTATCAGAGAAAACATTCAGCCTTCGGTTTTTTTGAGTTTGAGGGATTTAATTTCATTTTGTTGCATATAGATTTCAGTTTTCCCAGCAGCACCATTTGTTGAGGGGGCTATCTTTTCTCCAATGTATGTTTTTGGCACCTTTGTCTAGTATGAGCTAACTATATTTATGTGAGTTTGTCTCTGTGTCTTCAATCTTGTACCATTGGTCTGCATGTCTATTTTGGTGCCAATACCATGCCATTTTTGTTACTCTTGCTCTGTGGTATTGGTTAATATCTGGTATTGTGATGCCTCCTGCTTCACTCTTCCTGCTAAGGATGACCATTATTTCTGGGAGTGTCTGTGACATCGTTGAGATTAGCATTCAAGTTGGTGGGCTTAGTGAAGATGGACTTCCCCAATGTGGGTGGACATCAGACTATCCATTGAGAGCTTAAATAGAGCAAAAAATAGATGAAAGGAGAATTTGCCCATTTTTCTGTCTGACTGCTTATGCTAGGTCATTGATCTTTTCCTGCCCATGGACTGGGATTTATACCATGGCCTCTCCCTATCCTCAGTACTTTGGATTTTGACTGAACTAAACCACCACCTTCCTGGGTCTTTAGCTCAAGGGTGGCAAATCGTGTAACTTCTCAGCCTTCATAACCATAGAAGCCAATTTCTGATTATAAATCTCTTTTCATATATATCCTATTGGTTTTTTCTCTGAAGAACTCCAACTAACATAGTTAAAAACACTTTATAATTCATATAACTCTCTTGGAGGAACTGAATCTTATTGATATAATCTTCCAAGGTTTCTTCATAAGATGCACAGTTTCCTAGGAAGTATAAAATGAATGCAGAGTAGTGTAACCCTTTCCCATGAACACAAAGACTTCAGCATGTTCACTATCAACCTCTTCCACTTGTTTCCTCCCCTCATCCTACAGCTTGCCCCTCAAGTATAAGTCGTCACTAAAAAAGACAACCTACATTACTTTGGACATTTGCACAAGTGTCCTTGGTGGTTATTACTTAGTGCAAATAGAGAAAGAACAGAAACAGGCCAATCTAGCTGATTTGAGTAGTGATGTGCCACTTTTATTTCTGTTTTGTTTTTACTTACAGTATATTTATTGAATAGTTATAGTGTGTTTGACTCCAGATGAAAATACACACACATACACACCCACACACACACACACACACACACACACACACACACATATATCAGAAAACTGAAGATCAGCAAAGTTGACAAACATGCCTAATGGCTCAAATTGTTCTGACTTATCCCAAAGTCTGCTGTCAAGTAGAATTCCTCCAAAATCTCTAGCTCCTTAGATTCTCCCTGGCATATTAACTTATCTTCCCAAGCCTGATCCTCTTCCCCTAGATTTTCCGTTTTGATTTTCTCATTTTGTCATCACTTTGGTCTTTCAGTTTAAAGTTTGATATGGTTTCTAGTGCCCTTTGGGACCAGCCCAAGAAGATTCTTCCACAATGAACCTGAGCACAGACAGGATATGAAGAGGACTCAGAGGGAATATCCTGGTGGTAGAAAGAGCTATGATGGGAAGTACCAAAGGAGGAGAAGTGAACTAAAATAAAACTTAATGTCTTCCCACAGCTATGCAAAGAAGCCCATGGACATAAACAGAAAACAAAACTGCAAAATTCAGCATCTTTGCCACCAGCTACTGGGAAAAGAGTGGAGTTGAGGAGAAGGGATGATCTGAAAGTCCTTCCTACACCCACTTAATTCCTGCCCCCAACCTAAAGGAGATAAGATTGACAAAGGCAAAGCCACAGTTCACCAGTGCAACCCTTCATAGGCTGGGTCATCCTGGTATCCATGAGCTCCCCTGGTGAATGCTTTTGAATAGTGACATGTAGGAACATGGAATTCTTGAACTACCCAGGAATCATTCACAACTATTTGATGTAAATAAAAACAACAGTAATGGTAACTAACACTCATTGGGTATTTCTGTGTTCCAAGCATGCTCCTAATAAGCCCTTTTAAATAAATAACCTTTTCCTTCCATTTTAATAACATCTCATTTTATTTCCATTTTACAGACAAGGAATCTGGGCTGCAGAGAGTTAAACTTTTCCAGGACTTGCTATTTATTAATTGATAGCTAGATTTTGAACAGGAAGTTTGTCTATGAAACCTGGATTATAGAAAGCTTCATCTTTCTTTAACAAGTATAAATTCCAGTTCTAACTTTTTTCTTAGAAGTAAGTTTGTGAGTTTGATGAAGTCTTTAGAAGAGTTAAGTAAAGCAGGCAGATGGTGTTTATAATTACCAATTGTGAAAAGTATTTATCATGGAAAATTCCAAAGCTACTTATTAAGAAAATGAAAGAAAGTTAAAAACAGTTCCAGGAAATCCTGCCAAGAATATTCTTAAAATAAGAAAAAAGAAAAAAAGAAAGAAAGAAAAGAAGAAGAAAAGAAATCAAAGAAGAATACTAAAGAGAAGAATGAGCTTTAGTGAAACCAAAAGGAGAAAAAAAATGGGACTGACTTTGACCTCTTTTTAAATGAATGAATAATCTGTATAGTAACAAACTAATGAGGTAAACTCTCTTTTCTCTAAGTTCTATGGAAGCTCTGTTCACTGCTAATTTTGCTAAGATGTGCCATGCACTCAGGTTTCTGGGGAATGCTTTGTTCTTGAAGATTGGAATATTTTAAACTCCCCTCTCATTTCTTCTATGAGCTTTGTTAGTCATGAAATTTAGAAGGAGTGCAGATTCAGCAAACAAGACCTGTTTGTAAAACAAGGCTAATCAATTCTGACTGTGTATTTCTTACAGATAAGAGGAACTGTAGGAAAAATCTTGTATTGACAATACCATGATGATATATAATAGGGGTGGAGGCGTGGGGAGTGAGAGAAGAATGGAGGAACTTTAGATTATGTAGAAGGAAATGAAAGGGGGGATATGAAAAATCATGGAATGAGACCAACATCATTACCCTATGTACATGTATGATTACACAAATGGTATGAATCTACAACCATGAATCATGTACAACCATAGAAACAAAATGATGTTCCCCCCATTTGTGTACAATGAATCAAAATGCGGTCTGTAAAAAATAAAAAAATAAATAATTAATTTGAAAAAAAGAAAAAGAAAATACCAACACCATTTCCCCAAATTATTTGACAGTAAAAATCTTGGAGAACATTATAAAAGGAAGTTGACAATTTTTTTTTGTAAAATTATTAGAGTTTTAAACATTTTTTATGCCTAAATTATGCTCCCCAAAATTCATAACATGAAATCCTACTTCTGATACCTCAGAATGTGATTGTATTTGGAGAGACATTAAAAAAGTAAGGTCATATGGATGGGGCTGAGGGCTAAGGATGTAGTTGAAAGATACAGAATTTGCCTCATATCCATAAGGCCTTGAGTTCAATTCTCAAGCAACATGGATGATCCTAATCCTGTATGACTGGTGTCATGAGAAGGAAAGATTAGGACACAGACAACACTCATCAAGGAAAGATCACATGAAGACAAGAGTACAGGCATCTACATGCCAACACAAAAGGCATTAGAATGAAATCAACCCTTCAAACACACTGATCTCAGACTTTCAGCCTCCAAAATTGTGAAAAAAATTAATTTCTATTGTTGAAATCACCCACTTTGTGGTATTTGTTATGACCCTTCTAGCAAATGGACATACCATTGTGCAGAAGAATAACATTTAGATTCATTAATAGCTTTGTTCCAGGTGTCAAAAGCATAAAAGTCATTGCTTCATTGAGAAGAAATGCCCTACTGATAAATTTCACCTGTTGTATTGATGCTAATTCTACTTGAAGTTTAGCATATATTAGATGGTATTTGTCAATTTGGCACCTGAAGTTTCAGGTTAATGAAAAATCTAGCAACCTTTGATTGGTACCAGTGGGGAGAATGAGGCACAGTAATCTCTGTGGGAGCAGAGAGTGTCTACTAAACATAAGTCATAGCACAAACAGAAGGAAGTATAGGAAGAGTACCCTCTCAGAATGCCAGCAGAGTAGCCAGACTCCACTGGGGAAAAGATTGCCCTGAGGAAGGAATCTAATCTATTTTAAGAATTTCTAGAGCATTGTCATTTGGTTTTATTGTATTTATTCAACAAAAGTCTGAAGTTGCAAGTAAAGAACTTCCATACTAAAGATCCCCTTCATCACCCCTTTTCAGCAGGAAATAGCTTGGAGATGTTGGCACCTACTTTCCATAGAAATGGAAGCTAGAAATTGATAGTGGGGAAACATAACGGGCTCACTTGAGGCTTTGACCACATGTTTTCCTTTTTCCCAATCTTCTTTTCTCTAATCCTAACCCTGACCTTTTTCTCCTAACTTCTCCCTGACCTTCTTTTCCCTAAACTTCTCCTCCCTGATCTTCTTTTCCTTGACCTTCTCTTTCCTGATTTCTCCTCCCTAATCTCATTTTCTATGAATTCCCTTTTTAAAAAATAAATCCTGATCCCCATGATGGGCAGAATCACAGCCTTTGGGACAGGAGTTCCTTGTGTTTCTCCTTTGCTAGCAAAGCAATAAACCTTCTTTTTCCTTTTTCTCAAGGAAAGAAAGAAAGAAAGAAAGAAAGAAAGAAAGAAAGAAAGAAAGAAAGAAAGAAAGAAAGAAAGAAAGAAAGAAAAGAAAAGTCTGAAGTTCATCTTCTGCCAGGTAATGTGGAAAATCCTAGGTGATTATGGAGAGTGAATTTGTTTTAGTGTCATAGCTAGGGTTACTATAACACTACTACAGACTGTGTGGCTTAGCAGGAAAGTATTTCCTTGCAGCCTGGAATCTAGAAGTCAAAGTCTAAGGTGCTGGAAAATTGTATTTCTGGTGAAGCTTCTTGTGGCTTATAGACAGCCACTTTCCCACTGTGTTTTCAGATGACATATTCTCTGTTCATGTGCAGAGAGAGGAGCCTTGCATAGTTATGTTGAGAGTTAGGGTTTTAAGATGTAAATTTGTGCTGGGGAGGTCATTGAGTACATAACAGAGAGCCATATAACCACTGATTCATTTCACAGTAATGAAGAAGCAGTGTGCAAGTTTGTCACTCTATTAAATGAACAACATAGGTTATGTAACTTACACAGGCTATGCCTATGTAATCATTTCCTAATCACTGTAGAGCAGCTATGATCATCATATAAAGCAATCACATGAGACAAATGCAGAAAACTGTTATTTTTAAGAAGATGCATGTTTCACGGAACAAAATCCAGTGGTAGTTTTTGTTTGCATGGCAGTAGGCAACACGACCCAAAGAGTTAACTATACACATTTAAATGTGTATTTAAGTAATAATCTGTACTTGCATCCCTAGCAAACTAAGGTCATTAATAATGAAAAATGTGTTTACATAAAACAAATATATTCCATTTAAGTTTTGCAGCCAGAAGAAATGGTTCTTTACGCAAAACACCAAGAGTGAAAGCTGGAAGCATGACTTAAACATATGGTTTCAAGAATTATAGGTTAAGCAGAATAATTTATGAATTCATGAATTTTCCATTCCCGTTGTCACTATTATCTGACCGTCAATAAATTTCAAGGGTAACATGTTTGCTTATTTGTTACAATTGTATTAAATTATTAAAATAATGAGCCTATCGCTTGAAGTAAAATCTTTGTTTTTTTCTGCTATAGATTTTCATTTAGCCTTAGAGTGGCATTCATGCTCACAAAACGCTCTGTAGTCACTTTGTACCTCTTTTCAGTGGCAGCCCTGTAAAGTTGCTTACAATATTGAGTGAAAACTTTTCAAGAAAGCTTGAATGCCAGGGGAAAAGAACAACAGTCAAGAATGATTTTACATTACTTTCTTTCTGTGCTAACAAAATCTGAAATCCATATCTTGTTTGGTTAAGAAAAAAACAACAAGAACATAAAAACCTTGTTTTATTTAGTCAATACCTTTAAATTATTTGTAACGGTTAAAAAGCAAGAACACTAAGTATGTTTCAGCATTTTGCATATGAAGCCAATGGCCTGTATTCTATGATCAGTGCTTCCTTAACTCATTTTCTCTGGTGTTATTCAATACATGATTCTACATGCTCAATTCCACCAGGATAGTGGAACGAGCAGATAGAGCTCCCTTGGGAAATTTCTTATTTATTTAATAATCTGGATGATACGCCTGCTGCTGCATTTAAACACAACTGGAAGTAAATTTGCCCAAAGTTCTCTAGTGAAGAACAAACTCGCCTTGCTATAAGCCAAAATCCATCACATCCTGTTTCCAAGCAAAGGAAAGACAAAAGGCACTCTGTTTGGGGGCTAAGGCTTTCAAATCCAGGCTTCTTTAACGTAGGCTTTTTCAAAGGATGTCTTACGATCCATAAATGGAAGCCAGCATGGATGCCCCTAGGTAGGGCCACTTTCCTAGGTCTTCCAATAGAAATAACCCCAGACAGAGCTTTCAGGATGATATACTAGTCTAATTCCTTCATTTTACACATGAGGGATATGAAACTCAGACATCACAGTTATTTTTCTAACCCTTCTTTGGTCTCCTTTGAAGTATTAAACAATAAGTAACTAAAATTAAATACTACCTCTATCAATTTGAAATACTATTTACCATTAGCACTGAGATTTCATGCTTACTATAAATGATTGAAATGAAGTTTATTCCTAGCTTGAAGAAAAGTAGAATCGCCTTTTTAAAAGTCAGATTAATTGTTCTTCATTATAGTTTATCATCTTTAGTCACATAGGCAATTAAAAATCATCTATTTGCATCATCCTCGTTCAAAGGCAATTTGAATAAATAATCTCACAGGATAATTTTAAGTCACGATCTAGTATAGTCTTAAGTGGCTTTATAAATACCACCCTCTAGTGTTGTAAAGAAGCAATTTGCATTCTGGCCATAGAAAATTCAACTCAT
This sequence comes from Sciurus vulgaris, assembly GCF_902686455.1. Lineage (NCBI taxonomy): Eukaryota > Metazoa > Chordata > Mammalia > Rodentia > Sciuridae > Sciurus > Sciurus vulgaris. The sequence goes on from NC_136468.1 coordinate 29,531,329, forward strand.
TTTAACTGTTGGATAAAGTTGTGAATGATCTGGATATGAGCATATCAGACAGCACAAAAAATTATATATTTTGAAATGCAGTTTGTGAGGAGGTCTTTGGCAAGATTGCTCAGGTACTTATTTTTGTTTTAATAAATGAAGAAACACAAGACACTAAAGCCGAATTTACATAGATGAATATGATAACAAAAAAGAAACATTATGCTGCTTTCTCTGGTGTCTGCTTAGAAAGAAGCAGCATACAATGCCACTCATTATTAAGTATATACCACTTTAAAAATGAAACACTGACATAATTACTTTGCCTTCTTCACTTTGAATATTAGCACTAGACATAGAACACCACAAAATAAATGCTAATATATAAATATAAATATCTCATACGGACTTGATAAAAAAAAGTATACAATCTCACTATCATATAATTCAACTTATTATTTTTCATATCAATCTATAATAACAAAATATTATAAAGAAACTAGTACGTGAGCATTAACTGAACAATACTTGTCAAGTGATGAGTTTGAGAGAGGTATGATTGATATTTTATTCTCAAGAGAAATGACATTGAGTGCTTATGTAATACCATTAGCTTCACTAGGACATTCTTTAGAAGGAACAGTCCTCAGTATGTCACATTTTTGTTCTGTCACATATGTGTCATTACCTTCTATATTTCAAGAATGTAAACCTAAATGGGACAAAATTAGTCGATCAACCATTTCTGCTTTTAAAAAAAATGAGTATTAACTGTTGGGTAAGCTAAAGTCAAAAGCACAAGTAAAAACTAAAATAAATTTTAAAATAAATGTAGGAAAGAAAACATACATTCACAAATACGGGAAGTTTCTGTAAACTTTAGGCTCAAACTCATCATACCCAGCCCTATAAAATGCAGTGAGGGAGAGAACTGGGCTACTAGGCTATTCAGCAGCAGGTTGGGAACTCAGAAGTAGCCTCAACATGGTAAAAGGAAGGGTGGGGTGCACACAGGTGGAGCCAAGAGTACAACGGAAATGAGCTGAGCAGAGAAACAGAACCAGGTGCAGAGCAGATCCAGAGAGTCTCCAGGGGACACATCAACCTAAGGCTCTGGATCTTCAGAGAGGGATTTCTATTGAGTTCCTGTAGCCTTGACTGTGTTCAGAAGGGACACTGACAAGGACTGGGCACCTCCTCTACCATTTCATTTCCTTCCCCTCTGGCATTTTTAACTGGACATAGAAGTAGGACAAGTGAATAGGAAGTGCATTGGGATAGAGTTGAACACCAGTGGAGAAATAATTCTGAACAGGTAGTCATGAGTCAGATTGATAAAGGACCTAAAATTCATGGACCTAGATATTCAAGAGCCAAGACACACATACAAATGATTTAAATACTCCCTGACCCTTTGGCACATTCTGTTTTTGGGACACTTCTACCTACAAAGTTTGGACCTCTGAGATTGATTCTGTCCTAGGGCAACAAGTATAAAGCATGATCTAAGAAAGCAAGATGGACTTTTTCAAACAGGGGTATCAAAAAACACATATGGATTGCTTCTTCAGAATACAAGATTCCTTTATGTCTTAAAGATCTTAAGTTATTTTTATTGACATTAGCAGCATCCAGTCAAAACTCAAGCTATATTATCAGCTTGAGTTGACTTCTTAATTTTATTTTATTTTGTCTTATACTATTATTTTAAATTTTTTTTTATTACCAGTGATTGAACCCAGGAGCACTTTATCACTGAACCATGTCCCCAGCCCTTTTTATTTTTTTATTTTAGACAGGGTCTCACTAAAATATTTTGCTCAGGGTCTTGCTAAGTTGCTGAGGCTGGCTTTGAACTCGTGATCCTCCTGCCTCAGTTTCTCAAGCTGCTGGGATTACAGGCATGTACCACCACACCTGGTGGTTTCTGTAATTTTGTTTTGTTTTGTTTTGCTTTGTTTTTAAGTAGGAGGTGTTTATTTAATTGTTCATTTTGACTAATAATTTAGATTGGTTCTTTTAGAAACTTCCATTTTCACAATTTAGAAAGTATTATGTTATTCACAGCAATAATGAAGTAAAATTGATCAAAACTAGCAACTTTCAATTTCTGTAAGCCTAATAATAGTTAATATAGAACAGAACAGTGAGACTGACTGTCTGTGTACAGTGAGTCAGGCTTCCAGACTTGGGCTGACCTTATAACCTCTTCTTCTGCCCTTCAGTCTTTCCTTACGTTCTCTGATGGATGCACCAGATTCTATCTTTGGCACTCCTCAGACTGTTGTTTAAAGGGCAGACAAAGGTAAGAAGAAGATGAAACAAATTCAGGGCAATAGGAAAGGGCAGGGAGTGGAAAGGGAATACACATAAAGAAAATAAAATTCTTTCTCCTGTGTGTCTGGTATAGTCTCTGAAGGTGATGCTGAAAATGAAGCTCCAAACCTCTCTAAGCAGTAAGGGAGATGGAGAATCACCTTCTTGGTTTCTGCCTGGTCCCACTCTACAATGTCTGGTTCCAGCCTTTATCCCTAATTTTGCTGTCCCTACCCATGCCTCAATCCCCAAACTACCACCCAGAGGAGGGACATGACATGTCCAAGACTCAGATATGGTTATCTATGCCAGATCTCAGACTGTTTTCCTAGTACAGACTCAGGGGCTCTGGATTCAGCATGAATGTCAGGCCTAGGACCAGAAACGTTCTGTCTTCTTGGAATCTAAAAATAGGGTCACAGAGATAGCATTACTCCATATGAAAATTTGAACTAAAAGACCAGACGGACCCAGGGATTGAATGTGTGGAGTCACTCTATAAACAGAAAGGAATGAAACACACATACTTCTCAGATGAAGGGTATGTGTCTATATGCATGTATGTGAGAGAGAGAGAGACAAACAGAGATGGAGGGACACTTGACTATTTTTTTCCTTTCCTTTTTTTTTCCTTTTTTTCCTGAAGCATACCTCATCTTAAAAGCTGGGTCTCATAAAAGCCCCTGTATTCTTGTCACCCTCAAAACTTTGATCGATGTAATTTGAGCAGATCTCTATTTCTGGTAATACATACTTAGCCACAGACCACCTACCAGCTGAAATACTCCCTGGGGGTGCAACAGGGGAGGAGGGCTGTCGCCTCTACTAGACCCAGCAGAGAAGCTCCATCTCCAAGGCATTCACCTAGCAGCTTTTATTAGTACAATATTTGTTTGAATCAGTTGCAGATCTTCACCCAGTGGGGAGAATATCCACTTCGTGGTTAACTTGATAGTCTTAATGCACACAGCATTGATAACTGAGGTGTCCCAAAGGACAGAGAAATATGGCTTTGTCTTTGTTCAGCAAAGGTTAAAACCAGAAATACCCTGCAAGTCTACATTCTAATTAACTGTTATCTTTCTTTGCCTTCAATGAGGCCACATTTCTTCCCCAAACCAAACATTCTGGTTGGATTAAAATATCAAAATTGATATTTTTCTGGTTAACATTTGCTGTAATAGTAAACTGAAAAAAGAAATAATTTTGCATTGGAGCTTCCTTTCTTCTTTTTTCTCTTTTCCCTTTTTTTTCTTTTCTTCTATTTATTTTTGTAAATCATCATCTTAAGCACTTTTATTAATTTGATTCAAATTAATGGAAATACACATTGAAGCTGTCATCACTTCAGTGAATTTGGCTTTGCAAATGAGGGATTATTATTCTAAAAGTAAATGAAGTGCTACCTGACTTCAAGACTTACCATAAAGCTACACCATGCAGGGTGGGTTCTGGTGAAAGAATAGACAAATAGATCATAGGAACACAATGCACATCCCAGGAATAGATCCATATAAATACACTCAGCTGATCCTTGACAGAGGAACAAATGGAATACCATGGAGCAAAGATAGCCCTGTTGACAAGTGGTGCTGGATCGACTGGACATCTACAGACAAAAAAAATGTTCAAGATGCAGTCCTCATGCTCTTTGCAAAAATTAACTCAAAATAGACCCTAGACCCAGACATAAAATGCAGAACTATAAATTTTTTATAATGTAACATAGCAGAAGACATAGATAACCTTGGGTAGGGCAATGACTTTGAGATGCAACATCCAGGGCAAGCTCCCTGGAGAAAATAATCAATAATCTACACTTGAATACAATTTTTTAAAGTTCTGTATGAGAGATAATGCCAAGAGAATGAGAAAACAAACCACCAGGGGAAAAAAGGAGAAAATATTTGCAAAGTTACATGTGATTTTCAAAATACAAAACTAAGAAAACAAACATCTTGATTTAAAAAATGGATCAAAGACCTTTAAAAACACCTTAGCAAAGAAAATACACAGATGGAAAATTAGCATGTAACAGGGAAATGGAAATAAAAACAGCAATGAGATGTAACTACACACCAATGAAAATGGTCTGAATATGGAAAAATTACAGCCCTAAATGCTGAAGAGGTGTGAAACATCAGGAGCTCTCACTCATTGCTGGTGGGAATGCAAAAGGCGCAGCTACTTGGAAGACAATTTAGCAGTTTCTTAAAAAACTATACTCTTACCATACTCCTTTTACCCAAAGGAGTTGAAAACTTACAACTATACAAAACCTGCATATAGATACTTACAGGAGCTTTATTTACAATTGTCTAAACTTGGAAGCAGCTAAGAGACCCTTCAGCAGATGAATGGTTTCAGAAACTATAGTTTATACAGAAAAATGGAATATTATTCAGTGTTAAAAAAAAAAACTCAGCTATCAACCCATGAAAAGACATGGAGAAACTTTAAATGCACATTACTAAGTAAAGAAGATAACCTGAAAAGTCTATGTACTATCTGAGTTCAATACATGACATTCAAGAAAAATCATAGAGGCAATAAAAAGAACAGTGGTTTCCAGAAGTTTGAGTTGGCGATAGGGATAAATAGTCAGTTGAGGATTTTCAGGAGTGAAATTTCTTTGTACGATTCTATAATAAGGGATACATGTCATCACATATTGGTCCAAGTCCATAGAATTTACAATAGTAGAAGCAAATCCTAATGCAAACTATAGACCTTGGGCGTTGCATTAATGTTTGACAATATGATGTTTCAATATAGGTTCATTAGTTTTAACAAATGTACTCCTTTGGTGGAGAATATGGATAATGGCATGTGGCATGTGTGGGGCAAGAATTATATGGTAAATCTCTAAACTTTCAAAAAATGAATAAAGGAAGGAAGCTTCTGAATAAAGAAACCAAAAGGTGTCAACAAAAACACACTTTCTTAATGGCTAATTTTTATAACTTAAAAGAGTAGTGAATCTCAGACTGCTTGTGTTTAGAATCTCAGTATACACTTTACCAAATATGGAGATAGGCTTAAAAGGTGAACTGGCAATGCCGGGATCTAGGAAGTTTGTTATGGTCTTGGATGTGATGTGTCCCCTAAAAGCTCATGCATGGGAAAATGCAAGAAGGTTCAGAGGACAAACGATTGGGTTATGAGAGCCTTAACCCAATCAGTGAATTAATACACAGATGGGATTAATTAAGTGGTAACTGAAGGTGGGTATGATGTAGCTGGAGGAAGTGGGTCATTGGGGATATTCCTTTGGGGTATTTAGTTTGTATCTGGCAATCAAATCTCTCTCTCTCTCTCCCTTCCTCCCTCCCTCTCTCCTTCATAATCATAATGTGAGCTGCTTCCCTCCGCAATACTCTTCTGCCATGTTCTGCCTCACCTGGAGCCCTGAGGAATGAAGCTGGCTATCTACAGACAGAGACCTCTGAAATCATGAGCCTCCAAGTAAACCTTTCCTCCTCTACAATTGTTCTGGTCAGGTCTTTTAGTCACAGCAGCAAAAAAGCTGACCAAACAAAGGTCTCACATAGAAAACTCTAACACTCTCTTAGGCACACCATACAGAGGAATCATCTCTAATCAAATATTCAAAGTTAGTGGAGTCAGACAGCAGTCTAACTCCCTTTTACATCATCAGCTCTCCTTTTAAGTAACTTCTGACACTCAGTTGAGTGATTTCATGCAATAATAAGTGTTCTGAATAGCAAGTTAAATTTTCAGAAAAGATGGTTGCAAAGGTATAAATTGAAAGATTCATGAGGTAGACTTTGGCTGGCAGACAAGAAAATGCTTCCCCACAAGTTGGCTTACCAGATAGTTCAAGTACATTAAGAAGTTCTTGAGAGAATCATGAATCTCCCCAATGGAATTATAGGTCCTAAAGAAATACCTACTGTATCCTAACAGGAGACTAGCTATATGGAAGCAGGGACAATTCTCGCTGTAGAAGCTAAGACACTACATCATGTGTCTCTGATTTCACAGCAGTATTTTCCATGGTCTCTTATTTGTGAATTAAATCTTTAATTATTTAACTCTCTAAAATAATTTCTAATGCATTATATCAGGATGCAAGCATTGGAAGTTATCACAGTACCATGCTTTGCCATTTTTTGGAAGGTGGTTTTACCACCAAATCACTATCCTAACATATTAACAAACCTAACACCCAAATAATAGCAGCGGGAACTCAATCGTTCCAAAGTAGAATGTGAACAGTGAAGCACAGTGAGATTTAAGAGATCCTTCAAAAACAGTCTATCCTGCCACTAAAATTTAAGAATATTTTCCTCGGAATTCTTTACTGAATTTTTACTTTAATCAAAATTTTCTGGACCTATATATCAGTCTTGAACTTTACTAATATACTATCTATGATTCTCTTTCGACAATCATAGAAAAGAAGGATTGTCCTTCTTTTCAGCCAATATGGAGATGTAAGGGGTTCAGAAATCCCAAACTCATGAAATACTGACTTATATTCTTTCAATTAAGATAAAAGATACCCTGTTTACTGGAAGTTACATATGGGATCCTAACACAGTAACTTAAAATTTAGATTATTACTAGAAATTTTGGAGGAATGGGAAGGGGAAATAGTGTGAAAACCCCTGGAGAATTGGATAAAATATTCTCTCAGGGAAAGAGTGAATTATATTGGAAAAAAGAAGGCTAGAGAGACTTAAAAGGACATCATAACATTGCCCAACATAAGCCATATTTAATAAAGTTCTCATGGTTCTTTAGAAATAGATGGCAGTAGAGGAAATCCAAAATAGTTCAACTTTAAAGAATATTATACTTCAAAAAGGATTATAGTAAGCTCCAAATGCATTAGCTTGAGTTGTTTTTCTTTCCATAATCATCCAGCATACATATCCACAACAGGCTTAACGTTTTAAAAGTCTTACATCATTCCCCACATGTCTCAGTGAAAAAATAACACTGTCAGAAAAAAATACATAAAATATTACTTGTCACTGAAGATGACAGATCATTTATAAAATCTGTGACTGTCCAGCACTTTTTCTCATTGTCACAGTTATTAATATTGAAGAGTACTGGGGTAAAATGACAGTGATCTGTTCACAAAAGTGCACACATGTGCCATCATTGACCATCATTATTAAAACTATCATGGTCAATGGTTTAGTGTTTTGAAAGGGAGTTTTGCTAACTTGAAAACTTTTCCTAAGTGAATGTATTCACTCTGATAAAGAAAACCAATTTTTCTGTGGAGTTCCCGAAGTGATTTATTCCCTTAGAATGAGTAAAACATCAATGGAATTGGGGTGGGCAATACAAAACAATAAAAGACTAGGAGGGAAACGACGCAGTAAATAGAAAGTTTAAAACAGTGTCATTTGAAAGGACATTAAAGAGACTATTAGCAGAAGATGTCTTTCTAATGAGTGGAAACTAGAAATGTTGGAGTCAATGAGGGGACTTTTTTACTTTTTATTTTTATTTTAAGGTCTTCCATCATAATTTTAACCTCTATGCAAGAATGGAGGAAGGAGGGACTGTATAGAGGGAAAAGAGAGGTGGGAAGGGTGGGGGGGAAGGAAAAAAATAATGGAATGAATCAAACATCATTACTCTATAAAAAAAATTTTTTTAATTTGTTCTAATTAGTTATACATGACAGTAGCATGCATTTTGACACATCATACATAAATGGAGTATAACTTCTCACTCTTCTGGTTGTGAAGTCAATACCTTTCATACTGAGTTATTAAAAATGTCTGTTCCTGTGCCAATAACAATTAAACTGGTATTAATTACTATATAATTGATATCTAATAGGGCCTGTTCTATGATTTTATTCATGGGCTTTTGTTCTTCTATATCAAATTTAGGTTCTACTTGCCAATTTCTAAGAAAAACCATGAGGTTTTGTTTTGAATTTTATTGAATTTACAGAGTAATTTGGGGATGGGTTTCTAGATAGCCATCCCTTCCTGTTCAGGAACATGATTATTAATATCTTTGAACCTAAAAATGTAGTAGTATTTTACAGAATTCATTTGGGTATCAGTCACATCCAATGGGAAAACCTTGGGTATATATTATTAAAAACAAACTAGATGTGTAGTTGCTGCAATAAGATTGTCATTCTGTTAGTAAAAGAAGTAGAAAGGAGAAGATGGGGTTTGACATTGACAAGTTTTCCACAGGGTCCTTAGACCCATGATATACTGAAAATAACGTGGTGAAAAGAGGGGGTCTTTAATAGCAGCAGGGGGCTGCTGAGCCAAAAGTGAAGCTACCTCACTCTAGAATTTTTATGTATAATAAATACTGAGAATGTTTAAGCGACTTGGTCAGGAGATTCTTTTATTTGCAGCTGTAAACAAGAGGTGTGTTGTAGCCAAATGTGGCAAATGTTTTGAAACTCTCACAAACTTGCAAGAATTAGGAATCGTTTCTTGAAGAAAACACAGAGTGGGTGCCCTCAGATCTGATAGCGATTGTTAGTGGACAATGTGCAAGCTGGACATACCTGTGACAGACAGTAGATAATTTCATCCTCTGAATACTAGAGAATAATCTGTGTACAGTAATTTATTGCTATAAGGACTCTATTTTTGAAAAAAAACTGCATTTTCACCTAAGTCAACATTACCTGAAGTTATGAGAAATTGAGCAAATATCTGTAGGAGTAATATAATAAAATTAAAAAAAAAACAAGAAAGGAACTATGAACAGATGACAGCCAATTTATTCTCCATCTCAGGCATAAAAAATGCTGTCTGAGGAAAATGTAGACATACAAAGTGAAATACATCACTGAAAATTTTATTTTGAATTGTAGAAAGCTTTATATTAGGTCACAAAATAACAAGCTTCTACTGAATGCTTAGTATGTGGGAAATACTATTTCAAGCTCTTCAGGTGTATTAATTCATTTAACTGTTTTAACAACTATATCACAGAGATACTATTACTTCTCTAATTTTACTAATGAGAACAAGGGAGGTCAAGGTACTTGCTCAAGCCAGGCAGCTCCTGTAGAGAAGAGATGTATGGGAGCCCAGTCTAGTCCTATTGCTAAGATCTGTTCTACTCTTCCTCTAGGTCAGTTCTGTTCCATCCATATACATTTTCTCCTCCTCAGATTACAACTTTTTTGGCTACTCTAGGATCTCAATAAATATATAATTTATCCACAAATATTAATTTATTTTTCTTTATTACCATATAATTGTAAAATATGTGTGTTCTTTTTATATTCCATAGAGATCAAGAGGATAATACATATAAAAAATAATGTTTCTTTCTATTGAAACACTAATTTTGAATTATGTTTTCTCAAAAATAGATTTGGATTTCCTCAGATCCAACCAATAAGTTGATCCCTAATCCACCTGAGATACAATGTTGTTCAGGATGAACAAAGGTTGAGTAAGGATTTGACCTCATAAACACCAACAAGAACATAACAGGGAACATAGATACCTAATGAATTTATGGTCTTTGAAAAGATATTTTCCTGGAAAAATGGTCAAAATTTCAACTGATGATTTTTGCTGCATCTAATAAAACATTACAAAGCAAAGATAAATTCAGAAAAGAATTTCAGTTTACCAAAAGACTGGTAAAGAGCCCAGAATAGGCTAAGCTGAAAAATAAAATTGCTTCTCATCTATCTCTCTCCAGAGAGTTAAAGATTCTGAAATTATGATATAACCTAGGGAAAAATTAAATTGATACTGCAACCATTTGATGAAGCTTGGTGGTAAAAACCAAATCAGGATGTAGTGGTCATGCCCTCCACTAAGAACTATGAAAAAATTAGGGTCACACCTCACAGAGGTTTTAGATAGAAACTTCCAAAAAGTAAAAGAGTTGATCCCATTGAAAACTGATGGACTTAAAAAATCCATTATCAACCCTATAGAAAATGTACTTTAGGGACAGTTTTTAACAAAAGGAGTCATCAGATTGAATACATAGAAAATCAACAAAGTATTTGAGTGAACTCCATTAGTAAAAGTGTCACTAGCCTAGACTAAAACAAGACTGATACTGTTTGAGATTTTAACAAAACGTTTTAGCCTCCAACTTTCTACAGACAGGAAACAGACAAAGAAAATTGCTCATCTGTTCCCTTCAAAGTACTTTTTTCTAAAGTTTTTTTCAGAAAAGGCCAAGGAGGATAATGGAAAAGAAAGATCACAGAGGGCAGAGGCAAGAACCATGGAAATCAATTGATAAGACAGAATTCTCAGCTAGCAAAGTTCCATTTTTCCAGTGGAATTTCAGAATTGCTAGATGTCTCCCTCTCCCTATAATCAGTTCATTTATTGTGTTTATCTCATCCATGGTTCAATGTTGCCTCCAAATGGGGAAGATAACTTGACTTTTCTGGCACATAGACCTCTAGGAGCAGCATCCTGATCTGATCTGATCTGAAGTTTAATCCTCATGGTGTGTACTGTGAGATCCCCGAGATCCAAGGAGGAGTATGCATATATTTTGCACGGAAGGGCTGTGAATAATCATGGCCTAGAAGAGGACTTTCTACTACTCCCTCCTTCTATCTACAACCTTCACTATGGCACTCTGAAGTTCTTTCCACTCCTGGTAGAGTGAATTCCTCTGCTCTCACCCCAGTTCTAGCCATCTTACTTCCTTTGTCCAGTGAGACATTAAAAGACAAGGCAAAGACGATTGTTGTTATAAGTCATTGAGTTTTGAGGTAATTTATTTTACAGTATGTTAGTCAGCTTTTCATCACTGTGACCAAAGTACCTGAACAGGATGACTTAGAGGAAGAGCAAGTTTATTTTAGCTCATGGTTTCAGAGGTTTAGTCTACCGTCAACTGACTCCATGGTCTTGGGTCCATGGTGAGGCAGCGTAGCATGGAGGAAGATGGCGGAGAAGGAGCACTGCTCCATTCATAGTGGTCAGGAAAACAGAGAGCAAGGTCAAAGGGCCACAGAGAAGATGGACACTTCCAGGACATGTCCCCTATGACCCACCTCCGTTAATCATGCAGCACCCGCCTACAGTTACCACTCAGTCCATTCAAACTAGGAAGGACTAATATGCTTATAATTTTCATAATCCAATCATTTTACCTCTGACTGTTCCTGCATTAGCACAGAAACTTTGGGGGGACACTTCATATCCAAACCATAACCCAGAGCTATAGTGATAATTGATTTCCAAAACACAGGCTACAGAAGAACTCATAATGACCATTTCAGTAATGCAAAATATATATATATATATATATCTTATTAAATTTGACATGCATGCATTATAAAACTCTTAGCAACAAATGGTAGAAGGAAGTTTCCTTAATCTGATAAAGGATAAAAAAGGAACTTCAGCAAAAATCATAATTCATGGCAAAATGTTGAAAGCTTCCTAACATCAGAAATAGACTAGCAGCTTTCCTTTCCACTTTTATTCCAATTGTAGGGGAGATCCAAGTCATAGAAAAGGAAGGAAGGAAGGAAGGAAGGAAGGAAGGAAGGAAGGAAGGAAGGAAGGAAGGATATAAAACTTTCATTATTTACACACACACACACACACAGACACACACGTGATTATGTATGTAGGAAATACAAAGAATATGCAGATAAATTATTAGAATTAAAAATAAAACAGTGGTGCTACTGAATAAAAATCAATATACTAAAATCAACTGTAGCAATCATAAGCTAAACACATTATTCGAGGGATAAAAAATAAATTTTAACTTCACAATTTATTTATTCAAAAAACATCATGTTTCTTAAAATATTTATCATTAACAATGATGCTCATTGAAGGCAGAACCCTTACAGGACTAAGATATTTCTTGGGTTGTATTTTCTTTGGCCATTGAAACCCATAAGATTCCTGCTTGAACTAATAGGGAGGTTTTTATTTAGTTTTGTTTTGTTTTGTAAGCTTGGGTTTGGGTCTTAAATTTTTCAGGCCAGGCCTCTTCCAGGTATTACAATTCTCTTGGGCATGAAAGGGCCAAAGAAATTGATGAAGATGTTCACTTGAGTACCTCACCACTATGAATAGTTTTGAGTTGGTCATTATTAATTATTTATAGCATTTGAAAATCAACATGGTTTTCAGCCGTATAAAGAAGGCATTGTCAAATAGAATGTGTATTTATCCTCTTCTATAAACATTTTTGTATCATGATTTCGTTAATCATTTTTATATTTGTGGTATCGCTGGGTTAATATAACCTTATAAATGTTATGTATAGAGTAAAGATAATGTTCGGATGTACTGGGATTAGATGTGGAAATCAAAAGAGAAAGAACAAACAGTGCTAGTTTACTGCTCATGTGATTTTCAGAACTGATAACAAATTAGGCTATTCTTTTACTTCCTGTGTTCCATATGAATGACTAGAACTTAAAGATCCTCAAAGATAGAAAACATAATTTACTTAAGTACAATCTTGTATAGCATTTAATGAAATGCTTAAGACATAATGAGATTTCTACCTGACTAGTAGGTTTGATTTTTCATAATTTCTTTCATAGTTTCCACGTTTTTATCTCTGGTGGCTTTCTGCTTTAGACCCAGTCTTGAGATTCTTATTTCTAATAGGTTGTGAGAAGAAGGAAGTGAATGCCCACCTGCAATATTGATTGGCACCTCTTTTCCTTCAAATGTGGTCTTAAGAAAAAGCCATTTAATGATGGGAGAATATTGTTCCTATGTACTCTCACATTGAAAGAAAAGGGAATTTGATGGCCTTAAAAGTGTTTGAGTACCAGCTGACCCCAGCATTAGTGGCTGGCTGCTTTTAGCTTCTTAACCACAGACTTCTTCGGAATGACAGCAGGTGGCTGAGGAAGGCGGAGTAAGCCAGACTCTTTCTTGAGCAAGAACAGTATACATTTGTGGATGCAACATCTAGGATTTGTTGAACGATGAGTCAGATCAGTAAATGGAGTTTTAGGGTTATGGTAAAAACATTACTTGCCTGAAATTTGGTTTTAGTTTTAGTTTGCATTTATTTACTTGCATTTCCAAAAGACTGGCCATTCTTACAAGGCCACCGAGATGAAGATGAGTTTATGCTGAAGATTCAACTGCATTCTAAAGAGTGTGTACAGACCTAAACCAGTACCAAGTTCTCATCAGCTATGCAACAATGAGAAAAAAACATGCGGAGCGAGCGATCTCCTGGAAGTCACATTAGACCAAATTACATGATTTTTAACAGTGTCTGGACAGCTAAAGAGCTCTCTTTCTCTCTGCTTTCAGTAAAGAAACCCATAGCTCTTAAAGTCCAAGAAAAAATGTTAAAAGGCATTCAGAAGGACAGCAGAGACTGTACTCTTCCAATTACCTGTCTCATTATGAAAGACTCTCCCTTGGTATTATTTTGCATCAGCTTTTAGTGAGCTGAGTTGAAAGCAGTTTCACCTTGCTCTGGGAAAGTCAGAATCTGAATCCCTAGTTGGAGAAAAGAAAATGTGTACAAGCCTTCATTATTTAAGCACACCTCCAGTTTCAGAACTGACTAAAAATGTGAATAGCAGCAAAACACAAAAGCGTCTCTATTCTTTGGGTCCATCTGAAACCAGGAAGTGCTGAATCCCACTGGAAAGAGCTTATTTCCACTTGGTTCCAAACTCAGTTTTCAGATGAAAGCGCCTTGGAGAGGTAGATTGGAGTCTTGCTTTGTTAAGCAAATGATTGCTTGCCTCCAGTGCCTCAACCAGCAGGCCTTGTTCTTTCTATTCTGTTCTGAACCAGTTTCAAGAGCGAAAGGATGCTTGTTGTTTCAGGACTAGATGCTATGGAGGAAGTTTGGAAACTGAATAGTCCCGAGTACATGCTCTTGCATGACAATGTCTCCAGCACTCGTCTGGCTTTCACTGATAATTCAAGGTTGTGTATCCTAAAATAGCAGAGCATGTTTATCTCTTGCTCTAGCACTTGCATTTTAAGGAAGCAGAGCAACTGACATCATTTAAAAAAATCTGAAAATTATGAGAAGAAGTAAAATTAAATAAAAATTAGTACTCTGATATGTAAAAGGAAAAACAACAGTAAGTCTTCTTTGTTCTCTATTTGGAAATGAAGACAGTGTAATATGAAAAGGGCTGAGTTGGATGGGGAGGAAAGAGTCAGAGTAGGAAAGAAGCTCACTAAAACCCGGAGAACTATGTTGTATGTAAATGAAAGAAATGAACACTGCACTATGCAATAAAGAAAGGATAGAATTTCCACATTATTTCTCCCTGCCTCCCTCCTGCAAATCAGAATGTATATTGACAAGTCAGGGTTTCTGGTGTATGAGTCATTTAATCAGGATTGGGGGAACCACTGGGGAAGCAAGACCCCGGCATCATCTGAAGCCTGTCCTCCCACACCAGAATGCAGGAATTGACCATATTTCTATCAAAGGAACCTCAAAATATGTCTTTATGCAAATTCTGGGAGGAAAAAGAACTCTCTAAAAATACACATCCCTGCCTAAATGTGACGAAGTTACACGGTCCATTTCTGTGTAGGACACTTTGATGCACGATCTCTCTCCTCTTGTCTATGAATCCATTTTTCTCTTTCGCTTCGTTGACTCCATTATTTCCCCTTTTGCATTTTCTTCACTTATTTGACCACTTATTCTGACAGATTTTTTTTTTTTTTCTGAATCTTAGACCTAAACCCAGAAATCTTTGTTGTTCCAAATCTGCCTAGTAAAAAAATACAACAAAACATTAAAGGGCATTTCACAGGTTAGAAATTAAAGACCATTCTGACCCTTTGTGTTTTGTTTCTGAGTGAAAAAGCTTGAAATAATTTATTTTCCTTCATGTTTTCAGAGATTTGTTTGAGAATAAGAGAAAGTCAAACTACCATAATTTGCCTGCTAGTACAAGAGACAAGAAATATTTCATCTTTAATTCTTGTACCCTGTTTCTAGAATATGAAAGTGATTTTATGCTTGTGTTATTTACACAATATTACCAAAGTATTTCATTAGCTCTTCCCACATTTTGTATTGTAGACAGTTATGACAGTAGACAATACATACTGTGAAGTTCGTAAGTATTTGTAATTGGATCTTGGCATAAAGGACAAAAATCCCCCTTTCATCCTGTTTTGAAAATCTTAAGGTATGATTTTCTGAACCCTGGCAAATGACTTTTACAAGCCAATGCTAACATGTGCTCAATTGATTTAAGAAATACTGAAAACAAATGTTTCAAAATCATACTAGCAAATGAAAAAGAAAGGTTAATTGTGGTGTTATCAATGTGCTTCTGCATTTTGATCAAACTAATTGTTTCACTGGAAATAGTTTACAGAACTTGTCAAATCTACTGAGCATAGGAAAATAGTACATTAATCAAGCATTGTGTTTAATAAATTTCTATCACATGTAAAGAAAGGACTACTTACAAATTCATTCATATCCTTAGTGAATAATGACTTCAAATTATATCCCTTCTCTTTTTCACAGAGTGGACAAAGGGAGATCAGGGACGCTGGATGACTTCCAGAACAAATAAGTTCGCTGAAAAAATAAAGGGGTTGAATTCAAGCTAGAAAGATACAAACTGGAAGGAGGGATGAGAATTCGGCAGGAGGAGGAAATATTGAGCATCCTCTTCTATCAAGAAGCTTTTGTGCCGTCCTCTTCAGAATTGGGTAAAAGTAGTTAGAACCTCAATTCTTACCCAAATGTAGTACTAAAGTCCAGAAAATGTGAATGGAAAAGATTTATTATATTTCTGTATAGGTAGAGTCAATAACATAACTATGTAAATTTTCCCAAAGTTATATATCCATCTGATATAATTTTTTAATTATGCTCTATTTAGATATACATTACTTTATATTTTGGCGTATTGTACATGCATGGAGTATAACTTATTCTAATTCAGAACCTATTCTTGTGGTTGCACATGAAGTGGAGTTACTCTGGTCATGTATTCACATGTAAGTATAGGAAAGTTATGTCCTACTAATTCTACTGTTCTTCCTATTCCCCTCCCCACTCCCTTCCCTTCGTTCCCCTTTGTCTAATCCAATGGACTTCTATTCTTCCTGTCCCCACACTTCCCTGTTGTGGGTTAGTATCCACATATCAGAAGACATTCGTCCTTTGGTTTTTTGGGACTGGCTTATTTCACTTAGCATGATGGTCTCCAGTTCCATCCTTTTACTGGCAAATGCCATCATTTTATTCTCTTTGATAAATGAGTAATATTCTATTGTGTATATATACCACATTTCTTTATCCAATCATCTGTTGAAGGATACCTAGGTTGATTCCATAGGTTGGCTATTATGAATTGAGCTGCTATAAACATTAATGTGGTGGTGTCACTGTGATATGCAGATTTTAAGTCCTTTGGGTGTACATTGAGGAGTGAGATAGCTGAGTCAAATGGTTCTTCCATTCCAAGTTTTCTAAGAACTTTCCACACTGCTTTCCATTGTGATTGCACCAATTTGCAGTCCCACCAGCAATGTATGAGAATACATTTCTCCCCACATCCTCTCCAACATTTATTGTGCCTATATTCTTTATAATTGCCATTCTGACTGGAGTGGGATGGAATCTCAGTGTAGTTCTGATTTGCATTTCTCTAATTGCTAGAGATGTTAAACATTTTTTCATATATTTTGGACAATTCTTATTTTTCTTCTGTGAAGTGCTTGTTCAGTTCCTTTGCCTATTTATTGTTTGGTTTATTCGTTTGGGGGTGGCATTACATTTTTTGAGTTCTTTATCCTGGAGATTAATGCTCTATGTAAGGTGCAAATGATAAAGATTTTCTCCCATTCTGTAGGCTCTCTCTTCACATTATTGATTGTTTCCTTTGCTGAGAAGAAGTATTTGTTGGGGTCTTCAGCCCCCTTGCTCTTCTCAACCAGCGACAAGGGAAGGGAGCATTGCCCAACAAGGTCAGACCGGGATAGGTAGGGCCGACTGACCACCTGCACCCAGCCCTCAGGGCGAAGGACAATCAGACGTGTCAGGGAGACCAGTCACAGCAGGAACTCCTTTATTGAGGAAGTCACACAGCTTTTATGTAGGGTAGAGGCTAGGAGAGAACCAATCAGCTTAAAGGTCAGCAAGGCATGGGTGGGTTCACACAGGTGAGAGTCCCATAGGACTATATGGCAAGCATGAGCTGATCACGTTTGCGAAACTGTTGTTAACCAATCCCTGACAGTGGTCTCAAACAAATAAATAAACAAAATTTTAAAAATGAACCAAATGACCGGGAAACCAAATCATTTCTCTATAATAACCCTGAACGTTAATGGCCTGAATTCATCAATCAAAAGACATAGACTGGCAGACTGGATTAAAAAGAAAGATCCAACAATATGTTGCCTGCAAGAGACTCACCTCATAGAAAAAGATACCCATAGATTAAAGGTGAAAGGATGGGGAAAAACATACCATGCACATGGACTCAGCAAAAAAGCTGGAGTATCCATCCTCATTTCCGATAATGTGGATTCCAGAGTGCGTCATTAACTTTTGAAACCGCCTTTGAGGCCTTGACCTTGCTCACTCGCCAAGGAGTAAGGTGTCAGCCTGAGTTAGTTAACATGTCATTAGTCCAACAGCTATTGAGTTTGAATCCATCCCATTTATTGATTATTGATTTTACTTCTTGAGCTTTAGGAGTCTTATTGAGGGAGTCAGTTCCTAAGCCCACATGATGAAGAGTTGGGTCTACTTTTTCTTCTAGTAAAGGTATTTAATATAATTTTAATAAAAATGTTAATGTATAATTAATCTGTGTTAACAAAAGTGCTAGTGGCATATTCTTTGGGTGCATTAAACTGACAAAATAACCAAAATTCATTTAATGGATTCAATACACAAAAAAGTAGAAATAACTCTAAAGACAAGGGTACTGAACCATTTTTTGTTTCTAATAACGCAATACCACAGACTTGATAAATTATAAAGAAAGGAGATTTATTTTGGCTCACAGCTCTGGTCCAAGGTCAAGAGGCCACATCTGTTTATGAGAGGTGACTATATTATGAGGCTTTTATCTCATCAATGAATTAATGGATTAATCAATTTAAGAATGCATACCTCACTGGATTTGGAAGGAGGGTTATTTTTATGTAAGCAGCTCTGTTTGCTTCATGACCACATTAGGCAAGCAGCTTTCCTCAGCAATGTGTCCACTAAGAGGTACTTCCTTAGCACAGGCCTGAAAGCACCTGAGTCAAATAACTATGAACTAAGATCTCTGAAACCATGAGGCAAAATAAACTTTTCCTTCTTAAGTTGATTTCTTTCTGGTGTTTTGTCATAGTGACAGAAAGAACACAGAAGCATAATCTGACTTAAAAAAAAAAAAAAAAACTTTTCAAAATATTTATTTATATGTACATTTATAAACATTTATGTTAGTCATATAGTTATGTGATGTAACACTGTACCAAAGTAGCACTCCTCGTGTTCTCAAATGATCCACACATTAATAAATGATCACTATTTTCATTATTTTATACATATCATTTTATGTTATTTCTCAGCAGTATATGGCATTGTTGTCTACTACTTCTTTTTATTCCCTTAAATAAAAATTTATTTAATTAGGAGTGATATTATCTTAACCCATCTTATCTTCCCCCAAATAGACAATTGCAATCAATATTTGATTTTATTTATCTGTGTTACCTATTTCTTAACATTTCTTCATGAATTTGAGATTTTTTTCTTCAATGTTTTTCTTCTTCCTAAAGTATACTTACAATTTCATTTGTGTCGACCAAGTTATTATAGTAAACTCTTAGAGTATCATTTTCACATGACAATTTTACTAGTTTGTAATTATATGAGCTGTTAAGAATTATATAATTATAACCACAACTAATGAGATGAATTAATAAAGAAAATTTATTTTCATCTGCCACTTTATATTTGATGTACCCTGCCTCTGGGCAAAAGCTCTCCAGAAGTCCCATGATTTGTGCTTTTTCTCTTCATTCTGAGAAAGTATAAGGCTCTCCATCAGCCTTTAAAAGTGTTCATTTCCATCTAATAGCCATCTTGACCTAACATCAGGGCATTTCATTCCTGTCTACAGCCAGGGTCTATGCTATAGATAGAAAACTACAGGAAGGAGATATAAAGCATTTCTTCCTTCTTCTTTCCTCTTTTCATTTTTCCCTCTCCCTGCTTAAATTTCTGAATCCTTTGGGTTTAGGGAGGGAGACTAAGACAGGTGGCAGGAAGATTGATTCCTTCCATGGTTTACTGAAGACTCCCCTCATCAGTTGATCAAGATGGCCTTTACAATTCCCTCATCTTGACTTAACTGTGGATGGGTTTTCTCCGGACTACAGGACAAAGCCACTGACTTCCCTTTTCTCAGAGCATTTATTTTAGGAAACATCATTAGAAATTGTTTCTTTGCTCCTTTGAGATGTAAATCTTCTCTGTGTAACCACCAAGAAAGATGAGGTCCCAGTGTCTTTGAGAGGGTAGGAGTTGAACTGCAATAAACACCAATTAGCAAACACAAAAGGCCTAATCATGGTTACCAGTGTCCCTCCTAACATCTTCTAGTGCTTTCTACTAGCTTATCTTAGCACTTAAAAACTCTCTTGCCTTTTTTTCCTCCCTAAATTGGTTCAAGCTCCCCTATTGCAATAGCTTTGGTCCTTTTTGCAATAGTCCTAAATAAGATCTTCCTTGGAGTTTTTAACAAGCAACTAGTGTACTTTATATTTTATACTTTGAATATCCCAATTGTTTCTGAAACAGATTGAGTGAATCTCTGTTCTTGTTCTTATTTTATGACTCCTTCTTCAGCCCTTATGTATCCCAGGATCACAAATTTGCTGATCTATAAGCCACACGAAGTGGGGTATAGATTCCTCAGACAATGCATTGTCTGAAATGAAGGTCATGGCACAGCCCTCCAAAGCTCAGAGGCAATGTTTCAGTACTAGCTGATAGTGGTTTGCATTAACAGCAACGAGACTCTTTCCTCAAATTTCACCTGGGGAAACTTCGGAGGGAATTGGGAGCCTTCCACCTTCTGCCTTGCAATTCCTTACCTGTTATAGAGCCACTTGCTTAGTGAGGGCTAATGGAGCAGTACTGAGGCACTTTTGAAATGGTTGAACGATCGAAGACTATTAGGAAGCTCGCAATATCACAAAAGACCCTTCTTCCCCCCAATTTAATATCTGTGTCTAGAAACTGCTACCTAGATGGTTCTATAATGACCCGACTTGTCAAAACCTTCCCCTCATCATGGCTCAGCTAGACCCACCTGAATTTCAAAGAGTCAGCTCGGTACCACAGGTATGCCATCTGAAGAAATTCTGAAGTAACCAACAAAATAAATTGAAGTCAGAGAATTTTACATGAAATCAAAGAGCAAAGACAAAATACTAGTGAAAGTACCTCAGGGCACTAGTGAAAATCCCAAGGGCAGGAGAGAAAGAGATCATAAATGGAAGACAGAGCTTAACGCTCATGTATTCAGACATAAGCAAGGAATGGCGGCAGACACCTGTCGTCTCAGCAACTCAGGAGGCTGAAGAAGAAGGTTTCCAAATTCCAGGTCAGCCTGGGTTGTTTAGATTTTATCTCAAAATTATAAATAGAAGAGGGCTGGGGATATAACTCAGTGGTCATGTGCTCCTGGGTTAAATCCGCAGTAGCAATGGGGCAAATATTAAACATGAAATTGATAAAAGCAGTAATGAATGAGGCACAAAGCATGATAGAAAGAGGTATGCCAAAGGATATTCACCTTGAGAGCTATGCATGTACACAGAGGCCTATTTAAGTGTGCATATGAAAGAAATAGAACTATTTGATAAATTTCCAATGTTGACCTATAATTATAGGTTTCCAAAATTAAAGGAAAAAGAAAAAAGAGGAAGCTGAGTTTTAGATGCTGGTTGCAGTGTCAACAAATGAATCCATGTTGCAGAAAAGAAGTCAAGACAGAGCCAACAAATTTTACCTAGAGGCAAAGTTTTTCAAAACAACTTTATATCTGATATGAATAACTTTAAAAATCCCATATAATTGTGTATTATGGCATCCAAATATTATCCCAGATGAAAATGAAAATATTTTGTTTCATAGATTTTTTCAAAGGTGTTCTCTTAGCAAATATGTCTACTTTTGTTTTTAGAAGTGCTTTACAGTGACCAAATAATTGCATGAATTTTCAAACCACAGTTAAAATCAACAACTTCAATCATGTGTAAGGTTGAAAATAATACTTATCAGAGCAAAACTGGCTTGTCTTAACTGTTTTTTTTTTTTTTTCTTTTGAATTGGGATGATTTGAACAACTATGTTCAACTGAAAACAGCCCAAACTTGTTTTAAATGACATTTAAATGTTTTATAAAATATTTATCACCTGTCTAA
The DNA here is from genome assembly GCF_902686455.1 of Sciurus vulgaris. Lineage (NCBI taxonomy): Eukaryota > Metazoa > Chordata > Mammalia > Rodentia > Sciuridae > Sciurus > Sciurus vulgaris. The sequence goes on from NC_136468.1 coordinate 29,553,009, forward strand.
AAGAAAATCCTTGCTTTTGAAACATTAATTCATAGCCACAAAATTTGTTGATTTTATATGAACACTTTCAGAAGACAAAAACTTTTTTTTTTTTTCACAATTTACCAAGCTCCCCAAGGTTTACCAAGCTTTCTTTCTGAACTTTTCTTTATTTATCTTCTACTTATTGACTTAGTAAACCAAGAGCATGTTTTGAAAGTTAACTTTTGTGGATGAATGCTTGAAGATGTAGTATTATGTCTTCCATATCATTTACAGTAACAGAATGTTATAAATTTGAACTTGAATTTTAGCAGTTTATAAAATTTCACAAAAGCAATATAGTAGGGATTTTTCAAGTCTCTTGCAGATACATTTTAATTGATATTTTATCATTTTTATCTCCTAGATTTTTTAATTTGAAATAATTTTATGGTTATAAAAGTGTTGCAAAAATACTACAGTGTGTTACCTATATCGTTCACCCAGTTTTACAGGCTTTTGCGTCTTATGTAACCATAACATATTAATTATCAAAATCGGGAAATTAAGATTAATACAATATCCCAAATACAGTATCCCAAAGGCCTGCATGGTAAAGTCTTGGTCCACAGCTGGGCATTATTGTGAGGTGGTGGAGCCCTGAAGAGACAGGGCCTAGTGGAAGGGCTTCAGGCAATAGGGATGTGCCCTTGAAGGGACCCCAATCCCTTTCCCTCCTCTCGTTGACTGCTAGCCATTGGGTGAGTGGTCTTGCTCTACCCCATGATCCCACCATGATGTGCTGTCGTAGGCCAAAGCAACAGGACCAACTATCATGGACTGATATCTCCAAAACTGTGAGCCAAGATAAACCTCTCTAATTGACTATCTCAATCATTCTGTTACCGTAACAGAGAGTTGATTAACACACTATCAGATTATTTGAGACGCTGAAATGAGTTGGGAACTACAAATGTCACCGGCAACCTAAGTCAACAAAGAATTCAAGAAGGAAGAGATTGGCAGATGTCGCAGCACTCTGTCTGCATAGGATGCCTTAAATGGAGCCTTCTCCGTGCAGGAGGGTGTTCGATTTCAAAAAGACATAGGGAAGATCAGTGGAGTAGAAGTAAGATTATGGAAGGGAGAGGGAAGGAAGGGATAGGGAAAAATAGGAAAAAAACTAATAAAGTCATGTTTCATACATATATAAATGAATAAAAGACATCTCATTTATGTATAGTTAGAAAGTACCAATCAAAAATAAATGAATAAAGGTGTGAAAGGAAGGTCAGTGGAGCAGGGGAGAGAGAAAAGGGGAGAGAAGAGGGGAGGAAATGGGAGAGGGAATAGGAACGGAAATAAAATTCCTTGTATGTATAATTATACCAAAAGTAACCCAGACACTATGTGAAAACATAATGCTCCAATTAAAAAAAAAAGTTTTAAAAAAATGGAGCCTTTTCCAACTGGAAAAGAAAACAAGGGATTCTGCATAAGGTGATTTAAACTATAAAAATACAATTATGTTATTTCTTTTTTATTTTTATTTTTATTCTAATTAGTTATACTTGACAATAGGATGCATTTTGATTCATGGTACATGAAAGGAGCACAGCTATTCATTTCTCTGGTTGTACATGATGCAGAGTCCATACCATTCATGTGATGATACAAGTACCTAGGTTAGTGATGTCAATTTCATTCCACCATCTCTCCGACTCCCCTGGCTCTTTCCCTTCCCTTACTCACCTCTGACCAATCCAAATTTCCTCCACTCATCCCTCCCCTGCCCCATTACAGATCAGCATCTACATATCAGAGAAAACATTTGGTCCTTGGTTTTTTGGGGTTGGCTTATTTTGCTCTATTTTCCAACTCCATCCATTTACCTGCAAATGCCATAATTTTATTCTCTTTAAGGCTGAAAAATATTCCATTGTGTATATATGCTACAGTTTCTTGATCCATTCATCTTTTGAAGGGCCTGTAGGTTAGCTCCCTATCTTAGCTCTTGTGAATTGAGCTACTACAAACATTGATGTGGCTGTGTCACTGTATTATGCAGATTTTATGTCTTTGGGGTATAGACCAAAGAATTGGATAACTGAATCAAAGGGTGGTTCCGTTCCAAGTTTTCTAAGGAATCTCCATACTGCTTTCTAGAGTGGTTGCCCTAATTTGCAGTCCCACCAACAACGTACGAGTGTATCTTTTTCCCCACGTCCTCACCAACACTTTTTGTTTCTTGTATTCTTGATCATTGTCATTCTGACTGATCTTAGCATAGTTTTGATTTGTATTTCTCTAGTCACTAGAGATGTTGAATATTTTTGTAATAGATTTGTTGACCAACTGTATACCTTCTTCTGTGAAGTGTATGCTCAGGTCCTTAGCCCATTTATTGATTGGGTTATTTGTTTATTTGGTGTTAAGTTTTTGAGTTCTTTATATATCCTGGAGATTAGTGCTCTATCTGAGTTACCGTGTAGTAAAAAGATTTTCTCCCACTCTGTGGGCTCTCTCTTCGTGTTATTGATTGTTTCCTTTGCTGAGAAGAAGTTTACTTTGAATTCATCCCATTTGTTGATTCTTGAATTTTTTTCTTGCACGTTAAGAGTCTTGTTAAGGAAGTCAGGTCTTAAGCCAACATGATGAAGATTTGAGCCTTCTTTCCTTTCTATTAGGTGTAAGGTCTCTGATCTAATTCTTAGGTCCTTGATCCACTTTGAGTTGAGTTTTGTGCAGGATGAGAGATAGGGATTTAATTTCATTTTGCTGCATATGGATTTCCAGTTTTCCCAGCACCATTTGTTGAAGAGGCTATCTTTTCTCCAATGTATGTTTTTGGCACCTTTGTCTAGTATGAGATAACTGTATTTATGAGGGTTTGTCTCTGTGTCTTCTCTTCTGTATCATTGGCCTACTTGTCTATTTTGGAACCAATATCATGCCATTTTTGCTACTATAGCTCTATAGTATAGTTAAAGTTCAGATATTATGATGCCTCCTGTTTCATTCTTCTTGCTAAGGATTGCTTTGATTATTCTGGATCTCTTATTTTTCCAATGAATTTCATGATTGCTTTCTCTGTTTCTATGAGAGATGTCATTGGGATTTTAATTGGAATTGCATTGAATCTGTGTAGCACTTTTGGTAGTATGGCCATTTTGGCAATATTAATTCTGCCCATCCAAGAGCATGGAAGATCTTTCCATCTTCTAAGGTCTTCTTCAATTTTTTTCTTTAGTGTTCTGTAGTTTTCATTGTAGACGTCTTTCAGTTCTTTTGTTAGCTTGATTCCCAAGTATTTACTTTATTTTTTTTTTTGAGGCTATTGTGAATGAGGAGTTTCCCTAATTCTCTTTCAGAGGATTCATCACTGATGTATAGAAATGCATTGACTTATGGGTGTTGATTTTACATCCTGTTACTTTGTTGAATTCATTTATTAGTTCTAGAAGTTTTCTGGTGGAATTATTTGGATCCTCTAAATATAGAATCATGTCATCAGCAAATAGTGATAGTTTGAATTCTTCTTTTTCCTATTTGTATTTCTTACACTTGACATTTCCCACGTGGAGACAATGGAATTGAAGAGAGGAATGGAAGGTGAAGAAAATAATTTCATTTTTCTTTCTGCTTTTCTTTCTTTCTTACTAGAGCAATTGTCTTCACTTTTCAAAGTTTTTCCAAAGATGGTGACGACTTATATTTGGCAGTGTCCCTACAGTGTGATTTTATTTTTTTCCCCAGACTTGTTCTTTGTTTCCTCAGCTCTCTTTTCTCACTTTTTCATTTTTCCTTCTGCATCTTTTTCTTTTCCAAGTTGTATGCATAAGCCTTTCACTACTACTAAGAACATTGTTTATTCTCACTAAAGTTTGAGTGTTAACAGTCTTTCTAATGATCTATACCAGTGGTTCTTAATCTCATTTGCATATTCAAGCTGCCTGAATCCTTTTTTGACAAATATACCTGAGCCTTACCTGCTGAGGCTCCCATTAGCTGGTCTGAGGGGGCTGTCATTGCTATGCCTTAAAATCCTCCCCAACTGACCTTAGATACATCATGAATTGTTGACAGTAACCTACAGTTAACACCCATCAGGAACAAATTCTGTGCTAATTCCCAAGCCATGGAAGCTCTTGGCCTGTATCTTTTACCAGCTGAGCACAGAATTACTTTTTCCACTTTATTAGTACTTCTGTTTAGCAATTGTAGAATTTTCAAGATTACTTAGCTCTATTTTATCATTCTGAAGAAAAAAAATCTAAAGTCCAGGGAAAGAAAACCCCAAGATCACACATCTTGTGAGTGAATGCCAAGACTACCTTAGGTATCTGCTTTTGAAGTATGGTCCTCCCCCTTTCTTTTCTAGATAACCAGTGCCGTGTGTTCAGTTGGCTCACTCTCCCCATATCTGGGGTTTCCCTTCTTCTTTCCAGCTTGCTGGTTTCCCACAGGATGATACAAAATTATTAAATTCTATTTGTTTGAGTTTTTTTTAGTACCAAGGGCTTGGCTTCCTCTCGCCCCATTTCACACATTCTCCCCATGATAAATTGTGTTCTATCAACTTTGCTTCAAAACTCTACCTTCCTTCATAAAATAAGAACACAAAATCATTAAAGTATTAGTAGCCCAGAAGACTACATAATAGATCACAAAACACAAAATAACATATTACTCTAAATTTATCATCTGTATAGTGAAACTTGTGTGAAATAATTCTCAGCATAAGAAAAAAACAAAGGCAAAAGTGCAGTGTGAGCGCCATCTCCTGGAGAGTGTGGCAACTGTGAGGACACACCTACCTTGCCACTGCACTTGGCTGTTATCCTGAATCTTTTACCTGATTTATTTATACTCTTTCCATAATAGAGTTAAAGTAGCTTCCAAATGATACAAACAATAGAAACTGCAAAAATTAAAAGCATGAGAATCAGAAATACACACTGGAAGGGCAGATATGGGACATAGAGGAAAAATGAAATACTAATAAGCCTGGTTCCCCCAGAGCAGCAAAGAAGGAGCTGTAAATACCGTTAAGGGTTTGGAAGAGGTTACATGCTGATTTTTTATTATCCTATGTAAAGTTTGGGTGGTTTTGAAGATATCCATGAGAAGCTATGAAGTATGTAGCTGGATATGCATAAGCCCAAAGTTCACGAAAAGACACCTGACACTGATTTAAAGGTGACCGGCGGCACGGTCATGGAGTGCTGGGCTGCATGCGACTGCCCTGAAAGAGTGCGAAGATTGAAAAGGGGTCCCAAGACAGACATCTGAATAATGTTTATATTTTAGAAACAATTATTTTCTTAGTCATTTGGACTGCTATAACAAAATACCTGAGACTATAAAATTTATAAAGAATAAAAAGCTATTTCTCACAGTTCTGGAGACTATAAGTCTTCAGATGGAGATATCATGAGGTTTGGTGTCTGGTGAAGGTCCTTGTGCTACATTCTCTAGAGGGGACAACTATTGTGTCCTCACATGGCAGAAGGCACAAGAGCAAAACAGTTCCTTTCAGTCCTTTCATTAGGCACCATACACTTCCCACAAGGCCCTACCTCTTATTTCCACCACAATGATGATTAAGTTCCAAAACATGAATGTGGGGGACATTTTGAACATAGCAATCAGTAGAAAGTAAGCAGTGGAATGACTAGCCTTTGGAGCCAAGCCAACTGGTTTCAATCCCAATTCCTCCATGTGCTAGAGATAACATTAAAGTTAGAGATGATTTTTTTTTTTTTTTTGTAGTGCAGGGGGATGAACCGAGGACTTCGTGCATGCGAGGCAAGCACTCTGCCAGCTGATCTATATCCCCAGTTCCTAAAGATGATTTTAATGCTGGTCTTGTATGTAACTTCACTATATTAAATATCTTGTCAGAAATCTTGTTTTGTCTTTAAATCTCTGATTAACAATTCCTAAGCACTTTGGTACTGCCTTAGCCAGACACGTAAAATTCTGCTATCTGATCTGGAAGAAGTCTAGAGTAAAAGAGGCACAAAGTCGTTGTTCCTAGTGTGAAGCTGAAGTTCTTTGAAGAGAACAGGAAAAAGAGATTAAAGTTCCTGCAAACTGTTTGACCTTGGCTGTTGCCACCCGCAGCAATAATCCCGCGGTAATTTATCAGAGGTGGCCTGGAACTGAACTACTTCTATTACTGAGCTGCTTCCTTGCTTGTTTGCTTGTTCGCTAGTTTATAGAGGAAGAGAGGCTTTGCTTACTTTTAGTTTTAGAGGAAGAGAGACTTTGAGAGGAAGACAGACTTTGCTTAGAGGAAGAGAGACTTTGCTTAATTTTAGAGAATGCTACTCTTTCAGAGAGGCTACACTTATCAAAGGTCTACTGCTTCTTAAAGGTGGGTCGCTTCTTGGAGGTGCGGCATGCGGCCTACATCCTACAACCTGCAACCTAGAGTTGTCTGCTTAGTCCTGCATTCTGCAATCTATCAGAGGTGCTGCTTATCCAAGGTGCTTCCTATAGGTGCGTGTCTTATGTACCTAAGGCAGCCAATCAGCTTAGGATTAAGTAGCACGGTTGGAGCATGCGCCAAGGTACCAATTAAGAATGAATGAGGAACATCTGTTGACCACTAGCGCTGCAGAAGAGACATTAACTAATCAGGCAAAGGTAGATCACTCCGTGTTAACACTAATTATGCGCCACCTCTTGGCTCAACGCCAGCTGCCATCCTAGGGCTACCCAAACATGTCTCTGCATATCCACCTTTTTAGTTTTAAAAAGGTGAAGAAAACTCTAATGGATGTGTGATGGCTATCACTACATCTGGATCGACTGTGCCTGTCTTATGCGTCCACATGTCCTACTGACATTCTTACCCGTCATCAGATTACCAAGAAGCTTGATATTATTGTCTTGGCTCCTGTCTTAGGTTGATATGTCAGCCACATGAGACTTTCCCGTCTTTGACTACCAGCTGTCCATTTGAGACAACCAAGCAGTTCTGGCTTCTAAGGCCGCAAGTGCACATCATCTTGGTGTTTATCAATGGCTGAGTGATCATTAACTTGTCTGACGAATCTTGTTGGCACCCACACCAGAGAGGTTGCATCTTGTGGAAAGATACAAACAAATCCTCACCCCCATATTAACACCAGGTCCGAACCTTTCCACGTCCCTGTAAGAACATCTTTCCAGCAGGCTAGCGATTTGTTTTGCTGATGAGGCTTCCAATGTCTGTCTCCAGCAGAATAACCCTCTGAATCCATAGTTTACAAATTTTAAAATAAAAAGAGCTATAGCCAATCTATCTCTGGGGGTAACCCAATCTCCCCCTTTTTGCTTTAAAAGCATGAGCTTGAGCATTTGATTAGCACATTCCACTATGCCTTGGCCTTGAGGATTATAAGGAATTCCAGTTTTACGAGTAATTTGAAACTTGAGACAAAACTGAGTAAAAGATGATGAAGTATAAGCAGGGCCATTATCTCTCTTAAGCATTTTAGGAATGCTCATAGCTGCAAAAGCTTGTAAACAATGAGAGATAACATCTTTAACTTTTTCTCCAGAATGGAGAGAAGCAAAAATCAATCCTGAACATGTGTCAATAGACACATGAATAAATTTTAGTTTACCAAAGCTGGGATCATGAGTAACATCCATTTGCCACAAATGATTGGGTAAAAGCCCTCTGGGATTGATGCCTACATGTGGAACTGGAGAATGAATAACACAAGATTGGCATCCCTTAACAATAGTTCTAGCTTGTTCTTTAGTTATTTTAAATCTACGTTGTAATGTCGTACTGTTAACATGAAATTGAGCGGCCTGTTCTACTGAAGAAAATATGAAAATAGTTTGAGTTGTAAGATCAGCTTTATGATTACCTTCATGTAGAGGACCAGGAAAATTAGTACTAACTCTTATATGTCCAACAAACATGGGTTCTTTACGTTCCCATAAGAACTTTTGTGTTTGAAGAAATAACCTAAAAGCTGGAGTTATAAGGAGCTATATAGGTCCAGCCAATTCTAATTTAGGAATTACTTGTGCAATATGATTACTGTCTGTAAAAGGATTTATGAGTTGTTCCTTGAATTCTATAAGGGCTATGACCACATCTTCCATTTGTACCAGTTGAGCAGACTTATGAGAAGTAATATGAGTGATAGTATTTTGGCAAGTGACCACTGCAGCAGTACCATTAGAGGATACATCAGTAAAAACATTTAATGCTCTAGGAATAGGCTGTTTTTTAACTACCTGAGGAAATATAACAGGATGGTTTAAACAAAATGATAATAAGGGAGATTTAGGAATATGGTTATCAAAATTTGCAAAAGTAGAACATTTAGCTATAGCCCAATCATTATCATTAGCGTATAAGTATTCAACTTGTTGGGCTGAGTAAGGAGTGATAATAGTAGTTGGATGAATTCCAAATACTCTAATTGCAGATTTAAGTCCTTGAAGAATGAGTTCTGCTACCATAGAAGTATAGGGTTCAACTACATTTTTTGGAGAGACAGACAAATGTATCCACATCAAAGGTCCCTCTTGCCAGAAAACACCTGTGGGCATATATTGAGAAGGAATTACTACAAACAGAAGTGGTTTTAAGAAATTGATTCTATCACAGTGGGCACACTCGATAGCCCTTTCTACTCTACTTAAAGCTTCTCTAGCTTCATTAGTTAAAAATCTTGGAGAAGATGGATCAGGATCCCCATGGAGTATGTCAAACAAAGGCTTTAACTCTCCTGTGGAGAGGCCCAAAGTTGGCTGAAACCAATTAATATCCCCCAGTAGTTTTTGGAAATCATTTAAAGTGGTTAACCGATCTTTACTGAGCTGGATTTTTTGAGGTTTGATGAATGTGTCCATAATTTGAAATCCTAGATACAAGATAGGGGATCTAGTTTGTACTTTTTCTTCTGCTACAATTAACCCATGTTGTCTTAGGCTGATAGCCATATCCCCAAATATCTCAAGGAGATTTTGATGATCAGGATGAGCTAATAGAATGTCATTCATATAATGGACACAGATGAATTTTGGATACTTTTCTTATGGGTTGTAAAACTTGGTTTACAAAAACCTGACATATAGTTGGGCTGTTTGCCATGCCTTGAGGCAAAACTTTCCAATGATATCTTTGATCTGGTCCTTCATGATTAATAGAAGGAACTGTAAAAGCAAATCTGGGAGCAACTTCAGGATGTAGAGAAATAGAGAAGAAGCAATCCTTTATGTCAATAGCTATCAGGTGAAAATTCTTGGGAATGGCTATAAGGTTAGGAAGTCCAGGCTGAGTAGGACCCATAATTTGCATAGTTTTATTAATCTCTCTAAGGTCATGTAAAAGTCTCCATTCCCCTGATTTTTTTTTAATGATAAATATCGGTGAATTCCAGGGGGAAGTGGAAAGCTCTGTATGTCCTGCTTTCAATTGTTCTTGTACTAATTGTTGGGCCGCCTGTAATTTTTCTTTAAATAGGGGCCACTGAGGGACTCAAACTGGTTTATTAGAAAGCCATGGTATTTTCAAGATATTAATCTCAATGGCCCCTAAGGAAAATATCCTAACCCTGCCCAAGCCTGATTTTTTCTGGCCTTAATGTGTTCAAGGTTCCCTTGTAAATTTTTGCCTAATCCTTTGCCTGGAATATACCCTTGTTTTTTCATTAGCATCCAACCTTCATCACTCGAGCCCATAGGCTCAGTGGTAAGGCGTACTCCCAACTGCTGTAATACATCTCTTCCCCATAAGGTGACTGGCAAACAGGACAAAACATAAGGCTGAAACATTCCCTGATGTCCTTCATCATCTTCCCATTTTAAAATCTTTGCACTTTGTTCTGGGCTATTAGAATATCCAAGACCTTTTAAAGTACACGATGCCCTTTGTAAAGGCCACTGTTTTGGCCAATGTTGAGAATTGATAATGGAAATATCAGCCCCTGTATCAAGTAGTCCTTCTAATTCAATTCCCTGTACTTTGAGTTTATACGTAGGTCTCTTTGAACAATCTTGAGCCCAGCAAACCATAGGTCCTGTACCGGTTGAGCCAAAGCCTCTTTTGTTTCTGTCTTGTGGTAAACATCTAAATGATTCATGAAGACTAGGAAAGAGGAGTAATTGAGCAATTCTGTCACCAGGATTAACAGCAATAATACCACGAGGGGAACTAAGCATTATTTTAATTTCCCCCTGAAAATCAGAATCTGTAACTCCCGGGAGTACTTGAAGCCCTGCTCTAGTAGTTGAACTCCGCCCTAAGAGAAGCCCCACCGTGCCAGGTGGGAGGGGTCCTCAGATTCCAGTAGGAATCAACTGAATCCCCATCTCAGGTGTTAATACTATTCGGGTGATGGAGCAGAGGTCCAATACTGCACTTCCTTTTGTTCCTCTGATAAGGGAGTCAACGGGTAGGAAGGATTGTGTCGAGGAATCATCTGAATTCGTGATCTGATATTGTTCCCCTCTAAAACCCCATACATTTGTGGGCACCAAGGCCAAGGGCCCCGTGCCCCATTTTTTGAATTACTAGGAAGTGCATTCCCCTTAATATCTGTGCGTGATCTATACTTATTAGCCCAACGGCTTCCTTTTCTGCACTTTGGGCAAAAACCTGGGACATGAGGTGAAACAGATTTTACTATAGTCATCTCTTGTCTTTTATTAGAGCATTGTCTCTTTGCCGCTGCATATATCCGTGCATACACTCCAGGATCATATTGATTTTGTGTATCTATTGAAGCATATTGGCCTTCTCCTATGAGCATATCAACATTTCTACCAGGAAACCTTGCTACTGCATTTCTGCAAGCAGTTTTAACAGCGATTTCCTGCCACTGAGCTCTCCAATTCAGATATTGTCCTCCAAATAACACTGCTCTGCACAATTGTTTCCAATCATTAGGAGTTAAATTTAAATGACTCAAAGACTCAAGCATACTTAAGGTAAATGGCGCCTGAGGTCCATACGTCATAACTGCCTTTTTAAAGTTTTTAATGGTTTTAAAGTCTAATGGTTGATGGTATCTCTTTCTATTTTGATCCTCAAATACAGGCAAGTTCCATGAATTTTGAGGTTCTTTGTATTTAAGGGCATCTAAGCTCTTAGAAATGTCCTGAATAGCCTTAGTCAGAGGATCCTCCCATGATGGTGCGGAAGGTTGAATAAGATTTGGCTTTCCCTTATCTTTTTCCTTTGTTTTTCCTAAATTGTTTAAGTAATTGCTTTCTAAGTCACTACCACTTAATTCTTCCTCACTTTGTTCTGTTTGTTGAACAGTTTCCTTCACCGTCATGTCATTACCTTTTAATACATCTTTTTTAACTTCATCATTTGGGTCTTTGAAATTTCCGACCCCATTTTTTCTTACTATCCCTCACCCTTAAAGCGCTATGGCCAGAGACTTCCGCGAGGCTCATACTTTCTCTCGCCCTATTCCTGCAAGGTTCCTCAGTTTACCCACCGTGCCGATTTCCCTTTTCCTTTCCCCGTACGGGCCACTATTTGTTGCCGCCCGCAGCAATAATCCCGCGGTAATTTATCGGAGGTGAACTGGAACTGAACTACTTCTATTACTGAGCTGCTTCCTTGCTTGTTTGCTTGTTCGCTAGTTTATAGAGGAAGAGAGGCTTTGCTTACTTTTAGTTTTAGAGGAAGAGAGGCTTTGAGAGGAAGACAGACTTTGCTTAGAGGAAGAGAGACTTTACTTATCAGGAAAAGAGACTTTGCTTAGAGGAAAAGAGACTTCGCTTAATTTTAGAGAATGCTACTCTTTCAGAGAGGCTACACTTATCAAAGGTCTACTGCTTCTTAAAGGTGGGTTGCTTCTTGGAGGTGCGGCGTGCGGCATGTGGCCTACATCCTACAACCTGCAACCTAGAGTTGTCTGCTTAATCCTGCATTCTGCAATCTATCAGAGGTGCTGCTTATCCAAGGTGCTTCCTATAGATGTGTGTCTTATATACCTAAGGCAGCCAATCAGCTTAGGATTAAGTAGCACGGTTGGAGCATGCGCCAAGGTACCAATTAAGAATGAATGAGGAACATCTGTTGACCACTAGCGCTGCAGAAGAGACATTAACTAATCAGGCAAAGGTAGATCACCCCGTGTTAACACTAATTATGTGCCACCTCTTGGCTCAACGCCAGCCGCCATCCTAGGGCTACCCAAACATGTCTCTGCACTTGGCTGATTAAAACATCCTCATTGTAGAGCGATGAAATGCTACAGATCAAGAGGCAAAATTATCTTGGGCATCTTAAGGTCTTAAAAAAAAAAAACAGTCCATTTACATTTAACCTTTCATCTGACCTCACATTCTCTTGGCTAATAGGTAAACCTTTCTGGATGTACTCTTAAGCTTAACAGACCTATCACCTCCACCAACCCTAAAGTGGACAATCCTACAAGATAACATCTGATACCTATAGAAAAAATTGGCCCTCTTTGCTGTGTCCACCTGTCTAATACCCCACAAATGGATTTGTTAAATGTATTCACTTATGACTTTCTTTGTTCTTGGGCTATAAAAGTTCGCTAACCTCTTTCAATGTGGAGCATGCCTGTTTTAGTCAGTTTTTTCACCGTCATGACCAAAAGGCCTGACAAGAACAATTTAGAGGAGGAAAAGTTTATTTAGGACACACAGTTTCAGAGGTCTCAGTCCACAGACAGGCAACTCTGTTGCTCTGGGCTTGAAGAGAGGCAGGGCATGGTGGCAGAAGGGTGTGGATAAGAAAAGCAGCTCAGGACGTTGCAATTAGGAAGGTGAGAGACTATTCCACTCACCAGAGACAAAATATCTACCTCAAAGTCTTGCTGCCAATGACCCATCTCCTTCATGCGCATCCCACCTGCCTAAGGTTACCACCCATTTATCAGAGGATTAATATGCTGATTAAGTTAATGCTCTCATAAACCGATCATTTCACCTCTAAGTTTTTTCGAATTATCTCATACTGAGAGGTATCTATGAACCATCCGTGGGAACAGAGTGACATTAGAGCCATTAAGCAGGGAAGCCTGGTCTTGGGAACTCCCAGTGAACCCGCTGGTTCAAGAACTCCTGATTCAAGTGGTAGCCTGTCTTAGCTCACCGCTTAAGTTCAAGCACAGCCTTCCTGAGAAGGGTGTAGTTTGTCAAACGCCAATCAGCCTGTTTACTGAAAGAGCCCCTGCCACACCAGGAAACAAGCTCCAGAACAAAACTCGTCCATTGAAGCCTTATCCCTGCCTTTGATGTACTCCCCCTTAAATAAAGTATTGGGACCTTTATTACTTGTTTAAGTGCTCTGCTTTTTAAATCTAACGTTTGGCTTTGTCTCTAATCTTTTATTGATTATTTCAGACTTTCACTTTCACAGGTGGCTCACAGCTCCTGAGCAGGAGCCTGGTCTGCCTCTGCCTGGGTGTTGGCCACTCTGTCAGGTTCACAGATGACCTTTTGGGAGAAACTTCCTATCTAAACCCTAAAGATACCACTCAGGGTAACTTGAAGGTGTTCCTGGATCATGGTCACTCACATTTGGCTCTGAATAAGCTATTTCCTATTTCCTTTAATGCAGAGTTATTATTTGATGCTGACATATCTCATTATTTCTGTTCCTAAAATCAAATGCCACCTGAGCTAACTGGCTCTCTCTCCTTCTCCACTTGCCTTCCAGGCTACAAAATCCTAGGGTGGGAAAGGTCTCAGCACCCCACTCCCCACACACACTGTCCAATAGTTCTTCCTGTTACCTTCTCAGCTATAATGTAGCTTCTAGATCTTGAGCAGGAACAGGAAAATAATTACCATGATTTTGTGACTGCATCTTGTCTTCCTAGAATCATGTTTACTTTTTAAAATCACCTTTACTTTTTAAAAATATATATATATATATATATATTGAGCTTATAAACGTTACTTGTTTCAGCAGAAAACCCCATTTCAGGTTTTGTTTTTGTTTTTGTTTTTTGTTTTTTTCCATTGTGAACTAGTTGAACTTTTTCATTGAGATGGTCACATTGTCTCATTGAATTTCAGGTCACTCGCCATTTCTTTTCTCTTGATTCCACAGAGAGTCTTAAGAGGACTGAACTCCAAAGAACTCTGACCTACTCTCACTCTTGCTTCCCTGGCAGAGTTCACTTTCAGTTAAAAACTTTAAATACATTCATGTTCAAGAGTGTGGTCAGAGGAAATACCTTCTGTGGGGCCTGGACAATTAGCTCAGTGGTTCTGTAACTCCTCACAACAAATGCCTCTTTCGTTTTCTCTCTCAGTGCTCAATGCTTTGTAAAATTTCTAGCCAGGTTAAGATGATGGTTTATGAATTTCTTCAATCTATTGGAATTATCTACACCTTTGAATATTTTTATTTATTAAAAAAGATGTCCTTTCTTCCCATCTGTGCCAGCAGCATTGCCAGCTGCTGGTGTTTCTTCCAGTCTAGGGAACTAAAGCTCATTCCTGAACCATCCTCCATATATGTTACTTCATGTAGGTTTTTGCATCTATTTCAGATCTCCTTTGATTCCATTCCATCCTTCAATGATGCATTTTATTATTAAGGTAATGTGTGTTCTACATTTTTGTTGAATACCAGGCTAAGTTTTAATGCATAATCATGTCATATGAGCAGCCAGGAACTTGTATATGAATTCTTATTACGAGTAATATTTCTTTAATAAAACCAAATAAAGAGAAAATGCAACAAATTTAATAATCAAATGGTAGGACTAAAAAGACTGTGTTAAAATTCCCAGGTATCACATTGTGCCATTTATCATCTGTGGACACTTTCGGTGAAAACAAGAATTATAAGGTTCTTGAAATATATAATAATACACAGTAAGAATTAGTTAACAGATTTTTTAAAAGAATATTGAGGTCACATACAATTCAGAATTATTAATAGTGTTCTGGCTATACATTTTATAATTGTCAACCATGTAGGTTTTAAAGCTTCATAGTATGTTTCTGAAAATAACTGCAGATTATTATACTCTCATCACTTTATATCAATGAAAACATTGAGATGGAAGGCAAATGGGCACTGGGATCTTCAGAGGACAACAGAGTATTTAGTCAGCTTTATCTAGAGGTTTGAGAAATGTTCTCATTACAGAGTGAATACAGTACAATGATCAGATCATTTTAGGGTCACAGAGTGTTACCAATACTACAGATGGTTTATATGGTCTGACTCAATTTTTCTGCCACTGAAAAAATGGAGGCCTTATCCCAAATAGGAATTATCCAAAATCATATAGCTCATTAATGCAGAGCCCAAATCAAACCTCCCAGATAAGTTTCCTTCCTGTCATGCCAGTATACCACCATCTTCCGACTTTCAGCAGCAGAAGCTCCTAAAATGCAAGCCAAGCCCTTGAAGTACCTGTGCCTGAATAAAGTCTATTTGTGTGTCTCTTTTTTCTTCTAGTTGCCCCTCCCAGGCCCTCGCGGCTATGATTCAAGTTCACTGCTTCTGCATCAGAGTTCACCAGTTTTTACCAGATCCTCAACTAGTCCAGTCACAACTCACTAGTCATTAACCGTGCCAAAGTACTCAGGAAGGGATCTAAACAATTTTTCCTACAGGTATGTGGGTTTACCATGGTCTTCCTAGGATAAGCCTCAGTCTGTTATTGAACTCCATGGAAAGGAACCAGCATGAAGTTTAAACTAGCGACTTACACAAAAACGGTTTATAAGGTTCCTTTTATTTTTTCATTTGGTCTGAATATACCCCAATTAACTTGGAAAGTCAGAATGTATATTCTTATAACTTAGATCTTGTTACCTACTTTACCATATAGAAAATATTTTTTTGAAGAAGAAGTGACACTGGTTTTAAATCCAAACATATGATTACCTAGGCATTTTTGAGAAGATCAAAACAACTTTCTAATCATTGACCCTGAAATTATATGTATAGCCAAAATGTAGCAGTAAAGACACAAATATTTAATCATTGGTCCAATCTGCGGAGAACTTCAGAACCAGGAATTTCTAACCAGATAAATGCAGAGGACAGTCCTCTGGCAGTTGAGTGGCAGGTATCTGTTGTATAGGAGAAGAGGTAGAGTCTTTTGAAAAGGTAGAGTCTTTTGAGAGAGTACATAATTCATATCACACAGGGCCTGACTTACTGTGTATTTCAAAATCTGTAAAAGAGAGGAGACAAAATTAGGCTTTCAGTAAATATTTTTTTGATGCTCCATTCATGTACAGTCCATTGAAGATTTTAGCTTTATCATTTAAAGCACTGAACAAAACTAGCTCTATTATCTTGCAATCATTTTCCCAGAAATATATTTTGGGCATACATTAGAATAAAATCCATCAGAGGAAAAAGAAAAAAAGAGAGGTAAAGCAACAAAGTTATCCAATAATGGAGAAACAAAGGAAGGACAGAATTTCAACATACATTATAAAATTTTCTTTGGCATGTGTACAAAAGTCATTCCAGCCAGGCAACCGTATGTCTATAATGTGGCAGAGTTGTTCTCTGGGCAAGAATCCAGGGCTCTAGCCTACCACTCTCTAATTTGGATTAATAATTCATTGTATTATCTAAAAAGCCTGCCTAATATACCTTGTCAGCTGAACCATAAAAAAACAACTCACTTCAAGTCACATACGCAGTTTTCGATGTCACCATGTAAAACATGTATCCACTTTAATCTGATGTGGTAATACCTTCATTTAATGAGGATGTAAAAAGAAGCATCTAGCACAGATAACTCACCCATAGGTACCTGGAAAGAGAAAGGGAGGAAAGAGAGAACATGAGGGAGAGGGGAAAAGAGATCAGTATGTGTCAATGTCTGTCATGTCTGGAAATATGCAGTTCTCAACACAGTACTCTGAGGCATAGTAAAGAATTCCTATTGTGGAGATTAAGACTTGGGAAAGGTAAAGAAATTATCCATATCTGTTAGCCTAGTTGAAAGACTCCAATTTTTTCATGGAAATGACAACCTGAGTAGTCAAAAAAAAAAAAAACTTGAAAAAAACTAGAAAATAATTCATGTATGAGCAGACATTTGATATGTGGTACAAGCTGTGTATATAAGCACTAGAAAAATTTCAAATAATATTAATCAAATATTATTAGTAAAAGCAAGTAAGAACACTTCATGGAGATAGGGCTTGACATCGCTCTCGTTCTTAAATCATGGGTCACTCTATATTTAAACACTGACCTAATTCCCCAAACTGAGAAACACCAGATGGGTGTGAAACTTCAAGATACTTGAGTTTTAACAGGAAGAGCTCCAGGCTGACCAGAGTCAAAGGTTAAAGATAACATCTTTTTTCTTGGAGGAAGGAAGCAGAGAAGACGGCCTCTTCCTCTTCTAGAAATCTTTCTGGCTGGCTGATAGATCACAGCTGCAGCAAGAGGCATGTTTTAACTTCTTTATTGAGCAAGTGAAATTCACTCATGGAGATGTCTTTGCATTGCCCATTTAAGAAGGCCATCCATATTAAGAGAAGGATTTTACTCTTACCAAACCTTTCTTGTTTTTTTAACATCTATTGCCCTTAATAAGTCATTTTAAAATTCTAGCATTACTGACATGCTTTTAAAAAAATGGCTACCCTGAAGTTCATAAATGAGACTCAGTAGACATGCAAAGCATAGTTCATTTTCTTACTGAAAACATTTCACTTTCAGTATCATGAATTGTCATTTGTTTAGTGTGGTAGAAAAGTAGTCAGATGAACAGTAGAGAATCTTTCACCAAAATGACATTTTTCCCCATTGATTATGCAAACACTGTTAAGATTGATTAAAGAGAATACCTTGACTATCTGGTCCCCAGTTTTCCCATCTGTCATTGGAAGAGACTAGAATTAATGATGAGTATTTTTTCCAGGTGTGACATTTCCAGATGTTGTAGAGATCAAGAAATCTGAGAACTTAAAAATATTCTTTAGACTTAGCACGTAAGTAGCCGGTGGTAATAACTTTGTAGACATTACTTTCTATGAAGAAATTTTGGAAAGGGGTCAGGAGGATGTGTGGGAGGAAGGGTCAAGTCAAGATGCAATTAAAGAATGAATGAGGGAAGAGCAAGTTGAGAGAGGGACTGCAGACATCTTTAAAAGAACTCGATCCTAAAGAGAAGGATATAATGAGGTTGAATGAAAGGGAATGTCCATTTGGAGGATAGAGAAGATTGCTTGCTTGCATTTAATGATAAGAGAAGCATAAGTACTTTTAAAAGTCTTTGGGACCTTTTAAAGAGAGAGAGGTAGAATTATTAAAGTAATGAGGTCCTGAACAGAAACAAGTAAACAGTTTTCAAAGCATAGGTGCAAGGATTCCCCTTGGAGAGAAGCAAGTGTGGAAACACTTCAGGAAAATGGCTAACTCCTTTGAGAAGGATGGAAAAAGACAGAGGTTGACGGAGTGACCTCTTAGGAAATACATACAACTTCACTGAACTTCAAAAATTCGAACCCTTTTTGTAACAAGATTGACTTTTCATGTATTCAGGGACTAATCAGAATTTGGATATTTATGTCACATCAGAAAAAAATACATAGCTAGGGAGAATCAATCTAAATTTAATGCCAGATTCCTTTGTTTACACTTTCCCTCCCTGCAGAGTCATGCCTTCATGAATAACAAGGGCAGAAATAGGTTATAAAATTGGTCATTAAGACTTTTTATTGTATATTATAATCACTTCCTTTTTAGATTTTATCTAAAGAAACCACAGAGAGTATTCTTTAGGAGAAAAACCACTGAACTGAGAATCCAAACACAAGGCTACTTTGAGCTGCAATCTATGGTCTGGGAACCTGCACAAATTGGTTTTGCAGCCAGGGTCTCTTTCTCACCCAGAGGTGAGGGGGTACCTAAGGAACTGTGGATAGATCTCTTTCAGATAAAAATTTCTCAGCCAGGCATGGTGTTACAGTCCAGTAGGCCCAGCTACTTGGGAGGCTGAGGGGGAAGGATGTCTTGAGTTCATGAGTTCAAGACCAGCCTGGGAAAAATAGTGAGACTCCATGACAAATAAGTAAATAAATAAATTAAAAATAAATAAATAAACTCCTTTAACTTCTACATTAGAGAACATTTCCAAAATCTGACAGGAACCTAGAAAATAAGTAAAGAAAATGTTTCTCTTGGAGATTTACCTTGAAATTAGTACTTAAATTTTAAAAAGGAATTGAGATTTCTTTTTCAAATAGATTAGCATTCCACATGAAATTCTTTTCTGTTATTGTTTAATTTTCTGTCTCTAGTGCTAGTTAAATACCATTAGTGTCACTTTGGTCCTTAATATATTTAATATGTCAAGCTGACTCATTTTCTTCTGTTAAAAGGATAGAGTTTAATTCACAAGGTTTAAAGGTCAGAAACACAAGCCTTGTTCCTCAGGGAAAATAATTCTTGTGTGTGCTTTCTCCATTCCCATAGTCAACTCAAAATCAATCTAAATCTCCAGAGAAACAGAAGTAGTTACACTGATAAAAATTGTCAGGATAATTAGTCACATTCAGAAGTACTGATTTCTAAAAATACTCAGGGCACAGAAAATCAGAATTTGGTTAACTGTGGTATATATTATTTCTAATTTAAATGGGCATCTATTTATTTTTCACCTACCTGGGAGGGGAAATGATATATACCTCTATGATTGAGGTATGATTTGGATGTATCCTCCAGGGTCTTTGTGTTAAGGGCTAGATTTTGAGACCACGGTGCTTTAGGACATGGGACCTACTGAAAGGAAGTTAGGAAGTGTGTCTTTGGAGGGAATACTAGGCCTGAACCCCTCTCTCTCTTTGCTTCCTAGATGCAGGAAGGTGAATAGACCTCCTCCAATGTGAGCCCACCGTGATGTACTGGACCACCACAGACAGAAAATAACTATGGTCTCAAATCTAAAACTGTGAGCCAAAAATAAACTTTTCCTCCTCATAAGTTGATTTTTTCAGCTATTTTATTATGGTGACAGAAAGCTAACACAGATTGTCTTAAATAAGACTTGTTCACCACCCAAAAGACCAGAGTCTCACTTAAATTAGCTGGAGTTAAATAATGAGATATTGTTAAAAGCAAACAATAGAAATCTCACAACTAAATATCAATCCAAGAACAAAGCAAAAACAGGTCAGAGAAGCAGGTCCACCCTTAACAATGGTGACAAATGGCTAAGAGTACAATGGAGATTAACATGCCTTGTGACCAAATATTTAAAAATGATAAGATATAAAGTTGTTAAATAAAATTTATTTTGTCCTCCTACTTGACAAACTTGCTAATAATGCAAACCTATGGCTTATTATTACTGGGAGTTGGCAAAACATCATATAAATAAAGTTTCACTCTACTTAACCAAGTACTCTGTTGGTAGGTTATAGATGTTTGGATAGCTAATAAAATAAAGACTTGTATAAGAACAAATAATATATTTATTCTGTAAATTAATTCCAATTTTAATTTTATCAAATTTGCTAACAATGAGGTATAGTCAAAATGTGCACTCAATTTGTGCTTTATCAACAGTAATGTATATTAGACAATGGTTCTTAAATACTATATCTGCATATTTCGATTTGGAGAAACTGTTTTAACGAGGCAGTGGAAACAGGAAGTGTCAATAACTCAGAAATGAAGTAAGAATTCTATATATCAAATTCAAAATTACATATGAAAACTATCATTCCACAGAATATATTACAAAATATGTTTATTTTATAATATTAATTTATAATATTTTATGCCTATTTTCAAATATCCTAAAACAATAAATAGGACTTCTTAGTTACGTAAAGAAATAGTATCACACATGCTACAACTCACATTTAAACATGTTTATAAGTAATCTGAACTGTTTTATGTAAAATGTCCGTCTCTCACATACACAACAGTTGCAAACGCTATGCTAGTTTGTGAATATCTCTGGAACCACAAATTGGAATATTAAAGAAAAACATGAAAATAAACATCCTACACTATTGGAAATCACATTTTATTATGCAAGAATGTATTGTACTCATGCTGGTTGAGAGAAACAGTTAAGTAGGAAGTCAGTTTGTTTTTCCTCTTATCCAAGAGCTTCTGCTTGCCCTAACTGGTCCTGCACTCTGAAGCAATGTCCACTGCTGACATCAAAGAGAAACAGCTTTAATTGAACCCAGCTGCTTTTTGTTTTAAGGACTTACTTAATACAGAGATGTGGGAAATGACTTCCTTTAAGACCGAATCTTTCTAGTCCCAAGAGTGGATGTTCAGAATTTGAGGTCTTGCTGTGCCAGTGTGGTGTACTGGCTTTCAAAGGACAGATGTGTCTTTGTGCTCTGTAATAAATTGAATTTTATGTGTGTGTTTATGGTATGTGGGACCCACGTGCTTTAAGGGGTCCAGGACTTGTTTGGATCTAAGAGTGATCTTTCACGAAGGGATCAGGAAATCTGCGAGGACACTAGTTATTTTCCAATGAGCCACACGGTCTGTTCCTTCTCTGCTTGTTGCTCTCTTCTCTTTGTTCTTTCTATAAGTTGACTTTTTCAGCTTTCTATAATTTCTACTCCAAAAATTTCAGCTTGTTCATTGCTTTGATCTGCAGTGACTCCAACCCTACTCTCCTGGATCTTTCAGTGGAAGCTCTCATTGCCATTTTGAGGGGCTTGGTTTTCTAGGCTTCTGCCTCCAAATTCCCATGAAAGAAGCAACCAGACTGGCTCAAATGGAATCAGATGTGCACCTCTGGTTCAGCTAAGTAAAGAAAAGCAAAATATTTAGCATGATGTCAAATTTATACATTAATCTTTCTAAAATTCAGTGTTTGTGATCTACTGGCAATTAGAAACTTCTTCCAACACAGGAATACTACTATTCAAAAATCAAATACTTTTGAGTCTTATTCTTCAGGAAATAAATGCTTTAGTACTAAGTAAATATTATAAAGTTTTTTTGGGGGAAGGGGTAACAGGGATTAAACTCAGGGGCACTCAACCACTGAGCCACATCCTCAGCCCTATTTTGTATTTTATCTAGAGATAGGGTCTCACTGAGTTGCTTAGTGCCTCGTGGTTGCTGAAGCTGGATTTGAACTTGAGATTCTCCTACCTCATAAACTTTGTAAGGAATGAATTTAGTGTGTGTATATAAAATTCCATCTGTTGAGGTGGTGATTTTTACAGTTTTGATTTCTGTGTTGCCAGTGGAGTATATTAAATAATTGAAGGAGTGAATGAATGATAAATTCCTTCTATAGTCTATCAGATGTATTAGACTGCATGACATAAAGAACAAGACCTTAGAAGACATTACACAAAGACCTACGACAGCTGTGTGCCTCCAGATTAGTCATTTACTCTCACTTCCCCCCACCCGACAAGGCCAGGTTCCTTTTCCTATAGTAATACTTATTATGTCTGCCTCAAATGTTCTTCCCAGTATTTTTTGTCTCACTGTAGAACCCATTCATTCTTAAACTCCTGGTCTGTGGTCAACTATTAACTTCTCTAAGGTCCTCCCTGATGTTTTTATGGCTTTTTATAAGTAGTCTCTTGTCGTTTTTCCTTCCTGACAATCTCCTAAATCTACGATTATCTTATTTTTCTGGTTATTTTGTCTCTTCACTATAATGAAAACTCTATATCCATATCCAGCTATTACCTGAATATTCCGATAATATTTTAGCATATATTAGGTCCTAACTATTATTTGTTCAATGTAAGCGTTAATAATGAAATAAGAAGGCCTAACTGATCACAATATTAATGTGGAGAAATTTGTATACTGCTGGGAATTTATGTGATAGGCAGCACACTGGCAGCATCATATGCTTCACAAAGCTGAGAAAAGAGCAAAGTTCTGCTAGGTTCAGGGAGGAAATTTGTGGGAAGGCAAGGACAAGGCATTACAAAGAAAGGGGCATGTGATCTCTGTGTTAAAGGACAAGCAGATTTATTTTTACAGACAGGGAAGGAGTGAAAGACATCCCAGGCAGGGTTCGTAACTGTTAATCATTTAAGTGATATGTGAGGGTAGGCCAAGGGGCACAGAATTCCCAGCATACCAACTGCAGTGTTTATACGCCTTCCTTCCTCACTCAAGAAATCTTAATGAGATGAAAGCATATTAGAGGAAGGTTATTATTAGTAATAATGTCTTCTCCCTTACTCTCAAAATATTTTTTAAAAGAGAGAGATCTAAAAAGCAGTTACTGTTATGACTTTGATGTTTCAAAACACTCCCACCAGTCTCTAAAATTGCCCCATCCGTGTCCTTAAGATCAGACCAGAAAACATCTTTTGTATCATCACACCTGTTTCTCACCCCTACGGAGCACCCCCTTATTTTCTTCTTTGTATGTTTCCTACAAATGTAAAAGAAATGATGGTAAAAACCTCACTTGGGCAAAACAGAAAGTTCACAACATCTAGTTTGTGACCTAAGACCAGCAAAAAGGGCTAAGGGCTTTGGGGGGTCAATCACAATCTCCATATCAGATTGTAGTCTGTCGCTTATGTTCCACGTAGGTCCCTAGGATCTGACACCTGAAAGAAGGAAAGATGTTTCATCTTACACGCAGATGGTATTCACTAACCATGAGCTCCTGGCCAGGTAGATCAGATGTTAAAATCTCAATAGCAATAAAGTCAGGGAGTAATCCTAATACAAGGCACTCAGCTGCAACCGAGGGAAATGAATCCCTGACCACAGACTCTCCACCACCCTGATCTTGCTTAACATCGCCCCCTGCTCCCCCCCCCCGCCCCAAAAGAAAAAGGGAGAATGTAAACTCAATAAAGCATATTTCCATGCTAGCAGTATGACTCCAAATTTTTATCAAGAACCCAATGATTCATTCATAATTTGGATAGGAAAAGAAGTTTGTCAGGTGGAACGTATTTGGCGCGACGTACAGAACCCTAACAGTTGTGGGCCCAGGCTGGAGTCATTTCAGTATTGTCTTGTACTTTTCCATGGCCCCGAAGATCAATGTTTTTAAAAACTCTCTTTCTATGGTGAACTGAGCACCGGGAGCGGGAGGGTGGCGGAGTAATGCTTTGCTGCTCGTGAAGCATTTCCTCCACAGACCTACCGCCATTCTCCAGTCCAGCCTTGTCAGTGTCCCAGGAAAGTGGACTTGGACCTGGCGTTGAGACAGCACTTCGGGAAGCCTACAACACAGAACAACATGAAGTATCACACCAAATAAGCAGCAGCTGAAAACAGTCCTACGAATCTGGGCCAAGGGAACAAGCATCATCCTGAGTCTTCCCACACTTGCCAAACTCACAAGCTCAAGAATTCAATCCAAAACGGCTGTTCTGAGAGCAAATTATATCAAGCTAGAACTTTATATTCATGTACCATGTGGCATGTATAATTTTATATTATCTTTCACATAAACTGAATTATAAAAACACTTCATGTAGTTAGATTTAAAGAATGTCAATGAATTTTATCAAAAAATAAAGACTGCTGTTTTAAATACCAACTCCTTAAATATATTTACTGATTTTTTTAATGAACTCATTTCTAAAAGAAATGGCATCTTATACTGATTAACAGATTAAAAGGTGTCATTTAAATGTTTCTTGCTCATTCACAGTGTTCATTAACAATATACCTAAGAAATTTATGTAGACTAACTCATCATTATCTGATATTCTTACCTTCAGACTAGTATTTATTCCTAATTTGTTGCTCATAGGGACAACAGATTAAGTTTTTTATACTCACATATACAGAAACACACCCACATTAAATCTAGAGTCACCAAGCTCAGTGCTGTTGAATCAGTAATAGTGTAATTGTTATGGGCATGAATTAATATATAGGTTTCCCAATAGTTGTTTAGAGAACTTGGAATCCTTTTCCAAAAAATTCTGATCCAGGGCTCTCTTCCAAAAAGTTAAGACTACTGTAAAGATGTTACCATAATTTTATACTAAATATGAAAGCCTCTGTTCTTCAAACTTTTTTGGCACATCTATAAAATAAAATTAAACCAAAAGTAAGTGGTGTTTCTTTCCAAATCTGGGAAGGCTTCTTTCCCTAGTTCCCATCAAGGAGATCCTAAATGAAGATATCATATTAAACTCTGAAGGTTAAATTGTAATTTTTCTGGCTCCATAGTTGGTTAAACTAGTTATATCATAATGGCTTGACAATAGTTTGTTTTCTATTCAATAATATTTAAATTTAGAAATTATTAACAGAACTTAATTTATTCTCTCTATAGGTGCAAGGGAAGAAGAAAATTTCTAGGCAATCTCTTCTAATGATAATTGTGATGAAATCTGATTTTTGAATAATATTTAGAATTTTTTTTCTTTATAAACATAAGTATCAACTTCAGGAATCATTTCCAGATATTCTGATACAAATCTATATCAGAGTCAAAGTATTGCTTGCTTATTTATGCAAAACTATATTCCTAAATAATTTTCTCTATTTCCAGTACAAAAGTATAATAACAATATTTAATAAATACCTAAATGCTTATCTGAAACAAAGATTAACACACTTTATCATCTCCATTACAATTTCATTTAGCTCTCTATGAAACAGAGGTGGCCCTGAAATGCAAGTCAGTTCAGAGAACTGAATATATGAATATATATGAATATATATGAAAATATATGAATCTTCCTCCTGGGAGAATTCTCACCATCGTCACATCATTTTGTTTCACACTTTTAGGGGCTTGATCAAAAAAGATGCTCTCAGAGATGCCTGAACGTTGTCTTGCTATGTAAAAAGTGACCATATAGTCTAATCTGTCCAGGACAATCCTCCTCTCTGTCAGCTATCACGGGGTTCCCATTTCACTTCATGTCCCAGTCTAAGTGAGAAATGTATTTTGTTAATTCAGGGACAACACAAGAAATTAGAATGATTTCACTCCTCCAACCTCAATGCAACTTGGGTTCTTAAAGACAGCAAAGGGGGTCAGGAGAGAGAGCAGAAGGGAAGAAAGGCAGGGACAGAGGATCTGGCCTTTGGCTCAGAAAAAGCATGAACATTAGGTTGGACAGACTGCATTATTGCTCAGCCTGTCTCATGATGCATCTAATCCGATGGATCAATAATATGTGGTCTATTTTCCATGAATCAAAGTATCACACAGAGCATCCTGATATTTGGAACGGGGTGAAGTTGGGATATACATTTGTGAGACTTTCTGGAATAAACTACTGAAGTGATACTCTGTGCTTACCATTTCCCTCACAGCATGCCTTTTTCTAATCCGAGATTACATGAAGTTAGATCTTAGCACCTAACGTTGGCTAAATTTATTTCTAGTTTTAATAGCATCACCTGTATTCCCTTTGTTGACAATATTGTATGATAATGCCTACAATGCTGCTATTGATGACCAGGATGGTGAGGACTGGGAAAGTAAATATCACAGAAAACCAGATTCACATTTGGGCAAAGACTAGGAAGAGCATCCAGATACCTGGGATTTAACTATGCCATTGTGAACTTGAGACATCAAAGCCATTTCAAAGCAAGTCAAGATCCTATAAAATTTTATTTATAAAACAGAAAGATGGACCTCTTAGAGGAGATTCAGATGAAACAAAATAGAAATGTTTTGTAGCTTATTTCAATAGTATAAACTAAGAATATATACTCTCTGCCCTGAGCGAGATTAGCAATAAGACCCCTTCACATCTAGCACAGCACACCTCCCCATCCTACAGACCAGTATCCACAATGATGTAATCACTGTGTATGTAGGAGTTTCTTATTTTCGTTCATTCAATTATTCATTCCTGACCCTTCATTGAAATTCCAGAGTGAGTCTAATATCTTTGTTTTCAATAGTCTGTTCTATATTGTTTTATGAAGGCATCAGCTAGCTATTAATGGTGATATTTTTCTCACTGGTTTCCTTCCTGACCTTCAATCTATCTCCAACTCTAATTTAGATTTTTAGCTCCCGGAGGCAGAAACTATACCTGTAACTCAATTTCCAGTAACAAACAATGTGCTTGCTCTAGGAATGTAGCTTCATTTCACTGTTCACTTTTTTGTAAGATTGTTTTATTTAATTCTAAGTAAACTTCCTGTCTTTTAAGTGCCAATAGTGTTATGCCTATTCTCTTAGTTGAATTAAGTCTTTCTTTAAAAATGATTAAAAAAAGTAACATAAAATGTACCATCTTAATCACTTTAAATTACATAGTGCATTTAGGTATATGCACATTGTTATACAATAGATCTTGAAAACTTTTTCATACCACAAAACTGAAACTACACACATTAAACAACTTCACATTTCCCCCTCTTCCCAGTTCCTGGTAAATACTATGCTACTTTCAGTTGTTATACATTTGACTATTTTAAATAATTCACATAAGTGGAATTTTAAATAAAATATAAAATACATTTATATAATATATATATGGTCACAAAAATGACAATGGTGATTTTATACCTTACTTATATACCTATTTAATCATTCCAAATTACTTTAAAATATATTAAGCCCCTCTCAATAAATACCTTCCTCTCCTGCCATGCTCCTCACACTTCCCACTCTTCCTCCCTTTCCATCATGGCCTCTAAAATCCTATTCCATTGTAAATAGGCTCTCTATAAGTCCTTGTCTTAACTGAAGCAAATTTTCCTAAAGGTTTCCTCTCTCCTTTTTTTTTTTTTCTTCTCTCTCTCTCTGAAGTCCTTTTGTGTTAGTCAGTTTTCCAGTACTATAATGAAATACCTGAGAGAATATACCTAAAAGGTAAAAAGGTTTATTTTGTCTCATGATTTCAGAGGTTTCAGTGCACGATTGCCTGACCCCATTACTTCTGGACTTGTGGCAAGATAGCACATCATGGTAGAAAACATAGGACAGAGGAAGCTGTCATATCATGGCAGGCATAAAATGAAGAGATACAGAGGAGAGAAAGAGAGGGGGAGTGGGGGAAAAGGGATCAGGATCTCAATATTCCCTTCAAGGGTGTGTCCTCAGTGGCCTAATTTCCTTCAGCATGGCCACACTTCTACCACCTCCCAATGGAACCACAGGTTGGCAACCAAGCCTTTATCATGTGGGCCTTTGGGGGACACTTAAGATTCAAACCGTAACACCTCTAATGGAGGCTATTTGTTCTTTCATAACTCATATTACCCAAGGTCATGCAGAGGGGTACAGGAAGAAATGTATTAGTTCATCATCACTGGGATCTTTTGGTTAGTAGTAATGGAGGATGAAATGCCTAGCTTAAGAAAAAAATCAAGGTCACTTGTGTACTTATATTGTAGGAAAGAAGTAGGAAGAGAGGTATTCTCAAAGACATAAACAAATATCCCTCCAACTTTTAGTCATCATCTCCACTTGTCATTGCTCAAACTAACTTTCTCAGAATTATTTTGCAGTCTTCCAGGCAGTTAGTCAGAGAGCAATATGACTGAAATAACCTCAGAATCTCATCATTTTTACCCTCTTCTCGAAGACAACTTCTAAAGTGCAATAACCTGCATCACAAACAATCATTGTCCATGAGGGACACTGTGTATCAGCTCAACCTAGGACATGTAAACACCTCACTGATACGAGGAACTAGACACTAAAATTGATAACTCCTGAAAAACCACCTGAAGTTCAGATTCCAGAAATAAAATACAATTACCACTAAATGAGAAATGGCATTCCCCCAGTACCTCATGTGAGTTTTAAGTCATTCCTTCCCTACCTTCCTCAAATAAAACAAACTTTTCCTCCCTCGAGGAATGCTATCCAGCATCTAACTTCACTGGTACACTACCATTGGTCAATTCTTAACTTGGAAGGTTCTGGCACCATCTTTTATAATATTCCATCATCACATTGTATAACTTCAATGTCCATTTGAATAATTATCGAATGGCCTTAAGTCCTAGATTCACAAACTTTTGAAATCCAATTATTTGTATTTTCTTTCTGTATTCTGAACCTCAAGCTCAGAACTCTTCCACTTCAGAACTAAAGCACTCTAATATTACACTCTGTAACCTCCATCTTCAACTCCCCACCAAATGTCCACATGGATAGCCAACAGAAACATCAGACTCAATGCTCTTAGAAGTTGACTGATCTCTTAAAGAAGATTTTTGTCCTACTCCTTCTACTCTATTTTCTGCCCTGTTGAGAAAAATCATTGTTCTAAATTCTGAATAAGTGAACTCAGGAATTACTTTTGAGTCTTCTTAGACAACAAAATCAGAAAAAGACTCCATCCGCGGTTTCCACTGTAGGAGCAGTTCTTTAATCCACTCCTCTTCTTCCCCTCATTTCCTGGTTCAGGCTCTAATTAGTTGTCAGTTTGAATTCTACAAGAGTCACTATTCTTATTTTCTTTCAAGCTACTTTCCACTGTGTTTCCAGAACAAATGTCCCAAAATACATGTGGACCAGTGTTTAACTAAAGATGCAGATGTAGACTAGTGACTTGTCCAAATCTCTAATCACGTGACAAGGTATAATAAAGAACTTTCAGTCTGAAAATACTGAAAACTTGACTTCCCATAAGACTTTCTGTAGAAAATTACTTGAGAAGTAATGACAGGTAAGAAAGCTGTAAGGTAAAAGCTCATCAACATAGCAAGATGCCCTAGAAAGCGTCTAGAGTTACTAAGTCATGAAATCACATTGTATGTGATTTATCTGGAGATGTGGAGCTAACAACCAGAATAACTGAAAGCTAACTTCCAGGGAGTGATGCTGGATGTAGAGTAAACCCTTTAGTGCCATTTAATTTTTTTAACCATATGCATATGATAATTATTGAGTGTATTACCAGAGATAATATTGAAAATATTTAATTTTTTGAATGAAAAACTAAATTAACTGTGATGGGCAGAAGAGCAGTTCCACTAATAAAGTTCACATCAAGGGAATGTGTTGTCTTACACAATAAAGAGATTGTGCAGATATGATTAAGGTTGGAGACCGTAGGCCTGGGAAATTATCCTGGTTTATTCAGGAGGACCCCATGTAATCTCCATGTCCTTAAAAGTGGAAGAGGAAGGCGGAAGAAAGCCAGAGGGATATGCAGTTTTGGAAGAATGATCAGAGGGATGAATTGCAGGCTTTGAAGGTGGAGGAAAATACACCACAAAGGTGGCACCTTCTTGTACCTGTAAAAGGTGAGGAAATGGGTCCTCCTCTAGAGATTCTAGGAAGAAAGGAAGCCCTGTTGAACCCTTGATTTGAGCCTATGAGATGGATGTCAGACTTCTATCCTACAGAACTTAAGAGAATAGATTTTTATTTAAATCACCAAGCTTTTTATGATTTATCACAATAATAAAACTAATATATGCACTGCACTTAAATAAGAATTAACACCTTTTGGTGTTTGCCCATCTTATTTATTTTATTTATTTTTTTGTGGTACTGGGGATCGAAGTCAGGGCCTTGTGCTTGCAAGGCAAGGACTCTACCAGCTGAGCTATCTCCCCAGCCCTGTGTTTTCCCATCTTAGACTTGTTTACTTTTTGCCTTTTAATATTAAAAATATTTTCAAAGGAATGCAAAACAGACCCTATACTTTTTCTATAGTGAAGGGTGAAGCAGAATGGATATACTGACTTCTCTTTCATTTTATTCCTTATGTTTCATGCATTTCCTTTTCCAAGTCTCAGTTAGGTTACACCTGGGTATATTCAGGGATAATGATGAATACTCAGTAAGGTAAGCCTCCATGCTTTGATATAACTGCTTGTGCAGTTATAAGTTAGGGTTTTGTTTTACTGTTCAGATTTGTAAAACATACATGCACAAAAAAAAACATAAATTTTCTAGTTAAATTCCTTAGTTATACCATTAACTGTAAAAACAACATTTGAGCCCTTAAATTATGTCACTTATACTTTCCATTGTGCTGTTAGTACGTTTAGTCTATTACTTTAGGGAATCTGTGCGCTGTCAGTAACAAGGTGCATCAGACATTAGATCTCAATGTTTCTGTAATAAAAATCCCCAACAGGTTCTTTTTCGTAGCCCACAAGCAAGTGCCTCCACCTATGTCTCTTTCCTTTGGCATATTGTGGAGTCAGCACACAGCAGCAACAGGTGAACTCCACTGGGAGTGAAAACAGTTGAACCAAAGACATAGCCAAATGACCACTCTGGATGTGACCTTGGACACGTTGTTTCTTGAGCAGCAAAGGTTTAACATCATCAGGGCTTTCCAAATTCTGATATCTCCAATGCCAATGTCAATTCTATACTCCCTGAGTAGAATAAAGTGATCTGTCACACCAATATGCAACCAAAGGAATTAATCAGTCGCCAGGACCTCGTCTCATTCATAACTCAGCTACGACATGTGTTTGATCCTCTGACTTTTCTTCTGCAGGAGGATTTTGCTTCTGCCATTTTCACCCAGGCACATTTTTTCTGTCAGACCCAGAAAATCATGAGTCAGTAAAAACTTCTCAAGCAGATCTAACTTGCTGAGCAGGCTGAGGACATATTCCAATTACTCATTCATTCCAATCCAACTTCCAGTGACTTCTCCCCCTCCTGTTTCTCGGAAATCCCAAGGTCATAGTGCTCACTGACCTCCTTTTGCAAGTAAGCTGCAATGCAGGATATCATATTTTTAGTTACTTATGCTCTTTCTCACCAAAGTTCTGGCTTATTCTAATAATATACAATAAATAAATTATCAAGTTGCTACGAAATAAATTTAACATATTTTCCAACAAGCAGATAGGGACCTGTCATTTATTTAAGCAAAGTTTTCTTGAGGGATGAAACATTTTTTCTAAAAATCGTAATATGATCAATATAAAAAAAGCTGTCAAAATCTACCCAAGAACAAGTACTGACAGTCAAAGCGTGTTCACTTCAAAATGGAAATGCAAAGAAAAAATACTCAAAATAGACAAAAATATTCTTTTTCTTGACAACATCTCACATAGGGAAAGGGAGAATAGTATAACTGTAGAAGAGGAGAGGGGACAGTGTTGAGATCTGTGTTCGTTATCTAGCTATTCAATGGACTTGGGCAGATTCCAAAATATCTTCAAATAAGGTGTTTTGTTGTCTCATGTCCCATTCACTGTCCCTTCCTGGGGGTCCACTTTAGCTTCTGACTTCAGTCCATGTCCTTTCTCATTTTTCCCTCAGTTTCTCTGTATACAAATTACTTACATGCCTTCTTCCTCCCACCTACATGGTCTTTCATACTAGCTACAGATCTCTTCTAAGCTCATAAACTCCTTGTACCTGAAGTAGCTGAAAAGAAAGTTTCAGGACATTCAGGAATTTATTAAGGAAATATCTAATAACGCACTCACACACACACACACACACACACACACACACAAATCCCTACACACACACACAGACCCCACCCTCACTAATTTTATGGTCCAGAGAAAACAAATGATATAAACAAAAATAATGACTTTTGGTAAATGTTCTTCAAAGGGAGTACTCAGGTGTTCTTTTAGTATTTGGTAAGTTGGCCATAAACTATTCTGGGTGGATGAGGAAATTTCACTAGGAGTAAATCTTGGTCTAAATACATCCTCAAAGCCACACCTACTCTGCAGTTGGCAATTTTAACATTTCAGTTTCCCCAAGTTCCAAAGTAGAAGAGTTAGATAAGTTAGATCTGACTTGTCCTTCATTCCCATATACATTCATAACCAGAGTCTATCACTTTCTGCCCTGGAAATCCTATAGAGAAATACTGTGGGAGTGGTTCAAAGGAAGGCTTATTTCCTTTTTGCATTAAAAGTCTAAAATATTTAAGCTCAGTCTCTGCACACTAATTACATGAGAATATGCATAAGAGTTCAAATATATCCCCTAGTATATTATATTTAACTGAACAGAGAATAAATGTGAAGAAGCCCAGTTAGCAGGCAGTTTTATTTTTTAATAAGCCAAATGCTCTATTTTTATTTTCTAAGCTCTAATTAACTTATTTAAAATATTGTTTAGCATTCAGGCAGTTTACCAGTATATCAAGTCTTCTTGTTATCAATTTTGGTTCCATTATAATGAGTCTATTTTTAATGAAGTCATGATGGAACATTTTTTGATGAGCCTTTTTCTTAGAAACATGAATAATTTTATCTGATTGTCTATATATTTTCCCCCAAGTTTTAGCATCCAGTCACAACATTTTTGGAAACAAAAAAAAAGTGAAGTAATTAAATGAGAGAAAAAATGGTTCCACTATCACTATCTTCATTACAGTTTAATTTATCTATATCAAGTATTCTTAGGCACTAACTTCAGGTATTTCAGCAAGAGCAGAAGTTTTTGCTAAACACTTTGACAATAACATGTTTTTACTTCTTATCCTTTAAAATAAATATATGATTTTGGTCCATGTGCAGTAAACTTGCCTTCCCTAAAATGAAATTGTCTTTGCCTCCCTATGGGAAAAGCATGTGCTTTGAGCTAGGTATACCTACACTCTAAGACTGAGTCTGTCATTTGCCAGCTATTAACCTTGGGTCAGTTACTCAACCTCTGTGAACTCTCTTCATCCATAATACAAAGACTATGCTTTCTCACCTTGGCACCATTAATATTTAACACCAGATTATTCTTTTTAGTAAGAATCTGACGAGCACAGTGTAGAGTGACCCTACTCACTCAGGGCCAGTACAGCCCATTTGTAAACACCAAAATTCTCAGTAGACACTGCCAAATATCTCCTGGGGGAAAAACTGTTGGGAACCACTGTTGCACACAACTGTTGATGAGTCCTGGCAAACAATGTTTAAACATTTAAACTTTGATGTATGTCAAATGTAATTATATATGTCAATAATCTGGCATATTTTGACACATAACACTTACACGATAGATTTCCTGTATTGATAAACCTGGATTCTCAACAATCATAACAACATTATATAAAGAATAAGAAACTGAAAAATTCTCATTATCAGGGAGAGCTCTGGTCATTATTTAAAAAGGAAATAATTCAGTGTTAATTTGATTAGAATTATAAGTTTTGGGTTATGCCTGTTTGGGGGGCAAGGAAAATCTAAATAACTTAAGGTATTCATCAATTCAGCAGATAACAATTTCAATACTGGCTGACCTTTTATCATTTTGTTTCACAAAAATGCAGCCGCTAGAACTTTAAACCAAATGTGAGACTTAATGAAAAGGTTCAGTACTGGGGGACAGGTTCAAATTACTGTTCTGTCATTTGTTGATCCAAGACTTTGGGAAAATTTCTAACCATTCTCACCCTATTTCCCTCACCAGCAAAACAGGGAGTAAGAATAATAATACCAACAGATAGCGTTTACAGGGATCCCTGAAATAGAGCTCAGGGGTTGAGCACCTAAGATCTTAACCAAGGATGGAGAAGTAAACACTTGATCAATGGCATTAATAAGAACTACCATTTATTATCTAGCTGTTATGAATCAAGCATTGGTCTAAGAGTATAGTTCCCCTAGTGTGTTCAAAATTTTTTTTAAAAATTAAGTGAATAATGTAAATTTTTGCTTGTTTATCTGAAACAATAATCGTCAAACATTAAAAATTTCCCAACACTTGAGTATTTTAAAAATAACATAAAACATTTTTAAAATACAATAAGCACCTAAATACTCTTTGCTAGAATTCCCAATTAACATTTTGTCTATCGGTGTTCTTCCTCACCCTCCCTCTCTTTTCCTCTCTCCCTTCCCACTCCTACCTACAGAGTTAAGCATGCATCTCCAAAATTAAGAACATTCTCCCATGTAATCACATTGCTTTTATCACACCTAAGAAAACAAAACTGTAACTAAATAATATCATCCAATGTGCTGCCCATATTGGAATTTCCCCAATGGTCTCCAAAATACCTTTGAAAAATGCCTTTTAAAGAAATAATGGAACTTCCGTATAGCTCTACCCTTTTAGTTATGTATACAGAACTACAAAAAGGTATATCATTTTAGATACTATATATTCCCCCTGAACAAAAGTGTTCCAAAGAAAACTCATACAAAAAAAGTTCTTGTTCCACAGTCATCTGTTTACAATGGGAAGAATCATCGGGAACAGAGTAGGGACCAAAAGAAGAGGGTCGTCTAGACATCAGAAAGATTTATTATGTTCTGATAATTAAATTCTTAAATTCAATACTAAAGTTTAATAAATATGCATATAAATATTAAATTCCTCCAGTCATCTTAAGCAAAAATACTATGTATCTGTTAGTGACTTAAAAAAACAGTAGAAAAGAAAAATCATTTTTCTACTTTTTATTTTTTATTATTATTCAATCTTTTAGTCAAGAAATATGTAGTATATTTTTTTACATATGTCTCATATGATAAGTAAAATTGAATGATTAGTATAAATAGAGATCTGAACAAAAAAAAACAGTTCAAATTCTATCATTATGTAATAGCATTACTTTAAATGAATCACACCTTAAAGTTTAGTTGAAAGGATTAACTAAGACAGGTTTACAAAAAATTAGCCAAATGTCATTCACAACTATACTTACAAATTGGTTTTTATTTATAGATTCATTTTTCTTTTCTTTTTTCTTTTGTGATACAGTGTATTGAACCCAGGAGTAGTCTATCACTGACTTAAATTCCCAACTCTATTTATATATTTATTTATTTATTTATTTATTTAGACCAGGCCTCACTAAGTGGCCAAGACTGGACTTGAATTTGAGATCTCCTGCCTCAATCTCCTCAATTACTGGGATTATAGATATGTGCCACCAAGGCTAGCCAGATTAATTTTTCTTTAGTGGCAAAGGAAAAGGGTCTAGGGACTGGAGGTGTAGCTCAGTGGTAGTGGTTCAATTAAAAAAAAAAAAATCTGAGAACTTATTAGACCAGAAAGGAAAAAGATTAGGAATTCAAAACAATTAGTTGGATGTGGTGGTGCACACCTTTAATTCCAGTGACTGGGCAGACTAAAGTTTGAGGACAGCCTGGGTAACTTAGAGACACCCTATCTCTAAATAAAAACAAAAAGGGCAGAAGATTAGCTCAGTGGCAGAGCACCTGTGGGTTCTATCCCCACAACCACAATAATAATAATAAAAATAATAATTTACAATAATAAAATAACTAGGCTTCCATTGCTTACAAAGCAAACAAAGCAAGTTAATTTTTAATATGAGATTAATTCACTTATGGGTCATTTGCAAATGTTTAACAAAGTACCTTGGGGAGTTGGTACAGAGGCAGGTAACTGAAATGCTCTCACTTTTCTGTGAGTCAGTGAGCCTTGGGGAGGAGGGAGAGAAATTATAAATGACTCAAATAAAAAGAATGTACATGTTTTTATGTTCTTGGCAGCTTTCACACTTATTGGGCACATGTTGAGGTGTCCCTCTTCCAAGGACTTCTTAATTTGCATAGATTGCAGCATACAAGACTCATTATTATCATCACAATTTTTGATAAAATTAAAAATGTTATTAAGTAAATAAATGCAATATTCAAAATTTGTCTAAAACAACCAAAATATAAATGTTTATTTCTCAGGGTAGTGTCAGCCATATTTGAGATTGAATATATCTTTCCAAATCTTTAACAAATTGATCAAAAGCTTTACAAACAGACCCAGGAAAGAATTAGAAAAGTTTCTGTGGCCATTTTTTTAAATGTTTTCTTTTCTTTATTGTGTGTGTGTATGTTTTCTTTTCATATGTATGCATATATATATATATATATACATAAACACACACACACATATACGAATATATATATGAAACACTGTGGTGAGAGATAAAGAATGAGAGAAAAAGAATAGGAAAAGAAAGAAAGAAACAACCATGAGAACTCTGAATATATACCAGTCAGCTAACTAAACAAGAAATTCTTTATGGCACTTTAATCTATGTATCTATGTGCTTAGTCTAATTCACTGTATTTACTGTTGTCATGTATACAAAAAGATTGCTTCTCATGCATGCGAGGCCAGTGCTCTGCCACTGAACTACATCCCAGCCCTGCTTCTCATATTTTGATCACAGAGTAGCTAGAATAGATGTGTTGATCTGAATTATAAACTGAAGACAGACTTCAAAGGACCTTGGAACCAGGGTTGCAAAGTTAAGGTAATGGATTAAAGAGGAAAAAGAAAAGGTTATATCTGAGGGACGTTCCCCAAGGAGGATGAACAGGTCCTTGAAACGGATTAGATGTAGTGAGTGAAGCACAGGGGCTGGTAGGAAAACTCCCAGGTGGTCGGGCGGGAGGCCAGTATCCAAGACTGAAAACACAATAGGTCAAGCAGATGTCCTCTGCGCGGGTAAACAGTGAAGAGAGGAAATGGTGATATAATGACTTCCGTTTTAGAAATGTCGAATTGGTAGTGCCTGTGGAATACTTGGAGGAAAACAACTGTGGGATACTGGATGCATAATCCGAGTTTGCAGTGATAACGATCATGAGAGTTTCCATTTATTGCCAGATTTCATGCTAAGCCTTTTATACACTATGACACAATTGCTAGCTCTCTCTACATATCTCCTCCTTCAGCAAATACATTCGCCTGCACTAATCCCTTCCTCTGTACTAAGTGAAGACCTGATAACTGGCTGAGACCATAGCTACCTGGAATAAACACTGTTTCCCAGCCTCTTTTGTAACTAGGTGTCACCATGCCACTTGTGATCAACAGGTAGGAATGGAAGTGCAAGTTCCAGGATTTGTCTTCAAGAAAAAACTTTATCCTACCCAGTGGCGAGAATTCAGACAACACCTAGATGGCTAGAATAGACACACACACAGGAATATAAATCATACACGGCATACCAAATGAGACAGAACCTGGAGACCAAGAACTGTGTGACACCACACCATCCCAAGACTCCTAGTGAGAAGCACTCATGGTAGGAAAATAACTTGTCTTTTGTTGAGACCACTAATATTTGCACAATCTACCTTTTAAAAAAAAGTAAATCACAACTAGGATATATATGGTATCTAATTCTCATAACAACACTAATTGGTAAATACTATCATTATCCCATTTGGAAGTGAAAAACCCAGACTAGGAGGAGCCAGGGGGCAGGTTGGTCCAAGGTCATTCAAAGGGGAAGCAGAAATACTAGGATTTAGTCAAAGCAATATGATGGCAAAGACAGCACCAACATCTGAGTCAGATGGTCATCAGAGATGACTATTCCAAAGCAATCCTACACACATGAAAATTAATCTTTTCTTTTTTTAAAACATTTTATTGACGTGTGATATAAGAGAGAAAACTGCAATTTTATTTTTAAATGAGGAACATATTCAAGTAAGGCATTATCCTGTTTCTAACCTAAATTCTTCCTCATGTTTTACATGTTTGGTTTCCCTTATCCCCAAAGACCACCTCAACACCATCTTTTCTGTGTCTATTTCATGACCTTGTGTAAGCACCATTAAAGTACTCTGGCAACTTCTCTTTCTTGCAAGCTAACTGTAACCCTGTGTCCCTACACTTTTCTTTATGGTCTTAGTTTTCCAACTCCTTGAATTATTCCCACTGTAAATCTTGGAACATTTTTTAATTCTTCTCAATCTTTTACCTAAGTACTATTCATGGTAGCAAATTTAGCAGCAAATATGGCTTGAGACTGAATTTTTCACATCACTTCTTTACACCAGGCCAGGATTCAGGCATTAGCACACCCACCATACCTCAGTAGAATTAAATACTTAGTGAATTAAGAGGTTCTTTCTGTTTTGAAAAAACAAAGAGAGTTTTGTATTATTTGCTGAAAATCCACACGAATAACTTGAAAACAAAGGGTTTGCCAAATACAATCTGTTCTTTATGTTTTCAGAATTTATGTTGGTTTGACATGATCCACTAAAGCATATCTGTGGACAACAAGGCATGGGAAAGAGTGGTGCAGAAGTTTTCTTTCTGGGACAAGCCCAGGAGAAGAGCAGGCAGGGAGGGCTAGAAGGTGAATTCAGAGCAGGTCAATGGTCTGAATAGGAATAAGCTCAGGAAACACAGCTTGCTATCACACACCTCCAGAAAAATCTGGGGTTCAAAATGCTTAGATTCAAAGATATTCCTGCTATTGTAAAATCTCAAGGTGGTTTAGGAGAAGTTCATGTATTTCCAGACACTCTGATAATAAGCTCCAGGAAAGGAAATAGCTTTTGGTAGAAAGGACTATTCAAAGGTAAGAATCATTCTTGTAAAATTTTTAGAAGGAAGAAAAATTAGCAGGGGAATTGAAATTCATCAGCATTGTAAACCAGTTACAGAGAATAAATAACATGGTGGAGAAAAAAGGAAGGGAGCATCATATATGCAAACAGACAAATAATGTGGCCCAGCATGGTGGCACATGCCTGTAATCCCAGTGGCTCAGAAGATTGAGGCATGAGGATCTTGAGTTCAAAGCCAGTTTCAGCAGAGGCACTAAGGAACTTAAATAAAATACAAAACTCTAAATAAACTACAAAACTAAGGAACTCTAAATAAAATACAAAAAAGAGCTGAAGATGTGGTTCAGTGGTTGAGTGCCCCTGAGTTCAATCTCCAGTACCAAATAAATAAATAGATAGATAGATGATAGATAGATAGATAGATAGATGATAGATATAGATAGATAGATAGATAGATAGATAGATAGATAGATAGATAGATAGATAGATAGATAGATAGATAGATAGATAGATAGATGAAGCAAGCAAAGCTCTGGAGATACTATCATTAGAAATCATGATTTATTTATTTGTTTGGTAGTGGCAGGGATATGAAATTTAGATTTCAAAGTCTTCTACCTCATACAAAGAAAGAATTTCTCTAATAAATAGGCATTGGTGCTTATAAATTTAAAAAGACTGCTAATCCAATGGGAAGGTAGATGAACAGAGACTTAACAAAAGAAGGAAAACCAATAGTTATTCTCTATGTGACTTACTGTCCCACCCCACTCATAACATGATCACTGAAAATTAAATTTGCAATGAGATAATATT
Source organism: Sciurus vulgaris (assembly GCF_902686455.1). Lineage (NCBI taxonomy): Eukaryota > Metazoa > Chordata > Mammalia > Rodentia > Sciuridae > Sciurus > Sciurus vulgaris. The sequence goes on from NC_136468.1 coordinate 29,592,868, forward strand.
TTTTACCCTACTAGATTGGCAAATATCAAAATAATAAAATGTCATTGGCGAAATGTGTAGCAATAGGCCATTTCATAATTGCTGGTGAGAGTGCAAACTGATGCAACTTCTTAAGAGGATAATTTGGCAATGTCTTTCCAAGTTACAAATGTACAAAACCCTTTCACCTAACAGCATCACTCTTTGAAATTAACCCTTCTCATATGCTCCTACATGCATAAAATGACTTGTACTTAAGTTTTTATAGAAAACTGTTTTCTTACCATGACAGAAAATTTGAAACAATACAAGTGTACATCATTGGAGGCCTGTTTAGATAAATTATCATTCACTCAAACAAGGCAATACTATTTACCTGTCAAAAAAATTGAAAATGAGATCTGTATGTATCCATCTGGAACAATTTCTACATAATATTAAGTGGAAAATAAGGTGCAGAATAAATTGTACACCATATTAGCATTGGCCTAAAAGTGTAGAAAGGATCTATATTCACCTGTATATAGAATATTACACCATACTAGCATTGGCCTAAAAATGGTAGAAAGGATCTATATTCACCTGTATATAGAATATTACACAAGAATTCATTATATAGAATATCTCTGTTCAGCCAGGGAACTAATACTATACTAATAATATTATCCTAGAAGGAAAATGGATAGATGGGAGACAGATATCAAAGGCAGGTTTGGAACCAAAGAGATAATGAATATAAAAGCACTTTGTAAACTATAAAGCACTATACAAGAAAAAAATTATGTCTACACTTAACATTATTGACTGATCCTGGATCTCTAACTGGCCATGATAATATTTTTATTGAAACTCAAAGTTAAAGGCTGAAAATTTAAGAATGGTACATAAATGCTAACTTCAAGATTTGTCAATTGTTTTTCTGGATCCTAATAATAATGTTTAACTTTAAACAGAAATTGGAATTCATTTTGTGTCACAGAATAATCAAAAATGACTGTGTGTGACTCACAGAACACATTTCATGTAATAAGAAAGCTTGTGATCTCTAAGAACTTTCCTGTGAGGCTTTGCATGCAAGCAAAAGGAAAAGAACGTTTATGAAATGAACAGTTCTCCTATTAATTAGAGTATATACATATAATTACAAATGTTCATACATCAAATTAGCCCAAAGAGAAATAAATGTTCTGTGTATATCCCACAAGAGGGATGCCAAGTAGGATTCATTCATCTTGCCAATTCCTTTTGATTGACGGTGTCTGCCTGGATCCTTCTTTTGCACAGCATTCTGAGGTAGGTCTGCACTTAGTGGAAAAGAGGACTGGAGCAACTGTGTCTGCTGCATACGTGGGCATGAGGAATGGAGAGAAGGCCAGCATCTGTCTATACATGCTTTATGTATCTCCATAAGTTTCCTTTCCCGCTGTCTTTCTGCCCTTCCTCACAATATTTTTCTACAAAAGTATTTTCAGGAAAGAGGATTGCATGATAAGGATTTATGCAGCCTGGTACGGAGAAAGAAAGAGGTCTTCCTCTCCCTAGAACTCCTTAGAAGGAGGAAAAGATGAAGAATTGTAAGATGAACATAGCTGAAGCCCAGTTAGACACCTCCAGCACTGGTTATTAAATTAAAATGTGTAAGGGTAGGAAAGATACACATGAGCTAGCTCATGTCAATATCACTAGACTGTACTGGCATATAATCTAATCAAGGAAGTTCAAGAATTTGTCCCAACAACAGCTCATTTAATTCAACATCACCTCCCACAGAAGTTGCATGATGTCCTCTTTGTGCAAGTTCCTCTGCTCAGAGCTGTAAAAGATGCCAACAGTAACAGTACATGTGACTCATGTGAGTTTTCAATACAACTAAACATGAGATGTTTTGAGAAATTCAGATTAGTGATAAAAGTAGCATGTGGTAAACTGTTAAAGGTGGCACATCAACAACTGCAATACTTTGGGCAAGTGCAGTCAGGCTGAGTTTTATGGAGGGTGTATCAATATGAACAGGTTTTAGAGAATGAATAGGACTTGCCTAAGCAGGAGAAGTCCAGTGACTTATGGAAGTAGAAGAAATAAGGTTGGAAAAATGTGTCATTATTTGATTTTGACAATCAAGTTAAGGCTGCTGTGTATTCCGTTATAAATCCTTTGAAGATTTTTGTCAGGGTATTAAAATCTGCAAAGTAGCAATTTAGGGATGTTACACTGACAGCAATGTCTAAGACAGACTGGAGGAAAGTCAAGAAACTTGTGCTGGGTACATCAAATTGAATATTCCTGGAATTGTCCTGGCTGAGGTGATAAAGGTCTTAATAAGAGCAACAGCACTGGAAATGGAAAGGAGATAATGGATTATAAAAAGAGAAACTAGGGAGTAAGAATAGGCATGACATAGTAGCCACTAATTATGAAAGAGATTTGAGGAGTCAAGGTTCTTACATGAGGAGAAAAAAAAAAAGACTAACCAAAAAATTCTCCCAACTGGAATTATGTCCCTCTTGTGAGAAGGAATACACACAGTGCTTTTAAATCTGTTTCAGTATTTATTAAGTTTGTGGTCACTATTTAGTCATCCAACTCCCTTTATAGACTGTGAGATGCTGAGTAGTAAATTCCATGCTCTAGCTGTGGTACAACTGGTAAAGAAATGGTTGTATGTATACAAAACAAAAGGAAGGGAGAAGAGAGGGAAGGAAAGGGAGTATCTGTTTTAGAGCGAGAGATGAGTAATGGAATTTCTTTACCTGAACAGATGGAAGTCACAGTATATCATTCAAAAAATACATTTACATTTTATTTAACCTATTCATTTTTCAAAGATTACCTTTATTACTGTCCACTCAGTGCAACCCATGGTACTGCCCACCCTCAAACATATATTCTCAATACCAAGTTTGTGCTAAAAATCATCTCCCAAGATTCTACAGACCCATCTTAGAGGGAAATTATTCTACAAAGGTATTCGAAGGTTTCAGCAAGGCTTCTGAAGGGGTATTTAGTTACAATAAACAAAAGTTTAAAATGTGCCTAACTTTGATCTTCCAATTGAATTTTAAGGAATGAATTCTAGGTGAATAAACATGGCTTATGAAAAAAGACTCTTAAGGGAATGCTTGTCACAGGAGTTCATAACAGCAAAGTTCTTTGAGGACTGGCTAAACAAATTACAGAAGAGTTGTAAAAAGGAATTCTTTGTAATTATTACAATGATGTCTTAACAGATGATCAGACAGAAAGATGCTTCCTAATTATTGTGACAAGCATAAATTACAAATTACAAAATGAATATATGATATAATCCCCTTCAGGTCATACATATTATCAAAAAGTATATTAAAATATTAACAGTAATTATCTATGAGTTGTGTTATTATGGGTGATATGTATTGTTTTATTTATTTACAATTTTCTTCAGTAAGAAACTGTCTTTTGTACTAATCTATACTTTAAATCTGAAGAACATATAGACTTTATCCTAGTCACATTTGTATGTCCCCAGCATAGCACAGGACATACACTGAAGTGTTCAATAATTATGACATGAAGTTATATTAAATATGGTTATATTAAAACTATAAATTAAATCAAACTCATTTGTGATGTAAATATAATAAATGCATATTATTGACAGGGAGCATTGTGGCAATCAAAACTGAAAGTAGCAGTGCATCTCTGAAGAAACACGATCTATAGATAGCTGAAAGAAGAAAACCACCCTGTCACTAGGTAGCAGAGGCAGAGCCTGAAACTTAGCAAAGGGAGGTGCTATGGTTTAGCTCTGGAATGTCCCCCAATGTCTTACATGTTCAGAGGGGGACTTTTGAGAAATATTGCATCATGAGGGCTGATCCATTGATCCATTGATGACTGAATGGCCTTCTAGTGGTGAGACCTAGCTGGAGAGGGCAGGTCACTGGGAGCTTTCCCTGGAAGGGTTTAATCTTCTCCCCAGGCTCTCTGCTTCCTAACTGCTATAAGCTGAGAGCTTTCCTCCACCACACTCTTCTAACATGATGTTCTGCCTCACCTCAGGCCCATGGCAATGGACCTGGCTGACCAAGGACTGAAACCTTTGAAAAGATGAGCCAAAATAAAACTTTCCTCCTCTAAGTTGTTTTTGTCAGATATTATGATCACAGTAATGAAAAGTTAACTGACAAAGAAGGTAACAAGTACACTGACTCATAAGAGCTGCACCCTCACCTGTGGGTCTAAAAATTCCAGGCTATGAGCCAACAGGACTGACTCAGCCTTCCTTAACCTGCCTTCAAGAATTTAACTGAAAATAACTTCTCAGACCCTAGCTATGGTCTGAATGTGTCCCCACAAAAATCTTTACATTGGAATCTTAACCCCCAAGGTAGTAATATTGGAAGGCACAGCATCTGGGAGGTGATTAGATCACAAAGGTAGATCCTCATGATTGGGACTAATACCCTTACAAAAGAGACCCCAGAGAAATCCCTCATCCTTCCCACGTGTAAGGACATAGCTAGAAGACTGCTGAACCAGGAGCTAGTTCTTCACTGGACACTGAGTTCACCAGCACCTTGACTGTGGACTTTCTAGCCTCCAAAAACATGAGAAATAAATTTCTGTTGTTTATAATCCACCTAGTTTCTTGCACTTTGTTATAGCAGGCTGAATAGACTAAGATAGCCCCAATCAGTGAGCTCATTTCATACAAACAAGATGAACACTTGGAATCCTTCATTTAGCAGACGACGTCTTCTGAGAGAGACAATGTGGTATGGAGGAAGGAGTTTTTGGAGTCGAAATGAGAAACAACCCTGCCACAAGCAGCATGTGTGAAGTTTGGCAAGTCATACTTTTTGTTTTCACTTGTAAGGTATGAATTCCAAAGACAGCCCTGTCATCACAAGATCAGGAATAAAATGAGGCGATAACTGAAAAAAAATTAAGTGCAATAACTATTAAACTATAAAATATCTTATTTAATTTTACTCCTGGCAACTAATAATTGAAAATTTTACCATCAAGTCAGCCTCCAGAGCAGACTGAACATAAGTAAATTCATGTCCCTCCACAGAAGATATGCAAGAAGAAAGAGCTTGCATTACAATGTTTAATGTATTCCACCTAAGGCAGGAAATAGATCCCACTCATCCTACTGACTTCCTACCTACTTATTACCTACCTCTACCAGCAGAAGAGACTAGGTTAAAGTGAGCACACGCCTAGCAAGTGTTCTGCCCTACTCTGCATATTAGGAAAGTGGTTGTTGGGTTCTTGTTTATGAGGAAGGGACCTGACGATTCTTACATTCTGGCATCAAATCTGATCCCTCCAGCACACCACACCTACTGTGCTATATACTTTCCTCTACCAAAACGTGTCATCTCGCTTCTAATCATTAAAAATTAACACTTAACACTTCAGCCTACACTGTGATCTCAGAGAGGGTAAGATCCACCTGGTTAGTGTTCAGCGTTGTAACTTGAGTTTACTGCAGAATATACCTAAAATGCAAACGGTGTTCCATAAACGTATGAAACAAAATAGCTGGGCTAAAAGAAGGGTATGACAAATACATGATGCTTTAGGCATGTGGAGTATTTAATTAAAATTAAATTAAAGGGTTTTAAAAGCAGGCCCAGAACCAAGGTCCCTCTAAGCTTGGATTGTTCCTGCTCACTCAGGTGCAGAGAAGAGACTCTATCTGGACTTTCCTTTTCTACTTCAAGGCCAGACTGCAACAGGGAACACACTGCTTTCCATTCCTGAAGTGTCACCATCTATCTCAGAAAGGAAGAAGGAGGCATGCAGCCACACCTGCGTGGACTTTCATTGCAAGGTAATGTCTATTTCTTGGGCTTATTCACATTCCGAAGAGAACGTTTTCACAAAGTTGTTTTTCAGTCTCTAGAACAATTCATTCATGCTCCATAATCATCTGTAGCCCCTCTCCTTTATAGAAAAAGGAGTATATGCACTTCTGAGTCATGTTAAACGGGTGGGTAATTATACCTTGCGACTGTCTCCTTGTACATAACTTTCTCCTGTGGAATCTGTCTTTGATAGTTTATTCCAGTGAATCTCCAAGGGATGAAGGGGAAATTGCCCCTACAACAGGTACAGACATTCATAAGACTTGATTTCAATTTCATAAACTTGTATTTTTACCTACCTTAATCTGCTTGTTGTTGCATATCATTGCTATGTGAGGCTTTGAAAATTAAATAGATTCTCTCCAAAGTTTTCAGATAAGTAATTGTTTAGTGACATATTTTTTTCTATACCAAAAATATTAAAATATAATATGCCTTAACTGGGGGAAAGTCACTAGGTACAAATGAATAGTTAGATTAACACATAAATCTGCTAAGTCACTGTACTAAACTATGTTAAACTTGTTTACAAGTATAAGAACCATGAACAGGGATGTTCAGAACTGGAACAAAGGGTGTAGTTTTGCTTAAAACGTCTGGATCTAGTAACATGTACTGATAGTTGGTGGGAATACATGCTATATTTCATATCATTTTCCTCTTATCTAACCTTCAACTTCTTTTTCATACCTGTACCAGACTACAACCCTTTCACATACCCACATTTGTACAAATAAACAGCCTGTTATAGTTTGACCTTAAAGCTCATGTGCTGAAGAGCCGGGTGTGGAAGCACACGCCTGTAATCTCAGCAGCTCAGGAGGCTGAGGCAGGAGGATCGTGCGTTCAAAGTCAGCCTCAGCAAAAGTGAGGTGCTAAGCAACTCAGGGAGACCTTTCCTGTAAATAAAATACGAAAAAGGACTGGGATGTGACTTAGTGGCCTAGTGGCCCTGAGGTCAATCCCTAGTACCCACCTCACCCCCCCCCAACACACACACACACACACACACACACAAAATACTCGTGTTGAAATCTTGACCTTCAGTTGATTGAATTACTGGGAGGTGGTAGAAACTTTAGGGGAGCCTAGTTGAAGGAAGCTGGTCACTGGGGGCATGTCGTTGAAGGGTATATTAGAACCACAACACCTTCTTCTTTCTTTCTTCTTCCTGGCTACCATGAGGTAAGCAGCTTTGCTCCGCTATGCACTTCCTGCCTGAATGTTCTACCCCACCACAGGCCCAAAGTGATGGGACTGAGAGACTGTGGACTGAAACTCCAGAAACTATGAACCAAAATAAATCTTTCAAGCTGATTGTCTCAGGTGTTTCGTCAAGGCAACAAAAAATTGTCTAAAACATAACCATTTACTAATTTATGAAGAAGTCTTGAAGAAAAGATAGGATAAAATAAGTAACAATGTGAAGAGGAAAAAACTAGGGAATGACAATGTAGATTGTTGGTTAAAATAAAATGCATGACAACAAAAGGGAGGAAGTGACTGGGGAGAGGTTAAGTGTTACTAAACAAATATCCCTTCGAAGAACAAGAAACAGAATGATCTCATGTTTTATCAAATCTGCAGCCTCAACTCATTCAAGGTGGTTTCAATATGATGTGGAGAGTGGCACAAATGAACTTTAGTGTCAAATGTCAAAGTTTCAAGGCTTTGCTTTAGATTACTAGCTGTGAGAAAAAAATATGCCCATCTGACTTGTTCCTTATGAAACTCTGTCACACAGCCAGTGATCTTGTTTAAGTCACAAGCAGTTAAAAAGATCATTGTTCAATTAAAATGTCTCCAAAAAAATAGCTTTCTGGCATCTTACCTGGTTATTTTGAAACTTTGTACAAAAAATAAAAATTTTAAAAGACTATAAAGGAAATCTATATTTGTAAAGGTGTCCAGATCTCTACACCAAGAAAAAAGGGAAGACCAAGTCTTAATTTTATTTAAGGTGCTTTTCCTGGCAATCCTGTCTTAACTTTACCTGTGCTTCTTCTTTCAGCAAAAGCAATTTTGGTCTGGACTACTACTGGTGCAACAGCCACCTTTGCAGGAGATATAAAAACCTTACTTATTAAGGATTGTTAAAACAAAACTCCTGAGACAGAGTTCTCTGAAATCAAAGGGTTTATGGAGCCAATACAGATGCTGGACCAGGATAAAGGACCAGGTCCTGGGACAAGCTCTCAACTACCAACAGCCACTATGTCAGCTGGACCTAGGAGCCAAGATTATTTTGATAGTGAAAATTTGGGGAAGGAAAGCACAAACTCGTCACACTGAACCTGCATTGGCTCTATCTAGGTAGGGCAGGGCAAGACTAAACGGGAAAAGTTCCAGGACAGAAGGGTAGTTCATAAGGAGAAGTACTTGTTGCCTCTGGATGGGTTGGGGTGAGTAGTAGAGGCCGTTGATACATAAACAGGAAGTGGTGGTGCATGGGGCTCAGTCAGTAGGGTTTTAAATCAAGGTTTTAACATATATCCAGGAATGTGGAACAGTAATATTCATTCACTGCAACCACTGTCAGTTTTCTTGCTAGTTACTATAAAACCAAAAGCCAAATATCTTTACAACACAAGCTAACCCTTATTTTCCCAAAGCGCTCACCCACAACAAACTAACCCTGAGTCCAAAAGCCAATAATATTGCGGGGCTCAATACAAAAAGAGCACAGCTCAGTCCAAGAGAAATTTACAAATCCTGGGGGTTCCATGAGGAAGACAAGGGACATCAAAGGAGTCAGCTGGCACCTTTCTTGCATTCCTCAAGGGGTCTTGTACATTACTGCAGACTCCTTAAGTTCCTTCTTATGTTCACAAGAACTGCTAAAAGACAAAATTACAACAAATCTAGTTTTTGCAGATCTTAGTTGGCTTTAATTGCGATTCTAGAATTGGGAAGCAGTCCAGACTAAAAATGGTTCAGAATGCTGTCCCACCACATGGGCAGCTTATATTTATAACTATAGACAAGGAAGTGACATACAGAAAATGGAAATGAGGTATACAGACAGCATGATTGGTTATAGTTAATGTCTGTCTTTTTTTTTTTTTTTTTTTTTTTTTTAACATGGTTTGAACAGGCCTGTTATTGGCTGAGACTTAGCTACTCATTACAAAAGGAGGTTACAGTGTATTTACACATCATGTTAGGTTACAGTTGGATATGTACAGGAACACCATAGGACAAACTTGAAATATGCACAAAGTCATCTTTAGGCCAAACTTAATTCAGTGTAGCAATTCTCTTATTTCAGATAATCTCATAATTTGGCCTAACTTTGTATTTTAGGCTTTTCTTTCAATTTTGAGAGGTTGTCCAAAACTTGTCGCACATATATCTCTCTTCTTTACATCATCAATGGACTTATTTGAACTCAGCTCTCAACAGGCAATAGTATATCAGTAGGTTTTGTAAGATTGCAACAAGAGAATAGGAGAGTAGGGGCAAAAGTATCAACAATGAATTATCCAGGTTACTTATTTTTTTTTTAAGGCTTAAAATAGAAGGGACTTCCTTTTACTGACTCAGGCAATCTGGAAAAACTAGTGTTTTAGGTTCTGTCTGCTCCCTTAAAATTCAGTTTGATTACGTGCCACTTAGCATGAGTGAATTCATTTTGCTTTAGTCGGGTTGGCTGGTGCCTAGTGCAGGAGCTCAGTCCAAAACAATTACCACTCATACTCATGTTTAAGAATTTCCTCCCTCTGAGGGAGGGTCTCAGTTAGGTGAGAGGTTGACCAAAACTTAAGGTATTAGTGCTACTCTCAGTTACTATCATTTTGAGTTTCTGGTCTCAACATATTATCCATAGGATATGGTGTCCTCATGATAATGCATCTCTTTTAGTTTTTTATCCTTTCAGTCAAAGATCAAGAATATTTGACATTCAGATGGCTGAATGCATATATTTAAAATTTTTTGAGAGAACAGTGCAACAAGGAGACAATAGTATGACTCTCTGCAAAATAATGCCAAGTTTGGAGAATGCTTATCCAGGATCCCCAAGAACCAAACCAACTAAAATTGAACCGAATAAAGAATAAGTCTGAGGTTGAACAGTTACTGGGCAGATGCCCTTGAGAAGTAACTTTTGTGTAAGGTTGCCGTGGCCTTTTTGCAAGGTTGTGGTTCTGGAAGAGTCCTTTGTGATAGCTATTATCAGACAATCGTATGCAAGAACTCTTCCTTCATAACTTATCAGCTTACTTTTTTTTCCTTCTTTGTTAAGCTGGCACAAGCTATTCCATTTCTATTCTGACAACTTTCACATTGGGCATCAGGCATTTTGTGACCTCTTGTGTGACCTACACATCATGCATGAAACATGTTCCTTGAAATTAGCATCAACTTGTCCAGCTTTGTCTCACAGGAGTTAAAGAACAAAGCAGTTCTCACTCTCAGTTGGAGGGCTGCAGGTGAATATATGTTAGAGATAACTAGAATTTCAGGATCTAGTCCAACCTATGAGTGGGTCATAAAAACAATGAACAGGTAAACTATGGTAAGTTCAAAAGAAAGAAAGTTACTGTGGTATGCTAATTTTAAGTCCTTTGGGTATAAACTGAGGAGTGGGATGATGATATGTAATGGGGGTGGGAGGATGGAGGATGAGAGGAGAATAGAGGAACTTTAGATTATGCAGAGGGAAATGAGAGGGGGGTATGAAAAATGGTGGAATGAGACAGACATCATCACCCTCTGTACATGTATGATTACACAAATGGTATGAATCTACATCGTGTACATCCATAGAAACGAAAAGATGTACTCCATTTGTGTACAATGAATCAAAATGCAGTCTGTAAAAGTAAAAAAAAAAAATTAAAAAAAGAAGTTTCTTTAAATTTAGAAAATGAAACATTAAAATAGCCAGTAGTGTTTCAAGTAAAAGAGCTATAAAAAGGGTTAGAGGTATGTATAGAATGGGGAAAGCCTGGGTTCTTGATCCACAGCACTGCAAAAATAAATAAATAATAAATAAATAAATACCCATAAGTCTTCATCAGTTCCTTCAGGTTTATGTAATTCATTCTTGTTCTTCATTCGTATTTTGAAAATTTCTTATTCAGTCCAAAATTATGGGAAACCTGTTAAGAGTTCTTTTTACCCTTTTCATGAGCCTCTGTAAAGACACAAAACTTCATGATTACAGCTGCTTTCAAAAAGTGTCCAGAAAGGCATCAGAATAAAGCAGTTTAACTGTGGAAAAAGACTGAGAATAGCCATACTTAGATATCTGATAGTTTGTTATTCCCATGGCATACACAACAATATAATAATTGGAATCATGACTAATAATATTATACCAAGATACCTCAGATTTCTAGGAATCACAAACAACTTTAGATCACATATTAAAAACATATCCATACAAACATAATTTGAAAAGAAGTTTAAATATCATTTCTTCTTTGGCAATTCTTCTTATGTAATTTAACAAATAAAATAAGTTTGAAATGTCTTTTTTGGACTCCAGGATCCCCCTGGAAATCCCAAAGTGAAAGTTCAAAAAGACTTCATTTTAGAATTTGATTTTGGGAAGTTTGTCAAAATTATCAAAAGATTCAAAATACTTGATCAAAATAGGATTGCAGATCATTATGAAATAAAACTAAAAATTACAAAGGCAAACCCAGAAAAGTCACAGAGCTGTTGGAAAACCTTAACTCTTTTAAGAATCAAGTTTTCTTAAGAAATCAAAGGCTAAATAAAACATTAAACACAGCTTAAAATCATTTCATAGGACATAGACTCTTTTGCTTCCTAAGTAAACCACCTAAAAGTTAAAAAAAAAAAAAAGAACTGACCAATACTTCAAGAATATTATTTTCTGTTTCAATATAAGGGATCAAACTCTAGTTTTACATCAGTGTGCTTCTAATATCTACATTCCATTTTTATGAAAACACATAATTTCCTTCTAATCAGAGCCAACATGATCACACATGAAATTTATTTCACAGATTCTTTCTCTACAAACCATTCACAATGTTCCATAACCTTTAGCCATTTGCCCTTCTTTTCCTTTCCCTCACATTGGAAACAACCAGTCTACTTTAAGACAAAACCTGATTTTCCCTCAACCAAAACACATCATATTCCATAACCTCCCTCAAAAAACAAGCCTTCCTTTCCTATGTGCACAGTTGTTTTCCCTGATTCTAACTTTATTACCATATAGTATTTACCATTTTAATTCCTAGCAATTGTGCACCAGTACTCTGTACGTTAACATAACTTCTACATGTGTTCTCTCAAATTACAAAATTTTTCATGGTTATGAACAAATCCAGGTACATTTAACTTCTCCATATCACACAAAAACAAGACAAAGTATATAAACTTTAACCTTATGATTAATGATCAATGTTTTAGTATTTAATATATTTAGAAAGGACTCAGGTATCTATCTATCACTTTAAGATTTCAAGTCACCAAAACGTTTTTTTTTTTTTTGAAACTATGAAAAGTGCATTTATAAATATCTATGTTTGCCTATTTTGCCCATTTTTAACAATTATGTTTGAATTGCTTATGAAAAGCAAAGCTAGCCATCACTTTAAGTTTTTTTTTTTTTCTTTTGAAAAGGCAAAACCAAACTAAAACCTCTGTCAGCCCACTCTGTTCTACAAAAGGCCTAAGACATGTCAGACACAGATACCCTCTCTTAAGTCCCTCCTAGTCACTCTGGGTCTCAGTACCCACAGGGTGCCCAGGACTGCTGTGAACACCAGGGCCTGTAAGTCCTTGATTTAACACTAGATCAGGAGCCTAGGAAGGATAGAGGATAGTGTGAGATAAAAGGAAAATTACAATGAAAGCACCATTCAAGAACTTTCCAAATGAGTCTTAAGGCCAGGGGCCTAGCTCTGTGGTAGAGTGCTAACCTAGCACTGGGTTTGTTCCTGGCACTCAGGGGAAAACATTCAAAATGAAGTCAGGAGGGCATGAGGAAACAGGACTTACGCACTTGTTATTGGCTGAGCCTCGGCTATTTGTTGTAAGAGTCGTTTACAATATGCCTTCACGTCCAAGTTAGGTTACAGTTTACCTATGTATGGCAAAACTTTTAGGTCAAAGGTTAAAACATGTAAGGAGGCAGCTGCAGGTCAATCTTAAATCATCATGTCTTACCCTACTGAACTTCCCCTAAGCTTTCTTCTTAATGCTGTGTTTGTTCCCTCTGTACTTTTTTGGTTCTTCCTAAATGCGATGAAAGGTATCAAGCATGCTGTACATCTAAAAGATACAACATTAAACCTGCAGTCAGTAGATAACAATTCACTAAAATTATCACAATTCTCCAAAGGAACAGACCTTTCTAACTCTTAAATCTCTTCCTGTTCGCACTGACTAACCTGGCTCCAGGGGTTACACCATTTTTATAGCCATGCTGGCCAGTCCAGTGAAGTCAGTGGGGTTCCACGTAAACTGTGACACCTCTACAGACAAGTTACTGCTTCTTAGGCCCTGAGAGCAAGGAAGAAGTCTGTATTTTTCACAGAAGAAGAATGCTTTAAAGTATGCTTTGAATGGGTGTCCCCGAACCTAGGGAATCTCAGATTGATGCTATTTTACTGTAATTTCCAGTTCTTTCTTTACATTCCTCTCACCCTCAAGTCCATCAACTTTTTTAAAGTTCCTGGGTTTATAAATGTATTATGACAAACTCTATGACTTGCAGCAGCAAAGATCAACACAAAAATACATTCAAAGCTGGACATGTGTTATGCAGCTGTAATATCAGCAACTCAGAAGTCTAAGGCAAGAAGAACTCAGGTTTAAGGCCAGCTGGGGCCACTGAGCAAGATCTTGTCTCAAAATAAAAAATAAAAAGGGCTGGGGATATAGTTCAGTGGTAGAGCACTTATCTCGCATGCATTAGGCTCTGAGTTTGATCTCCAGTACAGCAGGAAATTTAAAAAAAGAAAAGAAAACAGAGGGGAAAAAAAAGAAAAGAAATCACAGATCCAGAAACACAGTTGACATTATTGGCTGTGTGCTATGACTAGATGTGGTCTGTACCCCAAAGGTTGTGCTAGAAGCTGGATTCCTTTATGGGAGTAAAGAGGTCACAGAATCTTTAAGGGGTGAGCCTAGTGAAAGATGATTAGGTCACTGGGGAACTGCCTTTAAGAAAATTTTAAATATAATGTAAAAAATTAAAAATATACAAATAGGACCTCCAAATTTTCTTTAACCTACGCTCCCTTGGGATGAATTCTAGGCCTGATTGTAGAATTGTTTCAAGTTTTCCTTGCATTCTTAAGAAAAGTTAGAATAAATAGAAGACTTTTGCCCTTGACATTTTATTTACTACCCCCAAATGTTTCAAGTTTAATCTAGCATATATTGGCTATATATTGCTATATTAGAATAAAGGGCTTTTCCTTGTCTGAACAGAAATTGTGGAGAAAGAGCACATTTGTTTTAATGTATGCTAAAGTTGGACAAGGGTGGAGTTATTGAATAAAATAGTAAGTCAAAAGAATCATTTGATTTTATATGTACTACTGGCTGATTATTAATATGAATCATAATTAAGGTATGATAGATTATTTTCATGTCAATTAAATTAGATTATACACCTCTTAAGGAGAGAGTGACTCTTATTACAATATTCTTATCTTAGTAGTTATTCAAGCATTTTTTGGCAACTGGCCCTTTTCCTGTTTTGCAGCAGGTTTGATGAGCCTGCTATCTGACACTTCTGTCTCTGGAGTAACAAATTCCACCCACTGCCTTTTTACAGTTAAAAAAGGTCAGCAAAATAAACAATAAGCGAACAAAAGCTGAAAAACAAATACCTTGTCCTCATACAAATGTTGATTATTATCATAAATTTTCTTCACACCAAAGTCTAATTTCTGTCATACCTAATTCAAAAATAACTTCCATGAATTGTAACATGAGAGGTTGAAATATTTAAGAGAAGAGACTGGGAAGGAGGTTGTCTTAGAAATGAACTGCCTGGAAATCATCAAGAATACAAACAATAAGAAGTCTTGCAAAGGGTGTGGAGAAAAAAGAACTTGTACACTGTTGGAATTGCAAATTAGTACAACCAGTATGGAAATCAGTATGGAGGTTCCTCAAAAGACCAGGCATGGAACCACAATACGACCCAGCTATAGCACCCCTTGCTATTTATCCTAAAATATTAGTCAGCATAATATAGTGATCCATGCATACCCATGTTTAGAGCAGTGGTATTCACAATAGCCAAGCAATGGAACAATCCTGTAGTATACATACACAATGGAATTTTATTCAACCATAAAGAAAAATGAAATTATGTCATTTGCAGGAATGTGGATGAAACTTGAGAAATTTACCTTAAGCAAAATAAGCCAAACTCAGAAGGTCAAGGGTCGATGTTTTCTCTCATATGTGAAAGGTAGAGAGGAAAAGGAAAAAAAGTGGAGGGGGTGTCTCCTGAAAATCAAAGGGAGATCAGTGCAGGAGAGGAAAGGGACCAGGGGATAGGAAGAAAGGGGAGGGGGAAATGCTAAGGAGTGATATTGGTGAAATTATATTGTTATATTTTGCGTGTTTATGTACAATTACAATGCACCAATTAAAATATGTGAAAAAAAACTGCCTGAGGTTTATTTTTAAGGAAAAAGAAATACCATAAAACTTTTTATTCAGGAAGAACAGGATCTGAACTCCTTACAAACTAAAAGTGTCACCCAGTTTGTGCTGAGACATGAATTTAGGGAGATAAAGGCAGGGGAAGGAGGAAATCAGTATAATTTACTCCTAAGGCTCTTTCCAATTGGAAGCTTACAAAATTGGGGGGTGGGATGTAGAACACAACACATCAACATTCTGACACCCCTCCACCCTCTCAAGGAAGGAAGAGAGGGAGGGAGGAAGGTAGAAAAAAGAGAAAGAAAGGAAGTTATAAGAAGAGACAAAAAAAGGGACCTTTATTTCACTTTTTGGAATGACCTAGTTCCAAAAAAAAAAAAAAAAAAAAAAAAAAAAAAAACAGCACTGGGGCGTGCCAGTAGGAGCAAAGACACTATTCTCGACAGGAGACTCACCCCGAGGTAGCCAGAGCAATACATTTCCTCTTTTCCAACACCACAACTAACTCAGTCGTCCTCAAATCATCTTATAAATTCTGAAGGACTGGGAGTCTCTGTCCTTGGCCCTAAGTAAACTGGCCCGAGGATAGTACAGAGACCAGGGAAAGAGACTGAAAAAGTGGATCATGCCCTGAAGCAGCATTTCAGATTCAGGGTTACGCTGGGGCAAGCAAGCGTGGAGTCCCCGGTTTACTCTCTGTGACTGGGACACAGCTGGCTTTGAATAAGAACATTAAATATACAGCACCATAGTTTGGTCTCGGGCCCGGCCTCCGGCCGGTGGCACCCAGCCATTCGTCTCCGCCAGCCAAGGCCTGGCCCTGGTTTCCGCTACACAGGGGATGTCCAACAGCTCGCAGTCACACCTGTTAGGTGTTTCTCCACTCCGCGTCTCCACCCAGCAAGCACCCCCCGCACCACCGGGGACTCCGGTGCAGAGCGGGCGGAAAAGGACAGAGAGGTGGGACCCGGCCTTCTGGAGCAGACCCCCGCGAGACTCGGCACGCCAGGCCGGGTGGGGAGGGGGGCCTACCAAGGCGGGAGAGGTCGAGACCGGCGGAGAAGGGTAAGGGAAGGGCCGGGGGAAGGGCCGTCGCTGCTCGCGTTACGCTTCCAGAGCCTGCGGCAGAGGCGGCGGGGCCGAGCCGCGGAGGGGATGGGGCTCGTACCAGCCTCCGCGTTTCTCCGCGCAGCCCCGGCCTCGCCTCCCCTGGCCCAGCCGCGGCTCTCGTTAGGCCGCCCAGAGTAAGCGCGGGCGTCACCAGCCGCACCTCGCCCGGGACTGGTAAGGAGGGCGCGGCGGGGGCACGGCGGGGCACTCCGCAAGCCAGGCGGCCCGAGCATCCCCCAAGAGCACAAGCTCCGGCTGCTGCAGGACCGCGACCAGAACAGAGCTCCCTGCTGGCCCCCTGGAGACCGGCAGCGACCGGGAGGGGACGCGGGACTCCGCCGCTCGACTCCGCAGCTCCGCGCACCCGGCGGCGGCAACGCGGGTTCGGGCGCCCGGGTAGCCTCGGAGCCCATGGCCGGCAGCGACGTGGACAGTGAGGGGCCGGCACAGAGGGGCGGCGCGGCGCGGCGTACAGGAGCCCCCAGCGGGCTGGGAAGCGAGGCGGCCGCCGGCTGCCCGGAGCCGCTGTCCACTGCTGAAGCGCCGGCCGAGGGCACCGTGCTGCCGGCCTGGATGCGCCTCTACTTCTATGGGATGCACGGGATCACTCTGGACGTGCTGGTGTCCTCGGCGCGGCGCTTTGCTCGCAGCCCGGACCTCCGGATGCTAGGTTTCTCCTCGCCCTACCGCTGCCTCCTGCACTCGCTCACCCACTTCGCCCTGGAGAAGATCTACCTGCAGCAGCCGCGCTGCCCCAGCGCCTTCGTCTTCAATTTCTTCCTTTACCCCTCGGCCCACGTGGGGCTGCAGACCCTGGCGGGCCAGGCGCTGCTGCTCAGCCTGGGCGGCGGGCCGGGGGGCGCGGCGGCGCCGGGGGCGCTTGACCTGGCGCTGCAGTACGTGCTGGCGCTCTACCACTGCCAAGTGTTCCTGAAGCGCTTCCTGCGCTTGCGGTACCGGCGGCAGCGGCGGCAGCAGCAACAGCAGCAGCAACAGCAGCGAAGGGGCGCTCTGCCTGCCCTTCCTGGCGCCCGGGCCCCTGCGGCGACGAGTGGCCGGCGACGACGACCCCGAGGCCCTAAGGGCCCGGGAGGAGCTCCCAGCCAGGGGCTACCAGACCTGCTCCGTTTTCTTTTCTTCGGAATGCATGGCTTTCTGGATGAGATCTTCTTTACCTTCTTCTTTAACGTGCTGGGACATGGGGACGGGGCAACCAACGGTCACACGTCGTTGTGGTCCTTCTTTATGTATGGCAGCTGCAGTTTTGTGGTGGAAAAGCTCTACTTCCACCTCCATTACAACCGCGGCTGGAGCACCTGGAAGCGGGTGCCCATCTACGTGATCTTCATCTATGCGTGGGAGTTGTCCTGGGGTCTGGGACTTCGCAAGTGTGGGGCTTGTTCCTGGGACTATTCTCACTACCCGCTCAATTTCATGGGTCTTATCACTCTGATGTATTTACCTGGCTGGATATTCCTTAGTGTGTACCAGGACCTGCTTTCCAACGTGTTGTGGCGGGTGCAGTATGTACCAGCTAACTAAGACCAGGGGGCAAAATAAGAAAAAAGAAAAGTGAAGAGAAGAGAAAAAGTCGTTGGAACTCCACGAATAGATGCAGATTATTTTTACACTTAGAGTGGGTTTTTTTTAAGTCATTTAATTTTTATACACTTTACTAACGGCTTCCAATAGATTTTATTCGATGTTTTATCTTTTCTGACTATTTGGAACCTATATAAAATACAATACTTTGAAAAACTCGAAAATGAAGTACTTAACTCATCAATATTTTAAAACCTTTACAAGCCCAAACAGCAAAACCATTATACCTTAACATCGGAAAGCTGAAAGTCATCTGAATGTAGATGGGTGATAGCTGTTAATTTTTCTTTTTCATTATGGAAATTCAAACCAGAGAACAGTGGTTTTTTATAGGATTTAGAGAAATTTTCTGATTTAACGGTTTGTTTACTTCCATTCTAATCCAATTTCATTTTCACTCTTTATCATATTTACCAATGATAGTGGTAACTCCATGTCTGGTACTTCTGAAGTTGCACTTGGTAGCTCTCTAAAGTGCCTCTGTCTTGCACACACATGAAAAGAAGTTGACAAATGGGGGGAAAAAAGAAAGAAAAGAATCCTATGAATATATTTTGAAGTGAGAAATCTTTTCTACTAACTCAAACAGGTGACACTGTGTTAAGATATTTTATCACCATCCTGGAAATGACTGCTTTCCAATGTTTGTTAGCCTTAAACACCAAGCTTATTAATGTTGATTAGATCCTGTGTTATCTGTGGCTGTAAATGTTTGTTTCTGTGCAATAATGTAAATTGTTTACCCTAAATGTCCAAGGGCCAAGTAAAATTAACTCCACAGAAGCTTCCAGCATAGAAACACAGTATCTTGTAATAAAATGAAGGTGGATGTTCACTCTAATTACATTAGGCCTAATTGTTTTCTGTGAGTACAGATACGTGTTTTCAGTGTATTTCTGTCATGGTTCACTTGTAAACCTTTCTTTTTTCTTCTGGGCCCAGAGTTCTGGGTTAGGTCTGATGTAGTAATGTACTTTATAAATCAATGATAGCTTTTTGGTGATGTATTAATGTCTGAAAGCTTCAAAGTTAAGTGAGATGATAGAAACCATTTTAAGAAATCTTGTCTAATTAATTAATCATGTATTTTGAAGTTATTTGTTGTTTTTATTACATTTAGAAAAGGCAAAGAGGGTATTGTTTAGATAAGGATGACTAGTACTTTCCCAGTTTTCATTACAAAGATAATTTTTAAAACTTCCAGAGTGTATTAATCAGTAGGTTCTTACTCAAATCATGCCCTCACCAATACAGTAAAAAGGGGTGTTTTTCTGTTTTTGAAAAGTGTTTGCTATAGGAATAGAAAAGAAAATGTACTTAGATCTGGCTAAGTCAGAGCTAGTTCTAAGAGTGTTTATTACTCTAATCCACTCTCTGGTATTGTGAACTAAAATATAAGTAATGCTATATAATCTACCCCACCAGTGAAATGGATTCTGTCAAATTGATTATTTTATAGAAACTTAAAAAACAAGCTGTTTGCTGAGAAAGTTTCATCTAAGTTCTCCCTGAAAATTTGGAGAGAAAAATGTGTAAGCATAGACACTAAAGTTATGCTGGATAAAATATTTGTAATACAAATGTGACAAGAACACATCAATCTGAGTTATGAGTGGCACCACTTCACACCACGCATTTCCTGTGATGCTCAACCCAATCCATGACTCTGAAATATTGACTAAATGTACACATTTTTACTTATGCTCTTCACATACTGCTCTTCAGCCCTGCTTACCTGCCTATCAGCATTCTCAGGGATAGAAATCTGTCAAGAAGTAGGAAAGCATGCCAATTTGTTTTGCTTTGCATATTAATTCTGTTAAAATGAAAGGTCAAGGTTTGCATTTGCTCAATTCATTCAAGAAATAGTTACTGAACTTCCAGTATTTGTTAGGCAATTCTCTAGACTCCTGCGCACACTGTAGTGAATTCACAGACAAAAATCTCTGACCTTGTGAAGCCCACATTCTAGTGTTTTGATTTATATGAGACTATGCTTATTTACTGTTTTAATAATAGGTAATGAGGAGGCAGTGGTTGTAAGGGCTCTCCTCAGTCCTGTCCCTGGAATATCAATCTATCATGTCTAAAACAAAAGCCCATTAACAGTCTGCTGGTTCTACAAAGAGCTAGTATGCATTCAGGAAGTTATTAGCCTGTCTATTAACTCAGCACCTTGCTTTAGGGCTTCTCATTCCGTGTTTACCTAACTTAATGGTAATATTTTGCTGCAACCTTTAAACCTTTAAGGGAAAAGAAGGAACCATCAGATCATTTAATTTTGTTAAACGCTTTAGTAGATCAGAAAGAGAAATAAGGCAATATAATAATAGTCAATGTTTAAGTAGCATTTACCACATACCAAGAACTGCTTTAAGTGTGCATTTATACATAGGTGTATACACATTTCTAAGTAAGTGAATATATATTCATATGTATCATAAACAAATACACGTCTAATGTGTACATACAAACTTATATGTTTTAAATATATATATATATATATATTTACATGTGTGTATTCATTCCCTTCACCTCCAACAACCCTCTTTTTACAGATGAAGACAACCAAACTGAAGTCCCAATAGAATAACTGACCACTCAAGTGTACAGCTATTGGGCATTTAGATTTAAATCCAAGTACTTCGGACTTCAGGGTCTGTTCTAACAACTACACGGCCACACCTCAGTCTACCGGCCACAGTGATTTTGGAACTTCTTGGGATTTCATTTCACAGCCTGTATTGCTTATGCAAGGGTAACTATAAAAGCCAGATGCTATTAGCAAAAGATGCACTGATGTTGCCTTTTCATTCCATAGTAAATAACAAGGGCACTAATAGCAGGATCACGGCTACTCCTCAGATGGTATGTCTTTATATTCAAGCAGTACTCTGAAAAGGAGTTCTTGTTTAGTGTCAGATAATTTTAAGTATAAAAGTATAAGAATAACGTGCTAAAATGCAAGGTACCTTGTAGCACAAACTACTAAAAATACATTTAATTAATGCTGTACATCACAGACTTAGAAATCTGAGTATCATTATAAGAACACACAGCCAAAAATTATAGGTAATATTTTTACAGACATTTATTCTAATTTCTACTGAAGTCTTAAAAAACTCTTAATAGAAAAACATGAAAAAGCAACAAATGTAATTTTTCTATCCATGTTTAACATATGTGATGCTGCTTTAAATTTTAAATTTTAATTTAATTTCTCAGAATCTAAAGAGAAGTATAACCTTTTAAGTGTTTATGTTAACAATAAATACTGAAGTTCCTGTGACCAACAAAGACCCTCATAATGTTAATAATCCATTTCAATATTTCATACTTTTCCAGAATTCAGTGTACTTAACTATGAGTATATTTCCATATATAGTTGACCCTTCAAAATTCAACTTAGCAAAACACCTGGCTTAGAAAAATTGTCTTTTGTTGTTTAAGAAACATTTTTAATTAACTAATTCTACCTTTGCAATTAAAAAATAAAAAACAATAATTTCTACTGCTTTTAAATAGTCTGTGTTAGCAGGATGAACCTAGTCCTGCTTATAAAGGGGGCAAAAAAGAATTTTGGGTAGAATGCTTTGATTCTTCTTCCCCTTCCAAAATTCATTTAAAAAGCAATATATCTAGAATGAATAGATTTGCTATACAGATTTGGAGTAGTAAATCAGTCGTTGTATTGTAATGTCTAAAAACATTATAATAAAATAATTTTCCTTATATGAAGAGGCATTAAAATACTTTCTCTTTTGGGGGCTGGGGTTGTGGCTCAGTGGTAGAGCACTTACCTAGCATGGGTGAGGCGCTGGGTTCTGTCCTCAGCATATATATAAGTAAATAAATAAATAAATAAAATAAAGGTATTGTGTCCATCTACAATTGAAAAATATAAATATAAAAAATCCTTTATATTTTCAATTCATTTTAAAGATACTCTAACAATGTTTACTGGCACTAAGTTTCTTTACTGAAGAAAAATAAGAAAAGAACATTGTCCCTTAACCTCGTTCTATCACATATCTTCGTTTAGACTGAAGTGAAAGATGGCAATAAAAGATGATTCTGTTGTATCGCCAGTCTCCCCCCTTCTCCTACACTTGACACCAGAGGAAGGAACAAAAATAGCAATTGTCTGTGGACCTCTATTCACTAGACTTGGCCTCAATCTCATTTTTAACACTGAGGCATGGAGCCATCACACAGGCTGCCAGTTACTAGCAACCCAAATTGCAAATTAACCTGGGAAAGTTTCCGTTAGAGAATTTTTTCTCCTAATATAAAGAAAATATACATATGGAGAATTTTTCATTAATTTTTAACCTATCTTTGGAAAAATTTTCAAGCTAATTACCAGATGGTGTGATTGGTCCCTGACTTGAAGAAAAGTTTGATTATTTTTTTCTTATTTATAATAATTCTTTTAGAAAGCAAAAGTCACATGAACCAACTTCCCAAACTAGAAAAAAAAAAAATGTTTACTGTGATTATAGAGAATTCAAGGTTGAAAGAAACTATGAAGGTTAACAATACCAAGTCTTCTACCCAGAACAGGAATTTACATCTCTGAAAGATGATTTCTTAACTCAGTTTGGAATTACTATTCAGGAAAACATCAATTATGTTTTTTTACACACCCATTAGCAGCTGAGTTGATAAATCCCGCTATCAGTAAAGTGAGAAGACTTCCAAAACTTCCAGAAGCTAATATATGCCATTTAATCTGTTTATTTAAAACAATAAAACATATTTTCAAAACTTTTTTTCTTCATTTAAGAAAATAAATGTTCCATTCTTTTTTCATATCGTCTTCATATATCTTTTCAAATGATACGTTTTGAAAGCCTTGAGAAAAATTATTATTTTTTCAGAAAAAAAGAACACTTTGATTGAAAATAAAGGAACAGAAGATTAAATAATAGGAGCCCTGCTTGAATCCTAGGAATTTGAATCTGATTCAACCCAGGAAATTCCTTTGGTCAGATGCTCCTTTAAACCAATGGGGTATCACTTGGTGGAGTTTGGGTAACTTCCTTGGCAGACCTCAAAAGGGGCATCAGGAAAGGAACTGAGGAGCCACAGGCGGCGTAGATACAGGCGGCTAGTCAAGGATGAATAATGCTGTGGATCAATATGCCCATTCAAAAAAATTGTACTTACCTATATTAAGAAGAAAACCTGTTTCCCTTTTGAGGGGATTCCAATAAACATTTGTACTGTATACATGATATTTTATTCACATATTATTGATATCAATGGTGAAAATAAGAATAGTCTTACAGAATTTCAGATTCAGAAATGCAAATATTGGAGAGTAATACTGAGAGGAGCATGCAGAAAGTTTATATTGTTCTTATTACCAAATAAATTTTAGAAACAAAAACTAAATTAAATATGCCCTTGAAATTTTCTGAAGGAGAACTACTTTAGTCTTTACCTTTTATTAGAAGCAATGAATAAACAGGGAGAAAAATAAAGAGTTCCCTGGAGTGCAAAAGAATAAGCCCTCAGTTCCAAGTACTGAAAAGCAAGAATTTAACACAATATATCACTGTACTTTCTTGTAATGATTGTTTCTCAAACAAATGAAATGGACTCAAATGAATAATAATGGCAGAAACTGAAGATATAGTGGGAATAGTAGAGTTTGATAACCTTAGAGAGTCCCATGTTTTCTATGGCTAAAATAATTCTATATATGAATGACATATAGGTCTTGATAGCATGCAAAATATGCATTCCTTAGAGAAATTTATATTCATGAAACACTGCACATCCTAGGTTCGGTTGAATACCAAAAGTGTGTTAAGATTTTTTTCAATGAAATTTTGAGGTTTTTTTGGTGTGTAATGTTGTTACTGAATATGCTATGAGAGTCTTAATAAGTATGTCATTGAATATACAAATAAACAAATCACACTTTATTAAAATCTAAAATCATAGAACTTTACAGCTTCAGGAAATACCTAAGAATCATCTAGTTCAACCTCAACTGATGGACTAATTCCTTCCAGATCCTGTTGGACAGGTGTCTGCCCATCCTCTTCTTGGTCATTTCCAATGACAGAGGTCTTTGTACATATTCATGTCTCTCAGGTCAACCCATTTCTTTTTTCTTTGTCTTAGTTTGCTAGAAGATTTCTAAGAGTAAGACCACATCTGTAACTTTCATTCATTTTTCACACTTTTTCATCCACAGAGGACCCAAGGTCTGAAAAAAAAGTTTCCAAGCATGTCTACCTGTCTTATTCCAGAAGAAATTGAACAATATATACTAAAGTGTGAAGTGGTAAAAACTCTAACATGCCTTGATCTAGATACCTTATTTCTTCAAGTTAGAAAAAAAACATTATCCATGATTAGTGGTTTTTGTTGTTGTTGTTGTTGTTGTTTTCCGCTCAGTTACATTGGTGATGGAGTTTTTATTTATCTAAACATCACAACATCTTTTCTCTGAAGTGTCATTAAGCCAAGGCACTTTACATTCATATAAAGATGATGGATCATGTATTCCCAAAGTCTATGACTAGGACCTTAGAGTGAGAGAGAGACATGAAAGCAAGTATAGTGAAGAAAAGAAAGTTGCCAGTCAACTCACTCTTCAATGCTTTGCTTTCTCCTCTCTTCTCGCTCTCTTCTTTGGAAAGTAGGCACAGCATCATTTTCTCTGTCCTCTGAAAACATAATGAAGAACCTAGGCACTAAATGATGCTCAAATGTTTCACTGATTAATTTACCTGAATTTTCTTGTCAGACATAATTCAATAGTGGAGGCAGGATGAGGAATGGCCCCAGATGGCAATGCATGATTTCAATAGGACATATATTTATGGAACATACACCAGAATCACCTTGTTCCTAGATAAAAGGTAGGCCTTGTTTAGTTTCTCATATTCTTCCCTCCTCTGCTCTGGAAATTCTTTCTCCAGGCACAAAGCTGTTTGTTCTCTAAGAGAGTTTATCTACACTGTGGATTTTTATATTTGCAGGCTGCTCAGATAACTTGATCATTTTTAAAATGTTATTTGTGAAATGTAAATTTAAAAAGAAATACTGGTTTGCAGTATTGTAGTATTTGCAGTATTGTAGTATTTGCAGTATTGTAGTTGACAAGTGTACATTTAACTGTGTGACTCTTCCCTGAAGACCAACTTGATCAATTTGCAGCTTCTTGTTATATTGTTGTTTTTGCTGATGACATTCTGGATTTTGGCAACTTTTGAATGGAGAAATGGAAATAAAATGAAATTTAGTTAAATTTCTGGGAATGACAGGTGGTAAATAGTTATGTTTTTATTATTTATGAACTTGATTCATGTACTTCAGCATCAAATAAATGTCTTTGATAGGTTGCATTCAGCAGTGTTCTCCAGAGAAATAAATAAAATCAATAGAAAGTATGTGCGTGTGTGTGTGTAGAGAGAGAAGAGGTTTATTTTTTTTTAATTGAATCATGTGATTAAGGAAGCTGAACAGTCCCTAGCAGCAAGCTGGAGACCTGGATTGTTGATGGTGTAACTCCATCCAAGTCCAAAGGTCCAAAAAGCAGGAAATGCAGTGGTAAAATTTCCAGTCCAGAGGCCAATAGGTTAGAGACCAAAAGAGAACTGATGTTTCTGTTTGAGTTTGAAAACTGGAGGAAAAAATAATGCCTCAGCTCGAAGATACGTAGAAGAAATTCCTTCTTATTTGGGGAATATTGTGGGTCTTTTATTTCATTCAGGTCTTCAACTGTTTGGATGAGGTTTACTCATCCAACCTGCTTTCCTCAATCTATCAATTTAAATATTAAACTCATGCAAAAATAACTTCACAGAAGCACCCACAATAATGTTTGAACAATTATCTGGGCACCTTATGGTCAGTTTGACACATAAAATTAGTCATTGCAAGTCCACACCTTGTCATCTTGGCTCCATGAATATCTCTTTAAGTGATATTTAGTCTCCCAATGAAAACAATGACAAGATCCTAATTCCACCTTGCATGATATAAATATACTATTCACAACAAAAAACACTTAATACCTTCCCCACAAGAGAAGACAAATCCTTTGAGTGATATTAACTCTTCTTGATAAACTGTAAAACTATGAAGAAAATTTAACAATACTTAGATGCTATCATATAAAGTCAGTACCTCTTACACTGTAGAATAAGAGAATGTAGGAGGAACAAAAACAACAATATTTGGTGTACACATGTATGTGTATATACACAAATACATATTCATAACAAAATAATGAGGAAGTATGCATGACAATTATAGTCCTCATTTCTTTAACAAGTCATGTGGCCATAAAGGGCTTTTATAACTAACTTCTTCCACTACCTGTTTATTTATTCCTCTGCTGGTCATGGTTCTTTTCCTTCATTCCTGAATGATCTGGGCTGGATAAGGTCATTGTAGTTGTTGATCTTAACCATAGGGCATAGCAATAGTAAGAGGCTCCTTAAGGAATCTCTTGTATTCCTTATCTCCATTATGAATCAGTAGTCTAATTACCCCTTAGTAGTTAGATGAATCACCCCAACAACACAGTAACTCCCTTCTTTGCTTGTGGATTCAGAGGATGAAGGAGTTCAAAGTGACTGGGCAGCAATCTTAACTTCCAGTTCAATGGAGTCATTGTTATGTCTCCTGAGGGAAGCATTTTTCCCCCTTGCAACCAAGACTGCTAGGTCAGCAAAGCATAAGGTCATGAGAACATGAATACAAAACTTTGCAACTGGTTCATTGGGTGAATGGTACCACTCCCAGGTCCAGCCCTTAAAGCCTATACTTACTAATTCTAGCACTGGAGAAAGCTGGATGATTGATATGATGCTGAACCTGTGCCAGCTCTGCAGGGTATTCCTATCTAGCTTGCACCACAAGTGAGTCTTCAAAAGGCCATTCCTCCATTCAGTCAAGTCACCTGTTTCAAGATGTAGAAAAATATGGCAAATCCAGCAAATTCCATGAGCCTGGAACCATTGCTATACTTCACTTACTATGACATGATTCCTTTGATCACAAGAAATGCAATGTGAACCACCACTGGACAAGACATTCTGTACATTCACAGGTAGTAGTTGTGGAAGAAATACTGCATGCAGGGAAAAACAAATCCACATCTCAAGCGAGTATCTATTCCAGCAATCACAAAACACTTCCATGATGAAAAGCAGTAAAACATAATCAACCTGCCACCAAGAGGACTGACTGATCACCCCAGAAACTAGGGCTATACTGGGAACGTGCTGTTGCTCTCTGCTGCTTCCAGAGTGGGCACTCAGCAGTGGCCATGACAGGTCAGCCTTGATGAATGGAAGTCCATGTTGCTAAGCTTACATGTTACATTCATCTCTGACAATGACAGGAATGGCTAGAAACTAACTGGTTCCTCAGAATGGGTCATCCCAGAAACTTAATTATTAAAATTATCTTCTTCTGAGGTCATCCTTTGGTGAGTATTCACATGAGATAGAAATGTTTTCCCTTTTTTTTTTTTCATTAAGAAAGTTCTGTCCATATAATTCACATACTTTTCCAAATTTCTTTGTCTCCTATTCCTAATTATATTCTTTCCAAGTTCTTAACCATTTAGCCTAATCATTGTTCATAGCCATGAACTGATAGATAATAACACATCCAGCTATTTCTTCTTCCAAGCAAAGTGAACAAGTGTACTCAAAGTGTTGCTCACTGGGAAGATTTTCCTTCACCATTGTCCTTCCCAGAGAGTGACCGCAGTGCTGCAGCTGTTCACATTCAGGTAGTGCCGGCATCTCAGGCAGAACCATCCGTAAACCAGGCCTGAATCTCCTTGTCCTCTGTCAACTGATTGCAGGGCACTCCCCCATGAGGCCACAGATGCAGGCTAGGTGAGAAAAGACAGTGTTGCAGACGTGGACACCATGGGCTCGCAGGCTCCTTCTTCATGCAACTTACTTGTGCCTTCACGGCCTTCTCAGGAACAATCACATACATTTGACAATTAAGCATCGCTGTACATTTTGTTTCAGCATTGACATAACATTCAGTACATGGTGGCAAATTAGTGTCCTATCCTTAAGCATCCAGTCTCTACTAAGACCCAGAACCTGGTCAAGAGTTGTTTCTCAAAAGAGGAACAGTTATGCACAGAGGTTGGCAGGAGTTTTGCTCTGAAATTCTAAGGATTTGCCTTATAGCTCGCCCACAGAGGCCTCCAACAGCCTATTTTCCACTGATACTTCATGCATCAGTGACTTTGCTGGATTCCATGACCCAAGTGGCTTGTATAGCACCCTGTACCTGTTGAAGAGTCTTCTGTTCCGGGTTTCACTCAAGATAGAAACTTTTTAGGTCAGTTGGTAAGTTGGCCAGAATAACGCATCAGAGAATGAGGAGTATGTTGCCTTCAAAATTCAAAGAGTACTATTAAGTATTGTATCCCTTTTTGGTTGTAGGAGGGACCAGAGGCAGCAACTCATCCTTCACCTTCAAAGGAATATCTCAACATGCCACAAACCACTGGACCCCTAGAAATTTTACTGAAGTAGAAAGTCCCTGAATTTTTGTCAGATTTATTTTCTACCTGCTGTAGTTGCGATATGGCTTGAGTGTTTCCTCTAAAGATTCATGTGCTGTGAACTTAGTCCCCAGTATGGTGGTGCTGTGGCAGTGGAACCATTAAGATATGGGTCCTAACGAAAGGCAGGTAGGTTCATGGGGTCACCACCCTTGGAAGGGATTCATGCTGATCTCATAAAGTGGTTTTTTGTTTGTTTGTTTTGCTTTATTTTGTTTATAAAGGGAGGCTATCATCTGAGCTTGTTGCCTTGAGCACATGACCATTTCCCTTTGCACTTCTCTGTCATATTGTGATACAGTCAGGAGGATCCTCACTGGAGGCCAAACGGATAGAACCACCTGATCTTCAACTTTAAACCTCCAAAACTGTAAAGAACATAACCTGTTTTCTTTCATAGTACCCCACATCAGATATTCTGCTACAGCAGCAAAAAATGGACTGACGTCATCCTCTGGCACACATATACCTTATCAGCAAGTCTAGCACAGTCCATGCTTCCTACTCACTAGTTTCAATCAGTGTGTCTCCAAGGTATGGACCAATGTGATAGCTAGTTGAAAGGAGAGGCAATCAAGTTTCCTGATAACTAAATTACAGAACTGGAGAGTTGATGTCCACTGTGACAGGACAGTGAATGTGTATAGCTGGCTTTGCCAGCTGAAAGAAATTGCTTCTGATGAATCATATCAGCAAGTATGAAAAGGCATTTGTCTGCTGCAAATAGCTCTATATGGTGTAGGTGGACACATACCACAGGGTGTTAATTTGCTTAATCAATGAGAACACATCTGATATGGCAGCTGCAATGGGAGTCACTATTTAATATAACTCGCTGAAATTCTCTAAGCTCCATCTATCTTTGTCACAGACCAAGAAAGAGACCTGAAGAGGGGTGTGGTGGAAATTACCCCCCTGCATCTTTCAAGTCATCGATAGTGGCACCAGTCTCTGAAATCTCTGAAGAGATGTGGTATTCCTTTTGATTCCATATTTTCTTTTAGGATAAGGCAGTTTTAATGACCTCCATTTCTCCTTTCTCACCCCTAATAGTTCTCACTCCACAGGTCCTAGAGCCAATGTGGGGATTCTTCCAGGTTCTAAATATGTCTATCCCAACTATGTATTCTGAAACTGGAGGAAGAGACACCAAATGAGGTCAGGACCTAATGGACCCCCTGTGAGGCAGACCTGAGCTAGAACTCATTTATCACCTATTCTCCATAAGCACCTACCTGAACTAGGAAGTCAAAGGGACATTTTGGGTCTCCTGGAACAAATGTCAGTGAATGTGGTCTCAAAGCCTTCAGGATTTCCCTAAGTGAAAAGAGGAATCCTGTAAGAGACACAAGAATAAATAAATTCAGAGGGGTAACCCTGACAATAGACGTATCGTAGTACACTGGAGCTGAAATAACAAAATGCTGTAAAGTAGCTTAACAAAACAACAGAAACATTTCTCACAGTCCTGGAGGTTGGAAAATTCAAGATGAATATACTCACAGAGTTGGCATCAGGAGAGGGTCTATTTTCTGATTGGTAGGTAATACCTTCTAGGTGTGTCCTCACATGGTGGAAGGGACAAACAAGCTTCCTCAGACTTCTTCTATAAGGGCATGAATCCCATTTGTGAGAGTTCCTCCCTCCTAATCTCCGTAGCTCCCTAAGGGCTCTCCTCCTACCATCATCTTGGAGACCTGGATGAAGTTTGGGGGGCAGGGGAAGGATACAAACATTAAGGCCACAGAAAGAAGAGAAAAGAAGAAGAATGTGTTCAGTATCATCAAATTTAGCTTAAAATTAAAATAAGAGCAGAAGAAACAACTATTGTGTTTTAATATATTCAGAAAGGCAAAGTGTAGGCAGGAATGGGAGGATGTTAGATCGAAATATTTTGAGGAGAGCAACCTGAGAAAATGGCAACAATGGCATAAAGAATTTGAAAACTTTTCCATGTAAAGTAGGGGGAGGGATTCAAGATGGCATACTAGAGGGTGGCTGTGTTTTGTGTTGCTCCAGGACTCAGGACTCAAGAAGAGGAGATATAGAGAGACTTGGGACCAACTCAAAGCAGCCGGGTGAGTGTCTCCCATTGAACAGGTGTCCCAGTTGGGGTAGTAGTCCCCGAACGCAGGGAACTTTGTGAAGTAGAGCTGCCGGAGAAACGCCCCTCCCCCCGCTGGAGCAGAGAACGCAGACAACTGGGAGCATTGGAGAGGTGGCTGCCCACCACAGCGCTTGGACTCGGCGCAACCCACCCGGGCTCTGGGAGGCTGCCCAAAGGAGAAGGTGAAATATGGGCTCTGCACGTCGCTTGGACTTGGAGCAGCTGCACCAGGGCTCTGGGCAGCTATCCGGTGGAGCAGCATGGTGAGTGGTTTGGACCCAGAGCATCCGCTCCTGAACACAGGGGGGTTGTCTGGAGAAGGAGGAGGAGCGCGGCGGGGTGCTTGGGCTCGAAGTGACTGCACCAGGGCTACGGGTGGCAGTCGGGACGAGAAGGTGCACAGTGAGTTCCTGGGACTCATGACGCACCAGATCTCTGGGTGACTGCCTGGTGGAGAAGGAGGTGCGTGGTGGGTCACTTGGACTTAGAGCGACCGCACAGAACACCAGGTGGCTGCCGGAGGAAAAGGCGTGTGGCGGGTCACTGGGACTCGGAGCGATTGTAAGGGGCTCCAGGTGGCTGCTCAGAGGAGGGGCCGCATAGCCAGGCAAAAAGTGCAGAGCAGGGTCCCAGGGCCTAGGCGGCTTCTTGGTGGAAGAGCCCCACAGACAAACTGAGGGGCGGAGCGAAGGCTCCAGGACTGCAGGCAGCTTCTCTGAGGAGAGGCAGCCTAAGGAGATTCGTCTGCGAAGGGCGAGGCTTCCAGGCCCAGGAGGTAGGTCTGGGTCCCTGGGAACATTGCAGAAGAAGGCTGCCCAGCCCAGGCGGTAGTTGTGAATTGAATGGAACCTCTGGGAGGAAAACCGACCAGCGAGACCTCCCCACTGGGTGAGTCCTCCCTGTCGGGTGAGGTTCTCCCAAAAGGACTGTAAAATCAGAGACACAGACCCAAACTGGCTTTGCATCAGCCCACATCCTACTTCCCCTTTGGATGACCATTCATCAGCAAGTGAAGGTACCTCTGGCCACTAGCAGGGAATATACACCACCTGAAGGCCACCTCCCCTAGGGAGTCAGCTTCCTTGTGGAGCACCCCATTATCAACTTCCTCCAAGACTTCAGGCTACTGAAGGCTAAGAGGGGATATACTAGAAATCTTCATGGATATTATAAGACAATACAGGAAATCTGCAATATTACAGCGGTCAACTGATACCTGAACAATATGAGAAAACAAGGAAAGAAAATGCTGCAAACAAATCTAGATGTTACATCAATGAAACCCAACGACAGCATGGCAGAAGAAATGACAGAAAGGGAGTTCAGAATGTACATAATTAAAATGCTCAGGGAAGCAAATGACGAGATGCAAGAGCAAATGCAAGCACTGAATGATCGCACCAATCGACAGTTCAAAGAGCAAATACAGGAAGCAAAAGATCATTTCAATAAAGAGTTAGAGATATTGAAAGAAAACCAAACAGAAATCCTTGAAATGAAGGAAACAATAAACCAAATTAAGAACTCCATAGAAAGCATAACCAATAGAATAGAACACCTGGAAGACAGAACATCAGACATTGAAGATAAAATATTTAACCTTGAAAACAAAGTTGAACAAACAGAGAAGATGGTAAGAAATCATGAACAGAATCTCCAAGAACTATGGGATATCATGAAAAGGCCAAATTTAAGAATTATTGAGATTGAGGAAGGCTTAGAGAAACAGACAAAAGGAATGAACAATCTATTCAATGAAATAATATCAGAAAATTTCCCAAATCTGAAGAATGAAATGGAAGATCAAGTACAAGAGGCCTATAGGACTCCAAATATACAAAATTACAACAGACCCACACCAAGGCACATTATAATGAAAATACCTAACATACAAAATAAAGACAGAATTTTAAAGGCTGTGAGAGAAAAGAACCAAATTACATTCAGGGGGAAACCAATACGGATATCAGCAGATTTTTCAATCCAGACCCTAAAAGCTAGAAGGGCCTGGAACAACATTTTTCAAGCCCTGAAAGAAAATGGATGCCAACCAAGAATCTTATACCCAGCAAAACTTACCTTCAAATTTGACGATGAAATAAAATCCTTCCATGATAAACAAAAGCTAAAAGAATTTACAAAAAGAAAGCCAGCATTACAGAACATTCTCAGCAAAATATTCCATGAGGAAGAGATGAAAAACAAAGAAACAAATCAGCAATGGGAGGAACTATCCTAAAGGAATTGTCAAATAAAGGAAGAACCAAGTCGTCTCAAAATAAATAAATAAATAAATAAAATGAACCAAATGACCGGGAATACTAATCATATCTCAATAATAACCCTGAATATTAATGGCCTGAACTCATCAATCAAAAGACATAGACTGGCAGATTGGATCAAAAAGAAAGATCCAACAATATGTTGCCTGCAAGAGACTCACCTCGTAGAAAGAGATACCCATAGACTAAAGGTGAAAGGATGGGGAAAAACATACCATGCACATGGACTCAGCAAAAAAGCTGGGGTATCCATCCTCATTTCAGATAATGTGGACTTCAAGTCAAGACTAGTCAGAAGGGATAAAGAAGGACATTACATACTGCTTAAGGGAAGCATAAATCAGCAAGACATAACAATCATAAACATCTATGCCCCAAACAGTGGCTCATCCATGTATGTCAAACAAATCCTTCTCAATTTCAGAAACCAAATAGACCATAACACAATAATACTAGGTGATTTTAACACGCCTCTCTCACCACTGGACAGATCTTCTAGACAAAAATTGAACAAAGAAACCATAGATCTCAATAACACAATCAATAATTTAGACTTAACGGACATTTATAGAATATACCATCCAACCAAGAGCGAATTCACTTTCTTCTCAGCAGCACATGGATCCTTCTCTAAAATAGACCATATATTATGCCACAAAGCTAATGTAAGCAAATACAAGAAGATAGAGACACTACCTTGTATTCTATCACATCATAATGGATAGAAGTTAGAAATAAATGAAAGAGTAAAAAACAGAAGCTACTCCAACACCTGGAGATTAAACAATATGCTATTACATGATGAATGGATAACAGAAGATATTAGGAAGGAAATTAAAAAATTCTTAGAGGTAAATGAGAACAAAGAAACATCATATCAAAATCTTTGGGACACTATGAAAGCAGTACTTAGAGGAAAATTTATTTAATGGAGCGCATTCAATAAAAGAAGTAAAAATCAACAAATAAACAACCTAACACTACAGCTCAAAGCCCTAGAAAAAGAAGAACAGACCAACACCAAAAGTTGTAGAAGACAGGAAATAGTTAAACTCAGAAATGAAATCAACAAAATTGAAATAAAAGAAACAATACAAAAAATTGAAAAAATAAACAAAATTGATAAACCCTTAGGCACTCTAACAAAGAGAAGACGAGAGAAAACCCAAATCACTAAAATTCGGAATGAACAAGGAAATATCACAACAGAAACGATTGAAATACAAAACATAATTAGAAGCTATTTTGAAAATCTATATTCCAACAAGATAGAAAATTTCGAAGACATCAACAGGTTTCTAGAGACATATGAATTGCCTAAATTGAACGAGGAGGACATACACAATTTAAATAGAACAATTTCAAGTAATGAAGTAGAAGAGGTCATCAAAAGCCTACCAACAAAGAAAAGTCCAGGACCAGATGGGTTCTCAGCCGAGTTCTACAAAATCTTTAAAGAAGAGCTCATTCCAATACTTCTCAAAGTATTCCATGAAATAGAAGAGGAGGGTACCCTCCCAAACTCGTTCTATGAAACCAATATTACCCTGATACCCAAGCCAGACAGAGACAAATCGAGGAAAGAAAATTTCAGACCGATATCATTAATGAACATTGACGCAAAAATTCTCAATAAAATTTTAGCAAATCGCATACAAAAATATATTAAAAAGATAGTGCACCACGATCAAGTGGGTTTTATCCCAAGGATGCAAGGTTGGTTCAACATCCGGAAATCAATAAATGTCATTCACCATATCAATAGACTTAAAATCAAGAATCACATGATTATTTCAATAGATGCAGAAAAAGCATTTGATAAAATACAACACCCCTTCATGCTCAAAACACTAGAAAATATAGGGGATAGTGGGAACATTCCTTAACATTGTAAAGGCCATCTATGCTAAGCCCATGGCTAATATCATTCTAAAAGGTGAAAAACTGAAAGCATTCCCCCTAAAAACTGGAACAAGACAGGGATGCCCTCTTTCACCACTCCTATTCAATATTGTTCTTGAGACTCTAGCCATAGCAATTAGACAGACCAAGGAAATTAAAGGAATACGAATAGGAAAAGAAGAACTCAAACTATCCCTATTTGCGGACGATATGATTATATACTTAGAGGAACCAGGAAATTTCACCAGAAAACTGTTAGAACTCATAAGTGAATTCAGTAAAGTAGCAGGTTACAAGATCAATGCTCATAAATCCAATGCATTTTTATACATAAGTGATGAATCCTCAGAAAGAGAAATTATGAAAACTACCCCATTCACGATAGCCTCGAAAAAAATAAAATACTTGGGAATCAATCTCACAAAAGAGGTGAAAGACCTCTACAATGAGAACTACAGAACACTAAAGAAAGATATTAAAGAAAACCTTAGAAGATGGAAAGATCTCCCATGTTCTTGGATAGGAAGAATTAATATTGTCAAAATGGCCATACTACCAAAAGTGCTATACAGATTCAATGCAATCCCAATTAAAATCCCAAGACGTACCTTACAGAAATAGAGCAAGCAATCATGAAATTCATCTGGAAGAATAAGAAACCCAGAATAGCTAAAGCAATCCTTTGCAGGAAAAATGAAGCAGGGGGTATCGCAATACCCGAATTTCAACTTTATTACAAAGCAATAGTAACAAAGATGGCATGGTACTGGTACCAAAATAGACAGGTAGATCAATGGTACAGAATAGAGGACATGGACACAAACCCAAATAAATACAACTTTCTAATACTAGACAAAGGGGCCAAAAATATGCAATCGAGAAAAGATAGCCTCTTCAACAAATGGTGCTGGGAGAATTGGAAATCCATATGCAACAGAATGAAAATAAATCCATATCTCTCACCCTGCATAAAACTCAACTCAAAATGGATTAAGGACCTTGGAATCTGACCAGAGACTCTGCAGATTATAGAAGAAAAAGTAGGTCCCGATCTTCAACATGTCGGCCTAGGACCAGACTTCCTTAACAGGACTCCCATAGCACAAGAAATAAAAGCTAGAATCAACCACTGGGATAGATTCAAACTAAAAAGCTTTCTCTCAGCAAAGGAAACTATCAGCAATGCGAAGAAAGAGCCTACAGAGTGGGAGAATATCTTTGCCAATCATACTTCAGATAGAGCACTAATCTCCAGAATCTATAAAGAACTCAAAAAACTCTACACCAACAATACAAATAATCCAATCGACAAATGGGCCAAGGAAATGAACAGACACTTCACAGAAGAAGATGTACAAGCAATTAACAAACATATGAAAAAATGTTCAACATCTCTAGTAATAAGAGAAATGCAAATCAAAACCACCCTAAGATTCCATCTCACCCCAATTAGAATGGTGATTATCAAAAATACAAGCAACAAGTGTTGGCGAGGATGTGGGGAGAAAGGTACACTCATACATTGCTGGTGGGGCTGCAAATTAGTGCAGCCACTCTGGAAAGCAGTGTGGAGATTCCTTAGAAAACTTGGAATGGAACCACCATTTGACCCAGCTATCCCACTCCTTGGTCTATACCCAAAGGACCTAAAATCAGCATACTACAGAGATACAGCCACATCAATGTTCATAGCTGCTCAATTCACAATAGCCAGATTGTGGAACCAACCTAGATGTCCTTCAATTGATGAGTGGATAAAGAAACTGTGGTATATATATACAATGGAATATTACTCTGCCATAAAGAACGATAAAATTATGGCATTTACAGGCAAATGGATGAAATTGGAGACCATCATGCTAAGTGAGATAAGCCAATCTCAAAAAATTAAAGGACGAATGATATCGCTGATAAGTGGATGATGACACATAAGGGGGAGTTAGTGTTAGGGTTAGGGTTAGGGTTAGAGTTAGGGAGGGGGACAAGAATGGAGGAAGAAAGGACTGTTTAGAGGGAAAAGAAGGGTGGGGGGGAGGGAAAAAATAATAGAATGAATCAAACAACATTATCATATGTAAATTTATGATTATACAAATGGTATGCCTTTAACCCACGTACAAACAGACAAACCATATGTATCCCATTTGTTACAATAAATAAAAAAAGAAAAAAAAAATAAAGTAGGGGGAGGAGACAGGCCTGTGGCTATACAGGGTTGTGGAGTCAAGAAAGAATTGTTAGGGGCTAGGGATGTAGCTCAGTGGTAGAGCACTTGCTTAGCATGTGTGAGGCACTGGATTCGATCCCCAGCACCACATAAAAATAAATAAATAAATAAAATGGAAAAAAAAAGAATTGTTATATTTCAAGTTGGGAGATTTGGGCAGATATACATTCTGATGGAAAGGAATGTAAGCCAGCCCAGATATTAAAGGTACAAAATAGGAACTGAACATAAAGTCTCACAGTTAAAGCCTGGCTAGGAATCACTGACAACTAATAATTTCACTGAGAGTTAGCTGTTGTCTGCTACACTCACTATGTATCAGTTAACTTAATTCTCATAGCAACCTGATGAAGTAGGCACTATTATCTCCTTTTTATTAATGCCATAACTGAGACTCGAGGAGAGTACTCATCTTTTCTAGGATCACAATTATAGAGCTAAGATATGAACTCTAGCAGTTTGGATCTCAAACTGCACTGTCTTTCAGAAAGCTCAGTTCTGCATCATTTCACAGGGGAGAAGAGTATCCAAAAGGAGGATCAGCCTCTTAGTTTTGTCCTTCTGATGTTACATAATCCAAATGTCACTATCTTTTTAGTCTCTCCAGGGAAGAGCTGCATTCGCTCTATGCCTAATTTTAACCCTTCTTTAAAGTTAGTATACAGATTTCTAAGTTAACCCTGGTGTGATTTGGATCCTGAATATTTCCAAAAGTGTTCATAGGTGGGGTTTTGGGGAAGTAATTGAGCAAGGGCTCTGACCTCTTTAGTGGATTAATCCACTGATGCCTGAACCAACTACTGGGAGGAGGAGGATCTAAGTGAAGAAAGCTGGTCACTGGGGCCATGCCCTGGAAGGGCTTTTCTTCTCTCCAGCCCCTGTCTTTCTCCCTTTGCTTCCTGGCTGCCTTGTGCTGAGCAGCTTTCCTCCACCATGCCCTTCTTCATAATGTTCTGCCTCAGGTGGGGCCTAAAGCAATAGAGCCAGCTGACCATGGACTGAAACCTCTGAAACTGTGAACCTAGTCAATCTTTCCTTCTCTAGTTGTATTTTCTTAGGTATTTGTCACAGCAACACAAAGTTGACTAACATAACCTCTTTTTATATATTTATATATGAATATACACATACTATATATATAATATTTAACATATATTTAACTCATATATAATATAATATATGTATATATTATATATTACATGTATATTATATATATTTTATAATGTGTATCTATATATTATATATATTATATGTACATATTATATATATATTTTATAATGTATTCGTGTGTCTGCTCACAAAACTAGCTTTCTGGAAAAGTCTCCATTTCTGAGAGCTGGAACAAAGACCACAGAGGGCAACTATAGTCAAACTCAGTCTGCTTAGTTACATAGATTATGTTTTGAGATAAAATTATGTTTAAAATATTTAACCAGTGAATATTCAAGAAGATAAAATCAATTTTCAGTGTATTATAAATAGGTAACTACATTTCCACTAAGTATTTGGTATTTATTTCCATTTCAGAAACTTGAGTTCTTAACAAAATTTCTAGACCACGTACAAACAACTCCAAATATTCCCATCAAAGTGATGTTTTGCTTTGAGGGCATAAAATAGGTAATACAGATAACAAGGTATTTGATTTTCGGAACCAACTGAAAGATTTTTTTTAATCCAGGCAATCTCATATTACTTTGAAAGCTATATATAAATGGGGTAATTTAGGTACCAAATCAGAAGGAAATGAGGAATTACTAGTGGTTTTTGAAGTTTAAATGTTCATTGTGTTTATTTTCCAATTAAACTTAAAATCATAAAGGGACACATTTCTCATACCACAATTTGTGTTAGAAATGATTAGCCTAAACACTAAAAACAATCTGAATAAAAACATTGTGTTGAGGCAGCTAGGTAAATTTTATGAGAACAAATAAATTCCAGATTTTTTAAGTTTTACTACAAAAATTATTTCTTTGGAGTAATATAGGCATCTTGATGGTAGGGAATTCCATTAATCATCAACCTATTGCTTCCAAATAGTTTAAGGAGGTCAATAAATTCCCTCAAAATTAAAAATATCTGTGATTGAATTAGCTATTAGAAATGTCCTGGCTACAAAACCACTCCTGTTTTCCAACACCAAACTTCCCTGAATGGGCCCATTCATGAAACTAGTTCAATGTTGACAAAGAGTTTGAAAATCAGCTTCATACCAGTCCTGTCTCCATTTCTCATTCTACAGTGGAAATGCTCTGTACTGCCCTTTCCAATAGCTCCTGACCACCGTGGTGACTGAACAGCTAGAATGTAGCTAGTACACCCAAGGAACTAAATTTTAAATCATATTTAATTTTAATTAGTTTAACATGAAAGGCTCACATGTGGTTAATGATTATTGTTCCACACAGCTCTATACCATCTGTATTTAGTTTGCTGGGCTACTTTACCAAGGACCCACAAATTGGCTGTTATAAAGTGATAGAAATTTGTTATCTCATGGTTCTGGAGATGCCTTTATAATTTGCAAAAGTGAAAGCTTTCTAACTTCTGGTGCTTGCCAACAATCTTTGGTGTTCCAATCCCTGACTCCTTCAGCACATACATTTCTCTCTATGTGTCTCTGTGTTGTGGTCTGAGTATTTGTGTTGCCCTTCTCCAAAATACCCCATGTTGAAATACTAATCCTGAAGATGATGTTGGCAGTAAGAGGTGGGCCCTCTGGTGATAAGGTCATGAGTTTAGAATACTTGTGATTAGACTAGTGCCACTATGAAGACTAGTGTCCTCCTGAGCCCAGGGACTCAGGAGGTTAATAAGTCAGGAGGATCACAAATTTGAGATCAACCATGAAAATCTGGTGAGACTCTGTCTCAAATAAAAAACAAAAAGGGCTGAGGATGTACCGCAATAGTAGAGCACCTCTGAATTCAATCTTGGGAAGGGAAGGGAAGGGAAGGGGAGGAGAGGGGAGGGGAGGGAAGGGAAGGGAAGGAAAGGGAAGGGGAGGAGAGGGAAGGGCCTCAGGGAGAA
Source organism: Sciurus vulgaris (assembly GCF_902686455.1). Lineage (NCBI taxonomy): Eukaryota > Metazoa > Chordata > Mammalia > Rodentia > Sciuridae > Sciurus > Sciurus vulgaris. Next base: position 29,633,138 of record NC_136468.1, read on the forward strand.
CTTCTGTTCCTTTACCATATGAGAACATAGAAAGAAGCCAACTTCTATGAGCCAGAAAGTGGGTCCTCACCAGACATGGAACTTACCTTGATCAAGTTCAGAACTCTCCAGCCTCTAGAACTGAGAGAAACAATCAGCTACGCTACCTATGTATGATTTTCACAGACTGAGAAACTCTGCCCCTCTTGTAAGCTCACCAGTCATGTTAGATTAAGGGTCCACTCTGCTACAGTATAACCTCATCTTAACCAGTTACATCTACAACAACCCCAATCTCAAATCAGGTCACATTTGGAGGTACTGGGAGCTAGGACTTTAGCATATCTTTTGGGAGGACATAATTCAATCCATAAATCCACATTTTTAATTGAAAAAAATTTTTTCTTATTTATTATAATTAAGGCTACTGAAAGACTCCCATTTTATTTTTTATTATTGTAAACAAATGGGATACATGTTGTTTCTCTGTTTGTACATGGAGTAAAGCATACCATTTGTGTAATCATAAATTTACATAGAGTAATGTTGTTTGATACATTCTGTTATTTTTTCCCTTCCCCCCACCCCTTCCACCCCTCTTTTCCCTCTATACAGTGCTTCCTTCCTCCATACTTGCCCCCCTACCTAACCCTAACTCTAACCCTAACACTAACCCTTCCCTCCCCCCATTATGTGTCATCATCCACTTATTAGCGATATCATTCGTCCTTTGGCTTTTTGAGATTGGCTTCTCTCACTTAGCATACTATTCTCCAATTTCATCCATTTGCCTGCAAATGCCATAATTTTATCATTCTTTATGGCTGAGTAATATTCCATTGTATATATATACCACAGTTTCTTTATCCACTCATCAATTGAAGGGCATCTAGGTTGGTTCCACAGTCTGGCTATTGTGAATTGAGCAGCTATGAATATTGATGTGGCTGTATCTCTGTAGTATGCTGATTTTAAGTCCTTTGGGTATAGGCCAAGGAGTGGGATAGCTGGGTCAAATGGAGGGTCCATTCCAAGTTTTCTAAGGAATCTCCACACTGCTTTCCAGAGTGGCTGCACTAATTTGCAGCCCCACCAGCAATGTATGAGTGTACCTTTCTCCCCACATCCTCACCAACACCTGTTGTTGCTCGTATTCTTGATAATCGCCATTCTAATTGGGGTGAGATGGAATCTTAGGGTGGTTTAGATTGGCATTTCTCTTATTAATAGAGATGTTGAACACTTTTCCATATGTTTGTTGATTGCTTGCAGATCTTCTTCTGTGAAGTGTCTATTCATTTCCTTGGCCCATTTGTCAAATGGATTATTTGAATTCTTGGAGTAGAGTTTTTTGAGTTCTTTATAGATTCTGGAGATTAGTGCTCTATCTGAAGTATGATTGGCAAAGATATTCTCCCACTCTGTAGGCTCTTTCTTCGCACTGCTGATAGTTTCCTTTGCTGAGAGAAAGCTTTTTAGTTTGAATCTATCCCAGTGGTTGATTCTAGCTTTTATTTCTTGTGCTATGGGAGTCCTGTTAAGGAAGTCTGATCCTAGACCAACAAGGTGAAGATTAGGACCTACTTTTTCTTCTATAATCTGTAGGGTCTCTGGTCTGATTCCGAGGTCCTTAATCCATTTTGAGTTTAGTTTCGTGCATGGTGAGAGATATGGGTTTAGTTTCATTCTGTTGCATATGGATTTCCAATTCTCCCAGCACCATTTGTTGAAGAGGCTATCTTTTCTCCATTGCATATTTTTGGCCCCTTTGTCTAGTATGAGAAAATTGTATTTATTTGGGTTTGTGTCCGTGTCCTCTATTCTGTACCATTGATCTACCTTTCTATTTTGGTACCAATATCATGTCGTTTTTGTTACTATTGCTTTGTAGTAGAGTTGAAGATCTGGTATTGCAATACCCCCTGTTTCACTCTTCCTGCTAAGGATTGCTTTAGCTATTCTGGGTTTCTTATTCTTCCAGATGAATTTCATAATTGCTTACTCTATTTCTGTAAGGTACGTCATTGGGATTTTAATTGGAATTGCATTGAATTTGTATAGCACTTTAGGTAATATGGCCATTTTGACAATATTAATTCTTCCTATCCAAGAACATGGAAGATCTTTCCAACTTCTAAGGTGTTCTTTAATTTCTTTCTTTAGTGTTGTATAGTTCTCATTGTAGAGGTCTTTCACCTCTTTTGTGAGATTGATTCCCAAGTATTTTATTTTTTTCGAGGCTATTGTGAATGGGGTAGTTTTCCTAATTTCTCTTTCTGAAGATTCATCACTTATGTATAAAAATGCATTGGATTTATGAGCATTGATCTTGTAACCTGCTACTTTACTGAATTCACTTATGAGTTCTAAAAGTTTTCTGGTGGAATTTCCAGGTTCCTCTAAATATATAATCATGTCATCAGCAAACAGGGATAGTTTGAGTTCTTCTTTTCCAATTCGTATCCCTTTAATTTCTTTGGTTTGTCTAATTGCTCTGGCTAGAGTCTCAAGAACGATGTTAAATAGAAGTGGTGAAAGAGGGCATCCCTACCTTGTTCCAGTTTTTAGGGGGAATGCTTTCAGTTTTTCACCATTTAGAATGATATTAGCCGTGGGCTTAGCATAAGTGGCCTTTACAATGTTAAGGAATGTTCCCACTATCCCTATTTTTTCTAGTGTTTTGAGCATGTAGGGGTGCTGTATTTTATCAAATGCTTTTTCTGCATCTATTGAAATAATCATGTGATTCTTGACTTTAAGTCTATTGATATGGTGAATTACGTTTATTGATCTCCTGATGTTGAACCAACCTTGCATCCCTGGGATGAAACCCACTTGATCATGGTGCACTATCTTTTTAATATGTTTTTGTATGCGATTTGCTAAAATTTTGTTGAGAATTTTTGCGTCGATGTTCATTAAGGATATTGGTTTGAAATTTTCTTTCCTTGGTGAGTCTCTGTCTGGTTTAGGTATCAGTGTGATATTGGCTTCATAGAATGAGTTTGGGAGGGTTCCCTCTTCTTCTATTTTATGGAATACTTTGAGAAGTATTGGAATGAGGTCTTCTTTAAAGGTTTTGTAGAACTCGGCTGAGAACCCATCTGGTCCCGGACTTTTCTTTGTTGGTAGGCTTTTGTTGACCTCTTCTACTTCATTACTTGAAATTGTTCTATTTAAATTGTGTATGTCCTCCTCGTTCAATTTAGGCAATTCATATGTCTCTAGAAACCTGTTGATGTCTTCGAAATTTTCTATTTTGTTGGAGTATAGATTTTCAAAATAGCTTCTATTTATGTTTTGTATTTCAATCCTGTCTGTTGTGATATTTCCTTGTTCATTCCGAATTTTAGTGATTTGGGTTTTCTCTCATCTTCTCTTTGTTAGTGTGGCTAAAGGCTTATCAGTTTTGTCGAAGAACCAACTATTTATTTTGTCAATTTTTTGTATTGTTTCTTTTGTTTCAATTTCATTGATTTCAGCTCTGAGTTTAACTATTTCCTGTCTTCTACTACTTTTGGTGCTGTTCTGTTCTTCTTTTTCTAGGGCTTTGAGCTGTAGTGTTAGGTTGTTTATTTATTGAGTTTTACTTCTTTTATTAAATGCGCTCCATGAAACAAGTTTCCCTCTAAGTACTGCTTTCATAGTGTCCCAGAGATTTTGATATGATGTTTCTTTGTTCTCATTTACCTCTAAGAATTTTTTAATTTCCTTCCTAATATCTTCTGTTATCCATTCATCATATAATAGCATATTGTTTAATCTCCAGATGTTGGAATAGTTTCTGTGTTTTACTCTTTCATTTATTTCTAACTTCAATCCATTATGATCTGATAGAATACATGCTAGTGTCTCTATCTTCTTGTATTTGCTAACATTAGCTTTATGGCATAATATATGGTCTATTTTAGAGAAGGATCCATGTGCTGCTGAGAAGAAAGTGAATTCGCTCTTGGTTGGATGGTATATTCTATAAATGTCCGTTAAGTCTAAATTATTGATTGTGTTATTGAGATCTATGGTTTCTTTGTTCAATTTTTGTCTAGAAGATCTGTCCAGTGGTGAGAGAGGCGTGTTAAAATCACCTAGTATTATTGTGTTATGGTCTATTTGGTTTCTGAAATTGAGAAGGATTTGTTTGACATACATGGATGAGCCACTGTTTGGGGCATAGATGTTTATGATTGTTATGTCTTGCTGATTTATGCTTCCCTTAAGCAGTATGTAATGTCCTTCTTTATCCCTTCTGACTAGTCTTGACTTGAAGTCCACATTATCTGAAATGAGGATGGATACCCCAGCTTTTTTGCTGAGTCCATGTGCATGGTATGTTTTTCCCCATCCTTTCACCTTTAGTCTATGGGTATCTCTTTCTACGAGGTGAGTCTCTTGCAGGCAACATATTGTTGGATCTTTCTTTTTGATCCAATCTGCCAGTCTATGTCTTTTGATTGATGAGTTCAGGCCATTAATATTCAGGGTTATTATTGAGATATGATTAGTATTCCCGGTCATTTGGTTCATTTTATTTATTTATTTATTTATTTTGAGACGACTTGGTTCTTCCTTTATTTGACAATTCCTTTAGGATAGTTCCTCCCATTGCTGATTTGTTTCTTTGTTTTTCATCTCTTCCTCATGGAATATTTTGCTGAGAATGTTCTGTAATGCTGGCTTTCTTTTTGTAAATTCTTTTAGCTTTTGTTTATCATGGAAGGATTTTATTTCATCGTCAAATTTGAAGGTACGTTTTGCTGGGTATAAGATTCTTGGTTGGCATCCATTTTCTTTCAGGGCTTGAAAAATGTTGTTCCAGGACCTTCTAGCTTTTAGGGTCTGGATTGAAAAATCTGCTGATATTCTTATTGGTTTCCCCCTGTATGTAATTTGGTTCTTTTCTCTCACAGCCTTTAAAATTCTGTCTTTATTTTGTATGTTAGGTATTTTCATTATAATGTGCCTTGGTGTGGGTCTGTTGTAATTTTGTGTATTTGGAGTCCTATAAGCCTCTTGAACTTGATTTTCCATTTCATTCTTCAGATTTGGGAAATTTTCTGATATTATTCATTGAATAGATTGTTCATTCCTTTGGTTTGTTTCTCTAAGCCTTCCTCAATCCCAATAATTCTTAAATTTGGCCTTTTCATGATATCCCATAGTTCTTGGAGATTCTGTTCATGATTTCTTACCATCTTCTCTGTTCAACTTTGTTTTCAAGGTTAAATATTTTGTCTTCAATGTCTGAGGTTCTGTCTTCCGAGTGTTCTATCCTACTGGATATGCTTTCTATGGAGTTCTTAATTTGGTTTATTGATTCCTTCATGTCAAGGATTTCTGTTTGTTTTTTTTTTTTCATTATCTCTAACTCTTTATTGAAATGATCTTTTGCTTCCTGTATTTGCTCTTTTAACTGTCGATTGGTGCGATCATTCAATGCCTGCATTTGCTCTTTCATCTCATCATTCAGTGCGTCATTTGCTCTTTCATCTCATTGTTTGCTTCCCTGATCATTTTAATTATGTACATTCTGAACTCCTTTTCTGTCATTTCTTCTGCCATGCTGTCATTGTGTTTTATTGATATAACATCTAGATTTGATTGCAGCATTTTCTTTCCTTGTTTTCTCATATTGTTCAGGTATCAGTGGACCACTGAGATATTGTAGATTTCCTCTATTGACTTACAATGTCCCTGAAGATTTCTATATATATCCCCTCTTAGCCTTCAGTAGGCTGAAGTCTTGGAGGAAGTTGATAATGCGGTGCTCCACAAGGAAGCTGCCTCTCTAGGAGTGGTGGCCTTCAGATGGGGTATATTCCCTGCTAGTAGGCAGAGGTGCCTCCACTTGTTGACCAATGGTCATCCAAAGGGGAACTAGGCTGCGGGCTGAGGCAAGGCCTGTTTGGGCCTGAGTCTCTGGTTTTACCGTCCTTGTGGGGAAACCTCACCTGGCAGGGAAGACTCACCCGGTGGGGAGGTCTCGTTGGTCAGTTCCCTCCTAGAGGTTCCCTCAATTTACAGCTACCGCCTGGCCTGGGCTGCCTTCCTCTGCAAAGTTTCCAGGGGCCCGGCCCTACCTCCTGGGCCTGGGAGCCTCACCCTTCGCAGATGAATCTCCTTAGGCTGCCCCTTCTCAGAGAATCTGCCCGCAGGCCTGAAACCTTCGCTGCGCCCCTAAGCGTGTCTCTGTGGGGCTCTTCCACCAAGAAGCCTCCTAGATCCTGGGACCCTGCTGTGCACCTAATCGCCTGGCTATGCGGCCCCTCCTCTGAGCAGCCACCTGGGGCCCCATACAATCGCTCTGAGTCCCAGAGACCCGCCACACGCCTCTTCCTCCAGACAGCCGCCCAGTATTCCGGTGCGGTCACTAGGAGTCCAAGAAACTCACTGCGTGCCTCCACCTCCCACCAACCACCCGTATCCCTGGGCAATCAATCACTCCGAGTCGAAATGACCCTCCCCGTTCCTCCTCCTCCTCCTGGTAACCCCCCGGGTGTTCAGGAGCGGTCGCTCTGAGTGGCTCTGAATCCACATGACCCGCTGCACGGGTCCTCTGGGCAACCGCCAGGAGCTCTGGTGCGGCCACTCAAGACCAAGCAACCCACCGCGCTTCTCCTCCAGGCAGCCCCCCTGTGTTCAGGAGCTGTCGCTTTAAGTCCAAACAACTCACCACTCGCCTTCTCCTCTGAGCAGCCGCCTGGAGGGCTAATGCAGTCACTGCGAGTCCAAACGACCCGCCGCGCTCCTCCTCCTCCTCCTCCTACTCCTCCGGGCAGGCCCCGGTGTTCAGAAGCGGTCTGAGTCCAAACAGCTCGCCGCGCCGCTTCTCCTCTGGCAACCGCCTGTAGCTCTGGTGTAGTCACTCCGAATCCAAGCGGCCGCGCTCCTCTTCCTCCTCGTCCTCAGGGCAGACCCCGGGGTTCAGAAGCGTCGCTCTGAGTCCAAACAGCTCGCCGCGCGGCTTCTCCTCTCAAGACTTCCATCTTAATTAGTCCTATGATCTTCTTAGGTATTTTCATTTGTATTAAAAACATTTAAGTTGAAACAAAATTAAAATTTAATTCAGAAAAAAATTCTAGGACTAAAGGTGTTTTAAATGTTAACATAGATCAAATTAAAAGAACAAATAAGAAAAGATAGCTCAAAATTAATAGTGCTTATACAAAGATGCATAATGAAACCTAATATTCTGTATATTGATTGTGCATCACATTAAGAGAAAAAATACTGAAAAAAATAATTCAAGTTATTAGATAAAGTGTTTGGCATCTAAGTACCAAAATAAATGAGTATATAAGATTTCTTTTAATTTTCAAAACCTGAAAAAATAACTTTGAAGTTGAGAACTGATTTATTTAATTTCTCTACTCTTTTGTTCCTTGAAGCTTCTGAACCTATTGCTTCTTTTATCTTTTAAATCATTGAAAACAACAACAGCAACAAAAAGTTGCTTTATTGTATATATTAGAGTTCTCCAGAGGAACAGAACCAATATATATGATTATACAATGGAATCTAATAGACTGGTTTACATGATCAGAGCTTGAGCAGGTCTACAATGATCACCTGTAGCCTGGGAAGCCAGGAAAACTAGTAGCTACTAAGACCAAGAAGCTGGTAGTCTCCGAATAAGAGGTACCCAAAAATGCAGCCCCAGAGTGAAGCTGAAGAACTGAAAATCCCCTGGAGATCCATTAGTATAAGTTTGTGTTCAAAGGCTGAAGAATCTGGAGTCTGATGTCCACAGCAACCTCAGCAGGAAAGAAGGCATCAGCACAAGGGTTGAGCACGTATGTGTCAGAGCTTCTCCCTTCTTCTACTTTTTCCATTTCATCCAACCCACCCACATTCAGGGCAGGTCTCTCTACTTAGTTCCCAGACCCAAATGCCAATCATCTCTGGAAAGACACACCCAGAAGTGTGATTTACTAACTCTTTAAGTATCCTTTAATCCAGTGGACAACCAAACTAATCATCATATCATAGTGTAGGATTTATCAGAGTTTTTAATAGCTAATATTCATTGTGAGCTTCCAAGAGCTTGGTAGAGCATTCAGTGTTTCTCAAATTTTTTGAGTACGTAATTCACAAGTGTTTTCATATTGTTTTGTTTTGGCCTCTCACACAATACACTTGGGGAAACATGACTTTAAATGCATCGACTAATATTCTGCTTATCTCATATTTCACTCTGATCTTATTTTTGGCTACAAAAATAACTACAAGAGAAGCACTCCTTTTGCCCAGAACATATATTTATTCAAAAACCTCAAAATTTAAGAGTGAAAAGAACTCTTCCTTCTTGTATATCCCATATGCAGTCAAAAATCAAATCTTATCATGTTTTGAATTATGGTTTATATTCATTTCTTTCCATTCCTCAGCCTTCAGAGGGAACAGAAATGTAATACTACAGTATCATAGTTTATCTTCTTAACATTCTTTCTATACAATCGAGCTTTTTAAACTAAACTTCTTTAAATACCACAGTCATCCCATTGAAGGAAAAATTAAAGCAAGCTTTATTAAATGCTGTTCCATGAAATAATGATTTTTTTAGCTATTATTAGCTAAGTATTCACTGAATAGCTAAGATTACTTATCATCAACCCTTAATTTTCTTCAAATTACAGTAGAATCAAAGTATAGTAGAATTTTCCTCTAGACAGTCCAAATCATTTTGCTCAGAATCAGACATTTCTAGGAAAGCTCTTAGAGGTCCAAATAGATTTCTCTACCTATTTTTGACTTATCTTTGCAAGAATCATCAGTGGTTACCATCTGAATCTATGGATCCATCATTTTTTCTCACATCTTTTTCTCTGTTTTAAAGCTAAGCTCATCCAAATCTTTCATTCCATGACAATCAGCTACACTTGGATTCATTGCTGTGTCCTCCTTTATAACTCATTAATTAAATAATTCTCCAAAGAATTCTAATTGCCTGGTCTTCAGGCTTGTTTTTCTCTTCTCCAGGAAAAGAACAGTCAGGCCACCACAAATAAATTATACAGCTCTTTTTCCATGATAAGAAACAGTTTTTGTTTGTTTGTTTGTTTGAGTCCTTTATACATCTTGGAGATTAATGCTTTATCTGAGGTGCAGGTGATCTTCAACAGATGAATGTATAAATAAAATGTGGTATGTATGCATAATGGAATATTGCTTAGCCACAAAGAAAAAGGAAATTATGGCATTTGCTGGTAAATGAATGGAACTGGAGAATATCATGCTGAGTGAAATAAGCCAATCCCCAAAAAACAAAGCCCAAATGTTCTCTCTGATATGTGGATTCTGACACACAATAATAGAGGAGGAATGGGAAGAATAGAAGTTCACTGAATTAGACGGAGGGAATGAAGGAAGGGAGGAAGCATGAGAATAGGAAAGATAGTAGAATGAATCAGACATTACTATCCTATATGAATGTAGGATTACTGACCAATGTAGTTCTACATCATGTACAGCCAGAAGAATGAGAAGACATACTCCATATATGTATGATATATCAAAATACATTCTACTGTCATGTATGCCTCAGAACAAATTTTTTAAAAAGACAAAGGTTTTTTATAAAGTAATATATTACATATGGCTTTGTGTATAATGTATAAATATATACCACAAAGCTTCACATAGTATTACTGTTCCCCTCTAACAAAATTTTTATCCCCATTATCTATACATATTCTTGGGGATCCACTATCTTTTAAGATAGTATTTTTATTTTTGGCCTTTCATTTTAATAACTAAGTCCTACATCTTATAATCATGTATTGCAATATTATTACCCTTATTTATAGTTTTAATTACTATGGTGGCTGCTACTGAGTCTGTACCACATGAAAGGTCAATGACTTTAAAATCCATAAATAAACTAATAACTCATGGTAGATTGCATAAATAAAAGTGACTAGAAAATTGATTTATCACAGTGTACTTGGGAATGCAGGGAAATGAACCCAAATAAACCACACCAACTATACTGCATTCATTCTGAAGTTTTATTGGACAAATCACTTTATTTCATTGGTACCAAAAACATTTTTTCTGTTCCAAAATTCAGTAATAATTAAAGTAAATGACCAGCTAAAGTAGATTTAGTTAGCACTCTAATGCTAAATTTATCTTCAAGGGACATAGAGCAGCTTTAGTTATCTAACAGTATGTCATTAGAATTGACTTTTGTGATTACTCAATGAATTTGGTTATCTTAACATAATAACAACAATAAAAGTACCTTAAAGACATTAATACTTATGAAGTATAGAAACAAACATGACACATATGAACAGTTGCATAGAAACAAATGACTAAAGGAGTATATTAGAAACTACATCTTCCTACTCTAAACCCAACATCTATAGTTGACTTCCAGCAGGCAATATCATCCATCACATTAAATTTACAATATCACATTATGATTTGATTTGTTCCACAAAACATGTACAGATTTGATTAATTTTCTTTCTTTTTTTGGTTATGATGTAAGAGTCATAAACACACAGTTTTGTCCTTGTTTTGTTTGTTACTTAAGCAACTTCATAACAGAAAAGATAGCCATGATAAAGAAACTATGGCATACACACACACACCCACACACACATGGAGTTTTATTCAGTCATAAAGAAAAATGAAGTTATATCATGTGCAGGAAAATAGACGGAACTTGAGAACTTTATCTTAAGCAAAATAAGCCAAACTCAGAAGATCAAGGGTCATGTGTTTTCTCTCATGCATGGAAGCTAGAGAGGAAAAAAGAAAAGGAAAGTGGAGGGAGATCTCAGGGAAAGAGAACAGTGGAAGGGAGGAAGAGAGGGAAAGGGGAAATACTGGGAAATTATATTGGCCACATTGTATTGCTACATTGTGCAGGTATGCATGTATAACAACAAATCACACATTATGTACAATTACAATGAACTAATGGAAAAATATATATCCACAATATTTTTTCTCCTTAACAGGTTTATGTTATGTAAATTTCAGAAGCAGTTGCATAGCTTTCCATTTTTTTTATATAATCTGCTTTGAGGAAGACTTTGAAACCCAAGCATTTTACCAAAGCATTAAAATATCTTCAAATGGAGATAGACCTATGAACCTGGCCTTCTCTAGGCATGTAGAATGCCCTTTTAACACCACTGCGTTCTCCATATGAGATGGGGAGGAAAGTGAAGATCAGAAGAATGAAAACCTTCAAAGTTAAAGAACTTTGCACTACTGTAAAGTAAAGCTCTTAGACCACAACTTAGAAATTCAAATAAAAGAGTTTATGATCTAGAGGGTGAGGCAGGAGGATTCCAAGTTTGAGGCCATCCTGAGCAATTCAGTGAGACCTTTTCTCAAAATAAGATGAAAAGCTCTGGGGATGTAGCTCAGTTTTAGAGCACTTGCTAGCATGTGTGAGGCCCTGGGTTCAGATTCCCAGGAGGAAGAAAAAGATTTCATGAATCCCAAGAGAGAACTGTAGATTTTGCAAATCAAGGGTTATGTGGACTGGGAATTAAAGGGATATGTAGCTGGGCATGGTGGCACACACCTGTAATCCTAGTGGCTCGGGAGACTGAGGCAGGTAGATCGGGAGTTCAAAGCCAGCATCAGCAAAAGCAAGGTACTAAGGCACTCAAGTGAGACCCTGTTTCTAAATAAAATATAAAATAGGGCTGGGGATGTGACTCAGTGGTCAAGTGCCCCTGAGTTCAATCCCTGATTCCAAAAATAAAATAAACAGATGTGTAAAGAAAACCTACCATTGCTCACTATCAGATGTCTTCCCCTAAATGATGGTTCCTTTTAGAGTTCCATGACTTTTTCATCTCTCTTGTTAAATGACTTCCTCCTGTATTCTATGAACTCTCCCTGCTCCCTCTGTGTCCTCTTTGAGTAATTCACTCACCTAAATATGGTAGCAGTCAGCTGGGCTCCAAAGTGATCAATTACTATTAGATTAGCAAATAACCCTCTCTCCTGGAGTCATCCCCGTTAATATCCAGAAAAACTCAGATTTAAATTAGTCTTCTCTTTTCATGTTCAGCCATCTTTTAATTCTTTCCTTGTTGACCACAAAAAAATGGTAATATAAAATTTTCATGAAGTGATTAAGTAGCTTAGCTTAAAATTAAATATATAAATGTATAAACTGATAATTCACTTCCATTAGAAATTTGCTGTCGATTTAGAGGTCATAGGTATGATTTATCAGGCATGAAAATTTGTTCCATTAAACATACTAACAATGGTATGAGCCTGTGCCAATATGCTGCCTTGATTTCTCTGTTGTATATAAGGCTACACTTTCCTCCTTCCTCGTCATGGGCCAGATCCAACTTAATTTAAATACAAGGGGTCACTCTTTTAATAGAAACTTCTGAACATATTTTTATCTACTGGGGTTAGGCTGCCTTTTTAACTCTTCATAAATAGTGTATGCTTATCTCAAATTTCCACACTTCTAAGCTTCCCTTTAGAGTTTGATTGGAATTGTGATCTAATTTCAAATTAATTGATGAGAGGTGTTACTGAGTTCTCTTTCCACATCCACAAGGAAATGGGGAACTGCATGTCTCACACATAAATTCTGTGCTTAACCAAGCATGTAGATAAACACTTAGCTGGTATGGAGACAGAGACCATATGGAACATTCCATTCCGAGTCAGGAAGGCAGCGAATCCAGGAAGGAGTGGCCACAAGGTGAGACTGGAAAGGGGGTCAATTTCTGCAGAGATGTGCACAGTATGCTGAAGTTGGGTTGATCCTACTAACACTGAGTGTTAATGAAAATAGCAGAGCAAACCACAAGCAGATACAGGTTTTACAAAGGTTACTCTGATTTGCAAGTGAGATAGTAAATGGAAGAGAAACTGGAAGGTCACTACGCTAAACACAAATGAAAAATGCTAAGGGAAGAAAGTTACGTGGAAATAGGCTGTGGAAACTCACAGGATATGGCAAGAGGCACAGGAAGTACTGTAGTTTCGCCACCACATGGGAGCCCGAGGGGGTTTCCAAAAGCAGAGGAGACAGCTACTCCAAACTTCAAGGTTCTTGGCCATGTCATAGCAGTGAAATTAAGGACACGTTGGGTATGAGTACACTGCAAGAGATTTATTAAACAGGGAGGTAGAGAGAGTGTCACTCCATCTTAGCCTGGGGTTTTGTCATATACAGAGCTAGAGGACCCATCTAGAGGTGGAGTCAGGGAGGGGTAATGATTCACAGTTTTCTTTACGCTAGTGAATTGCTCTCAAATGTTCTATGCTACTTCCCACATCTCATGTCTCTTTAGTGTCTTAAATCTCCACTCAGGTGTGTGCATATCTTATTATGATAATAAAACTAGGGTTATTTCTGGGTCACAGTTTTTAATGCATACACTCCATAAAGGAGCATTTCCTCCACATGCCTTGTGGTTATGTTGCAGTCTTGCTGCTTTTTCAGCTGATCAGGAAGCTGTGGGCAAGGATGTAGGGCTCAACAATAGGGGCGGGCTTGCTCTGGAGTGGTTTGTCCTTGTGTGTGCATTTAACTGGTTCACAGGTCTTTCTCTTTTGAGATTCAGTGCTCTTTCTATCTCTAAATTCCTATCTCAACTTCATGATATTTGGTTTTAACTATGTGACTGACGCTTCAAGATATTTAGTTCTAAGCAATTGACTGACAGAACTAATTGGCTTCATGCTCATTCTTTCCTTTGTCTTTCTTTCTGTGTCTCTTCCTTTCTTTCCTTTTTCATTTTTTGTTTTGTTTTGTGTTTTGTGCTGGGAATTGAATCCTTGTGCATGCTACCTCTCAGTCTTTGAGGTGGACCCCTAGCCCCCACCCTGGGCCTCTTCATTCACAATTTTAACTAACTTTTTGTTTTAAAACACAGTACTGTCAAGATCGACAGAACCGCATAGGTTAAAAACTTCTTACGACTTTCCTGTTTCCTCTGTAAGCAACTTCCATAATTCAATTTTCTTATCCTTTATATTTAATAAGCATTTGTTTTATCAGATGCTAGCTTGCCTCCTCTTTAAATTACTTTGTATATATTATGATATTTAAATACTAAGAGGCCCTAGCACCCTGGTGTGGACGTGGTGCAGGGTGAGTTCTGACTGAAAAGCTTCTCAAGGTGTCTGAATGCAAACTGACTGGCACTTGGGTCACTGTGAGCTCACAAACTGCTCCCAGGAGGGTTTGGGGGGTGCCCAGAGGGTTTCCCTTAACTCACTGTGGGGAAACTGCAGCTGTGCAAAGCATATTTTAATTAGCATGAGAATCATAATATTTTCACACCAATTTAGAGACTGATTGAGAGGCATAGAGCAACTATTGGCAAAATTGCAAATTAAGTGGCTTTAGAAGTAATCTAAAGAAAAAGCAGGTTCTGGCAATTTCAATCTGTTCCCAGGAGGAAATAACCACATTTACAGATTGGTGCTGGCAAGTTCCAGGACCTGGGGACAGAAAATAAACACAAGTAGCACTCCTGGGCAAAGTGCACAGACTGTCTGCTCCCCACCCATTATCCTCCCTCAGGCTGAAAGCTAGCTTTCAAAGTATGTATTTTTGGCAAGAGAGGTACGACTGCACTTCCTAATTGCAGCTTGCAGGCAAGCGCTGTGATCAGGGCTAAGTTAAGGACACTTCTAAGAGGGCAAAAACATGCTGGCCTGAATTTAATGACTGAGAATCCAATGAATTCTTATTTTTCTGCCCCCAAAGCATGCCTGTGTTCTGTCTCTAAAGTCCACTGAAGGCAGGCCCTACTGCCATTCACCCACCTGTGGGGAAGTCCTCTCAAGGGCAAGTCCTGGAACCTCACCTACTTCTACATTGTCCAAACAAAAGGAAAAAAAATAATTTAACCATAGGCTATAGAAGTGCAAATAAGAAGGAAGGCTTTAGTGTAAAAGATCCCCTACTGTATGGATACAAAATTTATTTATATATCATTTTGTTTTTCAACTTGCCTTTCTTACCTGTGATCTTAAAGTTAAAAGACATCTGTGTTTAAACCAAAATCATCACATAAAACATAATGTTATAATATTACCCCCAAAATGATAAATATAAACATAATATATGTAAGTATATAGTTATAACTCTTTTCTGTGTTACTCTGGGCACTCTTGACTATAACTCACAAGTGTTCATAGACAAGCATATCTTAAAGTACTTAACCTAAAATTTGGAAACAGAAATTTTCACCTTCCACCGTTTTTATTTTTGTTTTTCAATCCTAGGGATTGGGCCCAGGGGATGCTTCACCACTGAGCTACATTCCCAGGCCCAACGCCCCACCTTTTAAAAAATTTTTGAGACAAGAGTCTCAATAAATTACTCAGGCTGGCCTTGAACTTGGGGTCTTCCTGTCTCAGCTCCTGAGTAACTGGATTTACAAGCGTGTACCTGGCTTATCTTTCACTTTTCATAATATCCTTGCTTTCTTCTTAAACATATTTGTTTGGTGCCCCTAAGGAATGGTTACATTAGTATGTGTTACTAGCATACTTTGAAAATATGTCCTGTTATAAATTTGAAATGTATGTGGTTTATCCCTAGGAATATCAATTTAAAAATAAAATAGATTTTCATATTTTTATCATTAAAATATAAACCCAGAGCAAGATATTTTCATATTCTAAGATTCAAATAAGTCAGTTAAATTTTACTCTTTACAACATTTTACTTTTCAAATGAGTATGCGGTACCTATGGCACAAAATTCAAAAACTATAAGTAAGTGAGAAGAAAAAATTAAATTGAAATATTTTGATATATTCAACACTGCACTGAAATCTGATTTTAATGCTTATCTATTTTCTGCAAGAGTTTGAGATTAGATAAAATGTCTATGCTTTAGCAAAAAGCAACTAATTAAGAAGTCTCAAGGCTAGTTGATTTCTTAATCATTAGATATTTTAATGTCTCATATCTTTCATATATATCTTGCTAGTCAACGTAATAGATTCAATTACTATTAATGAATATCAGCTACCTTCTCTCCCCCCATTATGAAGGTAGATTGAACTTTCCTGCTTCTTCTTTTTGGGCTTGCCCATGTGACTTGCTTTGATTCACGGGACAGAAGCAGAATATGATGACAAAGGACTGAAAAGTACCTGTAGAGTTGAGTTTGATTTCCTGCATTTCTGCTGTCCACCTGAAAGAGGCCTGGACCCATTTGGAGGTGAAAGGAGCACCTTAGTCTCTGAGGAGCTGCCCCAGCCAAACCCAGTGAAGTCCAGACTCGTGAGAAATAATATATGTCTCTCAAGGCACAGAGTTTGGGGACAGTCTGTTGCACAGCATTATTTTGGCAATAGATAACCGATACAAAATGAAAAAGAAAAACAAGGAACTTGAATTACTTGGATTTGAATTCCAGTTCTGCTACACACTCGCTAAGTGGTCTCTGCACCTTTGTTCTCTCTGTGTCTACTTCCACAGCCTGTCCCACGTAAGCATCAAGACAGAATGCTCCAGAAGGGTGATTTCTCTAAAAGATAAATAACTTTGAACTAATTGGTAAGTTTAACAGCATGGAAATTATATTGTCAGACTAATGGAGGAAGTGGGAGGATTTAATGGTAGTTACAAAGAAAAGTGAGTAAATGGGAAAAAAATAAGGCAATGATTATCTTCATGAAATGTAAAATAGACATAAAAAGAAGGATGTTAGTGCTTCATACTGCACTACGTGGCTCAGCAGTAAATAGTTACAATGACATAAATGCTGAGTCTTGATATAAATAGAAATTGTGCTGTTTCTGAATTGAAAAGAAGGAGTGAGGGAAACACCATGTTGTTATATTTGCATTTACCCTAAGGTTCTTCAACCTGAGCACTATTGATGTTTTAGACTGGATGTGTCTGCTGTGGGAGGCTGTCCTTTGCATTGCGGGATGTTTAGCAGCCTCCCTGGCCGCTACCTATTACATGCCATTAGCATATACACACCAGTAAGAGAGCAATATATTATGTCTACACTGTTGAGTGTTTGGGGATTCAAAACTGCGTTGCAACTGCTGATTTTGTAATATCTGTTCCTCATTCCAGAAGTATATTCCCTTCTGCAAATGCATTCTCTTGAACCTTGGAGCATGAGAGATGCCTGTGTTTATGCCTGGTAACGCAATTGAGACTCACTTATTTAGTCAGATTTACAAGCAACCTTCATAATACTACTTCTACTATATTAGTTTCCTAGGGCTATTCTAATAAATCACCAAACACTTGATAACTTCAAAGAACAGAAATGTAGCCTCATAATCATGGAGGCTAGAAGTCGGAAACCAAGGTACCAGGAAGACTATGCTCCACCTGAGGGCTCTGTAGAGGAACCTGTACTTGCCTCAGCCAGCTTGTGACGACCTTCCTAGACTCATAGATGCATCTCTTCAGTCTTGCCTCCGTCTTCACATGGAATTCTTCCCCCTCTATGTTTCTCTTTGTCTTCTCCTCTTCTTAAAAAAGTCAGTCACCGGATTTAGAGCTTGCATTAATCCAATATGACATTATTTTAGATTAATTATGTGTCTGCGAAGACTCTATTCCCAAATGAACTCACATTCCCAGTAGATACACATTTTGGGTAAACACAATTACTAAATAAATTTTTGAAAGATAATCATAATAAATGCATCATTTGGGGAAAGAAACAGTTGTGTTTGTGCCTCAGTTCCTCAATTTATATTATAAGGCTAATAAAACTACTTGAATAATAGTGCTACAATGAGTATTAAATGAGTTAAGATATAAAAATATTTAATATATTGCTGACACATAGTATGCTCTATATAAGTAATACTATTATTATCATCAGCATCATCAGCATATTATCATTATTTGTGTTTGCCATTCAGGAATTCTTCCTGTTCTCAAGCATGACACTATATATTGAATTTATAGAAACCACGAGCTTCAGATGAGTCTACCATGTCACCTACCTTACCACACCTTGCATTGCCACTGCAAACTCAAGTCTCAAATGGGTCTTTGATGAGAGACCCCAGGGTATTCTAGGTCACTATTTTCTTTGGTGATCCCACTTTCCATTACTATAACAAAATACCTGAGACTGAGTACTGTATAAATAAAAGAAGTTTATCAAGGTCACAGTTTTGGAGGCTCTAAGTCCAGCAGGTGACTGAATTCATCCCCTGGTAAGGGTCTCTGTGACTATGTCACATCATGATAGATGGCACCAGGTGGGAGTCCATATGGGAGGAAGAGGCCACAAGGCAAAAACAGAAAGCCAGAGATCAAGGAAAAGCTGATCTTGCTCTTTTATAATAACCTACACTCTCAGGAACTAACTAGGGTCCTGCTGATCTCTTCTGTGGGCAGTGCCCCCAGTGACCTAATCATCTCCCACTAGACTCCTCCCCACCTGTTAAAGTTTCTACCACCTCAACACCATCACCACCCTGAGGACGGAGCTTCCAATATAGAAGTTGTTTCTTATGAGTAACTACCATGGCAGTCACTCATCAGAATTCCAAGTCTCGAGGTCATCCCTTTTTTCCTTATGAGGACTCATCTTTATAAAGCTAATCTGTTAAGCTCCACCCTCCCTAACCTCCCAAACCTTTCCCTGTGCCTTGCAGATGTCATAATCCGCCATGAGTACCCCCTCCCCCAATATTCTCAAACTTTCTGAATGTTCCATGCACCTTCCTGCCGAAACTTAGCTCTGCTGGAAGGACAGCACCCCCCAAGCTGTCTGAGGTGGTGACTGCTTTTCTGCTGCCACATTCCAAGTGTCTCTGCCTGGAAGAGGGAGTAATGAACTCCCAGCCCCTCATTCATGTTTCAAGACCCTAGTTTATTCTTCTTCCCCCCATTATATCAACAATCTTGATGATTGTACCATCAGAACTTCCTCCTGTTCCCTCCCATGCTGCAGATGTCTGCTGTCCTCCAGGTCCTCCTGTCACCACCCCAACACTACTCATGTCATAGTCCTAGTGGTTGTAACGGCTGCACAGCCAGCACAGGCAACCCCTAACCTCCCTGTCCTTGGGCCTTTTAACATCAGTGAGCCTGTTCTTTCGTTAACATGATCATGTCATAGACTCCAGGTATTTTTCTTCTTTCTCTATTTTTTTTTTTTTTTTTTTTTACTACTGAAAGCTAATTGATTATTATCAGAGGCCTGATAGAATAAGTATGAGTTTCTAAAACCTGATGTCCACATGTGTGTGGACATTTGCAACAGGACCTCACATTTAAATGTTCCTGGTTTTCCTTATTGTTCAACGGTCACAGTCCTAAATTTGCCAATACACTTTTTTAAACAAGTGGCCCTACATTTTCATTTTTCACTGAGCCCCACAAATCAGGTGACCCTGTCCTAGGTATGTCTGTGTGAGAATCACAGGCATTTTGCCTCTCAATTTTCCACTTCACCCTTCCTCCATTCCAATTCCTGTTCTCACTCCACTCTACCCAGTTTGAATGTCATGAACCATCATTAAAAGTACAAACTATCTTTCCCTCTTGTACATCTTTTCCAAAATTCCAAACCTAGATAAATCCACTCTTTCCTATTGCATGCCTTCATCTAAGCAACGAAGATGGATCCAAAGGAGTTAAAAAGTCAAATACTAAGTTAGGAACTCAAAACTAAACTGGGCCACAACACTTAAAAGCAATATCAATAGTCTCTTCTAGTCAACTATTTCTCTTACAACTTTCTAGCTTCTCCTTTTCTTCCAAATCTCTGACACCCCATGCCCTTCTCACTCACATGCTGACCTACTCCTTACGCACTAAGAAAACAGAAGCAATCAGAAGTTTATAGAAAATAGAAGAATGAGAATAGAAAATGTCCTCATCTTCCTACCATCAAGCTATCAGTCTTATTGCATTCGCAGATTCATATATTACAACTTGTATTCTCAAGAATAAATATCTGTACCCAATATAAGGCCAACAGTCACTAGCACACCACATCCAGTCACTTCTTAAATACTTGAGGATTTTTACCTGTATTAATCCCACTAGCTCCTGTATCATCAAATTTTCTCTCTCCATTGGATAATTCTCATTAGCCAACAAACATATTTTAATAGCTCACTTCTTTAAAAACAAATAAATCACACAAAATAAATTCTCCCCCTTTCACAAATCTACCACCCATTTCTCTGTACTCCTTCACAACAAAGCTCTGTGAAATACTTCCACACTTGGAGACTCCATTTCCTCATTTGTAATCTCAACCCATTCCGTGTTTTGTCTCTAGCACCCATGGAAACTGTTCTTGTCAAGGTCAACAGAGACCTCCAGGTTGCCAGATCACAGGTCAATCAGTCTCATTTCCTCAGCAGCGGTGCTGACCCTGGACTCCCCGCTTTCCTCCTTTGTGAGGTTGCAGCACTTTGCATTTGACTCTCCAAGAATTGGACCTACCACTTCCTCTCTATATATCCTCAACAAGTTCCCAGGGTTTTTCTCTTTTTACAAGATACACATCGCTCTTTCACTCAGATATTTCTGATGGCCCCCTCATTTTCTTTTTTCACCTAAAAATTCCTCACCCTGGCATACAATGCAGTGCAAAGTCCAGCATGGACTCAGTCTGCCTGATTTTGTCTTCTGGGTGAACTTACACTTTGTTCAGTTTTCCCGGTCCCTCCTTACTCACACATGAACTGACAGCAACCCTCCCTCCCCAGTCCTTGTTAAATTGCTATTATGAAACATCACATTTCATTGTGGTTGATATATATTCTGTGTATGTTCATATTTGTTCCTCTAGCAGAGTGAAAACAGTTCCCTGAAGGAGAATCATATCACCCTTACAGCTTCCATTGCTAGCATTTGAGGTGACTTCTCTGTGGAAGAAGTTTCTGTCTTACAGCCTCAACTTGTCTCTGGAAAATCAAGTTCCTCTTTTGAGTTATCTATTTGCATCAACATGTTAGTCTCAGCGTCAGGGTACATGGTTCTACCTTGAAGTATTCTAGTTAAACTGTCTCTTCCTCTTATGCCTTCACATAAATGGACAAGGTTTTTATATAAGACTGCCAGGAGTTAACAAAAGGAAAACATATCCACAAAGTAATGAGTGAACTGTGAAATTTGGGATGCAGGGTAACATGCACTCTCTGTGCTCCAGCCTTTATTTCCACATGGAGAGGCTGATCACTGAGCCCCTGCCTCCCTGATTGTCCAGTCTGGAGAGAATACATCAAGTGTGGGGCAAGAAAGTCCTTCTCCATCTTAAGGCCAATCTTTCTAGTCCCAATTTTCTGGCTAAGCCTCTGTGTCATCACCAGAGATTGTTGCTAGGAATGTCCACCCTCTTTAAGGGAGACTTCACCCACTTTAAGGGAGGCTCCACCCACTTTAAGGAAGACTCCACCCCCAAGCCCTGGACTGGTGCTTTAAACTGCCTTCACCCAGGTGTCCTGATCCAAAAAGAGGCGTGGAAGTATGTGCTGCAGGTTAAAGTCCTGTGTTTAAATCTTCCCTTTGCTGAGTATCAGCAATGTGATTTGGGGCAAGCTACTAAATCTCTCTAATCCCCAGTGTCCTCTTCTGTAAAAGAGAGATAATAACAGAACCTACTTCATGGGGTCATTGCAAAGATGAAATGAGATAATAAATGTCATTGGGACACAATGCTAGCTAGACATGACTACCATCTATTCACAGGACACATACAGCTAATCAGGAGCGCTGTGCTCTTGCGGGAGTGCTGAGCATGGAGAATATAGTCAGAATATATTTGTTAAATTGAGACAGAAAATGAGCTGGAGCTCAGCGGAAACTTGAAGGACAGATGAAGCGATTTCCAGACACGACCCTACCTCCTGATCTTTGCATTTAGGAGTGAAGGCTCCCAGCGTCCCCTTGTCCCATCCTCATTTAGTATGGAAAGCTATTGACTTTTCCTCCTGTACCAGGATCTTTTGAAGTGCAAGTTTTACTCTAATCTTCAGTGGAGCTTCAGGGCCTTGGTAACTCATCTGCCCCTTTTATTATGCCACAGTGTTTGTGATCAAACAGAATTTGAGAGGACAGAATCTATCCTGTCAAACAGTAAACAAAGAGACTCTCATAAAAGCTCAGTGTTCGCACATGGCCTCAAGCCTTGGGTGTCCCGGGATGCTCCAGATCTGCAGAAAGGCACTAGACTGTTCTGAATGCAAAAAGGGACAAAATAGCACAGGTCTGGCAGTTAAATGTATCTGTTTCTTATAAAGTCATGACTACACCAGTCATTAAGCTTTTAAAAGTGCTGTAATATTCAAGGGGTAATAATAACAATGATAAAGAGGGATCAACAAACTATTTCTGTAAAAGGTCAGTAAATATGTTAGTCTTTCTGGCCATTTAGTCTGTGTCTGAAGCAACATAGACAATAGTCAATGAATGGGTATAACTGTGTTCCAATATGTTATTTGCAAAAGCAGTCAGAGCCAGATTTGGCCCAAGGGCCATCATTTGCTAAACTCTAGCCTACTATCGTGTTTCTCAGACTTGTGTCATGTCCTTACCACCTTCACAATTCGGGGAAAATCTGTGCATACACATAATCATATTTACTGTAAGATTATTAAAGTTCACTCTATTTTAATATAAAATTAATATTATTACTATAAAAGGAAAACTAGTAATAAAAAGGTAATCTTAGGAGAATCACTCAAACCCAGGAGTACAAGGTCAGCCTGGGCAACATAGTAATACCCTGCCTTAAGAAAACAAACAAACAAACAAACAAAAAGGTAGCCTTGAACTAGGGACGTAGTTTAGTGGCAGAGCACATATTTACATGCACAAGGCCCTAGGCTTGTTCCCTGGACTGACACTATTGGGAGGTGGTAGAAACTGTATGAGTTGGGCCAGCTCTAAGTAACTTAGCTAGACTCTGTCTCAAAATAAAATATATAAAGGGGTGGGGATGTGACTCAGTGGATAAGTACCCCTGGGTTCAATCCCCAATACAAAAAAAAAAAAAAGAAAAGAAAAAGAAAAGAAAATTGGTGCCTAGTGAGAGGTCCTTCATCATTGGTAGATTGTAAAGTACAGATAATAATAAAGAGCTTTCCTTATGGGGTCATTGTAAAGATGTTAAACACTTGGAAACAGTGCTTGGGGCATGGTGAGAATTCATGTTAACTAGCTGCAGTGCAGAGGTATGGCTACAATCCTGTCACAAGACACACTCAGGTAATCAGAAATTCTTTTCTTTTGTAAGAGTACTGAGTGTGGGTGTATCAGAAGACAGTGGGACCCCAACCCCTTCCTCATCCTCTCTTTTCCCATACCAACTATGAGGTGAGCAGTTTTGCTTCACCAAGTGCACTTCCTGCCATAATGTGCTGCCTCATCACTGGCCCAAGAGCAATGGGACATACAGATCATGAACTGAAACCTCCAAAACAGTGGGCCAAAATAAACCTTTCTTCTTTATAAGTTATTTCAGGCATTTTATTATAGTAATTAAAAGCTGACTAATACAAGTATAAACTCTAAAAAATTTTTATTGCTCAGAATGAATAAATAAAATAACTGACATTTAAAAATATATAAAAAGCCAAATTTAATTGTAATTTTTCTTTTTCATAATATAAACCTGCATTTTATTCCACAAGTCCTGTAAATCTGTATTCTGATAACTGGCTAAAAGCAAACTTTTCTTAAAGGAAATGTTTAGCCATTTCGGATAAAGTTACTTCTTTAAGACATGAAGAAGTAAGTGATGTGTGCAGCTCTAACTGTCAGCTTCCTTCACACTTCCCCGATGTCAGGATCTCTTTCTTTCTTGTTCAGTTCTTTCAGGTCTCATAAGACCTTGTGAGAATATAAATTTAATACTTTAAAGTGAATACACATTTGTTTTTTTCAGTACCAAGGATTGGATCCAAGGTCATTTGACCATTGAGCCACATCCTCTGCCCTTTTTATTGTGTTCTTTTTTTATTTTGAGATGCACCACTGCATCCAGCTTAATACACATTCTTAAGAGAAAAAATGCCCATACCCCCTGATTTTGTGTTAATTTCAAAATAAAGCTGATATGGGTTGGAATCTTTGTCCTGCTATTTGCTGACAGCTGTAATCTAAGTTTCTGTACTTGTAATGCAGACAAAACAAGAACTACCACAAAGGATTATTCTAAGGATTTTATTCTCTTAATGACATAGAGAAAACACTTAACCCAAGAGTCTTACCGGTACATGATAAACATTAAATAATACTCATTATGCTGGTGAGCATATTGATAAAATTTTTCATGTTACATTCCTTAATGAAGGTGAAGGGAAATGCTGTGCACATCAGGGACATTTTTTTAAAGGTAAAAGAAAAGTATTAATCCATGTATCTTTTCTAATTTAAGATGTGGCATCGTTTCTTCAACATTTTTTTTTTTTTTGGCCTTCATTTAGTACAAATTTAGTAAAATGGCATTCAGTAAACAGTAATTTAGTAAACTATATTTCATATTTAAGCAGTGTATATATGAAAAGAAGAGAAATGCAGAAAATGTTGAACCATAGATCTAGGATTGAAATAAAAAGTGGGTGCTAGGAAATTTATGATGCTCTCTTAATATTTATAAAAGTATTATTTTAATGAGAAGCATGTCATTGTTTTTAATAAAATCTTCTTCAAGTCTTTACTCAACCACTCTATATCTTGTTCAAATACTGCTTCCCAATGAGCCCCACCCACATCAAGCATCAAGTTGACAGTTGTAACCTGCCCCAAATCTGCTCCAGGAATGCCTTGCTTCTCTGTTCCACCTCCATTTTTCCTGTTTTCCTTAGCACCTACTGCCTTCTCACATTCTTTTTAATTTTGTTTAGGTAGTATAGTTTATCTCTCTTGCAGGCTTCTGCATGCAGACATTTTTGTCCTTTTTCTTCACAGAGTGACCCTACTGTCTAAATAGTGTACTCCATATTAGAATCCAATACATACATGTTGCATAAAAGAATCCACAATGACATTGACTACACAAAGCCTTCCCTCAGGAGACTGTCTGTCCACTGTCAAATTAGGAGAATTAGAAAGTTATTCTATTAAGAGAACTGGAGAGTGTCCTGAGTTTTTTGTTTTTTTTTTTTCCTCCAATTTTCAGCAATTACTTTATTCCTTACAATTATGATAAGCTTCAACTAACATGTTCAAGGCTTTTTTCAGACAGCTTAAATATACATATACCATACTTGTTTGAAATATATATAAAAAGAAAGATTGAACCGAAGAGCCTTGTGTGTACTAAGCACTCAACTCTACCACTGAACTACATGCCCAACCTGAATTATATCTTACAACTTAAATATGAAGACACAGGTTTTCAGTTAAATGGTTTTCTTATTTTGTTGTTGGCGATGTTTGCCCTCATACTTCAGCATGTCAAGATCATACACCCAGTCTTAGTTTGAATAAATTTAAAGCGAGTGAGGCTTTCACCTACACGAATTGAACAATCAAGTGTTTTTGGATGTCTCCATCAAATAATTTATTTTCCAAAAAGAGATAGATAAGATAGGGTCAAGGATAGAACCTTGCTTTATTTATTTTCCCAGCCTTGAAACTTGAATTCCCTTGATATTATCTGGTACATGTTTCATAATCAGGTCCTCAAGGATATCATAGGAAGCTTGTCAAATGATGTTCTGCTCTCTGAATATACTATTTATATCATTCTTGGATAAGCTAATATAATCTTACCTGGAAAATAAAATAATAAATGATAGGTTTATTTGGCTATTATCAAATCTATTTGTCTCTCTTACGGTTAACATTTTTTTAAATACAAACTCGCTGTTTAATACTTGTTTTATATTTTCTCCCCAAGAATCAATTTCAGCATTAATAAAATTCACATCCCCATATTTTGGAAAATATGAAAAACAGCCCCTCAATCCACTTTCTTCTTATAAAAGAGAAAAAAAAACAAAAAACAGTAACACACCAGAGAGCTTCTTCCCTGACACCCCTCATTGCTAGTTCTAGAGATGAGGCAGCAGTGACACAGCAATAGAGACACAAAGCCAATCTCCAGAGCCGGTCTTCTTCTATTCCAGCAGTTTCCAAATACAAAGGACCATTAGAACCGAATGGAGAGTGCTTTCCTTTTTAATTTGTTGCTTTGTTTATTTTGATACATATTCCATGGATCTACCCCTCATGACTCAGATTGAGCAAGCAAAGGGAGGAATCCGAAAATCCCTGGGTAGTTCTGATGAAAAGCTGGATTTGGAGACTACAATTCTCAAACCTATATTCCTTTGTTTTTTTTTTGTTTTTTTTTTTTTTGTTTTTTGTTTTTCTTGGATATGATGGAGGAAATCATTTAGACAGTGAAATGCCATTACTGCATTTTAGAGATTCCAAGAAACTTTATGTATTTTAATATTTTTTAAATTGGAACATAGCTTACATTTGATAGTGTTCCATCGTTCGTTTGAGGACATTCCTTTTTGTAGTTGTTGTTCTTGGTGGTGTTTAAAACGATGGTGCATCTTAAAATCGATGGCACATTTGATTCAAGGAAATATGCACAATGCGAGTTGTAAATTACTTTCACTGTTTTAAAATTATAAATTTATCTAAATCTTTAAGCTGATGGCACATAAACACATGCCTTCAGTCACAAAGTAGAATCAGCTTAGAGGAGCTACATACTTCCTTAGGATTTCTTTAAAAAATTAGCAATCAACTTTATATTGCAAGAAAAGTCAATTATGTCTAGGACCTTTTGGAGGGGGAATGAAGTGAGAGGAGTCCATTAGGAACTACAGGATATTATAAGTTCTCAGATTAATATGGCCACAGAAATTTCTTAGTCAATTGAGGGTAGAAGTTTATTGTGGGTAACCTTTTATTTTCCTGCCTTTGGGGAAGTTTCCTTGAATAGAAGATAAAGCTGAAAACTAAGCTAATAATCAGATGACCAACTGTGACCCAGGTGTGACCCAAAACTAAGCTGCACAATAAACTGGGTGTGATACACTCATATCAGGTAAAAACTGAACTGCTGATCTGACCCAGTGAAGAAGAGTGGCAGAGCTATTCAGTGGCTAAGCATGAGGAGCCCAGCTCCAAGTTCAGGGTCCTTTCAACTCTCATCATGCAGCTAAGCAGAGTGCATACCTTCCCTGAACCTTGAAAGTCAAGACCTTTTAAAAAAAGTTTACATTATTTCAACAACCTAAGAAACTTAAATATCTTTCTGTTACATAATGCTAAACTACATTTCGTTGATAAATCTGTTTACTTTTTCTTTTTTTAGAACTCCAGATTGTTTTCAGCAAAAATGTATTTTACCTTGGGAAAGAAGTTTGACCTCAAGCATTTCCCTTTAATTTCCTGACAGTTACTGAAAAGAAATAAAAGCAAAACAGAAACCAATTTAAGTTGCTTTCTCAAGACCATGGCACCAATCCAAAACGATGATCAAATCTTGTGGTGGTCTTGGTTTTGAGGATCATTAAAATGGATCTCAGAAAATAAGTCTGCATTAGTAGAAAAACAATGTTAGAGAAAACTTTTATAATAGACTCCAGATACTTACACAACAAAAAGATATATAGGCAACAGAAAAGAACATTTTTCTCAGCTTTTACTCCATTCAGTGAGGATTATGTAAAATATTAACTAGGAACTAGGGAAGAGGAAGAGATTGTATTAGCATGAACAAAGCCCTGGGTTCAATTCCCAGCACCAAAAAATAGAATAGTTAACAAAAGTGTTATTTAAAAGATTAAAATGATACTAAAGAGCAATGGTCTGATTAATATGGTGCTGGTTAAATTGGACAAAAAAATTTAATCTTGATCCCTACTACCTTTCACCATATAAATTATAAGTGAATTATTGGTCTAAACATGAGGAATAAAGTAAAAGCAATGAAACTAATAGAGCTAACAAAGTCATTGTGTAGATAATAGTAACAGATGAGACTTTTCAGGCACGGTTAGGACATGAGGGCAGAACCCTCATGAATACCTTTATAAAGGAGGTGTAAAAGAGCTGCTTCCCCTTCCACCACATGAGGACACAGCTGGAAACTACCTTATGAATAGAAAGAGGCTTTTTGCTAGAATCTTCTGGAACCTTAACCTTGGATTTCCTAACCTCCAGAACCATGGAAACTACATTTCTGTTGTTTAAAAGATACCTCAGTTTGTGGTATTTTGTTACAGCAACCAAACCAGACTAAAACAGTACCATACATCTTATTTGAGTTTGACCAAAAATATAGGATGAAAGAAAACAAAAGACTTCAAAATAAAAATGTACTAGCCAAAAAAGAAGATAGCCCTTGGTCCAGTATTACTCTTCAGAGGCCCTTCAGGGTTATAAAGCATGTTGTGGGTCAATGCCCCAAAGAGATGTTGATTCCCGTGTTCACTGCAGCATTATTCATAGAAAATGGGGAAAGTAGGAAAGCAATTTAACCATTCATTGACAGACAAATAAACAAAATGGAAATTTTGCCATTTCTAACAACACACATAAACCTAAAAGACATTGTGTTAAGAGAAATAAGCCAGGCACAGAAAGACAAATACCACATAATTTCATGTGCAGAAGATATCCAAAATGTCAAACTTATGTGTAGTGGGTACCATGGAAGTTACTAAGGGTTAGGCCGAGGAGCAGAGAAAACAGGATGATATTGGTCAAAAGGCACAAAGTTTCAGTCATGCAAGATGAAGAACTTCTGGCCTGGTGTTGTGGCACATGCCTGTAATCCCAGAGACTTGGGAGGCTGAGGCAGGAGGATCACAAGTTCAAAGTCAGCCTCAGCAGCTTAGTGAGACCCTGTCTCAAATTAAAAAATAAAAAGGGCCGGGAATATAACTCAGTGGCTAAACACCCCTGGATTTAATGTGTAGTACCCCACCTCTCCCAAAATGAATAACTTTTGGAAATCTAAGAACAGCAATGTGACTGTACTTGATGCTGTATTGTATAAATTTGCTAAGAAGGTAGATCCTAAGAGTTCTTACCACAAAAAAAAAAAAAAAAAAAGAAGGAAAAGCAAAGGGTAACTAACAATGTAAGGTGATGGGCGCATTAATTAGCTTGATTGCAGTGATTATTTCACAGTGTATGCATATATCAAAACCCTAAGTTGCACATCTTAAAGATATACAAATTTTATTTGCCAGTTATACCTCAAGAAAGTTGGGAAGTGGGGAGAAGGATAGACTCAGGAGGTAAGGCCAGAAGCAGAGACCACTAGGAGGTGCTGCCGCTGTCCAGGCCAGAGATGAGAGTGGTTCCCACCAGTGAAGAGCAGCAGGGGTGGGGAGAAGTGGTCAGAGTCTGGGCAAATTCTGAAAACATCCAACAGGATTTCCTACTGGATGCAAAATGTCAGAGAAGTCTAAAGAATGACTTTAAGGACTTGGACCTGAATAATCGAGTTGCCATCAACTGTGTGGGGAGAACAAACATGGGGTATAAAGAGACCAGAGAACCTACAAAGAACCTGTTTTATGGACTGTGTTATTGCTTTCAGACAAAAATAAAATAAAATTCTAACTTATCAAGTTAAAAATGAAAGAAATGGAATTGCTATTGAGAATGAATTTTTAATAAAATCATTTTCTTACAGGTTAGAATGTGTCTGAGCAGCCTCCTAAACATGGATGACATCCTAAATTTAGAAGATGAACTACAACTCTTTCTCGCTTCTGGGAACCAAGATCGAAAGAGAAAAAAATGATCTTTCCTTCATCACAATTAGTGCTGACTTCCAGGTCTCCCACTGACCCTACACTACACACACCTTTAATCCTAAAATACTCAATACTTATCAAATGGGAATATGATTTGATAAAATTATGAGTGATGATTCTTATATCTGCCTCCCCAATCTGAGCTGGCGAGTTAGGCTCCAAGAACAAGTTGAACAATGTAGAATTATTTATCTGTCTGTCTCCT
Source organism: Sciurus vulgaris (assembly GCF_902686455.1). NCBI lineage: Eukaryota > Metazoa > Chordata > Mammalia > Rodentia > Sciuridae > Sciurus > Sciurus vulgaris. The sequence goes on from NC_136468.1 coordinate 29,663,024, forward strand.
ATCTTTTCATGTTGTTCCATTTTGATAGTTATCTTCATTTGCTGGACTTACAGGTCCCCACAAACACATCCTAAAATGGACAGCATTAATAGGGGGTGGGTTGGTCTTTTTTCAGGTTTCATGTATGAGGCTCCCAATAGCCTCTTTGTGACAGTATATGGTACAAAAGAGATTTTCTGGAACACCTTGAGGTCCTATTCCAAAAAGGTGACTTTGTTCATCTTTTAAAGAGTGTTCTCATCTATCTTCTGTTTTCTTAATTCATCCTCACAGTGATCACATGCATTCAATAAGAGTTCATTAGCATCTTGACTTAGGAAATTGCCTAAGTGATTTGCCTGAGGTCAGAAGCACATTGATTGTATCTCTGAGACTAGAAATGTTTATTTTAACAAAGTGAGTTGTGTATTATTTTTCTTTTTGAAATCAGATTTACTAAGTTTTAGTTTATATGCAATAAAATCCATCCATTTTTAATGCACTTATCAATGAGTTTTGTTGAATATTTGTGACTGTGTACCCATCACTACAATCAAGAATTGGAAAATCTGCTTCTTATCCTCTGCAATCCATTCCCTCTCCTGACACCAGCAAGTAGACATCTGTTTTCTATCACAAGAGTATGCGCCTATTCTAGAATTTCATGTAAATAAAACCACACATTCTATAATTCTTTATACTGATGTCTCCCTTTTATTAGCATAATTCTGCTATTACCCATATCAGTAGTTTTCCCTTCTTATTGCTGAAGAATATTCCACTGTAAGATGTACCATAACTTCTTTATCCATTCATCTGTTACTGGACATTTGAGTTCTTTGGTTTAGGCTGTTATGCCTAAAACTATTACGAACTTTCACTACAAGTCATTGTGTGGACATGTGTTTTTAGTTTTTTTCTTCTACTAAATCCTAGAAGTGGAATGGCTGGATTATATGGTAGATGTAGGTGCACAAGAAAGTTCCAGTTTCCTAACATGGTGGTAACATTTTAAACTCCACCACCAGTGTGGAAGAGTCTAGTTGTGCTATACCCTCAGAGCACTTGGTGTTGAGTCCATGCTAGTGAATCTAGTGAATGTATAGTGCTAGCTCACTGTATTTACAAAGTCTGGTGAGGAATGGAAATTAGAAATAGGGTTTACTTTCCAACATCATCAACAAGTTATTCTATATGCCTTGGTTTCCTCATTTTGAAATTGTGTCTAATAATGGTACCAACTTCATAGAATGATTGTGAAGACTAGGTGAGTTAAGTTTGTGAAATTCATAGAACAATGTCTAATGAATGTGGTCGTTATTTTTATTATTGTTGTTATCATTATTATTTCACCTCAGAAAGGAGTTGAAAACTTTTGCTAGGTGCCGGGAGCCAGCCCCAGCTACTCGCAGGTTCCCGGAAGGATGGGTGGAGTTGGAGCAGGGAACGACACCAACACCTGGAGCAACTTGAAGCAAGTGCTGCTCAGATTTATTTTAGCTCTTCTTTTATAGCATTAAGTAAAGCAGGATTAAGCAAGATCCAAGTTATAGAGAAATTACCACAAGATTTATCCTTAACCACATTTCCAGCAGGTATCTAACACATAGCAGGTACATTAAGGTCAACTTTCTATATTTACTTAAAGTTATTCACATAAACATATTACAGTGAAAGATATTTTCCTCTTTTTATCCTACTGACCTTTGTTTAACTATTGTCAGCATATTGACTCTATTTTGTTTTAAGCTAATTTTATCGAACTGCTAAGCAAAACATGCACTTAATCTTTAGCTCATATTATTATGTTTTTGATTTAACCTTAAAGATCTACTCTATTTCCTAAACAAGCTCAGTTAAAACTAAGTTAGGTTATTTACTGCCAAATAATCAGTGTGAGTGATTAATTTTATCCTAACATTCTTTATGTTATTGATGTATCCTCTACCTATTGTAATACACATGTGAGACCTAAGCCAGCATAAACTACTCATAACCAGTTAACATGCAACAAGGGCATTTGATATTAAGATAATATTTTTCTAGTCATTTGTATATGCTGTTTCTTGCTTCTTATGTCCTACATTTCCAGGGTGGCCCTTGACGTCCAAGCCTTTGAAGGAAGGACAAATATTGGACATTTGTCCATTTACCATAAATATTAATTCATTCACCATTTTCATTGTACACTCCTGTATAGGGAAGAGGTGGATCTGTGGGAGGTGGGTCCTTATACTTATCTGCTTGTTTCCCTCTAGGTAGATACCACAAATATCCCCCAATCTTGTAAGCTAACTAGGACAGTCCAAGTACTGTGGGGACAACAAGTCTCCTGTTCTGTTTGTCAGGCTATTTACTGGTAAAGCATTAACTGGAGTATTAAGTATAGGAGTATTAAGTATTAAGTATGGGAGCAAGCAATTCCTGTAACTGTAGTTTTCTGACGAACTCCTCAAACTCTGTACTTTCAGACTTACGTGTGATATTGGTACATTTTTTAAAGCATTCCTCATCCTTCCCCAAGCTCCACAGACTCATTGAGGTTGAACTCTTATCACAACAATCCAGGGAATATGATTTGCAGTTGCATAGTTATAAGTATGATAATTACAAGAAAACACCCAATTCTTAGGAGAGATGACAGCAGCAAATTCCTGGAATGGTGACTTTGCCAAACCCTTCCCCATGCTCAGACCTTGTCAAGCAATATGGAGGGAACGGTCCCTGCCAGCTATGAAAATACGTTGTAAATAATCTTTCTACAGCTACAAGACCTGATGCAAATGCTGCCTAGTATAGGGGAAACCATACTAAGTATCCATCTCCACATATCCCAGATACCAAATGTACTGGCAGGAAGTTTCCTCTGATTTCCATTTGGAGAAGTGGGAAATTCAATTCAAGAATCCATGGACATTGGCAGAACTGGGGTTAAGAGTTAAAGATAAAAGAAGGAAAGAAGAAGGAGAAAAATTCTTCAGGATAGATGCTCCAGGGACAGGAGGGAAAGAGGAAGAAAGTAGAAGAGTCAGCCAGGGCAGGCAGTATCTGAGGCAAAACCTGGGCCGGCTCAAGAGGCTTTGGGGACAGCAATGAAATGAGGGTTTGGATGAGAAGAAGACAGACAGGATGGAGAGGATTAGAACAACAAGTTCTAGACCCAACTCAGGAAAAGACTGAGTTGGTGCTGGAAAATTAAACCAGATTCAAGAATGGAGGAACCTGGCAATTTCCATGGACTGAAGAGGGAATCTTTTCTAAAATATACTAGTTTCTTCAAACTAAGAATTCTAAACTCTTTTATGCACCCAAAGAAATCCAGCAAATATTACCACAGACAAAATAGCAAAAGGTTCCTGGTGGATACAGCAAACCTACACCCATGGCAAAATGTGGGTCCAAGTCTTTGGCAAAACATCCCCCCACCACCGGCTCCACCCTAGTCACTAAGCATTACCGTCTGGGTGACCTGGACGACATGCCCACCCACTGCACTTTGACCTCTAGACTAATCACATTTCTTCCACTACCCTTTCTAGTTTTGCTTCTGACTCACTTTTCATTCCACTCTCCAACACCATGACTCCCACCCTCAGCCTCAGGACCTCTCTACCTGCCCCTCATCCTGACACTTGGACCTCTGAACCCTGCTTTCCTTCCTGTTCTACACCGTATGATCCTCATTGCGCCCCATTCTCTGATGTCTTCTTGGTCCTGGGAAAGGCAGGAGACATACATTTAGACTCTCATGTCCGTAATTGTGGTAGCATCACTGTAAAGAAGCCCTGCTCCACCATGTCTGCTGTGCTCATCTCCTTGCTGGTTGAGTGACAGGATTTGTTCTGACATCAAGCTCAGTAGCTATTTCTGTCTTCTCTGGTGCAGTGACTCTGTGACCTTAAACAAGTCAAATAAATGTTTTCACCTGTTGTCTGGAGGCAGATGAAAAATGTCCCACTTCACAGGAGATTTGTGAGGATTCATTAAAACCTCCCAGTGTTTTGAGAACCTTCCTGGTTCTCAGGAAGCATCCGTTCATGACAATGGATGAATGCTGAGGCTGACAGTGTTTTGTTGTTAGAATGGCAGGTCACAACAAGTCTCTCCTCTCGGTTTTAAAACAGGTAGGGCCAGACTAAAATGAAACCACCGTGTGACCAGAATCACCTCACATTCAACCCTGGTGCAAGTTGCCATGGGTGCTGCCCACTTTTCTGTGTCCAAAGTGCTTCACATATAAAAATAGCACTTCTCTTATTCTGATTTCCTCATGACAGCTTTCACACAAGGGACCTCATGATCAACACAAGTAAGAGGGTGTAGTAAGAATTGCTATGAAGGCAGTTTCAGGGAAAAGCTTCCTTTGTTATCCGATGGGAGAAATTACTTGCTAATTTATATCTGCAAACAGACCTTTGAAGGGACAAACATCCAGTCCAAAATATGTGTGTAATCAAAATGTGGGCGAGGGATACTAAGTAAAGCAGAAAATGCCACCAAGAGGGTCCACCAAGGTGACTTTGGGCACAACTCTCTTATTCAGGAAGGAAGATTCTCCCCTCTGAGACAAAGGAGCATGAAACACCATTTTAGAATCAGAATCAGAAAGGACTCCAGGTCTTTATAGGTCTGAGAATGACCACGTCTTCTCAAGAGTGGCCGAGCAGACAGGAAGCTGAGGCTGGTAAGCCAGAGCCAAGTCTTGCTTCTGTTCCTTGCCACTCTTTACCATGTGACTTGACAGAATCTTCCTCAAGGCATACCTCTTTCTATAACCCTGAGCAAGCTGGACAAGATAATTTTATACATGAAAAGGGAGGAAGGAGGGAAGTCAGAAATGTAAACAACAGTCAAGTCAGACTAGATCCAGCTAGCATCATTTCCAGCAGAGCAAGCTCCTCCATTGATTCTAATTTGATAAAATTCCTCAGACGGAATGAAAGCATGCTTGCAAAGACCTCAGAGAAACAAATACCTTGCCTCCACTCCAGGAGCACCTTCTAAAAAATCCATTTTAATATAAGGTGCTTCTTTTACTTATGCTTTCTTTCCTGTGTTTAGTTTCCTGAAAATACAGGCGAGACCCCAGGAGTCACAACTATTACTTAATCCAATTTCATGTCACTCATTTCTACATTCCAGGAGAAAGCATTCATTTGAGCCTGACAATAGTGCACAAGTGCCTGAAATTCTGTCTCCCAGACAAGCCAAGTCCTATGGTGCTGTACCCTCACTGAAGCATAATAACCCTCAAATCCAGATCTCATGGGCCTTGGTCACTCACACCATGGAACATGGGTCACAGCCTGAGGTGTGAACAGCAGGATGACCTGAGAAGCAGGCCCATGGAAAGAAGCCAAAGTAGGCAGACCCCACCAGGGAAGCCTCAGGCTGAGGCTAGGCAGACTGGGTGAATCCAGGCACAAATTGGGATACAATGGGGCACAAGTGAATACCAGTCACAAGAGGGAACTAAAATCAGAGGGTGGACTGAAGATCCTAAATTTAGTCCTGGCCCTCTGGCTGCCCTCTGGGTTATACTGGCTATACCACTTAACCTATCTCAGACTTGCTCCCCTCATCTTGTACATAATGACCCTTCCCCACCTCAGGTTTCGAGAGGATGAACAGTGACTATGCACTAATAGATTACTTGACGTAAAGCAGAGGTTCTTCATGTTTCATCTACCAGCATTATTGCTGTTGTTTTTGTTTTGTTTTGTTTTCTTGGCAGTACTAGGGATTGAATCCAGGGGCATTTCACCACTGAACTATACTCCCAGTCCTTTTTATTTTTTATTTTGAGTCAAGGTCTGACTGGGTTGCCCAGGCTGGCCTCAAGCTTATGATCCTCCTGCCTCAGTCTCCAAGTTGCTGGGACTACAATCATGTACCACCATGCTGGGCTGCTATTCTCATTTTTATATTTATCTCTAACAAAGGGGAAAATGTGTCCATTTTCATTGGACATTCATGGAGTTGGTGTGGCATTCTGGACAAATACAAGTTTGCTGACACAAGTTGACACCCCTTCTACTTCCCTCTTACTAAAAATGAGGAATTAAGGCAGAAAGATTTGAAAAAAAGATCCTTGACAAGGACACACAGGTAAGCCAAAGAGTTGAAATCAAGACTGAGAGTTTGCTCTGTCTTGATAACTGGGAATTTGCAACTTAACACTTGCTTTTTAGGGTCATCTACCTTCCCCACATTTCCCAGGTATGGCATCTCCCTTTTTATTTTCTGTCTGAAATATCTGTCTCCTCTTCTCAACCTAATCAACTTCTACCAATCTTAAAGTTGTAACTCAAATATCTACAGGGTCCTTGCGAGGCCCTTTTTAAGGCCACCAGAAAAGTGGGCTTCTGCCACCATTAGACTCACATCAACCTTTATCATCACATTGGATTTGGGGTTTGGTCAAAGCTGTCATCCACTCTTTTATACCAGGGTTCTTAACTGGATGTCCACGGAAGGATAACGGAGGGAGGTCAGGGAATCAGGCATGCGGATATCACACAAACCCATGCACACACACAGAAACATACATAGCATTCATTATTTGGTTTTCCCAAATCATCTTGGTATACACGTTCTTTCTACATCTATTGTGAGCTGCTCCTCTGGACAGACCCTCAATACACCTGATTATTGTCATGATGCATCAAAATGGCTTCCCACTGATAGGGATGAAAGAAAATGTGTCCTGCCATTGTTGACTGGTATAAGTTAGAAAATGTCGAGGAAACTAGTAGAGAAGAAACATTACATATCCTTTGGCTTTGTTTTCTGCTCTGTGTGATAGAACACCTAAGCCCATGTGCTGTTTGTATGACAACATTCTTGCCAATAGAAGGAACACGAAGCCAAAAACCATGAAGGAACATCAAATGTTTTCTGTTCCAGAAATAGAACAGAGCAGGTTCGTTTCAAGAAAGGAAAGGGGAGTTGAAAAGACAAAATTTCGCCATAAGCTGATCTTCCCTGATATAGCAGTCTAGTTTTAAAAGAACAGGTAACTGATAAAGCCATGTATGCCAGAAATGGTCAAGTTAATGAGTAATTTGAGCAGAGGAAGAGAATTAAAGTAGTGCATCTGTAAAATGAAATCATCTATTGCATGATGATTGACTTTTAAAAAATTAATATTTTGAGATGGAGGAATTGAAAGTTTTTTTTTTTTTTTTTTTTTTTTTACACAACCAACTGATATCTAGAAGGACAAATTCCTATTTAGCAAGTCCTTTATGAACCTTCAAATCCATGAACATCTTTGGAATCTATGTTTCTTTTGCAAATAAACTTCATTGGACATTTGGTGAATAAATAGAACATCTGTGGGGTTTAGTAATGCATCTCAGAGTTCTGCTCTCCCCGTGGATGTATCTCCAGGAGGAGCTGGTCCAATGCTCTCTATAGTCCTGTTCTAGCATGGCACCAACTAATGCTAAGAGCTTGAATCATTGCCTCTTCAATATGTTTTCTCATGGAATGAACACTGAGTATGAACTTCTTTTATAAATCTGTGATACAGAAATATGCAGACAACTTGAAACTCAGCACAACTCTTTAAAGTACTTCTGCTCAGACAACCTTAAAATTGAAATGTGGGTTCTTAGTCCTCCCTTTGCTGATATTAAGAACATTCCCTTGCTGAAGATAAAACTCAGTGATGTGAAGCCAGTGGAAATTACAGGACATAAATCCCACACAGTGAGTCTTGAAATATCTTGGTGCTCCCTCATCACAAGCCCATTGCCATGAATGTGAGCTGGTAGTTTGCTACAACCTGTGGTTCTGAGCCCTGCTTTTCATTGTTATCATCAAAATAGAAAATCTACAGGAAAGCACATGGGTTGCCATGCCAAACACCATTCTGTAATTTGGGTTTCTCACTCAAACATAGGGGAGAGCTCTCACATAGTTACTTATTGATTAATGTTCTGGAAACTGAATCCAGGGCCATGCACATGCTAAGCACACCCGTATACCTATATCATTGAGCTACATCCCCAGTCCTGAAATACATGTTTTAGCAAAATTAAAGTTTACTTTTTAATTTCATTTGCACACCTTGAGAGAATTTCCCCTCCTTCTCCTTATCTTTAAGAATTTTGCCTGAAATTAATTTTGCACACAAAAATTGATAGAAAAGGCATAATTATTTACAAAAAGTACTTTAAGTCAATGCGACAAAAAAGTCACATATATAATTTTGACTATAATCTTACATAAATATCTTTGGGAAAAGAAATCATAGCTTTCATCAAGTACCCAGGGCCTCCATGATGTAAAAATCATTAAGAACAATATCATAAAAATATGACTTTCCTGAGGGAAGAGCCATTTTTGTAACCTGCCTTCTCCCCACAGCACAGGTAAGGGACTAGTCATGATTGGTGATACAAGACATGGTTTTCCATGATACTGACCACCTGGCTGAATGAACAGGCATACCTATGTATGAATTTTAATCTAAAAACTTTATTCCTTATCAAGAGAAGGAAGAAAGCCTCTTTATGTGTAGGACCTTGTAGATTGGAGAAGGAAGGTGTGACCAGGAGAATAAAGAAGGGAAAATTATTTAGTTCAGGGAAACATAAAATGTTGGGGAAGAATATGTTTCTCTATTCATCGTTCAGTTTTATATTGGATTCATCACAACTGAAGTCTTCAGTAATGAACATAAACATCACTAAGGTATTAATAGAGTCATGAGCTGAATTGGATCCCCTCGAAATTCACATGCTGAAGTTTTAAATCTCAGCATCTCATAATGTGATTACATTTGCAGACAGGATCTTGACAGAGGCAATTAAGTTAAAATGAGGTGTTGGGGGGGTACTAATCCTGTACAATGGGGATTCCCATATGAGAAGGAAATTTGGATACCAACAGGGATTTAAGGAAAACATCAGGAGATCATCATCATCTGCAAGCCAAGGAGAGAGATCTGGAACAATTGTGTACTCATGGTCCTCAGAAGGAAGCCATTCTCCCAACACAGACCCCAGGGTCCCAGCCTCCAGAACTGTGAGAAAATTACTGTGTTTTTCAAGCAACCCAGTTTATGGTACTTTGTTACAGCATCCCAAGCAAACTAAAACAGATCTACAGAATAAATTCCAAGGGACCCAAGGCAAAAAGTGAATCTAGACTAAGGCAGCCTGAAGGAAGCCCTGAGCTGGACACAGAGCAGCATGGCTTATTAATCTCTACAGTCACTGCCTGGGGACAACAAAAAACTCTTAGGACCTGAAAGAGATCAGCAGCTCTGAGGTTCTAAGTTTAAAGTGCTTCGCTGTACAGTGATGGTGTTAGATAATTAGATAATGTGATGCCTCTGGCATAGGATTAAAGACCCATGTGTCTACTGGCTTTTTTTTTTTTTTAACACATAAATATGAGAAAATACTTAAAGAAAAAATATGAAAATAAATTCTCAGCATTAGGGGTTTGGGAATTGAAGGGTTTATAAGAGCAGACTCAAAAGGAAATCTTACCTGACTGGGCCACAGTTGCAGATGACTGCTATCCTGTGCTCCTCCCGCCTCCTGCAGTGAGCATTATCCATTGAGAAACACTGGTGTTGCCTGGATCCCCAGGAGCTTTCATCCATTCTCATGGTCTCAAATATCATTAATTGCATTTAGATGCCCATTGTCCTTCAGACCTGGGTTTACATCCTGGCTCTACCTCTCATTTCCCAATAGGATACTTGGAAAAATCGCTCAGCCTAATGTCTCAGTTTCTTTTGATAATAACAGTTTCATTATCATAAGGTACTATGGAGATCAAACGAGAAATTTCTTGAAAGATATGAGCACAGGTTTGCCCCAGAGCAAGTACTCAATAAATGAGAGTTAAAAGTAACAGCAATAAACAAACACATGGTGCTCACAATGTATCAAGTGCTGATCTAAAAGCATTACATGTCAACTTATTTGTCACCACATATGAGGAAAGGAAGGCCCAAAGAAGTTATGTAACCTACCCCAGCTCACATAGCCAGTAGCTGATGGGCCTAGAACCCAAATGCAGCCTGCCTCTAGAGATCATGTTCTCAAACTAGCAGATGTACTGTGACTCTCAGTCATTATTCATTTTCAGATGCAGCCTCGACTATTCCTTGAGCTTCTAAATCATATAAATTAAAAAATTTAAAACAATAAAATATCAGTCTGGATAACTCACAGTCTCTTCTAAGGCAACATGCCCAGAGCAGAGCCCTGGAAACCTGCTCTTCCACCTGTGCTCCTTTTTGGAAGTGAGTGAGTAGCCCTGGCAAGGAAGCTGGTGTCAGATTACAATCCCTGCTTTGCCTTGACCCTCCCCACATCCAATCAGTCAATCACTGGTTCCTAATTCAACGCCCTTCTCTCCATCCCTAACCCTTTCTAGTGAGACTTCATGCCCCCTGGCCTAGGATAATGACAAGTCTCCAGCTGTTCTTCCTGCCACGGGGCTCACAGATCACTTTCTCCTCAATACATCTTCTCTGCAGATTTAAAAAACAAACCAGCGTTTTAATGCTGCTTAAAGGATTAATTACAGGTTCAATAGCATCACCATGAAGATGCTTCTCATCTGACACCTACCCACATGCCAGCACAATGCTCCTCTTCCAGGTCCCACCTGCCCCCCACACACACAACTTCCCAGAGGCTTGGGCTCACTTCCTCTCTCTCCCCTTCCCCCCCACACCCCTTCACCACGTTGATTCACAAATACTGTACTACAGTCCACATTCTAAAAAATTACTCAGCTTGTCCAGTAAAGCTACCTAAAACAATAATAAGGAACATATGAACAATTTCCTACCTTATCCATTCACTCGCCACTAAAATATCCACAAAATTAAATTTTTGCTTGTAAAAATAATTCATTTTAAACTCTTTCAGTAATAGAATTTCCAAGACAATCAAATTCAGCAACATTATTCATATATTCTGTCTTTAGCATAGTAATGCATGATTTCTTTCTTTTTTTTTTTTTTTTGTCAAAATGATTAGACTGATTTTCTTCTGGAGTGGTAATGTGCTGGCAAGTGATTAAGTCATCATTCTGTTTACAGAAACCAAAATGCTTCAAGGACACAGAAACTTTACTGTTGAACAAGCGCAGGGGCTTGACACCATTATCTTGCTGCCCCCTGCTGATCTCAATGCATAGCTTATTGTTTTATGCCTTGAATGAGGCCCAGAAAATATTGAAGGATGCAAACCCTAATAAACTGAGTTTCTTTTTCCTTCAATTGTCAGTTTCTCCTTTAATCCATTAAAATCTATTTTGAAAGTATGTATCAACTTAAGTGCTCCAATTATCACCTATGTCCTATGGGTATAGTACTCAGAGCATTTCTTGGTAGTGAACACATACTTATAGTCAGATGCCATTTTGGAACCCTGGGTGAAAAGAAGCAGTAGGAACCAGTTGTGCTATGATGCTATTTCACCTCATCGCCTCCTGGGGGTGATATAGTGCTATGGTAGAATTTGCAGACTCAGGAGTCAAATCCGCACACCCAGTTCTCTCTGATTCTAGGATTTATTGGCTGTGTGGCCCAGGACAAATCACTCAAACTTAGTTTTTTAACCTGGAAAAATAATTAAATTAGAAGTTGTATGTAAAGTACCTGATTAGGTCTTTAGTAATAGAAACTCCTATTTCTGAAGAATTACAAAGCAGTGATTGACCGTTTCATACAGGCTAATTCCCAGCATCTCCTGGGAACAATACATCACTGATATTAATAATATCAGTGAAAATGACCTCATCATTTAATGACAAAAGTTTTCTACAGCATACAAATAATATACTTAACTCCAAAACACATGTATACCACATATTATAGCCTTGATGTTTCCCAACTTTTACAAAATGATAGACTCAGTATAAATGCCATACCCAGAAATCTCTTTTATTTCCCATCTTTAATTACAACTTAGCAAAAATGTCATTTGTAATTATTTATACTCTAAAAATTACATTAATTGTGTATTGACCCAAGCCTTGTCCCTATATCTGCTATTTAGGTTTAGTAATCTATCTCAATTAAAATTATATTTTCTACCTACTATTTGTTATTAGATATGTACTACATGGCATGACTATAAACCACATAAGTGAATGCAGTTGTATTAGGACAATGCTTTGAATTTTTAAAGAATCTATTTACAGATGTAACACATACATCATAAGATAAAGACACACTACATCAGTAAAAAGCACCTGATGCTAGAATTAACTTGTAGTCTGTAGTCAAGTTAAACATGTTATAAATGCATTTTGCATAATATCTTATCCCTCAAAATGAAAATATCAAGTCGATTTTATATTCCAAGTATAAACTTTAAATCATCTAATAGAGGGGAAATTTTGAAAAGTAAAGATTTCAAATAGATAGTTATTGCTGCTTTGAGCACATAGTGCTCCAATATAAGCTCTGTCCTGATGATTTCTATTTATTTGCTCTACTCTTTACAGTCGACCATCTATAGTAGAAGAAACAAACTCAAAGAGGGGGAGTAATTTACTTAAAGTCAGCAGCTTATAAATGGCCAAACCATGATTGCTTGCTCTTTCCCAGTCATCCTGCTGCTAAGAATTGGATTTCTCATGAAAAACTAGCAGTGCATGGATGTTAGCATTTTAGTTGAATACTTCTCTTAAAAAGAGTTAGTCCAGGAGAAGTGGTGCACACCTATCATTCCAGAAACTCAGGAGGTTGAGGCAGGAGGATGACAAGTTCCAGGCCAGCCTAGGCAACTGAGTGAGACCCTGTCTCAAAATGAAAAATAAAAAAGGATCAAGGATGTAACTTAGTGGTAAAACACGCTGGGTGCAATCCCCAGTACCAAAATAAATAAATAAATAAATAAATAAATAAATAAATAAATAAATAAATAAATAAAAATGTTATTTGGAGTACAGCTCAGAGGTAAAAAGTGCTTGATTAGCATGCACAAGGACCTAGGTTTCATTCCCAGAACCACACATGCACACAAAAGTTATTTGCCAAAACATTGAGATTTGATGGTCCCATAAAGTAAATGAATTCAGTGGATAGATGAATTTATAACCACTGATGACTCTTGTACTTTAAATGTATTATAATCATTATAGTCAAATGCCACTTAAAACATATACAGGAATAAGAAAATAAAATGTCCTTTTAAAAACTGATCTTCAGTTTTCTGTTTTCATTTTATAATCTATTTGCATCTGAAAAGTCACATTAATTTTCAGAAACTGCAATGGTTTGTAAATATAAAATTGAGTATAAATGAGGAACAAAATTTACCCTTAAAAAATGGGTTTGGCAAAAATGATACCCCTGTAAACTGTGAAAAAAGTCAATATTACTGTGTAAGTATAAAATTCAAAAGAGATGTCACGTTCATCTATCAGATGAACAGTGACTACAGTATTTGATAAAGCCCAATTGGTGAGGAAACAACTTTTTTTCACTATTACATCATTAATTGGAACAAAATATTTGGAAGATAATTTAGCAATATCAATGTTTCAGTCAGCTTTTTTGTCTTTGTGAGGAGACAAGAACAATGTAGAAGAAGAAAATTTGTTTTGGCTCACAGTTTCAGAGGTTCAGTCCATGGTGGGCCTACTCTATAGTTCTGGACCTGAGGTGGGGGCATAACATCATGGTGGAAGGGCATGAGAGAGGAAAACAACTCAGGACATGGCAACCAGGAAAGAGAGAGCACACCACTTACCTAGGACAAAATGTAAACCTCAAAGGCATGCCCCCCACCAATGACCTACTTCCTCCAACCACACCCTACCTGCCTAAAGTTACCACCCAGTTAATTCATATCAGTGGATTAATCTACTGATTAGGTTACCTCTTCATAACCCAATCACTTCACCTCTGAATTTTCTTGCATTGTCTCACACATGAGCTTTGGGGAGAACACCTCATATCCAAATCATAACAATCTATCTAAATTGAAATGTATGTGCTCTTCGCATCAGCAATTTGATTTCATCCTGGCAAAAATGTGAAGAGTATATATTTTTTTAACTACAAAATTATTAATACAGAAAAAATTCTCCAGAAAAATTAAATATCCATCAATAAGAATTGTCATATAGAGGTACAATAGAATATGATGTAGTTACTACAAAGATGTTACTGATGAGGACATCCAAAACATATGGTCTTATGGGAAGAGCAAGTTATAGAAATTATGGACACCATATTCCTTTTCTTAGATTCACACACACACACACACACACACATACACACACATACACATTTGCATTCATATTTCTAGAAATTTCTAGAATTTCTAGAATTTCTGGAATTTTAGGCGTGGAACTATAACCAGGAGTTATCACTAGAAGAGAGGGGGAAGGAGACTATTAGTTTTCTACTTTGTATTGTTTATCCTGAACAATGACTTTACAAGAATAAAAAAAAATTTCAGACTAACATAATAAAAAAGACTACACAAGTGTTTCAATTGTTAAAAAAATTGTCAGAATTAAATATATATAATAATAATTTTTTAAAAAATTGTTTTGGACCGGGGATTGAACTGAGGGGCACTTAACCACTGAGCCACATTCCCAGCCCTATTTTGTATTTTATTTAGAGACAGGGACTCACTGAGTTGCTTAGCACCTTGTTTTTGCTGAGGCTGGCTTTGAACTCAAGATCCTCTTGCCACAGCCACCCAAACCTCTGGGATTACAGGCATGCACCACAGTGCCCTGCTAAATCATTTTTAAATTGATTTTGCAACTCTTTCAACTCAGATATTAAAACTTAAAGAAACAGTCCTGTAACAAGTTAAACATTTCCCTTTTACTCACAGGAAATTGAATGCCTCAGAGAGGTTAAGATCTTAGTGTCTTTGACTGTACCATAATCGGATAGTACAGAAAAGAAGATGGCTTTGGCACATCCCAAACTATAGCACTGCTTTGTGGCTTCATCTCTATTTATTTCTAAAAGGATATCAGAGGCAAAAAGAGAGGAAGAAAGCTTCAGTGATATCTGTGCAGGTCAAACCAGTTATCGAGTACAACCACTCTGGGCTTTAACAAGAACTTTCAACCAGTACAAATTAGCGTCCTCAATGGAACCAGAGAAAGCTCCCTTCTTTTGTTTTCTTCTTTACCTCTCTCCTTCGTTCAATTTACCTGTCTATCACAAGCAGAGGAGGAAAGAGAAATACCCAGGTTGTTATTGATGAGCTTTATTGGTGGTATTTCACTTTCAAACACCTTACCACTTCATGTCGAAATTTAATTCCATCAAAATGTTAGGACCTTGTGCAGAATGATTGTGTTGAAACAATCCTGCAGTATTATGACCGAAACAGAGGATATGAGTCCACATTCTCTAGACTGCAGAACACTAATAGGCAAGCTGTTGAGGCCTAGAATATGACGGTTCTTGAACTCGGGATTGAGAATTCATGCAAAATTGCAATTTGTAAAGTTCAAATGGAACCAATATTTACTAGGTAGAGTAGTTCAAAAAGGACTTCCCAAAAATAACATTTCATCAAGAGTTTTTCCTAACAGACAATTAGTCTAAAAAGCACATTTTAAAATGAAAATATTGCTCATTTCAGTTAGCATAAATCACCACAGAACTATGTATCATGAAAGGTGTCCATTCCCTTTGCTCCACAGTTTGTTGAATTATTTTTGAGGCCAAATGCTTTTTATGTACATATTAATCAATCTCAGGAACCTATAAGGTATATTTTATTGTACACTTATTAAAACACAAGCTGAGTCAGTTAACTCTCATAGGTTCATATACCTAACAAATATAAAAAGAATTTTCCCTTAAAATTGTTCAATTCCTGTGATGATTTAGATGAGAGGTGTCCCCCAAAAGCTCATAATGCAAGAAAGCTTAGAGGTGAAATGATTGGGTTATAAGATCCTTAACCTAACCAGTGCATCAGTCCTCTACAGGGATTAACTGGGCAGTAACTGTAGGCAGGTATGGAGTGACTGCAAGTGGGCCAGTGGTTGGTGGTGTGCCTCTGGGGAACTCTCTGTGCTTCCTTGTTGCCATGTTCTGAGTTGCTTTCCTCTGCCACACATTCCACCATGCTTTGCCTCACCTTGGACCTGCAGTAATGGAGTCGGCTGTCTATGAACTGTGAGCTCTGAAACAGTGAGCCAAATGAACTTTTCCTCCTCTAATTATTCTCGTCAGCTCTTTTGGTCACAGTGACAAAAAATCTAAAACAATTCTAAAATCTATTCCCTCTCCAATTGGTCTGGCTTCCTCCTTTATTTCTAAGCCCTGATCAGTGTTTACTCTGATAGTCATTAAGTGTCTTTCCAGGGTTATTATCAAGTTTTTTTTTTTGCCCTCATAACTAACTTATGAAAACACAGCTTTAGCAGTAGAATCATAATTAAGAGTGGAGAATGTGGGATACAGCTGAGGAACTCTAAGGTCAGCATCGGACCAAGAGTTCTCAAGTTGTGAAAAGTGGTCATGATCATTCTCAAGTTTAAGATCTTTTAGTGACTCCCCATTGGCTTTCATTTCAACAACTATGTTATCAGCACCCCCTAAGATCCAGGTACTGTTCATCACATTATAGGTACAGTTGTAAGCAAAGCAGAACAAATGCTTGTCCTCATAATTTTTACTCTAGAGCAGGTGATAGGAGTGGAGAAAATAAGGCAGATCTAAAGGTGGAGATTGCCTTCATTGTAAAATCCTGTCTTCTTAGTACAGTTCATGAAAGCTTTCATCATGTGGCTGTCATCTGCTTTAGGTCACTCATCACCACACTCAGTGTTCCATTCTGAAGATCCTTCTCCCTCAGACTATCTAATAGCTGTTTAACCCTAAGGCAACTTACACACTATCTCTTCTCAGAAATCTCTGGCACCCACAAATTCTTATTTGCATGCCAGAGCATGATAAACTTATCATAGCATTTACAACACAGGATGTTATCATTTTCCACATTCAATTTCTGCCTCCTTCGAACCAAATAAACTCAGCTGACAAGAAGCATGCCACTTCATCATGCATCTGTGATGCTTAGTGCCAAACCCGGCAGAGAATGAGCACTGGATAAATGTTCTTTGGAGGATGTGAATGCCCAAGTGGATGCATGCCTAGATGAACTAAGCATTTTAGGTATGACAGTCAAGAGTGAAAAGAAAATCAGAATATTTTTTCTAAATGTGAATTCTGAAGTTGTCGTTAGGTGCAAAAATAGAAAAACCATTTCCTAAAGTTTACCTTTCTATAAAATACAGTTGGAATGTTTCCAAGAGGAAATAGCTAAAAACTATAGTTCTGTGAGATAGATTGGTATACGTGGAATGCTACATTTTAAGATACACCTTAACATTTTCTTGACTTTTTATTTATTATTCCCTTATTAATAATTATTTATTGTTTGTTTATTATTTAATTATTAATATTTGGATTACTTAATATTTATTTATTTGTTATGATTATTAATACTTTCTGATTTTATTTTTTGTTGTTTTTTGTTTTTTGGTTTTTTTTACAAATTGCAAACTACTCATTGAGACATTGATTTACAGTAACTTGGCTTTATTCAAATCTTCACCATCCTCTGAAGAAAACTAATCCTTCAGGAGTTATAGAATTTGCAATCAGTGTTTGATAGAAAAATAGACCTTTCGCTCTTGGAACTCAAAGCAGAGCTCTTTCCGTAAGAAGACATCCAATCTTGCATTTTTTAGTTTCCACGAGCCTATGCCAAATATTTCAAATGCGTGAATACATGTATAGAATTAAGAGTCCTCCACTGACATCGTTCCTAGGAACCCATGGAGACACTGTTGCATCAGATGTGGCGTAGGATTCACTGCTCTCCCCGTTATCCCCGCTCTCCCCGCTCTCCCCACTCTCCCCGCTCTCCCCGCTCTCCCCGCTCACACCACTCTCCACGCTCTCCCCGCTTTCGCTCTTCTCCTTTTTGGAACTACTGCCCTGTTCCAAAGGGGAAGCCTGATTACTGGGCTCTGGGTTTAGCGAGATGTCTATACAAACGTCTTCGACAGCACACACATTAATAGTCTTAATTGCATCTAAATCAGATTTCTGCTCACAGTTCAAGTCGGTATAACAGCTGCAATGAAATTTTTCAGAAAAATGCTGTAGGTCTTCAAGTGTAGGTTTCCCATGTATTATGTACTTTCCATTTTGCCCAATTTGAATAGCAAGGTTACTTGGATTGAGGTGAAGATAGTCATCTGAATTCCAGTTTTTCCTAATACACACTCCTTTCTCCTTGCAGAGTACTTGGCTGCACATTTTGGCTGCTAGGGTTACATTAATTAAGTAAGGATTCAGTGTAATCTTCATGTAATCTTGTAGGTTCAAGCAAGACTTCTGTAAAATTATAAGACAATATCAAGGCATAAGTTAGTTCACATGTGAATTAATTCACTCTAATAAGCATGTTTTAAGAAAAAGCAAACCAGGCACACCAAAAGACAGGAAATATTTTATCTTTTTACCTTAGCAAACAAAAAAATTTCCACTATTTTTTGTAACATTTGTAAATTTCATATGCCATTTCATGCCACTGAATAATTGATCTGCTGAGGATTAGCATAGCCTCACCTGATCTTCCTCAATAATTCATAAATTAATCAGAAGATAGAATTGTACAGCTGTTAGAATATCTGCCCTGGGGTTCTTTGCCCTGACTGGAGTTCCAGTTTCATCAATGACAGCTTTATGAACTTAGGAACTTAGGGATTCTCAAGCCTTCTAAGTCTTAGTTTCCTTTCTTGGTGACCTTTATTAGTTATCTTGGTTATGCTTCAGTTGTATCACCTATAAAACAAGATCATTTTGTAACCTATCTCAAAGGGTTGTTTTGAAAATGAAAAGGTAAGATGCATAGGAGTTTGTAATACAGGGCCCAGTGTCTCTTCAATTAACCTTCAATAAATTATAAATAAATGTAATAAGCATCACATTTGTCAGACAAGTTTAAATATCACTGAAGAGTTTCCAAATGGTTTGAAATAACTAAACAGGTTCAGATGAGTATATTAAAGATTAAATGTTACATAGAGTCAAATTATGTGTGAATAATGACAGCTCCTTTAAAAATTTGGCAGAGTATGAATGAGGAATAGCTGAAATGATTCATCTTGAGAATGGTATGTTTTAAAAACTGGACATCATTTTTTCAAAGACATCAAAGATAGTCACTTTGATGTTCAACAGTTTCATTGAGTGAACTGGCTGTGTTCGTCCTTCAGCAGACCACAGGGCATGGTGGAGGCACACCACTCCCACTTGCCCTATTTCTTATTACCTTCTCTTTGAGCTGATGCCATCTATTGTTAGGGTAATATTAGCCTTCCAAAGATGGCTGTACCTTAACCCCGCAACTTATAATGATGCTAATGTACATTGCAAAAGAAACTGTGTAAATATGATTGAGTGAATATACCTTGGTAAGGGGAAATTAACCTGAATTAGCTGGAAGAGCTCAATCTAAAGACATGAGTCATTGAAGTATAGAAATTATTCTAGCTGGGTTGGAAAGAAAAGATGGAAGAAGGAGAGATTCAAAGTGTAGGAGAAACTTAAACTACCACTGCTAACTTTGAAGACAGAAGAAAAGGAGCAGGAGCTGGAAAATGTAGGGGTTTCTAGAAGATGGAATGGCCATTAGCCAACGGTCTGATGGAGATCTCATTGCTACAAACACAAGAAACTGAATCAGCTGAAAACCCAGAGGAGCAACTGAGGAATCTCCTAGAAAGGAAGGCAGCCTGCTGACACCTTAATTTTAGCCCTCGGAGACCCTGTTGGACTTCTCACTTACAAAACTAACAGGTGATATATTTCTGTTGTTTAAGCTATTAAAGTTGTAATTATTATGGAAACAATAAAAAACTAATGAACGGTCTGTCTTCTAACTCTCCAATGGCTTTGCATGGAGTTTAGAATAAGAACGTCTCTTGACTTCTTACAGTCTTTCATGATATAACCCATCCTTCCTCTTGTACAACCCTCCCCAACTACTCTCCTTCAACACAGTGGTTGTTTCCCTAGCATGCCAGCTTTAATTCAGATGGCACTACCGTTCCCTCTGCTTGGAAGGCTCTTTGCCCCAATTTTTATAATGGTTGACTCCATCTTCTCCTTCTGACAATGCATTAATTAGAGCCTTTCTCAGACACTTTTCTGGTCAACTCATATCTCTATATTAATTCTCTGTATAGTACTTATCATATCAAATATTTGTATTGATGTATTTTTCTAAAGCACTCATAAACTCTAAGCATGCTTGGACTTTCTTAATATTCTTTAGCATTATATTCCCAGTACCAATGACATAGAAGAATTTATACCAAGTTTGGGTGACATTGCAGTTGCTTCCTAATATCCACAAAGATAAGGGTTAGGTAAAAAGAGGAGTAAAATAATGAGAATAATTTGAAACCCATTAGCCCAAATAAGATGTAGTCTATGGGAAAACCTAAAACTGGCTCTTTAATTAATAAGAACTAGTTTATAGCATTTGAATATTTATCATGGTGTAGATGCACCTACACAGTATTCTGTGCATTTTGGGGTAGCAATTGTAATAACAATTATATAATAATTATTACATATTACTTCCGTTTATATAGTTATATTTCCAATAGATATAAAATAACCTCAAAGTAAGTATTATTATACTTACTAATCAGTACAGTTTGAATACCTTTTTTTAAAAAAATAATTTATTGAAGTTTGTATAATTTAATTTCTACTAGCGACAGTGTTTAACAACTGGCTCACAAAATTTCTGAATATTTGACAATCAAGTGTCACCAGCTGGGACCAGTAGAGTTGACTCCATCACACCAGTGGATCTAGTGAAAAGGAGTGGAAGGAAATGGTTTATGTAATCCTTGTTTTAGGTCAGCTCTGGCAACTACAAGTAAATCTACAATTAGCAGTTTCTCAATTTCTCAATGAATCAGAGGAAACATGACGAGTGATCCCTGTGTCTACTATTCTAAATGACACGTAAAAAAGAAGAAGTAATGGTAGTACTAACATTCCAAATGATCGTGAACTGGGAAAAGTGGCAGAAATGTATAGAACGGTGTCTATAAGGGACATTGTTGAGGCAGTGCCATTAAATAGTGAATAAATTAAATAGTCATACTAAAATTGAAGGACTTTTTAAACTCGGGATACAACCCAGGGACAATCCACTACTAAGCAATATCACTAGCCCTTTTTCTTTTTTATTTTGAGACAGGGTCTCAATAAATTGCCCAGGTTGGCTGGAAACTTGTGATCCTACCTCATCCCCCCAAGTGACTGTAATTATAGGTGTCTACCATTTTACTGCACCTGAATAAAAAATATTGAAGATGATTTGGGAGGCATAGTAAAGGAATATGAATCTAAGATTAAAGTGACAATCCAAAACAAGCGTGACACTTAAGCAGTACATCGCATCATCCTACTTATTGTGAAATGTCTGATTCATTTCTTATCAGACTAAGGGTAGAGTTCTGGTTTTTTTTCTAAGAAAGTTATGTGGAGTATGAATGAATGATTCCATCACAGAATAAATGTATCCTTGAGAAAGGGGTCCATGGATTTGAAAAACAAGTAATAAGAGTCGAGAATATGCTTAGGAGAATTAAAATTTTAATAATTTTACACATATAAAAGATATTACCTAGAGGCACGTATCTTTTCCTAAATATCATTGGAGATCAAACCAGGGATATTGTAACTATATAAAATAGATAAGAGTTCTGAAACTACCTTAAAACAATTTCACAAATGTTCTCTACTTTTAAACACAGTAAGAATATTGCCGGTCTATCTGAAAGACAAGAGACAGACATGATACTAGACTTAGAGTGTAATGTCTTTGCTCTACAGTTCCTAGACAGGACCTCAGGCCATGAGCTGCATGTGACATTCTCCATGGGACATTCATCACTAGTATTTCCACATCCATCAGAGAAGGAAAAGTTCAGCTCCAATTTAGCACATATATAACTTTACTCTTTCATAAAGTCACAAAGACTGAAGCAGGGTATACAAAGATCAGATATGGAGAATTAAACGAGTTACACACTCATCTTCGAACACCATACTCCATGTTAAAAACTGTGATAGTAGTTTTTTTTTTTTTTTTTTTTTTTTTTTTTTTTACTACTTACAAGTCATGTAGCTTAAGAGAATCTCAATTAATCTCACTGAATTTCTGATTTCTCACTGGAAAACACAGTGTGTTAGTCCTTATAACCTAACCAAACAAATGCAAGATAGTTCAATTCAGCATATATTCATTGAGTACCTACTACTATATGCCAAGCATAACACTGATTTTCTTACTTAACACAAAGGATTCTTCGAAATATTAAAAGTTGAGATATTTTCGTCTGTTTCCTACCAGTTCAACTTACCATACTCCGTGCTAAACTAAGAGTTCCCCATATTACCATTCCAGAAGCTCCCAGAGCAATGGTCTCGCCAATTGTATTCACAAGGTCAACCTGGTGAGTGTGACAAAAAGAGGTAGCAGAGAGGAACAAAATGAAAGTGTTATGCACAGGACAATAACTCCAAAGCTGAGCATGCTGCTTCCACAACAGTGATTTAAATATTTCTTTGCTACGTATCTCTCTCGCCATCCACTTCCCTATTGTTAAAAAAGAATAAAGACTTCTTGTCTTAATTACTTCTATTGACAAGAGAGCAGACACATGAAAAAGAGATGGAGCTTCTATGTTATATATATTACCTAATGCTCCATGGTTGCTAAGAGAGTACTTGATGACGTTAAAGATGGAAAATATTCTCATTCTGTCTTCATATAATGACCTAGAACTACTCTTGTGCACATTACTTAATGACATTAGAAGCTAAACTCCACTGGCCTCAAAAATGCTATTAAATCTCACTACACCCCATTTATGGACACCGTTTCATAGTTATGCTCCTTTGACTTACTTACCTGAGAAAGGAATTGCAAAGTAAGATCAGTAAAAACCAGGCGGGTATATACAAAAACCGGAAGTGGGTTTTTAGCATTAATCATTTTAGAAACCCTAATGGCTTCCTGCACACGATGACGCGCAAAGAGTGCAGCTAGCGAGGATGACTGCAAGTTGCTGTTCAAATAAATGGATGGGTAAAGGGCAGTGCTTTCCTTCCACAACCAGTGCAGATCATCATTCCTTTTCTTTTCTATGTCAGGGCAAACTCCAGTGTAATGGGATTTTTTGTAATTATGGTTGTAACAATCAGGGAAAAGATAAAAACCCCAGAAGTGATTTGGCCGAATCGATTTTGCCAGTTTTAAAGTCTCTTCCATGAATTTCTTTCCTGCTGTTTCAAACTCTTTCTTGGCGATCTTAGTGGCTTCTGTCTCATTAAGTCGTAAATTTTGTTGCTGAACCAACTCAATGGACTTTTTCCTATAGATAGTCTTAGGTGACCAGTTTCTTTCCCAGGTGGGCCTCCAGTCTTCCCAGTCAATGACAGCCAAGCCCATGTTGTCTACTGGTATGTAAAACAAAATGTCTTTCCTAGCTTTTTCCAAATGTTTTTGTAAGGACCCCAGCTGGGGGATTCCTCCATGCACACTTGTGTCTGTCTTATCTATGTGTGGATAGTAGCCAAGTCTGTCCGTATAAAATATTGTAACACCTTGCCCTGTGATACCTTTCTTGGGACTTCCTATTAAAGAGAAGAGGCTCATATCTAGCGGCTCATCAAACTTTCCAGTACAAGCTTCAGTTGGAGCATTCCAGGCCCAGAGGAAAGGCATATTTGGGATGAGAGGTGGGGCACTGAAATCCAGAGTCAGGCAACATGGAATCAGAAGGGAGATGAACACTGTACGGGATGCTCCATTGGCCTCCACAAAGCTCCCAACAAATAGATGGTGCAAAGTTAGCACTCCCATTGCAGAATAATGACTATGGAAAACACCAATTTCTTCTTTGACACTTGGGTTTATCCAATATTTGATGCAAGATATAAGCACAGAAGAAATATATTGGAATGAGGCCACTTTGATGGGTAAAGAGGTATAATAATTATGTTATTTTTAAGTATTCTTCTTGTTTCATGTTTCAGCAATGTTTTGAAAGTTGCATCAACTAGAAACAAAAATCAAGAAATAAAATATATTCTGTTAAGGTACATTACTGTATCCTAGATGGTAAGCTTTACCATGTTCTCCACTTTATGTGAAGAGAATTTAATTCCATTTTAGAAGATAGAAGACCAACTATTTTGTTTAAATCAATAAAATGATTTTCACTTACGTATGATACAAATTCTATAATAGTTACATTTGTCTCATCTTCCCAAATAATGACAGAGTCTGCAGAGAGTTCAATGTGATTATTTTTCCTTTTGTCATTCCAGGTGTGCAGAACACTGGACCAAGCAAAGCCCACTGAATGAATATAGATTCCAAGTCAAATCTCATTTATTGCTTCTTGACAGACCACTTTATAGTGGTTTGTCAAATATTTAAAAGAACCTGTCATAGAATTATAAAATTTCATATTTTCCTAATTCTTTTTCTTTCTTCTTTTTATTTATTTTTTTAAGCAGGACAGAAAAGAAGAAGTGAAAATCCACTTTTGCCAGAAGACATAAATCAAAAGTGTGTTCAAAAATATTGAATCAACCAAAAATTCCTACCAAATCACAAATCAAAGTGCCCTTTGAACACTGATGGATCAAAATCTTACAGTAATGTACTCTTATGTTTAATAAAAAACATCTTACTAATTTATATCTTCTAAAAGAATTGGTTTTAGCTTACTTTAATAAAAACAAGATATGAATATCGACTTTTTAATAGTGTTTGATAAGCAAGATCATGTGGTCATTCTGATTGACACAAAGTGAAGTGCTATAGACAAATTTTGTGGTGAATAAAATAGTCTGAGGCAAGGACAAGAAATTATATATTATTCATCCCTTGATATTTGCAAAAAACACCTACAAGAAGACATAGTTATTTTTATTCATTTATTTTTAAAAATTTTATTTTTTTTATTTATTCATTTTTTGTAGTGCTGGAGATTGAATCCAGGGCCTTGCATATGCTAGGCAGGGTCTCCACCATTGAGCCTTACCCGCAACCCAAGAAGACATATTTAAATGTTTTTTTTTTTTTTTTTTTTTTTTTAAATTTAGTTTGAGGAGGAAACTAGGGTATCTCTTTAATGAGGTTAGTGATATATTACTATGTGAAGAAACAATTAGAATTATGTTGCCAAGAGTATTGTCCATACATAGCAAATCACTTAACCATTCATAAAATTATTCTAAAAGTAACACCATAGTCATAATCCTAAAACTATTAGTGTCATGTTTTATAGATTATAATTTTCCCCTCATGTTTAGAATGATAGAGTAGCTAAAGATCTTCATAGTTCAAACCTTTATAAACTTCCTATTCAAGACAAAGACTCAGAACATTTTACAGTAATATTACAAAAAAAAAAAAGTTCCTTTCAGTTACTAACTACCTACACCAATAGCTAAATGGCAGCAAGTGGGAAAAGGAAATGAAATACAAGATTAACTTTCCTTTGTCTCAGGGAAGGAGTAAATGTCAATCTTAGGATATTAAAATTCAAACCTCAACACAATACAATCATCTGGTATTTAAAAAAAAAATGTACTTTTAGAGCAGAATGAACTTACTGATAAGACCTCTACCCACAGAAATCTTTAAAAATGGATTGACACTTCTCTCCTTCAAAAATCAACTGGATGAATTGTCTAGTATAAATCATCCAACAAAGTTTCAGGGCACAGAACTGGGGACAGATTTATAGTTTAGATGTACAATAGTGTATTCTTTTCATATAAAGTATCTGCTAGAAAAGTTTATCTCCTTGGCACTGATTTAACCCCAGATAACATCTGACCTTATCTATCCACTAGCACAGGTTAAGCATCCCTAATCCAAAAATCCAAAATTCAAACTGTTCCAAAATTCTAAATCTTTTGAGCACCAATATCAAGTCACAAGTGAAAAATTTCAAACCATGAAACTTGGTCCATGCACAAAGCTATTTAAAAATTGCAACCTGGAATGTACTCATTGATAGAACAATTGCCTAGCATGTGTGAGGCCTTGGATTTAATCCCTAAGGACACGTTTTTTTCATATATATATTTATTATGTATGTGTGTGTGTGTGTGTGTGTGTGTGTGTGTGTGTGTGTACACACACACATATATGGAATCTGAATCTATATGTTCCATATATATGGAATCTTGTATCCCTCTTTTCTCATGCATTTCTGTACCAAGGTCCTAAGATCTATACTCAATTTATATCTATTAAAGTTGCCTCCTAAGTGTCCTCCTTGCCCATTTTTTTGGTAGTTGTTTCTAAAGTGCTCCAGCTAAGTCCTGATATCCACCAGACCCCAACAGCAGCACTGGTCCAAAAGGCTGCTTTCTACATCCAGCCAGCCACTGCACCTGTCTTGCAGTTTCAAAACAAGAAGTGGCCTTGAAATGTCTTCTAAGAACATTGAAAAGTTGATTGCACCCCCTTAAAATACATTTTTTTTTTCAAAATACATTTAGAAACTTAAGAACTGAATATATTTGCAAAACTCTATTTAAAATTAAACTCTTCTTACAAAGAAATTTTATATCTGGAACTCATGTTAGTTGAATCCTTTGAACCAGGAATGCCTTGTCTGAGGAAATCCAAAAGCAGTTTGTAACAAAAATTATATAGCCACTTGTATATACTTACATCCGTAACATTCATCTTTTTGTATTGTAAATCTATAAAATGAGAAAATATAAAAAGTAATATCAATACTCAAAGGTAAGAAAGCTTAAATACCATACTTTAGACTGAGGGAATTTGTGCAGCTATCAACCAGTCATTAAGCTAGTGAAGCAACATGCAAAGGTATTTTCCTAAAATACTGTGTGAATGAAAGTAAAAAATAATGCACACTCTAAATTGATGCATAGAAAAACATGTAAGCACATGCTTAAGGAGCTGAAGAAAATTCAGATATGTGAAATAATAGTCATACTTCCTGAGAATCCATTATATATGTTTGATCTAATCTTCTTTCATCAATTGCCATACACTTTCTCAGATAAGAAGTGGAAACAAAACAAAATTTAATGCTAAAAATTGGTTTGCAAGGACAAACTCTTTGCCTTCTTCAGGAAAAGAATAATGACCATAAATTTTCCTAGTCTTCATCAGAATGCTTATACAGGGAGATTGAGTTAGTTAGTTTGTTTTTTGAAAGAGGAGCTGATGATTGGGATTTTTTTCCAATTTAATTTTATTGTATTTATTTAGGGTACACAATATGATGTTATGCAACAGTACAGATTTTTGATTTTGGAACAGAGGGTAAAAAGGAAACCAACTTTCTTGGCTTAATTCTTTGCTTTTCTTTTCTACAACAAATGATGAGAATCATAACTAACAGATATAGAACTCATTCAGGTTATTGTCTTCATAACTTATCCTTTTGGTATTTTCCAGTCTATGTACCTATTATCTCAATGGACTTAAGAACTTAATTCAGACACAGATTCCTGCCATTAACACTATCATAGACTTTTAATATGATTATGTACATAAGGGGAAATTTTCAGGAATACGGGAAAATGTTAATTAAGACAAGATTATAACTGGTGAAAGCAAAGCACAGCATTACCAAAGGGAGCAAGGGGCAAAGGAGAGAGTCCCAAGGTCTAAGTTACTCACAGGAACCTCCTCAGTCTCCGTTACCGTACATCCCCAGGACAACTGAACATAGTTACAATACTGAACAAATAGCTCCCAGCTTTTGGATGCCTCAGGATACTGAAGGTAGCTTTAATGTAAATTACTTCATAAATATTGTGGAAATCATGCTTTAAAATGAAATATAAAAACAAAATCCCATGAGAGCAGTAGGCCCCACATTTATTATCCTTACAAACTAATTACATTTAGTACAAAGTACTTGGTTCATAATTTCAACAAGGAAGCTAACATCACCTCCAGTTACAAGTTGCGGAGAATCCGAGCTAAGCATTTTGAATGAACTTAAGAGATCAGCATAAAAACAAAAGAAGGAAATGTGCAACTTTTTGCTCTTAAAAATTTACATGTGTTTTCAGGAACAAAAGGACATTTTCAGCAAGACTTTTCTAGGAAGTTTTATATTTATTTTTTTAAATAATTTGGCCAGAAATAAGTATCATATACTTAATTCAACAAGAGAAATTAGTGCCATTGGACGCAACTTTCTATCAACTCCTTTTTCTTCCCCATTATCCATTATTATTATTATTCCTCTTCACTTGCTTTTTTCTGCCTTTGTCTTAATGTTCTGAGTGTCCCCCAGACATGTTTTGAATGGCTGGAGAGTCTCAAAACTAGAGAAATTGTTAATCCTTAATCTTTCTAATCACTACCAGACACAATGAAATACCAGAAATGCTACTCAAAAAATAAAGGAGATTGCCTGGAGAAAATCATGGCGTATTACAGAAGCTCTAATCCTTTTCCACAAAACTACACCTGATTTTCCCTAGAAGTTAAAAGAAAAATGAATCACTTACTTAAGAAGTAAAAATGATAAAGTTTTCCTCTAAAATGTCAGTAGATCAGAAGTTGCTTCAATCTATTAGCTATACAGTATTTAACCTGTTGGGTGAGAAAAGGTGGCCCTTTGTCCAGTCAATTACAGGAAGACTTAATCTTTTACTATGTTACTTTACGAAACCTGTGTGAGTGTGCTTGGGAGTGAGTGTGTGTGCGTGCCTGTGTGTTTGGTGTTTTAATCTAAGCAAATTCAAGTGCCCATGGCAGAGAAAATTAGCAAGGATGATAAATTAACATAAGAATGCTTTAAATTTTTATTAGTATTTGAAATGAGTTTAAGAGACCAGTGGTAAAACAAGCACCCATTGCAGTTGTTTTGATTGCTCAGCATTTTATTAATGACAGATTTCTGCAGTATAATACAAGTGAAGAATGAACTGTTTTCAAAGAAAAAGGACAGCATGTACTGTAAAAATGATTTCTCCTTAGAAAATTAATAAATTTTAGAATTAATATTTTCAAAATGATAAAGGAAGCCATGCATGGTAGTTGTCATAGGAAAATGCTTGTCTTCTGAATTCTTTTCCTTAAGGTGGGAAGGGAGAGAAGAAAGGAGAAAAAGAAGCACCAAATAAATAATAAAATCCCCCAAGAACAGCTCTCAGCATCAAATTTTGTTTAATTACTGTAGTGAAACACAGAACATAATTCACATATGTTCAATTTATGCATTAAATTCACCCTGTTGTGCTATGATATAATTAGAAAATATTGCACCTAGAAGCTAGAAAACCACAGTCTGATTAAACATGAATCTAAAAATTGAATTTTTAAGTAAATTAAATCTATATGTTACAAAATATTCATTCTTCAGTTTTTAAAAATGCATGTAAAGTCAATACCAAAGGTGTTTTGTGGAAAATAAGAAAGTGATTCATTGTATTCTTGGAAGGGAATTCTTTTGGAAAGAATGCCAATAACATTCTATGTCCCAAAATATCTTTATAGACCTCAGAATTTATGAAAGAAGGCATATAAGATACAATTAATTATAGAATTAGGTCACTGTTCAACTTTCAGAGCAACTCAACAAATACTAAACAAACTAACTTGTTGAAAGAAGTTAATGTATTTTGAATTTCAGTAAACTCAAAATTAAGGCCAATGGTAATACTGTAAAGAGAAGATGTTCAAACAAAAATCAAAGTACACCAATCAGAAGCCACAGATCTGTCAAAAAAACAAACAATGACAACAAAAAGAAACAGAACTGGATTTTAATTAAAGAAAAACTACTGCAATAGGAAAAATGGAGACTCGGATTAGAACTGGGTTCAATTCCAGTTACAACAGGAGAAGTGGGAATTCACACCCAAAGAGCAGGGTGGGGGTCAGTGGATAGAGTTACTAAAACGAAATATCAGGGATAAGTGGGGGTTCTGGCTTGCTGAAGACAAAGTGTGATAAGCTATCACCTGGGGATGTTGGAGGATGAGGAAACTACCTTTACCCCTCTAAGGGCAATCTGATTTGGAGTATCAAGGACTCTTGCTAAACTGACAAGGCAGGATTCCTGCTTGAACTGGACAGTACAAGGATGGACACAGAAGTCCTGGGTTTGAGACCTAATCATAGAGTGCAAGATGAGCCTGAGTCGAGTTCTGCCAAAAAAAGAATCTTTGTCAGTCCTTCCTCTTGTGCATGTAAAAGCATTAAGTTATGAACTAAAAAAAACTGGATGAACTTTGCCTTCCAGCAAACTCAAAAGTATAGCCATGATGACATTTTAAAAGGAAGAGGTTCAAACAAAAACCAAAGCATATTATCTAGAAGTCATAACTCAAGCATTATTCAGAAGACAAGAATGTCTTCTACAGCCAACCATGAGGCTGACACACCCAGACATGATAGTCCAAGTAATTGAATAAAGACTCCAGTGGCCTCTAAATTCATACCATTAATTATAAACACAATAGATCTTCTATGCTCTCTGCAATGGGGCTTGCTGAACCCCAGGTGACACCTGACTTTGTCAGTGAACCCAACCTCATACCATCACAAACCTGAAACCAATGCAGTGATTATAATGGCTCTGCTGCCTAATACTCAAAAGGCAAGAAGGCGTAGTACCAAGTCAAATCAAAATTTGAGAATAACAAACACTCTTGTTAATACTGGTGCATTGCATCGATGAAGTTCACAAAAGTACAAAGACAGAAGCATATAGGCATTGAGTTAACAACTCTATTAATAGTAACCACTGTTTCCCTTCCCTTGACTATTTATATCACGTCTAGCTTTTATTCGCAGAAGAGCCAAAGCTGTGGTTACTAAAGCTTTCACAATTCAGATTATGTTAAAGATATAAATGGCAACTACAGTCAAACACAAACAGCAAGTACTTATCTCATAAACCTTTGCCCTAAGGCAACAGGGACCCAATCTCATCAAATGTCATTGAATACGTTAAGCAATGTCGAACATAAATAAGAAAAATACATGATCTTGCCTTCTAAAGATAATACAATAGGTAATTTTCTTCTTAAATAAAGTACCTGGAGACCATACTAGCCTGTAAATGGAACACTAATCTTTTTTCTTAGGAAGGAGGACTGATTCAAAAATCTTTGTCAGAGTTTTAACTAGTATATTAACTTCTTTAAAAAGTCATGCTAGAACATCTACCTGAAGAATGCACTCTTTAAAAGAAAAATGGCTAAAATCTTTAGACCAAATGTCTTTCCAGCATATTCATCTTTTTGTCCACTTCAAAGAAATGTGTGGGAACTGAGCCTAAGTCAACTTTTTGATCAGAATCTACAGGAAAATAAAAATTCATATTTTCGTTATTAATATGAAAGTTCCTGTTCTCAGAGAAAGGAAGATTTGGTGGCTATAGATTCTTTTTGGATAAAATAAATGAGTGTCTCTGCCACCATTATCCTGCTTTGTACTTCTTGGGTAAATTTCTTTGACCTATCTATTTTTTTTCTTTTTTAGTCTTTATTCTGAGCCTAAAGATCTATCTTTCAAGGATTGCTCCTACCTGAGGGTTTTCCAAATCTATTGGAGCCTTTAGAGGTTATCACTAAAGCTACTTTTAATTTATCAAAGGTCTCACAAAAATTGTACCTATTTTCTTAACACCACTCACAATAGACTGTAAGCTCCCTATCATGTCCCAATTCCCAGTAAAGTGCCTGGTACATAGTAGGTGTTCCAGTAAGTGAAAGTATCCATCTATGAAAACATTGACCAAGTGACTTTTCCCTTTCTCCAGTTTTGCAAAATTGTTTTTTAATCTACTATCAAAGTACAAGTTTATCTATTGAATGAAATGGAGTTTATAGTGTCTGGTTTAGTTCATTTGGGCTACCATAATAATTGTCATGGACCAGGTAGCTCATACATAACAGATATTTATTTCCTACAGTTCTAGATGTTGGGATTGGATTCAGGATCAAGATACCACTTGATGGGGGCAAGTATAGAGGAAGGAACTACTGTATAGAGGGTAAAGAGGGGTGGGAGGGGTGGGGGGAAGGGAAAAAATAACAGAATGAATCAAACAACATTGCTCTATGTAAATTTATGATTACACAAATGGTATGC
This sequence comes from Sciurus vulgaris, assembly GCF_902686455.1. Lineage (NCBI taxonomy): Eukaryota > Metazoa > Chordata > Mammalia > Rodentia > Sciuridae > Sciurus > Sciurus vulgaris. The sequence goes on from NC_136468.1 coordinate 29,695,198, forward strand.
TTTACGGCCATGTACAAACAGAGAAACAACATGTATCCCATTTGTTTACAATAAACAAAAAAAAAAAAAAAAAAAAAGATACCACTTGATTTGATGATGTCTGGGAAGACCTCTCTTCTTCATAGAACTTTTATAGAAACCTCACATGATGTAAGGGAGGAACAAGTTCCCTCCCATCTCTTTCAGGACAAGGCATTCTCTGGCCTCATGACATAATCACTTCCCAAAAGCCCCCACCTCTTGATATTATTACATTGGGGATTAAGCTTCAACATACAAATTTTGGAAGAGCAATATTTCAAACATTAACAAGATTTAGAGTTGAAAAAGTGGCAACTGTCATCCTGAACTAATAATAGCTACTTTTAACTTTATATTATTATGTGGATAAGAAGGTGGAAGAAGTGTGTTTGTTTTTTTTCTGTTGGTTGTTTGTTGTTTTGTTATTTTGTTTTGTTTGTATCTGGGAATAAAACCCAGGATCTCTCTACCACTGAGCTGTGGAGTACAGCCCCAGTCTGTCAGCATTTTTCTTTTTCATTTCAAGGTAGGGTCTCACTAACATGCCCAGACTGGCCTCCGACTTGTGATCCTGCTGCCTTACCAGTCACTGGAGTCACAGGCATGCACCACCATGCCCGACTGGAAGATGCATTTTAGAGGTTACAGTTAGAAGAGATCTTTTTAAAGATCTTTTTTTTACATAATATAATCCTATTCTCCCCAGTTTCCACCATTCTCCTTGGCAAATGGTGCCATCTAGTACACGCCTCAGATACTTGTACCACAACACAGCTCTAGAAACATTCACCAGTGCTTTCTTCACAATGTCTTTTATTCCCTCTTCTCACATTTACTTTTTACCTTTTCCCTTATTTCTTAACTGAGTCTTCCATCTGCCCAGGAGAACCCGGAGGCTGGTGACACACATACCTATAGGTATTGAGGAGACCAGACCTGTAAGTAGACTGAGTTTTATTTCCATTTTTAACTCTATTATGCAATAGCTGGAGGACCCAAATTATTCAAACTCTAAGTATCACTTAATTCTTTAGATGTATCCATCCAACTCCTAGGAATGCTGTGATAAGTGTAAAATGATACCTGTGAAGTATTTTCTATAAAAAATATGTAACTCTAAAGTGCCATGTTATTTCCCTTGGACTACCAATACTGTTAAATCTTGCTTTTTTATCATGGCTCATTTGCATTTATGCCAAGTTATAAGCAAGGCAGCTGCAATAGGTGTGGGGACAAATCTTGTTGACCTTTTGGGAACAATAAAAACCAATGTATATAATCAGGTTAGGAGTATCTCTAGATGAATTCCTAACCCCAGAACTACACACTGATTAGGCAATGCAGAGATAATAACAATAATCCAAGTCTCCTTCAAAGAATGTGGGTCAACAACCAAAACAGGAGGGATGGCGGAAGAGTCATACCTAGCACAATTAATCTCATCTTGTAGAAACTCAGTAGAAATTATACAATAGTCCTCTCGTACTTGTGATTTAACTTTCCATAGTTTTCGTTACCCATGGTCCAAAAATATTAAATGGATAATTAAAGAAATAAACAATGTATAAGTTGCAAATGACTTCTATTATTACAGTATATTGCTATACTGTTCTATTATTAGTTGTTCATATCTTACTATGATTAGTTTACAATTTAGCTTTATCACATATATATGTAAAAACTTGGTATACTTTTAATTGGGTACTATCCAGAGTTTCAGACAATTGTGGAACATTTTGGAACATATCACAAGCCTGTTCTGAAGGGAAAATAGGATAGTAAAATAAACCCTTCCACAAGAGGGCTCAGTCAGCCCTTCCACATTTCAGATCATCTCTGGCCAAAGCTTAATTAGAAAGAGCACTTCAGAGCATACCCCAAAAATCGCTGCATTAGTCCTATGCATTTTACGCACAACAGAGGCTAACGGCAAGCAAGGTGATACAAGAAAGTGATTATAAGTCTACACCTAGCATTTTACTCATATAGAAGGTCACAATGTATTAATCACCTATAAGCCACAAAATCACTTTAGTTGACTCTAATGAGTTTGTTTAAAGAAATTAAGTACAATAGAAAATAGTAGAGTGGAATAGGATAGGAAGCACCAACAGGTGCCATGGTATTTAACGAGGGTATTATCCTATGAATCCGCTCTCTCAGTTATTGTATATTGGGAGAGAAAAGTATCTACTTTCCTTCCAGACCTCAACAACTACTAACACACAGGAAGTATGTGACCTCAAAAGGTGTGCAGACTTCTATCTGTCTGCAAGCAAGCAATTAATTCTGCAGTGGATACCAGGTGGATCTCTTATAATCCAATTCAATTCTGAAACCATCTACTTGGAGATAGCATCAGATCTCACAGATTGGGGGCTTTGTCCCCAAGACAACCCCTACACTCAGACGGTAGTCACATGTTACAAGTTGTTTTGCCTGTGCTATTAATTGTGGTTCCTACAAACTCCTCCTTGGTTTATTTATTTAATTATTTTGTTTGAGCAACTAACAGAACTAAGGAAACATGTTTACTAGATCTTACAAAGGACACAGATGGAAAGATGCATAGGGTGAGGTATGGGAGAAGGGGTGTGGAGCTTCTGCACCCTCCCAGGTATGCCTTCCTCCAGGAACTTCTGTGTATTCAGCTAGAAGCTCTCCAACCCTGTCCTTTGGGGTTTTTACAGAGACTTCATTGCATAGACATGATTAAAGAGTGTCAAAATGTGATTGGACACAAAAAAAGTATGATCTAATGCCAACAAACTGGGTGAGGGAACTAAGCAGGGCCTGCTGCTTCAGCCTTCTTCCTCTCTTCTGTTCTCTCTGTACAGTCTTCCTCCATACTATGGGACAGGACAGCCCTGGAAAGAGTAGGGACTTATGACCTACTATTGGACTTGAGTAGGTCTGAGAAGGTATAACCAGCACAAAGACAGAAGTTCAGTCTCTGATTATCATTTCTATGACTTGCCTTAGGAAGATAAATTCTAGTTTCCATGGCCTGTCTTGAGCAGGGAATTATAAGCCATGAACTGTGGAAGAAAACTAAAATTTACATATAATAATTCCAAAGTTATATAATTATATATGAGTATTGAGTGACAGTGTAAAATGTATAAATTTTACTGTAGAATGAATCAAATCATTTTGCTACACAAAAACTTTGACACTGGGTTTAGTTCACTGCTTTGAGGTTTGTTACTTCATCTCTTTAATCTTTCGACAATCAGAAGAGAATTCTTACCTGCCTGAGAATTCCTTAAGTAACATCTGTAAATGTACAAACTACTGCACTAGACAATTTGATTTTCTAGATTGGGACCAACAGGCATAGAATCTAGGTTAATTGCAAACTTACCTTGCCCAAACTGTTTAATTTGACTACTTTGCTGTACTTTATGTTTTGTTTTGAGGTTTTCATTGTGCATTTTTTTTTTTTTTTTTTGCTTGTCTGCTTTTTATCTATAAATTGTCTTCCCCAAGACATTTCTCATGTAGAGAGTACCCTCCCTGTACTACAAAGAGAACATTCTTATCACTGGACATTGGGAGTGGATGCTAAAATGGATTGGTACACACAAACCTGCTAAAATAGCTCTTATTTTCTGTTTGTTTTCCCCCACATATCTCCTAGTCACTTTTGAACAAATTACTCCCTCTAAAAGATTAAACCTCTTTTTTCTTTTTTTTTTCTTTCTTCTCCACAATTTATTATTCTTTGTTTAAATAAGTATACAAGCTATTAGTCCTAAAAGCTTTTCTGGACCTTTGTTTGTTGTGTTTTCCTTATGAAAGCTCCTGGTACATGTAAAATACAAAATAAGATTTGTTCGGTTTCTTTCTGCTAATCTATCTTTTGTCAGTTCAGTTCATAGGTTACAGCTACAGAACTTCAGAGAGCGGAAGAAGGTTAATCTTTTTTTACTTCAGTTCTGGCAGTAAGAATGAGGCATTACTGACTGGGACACCCTGCTTACTCCAGAGGCTGCAACTGAAATATCAGGGATATCTGACAAGAGACTACAAATGGTGAAATTCTTGCATCAGCTTCCCAGATCTCTCCCTGCCTGAAGGATCTAGTGATTATGCTCTCATTGGAGTGTACACACTGACCAAAAGGAAAACTTCTCCTCCTAATACTACTCCAGATATGCTTTCAGATTCTGTCATGCCAATGACATCATCTGGAAATCTTCTGAATTCTTAGTCTCTTTGGAGACTCCTTTGTCATTGGGCATGTAACGGCTACACTTTTACAAACTGATCATTTCCCAACTAAAATTTCTATTTGTTGACTGACTTGCTCACACCAAGGACACTGATAATATGTCTCTTGTGAAAAAAAAAGGGCTAACAAGGTAGAAATATGTAGTGGGAAATGGACCCCTTCCCTTTCTTTCTCCACCCAGTTTGTAGAATTCTTTTATTCCTGACTGATATTATTGACCATTTTGCAAACCTGAAAAAACTGAACACATAAGACTGCCGAATAATGACCAGAAGGTGTATATGGTGGGTCAAACAGACTTCCTGTAATCTACTTTCTTGCACTCTTTTAGCTTGCACTTCTCTGCCATCAGACGAGACATACACGTGATTCTGGGAGAGTTAGGGACTAAAAGACAATTGGTTCTGCCCTATTTTTCACAGAACTTTGACCAAATTATTTCCAGATGCACTATTTATAATTTTTTCCAAACTTCTAGAAGTGATTAACATACCAGCAGGAATCATCCATGGCCCATACTTCCCTTATGACACTCTATGTGGATTTTCTAGCTTTATCTCAAGCCTTAGGCTGTCCCCACTGCTGGATGAGTGCCGTCATGTTTGGCAGATGAACTGAATGCTCTCCAACTAGATGTTGACACCATGACAGTGGCAAAGAAATTAACAACTGAGATTATTTCTCAGTTTCTCATTCCTTTACAGATTGGAGCAGACTAAGGAACTCATTTTTCAGCAAAACTAAACCACTTGCTCACAAAAATTCTATGGCACGCTTTAAAATGTCATACATATGTCATTCTTCATCATCATGTAAACATGTAAACAAACATCATGTAAAAATTTGAACAAAAAGGGTTTAGGGAAAAGTATCTGTCAAGAAATAAGACTTAAAATGGTGGAATGAGACAGACATCATTACCCTATGTACATGTATGATTACACGAATGGTATGAATCTACATTGTGTACAACCATAGAAACGAAATTATGTGCCCCATTTGTGTACAATGAATCAAAACACAGTCTTTAAAAAATTAAAAGCTAAATAAAAATAATAAAAATTAAAAAAAAGAAATAAGACTTAAATGGTTCAGAGCATTACATTTGGCCCTTATAAAAATCTGAACTTCTCCAATTAGAAGACATAAATTAACTCTTTTGAAATAGATTTTGGTGATCCTGTATCAACCAGCATCTCTAACCCTCTCATTCCTGTATAAAGTGCACTTTATGGGGCTTGAGTGAGTGATGTGATGTGATGATTTGCTGTACATAAGAACTAACTTTTGTACTTGGAGTCTATCATTAAATCAAACCTTGCCATCTCTTTCAACCAAGAGGCTAAGTGTCTACCAAGATTTTTAGAGGAAAGCATATACCATTACCTTGCTAGGAAGAAGCTTATGAAGTACCGCTAACAACCTATACTGCCATCAAAATAAAAGAAAAATCCTTATGAACTTATGTGATCCACACCAAGCTAGACCCAGATCATCCCTCAGAGGACAACTAGAAGACCATCTCTACTGTGACCTCACAGTACAGATTTCCAAGTCAATTCCAAGACTCTGGAATCAGATGACATCACAAGGTAGACAGTTTTTCCCAAGATCACAGATCAAGAGACTCTGCTTCCATTTTTTTCCCTTTTTAAGTTTCTTTTATTCCCTGAAAAAAGAAAAAGACACTTTTTAAGCAAAACCTTTCACTTTTCCCCACTTATTGAAAAGTTGACTGCTTGTCTGAATCTAAACCACTCTCCTTCTGATCCTCCACGATGGGCTCTCTCTCTAACTTGTCTGCCTCCTATCAGCCTTACTGTTTTCTTAGCAAGTCAAGCACAAACCTGATATCCCCCAACACTTACACCAGTTTTACAAATCATGGCCTTGTTACCTAATCAATCTGATTGCTGGTGAGGTCAACACCTGATTAGAGTGGCCTAATCTGAACAAATTTTCATTTCTGCCAATGACAGCGTGTGGTGGACCCACTGTGGAAGATGGACACTTGAAAAGGTAGGGTGTCCGTGACCAGAAAAACATCACTCTGCCTGTTTACTGGAGAGATCATCAGGCCAAGAAAGACCTTTATGAAAGTTCAAAGACTACACCTTAGTCAGGTGAAGACATCGGAAGGGAATTCTGTCCTTTATATTGAACACACATATGATACTAGGTTCTTCCTAATTAATAAACCAAGGCAATATTGCAATCAAATGCTATGACTGCACCTCAAATCATTCACAGAGGTCACAAGTGCTTCCAGCACTGCTTTTGATGGCAAAAACTTTCACCAATTCTCCAAACGTTTTGCCTGGTTCACAGGCCACTCTTGCATGCCATGGGGTGGCTCTGCTGCTCCCCTGATTAGGCTACAGAATTTAAAACTTTTACATTGGTACAACAAAAATCTGGACTAACTTGGTTAATTGACAAAACCAAGTCTTAGAGTTGTCAAGATCAGACTTCAGGCCTCTGGTGCCAAATATTTCACAACAGGTGCTGCTCTTACTGAAGGACAGGGGCACATGGAAAATGCAGGAGTGAAGATGCTAGCATGACAATGACAAAGTTCATGAGACTGGACCTGGGAAACTGCAGGTTCCTCTCTCACCCTGTCCAGGAGTAACTCTGATCTTTTTACCAAGTGGCAACATGCTATATGAAGTGTTCACTCCTAAATGCTCAGGGAAATGGGGGCTCAAACACCTAGCTCCTCTGTCACCAAATACTCCGCTCAGGTTCTTTCATTCATAAAGTCATGGAACATACACATATCAGACAAGACTGCATAGAAACTTACTTGCATGTTGCTTCTCCAAGTTATTGTCTGTGTTGCAGTTGTTGGAATTTGACAATTCAGTACCACTATGAAAATGCCGGAAGCACATCAATCAGAATTTAATAGTTTAGCCTCTGTTGAACTCCAAAATTTTTGCATCCTAGATACCTGACAGCCCAACAAGAAGTTTATGTAAGCGCTGGTGAAAAACGCTGCTTCTATGTGAATCATATAAGACAATGTGACTAATTTTTACCTTTGAACAAAAAAGATTAACACCATCCATCAAACAAATGAGATTCAGTCATTTTATCAAGCTGACCCATTCCCAGAGTTGGGAGATATAGGGAAAACAGGATATAGGGAAATATTCTTTGATTTATTCTTTTGTGAATTATTTTCCTTCTAGTGGATCATAACTCTTATCTTTCATTAGTTTCCCCTAAATATCTCCTAAGCACATTCCAATAAATAACTTCCCCTAGAAGCTTAAATCACTTTTCTTCTGTTACTTCTATGTAATTTATTATTTTTTGTTAAAAATGTACACAAACTCTCAACATTGTTTCCTTGGGTCTTCATTATTCCTATGAAGGCTTTCACATATATAAAAAATGCTAAATTAAATTCATATGCTTTTCTCTGGTTAATCTGAACTTTGCCAATTCAATCCACAGACCCTAGCCATAAATTTTAAGAGTATAGGGAAATTGTTCACCTTCCTTACAACAGGCACATAGAAAGCACCCAATAAGTCTAAGTCATTTTTGTTGTTATCTTTATTAATATTATTATCCCTGCCCCCACCCTCTTCTGTATGTAAAATAGTAACATAATTGCAAAAATTAACACAAAGCCCAAGACCATTTATCGATTCATAGAACTGCTAGCATAAAGGCTTTCCTAGGAAAGTTTTTTTGGAAAACTTAATCTCAATATGTGAGTCCTTAAGGAATTGCTATGGTAGAAATGAAACACTCGGCAAATTCATTCTGCAGTGGAACCAGATCTGACCACGACCCTGTAGGAGCTTCGGCACACCGTGAGTTCCTGAGAGGCAACCTGCAAGGGAAGGTCTTCAAGGATCATGAATCTATGAGCAGAAAGACTGACTCAGGCCTCTTTGTGAATTACACTAATTTGACTGTCTCTTTCCACCTTTGAGAAGGAGTCCACTAAGAAAACATTCTCTCTCAGCTCACACTTCAAACTGCCTTTCCTCAGCCCAGTTGCATTATTTTTCTGACAGGTAAACTGCAACTCATCTGGAAAGTTTTTAGTCTTTTAAATGGTTTTGTGAAATCAGCAACATTCAAGTAAGGTGACATTTAAAGCAAATTGAGGCAGAACACATTTTTGATAAAGAATTCAGATTTTTTTAAAGAGTATTTGGTAGTTGTATAATACAGTATGACCAAAGAGGCCAGTTGTGCTTCTGGTTCACAAGAGGAGGCAGAGCAGCTATCAAAAAATCAAAGAAGCAAAAGTTAATACTATTTCTCATTATTAAATTCAACTTACTTTCCATATTCGCATGCTTTTTACATCTATGAGTAATCATCAATAACCATTATTGTTGCTGTTTATTAAAATAAGAAATACATTTAGCAGATAGTATACATTAGAAATGTATGACAAAAAATAACTACAACTCAATTATATGCCATTCTAAAGATGCATTAGTATTCACAGTTCTCTCTGCCCCTCTGCACTACTCCATAACAATGTGCAGACATTTACCCACAGGAAGTGAGAAGAGCAGGCAATTGCATTTGCCTCCTCACCAAGAACAGAGGATGGCAGGAGCTCCCTATGATTCTCACCTGAGACAAGAGAAACAGGATCTCAGTGCTAGAGCAACAGGAGGCTAAGAGCCTGCCTCCTTAATGACAGGAAGGGAGTATCCCTGAAACTCACCAACTGGGAGAAGGCACAGAAAAGGGAGGAACTCAGAGAGGATCTGGGAAATCAGCTGTGAAAATATGCAGGAATATTATTAGGACTGGGGGCCATTCTGCTTTGGAATTTTTGAAGAGTTTGGACCAAGAATGAAGTTGGGGAATGGAGACAAGATCTCAAAACACCCCAGAATGGACAGATGGCAAGATAACTTCAAAGGGTTAAAAAAGAAACTTCAAAAGGCACATGCTCAATTGTAAATATAATTACAGGGCAGTGAGTATCCCAAAGTTGCATCTAATTAGTACATTAGCTACTTAATAGATGTTTATGGTTGACAAAAAACATATATTCTTGTTATTCATAGTGAGTGGCTTGTTTATTTGCTTTTAATTCTTAACATGTGATAGCTACAGTTTTAAAAATGCAAGCTATATGCAACATTAACTGAAGCCCTAAACTATTTTAATCATGTTATATGCTATAATTTTAAATGTTAAAATAAATACAGCAATTCTTTCATTAAATTTCCTTTGAGACATTGTTAACAAGAAAGAAATTTCTACAAAATCTTTAAAATCTGACAATCAACATTTGATTATGAAGCTAAGTTGCAGTATAGAAAACATTGAATTATTACATTTAAATATTACACTAAAACTCTGGGATAAGAATAAACTTTAGAATAAAAATCAATAACCTGCCCCCAATCCAAAGCTAGAAAACCCAATTCTAGCTACACCTAGTAGATGAGTCACTGTCATTACGGAGATGAAAATAATAAACAGAATATTCCCAAGAGAAGGGAGACTGAATATTTTAATTGTCCTATACAGTATATGGATGATGAAAATCTTTCTGCTGTATAATTAACTATTGCACCTTGCTAGTAGAATCAACTTCATTTGAAAAACAAAAGGAATTAAAGTTCAGTATAAATATCTTCAAAGGCATACATTTAGTTAGACCCCAGTACAGAGCACTTTCCTTTAAAACATCTGCCTGTTTTCGATTTAGATAACTTTTTTAAAAGTAGTTACAAAGTAATTGTCTCTTTTCTTAATTTTTGCCCAGGGATTTTTGTTGTTCATTTACCCCCAAATGATTCGAAATCTTAACCATAGCAATTATGTTATGTTTCATGTTTGAGCTTAGTTTGCTCAGTTTTGATCAAGAAAATGGAAGTTCTGGGTTCATATTCACTAGCTTTTCACATCATGAGATCTAAAGGTAGCCTGCCAAGGACCTTTTGGTTGTTGCTTTTCTAAACTGAAGCTTATATGTGTTCATGTGATTTTTACCAGGGCTCCTAAGGGAAAAGGTTTCAGAAATGGCTTGGTAAATGACAAAGGTGTTTTCTCAGATAGTGCGGTCACATTGAAATGGTGATACCCTAAGGTTGGCGACCAGTGTTTTTCCTCCTTGCCCTCTTTTCCTGAATAGTGTACTCTGGCAGTTATTATTTCAGTCATTTAAAGTTTTTTTTTGTTTTTTTTTTTAAGTTAAAATGTTGGGGAAAGGAAAAAAAAACAATAATTTTACAAAGGTCAACTTTGAAAAGTAAGTTTATTTAAAATAGGGCAATGGAGGAACTTTGGATTATGCAGAGGGAAATGAGAAGGTGGGTATGAAAAATGGTGGAATGAGACAGACATCATTACCCTTTGTACATGTATGATTACACAAATGGTGTGAATCTACATTGTGTAAACCATAGAAACAAAATGATGTACCCCATTTGTGTACAATGAATCAAAATGCGATCTGTAAAAAATAAAAATAAATAAATAAATAATTTGAAAAATAAAATAGGGCAGCATAAAACAAAATGAAGAAGTTATGATTGCTGTTACTTTTCTTAGTCATACATGACAGTAGAATATATTTTTGCAGAATATACATACATAAAGTGTGACATGTTCTATTAGGTTCCCACTCTTATGGTTGTACATGCTGTGGAGTTACCCAGGTCTTGTATATGAATACAAGGCTAGGACATTTATAACCAATTAATTCAACTATCTTTCCTATTCCCCTACCTACTCTTTTCCCTTCCCTACCTTTGTCTATTCAATCTATTTCATTATTCCCCTCCCCTACCTCCCTTATTTTGGGTTAGCATCCACAAATCAGAGAGAACATTTGGCCTTTGGTTTTTGGGGATTTGCTTATTTCACTTAGCATGATATTCTCCAGTCCCATCCATTTACTGGCAAATGCCATAATTTCATTCTTTTATATAGCTGAGTTATATTCCATTGTGTATATGTACCATATATATATATATATATATATATATATCCATTGAAGGACACCTAGGTTGTTCTCACATCTTGGCTATTGTGAATTGAGCTGCTAAAAACATGGCTACATCACTTTAGTATGCTGATCTTAAGTCCTTTGTGTATAGACTGAGTAGTGGGATAGCTGGGTCAAATGGTGGTTCCATTCCAAGTTTTCTAAGAAATTTCTATATTGCTTTTCTTAGTGGTTGAACCAATTTGAAGTCCCACCAATAATGTATGAGAGTACCTTTCTCCCCACATCCTCACCAACATTTATTGTTACTTGTATTCTTTATAACTGCCATTCTGACTAAAGTGAGATAGAATCTCAGTGTAGTTTTAATTTGCATTTCTCTAATTGCTAGAGATGTTGAACATTTTTCATATATTTGTTGACCAATCATATTTCATCTGTGAAGTGCTTGTTCAGTTTCTTTGCCCATTTATTAATTGGGTAATTTATTTTTCTGGTGTTAAACTTTTTGAGTTCTTTGTTTATCCTGGACATTAATGCCTTATCTGATGTACTAGTGGTAAAAAGATTTTCTCCTAATTTGTAGGATCTCTGTATACATTCTTGATTGTTTTCTTTGCTGTGAAGAAGCTTTTCAGTTTGATACCATCCCATTTATTGATTTTTTTATTTTACTTCTTCTGGTTTAGGAGTCTTGTTGAGGAATTCAGTTCCCAAGCTTACACATTGGAGAGTTGGGCCTACTTTTTCTTCTAGTAAGTTCAGGTCTCTGTTCTAATGACTAGGTCTTTGGTCCACTTACACTTGAGTTTTTTTCAGGGCAAGATATAGGGGTTCAAGTTCATTCTATATCATATAGATTTCCATTTTTCCCAACATCATTTGTTGAAGAGGCTATTTTTTTCTCCAGTGTACTTTTATGGCGCCTTTGTAAAATGAGATAACTGTATTTATGTGGGTGTGTCTCTGTGTCTTCTATTCTGTTCCATTTGTTCTCATGTCTGTTTTGGTGCCAATACCATGCTGTTTTTGTTAGTATAGCTCTGTAGTATAATTTAAGGTCTGGCATTGTGATGCTTCCTGCATGACTTTTCACACTAAGGAGTGCTTTGGCTATTCTGGGTCTCTTATTTTTGCTGTTACATACTGGTTCACATAATAGTTCAACATTTCTCTGAGGCTCTGTTAATTTTCCTTCATTTTTTTCTTTGTTTCTTAATATTACTTAAGTCTGTTGATTATTATTAAATTTGCTTACATTTCTCCTGCTAATTTCCCTCTACCAGTGAACCTTTCTAATGACTTTATTTCAGTGATTACATTTTCAACTCTGAAATCTGTTTATTGCTTTTTAAAATAATTTCTATGTCTACTGATATTCTTTATTTGTTGAGATATATTGTCACCGTACCTTCCTTTACTTCTTTAAGCATGACTTCAGCTCTTTGAATTTTTGTAATGGCTACTTTGAATTATGACAATTGATCACCTATAGGACCAGATATCACAGAAAGATTTTTTGTTTGTTTCTTCTTTTTTTCACAATGTATGTACAGGTTTTTCCTATTTCTTTGCATGGCGCATAAATTTTTGTTGGGCTATTTTAGATAGTATGTTGTAGCAACTTTGGGTACTTGTTCCCCTAAATAGTAGCAACCCCAGGGCTTGCTACTATTTGTTTATTTACTAGTTTAGCAACTGACTGGATTATTCTAGTAGTGATATTTATTTCTCCAGCAGTGTAAAGTCCCTGCTGCTGTTCCTTAGAATCATAGCCTTTTATATGCCTTAGTTACCCTAGTTGAACATGGTCCTGTCAGGGCTCTCCTTGCTTCTTTCCCTGACACACCCAATTGTTTAGCTCTACCAATAGAATATTGATTACTCTGTTGATTTCAACAACAAGAATTCTCTGAGGAATAAATTTCTCCATAGATTTATCTAAATAAATTCCATCTACTTTGAAGAAGCAGTTCCTAAGGTCAGTGTTTTAATTTTTTCTAAGGTCTTCAAGTTGTGTTATTCTCAGATTCTCTCCAGAAAACATGCCAACCTACAGCTGAATTTATATCTTTCATGAATTAACCAGTCTTCTCCCAAGTGACTTTCATCATAACCTCTATTGTGTTTAGAGCATCCTTGGGCTTGGACTTCTCCGTACTCCATTACAAATTAAGTCTATTTCTTTGGAAAAGCATTTGGAACTGACTTTTCTGTAGCCTAGGTTTTGCCTGCAGATCATCCCTGGGCCTAAACTCTGGAACTTCAGTGGGAAAATGGTTTTCTTATTCTTGAGTGACATATAGCCCCTGCTTTAGGACCTGAGTACTCGGTGGAGATAAAAGTAACCTCAGCTCCTCATGGCATATCTCTTTCAAGGCCACCTGATGAACCAGGGCAAAAGTGATGGGATCCTAGCAGTTTTTCATTGGTGCTGCTCCCAGGATTGCATTTTCAACCTAAGAGTGAGGGATGGGAAGAAGATTATACTGACTATAATTACTTAGAACTTAGCTTCAGCAACAGATGGCTGGGATTAGGATGAGAAAGGTGACATTGTGTTCTTCATAAGAATAAATCCCTCCACTGGGAGCTGCATGAAGAGGGAGTCCTGTGTTCTTGGCTGCACCAGTCAGGAATGGAGCTTCTGTCCTACTGAACAACACTTCCTGAGCTGCAACCAAGTATTACCAAGATTTTCCTATTGTGTCTTGGTAGAATTTCTTGAATAAATGGTTCTTCTTTCTCTGTATACTTCTAATGTCATTACCAGGGATGTAAAATATTTTTTTTTCTTTGTAATTTTCACGGAAATAGGTCTATGGAGCTCCTCACACTGTTATGCTACTAGTGAAACTTAGGCATTGGATTTTAAAAATGCTTCAAGTTAACTACGATATGCATCCAGAGTAAAGGACCACTACTATTGAGAAAGCATTTACAAAACAGGTTCGTGAGAATCAGGAACCTAACCTGTGGTGACTCTTTAAAATAATCTCTTTAACATCCAGGTGCATGTTGTTAACACTGTAAAAGTTTTAAAAATTCCAAAGTGTTCTAAACTTGTGGTTTATTTGTGGTTCTAAATGTGTCATTTGCCATTTTTTCTTACCTAATTCCTTAGAGGCAGTAAAATCTTATTTTCTCTCAAACGTGCAACACTTTTTGAAAATGAAACCATTATAAAAGATAAATAATCCTTTTGATACCACAAAGAAAAACCTCAAAATAAACTAACACTTTGATTTTGAGTATTGAAAGAAATAAAGTAAGAACTTTTTGGTCCACATATTTCAATATTTTTAATAATAAATGAATCTGATTTTTCTGTTTGTATCAGTGACATATTAATATGCTGTTAGATGGAAATGTGGGTTAGCAATATAACTTTATTTAGGAAAAAATAGGCCTCTGCTGATGTCATGACACTAGATAAAGTTTCGTATTTAAAAAAAAATAACAAATCACAAGGACCAGAACTGTCACAAAAATGAACAATGCAAATGTGATCATTTAACTAATTCAATTATCCAGCTTTTTTAACCTTTAAGCATAGTTCAATAATGAATGTCAGATTTACAAATCATTTTGTAAAGTGCATATTCTGAGTCTGATGAAGTTCTCATTTCCTTATTCAAGGTTATTTTAAGTAAAATCAGAAAATTGATGATGTGGTCATTGGTAGATTAAATCTGCCTTTCAAGAAAAGAGAAAAATAAAATTTGAGAAAAATATAATTCTTTTAATGACAGTTTTCACAGAGTATTACCTGATTTAAGGTTGCCTCTCTTCCCTTCCACTATTAGACCTGTCCATGTATACACATGTTCACACATACACATACACACTCATATAATAACCACATGACTCAATTGTAAGTCTATGTGAGCACAGACTTGAAATAAGATTTTCTAAACTCTCTATGCATAACAAGCCTGTCACACAGAAAATTGGTACTCCAAAGGGAAGAAAAGACTCTTCTTTACCAATCTTTTTTATTACTTAAAAGTAAGTCATGGTCCCAGCAGTTTGGGAAGCTGAGGCAGGAGGATCGTGAGTTCAAAGCCAGCCACAGCAAAAGTGAGTTGCTAAGCAATTCAATGAGACCCCATCTCTAAATATAATACAAAATAGGGCTGTGGATGTGACTCAGTGGTTTAGTGCTCCTGAGTTCAATCTCTGGTACTCTCCCCCCACAAAAAACGTGAGTCATGAGTGACATCAGAGAAATGCCAGAGTAGATAAGTCTCAGCTTCCATCTCCTGCATAGAAAATTTAGTAGGTATCCATAGACTAGAACATTATTTTGAAAACTCTAATTCATCTACATAGTCAACAGAACTGAATTAAAACCATGGAAATGAATGAAAACCAGATTAGGAGGGTAAGAAAAATGGTCTCGCTTTTACTATGCTGCCTCCTCTTCAAGTTAGTACAACAACAGAAAGAGGATTCTCCTAAGATTTGCATAATGGTCTATCCTTGCCAAAGAAATCTGCAACATCTATAAGGTGACTATCTCCTCAAATGCACAAATAACAATGCAATGACACAAGGATTACAACCATTAATGGAATCATGGCACTTCTAAATGAAGACAATAAAGCTTCAATAATAAATACTAAAGAAAAATATGAAAACATGAAATGAGCAACAAAGAATTGAGAATATTTTTCCCATAAAAGACCAGCCAAGTGGAAGACATTCAGATGAAAGTTAAATGAAATTTTGAAAAGAAATACACAAGTAACACAAGAATGTTTACAAAGCAATAAAAATATAAAAGAAAAACAAATAGAAATACCAGACATGAAGAATACAAAGTAAAAATTAAAAAAATTAAAATCTTCATCAGCATATTCATTCAATCAGAGAAGAAAATCAGTGAGCTTGAAGACAGAACATTTGAAATTAGAACATCCAATTAGTGGAGGAAAAAGACAAAAAGAATAAAAAAATAATGAATACATTCTAAAATAACTATAGGGTACCATAAAGATACTAATTTTATATTTTATTCCTTTTTTTTTTTTCAATACTAGGGATTGAACCCAGGGACACTTTCCCACTGAGCTACATCACCTGTCTTTATTTTTTATTTTGAGACAGGGTCTCATTGAATTACTGAGGGCCTCCCTAAGTTGCTGAGGTTGGTTTTGAACTTGACTCCCCTTGGCTTAGTCTCCCAAGATGCTGGGATTATAAACATGCACCACTACACCCAGCATAAAAGGAGTTCTGAAAGAAGAAAAAAAGAAAGCATATTTTTATAAATAAAGACTGAGAACTTTTTAAATTTTTTTAAATTTATTTGTATTGTTAACAAATGGGGTACATCTTGTTCCTCTGTACATGAAGTAGAGGCATACCATTTGTGTAATCATACATTTACATAGGGTAATAGTTTTTGATTCATTCTGTTAATTTTTCCCTTCCCCCCACCCCTCCCACCCCTCTTTTCCCTCTATACAGTCCCTCCTTCCTCCATTCTTGCCCCCCTCCCAGCCCCCAATATGTGTCCTCATCCACTTATCAGCAAGATCATTTTTCCTTTGGTTTTTTGAGATTGCCTTATCTCAATTAGCATGATATTCTCCAATTTCATCCATTTGCCTGCAAATGCCATAATTTTATTATTTTTTATGGCATAGAGAAAGCAATCATGAAATTCATCTGGAAGAATAAGAAACCCAGAATAGCTAAAGCAATCCTTAGCAGGAAGAGTGAAGCAAAGCAGGGGGTATTGCAACACCAGACCTTCAACTATACTACAAAGCAATAGTAACAAAAACAGCATGGTATTGAAAACTTTTTAAATTTAGGAATAGATCTCTATTCCAGGCAGAAAGTACAGAGGTCTCCAATTAAATTCTACACAATAAATGAAAGTCAAAAATTTTGAGAGGAACAAGAAGTAAGAAATGTATCACCTGCAAAGGAATGTCAACACAAATATAAATGTACATCTCAGCAGAAACTCTGCAGGGAACAGTGGCATAATGTGTTCAGAGTGCTGGAGGAAAAAAACCTGCCAATCAAGAATACTTCACTTCACAAAATTATTTTCCAGAATGAAAGTAAAATTTAAAACTTTCCCAGACCTTTACCCCCAGAAAAAAGAAAGAAAAGAATGGGAACTCCACACTACTGAGCCCTCCTGACTATTAAAGGTAGTTACTTAAGTTGAAATGGAGGCCACTAGTTAATAACATAATACATATGAAGACACAAAAACCAATGGTACAAGTAATACGGTCATATTCAGAATGCTCTAGTACTGTAATTATTAGGTGTAAAACAATTATAAAAGTTAAATATCCTTATAAAGGTTAAAAGACAAATATGTTAATAACAACCATAACTGAAATAAATTGACATGTCTATTATAAAATGATGCAAATTTCAACAATGAAATCATATGAAGTATAAGGGGAGTAAAAGTGTAGAGATGGGTGAAATTTAAGATAAATTATCAGCTTGAAATAAATAACGCTCAGTGTAATATGTTGTGTGCAAGCCTCATGGTAACCGCAGAGCAAAAATCTCTAGTAAAAGCACAAAATAAAAATAGAAAGCAATCAAATATGCTACTACAGAAAACCACCAAACCACACAGGAAGACAGCAAGAGGAGATGAAAGAAACAGTAACTACAAAACAACCAGGAAACAACTGCAAAATTATAGCTATAAATCCTTATCTGTTCATAATTTCTTTGAATTTTCTAATAAAGAGAATATAGAATAACTGAATAGATATATGAAACAAGACCTGACACACTATATGCCACCTACATGAGACTAACTGGACTTTAAAGGACACACCTAGATGGAAAGTGAACGTATTTTCCACAAAAATAAGAACCAAAAGAGAACTATACTTATATTAGACAAAACAGACTCTACACAAAAAATTGTGAAAAGAGACAAAGACATTATATGATGATAAGGGGATCAATGTATCAAGAGGATAAAGCAGTTGTAAATATGTTCACAGCCAAAATTAGGGCACCTAAATATATGAACAAATACTAAAGGATCCAAAGGAAAATGTAGGTTGTATTATAATATTACAGAAGACTTCAATATAACACTTCAACAATTATCATCTAGACAAGAAAATTAATAAGGAACATCAGGTTGGATCAAATGACCTAACAGAAGTATATCTAGAACATTCCATCCCACAGAAAACAGAATACACATTCTTCTCAAATGCACATGGAACATTTTTCAGGATAGATCGTATGTTAGGATTGAAATCATAGTAAGTACCTTTACAGAACAAAATGATACAAAACCAGAAATCAATAAAAGAATGAATTTTTGAAGATGCACAAATACATGGAAATTAAGCAAAATATTCCTAAACTACCAATGAATCAGTGAAGAAATTAAGGAATATTAAACACACTAAAATAGAAATACAACATAACAAAACTTTTGGGATACATCAAAAGCAGTTCTAAAAGGAAAGTTTGTAACAATAAATACCTATATAAAAAAAAAGATCTCAAATAATAAATTTTAGTATCTTCCTCAAATAACTAGAAAAAACTGGGTATATATATATGTGTGTGTGTGTGTATATACACATGTGTATATTTATATGTACATGTATACACATATATGCACACATATGAATCTATACACCATATTTGTATTATTTATTCATGGACACCTTGTTTGACTCTATATCTTGACTATTGTGACTAGTCTGCAAAAACTTGGGATTGCAGATGTATCTCTGGCATACTGATTTCATTTCCTGAGGATATATAGCCAGTAGCGGCACTGATGAATTCTCTGTTTCATTGAAGACTCTCCTTATTGTTTTCCACAATGATTATACTAATTATATATGTATTGACAGTATTTTTAATTGACAGTACTGTATTGATAGTATTTTTAGGCCAGTCTATACCTTTTAGTTGGGTAGTTTAATCCATTTACATTCAAAATTATTATTGATATGTGAGAATTTACTCTTGTCATTTTATTGTTTCTTGGTTGTTTTATATGTCCTTTGCTATTTTCTTTCCTTGTTATCATTTATATTTGTGGTTTGGTGGTTTCCTGTAGTGATAAAATCTGATTCCTTTGTGTTTCTCATTTGTGCATTTACTCCACTGTTGGGATTTTTATTTTTGCATATTTTCACAGTGGTAATTAGTGTCCTTTCGGTTCTAGATGTAGGACTTCCTTAAGTATGTACTCAAGGCTGATCAAGTGGTGATGAATTTCCTAAGTTTTTGCTTGTACTAGGACAACCTTATTTCCCTTCATTTCTGAGGGATATCTTTTCTTGGTATATTAGTCTTCACTAGCAGTTTTCTTTTAAGCATTATAGATATATCTTTCCATTCTTTCCTGTCCTATAAATTTTCTGATGAGAAATTGCTGTTAAGTCTAGTGTGGGTTCCCTTAAATATATCTTGGCATTTTCTCTTGCTGCCTTTAGATGTCTGACTTTTGACTATACTAATTATATTGACTGTAATATAACTTAAAGAGAACTTCTTTGTGTTGTGTCTCATTGAGATCTTTGAACTTCACGGATCTGTGTGTCTCTCCCAAGACTTAGGAAGTTTTCTAATATTATTTCATTAACCATACTTTTTGTGCCTTCCTTAATCTCTCTTCCCTCTGGAATTCTCAGTATGCAATTATCTATTCACTTAATGGTTTGTCATTGGTCATGGAAACTCTTTTCATTATCTACATTTTTTTCTTTTCTTTTTTCCCCTCTGAGAGTATTAATTCAAAAAAATCTGTCCTCAAGATCAGAAACTTTCCCTTTGCTTTATCCAGTTTGTTATTGTGGCTCTCAATTGTTTTTATTTCATTCACTGAGGTTTCAGCGGCAAGATTTGTTTGATTCATTTTTATGTTATCTATATCTTTGTTGAATTTCTCAACAGATCATTAATTATTTTCCTGATTTCATTGAATTGTCAATCCTATCTAGGAAATCAGTACTTATGCCAACATTTTGACGTTTTTCCTATGTTCTCATTTAGTACTTTCAAAGTTTCAAGTCTTACATTCAGTTCTTTAATCCATTTTGAGATGATTTTTGTACAAGGTGAGAGGGAGGATTCTAGTTTGAATCTTTTGCATGTGAATATCCAATTTCTCCAGCACCATTTGTGGAAGAGGTTGACTTTTCTCCAATATATGATTTTTGGAACTTTGCTGAAAATCCGTTGAACAAAGATGCATGGATTTATATACATTTTTTTCATTGATTTATGGGTCTGTTATTATGCAATACCATGCTGTTTTTATTAATATAGCTCTGTAGTATGTTTTGAAATAAGATATCCAGAATTGTTTCATTTTCTTTGAATTGCTTTGGCCATTTGAAGTCTTTTCTGCTTTTTTATAAATTTTAGGGTTCATAGTTTTTTCTGGCTCTGGGAAGATTTCATTGAAGTTTTTATGGGGATTGGATTGAATATGTAGATCACTTTGGATAATATGGTCATTTAAACAATATTTGTTCTTCCAGTCTATAAACATGGCTTCTTCACTTTCTTTCTACAGTGTTCTATAATTTTCATTGTAGAGGTCTTTCACATCCTTGTTTATGTTTATTCCTAGGGTGGTTGGGGTGTGTGTGTGCGTGTGTGTATTGTGAATGGAATTACTTTCTTGATTTCTTGCTCAGTGAGATTCATGATAGGTGTGTAGAAAAATACTGATTTTTCTAGTTTGATTTTTTATCTGGCTATTTTTCTAAATTTGTTTATTCTTTTGGTGAAATCTTCAGTTAGAACCATAGACTATGTATAGAAACATATCATCTGCAAACAGTAATAATTTGACTTCCTCCTTTCCTGGTTTTGTGCCTTTTATTTGCCTGATTGCTCTAACTAGAATTTCTAGCACTATGTTGAATAATAGTGGTGATAATGGACACCCTTGTCTTATTCCTGACCCTAAAGGAAATGCTCTCAGTTTTTCCCCATTCAATACGATGTTGGCTATGGGGTTGTCATCTATAAAGTCTTTGTTATGTCGAGGTATGATCCAGCAATGCCTAATTAATTCAGAGCTTTTATCATGAATGCCAGTTGAATTTTATCCAAGTCTTTTTCTGCATCTATTGAGACAATCACTTGATTACGTTCCTTGATTCTATTTATATGCAATGTTACATTTCTTGATTTGCATATGTTGAATCGCCCTTGCATCCCTGGAATGAAACCAAACTGATCATGGTGTACTATCTTTTTAATGTACTGTTGAATTTTATTCACAAGTCTTTTATTGAGAATTTTGCATCTGTTTCCATTATGGATATTGGTCTACAGTTTTTTATTGTGTTCTTGTCAGGTTTTGGTAGTAGAGTAATACTATCTTCATAGGATGAGTTTGGACATCTTCCTACTTTATGAATTAGTTTGAGAAGAATTGGCATTAGTTCTTTAAAAGTCTGGTAGAATTCAGCCCCATGCAGTGGTGCACACCTATAATCCCAGAGCTCCAGAGGCTGAAGCAGGAATATCCAGAGTTCAAAGCCAGCCTCAGGAACTTAATGAGACCCTAGACAATTCAGCAATAAAATACATAAAATGGCTGGGATGTGTTTCAGCGCTTAAGTGTCTCTGGGTTCAATCCCTGGTGCAAAAAAAAAAAAAATCTAGTTAAATTCAACAGTGACACTTTCTGGTCCTGGGCTTTACTTTGTTGGGAGACTTTTTATTACTGCTTTAGTTTATTTCTTATCAACTTATTTAAGATTTTTATATCCTCTTGGTCAAATTTTGGAATGTCATATGTGTCCAGAAATTTGCTCATTTCTTCTAGATTTTTCAATTTTTTGCCATATAGTTTTTTCAAAATATTTAATTATACTTTGAATTTCAATGGTATAAGTTGGAATGCCTCCTTTTTCATCTTTAATTTTATTCAATGGGATATTCCCTCTTTCTTTTGGTTAGATTAGCTAAATATTTGTCATTTTTTTTCATATCCTCAAAGAACCAATTCTTAATTTCATTGATCTTTTGCATTGTTCTTTTAGTTTCTGTTTCATTTATCTCTTCTCTGAGCTTTATTATTTCCTTCCTTCCTTCTACTGAATTTGGTTTTTGTTTGTTCTTGTTTTTCTAAGACCTTCAGATGCTCCACTAGATTGTCTTCTGAGACTTCTGTCTATTTTTTATATAGCCATCATTGCCACAAACATCCTTCATAGTACTGCTTTTATTTTATTCCATAGATTTTGGTAATTTTTCTTTCCATTTTCATTTGATTTAAAGAATTTTTAAATTTCTCCTCTGATTTTTTCAAAGGCCCACTGTTCATTCAATAGTATGTGTAATTTCCATGTGTTTATATCACTTTTGCAGTTTATCTTGCTGTTGATTTCTAGTTTTATTCCACTGTGATCAGATAAGATACAAAAAATTATTTCAAATTTTCAATTTTTTTGAATTTGTTAAGACTTGCTTTGTAGCCTTATATAATGATGTTGATATGCTGATGAAAATAACCGTGCCTGTTTATAACAGCTCAATTCACAATAGCTAGATCATGGAACCAAACTAGATGCCCTTCAACAGATGAATGGATAAAGAAACTGTGGTATATATACACGTTGGAGTATTATTCAGACACAAAGAAGAATAATATTATGGCATTTACAGATAAATGGATGGAATTGGAGAATATCATGCAGAGTGAAATAAGCCAATCTCAAAAAAATCAAAGACCAAATGTTTTCCCTGATAAGTGGATAGTGGTATATAATGGGGAAGGTGAGTGGGGAGTGAAAGAAGAATGAAGAACTTTAGATTATGTAGGAGGCAATAAGGGAGGGTATAGAAAATGATGAAATGAGACAGACACCATTACCCTATATACATGTATGATTACACAAATGGTATGAATCTACCTGATGCACAACCATGGATACGAAATGATGTATCCCATTTGCATACAATGAATCAAAGTGCAGTCTATAAAAAAATCAAAAAGTAAATTAAAAAATTTAGAAAAAGAAAACGTGTTCTGCAACTGTCAGATGAAATATTCTGTAGATATCTCTTAAGTCCATATGACTTACAGTGTAATTGGACTCTGATTTTTGTCTGAATCATGTATCTATAGGTGAGAATGAGGTATGAAGTCACTCACTCTTATTGTATTGGGGCCTATCACTTTATGTTCAATACTATTTGTGTTACCAAATTGGGTGTTCTGATATTTGGCACATATGTATTTATGGTTGTTATGTTTTATTAATTATTGTTGCCTCACTCAATATATAGTGAACCTCTTTGTGTCTTCTTATTTCATTTTAAAGTATGTTCTGTCTGACATAAGTATAGCTAATCTTGCTTGCTTTCTGATTCTATTTGCTTGGAATACCTTTATGCTTTCACTCTCAATCTGTGCATGATTTTGCCAGTTAGGTGAGTTTCTTTTATGCACATATTTTTGGGTCTTGTTTTATAATCCATTCAGCTAATTTATATCTTTTAATTGGAAAATTAAGACCATTTTTATGTAGCATTATTATTGAAAGGCATTCACTTGATTCTGCCATTTCATTGATTTTCTTTCGATGGTTTTGAATATTCTATGTTCATTTTTCCATTTCTTATTCATCTTGTATTTCAGGGCTTACTGGATTGATAATGTTTGATTCTTTTCGGCTCTATTGATAATGAGTGATTCTTTCCTATTTTTTATTTATGTATCTATTCTTCTAATGGAATGTATTCCGTCACATGTTCTCATGGTTGTGGTTATCTGTATAGGATTTCCTAAATCATATTCTGGAATTCCAGTCTAGCAGCCACGAATTTCTTTAGCTTATACTTATTAAAGAAGTAATTTTATTTCTTATTCAATTCTGAAGAATAACTCAATTGAAATTCTCAACAACTGAATAGGCCAAGCAGAAGAGCAAATATCAGAGCTTGAAGACAATTCTGCCAAAATATTACATTCAGACAGAAATGAAGCAAAAATGTAACAAAGAATAAAGAGGATATGCAAGATTTCTGGGACACCAATAAAGGACTTTCTGGGTATAGTAGACTTGGTAGGCAGGTTTTTCTTTCAGGATTTGAATATATCATTTCATGATCTCCTGGTCTTTGGAGTTTATGCTGAGAAATTTGCTGTTAATCTAGTAGGTTCGCTTTGAAGGGCAGGTACTTGGGATTGAACCCAGAGGCACTTTACCACTGAGATACAGTTCTTTTTATATTTTATTTTGAGGCAGGGTCTCACTAAGTTGATAAGGGGCCTTGTTAAGTTAACTGAGGCTGGCCTTGAACTTGTAATACTCCTGCCTCAGTCTCTCAAGGCATTGGGATTATAGACATGTGCCACTGAACCTGGTTAATAGGGTCACTTTTAAATATGACTTGGCACTTCTCCCTGCAGTTTTTAATATTCTTTCTTTGTTCTTTTTTAAAAATTTAGCTATAATACGTTGTGGAATGTTTTATGTCATGTCAATTTAGGGTTCTAAATGTCTCCTCTATCTAGAAGTCCTTATGGTTATCAAGATTTGAGAAATTTCTGCTACTATTTCACTGAATAAGTTTTCAGTGCCCTTAGCATTTCTCCCTTCAGTCTTCCAATTATGTAGATGTTTGGTCTTTTAGTGGCGTCCCAAAGATGTTGCATGTTCTTTTTATTCTTTGTTATTCTTTTTATTTCTGTTTGAATGCAATAATTTGACAGACTTGTCTGTAAGTTCTAATATTTATTGTGTTTGATCTAGTCTGTTGTTGAGACTTTCAGTTGAGTTTTAGAAAAAAATCTGAATTATTTTTTCATTTCTAAGAATTATGTTTGATTCTTTTTCAAAACCTCCATCTCTTTGCGAATTACTCATGTTCATTCATATTCTGCATTTTCTTCCTTAATTCATCCAAATGTTTACTTGCATTCTCTTGGACCTCACTGAGCTTTTCAAAAATTGTTTTTTGAATTTTTTGTCCAGCATTTCTGCTTTTATATATTTGAGAACTGTAGTCACAAAGTTATGAACTTTAGTAGGTGACATATCAAGGTGTTTTTTTCATATTTCTTGTGTTTCTATTTTAGGGCTTGTGCATCTGATGGGGTGTATATCTCTTGTGCTTTTATGTGATGGCCTTCTAAAGTATGCAGCTTTCTTCTGCTTAGGGTATCAATTTGTTGTGTAATGTTGAGTTTATTCCAAACTACTGGACTCCAAAGTACCTCCTTGTGGCTTCTCTGGTTATGATTCATGGTTTGGGGCACAGAGTGCATCATAACAGAGCTGGAGATACCTAATGTTTTTTAAAGTATTGTAAGAATGGAGACACTGATACTTCAGGTAGATGTGACCTAGACATCAGAGCACATGGAATGTGCCCTCTGTGGTTACTCCTACTATAAGTGTGGTAGCCAAGAGTTGAGGATTTCCACAGGCACTGTTTATAGTAGCTCTGATACTTGAAAGTGACTGTCATGCTTGTTGCTTCAGTTGTGTGAAGCTCTTTTTTTTTTTTTTTATTGTGAACAAATGGGATACATGTTGTTTCTCTGTTTGTACATGGCGTAAAGGCATACCATTTGTGTAATCATAAATTTACATAGAGTAATGTTGTTTGATTCATTCTGTTATTTTTTCGCTTCCCCCCACCCCTCCCACCCCTCTTTTCCCTCTATACAGTGCTTCCTTCCTCCATACTTGCCCCCTTCCCTAACCCTAACTCTAACCCTAACACTAACCCTTCCCTCCCCCCCATTATGTGTCATCCTCCACTTATTAGCGATATCATTCGTCCTTTGGCTTTTTGAGATTGGCTTATCTCACTTAGCATGATATTCTCCAATTTCATCCATTTGCCTGCAAATGCCATAATTTTATCATTCTTTATGGCTGAGTAATATTCCATTGTATATATATACCACAGTTTCTTTATCCACTCATCAATTGAAGGGCATCTAGGTTGGTTCCACAGTCTGGCTATTGTGAATTGAGCAGCTATGAACATTGATGTGGCTGTGTCTCTGTAGTATGCTGATTTTAAGTCCTTTGGGTATAGGCCAAGGAGTGGGATAGCTGGATCAAATGGCGGGTCCATTCCAAGTTTTCTAAGGAATCTCCACACTGCTTTCCAGAGTGGCTGCACTAATTTGCAGTCCCACCAGCAATGTATGAGTGTACCTTTCTCCCCACATCCTCGCCAACACCTATTGTTGCTCGTATTCTTGATAATCGCCATTCTAATTGGGGTGAGATGGAATCTTAGGGTGGTTTTGATTTGCATTTCTCTTATTACTAGAGATGTTGAACATTTTTCCATATGTTTGTTGATTGCTTGTAGATCTTCTTCTGTGAAGTGTCTATTCATTTCCTTAGCCCATTTGTCGACTGGATTATTTGAATTCTTGGAGTAAAGTTTTTTGAGTTCTTTATAGATTCTGGAGATTAGTGCTCTATCTGAAGTATTATTGGCAAAGATATTCTCCCATTCTGTAGGCTCTTTCTTCGCATTGCTGATAGTTTCCTTTGCTGAGAGAAAGCTTTTTAGTTTGAATCTACCCCAGTGGTTGATTCTAGCTTTTATTTCTTGTGCTATGGGAGTCCTGTTAAGGAAGTCTGATCCTAGACCAACAAGGTGAAGATTTGGACCTACTTTTTCTTCTATAATCTGCAGGGTCTCTGGTCTGATTCCGAGGTCCTTAATCCATTTTGAGTTTAGTTTCTCGAAAAAAATAAAATACTTGGGAATCAATCTCACAAAAGAGGTGAAAGACCTCTACAATGAGAACTATACAACACTAAAGAAAGAAATTAAAGAACACCTTAGAAGATGGAAAGATCTTCCATGTTCTTGGATAGGAAGAATTAATATTGTCAAAATGGCCATACTACCTAAAGTGCTATACAAATTCAATGCAATTCCAATTAAAATCCCAATGATGTACCTTACAGAAATAGAGCAAGCAATTATGAAATTCATCTGGAAGAATAAGAAACCCAGAATAGCTAAAGCAATACTTAGCAGGAAGAGTGAAACAGGGGGTATTGCAATACCAGATCTTCAACTCTACTACAAAGCAATAGTAACAAAAACGGCATGGTATTGGTACCAAAATAGAAAGGTAGATCAATGGTACGGAATAGAGGACACGGACACAAACCCAAATAAATACAATTTTCTCATACTAGACAAAGGTGCCAAAAATATGCAATGGAGAAAAGATAGCCTCTTCAACAAATGGTGCTGGGAGAATTGGAAATCCATATGCAACAGAATGAAACTAAACCCATATTTCTCACCATGTGTGAAGCTCTTGTCCTTTGGAAACTGAAGATCTAGGTGGCATCATAGGGAGGAGTGGAGCTTGACCTACATTCCCCCTCTGTGAGACTCACCTCCATTCTTATCAGCCCTACATAACATTACCAAGTACAGCTGTGATCAGTATAGAGGACCCAAGATGCACTAGCAGCAAGCGTTGTGTTTTTTACTTTCTGCAGTTACTGTGGGGTATCTGCAAAAGAGAAGAACCTCGGACTCCTTCTAGTTGTGCACTCCTGGTAATAGGTTCACATTCGGGAGCTTATGTCTCCACTTTTATTTAAGTAGAAGTGTTCACCATTATCTTGAGAAAGATGGAGATTTGGTCAGAACTGGGCTTAATTCCTCTCAGCTGATTTGGGTCTATACCTGAGAGACAGAGCATCTTCCCAATATATTCAAGGCCCGGAGCCAGCCCAACTCCAACACTTGCAGAGGGGGAGGGAGAGAGAGAAAGAGAGAGAGAGAGAGAGAGAGAAGAGAGAAAATGGGGATGAAAATAATAAAAGTGAAATAGAAAACATAAGACAAAAGCAGGAGGTGGGTAGAATAGACGGAGGAAAAAGAGTCAAATATTACTCCAAGCCAAGAAACACAAGCAAGGGTGGATGATATCAGGCTCTGCCAACCTACTCTTCTCCCAGATCTTCTAAGATTGAAATCTGCCAGGTATGGCAGGGAAAGGAAGCAATGGTCCAGGATGCTGCTTATTGAAATTTCTCTTAGCTCCTGCCAAATGAGTTAGGAAGGAATGCATACTGTGTCAGGTATTTCTCACTGAATGAGTTAAGGTGGAATGCTAGCCATGCCATGGGTACAGTCTCTCCAGAAATTTTTAGTTCTGTGCACCTGGGGGATGAGGATGGCAAAGGTCAAAACCCAGCAAGAACTTTTCCCTGACCAAATTTGTGTGAAATGCAAGCTGCTCCACATGTATATTTGCTCTAGAAATTTTTAGTCTACATACCTCAGATGCCTTGGAGGGCCAAGGGAGCAAGTGAACCACCAAGTTCTGTGTTGAAAGTGGGGTTGCAGAATCCAAGTGATCTCCTACCCATAGCACCTACAGCAAACCCAATGAGATTGGTTTCACTACAAGACCTTGAAGTCAGCTTCACGGAACTGTTAATTCTACAGTTTATTTTCCTCCTTTCCCTTCCCTGACACAGCCCATGCTCCCCACACCATGAAACTCTGAGGATTTGTGTCAGAGACACTCCCCGAGCCAAGCCTGTCTCGTGTGGTGGCTGCCTGCCCAGACAATGCAATGTGGTGTCCACAGGAACACTGAACTGTGATTATGCTGTGTTTCTTGTCCCCTGGTGCAGTGTAGACTCAGAAAATAGGACCCCTCTCAAGCTGGCTCTTGGCTTTAGCCCTCAGAGTTTGCTGAGAGATGCAGTGATTTTTTTCTCTAAAGTTAGCTTGTTACTTATTCGGCTGTTTGTCTGTAGGGTGCAATATTCCACAACATACTGTGACTCTTTGTCTTTAACTTTTACCCCCACCCCAGGGTGGAGTCTCCTTCCCATGCATCAAGTACCAGGTGCAAAGTGTTGGGGTATTGCACTTGCTTTGTTATTCTGCTGGGATGTCACCTTTTCAAAGTCAAGCCCTTTTCCTGGAGTGGTGGCCTTTGCAGACTGAAGTATGGGCAGCGAGCATAAGCCCCAGCAACATGGATCCTGCCACACCAGTTCAGGCCTCAGGCACAGCAAGCCAAGGATGATGGAAGCCAGGGAACACCAACCTGTCACACTGTGGCATCCTAGCTTGGGCCCAGTGAGGAGGCCTGCTGCACACAGCACCAGAGCCAGAACCCTTGAGCATCCATGATTGGAAGACCTCAACCTCCCACTTCTCAATCAACTGCATGAAATTGGAAGTAGGGCAGACCTGAATGGAAGTTCAGACTCAAGCAATTGATATCCAGTAGCACTAGTACTTTCCCAAGCCCTGATTAGCATATATTTAGAACTATAGGATTAACCCACATGCTATTTAAACCCCTAGACTAGCACACTCAGGCAGTAACCCCTATTTGATCCCTTTTGCCCTGAAAGAGTTTTGTTTCTAAATCCTACTTCTTTCACTCTTGCCTTCCATTGTCCAGTGAATTTCGTTCTTCAGATTTGTGAGACAAGAACCTGGAGCAGCTCAGGAGGATGAGCAGGAGGGTCACGAGTTCAAAGCCAGCCACTGCAAAAGCAAGGTGCTAAGCAATTCAGTGAGACACTGTCTCTAAATAAAATACAACAAAGGGCTGGGGATGTAGCTCAGTGCTTGAGTGCTCCTAAATTCAATCCCCAGTTCATCCCCGCCCCTGCAAAAAAAAAAAAAAAAAAAAAGAACTTGGAAAAACGTTGGAAGTGAGTTGACAGGGTCTATTGCAACATGAAGGGCATAGTCTGTCATTTAGAGCTGTATAGTGGAGAAGAATCAGGCTTTGCCAACTGTGACCCTCAGGTGATTCAGGTAGGTATCCCCTAAAACAGGCTTTCTTGACTACAGAGGTCGGCACTTTACACAGACTCCATCCACCAACAGAAGTGAAGAATCAAGTTTCATCTCAAACTCTGGTTTTGTTTTCATGTTTCTTGTGTTTCTATATTGATAACTGTGCATCTAGTGTTAACAGTGACCTTTTCCAATTTTATGGAGTTTTTCCCTCACGGGAAGTGGTTTTCTGCCTGCAAATGAGTGTGAAGGAGGTTTGAGGGACGTTAATTTTGATTGTAGGTAGATTCAGTAGTGTTGTCACTCACTATTCAGTTTCTTCTGCTCCAATTCCATCGGAGGCCTAAGTTGCTGGCACCACCCTCTCATGGATTTTAGGGCTGGTCACAGGTACATATAGTTGCATGATGGGCCAGTCAGCTGTGCAATGGGCTCATTAGGGGTTGAGGCCCCTTCCTAAAAGTATACCAGGTTAGATTCACATGCACACAGCACTGTGGGCCTCCCACACTTCTGATAGACTCACTGTGGGCTGCTTTCTGCCTGGCTATCAGGCTGCAGTCAGTTGTACATGGACATTGTTGGCTGGCCGGCTGTGTGGTAGACTCCCTAGGGCTACAGAGCCAATACTTACCTGACTGCATTGCCAAGCCCAGGAAGGGCAGGTTGTCATCTATGTGTTAGATCCCTTCCGTATGAGTCAGGCTCTTCCTTGGAGCTGGGTAGGTTTGAAAGCAGGAGATCAGCTTTTGTCCTGTGTCTGTGTCCTGAGCAGCTAGGACTGTGGTGCTATAGTGACCCATGTGAGTATAGCGAAATGATAGCAGAAAAGAGATATGTAGTGACTACTAGCTCAGGTTGGAACATACTTTACCAATGGGTCTGGTTTCAAGATTTTGTTGAGCTGCAGCATCTTAAGACACAAGTAAATGGGGTGGGGGGTAATACCAATATGGGCTCCTACTCTGTGGTAATGACCTCCAGGCAACTCTTCAAATTTTGTATGGGTTCTGGGAAGTCTATAGGAGTCCCTGTACAGTCACCTACAGCAGAAACAGAAACGTTTTCATCTTGTGAAGTTTCTATTTTATGAGTCTATATTGTACTTTTTCATTCATTCTAGTTAGGACTAACAAATTGGAAAACCTAGAAGAAATAGGTAACTTCTCAGATACGTGCAATCTACCAAGACTGAAACATGAAAAATTAGAGATTGGATAAGTAGCAAAAAGTATCCCATCAAAGAAAACCTCCAGAACCTAATGGCTACACTGCCATCTTCAAGCAAACATTTAATGAAGAATTAATACCAATCTTTACTAAACTCTTCAAAAAAATCAAAGAAGAAGGAATACTTTCAAATTCATTCTAGGAAGTCAGAATTATCATGACACCTAAGCTACACAAATACATTATAAAAAAGGAAATTATAGGCCAATATTCCTGATAAATGTGTATGCAAAAATTCTCAAGAAAATATTACCAAACTGAATTCCACAATACATTAAAAATATAGGGCTGGGGAGATAGCTCAGCTGGTAGAGTGCTTGCCTCCCAAGCACAAGGCCCTGAGTTCAAACCCCAGTACCGAAAAAAAAAAAAAAAAAAAAAAAAATATATATATATATATATATATATATAATTCACCATAATTAATTGGGCTTCACCCAGGTATGCAAGGATGGTTCAATATGTGCAAGTTCATATATGTGATGTTTGACATAAACAAAAGACAGAACCATAAGATTGTCTCATTAGATGCAAAAAAAATTAAAAAGCATTTGACCAAATTCAGCATCCTTTCATGATAAAAAGTTTTCACCAAATTAGTAATACTACAAATGTAAGCCCACATAGTGTAGGTCATATGAAAAGCCCAAAGCTAACATTATATTTAACGGTGAAAAGTTAAAAGCCTATCCTAAGATCTGGAATAGGACAAGGCCTACTATGATCATTTCTATTCAAAAAGTATTAGAAGTCTGTGCCAAAGCAGTTAGATAAATAAATAAAAGGCATCTACATAGAAAAGATTAAGTATAATTGTCACTGTCTACTGACAACATTATCTTATGTATACAGCATTCTGAAGACTCCATTAAAAAGCTATAGAAATAAATATTGTAAATGTGAAGAATATGAAATTAACATGCAAAAATCAATCGGTTTTCCAAACACTAAGAAAGTCTAAGAAAGGCTAAGAAAAGTCTTTGTTTTCTTTCTGAAAAAAGAAATCAACTAAACAATCCATTTATAATGGCTATAAAAAAATACTAAGGAATATATTTAACTAAGGAAGTGAAAGACCTGTACACTAAAAAAAATAAAATTCTAATGAAATAAACTGAAAAAGATACAAATAGGTGGAAAGACATTTCATGTCATGGGCTAGAAGAATTAATATTAAGCTTTCCATACTACCCAAAGTTATCTACCTACTCAATGCAATCTCTATTGAAATCTCAATGTTGTTTTTCATAAAAATAGAAAAAAATTTAATTTGTAGGGGAACACAAAGTAGCCCAAATAGCCAAGGCTATCCTTAACAAAAAGGACAAAATTAGAGGCATCATACTGATTTCAAAGTATCCTACAAAGCTATAGTTATTTTAAAAAATCACTGGCATGAAAAATGAACATATTAACTAAAGGGTTAATTAGCTTAAAAACAGCCTAGAAATGAACCCACTCCCATGTGGTGAGTTGAGCTTTGGCAAAGGTACAAAGAATACACAATGAGAAAAAATATTCAATAAATGGTGTTGGGTCAACAGGATATTCACATGCAGAAGAATAAAATTATACTGTGATCTCATACAATGTACACCATTCAACTCAAACTCAACTGAAGACTTAAACTTAAGATGTGAAATTGTAAAACTGCTAGGGGAAAACTATACAATATCATTCTGGACAATGGCTGTTTTAATATGACTCCCAAAGCATGGGCAATAAAAAGAAAAGAGACAAATGGTATAATACCCGAATAAAAAGCTTCTGTGCTACAAAGGAAACAAGAGTTTCAGGAGACAATGTGAAGACTGGGACAAAATATTTGCAAGTTATAACTTTGAAAAGGATTAATACCAAAATATAGAAGGAAAATTCAAACAGCATAATAGCAAGAAAAAACCCCATTAACTAATTAACAGGGAACCTCAATAGACATTTCTATCTCTCTTTCTTTTTTTCCTTTCTTTCTTGGTATAGAGGATTGAGTCCAGGGGCACTCTACTAGTGAGCTACAACCTAAACTCCTTTTATTTTTAATTTCAAGGCAGACTCCTGCTAAGTTGCCCAAGCTGGCCTCCAACTTACAATTCTCCTGCCTCAGACTCCCAAGTCCCTGGGATTAAAGGTGTGCAACACTGCACCCAGCTTGAATAGAGATTTCTAAAAAAGAAAAATACATAAAAATTGTTCAATGTAGCTCATTCTTAAGAACATTCAAATTAAAACCACATTGAAACATCACCTTTCACTTAACAGAATGGATATTATTAAAGATAACAAGTATTGACAAGAATGTGGAGGAAAGAAAAACTTTATGTACTGTTGAGAATGTAAATTAGTACATTCATTATGGAAAACTTTATGGTGAGTCCTTTAAAAACTTAAAATAAAATTACCATATGATCCAACAATTCCACTTCTGGTTATTTGCCCAAATGATTTGAAATCATTTTGTTGGAGAGATGTCTGCACTCCCATGTTCATTGAAGCACTGTTCACAACAGTCAGGTTTTGGAGCTAACCTTAGTATCCACCAACAGGTGAGTGGATAAAGAAAATATGATCTGTTTGCCCAATGGAAAACTATTCAGCCTTAAAAAAGAGTAGAATGCTGTCATTTGTGACACCATGGGTGGAATCAGAAATCATTATGCCAAGTGAAATATGCCAGGAACAGAAAGACTAATAACTCATGTTCTTACTTACACTGGTGATCAATAACAAATTCACAGAAGCAGAGAATAGAGGGGTGGTTACAGAGACCAAAGGGGGTGAAGAATATAGGGAACTGGTGATCAAAGGACATAAAATCTCATTCAAGAGTAATTGGCTTTTCTTGTTCTATTGAACAGCTAATAAATGTAGTGAATGGTAATGTATTTAATAAATTTCAAAATCATTGAGTGTAAATTTCAAATGGTCTCGCCACAGAAAGTATTTTAAATGATGCCTATGTTAGTTTGATTTAATTATTCCACATTGTATTCATAAAGTTAAAACATCACTTTGTACACCATAAATATGTATAACTATACATTTTCAATTTATAATAATTTTTAAATGAGTCGTAATGAGTCTTTTCCAAAATTTGGCCTGAGATTATTTTACCCCAATTTTACTACCTTAAATTCATTCTAATTAATTTCATTTAGTATTTTTTTTCTTTTGCATTTGTTCATCACCTGCTTGCTTTGCAGACTTAGAGACATTGGGTAAAGCACTGGACCAGTAACCAAAAGATCAGAACTAGAGTCTTAGGTCCAATAATAACTGTATTTGTGAACTTGAAAAGAGAAATCCCTTAATCCTCTTGGTTTCACTTATCTCTTCTTAAAAAAGAATGTTTCGAAGGAATTTCTTGACTTTAGATTTTTAGTATTCTGTGTTTATGCATGGTCATTCTTCATAGATGACTGAAGGCTGTACTTTACATTAAATCTATAAGGAGATGTTAGTTATTGCCATTAAGTGTAGGAGCTTTCAGAATTATAATCAATTAGGCTACTGAAAGACTAGAACAAAAGTCACAGCAGGAAAGACGAGAGTTCTCAAGAATTATTTAAGCAACATTTGCCAGGACACATTTAATATTTTGTACCTGTGCTTACTTGACATATTCAGTAAAGACCTAGATAACTAAGAGCTAACATATTACTAAGAGTAAAACATACTCAAAATGAAATAGAGAAAAAATATATTGAGATATCTATATGTATACTAACATTCAGTTAGAACTATTTAGTGAAATTCTGGGCCTGAAGAAAAGTTTCAGAACTATCCTTTTCTTGCTCATCTTTTTTTTGAAAAAAAAAAAAAAAAAAAAAAAAAAAAGAACTTGTGCACTTGACCTACCACAGTAACTTGATTAAGGAAGAACTTCTTTTATAACCCAAGAAATCTTTTTATCTTGAACATACAAAGAACTACTTATATCACCTTTGATTGGAGTTGAACATTCAAAATCATAGACATGTTAACAGAAGGATGGTTAAATCTAAAATTTGAGTATTTCTATAGTCGATTTGTAGTTTTGCAAAACTCTGTGGTGCCTCTCATAGCACTGCATGAATATTGCACACAACAAACAACGTTTAGCATTCAGAAAACACTGGTTCAGGTCAACTGTAAGAAAGATATTTTGCTTTCTGGCTTTGCCTTCTGATAAAATGGTGATGACTTGATATTCTAAAAGACCCTTGTGCTACAAAACTATTAGATTTTTAGACAAAACATGCTCTAATGCAACACTAGTTTTACAGGAAAGATGGGAAAATCTACAATCTTTTGCCCCAGAAGAATAACTCAGACTGAACTATGAAGTGTGAGCTCAAACAGCAAACAAATATTCTTGACAGGATTTCTTGAGGGCACATAGTAATATCACTGATGCCTTCAAGAGATCAAGTCTTAACCTATCAGATGTTGTTACAGGGGAACTAAGACCTTTACCACTTTCCCATCCAATCCTCATAATTCTCATAAAACTTGGGACTCTCAAATGGAACCAAAGTGATTCCTCTAGCAGCATCTATGACTCACAGATAAAATGAATGCAGATCCTCTCAGGACATCACCAAAGCATAAGAAAAAATAGTAAATTAAATTAAGGGAATTAGGCAAGTTGAAAGTTGATTATCAAAATTTAAAACTTTTGTGCTTCAAAGGCTATCATCAAGAAAGCAAAAAGAAAACTCAGAGATTGGGAGAAAATTTTTGTCAATCATTTATTTGACAAGGGACTTTTATTTAGAATATATTAATAAGGCTTACAACTCAATAGTTTAAAAAGAAACATGAGAGAAAAATGTTCATAGTTTTCAAAAGAAGATATATGCCAATGGTAAAGGAAACCTCATTGATTAGTTTCCTAGAGCTACTAAAACAAACTAGGTGGATCAAACAATGAAAGTTTATTTCCTCACCATTGTGGGGGCTAGAAGTCCAAGATGATGACAAAGTTGGTTTATTCTGAGCAAATCTCTCCTTATCTTATAAATGCCCATCTTCTCCTTCTATATTCACATGGCCTTCCCACTGTGTCTGTGTCTTAATCTTCTCTTCTTATATGGACACCAGTCATATTGAATTAGGGCCAAGTAAATGACATCATTTAACTA
Organism: Sciurus vulgaris; assembly: GCF_902686455.1. Taxonomy (NCBI): domain Eukaryota; kingdom Metazoa; phylum Chordata; class Mammalia; order Rodentia; family Sciuridae; genus Sciurus; species Sciurus vulgaris. The sequence continues at coordinate 29,731,508 of NC_136468.1, forward strand.
TAACTACCTTTTTAGAGAACTCATCTCCAGAAACAGTCACATTCTGAGGTGCAGGGGTTAGGACACAATATATGAATGAGGGCAGATAATTCCACCCATAAAACACATGAAAAGATGCTCAACATTAATAGTGGTTAAGGAAATGCCAATCAAAGCCAAATTAGGTGCCGTTTCATACCAAGATATCTATAATGAAATAACTAGTGCATAATAACTACTGTTAGTGAGAATGAGGAGAAATTCAGACTTTCATACATAGAGGAATGCAAAATGGTAACACTGCCCTGGAAAACAGTTAAAGTTACATTTGACCTAGCAATTCTACTTCTAAGTATATAATATAACACACACACACAAACACACATGCACACATGCAAAAATGCTTGTAGCACTGTTAATAAAAGATAAGCCAGATACCTGTGTACCTGTAGTCCCAGTTACCAAGAAGGCTGAGCCCAAAAGATCATTTGCGTCTAGGTGTTTGAGACCAACCTGAGCAACATATTGGGATCCCATCCCAAAAATGAAACAAAAATCATAGCAAACAACTAAAAATAGCCCAATAAAAAGAAATTAAGTACTAATACATGATACAAAATGGTGAAATTTGAAGACATTATGCTAAGTGAAAGAAGCCAGTTACAGAAAGTCACATATTTTCTGATTTTACTTGTATGAAATATCAAATACGGGCAAATCTGCGGAGCCAGAAGTAGCTTAGTATTTCCATAAGATTGTTGAGGGATGTGAGAAAATGTATAGTGACCACTAATGGGCCCAAGGGATTCTTTAGGGGTTGATGAAAATGTTCTAAAATGTATTGTCGTGATGGAACTTAAAAGATGACCTTCAGTGAGAAGGACAGTGTCAGAAGCAATGATACATGCTTGTAATCTCAGAAACCCAGCAGGCTGAGGCAGGAGTTTCACAAGTTTCAGGCCAGCCTCAACAACTTAGCAAGACCCTACCTCAAAATAAAAAATGAAGAAGAATGGGGATGCAGTTCGGTGGCAAAGAACCCTTGGATTCAATCCCCAGTAACAGAAAAAAAAAAAAATGGGAAAAATAAGCTAGAAAGACATTTTGATATATAAAAATAAAAAGGTAGACTGAGGAGATAAAAGCAAAAGATTTATGCTTGTAAATCTAAACAGATTTCATGCATTAAATACACTCATTGTGTTTAATTTGGGAGGCTAAAAAAATAAAAGAACTAAAATATGAGACAGAAACTCAATTTAACTGGAAGGAGTGGAGAAATAATGAAGGAAAGATGGAGAAAGAAGGAAAAAGAGGGACGGTAGAAAGATTAACACCTTGTTATGATTCTCATGACTCCTGAAGACATCCTAGTTATTTCTACTGCTACTGCTCATATGTGAACCTGAACTCTAATTACTGCTCCTCACATTACTTTCTCTTCTTTTTATTTATTTTAATGTGCATATTTTTGTAGAAATTCATATTATAGTGAATTGAAGGCCTATCTCCTTGAGACTGATTCCACTGTAGGTGGTAGGCCCAGAAATATTTGTTTGTGATCATTCTCCAAGTGCTTCTTGCTGTACTACGAATCGGGAATAACTGAATTATTATTTTCTGTTTTATTCAACAAACATTTTTTTTTTATTTTATTGTAAACAAATGGGATACATGTTGCCGCTCTGTTTGTACATGGCGCAAAGGCATACCATTTGTGTAATCATAAATCCACATACAATAATGTTGTTTGATTCATTCTGTTATTTTTTCCCTTCCCCCCACCCCTCCCACTCCTCTTTACCCTCTATACAGTGCTTTCTTCCTCCATACTTGCCCCCCTCCCTAACCCTAACTCTAACCCTAACACTAACCCTTCCCTCCCCCCCATTATGTGTCATCCTCCACTTATTAGCGATATCATTCATCCCTTGTCTTTTTGAGATTGGCTTATCTCACTTAGCATGATATTCTCCAATTTCATCCATTTGCCTGCAAATGCCATAATTTTATCATTCTTTATGGCTGAGTAATATTCCATTGTGTATATATACCACAGTTTCTTTATCCACTCGTCAATTGAAGGGCATCTAGGTTGGTTCCATAGTCTGGCTATTGTGAATTGAGCAGCTATGAACATTGATGTGGCTGTGTCTCTGTAGTATGCTGATTTAAGATCTCCCATGTTCTTGGATAGGCCGAATTAATATTGCCAACAAACATTTTTAAAACACCTTCTGTGCACCTAGTCTGAGGTTGGCCTTGGAGGACAGGGTGAGTAAGACAGTCTCCACCCTTGAAGAAGTTTACTGGGGAGACAAAACAGAAATGAGGATGTGCCCTTTGTGCAGGATACAGGGGTGGCAGAGAAAGATCATTTTTTTCTATCTTGTTCCCTTTTTAAGTAGAAAAGAAAATGAAGATAGATTTCTTAACTATATAAATGGTAAGAATACACACAAATTAAAATCAGAAAATGTTCTTTAGTGGAGGGGCCAAAATCCTATTGTACTTAGTGTACAGATGCAGCATAATTAGAAACATAATTTGTCCATTTATCTGCTGATTGATCTTTTTGTTATTTCAACATATTGTCTATTGTAAATAGTGCTTCACTAAACATGGGAGGGCTAATATCTCTTTAAGATTTTGATTTCAATTCTGGTGTGTGTGTGTGTGTGTGTGTGTGTGTGTGTGTTATTAGAAATCAAACCCAGGACTTTGAGCACCCTAAGCAAGTGCCATACAACTGAGCTATACGGCAGCCCTCTGATTTAAACTCTTTTGGATAAATACCCCAAAGTTAGATTTCTGAGTAGTAAGGTAATTCTAATTTTAATTTTTAAGAAACTTCCATGCTGTTTTTTATAGCAGTTTCACCATTTCTTATTTACATCAACAGTGAGTAAGTGCTCCAATTTCTCTGCATCCTTGCCAATGCTTATCTTTTCTGAATAGCAATATATTTGAGAGCAAAAAAAATTGCTTTTCTCAATATATTATTCTGCATTCTATAAAGAAATGAAGCCCATAGGGGACAGACACGCATTTGTAAAACAGACTGAGATTGACTTATTATACTTAAGTGTTTAGTTATTGAGACTGAGAAGTCCAAAGAGCTGCAGTCAGCAAGGTAGAGACCTAGGAGAGCTAATGGTGATCATTCCAATCTGAATCTAAAGGTCTAAGAACAGGAGATCTAGTGGTATAGTTCTAGTCTGAGGCAGGAGATCAATGTCCTAGAACAAAGAATTGACTTGTCCCTTACTCTGGCCTTTTGTTATACTCAGGCCTTCAATAGATTGGATGAGGCCTATCCATATTAGGAAGGATGATCTGCTTTATCTAATCTACTGATTCCAACATCAATCTCATCCAGAAATACCCTTGCAGATGCATCCAGAATGATTTACCAAAATATATTTACCAAATATCTATGCATCCTGTGGCTCAGTCAAGTTGATTCATCAAAGGAATCATGACACAAGGCATTTTAGTAGGGCAGAAGGCAGTAAGTAGTCCCAATGACAACCAAAGAGCTTTTACTTTCCAGTCACAGAGGGTAAAAATGCCCTATTTTAAGTTTGCACAAAGTGATGCTAGAAGAAAACCAATAATGCACCTGGACCCTCAGAAGGAAACAGTGTGCCCAGTTCACGTTTGAATTTTCAATAAGTTTCAGTTTTTTCAAGGTTTGAAGATCAGTGTTAAAGACAAAAATAGCAATGTCTTTATGCATTTATTTCTCTGGTAGAAATGAAAAAATATACACTGAATTCAGTTTGGTGCATGATTTATTTTTCTAATTATTAAATCTATATCCTATAATTCACAATTGTCATACTGTAACAATTGTCATGCTGTTAAAGAATTAGAATAATCATTGATGTAGCTGTATCACTGTAGTATGCTGATTTTAAGTCCTTTGGGTATAGCTGGATCAAATGGTGGTTCCATTCTAAGTTTTCTAAGGAATCTCCATGGTGCTTTCCAGAGTGGCTGCACCAATTTGCAACCCCACCAGCAATAATGAGAGTAAATTTTTCCACACATCCTCGCCAACACCTATTGTTGCTACATCAATGTTTATAGCAGCTCAATTCACAATAGCTAGATTCTGGAACCAACCTAGATGCCCTTCAATAGATGAATGGATAAAGAAACTGTGGTATATATACACAATGGAATATTATTCAGCCATAAATAAGAATAAAATTATGGCATTTGCAAGTAAATGGATGGTGTTGGAGAATATGCTGCTAAGTGAAATAAGCCAATCCCAAAAAAACAAAAGCCGAATGATTTCTCTGATAGGTGGATGGTGATACATAACGGGGGTGGAAGAGAGGAAGGAATGGAGGATGGATTGTATAGAGGAAAATAAGGGGTGCGGAGGGGATGGGAGAAAGGAAAAATAATAGAATGAGAAAATATCATTACCCTATATACATGTATGATTATGCAAATGGTGCGACTCTACTTCATGTACAACCAGAGACACATAGTTGTACCCCATTTGTGTACAATGAATCAAAAGAAAAAAAAGTTACCAAATGGTTAATCAATTTATTATCTCATTCAGGTCTAATTTTACCTGTATTAATCTTATCTTTAGATTCCACTTACCTCTCAAATGATCTTACTTTTATGGAATTCATTTATTCTCATGTTGTTGTTGACATACTTAGGCATTTAACCTATCTACTAGATGGGTAAAAAATAGCCACCAGAACTCTGGGCATACCACAATACTCAGGGAATAAAATAAAAATAAATACACATCTTATAATTGGAATTCATAAAAATTATTTGATTACATAAAATATAGAAATGAAGATTAATAAAATATTAGTTGTTGATAGAGATACACTGAAGATACTATGATTTTCAAACTTATTCACTATAAGGCAATGTAATTAATGCTTAAGTTTATCAAAGTGGATCATAGACTTTTTGTGTGAAGAAGCAATCATTTAAAATATTTATTAGTGTATTTAGAGTATTGCACTTGGAACCATTCAGGTGTATATGCATATATTTATACTTACAAATAAAAATAATTAGAATAAGCAAAATCTAAAACAGCTAACAACACTGTATCTTACTTTTTATTCAGGGTATATGGCTTCAATGATGGTTTCTCTTGGTCCTTTTTCCTTCATGGCATTACCATTTCCTTGAGTTTACTTGGTTCATCACTAGATTCGCAGACAGATTAAATGACAGTTAGATTTTTAAGATCAAATTTGATTTCTGGAGGGATTGTTCTGGGTGGATGTTTCATACTTGGCTTGCTGGCATACATTGAAGCTCTTCTTGTGATGTTAGCAGCCATTGAGGATTCATGTTTTATTCATTAATTCATCAGTCATTGCAAAATATTTATATTTTAATTTATCATACCTTCTTAATTTATTGGTTTAAGCAAAAAGAATTTACTTTCCTCCACCACGTGGTTATTATTGGGTAAAGTTCAGATAGAAATACAAAATAAAGTGATTCTTTCCCTTTATTACTAATTTTCAGAATAATGAGTTGGTCCCTTAATGTAAGCTGGTACACTTTTAAGAGTGGACAAGAAAGGGGTTTTTTTAATAGTATAATTTTGACCTCATGAATTTAAATATACCTGATGTATTTCAACTCTATAGTTGTTCCTTCCTTCCTTCCTTCCTTGCTTCCTTTATCCTTCTCTTTCATTTTTTGGGTGCATTATGATTATACATAATAGTGTGAGTCACTGTGACATATTTTTACATATACACAACATAATTTTATCAATATCATGCCCCAGTACCTCTTCTTTTCCTCTCCTCCTACCTCACCCAGATCCTGTTCCTCTACTCTTCTAGTCTCCCTTTTAGTTTTATGAGGTTTCTATTTTTACTTTTTCCTCTTTAGTTTTTACATGTGAGGGAAAATATACAACCCTCAACTTTCTAAGTCTGGCTTATTTCACTTAATATGATGCTTTCTAGTTTCATATGTTTTCCTGCAAATTACAAAATTTTGTTCTAATTTATGAACAAAACTCTATTGTGTATGCTAGGGTTTGAATTTGATGTATCCCTCAAAAGCTCATGTGTGAGATAATGCAAGAATATTCAGAGGTGAAATGATTGGATTGAGAGATGTTATAATATTATCAGTGGATTGATCCACTGATATGAATTAACTGGATGGTAACTACAGGCTGGCGGGGTATGGCTGGAGGAGGTAGGTTTATTGAGGATATAACTTTGAGGTTTATATTTTGTCTCTGGCTAGCAGATCTTTCCCTGCTCTCTGGCTGTCACATCCTGAGCTGCTTGCCTTGTCCATGCCTTTCCATCGTGATATTCTGCCTCATCTTGGGCTCAGAGCCATTGAGTCAGTGACCATAAAAAAAAATAAATAAACATTTCCCCCTCTAAGTTGTTCTTGTCAGGTCTTTGGTCTCAGTGATGCAAAGCTGACTAAAACAGTGTATATATACCACATTTTCTTTATCCTTTCATCTTTTGATGGACTCATAAACTGGTTCCATAACCTAGCTATTATGAATTGCATTGCTATAAATGAGCATGCATATATAGCTATAGTATGCTGACTTTAGTTCTTTTGTATAAAGACTGAGAAGTAGTATACCTTGGTCATATGGTGATTCCATTCCTAGTCTTTTGAGGAATCTATATACTGATTTTCATTGTGGTTGAACTAATTTACAATTCCACAACAATGTATAAGTGTTCCTTTTTCTCCACATCCATGCCAGCATTTATTATCATTTTTGTTATTGATGATTGACATCCTAACTGGAGTGAGAAAACATCTGAGTTTAGTTTTAATTTGCATTTCCCTGATGTTGGCCTTTTGAATTCCTTCCTTTGAGAAATGTCTATTTAGTTCTTTGTTCAATTTACTGATTTTTTTTGTGTTAAGGTTTTTGGGATTTTTTTTTTTTTGTTTGGTTGTTTTGGGGTTTTGTTTGTTTGTTTGTTTGTTTGTTTTTAAGTTTTTCATATAGTCCAGATATTAATCCTTTGTCAGAAGAGAAGCTGGCAAATTTTCTCTCTGCAGGTTCTCTTCTTGCTATTAATTATTTCCTTTCCTATGAAGAAGTGTTAAAATTGATACCATTCAATTTATTAATTCCTGGCATTATTTCCTAAGCCTTAGGAATCCTGTTGAGAAAGTCATTGCTTGCATGTATATGTTGGAACCTCTATATAACAACTACAAAGTTTCTGATCTGATTCCTAGGTCTTCGATTCCTTTTGATTTGACTTTCATAGCGTGAGAGATAAGGATCTAATTTCATTCTTCTACATACAAATATCCAGTTTTCCCAGCACCATTTGTTAAAAAGGTTGTCTTTTCTCCAACATGTGTTTTTGATTCCTTTTGTCAGATGTCAGATAACTGTATCTGTATGGGTTTGTCTCTGTGTCTTCTATTCTGTACCATTGGTCTATGTATCTATTATGCCAGTGCCATGCAGTTTTTTGTTACTCTAACTCTGTAGTATAAATTGAAATTGAGTCCTCTGATAACTCCATTGTTATTAATTTTTTGTTTAGAATTGCTTTGGATATTCCGAGTCTTTTATTCTTCTGCATAAATTTTAGGACTTTTTTTTTCTAGTTCTGTTAAAAAAAAATGTCATTGGTAATTTGGTGGAGGTCACCAAAATACTAATAGCATTTTCACTTTGGGTAATATTTTCATTTTAATGATATTAATTCTGCCTATTCATGAGCATAGGAAGTCTTTCTATCTTCTAGTGTCTTTCTCTATTTTTGTTATCATTATTTAGTAATTTTTATTTTAGCTGTCTTTCACCTCTTTGGTTAGATTTATTTCTAGGTTGCTTTATTTCTCATTTTTCAAAGGTCCTTGTGAATGGAATTGTTCTCCTGATTTCTTTTTCAGTGGATTTGTTATTAATGTATAGAAAAACTAGTGGTTTTTTTATGTTGCTTTTGTATCCTTACACTTTACTGAATTTGTGTATTGCCTCTAAAAGTCTCTTGCTGGAGCATTTTTGATCTCCTAAATATAGAACCATTTCATTCTATTGCAGTTATTTCTTTAACTATCTTCAAATTTTCTCATCTTTGGCAGTAGGAGACTTTTTAAGTTGATTCCTGAGTACTTTTCATATAATCCTTCTGATCACTGTTGTGGTCTTGCTTTATATTATAACAATATATTTCAACTCATCAGTATATTTCCAGTACTAGGTCTTGAACTGGACATCTTGCTAAGATGCCCTGGTTAGTATTATCAGTAAATAAAATTTAGAGTATATCAAGTTATTGCATTGTTAGTAGATTGGTTAATTTAAAAGTTTTTCTTCCAAGGGGGTAAAAAAACACCCTGAATGCCTGATAATACAGTGTATTTGTGATTCACATTTCTCCATAATTTGGTTAAAGGATTAAATGAATACAAATACATCTTTTGCATTTTATGCTGAGATGTGATTGAAAGATAACTCACTTGAGATTCAAAAGAAAAGATTCAAGGATTGGGTACTCCTGTGTGATATTATGAAGATCATTCCACTGCTCTTGAGTCATACATAATTTCTTCTACTTTCAAATAAATATGATATTGCCTACCAGAGCTTTGATGAGGACCAATATTCAAAGCACTTGATAATAGTTAACGTTTTCTATAGGGTTTTTTATGTGCTGGTTTTTATACTGTTTCCTAGTTTATGTCATTAAATCCTTATAAAGGAACAAAAGATACCATTATTATATTTTATTTTAAAAAAAGTGGAGAGACTGAGTAAATATCTTATTGTTTCCATAAAGGGAAGTTAGAATGCTCCTAAGAAGCAAAGGTCATGAAGCACCTTAGAAGGTGGATATCCTCCTATCCAGGAGCAGTGAGCCAAATAAAATCCACAGAGAATCTACAGCTGAAAGATCCAGAAATGGATTAAACATAACTAGTAGGAGTGGCCCAAATTAAGAAAAATTAAAACGCATTAAATTCATAGCTGAAACCAAACAAATGTTCTGGATTTAATTACAAGGCAAGGAGTACAAAGTTATAATGGAAAGAAAACTTAGCAATCAGGATTCTAGATTGGGCTGTGTACTGATTGATTGAGTTTGCCATGTGACTTATTCTCTTCGGGCCTGAACTCTTCACAAGCTAGACTGTGATTTCACAATTAATGCTCTAGAATAGGAGCAAAACAGTAATGCTTAAGAATGACTGCAATAACTCACTATTAATGTGCAGAGTAAAGAATTCTTTTAAAATCATTGAACATTTATAGATTCCACTGATTCAGGTTTCTGCATCATTCATTGATTCCTCCACTTATCAATACTTCCTAAACATCGACTATGTGCCAGGCACTAACAAATAGTGTTCTAGTAGTGAACACAATGAAGTTCATTTTCCTAGTTTACATTCTTGTGAACAAAAACAGAAAATTAACAAATACGTAATATATTCTGTGTCAGATGGCAGTAGTGCCATGGATCAAAGAATAAGCAAAGGAAATTGATGGTGAAGGAAAATACTCCAGTCCCGGGGGCCTTGGTGATCTTCCTTGAATACACCAGGCCCATCCCCAAGTTTGCACCAGCTGTCTCACCTGCCTGGAACACTTCCTCCAAGTATCCTCTCTGCTAACTTTCTCCTTGATAAGGCCCAACACATGGGAATTCCACCCGTTGCCACCCTGCTCTCTGCTGTATTTTCTTTCTCATAGGTCTTACTCCTTCTAACATATGATGTAAATCACTTATCTGTGTAATTAATGTCTGTCTGTCTCAGCTAGAGTGTCAGTTAAAAGAACACAGTACCCTTTGTCTGTTTTTTTCAAGGAAGTATTCCAAAGCCTAGACAATGGCTATGCTCAATAAATTGATTAATGAAGGAATTGGTCGATGAATAAATTCATGAATTAGTAGTGACCTGGAAAGTTTTTTTCTGATGACTAGTGAAATCTCAAGCTTATCTTCCAATTAGATTGTCTTCAGGGAAGGAAATCCCATCCGTTGAAGGTGTCTCTCACAAGCGCAACACACATCACAAGTGATTGTAATCAGAACACAGCACCAGAAACAGGAAATTGTTTAAGACTTTGTTTTATCCTGAGCTTTTCCATTACTTTATTGATCAAGAGATCCTTGTGAATCAGCAACATGTGCTAACAGCTAAAAGTCCAAGCATGCAAGTGATGTATTATCGCATTCACTCCTCAGAAAAACTTACTGAGGCAAGAATCCAAAATTTCAGGTGACAAATTGGGAAGCTAAATAATTTGCCCAAAGTCATATAACCAGATAGGTAGTGAAGCCATGATTCAAATTAGATTCAAAGTGACTCTAAATCCCCAACTTCAAACTCATAGATGTTGGGAAAAGAAAGGAAGCCAGGCAAAAATATTTTAATATTTTTATATGCCTTCATTTCAACAGTACTTCTGGGTCCCTTAAATGTCATTTATTAAATCTCTTTTCAATAATGATTTTTGCTTGCAAAAGTCACCAAATGCATTCTTATTCACACAGTTTCAGCTTTTGAGTCTACATCATCACCAGTCTAGGCAAGCAGGAGTATTTTCCTGAAGTCTTTGACAATATTCGGACTGTAGGATCTGTGAAGAAAGGACTCCTGTGAGAGAGAGAGATACCATACTGAAGAGATAACCTTTCCACTGAGCTGAGAACAGCTCCCCTGGCCTCAGTTCCCACCTCCTCATGAGAATCCATGTCAAGAAAAAAAAAAAAAAAGAATGATTCTGTACTCGGAAAGTCTAGGTGGAAAGCAGAAGCCTAGGGTAGACTGGAGGCTGGAATGGAAATTCTTCATTTGGTCTTCTTTGATGGATCAGTTGACCAGGTCATGCCTTGAGGTGGTGACCCTTCAGGTGAATCACATGATTACTTAGTGATCTATCCTTAAATAAATTGCTAGTTAGAAAAACAGTCTTTGAAATCAATAATTGAATATTTATATGTACACTTTCATGTACATGCATTCTTGAAAAGACTAGAATATATTAACTTTAATTTAAATACTATTTGAATATTCCAGTAAGGGAGAGGAGGGCACTTATTTGTACTCTCAGATCTGGCTTCTAATTAGATTGGTCACAAAAAAAGTAATATGTTTCTATTTTTGTTAAGTGACATACGTAACGTCTGCTCCAAAATAACTCTTAAAGGAAATTATGAAAGAAAAAATTGTCATAGATTTCATTTCTTCCCTAAGGGTTTACTCTAGAGGTCACACAATTCCCTTTAAGCTCAATTACTTCACAAGTGAGTGCTTTGATAACCTGCTAAAAGGAGTAAACATAGTGTTATTAGTGAGCCAGGAAAGGGGGAAACCCCAGGACAGCCATCAGCCTCCTTCATTTCTCTGCAATCAGCCCCTTTGTATCCCTGATAACAATGACAGGAAAATTTCTCTGCCAGCACTGAGAGGTCTGCATCAGATGCTTTTCCCTTCACAGTAAAGTCCCCATCCTCGGAGGCCTCGATGTAGTAACTCTCAGGGTTCAAGTGGAGGTAATCCGGAGCTTTCCACATCTTTCTTATGCACCTCCCGTTACTCCTGCAGAGGTGAAGGCTGCACACTTCGGCCGCTCTGGTCACGTTGACTATATAGCTCCCCAAATCAGAACTCACAAACCGCTTCACCTTTGTACAGTTGCCCTGGTAATGTAGAAACAAATGGATTTCAGTGTGTCTCCCGGTAGCGTTAGGGTTAGAGCTTCCAGACCCACAAGGCATCTCTCTGAACTTGACCTGGTGGCATCGATCCAGCTGGTGAACTCCTAGGCCCCTGGGCACTAAAACACAGGGGCCTCAGATCAGAAAGGGGCTAGGTCTAAGGGACAGGATATGAAGAATATGCTGTTGTTGGACAAAGCAACTGAACTTGCAAACGGACCCCTGAGTAAAAGGTGGCCTGGCCTTCCTCCAATTTAAACCCTTTTTCTCTCCTTCTAGCTCCCAAGTTAATGGCTGCAAAAAAAAGAAAAGGAACAAACCCAATTTAGAAATCATACCAAGCTGCTGTCCTCAGGTATGTGGTCCCTTTCTATGTGATTCAGATTCTAAATTCAATCATTATAGCTCCACTGAATTATTGCAGAACATCCACCTATAGCATTCTGGATTCTCCTGTTAATTATGCTTAAACATCAATTGTTCAGGGTTCTATACATCTACATATAATTTAGTCACAGGAAAGCCTATAAGACTGACTAGGTAATTTGTGTGCCTGAGGTTACTGTTGTGTGTTCTAAACAGAGGTCACCTGAGTGGTGCACACAATTTCCTGATGAAGCCCTTCTCACAAGCCACATAGGGGCTTGAGTGGAAATATCAAACCAGGGAAGTCAGGAGTTGAGCATTTGGTTTGTATCTAACTCTCATAGGTGGATGTGGTTATAAATAGTTTCACGTACATGTCTCAGTAGCAACCAATTTAGCAGGTAAAATTCCAAGGATGATATCAGATCATCATGGAATTGCAAAAAATAAAAAAAAAAAACTCAATTAGTATAATTCTAGACAACATGTGTTATTCTATAGAGATATAAGCAAATGACATCTGGAAATACAGAAGAGATTGTGATTAATAGGAATTGGGGAAACCAGGAAGATTTCTTGGAGTAAATAGTATCTCAGCTGGGAGAAATTTGAGGAGACATTTATATCTTATTTTAAGTGCTATTAATTTTCAGTTGATTTCACTATAGAGAAAAAATAACTTCAATATGAAGATTAAAAACTTACCATCTGTTTCAACATCCCAAAATAGAATATGTTTCATGTAGTGGTTAAAAGCAAAGGCTCTAGAATCAAACCAACTGTAGTTAATGTCAGCTCCACCACTAACTAGTCTAACTAGCTGTTATCTGGTGAAGTTTCCTCTCATCTTCTCATCTATAAAGGAAGATGATTCACCATACCTCAGATGACCAGTAAGTGAACAAATTCAAAGCCAAATAAAACACAAATCTCTTAGCTGCACCCTTAGTACATAGCAAATATTCAACAAACGTCAGTGTTATCTTCACAAAAGCTAATGATATTTACTTAGCCCTAATTATGTACCAGACACTGATTTGATTTTTATTCTAGAACAGGTTTATCATGGGAGTTATAAGAGTTTTGGTCAGAATGAACTCTGCAGGAAAACAGAACAAATACTTAATGCACACCCACAAGGCACCTCAGACCAGAAAGGGGCTAGGTCTAAGGTACTTACTTACCTCAGAGGAAGTTAAATTCATGTCTCCCCAAATCACAATGCCTGCGGCTCCCAAGGCAGCACTTTCTCCTATGGTACTAATTAGATCTTGCTAAATTGAAGAAAGTAGAGTTCATTATTAATTTGAATGTGAAACAACCCTCCAGGGATTAGGATTAGAGGCTGTGTTCAACATAACAGGACTGGGACTGAGCTCATAAACACTGTAGAAAGTATTCTTCACTTTTGCTAAGTAACACAAATGTGCAATGAACCAAATTTCAAAAATCACACTCTATGATCACACCTGCTCAAAATCTTACTCTATAATCTTATGAAACAGCACATAAACATTTTTTTTTTTTTAAAAACCTTACATTTTGTAGCAGGGCATTTTGTGGACATTTAGCTGTAAGTAGTCATCAAGAGTTGTTAATTTGAAGTTGATTAGGGTCATATACCCACAAACTATGTGTACATAATCCAGAGACAGAATCCAAATTTTTCCTTCTCCGAATATAATTCTCTTAGCAAGTTCTGTTCTTCATTTTGCCCCTGTGGAACTTTACCTCCACAGTGACTCAGATGGGTTTCAGTTTCACTTCTAAAAACAGAGAAGGGGACAGTGTTAAGGCTCCTGGATTTTGATTCTGTCCATCCTTTGCATCTGGGCCCTGAAATTATCTATGTTTAATTTTAAAATATACTTAAGAGCTTGATTTATGACTCATGTAGCAATGGCAAAGCCACCAGGACTTTCCTCAGTATGGTTAAGAAAGATAAAAACAAAATTTTAGCAAAAGAGATGTTAATTTTGTAATCTTGAAAGATTATTGTTTAAGTGGATTTAGGGCATTTGAGGAGGCAGAGAATAAGAATTGAATGTATATAGTAGTTCTCCTACTTTTTAAAATTATAATACATTCTCCCACTCCCTAGAATACCAAATATTGATCTTTTACTCCAAAGATGAATTTCCACCAATTAAATGATAGAAAATGGTGATTTTGTGGAAAACAAAAACAAAAATTTTAAATTTTATTTTGCCTTGGTCACTCTATTATGATATCAACACTCCCTGACACCTCATAGCCCACCACTCAGATGATGTTTTCCAATGTCAGTCTTTAAACTGTTTTAGTTTTTCTGGAAAGTGTTCTGATAATTTTCAAAAGGGAAGAAATTTTGCTTTAAACCAATTTTCCTTTTGAGTTCACATCCTTTTCCATTCCTCAGACCTTCATTTCAGCTAAACAGATCAGGGCCAGCATGAAAGGAAAGGGAGGAGGTGGGCTCAAGCTCAAATGAGGTCCTGCAAAAGCAAGGATTTTGAAGACTGTCAGTCGTATGATGAAGAGGAGCAGAGGAAGAGCCAGCCATGCAGCACCCAGAACACAGACTCGGCAGGGCCCTTGTCTGCTGGCTCTGGCAGACACAAGTTAACAAAACGTCTTACTTGACTCACTCAGAAACATTCCTGAGATGCAGGTGATAGTCACATGGCATGATTAGAGGGGCAGAAGTCCCCACAGCCTTCCTCCAGGTTAAAGCACTGTCGTCAAACATTTTTCATTTATAGGTTTATTGATCCACATTCTGGAAGTATAGAAATGACGACTGTGTCTGGCGACAGCCACACCATCCAAGGTTGATGTGGGTTTCTTCTCAATGTGTCCTTCAAGGGGGTTATTATCAGAGACAGTTTATTGAGACCAATTAAAAATGGCAAGTGTTTGAGCACACGTTGACCGAGATAAGAAGATAAGAGCAGATATTATCGAAAATTTCTCACCAAATTATCTCACTGTCATCTGGCTAAGTGCAGGATGCTAAGTGAATCACAGAGCAGCTGTGCTTTGAAGTCAGTAAAGCAAGAGCACTACTCTGCTAGGAAAGACACAGAAAAGGTGGCTTCGGAGGGACCACCCAAGAGCAAGAGCCACACTAAGGTGTCATGTGAAAGGGGAAGTAAAGGAATAAAACCAAGGTAGTAAAAATGAGCTTTCCTGGGGCCCAGTGTGGCATAGGGCTGCTTTTCCCCTTCCTTAGATTCTTGAGTTCAAATCAAGGCTTCAGAAAGGTAGGAGAAGGACACCCAGAGTTCTCAAGAGAGTTTCAGTCCCTGAAGCTTAGGAGAGTGCATGTAAGTGCCCACCCTGAGGACCTGGAGCCTTACTAATGAGCTCCCATTAACAAGAGAGCTCTAATTAATTACGGGGATAATCATCTTTACATCATCTTTACATCTTTACATAAATCATCTTTACCTACAGCCAAGGAAATTCCTGTCACTATTTTTCTAAACTCCACCATCAGGTAATATAAAGGTTGCCTTGCATTTGTCTGTAGGTAGAGCAGACAGTCTTCTGTGTGAAACAAGGTGTTACTGCCTTCCTGTTATTCCCTCAAGCTATTCCCTCTGAAACACCATGGTTAAGTTTAAGGTTTTCATGTACAAACAGAGAAACAACATGTATCCCATTTGTTTACAATAAAAAAAAATTTTTTTAAATTAAAAAAAAAAAAAGAATCACCTGGTAGCCAGAGCATATTAAAAAAAAAAAAAAGCGACATGTATTTCTATAGTGCTTCCATTCCTCATATACTTTTTCTGCACTCAATTTTCATTATACTTCTGCTAGGCAGGCAGGGTGGGTGATATTTTCCCATTTTTTTACATTAAGACACTGAGTCACTGAGGTCCAGGAAGATGAAGAGATTTGCTACTTACTGGTAAATCTTGTTTCTAACCTTACCTGTATGTGTGTGTGTGCTTTCTAAAAGGCAGACATGGGATAATTGGGAGCACTTCATAGTTTGATACAAATGAATATCAGATTTTTATGGTGGCTAGAGAACAAAGGTGTGTATGCTTATGGCTTAAAACACTTGGCAAATAGCCTGCCTTTCAGAAAGGAAAAGGGTGTGGAATGAGATGAGACCCAAACCGCTGTTTCTTCTTTCCTGTGAAAGAAAGCAGCAGCATTTCTGAAGTTATTGCTACTAAAGAAAGAAGCTTACCTAAGGCTGGCAGAATGTGCAGAATGTACCAGTAGTCTAAACTATGTTTTTGAAATGAACACTTTGTACTGTAATGTTTATTGTTTCTTGCAAAAGTAAATTTATTATCACTAAAGAAAGGAACTTGCTTGAGCAAAACATAAAAGTTTCACAGAAGGTTCTATTGAGCTTTCAATGCCAGAGTCAAGATTACTTTCTAAAAATTGAGATAGCTTTTTTAAACCTTTCAAACAGTACTTATCTTGTATCTTTTTCTTTTTTTTTGGTATCAGGGATGGAACCCAGGGTGCTTTCCTGCGTTACTACTGAGCCACATCTCTAGCCCTATTTTGTATTTGATTTAGAGACAGGGTCTCACTGAGTTGCTTAGCACCTTGCTTTTGCTGAGGCTGGCTTTGAACTCATGATCCTCCTGACTCAGCCTCCTGAACCTCTGGGATTAGGGGCATGTGCCGACTCACCTGGCCTCTTATTTCTTATTCAATTATTTTTATGACTGAGTTTTACAGGTAGCTTGTGTAAGAAACCCACAAAAACCACACTGAACACGGGAAATCACATAAGGGAGTTTATTAAGCAAACAGAGTGTCTCCCTGCAGAGTAAGAGAAAATGAGAGGAAAAGAGAAAAGGGTGCGTGCTAGAGAGAGTGGAAAAGCAAGGAGACAGTGAGTAGGAGAGAGAGAACAAGATGGCGGGGAAGCTACCCTTAAGCAGTTGAATTCTCCAGGGCTAACAGGGGACCAATAATGGAGAAAGATACTTGCCAGCTGAATGATGAACCAATAGCTAGCTAGGATGTTCACAGACTGACAGTAGTTGGGAGGCGGGGAAATGGCTACAGCGGAAAGGGTGGGGGGAGCAACAAGAAGTTGGGAGGTGGGGAAATGAATGCAGCATAGGGGGCAGGGGAGCAGCTTTATATTACATTATAGCTTGAATATTAGTTTGCATTGAAAAGTGCCAGAGACATAGCATTGTTCATATTTCACACATATGCAACATTTCTCCCTCTGGTGAACACAGTTTCCCCCTATATGCTCCACAGATACCCATAGGTCAGGGTCAAGCCCACACCAGGTGTTTCTTGAGACTCCTCCTTAGGATGCCTAACACTGAGGAGGTGTTTGTATTTTAACACAGGCTATTAAGCCGAGATTTGTAATACTGGAGAAAAAAGAAATGCCTCTGGTGAAATATATCAAACTCCTGTTATCCAGTAATAGCTTTAAACACCACTGCATCACAAATTGGACGACCTAAAAGAGTTCCAGGTCTTCTCAAAGTGGGAAGTTTGCACATAATTGTCCAAATCCAAAGGTCAGAACTTTCACTGCTTTTCCTAGACATTTTTGTTTAAATAACTGGAGTAGTAAAGGGAGAGAAAGTCTGGACGAAATTCTACCTGTTTTGAACATTACTCTCAAGGTATGTGTGGGAAACAGACAGAATAAAACTTTTATCTGTAAGTTTTAGCCTAAGTTACAGAACTATCTACTAGTGTTTTAAATGTTGAATTTAGAAACCCACACTCTCTACTAACTTTCTATGAGTTGTGGTTAAAAAGGCAACAGTAACCCAGAGGGCTAAATCCATAGACTCACATTTAGCAGATCTGCAATTCCTCATACCTTTTTAAAATTAAAAAGAAATTAAATTGTGATAAAAATGCATAACATGAAATTTCCTATCTTAGTCATGTAAAGTGTACAATTCAGAAGCATTAACTACATTGACATTGTTGTGCTTCCCTTATACCTTTCATTAAAGCTAGTATTATGCCTTTAACAGAAAATGCATTTTTCTTCTCTTGATATTTGCAATGACAAGAATAGAAGCAGGAATGTCTTTCATCCACTTGTACATGCATGAGCAAACTCCTCCACTTTAAAACACCGTCTCTGCGTTTCTAACTTCCTTGCCAGCAACCATCTCAGCAACCTTCCACAAGGGCTAGTCATAAGGGAGTACAATCAAAGCTGGGTCTCAGGAAGCATAGCACATTCCTGCCATACTACATAACTCCGTCCTGCCATACTGCATCCACTAAATGAGTAATTATAGGTAAGATCATCCAAACTCAGCCTGCACAAATGAAAAGTCTAAGTGGATCAATAGACCAAGAGGAATGATGATCTAACAGCCCATCAGTGAGGTGTTCTCATGATTAGCAAAGAAATGTTCCTTTTAGAGATAAGGAGAAAATTCCCTACCATTGGGCAAGGAACCTCTTACCTTAGAAAGGAAAAACAAAGGCTCATCTCTGTACCCGAGTCTTGTGTAGACGAATACAGGCAGAGCATAATCATGGGATGTCATGGTGGAGACCCTCATGGATTCATGCACTCGAAATTGTGAGAAGCGCAAAATATTTTCACTATCTCCAAAGGATTTCCTGACACCAATGGAAGGATACAAAGCAGCACTGCTATTCCAAAGCCAGGAGAGTTCATTGTTCCTCAGAACTTCCTCTTCTGGGCATGACCCAGTATAGTTTGGGGCATAAACATTGTAATTGTGGCAATCGGGATATAAATAATAACCCCAAAGGCCATTGGGTCGGCTCTTAATTCCCAATTTGATGGTTTCCTTCATGAAAGCTTTTGCACTTTCCTCAAAGGTCACTTTGGCTAAATATTCAATATCAGTAGCTGATACATTCCCTTGTGTATCAGAAATAAGCTTTCTTGACTTCTGTCTGTAGACATCTTTTGTGTTCCAGTTCCGGGCCCACTGTGGTCGCCAGTATTCCCAGTCTATAACAGCAAGTCCACTGAAGTCTTCAGCCGGGATGTAATAATTAATGTCTTGGTCAGCTTTTTCCAGATGCACTTGTAAGCTTATGTTTTGGGGGAGACCCCCATTAATGGGGACTCCCTGTGATGTATACCATGGATAATATCCCAATCTGTTGACATAAAATATGGTGACATTTTGCCCCCTGGCCTTGGCCAGTGGGCTTCCAATCACCGGAAACATTTTCAAATTCAGTCTTAAATTATACTTTATCAAACACTGATCTGTTGGAGCATTCCAAGCAGCTATAAAGGGTTTCCTTTGATAAATTGGGAGTCTGGCAGGTTTTAGAGAAGAAATAGACTTCAGAATAAAAAATAGTAGCACCCATGATGTAAGATGTATTGGCTGAATAACACAAAACCTTAATTGTCCTTCAGATAATAGTTTCATGTTAAGATAGAAACTTGTGATCTTCTGCTTTAATGCACTCTGGAAGGTCTGTGAAGAGATTTAATTTTCTGTAGTGATTAGTTTAAAAAAAAGACTCAAATATTGAATGCATACTTATATTTTTAAAAGTGCATTTTTATTTGAACTCTTATTTATTTATTTATTTTGATTCATTGTACACAAATGGGGTGCAACTGTTGTTTCTCTAGTTGTACATGAAGTAGAGTTGTACCATTTGTGTAATCATACATATGCATAGGGTAACGATGTTTGTCTCATTCTGTTAGTTCCCCCGCCTCTTTTTCCTCTGTACAATCCATCCTTCCTCCATTCTTGCCTCCCTCCTTTTATTTATTTTTAATGTATTATATATAATGGTAGGATTGTATATAATGTATGTGGTTGTATACATATTTATACATGTATACAACATAACAATATAATTTGGCCAATATAATTTCCCAGTATAAAAGTCTTGAAGGGACCCATGAATAAATTCAAATTTAGAAGCTAGTACAGTGAACAGGTTTCTATTCAGTAACAAGCAATGCCATTCAACAAACATTTATGGAACAGCAGACCTCATATCCATAATAAAAATGGATGAGATATATCTTTTGTCTTCAAGGATGTCATGATCAAAAAAATGTAAAAGAATATTTTACATCATTTTGGAAAACCCACCAAATCTCAGGCACTAAGCTTAAGTGCTTCTTGAATAGTATCTCATTTAATCTTGTAACAACTATGTAAGGTTTATAATTGCATTTGCAGGTTACAAGTGAAGAAATGGAGGCCTGGGGAGATGAAAACGCTTGACTGATATCACATTGCATAAAAAATAAGGCAATTGTAAAATTATAATAATCAAACAAGTACTACACGTTAATTTATTAGAGCAATTACTTCACCTTGGGGATAGGGAGCAGGTGGTTGAGAGACAAGAAATGCCCCAAGAAGATGTGAAACTCATTGTGAATGGAGATGAGAAGGCAAACCTTGGATACTAAGAGAGTGAAAGGATAGCAACTATCTTCTCAAGTTTCCTTCTTAGTCATCTGTTTGTAAAAGAACTACATAAAGATTCTTTTTTAATGAACTCATCAAAGGATTTGACAACAAAACTTTGCATTTTTCTACAAAAAAAATTAAAATGAATTGTGGGTATGCCTAGCACACAGATATTAGGGTCCATAGTAGATATGTGTCCTTTAACTAAATGCTAAGGACATAGAGTCCCTTCCTCTTTAGTGAATTCTGCACTGCATGTGTCTTGGTGAGTGGTGGAGGCCAGATTTCAATACATAAGTCAAAATTTCCAAAAGCTTTGCCAACTTTCCTTTTAGTTTGAGGGCTGGGGTGAACGTTGGCCTGGCCAATTAGATGCATTCTACTCTAGAGTTTAGATTGAAATCTTGGGATTCGAAGAGGTGGTGTTGCTAGTGGTGAGAGAAATTCCACTGTCGAGAATCAGCTAGCCTTGGGGCATTCAGAATCTGATGTCCATGGTGTTAATGTTAAGTGAAAGCATTGTCGTCTTGGGACTGCAGTTTACTGTTGAAGCAGCTAGGTTTTGTTTTGATTGCTTACAACCAGGAACTCTGATTGAACCCTTGAAGCTATGGCTTCTATTTCCTCCAGCAAACTCTTCCTCCATGCCAGTGTTGTATGTAATTATCATTTCTAACCACCAGGGGTCAGCAGCCAAACCTTATAGTATTTCTCAGGTCTAGGACACAACTAAAATTATAGTTTATGACACTATTTGAAAACATTTAAGAAGTTATAAGTAAACTTACATATACAAATTATCAGTTTTAAGGACTTTAGAGGTAAAAGTTTTTATTCATAGAATATATATCCATGTCTTCTACAACACAAAGATCAGTAAAATTACCTAACTTACTGATGTGAAATATATTATTTCAATGGTCTAAATTGTGGTTTGAAGAGAACCCTGTTTTGAAGAGAATCTAATTTTATGAGTATAAAAATAATTGTGGTATTCAAAACTACCTACTCTCTTGGGTTTTTATTATTATTGTTCTTCTTCTTATTATTATATTCTACCTCAGCATTAAAGAGAGAGAGAGAGAGAGAGATCAGCATATGGGTTCATTAGAGGAAGAGGAACTTTTCTCTAAACTTTAAATTTGGTTCTATTTGAGAAGATCACATAGATGTAAACAAAGATCTATCAAAAACGGCTTTTTCTTCTGTCTTCTGCTTTCAGATCCATTAAAACAAAGCTTTCCACTGATTCTTTTTCCCTCTCATCTTTGCCACAGAATATCTGTAAGCTTTTGTTACAAAATTATAACAAATTCTCTTTTCATATTCTGGAATATTATTATTCTCCTTATTCCTTTTCAACAGAGGTGCATATTTCATGATCAATGGTGAACATAGTTCCTGAAAAGTGAATACAGGCAAATTATATAAGTGAGCTCTTCTGTTTGTGCTGTCTCTGGTTTCTGGTGCATCCTGTTACCCTCCTAATAAAGCAGAGCTTGCTGAGACATGGTCCCTTCTATGGTACCTCCCAGACACTTGCTTCAGCCCCTGTCTCCACCAGCCCTCTAGCCCTCTGAGGCTCTGCCTCCTTCCTTTACCGGGGAACCTCCCCATGCCCGCCCTTCCAAGGTTTCCTTTGCTTCAGAATTCTTCAAGACCCCTTCCCTGCACCCCACCCACACCAGCACAGCCCCAGTGCTGGGTGCAGGCGTATCTGGTCCAGCCGGTATAGCTTGGCAGCCTGCCTCCTTGCCCACACTGAACCGTGAGTTACGGGGCAACCTGCCTTTGTTTCTCCCTTCCCCCTCAAATCTTTCTAGGAAGCTTTGCTTCTTTAAACAAATCTCTAATTGGTAGAAGTGAGGAAGGGCTGGCAAGATACGGAGGGTAGGGATGAGTGGGGTGTGTAATCCCACTTGTCCCCTAAATTTCATCACTCATATTTATCTTCATAGGAGGAAAGTTTGTCAGGGAACATGCATGAAGAATCTGTTCCCTTCCTTCAATAGGGAATCTTCTGTGACGACCCTTTGAAGTCCCCTGGACAAATGATTATTGCCAGTGAAATCAACATGGATGAAAGTCACTGGGAGAAGAGGAGTAGCTTTCTCCAGACCCTCCCCTGAGAGAGGAGCCAGCCACTGTGGGAAGGCTTAGTTGCTGGAACACTGACCTCTGCTTCCCAGCTCAGATCTTGCCCCACTGAGAGGGAGATGGGACAAAGGAACAGCAAAGGGGGACCTAGTCTCATTACTGTCTCCTCTTCCTACAGTGAAGGAACGGGAACAAGGTGAGCAAGGGGTTCATGTACAAATTGAAGAGTCTGCAAAGAAGCCTCTCTCTCCTACTCATTCTTCTTTCTTTTCTCACCTCTTTCCTATAAATGCTTAGTTGCTTATGGTAAATTTTAAAAATGAGCAGCCTTGTCATTCAAGAGCTGGTGGTGTTCACGTTGTTCACATTCAGGTTGTGTGGCTCCTTATCAGACATGGGCAACCTCACAGAATACAATCTTGGGCAGATTAAAAAGCCGCTTTTAAATTCTAAGCACAGATAATTAAAAAAATAAATAAAACAAGGTCACTGTGAAACTCACAAAGTACCAAATATCCCTCTCAAATGAGAATGAATCAAAATGAATGACTGCTGTCCTGCACCGACATCCAAATGCCTCTGCCTTCTGACAGCATCCAGTCCTCCTCAGACCCTGCCCATTATCACTGAACCAAAGCCTAAATCCTGTCATGGCTCTTTCCAACACCCTCTGGTGGTGACTCCCATGGTTCCTAGAGGTACAAGTGCCTTCTCCCTTGATGCAACAAGTGATGAGCCCACTAATTTAGTGCAGGCATGCTCCTGGTGGTCTCTGGGACACTAAGTGGAAGCAAAGGCACTTCCTATTCATTCATATGTGTTTAGATTTCATTTCCAGTACTAGGGATTAAATTCAGGGCCTTAGACATGCTAGGCAAGCAATATATCACTGAGCTAAACCCACAGTCCTTTTTCAAAATTTCATTTTGAGATGGAGTCTTGCTAAATTACCAAGGCTGGCCTTGAACTTGCAATCTTCCTGATTTGGCCTCCTGAGCAACTGGAATTGCAGGCATGCGCTACTGCACCCAGTAAGAGTATTTTTAATGAGCTAAAATGAGCCTGGTTCTGTGTACCAGGCTTACATTCTACCCACTGGAAACACCATAGTGAACACAACAGACAAAAGCTACTGGCCTCACAAAGCTTAAATTCTTGTGGAGAAGAGGGATAATAAACAAGAAAAATAAATAAAATATGCAGTACACTTGATGGGGATAGCAAAGGAAAACAAAGGATAAGAGATGTTAGGCTGGAAACATGAGGAACAGCTGTATAAAGGCCCTGGGGAAGGAACATCCCTACCAGAGTTTGGGAATTTAAAAGAGATTAGCAACTAAAAGAAGCCAGATAGGTAAGAGAAAGAATCCTGTTGGGACTTGGAGGGACTCTGGCTTTCAGTGAGATGGGAAAGATTTGGGGGACTTGAAAGGAGTGTGATCTCTCTCAGGCTTAACTGGATTCCTGGGGTGGCTGTGTTAGGCCATGCTGAAAGAAAAAGGCACAAGAGAGAAGCCACAGGAAGACTGTAAGGAATAACCTAAGACAGAAATAAGAACAACTCAGATGAGTTACTTAGAAGATCTTAGTAATATTTTTAAAAATCACTACATAGAAAAATTATATTATAAATCAACAAATCTATCCTGCTAATTTTGTTTTAATTTTGACCCCAACCCAAAAATTCCCATGTACACAGTGTAATGTTTTACATTCTTGAAGCATGGGCACTGATCTTTAAAGCCAAACTCTGGAAAAGCTTTTAAAAGCATAGGCCCCCACACACACCTAATGTCAACATATTAGCAGAAAAAAATTGATTTTCCAAATCTACATTTCCTCTCTTTTCATGATATTGGGATTCTGTTTCTAAAATCGATAAGATATCAAGTTGAAGGCATCTAAATCCATAAAGGTTTAAAGAGATATAAGAGATATACCAAAAGTCATCATCCCTAAGGATTCAATAAATGCAATCCTTTATTTCCGAACCTTCAAAGAAAGTACTAACTAAAGTGATATTTTATTGCCAATAATAAAAAATATACTCATAAATATTTATCAGAATGGAAAGCACAGCAGTCACTGAGTTAAAAGCTGTGTCCTCAGTACTGCAGAACTGTTAACCTGGTTTCTCATAAAAGCTCATTAAAACAACAGCCAAAATAGACACCCATTTTTTTTTTTTTTTTTGGCTGATGGATTTTTTTTCTCTTTTACAATGTCAATATTCTACAAGCTGACTCTAAGTATTCAAGAACAAACTAAATATTTCAATGGTAGAGAGATCTTAATTTTTTCTGTATTTTTTTCCTTAAAAATCTCAGTACCTATCAGTTTATGATATAATCTACTTTATGATGGTATCTCTCTAAAGGCCCATAATTCCCATTAGGCAATGAATTTTATTATACCTCTATTTCATGTCATTATCAAAGAACTTACTTGAGTAACATTTCACAGACCACTAGATTGTTTTTGAGTTCAAAAGCTTTAATTAGAAAGCTGAAGATTTAAATCAACTTAATGTTATTTTAAGGAGCTTAGTTAAAAACAGGTTGACAGAGGGAACATTTTATTCAAAATGTGGTCCTAAGACTTTGTGTGCTTTTCCAAGAAAGCTGTTGATCTCGGCTGCAAGAAATTCCAAACCCCAAAGTAAAATAAATACTTTTTTGACAATGACTAAGTATATAATTTTATACAAAGCAATTTTATTCTCTTTCAGATTTCATTTCTTTAAAATGTAAAATGTTCTTGCTTCAGGAAAAAATGTGGCCTTTCACATTAAATTTAAGCATGAATTTACTGTTAGCAAATGCCACTAAAATAGTCATTTTTATATATTTTCAAAACTTAAGCTTATTTTAAGACAGAAAAGGAGGCAATTTTGTACAATTAAAATAGCACAATGATACTATAACTTTTATGTATACCAATAATGAATTGGCTGAATAAAACCTCAGGAAGCAATCCCATTCACAATAACTTTAAAAAGAAAAAAGAAAAGGGCTAAGAATAAATCTAATCAAGAAGGTGAAATACCTCTACAATGAAAATTATAGAATACAAAAGAAAGAAATTGAAGAAGTCACTAGAAGATGGAAAGACCTCCCATGTTCATGGAAAGGCAGGATTAATATTGTTCAAATGGCCATTTTGCCAAAAGCAATATACAGATTCAGTGTAATACCCATCAAAATACCAGTGACATTCTTCACAGAGCTAGAAAAAAAGCCTTAAAATTCATACAAACTAATGAAAAATTCACAGTAAGCAAAAAATAAACAAACAACAACAACAAATCCACAATACCAGAGGCACCACAATACACAACTTCAAATTCTACAACAGAATTATAGTAACAAAAACTGCATGGTACTGTTTTAAAAACAGACACATACACCAGTACAATAGAATAGAAGATACAGAGACAAATACATATGTTTACAGCTATCTGATACTTGACAAAAGTGCCAAAAACACATATTGGAGAATAAACAGCTTTTTTAAACAAAGTGTGCTGGGAAAACTGGTTATCAATGTGCTGAGAATGAAACTAGATCCCTATCTCTCAACCTGCATGAAAGTCAACTCAAAATGGGTCAAAGACCTGCACATTAGACCAGAAACATTGCAAACGCTAGAAGAAAATACAGGGTTAACACTCCAGCATACAGGTGCAGGCAACAACTTCCTGACTAGGACACCTAAACCTCAGGAAATAACACCAAAAATTAATACATTGGATGGCATGAAATCAAAAAGCTTCTGCACCACACAGGGAATAAGAACATAAAGAAAGAACCTACAGAATGGAAGAAAATCTTTGTAGCTACTCTTTTGACAGAGGATTAGTATCCATAATACAAAAAAAATTCAGACCACCAAAAAACCCACAAATAATCCAATCAATAAATGAACTAAATAGACACTTCTCAAAAGAATAAATACAAATGGCCAATAAACATATGAAAAAATGTTCAACATTTCAGCAATCAGGGAATGGGGATTTCATCTCAATTCAGCTAGAATGGCAGCCACCAAGAATATAAGCAATAATAAATGTTGGAAAGGATTCAGAAGAAAAGGGAATATGTTTACACTGTTGATAGTACTGTAAATTCATACAGCTACTATGGAAATCAGTATGGAGTTTCCTCAAAAGACTAGGAAGGGAAGCATATGACTCAGCTATACCATTCCTAGGTATTAATCCTAAAGAGTTAAAGTCAGTTTACTATAGCAATATATGCATACCCATGTTTGTAGCAACACAATTCACAATAGTCAAATTATCAAACCAGCCTAGGTGTCCATCAACATATGAATGAATAAAAGAAATGTGGTATATTTGCACAATGAAGTTTTATTCAGCCATAAAATGAAATTATGTCATTTGCAGGAAAATGGAAGGAAGTAGAGAGCACTAAGTTCATTGAAATATGCCAAAGTCAAGGATCATGTATTTTCTCTCATATCTGGAATCTAGGGAGGAAAAAGGGGAAACAAAATATGGAAGAAAGATCTCATGAATATAAAAGAGAGACCTGTAGAATAGAGGAAAGTGGAGGGAGGAAGGGAGTGGAGGGGAAAAAAAAGTGGAAATACTGGAAACAACATTGATCCAATTATGTTGTTATATCCTATGCATGCATGATTATTTGACAATCAGTCCCATTATTATGTATAATTATAATGCACCAATAAAAATATAGGGAAAAAAGATAGCATAGTAGTTCTAAAAATTTGGTCAGATAGAGGGACACCATTATTTTTTGATGGCATCTGTGGTACAGGAAAGCTAGCAGTAACGGGTTAGTGGGCATTCACTAGGAATATTTATGATGGGCATTGGAAAATGTAGGGCACAACACCAGTATATTATTTATTACAATAGAAAAATATGGTGGAGAGGATTGATTGTAAACATGCAAAACTAGCTAACAAACAAAAGTAATTGGAGAAACTAAACATGGAAAAAAGGCTTTCCTACTTTGTTCTCATTTCCCGGGTTGTATAAGACTTTCAGTGATTTAGTTAATATAATTTTAAATAACTTGAGTATCTATATTACCACCTATTCAATTTCAGATCATTTTTCTTAGATTTCCTAAAGTACCTCAATTCCATTATATCGTCTAATTATGCTTTTTGATGAAGTTTAGCTTCTGACCTCATTTTTTATTTTTTAATGTTCATGTCATTATTTTTTGGATTTTTATTCTTTCTCACACTTTCCTCTTATAACTTCTGTCTCAGATCTCATTGCTTTTTTTGAATTCTGTCCAACTATGCCAGTATGTTTACCACGCAAAATGAGAAAAATCTCTGCAATGTGCATTAGCCAGCAGAGAGTAGAGGTTAAAATTTTGTACTCTGGATCCAGTTGCCATTATCAACACACTAGAAAAAGTTTCATTGTCTTTTCTATTCAAGTTTTTCTACTCTTTTAAATTACCTTTTCAGACTATCACAATACTGGGTTTTTGAAGGGAAAGTTAGGTTACAATTATATAAAATGATTGCGTTTTATACATCCAAACACAGTGCTCACGTCTATTCCCTGCTTATCAAATGAAATCTCACCTTTTAAAAATGATCCTTATGAACTTGAACCGTAAATTTTAACTTCTTCAATTGTGAATATGGGATGGTCTGCCTACTACCCTTCCCTCTGTGCTCTTGAAACTCTGTTAGCCCTCTTTGGTTGACACTGGACTGATTTTCTAACCCAGAAGTCAATTCCACTGAATTAGAATACTCTACGTACTTTTTACCACCATTCTCTGAACTCCTGTATTTGATAAAGGCCTGAGTCTGCAATGCCCTTTGACATTGTTATTAATGTTTCCTACTTGAAATATCCCTATCAACCTTCAGTGAACTTTGTCTATAAGCTGACAAGCCCTTTGAAGTCAAGCAATCTGAAAAGGTTTTGCACATTAAGGAAAAGCTGATGAAACACTGTATTGTTCTCCACTTTTTTGGTTAGATCTTGTATGATTAGTTACACAGATATTTCACAGGCCCTGGGCTTTCACTTCAGGTGTACCGTCTGCATGAATGATGTTCTTTATGTTGCAATTGAAGGTGCTGGTCAGCCTGGTTATCACAAAGTTTTAGGAACAAATAGTTTATATAACAATCAAGTGAATTATGCTTTGTTTCTATAAAACTATAAACTTTGTGAAAATGTCATATATAGTAGTTAAGAAAGCAGTGAGTTGTATGCATTTGTAGAAAAATTGATCTCCACTTTGCCCACTCACACCATTTGAGATCTACACTTAGATATTAGTAAAGAAAGTTGGACTTCTGCATAGCAACAAGTACTAACCATAAATACAAAGCAAAAATACTTTTTTTTCATAAAAATGATTTTTAATCTTTAAGAAATAATTTTATTTGTCCAAAACCGGGCTAATTATATGCAGTCTAATTACTAAATCTCTATAAAACACTGGAAAACACTTAAAAATAAATTTTAATTTCTAATGGTAATATTGAGAGAGCCTCCTAATACAGTTAGGAAATTCAAAAGATGTTCAAATTACAAATTCTGAGTTGGATTAAAAATGGAATAAGTTTGCTCTTTGAAATGCCTATGTCAAAAGAGAACAGTTTCAGCTTAGAATAACAACCAGTTCGTGAACACCCAATATATCATGTTAAAGAAATACTGCTTTTTGCAGAATTGGATGTGGTTTCTTTTTTCAAATATATACGGTAAGAGGGAACATGGATTCATTCTTTTGGATCTATCATGAACATTAGACCTGTCCTTAGTGCTTGAAGAAGAAGCTTTATTCTGTGAAAAAGACAACTAGAGGTGGTTCCTGCTGGAAATTCACAGCATCTGCAATTCCATTAAATGTAGAAAAATTCAAGGAATGTGATAAACTAAGTAGACTAAGACTTCAACAGAGTAACCATAGATGATGATATAAGTATAAATATAACTTTACTGAATTTGTTAAAGTTTTCCCTGAGAAAATGCATGCTCATATAATTTATTAAGAAAATGCTATATATTATGATTCAAAAGACCGTAAAGAATGAACCCAGAATGCCTGTACATGATTTTTATAACTTATTTCTTTAAATTTCTCCATGTCTCAACCTCTTAGCTCTTTTCTCATGACTCTACTTACCATTCATACATGAATGGTATGAATCTACATCGTGCACAACCATAAAAATGTATGTACAATCAATCAAAATACAGTCTGTAAAAAATTTTTAAAAACTGATAAAAATGAAAAAAAAAAAAAAAAGAAGAATCTGAGTATGAGAGACCGTGCACCTACTAGAAGAAAAAGTGGGCCCAACTCTCCACCTTGTTGTCTTAGGAACCAGCTTCCGCAATAAGATGCCTAAAGCACTAGAAGCAAAATCAAAAACCAATAAATGGAATGTTATTGAACTAAAAAGCTTTTTCACTGCAAAGGAAACAATTAAGAATGTGAACAGAGAACCTACAGAATGGGAGAAAATCTTTACCAGCAGCAACCTCAAATAGAGCACTAATCTCCGGGATATATAAAGAACTCAAAAATCTTAATGCCAAAACCAAAACAAAAACCAACTATAACTGAATCAATAAATTGGCCTAAGGAACTGAACAGGCACTTCACAGAAGAAGAAATATGAATAACCAAAAAATATATAAAAAACATTCAACATCTCTAGCTATTAGAAAAACACAAATCAAAACTACACTGAGATTCCATCTGACCCCAATTATTAAGAATACAAGTAACAATAAATGTTGGCAAAGAGGTGGGGGGAAGTTTCCCACCACTTTGCTGGTGGGAATGCAAATTGATGCAACCACTGTAGAAAGCAGTATGACGATTCCTTAGAAAACTTGAATGGAACCACCATTTGACCCAGTTATCCCACTCCTTAGTCTACACCCAAAGGACTTAAAATCAGCATATTACAGTGATGCAGCCACATCCATGTTTACAGCAGCTCAATTCACAAAAGCCAAGGAATAGAACCAAGATAGGTGCCCTACAACAGATGAAAGGATAGAAAAAATGTGGCATATAAATATACACAATGGAATATTACTCAGTCATTAAGAAAAAATGAAATTATGACATTCGCAGGTAAATGGATGGAACTAGAGACTATCATGCTATGCTAAGTGAAAAAGTCAATCATGCTAAGTGAAATAAGCCAAGCCCAAAAAACCAAAGACCGAATGTTTTCCCTGATATGAGGAGAATGATATATAACGGGAGTGGGGGGGTGGGGAGTGAGAGAAGAATGGGGGAACTTTAGAATATGTAAAAGGAAATGAGAGGGAGGGGGATATGAAAAACTGTGGAATGAGACAGACATCATTACCCTATGTATATGTATGATTACATGAATGGTATAAATCTACATTGTATACAACTATAGAAATGAAATGATGTACCCCATTTGTGTACAATGAATCAAAATGCAGTCTGTAAAAAATTAAAAACTAAATAAAAAATAATAACAAAAATTTAAAAAAAAAAAAAACAAGGGCAGAATGTTCTCTCTGAAATGAGGATGCTAACCCACAACAAGGGAGGGGAAGATTAGAATTTCATTGGACTAGACAAAGGGCAATAAAGGGAAGGGAGGGAGGATGGGAAGAGAAAAGACAGTAGAATAAATTGGACAACTTTCCTATACTTACATATGAATACACAACTAATGTAACTCCACATAAAATACAACCACAATAATGGGATCCTAATTGGAACAAGTTATACTTTATGTATGTATAATATGTCAAAATATACTCTACTGTCATGTATATATAGAAAGAACAAATTTAAAAAAAAAGAATCTGAGTATGTCAATGAGAAATCTTCCCATCCTCCAGCTGAATTCTAATTTACAAGCGAGACAGAAATAAATCATGTGGCTAAGATTTCAACAGCACCATATTCATCAACAACTTTCTTAAGGAACAATGACTCTAACACGTGTCACATCTAATGGAGGAATTCCAAAGCCATGAGACAAACAGGTCAACCCACTGTCACTCTGCTACCTGATTGACATGTAATCCAATTAGTTGAAGACTCCTAAGGAAGAGAAAACCCAGGAGAGATATAGAAATGAAGGTTTTGTGTAAGGGAGAAATGGAGAATAAAAATGACTGCAAGGTAATTCAAATCAACATAAGCCTCTGCCAACACAAAAGTTTTGCCTTATAAGGTTTCTACTTTGTTTTGTTTTAATGGGAGGTGTTTGGGGGAAGGAAAGTCTGCAGATGAGTTACTAACAATCTGGGAATGAAGGAGTGAGAGATACCAAGTTTTATTGTTGAAACTATCTTTTTCAAATCTTTATTTTGTATATATGTAACCATTGAAGTAAACAGCTTTCTTTTCCCCATCATTAGGAAAGTTCTTGACTCTAAGATTTTTCTCTCTCCAGCAGATTAAATGAGTTAAGATTTATATTTCTCATACTGATTCAGTACTGATTTCTTCTTTTCTGGAAAAACCTATCTATGTGTATGTATGTGCATGCATTTAACCTCTTACCAATTACAGAGATTTTTCTTTTGAAAAGTGCTATTGACTATCATCTCTAAATATTGAGTTACTTTATTAGTATTTGGAAAGAAAATTTTAAACTGATTTTTCGGACCAAAAAATACCCATTTTCTGAACCCTTTTAAATGTTGCATGTTCCCTTAAAACTGCAATATTTGTTTTAGCATTTCGCCATCGCAGTAAGTATAAGAACTATGGAATGAGTTGTGAAAACCATACTTCATTAAAAATTGTATAAAAATATAAAATCATTATCAAATAAATGCTCTCTAATGGAACACAATTGTGTCTATAACCTTCGCTTAAGTAATTCTTTACTGATAACAGTCATAATAAAAACATTCAAGGGTGGCTTTCTCATAAAGACACATGTCCCTGTGACTTCTTTGCAATTAGTTTATTAACCCGCTGTGCATAATACATTTTTCAATGATCACCAGTTAAGTATCAGGCTAGGACAACCCAACATACTACAAAAATCTGTGTTTCAGGTAGACAGCACTTGTAGAAGAGAAAGCAAGCCTTCAATAGTAATTAAAGTGAAAATATTTGCAAATATAAATTTATAGTAAATTTCAAAATTAACTAAAATTTAACTTACGCGTGTCAGTGACAAATGTGTTTTTTTAGGGTTCTAGGTTCATAAAAGCAAACTCACATTTTGAAAGGTACTACATTTGAACAGTAAATAAAGTTAAGCTTAACAAGAAATAGGAATAAGTCCAAGAAAATAAAACTTGTTTTTTTCTAACTGCTTTAGGACTAATATTTCTAAAACAATCTTTAAAGTTTTTTAAAAAAAAAAATGAAAAGTATGTTTTACCTTTGCTTTTGTTTGCTGCTGTTCCTCTAGTCACCTGGGGCAAAGCAGAGGTTGAGTGGCAAAGGATGCCCAGCCGGTTCAGAGAAACATGTCAT
Source organism: Sciurus vulgaris (assembly GCF_902686455.1). NCBI lineage: Eukaryota > Metazoa > Chordata > Mammalia > Rodentia > Sciuridae > Sciurus > Sciurus vulgaris. The sequence goes on from NC_136468.1 coordinate 29,764,487, forward strand.
TACAGGGGTGACTCAGTCCTCCAAGTTAAACTGGAGGCTTGCATTAAATCTCTTTATAACTGAAGTCAGACTCTCTTAAAAGCATCTTGTTATAAGTGACCATTGCTTTCTGAAAATACCCAATTTAAATTCACTGACATAAGAAGGAAGAAAAGAAAATACTGATTGAAACTTCAGTCGGATGATAGGGAAGCAAAGAAAACCATATATTGAAGATTTCCAGATTTAAGAGAAAAAGGGGGTCAAGTATTTTATGTACTACAACATGTGTTATTGTAAGAATAGATCCTAATATACTAGTCATAAAGATAACAGAAGAGTTGACTTAGTGGGGCATTGTCATCCTGAGAAAATACAAGGTAAATTTACTAGAACTAATGGCTCAAGATGGTGAGCTGAGCACATACGTTTATTTACTGAGTTATTTTCAGCACGTGTCATTAGACAAAATACAATAAAAAGCTGAAAACGAGAAGGGGTGACATGAATCAAACACTGAAACTGGTGAAGTTGAAAAAAAACAGAAAATTTTTTAAAGTTGAGAGGAAAAAAGACCATAGTACAAGATTATTTTAAAGGTACAAGCTGTTCTTCCACTGAAAGAGAAATCCTAAGACACCAATAATGAAAGTGGATGGAAAGATAGTTATTGGAGCAATCAATTAAAATTTTGTTTCCAATATAGCAAAACAAGTCAGAGCATCAACTTTCCAGGAGTACACATAATGGCAAGTTGCAAAGACATTTGACCTCAGGATATTTAGATATCCCTTCCTATACATCGTTCAGTTATATATATTAGACCAAATCCAAAAACAGAGCTACAATGGATATAGCTGGGTCTCCCTGCTGGGCACAGAAGAGATACAAATGAAAAAGGCGGTTCAACTCATAAGGGAATTATACTCCTCTCCCATGATAATTTTCTCTTTGCTTTGATAATTATGGGGGTCCTACCAACCTGCCTATTTTCCACTTACAAGCTCCAGATGAGATCTTACTCTTCAGTGTGCCCAAACCCCTTTCTCAGAGGGCACCCTCCATGCCACACAGGAACTCTGATAAGTAACTATTCTCAAACAAAGGCGGGAAGGGGGTAATCCCTCCAGTGTATTTGTCAATCTCTCTAGTCCTTCAATAAATACAAATAATGATCAAAGATTCCCAGACATTTAATACTGCCCAACAATGTGAAAGAAAATAAATTAACAAAGAAACAGCTGATTCCAGATAAAATGGAACAGTGTAAAACGTATGACAGCAACAATAAAAAAAAAAAAAATCTAATTTGTATGTTCAAAGAAATTTAAGAAGCTGTTAAATCTACAAACCCAAACAAGGCTACTATGAGAAAAGAGTAATTCCAGTACTCCCTGAAAAAAGAGTTCCTTGGAATTAATAACGAATATCAAAATATGGTGGAGACAGGACTAATATTTTGAGAAAAAAAAAGTAAGCAAATCCATAATAAAAAACAAAAACAGACAAAGACTTAGAATCGTTGATTGGAAAGCAACACAAAGAACTCATGTAGAAGGATCAAGATCCATCTATCGGTAATTTCATAAATGAACAGAAAAATTGAAGAAAAAAGTCTTCTGAAAAAATATTGAAAGAAAATTATCCTCAGTTAAGGATGAGAATTTAAATTATAACACCAAAAAGTTTTGTAAAGAATGTCTTCAATATGAAAATAAACCTGACACAAATTGGAAAAAGGACCTAAGTGTCTGATTATAACATTCTACCTGTGAGATGAAGACAAACATTCCTTCTAATTAAAGCAATGACTCATGTGGACCAATCACATTTTCACAACTGGGAAAAATGGCTGTCTGATCAAAAAGTTTGTGATTGAACAAAGTGTGCTGTGATGTTTTAACAACTAATGGGAGGTTAAAAAAAAAAAAAATGCTGCCGTAGACGTAAGCAAATTGTCCTTAGGTACTTCAGGACCAAGACAAGCACCCTTCAGGTTTTTAACATGCTTTACTTAACATATTAGAGGAGATGCTTCATTTACTAAACTTATGCAAGTCAAAATAAATTACAACAAAAATTTTTCATTTTTTAATCTATTTTTAACTCAAGCAGATTGTATTTCCACACACCAAAATTTGAAGAATTCATTATTAGAAATGTGGTGGTTCCTTCCATTTTGATTTCTTTTGCTGCCTATTAATCTGAGTAGAATAAATCTAACAATATTTTCTTAGACAAACTTAAATGATTATCTGTAGGTGATAGAATTGGGATATTTCCTGTTTTCTTTTATGTTTTTATTATTTCCCTTTTTCATTCTCCTACCTCGACCCTTCTTATACCCTAATTATTGTGACTGCACTGTAAGTTTAAAAATTGACTGATGTGTATTCTACCTTTGATGTATGCACTGAATATTGGAAAAAATTGACTATTCCACTCACATGAAACGTGAGTGGAAGATCATGTGAGTGGAAGATTTCATATGTTTCATCTTCAAAATAGTGATAATATTTAATAATATTTGCCTTCTCCTACTTCATTGGAATATGTTTACTATCAAAACCCTGATCTGAAGAACTTATTATCACTGGAAGGATAGAAAGACCATTTATTTTTATTTACAATGGCTTAGCATCAACTTAAATAATTATAAAAACATGTCATGCTTGGGTATAGGAATCTACTTCTTAGAAATCCAGTCTTGGTGCAATAGGATATCCACAAGACACAGGAATTTATCACATAGCCTCAAATTTAGCTTACTGTATTTCACTGCCTCTTTAACTTTTACTTCTCCCTAAAATGAGTGAAAGAATAACTAATGAGTACATGAACTAATGAAATAGGAATTCAAATGTGATTTGCCTGTCAAAGCTCTATGTGTTTGTCAGCATGGAGCACATATCAAAGTGTGATTTTTGGAAAGTGCCAGACAGAAATATATCTTTTCTAACCTAAAGTGGGATCTAACTCTTGGAATATTATAATCTCTTTTGAGTCTTTGAGAGAGAAAATTATTTAGACTATGATTTGATCAAATCAAATGACCATGTGACTTTTTCAAATGAATTGAATTTCTATCCATTGAGAATTGATGAACTGGTAAGGAACAGTAGACTTTAGTAGACCAAGTATCAAATGAAAGAATTTTCCACATCAATCTCATAGGACTCATCTTCTGATATTGATGATTGCCCAATGAATATCTAAGATAGTTTAGATAAAGTTAGATACTATGGCATTCATTTATAGAGTCTTTCTTATCCCTCTAACTTGGTATCCTGGGGTCACTTGTATTGCTTCAGAATTCCCAATCCCTGGAATACAAACAGCTGTTTTCTTTTGATTTGCTGTCCCTTACCCCATGAAAGCTTTCCCAGATATATTCTTGACCTATTCCTCCTGCCTTCTGAACATTATCTTAGAGAGTCTTTTTTTTACTATCCTGTGTAAATTCCCAGTGCTTTCTCACATTCTCTAATTCCTTTCCAATTTTTCACAGCACTTACGACCACCAGATATATGTGTGTTAATGTATTCATGGTTTCTTCATTATTATTCATTTTCTCACAAGAATTTAAGCTCCCCAAATACAGGTATATTCATTTCCTTAACCCTATCACCTATCATGAACAAAGAAAGCATCCCAGAAGTGCCTGTTACATCAATAAATAGAGTCAATGATGCCTTTGTATATTTTTTATTTTAAAGTCAATAAATATTTTAGAAGAGGTCTGAGTTGAAGAAAGTCAACATTTACTACTCTCTATTATTACAAGAAAAAAGTTTGACATTGTAGTAGGGAATAAAGAATTTCATCAGAATCACAGATAAGGTTATGCCAAGAAAAACTGGGAAATTAAAGTTAGTGACAGGAGCCTTGTTCTTCCAACTCAAGAGATCTGAGGAGGGAAGGTGGCAAGACTCTCCACCCCAGCTGTAATAGCAGTGACACACAAATCCATTCTTCATGTCCATTACTGTCTGCAGTTTACTCCTCTCAGAAATGTCAAATCTGAAGCTCTTCTGGGGGACATATTTCTTTCTGCTGCTTTCAGGCATATGCAGGTAAGAGGAAGATTCAGGTGTTTTTCGAACACACCTTCCATGACTGTTGCATAGACTTTGACTGCAGAGCTTGGCTGCAGTTGTCACATTAACAGCATAGTGACCCAGTGGCCCTTGAATAGACTGTTGCACAGATAAGCAGGTGTCCTGTAGGAAAAAATAGAAATCTGCTTAAAGTACTCTCAAAATGTGGTTCTGTCATCCAGGCGGAATTAATGCCTGAAGTTTTCAATTGGTAAGGCGAAAGAGAAAGAGTGTTTCAGTTGATTAACCATTTAAATGAGGATAAGCTTTATATGTTCGCAGAAATGATGAGCCTTGCCTTTGAATAGGAAGATTATAACCCCCAAAATTTCATATCATTTCTAGGAGATGATTCTACATTTAGATCATCTGGAGACAATTCTCTAAGGTAAACCGATATGTGCAGTGACTCTTTAAATAATCATTCATATGGAATGATTTTTTAAATTTTAACTTTAATTGTAAAACATTTTCAATGCTGGTACACAATATATTTACATTAGGTTGGATGTTTCTAAGAAAACCAAATTATCCTGTTCTCTGCAGAGATAATAATTCCTCTGAAGTTGGTGGGTGGTCTTTACATCCATGTTTTACAACTTTTATGTATACCTATATATATATAATTATGGATAATTTGTAGCCTTTTGCTTTTTAAACATTTAGATTATGTGGTGTATATTTTCTGCAACTTTTTAAATATAGCAATCAAGAAAAAATTTTAGTGTTGATGTATTTAACTCTGATTTTTCTTTCATTGCAGCTGCTATTCAGTATTTCATAATATAAACATACCACTCTTTTGTATCAATCTGTAGGCAGTAGAATATTAAAGATCATTATTTAAAACCAAATGCTTAAGTTACTTGTACTAGGATATAGGGTTCAAAGATAGTAAGTCTATCATTCCAAAATTCTGCCATTGGGTGTTTCATTGATATAGTCACATCAGATTCTAGCACTAAGACACATTTCTACATACTGATGATCACTACGTTGCTTGGATTGGCAAGCCTATTTGAAATGATATCATCAGCTAATCCAGAGAGTCTCTCTGGAATCTTGATAAAACCTGCCTTGATATGTAAAAAAGAATATGGGGAAAACTTAGTAGATTCATTGATAACATAAGTTGAATGTTTCATTAGCATTGAAGTCATTCTATCAATATTAACACTAATGGATAATTAAAGGCCAATTAATTTAGAATAGCAGGGAATTTCCCCAATGAAAGGAGGCCTCAGAACTGTGAATCCATCCATAAAGGACTTGGGAATTCTAATGAAGAATCATAAAACAGAACAAAGTTCTTAATGATAGTTAGTTGAAAACAAGGTAATATTTGAGGCAATAGCAAGTTCTGAAAACCCTGTGAGTGATATTATTTGTTTCAAATACAATCGATCTGAGCCAGTCTTACACTTTATTTAGGGACAAATGCTATTTTTAATTAGGATAAGATTCCCTTTCTGAGTCATCTGAAGAGGCTTCTAAGATGGAATAAAATAAAACAAGAAAACCCTGAACTAAAGACAGAGGAGGAAAAATAGAGAAAGAGTAAATAAAGAAAGAAGGGAGGTAGGGGAAAGAAAGAAGGAGTTGAAGGAACTATAATTAAGAAAGCATAAAACACAAACAAATACAACCAAATTCAAGTTGGGCATTTCCTGTTCTTTCTCTGTCCCAGACCTGGAGACACCTTGTTCACTTAACTTCCAGAATATGACATTCTCCTGTTTTTCTTTTTCCAACCACACTAACAGCTTCTTCTCAGTCTTCTCTACCAGCTTCTGCTCATCTTTTCTATGTTTTAATTGTGAAATGTCCTCTGCTCAATTCTTGAACATTTTGTCTTCTGTAACTGTGCCCTTTCTCTAGATAAACTCATCCCATCTATCTCATTGCTTTGAACGTAATTCCCAAATCTCCCTGACCTTATCCCTGAACTGACTGTTTACTCAACTACTTATTTGACATCTCTATTTGGATGTCTCACAAGCATTTCAAACTCAGTGTACTTCAATCCAATCTACTAACACTCTTCCCAGCCTGCAACTCTGGCAGCCTTATTCGTCTCTGCATATACCAACTTCTTCTTTCCAATGGCTCAGGAACAAAACCTTGGAGTCATTCTTTACTGCTTTTCCTTCCACATTTAGTCCATCTGCAAATCCTTTTCAGTATACCTTCAAAACATATTCAGAATTCAACAATTTCTACCACCCTGGTTCAGGTCACTACCAAATCTCACCTGGAACATTGCAATAAGCTTTCTGACTCATCACTCACAATGCATTCAAAACACAGTATATGCAACTTAATAATAAATGAGGTAAGTGAAAATTCCTAGATTTGGGTAGATTAAAAATGCTCTCCCAAGTAATAATTTGGGCAAAGAAAAAAGTTTTAAATATAATTCCGAACAAATTATAAGATAGCGGTTGTAACACTACATTTTAAAGCTTACTGATACGGCCAAAGTAATTTTCTGCATAATAAGCCTAATCATAAATGCTTTTGTCAAAGAGGCAATTCAGTCATCCAACAGGAAACAAGGCATTGTGGCTCGGCCTTTCACTTGAACCACTCAGCTGTGCAGCCATGTGAAGGGATAGCTAGTTGATGGGGTCCTAAGGGGTGCCCTTCCTACCTATGCTCGCCTCTGGGATCCTACTCCTCCAGTTCTCTGCACCCTCAGTCACTTTTCTATTCTTGGAAGCTCCACTGTTGTTGCTACTTGTTTCATCAGATGAGTGGATTTCCTATCTCCATCTCATCACAGTAGCTGGTCACCAATTTCCTAGGACGCAACAAGTGGAATTTCACCATTATGTCAAACACAGCTGACCTTCAGTGTATCTGCTTTTAACTTCTAATTTTAAATCCTTAAAGAAATACGTTGACTTATTCATCTGTTTACATTTATTCAACTTTCTTTCATGATTTTACAACTCTCAACTAACTAGGAAAAAAAATATAGAAAACTCTAGGAAAAAATAAGTCTCAACATAATAAAGTCCACATATGACTATTCCATTATTAAAGTCATCAACGGTGAAAGTTTGAAGACTTTTCTTCTAAAGTAAGGAACAGGATAACAATGTTCACACTTGCAACATAGTATGGGAAGTCATAAATAAAATAATTAGGCAAGAAAAGTAAAAATGAGTCCAAATTTGAAACGAATAAGTAAAATTATCCCTATTTGTAGATGAACAACATCCTATATGTGTAAAACCCTAAAGACCACACACACACACACACTTGCACACACGCAAATATAGTGATAGAAATAAATTCAGTAAAGTTGCAGCCTATAAAATCAACATACAAAAATCAGTTCAATTTCTATATGCTAATAATGAATCATCTAAAGAGGAAATTAAGAAAACAATCCCATTTAGGGGGAATAAGAATAGGAAAAACAGTAGAATAAATCTAACATAATTTCCTATGTATGTTATGGGCCTAAGCTCTATGGGCAATGGCCAAACAGACTCCATTTTACCCTGAGACTCCATGTCATGTAGGAAATGCTTCTGCTGTGGGAAAATCCCATCTCTGTACCATCAACAGTTGCTTAGCATAGCATGTTTGGCAACACAAAATGGCAATTCTTATGTAATGTAAAATTGTTCTCTTTTTGGTTCCTATTTTTCCTTGTAAGAGAATGATTGTAAAGATGTTAGTAACCATTCTTTAACTTATAACGACTAAGGTCATTTTGACCCACTTCCCCTTCTGTTTATGATTTTAGATCTCATGATGTTAGTGTATAATTTTGAATCATAGCAACAGACACTTATGATTGACGTATTGACTTGGGGTACAAAAACCCGTTCAAGTCTACACTCAAGGCTGTCCTTCTAATAACCATTTTGGGGCATTGTGTGACACAGTCAGCCAGCTGACTAATAAAGACTCTCGAATTTGGACTTCTCAGTGATGATAGGTCTGTTCTTAAGATGTGCCCCACAACATGAAAATACCTACGTGAAGCCCACCATCATGCCCACCCACAAGAATGGGGTTCTAGTTAGAATAAGATATATCCCATGCTTGTATAATCTTATCAAAATGGTGTGTACTGCCATGTACGACTAAGAAGAACCATTACACTATTTATTAAAAAATAAAATATCTTCAAAAAGAACAAAATACTTAGGAATAAACTTACCCAAGGAGGTTAAAGATTTTTACACTGAAAACCACAATACATTAATTAAAGAAATTAAAGGACACAAAAATAAATAGACATCCTGTGTTCATTAATTGGAAGATAAAATATTGGTAAAATGCCCATACTACTCAAAGTGATTTACAGATTCAATGCTATTTCCATCAAAATCTCAATGGTATTTTTTTTTCAGATTTAGAAAAAATTTTCTAAAATCTTTTAGAATCAAAAAGACTCAGAAGAGCCAAAATGCTCTTCACAAAGAACAAAGCTGGAAGCCTCATGCTTTGTATTCAAAATATATTAAAACGCTACTGTAATTAAAACACTATAGTACTGGAATTCTATAAAAGAAATTAGAGTAAAAGAACAGTATAGTGTCCAGCGGTAAGTCCACACATATATGAACATCTGATCCTTTAAAACATGCAATAGGTAAAGGACAATTTAGTCACAAATAGAGTTGGGAAAACTGGTCTAAATGAAGCTGTACTTCTACATCATACCATACACACAAATAAGTTCAAAATGGATTAAAGACTTGGACATAAAAGACCTGAAACAGTAAAACTCCCAGAAGAAAACATAGGATAACAACTCCTTGGTATCCATCTTGGCGATTATTTCTTGGATAGACAGCACAAGCGCAGGCAAGGAAAGCAGAAATGTACAAGTGGGACAACATTGAACTAAAACGCCTCTACAAAGGGACAGAGAAGCACCTAGCAGGATGAAAAGAGCCTATGGAGTGGTAAAAAATATGAGCAGACCATATCTCTGATGAGGTGCTAATTTTCAAAACATATAAGGGACTCCTACAGTGACTCAATAGCTAACAAAACACACACACATATCCAAATAACCCAGTTTAAAAACTAGGCAAAGAACTTTAACAAACATTTCCCCAAATAAGACATACAAATAGCCAACAGACATATAAAAATATGTTAGCATCATTAATTATCAGGGAAATGTAAATCAAAATTGCAGTAGTATAACAGCTCACACTTGTTTGGGTGGCTTAAAAATAATAATAATAAGTGTTCGTGAGGTTGTAGAGAAAATAGAACACTTTCATACCATTGGTAGGAATGTAAAATGGTGAGGAACCATGGGAAAAGATATGGGAGTTCCGCAAAAGATTAGAAATAGAACTACGATATGATTCATACATACATGCATACCTTCTTATGGGTACATATCCAATCATGATCCATTCATGATTTTGAAGAGATCTACATGCCCATATTCACTGCAGAACTCTTCGTGATAGTCAAAGTATGAAAACAATCCAAGTGTCCATCAACAGATGAGTGGAGAAAGATACTGTGACATATATGTATAATGGAATGTTATCGGCCTTAAAAAGAAAGAAATCTTGCTGGGCATGGTGGCACATGCCTGTAATCCCAGCAACTCAGCAGGCTGAGGCAGGAGGATGGCAAGTTCAAAGCCACTCTCAGCATCTCAGAGAGGTCCTAAGAAATTTAGTGAGAACCTATCTCTAAATAAAATACAAGAAAGGCCTGGGAATGTGGCTCAGTGATTAAGTGCCTCTGGGTTCAATCTTGTTCAACAAAACAAGATAAAATAAGACAACACAAGAATGACTCCAAAAAACATCATGCTAACTTAAATAAGGCAATTAGAGGAGGACAAATACTGCATGATTTCATTTTTATAAGGAATCTAAATATTCAAACTCATGGAAGCAGAGAATACAATAGCAGTGGTCAAGGTCTGAAGGAGAGAAAAATGGAGAGTTGTTATTCAAAGATTCACTCAGACTAGTTAAATGAGTGCTAGAGATGTGCTGTATGACACAACATCTACAGTTAACAAGACCATATTTTCACTTCAAAATTTGTTAAGCTAGATCTCATGTTAAGTGTTCTTACCACAAAATGAAAAGAGAAGATTGTCCATAAACCTTTACATAAAAATAATTTACTTCCCATGCATATTTTATCAAAGTAATCAGAAAAATAAAGAATCATTTAGGGAGCATTCATCCTCAATGTAGATGAAATAATTATTTATTATTTAAACAGTACACCATTTTCATTGTTATATGTATAAATATCATTTTCTTTGTCGTATGCTATATATAATGGCATTATATGTGATAGATAATATATTATAGTATATAATGCCACTTAATTCACTAAAATTCCTTAATTCGCTAAAATTAGGCTTAATTCTAGTACTGATTTTAGATGGAGAAACCAAGACTCAGAGAGGTTAATTAACGTGCCCCCAAATTATGCCTGCAGAATGAAATAATCAGTTTCTCACTTTGGGTAGCCTAATGAGGAAGGTGCTCTTTCTACATCTGCTAACTATGGTGGTTGGTATAAAGTAGGTGCTCAAACAATGTTAATCCCTGTACTCTTTGAACTTCATTTCAGTCAGGTGAACAGACAATCAGCCAGCCACCATCTGACCTGATGTGAAATATTTTTAAGCCACTCCGTAGAGTATATTAAAGATGCGGACAGAAATAGCTGCTTACCTTTGAAGTTGAATATTCATTTCCTCCCCACAATATTATTCCTGCTGCACCTAATGCAGCACTTTCACCAATGGTGTGCACTAAGTCCTCCTAGAAAAGACAAGTATCAGGAGCATTTTTTGTCAAATCACATTTAGTCATTGATAACTGAATAATAATAAGATCCAACCCATTCACTGTGGTAAAGAACACATTAATAATGTCATTTGTTTCTAAAGCAAAACACTACAGCAGAACTGGAAAACGTGATTCTGTCTTGCAACACCACTAGAGACACTGGACATAACAGCAAACTAGATTCCAGTTCCCACTATTGAGTAAATTCTTTAGAGTGATGTTTGAGACAGACATAGACACAAGTAGTTGCAATATAATAAATTAATATCTACATTAATAACTCCCACAAAGCATAGATGGGTGAGAAGAAATGCTTGATTCTGCATGGAAGAGTCTGGGAAGCCTTCCTTGAACAGGTAAATTTTCAAGCAGGTCTTTGAGAACAAGAATGAATCCACGCGGCAGAAAAGAGGGAGTTTCATGCCCAGAAGTAAGACCAAGGGTAGAGGCTCATATGCAAGCAAGAGCATGATCCACTGGGAGAACTGCCAGTAACTCCTTGTGGTCAACCACATGGGTTTGGGAAGAAGTGAAGCATATGAATCCTGATATATAAGCAGGATCCAAACACAAATCAGGCTTCATGGAGTATTGTTATATTCTACTGTTCTTGTTAATAACATTATTCTTGACATATTATAGACACTCAATAAATAATTTTAAATGAATAAATATAATGTAGTCTTTTTCCCAACAGGATTTGAAAAAGTGGCATGATTTCAGAAATCTGTCACTTAAGTAATACCTTAGCGAAAAGACTTTGGTAGGCCTAATAAAATATCTTAAAATATCCAGAGAACTGGCTTTTGAAAGAAGGATTTGATTTTTTCTACGCTGGAGCAGAAGGTAGAATTAGAACTAGTCATCTGAACTTAGCCACAGGCAAAGTAAATTCAACATACTCAAGAACTTTCTAGAAAGTAATATTGTCCCTGAAAAGCAGTTTTCCTTCTGATACAGGAATCATCCCACCAAAAAGTACAAAGGCAGAGGCCAGGAAAGAAGGGATTCTGTGTGTGAGTAGGAGGTAACTTAGATACGATACTTCCATGATGCTAAAATTCTTTCTCTCCTAAATGTATTGAATTAACCCCCACCCCTTTTGTGTGACAGTTAGTAGTCCTGCAATGATAAAATGTCTAGTCAATAATATTCAGGTCAATAGATTTGAGTCTGAGTTTTTTTTAGGAAGAATTACTACTGTTTTGAAATATAAGTGGTCTAAGAAAGTGAGCTGTGTATTATCTCCAACAGTTCTACGTAGGGTTCTAAAATTACAGAGCTCTTGACTCTCAGGTATGGATGGAGATTTAATAGTTTTTTTATGTAACTACCTATCTAATGATTGCATCCTTACAATAATGTTCTAAGTGACGATCCAGTTAACACTTGAACATTTGCAGTGTCTACAAACTCATTATCTTCCAAACAAGATCATTCCCTGATGTCTGTGCTTCCTGCTTTGGTGTAAGCCTAAAGACAATATCTACTTTTAACCCCGTGACACTATTAGCTCACATTGTACACTCTTAAAGAAATAATCAGCAAAATCCATGCTAGTTTTTCAATTAACCTAATAAATTAAAAGAGAAAAAATGTAATGCAATGAAAAATGTAACTGGTTCAGAATTTACCCAGAGCTCCATTTAGTTTGTATCTGATTTGGAAAACTGCTGTGTATGCTCTCATATTAAGAAGCTGATTCCAAAATGTATCCCTGATTAATATTAATCTGTTCCATTATTTAACTCCAGGTTTAAAACTGTTCTGCAAGAAACCATTGTGAATTCTAAGCTGATAAGAATCATTATCCAAAATCTCCAAGCACACATCTAGTTGCTATCATTCTGTCTCAGTGGGTTGACATTTGAAGAAATATCTTTCTCTAATAATAGAATTGCATTCCTTTATCAAGGGGAAAATATCCTGAAACATTTCTTTCTAGACTTTGAATCATTCTACTAAATTCATAATTTTTTATGTCAGTAAACTTACTTTTTCTTACCTCTGACAGAACTTCAATACTTTTCAAATAAAATGGTCTGGAAAAAATAAAAACTGGCAAAGCATAATCTTGTCTAGCCCTTTCAGCAATTCTCATGGCTTCTCTAATTCGATAATGAACGAACTTCAATGCATTTGAACTTGACTTGAGTATTTTATCCAAATATATTGAAGGAAAGAGTGCTGTGCTTTTGTTCCACAGCCAAAGGAGCTGGTCATTGCGGACAATCTCATCAGCTGGGCAATTACCTGTGTAGAACTCTGGGTTTATCCTGTAGTCATAATTGTAGCAATCTGGATAGAGATAAAAGCCCCATAAATGTTTTGGTCTCATTTCTGAAGCCAGTGTGAGAGTGACATTCATAAAACTCCTTCCAGCCTTTTCGAATTCCTGCTGGGCGACTGTGTTCACTTTGGCTTCTGGCCACTCAGGGTGGTGTTGTCTCGTGAAGGCTACGGAGTGGTTTTTATATATTATTCTGCTGCCCCAGTTCCTCTCCCACTGGGGCTTCCAACCTTCCCAGTCAATAATAACAAGTCCTTCGGATTGCCACCAAGAGACAGTTTCAGCAATATCTTCGGCCGTTTTCTTAACGTGTTTAGGAAGGCTCATATTCTGTGGTATTCCTCCATTAAAGGATTTTCCATCTTGGGAGAAATAAGGGTAATATCCCAATTCATTTGGATAGAATATGGCAATCGTTGATCCACTGTGAGTCTCTAAAGGATTTGATATAATGTTAAACAATTGAAGATTCATATTCACCTTGAAGAATTCCTTACAGTAAATGGTGGAGGCTGCCCAGAAGATGTTGAAAGGCTGGTCTTTGATCACGGGAGGCAGTGCTGGTTTGAGGGCTGACGGAGTGACCGTGACGCAAAGCAGCATCACCCCTGAGCAGGCCACCCACGTGTTACGCATGGCTTGTTGTTCTCAGCATCACAGAAGTCCCTTAAAAAGAAAATTACACATGATGGAGTCAGATGGCGTACAATAAACCAAATGTTTTAAAAGAGGAGGTTTAGTAATAATGTGGGCCTCATTTATACTTTTATTTGAATAAAGGAAGGAAAAGGAAATATTTCATTTTTTTTTTGTCTTGAAATGTGAGGGGGAATGATCCAGTGAATAAAAATGCTGAAAGACTTCATGAAAACCCTCAACTAAGGAAATTTGACCTGCTTTTTGTTCTGAATTGAACTTCCTTTCACTGAGTATTTAACCCAAACCATCCTGTACTGACAAGCTTTTTGCTCTTAGGGAACCGAAAAAGAAAGTTTGGATGGATTGCCACATCACCTTATGAATGTCTGGAAAAGTGACTTGGAAGACATGCCCACAACTATTACATTTTACTAATAATTATTAATAAATAATTAATAATTAACAACTATTACATTTTAGCAGATTATTTTTTAATTATTTATTTTTTATTTTTTACAGACTGCGTTTTGATTCATATAACAAACCATACTAAACAGTAAGCAAAGAATACGTTTTATGCAATTTGAAATGCACTGACCTCAAAGATTCGTTCAATTGTTTTTAAGACAGAGAGCAGTTACCCCTTAGAACCAGCCCAGGCAAAACAGAAAACAGTGAGGCTAGTTGTCTGTTGTTGATTATGGATTTTGGTGCCAGCATCTTCTCTGACATAAATAAGCCTAAAAACCTGTTAGTTCTTTAACTTCATTGTTTTTCCATGAAGAAATTGGACTATTTTCAGCAGCTAAATTCCAAATGAAACTTGGCTCTTTAGTCCCCTATAACAAGTCAGTTGGGACAAAAACTGCCAAAGAATCTTCCCAGAATATAAGGACTGTCTAATAGTTGATGCATTCCAATCAATAGTATCTCACCTGGCAGGCAATGTGGTTGAGGTTACGTTTCCAATTTATTTTATCATGTACTATACAGTCTTTAAATACAGGAATCACAGATTTGTTTCTGATGTAACTAAAATCATTGTCTTTAGGAGGCTAATGTTACTTGTCATGTTGCTCTTACTGTCTTTATTTGATGTAGCAAGTGCAAGAAAAGATGCCAATCAAAACTGCAAAACCTAGTACTCCAAGTTTGCAAAGAAATCTGAGTGAATACTGACTTTTTATTTTATTTATTTATTTAGTTAGTTACTGGGAATTTAACCCAGAGAATCTTAATCACTGAGCCACATCCCCAGTACTTTTTATTTTTTTTTATTTTGAGAAAGGGTCTCTCCAAGTTGCTTAGGGCTTCACTAAGTGGCTTTGAACTTGTGATCCTCCTGCCTCAGCCTCCCGAGTCACTGGTATTACAGCTACTGTTCCCAGCTATACATTGACTTTTTAAATCAACATATGAGACTGATAATTTACTCTTAAATCGGTTGGATTTTACTGAGACAATGACTTCGTGTGGAATTTGTATAATGGCACCAAATTAATCTCTCACCACATATGTCTTTACAGCATTCTTCTCCAAACACGGGACCTAAGTGTGACTGACTCCCCCCCCCCCACCCCACAAAAAAGAGTAGACATTCGTCTTCATCTTTGTTGTTCAGGGGAATGGAACAGTGCCTACTCTCCGTATATACTATTCTTTACTCCCCTTTTCTCATGAACACATGTTGGCTATAGACACCTAATATACTGTGACACCTTGGAAAGAAAATTTTGTTAAATGTCATATCACATTGAACTTTTCAGTGACAAAGTAGCTAAAAGTTCAATGTATGTGCTTTAATAAAATCCAATTTCAAGTTTCTAGATTTTAATCATGTTTTCTGTATATATAAATGATGCATAAATTATCAAGAATATAAGCAACAATAAATGTTGGTGAGGATGTGGGGGAAAAGGTACATTCATATATTGCTTGTGGGGTTGCAGATTGGTGCAACCACTCTGGAAAACAGTATGGAGATTCCTTAGAAAACTTGGAATAGAACCACCATTTGACCCAGCTATCCCAGTCTTTGACCTATACCCAGAGGACTTAAAAGTAGCATACTACAGTGATAACAGCCACACCAATGTTTATAGCAGCTCAAGTCACACTAGCTAAATTGTGGAACCAACCTAGATGCCCTTCAATTGATGAATGAATAGAGAAAATGTGGTATATATACACAATGGAATATTACTCAGCCTTAAAGAACAATAAAATTATGGCATTTGCAGGTAAATGGATGGAGTTGTATAATATCACACTGAGATAAGTCAACCCCAAAACACAAAGGTCAAATGTTTTCTCTGATAAGTGGATGCTGATACATAATGAGGGGTGTTGGTGGGTAAGGGAAGAATGGAGAAACTTTGGATTGTGTAGAAAGAAATGAGGGAAGGAGAGGGAGGCAGGGAATGGGAAATATGATGGAATAAGACAAACATCATTACCCTATATACATGTATGATTGCACAAATGGCATGTCTCTACATCATGAACAACCAGAGAAATGAAAAGTTGTGCTCCATTTGTATGCAATGAATAGAAATGCATTCTGCTGTCAAACAAAACAAAATAGAACAAATAATAAAAATAAATAAATAAATGATGCACAATCTATCTTTGTCACTAGTTTATGGAAAACTTATTATTTGAATACTATCTTGGTCCCCATTATGCATTTTATAACAAACTTCTACTACAGTAATAAAATTGTGAATTATGAATTTTATGAGTTTTTCAATATAATGAATTCTTTCCACATTATGTTTAATGAGATTTCATTCTTTTTATAGCCATCTCTACTATTCAAAGTATAAAACTAATCTAAGTTATCCAATTTATAACACATATGCGTACTCATGCACTTGAATTTACTGATTATCTGGTAGTTTCAGGCAGTGACTCAGGTAAAGGAATACCATGGTAAAACTGACATGATTCTATACATTGAAAACATTACAGATTGTAAGACACAAAATTATAAAACTACTGTAAGTTAAAATAGAAGAGAAATCTAAAAATTATGTTTGGCATGGCAGTGACTTCAGTTATAATACCAAAAGGAGAATTCACGAAAGAAACAGTTGATAAACTGGACTTCATTAACATTACATTAAAAATGACTGTTTTTAAAGGTGTGAGAAGACAAGCCACAGACGGGGAAAAAATACTTGCAAAAGGCACATCCAACAAAGAGTTTTTATCAAAAATGTAAAAGGAATTCTTAAAACTCAACAATAAAAAAACGAAGAACAAGAGTTTAAAATATGCAGAAGACTTGAACAGACAACTCTCCAAAGAATATACTGATAATAGATAAGCATATGAAAAGATGTTCAACATCATATGCCACTAGGGAACTGTAAGCTAAAAAAAAAAAAAAAAAATGAAATACCACTATGTACCTATTAGAATAGCCAAATTGATTGATTGATTGATTGATTGATTGATGTTTACAGACTGCCTTTTGATTCATTATGCACAAATGGGGTACAACTTTTCATTTCTATTGTTGTACACAATGGAGATTCACACCATTCATGTAATCATACATGTACATAGGGTAATAATGTCTGTCTCAGTCCACTATCTTCCCCCCCCATCCCTCCCTCCCTATTTCCCTATACACAATCCAAAGTTCCTCCATTCTTCCCTTACCCACCAACACCCCTCATTATGTATCAGCATCCACTTATCAGAGAAAACATTTGACCTTTGTGTTTTGGGGTTGACTTATCTCAGTGTGATATTCTCCAACTCCATCCATTTACCTGCAAATGCCATAATTTTATCCTTCTTTATGGCTGAGTAGTATTCCATTGTGTATATATACCACATTTTCTCTATCCATTCATCAACTGAAGGGCATCTAGGTTGGTTCCACAATTTAGCTATTGTGAATTGAGCTGCTATAAACATTGATGTGACTGTGTCACTGTAGTATACTGATTTTAAGTCCTCTGGGTATAAACTGAGGAGTGTGATAGCTGGGTCAAATGGTTGTTCTATTCCAAGTTTTCTGAGGAATCTCCATAGTGCTTTCCAGAGTTGTTGCACCAATTTGCAACTCCACCAGCAATGTATGAGTGTGCCTTTTTCCCTATCCATGCCAACACTTATTGTTGCTTGTGTTCTTGATAATAGCCATAGAATAGCCAAATTTTAAAACAACTCCAACTCCAAATGCTGACAAGGAAATTGAGCAACAGAAGCTAATTCTTGCTGATGGGAATACAAAATGGCACCACCATTTTGCAAGACAATTTGGCAGTTTCTTATAAAACTGAATATACTCTTACCACTGGATCCACCAATCATAGTCCTTAGTATTTCCCCAGTGATTTGGAAACATTATTAGTTTTATTATTTATTTATTTATTTATTTATTTGAGACAGAGTCTTGCTAAGTTGCTGAGGGTTTTGCTAAATTGCTGAGACTGGCCTTGAGCTGGTTATCCTCCTGTCTCAGCCTCCCAAATTGCTGGGATTACAAATATGCTGCTGCTGTGCCCAGCTTTTGAACAGCATTACTACTTATACAGAAAACTCAAATTGACTTACATATTAAACTCAAGAATTCACAAATAATTTGAAACAGTAGGCAAGTTTAACAGGGAGCCGGATATACAATTATGTATAAAAGTCTGATATGTGTCTAGTCACTGACATGATTAAAGAGGAACAAAGAAAGAGAAGATTCAAAACATGGACAAGACCTCTGTAGAGGACAGTTATGAATATGTATCAGGATATATTTTGGGAAACCACAATAGATGGACTTCTGCTTCTTCACCCTTGCCATTACCAAGCTGTACTGCCTGCATTGACCTAAGAGGTTCCCACATTTCCTAAACACTTAAGGATTAGGAGCAGCTTGTCTGAGATCTTACTTAGGAGACCCTACCTCCACCATGCAAAGTGAGAAGCAATTATGATTAAAAACTGTAGAATGGTTGTGTTTAAGATAGAATAGTTTAAATTCCCAGTAAGAGTTCACTGATTAAAATGAGAGAGAGAGAGAGAGAGAGAGAGAGAGAGAGAGATCCATAATTTCTCATTCGTAGCCAAGATTCTTAGAGATCCTGACACTTGGATTGAACTTGGTGAACATTATTTTACCATACTGATGACACTGTTTAATGCTAAAGATGGACACAAAACCATTTACCTCTAAGAAATTCAGTCTAATATGTGAGGAGAATGTGGGAATGTATATGCACATTGGATGCATGCATGTGCATGAGACAGGGACAGGGAGGCAGGGGAAATACACTTTGTGTTTAAGATATCTGGGAGAATGAGATGAGCAGTGATTTTTTTCTTTTCAAAAACTAGTTGGTAGCTGGGTGCAGTGGTGCATGCCTGAAATTGCTGCGGCTTGGGAGACTGAGGCAGATCTTGAGTTTGAAACCAACCTCAGCAAAAGCAAGGCACTAAGCAACTCTAAATAAAATACAAAATAGGGCTGGGGATGTGGCTCAGTGGTTGAGTGCCCCTGAGTTCAATCCCCACTAACCCCTCAAAAAACAAAAACAAAAACAAAAAAACAAGCTGGTATATTATATGATCATTGCACTAAGTACAGAAAATAAAAGGACAAAATTAAGATTAATGATATTCTCATTACTCAAAAGATAATATTTTTCTGGGCACCCTTACAGGCCCTCCTCTGCATGCAAGTCCTTATTCTCCTGGGTTACAGCAGAGTCTCTAGAGCACAGTGTCCATCAGTCCAGACACGCAGGCTTTCTGTGAGCTCCCAGAGAAGCAACCCCTTAACATCAGAGAATGTTCAGAGCACTAACACAGAAGTCCAGATGCATCTTCTGATCTGTATGGAGACCAGAATGATGAGAGAAAAACTGAATCTGGCCTGTGGATAGGCTTCCAAGTGTGTAGAATCTGTTACGTGAAATTCAGACTTCTGAAGAGTAGTGGAGGGTAATACAAATGGTATGCAGTACACGCAAAAGAAGAGGTCGGTTGAGTTCCAGTGTCCAAAGATCAGAAGGAATGGGTACAGGTAGAGTGAGAGGCTGAGTTTGATCATCTCCTGACACTCCCGGCCTCCTCCTTTCAAGAGCCTGAGCACTCCAGTAAGAGAGCCAACAATTCCCCCATGGAACTGTGAAAAACAGCAAGTTTTCCAGCTACCTGGAGAGAGAGAAGGGGATCAATATTCATGGGATGGAGTAAGTTAGCAGTCACACAGAAAAGGGCTGGGACAAAATCATTTGGCAAACTATGATCATAGGTCATAAAGTAAAACGAGTGGGCATAAGGGATGCAACGGTGCTAATTAAATGAGAACCTTTCTTCTCCCTTCCTTTTATACTCCTCTAGGTAAAACTTGGAGAGGTAACCAAGGCAAAAGATTAAGCCTATGGACACTGGGATTGGTAGTATTGCTACAAATGAGAATCATTTATCCTATATGGAGAGTAAGTCAGGAAACACATGTGAATAACCACTTAGCATACATTTTTATGCAACGTTGTCACACTGTAAAATGTCATTTGCTACTATGTTTATTCACATCAGGTGGGTGATGGTTTGTGAGAATAATCAGCTTGATTGTGCAGGGAAAACAAGCTACATTTTCTTTGTGTGTGTGTATATATATATATATATATATATATATATATATATATATATATATGGTAGAGTGGTAAGCAACTTCAGGCTGCAGTACAAGGATAAGGGCAATCGTAGAAATAGCCTACATGTTCTATGGAGTAAAATCAGTTCCCTAAGATGCTGCATGAGTTCAAAACATGAAGATGTCAGATGTGGTTAAGAAGATCTAGACTAACTTCAAGCCAGAGGTGGTACCTACGGCTCGATACATAAGCAGAAATCACAATAGGTTGACAGTTCAAAGGTACTTCAGATGGAGGGAATGACAAAAGGCAAGATGCAGAAAAAGAAAGACAAAGTGCATGTACCAGTGGTAACAGACATTGATTTCTGAGGTGGATGTATCTTCAAATAGACATGTGGAGCAGGCGGTCAGGAATTTTTCTACAATGTAGAGTTGAACATCTTCTGGGTTGAGGTGAGGGTTGGCCTAAGGAAGACATCTGGAGAGAAGAGATGAGACCAGTCGATAGGATTTTGAGTTTCACCTACATTTTGTTCAATAAACAGGGAAACAATAAACAGTACAAAAAAAATGAAGGACAGCGCAGTGAACCTAAAGATAAGGGGCATTTAAGAAAGGTGAACTGTGGAGATGAGGACCAAGAAGAGGCAACTTAGCCAAGGGGAGCAGATGTAGAAGGAAGACCTCCAGCTCGGCAGGGTTACAGCAGAGATGGGAGGTAGTGCTAGTCCACCAGCCAGGACGGCATTCTCCCTCACACTCAAGAGCAGCCCTGTAGCCTCTCCATCCCTCTCCCCGGAGATCCTGCAGCAGAAGCCGAGGGAGGGTTCATTCCCAAGAATGGAGGCTCGGATGGCACAGGCCTCTCAACTTCAGGTGCTCAATGAATTTACCCTGAAGGACTGGCAGGACAGAGGGACACCAGATTTAGTCGTAGTAAATAACCAGGTGCCTGGGGCTGGAAATACCAGCAAGGTCAGTTATGACCGATTCCAGACATAAAGTAACCCTGAATAACACAGTGATATGCAATCACATATGTTTCATCGAAAAGGCATATCTTATTTGGAATTGTGCTGCATCTCTTACAGCTATTTATTAAGCTATCTTATTTTTTTCAAGAAATTGAAAATAGATATTTTTTAATATTTGGTTTTGCCTTTAGTGTATTTTGTTTCTGCCTTAAAGTGAAAATTCAATAATTCAAAGGTGTTAAAAAGTAACATATACTCACATTGTCATCTTTTGTAGGGAAGTCTTTAAAAGGATTATTTTAAAAAATATCTCCCAATTAAGATTTCCTATTTGGGTTGGGTTTTTAAATTTTATATTGATAATAAACATAAGTAAAAAATATACAGAATAAAGTAGGTGGAACTTGATTTATTTTCTAATAAATGCATTGTTAAAGCATTCCAAAAGTCATGAGTTAAATTTAAATCTGATTACTTATTAACAAGTAAACAGGAGATTCTCAGGAACAAAGAAGGCATTCTTTCATATATAAAAATGAGAAGAAAGCTCTCTTTTAAAAGGAACATTCTATCCCAAGATTATTACAAGGTTTACAATAGAGGAGGATGTGGTGAGGAAAGGGATTTGTTTAAATTTAATTTTCTAAAAGCTCATGTGGACATATAAAATTAGAATTCTGAAGTCAACAAAAGGTATTTTTGTACAATATTGGAAATTTTTACAACAAGCATCTGGAGAAAGCTTTCTTTTCAGAAGCATGGGGCATCGCACTTGTTGCTTTGACAGGAGATAAACTTGGAGATTGTATGTTCAGTTTCTTCTCCCAGAGTCGTTGATCAACAAAGTCACTTCCCCTCCCCTGAGAAAGAATCAGAGAAGAGATAAAAAGTGGATGAAAGTGTTTCTTCCCTCCCCTCTAGGATACAGAAACCACAAAATAAAAAATGTCTTCCCCTCACACCTATCCACAGAGTGGCCAGACATTCTGGTTTACCAGGGACAGTTACAACTTGCATTGGTTGTTCTAGTGTGATGATTCATTGTGCATCTTGAAACCCTCAAATCTGTCCCAATTTAGGCAATAAATTATATGGGCATCATACATATGTAGCAATGGTCCTGTGTAGACTCAGGAGAAGTATGATATCAAAAATACAAGTATCTTAATACTTTCTACTTCGCTTACAAAATGGAGAAATAAGATATCAAAGGGGGAAAAAGATTACAAAATCAAACATCGAATAAAAGTGGTGACATCAAATAGGATACATTGATTTACTAACTTCATTTGTCATTTCTGAGAGTTTAAACCACTTAGAAACAAGAATAGGTTTTTCCCATTATAAATTTAACTGTGAAATTGTTAATCATCTTCAATAAACCAATGTGTCCCATTCCATTCCTTCTCTTCATGCGAGCAAAAGTTTCAGATAACCTTTGATTCAAGCTAATGAGTACACTGAAATATTTAATCTCATTTTGAGAGAATAGTAAGGTATGTGGATACCAAATAGACGAAAATACTTTTCAGGATAAATAATTCCTAATGCCACCCTCACTCCCCACTTTAAGTTTCAAAAAATAGTTTGTTTTTTTTTTTACATTTTTAGTATATTTAACAAGATTTCTTTAGATGCTTCAACAAGGAAACCAAATAGATGAGAAATAACATAGAAATGCTTAAATGAATCATATTCTCATGGGTCAAAGAGGGACAAGGAGATGGGTGTTGGTGAAGGCAGATTCATGAACTCTACACTGTAAGGAATTTATAGGCCTTTGGATGAAACAGACTTAAAGGATGATGTTGCACAAAACATTTTATTTCAAAACAACATTGAGATTTCAAATGGGTCTGATGCCAGAAGGAACTTTAAACATGCAGAGAAAGAGAGTGATTTCATTCTAATTAAATCATAGCAGATGATGTGCATATTTGATTTTTCCAGTACCAAAAGAAAGGAAAGTTCTATTTTTATTTTATAATGAATTTGTGTACCAAAAAAATGTATTCAGAATAAACAAAACTACCTTGGTATAGAAATTAAAGACAGACCTACATTAAAATACAAGAAGACATACCTTTGGTAGAAAAATTATCTGATAAAAAGAACAAAAATAACAAAATAACGTGGAGCCGAAATGATTAAATGAAAAACTATTAACAAAAATGTTAGCAAAAAGATTTTTGATTGTCTTTCAAGTTACTATATTTTTTAAAACTCTATCAAAAGGATACTAAGGATAGGGAATTGAAAATGTTGGCTAAAAGGGATCTATGAAAATAATATTTTTCTGTATTGCCTTTTTTAAAATTATTTTTATTTAGCTTTTAATTTTTTACAGATTGCATTTAACAAGAAAACTAAAAGGAAATTAAATGAAGAAATAATGGTGTCTTCGTGTAAAGCAATGAGGAAAAGAAAGAGGAAAGTATATTGAGTGTAACTTAGTCAAAGGGAAGAAGCATTACTTTAACCCTAACAGACTCTGTAACAGTCTACTGATATCTCCAGGGCTAACATTGATGTCTGGAGTCTTTCCCCTGAGTGATTGTATAGCCTTTTACAGTTCTCCCTGTTTGTGTTCTTGCTCCCTCCAATCTAGTTTCTAGCACTGTGTCTTCTTGAAAACTTAAGCCAGAAAATGGAAGTTCTCTGCTCACAGCTTTTATATGGCTTCCCATTTCTCTCAAGGTTTCACATGATGGGGCATGGTTACCTTTCTGATGTCCTTCCTATCTCCCTCCCTTTAATGTCCCTACAAATGACCAAGCATGTGTCTCCCACAGAGTCTTGGCTCCAGCTCAGAGATTCTCAAAGGTGGCCCGGGACCCTTTAGGAGATCAGTAAGGGTTTTTTTGTTTTGTTTTGTTTGTTTTGTTTTGTCTGTAAACAAATGGGGTACAACTTGTTTCTCTGGTTGTACATGAAGTAGAGGCATACTGTTTGTGTAATCATACATTTACATAGAGTAATGGTGCTTGATTCATTCTGTTTTTTTTTTCCTTCCCCCCCACCCCTCCCACCCCTCTTTTCCCTATGTACAGTCCCTCCTTCCTCCATTCTTGCCCCCCTCCCACCCCTCATTATTTGTCATCATCCACTTATCAGAAAGATCATTTGTCCTTTGGATTTTTGAGATTGGCTTATCTCAGCATGATATTCTCCAATTTCATCTATTTACCTGCAAATGCCATAATTTTATTCTTCTTTATGTCTGAGTAATATTCCATTGTGTGTGTATATGTATGTGTATATATATATATCACAGTTTCTTTATCCATTCATCAATTGAAGGGCATCTAGATTGGTTCCACAATCTGGCTATTGTGAATTGAGCAGCTATGAACATCGATGTGGCTGCATCACTATAGTATGCTGATTTTAAGTCCTTTGGGTATAGGCAGAGGAGTGGGATAGCTGGGTCAAATGGTTCCATTCCAAGTTTTCTAAGGAATCTCCACACTGCTTTCCAGAGTAGCTGCACTAATTTGCAACCCCACCAGCAATGCATGAGTGTACCTTTTTCTCCACATCCTCGCCAACACCTATTGTTGCTTGTATTCTTGATAATCACCATTCTAATTGGGGCGAGATGGAATCTTAGGGTAGTATTGATTTGCATTTCTCTTATTACTAGAGATGTTGAACATTTTTTCATATATCTATTGATTGCTTGTAGATCTTCTTCTGTGAAGTGTCTGCTCATTTCCTTAGCCCATTTGTTGATTGGGTTATTTGTATTCTTGTATTACAAGAATATAAAAGAGTCCTGAGACCAAAATATTGAGAATCACTTCTCTAGCAAGTTCACTCAGCTCAGAGTGCTCTGCCCTCAGCTGTCTGTTGGACTGTTTTCACACTTTCTTGAAGATTGGCTTGCACAGGTGTTCCTTGACTTACCATGGTGTTACATCCTTTTGAACCCATGGTAGAGTGGAAATATCCCAATTTGAAAATGCATCAACTACATTTGCATGGATCTAACCTACAGAACATCATAGGTTAGCATCCCAAAGCACTTATAGAGTGTCTGTTGCTGACTCTTGTGACAGCATGACTGACCAGGCACAAAAGCTAGTTGGCCCTGCCCAATATGGCAAGAAAGACTCAAATGGCATACTGCTAGCCTGGGGAAAGACCAAAGTTCAAAATTCTAAGTATGGCTTCTACTGAGTGCATGTCACTTTTGCTCCATCATAATGAAATTGAAAAATCTGGCTCTCTGTTTCCTACTTGTCATACACTAAGCTGCTTCCCTCCAACATGCTCTTCTGCCATGATGTTCTGCCTCGCATCAGGCCCAGAACTATGTAATTGGCCAACCAATGACTGAACATCTGAAACCTTTTATTTACCAACAAGGAAAGGAAAGTAAGCCTGCTCTGCTAGAGGTGTACTAAAAAACAGGTCGGACTTCTCTGATCCATCATGAATCTGGACTGAGACTTCTTCACTAATGGGAGCAACTTCGTGGACAAGCAGATAGCTGGATATGTCATAATCATGGAAAAACAGGTCACCACCAAGATTGGAATCACCTCTTCATCCCTTTTGACAAAAGATCCAGAAGAGAGAAGTGAAGCAACAGGTTGAGTTATTTGTCCTTTGGTTCATGGACCCCAGAAATGAAGGAATCCAGACTTTGGGACTGGAACCAGCAGGTCAGAGAAATGACTATATCTCTCTCAAGGCCACAAATGAATTATAACTACTGATAACCAAGTGCACTTAGAATGTAGTCTTTGCATTCCCTCTTTCAAACCACACTGTTCCCACAGGTGGTCAGAATCACTGCCTGTAAGTCTGGTGTCCACTGTGTATTCTCCTCTGCTAGCAAAGAAATAACACCTCTTTATCCTTTTTTCTTTTTTTTTTTTTTTTTTTTCAAAAAAAGAAAGAAAGAAAGAAAGAAAGAAAGAAAGAAAGAAAGAAAGAAAGGAATGAAAAGGAAGGAAAAGAAGAGAAAAGAAAAGAAAAGACATATGAAGTCAAAGCATTTCCCTGGGAGTTCTTCAAATCCCAGACTTTGACTCTCCCTCACCTTGCTCTACTTTTTCTCTTTTCTGTGACATTTATTATCTCCCAACAGGCTATACAATTATAATTATGATAGGAAATGCAAGCTTCAAAGGGTAAATTGTCTGTCTTGCTCACTGACATTTCCCAAGCACATGGGAGAGTGCCTAATATACAGCACTGTGGGACAAATGAATGAGGAAGAGTTGATGAAAAAGAGTTGTTAAAAATTTCCAAAACATGTTGAAGCCATGACGTTACAAAATAAAACAAGCAATACATACATTAACACTATGTAATAAATAATTGGGGAAAATGCTTAAGTGTTTACATAGGTATGTATTTCATATTTATATGTTTATATTTATGCATATTAATATGTCAATATGTATATATAATGGTAAAAAAGCAATATGATGATAACTTTATCTGAAGAAAAATACTTCGGAAGGTTTTGTACCAGTAATTATATATTACAGCTTGAAAGAAATACACCAGTTCATTAGTTAAAACTTGTCCATATGGCCCCACACAACCAAAAAAGACACCCCAAATATAATCTTACCTTATCTGAAGACAAAAAGCTACAAAAACTCGATTAATAACTCTACTACATGCTGCAGTTGTGTTTCAAATTTGGTAATACAATTTTTAACATAGTTTTATAAATTCCTTGTGAAAAGTGATTCAGAATAGCGATTATGAAAAAAGTAAATAAATGCTAATTCATTATGAATTCTTGACTTATACAGGAAAAATGGTTAAGATTTGTCACATTCTCATAATGAACCTCATTAATGGTCTACACTTGACAACTTTCACTCATTCCTTACCTCTTCCCTTCCTTTCTTCTGTTTTTCTTTTCTCTTTCAGCAAACATTTATTGACCTTTTCTATGGAACTCTAAAGATTCTAGGTAATGGAAATATAAGAGTGAATAGACAAGATTCCTGCTCTGCAGAACTTACAGTCCGCCAGGAAACCCTGTACACAAAAGGTAACAATTTTTTAAAAAATCAAGTCATAGAATTTGATAAATGTTATCAGGGAGACAAGTATTTGATAAGAATAAGAAAAATAGTCAGGAAAGCCTTTCTATAGTGAAGTCTGAGTTGAGATCTGAAGACTGTAAAGGAGCAAGTCTTGCTGAGATCTAGAGGAAGAGAATTCCAGACACAGAACACATGCAAAAGTCCTGGCATAACGGAAATATCAAGAGGGCTTGTTGCCTGCAGCTGTGAAGAAGGGAAGAAAGTGGTGGGAGGTGGAGTTAGACAATCAGAAATCAAACCACACAGGGCTTGGTGAAGGAAAGTAATGGATTTAGGGTTTTAAGAACAATAGAAAGTCATTAAAGAGTTTTAAGCAGGATACTGAAAAGATTTATTTTATGCTTTTAAAAGACCATATTGGCTTCTTGGTGAAAAAAATAGAACACACAGGAGACAGGATGCTAACTGCAGAAATGCATTTGGTTTTTTTATTAAATTTAAATAATGGAGAGGCAGAAAACAGAACACTCAACACATATTTGGTAAGAGATACAGCTGATTTCCTGCTGCATTAGATAATAGAGATGAAAGAAAAGGGAAGAGTTAAAGACCAAGAAAACCAGCAAAATGGTGAGGACATTTTTTGAAATAAAAGATATGGTGAAGTAAGAAATAGGAATTATGGGTAATCAAGAGTTCTTTATTGAACATAATGAATTTGATATGTTTCCTAAATATTCTAAAGGAGATGTCTGGCATTCTGGAAGTTTTAAGTTGATATTTACATTTATTAAGAACTTATGTGAAAGTCATTTATTAAGCATTTATGTTCTTTTGTATGTGTAGCAGGATCATAAAGCTAACTCATACTGGAATATATAAAATGTCATTTCTTTACTTTATTTACAACTACTCCAGTCTTCAGTTTGAATTTCCCATAACTGAGTAGGAAAAAAAAATAAATTAAATGTCCAATTATGTTTAAATTTAATCCAATCTAACATTTGAAAATGACGTTCTTTTTTCTGTAATAAAAATGCTCAATCTCATAGAAAAACAGTCTCCTCCATTCTTCTATCTCTTCTTCCTAAAGATGGTGTCCTTTAGTGTGGGGCAAGGTGGGGTTGCTAATCAAACCTTCTGGCAACAGGAAAAAGTAAGTGGTCTTCAGTGTCATGTCCTCAGACTAGGGTTTTAATGCAATGTCCTTTAGCCACTTGGATGCTGTTACTTACCCTGGTGATATTTAAGACTGAATTTAAGTATGGTATGACTGCAATTTTATTTTTCCAACCTCAGCAATGGCCTGGTATTCAGGTTATTCAGGTCTTGTACTACCTCCTGCTGGTCCAGAGAAGTGTCCTAAGTCTAGTTGTGCCTCCAGTGTAGGGTAACTTTCTTCTAAAATACCAATCTCTTCTACAACGCTGTGGGGACTCCCTCCAGCAAACTCTCCAGCTAGGTGCTCAGAAACCTGGGGTCAGTCTATACCACAGGCCAGGAAAACTAAATCTCCAGGCCTTCTTCTGCCCAATCATAGTTCATTTTTATGTGACTGTGCTCCAAACTAGCACACTTCAGTCAGCATATTTGCTTCCTTCCGGAGTCTCAAAGATTGAGTGAGAGAGTAAAATTGTGCCTCATCACTCCCTGTATTCTTATTTAATTGAAGAATGTCCAGCACTGGCAGAGTCAAAAACCCAGAGAGGGAAAACTGCACAGGGAAAGATCAGCTTCCCTCATTCTCTCTCACTCTCCTCTGGTTTCCATAGCTCACCTTAGTGCAAAGAGGAACAGGTTTTGCCCCAGAAAGGCTCTGACAGTCACAGGCAGAAGGGGTGACATCCTTCTATCAGTGGAGAACTGATGTCTACAAGCTGACAGAGTTACTGTCTTGACATATAGACTCACATATATATGTGCAGAAATTGTATTTATTCTTTCTGTTTGCATTCTGCATATAACAAATTTTAAATTCATCCTGTACAAATAGAAGCCTTCTTAAAACCAACATAAAAATCATGAACTCAGGAAGGCAGCAAAAATGATATTATTAATTTTTCAAATATTACTCAAAATATATTTATTATATGATGAAATCAACCCTCATGCCAAATTTAATATCACTCCCATTTTAGAGATGAGGAAAGTTATGCTTATGGATTTATATAATGTTATAAAATGACATTACTGGGACTCCTGCCAGCTCTGTCTAGAAAACTCCTGCTAAAATGTCTTTTCTTAAAATGTTTGCAATTAATCCTTTATAAAGAGTGGAAAACAAAACTCAAGGATTTAAAACCAATGCATGATGCAAATAAATACAAAGTGATTTAAAATCTGCATGCTACCAGAAGCTCCAAAGGCAAATATTCTGAATCAAGTAATGTATCCATTGGGAATGGCATGAGAGAGCAGCAAAATCTTGCAGAGAGAAAACTGACTTTATCCATTAATCCTAAAATGTTAGTATCTTACTACAGTAGAAGTCAGAAGTTTATTTTTGTTCACATTACATTTCCCACAGAATCAACAGAACTTTCTGCTCCATCAGCCTCTCAGAGACCCAGGCCAATGGAGCTGCCATCTAGTCATTGCATCATCCTGAGCATCCAGCCTCCTCAGAATTCTGCACAGAGAAACAAACTTGAGAATTTTGCCTGAGTTTCTCACTACCTCAACCTGAAAATGGTACCTTTACATGCACTAGTATTTCGTTGATCAAAATTTGTTGTGTGGACCTATCTAATTTCAAAGGGACCAAGAATGTAGGAGAGTAAATGGAAGATTTGACCTTCCTCTGTCATAGCACCATGAACATGATTCACATACCCATGCACCTAATTTCAGCTTTCTTTTCCAAGGTTGCTTTTAGGTTCAACATAAATATTATTATTCTTTACACTTCATGGTTGGAAAAGAATATTGCAAAATCTTTATTAAAGACCAAATTATGGCTCTAAGATCTTTGTGGGTTATTTTTTAAATGAAGTAGTATTTATGGGATGAAGAAATATACCTACCTCTACACCTTTTAAGAATAGGGCACCAAGCAATAGAAGGTTGGAGGATCTGTTGATTGTAGTTTCTATAACCACAGCCTGCCTATAATTGCCTGGACTTACTTCTTGTTTAAATATACAAAAGGAACTGAAACATCTGACTGTGTCACAACTAGCTCTCCACTACCAGCAACGAGTTTCCAATTTCAAAATTCCTATTGCATCACAGAGTCTTGAATAGCAGAATCTTGGGACTTTGAATATTAACTAAGGTTACTTAAAACTCACTCTAAAAATTCCCTTCAAGATTAAGTGCTGTCTTTAGGAAATGAAAGGAAGTAGCACCATCTGGTGGTTAAAAAGGAAGATTTTAAGGAATTGCTGATTGAGGAAACTGCAATTTTAGGCATTCGTTAAAATTAGTGTTATTATCATTGATGAAGTTTAAGTTTCCAAATAAAAGATTTTTGAGAGCTTTGGAATTGGAATCTGAGAGATTAAACCATTTCCTCAAAAATAAGGATAAATGAAGGTGCATCATTTTCCAAAGTACCACTTCTTATTGATAGCTATAAAGATGAAACCCAGGTAAACTGTAGCAGGTTCTATTAATGGTGAGATGATGATTTACAACCTGAGACCATTTACATCAAAGAGACAAGTGCCTTGATACTTTTAGAAAGTTATGTATGCTACACCAAAGCCCTTAGCACTTTAGGCCCTTCACATCTATTTGTTGCCCAGCATTCAGAAATAGCAAGACATCAAGGATATGTACTTTTGATTTGCATTTCTCTGATTGCTAAGAATATGAAATTTTTTTCATATATCTGTTGGCCTTTTGTATTTCAAAACAACACTGAGATTTAATCTTACTCCAGATAGAATGGCAATCAAGAATACAAATAATAATAAATGCTGGCAAGAATGTAGGGATAAAAGAACACATAAACTGTTGGTAGTGTTGTTAGTACAACCACTATGGTCAGTAGGTAGGTTCCTCAAAAGACCAGAAATGGAACTACTATATAAGCCAGCTATATCACACCTGGGCATTTATCCAAAAGAACTAAAGTTAACATACTACAGCAATATATGCATGCCCATGTTTATAGCAGTGTGATTTACAATAGCCCACCAAGTTGTGGAGGCAGACTAGGTACACATCAATGGGCGAATAAAGAAAATATCATATATATATAATGGAATTTTATATGGCCATTAAAAAGAAGGAAATTGTCATTTTCAGGTAAATGGATGGAACTGAAGGATAGCATATAAGTGAAATTAGCCAGTCTCAGAAAGTCAAAAGTCCTATATTTTCTCTCATGTGGAAGTTAGAGAGAAAAAAGAGAGGGGGATTTTCACAAAATTCAAAGAGACCAGTAGAATAGAGGATGAGAATGGGGTAGAGAGGAAGGAAGAGAAAGGGGAGGTACTAGGCAAAGAAAATGACCAAATTAGTTATGGGCATACACAAATATATCACAATGAATCCCACAACTTTGTATAATTATAATGCATCAATAATAAAAAATACAATGAACTTCCATCTCATCCATTTGGAATAATAGTCATTAAGAATACAAATAACACTAAGTGCCAGGGAGGATGTGGGAAAAAGGAATTTTTATACACTTTTGGTGGGAATGTAAATTAGTACAGCCATTATGGAAATCAGTATGGAGGTTCCTCAGAAAGCTACAAATAGAATGACTATATGATCCAGTTATAATGCCTCTTAGTATTTATACAAAAGAATTAAAGTCAGCAAACTACACAGATACCTGTGTATCCACATTTACCACATAATGATTCTCAATAACCAATTTATGGAGTAACCCTAGATGCCCATCAACAGATGAATGAATAAAGAAAATGTGGTACATATACACAATGGAGTATTATTCCATCATAAAAAATAATGAAATCATGACATTTTCAGGAAAATGGATGAAAATAGAGATCATCACATTAACTGAAATAAACTAGGTTCAAAAAGACAAGTATCACATGTTTTCTCTCATATGAAGAATCTGGGGGGTGGGGAAGATGACATGACTGTATAAGTGAGACTATTAGGGAAGAAGAAGGGGATCCGGGAGTAGGGAGGGAGGGAAAAGGTGAGTAATGGAAAGGTGGAAATGATCAAAATGTTACATGCACGTGCAAATGTGCCACAGTGCAACCCGCTATCCCATGGAGTTCATAGGCACTGATGTAAAAAAGAAACCAGTGGCAAGGATTTTCAACAAAGGCAAGAAAAATGAGTTTTTGACTTTTCAGTTTTTAACGTATCTGTGTTCCATTCACTTAACTGACATTTTTATCAGAATTTTATCATTACTTCCTTGAGAAATTAAGTTTGGAGTTTTATGTAGCCATTTCTGAAAGGTTAACAGAGCAGCAACATAATGGACCCATCCTGGAATCTCTCCCTGACACCTTCTCTGATCTTCTCCTGCGCTGTTCAACAGTGAAGAAAGAATACAGGCCTTTTTCCACAGGCAGGGCAGGGTACAGCAAGTAAATGCAGGAGCCTCCTATAATGTGCTATCCACTGTTTTATCACTGAACTTCATTCAGCAGGCTTATTTTACCATTTTACTTTGAAAGGTACTTTTGACTTTGTTCCATGTGAATACCAAAACCATGTGTGTCTAATAGTATCCAAACAATAAGTTCTAGTTAGTAGGCTTGGGAGCTCAAGAAAGATGGCATGGCCCAGAGCTGGAGAGCCCAGAGTCTTGAATCAGACTCCCTGATATTATTTCCATATTCATTTAGTTTTGAGATCTTGTTACTGTCTTAGCTATCACATACACATCTCATGTGCCATCCTGCCCACTCTGAGCAACCACTAATCTACTGGTATCTTTGGATTTGCCTATTTGGGACATTTTGCATGGATAAAATCATACAATATGTGGTCTTTTTTTGACGTGGCTTTCA
This sequence comes from Sciurus vulgaris, assembly GCF_902686455.1. NCBI lineage: Eukaryota > Metazoa > Chordata > Mammalia > Rodentia > Sciuridae > Sciurus > Sciurus vulgaris. Next base: position 29,797,851 of record NC_136468.1, read on the forward strand.
TTTAACATAATGTCTTCCAGTTTCATCTATATTGTCATACTTATCAGTACTCCATTCCTGTTGATGGCTGAATCGTATTCCATTGTGTGTGTCTATGCTACGTTTGTTTATCCATTCATATCTGGATGAACATTTGGGTTACTACGACTTTCGGTTATTATTGAAACCAAGCCCTTGTCCCAGAGCAGCAGTGCAGACAGTCTGGATGCACAGGCCATGACTGCGTGGAGCCCACCAGGCCAGCACAGGCCTGAGATGCAACTAAGCCAGCCGAGGGGAGCCAAGACAAACTGACCTGTGACCCCCTTGGGGGTTTTGCCTGGGCCAGATGAGCACTGAGAAAATGGAAGTGGGGGTAGACTTGGGATTACAGGAAAGTTACTCAATGGCTAACCAATATCAAAGATACTTTCCAAGAAACGATCAGCATAAGTTGGGACCAACTTATGCTTACAATGGAGAGCACATTATAGGGGCATTGGTACATTATTCAAATGTGGATTAGCATGAATTTGAACCAATAGCATTGACTCAAAAATCATATAAACCCTTAGACTAGCACACTCAAGGGATAGCCCCCATCCCATCCCAACTCTCCTGTGCTCTTCCAGCTCCCTCTCTCCCTTTGGCAACTCTGTCTCTTTTCTTCCCACTTAAATGAGTCCTACTTTCTTACACTCATCTCTCCTTCTCTGTGAATTTTATTCTTTGAATTTGCTAGACAAGAACCTAGAAAGAAGAAAGTGAGCTGCTGGAATCTGCTGTGACACTGACGTGCGCAGCCCACCATTAAGAGTCTCAATATGCCACTCATTGTAGTGGAGAAGAATCCAGCTTTGCCAGCTGCCACCCTCAGAGCTGATGCTGGCAGGCATTCCCCACCTCGATGAACTGCTAACACTAAAACGAGCTTTCTCGGCTGCAGAGACCTAAGCTTACGCAAAGCAGATGCTGAGAAACTCCAGTCTCATTATGAATAATGACACTATGAACATTGATACACAAGTTATTGCGTGGATATGTTTTCATTTCTGTTGAACCTATGAATAGAATTATTCAGTTATACAGTAACTAGATGTTATGTGTTAGGGAACTTTCTACTGTTCTGAAAAATACCTGAGATAAATTAACTTAAAAGAAGAAAGGTTTATTTTGGTTTGCATTTGAGAGTTTTCAGTCGATGGTGACTCAGTGCTCTTGTGGCATAACACATCATGGCAGGGTGTGTGGCAGAGGAGGGCTGTTTACCCCGTGGCAGCCAGGAAGCAAAGGGAGAAGGGAAGGGGTCATGGTCCCAGTATCCCCTCCCAAGGCACATCCCCAGTGACCTTGTGTCCTTCTACTAGGCCCCACCTCCTAAAGGTTCCTCCACCTCCCAATTGTGCCCCAAGTTTTTAACATTGATCTTTGGGGGACATTCAAGAACCAAACTCCAGCATCAGACTACCTAATTTTCAATCCTGGTTCTATTATTGCTCCTTGCTCTATATGCTTGGTCAAATTATGCCTCAAGTTTCTTTATCTAAAATGATACCAACAGCATCCCATATGACTGTAAAAAAGGTTAAACAAGTTATTATTTAGAAAACTCATTTTATAATTCTAAATACCATATATATGTTTGTTAACAACAAACAAACAAAAAACACCACACACAACAACAACAACAACAGCAACTACTGGATTCTTTTCCTGAAAGATTTTGCAAGAATCCTGAAACCGGAGGCATGAAAGGAATCCTCTCAGATTTGGTCAGGTCTGGACAACTCTCCTGCGCTCTTCCAGCTCCGAAGCATTTTCTGTTCTTCAGTGATGTTGAGCCCCTCTGACCTGTAGTTCAACTGCTTCTTGCCTACAGGGCCTGACAGGCATTTATAAATAGTCCTTATCTTTGCATTGTCAGAAGTTCAAAGTTCACCTAAATACAAGTGTTGTAGAGGCCTCGTTTCCTCGTGATATGATTTGTAAATAGTTGTCTTCCTGCTTTCTCATAACCCCTGAGGAAGGTTCTTACCTGTTTTCTTGGCTTTATACGTTTAACCTAAGTGTCCTATGTTATGTCTCTCTCACGCAGTCCTTGAGGAACCAGTTTCATTCTGATCCATTTTTGGTAAGAATCACTTGTTCATTGTGTTCAAGCTGTGTGGCTCTCATCATGATGTATTACCACGACTCTTCCTGGATAAATTAACATCCCTCTAATAATTATTCTGATTAACTAATCATGCTTACAGCTGTGTAGGACACATTGCTAGTGAGTCCCCAAGTTCTGAAATGCTATGTGTAACTTCATGACCCGGATGACCTTGGGTCTCGGATTTTCTTACTATAGAAATACTTGGGTTGATATAAAAACAAAGCATGTTTAGAGTCAGCTGGTTAGTAAATACATTGAAATGTTCTTAAGCAAAAAAGACAAAAAGGAATTACATTTACTAAGAGTTCACTGTGTGGCAGGCTGCATTGCTTTAAGGAATATTTTGGACCGGTCTAGTTTGGAGACAGTCCTGTGTGTCCTGAATTGCACAACTTCCTGTAGTAGACTGTTCCACAGGCTTCTGGATCATCACAGAATGTTCTGAAGCACCAAGACATACCCAGACACACACTTTGGTTTGCAGGATCCTAGCATATAAGTAGCGGAGAATTCAAACCTGTTCCACCTGTTGTTATCAGGCATCCACAAACCATTCCTGAAGAGTGGGATCCCCTGAAAGAGGCTGGTCTGGAGAAAGAGATCTCAGAGACTATGAGAAAAGATCTGGAAGAGTAGGCCTGAGCTGAAAAGCTTGACTGAATAATAGATGGAACAGTGGATTGTGGTAGCAGGAGACTGAACTTGACCTTCCCTGATTTAGGTCCCTTTTTCCTAAGCACTGATGTGCAATGGAAGGAGAAGGCTAGGATATAAGTAACAGACGTGTTTCTAGGGACCTAACTATTCTTTCGTGAGAATTATCTCTGACCATGAGAGTCTCAAGAAGTTTTCTAACTGGCCAGAGAGAGTTAAACAAGAGACCAGCAGTCCAGGGTTTAAACACCACGTGAGAATACAAGTACTATGGCTAAACCTCACCCTTAGAACCTCCAAGACAGAATAAATTAATGAGAGGGACTTCTACCAAAGGACTTAATTTTTACTAACCAAGCATATTTGGGCTCAAAGTTTTAAGGTTTATGCTGTTATTACATTTGTGAAATATTTATATGTCTTAGGGCTAGAGAGATTATTTACAATTAATCTTCACATTTAATTTTAAAGAGTAAAACCTTTGGTAATTTACTTAAGTGCACAGAGATAATAAGAGGCACTGCCAAGAATCAAAACCTGATCTATCTGACACCAATAGCCAGGCTCTTTCTTCCATACCTTAAAGCTTCTCAAGATATAGAAGATTTCACGGAGCATAACCAAGACACCTTTATAATGTTGCAAATAATAGTGATAAAAAGCATGTAAATAGAGCAGTTGCTATATGCTTTGTGATTTCCTTGTGCAATAGTATGATTTACTCAGAAATTTGTTAGTATTTTGATTTTTTTTTTTTTTTTTTTTTTTCCTGTTGTTCTTTCTTCGGTGAGAGAACAATGCCAGGGTTTTAAGCCCTGGATGTCTGGATTTCCCTCATCCACAGTGAGAGTTAATAGGACTCATTTCAAAGCCATCAGGCAATGAATAAATAAACTGAACTCTCCCAAAAGGATAAAAATGGAAGTTCTGGGACTGTGTCCAACCCTGGAGTTGGTTCTACTGATAGAAACATGGGGACATTCTGAATTTCTGCAAGTTCTTGGACGCAACATTCTGGAGATAGCAAGTCCTCATGGGAGAACGAATGCTTAGGTGCAGGTGAGAGTTAACTGGCCATAAAACGCTGTGTCTTGGGTATTTTGTGGAAGACATTTGTGACTAAGCAGTCATCAGAGAGATACATTTTGAGGGATTATCATGTTAGCCCTCCGAAGGAGACTTTCTCCTTTCTCCCAAGGAGTCTTTCAAAGGAGCAGTGTCCAACTACTAATAAGCATTTAGAAAACTGAGCTGCCATTCACCTTTATGAAGGCTGTGTATAAAGTGACCTGGTATATAACATCAAATGGAGCCAAAAGGGAAAAGGCCACTCCTATGGACCAAGAACGAGGCTCCCTCCCATTTTCTTAGGAGTATATAAGATCCAGGAATTTTGTAAGCTTCAAAGAGGATAACCTCAGCTCCTATGGAATTTATTGTTGACCTTGGTGCATTGCAACTTATAGTTTCATTTAGAAAAAGCAACATGACATCTGTTGCATCTTGAATGCCAAGGAGCTAGTCATACCTTTCTACAGACAATAACTCAGTTGCTACTCACATAACACATTACTCAAGTTTTATTATCATCCTCCTTTTACAGATAAAGAACTCAGACCTTAATTGAGCAACTTGTCTATGTTCACACAGCTCATAAGCTTTTCTAAATATGAATAATTCAGGCCTTCAAACTTTTCAGCTTCATGAAAATTTCTGCAACACAGCTCATTCATGTACCTTGAATACTATTCAAACTGTTTGTCACCACAAACTACATAAGCAAATTATTACCCAGCATAAACAGGATGTCTAACAGAATTCCCTCTTTAAAAAAACTCATTGATATTCAATTAAAAGTGTGACATAATAGAGCTATTCATACACAGGTATGTATTCAAATTAGTTGGATAGATAGAACATATATAAATAAAGGTACCTTGCACTAAGTTTCCAGAATTGCAAATAATAAATACTCTCAGAATTTTGGGTGAATCAATGAAAAGATCCTGAGATAACATGTCAGAACATATCAGTTCTAATTCTGATACCAGCTGTGCCCCCTTCTGACTCCAAAACTTCAAGACTGTTAATTTCTCTGTACCTCTGATATGCCATTTAAAGCCTGTTGATAAAATTTAAAAATAAAATAAAACCTGTGGTAGTAATATGGTCCTTTCTTTAATGTTGTATATGCATGTATGCTTACAAAACATAATGAGCTATGAATAAATGAAAGATTTTAGTGTTTCCTCCTCTTTATTAGTATCATGTCTTTACAATTCATAATAGCTGTGAGGATTAATTTCATGTGTCCATTCAACTAGAATATTTTTCCCAGCTCTCTGTCAAACATCAGTCTACATGCTGTTGTGAGAGGAGTTTTTTTAAGATAATATTTACATTAAAATCAGTAGACTTTGAGTAAAGTAGATTTCTCTTCATCCAATCAGCCAAAGGTCTAAGAAAAAAGACTGAGGTCCCCTCCAAAGAAGGAATTCTGTCTCCAGACTGCTTCAGAATCAAGACTGTGATGCAGACCCCTTACCAGAATCTCTAGCCTACTCACCAGTCCTCCAAATTCCAGACTTACCGGCCCCCACAATCACGGGATCCAGTTCCTTAAAGTCTTTCAATCCTTCTCCCTCTCTTACTCTGGTTCTCATTCATTCTCTGTCTGACCAATAACACACACACACCACCACCACACACCACACACACACCACACACACACACACACACAGAGTATATACATATGTGTATATGTGTATATATTTGATTCATTACTTCTGAGAACACTAGTACAACAGTTGTCCTGAAGTAAGAACTTCGATTAATAAGAAAAATGTGGAAAACAATCAAAAGGACTTCAAAATGTATTATTTTACTCTCAATATATTTTCTGTTGGTCAATCTTCAAATATTTATGAAGTAGCAAATAATAGAACATGTGCTTCATTATAATGCCTTCTATTATCACAATGAAGTTTGCACATTTAATACTATACCTAAGTAGGAAATCTGATGACATAAGCCTCTTCACCGCTGTCTGGGGTGGCCGACTTGCCTGTGGTGGTCTGAGTGTGGGTCTTCACTCAAGCTGTTCCTTGCATCACAAAACCTGCTCTCCCAATCATCCTTTGTCCAAGAAGGCTAGAGCCCATTCTCTAAGGCACGGCTCAACGACCCCTCTAAGCTACGATGCCCAATTCCTCTGGTTGAACATGGTCACTACCTCTTCTGAGCTCTGCACCTCTCATGCTGCTCCTCACCTCCTGTCCTGAATTATAGTTATTTGTGTTTTGTGCTGTTTCTACCTCTAGAAATAATAATCCCTTGGAGGGTAGCATTTACTGATAAATCATAGTTTTTACCAGAGCCCACTATAGCTGCTTGCTGAAGGTCTTGATAAATATGTGCTGAATGAATAAACTTCATGAGTCATTTCAGTCTCCAAAGTTTATGCTCTTTACCTTAATTGGTGCCATAAGAAGTTCTATAAGTAATTTCTATCAGAGTGACTATAATCTATTGTGTGGTAGTAGTCTGGTGAATATTGATTAGGTACCAAAGGGATTAAAATAGCAGTATAGGGCTTTAGCTAGCCAAAAACTGAGTTGAGCATTGGCTTAAAATGATCTTAAAATGACATTTTAACTGAGGAAATTTTATGAACAGAGGTAATAAAACAGCACGGGCTTTGAAATGTACACTGGTAACTTCACAGTAACCCAGGAACTTCCTGGTACTCACATGAAATGTTCTTGATATTTATCAGTGATATAAACCAACTGTTAAACATGTAACAAAAGCAAAGTACAAGGATCTGTGTACCCATCAAACATTTCACTTTCAAAGTTATTTCTGTGCACTCAATGAACAGTGTGTACTCTTCATCTAAATTCAGAACAGTTTACTAACTTCACAATATGTGAATAGACACAGTGCTACACTAAAAAAAAAAAAAAAAAAAAAAAAGACAGAACAACTTCTCAGGGGAACAAAGCATAACCAGGATCAATTTTACATCCCAGAATTTTAAAATTCCAATTTGGCATGTTTGATAGCCTATATTTCTTGTACATCTGGGGAAAAATGGATGGACATGTCACGATTGGAGAACAAAGGTGTTCTTGAGTTCAGTTCAACTAGTTTTACAGTTTCATTCATCTACAAGTTCCTATGACGAGAATAATTATATAAGAAAAAAAAAAAAAAAAAAGAATCCACAATATATTCCGTACATTCAGCTAATATTTTTTGGCAAATGACATACTGTGTTGACTGCTGGGTACTCAGCTACAAAGAAATAGCTTCTTTCTCAAGAAGAGCAGTGTCTGCTGGGAGGAAGTGGCCAAACACACCAAACCAGCTAGCTGGTAAGTCCTGATTGTTAGTCAATGCTATTTTGGTTTGCCCTGCTGTTGACTCACTGTGGTAAAATATATGATCTATTTTCCTGTCTTGCACCTGAAAGGGTAAAGTTTATTCTCTCTTTATAGGTAATTACCCCTCTTCAACTCAATAAACACAAAACTCTTCAGAAAAAGAAGGCTCAACTGTTTCAGGTTTGGGCCCATTGAGGAAGCTTGTATTTTCTCATCTCAGAAGGAGAGTGGATGGAGATTATTATTTGGAATTGAGGAGGGAAGTAACTCAGTCCTAAGGGTCCTAGAGGAGATTTAATTTTTTTTTTCTTGGTACCAAGGATTGAACGCACAGATGCTTACCCACATCTGTGACTCTTTTTTAATTTTTTTTATTTTTGAAACAGGTTCTCACTGAGTTGCTTAGGGCCTCACTAAGTTGCTGAGGCTGGCCTTGAACTCGTGATTCTCCTACCTCAGCCTCCTAAATTTCTGGGATTACTGGCGTGATAAATCATAGTTTTTACCAGAGCCCACTACAGCTGCTTGCTGAAGGTCTGGCGATTTCTTGAGGTGGTTAGGGACTCAGAGGTCTCATTCTCATTCAAAAACCCAACAGGTGGGCTGGGGATATAGCTCAGTTGGTAGAGTGCTTGCCTTGCATGCACAATGCCCTGGGTTCAATCCCTAGCACCGCAAAAAAAACTGACAGATGGAGGACCTCCAGAAATGCATTAAGGGGCCGGTGACTTGGTCCCTATTGTTTTGGCATTGTGATTCGTGGAGAATGCCAGGCTGCATTGAGTATGCATAAGAGTACTGTACAAGCAAGGAAAAGCCTACCTTCAAATAGGTCACCTGGACTTGAGCAACTGGTACGACAATGAGGCAACTAGAACAAACTCAAAATCAATAATCCCTTCCTCCATGATGATACAGTATCAGCTATATATTGCCCCTGGGAAATTTGAACAAAGCCAAACAAGTAATAATCAGCTCTCTAGTAATTAACACCAGACATGTTGACAAGGGAGTTCAGAGCAAGACATATTCTGAGTTTTCAAAATACAGTAATACAACTTTTGCCTCATGAAAGTCTAATACACCAAATTCATAACCCCTTATAGTTCAAATAGTTATCAATCCATAAATAAAGACCTAGTAAAATAAATCTAAACTAGAGAAGATGCTTTGTGCTGGAGTTTTACATAGAAGACAGCCACAACACATTTTCTTGATTTTAAAATTTATTAGTCACTTAGGGTCTTTCAGTGGGAACCTGTCTTAAAACTGATATATACTTTAAATATTCTATTTGTTTTACTTTGGTTTAAAAAAAAGTTGATATCTTAGAAGAGTATAACTCCCTGTTTGGAAATAAGGAGAAAGGATGATATGATAAAGAATTGCTTTTTTTAATTGATTCAAAAGATGAAGATTAAACAAAGTAGAGTAAGGACAGAAGGAAGAGTAAGGACAAAGTAGAGTAAGAACGGTGTGGAGGACGAAATGCACGAAAAATCAGCGAGTGCAAGAAAACCTGATCATCACTGGAAAGCAAACAATCCTGCACCTCTCTGAACCAAAATTATGTGTTGAGCATTTTCTTAGAGAATATGAAAAATTATATTAATAAAAAATTTTGCATAGGAACAAATTACTGATTGATTTCTATTGGCCAAAGCATAGTCAGTTCTCTGAAAATAAAAAATGTGACCACTTCCCTGGAAACATATTTGGAGATTAAAGTTTTAAATATAAAGATGAATCGTGTTCCCACTCAGTAGTGTTATGGCCTGTATTCTGTTGGACCTTAAGTTTTTGTCTGCTTGTGCACAAGAAAGCTCAAAAAGGTGATTTTAGCAAAGAGGGTATTGTTTTATATTTTCATTTTTGCTCAAGGGCTTACCCCTTTTGACAGGAATGGAACTGAAAATTTATACTTTGCCATGGATCGTAGATCAAAGTCTGAATTAGCTGGCAACATATATTCAATGCATCCAGGGCTGTGTAGCACTTTCATAGACTGGAATCCAGCTGAACTGTCCATGTGTCCCACACCTTCATCCAGCTCTGAATTCAAGGAACTTCAAGAAGCAAAGGGGAAATAAAGATGTTGTGGAAGGGATGAGAAAAGAAGCAGTACAGTACATTACTGTTTCAATGAATACTTTGGCAAGTACAATCTCTCTTGATCCTCACACAATTGCAACACAGGTATCATCATTCCCAATTTAAAGATCATGAAACTGAGGCTGCAGAAATTAACCTGCCTTAGACAGGTTGATTAGAGAATAAATAAGTAAGAATGTGAGGCTATGTCCTCTGAATCTCAACTCATATACCGTCTACTCCACATAGCAGGTACAGTTGTTATCTAATCCCAGTGAGAGTTTTCTGGTTTGTTGAAAGAAATCAACATTTAATTTTTCAATAAATGTTTATGGTGCAAGTACTAAAGCAAATGAAATAATGAAAATAAATTACCCAATTGGTTTAGGATAGTAAAACACCACTTCTCCTTTGCTTTACTCAATATTTGGAACTCAGCACAATTAACAGGCTTCTATTTGCTAATTGGTGAGGTCACAGCTCAGTATCTGATTTATTCTAAGATATGTACATTCACAAGAGCAAAAAGTACATATTCTGACCACGGGACTGCCAAGACTTCCCACATCCTGGAAGACTTCTTGCTTTCAATGGAGTTAGTAGCCATCATGAAAAGTGGCAAATGCAAATCGAAGCACATGTGGTTTGTAAAGTTCATCAGAGACTTAAGGTAAGCAAATTTATTTGTAGCAAAATACACACAATGAAAGTCCTTTCAGATAAACATTACTAAATAAAGTTGTTGAAATCCTGTGGATTTTTAACCACAAAGTAGTTTCCTAGTAATCAGTTTTGAATGCTGACAGGCTTGTTTTCTTCTGGGTTTCCTATTTCTGACCTCTCTAATTCCCATATTTAGCAACAGTAAGAATATTCCAAAATAATTCTTTCCAAGGACTCTCTGTCAGCAGCTGTGAAGCCTCTAAGCTTCTGTTTTCCTTTGGCTAGTCACTAAGTGAGGTCAGTTTGTGGTTTATGTCACATTTTCTAGTTGAACTGAGCAGCTTCTCACTGACAAAAAAGCAAAAATGTAGATTATCTGCATTCCAAGAATTTTAAAAACTGTTTATGATGTTGCTGTTATGTTGTACACACGGCCCATGCTAAATTTGACTGTTCTGCAAATTAGAAACAGTTCGAACTCATTCATATATTTTATTTTCATAAATAGCCTGAAATCTAAATGTTTAAAAAAAAAAAACTGGACATACTTTAAAATACCCGGGAAATTATTTAGTATACTAAAACAAAGAATATTTGTAGCAAAGAATTAAATTCCCATTTACAAAAAGATTCTGTTGCTATTGAACACACTCACACGCGCGCACACACATACACACACACACACACACACACACACACACAGAGGCTGAGTACTTTCTGACGGAAGTTCTTGCTCAAATAGTTTCTGACAATCATTTTATTGAAAGGGAGTGTCCAAAAGCTATTGTGCAGAGTGGTGATTCAGCATGCTTTATTTCTTTGGTACAGGTATAACACACCTATGGAAGTTTCTCTTTAGGCTCTTAATGAGTTAGCTGTTCAGTATGAAAAGAATGTATGACATGTGACCCTGGTCACAAAGTCATGGTAGTTAAAATCATAACTCATTTTACCAATCTTCTTAAATAACATTTAAAAGACCTTTACATGTGATTCCCAATTGCCTTTAAACTTCTGTTTGCCTCTGTCACTTCACTGCCCCCAGCGGCACAGAACAGGGGCTGACTTGAACTTGTCTGCTATCTCTTCCTTGTGCAAGCATTTCCGTTTCCTTCAAGGCTCCACTCATCTAGCACCTCCTCGGGGAAATCTTTTTCAGTGACCCTGGGGAGAATCGAGCAATTTGCTCTCTGTGTTCTGTTGTTGGCTTGGTTTGGTTTGGCAGATAAAGACCTGTTGTATTTCATTGATTGGCCCACGTAATCACTGAGACCACTAGGTACAGGCCCGACAGGGGAGCTTTCCTTCTTGATCTCTTTCTCCTTGGATAGTCCTGCAGTTGTGGCCGGGTTCTTATGGCTGGCCTGAGTCTTAGACCTGCTGGCCTATCCTGATCAGCCAGGAACTTCTTGCTTCTGCCTTCAGCTTGGTGTTATTTTCCAGCAGGATTCGTCTGTTTTTTAACAGGATTCTCTTCACCTAGGTTTGGGCTGTGATACACAAGTGATGGATCTTGGATGCACAGTGTCTTGAGTGGCCTGTGCATAGCTTGCATCCCTTCGACCTGGGTACCTTCTGCAGCCTGGGCATTGGCCCTGCGCTTGAGCTGCCCTAAGTCACGTGCCTGCCCTCCAGGCAAACCTTCCTCTGGCCACCCAGAGATCCCAAGGCCAGACTCTTCTGAAGTCTGAGCATTCCCACCACCACAGATGGAAAGGCTTCTTGAGCCTTGAGTCTTAACTGCACTTGGTTTATATCTATTCTAGTCAGGTGTCCTCTACCAATAGATTAACTCACTGCCATTTATAGATAGTCAGCAATGTGGTAAGAATTGGGAATGCAATTATGAACAACTAATCAACCAAAAAATAGGAACAAAGTCCCTACACAGAGGAGGCAAACCAATTTATGTGCAACTCGAAGATAAAGATCATATCTAATTGATTTTTGCATCATCAGTACTAGCTCCGGGGTGATGTATAGGAGACATAGAATGAATATTTATTGATGCTAATTGAATTAATTCTTAATTTCAGAGCAAAAACTCAGAGTTCCTGATCATGAATTAAAGAAAAACATTTCCTTAATCAGGTGTCTGTTCACATCACTGCTACACTCTAGCAAGTTTAATAAGCAATGGTTATATATTTACTTATATAATGAGAAGAAAAAAAAATTGTACCTCCTCTTCCTAAGGTAGAAACCTATTAGCCAGAAATTTGATCTTGAAAATTTTTGTGTATAGATTAACTACTGTGTTCTTTGGGGTGTTGATATGTACTGCAAGGGAAAAAATTGTTTCACCATGAAATAAATTTAGGAAACATTGACTTAAACTAAATTACATATATCTATTATATGACATTTTTTATGCTAATATGTGTTATAAATTTCTAGGTGAGTAATGGAATATGATTAATTTCCCAAACTCATTTAACCAAGGCATTCTGTCATCCTGCAGTATCTTAGAAAGGGTGGTCATATAATTTATGGCCCAAACTGGGTCACTTAGGGAAGTGAAAGGGAGACCTGTTAATAATTATGCCAGGGTGTCAGGGATAAACTGGGATTGTGCCAGACACACCAAGGGGTAAAGTAACCATACTCCTATGGGACTAGTTTTCTTTGAAACAGACTGAAAACAAAAATCTGCATTAATATTATCAAGGGATAAAACTATTTTATTACTCCACATTTAATATTAGTATTTATGTTAATAATAGCAATAGAAAGATTGCAAAACTGTTAAACATAATGACATATTTTTGTTTTTCTAACTCAAGGGTCCTCACCATTTCTGCAGCTCTTTTCCTAAAACTGTATAATTTGAATAATAAGTTTATACCACTGAGAAAGAAAAATACACAATGGAATTCTCACTTAGCAATTAGGATGAAAGTTAAAGAATGTTATCTTCTTGCCTGAAAGTCACTCTAGACAAAATGCTAAGACTGCATAGATTGAAAATCTCTTCTCTGTTTTATATTATGGTTGCTGACCACATTGTAAGTGATTTGAACTGTGGAAAGGCATCAATTATCTCAGGCTTGGAGGCAAGCCTGGGGGGAAGCTTCATAAAAGAATAACCACTTATAAAATAACCAAAGTTCTAGAACTAGTTCTGTCCATAGAAACACAGTGGAGAACCACAATGTAATTTTACTTGGTCTAGTAGCCACCTTAAAATTTTTTAAAATAGCAAGTGGAATAAATTTTAATAATATCCTAATTCAAAATGTTCTTAATATTGTTATTTCAACATATAATCAATATAAAAAATTGCTATGGTTTGGATCTTAAATGTCACCCACAGGCCCATATGCTAAAAGTTTAATAGCCAGTCAATGGCACTATTGGGAGGAGGTGGATCTTTTTTAGGAGTTGTAACCTAGTGGAAGTTAGGTCATTGCAGGAAGAGAGTGCCCTTAAAACAGATATTGAGATGCCAGCTCTTTCCTGTCTCTCTCTTTGCTGCCATGAGTAAGCAGGTTCTTCTGCCATAAACTTTGAACATTGCATTATAATTTCGTAAGTGAATATCCTCATTCTTAAGAAACACTAATATATTTTGGGACATAGAAGTCTAATGTCTGCAACTACCTTTTAAGTACCTTATGAAAAAATTAGCCATATGAAGATATATAAGTAGATAGGAAGATAGGTATACAGATTGATAGATATGGATTAATAAAGTAAACGTGGTCATAATAGAATAGGTGATGAATTTCCCTGAAAAGTATACAGAAGTTTTTATGCTGTTCTTCTCAGTCTTCTCTAGAACAATTATTTCAAAATAAGTAGTTCAAAATAAAAACTAATAATTTGGAAGTTTGGAAATTCTGCTAATATTTTTCCTAGTTACAAAAATTAACAAATGCTTATAGAAATAGCAATAACATTAATGAAGAAATTTCTCTGATAACTTACAATTTCCCATTTTAAACATGTAAAATCAAGAGATAGAAATATGACATGATAGAATTAATATAATTCTGTTACTCATTAGCACATTTTCTGAACTGAATACTTTTTATAACAATATAAAGTTCCGTTTATAGTCAAAACACTTATCTAGGACACAATCTAAAATTGACTCAGAGTTTTATGGAAATAAAACTTCTTTAATAAATTCAAGTCAACAAGTATACAGTGAAATTTATTAAGCACTAACAGTGCTTTAAGCACCTGAAAAAATAAAAAATAGAAACACAGAACCTATTCATAAGTAGGTCATAATTTTATCAAACCAAAAAATTTGTAAGCACAAATTAAAAAGGAAAACAAGTGGCGTATGACTTAATGCCCAAATGTTAAGTATCAGTCAGTCCTATACAAAAAAGTATAGTACATGTCACATGTATAAATTTTAATTTTCTAATAGCCACATGAAACATAGTAAAATGTATAGTTAATTTTAGTAATACATTGTATTTAACCCAATATATTCAAAATATTATTTCAAAGTTTAATCAGTTTAGAAATTATTAAAACTTTCCTTTTTTTTTCTAAGTCTCAGAAATATGGCATACATTTTACTCTTAAAGCACATCTCAATTCAAGTATTCAACACACATGTGGCCAATGACTACTCTTTGCACAGAGCAAGTGTAAACTACGGTGGGAGAACTTCTCTCATAAAAATAACACAATGACGGTCTGACTTAGAAACTCATACAGTCCTTTTATAAGTTTAATCCCAGTTTCTCCTTGTCTTATCATCTTGGGGATACAAATGAACTTTTGCTTCTTAACTACTCAAATTTGACAAGCTTATGTCCTCCTTTGTACTTCGTGGGGGGTAATACTGTGTTGTACAATATCCATCCACTACAAATATTTTTTCAGAGTCTCCAGGGGCTGTTGGGGGCTATGCCATGTTGACCGCGCCAGGGCGGAGCCTGATCACATCGGCAGCCAGGAGGTTAATTGACAGAAGCACACTCATGTGATTTATCGTCCACGCACACAATGTATGCGCATGTGTTCTCAAGCACTCCTAATTGTGCCTGCTCCATCTATCGTCTTGCTAATCTTTGCATAAGAGGCGTGGCCCTGCTCTCCACCTCCTGGAGGTGATATAAGCGTAAGCAGAATGAGACACACGAAGCAGCAAAACACACGCAGCAGCAGCCAGAAGAAAGGAAGTAGCTAGCCTATAGAAGCAGCGAGTAGGGGCAGCGGCGGAAGGCAGATCGCAGAATGGAGAACTGAGATGCATCACTAAAGCACCTTAGGTAGACACACCCTTAGTTCACAGGATGCAGGACACACCAGTAAGAAGAAGCAGACCTTAAGTGAGGTGTAGCAAGTCTCTCTTCCTCTAAGCTCTAAGCAAAGCCTGCCCTTCTCTCAAAGTCTCTCTTAAGCAAAGTCTCTTTCTCTCTGATAAGCAAAGTCTCTCTCTCTCTCCTCTCAAAGCAAGTAAACCTCATTTCCTCTATCCTCTATAAACAAGCAAGAAAGCAGTGCACTAAAGAGAAAGAAGTAGCTCAGTTTCCAGTCCACCACCCATAAGACCCATGCAAGTTGTTGCTGCAAGCGGTGACAAATATCCACGGATTTTGTACCACAAAGAGCCAGCGACAAGGGGCCTCTTTCCTATGTGGCCACAACCAATCCTTCCACCAACTTTGACTGAGAAACCACTTGTAGGAATGCATCATTACTGACAGAGACCATGTCTCCCAGGACATCTCAAATGTGCAGCTTAAGGATTAAAAATTGTTTCTAGCTCATTGACTCTCATGCACAACACTTCTTTAGACTTCTTGTAGCCCAAAACGAAGCTCTGCCTGCTAATCAACTCATGGAAATCAGAATCTCCTTAGGCTTGTCCCACCAGTTTCTAAAAGATGCACAATAATGCCTGTGTCCTGACAGTGGACCTTGTCCAGTTTGAAACAGAGAGCTCCAACATATAAGAATTACATACAAGTTAAGATAACTCAGAGATATATGGAGATATAGCTTACTTTATGTAGTACAGATATTTTCTTGAAACTTTATACAAATTGAAAATTTGCAAATTAAATCCTATTTAAAAAAGATTACAGACGGCTAAATATTGTGTCTGGGAGAACGCTTCAGGCTCAATTCCAGATGAACAAAATGACCTGACCAGTACAAGCCTACAAACTTAAGATATATGTGGTCTCTATTTTTCCATATAACTGCAGGTCTTCCCATTTCTGGTTCACTGTATGTACCATTTCACTAGTTGCCTAAGAAAGTTTGCTATTTTAGATTCATCAGGACAATGATGAACCAAAGGTAGGGGGGCTATTTTGGCAATTTATCTAGTGGGGGGGGGGGAGAAAAAAAGGACAAAGCAAAATCCAGAGATAAAAATCAAAGAGGTTAAATTGAAGTCCCTGCCACAAATTAGCTGCACTCCGCACTTTATTCATGACGAGAACACCTAATTTACAATATTTTTGTCTTATTCTAGATGTGATTAAGGACTAACAACAAAATCGTTGGTCATTTTTTTATGTATAGCTTTGGTATGTGATACAGAATTTGGACTCTTGTGGCATTTTAAGTAACTTATTAAGTATTTTCTTAAAATAATTGATGAATTGTTGTTATGGTTTAAGATATGAGGTATCCCTCCAAAAACTCATATGTGAAACAATGCTAGAATTTTTTGGAGGTGATTGATTAAATTATGGGAAGTATAACCTAATCAATGGATTAGTCCACTGATAATGAATTAACTGGCTGATAACTATAGGCAGGTAGGGTGTGCCTTGGGGAAGCAGGTCACTGAGGGCATGACTTTGGGGTTTATATTTTGACCCTGGTGGAGCACACTCTCTCTCTCTCTCTCTCTCTCTCTCTCTCTCCTTCCTGGTTGCCATGTCCTGAGCTGCTTTCTTCCACCACACCCTTCCAAGGTAATGTTCTGCCTCACCTCATTCCCAGAGCTATGGAGTAAGCTGAGCATGAACTGAACCTCTGAAATTCCGGGTCAAAATAAATTTTTCCTCCTCCAGATTGTTCTTGTCAGGTATTTTGGTCACAGCAATGAAAATCTAACTAAAACAACTGTTCTCTTGTTTAATCATTCATTCATTCAAGTGCTCATTTAGGACCTTCAATGTAACAAGCAGTAAACTAGGTTATAGGAACACAGAGCAGAAAAGACATTTTCCCTGCCCTCTACTTGCTTCTGGAGAGACCCAGAAACAAGAGGAGAGATCATTTTAGTACTGTCTGCAGTAAAGGCATACCTAGAAGAGAAACCTAACCCAGAGAATGTCTCCTGAAGAGGTGAGACCTAAGGTAGACATGAAGTATGAGTTGGAATTAACTAGGGGGAAAAGCGATGAAGGAGGTGGGAGATAAAGAATGTTGAAGTGAAGAGTCAGAGGGAAAGGGAGTCAGAAGACCCCATGGTGAGAGGGCACACATGTTCCAGGAACTGAAGAATTGCAGGGAGGAAGTACCAGGAGATGAGGCAAGTTACATCTGTATGAACAGATCCGGAAGGTCCTTGAGGAATGTCAATGTTCAGGAGCACATCAAGAGGGGAACGGAAGATGCGACTTGTAGCTTGTACAAAATCTAATTTGCATTTCAGGAAGATCCTGCGACTGCAGCTTTGATTGTGAATCAGAGGAAGAAGAGAGATTCATTAATTAGCATTCATAGTTATCCCAATTAGGCATCTGATTTAGAATGATGGTAATGAAGACTGATGACAGCAGCAAGGGAAAGATTTAGCAGGAAGAAGAGGTGAAATTAACAGGATTTGGTGACTGAGGTGGAGGCATGGAAGCACCCGAGTGAAACACAGGGGCAAAGACTGGGTGTGTGAGACAGCCTCATTCACTCTTGATTCCCCCTGCCTTGGAGATCGCCAGGCACAGCAGAGTGCAAGACAAATAGTTGGTGAGTGAATGGATGAATATGGATTTACTGACTGACCGACCAACTGCTAGACTAAATGAATCTATTCATCAGAAAGCAGGCAGCACTGTGACACACACCTGTAGTCCCCACCATTTGGAAGTTAGAGGCGGGAGAATCATTCAAGCCCATGAGTTTGAGACCAGCCTCAGCAACATGGTGAGACCCTGTCTCAAAAGAAGTAGGGAACTTGAGGGGAGAGAATAAAACAGCATGAACACTGCCAAAAATTCCATCTAAGTTGAGAATTCTTTGAGTTCTGAATCATGAATTTGAGGGATTTCAATAAAGCAAAGAGTAAAGCTATGACTTAAAGGAAGAGTTGATTGCTATAAAGAAAACCCACGCCCCCGACCCACAACACACACACACACACACACACACACACACACACACCCCACATCATATATACACACCACACACACACTCCACAGACACCACACACAAACCACATCATACATACACTTTGCACACATACACCACATACACATCATACATACACACCACACATACACTCCACACACCACACACACCACATCATACAAAAACACCACACACACACACCACACATCACACACACATATCACTCATACACATCACCACATAGAGACACCACACACACCACACATACACACCACATACGTATACATAGACATCACACACACCACATATACAGGCCACTCACACACACCCCACACATCCCACATACACACACTACATACACACCACACATACCACACATAACATACATGCACCCCATGTTACACACCACACTTCACACACACACACCACTCATACACATCACACACATAGAGACACCACACACCACACACACCACACATACACAACACATACACATACACAGACATCACACACACCACATATACAGGCCACTCACACACACCCCACACATCCCACATACACTCACTACATATGCACCACACATACCACACATACACATCACTCACACATACCACACATAACATACATGCACCCCATGTACACACCACACACATCCCACATGCAACATTACCCCCACACACACCACACATGCATCACACATACATGCCATACACACACATTCCACACACATACCACAAATGCAATACACACACACACACACACACACACACACCCCTCAAGGTGAAACCGAATTGTTGAAAGCTAATACTATGTAAGAAATGCACTTTACATAAAAACATTCTATGGGATATTTATCCCCAAAGTATCTAAGAACATTGTAGTTGTTCTCTTTACAACTAGTATTAAAATTTAATTAGTAAAAACTTATACAAAATTTTAAAACAATGGGATTTTAAGTAGTGATCAATATATACTTGTTTTACTCTTCCATCGAAAAGAGGCAAAGAATGAGAATAGTGGAGCAAACTTATTATTCGTAAATAGGAATTAACTGAAATAGTAAACGCCTAATTTTTAAAAAATAGGCTCAGATCAGATAAATCAGTTTTTCTTATTCTTTTTTTTTAATGGTGCGGCGGGGGATTGAACCCAGGGACTTGTGCTTGCTAGGCAAACACTCTGCCAACTGAGCTATATATCCAGCCCAAACAGGTACTTAAGTAAGGGCACAGGGACAATTTGTTGCATTAACAGCAAGCATCTCAACTGACAGTAAAATGAAAAGAAGTGAGTAAAAAAATCTGATCAGGAATCAGGAAAGAAATTTAAAGACTGCCAGTAGCTTCCTAAGCAAGAGTAGACTTGAACCATCATAAAACTATTCTACTTAGGGAATACACATTTCAATGGCATTGGAAATAAAGAAAGCCAAAACAAGACAATGGTGAGTCTTTGGAGACTTCATGATGTGTCATCGATAGTTGGTACCAACAGTTCTTTGTCACAGGTGTGCTTTAGTCTGCCATCAGATCCAGTTCCTTCACTGCAACATCAGCTATCAGCTTGGTTGCCCTTTGCTTGGCAAGCAGCCCTCTGTGTCCTTGATCTGCCCACCCTACTGGATTCCTTCTCACTGGAGGCAGAAAGCACCAAATGACTTTCTTAGGCAGAGCTTGGCTTTACGCCAAGTTTCTATAAATCTGTCCCCAGGATACCTTACCTACCACTTGTTTTATTTACCATTCCACAAGTCACATTCCGCTTACTCATTCCCACCACTAAGATGAGATGAAGATGTGTGCTTGTGTGTGTGAAGAGTGTACCTATAAAAACTTCAGTCTTCATGTTACAAGTACTCAGTCTTCGGATTTGACACCTCTAGATGTCAGAGTATCTAGTTCCAATTCTCAATTAGTCATTAGTCTCCTGTGCATGACTAAGTCCCTCCTGAACAGAAGTACTCTGCTTCAGCACGTGATCACACCCTGCTCATCCCAATCTCTATGCCTTTGTCCAAGGTCTCTATTCAACCAGAAATCTCCTCCCTGACTCATGCTGCTACCTGTCTTCCCAGAACTGTCCAGCTTCAATGTCACGCTTTGTACAAAGTTGTCCCTGGAACATCCACTGTGGCTTTTTATCTTTTTTTTTTTTTTTTTTTTTTTTTTTAACATTCCACTTAGAGCAATGATTTCCAAATGCTAGTACACAAACTCTTGGTGACAAACTTTTCTCTTGTTCATGACGAAATGAGATAAATAAGAACAATGCAATGAATTGTTTTTAGTTCTATTTATTCAGTTTAAACAGTTATCCTTTGTTCTGATATTATGTTCTGCCTAACTTTTAGTATTATAAGACCCTGTCTCTTTAATAACTGGTTTTTTTTTTTTTTTCCTAAACACCTAGTCTTCATTTCACAGTTTGCCTTATATAGGCAGGTGGCTGGTTTTTTGCTTATTTGTTTTTTCAATCTATTTCCCTTGTGGGTTTGAGACAGCTATTATTTCTCTATGAGATCATCTGCAAATGAACTGTATAAATTATAAAGACAGATGTTTGCATCTCATAATCTTTTGCAATGGATGGTTAACTGTAGTGGATGTTGTGATACATCACCTGGCTCCTGGCAGAACTTGTTATCCCAGCTAATTGAAGGACTGTTTGGCAGACAGCCTTCAACTTCCAGTGCCATCAGGATTGCTCCCTCTGTAGAGAGCCATCTCGGTGAAGGTCTTGGCAACTCTCCTCAATGGCCAATTGACCCCACCTTGTGAAAGACCCTCTTAGCACCAGGTTCTCCAGGGTGGCCCAAAACTATTGCTGGGTCTGCTCCACAATTCAACTTTTCCTTTTTCTTGCTCCTTCCTGCTTCCTTTCCCTCTCTTTCATAGGTATAGATTCCCTAAACGCTCCTGTACAAAACCTGACCACTTAAGTCCATCACAGAGCTGACTTGCTATGGAACCCAGCTTGCTTTATTGACTCTCGAAAATCCCAAACTATGTTCTTAACATTATATCCTTCCAAGAGCCTTACACTGTATGTGAACATAATAGATAATTGAGGATGTAAGAGAGGTTAAGTAAGGAAGACCCTCTTACTTGAATGCATTGTTCTCCTTAGGAAAGGGGAAAACAAGGACTAAATAGATATAGACAATAAAGTCATTATTTGTGTTTCTCTCACTGTAACTTTATCTTAGAAATTCTACTACAGTATTGGTAGATGCTTAGGTTGACATGAGAAATACAATTTAAAATGTCAAAATGATATGACATCTACTTAGAAAGGTTTGTGGGTTTCTAAGAACAAAAACAGACTGCAGCATGTAAAAAGGAAATTAGTAAAAGGATAGAGAGGCCTGTATAAATCTTAGAATAAATATGAGAACTGTCTTGTTTGCCTAGGATCTTGCCAAAATGAGTTCATGGACAGTCTTCTCAGGTAGTC
The DNA here is from genome assembly GCF_902686455.1 of Sciurus vulgaris. Classification (NCBI taxonomy): domain Eukaryota; kingdom Metazoa; phylum Chordata; class Mammalia; order Rodentia; family Sciuridae; genus Sciurus; species Sciurus vulgaris. Next base: position 29,819,508 of record NC_136468.1, read on the forward strand.
AACATCAGAATGAATCAATTCCTTTTTTGTTTCCAAAGCAACTCCTCTTCAAACTCAAATTTCAGGGAGGAATTGTTTGCTTGACCTGAGCTGTGTCACATGCCTACATGTTCAAAGAGGGCAGATTCCTGGACTGACAGTCCTCAAATGTCAACTGAAGTTGACATTATTATTAAAATGAGGGTGGTGTAGATACACAGTACACGGTGATGAATCTGCCAGCCTTACAGGAGTCTATCAGGTGACGTAAGTATAAAACATCCTGAGACAAGCAAATACTGTGGCAGCCATGGCCCAATATATGTAACTAAATGTCCTAATCTAGTTTTACATATTCAGGAATGCTAAACCAGTGGAAATATCTTAACAAGCTAGGTCTTTATCAGATGAACAAACCAAAAACTGTAAGACATAGATAATCATATCAACCAAACTTATGAAAACAAAATAAAGACAAGTTGCTTGAATTAACTGAGATTAAATTGTTGTTGTTAATGGAAATTTGGTCATAAACATGCTATTTATTTTTACTGTAGTGATATTTATATCACCTATGATTCTGAATGGATTAAGTGGCTAATATGAGATTACTTATTATCCTCTTCCATTAAAGTCAATTTTACAAGTTTTATTCTTTTTAATTGAATTTATTTATATACAATTATGGTAGGGTTATCAGATAAACCATAGAATATCCAGTTGAATTTCAGATAAGTAATAAATAATTTTTAATATAAACTGTACCAAATAGTGCATAAAACATACTTCTAGTAAAAATCACTAATTGTTTATTTGAATTTTAATCATACCTGGGTGCCCTGCTTTAATTATTTATTTTTCCCTAAATCTGGCAGTCTGACTTTGTGATATACACCTGGTAATTTTATTATCTGGCACTCATTTTTCCTACTTCTGGTAACCACAGCCTCTTTTTACTTTAGAAAACTATTCACCCTACTATTAATATACATGATGTAGGTGGAACTAACCCATTTTCCCAAGGCGTGTGACCCAGACACTACCAATCAGAACATTGCCCATGCCATGCCACAACGATTGCATCAGTAATGGTCATGTGACCTTGTTCAGGGCAATGAAAGCCAGACTTAAGCCCTTTGCTCTAATTAGGGAAAAGAGCAAGCTTTTTTTGTTTTGTTTTGTTTTTTCTTTGAAAGTATTGCCAAGCAGTTGGTGATAAACCCTGGAGCTGCAGGAAGCCAGCACATGGAGAGAGTCTGCCCAAGAATCCCAGTTACATAGGATAAAGCTGAAAGGTGAGGAATAAATAGTTGAGACCTTCTGAAGTCATTGAGCTTGGAGCTGGCTAATCCTGAAGAGGTGTTCCTTGTACTTTTCAAATATGCAAACCAATACTTTCAATTTACTTTTTTTAAACATAAACTAGTTGCACTTAGATTTCTGCCAACTACAGTTACAAGTCCCTTCAGGCAACAAAAGACATACACAAAGAATTTTCAAATAAAAAAATGAAATGAAATATAAAGGGATAGAACAAATTCATCCTGAAGGTTAATGTAACTTAATATTTTCTAACATATGTTCTATATGGTCCACTGAAAGTATATGAAACATGTTAAATAGTACACAAATAACAATTTTTTATTTTAATAGTTTATTGTTTTAATATAAGTTTAAAATGACACTGGCACATCAAATCCAAGTAATCTTTGTAAAAGATGTTAAAGGAAAAAAGTAATCTGATTAAAAGTAGAATATAAATTTTTCTTCTGGAAGTATGAAGATACAGTAAGCATTTTGAAGTTAATATAAAAATGTCCAACATTTTGAAAGCATTGACATAATTGATGTGATTGTGCATCAGATTTTGCTTTGAGTATCCTAGCAGCCAAGGGTGGGGCAAGCAATGAGGGAAAAATACAGCACTTTTTAACTATCATCAGGGAAAAAAGATCATGCCAATGCTTCTGGAAAGCCTCTCATTTTCTGCAACTAAATTCCAAAAGCAATATCTCATTTTATAGAGAGATTAGTAACTTACATTGCTTAAGAAAAATACCCTTAGTAATAGTTTTATAATCAGATCAAACAATCAGTATGAAAGTGAATTCCTTATTTTTTTAAATCTTGCAGCAATCTTCTGTTAAAGTCAAGAGTTTTAAAAATATATCTTAGTGTATTTGGTCCTTTCAGAGACTTAACACAGTACAACCATGCAGCTTTTCAGGGACCTAATTTAATAAAAAATAACTTAGGGGTTTCAATCTAGAGTGTTTCATTGAAAATGCTTGTAAATCCTTCATCTCTTCCTGGGTTTTGAAAGTAGCTGAATAGAAAACAATTAGGGTTTATGCTGTCTGCAGAGAACTTAGAATACTGGTGTTCCATATTGATAAATGAGGGCAGATTCAGATGCTTTGAAAATCAAAGGAATAAACCATTATTGATGACAAAAAGGAAAGGCTTTTTTTGTAATTCAAAGAGTTTTCCAGCAACAACAATTAGAAACTTTTCATATTAGGCACCATATCAACACAATATCCCCCAGATTATAAGTTGTTAGAAATCCAAGTGCAATTGGTCTTTTCAATTTGGAATTATAGAAACAAAAATTAAAGACAGGGAAAATAAGAATCTAGCTACTACCAAAATAATAAGTAATATAAAGAAGAAGAAGAGGCAAAGGAGAGAAAAATCAGGAGTCTGCCTTGTAAGGCAAATCCTGGGAAGGAAACTAAAATCGCTTAAGGAAGAGTAAAATGATAACGAATGAAGCTTACACGGCAGGAGAGAGTGATAGAGCATTTTCAGAGGGTAAACACATGTAGAGAATAAATGTCCTTGGGACAATGTTTTGCCTTCCTAAGGAAGCAGGAAGAGTATATTGTTTGCTATTTTTAGGTATAAAGTTGTTTCAGTCATAGCCTTGGTTTAAATAAATGTGAAAACTAAGATAAAGACCTGCCCTGGAGTGAATTGGTTGAAGAAATTCTCACCAGGAAAGATAGATTGTAAAAGCAGTTGTTCTTTGACTCATTGTTTTTGATAAGTGAAATATTTGAAGGTTACTTTTTCTTTTATCGAATAAATATTTACCTTCTATAGGGTTGATTTTTAAAAGACAACCCACTTCATTAGCAGAGATTATTTCTGAGAAATTTATGAAAACTAAGAAGGGAAGTAAGGGCAAATTCTTAGAATAACAGATCATAAGTCCCTTTCTACCACATTTCCAATAGAATCAATAGATATCCAATACTACCCAAAACTGTGAATTCTCCACCTTATGAGTAGTTATGCTTTAAACACTTGCAGAAGTCCCTATGACACAGTCAATTGTATACTGTCAATTTTTCTCCTTATTTGCACTGCCATGAACCCTCTTACCTACCTTGCCTCTAATTGCTTAGAAAACAAGAAAGTTACTCTCAGTTACTTTCTTCACCTTCAGACTAACAATTTATTTTCTTTATTTATCTCTTATAGCTTTGCTAATTCAAAAGAATTAAAATACAAAAACCTCCAGAAATATTTATCTTTCCTTAAGAAATTGGTCATTTTTTTGAACATTGAATACAATATTCAAAATAAAAAGCTTCTAAGTATTTAATATTGCATTTTTGCAACGGAAATATATTTAGACAGAATATTGAAATATATCTATTGTTCCTGGACAATATGGCATCACTATAGAATATATTTCCATCATTAAGAGTCATTGACATTTTCAAGAGAAATATTGTTTTCTTTGCTTATGACGTTATTATGGATCAGGAGAGTCAGTGAAAAGGCAACAAGATTGTAGAGAAAGATGGTAAGCTTCCAAAAGAACTTCCAGGAAGAGAATTTTGAAGGGACTTAACTGACTGCAGAGAATAACTGATATTTATATCCAAATAGGTGAGAACAGAAGCCTCAGCCATGATTTAAAGTTTTAACGTTGGGAGACTCAAGATTATTTAGCAGAAGAGATAGAAAGCCACAAGGAATCAGAGTAGTTTCTTGGAATTCTGAGCATCTTTCCTTTGTCCCCTCTCTTCTTTCCTAGTATGTTTCTTTAATCATTAGTCAGAATTCTTATTGAGAATCTGTGCTAGGCAGTGGCAGATCCTATTCATCAAAAGTACACACACAGAGGCATATACTTTAAAAATACAGTATCCATCTCCTTACAGTAAAATGAGGGAGCAATTCAACACAAATAAGTTTAATTGACTTGAAGCTGTTATGGAAGCACATGCAAGTTGCAGAAGGCAGCACAGAGGAAAATAGAGTGACCTCCTCTGGGAAATTCAGAGGAAGTATCAAAAAGTGGTAAATACTTGACCTAATTATTGAAGGAAAGCTTGCCTCACAGACAAACCAGGGGAAACAAAAGAGGGGACACTCCAAGCAGAGGGAATAAAGTGTAAGGAAAAGTGGCCTGTTCCAACAACTGCAAGTACTGATGTGGGTTAAGAGTGAGGGTTTGGGGGGCTGACGTAGCAGTTAGCAGAGAAAGAGTCTGGGGAGGTTGGAATAGATAGATATCAAAGGGCCTTACATGTCATGGTAAGAATTAAATCTTTTCTTGAATGCAATGGGGAGCTGCTAAAGAATTGTTCTTAGGGATGGTAACAGGATCAGATTCTGATTTGCATACTGCCAAAAAGTGTAGGATGATTTGGGAGCAGGGTAAGGAGACTGAAAACAAGGAGACTAGTTAGGTGATCAGCAAAGTTTGATGCAAGGCACCAGAATAAGAGATTGAAAAGAGGTAAAGGTAGAGGACTAAATGGAGGTAAATTTGACAGTTTGTGATGGTTGTAGATTAGAGGCCAAGAACGGTGTGAGGGACAGGAGAACAGAATTATTTTAAGGTTTCTAATTGTAAAACAGTATGTGGATATATTCATTATTCACTAAAATAGAGAACACCGGATAAGGAAAGATTTGGAACAAAGATCAAAAGTTTAGATTCATGATGACTTTGAAGAGCTTATCATTGGCAGCTATAGTCCTAGGCCTCAGGAGAAAGGCCTGGAAAGAGACTTGGGAATCACAAAGATGTCAATAAAAATCACTAGCATTAGTGTCATCAATAAAGGTATATGTTCTGCTTTCAAAAGATCCAAATTTGGATTGTTCTCTTGCTGACCTACCCGTTGTTGACATTTGGAAAGTGCTGTTAGTAATACCTCTTATAAACCAGAAAGAATTATATTAAATAAGAATGTATCCAAACCATTGAATAAGGTGTCTGATATACAATAGGTACTCAGTAATACTATTCTAATGAATAGTATTAACATATTAACCTAATCCCTAAATCTTTTGGGGACCTCCCTTATTATATTCAAAGTCAAAAAAGAGAAAAAAAATGATAACACTTTGGGTGAAATCAATATTTAAGATGCAGAGCCACAGAGAAAACAAAGTGAATGATCATATACAACGCAGAGATAGACACCAAATTGATGAATAGTGGAGACTGCAAAGAAGAAGATGTCAAATTCTGCCAATATATTACATCACTAAAAATTCACATGTTTTCAGGGACTTATTAATTACTAAGTCATTGGTGCCCTTAGTCATTGAAATGTTAGGGGTGAAAATAAGCTCATATTGCTTGCTTAATGATAGACAAAGGAGAAAAAATGGAAATAATGAGGGCATGTCACTCTTTAGAAGCTTCTCTGTGGAGAAGCAAGATTCAAGTTAGTAATTAAACGAAGTAGATTATTAATTCATTTACTTATTTTAATTGCTTATTTGTACCAATGAAAATAACTTTCATTTTAATTTAAAAGATATTTGAGCATATTATACATTGATCACAAAGAGTCAATGGAGGAAAAAAATGATATAAAAGGGAAGGAAAGGGCTGGGGATATGGCCCAGTTGGTAGAGTGCTTGCCTTGAAAGCATCAGGCCCTGGTTTCAAACCCCAGCACCAAAAAAAAAAAAAAAAAAAAGAAAAGAAAAGAAAAGAAAAAAGAAAAAGGGAAGGAAAAAACATGAATCACTGAAAGAGCAAGGATAGAGAGGAATTCAGAGCATGGCAATGGAGAAGACTCTAGGAATGGCAGTGATATGACTCAGTGGGCACAGAGATGCCAGATGTACCAGGTGCTGGAGTTACTTTTATTGTCATTTGAAGAATCCCCTAGGCTTTCAAAGGATTTCTAAATCCCATGCTGGCAGACTGCTATCTGCAGAAGAATAGGGAAGACAGGAGTGCCTGGGGTCTAAGTAGAAATAAATCACCACTGGGAATAAACAGGAACCAGTCAGTGGTGGATGCAACTTCAGGGGCCATGGAAAAGTTGTTTCATAAGGCAGATCCAATCATGGGAGAGATGTTCACTTGGAATAGTGGTTATAAGGAAGTTCAACATGAAATAATGGGATATCAAAGCATGCCAGAACTGGAATTACTTGGAAATCTGGGAAACCGACATCAGAAAAAACTTTAGTCAGTATCACTGGTAAAATAGATCTATCCTCTTAGACCAATGTGCCATGGACACAAAAATCCATAGCAGAATATTGAAAGCAGAATTAAGCAATATGTGAAAAAGGACACTACGTTATTATCAAGCAGGGCCAATTCCAAAATACCAAAAGCCAAATGTTTTCTGGGATACTCAAATGCTAATTCACAATGGGGGTAATGGCTAGGGAAGAATAGAGTTACTCTAGATGAGGTAGAGGGGATTGAAGGGAGGGGAGGGAGTATGGGGGTAGGAAGGACAGTAGAATGGATCAGACTTTATTACCCCATGTACATATATGACTGGTGGGATTCTAAATCACATATAACCAGAAGGAAGAGAAATTATACTCCATTATATATGATGTATCAAAGTGCATTGTACTGTCATGTATAACTAATTAAAACAAATTTTAAAAAATTTTAAAAAAGAATTATCATAGAATGTCCCTGAATATCAAGCTGTACTCTGAGGCAAGAATCTACAGATTAGAATTTGTCATTCTTCCTGGTTAGTCTATCTAATGTTATCTCTAAATTCTTGAATTCCTCATACTTTTATTATTTGATGGCAGAAACTTATGCAATTACCTAAAGCAAGGGATGAGAAACTCTGTAAAAAGCCAGAGAATATTTGAGGCTTTGTGGATCATAAAGTTTCTGTTGCAACTCAACTCTGCTCTTTGCTGATTCCTGCCCTAAAGCTTTCTAGAATCTCTGTAGGTTCTAGATTCTCATAAACAGAGGAAATAAAGCAATTCCCTGTTGACTGATACTAGTTTCACATGTCAAGATTTTCTTACTTCATCACAACTAGATAACCCATTCCAAATAACTTAATTTTCCTGAAGATTTATTGCCTGAAATTTTCATGGTACAAATTTCAGCATCATCTAGATTTTCCAGTTGCAAACAACAGAAACTGACCTGCACTATCTAAAGGAGAAAGGCATTTGTTGAAAGGATATTGTGAGACATCCATGTCAGGTCGGTTCTCTTTTCAAGCAGAGTTTGGCTCCCCTAGATCATCTTCCTATTCCACTTGATATCATACTAGTTCACTGCCTAAAATAACATCGTGTTTTAAATGATCTGTAGAATAGAAATAGGAAGTATATTTGGTTCTTGGTCAGACAAATGATTGCCAGGGAGATATAGGCTATAAATAGCATCAAATACAGGAGATTGGTACCTCAGGAACATTTCTGGGGGTTCTGTGTCCTGAGACACATAAATATATCTCCTTCAAAAGAAGGGGCATATTGGTATTCCTTCCATGTCTTTCCAATAAGAATGAGGTTTGATGGGCCTGTTTGGATGGTTATGGTATAGAACCAATTAAGTGCATTTTTCTAACCTTTTTCTGATTATCATAAACTTGGTCCATCTTGGAGTGGAGCCAAGAGCTAAAGAAAACCGACCAGCAAATTCAGGCTGTACCTTATGACACGGTAAATCCAGTGCTGCTGGGAAAGCCTGAAGAAGACTGAGATGTTGCCTGGACTTGCATTAAAACAGGAAATTGTGACAGAGTGACATTCTTCTCATGAGTGTCAGCACTTTAATGCGCACGCATGTAAATACCATCGTCACGCAGGAACTGAGTCAACATGCCAAGTCAGTTCTGATGCTTCTTAGAGCTTTCCTTTCTCATCGATTCAAAGCCTAACAGAACATAACACAAGAGTTTAAGTACCAAGAGTTTCAAGGAGAAAAAAGCACCAGTATTCCACTGTCTGTGTCTTCCTAACTATTTTGAAAGAGGAAAAAAATGGAAATGTGAGAAAATGAGTATGTAATTTAATTTTTAAATTACTTGTTCAAATTAGTTAAAATGTTATCTCAGTAGGGACCGTTTACTTGTAGATAACAGAAAACCCCTGGAAAAATCCACAAAAGAGGAATTTACATAGGATGCTGTAGTATTTCTCAGAATCCAACAGAAGGAATGAGACTGAGCTTCCTGAAAGTCTGTTCAGGACTGGAAAGCTGTCAGGTCCACAGGCTACTCTTCGTGAATCTCCTTCCCTGGCTGGGCTGAGGGCAAGATCTTTCAGCTTTGCTTCTCTCCCTAAGAACACTTCATTTGCTTTTTTTCTGCAATTTTTTCTTTTCTTTTGTGTGTAGAGAACATGGCCATCCTGCATTCTTGCAAGTCTACATATTGTGACCTAATGCAGTTAGCATTAAATAACATCTAAGAAATATAAGATTTCCAGTTCAGAAGACCAATTTAGTTGGTCCAGCTGAGATTAGGTACTCATTCTTGGTCCACTCTTCCATGGGCTGAGGGCAAGGTCACAAAATATAAATGTGGGCACTACTTCTTGAAATCATGGACATCAGCTTTGAAGAAGAGTAGGTATCTGTTACAGGAAAATATGGAACAGTAAAGATCATATACTGAATTGTTATCAGCCAATAATTTTACAGCTAGTCATAAACAGAAACTGAATGGGAAAGGTACAGGCATGAGGAAATGAATTTGGAGTTGGGACACATGTGCTGCTAGCTCTTAATGATATGCAGACACTGGAAACTTAGAAGACCAAATATAGCCTGCTAAGGTTGTGTTAGCAAATATTATTCTACCTGTCCTTGTTTACTTGCCTTCAAAACACTTTATAACCCTTCTGCTGTGTTCTGTGTTGTAGGGGGCCTGTCTCCTACAATGCACAGTTCCTAGCTCCCAATTCTGCTGGCTTCCAGCAGGTTTGAGCCAGCAAGAGGCACTGGCAGGACACTGGAGGAGTGGAAAAAGACAATTAGGAAGTTTCTCCCTTCTCTCTTCCTTGAGTACATCTCTTTTTCCAGGTTCCACTGAATTGACTGGCTGTGCTTCCAGCTTCTGCTAGGTGACTCTGGTTGCACCTTCTCCCTTTGGTCCTCCAGCCTCAAGCTTGTAGTGACTTTCTTCTACTGCTGATCTCCGAGTTTGTTCATGGTCTCTTGACTTTCCAATATTGTCTTGCCTCTGAAAATAAATTCCTGGATTAAATTCATTCTGTTTTAAATACTTTAAGTATCCTCTAATTTCCTAGATTTACCCTGATCAATATAACCCTCGAGGGGTTTTGATGTCCAAGCTTCTCTGAAGTCTTAGGCATTACAGTGTTAGAATTGAATGCAAGAATTGAAACTGAATAGAAACCTGCAGTGTTTCAGGAACAGAAGATCGGTTTTTATTTATTCCTGATAGCAATGAAATCAAGATTCAGAGATGACTAAGCAGAGACAAATATAATAATTGGACTTTGACGAAAGGACAGTTTGTATTCAGGTGTTATTTTTCCCTAAATGTTGGCTGGCATTGCCTTTCATGTACTGCTGAGCACAAATTGCTGGAGCCCTTCACTTGCAGTTTAGGGTTGTCACATTTGAAGTAATTAGCAAAAGGTGTCCCCTCAGAGTGCCACAGCCCACAACTCGACTGACAGAGTGTAAACTATATTTCTACTCATATAAGTCCAGAAATTCTTTGGCATACAGTGAATACAAAGGCACGAATGCATTTAGAAGCCTTTCAATTGAAGAAGCTGCTGCTGCTGTCCCACCTCCATCCCCTTAACCAGTCCAAGAACCCATTTCGCAATTGCTGGGAGAGTTTCCTGCCAATGGCTCACAGGTGCTGCCTTCTCCTGAGATAGGGCATTGCCTTTGCTAATTGGAGCCACCACCAAAATTCTCCTTCCTCTGCCTCCAAAATCTGAGTGTGTAATATCAGTGACATATAAAAAAGGCTGATCCTCTTGCCTCAAGATGATATTTCTATGGAGGGATTTATGCCCCTAGCTTTGTCTGTGGATCAGGCTGGGCAAGAATTCAGAGTCCATATTATTTGCACGTCAATTTCCCCTTCAGCTTCTCTCATTCCCTTCTATTTTCTGAAGAATTGCTAGTAAGTCATTTATTCCTGAATCCCTGTCTCAGATTCTACTTCTAGGGAACCAGATCTAGTACAAGTATGAATTTGTGATTTTTATTTTTCAAACTCTAGTGAAGGACAAACAGATTATAGAGAAAAACATTAATAATCTAAACAACAGATGTACACAATTTAAACAGATCAATTTCAAACACTGAAATAGAAGAAGCCATCAAAAGTCTACCAACCAAGAAAAGCCCAGGACCAGATGGATTCTCAGCTGAATTCTACAAGATCTTTAAAGAGGAACTAATACCAATATTTCTCAAAGCTTTCCAGGAAATAGAAAAGGAGGGAACCCTTCCAAACTCATTCTATGAAGCTAGTATCACTCTGATACCAAAGCCAGAGAAAGATGCATCAAGGAAAGAAAACTTTAGACCAATATCCCCGATGAATGTACATGCAAAAATCCATAACAAAATTCTGGCAAATCACATACAAAAACATATTAAAAAGATTGTGCACCATGATCAAATGGGGTTTATCCCAGGGATGCAAGGTTGGTTCAACATCCAAAATCAATAAATGTAATTCATCACATCAATAGACTTAAAGTTAAGAACCATATGATTATTTCAATAGATGCTGAGCAAGTGTTTGATAAAATACAGCACCCCTTCAAGCTTAAAACACTAGAAAAAATAGGGACAGTAGGAACATACCTCAACATTGTAAAGGCTATGTATGCTAAGCCCATGGCCAACATCATTCTTAATAGAGAAAAACTGAAAGCATTCTCTCTAAAATCTGCAACAAGACAGGGATGCCCTCTTTCACCACTTCTATTCAACATTGTCCTTGAAACATTAGCCAGAGCAATTAGACAGACCAAAGAAATTAAAGGAATACGAATAGGAAAAGAAGAACTCAAGCTGTCACTGTTTGCCGATGACATGATTTTATATTTAGAGGTTTCAAAAAACTCCACCAGAAAACTTCTAGAACTAATAAATGAATTGAGTAAAGTATCAGGATATAAAATCAATATACATATATCTAACACATTTCTATTCATAAGTGATAAATACTCTGAAAGAGAAATTAGGAAAACCACTCCATTCACAATAGCCTCAAAAAAAAAAAAAAAAAAAAAAAAAAAAAAAAAAAAAAAAAAAAACCTTGGGAATCAATCTAACAAAAGAGGTGAAAGACCTCTACAATGAAAACTCCAGAACACTACAGAAAGAAATTGAAGAAAACCTTAGAGAATGGAAAGATCTCCCATGTTCTTGGATAGGCAGAATTAATATTGTCAAAATGGCCATTCTACCAAAGACATTATACAGATTCAATGCAATTCCAATTAAAATCTCAATGACATTCCTCATAGAAAAGCAATAGTACAAAAATAGTACAAAGCAATAGTAACAAAAATGGCATGGTATTGGCACCAAAATAGAGAGGCAGACCAATGATACAGAATAGAAGACACAGAGATGAACCCAAATAAATAGTCACCTCATACTAGACAAAGGAACCAAAAACATACAATGGAGAAAAAATATCCTGTTCAACAAATGGTGCTGGGAAAACTGGAAATCCATATGTAGTAAAATGAAATTAAACCTCTATCTCTTACCCTACACAAAACTCAACTCAAAATGGATCAAGGACTTAAAGAATTAGACCAGAGACCAGAGACCAAATATAAGACAAATTAGTTCTGAATCCTCATCATGTTGGCTTAGGATTAGACTTCCTTAACAAGACTCCCAAAGCACAAGAAATCAAAGCAAGAATCAATAAATGGGATGGACTCAAACTAAAAAGCTTTTTCTCAGCAAAGGATGCAATCAAGAATGTGAAGAGAGAGACTACAGAGTGGGAGAAAATTTTTTCCACACGCACTTCAGATAGAGCTCTTATCTCCAAAATTTATAAAGAACTTAAAAAATTTTACACCAAAAATACAAAGAACCCAATCAATAAATAGGCCAAGGAACTGGACAGACACTTTACAGAAGAAGACATACAGGCAATTAGTAAATACATGAAAAAGTGTTCAACATTTCTATTAATTAGAGAAATGCAAATTAAAACAACTCTAAGATTTCATCTTACTCCAATTAGAATGGTTATTATCAAGAACACAAACAATAATAGATGTTGGCTTGGATGTGGGGAAAGAGGCACATTTTTACATTGCAAATTGGTGCAGCCATTCTGGAAAGCAGTGTGGATAATCCTCAGAAACTTAGAATGGACCCACCTTTTGACCCAGTTATCCCACTCCTTGATTTATACTCAAAGGACTTAAAATCAGCATACTATAGTAACGCAGCCACATCAATGTTTATAGCAGCTCAATTCACAATAGCTTTAGATTGTGGAACCACCCTAGATGCCCTTCAACAGATGAATGGATAAAGAAACTGTGGTATATATACACAATGGAATATTATTCAGCCTTTAAGAAGAATAATATTATGGCATTTGCAAATAAATGGATGGAATTGGAGAATATCATGCTAAGGGAAATAAGTCAATCTCAAAAAATCAAAGGCTGAATGTTTTTCCTGATAAGTAAATGATGATATATAATGGGAGTGTGGGGGTGGGAGGGTGAGAGAAGAATGGAGGAACTTTAGATTACGTAGAGGGAAATGAGAGGGAGGGGGTATGAAAAATGGTGGAATGAGACAGACATCATTGCCCTATGTACATGTATGATTACACAAATGGTATGAATCTACATTGTGTACAACTATAGAAATGAAATGATGTAACCCATTTGTGTACAATGAATAAAAATGCAGTCTGTAAAAAATTTAAAAAATAATAAAAAAAACTGAACAACAAATTATACTCAGTAATCTAGTATTTGGATTTAGGGAGCAAATCTTAAAATAACATTAAAATTTGTAATTGCTGAAGAGATAGCAAAATTTGGGGAAATAATATTTCAAGAACTGAGAAAACAATAAGGAAATTAGTTTTAAAATTTGTTCGACTTTCTACAGGGTCTTCAGGTTATACAGGCTTTTATGTTTATAATACACATGAATATGGCTGAGGGTTTGACTTAGCTTTCTTGAAAATTTTGCATTTGGGAGACCTGTGAGGCTTTAGTTCTAGTTAGTAGTAATAGTTACTATTCACTGAGTAACCATTCTGTGCCAGGCTTCATAGCAAGTGCAATACATACATTATTACAACATTATTTCCCACAGTAATCATGTGAGATAGGTTTTATTTCCATTGCACAGATGGGAAAACAGGTACTGTGCAGTTAGGTAATTTTGGCAATTTAGAACTGGTCTTCAGCCCAGGTCTGCTTGACTTAACTGTCCGCATTATTGTCAATACATTACTCTGCCTCTTAGTGAAAATTTTAGACACATTTAATCAACCGTTATTGCTATGTTATAAACCAAATATATCTATATATTCTTTTATCCATTTTTGCCTTTTCCATTTTTAGATATAGGTGAATGAGTAGTTTGAATGACATAATTGCTAAGGGCTCTGCCAGATCTAACACATTGTTTCTAAATAAAGATATTGAGATGACTGAATCCTGAAAAAGGAATAAGGAACTTGTTCTAACATGAACACTGGCTGGCTAAGTGATTTTAGTGTTTAACCTTTTTTTTTTACCTATTATAAATAAAATAAACAACTAATTATGCTAACCTGCAGTCACAAGAAATTGAGAATCATGACTAATTATCAAGAATCATGCAATTTAGTTTAGAATATAAATGATACATACTAGGTCAATAATTCCATGACATCACAGCCACCAACTACCCATTTCTTCTACTCTGAAGTAATTAAAACAAGGATTTTTATGTTTAGTGGATTGTAATTGTTACCACACCTCTTCCAATAGTAAAACTTAGAAAGCTTATATGTTCATTTTCATGCTGCCAAAAGGTATTTGTAATAGTAAAAATATAGCATTGTTTATATTCTGTTATGCAGTACTTTTTACCCATTGCTTTTTAAATTGCCCTGTTTATTAAATTAAAAAATGGAATTGGTTGTAATTTTGAGCTGAAAACAACTTCAGCAAACATTAATTCTTTCCTTTCATTTCACAAATGAATAACAGTAACATACAGAGGTTGAATCACTTTACTAAGATTACATGACTAGTTACCATCAGGACTTGGATTAGAATCCCTGTGCACATTTAGCAACTGTTTTGCATGATGTGAACAACTCAGGCATTTCACCTACAGATTCTACCCTATCTAGGTCTTAGACTGAGGAGTGGTTCATTATGGGTTCCCTTCCCCCCACATTAATGTGATTTAGATATAGTTGATGTAATGTGATATGCTTTACGTGCTTGGGGAGGAAGATGGTGGTTGTTGTTGTTGGTAAACTAAATTCAATCCATTGGATGTCCTCTCAGAGTTCCAGAGTTCAGTTCATCAGAATCACCTAGAAGTTAACAGACAGACTGATGAATTTAACCCCTGGAGTTAAATTTTGATTCTGGTCAAGAGTGGCACCTGAGAATTTGCATTTCTAATAAGTAGGTAATGCTAATGCTGCTAGGAAACCATACTTTCAGTGCTACTGGTCCATTTTCCAAGCTCCTGGGTGGGCTGGTAGTCTATTGACTTTTTTTTCTGGTTCTTTTACTTCCATTTCTAGTACTCCTGGGTATTGAACTTGCTTCTAGATGCTTCCAGAATTTCCAATTCCAAGTCAAACCTTGGTTTACTGTTCTAACAATCACATTATGCTAAACTATTATTCCCAGAAAGCCCTAACAACATACCCACATTTTTCCTGTTTGACTGGACCCCTCAATCCCTAAATTTGATCAAGAAACAATCCCTTCATCCTCTCAATTCAAATTAATTTGCTAGACGAATTAATTAGGTGGAGGTCAGTCATTCCTTTCTGTTGCTTTTGGTCACACCACCTGCTCCTGTTCCTACTGTGGGTGTATAATAATATAGATTATCCAACCTGATAGTCTATACTCCTGATCCTACTGCAGATCCTGTGTATATAGTTTCTCTCCAGGAGCTCTAGGAATACCACATACTTAGTACTGTGTAGAAGAGTTTGAACAAGACTATAGGTTCTCGACTTGATTTCTGAAAGTGTGCCTAATTTTGTACGTGATGAAAAAAATATTCACATAATTTTCATTGAATCAGAATGGTCATTTGGTCTACAAGTATACATTGAATATTGTATAGGTTCAATGTTCATAACAAGATATAAAATGAATAAAGTATGCTATCAGCTCTCTGAGAGTCTTTAGGCTAATGAAGAAAATGAATATTTAAAAAGTAATTATAATTTGCAAATAAAAAAACCTGCATCTTTGGGTTTGATAATATCTTATGATATGTTAAAATGACTTTAATTTTCTTTAATAGATCAACTAAAAAACTATTCATAGATAAATAACATGCAAATTCATGAACTTATAATATGAATTCATTTGACCATTACTAACTTTCCAATGAGAAGTAACATAATTAATGTGGGGGAAGCCATTGTTAGTTCATATGAAAGACTTTGTATGGGAACAAAAAAAAATGAAATAAATAAGACCACTTACTTCCTAGAGATAGTTTTACAGTTGTTTTATGCATATAGTACCCAGTAATGCAGTACACAGAATATCATCATCTTCATAAAATTGGAAAGCAAGTATTATTCAGGTTTGATAATCTATATTATTATTTTTTTCTTCAAAAGTCCTCCCCCCTAGTTATCCACTGACCTGGAGTTCCAACTGTCCCCAGCTGAATTAACAAGCTGTTGAGTAACTTTTGAATATACTTCCTATATTCAGGGAATTTTTGACTTATTAAAATACAGATCCCTAAAAATGAACATGAAATCTCAAGCTCTCTGGAAGCTGGGACACAAGTCTGTGGCCTTTGTCTAACTAGACACATCCATAGGTAACTGTAATGTCAAAGCACATAAAGTGATGAAGTAGGTGGTCCAGGGAACCATTCTGCAAGGGCAGCAGCAGAAACATTTCGCTTTTAGAAGCTCAGGAGAAATTCTAGTTTCAGTTCCCAACTTTAGCAGTGGCCTATGCCCAAAGATGACAACAGCTGTAATTCATATCTCTTCTTTTTCTGGAATGCCTTTTGGTCAAATTTCAGACTTCCTATTCATGTAGTTTTTAGCTGGATAGAGGATGAATAGGAAGTCTGAAATTTGACCAAAAGGCATTCCAGAAAAAGAAGAGAAAAAATGGAGGGAATAAAATGATAAGAAAATAACATAAGCAAAACTTCCAATACTAAAGGATATGACTTTTTAGATTTAAAGGGCCTATGGAATAGAGTATGATAAATGGAAAAAGATTCCATAATTGTATATCATCAAATTTCAGAATTCTACAAACAAAATATCCTAAAATTTTTCAGAGATAATAAAGTCACATATAAAGTGTGTTAGTCAGTTTTCTGTTACTGTAACAAAATGCCTGAGATAACTTAATGAGGGAAAAAGTTTATTTTAGCTCACAGTTTCAAAAGGTCCAGTCCAAGGTCACTTGACCTTGTTGTTTTGGGTATATATTGGCACAGTATGTCATGGTAGGAATATACAAAAGGAGGCCTAGTCACCTAATGGTTCCTGGAAAGAAGAGGAGGGACTGGGATCCCATTATACCCTCCAAGGGCATGCCCCCAATGACATAACTTCCTTTCACTAGACATTACCTCTGAAAGTTTTCATTACTTCCCAATAGCACCACGGGCTTGGGACCAAGTTTTCAACACATGGGCCTTTGTCAGTCAGGATACAAATTATAGCACAAAGGATCTGATCAGAATGTCAGATTACAACAGTGATGCTTAAAATTAGAAACCAATGGAATAACACCTTAAAATTTTGAAGAAAGCTGATATTTAACCTGAAGTATTATACACTGTTAAACCATCAGTCAAGGGAAAGATTCAAATAGCATATTTTGTGATACACAAGGTCTCAAAGAGTTGATTTTCTATGCAGTTTTTCTTAGGAATCCAGTGAACAATGTATACTACCAAAACGAGGGAATAAACCAAGATAGATAATATAAGTCTCAAGAAACAGAGGGTCCAATACACAAAGGAGATAAAGGGAAATCCAAGAATAGTAACTGAAGAAAATTCTAAACAGCAGAAATCTAGACACAGTCCAGATTATTATGAAACCATAGCGGATGGATCTTATTTTCCACATTAACTATGGCGAGTGATTTCATAGTCATTTTTTAAAATTAGAAGAAAATTTGAGGAATTATTGAGAGGAACATAATAACAAAGTTCAAAAGAATGTAAAATAATCTTGATTCAGTGAATAACACATTTTTGTGTGATAATGATTTAACACATCATTCTATTACTATGTTTGGGGAAGAGAAATGAAGTGGTAGTTTAAGGGAGATAATAGGTAACACTTTAAATTGATCAGTCAGTAAACAGCAACTTGGCATATTATTTAGGAATATACCTATAAACACCAGAAAAAAACATTTTAAAGTTCAAAGTAAATGTCTGTGAGGAGAGTAAGTCAGGGTAGAGAAAAGAGCTTGAGATTTGTTTTATCTCATGTTAAGTTCTGCAGTACAGTGCAATTTTTAAAATTATGTGAATTCATCAATTTTATAAAATACAAATTGATTTTAGAAGTGTAATGTGGCAGAGGAGACTATATCCTTAACAGCAATACTATCAGTGAAATAGTGGGGATATGTGGCATCTTCAAATTATCCCAAGTGTCCAAGTTGCCTACTCACCTATAAGTTAACCTTGAGCACACTACAACAGAGAAGCCAATGTTTCTCCTCTCTCATTTGGAATAATTAAACTAAGATGTACTGAATATTCATTAAAGTTAAAGAGCAGCAGAGTACCAGTAAGAAGCATCTTGGGAACAATAACATCCATAGCTTTTCCACTCAGTATCTGGAAAGGTGTGTATTAGGTATCTGGAGACTAGGCCATATAGTTTTAATTAACTATAACTGGTAATTCATTAGCATGAATAAGAATTCAATTTCCCACTAACATTGAACATCTTTAGAATCTAAATGGGTTGTAACTAAGCTTATCCATTCTTAAAGAGAAAGCCTCCCAACCTCCACCCCTGCCAAAGGGCCTTGCAGTCAAGTTGAATTTAAAAGGGAGAGGGAGAAAAATATAGTTTGCTTACTTTTCAAGATTTTTGTTGGTGAAAAATAAAGCATTCAACATTTAGCTTGGAAGAACATGTACTAGGACAAATTCTCTTAAGCACTGCTAAAATGCAACATTTACATAAAAACGTGCAGAGCTATTTTACAAGGTGAACATTTTAAAACCAGGACACTTGGAGGTTGCCTGAGAGAAATGACATTCGCCACCCCTGCAGTATCCAGATTTGCTGCTATTCTGTCTCTATAATTCAATCTGCCATAGCCAAGCAGTAGGTCTGTACCGATAATTATGCCGACAATGGCTGCTGAATGCCATAGATCCTGGTGTGCCATTACTTTCATGTTCCCCCACAGGGACGGGTGTCACTACATTTTAAATTATTAACGTTAGGAAGGGGAACAGAGGACTTATAACAGTACAAAATCAATGACATTTGTAAAGAAAATGAATAACAGAGGACTAGGACAAGAGAAATTTGAGAAGTATAATGCTAATAGCAGGGAATGCATCTGGTAATATGCCCACTCTCCCATAAATAAGCTACCCTTAATGTTTTCTGTCAAAATGAGGGCTTCACCTTAGAGGATTATAGCAAAGAAAGAAGAAAATAAAAGGACAAGAATAGATTCTACTTGTGGCAAGGAAAGCTAAATAAAAGAAATTAAAAGGAATGTCTTTTCCTTTGTTGTATTTTAATAATTTTTATACAGAACATGTATTTTTATATGTATACATGAAGATAAAAACTCTAGTCTTTTAAACCTTGCTTAAAAACTTAAAAACTTCTCTTTAACTTCTCATTTGAAGAGAAATAGAATGCTCCTGGATCAAATCCAATCTCTCAAACTGGGCAAAAAGAATTTGAGATAAGAAAATGCCAAAGAAAACAGAGTGAAAGATGTCTAGTGTTCAGCTTAAAGAGAGGATATGCTATCGAGAATGAAAGGCAGAAAGGACTTGCTAAATTTTTGAAACACAGTATTTACAGATCTCAGGATGCATTGTCGAAAAATACTATCCTTTATGCATGGTAAGGAGGAAAATCTCAAACAAGTAAGGAAATCATATTTCCAGAAAAATATTCACGTTTACATTTTTCATATTTTATGAATATCAAGAAGTTGGAAAAGGGCCAGAGAAAAGCAAAAAGCGTGGAAGACAAAAACTTAAATTGTGATTTTTATGAACAAAGTACTCTCTTTAAAATTCTGAGAAAAAACTAGGTATTTGGGGCTTGAGGAAAAAAAGTCTTTCATGGCCATAATTTTCAGCCTTCAAGTCTAAAGGAAAGAGAAGAAGAAGAGCAAATATAAAGCTGCACTTGGACAAAACTTGAAACTTTTTGAAAGAAAGAATACAATTCCAATAATAAATAGTCTAGGCTAATAAAAGGTTGTAAAATGATTGGAACTCAATTGTTCTTGGCATGGAATAGACTCTGCAGTGCATACCTTAGTCCTTCACCTCTCATCTCATAGCTTCTTTTTTCCCCACAGCATTCTTCCACCTCTATTTAACTTTCAAAATAGTTTGGTGGTCTGCAAGTTCAAAAAGTTTTCATTTCTAACAGAAAAAATCACAGTCCCACCAACGACATATGAAAGCATTCACTTTCCCCATATCCCTGACAACAATTTGTTACTTGCATTCTTCATAATTGCCATTCTGACATGAGTGAGATGAAATCTCAGTGTAGTTTTAATTTGCATTTCTCTAACAATTTGAACATTTTTTTCATGTATTTGTTGACCCTTTGTATTTCTTCTGCTGTGAAATACCTGTTCAGTTCCTTTGCCCATTTATTGATTGGATTATTTGTACTTTTTGGTATTAAAATTCTTGAGTTCTTTGTATGTCCTAGAAATTAATACCCTATATGAGGTGCGGGTGGCAAAGATTTTCTTCCATTCTGCAGGCTCTCTTCACATTCTTGTTTCTTTTGCTGTGAAGAAGTTTTTTAGTTTGATGCCGTCCCATTTATTGATTTTTAAATTTTATTTCTGGTGCCTTAGGAGTCTTGTTCAGGAAGTCAGTTCCTGTGCCAATATGTTTAAGTGTGGGCCTACATTTTCTTCTAAAATGTGCAGGGTTTCTGGTCTAATCCCTAAGTCTTTGATCCACATAGAGATGATTAAGGGTTAACTTTCATTCTACTATATATGGATTTTCAGTTCTCCTAGCATCATTTGTTGAAGAGGCTATCTTTTCTCCATGTATGTTTATGGCAACCTTATCTACTATGAGATAACTGCTATTAATTGTGGATTTGTCTCTCTGTGTCTTCTGTATTGTTCCATTGGTCTTCATGCCTGTTTTTGTGCCAATACTATGCCCTGTAGTATATTACTATAGCCCTGTAGTATAATTTAAGGTCTGGTATTGTGATGTCTCATGCTTCACTTTTCTAAGGATTACTTTGGTTCTTCTGGGTCTCTTATTTTTCCAAATGAATTTCATGACTGCTTTTTCTACTTCTATGAAGAATGACATTGTAATTTTATTAGGAACTGCATTAAATCTGTATAGCACTTTACGTAGTGTGACCATTTTGACAGTATTGATTCTGCCTATCCAAGAACATGGAATGTCTTTTCATCTTCTAAGTTCTTCTTCAATTTCTTTCTTTAATGTTGGTGTAGTTTGCATTGTAGAGGTCTTTCACCTCCTTTGTTAGATTGACTCCCAAGTATCTTATTGGTGCAACCTTTCTGGAAAGCAGTATGGAGATTCCTCAAAAAACTTGGAATGGAACCACCATTTGACCTAGTATCCAACTTCATGGCACATAGCTAAAGGCTTTAAAATCTGCATAATGCAGTGATACAGCCACATTAATGTTCATAGCAGCACAGTTCACAATAGTTAAGCCATGATGCCCCTCAACAGATAAAGAAATGGATAAAGAAATGGTGGTATATATACACACAATGGACTATTACTCAGCCATAAAGAAAAACTTTATGACACTTGCCAGTAAATGGATGGATCTGGAGACTACCACGCTAAGTGAAATAAGCCAATCCTAAAAAACCAAAGGTTGAATGTTTTTGCTGATATTTGGAAGATAAACCACAATAAAGGGTGTGGGAGGAAGAAGAGAAGTTTAGTACATTAGACAAAGAAGAATGAAAGGAAGGAGGAGGGATAGGTTTAGGCAAGACAGTAGACTAAATCTAACATAATTTTCCTTTTTCCAAATAGGAAAACACCTAAGTGAATTCCACTTTTTTTTTTTTTTATGCTGGGATTGAACCCAGGAATTCACAGATTCTAATCACATGCTCTAGCACTTAACTACTTTTCTAGCCCCTGAATTTTTATTGATTACAATCTAATAGGATTACATTTCTAGATTTACAATATTAAAAAAGCTTTGTTATCTTGACATACTGGGATATACATATAGCTGATTTGTCATAACATATAGCCTAACTGGAAATTTTACTAAGAGATTATGCTCCAAATTCACTAACACATATCTGGAGAATTATGTAGTTTTAAATTTGAGGACAGTTTTTGAATAACAAGGCTTAGATAGAACAAAGTTAAAAAAATACATAGTGCAACTCAACTCTTGATTTTTACGTAAGAAAATGCAGAACAAATCACAGGCAAGGATGTTAAATGACAGACAACTACAGCTTGAGTAGCCATGATGTACCAGGTATATGTTATGGCCATCTATCTTGCAACTTTGAAGTAGGTATGACTATTCCTATTTATACTATACCTTTATAAAATAGAAACTATTTCAATTTTCAGATAAAAGCAACATATCTCAAGTCCACAAGATTGAGAGGCATAAGTTCAATCTGGGCCTATCTGAAGCCTATGCTTTTGGTACTATAGTTGACAGATTTGAAAAGATGGCTTAGGATGCTGAGGCAGGAGGATTGCCAAGTTCAAATTGAGACCCTACCTCTAAATAAAATTTAAAAAATAAGGGCCACAGATATGGCTCAGTCATCGGATGCCCCTGAATTCAATTGCTGGTACCCACTCCCAAGGAAAAAAAGAAAATAGAAAAAAAGTTCTAATTTCTGTGATTTCTCAAGAATGTGTAATGCTTTCTGCTGTCACTGTGCTTTCAACTGGTAAAAGCTGCATTTTTAAAAAAGACAAACTGATTTAACTTTTGGATTTATTTTGTTAGCTGTGTTATTCAGAGAGAACCCCAGGCTTACAGTTTACTACCTTTCTAAACCCAATTTTAAATTTTATAAATAGGTTTTTTTTGGTTACTTTTTTCACCTCTATTATTAAGCGTTTAATTTTGAAATATCCATATATTATGTGAGAACTTCCAGGGTTATATACTTTTCATTTTTCTTTGAAGATTTGTTTCCTGCTCAATTTCATTAAGGGAAACTTTCAAATTTTTCTATTTTCAAAGTGCACTGAGAATGGTTTATTGATTTGTTTAGTACTTTAGAGATTTCTAATGGGAGCTGCTAGACAAGTTAACCTCAGAGAGTTTTATGAAAGTTTAATCGTTACAGGATTCACGTCTTAAGTTCATCATAACTTTGTTTACAGAAACTTTGTACTTAGCAAACGATGGTTTAAAAAAAGTCACACAATAAATTCTAATATGCTTAGCAGAGATAAATCATAAAGATGTTTTATAATTCACTGCAGTCCATTTTATTATTTCCATATCCCTAAATTTCCTTTTACAACGGCCTAGTGATTTCCTCCACGGGGGAGTTAACTTTTAATACTCTGAAGCATACACATTTTTGAAAAGTTCTTGAAATTTACTTCTAGGGAGTAAACCAGATAAGGTATTTTTCTATATGACATCCCCAAATGAGCACATACATTAATAAGAAAACAGAGAGTTCGGGGTTTAGGATGCAGGAAAAGGAGGGGGGAAGGGAATATTTTTCCAATTCTTGAGACGGGGAAAAGCAAACGTGTTCAGCTCCCTGACGAGACTATGCGTTTAAATGCTGCAAATACATTCATCCCACGTGAAACGACCTGCCGGCAGGGCGGTGCGTTTTTTGTGACATCCGTCAAAATCTCCTTCACAGTCGTGGGGGCGAGAGGCCTGTGTGCTCCTTCAATGTCCCTGTCGAAGTGCGGACAGAGTTTGGGATCCCCAGTACCTGCGGCTCTGCCCCACACCCGGCGCCAGCGGCACACGAGAGCGCGTCTCTTCCCAATTTCTGTCCCCAGGTTCCACCCCTTCTTGACCAGCGGCGCGAGCGCCCCACTTTCGTTCCCGAGAAACTGCTATTCCGGGGAGGGGGACCTGCTGCTCCCGGCTACTCCGCCCAGGTGTGCGCCGGCTGAAGAGAGGCGGACGCCGTGGCAGCGAAGCCTCCTCGTCTCTCCAAATAGTAGTGGCCGGGCTCGGATTCCCGACCCGCGAGCCGAGAGGGAGAGGTCGAGGCCCCCGACCCACCACCGCAGACCCGAGCCACCCGCGCGGCCCGCGCCCGGCCGGAAGAGGGCGGGGCCTCAGGACGGTCCGCGAGGCTCGCGGCGAGCCGAGAGGTTCCTCCCCGGCCCCAGGCCGCGGCGGCCGCGCGTTTCCGGCGCGCTCCCCCGCGTCTCGCGTCCCGTGGTCTCGTCCGCCCCCGCTGCCATGTTGGATTGTGCGGCCGCCGCCGCCGCAGCCGCCGCCGCCGCCGCCGCCGCCGCGGGAGCGTCGGAGGAGGAGTTGGGAGTTTAGCGCAGTCGCCGGAGTGTGGGGACAACGGCCATCTGGCCCAAGCCTAGCCGGGCGGGAGCTGGGAGCTTCCCTTTCTGAGTGCGGCCCGAAGGCGGCCCGCCGTCAGCTCCTCCTTCCCTTGTCTTCCTCCCTGCTCCGCTGGAGCTGCGAGATGCGGCGCCTCTGAATCGCTCCCGCCCGCCCCTGTCACCGAGAGGGGGATCGAGCACTCGCCCACTCGCCGAGGAGACGGCCCTGGACGCCCAGCCCAGCCGGCGAAACCATGAGCTCCAGCCAGCAGCCGCCGCCTCCGCGGAAGGTCACCAACGTGGGGTCTCTGCTGCTCACTCCGCAGGAGAACGAGTCCCTCTTCACTTTCCTCGGCAAGAAATGTGTGGTCAGTGGCCGAGCCCCCTATCGCCTCCCGGACGTTACCTTTCGGGCCTGGGCTCGGGGGACCGGGAAGTGGGAGTGAGGAAGGAGGCGGGAGCCGCGCAGGGAGGGTCCCGCCGCCGCCAGGCCTCCCGCCGGCCCGAGCCCCGCGGCGGCGCCCTCGTCCTGCTCTGTGGGTTCGGGCCGGGGCGGCCGGACGCCTCCCGAGCCGCTGGAGAACAGGGGAGTGTCACCTCCACAGGCCTGTCCTGGAGCCCAGCCTGGCCGGGCTCGGGTCCGCACCCTTGCTGCTGGTTCAAACTTTACTCGGACCACAAGGGGATTTTCTTCTTTCAGGAGCTGTTTAATCTGTGAACAGAACCCGTGTTCTGACCCGAGCTTTACCTCCTACTGCTAGAGCTGAGGGCTACCTTCCTTAACAATGCCAGAGGTTTGAGGAGTGCATCGATTGGGGAATGAAGCGGATCGGGCTTTTAATCCTCCTCTAGGAGTCTAGGAGGGGATGAAGTAGAGTGCAGGTTCCTGGACATTCTTGGAATCAGTGCAAGGACAGGAAATGCTACTGCTCCCCGTTGCAGAGAACCAGCATTTATTTCTCCAGCAATGACGCCTAGGCCTGGTTTCTACTCTCTTCACTGATTTTTTTTTTTTTTTTTTTTTTTAATCATTGGTGGGAGGGGGTGCATCTCTCCCCGCAGCCATGCGCAAGGAAACCGCAATCTAGTAGTTTTTGGCCTTTGGGACCAAGCATGATTCTTAGGTTGGTGTAGTGCGGCGGATTCCAACCCCAGATGGCCGGTTGGGAGTGAGCAGTTCTGTGGGAAGGGGAATGTGTGTTGTTGACGGAAGCATTCATTATATTGGCTGCTGGCACTTCTGGGGGTGGGGAGGTTCAGCTCCGTGGTGCAGGCCTAGTCGGGATCTTACTGAGGTGACTGGGTTGAACTGTGGGTTGTTGAAATGCTGCGTGCCTCCCTCTCTCCCTTTTTTGCTGGCTCTTACCTGCAGAGAATGTGCCACTCGAACCTAGGGAACACCTAAGGAAGTTGTAACAGACCAGTACCATTTTATAACTTCTTGATAATATTAAAAATGTCAGACTTACACCTGCTTGTTTAAGAATTTAAGATTGGGACAATTTCTGGAAAGTTATCAGATTGTTAACTTTATAGGAGTCTACTCTGTGTGTCTTGTACCATCCAGTTAGAGACTGAATAATTTCATTCAGTTTCAGATGTGTTTGTTATTTAAGAATTTTGACTTTGAAGAACACAGTTAACTGATTAGAAAAAATGAAACAAGAGGACGGTCTCAAAATCAGAAATTTGGGAAACCACTTCAAAGATAGTCAGATCCCTTCTCCCCTACCCACTTTTTAAAACAAATGAGAAAATGGAGCCAGCAAGTCCCAGGTCACACAAGAGTTTAGTAAGATAATAGAAATGAGAAAACCAGGAGTAGTCCCTTTGTACTTCCCATTACATTGTTGTTTAAGAATAGTTTTTTTTTTTTTTTTCCAAATTTTAAAAAGTGTTAAGGGCATAACCATTTCTCTACATCAAAATTAATATAATTTAAGATGTAAAGTTCTAATTTTTGCATATTGTCAATGTAGGAAAAGCTCCAGCATTTAAAATATTATTTATCTGCAAATAAAAAAAAAATTAGTTTTGCTGACTTACTACATTTGTTATGTAGTTTGCATCAAAAAGGAAGTAGTGCTATGTTTTACATACCAGACAGGTTAACTAGGCAGGAAGAACATTACATTTACATGCAAGTATACTAACAAATTGCTTTGTGCTTACCTATAGTGTTTATTCCTGGTTTCAGAAGAATGACAAATATGAGAGAACATTGTGATAGAGAAAGAGCATTGCTTACTGATTAGCATAAGTAGATTGCTGAGTAGGTATCAGTATTTAGTGCTTAATTTATATCATCTATTCTTAATCACTTTTTAAATTTCAGTCATCTGCTCTTATGGGATGAAACTGTTGTGAAGATTAAGTCTAAAATTTGAAGTCCTCATTTTGATAGAGGGTAATGTAAGAATGATACTTTAATTTTAGAATAATCTTTTTTTTTTTTTTCCCTCTTCTTTGGCTGTGTAGTTTTACATAGTTTAAAATAATGCCAAAATTCACTGTGTTATTATAAATCCAACAGCAGATTTGCAGGTCAGGCCTGATGTGTTTGACATGAAGTATATTCAGAGCTCACTCTAAGAATCCAAGAAATGAAACCTGAGTTATATAGAACCAGCTCTTGAGGAGCTTTTTTTCCTGTTTCATTCAACAAACATGTACCAAGTAACTAAATGTTGAGGTCAAAATCAGGGTTGATACCTGCCCTCAGGGAAGCATAGTATGTCTAAAAAGGGAAACAAAGGGTGTAAACTGATGAGTAAGTCAGTACTTCTGAGTGATGTGTAAGAGTCTGCATATCACAATGGAAAACACCATACATAGCTTTGTAGTCGGTCAATGTGGGTTCGAATTCAGGATCACTTTAAACATATTTCTTAACTTTCCTGTCACAGATTCAGTTTTCTTACCTCTAAAATAGGGATACTATGTCACGGTTATATGGGTTAGAAGGACTATATGTGAATATATGAAAACTTTTTGTAAAGTTTTAAAGGATCAAAGGAGAGGTGGTGGGAGAGGAGATGAGTAAAAGTTTTTAGAATGAGCATTATCCGAGTATTTAAGATGAATAGTACTCCCCAGGTTGATGAGAGGTATAAAACATCCTGGAAGTTAGTATGTCTACTTATTGTTATGAAGCAAGGATTTTCTGCTTGGGTTCTCTAATTTAGGTTTGCATTGGGATTATTGAAGATTATTTTAAAATGCTAGTTTCAATTCTAAGATGATATTCAAATTCATTGGTTCTGAAATGGAGCTTGGTCATTTGTTTTTTAGCAAGCTTGACAGAAGATTTCTGTAGAATCAGTTTCAGAACTGAAGTGTACTCTTCTGATAGGGTAGTCCTGAAAATGTCACTTTGGAAACTTTGGATATTGTGTTGGAAAAATAACATTGGAGATAGTAGGTTTTCTTTCGATCATTGTATTTTGTGAGCTAAGTTAAATTAAGTTACAACAAATTATTTTGTACAGAATTTCTCTTGACTTCTGAAGATATTAAGGTACATTTCATAACTATAAGGAGGACATAAAATTGAGGAAGTATTTCACTAGTTATCAGGGAACTGCAAATCAGATTCTACTTTTAGAATGTTTTTGGGGGGAAAAGAGGCAGTTTAAAAGGTGGATTGAGGATTGTGAGAATGGAGCAAAAGATCAGATACGTGTTTATAAAAGTCCTCATTAAATATGACTGGGACCTGAATCAAAGAATTTCTGATGGGAATTCAAGGGCAATTAACAAAACTTTCTGCAGAACTTAGTCCCATCTAAGTATAGAGGGTAAGGGATGGGAATTTCAATAAAGCCAGGCATTATAAGTATCAGCAGAAGAAATATGCAGCAGCATTCATATCTCATTAGCTGGAAAAGTGCTTTAATTTTATGAGACTCTGGACTGGCAATTGGTTTCATGGAAGAGGTGATTTCTAAGTAAATCTATTGTTTTTAAAATAAATTTTGTAGAAATTAAAGTTTCATTTATATAAATTGTTATGAACTTTTTACATAAAGTAATTCTGATGCCATTCATTACCCAGTAGTGTTTTCTTAGGAGAACCATGTAAAAAAATTGATAAAATTAAATTCATAGGTCTTGTAATTAGTTCTGTTGACTTTTGTGAGGTGTGGTATTTATATTCTGTGAAGAGTACATGTGCATTCTTGTCAAGTGGACTTTAGTATATGCAGTGCTGAATAAGTAAGAAATTGAATGGGAAAAATAAAAGCTTCCAACTCTCCCTCTGTAGCCATCTCTGGCTAAATGGCTTTGTGTTGATATTGTTCATTAACTTTTCCTGCCATACCCACCCAGGTTGTTTCTTCAAGATTTAATGATAGTCAAAAGCCATATTTTCCCCCTTTTATTAGTGCTTTATAGTTGTATATAATAGTTGGGTTCATTTTGACATAATTGTACATTCAAGAAATTTAATTTGTTACCTTTTAGTCTCCAGTTCTTCCTTTTTCCCTCCCTGTCTCCTTCTCCATGTTTGCCTCCTTTGGCTCTGCTGGTCTTCTTTCCACTCATTTATTTGCTTATTTTTAATTGGTACTGTATAGATATACATAAAGGTGAAATTCACCTTATATTTATACATGCAGAGTGTGATTTTGTCAAATTCATTCCACAGTAATAAGCAATCTTCATTAATCAGATTTAACTTTCATTTCCTTTAATTCCTTAGCATTTGTTTTAACTTGCTTATATTCTTTAGTGATTTTGTTTGATTCCTCACTCTGAATATAACTCTGGGAGATGAACTTTATTATTCCTTGGTACTTTTCTATAGTTTTCATAACCTTAGCACAGATCAGTGAATAGTTATTGATTGAATAATTATAATTGTTCACTTGCTTATTCCTTAGCTATTCAACATTTCTTTTTGTATAACCAAGTTGTTAAAACCCTTAGTTTCTAATGCAGATAATATCTTCAATCTCATTTACTGGTTTAACAACAACAACAACAACAAAAAAAAAACATGGTTTAATTCTGTCCCTGAACTAATGTAGTTGGTAACTGTTTAACAATTATTTTGTTTCTTTTCTAAGTCATATCTTTTGGGTAGTAGGTCTAAAATAGGTTTAGAGGAAAATATGTGCTAGAGAGCAATGTTTATCTTAATGTTTGTTGGCCTGAATTAAGAAAGTACCAATGAAAAGTCATGGGCTGGGAATATATTTTACCTTGAGTCATTTGGAAGGAGAAACAAGGTTAAAGTTCACAGAGTTTGGAATATACAGAAATGAAAAGGTCCCCTTGTCTAGTACATAGGGAAAAACTGAGCACAGTAGTGTATATAATATAGGGCAGACTATGAGCACAGGAAGAGATTCAGATGAATCTAACAGAGTTGGGTTATGAATCCTGTTCTGGTAATTCTTAAGTCTATAATAATATAGGCCAGTTTATTAACTAGTGTGAACCTTGGTATCTAGGATTGTAAAATGGGCTTAGCTAAGGATTTCAAAGAATAATGCAATGACTATGTAAAATACTTAAGAGTGCCCAAAGTATTGTGGAAGTTTGGGGAAGCATATGAAAGAAAGTTGTTATTAATGCTATTAAATGCTGTTTAGATTTCCTGTTACTGGCAGAGATTTTAGAGTAAATTTGAATTTTGTATTTTATTTGCTGTGACTTAGGTTAGATGGTAGCTTGTTCTCATTTTGAGTAGAAAATATAAGTAATATTAATTACTTAATATAAGTGAAATTTAGTAATTAGAAGATGTTTGAAATATTTAATTATAAATAGTGTATCAAAAATATATCCCGTTTTTATTTATTGCATATGTCAGTATTGTTAGAAGTAGTAGAGGGTTACAACATCATGATAGCAATATGAGAGACTGAAATTAATTAGAAAACACCAGTTTCACTTTGTAGTTGAGTTGTCATCGAATTGAGTTTTAGTTGATTTGTGATCTGTTTTAAAAGAGATTAAACAGTGGACTTTAGAAAAATGTTGAAGAGGTAAATCTGGAAGAGCCCCCTTTGGAAAATAGGATCAAATGAAAAATATGTGGTGTGTTTATAGTTTAGTTTAGGTATCGATTTAATTCAATATTCTTACCTCTTGGGTTCCTTTGCCATGTGGATTTTTTTTTAACTTGATCTGAAGATTTACCATGGAAGTCTGTCACTATAAAGCAGTACTTATTAAAGATCTGCTAGATTGAAGCAAAAGGAAAATAGAATTTAGTATCATCTTAAATTCCTGATATGAAGAAATTGGAAATATCACAAATACATAGTAACTTTAGAACAATTAAATGTTTTCCAGATTTCTATATAAAGTTAAACTTTTAGATTTGCAGAAGCTAAGACTATTTAGAGATGAAGTTACTTATTTAAATACCTGTGGTTCCAAAATAAAAATATTAAGTTAAATACTCTCTTGAGTGTAGTGAATTGCTTTTGATACCATAAGAAGTATGAGGATATATAAATATCTTTAAAATTTCCATATTAGTAAAGGAGCTGGTTGATATGTATATAGTTCATAAAGCTAGTCAGAAACCCAAATGATTTATTTTTAATCAGTGAAATACCAGAAAGTATTGTACTTACTGATAAGCAGTAATATCATAGAGTACCAATTAAAAAAAAAAAGATTCAGGCTTTACCCTTCCCTTGTTTACTCTATAGCTAGAAAAAACAAAAATCATCATCACAAAAAGATACATACTACAAACCAGTGATTATTAGAGATTAGAATAATGGGGAGAAGAGATAGATGCCACATTGTGAGATTTGATAGATCGTTTGTGGGACTTGAATTTGAGGACCTTAAATAGTGTGTAGAATTTCTATCAGGAGCAGGAAAAAACTCATTTCAAGTATAGGGAACTGTATAAGCAAATTTTTGAAATAGAAAATGTACATGAAGTGTTTGGAGATATCAAATATACTGACTTCTAAAATTGAATAAGGTATTTATTTCCTTGGGGAGATAGTGGACCATAAGTTGCAGGACAATTTGAGGTCAGAATTTGGAAGACTTTGAACTGCAATCTTAAGGATTGAGCTTTATTCCATAGGTAGTGGTAATAAGAAACCACTAAGTTTTTTGGTTTTGGTTGGGGCAGGTACTGGGGGTTTAACCCATGGAAGCTTTATCACTGAGCTACATCTCCAGTCCTTTTTATTTTTTATTTTGAGACAAGGTTTCATGAAGTTGCTGAGATCTTTGCTGATTTGCTGAGGCTGGCCTCGAAATTGCAATCCTGCTTCGGTCTCCCAAGTCAGTGGAATTATAGGCATGTACCCCTGCATGAGTTCCACTACTAAATTTTTTGATTCAAGAAATGTCGAGAAAATAAGTTTGTAGAGATGGGAAAAATTGAAAATATTTGTAATATAAATAATTGAATGTTTTAAAACTTAATATTTTTCTTATTCATTATATTAACATAACTGGTATGGGTAAGGAACCTGGATTATAGCAGCACCTGGGACGAATAAAAGACTGTGTCACTGGTCTGTGTGTCCAGTGCAGATAACACTAGTTGCTCATTGTTTTTCACACTGAGTTCAGATATGGTGTCTGAATAACCAGCATATGTCTACAGGCAGCCACTACCAATTTTCCAACTTCATAGTAGATGGAATCTAGTTGGTACTGAATGTTTGAAACATGTGAAGAAAAATTGGACTGTGTAAATTCCAAATGACAACAGAACCTCTTAATGGAAATGGCTAAATCCTAAGAATTATAGGTATAGGGCTTTTGGAATCCTTTACAGAGTTGATTATTTAGGCCATGGGAATGGAATTATATCTGTGAAAGTGTCAGTGTCAAGAATACAGAGGGGAGCAAGTCTAGCCCATGTTTGATTTGGTCAGCACTGGAAAATTATAATTACAGTTCAAGAGAGAGATGTTCTCTTTAATTCATCAGAAAAATGGGATTGTATGTGTTTTCTGCAACTTAACTTTCTCACTTTATTTCCATGCCCATATATATCTGTTGCATCCTATTTATTGTATGTTATATTACTATAGTATGTGAATATACATGTAGTTTATTAATCTCTGCTGGTGGGTATAATAATTTCCTAGGGCTTCTATAACTAAGTACTACAGAGTAGCTGGCCAAAACAACAGAAATTTAA
Organism: Sciurus vulgaris; assembly: GCF_902686455.1. Classification (NCBI taxonomy): domain Eukaryota; kingdom Metazoa; phylum Chordata; class Mammalia; order Rodentia; family Sciuridae; genus Sciurus; species Sciurus vulgaris. The sequence continues at coordinate 29,851,823 of NC_136468.1, forward strand.
CTGTCTCCTGGTTCTGGAGACCAGACATCTGAAATCAGGGTTTTGGCAGGGTTGGTTTCTTCAGGAGGAACTGAGAATCTGTCCCATACCTCTCCTAACTTCTGGCAGTTGCTGGCAATCCTTGAGGTTTCTTGACTTGTAGGTTTATCACTCTGGCCTCTGCCTATTCTATTACATATTTTTCTCTTTTCTCTGTGTCTTCTTACTTATGAGATCATCAATCATATTGGATTAGTGTCAACCCTAATGACTTCACCGTAACTTGGTTACATCTGTCAAGACACTCTTTGTAAGTAATAACACATCTGCATGCTCTCCAAGTATTTCTGTAGAATAAGTTCTAAGAATAAAATCAAAGGCTATAAAGATTAAAAATATTAATAGACACTACTTACTATTGGTCCTCCAAAACAATTGTTTTGAGTGTAACTTATTCTAACTTAGGATCCCATTTTTGTGGTCGTACATGATGTAATTTTGAATGGATCTGCTTCTCCTTGCAGTTTTATGAGGTTTTGCTTCAAATATTTTGAACCTCTGAATTGGGAGTATAAACGTTTACAGTTGTTATATCCTGTTGATGAATTCACCCTTTTATCATTATGAAATGATCTCCTTTGTCCCTCATACACTTGACTCTTAAATCAACTTTGACATTAATATAGTCATTGCAGCTTTCTTTGATGTTATCATCTGTGTGCATTCTTCATTTCAGTTCCTTTTGTGTCTTTATTCTTAAAGTCGGTTTGTTTTAGGCAGCACATGCAGTCATCCCCCAGAATCTGTGGATGATGAGTTCCAAGATCTAAGTGGACACCATAATCTCTGGATGTTCAGGTCCCTGTGGTGCATATAACCCACACACTTCCTCTCATATACTTTAGATCATCTGTAGATTACTAGTAATATCTGATACAAAGCAAAAGTGACTTTGCTAGATTGTTGTCGCTCAGGGAATAATTAACAAGGCAAAAAGGCTATGTGTTCAGTACAGATGAGTTTTTTTCCTGAATGTTTTCCATCTGTACTTGGTTAATCCAAGGGTGCAAAACTTCGGCACCCATGGATGTTGAAGGGCTGCCAATATTAAATCTTGCTTTATAAATTTAATCTGACAGTGTCTGCCCTTTGATCTAGATATTTAGACTGTTTGCATTTAATGTACTTATTTATATGGTTGAATTTAAATCTACCACCTTACTGTTTGTCTTGTTTGTTCATTTCCCTTTCCCTTTTTTTTCTGCCTTTGGATTGTTTTAGTAATTTTTTTTTTTTTTTTTTTTTTACTTATAACTTGTTGTTTTGTTGCTTTAGGGCTTATAGTAAATGACTTTTAAATACAGTTCACTTTCAAGGGCTATTATATTCCTTTCTATTTATTAGTAAAAGAATGTAACCATAGCATAGTTTCATTTGTCTCCTCCAGACTGTGGTACTGTATTACTGTATATTTTACTTCTATTTATGTTATAAACTCTGTACTACATTTTCACTTTTTTGCACCAAAACTTCAGTTATCTTTTAAAAGAAGACATTAAAATAGTAAGAAAATAAAAGGGGTGTGCTGGGTGGGTATGTATTGTGTGTTTATATATATAATTTATGGTGTCCTTAATTTCTTTATCTAGATCTAGATATCTCTCTGTTATCATTTTCTTTCAGTTAAAAGTGTGGCTTTTGTTTTTTTTTTTTTTTTTCCTCTCTCTCTCTAAACATCTCTTAGGACCCCTGCTGATAAATTTTGTTTATCTGAAAAAGTCTGTATTTTGTTCTGAATCTTAAAAGACCTTTTCACTGGGTATAGAATTCCATGTTTTTTTTTGTTTTGTTTTGTTTTTGTACTTTCAAAAGGATGTTGGTATAAATATTGTTGTAGCTGCTTCACTGTAGTATGCTGAATTTTAAGTCCTTTGGGTATACACCAAGGAGTGGGATAGCTGGGTCCAGTGGATGATGATATATAACGGGCAGGGTTGGGGGAGTTAAGGGAAGAATGGAAGAAGGGTGGGTTGTGTAGAGGAAACTGAGGGGTGGGGAGGGGGCGAGGGAAAGGAAAGATAATAGAATGAGACAAAAATCATTACCCTATGTACCCTATTTATTTTCCATAAAGGCTATATACATGTATGATTACACAAATGGTATGACTTTACATGTACAACCAGAGAAACAATAGTTGTACCCCATTTGTGTATGATCAAATCAAATATAATCAATAATAATCAAAATAAAAAGAAAATCACAGTGGCAGTAATTAATAAACATCTCTATCAGGAAAAAAAAAAGGATGTTGGTTCATTATCTCGTTAGTTTGCCTTATTTCTTATAGAAACTCAGTTACTGTGCTTTCCTATAATCTTCTGTACATAATTTATACTTTTTTATCTTTGACTTCTCTTCAAATTTTTCTCTTTATTATCATTTTAAGGGATCAGATTATGATGTACCTTTGAATTGTTTTCTTACTGTTTCTTGTGCTAGAGTTTTTTGAATTTCTTAGATCTATGTGTTTATAATAAGTATACAATAAGTTTGGAAAATTTTCAGACTTTTTTTTTCTTTGAAACAACTACTTCCCATCTCACCCTCCTATACTTGTTACACATGTGTGAGACTGCTTAAAGATGTTGTATACATCACTGCTACACAGCTGAGTTTCTTTTCTTCCATCTGTATCGCTTTTGGATATTGCTTTGTCTTTAAATTGCCTAGTTTCTAATCTCAGGGATAGCATCCACTGTATTTTTCTTTTCAGACGTTGTATTTTTCATCTGTAGAAGTTTAATTTGTTGTTATAGTCTGTGTCTCTACACGTTCATTCTTTACTGTGGCTTCTTTAATATATGGAATATAAGTATAGCTACTTTTTTGCACATATCTGCTAATTCTTGGTGTCAGTTTTTCTTGATTTATTCTGTCTTCATTGTGGGTAATATTTTATTGATTTTTCTTGCTTGGTAATTTTTGAATGGTAAATCTATAAAATTTACCTTGACTTTTTAACTAGTCCTGAATTTTTGCTGGTAGGGTTTTTTAAAAAAATTTATTTTCCATAAAGGCTTTTCTATAATTGCAAGTGCTATGTTTTAATAGCACCCTACTCTCCTCTGTTTTTTTTTTTTAAATAATAGTACCTAATTATTTCTGAAAATATTAATTTATTTTTTTCTTAACTTTCATTGAAGACCTTTTGTTTTCTGGCAGAATACTTACACTTGATATTCATGTTTACTGGTTTACTTAAAAACACACATTGCTCTACTTAATCATCCTTCTCTCCTGCTATCCACTGAATTTTTCACATTCCTTATGGTTTTGCCTTACTTGTAATAACATATAGTTGGAGTTACAAGTGTGTAAACTTTATAGGCAGGCCGCCTGTTCCTGTTGCTTCCCATCTTCACCAGCTTTCGGTGTTACCAGTATTTTGGATTTTAGCTATTCCAATAAGTTTATTTTCTGGGGTTTTCATCTCTAATCCTCTAATACCATATAATGTTGAGATCCTTTCATATGACTATTTGCCATCTATTTCTCTTCTTTGGTGAGTTATCCATATCATTGACCCTTTTTAAAATTAAGTTGTTCATTTCTTATTGTTTTAGTGTATTTTTTTCTCTTGAAATTAAGCCCTTTGTTAGTACTGTTTTGCATATATTTTCTCTTAGTGTGGGACTTGTCTTTTCATTCATTTATCAGTCTTTCACAGAATGGAAGTTTCTTTTGTGTGTGTGCAGTTTAAAAATATTTTCTCTCTTGGATTGTGTCTTTGGTGTTATATTTAAAAAGTCATCACCAACTCCAAGGTCACCTAGATTTTCTTTCATGTTATCTTCCAAACACTTTGTTTTGAATTTGAATTTTAAATCTGTATTCTATGTTGAATAAATTTGTAAGGTGTAAAATTGGTGTTTATATTTGATTTTTGTTTTTTTTTTGCATGAGGATGTACAGTGTTTCATTGTTAAAGTTTATCATTCCTTGATTGCATTATTGTTGTTCCTTTGTGAAAGATGAGTTGACTGTGTTTATATGAGTCTACTACTGGACTCTCTCTTCTGTTCCACTGATCTTTTTGTCTGTTCTCTGGACAATACCACACTGTCTTAATAACTGTTGCTTTAAGTAACTCTTGAAATCATGTAGTGTCAGTCCTCAGACATTGTTCTTATTTGTCAGCATTTTGTTTACAGTTCTAGCTCTTTTTTCTTTGCATATAAACTTTAGAGCAGTTTGGTGATACACAATAACTTACTAGGATTTTGGGTTGGAGTTCTGTTGAATCCATTACGGAAAAAAAACTGACATTTTAAGAGTATTGAGTATTCCTATTCATAAACATGAAATATCTCATGTTAATTTAGATCATTGATTTCTTTTTTTGTAATTTAAATTTTTACTTTTATAGACTGCATTTTGATTCATTGTACACAAATGGGGTCAACTTTTCATTTCTATGGTTGTACACAGTGTAGATTCACACCATCCCTGTAATCATACATATACATAGGGTAGTACTGTCTCATTCTCATATACATAGGGTAGTACTGTGTTTCCTTCCCCCACAGCCTCCTGCCCCATTTTCCTCTGCACCATCCAAAGTTACTTCATTCTTCTCTTCCTGCCCCCTTCCATTAGTATCGTTATCCACTTATCAGAGAAAACATTCGGTCTTTGGTTTTTTGGGTTTAGCCTATTTCACTTAGCATGATATTCCCCAGTTCCATCCATTTACCACCAAATGCCATAATTTTCTTCTTTATGACTGAGTAATGTTCCATTGTGTATATATACCATAATTTCTTTATCCATTCATCAGTTGAAGGGCATCTCAGTTGGTTCCACAATCTGGCTATTGTGAGCTGAGCAGATATGAACATTGATGTGGCTGTGTCATTGTAGTATGCTGACATTGATTTCTTTAATTGTGATTTTTGTAAGCACATAGGCCTGCTGTGCTTATTTGTTAGGGTTATATTTAGGTATTTTTCTTTCTTTTTTTAAAATTTTTTTTTGATAATCAAGTAAATGGTGTTGTGTTTTCATTTCAAATTCCAGTTCTTTGCTACTGATACATAGGAAAGCAATGGACTTTGTGCATTAGCCTGTATCTTATAGCATTGCTATAATGGCTTATTAGTTCCTTGGAGTTTTTTATGTGTACAGTTATGTCATTTGCAAATAAAGACATTTTAGGAACAAGACAGGGATGCCCTTTTTCACTATGTGTTCAACATAGTTCTTGAAACCTTAGCCAGAGCAATTAGGTGAAAGAAAGAAATTAAAGAGATAGGAATAGGAAAAGAAGAACTCAAACTATCCCTATTTGCCAGTGTTATGATTCTGTATTTACAAGACTCAAAAAACTCCACCAGAAAACTTCTAGGACTTATAAATATATTCAGAAAAGTAACAGGATATAAAATTAACACTTACAAATCAATTGTGTACCTATACAGCAGTGATGAATCAACTGAAAGAGGAAATTTGGAAAACTATTTCATTCACGATAGCCTTGGGAAAAAAGATTTGGAATCAATCTAATAAAAGAGGTGAAAGACCACTACAGTGAAAACTATACCATCATTAAAGAAAGAAATTGAAGACCTTAGAAGATGGAAAGATATCTCATGTTCTTGGATAGGCAGAATTAATATTGTCAAAATGGCCATTATACCAAACGTTCTATGCAGATTTAATGCAATTCCTATTAAAATTACAATGTCATTCTTCATAGAAGTAGAAAAAGCTGTCATGAAATTCATTTGGAAAAATAAGAGAGCAAGAAAAGTGAAGCAGAAGGCATCATATTGCCAGGCTTTAATTATACTACAGGGCTAATAATACTAAGTGCATGGTATTGGCATAAAAAAAAAGGCATGAAGACCATTGGAACAGAATAGAAGGCACAGAGACAAACCCACATTAATAGCATTTATCTCATAGTAGACAAAGGTGCCATAAACATACATTGGGGAAAAGAAAGCCTCTTCAACAAATGGTGCTGGGAAAACTGGAAATCCACATGTAGTAGAATGAATTTTCAAAAATTTGTTCTAATTAGTTATACATGATGCCAGAATGCATTTGGACTCATTATACACAAATGGAACACAACTTTTCATATCTCTGGTTGCACAGGATACAGTCACACCATTCCTGCAATCACACATGTACATAGGGTCTCATTCCACCACTTTACCATACCCCCCTCACTCCCTCTGCCCAATCTAAAGTTCTTCCATTCTTCCTTTGCCCCGCCTCACCCCCATTATGGATCATCATCCACATAATCAGAAAAAAACATCTGGCCTTTTGTTTTCTGAGATTGGCCTAATTTGCTTAGCATGATAATCTCCAACTCCATCTATTTACCTGCAAATGCCGTAATTTCATTCTTGTAGAATGAAATTTAACCCCTTTCTCACCCTGCACAAAACTCAAAGTGGATTAAGGACCTATGCATTAGACCAGAGACCCTGTGCCTACTAGAAGAAAATTTAGGTCCAACTGTGCATCACGTTCGCTTAGGAACTGAGTTCCTCAACAAGACTCTTAAAGTGCCAGAAGTAAAATGAAGAATCAATAAATGGGATGGCATCAAACTAAAAAACTTCTTCACAGCAAATGAAACAATCAAGAATGTGAAGAGAGAACCTATAGAATGGGAAAAAATCTTTGCAACTTGCACCTTAGATAGAGCATTAATCTGTAGGATATACAAAGAACTCAAAAAACTTAGTACCAAATCAAAATCAAATAATCCAATCAATAAATGGGCAAAGGAGATGAACAAGCACTTCACAAAAGAAGAAATAAGAATGGTCCAAAAATATACAAAAAAAATGTTCAATATCTCTTGAAGTTAGAGAAATGCAAATTAAAACTACACTGAGATTTCATCTCACTCCAGTCAGAATAGCAGTTATCAAAAATGCAAGTGAAAATAAATGTTGGTTGAGGATGTAGGCAAAAAGATTCACTCATACATTGCTGATGGGAAGCAAATTGGTACAACTGCTTTGGAAAGCAGTATGGAAATTCTTCAGAAAACTTGGAATGAAACCACTGTTTGACCCAGTTGCCATTCCTCGTATATACCTAAAGGACTTAAAATCAGTAAGGCAGCCACATCATTGGTTATAGCAGCTCAGTACACAATAGTTAAGCTATGAAACCAACCTAGGTGCCCTTCAACAGATGAATGTATAAAGAAAAGTGGTACATATACACAAGGAATATTACTCATCCATGAAGAAGAATGAAATTATGGCATTTGCCAGTAAATGGATAGAACTGGAGATTATCATGCTAAGTGACATAAGCCAATGCCAAAAACAAAACAAAACAAAACACTAGAAGCTGAATGTTCTCTCTTATCTGTGGATGCTGATACAAAATAAAGGGGGTGGATGAGAAGAATAATTGTTCATTGGATTAGACAAAGGGAATGAAGGGAGGGATGGCGGATGGGAATAGGAAAGACAATAGAATGAATTGGACATCACTTTGATATGTACATATATGAATGTATGACAGTGTAACTCACATCATGTACAACCACAAGAATGAGTAAGTTATACTCCATGAATGTATAATATGTCAAAATTCACTCTACTGTCCTGTATATCTAAAAAGAACAAATAAAAAAAAAAATTTAAAGGAAGGTTTTTTTTTTTTTTTTCTTCCTTCCTAATTTGTATACTTTTTACTCTGTGTTCTTGTGTTACATAAGACCTCCAGAATAGTGTTAGATAATAGTGGTAAGAAGGTATATTATTGGATTGTTCCCAGTATTAGGGGAGAAAGCATCTAGCTTTATGAGTTAGATCATAATATCACTAATATCACTGAGTGTGATACTAGTTATAGGTTGAGTATAGATTTTCTTTCTTTGTCAATTTTAGGAAGTTCCCCTCTTTTGAAAGTTTTTGCCATGAATGAGTATTGGATCAGTAACTATTCATTGAATTTAATTGTCAGAAATTCACTGTTACAATATATGGAAAACAGGGTTTGAATTCATGCATACATCCCCATAATACCAGAAGTCTCTCTTTATTGCTACATTTTAAATTGATTTTTGTATTTTTGTATCTTTTCCATCAGCTCAGACCAACCTGTTCATTTCTAAAAACAAGAATTTTTCACAGAATGCTAGGAAACAGTTTGAAGTAATCCAGAAAATTATGTAATACACAGCTGCAAGAATTTGGAAAAGGCTCTGGTATCAGTTATTTAAAAGACAACTTTTCTTTCTCATTAAAAACGTAATGTTCGTTATTAAAAATGTAGTCTTGCACTGTACCTGCCTGGTAGCCGCTAGCCACATTGTGGTTAGCAGTTGAAACGTGATTAACTCAAAAGGAGATGTTTGGTTAGTGTGAACTATACACTGGATTTCTGCGACTTAGTATGAAAAAATGCATGATATTTAATTATTTTCATACAGATTATACTTTGGAATGGTAGTTTTTTGTACATTTAGTTAAGTTTGTTAAAATTAATTTCACTTACTTTTTTTATGTACTACCTGCTGAAATATTTGAAATTGCTTACTTGACTCATATTTCTATTGAAAAGTGTAAACTTAGGTGCTTGACAGAGTAATAATGATAAAAGTAGAAATCATCTATAAACTCTTAAGACCTAGAAATAATATTTATTAATATTTTTGTTCAAATCTTCCTGGATTCTGTTTTGCGTGAATCATTGAATGACAATGACATAAAGGCACTTAATCTCAGCGTACATACCCCACAGGCACAGTCGTTCAATTTTTATGGACATCATTTCATGTCAGTAAGTCTGTCATTGCCAGTGTCATAGTATTCTCTGGAGCTTAACGGTTTTGTTTTTCTTTTTTCCCCTACCCCCACCACTATACATGGAGTGCGCGCACACACACACACACACACACGAATAGATAAGTACACTTTGGTCTTCATCTTCATAGACTTCATCTCTTCTGTGTTTTTTTGGTTTTTGTTTTTTTTTTCTCCCTAGTGCTTGGGACTAAATCCAGGACCTCATCTCATGCATGCTAGGCAAATGTTCTACCACTAAGCTATCTTCCCACCCCTTGATCTACTATTTTACAATGATCATTTTGAAGAAATAGGTTTGTTTAGTTAAAGGGTAAGCACTTTTTAAATTTGTTGTTGCCTGGTCAAATTGTACTTTTCAAGAGTTTGTGCCTCCTATAGTGATAATTTAGCATATTCTGTGTAGTTCTTGAACATGCCCAAACCCTATATAACATTAAACAAATTAACAATATGTTTTGTACTTGTTCGCATTAGAAATGTTCTGGATTTTAAAATGTACTTTTTCTGAATATTGGGCATGATTTTTTTTCCTAAGTATTCTTAGAGACATCTCAATTTTAAAATGAAAGTGAATAAATGAGAAGATGAATGTGGTAATAATGCATTTTACAGTCTTTCTATTAAAGTGAGGTATTGTGTTTCTTTCCAACTTTCCAAATAAAGGAAAGTAGGAAAGTTACACTGTATCCTTAATTCTCCCTAATTTGTCTAGCTACCTTTAACAAGACTGTATCAAACAGAAGTAGTCATTAGTGTTTGATGATTTTGCTGTTAAGATGCTTTTTTTTTTAACTTAAAAAATTAAGGTATACTATATATATAAAATAAAACACAGATCTTAAATGTTAAGTTTGATGAATTTTGAAATTGTGTAACCAGTATCCCCTAAAAAAGGTTGAGAATATCTCTTTGCCACCTTAAATGCATCTGTGTCCCTGTCCAATTATTTTCTTTTTCCTTTCTTTTCCTTTTAAAGAGACAGTCTCTTGCTATGTTGCTGAGGTATCCCCAGACTCCTGTGGAATCCTCCCACCTTAGCCCCTTAAGTATTGCGGGCATGTACCACCCACCCGGGTTAGCCAGTTACCTTCTAATGCTTACCTTTCCTCATCTGCCATTCCACCCCTGGCAATCATTTCCTGATTTCTATGACTATGGCTTACTTGCCCCTGATTTGGCTTATTTCCCTCAGCATGTTTTGAGATTCATCTGTTATTGTATAGACATTCTTTTTTTATTGGTCATCAGTAGTATTCCATTGATGAATATACCACAATTCTTTTACCTATTTTTCTGCTAATTCGATGTTTCCAGTTTTGAATTGATTTTTTTTTTTTTTTTTTGTATGTTATGAATTAAGGCTCCCGGAAATGTTTATAGGGTTTTGTTGTTGTTGTTGTTGTTTGTGGACACATTTTTTACTTCTTTTGGGTAAATACATGGAAGAAGAATTACATTGTCATAGTGCACTTATTTTTATAAGGAACTTCCAGGCAAGTGGCTGTACCATGTTTTTAATACTTGTATTAACAGTATATAAAAGTTCCAGTTGCTCCATATCTTTTCCAACATTTGATGTGATTGGTATTTTGGGGGGTTTGGTAATTCGAGTAGATGTGGAATGACTTTTCAGTGTAACTTTTTTTTTTGGTACTTCCTTGATTAATGTTGAACACTTTTTTGTTTGCTTATTAGCCATTTGTGTACTTTTGTTTTTTTATGTAGCTTTTTAGGTCCTTTGTTCACCTGTTCAGTGAGTTGTTTGCTATTAATGGTTTTGGGGAGTGCTTTATATATTCTAGAAACAAGGATATTGTTAGAGATACAAGCGTCTAGTATTTTCTCACTTGTTTTAGTAATGCTGCCTTTTGGTGGGGTGAATATTTTAATTCTGATGAAGGCTAATTTATTGTTTTTTTCCTTTTCTCGAAAATGTTTTTGAATTCTAAAAAATTTGGCTATTGCCAAAGTCACAATGACAATCTTCTGGAAGCTTTGTGGTGCTAACTTTATGTTTAGGCTTATGAGTTATCTTTAATTAAGTTTTATACATGGAGTGCAGAAGGGGGGTGTCGTAGGAGATGATCATTTAATTTTTTTAACAGATTCATGTCTTTCCATAGTTGCCCATTCGATATAGCACCATTAAAAACCCCTTTATCTCTGAATTGACTGGGAGCCTTTGTATAAACTATTTGACCATATGTGTTTGGATTTCTTTCTAGATTCTGACTTGTCCCATTACTTTTTCTGTCCTTTTGCCAATATAATATTGATTTGATTATTGTAGATTTGTCTAAATCTTAAAAGTAGCTATGAGAAACCACATTTTTCTTTTCAAGATTGTTTTGGATATTCTGGGTCCTTTGAATGTCCATCTAAATTTTAAAATGAGAGGTTTTCAAACTACTTTCAGAAAATATTCTAGGATTTGGATTAGATATTGTGTTCAGCTATATTGATCAGTTTGGGAAAGATGGATAGTTAACAATACTGAGCTTTCCAAATCATAAACATAGCATCCAATATTAACTTATTTCTACATATCTTTTTCTGTACTGTTTTAAGTAATATTTAAAAATTTTAATTCTAACATATAGAACTAGACTGTGCTTGACCATGTATCCCCAACCTTGCTAAATACACAAATCAGTTTCAGTAGCTTTTTGGGATATATATTTTTTATGCATATAATCATTTCTTCTGTGGAAAAAAATGCAATTTTATTCTTTCTCTCATTTTTATGTCTTTTATTTGTTGTTCTTGCCTTATTTCCCTGATTTTTACTCCTGCTGCGTTATTAAAGAGAAGTAGTAAGAATGGATATCCTAGACTTGTTGATATTGATAGGGAAAACAGGATTTTTCATATATGCCCTTTATCAGATTAAGGAAGTACTCCCCTGTGTCTGGTTAGCTGAGAACTTTCATTTCAGGTGTTAATAGCACGAAACTAAACTCAAAATGGATTAAGGACCTCGGAATCAGACCAGAGACCCTGCAAATTATAGAAGAAAAAGTAGGTCCAGATCTTCAACATGTCGGCTACGGACCAGACTTCCTCAACAGGACTCCCATAGCACAAGAAATAAAAGCAAGAATCAATAACTGGGATAGATTCAAACTAAAAAGCTTTCTCTCAGCAAAGGAAACTATCAGCAATGCGAAGAAAGAGCCTACAGAGTGGGAGAAAATCTTTGCCAATCATACTTCAGATAGAGCACTAATCTCCAGAATCTATAAAGAACTCAAAAAACCTCTACACCAAGAATGCAAATAATCCAGTCGACAAATGGGCTAAGGAAATGAATAGACACTTCACAGAAGAAGATCTACAAGCAATCAACAAACATATGGAAAAATGTTCAACATCTCTAGTAATAAGAGAAATGCAAATCAAAACCACCCTAAGATTCCATCTCACCCCAATTAGAATGGCTATTATCAAGAATACCAGCAACAACAGGTGTTGGTGAGGATGTGGGGAGAAAGGTACACTCATACATTGCTGGTGGGGCTGCAAATTAGTGCAGCCACTCTGGAAAGCAGTGTGGAGATTCCTTAGAAAACTTGGAATGGACCCTCCATTTGACCCAGCTATCCCACTCCTTGGCCTATACCCGAAGGACTTAAAATCAGCATACTACAGAGTTACAGCCCCATCAATGTTCATAGCTGCTCAATTCACAATAGCCAGATTGTGGAACCAACCTAGATGCCCTTCAATTGATGAATGAATAAAGAAACTGTGGTATATATACACAATGGAATATTACTCAGCCATAAAGAATGATAAAATTATGGCATTTGCAGGCACATGGATGAAATTGGAGAATATCATGCTAAGTGAGATAAGCCAATCTCAAAAAACCAAAGGTCGAATGATATCGCTAATAAGTGGATGAGGACACATAATGGGGGGAGGGAGAGGTTAGTGTTAGGATTAGAACATAATGGGGGAAGGGAGGGGTTAGAGTTAGGGTTAGGGAGGGGGGCAAGAATGGAGGAAGGAAGGTCTGTATAGAGGGAAAAGAGGGATGGGAGGGGCGGGGGGAAGGGAAAAATAACAGAATGAATCAAACAGCAATACCCTGTGTAAATTTATGATTACACAAATGGTATGCCTTTACGCCATGTACAAACAGAAACAACATGTATCCCATTTGTTTACAATAAAAAAAATAAAAAATAAAAAAATAAAAAAAAATTTTGGATTTTTTACATCTATATTCATGAATGCTATTGATCTGAGATTTTTCTTTTCTTGTAATTCTTTGTTTTGCTAACAGGGTTTTCCTGATAAGGTTAATGCTGGCTTCATAGGACCTTTAAAAGATAGTCTTCAGATCTGTAGGTATTATGTTACTATGAAATTATATATTTGATTTAAAACAGTCATCTGTTTATCTTCCATTCCTGGGACCAAAATTAACTATTAGGAATCCTTACAAACAGTACTTAGCAGCATGGACTCTGCAATAAACAGTTTTGAACTTAGAACCCTGTTTCTTCAGTTGCTACTTCTATGACAGCAAGCAAGTTACTAAATATCTCAGTTTCGCTTTCTCATGTGTGATGTTAGTTCCTTCTGTGTTTTAATTGCCACTTTTCAGCTTTCAAATTTCAAATTCCTTTCCTTTCTTTAGAGTTTAACATCTTGAGTTTAAAAATCCTGGCCTCATATTTTCTTGACATAGTAGCAATGGGTGAACTGAGTATTTATTGAGTAATTAGCAAGAAGATTACATTTATATATGGTGTGTGCATCATAGCAGTGTATAAAGGATGGAACACTTTCTGTTTTTAAGATCGACTTCATAACCACAAAAGTGTTCACTTAACCAAATGTGCTGGGAATTATTTCCTGCCTCTGTGCTCATCTGACTTACTGGCCTTGATGTGCTTTGCAAAACTACTGGGGAAGTACATTCCTCTTTTTAAAAACAGACTTTGGTCTGCTTTTTTTGTCCTTATACTCTTACACCTGCCCTCCCTTAATAAGGTGGAAGCAAATTCCTGTGGTTTGTGGCATTTAAAATATTAGGAATAGGGATACATAAACTGAGACTTTTCATCCATATATATAAACCCAAGATTGATTGAGGTACCATGAAAAAGAAATTTATCCCACATGCCCCATCATCCTCTACATAGGACACCTATACAAACATAAATTTTATAAGATACCTATAAAATTGCTCAATTTACATTTCTATAGATGTCCTGTACATTAGGAGGATGGGACATAATATGGGTTACCACAGATAAGCAGTTTCTACCCCTTTGAAAAACCTTAAGATTTGATAATGTAGCAGTGATCAGTATGATTCTAAGACACCTTTTTCAATTCAATTCAGCAAATGAATGCATGTAAAATGCATATAAAATGTCATGCTGGGGGCTAAGGGTACACACAGTTGAAGAGTAGCCATTTTCTTTCAGAGATGAACAGTGTATTGGTGAAACCTGCCCACGGGGGATAATATTAATCATTCAATTATGAGTACCTCACTTGATGTATACATGAAATTAAGTGGGAGTAGAGAGGAATACTTGGTTGAGGAAATCAGGAAAAATTGATCAAAAGTGTGATGCTTCAACTCGTGTAATTGGAAAACTTTGCAACATGATATTCCTGCAGAGCAAACAACATAAGCCAAGTTGTGAAATACTATTGGGAGTCTGTAGATTATTTGACTGCTGTTCTAATATATATTGGGTTAATATCAAGAGGTTAAGTGTAAAAGTGTTGATTATATCAGATTAAGAAAGAGTGTAAACCTTTTTTTTTTTTTAATCAAGTAGAAACCTGTTAACATTTTTAAACATGAGTCTTGTATGTTAAAAGATAATCAGCAAGAAGAATTCTTAAAGGAGAATAAAATAGAAGTAGAGTGGCCTCTTAGCTTAGGGATTTTTGCAGTACTTAAGGCCAAAAGCAAGATATAAATTTCAGATATCATTTATACAGTTGTGTATAGTAGTATATACATATAATGAAAAAGGGTGCCATTTTTCATTGATTTCCATTAAGATTTCAAGAGTATAGGGATGTGCACAGTGTATACTTTAATAAGTGTATTGTTAAGGTCATTTTGTACAAATAACAGAAAGTTCTGTCTGGCTTAAGCAAAAGAATTTATTGGCTACCAGAGAATCCCATGGAATCCAAAACAACTGAACAGTACAACTTCAGGAACAGCAGGAGACTGAAGCTCTGAGAAAAACAGCAGAAGTCAGTGGAACTTTTCTTGCTACACACATCTCTTCCTCCGACTCTTTAGTCCAGAATTTCTAAATTCCTGAAAGAGAATATGAATTTAATTGTGATAGTGTTTAACACAGGTGTTTGTCTTTGGAGAGAGGCATTAAGTCTTTAACATTTAACTCTTGGGAACAGAGGACAGTCAGTGCCTCTAGGTTGATTTGTCATGCATTTACAGGCTGGTGAAAATTTTGTTATGATACAGAACTTAAACCTCCTTTAGATAGTATTGTTTAAAATATTCTGTACTATAGTGACGTGCTTGTTTGGTTCTAGCTCAGATCCCAGATAATGCAGACAGTGAAGGGTTCCTTTTCTTATTTTTAGAAGCTTGAGGAATTTTGGGGTGAGGGGCAAGGGGTTGGTTGGTTTATTTTAATTCACCAACATGCGGAAACAAAAAAAAGTACTTATTGCTAGTTTCTGTAAACTAGCAAATAGAACTTTAAAATGATATGATTGAAAATATAGCATGGATAAATCTGATAATATATTAATGAACATTTAATATGTGCAGACAATACCAAGCAATGTTATAAACACGTTGTATGCATTATTTAATCCTAACAAATCTATGATGAAGGAACTGAAACATTTTATGTGTATTAACTAAATGAAGATAGTATCACCACCACCTTTGAACAGATGAGAAAATAGGGATGGGGTAAAGTAATTGCTTAAAATCACACAGCTAGTAAGTGGTGTAGTTAATCTATCCTATCAGCTGTGCTTTCCATCTTCACATTGTTCTTCCCTGATAACATCCCTGATTCTTGGCCCTAAGTTTATCTTCACTTAGTTCAGATGTCCCTTTTCAGTCCTCCATGAGACATTTTATTCCTTAGATTTTGTTACTTATACTTGTGATTCCTTTATTTTTTTCTTTTTTAAATAACCTATCTCCTTTACAAGGTTAACTACAAGGAACTATTATTTAATTGTCTTTCTCTTATCAGTAAAAATAAGTTTTTGTTAAATTGAATTAATACCTTGTTAAGATTTGAAGTTACCCAGACTTTTTGTGAATAGCGTAATTCTTTCCCTTATGCACATTGTTTTGTATAGTGATCCTAACTCTCGACTTTTCCTTGGTCTTATAAATTTCATATCTTGCTCTAAGAGATATGGGACTTTCTATAACCTTACTGTGCAATAGGACTTTTTATGATGCTGCCTAATGTGGTCATGGGTTTATTGAACCCTTAAGATAGAGCTAGTATGACTTAGGAGCTGAAATTTTAACTATCTGAATTTAAGTAACTACATGTGGCTAGTGTGTACTTTATTAGACAGTTCAATTACTAACTGCAGAAAGGAGTTTCAGAACTTCATTGTACCCAGTTCCCTCTTGACAACCTGCCCTTTTATTGCTAGCCACACTGATCTGGGTACTTTCCTGGAAAGAAGAGTCACATTGAAAATGTCTGATGCAAAGTGAAATTGCTCCTAAATAATTTATATAATTAAAAAACATAGTGCACTTAAGTTATTAAATGTGTATGTAAAATCTAAAGATTCCCCCCTTTCTATTTAAATGGAAAATCACACATTTGTTGTTTTTGCTTTTACAGTGCACAATATAATTTATCGAGTAGTATTATATAAAATTTCCATGTTCTCCATTCTTCATGGTTGTTTGTTTTGTTTTTTTGGTACCAGGGATTGAATCCAGGTGCACTTAACCACTCAGCCACATTCCTAGCCCTTCTAATTTTTTATTTTGTGACAGGGTCTTGCTTAGTTGCTTAGGGCCTCACTAAGTTGCTGAGACTGGCTTTGATCTTTCTGCCTCAGCCTCCTAGTCTCTGGTACTACAGGAATGAGCCACTACACCCAGCCTCCCCACCATTCTTGATATTTTTAATGGTAAAGATGTTTTAAAAGAAAAAAAATCATGATTTACTTTTTATTATTCATTTGCAGTGCTGGGGAATCCAAGATAGGGCCTTTTGAATGCTAGGCAAGCATCTACTACTAAGCTGTATCCTCAGTTCCTTTTATTTTAATATAGTCAGCTTCCTACTCCATGGGGAATGCAGTTGCCTTTCTAATTATACATGATTTAGTAATAATTATCAGAATTTAAAATATTGTTTAATGCATTTTGAATAAGTTGCCTTTTGAAATTAGCAACATTGAGTTGTGGCAGTATAAAACCTAGTTTACTGGATAATTTTTATGCAGATTATTGACAAGCTCATTATTGTTTTATACTTCAGTTTTAAGTCTCTTAAATTGTAAATAAAATGTAAATCTTAAAAACAAACTTCGGAAAAGTTCTTGCCTTTTCCCCTGATTCTTATGCATAATGTATGAAGAGTTTCACATGTGGTAAAGTCCTTAGATAGGTTTAATGTTAATTTTTAAACTGTTATGTGAAAGAGAAGGGGGTGGGGGAGGGAGAGAGGGAGGGAAAGAGAAGGAAAGCCCTTACATTTACCCTGTGCTTTCAGAAAGATTGTCATTTTTTTTTCATTTGCTGTAAGATCAGCCATCTCTCACCTCGATTATACATATAAAAATCAAGCATATTAGATGTGATTATATATATACTATATACATGCATTTCTATAATTAGAATTTGCAGAATAAAGAATAGGAAATAAAGAAGACAAAGCCAGTTGAATTTTAAATTTGCTCATGTTAATTAATCAGTCATATTTCATTTCAAAAGACTTGGAGAAAATCTGTGAAAATAATCATGGACTTTGTCCTTATAGACATAGGCCAACTCCCTGTTATAGCCAGTTTGTTTTTTTATTTACCCTCTGCAGGCATCAGAGCATATAATAATTTTTACTTTTAATTTTTAAGGGGAAGGCTTAAAAGCTACTTAAAATTCTTCTTAGGTTATAGTTTCTAGGTCAGAAAGATGATCTTTTCTTTTTCCAGACTTACACCATAATGTGAGTTGAATAAGTCTTTTTCTCTCTTTTGAATGTGTATTTTTCAAATCAATATTTTATTTCTTAAAAACTAAAATAGTCACATGGTTTAACAAAAAAAAAAAAAAAGTTTTCTCTTCTGTTCATTCTGCATTTGCCCAGCCATTCCTTTCCTCAGAACACTTGTACACCAAACCTCTAAATAGTTTATAACTGTTACTAGTTTTTTTTTTTTTTTCCCTGTTTTAGATGGTTCTCTGCATATTTAGGCAAATGCAAGTGATTTATTCTTGTTCCTGCTAGTATGTACAAATGTTAGCATATGCTACTATACTTTTTACATCTTGCTTTTTCCACATAATAATATTTCATGTCCATCTTTATCATTACTTAAGGAGCCTCTTTTTAAAAAAAGCAGCTGTATAGTATTCTATTGAACAGCTGAACTGTGGCTACTTAATGAGTTTCAGTGTTTTTCTTTATCTAGAAAATTCCAGTTGAGTATTTTCAGGGTTTGAATTAATAAGTAAGGTTTAAAATACTTAATGATTTTTGATAGAAGTCTTTTTAAAATGTGTCACCTCTCTGCTCTTGTATGTTAAATAGACCACTTTATTGAACTTACATTAATTCTCATATGATAAACAGGGTTATCCAGTAACTATTTTGGTATTGCATATTTTACTGTGCTTTATTTCCTTGCTGTAGAGTCCTGGTTTGGTTTTGTTTTTTGTTTTTCTTTTGTTTTTGTTGTTTGGGTTTGTTTGTTTTTTTTTTTTTAAACTGTGGAATGCAAATCATCTTATCTTGCTATGTCTTCTGAATTTACTCTTTTTTGATTATGGTGCTATGGGGAGACTTTACTTTTCATTGGACTTCTTTCCAGGAAAGTTGTTATTAGTATCTATACCTCCTAATGTGAAAATGCTTATACTGGCAATATCAGAAATCACAGTTTTTCCTGTTCAAAGCCCCTCTCACAATAAAATTATTTTAGTTTCTTGGTATGTTTTTTAATTGGCTTTTTGTTTCTTTTATTTTATTCTTAGCATTTCCAAATCACTAAAAAGTATTGAACCTAACCATTTGTGTAGTTTGAAAGGACCTATTTACCTAACCAGCCCACAGACTGTTTTGAAGAGCATCTTCTTGGCAAGATTCAGTGAAAAGGGAAATAGCTTCCTCCTCTTCATCTCAGGATCGAAGCTAACCAAAGTCAGCTAGGCTGGGCACTCATGTTGCTTATCCTTACTGTAGTTTAGGAATCACTTTCTTTGCTTTTTGATTTCAGCAGTTTTGTAATTACATATCATGTGCCTGACATTGAGCTGGGTGAATGTAGAAATGAGAACTCTATTTTCAAGGGCATAACAGACAGGTAAGGATACCTAAGTGAGCACATTATATATAGTACAATAACTGCTATAATGAAGATGCTTAGGCACCATGGGAGCTCTGTGGATAGGCTTCCAACCTTACCTATCCTGGAGGAGAGTAGGGCTCTTCACTTTTGTAAGCACAGATTTTGAAATGAAGGCTTGGAATATGAGAGAGGGTAATGGTTTATGTGTCAGTCTTACATGTCTTTAGCATATAATGTGATAGATGAGAATAAGGCTACACAAAATACATTTCATGTTTGGAAACCAATTATTTCATTGATTATTTTGATAATACTCTGTACTGATCAGATCACATGTAAAATACCAACTTCTTTTTAACAGTGGTGACCAGACTGATAAAAGATCCACAAACCAGATCAGGTGAAGAATTATCAAAAATAAATTTTAGCTGAAGAGAGATGACCTGAGAACTAGAGTTGTTGAGGGCACATCTCTGTGGAAGTGAAAATGCTATGACCACCACCTCAAATAAGAAGTACACTATAATTAGAGGAGAAATTATGTATATCCACAGTTTTGCATTACAACTATAGTAGCTGGCACTGTGCCTGGCTCATAGCAAATGCTCAACAGATAATTAAGTGAAGTAATAAAATGCCTCTGGTGGGAATGGCCAAGAAAGCTGGCTTAGGTTCCATATTTTAAAAAGTTCTGAGCTGCTATAGTATGATAATAAACAAGATAGTTGTCAGCTCTCCATTTCAGCAAGCTTTTAAGCAAATGCTATGCAGTCATCTACTAAGAAGGGGAAGGTTCTTATTAAATACAGAAGAATCCCCTGCCTCCACACACCTGTTGACCTTTCTTATCTATCCTATTTAATGATTTTTTAAAAAGTTGTTTGGCCTTAGTTTTCTTAAGTGGATTGAGATCACTCTTAAATGGTTATTTCATTAAAGTTTGGTTTGGCAAATTGAATATATTGGTTTAGATATTCGTTCATCTCTATAAAAAATTCTGTCAAGCTGGCTACATTATTTTCTTACCCCTAGCAAGGCTGATCCAGGTTTTGTGGCTTATACAACTTAGAGATGTTCTCCTTAAGAAAAAGAATCCAAAACCAAATATAAAAGTGAATGTTTATTTAACATGAGAAAAGATTATAATACCACAAACGTCACAAAGTTCAGAAAAATAGTTTATTACTTAAAATGTATTACTGTTGTTATTAGTTTCCTATGATAGACCTCTTTGTACTTTTTTCCTACCCTTTTGTAAACATATTCATGGATCACTTCTTTACATTACAATTTTTTCTTTTTCTTTTTTAAAATTTTTATTTTTATAGACTGCATTTTGATTCATTGTACACAAATGGGGTACATCTTTTCTTTTCTATGGTTGTGTGTGATGTAAATTCATAGGAAAAACTATTCTTGTATAGTGCTTGGCAAGCTATTGCCTCTAAACAACATCTAGCCTGCTTATTCTTTTTAATAAAGTTTTATTGCAACACAAGTATTTTTATGTTACCTGTGACTGCTTTTGAAAAGGAGGGAGGATGAGTTAAAAGACACTGTATGACACACAAAACCTAAAATATTAGCTATCTGGTCCTTTATAGAATAAGACTTTTGCTCTAACATATTGGCTCAGAATTTCTTCATTATCCATAGTTGCAAAGGCAAAAGAAATTTTTGAAACCAACTACTGGTGATGGCACATCTGTAATTAACTTTACTTAAAAGGGTTGGTTTTTTACCTGGGAAGATCTCCAGATCACAGTTGGCTGGTCCACTGTTCCCTAACCAGAAGTATCCATGAGGTTTGATCTTGGCATGCCATATCCAGCAGGAGCTAATGAGCACTCATTTTATTTTCTTTGGGGTTAAAGCTTGGGCTGACTGGTATCATGTGGTTCCTCCAGGAGGGATAGGCTACCTTATTGCTGGGAAATGAACATCCTTGATGTAAATACCATGATTACCTTTAACAATACTTAGAAAGGAGGGCCAGTATATGAGGCAGGGGTTGCCACTACCTCCCTGTGTTCCCGAAGGAGAACAAGCCTTGTAAAGGACACTTAAAAATAAAGGACCCTGAAACAAAACTTAATTGGCTTCATATCCACTTCTGACTTAAGGATATACAGCCTCTCTATTTGGATTTGTTCTTTTTTAAAGATCCTTTTCATACATCAGCTCTCCTCTGCTTTCTACCACCACCATCAACCCCCTCCACAGATTTCCCTCCCCCAAAATAAGCAAAACAGCGGGCAGTACAAGAATAAAATTATATTAAGAATATATAGTTCTTAGAGAACCATTTATGTGGGATAGCCTCAAAATATAACAAATTAGGCACTTGAATGAATCACTGAATAATGCATTTTGAATATAAAATTAGTAGCTGATTAGGAAGTTCATCCAAAGTTGCATAATATGTGGCCTTTGGCAAATGAATTGACCTCATGTAAAATGAGGGGACTGGATTATGTGTTTGATAAAACTTATGATGAAATGGTTATTAGGAGGTATTTGGCTCTTGAATTCTGGAATAACTAAATCCTACCAGTAACCATGGGCCTACCTTCCTGCCCTCTCACCCAAGACTCCCTGGAGACTGTTCAGGGAAGGAGTAATAGAAAAAAATTTTTTTCTTGTTATCAGGAATTGGGTCTTGGCTGGTAATGCTAAACTTTGGTGAGCTGAGATGGGTATCCTAGGGGTCCTGCTTCCCTACCTTCATTCCCTGAAAAATTGAAACCCAGATACCATGTTTACCGTAATCTAACTGTCTTTGGGAGAGAAAGGATGAGGAAAGAAGAAAAACTCCTTTTAGGCAGGTTCGTTTGAGCTATAGAAGGACAATCAGAAAAGAGCAATCACAACTTTCTTTGCCTCAAGTATTCTCACACATTTGCAAATATGACCCAGTCTGTAATGAGTTGTCTCCCTCTTACCTCTATGTGCATATGACTATCTGCATATGTAGAAAATCCAGAATACCGTAAACCTTGCTATTTGTAGTTTTAATACCTGTAATTTCGATTGTTTGCAGGTAGGGCAAAAAGTGTGTACTACATAGTAATTTACAATTTTCTGGACATATGATGTAAATCAGGCAGCATATGAGACTGTCGTGTGGTCATGACAGCCTGGTCTATTGCTCAGAACACAGCTTTTACTATGACTTTTCAATATTTTTATTTTAAAACTGGTTCTCCTTAAAAATGTATGCTGATAATAAAAGTGAGGTCAAAAATGTTTATGATTTGTGAGTTTTAAAATGTTGATAGCTTTACTGCAATTTTAAATACATATCTGTTATAATTGGAACAGAGAATAAAGCTAGGACCATCTGTTAAGGCTCTTTTTACAGTATGCTAAAATAATCAGTATACTAAAACAGTCTCCTTCAACTGTGGCTGCAGACAAACCACTTTATGAAACAAATGTCAGTTTATTTTCATGATTCTCTGAATTGACCAGGTGATTTACTTGGCTGGTGCCACTGATTCACCTTGCAGTTCCATTCAGCTGGCAAGTCTATAATAAGGCTCTGGGGTCAGAAAGGACAGGTCTAATAGTCTGGGTCCTTGCTCTCCATGTGGTCTTAACTCAGACTACAGCAGCAATCCCTAAAATGGGCCACAATGTACAAGTACTTTTCAAACTTGTACTGACATTTACTTTCCTTTGGTCAAAGAAAGTCACATGGACAAATCTAAAGTCAGTGGGAAAGGATAATATATAAGAACTTGGGTTTTGAGAGGTATCAGAGGCCATTCAAGAATGGTATACCACTCTATCACATTGCCTGTCAAGATTTCCAGACTGTATATCTCCACACCAGAGAATTAAGCAGTGTTTGACATTACTTAATAATGTGAAGTCTCTAAATTTATTCCATGCCACTCTTTCTTATCCTCCACCTCCACATAGTTCCTCAAACTCTCCCTCATGTTTTCCTGGGTAGAGTTTGTTGATATGTCCACTTAGAATGCTATTCCCTTCCCTTTTGCCCCCAACTTTGTTCACCTGATGCATCAGGTAAAATACTATTTTAAGAAAGCCTTCCTAGACTACTTAGGTTTTACATTTTCATTACATACTGGAATTTTCCTTTATAGCATTTTGTATTAGTTACTAATGCCTGTCTTCTCATTAGACTGTGTGTTATCTGCCTAATTCTTTCAGTCCCACCATCCTCCCTGTTTATCACCATTCCTGATAGATAGTAAGTACTCAGTAAATGCTTGGTGAACAGATAGGTCTGGCACAGTACTTCTCTTAAATAGTTACTAAGACCTAAAAGGCTCATTGTGTTTGGTCCCTAATACTGCTGCTGTTTTTATCTAACTCCATTTTTTTCCCCCACTGTGGGCATTCTGTTTGTTACTTTTTGCTTTTGTCTTGCTTTCTCCTCCTCCTCCATTCCTCCAGCTTTGGTTTTTTAAAATTAACTATTTCTTATAGAGTTGTCTACCTTTGCTGTATTTTTCTTTAATCTCTACCATTTTCCTTTATTTTCTCTTTCCTTTTCTAATTATTTCTCATTGTAAAAATTATCAGATGGTAAGATTTCTCCAAAGTGGAGTTTCAAGATTTCTTTTCCTGGGTTGTTTTTACTCATACTAACCACTTAGGAGATTCTTTTCACTACCAGATATGTCATTTTAATTTTTTAAAATTATTGGTCTCTGTATTGGGTTTTTGAGGTTAACATAGAACTGTAGTGGTGTTATGCTTTTTTAAATACTTTAATTATTTAGAAAATTGTTCTTTGAGATCACTGCACAGTTAATTAATTACAAGAATTCAACTACTCTGTATTTCTTAACTTTTATTCTTTAATACTGTGTCAGCTAAAATTTCATATTCAGTGTAACAATGGGTTATTGCATAGGAATACATCATCAGAACATTTAGCAATATATTTAAAGTCTAGCTCTTACATACTGAGAAAAATGGATTTTTCTCAGATTAGTTTTCATGCATTTGGGGTCCAGTATACACACAGACACATACATACATGTAAACCTGAGAGTATTTGACTACTAATCTAGACCAATGTGATTATAGAAAAGGCTGATTTTAGTTCATATTTTTTCCACACTTGGCTTATTTTGAATATTTATCTTAAAATATTTCCTTTAATAACATTATGTATTTATTATTAAAATATTAATTGTTGTAAATACTCATTCAGTATTATGTTATCTTAGTATTTGTTATAGGCAGTTTTTTGTTAAAAAGAAGGATCTGTGAATCCTGCTATTTTCCAGTCCTTTCCTAGCTATTTGCTGTTCTGTAATCACAGAAACACCTATTTTCCTGATCTGAAATCTTCTGTTGACCTGTTATGTAATGTGGTTGTTCTGAAACCATGAAAGGAATTTAAACTATAAACATTCTAGATGTCTGTGTACTAGATCTTACTTAGAATGGCCCTCCTTTTAACAAAATTGATGTGCATATAGAAGGGACTAGAGGAAGTGGCAGATACTTGTTTATATTCTCAGTTTGGGGTCATTTGGCAGTGGCAGAGGTAGTATTGACTCTGAGAAGAAAGCCACTTTTTTCAAAACTGTCATGGCTATGTAAGGGGGGCTGAGAGTCCTACATTTTCATGAATCATTTGTGCTTTTAAATATTTTTTAAATTTTTGAAATATTTTTGTACTTACAGAAAAATAAATTGCAAATAAGTACAATTTCTGTGTAGCCTTCATCTAGATTTGCCAAACATTTATAACACTTCATCTCGGTTTCCTCTCTTGAAATATAATGGATGCTTACATGTTATTTTTCTGAGGAAGTTGAAGTAATTTGAAGGCATAATGCCCTTTTACAATATGTTAGGGTATTTATCCTGAAATCAAGGTCATTCTCTTCAGTTACTATCACAGTATCATTATCAAAATCAGAACATGCAATTTTCAGTTGAACAAATATTTGTTTACTTAGGGACAAAGTATAGGAAGATTGATAATATAGGCTTGCAAAACCATTGTAGGTTCTTGGGAGAATTACAGTCTCCTTAATGGGTAAGAAATCAATATAGAAGATTATTCTATTTTAGAATAAGATTTGTGGCATATCAGAGTAACAGATACAAAAAAATAATAATGTAGAAACACACACAAAAAAAGCAGTTAGCATTTCATCCTAGAGGATCAGGGAAATATTTCTTCATTGGTGCAGCATCAACCCAAGAGAGATGAAGGTGCTGTGTTGAAGGACAGGGAGAGGGAATTCACTTCTCAGGATACATCTCAGGATACGTTCCTCTTGACAATAAAGTCTGAGGATGAATGTGTTATCGTGGTTACTCAGTATTGAAATATCTGAAATGATAAGACAAGTTTTATTTCTACAAAAATTGATACTGTGATTTTTTCCCCCTTTTAATTAACAGATTGTAACCTTACATCATTGGACTAATAGATTTCCCTTCCTAAGCACTTGTCCTCAGATTGTTTTTCATTAATATCTTCTCAACTATGAAAGACAAGAAGTGATGGAGTAGATTAGTGTAATTACTTTAAAGGAATGGAAGGAATGTTTTTAAAAGTTTAATTAAACCACTGTCAATCTAGAGCTTAAAGGGATAGTTATTGTTTTTATATTGTCTAGCACTTATATATTAAATATCGAATTTATAAGCAATTTTTGCATTTGCAATAATTATTTGGAATTAATTAGAAATGGCTTCATAAGAGGCTATGACTTCTCCTTTTCAGACTACCAGTTCAAGGTAAAAAGTGTAAAATAGAGGCCTACAATAAAATTGTAGCAAATTATTGAATATGTAGTTATCGAAGATTGCTTACAAATATTTGAGTTTTATTTAGTTTTAGAATAAGTTTTATAATACCAAACCATGTTTGTGTGGAAAAGTATAGAATGTCTTTATTTCTTATGCAGATGTTATGGAAATTTGCTTAAAATTTACATAAATATTTAAAGATTTTTTAGTTTTTAGTTTTCACATATACATCCAAATGATGTTTCACAGTGTTAATAATATGTAATCTTTGGCAAGGGAATTTTCATAATGGAATTTCAGATTCTATAAATAACATTTTTATTTTTCAAACTGTTGCTTCTTGATTTCTACTTAAGTAAAGTAGGGAGATTTTTAGTTTATTGTCTTGGTATCTACTTTCTTAATTCATTTTCTTTTTAGAAATTAATGTATTTTGATAGCACCATACTTTTTAAAGGGGCTGTTGTATAACATGAATTTTCACTAGAATACAAATCTTCTCATCTTGTTTTTTAATTTTTTTATTTTTTAGTTGTGGATGGCTACAATACCCTTACTTATTCGTTTTTATTTTTATGTGGGGCTGAGGATTTAACCCACTGCCTCACAAGAGCTCTACCACTGAGCTACCACCCCAACCCCATGATTTTTCAACTCTTAAGCCTGGTATTTAATACTTTTGGATAATTTATGCAAAATGTATGTTTTCCTTAGTGCTCAGTGCTAAGGATTCAGGGCAGGAAGCCTGTGGAGTTGTCATCCTGTGATAACATGCTTCCACAACACTGGTGGGTCTTGATCAGGCTAAAGGTACACCTGCATTTTTCAGTCTCCTGTTTTAAATACAGTGTCTTGGTGTACGGCATTTATCATGTTCCTAAGATATTTTTAAGAGTTCTTGTGGAAAATTTTCTGCTACTTTATGTTCTGCTCATTTGAAGTTCAAAGATTAATTTGGTCGGTTAAAATTAAAAATATAACATTGAACACATTGAACACTGTTACCTGGGGAAGTTTGTAGGAACTTTTGATTCCTAACACTACACTATTCTGGTTTTTGTTTTTTTTTTTTTTTTTTTTTTTGCAGTGCTGGGGATTGAACCCAGGCACTCTACCAACTGAGGTACATCCCCAGCCCCCACTATTCTGATATTACATTTCTGATTTTTGGCATTATAAAAGATTTGTGTATATAATTATATAATAGTTTTAAAAAAATTCTCCTACCAAAGGAGAGCAGTGCCCAGGCATAGTAAACTCAAAAACAATCCCCAAATCTTAATGTAGTCTCTTGTTGATCAGCACCCAAATTTTATTGAACTAAGGTATCATAATTACTGAATAAGAGATTCTTTTTGATTATTTAAATTGCTTTTTTTAAAAAAACATGGTTACTATATATATTCATATGAAATTTTATTTTTGTTTACATAAAAAGTTTATATTTTTGTTTTCTAAATTATTTCCTTAATTTTTAGCTTAGGAATGATATTACTAGTCCAGAAAACATGATTATTGTTTTCATTGAACTTATAAGAGCTGTATCAGTATATATGTCTATCACTTTCACAGAAAGACTGAATATTTACATTTTAGATGATAATATACAATTTAGAATAAAATGGGAGTTTCCATTGTTTCATAAAACCCAGAAGGAAAGTTGCAACAGGTGTCCTAGAAAGCATTTTTGCCCAAGATGTCGTTTGCATGTACTGAATTGTCCTCTCTCCTATGCAACCAAAAGAATTCTAGTTAGGTACTATTTTGGGGGAAATCAAGATAATAGTTTCTCAAATAGTTTTTCTTATTCTCAGTTTAGCTTTAACACTATGTGTCCATTTGGGCAAGGTGCTTAAAAGTTTTTTTTTTTTTTCCCTCAGTATTACCATCTTTTAAAAAGGAGATATAATCTACTACAGTGATAATATGATTAAGTATCTAGCACCAATAATTAGTAGCCATTAATCTAACGTGCAAATTTGACTAAGCTCTTATACTATAAAGTGCTTAACTATCTTACAGAAGTCAACCTTTACTAATACTACTAGTGCCTTACTTAAATGTTTAATTTGTTGGGATACAGTTTAATAAAGGATCTGAAGTCACACATTGCCTGGATTGAAATTTCAGCTCTACCACTTTGTTGTATGATATTTGACAAATTACTTACCCCTTTAGTGTTGGGTTTCTCAAATGTAAAATGAGGTTAAGGTAGCACTAACAATTCAATGAAGTTACATTTAGAAGTGCTTAGCATTTTCCTGATATATTTTAAGCATTAATAAATGTTGAGTTTCCAGAATTACTGTTATATGGTTTTTATATTAGGTATTTGTTACTTTGAAAAGTAGTGGCTTAAAATAACAATAAATGCATATTATCTCCTTTTTGGGGGAGCCAGCAACTCAAGAGCATCTTATCTTGGTGGTCCTGGTTTGGTGTCTTTCATGAGGTTGTATTCAAGATATTAACAGGGTTGGTCTGTGGTCATCTGATTGTTAGTTTGAAACTAATGACTATAAATTTTATATTTTGCAGACTATGTCTTCAGCAGTGGTACAGTTATATGCAGCAGATCGCAACTGTATGTGGTCAAAGAAGTGTAGTGGTGTTGCTTGTCTTGTTAAGGACAATCCACAGAGATCTTATTTTTTAAGAATATTTGACATTAAGGTTGGTTTTTGTTTTGCTTTCACTTTAAACTGTATGTGGTTAAGTTTTCTGCCTAATTATAATTTAGTATAGATTTATTTTTTATCTTGGTATAATATTAAGTTGCACTTAATAATATTCAAAAGAGTGGAGTTTTGTTTATGAAGTATGGACATTGGGACCAAATGGGAGCATATCCTAAGCCAAAAGTGAATACTGTAGTCCCCTCCTATCCATGGTTTTGCTTTCCGTGATTTCATGTACCTGTAGTCAATTGTGTTTCCAAAATATTAAGTGGGAAATTCCTGAAGTAAACAATTCATAAGTTTTAGGTAACCTTTATTGTAGTTTATTATAATTATTTCATTTATTATTAGTTATTATTGGTTATCTTTACTGTGCCTAATTTATAAGTTAAATTTTATCATTAGAAATACTTTGGATTAGACAAAGGGTAATGAAGGAAAGGGAGTGAGGATGGGAATGGGAAAGACAGTAGAATGAATCGGACATAACTTTACTATGTTCATATATGAATACACGACCAGTGTGATGCCATGTCACCTACTGCCACAAGAATGGGAAGTCATTCTCTGTGTGTGTATCATATATCAAAACACATTCTACTGTCATGTAACCGAAAAGAACAAATAAAATCTTTAAACAAAATTTTATCATAAGTATGTATATTTAGGAAAAATAAACATATATAGGGTTCAGTACTAGACAGGATTTTAGGCATCCATGGAATATCTTCACATGTGTCCCTCTATGGTAAAGTAGTTTCCTATTTTATATCTTCATTGTCACCATACATTAATGATACTGTTTTTTTTAATTATGCCTTTTGATCTTGGCACATTCTCTTTTTCTAATGGTACTCTTTTCTTCCACCTTGTGCATTATAGACAACTATACATAGTCCTTTCAGGGAACAACTATTATTTTAGTTTTGTATGTACTGTTACTTCTGCTCTTCTATAAAGCATTCATATAATCTAAAAAATATTTTCTATCCATTTTTCCTTGTTTTTTATCATAAGTATATTCAAATTTTTATGGCTTTATGTCCTTCACTTTCAATTATAAATCTGTCATAGATTTAACACCCTATGTCAGGTATTCATCTCTTCTAGTTGCTATAAAAGTAATTATCATTTGGTAAAGTGAAGTCGACATTATGTCTTTTAACATCTTTCTGTAGGTAAATTCCCATGGTTAACATTTATATGTGACAATAGGTTTAATGGGATTTTATTTACAAAAAACTGAAACTGTTCATTAAACTGAACACTGATATCAGATAGATCACAATCAAACCTTTTAACATCTCTGGATCTCACTTCTGAGATTAAAGGAGATTTAAGTTACTGTACTTTGTAAGTTGGTCCTTTTCAACTACAACTTTCACACATCCCCAAGACTGCTGATATATAGCATGCTCCTGTTACTAGTAGTAGCTTAGTATGGCAGTGATTCTGAGAGATGAGAATACATCCATAGTTTGGGAAAAAAATTCCTAAGTACTTTGATAATTTCTCACAACTAATGAGAAGCACTATTTAGAAATGGAATAACATGCAACTCCATTAAGAAGAAAGGAATTCCATATTAGTGTTAATTTGTGTACAGTATATTTTACATATTTTAAAACTGTGGTGTAGGAGGAACCTTGCATTTTAGAATAGGGTAATGATTATAGTTTTTCCAACCACCTATTTACAGTTGAAAATAACAATTGCTGAACATACAATTATCCACTTTAGGTGTGAAAGTTAAACATATTTCTTATCTACAGTTTAACATTGATGTGATTTAATCATTAGTCTCTTTCTGCAGCATGATTGGTACTACTTACTGGTACTTAAGTAACAGGTCACTGCAAAAGTTAAGAATTCAAAGATAATTAGTGAGCAGTACAGAGGCTTATTTGACCCTCACACATCTATAAAACTAAAGAAAAGAGCATGATATATTCCTGTAATATTTGATAGTACATAGTCTAAATATTGCTAGTGGAACTGCACCTTGGTAATTAGTGCATATCTTATTCCCTCACTGTAACATTGATCTAGGAATTATTCTGTTTATCTCTTTGTGCTAGTAACTATTAGGAAATGCCTGGCCAGTGAAATTATATAGTAACATATTGAACTAAACTATTTTGATATGTAGGGTTTATAAGATAAATGTTATCTAGTGTTTACTCTTTTGTTAAGAAATTATTAAATAATCTATTACTAATATATCACAATTATATGTAATGTGTCTGAAGTCATTGTTATTATAAACAATTCCCTTATCATGAATCATCTGCTTTGTTTCATTCCTATAAAGATTTTTTTTTTTTGGTAGCTCTTATTTGAATTTTTACT
Source organism: Sciurus vulgaris (assembly GCF_902686455.1). NCBI lineage: Eukaryota > Metazoa > Chordata > Mammalia > Rodentia > Sciuridae > Sciurus > Sciurus vulgaris. Next base: position 29,882,940 of record NC_136468.1, read on the forward strand.
TTTTTCTAGGATGGGAAATTATTGTGGGAACAAGAACTATACAATAACTTTGTATATAATAGTCCTAGAGGATATTTTCATACCTTTGCTGGAGATGTAAGTCATATTTTCTTTTATTGTCATGTTTTAATTTTTCCATTACTTGCCTTTTTTAATATCAAATATTTATAGAGCCCTATTGAAAATCAAATTCAGTTTTTATTTTTCGATGAACTGTTCAGTTTATTATTTGAATGTCTATTAGGTAACTCTTCTCATAATAGTCTTTTCATTTACCTTCTCTTTTTTTTGTTAAACTTTGAGACAGGATCTTGCCTAGTTTCATAGGGCCTCTCTCTGTTGCTCAGGTTGTCCTCAAACCTTCTACCTCAGTTTTCCAAGTCACTGGAATTGCAAGCATGCACCTCTGTAACTGACTTCTTCATGCTTTTTGCCTTATTCAGTTATTCAAATCATAAAATACTTTCTTGTCTACCAGTGCAATCAACCTTTTCTCCTTTACAAATATGTTTGTTTGTCACCTTTTTTGTTATTTAAAGCTAAATTTCTACTTTTTGTTGTTTGCCCTTTTTGCTAAAAATATTTTAGACTTGTCAAGTTGCTCTTAATTTTGCCAATGAAGAAGAAGCAAAAAAATTCCGAAAAGCAGTTACTGACTTGTTGGGCCGGAGACAAAGAAAATCGGGTATGCCCTCCTTTTTTCTTTTCCCTTTTTGCAGTTACATAAAATGGGCCAGGAAACTAATGGCTTATGGTACAAATGTAACTGGTTGTGTGTGTGCGACTTTATTAAAACCTGGCTATGTTCACAGTTCAGTAATTAGGATAGAGAACATATGGCCTTCAAGGCCTACAATATTTACTGTCTAGCTCTTTCAAAGAAGAAAAATTTGGTGATCTGTACCTCAGAATAAATGGTGGTTTTTCTTGACAACTCCCACATACACTGAATCTAAATTTGTATTTTTAATGACATTGTAACTTAAATTTCTTAAAGTATTTTATACTTTGTCCACAGATATTTTAGATAAGCTTAGAAGCAAATAAGCAGAATTCAAACAAGATCTATAAGCATTGCCTTGTCTTTTGTTCCTACAGTTGTATGCTATAAAATCATAAGGAGCTTAGTTTAGTACATGAAACACTTTTAACACACATAAAAGAGAGAACTATGCAGAACAGTGTAGTACTGTTGTTTGATAAGTGTACCAGGCCTTGCTGTGGGAATAGAAAAGGGCAGTTAGGAAAAATAATCCTCTCCAACATCTTCCTATCAAGCACATCAGTTTTAAGAGGGATAACTTGGGAGTGGAGACTGACAAATCCTCTCAAAACTAGCTACAATCTTATTCTCCTTGAAAAGGAGTCTGTATTTCCTAAGGTACATGTTAACCTCAGTTTGAAGATGAGCATATTCATCTTTCACCAGTAAACGGGAATGAATATACAAAAAGAAAGAAAGATGTTGGATCTGGAAAATGGCAGTGCAAAAGCATATATTCCATTTTATATATCCTCATTGTTTTTTTAGTGAATTCCAAGAGAGATGTGGGGTAAAAATGAAAATAAAGTGGGCCAAGATGTTGCTTCATTGTTGCCATCTTATATTCTTTTTACAGTGAGTCAGTAGGAGAATTATTAAGGGCTGCTACTTTTTGTGGCTTTGGTGGAGGCAAGAGCATTTACCATTTGATGCTATACTAAGAAATTAAATGCTGTTATACTGTAACCTCAACTTTAGGAATGGTTATGTTTCAGTGCCTATTTCAATGTCATGCTCTGGTTTTAGGCCAGGGTGTATATAGGGCTACTTACAGTCAAAACATGACATTTTTGATATTAGAAAGAGAAAGAAAGAAAAAAAGTCTTAAAAAATAATTGATTTTGAAATTGGTAAGATTAGTTAAAGGTGTCTTTCGTCTCACACAGAAATTTTCTTGTGGATAGTTCCTAAACTTTTAGGCAAAGTGTTTCAGTAGTAGAAAAAGTATAACATTAAGGAGGCAGCTGAGTCATCGTTGGGTGACCCTTCATGCTGATTTAACTCCATCTTCACCTCTCTTTAACTTAAGCATGTAGGATCCAACTTGTTGAGCAATCCATTAGTATCTTTTCTTTTCTTCACAATAGCTATATAACTTTGGAAGCTATAATGTTCTCTTCCTACCTTCTCTTCTTTAGTTTAACCAGTTCCAGATTCTTGAAATATTTCTATGATCATTTATAGACTTACCATCCTGAGTACTGTGCTCTGAATCCACAGTAGATTTGATGTCTTTTGCTCAGTATGGTGTTCATACTTGAACACAGTACTCCAATGCAGTCTCACTAATACTGTAATACTTAAATATCCCTCATTTTGGTTGAACGCTCTTCTGTTTTGGTCAACTAAACTGCCCCCTTTTATCACATTAATAGTTCCCAAGCCAGGATGATGTTGTATATTTAAGCAATTGCTTCTTAGAACTTAACATTCTGAACTTTTATGATCATCTCTTTATTTCCATATTTGTGTCATTCACCAATTTAAGAAATATTTCTTCTTTGTATTCAGGGATAAACATCATTCTTGGAAACTGGGGATTGGTAGTCATTGACATAGAAGTCTTAATTACTTTAAAGGTTTCAGAAAGTAACATCATCAGGTTACCAGATAGATTAATATATTTATATTTCCCATTGCTAAGATTTTTAACTTGTCCACCAATTAAATCCTTTTGATTCTGGTTTGTGGTTAGTTTTAAACCGATTATTTTATTTCATCAGTTATTTATGGGCATTTTTATTATAATTTCAGAAAATTTGGTATTAATAAATCTGAGGAAATTGCACTTGTTTAAAATTCTTCAGCCACTTTTCAATTTTCTTAAAACCTAAGTAGTATCTTGTTCTAAACAAACTTGTTATAAAGGTGTATGAATACAAAGAATTGATTAAAAAATTCTGTGTTTTCTCCTGCTTTAATTGACTCTAGCTTTTCATTGTTTTTTCTGGTCTGGCCTAGTGCTCCAAGTTTTCTGGGTACTCTTTTCCTCTTTGTTCTTTCATCTAGTACAATGGCTTTGAAAAATGATATATATACTAAATTACTCCCAAACCGTTATCTTCAGTTCTGACCTCTTCCTGGACTTCAGACTATCTGCTCAAGTTGAGTATCAGAATAGCCAAACTTTGAGCAGAGCACTTGACCTGTATCCCCTATCCTATCCACATTCCCACTCAGAAATGTTCCTTCTACGCTGATCCTCTTCCTTGTCACTGTAAAATGCTCCATTTTGTCACTTAGGCTCACCATGATCCCTCATAATTCTATCAGTGAGCCTCATGGGCTCTGCCTTATAATATGCCTGGGTTTCACCATTTCTTGCAACTTCTGCTACCATTTTAATCTAATCCATCATCATGTCATCTGGACTACTACCCTAGATCCTTGGCTAGTCCTCTGCTGCTATTTTATCCATCCCTCTGCTATCTCTTCCACAGTATAGCCAGAGTAAAATTTTAAACATAGATTAGATTATGTCACTTGCCCTACTCTCAGCCCTGTAAAAGCTTCCTGTCATATATTGAATAAAATCCATAGTCCTTAACCATGGACCACGGGATCCTATACAGTCCAGCCCCTGGCTCTCCTGACTTTGCTCATTGCACCATTCCCTTTGCTTTCTCCGGTCCAGTCTTTATGGTGTTCCCCCATTCTGTGTCTGCCTCAGGACTTTGACTCTCTTTCTCTCTTCCTCACTTATTTAGTTGTTTGCTTAAATATTCTTCAGAAAAACCTTCCTTAACCACCTGCACATCTACTTAGGAATTAGGAATAAGAGTTTAAATGAATTAATCTTTCATATATATGTTGTATTACACAAGTCTAATAATATTCTAATTTATTTTCTAACAGAGAAAAGACGAGACCCCCCAAATGGTAAGCTCTTTCATAATTATTAACTAAAAAGATTAAAATTATGGTTTAATTCTTGTAGAAATGATACCATACATTTAATTCCTAATACTTAATATCTGTGATCTAATGCCATTAATTATGTTTTTATTTGAAATTAATGAATGGCAGTGAGAGAAAACATAGTATTCTCTAGGGTTTCTTTTGTTGTTGTTCCTAACATGAAAGAAGAAATCATAGGTTGAAGGTGATTAGTACTTAATTAAATTGGCCAAGTTTAGAAACTGTACTTTATTGTCCATATTTTCCCTAAAGGATTAAATTTTATCTACTGTATTTGTTAATATCCTATTTTAATATTTATCATTTTTTTCTATGTCAAAATGTCTCACACTTGTTATATGTTATGTGAAGCCCCTTTTAAAATGAACACTTACTGTGAAGATGTGTTTATAAATAATTGTAAGTTCACACCATTGTAGCCCTCTTTAATTTGATAATGAACACTTGAAATATGATGAATTTGTTTACTTTTTTGAGTCTTGAATACCAGAGTTGTAAAAGATAAGGCCCCAGACCTTTAGTGTAGATTTTCATCCTGAACTTGTTAAACTCTCTCTGAAATTATGTGCTAAATTTTAAAATTGTCTATGTTCTTTTTTCTGGAGAAGAGGAACAGTGACTTTTAGTACATTTAAGTGGAGACCATGACTGCTGTGCGGGTGAAGAACCATTGCTCCAAGAACCTTTATTATAGTGGAGAACATAGCTGCTTCATTTTAAGAAGCATCTCAAAGCTTCCTGTCAGAATTTAGAATGCTTATTCAAGGAAAAACTTACATAATACAAAGATTTTGTTTTTGTTTTGTTTTGTTTTTTAATTTTTTGCAGTGCTGGGGATTGAACTCAGGGCCTTGTGCTTACAAGGCAAGCACTCTATCAACTGAGCTATTTCCCCAGCCCCAAAGTTTTTAATGTATATTGACTATTGGATGATTATTGAGGTTTGTTTTTGTTTGTTGATTTTATTTTTTCTGGTGCTGGGGATTAGACCCAGGGCCTCATACATGCTAGACAAGTACTGTACCACTGAACTACATCCCTAGCCCAAGGTTTTTTTTTTTTTCCTCTCTCTTTTTTTTTAAATTTTTTTAATTGTAGATGTACACAATACCCTTTATTTTATTTATTTATTTTTATGTGGTGCTGAGAATTGAACCCAGTGCCTCACACATGCTATGCAAGCACTCTACCACTGAGCTACAACCCCAGCCCCAAAGTTTCTCTTTTAAGCAAATAAAGTGCTTTCTGGTTTTGTTTTTAAATTTCTTTTCCTGATATAAAACACAAACTAAGTATTGTTTTATTAAATTTTGTTATTTATCTTATTAAATTTATCTTATTTTTTTCTAATGGCTAACTACCTTTAATGTTTACCATGTGCCAGGTATTGTGTACTTTGACTTTGTTTTTTACATAGAAATGTTAATATTTACAGGACTGCTCTGGGATTTAAATGAGATGATTAAAGAACTTAGCTTAGTACTTAATAAATACTAGTTGTCATGATGAAGATAATGGCAACAATAATAGCAGCTTCTGTTTAATGAACATTTACACCAAGCACCTTCTAAGATAACTCCTATAGGTGAAGAAACAGGCACAGATAAGTAACTTGCTTAAAATAACATAACTAGTAAATTTTGGAGCAGGATTCTGCCTCGAGTGATTGGAGACGTAGAGAGAGCAAATAAAATGTCTGAAGATATACAGTTGGTATGTGGCAGAAGCAAAGGAAGCGGAGCCGCTGAGTCCCAGTTCATTCACTTGTGGACTTCTAATGCAGTGTTAGAATTTTTACTTGATGTGTGCCCAGTATTTTAACCTCTGTTATTTTATTAATTATTTTGCATTTGGTGAACATATATTGAATACCAGTGGGGAAGACTTCTAAAAACTTTGGAAAAAGTAACCTGAGATTTTAAAGTATAGATATTGTACAAATCATATAATTAAAGAATGTAAGTATTTTTAAAGCAATTATTTTCAATATATACAAAATGTATTTGTGAAGAGACATCTAATTTCCATGGATAGACTTTAAAAGTACTTCATGCAGTGGTGGTATCTCACAATTTTATTTTCCCTACTAAGAGAGTCACGCAGTAGTAGAGTATTTTGCTCAAATTGCTCATGGTTTTAAATATTTAGGTTTATGACTTTTACCCTTTGGTGCAGTGGTCCCAAACTTTTTTCCTTAAATAAATAAAGGGGTTTTTAAATTTCTTTGAAATGTTGTAAAAGGTCAAATTACACAGCAGGTGTTGCCGTTATCATCACCTTTTTATTTAAAGATATAAAAATACAGGGGCTAGGGTTGTGACTCAGTGGTAGAATGCTTGCCTGGCATGTGTGAGCCACTGGGTTTAATTCTCAATACCACATATAAATAAATAAATATCCATCAGCAACTAAAAATTATTTTTAAATATATTATAATATGGTATTATTACATACATAACAAAGGATGATCAAAATAATTGCTAATATAGTCCAATACTTTATTCTTGCTCCCACAGTTCAGCAAGTCTTGCTGTCTTACTGTTTTACAGCACTGCTTCTACTGTACTGCGTTTGGCACCCTCCACTAGGTGGCACTAGGCGCCTTAACCATGCTTTGCAGTGTCCATGGGGCACTTGGTTATAGAATGTCATTTAGAGGATCTGTTTACCAGATCATTTTGAATAATTATTTAGAAGACACTTGAGTAGAAGTTACATATATTCCTAAAATGTAACTTCATATCTTCCTCACAGATGCCTAACTTCATTAGCCACTCTGACATTTTAGCTTATACACTTTATAGTGATTTGTTCTCAGCATCATGATTGCTTAAACCAGAGGCCTTCCTCTGGGCCACCTGTTTTTCAACTCTCTCACCTTGTTGACAAGTTTCTGCTTTTTATATAATTAAAGGAGACGTGTTTATTTATTTAGATTTAAAATTAATTAGAAATGTGTGCTGTTCACAAGAATATATAAACATTTTCCTATGACAGTTGCCCTTAATAAGAAGGAGATGATTTATTTGATTGTTCTTTTGAAAAGGGGGGCGGGGACACAACTCCTTCATTATGTATTACTTGGTATGTGATCTTAGTATGAGTGTAACTTCACAGATGTAATAATACAGTTAAATTTTACTAGAAGTGATTTGAATATTTGTTACCAAATCTTCTCTATACTTTAATATGACTCTGCCTTATATAAGTTATCTTCCTTTTTTTTTTACAGTGCTGGGGATTGAACCTAGGGCCTTGTGCTTGCAAGGCAAGCACTCTACTAACTGAGCTATCTCCCCAGCCCCTATCTCTTTTTTATTTTGTCATTGTTGAAACGGATAATTAGACTTTAGAATCACTTTTCTAACTTATTTTATCACACTATAAGTAACTATTATCAGCAGAAATAAGTACCTAAGCTCTTGAATGTATCAGAAATTATTTTCCTAAGTTCTGAAATTTTTTATTGTAAAGATTTAGTGAAAACTGAATTGTTGGACTGTAAGTTGAGAATTAATAAATTTAAGTAACTAAGATACCAGTGTTCACCTACCTTTGCTTCTGTCACCAGTCGTTTGACTTCATACAGGTTACCCGATCTGTCTTTTGTTTTCACATATAAAATGATCTTTTTTTGTCTTTCCAAGTTATATTAACTTTTATACATCTCTGTAGTCTAGATTTTTCTCTACAGACTTATTTAAATATATTTTAACCAGTACTAGTGAAATTAATCTATAAGGGCTCTAAAGAGATCACATCAAGTCTTTATAACTGCTTGGCAGATGCTTATCCATGCATCTATGCCTGAATTTTGGACACAGGAGGAAGGGAAACACAGTTTACCTATAATACAAGTTAAACACTGTTATTCATTTAATGTAGCCACTTTTACTTCTTCTGTCTTCTTCATTCTTGAATCTTCTGACACCACTGAGTTACTAAGCTATAAATGGGGCTCACAAGAATGCTAACTTATTTTCATAGAAAAGAATATACTAGTTTAAGTAATTTAAACCATCAAACTTAACTTTACCCAACTCTGTTACCATTTAGGTCATCCATAGAATTATAGATCACTTTTATGTAAACAAAGAAGCATAAAAATATTTTTCCCTTAGAAATGATTATGATTAGGTTTTGCTTTTTATCTTTTAGTGGTGAGTGATTATTTCCTTTTAGATTCTATTTGAACTTCTATTTCAGAAAAAGTGGTATGAATAAAAACATGCCTGATACTTGCTGATCTGTCTTAAGTGAACTCTTAGATTCTACTGAATATAAACATAAGAGAATAAATAATTCATAGACTCTCACTGTGGTGTTGCTGATACTGGTTGGTGTAGATAAGTTAAAGTCCATGAGTGTGTCACCATTTTAACCATCTAACCTAATTTTGGGTATTCTCAATAAGTCCTGTATTTTGTGATACTTTAGCAAATGCTGAGATATAGGACAATTTAGAAAATCCATGTCTGTCTACTATTTAATCAGCCTTTCAGATCATTCCATATTGCTCACCTATCCTTTGCTTCTAGTTGCCATTATTTTCAGAGTATTCCTTGACACCAAGAAAACTTTAATGATTTTATCTATTTTATTCAGTAGCTTCTATTTTTTTCTATGAGTTGCTTTACTTTTGCCAATATCAGCAGATTCCATGGGATTTTTAAGTGCAATTATAAATAAAACTTTAGATCTTTTATATATTTATGATTAAATACATTTTGACTATTGATGGAAAATAGCTCAGTTTTGTTGATATTAAAAATATACATCTTTCCATTTTGTTTGCTTCTCTGATAAGGACGTGTGGCATTCATAATTTTTTTTTTTAGTTTTATTTCATTTTTAATAGTAGAGTTGAGAGAAAGAGAAAATAGGTTATTGTAATTCACCCAAGTAAGTAAAGATTTTTCTTTCAGACAGATTTACTGAGTAGGATGCATTCAAATTCATTTGAGGTTTTCAACATAATTAATGAATTACAGTCAGATTGACCTTTAGTGATCACTGGATATACATTAGCCTATAATTTCTTGAAATTTCTACTTGCTATTATATGATTGTTAGAGGGTCCCCAAGATTATCCCCACAGTTGATAAATCACCAGAAGAACTCTCAGGACTCGGTGTATAGTCATCCTTATTGCAGATATTCATTACACTGAAAAGATATAAAAATTAACAAACATAACAACACATGGGATGAAGTACATAGGAAACCTGTACAAGTATCCAGTAGTTCTCCCAGTGAAGTCACAGGAGATGTGCTTCATTCCTCTAGTAATAAATTGGGATAATATGTGAAATATTACCTAAGAAAGTACTCAATTACATAGACACTCAGTGCCCAGGGTTTTTATTGGGGACTTGACCTATAGGCATCTGCCATACCATGATTCCCAACTCCAAAGGGAAAAGCAGATATTCAGCATAGATCACATTGTTAGCACAAAGTTTAGACATGGTGAGCCTGCCCTTTCAGGAAATGGTGGGAATGTTCTTAGAATGCAAGTTCCCAGATGCCAGTGAAAGACCATCCTTGTAGACCTTTCTGCATTGCAATCCCAAGCTTGTTGTGTTAACTCCTGTTCTCCAAGTAGTGATAGTAGTTTATACATTTCAAAAGTTGTCATTAATATAATGATCTTAAAGGAACTTGGCCTGAGAGGAGATTTTGTTAGAGAATTTTATATTAAAATGGGATGTTTCCTTAAACATTCATTGGCCTTTACTTAAATTCATAAGATATTTTTAATTGAATATATTGCATTCAGACTATTATTCCATTAAGATTTTTTTAAAGTATAAGACAAGCTTTGTCCTACATCACTTAGTGTCACCCCTAAAAATGCTACTGATAATATCCAAGAGTGCCCAAGGTATTTTAATTGTTGATCCTTGTAAAAAATATGTTTTGAGAATTTTTCCATTTTAGGTTTGTGAGCTATAAGCTTTTTCTTTGACACTTATGCTATATGTGTACTGATAGGGAAAATATTAGTGGACTTAAATATGGAGTTTTGGAAAAATTGGTAGTAATAATTTTATAAGTAGTTTTTCCCCTCATGGATTAATAAAGTTGAAACAGGTAAGACTAGACTTCTTTGTTAAATTTGAAACAAAGCAGATACCTCTTTTTTACTTTCTTTAGTCCTTGTTATTTAATGTATACTATTTTATCAGTGAGAAATGTATTGACTGTTAGGCTATTAAAGGCAAAATATAAGTGTTTATTCTAATTAAATTTAATATCTATAGAAGTTTGTGTTCTTCATGAGAATTAATGTCATAAAAATAGAAGTTTGATTTGAAATAATGCATGTGTGCCAGAGTGTTTAAGAAGTTATTACAGGTTTTAGAAATTAAGGCAGTACTTTATTATTCATAAAACATTAATATATGCAGGCTTAAATTTTATAGTAATGAAGTGATTCTACTTTTAAAAAAAACATTTAAATTATAAAATATGACTATATAGAATTGCTTTGTTAAATTGTATCCCTTTAGTGTTATTTTGACTTTATTTGTAGGTCCCAGTCTACCTATGGCTACAGTTGATATAAAAAATCCAGAAATCACAACAAATAGATTTTATGGGTCCCAAGTCAACAACATCTCCCATACCAAAGAAAAGAAGAAAGGAAAAGCTAAAAAGAAGAGGTTAACCAAGGCAGATATTGGAACACCAAGCAACTTCCAGTAAGAGTTCTTTTGTTCTTATTTTCACTTTTGAAAATACTCATCAAATTATTCATTGACGCTCCTTATTTTTTTCTTTTTTGGAGAGAAAATGCTTGCATTCATCACATTTTAAAAGCTATAGATTTTGTTGGAGATTTTTAAAGACAGTTGCTTAGTATATGTTCTGTGAATCTTCCAACTAATTTATCTCCTCACCTATCAGAAAAGAAAAAGTAGATAAACTTGTTTTTTCAACTAATTGTTAAACATGAAGATGATTTCTCACTCTAATCTACAAATAGTATTTAAAAATTGCCTGCAGGTGTTGTTTAGAGGGAAAAAGAAGCCTTTGATATTTATATATTGTATTTTAATGATTTTCGTATGCATTATTTCATTATTTTATTGTAAAATTCCTATCCTTTCATATGTATAATGCTTGTATTCTATACTTATATGATGGTTAAAGAAATAGATACTCAGAAAGATTGTTAAAAAATATAAAGATTCAGTTATTAGAGTGCCATGGCCAGAATCCTGTCTCCTGGAATATAGGTTTTCCCAAAATACTATTGTGTCTGTGAGAACTATCAGTGCAGGCCAAAAATTCAAAAGATGCATTTGACAAAAAAACAAGGACCAAATGTTTTCTCTAATAAGTGGATGATGATACATACTGAGGGAGGGGTTTGGCGGGGCAGGTAAGAGAAGAATGGAGGAACTTTGTATTGTGTAGAGGGAAATGGGGTGGGAGGGATGGGGAAAGGAAAGACAATGAACTGAGACAGACATTATTAACCAATGTACATGTATGATTTCATGAATGGTGTGAATCTACATTGTGTATAACCATAGAAATGAAAAGTTGTACTCCATTTGTATACAATGAATCAAAATGCAGTCTGTAAAAAATTTTTAAAAGGTGCATTTGATTTCATTCATATTATGTTTTCATTTTATTGCATTTTATTTTTCTACTCTTCTGTTTTTAATTTTCTACTTTAGGCATATTGGACATGTTGGCTGGGATCCAAATACAGGCTTTGATGTAAGTCTTTTTAAGCCATATTCATTATTACTCAAAATATGTGGGACTATTACAGCCTTTTGAGACTGTTTTATTAATTTTTTTATTTTGCTATTTTCTGAGTGTACTCGTTTTTATGTATTTGTACTATTAAGGTTTGAAACTATAGTGTTGTTCTGTCCAGTTCATAACTGAGTGTCTGAAGACAAAGTCTTTATGCTTCTGGGACTTCATATACTGAATAAGTAAAATCTTGTGCTTTGAAAGCCAAGGGAAGAAAGTTATTTTTGCCAAGTGATAATTCAGAGGAATACATGCCAAATTACTGGAAATTAGCATAATTGAATTCTGAGTATCCATTTGTGGGATTATCTAGATGTGGCATTTTTCATTATCCCTAATTTTGTATCAGTTTGAGGGTAAAGTGAATGAAACTGCTGTGTTGAGCCAGACATAGTGGCACACGCTGGTAATCTCAGTGACTCAGGAGGCTGAGGCAGGAGGATTACAAGTTCAAGGCCACCCTTGGCATTTAGCAAAACCCTATCTCAAAATAATAAATGAAAAGCACTGGTAGTATAGCACCTCTGGGTTAAATTCCCAGTACTGCCAAAGAACAAAGTTAGTATTTGGATAAATTATTTTGAAGAAAAATATTTGTGATTGGTGTCAATAATCCTTGGTTATGTAGCTTCACTGTTAACTCTACAAACATACCCTGACCACCTCTTTGTGTTGGGTGCTATGCAGGGTCTTTGGGGTGCAAGGAGGTTCTTTTCCTTAAATTTTCAAATTTATTTATTTTTTTAGAGGCAAGGAAAAGAGATGGGATAGAATAGAAAATCTGTTTTTTGTTCATATCTGCTCAGGTTTTTTATAAGAAAGTTTAGCATTTAAATAATGTAACCATTTAAAAAGTTTGTAAATTTAAAACAATTTTATTGGGATACAGATGAATATTAAATTTTATCATGTTTTTTTTTAATTGAATTAATTGTTATACTTAGCAGTTATGTTATCTATTATAGCTGAATAATTTGGATCCAGAATTGAAGAATCTTTTTGATATGTGTGGAATCTCAGAGGCACAACTTAAAGACAGAGAAACATCAAAAGTTATATATGACTTTATTGAAAAAACAGGAGGTGTTGAAGCAGTTAAAAATGAACTACGAAGGCAAGGTAACTTTTATTTCTCTTTAAGCACTTGGATTTTTTTTTTTTTTTTTTTTTCTTGTGAATCTTCTGAGGTCAGTTTCATGCCAGACACCTGTGTACATGAGAACCCTTTCTTGGGCTCTTGGGCAGAATGTGTGAATTTATGCACAACTTGGCCCAGCACACTGTCTTAATGTTACTTTAGCGTAACTAAAAAGCTTGACAAGGTTTTGATTACTGCTTTTATTGTTTGAAGACTTTTGTTATTAAATTCATGAAAACTCACACAAAATCTTCCAGCTGTTCTATTTTAGAATAAAGTTATAATTGCCTAAATATTTCACTATTGAATCCTAGAAACTACCATTAAAGTTGTATTTCTTATAATTCAGAAGTAGTAATTTAAATATAATCACTGTCTAACTGATAATGTAAGCATTTTAGAACACAAATAATATAAACTCTTCTATTAATTTTAAGATGCAAACTTTTTCTTGGATAAAGTACAAAATTGTCTTTTGGTTCCTGAAGCACAATTTGCAAAATCTGATCTTTCCTTTAAAGCACCTCGTATTTTAGTTGTATTTTAACAATTATTTCAGCAAAATGCAAATAAAATAATTTCTCAGTATGATAGTCATCTTACATTCTATCATAGAAACAACTGTGTAAATACACTTAAGGTTATATTGCTATTTTGGAAGCAATGCTAATTCCAATGAAGCTAGCATGATGTTAATTTATCTTATTTGCAGACAAATTACATTTCCAAATTCTGTCAAGTTTTAAAAATAAATCCTTGGCATAGCACTGCTGTTCTTTTAAAATGTCCTTCGTCAGTCATGGTTACTGCTAGTGTGTAGACAATGCAAGGTCTTGACAACCCTCTTGTGTTCTTCAGCACTCTTTCTCCACTATTTCTACTCACCTTGCCATACACTAAAGTGATACTCAGGATCTCTCAGCCCTTTGGATTTTAAGTTTTTAATTTACTGTTTACGTTACTTGACCAAACCTATGGCTGCCCTTTCACCTGAATACCTGAAACTAAAAGTTGATCATATGAACTAGATTGGACTTTGTTTTTGTTTCTGGGTGTTTTGTTTTGTTTTGTTACTGCTTTTTATTTTACTAGGTTAAAAACACTGAATTAGGCAAGGTCTTACCTTAATTTAATCTACCTAAAACAAAAATGTCATAGGAATTAAGAAAAATGCTTTGGGAATAAAATATAAAATATAATTTTTTTAATGTAAGAATTGAAATTTCAGTCTGGAATCTTTTAGATTCCAAAGATTTATTTTATGTAAGACAGATTATTTTTTTTAAAGGACAAGTAAAATGGCAAATTAACAATTTTTAAAAGTCTTTTCTAAGTAAAGTACATAATTGTAAGTTAATATTTAAAAGTATGAAAAAAATAAACCAGAAAGGTGGTAGGGAAGTTGTTTTAAAAAATATGCTTTGTAAAGTCTGTTTACTCAAATATCCTTGACACTTATTTTGTAAAAGTATGTAATCAGATTTATAAAAACAAATAACTGTGTGCTAAGCAGCTCGGGGAGACCCCGTCTCTATATAAAATAGAAAATAGAGATAGGAATGTAGCTCAGTGGTTGAGTGACCCTGAGTTCAATCCTGATACCCACCAAAACGAAAGAGAACAAATGACATGTGAGTTCCAGTGTATCTCTTTGTATATGCAATTATTTGAAGTCATTAACTCATAATAATCTGTTCTATAGGTCCACCACAGTGGAGTGGTATGTATATGTAATATTATTTGACTTGGCACTCTAAATTATGCATGCTATGCTGTGTTGATTTTTATAGAAGCTAGAGTTCATATATCCTGTCTCCAAATATAACTTACAGTGAGATTTTTCTGCCTTATATTCAAACTAACACATAGATGCTAAAATAAAATTTTATTTCTATATGCGTTAGAACTTACATTTTGTGTATAATTTAATTTTATTGAGGTTCTAGATGGAAAAACCTCTTGCCCACAGTACCGCTATTGTTTTTATTACTACTAATTATACTGATTATTTTATGATTGTTTTTCACATTTAACATTTTTTCAGTAGCCTGTGTAAAATAAATTACATTTTACATTAAATTGGGTCAGTGAGAGAGAACTAAACATAAATAAACACAGTTTTACAAATTCCCACTAAGGGGCTTGTCAGCATTCCCATAAATTTTAGTTGGCATTAACTAAGTTTTTTCAATTTGTCTTATCTTGGTCTGAGTGCATGAAATCAGATCTTTAATATATTCTGAACTATACATTACTATATTTAAGTTACAGAATTTTGAAATTTTTTTATTAGAGAATTAGTTATACATAAAGTCATACGTGGGTAGAATTTGTTTTACTCCATGTCAGTCCTGGTTCCCACACCTTTCCCTCCAGTGCTTCCTCCCCCAGTCTCCTTCTTCTACTGCCGCAGCTCTCATCTCTGCTCTCAGAAACTGGATGAGGGGCAATGTGAGATGAAGAAAAACAGACACACCTAGAGAGAAAAAGGTGGGGCCAGGTGGTCAAACTCTGATGGATATCAGACAAATGTAGTTAATAGAGTTTACTCTTTGGTCAGATTAAAGTCCTGAAATCCTCAGGTAAAGATTTCTAAGGAGAAGAAAAATTGTATATATGAGATCATTTCTTTTTTCTCCCTGTGCTGTAGTGTTATGGAGGAACTTCTTAAGAAAGCAGGGTGTTAGAGTGTGAAAAGGAGATAAGATAGCCAGTCACAGAGACTTGAATTTAAAAGTGATACTCTTTTTCTTTGGTGTTAAACCAGTTTCCACAATTTATATTTTAGATGCAAGTATAGGAGAGAGAAAGTCTTAAGCATTGCAGCATAGAGTCTATCCCTTTCTTTGGATCTTAGTTGTCCTATGTTTTACACCCATCTATAAACTTGCACTCCTCATCTTCTTTGAGTATCACAGCCTCAGGAGTGTCCCCTCATCTGACCATTGAAGTTCCCCGGTGTCCATTCCCTGTTTGAGCGCCAACTCTCTGGGCATCTCATGTCTGGGCTGTTAATTTGGAAACTGGACAGGCTGTGATGGGGAATAAAGAAAAAGACCAGTAGACACTCATAGAGAGAAAAAGGTAGGGCCAGGTGGGACACTGCTTTCTGATAGAGAAACAGTGACCCAGCACATTTATTATCTAGGTTTCATCAAAAGGATATTTGTGGGAAAGTTTCAGCAAAGCAAGCAATCTGAAGGATACTGGACTGGCAAGACATTAGGGTTATCTTGTTATGCTCAGAATTCTCTGTCATCTTGTGAGTTGGTGACTGATAATAGTGGTATGCTTTTGCACATAGGCCCTGGCCAGCAGCATCATAGCAACTGGGCCATCTTGACCTGCACCTTCACACAGAAAGTTTCCAGTACAACACAACCATGAGGGAGTCAGACCATGATTCAAATCACCACCATGCACATCCTACTTTACTGGTCATCATTTCACTTGTTATTCATTTTTGATTGGTGCTGTGTAAATATACATAGAGGTGGAATTCCCTCTGGTATGCTTATGTATGCATATAGCGTGATTTTGTTAAATTCATACGCATTTCCTCCCCTTTCCTGTTGCTCCTCTCTCCCTCTCTATTCCTTTCTTCTACTCCTCTGATCTTCCTTTTATTTTTATAATATACGATCCCCTACCTTTTTCCCCTTTATTTTGCTCTGCATGAGAAAAAATATTCAGCTCTTCTTTCTGAGTCTGATTTCACTTAGCGTGATGTTCTCCATTTCCATCCATTTGTTAGCAAATGCCATAATTCCATTTTTCTTTATGACTGAGTAAAACTCCATTGTGTGTGTGTGTGTGTGTGTACATATATACATACACACTACATTTTCTTAATCTCTATCTGTTGATGGGCATCTGGTCTGGTTCCATAATTGGGCTTTTGTGAATTGTGCTGCTATAAATATTTGAAGTGGCTGTATTGCCATATATGCTGATTTTAGTTCTTTTTAATAAATACCAAGGAGTGGAATAGCTGGGTCATGTGGTGGTTCTATTCCAAGTTTTTTGAGGTGTCTCCATACTGTTTTCCAGAATGGTTATACTAATTAGCAGTCCCACCAACAATATGAGAGTGTATCTTCTTCTCTGCATCCTCACCAGCATTTATTATTATGTATATTCTTGATAATTGCCATTTTGTTAACTAGAGTGAGATGAAATCATGGGGTAGTTTGGATTTACATTTCCCTGATTGCTAGAGATGTTGAACATTTTTTCATATATTTGTTGACAGTTTGTATATCTTCTTTTGAGAAATGTCTTTTTTGTGTTAAACTTTTTGAGTTCTTTATATTTATTCTAGATCCTGTCAAATGAATAGCTGGCAGGATTTTCTTCTGTTCTATGGGCTCTCTCTTCACATTCATAATTGTTTCCTTTCTGTTTAGGAGTTAGGATCTTATTAAGGGAGTTGGAATCTGCACCAATAAGATGGACTGTTGACCCTATATTTTCTTCTCACAGTTGCAAAATTCCTGGTCTAATTCCTAAGTCTTTGATCCACTTTGATTTGATTTTGTGTAGGGTGAGAGAGAGGGATCTAGTTTCATTCTTCGATGTGTGGATATTCATTTTTTCCTGGCCATTTGTTAAAAAGGCTATCTTTTCTCCAACATACATTTTTCGCACCTTTGTCTAGTATCAGATGGCTGTTACGTATGTGTCTTCTATACTGTCCCACTGGACTTCATGTCTATTTTGATGTCAATACTATGCTTGGGTTTTTTGTTTGTTTGTTTTATTTTGATTTTTAAGTACAACTCTGTAGTATAATTTGAGATCAGGTATTGTAATACCTCTGCATAACTGTCCTTCCTTAGGATTGCTTTGGTTATTCTGGGTCTCTTATTCTTCCAAATGAATTTTAGTCCTGCTTTTTTCTAGTTCTGTGAAGAATGCCATAGGTATTATGATGGGGATTGCATTGAACCTGTTTACTACTTTTGATAATATTAATTACTACATTTTGACAATATTAATTCTGCCTATACAAGACCGTGGGAGATCTTTCCATTTTCTAAGATCTTTAATTTTTTTCTTCAGTATTCTGTAATTTTCATTGTAGAGATCTTTCACCTTCTTGTTTATATTAATTCCCAAGTATTTTATTTTTGAGATTATAACTAATGGGATAGTTTTCCTCCTTCTCAGCAGAATCACTGTTGGAGTATAGGAAAGTTGTTCATTTATGAATGTTGATATTGTATCCTGATACTTTGCTGAATTCATTTCAACTCTAGAAAACTTCTGGTGGAGTGTTTTAATCTATTTTTTGATTTTTTAGATATAAAATCGTATCAGTAAACATTGATAGTTTGTCTTCTTTTTCTCTTTGTAGTCCTTTAGTTTTGTTCTTTTGCATGATGGCTCTGGCTAGAGTTTCAAGAATTATATTGGTAAGAGGGACATCCTTGTTTTGTTTCTGATTTTGGAGGAAATGATGTTAGCTTTTCTGCATTCTGTATGATGTTGGCTTTGGTTTATTATATAAAGTCTTTATAATGTTGAGTCAAGTTCCTTCTATCCGTAGTTTTTCCAGTGTTGTTAACATGAATTGTTACTATAGCTTATCAAAGACCTTTTCTGCATCTGTTGAGATGATCATATGATTCTTGTCCTTTCTGTTTATGTGGTAAATTACATTGATTGATTTGCCTATGTTGAATCCGCCTTGTATCCTTGGGAAGAAACCCACTTAATCAAGGCATATTACTTCTTAATGTGTTTTTGGGTGCAGTTTGTCAAGATTTCATTAAGGATTTTTGCATCCTTGTTCATCAGGGATGTTGGTCTGTAGTTTTCTTTCCTTGGTGTGTCTGTCTGGTTTTGATATCAGGGTTCTAATGACTTTGTAGGTTGTAATTGGCAACGGTCCCTCCCTTTGAATTTCATGAAATAATTTGAGAAAGACTGGTGTTAGTTCTTCCTTAAAAGTATGGTAGAATTTAGTTGAGAATTCATCTGGTTCTGGCCTTATTTTTGTTGGAAGACTTTTTAAATTGCAGTTTCAATTTAATTACTGGCTGTTGGTCTACTTAGGTTTTCTGTATCTTACTGGTTCAATTTGGACAGGTCATGTGTGTCTAGAAATTTATCTTCAGAAGTGTCTGATGATAGCTTCTTTTTCATGTCTAATTCTGTTTATTTGAGTCTTCTCTCTCTCTCGGTTAGTTTGACTAAGGGCTTATCAGTCTTATTTATCTTTTCAAATAACTAAATCTTTGTTGCATTGCTCCCGTGTATTTTCTAAATTCTCAATTTCATTAATTTTGGGTCTGATCTTAATTATTTCCTGTCTTCTACTGATTTTGTAATTAATTTATTCTTCCTTTCCCAATGATTAGAGGTGGAACATAAGCTCATGTATTTATGATCTAATTTTTTTTAACACGTGCACTCATGAGTTTTCCTCTTAAAACACCTTTCACATTGTCTCAGAGATTTTGATGTTGTATCTGTTCTCATTTGTTTCTAAGAATTTCTTGATTGCTTCTCATTTTTCTGTGATCCATTCTTCATTTAAAATTCAATCTCCACATGTTTATATATTTTGGTTATTATTTTTCTTGCCATTGATTTCTAGTTTCATTCCATCATGGTCTGATCGAATGCATTGGACTATGTCTGGGTTTTTTTGGTGTTTTGTTTTTTTTTTTTTTTTGTAGTTACTAAGATTTATATTGTGACCCTAGAATGTGGTCTATTTTGGAAAGGGTTCCATGAGTTGCTGAGAGAAAGTAAATTCAGGTGTTTTCACATGAAATGCTGGGATGAAATATTCTGTAGATGTCTTATCAGGTCCATTTTATTTATAGTATTATTTAGGTTGGAAAATCTTTATTAAGCTTGTGCTTGGATGACCTATCTATTGATGATAAAGGTGTGTTGAAATCACCCAGTATTATTGTATTGGGGTCTATCTGGAATCTTGGGGTATATATATTGACTATTGTTGTATCTTGTCAAATTGTTCCCTTATCAGTCTGTATATTCTGTATTGATTGTTTGTCTTCTTTTTCTATTTGTAGTCCTTAGTTTCCTTCTCTTGCATGATGGCTCTGGCTAGAGTTTCAAGAATTATATTGAATAAAAGTGATGAGAGGGGACATCCTTGTCCAGTTCCTGATTTTGGAGGAAATGATGTTAGTTTTTCTGCATTCTGTATGATGTTGGCTTTCAGACCCTCCTTGATTTAGATACCATCTTGTTCTCTTCTGATTAATTTTTGCTTCAAATCTGTTTCATCAAATACAAGAACAGCTATTCCTTCTTGTTTTAAGGCTCTATTTGTCTGGAATATTTTTTTTTCAGTCCTTGTACTTTCAGCCTGTGGGTGTTTTTTCCAATGAAGTGAGTCTTGCAAACAGCATATAGTTTGGACCTTGTTTTTTGATCCACTCAGCTAATCTATGTCTTTTAATTGGGGAGTTGAGACTATTTACATTCCATGTTATTATGGATATGTTTATATTTTCCTAACATTTTAGCTTATTTGCTATATTTAATTCTGTCTCAATTTTCATTTGGTTGGTGGTCCTTCTAATGATCTTCATCTCTTTGGGAGTTTTGGGGTTTGTTTTGGGGCATATTCTTTGTAGTGCTTTCCTAGTAGTCATAAATTCTTTTAGTTTTCCTTATCATGGAAAGTTTCCATTCTTTCATTGATTTTGAAAGATGTCTTTGCTGAATATAGCAATATTAGGTGGCAGTTGTTTTCTTTTAAAGCTTGGAATATCTCATTTCAGACCCTCCTGGGTTTTAGGAGCTGTGTTGAAGAGTCAGAGGTGTGCCTTATTGATTTGCCTCTAAATGTGATCTTACGTTTTTCTCTTGCAACTTTCAATAATTCCTTATTTTCTTTCTTAGGTAATTTAATTATGATATTTCTTGAAGGGTCTGTTCTGATCTTGTCTGTTTGGAGTCCTATATGCTGTCTATCTCATTTTTAATATTGGGAAATTTTTCTGTTACTGTCCATTGAAAATGTTCTTAATGCCATTAGCCTGTATCTTCATGTTCTCTTCTTTCACAGTGACTCTCAGGCTTGTTCTCTTGATGCAGTCCCAGAGTTCTTGTGTAGTCTGATCGTCGTCTTTTATTCTTTTTCCTTTATTGCATACTGAGTATTCAAGTTCATGTACCCTGTCTCAAGGCCCAGCATTGTTTTCTGTGCAATCTAGTCTGTTTGCGATGCTTTCCATTGAATTGTTTAATTCATTTTGTCTTTTATGAGTGCTGATTGGTTTCTTTTCATTGTCTGTATTTCTTTATCGAAAT
The DNA here is from genome assembly GCF_902686455.1 of Sciurus vulgaris. Taxonomy (NCBI): domain Eukaryota; kingdom Metazoa; phylum Chordata; class Mammalia; order Rodentia; family Sciuridae; genus Sciurus; species Sciurus vulgaris. Next base: position 29,904,110 of record NC_136468.1, read on the forward strand.
GATCTTTCATCTCATGTTTGCTTTCTTAATTCATTCCTTAGCTCTTTTAATTTTGTGAATATTTAATAATCAGCTTTTCGTAGTCTTTTTCAGGAATTTCATCTACTTCATATCTGTAGGATCATTTGTTGGGGATGGTGAATTTTGGGGAGAGATTTGTTTGCCTGTTTCCTCATGTTTTCAGAAGTCTTGGACTTGTGCATTAGTTGAGATGGATTCCCCTTCCTCTTTGATACATGTGTCATTTTGTGTTTAGTTAATTTTTTTTGTTCTGGGACTTCTCTCCCTTTTTTTTTTTATTTGTTGATGGACCTTCATTTTTATTTATTTATATGTGGTGCTGAGAATCGAACCCAGTGCCTCACACATGCTACGTGAGTACTCTACCACTGAGCCACAGTCCCAGACCCTTTCTCTCTGTTTTTGATGTATGAGTAGATAGATATTCAAGAGTAGGATTTGAGGTCCCCCTCTGGTTGTTGGTTTGGGGGTTTTGTCTCCTAGATTTTATGTGTTGAAGTATTATTGAGGCTAGAGTAGGACTCAATTATGTGGAGTGAGATTTTCTGTTACTTGGCTAAGTTGTGAGTATTGCTCAGCAGCAGGATCTCTTGTCCCTGAACTTAAAGTGTCTCACTCACTTTCCAGCCTCTGTCAGGAGAAGTAGGGAACTAGGAATAGCAATAATGTTAGCAATAGATGTACAGCTTTAATAAAAAATGTCCAAAGTCTACTTTGGCGTCTGTTACACTAATTGCCACCTATGTAGGAATGATGGGGTCGGCATTTAACATCACTGCCAACAGTAAAAGCCCATTAATTTGATCAGGCATCAAACAGCAGATATTTACTACATCATCCACTATATTAATAATCAATAATAATATAATAATATATATAGCAATATATATATAATATAATAATATAATATATATAATATAATATATATTATATAATAATATTATATATATTATATAATTATATAATATAATAATATAGCAATAATAATAGGAAGAATTACATAAACTATTTAATTCTCTTAATGGGATGACAGATTCTTAAGGGAATATAAAGTAGGATGAGAAGAGAAAGTTTGAAACGTTTAAACAGTGAACAGAGAAGAAATAGAGGAGATAGGTGGCAGATGATGGCTATAAAGAAGAAGGAATTAAAAAAACTAAAAGTAATAAAAAAAATGGAAGAGAGGAAGAGGGAATGAAATTTTGACTATTAGTGGAGGAAGAGAGTGAAGAAGAGGCAGTAAGAGGAACAGAAACTAAGGTACTAACAAACAAATATAAGATCAAAACAACTCAAACCCACATAGTAGTTATACCCCATCTAAGTCAAACCAAAGCTAAATAACAAACTGGTGATGATGAAAGCAACTAAAATAAAAGTAGAATTATATGAATATATATGTTTTTTTGAAACCTGTCGCACAGTGAGAGCACATCCTATATATGCACTATCTCACAGAGTGGAAAAAAGAAAAAATATTAAAATATAATGAAGTGATTTTGGAAAAAGTCTATATACACACTATCTCACAGAATGGAAAAAAAGTATTAAAATATAATGAAGTGATTTTTGAAAAAGCTAAACAATTTTTAAGTTAAAAAAAGTTTAAAAGCGGGATACTGGAATAAATGAGAGGAAAAAGGGGTTAAAAACTCTTAATGAGAAATAAAGGACTTATTTCCACTGAAGTCAAAATTATTGTCAGGGATGGATTTTCATTCTTTGTATTTATTTTTGGGCTCTGTAATCTTTGGTCAAGGGCTGTGGATTGTTAAATTCAACAATGTTGTGTTCTTCACCTAACTGCCAGCCCTTGTGACTAGGAGCCAAATCTGGTTCCAATAACTCTCAGCTTCCTCATCTCCCGGTATAGGGTGGGATAGACTGCAGAATGCTGACAAATTGTATATTGTCATGGAGGCGATGCAGAGTTCTAAATTGGAAGTTTCAGTAACTGGGATTTGGTCTTAACTGACCTTTGGAACTTCTGTCAGTGAGTATCTGAGATTAGACCCACACCCCTGTTGATGGGGAGATGCCGATCTCTGGTGGACATCTGGGGCGCCAGCAACAAAGGGAACTCTCTCTCTCCTTGGTATCCAGAGCCTGTATGCCCTAGGCACAATTTTCTTTGTCCCTATTTCAGTTAAACTGGCTCAGGTTCTTTAGGGCTTATAATAGGCAGGTGGTACCTTCCTTTTGTGAGTGTCCCATCTCCTGCCTCTGCCTGCACAGCAGCACTTGTAAATGGTTCCCATGCAGGTGACCTGGGTTTCCCCCAAATTACCCACCTGTGGGCCTAGAGATTTTGGTTACTTTTCACTCAACAGCTTTTCCCACAGACTCCATTGAGATCAGCCTCCCTCTTTTCCCACAGGTCCCCCACCCACACTACTTGAAAGCCAGGCATTTTGTTTTGTTTTGTTTTGTTTTGTTGTTCTGCTGTGCTGTCCTTTGTCTATACCTGCACTCCCCCTTCCTGCAGCAGCTGTGGCTGCCACCAGCCAGATTGGCATGTCTAAAGTATTATTTCTTAGGTTAAAAGTTTCCAATTTTCTGTGTCTCCATGACTTCTTCTACTGCCCAGTATTGAATTTCAGTGAGTTCCATTAGTTACCCTCCTTGCTGTGGGGGGGCAGTCTTCCTGCTTTTTTTATCCGGTGCTGAGGAACTGCTGGAAAGTGTGTCCTTCCTCTATTCTACCTTCCACCAATGCTTATAATTCTTATAAGTGACTGGAGAGTTATCTACCAGTACTTGTAATACTAATCTGAAACAATTAACAATTACTTTTGAGTATTAGGCTCCCATCAAGACAAAGTTGTTTTGTTGTGTTGTGTTTTGTTTTGTTTTGTTGGTAAGCTCAGTCTTGTTTTCTTTTAGCTTTGATGAAACAGTTTTCATTTTCAATTACTTTTGTTTCATGCTTTCCACTTATTTCTTTTTTTAAATGTCAAAAATACCATTGTCATTCTAATTCTGATATTTGTGGTGACAGAGTTTTCTCATAATGGTGTATTTCTCAGTGATTTATGGAGGCTTTTTGTGTGTGTGTTTGTATACCATGTGTCCTCTCCTCTCCTGTTTTAATTCTTTCACATTTTTATCTTGGGATACAGCATTTTTGCAGTTTCCTCTTTATGTAGATATAAAGCACACTATAAAAATCAAAAGTTAGTATATATTTCTTCAAAAAAATAAAATTAAAAAAGTTTGCCGTTACTTTGCAAGGTAATAGAAATGCTGAACTTTCTCTACATTCAGATTAGATGCAGCTGATAATTTACTCATAAATCAAAGGCTTTCTTTTCTGAGTGATGAATTAGTGTCTCTTTGAGTTGGTATTAGCCAAATCCCAAATTATCCCAATAAATGTACTTACTGCAGATTCGAAAGAAATTTAATTCATGGTTCTTAGTAAAATCATGAGAAATAATTATTTAATGTCTTTTGTAATAAATAGTATGGGTCCTTTTCCTCTTAAGTAACAGAAAAGCCTGTCATACTAGTTCTAAATATTGTTGCCATTTGAAATATAAGTGTAACTGATTGAATGAAATTTTGTATCTGCTTAAAGGGTTTGATACACTCTTATTCAGGGAATGGCCATTTTATACGTGTGTGTGTGTGTGTGTGTGTGTGTGTGTGTGTGTGTGTTTGCCATTTCCTCCCTTTTTTGCCCTTTGATTGAAAATATGTTAGAAAACCATTCTGCTTCTAGAAAGTTTTAAGTCTCCTTGCTTTAGGTCCAGTTAGATGGAAAATTGGGTGACTCTTAGCTGTATCTTCTAGACCTCTAGTGTATCTTAAGTGTAAATCATAGGAGTGTCCCACTGTGATGGTCTGAATGTAGGGTAACTCTCCTGCTTCCTGTTATGTATATTTAAAAGTTATGTGTATTTGAAAGTTTTTATGCCAGGAAAACAATACCAATGTGAGTGTGGTCCTTTCCATATATTTCATCAATATTTATATTTTTATTTGATTGTAGATTTCTATAGCATGTTCCCATGATTATCCCAAATGAAATCAGAAGATATTGTTTTATTCCCTATAAAGTGAGGTTTTTTTCCTTTCATTGCATTACTGAACATCTAAGGTTATTGATATTTATAATTAAGTTAGGTATTTATAATTGAATTTGGTTGGATAGGAAGGTTCCTTCATACCACGTTATACTTTGTATCAGTAAATACAAATGACTATTATGAATTCTAACATTTCTGTACTCATAAAAATAATTTTTCAAACCAGTCTTTAAATTAATGGGAAAAGATGAAGTACATTTTTATATTTATTGGTGTATGTCGATGCTATATCATGTCTCCAGAAATGTAATAAAAATAAAATCTAACACTTCAAGGTGTTATTCACATTCTCCAGTAGAGTCTGATGTCACTGTACTTTTAGATTCGTTTTCTTATTTTATCTTAACATTGTCATTTAAGTTGAAGGAGAATGTAAAGATCATTACTATCAGAATAATGGTCACTTTTAATGATTGACTATAGTTTCATTTTACAGTTAATAGGAACTCAGTTAATTTGTTAATCACTTTTTGTCTCCTAAGTATGTAATTAACATTTTGATTGAGCAACTAGTCCCCCTTTGTTTCATTGTTAGAACTGCTAGAATTTCTTTAGGCAATGTAGGACATTATATCATAAAATACTAGTACATGTAAATTAGACAACAAAGGATTACATTTTAAAGGAAAAGCATCATATTTGGAATTTAGATCAGATTAATATTAATAAATTCTAATAAATAAACTATAAACATTGAATTAAATTTAAAAAATAAAAGTAATTGATATTTGAAAAGAAGTTATTTGTTAATTTTTATTAAAATGTAAAAGTGCTTATTAAGTGAACTTTATTTTTATATTTCTGTTATTATAGAAAGTAGAAAAATGTTTATTATTCTTACCTTCATAACTGGTATTGATTCCTAAACACTAAATTCTGGTTTTTTCACTGATATTTTTCAAGAAACAACAGGAAAGTGATCTTGTTTTTATGTTTTTTTTTTATTTCAGCACCACCACCTCCACCACCATCAAGGGGAGGACCACCACCTCCTCCTCCCCCTCCACATAGCTCAGGCCCTCCTCCTCCTCCTGCCAGGGGAAGAGGTGCTCCTCCCCCACCACCTTCAAGAGCTCCCACAGCTGCACCTCCACCACCACCTCCTTCCAGGCCAGGTGTGGTCGTCCCTCCACCACCACCAAACAGGGTGTATCCTCCTCCACCTCCAGCCCTTCCCTCTTCAGCACCTTCTGGGCCTCCACCACCACCTCCACCTCTATCAGTGGTAGGATCAGCGACACCACCCCCACCACCTCCACCTCCACCTCCACCAGGGCCACCACCTCCCCCTGGCCTCCCTTCTGATGGGGACCATCAAGTTCCAACTCCTGCAGGAAGCAAAGCAGCCCTTTTAGATCAAATCAGAGAGGGTGCTCAGCTAAAAAAAGTGGAACAGAACAGTCGACCAGTGTCCTGCTCTGGAAGGGATGCGCTTTTAGACCAGATACGACAGGGTATTCAACTGAAATCTGTAAGTAATCTGCCCTTTCATCTTAGGTCATTGATCGCAATAGAATTTTAAAGTAATTTATAAGATTTCTTTAAAAAGTTCGTTAGTCTTTTTTCTCTTGCTCTAATTTATAATTTTTAACCCTATAAATTTTTAAATATCTTTACATACAATGACATGTAACAAATTTTTTAGATAAAAAATTCCTATAGCTGTATAGCCTGTACTTCTACATCAAAATGTAGAACATTCCACACCCCAGGAAGTTCCTATGCCTCTTCCCAATTAGTTCCTTCCAAAACATTCACTGGTATGATTACCTATTCTGAAACGTAAAGTGGAATTTTATAGTATGTTTACAATTCATTATTCTATACTTGATTTTTAAATAAAAAGGTACTTTTTTAAAGAGTCATTATTAAAGTGTGGGAAATTTACCAATTGCAGTTACCTTGGTAAATCCAAACCAGTAACTTTATGAAAATTAAATCATAGTCTAATGATTCCATGTTTTAAAGTAGTAAAGCCACACCAAAAAAAAAAAAACAAACAAACAAACAAAACTGAAAGAGTTATAGTAGAATTTCTGACAGTGAAGACCAATAACTTTTGGACAAGATGATCATCTTATCCTTTAGATCATTTAATGCTCTAGAAGTTCACAAACTTTTCTATAACGAACCAGATTGTAAGTATTTAGACTTATGGGCCATATGGTCTTTTGTTACAAGTGCCCAAATCTGCTGTTGTACCATAAAAGCTGCCATAGATAGTATATAAATAAATGAATATACTTGATATGGTATAAAGGTTTATTTTTATACACTGATGACAGTGTTGCACTCCTACCTAGTGTTTTCTGCCTTACATTACCTAATCACTTAAAGGTGGTCCTGGCTGCTATTATATCCTTTGAGAGCCTCATGCAGAAATACCAAACCCTCAAACTCAGATTTTCTGTTTGTGGACTGCTGCTATACTACTACTAATATTTTATATATAGCCTCTGAACTTAAGTGCTTATGAATGAGTCTATATCTTATGGGTGACTACATGGAATATTTTTTAGAGAACACAGTGGTGTTTATCCCAGAAAGAAAAGTAGTTCGTGGAAGAATTACCAAAAAAAAAAGAAGAAAAAATTTGTCTTCATAAAATAAGAGTTTTTTCTTTAGAAAAATGTTTTTTTTTTAATATTTGGAAAAATATTTTTCTTTGGAAAATGATTTAAAATTTCAAATAAATAAAAATATATGATTAAAAACTTGTGATTATTTTAGTTTATCTATGCTGGTTTATCTTTTCACCAATATTATACCAATGGGTAATGGAAGTTCAGAGACAGAATTAACAAAATTAATAAGTTAATATGTAAAAAAATATTTATCTCATTTTAGTACTTAGAGAAGTATGTCATAAATTGTAAATGTTTTCAACTAAATATGTTTCCCCTTTTTTAGTATGAATGTTGGAAATAGGGATAATTTTGCATGAACTGGCTTGTGAATAAATGAGTTTTTAATAAAAGTCTTAGGTGTTTCTTTTGTTTTATTTCCTGAATGTAGTTTAAAGGAAATAGAAGTAATTTATACTAGTAATAGTTATTTGCCTTGTGAGACAGATACAGTTTGAAAGCTTCTTAGCTGATCTCCTGTGCTATGAGTAGGGAGGTTCATTTTGAAATATACCATATTAACTCTAATTATGTAGTGTGAGTTATAAATATGACATGCAAAGGTATAAAGGTGAATTTTTCTCAGAGAATGTTAAGTCGCTCTTAGATATCTTCAGTGTGGTTTCCACCAAACAACGTTAGGAATCTAAATATTGCCCAGGTTTATAAAATAATATCCTTTAATAATAGTGTTGAAGTTTTATCATCTCAGACTTGTGTGCTGGAAGTGCAGAAATTACCCAGCCATGTGGATAAGTATTATTTAGTAAAGAATTTGATTTGTATCTAAATACAGCCATTTGGTGGGGCAGGACATTGATGGTTTATACATTACAAAGGAGGCGATAGTTCCTGCATAATTCTTTGAAGGCTGCAGTTTCTTCTTAATTTAGCTAATCCTGCCTGGGCTTGAAAATTTGCTTGCTTGCTTTTTAATTTTCTCAAGATAAAGAGTTGCTACTAAGAAAGTAAGATATTCTGAAGACAGATTCTTTGCTAAGGATTTACAGTTGAGTCTTACTCATTTTGTATTCCAAGGTGTCTGATGGCCAGGAGTCTGCACCACCAACACCTGCACCCACTTCAGGAATTGTGGGTGCATTGATGGAAGTGATGCAGAAAAGGAGCAAAGCCATTCATTCTTCAGGTATCTTGCATATGTTTGTGTGTTTGTGCATGTGAGAGAGAGAGTAAAAATTTGATCGTTCAGAATTCTGAAATTTTAGTTTTTATGACTGTCTTTGTTAGCTTTTCTCTGCTAATGAATAATTAACTAATATGGATTCTAGGCTGTAATTAAATAAAATGTCACCCCTGTGATTAGTCTATCTGAAACTTTATGGATGCTAGCATACCAACCATAGCTGTAAAGTGTAAAAACAGCTTTGGACAAGTGGTAATTTTATTTCCTGTACTGAGAAATACTAATAGAATCTGATTATCAAGCAACCTCTAGACAAGGCTTGGGATTTCTAGATCTCATTCCTGTTATATTTTGATGACATAAGAAAGTTTTTCTGATCTCACAGCATTGGAAAATTAGGAATGTTCTACAGGTTCTGGAGTTGTTAAAGAATACTTTTTTGAGACATGCCTATAATCTCAGTTACTTTAGAGACTGAGGCAGGGGGACTGAGAGTTTGAGGCCAGCCTGGGCAATCGAGGGAGATGCTATCTCTAAATAAAAAATAAAAAGAGCTAGGGATGTAGCTGAGTAGTAGAGCACCCCTGGGTTCAATCCCCAATAAGTACCACCCCCAAAAAAGCATACTTTGTCATTTTATTTTTCTTCTTTGTTACATGGAGAGAATTCACCTATGAAATGATTGATGGTGAGAATTAAATAAAATAATATGTAACCAGCAGATTACCTCTAGCACATAGTAGGTGCTCAGTAAATCTTCTTTTCCTTTTCTTTTTTTCTCTATAAGGATATGGCTATCTTAAGATCCTTGAGCAACATTTGTTTTCCTTTAATGAGAATATTTATTATATAAATATATATATAATTTATTTCATCAATATTTGTTGAAGAGTAATATTAAAATTATAACAAGACAATAAAATCCCCTGCCTTCATTAAATAAGCTTTCTAGTGAGAGAGACCACAGAAATACATAAAACAAATTAGAAAATATATAGCAGAAAACGGAGAGGGAGTTACAGGCTTTGGGAGGGAGGCTCATTTTGGAATAGAATGAACTGAGGTGACATTTGTGAAAAACCTGGAAGGAATTCAAGGAGTAAAACATGTTTTATTAAAAAAATAAAAAAAAAAACAGGAAAAGTATGAGATGGAAAGAACAGCAAGAGCTGAGGTCGATACTGGGGGAACAAGAGAGAGAAGTAAAGAATAAAATAGGTTACCATTAGTAATGCTTTAAAGACCATTGGCTTTTATTTTGAATGTAATGGGAAGCTATCAGAGGAGTGGCAGTGATCCAAGCAAGAGATGATGGAGGTTTGAACCTGAGTTATTGTACTAATCAGAAATGGTTAGTTGTATTTTGAATGTGGAGATCACTAGACTTGCTGATAGATCAGAAGTGAGGTTTTTAGGAAAGAGTAGTGAAGGATAACTCCAGGTTTTTTGACCTGAACAGGTTGAAATGTGGAATTTCCTTAACAAAGGAGCAAGTTAAGGAAAGATTAGGAATTTGGGTTTTCTACACTTTGTATCTGAAATACTTAGTAAAAATTCAAATTTAAATGTTGATTTGGTTATAAGTCTAGAATTCATGGACAAGGTCTTGTGAACATAAATTTGCATGTCAATAGACTGTACATAGATACATGTTATTGAAGTTTATGGAACTGGTTGAGATTAGCAAAGTGAATGTGGAGAAGAAAAGATCTAGTTGGGCATGGTGGTACAGGCCTGTATCCCAGCAACATGGGAGACTGAGTCAGGAGGATCACAAATTTGAGACCAGCTTCAACAACTTAGTGACACCCTAAGCAAATTAGTGAGACCCTGTCTTAAAAATTTTAAAATGAAGGAAAAAAAAGGTCTGGGGATGTGGCTTAGTGGTAAAGTGCCTCTGAGTTCAATTCCCCAGTATACCCCCTGCCCAGGCCAAAAGAAAAGAAAAAGTCTAATAAGGTCTGAGAGAGAACATAGTATTTAGAAGCTAGGTGAAACAAATGTTTGAAGGAGGACAGGATTAATCATCTGGGTCAAATGTTCAATAGGCCAAATATTAGCTGATCTATTCTTTCAAGAAAAAACAATTAATGTTGACAATATTATAAAAAGAACTAAGAATTCTTAAAATTGTAACTGTTCAGCTTAAACTTAGTTGACTAACCACTATGCAATTCAGGCCAAATAGAAAAAGAAAATATAAAAGTTAACCTCATATGGAAGATGCTCAGGAAAAATTTTGACAACTGCCAGTGTCAAAGAGATAAATTAAAGGTCCACATCTCATCAGATGGGCCAAATGGTAGGTTGCTATATAATAGGTGATCAGGAGAAAGCATTTTTTTTTTCTTTTGATATCTGTGGGTTTTGTTAAATACTTCCCTATAGTTATTTTTTTTAAATCATTTATATTAGTCATGTAAGTTGTAATGAACTTAAAACATTGTACATATAATGAATATATAACATACTTTTTGTATTTGGACCCATTTCTTTTCACTATTATTTCTATGCTAGTACCTGAAGATAGAATTACTAGCTGTTTCCTCCTTTTCCCCAAAGAGGAGCAATTAGCTGATAAATTTCTATCTTTGGTCATTCTGTCAGTGCCAGCATAGTTGGGTATACTTGTTGCTTTTATCCAGGTGAAGTTTTGAAACTTGTATAGCAAAAACTTTGGATAGCAAATTATTTCCATTACTAGAAAAGTAAACAGAAGTTGTGACATGAAGTTAGTTGAAATCCTTTGCAAATACATTCTATAACAATTTAGAGCTTTTAGACTTAAATAAATTATCATCGTCATCATTAAAGATGTAACTTAGTTTGGAGCCAAGAAAAGGTATCTTTGCTTCTTTCTGGCTTCTGTTAATTTCCAAGTTCTAATACTAGCTTAAGTATTCCTTTATAGGACCTTTAAAAAAATCCATTTTATGGGGGACATGGAATAAAAGAAAAAGAGATCTATACATCTAGCCCACATGTATGTCACATACTCCTAGTTCTTAGTGTCTATTATTATCAAGTGAAAGTGTTCAGGTACTATCTTACATTGCCAACTTGGCCTTTATGGGTTGTATGTGATATAACTTGAAAGGTTAGTTATTATGGCAAGTTGATAAAAATGTAGAAATGTGCTTTTAGAAATTGACAACATCTGGATACTTATTCATTCAACAAGTTCAATTGAGGGGCTTCTGTGCAGCACTGTTCTGGTGTTGAGGGTACAGTGATGAATAAGACAGGCAAAGTCCTGGCTTTCATACAGCTTGTATTCTAGTGTGAAGGCCATGAATCTATAAACAGTGTAAGAATGTCAGGCAGTAGTGTTATAGGAAAGTGAGACAGGAAAGACAGTTACTGATTGTGGAGGAGTGTTACACTTTATGTTGGATAGTCAGAAATACCCTCTAAGAAGTTGGGGTTTTAGTGGGTCCTCAAAAATAAGAAGACTCAGACAGACAGAAGAGCTACTTCAAAAGCTCTAAAGCAAGGATAAGGTTGGCATGTTTAAGGGACAGAAAGGAAGCATCTTACTAGTAATAGTGAATCAAAGGAGCATAATGAGAAAGGCTTGGAGAACTGTGAGAGATGATATCTGGGAAATCATGTAGGGTCTTTTAGAATGAAGTCACATCAGATTTTATTCAGGGCACTGCTTGGCCACAGGAGGTCTTTAGAAGGGTAGCAACATGATATTTTTAAAATTTAGAATGTAAATAGTATCACTATGTTTGCTCTGCAAATGGACTTTATAGAGTTGCAACAATCTTAGCAAGATACTATGATGGTGTGGGGAGTAGCCCTGGAAGTGGTGGGAAGGAGTAGACTTGATTGATGGTGAAACAAAAAAGGAATCATTAAGAATTTCTGGGTTCTTGGCCCAATTACCTAAGAGAATTGGTGCCATTAATTGAGATGAAACTGACTGGAGTGGAGATGGAGAAGCAGGTTAGGGAGAGAGAAAAAATTTCACAAGTATTGAGTTTGAGAATCCACAAACTCAAAGTTGAATTCTTGATATGCAGTTGAATTCTTGATATGCAAGCCTGAAATTCAAAAAGACCAACCCAAATGTAATATTGCATTTTCAGAAACACACTGGATAGGCTGGGGATGGGGAGAACTGAATGGTGAGACTCTTACCTCACATGAATGAGATCCTATGTTCTGTTACCAGTACAGGGAGAGAGGGAAAAATCACACACAGGTTGAAATTTGTTCCATAGATATTAAGGGACAGAACCCAAATCTTGGAACTTCTGTTCTAATCTTTGGTTTAACCATCACACTGTTTAGATATATTTCATTAAATTTTTAACTCTATCTTCTTAACTAAATTTCTCCAGAAATTAAATGGATTATGTTTCAGAGGTTAAATAATTTAAGAATTATGTAGCATGTATGTTTTCATTGTCTTGATGATTTTCCTCTAGATGAAGATGAAGATGAAGATGATGAAGAAGATTTTGAGGATGATGATGAATGGGAAGACTGATCTATATATTATATATATATATTTTTAAGGTGAAATACTAAACACTACTTTCTGTCTATGGATTCTGTAAAATTATCATGTAAATGTTCTACCAATTTGCTGTATATTTTTGTTGCCTTTTTTGCTTTTTTTTAATTAATCTGTGCAATACCTCATTTAATCTGTAAAGGTTTGTCATAATCCTCTACAAAGCTACTCCCTGTTACTGTGTACAAGTTTACACCAGGATGCTCACTTGATTTGTGAATATATTTCATTCCATCAACAAGGGAGTTTAAATACTATATGTGAGACTGACAAAAACCTTAATGTAATTTAGTTATAATGCCAGAAGGAAAACACTATTTTCATACCCTACTTTTTCTGTACCTAAATTTTCTTATTAAAATCTATTATAGCACTACATTCTTTTTTAAGTGATGTAAACCTTAGTTTCTTTAGCCCCTTCATTTTGAGTACAATACTACATATGAATGTTGAAGTTAATACCTTGCTCAGTTCTCTAGACATCACTACACTGACACCATTTTTCAAGTTTTAGCAATATGCTCTGTATGACATCTCTACAGAGATACCAGTAGGGGAAATCGGTGATGCCTGTTACAGCAGTATTGCTATTCCTGGCACAGTGGTGGTGTTTGCAGGCTGGAACCACAAGGAACCCTTCCTTACATACCTGTACTTGACTGCACTTATGTTTATGCTGTAGCAAATGTGACAGGCTTTTTGACAAAAAACTCTAAAAAATATTTTTGGTATTATTCTGAAGAGGTATTTAAGTTTGAGTTTGGAGACTTTGGGGCTAGTTTCATTCTTCATGAACAATTCTGGTCATTCTATTTTTCATTTGTATGGATTAAGGTTTTTAAAAATACCAACCATAAAAATCAAATTAGTTAGCAGAGGTATGTACTGTAATGCTGAACCTAACATACTGTATATTTTTCTTTTGGTAATTTCTCAAGGTTTTCATCAAATATCAGGTGAAAGGTTACATTTTCTTAAAAGATTGGTGGTCCCAATGTCAATTTTCTTGAAACACATAACTGATTCTGATTTGATAGATTTTTTAAAAAAATAAAACCTTACAACCTGCACATTTGTTTATGCATACTAAATGGTGTGTTAAAATGAGGGTGTCCTTGCCTCTTTACAATATACTAATCCACCTGAAGGTGGTCATTTCATATTTACAGTGCTAATTATCATACCTACCTACTTTGAATTTTAGGTAGAAAATTATCGGATTTAAATACATTTTTCTCACATTGAGTCATAAGCAGAATGTAGTTCCAAATGTATTTCATTACTATAGTCACGATACCCAACTAAAAATTATGCTATCTAGAATTGTTTCGACCAAAATTTAGTATTGGCATGATCTTGACAGGCTGGACCTGCAAGATGTGGCTTGAATTTTAACAAGTTTATCACATAATCTCTAGTGATCATGCATCTAGTTATCATAAAAAATAATTTAAGAGGTTTAGTTGATGAAAGCAGTAAATGGTGCGGTAAAATAGTTAAGTTATTCAAAGAATGTTACCTTCCTTGCGAGAGTAATTTAAGCACATGGGAAAGATTCTAGATTTTTGTTTCTTGTAAAAACAGTGCCCTTTGCTGCTAGAAACCTTTTTCTGCTTACTATCATTTTTATTGTGGCTTTAGCTCAGTGAGTCAGGCATGGATGAGGTTGGACAGCTACTAACGAATAAAATCAGAAAATTGTGCAAATGTTAACCAGGACATTATAATTATTTTAAATAATTAACATTAAATCTGGTGCAGTGGCTCAGCCTGTATTCCCAATGACTTGGGAGGCTGAGACAGGAGGATCACAAGTTTGAGGCCAACCATGGCAACTTTAGCAAGACCCTGTCTCAAAAATAGAAAGATCTGGGATGTAGCTTGGTGGTAAAGTACTGCTGGGTTCAATCCTCCAGTTCTGAAAAAATAAATAACATTAAACATTTCTTTTTTATGACGTTATAAAAAATATTTTAAGTGTCCTAGAAATGGAAAGTAATGCCAGTGTAAGATGTCTCTTAACTTTTGACCAAGGAATTCAGGATTTTCCAGCTAACTTTGGTATGACAGGTATTTATTCGGAGTCTCTTAGGGGAAGAGGGTATCAGTTCTCGGAGCTGGAAACACAACACATAAGATGAGCATATAATTTGCCAAAGGTAATTGAGTTTATTCTTTTTTCTTAAAGAAAAAAAGACCTTTTGTCGTGATTGCACAAAGTCTAAATTTCAATTGATTTAAACACAACAGCTGTGGAGTTCAGTCCAGCCATGAAAACTACATCTTCTTTACTGAGTAAGATAGAAGTTTGCATGTTTCAGTCCTCCACCATCCTGCACTGTGGGCAGCACTATACCTGTACATTGTCTGAAAGCCTCTCATATATACTCCAGCTAAATGATTGTCTGGTAGCCTTCGCATTTAACAAACTAGCATGAGGCTTTTTATATCTTAAATGCTACGTGATAGACAATTTCAGCTAGCCACATATTGTATGTATGAGATTCATAAAAATTTTCAATCATTCATTTCCATTTATCAACTGAAATTTTGTTTAGTATGTGAATTTTTTTTTTTTTTTTTTAATGTATAGTGAATAGGATGTTGCACTGGTGGCAATTCATCATGGAGCATAATAAAATTAATTTGGCCCAAATAGTGTAAAATGGTGTGCTTTTATTTATTAAGAGACTAAAATAAGTAACAAAATCCTTAAACTGTAGAGAATTGCAAAAATGTACAGCAGCAAATGATGATGGTTGAAGATTTCAGCAGACTGCATGCCTGAGACTTGGAGTGTGCCATTAAATAAACATGGTGAGCAAGAGACTATTACACCATGTTCTGTTGGGAAACATGACAGCTGCTCAGCAGCTCCTCTGGAAGCCAGTGAGTGCTGTGGAACACAGAGCGTTCACATCACAAGGTCACACTGTTTGGAACTCTTGTGCATACCAAAAAATGTTAAACGTTTTCTAAATTAGAATGATATTGGAGTTTACTGATAGTTTCAGTAAATGCCAAATACAGCAGTTCATGTGAGCCATAAGTAGTTTTCAGTAAACAGTATCAAAGATGGTACTCATTTTTAAAACAGGAAATTCAGTTTTTGATAAATAGAATTTTCTGTTCCACTGACCCTGGCACAAGTGGGTGTCTGAAGATTAAACTGAGTTATGGAATCCAGAGTGTAGGTTGCTACAGAATGCCTTTTGAGAGCGTCAGCCAAAGTTAACAAATGTTTCAAGAATAGTACGTTCTTTTAAAAAGTCGTTTCTATTATACAAATGTGAGCCCTTAAGAATGTATTAAACAAATTTAAAAGAATTTTTAAAGAGGAAAGTGCCTCAGAATTGTCCTATCACATCATATTTATCTAACCAACAGATTCTAAAATGACTGCTTTAAGAATGGAGCTCCTCAAGGACTACTACAGTGATAAGGCCTATTTATCCTTATCCTTTGCAACAGAAACAACAGAAAATCCTTTGTGGAAAAGTTGGTGAATTTTACTTTGCACTTTTTTTTTCCCCCTGACACTCACATCTTGCCTTTAAAACAACATTTTCTCATAATCTTTTGGCCATTTATTTGTGGATTTTATTTTACTCTTGTTTTTAGGGAAACCGTTAGGAAAAGATGAAGATGTGGTAAACTCGTTGTTATGAGTGTGATGGGGAACAGGCTTTGCAGCTAATGCTTAAGACCCTCTTTACTTCTTTATGTGATACATACTATCCTCAATTACTGTAAGGAACCTATGGAAATATTTGCCTTTCCAGATGCTTCTGCCATACCATTAAAAAGAAATGCACATTGATGATCATACTATTGATGCAGTATTTAATTTCACACACGTTCAATGTAAATCTAAATTGGTCATCTGCACCACCATCAAGACAAATGAAGATGTGAATGCTACACAATTATTTTGAGTGAAATAGTAATTTACAAATGATTTTCAATTTAGCAAACTCTTTGTCTTTTAGGAAATTTCTAGTAAATTCAAATCCTGAATTCCTTACCACTCTTACTCTAGTAAGATCTGTTTGTTTTTTCTGTTCTTATTATTTAGGTGAAGATTTATTTTCAGTATTATCTAATTGCATTATGGAACCTGACCCAAACACTGTTTTCTGACTTGAATTGGTTGGCATATGACCTAAATTTAGTTTTAGTTATGGCTGTTTTCATCAAGGCCTACTTCTAAGGATTTTTAAAAGCATCAGTATCACCGTATTTTAACTATCATTAAAAATTAAATAAATAGACTTGAGGGTACAACAGGGGAGAAAGAAGGTCCTGCCCACACTTAACAATCTTTAAAACATTTATATCACAACTGAAAGACATTTGGAGATCATCAAGTTATATTGGAAAAAATGGGCATGTGGGCACCATCAGGCCCACACACTCAATTCCACAGAAAAAGGGTACCATAATCAGAGTGATTGTGGAGCTTGATAGTTCAAGGACTCTCAAACCACATCTGACTACTAGTTTGCTCTTTGTCCTGGACCATAATATTGTTGCATCCTTGCCTTACATTTTTCTTAAGGATAAACCACAGATTTAGTTTGTTTCTGAAAGATTTATGGCCGCAGACTTCCCCCTTTCTCACGTATCATCTGGGTGTTGATAGAAGCCACTAGCATCCTGTGCCCATCTCTGCCCTGAAAAGCTGGCTTGCTTTGAGGAGTCCGCCTCTGACTGAGCATGTGATGATGTCTTGGCTCATTGATGACGGTCACCCTACATTGCCCAAGCATTTGGTCATCACAGGATACTTCTGTCATTCAGTACTGGGTTGAAATGAGGTTGAGCTTTTGATTTTACATCCAAATTACTTTTATTAGTTTCTGATGGATGTAAATAGGCTTGTCTTTTCTTAGATGTAAACATTTTAGAAACCCTTACAATGGACTTGTCTGACAAGTTTCAGAATATATCTTTCGAATAGTTTTCAATCAACAGCTGCACCATCAATTTAAAGACTGGGAGTTCTTCCAAGAGCACAAGAACAAACAACACTTTAAGTCCAACTTCCTAGTTTTACTATTGGTAAGAAAGGGGAGGTTCTAATTTTGGTTGCATGTACTTCAACCTTGTTGGAAAAGAGGCAGGAAAATAAAATGTGGTGTGGAAAGAAAGAAATTAAGGGGAAGAAAGGCATTATCATATTCCAGTGGATATAGGGGAACCAAGCTGGCCAAGTCCTAATTCTGTCACCCCTAAAACCAGAATCCTTTTCTTTTAGGGTGAAAGTATTAAAGAGGCAGAGAATAGGGAGGACACTTTTTCTTTGTAAGCATGTGTTTTATTCAAGATAGGGACTGAGAGAATGCTCAGTAAAATTAAATGTATTTGAATCTTCGTTTTGAAGGATGAAAAATAAGCACTTCTATCATGTTGTTTTCCCAGAACGAAACAATAGTAAAACTGGTTTTGATAAGAATCACTATCTTTTTCATGTTTCTTTTTTTCCCAACTATTTAAATCATTTTTAAAGTAACATCATTCCACCAGCTCAGGAGAAATGTACACTGCATTTCAGTTGTTTTGATTCTGCAAAGCCTACTTGACGAATCATTATATATGGTTAAATGAGGTTTGGTGGGTTGTTGGGAAAGGTAAGATACTTGTACAGAAAAAAATGTGTTTGCTCTTTACCTTATCAGATTTAGCATTATCTTCATATTTTAGTCTTCATTTGTGATATATGGTGAGTTAGGATTAGTATTGACCCCACATGTGAACTGCTTAACATTATAAACTTTGGGATCTTTCAACTTACCTATTTCTACATCTTGAGGTTGATATGATCTTCCACAAAATTTGAGGATAGGAATGGGCATTTTAAAAACAAAAGATTAGAAATTTTCTAAAATGCTTTCAAATACACATTTAAAAGGGGGGGGGGTGGATCTGACAAATAGGAGCAAAAGAAAATGTTCTAAGTCTTCAAAATTCCTGCAGATGTCTGTTTTTCCAAACCAATAAATAAATGCACTTAAATGCAAGTGTTATTATCCTAACGTCCTACATTAAAGCACACTATTTACAATGATTATTGTTACTCTAAGTTGGAAGTAGACACCAGAATAAAAATCTCATTCAGGTTCTAATTTTTCTCTTAAGATCAGGGTAATATGGCAAATTCAGGTGAGCACATAATGCTAAGTAACCAGTCTTTTTTTTTTTTTTTTTTTTTTTTTTCTCCTGCCAGCTCCTTAGCAGGTTTTTATGGTTTATTAAATTACCTTGATACTGTCAATTTTGCATAGAAGGTGTGCTCACAATCATTTATGAAAGAATGGCAAAAGACATGTATTGGTGACAAAGAATGGCAGAAAAACCTTGACACCAAATGTGGGAGATACACTGGTGTATTACTCAGCCTCACATTATTATAACAAAATACCTAAACCAATTAACCTGTTAGGAGAAAAGACTTATTTTGACTTAGTTTTGGATCTTCTAGTCTGTGATGGGACAGACTGTTGATTGTGGCCTCTGATGAGGGTACAGATAGCAATGGTGGGGAACATATAGCAAAGCAGACCCTTACCTCAAGGCCAGGAAGCAAAGAGAATGAGGAAGGGTCTGGAGTTCTACAGTCCCCATCAGGAAGTCCCAACATCCAAGGACCAGCACTTCCTAATAGCGCCCCCCCTAGGGAACCAGCCTTTAACAGGAACCTTTGGAGGGGGCATTTAACATCAAAGCTGTACACCCAGTGTGTAAACCAATTGCTAAGTCAACTTTGAAACCTATGTAAAATCGCAAGGTCTGCTCTTAACAGGTCACTGAAGTGTTATTAGAACTTAGTACTATATATATGATGTACTTTAAGGGGCTGGGGTTGTGGTGTAGTACTTACATATAACTTCACACATCCTCCTCTCCATGTTACTCCATGATACCTGAAACAGGTACTAAAGAATCATAAGAATGAAAAAGTAAATATGTACATAATCTGTACAGAAGCAATTTTTCCACAAATATTTTCAATACATGGTTGAATCTGCAGGTATGGAACTTGTCAATGGAAGGATGGATATATATTTATTAATTTAATTGTTTCATCAAAGTTAAATCAGAATCTCCAGATGGCTGTTGTCTTAAAATTGGGGAAAAAAAAGATCATTAAGCATGGAATTTTGGACATGCACAAGTCTCAATGTTCAACATGCTATTCCGAGAAATGTAGGTACATGTGGCACTTCACACTGTTAATAATCAGTTTTGCTGGAATTCAGCAGCGGTCACTGCATGAAATGTTTTATATGAACAAAAAGGTCAATGTAACTTGGAAAGGTCTAATAGTTTGCACAAAGTTAAATAGCTAAGTAAGTGGCAGAGCTTAGTCTCAAGCTCAAAACCCTTTACCATTATGGTACCCTACTTATCTGGTGACATTAAACACCATCAATGGAATGGTGAGAAATAAAAATGTCACTCCAATATCTTTACTTTTACTTTTTCTGCTTATACATGTGCCAAGTCATGCTTTGTTTTCAAAGCAAAATGCAACAGAAAGGAAAAATGCAATAAAATCATATAGCTAAACCAGTGGCCACTAGGGCAAGCTCGGAGATTGGGACAAAACCAGATTTTTGGAGTATGTGAATAAAAGATTTTTTACAATGTGTCTTTGGTTTGCTTATCCCTGATCCCCAGTCCCTACTCTATCACCATTAAAATATTTTTTACATTTGAACTATGAGATTAGATAATTGATACATCTGAGTAATCCCAAGTACTTAATAAATGTTTACACAGAGATTTATCGGGAAATACCTCAGTCCTCTTTGTGAATTTAAAGTAACCTCTGTCTAGAAAGACATTCACAAATAGGTATTTTCCCTCAAACTCTTCTTTAATGTGATTTTTTTAAAAAGGAAGTTCATTTTTCCAGTTTTTCTTCAACAGAAAGCATCCCTTTGAGATTCTTTTCATTGGCTGACATGTTCACATGGATATTATTTCTTAATGGGGGTGGGGGAGACTGGCACCACCCACCCATGGCTTGAAGGAGAATTATTTCCTGACAATTTCACAAAAGACAACTTGCAAATTGTAATTTAGATCATTTGCTGTGTTTTCATCATTTGTTGTGTTCATGTAACCACTATTAATGGATCATCTGAAATTTCATTCAGAAAGAAAAATTTAGCAGTTTGTCCCAGTGACCACAGTATTTTGATGATATACAGATTTACAGATCTCAGGATCCTTCAGAAGGCAGAAGTCACTGAATACAGAAATTCTAAGTAGTATACTTTGTTGGAGACCTTACCATGTTACCACAGAGTTCAATAATATTATGCACTAAAGGTTATGTGAGGGTAAAATACTTGTCACCTATTCTCCCCTCTTTGACTTGTAAACACTTTAGGTCAATATGTCATCTGATTAACGTGGTTTTCAAAAATAATATCTCCTCTCTCATGAAGTTGCAAAATGGTTACTGATTAGGGCATTCTTCACAGCTGAGCAACGCAATTCATGTAATATCTAGTTGGAGCACTAAGGAAAAGTATCCCACTGTTGGCCAACCTAGGAGGAAGGGTAAGACAATACCATCATATGTCTCTTCATTCTTGTTGAGCAGCTAATTATCTCTTCAAATATACGTACTGAGTCCTTACTATGAATGAGGCACAAAAATAAGATATAGCACCTGATCTCCTGCATACCAGTCCAGTGGGAGAGTAGGAAGATATTAGAATGTATGAACAAGTACAATGCAAATCTAAATGTAGTTAGCACCAAATGAGAAGTCTGAGTGAGGGATGACTCAGGGAAGAATGGAACAGATAAATTCCACAGAAATGAACCCTGAAAGATAAGTAGCTTATTGACCCAAGGAGATGAAAGGGGGGAGGGGGGGAAGTAATTCTGAACTGAAAAGATAGTATGAGCAAATACAAGAAAGGAGGACCAGAATGTTTGTGGGACAAGACCTGAGCCTTATGCTGGCTGAAAATGTTAAATGAGCCAGAGGCATTTTCTATTTAGAAAAGCATACATTATACAATGTCAGAAATATAAAATGCTATTATCATAAAGATTACACATTGGGAGCAATTTGTCTTTTGTAGGGATCATTCATTTATTAAACATTTATCAAACATATTTAACCCTGGGACACTAACAAGATCAGACATGGGTAATGTCCTTAAAAAGTCCATGTGGTAAGTGCTATGTTAGAACTGGTTGAATTTTTTGAAAAAAAAAATAAAATAAAAATCTTTGCCCAGCAGGGGAACAAAAAGGAACTGAGATAGGGAAGAATATGGAAGGAGTTAAATACAAGACTGTGGAATACAGCAGGAACAGGAACGGGAAGAGAAGTTCAGTGTTCCATGCATGCGTCTCAAATGTCTACTTCAAGGTATGTGCCTAGAACCATAGGGGTGGGATTTGGGGTTATGTGAGGTTTGGATGAGGCCACTCAGGGAGAGTGTAGAGAGAATATAGGCTCTTTTGAATAATGCCTTTGGGCAATAAGCTGCTCACCTATCAGGTCTCCTTTGAAGGATGAGTAGACACTAAGGAGATATAAAGAGCAGGAAGCAAATTCCACATGGGTAGGATGGTGTGTGGAAATGTGTGTGTCAGGATGAGGGCAAGTTCCATGAACTGCAAGTTGTTCATTGTGGCTCAGGCACAGGCCTCATGAGTACGAGTCAGGGAGAATGAGAAAAATAATGAGGATCATGTTTGCCATGCCAAGGGATTAGGACTTTATGCTGTAGAGTGCAGATTAGCACTGATGGATTCCAAGCAGGTGACTGAGAGGATTGGAATTGCGTTTTGGAAAAATATCACTTTGGCATGTTGAAGGCAAATTAGGAATGAACAGAATGAAAGTTAGAGAAACCAGTCAGGAAGCAACAGCAATACATCAGTTCAGGTAATGGATCGTGAGTGGTTCAACAGGGATTTTCATGGTAGTGAAGGATAGTAGGTACCATTTTTCAGAGAGGGGAAAATCCTGTTCACAATTATAACATTAGGGTGACTTTTGTTAAACAAAATTCCCTTTCAATCTGCTGACTACATTGACCTATTTGGGTATGCAAAGGTAGAGGTAGAGCTGCCCTAGGAGAAGGATAGACAGAGCTGAATTTGCTGTGCATGACAGAAGGAATAGAACTGGGACTCCCAAGGGCGATCTAGAAGGGTGGTACTGAGGCTGAACCAGGAGAAGAGAAGAGGAAGAGGAAGGAGGTGATGAGCTTGCCACAAAACACAGACTCTCATGTGGTATAAAACTTGGAAAACATCTCTGGTGGTGAGTTAGCCAGAGGATTTTTAATAACAGGTCTCTCATGCTTAATTTGAAGCTATTTGTGTTGCTCTAATGTTAAACCCACTTTCTTTTACCACATTTTCATGCAATATTGAGTCTACAGAAATTACGCAAAAGGGTGATGAGGGGTTCAATATGAACATTAATCATAGATTTGCAAGATGCACTCTTGGTATGGAGCCAAAGACAGCAGTGAGTAGATAAACCCCTGAGTTCACCCAGGAATTTTCAGTAACCTGGCAGAAGATTTTGTGCTGCCACAGATGAAATGAGGATTCCAAACTTTATCTGGATCTTAGATATAGGGCTATATAGACAAAATAATATACAATCATGCATCACGTAAGGGCAGGGATATAGTCTGAGAAATCTGTTGTTAGGTGATTTTGTTCTTGTGTGAACACTGTAGAGTGTACTTACATAAACTAAGACAGCTATGACCTTACTAGGATATATAATCTTAATGGGATCACTGTTGTATATGCGGCCCACTATTGACCAACATCTCATCATGTGGTTCTTGACACTGTGTGTGTATGAAAATTTTTTCTCATGTCAAGTTAAAGTGACAGACATACCTGGAAGACAGGTCTTTTTCAATCCTGAGCCTGGGTGGACTTCTTACCCTCCATCAGCATAGTCATTATTTTAAGCACTGTGCTTCACTCCCCATCTTGCCGAGTGGCACTACTTTGTACGCCACCCTAATCCAACATCCTGATGTCCATCTCCACTGCCCTGTGAAACAGCTCTCTTCAAGGTCAACAGTTCAACACCTCCAGCTCTAGGACTCACTGAGTCATTTTATGCCATTGCCTACTCCTTCCTTAGTCCAGCTGCTTTGGAATATTTCTTTCTTCTGATTTCTTCCACTCTCTGCTCATACTCAGTGTCTCTGTTCTCCACACTCCCCTGGGTGTCCTATCTTCAAATGCCACTAAGACCACATGAGCCTCCAAATCCTTACTTGCAGCACAAACGCAACCATCAGGATTCTAGACCCTCACATTCAGATGGAGAGGCATCTCAGAAAGCTGTTTTTAATTGAACCCATCTTCCTTCCCCACCACCACACCTCCTCCTGCTATATTCTTATTCCATTATGTGGCTTTTGGGGCTATCCAAATGGCACAGCCAGGAATGCAGGTATCCACCTAGACTCCTTTCTTGCATTGTCCCCTACCATCTCCATCCACCTAGTAACCAAATTCCGATTAGTTTACACTTTCTTAAAGTCTGTTCCATCTGTTCTGAGTTGAGCACATCTCTGCGGCATTTACAGTTCAAGTCTGCATCGCCTACTTCATTCTTAGATCATGACAACGGTCTCCTAACAGGTCTTCCTGCCATCAGTCTGGGCCTAACTAATTCCATCCTTCCCTGGATTGCACAAGTCATGTTTTTAAAACCTAAGTAAACATCATGCTGCACCCCCTCTTACAATCCTTTGATGCTCCTCATTACTTTCACAGTTGGGTCCATAGTCCTTAGCTTTCACTGTCTTGTTCAGGCTTTTGTTTAGACATAGGAAAATTTACTGACTTTTTGAAATGTGCTTACCACATGTCCATGGTTCAGATAGGCATGTAATTTGGCTGAGAGAAACTTGGTAAACATGACAATTTGGTTGAAACCTAATACCAGTTTTGGTGTACCACAATGATGCCCCATGACTCTGTTCTATTTGGAAAACAACATTTTAGCTGTGATTTTTTCAACTGATCATTTCTTCTAAGGGTTTTGGGAATTTGAAAGGTTAGAATAATCAAATGCTAAGGGCTGATTTGGAACAGACAAAATACCCAACACCAGAAGACTAATCAAAATACTCTAAATATCTGATAGCTGGTGAAATTGATTAAATAAAATGTGGTGATACGATGTTATATAAGCTATCTTTCCCTTTTGGTAGAAAAAAATAGTTCCATGTGTGTTCAAATATGCATGATGAAGAGGACTTTAAAAGATACATACTTCAAGGTTATCAGTAGTTGTTTTGATCACATGATATTTTTGTAAAAAGAAAAGGCCATACAGAAATCAAAAAACTTCTCTTCTTAATCCACCAAGGTTATAATACTTTAAAAAATAACAAACTTATTTTTACCAAACTGATGTTTTTACAGAATTACATAAAATTCTATGATTTCTGGCCATTTTTTATGGTACCCTCTTTCCTCAAACTGGGATGTACTTCCTTATCATTAGACTTTTTTTTTTTTTTTTTTTTTTAAGCTTGGTGATTTCTCTTATTCTTTAAAACATACAAATTAAGTATTACCTTCTCTGATAAGCTTTCCTTCACTTCACATCTGCTTTAGATCAAGGATCAATGGTAAAATATGGCTTACAGGTAATATCCATCCAATACCTATTTTTGTACAGCTCATGGATGAAGAAGAGTTCTTACTCATTTGGAAAGGTTGACTTCTTAGGATTTCCACTACTTTGAGGTAGAGGACATTTTCTAATTCAGATTGGTCTCCCCAGCGTGGAGCAGAGCTCCTCCTGCATAGGAGCCGCTGGATAAAACATGAGCAGGTGCAGGAAGGAATAGTACAGGATCCCTCCTTACATGGGAACATGTGTCCCATGAGGATGGGGCTTGATCTCTTTTGCATCTGGAGGAGTTTCTGGAACATGGTAGTCACTCAGGAAATATCTGCAGACATGAAGTACACCAACTGTGGTGCTTATTTCTGATCTTTCTAAGTCTTAGGTCAATTCTTAGGTCAATTTATATCATATGTGATGATTAATGGACATAAAAATCCACCTTAAGAGCCTCAGAGAAACAAATAAGACACAGTTTTAACTTCATCATGAAAGGATGTAGTTATGAGATCTTTTCGAGAGCATATTGATTTAGCCCCATCTTTCGAGTATCTCCATATGCATTGCAGCCTGTCATTATCTCTTCCTTTCATTCCCCTCATGGTACCATCTCAGGGCAAGTGTTACATCAAGATCCTGCTGACACTGAGTCATTAAATACTTGTGGCAGCAGAGCCTGTGAAGCTGAGTGAGACTCAGCATTCTGGCCTGATTTCAAATCAGAATGAGGTGTATTTTCAGAGGTCAACGTGTATGTATAAATCATAGCCTAAATGCCTCATCTGACCTTGGACAGCTTTTCTCCCAGTGAGTTGAAAGCTCTTTATAGAAGATGAACTAATTAGTTACATACCAGCTTTGTGAGTTTGCAGAGAGTACGAACTAGGGTCCCCATTTCGTGTTGAATGATGATTTTAACATAAAATCTTACATGTTTACAGTACTGGATTCTACAGTAACACATTCTAGAAATGTTTTTTTTTTTTTTTTCTTAAGGATAAACATCATTATGTCTTATTATGGACTTTATAGTATTCTCTTTTGTGGATTGAATGAGAAGGTTCATATCTTTATTTGAATTTTGTAAAGTACCTAGTAAGTGCATTCTGTCTTTTATAATGCAAAGGAGAAAATATGCTTCCTCTTGCCGAGGAGAGGGGCTGGCCAGTCTCCCCAGTCCAAGGAGCTCCTGTCAACATGCCGCTAGCTCTTCCCTCTTCATCCCTCCTCATCCCATAGTGCTACCATGTACCTTTTCTGGGACTCCTGTATGCTCTTATGGATGACCAATTTGTCAGCAGACACTTGCTCCTCTGCCTCAACAGGATGGAGTTGGAAGCTGTTCACCTCTCACTCCCACCCCTCCGTGTAGAAGAACCCTGTCTTTGAGCACATAATGTTACAGAAAAGAGAGATCTGGCTTGGCTTTCTAGTCTAAATTTGCACGTGTACATGCACACACATACATATACACACACAAGTGCCTTTGAAACACTTAAACTTAACTTTTAATTCTTTAAACAAGAGTAAACATGATTGTGAACACTAATGGAAAGAAGTGAAACAGAGGTCACTTCCAAGGGAAATAGCCACCTCCATTGTGGGTTTAAGAATGAGCCTTTGGAGGATTCCAGTTGGGATGGAAGCATTGAGGGAGAATGCATGGAAGGAACCTGGGTTATGTTGTCATGGTTCCCTAACCTTTCTGTGCCTCAGTTTCTTCATATATACAATGGGGCAGCACCTTTCAAGGTTGTGCAATATCCAGGTGAGAACTTAGTTCAGAAAATGTCACTCACCTACCACTCCTCATATGGAGCCAGTGTACTGACTTAGCTCACTGGGCCTCTGGAATCCTCTGGAAGTGATTACATCAGCTGTTCTTATTGAGTAAGAGAATGGATGCGCAATGGGAATAGACTGAAAGAAACACACCCAAGAAGTGTTAGAGAAATTTTCTAAGGAAACACAGTCTTCTTGATTGGAGATAGCCAAAGCTCTCCATGAAGCAAATCATTATTGAATGGGTGGCCCTGAAAGCTCGCCAAGACCATGGCTCTAATCTGTAGGTCACAAAGGATATGTGGCTAATCATAGTTAATACAAAGGACTTTAGAAAGGATTTATAGCTTTTGCAAATGAGGGTGGAGAACTAGAGTGGAGCCAAGGTAATTACATCTTTCCTTGGTGGGAATTTGGATGCTTTTCCAACTACACGGCCTGGAGGGGAAAGATAGCAGGGAACTGCAAATACATCACCCATCCATGTCATCGGGTATATTTCATGGACGTTTTGCCACAATTTGTATAAGGGGGGGAAAAAAAGCAAAAAACCACTGAGACCCATCGTCCAAGGAGGGTTCCCAGGGAGACCTGAATGGTGCGTCTTTAGCATCAGCCGGAAGTTTGCAGGGAATTTGTGGGTTTGCCTTCCAGGCATTCTCTTGGCACTTATTTCCTCCCTATCAAGAAACTTCCTAACTTTCCACTTTTCCCTTCCAAAAATAGTTGATTTTCATAATAGATGACTGAACTAACTTCTGGCTACCATTATACTTATGGAAACACAGTAAAATCCTCTGTCTTCCTGACTCTAATATCAATTAATCCAGAATGATATCCTTTTACTTTTACAAGAACCTTTTTTTTTTGCAGGGGGGGGGGGGGGGAGGCGGGAATGAACCCAGGGGTGCTTTACCACTGAAGTGCACACCCATTCTTTTTTAAAAATATTTTTAATTTTGAGACAGTCTCACTAAGGCCCAGACTGGCCTTAAACTTGCAATCCTCCTGCCTCAACCTCCCAAGATCCTGGGATGGCAGGCATTCACCACAGTGCCTGGTGAACTTTTTAAAAGAAAGTTCTTGATCCCAGTCCTTTAGAAAGAGATATGGTCAAATTTTCTTAGATATGAGGAAAAAATGAAAGGCAAATGCTAAGGACTCAAACCTTTTGAGTGAGAATGTAATATTTTTAATATTCAGCAATGTTACATACATACCTGACAAATGTACCAACTCACAGAAAAATATTAGTTTGACTTTTTAAAAAAAGAAGAAGCCCTTCAATCCAAATTTATTTAGATTACAAAAATAACAGCACATTTCTTAAACTCCTGACAGCTCAGCGTCACCAACACATCCAGAGATATGAAGAGCATCTTTAACCACTTCTTGCCCACACAAATCTCACGACATAAAAAAACTTTATTTTCATATTTACAGAAGAAACATGCTGATTGTTTCTTTAAATTCTCTTCGAAATTTCTGGGTGAAGCTATCTTTAAAGTCAGAGAACATTTCAAATTAAAGAAGACAATTAAAAAAACATCTCACGATGTATTTTACTTAACACCATTGAACAGTTCTGCATACTCTTCTAGAAACTGTGTTTTTATCGAAGAGCTTCTGGAACTTCCACCTACAAATACAGGGAATTTTCTTTCAATGAATCAACACAAAAAGAAATTCATACACATGCGTAGACACACACACATACACACACAAATACATAGATATCTAAAAGGTCTATCTCTAGCACTATTTTCTGAGAAAAAAAGCAAATATAGATTAATTAATGCTGCACATATATTCACATTTTATATTATAGATCGGGTTGTCCCTCCTGCAATTTTGTGTAAAATTTTTGACAAGTGATGAATCCTCTTGGAATGTAGACTATACTCCTTGACTTTCCTATTAAGGAAACTGGACTTTTTATATAATGGAATGTCTTAAAGGGGTCTTGGCCCTCATAGGACTGAGATGCAGCAGGTGGCTCAGGCACCTGTCAAATGGAAATGTGCTTATTCATGTGTCTACCCCTTGGTATCCATGCTCTCCCATACTAAAATATTTAAAATACTAGTTAAGTATTTGGAGAGGTGACTTTGGTACCACCAGGCAACGGGGGAAAACTCATTTATTAAATCTGTGCCTGAAGTTCTGTTCTGGGGTGGCTTACCCTCCTTAGCTGTCTTATGCTGCTTCCCCGGATTGCTTCCATGAGGTTCTCATGAGCTGATCTCTGTGGGGTAGACGGTCGGGAACTGTCTTCCATTTTCTTCTCTTGCACGGACCTCAGAGAATTTTTTATTTCCTTGAGGATATTGTTTGGCTGTTTCTTAACCCTTTTCCCTTTTTTCTTTTTCTGTCCATTCTGCAGTGCCCGCTGGGCACTCTCCTGTTGTTTGATGACTTCTGCGATGTTTCGGGTGATAAGCTTTTTCTCTGGGAGAGGAGGAGGAGGTGGAGGAGGTGGAGGAGGAGGGGGCGGAGGAGGAGGCGGAGGCAACTTTTGGGGAGGAAGAGGTGGAGGAGGAGGGGGTGTGGCCACAGGAGATGGAGGACGGCTCCGCACCGTCTGCACTTTCTTGGGGAGTTTGGGGGATGACCAGGGAGATTGCCTGGGAGATGCATAAGGTGAAGAGCCAGGCGTCCCTCTTTGCCAGACTTTGGTCCTAAGGTTGGATCCTCCATCATATCCCTCTTGCTGTTTTTGCTCCTGCATCCGCTTTTGTCTCTGCTTATCCATATTTCTTGTTAAAATGCTCGTCATGCTCATTCTTGGTCCTGGGAGCTCGAAATGGTATCCCAGCCTCAGCAGCGTCGTGTTCTCCTTAAGCAGCTTGACGATCTCCATCTCCACCTGGCTGCCCATGATGTGCCTCTGGTTGTGGAAGCGCAGCTCGGTGAGCACCGTGTTGTGCTGGAGAGCCCTCATGATGGCCAGGATCCCCTTTCCTGTGATGAAGTTGGACTCCACGTTGACGTTGGTGATGTGCTCGTTGACCTTGAGCATGTCCGCGATGGCCGTGGCCGCGCTGTCATCGGCGTGCGTGTTGGCCAGGCTGAACGTCTTCACCACCGTGTTGTTCTTGAGGGCCTCGGCAAAGCGGGCGAGGGTCTGCGTTGTGATGTTCTCTATATTGTTAAGGTTGACTTCTGTGGTGTCGGGGTCATTGTTTCTAATCTTTTCCAAAGCATCCTCAATAACCGTAGGATTTCCACAAGGGTGAATGGCAGCTGGTGACTCTGTGTTTCTCCCGCTATTGCCGTTGGTCAAATTAATATTTTCTATCTGACTTTTAAATGTCTTTGGCTTGGAGTGGTCAGAATTGACATCATCATAGTTAACAGTTCCATTAATACCTTTTGGGGTTTCAATGGTTCTTTCCTCTTCCTCCTCACTGTCCTCTTCATCCTCTTCCTCCTCTTCTCCCTGGGACCCCTCTTGTTCCTCCTCCTCTTCTGTATAGACCTCCTCAGAAACCTCACTGTTACTCTCTGTGAAGATCAGCTCTTCCTCACTCTCTTCTTTGTCTTCTTCTGCAACCTAAAGAGTTTTAATGCACATTTTATTAATATATAACGATAACACCTTACAAGCGACGAGTCTACAATGAAAAATGCTAATAATCCCTTGCTTCTGACCTCTCTCGTTCAGGGAACCAAGGTCAACATTTTGTTGCATAACCATCAAACAACTTTTTCTAAGCACATTTGTTTTGCACAGAATATCAAGCATTTGACTTACTGAGTACAAATATATTATCATTTTGCCATTGTGAACAAATAAGTCAGAACCTCAGTTTTGGAAAACCACTGATAATTTAATCTGTCTCTTCACTATGGGCTCTGCACTACTTAACTTCTTGTCTACTTAGAGTTTAGCAAATCCAGGCACCCATCTGGGATCAGCCCTCTGTTCTTTCTAATTTCTTCATCATATATACTATGGTAATGTGTTTGCTTTATCTAATGTTCAAAAACTCTCCCCCAAATAGCAGATGTGACTGGGGCCAATTGCTTTCTCCCCCTCTTGTCTCAGTGTAGACAGAAGCAGGGGTGTCATTTGCTCCGCACGTTTATCTACTTCTGTGGTAGAGTCGGGTATAGGGACCCAGATGCTCCACATCTTCCAGCAGTAGGGAGGTCAAAACCAGGTTCTATGCAGAAAAACATTCAGATCACCTTTTCCAGCAATCACCTGAAAATCTCCAGTGAGCTCAGGCTTAAGTGAGAAGGACTGCAGAAGATCAGGAGGGAACGATCACTCTGGCACTCACCAGATTCTAACCAGTCACATAGATCAGCAGAGAACAGTAGAAAATCGTGAAGCAAGTCATTGCCCAGTCTTGACTTATTTCACATGTATGAGTTATGAAGGACTTTCAGGTAAACACAGTTTCATGCTGTCTTTGTCTTTTCTGTTTATGGGATTCACTGTACAAAGACACCCACATGACCCCTTTTTTCTTTTTCAAAAGTCGGGCTGAGGTTGTAGCTCAGTAGTGGAGCACTTGCCTAGTGCGTATGAGGCGCTGGGTTCCATCCTCAGCGCCACATAAAATAAATAATTAATTAAATAAACATATTGTGTCCACCTACAACTAAAAAGAGTTTAAAAAGAAAAAAGTCTGGAAAGTGTTGACAGAGCCTGATTTTCCCTCATGCCGTCTTTCAAGTCCTTTATCCTCTCTGAAGCCCTTGAGCTCTCCCCTGTCCCCAAAGCTCTGATTCTTCCCTCTACTTTGGAAAGTTGTTTTCGACTCCAAGGGCTGCTGCCGCCTGAGGCATGTGGATCAAGCTTTGGAAAACACTGCAGCTGTCTCCAAGTTTGTTTGCCCAGTTGCTATCACAAAATAGGCTCCAGAGATCCACTTGTGTGGAGTGGCGGCACCAAGTGATGGCCTGGGAAGGGGTCAGCCCCTCCTGGGATGACTTGTCCAGTCTTAATTTACTTGCTTCTTTGGGACCAGGAAGAACAGGGATTCTCTCTCTCTCTCTCTCTCTCTCTCTCTCTCTCTCTCTCTCTCTCTCTCTCTCTCTCTCTCTCTCTCTCTCTCTCTTTCTGTGTGTGTGTGTGTGAGTGTGTATAAGGGGGGGCTTTGGTGGCAGCTCTCTACCAGTCACATCCCAACAACACAAAAGACAGAGTTTGGCTCTGGTCAAAACTCTTGGCATAGATGAGGAGCAAGAAAGGGCCAGCAGTGGAATAAATGGATTACCTGGAGGAAGGAAGGATTGCAGACAGACAGTTCTCACTACTATCCCAAATCCCTTGACATATGTTCTTATAATCCTAGGCCATGTTAGTTATGTGTGTGTGCGCACATGTTTACAAATGTGTCTTAGTTGTTTTAGCCTTTGGAGGAAAGGAGTCAAACTCCAAGTTATGCTGCCTTTTATGCCACTATTATATTTTATGCCCTTTGGTTTTCTGACGTCCTCTAGGTTCTACTTGCAAGAGATGTTTCCCCCTCAAAATACACCTGGAAAGATAATCCTGTCTGCTCCTGTTATCTAGCAAAGTGAGTTGTCATGTAACACCTAAATGTTGCCTCATCCAGAAAGCCTTCTTTGATGTCCCTTCAAGTTATCCCTGCAGTGTGTTCCCCATATTATTTTATCTCCCCCAACTAACTACCTATCACACTTTATTATAAATACTTGTCATTTTTTTCCAATAAACTATTAGCTGGGTGACAGCAGGGACTGTGTCAGGTTTGCTTACCTGACATCAGTTAACAGCTGCTTACTGTTGGGACTAGACGTTAGAGAAAGTACTGATGAGGTCAGGTAGAGATAAGGCAGTCAACTGTCCTGCTTTGTGTGCCTTCGTCTAAGGAGTTGCCTAAGATGCAGGATTTTTAGTTCTAAAATCTAGATAGTCCTGAGTCATCTGAGATGATCAGTTTTCTCACAGGGGGAATGTCTAGGAGAACGTCACAAGGCCAAACGGGACTTAGAGAATGGAGGTCAAGGGGAGGTTCAGAAACAAATTTTGCCTCCTTTATAAATCATTCCTGCACTGGTGCGTATAGATATCCTGTTCACCATTACTTTGGGGTTAACCCTGGTCCTTTGAGGGATGGAGGTGAGAAGATGCGTGGTGAGGTAAGGAGGAGGTGGTCAGGGAGGGAACAGGGAGAAGCTCATACTTTTAAAGAATGGGAAATGCAACGAGAAGGAGGTGGCCAGTCATTTCTTCTGATTGCCTCCCTGGCATCATTACATCAACAAAAGAGGCAAGTGGCTTGGTTTTTAGTTCTCATTGTATTTTTGCCCATAAGACAAAACAAAACAAAACAAAAAACTGTTCAACTTTAGATGACTCACTAAGTTTATTGTGTCAAGGAAACTATAGTACTAATTGAGTGATTCTTAAAGTCATAATCCCCTGGAGGACTGTTGGGTCCCCTTCTCAGAGTTTGTCATTCAGAAGACATTTGTCATTCAGGGAACCCTGAAACTTGCAGCCCCCAGAAGTTCCTGGGTGATGCTGACGCTATTGGTTGGGCACCCACAATTTTAAGAACCAGAGTTCTTGTGCCAACAGAACCTAGTTTGAATTTCAGTTTTTCTTCCAAGCTGTTAACCTCAAATAAGTTTCTTAACTTCTCCTAGGCTCAGTTCTGTGGTTCAGAGGGGTAAGAATGAAATGAGATAATATGAAGAAACTGGCACCTGCCAAGATCCCGCAGTTATTCAAGTGAGGGGAGCTGGATTTCTGGATGGTGTGGGTCCAGGCCCCCGGGGCTCTCACTCAGCACACATTTGTGTAAACCAGGGTGGGCAGAAGTCAGGTGTTGCACAGGATTTTCATAAGCCTTTACAGAGCCAGCAGCCTGACCCCAAGACCCCCAGCTCCTTCTCATGGTCCTTGCTGCATAACTCGTCACTTATGCAGCTGCCCTGCTCCTCCGCCCCCCTTAGCTGCTTTGAGTCTTTTCCTGTGCTGGGAATGGATTTACACCCTCCATCAGCAAGCTTCTGCTCTGCACTCCTTGTGACTAGAGAGACAGCTGGCCAGCCGGGAAAGTGGAGTGGGAGGAAAGTTAACTAGCCGAGAAGGGAATCAAAGTTCATAAACAAGACAGCCTCTCTAATTGGGCTGATAAGCCATTGGCAGAGATTAGCAAAACCTTTGGCAGGATCCGGTGGGTTTCACCAACAGCTGACAACAGCTTGTCCTTTGGTTCCCACCATTGTCCTGACATTATGACGTTAAAATGCCTTTGTCGGGTTATTGCTGTAGTTGGCTATATGTCCTGAATATTCCAAAGACAATTTTATTCTTTTAATGAAGGATATTCTTTAATAACTCTAATAAACATGCCACTTTATTTCACCAGACTTTTAACACTCATTCCCACACCAGATTAAATTTTAAAAAAGTTCTTAACGTTATGGTTGTGGAGGAATTGACTGGCCCAAATCCTAACTGGTCATATGTGTCCCTTCTCATTTCCCCTTCTAGCTTTTCAATATGGCCATGACTGTGGCTTTGGCAGACCCTGTCCTAATCCCAGTGACCCTTCCTGCAATGATTGACATGGACAAAACTCACACATATTTATCTTGCTGCAAATGTGGCCTACACACCTATCATCAAGATCACCCAACAGCACCCGGGTTGGTACTATGGCAGCTTGTGGATGGTTTGAAACCATTTTGATTGTAGGCAATTTCTATTGAGTGCAGGAATCTTAAACTATTCTCCTGATTTGTATTCTTCCACAAATTCAAGATTTTATTTCTTATACTAACATTTCTTGTTATAACATTCTTCTTGATCTAATGACTTTTCCAGAGCATTGTTTTTGAACTTCCTTCCACTAATGATTCTTTGGCAGATTCAAAGTTACTGTTTACTGGGCAGTACACAAGAGCTTAATAAACTTGAGCTCTCTGATAAGACCACATTTCCTAGCCTCAGAATCACCATCATTTAATAGGAAGGACTCAGAGATGATCCACATGAGTGTACTTAACCTGGGTCTTCAGAGGACTTTCATCATTTTGTGAAATTATATGCAAAAGTGTGCATGTGTGTGTTGTGTGTGTATGTGTGTGTGTGCGTTTGCACATGTACATGTGCATTTTTTTGAAGAGGTCTAGAACTTATCAAAATCTCAAAGGGGTTCTTGATTCACAAAAGAAACACTGTACTGAGTTCCCTCAATGGACAGATAGAAAGAATCCTGCAGAAGTGACCATCTAGTCAAAGTCTAGTTGTTTGGGGACAGAGCAGGACTAGTAATAAGTCCCTTGGCTCAGTCCCATGTGCATCCCACCAGCCCACAGTTCTTGGTGTTGGAAACATGTAACTATTTTTCCTGTAGCCATTACTGCAGTAAAAACAACACAAAACAAACGGAACTGAAAAGGAATCACAGAAACAGATACTATGCCTTGTCACCAACTTGCAACTCAAATAAGACTTATGATTGGCAAAACATTTAAACTCATACCTTGATTGTGAATTATTTTCCTCTTGAGGTTCCCACATTTAGTTAATTAAAAAAAAAAAAAAAAGCTCAGCTAAGAATTTTTACCTAGTATGATCTGTACAAA
The DNA here is from genome assembly GCF_902686455.1 of Sciurus vulgaris. NCBI lineage: Eukaryota > Metazoa > Chordata > Mammalia > Rodentia > Sciuridae > Sciurus > Sciurus vulgaris. Next base: position 29,939,523 of record NC_136468.1, read on the forward strand.
TGGATTATAAAAATGTTAAAGTCATGGGGACTGAAAAGTTAGAGGAAGCAAGAGTGACTGGGCTTGGGGTGGGGGTGGGGCAGTGGGAGAAGCTAAGGAAAAGTCCCAAGGAGCCTACCTTTTCACATTCCCCCAGCCTCTCCTTCTCCAGGAGTTTTTGGGACTCCTTTTCCCAATAGGCCATCAGTGCCTCTCTGCTGAAATTCCCTGTGGGGGTTTTCTCAGTCAGACTCTTTTGCCTTAGCCCCACCGGGAGGTTGCGGTCAGGTTCAATATCTTCTAGCTCCCTCTCTAGCTCCTTCAGCTCCTCAGCTGACAGGGAGGCCAAGAGTTCATCCTCATCGATGGATTCATATTTACTAAGTCCTCTTCTGTAGCCAAAGGTAGACATGGTCCCTGCTTCGTCAGACTCCCAAAGAGCTGGAAGAACCAGGCATTCAAGGCAGCCAGTGGCAGGCAGGGAGGCCAGAGGGCAGACTGGTCGGCAACTGGTGCTAGGAGTGGCTGAAGTAGCCTTTTAAGAGTGGTGATCCAGGGCTGTGACAATGCAGAGGGGGTGAAAGCATGGGCTGTTTTAAGCATCAGACGTCAGCTAGACATTTGAACACAAAGAATGTCACATCGGTGGTGGTGGATGGAGGTCTCAGAACCAACGGGGATTATTAGCATAGTGGCCAGGGCCATATTTAGCTGAGCCTGATAGCTCATGAGGACAGGCAGAGAGTGTTTCAGATAGGGAGTGACATGGTTCTTCTCACTTTGTGTTCAAAAGCAAGGAAATAAAATTTATTTCAAAAATGACTTGCCACTACCACCATGGTCATGAAAATATTCTTTCATTATCAACTTAGAGATTGAGCAATGACTCCACAGTACCTTAGGGATAGAGTTTCTGGTTTCATATAAACATACTGTGGGTGGTGAGGATAGAGACAGAGGTCACAATAATATGGTGCTTTATAATTTCATTGTACTTCACAATTTACAAAGCGCATTCATGTAATTTTCTTAATCTGAAGTCCTGTGAGATAAATAACATGATCCTCATTTACAGATTTTGGCAATTGAGGGTCTGAAAGATTAAGTGAAAAACTTGAAGCCAGACAGCTGGGAAGGCAGAAGTAACTTTCTCAACTTCACCAAATGACTTCCTTCCCAACTTCACCAAATGACTTCCTTCCCTACCCCATGAGTGTTAGTAAAAACTAGGTCTTCAGATAAAACCCAAATATGATAAATAGTAATTCCGGTTATGATTTATTAAGGAATAATGTGGCTCTAGCCCAGTGCTAAGCATTTTAAATATTTTATCTCCCTCAACAAAATCCTTTAAGGTGTATACCATTGCTAATGTTTTCTAGGATAGATTTAAGTAATTAGCTTGGGAGCACAGAGTTAAGAATGGTAAAGATAGAATTTCAACCCAGATTTGTATCTGGGCTGAAAATTGAAGGGATGAAGATTTGTAATTATATATATGTACATATTCTTGGGAATGTGTTAAGATAGATATAATTATTTACAGGACTTCATAAGAATAATACTTTAGCATAGAGTTACATAAAAACTATTAAAATGTGTATGAATGGAAATATTCATTTTTAATATTTGTATAACATAAATATTTCATGTATACGTTCAACAGGGATTATTTGGGCTGTTTCTAGGTTTGGGTTATGAATGATGCTGCTGTAAATATGTAGACAGGCAAATGTTAGAGTGGTCACATATTTTCATGTCTCTTGGGTAGATACATAAGGGTAGAGTGACTGGGATATATGTTAAATTCACTTTTTAAGAAACTGCAAAAGTGTTTTCCAAAATGGCTGCCCCCACTAACATTCCACAGTCAGTGACCAAAAGTTCCAGTTTCTCTACATCCTCATCTATTATTGTTAGTCTTTCTGATTACAGTCATTTTAGTGAGTGGGAAATGGTAGTCTTGAAGTTTCATTTCTCTTATGAAATTTTCATTTCTCTTATTTATGATGTGTTGAGTATCATTTCATGTGTTTATTGGTCATCTTGTATTTTACTTGGTAAAATAGATTATAAAATATTTATTTCTAAATCGATGTACCTTAATGAGTTATAAATTGATCACACAACTGTATCAGATATATGATTTACATATATTTTCTGCCATTCTGTGGTTTGTCTTTCAGTGTCTTTTGAAGACCATGTTTTTAATTTTTTTAAGAAAATTTTATTTGTTCTAATTAGTTATATAGGTCAGTTGATTTTTTTGTGCAGGGTGAGAGATAAAAGTCTACTTTCATTTTGCTGCATATGAATTTCCAGTTTTCCAAGCACCATTTGTTGAAAGCCTATCTTTTCTCCAATGTATGTTTTGGCACCTTTGACTAGTATAACTGTGTTGATGTGGGTTTGTTTCTGTAAGCTCTATTCTGTACCATTGGTCTACTTATCTATTTTGGTGCCAATACCATGCTGTTTTTGTTACCGTGGCCATGTAGTATAATTTAAGGTCTAGTATTGTAATGCCTCCTGCTTCATTTTTATTGCTGCAGATTTCTTTGGCTATTCTGGGTCTCTTATTTTTCCAAATGAATTTTATGATTGTCTTTTCTGTTTCTATGAAGAATGACATTGGGATTTTAATAGGAATTGCATTAAATCTGTATACTACTTTTGGTAATATGGCCATTTTGACAATCTTAATTCTTTCTTTCCAAGAGCGTGGAAGATCTTTTCATCTTCTAAGGTTTTTTTTTGATTTCTTTCTTTAGTGATGGTGTAGTTTTCATTGTAGAGGTCTTTCACCTTTTTGTTCGATTGATTCCCAAATATTTTATTTCTTTTGAAATTAATGCAAATAGGGTAGTTTATGCTTTTGATTTTAATGGAGTTCAGTTTATCATTTTTTCTTCTATTGCTTGTGTTTTGGTATTATAGTTAAACAATTATTTCCTCGCTGGTGTTGTGGTATACACCTGTAATCAGTTATTCAAGAGGCTGAGAAACTGAGGAAGATCACAAGTTGAAGTGGCTCTAGCTCAGAGGTAGAATGCTCCTGGATTCAATCCCTCATACTGCAAGAAGAAATCATTTCCTAACCCCACCATCATTTCCTAACAGAGATTTACTCTGTTTTCTTTTAAGGGTTTTATAATTTTAGGTTTCTATATTTAGGCTTATTATCATTTTGACTTAATTTCTATGTTAGTGTAGGGTGAGGGTACAAAGTCATGTTTTTGCATGCAGATAGATATTCAGTGTCTTTGCATTGTTTATTGAAAAGGTTATGTTTTCCCCTATGGAATTGTTAATTGACCGTAAATTACTGAGTATTTCTGGAGAGTCATTTCTGTTTGATTGATCTATGTGTCTGTCCCTATGCCAACACCACATGACCCTAGTTACTGTAGCCTTGTAGTATGTTTTGAAATTATAAAAAGCAAGTCATCTAACTTTGTTTTTTGCAGGAATATTTTGACTAGATATTTTGATCTTAACTCATTATGGAATTCTGCCTCCAAAAATATCTATGACATTTTTCAGTGATACTAATTAGAGAGGTAATGATGAAACAGGGCATCATAAGTTCATTTTTAGGTTAATTTTATTTTTTTGAAATAATGTGTTCACATTTATGAGGTACATGTGATATTTTCATTCATTTATACACTGAGTGATGCATCATTTGTTCATTTGATTTTTTTACCTGTGGCATATATCCTTGTGTACCCTTAGTGGAGATACATCTTTGCTATTTGAAAAGGAGTTAGATTTTTGGCAATGGCATCAAGGCATGGTAGCTAAATCTTGTGAATAAAATGAGTTATTCAACTTTCTGATGACATTTTAGATAAAATAGACAACAGTTATGTAAAAAACTTTTTGAAAAAAAGAAAAAGTACATATGATAGCACAAATTGCATTCTTTCAATAATCATTAGATATAGAATATGTTAACCATTGTGTAAGTTTTGAAATATATAATTATGTATAATAGTAGAATTGTATTTAACTCTCACATTTGTAATTATATATGTATGTATATGTAGTGTGTGTATATAAATATATATAGTTAATTTTTATTTCACAATTTACTAAGCACATGCTGCATGCCAGAATCTAATTTAATTGCTGGGATTAGAGCAGTGAACATTACTAACTAAGTCCCTTCCCTATTGGAGCTTATGTTTCTTTTAGGAGAGACAGATAAAATATAAACAAACATGTAAGTACAGAATGTATCAGATAAAAGGTATATGAGAAAAGCAGAGGATGGTGTGGGCAGTATTTCATACAGGAAGATTTCCATAAGGAAATCCAAACCCAGACCTGGAGAAGTTAGGGCTCGATGCATGCAGATTGTACTACACACTTTGTGTGACTATAAAATATTATTCAGATGTATTACACGTCTCAAAGAACCTTGGAAATAATCCTCTTTATATCTCCTCTAAAAAGGATGGTCTACTGTTTGTCTGAACATCTTTGGTGAAAATGGTACATGCCAAAAGTCCATTCCATTCTTGGATAGTTTCAAATGTGCGGACAATTCTTCTTTCTATTGTGTTGAAACTGATTGGAAAATCAGCTCATATATTTTTAGTTCGCTCATTGGAACAACACAAGATAAATATAGTGACATGTGAGTTTCTTCTGCCAAATATTGGGTGTCCCCTGAATGATTCTGAAGGTGACTCCAGGAGAAGGGGCATTAAAGTGCCCTACTGATTGGCGGCGTCTCTGAAAAAAAAATGCTTCTCAAGGACACTACCTTCAGAACAATGGTCATTCAGAGATTGCTGTACGTTGTTACAAATCTCTGATCACGAAAGTAATCACAAATCATGCACCATGCTAGTTCATGAGATCTTCTCCAGAAACTATAAATATATTGGATAAAATCCTGCTAACTGACCAAACACTACCACCTTACCCTAACTAGGAATTAAGTATGATGAATAATTTAGCATTTTATATTTCTGCACATTTACTTGGTCATATTGGTTTTTTGTGTAGAATTGTTTTTAGAATCAATAATACTATAAGCCTTAAAAGATTAGCTTTTTTTTTTTTAAATACTATCTTGGGGAGAATTTTTTTATAGTTTTTGATTTTTGATTATCAGAGACTCTCATCTGACAATTATTTTTTTTAGGGATAATTGAGCTTTATCTTTCAACCTGATTTTCCCTTTTTGTTTCTTCTTGAAATGTTGTTTGTTTGTTTAACACACATTTACCAACTTGTGTTGGAAGCTAGGATTACAAACAGAAAAACAGAAACTGATCCAGACTCTGCCCTCAAGGAGTTCATACTCCTGGGAGAGAGCAGACAGCTGGCGACAACACAGTGCACCTAGCACCTCCAGCCAAGCGTGAAGAGGGGAGGAGACCAGGGAGCATTGATGAAGATGTGGGTGGAGTCAGAGAAGGCACAGAAGTGGGTAAAGAGCTTTCCAGGCTAACAGCACTGCCTCTGAGCTCACACAGGAGAGCATGAACACTAAAACGGACTTTGGCACAGGGTAAAAGAATAGGTGGAGATGAGACAGAAACCAGTCTGATTTATTGCTGTGTTAGTATCTTACCCCCACCTGCTATTTAACAGCCACCAGCAATATGTCCTGCACTGAGTTAGCGCTTACAGGTGTTGAATATTTGATGGGAAGGGCTCTCTAGGCGGTGTCAAGGAGCTTTGGATTTGATTCTTGGCTGGCATTGCCTGGTTCCTCTAACATTACCTCAGAGCTGCCGTCTGTAGCCATAGTTTACCAGGGTTGCCTAATGGGTGGCTGTTCTCCCCCACTGTCATGATGCTAATGGAGACTCAGGAGAGTGAGCAAAACTCATGGTGCCTCCAAAATTCAACAGTACCAGCCCTGTCAGCACACAGTACTTCAGTTAGTAGCCTTAAAAGGCAGTAGTCAGAGACCTTCTGACAACACATGCATATCAAACCTCTCATTTCCTAAAATGAATTCCTTGGCTTAGGGCTTATGTACTTTTGGCAATTAATATGTAGGAGTGTTTAGAGGTGCTACTAATCATTTCTTGTTTTCTTCCTTTAATAACACCCAGATTTCAGGAAGAATTTGGTCACTTTGAGAAATGTTCATATTTCAACATGTCTGTCTGGCTTTCTTACTTATAAGCACAAAAGACAGTTAAATGAATGAATTATATGAGCTTATTTTCATTTCAAATCATATTTAACATTTAAGTATTATAGAACATATATATCTATATATGTATTTAACATTTAACTTAAAACCTCATTTCTATGGACCCTTTGCTGTCATTCACAGAGTTAATATACCAAATTTATTTTCAGTGATTTTTAGGACCACTAAAGCCCAAGACTTATAATGCTGTAATTGTACAAGTTAAACTTTGTATCCTCAAGATCAATAATGTTTCATGAAACTATGTAGAAAATCCTTACCTGAGTGTCTCACAAGTACCTCGATTCAACCTGCCCTCTTTTCAGCTTCCCCACTCCCATCTTCAGCTTTCCATGTGTCAAAAAAATGGTACCCTCAAGTTGCTGGAAGCTGGTGTTTCCTCTGGCTCCTTCTCTTACAGCATCGTCCTATTCAGTCATAAGGCCTGGGCTCCTATGTGTTAACATCTCTTGAATGCATTCTTCATTTCTGGCTATTTCCCCATCTCAACTTGAGTTTGAGTTGCTGTCCTCATTTTTTCAGTGGATGGCAACAGAGGACCAATAGTCTCCCTGGCGCCTGTTGCTTGATTCTTCCCCTCTTCTATAGTACAGCAAAACTTTCATCTAGTTCTGGCATCTCCAGGATGGGGCCCTACTCACCTGTCCAGCTTCAACTTGAGTCACTTCCCTCTGCCTCTAACACTTGAACCACTCTGGGCTGAACTTTCCTCACTTGCTCCACCTCTGCCTCAAAAGACTTTGCCTCTTCTACTTTGCTCAGACCTATGCTTTCTGAGGCCCCAGGCCAGTTCAGTCCTCTCAGTTTCCACAAAATTCCAAGGCAGCATCCCACTTGGGATTACCAATTTCAAACAGGTCTTTGCAGGAAGAGTGTTTTCCCCAGCAGAAGGAGCGTGTCTGCCTCATTTGTGGGCCTGCAAGTTCTAGTATAATTATTATGTGTTCAGAAAGTAGTTTAAAAACAAAACACATAAATAAAATAATGAAACAGGAGTTGAAGTGCAGACCAAGGTAGATCAGGTCTCATGGAGCCCAAAGATTATATATTCTTGAAGAATAATAAAAAGTTCTAAATACAAACTTAGTTATGAAAGTGAAAATGTGTTTGAAACAATAACAGAAATCATGATAAACTACTGGGTCTTAGGTGATTCAGGATTCTTTTTTCTAAGATTTTTTTTTTTTTTTCTTTTTCCTGGTGTTGGGGATTGAACCCAATGCCTAATACAAGGGAAGCAAACACTCTATCACTAAACCACACCCTAACCCTGAGATCCTAAGTATTTTAAAGAAATGTTTTCAGAGAAAGGCTACCTGACTTGACTTCCCCTGCCTCTCCCCCAAACTCTCTACAATTCCTGAGTACCACAGGAAGGGCCCAGAAGTCCATGCTTTATGGTCATTCTGTACCTGAGTGTGGTCTCCAAACTGATGAACCAGTCCAATTGGTTACTAAGTGCTACTATCTCACAGTTGAGCTTTGTTCATTTCATAGACACCTTTCTTATTTAATTTGTCCTCAATGGGCAGATGAGGAAACATAGAAATCATGCTATAATGTCATTTGCAAATTTGGGGAAACTAGAAATTCTTTTATTCTAACAAATATCAAAGATCATCTACTGTTAATAAGCTATTCCTGCCTTTTTTTTCCCTCCCCTAAGTCTTATCTGGTCTCTGTCACAGTCCAGGTGCAAGGTCATTTCCTGAAATAGAACTAACAAGGTTCTCACTTACACAGAAGGGTTTGGGTTTTCAACATTGCTTACAGCTGGTCTGTAACAAGGTTGCTGAGCAAATGTAATGGTTCTGAAGGAAGTTAAGCTTCCGACTTTGTTCAGTCTGTTTGCTGGGAGAGTCTAGATAGCTGGAGAGAGGCTCCCAGGGGAGAATGTCAAGCAAAGGTCAGACTCTGCACAGACAACAACTGAGCAGGCCACAGGGATCAGATGAGATGGCAATTCCCTTATCAAGTCTCACTCTCAGGCTTGGCAGTCAAGCAAATCCAGCTCTGCCAAGTTGTGGTAGAGAACATGAGTCAAATTTAAAATTGTTAGAGCTATTTATAATAAGGTCTTACAATTGTATAACATTTGTAGTTTACAAAATACATTTTGCACAGTGTAGCAGGATGTACAATTAAACATGATATTCATTTAATAATCTTGTGTCCTGCCACTTACTGTGTGTGAGGAAAAAGTAAATGCTATTAACTCCATATTGCAAAAGATGGGAACAGGTTTGGAGAGGTTAAAAGTCTCTTCACATATATCTAGCTAGTAAGTGCTGGATATAGTTATGTTCCATAAGTCCAAGCAGATCCTCACGCTGAAGTTTACTAGTTTGCCATTTCAAAATGCAACAAAGTGAAAGATGCATATGATGAAAGATGGAGATTTGTATACAGCATCGATCTCTACTTGGTCACATATATAGCAGGCCAATGATTATTTATTGATCTGAATCAAACATGTCAAAGCAAAACTGCAAGCTGATAATACTGAAACTATAAAGATGAAAATATGATTTCCAGAAAAAAAATCCAAAAGTGAGAAATAACTGAATTATCAATTTTTTTAAAAAGTGATAGATGCAACAGACCATGAACTTGGAATTCCACTTCTGAAACAGGAAACAGATTTGATGTATGCCTTGCGAAGGTCTGATAAAGGATATTTTACCTGGTGTGGACAAGATTTTTATTCCTTTCAGCAACTCCCTTAGTTACAACCCTGGGTGTTGGTGTCACCCTTTTGGACAGGATTGCTCACTGGGGTGTCAGGAAGAACCACCGGGAAGGCGGACACTCAAACATGATCTTTGCCTTGGTGTGGCTTCCTCCTTGTGGTCATGACAACTGCTACCTTAGAACACTCCAAGCTCAGTGGTAGGGTGCTGGCCTAGACTGTGGGAGGCCCTGGTTTGATCCCCAGCACCACTGGGGGTGAGGAGGAGAGAAACAACAGCAATCACAAACAACAACAATAAAAAAGCCAAACGTCAAGTCCTGCAGGAAAATGGTACCTTAGAGGACAGAAAAGCGGAGACCTGCTGTGAAGAGGGGGTAGAAAGGTAAAGTCAAGGTCAAAGTACAGAAATCAGAGGACTCAGCGTGCCCGATAGTGGGGCAGTTAGTGCTGGAAAGCTGGACGGTGGTTACTGAGCTTTTTCACTTGCAGTTTTATCCTGAAAGTCAAAGGTGCTACCTTTTCCTACAGACTCACAGCTCCTAACTGACTTATCTATGTGCCCCCAGTGTTGAGAACCTCTGCCTTTTGCTTGTTTGCCTATGATTTTCCCAGACACTCATTTTGGCAGTCCCCCATTTCTCCTGGATTTCCTTTCTGGAGCTGGTTTTCAATGGTGTTATAAAAGACCCATTCTGCTGGTAACAAGAGCCTTTGCAGATTTGTGCCCTTTATGGGACAGGAAAACTTCCCTTTTAGTTTGAAGAATCTATATGTTTTTGTACATTTGATTTTTAAGTTAAAAAATTTAAAAACTCATATTATAACCAGCATGCAAATGTGGGAGACTGGCAGAGCTTAGCTGGGTTGAGGGCCAGTCAGACCAGTAAAGGCAGCAAGCATCCTGTGGCCCTTGAAGTCTTCGTCTTCTACTTCTAATGGTTCTATCGTCATGACAAACCTAATAAATTCTGCCCTGCCAGCACAAGAGCCAAAAACTTTCCTCTGAGCTGGAAGATCCCTTTGTTCAGTGGGGCCACCTCATCAAGGCTGTGAAGAGAGCATTCAGCATTCACCTGTCAGAGACATGTGCTTCCCTATCTTTGAAAGTGATTTTTCTTCCTTCCTTCCTTCCTTCCTTCCTTCCTTCCTTCCTTCCTTCCTTCCTTCCTTCCTTCCTTCCTTCCTTCCTTCCTTCCTTCCTTCCTTCCTTCTTTTTCTTTCTTTCTTCCTATCTCCCTTTCTTTCTTTCTTTCTTTCTTTCTTTCTTTCTTTCTTTCTTTCTTTCTTTCTTTCTTTCTTTCTTTCTTTCTTTCAACAAGGTGCATGGTTCACACCTCAAATCACAGCTACTCAGGAGGCTGAGGCAGAAAGATGCAAGTTCAAGGCCAGTCTGGACAATTTAGCAAGATCCTCTTTCAAAATAAAAATAAAAAGAACTGGGGACATAGCTCAGTGATAGAGAGCTTGCCTACCATGTGTAAGGCCTGAGTCCATTCCCTGCACACACACCTGCATACCTACACAAGAAAGAAAAAGGTGATTTTTGAGATGTGACTTATGTAAGACTTATGTATAGTATTTTTTTCTATAAAAATCACTCACCATAGTGTAAAAGTTTAACTTACCAAGTTGTGTCACCATCACCAAAAATCAGTTTTAGAATATTTCTATTGCCCTCAAAATATCCTTTGTGCCCATTTGCCATCAACCTTTATTCCCAACCCCCAGTTCCAGGAAACTACTCATGTGTTTTCTGTCCTTTGAATATTTTAAATAACTGGAATTCTGCAGTTTGTGGTCTTTTGTGCCCGGCTTCTTTTCACCTAGCCTAATGTTTCTGAAGTTCCTGCATGTTTTAGCTTGTTGACTAATCGTAATCCATTGTAAGAATATGCCACATTGAGTTTTATGTAGCTAATGGGCATTGGGGTTATTTTCCTTTTTTTTTTTTTCTTTTTTTTTTGGCTATAATGGATGATGCTCTCCTAATTCCTGATGAACTAAAAATGGTGAGATGAAAAGAGCTTTGGATTTGAAATCAGGAATCCCAGGTTGAGTCCTAGTTCTGGCATTTATTACCTTAATTGCTGCAAGATTTATTTCCTTTCATTGAGAGTGGAGGTAATTCAGCCCTTTCCTGCTCTTTGCCTAGAGAAGTTATAAGACTTAAGTGAGACAATGTATGTGAAGTGCTTCCTGTAATACACAGGGGAAATGAGAGACACTGCTATCCAAGCAGTCTTTCCAGATGTGATGAAGTAGACCAGATGTTTCTCAAGATTCTTTCCACATTCATGGAACAAATAAGTTAGCCTTTGAACTCTAGGAAAAACCTATGCATTTTTTTTTCCCCTATGGACTTGGGGTCCTCTCCTTCTCCTATAAAAACCTATTACTTAGAAAGTTTTTAATATCATCCTAACTTTCTGAAGTTTACTTCCTTTTTAAAGTTTATTTTAATGATCAGATAATAGGCTGTGTTTCCTATTGAATAATAGGTTATCAGACATAGGAGAATCACTGTCAGAAGTGTACAACTCTGTGTCATTGATGCTCAGATTTAATCAGGGCACCCTCCAACCCATAGATTCAACTTAGTCTCTTGGGTACCTCTGGAGGGAACTTGGTGAAGGTCGAGGGGTCAGAGCAAAGCCTAAGCAAATGTTAGTATCTTCAAAAGTGAGTAAAATTGTGGCCTCATTCAAAATATTAATTCAATTGGGTAACTTGAACTTCATGGGGGTATTCAAGCATCCAGGAACATAGATTTCTGACTCTTATATGTCATTTCTAGTTACTTGGCTCCTACAAAACAAAACAAAACAAAACAAACAAACAAAAAAAAAACCCAAAAACAATAACAACAAAAACCAGAAAGATGCAAAAAATGAGATATTGGTATCTGACTCTGAATTCACCCTAAGGAAAGTATCACTTTTGTACCCTCCACACCTCCTACCTCATCCAGCATTAAAGGCTGCTCCCAGTTTAATCTCGACTGGCAGTTTCAGTCATGGAAGACTTACAGATTGAGAGCTGTGGCTGTCCCATTTGCTGGAATCTGAAGCAGAGAATGCGAATTCCTGTCAGGGCCTCTGGTAGAATCACTGGCCAGCACAGCGTTAGAACTCAGGCGCTCCAGTGCCCAGATTCAAATTACGAGACCATCTCCTTTTGAAAACAGCAAATCCCCAGACATCTCTAGCACTCCCTGATATTATATAACACGGTCACTGGGGTCAAATAAGTTGACTCTTTCTACACATCTTTTCCACTGAGAAGCCCTTTTCCCCCTTGTAAACAATTATTGATCAGGACTTTACAAAGCAAAAGAAGATGTGGGATTTTATGTGCCAGGGACGGTTCTCTGCTGAGTTTTCATCATGTGAATGTTGTCAAATGATTTAGAGATGATAGTGAGAAGCCATATGCATCCCTAACATTATTTTTCATAGTCTCAGATCTAATTATGACAACCTGCAACTCAGTGAGACCAACTCTACATAAAATATGAAAAAGAACTGGGGATGTGGCTCAGTGGTTAAGCAACCCTGGTTCAATCCCTGGCATCCCACCCCTGCCCCCCAAAATGGACCAAGGTCTTGACTTTTACAGCTCCGGCACTGCCCTTGCCACTCTGTAATAGTAAGGAGAGCTTGGGTTTCACTTACACTTACTTTGTGTTGGGCATAATGCATCATAAATTTGTATCTTGTTCAGAATAAAAATAATAATAACTTGCAGAGCTTGGTTCAAACTAGTTCAAAGCCTGTATGTAAATAAGATTTGTTTACATACTTAAGGTATGTGAGGTAATCACTATCTTTTGCATTTTTTTATGTTTTAAAATTGACAAATGTATATCTTTATCATGTACAACATGATGTTTTGAAATACGTATACATTGTGGAATGGCTAAGGGGAGCTACTTCACATGCATTAACTTTCATACTTATCGTTTTTAATGGTGAGAACATACAAAATCTATTTTTTTAGTGATTTTCAAACATGCAAAGCATTGTTATTAACTATAGTCAATCTGTTACAGATCTCTAAATCTTATTCTTCCTAACTTTGTATATTTTGATCAATATCGTCCCAATCCTCCCCCACCTCCCAATCTCTGGTAACCACTATTCTACTTTCTGCTTTGGAATTTGCCTTTTTTAGATCCCACATATAAGTGAGATCATGTGGTATTTGTCTTTCTGTGACTCATTTCACTTAATGTAATGTCTTTGAAAACAAAGTACATGTCTTTGCCTACTGCATTATTTATGACACTGCAATAACATGACATATTACGGAACATACACACTATATATGTATGTGTGTATTATATTAAATGTGTGTGTCATACACATGTACTTGTGCATGTGTGTGTGTATATATGTGTACATATATAATATACATTTTGGTTAATAAATAATTTGGAGCATCTTTGAATTTTTATGTCCTAAATAATTTCAGATTAGGAGGGTAGCAATATACATAGAAGAAATGTGATTTGGAACCACAATTCGAATACTAATTTTGATAAAAAGTTTGTTGTCAGTGTTGGAAAAAGTGCAAGCTCTATGCCATGAGACTCATCTTGTTGTTTCCAGGCTGTTCAGTCCCTATGTGCTGAGTTTTCAAAAGCCTGCATCAGAAAGATGTTACCTAGGAATGTTTGCTGCACAATTATACAGTCATTTCCTGTCTTCTGCACTGTCATTCTATTGCCCAGAAATGTGTTCAGTAACTACTTAAAATGATTGAACCATATTCTATAGGAGGCACTCAGCTTCAATGTGCAGCTTCAAATTTTTTTTTAACCCGCAATGGATGTACTCTTTGACTTTGGTCCACAGGAGAGCTAAATAACACCCAACTCAGAGTTCAGATCTGCTCTTCTCCATCCGGCTCTCTGGATGACACTGAGCAAGATCCACAGTGACTGCAGCAGCCACAGAAGGCTCGGCAGCCTGAGAAGACGGCGTCCGGGCTCCACCACGTCAGGCCACAGGGCTGAACTGGCACCACTGTTGAATGTTTGGCTTCTCTTGGGCTGACTGGGAGGAGCAGCTGTTACCCGCTCCCAGATAATGTGACACACACACTCTAGGAGAAACAGAGTCCTAATTAGATCGGGATTAATTACTTTTTCCATCCAGTCCTCTTCAGAATAAAAACATTGCTAGAAAAGTCTAAAATGTGGTGAGGAAAAAATCGATCTGTTCTGAATGTAGCAGTTGCCTTAGTTTCTTGATTTTCATGTTCCTCCTGCTTCACAGATGCCAAAATGACCACGCTGAGAACTCACCGTATATGCAGTTAATTCATATCTTTATGTCAAAATGTTTCATGAATATATTTGCCCCAAAGTACACAAGAGAAAATGTCAAGGTTTAAGTGTACTAGTTTAATATATGAAGTATCATATAGCAGACTTTCAACCTAATTATTGTATTTTATTTATTTAGAGAAATATTTGTAGACAACAATGCATTTTAACCACAAATAAGAAAGCAATAAAGAAATTGTACAATCCTGTGCTCAAGACATTACAGTTCAAATTAAATACATGAAGTTTAATTTCTATAAAAATATGTCCTCTAGGAAATGTGAGATGAAACTATAGCCCTAATTATACAGCTTTTTTCATACTTATTTATCTTTCAAAGATAAGCTAAATTCAATTTGAAAATTTTACAAATCAATGAGGTTTCACTATTGAAAGAATATAGTCAACTAATAGTAAAAACAAACATAAGAAAATGCATTTTCAAAATTGAAGAATAATAAATTTTAAAGATTACTAAGATTGCACAACCAATTTGGAAATTCAAAACTATCATTTTACCATGAGGCCACTGATTATTTTTGTCTGGGTCTTATATAACATTCATGCATTAGAGAATGTGTCTGACCCTGAGGAGACTCCAGGAAACACAATAGCTATTGAGGATCCCCTCTCAGAGTTTCCAGTCGATGGGAAGACAGGCAAGAACGAGGCTCCTACAGTACGAACTGAGAAGTTCTGGGCCAGGGCCTCCTGTCCTCCAGGAAGCAACATCTCAGCTGAGATCTGTAGGGTGAGGGTGAGTCAGACAGGTGAAGAGGGTCAAAAGGAAGTGGAGAGAGGGTTCCAGGTGGAGGGAGAAGGAAATGCCAAGACCTCTAGGTGCAAGACAGCATAGTCTATTCAATAGCAGTGATTCCCAAACAGAGGTCCTCAGATACTTGCTGGTCACAGGGAGATCCTCACCTATCAACAGGGAAATGAGGACAGTGCAATAAGTTCTTTCAAAGCTAAAGTCACTCAATTTTCATGACTGAATTTATGATCATCTTATTTTCTGTCATTCCAAAATATGATCTCTCATTATGAAATGGTGGAGATAATAAACAGCATATTTTTAAAAAAATAGATGACCCTATTTTTAAAATTAATGAAACAAAAACTATTCGCATATGAAACCCTAAAGTCTGGGAATCACTATTCAATGAATAAACTTCTAGAAAGCATATAATACGGTTAAAGGGGAGAGAGGAAAGGGAGACATTAAGAGAGAAGGTTAAAGAGGAAGGCAGGAGGAATTTGATAGTGAAGGGCCACATAAGAACTTTGGACTTTTATTCTACAAGCAATGGGAATGGTTTTAAGCAAGGGAGTGAAACTACTAGCATTTATAAAATATCATTCTGGATTGCCGTGTGCAGAATGTGTGTGGGATAGGGGAAGACAGCCAGCAGGCAAGCCAGAGAAGCAGTACTGAATTATCCTAAGGAAAGGACCAAAGCCAGGCTTAGCACCAAGCTGGTGGAACTGAGTAAAAGAAAGATCACTTCAAGCAATACACTTTTTAGGATGTGGTGATCAGTTATACTGGGTGAGGAAATTAGATGGTCAAGCCTGATGTCTAGTCTTTTTGCTTTGGAAACTAAATTGATCATTGTGCCAACAAACTACAGAATATAAGAGAAAGTCATGAGTTCAATTGGGGACATGTTGAATTTGAGGTATCTTTAGGCTCAAATGTTCATTGGGCTAGTTGCCTACACAGGTCTCAAGCACAGGAGAGAAAGTTTTTTTCGGATATAAGAGCTGTTTCCAAAAAAATCATTGCAGTCATACAAGCGGATGACATTTCCTAGAGAAAATATTACTAAAGGATTGGCAGGAGATGAGTGTCATAGGAAGAAGCCAGAGATAGACCATCCAGAGAGATAGGAGGAGAACTAAGAGAACAAGATATGCATATATTGAAAACCAAGGAGGAGGTAGAACTTCAAGAAGAGAGCAGGCAACAGGGTTAGGGCCACAGGAAGCAATCAGAAGAGGAACTGAAGGGTTCTCATTGTCTTTAGCGACACGGAGATTGTTAGGGACCTTGAGAAGAGCAGGAGAGGAGACAGCAGATGTCAGTTTATAGTGTGTGAATCTGCAGGCAGGCAGGAATCCTTTAATACAGAGGTGCTCTCACAGAAGAGAAATGGGCCACAGCAGGTAGGAGGTATGGGTTTGAGAAAGTGTTTTTTTGTTTTTTAAACACAGAACCTTGATAGTGAGTATTATAGTAGCCAATTGATAGGAAAAATTTAAAGACTTGTTGCAAGTGAAAATAATCATTAGAAATTCAAATACAGAATATTGACTCTCTCAAGATAAGGAAAGTTCTTTGATGATGTACAATATGGTGTTCCCATAGGGACACAATACACCTATAAAATTGTCAGTGGATTTAAATACACTTAAAGATGTAAAATGATTCCAATAAATTCTCTGAGGGAATAACATTTTTGAACATTTAAAAATCACATTTAAAAATATTATTTTTAAGTTACGGTAATTTTAGCTCCTGTCCATAGAGATCATACTCTTTAAATAATATGTATCTTTGAATAGCTGGTGGTAGAGGAAGCTTTTCCATGGCGGCTGGCTGGCAGAGGCGCTGGAGTCCCATAAGTCTCCTGATTTTTAACCGGCACAAATGCTTTAACGAACAAGGATTCTCTAAAATGAATGGAAAATGAGCAAAAATTAAAAACAATGTTAGTGGAATGACCTATAAAATACAGATTTTATTTTTCAGAATAACATGAATAGTATCATTCTGAAAAAGGGGTTTGTAAACTTAGCAACTGGTGATTTTAATTGAAATTCACACTGAAATTAAGTATTCTAGACTACTTACATTCTATTTTATTCTATAACGTAAACTCCAAGAAGACAGAGATTTAATCTGTCTCTGTGCTAGGAATGGAGTCTAACTCATAATAGATGTTTAACTGGAATTTATCAAACAAATGAATGAACTTGATTTAAGAAAGCAAATGCTTACATCTGTTTACTTTTCTAGAACTGAATATTATAGAGGTATTTTTCTTTACTTCCTTCCTCCCTCTTCCAGTCTTTCTGATGAATAATTATCCAGGAAACATCAACACGAATGATTGCATAATTCTTCATTATTCCAGGTGAAGTTTGTTTCCAGGATCTGATACCTAAATACTTTATATTTTCATGAAAAAGATACTAACATTGTTCATGTATCTTGTATAAGCCTTTATTTTCATTCTTGCTTTAATCTAAGTTATTATGACAATATTGATATATAATATCAACAACATGATCTAGTAAAGGGGCCACAAAGCATACAGGCAGAGGTGTGGCTTTTAGTCTTAGCTGGCTTGGTTTAAAATCCCGACTGGACCACTTAGTGTTGAATCACCTTGGGTAAGTCACTTAACCTCTGTGATTTGAGTATTCTCATCTATGAAATGCATATAACAATGGGACCTACCTTCTAAAGTAGTTTAAAGATTAAATAATTTAGTTCATGTAAAGTATAAAGTAAGTGCTTGGTACATTGTAACCTCAATAAATGTTAACGATCATTTCATTCAATAATAAAAGTGATTACATTTCTCTCTCATTTTAGATTATGACTTTTCAGATAATTTCTTTTAAAAATCAACACATTTTCCAAAAATTACTGAGACAAACTTGTTGTTACTAAAATAGGCAGAAAAAAATTCACATTTTTACAAAAACTGCAATTTTATTTTATTGTTTTCCCTGACAAACTGCCTTACATATACCTGGAGGAATCCTGACATCCAGTGGTTGACCGTGCGCATAGCAATCAACTGACATGCTGCAGGGATACATGATAGAAACAAACAAACCAACAAAATTCCTGGCCTTATTCTTACTTAGATTGCCTTTTTTAAAGGCATCAGAATTGGGGATTATTTTGAAATAAAAACATAGAAGCAAAATCCATGCTGTCTACAAAAGAAGGTATAGTGGTGTTGTAGAAAGAGCCTGTGTATTGAAGTAAGACAGGAGTTCAGATCTTTGCATTGTTATTTTCTATGTCTATAATTTTGGGCAGTTAATTTATCTAAGCCTAAGTTTCTCCCCTTTTCCAACCTCTAAACTGTTTCAACCTTTTTATTGTGAAATAAAATACCTATAAAGAAACTACAGACATGTATAGTTTCACGAGTTATCATAAGTGACTGTTAGGCAAACACCTTTAATCACCTCCCAGGCAGGAAATAGAACTTTGCTAGCCACCCCAGAATTTCCTCTGTGATCTTTCCCATCTTAATTCCTTTCTTCCCCCATGAGTAACTGCTACCTCTATGTGTACAGCAATCACTTCCTTCAGAGTTTCATCAGCTAAGTGTACTAACCTTACACTAAATGTACTAAAGATAGGGACAATACCTTTTAAAAAAACATTTGATTTGTTCTGTAAGTCTCTTTAATCTGTGACTCTGCATTCCCTTTTTGTTAACCCTATTAGATAACCCTGGAAGACCCCAATGCTCTGTGTTTTCCTACTGCCCGAGTTTTACTGACGGCATGTGATAGTACATGTAACCCCAGGTCCTATTGCTTATCTATTTTTTGATTAGACACAGGTTTGATCTCTTTGGCAGAACTGCATTCAGGATATAATGTGACATGAACAGCAGTTAATACTCAATGACCACATCCATTACTTTACTGGGAACCACAGAAGGGTGATATTTATTTGTATAATTTCCTTTTCATTGATTATTTGAAATACTTTTATAAGGGGAAATTTTTGCTCACTTATTCTGATTACAGGGGAACAGATTATATAAGTAAGGTAGAATGGTTTAAATCCTTTCTTTTATTAATTTCAAAGATAACAAGTTGATTCTCTATCATTCTTTGGAGCTGACCAGTTTTAAAATATCATACAGTTAAGATTGAGATGTTTTCTACTCATAGTAACTATCCCCTTTCAGGTCTAAATGGTCTCATTGTGACCAGGAGGAGCTTTAAGTAGGCTCCTGAATTCTTTTGGCATGGTTTGTGTAGTCTTTGAGGGGTTCGTTGCTATTGATGTGACCAGGTGGGTGTTCCAGGTTCATCTTGTACATTTCCTTCCCCAGATATGGAGTCACCCCTTTCTCCAAGAAACCACACAATTTCTTTACTCTTTTTTTGGAATGGCATTCAAGATAACTCTTCCAGTTTTACAGACATTCTTGCTCTGTTAGTAATTTTTTTGTTACCAGATCCAAAAATCTGGTAGCTTGCTCCCTGAGGGCTCCTAATCCTGTTTGCCACGCATTTTATGTGAACTGTCTCTTGTCCCTGTCCTGCTTGATTTTTGACTTTACTTCTAATGTGGGCTTCCATCCAGGAAGGGAGCTCTGAGACTTCAGTTTCAAGAATCCAAAGGACCTAAGCTGCTTTGTGATTCCCTTCAGACTTAGCTTTTAATTTATAGAAATAAGCATGATTATTCTTTATAATGTCTCATGACATATTTTGCATATACATTTCAGATACTTTCCATAAACTTATTATGTAATAAAGATATCGTAAAATAGCTAAATTTATTCAATAGTTTTAATATTATAGATACTTGTTAAACACCTTACACGCATTCTCCTTTCTCTGCTTTTGGTGATGGGAACAAATGCAGGGTCTAGTGCACACTAGGCAAGTCTCTACCACTGAACCCATCCCTCAGTGCCATGCGTTATCTCTTTATATCCCCACAACGGTTTTTTGATGCAAATATTATCTTACCCCATTTTGCAATGGGAAAACTAGGCATAAAACGTGTAAGTAATTTCCTCAAAGTCACAAAGTACTATGGCTATCTTGGGAATTTTCTAGGAAACAAAATAGAATAAATCATTGTTTCCATGAAGCTTTCAGCCCTGAATCACATATGAACTGAATAACCCATCATCCCTCCTCTTAGGCATGGCCTGAAGTCTACCCCATCCTGTCTGTCTGACCTCAGAGCATAACTTTTAGGGTCACACAACTACATCATTCATTAGACTAAGAGTCCTGTTTTATTTTCCACACAATCTCTTCTGTTATAGAACTCATTCCAGGAGAAGGCTGATTGAGGTACATCATGAGTACCAGATTATTTAAAATGTCATGTAGTGTTCTATGATACTTTTTTAAGCTCCATGAAATTGATATTTGAGTAGGTTTTGAGAGTTTATTTTCTCAAACTCATATTTTGAAAGAGAAAAACTCCCCAATCTATGATGTTTTCCTAATTTCTATTAGTATATGGTGTAAACTGTACTTTTTTTCTGTATTGGGTATTGAATCTAGATGTGCTCTATTACTGAGCTACATTTCCAGTCCCTCCTCTTTTTTTTCTTTGAGATAGGGTCTCCCTAAGTTGTCCAGATTGACCTCATGATCCTCCTACCTCAGTGTCTTAAGTAGCTGGGATTGTAAGAGTTCACTGCCACACTGCATGATTATAAACTTTTGCCTGGAGAATACAAAATGGCCTGCCTCTAACCCAAACCTTTGATACTAGGACTTTGTCAGTAAAGACCTAAGAGAAAGCATGTCGAAAAATAATTCTAATCCCCTCCGTTTCTTCACTTACTGTATAATTACTTACTAAATTTAACTACTCATTAGGCATATGCTAAGTGTTGAGAACACAAAAAGAAACAAGGCAGATCCCTGTCCACGTGGAGACTGCAGTCTATATATTATATATTATAGAAGTTAATTTTGAAAAAATGAGGTCTAATCAAAATATAATATTATTCATTGTTCAACTAAAGAGTTGGAAATATTAAAACTCCAAATTTGTAACTTACAACAAAGGAAGTATTAAGGATGATTAAAATATATCCTAGGTAATTCTGAATAAAGAAACACTTAAAGGTATCAAAGACATTAAAAAACTTTCCTCACGCACATTTTTAATAAAAAAATAATTATAGATGAATTTTTTTTTTTTTTTTTTTTTTTTTTTTTTTTTTTTTACCTAGTATTTGGCGGATTTCTGGCCATTCTCTCTGTACTTCTAATGCAGACTTCAGTTTAGCACACAGAGGAACATAATCCATGTAATCTATCAATACACGAATAATGCTGCCTACTAGATGTTTCATCCAAGGAACTGTAATAAACTCACAGAACTGAGAGAATTGATATAATTTAATTTAGCAGTACTTTTCATATGCCATATACATAAACATTATACATAAACAATTTTGTTACGGAAAATTACTCTTTGTCTTTTTATAAAAAAAGAAAACATCACTCCCTGCAATGAACAAAGATGAAAAACTGCTTGTTTTGTGAACTAATGGTCTTTAAGATGTATGCATGGTTTGGATATGATTCTAGTCAACACAGCATAGAGAAGAATCATGCTTTTATCCATTCAGCCCTAATATTCCACCAAATAAGCATAAGTAATTAATTGAACATATTTTACTTTCTTTACATTCTTGTTCCAATTCAAGAAAAGAAACAACATTTTCTTGGCTAAATTTATGTTTATATCCCTATATCATTGCAAATAAAAAAATCAAGGATAAGAAATACATAAAAGTTAGGACTGATTTTTTTTTCTTGTAATGCTCTTAAACAAGTGAAAGTTTGAGTTAGGCCACAGAGAACACATTCTTCCTTAGTAGTATAGGGAACATCCTCCAGGATAGATCCTATGGTAGGCCACAAAACAAGGCTTAAAAATTTAAGATCAAAATCATCTTTCTGGCCATGATGGTCTAAAACTAGAAATCAACATCTGGAAGAAATTCAGAAACTTTAGCAAATATTTGGAAGTTAAACAGCATGCTCCTGAGTAGCATTGGATTGTGAGGAAATCAAAAGGGAAAAATTAAAATGAAATATTAAAAATTGAAAATATTTATTGAGACTACTGTAAGAGGATGATAGCCCCATATGAAAAGGAAGAAGAAGCAACTCACCGGGTTATCTTTTATTACACAAGATGTCCATCCTGGCAGTACTTCTTCCTCTATTTCTGACCACACAAATGAATTCCCAAAGATGTCACCATGCATGCAGTCAAAGCACATCTCCACCTGATAGCCATTGTTCAGCAATAGCCTCAGCATGACCTCGTCATTTAGGGCATACTGAATGGCACTGGGGAAACGGGTGTCATTCACATGCATAAAGTAACAATTGACATTAGCTCCGTGAGAGAGAAGCAGTCGGACAAGCTCGTGATTATTGGCCCTCACTGCCACAAGCAGACAGTTGAGGGGATCTAGGTTTGGATCTGCACCTGCAGCCAGAAGGACTTCTGTGCAATGGATATCATTATTAGAGACAGCAAAATAGAGAGCAGTCTTCCTGTCGTCGTCATAGTTCTGGGAAATGTGGTCAGCAAGAAGGGCGTTGACATCGAAACCATTTTCAATGAGTAGTTCCAGGCACTGTGTATTCTGTCCATCTGCTGCTGAGTGAATGGGAGTTAGCCCACTTTTCCGAATTGCATTTTTGGATGTTATTGGAATAAGATATTTCAGTGCACTAAAACAAACAACAACCACCAAATACCCTATGACATTAAGAAAATCAAGAAATTGAATACATCCCCTTCCTTACTAGACAAGTGCATACAGTTCATTTGGTTTCCCTTACTTTCTTTAGATTGCCTTACATTGAAATGTTTAACCTTTGTTCATCAAACTACTAGTATTGGTGTCATTTAGTTCAACTTTGATTTATCTTCCTTCTCTCAATATTTCTGGGGAACATCCTAGATCTTATTTTTCTTATATTTGGTCCTAGATGTGATTCCTCAGGACTCCTCCCCACTCTCCTATTCTTTTCTAAGCAATGTAAGTTTTTATAAGCAACCAATGCTAATTTAATAGAAAATATATAAAAAAGTAAGCCCTTCTGATGACACAGAAGAATACTTCATAATCTTGACCATTAGAATCATGGAGTCACTGGAAGTAAGAGCTGAAAGTCACCTTGGACGTTATTTAATATAGCCCCTTTTCTTAACAGAAGGACAGTATGAAGTCTCCAGAGGGAAAATGACTTGTCCAAGGTCACAGAGTTACATGTAAAGAAAGAACTAGACATTTGACCTTTTGAATTCTCATGAATTATTTCTCTCTCACTCATTTCTAGGCAATCTTCTTTAATATTAGCTATGTACTTCTCCTTCTGAATTATTGGTAAAAAAATGACTTTATCATTTCATCAAATTTATACCAGTCCAATTGAAATCATTGACCACAGCTTATGTTTCTAAGGACATGTGATAAATAGTTGTGAATTTCACACTTGACTAACCATTTAGACATGCAAGAGAGTTACAAGCAAGGATAACTTGATCTCTTGTGCCTAATTCAGAGCTACCATGTGTGAATTTATGAACACTGGGAGTAAATCCAGGTAAACTTTAACAACATGTCACTTAGCGTCAATGATGCGTCATTGGTCCCTTAACTTAGCCACTGTGGCCACTGAAAATGATAAAACCTAAAATGATAAGGCTTAAAATGTTTTGTTTTATTAGAAAATCTTTGGGTCACAAGTTTTATAAACTACATTTAATTGCTTAAAACCATCTTTTCATGGTAGTGATTCTACAATTCTACTGGTATGTTGATTTTAACACATTTTGTGGTTTCAAAATGTATTCAACCATTTGTATGGAAAAAAAATCTAAAACCAATACTTTTCTACTCTAGAATTTATTGTTATCCTATAATATCCTGAAGATACTGGAAAATAATTGAATAACACGTTGTATTGTTACAAATTCTAATCCTTTGTCAAGAGCAAAGTTTTAGAAACTCCATGGCCTTTAGTTAAATGCTTTTTTTAAAAAAGCAGAAAAGCACTCGGGTAACTTGTGCAGACTTCTCAACTATAATTTAATTCCTCCTTAAAAAGAGTGAAAGAGTATTTCTTTTTGCTATTATAGTAGTGTAAATTCATTTTGTGAAATATAAGACTATAAAAAGGTGAAAACCCAAACAAGTTCTAAACATTTAATTACAAAACTTGCAAGCACTTTACCGATTTCTCCTTAGATTTGTGCGAGTATTATGTATGGAGAGACTGTGATTATTCTGTATTTATAATTTTGTATTTTCAACTTAAAGTAACCACTCCATAACATATCACTCACAGATAATGTCCCTCATAGGCAGCTCGGTGTATCGGGAGATGCCCTGCTCTGTTAGGCACATTTCCACTTCCTCCATACTCCAGCAGGAGAGCAATGCAGTCAGGATTACCGCCCCCGGCAGCCTCAAACAACACCGATGCCCCGTCATCCGCCAAAGCAAACACATCGCCACCTGCCAGTATAAAGCACATGGCCTACAGGTGACTGGATGGTATTGTTAACATAGTCCCCCTTTTTATTTATGGGGATTGAACTCAGGAACATTCGACCTCTGAGCCACATCCTCAGCCCTATTTTGTATTTTACTTAGAGATAGGGTCTCACTGAGTTGCTTAGGGCCTTGCTAAGTTGCTGAGGCTGGCTTTGAACCCGCGATCCTCCTGCGTTAACCTCCTGAGCTGCTGGGGTAACAGGCATGTGCCACAGCATCTGGCTAAGATAGTTCCCTTGAAGGGGTGGAGGGAAACTGTTGCTTTCCCTTCTGGTGAGGTGAGCCTAGAATGAATAAGTCTGACTACCTTAAGATATCATTGGAGCATATAAACAGTATGGCATGTGAGCACCATCAGCACTAAGAAACAGTGTAAGGCAACAGTGCAGTGTTTGAACCTGACTCTGATGCTTACTTTGGGAGTTGGGAAAACTTTACTTCTATGCACCTGCTCCTCTGCATCTGTAATCTGGAGTAATATAGTTTATATCATAGGTAGGGATTTTCTGATCATTAAATGAGGTTATATTAGGAGACAAAAAATGTTTGTTATTTCCCCACAGAGAATCCTTTGGGGCTCCTGTGGTTCCTGCCTTCATTTACCGATGAGGAAATTGAGAACCAGTCATTTAAGCTAGTAGGCAAAGGTCTCACAAGGAGTAGCTGGCAAAAACCAGTTTAGCAATTAAGTTTCTTAACTCCTGGCTCTTTAGTTATAGAAAGCACTTTGAAGGCTTAAAGCAGGAGTAAGATCAGAACCCATTGTGGAGAAGTCGGGAAAGATTTAGGGAGGAAGTATCTTCAAAGACTGATTTTGATGATGTTGGAGAGCATTCCAGGACCTGACCCAAACCCTGACAGAGGGAATACTGCTAGTCTGTTTTGGCTGAAGTGTGAGACACAATATGGGAATAGTGAAGCATAAGCCTGGAAAAATCACTCAAGTTGATGCAGAAAATTTTCTGAATAGTTTATACTGTCCTTTGGAGAGGAACCGAGTTGCAGTATATAACGTAGATTCTCATGTGCACATTGGAACCCTGTAGATTGGTGAGGAAATGATTACACTGGTCCAGGGAAGATGTGGGGGGCCTGCCCAGGAAGGCAGATGGAGAGACAGACCCAACCTTTCAGTGCAAGTAAATTATTGTGTCAGGAAGTTGGAGAAAAGGAGGATTTCAGTTTAGAAGAAGGTGAGGGTGAGACCCTTGTGAGCCGTCTGTGTGAAAATCAGGATCTCTATAGACAGCAGTCAGGGCTGGCTTTGCAACATGTAAGGCTTAATTGAGTTGTAGAATGGGGGGTCTAGGTCTGAAAGTCTCATGCCCAGTGACATTCAAAGTGGGTAAGAGAAACTCCCCAGGACCGCAGAAGAGGAGAGTCAGAGAGTCAGGACAAAAACCAGTAAAGCACAATTTCTTTTCATGTACCTTTGTGGATTAGATGTTCTAACACATCACAGTGACCATATTCAGCCGCCACACCTAATGGTGTGACTCCAAATCCATCTCTCAGGTGGACATTGCCTCCGTGGCTTAGTAGCAGAGCTATGATGTCTTTTCGGCCTTGCTTGGCTGCTTCGTGCATTGCTGACCATCGCTTGACACAGGGCTGATCAAGGCTGGTGTTGTGTTTTATCAGAGTAGACACCATGTCATAGGAGCCCTGTCTTACAGCTTGAGAATCATTTTAAAAAGAACATCCAAGAGGAAGCATATTAACATGGATACTTGACATGGTATTAAACTAATTACCAATTTTATAGCAAATAGATATTAGCTATTCCTTTTTCTGCTGCTAGGGGACCTTGTATTTCTCACACCCACATTTCTAATTGTAGAGTATGCAAGATGACAATTTTTTTTTCTTTACGTCTCAGAGGAGGATAGGAGTTTCATGGGAAATGCATGTCACCAGGATAGGATGTTGTATGCAGTCTTTCAAACTTCAATTTCTTTAGTAATGAAATGGGAATAGCATTTGCTCTCAAGTTGTATAAATTAGTGTATTTGAAATGCTTAGTATAGTACTTAGTACATAATAGGAGCTCAATAAATTAGTGTCACTATTATTTTATCACCCTGAGACACTGGAGCTGCATTATGTAGATGATACATATCCAGTTTTCCCCATAGACACAGGTTTTCTTTTTTCCCACCCAAAGGGAACTTTTCATTCCTCTACTTTCCTTTTTGGGTTCCAGGTGTTGACCCCAGAGGTGCTTAACCACTGAGCCACATCCTCAGCCCTCTTTTTATTTTGAGAGAGGGTCTTGCTGAATTGCTTAGGGCCTCACTAAGTTGCTAAGGCTGGCTTTGAACTTTCCATCCTCCTGCATCAGCCTCCCAAGTCACTGAGATTACAGGTATGCACCCTATACTTTCAAAGGAGGTTAACAATAGTGCTATGTAAAATCTAGGTAGGTCAGCTGTGCTAAACGGAAGTATGTGACACTTAATGAAGTACAAGAGGGTCATTAAATCTGATGTCTCTCTGCTCTCTTGTTTGTCTCTAGTGTTTGAAAATATGCTGTTAAAAGAAGTATTTTTCTCCCAGTCTTGGATTATTAAGAGGTTCTCTTTGTTATGGAAACACTTATGAAAGATGTCACACATCATATTCTTGTCAGTTGATAAAACCTTGATAAGAAACCAGTTAGTTACAGTCACTCCTTTTCATCCAGTTCATGCTATTTGTGTGGCAGGCTCTGGGTGAGTCACAGGGACTGTCCAGAAGAGAAGCTTATGCTATCTTCTATTTGAAGAGCCATTCAAAGTCTGGACCTTTGCTGGGAGAGGCAGGAGGAAGCTGTGAGGCCACATAGAACATTCTGGGCAGGAAGGAGGCAGAACACAGAAAGAATCTAAGGCCAAAGGGAGGGAAATGGCTCTAAACCACCTAACAGGAGGATGAAGATGAACTGTACCTACTACTTCCTTTGGAGGCAGGTTCCCATTTTCCTCCTCTCACCGTCCAAAGTAGAATCTGTTGACAAATGCCTCTCTCTGAACTGCCTGTCTGCCTGTGGCAGCTCTAATTCTGGTGAATTACTTCACCCTGGTATTGCAGTGCAGACACCAAGCAAGCTAACCTGACTACGGGGAATGTGTATGTGTCCTCATTTATCTCCTTGCCCCTGTTGCAGTTTTTATGATTGGAAAAAAAAAAAAAAGTATCAAAATAATCAACCTCTTTCCTCATGTTTGTTTTGCTTTTTTTTCAGTCAGAATATATATTGATTAGAGATTAGTCTTTCTTCGTGAAAATAACAGCATGCCTAGGCCATACTCAACTTAAATGATTTCTTAAATATCAAAACTTCATTTCCAATTTAATTATTCAGTCTCTAAGAACATACTTTCCATAGAAATAATAATACAAATAGAGGGGAAACCTCTAAGATATCCTTAACCAGTAAATAACTGGAAAAAATGAAAAACTCATAGGGCACAGTATTGGTGTAACATAACTAATTAAGTCAAATGAAAATTGAAAAACTTCTAGTTTTATAAGTATATGTCATATATTTTTAATTCTTTAGAATTTAAAATTCTAAAATTTAAGATTCTTTAGTACTCTTTAGCATATCATCAGAAAAATTTTAAATTAATTTTCAAATTTTATTCTTTAATAGTAAGTGCTTAATGAAAACCTAACTTAAGTTGGAGAATTTTGAGACTTAGATGAAACATTTTGCATCCATTATAGGCATTTTTGAGCATTTATTTCCTTTTCATTTTAAATTTATCTTTTTCTTTCCCCTCTCCCTCCCCCTGGTTATTTGTGTTTTGCTCATGTAATTTAGTAAACAGCTACAAATGATTTTCTAACTCAAAACATACAGAAAAGAGAGACTTTTCTGAGGGATCTGGACAAAGGCTGGAAGATTAAAGTAGGAGATGATGATTTGAGAGAAAGAAACTGTTGGTAGTGAAATGAACTGATATGTAAATGGCGGAAGGTGATGGGGAACAGAGAACAGTGGACCTAAGACACAGTGCCAGTTACCTGAGCTTCCTCCCTACTCTGGGCTCCACTGGCCAGGGTAAGCTTGTGCCTATCCAACTGAGGAAAGGTGACACCAAATCCTAGGGCGTGGGCAGAGAGGGAGTCCAAGAGAAAAAACAAATCTTAATAAGTGTCAGATCATCACAAATCAGATATATACTACTCAGCAAGCAACTGTGTCACATGATTGTGATGCATCAAAGGCTGACAGGGAAGAAAGGGCCTAGAGGGATCAAAAGTAATTATTTTCATTTTTTGCTAAGGATATTCCCTAAATAGAGACAAAAATGATGGCATGAGGCTAAGAATCTGTAAAGAATGGAATTATACAGAAAAAAGGAATAATACTTTTTTACCTCTTATCTCTCCTCTGCAAGTTAAAGGACTGTGAATGGCAAATTTCAAAGCAGACCATAGATTCAAGAAGAAAACTGAGGAAGTGACAGGAATGCTCCATTTTCCTATAGAACCTAAAAGACTTAACATGACTGCACAGCAAAAGTCCTGGAGAAGGCAAACAAGAAAATCTTTTCTCCAGATGCATGGGTGATGGGAATGCATGTGCATACCACCTCTGGAATGTTTCTCCATTTCCTCCATGGAGACTTTTGTCCTTTCTTTGACAGCTTTGACATTTCCAAATGCTAATTCTATTAGTAAATTCTGATAATTCAGTGATAGAATACCTTCTGCACACTTTAGATATGGCTAGAGAATTAAAGCAACATATGTAACTTTGAAATATATATATATATATATATATATATATATATATACATGCTTAATGCTTTGTTGTAGGCCTTAAGCATTAAAGGCACGCTTAGATGAAGCAAAAACAAATGAATGATAGATGCAACTGGTAGTTGTTCTTTAAGAAATAACTGAACTGTCAATGCCAAGTGCAGAATAATTGTTTGCAAAGTAAAGCAGTATGGAACTCTGAAAAATGTGCCTTTTATTTTCTTTCAGAAATCAAAGGCTCTCTATAGAAACAACAGCATATTCTTGAATGTTATTGAAAATACTCCATGGTATGTGTTAGCCTTTAAAAAATAATACACATCACATTAATTCTGATGAAGCAACCCCGCATGTGGCTATTTCATTTACTGTTTATAGAATTTTCTCAGGCAAAGAATTCTGATGTTTTTATGAAAAGCACCATGATATTGTGACAGGCTAATGAACATGTGCCCTGGGACTACTGTTTGTTTCTCAGTACTCACATTTGCCCTTTTCTTTTTAGCAATAAAAGCTCCAAGTGTTAGCAGGTCACAAGTGGTCCATGTAGAGACAAAGTATTCCAGTCTCCCTTACACCTTGGAGCCTATGTGACAAAAGCTGAACTAATGGGACAGGAATGAAACTACCATGTGCAATGCCAAGTTCCTCTTCTTAAATTGAAAACGCTTTCCCAGGGCTACTTCTTTCCTCCTTCCTGCTGCCTGGGACATGGGGACATCTGCAGCAACTCTGGAAACCCTTGCAATGGTGGTAAAACCTCCATGCCAATCTTAGGCTCCTCACCTCTGAAATGTGATGTGAGAAATAACTTCTTTTAAAGTCACTTTTGTTTGCTTGCTTGCCTCGTTGTGTCTTTTTTGTTTTTTGTAACAGAAGCTCTGCCCATACCATAACTATCATAATTAGGTGGTTTGATCTAATCTGAATTGGGAAAGGCTGAAAGCTTTGACCTAGGGCTAGAGTTAGTGAAGGAAAAGCAGATCAGACTGATCCCATGCTGTGGTGACATTCTCCTTGGAGAGTTCGACATCCCTGGAGACTCAATTCAAAGAGTGTAGGTTCTTTGGAGTCTCTGCAGATTCATTGTTTTTTATTCCCCAAATTTACTTCAAATATATACCTGTATTATAGCATTTGCAACCTGAATTTTTCATTTAAATCAAAATTAGATCTCCTTCTAGACTCTGAGAGGAGGAAGATTAAGTTCACTCATTTTTATGCCCAGGCTGCTCAGCATAGCATCTGCCTAACATGATTTCTCTACACATTTTGTTGTATTGATGTTGCTGAATTCATGCCATCAAGTGAAAATATTATTTTAGTCTTATGACTTTTCTAAGTTTTCTATCAACAATACTGAGGTGTTCTTTTAAAATGTGATGATGTGCTCTGAGAAGGACCTGTGGCTACCTCTGTCTGTGACTTGAGTTGTTTTATCCTCGGCTCCCAGGTTCCTGGTACACAATCTTAGAGTCCTCCCTCTCCTGCTTCTCTTTTCACCACACTTGGATAATTTCATAATGGCTTTCCTCTCCTAAGAATCTATCACATGTGAGGGGTTATATATCTATTTTCTCTGATTTTTAATTAAAAAAAAGAATTCTGCATGGTGCAGGTGGTATTTCCATTTTGCATATTAAGACACTGAGGCCCATGGTCACAAGCTCATGCGAGGATCTAAACCTGACCATGTCAGCTGCCAAAGCCCAAGTTCTCACTCCATCGTCCTACAGTCTCTAAGAGGGAAAAAAAAAATGTTATCTCTGGTCATTCCTAGTTAATTTCACCTTGTTCTGCTTCCAGAAATAGACCTGCCAGTTCCTGTTGTTCAACAAGAAGCAGGATGCACAAGGCTGAGAAAAAGCTGATAAATGACACCTTCAGATAAGCCATTCTTTCTTTGTTGTGTGAACGCTGTGAATCCCCTTATAAGTGCCAAATTTTGCACCTGTTCAGTTTTTTCTGATTATTCTTTTTTGGCACCAAGAATTAAACCCAGGGGCTCTTTACCACTGAGCTATGTCCCTGGTCCCATTTTATCTTTTTTACTTTGAGACAGGTCTGCCTAAGTTGCTTAGATCCTTGCTAAATTGCCAAAGTTGGCCTTGAACTTGTGAACCTCCTGCCTCAGCCTCCTGAGCCGCTGGGATTACAGGTGTGTGATACCATGGCCTGATTAGTCTGATCATTTTGATGTGGACTTGATGTCTTTCTTTGTAATCTCCTCTCAACCTCTTTCTTCTGGCTACCTTCTGCACATACAACCCTCTTTACAACTAGACCCTACTTACAGAGTTTTCCTTTTGGCTTGACACTTCCAGCCTCATTAAACTAATTCTGATCTTCTTGGTTAGTTGCACTCATTATTAGGTACTGAAGAATGTGGTCATCCTTCATAGCTGACCTCCTTGTGTGTTATGGTTTGGATAAGAGGTATCCACTAAAAGATCCTGTGTTAATGCAGGAAGTGAAATATTAAGATTAAGACAGCTGTAACCCAATTAGTGGACAAGTCTACTTGATGAATTAATAATTTGAAAGACTATGGTACTGGGTTAAAACCGTAGGCAGGTAAGGCATGGAAGGAGGAAGTAAGTCTCCGGAGATATATCCTTGAGGATTAAATTATGCCCCTGGCCCCTCTCCAGTCCTTCATAGCTACCGTGAGCTGAATAGTTCTCCTCTCTATGCCCTGTGCCAAGACGTTCTGCCTCACCTTAGGCCCCGAGCAATGGAGTCAGCTGTCCATGGTCTGCACCTCTGAGTTCATGAAACAAAATAAACTTTTCCTCCTCTAAGTTGTTCTTATCAGGTATTTTGGTTACAGCAACAGAAAGCTGACTAACATACAGTGGGACAGAAAACCAAAATCATCTGACAGGTAAAATGGGGGTCAGGGGAGGAAGTCAGGAAATGGAAGGAATTGAAGTAATAAAATTTTTTGACAAGATATATTGATTTCCAATAAATGCTTATTAAATATTTATTATTTGTTTCAAATTATGAAAGTTTAGAAAAAAAAGTTGTTTACCAATCAGAAGGGGCGTCTCTCCTTTATCATTTTTGGTGTTGGGCCACACTCCCTTTTCGAGTAAAGTCCTTACATTTTCCACCAAACCAGCTTTGATTGCCAAGGTCAAGGGTGTTTCTCCATCACAAGTCTTGAATTCCCAGAGTGTCTTATAGGATGCTGAGATATGAAAACATTATATAAAAAAATTAAAAATATTTACTTAAGGGATATCGCATAGATCAGAATGACCCATTGTTATGTACCCCAGATTGAACAAAGTCAATTGATGAGAAAGGGAAGACTAAAAGTATGATAAAAATTGACCAAACCATGATGAAGAAAATTAGATGCTCATGGACCTGCTAATTAAATTGACAGCTACACAACCTACATCTATGTTTTGAGTTGCTTTAAAAAAAAAAAAGTTGTAAATTCTCATTTCTTAAAACATTGTAAAGCAACTCTCCAATCCTTCATTTTGTTATTTAAATTGCATCTGAATTTTTCTTTTTTTTTTGTCAAATGAGGTGTGTAAATGTAGGCATGAAAATGGGGGTTGGGGTTGTGGCTCAGTGGTAGATCACTTGCTTAGCATGTGTGAGACACTGGGTTTGATCTTCAGCACCACATAAAAATAAATAAGTAAATAAAGGTATAGTGCCCATCTACAACTAAAAAAATTTTTTTGAATGTATTTGAATGAATGTATCATTGTGTCAGAATGTGTTGGAAAAGAAATTTTATCCTTAACATCATCTCTATGCATCTTGCTATTTCATTTTCTAGATGACTGGCTAGCTAGCTAATGATCAAGTATTTCTCAGAGTTTCCCAAACTAGCAAGCAACACTAAAAGTTAAAACATAAGGCACCCTTATGATGTTCTATAAATGTCAAAATATGAAAAAATACCATTAGGACACATAAATTATTATTGATGTTTAACAATGGGTCGATTGATCGCAATGCTGTTAATGTTTGCATCATGAAAAAGTAATAAGGACAAATATTTTAAGCACTACTTCTTGCAATATATAATAATAATCTTTTGAAACTTTTGATAGCTCAAGATGAAAAATTAAAAACTGATATCTAAAGAAAAAAACTTTATATTTGAATCGATTAATTCACAATATATAAAAACCTTTATCTCTTGTAGGAAATAAAAACATCTTCCCACCAAACTATAGCACTTTCTTAGATAAAAGGATGGCAAGGGTGAACCTCAAACATTATGAAATATGCTAATTTTTTGTACTCCTGGGGTTAGTATATGGGTAGTGAATCAAATAATCTCTTACTCTGTTATGTTCATTAGGAACAATTATAACTTCTACCTTTCTGCTCTAGTTGTCAAAAGGCTGTTAGGTCTTCTTACCGTCCAGAACAATCTCAAGTATTTGTTGAAAAGGTTGAACATCGGCTTCATGCAATGGAAACCATCCTTTCTCATCAGCTTCGTCCAGTGCATGTTTATATTTCACATACTCCTGGAGCTCAAGGATGTGACCTGAATGAAACATGGTCTGTTAACACATCCTCTCTTTGCAAGGTAGGATTTCCAATCCAACCCACTCCAGGCAATAAACCCATTTACCTTGTTTTATGGCCTCTACAAGTTTCCTGTTCTGATCACTGAGGGGGACAAATCTACCAGAGAAAGAAAAATAAGCCACATTTATACTAGTGATATCCTTCAAGGAATAAAATATTTAATTTATACCTAGTTCTTGTAGGTAATTGGAATAATCGAGATCTATAGGAAATGCACAAAACCGATTTTATCTTCTTCAAAAATGTAAATGCCTAGGAGTCAGATAGAGTATATTTATGATATCCAAACCTAAGAATGCGAGTGAAGATGGCAAAATACAAGATTGTGATGTTATCTCTGAGGTTGCACTAAGCTATGAAAAGGGAGTAAACAATTGGAGTCAGATTTAGAAGGACTGGTTTAAGGTCACAGCCTGGTTTTGTGATCCCAGAAAAGTCCATAGTCTCTCTGGGTGTTGGTTTCTTCATCTGTGAAATGATGGGATTAGATAGAAAGACCACTAAGGCGTCTTCCAACTTTAGAAGCTCTATGCTTAATAGATGTTTGTTGCTTGAACATAAGAATTGCTAATAGACATTCAGTAGCTTATGGGGTCCACACTGCATGTTAGAATCTTTAATCAACTAATCTATAACTAAAGACAGGCAGAGCATTTACTAACATACGCCCAATCATTGATCATGAATTAAATCCTCGGGCAATTCTCTGATATATGTGTTTATTAAATGGAAAAAGGATTTCATAACAAACTTACTTAACTCTATTAAACAGAAATATCAGCTAACATTCTAGGATTGTGAATAACTTCTGGGGCATTCTCAAATTCTAAAGTATGTTAGAGACAATGGAAAAATTAAAAAGATAAGAAAATTAAATGTAATATGCCCATTTTTAAAATCTCAAAAGCAATAATTTCATATCACTGAACCTATTCAAAAAGCACTACTAAATTTCAGAATACAAGAGTCTACATACAATTAATAGAATGTAAAACTAAACTAAACTTTATATTTGTCAGAAATTGTGGTGTTCAAGACAGAAATTTATCTGTGGTTTTTAACTCTGGAACTCCTACTTATACAATGCATCAATTTTTTTTATATATTTTAATTGGTTTACTCACAAAGTTTAGCTGAGACTCTAGCAGAGTGTTACAGAATATACAGATTGCTGTTTATCTGTATGTACCTTGGTTGCATAAATTGTACACTCAAATTTGTTCAAACTACCCATTGTCCTTTCTGATTACAAATTAACTTAGAAAATAGGCAAACTTATCCAACCAAATTCAATTAGGGATTTCCCATCTAGGTGATTTCCATTTTCCACATGAGGTGGTGATTTCTGGAAGATGAGATTATTAAAGTCTGTAGACAGTGAACTCTGTAGAGGTATTAGATTCCCTGCCAGAAAAGAAGGATAAGTATTTTCCTATTGGAGGAGTTGGGAAATGGCATTCATTTTATCTTATACCAAAATGCCATGAAGAAATTTTGATGAGGATAGTTGAATAGAATTCTACCTTTCAGGATGAAATGCAGTCTGACTGGATTCAATGGATTCTTGAATACTGAGTTGAATATCATAACTTGTAAGATGATCTTCATCGGAGTCATTAGTATCCATATCTGGGTATAAAAAAGGGAAATATAAAAGGGTGAAATTCTCATTATAATTTGCAAATAATACAGAATATCAACTGTAATTAACACTAGCAAATGCAAAATGAAAAACTAAAATACATTCACCTTTCCCCACTTAACAAACACAAATGCAGTTAACGTAATCCATATATATAAGGCCCATTTTATTAATTTAGAATGTTCAAACTGTTGAAATCTTTATCACCTGCCTTTTAGGAGTCATTTTTAAACTTTGGACATTTTTAAACTTTTGACTTATCAGTAATTACTGCAATCAGGCTTATAAGGAATCTCTTTTTCCAAGTTTCTGATATACACTAATTTTGTGCAGTGTAAACTGATGGACCAAAATTAGCATATGTTATCAGCTTAGAATCAGTTTATACAGCACATTAGAAACTTAACTCAACCAGAGGAGAAATGGATCTTTGCAATAATGGAGAATGGAGATCCTTTACATTCTCTACAAATCAGCAGTTGTGAGCTGTAAGGTCTCTTTGGTCTCAGAGCATCATTTGAACAGTTAAGATAAGGACCATTCTAACTCCATCCATACACCAGAGACCAGGCCTTCCTGTAGATTGCCCATTTATTCCCCTGTATGGTTATAGATAAGTATTCATTACAAAGCCACTGCTCACTGGACCATCTCCCCTGAGTGTAATACACAAGAATTCAAGTGATTCTTCATTGACTTATTTCTTCCAAATATCAAATTAGAAGGGTGAATTTCTCTTTTACTATTGGATTAATTGCATCATCTTATTTAGAAAGTTTAGTAAATATAGAAACCAAAGTAGTTCTGTAGCTATTTGATTGACCAATATGAAATCATATTTAATTAGTACTTTTCAAACCAAAATGTATTCTTTGTATGAAATTTTACGTGATAATATGTCTTTTCAAGGGGAGAAAACTAAAACTGTGTTCTTCAAGCAATTGCCAAAATACCGATGATGTGTCCTTTACCTCTTCTCATTCTTCAAGGTTAGATAACCTTAAACTCTAAGGGCAGTTCTCAATAAGCTGAGAGCCAAGGTCAGCTTGGCCTGTGGATAGATCATACAGAGTAGCATCATGTGGATATGTTTGTTCACTCTTCTGTACCAGCGCCCTTGCTCCCACCTCAGAACAGAAGGGGTAGCATAGTGGTCATGTTCAGGAACTGCGCCATCCATGGCAGAGTGCTCCAGTAAACTTGCTTTCTCACCGTGATTTCTCAGTCTCCTCAAGTCCAGTGTGTGCTCTAGGGATTCTCTTTGCCAAATAGATCCAAGTGGTATTTGACTTTTTTTTTTTTTTTTTTTTTTTTAAATCAACTATGGGTTCCTCCTGTCTCCTCTCCCTAGAGTATAACTATGTAAGAGCAGGGAATTAGTCTGCAATCTCAGTGCCTAGAGAAGCAACTTCCTATGCTTCATGGTCTCCACTTGTGTGCTGAAGGTATTAATTAATGAGTTAATAAAAGAACATGGAAACATAATCCAAGTTCTGCTTTGTTCTTACAAGTGACCATTTCTTTCAGATATGGAGCCACATTTCCAGCTAAAGACATGAGGTTGCTCACTCTGTGTGTGGCTTCCTTTTCTCACTTCTGTGCCTTTGTGTCCCCCACACCCATGGCCCACACTGTCTCAAGCCTGGCTCAAGATGGTCCTCCCAGGGAAGGTTTAGCTGGAATTCTCCATTTCTTCTCCAGCCTTCTTTATTTATGAATATCTTTTTTTAAGTAACGTTTTCTCAACATTTGAATTTAAACTCATTTTGTATTTGTTCTACAAGTTCTTCACATATTATGTTTCATAGTCTCACTTGGACCATTAGTCTCCTGAGGGGAAATATCTTTCTTTTCACAGTGCTAGGGATCAAACCTCGCCCTTCCCTGTGCTAGGCAAGTGCTGTATCACTAAGCCACACCCCCAGTCTGCTTTCTTTGTCCTTTAACTCTTTCCTCTCTCCCTACTCCTAGTCAACCACAGCAAATGGCTTCTCCTGGTGGTCACTGGAACAAGTAGTTTGCCTCACTACTGGAAAACAAGCACCAAGTCCTTCAGATAGTATGATTAGATGAAAAAGTGAAACCTGTGGCATTGCCTGTTGCCTTTCTCTGATAGCACTGTGGCCATAGGGAAGTTGCATGGCTCTGAGATTAGTAATAGGACAAAGAGCCTTTCACCTATTTAAATCCTGAGCTTAAGTCTACCCTGACGGGAATATGGGCTTTATACAAGCAAAGACATGAGAGGTTCCTTAGAGAACAGGGGTCTGTGACATTTTCTTTTCCTTTTTTCCTTTTTAAAACATTCTTTTGACTACCATTAAGAAGATTATTTATATTCTTAACTGTTTTGTATCTCTAGTGATGGCAAGAGAAAAATGATGAAAAACATATGGACCAATTTAAGTCTAATTCAGGTTTCTCCTGAAATGCTTTCCAGTATTGAAAGCTGGGGATGAAGAGAAGATCTGTGAGCATGTGTACTAAGGTGCCAGGCTGTCCAGAGAGCATCATTGGAATGGCGTGGAGACATCCAGACACCTGAGAAAGGCAAGAAGGGAATCATTTACTAGTACACAAACTAGTAAATGAGGGCTCAGTCCTCCCTGAAGGCAGCAAGTCAAGATTATTTCGGGAGTATTGGGAAAGACCAAATAATATTTTGACATCCTCTAAGATATATTTAAAGTCGAGGAAACAGGCAGTCAGAGTAGGAAAATTGTGAGGGTCGGTAAGGAGGACAGATGTCAGGACCACTATGTGAGCTATGCTCCACTGTTTGATGTGCTCCAGCAGTTTCCCAAAAGGGACAAAAGAATCCATTCTTATACATCTATACAAAAAGAGACAACAATTCAGCCTGAACATGCACACCCAACAACTAAAATCTCAAGGACAGGTTACAAGCAGGATAGTCAACTTCCCCTTCTGTGCCTTTAAAAGAAGGGATATCAAGAGACCCTGGTGGCACTGTTGCCCCTCCCATGTTCTCCATGGGAGCTTTCTTACACTTCTGAACCTTAATCTCCTCTTTAATAAATTTCTGCTTGCTCACTTGCTTATCAGCGGTTGCAGTGTTCATTAGGTCTGTGAAACACGATGAACCCGATTTCTGCTGGTAACATTCACAAGTATCTCACTTCTAAATCCAGAGGAATTAACTCTTTCTTAATAATAATTTTCCACTTAACACTCAATCTCATTCTGGAGAAGTCCACTAGTGAGATTGTTTATTCTGTTTATTCTCTACAAGTAGCTGACATACAAGTAATTGGGGCAATCTTATTGTACAATTAGCCTTTTCCTTTGAATCTTGTTAAGGGTCAGGAACACATTTTATGAGACCTATGGATTCTTTCTCTGGAGGGATGCATGCCCACTCAAAATTTTGTTTATGATTTTAGGGAACTCATGGACCTTCTGAAGCTCTTTCATGTACTCCTGGTTTAAAAAAGAGAATGAGAGACAGCTAAATTCAGAATTTCTTAAATGCTAAGTTCCCAATGTATTATTCAGGCATCAATAATTAGTCATTCATTTTACAGATGGGCTGACATAAATCCCAAACTTAGCTAATGGGAAAGGCAAAATTCAACAATCCTATACATTTTAGAATATGTCTGATAAGAATGAAATGGTGATAAAAGTAAGAACTAAAAACTCTGAAGTGCTGGCTTTGCTTCAAGACTGTGTGAAGTACTTTGCATATACTAGCTTATCTAAGTCTTAACTCTGTGTTGTCAATTTTGTAACTCCTTGTAAATAAATGAAAAAATAGGCTTCAAGTGGTTAAAAGACCCACCCAGTGTTGCAGAGCTGATAAACAGACTCTGAACAGAACAGGGAGGACCTTCACATCCAAGGTCTTTCAGAAGGTGCAGGAAAACATCCCCAGCCTGTTGCCTTTAAAACACTTTGATCTGGTTCTTAACAGCCAGGTCTTGATGACAATAACTTCCAAAAATAAAAAATAGCTTCCAAACACATAAATCTTTTCCTTTGGCTCTGTGCAATAAGGTTTTGTGTTGCTAAGGGTGGTCTGAGGTGTCCTAAGCTTGCTTTCATTCTGTACTTTTTGTTTTGGAGTCTAAACATCACTGTCCAAAAAAACAGGATCAACATGCCAGTTAGTGCCTGACTGAAGTGGTCAGGAGGCTGGGACATGCCGCAAGGCATGATGCACTCCTGCAACAGTGGACGCCAGCACGAGACACCTTCCTGCATCAGATCCTCTGTAAACCACCTCCAGTCCCTCTGTGCTAAGGCCTGACTGTTAAGGTGGCAGATAAGTTTGTGACACTCTGAGGAGTGTTCCTTGAAACATGGTAGCTGCCACAGCAGAGAATCACTGCTCCCTTTTCTTCCTGAAAAAGGATGGATAAAGCTGTGTTCCTCATGCGTTGCTTAACTGGCTTATTCCTGATTACAGACAAGTCTGTGACTCACCCAGCCTAAAGCTCTGGTTTGGGCAGAACAATATTGGAATTATCTCCATTAATCCGTAACAGGGTTGGTCTTGAGAGTAGGCTGAGTGGACAGTTGCTTCCATGATGCAAGGCAGGACTCTGAGTCCGTAAATATCACACTGCCCCCAGCACCTGTCACATCAATGTCACTCTGTTACATCGGTGAGAGATTCTGTCCTTTAGGGCATATTGTTCCATCC
Source organism: Sciurus vulgaris (assembly GCF_902686455.1). Taxonomy (NCBI): domain Eukaryota; kingdom Metazoa; phylum Chordata; class Mammalia; order Rodentia; family Sciuridae; genus Sciurus; species Sciurus vulgaris. Next base: position 29,979,649 of record NC_136468.1, read on the forward strand.
AACTATCATCCCTTTTAAAATGCCAACACCACCACACTGGCCCCCAGGATAGAACAAGGACTTCTTGGAAGAGTTATTGGGCGTGGCATGGCCTGGAGAGATGGCAGGAAGTCTGAGGCTGAGGTCTACTGTGAGGTGATAAGAGAGGCTAAGGAAAAAGCAATACACCCGGAGCAGTGGCACATGCCTGTAATCCCAGAGGCTTAGGAGGCTGAGGCAGGAGGATCAGAAGTTCAAAGTCAGCCACGGCAATTTAGCGAGGCCCTCAGCAACACAGTGAGACCCTGTCTCTAAATAAAATACAAAAAAAGGTTGGGGATGTGGCTCAGTGGTTAAATGCACTGGGTTCCATCCCTGGCAGAAAGAAAGAGAGAAAGGAATGAAGGAAGGAAGAGAAAAGAAAGAAAAAAAGCAATACAGTAAAATTTGATTTTCTTCACAATTTTATACATGTCCAACCCAAATCCAAACCCTAGATTTCTGAAAGAAATGCAAGCATCTGTTGTGTGGAGTGCAGGACTGAGGATTTTTCACTTCACAGAGGATTTTTTTTTTTTTTTTTTTTTACCTTCAAAACACAATGGTTCTTGACGGATGGGCTCATCTACTGGCGGTTCCACAGAGAATCATCAGAACTTCTCCTATCGGAGGAAGAGTAAGGGTTAAATGAGGACATTTTCATTTTTTTATTAAGCAAATAGTTATTATATACTAAATAATGTCCAGTCCCATTTTATGCAATTTGATGATTTATACATGTAATTTTAAAGATAGAGTAAAATATTATAGGAAAATTTTGTTATAACTATCTGTTGGATGGTTACCCACTTAAATTTTTAGACTCCTGTAGCACAAAGTGACACGTCAGCTTAATGATTTCTTTTGGCTGATTTCAGCAAAAGAACCAGCAAGTCTGCAAGAGTTCTCAGAGGGAGGTATAACTCCCTGACAGGATTGGGTTCTACCCCACAGTCACCATTAACTTATGTTTACAAGTAATAAGTTACAGCAATTCCCTCTCTGTGGCATTTGCCTTTTTCACTAAAGAAAAAGCCCATGGATAATGGGGACAACTAGGATCGGTTCAAACAGCATCTTACTTTAACAGAACAAAATTTTCTGCTGACACATTTCTCTCTCTCTCTCTCTCTCTCTCTCTCTCTCTTTCACACACACACACACAAACAATACACATACACAAAAGCAACACACATACATACGCATATAGAATCTTAGACCAGAAAACACATGCTACTTTTGTGCTACCTCATAGAAATGCAAGTTGATATTTCAGAAAAAAAGTTATAAAAAGGCAAAATGGACCAATGGGTCTCTAGATATCAAGTATGAGCCCTGCCATGTGATAAGCATTTGGGAAGTACTGGCTGGATGAATAATAATCAAAAGATCAAACATACACTGCTCCTAAAATTAGGCAAAGAATAGGTTAACCATGTGCTTTCTCTTTAGGTCATACATACATTGTTTGCAAAACTCACTTTTGATTTTGGGACCACACTGGTTAATGATTAATTTCTATGTAAATATACTAATGATAGAGCTGGTTATACTAGTTTTGCTTATCTCTAGCTTCATATTACAAAATTAGAAAATTTTACTTTCTGCTATTGATTTCCAAGTCAAATTCAGGTATGACAGAAACATAGGAAGATGCACATTAGCTTTTGAAAATCATACAACAGTATAGATGGAAGCTTTAGTTTCACAACCACATGGATTCCAGGGGAATATAAACTTAAGAATTAAAAAGGATAGGGCGGATCCAAGATGGCGGACTAGAGGGTGACTGCATCTCCAGTTGCTCCAGACCCAGGATTCAAGAAGGGGAGGCATTGAGAGACTCCGACTAAAATAGAGCCTCGGGGTGAGTCTCCCCCACCTGGTGAAGCACTGCCCGGGCAGCAGGCCCGGATTCGGGTGGTTTATTAGAGTAGGACAGAACAGCTATAGTCCTCCCCAGGCCCTGCGCACTCCAGCGGTGGGCTCCTCCCACAGGACCAGATTCTCCACCATCTTGGAGCAGGCCCCCCAGTGAAAGCCTTATTGCACAGAACAAAGCTTCAAGTCCCTGAACCAGGGCGGCGAGTTCCTGCCCGCAGGTTGCTTCAAGGACAAGGACAGGGCAGCCAGGGACTTCCCCAAGCAGCCCGCAGCCCGGCCCCCTCCAGCGGGAAGCGCCTTTCAGGGCTAGCTTCTCGGAGCAGAACCCCCAGTGAGAGCCTTTCCACACAGAGCCAGCTCCAAGTCCTGAAAGTAGTGGGCTAGGGGCAGCTTTCCTTGGAAGCACTGCATTATCAAGTTACTCCAAGACTTCAGGCTACTGAAGGCAGGAAGGTGATACACTGGAAATCTACAGGGACACTATAAGCAAATAGAAGCATTCTGCAATATCACAAAGTCTCACTGACATCTGACCAATATGAGAAAACAAGGGAAGAACATGTCCCAAACAAACCTAGATACTATATCAATAAAACCCAATGACAGCACAGCAGAAGAAATGTCAGAAATGAGAGTTCAGAATGTACATAGTTAAAACAATCAGGGAAGCAAACGAGGAGATGAAAGAGCAAATGAGGCATTAAATGATTGCACCAATCAACAGTTAAAGGAGCAAATACGGGAAGCAAGAGATCCTTTCATTAAAGAGTTAGAGATATTGAAAAAAAAAAAAAAAAAACCAGAAATCCTAGAAATGAAGGAAACAATAAACCAAGTTAAAAACTCCATAGAAAGCATAACCAATAGGATAGAACACCTGGAAGACAGAACCTCAGATATTGAAGACAAAATATTTAATCTTGAAAACAAACTTGACCAAACAGAAAAGATGGTAAGAAATCATGAACAGAATCTACACGAATTATGGGATATCATGAAAAGGCCAAATTTAAGAATTATTGGGATTGAGGAAGGCTTAGAGAAACAAACCAAAGGAATGAACAATCTATGCAATGAAATAATATCAGAAAATTTCCCAAATCTGAAGAACGAAATGGAAAACCAAGTACAAGAGGCTTATAGGACTCCAAATATACAAAATTACAACAGACCCACACCAAGGCACATTATTATGAAAATACCTAACATACAAAATAAAGACAGAATTTTAAAGGCCACGAGAGAAAAGAATCAAATTACATTCAGGGGGAAACCAATAAGAATATCAGCATATTTTTAAATCCAGGCCCTAAAAGCTAGAAGGGCCTGGAACAACATTTACCAAGCCCTGAAAGAAAATGGATGCCAACCAAGAATCTTATACCCAGCAAAACTTACTTTCAGATTTGACAATGAAATAAGATCCTTCCGTGATAAACAAAAACTAAAGGAATTTACAAAAAGAAAGCCAGCATTGCAGAACATTCTCAGCAAAATATTCCATGAGGAAGAGATGAAGAACAACAATGCAAATCAGCAACGGGAGGAACTAGCCTAAAGGAATAGCCAAATAAAGGGGAAACCAAATCATATCAAAAAACAAAAATGAGTCAAATGACTGGGAATACAAATCATATCACAATAATAACCCTGAATGTTAATGGCCTGAATTCATCAATCAAAAGACATAGACTGGCGGAATGGATTAAAAAGAAAAATCCAACAATATGCTGCCTGCAAGAGACCCATCTCATAGAAAGAGATGCCCATAGACTAAAGGTGAAAGGATGGGAAAAAACATACCATGCACACGGACACAGCAAAAAAGCTGGAGTATTCATCCTCATTTCAGATAATGTGGACTTTAAGCCAAAACTAGTCAGAAGGGATAAAGAAGGACATTTCATACTGCTTAAGGGAAGTATAAATCAGCAAGACATAACAATCATAAATATCTATGCCCCGAACATTGGCTCATCCATGTACGTCAAACAAATCCTTCTCAATTTCAGAAATCAAATAGACCACAACATAATAATACTAGGTGATTTTAACATGCCTCTCTCACCGCTGGATAGATCGTCCAAACAAAAACTGAATAAAGAAACCATAGATCTCAATAACACAATCAACAATTTAGACTTAACCGACTTATATAGAATATACCATCCATCAAAGAACGAATACACTTTCTTCTCAGCAGCACATGGATCTTTCTCTAAAATAGACCAAGTCTTATGCCACAAAGCTACTGTTAGCAAATACAAGAAGATACAGATACTACCTTGTACTCTGTCAGACCATAATGGATTGAAATTAGAAATAAATGAGAGAATAAAAAACAGAAACTTCTGAAATACCTGGAGATTAAATAATACACTATTATATGATGAATGGATAGCAGAAGACATCAGGAGGGAAATAAAAAATTTTTAGAAGTAAATGAGAACAAAGACACATCATATCAAAATCTCTGGGACATTTTGAAAACAGTACTTAGAGGAAGATTTATTTCATGGGGCGCATTCAACAAAAGAAGTAGAAATCAACAAATAAATGACTTAACACTACAGCTCAAAGCCCTAGAAAAAGAAGAGCCGTCCAACATCAAAAGTAGTAGAAGACAGGAAATAGTTAAAATCAGAGCCGAAATCAATGAAATTGAAACAAAAGAAACAATCAGAAAAATTAACAGAATAAATAGTTGGTTCTTTGAAAAAAATAAACAAAATTGATAAACCCTTAGCCACACTAACAAAGAGAAAGAGGGAGAAAACTCAAATTACTAAAATTCAGAATGAACAAGGAAATATCACAACAGACACGAGTGAAATACAAAACATAATTAGAAGCTATTTTGAAAATCTGTACTCCAACAAAACAGAAAACCTCAAAGACATCAACAAGTTTCTGGAGACACATGAATTACCTAAACTGAACGAGGAGGACATACACAACTTAAATAAATCAATTTCAAGCAATGAAATAGAAGAGGTCATCAAAAGCCTACCAACAAAGAAAAGTCCAGGACCAGATGGGTTCTCAGCCGAGTTCTACAAAACCTTTAAAGAAGAGCTCATTCCAATACTTCTCAAAGTATTCCATAAAATAGAAGAGGAGAGAACCCTCCCAAACTCATTCTATGAAGCCAATATCACCCTGATACCTAAATGAGACAGAGACACATCGAGGAAAGAAAATTTCAGACCAATATCCTTAATGAACATCAACACAAAAATTCTCAACAAAATTTTAGCAAATCACATACAAAAATATATTAAAAAGATAGTGCACCAAGATCAAGTGGGTTTTATCCCAGGGATGCAAGGTTGGTTCAACATCTGGAAATCAATAAATGTCATTCACCATATCAATAGACTAAAAGTTAAGAATCACATGATTATTTCAATAGATGCAGAAAAAGCATTTGATAAAATACAGCATTCCTTCATGCTCAAAACACTAGAGAAAATTGGGGTAGTGGGAACATTCATTAACATTGTAAAGGCCATCTATACTAAGCCCATGGCCAATATCATTCTAAATGGTGAAAAACTGAAAGCATTCCCCCTAAAAAGTGGATCAAGACAGGGATGCCCTCTTTTACCACTTCTATTCAATATCGCTCTTGAGACTCTAGCCAGAGCAATTAGACAGACCAAAGAAATTAAAGGGATACGAATTGGAAAAGAGGAACTCAAACTATCCCTGTTCACTGATGACATGATTATATATTTAGAGGAGCCTTGACATTCCACCAGAAAACTCTTAGAACTCATAAGTGAATTCAGTAAAGTAGCAGGTTACAAGATCAATGCTCATAAATCCAGTGCATTTTTATACCTAAGTGATGAATCGTCAGAAAGAGAAATTAGGAAAACTACCCCATTCACAATAGCATCAAAAAAAAATAACATACTTGGGAATCAATCTCACAAAAGAGGTGAAAGACCTCTACAATGAGAACTACAGAACACTAAAGAAAGAAATTAAAGAAAACCTTAGAAGATGGGAAGATCTCCCATGTTCTTGGATAGGCAGAATTAATATTGTCAAAATGACCATACTACCAAAAGTGCTATACAGATTCAATGCAATTACAATTAAAATCCCAATGATGTACCTTAAAGAAATAGAGCAAGCAATATGAAATTCATCTGGAAGAATAAGAAACCCAGAATAGCTAAAGCAATTCTCAGTAGAAAGAGTGAAGCAGGGGGATCGCAATACCAGATCTTCAACTATATTACAAAGCAATAGTAACAAAAACGGCATGGTAGTGGTACCAAAATAGACAGGTAGATCAATGGTACAGAATAGAGGACACAGACACAAACCCAAATAAATTCAATTTTCTCATACTAGACAAAGGTGCCAAAAATATGCAATGGAGAAAAGATAGCCTCTTTAACAAATGGTGCTGGGAAAACTGGAAATCCATATGCAACAGAATGAAATTAAACCCCTATCTCTCACCCTGCACAAAACTCAACTCAAAATGGATCAAGGACCTCGGAATCAGACCAGAGACCCTGCATCTTATAGAAGGAAAAGTAGGTCCAAACCTTCAACTTGTTGGCTTAGGATCAGACTTCCTCAACAGGACTCCCATAGCACAAGAAAGAAAAGCTAGAATCAACCACTGGGATAGATTCAAACTAAAAAGCTTTCTATCAGCAAAGGAAACTATCAGTAATGTGAAGAGAGAGCCTACAGAGTGGGAGAATATCTTTGCCACTCATACTTCAGATAGAGTGCTAATTTCCAGAATCTATAAAGAACTCAAAAAACTCTACACCAAGAATATAAATAATCCAATCAACAAATGGGCTAAGGAAATGAACAGACACTTCACAGAAGAAGATGTACAAGCAATCAACAGATATATGAAAAAAATGTTCAACATATCTAGTAATAAGAGAAATGCAAATCAAAACTACCGTCAGATTTCATCTCACCCTAATTAGAATGGCTATTATCAAGAACACAAGCAACAATAGTTGTTGGCGAGGATGTGGGGAAAGAGGTACACTGATACATTGCTGGTGGGGCTGCAAATTAGTGCAGCCACTCTGGAAAGCAGTATGGAGATTCCTCAGAAAGCTTGGAATGGAACCACCATTTGACCCAACTATCCCACTCCTTGGCCTATACCCAAAGGACTTAAAATCAGCATACTACAGAGATACAGCCACATCAATGTTCATAGCTGCTCAATTCACAATAGCCAGATTGTGGAACCAACCTAGATGCCCTTCAGTTGATGAATGGATAAAGAAACTGTGGCATATATATACAATGGAATATTACTCCACCATGAAGAATGATAAAATTATGGCATTTGCAGGCAAATGGATGAAATTGGAGGATATCATGCTAAGTGAGATAAGCCAATCTCAAAAAACTGAAGGACGAATGATCTCGCTGTTAAGCGGATGAGGACATATAAGGGGGGGTGTAGGAGGGGTTAGTGTTAGGGTTAGGGTTAGGTTCAGGGTTAGGGATAAGGAGGGTGGTAAGAATGGAGGAAGGAAGGACTGTATAGAGGGAAAAGAGGGGTGGGAGGGGTGAGGGGAAGGGAAAAAATAACAGAAGGAATGAAACAAGATTGCCCTATTTAAATTTACGATTTTTAATTAAAATAAATAATGAAAAATAAAATAAAATAAAAAGGATAGGGCAAGGGTGAGATGTGAAAGGCAGCCTATTAGCAGACATGCCCTAATCACAAGCTAGTGTGATAGTGTTTTTAAAAAGTCCTGTTCTTTTGTCTGTAATTCCACATTTAGGAATTTATTTTATCCAATTATCAGAGATGCAGGAAAAGATTTATATGTGAGAATGTTGATCTCTGCTGTATTTAAATTGCCAAACCCTCAGAAAAAATCTAAACACCTAATGATAGACAATGTGTATAAGACAGTATTGCATACACAAGTAATGGAATGATGCAGTTATTCAAATTAATTTACATGAAAGATATACTCTTAATTTCATGGGTAAAATGAATGATGCTCATTTATCCAGATAAGACCAACCACTTTTACTGAACTAAGATTGACTTGTTTTTCAACTTTTTTCAGGTAAAAGTAACTAAGATTGACATTTTTGAAAGCTGCATATATTAAAGTGTAAAACTTGATGATTAAATGCATAAATATAGATATATGTATATTTATAGTGTATGTGTGAAATATTTACCACAAACTATTTAAAATATCCAACACCTCACATATTATTTTTTGATACAACCATTACAAAAGCAGTATGGTAGTTCTTCAGAAATTTAAAAATAGAACAATTTATAATCCAGTAATTCCTCCTCTGGTTTTATTTCTAAAGGGACTAAAATCTGTACTCTTTGTCCCTTATAACACTATTCACAATAGCCAAGATGTGAAACAAATCTAAATGTCATTGACAGATAAATGGATAAGACAATTTGCTATACATTTACAATGGAATATTAGGCAGTTTTAAAAAAGAAAATGCTATCACTTTGTGATGGACTGACAGATCTGACTCCATGAGAATGTTATAGGCCAGACTCTAAGGGAAATGACTAAACAGACTCCATTTTGCTCTGAGACTCCATGTAATGTAGGAAATAAGCTTCTCCCATGGAAACACCCCACCTCTGTGCCCATTATCAGTTACTTGGTGTGACATGTTTAATAATATACAATGGCAACTCCTATGTAGTAAAGAATTGCTCTCCTTTGACCTCTATTACTCCTAAACAATGTACCATGTAAACAGTAATTGTGTGGATGTTAGTAACCATTCTTATAGTTTGTACCCAGGTAAGGGTCATTTTGACCCACTTCCCCCTCTGTCGATTATCTCATGATGTTAGTTTATAATTTCAAATCATAGCAACAGAAACTTATGATTGATGTGATTTTTGGTATAAAGACCCCTACAACCCTGTGGTCGGGGCTGTTCTCCCAATAGCCATTTTTTTGGGGCATTGTATGAGACAGTCAGCTGGTCAGCTTAATAAAGACTCTCAAATTTGGACTTCTCAGTGGTGATCGGTCTGTTCTTAATTTGTGCCCCATAACAACTTGTGACAACAAAGCTGAACCAGGAGAACAGTACGCTAAATAAAATTAGTCAACACAACAAGACAGATATTGCAAGATCTCATGGACATGTAAAATCTAAAAATGCTCAATTCATGGAGACAATTGATCTCCTAAAACAGAGTTGCCAAGGGCTGAGGAGAAGGAGTGTAGAGGATGTTGGTCCAGGTTTTAGTTACGCAGTGTGAGGAAATTCCGGTCATCTGTTGTATTTCAATGTGACTATCCTTAAAAATATTAAATATTGTATACTTGAAATATGCTAGCAGGGTAGATCTTAAATGTTTTCACCACCAATAATAACAACATAAAAGGAAATTAAGATTGACTTTGTGAAGCCAAAATTCACAAGCCTTCTATGAAAACTGAGAACTGGCATGTGAAGACCCGAAACCTCCGCAACCTTGAGGAGAGAGGAAATTGCCAACCTGGGGTTGGGGTGGGGAGGATCTCTTGGCTTGAGAGGAAGGAGAAATCTGAAAGACTGATGTCTGTACCTGAATCATTCAAGTGCAAGTTCATCAACCTAAGCGATCACATGCTTGCATAAGACCAAAAGTGTATTTTTTATTCATTCATTTTCATGTGGTGCTGAGGATCAAACCCAGGCCTCATGCATGCCAGGCAAGTGCTCTACTACTGAATCACAACCCCAGCCCAAATGTTTATTTTTCACTGATTAGTGAGTGGAAGCTTCCAAGGACAGAGAGGCCAACTGCAGGTAATAAAAAAGCTAATTTTGATTGGTACGACCTGAGTCATAGGATGAGTAAAATTGCTTTAACTGCATTAATGAGTTACAACAACAGTAAAAATTTAAGAATCTTTAGACCTTAAAAAGAATTACTCATATATATATGCATATACATAGACATAACTTCTCTTTAAAAAATTTTTTTCTGAGCATGGTGCATTTTGTTGAACATAACAAAAGTTTCCATCTAACGCTCAAGTTAAATATTTTTCCATTAGAAACTCACTCAAAAAATAATAAGTCATCGCATTTCTTAGTTTCTTATTTTGAAATCACATACAAGTATTCGTTTCTTTCTGCTGGAGGCAAAAGGGTATAGGGAGTGAGCACTGTTCCAATCATGGTCTGCCTGCGTTAGCTGCCTGGTGAGCTGGGTCTGACATGTCACAGATAGTTAACTAGCATTGCCAGCTGTTATTCCTCTTCTGGAATGGAGAAGTAGGATCCGAGGATGTATGGGGCAGTTTTAGTTCTATTCCAAATCTTAATAACCCCTTGAAAACCTCTGATAGCCCCATGATTTTTTCTCCTTCCTTTTCCCTGAAGTCACCAAACTTCAGAGTTAAAAATCATCAGCCCTACCTACTGTCAATCCATTTACAAGAAATTGGCCAGTCTCAGCTTGAATCCAAAGTGCCAAGGAACTTATCTTTCTCCCCACACAATCCTTCATCTTTAGCCAGTTGGACAACTAAGGAAAACACTGAAACTGAATCCATATATTAAAATCAGTGTTTGATGGTTCTAGTTTCTTTCCCTGGGAACCACACTAAGACAGTGTTGTTTCTCTGGGACAGGAGAACCCCTTTAATAATCTCCCAGGAAGGTTGTCTGGTCTCCACTGAGCCTTCTCCTTCCAAGGCTTAGTGACTCTTCCTATGCCATAGTTTAAACTCTTTCTCCATCTTGATTGCTTTCCTGTAAACACACTCAATTATTTATCTAAAAGTGGCTCTGAACATCAATCCCTTAGTGCAGCACAACAGGTATGGTCAGATCAACACAGCATTAAGTGGGTATGATCACCTCTCTCCTCTTAGACACTCTACATCTGTTAGTTTTGCCCAGGTTTAGAATTCCGGAGGTATCACATTACACACTTAATTTGGACCCGGTTGCCCCCAGTTCTACAAGTTGTATCATGACCTACAGTTCTTTTCTGTGCAATTCCATGCAAGACTCTATTTATTCCTATTACATTTCAACCTTTTAAAATTGAACCTTTACTCCCACTGCTAAGACTTCATAAGCATGCTTTATGTGTGCTTATGTTCATTGGCAATGATGAATGTACAACAGAAATCGGTGCAGGACAGAGGCCTCCAGGCTGACATTGATTCCCTATTTAGCACCCTTTGAGAAAAGCTGTTTATCCAGTTACAAATCCTCTTACAGACATCTCCTTCTAGCATTCATGCCTCCTATTTGATAAACCGACCATCATGGAGAGGTTGCTAAAATATGAATGCACAATATCTGCTCTCTTCCCTGCTCCACTGCTCAAAAAGACAAAGGAGCACAACTGACATACCAGTTTTTGGTGACTCTATTTTCCTAAGGATTTGCAGACCATTGTATTTTTCCATTCAAAAATATGTGCTTACTGTCTGCTAGGTTTCAGGTACAGTGCCAAGCACAGCTGCAGGATCTATGCCCCCAGGGAGTCTGTTGCCTTTAAGCACTGTATTCTAGATTTTCCCCTCAAAACAATGCCAAGCTTTTCCCTCCCTTTCAAGCTTTAGCACAGAGTCAAGCACATGGTAGATCCTCAATGTATGTTTGCTAGAGTAAGTTTAATAATTATTACAAGTGACATCAATTGAGGCAGATATTATGTGTATAATGGATTTGGATCATGCCATTTAACTTTAAGGACACACTTCTCTCCCAGGTTGCAGATAAGGAAACTGAAGCACAGGTGGTTAGGCAGTTTGCCCTAGCACACCTTTGGGGGATGGTGGAATTGTAAGCTATATACCAAGACATCAGACAATAGAAGTCACACAGGCTAAGTCCCTACATTGTGGCTCATGACCCAGTTACTCAGATGGAATTAATAAAGAGTGGGTCTCATTTGGTAACCTATAAATTTATAAACCTCAGAAAAAAAGTTTTCTAAAAGAATTTAAGCAAAGAACCCACAAACTCATCCAACTCTGGTGGAAAGATAAAAAATTTAGAATAGTTTTCATTTGAAAATAAGGTATTCTTATAAAAACAATTAAGTATAAAATTATGATTATTTTATCATGGTAATTTTAATTCTCCAGCACAAAGCAGGGACAGGACTTCCTCGTTCACATCATTGCTCTTTTACAGAAATCAAATGACTCTAGATGTGGACGATTACTTAGAAGCTGTTCAATAAAGAATCAGATGAGTGATGGTATCAGGTAAATTTTAAGGCCCTTCCAGCTTCAAGACTCTGCATAATTTGCAGGAAGAACATTTTCAATCCCATTCAGTTTGCATTTTTTCATCTTAATCTAAAGGATTGTTTTTTAATATGAACATCTATTTTTGCAATAACTAATAAAAAAAAAACTTGACAGATTTGTTTTAATTATTTAGAAAAATTAATTTTTTTTCCTCAGAAACTAGGTAAGACCCTCCTGGGATTCCTTATAATGTATGACACTTCCTATTAGCATATTCATGCTTGAGCTTTTTTCACGATTCATTTTTTGTTATACTTAATAATTATACAGTTGAGTTGATATTCTATAAATAAATGAGACAAGTCTGGCTTTATTCTATAATTTAAAAGGCCCGAGATAGGCAAGCCTACAGCTTATAAATTAGAAAGACAGTAGTGAACAGCAGCCACAACCTGCATCTCCACCTGTTCTAAAGATTTCCAATACTGAACTACTCCATAAGCTAGTTGGCAAGGTACAGATTAAATATTTCATAATCTCACCTTTTGGAATGATCATCTTGTCATTCTTATCCAGGGACTTGCCTTCCTAAACCAGAGGAAATGCCCTGGAGCCAATGTGTTCCTCTGTGTATCTAAAATTAAGCATCCAGTTGGTGGTTAAATTAAGATCTGACCTTGTACAACTGAAACACAAGCGTTCCCTGGCACACGGCAAAGTATTACCCATGACTTCTCTAGACCCTCATCAAAAGAAACGCAAGCCCACAGAGGGCTAATAAGATTATCTGTGTCCTGATTGGTTCAAACAACTCCCCTGAAAAAACAAATGATCAGCCAATTCAGCTGCAGGGAGGCTTCCGCTGCAGGAACAAAACCAAGCCACTTGGAGAAAAAGCACATTTTAAAATTACTTATCTAAGACATAAATCTGTAATTTGTGTGTCTACAGACCCTAATTTGCTTTGGGCAAATTTTTACACACGACATTTCTTATTCTTCATCTTTTAGACTCAGGTCAATTCTAATTAAATACAGACTTCATATAGTAACTTATTCTTTGATTTTCATTTAATGACTGCCAATCTAACACACAAATTGGGACTGGGCACTTAGTGACATCTATACTGACCCAGAGTTTTTTAGGTCAAGTTATACTCTAGCATGTATAGTCTAGAAAAAAGTAAGTAGTTTTCAAGGTCAAATTATAGCATGTATAGTATAGAGAAAAGTAAGCAGCAGATGTAAAGAAAGCAAAACATTCAGGATTTTAATTTAGGAGGGTTCCTTTTGTTTTTGATGATGATGATGATGATGATGATGATGATGATGATGATGAAGTCCTCTCTGTCTTACTAGTTTTCTAATGAAAATGATGAGCCTCAAGTTAGTTTTGACAGGGCTACCCTTGGGCTAACCCAGGCTACTCTCAGCATTCACAAGCCATCTAGCTTCTGTCCCTCTACCTCGCTAAAACAACTCTCCCTGAGGATCTCTGGCCTCCTAGTTTTGAGACTGACAGGTCCTCCTTTCTTCTCATTTTACAGTCCTCCGTGGTACCTGCAGTCAAGGATCCAGCCCTTTCTCCGGCCTCAGTTGTCTCGGGATTCTGGGAGCATGATCTGCTTTTGTTTCTCTTCTCCTCTGTCCGGTCTTTTCTTAGTATTTGATGTTAATGAATAAATATACAGATCGTAGGCACTTTAGGAACCTGATTTAAAATTTTGAAAAAACCATTAATGCAAAATGAAAGGTCCTGCTTCCTCTAACTGGGATAAAGAGGCTTCACTTTAGTCATCCTCAAAGCAAATTCCAAGAAATATTTCATGTTTATACCACTGAAAACTCTGTATTGAAAGTGTCAAGGATGGAGGTCAAAACATTGTACACATTTGCTAATTATTATCTAATTCTTCATAATTTTTCAATAAAATTTTTTTCTGAGAAGGACTACCAGTACAAAATGTTTTATACAATGCTTTTTATATTCATAATATCAAAAATTCAAATAAACCTTTAGGGTATAATGCAAAATTATGGGAAAATGTGTACTTGAAACTTTGAAATAGGATTTGTAACATTTCAGTGAAATTTCTGCTCCTAAATCAATTTATATCTGTCTTATCTATAGTATAACTATTATTACAGATTTTTCTATATCATACAATATTTTAAATAATGCTTAAAATGACAGAAAGGACAGAGAGAGAAAGAGAGAGAGGGAGAGACAGACTGTGTGATAAAAGGAAAGACAGCATGTTACTAAAGACAGTCCTGTGAATAAATCTTGCCTTACTATTTTGCTGTTTCTGTAACTTCGATTCATTATTTTAATTTTTTGTATGATATGCAATTTATTCATTCATAATATGGGATTAATAACACAATGACCATGGCACTCTCCACTTTCATGAGGTCTATTTCTGAAGTAACTATTGATACACACAAAATAAAATGTATTTTGAGTACCTCAAATATTTGAAAGAATGATCTGTTCCTGATGTTAATACTTTCCTCCACATTTGCCTGTTTTGGAAGTTGGCTCTTCCTGTGGGTTTTCCCGAAGTGGAAATAAAATGATCCCAGATTTTTCCACAATGTTCGTCTGGTTTGTCTGGTGAGGGTGAGTTTAGGGAGAGTTGTGATTTAATTGCAAAGGGTTACTGAGCACTGCTATCACCATGAAGGTACATATAATGACACTGGCATCCAAATACACAGCCCTTCTCTCTATATTTAGGAAGACATGCATGTCCTGTTTCAAGCTGATAATTATAGCAAGTGATACAGAAGAGTCTTAGGCTAAACTGGTTGGGGTGCAGTGTTAGAAGCCCTGTCCTTGGACCCATTCATTTCTATTTTGGAAATAAGGGAATTGTGTAGCATTGTATGTTTCCAGGGAACAACATGGCATCTTGGTATTCAGGTTTAAGGCACCTGCTGCTGCCCCACTCCCCACTTTGCCCACAGGTACTCTGTGTCCATGAGAACAAGTGTGGGGCTTGCTGGCCTTTGTGAATTAAAAATACAGCTATTGCTATGATTAGCCATGTAATCACATCCACTTCCCTTACCCCACAAAGTCATTCATGATGTTCCTACTGACTAACCCATACCATTCTTTGTAAATTCTTATCAGAAATGCAGCTTTATCTCTGTCCTTTTAGTAAATCTGTGGCAGTCAAATAACTTAGAGAGTTATTATTTTGTTGTTTAGTAAGCAATACCTATATATGTGTCTCTCTTGGCTCCATTTTTACTTCCATGGATTTTAGATTTTTCTCCTTCGCCTTTTTCCTGCCTTTATTCACAGGTTTGTTATTTTGCATTTGAGGTTTGCAATTTTAAAAATGCACATTTGACTTCAACTGTGCAAAAAGAAGACCTTAAATGTGAGGAGAAAAAAAAATCTGTTCTTTTTAGTATGCTCCCCATTACTTCGGTAATTTGCTTTGACTGGGCTGTGCACTGTTTTTGGACAAAAAACCCAACAACAGAATCTAAGACTCCAATTCATTAGCATGAATACCTCCAGGAGTGCTGATGTCATAGGTCCTTGGAAGGAGCCACACTGTTGACATCGCTCTGGTCATTTCGTTGCCATGCAGCAGCACAAAGACAGGGTGATGAGAAGGTAGTTTTTAGAAAGGTACAGTACGGTAGTCATACTAAACCCACGATGAGCAAAGGGAGTGGGGAGTGTTATGTACACGGTTTTAGTTACACTGAACCTTTATTACAGTGGCTGGCAAAGTGGTTGGCACATCGGAAGAACCCTTCAAATATACCTTCAGAGATTTCGCTGAACACTGGTGACTTGTCCATATGGGTTAACTGTTATTGCCTGCATAATTTAACTAAAGTTTAGTTTGATTTAAACTGAGTTATAATGAGTTTTTTAAAAGCTGGTTGATCTTACTTTATAATGAAATTCTTAATTTTGAGTTCTGTGAAAGATATTTTAAGCGTATTTAGAAGAAAAACCATGAATTAAAAGAAGGCAAGGGATGCGTATTTTACTCATTTGTGTGTTGGGTGTACTGGGGACTTAACTCAGGGGTACTCTGAGCTACACTCCTAGACCTTTTTTATTTTATTTTAGGATAGGGTGTCATAAGTTGTTGAGGTTAGCCTCCTTTCTTTTTCAGCCACCTGAGTTACACCACCATGCTTGGATGATTTTAGTCTTAAGATTTGCCAATATTTTTGTGAATTAAGGCAAATATTTAAGTGCCCATGTCTCAGTTTCTTCCTAAATAATAATACTTCTCTTATTACCCCATAATTGTTATGATAATAAAATAAGAGCATAGTTAGGAAAGTTATTTGAAAAATTGATAATCCTTATGCAGGGATAGGAGTTACTATTATAATGTCATACTTCTGGGACATAAAATAGACAAAGTATGCCATTTGGGTCTCTCTTCCATACATGCAAGTACACATTTTAGCATATACAGAACGTGGAACTAGACATTTCAGGGTATGCCAAGAGGGGTGGGATACATGATTATCATTCCATAAGTTTACCTTTGTGTAGATAACAAAGAAAGAAAATAAGCCAGAATTTGGTAAGAGAGTTAAGATATAAGTAGACTGTGGAGGAGAGAATCTGAGAACACACACACACACACACACACACACACACACACACACACACACACTTCAACTTAAAAAATTATATTGGGCTTTTTCAAGATGACGGACTAGAGGGTGGCTGCATTTCATGTTGCTCCAGGACTCAGGATTCACGAAGAGGAGATATTAAGAGACTTGGGACCAACTCAAAGCCGCCGGGTGAGTCTCTCCTGTTGGGGAGGCGTCCTGGATGGGGCAGTAGTCCCGGAACGCAGGGAACTTTGTGAAGTAGAGCTGCCCGGCGAGACACCCCTCCCCCTGCTGGAGCAGTGAACTCAGACAACTGGGAGCATCGTAGAGGAGGCTGCTCAGCACAATGCTTGGACTCAGAGCAACCCACTGGAGCTCTGGGTGGCTGCCCAGAGGAGGTGCGTGGCGAGCTGTTTGGACTCAGAGCAACTGCTCCTGAACACTGCGGGGCTGCCTGGAGGAGGAGGAGGAGTGTGGCGGGTCACTTGGACTAGGAGTGACTGCACCAGGGCTACGGGCAGTTGTCAGGAGGAGGATGCATGCGGCAGGTCGCTTGGACTCAGAGCGACCACTCCTGAACACTGGGGGGCTGCCTAGAAGAGGAGGAGAGTGTGGCGGGTCACTTGGACTCGGAGTGACAGCACCAGGGCTACGGGCGGTTGTCGGGAGGAGGAGGTGTGCAGTGAGTTGCTTGGACTCTTAGCGACTGCACTGGAACACCTGGTGGCTGCCTGGAGGAAGGGGCATGCGTCTGGTCGCTGGGGCTCACAGCGACTGTACGGGGCTCCAGGTGGATGCTCAGAGGAGGGGCCGCATAGCCAGGTGATTAGGTGAAGAGCAGGGTCCCAGGACCTAGGAGGCTTCTTGGTGGAAGAGCCGCACAGAGACAAGCTGAGGGGCGGAGCGAAGGTTCCAGGACTGCGGGCAGATTCTCTGAGGAGGGGCAGCCTAAGGAGACTCGTCTGCAAAGGGTGAGGCTCCCAGGCCCAGGAGGTAGGTCCGGGCCCCTGGGAACGTTGCAGAGGAAGGCAGCCCAGCCCAGGTGGTAGTTGTGGATTGAGGGGAACCTCTAGGAGGATAACTGACCAGCGAGACCTCCCCACTGGGTGAGTCTTCCCTGCCGGGTGAGGTTTTCCCACAAGGATGGTAAAACCAGAGACACAGGCCCAAACAGGCCTTCCCACAGCCTGCAGCCTAGTTCCCCTTTGGATGACCATTGGTCAAAAGTGGAGGCACCTCTGCCCACTAGCAGGGAATATACCCCACCTAAAGGCCATCACCCCTAGAGAGGCAGCTTCTTGTGGAGCACCGTGCTATCAACTTCCTCCAAGACTTCAGCCTACTGAAGGCTAAGAGGGGATATACTAGAAATCTTCAGGGACATTATAAGTCAATAGAGGAAATCTGCAATATCTCAGCGGTCCATTGATACGTGAACAATATGAGAAAACAAGGGAAGAAAATGCCCCAAACAAATCTAGATGTTACATCAATAAAACCCAATGACAGCATGGAAGAAAGGGAGTTCAGAATGAACATAATTAAAATGATCAGAGAAGCAAATGACGAGATGAAAGAGCAAATGCAGGCACTGAATGATGAGATGAAAGAGCAAATGCAGGCATTGAATGATCGCACAAATCGACAATTAAAAGAGCAAATACAGGAAGCAAAAGATCATTTTAATAAAGAGTTAGAGATATTAAAAAAAAACAGAAATCCTTGAAATGAAGGAAACAAAAACCAAATTAAGAACTCCATAGAAAGCATATTCAATAGGATAGAACACCTGGAAGACAGAACCTCAGATATTGAAGACAAAATATTTAACCTTGAAAACAAAGTTGACCAAACAGAGAAGATGGTAAGAAATCATGAACAGAATTTACAAGAATTATGGGATATAATGAAAATGTCAAATTTAAAAATTATTGGGATTGAGGAAGGCTTAGAGAAACAAACCAAAGGAATGAACAATCTATGCAATGAAATAATATCAGAAAATTTCCCAAATCTGAAGAACGAAATGGAACCAAGTACAAGAGGCTTACAGGACTCCAAATATAAAAAATTACAACAGACCCACACCAAGGCACATTATAATGAAAATATCTAACATACAAAATAAAGACAGAATTTTAAAGGCCGCGAGAGAAAAGAATCAAATTACATTCAGGGGAAACTAATAAGAATATCAACAGATTTTTCAATCCAGACCCTAAAAGCTAGAAGGGCCTGGAACAACATTTTTCAAGCCCTGAAAGAAAATGGATGCCAAGCAAGAATCTTATACCCAGCAAAACTTACCTTCAAATTTGACAATGAAATAAAATCCTTCCATGATAAACAAAAGCTAAAAGAATTTACAAAAAGAAAGCCAGCATTACAGAACATTCTCAGCAAAATATTCCATGAGGAAGAAATGAAAAACAAAGAAGCAAATCAGCAAAGGGAGGAATTATCCTAAAGGAATTGTCAAATAAAGGAGGAACCAAGTTGTGTCAAAAAAAATAAATAAATAAAATGTTAAAAATGATCCAAATGACCAGGAATACAAATCATATCTCAATAATAACCCTGAATGTTAATGGCCTGAACTCATTAATCAAAAGACATAGACTGGCAGATTGGATTAAAAAGAAAGATCCAACAATATGTTGCCTGCAAGAGACTCACCTCATAGAAAGAGATACCCATAGACTAAAGGTGCAAGGATGGGGAAAAACATACCATGCACATGGACTCAGCAAAAACTGGGGTATCCATCCTCATTTCAGATAATGTGGTCTTCAAGCCAAAGTTAGTCAGAAGGGATAAAGAAGGACATTTCATACTGCTTAAGGGAAGCATAAATCAGCAAGACATAACCATCATAAACATCTATGCCCCAAACAGTGGCTCATCCATGTATGTCAAACAAATCCTTCTCAATTTCAGAAACCAAATAGACCATAACACAATAATACTAGGTGATTTTAACATGCCTCTCTCACCACTGGGCAGATCTTCCAAACAAAAATTGAATAAAGAAACCATAGATCCCAATAACACAATCAATAATTTAGACTTAACAGACATTTATAGAATATACCATCCAACAAAGAGCAAATACATTTTCTTCTCAGCAGCACATGGATCCTTCTCTAAAATAGACCATATATTATGCCACAAAGCTAATGTTAGCAAATACAAGAAGATAGAGACACTACCTTGTATTCTATCAGATCATAATGGATTGAAATTAGAAATAAATGAAAGAGTAAAAAACAGAAACTACTGCAACACCTGGAGATTAAACAATATGCTATTATATGATGAATAGATAACAGAAGATATTAGGAAGGAAATTAAAAAATTCTTAGAGGTAAATGATAACAAAGAAACATCATATCAAAATCTCTGGGACACTATGAAAGCAGTACTTACAGGAAAATTTATTTCATGGAGCGCATTCAATAAAAGAAGTAAAACTCAACAAATAAATGACCTAACACTACAGCTCAAAACCCTAGAAAAAGAAGAACAGACCAACACCAAAAGTACTAGAAGACAGGAAATAGTTAAACTCAGAGCTGAAATCAATGAAATTGAAACAAAAGAAACAATACAAAAAATTGACAAAATAAATAGTTGGTTCTTTGAAAAAATAAACAAAATTGATAAACCTTTAGCCACACTAACAAAGACGAGAGAAAACCCAAATCACTAAAATTCGTAATGAACAAGGAAATATCACAACAGACGTGAGTGATATACAAAACATAACTAGAAACTATTTTGAAAATCTATATTCCAACAAAATAGAAAATTTCGAAGACATCAACAGGTTTCTAGAGACATGTGAATTGCCTAAACTGAACGAGGAGGACATACACAATTTAAATAGACCAATTTCAAGTAATGAAATAGAAGAAGTCATTTAAAGCCTACCAACAAAGAAAAGTCCAGGACCAGATGGGTTCTCAGCCAAGTTCTACAAAACCTTTAAAGAGCTCATTCCAATACTCCTCAATGTATTCCATGAAATAGAAGAGGAGGGAACCCTCCCAAACTCATTCTATGAAGCCAATATTACCCTGATACCTAAACCAGACAGATACACATCAAGGAAAGAAAATTTCAGACCAATATCCTTAATGAACATCAACCCAAAAATTTTCAACAAAATTTTAGCAAATCGCATACAAAAACATATTAAAAAGATAGTGCACCAAGATCACGTGGGTTTCATCCCAGGGATGCAAGGTTGGTTCAATATCAGGAAAACACTAAATGTAATTTACCATATCAAGAGACTTAAAGTCAAGAATGACATGATTATTTCAATAGATACAGAAAAAGCATTTGATAAAATACAGCATCCCTTCATGCTCAAAACACTAGAAAAAAGTAGGGATAGTGGGAACATTCCTTAACATTGTAAAGGCCATCTATGCTAAGCCCATGGCTAATATCATTCTAAATGGTGAAAAACTGAGAGCATTCCCCCTAAAAACTGGAACAAGGCAGGGATGCCCTCTTTCACCACTTCTATTCAATATCATCTGCGGGGGCACCTGGCTCTCCTTGCAGTGCTTGACAGAGTTCCACTCAAGGATGATTGCAGAGACTCATCCTAAAACGATTGTAGCCAGATGTATGCCTCCCTAACTTGGATGTTATTCTGTGGAGTTTTCCTAATAATATATTACTCACTTCAGTCTGAGGATCTTGCTAGAGGTGATGGGAATAATTCTACAAATTTCCAGAAAAACATTAAGGAGACAAAACACATGTTGAAACCATGTGATGTTAACCTCACTACAGGAGAATGTTTTTATTATGTTAAAAATCAAACACTGCATTTACTGGCACAGCCAGAACCTGTTGGGGTACAGAAATTTATATATAACAATGTTTCCCCAAGTTCTAAGCACAAAGCATCTCCCACAGTAGTTACTAGATATGGACTAGCTTATTTTATCTATGGCAAGCCCTGGTACCCCCCCTAAAGGTAAGCCCTTAGAGAAGGTAGATATAGATCTCCCCCTGTCTCCTACAGGGTGGTTTAATTCAGATGATGGTTTTGTTTATGTGTGGTGGTAAGGTAAAAGAATAAGGTTTCACAATATTCCTTCCTTCAAAGAATATGTCACCCCTATAATAAACGTTGGTACATAATAACCATTGGGACCGCTGCCCTCCTGAAACCCTTAATTCAGCAATTTAGATATTAACCAAATAGACCTAGTAGAAATGGTCACATGACGTTATTTGTCTATCGCTTTACCGCAAAAATAGTAAGAATAGTCTTAGGTCATATAGAGTTTAGATATTAAGGAAATAAGCATTGTATTAGCTCATTAATGTAGTTAGATATGCTCAAAATAATTGTGATTAAGGATAATCTGTAAGGTTACTGTTTTCTCATAATCTTTCAGTACAAACAATTTTTGCCTATGCTTTGGAAACTTCTTTGATTTTATTAGTCACAAGCCTGTTATCATAGCCTGAAGAAAAATGTATACAAACCCAGCCTTCCCCAGAATAAAGTGGGATTGATTGCACCAGAACTAGAGTCTGTGTCTTTCATTCTCTCTCCATCGCCAACGCTGTCTCCCGCATCCCGTTTACCGGTGTGGAACCCATGAACTCCTGCTAGGGCTGGACCCCGGAAATCATCCTTGAAACTCTAGCCAGAGCAATTAGACAGACCAAAGAAATTAAAGGGATACGAATATGAAAAGAAGAACTCAAACTATCCCTATTTGCTGATGATATGATTATATACTTAGAGGAACCAGGAAATTCCACCAGAAAACTTTTAGAACTCATAAGTGAATTCAGTAAAGTAGTGGGATATAAGATCAATGCGCATAAATCTAATGCATTTTTATACATAAGTGATGAATCTTTGGAAAGAATAATTAGGAAAACTACCCCATGCACAATAGCCTCGAAAAAAATAAAACACTTGGGGAATCAATCTCACAAAAGAGGTGAAAGACCTCTACAATGAGAACTACAGAACACTAAAGAAAGAAATTAAAGAAAACCTTAGAAGATGGAAAGATCTCCCATGTTCTCGGAGAGGAAGAATTAATATTGTCAAAATGGCCATACTACCTAAAGTGCTATACAGATTCAATGCAATTCCAATTAAAATCCCAATGACGTACCTTACAGAAATAGAGCAAGCAATATGAAATTCATCTGGAAGAATAAGAAACAGAATAGCTAAAGCAATCCTTAGCAGAAAGAGAGAAGCAGCGGGTATCACAATACCAGATCTTCAACTCTACTACAAAGCAATAGTAACAAAAATGGTATGGTATTGGTACCAAAATAGAAAGTTAGATCAATGGTACAGAATAGAGGACACGAACACAAACCCAAATAAATACAATTTTCTCATACTAGACAAAGGGGCCAAAAATATGCAATGGAGAAAAGATAGCCTCTTCAACAAATGGTGCTGGGAGAATTGGAAATCCATATGCAACAGAATGAAACTAAACCCATATCTCTCACTGTGCACAAAACTAAACTCAAAATGGATTAAGGACCTCGGAATCAGACCCTGCAGATTATAGAAGAAAAATTAGGTCCAGATCTTCAACATGTTGGCTTAGGACCAGACTTCCTCAACAGGACTCCCATAGAACAAGAAATCAAAGCAAGAATCAATAAGTGGGATAGATTCAAAGTAAAAAGCTTTCTCTCAGCAAAGGAAACTATCAGCAATGTGAAGAAAGAGCCTACAGAGTGGGAGAAAATCTTTGCCATTCATACTTCAGATAGAGCACTAATCTCCAGAATCTATAAAGAACTCAAAAAACTCTACCCCAAGAATGCAAATAACCCAATCAACAAATGGGCTAAGGAAATGAATAGACATTTCACAGAAGAAGATCTACAAGCAATCAACAAATGAAAAAATGTTCAACATCTCTAGTAATAAGAAAAATGCAAATCAAAACCACCCTAAGATTCATCTCACCCCAATTAGAATGGCGATTATCAAGAATACAAGCAACAACAGGTGTTGATGAGGATGTGGGGAGAAAGATACACTAATACATTGCTGGTGGTGCTGCAAATTAGTGCAACCACTCTGCAAAGCAGTGTGGAGATTCCTTAGAAAACTTGGAATGGAACCACCATTTGACCCACCTATCCCACTCCTTGGCCTATACCCAAAGGACTTAAAATCAGCATACTACAGAGATAGCCACATCAATGTTCATAGCTGCTCAATTCACAATAGCCAGATTGTGGAACCAACCTAGATGCCCTTCAATTGATGAATGGATAAAGAAACTGTGGTATATATATACAATGGAATATTACTCCACCATGAAGAATGATAAAATTATGGCATTTGCAGGCAAATGGATGAAATTGGAGAATATCATGCTAAGTGAGATAACCCAATCTCAAAAAACCAAAGGACGAATGATCTTGCTGATAAGTGGATGATGACACATAATGGGGGGTGGGAGGGTTTAGTGTTAGGGTTAGAGCTAGGGTTAGGGAGGGTGGAAAGAATGGAGGAAGGAAGGACTGTATAGAGGGAAAAGAGGGGAGAGGTGTGGAGGGAAGGGAAAAAATAACAGAATGAATCAAACAACATTACCCTATGTAAATTTATGATTACACAAATGGTACGCCTTTACTCCATGTACAAACAGAAAAACAACACGTATCCCATTTGTTTACAATAAAAAAAATTGTAAAAAAATTATATTAATGGATTATCAAAGTAATTTATGAATCTTTCTTTTTCTTCTATTCTCTCTTTTTTTTCTTTTAGTCTCTTTTAATTCTGACCTCATGTATATCCTCAATTGACAGTGCTAAGGCAAGGAGACTTTTGCTATTCTTAATATCATATTTAATACAAACCAAACATAATCAAAATCAAGATTATATCATAAAGCTATTAGCTGCCAAAGAAATTTTGAATTATTGAAATTATATATTCTGTTCTTTCTGAAAAGAACTTATATTTTTCATATGCTCCTGTTATGTTTTGATTTTTAATTGATGTAATTGCATAATCACATTTTATTAATTAATATTCGATTATGAAAAAGATCATTTTTACATTATCTGTTATGGAATAAATTATATAAATTTCATGAAGAAAACTCACCATGATGAAGTTAAAAATTTCAATGTAAATCCAGTCCTTTCCACCATTAAAAATTCCCTTTGCTTTCAGATTTTGTTTACATTTCTATTTTGTATATTTTAAAATAATTTTAATATAAAAGATAAGCTTAATGATTCAGGAAACTAGAAAAATGTGATTATTTCTGCTAAATTTAGATTTATCTTTAGTAAAATAACATTAGTACTGGGACAGAATACTTTGGACTTTAAGAAGTTATTTCTACTAAATATTTGGCTTATGTGGCTTGATTTGAGGATCTAATATTTAATTGTTATACAAATAAAGGAGATTTTCACATTTCCTTTATGTATGCTGCAATAGCAAAAGTCTTAAAATCAAGTTGAGTTTTGAGATTTTTTTGAGCTTGCAATGTCTGAGTAATTTTCTAATTTTGAAGGTCTGGTCCATTCACTCAAGGCGAATAATTTCAAGGAGCTTTTAGGTGGGAAATAATAGTCAAATGACTCATTGGCTGTAGAGATTCTGACAAAATCAAGAAAAGTAGGACCCAGAGAAGTAGACGAATGTGGGATTCTCTTCAATGCAATATTTGACAAATGTGTATTGAGTTTCTACAGTACCAGGCACTGGTACTTAGGCATTGGTACCAACAAACTAGCTGGTTGCGATGCATGAGAATTTTACATTTCAATATGAGGTGAATACTGAATGAGTAAGAAAATACATCATGGCAAACTCTATAAAGAAAGTAGGCATGGCCATAGATAATAACTAATGTGAGAAAACTTCTTTTTAGAAAGGACAGTCTGAGAGTAACACATTTGTGCTGAGACATCTCATATACAGGAATAACCAACGATAGAAAAGTATAAAGGACAGTTTCAGGCAGATGAAACTGCAAGTTTAGTTTTACTTGTTACTTTGAGGCAAAAAGAATGTGCCATGGTTGAGGAATTGACAAGAGAACAAGTCGGCCCGAAGCTTAGTGAAGCTTAGTGATGATGGAAGGTGGACTATGGATAGAAGCTTGAGTTTTATTTCAAATGAAATGGGAGGTGAATTAAATGGCTGTAAGCAGGAGGTGAATAATCTGGTTTAATACTAAAAAATAAGAAGTATCACTGGGGCAAATGATCTTCTCAACTTTGACTTAAAATCGAACACAGGAAAGCAAAGCTCTGAGATGTTTGGTTGATATAATGTATTGCTTTCTGAGTTGGATTTCCAGTTTTAGGATCAAGGGGCTATATTCGATTGCTTAGTAGCTCTGTCCATACTATGTGCTTTGTCAAACCAAGTTGAAGTGTAAGAGGGTTGAAATTGACAAGTGACACTAGCAAGATGGAAGAATAAGAGTTTTATACTGTCATGTTCCCACAGTGTGCCAATTTTTACAACCAGCCATGGAAAAGAGAAACTGCAGGAGTCTAGGAGTTCAGTGAAGTTTCAGCACATCATTGGATAAGAAAATCCCGAAACAGATGTTGTGAAGAGGGTAAGAAGAAAGTTTCACCGTGCCTGCATTACCCCTTTCCCAGGGTGGCATAGGGATAATGAGACCCCTTCAGCCCATGAACCCTCCCATGGAAGAAAGTGAGAGCATAGAGAACCAGTGTCCAGCTCCCCAAGCTCTAAAGGATGTTTTCCAAGAGGCCCATTTCCTTCTTTCCAAGCCCCAGATAATGAGGGGATAAGCATGGCTGAGTAAAAGGGAGAGGATGGTGCAGTAGGGACTTGAATCCATCAGGGATTGAAACTCAATGAAAGCCTGCATATCTTACTAACCAGCTTGTGGACTCTTACAGGAACCCTACCCACAAGCTACTTAGGACATCTGGGGACTACACAACTGGCCCATAGTTTCCTCCAATATCTCACATGCTTCATTTTCCCATGTTGGCCAGCTCCCTAGGAATGTCCCATCTCCAGAATGGAAAATGTGAACCTTTGCAGATGGCCTATGAGCCCATTCAGTTGATTGGCTCAACTCCGTAGGATCAGGAGCACAAACTTGTATATTTCAGGGTACTGCCCTAGGAAAAGTAAATGGGAGGCTCCAGGAACCTGGCTTGGCTTTGCAGTAACAAAAGAAAGCTTACCACATTCAAAATTCCTCCTATCTTGAGAAAGAACAAGAAAGATGGAATGGGCCACATCTAGAGAAAAGATCTGAAAAAGCTTCAGAATCCCCTAGCCAGGCAAACTGGTGAATTTCCAGAAGGCATTCAGTAAAGACTCAAAGAAATGACCTCTCCAAATAAGAAGACAACAACACAAGACTTAGAAGGACATGAAAGATGAGGAAAATGACACCACCAAAGGAAAACAATAATTTTCCAGTATCTAGATCAAAAGTAATTTACACATTTCCTAACAAACAATTCAAATTAATTGTTTTAAGGGTGCTCAGTGAGCTACAAGACAACACAGAGAGACAATTCAACACAATGAGAATCCTAATAAAGAGATAGAAATAATTCTAAAAATCCAGAAATTCTGGAGCCAAAGAATACAATAAATGACATGAAAAATGCAGAAGAAAGAACTTCAATAGCAGACTTAACCAAGCAGAAGAAAGGTTCTGAAATAATATAGTCACAGGAGGAAAAAAAAATGAAAAAGAATGAAGAAAATTTGCAAAATTTATGGAACATCACCAAAAGAAATAATACATGCATTATGGAATTCCAAGGAAAAAAAGAGTTGAAAGGGGGAGAAAGCTTATTTAAAGAAACAGTGCCTGAAAACATCCTAACCCAAAGAGGAATTCACTGAGTCATACCATAATTAAGTTGTCAAAAATCAACAAAAAAGTGAAGATCTTGAAAACAGCAAGAGACTCATTATACATAAGGGAACTTCTATTAGACTAATAGTAGATTTTTCAGCAAAAAACTTTGCAGGTCAGAAGAGAGTGGGTTGAAAAAAAGAAAGAACAAACTTCCAACCATGAATACTTTGCCAGCAATGCTGTGCTTCAGAAATGAAAGAAAGATAAAGATTTTGCAAAAGAAAAAAAGAAGAAAAATGAAGCAGTTCATACTACTGTATCTGCCTTAAAAAATATTAAAAGGAGTTCTGCAAGATCATAAGAAAGGATACTATTTAGTAACATGAAAATATAAGAAAGTATAAAACTCACCAGTAAAAGTAAAAACAGACAAATTTGGAATAGTCTAATACTACAATATTGGTGTATAGATCAATTTTAATTCTAGTATAAAGACGTACTAATTCTAGTATTTTAGAAGTACTAAAAATAACTATAATTTGTTAATGAAAACACAATAAAAAAGAAGCAAATTGCACATCAAAAACTTAAAATGTGACAGGGGAATAAAAATGTAATTTTTGAATGTGATTATGATTAGCTTGTCTTTAGCTTTGAAAGACTGTTTTAATTGTAAGATTTTTGTGTAACCCTTGTGATGAGTACAAAGCAAAGATCTACAGCAGATTTACAAAAGAGAAAGGAATAAAAATATATCACTACATAAATTCTTCACATCACAAAGAGAAGAAGAAGAAGGAAAGGAACAAAATAACTACAAAAGTTAGAGAAGAATTAACAAAATGGCAATAGTAAGTCCTTTGTCAGTAATTAAATTTGCACAGATTAAATTCTCCTATCAAAAGATAAAGATTGACTAAATGTATATAAACCCAAGAACCATGTATATGCTGTCTATAAGATACTCATTTCACCTTTAAGAAAATACATAGGCTGAAAGTTAAGGAATAGGAAAAGATATTCCGTGCAAACAGAAAAGAGACCAGAGATAATCGTGTGTGACAAAATGGGCTTTAAGATAAAAAATTTAATAAGAAACAAATGTCTTTATAAAACAATAAAGGGTCAGTTTAACAATATAATCAAACAATATCATTACACATGGACCCAACGTCAGAGAACCTAAATATACGAAGCAAATATTTGAAGTGAGATATAGGTAGCAATACAATAATAGTAGAGGACTTTAATACTCCACTTTTAGCAATGAACACATTATAAAAACAGAAAAATCAATAAAGAAACATTGGATTTGAACTACATTTTAGAATGATCCTAACAGACATGTGGAACATCTCATCAAACAGCATCAGAATACACAATCTCATCAAGTGTACATGGAACATTCTCCAAGTTTTATAATGTTAGGGCATAAACAAATCTTACCAAATGAAAAGATATTGAAATCATATCAAGCTGATATGGAATGAAATAATTAACAAATAACAAAAGAAGAAACAGACAATTCACAAGTATGTGGAGATTAAACAACATACTACTGAAAAACCAATGGGTCAAAAAAGAAACCAAAAGGGAAATATCAGAGCAGAAAAAAATGAAATGTTGACCAGAAAAACAATAGAAAAGATAAATGAAACCAAGAGTTGGTTTTTGAAAAGCTAAACAAAATTTGTAAGTCTTCAGCTAGCCTAACTAAGAAAAAGAGAAAAAAATGAACAAAACATAAATGGAATAGAACATATTCCAATTTACATTGCAGAAATGGAATCATAAGAGACTATTATGAATAGTTTTATGCCAACAAATTGGATAATCTAGAAATTAACAACCTACCAAGGCTTCATCATGAAGAAATAGAAAATTTGAACTACTAATAACAAGTGAGGAGACTGAATGAGAAATCAAAACTTCTCTGAACCAAGAAGTGCCCAGGGTTAGGTGCCTTCAATGATGAATTCTATCAGAAGTTTTAAAAAGAATTAATTCTAATCATCTCAAACTCTTCCAAAAAATTGAGGAGAAAGGAGTGCCTCCAAACTCATTTTACAAGGCTAGAATTACCCTAGTAACAAAGCCAGATAGGGACAGTATGAGAAAAGAAAATTATGAGACAATATCCCTGATAAGCAGGAGATGGAAAAATCCTCACCAAACCAAGTAAATAGCACATTAAAAGGATCATGTAGCATAATCAAGGGGAGTTTATTCCTAGGATCCAAGGATAGTTCAATATATGCAAAGCAGTAAGTGTAATATTTGACATTATGGAATGAAGAATAAAAATCATATGATCATGTAAATAGATGCAAAAAATCAATTGACAAAATTAAACATTCTCTCACAGTAAAAATTCTCTACAAATTAAGTATAGAATGAGTGTACCTTAATAGAATTAAGGCTGCATTTGACAAGCCTATAGATGATATATTCAATGGTGAAAAGATAAAAGTTTTTCCTCTAAGATCAGAAACAAAACAGGGTTGCTTACTCTCCCTCTTTTATTCAACCTAGTACTAGAAGTTCTAGCTAGAGCAATCCAGTAAGAGAGAAAGAAGAGTCATACAAATTGTAAAGGAAGACATTGTCTCTGTTTGCAGATAGAACAATCTTATTTATAGAAAACTACAATGACTCTTCCAAAAAGTTATTACAACTAATCAACACATTCAATAAAGTTACAGGACACAAAATCAACATACAAAAAGTAGGAACATTTCCATGCATTAATTACACTAAAGAAATTAGGAAAAAAATTATTTTTCAAAAGCTGCAGAAAAATACAAATAAAATGCTGTTGAATAAATTTAACCAAGGAGGTGAAAGATCTGTACACTGAAAACTATAAAACAATGATGAAAGAAATTGAAATGGACACTAATAAGTGGAAAGATATTTTATATTCATGGAATGGAAGAATTAATATCATTAAAATGTCCATATTACCCAAAGTGAATTACGATTCAATGCAATACTTTCAAAATCCCAGTGCTATTTTTCTTTTTTTTTTAAAGACCAAATTTAAAATTTATTGGAATAGATAAAGATGCAGAGATACAAACCAAAGGAATGCACAATCTTTTCAATGACATAATATCAGAAAACTTCCCAAATCTAAAGAATGAAATGGAAAATCAACTACAAGAGGCTTATCAGACCCCACATGTACCAAAAGTACGACAGACCCACACCAAGCCTCATTATAATAAGAATGACTAACAAATAGAATAGGGATATAATTTTTTGTAATTGTAAACAAATGGGATACATGTTGTTTCTCTGTTTGTACATGGAGTCAAGGCATACCATTTGTGTAATCATAAATTTACATAGGGTAATGTTGTTTGATTCATTCTGGTTTTTTTTCCCTTCCCCCCCCACCACTCCCACCCCTCTTTTCCCTCTATACAGTCCTTCCTTCCTCCATTCTTGCCACCCTCCTTAACCCTAACCCTAAACCTAACTCTAACCCTAACGCTAACCCCTCCCACCCTCATTATATGTCCTCATCCGCTTATCAGCAAGATCATTTGTCTTTTAGTTTTTTGAGATTGGCTTATCTCACTGCCATTTTTCATAGAAATAGAAAAGTAAAGTTCCTAATATTTGTATGGAAATACAAATGAGCCCAAACAGACAAAGCAATGTTGATGAGGAGCCAAGATAGAATCATTGTACTCTTTAATTTCAAATTATAATACAAAACTATAGTAATCAAAATAGTAGGGTACTTGAATAAAAACAGACTCAAGAACACATGCAGAACACACAGTCAAGAAATAAACCTACACTTGCACAGTCCACTGATCTTTGAAAAAGACACCAAGAATACACTACTGGGAAAGGTGCTGGGAAAACTGAATATCTTACTTATCAATCAGACTTCCATAAAGCTAGAAAAAACTTTTGAATAAAATCCATTCAAAAATTTTTGAATGAAATTGGGTCGTTATCTTACTACCCACACAAAAAATAACTCAAAAAGGATTAAGGATTAAACTTTAGTTGTGAAAATCTAAACCAATAGAAGAAAACAGGGGAAAATCTTGGCAATAGTGTCAGCAATGATTTTTTGGATATGACACCAAAACAACAGAAGCAAAAATAAACAAGTGTGACAATATCAAATTAAAATTGTATGCAATGTAAAGGAAATAATAGCAAAATTCAAAGGTAACCTGTGGAAAGGGAGAAAATATTTGCAAACTGAATATCCAAAATTTTAAGGAATTCATACAATTCAATAAAAAACAGATTATCTGATTAAAAACTGGGCAAAGGAACCAAACATATTCCCAAAGAAAACATACAACAGGTGTATAAAAAGGTACTCAATCAACATCGCTAATAATCAGGGAAATATAAATCAAAACCACAATAAAATATCACCTCA
Organism: Sciurus vulgaris; assembly: GCF_902686455.1. NCBI lineage: Eukaryota > Metazoa > Chordata > Mammalia > Rodentia > Sciuridae > Sciurus > Sciurus vulgaris. The sequence goes on from NC_136468.1 coordinate 30,011,633, forward strand.
CACCTGTTAGGAAGGTTATTAATGAGTCCAACAAAGAAAGAGAAGAGAAAAGATAGATAGATAGATAGATAGATAGATAGATAGATAGATAGATAGATAGATAGAGACAGAGAGAGAGAGAGAGAGAGAGAGAGAGAGAGAGAGAGAGAGAGTGTGTGTGTGTGTATGTGTGTGTGTGTGTGTGTGAGAGAGAGAGAGAGAGAGAGAGAGAGAGAGATAACATGTGTTGGGGGATAACCCATCATACTGTTGGTGGAAATATAAATTGGTATGGTCATTATGAAAAACAGTATGAAAGTTCCTCAAAAAACAATCAAAAATAAAACTACATTTGATCCAGCATCCTACTTCTGAGTATATGTCTGAAGAAATTGAAATCAGCATCTTAAAGTGATATTTGCACTCCTGTGTTCATTGCTGCATATTCACAATAGCCCAGATATGGAATCAACCTAAGTGTCCATCAGTGGATGAATGGATGCAGAAAACGCATTGTATATTATAATGGAATATTATTCAGCTTTTTAAAAGAAGGCAGTCTTATCATTTGCAACAACAAGGATGAACCTTGGAAGGCCTATGCTAAGTGACATAAGCCAGTCACAGAAAGACTGCATGATATCACTTACTTGTGGAATCTAGAAAAAAATTTGAACTCATACAAATAGACATGAAGAAGTTAACAGGGTCAGGAGGGTGGGTAAAATATTGGTTAAAATATTGGTTCAAAAATAGACCAAATTATGCTTGAACAGGTACAAATGTATCACAATGAGTCTCACTTCTGTGTGTAATTATAATGCCCAATTTATATATGTATAAATTTTATATATAAATACACACAAATTTTATATATATATATATACATATATAGCCAGTCTAATAGAAGCCGGGAGTCAAGGAGTGGGAGGAGGGAAGGGAAAAGGGAAGTACCGCGGAATGAAATAAAATGGAGCATATTATATGCATATATGAACATCTCATAATGAACTCCATGATTATGTGTAATTATAATGCAAAACAGCAAAAAATACAAGCTTTCAGTTATAAGATGATTAAGTACAGCATGGTAACTACATTAACAATAATGTGCATATCTGAAATTTACTAAGAGAGTAGATCTTAAATATTCACACACACAATGATAATTAGGGAAAGCAATGGCTATCTATATTAATTACCTTGATTGTGGTAATCATTTTACAATGTATATCAAATTATCACACTGCATACCTCAAATATATACAATTTTATTTATCATTCAGATCTCAAAGAGTTAGAAAAATTTTGAATAAAAATAATAAGAAAGTTGAAATTCAAGTCAGACACTACAGATGTTAATTGAGCTATATTATACATGAATTCTCACCTACAATAAGTCAATTTGGGGGCTCTATCCTAGTAATTCCTAAATTGGGGTTTGGGGAAAGGGGAAAGAAGTTTTGTCTCTGTTTTGAATAAATTTATTTAACCATTTAATCATTAACATGGTTAGACAGTTTATTTTTCAGAATCATTAACTTGTAAAAATGAATTTCTAAGAGGGAGTGTTATACAACTCAATTGCAAGATTATTGAGTTCTTCATTCAAATAATTATAGCCTACAATTGAATAACAGAATTAGGGAAAGGCTAGCGCATTAATTTGTCTGTCTCTTTCCTCACCGGTTGCACACTTTTGTTAGTACTTCATAAAATGATGGTGGGAGAGCAAGCTTTTCTTTATAATTCTTCTTTTGAAATTTTTTTATTTCACATGTTTCTTCTGGGTGATTTTCAGAATCTCTACAGTAGTCAGCATGAAACTGTGACTTAAAGTAGATTCATGTAGGATGAATTGACATGTCTAAAATATTGTATCTCTCTGTCCAGGAAAATTATAGGTCTCAGTTTATTCAAAACATTTCTTTTGAACTAATAGAGTTTCATAGTTTCTTACTGAAATTTGGATATTTCTTATCTATTACTCAGTATTTTTTAATCTTTAATTCTTCATAAATAGAATTGTTTTTGCCTAATAATTAAATGGACTATGGTTATATTTGAATTGGTTCTTGAAAGTTAACCCTTTTTGTATATTTATTTGGATTCAACTGCTTTTCACACCTCTTTTTCTAATGATTTCAGGTTGATTTTCTTGCATATACACAATGCCATTGTACCGAGAGGATGAAAAACTTAAAAAGAAAGGTAATTAGGGCAAAAAGACATTTCTACCATGAAATACTTAGAACAAGAAATTAGTATGCAAACACCAAGGATGTCTTCTAGAAAAGCTCCCCAAATAAGTACATGTAGGTTCAGAAATAATGATGCTGAAGGGATGAACCAGAGCTAATCAAAGCCCAGAGAAAGGAGGCAAGCCAAGGGGAAAAGATGTATAGCTGAAGAGATGACCAACTCAGTCAAATTCTGCTGCTGGGCCAAGTCAGATGAGCACTAGTCGCTGACTATTGGATTCAGTAACCTTTCGTCTTGTTTTCTAGAATCTTCTCGCTAGCTGCCCAGACTTCCTTTCAGTGGTTTCTGTCTTTTTCCCCCTCTCCTGTGCTTCTCAGCACATCACAAAGATGTTATGGGAAAAAGAAATGCAGTGTGGTTATGTTTAGGGGTGCTAAACATAAATCTAGATTCCTAAATCTAGAAATGTTGCTTCCTTTTCCTATTCCTTTTCTCTCTGAAAAATCTCTCTCAGCTCATGAACTTTGACTTATTTTATGACTAAGAACCACTGATATACAAAAATCAGTTTTTCAAATGTTTCTTCTACTAAAAGAAGAAGGTCATGTGACAGCCTTGAGTAGAATTTAAAGTTTCTTTATTACAACTTCTCAGAGAATGATGGAATATCAAATGAACAAGTGGTTGAGGTGAAAGGCATAATAACCACTGTCAGAATTGACCTTTGTGGCCATTTAGAATTTTTCTCCGTTCTACTTCCTCTTAGGTCTCACTCCCCATGATGCCACCTCACATGATGTGAGACCCTCAGCAAGGGAAGTGCCAAGACACTTTGAGATGCAGCCGTCTCTTACCTCTTTGGAGCCTCCCTTTGTCTGCTGAAATATTGTAACTGGGCCTGAAATTAGATGAGTGCCAATTTCTCTTTCATTTTTAGAATCTACAACACTGTCACTTTGTGTTCTACAGTCTGAATATTCCTGACTTTTACAGTTTCAGATTCTGTCAAAATGTTTATGTTTGCAAAGCTTACCACCTTTTTTTCTTCTATATGGATTATATTTTAAAATTGGGGAGGCTAATTAATTTTTGAGCAAGGTTTATACTGACCTTAAGTTATCATCTCAGAGCAACCTAAATGAGGTATTCCTCTTTGAGTAATGCCATATTCGTTTATTCATTGGGCATGTATTTATTAGCTACTATGTGCCACATACAATGGTAATGCTCAACTAGGCAGGGGACAGATGGAGGGAGGTAGAGTTGGGCCAAGGAAGATGTATTGCTTAGCTTCGAGGAAGGAATAAAGAATAACAAAGAATATGACGTAGAGAATGACTTGAGCTGAGACTTGAAGGATGGAAGGGGGTGTTTTTTGGGTAATCTAAAAAGGGACAGGCATTCCAGGCATAGAAAATGCACACTGATCTGAGGGAAAATGACATATGTGGGACAAATTATAAAAGCTTGTTACATAGCTAGTCACAGAAAGTATTAAGGAGCCAGCAGAAAATGAGCAGATTTAGTTAGGTGTTAGAATTTGTAGGACGTTATGTTCTGAACTAAAGAATTCAGGGCCTTATTTCTTCCTTAGGACAATGGAGACGAGGAAAAGCTTTATCTTTGGGATAACCCACAATGAGTGGTATTATTCATCAGTCTCTAAAGGTCGCGTGCGTCGTCTGAACATATTGAAACATGCCCTCCCTTTGGATATTCTCCTGTACCCTCTCCCACTCGCTGTCTTCATACATCCTGCCTCCTACGGGAACACTGCCTTCTAGTGCTGCCTAAGTCTGTGTTTCCAGTGTTCTGGGAATGAGAACTACTGAGGGAGACAAAAGGAAGTTTGACAAGCAAGTTAGGTGGGAAAATATCCTGTTCAGATTCAACAATTTTGCCTCTTTTCGTTTGCAGACATTTTACATTAAAATTTAGACGTAGTTTGTATTCCAAATTAATAGGAAGTGCCACTCTCTGTTCACAAATGAACATAGACCAGCAGAAACACAGCTTTTCTCCCCATAATGCATGGCTGGAGCAGTAAATCAGGCTCTCTAAAACTTGGGAACCAATCCACTTGCTTTACCTAAAAAGTTTAAATATATGGGTTTAAAGGTTTGCAGAAATCTTATGAAAAGTATCCCCCATATTTTCTCCTCAAATCAGGCTTAGGAGTGACCAAAGACCAAAAGGTAGAAATCATGTAAACCTACATGGTATATTCATAACTGAGTATACCCAGCAATAGGAGAAAATTTTCAAATTACAAAGGAATTTATGAAATCACTTGTTAAGTAGCAAGTTCTCATAATTTGATGTATAGCAGTTCAGCCAAAAGATCTTTCAGAAACCCTTCTATTGTGTAGTAACTCTCACAAATTCTTTAGAACCCCACACGTCAAGAAAGATGAAGGTAGAAATAGCAAAAATAGCCTTAAGTTGGGCGGGACAATTTTCCTAGGGCATGGAGCCTAGGTATTTGGAGGACAACTATTTTGTAACTGTAGGGTTGGATGATCATGTCCTGACTTTCACTCCAACACAAACAATGAGACCAAATAGTCAAGTGAAGCTTTACTTGGCAAATTAATCATTGATACTAGCCAGGTTTCAAATGGAGAGTGTTAGGTTAGTGGAGCTCTCCACAGTGGCTTACAGACCTATGGCATCCTACTATCTAATGAAAATCATCTCCTCTGAGGTGTGTTTAAGTACATAATGCAACATACAAATTCAGAGAGATATATCGGCTCCTCACCCACAGAGCAGAAGGGAGCCTGTTGGAGACAGACACCACCATTTCTAGATGGAAGTCAGTTCCACTGTAACAAGCCAAAGCTGAGCACACTGAAAGCCAGCACCTTCTAGTGGGAGCAGAGCACACAGGAATGATGCCTATTTGGTTTGCTTCCCAACTTTGTATTTTTAATTCTTTCCTAAGACTTAAGTGTGCCTTGTGAATATGGGTTTGTTTTACTAACAAACTTAACCATGAGGTCCCCTACTGGCTGCAATTCTGTTTCGGAGAGGTTTGCCCCTTCATAATTATAATGATTGCTATTATTTGTTGAGCTTTTGTTATAAACAAGCATCATACTACGCCTTTTCCTCGAGGCCTCTGTGTGCAGTTGTACAGGTTGTGCCCTGCATAAGGATGCTTGGGCGAAGGGATTAGGAGACTGAGACGCACTCTTTGCTCACCCCTGTGTGTTCTTTGATGAAGGATTGCATCACCTGGAGAGAGGGTTGACCCCTTTCTAATCTGCACAAACCTACTGTCTGAAGTAGTTCTGGTTCTTTATATGCTTGATCTTATTGAATCCTCACGACCGTCTTGTAAAGTAGTGTTGAATCATTTTTTGAGGAGGAAGTCAGGCTTAGGAGTTAAGTAAAATATCCAGTGTCACATAGGTAGGGAGGGGAATAGCTTTAACCCAAACAACTTAACCATTTTTGTAGATGGTCCTGAAGTGTGATTGCTCATGTGCACAGGTGCTTACATGGTAAAATCAAAGTCCTCCCTACTCCCAACTGGAACCAGAGATGCTGTGCAGTGTCTTCCCAACCTGAGTAGTCCTAGCTCAAGTGGCCCAAAGCAGAAGCAAGCTCAGAGATGCCTCTGTGCCTAGCAAGTTTGACAATGGGCAACTGAACATGTAACCAAACCAAAAACTTATCAGACAGTGTGCTAGAGGACCCGGGCTTTCCCTGCTCATTAGGGGGTCACCTGCTATCTTAGCTTAACTTCTGTTTGCCCTCTGAACAAGAGAAGCACATTCTTCCCTCCAAAGTTCTTGTTCACCTTGTTGTCTCTCTCAGATGCCCTTCGTGTCACTCTCCCATTTCTGCCTATAGCAGTCCTGTTCCTTTAAGACTCAACTTCCACCTCCCTTCCCTGTCTCCATGGAGTTTTTATCCTTCCAGACCCCATTTCTTTTCCTCCTTTATTTCCTTATCATGTTTAGTTTATTTGCCTCCAGTCGTAATTATTTGTGTCCTTCATTACCCTCAGGCTTTATTGTAGCCTCTTTGAGGACAAGAGGAGTGACCCTTGGGCTTTGCACAATGTGGACTTTTGAAAACTGTCCGTTGAATTGAAGACCTGGGACCTAAACAGCAGCAGGAGAGCAGCAGCTCTGTCGTGTGGGCTTCATACTCCATTGTAAAAATTTCATAATACAGGGAAAGATAAGCTGGGAGTTTTAAGACAAATCCACAATGCATTCTATAGCACAATAGATTTGTTTTTAATAAAGATCTAGTGAATAATTTAATTAGTGTGATTTGTCATAATTAACTCAGCTCCCAGAAGCTGAAGGAATTACAGAGTTGCAAATCCCATGGTACCAGCCAGGTTGAAAACTTGTTCTGAGTTAATTTTTCACTTTCATTTTGACTACAATTATCTATTAAGCCCTCAGGCTAGAGGCTGGAAGAGATTAAGTAGAAGAAAAAAATAGAAAAATCACTCAGGGTATTTCTGAGAATATTTATAGTTTATTTTGCATAGAAGCAAATTGACCATAAAGAAGAATTCAGAAAACAAATATTTAACTATTGTATGTGGCAAAATAGAAATGTAATAATATTTATTTAAAACATAAACTTAAGATCCTTATTCTTAAAATTATGATGTAGAAGATATTTTTATCTAAATTTTTCCCAGTTGAACCTTGACATTATCAAAGGAAAAACATATTATTAGTTTGGAATCGATGTATTCAAATGTAATTGATAAGATAAATGTGACTCATATTTTTACATATTGTAACATTTACTATTAATATTAGTTCTTGATTCTTATCTTAACATATAAAATATTTTGAACATAAATTGCATTATAATTATTTATATTAATGAAGAAAAACAAAACTGGCTATTTCAGACAGGTAACTGAAATATGAGAAATAAAAGTTTGTGAAGTTTAAAGGTAGCAATGCTTAAGTAGCATAAACCTCTATAAAAGGAGAATGGACTATAGCATATAAAACTGTAACCATACACACAGGTCCCATTGAAAAAAATGAAGGGTTAGGTATTGAATGAAATCGCTGTGGTGGGCTGCATTCTCTCCAATGACTCAGATATTAACAGAGTCAATACAAAAGTTGGCAAAGGTCTTTATAACAAGAATAAATACAAATTATTTTTATTATTTATGACATACTTATATTTTAGGCTAGAATAACTAAAGCCTCAAATTAACTGAATCTATACAAATTAGTGGTTTGATTAATAATTGAGTTTTGAAAGTATAAAGAGAATTTTTTAATAGGTCAGGAAATGAGAAGTAGGAGGAGGAGAGGAGTAGATTTACAGACCAGCCAAATGGCAAACCTTAAAATAACAGGTATCTGGGCCAAGACAAGTTACTCCTGACAGCCTAAAAATATGCAGTTCTGATAACAGAAATAATGATGTAATTTTTGAGCAACATTGAGAATGAAAGATACACAGGAGGCTTGGAGGGATATATGTCATAATTTTTTCTAACAGACACAGAATATAAGCAGGTAATTTGTGAACCCTTAGGACAGAAACAGATAATCCAATATGGACTGTGAATGACTTTTATCATTTGAGCCTTATTTCACTCTTCCTCTATCCTCTTATTCCTCCAACATTTTAAACATAATTTCTATATGCAAGAAATCTACTTTCTTTCTTTCTTTCTTTTTTTTTTCCAAAAGGAACACTGGACTAGGAAACAAAGATCAGGATAATTCCTTTGACAGAAACACTCTTAGCAACCCTGGGAATAAGATGAAAAAACAAAACGAGGTCGATGTTGAATAGTTGCTAAGTTTATGACTAACTTAGGCAATAAAAATAGGCAAATAAAATCTTAATAGGCAAATAAAAATCTTAATAATAGGTGATTTAGTTTTATTCTGGATGGTTTAAGGCATTCAACATGTTTATTAATATTTTTGATCAATTTTTATGACCACTGGATTTTAGCAAGCAGTTTCTTTGTTATCTCTTAGACATAATTGGCCTAGAAAAATTGAACTTATTTTAAAATGAATAATGTATTTCTTATAGCAAAGATGCAAATATGCTATGAAAGATACAGAAAAAAAAAGCATGAAACTTTCCAACAGAGGAGTTACGCTCACCTGGAAAATGCTGCCACTGAGTTGATGCAAATATACTCATATTTTACCATTAATTAAAACAACAGCTATGCAAATTCATTTATGAAGGAAGATCAAATACTATTAATGCAAGAATTTAATGAGATGGAAATATAAGATGAAATTACAGCTGTGAACTCAGAAAAGAAGAAAAAATATCTTGCCAAAGTAAAGATGGAATTTGCAGGATTTTAATGAGAATAGATCCTGAAGGGAACACACACACACACACACACACACACACACACACACACACAAAGTAAAAATTAGAAAAGGTAAACGAAATGAAATGAAATGAAACACATTAAAAAGGAGAGAAGGAGAGTAAATTATATTCCTACATATATCTACAAATAAACCAGTCAAATGAAGTCCAATGAATTTTAGTTGGAGACCCTAAAGCGGGAAGTTTAGAAAAGACATAGAGAGAGAAGAAAAAAGAAACAAATTGAAAGCACACAGCTGAAGGAAATTTTTCTGAACAAAAAGATGATTAAAATTAAATACCCATAGGATATACTGTGTGTGCCATGGAAGAGTGACATGAAAAGTCAAAACAGAAAAATAACCTAGTAACGTCAGTAGATTTTAAAGATAGAAAAGAAAGTCGAGTGTGGTGGTACACATCCCAGTGGCTGGGCAGGTTGAGGTAGGAGGCTCTCCAAGTTCAAACCAACTTAGCCAGGCCCTAAGCAACTTAGTAAGATGCTGTCTCAAAATAAAAAATAAAAGGGCTGGGAATTTGGGTTCAATCCCTGGTACAGAAAAAAGATAAAAAAATGAAAAATTTGCGCTTCCAAGTTAGAATTAATTCATTTATAAAGGAAAATGCAATCTGATATAATGTCTCCAAAGCAACATCTATAAAATATTTAAGAAAACAAAATATGTCTAACCAAGTTATGTTTCAAGAATAAAGAATGCATTACAAAATCTTTGAACTTGTAAGACTCAGGCCGGTTACTTACCCAGTAATGAGAACAGTCCCATGAAATCAGGAATCTACTAGAGTAAAACTAGCTAGGAGTAAAAGGAATTGCATTAAGTCTGACACAACATAACGGAAATATAAGCATATTTAACATATGAAAGCAAACCCTAAGGAAGACAAGTTTTTACTAAAATCAGTAAAGAAGACATGCAAGGATGGAAAGAGGAAGAAAGAGGACAGTTTTATCATTTTTTTCACATACAGAAAATGTACTGTATAACAAAATTGAAAGTCGAAGAGTTCTGTGTTATAAATCTAAAGTTATACATTTACAAAATGCAAGTTTTCCTAAATATCTGATCAACTTCATATAAAAGTCAAAACAGACTCCATTGGAGGTTTTTTTAAAAAACTACTATAAACCAAGCAGATATATTTGTCATACTACTAAGTGTAAATGAGCCTAACTCATCAAGGGAAAAAAAATTAATTTAACACATTCATGGTGGAATCTTACCTGTCTTCATATTTTCTCTCTTGTGTGTCTTTAATAGAGCCCAAGGAAGATGGGTGTTGACAGAATGGAATGTGAATCCAATAGTCTTTGAGACTGAAATAAATAAAGAAGACTGTGGAGTATAAGACTGGAATTACTTAAACACATATGAGCTGCTTGTTACTGGATAAGAAATAATCCTTTCTTTAAGAAAAAATATCATTTGAAAGAAGATCTTTTATACAAAGTACAGTGTGTTAAGTAAATAACTGCACAGAGACAAGGGAAATTGATAGAATGAGGTGTAGTGTGGGAGGCCCTCAAACTTGGTCATGTGGATGTGACGTTACTGGCAATTGGAAAGTGCTGGAGTAAATGCAGTAGAAGAGTCCTTGAATGTGAACAATGCTTTTAACTGTAGTTCTAAAGCATGGTCCACAGACCATCATCATCATCACCACCTGGGAATTTCCTAGAAATTCAGATTCAGGCCCTACTCTAGACTTTATACACCAGATTACTTTACACACCTACCAGATTCAGAAACTCAGAGGCTGGGGACAGGTTGGAGCCCATGTGGTTGGGGCCCAGCATTCTGTGTTTTAATAAGACCTGGGATGATTCTAATGAAAACTACAGTGTGAGAACTACTATTTTCAAACTTGTCCTGTTCTAGGCAATTGCTTAGAAGACTGTTGCACTACTACTATATCTGTGAAGCATTCAGAAACTAGAATGGAAATGGGGTAGTTGTTTTGAGACAGTGAATCAAAAATGGAAGATGGAATTTGCTGATCAGTTTTACAGAAAAGAAAGAAATACCAAAAATGATTCCAAGACATATTTTGGAAAAAAATATGGATAAGTGTTGCCAAAATGGGACTATTTAACTGGTTAACAATCATGGGGAAAGAGATTAGTTTCACTTTTAACAGAAGCAATGCAAAAGCCATGGGTGACATGCATACTTTGGGTTGTCATACTGAATAAGATAGGATAGGTAATGGGTCCCAATTAAGTTTTTATTTTTTAATGTAAAGACCACTCCAAGAAGTTAACCTGTAGAAACATTCCAAACATTCCCACAAACTCCTGTGTCCCAGGGCTAACCAATAGCTTGATCACTTTGATCACTTTTCCAGTACTGGTTTAGCATGGATTTTGACCAATAGCCTTAACAGTTTTCCAATACCTCTTTAGGATAGATTTTGATTAATGTCCCTACCCAGAAGCTACGTAAGCCCCTAGTACACTTAAGTGGCAACCTCTATTGGGTCCCCTCTCACCCTGCAGTTCTGTCTCTCTTCTCACTTAAATAAATCATACACTTTTACACTCATGTTTCCTCATCTGTGAATTTCATTCTTTGAATTTGTGAAATAAGAGCTCAGAAAGAAATCAATGGTGAACTGCTGAGGTCTACTGTAATAAGGGGGTTGGGGTGGGGGAAGCCCACCACTGAGAGTTGCAACACAGCTATTCAGTAATCCTGAAACATCTGACTTTGCTGACCCTTGCTGTGATTAGCTGCTTCCACTAAAAGGGGCTTTCTTGGCTGCAAACACAGACTCCGCCTGCCAGCAGAGGCAGAGAATCTGGTTTTGTTTCAAACCCCAGTTTCAATATCATCAAATATTTATAAAAGGGTTTAAATAAAATGCAGTCAAAATAACCTTGTAAGTTTGTAATTTTTGCCTCCTTTTTTGACCTAAAGTAATGGTAGTTTTTTTTTTTTAAATTAATAACTCATAGTTGTGTTAAAAAATAGTATAAGTATTTCTGTAGAGCAAAAACAAAATTGAAGTTTACACTCAGGTGATGATCAAAGCTACAGACTTGTTTGTCTTTGGTCTCAAATGTTAAACATTCTAGAAAGTTGAGACTCTCTGGGTAATTGGAACAACAACAACAAAAATACTCTACTTGTGAAAAGATTCAGAAGCCAGGCTTACCACATAAAATTTATGTCCAACAACAGAGGTTAAGAAAACTATGCCACCACAGGGCCAAATATTTAACAAACCTGAGTGTCTGGGATGACAGGGAAAGGAAGATGGAAGGAAGGAGGGTCAGAGACAGTGTCCCCACCCTTACCCCATCCCTCAGAGACCAGGTTGTGGGCCAACCTGTGTCTTTGCTCAAGTGTTAGAACTCTGGTATCTCCAAGTATGATAAAGAAACTAAGTCCAGGAGCCAAAAAGTGACTTAGTTCTAGGTTGTGAACTACAGGCAAAGTACTCAGATAAAGGGGGGTTAAGGGTCAGATAAAGAAGGAGGCAGGAGGAAATTCTCCTTAAGAGAGGACTTCAAGCTAAAATTCTGACCACTAAGACCACAAAGAAAAAGCACAGAGCAAAGGAGTTGACCATCTGTGGACTGAGACATCGGAAACTGAGCACCAAACATTTTCTCCTTTGCACCTTTCTTGTCAGTTCTTTCATTTGCAGCAGCAAAAAAGAAATAATGCTGAAAATGAACATGGAATTTCAGATAATTCTTCAAGATTTTGATTTCAATTATTTTGACATTTTACCTAGAATTGGGATTCATGGATCATAAAACTCATATGGAATTACAACAAACAAACAAACACATTAAACAAATAGCCAAAGGAATCTTAGGAAGAACAAAGCTGAGTACACTGTATTTCCTTTGTTCAAGGTATATTACAGAGCTACGGTAAAAATATATGGTATTGGCCTAAAAACTAATACATGGACCAATGGAACAGAATGGAGAGCCCAGAAATAAGTTCATTTGATCTTCAACAAGATTGCCAAGGATATACATGGAGGAAGGTTAGTCTCTTTAATAAACGATACTGAGAAAACTCAATATCTTCAAACAAAAGAATTAAATTGGAACTTTATTTTGTACCATAAACAAAAATCGATGCAAAATGGGTTAAAGACTATAAATGCAAAACCTGAAAACTGTAAAACTACTAGAAGAAAACGTGGGAGGAAACCTTCTCGACACTTGTTTTGGCAATGATTTTTTTGGATATGACACCAAAAGCACAGGCAACAAGGGCAAAAAAAAGACAAGTAGGATTAGATAATACATTTCTTTGCACTTTCTACATTTTTCAAAATTGAAACACACTTCTGGTGAGGGCATAGTAAAACATCATTTCCTGAATGTACTATAAATTACTACTTTGTACTATAAATTGCTACTTTGAAAAGCAGTTTAGCAAGGAGTATCAAGGGCCTTAGCCGTTTGTATTTTTTACTTAATATTCTGTATATGGGGGCGGAATTGGGTCTATGATTTTTCTATAAATCAAAAGACAAATTGGATGAAAAACTTATTATAATTTTCTCTTAAAATATTGTTATTCTAGTGACATTGCTATGATATTTAATCACTTTCATCAGGTAAATGAAAATCCAAATATTTTGAAATTAATTTTACATAATTAACATTTTTGTATTCTTCCTTAACTCACAGATTGATACTAGTGCCCTTACCTTTGCTGTCTCAAACAATGATTGGATGCAATTAAAAATTACAAAGAGGCAAAATTTTTCTTTTTAAAAAAGTAGAATAACAGTCAAACTGTTGGGGTGCTCTATGTACAGGATTGAGAAAGTACTCCCAGCCTCATTTGTCCTCTACTAATCACAGCACATACAAAGCTGCTGTTCAATTGGAAGCTCTCAAGTATTTTCATTTTAATGGGAAATTTAGAATAATTTTTTACTTATTAATTAAAAATAGAAATGGAAACAAATATTACAACTTTTATTGAACAAAATGATCTAGAACACAGACTTAAACAGCTAGGGTGTTCTTGACCCACCATCAGGAAATAAGGACCTAGTCCAAGCATTGTGTGCTTTACAGATGGAAATATTGGCCAAGAACCAAAGGTGCTAAAGGACTTGCCTGAGCCATAAAGCTGGTAGGTTGTAGAGCTATATTCCTTTCAGAGTTCTTTTAAGATTCAACGATTTGTTTAAAAAGGCTATGTGGGTGGGAAAACTTGTTAGAAGATGGAGCACATAAGTTTCAGTGGGAATGGGAAATGGGTAGGACTTCAGAAGTAAAGATGTATGATCCTACTTGACTTTTAAATTAAGAATAAAGAAGGAAAAATTGCCCAATATCTCCCTGGGGTGTGTCTTTTGCAGAATTAATAATGACTTACCAAAGGAGTCTTCAGGCCATTCTGGTCAGGCCCATAGTTTGTCAAGGTGAGTCCGTTGAAGTCTGCGTGCAGAGGTGCGTGGGCATCCCTGCTGGGGTGAGGGCATCCCTGCGGGGGTGAGGGAGGACGCTGGGGACCACTTTTCTACTATATTCAGCTTTCCTTATTCATGTTTTGATCATCCCAGAAACAAAGACCATCGCCTGGCAGCTCATACAGTCCTCTATTAGCAACCCAGGCAGCCACCGGTGAAGGGACAGCCTAGGAACTATCAGCATGGGTGACACAAAATGGTTGAAAGAAAATGCTACTTCCATGCTTAAGAGCTGGTAATAGTTGTAAGCTTCAAATGTGGTTGACAAGGAGTAAATCACATCCCACCATACAGTACAGTTTTCTTAGACAAAGACCACAACCATAGCAATCATCATTTGCTTGCAATTTTTAATCGTCTCAGTTACCCATATGCAGGCATTTTCATCACATGCCAGGGGAATCAGTTAGACTCCCTGCACTTGCCACTAGTTTCCTCAAGGGTCTCTTCAGGGGGTTCCCTGCAATCATCATGGCTACATTTTGCTTTTAAGATATTATGAAAATTCCATTTAGCTTCCCTCTCCACCTTGCTCACTGGCTTTGAGCCACTGTGGGTGTGCCGATTCCACTTCTTGTTCAGCTGGATTTTATCATAAGTTATCCACCTTTCTTCAGCCTGTTCCTTTTCCTTGCCTACTCCCCTTCCTCTAAGCTCTGACAACAACATATTGACTCCTTAGCTTCCTTCCTTCTTTTATGGTTCCTTTAAGTCAGTTTCATAAATCCTTCAACTATTCAAAGTACATAAAATGCAATTGTATTTTAATGTCAAAATAGGGCCACATAGCCAAGGCTTCCTTGTCTAGGTATTTACCATTATTAGTAAGAACTTTTAAAAATGGCAGGTTGACTTTTTTTGGGGGGGGTGCTAGCCCTTTCTTGGATCAGATTTTTTTTCCTCCTAATAACTTGTACCCAAGATCTTTTAGCCCAAATTCCTTTTTTGTTTTATTAATTATATTTCTTCCCAAATGAGTTTGCCAGAACATCTAAAAGGAAAAAACATTTTGGTCCTCTGGGTGGTGTGAGTTGCCAGAGACTGCCATTAACACCTGTCTCTTTATCACCACCTGCTGGCGAAATCACTGCATAGCTCAAGCATGACTGAACTAGCTCAGCTAAAGGAAAAGGTGTTTTGGGATATTTCACGGTAATTCAACATTACAGGATTACCTCTAACAGAGAAAGGACAAATTGCCTGAATGTAATGTAAGACCTCTGAGACTGCTTCTTACTACATTATATGTTACATATATATTACATGTTATATACTGCAAATAAAGCTGTTCTTGTGAATGAAAGATATATTGACTATGAAATTTAGAAAAAAAATCCATAATTAAAATATTGATTTAGCTTTTCACAGCACATGGATTTATATGCAGGATACCAACAAAATGTTTAGTGGAAGTTTTCAGTTTATACACTACAAGACATGTTAAAAATTTCACTGGGATACCTTTGAAACAGCTTCTATATTTCAAGGTGGACTTTGGGGGAATCCTCGGACAATTTTCCATTCTCTTCATTCATAACTCCAGTTGTTCCTCTCCATTTTCCTTCTGTTAGTCCCAAATGCAGGCATATCACTTTAAATTTATTCTTTCATTGCCCTCCTCTACCTCTTTCTGAGAGTCCTGCCCAATGTTTCCTGTAAAGTATGACTTTTCCTCGATTTGTTTTCCTCGGGAGTCTTCCGAGGAAGGAGGCTTTGCTGGATTTGGAGATTGGGAGGGAAAGTCAACTGCAGTGACCTAGCAGCTATTGCCTCTGTATTTATGAAAAAGTTCCCTCTGGCCAAATATTTTGATGCTGAAGTTGCCTAAGGTAGTGGTACTTTCTGACCTCAGCACTTTTGTACTCACTGTGCCCTATGCTTGGAACATTCTTCAGCTTGTTTTGTGTGATGAGGTTCTTCTCTCCATGTCTCAGCACAAATGTCATGGCCTCAGAAAGACTTTGGTCCCCTTCCAATGAGGTCCCTTCCTGTCATAGTGCACTGTTCATGCCCTTTTGAAAATATTCATATTTGACAATTTTAGTATTAACTTGTTGACTTATTTGCCACTAGAACAAAACTCTATCTATGAAGCTGCCAATTTAGTTCACTGACAGGTTGCCTGGTACCTATGGCAGTTCCCGACATAGAATAAATTATCAATATGCATCTGCTAAGTGAATGATTATTTCAGTTGTTCTGCCAATTATCTAGTTTAAAAACACCATCATATTCTTCATTTCATACTTCTGAAGTCCCTGTTCTAATTTTAGCTATTTTCCCCAATTTTATCTTACTTATTTAATTTACCATTTTATACTGGATGAGATTAGCTTAAAATATAGTATCAATATTTATGATACTTTTTTTATCATATTTCAATGTTTTCTTCTTTAACTTTTATCTGTTTCTAAAAGCTAAGTTATTCATTTTTAAATAACTTGATTTATTAGCATTTCATTTATTAGAATATCCTGATTACCATTTATGTTAAGAATGTTTATTTTAATCTCATAAAATGGGTTTCTTTCTCCAACAATTTCTTTGCCTTTCATCACTTCTTTTCTTCATTGCTAATAAGTAGAGAGCAATAGCATTTGGTTGACAGAAGTGGAACTAGACAGGGCCCCAGTGGCAGTGGTGAGGTGGTCATAAATATTACTCAGTATGGGTTTTTTTTTTTCTTTCAGTAGAAAAATATGTTTAAAGTCAAGATTATACCTAATCCAAATTTGGAGAGGAGTGTTGGGTATCCTCATTTTTACATTGATTGGAACATATGGAAGCAGATAGCCACTAACAAAATGAGGTAACAGCTTTTATCTGCATTTCAGCTCATTTTCCAATGAATTTCTGCAAGTCAACATATCTGAAAAACACAAGTACCTAGTTATTACACTAGTTATTACTTTTAGGAGTGCTCATAGCATTGATAGAGAAGAAGACAGAAAAAGTCCAAATAATTCTGAATATACCTCTTATAAAGGGACAAGAAGTGGATAATATCCAAGCTGTTGGAATTTGAATATATTAGTCTCTGTTAATATTTAACTTAAACATATATTTTTTGTTTCTCAGTATTGGAGAGGAAAGCATACTCTCTGGCTCTGGTTGATTTTCATCTTTGCCTCTGGATCATGAAATTCAAGAGAAAACAAGTGAAGGCACAACTTGTCCTTGATATGTAGTTTTCAGAAATAAAACCCAGGCCCGGATAACTGAGGTGCTTTCTTCCTTTTCACTCATTTATCCTGGTTCCTCCCTCTGTGATAGGCTATGCACCAGAGCCCTAGTTTCCAGGAAATACTTTAACTGCCTAATTTTGTTAAGATGCATTACCTCACAGAAGCCTTCTCCGAGAAGCAGTGTAGGAGATCCTCACTCTTCAGTCACTTACTTTTGGAGAAAGAATTCTCTTCTTGTGTAGGCTAGAAGTCCCACAGAGAAAGTTGTGTAAAATAACATTTAGGCTCTAAATTGCCTGGCCCACTAACATTATTTACTTAAGAACTTCCCAAAAGCCATCTCATTTCTAAGGCATTTGGAACATCCACCAATAGAAGGAAATACAGTTTACCTCTTCCATCTGAGCAGGTCATATATTTGATCCCCTTGCTATACATACTAAGACATTCTAAATCTCCATTTGATATCAAAGATGCAAAGAATGATATCCCTTTGTACTTAATTCTACTGTCACTAGCCAGAGAATACCATTATCAAGTCACTGTCCCTCTGCTAAGGGATTGGCTCATAAAACTCACACATTTTCCCATCACCTGGACCTGTTCAGCTATGTAGTACCTCAGCTAAGTTCAGCCAGGTCTGTTAACCAGGTGTCTTTAGCAAATATGATGCAGCAAAAGCCTGAACCCAATGTTACAACAAATTAAAAACATATGCATCTTATATAATCACATTGTTCTATATTCTAGAACACCTTCCACAATGACAAAAATTCTTAGAATCTGGAGTGATGGGAATAAAGGCTATGACCTCATAAACTTCCACTCATCTCAATCCCAGAGGCTATATCTGTATTGTCTGGTTTGAAAAATAAGGATTTTTTCCTCCCAATCCTCATGTGACCACCTGAAAAAGAGTGATCTAGTGGGTCCATAGGTATAGATGCCAGTTCTCAGAGGAACAAATGGAAGTACCATATGGTTTGCTCCAATTTAATGATTTTATTTATGTGTGCACATATGTACAAGTTTGTAATGTGTATATATATATATATGTTAATGTATGTTTTCTCTGTCATAAATTATAAACGTGGATGACTTCACTAGATATTGAAAGTTATGCTGGCAATTATAATAGCAACTTCGGGGTAATCTGAACTGGAAAGATTTATTCATGGTAGATGTTTCCAGGGATAGCTATCCTAAGGAAGAGAGAAGCATGTGATCAGGCTAGGATGTTACTCAGTGTATTAGTTCTGTACAGTTGCTCTAACAAAATACCACAAACTGAATGACTTAAACAACAGAAACTTATCATCTTGTTGTTCCGAAGGCTAGAAGTGATACCAATTCGGTGCAGATCAGAAACCAGGGATTCTTGTTCCCCAATGTGGAAGAATGAATACATGAGAAATGCAGAGGCAAGTGTAGCAAGCAAGTGTTATTTAAGAAAGTGATAGAGAATAGACTCCTCCGGAGAGGAGGGACCTCAGAGTTAAAAGCCTGCAGGAGAGGGTGGACTTGCCTTTCAGATAGACCCAGGACCCCCATCTGTAATCATTGTCTTCTCTGTCTTCCCCAAATACTTGACTAGGAGCACAATCACAAAGGTTAACCGTCAACCACCTGTTGTTCTCTCTCTTGATAACCAGTCATCACCCTCTGGACCCCCATCATTCATTTCTACACTGACTGCCTGACTTTTACCCATGTCTCAGAAGTCCAAGTTCGAGGGGACAGCAATATTTTTTTCCATCTGAGGACTGAGAGATAGATGTATGTGTTCCAGTCCTCTCCCCTAATTTTGGTGGTTTGCTGGGAATCTTTGTGTTCCTTTGCTTGTATAAGCATTGCTTCGATCTCTATCTTAACCTTTGCATGGCAAAAGTCAGGTGTTTGTCTTTGTGTACAAATTTCCCCTTTTAATAAAAGCACCAATCATGTTGGATAAGATCCCACACTAATGACCTTGTCTTTATTTAATTACATCTACAATGAGTCTATTTTTTTTTAAAGTCACATTTTGAGGTAGTGGGGGGTTAGGATTTATGTATTTTTTGGTGAAACAATTTATATTTGGGTTTTCCAGAGAAACACAACCAAGAGTATAGGTTTAGGATATACATAGGATTGAAATTGACTGGGGCTAAAATAACTGGTAAAATGTTACCTCTTGATGTGTCTGTTGTCTGTGTAGGTGTTTACAACAGAGGTTAGCATTTTATTTCACTGACTGAGGCAAAGAAGATCACATTTACCAGTGTGAGTGCACATCACTCAATCTGTTGAGAACCCAAGGTATTACAGCAAGCTCTGCCCTTGTCCAATAATGAGGTCATGGTTTTGAGAAAAAGGCAAAAGAAGGTTTATTGCTTTGCTAGCAAAGGAGAAACATGGGGACTCCTGTCCCAAAGGCTGTGATTCTGCCCATTTGGGGGAACAGGTGGTTTTAAAGAGGTGATCCAAAGGTTACATTCCATGTGTTCTCTGTTAAGAGTTGTAATTCACTTGTTAAGTTTGGGAGATAATCATTTCCGAGACCTTCTGGTGCCATCCTCAACGTCTAAATTACTTTGTTCCTATGGTGGGTATGTGCTCAAGGACAGCTAAAGGTGCCTAGGACAGGGAAGAAAGGTATGCTGTTTCCCTGAGATTAGGGAAGGGAAGAGATTGTAGGGGGGAAGGAGGGAGAGAAGAAGAGAAGCATATCCTTTAAAAAATAAGTCACAGTGACAGGGCAGCAAGGGCTCTATCCAAAGCATAAAATGGACAACTGTTACAAAGGGACCAGAAGGGTGAATTCATACTCTTTTGATTGAGCTGGGACATCCATGTTCCAATTTAATACATAATAAAATATGTATTTCTCAGCCTCTAGAACTTGAGAAATAAGTTTCTGTTGTTAGATCACCCAGTCCATGGGATCATATTATGATAGTCTGAGCTGATCATTGATGATCATATATAATGCAACCTTGCTGAATTCATTTGTTCTAAAAGGTGTGTGTGTGCGTGTGTGTTCCTTAATATTTCTGTATACAGATCATCATGTAACTGTAAAGAGACTTCTATCTGTTCTGGAATCCTTTTATTTGTGTGTGTGTGTGTGTGTGTGTGTGTGTGTGTTCTTTTTCTTGTCCAATTGTCCAGACTAAATTTTCCAATAAAATATTGACAAGGATTGGTGAGAGTAGACGGCTTTGTCTTGTCAACTGATCTTAGAAGGAAAAGAAATCCATTCATTCTTTTTTAGTATGATAATTCAGTCTTTATTTTCAAGTATGATGTTAGCTGTGGCTTCTTTTTCTTTTTGTTTTTGTTCTTCTTGTTTGCTGTGGGGTTTTCTAAAATGCCTTTCATCAGGTTGAAGAATTCCTTTTCTATTCCTACTTTTTTTTATATGAATGGGCACTGGATTTTTGTCAAAAAAATTTTATACCTATCAAAATTATCATATAGTTTTTTGCCCTTTATTTTATTAAATGGGACTTTACACTAATAGATTTTGGGATACTAAATCAACCTCATATTCTTGTGGTAAATCCCACTTTGTCATGGTGTATGATTCTTTTTTTATATGTTGCTGAATTTAGTTAGTTTGCTAGTATTTTTTGAGAATTTGTGTGTCTATTCATAAGGAATATTTCTCTGAAATTTTTCCTTGTAATTTCTTTACCTCCTTGAATTCAGAGTTATCCTTGCCTTATAGAATGAGTTGCAATGTGTTCCCTACTCTTGTATATTTTGAAATAGTTTCTGAAGGAGTATTCTTTAAATGTTTGGTAGAATTTATTAGTGAAGCCACCTGATCCTGGGTTTGTCGATGTGAATAGTATTTTTTCATGCTTATTCAGTTTCTTTGCTTATTATATAGATATATTCAAATTTTAAATTTTTTCTTGGGTCAGTTTAGGTAGTTTATGTCTTTCTAGGAATTTTTTCTTTTATCTATGTTATCTAATTTGTTAGCATACAGTTGTCAGTTTTCCTAGTTACTCCTATTTATCTCTGTAGGGTTGTTAATCATGTTTCTATCTATCTATCTATCTATCTATCTATCTATTTATTTATTTATTTATTTATTTATTTATTTATTTATTTATTTATTTAAACAATTTAAGTTTTGTCTCTTTTCTCCTTAGGTCAAAGAACAACTTCTGGTTTCACTGAATTTTCTCTATTTATATTTTGTGTATTTTTTCTCTAATCCTTATTATTTCTTTTCTTCTGCTTGCTTTTTGTTTAGTTTCCTCTCCCTTTTTTAGTTACATGCCTCTAGTCTTGTCCCACCTTTTCCAATTCACCTTCTTCAACTCACTTATAAAGATATATATATATATATATATGTATATACACACATACACATATAAATACTTTTACATACACATATACTCATATACATAATAAAATGAATGTGTACATTTATGTACATATATGTGTGTGCTCTTTCAATCTGTTATACTCCCCGACTTTTAAAAAATTCCTTAACTCCAATCACCCACGATTGTTGGATAGTTATTTCCTCTTTCCCGTTACCACTGCTTAGCACAAACCTCTTTCAGAAGAACGCTTACTGAACACTATTATCCTTTGGAAATACCTTGGAACACTTACTAAACGCCATCTGTTGACACACGCGTTCATCGTCGTTCTGTGAGTTCCAGAATACGAGAGCCTATCCGGTTCCAACAACTAACACGGAGTGAGTGTTCATAGCGTTCGTGGAGGTAAGTGGGGACAGCCGGTGTGGTCTGTCTCGCTTCCACCGGGAAAATGGGATGATGTACTTCGGCCGTGAAATGGAAGAGAGGAGAGGTTCTCACGCTGCGTACAGCTTTGGTTCATAAGACCGAGAATACTGACATCTCTGTACTACGAATTAACCTTTGCAGAGAGGACCAGTTTAGATGATGCTCAAGCCCTACTACCATCATTTTAATAAACTGAGATTAGGGAATTCGCCAAAGGTTAAGGATAGTGGAAGTTCCTACAGCGAATAAGTCGTACAAATTCTTCTGTAGTCTGTAGTGTCTCCCTCAGCCTTTGGGGCCCAGGCACTAAACGCGAATACACGTACTTCTGCTCAACAGTCCGGAGCCTCAGACCTGTCTGTATTCGTTGCGCATGCGTCAATGCCCCCCCCGGACCCCCCCCCCCCGCTTCCGCCTCCTTCGCTTTGCGCTTCGGCTGGACAGAGCCTTTGCTCTTTCCGTAGAACTTGAGGGAGAAGAACCAAGCCGTTTCCACGGTGACGGAGCGACAGCCTCGATGGTCGATTGAGCAGGTCTGAGCGAGGTTCCCAGAGGGCTGCGCGGGGTCGGGTCTTCGGCGCTGTCATGGCGGGTGTGCTAAAGAAGGTGAGACGAATGGAGGTCACTGTTGGGATGTAGACGGTGGGCGAAGAGTCAACCCGGTAGCCTTTCTTCCCGCGGGGGGTGCGCGCGCGGCGGTGCCCTTGGGGGACTTGTTCTGTCCTTTCAGGGGGTGACCAGGTTTTTGACTCCGTTTGAAGAAGCAAGAAATAAACTCCGAACGAGGGGAATGGAGTCTGGCAGCTGACTTTAGACCATGTTAGCCAGGGGAGTCGTGGTTTTGCTTAGTAAAGGAAAAGCATGCGCAGAAACCATAGTAAACGCGAATTGTGTTTTGTTTTTAAACAGACCACTGGCCTTGTGGGGTTGGCTGTAAGTGAGAATCCACACGAGGTATGTACCTTTTTTCTTTCTTCATTCCTGGGTTCCCGAGGAAGCCTGGAACCCTGCGACGCAAGGTTAGGGGATACGGATGTTTCAAACTCTCAGTCACAGCCCCGCAAGAGCTCTTGGCAAAGACGGTAGCTACTTCTTGATCCAATGCCACTCCTTTTTCTTTCTTTCATTTTTTTGGCCATGACCTCTTTATTAAGCCACTTTTCTTGTTTACTTTTTCCTTGTTACGTTTGTTGCGGCAGTTGTATATACACTTCTGCCAGCTCCCTCCCAAATCTGTATCTCCAATTTTCATCCTTTTCCCCACCACACCGTTTCTGTTTAGGTGCCTTGGATTCCACACACTTGACTTTGCTTAAGGTATCACACCAGCAGTTGCCTCCTTTTCCCTTAATATTCTGAAATGCTTCTAAGGAAAGCAAAATAAACTAAACTCCCTTTACCTTTACCCTCCCTTCAATAGTCACGCCATTTCTCTCCTTCCCTTTATGAATAACTCAGAAAAGTTATCAGTATTTACAGCCTCTGATTTCTTATTCCCCCTTCAATGTACTTCAGTCAGGTGTTGGCCAAAACTTGTTTTCAAGGTCACCAGTGATCCCCATGATGCCAAACCTGGTGGTTAGCCCACATTTCTCAGTTCAGTTGATCCAACAGTAACATTTTGACACATTTGATACTCTGCATCAAGCACTTTGTTTACTGGGTGTCAAGACTCCTTAGTCTACTATTCCCCCATCCCTTATCTTTTGCCACCTTTTCTGGTTGTTCTTCATCTTCCCATTTTTAACCTTTTTGTAGTTCTTCGACACTTGGTGTTTGGATCTTTGTTTAGATTTGATCTCTCTTGGTGAGTGGACCCAGTTTTAATGGTTTTAAATACTACCTGTACACACTTAAATTTCCCTATTAAGTATTGACCTCTCCCTTCATGAGAGTCATGTATTTTTTAGTGAACATCTCCACTGTATTTCAGACAGGTAACTCAAACTTAACATGTCCAATAAGTGGTTTCTGACTTTTTCCTAAAACCTGCTCTTTGCTCAGGATTGCTCTTCTCAGTGAATGGCAGCTCCATTTTTTTTTTTTTTTTTTGAACTCAAGTCAAAAACCTTGAAATGATCTTTAATTCCTTTCTTTATTTCACACCTATGTTTGCTACTTACACCCTGAAAATATATCCAGATTTTGATTACAATACTCAGTGTGTTTCAGTATATGCTGGGTAGTGCCTTTGGTGAAAATTGAATCCATTTGGTGTTAACACAATTATAGTCACAAACAAGCACTGAATATTATAACTATTCAGTTAAATTTTATTATACTTATGATCTAATGCTTGCATATATTTTTTTTATTTCTACACAAGTTCTAGTAAGAAAAACAAAAAAATCTAAGAGAATTTGCAGTGCCTAGGACCTCAGTTTGAGAAATATTGATTTGCTGAATGATTTGGTTTCCAAGAAAGGTCATCAGCATTAAGTTAGTTTCATTTCTGCTTATTACTGTACTTTGACTCATGTACAGCTTTTATTACACATACAACATACAGAAGAAACTTCCACATTTATATTCAGTTTTCCTGAGTTGTAAAGGGTGGAGATATGATACAGACATGAAGAAATTGCAGTAAAGAAAAAATGTTTCTTTAAAAAAAGAAAGCAACAGATGTGAATCTTTTTAAATTTTTCTGTCTGTGATACTTTTTTTTAAGTGTTCTTTCTATGGTGATATTTTAACCTATAGAAATTTGTATGGTTTGTCTTTTCAGAGGCTAAGAATATTGTATGCAAAGATTCTTGATGTTCTGGAGCATATCCCTAAAAATGCAGCATATAGAAAATATACAGAGCAGATTACAAATGAGAAACTGGGTATGGTTAAAGCGGTAAGTAGCTAACTCAGTTTTGTTCTTTTGGATTTATATAGCCTATGTAAAATTTAACCAAAAAACTCAGTTGCTTGTTTTTTGCACTTCCTACACAATTGCTCTCTTACTTGTATTCTTCCTTCCGTGCATTTCTTTCATCTTTTTCTCCTCTTTATTCAGCAAACTCTTGCTTAATAAGTGCTTTCTAAATGCAAAACAGTATTAATTACTGGAATGCAAGAATCAGATCAAGTCCTATCCTGAGGTAACATTGTAGCTGTACCTTTTACTCTTCTTCTCTTTCTAGTTTAATTCTTTATCTATCTTTTGCATTTAATCCATAGATACTGGATGGTAACTCTGTTGTCACTTTTGATCTTTGGCTTCTAGTCTCTAGAACTGTAAGAGAATAAATTTTTGTTCTCTAAACCACCTAGTATATGTATAGTATTATGGCAGCCAGGCAAACTAATACAAGCATTTTACAACTTCCAAATCAAAGGCACTAGACAAGAACACAGTAAAATACTGCTGTATTTTTCATACCAAACTGTATTGCCTTGTTAAATTTTTATACTATCAATTATTTCATGAACTTAGTGTAATTATCAAAAGTAGTGGTCATAAATTCCAGAAGTATTTTATATATTATTAGAATGCCAGCCTTTGTATTTGAAAAGAACTCCTGTCTTTTTCTTTGGTATATAGCAAAACAGTGCAACTTAATTTGGAATATTTATTCTTTTCCTTGGCAATTGTGGAAGTAATTTTATAGATTAAAGTCTCTAATGTAGAAGTTCATTTTTTTCATTTTCATTTTCATGTTTTCCTTGAGGAAAATGAACTTAGGCATTTTTTTTCCCCATCATGGAATAAGAAATTTCCCTTTTTCTTTTCATGAGGTGAATCTCAGTTCCACCTTTGATTCTTTTTCTGCTTTTCTTCTTAATAACCTTGTTTTCCTTTGATTGTTTATTCTATATGTTCTTTTTTAGACTCTCCCATTTTATTATTATCTTTAATAACCTCAAGATAATACAAGTTTTTTTGTTTTTTTTTTTTTTTTTGAGCTGGTTATGTGATGTTAACCTTTATCTGCATAATTTTTGTGCAGAGCCATCTTTGGGAATCATGATCTTAACAGAATAAAGTTTTTAGCATGGTATATAAAGTCCTCCAAGGTCTGGCTCTTAGTTATTTTCACAATCCTATTCTGTTATTTTTTTCTTACATCCTATACTTCAGCATTGTCAAGCTGCTGGCAATTTTGTGAATTCCATGCAATTTTATTTTTGTATTCGTATTTTCTCTCTTCCTGGAATGCCCCTAACCTCTCTCTGGCAATTTGCTATGGTTTGAATATGTCTTCTCTAAAATTCAGGTGTCAAAACTTAGTGGCCAGTGTGGCAGTATTAAGCGGTGGTTGGTCCCTGAGTACTCCTCCCTTATGAATGAGATTAAGGCTTTTACAAATAAAAGGCTTTGCACAATTTAGGCTTTCTCTTGCTCTGTGCATCCACTGTGTAAAGAACACAGTGTTTCTTCCCTTCTGAGAATGCAGTCCTCACCGGACAACTGAACTCACAGCGTCCTAATTTTGTACTTCCCGCTTTCCAGAACTGTGAGAAAATAAATTTAGTTTATAATTTGTGCAGTCTCAGGTATTTCATTATACCAGCACAGATAGATTAAGATAGTTCTTATGCAGCTTTCAAGTCATCACTTCTTTGTGATACCTTTTCTTAGCTCTGGGTAGAGTTTGACAACTTCCTCACCTCTCTTGTTGTACCTGTCATATTGTAGTTATGCCTGTCTCCTCTACTACTCATAAGCTACTTATGAATGATATTGAATTAATCTTCCTACCCTAAGAATCTAGCATAGTACCTGTCACACGAGGTCCCTGAGAAATATTTGTTTATCCAGAAGGATAAATACAAATAGATTTTGACAACCCCAAACATTTCATAGTAGTTGTATCTCTGATTCCAGGTTTTGGTAAAATTATCACACTTTTTTTAGCCCTGCACATGGTCATCAGTGAACATTGTTATGATTATCATATATCTATTTACCAAGCCTAAGATTAAGATGGAAATGAAAAAATTATATTATTACTGGGGAAAGAGTAATATAGCATATTGGTGAAAAACATTGCTTTGTATCCTATCCAAGATTATCATCAGCTCTGATACTTGCTGAATTATGTGGTATACTGTTTATTTTTTCTGTCCGATTTTTTTCATCTATAACTTGGGTATGATACTACCTACCTTAACAAATTGTTGTTAGGATGAATGAGGTTATATTTGTAAAAAGCTTAACCTGGTTCCAAGGATATAGTGAGCTCTCATTATATATCTTATTAAGCTTAATGCATTATGTAAATAAATATCACATTATTGATTCACTATCAGTGAGACAAATTTGTAGACTGTTTTCAAAATAGTTCTTTCCTGAGTTAAGAAATATGCTGAACATTCCTTGACTTCTTTACCTCTTACCCACTTCTGGTTCTGTTATAACTGTGACCTGTTTCCTTGTTTTGATTTTGAGTTTTGGGCTCATTACTGAGTTAATTTGGTGCTAAATTGTCTTTCTGAAACATGCTCATATTTCTTCTTCCCTTTCAACTATTTTTTCAAGTTAGTTATGTATTTAACCAAGAAACGTTTATTGAATGACTATGCCATGAGTAGTTCTAGGCATGGACATTAGTTCCTAGATGACAGTGAAAAAAACATAAAAATCCTTGCCCTTGGAGCTTACACATTAATATGGGAGGCTCTAAAATAAATAAGTAAAAAAGTTAAGTAAATGAAATATATGGTATATTAGAAGATAACAAACGTAGTGAAGAAAATAAAGCAAGGAATAATGATTTGTGCCATGCTAGGGATGGAGGATCTTACTACAGAATGTATTAGTATCTTGGGGCTGCTGTGTGTAAATTAACACAGACTTTATGGCTTTAAGATAATAGAAATTTTAAAAAGATAATAGAAATTTACTGTTTTATTTCTAGACGTTTAGTAGTATGAAATTGGTATCAGGAGCCCAAATCAAGTTGTTAGGGCTATGTTCTCGTGTCTCTAGGGTAGAATTTGTTCCTTGTCTCTGCCAGCTTCTGGTGACTTTTTGATATTCCTTGGCTTGTGACTGCATCACTCTAATTTCTGCCTATGTAGTAGATTACCTTCTCTCTTTTTTAATGTGTTTTCCCTCTGCCTCTCTTTTATTAGGATACTTTTAGTGCATTTAGGGCTGATAAGGACAATCCAGGAAAGTCTCCCATCTCAGGGTTTTAGTCATACCCACAAAACCTTTGCCATATAAGATAATACTCCCAAGCTTCACACATTTTGTGGGGCATTTTTCAGTCTACTGCAATATAAGCTATCAGTAGTCCTTATTAAGAAGGTGATATTTCAGCACAGATTTGGAGGGAGTGAAGGAATAATCCATGCAGATATTCTAGGCCATTCAGATTCTCCGAAGCATGAACATGTGAATTCCTGTAATTAAAAAAAAAAAAAAAAAAAAAAAAACATTGTTTTTCTTTTTTTTATTCTATTTATAGAACATAAAAAACACCTGATAATGAGGAAGGCTCCCTTACATATGTGTGTATGTTGCGTGGTTCCTGACACTCAAAAAGCTTAGTATACTAGAAAATAAATAAATGTCATTAAATGTTCTAGGTACTTATTTATTAGAATCCTAGTACTGAGGAGTAAACTCAGGGCTTCATCCATGCCAGGCAAGCATCCTACCACTGAGTCACATCCCTAGCCCAGCATTTTTTTAAAAATCATTTCATTAAATTATAATGTACAGGAATGGAACCACCATTTGACCCAGCTATCCCACTCCTTGGCCTGTACCCAAAGGACTTAAAATCAGCATACTATAGTGATGCACTCACATCAGTGTTTATAGCAGCTCAATTCACAGTTGATAGATTATGGAACCAACTTAGATGCCCTTCAGTAGATAAATAGATAAAGAAACTGTGGTATATATACACAACAGAATATTATTCAGCCATAAAGAAGTATAAAATTATGGCATTTGCAGGTAAATGGATGGAGTTGGGGAATATCACGCTAAGTGAAATAAGCCAATACCAAAAAACCAAAGACTGAATGATTTCTCTAATAAGTGGTTGATGGTACATAATGGGGTGGGGGTGGAGGTAAGGGAAGAAGGGAAGAAGAATAATGGAAATGAGGGGTGGGGAGGGGGCGGGGGGAAGGTAAGATAATAGACAAAATCATTACACTATGTACATGTATGATTGCGCAAATGGTATGACTACTTTGTGTACAACCAGAGAAAGGATAGTTGTATTCCATTTGTGTACAATGAATCAAAATAAAAAAAAATTATAATGTACATAAAAATATACAGAAATCATAGTGAATTTTCATAAAGTGATCAGCTCAAGTTAATACTAGATCAAAGGACACTTCTAGAACACTAAAAACTCTCCCTTGTTCTCTCTTAAGTTACTATCCTGCTAGCAGCGACTATTCTTATTTCTAACATGATAGATTCATTTTACCTTTTTTTGCACTTTGTATAAATGGAATAATAATTATGTACTCTTCTGTGTCTGATTTCTCTCCATTTAATGTTATGTTTGAGAGAATCACCTGTTTTTGTGTATAGTTGTGGTTTATTCACTTTCATTACCCTATAGTATCCTGTTATATTAAAATACCATAATTTATTGATCTATTTTTGTCATAGATTTGATTTATTTCTAGTTTGGGTGCTACAAATTTTGCTGCTGTGAGTATTTTGGAACATGTCATTTGTTTGGCACATACCCAACAAAGGAATTTCTGGGATCATAGGATAGCATTTTTTAATTTTTATTTTTTGGTACCTGGGATTGAATCTGGGGGTGCTTAACCATTGATGTCCTCAGCCATATTTTATTTTTTATTTTTGACAGGGTCTCATGAAGTTGCTTAGGGCCTCACTAATTTGCTGGAGGCTGGCTTTGAACTTGAAATCCTCCTGCATCAGCCTTCTGAGTCACTTGATTACAGGCATGGGCCTCTGTGCCTGGCTTATTTTTAATGTTAATACTTTCAGAGGAAATATAGGAAACATTAAGAAAAACAGTGATATTTTAAAATCTATTTTAAAAAGACTGAATTAGGTATCATATGCCTTACCTTTAATAAGCATATCAACAAATAATACTTTTTAATATTAAGACAACAACAATATAGCAACAGAGAAATTAAATGAATTTTACCAGTTATTTGGTAAAAAAGTTAGTGAAGGCATGTTGATAGGAAAATTATGTTTGTTGTAAGGGTTTTTTTACATATGGGTTTTTATAAAATACAGGGTATTAAAACATCCCTGTAGTGTGTTCCACTATCTAATTTTTTTTTTTTTTTTTTCCTGAAATGACAGGAATCAGATGTTAAAAAATTAGAAGACCAACTTCAACTTGGCCAAATAGAAGAGGTGATTCTTCAGGTAAAGAAAAAGTTGAACATTTAGATGTTTGATTTCGAATGTTCATTTTATATAGAGACACAAAACTGATATTCTAGAAAGAAAAGAAAGGCTAAATTTCTTTGTTTATATATTAATTCATCAAATATAAGACTATATTTAGAAAATGTGCTACTTCTAACATGTGAATGTCAATTAAGTATTTAATCATTAATTCTAACTTGAATTTTTGAGGCTTCACTTGGAAGACTGGAGTTTGATATTCTTTCAATTTCATCAGCATGTTCTTGTTAACATTTTAGTAACAGTGTGAGTATAGTTTTATATTTAAACAGCTTGGTATACTTTTAATATGGAGAAAAAACTAATGTTTTGAATCATAAAAATGTACTTGTTTTTTGGTTATTAGAACATTTGACCAAGTTGAGCAATTTTTAATTGTACACCATATTTGAAAGCTTGATTTTACATTGTTATCTGCATACTGATCCGGACAAATAATGATATTGAATAATAAAATACAAGCATGATTGTGAAAAATTATCATTAACATCATTACATATTTAAGATTTAAATATTCTATTTTTGCATTAGGAGCATGGTGAATTTAACTTCTTAAAACTGGCTTAAAGAAGTCTGATGATACTATGCCTTAAACTGACCCAAGCTTCATTCTAAAATTTGTTGTCTCGGGCAAATTCCTTTCATCAGAACAATTTGTTTGTTTTACAATAATTTAGAGAGCTGAATATATGGCAACATGACCTTTTCTTCAGTGAAATATGGCTGACTGTCTAGAAAATAATTGAATCAAGAACTTAACAGCTTTTTTCATAGAATTTGTTTTATTTTAAAAGTATTTTAACATCATTACAGAAATCTTTTAAAAATAGAGGAAAATCTTTTTCTATTATGAATAACACTTTGATTATTATGGTTGTACCGACAGACTTTTCCATATTTTGTTACTATATTAGGATTAGTACCTACAAGTAAAATTACCAGTGAAAATCCCTAACATGAGTTAAATCTAAGCCCATAATACCATATTATTTTCTGATAGGAATAATCTCTAGTGCCATAGCAGTGTTTCAAAATACTGACTTTAATACATCTCTACTGGTAAGAATGCAATTTAATTTAATCTGGGAAAATGATGCCTTATTTTTATTTGACTTTTTGTTTTAAATAATCTGTTACCCCCCATTTATTAGTAAGGTTAGATTTTTGAAATATGTTTTTGTCTTTCATTTATTATAGATTATATTCATTAATAGTTTTACCATGTTATTTGATCTTAATGTTCTAAAATATTAAGATTTGAGTTTTTTTTTAATATAACAAAAGACATTAACCTAAACTTTTGCCTCATTGTCTGCATATCCTTTAGTTATAGCAAGGCCTGTTTTCTTGGCCCTTCTATTCACTTGTCAGGTTGACTGTGATAGTAGTAGTATTAAGGGAACCTGATGCAAACCTCTGACTCTTGTCCTCTTCCTGTTTCTATGTTTTGTTTTTCTTTGATCAGCTTGAGTTTAGTTGATACATTAATTGATCATGAAGTTATATAGTCTTAAGGAATTTTAAGTGTTTTTGAGTGAGCTATGCACTTCACATTTCATGGCAATATTAAATTTAAATTAATGTTTATTTAACCTGGTATGTCTAAAATATAATTTAAATGTAACCATTTTTAATACTATGTCTTCAAAATCCGGTGTGTAGAAATAATAACTTTAAAATTGCATGATATTCAGAGTAGCTTAATGAAATCTCACACTGTCCCATTCTGCCAGGGATGTGAGTCATCCCTTTGTTCATTGTGTCTAAGCTGTATGTACTACCTGTCTATTACTTAGTAGCTCCATTATCAGAACAACTGTCATGGTATTATAGTGCTTGGGAGTTCAAGTAATGCTTATTTTACTTAACACAGTAATTGTTTTATTTTATTATTACTTATTATTAATCTTTTACGGTTCCTAGTTTATATATTAAACTTTATTATAGATCTGTATGTATAGGAAAAACAATTTTATATAGGGTCCAGTATTATAGACGGTTTCAGTAGTTATCTACTGGTGGTCTTAGAATGTATTCCCATAGATAAGAGGGAAGTACTGTTTTTTTTTTTTTTTTTTAAGTGTGGACCATGGTAAAATAGTTTGAAAGACATTGATAAGATGAATAGACATACTTCTGATCTTTAAAGAACTTGTAAAGCAATTAGAATTGAAAATGCACTGACTAAACTTTTAAACATTCTAACTAGAGCAATTCAATAAAAGGATACTATTTCTTACTCATGACTGTGTAACTGTGAGAATTAAGGTATTAATATATAATGTTCAACATTTGATGGTGAAATAAATCATGAGATAGTAATATGAAAGTAGTAACTCTTATAATTAAGTTTCATTTATTAACTCTGGTAAGTACCTGTTGAATAGTCAATCAAATGATGTTCTTAAAAAATTTTTGTAACAGGCTGAAAATGAACTAAGTCTGGCAAGAAAAATGCTGCAGTGGAAACCATGGGAGCCATTAGTGGAAGAACCACCTGCCAACCAGTGGAAATGGCCAATATAATCACTAAATGTCTTCTGCGGGCTGATGGGAAACTGATGTAATTAAATGTTCTGTTATTTTAAAAATGTCTCCATGTTCTTGACATAATCAAGAAAACTGACACAGGACATATTGAAGAGACTAGCATTTAGGGTCTTATGAATCAGTTTTTGATTTGAAGAGTATTTGTCCAGATTATTTCAAAGATGATATTTCTTTAAACAGAAAGATTGTGGGAAGATCTGAAAGTTAACTAGAAAAATTCCTACAGATCTTCATTTCAGAGGCCAAAATCAGAGGCTTAAATCTCTTTAGTAGTATCTTTAGCATGTTACTTAATTTCATTTCATTATCCTGAAAAAAAAGAGAAAAAGTACTTTATTGTCTAAACAGCTTTACTGGTCACCGTTTGAG
Organism: Sciurus vulgaris; assembly: GCF_902686455.1. NCBI lineage: Eukaryota > Metazoa > Chordata > Mammalia > Rodentia > Sciuridae > Sciurus > Sciurus vulgaris. The sequence continues at coordinate 30,044,851 of NC_136468.1, forward strand.
ATGAAATAGTAAGCATGAAAATGTTCAGTTATGAGAATAATGGCAAAAATAGTTTGTGATAAAATTTTAAATTGTGGACCTCCTTGGCTATGATCTTATGTGTGAAGAAAATTTAAATATATAATTCTATAATGACTTTCAAATCCATTATAAATATCATTTTATTTTAGGCTGCATTTGAATTATTTACTTTATTTTCTCTATTTCCATATTTTCTTCATTTTGTCACATTTTGTTGTTACTTCATTAGCCTTGAAAACCATCTGATTAGAATTCATCATACAGTTGAAGTGATTGATTTTTAATACTTGAAAAATTTCTTATTGTTACGGAGGTGTTGGAAAACCCTTTCCTTTTGTTTCATTTAAGGAAGTTAGCTTTCTGGCCCTTAGCCTTTAATTTTATGGATCAACCCAACTACCTCAGGATAGAGGTAGAATTTCTTTTGAAAAAGAGGGGAATTTCTGAAGTTTACCTGGCACACATGGGTTTATATTCAAAACATCTTAGTTTTATGGTATAATTTCAGAGTGGAATCACTAAGTAGTTTTCACTGTTTCTAGTATGGATGCAGCTAGGTATAAGAAGACAAATGCCGTTCAAGGAAGGAAGGTGGCAAGCTCATAGTTTGACAAAAATCAGATTACTTTGCATCCATCTTCACTTTTTCTTCCTAGCTCCCCATTATTTCCTAATACCCAGTTAAATTTATTTTTTTCCTTCATAGATGGATAGTTCCTCTTTCTCAGTCTGGGGGTGTTCTGAGTTGTTCAAAAAGAGAAAAAATAATAGTATTTTTCCTTTTTCCTAATATATTTCTTCCTTATAAAGCTATAACCTATATGCTAAATTAATATTAGGTAGTAGGTAGATTGGCTTTCTTAGCAGTCAGATGGCAAGGGAGATCCTTGTGGAGGGGAAGCAGAAGTGATAAGAGGGAGAGTCAAGCCCAGGGTTCTCATTCTTGCAGTTCAGCACCATTGTGAGTTCAGTGACTAAAGTGAGGAAAGTTGTTAACCTCTCAGATGGCCTATTTTCTCCTCTGTAAGAGAAACAGCATTGATGATTTATAACTTCCTTTTGCAGTTCTAACATTTGCCTAAATATACAGTGTATTTGCTAAGTTCAAAATATATAACCCTAAAGCATGTGTGCATGGATGCTTTTAAGCTAATTTTCTAACAAACTTTTTTTACATTAAAAAAAAAAAAGCAATTGTCTTGCTGTTCCTTTACTATACTCTCAGTCTCATTTCTCCCATGATTTTGAGTATCTTTTATGTTTCACCAACAGCACTACTGTAGCTTAGAATTGCCAGTTTTAGAATAATGTATTTGTAGAATAATAGCAAGTATTTAAACCTAATAGTTAATGATTTTTGAGACTTGAATATGAATACCAGGTACAGTGCTAAGTACTTAACTAATTTCGCTCATTAAAGCTGCACCACACCTTTAAGAGTGAGATACTATTGTTCTCATAAGGAAACAATCCATCATGAATAGTGCTGCCCTGCTATATGTAACACAGGGTGCTGGAGAAACTAAGGCAAAGAGATGATTTAATAACATATGCAAGGTCACATAGCTAGTCAGACATGGAGCTGAATTTTGAACCTAGACAGTCTTGCTCTAGAATTCATGCTCCTAACTTTGTATTATGTTCTTTACTAATATGCTTGGGATGCCTTCATTCCTGCCTATACCACATGGGTTGAACCCAGCAAACCTAGATCTTGCTCCCTTGATCTTTCTGTCAAAGTAATTGTAAAGAACAATATGAACAAAAGTAGTAAGCTGGATTTCACTTTGTGCAATGATCTTCGGATTTGCACAAAATGTTAAAAGGATTGATATCTAAAAGATAGTGCATTCTTCTGCATTTACTGGTAATCCAGCTGCCTGTACAACTTTGCACCTGATTGTTCCTAGTCCTTCAAATCTTTTTCCATTTGCTTCCTATAAACTTCCACATTAAGCATCTGACCGTTTTGCAGATGATTCTTCTATTCACAGATCTTCAGTGTTGCTGAATGGTTTCTAGACTAATTTGAGTAATTTTCAGAATGGCTTATTTCAGTTTGCAGTAGGCTCCCAGTAGGTTTCATTTGGGTGAATCACCATCCTCCAGCTACTTCAGAAGAAAGAGAACTAATCAGTTTGAGCTTTGCAAACAAGAAAATGACATAAAATTGACACCTCTTTCACACCTGGACTTAGTGCAGAATATTTCAATTTCTGGGCATTCTTCCAGATGAAATGACTTATTTGGGATAATCAGTTATTATTCAATGTGAAATGATTTTGAAGTGAAAGTATTAATAATTTCATAAGGATGCTAGGTATGCACCATGACAATCCTGGACATCAGGCCCCCCACTGAAATAAGGCTCAGATCTCAGGGTTGCCATCCATCCTATAACGGCAGGAGCTAGAACACTGCTCACTGTGGAGTGAGCAGGAGCTACACTGTCATCTGTAGTGAATGTGATGCTATCAGGAGTCAGGTTTCAATGTGTCCTTTTACAATTCTCTTACCCTGCCTTTCCCTCACATTGGTGGATGGAAGAAAAAGTGCTTAGCTTATATTGATGTTTTCCTTTTCTGATCCTAAGATATAGTCAGAAAAGTAAAGCTATTTATTTTTTAAAAAGATTGTCTATGACTGTTTTCAAAGGAAGAAAAATCAATAATGTCTATGTAGGAATATCCTCACATATAAGCTAATATCAATTTTTTATTTTCTCCCCAGCCTCCATGGTTATATAAACAAATTAACAAGTGTATTCTGGGGTTTAGGGTTAAGTACAAAGTTGTTGAGCATATAACCAAGTATATTTTTGTATTTACTGAATGCTTTTTTTTCCATTAAAACTTGATTTTCAGTGAGATTCTAGATTGTAGATTTGGTTTATTGGTGGGGGCTGGAGAAATTTATTTGAAAATCTATTTTAAAGTAATAAGCTAAACCTCTAGATAGTGAAGAAAAGTAGTGAGAAGTGACTTTGCATAGACCTTCCCAGATCCCAGCATTTTAATGTTTTCTTTTTCATACTACTTGTCTAAGGAGAGTTGATAAAGAGTGCTCAATAAAGGAGGCAGGCTGATCATGGTGCCATCAACACGAACTTCTGTGAACATAGTGGTAGGGCATGGGAACATGGGAGCAAATCATACAAAGAAACCAAAAATACCAAATCCAAGGTTAAAATATTTTTGAATGTTCCATAGAATTCAAGAGTTTGCCATGCATCACTTATAACTATCAAAGTACTCTTATAGCAGCTAATTTTTTAGCACTGTTTATGTGTAATTTATGATAGATTAGCTTCTACAGATGAGTGAAAAAAAGCATTGCAATTTAATTTTTGTGGACTTCTCATGATCTTCAACACAAAAATTATTAGGTGAATCCTTTAACTTTCCTAAAGATAAGTATTATTTTATTATAGAATAATTGCATTTTATTCTTTTTCTCTAATTGTATATTCCTTTTCTTAAGGGCAAAACAGGCCCATCATTGCTTATCTAAATTTCACAAATCTCTTAAAATGGAGTTTTTTCATAACTCATTTGAAAACAAATTTAACTAACTGATGGAAGGCTATTCATGGTCTTTATTCCATCTTAAGATGAGTATATTTTTGCCATATAAGTATTAATGTATTTGATTCTGGACTGTTTCCCAACACTGAATGTGTTATGTAATATAGAGTATATGTCCATATTACCTTTCAAAAATCAGAATATTCTAAATATCAAATATCTGACTCATCCAGAAAGTTTTCAAAAAAAGTGACTATCCACCTATATGTCCTGTTTCTTAACAAGTTCATAAGATACAATTTTAGTCCATATAGATAATTCTCAAAGCATAATTTTCAGGTTCTTAATTTTCTCAATTATCTTAATATCCCTTTATATCAAGACACATTTTAACCTGGATAGCAGTGGAAAATACTTTGCAATGCTCGATTTCATAAAACCACTAGATGGCATCTTTGTAAAAATATAAGCACATCAAAAGAAGTGCTTATATAAATAACTTCTGAGGAATGAAGGTAGATGTTTTATGAGAAATAAAGATAAATTATTTGAACAACAAATCCTGAGAAAATGCATAGATTTATGGTGAAAAGCAAAAGATACTGCAAAATTACTCTTCTACTTCTGAAATTTTTTTCCTAATGATCGTTTTCATTTATTTTACATTTACATTTATATAAGAAAGCAACTGTGTGTGTGTGTGTGTGTGTGAGAGAGAGAGAGAGAGAGAGAGAGAGAGAGAGAGAAATTTTGATGTGCTTACAATCTCCAAGCTGCACAAACTACCTAGGAATTCTACAGATTAGGTAAGGTATTGTAAAATTGAGTTGTATAAAGTAAACTCCATGCAAACTGTAACAAAATATGAACAGAGTTTGGGTAATAGTTCACATTTAACATGGTGAGATATTTAACAATTCTCTATTGTTTTCTTCCCTCCATTTCCTGCCCTATTCCTAATGCTAGTGTTTTCAAACTGCTGGTAACATGATCATGAATGAAGAAGGGACGAAAGTGTTAAAACTAATGTAATTCAATTTTATTTAAGACTATAATACTTATTTCACATTCTAATAAGTATACATTTCAAAATGGCATAGCTGGAATGTATCCCATTTCAAAAATGGCACTGGACATTAGGAAGTCATTGGAGAGAGAAGAATACAATTTTAACAAAATGGTATAAAGAAATGTACCATTATGAATGAGGGAACGGACCTGTACTATTTATAACAAAAATTTAAGTTTATTCTACATCCCTTTTAAATATGGAAGTGCGTTGAATACAGGTTTAAAATCTGGGCTTGAGTCAGCCTGGGTTTAATCCTGGTTTCTCTTTAAATCTCTTTGTGCCTTCGTTTTCTCAGTGAAATGGAGCTCGCACCAGTTTCTCAATAAAATATTTGTAATCATTAAGTTAAAAATATATGTAAGGTACTTATTAGTAATAACACATTTTAGCTGTTGTCATAGGAGATAGCCACATGAAATTAGCTACATTTGCAACAAGAACGTTATCTTTCACCCAACACTATTCCTTTCTTCTTTTAAAAATTCCTTAAAGAATAATGGGGGGGGGGGGGAAGCGCCTTACAATTGAGTGCTTAATAAAAGCTTTGCTTGTCCCGACTAGTGAACTCTTTAGTACTGTCTTATGCTGCAAGGAAGCTGAAAGCGAAGTATTGAATAAGCAAGTAGACACTTGCTATTGTGTACACCACGTTCTCCTTTGTCAACTGCTTACCTCTCGCTATTTTCTCTGATTCGGTTTTTTAAAAACTCTAAACTTTAATAGCGGTCACCATTTATTTCAGAGAACCATTCCCTGAAACGCTCCTGGACCTCGGTAAACACTGGGCACACCATTCCCTCTGGCGCCTTTGCGTCCTGCGGGGTTCCTCGGCTGCGCTCGGGGGCGGGGCCCGGCGGGAGGGGGTGACGCCTGGGCCGTTGCTAGGATACCACCTGCAACAGAGTCTTTTTGAGGACCGACGCTGCATCCAAAGAGCCCACGAAACCGCTTGGCCCGGGTTACCTGCGTTAATTAGCTGGGTAGGACTGGTTGTGGCTGTCCTCTCCTGGCCCGACGCCTAGGCCAGGCCTCGCGCGGTGACTACCGCGCTGGACCAGATCCCGCCCGCGCTCCCGCGGCTGCCTGCCCAGTCCGGGATGTTCCACTTTACAAGCCCTGCGAAGAGTCCCAACTTTCTCCTCCCTTTCTAGCTCCGCCTCTCTGATTTGGGATTTGCTGCAGCGTCAAGCTAGGAGGTGTACATCCCCTCACACCCAAAGCGCCTGTCGCCGAAGTAGTACAGAAACCAAACGTAAGTGAAGCCCAGGTCTGGCGTTAGAAATCGTTCCGCCGTTCATTGGCTAGGAAGCCGAGGGCTTTCAGACTTCACTCACCAGTCACGCCTTTCTTCCACCTTGGCCCTTCGCCTCTTAAACAAAAACTCACCAGGCCCATCTGGTAGAAAGCGAGGCTGGATCTCTGTCTTCATACTTATACAACAGTCTAGGTGTAACAAGCTTTAAATGGTAAACGAAATCATGCATTAGAAGTGGAAAGGGAGACGCTTTTGGGGGGTGTGTATTCATAATAGAGACTGCTTTTTTATTTTAATAAAATCAAAACGTTTGACTAGATAACACACGAACGATTAAATGTTCAAACAGTGAAAAGAATGAGCAGTGATATTCTGCCTTCTATTGGTAGTGGCACCTGAACATTGAACATACTGTTCTGCACTTTGCTTTTTGCATTCAGTACTGTGTGTTTTGGAATCAGTTTCTAGCATTATGGATCTACCTCATTTTATTTTATGTACTTATATTTCATTGTGTGGTTTTTCTAAGCATATCGTGAAATTTGGAAACTTTCATAAGCAAAAATATTGATAAATTTCACTACCTAACAACCTAAAACTTTGATATAGCAAAAGACAACAAAAACAATGTGTAATGGGAAATATAAACGCATGCATAACAAAAAGGTATTTAATGAAGACTCATAAAACAATATAAGAACTCAAGGAAGTAGTTAAGGGGCTGTTCTTGAGTCTGTAATGTGGTGCTGCCTTTTTGGAAAGCAATTTGATGGGATTTAACAGAATTACATCTGCATATTCTTTGATTTGTTCTTTCTAGTTCTAGGAACATATACTTACACTTGTATACAGAGATAAATGTACACAGGTATTTGTAATAGTAAATGCTATTTTAATAGTAAGAAAGTGGAGATGGCCTAAATGTCCATCAGTAGGGCAACAGCTAAGTATTATGTGGACTTAATCCTGTGAGGAAGTTTTTGAAAAGAATGAGGTAGAAGAATATGTTTTATGTAGAAATAATGTTAATGGGTTATGTAAATATTTAATAAAAGTACGTTGTAAAAGAATCAGTTTTAAATATACAGTAACATATTTAAAGATACATTACTATGAGCCTAAACAAGTTTAAATACATAATTGTACCTTCACAGACAGTTACTGAAAAGATAAACTGTTAACACTGCTTAACATTGAGAAACCAAATCAGGGTATCTGACTAATAAGAAGACACACTTTTTATTATATCCCTTCCTGTTCTATTAAGTTTATCATTTTTGTATGCGTTTTTTTGTATTGCTCTCTTAGAAACAGCAGCACAGCAACAAAATGAACATCAATAGTGGGAAGACATTAAATAAAATATTTTCAAATTATGATGCTACCTACCTCTTTAGGCTGGAATTTTACATTTTACATTGTGACCTGTAATGTCTGTGCTTTGTTATTTATATTTTGTATTTGCTACAGTGTGAGTTTATACATATTTATATATAAAAATGTAGCATGTTAATATACATATAGGGAGTATTGGGAACCAATATAATTAGCTGCTTATACTAGATAGGTTAAGAAACAAACCATGCTGTTGAATTTTCTATTCAGTTTAAAATGTAACCAATTTAACATAAACCATGGTTTATGTTTTCACCTAAAAATGAAAAGCGGTTTCTGATGTTTCTGGTTGTAACATCATTATTTTTCTTCTGGATCTGATCACTACTAACATACCATGGAGCATTGCTGAGTCTCAGGGGAAGATTAGCAGTTCCAATACTTTTTCTTAGTTACAAGGACCCCTTTCCTCTTCTCTGCTGGTCTCCATGAATTCCTGTATTTAAATGCCACACAAAGTAGTGGTGTAGAAGCATTTGTTCAGTTTGCCTGAATTTGAATCCCAAATCTACTGATTTCTTGCTCAGTGATCTTGAACATATTGCTCAAACTATCTGGTCCGATTTCTTGCAACATAAACACCATAACATCAACTATCTATGAAGACTAAGTAATTAAGTATAACTATTGACTAATTACAATATTGTATTTTGAAAGTGCTTTTCCATGAGTGAAATAAGCAATTTTTTGAATACCTTTGAGGCATTACTAATGTATAATTATTAGCCTTTTGGATATACTAGAAATAGTTAATTAGTAGTTAGCTAACATTTATAAAGTTGTCACTGTATGCCAGGAAGTGTTTGCTAAGTACTTTATGTACATTATTTTATTTAATCATTAAAAGCATTTTTTTTTTTTGGAATTGGCTTTTAGGGATATACTCTTTTTTTATTATTTAAACAAATGGGATACATGTTGTTTCTCTATTTGTACATGGAGTTAAGGCATAGCATTTGTGTAATCATAAATTTACATAGGGCAATGTAGTTTGATTCATTCTGTTATTTTTTTCCCTTCCCCCCACCCCTCCCACCCCTCTTTTCCCTCTATACATTCCTTCCTTTCTCCATTCTTACCACCCTCCTTATCCCTAACCCTAAACCTAACCCTAACACTAACACTAACACTAACTCCTCCTACCCCCCATTATATGTCCTCATCTGCTTATCAGCGAGATCATTCCTCCTTTAGTTTTTTGTGATTGGTTTATCTCACTTAGCATGATATCCTCCAATTTCATCCATTTGACTGCAAATGCCATAATTTTATCATTCTTCATGGTGGAGTAATATTCCATTGTATATATATGCTATATATGCCACAGTTTCTTTATCCATTCATCAACTGAAGGGCATCTGGGTTGGTTCCACAATCTGGCTATGGTGAATTGAGCAGCAATGAACATTGATGTGGCTGTATCTCTGTAGTATGCTGATTTTAAGTCCTATGGGTATAGGCCAAGGAGTGGGATAGCTGGGTCAAATGGTGATTCTATTCCAAGCTTTCTGAGGAATCTCCATACTGCTTTCCAGAGTGGCTGCACTAATTTGCAACCCCACCAGCAATGTATGAGTGTACCTTTTTCCCCACATCCTCGCCAACCCCTATTGTTGCTAGTACTCTTGATAATCGTCATTCTAATTGGAGTGAGATGAAATCTTAGGGTAGTTTTGATTTGCATATCTCTTATTACTAGAGATGTTGAACATTTTTTCATATATCTGTTGATTACTTGTACATCTTCTTCTGTGAAGTGTCTGTTCATTTCCTTAGCACATTTGTTGATTGGATTATTTGCCTTCTTGGTGTAGAGTTTTTTGAGTTCTTTATAGATTCTGGAAATTAGCGCTCTATCTGAAGTATGAGTGGCAAAGATATTCTCCCACTCTGTAGGCTCTCTTCACATTACTAATAGTTTCCTTTGCTTAGAGAAAGCTTTTTAGTTTGAATCTCTCCCAGTTGTTGATTCTTGCTTTTATTTCTTGTGCTATGGGAGTCCTGTTAAGCAAGTCTGATCCTAAGCCAACAAGTTGAAGGTTTGGACCTACTTTTTCTTCTATAAGATGCAGGGTCTCTGGTCTGATTCCGAGGTCCTTGATCCGTTTTGAGTTGAGTTTTGTGCAGGGTGAGAGATAGGGGTTTAATTTCATTCTGTTGCACATGGTTTTCCAGTTTTCCCAGCACCATTTGTTGAAGAGGCTATCTTTTCTCCATTGCATATTTTTGGCACCTTTGTCTAGTATGAGAAAATTGTATTTATTTGTGTTTGTGTCCGTGTCCTCTATTCTGTACCATTGATCTACCTGTCTATTTTGGTACCAATACCATGCCGTTTTTGTTACTATTGCTTTGTAATAGAGTTGAAGATCTGGTGTTGCGATACCCCCTGCTTCGCTCTTTCTACTGAGGATTGCTTTAGCTATTCTGGGTTTTTTATTCTTCCAGATGAATTTCATATTGCTTGCTCTATATCTGTAAGGTGCATCATTGGGATTTTAATTGGAATTGCATTGAATCTGTATAGCACTTTAGGTAGTATGGCCATTTTGACAATATTAATTCTTCCTATCCAAGAACATGGGAGATCTTCCCATCTTCTAAGGTTTTCTTTAATTTCTTTCTTTAGTGTTCTGTAGTTCTCATTGTAGAGGTCTTTCACCTCTTTTGTGAGATTGATTCCCAAGTATTTTATTTTTTTCGATACTATTGTGAATGGGGTAGTTTTCTAATTTCTCTTTCTGAAGATTCATCACTTACGTATAAAAATGCATTGGATTTATGAGCAGTGATCTTATAACCTGCTACTTTACTGAATTCACTTATGAGTTCTAAGAGTTTTCTGGTGGAATTTCCAGGTTCCTCTAAATATGTAATCATGTCATCAGCGAACAGGGATAGTTTGAGTTCCTCTTTTCCAATTCGTATCCCTTTAATTTCTGTGGTTTGTCTAATTGCTCTGGCTAGAGTTTCAAGGATGATGTTGAATAGAAGTGGTGAAAGAGGGCATCCCTGTTGTGTTCCAGTTTTTAGGGGAAATGCTTTCAGTTTTTCACCATTTAGAATGATATTGGCCATGGGCTTAGCATAGATGGCCTTTGCAACGTTAAGGAATGCTCCCACTATCCCTATTTTTTCTAGTGTTTTGAGCATGAAGGGATGCTGTATTTTATCAAATGCTTTTTCTGCATCTATTGAAATAATCATGTGATTCTTAACTTTAAGTCTGTTGTTATGGTGAATAACATTTATTGATTTCCGAATGTTGTACCAACCTTGCATCCCTGGGATAAAACCCACTTGATCGTGGTGCACTATCTTTTTATTATATTTTTGTATGCGATTTGCTAAAATTTTGTTGAGAGTTTTTGCGTTGATGTTCATTAAGGATGTTGGTCTGAAATTTTCTTTCCTGGATGTATCTCTGTCTGGTTTAGGTGTCAGGGTGATATTGGCTTCATAGAATGAGTTTGGGAGGGTTCCCTCCTCTTCTGTTTTATGGAATACTTTGAGAAGTATTGGAATGAGCTCTTCTTTAAAGGTTTTGTAGAACTCGGCTGAGAACCCATCTGGTCCTGGACTTTTCTTTGTTGGTAGGCTTTTGATGACCTCTTCGATTTCATTGCTTGAAATTGATTTATTTAAGTTGTGTATGTCTTCCTCGTTCAGTTTAGGTAATTCATATGTCTCTAGAAACTTGTTGATGTCTTCAAGGTTTTCTGTTTTGTTGGAGTATAGATTTTCAAAATAGCTTCTAATTATGTTTTGTATTTCACTCGTGTCTGTTGTGATATTTCCTTGTTTATTCCGAATTTTAGTAATTTGAGTTTTCTCCCTTTTTCTCTTTGTTAGCGTGGCTAAGGGTTTATCAATTTTGTTTATTTTTTCAAAGAACCAACTATTTATTTTGTTAATTTTTCCGATTGTTTCTTTTGTTTCAATTTCATTGATTTCGGCTCTGATTTTAACTATTTCCTGTCTTCTACTACTTTTGGTATTGGTCTGCTCTTCTTTTTCTAGGGCTTTGAGCTGTAGTGTTAAGTCGTTTATTTGTTGATTTCTACTTCTTTTGTTGAATGCGCCCCATGAAATAAATCTTCCTCTAAGTACTGCTTTCATAGTGTCCCAGAGATTTTGATATGATGTTTCTTTGTTCTCGTTTACTTCTAAGAATTTTTTAATTTCCCTCCTGATGTCTTCTGTTAGCCATTCATCATATAATAGTGTATTATTTAATCTCCAGGTATTGGAGAAGTTTCTGTTTTTTATTCTGTCATTTATTTCTAATTTCAATCCATTATGATCTGATAGAGTACAAGGTAGTATCTGTATCTTCTTGTATTTGCTGACAGTAGCTTTGTGGCATAATATATGGTCTATTTTAGAGAAGGATCCATGTGCTGCTGAGAAGAAAGTGTATTCGTTCTTTGTGGGATGGTATATTCTATATAAGTCGGTTAAGTCTAAATTGTTGATTGTGTTATTAAGATCTATGGTTTCTTTATTCAATTTTTGTTTAGAAGATCTATCCAGCGGTAAGAGAGGTGTGTTAAAATTGCCTAGTATTATTGTGTTGTGGTCTACTTGATTTCTGGAATTGAGAAGGATTTGTTTGACGTACATGGATGAGCCAATGTTCGGGGTATAGATATTTAGGATTGTTATGTCTTGCTGATTTATGCTTTCCTTAAACCGTATGTAATGTCCTTCTTTATCCCTTCTGACTAGTTTTGGCTTGAAGTCCACATTATCTGAAATGAGGATGGATACTCCAGCTTTTTTGCTGTGTCCGTGTACATGGTATGTTTTTTCCCATCCTTTCACCTTTAGTCTATGGGTATCTCTTTCTCTGAAATGAGTCTCTTGCAGGCAGCAAATTGTTGGATTTTTCTTTTTAATCCATTCTGCCAGTCTATGTCTTTTGATTGATGAGTTCAGGCCATTAACATTCAGGGTTATTATTGTGATATGATTTTTATTCCCAGTCATTTGACTCATTTTTGTTTTTTGACATGGTTTGGTTTCTCCTTTATTTGGCTATTCCTTTAGGCTAGTTCCTCCCATTGCTGATTTGCATTGTTGTTTTTTATCTCTTCCTCTTGAAATATTTTGCTGAGAATGTTCTATAATGCCAGCTTTCTTTTTGTAAATTCTTTTAGCTTTTGTTTATCATGGAAGGATTTTATTTCGTTGTCAAATCTGAAAGTAAGTTTTGCTGGGTATAAAATTCTTGGTTGGCATCCATTTTATTTCAGGGCTTGGTAAATGTTGTTCCAGGCCCTCCTAGCTTTTAGGGTCTGGATTGAAAAATCTGCTGATATTCTTATTGGTTTCCCCCTGAATGTAATTTGATTCTTTTCTCTCGTTGCCTTTAAAATTCTGTCTTTATTTTGTATGTTAGGTATTTTCATAATAATGTGCCTTGGTGTGGGTCTGTTGTAATTTTGTATATTTGGAGTCCTGTAAGCCTCTTGTACTTGGTTTTCCATTTCATTCTTCAGATTTGGGAAATTTTCTCATACTATTTCATTGAATAGATTGTTCATTCCTTTGGTTTGTTTCTCTAAGCCTTCCTCAATCCCAAAAATTCTTAAATTTGGCCTTTTCATGATATCCCATAATTCTTATAGATTCTGTTCATGATTTCTTACCATGTTCTCTTTTTGGTCAATTTGTTTTTAAGATTAAATATTTTGTCTTCAATGTCTGAGGTTCTGTCTTCCAGGTGTTGTATCCTATTGGTTATGCTTTCTATGGAGTTTTTAACTTGGTTTATTGTTTCCTTCATTTCAAGGATTTCTCTTTGTTTTTTTTTTTTTTTTTTCAATATCTCTAACTCTTTATTGAAGTGATCTCTTGCTTCCCGTATTTGGTCTTTTAACCATTGATTGGTGCAATCATTTAATGCCTGCATTTGCTCTTTCATCTCCTCATTTGCTTCCCTGATTGTTTTCATTATGTACATTCTGAACTCCCTTTCTGACATTTCTTCTGCTGTGCTGTCATTGGGTTTTATTGATATAGTATCTGGGTTTGTTTGGGACATTTTCTTCCCTTGTTTTCTCATATTTGTCAGCTATCAGGGGGACTTTGTGATATTGCAGATTTCCTCTATTGGCTTATATTGACCCTGTAGATTTCCAGTGTATCACCTCTCAGCCTTCAGTAGCCTGAAGTCTTGGAGTAACTTGATAAAGCAGTGCTTCTGAAGAAAGCTGCCCCTAGCCCACTACTGGTTCCAGGGCTTGGAGCTGGTTCTGTGTGGGAAGGCTCTCATGGGGGGGGGGGCTTGCTCCGAGAAGCTGGCCATGTGGTAGGAGCCCACCGCAGGAGTTCGCAGGGCTGCCTGGGGAAAACTCTAGCTGCCCTGGCCTACTCTGATAAGCCGCCCCTATCCGGGCCTGCGCCCAGGCCAAGCTTCCCCCGATGGGGGAGACTCACCCCGTGGCTCTATTATAGTCCGAGTCTCTCAATGCCTCCCCTTCTTGAATCTTGGGTTCTGGAGCGACTGGAGATGCATTCACCCTCTAATCCGCCATCTGGGATCACCCAGTGGAAAGAGCCTGCAGCCATAGGGAGCAGGGCCGCCTGGAGAAGTCTCTGGCTGCCCTGCCCTGGTCCCAGAGGCTGCTTGCAGGTCGGAGCTCTCCGCTGGCTCGGGGACTTGTGGCTGGCTCTGTGTGGAAAGGCTCTCACTGGGCGGTCTGCTCTGAGAAGCTAGCTTTGAAAGGCGCCTCCTGCTGAAGGGAGCCAGGCTGCTTGGGGAAGTCCCTGGCTGCCCTGTCCTGGTCCCTGAAGCTGCCTGCGGGCCGGAGCTCACTACGCTGGCTCAGGGCCTTGGAGCTGGTTCTGTGCAGAAGACTCTCACTGGGGGGCTTGCTTGAGAAGCTGGAGAAGCTGGCTGTGTGGGAGGAGCCCACCACTGGAGTGCACAGGGCTGCCTGGGGAAGACTCTAACTGCCCTGGCCTACTCTGATAAGCCGTCTCTATCCGGGCCTGCCGCCCAGGCCGAGCTTCACCCGGTCGGGGAGACTCACCCCATGGCTCTATTTTAGTCTGAGTCTCTCAATGCCTCCCCTTCTTGAATCCTGGGTTCTGGAGTGACTGTAGATGCAGTCACCCTCTAGTCTGCCATCTTGGATCCATTAAAAGCATTTTTGATGTTGAATCTATTACTATCCCATTTTACAAGTGAGGAAGATTAGACTTATATTAAGAAACCTCTTTATCACAAAGTCATATAGTATTAAGGACTCGAGGGGTCTGGTGTTTTGCCCCACTTGCAAACTAATAAGTTCGCCTATCACTGTTTCTTGGGTGCTGGTCAGAGAAAAAGAACTCTCTGTAAAAGAAGTAGTCAGTGTTTCATGTTTGTACCAATTTCCTTTGTCCTCCAAGTCCTATAGGATTGACACAAGTGAATATGTTGGTCTGTTTTCTGTTACTATAATGAAATACTCCCTTTTGAGTAATTTATAAAGAAAAGAGACTAACTTAACTCACAGTTTTGAAGACTGAAAGTCAACAGCATGGTGTCAACCTGGTAAGATGTTGAATGGCATTCTTATGTGGGAGTACTTGTGGAAGGGAACAGTTGAAAGGCAGCCCAGAAACCAGTGTTGAGAGGGCTCTCTGGAGAACTAGTTCAAGGTCCTACAGAACTACATTAATCACTTCCAAGGGTAGTGACCCCACTGATCTCCCACTAGGCTCTACTGTTAAGGTCACCCCTCCCACCATCACTGCACTGAGGATCAAGCTCTGACACATGAAGCCTGTTGAACACACTCAAATGGTATCCAGACCATAGCAATATGCCCACATGGGTGCCTGCACATGGGGATTTTACTGTTTTTAAAGTAAGCCAAGGGAAATGTGCTCTTAATTGGGAGATGACATCTCAACTGTCATGGGTTCTAGATGCAAGCGCAACCTGAGAAATGACCTGGTCAGCCACGTCTTGACTTTGCATTTTTGTCATACCCAGAAACACTGAGTGAAGAGGCATTCAGGCCCCATGTCAGATTGCTTCTATCAGGAGGAAGTTACTAAGTCAGGGTCCAAACCCAGGTAGTCTTGCTCCAGCATTGACCCTCCTGAAAGCCCACTTTGGGAAACCAAAGCTGAGAACCACTGTACTGAATGGCAGTGAGGTCCTTCTGGTCTCTAATCTTCATGACTCTGAGTTAGAATCTTGAAATTTCTTATTTTAAGGTTGAACAGACACTTACCATTGCAATTATTATAAACATAGTTGCTAAACCCCCTCTTTAAAAACAACTGATAGCTTATAAACTTTTAATGCAATTATTTAGTTCACTTACTCATATCATTTGCCAAGGACCTATGAACCTTAGGCAATATCATGCATAAAAACTACAGGTGAGAAGTACAACAGTCTTCCTTCTGAGGCAATAGCTTGCACGGAGGGGAATAATCTAGGACATTTAGCATTCTAAACTTAGTAGTGAGGTAAATATAGGCATCACAAACCACAGCAACTAGGAAATGGCCACAGTTTCATCAACAAGGAAGACAGAATAGTGTTGATGTATCCAGTATGCATGAAAGGAACTCCTTTATGGTATGTGGCTGCTGTTACTTAGTGCATTGATGTCATGTGTCTCATGCCTTTAAATGCTGACTGTAGACTTCTGACTTTCCAATTTCTATTTCCAGACAACTTCTTTTCTTAACTCCAAGCTACCAACCCTAATTGACTGTCCAGTGGGCATCTCAAACTAGCCAAACTGATTTAACTCCCACTCCCACCCCAAACCTGCTTTTTTTTTTTTTTTTGCACTTTTCTTCATTTTTATACATGCAACTTTATTCTTTCAGTTGCTCAAGCTAAAAAAATTAGCAGTATCCTCTATTCCTACCTTTTTCTCTTAGTCTACATTTGGTTTATTACCAAACCTTTTCATGTCTATCTTTCAATTATATGCAGAATATAACCACATCTTGTCATCTCCACTATCACTCTGGTCCATTTTACCTCACATCTGGGCTATTGTAATGGATCCCAATAGACATCTACCAGCTTCCTATTTCTTTGTTTGCCATAATCTTTATGACAACTCAGCAGCCTGAGTCAGTCTGTTAAACTTTAGGTAAGATCATTATTTCTTTTCTTGAAACCTTTTGCTGGCTTCCTTAAGTCAAAGCCAAAGTCCTTACAATGGTCTATGAAGCCCAGTGTTTTGTAATGCCCTCTTGCCACAACCCATCTCTGACTTCAAATTCTACTGTTCTTTCTGAATCCCACTGCTCTCCAGCCATAGGAGATGAGTACCTGTTCACTAGTAGGCTTTCACTTGTTCTTATTTCCCCATTTGTCTTCAAGTCTTGTTCATTTTCTCTCTTTAGTGTCCTGCTCATGTGTCATTTCACCAGTAGTACATTCCTAACACATTTGCTTCTGCAAAACACTCTACTCTACTCTGCTATACCTTCCCTGACACTGTAGTACTTTTTGACTCCCTTCTTTTCTTTATTATCTTCCTAACACTTGTTTTTATTCGATTCTGTGTATATTTTTGCTACTTTAGTTGTTTCTTGTCTGTTCTCCTCACTGGAAGTTAAGTTTGATTTCTGCAGGAATTTCTGAACTGTGTTGTTCACTTTTCTGTCCCTAGACACAGCTAAAAGAGTGACTGTTAATGAGTAGGTGCCCAATAGAAATTTTTTGAAAAATTGAACAAATTCAACTGTGGCCAAGGTTTATTTTTTAATTTAAGGTGTTGGTAGCATGGATGGAGAAAGTGGAACAACACATTTCATTTTCTTTCTGAGTATATCCTTTAATAGTGGAAGTTCATACCTATTGGGCTATTCTAATTTGAAGAGGACTCACATGAACAAATTTTATTGTTGCCTTCAAATATCTCATTTGTTTTTCTTAATGTTGTTAAATAGCAGCATTAACAAACATCTTCCTTTTTTCCTAACTTTAATGAGAATGCTTCTAGTGTATTATTAAATAATTACATGTTCATATCCTTTATCAGAAAAGTGAAATTTGATTTTATTTTTAGTTCATCATATTTTAAAATCATGAATATGTATTGATTCTTGGCATTAAGAATAGATAATATTTTTGTTTAATTAGCATAGTGAATTAATGAAATTACAGACTTTGTAATGTTCATCTTTGCATCCTGTATTTACCTACTCATATATCACAGTCAAGATTATTTGAGCAACTACTAGTTATTAGGCCTGTTTCTGGAAATGGAAGAAGAGCACTGTTAAGGCAAAAAATATTCTTCCTCTCAGGAAAGTGGTATTCTACTAGAGGATGACAGACAGTAAGCAAGTAAGTGAATGAATAAGCCATGATTTTCAACCGTGATTAGATCTATGAATAAAATAAAACAGGAAGTGAGTGTGGTGTGCTTAGCTAGCCTCCCTGGAGAAGTTGCACTTGAGCTGAGACATGACAAATTAGAAGGAGTTAGTCATGCAGATCTGTAGTAAGGCATTTTTGTTGCAAAAATATAATGCAAAAGTTCCAATGTAGAAATTGACCTTACATATAATAAGGCAGGAGAGTGGTTTCAAGACGAGGTCAAGAGATGGGCAGGGGCTAGTTCATTTAGTTCTTTTGCATTTCTTCTTGGGAGGCACTGGCAGCTTTGTTCTGGACTAACTTTTCAAAGCTACTCGTATGCTAAACAGTCTTAGAAAACAGAAATTGCAGACCATTTTTTGTTTGTTTTTTTGTTTTCTAGTGTAATAACCACAGAATCTTCCCCTGGTACAACAATTAGGCAGATTTATTTATTTATATATTTAGCAGTGCTGGAGATTGAACCCACATGCAAGGCAAACGCAAGATACTTCACTACTTCTTTTCCTATTTGGATACCTTTTGTTTTGTTTGTTTTCTTGGCTAATTGCTCTAAAACTAGTACTGTGTTGAGTTGAAGTAGCAAGAATAGGCACCCTTGTTACTGATCTCAGAGTGAAAGCTTTCAACTTTTCACCATTGAGTATGTTAGCTGTGGGCTTTTCACATGTGGCCTTTATTTTGTTGAGATACATTCATTCTATGCCTAATTGAGAATGTTTATAATAAAAAGATGTTGAATTTTGTCAAACACCTCTTAGGCATTTGTTGAAATGCTCATATGTGTTTTTGTCCTTCATTCCATTATGTTAATAAATGCATATCAAATTTAATGATTTGTGTATGTTGAGCCATCCTTGCCTTCCATAAATAAATCCCACTTGATCATGATGAATGTTCCTTTTAATATTATGTTGAAATTCAGTTTGCTGGTACAGACTGAGTATTCCCTTTCCAAAATGCATGAGACTAAAAGTGTTTCAAATTTCAGAGTTTTTCCAGATGTGGGACTACAGCATAAGGCTTTTTCAGTAGTCTTTACCTTAACGTCCAATTCTGAAATCTGAAATTCTTCTAAATCAGAAAAAAAGTTTTGAGTTTTAGGTTTAGGCATAGTTCAGATTTCAATTTCAGATTTTTGGATTAGGGATGCTCAATCTGTAGTTTGTTAAGGATTTTTGCATTTATGTTCATAGGGATATCGGCCTGTGATTTTTTTCTTATCGTGTCTTTGTATGGCTTTGCTGTCAGGATAATGTTGACCCATAAAATGAGTTTGGAAGTGTTCACTTCAGTTTTGCTGGAAGAGTTTGAGAAAGATTAATATTAGTTCTTTAAATGTTTGGTGAAAGAATTCTCCATGAGGCCCTCTGGTCTTCTGCTTTTCTTTGTTGAGAAATGTTTGATTACTGATTCAGTCTCCTTAATCATTATGTTTGTTCAGGTGTTCTATATCTTCATGATTAAGTCTTGTTAGATTGTATGTTTCTAGCAGTTTATCCATTCCTCCTAGGTTATCCAATTTGTTAATATATAATTGTTAATGATAGTCTCTTAGTCATCCTTGTATTTCCTTGGTATACAAATATGAGGCTCTTTCAGTGACTCAGAGCCTAAGGAAATTTCTTGACCTTTTCTTGAAATTTCCTTCAGTTTTTTCCCTTATTCCATTCTCCCCACCCCTTTGTTGTTTTGAAATTTCAAAATTTTAGTTTTATTCTTTTATTGGTTATATTTTAGATTTAGCTATGCATATATAAGTTACCAATAGGGATAGTTAAATCTCATAGTGAAAGTTTTTAAACAGTAGAGGGATTTGAGAATGGTCTGATTTTTCCCTTTCTGATTTCTTATTATTATCTACTATTATGTTGATAGTATTTATTTGTATTTACCTACATATTTATGGTTTTGTCTTCACTTTTCCTTCTTGCTCAAGAAAAACAATTTCCCTTGAAAAATGTTTTCCCTTTTCAAGTATATGCTTGAAAAAAAATTCCTCTAGAGCCAGTAAGTTCCTGGTGGTAACTTGTAAATGTTTCCATGTTTTTTCTTGAAAGGTAATTTTTCTGCATGTATAATTCTATGTGGATTATTATCTTTTTTAATTAGTCCCCTTTTTGCCTTTGCTTCTGTTTTATCCAATGAGGAGTCTGCAGTCATTTTACTTTTCTTTGTATTAATATCAGCAAATTAAAATGATTCAAAGTAGTACAGTTTTTTTTTTTGTGTGTGTAACTGTTTGCTTTCAGGACCTTATCTTGATCTTCGTATTCTTTAATATCTTACAGTATACATGGTTCTGAATTATTTGTACTTATTTTATTAGGTATAGATTTATGTTGTGCTTTATGGATCTGTGGATTCATACTTTCTATTACTTGTGAAAAATTCTCAGCCATTTTCTTTTAAAACATTTCTTCTCCATTATTCTGTTTTCTTCTTCTGGGCCACTCATTTGACATGTGCCAGAACAGGGACTGAAAAACTTTTTCTGAAAAGGGTTCTACAGGTCATTTTATGGCTTCATAGGGCATATGAAGTCTCTGTTGCATATTCTTTATTGTTGTTTTGTTATAACAATACAAAACCACTCTCAGATCTCTGAAAAATATATGCTTAGCAAAAATATATGTGCTTGACTTTCTTTTTCTCTTCTCTGTGCTCTTAATCATTGTTTTAGTCAGCTTTTTGGTTGTTCTGATTAAATGATCTGACCAGAACAATTGTAGAGGCAGAAAAGTTTGAGTGCTCACAGTTTCAGAGATCTTAGTCCATAGAAGGCTGTTCTGCATTCCTCAGGGCTTGAGATGAGGCAGGACATCATGGCAGAAGAGTGTGGCAGAGGGAGGCAGCTCAATAGTGACTAGGAAGCAGAGAGAGAGAGAGAGAGAGAGAGAGAGAGAGAGAGAGAGGTCTTCACTCTCCAGATACAATATATATACCCCAAAGCCAGCTCCCAATGAACCACTTCCTCTAGCCACACCCCACCTACCTCCAGTTACTACTCAGTTAATCCCATTAGGGATTAACTCATTGATTGGGTTAAGGCTGTAACCCAATCATTTCTCCTCCAAATCTTGCATTGTCTCACACAGGAGCTTTTGGGAGACACCTTATATCTAAATCATAACAATCACTCATTTTCATATTCTTATTTCTTTGCAATATTTGATATAAAATCTTCCAATTTTCTAATTCTCTCTTTAAGGTTCTCTAATGCTTTATAGCTTACTCTTTGAGTTCAAAGATTACTTATTTTTCAGATGTTCCACTTTTAAAAATTTGTCCTTTAGTAGCCAGATATCTCCACTGACTAAGGATGATTTTTTTTTTTTTTTTCCCATAAGCATCTGTACTCAAAGTGGAAGCCCCAGAGAGATCTTTCCTACCTCCCGGATGTTCCCAGGTTTAATTTCCCCACAGCTGTTGCCATTGAAAAGCAACTTTAAGGCACTTGCAATAGCCTCCATTCCTGACTGCCAGCCTCTATAGGTAGACTCCCTGATATATTGGCTCCTTGCTGCTCTGATCCAATTTCTCCTTTTGGCAGCCAGGTTCTGGGATACCTTGGACTATCTTGGTCCATGCTCCTAGATACTGTCTTCCTGTTTCCAAAACCAAGCTCTTAGTTACTGTAACTCTGGATCTAATCAACTCCAGACAGTCCAGATTTGTTTGTCAAGATGTTCATTTTGAGGACAGAGGTCTTTAGACATCTCTGCTATAATTTGTGAGAGCAGAGCTGATGCAGAGGATACTCTCTGTGGGATACAGTTGCTCTGGAGCTGCCAGGTTCCTTCAAGTGTCTAATCATTTGTAATGCCAGATGGATGCATCTCATATCAGTTTTATATCCAGAAAAAGAAGTAGTGCGAAAGCTCTTTTTTCACAGGGCATTCCTTATGAGAAGGGGATATTATAGAGTATATTTTCCACATATTTGTCACAGAATATTGCTCAAAATTGTTGTTTTGAATTTCTTTTTGTTATTAATTCTTAAAACTTTTCTGTGTGTGTGTGTGTGTGTTTTTTTTTGTAAATATAGAGCATTGGTAGTTTTTATTTGATTGCTTTACATTCTCTTAGTCCACTGCAATAATACCACACATCAAAATGCTACATTGGTGGACAGTAGGTCAGTGTTTTTTGAAGATTTAAGTTTGTTTTTCTCCTTACAATACTTCAGCAATCACAATTTATCTATTTCATCTTATTTTTTTCTTCAGTTAATTCTCTTACTCTAGAAAATTTGCATTTTACAAAGAATGTTGGTACACAGGACATGCCTCAAGACAAGTTCCTCCACAACATGACCATGGAGTAAGGACTAGGATATTTATGTTTAATATCAAATGCATATATTTTTTAATTTCTACATTCTGTGAAGGATACTATGGATTTATAGTCAATTATATTGTTCTTCCTTTAATTGATAATGTTTCTTTTTAAAATTTTATTTTGTTCATTTCACACAACTTTCCTTTCTCTGGTTGTAGAGTCACACTGTTTGTGCAATCATACATGTACATAGGATAATGATGTTTGTCTCATTCTATTATATTTCCTTCCCCCTACCTGTTCTCGCCCCTCATTTTCCTCTATACAATCCATCCTTCCTTCATTCTTGCCTCTCCTGCACCCCCTTTATGTATCATCATCCACTTAACAGAAAAATCATTCAGCCTTTGGTTTTTTGGGATTGGCTTATTTCACTTAGCATGTTATTCTGCAACTCCATTCATTTACCTGCAAATGCCATTATTTTATTCTTCTTTATGACTGAATAATATTCCATTGTGTATATACCACAGTTTTTTTATCCATTCATCAACTGAAGGGCATTTAGGTTGGTTCCACAATCTGGCTATGGTGAATTGAGCAGCTATGAACATTGATGTGGCTGCATCACTGTAGTATGCTGATTTTAAGTCCTTTGAATATAGGTCAAAGAGTGGGATAGCTGGGTCAAATGGTGGTTCCATTCCAAGTTTTCTAAGGAATCTCCATACTGCTTTCCAAAGTGACTGTACCAATTTGAAACCCCATGAGTAATATATGAGTGTACCTTTTTCCCTACATCCTCACCAACACCTATTGTTGCTTGTGTTCTTGATGATAGACATTCTAATTGGGATGAGATGAAATCTTAGGGAAGTTTTGATTTGCATTTCTCTTATTACTAGAGATGTTGGACATTTTCTCATATATCCATTGATTGCTTGTAGATCTTCTTCTGTGAAGTGTCTGCTCATTTCCTTAGCCCATTTATTGATTGGGTTATTTGTATTCTTGGTGTAAAGTTTTTTGAGTTCTTTATAAATTCTGGAGATTAGTGCTCTCTCTGAAGTATGAGTGGCAAAGATATTCTCCCACTCTGTAGGCTCTCTCTTCACATTGTTGATTGTTTCCTTTACTGAGAAAAAGCATTGTAGTCTGAATCTATCCCGATTATTGATTCTTTCTTTGATTTCTTGTGCTTTGGGAGTTATGTTAAGGAAGTCTAGTCCTAAGCTGACATGGTAAAGATTTGAACCTACTTTTTCTTCTATTAGGTGCAGGGTCTCTGGTCTAATTCTGAGGTCCTTGATTCATTTTGAGTTGAATTTTGTGCAGGGTGAGAGATAGGGGTCTAATTTCATTTTGTTATAAATGGATTTCCAGTTTTCCTAGCACCATTTGTTGAAGAGGCTATCTTTTCTCCATTGCATATTTTTGGCACCTTTGTCTAGTATGAGAAAATTGTATTTATTTGGGTTTGCGTCCGTGTCCTCTTTTCTGTACCATTGATCCACCTGTCTATACCATGCTGTTTTTGTTACTATTGTGTTTGTTACTATTGCTTTGTAGTATAGTTGAAGGTCTGGTATTGTGATACCCCCTGCTTCACTCTTCCTGCTAAGGATTGCTTTAGCTATTCTGGGTTTCTTATTCTTCCAGATGAATTTCATGATTGCTTGCTCTATTTCTGTAAGGTATGTCATTGGGATTTTAATTGGAATTGCTTTGAATCTGAATAGCACTTTTGGTAGTATGGCCATTTTGACAATATTAGTTTTACCTATCCAAGAACATGGAAGATCTTTCCATTCTCTAAGGTTTTCTTTAATTTCTTTCTTTAGTATTCTGTAGTTCTCATTGTAGAGGTCTTTCACCTCTATTGTTAGATTGATTCCCAAGTACTTTATTTATTTTTTTTTTTGATACTATTGTGAATGGGGTAGTTTTCCTAATTTCTCTTTCAGAGAATTCATCACTTATGAATAAAAATGCATTAGATTTATGAATGTTGATTTTATATCCTGCTACTTTACCAAATTTATTCATGAGTTCTTGAAATTTTCTGGTGTAATTTTTTGACTCCTTTAAATACAGAATCATGTCATTGGCAAATAGGGATAGTTTGAGTTCTTCTTTTCCTATTCATATCCCTTTAATTTCTTTGGTCTGTCTAATTGCTCTGCCTAGAGTTTCAAGGGTGATGTTGAATAGAAGTGGTAAAAGAGGGCATCCCAATCTTGTTCCAGGGGGGATGCTTTGAGTTTTTCTCCATTTAGAAGGATGTTGGCCATGGGCTTAGCATAGATAGACTTTACAATGTTGAGGTATGTTCCTACTATTTCTATTTTTTCTAGTGTTTTGATCATGAAGGGGTGCTGTATTTTATCAAATGCTTTTCTGCATCTATTGAAATAATCATATGATTCTTAACTTTAAGTCTGTTGATGTGGTGAATTACATTTATTGATTATTGGATGTTGAACCAATCTTGCATCCCTGGGATGAAACCCACTTGATCATGGTGCACTATCTTTTTAATATGTTTTTGTATGCGATTTGCTAAAATTTTGTTAAGAATTTTTGCATTGATGTTCATCTGAGATATTGGTCTGAAGTTTTCTTTCTTTGATGTGTCTTTATCTAGTTTTGTTATCAGGGTGATACTAGCTTCATAGAATTAGTTTGGAAGGTTACCTCCTTTTCTATTAAATAGAATACTTTGAGGAGTACTGGAATTAGTTCTTCTTTAAAGGTCTTGTAGAACTCAACTGAGACTCCATCTGGTCCTGGGCTTTTCTTGGTGGGTAGGCTTTTGATGTCTTCTTCTTCTTCTATTTCATTGCTTGAAATTGATTTGTATAAATTGTGTATGTCTTCCTGAATCAGTTTGGGAGGATTATATGTCTCTAAATATTTGCTGATGTCTTTGAGATTTCCAATTTTTGGAGTAGAGATTTTCAAAGTAGCTTCTAATTATGTTTTGTATTTCTGATGCTTTTCTCTTGCAACCTTTAAAATTCTATCTTTATTTTGTTTGTTAGGCATTTTCATTATAATATGCCATGATGTTAATCTGTTGTAATTTTGTACATTTAGTGTCCTGTAAGCCTCCTGAATTTGATTTTCCATTTCGTTCTTCAGATTTGGGAAATTTTCTGATATTATTTCATTGAATAGATTATTCATTCCTTTAGTTTGTATGTCTGTGCCTTCCTCAATCCCAATAATTCTTAAATTTGATCTTTTCATGAAATCCCATAATTCTTGGAGGTCCTGATCATGATTTCTTACCATCATTTCTTTTTGGTCCACTTTGTTTTCAAGATTAAATATTTTGTCTTCATTGTTTGAGGTTCTGTCTTACAAGTGATCTAGTCTGTTAGTGATGTTTTCTATTGAGTTTTTAATTTGGTTTATTGTTCCCTTCATTTCAAGGATTTCTGTTTTTGTTTTTGTTTTCAGAATCTCTATCTCTTTATTGAAATGATCTTTTGCTTCCTGCATTTGCTCTTTTAACTGTTTATTTGTGCCATCATTCATTGCCTGCATTTGTTCTCATCTCATTCTTTGTTTCTTGGATTATTTTAATTATGTACATTCTAAACTTCCTTTCTGACATTTTTTTCTACCATGCTGTCATTGGATTCTATTGATATAGCATCTAGGTTTGTTTAGGACACTTTCTTCCCTTGTATTTTCATGTTGTTTGTGTATCTTCCCCTCTAGCAGTGCAAATCTGAGGTATTGCAGTTTCCCTCCTGTAGACTTATAGTGACCCTGCAGGTTTCCAATAGCTTACCTTCAAGTGGGAGATCATTATTAGCAGCACAGAATACAGACAATATGCATTCTTAACCCAAATAGTTTCTATTCAAATATTAACAGTATTGTCTTAATAGAGACGATGAGTTCCATTATTATCTACAGCATCAACAATAGTTTTGCAATAATGACCACAATTTCTAATGGTGGACAAAGAGGATGGGGATGGGTGTAGGATGTAATGTTAATCAGATGTGAGTCTGTAGAGGTACTGTGTCATAGGAATAGTGAAAGTGGATTTAAAAGAAATTGGTTGTTAGCATGAGAAAAGGGAGAAAGAATCTCCAAGGAAACAGATAGGAGGAAAATAGAATGAGAAAAATATTAATAAAAGAAAAGAAAAGTTGGAATAATTGTAGGTATAATAGGAATAATCATAATAATACTACTAATAAAAAATACTGTACTGTTCAAACCTCCTAGACAACTGAGAGGTACTTGATAATGCAATGTCCCAAGAATGGAGTTGCCTGACTAGGGATGGTGGCCTCCCAGGCCGGAATAGTCCATGATAGTGGGCAGAGGTGACCCCCCATGTTTGTAAATGGTCGGCTACAGCATGGGCGCTAGAAAATGCGCTGTGCTGGGGAGGAGACCGTGGGTGCTGGACCAGGATGGACGCTGAAGATGTGCACGTGGGTGCTGGGCCTAGTTGCTGGCCGGCCTCTGTTGTGTTTTTTAAATAAAAATTCACCAAGGATTTTAAATCTCATATCTGGCATTAAGGAAATAATCAACATTTTTAAAAAATAATGAACACCATTTTAGTACATTATGAACATCACCCTATATCAGCAATGAGTTTGATATTAGGGGGAGAAACTCTTACATATGTAGTAAATGTGTTAATTTTTCTTGATTTAGGAAAATGTCTGAAGAGGAACAGTTTAATATTGAGAATACAGCTGAGGCAGAAGACTATGAGGAGCCTGCTGACACTGTCAATGCGCCAGTTCCTTCAGAACAACTTTCAGAGTCAGATCTAAGTGAAGAGCACGAATTTGAACTAGAACTCAGTGAGGGCAATGAGTCACCTGAGGAGCACAGTGACATCAGCATTTTAAGCCTCGAATTGAAACAGGAAGGAAAACTCCTGGAAGGCGTTGTGCCTTCCAAAAAATCCTTGCATTTTCTAGGATATGATACACAGCAGCCCCATGTGCAGTTAACCGAACAGAGTTCAAATGAGGATACTCTGGCATTTCTGAATAAAATAAAGGCTATAAAGGAGTCTTTGCAAACGTCAGTGAGAGAATCTTCAGCAACAGGTATTTCGAAGAGAAGACAGAATATTTCATTTCTGCATTTCAAAGAATAGTTGCTTTTCCTTTTTTATTTTTTGTTTATTTTCATTTGAAGATCTATTTTATATTTGCTACTATTTTCCCTTTCCCATGTCCACCAAACTTCCATAGTTATACCACTTAAACTATTCACTATGTGTGAAAGCTTTCCTTTTTTTCCTTTTTTGGTTCTGAGGATGGAACCCAGAAATGCTTTTCACTGAGCTACATCCCCTTCCCATTTTATTTTTTATTTCGAGACAGGGTCTTCCTAAGTTGCTTAGGGCCTTGCTAAGTAGCTGAACCTGGCCTTGATGTGATCCTCCTCCCTCAACTGCCCGAGTTGCTGGGATTACATGAATGCAACATAGCACTGACTTTGTGCAAACTTTTCTATTTAGCAATATCTACTCTTCCTCAGTAAATGAGCATCACCAAATTTTAAATCCATATTTATTTATTTATTCAAATAAATAAGTTTAAAATGTTTAGGGATGGTGAGAAATGTCTGAAAAATTATTGAGTACAATTACAATTCTTTTGCCTGCCAATATGGAATTATTTTACGTAGCTAGAAACCAGATTCCCTAGTTTCATATTCATTGTTCATTCCTTGAATCATGTTGCTTTTACATATTTTTATAGTCTGCTTAGAGTTAACCATATATTTAGTTTAGGAAAAATCCTTTTCTCATTTTAGGTCAATTTTAAAGCCCTAAAGCAGTGTTCATTATAATATTATTAATAACAGAGAAGGGGGGCAGCAGTAACATAGTTACACAGAAAACCATTAACTGACTGCACTGTTCCTCCTGGTCCATGGGTTTTGAGAATTTCCACTCATAGGATGGAGAACGTGGGTTGTCATTTAACAATGATAATAACAGCAGCTTACTTTGGCTGGTAAAATGTAGCTTTTGACTATAGTGGGTTGTTTAACTTTGTGTGGTAGGTTCAGACAAATAAAGAATGGAAAGGAGGAAGGAGAGAAAGCTAATTAATTATATGCAACTGAACTGAGTATCTCTTAATTTCATTATTCAATGTAAATTTGAATTCCATTTTTGGTATTTCTATAATTCCCTGATATTGTAACTTAAAAACATGGTGATTTTTATTTAAATAAAAAGTTGTTTTGATGCTGTACTTACCAAGCTTCACAAATCCCTCAACATATCTCCCCATTCCAAAGCTTAAGAAACCACTGCTATGAAAAATTTAAAAAACATTAATCATAGCTTTTCACCTCCAAGAAACAAAATAGCCTACTAATAATTTCTGTTTAACATCTGAAAGTGTTGCATTTGTAGAGAACTGTGAGAACAATTTTAATAAGTTTAAAGAACCTTAATATGACTATTGCCTAGTTAGATTTTTTTCTCATGGGAATGTTGATAAATGTCTCAACTTTTTGAAAACTGTCATGTCTATCATCTAGAAATATACAAGCTTTTTGACCTATACTATGATTACTTATTGCATCCTCTCTATTAAAAGTTATGGTTTGGAGGTTGCTTCAGAGACCAGCACAGGGCGCCAGGGACTCCCCCAAGCAGCCCAGCCCCCTCCGGTGGGAAGCGCCTCTCTAGGCTAGCTTCCCGGGGCAGACCGCCCAGTGAGAGCCTCTCAAGGCAGAGCCAGCCACAAGTCCCCAAGCCAGCGGAGATATTTGACACGCAAGCAGCTTCTGGGACCAGGGCTGGGCAGCCAGAGACCTCTCCAGGCAGCATTGTCCCCCTCCAGCTGCAGGCTTTTTCCACGGGGCGATCCAAGATGGCGGACTAGAGGGTGACTGCATCTCCAGTTGCCCCAGAACCCAGGATTCAAGAAGGGGAGGCATTGAGAGTCTCGGACTAAAATAGAACCACGGGGTGAGTCTCCCCCACCCAGTGAAGCTCAGCTGGGCGGCAGGCCCAGATTCAAGTGGCTTATTAGAGTAGGACAGGGCAGATAGCGTCTCCTCCAGGCAGCTCTGTGCACTCTGGCAGTGGGCTCCGCCCACAGGGACAGATCCTCCAGCCTCTCGGAACAGGCCCCCCAGTGAGAGCCCTTCTGCACAGAAGCAGCGCGGCCAGCTCCGGCCTGCCCCGCTGCCAGCTCCGGCCCGTCTGGTGGGAAGCGCCTCTCTAGGCTAGCTTCCTGGGGCAGACCGCCCAGTGAGAGCCTCTCAACGCAGAGCCAGCCACAAGTCCCCAAGCCAGCGGAGATATTTGACACGCAAGCAGCTTCTGGGACCAGGGCTGGGCAGCCAGAGACCTCTCCAGGCAGCATTGTCCCCCTCCAGCTGCAGGCTTTTTCCACGGGGCAATCCAAGATGGCGGACTAGAGGGTGACTGCATCTCCAGTCGCCCCAGAATTCAGGATTCAAGAAGGGGAGGCATTGAGAGACTCAGACTAAGATAGAACCACGGGTGAGTCTCCCCCACCCAGCGAAGCTCAGCTGGGCGGCAGGCCCAGATTCAAGTGGCTTATTAGAGTAGGACAGGGCAGATAGCGTCTCCCCCAGGCAGCTCTGTGCAGTCTGGCAGTGGGCTCCGCCCACAGGGACAGATCCTCCAGCCTCTCGGAACAGGCCCCCCAGTGAGAGCCCTTCTGCACAGAAGCAGTGCGGCCAGCTCCGGCCCGCCCCGGCCAGCTCCGGCCCGCCCCGCTGCCAGCTCCAGCCCACTCACAGGTTGCTTCAGTGACCAGCACAGGGCGCCAGGGACTTCCCCAAGTAGCCCAGCCCCCCTCAGGCAGGAAGCGCCTCTCTAGGCTAGCTTCTCGGGGCAAATCGGCCAGTGAGAGCCTGTCTACACAGAGCCAGCCACAAGTCCCCAAGCCAGTGGAGACCTCCGACCTACAACCAGCCTCTGGAACCAGGGCTGTGCAACAAGAGACCTCTCCAGGTCTCTCTCCCTGGAACCAGTAGCAGGGTAGGGGCAGCGTTCTTCGGAAGCACTGCATTATCAAATTAATCCAAGACTTCTGGCTACTGAAGGCTGGAAGGTGATACACTGGAAATCTACAGGGTCAATATAAGCCAATAGAGGAAATCTACAATATCACAGAGTCCCATTAACATCTGACCAATATGAGAAAACAAGGGAAGAAAATGTCCGAAACAAACCTAGATACTATATCAATAAAACCCAATGACAGCACAGCAGAAGAAATGTCCGAAAGGGAGTTCAGAATGTACATAATTAAAACAATCAGGGAAGCAAACGAGGAGATGAAAGAAAAAATGCAGGCATTAAATGAACGCATTAATCAACAGTTGAAAGAGCAAATAACGGAAGCAAAAGAGCATTTCAATAAAGAGTTAGAGATACTGAAAAAAAAACAAACGGAAATCCTTGAAATGAAGGAAACAATAAACCAAGTTAAAAATGCCATAGAAAGAATAAACAATAGGATAGATCACCTGGAAGACAGAACCTCAGATATTGAAGACAAAATATTTAATCTTGAAAACAAGGTTGACCAAACAGAGAAGATGGTAAGAAATCATGAACAGAATCTATAATAATTATGGGATATCATGAAGAGGCCAAATTTAAGAATAATTGGAATTGAGGAAGGCTTAGAGAAACAAACCAAAGGAATGAACAATCTATTCAATGAAATAATATCAGAAAATTTCCCAAATCTGAAGAATGAAATGGAAAACCAAGTACAGGAGGCTTATAGGACTCCAAATATGCAAAATTACAACAGACCCACACCAAGGCACATTATTATGAAAATACCTAACATTCAAAATAAAGACAGAATTTTAAAGGCCGCGAGAGAAAAGAATCAGATTACATTCAGGGGGAAACCAATAAGAATATTAGCAGATTTTTCAGTCCAGACCCTAAAAGCTAGAAGGGCCTGGAACAACATTTACCAAGCCCTGAAAGAAAATGGATGCCAACCAAGAATTTTATACCCAGCAAAACTTACTTTCAGATTTGACGATGAGATAAAATCCTTCCACGATAAACAAAAGCTAAAGGAATTTACTAAAAGAAAGCCGGCATTACAGAACATTCTCAGCAAAATATTCCATGAGGAAGAGATAAAAAACAACGATGTAAATCAGCAACGGGAGGAACTAGCCTAAAGGAATAGCAAAATAAAGGAGAAACCAAATCATGTCAAAAAACAAAAATGAGTCCAATGACTTGGAATACAAATCATATCACAATAATAACTGTGAATGTTAATGGCCTGAACTCATCAATCAAAAGACATAGACTGGCAGATTGGATTAAAAAGAAAAATCCAACAATATGCTCCCTGTAAGAGACCCATTTCATAGAAAGAGGTACCCATAGACTAAAGGTGAAAGGATGGGAAAAAACATACCATGCACACGGACACAGCAAAAAACCTGGAGTATCATTCCTCATTTCAGATAATGTGGACTTTAGGCCAAAACTAGTCAGAAGGGATAAAGAAGGACATTACATACTGCTTAAGGAAAGCATAAATCAGCAAGACATAACAATCCTAAATATCTATGCCCCAAACATTGGCTCATCCATGTACGTCAAACAAATCCTTCTCAATTCCAGAAATCAAATAGACCACAACACAATAATACTAGGTGATTTTAACACACCTCTCTCACCGCTGGATAGATCGTCCAAACAAAAATTGAATAAAGAAACCATAGATCTCAATAATACAATCAACAATTTAGACTTAACTGACTTACATAGAATATACCATCCAACAAAGAACGAATACACTTTCTTGTCAGCAGCACAGGGATCCTTCTCTAAAGTAGACCATATATTATGCCACAAAGCTACTGTTAGCAAATACAAGAAGATAGAGATACTACCTTGTACTCTATCAGATCATAATGGACTGAAATTAGAAATAAATGACAGAATAAAAAACAGAAACTTCTCCAATACCTGGAGATTAAATAATACACTATTATACAATGAATGGATAACAGAAGACATCAGGAGGGAAATTAAAAAATTCTTAGAAGTAAACGAGAACAAAGAAACATCATATCAAAATCTCTGGGACACTATGAAAGCAGTATTTAGAGGAAGATTTATTTCATGGGGCGCATTCAACAAAAGAAGTAGAAATCAACAAATAAACGACTTAACACTACAGCTCAAAGCCCTAGAAAAAGAAGAGCAGACCAACACCAAAAGTAGTAGAAGACAGGAAATAGTTAAAATCAGAGCCGAAATCAATGAAATTGAAACAAAAGAAACAATCGGAAAAATTAACAAAATAAATAGTTGGTTCTTTGAAAAAATAAACAAAATTGATAAACCCTTAGCCACGCTAACAAAGAGAAAAAGGGAGAAAACTCAAATTACTAAAATTCGGAATAAACAAGGAAATATCACAACAGACACGAGTGAAATACAAAACATAATTAGAAGCTATTTTGAAAATCTATACTCCAACAAAACAGAAAACCTTGAAGACATCAACAAGTTTCTAGAGACATATGAATTACCTAAACTGAACGAGGAAGACATACACAACTTAAATAAATCAATTTCAAGCAATGAAATCGAAGAGGTCATCAAAAGCCTACCAACAAAGAAAAGTCCAGGACCAGATGGGTTCTCAGCCGAGTTCTACAAAACCTTTAAAGAAGAGCTCATTCCAATACTTCTCAAAGTATTCCATAAAACAGAAGAGGAGGGAACCCTCCCAAACTCATTCTATGAAGCCAATATCACCCTGATACCTAAACCAGACAGAGATACATCCAGGAAAGAAAATTTCAGACCAACATCCTTAATGAACATCAACGCAAAAACTCTCAACAAAATTTTAGCAAATCGCATACAAAAATATAATAAAAAGATAGTGCACCACGATCAAGTGGGTTTTATCCCAGGGATGCAAGGTTGGTTCAACATCCGGAAATCAATAAATGTCATTCACCATATCAACAGACTAAAAGTTAAGAATCACATGATTATTTCAATAGATGCAGAAAAAGCATTCGATAAAATACAGCATCCTTTCATGCTCAAAACACTAGAAAAAATTGGGGTAGTGGGATCATTCCTTAACATTGTGAAGGCCATCGATGCTAAGCCCATGGCCAATATCATTCTAAATGGTGAAAAACTGAAAGCATTCCCCCTAAAAACTGGAACACAGCAGGGATGCCCTCTTTCACCACTTCTATTCAACATTGTTCTTGAGACTCTAGCCAGAGCAATTAGACAAACCACAGAAATTAAAGGGATACGAATTGGAAAAGAGGAACTCAAACTATCCCTGTTCCCTGATGACATGATTATATATTTAGAGGAATCTGGAAATTCCACCAGAAAACTTTTAGAACTCATAAGTGAATTCAATAAAGTAGCAGGTTACAAGATCAATGCTCATAAATCCAGTGCATTTTTATACCTAAGTGATGAATCGTCAGAAAGAGAAATTAGGAAAACTACCCCATTCACAATAGCATCAAAAAAAAATAACATACTTGGGAATCAATCTCACAAAAGAGGTGAAAGACCTCTACAATGAGAACTACAGAACACTAAAGAAAGAAATTAAAGAAAACCTTAGAAGATGGAAAGATCTCCCATGTTAATGGGTAGGAAGAATTAATATTGTCAAAATGGCCATACTACCAAAAGTGCTATATAGATTCAATGCAATTCCAATTAAAATCCCAATGATGTACCTTACAGAAATAGAACAAGCAATTATGAAATTCATCGGGAAGAATAAGAAACCCAGAATAGCTAAAGCAATCCTCAGTAGAAAGAGCGAAGCAGGGGGTATCGTAATACCAGATCTTCAACTCTATTACAAAGCAATAGTAACAAAAACGGCATGGTATTGGTACCAAAATAGACAGGTAGATCAATGGTACAGAATAGAGGACATGGACACAAACACAAATAAATACAATTTTCTCATACTAGACAAAGGTGCCAAAAATATGCAATGGAGAAAAGATAGCCTCTTCAACAAATGGTGCTGGGAAAACTGGAAATCCATATGCAACAGAATGAAATTAAACCCCTATCTCTCACCCTGCACAAAACTCAACTCACAATGGATCAAGGACCTCGGAATCAGACCAGAGACTCTGCATCTTATAGAAGAAAAAGTAGGTCCAAACCTTCAACTTATTGGCTTAGGAGCAGACTTCCTTAACAGGACTCCCATCGCCCAAGAAATAAAAGCAAGAATCAACAACTGGGATAGATTCAAACTAAAAAGCTTTCTCTCAAAAAGGAAACAATCAGTAATGTGAAGAGAGAGCCTACAGAGTGGGAGAATATCTTTGCCAATCATACTTCAGATAGAGCGCTAATATCCCCCCGAATCTATAAAGAACTCAAAAAACTCTAAACCAAGAATACAAATAATCCAATCAACAAATGGGCTAAGGAAATGAACAGACACTTCACAGAAGAAGATGTACAAGCAATCAACAGATATATGAAAAAATGTTCAACATCTCTAGTAATAAGAGAAATGCAAATCAAAACTACCCTAAGATTTCTTCTCACCCCAATTAGAATGGCAATTATCAAGAACATAAGCAACAATAGTTGTTGGCGAGGATGTGGGGAAAAAGGTACACTCATACATTGCCTGTGGGGTTGCAAACTAGTGCAGCCACTCTGGAAAGCAGTATGGAGATTCCTCAGAAAGCTTGGAATAGAATCACCATTTGATCCAGCTATCCCACTCCTTGGCCTATACCCAAAGGACTTAAAATCAGCATACTACAGAGATACAGCCACATCAATGTTCATAGCTGCTCAATTCACTATAGCCAGATTGTGGAACCAACCCAGATGCCCTTCAGTTGATGAATGGATAAAGAAACTGTGGCATATATATACAATGGAATATTACTCTGCCATGAGGAATGACAAAATTATGGCATTCGCAGGCAAATGGATGAATTTGGAGGATATCATGCTAAGTGAGATAAGCCAATCTCAAAAAACTAAAGGACGAATGATCTCGCTGATAAGCGGATGAGGATGTACAGGGTGGGGTAGGAGGGGTTAGTGTTAGGGTTAGGGTTAGGTTTAGGGTTAGGGATAAGGAGGGTGGTAAGAATGAGGAAGAAAGGAATGTATAGAGGGAAAAGAGGGGTGGGAGGGGAAGGGGGAAGGGAAAAAAATAACAAAATGAATGAAACAACATTGCCCTATGTAAATTTATGATTTTTAATTAAAATGAAAAAAATATTAAACTAAAAAAAAAATTAAAAAATAAAATTATGGTTTGGATGTGAGGTGTCCTCCAAAAGCTCATGTGTGAGACAATGCAAGAAGGTTTGAGGAGAAATGATTGAGTGGTAAGAGTCAACCCAATCAGTGAATTAACTGAGTGGTAACTGAAGTGGTAGGGTGTGGCTGAGGAAGTGGGAATTGGGGGCGTTACTTTGGGGTATATATATTTATATCTGGCAAGAGGATATATCTGCTTTCTGATCATTATATGAGCTTCTTCCCTCTGCCACACTCTTTAACCATGATGTTCTGCCACACCTTGAGGTCTGAGGAATGGAGTCGACCTTCTATAAACTAAGACCTCTGAAACTGCGAGCCCTCAAATAAACTCTTCCTCCTCTACAATTGTTCTGGTTTGGTTTTTAGTCCAGTGGTGAAATAGCTGACTAAAACAAAAATTTAAAGTCTATAAAGGTAAAAGAATTTATACTATACTTATTCCATATAATTTGTGAATAGATGGTCATTCTGTAATATCAGTTTTTATTTTTAACACATAGCATCTTTTATTATTATTATTATTATTATTATTATTATTATTAATATTATTATTTTTGGTACCTGGGGTTGAACCCAAGGGTGTTTAACCACTGTGCAACATCTCCAGCCCTTTTTTATATTTTATTTAAAGACAAGGTGTTGCTGAGTTGCTGAGGGCCTCACTAAATTGTGGAGGCTGACATTGAACTTGCAATCCTCCTTCCTCAGCTTCCAGAGCCACTGGGATTGCAGGCATGTGCTACCATGCCTGGCTCAACACATAAGCATCTCGTTTTCCTATTTTTTAGGATGGAGTGTGAGCCATACAATGTTAACTTTTGTCAAAAGTAGTTATAGTGGGGGATTAAAATGCATTTCCAAGTTCTGAGACAACTTGTCTATTTCAAGGTCTCCCTTTCTTATGCTCATTAATCAAAAATGCTTGATTTTCAGAACTGCTTTCTATACGTATGTCATAATACAGGTAGTGAACATTTGTGAAAAATTTTGAGATTGTGGATTAATTTTCAAAGCCTAGGGTTGCAGCTCAATGTTGGTCACTTCTCTTTAGATATGATCGGGGTGTGGTGGGAAAGTATAGCAGAAATAACCTGAATGCCCCACAATCAACATTTGGCCCATAATTCTGTGTCTCTTTGTAGAGTGTAGGTTGCTGACCCTTACTGTATTTGACGATGCTTATTGCTTTTCTCTTTTTATCTTCAGTAAAAGTTGTACTTATTCCTGTGGGCCAGGAAATTATAATGCCTTTCAAAGTTGACACCATTTTTAAATACTTCAAGGATCACTTTTCACACTTATTAAAAATCCCACCTTTTGTACTGCAGATAAGGTATGCAGGTAAGCTCATAAACTTATCCAGAATTCTCCAGTTTTAACATGTAAACAATCAAGACCTTTGATGTTTTAAACAAAATGTCTCAGTATTTACTATTTTAGCATTATCTTGTGGTTATGCATTGATTCATTTAATATCTTTTTATTGAAGACATTTTATTCTAGATAGTTTACTAATAGCATACGGTATAGAGTAACATGAAACAAGATTCTTATTCTTAAATTGCTTACAGACCAGTAAGGGAGAATTGCATGCAGTAGTTACCATATCATATGCAAATACTTTATTGGAAATATGCACAAAAAGCTTTATTGGAAATATGCACAAAAGGAACCTGGGAAATTATAGAATGTTTCAATTTATAAAGGTGATAATATTTGTGCCAAATCTCAAAGAGGTGAGGAAAACCTGGGGCTTTTTGGAAGTGATAAGACATTTTGAGTGGCTGAAGCAGATTTTACGTGGAATGGGAGGAGCTGAGATTGAAGAAATAAGAAGATGAAGGAGAATGCAAGACCGAAAATGGTTTCTGAATATTTTATATGTTAAGGTCCATTCCTATGATGCCTGGTTTGTTTATATTTTGTGGATGATATTGAGAAGCCCCACTGAAGTTTTATTAGTCTTGAATCATGATTGATCATGATTAGATATAGTCTTTGTAATTGTGATAGACAACCAGACTAACATAGCTAAAAAACATTTTTATAGACTGTGTTCGAACAAATTCTAATATTTTAGTTTTAAAAGCTTTGTATTGACTTATAAAGATGCTACACAACGTTTGCAGAGAAAAACAATTCAATTTCAAAATAATTTTTAAAAAATTAATTTACAGTGAATATACTCCAAAAGTAAGATTTGTGCGAATAGCACATTAAAGCCTGAGTAGGGAAACAAGGCTAAAATTAAAATAATTATTAGTAATTATAATAATGAGCACAATGATTAATGTTTTGAACCCTTACTGTGTGTTAGTACTTCTACAGAATGTTTTGCCTACATTATCATTCAATCCACACAGCAACCCCTTGATGTAGGTAGCATTATTATTAACTCTTTCTCTGAGAGAGGGAAACTGAAACTCAGGGAACTTCGTAAAATCACATGACTGATAAGTAGCAGAGTCTGAACTGAAACTGGAGGTGCCTCCGAAGAGGGAATTGGAAATTACTGGACATTAACTCAAAGGTAAAGTTGAAAATCAGAAAAGAGAGCACTTTGTGACTGTGGGAGATGGCCAGCAGTACTTAAGGATTCCTGTCCTCTGCATGCCATGACCTTTCTTCTTTATAAGTACCAGATACTACCTTTGGGTAAAAGGTGTATGGCAGTCACAATTATGGAACAGCTAGATTTGATGCCAGCCATTCTCTAAGATAGATGGTGTGGACTGGAACTGGAGCTCAAATTTGGTGGGACTACACCCTCAACGGAAACAAAAGAGGAAAAAAGAGAACTCTGGGAACCTGGATTAGTTTTCTACGTCTATGTAGAACTAATCACAGACTTAGTGGCTTAAAGCAGCACATATATTTCTCTTACATTTCTGGGGGCCAGAAATCTTAAATCAGTTTCATTGGGATAAAGTCGAGGTGTCAGTTGCCCTTTCTTCCTCTGGAAGCTCTAGGGGAGAATCTACCTTCTTGCCTTTCCGGCTTCTAGAGTTGCATTCCTTGCATTCATTGGTTCATTGGCCTCTTCCTGCATCTTCATAGCCACAGAGTAGTATATTCAGCTCTCTCTTTGCTTCTGTCATACTGTCTTGTCTTTTCCTCTGTTAATAAATCTTTTTCATCCTTCCTATAATAAGGGTACACACAATTACATTTAGGGCCCAACAAGATAGACCAGGATGGTCTCTGCATCTTAAAATCCTTAATCAAATCTGCAAAGTTGCTTTTGCTATAAAGGTAATATAATGATGTGAACAAATTTTGGGGCTATTATTCAACCTATCACAAAGCCCCTATGACATTCATGTTAATTTTTAAAATTAAGAATGTGGAATATGAAATTGAAACTCACTGATCTTTGGGTGTGCTTGCTCGAATATAGCTGAAATAGGTTGTGCTGTCTGATATATTTATGAGTATGGCTTTCGTTATGTTCAAAATCAAAATTGTAATTGAGGAAGACCATACATTTGAAGATTAGTAGATTCCATCAATACAGATTCCATGATGCAAAACGGCAGCCAGTGACATAACATTGTTGCATTTTCATATGTCTTGAAACACAAAAATGTGATCAGTTAATTTTTTAAATACACAGTGGCAGGGTGGAGCAGGGAGAGGGGAGAAGATGAAGTAGTACCACCACCACAGGAAAAATAAAGCAATGTTCACTTTTTCCAGTGCAAAAGTGAGTCTAATCTCCATTTTGGCATTAATATATGTGAGTTTCTGACTATGGAAGGAGAGAAAGGAAGAGCTTATATGGAATTCTGAGTCTATATTTAGCCACACCAGAGGGTGAAATGGGTCTTAAAATAATCATGCTTCCCCTGGAATGGATATGTGTAGTATTTACATATAATATATTGTGAGTTTTCACAGTCAGTGTTCAGTATATTGTTCTGCTCTTGCTATAAAATGCTTTTATTTTTAAATGTCCATAGAGTTTCATGGTTATTATGTTTATATATTTGAAGAATTGAGAGTTGTAGTTTTATTTCAGTACAAGCATGCTGCTAACTCTTCCTATTGTGAAGTTTGATTTTTATTTTTTACTGTTATTTTAATTATATGTATTTATGGGGTACAGTATGATAATTTGATACATGTATACAATGTATGATCAAAACAGGTGACATTTATTTTTACTTAAAGATTAAAATTGTTTTGGTTAATATGTAACAATTATATATATTTTATGAGATACAGTGTGCTACTTCGATGTGTACATTGTGTATTGATCAAATCAGGATAATGACTGTTTTCATTTCTTTATCATTACTTTGTAATTCAAAGGCCTCAAATTCCTCTCTTCTAGT
Source organism: Sciurus vulgaris (assembly GCF_902686455.1). Taxonomy (NCBI): domain Eukaryota; kingdom Metazoa; phylum Chordata; class Mammalia; order Rodentia; family Sciuridae; genus Sciurus; species Sciurus vulgaris. Next base: position 30,084,417 of record NC_136468.1, read on the forward strand.
TATTCATAAAACATATCGTAGGTTATTATGAACTATAGTCACTCTTATGGTATTTTCTGTACTATCACTACCGCAAGAGGTGGAAAACATTCATACTATACTTAGTAATTAAGTGATAGTGTTTCTACAACCACTTGGGATATTTGCCATCACCTTAAAATGAGTACATATAATTAACCATTTCCAGAGACTGCTGTACGTCATGGTGACTATATAGTTGATAACAGTACACTGTATACATGAAAATTTCTAAGAGAATAAACTTTAAGTGTTCTCACCACACACAAAAAATATAAGTATGTAGGTAATAGTTATGTTATGTTGATTTAGCCGTTTCACAATGTGTACATATATCAAAATATCATGTTATATACTATCTATACATAATTTATATATAATTTATTTCATAATAAAACAATAAAAATAGTCATTTTTTGTCATAAAACTTCTAAAATTTTTCATTTTAGGAATAATTCTTAAAAATAATGAGACTCTTATACAACATGGAATTAAGCCACAGGAAATTGTACAACTGGAACTCTCATCTACGAATCCAGATCTATATCCAATCAAAAGGATAGAGGGATTAAGCGATGTCTCTCAAATCATAACTGTCACCGTACACACTGGTGAGTTATTTGATGTCTTTCAGATAAACCATGTTAGTTTCCCTTTCTAACTGAACTTCCATTCAGTCTTGATTTTTATCCCCTTAGGCATTAATCAATACCAGGTGGTGGCTGTTGAGATTATAAAGTCTGATTTTCACAAGCCATTTCTTGGTGGATTTAGGCATAAAATAACAGGAACAGAATATCACAATGCTGGAACCCAAACTGTACCTAAAAAGATCCCCGCAAAAGTCACTGCATTTTCTAGGGACACCCAGGTAATGTTTTTTAATTTTCCATTTAGGTTTCTGAAACTATAGGGTCAACAATTGTTATATACTATATGACTGTCTCAAATTCTTCTCATTAATTATGTGACAATTAAGATACTGAAAGCAAAATTTACTGGAATATGTAGAAAAAATATTCTCTCTCTTGTGTGAATATAGTGAATACTTACTTAAATGTTTTATGTTTTTACTTTAGACAGTTTCTCAGAGAAAAAAGCTCCAACAAACTGCAAATACAACATCCACACAAATGTCTAAAATTGGTGTGTACGTATCAAATATGACTGATAAACTGTTAGAACCAGGGGAATATTTTTCAGCTGCAGAATACCATGCCCGAAGATTGAAGGCGGTAAGATAATTCCATTGTGAACAAATACTACAAATTAAATATATAAAGTCAATCGTTTGCTGTGTGTTTTCCTATGCTACACTAGCCTAAAAATCCACATGAGTATGGGTCATGTTTCATTGATAGTAAATACAGACCATATCTCCAATTTCCCTCCATACAAGCAACCAGAACCCTAAATGTTCCTAATACTTCCCTTGTCCTTAGGGAATCTCCAGTGCCTTTGGTCATTATTATCTTTCTCAGCATTTCTGTCCCTCGGCCTTAACCCTTCCTTTGTCCCTTCCTTTGTCGTAGTAGAACCGTGTAGGGAGCTTGCCAGACCATTTGAAACTCAGTACAACATGAGTGTTCACTAACAAGAGTTAGCCACTCCAACTCTTATCACTTATACAATTCATCTTTTTTTCACCTTTTTACTTTCAACCTATTTGATCTTTTATAGAGAGCATATAATAGTTGTATCTACCTCCTAGAGTTATTTTGAGAGAGAAACCTGGAATTCACAAAAGTCAAGTCTGTGGAGTCGTCATCCTGAGGAAGACAGCACACCAGCGTCACCACGGGGCTAGCTTTGCACTTGGCTTTATCAGTCCCAGTTATTCCAGCCTGATGAGTTTTTGTTTTTAATCTAAATTAATATTTACCCAGCAAGAGAAAAGATGGAATTATGAGATTTAGGGGAAAAGTGAAGTGTAGGTAGAATTTAAGCAAAGTAGTCTCTTGATTGTGCAGTAAGGCTGTGTGTAAGTGGGTCAACATCAAGGTCTGGATCGCAAGGTGGACCAAGGTCCTGTTCTCTTGGGGATGAAGTTAAGAGTTGGAGAATGTTATCTCTAAGGTTCTCTAAGTTCAGTACCCTTGTTGAAAATCAAGGCTGCTTCTCCCTATCAAAGTGATTCAGATCTTTTTAGATAACAATAAGATGCTTTGTTCTTACTGATCTAATTTCAAGCAATAAAGTTTCTTAGAGTTTATGATTTTAGAGCACAAACTTTGTCAGTGAGTAAGAAAATAGTTACTCAAAGAAAGGAATTGCTATGACATTTTATAGCTGCAGAGCATCCTTGAGAGAAATATTGTTTCCTGATAGCTTTGTGGCTGTCATGATCAGTGTCACTTATTACAGTGATGTGTTTTTTAGTTTCTCAGTCCAAACTAATTTTTACTTCATTATTGTACTGAGTTTCGATGGTGACTTCACTGAATCATAAGGAACCTGCACTCCTTGTATCTTCCCACTCCATTAAAATCTCACCATGCTTAGCATTTTACTGTATGGTGACAAAATTGTCGACACTTATCATCACGTCTACATTCTTTGTAGGACAAGAGGGAAGTCAGGGAGTATGTTCCATGTTTCCTCCTCCTGAAAGCCTTACCCAGTGACATCTGCTTCCATCTCATTGGCCTGAGCCACATCATGTGATGTCCCTCCCAAAGGAGTGGATGGTAAATGCGTTTGCTAAGTAGTATATTATTCCGCAAGAAAGCTGAGATTTTCTTAGTAGGAGGAAATAGAGGACATGGGATATTAGGTAGAGAAGTAGCCCTCTCCCTGCCACTTTCCAAATGCCAATAAAATGATATTAAAGGGAAAAAATTATAAATATATAAGGCAAAGAATAGATGAGAAAAGAGAAGGGTAAATGTCAGCTGACTTTAGAAGTTGTAAAGCAAATGGAGATGTGTAACTTGGCTTAGTGAAAATCTAAATGCCTGCCAAGAGGGAGGGCATCAAGACCCACACACGTCGGCCCCAGAGGATCTTGGAAGATGGGTTGGAGATTTTGTGGGAGGTCAAAGTGAGGAGTGAGCCATAAACTCAGGGAGCAGTTAAAAGGCTGTATGAGGGGGTCAATTTCCATTTAATTAAAGTTCTTTTATTCTTATTGATTCCTTTCCACTTAGGACATGTTCATTTTAATTTTTAAATAGGTTCTAGAGTTCAATGCTTAAAAGTTCTTGTTTTAGGCAAGATTATATTATGTGTGACTGATATATTTGTATTAATTTCTGCCTTCTCATCTTGTTAATTTATGAATCATTCTTGTTTATTCTTTCATTAACCTTTCCTTCTTTTTGTTGGCTTGATTAAGCTTTTTCATGCTTTTGTTTTTTCATAATTTAGACTAGGTAGTTTATAAGTTTATATGCATTTTCTACTAGTTACTCATAAAACATTTTAACACCTTTTTTTTTTTTTTTTAATGCCAAATGTGTGGTATATCTTCTCTGAACAGGAACCTTAATATGCATTTCTTTTCTTCCTTTCTTTTTCCTTCCTCCCCTATTCCTCCTATCCAGTGATGATTTTGAATCACAATGAAAGATAATTTACTATATAATTATAATTCTAGATTGTTATTTTACATATTTTGTTTGGTACATATATTTGTTTTTTGAGTAAAATATACTTATCTTCATAGATTTTTTAAAGTTTTTGTTCCCTGCTTTAATTTTCCTGCTTGATTTATTATTCTTGCTGGGACACATTCTCTAGTAATTTCTTCAGAGATTATGCATAGGAAGTGAATCGTCTTAAGTCCTCACTGAATGAACCTCATATGTGGATTTGAGTTTAAGTGGGTATAGAAGGTTAGATTCAAGTTTATTTTCAGAATTTTTTTCCTTTGTAACTTTAAAACTGTATTTGGCAATCAGATATTGATCTGATTCTCACTTCTTTGTTTCCTCTTTCTATGAGCTTTTAGAATTTTCACTTTATCCTTGGTATTTTGTAGTATTATCATGCTGCCTTTGAAACTTGGTAATGGACCCTTTCTGAGAGTTCATGTCTTGCTTTGGGAAATGTTCTTTTATTTTATTTTGAGTAATTTCTGTAATCAAATTTCTTCATTCTGTCTGGAACTCATATCAGACATGTCTTGGAATGACTGGATTTATCTTTCATGTTTCTGATTTTTTCTTCATCTTTCTAACTTTTGTGACCTTTCCTTCTGTATTCTAAAAGATTTTCTCACCTAAGTTTCTGCTTATTAATTCCTTCTCAGTCTCTACACATTCCGCAGATCAGATTATAACAAACCTCCAGTTCTCTGCCAGTATTCTTTAACTGAGCACATGACTATCCAGTTGAGATGACATTTCCTAACTCCCTTGAAAATCAGGGGGACCATGTAACTAAGGTCTAGCCAACGGGTGTGCAGGGCAGTGATGTGAAGCATTTCCAGGAATTGCTTGTAAAGTGCTTTGTTCCTTTCCCACTTTTTCCTGGCTGGAAGATGATCAGTGGATCAGCTGAGTGAAACATACAAGTAGAAAGCCATATGTTAATTGCAGCACAGGCTTCTACCAGCCCTAAACTGCTCGCCAGTTTCTGGATGGCCATATGAGAAAATTCCTGTTATTTAAACAAATCTTGCTTTGGTGTCTTTAGTAAGTTTTTAAAAGTTTAATGGCAACCAAACTGACACAAGTTTTATTGATTCTTTTTTTAAATTTCAAAAATAAAAGATTTTTCCACAGTCCTTTTTTGGGTTTTGTTTTTAAGCTTGATTGTTTTATTTTGATAGACTTTTACACTGAAAGTGTTAACTACCTCTAGTCTTGTTTTCTGTTTTATTGTACTTTAATAAAGTGGTTTTAAAACTTCAGCTTCCACATCCCCTGGGGTTGTGAATATACAGGATGCTGTGATCCAATCCTCTGGGCAAGGGTCTGGGGGCAGTGTGGGAAGGTGGGTTGCTTGCTGGCAATTTTCTAGACAATGCCCGTACTGCTGGTCTAGCCACTACTCTTTGAGAACTACTCTTCTACTAATTCTGTTTCAAGCAAGAATAAATTGTTCTGTTGGGTGAGAGGCCTTTTATTTTGTTGGCTCTTTTCAAATGCTTGGCTAGTCTTGGGTATGTACTCATAGAAGATTTGAGATTTTTAACTCATTTTGTCCTATCATCCCGAATGTGGAATATCTATAAAAACTTAAATATAGTATATAATATATTATATAGTTAGATAATAATAATATAATTATAGTACTCATAATGTATAATATTAATTAATATAATAAAATATAAGCTCTAGGTTATGATTTCTAACCTATTTTAAAATTCACCTTTGTTAATTTCACTGAAATATTCACAGAATTGGAAACTTGGGACCTAATTTGTTAATAGGCAATGTGCTAATAGCGTGTCACCACTTTCTGATCCCAGTGGGTTTATAGTATAAGGCTTGATTCTGGGACAGAGCTATTTTTCCAGATAGGGCATTCCTATATGTCCTCGTCTCACCAGTGTTTGGGGACACTAACCGATCTTGCCTAGGGACAAATATTTCTGTTGCTGTTTACCTAAATTGTTTTACGGGAGCCTGTTCCATTTGCATTTTTCAACTGGTACCTGGTTGGCTGCCCTTTGGCTCAGAGCATCTGCCAGTTTGGGGCGTGAAGCAATTCTAGGCCGCTTCTGTGTCTTCCGGCTTGCCTCTCCAGTGCATGACTAGGTTACAGATTCCTTCTTCATTATGTTCCATCTGTCTCTTTCCCTGAGGGGATTCTTCAAAGTTTCTATTCCATTGGGCTACCCATTCGGTATGATCCAGTGATTATTGATTTCTGCTTTACACACTTTGCTGTACTTATCAGACAATAGGAAGTGGGAAAAGTATGTGCCAGCATATGTTTTGTCCTCAATCTTGCTGCAAACTCCCCACATTTTATTTGAATTTTAATTCTTATTTATGTCTCTTTTATCTAACCCTTACTGGTTTCCACATATACCTGTATGTGTTTAGGAAATAGTTTTGTTTTAAATATGTGCCTTAGCTTATGGCAATTAAGATGAGCTAGAAATAACCAAAACTCCTAAAAATTGTATAGATTGAGGACGTGTGATGTAATGTGCCAGGGACTTGTGATGTAATGTACTGGACTTGAGCTAAACCCTTAAGCACTTTCTTTTTTTTTAATAACAGGATTGAACCCAGGAGCACATAACCACTAGGCCACATCCACAGCTCTTAAAAAAAAAAAAAAAAAAAGATCTTTTTTTTTTTTTTTTTTTGAGGCAGAGCCTCACTAAGTTGCTGAACCTGGCTTTGAATTTGCAATCCTCCTGCCTCAGCCTCCCAAGTCTTTGGGATTACAGGCATACTCCACCATGCCTGGCAAGCTAAGCACTTTCTGTGTGTACTGTTATCACTGTTTCACAGATAAGAGTCCTAAAGTACTGAAAGAGCAAGCAACTTGCCCCAAATCAAACTACTACTAAGTAGCAGAGAGGAGATTCAATGCTACTCAGCATTGTACTAACAGCCTTCTATGAAGGTGTTTTTGCTAGATTTCAAGATGAATAGCAGAGACATGTATTATCTGTGGCTTCTATGTCCATATATGTAAGAACATCTGACACAGCTAAAATCAGACTCAGCACTGTTTTACTGTTGAATTGATATTGAAATAATTGTTGCCCTTATTGTCTGATCAAAAAGTTGATGGTATATACTTTATTTCCTTTTAATTTAAATATAGGTGATAGTAATACAGACTCGCTACAGGCAATGGCATGCTAAAGTCTTTGTAGAGAAACTAAAAAGACAGAAACGGTTGAGGTTGGAGTGGGAAGCACAGGAGGAACTAAGGAAAATTAAAGAAAAAGAAGAATGGATGCGAAAGGACTATGACCGGAGGCATAATCCTAAAACAGACGAAGACTTTGAGCTTCTTTATAATGCTCTAGACCGTAAGTTTGACACAGGTTTTGAATAAAATATTAACTAACAAACTTTTCATTAACAGGAAAAATAGTTTTGCTGAAGACAAAAGAAAGACTATTATTTTGGGGAGAAGTCTTGGGAATCTGAGCTGAAGTTAGAGAGATGAATACTATCTTGCATTTGGCACAGAAATTAAACCTGAAACAACATTGAAAACACTTGTATGTCAAAAATAAATGTGCATATTGTTGTGTGAATTATGCAGTTTAGGTATATTGTGTCATGTGATCCTCGTTCACCTGAGAGAGGGAAAGCACTGTCTGATGCTTTGGGCAGTTTGTGAACTCAGAGTTGAGGTGTTTAAATCCCTCAATCCAGCATCCCCTGACTGTGCTCTTTAGAGAAGGTGCTCAACAATACCTTTTTAATCCCCCCAATAATAATAACAGTGAATGATTTATATCCTGTTTCTCCTACACTACTTGTTTTAGTCGCTGATATAGAAAGAGCGTCGGTTACTTGGAACAGGTGAGCAGACACACCACATTTCCCAAAGGCCCATCTTCCAATTTCAGGATGAGAGTCAGCTCCTCAAGGGTCTTGTGACTGACACTATGCCTTAGATATACTATTGTCATCTCATGATCCTCACTGTACCCTTTTCATTTATTTCACCACAATTCATAAGAACACATCTTGGTTTAATATTGATTGATTGGTTGATACTTTTTAGTTATTTATAGCACTAGAGGATACATTTTGACATAATCACAAAAGCATGGAATATAATATGCTCTAATTCAGTCCCCACCACTTCCCACCTCCTCCCTCCATTCTCTCTCCTCTCTTTACTCTACTGATCTTTCAGCAATTTATTTATTTATTTATTTTTTAAATTAGTGTCTTGTATATATACTTGATGCGGGGGTTCACTGTGCTATATTCATGTATGTCCATAGGAAAGCTCAATCAGATTTTCACTGTTCTTCCTTTACCCATCCCTCCTTCATCCCCTTCAGTCCCCTTGGTCTAGTCTGCTGATCTTTCCTCTATTTTGATGAAATTCCCTCTCCTTTTTTCCCCTTTGTCTCTCCCCTTGCCCTTATTTTAGATTAACATCCACATATCAGAGAGAACATTCAACCTTTAGTTTTTTAGGATTGGATTATTTCACTTAGCATGATATTCTCCAGTTTCATCCACTTATTGGCAAATGCCATAATTTCATTCTTTATGACTGAGTAGTATTCCATTGTATGTGTGTGTGTGTGTGTGTGTGTGTGTGTGTGTGTGTGTGTGTATGCACCTCTGTGTAGAGTTTTAAAACTTTTAAAGTAGCCTTAGTTGGGCACAATGCAAATGCCTGTAATCTCTGCTAGTCAGGACACTGAGGCAGGAAATCACAGGTTCTAGACCAACTTGGGAAATTGAGCAAGATCCTGTCTCAAAAATAAAAAAGGAATAGGGGTTTAGCTTGGGGGTAAAGCACCCTGGGCTCAATCCCCAGTACCCCCCGCCACACAAAACAAAACAAAAGCAATAAAAAATAACCTATAGTATTTTTTTTTTAGTTGAACAGAGTGTTTTTATTCAATGAAATAAGACTTTGACTTCTCTATGATTATTGATAACATTTATTTTAACTGATTTTTTTCCCATAACTTTACTTCCTTACATATTTTTTTTTTTTTTTTAACCAGGGATTGAACCCAGGGACACTTGACCTCTGAGTCACATCCCCAGTCATTTTTATTTTTAGACAGGGTCTCACTGAGTTGCTTAGGGCTTCATTAAGTTGTTGAGGCTGGCACTGAACTTGAGATCCTTCTGCCTCAGCCTCCTGGGCTGCTGGGATTACAGGAGTGTGCCACTGTGCCCTGTCCCCTAATATGCTGTTTTTGTTTATGTGAGAGTTCAATTGCTCAGGTCATGTTTTCAAATTGTGTACAGTTTTAGGTGTCATATTTTGGGTGTATTTAAATAGCTGTGAGACGTACCCTACTTAATGGAAATAAAATGAGTAAACACGTGGCCTAACAAACACTTATCTCTTTGGTAACGCAAAAATCGAGTGACTGTGAGAGTGTTTACAACTTGGGGTAACAGTGTTTGAGGTAACTTTAAGCCTTCTTAAACTCTACATCTGTTTCCCCCTTTATTCTAATCATTAATTTCTAGGAATACTGTTTATTTTATTTTTAACCTTCATTTCTATTTCATTTTCTCTGTGAGATGATAACAGTGGTTAATTTGAGTGTCAGTATTGGAGGACAATTATACAGCTAGCCTCATGTTAGAGCAGAACTCTGTGAAAATAATGTTCTAAATTCATACATGAATTAACTAAAGGGTATCTTGATTATTTTTGTTTGGCTAATGGACAACTCCAGAAAAATACTAAAAAACATGTTGAATGAAGTTTTGCTTTTTCTAATAATTATTAGTGTTAACTAGAACACGTTACTCATTTCTAAGCCTTAGTTCCTTCATCCTATAAAAAGGACTCCATAGTTTCTGGCACATCCATTGCAGAGGGCTTAGTAAAGTGAAAAACACAAAACATTATATGTATGAAAGTGCTTAAATGAAAGCACTTAAAAAGTGCCAGGGTGTGTGTGTGAGTGTGTGTGTGTGTGTGTGTGTGTGTGTGTATAAACTTAAATATGAAACTAGAATACATACCTGTCACACAAATCTGCACATGACTTATATGGAGAAAAACAAAAATGAAACAAGAGTTTTTATATAAAAGACATAACCTCAGTTTCCTTCAATTCTAAAATTATAAATTTAAACACTTGGAATAATAAGTTAAATTTTGTTTCACAAGCTCTTTTATTATAGTTTTCTTCATTCCATATTCCTACCTCTAGTCCTTGAAATTGCTGCCCTCTTGTGGTGCATAGTGACAGTTATATGGATCAAACTATTATTCATAATAGGAAACCACCTTTCCTCAAGACAAGCTGCCTTCCCCTAATAAAAACAAAATGATGTCAACTTAAGGAAATAAATGTAACTGAGATGTGTTGAAACAAGACTGTTTCTAGCCAACATTTAATTTATATTGTCTTTTTTTTTTTTTTCTTATAGCAATATGTTGAGGGTAACTTCTTTCAATAATTAGAATTGTCGTAAGGGACAATAGAGGAAGAAAACAGGTGCTACAATACCACCTAGGTGTCCCATGTTTCAGTAAGAGCCTGAAATAATTGGGGTTGATTTTTTAAAAATTTTTATGTAAGTTAAAATATTTATGAAGAATAATTTGTATCTGGCTTTTGAAATTCAGTACTATATCATGAGATTTTTTCCTTGTTATTGTGTGAGTTTTTCATTCTCATTTCCATACAGTATGCCATTGCATGAATGCACCACCGTTTTTATATTAATTTTACTGTGCATTTGTCTTCCCACCCCAATTTTGGCCAATACAAGTAGTGGTGCACAAACATCTTTAGGTGAAGGTATGTGTACATTTCTCTTGTGGATTTCTCTTGTGGATGTGGATTTCTAAGAGTAGACTTTCTCATTCATAGGACTGGCATATATTCAGCTTTCGTGGATCCTGCTAGATAATTTTACAGAGATTGTACCAGTTCATAGTCCTACAGGAGATTATGAACGTTTTAATTGCTTCGTTATCCACTCCAACATTAATCCCTCTTCCTCATCGTGTCCCTCCTGGAGGGTGTGAAGTACTATCACCCTGCCTCATTTTTTTATGGAGGGTTCAGTAGGTGAAATCAGGATATTAGAGTCAGTGTGAGGCAAACTCTCCCTCATAAATAATTTACAAAGGAAATTATATGGGAACTATTCATGGTCCTATGGACCATTCAGCAGGATCAAAGATCTAAAAAGGGATAGGGGGAGAATTTGAAGAGGTTAATAAAGTGGTTCTTTGGAGGAAGCAATTGCTATGTGTGGGGTGAGGGCAGAGGACTACATGCCAAGTGAGAGGAGCTTTGGAATATGTTCCCTTTGTTTGAGGAATACAAAGGACTGGTGCCTAACCCTTGCCTAGAAGGGTAGACTGGAGTCTTTCTCTCACCTAGGAAGCTGGAGGTCTATAAGAGAGCTGGAGAGTGTTGCTGCATTGAGATGTACGCACTCCCAGGATTTTTTTTAATAGAGACATGTGTTTGTCAAAGAGGACTACACAGTAGAGACAGTGAGTGAGTAACAAGGTGATCTGAAGTCCTCTTGGGTCCACAGTTTAATTTTTAAATGCTTTGATTTTTAATATCCAATTGTTCCCAAAGTATTTGTTGAAAATACTGTCTTTTCTCCACTGAATCACCTTTGTATCTTCATCAAAATCTTGGTCCATTTGGTCTGCAGTAATAAAGTACTCTATGTTGGGTAGCTTGTCAACAACAGAAAGCCAGTGCTTAAAGTTTGCTGTCTGGTGAGGGCCCTTTTCTTGGTTCATACATGGTGGCTTCTCACCGTGTTTCACTGTGGTAGAGGGCCTGTGCTTGGGCCTGTTAGGATAGGTCTCTAATCCCAATAACGAGGGTTTCACCATCAGGACCTGATCACCTCCCAAAAGATCCCCCTCATAATATCATTGCCTTGGGGGTAAGGAGTTCGACATGTGATTTTTTTTCTTGCGGAGGACACAAACATTTAGACCATAGCAGTCAAAACTCAGTTGACTGTATTTGTATGGATCTATTTCTTGACTCTGTTCTGGTGTGTACGTGTGTATACGTGTGCACTCATGCATGTACCTCGATTCTGTATCTTATAGTTAATCTTGAACAATGTAAGTCTTCACATTTTGTTTTTCTTTAGGCTTCTAGTTCTTTTGCCTTTCCGTTTCCACTTCCATTTTACTCAGCTTTTGACATTTTCAAAAAATCTTGCTGGGACTTTGAATAGAATTGTGTTGAATACATAGATAAAACTGGAGAGAACTGACATCTTAAAAATATTGAGTCTCCAGCCTATGAACATGGTACATTTTTTCATTGCTTTAATCTTCATTGACTTCTTCACCAGAGCTTCACATTTTCAACATACAGATCTTGCACATATTTTGTTAAATTCACACCTAAGTGTTTCAATTTTTGGTGCTGTCTTAAATGGCAGCCTTTTGTACATTTGTGGTATAGGGAACACAGCTGACCTCCATATGTTGATCTTGTATCCTCAGACTTGGCTACATTCACATTTTAATTCTAGGAGTTAATTTGGAATCTTTGGTATTTCCTATATAGGCAATTAGGAATTATGTTATCTGTGAATAAAGACAAATATGTGTGCTTTTTTTTTTTTTTTAAAGCTTCCATTATTCAGCTAGCTAGGACTTTCAATATGATGTTGAATAAGAATGATAAGAAAGCATATCTTTACTTTATTAAAAACTAGAATTTTCAAGTTTACCTATTTATTTTCGCATAAATGGAAATTAAACTGTTTTAATACTATTTGATTTCAGACATAATTTTCCCAATGAATTGCTGTTTCCATCTTTGTGGGAAATTGGTTGTCTACCTATTTGTGAGTCTACTTCTAAATTCTCTATCCTGTTCCATTAATCTATTCATCTATCTTTACACCAATACCATACTGTCTTGATTACTGTAGCTTTATGAATCTTGAAATTCAGAAATTTTAGTCCCTTGAGTTTTTTCTTTTTGAAGTAGTTTTGACTATTCTAAGCCTATTATATTCCAAGTAAATTTTAGAATCAGTTTGTAAATTTTACTAGAAAGCCTGTTGGGAGTTTGTAAGGGAATGAGATGAATCCATGTTCAAGTTAGGAAATATCTACTTCCTATCAATATTGAATCTTCCAAGCTGATTTTAGGGTGAAAACATTCAGTCTTTCACCACTGTCACTTTAAAACAGATATTCACTGATGTCCTTTGTCAGACTGAGGAAGTTACCTTCTGAGAGTGCTTTAGAGGAATGGGTGATGCATTTTTGTCAAATGTTTTTTCTTTGTCTATTGAGATGTTCATATAGTAGTTTTTCTTTTTCAGATAGGGCTATGCTGAATCACTTTGATTGATTTTCAAATGTTAAAACAACACTATATTCCTAGGATATAAACTCCACTTACTTATGATGTATTATCCTTATATATTGTCAAGTTTGACTTGCTTAGGGTTTTGTTTAGAATTTTTGCCTCTAGATTCACAAGGGATATTGGTCTGTAGGTTTTTTTTTTTTTTTTTTTTTTCCTTCATTTTAGGTTATTGTTGGCTTTCCTATAAGGAGAATGCTGTACCCTTCAATTTTCTTACAGTGAAAAGTCAGTGAAGTCATGTTGGCCTGGAGTTTTCTTTGTGGAAACAATTTGAATTGTACATTTAGTTTCTTGAAAGACATAGTGCTATCATATTATGTATCTTCTTTGTTTGAGCTTTGTTAGTTTGTCTTTCAAGGAATTTTAAAATTTTATCTAAGTTGTTGAATTCATTACCATGAAAATATTAACATTATTTCATATTATCCTTTCAATATCTGTAACATGTAGGATCTGTAGTAATGTCATTTAAACCCCCAATATTGTTAATTTTGACTTTTCTCTTTTTTCTGATCAAATCTGGCTAATGATTTATTGTTTTTATTACTATTATATTTATTTTTCTCTTTTATGTTGTCTTTCATTATTGTTTATTATTACCCTTATTATTATTATTTTCTTTATTCTGTTTCCTTTTGTTTCAATTTACTCTTCTTTTTCTAGGCATCTGGTGAAAGCTTGAGACCTCTCTTCTTTCCTAATATAGGTATTTGGCACTAAAAAATTTACCCTACTACTGTGCCACCTGCATTCACAAATTTCAATATTTTGAGTTTTAATTTTTTCTCATTTCAAAATGTTGTTTGATTACCCTTCGATTCTTCTTTGATTCATGGATTATGTAGAAATAAGTTATCTAATTTCAGATGTCTTCCTGTTACTGATTTCTAACTTCGTTGTGAAGAGACAATATAATAGAGTTCTTTTAAATTTTTTGAAGACTTGTTATGGCAATCAGAATAAAGGTTATAGTAGAGAATATTTGTCTGTATTTGTGAAGAGTTTGTGTTTGATTATAATTATATAACTTTATACAAAAATAAAAATAATAAATGATAAATGTCAGGTTAGGTTGGTAGCTGTGTTATAATCTTCTATATACTTACTAATTTCTCCTTTATTTGTTTATAAATTATTAAGAGGAGTATTAACATTTCAGGCTATAATAGTGGATTTTTCTATTTTTCTTTGCAGTTCCATCAGATTTCATTTAATTTACTTTGAATCTCTCTTGTTAGATGCATAAACATTTAGGATTGCTATAGCCTCTTGATGAATTGAGTCTTTTAATATTATGAAATAACTTTCCTTATTGCTTTTCATAATTTTTGCTGTAAAATCTACTTAGCCTAGTATTAATACACAGTCTAGAGCTTTCTTAGATTACTGTTAGCATTTTTAAATTTTGTTATTTTTAACCTCTTCTTTATATTTAAGATGTGTTTATTATAGGCAACGTATGCTTAGTTCTTATTGTATTTATTTATTTTTTGTGGTACTGGGGATAGAACTCAGGGCCTTGTGCTTGTGAGGCAAGCACTCTACCAGCTGAGCTATCTCCCCAGCCCAGTTCTTATTTTTTAAGTCCAATAAGACGATCTCTGCTTTTTAATTGAGATATTTAGACAGTTTACATTTAATGTGACTATTGATATCATTAAGTGTCAATATGTTATTTTGTTATTTGCTTTATGCTTCTCCCTCATTCTTTTTAAGGGTTGATTTCTTCTAGATAGTCATCTGTTTACTATTATGTGCTTAATTTGCCTATGCTTATTTATTTTCATCCTGTTTGGAATTTCTTTATGTCATGAGCCTAAGAATGTATGATTGTTGGGCTGGGGAGATAGCTCAGCTGGTAGAGTGCTTGCCTTGCAAGCACAAGGCCCTGAGTTTGATCCCCAGTACCGAAAAAAGAAAAAACAAAACAAAAAAAAAAGAATCTATGATTGTTGTGAATTCTTGATAATTCTTAACTACCGTCTCACATAAATATTTCCTTTACTCCATTTTCTTTAATCATCACTTTCTGCCAGTTCACTCTAGTTTTAAAAATCTTGTTAGACACATGTCAGCTTTTTTCATACTGTTCAGGCTTATAGTTTGTGAGGAGAATTTTAAAATGCATATGCATGTGGACTGCCAGTGGTGGATAAAATATTGTATGTTATGTTATTTCTTGCTTAGCATTACACAAATTTCAGAAAATTTAGAATGAGTGTGAATATTTGATGCTAGTATTTGCATTTAATTTTATAGTTGAATTTCAGACTGTAGATTAGGTGATTTATCTAAGAACATAAATTAAGGAGACAAAAATAAGTTTGTTCTTTCAAATGAACTAATTCCTTTAATATCTTTTGCTTCAAAATATTTATGGATATTGACATGTGCTATAGTGTGAGACTGCATTCCCCCAACACCCAATTCTTAAATTTAAGTCCTAACCCTTTGTACCTCATAGTGTGGCTATATTTGGAGACAGTCCTTTTAAAGAGGTAATTAAGAAAAAAGTGAGATAATTTGGATGAGCCTTAATCCAGTATGACTGGTGTCCTTATGATACCGCCGTTTATGGGTGAAGAATTCTGCTTCCTCTAATGTTGAAGTTTGAACACTAGAGAAGCACACCAAGGCAAGCATATTAAGCAGGTTTTATTTAAAAGTAGTAATAATACAGACTTCTCCTGGGAGGGAGAAGGAGGCCATGGCTGATGTTCTAGAATCCCAAGAAGTGAGAGCACCCTACACCTTTTATAGGATAAGGTCTCTTTTGTTCTCCAATTTTGTCCCCTCTTATCTCTCCTTCCTGCCTTCTTGACTAGGCCCGGTTTTGCAGGCAAGATGTAAAAAGTGAGAAGTGGATGGGGCAGGGGGAGGGCCAAAATGATTCAGCCAGGCAAGGGCCCAGGGGACATTGATTAGCAGCTCCTTGCCTGCAGTCCTCGATAAGGGCAGGTAAATTTGGTAATCAATGGGCTCCAGAGATCCTTGATATTCCATTCTCCCTGGGGCAGTCTCCAACTTCCAGAGGCAGATGACTTTCATGGCCTCCATTTTTTGGATTTGACCTGATCCCCTATTTCTACACTAACTGCCTGCCTGTTCTGGCTTCACTTATAAGAAGAGATTAGGGCAGAGACATGTATAGAGAGAAGATTATATGAAGACACTAGAAGACAGTGACTATCAGAAGAGAGGCCTCAGAAAAAAATCAACCCTGCCAACACTTTCATCTTGGATTTACAGCTTCCAGAACTGTGAGGAAATAAATTTCTGTTCTTTAAACCATGCAGTTTGTGGTACTTTGTTACCGCAGCTTTAGCAAACTAATATAGCATCTCAATTTTTCTCTAGGGAACATATTTTTATGAAAGGGGGAAGACCTCTTGTGTTCATATGTCTTCCCTGTATAGTTTTGGAAACTGTCAGTCAGATACAGAATCTCTTTTGTTCAACTGTTTCTGTCCTGTGTTTTTCTATTCCTTATAGGTACTTAGGACATGCTATTTTTCTATTGGCATGTTCTATCTCTTCCGATAGATTATTATATTCATCTAATGAAGAATTTTATTAGAATTAAGATCCATTATTAATTTGGTTGAATTGTTTACTATCAAAACATCATACCAATAATTAAGTATATTTGAAAGTACAGTTATATATCTACTTGCATATATATACATAGGATTTAAGGATATATATGGGAGAGTAGTATGTTGCTGTTTGAGATTTCCAGGATAGCTTAAATAATGACCTAGTGGCCTACATTTTTATAGGTTCTAAAAGTTTCTAATGTTACACTAGAAAATAAAATAGGCTTACTAATATAATTTTCATTTGCTTTTTGGGAATATCTATATAATCCTATGAGATAAATATTCTTGGTTATTATTTCCACAGGCAAGCAATTTTCTCTTCATTCATAAACTGCCTTTTGGTATATGAATTTTGTCATATTTCTTAAGTTCTTTTGGTCATAAAGCTACTTTAAAATATCAAACTCATCAATCATAGATTTCCTGGACTTCCAGAATATAATTTGACTCTCAAATTCACAATTCTTTTGCTGAGCATTATTTAGCTTTTAAATTTACAGATCCTCTTGCTGGACAGATCTAGCTGCACAGTGTTTGAATAACATATTCCTGATAAAGGACAGAGTGGATTTTTATAAAGAACATGACTGGCAACTCCTTGACCTGATCAGGATAATTTCAAGTTGAAATTTGAGAAGAGAAAGAAAGAGCTTGATAAAACTACTAAACTAGGTATCATGAAAGGCAGTGGTTATAAAAGGAGGGCCAAAAACAGCATTATGGCTTCTGGGATTTACCTTCTACCTCACGGAGATATTGGTGTTAATGTAAATCTGAAATTTTAATACAAGGCAAATACATTTTCTAGCTATATGAATTTATATAAATGTACTACATCCTGAAATATTCCTGCAGCTTGATGAGTAAGTAGTCATGTCTGGAATGTAACAGTGGGAAGGAACATATATTTCATTGAATCATATCTAATGGAAGACAAGGGAACATAATCTTATGGCAAGAAGATTTCTTCCCAAAGGAAGTCTTTAAACATAATGGTGAAAATGTTGGGCTATGGGGTGATGATAAATGGAAAAAAAAAAAAAAAAAGCAGAAATTCTGTTCTTATGGAACCAGGGTTTTATTTCGTAAATACAGGATTGAACAATTTAATTTCTAAGGTTCTCTCCAACACTATTCTCTGTTAATACAAATAAGGTTGACATTTTTGAAAAGTGGATGAAAAAGTTTTCTTTCCCAAATGTCTTATGTATAAGAATTGAGCAGAGCCGGGTGTAGTGGCACAAACCTGTAATATCAGTGACTTGGGAGGCTGAGACAGGAGAGTCGCAAGTTCAAAGCCAGCCTCAGCAATTTAGCAAGGCCCTAAGCAACTTTGTGAGATCCCATTTCAAAATAAATGATAAAGAAAAAGGGCTGGGGAATGTGGCTTGGTGGTTAAGTTCCTCTGGGTTCAATCCCTGGCAAAAAAAAAAAAAAAAAGAATTGAATGGAACATTTCTTAAATTATATATATCTGAGATCAGAAATTTTGATTTGGTTATGAAGTAGGACCTAGCAATCCATATTTTCTGATGTATTAACTTTGAGGATTCAGTTTATTCTTTACATAAAGTGAGTTTATTAAAATATTATTCTTTTGCATTTTATGATTTGGTCTTGGAATATATATAATATGAGAATCTTTATTGGAAGTAAATAATGCTTTAAAATATAAATATTTTTATAATGTAAGTAGAGTAAATGCAATGACTTCGTGACATTACTTTATAACATTTGCTACTGTAACTTAGGATTTTGTGAAGAAAGGGAAAGTGGTACATAAGTGAATGGGGGCAGTAACCGAAGTCAGCAGTTCTACATGAATCTGTCATTCTAGATCCTCAGGGAAGGAGATACTAAGGTGGAGTAAGAAGTGAGAGATAAAGGGAGAGAAGCAGGGGAAAGCATGGGAAATATTTAGATGGCTGTTGAGATCTGACACTGTAGAAGTTGAGTGAAGGAAAACGGATGGGGTTTGTGATAGCGTTCCCAGTAACTCTAAGCCAGTCCAATGGTCAACTCTGATATGACAGAAAACACAGCCAGGCCCTGGCTCCCTCAGAGTTGTCAGTCAGGAACGTCTTTGTGGACCGTGTGGCCTCTGCTCATCTGAAGTGCTGGAACTGTCAGCTCCCCTCCACTCCTCCTGACAGGCACCCTCCTGAAGAGAGAGTCCACATTCATGACTGCCACATTTTTTTTTTTTTTTATGTTGAGGAGTGCGTATGTGTACTTGGAGGCATAATTTGACGTTGTCTGTGACGATTTTCTTTGGCTTTTGTGTTTGTTTCCTGTTACTTTTATTGTTTTAAGTCTCTCTGATTCCATTTGGTCCCACACATTATTTTCCCCTTTACACATCAGGTGTATGACATGAATGATTCTATTCATGTATAATTTTGTTTAAATTGATTAAAAAAAGAAATACCCTTTGTCAGGATGCGATGGTTAAAAACTACTTTGTAAGGATATAGGATTTTAATAACTCAAGAGTCTTTCATGTTATTCCTCTAGTCTGGCATCAAGAAGAACTTTCTCGGATTAACCAGTATCTCACTGGAGCTGAAAGGAAGGCTGCTTTGTGTGAACTTTTGGAAAAAGAGACCCAGATAATTGCTTCCATTGGGAGACACAGACACATTGCTTGTTTGGATAGACAGGAATCAGCAATACAAGCTTTTTTGGATAAGGTTAGTGAAGAAACTATTATTTAAATATGAATGTATCTGGAGTTTAAAAATGTATAATAATGATCTAAAGGAGAGCCTTCTATTGTAAGAATTTGCATGAATTTTGCTTAGCATTTTGGTGGCATATTTCTCTAAGTTCTGTATATTTACGTCTTCTGATACAGCTTCTAGATGTTAGCTGCAGCTTACAATAAAGATTGATAAGTAACACAAAAGGAACATGTTCTTCACTAAAGGGATTTGACCATGAAGGAAAAGTCAGAGACAGCTTCCTTGTGTCTCTGTTTGTTTAGATTTAGGCTGGCTGTGTGAAGTAGAAAAGTTGCACACTCTGATGAAACACATAGTATGAAAATCACAGAACCTCAGGGTTTGGGGTACTCTGACAGTGGGCAGCCTGGGGAAAATGACTCAAGTCTGGTGTCTTACTTTGGGCTCACTACACCATCAACTGACCAGAAGGATAGATGATTATTGAAAACCATGAACAAATTGAGTTAAGGGGAAAACTAAAGTAATTACCCTATTGTGGTCAATCTGCCTGTTTGATATTGAATAGCTTGTTTCCATAGTAACACAATTCCTTTTATAAACCTTATCTTTGCAAACAATTAAAAGTCAATCCAGCCAGAAGGATGAATTTCTCCAAGAGATTAGCCTGTAGTGCTTCTAGTTTTGTGGTTCTTATTTATTTTTTTGAGAACATTTGCTCTTAAAAACCATATGTATCTTTTGGTATTTTACATGCCCTCTTCTTATTTTACTAGTACACTTTTCTACTTGATCTCAGTTTATCTTTGGCTGTTGCAACAGTTCCAGGTCCAGGCCAGACCCATAGGAGCTTTCAGACCATCTTTGCAGTTTCCTGCTAGCATTGCTCTTTGGATACCACAAGAGTGCACCTCAAGGTGATATGGCAACCCGAAGTCGTATCATCTCTCCATCTTTTGCCTCCCTCGCCTCCATACCTATTTTTTAGCACTGGTATGACCTATCTCAGGGATGTTTTATCATCTACTCATTTGTTCTAGACAGATGCCTGGTGGGTACTCTTTCTTCCCCATCTGGCTACAAACCTATTTTTCCTATTACTTTAATATCTCCTTAATACTTCATATTCTCCATTTTTTTCCTTTCCAAACCGACTATCACTGAGTATAGGGAAATGACTCTGTTGTGGCATCCTGATGATTTTGCCTGTAACCAATAGGCCACACAGGGAAAGACTTGGAGCACAGCTAATGTGATTCTTGTCAGAATGCCTCTGGATCCTGCTGGAACATGAAAGGATGGGCTAGCAGCTCTCTCTCCTGCCTCTCCATTTCCCCTGAAAGAATGTCACAAGATAGGCCTTGCCTTTCCTCGTCTACGAGATCAATACTCATTTGATTGAATCTGAATTTTATTCTCACCTGGATTACTTTATGTTTCCAAATTGGACCATTGCCTCCAGTCTAACTTCTCAGTTCCCTCCTCCAACACCTGCACCATTGCCATAGTGACCTCACTAAACACACCTCTGATCCCGTCCTTCCCCACTGCCCTGAGAGAGCGATGCTTCTCCTGGCCTGTGACATCTCCCTCATCACTGTCGTTTCACTGCCGTCATACATGCTGCCCCAGCCATGCCCCATTACTTGCATATCCCCAGAAAGACCATGTCCTTTTGATACTTTTGCATCTGAGGCTGCCTCTACATGAAACGCCCTTTCTCTCCTTCTGTAGTATCCAACTACTCACGCTGTAAAACAGGCTCATATGTCCCTTTGCAGAAAGGACCTGCCGATTCTCCTGCTAGCCCGTGGGACTGTGTCTCACTCTTGTCTTTGTATGCAGTGGCCATGTTTTGTTGTCTCTGTTGAATGTCTCTATTGAATTCTTCCTAGATTCTGCACTTCTTAAGGCAGGAGATGTCTTTCATCTCTATATCCTTATATCTTAGTACATCCCTTATCACAGTATCAAGAAATGTTTGTGCAGGATGACAGGGAGGACAACTAAGGGATAGAAACAATGGCGTGCAATTTTACATTTTGAACATAATCAAGAAATTATGTAATGTAGACACTGTCATTTAAAATTCTTGAATATCTTTTTCTGAGAAAGAAGACTACTGTAGGGAAAGCCATAATACTCATATATATTTTCATATTTCAAACGAAACTTCTTCTGTTAGCAGATTGCTTTTACTTGCATCTAAGCTTCAGCTCAGGAAGCTGTATTCTGACATGTCTGATTGTTAATCTCACCAGACAAAACAGTGTGGACCCAGGCAACATGAGTGTTTGGGTCATGAGGCTTCCAAGTGCTGGTGGGCAGGAAGTTGGGTGGCACATACCCTTTTTTACTTGAGGCTGGTGCTTCTCCAGAATTTCCCATGTGTGCTATCATTGCTACTTTTAATTTCCTATTAGCTGCTGTAAATTTTGCTGTTCTAAATACTTATACAATGCCTGTTCCTCTTTATGTGATGACTGTCTCACATTCCAGTCCCCATGTCCAAGCACCATCTCTAAACATTTTTTGAAATTATATAGAGTTCATCAGTGGGTCAAAGCCCAAGATATGAAAGTGACTTCAGAGCCAATTGATTACCCTGATCCCTTCTCATGAAGTATGGCACATTAAGAGGTCTTTATGTAAATTTCATCTAAAAAGATTAAGATGGAGAAATTTTGTTTACAAGAATTCTGGTGAGGAAGGAAGATCCGTTTTGTTGTTTTTGTTTTTAATACTTGATAGGTTCTTGATGTAGAATTTTAGGTCCTAAAGAATTCTGAGTATAAGATGACTTGCTGTGTGTCAGGAAAACAGGAAGTTTTTGATTTTTGTTTTGTACTGTTTTTTTTTTTTTTTTTTTTTTTTTTTTTTTTTTTTTTTTTTTTTTTTTTCGGAAGGGGATAAAGAACCAGATAAGTAAGCTGGATTTCTTGTTCAGGCTGATGCAAGGTAGCACACAGGGAAGAAAGGTCAGAAGATTGAGGGAAAAATGTAAATGTTAGCCACAAGAAATCAAAGGAAGTCTTTTTGTGGGTCATAGATTTCAGAATCGGAGTTCTCACCCCAGATAAGAAACCAGTTGATCTCAATTCCCAGGCTAAATTCAAAGGCTAATTTTGACCAAAGTGTTATGCTGGGTAAGAAAAACAATATAATGGAACAGTTACACCTGAGAACAATCCCCAGTGTATTTTTATAATCTAATTAAGTTTTGGAAATATAGACTGATTTTTAGCCTGTTGCAGTAAATTAAAAACTTGATGCTACTCTAATGCAAAATAATTATTATCTTTTTGTATATGATGCCATACTAAACATCTGAAAATCAAATAAATTTTATAGTATATTGTTGTAACTACTTTTACAAGATGTATTCTTCCTTATTACTGTCCACCTCCCCTATGATATGCCTGGTGTTGTCTCTGATATTCAGGCAGAATCAGTGTTGATTTCATAATGTTGGTTGAAGGAACTTCTTATTCTATAGGATTTTTTTTTTTTTTCCTGACACTAGGGATTGAACTCAGGGTCACATGGCCACTGAGCCGCATCCCCAACCTTATTTTGTATTTTTGTGTTTTATTTAGATATGGGGTCTCACCGAGTTGCTTAGTGTATTGCCTTTGAACTTGTGATCCTTCTGCTTCAGCCTCCTGAGCCACAGGGATTACAGGCATGCACCACTACACCTGGCTGGGGTATTTTTTTAATTGCTAAGAAAAATAGCTTAAAATTAACCCCTGAAGCTAGATGAGGGCATGTTTTTTTTTTTTTTTTTTTTTTTTTTTTTTTCCCAGAATTCAAAACTAATGAACAACCAGAGACATATTGCAAATATTCAGATCTATATTTAGCACCATAACATACAGATACTTAAACAGAAATGCTTACTTTCCTCTAGTTTAAAAATAACTTTAGAAAATTATATTTTATTTCTTGGTTTTAGTTTAAATTCACTGAGTCCAAGAACTTTGTGGTCCATTGAACCAATATTTTATCTTTTATCTTTTTATCCTGAACGTAGAATATCTCTGAATAATGAATGATATGATTTAAAATTGATCCAACCACGGAATTAAACTAGTAAGTTATAATCGTTTCCTTGCTGTTTTCATTCTTCATAAATGACTTACTCTAGAGATTTTTTGAAACATTAAATAACTTGTAATTTTAACATACCAAACATTGACTTCCACAGGTTATCAGATATTAAAAACTTATAGGTTGACAGAGGTAAAGACATTCAAGTAAAAAATTTTGAAAGAAAAATCATCAGCTGGTTTCTAGTGTGTCCTTGGTGCTCTTTACCCACACTGCATCAAGAGATCATTTGAATTTTATAAGAGTTTTTCCCTAGAATATGGGCCACTTATTTCTTTGATTCTCTTTGATTCATACACCACTTCTTACAGCTGCAAGCTTAAAAAACTACAATTCATGTTAGCTGTGCCACTTAAATGCTTTTTTTTTTTCATACTCAGGTTGCCAGCAGCTAATGGGACAGGAAAATGCATCCAGCTCTTTCTGAGCATTGCATTAAACAGGGGTGTTGCTGTGGAGGAACAAAACCCCTTTGCTGTATAAAAGAAAGGTTGATCACCACCCAGTAGCTCTTGAGGGGTTAAGCTTGTGCTCGCTTTGTGTCCTTAGGG
Organism: Sciurus vulgaris; assembly: GCF_902686455.1. Lineage (NCBI taxonomy): Eukaryota > Metazoa > Chordata > Mammalia > Rodentia > Sciuridae > Sciurus > Sciurus vulgaris. Next base: position 30,108,331 of record NC_136468.1, read on the forward strand.
ACTTGAGAATTAATCTAGGAGGAAGAAAAGGCCCACTCTCACAGTGTGGTCATTTCTTCTCCTTTGTGGAGGCCCGCTGCTCTCAAGGTTTTTGTTATCTTTCCACCTTCCCTTCCCTGAAATGTGTCTTCCTGCTGTTCTTCTGTTCCTCTATCTCAGGGTCTGTGCTGTCTCATTTGTTGGCAGCTAAATGGAATTTATAACGCTTCATTTTCTGCAGCAATTTAAGAACATGATTGTTGTACATTTCTTATTATAGCCAAAGCATTCAAAGAAAAAAGGAAGTAGGAAAGAGAAATAAGCAAAGTTGACATTTTTGTGCATCAGAGTAAAAAACACCTGAAGACCAAAAATCAAAGAAGCTTACTGTTGAAGACCAAGTTATCAGTATTGGCAGAAATACACCCAAGAATAAAATCATCTTTGCAAAACAGATTTTTTAATATCTTCTCCTTGCCAGCTCTCGGGAACTTAAACTTCAAATCTGGGATTCTTTGGTTTTGTCACTCAGTTCTCTTTAATCTGACTAACTCCTAGCTATTCAGTTTTCCTCTTAGGTACAGTTTTCTTTTCACCAGTCAGGTGGTTTATACCAACCCACAGTTACTTACTAATCTGCAGTCATTAATCTCATTCACTCTTTCTTTTAATTATTTATTTTTTTCTTACCTTTTCATGCCATAAGATTTGAGATTTCTTGACATCAGGACAGTATTTTATTTACTCAATGTCTAGTATTCAACTATTGTTTAGTACACACAGTAAATATTTGTTGAATGAATGAAGAAATGAATACTTTCGGCTCTGAGAAATATACAGAATTATATGAGGAATTTATAATGTTTTGGGAGAAATGGAAACAATAATCATAAAAAGTTATAGAACGAGTTGAATCCAGCTTATATTGACCTGAGTGACTGAGATCTGTCCCTCCATGCTTGTGTGTTTGAGTGATTCTACAGGTGTAATAGGATTTCAGGTATGTTATTGGCTCAAACCCTCATATTAGATGAATCTTTATGAATAAGATAGGGTTTGAATTCAAAATTGAAGAGTAAGAAGGTTTGAATATAAAACATATTTGGAAAGAAAACAAATATTATCATGTTGTACTGGATTCCATAGGGCCAAAAACTTGGAGGGAAGGTAGAATTAAATCAAAACATCAACTGAAAAAAAAAAGTATAGATAAAGTAGACATTTCATAAAAGCATTTTAAGGATTATTACAAATGAAGTAAGTTACCAACCTGCAGAGAAAAAGGTATTGTCTATGTTACTGGTAGAAAGGAAATTACATTTCCACCCTGAGAAAAATTCTGTGCAAAGATTAATATATTAGCTGTACTTTAGAATACTGCAGAACTAGACACAGCCTAAGCTTGCTTATTCCTTCAAATTTTTAAAAAGAGTTTTGGAACCAGTGTTGTACTTCAGTAACGTGCTGAGTTACTGAGTTATAACCAAACAAAGCTATATCCATTTAAAAGGATTTTATTTCTAAGTGATAATAATTAAATAATAAAATATTTTATTGTGCTATTTCCTTTTCATAATTCTTTAATCAATTTTACATGATTTTATCAATCTGCTAATTAATAATACATTATTTAATATTATCTTTATGATCTCATATAAATTAATTACAGGGCTGTAGCTTCTCATTTATTGTAGTAAAACTAGAATTGGGAGTTTAAAGTTTCTAGTGAAGTTCCCTACCTGTGAACTACATTTATTTTCACTTTGACCAGAATATGCGGCCATTATTTTGAAACTATCAAATGCAGTTGTTTGGAAGTGGTAACTTTTTAGTTATCAATGTAATTTAGCTAACATAAAATGTAAAAAATTAAAGGTAAATTGGCGTTTTAACTAAAAAATTCTTGATAACACTGACCTTCTGAATAACTGCCTTATATTATGTCTCCATTTGGTTATTCTACATTCCTAATGATTTGCTCCCACACATATATATTCTCTTTAAATTTCAAATTAAATTTAGGATTTAAAGGACTGTAGATATGGCATAATTGAGCATAAATTGGGGTCCTTATGAACTTCATAGCAAATACCAGTTAACCTACAAAAACTTCTGAGCATTTGAACAGCGAGGGTTAGTAACATAGTATTGTTTCTGAAAGATTATAATCAGGGAAAGAAACTGAGCAACTTTTTACTGTAAGGAGAAGAGCAGATAGATAGTAAGTTATCACTGTGAGATTTCTTAGGTGACTGCATCCTCTCCTAAAAGGAGAGGAACAGAAGCAGTGGCAAACACAGAAGCCCCATCATTACAGATTATCCTGGTGTCCTCTTAGTCTGAAAGAACTTCTTCTATGTCCTGTCTCTGGTCTTTGACCTCCTCTCCTAGAAATCTTTAAGTGAGCTTCAAGGCAAGTGAAGTCCATCTTTGGCCCTTAGCTCAGGAGGAGGCTAGTTGGAAATAGGAAGTGAGAATTTTAGCTAGCATCTAGGTTGCAGGGACCACAGCACTGCTAAGGTAAAATGCAGATTTCCCCTCAGATTCATGGCAGATTGGTTCCAGGACCGCCTAGTGGATACCAAAATCTATAGTTGCTCAAGTCCCTTATATAAAATGACATAATATTTGTATTTAAGCTATGTATACCTTCCTGTGTACTTTAAATCTCTAGATTACTTATGATACCCAATGCAATGTAAATACTATGAAAATAGTTGTTACACTTTGTGTTTAGAGCATAATGACAAGAAAAAGAAAAGGTATGTATATTCAAGTACACATTTTTTGTTTCTTCTAATTAGTTATGCATGACAGCAGAGTGCATTTCAATTCATTGTACACGAATGGAACACAACTTTTCATTTCTCTGGTTGTACATGATTTGAGTCATACCATTCATGCGATCACACATGTACCAAGGGTAATGATAAATGATATCCATCTAATTGCATCATCTTTCCCACCCCCGGCCCCTTCCCTCCCCCCACTCCCCTCTGCCCAATTCAGTTTCTCCATTCTTCCCTTGTCCACCCCGCCCCCACCCCCCCCCCACCCATTATGGATCAGCATGTACTTATCAGAGAAAACATTTTGCTTTTGATTTTTTGGGATTGACTTATTTCACTTAGCACGATATTCTCCAACTCTGTTCACTTACTGGCAAATGCCATAATTTTATTCTCCTTTAAGGTTGAGTACTATTCCATTGTGTATATATGCCACAGTTTCTTTATCCATTCGTCTATCAAAGGTCATCTATTTTGGTTCCACAGTTTAGCTGTGAATTGAGCTGTTATGAACATTGATGTGTCTGTGTCACTGTAGTGTGCTGATCTTAAGTCCTTTGTGTAGAAGTAAGAGTGGAATAACTGGGTCAAATGGCAGGTCCATTCTAAGTTTTCAAAGGAGGTCTCCATACTGCTTTCCAGAGTGGTTCCACCAATATGCAGTCCCACCAGCAATGCATGAGTGTGCCTTTTTCCCCACATCCTCACTGACATTTATTGTTGCTTGTATTCTTGATAATTGCCATTCTGACTGGAATGAGATGATATCTTAGAGTAGTTTTGATTTACATTTCCCTAATTACTAGAGATGTTGAGCATTTTTTCATATATTTGTTGATCAATTGTATATCTTCTTCTGTAAAGTGTCTGTTCCTTAGCCCATTTATTGATTGGGTTATTTGGGTTTTTTTTTGGTGTTAAGTTATTTGAGTTCTTTATATATCCTGGAGATTAGTGCTCTACTTCATGTGCACATGGTAAAGATTTTCTCCCATTCTGTAGGCTCTCTCTTCACGTTATTAATTGTTTCCTTTACTGAGAAGAAGCTTCTTAGTTTGAATTCATCCCAATTATTGATTCTTGATTTTATTTCTTGTGCTTTAGGAGTCTTTTTAAGGAAGTCAGATCCTAAGCTGACATGATGAAGATTTGGGCCTCCATTTTCTTCTATTAGGTGCAGGGTCTCTGGTCTAATTCCTAGGTCCTTGATCCACTTTGAGTAGAGTTTCATGCAGGGTGAGAGGGGTTTAATTTCATTTTGCTGCATTAGAATTTCCAGTTTTCTCAGCATCTCATTTGTTGAAGAGGCTATCTTTTCTCCAATTTAAGTTTTTGGCACCTTTGTCTAGTATGAGACAACTGTATTTATGTGGGTTTGTCTCCGCAGACACATTTTTTTAAAACAATATTTTTTGATCTGTGGTTGGTTAAATCTGAGTATATGGAACCCACAGATAAATAAGACTTACTGTATAGTTGTTTCACTGTGAACACCTGCTTTTTGAAGAATTTTGAACTTGTTATAGATTTATTTTTGTGTAGGACCCCACAACATAAAGTCATACAATCCCTTTTTTGGTATATCTTTAGGTCTGAAAACATTGAAGACTGTTACAACTGTTCCACAAAAGTTGTCTTCAATTGGCAAGGCATTATCAAGACACATTAATTTTATACCCTCAACATAATTGAACTAAGCAGATAATTTTTTTTTTTTTTTTAACATTCTTAGTATATGCCCTCTGTCCCTACCATGGGGGCTAATGAGGTAATTCTGCATACCCATAAAGACATTCAGCATACCAATTAGAGCAAGTTGGTTGTAAATTCTGAAACCTGTAGAAGAGTCTTCTATTTTATTGAAAGAACAGCTCATTTTTTCCTAAAATGTTTTATATTAGCCCGATCTACAAATTCTTCAATTAATTTTCTTAAGTTTTATGCTTTTAGTTATAAATGACATTAGGGTAAACTTTCAGTGGAAGGAATAAAATTGTTATTTTTAGCCTTTAAATATAATTCTAAACACAATATTATTTTCAAGTGTTCAGCTCCAAAGACATGGAGAAGAGCTGATGGCCAAACAATTGAGATGGATACCCAGTTCACCATCAGAGCCAGAGAACTGCAGAACATCTATAAGTGCATTATTCTGAAAACGCTCTCTCAAGATGAGAGACTGGATATACTTTTAACACTTAAACACACTGTGAAGGTATGTTAACTTTTTCTTAGTTTTGGGGTAGACTTCAATATCAATAATAAAAATTAGCTGAATAGCAATATAAGCAAAGTATTTTGCATTAAGAAGTTATATTTTTAATAAATATTCTCTTATGTATTTTATTAACAACTATGTTTTGATATAATTTGGGAAAGTTATGGTTTATTAATTAATATTTACCTACAAGCTCTTTAAATATATATTATGATAATAAAATGTAAGCGTAGCTTAATGAATATTCAAAATGTAAAAATATCTATGCAGTACATGCAAATGTCAGCAAATAAATAGCATGAGATGAATAGTTAACTCATTTCCACAAAACAGCAATTAATATCTACATTTTTGGACATTTTTCAATGAAAATCTATTTTTAAAGGTTTTAAAGAAGCATCTCTAAGTATTTTTTTAATCTTTTTGTCTTCCATTATTGACTTCTGTTTTTAATTCTGCTTTTAATAAAAACAAAGTTAGTGGATGCCACAGGTCAAGTTTCCTAAAGAAACAGACTCTGAGATGGGGGTGTGTGTTTAGAAGTTCACTGGAGAGTGCTCTCAGGATCACTAGTGTGAGGCAGGATTGGGCAGATGGGGAAGTTCACCAGCTGTAAAATCTCTGCAATGCTGTCAGCCAGTCTCTCTGGGAATTCTGAAGCTGGGTTGGCCCTCCAGAGTAGTGCTGAATTGAGGCAAGGGGCAGGGCTTTTTACTCCCACATGGACCTTCTATTGGATGTAAGCAGACACAGGAAAAGAAGTGTGATTTTGGATGAGGCATCTCTTTCTCAGAGTGTGATAAGACTCAGAAAGACAAGTAGCAGGGGCTGGGGTTGTGGCTCAGTGGTAGAGCACTTGCGTAGCACATGTGAGGCACTGGGTTGGATCCTCAGCACCCATAAAAATAAAGAAAGAAATAAATGGTATTGTGTCCACCTACAACTAAAAAAATATTGAGAAGAAAGATAAGTAGCACATGTTTTGTCTCATATGTGGAATCTCAGTGTGTTAACGAAGATATGAAAATAGAAGGGACCTTTCAGCAAAAGGGAAGGGGATACGAGAAGTGGGGAAATAGGGAGAGTGAATGTGGTCAAATTAAGTTATATGCATTTATCAAATTGGCACAATGAAACCTGGTATTCTGTACAATTAATATGTACTAAGAACTATAATAGTAAAAACAGAGAGAGGCATTCTCACTCAGTTGAGAGTTGTGGGTCCATGACTCACCAGGAGGGGGAGTGTGCGAGCTGCAGGTCTGCATGTAGCACAAACTGCTGCTTGATACACTTGCTTCATGTAAGTGTGGGAAGTAGTTCCTCTGATTTGGATAAGCCCTTTCTTCCTGGGGAAAATTATAGGAGCAAGGTTAATGAGAACAACTGCAGCCCCTGTTGTAGACCTTGGCTTTAAGGCCACCACGGATACTCTTGTCTCTTTCCTCTGCTACCCATTTTAGATTTCCATTAACCTAGACTAGCACCTCGACTGGTATGGGTGGCCAATAATTTGGTTGACCCAATACTTCAGAGCTCTAGACTACAGGTCATTATGCTCTTCTCAGGCAGAGGCTTCTAGACTTCCATTTGCTGTCAAAATCAGGCTAGACATGCCTGCTGCCTGAGTGTCAAAAATATTCTTCCCTGTCCCCATTAGGTAGTAAGTGGGGCCAATTCTTCTTCCATCCTGTGTTTCCAGGACAGAGCAGTTTCAGAAGCTTCTGTATGGTCTTTTCCATCAGTATAATTTTAATCTACAGGTCAAAAGGTCAAGAGTAGAGTGGTGGTGCCAACTCCAAGTGCGCCATTCCGGCTATGAATTCGAGGACTAGGGAAACGAGTGCTGGATGTTCCTATGAACAATTTGTATCCATTAAGAGCTATATCTGAGCCAAGTTCCCATTTCTTTTTGTTCCCACATACCCCTGATTCTCAGAGGGTCCTGGGCCTTTATGTTTCCCAAACCCCATTAATTGGTCATTTGAGTCAGGGTGTCCTCAAAAAGAAAGCGTGACCTTAGATGAGGACAAGGCAGTTTCCCTTGGCTGTTGGTAGCTGTCTTCAGCCAAGATGACTGTCTTCAGGGGGGTGTGATCCCTGCAAAGGAGTGCTCTTCACTACCGTGTGCGTATTTTCTGTGTTCCTAAAGGGGAATCTCCAGGATCATTAGCTCATTGGTGCTCTTCAATTATATAGCTCAACTTGAAGGTAATATTTTAAAGCAAATAAATGGGTAGTTCAATGCAAAATATTTGGTTTCTGAATTGTGCTCTGAGTTCTTGAAGATAATAAGACACTGTCAACTGCTCCCTTCGCTTATGAAATAGAGATATCATTGTTTCTGAATGATCATCTGTATTAACTAAAGTTTGTACATAAGCGATGGATTGAATATCTACATAGTCAATCAGTCTGGGTTGTCAATCGACTCAAATTACCAGAGCATATGGGTATAGATATCCTAATGATAACTGGTAGTTCATTTTAAATAACAACTGAAAAAAGATTTCCATCATGTTTAGGTCCATCTAAGTGAGCCACATGATTGCAAACTTGAGAATTTTCAAACATAACTCTTGGATACCTCAGGTGGATTCTTTGCCCCCTTACTGCTAAGTATGCTAATTCTTTTGAGAAGAAACTGGACCAAGACACACGACACTCTTAAAATACATTAAATAGCTGAGTAGCTGGTTCTTCTTGGGAGACAGGTTCCCGCAGGTATCTTGCGTTTCTGCCTGTCCTGAGAGCAGAGACATTCGCTGCTTTTGTTCTGGACTGCCTTCTCAAAGATCTTTGTGTAGTGATCAGCCTTGACAGGTAAAGCGACTTAGGTGGAGAGGGGAAGCACTAGGCGCAGAGGCAAGAACTAAACATAACATTTGTAAAGGGCAATAGAAGGACCAATTTGGCAAAAAGAGAGATAGGGAATACAGTAAAAATCCTACCTGACATAATTTGGAGTGGTACCCAGTTAATTAAAGAGTCCAAGGATGAATTCAAAAGATAACTCATGCATATTAATACCTTTAACCTAAAATATTCAGATGTATATATTTTAACAATATTTTGATGGAGGATTAAGGTAGTTAAGTATGACTTAAATTCTGACTCCATTTATGACTGCACAACATTAAATAAATTACTTAGTCTTTCTGAAAATTAGTTTTCTGATTAGTAAAATTAGTCACTTTGAGAATATGTCTATGTGTACACATCTATCCACATATATATAGATATATACATATTTAATGCTTCACTGATAGGGAGCCCTCCATAAATAATAGGTTTTATTTTGATGACAATTACTAATACAGAATCGTAAACCTAAGTGTACATTATAATCTCCTAGGGAGCTTGAGAGAGAAAGAGATCATGAAGGTATGTGAGAATAAATGAGAGTGATGTCTAGGCCTCATTTTAGGGCAGTTCAACTAGACCCTCAAGTGTGAAGACAATATCAAAATCTCCCCAGATCCTTCTAAGGTGCCTCCAGAGTGAAGGACCACTGACAGACTCTTATATTAGCTTTACCAAGTTGCATGGTAAGAAGCATGAAAGAGCATTGTTCTACTGCTGCTCACTGTCTCTGACTCTTCATGCAGACTGTATCATCTGATTTTCTTCTGGGCAGTTGGAGGAAACTACTTCTGTTTTACTACTTACAAATATGCCTTAAACCTGGCACTCTTACCTGGGCTTTCTTATATATCTGCACTCAGTATTATCACTTTATTAAATATTGTAACTATAATAAACATGCAGAAAAACACATAGGGTGTATAGTTTAGCAGGTGTTAAGCAGGGCAACATCCCATGTCCCCCTTTCCCACCTCACTGCAGTCCTCTTGTCTGCCAGAACTAACTGCCATGCTGACTTGCATGTAGTCATTTCCTTGTTTATTCTTCAGTTTTACCACCTCTGTGTGAACAGTGTGATTTAGTGTTATTTATTTTTGAATTTTCTTAAATTATACTGTATTGTTTTATATCTTGCTTATTTTGCTTAAAATTACTTTGTGAGATTTAAGCATGGTATTTTATGCTGTAGTTCATTCATTTCCATAAATTAGATAATATTCCATTGTATGAATAAATGGTAATTTGCTGAGGCAATCAGTTTGTTAATGGGTGTTACTTATTTCTAGTTTTTGGCTACTGTGAACAATAGCCCCAGACATATGCATTTCTTTGAGACACATGAGTATGATAACTGTGCATATCAACTCTACTATTAGATAATGCTAATTTTTTCCTGAATTGGTTATAACAATTTCTACTTCTATCAGTATTGTATCATTTCTCTTGAAATGTAGCTTCTGGTTTGGTTGGGAAGTAAATTTGAAAACAGTGATTTTTAAAATTTTATACTCTGTTTGTATAGGAACATGAATGTAAACTGACCCAGGAAATCCTAGAACTGATTGACAGAGAAGTTGACCTCATGATGAGAGGAGTCAAACCCCATAACCTTGAAGGACTCAGAAAAAGAATTGCAACACTCTTTTTTCACTATATTAAAATACCTCTGTTTAATCCTGAAGTTGCAAGACATCTGAAGGTACTCTTTTTTTTCCCCCTGTATTCCTTTCTTAGAATCCTAGATGCAATATGTTAAATTGGAAGATGTTCAGAATTTTGGCTTTAATTCTTCATTTGGAATTTATGGGGAAGACCACTTTATTGGTGAAACTTGCTTTGAATGATTAGCATGTTGATGAACTAAACATACTCATTTGCCTTCTATGTCTGTGCTTCCAGCCTTGAATTTTTCTCATAGTAACTGAACTAGTTTTCCAGTTGAGAATTACATAATGTTGAATTCATCTAACATCTCACACCTTGATGCACACATGCATGTTTCCACCTGGAATGCTCTGCTGTTTCACCAACCAACTCCCACTCATTTTATGGATTCAACTCTCTTTCATGTCCTCTCCTTCATGAGGTCAGGGAGAGTTAAACATTTCATTTCTTAGATTGCATGTTGCACCTTATTTATCTTCCCTAAAATACTTACCACGTAGCCATAATGATTAGTGAACAGACCCATATAGATATCCTGAGGGAAATCCAAATGTGAATTGTGTTTGAATTAAACTATCTTTTCCAACTCTGGCATGCTTTGGCTTCTGGGGGATTTTGTGGTCCTAAGCCAAGATAAGTACCTTATTGCTTTCATACTGTGAAAAATTATTTAAAACACTTTCAATAAATTGGGACTAAGGGGAGGGGACTGCCAAAGAATTATATGTTGTGTTTTATTTCAATAATTATTTTTAGAGTTGTAATCTAAGGAGCTGACTAAACATCTTTGTAGCTTTTTGACAAAACAGAATCTCAATATTTAGACAAATCCTTTAGAAGAATAAAAATTATTTAATTTTTATGTTCTTTCTTTTTATTTTTTTCTAAGACCTTAATTATATTGCTGAAAGCATATTAAATTATAATGAAAGTCCAAGAGAAAAGTTGCTTGCTGTATTATTTAAATCAGTGTTTGATTTGTCCATGTTAATTTCTAGTCCTTCTATAGACTAATGCAGTTCATACATATTCACAACAAACTTAGAGGGAATTTTCAAATTCTGTACTTCCCATGTTATTTTATTCATATTTTAAATTTGCCTTTGGCACTCTTTTTGGTGAGTTTTGACAAATGTGTAAAGCCACTAACAGTGCAGTCTAGGTAATGAATAGTCCTGTCACCCCAGAGAATTCCTTTCTAGTCAGCACTTTCCTGACCCCCCAACCTTGGCAAACCCTGACCGACCTGCACATTATTTCCATAGTTTGATCTGTTCCGGAATGTCACATAAGTGGAATCATGCTATCATGGAATTATATGTAGTCTTTTGAGACTGACTCTCTGGATTAGCATATTACTTTTGAGATTCACCTATGCTTTGGAGTGTATAGTAGTCTGATACTATAGCTGAGCGACTGTCTTATTGTCTGTATATACATGAGTGTATTTATTTATCCTTTTTTTCAGTAAGGGAAGTTTTGAATTTGTAATTCTGGACTTTTATGAATAAAAACGTATAAATACTTGATTATAAGTTTGGGGTAAATTTATTGCAATTAAATAACTGGGAGTAATTAAGTAATTATTGAGCCACATGATAGATGCATATATACATTTATAATAGACTGCTAAACTTTTCTCCAAACTAGTAGTACGAGGTTGAATTCTCAACTGCAGTATTTACGGGAGTTCTAGTTATGTCATATCCTTGTCAGTACTTGGAATTATCAGTTTTTAACTTTGAGAAGTCTAACAAATTGTGTAGTGGTGTCTTATATTTTAATTTTTATTTCCTTAATAACTAATAATAGGCATTAAACTAATGCTTAATAATATTGAACATCTTTTCATATCCATTTTGCCTTACGTAGACTTTATGATGAAGTATCTGCACATATCTTTTACCAACCCCCTTCTTTTTTATGGTTGGGTGGTTTTCTCTTTATTAAATTTTGAGAATTTAAAAAATATATTCTGTATTTAAGTTTCATGTCAGACATGTGATTTGAAAATATTTTCTCTCATTCTGTGGTGTTTTCATTCTCCTAGTAGTATTTTTAACAGAGGAGTTTTTATAATAAGGTTCAATTTACCAATTAAAAAAAATGGATCTTGCTTTTGGTTTATTATTTAAGAAATCTTTGTCTAATGTCAAAGGTCACAAGAATTTTCGTCTGTTTTTTACTTTATAATTTTGACATTTTAAGTTTTACAATTAGGGCTGTCATCCATTCTCAGATTAGCTAAGGATATTTTCTAATTTTGTTTTGCAAATTGTCCCCTCTCCCCATTTTTTAAAGACAGTTCTTCACTGAATTGTCTTGGCTCCTTTGTTAAATATAATTGATCACTTTCTCCCACTTCTGGCCAAGATGAAGTAACTTGAAGTTACTAAAATGTAAAAAGGAGAACTGATGTTTTTTAAGACACCAGGAAATGAAGGAGTGTGGTTCCTGAGAGGAAACAAATGAGCAGTCCTACAGTAGCCTCATTTTACTGCCTTGAAAGACTGTCCATGCTACTATTCAAACAGAGAGGATTCCTTGGGTTGTAGAGAGAGATCAAGACTCTTGTTGGTCCCTGAGATCAACACTGCTGAAATTTGCAGGACACAGGGCTACAAATGAGGGAACTGCCCAGATAATGAACTCTGGAGATGCCCTTTATCTGGTTAAAGAATGTCTCTTAAATTCCTGATTTGTTGATAGTGGTTTTGCTTTTGATTTGTTTGTTTAAATATGGGATAGATACTGAATTTATCAAATATATTTTTCTTGCATTCATGGAGATGACCATACTTTTCTTCCTCCTATTATAATATTTTGTTCCTCATCTCCCTTCCTCACTTTGATTTCCTACTCTTGAATCCCTTGAGGCAATCAGTGTTTATAACATGGTGTGCAGTCTTTCCTACCTTATTTGATGCTCATGCAAACAGCAGTTGAAGTTGTGATTGAATTCAGTAACCTAGAAGCAACTTAGATCATTTCTGAGCACCTAGAATATCTGCTTAAATCTTGAATTGAAACCAATATATTTAATTCCACAAGAGTAACTCATATGCTAGTTTTATCTACTTATTTTTAACTTATTCAAGTACAAACATTTTCTGTGTGTATAGTGTTACGTTAGGTCTGAGAGTACAATTGTAGAGCAGGAGGCAAATGCTCCAGAATGCTGTGGAATCAGAGGAGGAATTCTCCAAAGCTCATGCATGTCATGGAAAAGAGAAGCTGTGTTTTCTAATGTGGGAAGTCAGTATTTCTTTTGTTGATTTCTGTTCCTATAGAAAGTTCTGGAAAGGAAATAGACTTGGGAATACTGATCATTTGGATGACATATAAATCCACTGGAGTAGAAGGTAGTATAGCAAAATTGGGGATTTGATTTTTCATCCTCAAACAGCATAGAAATAAAATTTGGAAAAATGTGTATGCCCTCATATGCAGGAACAATTTAAAAAGTGGGAAAGGACAGCTGTTTTAGAGCAAATAGAGAAGCAGATACACTGTGCAATAATCAAGCAATTCTGTGGTCTGTTACCACAATACTATAGTATATGCTCATAAAAATATCCTAATTTACCCTAAAAATAACACACCTGGATAAATTATATTCTGTATGCTCTAATTTTAAAGAAGGGAAATTTATAATATTTCATAAAGAATTCTACCAAACAAAATTAAAACAAGCTTTTTTGACCCAAGATGAGGTAAACTTAGAAATGATGCCAAAAAGGCTATATCCAAAGGACTTAAAATCAGCATACTACAGAGATGTAGCCACATCCATGTTCATAGCTGCTCAATTCACAATAGCCAGATTGTGGAACCAACCTAGATGCCCTTCAGTTGATTAATGGAGAAAGAAACTGTGGTATATATATACAATGGAATATTACTCTGCCATAAAGAATAATAAAATTATGGCATTTGCAGGCAAATGGATGAAATTGGAGGATATCATGCTAAGTGAGATAAGCCAATCTCAAAAAACCAAAGGATGAATGATCTCACTGATAAGCAGATGATGACACATAATGGGGGTGGGAGGGAGGCAAGAATGGAGGAAGGAGGGACTACATAGAGGAAAAAGAGGGGTGGGGGGTGGGGGGAGAAGGGAAAAATAACAGAATGAATCAAACACCATTACCCTTTGTAAATGTATGATTACACAAATGGTATGCTTCTACTTCATGTACAGAGAAACAGCATGTATCCCATTTGTTTACAATAAAAATAAATTGAAAAAAAAAAGAAAATGATGCCAAAAAGGAATTTCTAATTCCTCAAAAATATTTAATTAATCACTATTTAAAGAATATGTAAAATTGATCAAATAGATTATTCTAAATAACTTCTATCAAATAAATTCAACCTATAACCCATTTAATTTTTAATCAAATTTAAAATTGCTTCTCTGTTTACATAAAAACAAAATATTTGACTCATGCCTTTGTAAAAATATTCATTAGAACAAAAGATTTAAGATTTTTTTCTACTCTAGGGCAAATCTTTGGATTATCTTTGCTTCTAATTTTTTGGAATGCATGCTTTAATATCTCAAACTACAATCTAGGATTTTAAAAAATATTACTGACTTTAAAAAAGAGTGACTCATTGTACATTTTCAGTTTGCCTAGTGGGACGAGAACTTGTAGAAATACCACTAATCCTTCCCGCCACCCCCAGGTGACACTGTTTTCTGGATAAATCACTCAGTATTCTCTGGAGAGTTCTTACACAGTAAAATTATGTAGCTTAGTTTAATCAGAGTTCTTGGCCATCATAAGCCTAATAGGGTTAAGTTGTCATCTTGCACAGTTTCAGGTGGGTAGAGAATATTTTCCCATGGTAATGGTCTATCATTCCATCAAGGAGAGGTGTGCTAACTGGTTTTCATGAAGCTGAATGATGTAATGTCTAGTTTAATTCCTAGGAGGCAAGAAGATAAGACTAAGTTAATAGATTTCAGAACAAGAACCAAGAAATGTTGTCTTTGAGTTCTTTGATTATATGTCTAGATCACTCTTCTTTGCTCCAGAAGAATTAACTATCTTTTTAATGTGTATGTTATCCTCTCCTAAAAATTATTAGTCAGGGGGGGCAATGACATTTTCAAAGAATATTACTCTTCAGAAATATGGAACATTTAGGAAAAGTAAAGCAGACTAGAGGGGGCGGTGCAGAAACAGATGATCAGAACAAAGTAAATCATAAGATTGATGTGGTCAATATTATAAATCTACCTTCAGTAAGAGAAAAAAGGCAAGTGAACATTGATGCCTGTTTTCTTCTTTATAAAAATTATTTTGAGGGCTGGTGATGTAGGTCAGTGGTAGAGTACTTGCCTAGCGTGTGTGAGGCACTGGGGTTCCATCTCCGCACTGAAAACAAAAAACAACAAAACTATATTTTTGAAAGTTTCATATATCAAATGCCAACTGTGTTGCTGCTTAATCTTTCCTCTCATGGAGGCCAGAAGTACAGATGCATCATAAATTAGGAAAGACTGGCTTATGTAAGTCTTCATTCAGTTTGTGTTGAAAGTGTTCTCCCTCCCTTCCTCTCCCCCTCCCTCCCTTCCTCCTTCTTTCTTTCATGGTACTTCAGCCCATAAAGAACTATTGGGTTGATTCTTCTAAAGTGGAATTACTTCCTCACTGCTTTAGAAGTAGAGTTTCAAATTTTGAAAATTGATCATTAACAAATCCAAATTCATATTTTAAATACATGAAATGAGAAGAATAATTGGCTTAGTGGGCTTTTATTTATATGTGAGACTAGCTATTGCCTATAGAAACAATTAAGTAAAATAGAATAAAAATATAAACTCTTTTCAAATAAGTGCTAAAAGACTCTGTCCAGCATTTTTTTCCTGTCAGTTTTCTAGTGGTTTGCCACATATTTGTAGGGGTTATGAATAATACAGATTTTTAATATTTTGACAGGGTAAATGAATAATGCTTGGAATTTAAACTTTGTATAGATTAGTAAGTTAAGGGGAAATATGACTTTTTAAATTAACCAATTTTTTTTAACTCGTTCTAAACATTAGTGCACAGTGCTTCTGATGAGTGTATGGCCTGATTTTTGCACCTTGCTTTTTATTTTTCTTTTCCTGCTATTTAGGTCCCTCAAGACCCACTGAAATTTTACAAGAAGATTCACTTCTGCCGCAATTGCCAGCTCTATTTGCCTTCTACGGAATTTGCCATCTCAACCACCTCCCAGCACATATACCGGTGTCGCCACTGCACCAGCCTTGAGAATGAGGCGAAGCAACGAGAAGCATTTTTGAAGTACAAGTGTTTACTGCAACGGCTCTACGCTTCAGAAGCTGATTATGATGATAACTCTCAGATTGCTTTCTTGATGCAGGTATGGTCAAGAGGGGGCGCCAGTCACGGCTGAAATGTGTCTGTCAAGGAGGATGTCTTGACAGGAAGTGCATGCAGTTGAAGGTATTCTTGGTTGGGAAATACCACCCCCTGATTTCCGAATGTGGACGACGATTCCAGCCCTGAGTTGTATGTGTAGAGGTGTTCTTGGTATCTAAGGGCTATGCTGTGCTCTGGGGATGCACTGGTGGACCAGACCCTCTATCTTAGAAAAGATAGACGTCATAAAGTAGGACAAGTCTCTGTGACAGCGGATAACAGTGTTATGAAGAGCAGTGTGGGGCACTATGCAGGGTTTAAAAAGGGAACTTGAGCTAATGTGTGGGCCAGAAAAGGCTTCCCTGAAGATACAACCTACAGGAAGAGAAAGAAGAATGAGTGGGAGTGAATCTGGTGACCACGACGAACCAAGGGTCACAGGCCTGGAAACAGCATTCAGGAAGACCAAGGGCCAGAGGTGGCACTGTGTGGTGGCATCAGAGATGGCAGGCAGTGCGGCATCTGATTTTTAGATGAGGGAAATATAACACACTTAATGCTGTTGGGAAAAATGCAGTACAGAGAGAAAGAGAACGAGAGAGAGAGCAAGAGAGAGAAGGAGGGAGAGAGTGGGGGAGAGAGAGAGAGAGATGAAAGACACAGGGGCAGGATGTTGGAGGAAGCATAACAAATTTTGAATTCTACTTCAACAGGCGTGTCTTTAGACACGCTATATAACTCATATGCTCCTCAACCTACTTGCCTGTAAAGTGGGGATATTAATAGTACCCATTCAGAGAGCAATTACAATGATTAAAAGAATTAATATTAAAAGAATAGAGGACAAAGTAGAGAATTGTTTAAATAAAATAAATGTGTGAAAAAAGAGATCATGATGTGCAACATAGCTTGTAGATTTCCCTTTGTTAGGACAAGCATCATCTCCTCTGTTGAATTTATGTATTTGTTTATTTATTTATTTGGTACGAGGGATAGAACTCAGGGGCACTATACCACCGGGCCAAATCTCCAGCCCTATTTTTGTATTTTATTTAGAGACAGGGTCTCACTAAGTTGCTTAGCACCTCGCTTTTGCTGAGGCTGGCTTTGAACTTGCGATCCTCCTACCTCAGCCTCTGAAGCCGCTGGGATTACAGGCATGCACCACTGCACCCAGCCTCTGTTGAATTTAATGGAGGAAATATTTGTATCATATTCTGATTAGGGCCAATGAAAAATATTTCTGGAAGGAACAGTAAAAGAGCACACGGGAAGAAAGGTGGGGGTGCGACTAGGTGGGTGGGAACCTGGTGCTGTACAAGAGTAAAATAATCAGGAAACGATGGAGGACCCCTCTGGCTCACTCAGAAGTCCCAGGAAACAGAGGCGTGGCAAACACAGGTGGTTTGTAGTGTTGTCAAGGTAAGTCCTGATGAGACAGCCGTTGTGCAGGAGCTGGAGTCCTATTCCTACTGGTGTTTGGGAGTCTGACACAGGCATAGGTTAAGGAGCCTCATGATTGGAAGTAAAAATGATGTTAAGCCCTTGCTGAGCTCAGACGTGGTGTCCTTGTTACTAGACTGTCCTTGACTCTTCCAAACAATGTTTTAAGCAATACATTCAATGTATCTGTCAAGATTCTCTTTGCAGTTTCTTTCGAAATGTGTTCTAGATGATACTAAGTAATAATAGGGCATTAGTTCCACTGCTTAGTCTACCCTAAAGATTTCTCTTCCATTTTAAAATGTGTGAGAACTTTGGATTTTTCCAAGAGAGAGGAATGGACAGTGAGGAATGGCTTGGTAATTCACCTTGAAGAGGAGAAGGGAGTTTTGAGAACATGCCAGTTTATATGCTTTTCTTTGCCTTCCCTGGAGCAGAAACTATAGGAAATTATAATATCCAATCACAAGTATTCCTATATTTAAAGCAAGTTGAGGGGGTATGATTTTTTAAATATCCATTAATAGAAACATTAAGAGAGCAAAAAGGCACATATATATTCCTTATGGAATTCTACAGGCACGCTTCTTGTGCTACTATATAGTTAGCACTTGGGATGGGTGTTTGTAGTCTCCCAGTTTTTCAATTTCGTTCCAAAGGAAAAAAGAAATTATCATACATGCAATGCGCAGAAGCCCTTGACAAACACTATCATCTGAGACTCTTCCAGAAAATTGGGCTTGTGTGGCATCTTTTTAGGTATTGCTAGGGACTGGGGCAGAACTGAGAAAGCCATCCATTCTGGTAGCAGGGTGGACCTGGGCACTACCATGGTGGCATGTGATGGGTAGGTCAGTGGGGACCTGGAATGTACTTCTGTGGAAGTGCTGGGGTGGGGGCAGCTTTCACAGGGGCAGAAACACACCTTTGAGGTTGTTACTCTTGTTAAAAGGTGTGGACATTATGTTAATCAATTGAGAAAAGGATATTGTTGATGGAAAATAAATGAGGTATTTCTAATGTCAACGATCTTGACTAGTACATAAGACTGTCAGTGCTAGAGAGGTTTTAAAACAAATACATTTTGAAAATTATAATTGTAAAAAGAAAAAAAATCTGACTTTCTATTTCCATTTCTTCATTTCCAGTTCATATAGGAATATCATGCCAGTTCGAAATAGATTAATTCTGTTGACATGACAGTGATCATTAACTGAGAGGGAGGAAAGAAGACTCATGAAAAGAATTTGTTCATGAAAGTCCAAAAGTTTCTTGCTAGATTTAAAAAATATTTATTAAATTTTTGAACACCAAAGTAACTAACTTCTAAAGACTGAGAGTGTAAAACAACTTCTGTAAGAATAATTCTGTAATTAGCTATTTAGTTTGGATCTATCCCAGTTATTGATTCTTGCTTTTATTTCTTGTGCTATGGGAGTCCTGTTAAGGAAGTCTGATCCTAAGCCAACATGTTGAAGATTTGAACTTACTTTTTCTTCTATAAGATGCAGGGTCTCTGGTCTGATTTCAAGGTCCTTCATTCATTGTGAGTTGATTTTTGTGCAGGCTGAGAGATAGGGGTTTAGTTTCATTCCATTGCATATGGATTTCCAGTTTTCCCAGCATCATTTGTTGAAGAGGCTATCTTTTCTCCATTGCATATTTTTTTGCACCTTTGTCTAATATGAGAAAATTGTATTTATTTGGGTTTGTGTCTGTGTCCTCTATTCTGTACCACTAATCCACCTATTTTGGTGCCAATACCATGCCGTTTTTGTTACTATTGCTTTGTAGTAGAGTTGAAGGTCTGGTATTGTGATACCCCCTGCTTCACTCTTCCTGCTAAGGATTGCTTTAGTTATTCTGGGTTTCTTATTCTTCCAGATGAATTTCATGATTGCTCGCTCTGTTTCTTTAAGGTATATCATTGGGATTTTAATTGGAATTGCATTGAATCTGTATAGCACTTTTGGTAGTATGGCCATTTTGACAATATTAGTTCTGCCTATCCAAGAACATGGGAGATCTTTCCATCTTCTAAGGTTTTCTTTAATTTCTTTCTTTAGTGTTCTGTAGTTCTCATTGTAGAGATCTTTCACCTCTTTTGTTAGATTGATTCTCAAGTATTTTATTTTTTTCGAAGCTATTGTGAATGGGGTATTTTTCCTAACTTCTGTTTCTGAGGATTCATCACTTATGTATAAAAATGCATTGGATTTATGAGCATTGATCTTATATCCTGCTACTTTACTGAATTCACTTATGAGTTCTAAAAGTTTTCTCGTGAAATTTCCGGGTTCCTTTAAATATATAATCATGTCATCAGCAAATAGGGATAGTTTGAGTTCTTTTTTCCTATTCATATCCCTTTAATTTTCTTGGTCTGTCTTGCTCTGCTAGAGTTTTGAGGATGATGTTGAATAGAAGTGGTGAAAGAGGGCATCCCTGCCTTGTTCCAGTTTTCAGGGGAAATGCTTTCAGTTTTTCACCATTTAGAATGATATTGGCCATGGGCTTAGCATAGATGGCCTTTACAATGTTAAGGAATGTTCCTACTATCCCTCTTTTTTCTAATGTTTTGAGCATGAAGGGATGCTGTATTTTATCAAATGCTTTTTCTGCATCTATTGAAATAATCATGTGATTTTTTACTTTAAGTCTGTTGATATGGTGAATTACATTTATTGATTTCCTGATGTTGAACCAACCTTGCATCCCTGGGATAAAACCCACTTGATCGTGGTGCACTATCTTTTTAATATATTTTTGTATGCAATTTGCTAAGATTTTGTTGAGAATTTTTGCATCAATATTCATTAAGGATATTTGTCTGAAATTTTCTTTCCTTGATGTGTCTCTATCTGGTTTAGGTATCAGGGCGATATTGGCTTCATAGAATGAGATTGGGAGGGTTCCCTCCTCTTCTATTTCATGGAGTACTTTGAGGAGTATTGGAATGAGTTCTTCTTTTAAGGTTTTGTAGAACTCGGCTGAGAACCCATCTGGTCCCGGACTTTTCTTTGTTGGTAGGCTTTTGATGACTTCTTCTATTTCATTACTTGAAATTGAACTGTTTAAATTGTGTATGTCCTCCTGGTTCAGTTTAGGTAATTCATATGTCTCTAGAAACCTGTTGATGTCTTCGAGATTTTCTATTTTGTTGGAGTATAGATTTTCAAAATAGCTTCTAATTATGTTTTGTATTTCACTCGTGTCTGTTGTGATATTTCCTTGTTCATTATGAATTTTAGTAATTTGGGTTTCCTCTCTGCTTCTCTTTGTTAGTGTGGCAAAGGATTTATCAATTTTGTTTATTTTTTCAAAGAACCAACTATTTATCTTGTCAAATTTTTCTATTGTTTCTTTTGTTTCAATTTCATTGATTCAGCTCTGATTTTAACTATTTGCTGTCCTCTACTACTTTTGGTGTTGCTCTGTTCTTCTTTTTCTAGGGCTTTCAGCTGTAGTGTTAGGTCATTTATTTGTTGATTTTTTTGTTCTTTTATTGAATGTGCTCCATGAAATAAATTTTCCTGTAAGTACTGCTTTCATAGTGTCCCAGAGATTTTGATATGATGTTTCTTTGTTCTCATTTACCTCTAAGAATTTTTTAAATTCCTTCCTGATGTCTTCTGTTATCCATTCATCATACAATACTGTATTATTTAATCTCCAGGTGCTGGAGTATATCTGTTTTTTACTCTGTCATTTATTTCTAATTTCAATCCATTATGATCTGATACAATACAAGGTAGTATCTCTATCTTCTTGTACTTGCTAACATTAGCTTTGTGGCATAATATATGGTCTATTTTAGAGAAGGATCCATGTGCTGCTGAGAAGAAGGTGTATTTGCTCTTTGTTGGATGGTATATTCTATATATGTCTATTAAGTCTAAATTATTGATTGTGTTATTGAGATCTGTGGTTTCTTTGTTCAATTTTTGTTTGGAGGATCTGTCCAGTGGTAAGAGAGGTGTGTTAAAATCACCTAGTATTATTGTGTTGTGGTCTATTTGATTTCTGGAATTGAGAAGGATTTGTTTGTCATATATGGATGAGCCACTATTTGGAGCATAAATATTTATGATTATTATGTCTTGCTGATTTATGCTTCCCTTAAGGAGTATGAAATGTCCTTCTTTATTCCTTCTAACTTTGGCTTGAAGTCCACAGTATCTGATATGAGAATGGATGCTCTGGATTTTTTGCTGTGTCCATGTGCATGGTATATTTTTTTCCCATCCTTTCACCTTTAGTCTGTGGGTATCTCTTTCTATGAGGTGAGTCTCTTGCAGGCAGCATATTGTTGGATCTTTCTTTTTAATCCAATCTGCCAGTTTATGTCTTTTGATTGATGAGTTCAGGCCATTAACCTTCAGGGTTATTATTGAGACATGATTTGTATTCCTGGTCATTTTGCTCATTTTTTTTTTAAACAACTTGGTTTCTCCTTTATTTGGTTGTTCGTTTAGGGTAGTTCCTCCCTTTGCTGGTTTACATCATTGTTTTTCATCTCTTCCTCATGGAATATTTTGCTGAGAATGTTCTGTAATGCTGGCTTTTCTTTTTGTAAATTATTTTAGCTTTGTTTATCATGGAAGGATTTTATTTCGTCTTCAAATCTGAAGGTAAGTTTTGCTGGGTATAAGATTCCTGGTTGGCATCCATTTTCTTTCAGAGCTTGAAAAATGTTGTTCCAGGCCCTTCTAGCTTTTAGGGCCTGGACTGTAAAATCTGCTGATATCCATATTGGTTTCCCCCTGAATGTAATTTGATTCTTTTCTTTTGCAGCCTTTAAAATTCTGTCTTTATTTTGTATGTTATGTATTTTCATTATAATGTGCCTTCGTATGGGTCTGTTGTAATTTTGTGTATTTGGAGTCCTATAAGCCTCTTGTAGTTGGTTTTCCATTTCATTCTTCAGATTTGGGAAATTTTCTGATATTATTTCATTGAATAGATTGTTCATTCCTTTGGTTTATATCTCTGTGCCTTCCTCAATCCCAATAATTCTTTAATTTGGTCTTTTAATGATATTCCATAATTTTTGTAGATTCTGTTCATGATTTCTTACCATCTTCTCTGTTTGGTCAACTTTGTTTTCAAGGTTAAATATTTTGTCTTCAATGTCTGAGGTTCTGTCTTCCAGGTGTTCTATCCTATTGGTTATGCTTTCTATGGAGTTTTTATTTGGTTTATTGTTTCCTTCATTTCAAGGATTTCTGTTTGGTTTTTTTTTCAATATCTCTAACTCTTTATTGAAATGATCTTTGCTCCCTGTATTTGTTTTTTTAACTGTCGATAGTGTCATCATTTAAAGCCTGCATTTGCTCTTTCATCTCCTTGTTTGCTTCCCTGATTGTTTTAATCATGTACATTCTGAACTCCCTTTCTGACATTTCTTCTGCCATGGTGTCATTGGATTTTATTGATATACCATCTAGGTTTGTTTGGGACATTTTCTTTCTTGTTTTCTCATATTGCTTAGGTATCTACCTCTCTCGTATTGAAACTCTGGGATATTGCATATTTCCTCTATTGACTAATATTGTCTCTGTAGATTTCCAATAACTCACCTCTTAGCCTTCAGTAGCCTGAAGTCTTGGAGGAACTTGATAATGCAGTGCTCCACTAGGAAGCTGTCCCTCTAGGGGTGGTGGCCTTCAGGTGGGGTATATCCCCTGTCAGTGGGCAGAGGCGCCTCCACTTCTTGACCGATGGTCAGTCAAAGGGGGACTAGACTGCAGACTGGGGCACGTCTGATCTGGGTCTGTGTCTCTGGTTCTATTACCCTGGTGGGTAAGCCTTGCCCAGCTTACCAGGTGGGGAAGTTTTGCTGGGCAGCTCTCCTCCAAGAAGTTCCCTTCGGTCCATAACTACCACCTGGACTGGGAAGCCCTCCTCTACAATGTTCCCAGGTCCTGGTTCCCAGACCTACTACCTGGGATGGGGGGCCTGGCCCTGCAAGGAATTTCCTTGATGAATGAAATTATTACATTTGCTGATGAATGGGTGGAACTGGAGAATATCATGCTAAGTGAAATAAGCCAGTCTCAAAAAACCAAAGGCAGAATGTTCTCTCTGATATGTGGATGCTTACCCACAATGAGGGAAGGAATGTTTAGAAGTTCATTGGTCTAGACAAAGGGGAATGAAGGGAAGGGAGGAGAGATAAGAATAGGAAAAGGTAGTAGAATGAATTAGGCATATCTTTTCTATGCTTATAGATGAATGCGTGACCAATAAAACTCTACATCATGTACCACCACACTGATGTGAGTCTAATTGGAACAAGTTACACTTATGTAAAACATGTCAAAATACACTCTACTATCTTGTATATCTAGAAATAACAAATTAAACAAAGAATAGCTGGAACAATCTTTTTTCAACTATAGTTAATTTTCTTTAAGAAAACTTAAAATGTATAGTTATCATTAAAGATGTATTCCTTTCTTTGTATGTATGTCATTGTTGCAATCATGTGTATGTATGAGAGACAAGGAGAGAGAGAGATTGTTTAATGACTAAATTGTAAATCCTGAGAAGGCAGGGTTGTTCCTTTTTTTCCCCCTGCTTATGATATGTCTCTATAACCTGATATATAGCCAAGACTCTATATCTCTTAATAATTGTTGAATGAATGAATGATTCATTTTTCCAGAAATTGATGTTGCTTATAAACATACTGGTGTTGGCAGATGATGGTAATTATTAGTATATACTGAGAGTGATGATGATGGTAAGTAATGTGAAAGTGAAAGCTAGGGCAGTAAAACAAAAATTAAAACAAACAAAACAAAACAAACCTTAGGAAAGAGCTTTGAGTGGATACTTATCTACCTAAATGGAAAGTTTCTTTTGAATGAACCATGGCATGTGATCATTGACCCCACTGGTAGTCTGTCTCATAAGAGTAACAAACCCTAGGCTTTGCAATAGGGTGGTCCTGTGAAATAAGGGACTTTGACCTGAATTCCTTACTTAACCACTACCATGGTCTCTTTGGTTTTTCCATGATCTCCATTGAGTTGTCTAGGTCATAGGAGTGTTCAGTTCTACAAAATCAAATTCCTGACACTATTTGGATTTGATACGTAAGAATGAGAAAAGAGAAGGACTTATGGTTGAAATGACTTTGCCCGATGTGTTAGTCAGTTTTCCATGACTATAAAAATACCTGAGACAATCAGTTTATAAAGAAGAAAGGTTGCTGAATGTTTTGGAGGTTTCAATTCATAGTTTGTGCTATTGGTTTTGGGCCTGTGGCAAGGCAGCACATCATAGCAAGAGCACATGAGAGAGTAAATGACTTCACAGTGCTTAAGAAGCAGAGAAAGAAGACAGAAGAAGAGACTGAGGTCCCACAATTCCCTTTGAGGACATGCCCCTAGTGGCCTAAGACCTCCCACTAGGCTCCACCTCTTAAAGTTCCTAGCACCTCCCAAAAGTGCCAAATTGGGTCCAAACCTTTTTCACACCTGGGCCTTTGGGGGACATTTCAGTTCTAAATTTTAGCACCCAACATTAGCAACATGTTAATACAAGTAAGTCATAAAGTACTGGTGATCTCGATATGATATTTGTTTTATAAACTGTCAAATAAGGTCAAATTTTCTATAAAATGTTTAATTAAAATTAACTGAATTGTATTTAATGCCAAATAGGAAAGGAGACAATATATTTCTATGCAAAATTAGAGTTAAAAAATACCTTCCAAATGTAGTGTGCTTTGTTCAAAATTACTAAATCATTACCTTTCAAGCATTTGCTCACAGTCTGTAACAACCTACTGCAGACATCCATGATAATAATGATGTCAGTAACAATAGCCAGCATTCAAATAGTGCTTACATATTTCTGTGTACTTTATATATTTATTCAGTCAGCACAACAAATCCTATCAAAATAGGAATGATTTCCACGCTGCAGATGAGGAAACAGAAGCACTGAGAGGTTAGCTAACTTGTCCCAGTTTATACCAGTAAGTACCAGCTCTAGAACTGAGACCTAGGCAGGCTGATTCCCAGAGTCTGTCCATTTGAATGTATATGGTACTGCCTCAGAAACAACAATTTTCTGAAACAGTGTTTGCCACTATGGATGTCCTCTGATGTTTTCTATTTAATCCAAATCTGCTTGTTCCACTTTCTATTTAGAGAATTTGGTGTCACCAAAGAGGTAGCGACCCAGAGTTTGAAAAAAAGATAAAAAATGACACACACACATATGTTATATATACACATGAATAATTATATCCATATCCCAATGTTTTATACACACACACACACACACACACACACACACACACACACACACACACATATATATCCCAATGGAGTTAACATGTTTTTAAAATAAAGATGATATTTACTTCTGGGGTTAAATCCTTATGTGCTTTTCTTAAAGAATTGTTGATGTTACCATTTTGGAAATCTTAAATTAGGGTTTTACTATAACTCACTTGTAAGCCATCTCAATATTTTATATTGCATTAGTCAGGGTTCTCCTGAGAAACAGGCCTACTTATATAATAGGTAGATTTATTATAAGAAATCAGTTCACATGATTATGGAGGCTGGCCACTCTACAACCTGCAAGCCAATGTCCTAGGTCGAGTCTGAAGAAGAGCAGGCTGCATAGACATAGGGAGAGCTGGAGTCTAGTTCACAGGCTGTCAGGCAGGAGAGTTCTTACTTGGGGGAAGGATCAACCTTTTGTTCTAGTCAGAACTTCAGTTGATTGGATGAGACCCATCCACCTTACGGAGGGCAATCTGCTTTACTCAGTCTATTGATTTAAATGTTAATCAAATCCAAAAATACCCTTATAGAAACTCTCAGAATGCTGATTTATCAAATATCTAGAAACCCTGAGGTCTCATCAAGTTGACATAAAATTAACATCACATAAGTGGAGATCTGAGAAAAATTCCCGGGAGAGCATTATTGCCTTTCTGATAAGAATAGTGTCCCTGAGGTATGATTTAATTTGAATACTGCTCCTCTATAGGGTTTTGGTCCTCTTATCTTAATTTTCTAATGTCTAAGATTACTAGACAAATACGGATGCCCAATTGGTCTTTTCCCTCTTGTGAGTGAAATAATTTTGATTAGCATTTAGTTCAGTGATGTTATTGCCAGGCATATGGGTGCTTGAACTTTCTGATTAAATGAATAGTAAAGTCATGGGCATTGGTAAAGATCAGCAGACTGAATTTGGACACAATGGCATGTAAAGTAAAAAGATGAAATCTAAGATATGTAGAAACTCCAGATTCTATTTGGAGAAGAGACTGAATGTTTTAGTGGTCACTAGTTCATCTGTAATCCATGCAGAGATCATCAAATATAGTAAGCAGTAGTGTTATTCATTTATTGCAATAATTTTAAATACAATGATTGGTGAAAGGCAGCCAGTTCTTAGATGTTGTCGATCACCTTGATCATGTGCACGTTTCACTTTTACATACAAATAAATACTTCATTCCCTTGGATTCAATTTTGAAATTATCAATATAATTGAAGAAAATAAACACAAATGTGAGCAAATTTTGAATATAGGTAAAATGGCACAAAGTATTAATTTTAAAGTCCCATAGATTTCTTTTCCATAGCAGCTGTGATGATATTTTCTTCTTTAAAATTAAGTAAAAACAAGATTGCATTAGTTGAACTTAATATATTGAATTATCCATGTGAGAAATACTGTAGTTGTTTATGGTGGAAAACTCTGTTTTTAACTGATAAATTTGTTTAGGTTTTATCTGCTGATCTTACAGAAAAGATTCCTGCTTTCCCACATAAATTTTAAAATAGTTCTTCTTTTTGCAGTGCTTGTACTTTGTAAAGCTTGTACCTCCCTGACAATTAGATGCAGACCTCATGATAAAAAGTCATCCCAAGAGTTTTTAGCTAATATGATTTAATTTTTTACTAAAGTTTTATACACGTATTTCATTTCACCACCTTTCCCTCTTTTGTCATTAAGACAACAAAATATTTTAAACCAACACTAAATCTTTATTAAACCTCAACTTCCTCATTTGTAAAATGGCAGTAAAAATCCTTAAGAGAGTCCTACTGTGGCCCCGAGGATAAGATGATAGTTGCTAACAAGTTTTTGAAAGAATTGAACACCATATGCTTACTAAGGCAATATTTAGGCATTATAGTGATTCTATTAAGGCAAAATTAGCATACTGGAAGAAATATACAGCTTACTGTAGGTTAGGGTCATGAACTGAGACTAGTAATGTAGTTCACACAAAATAAACAGAAGTTTGGTAAAAAATGAGTTGTGTGCTTCTGAAATCTTATGAATGGCATTTGCTTTTAAAAAATGAACATAATTTAATTATTTCCTCAAGTAAAATAGTAATCTTTAAAAAATTTTAATTAGAAGAAAAAAATTGCTTTTCAAACTTATTTTGACATACAGCTACAGGATATTCAGTACCTGATGGAGAACATCTGGGCCTCACAGTCAGTTCTCAGTGCCTGGGACGATATCAATGATCTGGTCATGGTCAGGTGGAATAAGTCCCTGGAGTGGTCCCCCTGGAACTGCATTCTTCTCACCAAAGATGAAGCAGTTGCTCATCTCAAACTAACCAGTATTGAAGAGGTAAGACTTTGTACTTTATTTGGGAAGTTAATTGAGTCATTGGAATTATTGGAGGTAACTTGATGGCCTTTAAATACATTCCATGAATGATTTAAATACTTCCCCATTGGAATTAAGAAACAATTTATAGATTAACAGTAACAAAACATGTGGATAGTATGTAAGACAGAGGTTAAAATAACTGGATTATATTCATTGTGTACATGTACAAATATGTAGAAATGAATTCCACTATTGTGTATAATCATACTATACCAGTAAAAATATATATTTTTTAGATTACAAAAGGAAGCTAGAACATGTAAAAGGTAAAGATAGGCGATTTGAATGTAAAAGTACCTCAACATGATGCCACTGCCTTCTGACAGCAAGTTCAAACACATTAACTCCACAATTAGTTCCATGAAGGTGAAGGTTTTGTCTCATTTATTTGCATCTGTGCTCTAATACCCACAATTGTGCCCATCACTGGCTAGGAGTTTAATAAGTAATTATTGAAAAAATAAGTAAATAATACTACCATAAAGGTATTATGGAACCCGGCATCTGTCCCTTGATTGATTAATAATCATCACAAGGCTGCCTAAAAATACACCCAATTGTCAAATGTATTTTGTTCATAATTTTGTACTTTAGATGGCAATCATACTGATGGGGTTCCTGTTTTCATTTGCTTCCAACTAACTAGGAGTGGAGGAAGCACTGCAAAAATTAAAGACCATTTAGTTTCAATAACTTACAAGATGCAATCTGTAAAACATTTTGATGAACAAAATGGAGGGGCCCCTGAAGAGTTCCTAAAAAGCTCCATTACACTACAGAAGCCCAGCATCCCTAAGGCTGGTGCTGATTCTCTGCCTTCAGTTGGTTACATTGCTGCACCTTTAATTCCATGCATGACATCACTAAAGGAAACTAAAGAAATGATGTCAAATAATTATTTAGAATAGTGCTATTCCCTGCCTGTTGGTTTTTGAGAGTTGGGTAGGGAGAGAGTATAAGAGGAGAAGCTAGTTAAATTTTTAGCTTTTTTTCAATAATTTCTCAGTTTTAAGAATTCAGGCTAAGAAAAAATTCACTCTAGGGATGAAAGGAAGGGCAGCAAGAAGTTGAAACTGCATTAAATGTTATATTTAGTAAACTAAGCTGCCTCATAAATATTTAATCACTGGAAGCATAGCCAATACTAGCAATATCATTTCATCTAGGACCCCCAATGAGATTGAAGTTCATTCCCAGAGCTGATATTCCAGTGCTTCTTCAATTAATCCACACAACTCCCTTTGTGTATTTAATGAAATTATTTGCAGTATCAAATTAAATGTTCTATTCACAAGCATTTCTAATTTCAGGATGCCAATCTTTCTGAATTTCTGGAAGTGAAGCAAAAGTTTTCAACCAGACAAACTAAAAAATGCTTGCCTTTTTCATGGTTTGGGCTGGCATAATCTTTTAATAGTAATATTTGGTCTAGTTAAAGAATACTGTATGCTTTACATCAAGTTAAAGAATTTCCAGAATTTCCTTAATGCACAGAGATATTTGCTTTCTCAAGAAGTAAAAAATACTTATAATTTAAAATACTCTTGACTCCTGCAATCTCACAAGTTATAGGAAAGGCAGGAAGAAAGATTTCTGTTCTGTGAACCTGAGGGTGGCAGATGGATCTCTCAAAGTGTGCACATTGGCCAGGGTGGGAATGATTGTGGATGAAAAATCAGCAGTTCTGACCCAGTTCTTCTCCAGTTTTTTCACTAACAACCTGCCCTCTTTACTTCCTGAATTTTTAGATTAGCTAAAAATGTGGAATCTGTAAAAAGAATGAAAGCAGCCCCATCTTTGAGTTCTGGAGTTTTCCTTTATGAGTTAGATTTGGTCAAGGTTGCTAATTCTTGATGCCCCAGTTTTCTCATCTATAAAAAGGAGATAATGTTATCTCATCATAGGGAAGTTTTGATAACTGAATAGCTTTCTGTTTAAGTTCTCAGCTGAGTGTTGGGCGTGAATCACCTTGGGTAGTAACTATGTATATGAAAGTACTTTGAAAATTTTTGATTCATTTTATTTTTAATTATAATCAGAGCAATGCATTATTGGTTTAAAAATATGAACAGGTTAAAATAATATAAAGAATAAAAGTCTCCTGATACCTATCCTTATTTGTACATTCCATAGAGAACTTCTATTTCTTATACATAACTTAATGAAATCTTTCTAGAATTGTCTATGTGTGAGTATATGCGTGTGTATATGTATATACATATATGTATATGTAAACATATATACATATATTTACGTATACTTTTAAGTTAACGTATATATATATACAGTTTCATTTATGTAAAAATTGCTATGTAACTTGTTTTGGGGGGTTGGCTTAACAATAGATAGTGGACATCTTTCCATATTATTTTTTTAAGAGTAACTTGATATTTCCTTGAATGTGTATTCCTTAATATACTTAGCCCATTTTTATTACTTTTTATATTTATAAAGGACACTTTGAAGTCTGCAAGATTTTGTGAAAGTATACATTAATCTAGCATAACAGAAATGTTTCAGTTTTCCTTGGATGAAATATGGACAAAAATTGAAACAAAATTAGATTAGTAACAAGGACAAGTATTTATCTACTAAATTTTTCTGTAAAAAGGAAACTTTAAAATAAGCTGGGATATTCCTGTCTAAAACTTGCATAGGAATATCAGCCATAGCATATCCTACTGTCATGTATAACTAAAAAGAACCAATTTAAAAAAATGAATACAAATCCATTGACTCTTTTTCCCCAGGGCTGACTTTACCTTAGATTTGACCCCATAAAGAAATATTTAGTGGGGTAATTTCTTACTCTCAGAAAATAATATACAGGTGATTCAGTTGAAAAGGGATCTGATTAAGAGTTATAAAGAGAATAGATGAAGTTTATTAATTTAATCAGAATTTACTTTTGAATGTGTCAAATACTATGCAAAGTGCATACAGAAAAATGAAGAAATATAATGAATGTAATTCTTCATTGTTTTGGATGCTGTCAGGTTTAGCCCTAACAAGAGAATGAGCAATTTATCATGACTTGTCGAATGTGAATCTAATTTCCTTTATGTAACAAGGTCAGAGGTTGGCAGTCCTGGACCAGTGTGTCCTGGACAGTGCTCTTAGAAACCTAGGTCCTCTGAATTCTCCAAGCCAGCTTCAACCTTTGGTTTTCATTCTCATGCTTGTGGACTCTTGGTCATAAATTGGCATAAATTACATTATATCTGTCCCCAGGAATGGTCAAGGGCTAGATGTGCTTAATACATAAGTCTTCTTACTCTTAAAAACCTTTAAAAAGCTTTTCTGAAACCTTCTGTGTGTGTGTGTGTGTGTGTGTGTGTGTGTGTGTGTAAATTCGTTACATGTTACATGGCATTCCCTAGTTAGAAAACATCAGAAAGCTGGGAACCCATGTAAAACCAAGCCTGTACATACAAATGGAAAAGAGAATGAATATTAGTTTGGTAACTTGCAGTGGATGGAACTTGAGAGGTCAGAAGAACAACTAGGGAAGGCTCCCAGGTTGAAGCATCATAGGGACTGAGCCCTGAAAGAGAACACACAGTGAGAGAAAACAGACAACAAACCAACCTGTATTCTGTGAAGAATGAACTGCTAAGCAAAGACACTGAGACATAGCAACGTTTTTTACCTGATGATGAATATCTGTGGCGACTTTTAATAGAATTAAATTTTCTTTTCTTTTCAGGGATACGAACCTGTATTTATCCACAAGATCAAACACAAACATATCCTGGCTAAGAACTACTTTTCTCATATTCCAGTGTTGGCCTCATATGTACTTAATCATGGCGAAATGAATGAGATCAGACGTAAATATTACATAGATACATCACCTAAAATTATAGAAGCCAAGGGGCCTCATTCTTAGAAGATCCAGAAATATTTGTTTGATGATAAACTTTGGTGTCCACTGCTAAAGAGAGTAATACAGAAGTCACATGATATGGAAATGGAATTTTACCTTTTTATTAATTTTAATTGTTTTGATTTTCATAGTATGCTGAATTGTATGAAGAAAAAATCTCTATAAATGTCTCATTGTTAGGCAGTTAGTATTAAACTGAACTGTGATTTTGTTACTGAATTAATAGTTTAAAGAGAAACTTTCATTTTGAATTTTTTCACACTAAGTTTTTTTAAAAAATGTAAATACTTTAGAGTTGAAATACAACATCCAAACAAAAAGTGGGCCTAACGTTTAATGCAAATAGTTTACTTTAGATAAAATACAATTGTAGGAGAGTAGTTAGAGAATTCTCTTTCTTGAAAATCTTTATAAGTGGGATAAAGACCATATTTCAACATAGGAATTCTTTGTCTTTTATTATCCACTTTTATCTTTTATAATTCCAGTAAATCAACTAGAACTATTTGTAAACACATAAACAAGAATCTGCATTTTATGTGAGTAAACAAGGCAAACAGTGGAGCTATTATCCCATGAGAAAAATAACACCCCTTGGGGCAATGGTGAGACTCTGGGGAGAGCAGATGTGACGGAGTCAGCCCCACAACCCCTTCTCCAGAAAACCAGAAGAATGACCAGGACCACATGTTTGTCAGGCTCTACGAAGATGTGCAGTGGTAGATCAGTCAGTTTTAGCAGGGAAGAGATGGCACCCTCGAAGTAGCATCACTGGAGAAGAGGACCTGTTACATGATGTGGCTGGAATGTAGGGACACAGTGCCAGAACCCAGGGCCAGCCTGAAATGCGCAGTATCTACTCCTTCTCTCAGAGGAACTCCAGAGGGAGGAACCTGGGAACTCGGAAAGAGAGTGCCCACGAAGAAGGCTTTGGAGAGGACCAGCGACAGGCCGTCAAGGGCACAGCCAGCCCTGATGATCTCCTGGAGGAAGAAAGAAATAGCCCATTTGTCACTTTCCTTCCTCCAGTCTGCCTGGGTGTCCCCTGTGCAGAACCCAAGAGGAGAGCAGGAGGAGGAGTGGAGAGCAGTCACATGACTTCAGGGCAATGAGCACGTGACTAAAGGGATGGAGTAGATCTGGAGGGTGGAGAGAAACTATCAACACAGAGAGGGAACTAAGAACGAAGGTCTGTAGTTCAAACGGCAACATTTCACTCACAATTTTAGAAAAATGTATAATTTCCTCCTAATTCTAATCATCAATTAATGAGGCTGTTCTTTCAAGTGAAGTGATCAAGAATTTCAACCTAAGTATTTGTTCTGTATGAACATTTGATAACAGTTTAGCAACACATTTTCTAGAATGTTTACACATTTTCTAAGCGAAGCACATTGCATAACAATTGTTAAAGAAATAAACATCCAAGAGGAAAGTGATATAACACTGTCATTTTTATAGACAATCCAGATATTCTGGGAACTTTCTAAACAACATATCACAGAGGGGACTAGATTGGGGACATTTTTCTGTTTGTTCTAAATTATACATGATAGTAGAATGCATTTGACACATCATACATAAATGGAGTATGATTTCTCATTGTTCTGATTGTATATGATGTAGAATCACCCCTTTGCCCCCTCCCCTCCCTGCATTCCCCTCTGTCTAATCCAAACTATAACCCCCACCTCGCTGATTGTGAATTAACATCTGCATATCAGAGAAAACATTCGTTCTTTGGTTCTTTGGGATTGGCTTATTTCACTTAGTGTGAAATAGCTCCATCTATTTACTGGCAAATGCCATAATAGATTGGAGACATTTTGATCACTGATAAAATGGCAACAATGTACCAGACATATGCAAGTTTACACTGGAATGATGAGATTTTCCTATGGGAGAGCGAGAATTTCACAACTCTAAGAAGTAAGGGCTGGGAAAGTAGTGAGGGGGAAATAGACAGATGGGTTAATAAAGGATTTAAGAATTCCCCTATTGACCCATGGGTGAAGCTGTTGACAGCAGCACAAGAGCAGAAGACTGGACTAAGACCCATAGGACTGAACAGGAGATTTGAGGCCTGAGAGAAAGAAAGAGGCTGGGTGTTTATTCCCCTGGCTTCTCCTGTCTGTTTGTTACTTGATCTGTCATTGGTGGCTGCTTTTCTCTGCCCAAGACCATGGATCCAGCTGGGTGACCATCCCTCCCTCTCTTCAACTCTTTTTGCATTCTGGAAATCATTCTTTCCCTTTCCTCCTTTAGTTCACAAGTGAGTGTCTTTCTTTTTGTAGCTAGTTTACTTTTTCTTGCTTGTTTCCTTAAATAGTGTCTTCTCCTCTGTAAACAGTCCTATTATTAAAATGCTTCTCAAATTAAACAGTCTGAGTGTGCCAACTGATTCCTGCTAGATCCTGACCAAAGCAGAAATGGGTCCCAGGAAACCGATCTTAAAATGGAATCTTAGGCTTGGATTGCTCACATATTTGAGGAACATATGGGCATCCTCCTTGCTGGCGGGGGGATAATGATAATAATGCAGCATGTGTTAGCATCGTGGTTTCAAATTGTCGTCAGTGGTGGCACAGCATGGGGTGCAGATGGAGAATAGAGCACAAGGAGCTCCAGTGTTTGAGGCCTAGGCTACAGATCCAGCAGTTTTCTGGGTCTCAAGCTAACGTGTTAAGTTCTGAGTTCTAGGTAAGAACATAAATTTGGCCTGACGTAATCTCTTACTTCATTCTTTTTGGTCTAATATCCTTAGGATATACTCTTATACTTACTCTCCTGACTCTTGATAAAAATTGCCAAGATGTTAAAGCTCTTCCAGTGTACAGCTAATTCAGACCAGACCACAGCTTGATCGTCCTCACCAGTATCCTTACTGTAGTACGAGATTTAATAGGAGGGCATATTTAATTGACATTACAGCTCTGCAAACCTTATAGTCTGCAGACTTAATCACCAGTCACACCTGCCCTACATATACAGAAAATAAGGAATTTCTTTACAGTTGTTGCAAAGACTTTCTGATTTCTTTTATCGGGGCTTTAAAATGATCATCCAAGGCTTTCGACTTATTCTTTTCTATTTGAATCCTCTTTAAGGTAAGAAATACTCATTCCTTGCCACACTCTTTGTCATCAAAGTGACTAAGTGTTTGAAATATTTGATCTCCTTGTGCTCTATTCTCCATCTGCACCCCATACGGTGCTACTGCTTGTGATAATTTGAGTAACCATGGTGCTACCACATGCTACATATTTTTATTATACCCCACCCCCAACAAGGAGATTGTCCATATACAGAACTTGGAACACTTACACCTTGCTTCTGGGAATTCAAAATGGTGCAGTTGCTGTGGAAAATATTGTGAAATTTCTTCAAAAATTGAAGCAGAACTATCATATTATCCAACAGTCTAATTTCTGGGTATTTATCAAAAAAATTGATTTCAAAGAGATTGGCACTCTCATGTTCACTGCAACATTATTCCTAAAAGCCACGATAAGGAAACAATTTGAATGTTTATCAATGAATGAATAGATTTTTTTAAAAAGTTGTACATACATATAATGGAATACTATTCAGCCTTAGCAAAGAAATCCTGCAGCAGTTGACAATATGTATGAACCTTGAGGACATTATGCTCAGTGAAATCAGACAAGACAAAGATGGGATGGTTCATTTACATGAGGTATCTGAAAGAGTTAAAGGAGCAAAGAACAGAAGTTGGGTGCCGCCAGCTGGTGGAGAAAGGGGAAACTGAAGGTGCTAATCAATGGGTATAAAATTTCATTTATGCAACTTATTTATGTAAGTTCCAGAGATCTACTGTACAACATGGTGTCTGCAGATAATGACACTATATTTATTGTACACTAAAAAATGTTAACAGGGTAAATCTCAAGTGTTCTTACCACACTAAAACAAACAAAAAACGTCCAAGAGGCACTGGATTGATCCTCTTGGAATTTATCACAATGATAATTTATAATATTGATAATCAGACGATCTATAGGAATGAAATGAGCTGCTGTTTTAGTTTCTTAGGGTCATTATAACAAGCTATGATTAACTTAGCTTAAAATAACAGAATGTATTTTCTCACAGTTGTAGAGGCCACCAGTCTGAAATCAAGGTGTTGGCAGAGCTACATTTCCCTTGGAACCATCCTGGGAAGGTCCCCTGTGTCTAACAGCTTCTGGTGGCTCGCACTGTTGCTTGCTTCTTGAGGTTCATTGTTCTAATCTCTGCCTCTGTAAGCATATTGCCTCCTTCTACTCAAGAGATTCAGAGCCCACCTAGCTAATGATGTCATATCAAGGTCTTCAACTAAGTTCTATCTGTGAAGACTCTATCCAAAGTAAAGGCATTCACAGGATACTGGTTCTAGGACCCATAAATATCTTTGTAGGGACCACTATTCAACCCACTACTACATCCTACTATGGTTCTATTTTACATACATAGCATAAAAAAGAAATTCTAGCTCTGGAGGATGAAAAATCATGTACTGAATGGAGGGCTTCTGAATGGAGGGAGAAGTTGGTTTCTGCACACTTACAGATGCTTACTGTGAATGTTCCTACAAGCCACCTCCAGGGCTTTATACCGGGGACAGTGCTCTGGGGAAAGACAAATACCCAGACCTTATGAGGGTTCTTGGATACTATCTTTGAAATGGACTCTGATCTCCAGAGATTCAAAACATCCTTAGGGTCCACTGGAAAGAGTAGGGGTCTATGACATCTAGTGAATAGATTAGTTCTTGGTCTAAATACATTCAGTAATCGGTACATCATAATCATAGACTTATCCTGTGTTCATTTCCCCACTCCAAGAAAACATGGTGGGGAATGTATACTTTTTTACTGGCAATATTGTATACATTTTCTGACCCCTGTGTGAGGGTTCCTCCTATAATAGTAGAGAAAAATGAAAGCCCTTGAAACTGCCTCAATCTCCTCTTCTCACAGAAAGAATAAACAAAAATAATACACCATGTGTTAGGGAACTGATGCCATCAAATGCTGAAAGGTAATGATTCCCACCACATTCCCATTTAGCTCTGCCTTAGGCAGGTGTCAATCCTATTTAAGCCTCTAAGGAAAGCTGCAGTGTATCATAACGTTAATCAGATGATGATACCAATTGCAATTGTGGTCACAGGTGTGGCATCTTTATTGAAGCAAGTTTATACATTTCCATCACTTGACACATACCTACTGAAATACTGTTTTCCATTAACAAAATCACATTTATTTAGCCTCACAAAGCAGAGACAGCAGTGAATCTTCATTGCTTTACTTCAGGTCTTTCAACTCTTCTGTTCTCCCTCACAATCCAGAGGAACCCTGGTAGTCTTGCTGTGACACAGAATATCATGCTGGTTCATTACATGGATGTTATTTATACATTGATCTTAGGAAGCCTGAATTAGCATGTACCCTTCAAATCTTAGTAAGACATGTGCATGCTAAAGCGTGGGAGACAAATCCTGTGAGAGCTGAGAAACCCACCACCCTGGCTAGAGTGATGAATTTCAATTTCTAGGAAGAAATCAAGTGGATACCACACAGAGTGGACATGGAGAAATATGTATGGAACTCATGAAACTCAATATTCCTTGGGGGGCTTTGAAAACTTCTTTGTCCCAAAGCAAAGGTTAATGGAGAGCTACAGCAATCAAATAAGGCAAGAAGAATGAGGACTTGACCTTTCAGAAGTGAAGATTTTGATTCCAACATGAGGTAAAAAATTCTGACCAACTTTGGTTGACTGATCCAACTAAAACTTTGGAACCAATTATAGAAAAGAAGGCCCTAGTAGTTTTGTCTACTTTCTCTTTGCTTGGTCTATGTATATGCTAATCATTTTCTTTTTCTCTTTCTTCCCATTACTACTTTATATATAAGTTCCTGCAGATTAAATTTAAAATTCATTCTTTAGATAACAGAATTCAGGCAGGTGGTGAATTTGTCAAGTAATATAACTAATGATAAATACAATAACTGTTAGAACTATGAATCTCAATTTGGGAGAAAAGGTAAGAACATCATTTATGTGCTGGACAGCCTGTATTGTTAGGAAGCATAGGAAATTCAAGTGTAGGTGGAAGGTTGCATATAGGAGCTGAGAAGTCAGAGGTGTCAACTGGACCAGTTGTCATCTTCTAGTGTCTCTACTCCAAAACCATCCTTCTTTTCCTTGGTGTGATATTGAAGCTAGATCCTGTAAGTAATTTTTCTTTGTCAGCTGGGACCATGTTAAGTATTGTCGGTGGATGCAACTGGAGGTACAATATAGTGAGGGACTAATTTTCTTTTTTCCCGTGTAGTTTGTCATGCTGGTTTTTATAGTGCATGGTGAAGAGCAATGAGAAGAACACCCAGTGGTACACACCTTCCAGAAAATTTTTCCAGCACCTCCATGGGTGGATGGAACAAACTGGTGGCATTCATTCTCCCAGTGGGTGGCTTCCTAGGAAATCTTGGTAGCAGCCTGGAGGACACTTTCCTGAGACCACTTTGCCAATACCAGGTTGCAGCACCATAGCAGACTTCTGTACCACAACTATATCCTTTCCAATAAGGCCTGAATCTCAGCCGCAAGTGGGACATCCTTCCAAATTGTTTCCCCCTAAGATGATCTGCCTCCACCTTAGAGATCGCAGTGACTACCTATGTCTGGTATTGTTTAGAGTTCTCTTGTAGTAGCCAATCTTCATATCTCTTAATGTTTATATAAGCTTTATATTAAAAATTCTCTGTTTGAGGAATCTCCATACTGCTTTCCAGAGTGATGGCAACAACTTGCAGTCCCACCAGCAATGTATGAGTGTACCTTTTGTCCCACATCCTCGCCAACATTTATTGTTGCTTGTGTTCTTGATAATTGCCATTCTGTCTGGAGTGAGATGAAATCTCAGTGTAGTTTTAATTTGCATTCCTCTAAGTGCTAGAGATGTTGAACATTTTTTCATATATTTGTTGACCATTTCTTCTTCTGCGAAGTATCTGTTCAGTTCCTTTGCCCATTTATTGATTGGGTTATTTGTTTTTTGGGGTGTTAACTTTTTTGAGTTCTTCATATACCTTGGAGATTACTGCTTTATCTGAGGTGCAGGTGGCAAAGATTTTCTCCCATTCTGTAGGCTCTTTCTTCACATTCTTGATCATTTCCTTTGCTGTGATGAAGCTTTTTAGTTTTATACCATCCCATTATTATTTCTTGATTTTACTTCATATGCTTTAGTAGTCTTATTGAGGAATTCAGTTCCTAAACTGACAAGATGCCATTTGACTCAGTTATCCCACTCCTCAGCATATACCCAAAGGACTTAAAATCAGCATACTATAATGATGTGGCCTCATCAATGTTTATAGCAGCTCAAATCGCAATAGCTAAGCTGTGGAACCAATAAGTGCCCTTCAACAGATGAATGGATAAAGAGAATATGGTACACATACACAATGGAATATTACTTAGCCATAAATAAGAATGAAATTGTGGCATTTGCTGGTAAATGGATGGAACTGGAGACTATTATGCTAAGTGAAATAAGCCAATACCTAAGAACCGAAGGCTGAATATCTTTCTGATATGTGGATAACTCACAATAAGAAGGTGGGGGAAATAATAAAAGTTCATTGGATTAGACAAAGGGGAATGAAGGGAAGGAAGAGGGGATGGGAATTGGAAAGACAGTAGAATGAACTGGACGTAAGTTCCCTATGTTATTATATGAATACATTACCAGTGTAACTCCACATCATGTACAAACACAAAAAGGGGAAGTTATACTCCATGTATGTATGATATGCCAAAACATATCCTACTGTCATGTATATATAAAAAGAACAAATAAAAAATTTAAAGAAATTTTGTTTGAATGACAGGGAGCTGCCTATTGCTTTATCATTGCTATATTGACTGGACATTGATAGAGCAGGGAATCTTCAGGTATCCTAAGTAGAAACCATGTGTTGCAGAAGAAAAATACACAATGCTAAGTCGGCATTGTTCTCCTGACCTTCTGTTGGGTCCTGGTAGAAGCTGAACACCTGATCGTAATTTGCTAAGTGACAACGTTATTCAGAGTGCCCATAATGAACTGTGTATTATCAGATCCACCCAATCACAATGCTGAGTATGCATAGTATCATTCCATTGTAGTGTGGAAATGGCAGAGAGAGAGAGAGAGAGAGAGACAGAGAGACAGAGATGAAAGACTTAGTAGGTATGAAAACGTTACATATAAATTGCCTAAAGCAGAGACTACACAGCTCCATGATAGTGACTGAAAAGTTAATCAACTGGCAAGAGATGTAGAAGGACTTAGAAAATTTGGGATAAGGAGTTCTGGGGAAACCAAAGTGGGTAGTTGCACCCTGTCCATGTGCTCCAGGAGTATTCACTGCTGAGAAGATGATCACTAATCAAGTGGACAAAATGATTCTCCATGTGATGGATATCAACTTCTTTTACTATCTTTCCTGGTGCAGGCTCAGTGGACCCATTTACTAAGGGGCAGGCTCAATACGGATGGAGCTTATCTACAGACGTAACAACAAGATGATAATATTCCACACGGAAACCAGCAGTCCATCCAGAGGCTGTTTGATTATATTTAACCCTTTGCATTGTAGAATGAGCAGAAATTTGTTCTCATGAAGATGGATACTTAATAGCATATGGATTTGTCTTATCTGCGTTTAGTTTTTCTGTCCACATAGTCATCACTCATGAACCTTCAGAAAATCTAACTCATCACTACGGCATCACACACTACATTGACTTCAGTGAAGGTACTCATAGAAAAGGAAGTGAAGGCGTTAGTTCATTCTCACAGAATGTCCTGATCTTACAATGTCCCCTATCACTCAGAAATATCTAACTTGATAAAATGAAATGGCCTACTCAAGGGTCTTTTATGGCACCACCTGAGTAACAACACTCTAGTGTTGGAGTGCTCTTCTACCTGATGCACTATATGCCTGAAATCCTTGGCTGATATGTGGTGCTGTGTCACTCACACACAGAATAATGGGTAAAGCTGGTGATGGAGTCATTATGTATCCTGTCTTCACAGCACAGGGCTGGGAACAAAAGGATAAAGCCGAGAGTGGCTTCTTTGACTATTACACTACAAATCCTACATGCTTCCCCTTTATTCAACCTTGGACTCAATTGATTTGGAGGTCTTAATGTCCAACGGATAAAGTCCTCCAAAGAGCACAGTAATATTTCCACTGAATTGTAACTTGAGACTAATCCAATAATTCTCTAGAGACTGGACTGTTAAGTTACTGTGCTTTCCTAAATGAACAGGTTATAATTTCTTTGTTCCACAGGTCGACAGTTACTGCTATCTGGTTGAAAAAGAACATTTTCACATATTCTTGTTTGTAGGTTATTTTGCTCCAGTCAGATTTCATAAGTCAGAATTCCTTGCACATCCAAATGGTATCTCGGATGGTGTGCTATGGTATCCTGTTAGATGCAATTCACCTTGATGCTTTACTGGATCTGAGAGATGCCTATAGGTAGGACAGTATGTCATTCCATAACAGACATTATTCCATAACAGACGTATTATGAGTTTATTCCCACACACTATCACACATATTTTTCAAACCAATCATATATATTTAAATGTAACTTTGAGAAGACATGAAAAAGAGGGAGATTAGTCAGGAAAATAGTTTTCTGGATGATCTTGGCTTGAAAACAATACTGATACTCCTTTTACCAACTTAAAGGTAATTAATTGCAGATTTAAAACATGGTTGTATTACACATATATAATACAAATAAAATATTAAAATGTTTTCAATGAATATCAATTTAAAACGCATACACTCAGTTTTCAAACTTGATTGTTCAGAAGGAAATAATTACATAAATTTTGTACATTTATCAGAAAAGGAAAATATGTACAAAACCATGAAATTTTCAAATATGAACAGTTTGTCATAATGACAGAATCAATGTCTTCTTCTCATAGCATCTTGTGGACAGCTGTTCCAAGATGTTTGTGAAACATAAACTGAATTTGAATTTCTTCACTCCCACATACAAAGCCAAATTAAAATACAACCCCAGCATATACATGCTCAGAGTGATTGTTCTCATAGTCTAGAGAGCTGGCATTTTATATCATGTCAAAACAAATGCAAAGTATACCAAAACTGAATTCAGAAAGGTTTGATCATTGATGACTCAAGTGACATGGTGTGAATACGAAGATGCAGCATGCAGAAGAAAATCAATCTTGAACAGAGTAAAGAAATTTTGCACCAGTTACAAGTCTCTATTTTTCTGACTCTCCAACAAAATAATTTACTGGAGTTTGGTATTTCATATCAGTATTGAATTTGTGAATTGAATTAGGTACAAGCACAAGTAATGAAAGAAGGAGATTGGATTATTCTTTCCTAATAACCTTCAAATGATTGCTATCATCTGTACTTATAAACCCATCTTTCTTTGTTATACGAATTTTCAAATGCTGGACTTTCCCCCTCGTATTGTTTTCTAACTTCACTCTCTTGCTTCTACTTATTCTAATCCTGAGGTTAGCTCAACTATACCCCATGCATTCATTTACTCATTTATTCAAAATATATTTCATGAGTGTAATATGAACTAGGCATGATGCCTTGGAGCTGCAATTTCAAGTAAATGACTACCCATATCCTCCAGGAACTCAGGTACACAGGACGAAAAATAATTGCAATATTTCTGTGCCTCTTTTTGTCTTTAATGTCAGATTGGTTGTACTTCAGCAGCAGGATTGTGGAGAGTTAGAGTATATGTAAAAAATACATGGGACATGGGAAGGGTCAAATGTGTCTTGAATAAGTAATGTTTGCTTATTTAAATAGTTTTTAAAGACAGTGTAATTTTATTTCTTTTATTATTTTATATGCAGTATATGGGTAGGAGACTCATGTGGATTTACCCATCAATGATTGGTCACTTTCTTAGTGGCATATGTGGTTATTAACTGCAGAATAATGGCATGGCCCTGTGGGGATTTGTAGCCCTCCTATCCTACTTTTCACTCAAGTGTCTTCTCCTTACTGTATCCTTTACTGTGTATGAAAACTATTGAAAAGAGAGAGACCTCTGTTTTATAGAGATGAGGTTTCCAGGTATATTAAGTGTGAACAGCTTCTGCCAATACTTCACAGTTATGCAATTTACAAGTATCAAAGAGGATATTGTGACCTTTCTCTGACACTTCCTCAGAAAACACTTTCTCTCCTTCACAAGAGCTTTATCTGCAAATGGATTATTCAGTCTGTCTCCTCCCACTCGGTTTGGCTTCCTGCTAATGCCTCTGTTTGGCAGCTTCCAATGGTCTTTCTAACCTGTATTTATCTTTCCCAAATTAGAGGCAGCTGGGCACTTTTAGGAAGACAACAACTCGCTAATTCTCTCTTTTCTAATTTGCAAAGCCAGTAATTCTCTCAAACTTCAGGAGACTCATTTGGCTTCAAAACAAAGAACTGTAATGTTGTCTTAAACTTTTAAGGCTTTATTATTTTATAAATATTCTATAACAATGCGGAAGTTTAAAAATATCAATTGTTAGAATAAATAAACATTATATGTTACGATAACTCTATTTTCTGTACCTGTTCTTAGTTGACATGAATGAAAACAACTGGCATTTTCTCATTGTAAGAAACTATTTGATTTCTTTCTTTCTTTCTTTTTTCATTTTTGGTATCGGAATTGAACTCTGAGGCACTCAACTACTGAGTCACATCTCCAGCCCGATTTTGTATTTTATTTAGAGACAGGGTCTCACTGAGTTGGGTAGCACCTCACTGTTGCTGAGGCTGGCTTTGAACCCATGATCTTCCTGCCTCAGCCTCCCAGGTTGCTGGGATTACAGGCGTGTTCCACCTCACCCTGCAGAAATTATTTGATTTCTATTGAACAGAGTAAGGAGTAAGTACTGAGGAAAGGGTTCATGAGTTGAAAAAAAAAAAAAAAAACCCACTTTTTAACACTTTTTAAGTTGCTTAGGATTCTCACTTCCTAAACACAACCCTAGTTGTTTGATACTAACAATATATATGCTTGTCTTCTTGAGATGTAATTGATCTTCAGATATTTTTAATGTAGCTCCTTATTCAGATACATTATTATTGACACATTTTCCCAGTCTATTGCATTGTTTAACATTATTAATGGCATTTTTCATAAGTAGCAGT
This sequence comes from Sciurus vulgaris, assembly GCF_902686455.1. Lineage (NCBI taxonomy): Eukaryota > Metazoa > Chordata > Mammalia > Rodentia > Sciuridae > Sciurus > Sciurus vulgaris. The sequence continues at coordinate 30,152,457 of NC_136468.1, forward strand.
TTTTTATTTACTCAATTCCAAATGATGAATTGTTTCTTTCATACTCAATGTTTTTTGTGTCCTCTAAGAAAATGTTGCCTTCTCTAAGGTTGAAAAGATGTTGTTTGCTTCTCCTTGTTTTGTAGAGATTAAAGTTTCTTTTTAAATATGTGGATATTCAATTGTTCTAGCATAATTAGTTGAATTTTCAACAACTCGTTATCTTGCTGCCTTTATTAAAATTCAACTGATCATATATATCTTGGTTAGTTTCATATAACTCTTTTTTTTTTTTTTTTTTTTTTTTGGTGCTGGGGATCGAACCCAGGGCCTTGTGCTTACAAGGCAAGAACTCTACCGACTGAGCTATCTCCCCAGCCCCCATATAACTCTTTTGTTCCATTAATCTTGGTCAGTGGAGCTTTATATCAAGTTTTAAAATCAGAGAATATGACTTCATACTTCTTTTTTGAGATTATTTTGGCTATTCTTAGTCCTTTGCACTTCTACATAACTTTTAGAATTGACTCACCAATTACTATAAAAATTACCCTGCTAAGATTTGGGTTGGGAGAACCTTGACTTTAGATTAATTTGGAAAGTACTGACATTTTATCCAGACTGGGTCTTCCAATCCCAGAACTTGGTGTACTTATTTAGGTCTTTTAAAATTTCATCAAACAGGGGTTGGGGATGTAGCTTTGTGGTAAAGTGGATGCTAAGCATGAGGCCTGGGGTCAAATCTCCAACATGCACATGTACACACACACATGCGCGCGTGCACACACACACATGCACACACACGCACACACGCGCACACACACACAGAAAATTCCAATCAGCTGTTTTTGGTAGTTTTCTATAAATTTGGAAGGAAACAAATTAGGTGTTTTTTTTTTTTTCTTTTAATAAACATTGAGCTATTCAGATTTTCTATTCTTCTTGTGTCAGTTTTAGTGATTATGCATTTTATGAAATTTCCATTTCACTTCAGTTGAATTTATTGGTGCAGATTTGTTCATAATATTTCATTTTAATCCTCTCTCTATAGATAGGATTTGTAGTGATATAATCCTTTTATTTGTAATATCAATAATTGTGTTTTCTTTTGTTGTTGATCAAGAAATTTATCTTGCTAGAAGTTGTGCTTTTTTTTAACTTCTCAAAGAATAAATGTCTGGTTTTGTCAATTTTTTTCTACTGTTTATTGTCTTTCTCATTAATTTCTTCTCTTCTTTTTATAATTCCTTGCCTCTATTTATTTTAGATTAATTTGGTTTTATTTTCCTAGTTTATTCAAATAGAAACTTAATCAATTTGAAACCTTTTTTTTTTTATACATAAGCATTTCACAGTACAAATTTTCCTCTAAAGTGGGGCATGGTGGCCCCTGCCTATAATCCAAGCTACCTGGGAAGCTGAAGCAGGAAGATCACAAGTTCAGGACCAGTCTAGGTAACTTAGCTAATCTTGTTTCTAAATAAATATAAAGGGCTGGGATATAGCTCAGGATAGAGTGCTTTCCTAGCGTGCATGAGGCTCTGCATGAGGCTCATCCCAGTACTGCAAAAGAAAAAAAAAAGTTTTCCTCTAAGCAATGATTTATGTTTTGCATTCAATATAATTTTGTTTCATGAAAATGCCAAATAGCCTATTTCTTTTACTTTAATAAAGACTTTAGTTTTCTATAATGTCAGTTACATGTCTCTTGTTTATTTGACTTTTGCACATTGCATTCCTCAGATTCACATATAAACTAAAGGTGCATTTTGAGAAGAAAAATATGAAGCAGGTTTTTATTCATATGCAATTATGTGTGTAATACATAATTTAATTTGGGACATAAAATGACTTCCTCAGATAATTTATGAAGGAATCATATTGACTGGCTTTATTAGATTTTAAAACTACTCAAAAGAAGATGGTTCGCTCAGGGTAAATTTATTTATAGATGAGAAGTCTGCTCATCTATAAAACCCAGACAAGGAATGTTTTAAAATTAATATTAAAACCCTCAGAGATTACTGTCCTTTCCCCCCTCCCATTCTCTCTTCTCCAGTTCTCTGAATTGTTCTGATGCTGCATTGTGGGAGAGGCTAAATGTGTCTCAGAAAAGTCTATACCTATTGGAAAAGATCAGTTCTTTTCCCTGGGAAGACAGTCCCAGGCAGGAAACATAATAACAGCCTGTGCACTTTCCTGCATTTCCCAGGGAGGTGAATGCAGCCACGCTTCACCTGTCCAAAGAAGGAATGCCAATGAGCATTTCTGATTTTAGCATTTATTATACACCATGTGAGTATGAATGCATGGATATTGATTTTATCATTATTTTTACTCAAATTGTTCTGTGTTTAGTTATCAGGAGCTCCTACAGATAGCCCCCTATGGTATCCTTTTGGCATGCCCTCAATATCTCTTTTTCTTTCTTGCTCTCCTTCCACATCCTTATTTTCTGTTATCATAAAATGCTTCAGACTCATGTGATATTTTCTGTATCCCAGTACTGGAATCATTCAATTCTCCTAGAAGCCTTGGTTGTTTTTATTGAATAATGGTATTTTTAATTCAAGATCTGGGAGCTAGGTCTGCTTGTTGCTAGAATGTTACACTCCTAGACCCTCGCAGAGGACAGAGCTAGGAAATGTATACATGTGCACTCATTCACAGACACATTTCTATAGTTTGATAATTCTATATATTAAAATAAGTCTGAGTGTTGGGAGCTGTTTGTGAACTATGGACATTTGTTTGAGCCCTTAAGGCAAGAAAGCTGCTTCTCTGGGAACCCCTGGGTGAAATTCCCTGGTTTGAGAAAGCCCAGGTCATGCTGGTGCCCTGATCTAGCTCACAACTTCAAATCCAAACACAGATGCTGGAAATGGGCCTAGCCTGCCAAGCACCAAACACCCTGTTTATTCCCACTCCTCCTGTTTTCTGTGAAGAAGCACCCTACGATTCCCTTTAGTCTGTGCAGATATAAATAAAGCAAGCGCAGGCTTTTTCTTTGTTAGAAGTTAGACCCCTCTGGTCAGCTCAATCCATTAAGTCCCTGCTTTGAAAAAATATATATTTCTCGCCTTTGTCTTTATTCTTTTCATATAGTACTTTCCTAACTTTTATTTCACAGCCAGCCCACACCTCCAACGGCTACCTACTCCCTCACCCCCACTGGATGTAGGTGGCATCTGAGTTTTCATTGGTACCTTAGATTGCAGCCCAGCATCACAGCACTTATTCCACCATTGCTCATCTCTCCCTTGTGACTTCTTCCACTGATAGACACCTGGCTCCATTGTCCACAAGATATTTCTTATTTGTTCAGATTTAATATACCTTAGAGATAGATTCAGAATTGTTGGCCCACACCCCATGAGAAATAGTTACTCATTACAGCGTATGCAGGTTGATTTGTCTTTAGCCTTACAATATCTCCTTAACACACTATTTCTAAATGTATGCAGTTCAGCTCTTTGTTTCCTCAACATCTGGGGCATGGTTACATCATTAATTTGCAAAACGGTCAGTTTCATTTGTCACAGTTTGTGTTCCTTCTTGGGTTCCCCTAACATCCTGGTTGATCTTTAAACTTGGCACACAGTAGTGATACTCTGCAATATACAGTTTTGACAAATGCCTAGAGTCATAGTTATATATCTACCACCAGAGGCTATTTATGGATGAGATTAACATTTGAAGTCAATCTGCTCAAGATTGCCCTCCCCAGTATGGTGTGCCTCATCCAGTCAGCAGTGGTCCTGCAGAGAACAAAAAGGCTGATTCCACCTGCCTGACTGCCTGAAGTTGGGGCATTAATTCTTTCCAGCCTTTAGACTCAAAGGGAAATATTGCCTCATTCTACACCATCGGTTCCTCTGGTTCTCTAGTTTGCCAACCATGAATCTGGGGATTTGTCAGCTTCCATAACTGTCTGAGCCAATTCCCTATAATCAATCAGTCTCCCTCTCTCCTCCCCCCATCTATCTTACCTCTCTAACATCTATGTTTTGATACCTTTCTACATAATCTGACTAATATAGATCTTGGTACCCTTTGTAGGGTCCTATTGTAATACCTACCTAAAGAAGTGGAAATGGCTTTGGGACTAGCTGATGAATGCAGGCCAGAGAGTTTTGAGATACATGCTAGAAAAGTGAAGCTGGCCATGAAGAAAATAAAAGCAAGAATCAATAACTGGGATGGATTTAAACTAAATAGCTTTCTCTCAGTAAAGGAACTATCAGCAATGCGAAGAGAGAATCTAGAGTGGGAGAAAATCTTTGACATTCATACTTCAGATAGAGCAATAATTTCCAGAATATGTAAAGAACTCAAAAAACTCTACACCAAGAATACAAATAATCCAATCAACAAATGGGCTAAGGAAATGAACAGACACTTCACAGAAGAAGATCTACAAGAAATCAACAGATATATGAAAAAATGTTCAACATCTTTAGTAATAATAGAAATGCAAATCAAAACTACCCTAAGATTCCATCTCACCCCAATTAGAATGGCGATTATCAAGAATACTAGCAACAATAGGTGCTGGAGAGGATGTGGGGAAAAAAGGTACACTCACACATTGCTGGTGTGTGAGTGTAGAAAACAGTGTAGAGATTCCTTAGAAAACTTGGAATGGAAAACAGTGTAGAGATTCCTTAGAAAACTTGGAATGGAACCACCATTTGACCCAGCTATCCCACTTCTTGGCCTATACCCAAAGGACTTAAAATCAGCATATTACAGAGATACAGCCACATCAAAGTTCATAGCTGCTCAATTCACAATAGCCAGATTGTGGAACCAACCTAGATGCCCTTCAATTGATGAATGGATAAAGAAACTGTGGTATATATATACAATGGAATATTACTCAGCCATAAAAAATAATAAAATTATGGCATTTGGAGGCAAATGGATGAAATTGGAGAATATCATGCTAAGTGAGATAAGCCAATCTCAAAAAACTATAGGACGAATGATCTTGCTGGTAAGCAAATGATGACACATAATGAGGGGTGGGAGGGGGGCATGAATGGAGGAAGGAGGGACTGTATAGATGGAAAAGAAGGGTGGGTGAGGTGGGGGGAGAAGAAAAAAATAACAGAATGAATCAAAAACTATTACCCTAGGTAAATGTATGACTACAAAAACGGTATGCCTCTACTTCATGTACAAACAGAGAAATAAGATGTATCCCATTTGCTTACAATAAAAATGAATTTTAAAAAATTAGAAATATGGCTGTCAGAACGCTGGTAGAAATATCAATGTTAAAGGCAGGGCCAGGGAAGACAGGCATCTCGCCAGGATTCTTCCCCTTTAGCTTTAGGACTGAATGGAGTGTGCCTTGCTAGGCTTTAGGCTTACTTGTGACCATTGCCTATTCTTTTTTTTTCCTAGTTATCTCTTTTGGAATGAGAGTGTTTTTTCAATACCTGTCCCACCATTGGGTTTTGGAAAGCACATAACGTGTCTGGTTTCACAGATTCACAGTCAGAGGGGAATTTCGCCTCAGGATGAATCATATTTGGAGTTTGCCCATATCTGATTTAGGTGATATTTGGATGAGGCTTTAGATGTGAGAGTGGATGCTGGAATAAGTTAAGACTTTGGGGACTATCATGATAAAATGTGATAAGGACATGAATCGGGGGGGTGTCTAAGGTAGAATGTTATGGACTGAATTATGTCTCCCCCACCCCCAATTATGTAGCATCCCTAATCCCAGTGTGACTGTATTTGGAGAAGGGGCCTATAAGGAGGTAATTAATGTTAAAATAGGTCATAGGGTGGAGCCTTTATCCAATAGTGCCGAGTTCCTTAAAAGAAGAGAAGGAGGACACGGGAGCTCTGGCACCTTGACTCTTGAACTTGCTAGCCTCTCCAGAACTATGAGAAAATAAATTTCTCCTATTAAAGCCATTCAGCCTATGGAATTCTTTTACAGTGCCGTAATTATATATATATGTATATGGTAGATGATAGATATTTCTGCTTAGTTTTATTCTGTTTTGATTTAAAGTCCTGTGTTTTCTGAGTTGTTCGTTTGATGGCTGTCTTTCATTTCAGAAACTTATGGCCATTATCTCTTTAAATACTTCTTTTATGAACCTCTTGGATACTACAGCTATGTCCGTGTTAGATCACTTAATATGGCCCCACGGTTCTTGAATGCCTGATTCTGATTTTACACTTTTTTTTTTTCTCACTGTACTTCTATTTAGGTAATGTCTATTGACCCATCTTCAAAATCACTAATTATTTCCCCAGCTATGTTAAGTCTCCTATTAAACCAGTTGAAATTATTCTTTATCTCTATTATTGTATTATATATTTCTTGTGTTTCCATTTGATTTTTTCTTAAAGCTCTTATTTGTTTTCTGAAGTCACTAGTCTGATACTGTGGCATTATCTACCTTGTCAATTAAAGTCTTTAACATATCAATCATAGTTATCTTAAATTCCCTGCCTGATGGCCACAACATTTGTGTCTTATGTTCTTCCAGTTGCCTCTTCTCTTGAGCTTGAGCTTTGTTTACCTTTTCACCTGCCCCACAGGTCTTTTTGTTGAATGCGGGGCATCTTGTGTAAGTGGACAGATTATGGATAGTATCTGAGGTTTGCTGTGTGGTGACCCTCGGTGTACCACAGGTTTGAGGCTTCTGTGGAGACTAAGGTATGGGCTGCTTACCGAGAGGTTTATTTCTCCAGGTCTGCTCCTCTAGGCTTTGGGACTTCCCTGTCATTGAACTCTGGAGAGAGTCTGCCCACCGTCCCACCCCACCCCCTGCCATCCTCTTGGTGTTCAGCTGTTATTTTTACTTGACACTGGTGATGGAGGTGTGAAAGTCCTATTATGGTGAAGCACCAGTCTCTGGCAGCCTGTGTGACTTCAGGTCTTAGAAATGTTGGTTTTGAAGGTGCTTTCTCCTCTCTTCTCTAGTGGGTGTTCCCATCCCTTCCACAAAGAGAACTTTCCTCCCCATCTTCCACTCCTCCAGCTGTAATGAGTTTTCCTAACTGCCCAGAGGAATAGGGATTTGTGTGTTGTTACCGTTCCTTCTCCTGCAAACAATGGGACACCAGGGAGACCAGTTTCAACAGTGGCTGCTGATCCCATCCCCCGAACAATTCTTAGCAATCACTTCCATGAGTGTCCTACCTGGCTCACGGAAGAACAGGCATCTTGAGGCAAGAGGGTGGGAAACCTCACGCATCTGCAACTTCACATTGTTTTAATAGCTGACACTCATCTTGTAGTTCTCCAAAAAGCTTTATCTGACCCTTTTTACTAGTTCCATCATGTCTGATAGCAACCGCCCTAGTTAAGAAAATGCTTTTTTCAGGTGCCAGTCTTTCCATAGATTTCAGGTCAGTCTTTTATCTTCTGCCTTCAGTTGTCTGATTGGTTAAAGAAAACTTGTTAATTTGACATTATTGAGATTTTTTCTTTTTTTTGTAAGAGTGAATCTGATGCTCTTTCCAGTTCTCAAAATCTCCAAGATGAAACTGATAATGATTTGATATTCTTTATCTACTTTAATGAATTCCTTTTCAGGAATGCATTTTCTCAATTCTATTTCCCGTAGAAAATTTTATATATGTTTATCTGGGATTATTTTATTGATCAGATGTCATATTTCTCTACCACAAATACACATATAAACTAGAATTTCAAGTTTGACTCTGTCATTCAATTCCCTAAACTCTTGAATTTTATGCCAAAAATCAATGTCATCTTCAAAAATTATTTTAATTTACATTACCTGCTGATAACTCAATTGGATTTTTTTAAAAAAAATTTGTTTAAGGCAAAGAACAGAAATCCACCCATCCCACAAAATGATTTATTACTCAGTAATTTATTTTCCTAATCCTGAGAAATAATAAGATCCATCAAATGACTTTTGACATAACATACCCAAGAGAAGTCTATAAAAATTAAAATATTATTCATTTTAAGAGACATTGTGTTGGTATAATATTTTGGTAAACAATGTTTTTATCTTATTATACATATTCAATATATTCTAAAAACTTAAAACTACAGGTTACAAATTTAACTTAGTTTGCAAAGCTATGGAACACATCACTAGGTCTCTGGCTGTGGAGAGCGTAGCTGACTGATAGTCCAGTTGCTGCTTTGTGGCTCCACCACTGGCTTTATATTGAGGCTGCACTTTCTCAGGCTACACCCAGTCAATGGAAATTTTGGTAATGCTGATCCAACTCGAGTTTCCTCTGATAGACAACTTTAGCTCAGGGCTCTCCATTGTTCTAGGCAAAACTTTCTCAGAATTGAATTGCTGCTGAAGACTCTTCTCTTCTTCTCCTTCCATGTGTGTCAGACCTGCAATGTGGCCCAAAGGCTGTCCTGACATCTCCTGATTCTTCCTCTTCCCTCTCCATAGGGTTTTTTTCTGCCTAATAAGTTTTTTGTACATCTGATCCTGTCTTGTCATGTACTTCATGGAGGACCTGAACTAACACAATTTGACTTGTCATGTCTGCCAGACAATGTGATTTAAAAAAAATCAATCTAACAGTCAACACAATGAACCAAATTAGACTTCATTTCTGTCAGAACAGTCTATCTTTTCTTTTCAATTTACATGAACATGGCGATATGAGTTTTTAGAATATACTAAAAGTACCCAAGATAAATTATGAACTATATCTCATAAAATATTCCTAAAAATAATAAATGCAAGTTTATAATAATATAAGAACTAATAGAATTAATACTAATGTTAACTAATATAATTTATGTTTGGGGAGATTATAAAAACAATAATAAATGTATACATTATTACCCAATACTTAATTTTTAATAATGTATTTATGAGTAACTAAAATTATAATTTATTTATGAGGCAAAGAGCATGCAAAAAGGCAAAGTATTCCTTGAGTAAATCAGTGTATGTACATATATTAAACTGTACTGTTCAGCTTTTGGGAATCACTAAAAAAGAATTATGCATGAAAAGTCAGAAGTAGCTCCATTAATTTCACTAGATGTCATGATTAAAATTTTCCTATTTATTAATAAATGAAAGAAGTATATACACTAAAAAATTGATTCAGGAGCTACTAGTATCTTTATGTATTGTTAACAGAATATAAGTAATAAACATAAGATGAAATAAAAATATACTTGGTATAAAAAGTTCAGTTTATATATAATATACATATTAAATGTATGTGACTATTTTATATTTCCATATACAATTTTATATAATAGGTTCTTAATTGTATTACCTCTGTGATTTAATTATAATAAATAGATGATTTCACATTAAATTTACACTTGAAGATTTTATCTGTTGTAATAAAAAATATGTGATCTTCTTTGATATTTGGAGGTTCTTTCCATTCTAGCTAAACACTCTTTCTGGAAATGACTATTGAGAAAAAATGGAAAAGAAATGCTCACATTCTTAGAAATTCATTTTGTCCCTTATGTATTTTCTTATTATCTATTTGCTTAGCTTACACTTTCCTGAGTAATTAGTTAATTACATTACAATCCACAGCCCAAACATTCCACCTCTGAACACTTATTGCTTTTTCTCACACAAGAACTTTTGAGGGACCCATCTGTGCTACTACTGGTATCCTTGCAGGTCTTAAGTCCTCCTGTGCCCTCCTCGCTCCTGGGCCATGCATTCCTCAGGCTGAAGACTCCTTGCTTTGCCCTTCTTTTCCATACTGTTGCTGCCCTTGGCTCATCTTGTATAAAAATTCTAACTTCTAAAGACATTTGGAGCTTGTAAATCCATTGCACAGTCAGAGGAGTCAAGAAAGACAGAAAGAAAGAGGGAAAATGAAGAAAAGGGAGGAAAAAGGAAAAGGAAAGTTGCAAACACCAGTCATATATTGAGGGAAAGAAAAGAAATACAAAGAACAAAATAGGAAATGAATCACTGTGTGAACATACTCAGAATTTTTAAAAACTCTCGGTGGTGGTAACTACTTTTTATTCTGATATGAGTCTTAGATTGAATTATAACTTCCCTTTGAAATATCCATTGATCTCCATGTTCCCCAATAGGGACTCCATTAGAATCACCAAAACATCTTTAAAAGATGTGGAGTCCAACTGTTTCCTGGACCTAGAGATTTAGATCTCTGTGGGTAGAATCCTTGAGGAGCTGAAGTTACCTGACCAACCCGTGTGTTGTTATATATTGCTGCATCCTCACAAGTAACTTTAAGGTTCAGGAAACAGGAAACACAATGTGGGGACCCTATGGGAGGATGATTGAGAAGGGAAAAAATAAGAAGTGCTGAGTTTAAAAATGAACATTTCATTGCAGGATAGAGCCTACTATGACAGTTCTCCAATCGATTGGTTTTGAGGGATAGAGATAAGAGAAGCTTAAACAGGTCTGTGAAGTTGCTGGGGAGCTGGCCACCAGGCAGGAGTGTGCGAAGGGTCTGGAAACACAGTAGCCAGAAAGAGAGTGGACACTAGGCAGGAAGCTGTGCTGCTAGTACACTTTGTCCCCTTCCCAAGCACGTCTGGGCCTAGGTGGCCTGCAGATACTGCGTCTCGTCTCTTCCAAGATTTGTCCTGGTGGAGTGGGGTACCTAGTCCAGCCTTCTATGGGCCCCTCTCAGCTGCCACTTCTAATGTCTTTCTCTTCTGTCCACTGCTTACCATCTCATAGATGTCCCCCTCTCTTATTTCAGGTTTCTTCTCAATAATATTCACCTACCATGTCTGCTTAGCTTTCTGTTGTCATGATGAGTCTTGTTTTTCTCATGATTGGTGGAGGTGAACTCTTCTTACCTGTTGCTTAATTGAGGAATAAGGTAGTTACTGGGAAGAACATTGCAAATAGGCACTGGGCTAGTAACCAATTGTGCTTTTGTATTTCTTGCACTACAAAACAATGAAGGAACTAGGCTATGGGAAATATGGATTCCAAGGTATTTTCACTTGCTAACCTTTCCACAGTCCTCTGTACTAGGAATTTCCTGATGTGTAACTGACTTCTCCCATGTTACAGAGCAGACCTATTTCCCTCGGTTCCCTTCTCAATGAAGATGTGAAGGTGCAGAGCCTTTTCTTCATTTTGCATACAATAATGTCTCATTGAATATGCAGAAATTTTACCATTAACATTTTCATGTGACATTTTTTCCCTCATTTCCATACATATTAAAACGGTACATTTTGAAATTTATTTATGTAGGGACAAACCCCAGAAATCTTGTTCCACCCTACTTTGTTTATCCATAGCCTGATTGTATGGGAAGTGCCACAAAGTAGTTTTTCCCAAAGCCATGCTTGATCTTAGGTGATAAAACACAGGCAGCTGGCAGCAGGTATCCTGACTCATGACTCAGATTCCTCCTTGAGCTGAAGTCACAATCAGCTTCTCTGTAAATCTCCCTCTCTGAAGATAACTGTCCAGAAAAGATCTCTAAAATGATGGGAAGCGAAGTTTTTTTCAGCACAAGTAATTTCCCCAACCTCTATTCCACTATTTTTCATTCCAGCTATTAAAATTCATAGCAGCAAACTCTGTGGATACTGGGTCTATGTGGGTTGGAGGTAAATTTTAGGCCTTAATGGAGAATGTCACTCACAAGGCAAGATAATTTAAGGATGGTCTCTTTGCATTTGAATTTTAAAGCACTACAGCAGGAAGAAAGAAATGCTGCCAGTGTAAATTTATGTATGGATATGGCTTTTGAAAAGTATCTTTAGAACCAACATATGGATCACAGAGATCCTATAATAAGCTTGGATAATGAAATGTTGCTTATTTTTATTTCAGTTTATTTTTAAAGATGGATTTATAAATTTTAATACCCCCAAGAACCAAAACTATACTTTCCTGGGAGAAAGACATGTGTGATAATTCAATGGCTTGAAGCCAGTTATATACTACCAAACTTGAAGTTATAGGGCAATCTCATTTGACCCTCTGGGAAAACATTATTCAACAGATAAATTCTAAACAGAGGCTTTGGTCTGCAAAACTAGATGTTTTGTTCTGGTTATATAATATCTCCTAGATAGAATGACAATAATACTACTACAAGGTTACTTTTGGCACATACAAGTATAGGGAAAAATGTTAATAAACAGAGAGGATGTTAAGATTTTTCTCTCTGAGTGATGTGACTAGTGTTATTTTCCTTTCTTTCTTTATACATTCATGATATTTTCTCATCTATACCCCTCCCCCATGACCATGTACTAAGGTAAACCCCAAGGTATTGCCAATAACTTACCATTTGGGGCCTATCAAATGACAATATCTTTTATTCAAATTAATATCACTTGAAACGTAACTGCTATAATAATTATAATTAGATTCAGCTATGACTAACACACAGGGAAATAACGATATAAAATATAGTGCCTTAAATAAGATAGATACTTAATTATTCTCTGGAAGTTCAGAGATAGGCAGTCTGGGATTGGAATGTTAGGGCTGCTCCAGCATTGGAAGGTGTTGAACATGGGCTCTGTCCAGTGAGGCTCTTGTCCCGAGCTGCCAATATGGCAGCTAGAGAGCCACAGGTCCCAGTTTCTGTAGGGACAATGGCAGGGAAGGTGGGGGACAAAGAAGAATATGTGCATGCTGCAGCAGTATTTATATTCGCTGTCACTCAACACTTGCACTTTTGCTCTCTGCCAGGAGTGTCACTACACAGCCAAACCTGGATATGAGGGAGGCTGAAAAGTGTAAACTTCTTCTGAAAGATGGAGTGCCCCACCACAATTGTGGGTTCTAGACAATGGGAGAAGGGACAAACCGTTACAGGAAGACAATTGGCAATGCTTGCCATAAGGTTATGTGTAGACATTGTGTTGTTCTGTTTTGTTTTGTAGCCCAATTTTTGTACCCCATTGCTGTCATTGGTACAAAGGGGCAACGCAAGTAGATTTGGGGATGATGAAACTGTTCCGCCTTGGAGATGATGGAATAGTGGTATTGGATATGTGACCATATGAGAATCCAGAGAGCTGTCCTCCACACAGGCAAGGTTTTACTGTGTCAATAAAAGAAAATCAGGATGTGGAGGGAACTCAAGATGAGAGGCAGACTGACACTCTGCTAAGGCTTCTATCATTTTAACTGTTTAAACATATGGTAAAAAATTGAGATTTCAACATAAGAAGGTGCTAGCATGAAGTTTTCAAGATTCCTTTAGGCGGCATTTGAGCACAAATGCTTGAAGTCTGTTGGTTTAGGTCACTTGTCATAAGTGAGTTTAGCTCTCCAAGCTCACTATTTCTTTACTTAGATTGTGTGTGTTTGGGTGGCTTGGGTTGCTATTAGAGATTATTTGAAGGGTCATTGCCATTCAAAACCACAGCTGGCCTCCACAGTTGTACAAAGCAGATGAAATGAAGGAGTGCAGCTGACCAGGTACAAAAAACATCAGTGCCAGGGCAATCATCACTAGGCCTCAGTGACCCGGAGAGAGTGGCAGGGGAGGGGCTTGCCTGGAATGCACATGCTCCCTCTGAAAAGGGAAACTGTCACTCAGAGCCCGAGGGGCCCAAAGCGATGATTTATCCAGAAAGCCAGAATTGTGTGTCTTTAGGTAAATTTTCTCAGTTTGTACAGGCCACACAGATCACATACGCTCATCTTCGTCTTCCATCCTTCCACCTTGTGTCTTTCTCCTCTATTCCTTTCCCTTTTGCATTCCTCCCTAGACTGCCAATGTAGAACTGAAGCGTAGAGATTTTTAATATTTGCACAGTAATTTTATACACTCTTATTCTTAAAGTTAAAAAAAAAAAGAAAGCAAAACCAAACCAAGGAAATCTGGTAGAAGTCTACTGGTAAAAAATTTTCTAATAATTTCAGACATTAATTAAACATCATCTAATAAAAATTAATAATAATAATAATAAATAATAAATGAATTATTTTCTATGTGTGAAACACTCTTCTGTTGTGTTAAATAAAGCAGATCATTTCATTACCAAATCATTTCCATGCATTTTTAACTGGTTCTAAAAGCATAGAAACTGAGGCTTCCTGAAGTTATTTACTAACATTATTTTCAGAGTTTGGATTTGCAATGACCCCAAAGGTCATGTGTTGAAGGTTTGGTTCCCAGTAGTTGGTGCTAGTGGGCGCTGATGGACGCTTTTGAAGGTGGGGCCCCAGGAGAGGAAGTCGTCCTCTGGAAGGGTTTATCTTGTCCCCAGTGCCTTTTTTTCATTCTTTGCTTCCTTAGGCAGTGAGGTGAGCGGTTTCCTCCCCAACACCCTGGCTGTGATGTTCTGCCTCACCTAAGTCCAGCAGCAAGGGAGCCAAGTCATCATGAATCAAAAGCTCTGAAACTGTGAGCCAAAATAAATCTTCCCTTTTTTTAAATTATTCTTCTCAGATATTTTGTTACAATGAAGGAAAGGTGACTAACACTGTTACAGAGTGGTCTTTGTCCTGAGTCATGTTCTCATCCCTGACCTCAACTAAAGCAAGAACCTATGGGACAGAGTTGCCAAAACAACAACTAAACAAACAGCACCCCCTAGAATATCCAGTTATATTTGCATATTAATTTATTGTATTTTTATTTTTCAAAACTGGCAATTCTAATATAGGACTTGATGTGCCCTGATTCATTTGGCAAAAGGTAGAAAATAAAAGAGAACTTTCACTAGATCCAGAAAATTATATTATGCATATATTTTAATAGGCTTTCCTCACCTTCTCCCCATGGCTTTCATTCTCAAAAGCTTTAGAATACAGCAGAACAAAACCAACCGGAACCTGGTGACATTCATTAACAGTGTTTTAATTTTGCTTTTGTCTGTGCTTATCTATATTAATAATTTATGTCATTATCATGATCGTGGCCAGACAAGCTGTTTGTATTATGCTCCAACCAACTCACAAAGCCCTGCTAGAACAGAAGCAGAAGGCATCTGCTTCCTAATCTAAATTTCCTAATGACCCCTGCGAAGTATCTTGTATTTGTGAATAAATGTAGGACATCTATATGCCAGTCCTGTTAACTGCAGCCAGGAAAGCCAACTTTTTCAGAAGGTTCATTATCAAGGAGAAGCTTCAGGGATCTATTTCACATTTATGTGGAATTTGCATCTAGCTCTTGGCGAGGAACCAAGAAAACATGCCTGAGCCCCCAGGTCAGGGAGGCGGAGAGGGGATATGACAGAGTGTCAGGGATGGGAAAGGGTAAAAAGGCCAGGGTGGTCCACTGGAAGTTCTTGGGAAGGAAAAAGGCAGAGCCTCCTCCAATCCCCTCAGCATGTGCCAGGGAGCAGCTGTTGCTGTTGCCTGTGCTGGAGGCTTGACTTGGATTCCCAGCTCTTTTCTCTATCTGATGTTACTTTTTCTTACCGTGTCATCATTCTTATTTTTATCTCCCCCACCTCTTTTTATCCTTTGGAACTGATCGCCTGTTCACTCCGTGTGTCGCCAGGAGATTTCCCTGCAGTTATTGTGGGCGACAGTGATAGGGAGGGAGGAGGGGCAAGGATTTCACAAGTTAGTCAGTCATTCAGCCAGAATTCTGTGATATTTTTATCTTTTAGCATACTTTATTCTGGGTACAGTGTTTGGAAGCAAATATCTGTCTCCATAGTTTTTTTTAAGGCTCACATCTGATTGAGCCTATGGAGCTTCCCCCTTTCCAGTCTCATAAGTATACCCAAAACATTTCCCATTGGAGGTAAAAGCCAATGTGATTTGCTAAGGGACCGATTCCAGACAACATTCAGAACCTGGCGAGGAAACGATGCTCCCTTTCACCTTCTCTTTGTACTCGCTCATTCTGCCGAAACTTCTTTGACCTCACCAGAGCCTGATATCCTAATATTGCATTCTGTTTCCCATCAGGCAACCCTATCTGGTTCTTCAACTTTTTCTCCTACCCAAACATTTATTTGTTCATTCAGCTATTTATTAGTTCATTTTGCAAGTAATTATTGAGTGTCTACTATGTACCAGGTCTGCGCTAGGTGCTGAGATACAGCAGTCATTCAAATTATGTCCATGCCCCTTCGTGCAGGGGAGATGGAAGATAAGGTGTTGGTGTTTCACCTTCTTGTTTCACTAAGGATAAACCTCCGAAATAGAAAATCCCTCAATTCTGAAGATTGGCTCACCGATAAACCATGTGAACTGTTTTTTCATTTGTTTGTGTGTTTATTTATTTATTTGTAGCTTTAGGGATTGAACCACGCCCTTTTACTCTTGTTTTTGAGACAGAGTCTAAGTTGCTCAGGGCCTCACTATATTTCTGAGACTGGTCTGGAGCTTGCAATCCTCCAGCCTCAGCCTCCCAAGTCACTGGAATTACCGGAATATGTCGATATACATGGTTATGAACTGTTTATTCTTTATTTTTAGGGTAAACAGAATTTAAAAGTTAGCTAGAGTCAACTGCTTATTTTATTATGTATTGTTCTCTGTGAAAATCTTTTTTTCTTAAACCTATGTACAGTTCTTTTAATGGGCATTTTAAAAATTATATTAACTCAGCTATTAAGATATAAACCTGTTTTCACAGTATTATTCCTATCAAATAATTTTCTTCTTAAAATTTGTAAAATGTGCCAGGTCCTGTCTTCTAGTATTCAGACATGATCTCTCTTCCATGCTATTTCCAGAAAGACTGCTGCTGCTTTCCTAGAACTTCTTGAGGAAGGGTTTCCAGATTGGTGCCTCCAGTGGCAGATACTGAAGCAAAGTTAGAAGCAGGAGGGAGGCAGACACTCTGGCTCAGGTAGTAGCAGGCAACTTTCAGTTCCTCAGGTAGTCTTGGATACAGCAGACTTCCAGCAGTTGCTACATAGAGTTAGCCAGGGTTCTCCAGCTGGTAATGGGGATAGCTCTTCCCAGCCACAGTGGGTGAACCTCCAGCAGGGTCAGTGAAAATTCTACACTTCTGGCTTTCACCAGCTTTCTGATTTGGGGATATCACCATGTCTTTCATTTTCTCAACTAGTCTTTATAATACTTATCTTACCAATTCCCTAGATTAAATTCCTTTGTTTGGAATACCTAGAGTGGTTTATGTCTTCATCATTGGATACTGTCTGATAAGAAAAGGAGTAGATCACATTTCTGTTTTCATGAATATTCACCCAAACCTAGCCTGAAAGTCACATTCTTCTCTTTTTCTTTCTTCTATAGTCCAATGTCAATCAAAATGATGCATGTTCAAGTCAAACAATATTCCTGATAGTTTCAGAAGTTGTTTTGATTTTTGTTTTTAGAATCATAGGTCTAAAAATGTACGTATTGAATTGAAAGTTTGTTTAAATACAAAAGAAACTATAAACCATAATGTTAGTGAAATAGATGAGTGATTGGACATGTGGCCTTATGACCAGAAAATTAGAGGCATAATAAAGAATGGGGGTGCTTTTTGTCCAACATCTTGACAAGGCTGCAGTAGCTGTTGCTGCTCTCCAGTCTTCACAATGTCACCCAAGGATGACAAGAAGAAGAAAGATGCTGGAAAGTCAGCCAAGAAAGACAAGGACCCAGTGAACAAATCTGGGGGCACAACCAGAAAGGAGTGGTCCAAAGGAAATGTTCCGGACAAACTCAACAATCTAGTCTTGTTTGACAAAGCTACTTATGACAAACTCTGTAAGGAAGTTCCCAGCTATAAGCTTATAACCCCAGCTGTGGTCTCTGAGAGACTGAAGATTCAAGGTTCCCTGTCCAGGGCAGCCCTTCAGGAGCTCTGCAGTAAAGGACTTATCAAAGCACAAAAGTGGTTTCAAAGCACAGAGCTCAAATAATTTACACCAGAAATACCAAGGGTGGAGATGCCCCAGCTGCTGGTGAAGATGCATGAGCAGGTCCAATCAACTGCACATTTGGAAAAATACAATTTTATTAAATCAAAAAAAAAAAAAGAAAGAAAGAAAGAAAGAAAAAAGAGTGGAGGTAGCTTTATCCCCACTTCTGACTCGTGCTATATATGGAAGGAAGCAAAATGGTGTGCAGACTTTCCTAACCTCATTCATATAAATGTTCAAGTTCAGGAGGTGAATGATCACTTGTCCAGCCTCACATCCATGGAGTCTGAAGTGACCCACCACCCCTTCAATGAGTACAATTCTGCTGATGAAGCTATTGTCAAGGGGTGAATGGGCGCATGAAGAACTCAAGAACTTCTTGGATTTTGCGGGGGGGATACTCAACTACCTTGATAATGTGCAAATGCAGTTCTTATTACTGTGGAAATAAGAAAGCAGGAGTTAGTGAAGCAGGCATACTTCCAGCTGAAGCATATTATTTATGTCGAGGGATACAGCACTAAAATAGAGGGAGGAAAAATCTTGAATATAATGGCAAGGAGCGAGGACTTGATATTACTAGAAAGTATTGGATATATGGCTGAGAGCGGAATTAAATGGAGCCCATCCATCTTGGGTTCTGACCACCTGGATTTTTTTCTTTAGTTTTTATTTTTCTCTAGTCTCTCTTTCTTAATTCAAATATGTAACCTGTGTCCAGCAGTGAAATACATAGCAGTAAGCTGCCAGTAAATAGTTTGTAGAATTTAGTATAAATATGAAAAAATTGAAAAGTGGGCACCATAAAGAAATTGTTGGGGGCAAGCTATGCTAAATTTTTAACCAAGATTTTCAGATCAAAACAAAAAGTGGTACGCTCAATTTCCTTTACATCGTTCTTTGGAAGGTGTGTACAATGTACCTTGCAAGTGAGGATCACTGTTGGATTTGAATGGGACAAGTGATCAACAGAACTTTTCTTCAAACCTTACCTAGTAGAAATTTGTAAGATGTCAAGAAAAGTGAATGGGACTGGAATCCTAGAATGGAATTGGGAGAGTACTAAACAGCAATGAAAGGATGGATATAAAAGGTAGCGACACTTCTCCCTGGCCACCAAGCCAGGAAACCCACCCACCCTGCCCAGCAGTAGAAGTGCTGGGTTGGGTTGGATCTCAGGCAGCAGTGTGTGGAGTCCACCTTGACGCCAGCTTGAGACCAAACAGGCCAGCCAAGCCATCACCGCGAGGTGGCCAGACCTGGGCCTGGCATGGATGCCTGTTGCAGAAGCTGACCCCACGCAGCGTTGCAGCTTTGGAATCCTCTGACGGCAGCCAATTGGGAAGCTGTGAATGCAGATGAGCAGAGAGAAAATGGAAGTGGGGCAGATCTGCATGGCCGTTGAAACTAAAGCTAACCAATAGCCTTAGTACTTTTCCAAACCCTAATTAGCATAATTTTGGACCAATAGCATTGGTACTTTTAAAAAATTCTAATTAGCGTAAGTTCGGACTAAGAGTGTCCATCCAAGTGCTATATAAACCCCTAGATTAGCACACTCAGATTGAAAACCCTCATCAGATCCCCTCTCACAGTGTGATTTCTGTTCCTGTTTCTGTTCTTCAATAAATCCTACCCTTACACCCACTCTATGGGTTTCATTCTTCATTTGCCAAAGAGTCATTCAGCTGCAGAGGCTACAACTTTGCAGACCTCACACAGCAGAAGCAGGGAAACTTTGGTTTCAGGAGTATGAAAAAAGAGGAAGACAAGTTGATCTAGGTTACAGAAAGACTGATGGGGAGGATCAAAGATGAGCCTAAAGATTCAAATCTAGGAGCCTGGGTTAGTTAAAGGAGATGGGACTTAGACTAGAGTTGTAAGGGTTTAGGAAAAAGGGTTGGGAAAAATGCCTTAAACACCTTGCTATTTCATAAGTTTCTAATGGATTTTAACAATTCTCTAATCATGGAAGGATCATTGGATTGGCTAGTCATGATTTCCTATGCTTTATTCAAGCTTATCCTTGCTCACTCACTCTCAGGAGCCTACTGTACACAATTTCAAGGAGACTTTTTACCTGTAAAAGCTCAAAGCAAGAATAATAGATTTTGTGAAATTCAGAAAAGCATAATAAGGAGGATATACTTCAAAAGAATAGAAAAGTCTGCAGAAATACTGAGAGATTTTCTTCTAGTGTGGGAATTGTCTATAACTGCTAATTTCCAGGTTTAGCAATTCTAATGTTAACAAATTGCAGTTCTAAGTAGAGACATGACAGCAGGCTTGTATTAGAATGGAAAATTTGGCTTCAGGATGAAGTAGTACCAGTAATGACAAGATGATCTTTGAAACATTTAAACATGAATCTTTGAGGATGGTATAGAAAACTATTCAAAGCCCAAACAACAAAACCAATAGTTGCTGGTTGTGACTTTCTGTTGACAAACAAGTATGTAGATCTTTATCCTATCTAGATCCAATTATTGCATAACCCATAGGAAAATGTGACTGACTTTGTCCATTTTTTTAGTGGCAGTTGTTTCAGTGGTCTTACATGGTTGAGATCGTGTCAGGATTTTATTTTAATTTGTGTAAGTCATTAAAGAGACTTTGGAGTCATAGGAAAATTGTGCTTAAAACTTATGATTCATTTTGAGCAGTAGTAGAATCTGAAAATATCAATATGGGAAGAAGGGAAACAAAAGGGGAAGTTTATTCTAAAGAACAATTGAGGGGCTGGGGAGATAGCTCAGTAGGTAAAGTGCTTGCCTTGCAAGCACAAGGCCTTGGGTTCAATTCTCAGCACCACAGGAAAAACAAACAAACAAACAAAAAAAACAATTGAATTCTAACCATGGAATATATTTCAAGAAATGCAGTTGTGGTTTCCTTAGTCTTTAAATATTTAAGAGAACGCCCTTAGGAACATCACAAATTAGTATTCAGCAATGATTTGCAGTTTTAATGTATTACCATCATTATTGTGACCACTGAATGCCAGGAGTATGTTTGATTGTAAGTCAGAGTGCCTAATATGCTTGAGTCTTTCTTTTAGGTGAATTGTTAGTTTACTACGTCATGCTTGTATTGATTTCTGACCAGTTTTTGGAAAAGCATCCTATACATCTGGTGATCTTCAAGGAAAAACAAAAACAGATTTTTGTCATTCTCCTTACGTCACCATTCATTTTTTTGAATGTTCATTGCTAGCTTCAGCACAGGCTTAATTTTTAAGATTTGTGTTTTTTGTGTGTTTTGGGAACTTTGAATTTTCTTAATTTTCTCATTGTCTAGGTTTTGCATTAAAAGAATATTTGTTGTATTTCCTAAAATTTTTTTGTTGATTTGAACTGGAACTCTTTTGCTTTTTTCCCCTTGGATATCCAGTTTTCCTTATCATGGGGAATGGAAGTAAATGTCTTAATTTTCAGCTAATTTGAACTGTGCCATTAACTCTGAAAAGGAGCCATTAAAGGAAATATATTCCAAAAAAATGCTGGTAGATATTTGAAAATACATTGACACTAATACCGTCTCTTTTATTGGAGAGTCTGGCTGAGAAGCTATGCCAAAAGACATTCAAGGACAACAGCTTTGGACTTGATCCAAGAGGATAGTTATGCAAATGAAGTTCTGAGAAAAAAAAAAAAAAAAAAAACACCCAGAATTTTCTTACAGAAAATATGCAAAGAATAACCACTCACAACACTGAGATGCAGTGCCTCTGCTGGAGTTTCTACGTTATCATTTTTGTCATCGTTACACTGACACTGGTGATGAAGTAGGTGAATACCAGATTAGAAGAAAGCTGATGGGGAGCAAGAAAGCATTCTTTAAGACAAGAAGTTCATCTCAGGGAGGACCGATGGTGGGCACATGATCACCAAGGGTGGTACTACCTCGGCACTGACTAACAAGAAAAGCCAGGAGTAAGACAAATCTAACTGGTTCTCTTTTGTCAGTGCCCCACCCCCTTTTCAAAAGACAGTAAGCCCAGTGGATTTGAAGCAGAAATTATCAACATGAAAGGTTATACACATAACACATAATGCTTGGAGGAGAGCTGCAGTGTGTGAGAACCATGAAAGCTGTATTTTGTATGTGTTGTACTGATTTATATTATTTTAAAACACAGATCTGGCAACAGTTGGACAGAGCCACTTCAAGTGTTTTATGTTATAAGAAACAACCAGCATTTCATATATTTTGCAAACATGCTTGCTCCTATGATTCCATCCTGGACGAGCTCTGGGTTCACTGATGAGAACTGATCTTGGCTCTGTTCTTTTTCCCTCTTTCCAATGATATTCTGCTCCTCACTCCTCTTCCCATATGTCTCAGCAAATGCTTTTAGAGGGTTGATGGCAATGTGTGTGTGATATCTTGCTGAAAATGAAAGTCTAAAATATATTCTGAGAAAAGCAACAGTATCCACACTTTGGGCATAAGCAAAGGTGACAGATGTTGCTAGGAGGAGTATGATATTTTTCATGGCTTCAGAGCACCTTTCTCTGGGGCCAACATTATGTTCCTTCCCAACACACCATGTGTCAATGACTCCAAATTCTCCTTCTGTGACAGAATAACAGAAGCACTGATCCTTGAGGCTGCAATTGCTCTGGCTGTAATTGCTCTTGTTATGGTACACTCAGTTCCATCTACAATGTTTTCCTTCCTGGCGGGTAAGAGCTTTTTCACGGTCATGTAGAGGTTCTGCTCTGTGCTGCTACCAGAGTCTCTTGTTTACCTGCCAAGTCCCTAATCTCCCACTCCAGGATGCCTGGGCTGAACAAGGAACAGGACTGTGAGATGTTGTATGGCATGGCCTGACGCATAACTGGATTGAATCAATGTCCATTTTTACTACTTTTCTCTAAGGAGGAAAGGATACTGATGATTAATTCTGAATTATTATATTTTTCAATCTGATTGATCTTCTTGGAGGGATTTAAATTGTTTCTTATTTTTTTCTGTTCACTTCCCATATATTATTTATTTATTTATGCTGGGGACTGAACGCAGAGGCATTTTACCACTGAGCCCCATCCCCTGCCCTTTTTATTTTTTATTGTAAGACAGAGTCTCACTAAGTTGTTTAGGGCCTTGCTGAGTTGTTGAGGCTTGCCTCTGACTTGTGATCCTCCTACGTCAGCCTCCTCAGCCGCTGGTATCACAGGCCTGCACCACCATGCCCAGCTCCACACACTTATTTTTAATGAAATCTGAACTACACTATATTTTGGGCTCCATTCATCTGGCCTCATTCACCATGATCTCTCTTTGAAATGTAAATTAGAGAGATCTACTTTCCAAGCAAAGCTTGCTGCCTTCAAGGTGTGTTCCTAGCTTTGGTCCTGCCAGCAAATCAGGAAGTAGACCCATGGAATAAAGGAGAGTCACCTGGGCCTTCTGATAAACAGAATCAATTGTGAGTGTGGGGGGTTCACACAGCAGATCTGGTTCTAGCAAGGTTGCTTGCTGAGCCTTTAATCCATTTCTACCCTACCAGTTTAGTTCTCTATTGCTATTTTTATAATAGAAGTTAATACTTTTCCATGTTTCTACAACATTTTGGAATAAGTGATTGAGGTTCCTGCCAGAGCAGCAATTCTCTCACAGTAGGGTGCCCTCGTGTTGATAAACCGCTCTCTCCAGCTCTATATCCTGCTCTGGTTCTCAGGCACTAGAACTAGGTGCTTGGTTCCAGTTGGCATACCTGGGTCCTGTACCTCGTTCAGAGTAAAATTTGAGTGAGAAAGAGAAGAGAAAGGAGGACCTATGAGAGAATGTGGTTTGGAAACAGTCTAGAGTAAGTATGACCCAATGGGGCATGCCAATTGCACCACAGACGTGGTCCCAGCTGAGATAAAGGAGGTGGACTTTTGTAGCCCCATCCAATCAATGATTGACCACAATCAGTAAGGCAAGTGAAGGAAGACAGCATCAATCACCCATGGATATTCCTCCAGAGAGGGATGTTTGAGAGGTCTGGTAGCTAAAGCACCCCACAGCTACTAGGTTTGGGCACATCAACCAAACCAGTAACAGGAATGGCAGAGGATCAGAGCAGCCATCAAAACAGTCTGTTGTACCATTCATTAAATGTTTCTACTGATATGTTGGTAATCAATTGAAATGACAATTCCTGAATGGTTACTAATATTGTGACCAGAATGTGTTTTTCCCTTCTCTCCAGGTTTACAAGAAGTTTCTTGCACCCCCAAATTTATTTAAGGTTTTAAAATTGCAGTTAGTCATTAGTGGCTCTATCCCATCATGATTTTAAATTCTTTGGGAGCAGTTAGTCATTCTCTCTAGGACTTTGCAGAGGGAGATACATAGTTTTACTATTTTAAAAAAATGTGATGATATGCAGCAGAGTTGGCAGGACAAATCCTATGGCAAATCCTTTTTACTTTTGTACGGAAAAACAATTTTCAAATCTTTTAAATAAATCTGAATCTCCATATGCTGTGTTTACACAGAAGCTATGTGTCAGCAAAGGTCCTTGGGATAAAATGGTAGATAATGTGTACAATGTCAGCAAACCTGAGAGGGTGTGCTTTGTACTGGAGAGACAGTGATAATAATGTGGTCATGTTCCAGTGGAAATGCTTAAAAAGGGATTAATGACAAAAAACATGGAAAGTTTACTTAGGTGAGCTTTAGAGAAACCTAGAGTGAAACCAAATGTACCTAGTGAATTTTTCTAGGTTGGTAGAAAAGAAATATCTGCTACCAAATAATGGCCTTTTGGAACATAAACAAGCAAAAACATGCTTTGGTAAGAAAAGCATCAAAACTGGAAAGAAGCCTTTTCAGTTGTTAAGAAACAAAAGAGACAACAAATGAATTAAACCAATTCTCTTTGTAATATAAATCTTTAATATAGGAGGCAAAGGCTTTCGCTAGTTCCTGTTTTCTAGTTGTTTCCTTTATCAATCTAGCTTAAAATTACTCTTCATACACATTTCTTAGCTCCCGTGCTCAATCTGTTTACCTTTGAGACCAAGACCTGGGTATACAGAGTTAGCAGGTAACTTACAAAACACCCAAAGCATGAAACTGCCATCAGGGACACAGACTCAGGAGGAGAATCTGCTATACCAGACTGTCTCTTTGATGGGACTCTGTAAAGGGCACACTTCTCCATCAGTCTTTGAGTCCTGAACAAGTTGGTCTTTCCTTTCACCATCAAGGAGAAACCAAATGAAGAGTCCTGAGGCAGTATGTCCTGTGCCTCCAACAGTGGACTCATAGCCATGAGATAAGAGAGAAGTAAATAAGTCTAGAATGGAAAAGTTAACGGTGCTCTTGCCTTTATGACAGTATTAATTTTACATATAGTTATCCTATGGATAAACATTTTGTCTTACTATATTATTTAAATTTCTTATTTAAAGTATTTTAAATAAATAAATATTAGGGTCTGGGAATTATCAAACATGAAATAGAGTTGCTGAAAGATACTTTGAGTAATTTGAGCTGAGCACACTTGAAAAGATCATAATGTTTTTCAGTTAAGACTAAGGAGTATGTGTTAATAAGGACTGATAAAAATTAAATTTTTAGAAAGAGTTCATATTTTATCATATTTAGGTTTTAAATTAAAGCTAGGTATAGTCTAAAATCTGCTAACACCTGAACAAACTAGGGTCAACTCCTTGAAGTCAATCCATCTGGTTCCACTAACTAGCTTTCTCCTCCTTCAGGAGTCTCCACTTACCCCGTGTGTCCACATTTAATTACAGGACCCAATGAAGCTTCCCCATGTCATGAACAATTGGAGGAAGCAATTGAGGCCAGTTTGCTTTTTTCTCTCTTTTCTTGGTATAGGGTTAAAGAGCAGCATAATCTTTTCTTCTTAAACTTACTGGTTAACTTTTTATTAAAATGTTTTTTTAGTTGTTGATGAACTTTTATTCTATTTATTTAAATGTGGTGCTGAGAATCGAACCCGATGCCTCACAATGCAAGGCAAGCACTCTACCACTGAGGTGCAAACCCAGCCCCCGCAAAATTATTTTTAATTCCTTCCTATCAGTACTCTCATTTTATAAGAAGCATCTTCTTCCAGCTTCCATAGTTACCTACTAGTTAGCAGTTACTTTGTAAACATAAGGTGCTGCAATATGTTAATATGTACAATAATCAGAAATAAATTCTTCTTAATATTCTGGCAAGTTTGGTGTTAGTACCCCATCTAGTAGATGAAAAAAAAAAAAGAGTTTAAGAAAGTTTACAAACTAGGGGACAAGATAGACCTGGAATCTTTGTTTCCTCTGAAACCATGTTCTTTCTTGTATTTTAGATTCTAAATGAAGGACTTATTATAGTTTTAATAGCACACCTACTCCCACCTTTCAACTTCAGAAGAGCCCAACGTATCCCTTTAGTTTGGTAGGTGGGAAAAGGATTTTTCCTGTAAGATGCGTAGGTTTACCCACTTGGCTCTAATGCTTGCTTACCTTAATTGAAAATTTTAGCTGGTGAGTCTACCACCTTTCAGAAGTAGACATTCCAGAACAGAATCAGCTTTGAATTTCAAATTCTTGGCAGTGATGCCTTCCCTAATTCTCACAGAGAATATTAGACTTGTAAATCATGCGAACATTCAATTTTGAACTCAAATATTAGGCTGATCCTTTCTCTAGCCGCGTCGAAGGGGAGCAAACTTGTCCACCACAGGTCTAGGAGACTGCATGCCTCACAGAATGGAGGACAGAAGAGGGCTCTGTGCACCCGGAAAGAAGAAGAGAGGGGTTCCTGTAAGTCACTTCACTTGCACAGGAGTAGAGTGAGTCAAAGGCACAGAAAGGGGCCAGAGGTTGAGCTTCCTTTTCAATCAGAAGAGAGAAAGAGGCTTCCTTCTGATTATAGTGCAGATATGAGAAGGGCAATGTAACTACTTAAAAATCTCAGTTTCAGGTGTCTCTTTGAGATTACCACCTCCTACTTGCCCAGCTCACTCCTTTAGTGTCCTGATATCATCAATCCTTGGATCCCAGCATGACCAAGAATCCAAGATCCCCAGGCTTTTCCACTGTCCCTTATAACTGTCTCTCCACCTTTCTGTCATCACAACTTAAATTCCAAAGGCAAATCATAGCATTACTCCTTCAGATATACTCTCAAAACTTTTGCTTCTTTCTCACTTTATTGTGCTAATCCTCTATGAGAAGAAAATGCCACAAAAGTATGTTCTAGGTCATTTTGGCAGGAATGTAGTAAAATAGATCCATAAGTAACATGTGTATGCAAATACTTATAAAAATAAGTATGGCTTCATGAAACTTGAGCAAATACCACCTGGTAGATAAGTTCATACCATTTCTATCACCTAAGAATTCTTGGGTCCCTCTAGTTCAGAATAACGCAAGAATGCCTTAGAGTGGTGGTATGGTTTGAATATTCCCTCCAAAACACATACTGAAATTTATTTGCCATTGTAATGTTTTTGGGAGGTGAGACCTTTAAGAAGTAATTAATTCTGCCCTCATGAATGGACTGATGCTATTATCATGGAAGTGGTTTGTTATCAAGGGAATGAGTTTCTCTCTCTCTCCTTCTCTTTCCATTTCTATTCATTCACTATGGGATGCATTCAACCATGAAATAATGCAACAAGATGGCACTCACTGGATCTTGTCACCTTGCTGTTGGATTTCTCAGCCTCCAGAAACATGGGACAATAAGTTTCTGTTGATCATAGTTTGTGCGATGGCAACATAATATGGACTAAGATTCCCAAATTGATACCAGAGAAGGGAAGTGTTGCCATAACAAAGTCCTGAAAATATGAAAGTGGCTTTAGCATTGGACAGTGGGTAGAGGCTGGAACAGTTTTCAAGTGAATCCTGGGAAAAGTCCGTATTTCCATGAATGGAGCATTAAGGGCAATTCTAAAGAGGGCTCAGAAGAGGAGAAATTCACCAGAAGTTTAAGATTTCTTAGAGATTATTTAAAATGAGGAACAAAGTATTTGAAACTGGAATAAAGGTCATGCTTTCCATAAAGTGGTAAGCAATGAGACTAAATTGTGTCCATGCCCAAGAATTTTGAGGAAGGCAGAATTCAATAGCAATAAACGAGGATATTTGGTGAAAGAAATGTCTAACAAGAAAGCATTTGGTGTGCTGTGTGCTTCCTTGAATGACATATTGTGAAATAAGAGAAGAGAGAGAGGATTAAAGGATGACAGCAGAGAAATGAAGATTTGGAAAAATTTGAAGCCTGGGAATGTAAAGAAAAAGCAGTGTTCAGGGTTGCAGGCAAGTGACCACTTGACAAAGGGCTTAGTGTAGACAGAAAGAACCAGATCATCAAGACAATGGGAGAATGACTCAGAGATATTTGGAGACCTTCTAGGCTGTTCAGTTACTCCTAGCTTCAGTTACTCCTCTCTTCTTGCCTGTTCTTCCTTTGGAATTTGTGAAGTCTATCCTGTGCCTATTCCATGATTATATTTTGGAAGTATATAGGTGATTTCAATTTCAAAGGCTTACGGGTAGAGGAGACATTTCCCCAGAATAATCACGATTTGAGCCTTACCTACATCTGACTTAGATGAAACTTTGCACATTGAAATTGATGAATTTGAGTTGATGCTAGAACAAATTAATATTTTTGGAGCTATTGGGATGGAATAAACATATTTTGTTTGTGAGAAGGACATGAATTTTGGTGGAGTCAGAGGTGAAATGCTATGGTTTGAATGTTTGCCCTCTCCCTAACTGCTGTTGTGATGGTACTGGTAATGAGAATTTTAAGGGGTATTTAGGTCATGAAGACTCTTTCTTTAGGAAAGGACTGATGCTGTTATCAGGGAGTGGGTGTTTTTGTTTGTTTTCATTTTTGTTTTTGTTAGCAGGAGTTGAACCCAGGGACACTTAACCACTGAGCCACATCCTCAGCCCTTTTTATTTATTTTTTTAAATTTCAAGACAGGGTTGCTTAGGGTCTTGCTAAATTACTGAGGCTAGCTTTGAACTTGAGATCCTTTTGCCTCAGCGTCTTGAGCACCTGGGATCGTGGGTGGGATTTTTCTTGATAAGTAGCTTTGACCCCTCTTTGCGTGCGCCCTCTCTCTCTCTCTCCCTCCCTCTCTCTCTCTCTCTCTCTGTCTCTCTCTCTCCCCCCCCCCCTCTCTCCCCCTCTTTCTGTGATGCCTTCTATCATGTAATAAAACAGCAAGAAGGCTCTTGCCAAATGCTCTTGCCATCATGATTTTGGACTGCTCAGTCTCTAGGACTGTTAGCCAATAAATTTCTGTTCCTTATAAATTCCCCAGGTTCAGGTATTTTGTTATAGCAGTACAAAGTGAAGTAAATTCAGTAGTATAGGAAATGGTTTTGCTTTAGCTCCTGTCTTCCATTGGTCTCTTTCTCATCATTCTCAATTACTTGGCCTTTCTTATTGTCCAGCCACTCTGACCCAAACTCATTCCAAGAATGGCCTCATTTGCCAGGTGTATCTTTTGCCTTGAATGGTCCTTTTGAACTGATTAATGTCTATTCATGTTTTTGGACTTAGTTTGGAAATTACTTGGTATGCAAAGGTTTCCTAGGCCTGCTCCTCCTCTCATCCACATCTTGGGTTGTGCACCATTTCACCTCTATCAGACCTATTCTCACACCGTAAAGTAATTAAACTGTTTTCACAACCTTTTTAAGTGTAGGGACTGCATTTTACATATTTCTAAAGTTATTTTTAGTATTTTATGCCTAGTGTGTTAGCTTTTCATTGCTGTGACCAAAATACCTAACACAACTCATAAAAGAAAACTTTATTTTGGCTCAATGTCAGAGGTTTCAGTCCATCATTGACTGGCTGCATTGCTCTGGGTCTGAAGTGAGATAAAACATCATTACAGAAGGCTGTGTTGGTGGAAGGTGCTCAGCTTGTAGAGTCAGGAAGTGGAGAGAGAGAGAGAGAGAGAGAGAGAGAGAGAGAGAGAGAGAGAGAGAGAGAGAGAGAGAGAAAGAGAGAGAGAAAGAGAGAGAGGGGGGGGGGAATAAAGGCTGAAGAGAAGATAAACCCTTTCAGGGCATACCTACTTCTTCCAAGTAGGTCTTGTTTCCCAATAGTCTACTCAGCTCTAAATGGATTAATCCATCAAATGAATTAACCCCAATAATAAAGTCAAAACACTTATCATTCAATCATTTCCTAAAGTTCTACTTTGGGAACATTCTATATCAAAACCTAGTAGAAGGCTTGGTGTGCTTAGACTGTGCTTAATTAGTGTCCTTGAAATAAACGAATCACTTGATAAATGAAAACATGGATTCTTTTACTAAAAGCAGTGCATCTGTTTGGGCTGAAGAGAGTGGAATCAGAAAGGGCACCCTAGATGCCATACATTTTGTTTGGACGCTCTGCTTTTTATCATCTCTCTGTTATGGTTTGGATATGAGGTGTCCCCCAAAAACTCACGGATGAGACAATGCAAGAAGGTTCAGAGGAGAAATGATTGGGATGTGAGAGTCTTAACCCAAGCAGTGAATTAATCCCCTGGTAGGGATTAATTGAGTGGTACCTACAGTGGTAAGGTGTGGCTGGAGGAGATAAGAATTGGGGCATGGCTTTGGGTATATATTTGTATGTGGTGAGTGGACTTTCTCTCTACTTCCTGATCAACATGTGAACTATTTCCCTCTGCCACACTCTTCTGCCATGCTGACCTGCCTCATCTCTAGCTCTGAGAAATGGAGCCTTTTGTCTATGGATTGAGACAGCTGAAACTATGAGACCCCAAATAAACTTTTTTTTCCTTTATAAATGTTCTGGTCAGTTCTATAAGTCCCATCAGTGAAAAAGCTGACTAAAACACTCCCTGATGTGAAAAAGAAAATAAATTAACATTTAAAATGGCTCAGGGCTTTTAAAATAGAGATCCAGTGTAAGTGCTTACTACTTGTTTAAAAATAATCATTTTTATTAGCACATATTATTGTGCAAATAAATGGATTTACTGTGATATTTCCATACATGCATTCAACATACATTGTTCACTAATCCTATCTAATTTACCCTTCTTCTAGCCTCATCTGACATCCTTCCCAATTCCTATTAATTCCTTTTCTACACTCAGGTAAACATTTTTTCCACATATGAGAGAAAGCATACAATACTTGTTTTTCTGTGTCTGGATTATTTTATTATTATTTCTCTTTTGTATGCTGATTTCATTTCCTTTGGAGATATACCCAGAAGTAGATAGATGGACCATATGCTAGTTCAATTTTTAGTTTTTTGAGGAATACCCCCCACAACTGTTTTCCATAGTGGCTATATTTATTTACACCCCACCAATAGTGTCTAAGGGTTTCTTTTTCTCTACATTCTCAGCTGCATTTGTTGTTATTATTATTATTTGATAATAGGTGTCTTAGGTAGCTTTTTCGCTGTTGTGACTAAATGACCCAACTAGTACAGCTGTAGAGGAGGAAAGGTTTATTTGAGGGTTCACAGTTTCAGAGGTCATAGTCCATAGAAGGTCAGCTCCATTTTGGGGGGCTCCAGGTGAGGCAGAACATCATGCAGAAGAGCATGGCAGAGGGAAGCAGCTCTCATCATCAGGAAGCAGAGAGAGGGAGACTCCACTCTCCAGATACAAAAATATATATCCTGAAACCATACCCCAATTCCAATCTCCTCCAGCCACACCCTACCACTTCAATTAATACCATCATGGATTAATTTATTGATTGGGTTAAGCATCTTACAACCCAATCATTTCTCCTCTGAATCTTTCTGCATTGTCTCACAGGTGAGCTTTTGGGAAACAACTCACATCCAAACCCTAACAATAGGCTTTCAAACTGGGGTAAGATGGCAGCTCACTGTAGTTTTGATTTGCATTTCCCTGATGGCTAATAATTTTGAACATTTTTTTCAGGTATGTATTATCCATTTGTATTTCTTTTTTTAAGAAATATTGATTCAGATCATTTGCCCATATTTTAAAATAAAACATTTGGAATGTTTTATTGTTAAGATTTTTTAGTTCTTTGCATATTTGGGGTATTAACCCTCGGTCCAAAACATATCTGTGAAAATATTTCCTCCATTGTGTAGGTCCCTTCACTCTGTTAATTGTTTACTTTGCTGTGCAGAAGCTTTTTAGATTGGATGTAATCTTTGTCAATTTTTGCTTTTGTTTCTATGCATTTGGAGTCCTATCCAGAAAAGTCATTGCTTGTATCAATCTTGAAGAACTTCTTTTATATTTTCCTCTAGTAGTTTCAGGTCTCACATTAAGGCTTTGATCTATTTTGAGTTGATTTTTATAGGTGAGAGATGGGGTTAGACTTCAATCTTCTGCATGTGGGTATCCAGTTTTCCCAGTACCACTTAAAAACTATCAGTTAAATCTAAGTTAGGCTTAAGAATAAAAGCAGGCACTCTAGAATGATGCTTCTGAGGAGATTTTGCCAAGTTAAAGATTATAATGATGGCATTTCCCAAACCGCCTAAGAAGTATAACGGTGAGTATTCACTCAACTTTGACTTTCGGGCACAGAGGTGTAATCAAAAGAACAGCAAGAAGCTTTGAAAGCTTCATGGTTTTGTGGGGGAACTATTAACAAATATTGTAATTTCTTAATTCAAAGATATTTTCCATCAGACCACTATGTAGTTGGCACTTGAAATACACCTGTTTATCTAAAATTTGGACAACAGTGTAGATAAACTATAATGAAAGTCTTCACTAACTTCTTAAAATTCTAGTCTGGTTGTCCTTTATACTAATTATGTCTCTCTTTTTTCCTACTATTTCTGCTAAGGGCAATGTTTTGGTTACAAGAAAATTTGATATTTAGTTAAAGATTTTTATGGAGATTTTAACTAGATGTGGACAATTTAGTCTCAATGCTAAATCTTATTATCTTGTTTGTATCCTATTATCATTTTGAAAAAAAATTGAATAAGACTATAAATATATATAGTCTTAATAAATCTAATAACATGCTGCTAATTTCCAACAACATTCAATGCAAACTAAATTTACCAATGAGTCAAATATAAAGAGAAGCATTTTTACCCTCACTTATTTTGATTTTAGAAGTGTTTGGTTAACAGAAACATCTTAAAAGCTTGTTTATTTAGGAACATTTACTTTTTAAAAACATGCTTAAGGTACAGATAAATGTCAAATGCAATTACTTATTCACTTTGCAGAAATAAAATGAAATCAAGGAAGAAAATATTTTAAAAATGTAATTAGCCTTGAACAAGTTTTACTTTGTTAAAACAGCTGACATCATGAAAGTTTGCTGGTTAGTCCCATGGTAAATACTATTCATTTGACAAAGAAAATTCAGACATAGCTGCTTACTTTTAGAAATTAATAATAGAGCAAATGAGACAGGCCATCCCTGGAAGATAATAATTGTGACACAGTATCATTCAAGCTATAGGAAATCATGTTAAAAGAGCTATTGGATATCAGGTGTGGTAGCAGATGATTGTAATCCCAGTAGTTCAGGAAGTTGAGGCAGGAGGATCATGAATTCAGAGCCAGCCTCAGCACTGGTGAGGAGCTAAGCAACTCAATGAGACCCTATGTCTAAATAAAATACATAACAGGGCTGGAGAAGTGACTCAATGGTTCAGTGCCCCTGAGTTCAATCCCCAGGACCAAAACGAAACAAAACAAAACAAAGAAACAGCTATTGGAAGCACACAGATTACCCTTCATAGTGCATGAGAAGATACAGGAAGGCTACAAAGAAGATGTATCATTTAAAAGAATAAGAAAATTTTCAGATAGAGATAGTGGAAAGCAAGAAAATATATTTCAGATCAAGAAAATACAAGTGAAAACTTTCAGGTGTGGCAGCATCTGGTTTTGGGGTAACAGTTGGATATGTGATTCAAGTAGTGCAGAAGAGACAAGTGGTTACAGAGAAAAGATAAATTGGAACCAAGTTGTGAAGAGTATTGGAACCCTTTCATAGGAATTTAGATCTCATGCAATAGTTCATGGCAAATTATGGATGATTCTATGGAGCAGAGTGGCATGAATAGTTCTGCTCCTTTGATAAATTATTGTGCCTATTACCTGGAGAATTAGAAAGTAAGAGTTTAGCAATCATGTAGGATTCTCTTGCAATAGACCTAGAAGAAATATTAAATACTTCAACTGGCACAGGTATGAAAATATAATGAATGCCAAAAACCCCAGTAAACAGAATGCATGAGATTTGATAATCAGTGGTTTATAGAATCTAAACATTTGAGTATAGATTAAAGAATCCTAATGCTTTAGATTTGGGAGACCTTGGAGGTAAAGATAGCATTGATCAGGAAAGAAAGCATGCTGGAGTAAGGAAGTGGACTTGAAGAGCCATGGTAGACTGTGCGTGGACTTGTTTAGCACATGCTTCCTGTGATACATGCAAAGGAGATACACAGAACCAAACTGGGAGTCAGCAGGTGGAGCCTAGGAGACAGGTG
This sequence comes from Sciurus vulgaris, assembly GCF_902686455.1. NCBI lineage: Eukaryota > Metazoa > Chordata > Mammalia > Rodentia > Sciuridae > Sciurus > Sciurus vulgaris. The sequence goes on from NC_136468.1 coordinate 30,186,667, forward strand.
GATGTGGCTCGAGTTATACCTTTTAGAATAATCAACAACACATGAAGACAGAAGGAAACAAGGCTACAGCTAAGAAGAGCAGAATCCTAAGAAATATAATAGAAGCTTGAAGGCAGGATAGAATTAAAAAAAAAAAAAGAAGAAGAAATTTGAAATCCAACCCCTCTTTTGATCTTTTCATGCATAGAGAAATAAGGTCAAATGTTCCTGTCTTCCTAATGACAACTTTGAATTTCCATTACCATTAGGGAAAAAAATTAATTTTCCACATCATGCTGGATACTTGAAAAGATTATTTTTGAGCTAAATTGTTTCCACATCTACACTGAAAAGCTTGCAGTTTAAGGGACTATAAGGGCCTAGGCTTATGTCAGAACTTGAATTTCAAACCTCAGTTTTGCTACTTATCTAACCATGGAAAGTTACTGAAGTATTTTGCATGTTATTTTTTCCAACTTCAAAATGGATATGTCAAAATGATGTGTAAAACACTTGACATTGTACCTGGTACCTTGAAAGCATTCAATGTCAGTCATGATGCATTATTCTTATTACAGAGAAACATTTACGATTTTCAGAATAGGCCTTTGATTTCTTCCACTTTTTAAAATAGAATTTCCATGAAGTTGGGTTTTAAATCTAGTCACCATCACTTTGAAAAGGGTGACCAATGCAGTGTGAGAAATCTTCTTTTAATCTTGTTTAATGACATTTAAAAATCATTCTATGGAAAATATTAAAGGAGATAATTTCTCAAAGTTTTCTCTAAAAGTTTAAAGGATATTGTGCAAAAAGGAGGCATTTGGAATAAATTGTAATGCATCTTGAGTTGATAAACACTTCGATGTAGTACTTTTTTTAAAAATTGGACATTTTCATAAAAGTGGTTTTGGCTAATTGTAATGTTTATATAGATGATTTACTTTTTAAAAGTCATGGCATAGCATTAACAGTCACACTGAATCCTCAATTTTTAGAAGTAACTAAATGAGAAAATTGCTAGTTTATTTGCAGCTCATTATGGAAGCATTAGTCTTCATATCACAAAGAACATAAAAGCAAGCACAATTGGAACATGTCTCTATGACCAGCTTTAAAGAAGAATTCCAACACAGTCTTACTTCATTCACACCATAGTTGATTTTTACTGTTTTGTAGGTTACAAAGACCATACTCCTTAATGACTAGAAACTTTCTTCTGAACTGATGATGTGTTTTCTTACTTAAAAGATATTTCAGCTCACACAGCAAAGCCATAAAATGTCAGTAGACAGCTTGCAACATTTTATTCAATTATTTCTCTTCAGCATGCTAATATGTAGTAGGCTTAAAAAAATAATTCTAGAAGTGAATTCTGAAAATTACACTTGGGTAACCAATGAAATCTCACTTAACTAACTTGTGGTTGAGGGGAAATAACAAGTTTTAGAATTTCATTCTGAGATAATTTTTCTTCACAATTTTTATCCAAATTCATACTCTGGGATATTTATTAGAAAACACAACACTAATTATAAAAATGATATATTGAATCTTCCTAAAGGACACATTATTTCAAATATTCATGAATTCACTTCAATTTTTATGTGTTCTAAACTACAAAAGCTTGGACCTAAACTTAAGGCTTGCTGAAATAAGGCCAATTTTATATAAATAAAGATAAGTAGAGGCAAAAACATTAATTCCTAAAGTTGAAAAACAGACTCTGACTTAATATAAGAAATTCTTACACAGTTGAGACCTTCACATGGAGCTAATGGATCACATATTCGGAGAACTAGCCACACTAAGAAAACTGGTAAAGACCCAAAAGCTTTGATACAGGATCACTGACACATTGATTGGCAGTTAAAGGAGGTTCCCAGAGTCACCTTTCTTCCTTTGGTTGGTCTGTGATTTGATGCTTTCCTTAGTTTTTTTGGAGGACTAGCAGCCTCCTCGAAATTCTTGGCTCTTGGGCCAGCAAGTACCAACAAGGAGGTCACTCCTGCCAAGATGTCTGCCCATTGGTTCACTAACAGCCCAGGTATCTGTCCACTGGTGAGCAGAAATGAGGTCATGTCTTGGACCCAGTGCTTCTCATTCATGACACTGATTCCTCCAGGACACTGCCACAGCTTAATGCAGACATCTGAATGCTTCTCAACACTTGTTGGAAATAGGAAGAAAAATCTCTATCAGTTTCAGTTGAGACAACAGTTCTCATCTATGAAGGGCATATCACTTCAAAACTGGAGCTTGAGCTGTTTAATGTAAGTGCTACAAAAATAAAATAGATGATGTCAAGAAATGAGGTGGGGAATAAATATATGAATATACGTGTAGAAGAGAGAGATCCAGAAGGGAAAGTTTAAATGTTATTTAATTTTCTGTATCCTAGACTTGTATATACTGACACTACATATATGTGGTTTGCAGAGTTTCTTCTTATTATATGTCAGTTACTTCCACTCTTTCATGACTCATTCACAAATGTGTTAAAGAGATAGCATTATTACCCAGTTCAATAGGTAAGAAGCTAAGGGGTAGGAGCCAAAGTGAAGGGCTAGGAAGTAATGAAGTCAAATTGACCCTTATCCATTTGCTCCAGGACTCTGCAGAGATGCTGCAGAGATTTAATGATGGGGAGGACACTCATGGGGCTGTGCAAATGGTAGACCTTCTACTCTGCTCCACTGTTCTGAGCAAAGGGAAGGATACACTTGAATTTACAGCTCATTTTGGCCTGTGGTGAATGACCTTGGACTGCAAGTTGTCTCTTCTTCATGCTCTAAGATCCTTGAAGGAAAAGCAGTCCTGGGAAAGGGAAATGATTTCATTCCTCTGCTGCTGCAGTTTAGTAGAGACAGTTTATCGCAAGTCTGGTTTTTATAGAGTAATGCCAGATTGATTCATGTTCTTTCCTACAAGGAAAAGAATGGAAGAAAACATTATTTAAAGAGGAAATATTCCTAAAGTCAGTGGGAAATGAATAGGATTTTTAAAAAGGTTAAAATTTTTCTCCTTTGACATTTTCTGCTATGTTGACATTTTCTGTGGAGTTTGGTTGGGGGTAAGACCTTTTCTGTTTTGCTTTGTTTTTGTTTGTCTTAAACAAATCAAGCCCTTTGTTTTAAAATACTTCTATTTCTTTCCTTTCCATTTTAGAGGAAGCATGTCTTCCTAAGAAAGCACTAAATCATTTTTATTTGGTTGAAGGTTAAAATATAGTCATTGAAATGATTTATGCAATTCTTTTTGTTTCAAATATATGCATCCCAGAAGAGATAGATAGATTTCCCTGTTTTAAAAGATTTTAAGTTTTTCGCTCCTGAAAAGAAGTATGATTTTATGAACAGTGGAATTATGTTTATGTTTGTACATTTCATGCAATTTTGTTGAATCTTCTTTTCACAGGCATGATGGATAATTCAGGTCAGAACTCCCCTTTGGTACAAGAAATATCAAATGAAATTTTATGCAGGAGCACATATGAAAGCTTCCTGGGTCACACTGCATGGTTCTATATTCCAGTGACTCCTGTACTAGTAGTCACAAAGACCCAGTTGTGTGTATGGTTGCCTGACTGCATAATTTCATGGTTTAAGAGTCAAAGAATTATAGAATTTCAGTAATTGAAGGAACTATTAGCTGGTTTTAGTGTTTCTGTAGAATAAAGCAAACCTGTTTTATTATGTTTTTGTCAGCTCTTTTTAAGAAATCAACATTTGGCATTTACAAAACAGGAAATACCTTGTGTGATCTTTCCCTTGTAGATGTGCCCCATTGGCAACTATTTGAGTTTCCTTGGCCTATCAAAAGAAAGCACCACAAACAGGGTGGATTCAAAACACAGAATCTTATTCTCTCACAGTTCAGGAGGCCAGAGTGCAAAATCCAAGTGTTCACTGCATTGGTTTTCTTCGAAGTCTATGATTGAATATTTATTCTTTACCTCTCTCCTTGCCTCTGGTGGTTGCTATAATACTTGGTGTTCCTTGGCTTATAGAAACATTGTTTAAACCTCTGCTCCAAATTTAGATGCATTTCTCTACCTTGAGTTCTGCGGCTCAAACTTCCCTCTTTTAAGGACATTAATCACTGGACTAGGGCCCACCCAAACCCAATATGACCACACTTTAAATTGCTCACATCTGCAAAGACTAAATAAGGACATAATCATAGGTACTGGGGTTAGGACATTAACATGTAGTTTTGGGTGACAATTTAATCTACTCTAGCACCCAATATGACACATTAAAAGTGATATCCTGTGCTAGGACTGAGTCCATGGTTGAAGGGACAGTCAGTAAAATGCCATTTGTGCATTAGTTTCATTACTGAAAATCTTAAAGAATTTAAAATATTTTATTTCTCAGGAATATTGACTTGAAATAGTTCAGCAGTATATTGGTACATCAATACTCCTGCATCACATGGTGACTTCATACTATTGATGTATGTTATAATAAGATTAAAAGCTGGTATTTTTAATGGTCTAAGTAGTTTGTAGGTATTAAGAAAATGAGTCAGAATGTACATGTGGCCAGAAGAAGGGTTCTGAACTCAGCGATTCTCATTCCCCAAGTCTGCTTGAAGACATTGAGGCTGGTCCCAGAGGTAAGAAGAGGAAATAGTTTAAAGAGATTGGGGCTTATTACTGAGAGCCCTGGGTGACTTCACTCTTGGACAGGGACAGCTCCACCCTGGAATCTTATCCAGCTAGTGACACTTTGAAATGCTTATATGAAGACTTCTTTAGATCCTCAGCCCAGAGGTGCCCAGAGCTGTGCAGAGGTTCATTTGTGGATTAGGGACCTGCATCTTAGGGTCTATCTCTGGGAAAAAGAGAAAGTGAAATAGGGTGGGAAGATTCCACTGGCATAGGGCTGTACCAATAAAGGGAAAATTAGCAGATGGTTTGCAAACAACTCACTGAGAAAGGAGGAACAATGCCGCAACCAGGACTCTACACGTCATGAGAGACTAATGGTGTACATTGTGAAACTATTGAGAAACCATAACTTGATTGGTAAGGGAAACACCTATAGATATTACTACACCACCAAAACTTTCTTCTGCCATGGTCAGATCATGTGCCTATGTAATAGAGAATCAGGGATAGCTTGCTGGACTCTTCATTGGAGAGTTTTCCCCAGGTGTCAGGGGCAGGGGGAGGGGGAGAGTTGAGCCAAGTAAAGTATTTCACTCTAATGAAGCAGGTTGCATCTGTAATACTGAGGACAAGTCAGGTATGATTGTTATTCTTTGAAACCTCTAAAATTGTTTGTAAACTTCACATAACATTCTTGTATGTGCTTTTTCTGGAGTTAAAACTTCTTAACTTGCAACTGAAATTCCAAGGACTCCATGATAGAAAGGTTTAGAGCATCTAATTTATAGAAATGCAATGACCTGGCCCCTACCTTCTCCTATTTTTCTGACCTAAACTCTTTCTAATCTTTTTTGAGTTAAGTGAACATAATGAAATTTATTTCACTCTGGACTTCTGTTGTACATGGAAGCTCTACTCCCCTGGGTCTCCTCTACCAACCCTCATTCCCATGCACTTCTCCTTAGACTTCAAATCTTGAATTTCATCTTTTGATTTTAAAACAAAATTAGATTTTGATCTAATTTCATCTAAATTAGATTTCTGATTCTCCTCAACTCCCTACTCCCTTCAAAACACTTTATCAAAATATGTACATAATTTATTTTTAATCTATCTACCAAAGCACAGAGATCATGTCTATTTTATTTCCTTTCAAATTCCAAGTGCCTACCACAGTGCCCACATTGAAGGTATTCAGGAAATATTTTTGAATGCAAAATACATGGAGAAATGCCCTATAATATACACTAGATTATAGAACCATAGTTCTAAAAGACATTTCCAGATATTCATTTTTTCAGCTACATTAGCAATTATTTGTGTTGATGAAATCAGTGACCATACTCATAATTAGAGATTAATTTACCTTTGCAAAACAAGTTTCTTAAAGTTACATTTTTTTAAAACCCAGATATTAGCAACCAGTGAAGTAACTCCTAAACTGAAGTGAAAATTGGGGAATATTTCTTTCAACTTCATATAACTTGTAAAAAGTAAGATAATCCAGGATATTCCTTCATACCAATATCCACATTTCAGGTCACATAGAAAGACAGCATATTTTGTAACTCCTTTATATTTCAATAATCTCAAACCTAATGCATATTGACTCCTGTAACAATGCACTCACAAAGAGGAGATCAGGGAATCAGGGAAGACTGACTTCATACCAATTTGATTCACTGACAGTTTTCAAGGGTGAAATTTGTGTGTCTTTTTTTTTTTTTTTTTTTTTTGGAAAGAGAAATCTATGCCTACTGACATTTAGTACTTTCAGCTATTGACTCTAAATACTTCTACATTTCCACATTCAGTCAGATAGGATATGTGAATCTATATCTTTGTTCTTATATGACTTCAGGTTTTTCCTTCTTTCTCATTAGCAGTCCTTGTCAGAAGAGTGTTAACCTTGAAGGATTTGACTATTCATCCAATTCTTAAACCCAGCACAGTAGTCAGTGATGTAATGGCATTTCAATTTAAGCAACAGAACTCTTGCTTTCTATAGATTGTTGTTCTTTCACGTAAAATATATTGAAAATGCATCAGAAAGGATTTAGTTAAAGCTTGATTACCTAAGGAGTATTTCACAGAAAGATTTTTTTTTCCAGTTCATTGCTTTAAGAAATGTTCTAATTTTTCAGTCAAATGAGGCCTCAGCTAATTGCACAATTTACTTAGATTACAGCTATACCTATAGACTTCTGAGTTCAATAAAGTATTTTAGGAGAAAGTTTTATATTTGTTTATTCATGACCTAATTTTCTACAGACAATATAAGAAACTACACTTAAAAATAATATTGTTCTTGACCAAATCACTATAAAATAACTATAAAATATTAAATATGCAGATAAATAAAACCCCCAAATTAAAGTATGCTCTAAAGAAACTCTGATGAACAACATTTTGGTGAAATACTTTTATACATTTGAATTATTTATGCTATTTTTAACTGAAAAGAGAAAATTATGTATTTTTATGGTGTGCAATCTGATATTTTGGTGTAAATATTCATTATACTATGGATAAATTAAGCCATCTAACATATGTGTTACCTCACATACTGTAATAATCTGTTTTCCATTGCTACCACAAAATACCTGAGACTGGGTAATGTAAAACAAGAGGTTTATTTTAGCTTACAGTTTTGGAGGTCCAAGAGCATGGTGCCAACATCAGCTCAGCTCTAATGAAGTCCTCCTTGTTGACATCACATGGTAGATGGAATTTAGGCAGGAACATATGTGAGAGGAAGAGAACTCATGGTGAGATGCCCCAGAAGCCAGAGAATGGAGAGGGGCTGGGTTCACTCTTTCTTAACAACTCTCTCTGCCAAGAGCTAACTGGGGTTCCATGAGAACTACCGGACTCTTCCAAGCGCAATGCCCCTAATGACCTAATTATCTGCCACTAGGACCCACCTCTTAAAGTCTTGTGACCTCAGCTCCTCTGCACTGACAGCTAATCCTCTAACACATGTACCTCTGGGGCTAAACCACATCCACACTATACCACGTGCTGATGTGGATGTATAATTTTGGTGAGAACCATTTCAATCTACACTCTTTATCAATTTTTAAAAGCACACGTATCATTAACTGTACTCTTCATAAGATACAGAGACTCTCTTTTATTCCACTTATCTGAAATTTTGTACTTTTACCAACAGTTCACCACCCTCTGACCTCTAGTAACCATGGTTTTAGTCTCTGTTTCTGTGAATTAAATTGTTTCTGCAAAATGAATTTCCAGTGTGGATAATTTTTCAAACTTGTTAAAAAGTATGTATTGAAACTTGATTATTGTGATTAAATCAAATGTGATTTTTTTTTCAATAAGTGAATTATTCAAGAATAAAGCCAAATCAACTAAAAAAAAATTGGAAGAGTATCTTACTCCAAAAGCTTTTACCTAGAAAAAAATTAAAACAACAACAACAACAACAACAACAAAACTCAGTTCTTCAGATCATGTCACCTTAATTACGATTATGGTCAAATTTCATGAGGGCAAAGATATTTTAGTTTTATTCACTACTTAATTGCCTGTGCCCAGAACAGAACCTACTACATACTAAACAATCATGTATTGAATATTGAATGAATGGATTAATCAAACAAGTATAATAAAACTATGAATTGCATGCAGATTATATCTCTTTGGGCAGTATAAGTATGAATAAACAAAATTTATTTATTCAGCATCTTTTGTGTTTGGAGCCCACAGATATTTGCCTCTGGTTTACAACATGAAGAAACCAGGGCTCTTAATATTGGTCTCTGTTTTGTTTTGCTCTGTTAGTTCAGCAACATTAAGAACAGGATTCAGTCACACAAATGAAAGCTGAGTCACAGGTCATCTATGATATTTTTTAACTAAATATATTGAAAACTGAGATCTACATTTCACACATGACTTACTTGGCAATGATTCTTGAAACAGAAAGTGATTACAAATTTAAAGAAACTCACTGACATGCTTTATGTGTCACATTGCACCTGTCCCTGATTGGTGTGCCCTCTGGGTTATTTGCTAATTTAAATGCATTTTCATTGAGTTTCTCCATCTATTAGCCTCTGGGCTTGTTTTTACTTTCTGTTTAGGTTGGATGAAGACAATTTAAAATAATATTTCCCTTGGGTTCAACTTGAAATGAAAGTTAACCAATTGGAAAGTGTCATTCTGGAATTCGTTGGACCCAAAATTCATCAAACTATTTGGTTACATGTTGGGGATTTTTTGTTTTTGCTTTTTTTTTTTTTTTTTTTTGTCATCCAGAAAGCCCCCTGTAACTCTTGAGTGCTATGTGACACTTCCGTGTTGTCCCTCCAGCAGAAGAATGCAAAGACAAGCTAGCAAAAATAGGCCAGGGGTTGGTAGGTAATAGCTCAGAGGGGAGCCTTTGCAACTTCATTGTGGAAAACGCCAGTTTTGCTGTAAATATCATGCAAGGTCTTAAAGATTTTCATTAGTCTCCAGTCCAATAGAACTTTGTCTACAAAATCAGGTAGGCTGCTCACAGTGGTAGTTGCTAATTTTGATCTTAAATGTTGCATTAAAATGTTGATTCTCATTTACCTCTAGTCCTGGTCTTCACTCCCCTCCTAACCAGAGAGCAAAGATCATACTGAGGTCCCTGATGAATGAGTGTTCTGGTCTCAATCATCATTCCTGTTTCTTTATTTAACTCCCTGTTTACTTTCTTTTTTTTTTTTTTTTAACTTTTTTTTTTTGTAAACAACTCTTTTAAAACCAGTAAACAAAATGACACCTCTACTCAGTTTTAGACTTGAGAAGTTGACATTTTATCTTATCCCTAAAGACCAGAGATATGAGAGCTGTCAGTCTTCAGGTTCAAGATTTCTCCCTGTATCCACCTTATCTTGAAGCTCCACATTGGTTTTACTTGAAGGACTTGTGTTCTTAATAGAGACTTGCAGCTGAAATACTGTTACAGTGCAAAATATGGGTGAATTAGGCCTTGGGCAAGTCATTCTCTTACATGGAATTCTGATTTTTTCAGTGCACTGATAAAGCATTCTGTACAATAAAAGACTATCTTTACATAAGTGGTGCCAGTGGTGAATCACTAACCACTTAAAGCTGACCACCAGAATGGAAGAAGCAGACTCCAAAAGGAAATATGGCATACGAATGGTAGAATACCGTTACTAAAGTGTTCTGACAGATGAAAACTTGAAGGTCATTACTTGAAGTTTGCAAATATTTTGAAAGCACAATATTGTATAAAGGGGTCAAATTTTTTCCCATTCTGGAAAAATTGTGGAAAATATAGATGAAGCAGCCAGAATTCTTGGATAAGCTGCATTTCTATCTAGCTATATGCCACACTGCAAACACTTAACTTCTCTTGGCTTCAAATTACTCAGTTCTACATAATTTTTATATTAGTTCCTGATTATAAAGACAATTTATTTATCGAATGTGTTGTGTAAGAAACTGACAGTCATTAATATATCCGTATGACATTCAGGGAGGAAACAAGACAGATAAACATAGGCTCTCTATTTCCTTCTCCACAAAATAAGAAAATTGCTGTTGGTGTATTCATAATTCTCAAGTATATTATGATTAGCAATGACTTTAAAAATAAAAGGATATTAGAATATTTAGTGACATCATAGGTAGAGTTACAATATGAAAATAGACTTTTGGGATCGTTTACAGTTTTGTACTTTAAAAAGCTACATTCTAACTGGGACTAAATCTACCCTGTCATTTTCACCCATACCCTGTCCCCCCACAATAAAAAAAAAAAGTAATAGAAAAGGAAATTATCCTTCAAGCTTGTGAATCCTAATGCCATGCTATTCTGCTAACCTATCCATGGATTTATGGTAAATCGTGCATTCAAATTAAATTACAAGATTTTTATTTCCATCTGTGGTAGGTTGAATTACTTGCTCCAATTTCTATTTCCTATCCACACCTGTATCATGACCTCATGTAGGGTACAGTATATATTCCCAACCTTTGACTTTGGACTTGACCATATCACTTTCCTGCTACTGGGATGTCAGTGGATATGACCTGGGAGAAGCATTGAAATGTGCTTGCACACTGAAGATGATCCTCTTGCCTGTCACCCTGAGAAGAACATGCTCCCTGCAGCTGCTCTTCCAGAAAGGTAAAGAAGTATGTGAGGGGGAGGTTTTTAAAGATGGTGGAATAGAGAAGGTCACTTTCCTGGCTGCTCTGTGGCATGAAATCAAGTAAGCAGACAGGCAGTTATTCAGCAAGGTGGATGAATGAAAAAACAAAGTGGGGAGGAACTTTACTGGAATTTAATACTGAACACTCAAAGCCGGGCGGGGACTCAGGAGGTTAGGTACAATAAAATGAGGAAGAAATGCCCAGTGCCACAGCCACTGCTGAGGCCAGAGTGGTCCCTCAACTTGCAAAGTAGAGGAAAGAGGAAATTAAAGGAATCCCAAAATTTCAGGAGAACTGATGCATGTCTGGGTACAGAGAGTTTAGAGACCAAAGACACTGCCTGTCTAAACTGAAAGGTGTACTGCACAATATCCTTGTATGTTAAAGAAACTGCATCTCTCCTGACAGCATATGGAGGACAGAGGAAGGATCCATTTTTGCAGTGGTGTCATAGGGACCAGCAGCTGAGAGAACTGATTCCTGACACACTCAAGTTTGGTCCAAAATACAGGCCTGGCAAACCCACACAGCACAACGTAGAGTGTTCCTAAGTAAGCAGGAGAAGAATCAAGCGTGGAGAAAGGTTTATGCAGTTGACAACTGGTCATGGAAACTCACCAGGCTCTCCCTCTCTCTCTCCAATCCAGCTGCTTACAGGACGAGCTGGAAAAGATGTGCCTGAGCAGGGTTTCGAAGAGATGGGAGCTGGAGAGATTGAGTTTGGAGACGAACCCTATACCAGGAAACATGGGTTCTGCAGCTGATGGAGTGGGCTAAGAATCGACTCCCCCATCACACTAGTGGAACCCAGGGGAGATCCCTGAGGTGCGATCTTCCAGCATGGACTGGAAATTGCTGGGCCCTGGAGGTGTATTGATTTACACTTTCCAGAAAAATGAGCATTCAGCCAAGAGTCAGAGCCTACCTAAGCATAAACCCCACCTCCAGGAATTCCACATACGGGATTAACTCTCTCACTCCAGCAACCCTACATTGAGGGTGGAACAAGCATCATATTCCAGATTAACCCACCTAACTGCTGAGAAGGGAAGTTAAGAATCTTTAGAACTCCAATGAAAACACTTCTTTAACTTTTCATCAAGATTTTTTTCCTGTTCTTTGTTTAATTGTGACCTTAATTGTTCATGTACATTTATACATATTAATATTTGTTCTTTTCTCATCTCTAGCATTTTTGAAACCAGCTGTTTTTCATGGATCAGTTTTTTGAGTACTAGGATGTTAGATTAGTATATTTCATTTTGTTTTGTATTCTTTTATTTTTTGTACTGCTACTTTGCTGAATTCACTTATGAGTTCTAGAAGTTTTCTGATGGAGTTTTTTGGGTCTTCTAAATATAGAATCATGTCCTCTGCAAATAGGGATAGTTTGAGTTCTTTTCCTATTCATATCCCTTTTTTTTTTTTTTTTTATTTTTTTTATTGTAAACAAATGGGATACATGTTGTTTCTCTGTTTGTACATGGCGTAAAGGCATACCATTTGTGTAATCATAAATTTACATAGAGCAATGTTGTTTGATTCATTCTGTTATTTTTTCCCCTTCCCCCCACCCCTCCCACCCCTCTTTACCCTCTATACAGTAGTTCCTTCCTGCATACTTGCCCCCCTCCCTAACCCTAACTCTAACCCTTCCCTCCCCCCCATTATGTGTCAACCTCCACTTATTAGCGATATCATTCGTCCTTTGGCTTTTTGAGATTGGCTTATCTCACTTAGCATGATATTCTCCAATTTCATCCATTTGCCTGCAAATGTCATAATTTTATCATTCTTTATGGCTGAGTAATATTCCATAGTATATATATACCACAGTTTCTTTATCCACTCATCAATTGAAGGGCATCTAGGTTGGTTCCACAGTCTGGCTATTGTGAATTGAGCAGCTATGAACATTGATGTGGCTGTATTTCTGTAGTATGCAGATTTTAAGTCCTTTGGGTATAGGCCAAGGAGTGGGATAGCTGGGTCAAATGGTGGTTCCATTCCAAGTTTTCTAAGGAATCTCCACACTGCTTTCCAGAGTGGCTGCACTAATTTGCAGCCCCACCAGCAATGTAAGAGTGTACCTTTCTCCCCACATCCTCGCCAACACCTGTTGTTGCTCGTATTCTTGATAATCGCCATTCTAATTGGGGTGAGATGGAACCTTAGGGTGGTTTTGATTTGCATTTCTCTTATTACTAGAGATGTTGAACATTTTTCCATATGTTTGTTGATTGCTTGTAGATCTTCTTCTGTGAAGTGTCTATTCATTTCCTTAGCCCATTTGTTGACTGGACTGTTTGAATTCTTGGAGTAGAGTTTTTTGAGTTCTTTATAGATTCTGGAGATTAGTGCTCTATCTGAAGTATGATTGGCAAAGATATTCTCCCACTCTGTAGGCTCTTTCTTCGCATTGCTGATAGTTTCCTTTGCTGAGAGAAAGCTTTTTAGTTTGAATCTATCCCAGTGGTTGATTCTAGCTTTTATTTCTTGTGCTATGGGAGTCCTGTTAAGGAAGTCTGGTCCTAGACCAACAAGATGAAGATTTGGACCTACTTTTTCTTCTATAATCTGCAGGGTCTCTGGTCTGATTCCGAGGTCCTTAATCCATTTTGAGTTTAGTTTCGTGCATGGTGAGAGATATGGGTTTAGTTTCATTCTGTTACATATGGATTTCCAATTCTCCCAGCACCATTTGTTGAAGAGGCTATCTTTTCTCCATTGCATATTTTTGGCCCCTTTGTCTAGTATGAGAAAATTGTATTTATTTGGGTTTGTGTCCGTGTCCTCTATTCTGTACCATTGATCTACCTTTCTATTTTGGTACCAATACCATGCCGTTTTTGTTACTATTGCTTTGTAGTAGAGTTGAAGATCTGGTATTGCGATACCCCCTGTTTCACTCTTCCTGCTAAGGATTGCTTTAGCTATTCTGGGTTTCTTATTCTTCCAGATGAATTTCATAATTGCCTGCTCTATTTCTGTAAGGTACGTCATTGGGATTTTAATTGGAATTGCATTGAATTTGTATAGCACTTTAGGTAGTATGGCCATTTTGACAATATTAATTCTTCCTATCCAAGAACATGGAAGATCTTTCCATCTTCTAAGGTGTTCTTTAATTTCTTTCTTTAGTGTTGTATAGTTCTCATTGTAGAGGTCTTTCACCTCTTTTGTGAGATTGATTCCCAAGTATTTTATTTTTTTCGAGGCTATTGTGAATGGGGTAGTTTTCCTAATTTCTCTCTCTGAAGATTCATCACTTATGTATAAAAATGCGTTGGATTTATGGGCATTGATCTTGTAACCTGCTACTTTACTGAAATCACTTATGAGTTCTAAGAGTTTTCTGGTGGAATTTCCAGGTTCCTCTAAATATATAATCATGTCATCAGCGAACAGGGATAGTTTGAGTTCTTCTTTTCCAATTCGTATCCCTTTGATTTCTTTGGTTTGTCTAATTGCTCTGGCCAGAGTCTCAAGAACGATGTTGAATAGAAGTGGTGAAAGAGGGCATCCCTGCCTTGTTCCAGTTTTTAGGGGGAATGCTTTCAGTTTTTCACCATTTAGAATGATATTAGCCATGGGCTTAGCATAAATGGCCTTTACAATATTAAGGAATGTTCCCACTATCCCTATTTTTTCTAGTGTTTTGAGCATGAAGGGGTGCTGTATTTTATCAAATGCTTTTTCTGCATCTATTGAAATAATCATGTGATTCTTGACTTTAAGTCTATTAATATGGTGAATTACATTTATTGATTTCCTGATGTTGAACCAACCTTGCATCCCTGGGATGAAACCCACTTGATCATGGTGCACTATCTTTTTAATATGTTTTTGTATGCGATTTGCTAAAATTTTGTTGAGAATTTTTGCGTCGATGTTCATTAAGGATATTGGTCTGAAATTTTCTTTCCTTGATGAGTCTCTGTCTGGTTTAGGTATCAGTGTGATATTGGATTCATAGAATGAGTTTGGGAGGGTTCCCTCCTCTTCTATTTTATGGAATACTTTGAGAAGTATTGGAATGAGCTCTTCCTTAAAGGTTTTGTAGAACTCGGCTGAGAACCCATCTGGTCCCGGACTTTTCTTTGTTGGTAGGCTTTTGATGACTTCTTCTATTTCAGTACTTGAAATTGGTCTATTTAAATTGTTTATGTCCTCCTCATTCAGTTTAGGCAATTCATATGTCTCTAGAAACCTGTTGATGTCTTCGAAATTTTCTATTTTGTTGGAGTATAGATTTTCAAAATAGCTTCTAATTATGTTTTGTATTTCCATCCTGTCTGTAGTGATATTTCCTTGTTCATTCCGAATTTTAGTGATTTGGGTTTTCTCTCGTCTTCTCTTTGTTAGTGTGGCTAAAGGTTTATCAATTTTGTTTATTTTTTCGAAGAACCAACTATTTATTTTGTCAATTTTTTGTATTGTTTCTTTTGTTTCAATTTCATTGATTTCAGCTCTGAGTTTAACAATTTCCTGTCTTCTACTACTTTTGGTGCTGTTCTGTTCTTCTTTTTCTAAGGCTTTGAGCTGTAGTGTTAGGTTGTTTATTTGTTGAGTTTTACTTCTTTTATTAAATGCGCTCCATGAAATAAATTTCCCTCTAAGTACTGCTTTCATAGTGTCCCAGAGGTTTTGATATGATGTTTCTTTGTTCTCATTTACCTCTAAGAATTTTTTAATTTCCTTCCTAATATCTTCTGTTATCCATTCATCATATAATAGCATATTGTTTAATCTCCAGATGTTGGAATAGTTTCTGTGTTTTACTCTTTCATTTATTTCTAACTTCAATCCATTATGATCTGATAGAATACATGCTAGTGTCTCTATCTTCTTGTATTTGCTAACATTAGCTTTGTGGCATAATATATGGTCTATTTTAGAGAAGGATCCATGTGCTGCTGAGAAAAAAGTGTATTCACTCTTGGTTGGATGGAATATTCTATAAATGTCTGTTAAGTCTAAATTATTGATTGTGTTGTTGAGATCTATGGTTTCTTTGCTCAATTTTTATCTGGAAGATCTGTCCAGTGGTGAGAGCGGCGTGTTAAAATCACCTAGTATTATTGTGTTGTGGTCTATTTGGTTTCTGAAATTGAGAAGGATTTGTTTGACATACATAGATGAGCCACTGTTTGGGGCATAGATGTTTATGATTGTTATATCTTGCTGATTTATGCTTCCCTTAAGCAGTATGAAATGACCTTCTTTATCCCTTCTGACTAACTTTGGCTTGAAGTCCACATTATCGGAAATGAGGATGGATACTCCAGCTTTTTTGCTGAGTCCATGTGCATGGTATGTTTTTCCCCATCCTTTCACCTTTAATCTATGGGTATCTTTTTCTATGAGGTGAGTCTCTTGCAGGCAACATATTGTTGGATCTTTCTTTTTAATCCAGTCTGCCAGTCTATGTCTTTTGATTGATGAATTCAGGCCATTAACGTTCAGGGTTATTATAGAGAAATGATTTGGTTTCCCGGTCATTTGGTTCATTTTTAAAATTTTGTTTATTTATTTGTTTGACACAACTTGTTTCCTCCTTTATTTGACAATTCCTTTAGGATAATTCCTCCCTTTGCTGATTTGCTTCTTTGTTTTTCATCTCTTCCTCATGGAATATTTTGTTGAGAATGTTCTGTAATGCTGGCTTTCTTTTTGTAAATTCTTTTAGCTTTTGTTTATCATGGAAGGATTTTATTTCATCGTCAAATTTGAAGGTAAGTTTTGCTGGGTATAAGATTCTTGGTTGGCATCCATTTTCTTTCAGGGCTTGAAAAATGTTGTTCCAGGACCTTCTAGCTTTTAGGGTCTGGATTGAAAAATCTGCTGATATGCGTATTGGTTTCCCCCTGAATGTAATTTGGTTCTTTTCTCTCACAGCCTTTAAAATTCTGTCTTTATTTTGAATGTTAGGTATTTTCATTATAATGTGCCTTGGTGTGGGTCTGTTGTAATTTTGTGTATTTGGAGTCCTGTAAGCCTCTTGAACTTGATTTTCCATTTCATTCTTCAGATTTGGGAAATTTTCTGATATTATTTCATTGAATAGGTTGTTCATTCCTTTGGCTTGTTTCTCTAGGCCTTCCTCAATCCCAATAATTCTTAAATTTGGCCTTTTCATGATATCCCATAGTTCTTGTAGATTCTGTTCATGATTTCTTACCATCTTCTCTGTTTGTTCAGCTTTGTTTTCAAGGTTAAATATTTTGTCTTCAATGTCTGAGGTTCTGTCTTCCAGGTGTTCTATCCTATTGGATATGCTTTCTATGGAGTTCTTAATTTGGTTTATTGTTTCCTTCATGTCAAGGATTTCTGTTTGGTTTTTTTTCAATATCTCTAACTCTTTATTGAAATGATCTTTTGCTTCCTGTATTTGCTCTTTTAACTGTCGATTGGTGCGATCAATCAATGCTTGCATTTGCTCTTTCATCTCATCATTCAATGCTTGCATATGCTCTTTCATCTCCTCGTTTGCTTCTCTGATCATTTTAATTATGTACATTCTGAACTCCTTTTCTGTCATTTCTTCTGCCATGCTGTCATTGGGTCTTATTGATGTAACATCTAGATTTGTTTGCAGCATTTTCTTTCCTTGTTTTCTCATGTTGTTCAGATGTCAGTGGACCACTGAGATATTGCAGATTTCCTCTGTTGATTTACAATGACCCTGAAGATTTCTATATATATCCCCTCTTAGCCTTCAGTAGGCTGAAGTCTTGGAGGAGGTTGATAATGCGGTGCTCCACAAGGAAGCTGCCTCTCTAGGAGTGGTGGCCTTCAGGTGGGGTATATTCCCTGCTAGTGGGCAGAGGTGCCTCCACTTGTTGACCAATGGTCATCCAAAGGGGACCTAGGCTGTGGGCTGAGGCAAGGCCTGTTTGGGCCTGAGTCTCTGGTTTTACCGTCCTTGTGGGAAACCTCACCCAGCAGGGAAGACTCACCCGGTGGGGAGGTCTCGCTGGTCAGTTTCCTCCTAGAGGTTCCCCTCAATTTACAGCTACTGCCTGGGCTGGGCTGCCTTCCTCTGCAAAGTTTCCAGGGGCCCGGCCCTACCTCCTGGGCCTGGGAGCCTCACCCTTCGCAGATGAATCTCCTTAGGCTGCCCCTCCTCAGAGAATTTGCCCATAGGCCTGGAACCTTCGCTCCGCCCTAAGCCTGTCTCTGTGCGGCTCTTCCACCCAGAAGCCTCCTAGATCCTGGGACCCTGCTCTGCACCTAATCGCCTGGCTGCGTGGCCCCTCCTCTGAGCAGCCACCTGTGGCCCCAAACAATCGCTCTGAGTCCCAGAGACCCGCCACAGGCCTCTTCCTCCAGACAGCCGCCCAGTATGCCGGTGCGGTCACTAGGAGTCCAAGAAACTCACTTCGTGCCTCCTCCTCCCACCAACCACCCGTAGCCCGGGGCAATCAATCACTCCGAGTCGAAGTGACCCTGCCCGTTCCTCCTCCTTCTCCAGATAACCCCCCGGGTGTTCAGGAGCAGTCCCTCTGAGTGGCTCTGAATCCACGTGACCCGCTGCACGGGTCCTCTGGGCAACCGCCCGGAGCTCTGGTGTGGTCCCTCAAGACCAAGCGTCCCACCACGCTTCTTCTCCAGGCAGCCCCCCTGTGTTCAGGAGCTGTCACTTTAAGACCAAACAACTCACCACTCGCCTTCTCCTCTGAGCAGCCGCCTGGAGCGCTAATGCAGTCACTGCGAGTCCAAAGGACCCGCCGCGCTCCTTCTCCTCCTTCTCCTACTCCTCCGGGCAGGCCCCGGGGTTCAGAAGTGGTCAGGGTCCAAACAGCTCGCCACGCAGCCCCTTCTCTGGCAACCGCCTGTAGTTCCCGTATAGTCACCCGAATCCAAGCGGCTGCTCCTCTTCCTCCTTGTCCTCAGGGCAGGCCCCGGGGTTCAGAAGCGTCGTTCTGATTCCAAACAGCTCGCCGCGCGGCTTCTCCTCTGGCAACCGCCTGCAGCTCTGGCGCAGTCTCTCCGAATCCAAGTGGCCACGCTCCTCTCCTCCTCCTCAGGGCAGGCCCCGGTGTCCTGAGTCCACACAGTTCTCCCCGCCACTCCTCCCCCGGGCAGCCGCCGGAGCCCCAGTGGCTGCTCCGAGTCCCAGCGCTGTGCCAAGCGGCCTCCTCTATGGCGCTCCAGCGGGGGGAGGGGCGTCTCGCCGGCAGTTCTACTTCACAAAGTTTCCTGCGTTCCGGGACCCCCGTCCCATCCGGGGTGCCCCCCCAGGGGGTGAGAGTCACCCGGCTACTTTGAGTTGGTCCCAAGTGTCTCAATATCTCCTCTCTTGAATCCTGAGTTCTGGAGCAACACGTAATGCAGCCACCCTCTAGGCCGCCATCTTGAAAACCCCATCTCATATCCCTTTAATTTCTTTTTTCTGTCTAATTGCTCTGGCTAGAGTTTCAAGGACTATGTTGGCGCTTCTGTCTAAATTTGAACCCATCAGTAGCAGAGAGCTCTACTCTTGGCCTCCTTAACTCGTCAATCCTCTTGAAGCCCACCTCCCTGAGCCACAGTGGAAAAGTACGTCCAGGCTGTAATCCAGGGCAAATACAATTTAGGGTTACAGTTATTCTTGTTATTCTTCTCTGGAGAATCATAATCTTTCACAGCCTATTGTTTAATTCCAGAAACAGTTACTTTTGTACTTTTTTGCCTGTTGCTCTGCCAAGTCCAGCAGCAGAAGTTCCATTTACTTTTTGTTATACTTTCCTCACCATATTCTTTTCCTGTCCTGACTTTTGACTAAATTTGTTCGATTTTTTTTTTTTTTGGTGATTTAAATAATATACAGTCCATTTCTATTAGAGTGAGGGTCATTTTCAAAAAATATTCCTACTTTGCTGGTTTTTAAACCTATATTTCTCTAGCAACATCAATCATTACAGAGTAACTGTGTTATTGTGATTTCCAGTGTTATCATTTACACCTGGAAAATCAAAATGAATCAACTAAAATTCACTCCATCTAACAAGGTAATTGAATAATTTGGCCACAAAATCAGGATCCTTTACATATACTGACATGTCTATGGGCTTCTGGTGGAGGATCCAGAGCAGCTCTAGGCACAGATCCTTGGGTTCCCTGAGCCTCTTTGGTTGAAGCAGAGGTGCCAACTGAAGATTTCTGAAGAAAGGAAGAACAGGATGAAGTCAGGATTGCAATCCAGGTGTCCCATAAATAAGAACTAAGGAACAAATGTTGCTGTGCAAAATAATGTAGCTGGCTATCATCTTTGTGGTTATGGACTTTGTATTTGTTTATTTTTTAAGAAAATACATTCTTCAATAATACCTCTGATTTTTGCCTCTGATTTTTGTTTTTATTTTGTTGTCGAGAGGTCTATATGTGCTTGTATGTGGGATTAAAGAATTGTTTCTTCCTACCTATCTTGGAAGAATAAGAAAGATTATTTTCTCCAAACACTGGTAAAGAAATATGACACTAATCTTTATCACTCCACTACCCTTGGAGTGATAAAGATTGTTCTGCTCTCTGTGGGCCTAATTACCACCTATGGATTAGATACCCCTCCAGGTATAATTCTAAATTGAATAACAGTCTCTGAGAAAAGTGCCATAGTACCTATTTTTTAATTTTTTATTTAATTTTTTTATTGTAAACAAATGGGGTACAATTTGTTTCTCTATTTCTACATGAAGTAGAGGCAAACCATTCGTGTAATCATACATTTACATAGGATAATAGTGTTTGATTCATTCTGTTGTTTTTTCCTTCTCCCCATCCCTCCCATCCCTCTTTTCCCTCTCTACAGTCCCTCCTTCCTCCATTCTTGCCTCCCTCCCACCCGCATTATGTGTCATCATCTGCTTATCAGTGAGATCATTCATCCTTTGGTTTTTTGAGATTGGTTTAACTCACTTAGCATGATATCCTCCAATTTCATCTAGTTGCCTGCAAATGCCATAATTTTATTATTCTTTATGGCTGAGTAATATTCCATTGTATACATATACACCACAGTTTCTTTATCCATTCATCAACTGAAGGGCATCTAGGTTGGTTCCATGATCTAGTTATTGTGAATTGAGCAGCTATGAACATTGATGTGGCTGTATCTCTGTAGTATGCTGATTTTAAGTCCTTTGGGTATAGGCCAAGGAGTGGGATAGCTGGGTCAAATGGTGGTTCCATTCCAAGTTTTCTAAGGAATCTCCACACTGCTTTCCATAGTGGCTGCACTGATTAGCAACCCCACCAGCAATATATGAGTGTACCTTTTTCCCCCACATCCTCGCCAACACCTATTGTTGCTTGTGTTCTTGATAATTGCCATTCTAATTGGGGTGAGATGGAATCTTAGGGTAGTTTTGATTTGCATTTCTATTATTACTAGAGATGTTGAACATTTTTCCATATGTCTGTTGATTGCTTATAGATCTTCTTCTGTGAAGTGTCTGTTCATTTCCTTAGCCCATTTGTTGATTGGTTTATTTGTATTCTTGGTGTAGATTTTTTGAGTTCTTCATATATTATGGAAATTGGTGCTCTATCCGAAGTATGAGTGGCAAAGATTTTCTCCCACTCTGTAGGCTCTCTCTTCACATTGCTGATAGTTTCCTTTGCTGAGAGAAAGCTTTTTAGTTTGAATCTATCCCAGTTATTGATTCTTGCTCTTATTTTTTGTGCTTTGTGAGTCATGGTAAGGAAGTCTGATCCTAAGCCAACAAGTTGAAGATTTGGACTTACTTTTTCTTCTATAAGATGCAGGGTCTCTGGTCTGATTCCAAGGTCCTTGATCCATTTTGAGTTGATTTTTGTGTGGGGTGAGAGAGGGGTTTAGTTTCATTCTGCTGCATAAGGATTTCCAGTCTTCCCAGCACCATTTGTTGAAGAGGCTATCTTTTCTCCATTGCATATTTTTGGCACCTTTGTCTAATATGAGAAAATTGTATTTATTTGGGTTTGTGTCCATGTCCTCTATTCTGTACCATTGATCCACCTGTCTATATTGGTACCAATACCATGCCGTTTTTGTTACTATTGCTTTGTAGTAGAGTTGAAGATCTGGTATTGCGATACCCCCTGCTTTGCTCTTTCTACTGAGGATTGCTTTAACTATTCTGGGTTTCTTGTTCTTCCAGATGAATTTCATAATTGCTTGCTCTATTTCTGTAAGGTACATCATTGGAATTGCATTGAATCTGTATAGCACTTTTGGTAGTATAGCCATTTTGACAATATTAATTCTTCCTATCCAAGAACATGGGAGATCTTTCCATCTTCTAAGGTTTTCTTTAATTTCTTTCTTTAGTGTTCTGTAGTTCTCATTGTAGAGGTCTTTCACCTCTTTTGTTAGATTGTTTCCCAAGTATTTTACTTTTTTCAAGGATATTGTGAATGCGGTAGATTTCCTAACTTCTCTTTTTGAGGATTCATCACTTATGTATAAAAATACCTTAGATTTATGAGCATCGATCTTGTATCCTACTATTTTACTGAATTCACTTATGAATTCTAAACATTTTCTGGTGTAATTTCCTGGTTCCTCTAAATATATAATCATGTCATCAGCAAATAGGGATAGTTTGAGTTCTTCTTTTCCTATTCGTATCCCTTTAATTTCTTTGGTCTGTCTAATTGCTCTGGCTAGAGTTTCAAGGACAATGTTGAATAGAAGTGGTGAAAGAGGGCATCCCTGCCTTGTTCCAGTTTTTAGGGGGAATGCTTTCTGTTTTTCACCATTTAGAATGATATTAGCCATGGGCTTAGCATAGATGGCCTTTACAATGTAAAGGAATGCTCCCACTATCCCTATTTTTTCTAGTGTTTTGAGCATGAAGGGGTGCTGTATTTTATCAAATGCTTTTTCTGCATCTATTGAAATAATCATGTGATTCTTGACATTAAGTCTATTGATATGGTGAATGACATTTATTGATTTCCTGATGTTGAACCAACCTTGCATTCCTGGGATAAAACCTACTTGATCATGGTGAACTATCTTTTTAATATGTCTTGTATGTGATTTGCTAAAATTTTTTGAGAATTTTTGCATCAATGTTCATTAAGGATATTGGTCTGAAATTTTCTTTCCTTGATATGTCTCTGTCTGGTTTAGGTATCAGGGTGATATTGGCTTCATAGAATGAGTTTGGAAGGGTTACCTCCTCTTCTATTTCATGGAATACTTTGAGGAGTATTGGAATGAACTCTTCTTTAAACATTTTGTAGAACTCATCTGAGAAACCCTTGGTCCCAGACTTTTCTTTGTTGGTAGGCTTTTGAGACTTCTTCTCTTTCATTGCTTGAAATTGATCTATTTAAGTTGTGTATGTCCTCCTGGTTCAGTTTAGGTAATTCATGTGACTCTGGAAACCTGTTGATGTCTTCGAAATTTTCTATTTTGTTGGAGTATAGATTTTCAAAATAGCTTCTGATTATGCTTTGTATTTCAATCATGTCTGTCATGATATTTCCTTGTTCCTTCTGAATTTTAATAATTTGAGTTTTCTCTCCTCTTTGTTAATGTGGCTAAGGGTTTATCAATTTTGTTTATTTTTTCAAAGAACCAACTTTTTTTTTCAATTTTTTCTATTGTGTCTTTTGTTTCAATTTCACTGATTTCAGCTCTGATGTTAATTATTTTCTGTCTTCTACTACTTTTGGTGTTGCTGTGTTCTTCTTTATCTAGGGCTTTGAGCTGTACTGTTGGGTCATTTGTTGAGTTTTTTTTTTTTTTTTAATTGAATGCACTCCATGAAATAAATTTTCCTGTAAGTACTGCTTTCATAGTGTCCCAGAGATTTTGATATAATATATCTTTGTTCTCGTTTACTGCTAAGAATTTTTTTATTTCCCCCCTGATGTCTTGTGTTATCCATTCATCATTCAATAGTGTATTATTTAATCTCCAGGTGTTGGAGTATTTTGTTTTTTACATTGTCATTTATTTCTAATTTCAATCCAGTAAGATCTGATGGAATACAAGGTAGTATCTCTATCTTCTTGTATTTGCTAACATTAGTTTTGTGGCATAATATATAGTCTATTTTAGTGAAGGATCCATGTGCTGCTGAGAAGAAAGTGTATTTGTTCTTTGTTGGATGGTATATTCTATATGTGTCTGTTAAGTCTAAATTATTGACTTTGTTATTAAGATCTATGGTTTCTTTGTTCAATTTTTGTTTGGAAGATCTGTCCAGTGGGGCGAGAGTTGTGTTAAAGTCATCTATTGTGTTGTGGTCTATTTGATTCCTGAAATTGAGAAGGATTTGTTTGATGTACATGAATGAGCCACGGTTTGGGGCATAGATATTTATGATTGTTATGTCTTGCTGATTTATGCTTCCCATAAGCAATATGAAATGTCCTTCTTTATCCCTTCTAACTAACTTTGGCTGAAGTCCACATTATCTAATATGAGGATGGATACTCTGACTTTTCTTCTGAGCCCATGTGAATGGTATGTTTTTTCCCATCCTTTCACCTTTAGTCTGTGGGTATCTCTTTCTATGAGATGAGTCTCTTGCAGGAAGCATATTGTTGGATCTTTCTTTTTATTCCAATCTGCCAGTCTATGTCTTTTGATTGATGAGTTCAGGCCATTAGCATTCAGGATTATTATTGAGATATGATTTGTATTCCTGGACATTTGGCTCATTTTTGGTTTTTGACACAACTTGGTTTCTCCTTTATTTGGTTGTTCCTTTAGGGTAGTTCCTCCCTTTGCTGATTTACATCATTACTTTACATCTCTTCCTCATGGGATATTTTGCTGAGAATATTCTGTAGTGCCAGCTTTCTTTTTGTAAATTCTCTTAGCTTTTATTTATCATGGAAGGATTTTCTTTCCTCTTCAAATCTGAAGGTTAGTTTTGCTGGGTACAAGATTCTTGGTTGGCATCTGTTTTCTTTCAGAGCTTGAAAAATGTTGTTCCATACCCTTCTAGGTTTTGGGGTCAGGGTTGAAAAATCTGCTGATATTCTTATTGGTTTCTCCCTGAATGTAATTTGATTCTTTTCTCTCGCAGCCTTTAAAATTCTGTCTTTATTTTGTATGTTAGGTATTTTCATAATAATGTGCCTTGGTGTGGGTCTGTTGTAATTTTGTGTATTTGGAGTCCTATAAGCCTCTTGTTCTTGATTTTCTATTTCATTCTTCAGATTTGGGAAATTTTCTGATATTATTTCATTGAATAGATTGTTCATTTCTTTGGTTTGTATCTCTGTGCCTTCCTCAATCCCAATAATTCTTAAATTTGGCCTTTTCATGATATCCCATAATTCTTGTAGATTCTGTTCACGATTTCTTACCATCTTCTCTGTTTGGTCAATTTTGTTTTTAAGATTAAATATTTTGTCTTCAATGTCTGAGTTTCTGTCTTCCAGGTGTTCTATCCTATTGGTTATGCTTTCTATGGAATTTTAATTTGGTTTATTGTTTCCTTCATTTCAAGGATTTCTGTTTTTTTTTTTTTTCAGTATCTCTAACTCTTTATTGAAATGATCTTTTGCTTCCTGCATTTGCTCTTTTAACTGTTGATTGTTGTGATCATTCAAAACCTCCTTGCTCTTTCATCTCATCATTTGCTTCTCTGATCATTTTAATTATGTACATTCTAAAGTCCCTTTCTGACATTTCTTCTGCCATGCTGTCATTGGATTTTATTGATGTAGCATCTAGGTTTGTTTGGGACATTTTCTTCCCTTGTTATCTTATATTGGTCAGATATCTACCCCTCTAGTATTGAAACTCTGAGATATTGCAGATTTCCCCTGTTGACATATAGTGTCCTTACAGATTTCCAATAACTTGCCTGCTAACCTTCAGTAGCCTGAAGTCTTAGAGGAACTTGATAATGCAGTGCTCCACAAGGAAGCTGCCCTTCTGGGGGTGTGACCTTCATGTGAGGCATATTTCCTGCTAGTGGGCAGAGGCGCCTCCACTTGTTGACTGATAGTCAGCCAAAGGGGGAATAGACTGTGGGTTGGGGCATGGCTGGTCTAGGCCTGTGTCTCTGGTTCTACCACACTGGTAGGAAAGCCTCACCTGGCAGGCAAGACTCACCTGATGGGGAAGTCTCACTGGGCAGCTCTCCTCTGAGAAGTTCCCTTTGGTCCAGAACTACTGCCTGGGCTGGGCAGCCCTCCTCTGCGACCTTCCCTGGGGTCTAGAACTACCACCTGGGTCAGGGAACCTCACCTGTGCTGAAGTCTTTCCCTGGGCAGCCCCTCCTCTGAGAAGCTGCCTGCAGCCCGGTCCTGCCGCCAGGGCCTGGGACCCTCACCTTGCGCAGAAGCCTCTCGCTGGGCAGCCCTCCTCTACAATGCTCTCAGTTGTCCAGGTTCACTGCTCCAGTGGTGGAGTCTCGCTGGGCAACTCTACTCCACAACATTCCCTGCATTCCAGGACTACCACCCCATCCAGGGAGCCTCATCCAGTGGGAGAGATTCACCTGGTGACTCTGAGTTGGTCCCGAGTCTCTCCATACCTCCTCTTCTTGAATCCTGAGTCCTGGAGCGACATGAAATGCAGTCACCCTCTAGTCCACCATCTTGAAACTGCCGCCATAGTACCTTATATCCTATGGATCATGTCAGGAAGAGAAAGGAGATGAGACATCAACCCTGGGGACCGGGGTGGAGGGGAGGCATCCAGTTTCTCTGAAGGGTAGTGAATACTAGCCCTTTGAGAGTGAAAGAGACCCTGTTTGGGTAGAAGAAAGGCAGCAATCAAGTTAGAGAAGCAAGGAGAACAACTGGATTGCTACTGTAATGGGGTGATATGTTGTGGGGGATAAGACTTCTTTTTTTCTCCAATGATCTAATTTTTTAAAATTTGTTTCCTTCCTTCTGATATACTTGTGTGCCTTATAAGTGCACTGTGGTCACTATGTAGCAGGAGTTACAGATTGTGCCATCTGGCTGCAGTTGTCCTGTGCTGCAAGCAGGACAGTAGCCTCTGTGAAGCAAGGGAAACCCAAAGGAACCAAGAGAGCAAAGGGATTGGTTTAGCAGAACAGGTCAGTCAACCTTACATTTGCCAATGCATTAGGGAAAGGCAGCTCCCAAGGAGGGAAAGGATAACATTGACCTTTTTAAAAAGTGCACAAATATTTTCTTACTTAATGTAATTTCCACTTCTGAATGCTATCACATACATGTGTAACAATACCAATACCAATAATAACAGATGGCATCGGTTGAGTGCTTGCTATTTCTATACTTTGTGATCTACTTGAATTGCCTCATTTAATTCTCAAAACAGAATTATGAGAAGATGCTGCTCTTTTTCTTCCATATTAAAAACAGGGAAATAGATTTTGGGAGTGATATGTATCTTACATATCATGATTGCAAATCTACTAAATAAAGAATGCAGTATTGAAATACAGGTATGTGAAAATGTGATTTTCAGATACTATGTTCTTCTACTCTGTGAAAAAGCCAAATATATTGAGTGTCAGTATGTAGAATAAATAACAAGTCTGCAACACAGTACCAAGGATATACATGGCTACTTCCAGAAGCGATCTGGAATTGCATATCCCCAGGAAGTGGAAGGAGGGTATTCTGAAGTCATGGTGAGTGGGGCATTCTACTTTCTATTAAGCTATAGGAGTTCCTATCTTCCTGTTAAAAATATTTAGCATGTCAAGCCCACCTATGAAAATATCATCCTGGGCATTTGAAGACAAGAAAATAAATGCTTTTTGTACCAGGACAAAGGCCATCAACTGTATTTTTGAACAACTCAAGGGAGGATATCTCTGAAGATATGTTTTTGAAGCAAAATGTGTTTTATGAAAAAAATGTTGCATATTAAAATATTTGTGACAGGTGCATTTAATTTTTTTTTCCTAACCTCCTACCCCTAATTGTGTTCACATGACAATTTCTTTGAATAAATACTTCATCTGGATGCTATTCTGGAAAGTAGAGGTCCTGGTATACTTGGTAACTATAGTTACAGTTGTCTTTTCTTTTCTTGGAATGTGAAATAATATATCATCATCTCAGAAGTCATTTTGAAAGCCTTAATGAGATAAACACTCACTTTTCTAGGCAATATTCTTATTGTTGAGTGCCAGTCATAATTTCCTTCCCTTAATGATAAAAGTGATGTGTAGTCATAGAGTAGAGGCAAGCAGCAAATGCTAATGTCTTACAACTTGGAGAACAAACCTATTAATTAAAAAATGTTCCCTTTGAAAATGTTTTCCTTCTCTTCATTAAAAATGAAATAACTAATTTATTTAATTAATGATTATTTCAAAAGTCACTTCCAGATAATGATGATATTAAGTTTTAATCAGATAATCTGTACAAACTCGGCAAAACAGTGAAATAAAACTGATTTAAAAAAATAACTTGGAGAACAAATGGTAACTTGAAGAAGAGAAGGGAGACTAATCCAGTGGCTTGATAATGTCAATCTCCTTCTTCCTGAGCTGCTCTTTTGTGGGAAGGGGCACTTCCACTGATGCAGAGGAAAAGACATGAAGGAAACTTTTCTGTCTCCTTAGTTCTTAGTTCTAATTTGTGAGAAAGGATATGGGAGGGAGTTAACATTTTTACTACTTTAATGTTACATGGAGTCATGTCTTTGGCAATATAAAAACATTTTAAAATTGGTGTGCTAATCTTTGTCATTTTGTTCCAGGTGTGGCATTTTCTCCCAAAGAAATAGAGGAGGTGGTCATGCTAAGTAGGACTCTCCTCCCATCTAACCTATTGCTAGGGACTGGGACAGGTGCTCAGCTTCAGCTGGGAGCTAGTTCCTGTGGACCTCCATGCCATCCTTGGTTCTATCACAAAAATCACAGATGCCAGGAAAAAGCCATCCCAAGCACACATGAAATAATTTGCATGTATGTTTTGACTTTTTAAGCACATTTTTCACAATTTTGTTCAGTTGTACATCACCTTCCGAATGGACTTCCTGATGAATTCTGAGCCTTCCTTTAATTTCTCTCTCCTTACCTCTAAACACTAGAAAGACTGCTTGAGTTTAGCAATGATTTGGGGGAAAATAGCATTTTTGATTACTTAAAAAATAATTCCTTAAAATTTATTTTCCTATTCAGAAAATATCCTTTGTCATCCTTGGCGTCACTACCTTTGAATTAATTTATTTGATTTTATTTCCTTTAACTGGTGTAATCAAGCTGTGAGAAAGTGGAACTGACCTTGGAGCTGTAAGATAAATCCAAATCAGTGTGGTTCTCAACAATGTCAGGGCTAATACCTCTTTAATAAAAAAAAATTTCAACATTTCTTTTACTATCCTTATATAATTTTTTTTATTGTAAACAAATGGGATACATGTTGTTTCTCTGTTTGTATATGGCATAAAGGCATACCATTTGTGTAATCATAAATTTACATAGAGTAATGTTGTTTGATTCATTCTGTTATTTTTTCCCCTCCCCCCACCCCTCCCACCCCTCTTTACCCTCTATACAGTACTTCCTTCCTCCATACTTGCCCCCCTCCCTAACCCTAACTCTAACCCTAACACTAACCCTTATATAATTTTAATAGCAAGTTTTAGAAAAGAAAAAAAGTCATAATTTTGAAAATGGATCAGTTAAGTACCTTATCTAAAATATAAATGAAAAAGAAAAGGAAATATTGATAAGAAATATGAGTGGGGGAGGGATGGGGGAGGGAAAGAGGAAATACTGGGGACTAAAGTGGAGCAAATTATATTCCATGCATGTACAATTATGTCAAAATGCACCCCAATGCTATGTATAACTATAATGCACTAATAAAAAAATGAAAAAAAGTTTAATAGGGAGTGGAGAAAATAATATCTATTTCAATACATAGTCAAGGATGATTGTATTAAAAGATAAGACACAGAAGTAATACAGGTGAGACATCTCTCATCTGAAAATCCGAAATCCAAAATGTTCTGAAATTGAAACTTTTTTCTGCTGACATGATACTACAAGTGGAGAATTCCACACCTGACATTATATGATGGATTATAGTCAAAATGCAGGTGTACTAAAAAATTATTGTACTTCCCTTC
The DNA here is from genome assembly GCF_902686455.1 of Sciurus vulgaris. NCBI lineage: Eukaryota > Metazoa > Chordata > Mammalia > Rodentia > Sciuridae > Sciurus > Sciurus vulgaris. The sequence continues at coordinate 30,216,459 of NC_136468.1, forward strand.
AGGCAACATGTGTAAAGAATATATGAAACATATATGAATTTCATGTTTAGACCTGTGTCCCATCCCCCAAATATTTCATTGTGCATATGTGCAGATATTCCAAAAATTGAAAAAACCTGAAACTCTTCTGGTTCCAAGCACTTCAGATAGGGGATGCTCAACTTGTAGAACTGCACTTACGCAGAATCACTACACACACACAGTAGCTGTCAGCACGGAGACACACGCATAGTAGTGATCCAGCTACCACAAACAACATTCCTGCCTCTGACCAGTTCTTGTGAGAAGGTGAACAAATCCTTTTTTAAATTCTGAACAAAACAAAGTAGAATAATTTCCTTAATTGATACAATATCAGTCCTGCAAAATTTGGCATGAATAAATTTGTGTAGAAAAAATGAATAAATAAATAAATGAGGCTTTCACCTATGTTAATGTCAGGCAGAACTTCCACAAGTTGTGTGGGATGTGAGAAATTCTTTATTTTGTTTATCTAATGCATTGATCCCTAGATTGTGCCCCCACATTTTATATCTTAAAATCACTAAGACTCAATACTTTCCCCATAGCATTTTGGAACACTCCTTCAGCTAGGTGATCACACCAGTGTGTTGAGAGCCACTGATCCCTGAAAATCCCAGTGGGCTAGTAGCTGACAGGCCTTGAGCCTGCTCTGTCATTGCACACTGTCTGGGCCGTCCTGATGGGGAGGACATTTTAGCCTTACCTGTGTGTTGTAGTCAGGACCCTGAGTGCTTTTTCAAGATTAAGAATAGCAGTTGAAAGGCTGGCAGTGATCTTTACCTTCTTACATTCTCACTGCATCCAGATCTCTAAGGGTGAGAAAACTTCATGAAACGGCCATGTTTGTGGAACTTAAGAAGTTGACATTTTTCTGTGGATGCTTAAATCTCCATGAGAAGGTTAAGTCAAGATGGATTGTTGGAGTTGGGGGATTCAGCCCGGAGGGTCTCATTTCTGTCTACCACGATGAATAAACAGGAAGAACTGGAGGGAAAAATCCAAAATGCAGCCATAAGCCAGGGACCAAAATGATCAGATATAAATGCCAAGTCCAGAGTGGTGAAGGCAAGTTTAAAAAAGGAGACTGAAGTCAAGAATCAGATAAGAAGATGAGCTGGACTTTAGCTTGGGGTCAGGAACGAGGGAGGAGGGCTTTTTGGTGTTTGTAGCTTGACTTTCAGGGCCTTAAATGAGCAACTCACACTTGGATCAAACCACATTAAAGAGACAAATTTGAAACACTTTTCAAGTCATTGACGTATAAGTGGTTTATATAGGTGTGACCTCTAAAAACTGTTTTGTTGACTATATGTGTCTATAAACTTCTAAATAATTATTTATACATGTGACCCTTCAGCATGCTATTTGAACATAGTCATTTTGATTTATTCTACTTGATGGTGAGCAGCTTGAAGGTGGTGTTGATTCATAGTCATTATTCTCTCTCTCTCTTTCTCTATGCTATCTATGTGTATTTTGTCTATATAAGTAATAATATGTATACAATATATAATTATATATATTGTCAATATGTAGACAATACAAATAGAGAAATGGGAAGGAAGAAAGGAGAAATATGATAGAGGGAAAGACAGATAAAAGGAAAGAGAGGGAGAAAGATATATATGGGGGAGGTCAGAAATACACAAACTTTCCAGTGTCTTCCTCCCTCTTGTGATGGAGTAAGAAAAGGGAGCTGTAAAAGAGTGATGTCTGTGGTTGCCTCCAGTGGTCCTTCCTTCTCCTTCACTGGCTGTGACTGCTGCTCCAAAGTTTAGACACAGACTCCCTTCTGACTCCTATGGTCCTCACCCCTGTCTCCACAGGGAGCTGGTTCTCAGTCGGCTCTTTATGTAGGGACGCTCTTGGAGCACTCTCCCCCAGTCTCCTGAGGTCCTATCTCTTTGCTTCAGATCCTGGCGGTGAACCTGATCAACACTTCAGTTCCCAAACCTGGTCACTTGTGATATATATATTCAATAAATCTGGGGAACGGGGGAGTGAAATTTTCTGTGGGTAGTGGCGGAGGTGCTGTGGAAGTCATGTGGGGTTCTGCCAGAGCAGCACTCCTCATCAAGTCCTTCTGGGAAATGTTAGTGCTGGGAATTATGAGTGTTCAGATCTTAACGTAGGTTGGTCCTGTGTGCCCAGCATGACTCTGTTTTAGCAGAAAACATGACTCTGTTTTAGCATCCGACACCATACTATTCATATATATATATATCAAAGTAACACTTTGGGGGTGTAAATGATATCAGTGAGCTTTAAGTAACACTTTTCGTGTTAATTAAATATCATTAAGTGTTTTGTTTGTGAGTTAATTGACTTAATTTGTTTGCAATTTTCTAGGAAGTTTTTGGTTGTGTACAGATCTAATTTTCCAGGAAGTTTTCATAAAGTGCCATAAAATTCATTTCCTTCGCCATTGCCTCATGATCTTTCATGTCAGCTGGTTATCTAGCAAAGGTCTTACAGTAGACACATAAAAATAACTAAAGAGCAGAAAATGAGAACTGTATGAAAAACTTAAGAATCATTCAGTAAAATTGAGAACCATCTTGTCAATCATTCTCAAGAAGAAAATAAAGAGAATTTTGGTGAATTATCATTCTCATAAGGACTAAAAAGGGTAAATAAAGTGTTAACAGTAGCACTTGAATAGGTTAGAAATTCCAGCAAGTTGGAAAAGAGTAAGAATAACATTAGACATGAGAGAGGTTTGGAATTTTTCTCTCTGAATTAGAATGGGATAATTTCCTAATCTGTTTGCTGTGATCAGCGACAGGTTAACTAACTGAAGCATATGGACAAATTCTATGGCTCGAATAAAATTCAGTGAACTGTTAAAAAGCATCAGAAACCCTCTTGTCGTTCTTAGAACAACCTGTAGAGGTCAGAGTTGAGGCATAGTGCACAGCGAAGCTCCCTCACCCGCCAGCTGACCACTTAAAACACCACTAGCACTGATACTTTGGGTCTTGCCTCTGGTAATATTTATAAGCTTTAAGTTTTTTAAATTCTTAAGATGTAATTCAATTAACAAGCCAATATGCAACAAACATTCTCTACTGTTGGATATTTGAATTTATATATTTAAGTAAGAATCTTGATTAATTTCTTTTAAAACAAAGGAGTTAGGGCACTAAGAACAGTTCAAAAATCTATTTAGATTTTGAAATATGGAAGGACATGTAAAATAATATGTCTTAAGAATGAGGACACCTCAGCTTCAAAATAATAGAATCATTTTAAGTTTTCTCACGTTCCTAAAATTTAGGGTTGAAATCATTCTCTTAATTCAAAAGCATTCAAAAGCTCTCCAAATAATATTGAAATCATTTGGAACAAGACAGAATAATTTACCATTATTATTGTGCGTTAGTGGTTTATCAGTGCCAGTTCAGAGGATGGCAGGCAGCCAAAGATGTTCTCCCTATGGTTCCTCCCGAGCACAGGCTGTCCAGGATTCAATGCCTGGTGAAGGTCATCATCCAGGAAAGGGCAGTCAGTGCAGGGCTTATCTAAAATCCTCTTTTCCACATTTTTGGGGCCAACCTATTTTCTATTATCTGGCTATTTTCTGTTTTCCCACCTTTAAAAATGTTTTCAACAATGCTTCTAGATAATTTTGAATATTTGTGGAAAATATAAAAGGTAATCTTAACTTTTTAATATCTGAATGAAATTGTTATGCTGTATTTAATAATATCTTGAGCTACTTCCAACTATTATTCAATAAGAAAGAGTAAGCCCTGGTAATTCCAGTAGTACCCAGACTTTTCCTATCCCACAAGTCCCTTCTCACACTCCTACCTCTACCCCCAAATTTCATTCTTGAGGAAGAATTCGCTGTCAGCCTATCTGGAAAGCCTTCTCAAAATCCATCCTCTGAGGTTCACTGATCCCTGCTGGGTTCTCCTACTTTGTATATAGCTCTGCTAAAACTCAGTCCATTTTACAAGTTTTTCCATGTTACTAAAATTTACAATTCAACCACCAAGAGGTAAAAAATATTCAAAACATTTAAAAACCATTAGAGCACAGGTATCATCCAATCAGAATGGAACCACCTTTCAAGAACACTGCTGGGTTGGGACTAAATAAGAAACCTTCAAATCTGCCAAAGGTGTCTAGGAAAGAGCTCCTGTCTGGTTCAACTTCGTGTTCTTAGCACCTAGTACCTGGCGTATAGTTGATTGATAAGAGTTTTATGAATGAATGAATGACCTATCAAGAAAAGGTACCCATCAATTCCAGGCCAGGTCTTGAAATCAGTGTTGATTTCAGGACTTCCTGGCACCTTTTAACTTTGAACATGAGGTAACCCTGGGACAAATATGTTGTTCTTCACCTTAGAAGATCTTACAGCCTTCACAGGATCTGTTCACTGGACTGTTCCTGAAATTAAAATGCCTGAACCATATGCTGGCTCTCACACTTTCCAGCTATATTTTTGATGAATGAAATGGGTTAATTAAATTGGGTTTGTGAAAGCAGAGACAGTAAACAAACTCATTTCCCAAATAAAACCAAAAATCTGATGCCATTTAAAAGATAACCTGTATTTAATATTTCCAAGATATTAAAGGGAAAGTTCAAAGACTTTTTATTCATCTTAATTTCACATAAATTGAGAGACATGCTAGATGAGTCATTCTTCACTAAGTATTTATTGTTGGGGGAAAAAGATTTTTTAAATACAATTTGGGACTCTTTAAAATAAAAAAAAAATCACAAGTTCACATTTGCCTCAGGATAGCAATTCTTCAGAAAATTATTTTTTTAACCTAAAAGTCAAGAAAGAGAACATGTCAACCTGGTTTCCAGCTATCATTCCTGTGGGCCAGTCCTTTATCTTTTCAGCAGGGACGACTTAGTACATTTCCACTTTCTCTTTTCTAGCAGTTGGAACTTTCTGCTCAGCAGAGTTATGGCTCCTCATCTCCTACCCCAAGCAGCTGGCTGCTGGTATCAAAACACCTGCCAGACTGAATAGATTCAGTTTCTCATATTAGACTGATGTAGGGGAATACAGACAGTTCAAGACCAATACTAATTAGAGGTTAATTAGATCTACTTAAAATAATCATTTACCTCCGGTCAACATAGTGCTTCTAAGGGATGAAGTCACAATGGGCATTGCACGAGCTTCAGTCTCATCCCTCAGCCAGAGTTAAAATGGGAAAGAGCAGGGTCATAGAAAGCCCAAGATAGACAGCCGGAAGGCTCCACATTACTCCTCGGAGACAATGGGATGGAATGTGTTAACCTAAATTTGTCCTGAGGATTCCTCTGCACTTGAGTCCTTACCTACTAGACTTCAGCCTTGCGGATTGCTCCAAGCGGCTCGCCGCCGCTTCTCGCTCTTATGGCCCGACCAGCGGAACAAAAGACACGTACTCTTCAGAAGTTCATCAAGCAGCTTCCCCTTTATTCAGATAACATCCTCAATATAGAAGCAGTCTCATGCATAAGCAATTGTAACCAGATATGTCCATCCAATCCTGTTAAAGGTCAAGCGATCACTCGCTCGAGCATACATGTAAAGTATATCTGTCCACGTGCTAGGAGGCTGAACTGATTATCATATAGCCAATTGTAAATGCGTCCTGCCATTCTCCAGGCATAATCAGGATGCCATTTGCTCTCTGCCAGTCGCCATCTTTAGATGCACGTGGCATAACCCTGGGCCCGGTCTCGCCCACCACACAGCCTGGTCTACTACATAAACTAACTGAAAACCTTACTTAGGAAGATACCTTTGCAGCAAACAGTTGCTTACAGCAACCGAGCTTTAGTTAGTTAAAACTTGGATCTGTAACCAATTAAGCTTTATACTTGACTCTGTATCTTCCATTTTCTTTGTTCTTTCTTCCTTTCTTGTTTATTTATTTATCTATTTTATTCTTAAATATGTTCTTTTTAGATATATGTGAGAGTAGATCATCCATTTTCTATCTACAAGTACTACCTGACCACATTGCTGACTGGAATTCTTTGATCCTATTCTGTTTCCAAGGGTTGCCTGAATCTAGAATGATGCATAAAAGCTAGGTAAGGATTTAAAATTTGTTGGAATTTTGTCTTTTGATAAGGCAACTCCCAAAACTTCTGGCAAACCTTTTTCTTATCTGAAATATTAAACATCTGGCTTAGCTAACCATTAAAGTGTTATGAGGTTTTAAAATCGTACAATTTTTTTAAAAAGGCAACTGACCACAAGTTTTAGTAGTTGTGCATATAAGCAGCTTACAAGCTGTGTACATTATACCTCCACAGTTGGAACCTGGCTTTGTTGCCCCCAATATCCTGAATGTTTGCATTTCGAAAGCTGGTATTTCTTTTTCTTGCAGAGCCCTTATTCTTCTGATCAGGGGACCTCGTGATGTTTTTGAAGTTACTCTTTCATTTACTGATTGATTTCTGTCCACTCTCTCTTCTAAGATGTTGCCTGGTACATATGATAGAATTTAAGTGGATGTGTTAGTGAGCTTTTTGTCACTGTGACCAAATGCCCGACACAAACAACTTGGAGGAGGAAAAGTTTATTTTGGCTCACGGTTTCACATCATTCAATCCATGGTCAATTAACACCACTGCCCTGGGTTTGAGATGCAGCAGAACATCATGGCAGAAGGCCATGGTGGAGGAAAGCTTTCAGCTCATGGCAACTGGGAAGCAGAGAGAGGGGAGGGGAGGGATAGGTAGAACAAGGAGCTGGAGAGAAGAGAAGCTCTTCCCTGGCATACCCCCAGTGACTTTCTTCCTCTAATCAGGTCCCAGCTCCCAGTATTCCATTTATCCATCAATATATTAATCCACTCATGAGAACAGAGACCTCATGATCAAATCACTTTCCAAAAATCCCACCTCTGAACACATGAGACTTTAGGGAACACTCTAGATCCAAACTATAGCAATGAACTACCAATCTGTTTTCTTAAAACATCAGTGTAAATATCTTTTCTAAAGTGAGAACAAGATGATAGAAATTAATTCTAAATACACATGCAAAAAAATAATGGAGGTCATCGTGAATGATCTTGAAAATTAACACTTGCTGAAGTAATGAGAAAAGTAAAGAGAGAGAGGAAGAGAGGGGTAGCTGTTTTTCAGTGTGAGTCTTAAAGAGTCTCTACCTGCCCCTGTATAATCATCACCTGTCTTCTCCTTTGCAGATTCAGAGAACAGTTTACTCATCTTAGTCAGGGGAGTCAGGGGTAAGTTCACCGAGACTGAGTCATCCTGAAGGAATTTATTTATAGTCAAGAATGCCAATTCATTAATTCACAACAAAAAATTAACTAAGAAGTCAACCAGAATAACACTTGGGATGACCAGTTAATAGAGTTTCCTACAGGAAAGTTTCTTTATAAAATCAAATCGATGTTAGAAGTCTGCTTGGTAGTTATAAAATTATAAAATGCTGGAGTTGCACAATTCTCTGGACAGTTAAGAGTTAAAATCATAAAGCATTATTGTCCATCTCCACTGTAGGACCTTATTTCTAAATGAGCATTAACTGGTCCCTTAGACAGTGATGGAGACACACTGATGAATTTTTTTAATTGAGTCTTCATATTTAGAATGATTTATCAGTCACCATAAACTTTCCTATGATATCATGCTTCCTCATAAAAATGTTGTATTTTCCAAAATTATACTCCTCTCAATTAATTGTACCTTAAGCGACCATTTATTTTACAAAGCATCAGAAGTTGCTTGTTTATATCTAGGATATAGTTGTCTGAGCAATCTATTTACAAATTTTGGCAAGTATTTCTTTTTTCTTTTTTAAATCATTTATTTTTAAATTTTTTACAGACTGCATTTTGATTCATTGTACACAAATGGGGTACATCATTTTGTTTGTATGGTTGTACACGCTGCAGATTCATACCATTCATGTAATCATACATATACACAGGGTAATGATAACTTTCATACCACCATTTTTCATAACCCTTCTCCCTCTCATTTCCTTCTACATAATCCAAAGTTCTTCCATTTTACTCTCACTCCCCACACCACCCATTTTTGAGGAGTATTAAATCCAATCATGTTTATGCTGGTTATAGCTGGCTATTGGTTCTTACCAACGTTCATATGTACGTCTTATTTTGGATCTGAAACCCTTATGACAGATTGTAGAAGTGAACTAAGTTTGGTTATACTGGCAAAGAAAAAGTACATATTGGGTCTCAAGTATTTCTTATAATCTTCATATATGCAATTTAAATGACAAAACCTCATATATGCAGTTTAGTCTTATAGATTTTTTTCACCAAAATGGAATTTACCTGCATCTTCTCATTTGTCTGTTTTATATGTGTAAAGGTAAACTGGGACCTTCAATGCATTGAATTCTCAGTTTTCTATATTTACTGAGGGTCAATAATTATAAAATGCAGTAAATTTGGAAAGAAATCCATAGTAAATTTCTTTTTAACTAGGCAGATTGAGTCACGGGCAATATATTGGAACTTGAAGTGTCTAAAGTGAATTGTATTCTAGAATTAAGCAAGGTTTACAGGGGCTTTTTTAATATAAAAAAATTTGGAGCAAAGGTCAAATTACTTGCCTTGTTAAAAATATTAACTGCATTAATCATTTTAACATAAAATACTATTAATTAAAAATCTTCCTAAGATAGGTTTAGGAGCCAATGCCCTGTGATACATTCTGAGTAAAAATAAATAATAAGCACTCTTTTGGAAGAGATTTTCATGATTTTGAAAAAAGTATCTACATAATGTACCTGGATATCTAATACTGCTACTACAAAAGTTTCCTGCAACCATTAAAACATCACTTTTATATGGAGGAGCGGGCACTTAAGTTTCAGTTTTCCAAGAAGAGAGCAGAGTACTAAGAATAGGGACTAGGACTAGTGAATTTTTGTTTTGTTGTTGTTGTTTGTTTGTTTTTGGTACCAGGGATTGAACCCAGGAGCACTTTACCACTGAGTCATATCTCTGGCCTTTTTTATTTTTTATTTTGAGACAGGGTCTTGCTAAGTTATTGAGGTCCTTGCTAAATTGCTGAGACTATGAACTGGAGATCCTCCTCTCTTAGCTTCCCAAGCAGCTGGGATAACAGGTAAACATTGTACTGCCCAGCGGGTGCTTAGGCAGCTGGAGACCTTAGGTGGGCAAAGGGACATGGGGTAAGAAAGTACCAAAAAGGAGAAAGGGAATACAGAACAAAGAATGGATTAATGAGTTTACACCTACATAGACGTACATATCTTTACACTCTTGTGAAGTTGACTCCACTTATTGGATTGGATTTCTTATGTAGGACTTCTGAATGTCCTCTTGACCAACAATATCTTTTCCAACTTTCTTCTTTAGTTGCCTGAAATTCTTATTTATTTTGGGAGGGTAAAATCAAAGATGATCCTGCCCTTGTCTTCCCACTAGCTTACAGGTATCATGTTAGCCAGGACCGTATTCTGTTTTTTGAATTCCCATACCACGTCTGGCACAATGAGCTGTATACATAGCAGTAAGCTTTAAATATGAGGGAAGATGGCGTCTTTGTGTCTAGCTGCAGAGAACTTAGCTCACATTGGTGTTTCTGAGGGGGCCTGAGGTAAGGATAACCAAAAAGAGCAAGAGATGGGGACCCTGAACCAACCAGCCTGTTGTAGATTTTCTTATTCAAGGAGGGTTAGCCATGAAGGTGTTTTGTTGATCAGGTATCATATGAGACTCTTTCATTGTCTTTCTGAAGGAGACCTGGTGGAAAAAGTGGGGGTTTTAGAGACAAAAGACTTAGAATTGATTCATAGCACTATAATTAACCAGCTGTGGGATTTTGCACAGGTAACCACCTCTCAGCTTTAATTCCTGACCTGTAAAATGGATAAAACAGTAACCTACCTTGTCCTCCCAGAACTCAATTTCCTATCTATCTACCTAGTAATTGTGTCTGGTCAAGTTGGCACCAGTATGCACCTGTTTCACTGACTCCTCACATTCCTACCACCCCCACTGTCCCTTTCATGTGGGTCAGGGACTAGCACAGCAGAGGTCATTGCTTAGGTTGAAAAATAGTCTAATTCTTTAAAAGAAAAAAAAAATTCATGTTACATTTTAATTTTTCTTTCAAACACCATGAAAGTAAATATCAATTCAATCCATAAAATGTTCCAAATTAATGTAGTCTGCTTTAAAATCCAATTCTGGATCCTTAGCCTACATTTGTGCATGTAGTTCCCTATGACTTTTCACGATGAGATCAGTTGGCTCAAACAGTAGTATGATTTTTTAAGGTTACAATATTCAGAGTCACAATAGGATGGAGGGTTTTCATTGCTGCTACTCCTTAGATCTTCTGATTATAACCGAGTTAGATTTTTCATAGTCATAGGATGAAAAATGGAGAAAAAGTGGAATTTTTTTTTATTCATGATTTAATCTCTCAGTGTTGCATAGTATTGCTTTTCTGCAGTACTTCTGGTTCTGATATTTTAAACTACCTTTTAACATTTCCATTGATGTAATATATTGAACAGATATATTAAATTGTTTGAGCATGGTGTTCAACCTAAAAATATTTAATTTTTAAAATCATTATTTTTGTGATTTTCCCAAAACTCAATATAGTGCTTTCTCTGTTTTTAACATTTATTTCTATGGTAATGTTCTTGATTTCATCTTTTAAGGTCGATATTTTGCCTCATGTCTATATTAAATTCACTAGAGCAAGGCCCTGAGTACATTTGTCAAGTGTCCAATTTGACGATAACCAAGTTAACGAGTAACATTTCTTATTAATTACATCAATAAAAACATCATAATCTTACAGCTCTGGTTTGAACCTAATAGAGTAGGAGGTTTGAGGGATGAATATTCACAAGCAATTAATGGATCTCTCTTTAGAAAAAAAAATTGCTAAAAAATCATTTTAATAGCCTCTTTGCCTCCTAACCAGACTTGAGTCATATCAAACCATCTCTGGCTAAAAAACTGTAATCAGTTCCTCAAAATTAAATCCGATGAACTTGTCTCTGCAGAAGGTCAGGTAATATATTCTCATGAAAGAAAACTGTTCCTAATTTAATGCATCAGTTATTAAAAAGGTGTTCCATTTCCTGTTTGTGTTCTGTTTTCCCTTTTTTTATTGCAGCATATTAAAGTCACTGTCTTGCCAACATGCAAATGATATGCTAACTGAACGTGGCAGGGATGGAAGTGATGAAAGGGCCAGGCAGACCTATCAGCTACATGATTATGCCCAAGCAATGGAAAATCACTGAGCTTCCAGAAACTTCCCTATTTTATGCTCAAATGACCCATAAGTACAAGCAAAAATTAAACTATGGCAGATTCTTTTTTAAAAAAATTGAAACAATCTTAAAACATCTTAGATTTTGGTACCTTCTCTTTAGTGGAATTCAGACAAACTTTTTTTTTTCTTTTTTTAAAGAAACAGGGTAAAGAGAGAGGGAAAATAAAAAAAAAAAAAAAAACAGAAAAAAATACCCTTCTTTGTTGTAACAAAGAATGGAATAAAATGGCTATTGAAAGACATCTTGCCAAAGCTGCTAGACAATGCATATTTTATGCCATTTAATCCATATTATCTTCAACTTAGAAATGAAGAAACAAAAGTTCCTGTTCCAAACAACTTTTCCAGAACCATAAGCTGCTAGGGGTGAACCCTGTGTCATACTGACTTTTAATCTCAGTCTTTTCTAGCCCAAAGCATGTTGTGTCAGATTTTTGGTAAGGAAAACCTATTTCAATCTTATTAAGGCAAAAAGGCACATAATTGTTATTTTCTAATCCAGTTTTAAAAGTTCATTAGATTTCAAACATATTGAGATAAAGGAAATGGATAAGGCGATAGGTGTGTGTGTGTGTGTGTGTATGTGTGTGTGTGTACTTACTTCTTTGATGAACCAAGTCTCAGCATCCTATAGAAAATAGTTACCTGTCAGCTAGACACAGAGGGAATTGACTGACTGAAATGATCATCATCTCTTACTAAGTTCTTCTAGTTTGTTCTTTGGGTAATGGACTCTCTCTTAAAATAAGAGAAACTATAGTTGACCATGTGTTTGATAAATGCCACTATCTTAAACAAAGCTTCTGCTGATCAAGATAGAAGGTCTCTCATGAGAGCAGCAGAGTACAGCTCAGAGGATAGTGCTATGTCTGTAAGGTCTTAGGAAGAGGTGATGCCCCACATGGTCTTGTTGGCAGTATCTGGGCCCTGGCACTTTGCTATATTTTTTCTTTTCTTTTTTCTTTTTAATCAAGAGATATAACTTACATCCCATGACATTCACCTTTTTAAAATTTTTGTTTTGTAGTCCTAGGGATCATATCCAAGACCTCATAAATGCTAGGTAAGTTCTCTACCACTGAATTACATCCTATACCTTTTTAAAAATTTTTACTGTGAAACAGGATCTAAGTTGCCCAGGCTGGCCTCCAATTTGAGACCCTCTTGCCTCAGCCTCCTGAGTAGCTGGGATGACAGGCATGTCACACAGCACCCAATGAATTCACCTTTCTAAAGCATATAATTTAATGTTTTTCAATCTATTCACAAATTTGTAAAATCATCATCAATATTGAATTCCAGAACATTTTCAGAGGAAACCCCATACTCTTTGGCAATCAGTCCTCATCCCTCTCCCACTCCCAAGTCCTGAGCAACATGAATTCTGCTTTCTGTCTGTATGGATTTGCCTGTTTGTCTATGCTTTGTATGCAATTGTGAGGTCACACACTTGATGATATTTTCAATCAGTGTAAGTGTGTTCCCTTATGGGGCACCAAGCCCTGCAGGACATTGTGTTTCCTAGGGTTTTCAGAGAGCCACCGAGTGGAATTTCCCTGCTGCCCTTCAAATGTACCAGCAGCGGTGGCAGCAGTCTCATTTCTGGCACAAGGATTGCCTTTCCTCTGGAATTTGTAAGGGTCCCTTGCTCCCCTGGAGTTGTGGACATTAGATTTGAATTTTAATTAAAAATGTCTAGTGTCTAATATCTTCATATAAGCAAATATTATTTATCAGGCTTATTATTTCAGACTGTTTTTTCTCCTTGCTCTTGAGGATCTCTCCCTCTCCAAATGTCATTGTGTCCAATTTAAGGTCCCTAAACAACTTTAAGTCCCTTGAAGTTGGTTGAATAAGCCAGACACTCAAGAAACATCCTGGATGTTCTTTCTACACATTTTAAATTCTTGCCCCTTCCCACCCCAACAATCGAGTGACAGATTGTGTGGATAGCCACCACCTCCTGGAGTCTCCTCCCACTTTCTCCTTTGTAGGTGGCTTGCCTGTCGCTGACAACGCGCCTTAAACATGGAGTTTATCACTACTGGACAGCAATCACCATCTTTTCTGGTCTCTCTGCCCCTCGTCTTGCACTACTACATTGTCCCCACAATGCTCCGAGGGCCTTCTAATTCTGTCAGCCTTCTTATGTCTCACCTCTCATCTTAAAATGCTGGAAAAGTTTTCCAGTTTCCCGGATGAAATCCACAACACAATCGTCTCTCCATTAACTGCCCCAGGCTCATCTTGCCCAGCTCCCCACTTGAACCTACTTGAATGGCTGTCTCTGAATCCACATTCCAGAATGGCACTGCCAGAATGTTCTTCTTCATCTTATTCTTGCATTGATTTTATTTTAGGTGTTACATGCATATTTATTGGATGTATTATATTAATACATGTCAATATGTTAAAAATGTTGATAGCATATTTATGTATAAAATAGGCATTCTCTTAGGTGAGACTCTTCCCCCAAACTTACTGAGGTTTAATTGACAAACAAAAATGAAATATATTTAAAATACAATGTCATGATTCACCTATAATTATAAAGTGATTACTATAATCAAGCTAATTAGCACACCCATAACCTCTGTGTGTGTGTGTCTTAAAACATTTAAGATCTAATCCCTTAGCAACATTTAAGTAAACAATGCATTATCATTAACCTCAAAGTGATTTTTACATTCTAACCTGGCATGTGGGGTCTTTACGGATTTACTCATTTCTACATCAAGTGTTCTTTTCATTTCTCAACTTCAGTTCTTCTCACACTTTCCTCACTTTTCCAACATGGAGTATGTACCTCTTGGTGTTCCCAGCTATACAGTAAACACATTGGAATAAGAGATTATAATCTTTAGTGTCTGGCATAATACCCAGGTAGCCAGTATTTAATATTTGTTGAATGGAAGAATAGAAGGAAAAAGGAAGGAAGGAAGGAAGGAAGGAAGGAAGGAAGGAAGGAAGGAAGGAAGGAAGGAAGGAAAGATCTAGGCAGACAAGGTGAAGAGATAAGGGTTTAATTTCATTTTGTTACATGTGACTTTCCATTTTTTCCAGCACCATTTGTTGAATAAGCTATCTTTCCTTCAGTGAATGTTTTTGGCAACTTTGTAGAGTATGAGATACCTGTATTTATGAAACAATCAATAATGTGAAGAGAGAGCCTACAGGTTGGGAATCTTTACCACATGCACCTCAGATAAAGCACTAATCTCTAAGATATATAAAGAACTCAAAAAACTCAACATCAAAAAACAAATAACCCAATCAATAAATAGGCTAAGGAACTGGACAGTTCACAGAAGAAGATATACAATTGATCAACAAACATATGAAAAAAAATGTTCAACATCTATAGCAATTACAGAAATGCAAATCAAAACTAAGATTTCATCTCACTCTAATCAGGATGGCAATTATCAAGAATACAAGCAACAATAAATGTTGGCAAGGATGTGGGGAAAAAGGTATACTCATGCATTGCTGGTGGGAATGCAAATTGGTACAACCATTATGGAAAGCAGTATAGAGATTTCTTAGAAAACTTGGAATGGAATCACCATTTGACCATTATCCCACTCCTCAGTTTATATCCAAAGTACTTAAAATCAACACACTACAGTGACACAACCATGTAAATGTTTATAGAAGTTCAATTCACAAGAACTAAACTGTGGAACCAACCTAGATGCCCTTTAACAGATAAATGGATAAAGAAAATATATGATGGAATATTACTCAGCTTTAAAGAAGAATGAAATTCTGGCATTTGCTGGTACATGGATGGAGTTAAAGAATACTGTGCTAAGTGAAATAAGCCAAACCCAAAAAACCAAAGGCTGGATATTTTCTCTGGTATGTGGAAGCTAATTCACAATAAGGGGAGGGA
Organism: Sciurus vulgaris; assembly: GCF_902686455.1. Taxonomy (NCBI): domain Eukaryota; kingdom Metazoa; phylum Chordata; class Mammalia; order Rodentia; family Sciuridae; genus Sciurus; species Sciurus vulgaris. The sequence goes on from NC_136468.1 coordinate 30,231,673, forward strand.
AGATAGGGAAGAATAGAGTTACTTTATATTAGGTAGAGGGGAATGAAGGGAGGGAAAGTGGTATGGGGGAAGGAATGATAGTAGAGTGAAGCAGACATTATTACCTCATGTACATGTATGATTGCATGCCTGATGTGATCCTGCAATATGTATAATCAGAAAAATGAGAGACGATACTCCATTGATGTATGATCTATAAAAATGTATAAACGCATTCTACTGTCATGTTCAACTAATTAGAACAAATAAAATTTTAAAATTTTAAAAAAGAAAGAAAAGAGGGAAGGAAAGCAAAAAGCAGCAGAATCCAAATGCTGCTTGTTCTCATGTGCGGCGTTAACTTAGATGGGATTCAGTACTTTTCCCTTGACACCTATCCATACCAAAAACATAAACAAGTGAGACAAATGTTTTACTGTTGTTATTTGGTTGATTTGGAGGAAAACATGAAACACAGTTTGTAGCATACCAAACACTTGTAAACTTTATTAAAGAGAAAAACTTTTTGTTTTTCTCTCTGCTCTGGTTTCCCTCTCTGAGCTTCCTTTTGTCCTATGCAGAATAATTTTGCTCTTCCAGGATCCCTCCAGGATTTCACCCCATTGACCTTTCATTTCAGCAACAACAGAGGCCTTCGGTGCCAGAATCTACACTGGTTAAAAGGTAATGGGGGCAATTTTCAGTTTTGTGGTGAAATAGAAACATGTTTATTTTCTACTCCACTGTGAATCCCACTAAAATAATTATAATAAAGTTAGAAGAAAATGGTTTTGGCCAAAGGACAAAGAGAACTGGCAGATCAACAACAGCAGATTAGAGATGCCAAAAATTATTTTAGAAAATGGAAAACGAATTGAAGAATAAGCATACCTGAGAAAACAAGAGCCATAGAGGGGCAAATCAGTAAGCAGCAGGCTGAGTTCAGGCACATTGCTTGGGAAAGATTCAGCATTTACTGGCACCCATATTGCAGAAGGTTGGGTGAAACATAGAACTGAAACAGAAAGAACTGGTTAAAAGCCTTACTGGTCCCATTGCCCTGGGATCTTTTCTCCATTCCTGATAGCCCAACAACCAAGCAACTGGAAATCTGTTATGTGGAGAAGAAATCTCAATAAACAAGGACCGTGAACCGACAGGATAGTGTTTCTATAATGAAATGTTGATAACTTGTGATAAAGGCTCTTTTATCACTTGAGCCCACACCCTAGAGATCCTTGCCTTGTGAACATTTGTAGTCAGGCATATGCTTTCTCCATTCCCTCAAAAAACTTTAGCAAATTATTTAGGGAAACTGAGGCTTTCCAAAGAAAATATCTGTGGATACTGTCTCGGCAGGAAAACACATTCACCCCCAATGATCCAGAGGAAAAGATGCTAGTGGGGGAACAATGTACACCATGTCAGTGAACAAATGAGGGATGGTGAGTTACCTAGTAACTAGCAACAGCAGGAAGCCACTGCATGCCCAGGGTCGAAGGAGGAGATGATGGGAGGAAATGGAAGTGGAACAGTGGAATAGGACCATGGATGCAGAAATGGAAGTGTGAAGAGGGTGGAACACTGCTAGAGAGTCTGTACTGAAACAGAGGGAATCAGAAAAAAATAAAAGGCCTGACATCCAACCTCTCTCTTCCCACTCACCAATATCCTTAAAGTGCCTACTCTCTTCTCCCCCAGTTCAAATGTTCAGCGCCTAAGTATGCAGTTCTCAGGGTCAGCTTGGAGGGGCAGAGGAGAACAGAGGAGAATTGCAAAATGAGATGATGGAGGCAGTAAGCACACAGAATATCTAGCAAATACTCTAAATTTTTGAGATCATAGAAGACTGCTGTACTCCAACTTATGTCTACTAGACTGTACTTCCAAATAGCTCTTTCATGTTACCTTCCATGCCCACGTGGATGGACAGCCAAGGATTACAAAACTGTCTGGAAATTTTTCAACTTAAAAGATAATTGACAGACAGGACAATCAAATAATCAAGAAGAAAGAACTCCAGAGAACAAAAGGGGCAAAAATAGGGATTTTAAACAGTATTTAAATATATATCCTCAGAGAAATGAAATAAGATATTTTCATTCATAAAAAAGCAAAATATTTTAAAAGAAGCAATAAATTAAAATATAAAAATGTCAATAGGATTATAAAGTCAAGGACATATTTGAGAAAATAGAACAAAAAGGCAAAGAAATTTAAAGTAGGAGAGAAAATGATGCATTCACAAGACCCAGCATCTGATTCACAAAAGTTCCAAAAAGAGAACAGAGAGAAGTGGGATGAAATTTTCCCCAACGATTAGTCCAAAAACATGTACATTTTTGAAAGTGTGATTTTAGAATGATAGGGTCACTGAGTCCAGTGCAAAGAATATAATTTCAAACAACCAGGCTTAGTATGAATAGCACAAATGTTTTTTTATAATCTTTTAATTTTTTACAGACTGCATTTTGATTCACTGTACACAAAATGGGGTACATCATTTCATTTCTATGGTTGTACATGATGTAGATTCACACCATTCGTGTAATCATACATGTACACAAGTAATAATGTTTGTCTCATTCCACCATTTTTCATACCCCTCTCACTCTCATTTCTTTCCTTCTACATAATCTAAAGTTCCCCCATTCTTCTCTCACTCCAATGCCCTCAAAATTCGTATGTTGAAATCCTACCTCCCAATATGATAGTATCAGGGAGTGGTCCTTGGGGAAGTAATTAGGTCATCAATGTGGAGCCCAAATGAGTAGGATTAGTATCCTTGTAAGAGAGACCCAAGAGAGACCTCTTGCCCCTTCCACAATGTGAGGTGGTAGCCTGAAGACAGCCATCTATCAACCAGGAAATGGGCCCTCGCCAGACCACAAAATTGCTGGTTCTGGACTTGCAGACTTATTACCATAAGAAATGAATTTCTGTTGCTTATAGGTCACTTCATTTGAGATATTTTGCTATAGTAGCCTTAACAAACTAAGAGAAGCTTTTAGGGATGAATCAAGTGACATTCAAAGAATCAGGGACCAAGGCATTAGACTTCTAAACAGAAATAGTGAAAACCAGAGATAGCGGGAAAAAAATGCCTTCAAAATTCAGAGGCAAAATTATTTCTAACATTAAGTTCTATACCCACCCCCAGTGGTTTGTCAAGAGAAAGACTGGAAACAAAAACATCTTCAGATGTGTAAAGTATTAAAAATTTTATTCTTACAAACCATGTTTAAGGGTGTTAATGAACAAAGTACTCTACTAAGTCCAGATATTCCATTGAATTAGTGTGTCCAGGTAAGTGAAAGTAGGCAAACGGAAGTCCCAGGAGAACAGCTGTGCACTAGGATTAGAGAGTAACCAATCCAGTGAAGGAGTTACATGAGAAGTCCAGGATGTATATGACCAGGAAAAAAGAAATGTCTGACCATCTGATGTGCTTGTGTGTAGTGACCAAGACAGCCTTACCATTCTCTCAGACCTTTTCTGACTACAGGCTCTTGATCTACCATTTTTTAGAGCAGTATCTTTAGAGAACTTGCAAGTATAGCATTTTTTTTTTCTCCACCCATTTGACATGTAAACATTTTCCCAGCTTCTTGACCATTTCACCGCCTTGGGATGTCTTTCTCAAGGACCTGGGAGCCATCTCTTTGAGGTGTAATCATAAAAAGTGGAGCCCTCACTTCCTGGTCTCTTCAGAAGAGTAGGGACCTGATTTAGAGATGCACCAATTTGTAAACACAGGTGGCCTAATCACCTTGCCAATCATCCATCTAATATCCCTGTCCTTCAACACCGTTGTCCAGTTCACTTAAAAAATTCTACTTTTATTTTAGTAGAAGAGTTTTTATAGAGCAGTAAAGTTCAATCTATCCCCATGTTGTAATTATCTTAAATTAACTCTTGGTCTGTTTAAACTGTCCAGTGAAACTTTTCTTAGATAGTTGGGAAAATATCATTGAGGCATTTATTCATTCTATTGGGGAGTTTGGAATGGATTAATGATAGTAATGGTTATTGAATTCAAAAATTTTTTTTAAGTTTACTTTGCTCTATTCCTGATCTCCCTTGCCTAAAAAACCCACTCATATGCCTTAGCTATATGGAGAACTTTGTATTTCTTGTGCAATATTTTGTTCCTTCTGGGATGCTCTATCCTTATTCTCAAAAACAGGAAGTGTAATAGGTCTAATTCCTACCTTCAGAGTTTCTCACTCTTCAACTTCACATGATGCCTAAACTTTCTAGCTTCTTTATAGTACTGATTGGGGTAAGGGCTTACATTTTTCACAGTACTTCATAACCTACACAATGTTCTTACATAACCATCTTATTTGATCCTTTTAAAAATCTTGTGAGGTGAGGCTTGGTGCTGAACTCAGGTGAATGTAGGATAAAACCATAAATCTAGTCAGGTTTTTTAATCTCTCCAAGCTTTAATTTTCTTATTTTAATATGAGGTTGAATAATGAGTAAGGTGCAAGTTAGACATTATTTTAGGACAATTGAGAAGATCAAATGAGATAATGCATATAAGTACTTTGCACAATACGTAACATAGAAAATGATCAATAAAGATGAAGCAATTGTTATTATTCTACAAGGGAATTACTACTTTAGAACCAATAGAAGAAAAGTTCCTATGTAAAATAGGGACTGAAATCTGTTTTGTTTAATTACAAAATAAATTTGTATACGCTATCTCATGCTGTATTCATAACTTTGAGCCAATAGTGTTCTTAAGCCCCATTATACACTATCATGATTTAGAGGTTTAGAACATAAATAGGCATGTTTGAAACTGATTATGGGCTACAGTGTTTTAGGGAAGAGATTGGCTATCGGCAGCAGTGCGGAGGGGATGGAACAAGAAGAGACTTGCCAAGAGATCCTGGAACAGCTGGGAGGCAGGCGAGGGAACAGAGGAGCTGAGCTGGGGAAGTATAGAGGCATCAGAAATATAGGGCACCTTGTGACTGGACACAAACTGCTCTTGCAACCAATCAGACTTCATTGACCATTATCACATGTCATTTAAAAAAGTATTCCAACAGCCAGACAAAATATTATTCTTAAACCGAAGGACCACTTACATGGGAAATGGTCATTTAATAACACTAATATGCAAAATGCTAATTTAATTCATCCATAAGGGAAAAGGGAAAGTGGATCTCTGCAGATGCACTGGTGAAACAGAAGTTTCTGTGCTGAACAGACTGTGAGTGGATGTCTCCCTGAGAACAGTCCAGACCTGGAAATTGAGCTAGTGCTGCGGCAGCTATGCCTGAGTCCTGCTGTTGTTTGCACTTTTTGAGGTCTTTGTTCAAACCATATGGTGTAGGAGTAGTACATATTTGTAAATAAATAGTCTATGAGTCTAGATTCCTTCTGCGCCTGTGACTTGTTTTCATCTCAGATTCATCACTCATTGGGAGAGAACATGGGCTTGAGTTTAGAAACTCTGGACACTTGCAGGATCCACAGATAATTTTTGACTGTGTTTGCCTGTTTGATGTGGTGCCAAACCTCAGTGTGACAGAATACAGAACACTTGAGAGATTTTTTTTTTTTTTGGCTTTGCAATATTTTGTTTTTAATAGCTGAGGAGATTTCTAAAGAGTGAGTGCTAACCATTCATGATTCTTTTAGTTCCTCCTTTGAAAAGATTTTTCAGTGGTTTTCAATTTATTGTTTTTTTGAGTAGTTAAGATACCTTGGCCTTCAGTAGCTTTCGAAGATGATAGGACAGGCACTTTGTGATTACTGAAGGGTACAGGAAAGGTACAGGGAGTGGCAGACTGATTGGGGACTGGATTAGATGTCTGCTTTTTCAGACTCTTAGATACTACAAGCTCTAAGCTTTATTTATTTTTTCTTTTCTCTTTTTCTGTTCTGCTGAATGATTAAAGCTGATTTTGCCATTGAACCTCCAGCATATCAGAACTGGAAGGAGCCTTAGGAATCATCCAGGCCAGGGAGCTCCTATTTTACAGATGAGAAGACTGAGACCCAAAGAAATGTAGTCACTTGCTCAGTGTGGCAGAATTTGTGTAAAGATTGGGTCTTTCTATGCTCAGTAAATATATTTTTGTCTATTATGTATATTACTAAAAGTATCTTCATAAAACACATTTATAGGTACAAATAATATCTAGGTGTCTTTCCAGTGTCCCCAACACCGGACTGGCTGCCACCTGCAAGACACCTTCCACCCTCAGACTTATGACATCTGAAAATCATTATTCTGTGTCATTCATATTTCCTCCTCTGCTCATCCACAAAACACTTTCTATCCTGTATGTTATTCCACAGATGCCAACTGACTAATCTGATAAACTGATAATCAATCTGCTAATGGGAGAAGATGAAAGGACTCAAACAGAAAAAATTCCCCCATATATTACCACTGGCAGTAATTTCTGAGTTGGTGGCTCTTGGTCTATCCTCTAAATGTGCTGTTGAAAGTTGAGCCACATTAGGCCTGACCCCAAGAATGCTGTGCCTTCCTCCAACTAAATTGTGGGCTTTTCCCCAAAGACATTGGGCTTCTTGCTCTGGTCTAGGCCCTTTCTTGGGTACTGTCCTTTTTTTTTTTCCCCCCTCCTTAGGGGACTTTAGTCATGAAATGTTGAAATGAATGAGTGCTTTGTCTCTGAGAATCCAGAACTCAGGTGTAATTATTACCCATTTCTCTGAGCTCCTGTGAAGATTCCCACTATGATATCCTTCCTCTGAGGTAAGGACTTTGGATGTATTTATTCAGCTATAAACAACCTAGAATGTTCAAGTATTTGCTGAGTTAGACTCAAAGGTGAGTAGCCTTTAGGTCCTTCTTGAAGGAGTTCAAGGGGTCACAGTCTAATAAGGAAAATCACAACTTCATGCATGATGGAGCATTACATGGTGCCTTACAAAAATTCTCCCTCATGGTACTTCATGAAGCAGGGGCAGTCTAGTGATTAGGAACACAGGCTCTGGGGCAAAAGAATCCTGGGTTCAAATCCCAGCTGAGCCTATTACTAACTGTGTGATTTGGAAAAATTATTTAAATTCACAAATGCCTCAACTTTTCCATCAATAAAATGGTGGATAAATATAGTGCCTGTTTTGTTGCTCCCTATTGGGCAACAAGGTCCGATGTACCTCCTCAGGGCCCGCCTGAGGAGAATACGGGGCTGAGCAGGATGATGAGTGTCGGTGGCAAAGGAAATACAACAGAGCCAGGAGGTCTGTCAGCACACAAGGCACAGCAGGAATCTCGTTTATTGAGGAAGTCACACAGCTTTTATGTAGGATGGGGGCTAGGCGGGAACCAATCAGCTTAAAGGTCAGCAAGGCATGGGGGATTCACGCAGGCGAGAGTCCCATAGGACTATATGGCAAGCACGAGCTGATCACGTTGGGGGAACTGTTGTTAACCAATCTCTGACGGTGGTCCGATTTATTGTGAAACTGCCTTTGAGGCCTTGATCTTGCTCACTCACCAGGGAGTAAGGAGTCAGCCTGAGTTAGTTAACGTGTCATTAGTCCCAACACTGTTTCAGAGTTGCAAAAAGTAAATTACTAAATACATGTAAACCTGCAACAATCAACATAACTATATTACACACACTCATAGAGATATATAATGTTTACAGCATTTTCTGTGCTTGTCTCGTTTGGCTCTGAGCTGAACTCTGGCAATATTAAGTTTAGGAAGGCCAGGTCTGTGAGGCTAAGGGGCTCAGTGTTCTGAGGAAGGAAACACATTCATGCCTCCCTTGATTGAATTAAAAACCTTTGGAATCTTTCTGGACTTAGTAGACAATGAGTATAATAGAATCAAATCAAACAATAGCTCTTTTCTGAAGCGATCTACACATCCCCTGCGAGCACATGGGCCCATTTTGTGCTTTTACAACGTCACTCCTGAATGCTTTCAATACACTTTCCCTCCTTTGCAATAATTCTGTGAGGTAGGCAGTTTAGAAAATTGATTTTACTGAGTCCTAATGTTTAACTAGTATGTCCAGAAGTACATTTCCATAGAAAGAGATAATTAACTTGATTTCACTTTCACATGACTATCCTGTGACAAGTCACATTCCTGGAGTAAAAACAGCTGTCATTTTCCTCCCAAGGGGCAAACTGTTGGGCTCTCAGCTGTTTTCCTCAGCAGCATTCCCCTTGCAGTCAGAATCCACACCTTGATGGCTGAGGAGACTCTCCATTTTCATGTCCCTAGAGTTACACTAAACATGCATTAACCAAGGACGTTTGTCAGGACCTGCTGTTGACACGAGTTCAGCCCTCCCTGGAAAACATCAGCTCTGCAAAGACAGACATAAGCAGCACAAAGGAAAAAGAAATGTGGATTTTAATCTTCTGATGGAAGAATATCAAACCCAGAGTCATTTGCTAGCAAGAATTATAGGAGTAAAATAAAAATAATAATTCAACTCTGTTATAAAGTATTTCCCTATTTACAGGTTATGTTCTATCCAAATAAAATCATGTCTTTCAAATTAGCCTAATAAATTATGAAACCATGGGGAACAAAACGGATTTTTGTTTGAGGCTGAAAGACTGAACAGAGCAAAAGAACTTAAACAAGTGACATTGTTTCTCCAAGAAAGACTGAGTGCTCATTGCTATAACAGATAGCAAAACCTGTCATAGTGTGGTGTCTTAAATAATGAACATGCAGTCTCTGCTGCACAGAAGGCACTGGAAAATAGTATTTATTATTACCTTTAGCTTTCATCACATGTTTATTTCTTTATATCTCACACATACACATACATGTATGAGTTTTAATTTATTGGCCAGCAATCTCTTCCCAATCAATGATGAAATATTTATTAGAAGCCACAAAAAGACCGACAATTCTTCACTTCAGAACTCTTAGATTTTGCACTTGTTAGTCAAATATTTTTCATTTCTTTGGTTCAAAATCTCAAAATACATTTACTCAAAAGGGGTAGAAATCAAGTCTATTTGTAGAAATCTTAACGATAATTTTCTCATTCTAAATAATGCCACTTAATGATGCAGTATTAACAGTCTGGAAAAATGGAGGACAAGTGTCTGACTTTTGTTATTTTTCAACTGGAGGGGCTTCCAGGGAAGCAATATTAATAGCAGTGACGTAGGGAAAATGAGAAGATAAATCCAAGGACACGAGGATAGTTGCCCAAATCTTACCATGTCAGAACAATGGAGATAATTTTAGAGGAGTAGCAATGGAAAGAGGATGAGAAGGGGAAGTACAAAAGAAGAAGGAGAGTGCAAAATAAGTGAGGAGAAATGCTAATTATTGATAATTCAGGACATTATTTCAGAGGTTCCAGTGAATTCATTAACTGTAGCTATCCTACAATTGCCTCATGTGGGAAGAAAGTTAAATATTATCTTGCATGAGTTGTGGTGTAGTACTGGTCAGATTTCTTTCATGATTTATTCCCGACTTTGCTAACATATCCTGGCATGTGAGAAACTGCTCTCTCAGCAGTCATAAATTTTCTAAAAGTTTCATTTCATTTTAGGGAGAAAATTAAGTGTCCATTCCAATAGCAATAAGAAAGAATAAATCCCATTTTAAGTACATATTTTTTGCTGTGAGCTTATAATATGATTTTTACTAGCCTGTTTCTCCTTTTCTTGTGAATTAATATTGAGTTGCTGCTTTAAGATATTCAGACTAGGCATAGCTCCAGAGAAAGAAGAGCAAATAGGATTAAATATCAGAGATAGTTTATTTTCTTAAAATAATCCATATTTACATGCCATGTCTAATGTTTGTTGATGCTTAGCAAATTGGTAGACTATGGCTGTACTCTGTTTTCAAGGCAATGGTTTATAGGCGCTATTAGCTTTGTCCTTTGACTCTTGGAAGCCCAGAGCAAACTTGTATTTCCAAGCATCTACTTATGACTTAACAATTGTCATCATGGATACAGTCAGAATTGGTAGCAATAGTTCTAAATTTCCACTTTGGACAAGCATATAAATGTTGTGACCCCATTTATGACTGATGTCCCTGTGAAAAGAATGTTTTCTACTGCCATTTACATCATTCACTGTGATTGATAAGTCAAAAACCAGAATAAATTTTGCTGTAATAACTAAAATGAAGACTTTTTGTATTGTATTTTCTTCTTCTTTACTTCCTTTTCAACCTGAAGGACTCAGTCTAGGCTGCTGGAGGCTATTTTTCTCTTTTCTTCTTATCAGTGGCATGGGTAGTCACAAACGTTATGCTACACATTGAAATACTCCCCACTTCATAAGAGATTAAAATATTGCAAAAAATGGGGTATTTTTCATAAGGAAGTAAATCCTAAGAATTGTGTTATGCTGGCAGTAAAAGTTAGTCACGTTTCAAAGACTAGAAGTTACATCCTGGGCTGCAATTGTGGCTTGGTGGTGGAGCGCTTGTCTGGCATGTGTGAGGCACTGGATTTGATCCTCAGCACCACAGAAAAATAAGTAAACAAAATAAAGGTATTATGTCCATCTACAACTAAAAATATAAAAATAAAAAGTGTAAAATCCATCTGTCAAAAAAAAAGGTCATATCCTGACAAGGACATCTTTTCATTTCCTTGGGTGGCCACTACGGGGTTAGTGTCCCGGTAAGAAAATACTGATAGGCAGCTCTTCTTACTTTGGAATAAACACCAACATAACCAGGCTGACTGACAGCCTAAAGACAGGTGTGGTGGTCAGTGATCCACTCCACCACAGACACTGATGAGGAGACCACTCTTAGGAGGTGATCTTCATGGTGGTAACTGTTGGCACATTCATGATTTCTAACAATGCTACTATAAGCCAGGTCATCTGCAGCAACAGGATCCAGCCTAAAGGCCAGTCTCTCTCATCACCATGCAATGCCAAGGGAAATGGAAAACATCATGGGAAGATGGATGCAAAGATGGAAGTGCTGCATCTATCAGCCAAGGAATGCCAGGGGCTGCTGGCTGTTGTTGGAAGTCAGGAGAGCAGCAAGGAGCAGATTTTTTTCTGGGCCATCAGAAGAACCAACCCTGCTGACTCCTAGAGTTCAGCCTCCAGCACTCAGAGAATCAATTATTGCCTTTTTGATTCACTCAGTTTTGTAGTCCATAACATAAAGTCGTCTTTGTTATGGCAATTGTAGAAAATGCAGATTTTGGTGTGAAACTGTATAAATATATTCCAATGAACATGTTTATAAATATGTCTTTCAATATTTATATTTTGGATTGTTCCTTTAGAATGTATTCTTATATTTGCGATTACTAAGGTCATACATATGAATATTTATAACTCATGTACCATTTTGCCCAACTACTTTGCCAAAGGATTATAAAAAGTTATCCAGAAATCAGCATAGATAGAAGTATCTATTTCCTCAGACCCTTGCCAACATTGGAAAGAAATAGTTTTTGTGTGTTTGTTTATAAACCAACAGGAATGTAAGCAGCAAACTCACATCAAAGCCTTGTGAGAGTTACCACAGGGAAGGTGGAGAAAAATATTGTGTGGAAAATAGAAGAAGAAATAACTTGGAGAATTGGGATTAAATTTTTTTTCTTCCCTTACAAGACCAGCATGTGTGGTTTGTGGCATCGATTGGGTTTTAGGGAAAGCAAAGCAGTAAAATACAAAGCTCACAGCTGCCAAGAATCACCAAGTGACCCTTAGATCTCAGAATGGAGGTAAAGAGAGGCAAAATATGCTCTCTTCCTGCCTCTCCCATTAATAGCAGGTGAGTAGAGGGACTGCAAGGGGTTCCATTCAAGGATCACACTTTAGCTACCATCATGGCCAGAGCCATGGACACTCACAAGGTCCAGAATTTGTTTGCACAAAGAAAGGGGGGGGGGAGCTGTGAGCTTATGAAACATATATTAATACATTCTAAGACTTAAAACTCTGCAAACCCTTAGCATAGAGACACCACTTCCCTGTTCTAAAGCAAAACAAACAAAATACAAAAATATTGATGTAAACAATAATCACTTATAGTACTCTTTATAATAGTAAAAATTGGGGGTTGGTTAAATAACTTCCAGTGTACCCTTTCCTAGGAATGCCATCTAACCATAAATGGGTTCGATGCACTTCTATTCTTATTGTCATAAAAATGCAGCCTAATACATTGTTAAGGGTGGATTGTGTATCAGCACATGAAGTATGCTCCTTTGCTGTAAAACAATATAAAACTACATGTTTACATATATTTCCTTAGAAAATACTTTTGTTTTGTCTTGTTAGAAGTTCTGGACCTGGAACCCAAGGCCTCATGCATGCTAGGCAAGGGTTGTACCACTAACTCACTCTGACCCTTAGAATACAGTCTTAAAATTTAAATTTCTGTCACCAATTGTAGTTTGTTTGTCTGGCACAATCTTATTCCAGATATTTTCAGGTAACTTCCCCTGTCTTCTAGTCTGTACTCAGATTTTTGTCAGTTTCATACTTCAGCATGTCTCTATCCCGCCACCTCTGGAATCTCACTCCTTACTCTACTCAGCTGTTTTCCTTTTAAACAGTATTCATCTTGTTCAATCATATACTATGTGTATTATTTATTATACTAGTTTACTTTCTCTCTCTCCTACTATAAACTCCTTATGCTCAGGGATTTTTGACTGTTTTGTTCACTAAAGCATAAGCCACAGACTCAGAAGAATGCCTCAATAAAGATTTGTCTAGGGTTAAAAAAAACAGTTATTATTAGTGAACTCCCAATGCACATTTCCAAACTGCTCTCCAAAGTGGCCACAGAAATTCATGCTAGTATAGCATGAAATACTTTTCACATATACATGTATGAGTGTACCACATGCACAAAATGCGTACACACATCATGAAGATTAAGCACTAAAAACACAGAGATAATGCTTGATCATTTATAGCCTTTAATTTTTTTAAATTGTAATGGTAAATATTAATTTACAATCAGGAAAAAGGGGGTTCCCACTTTCCCCCCAAAAAAAGATGGGTTTACTGAAAGGATGACTCACAAAAACCCCACCATTTTCCCAGATGCAGCCAGATCCCAAGGAGGCTACAATGAGACCAGGAAAGTCATCACAAAAGTGCCTGTCCCCAGCCTCTGGAGGATGCCTGCCTGGGCCCCTTGCTTGCTTGCTACTTGGCCCTCTTCTTGCTTCACTGCCTGATAGCTCTGATTTATTTGTGGTTTCTGTACTCTCTCATGACTACAGCTTGCCCGCGGTGAAAATTCTGCTCTGTCTTGACATTCCTCCCCATGCATTAATTAAATTAAATTTATAGAAATATCTGTCAATTTGTCATTATGTACACAATATCATATCTTCATTTATAATATGTACTCAATGAGAAGTCAATTTTAGCAGTTGAGTCAGAACACATGTTGAATATTACCAAATGCCTCTGGGGTATACATTTCCACTGCAATGATCCTATCTTATTAGTCTTGTAAGGTGATTTATAATGAACCATCTTTTTTTTTTTTTTTTTGAGAGGAGTTTTTTTTTTTTTAATTTTAATTAAAAATCATAAATTTACATAGGGCAATGTTGTTTGATTCATTTTGTTATATTTTTCTCTTCCCCCCTCCCCTCCCACCCCTCTTTTCCCTCTATACATTCCTTTCTTCCTCATTCTTACCACCCTCCTTATCCCTAACCCTAAACCTAACCCTAACCCTAACACTAACCCCTCCTACCGCACCCCGGATGTCCTCATCCGCTTATCAGCAAGAACATTCATCCTTTAGTTTTTTGAGATTGGCTTATCTCACTTAGCATGATATCCTCCAATTTCATCCATTTGCCTGCGAATGCCATAATTTTGTCATTCCTCATGGCGGAGTAATATTCCATTGTGTATCTATGCCACAGTTTCTTTATCCATTTATCAACTGAAGGGCATCTGGGTTGTTTCCACAATCTGGCTACAGTGAATTGAGCAGCTGTGAACATTGATGTGGCTGTATCTCTGTAGTATGCTGATTTTAAGTCCTTTGGGTATAGGACAAAGAGTGGGATAGCTGTTCAAATGGTGGTTCCATTCCAAGCTTTCTGAGGAATCTCCATACTGCTTTCCAGAGTGGCTGCACTAGTTTGCAACCCCACCAGCAATGTATGAGTGTACCTTTTTCCCCACATCCTCGCCAACACCTATTGTTGCTTATGTTCTTAATAATCGCCATTCTAATTGGGGTGAGATGAAATCTTAGGGTAGTTTTGATTTGCATTTCTCTTATTACTAGAGATGTTGAACATTTTTTCATATATCTGTTGATTGCTTGTACATCTTCTTCTGTGAAGTGTCTGTTCATTTCCTTAGCCCATTTGTTGATTGGATTATTTGTACTCTTGGTGTAGAGTTTTTTGAGTTCTTTATAGATTCTGGAAATTAGTGCTCTATCTGAAGTATGAGTGGCAAAGATATTCTCCCACTCTGTAGGCTCTCTTCACATTACTGATAGTTTCCTTTGCTTAGAGAAATCTTTTTAGTTTGAATCTATCCCAGTTGTTGATTCTTGCTTTTATTTCTTGGGCTATGGGAGTCCTGTTAAGCAAGTCTGATCCTAAGCCAACAAGTTGAAGGTTTGGACCTACTTTTTCTTCTATAAGATGCAGGGTCTCTGGTAAGATTCCAAGGTCCTTGATCCGTTTGGAGTTGAATTTTGTGCAGGGTGAGAGATAGGGGTTTAATTTCATTCTGTTGCATATGGTTTTCCAGTTTTCCCAGCACCATTTGTTGAAGAGGCTATCTTTTCTCCATTGCATATTTTTGGCACCTTTGTCTAGTATGAGAAAATTGTATTTATTTGGGTTTGTGTCCGTGTCCTCTATTCTGTACCATTGATCTACCTGTCTATTTTGGTACCAATACCATGCCGTTTTTGTTACTACTGCTTTCTAGTAGAGTTGAAGATCTGGTATTGCGATACCCCCTGCTTTGCTTTTTCTCCTGAGGATTGCTTTAGCTATTCTGGGTTTCTTGTTCTTCCAGATGAATTTCATGATTGCTTGCTCTATTTCTGTAAGGTACATCATTGGGATTTTAATTGGAATTGCATTGAATCTATATAGCACTTTTGGTAGTATGGCCATTTTGACAATATTAATTCTTCCTATCCATGAACATGGGAGATCTTTCCATCTTCTAAGGTTTTCTTTAATTTCTTTCTTTACTGTTCTGTAGTTCTCAATGTAGAGGTCTTTCACCTCTTTTGTGAGATTGATTCCCAAGTATTTTATTTTTTTTTGATGCTATTGTGAATGGGGTAGTTTTCCTAATTTCTCTTTCTGAAGATTCATCACTTATGTATAAAAATGCATTGGATTTATGAGCATTGATCTTGTAACCTGCTACTTTACTGAATTCACTTATGAGTTCTAAGAGTTTTCTGCTGGAATTTCCAGGTTCCTCTAAATATATAATCATGTCATCAGCGAACAGGGATAGTTTGAGTTCTTCTTTTCCAATTCGTATCCCTTTAATTTCTTTGGTTTGTCTAATTGCTCTGGCTAGAGTCTCAAGAACAATGTTGAATAGAAGTGGTGAAAGAGGGCATCCCTGCCTTGTTCCAGTTTTTAGGGGGAATGCTCTCAGTTTTTCACCATTTAGAATGATCTTGGCCATGGGCTTAGCATAGATGGCCTTCACAATGTTAAGGAATGATCCCACTACCCCAATTTTTTCTAGTGTTTTGAGCATGAAGGGATGCTGTATTTTATCGAATGCTTTTTCTGCATCTATTGAAATAATCATGTGATTCTTAACTTTTAGTCTGTTGATATGGTGAATGACATTTATTGATTTCTGGATGTTGAATCAACCTTGCATCCCTGGGATAAAAACCACTTGATAGTGATGTACTATCTTTTTAATATATTTTTGTATGCGATTTGCTAAAATTTTGTTGAGAATTTTTGTGTCGATATTCATTAAGGATATTGGTCTGAAATTTTCTTTCCTCCCTGTATCTCTGTCTGGTTTAGGTATCAGGGTGATATTGGCGTCATAGAATGAGTTTGGGAGAGTTCCCTCCTCTTCTATTTCATGGAATACTTTGAGAAGTATTAGAATGAGCTCTTCTTTAAAGGTTTTGTAGAACTCGGCTGAGAACCCATCTGGCCCCTGACTTTGCTTTGTTGGTAGGCTTTTGATGACCTCTTCTATTTCATTGCTTGAAATTGATTTATTAAGTTGTGTATGTCTTCCTCGTTCAGTTTAGGTAATTCATATGTCTCTAGAAACTTGCTGATGTCTTCGAGGTTTTCTGTTTTGTTGGAGTATAGATTTTCAAAATAGCTTCTAATTATGTTTTGTATTTCACTCGTGTCTGTTGTGATATTTCTTTGTTCATTCCGAATTTCAGTAATTTGAGTTTTCTCCCTCTTTCTCTTTGTTAGTGTGGCTAAGGGTTTATCAATTTTGTTTATTTTTTCAAAGAACCAACTATTTATTTTGTTAATTTTTCTGATTGTTTCTTTTGTTTCAATTTCATTGATTTCAGCTCTGATTTTAATTATTTCCTGTCTTCTACTACTTTTGGTGTTGGTCTGCTCTTCTTTTTCTAGGGCTTTGAGCTGTAGTGTTAAGTCGTTTATTTGTTGATTTCTACTTCTTTTGTTGAATGCGCCCCATGAAATAAATCTTCCTCCTAATACTGCTTTCATAGTGTCCCAGAGATTTTGATATGATGTGTCTTTGTTCTCATTTACTTCTAAGAATTTTTTAATTTCCCTCCTGATGTCTTCTGTTATCCATTCATCATATAATAGTGTATTATTTAATCTCCAAGTATTGGAGAAGTTTCTGGTTTTTATTCTGTCATTTATTTCTAATTTCAGTCCATTATGATCTGATAGAGTACAAGGTAGTATCTCTATCTTCTTGTATTTGCTAACAGTAGCTTGTGGCATAAAATATGATCTATTTTAGAGAAGGATCCATGTACTGCTGAGAAGAAAGTGTATTCGTTCTTTGTTGGATGGTATATTCTATATAAGTCTAAATTGTTGATTGTGTTGCTGAGATCTATGGTGTCTTTATTCAATTTTTGTTTGGACGATCTATCCAGCGGTGAGAGAGGTGTGTTAAGATCACCTAGTATTATTGTGTTGTGGTCTATTTGATTTCTGGAATTGAGAAGGATTTGTTTGATGTACATGGATGAGCCAATGTTCGGGGCATAGATATTTAGGATTGTTATGTCTTGCTGATTTATGCTTCCCTTAAGCAGTATGTAATGTCCTTCTTTATTCCTTCTGACTAGTTTTGGCTTAAAGTCCACATCATCTGAAATGAGGATGGATACTCCAGCTTTTATGCTGTGTCCGTGTGCATGGTATTCTTTCACCTTTAGTCTATGGGTATCTCTTTCTATGAGATGGGTCTCTTACAGGCAGCATATTGTTGGATTTTTCTTTTTAATACAATCTGCCAGTCTATGTCTTTTGATTGATGAGTTCAGGCCATTAGCATTCAGGGTTATTATTGTGATATGATTTGTATTCCTAGTCATTTGACTCATTTTTGTTTTTTGACATGATTTGGTTTCTCCTTTATTTTGCTATTCCTTTAGGCTAGTTCCTCCCGTTGCTGATTTACATCTTTGTTTTTCATCTCCTCCTCATGGAATATTTTGCTGAGAATGTTCTGTAATGCTGGCTTTCTTTTAGTAAATTCCTTTAGCTTTTGTTTATCATGGAAGGATTTTATCTCATTGTCAAATCTGAAAGTAAATTTTGCTGGGTATAAAATTCTTGGTTGGCATCCATTTTCTTTCAGGGCTTGGTAAATGTTGTTCCAGGCCCTTCTAGCTTTTAGGGTCTGGACTGAAAAATCTGCTGATATTCTTATTGGTTTCCCCCTGAATGTAATCTGATTCTTTTCTCTCGCGGCCTTTAAAATTCTGTCTTTATTTTGAATGTTAGTTATTTTCATAATAATGTGCCTTGGTGTAGATCTGTTGTAATTTTGCATATTTGGAGTCCTATAAACCTCTTGTACTTGGTTTTCCATTTCATTCTTGAGATTTTGGAAATTTTCTGATATTATTTCATTGAATAGATTGTTCATTCCTTTGGTTTGTTTCTCTAAGCCTTCCTCAATCCCAATTATTCTTAAATTCGGCCTCTTCATGATATCCCATAATTCTTGTAGATTCTGTTCATGATTTCTTACCAACTTCTTTGTTTGTTCAACCTTGTTCAAGATTAAATATTTTGTCTTCAATATCTGAGGTTCTGTCTTCCAGGTGATCTATCCTATTGTTTATGCTTTGTATGGCGTTTTTAACTTGGTTTATTGTTTCCTTCATTTCAAGGATTTCCCTTTGGTTTTTTTTTTCAGTATCTCTACCTCTTTATTGAAGTGCTCTTTTGCTTCCATTATTTGCTCTTTTAACTGTTGATTAGTGCGTTCATTTAATGCCTGCATTTGTTCTTTCATCTCCTCGTTTGCTTCTCTGATTGTTTTAATTATGTACATTCTGAACTCCCTTTCTGACATTTCTTCTGCTGTGCTGTCATTGGGTTTTATTGATATAGTATTTAGGTTTGTTTCGGACATTTTCTTCCCTTGTTTTCTCATATTGGTCAGATGTCAATGGGACTCTGTGATATTGTAGATTTCCTCTATTGGCTTATAGTGACCCTGTAGATTTCCAGTGTATCAGCTACCAGCCTTCAGTAGCTAGAAGTCTTGGATTAATTTGATAATGCAGTGCTTCTGAAGAACACTGCCCCTAGCCCGCTACTGGTTCCAGGGAGAGAGACCTGGAGAGGTCTCTTGTTGCACAGCCCTGGTCCCAGAGGCTGTTTGTAGGTCGGAGGTCTCCACTGGCTTGGGGACTTGTGGCTGGCTCTGTGTAGACAGGCTCTCACTGGGCAGTTTGCCCCGAGAAGATAGTCTAGAGAGGCACTTCCCTCTGGAGAGGGGCTGGGCTGCTTGGGGAAGTCCCTGGCACCCTGTGCTGGTCACTGAAGCAAACTGCGGGTGGGCCGGAGCTGGCAGCAGGGCGGGCCGGAGCTGGTCGCCCTGCTTCTGTGCAGAAGGTCTCTCACTGGGGGGCCCGTTCCAAGAGGCTGGAGGATCTGTCCCTGTGGGCGGAGCCCACCACCAGACTGCACAGAGCTGCCTGGGGGAGATGCTATCTGCCCTGTCCTACTCTAATAAGCCACTCGAATCCTGGCCTGCCACCCAGCTGAACTTCGCTGGGTGGGGGAGATTCACCGCGTGGTTCTATCTTAGTTCGAGTCTCTCAATGCCTCCCCTTCTTGAATCCTGGGTTCTGGGGTGACTGGAGATGCAGTCACCCTCTAGTCCGCCATCTTGGATCGCCCCGTGGAAAAAGCCTGCAGCTGGAGGCGACAATGCTGCCTGGAGAGGTCTCTGGCTGCCCAGCCCTGGTCCCAGAAGCTGCTTGCATGTCGAATATCTCCGCTGGCTTGGGTACTTGTGGCTGGCTCTGCGTCGAGAGGCTCTCACTGGGCGGTCTGCCCCGGGAAGCTAGCCTAGAGAGGCGCTTCCCACCGGAGGGGGCTCTAATGAACCATCTTTGTGTTACAAACTTACTTGATTGTGATGTATTATTCATTTAGTTCATTCTGTTAGTTGGGGTTTCCGAAGATTTTTGAATACATGTGTTTTACGAGGTATGGTACATTCTGTCTTTAAGACCTAGAAGCAGAAGCCCAGTAAAGGTTGACTGGAACCACAGCACTGTTGGACAAAATCTCCAGTCTCCAGATCAGCTTGGTTTTTCTCACCTAGTTTCTGTATTCTCTTCTCAGTTACCAGTCCACATCTGGCTACTTAGTCTTAAATCTTGCAATCTGCCTTGGAATTTATGTTGTCTGGTGCTGGTTTTGACAAGCTTTTGGCTCATGTTCTTTTATTAATTTATTCCAAGATCAACCACATGTACATATGTGCAAGGGTACTACAGTATTTCTTTCTATATATTCTATTACCCTCATGGTAAGAGATGCCAAGACTGCTCTTATGGGAAAGTTGTATGTATAAAAATAATAAAAAATAAGAGTAGGTAGAGGACTCTGGAATATCATGACATATAGACATATTTGTAAGTATAAACATGACACAGCTACTCAGAGTTATGATAAGTCTATGAATTATAGAGTGAGAAAGGAAATAAATACTTTTTTTGAGGTATGGGGGGAAATGTAACTAGGGTATAGTGTTGACTTTTATATATATTATACTTTTATATATGCCTCTTTCCTGGTCCAATTTTGGCTCTCGAAGTGAGTTTGCCTCTTCATGCTGTATAAGAAATACAATAGGGTATTGTTGAAATGCTTGTAACTTAGACTCAGGATCATTAGATCCCAATAGGACTGTCATATTGCTAGAACTTTGGGGTGGAGGATAGGTAGGTATAGATGCTCAAATCCAGAAAAACTTATTTTGATCTCTAGATTTTGGGGGCACAAAACATATACTTGAATAGTTTCATTACTACCAGAGTTCAAACACTGTCCATTCAATAGTATGTAGCTTTTTCTTCAATTTAGTAGAAAACATTTTCAGGTACCTCGTGCTCACTTAAAACTCCTTCCCTACGTTTTCCTACTGGGTCTGAAGAAAAAAAGCCAATCACTTTTCTATTTTGGTAGGTTTGCATCCAGAGAAAGTACATAGTACTCTCATTTCAACTCTATTTTGAGGTGTTTTGTTTGTTTGTTTGTTTTTTGTTTTTTGTTTTTTTTTTTTTTTTTGGCAAAATAAGCTTTTATAAAAGAAAAAAAAAAATGCCCATTGGAGTAAGTGATTTGCCAGGCAGATAAAAGAACAAGGAAATTGCTCATACTAAATCTCAAGAGTATTCAAAGTTCTAGTGTGCCTCTGAAATTTAGCTTTTAAAACTTTAGCTAGTAGACTTTTCTACTCCAATGCACGGAATCTAAATAAACAACATTATACAAACTCCTGTATTTCTATTTCTAGGATTTAAACACTAGTGTACTTTGAAGAATCATATTGGAAATTCATGTTTAGATGCTGTCTTTATCTACAGACTAGTATTCAAATTCTTATTTTTATAATATTTACATGAATGGGCACTTCACAATATACCTTTATATCTGTAAATATTTTGTGCATATAGCATTTTCTCCAGAATTTTTTTCTGTCACTTTAATTGATACATATAAAATATCTTAAATAAAATACATCAGAATCAAGGCTAAAATTAGTTTTTCTATAATCATCCAACAAGCCAGCAACCCTTCCATAAGAGAAGGATAAAACTACAGCAGAAAGTCATCTATATCTTGAATTATACATACATACATACATATATATATATATGGATATAATATATACATGGATTTAATTGCAAAAATACTCTTTTGAAAACCATTTGAAACTTCAAAATCTTTCTCTGAGCTTTCATACTGGTTAGTCACAAAGTTTTTCTACTTCACTAATAGTTGTGAAAGCTCTGATACAGCATTTATCAAATATTTAGAAGATCTTAATGTTAAAAGATCCATTATTGGAATTATCAGAAAATCTCTCGATAGAATATCACACTACAACAATGGCAATAATAAGAAAGCTTATCATATGAGATTGTCTCTCGTGATCTATGTTAAGAGTGAATGAGGGATACATGCACACTTAGCTTGGGATTAGAAACAGGGACCTGCATCTTTGCTCCTTAAATTGTTTCTTATTTTACTGATAGTTAACCAATATTTTGCTTGTAAGTAGCAACATTTTCACTTTTTACTTCTTAGTCCGGTTTTGGTTGTGCCTAAGAATAAATGAAAGCCTTAGAAGCTAAGAAAAGAAAACAATGAGAAGCATGTTAACACTGTCAACTATGAAAATAGGAATCCACATTGTAAACCAGAGAAATTGTTACTTGTGAGAATATTAGAACATGGGGAGTGAGATAACATGGTTATCATCAGAGAGAGCTGTGAAATGCATGAAGCATGTCTGTACCTTGCAGCCATGGATAAGCTTTCTCCAATGAAGGCCCAGAGCCCTTCCATGCTAATATTTCTGTAGTCCTCCCGTCCTCTTTCAACTCCTCAGAGCTCTTCAACAGATAATCTGTTAAATTAATCTGTATTAAGTTAACAGCAATAAATGTCAGAGAATCAAATACATGCAGAACACTAAGTGCATAGAAATTATCCCAAGGCCTGGGCTTCCTTCCAAGTATCATGTGTAATGATCTCAATATTCTCAGTAATTTCTCCAGGAGAGGGAATTTTGGAGATTAAAGAGAAAAAATTCTGGGGAACTTCTTTGGGGAAAGATATCTAAGGTCAGTTATGACTTGGAAATATTCCTTGAGTCACACCATACAAATACGTGTGTGTGTGTATGCTATTTTTATAGCTTCTTGTATGAATTAAAATCTGAAAAATAAGAAAACCAGAGAGCCTTACAGTTCTCCAATTGCCAAATTTTGTTTCTGGATTATACTGTGTGTTAAAAATAAGGATTCTTTAGCAGGTTAAAGGAGTTCCAGATGAATAGATTTTTTTTCATCCATTCAAATTGACCCTTAATTCCTTATCTGCTAATCTCACATAGAAATATTTTCCTGCATTCTGTTTGAGAACATTAAGACCACAAATACTTGTGTCATTCATTTTGACTTAAAAGAATAATGACATAATCACCCATGCTCAAGTGCATGTAATTTAAAGGTCAATAGGAGAAATACTGTAGCATTAAGATGGTAATAAGAAACTGACTTTCATTTTCAATTTGCCAAAATAAAAAGTTAAAATGTGTTTAAATAAATTGTATTTCAGAAATATATCTCACTGATGACTTAAATTATGACTTCAAAAAATTTGAAATTGGACAATTTCAGAGATTATGTACTTGATCATGGCCCTTAAACTAACTCAATAACTATTTGGTATGATATCTTTTCTGGTAAAGAGCATTAATTCCTTTTGTTAAACTTATTAATAGATACTTGAAATTGTTGCCAAAGCAAACACAAACATTGCTTTTTGACTATACAGAGACTAATAGTACATGACTGAGGATTGTGTCTTCTCTTCAGTTCCTTTGACTTCAAGAACATTATTTTACTAAGAGTCTCAGTAAAGCTTGCACAAGAAACATGAGAGCAATAAAGGTCTTCTTCAAAAGGTAATTACCTGAACTTTGAAAACCTTCACTCTTTCCTAAGAGAATAAATGCGAATTTTTTTCGCCTTCTTCATTCCTTATTTTTGATAACAAGTGTATCAATCTTTGTGAATAAAACCATTGAATTATTTTACCTCCAGACTATTGCTATCTACTATTTATTTTAAAAGTAACCTAACAGAGAGACATCAAGAGATAAATTTTAGTTTGCTTGTTATTTTTTTCTGACAACCTTTTAAATTTTTAAATTTTATATGTTATAGATTCTAGCCTAATTTAGTATCTGTACTGAATGCCGTGTTTTTTTTTTTTTTTTTGCCCAGGCTCTCCTTACAGAAATGAGACAGATTTATCATCCAATGCTTGTCATTTGAGTCCCTCTATGGGAAATGCCCTGAGCCAAAGAGAGCCACCCTGTCCAAAATCTACATTCAGTGACAGGTTGATTTATCCAGGTAGGAGCCTAAAGTATGATCCCTTTGCCTATAACAGAGACAGCTCTGAATACCTGCGTGATTGGCAGAGTCTTTGTTGTTACTCATCTAGTTTAAATCTTTCCTCTGCCCAATCCTACTTCCTACACTCCCTTACATACTTGGCTAATAAACTTCCTGGTACTAATGCTTGTTTCCTGGAAAACTGACTTAAAACATCACACTTTTACACATATTAATTGGTAACTATAAAGCACCACAATCATGTTTTGACACTGTGCACTAATATCTCAAGGAGAAATTTAGGTTATGGAATGGTGTGAGATTGATAGGCAAAAATAGATCACACAAGTCTTTTTCTTCAGAGAGGATGTTTAAGCTGCAAAATCCAAGAGTTATCAGTCAACAGAAATTTCCTCATAAAATAGCATGTACCTCAAGGAACAAAATACTGAAAGAGCACTAGATGAGAAGCAGGAATTTATTCTTCTTTCCACCAAGTAGTGTGGATCCTTGGAAGTTGCTTCTTCATGAGGGACTGGTCTGTGTGTTCTCTGAGATCTCTTCCAATTCCATGCATTGGATTTTTTTCCAAACTTGTGAGAGAATTGTCACTTATAAAACTCAGTTGCTAAAAGTCATGAGAACAGTATTTATTTCTTTATAGATTTCTTCAATAATAATGTCAGAGGCCATGCAACAAGGATGAATGACAGATTTGAAACAAGGACAATACTTCATCATGGCCAAGGAGGCATCAAAGCAGCCATGTTGTTTCTGCAGGACTGGTCCTCAGAGGGAAAGAGAGTGTTGTGGCATCTGAGGAGGAGTCTAAGAAAACGTTTCGTCAAACAGTAAAAAAAGTAACTCCCACAGGTAAAAGATGACAAAACAAAAACAAAAATAAAGCTCAAAAAGATGAAAGCATATTCTGTGGCTTCTTTTCTTGATACACTATGTCAATTCCAAATACCTGCCATGACTTCTACTTCCAACTGTAGCACAATAGCTTGGAGCAGACCAATTCTTCCTTCAAGAAAAACTAAAGAGGTGAAAAAAGATTAAAACTCTGTGTGTGTGGTGTGTGTATGAAGCCATCACAGGGAGTCCAAGGTATCAAGGACTTGAGAGCTAGATTGCTGGAGAGAAAAGGAAGTGATGACCAAGGGCAGCATTTGGTGTTGCCTTTTTTCTTAAGGTATGTGTCAATTTTTAACTGAAGGTTGAGAGGCTAAAAATCTGACTGAAACTTTTTCTGTTTAATGGAACTTGGGAGGCAAAAAATAAAATTCAGAAATCACTGTGGAGGAGAGACCTAGTTAACAAGCCAGTTGAGACTCCTAAAGATTTACTCCTTAATAGTAAACCAGAAATAGATCACCCTACATAAAGAGAAAATTCAGCTTCAAACGCTCAATTTCAATTACAAACTGGAATAAGGAGAACTTCCCCTCACCCTAACTGCCTACCAATTCTTTTTTGTTTCTCTAGAATTTCCCCTTTATTCAGCATTCAATTACAAATTGATGAACTGAGAATAGCCAAAGCAATCCTAATGCAGGAGGAATCACAATACTATACCTTAAAATATATTATAGAGCTAGAGTAACAAAAATGGAGGGTATTGTCACAAAAATAGAATTGAAGACCAATGGAACAGAAGACACAGAGACTTACCCACCTAAATACAGTTATCTCATACTAGACAAAGGTCCTATAAACATATATTGGAGAAAAGATAGCCTCTTCAACAAATGTTGCTGAGAAAACTGGAAATCCATATATAGTAGATTGAAATTGAAC
Source organism: Sciurus vulgaris (assembly GCF_902686455.1). Lineage (NCBI taxonomy): Eukaryota > Metazoa > Chordata > Mammalia > Rodentia > Sciuridae > Sciurus > Sciurus vulgaris. The sequence continues at coordinate 30,257,024 of NC_136468.1, forward strand.
CCCTATATCTCACCCTGCACAAAATTTAACTCAAAGTAGATTAAGAGCCTTCACATTAGACCAGAGCCCCTGCACATAGTGGAAGGAAAAGTAGACCTAAATCTCCATCATATCAGTTCAGGAAAAATCTTCCTCAATAAGATACCTAAAGCACAAGAAGTAAACTCAAGAATCAATAAATGGGATGGTGTCAAACTAAAATGCTTCTTCACAGAAAAGGAAACAATCAAGAACATGAACAGAGAGCCTACAAAATGGTAGAAAATCTTTACCACCTGTGCCCCAGATAGAGCAGTAATCTCCAGGATATATAAAGAACTCAAAAAACTTAACACTAAAAAAACAAATAACCCAATCAATAAATGGGCAAAAGAAGTGAACAGACACTTTACAGAAGAAATATGAATGGTGAAAAAATGTTCAATATCTCTAGCAATTAGAGAAATTCAAATTAAAACTACAATAAGATTCCATCTCCCTCCAATCAGAATGTCAATTATCAAGAACACAAGTAACAATAAATGTTGGCAAGGATGTGGGGGAAAAAAATTCACTCATACGTTACTGGTGGGACTGCAAATTAGTGCAACCACTCTGGAAAGCAGTATGGAGATTCTTTAGAAAACTTGAAATGGAATCACAATTTGACCCACTCCTTGCCTTGTACCCAAAGGACTTAAAATTAGCATACTACTGTGACACAGCCACATCCATATTTATATCAGCTCAATTCACAATAGTCAAGCTATGGAACCCACCTAGGTGCCCTTTAACAGATGAATGGATAAAAAAAAAATGTGGTATATGTACATAATGGGATATAAAGAAGAATGAAATTCTGGTGTTTTCTGGTAAATGGATGGAACTGGAGAATACATGCTAAGTGATATAAGCCTGTTCCCCCAAACCATAGGTTGAATATTCTTTCACTAACCCATTACAAGGGAAGGTTGGGGGGAAGTATAGAAGTTCATTGGATTAGACAAAGGGGAATAAAGGAAAGGGGTGGGGGATGAAATAGGAAAGACAGTAGAATGAATTGGACATAACTTCCCTATCTTTATATAAGAATATATGACCAGTGTAACTCCACATCATGTCCAACCACAAGAATGGGATCAAAATTGTAAAGGGTTGCACCATATATATGTACGATATATCAAAATACACCCAACTGTCATATATATATATATATATAAACAAATAAAAGTAGATAAATTTTTTAAAAAAGAAATTTACTGGACTGTAGGAAACAAGGAGAAATAACTAATAAAGAAGAAAATATATATACTAAAGAATATCCTAGCAATTCCAGAGGTTGGAATTATCAAACTTCCATCTGGTGTTAACTGGTGTGTACCTTAGTTCTTTGAGTCTCTTGAGGATCTCAGATGTGTTGAGAGTGATGTAAGCCAATTTACATAATAATTAATACTAACTTATGAAAAGAACTTTACTTCCAAATCCTTCAGTCAGTTGTAATAGATCTTCTAAGCAAATAAGTTGTAATAGTTCTTCTAAGCAAACAGCTATTTGTACAATCCAAAAGGCATGATGAGAACGTCAGACTAAGTAGGAAAAGAATTTTGGTAAAATGATAATCTGTAAGGACAATATTTTGGAGGTAGGAAAGGCACTTTGGGGACCCTCTGATAGTTTTATTTAGGCAGCTACCCAGCCTGACAAAACGAATGGTAAATTTTTAGCATGCCCAATTCATTCTTGGTCTGTCTGATGTTATCTGTGTCTGATTTGCATGCTACAGCGGCTCCCTACTTTGAGATTCTCTTCTTTTTTTCATGCAGTTCACAGGTATGGATGTGCTTTCAACAAACAGCTGTAAATCTACTAGATCTGCCATGGCCAATCTCAACTCCACCAGGGCGTGATGGCTGACCTAAGGAATGCAGATTTCTTTCTGCTGACGGTACTTAGAGGAAGGCAACCTTGCTCAAGGAATCTAGGGATCTGAAAATTCGAAAATCACAAGGAGCTTGGTTTTGTTTTTTAGAGAAAAGAGACATGACATAAAATAATGTATCCAGGTTCAGTAAAATAATATTTCTAGGTTCAGCAAAGGAACACAGAGAGCTTTTTCTTTTCCTCTTTTGTAAGTTATAGTGTCAAAAGGTGTAAAAGAAAAAAAAAAAGTAAGAGGGAAAATAAGAAATTCAGTTTGAAGTTGGAATAGTTGGGCCCTACAGAGCTATTGTTCTGTCAGTGTTGACATTACAAATCCCCATCTTTGGGTGCTTATGAAATCCAGTCAGACCTAGAAAATACACTAGAATCTAGCCAGCGAGCAATTTCGAAAAAAAAAATTGAATAATGTACCTCAATCACTTTTAACTCTAGGCTTTGCAAATTGCTCTACCATCAAACCACCCTGACTGTGCCCAACCTCATTTGACCTGAAATTGAAGTTGATTTCTTTCAGACAGTTTTGGTTTATATAAGTGTGGTAAAATGCTCTTCAAAGGTACTTTAACTTGGATAAATGTAGAAATTAAGCTTCATCACTGTTTTCAGAGGGCATTATCTTTAGAACAGATTTACTATTACTTGAATTAAGCAGTTTTAGTAAATACTTTATAAGCTTTGAATTTCATTTGAATAATGCTTAACATTTTAAAGGCCTCACTGAAATTAAGGCCCTAAACTAAGATTCAATCGATGATATTTTTTTTTTCAATAGATGATATTAACTAAGTAAAATGGTCCCAGTGCTGGCACAGAGGCCAGCACAACATAGCTGCCAAGTACTGTTGACTGAATCAATCAACCCCGTCTTTATCCAGCCTTGCTACATTAAATGTGGCAGTGCTTCATTGATTTTGTCTGAGGGACACAGAATAGAACAAGTGGGGGAAATTCATAGAATGGATACTGAAAGGATAGGAGAAGAAAGAACTAGAAAGATAAAGTGGAGGAAGAGAAAAAGATGAGAAAACATAGGCAACTCAGAAGCAGATACATCTAGATCAGCAACTTATTCAATGGACATTATAATCAAGACCACATAGTTGATTGTAAATCAATCATGTATGTATTTAATAAATAATCACTGAGCACCTCATTTATGCTTGGAACTTTCTTAAGTGTTAGGGATATGGCAGTGAAGTGAACAGATAAAAAAATTCCTGCTTGTGAACTCATGTGTTGTTCATTAATGAATAAGCAAAAGTGATAGTTACACACGATGGAATATTATTTAGCTTTAAAAAAGGAAGAAAATTCTGGCATATGATACAACATGGATAAACCTTGAAAACATTATGTTAGGTGAAATAAGTCAGGGACAAAATGATAAATGCTCCATGATTTCATTTACAGGAGATACAGACAGATGGCAGGATGGTAGCTTACTACTGGAGGAAGGAGACTAGAGTGGCTAGGGAATAGAGGTTCAGTTTAGCAAGGTGAAGAGGATCTGGAGATGGTTGATGGTGATGGTTCATGAAATATGAATGCACTTAGTATCATTGAGTTGTACTTTTTAAAAGGGTTCAGATGGTAAATTTTGTGTTATGTATATTTTACCACAATAAAATTTTGAAAAAAAAAAATGCCCATGTAATTTACTATTTGCTAAAATTGATAACATCTCAGGTTGTAAACAATCTGTAGATCTCAAAAAATGTAATTCATAATAATAGTTGTCTTTTTTTTTTCATACTTCAGGGACAATATAGACTAGAAGATGGTTGTTTCTCACAAGAGTCTAAAGAAATATAGTATGAATTTTAGTATTCTCGAGTCAACGGCACTCCCCTTGGTACTTCTGGTCAACAGATGTTCTTTTAGGTCTAGCCTGCTGTGCAGGGAGTCAGCATGTAATGGGGCAGCAGGCCCAGGGTCCTCAAAGAAAGAATTTGTGTGGGGTAATATGATACCACAGAAATATACACTTGGTTTCGTCTCTGACACAGGCTTCTAAAACCCTCAGAATTTCCTATGTGGTAGGGGTGATAGGCGCATCTTTGTTATTTGTAACAAACTCCTTTGAATCTTATCTGAGTTTATGATAATAAAGCAACTCTTGGTGGAGTGGAGTTGCCAAGAACCCAACCTTATGAGCCAAAGCTTGCTACTTTCAGCCCTTCTCAGACCTTAGAGAATAGGGAGAGCACAGGAGAGTCCTTTAATCACAGGTGATCAGTGATCATGGAGAAGGTAATGGAACAAAACCTTCAAATTAAAAACAAACAAACAAACAAACAACAGAGCTCGGAGAGGTTCCAGGCAGGTGAAAACGCCAAGGTCCTGGGGAGTCCTGCTGAGAGAGGACATGGGAGCTCTGCCCCACCCCCCATGCCTTCTCTATCAACCTTCTTCATCTGGTTGTTCCTGAGTCGTATCCTTTAAAATAAACTATCATTTGGTAAGTAAAACACTTTTCTGAGTTCCGAGAGTGATTCTAGAAAATTAATGAACCTGGGGGAAGGCATTTGTGAAAATCCTTAAATTTATAGCTGGTTGGTGAGGTGCACAGATGACAATCTGGAACTCATGCCTGGCATCTGAAGTCCTGTGGGACTGAGCTCTTAACCTTTGCAGTCTGAGATGGCCCCAGAAAGTGAGTGTCAGGATTGAACTGAGTTGTAGGCTTCCAGCTGGTGTCCAGAGAGTCGGAAAATTTGTAGGTATAAGGAAAAATCGCCACCTGTTTAGTCTCAGAAGCATGGAGAGTAAAACAACTCAAGGAGATTGCTGGACAAACCAAAACCCAGGATAATTCAAACCGCAACGCTCACTCCTGCATGGGCAGAACTTCCTCTCTCATCTCCATGCAGATGCCCTGGCAGAAACCAAGAACCGAGAGGGAGAGAAACGTACGGGTTCCAGTTTGCTCATCTTGGAAAATTGCTCTGGAAAAGCCTTTTAAATGCTTAAATTTACCACATTGGTCCCAGTGGTCCATTCCTAAACTGAATGATTCCTTAATTTTCACCTGTTCTTGTATGTTTTCCCCTTTGAAGATCAGTCAGAGATGTTTTTGGAGACTACCTGCTTCAGATGCATGTGGACATTCGAGGTGATGGTTTGTGGATCGCTGGGACTAGGGCTTAGGAATCTAAGCATTTTTACCAAGGTTTTTAGATGCCTGGGAAACTTGTGTATGTTTGAGAATCGCCACCAAATAGGGTGTTCTTAAGTTTGTTGTGGGAGGAAATTAAAAAAATTTCCTATTTTCTGTCAAATGAAACAAGGACTAGGGCTCAAAACAAAAAAATAAAAAATGGGCTGGGGCTGTAGCTCCAGTGGTAGAGTATCCCTGGGTTCAATCCTTAGTACTACAAACAAACAAACAAATAAAAAGAAAGGAAAATGAAGAGGAAAAGAGATCATCTGATGGAAAAGATCACAATAAATCAAAATGTTACCTGGCAATAATGAATGACAACTTTCACTTTAAGAAAGTATATATGTTATTCACAAGCAAAGAATTTAGGTTGCTTCAGACCTAAATCCCTTTGGATATTTCTTCCCATAAAAATAAGGTAAACAAAATTTGTTATTAAATCTTTACACCTTCAATATTCAATGAAGATAGATAAAATGACTTCAATAATAGGGACCAACATGTTGCTGGGATACTTGCTGGAAAAAAACTGACAAAACTAATTTACTTCAGGCTGAAGTAGTCCTTTAACTTAATGGATGAATGATTTCAGAAAATTCTCCTGGTCTCCTAAATGTTCAACGTGTGTTTTCTCTTTCTCCTGAATTCTTTCTGCACTTATACACAGGCAACTTGTTTGGTATCTTAACTGTCATAACCTCGAATCATTAGAGAACTTGCTAATCAGATTACAGATTTCTAGAGGGGAGATACTAGTATTATACAGCTGGAATGAGCGTTCTGAATAAGATTGCCTGCTTTACACATGAATAAGGCTGTGAAATTCTTTGAGAATTAGACGATATGTGCATTTTATATCTGTATCCTTAGTGTTGGTAAGTGCTGGAATTCAAGAAGGTATTTGGAAGAGGTGTTTTGAATTAATATGAAAAATGAGACTTGAAGGCAATCTGGTAGGAATGAACTTCATGGTTATGGGGAACACGGAATCACATAAGAAGCGGGTTCCTCAGAGTCCTGTGGAACAGGATATTGCTCTCCACTGCCTGAAAGAACATACTAGAAGATAATCAAAAAGTAAACAAGCTTCTTAGGGATGAAGAATTAGGGCTGAACCTAATGGGCTAAGACTTCTTTCTAGAAAATTCTATCACTCAGACATCCCTTTCATAACTAAAAAGTGTCTTAGCATAAAAAAAAAATGCCAAGAGAGCATAAATCCAGTAAGTATAATAAAGGGTTGGAGATTCAATTTCCCTAAAATGTATTGTACATATAAATATAATAAAATATAAAATATTTTCATAAATGTATAATATATATTGTATTTGCATACAACATCCATTTTTGACTAACACAAATTTGTGGTGTTTCTACTTGCTCAGAATCTGCTACTCAGATTGTTGAACAGTTTGTCCTCTTAGAAAAAGGCAAGGATCAATTGAGCAGAAGAGAAACAGGTGAAACCAGCTTGCAAGCTAACTCCTGTTTTCTTAGGGTAAATACCAATCATATTCCTTGCATCAGAGAGAAAAGGCTTATTTTCTTTCATTTCACAATGGGTAATTTGGGAAGTTTTATTTGGAGACTAATTTTCAAATTTTGGTGGAGGCGGGTACCAGGGATAGAACTCAGGGACACTCAACCACTGAGCCACATCCCCAGCCCTATTTTGTATTTTATTTAGAGACAGAGTCTCTGAGTTGCTTAGTGCCTCTCTTTTGCTGAGGCTGGCTTTGAACTTGTGATCCTCCTGTCTCAGCCTCCCAAGCCGCTGGGATTTACAGGCGTGTGCCACCACGGCCAGCTTCAAATTTAATTAATTATTTTTTAATTGAAAAAGAGTGAATATATTTATTGTGCAGTACAGAGTATTTTGATATATGTAGAGACTGTGGAAGGGTTCAATTAAGCTAATTAACATATGCATTACCTCACCTACTTTTTTTGTGGTGGTGAGAATGCTTACAATGTACTCTCAGCAATTTTCTATCACTCGGACATCCCTTTCATAACTAAATTGGTTATTGACTTAGTTCCCATCTTTTACAAATAGATCTCAAACTTATTCCTCCCATCTTTTGATCAATATCTCCACTATCTCATCTACCTGCGACTCAAGTAACTACAGTTCTGCTCTCTGTTTCTATTAAATCATCAGATTTAAACTCTACATGTGTGAAGTTGTGCAGTCCTTGTCTTTTTGTGTCTGGATTACTTAGCATAATGTTCTCCTAGTTCACTCCTGCTGTTGGAAATGACAGGATTTCCTTCTTTTTTATGGATGAATAGTATTCCATTGTGTATATATCCCACCAATTCTCTAAACTTTCATCAGTTTGTGGACTCTGATTCTGTATCTTGGCTATTATGAATATGCTGCCATGAGTGTTGTGATAGATTTTTAAAGTAATACAATTGTTTTTCTCCTAGAGAGTATGTTGTAGGCACTTTCCCTTATATCTTTATTTCTATCTTTCTTTTATAAGTTTGCCTATTGTGTGTAAAGTACTTGATGGCAAGTACTCGCCAAAATGGAAGTGCTAAGTATTTAATACTGAAAACTACCCTAATGTGCTCAGAGACAAAGATGAACAAGCAGATAACGAAATTAAGACACACACAGATATAGATTGATTTAGCTGGAGTAAAAGGCCAGGTGTTCTAAAACCAGAGTCTACTTGAACATTATGCAATTCTGTCTGGGACTTATATGAAGAGTGCAAGGGGAAAATGAAAAAGTGGGGAGATTTCTACATAACTTAGACTCTGGTACAATCTGGGGGAGTGAGAATAATAGAGAAGAATATAGAAATGGACATCTACTTGGATAAGGCAGAGAGGGATCATTATTTTATAGTTATCTGGATACTCTCCCTTTAAAAATACTAATTACATTCTAAAGACATTATACAACCAGACCAGAACTTTCTGAAGGCAAGTGTACATCTGATCTTTGTGGTTTCTCCTTTAGCATCCAGCAGAGGAGAGTGCTGGGTCCTTATGAAGGGATTCTCCCAACGTCCGCTAATAACAGATGTTGTGGGAACATGACCAGTCAAGTGTTTCCTTTAGAGCTCTTCTCCTGAAGGGCAGGGTCAGGAAACAGAATAACCTTCAGCCAGATGAGGAGTTTCTACCTAAAATCCTCAGAATAGCTAAGCTGTAAGAAAGAGGTCGACTTTGAGCAACCTTAAATGCAGGAAAGAGAAAAGGAGCTATCCACACCTCAGAGATAACTGTGTCCTTTGGTCACAAAGTATAGATGATAAGAGAACCCTCTGGGTTGGACTGGGGAAATCTGTGGTCCTGCTTAAACTGAATCAAGAGGAAAGAAACAGCCTCAACCCAAATGGCCCAGTTTTCTACTTCTAACTAAGCTGCAGAACTTGCTCAGAACTAGATTTGTTTATAGCACTGGGTGTGTGTGGTGGATGGAGGGTTCTGCACAAGCCCCAAATCCGTACTCATGTATCTGAAGTAGATGTCATATTCGTTTTTCCTCTAACAAGGTTTCCAAAGATTAACCAACTGCTAGGAAATATGGTCCAAACAGCAGTAAAAATGTTAATAATGTTAACCAATGAGACTATTCAGTAAATGCCTCCAGAGCAAAGTTCAAAATGCTGAGTTCACACAACTATCATCAATAAATAAAATAGACATGGTACACATGGGGCATACAGGCCCAAATGTTGTCTTATGAGACTTCAAGGGAAGCCAGAAATCCATTCTGAGGCTGATAGTTGACAGCTAATTTAGCTATTTTTTGAAAGTGAACACAAAAGGAACCAATTGGATAGTGATCCACCATTTTGTGACATCCATAATGAAATGAGATATTTGTTAAATTTATGAAAAATTATTACTATCAAAGAAATCAACTGTATTAGTTTGCTAGGGCTTCCATTACAAACTACTACAACTGAGTGACTTAAATAACAGAAATTTTGTGCTATTGCACAGTATAGTGAATATAAGTGAAAACAATGTTTTGCACACTTCAAATAGCTGGGAAAAAAGGACTTTGAGTGTCTTCTCTATAAAAAGTCATAAATGTTAGAGGGGATAAATGTGTTTAACTTGATTTAAATATTACACAGTATATATATATATATATATATGTATATATATATATATCAAATGTCACATGAAAATCCTTTAATATGTATAATTTTTATGTTTTTGTGTATCACTTAAATAATAAAATAAAAACACAGAAATGTATTTCATCTCAATTCTGGAGGATAAAAGTCCAAGGTAAAGGTGTTGATGGGATTCATTTCATTCTATTTTCTCTCTCTTTGTAGAGGTCTGAATTCTTGATTTGTCTTCACATGATCTTCCCTCTCTCTCCTAATCTCCTCTTACAAGAGAATGTCAGTGATATTGGTTTGTGGTCCAGTCCATAAGCCCTCATGTTACCTTATTCTCCTGTTTAAAGGACTTGTCCTTAGGCACATCACATTCTGAGGTACTGAGGAAAAGCACTTCAACACATATATATGGCATGGGCTCCGTTCAGCCTATAACCACATCCTCAGCCTGAAATGGTTTTCCTTCATAGACAAGATGATTACATGACCTGACTTTCCCAGGACAGTATTTTTATGCCTGGTATTTTAACTTAAATGTTAAAACACTTACTTCCTATTCTCAAAAATATCTTTCTTTGCATGTATGACAAATTCATGGTCACTTTGCACAGAAGAAATTAATATTTTTTTGATTGTGTCATTATTTTGAACACTTTATTTTTGATCACTGTGTATAAATTGTACACATTAATGGAATTCAGTGTGATATTTCAATAAATACTTGACTATTTTATAAAAGACATATTAACTATTCTTTAGCCCATATAAACAGATTATATTCCACTATTAAGGAGTTTTAATAATTAATAGAGGCAGCAAAAAAATCAATGATTTCATAAGTCAGAATAATAAAACTGAATTATTCTTCAAAAAATATTTATTTAGGGTCAATTATGTGTAGCTGTTGGGCAAGATGCTATGGAGGAAGTAATGAGAGAAGGAGTCTACTTCCTTGCCCTCATGGTGTTTTAGTACAGCTCAGATAGATTTGATTCACATAATCAAAGTATATTGTGAGAATGTGGGAGGGATGACACACAAGAAAACAAATAATAGAAACAACAGAACCTTACGAAAACAAATAAAATGAAATCATCATGATGTTGTGGGGGAAGAGTGCAATTTAAAAATAAAAATGGAATAGAAATGGAAGGTACTCATTTGACATGAAGGAAGTAGAAATGAATTGCCACATACAATTAAGTTTCAAGGAGAAAGGATGATCAAAGCTTCTGGATTTTTAACAAGTGCTAAATTTTAGAGAAAATCTTCTGTGGGTGAATATTCATTTATTTTTTTCTGTTGGAAAAATTCATTTCTTTATTATTTTTCTCAAAAAGATCTGAGTTCCCAAGCCATTATTGTAGGTGGGGATTTTTCAACAATTTTTAGGGTTGCTTTTTAAAAGAAAGTTTTCAAGCTGGAAGTCTGCGGAGGTTTTAAATGTGACCTAGGGGGGTCACATTTAAAAAAAAAAAAACTACCTATGTGAAATGTAACTCAGTTTTCCAAACTTTTATATTCTCTATGTTGGCAGTTTCTTTTACTATCCAGTCCCAATTATGGGTGATTGTAGAAAGTCCATTCACATTGCCCATAGTATTAGTGACGGCAGGGGAGCATACACGCAGAGAATATTTCTTTTTTCCTTTCCTCCAGATCCTACTTAGGAACTTCTTGCCATATCTTGGGGCACCTCTATAGCACCCCCAGGAGCTGGATGTCAGCTAGCCCCCATCTTCCTGGAGGTTCCAGCCTCCTGCCAAACTATAGGTCAAGACCAAACCTTCCAAGGGATTTTAAGAAAGAATCAGAAACTTTCAATTGGATATCAGGAACCACTGATCTTAAGTATTGTCCTTTCTGCTCTTGTACAAAGATTTCCAACCTCACAAGTTTTGGGGTCCCATGTGCCCTGTAAGCATTTTCCTTTTTTCATGTCACCTCTCTCATATCCCTTCCCTAGCCCCAGAACCCAACCCCCTTCTGCCTTCTTTAGTTTGAAATCAAAATATCTTTATGAAGATGTCATCCAGCCTACAAATGTGATTGCTCTTCCTATTATTTATAGAGCATTTTCATTAGTATAAGTTCCCGTTCTCTTTCCAGAAGAGGCCTTGTTTTGGCACAGGTATATTTTCTGAACAGAAGAATATATCTCCATTTAACTCTGTAATGCAAAAACAATTCCTGTTTTTCTTTAAAAAAGCACTATTTTTTTTCTTTAAGTAATGATGGGACAACCCAAAATTAAAAGAGGAATGTGATTGACTATTCCAGATAATCATTAGGCCAAAGCTGAATCAGTTAAACTCCCTCCCAGATCAGACAACAGAAGCAGAGATCAGATGACAGGAGAGAAGACCAAAGAAGGGATCAAAGTGTTGAGTGAGTTTGTGAAATGAGATCAATGATTAACTTGGAAAGAGTTTTTGTATGCAGATTTTAAGACATGTTTCCAAAAATAGCACTATGAAACTTCTAATGTTACAAAACAGAGAAAAAAAATCTGTGCAATAAATGCAATCACAGATAATCCCTTGAAAGTATAATTTTAAAATGAAGCAAAAACAGAATGACAAGATACAGCATTATTTATGTGAATGATGACATCTCAATCACAAGCCCAAAAGTACATTGCATTTAAATAAAGAATAGAATACAATTTTATTACTATGACAAAATCAAAGGAGAAAAATTAAAAATAACAAGGTTAAATAAGGAAAACAAAAACTAACTTCAAGTGGAGTTTAAGGTAAAGTTATAATAGATAACATTTTTGTTCAAGTACATCTCTTGAATATTTAATTGTCACATAAATTGTTTGAGACAAAATGCTGTTATTATTCTCATTTTTCAGATAATGAGTCTGAGACACAGAAAGGCTAAGTAATTTGACCAAATACACATATAAATAGTGGACTTTCATGGAGATATTTGAACCTAATATTTGAATATTTAAATCCAAATTATTCTCTACAGATTGTGCAGTTTTTAGCTCATTGCTATTTGCCCATATCCAATCAACATATAACAATAATGAAGAGCAGACTGACAATCAATGATTGGGAATAAATGATATTTACCAAAATTCATGGACTATAAATAAGAATTATTCAGTTTTTAATGTACTGTTTACATACCAAAATTACCTGTATGATAGAAAATAAATAAAATCCACATAAATTGAAAAAGCAAAAAAATTGAAGAATATGTTTTTAGTACACTGTTCAATAAAGGTATAAAAAATGAATTAGGTAAAGAAAGCTGATATTTTAATGAAAATGATTCTTTAAATAGACAACTGGATTAAGAACTCAAGAAAGACTAAAATAAGACTAATTGAAGAGAACAGTAGTAAAATTTTTCTGAAATGATAAAATTTAACCCATGTACAAATTGAAATTCTATGGAATATAAGAGCCAAAGCATTAATCAAAGTAATTTTAGGTTTTTATGATATGGTTGGTATGATTAAAAACACAAAAAATAAGTAAGTGTTCAACTTCATATCTTATTATCTTAGAAAAATAGTTTTAATTAATTGAAAGGAAAATTTTGGATGAAAATTATGGTAAAAACAAAATAAAACTGTATCTTAAATAATTTTGTAGCAAAAAACATCTTCCTATGAAGTGTGAGCCAAAAGAAATCTCCTCCTTTAGGTTGATTTTCTCTCAGGAATTTTGCCACAGTAATGACTATCTGACTATCACAAATCATCATTTCCTGGACTAGCAATATGATGTAGGATACTTTCCCATGATGCTTATCAGTGAAGTGAGCCTATACAATTAGCAAAGTATATAAGGCTTTGTACACTTTTTATATAGGTTGAAATTTCAAAATAGCTAGTAGAGAGGATTTTGAATGTTCCCAATACAAAAAAAGGGGTAAATGTTTAAAGTCATGAATATTCCAATTACCTTGGTGTGATCATTACACTTTATATACATGTATTGAAATGTTACTCTATGCCTTATAAATATGTACAATTACCATGTGACAATTAAAAATAGAAGTATATATTTAAAAAGATCAATCAAAAAGTAGAAATAATTATCATGACTATGAATGAAGTAAATTATCCAGTTAAAAAAATTGGCAGATTGGGCCAGTTCATTTTTTTCTCACATTGAATTTAAAAATTCATCCATATCTTCTTCATGAGACATTTTCAAAATAGAAAGATCCAAAGTATTAGTCAGTGTACTATTACTATAAAAAAATACCTGAGATAATAAACTTATAAAAAGAAAAGGTTGATTCTGGCTCAGAGTTTTAAAAGTTTCAGCCCATGATATGTTGGCCCTATCGTTTTGGACCTATAGCATCCTATCATATAAGGAGTGCAGGGAAGAGCAAAAATATTCATTTCATGGTGAGAGAAGGGACTGGGATCCCATAATCTCCTTTGAGGGGACAACCCCAATATCCTAAAGACCTCCCACTAGGCCCTACCTCTAAAGTTTCTGCCACCTCCCCAAAGCACAAGCTGGGGACCCAGCCTTTAACATTTGGGCCTTTAGAGAATATCCTAGCTCTAAACTACAGAATTCCAGAAGGTGGGGGGAGGGGGAAAGTAGAGAAAGATATAAAATTTGATAAACTTACATTAGAAATACACAAAGAAAACTTTGAACTAAAAGGTATTTTTAAAGACCAGTAGAAAATACTATTTTTGGAAGTATTAATTCACCTAATTTTAAGTTTAGATGCACCAAGTGACAACACTTCGAAGTATATTGAGCAAGAATTAACAAATCTGGGAAAGAAAGAGAAATTCACACATAATGAGACATTTAACAAACTTTGTAGCAATTGATGACTCAATCATACAAAACCACTGCCGATAACACAATCAAAATATTTAGCTTCTTTCTTTTTTTCATTAATTTGTACATTTATTTAAAAATGTAGACCAATTCCCTTGTGCTAAAGTGTCATTGTGGTTATGTGCTTTCCCAAAACACAACTCATTGTAAGGGACTCCACAGACTCCTGGTGGATAGAAGCACAAGGTAAACTGAGAACACAGGAGCATTTCAGATACAATTCCCTATTAATTAAATGGAGTTTGGTGCCATTTACAATTCGATTAACATTAAGGAGGCTGAATACCATAGGCATAAGGGTGCAAATGAACACAATACTTTTTTCATACTTCCTAAATAGTTTTCATATTTGCACTGTGAAGGTCAGTTGCTAGAACCAAATTTGGTTTTAACAAGTCAAATTTTTATGTTTGTTCAGTCAATAAATCTTTCACATCTTTTTGGGCACATGGAAGTAGACCCTGTAACCAGGCTCTTCGCATTATGTGTTTGTGTGTGATTCCTAATTCTCCTGCACCACCCAGGGTCCTTAAAATAAAAGCAGGGACAATGCAGGGACATGTAGATGAAGGGTCTGTAAGGAGGAACACATCTCCATTTCATCTCCTCAGCTGGTTTTGGTGCAAGGCTGGGACCTGGTGGTCCTGCCTCCCTGGGCTTCTAAGCCATCTCCTCTTACTGGCCCCTGGCATTTGGGTCATCTCCTTAACTTCCCAGGCCTCACTTACTTCAACAAGTAGAATATCAATCATAGTATATCACTGATTGTCTGGGGAATCTATCCAGAATGCTTTACCCACAGTTATCAATATTCTCTGTAACTGAATCCATTCATCCCTGAGGCCCTGGGAACTAATGTACTCATTATCCCTGTAGGCAAAAGATTAGATGAGAGGACTAAGAATTGCAGTCTGCATGTACAGGCATGATGTGTAAAGGTGTCTCCTCTGTCTTGGGCACCTATTCTTACTGCCCCCAGTGTCCCTGCCCTGGCCACCGTCTGGATAACCTAGATGCCACACTCACCAGTCAGAGAATCTTTCCATCCCTGCTGCTCTTGCTCCTGCATGGTCTGTTTGCAGGCCTCTGGCTCATAGTTATTATCATCATGATGGTGACTGATGACAATAACGAAACAATCTCAGGTGTTCACAGATGATGTCGCCTCTCCTCAAGCCGTTTGGCTGTTGCTGCCCTATTTTCTTGGCCTGATCTAAAACAGATCCCTGAGCTGTCTCTTAGTTGATAATGTCTTTCCTAACTCATTTGATTTCACTCATTTTTCCCCTCCAGATTTTAAATGATGAACAAGTTCTACACAGACTTCTCTCAGAACTGATTTAGTTTAGATTCAGTAGCAGTCTTGCAGGATCATGGAGAGACTGCTAAGTTTAATGCCACAATCATCTCAGCTCCCACAGAGTATTCATTTCATTGTCAGCTGGTGGGAACAGGCAATTGCTGCAGGAGAAGGCTGATTCCCTTCAGTAATGAAGCAAGGCACTGGGACATTTTCATTTCTGAATTCCAAGCGAGTACACATTGTCATTTCAAATTCTATTCCAAGAGCTATCATTTGTTGGAGTACATCTGGTACCACATTTATTTACAGCATTCTAATTTTTCTTTAAATCTTAGGGAGTGTGGGAAGAAACTGAGGTTATCGATTTTGGATATGTAGGGCTCAGCAAGATGGGACGAACTTATGTTCTCTGAGGGAAAATGCTCAATTTCTCATCATTTCTGATGCTGAAGACAGCATTAGAAAGAATAATTGAAAATAAGTAAAGGACAATCAGCCAGAGGGTTTATTTGATAGCAAAGAGACATCTGAGTCCCAGGGAGAGAAAATCAAGTTGTAAGGGAGGCAAAGTGCTTCCCTACAGTAGAGATGGGAAACTGTGCCACTTTTTCTTTGATATTGAACCATCTCTTGTCCCCCACTAGATGAGATTGTGAGCACAATTTTCTTGTTCATTTTTTAAAGAAAGGAAAAGAAAATGAAAGAGTTCTGTAGAATAATGGTAATTGCTTTACTCTAAGATAAAGACATGAAGCAAAGGAAAATTATAACACAATACTGAAAAAAGAATTAAATATAATTAAACAAGTTATTGCAGATATAAAAGACAACCAAGAGTCAGGAATTGAAAAATTCAGACCAGAAATTTTCACCACCAGCTTACATGGATAGATAAAAGTTGAGTAACACTTCCAAGAAATTCAAGAAAGACCATGTTTTACATGTTGTCTCTCAATTTCTGCAACTAAAGAAAATCTATTTTAGTCATTTAGGTCCTCAGGGAACATTCTACTCACAAATGATCCTTAAGGAGTCTGCTAGGGGACAGTCTTTGTCTAATCAAGTGGTGGTTTTAGTAAAAGAACTGATATTAAATATTGTCACATAATTTATCTATTTTATGTATTTTATTAATCATTATATCAAATTTAAATATATTTAATTGCAAATTGAAGGCTAAAACAGGGTGAGAATAAAAGTGCAAGAGTAGAATATAAGTGTTGAACACTGAATAAATAGAAATAACACAAAAATGAAAGAGGAAAACTTAAAGTTAATGAATGTACAAAAGATAAAGGAAAACTAAAACACTAGTGAAAAAAACAAGTATTTGAACAAATGGAAGGTATAGCTTTAGAAAGGCTCAATAAACATTAATTATACTGAAATTAATATAATACTCCAGTAAATACATGTATAATTTCTAAATTCAAACAATGTGGATTGGCACATAAATAGACTGATGGTCCAAGGAAACTCAATAGAAAATCCAAAAATGAATGTGTATGAAATAATGTATGTATCTTAAATCACTGTGGAAAATATAAACTTTTAAACAAATTATCTTAACTGGATATATATTCAAAAATATACACTTGGATGCTTCAAATTATATATAACAATAACTCCTCACATAAACCAGAAATCTGAACATTCTTAAAAAACAAAAATGAAGAAATTATACATGTACTAGAAATACATGAACAACTTTATAAACTAGAAATGGAAAACAACTTTCCCAGTTACAATTAAAACTCTTAAAGTTTTTAGAGAAACTGATAAATTTGACTCTCAAAAATTTACAAGGAAAAGACAAAACTAAATTTAAAAGAAAAGTAAACTTAGGAAAGGAAAATATCTGCTTTGCCACTATTCTTTCTCTTCCTAATTTGAGTTCAAGTGCTTTTGAATAAAGAAGTTGGATAGAGGATCCAAAATGGCGGACTAGAAGGTGACTGCATCTCCTGTTGCTCCAGAACCCAGGATTCAAGAAGGGGAGGCATTCACACCCACCGGGTGAAGCTTGGCCGGGGCGGCAGGCCCGGACAGGGGTGGCTTCTCAGAGCAGGGCAGGGCAGCTACAGTTTTCCTCAGGCAGCCCTGCTTCCTCTGCTGGCAGGCGCCTTCCATGGCCAGCTTCTCGGAGCAGTTCTCCCAGTGAGAGCCTTTCTGCACACAGCCAGCTCCAAGTCCAGGAGCCAGCGGTGAGCTCCAACCCGCAGGTGCTTCAGGGACCAGGGCAGGGCAGCCAGGGACTTCCCCAAGAGCCCTGTTCCCTCCAGCGGCAGGCTCCTTTGATGGCCAGCTTCTTGGAGCAGGCTGCCCAGTGACAGCCGTTCTGCACAGAGCCAGCTCCAAGCCCTGGAACAAGTAGCGGGCTAGGGGCAGCTTTCTTCCAAAGCACTGCATTATCATGTTCCTCCAAGACGTCAGGCTACTGAAGGCTGGGAGGTGATATACTGGAAATCTACAGGGACACTACAAGCCAATAGAGGAAATCTGCAATATCTCAGAGTCCCCCTGATATTTGACCAATATGAGAAAACAAGGGAAGAAAATTTCTCAAAAAACCTAGATACTATATCAATAAAACGCAATGACAGCACAGCAGAAGAAATGTCAGAAAGGGAATTCAGAATGTACATAATTAAAACAATCAGGGAAGCAAATGACGAGATGAAAGAGCAAATGCAGGCATTGAAGGAGGAGATGAAAGAGCAAATGCAGGCATTAAATGCACTCAACAGTTAAAAGACCAAATACGGGAAGCAAGAGATCATTTCAATAAAGAGTTAGAGATACTGAAAAAAAAAAAAAAAAAGAAATCCTTGAAATGAAGGAAACAATAAACCAAGTTAAAAACTCCACAGAAAACAAAACCAATAGGATAGAACACCTGGAAGACAGAACCTCAGACATTGAAGACAAAATATTTAACCTTGAAAACAAAGTTGAACAAACAGATATGTTGGTAAGAAATCATGAACGGAATCCACAAGAATTATGGGATATCATGAAAAGGCCAAATTTAAGAATTATTGGGATTGAGGAAGGCACAGAGATACAAACCAAAGGAATGAACAATCTATTCAATGAAATAATATCAGAAAATTTCCCAAAACTGAAGAATGAAATGGAAAACCAAGTAAAAGTGGCTTATAGGACTCCACATATACAAAATTACAACAGACACACACCAAGGCACATTATTATGAAAATACCTAACATACAAAATAAACACAGAATTTTAAAGGCCGTGAGAGAAAAGAATCAAATTACATTCAGGGGGAAACCAATAAGAATATCAGCAGATTTTTCAATCCAGACCCTAAAAGCTAGAAGGGCCTGGAACAACATTTACCAAGCCCTGAAAGAAAATGGATGCCAACCAAGAATCTTATACCCAGCAAAACTTATTTTCAGATTTGACAACGAAATAAGATCCTTCTGTGATAAACAAAGCTAAAGGAATTCACAAAAAAAAGAAAAAAAAAAAAGGCCAACATTACAGAACACTCTCAGCAAAATATTCCATGAGGAAGAGATAAAAAACAATGATGCAAATTAGCAACGGGAGGAACTAGAATAAAGGAATAGCCAAATAAAGGAGAAACCAAATCATGTCAAAAAACAAAAATGAGTCAAATAACTGGGAATACAAATCATATCACAATAATAATCCTGAATGTTAATGGCCTGAACCCAACAATCAAAAGACATAGACTGGCAGATTGGATTAAAAAGAAAAATCTAACAATATGCTGCTTGCAAGAGACTCATCTCATAGAAAGAGACACCCATAGGTGAAAGGTGAAAGGATGGGAAAAAACATACCATGCACATGGACACAGAAAAAAAGCTGGAGTATACATCCTCATTTCAGATAATGTGGACTTCAAGCCAAAGCTAGTCAGAAGGAATAAAGAAGGACGTTACATACTGCTTAAGGGAAGCATAAATCAGCAAGCCATAACAATCATAAATATCTATGCCCCGAACATTGGCTCATCCATGTAGGTCAAACAAATCCTTCTCAATTCCAGAAATCAGATAGACCACAACACAATAATACTAGGCGATTTTAACACTCCTCTCTCACCACTGGATAGATCTTCCAAACAAAAATTGAATAAAGAAACCATAGATCTCAATAATACAATCAACAATTTAGACTTAACTGACTTACATAGAATATACCATCCAACAAAGAACGAATACACTTTCTTCTCAGCAGCACATGGATCCTTCTCTAAAATAGACCATGTTTTATGCCACAAAGCTACTGTTAGCAAATATAAGAAGATAGAGATACTACATTGTACTCTATCAGATCATAATGGACTGAAATTAGAAATAAATGACAGAATAAAAACCAGAAACTTCTCCAATACTTGGAGATTAAATAATACACTATTATACGATGAATGGATAACAGAAGACATCAGGAGGGAAATCAAAAAATTCGTAGAAGTAAATGAGAACAAAGACACATCATATCAAAATCTCTGGGACACTATGAAAGCAGTACTGAGAGGAAGATTTATTTCATGGGGCGCATTCAACAAAAGAAGTAGAAATCAACAAATAAACGACTTAACACTACAGCTCAAAGTCCTAGAAAAAGAAGAGCAGACCAACACCAAAAGTAGTAGAAGACAGGAAATAGTTAAAATCAGAGCTGAAATCAACGAAATTGACACAAAAGAAACAATGGGAAAAATTAACAAAATAAATAGTTGGTTCTTTGAAAAAATAAACAAAATTGATAAACCCTTAGCCACGCTAACAAAGAGAAAAAGGGAGAAAACTCAAATTACTAAAATTCAGAATGAACAAGGAAATATCACAACAGACACGAGTGAAATACAAAACATAATTAGAAGCTATTTTGAAAATCTATACTCCAACAAAACAGAAAACCTCGAAGACATCAACAAGTTTCTAGAGACATATGAATTACCTAAACTGAACCAGGAGGACATACACAACTTAAATAAATCAATTTCAAGCAATGAAATAGAAGAGGTCATCAAAAGCCTACCAACAAAGCAAAGTCCGGGGCCAGATGAGTTCTCAGCCGAGTTCTACAAAACCTTTAAAGAAGAGCTCATTCCAATACTTCTCAAAGTATTCCATAAAATAGAAGAGGAGGGAACCCTCCCAAACTCATTCTATGAAACCAATATCACCCTGATACCTAAACCAGACAGAGATACATCCAGGAAAGAAAATTTCAGACCAATATCCTTAATGAATATCGACGCAAAAATTCTCAACAAAATTTTAGCAAATCGCAAACAAAAATATATTAAAAAGATAGTGCTCCACGATCAAGTGGGTTTCAACCCAGGGATGCAAGGTTGGTTCAACATCCGGAAATCAATAAATGTCATTCACCATATCAACAGACTAAAAGTTAAGAATCACATGATTATTTCAATAGATGCAGAAAAAGCATTCGATAAAATACAGCATCCCTTCATGCTCAAAACACTAGAAAAAATTGGGGTAGTGGGATCATTCCTTAACATTGTGAAGGCCATCTACACTAAGCCCATGGCCAATATCATTTTAAATGGTGAAAAACTGAAAGCATTCCCCCTAAAAACTGGAACAAGGCAGGGATGCCCTCTTTCACCACTTCTATTCAACATTGTTCTTGAGACTCTGGCCAGAGCAATTAGACAAACCAAAGAAATTAAAGGGATACGAATTGGAAAAGAGGAACTCAAACTATCCCTGTTCGCTGATGACATGATTATATATTTAGAGAAACCTGGAAATTCCAGCAGAAAACTCTGAGAACTCATAAGTGAATTCAGTAAAGTAGCAGGTTACAAGATCAATGTTCATAAATCCAATGCATTTTTATACATAAGTGATGAATCTTCAGAAAGAGAAATTAGGAAAACTACACCATTCACAATAGCATCAAAAAAAATAAAATACTTGGGAATCAATCTCACAAAAGAGGTGAAAGTCCTCTACAATGAGAACTAAAGAACACTAAAGAAAGAAATTAAAGAAAACCTTAGAAGATGGAAAGATCTCCCATGTTCATGGATAGGAAGAATTAATATTGTCAAAATGGCCATACTACAAAAGTGCTATATAGATTCAATGCAATTCCAATTAAAATCCCAATGATGTACCTTACAGAAAGAGAGCAAGCAATTATGAAATTCATCTGGAAGAATAAGAAACCCAGAATAGCTAAAGCAATCCTCAGGAGAAAGAGCAAAGCAGGTGGTATTGCAATACCAGATCTTCAACTCTATTAGAAAGCAATAGTAACAAAAACGGCATGGTATTGGTATCAAAATAGACAGGTAGATCAATGGTACAGAATAGAGGACATGGACACAAACCCAAATAAATACAATTTTCTCATACTAGACAAAGGGGCTAAAAATATGCAATGGAGAAAAGATAGCCTCTTCAACAAATGGTGCTGCGAAAACTGGAAAACCATAAGCAACAGAATGAAATTAAACCCTTATCTCTCACCCTGCACAAAACTCAACTCACAATGGATCAAGGAACTCGGAATCAGACCAGAGACCCTGCATCTTATAGAAGAAAAAGTAGGTCCAAACCTTCAACTTGTTGGCTTAGGATCAGACTTCCTTAACAGGACTCCCATAGCCCAAGAAATAAAAGCAAGAATCAACAACTGGGATAGATTCAAACTAAAAAGCTTTCTCTCAAAAAGGAAACAATCAGTAATGTGAAGAGAGAGCCTACAGAGTGGGAGAATATCTTTGCCAATCATACTTCAGATACAGTGCTAATATCCCGAATCTATAAAGAACTCAAAAAACTCTACACCAAGAGTACAAATAATCCAATCAACAAATGGGCTAAGGAAATGAACAGACACTTCACAGAAGAAGATGTACAAGCAATCAACAGATATATGAAAAAATGTTCCGCATCTCTAGTAATAAGAGAAATGCAAATCAAAACTACCCTAAGATTTCATCTCACCCCAATTAGAATGGCGATTATCAAGAACATAAGCAACAATAGGTGTTGGCGAGGATGTGGGGAAAAAGGTATACTCATTCATTGCTGGTGGGGCTGCAAACTAGTGCAACCACTCTGGAAAGCAGTATGGAGATTCCTCAGAAAGCTTGCAATGGAACCACCATTTGATCCAGCTATCCTACTCCTTGGCCTATACCCAAAGGACTTAAAATCAGCATACTACAGAGATACTGCCACATCAATGTTCATAGCTGCTCAATTCACTATAGCCAGATTGTGGAACCAACCCAGATGCCCTTCAGTTGATGAATGGATAAAGAAACTGTGGCATATATATACAATGGAATATTACTCTGCCATGAGGAATGACAAAATTATGGCATTCGTAGGCAAATGGATGAAATTGGAGGGTATCATGCTAAGTGAGATAAGCCAATCTCAAAAAACTAAAGGACGAATGATCTTGCTGATAAGGGGATGAGGACTTACGGGGGTGGAGGGTAGGAGGGGTTAGTGTTAGGGTTAGGGTTAGGTTTAGGGTTAGGGATAAGGAGGGTGGTAAGAATGAGGAAGAAAGGAATGTATAGAGGGAAAAGAGGGGTGGGAGGGGAGGGGGGAAGGGGAAAAAATAACAAAATGAATCAAACAACATTGCCCTATGTAAATTTATGATTTTTAATTAAAATTAAAAATTAAAAAAAAAAGAAAAGAAAGAAATGACAATGTAAAAAACAAAATACTCCAACACCTGGGGATTAAATAATACGCTTTGAATGATGAATGGATAACACAAGACATCAGGGGGGAAATAAAAAAATTCTTAAAAGTAAACGAGAACAAAGAAACATCATATCAAAATCTCAGGGATGCTATGAAAGCAGTAGTGAGAGGAAGATTTATTTCATGGGGCGCATTCAACAAAAGAAGTAGAAATCAACAAATAAATGCCTTAACACTACAGCTCAAAGTCCTAGAAAAAGAAGAGCAGAACAACACTAAAAGTAGTAGAAGACAGGAAATAGTTAAAATCAGAGTCGAAATCAACGAAATTGAAACAAAAGAAACAATGGGAAAAATTAACAAAATAAGTAGTTGGTTCTTTGAAAAAAGAAACAAAATTGATAAACCCTTAGCCACACTAACAAAGAGAAAGAGGGAGAAAACTCAAATTACTAGAATTCAGAATGAACAAGGAAATATCACAACAGACACGAGTGAAATACAAAACATAATTAGAAGCTATTTTGAAAATCAATATGCCAACAAAACAGAAAACCTCCAAGACATCAACAAGTTTCTAGAGACATATGAATTACCTAAACTGAATGAGGAGGATATACACAACTTAAATAAATCAATTTCAAGCAATGAAATAGAAGAGGTCATCAAAAGCCTACCAACAAAGAAAAGTCCCGGACCAGATGGGTTCTCAACTGAGTTCTACAAAACCTTTAAAGAAGAGCTTCTTCCAATACTCCTCAAAGTATTCCATGAAATAGAAGAGGAGGGAACCCTCCCAAACTCATTCTATGAAACCAATATCGCCCTGATACCTAAACCAGACAGGGACACATCGAGGAAAGAAAATTTCAGACCAATATCCTTAATGAATATCGACGCAAAAATTCTCAACAAAATTTTAGCAAATCGCAAACAAAAATATATTAAAAAGATAGTGCTCCACGATCAAGTGGGTTTCAACCCAGGGATGCAAGGTTGGTTCAACATCTGGAAATCAATAAATGTCATTCACCATATCAACAGACTTAAAGTTAAGAATCACATGATTATTTCAATAGATGCAGAAAAAGCATTCGATAAAATATAGCATCCCTTCATGCTCAGAACACTAGAACAAATTGGGATAGTGGGAATATTCCTTAACATTGTAAAGGCCATCTACACTAAGCCCATGGCCAATATCATTCTAAATGGTGAAAAACTGAAAGTATTCCCCCTAAAAACTGGAACAAGGCAGGGATGCCCTCTTTCACCACTTCTATTCAACATCGTCCTTGAAACTCTAGCCAGAGCAATTATAGACAAACCAAAGAAATTAAAGGGATATGAGTTGGAACAGAAGAACTCAAACTATCCCTCTTCACTGATGACATGATTATACATTTAGAGGAACCTAGAAATTCCATCAGAAAACTTTTAGAACTCATTAGTGAATTCAGTAAAGTAGCAGGTTACAAGATCAATGCCCATAAATCCAATGCATTTTTATACGTAAGTGATGAATCTTCAGAAAGAGAAGTTAGGAAAACTACCCCATTCACAATAGCATCGAGAAAAATAAAATACTTGGGAATCAATCTCACAAAAGAGGTGAAAGTCCTCTACAATGAGAACTAAAGAACACTAAAGAAAGAAATTAAAGAAAACCTTAGAAGATGAAAAGATCTTTCATGTTCTTGGATAGGCAGAATTGATATTGTCAACATGGCTATACTACCAAAAGTGCTATACAGATTCAATGCTATTCCAATTAAAATCCCAATGATGTACTTTACAGAAATAGAGCAAGCAATTATGAAATTCATCTGGAAGAACAAGAAACCCAGAATAGCTAAAGCAATCCTCAGTAGAAAGAGCAAAGCAGGGGGTATTGCAATACCAGATCTTCAACTCTACTACAAAGCAATAGTAACAAAAACGGCATGGTATTGGTACCAAAATAGACAGGTAGATCAATGGTACAGAATAGAGGACATGGACACAAACCCAAATAAATACAATTTTCTCATACTACACAAAGGTGCCAAAAATATGCAATGGAGAAAAGATAGCCTCTTCAACAAATGGTGCTGCGAAAACTGGAAAACCATATGCAACAGAATGAAACTAAACCCCTATCTCTCACCCTGCACAAAACTCACCTCAAAATGGATCAAGGTCTTCGG
This sequence comes from Sciurus vulgaris, assembly GCF_902686455.1. NCBI lineage: Eukaryota > Metazoa > Chordata > Mammalia > Rodentia > Sciuridae > Sciurus > Sciurus vulgaris. The sequence goes on from NC_136468.1 coordinate 30,282,235, forward strand.
AATCAGACCAGAGACCCTGCATCTTATAGAGGAAAAAGTAGGTCCAAATCTTCAACATTTTGGCTTAGGATCAGACTTCCTTAACAGGACTCACATAGCACAAGAAATAAAAGCAAGAATCAATAATTGGGATGGATTCAAACTTCAAAGCTTTCTCTCAGCAAAGGAAACTATCAGTAACGTGAAGAGAGAGCCTACAGAGTGGGAGAATATCTTTGCCACTCATACTTCAGATAGAGCACTAATTTCCAGAATATATAAAGAACTCAAAATACTCCACACCAAGAATACAAATAATCCAATCAAGAAATGGGCTAAGGAAATGAACACATGCTTCACAGAAGAAGATGTACAAGCAATCAACAGATATATGAAAAAATGTTCAACATCTCTAGTAATAAGAGAAATGCAAATCAAAACTACCCTAAGATTCCATCTCACCCCAATTAGAATGGCGATTATCAGGAACACAAGCAACAATAAGTGTTGGTGAGGATGTGGGGAAAAAGGTACACTCATACATTGCTGGTGGGGTTGCAAATTGGTGCAGCCACTCTGGACAGCAGTATGGAGATTCTTCAGAAAGCTTGGAATGGAACCACCATTTGATCCAGCTATCCCACTCCTTGGCCTATACCCAAAGGACTTAAAATCAGCATACTACAGAGATACAGCCACATCAATGTTCATTGCTGCTCAGTTCACCATAGCCAGATTGTGGAACCAAACTGGATGCCCTTCAGTTGATGAATGGATAAAGAAACTGTGGTGTATATATATATATACAATGGAATATTACTCCTCCACGAAGAGTTATAAAATTATGGCATTTGCAGGCAAATGGATGAAATTGGATAATATCATAATTAAGTGAGATAAGCCAATCTCAAAAAATCAAAGGATGAATGATCTCGCTGATAAGCGGATGATGATATATAATGGGTGGTGGGAGGTGTTAGCGTTAGGGTTAGGGTTAGGTTTAGGGTTAGGGTTAAGGAGAGGGGCAAGAATGGAGGAAGAAAGTACTTTATAGAGGGAAAAGAGGGGTGGGAGGTGTGGGGGATGGGAAAAAATAACATAATGAATCAAACAACATTACCCTATGTAAGTTTATGATTACACAAATGGTATGCCTTTACTCCATGTACAAACAGAGAAACAACATGTATCCCATTTGTTTATAATAATAAAAAAGTTGGATAAAATTATTTATGAATCTCTTTAATCTCAATATTTTAAAATTCTAGGGTATTTGGGATAAGTATGCTTTGTCCTATAATTTGTATCTTGAATGTCTATCAAAGGTGGCCCTTGTCTTAAAGGTATGGTACTTGGGATGTGGTGGAAACTTCAAGAGGTAGACCCAGTGGGTTTAAGTCATTGATGGTATGTCCTCAGGAGGGATCAACACAGCTCTCCTGTTGCTCTCTTGTTTCCTGGTTTTCAGTACAATCTCTCCTGTACCTATTTCCACCACTGTGATGTCATCTACCATGAAATCCTCATGAGAGCCAAACTGATTCTGGTGCTAGATCCTTGAAACTCCAGAACTGTGGATGAAATACACTTCTTTATAAAGTTATCCAGCCTCAGGTATTCCATTATGGTATTAGGAAACTGACTAATGCAGATATTTATCATTTAAAGATTATGTTCTCATTACAGGCATGATGTTATAGTGGTTAACACACAAAAAAAGAGAGAAATACTTTGCCTCATATAATTCTCATTGTCAATTGAATATACATACAATGGCTTTTACAGGAGACATTTCCTTATTGTCGAATTTTTTGAGCCATTTATTTACTTCAAGGATCCTTAGATAGGAAATGGGAAGGGAACATCTAACAGAGCATTACTAGTTTCCTCCCTTCTCAGGGATACCTCAGGTAAGATTGACTTGAACCCTTGCAAACATTGACTAGCAGTGTGCAAGCAAAGAAGATAAATAAGGGCCTTATAGAAATGCTTACAGAAAGTTATACATGGTTTATCTAGTTTGACTAATATAAGTAATGTGAAATTTATGGATATTATGCTGCTACTATGATAAAGAGTAGGATTTAGTAATGTGGCCAGAATAAAACTATGTGATTAATGAGTTATATAATTTTAAGAGACTCCAAACTCAGTGATTTCTCTGTGTTAACTTGACTGGCATCTGATTGTATGATGTAACTCTGAATCCAAATGAACTCAGGTGCAGAACAAGGTATTTTGAAAGAATAGATACAAAACAAAGTATCTGATGTTTCGGGACTTCTTGATATTGATGCTGCTGGCATTATTGCTTTGAATTCTTTGATAATCATTAATAAAGCTAGAGGCTGAGAAAAACTCTTATTTCATGTAAATCTGATTGATAACCCAGCCCTATGAGTTTGTGCAGAAATAATGGCTACTACAAGCAATAGTACCTCACATTTTCTTTTAAGGAGTATGTGAACACATTTTTCAGACAGCTATTCCTTATAGATAACTTATAGCAGCCTAGGGCCCAACATTGTGAAAGGCAAATGTTTCTATGGAACTTAGAGTTCCCTGGTACAAATATGTTTTCTTCAAAGATGGGCTCAGTTTAAAACTAAAACTTTAAAAACCTAAAGCAATGAGTCACTGGAATGTTCTATGTAGACTCCCTTTCAAATACTCCTGGTCTTAGGACTTATATCAAGAACTCCGAAGGCATCCATTCATTGATTAAGAATAAAAAGGTCCTTGAGATAGAAACAAGGTTTGCAGGGTCAAAGTTGACATAGTTACCGCATTTTAAAAACTGCTGCTATTTTGGGAGTTTGGGTCTTGATATAAGATACTTCTTTCTAAAATCTCTCAAGCATATATCCTTGTTACTATAGGACACATACCAATTCTAGAGATATCCGAATAAAATTCATTCTTCTATGAGTATTATGTGCTTGTAAAAGTACCTTCTCTATATATGTATTCTATACATAAATTTTGTACATAATGCTTGTCTGTTCTCCATTTGAAAAAAACACACTTTTCTTGCTTGTAAAACATGTATGAATCGCTGAAAAAAGCAACAACCAACCTCTTCCCTGACGTAGTTGTTATTATAAATTAATGAGTGGTCTTTTGGTTCAGTAGTCCTCATCAGTTTTCTAGAGCTTATCACATTAAATTTATGTTTTTGACCTGTTACCTTGATGAACAGATTCTGGACTCAATGGGAGCCCACCAAGGCAGAGGCAGTCTGGGATGTCACACATGCAGATTTCAATATGCTGACAGGAAAATGCCTACTCATCAAGAAAGCAAAGGGGAAAACCCCACAAAGCAAAGTAACAGACAGAAGAGGGTTTGGTTATGAAATATCTTGAGTGGTTGTTCTCTAAGTCCCTGTATTACACTGATTAAGTATATGCTTTCTTTACATTCTGAATGTTTTAATATTTTACTGTCTACCTAAAGGGGTGAATTTACTCAAATCCATTTTATTGGCAAATGTTTTTAAGTGTTTTTGAGGTGGGGATACAAAGAGTTGACAAGACAAATATGGCTCCTTCCCTCAGGGAGACCATTATCTCAAATGAAAGACAGACATTTAATTAAGCACTCAGTTGGTTATGTAATTATAATTGTGATAAATACCTTGAAGGAGAAGAGCTCTGTGCAATGGAAGGTCGCAAACAGATGACCTGCCCAGAAGTAAGGTTCTAAGAAATTCCTTTATCTGTCTAAGATCAAGAAATTTGGAAGCGACAAAACAGAAATTTGAATCCAGGTATAGTCTTACTCTGATGCACTTCATTGACTGCCTTCGAATACACAAATACAATAGAGGCACAAATGTTTTCTATGACTGCTGTAACAAATTACTGTAATCTTAGTGGCTTAAACCAGCACAAATGCATTTCCCTACAGTTGTTCGGAAGCCCAATACATCTGTATCATCACAGGGTTAAAATCAAACAGCTAGCTGGTTTGTGTTCTTCTGGAGTCTGTACAGGAGAATCTGTTTGCTTCCCTTCCATCTATAGAGGCTCCCTGCATTCCTTAATTCTTTGTTCTCCTCCTTTTCAAGTCCAGTTCTGGTGGGTTTGGCCTTTCTTAAAATCTGTCACTCCTACTCCTCTGCTCCCCTTTTCCATTTTAAAGGATTCATGGACTGTATCAAACTCACCGCGATAATCCAAATTATCTCCCCATTTTTAAGGTCAGCAGGCTGACAATGTTAATTCCATCTGCAATCTTAACTCCCCTTTGCCTTGTGTGGCAACCGAGTCACTGGTTACAGGGATTAGGCTGTGTGGACAACTTCGGGGACCATCATTCTTCCTACCAGTTGAGAGGATATTAATTGTGGCAAAGGTGAAGGAATCAGGGGCAGCATTTGTTGGGAAGGAGTTGGAGAACTAAGTGAAACAGCAAAAGAAGATCTGGAAGAGGAGTTCAAGTAAGGACTAAGGAGACGGGTTGTTTTTCTTCCAGACTATCACCACCCTAGTGGAGAGGTGGTAAAAGAAATAGAGTGGCTACTAGTTATGCTAGTCAGAGCAGCTAGATTATAGTATCCTGGAAGGAGAGCAACAGATTGGGATTTATTTCATTAGCAGTAACATCAAAGAGTCAGTAAGCGGCAGCGAGATCAGGCTTGACCTTGGCCTTGTCTCCTGTCTATCATAAATGGGAATGTGTTCTCTGTGCCATACGAGAACCACGTTCAATCACAATCCTGACTGTATGCCAAGCAGGGGGAGGCTGAGCAGCGTGCCCTTTTGGGAAAACCAGGGACACATTAAGAAGCAGGAAGGATCCCCATGGAATCAGCCAGGCACTCCTCCTTATTTTGGTCATGGCCTCTCTCTGTTTTTATCTTTAAGATGAAGAATTTTTTTTTTTTTTAATTGCCACCCATTCTGTAAAAATACAGTTCCCTGCCTTTTTAAGCCCTCAGAAGTATGCCTTTAGTTTTATTACAGGCTCAGCCCCTCAGGTCTAATCAACCCTTTGTTAGTCGATAACACTATTTGTACCATCTGGCTCATGTCTATATTTTCCCTTTGCTTATCTCTTATTGTTTGGTTGGAGCAAACTGGCAACATACAACATAACAACTTCATACAATACATAGGCTTTTAAAAACTCCAAACTTTAAATACAAATATTCCCTAGCATAAATTTGTTTTTTAAAGATCCCTAATTTGTCACTTGTAAATAAAGGAATGAGTCATTTATCAGCCTTTCCTGTTAAATTTGTACCACTGAATAACCAAGAATTGGTAGAGCAGATGTTTCTTTCTATAAAGGAATTCCAGATAATAAACAAAAAAGAAATGGGAAAAGAATTATCATTGTGCAACTCTTAATGAATTCTCGGAGCTAGACAGTGATCATTGAGGACCATGACAACACGAGAAGGCGTGATATTGGACAGTGTGTGCTTTCTGATAGGATAACAACAAAACCTATCAAATGCTCTGGTAGGAAGAGAACTCGGATTTGGCGAAAGCTTTTAGAACAACTACCAATTTAGTAAGTATGGATTACTTTTTAATTCACAATCGGGACATGTCAAATGACAATAGTGGATACAATGATAAAGTCCGGACTACAATACAACACATTGATTTCTTTGACAATTAAGTTAAAAAAGGGGAGGAAGGTGGGGAGGAGATTGATAAAGGAGATTTACAAATAAAGCAATGAATTTCATGGTGGATCCTACTGAAATTTGAGTCAAAGAAATCATATTCAAAGAAATATGGGGAAATACAGAGTTTATATTTATTAGCAGTTGAAAATGTGAAAACCGCCTCATGATTGATATTAATATTAAATGATTCTTCATTCATTCTTTAGATGCTATTTTAACACCAAAATGTTATAACATAAGCATTTTAATGTAACAGTGCTGCATTTATTTCACTAAAAGTTTTTAGGCATATATATGAAAAATTAACAGATGAAATTATATGATGCCTGGGGTTTGCTTCCAGTGCAAAAGGAAAGATATGAAACAGAACCAGTTATGGGTTGATGATTATTAAATCAGAGTGATGGGAATCATCATGTTCTTTTATTTAAAATTTTCCATAGTAAAAAGTTAAAGTTTTTATTTATTGATTATTGATGACTTGCAATGCTGAGGATCAAACCAAAAAGTCTTTAAAAATAAAGATAACATGTCATCATTTTACCTGCTTAATAATTTATGGAATACCCTATTGTGATTCTCTTTTTACATTTAGTGTAACTTTTTGAAGTGTCTTCTTTAATCTAAAAAGTTAGTGTAATGGTTTGGATGTGAGGTGTCCCCCAAAAGCCCACATGTGAGACAGTACAGGAAGGTTCAGAGGAGAAATGATTGGTTTGAAAGAGCCCAATCAGTGAATTAATCCCTAATGGGATTAATTGAAGTGGTAGGGTTTGGCTGGAGGAAATTGGAATTGGAGCATGGCTGTGGGGTTTATATTTTGTATCTGGAAAGTGGAGACTGTCTCTCTCTTTGCTTCCTGGTGATGTGAGGTGCTTCCCTCTGCCACCCTCTCCCGCCATGATGTTCAGCCTCACCTTGAGCCCTGAGGAATGGAGCCAGCCTTCTATGGACTAAGACCTCTGAAACCATGAGCCCTCAAACAAACTTTTCTTCCTCTGTAATTGTGCTGGTTAGTTCATTGAGTCACAGCAATGTAAAAGCTGACTAAAATAGTCAGTTTATCGTCAAAGCAATACTCATTAAAACATTTACCATTTTACTTTTAAAATAGTTACCATTTTTGAGGACAAAGTCCACTGATGAACTTTTGAGTTTAATTATCAACACATGCTGTCAATTGCCTCTCATTCTATCTGGTAAAATTATGCTATAGTTGGCATATCTAAGGGAAGATTCATGCCCTTTACCCTTAGAACTTATAAAAATCCTGGCTAGGTAATAATACATAGGCAATGATTCATTATTCTTGCACTGTGGGCTTGGCTTCACCTTTCAAACCCCATTCTGTCATGACCATGCAGATAACTTAGTTTTGGAACAGGACTAATGACACTCATTTAAAGGAAAATATGAGAAATTAAATAGAGTTTGAAAACGTTCTATAGTGTAAGTAACAAGAGAAAAATTTTATAAGTACTCCTATAAAAAACAATACCAGTTCTTTGATTCAGCTTCTTGCAAGTGTTTCTCATTTAAATTTGTTTCTCCCATCTTTAAAAAAAAATTATTTAGGTTTTGCAACACCAGGGATTGAATCTGGAGCCTCATGCATACTTGGCAAGTACTATTCCACCGGGGTCCATCTCCAGCCCTCTTCCATCTTTTCTCTTGTAACAACTTGTGGTTGTAAGTGAGAATATTGAAGTTGGACCTACGCATGTCTTCTATAAATAACAAATGGGAATACACATAGACATTAGACTAAGAATGACTGGCTACTACTTCCGTGCCTTACACAGGACCTCATTCTGCTCTTTTGTTCTCTTTTCCAAATTTTATATACCACCTCAAAAATCACTTGACTTTGAAGCTAGGGTGGATGTCTAAAGCTTCAAATTCACGGTTATTTAGTTTTTCCTCTTTGATATAGATTATATAAGCTACTGGGTCACATGAGCTTCCTCATTGCTTTGGGCAGGAAATTTTAGAGAGTCCATGTAAGAGAGAGATTTTTTAGAAGGACTCATCTATACTCAGGTCCCACCTTATGAATCCTATTATTAGAATTTGAAGCCATTATTGACCTGTTAGCACAGGAGTACATTTTAAGGCACTTTGGAAACTTGAGGTTACAGATTTGTGCTACTCTAGTCACATGCTTGTTGCCAGGCTCCTTTCTTGGAGAATTTCGGGTTTGCAGAAAGCCTGGTTGGAGATACTGGCATAGTCCACACCTGCAGAGTATTTGCTCTGTGTGCATCCTCTGAGAGGGCGAGCTCTGGGCATCATGACCTCATCATCATGGTACTCGATCAAACAAAGGAATCTTTTAACTGCAACCATCAAACTCATTCAGAATGGACCCCGAGGAGCTGAGGCTCTTGAAGTGGTCTGAACTAGACCTTGATGGTAGCTAACGAGCTGTATAATTCTTATTACTACTAAAAATAATCTTTTGAGTACACCTCTTGTAACCTTAGAATACAGGGCTGCTTGACTGAACTATGATCAAGAGCAATTTTTTCTTATAGTCTTCATCATAGTGGCTGGCTTTCATTGCCCTAAATACTATCCACACACCAGAGATTTTAATAATCATTAGTCACTGAAGGCCCTAAGAAAAGGGAGGAAAACAACCTGTCTGGTGATTTAGATATTTACAAGTAATTGACCATTTTTACACTTGTGTGTATTATAATATTCGATAGTATCTTCACAAAACAATTCCCTAAAGATGTGGGACTATTTGTTTTGCAAAATAGAAAATATTTCATTTGTCTCCATTACAAAATAAATGTGTACTCATTGCAAACAACTTAGAAGATATAAAAATATATAAAGAAAAATTAAAATCACTATGATCTCATCTCAGAAAGATAATTTCTGCTCACAGTTGGCAAACTGCCTTTCCAGAATCTTAAATATATTTATTTATTTATATAGAAATATGATCATATTATATACATGCTATTTTGTAACTTGATTTTTCCCCCCACCACAAATGCACACACACAAAAAACTTTCGAGTTAAAAAAAATATGTACAAAGTGAATGCCAGGATGTTGAATAATGTCTAGTAATAAGTTTTTCTGTTTAGGAACAAATACAAGAGTAAAGGATTATTACAAAAGTATTAGAGCCAAGCACAATAGTAGATTACACCTGTAATCCCAGCGGCTTAGAAGGCTGAGGCAGCAGAATCACAAGTTCAAAGCCAACCTCAGTTACTTAGCAAGACTCAGGATTCAAAAGAGGAGATATTGAGAGACTTGGGACCAACTCAAAGCAGCCGCATAAGTCTCTCCTGTTGGGAAGGCATCCCGGATGGGGCGGTAGTCCCGGAACGCAGGGAACTTTGTGAAGTAGAGCTGCCAGCGAGACGCCCCTCCCCCACTGGAGCAGTGAACTCGGACAACTGGGAGCATCGTAGAAGAGGCTGCTCACCCTAAGATTCCATCTCACCCCAATTAGAATGGTGATCATCAAAAATACAAGCAACAACAGGTGTTGGCGAGGATGTGGAGAGAAAAGTACACTCATACACTGCTGGTGGGGCTGCAAATTAGTGCAGCCACTCTGGAAAGAAGTGTGGAGATTCCTTAGAAAACTTAGAATGGAACCACCATTTGACCCAGCTATCCCACTCCTTGGCCTATACCCAAAGGACTTAAAATCAGCATACTTCAGAGATACAGCCACATCAATGTTCATAGCTGCTCAGTTCACCATTGCTAGATTGTGGAACCAACCTAGATGTCCTTCAATTGATGAATGGATAAAGAAACAGTGGTATATAGAATACCACTGTTATAGAATGATAAAATTATGGTATTTGCAGGCAAATGGATGAAATTGGAGAATATCATGCTAATTGAGATAAGCCAATCTCAAAAAACCAAAGGACGAATGATATCGCTAATAAGTGGATGATGACACATAATGGGGGGAGAGAGGGGTTAGTGTTAGGGTTAGAGTTAGGGTTAGGAGGGGGGCAAGAATGGAGGAAGGAAGGACTGTATAGAGGGAAAAGAGGAGTGGGAGGGGTGGGGGGAAGGGAAAAAATAACAGAATGAATCAAACAACATTACCCTATGTAAATTTATGATTACACAAATGGTATGCTTTTATGCCATGTACAAACAGAGAAACAACATGTATCCCATTTGTTTACAATTAAAAAAAAAGTCCATTGAACAGAAAAGCAATGTTAATTTGTTGCTGTTGCTTTTTTTTCTTTGAATATGTTTTGTACAGCCTGAGGAGTGCCTACTCTAGACCCATCTACATTGAATACAGGGTTTTGCATTTTTGAAAAAAAAAAAATTGCCTGTAGTAAGTTCCTATAAGATTTAAGGAAAGCTTTCCAAAACAACTTCGATTTGAAAGGACAAACATTTTTGAATTCTGATATGAAAACTTTTGCTCTCTTCCCAAATGATTTTCCAAATCTTTCTGTCTTTGCCAAAGTCTTCTTACTATTTTCCCCACCTGATGATGGGAATATCCATGGGTGTACAGTTTGTGAATGTTGTGGATTTTAGGCACACCTTTCTTTCCTAGCATGTTATGAGATCACTTGTTATAAGTAGTCCACGACTCCCAAAACAGAGCCTAAAGGTCTTATGTCAGGTGTAACAGTAACCAGAGACTCCGATGTCAAACCTGATTTGCCAACTCTGTATGAATACAGAGGAGGAAAGGAATGAACTAAAGGAATGAAAGTCTGAAATATGTACATAATTCATATGTATTTCATACCATGATTTTTATATATTGAATATGTACATAATTTTGTAGCTGAGGAGTAGTCCTGAACTCTCTGAGGTCTGGTTGAATGATTAAGGATGATACAGTATTCTTATAAAGCAGAATCAGAGGCAGTGAGGCTAACCTCTAAACACATAATGTGTGTTTAATGGTAGTAGCATAAACAAGTTCCATCACAGGTAAGAAAGGTCATGTTTTAATATATAGGTTTTTCATTTCTATTCAAGAATTGCAAAATCAATATACCAAGAGAAGACTGGCTTTGAAAAGATAGTTTGTTAGGCTCATAGATGCCAGAAGAAGAGGCAATCCATGCCACGGGGAAGCGGGGTGGCGGTAAGGGCAGAGGGATTGGGAATGGGGTGTCACACAGGGGACATACCCAGATCAGTCAGGAGGCAGAGGGAGAGGGGGAAATTTGGAGAAGAGTCTTTACTGTGGTTTTCACAGGTAGGAATGGGCAAGATAGGACCAGTTTGAACAATCTCAGCAAACACAGAGGCTTTCCCTATTCATCTGTAGTAGGCATAATTAGTGCAGGAAGCAGTGGCCCAGGAGTGTGATAGACTGATAAAGGAGGTTGTTATTCAGCAGCTCTACATTGCTTGATTTCATTTGAAAAGCATTCTAATGGGCAAGTCACTTACCTTCTCTAAGAACTGGACAATGCCTCCCTCTGAGGTCAGCAAGGACTCTAAGGTCAAAATATCAGAATACAAAAAATAAAAGATGTACTTAATACACTATGTTGACTTGTTAGGCATGGAGAGCCACGGGTGTCTGTCACAGTTGTCATAACTATCTACATAATTTTAAAAGGTCACTTCTCCAGTTTTTAATTCATCCACTGGCAAAATAAACACTGTTGAGTTGATAAATCTTCAGTATACTTTAGGCACATATTTACCATTTTTTGTGTTAGGATCACATGACAAAAGGAGATGCCTTATTATATTTGACAAGATAACAGAACAAGATTTGGATCATAAATCTCTAGCAAATTTAGCATAAGGTAAGAAAATTAGATTGGAGTATACCAGTCTTTTTAGTCAATCTCCAAAATAGTCAAGTTGCTGCTGTAACATGCAGTCTAACAAATTTAAAAGTTTGAGCTGCTTATACCTATAGCTTCCTCCAGCCACATGGAACTTGTACATATTGCCCAGACCAAATCTCCTTCAGCAGTACTATCTCATTTTCACTGATGCCTGACATAAAAAAAAAAAAAAAATCTGTACTTAAATTCTCATTGAGCTTTTATATAGTAATGAGGACAAGAAGAATTCAACATAAAAATTGCAACCAAAAAAAATGTATGTGTAACTAACAGTAGCTAAGCAGGCAATAAAGTATCTTCATGCAAAATATGAACATGGATTGGCAATGATAAGACAAATTCAGGAATGTTGTTTCTAACCATATGGGGAACTCCTTATGAAACATTCATACTTCTAATCTTGCCAATTTTTTTTTTTTTTTTTTTTTTTTGGTACCAGGAATTGAACCCAGGGACACTTAACCACTGAGCCACATCCTCAGCCCTTTTTAAAAATATTTTATTAGGAACAGGGTCTCATTGAATTGCTTAGCACCTCACTTTTCATGAGGCTGGCTTTGAACTCGTGTTCCTACTGCTTCAGCCTCCCAAGCCACTGGGATGACAGGTGTGCATCACTGCACCCAGTAAGTTTTCATTTTAATGCTTGAAAAATGATTGAATGTTGACAATCCCCTAGTTCAACCTGATAGTGGAGTAAATAGGGTTTTTCCTCTGCCAAGTATTTCTTCATATCTAAGTAGGTACTAGAAAAGTAGGGCCTTAATAACAAAGGGAGAACTCTTCACTCATATTTTAATTTTCCCCTTAAATTATAGTTGGGAGATTACATATACCAAAATTCTCCTTGCAAATTCTTACAGTCACTGAACCACTTGCTTCTATAAATAGAAAAGAAAGCAAAACAGGCAAATAAACACTTAGTGCTAAAAACCTTAGATCTAAGAAGACAGAAACTCATACTCCTGTTTTTTACAGTAGCTTTCTACTCTGTTATTATTACTTAGTTCTGTCAGCTCTAATCTTACAATTATCAAGCTTTCCAGTAGTTTCTGTTGATGTTCTGATAATATTATTTTTGCATCTTCCTCTAACATTCTGCAGATAGTGAATTTGATTTGGTTATAAGAAAACACTGACTATTAAATGATTGCAGAAGTTTTTTTCAATATTTTTTCCCTGCTGTTGTACTTGAACATGGTCGCTTTTGCAAAATGGATAGAGCAGCTGGTAAATAAAGATTATATTAGTAAAGATCTGTGACTCCTCAGAGGAAAAGGAATTGATTAAAGTGAAAAGAATTTCTGTGGTGTTTATCTTAAAACTAACATTAGTAGAGCAAATCTCCCAGGAAATTTCATGTGCCTCCACAACCTTTTTTGTTTGTAGATTCTAGTCTTTGGTGTCAAAAAACACCTTGCATTCATATGCAGTGACTCTTGTTCTTTTCTCTTGACATTTGGATAGCTGGAGAACCTTAATAAATTCACTTTGGAGACCACTATATATAATCCATATAATCTCCCATCTACTCTGAACAATAGAATGAATGACCCAAGAGACCCACCTTGGTCAGGGCTTCAGAGAATCCTCTCCTCTGACTAATCCTTGTGCAGTTTCTTAGCACTGTGTTTAAGTGAAAGCATACTGCTTTGGTTTGTTCTTTCTGAGAGCAAATACATATTTTCTAATTGTTTATGAGCCTAAAATATCAAAAGTTAGGCAACAACAAGATGGTCTTGCCCTAATAGATCCTCAATGAAAACCTTGTGGTCATAGCAATGACAATCTGACCAGGTATATCCTAAGAGTTAATCACTTGCAGTGCGAGATAAAGCCCTCTGATGAAGTCAATGGCTTATTTTAATCTAGTCATTTGTTAAAATGACCAATGGAGTCATCCTGCGGATTCATTTCTTTTAACAGAGGTAGTGTATTGAAGTCTGCCATTTCATAGAAAGTCAGGGTATTTATTAATAAATGATATGCTGCAACATGGCAAATCTAAGTAAAAACCTCAAGGCAATAATAATGAATACTTATAAAGATTTGTAATGTTAAAAACTGGAAGCATCAGAATTAATTCTAGTTGTATGTCTGCTTAAGAAACTTGTGACAGTTCTATAACTTGTTTTTGCTTTTAAAAAATTAAATCATAAGAAAAAAGAAAAAAAGTTGGGGAAAGTCTCATAAAGACAGAAGAGAGGCCAATAGAATAGAGAGAGGAGCCTAGGGGAAGGGGTAGAATGAGGAGAGAGAAAGGGGAAGTACTGGGGAAAGAAATTGACCAAATTGAATTGTTATATTGTGTGCATGTACAAATATGTATCTATTTTACTATTATGAATAATTATAATGCACTAATTAAAAAACAATAAAAAATTAAACAGTACCTTCTGATTTTTAAGTAGAAATTAAATTGTTAGCAAGTTTTTGACCTTACATAAAGTTGCTAAGATGGTAAGACTGACTTTATTTTCACCTATGTTGACCATTAGTCATCTGCTAAGTGGTTAAATCCTGTACTAAGGACTCTATTATAAATTGATAGTGCTGCTCGTCTGGGTGGGCCATCTGGTGACTAGGGAAGATTCTCTTTGGAAGCCATGGTTGTAAGGTCTGATGCTCATGTGCCCCAGAGGAGAGGCCAGAGCTAAGCAATTAGAACAATTGTACAGCAGAAACCAGCGAACGGGGAAGGATGGTGCTTCGGGACTCTTCCAAAACGAAGCTTTAATATACCAGCTTGTGGAAGCTTTGGATGATGTTTGGACATCAGGCTTCAATGGGCTGCAAAATTGTGCTTTCATTACAATAAATGCAATTCATCTGGGGGTTTGATCCCAGTCCTGTGCTCAGAGGGTCACTCTGAAATGTGGAGGGACTTCAGGTCCATTTATCTCCTTCAGTCCTGGACACTCCCTACAGTTGGCTTTGTCAATCTCCTTTGCTGATGGAGTGAGTTACCTGTGTATGAAGAATATTTTATTGAACATTTTTATGATTAACTAACCAGAGAAGATGTAAAAGTTATATTAACTGTTTAGGTTTAGAATATATTATTTGAATAAGTAAAACAAAAATACTTTTGAACTGAAAATTATGCATGACTATAAAAATGTTCAAATTTCAAGTATCAGTTTAACGTTTTCCCCCTAAGTAACATATGGTAGTTGAGCTAATATCAATTTGCAATAAAGAAGTGTAGTACAGAGAAGAGGTAGACGGCAGGGCAAGGAAAGAAGAAAAGTATTTGCTTCACATCTACTCCTGATCTGTAATTATCAGAACAGGGATGTTATACTCCTCCTGTTCAGCCCCTAAAAATGGGATGGATTGCTTGAGTCAGCCTCCCTTACTTGGCCAAGAAGATCAGGTCACTCTCAGTCAACACCTTTACATTAGGGGTCACCAGGGCTAGAGGTTTGTGTTCATGCAACAGTGACTTCACCTACTTCCCAGATAAATGCATGTTGTGATGCTTCCTAAAAATAGTTGCAGTACTTATTGGCCAAGAATTTTTCTAGGTGCTTTAGGATACCATGCTTTTTTAGATAACTTCCTGATTTTGAACCAAAGTTTTTCTTAACTTGATCCTATTAAATACATGTCTTTTTTTAAAAAAGTTGGATCAGCCAGGGAACAGTGGATTTGGTTTGTTCTGTCTTTAATTTGATTGAGGAGCTATCCAATTTAGCAAATAATTATTAAAAAGTAGTTTCTGAATTAACCAGTTTCAGAGCACATTTTGCCATTTTCTTAGCTGTGAGGTGTAACTTCACTGATTGGTTCTGTGTTCTTCATGTGATTCTGGGTGTTTCTAGTTTTCTTCCACTAAACTCACACTTCGTTTTTACATAAGTGATATCTTTATCTAAAGAGTTTTTCCCCCCCTTTCCCTGTTCTCAATTCTATAGAGACCTATAATGCTTTTCCTATGTCTTCCAGGTAGTTCCTCTTTTTGCTGAGATAATAGAATGTTCTTTTCTTGAGCTTCACCAGAGTGTCACTTTCACACCCTGGCCCTGAAGGCACTCATCTCCTTCACTGATCCTAAATCTTAGGGCTATAATCATGGGGTTGAATGATGCTGCTTTCCAGGCTTTTGCCCCTGGCTACTTTTACTTTTGAGCGATTACTTTTCAGGTGACTATAGGACTTCTCCCATTTTTGTGTTCTTACAAATTAAATCCCAATTTGTTCATTTCTGTTACAATTACAAACATTTGGGGGGAATTTATGTCATCTCTCTCTACACTAGGTTTAACAACTTCCAATTTAGATTCATTAGCTGACAGCTTCTGCAAAGTTCATCTCCTATTTCAGACTAGTAAGACATTGGCAGTCTTCTCCTCTTAACCCCTAAGAAACAATGTTTACACCTTTCTCTTTCCACCTCCCAGACAGCCTTGCATATGATTAGCTATGTTCAGATCTATAAATGTCCTCAGAGCAGAGAATAGAGAGAATTTGGAACTTTGCCTCTTCCACAGGGACAGCATAAGGCCTTGCACACTGCATGAAGTGAGTAAACATGTGGAGTCACATTATAATATGTATTTGTGGTAGACTGTGCAAATGCCTCCTTACAACTAGAAACATTGCCATTCAACTTAACACATAGCTGGTGTGTTTTCGTTTTAGAGTCTCTCCGCTGAAGCTTACCACATGTACTATGCAAATTAATTCGAATTAGCATTGTTTTTATAGTTTGAGATGCTGCATGATGTCTTTTACAGTCCAGGCACACGATGAGTGTCACATTTGTTCAAATCATAATATGAAATTCAATAGGGAAGTTTTTTTTTATTTTAAGCTAATTGGACATTTCTATCCCGATGTTTAAGATTCTGATTGCTTTTGTTTTTAGATATTTAAATGCTTTCCCTTGGCATTTTCCAATTATTACACAAAATAACACAAGCAGATGTACAGGAGCAATGTTTCAGTCTTCTATATTATTTTGCCAGGGAGCCTAAAGTGACTGTGTTAGGCTTGAAGGTCTGTATAATATTCTCCTTGTTTTCTGTGATACCATAAGTCCCCTGCTTTCAAAAGTAAAACAATTTCACTCTAAAAAAGAAAAAATAGAAAATTAAAAAACATAAATGATGGAGTAAAAATTAACTATAGTCTATAATCCAGGGATTATCATCATTAATGTTTTAGGAATATGTATTTGAATAAAACATTTTAATAAGAAATTTTAACAAAATAATCCCATTTCCATTTTTAATAAAATTTTGTCTCACAATTTAATTTTTCACTTAAAACATATGAAAAATTTTTTCAAGTCATTACACATTCTTTTGAATTATCTTTGTCAATATTAGCTATTATTCTGATATTTTGATTTATCATTGTTTATTTTAACATAAATCTCCTGCTATGGACATCAAAGACTGTTTTTAAAATTAATATCCTTATAAATGCTTGTGAATTGTCTTCAAACACACTTTATGATAAATTAACTTTCATTTAGTAAGTATATAATTATATAAAGGGAAGTTGGTTGTCGCATGATCTTTCCTGAAGTTTAAATTTTTAAAGTTCTGTTGTTCATTTGTTTTTGTTTTGTTTATACTTCCAAGATCACTCAGTCATTACCAGTAATAAGTCGACAATCTTCCCCCCAGGTTTTAGGCACAAAAATTGTGATTCTTTAACAGAACACCATAATTAGGGATGATCAAATGACAACTCTATATGAAGTATTATTGTGGGCAGAAAGAAAGTGAGCCAAGTCCCCAGTCATAGTATGCTGTGGAGAAGAAGTTTTTTGGTTTTAGTTTTCAATATTTCTATAGTTCTGTATTGAGTTAATAAAAAAATAGAGGTAATTAAATTGGGAAGATGGGGAAAAGGAAGTAGGAATTGTGATATAAAAAACTATGCTAATTGTATTTGTTATGATTAGGTTTGGATGTGTAAAAAATTAAAATACAAAAGAAGAGTGGCTTGAATAAACCATAGGCTTATTCCTCTCAGGTGAATGAATTTCGGAAAGAGTCCCAGAGCCAGTGTGGAGGTACCACTGAGTAGTCAGAGTCTCAGACACCTTCCAAATCATTGTTCTGTTATCCTAGAATTTTGCTTTCATCCTCAAGTTTGAAGTGGTTGGTGAAGATCTATCCATAATACATGTATTCCAGGAAATAGATGGCAGGAAGGAGAGATGACTTTTCCATTTGACTTTCATAACTGAATGTAACACTCATACTGAAAAGTGCCAAATCAGAAGTGTAGATCAAATAATTATCACAAAGGGAACTCATCTAAGAAATCACTATCAAAGTCATGGAATAGGCCATCACCAACATCAGAGAAACCCTTCTTTCCCCTCCTCCAATCCCCAGACCTCTTCCTCCTCCACAGAGACAACCACTATTTCCACTTCTACCATTAGAGACCAATTTTTTCCTATTTGTGTATTTTCTATCAATGGGAACATACAATATGTGGTCTTTTGTGTTTGGGTTCTTTCATGCCACATTCTTTTTGCAGACTAAACCATGTTCTTTTAAGTGGTTAACACCCCATTCACATTATACTAGTCATCTCTTTGTTGCTCTCACCAAAATACCTAACAAGAACAACTTAGAGGAAGGAAGATTCATTTTGGCTTATGGTTTTAGAAGTTCAGTCCATGGTAAACTGATTTCAAGGCAGAAACATCATGGTGGAAGAGCATGGAAGAGGAAGGCTGCTCAGCTTATGGCATCCAGGAGGAAAAGAATGGGGAGAAGATAGACCTTCCAGAGCATGCCCCCATGATCTACTTCCTTCAACTAGGTCCCACCTCTCATTAGTCCATTCACCTATCAATGAATTAATCCATCAAATGTATCCACTGGTAAGGTTAAAGCCCTCACAATCCCATCATTTTGACTCTGAACATTGCTTCACTGCCTAACACATGACCTTGGGACATTCTAGAGGCTAAGCATAGCACAATAATGCCAAAAATGTCATCTTATGTTCTTCTGGATTCCATTGTCCCTACTGAGAAGTCACCTGGAAGTTCATTGTTGCAGTTTTTGAAGGTACTTTTGATACTAAAAGCACAGTACTTTTTCCCTGGTGTAGATCCAATAAGGAAGACAAGCTTTTGAGACAAAGGAAAACAAAGTTTTATTGATTTGTTAGCAATGAGACATCAGCAAACTCATGTCTCAGAGGCTGCAATTCTAACTGCCAAGGGAAACAGTGGGCTTTTAAACAGGGAATAGAAAGGCTAACACCTGCAAGTATGCTTCCCAGGAGTCATAACTAATATCCAAGCAGTAGCTTTGAGATAGAGAGCTGTTTCTTAAACCCACTGTACCAGCTCCCAAGTCTGGATTTCTTCATTCCAGTGGTCAGTGAGCTGGAGGACAGACAATATGGCCTAAGATGGGAAAAAAACAATCTTGTCTACCCCATGGTTAATGAGAGAAAGAGAAGAATAGAAAGAAAGGAAGAAATATCAGTTTTAAAATAAGCCACAGTGGTCGAGCAGCATGAAAGTTTCATCTTCAAAGCTTGAAATGGACATCTGTCACAATTTGTCTTTGTCCTTGTTGATCATTTTTCTTGTGATAAGCATTGGTCTGCTCTTTAAATCTATCTTGCCTGGGGTTTTTAGTGATTATTGAATATATGAACTACTTGATATCTTTCATCAGGATTGGAAACTATGAGTCCTTATTTCTTCTAAAGTTATTTTCTTATCAAGGGTCCTTATCTCTTCACATTTATTCTCTTCTGCCCCTTCTATTGCCATCACTTCTCTCTCCTCCTCTTTTGTTATTTGAATTTCTTCTTTTTGAATTACAGTTATACATAGGTTAGTGTATACACCCTGTGTCTCTTAAACTCTATATACCATCATTTTCCTGTATTCTTGATATCATCTCCTGAACTAACCTACTCTTCACTCATTCATTCCTCAATTATGCACAATATGCCATTAACCTATTAGTTGAGATTCCAATGCTAGTTTTTCTACTTTTAGGATTAGGATTTTTATTTAGTCCCTTTTAGCATTCTTTAGTATTTTGTTTTTCAGATGATTTATTTCAACATACTAAAGTAAATTTAATATTTACTTTAATTTGAGGACTAGGATGATGCTCTCTTCCTTAAGGGATAATTTTTGCTGTTGGTGGGTAGCTAGGGACACTAGAAATCCTGGATCATTTTAGTATAATGAAGAGTAAGAATTCTCTGAAGCTCAGTTTCCTATCGTTTTTCCTTAAAGTTGGTCTATTTCTGGTTCATGTGTCTCTGAAGATGTAGTTCTTCCCACCTACAAACTGAAGTCTTAGTTTGCCAGAGCCTCCCTCTTTGGAAAGGCTTCAACTCCAGTTCACATTCCTTTAGACTAATATTTGTGTCAAAAACTCAACTCGACTTCTCAGAGAACATTTCCAGAACCTACAGAGGCCCTGAGTTGGATATTCCATTTAATTCTCCTAGGCTGATGTTTACCACATGTACTATGCAGATTAATTTGAATTAACATTGTTTTTATAACCTGGGAGGCTGCGTGATGTCTTTTACAGTCCCGGCACACGATGAGGGTCACATTTACTGTAATCGTGTTATGAAACTAAAACAGGGAAGCTTGTTTTTGCTTTTTCTTGCCACACTACTCTGCTTCTCTATAGACAGAGCTATTTCCCACATTTAAATAATTGTTCCCCTTCTTGCTCCTTCATACCTAGTGGCGCTGGTGGCTTCCTATTACTTCTAACTTCAGGGACTTGGCCATTCCTTTCTTATTGCTTTTCCCTAGCCATCCCCACAATTTTGTAAATACTCTTATCAAGCACTGTTCCTTACACCTGTGAGTGTGCCATCTGCTTCTTGTCACACCCTGATAGAAGCATGCCATGGGAACAATGTAGCCACCAGTACTACTCTTGCTTCTTAGGGACTCTTTCTCCTGGATCTTGGCATTATTATTATTATTTTTTTATTTAGCTTTTAAATTTTTACAGACTTCATTTTGATTCATTGTGCACAAATGGGGTACATCATTTCGTTTCTATGGTTGTACACGATGTAGATTCATACCATTTGTGTAATCATACATGCACATAGGGTAATGATGTGTGTCTCATTCCACCATTTTTCATACCCCTTCCCTCTCATTTCTTTCTACATGTTCTAAAGTTCCCCTGATATTCTCTCATTCCCCACCCCCACCCCCATTATATATCATTCTCTATTTATCAGGGAAAACATTCGACCTTTGGTTTTTTGGGGCTTGGCTTATTTCACTTAGCATGATATTCTCCAATTCCATCCATTTATTTGCAAATGCCATAATATTATTCTTTTTTATAACCGAATAATATTCCATTGTATATATATACCACAGTTTCCTTATCCATTCATCTGTTGAAGGGCTTCTAGGTTGGTTCCACAACCTAGCTATTGTGAACTGAGCTGCTATAAACATTGATGTGGCTGTGTTACTGTAGTTTGCTGATTTTAGGTACTTTGGGTGTAAACTGAGGAATGAGATAACTGGGTCAAAAGGTATGTCCATTCCAAGTTTTCTGAGGATTCTCTATACTGCTTTCCAGAGTGGCTACACCAATTTGCAACTCCACCAGCAATGTGAAAGTGTGCCTTTTTCCCCACATCCATGCCAACATCTATTATTCTATTATTCTTTGTGTTCTTGATAATAGCCATTCTAATTGGAGTAAGATGAAATCTTAGAGTTGTTTTAATTTGCATTTCTCTAATTACTAGAGATGTTGAACACTTTTTCATATATTTATTAATTGCCTGTGTGTCCTCTTCTGTAAAGTGTCCAGTTCCTTGACCCATTTATTGATTGGGTTCTTGTATTTTTGGTGTAAAGTTTTGTAAGTTCTTTATAAATTTTGAAGATAAGTGCTCTATCTGAAGTGCGTGTGGAAAAAGCCCACTCTGTAGGCTCTCTCTTCACATTCACCTCATACTAGACAAAGGAGCCAAAAACATACAATGGAGAAAAGATAGCCTATTCAATAAATGGTGCTGGAAAAACTGGAAATCCTTATGCAGTAAAATGAAATTAAACCTCTATCTCTCACCCTGCACAAAACTCAACTCAAAATGGATCAAAGACAGGAATTAGACTAGAGACCCTGCACCCAATAGAAGACAAAGTAGCCCCAAATCTACATCATGTTGGCTTAGGATCAAACTTCCTCAACAAGACTCCCAAAGCACAAGAAATCAAAGCAAGAATCAATAAATGGGATGGACTCAAACTCCATTATTTTTTAACTGCCTCAGTAAATCTCTATCATCTCAACTTGTTTATTTTTTATTTTTTAAATATGTTGTTCATTTTTAATAATTACATTTAATTGAAGAATTGTTGTGAATTACCTAGCCTGAGAATATTCCCCTATGCCTCATTTTAAACAAAACTATCCAAAAAGTTCACAAAATATTCTTTAGTTGGATGCATGATGGGTCACATGGTTACCAGTACATACAAGGCAGCCTTGGAAATATAATCTTTCACTTAGCTGACTATATGTCCAAATTAAATCAGAGTTCTGCTACCACAGAAGAGACTGGATGTTGTGCAGAAACTACTAGTGCATGACCCAGATACAACTAGATAATCTCAACAACTTAAAAACTAAGAAATAGTCCTGGAAATATATTATTTAGAAATGCAAAGAGAAATAATATAATAACCATAAAGATTTAAAAGAGTTTTCTTTGGAAAGTGAGACTCAAAGGTTAGAGAAGCTTGTCGAGGAACTGCCGTGTTTGTGCTCTAAGCCTTACAGTACTGTTTACATATCCGTTATGTCCCTCTGCTTCACTACAGATCCAGTCAATATAAACAGGAAGGGAAATCCTCATTTCCTTCTTTTTATAACCTGTGTTATCTTTGTTCTTACGTTCAGTATCTTTTTCTAAACATTCTTCATTTCTGCAGTGCTTTACCTTGAAAGAGAATTAGACTAAATACTTTCTACCATCTTTTCCATTCCTGATGGTTCATGAATCTGACTTGATTTATGAGAAGCATATGGTTGAAAATGTAACTGTTACCACATTTAAATCTGACAAAAGCCTATTTGTATGGTAGGTTCCTTCAGAACCAGATTAGGTTCCTAATCTGGAACTTATAGCCCAAGAAAGAAAAAAAGTTTCAACATTTGAATCTGTATAATAATGAAAATGTTAAAATTGGGGACTTTCCTCAAGAACGAGGGTAAGTTTCAGCTTAAAAAAATGATGTGGAGTTTTCACTGGTCAAAATACACTCTAGTATCATGGATTCCTAAAAAAGAATGAACTTAAAAAAATAAAAGAACTTTTAAAAAATCATCATGCTAAGAGAAGCACAAAAAGACTACATGCTATATGAATAATTATGTAAAATTCTAGAAAATGCAAGCTACTCCGTAGTGACCAGTGCAGATCAATTTCTGGGTTGGGCTGTAGGTAAAGGAAAGAATAGAACTCAAAGGAACATGCGGAATCGTTTGAATCTGGTAGAAATGTTCTGTATCTTGGTTGATGGGGAAGTTTTACACATCTGCCAAATCTCATTGAGCTTTGTACCTTACATGGATGGTGTTTTCTGAATAAGAGATATTCCAATAAAGTTCACTTTCAAAAGATGAAAAAAAGTGAAAGTTTGTAATTGAGATAGCTTAAAATATGTGTGACATGCTTATTTGATAGCTTCTAATATTGAGTGACATTAGAATCTATACTTGCTAGTTTGTACACTTACAAGAATGAATAAGATTTTTAGAATCATGTTAAAGATTACAATATAATATCTAGTAAGGTACTTGTGTCAGTTATAGAAAAGACTTAACAGTACAAGGAACAGAATTAACTAAAAAAAAAAAAAACTGCCCTTGGTTTTCATTCTGTTTAAATGAAATTAAAGTATGGAGATGGTTGCCATATTGGTTTTCTTAAAGTCTTTTTCCCAATCACTTTTATGTCCATATGGAAATTGCAATAGAGGTAAGGGAAATAAAAATTGTCATCAAATGTCTGTGAAAGAAAATAAGTAATAGTAATTCATAGGGATGGCATCTACATCTTCCTGGTTGTTCCAATGTAAGTCCATTTTATACTGCTAAAATAGAATACCACAGACCCGGTAATTTATAAAGACAAGAAATTTTCTCCCCACAGTTCTGGAGGCTGGGAAGTTCAAAATGAAGGGAATTCTTTCTGCATTGTAACATTGGAAGCAAGAGAAAAATCACAACCTCAAGCCCTTTCGTAGGTGGTGCTAATTTATTCATAAGGACAGAGCCCTTATGGCTAATCACCTCCCACTTCCCACCTCTTAACAGGGTTGCACTGGTGGGGATTAAGTTCCTATTACACTGCTCTTTGAGGGCCACATTCAAACCATAGCACCATGTGATAAATGGCTTTCAAAAGATTTTCACAATAGTTACCAGTTCTTTTTCTAGGATCATGCTCTATTTGCTTGTGTGGTTGATTGGTTTATATTTCTTCTGATGTCTACCCACTTCCAAAAATTTAATGTAAAGATTGCTGGGAATCTTTGTAGTTTTAAATATAATTTTGCATTTTGCAGAAAGGACTGTGGAAAATTCTAAATGTCAATGAAATATACTACCCATCATATTCAAAATTTGTACAAATTGTACATCATTAGATATGTATGCTAAATTGTTTTCCTCTTTTTTCCTTGCCGTGGATATAGTTTTCGAAGATCTCACCTGTCTGGCTGAAGTCCAACAGAATATCTTAAGTGGCCATAAGGTAATATTCCCAGTAGCTGAAAACAAGGAGAAACAAGACAACAACCACAAAAATTATGGTTTAACTTTTAAAACACACTTTTCAACAACTCTATTGGCTTTTCATCAGATTTTGTCAATATCATTCTCTAGTAGATAAATAAATTATTTTTAAAGTCTTGAATCTCAAAGCCTAGAAGACTCAATCCTTATATTATAATATATCTCGTTCCT
Organism: Sciurus vulgaris; assembly: GCF_902686455.1. Taxonomy (NCBI): domain Eukaryota; kingdom Metazoa; phylum Chordata; class Mammalia; order Rodentia; family Sciuridae; genus Sciurus; species Sciurus vulgaris. The sequence goes on from NC_136468.1 coordinate 30,306,656, forward strand.
TTTATCTAGGGGTGGTCTAGATAAAAGGTGTTCTTCACCTCTGGAGGTGAAGAGAACATGTACTCTTTAGGGTCAAATGAAAGGAAAAGAACTCAAGAATTAAAGTCTATTGAAGGAAGCAGGAGATCTCTTTGAACTCTTATAGGTTTCCCTAGTTCAGTCACCCTGATTGTTTGCCTGTAATTGGTGCCCTTGAACCTCTCAGTCAATTATCAAGGGCCTCCAAAACACCTACGTTCCAGTCTATTTCTGTTTGACCTTCAAGCATGACCTTGAAGTTAGGACCATTCGTTGCACATTACTGCATCCCACTATATATGTAATATGTTGTTCTGTATAGTTCAAGTAATAAATGACCTTGTTGAATGAATGAAGGAAAGGAAAGTAGGAAAGTGGGCATAACTTATGGCAACACATTAATTCCTTTATATTTCTTGTCTTGACGTGCTCCAAACAGCATCTTCTAAGACTTTCTTCTCATCTTGTTTGAATTGGTCTGGTTACTCTGCTTACCTTTCTGTCTCCAGAAGAATGTAGGAAATGATGCTTTTTTTTTTTTTTTTTTTTTGACTCTGATAGTTGATGGCAATTAGAGCATATTATGCCATTTTTGAGGTTTTTGTTTATTCATCTGTAAAAGGAAGATAATGATTCCTGCTGTATTTGCCTCACAGGTTTCTGAAAGGATCTAATAAGAAATGATTTTGAAAAAGCTCAAAATCTGCCAGCCAGTGGACAAGTAGAGTGTGATCACATTAACCAAGCACTGAGCATGGGACCTTGACTCAGAAAGCTTTGGACAAGAGGGTGCCTTCCAGGTGGTCTCAGGTCATTTCCCCCCGTCTCTAGGCTCTTCCTCTGCTTCTTATGCAGCCTAGGGTCACCTTGAAATAGCTTCCAACACAATCACCTTCCTGGTCAGAAAAGAAAACATAAGGAGCACATGGGCAAAAACAAGGGAAAATAAAAGGTTGAACACCAAATTGGATACCAAATTGATTTCAGTGCAGACTTTTAAAAATGTATACTGTCAACTTTCAACAGTAATTTACAACATCAGTAGGCCTTCACTGGTTTCACAGTGTTGCTCTCTAAATGTCAAAACTTCATTCTTTCCCCTTCATCTCTCACATTTTCTGCTCTTCTACCTTAAATGCTCCTTCTGTGAGTTTTTGTTGCAGACTTTAATCTGTACCTGCCTCTCCTATCACCTAAATAGGCACAGGACAACCTTGACCTGTTTTAGATTCTCTCCTTAAATCCAAGTTAATATCTGTCCTCAGTTTCTCCTTCTCTAATTTTAACTACAGTAGCTTTTACCAGGAGCTTCTCAATAAATCAAGAATTAGGGGAATAGTTGTTTCCTACCGCCTATAATTGAGCCTTATTTCTCCTGCTCTTCTTCACTCTCCTTAGTTTTACTTTTTATCCTGGTTACTACTCAGCTCCAATAATGCAGAGAGATTTCACACTGCTCAAATTTGATCATTTTGAAGATCATCCATCCAGTCCCTCCGTTATTTTGAAGCTGGGTGTGGTTAAGATCACAGTTGGTCAACTGCAGAACTGTGAGAAGAACCTGGATCACCCAATATGGAGGCCCATGCACATTGCCAACATTTCACCTCCTCAGTAGAGTCGTTATCATTTCTGAAGCAGCCACAGAGCAGCAGCATTTATGTCTACACCAAGACTGAGTCTTATAATTTCCCACTGCCGGTCCATTGTTCATACTGTTTAGGGAATCTTCTTGCTGAGGTTCCACTTTCTTTACAGGTGAGACATTTGTCCTTAAAAAAAAAAAAATTCAGATCGAATCCATATATTGAATAAAGTTTTCTTCTGTTCACACAAAGTTAAAAGCAACAACACTTGCCTCTAAATTTCCAAATCACAGTACTGTAAGATCGCCCAATATTTCTTATCTCTTTCATAGAGTGTTCCATTATTAGTTTTCTTTGGAGAATTAATTCAACATACTCTTGGAGGACTGAGAATAAAGTAATGGACAAGGCAGTCATTGTTCTTGCCCACATGGATTTTACTATATCAGTGAAGTATATGGAAAACAAATAGTGAACAAATAAAGTTATGGTGCTCAAAAAGCAACGTGTATGTGTTGTATGTTTTAAGAATAATCCTTATAATCATTTTCAGAATTTAAAATCTCAGTTCATATTAGTTCAACAGCTGGAAGTTTCCTAGGGAAATGAGACAGAATGAGACAGAATGAATGGCAATGCTGCCATGGGAGGCTTAGCTGGAGAGAAGGAGCAGGGTCCATTCAGAGGGAGACCAGGGAGTGAAAGCAGGCAACTCACATGAAGGAGAAAGTCCCTAGGGAGGAGAGGGACAGAAAGAAAAAGGAGGCACAGAAGGAGAAATGAAAGATGGCGACAACCAAATATTCCTCTCTCCAAAATTCTCCAAGAAGAAAAGTTTCTCTACTGATTTTCCAAACAGGCATGTTAATCAAAGCTTGCCAAAGAGATATCTCAGGTCCTATATTCATGCTTGGAACTTCACTTTCAAGTATGCAGAAATATGGCTTTCTCTAAGATATAGACTGTGGAAATGTACATACCATATATACTGGGAAAGTTGTACAAATAGGTCATGTGTGCACATATCTCTGGGTGAGAGAAGTACTTATTAATTTTGACAGACCTAACATCCAATAAATATTTATTGGGTGTTTATTACCCAAGCACACTCTTAGGTACCAGGGATAAAGTGATGAAAAAAATGTAGTATAGTTTCTTTGTACTTCTATCATTAATTTTTTTTTATTTTAAGCATTTCCACAGTTCTTAAAACTTTTCTGACAAATAGATAAAATATGCAACAAATAAATTTGAATTTCATGTATTGCCTTTAATAGCTATTCTTTCCTTAGTTTCCTCCACAGATACATTGTCAGCCCTTGTGACAGTGTCTGAACACAGAAACTACTTACCTATGAGGATGAAGAGGAAGGTGATAGTGTAAGAAAGTTGTCATCAATTACTAGATTTGAAAATGACAGTGAATTTAGAGATATGAGGAGGTAAATTAAGTTGAAGAGGAGTGAGAGAGACGCCTGGGTACAAGTGCCACTATTTGCCATTTTCCCTTAAGCAAATTGGTTTCTCTGGGTCTCTACATTCTCATGTGTCAGATAGGAATATAAAGCCACTTTTCCTATGCCACAGGACATTATGTGAATCTAATGATATGGCACATATGATAATAATTTTGCAAATTGTAAATCTGCCACTAAATACAGTGGTTAATATTTATGCTTAACATAAATCAAAGTATTTATCAACGGATAAATTGTAACTTTAGATTATGTAGAAAAAATGAGAGTGGGGTATGAAAAATCATGGAATGAAACAGACAGCACTACCCTATGTACATGTATGATTACATGAATGGTATGAATCTACATTGTGCACAACCATAGAAACTAAAACATGTACCCCATTTGTGTCCAATGAATCAAAATGCAGTCTGTAAAAAATAAAAAATAAATAATTTAAAAAAAAGAAATCCACCACAACTAATTACCTGACTTCATTATTAAATGGAAAAATGTGAGATCTATATTTATTTCTCAAATGTAAATATTAAGGACATCTGAGACATGTTTCTTTTATGGGAGCGAAAGATGTTCAGTTGTTTGGATAATGGTCCATGCTGGTGAATCTGCACCATCTCTGTCATTTCCATAGCAACAAACAGATATAACAAACTGAGGAACCGGATGTAGAAGAAACAAATAGCTCAGGAAAGTGGTAATGGGAATCAGAAGTTACAAGGAAAGTAAGAAAAATGTTTCTATATGCATATAGTCTCTTCCACTGTGTTCTTAATATGAAATTTCTCTTTGAAAGCTATTCTTTACTACTGTTTTATTAAATAGTTGAGTTTTGAAGAATGAAGCATTTTTAGGAAAATAAAACATTGTAAGTTTTTAATTCCTGACAGACTTAACAGGCTTTGTAGTCTCTTTAATAGACAGCATTATTAGAGACCAGCTGGGGTTCTAAGAGAGAAATGGATCTGAATACTTCTGATATTTTGGCTTCCAAGGCTAGAAAACTGAGGAATGAATGGGCTGCTAACCATATCAGGTTATATTCTTTTTATATTATAGTATCTTCAGGGATCATTGATTTAGTTAATAAAAATAATAACAATTAATAATGATAAAAATATTTACGTAGAACTCACATCATGCAGGCAATATTCTAGGAAGGGTGTGTGTTTGTACACTTTTTCATTCATCTTATTATTACAGAATTTCATGAAATAGGTACTATTATTATCCCCAATTTATCTGTGAGGAAACTAAGGCACAGAGAAGTTAAGTAATTCAACAAGACTCACACATGGGGTACTGTAAAGTATTCTATTTGTTTTTTTATCCAATGCCAACTTATTTGACTTCATATCTAGAAGACTACCATCTAAGAATTATGATAAGCTATACTGTAGTAATACAATGTCCTATTTCTACCATGGTTGATGAAAACTTTAATACTTAAAGCAGCCACAGAGAAAACGAATGGGAAATAATTTTCTCAAGTTGGCACAAAGAAGGGAGATGCAGTATATTTTGGCTCAGACCACATTCCTCTACTGTACTTTGCAACAGTATTGACAGCTGTCATTCACAAAGCAGCTTCTGTATGACAGGCAATATAGTGCATATTTGATTCTCTCATTTAATTCTCCTAGTAGCCAACTCTCTAGGTGTTATTTTCATTTTGCAGATAAGGAAATGGAGGCAAAAGGATTTTGAACAAATCATGGATTTATGGAATTGCCCAATCATTTTTTATTCTTTCATCTGAGTTTCAGAATTTTAAATAAGTTCATAATAGTAGGAGGCCCTGGGTTTACTTCCTAGACTATTTGATTTGAAAATAAGTGATCAAATGGAGTCTGTGGACTTTACTCACACAAATGCATAGATGCTTCTGTAAAATGTTTTATCAGAGTCCAGAAGGTGAATAGTGTGGGTGGGGGCAGTTGAAAATGCATCATGGGTGATGTTTGTCCTGTCACAAGTGGTTTTCTTGCAAAGATAAATTCTTCCAGCACTTTTGCTGTCCCAAAGTCTTAGAATTCATTAAAATGGCAAAATAGCAAATATGCTGTATTAGTCCACTTTCTCTTATGAAAATAACTGAGGCTGATGAACGTTCTAAAGAAAAGAGGTTTGTTTAGCTTACAGTTCTCAAGGTTCCATGACAAGGTGCCTAGATGAGTTCAGCTCGGGGAAGAACCTCAAGATGTCATGGAGTGAGTGTGTAAGGAAAGAGCCAGAGAGAGACAGGATCCTCAATCCTCTGAGGGCATAGCCTAAAAACATCCCACTAAGCCCCACCTTCTATGGGTTCTATCACCTCTACATTGCCACACTGGGGACACCAATCTTTGGGGGACACAATCAAACTATATCCAAATCAAAGCATGTGCCCTTGTTTTTTGTTATTTGTGGAACATTAACTCTGACTGCATACCATGCCAAGCAAGATAAGTTCAGAAATGAGCAAAACATCTTTCTTGGCTCAGGTTGCTCCTAACTGAATGGGTGAGATGACAAACAATGACAGATGTTAACAGGTAGGATTAATCTCTTTCTGGGGTCTTCTGTGGAGTGTTCAGAGAAGAAATGTTACAGGGGAAGTTGTGTCTGAACAGTCTTGAAGAATAAATTACATTTTTCCCAGAAGCCTGCGTTGAGAAGCTAATTTCAACCTTAGGAAGATGATAAGATTTTGAAATATTAGTACATAAAAAGGAAATAGAAAAACAAAGTTGCCTTGTAGAAAATCTGATCACATCTCTAAAATAAGTGACTTTGTTTTTATTAGAGAAGGTTTCTGATTTCTCAAGAGGAAGCACACTTGCAACACTTTTTGTGGTTGCAAATACCTATTAGATTTGTGAATGATTTCTCATTTCTACTACTCGTCACTCTTTTTTTTTTTTTTTTTTTTTTTTTTTTTTTTATGGTACCAGGGATGGAACTCAGGGGCAATCAACTACTGAGCCACATCCCCAGCCCTATTTTGTATTTTGAGACAGGGCCTCACTGAGTTGCTTAACACCTTGCTGTTGTTGAGGCTGGCTTTGAACTCAACATCCTCCTGCTTCAGTCTCTCCAGCCTCTGGGATCACCCATAACCATGCCCCACCTACTTGTTACTCTTAATGACGTTTATCTAATAAAATTGTGTTTCGCTATTTCAAAGTTTTATGTTGCAAATGTAAATATGTTAATTGAAAAGGCAGATAGCTTGTAATATGTAGAATTTCAATGACTGAGTTGTGAGCTTATCATTTATGATGATAAACTTCCCTCCCCAGACTTTATGTCAAACTTTAATTAATCCTGTCAACACCTTTTAGTTACTACTTCCTCTCTGGACTTCCTTACCTCATAATTAAAAGATCTTTAGAAATCTTATCTTTTATCCTCCAAATCAATGAAAGTATGTGAAATACGGTTATGCCCTTCATCCTGGGGCACATCATCTTATTGAGAAATGTCAACATGGATCCAACTCTTTTTATTACATAAGCATGAGCAGTTTTGATTTGCTTTTTCCTGTGCATCCAAATCTTGCTCTTTATCTACAAAATTCCTCTGCTTGTCCCTTCTCTTTTACTATCTAACTTTCATTCTAAATCATGTGTTTCCTTGGCACTCCTTTTTCAGCTCATAAATGTGGAGGTTTTTTTCTCTGCTGCTCACTGCTTATGAATCGTGGGTTGATAGATAAATGGACTTCTTTTCAGAAGATTTTTTCAAATTGCTCTCTTACTTGCTGATAAAATGCCTAACTCGATTATTTCAGACTGTTTGGTGCTGCTAGCAGTGTTCATTAGTTTAGCATCACAAAACACCCTGATCAATGATACCATACAGAAGCAAGATTCCTTATGTGCCTTGTGTTGGGGAGTGGGCAGAGATTAAGAAAAAGTCTTGAGCACCACAGAATCTTCAAGTGCTTGAGCCAAAAGATTATTTAGAGATCATTAAATCTCACTGGTTTATTTTGCTAAAGGGTAAACTGAAGCCCAGAATTCCATAGAAGTAAGGGGGACTGGATGAGGAATTGGGTACCACAGAACAAAGGTATACCATCTTGCCTAGAGCACCCAGAGCAGATCTCTTTAAATCAAGTGGGCTTGACCTTATGTAAAATTCTAGGTTGTTTTTTGTTTTGTTTTGTTTTGTTTTGTTTTTAATCTCTTAGAAAAGTGGCCTGGAAGGTACTATCCAGCCTGGTGTGTGACAGGTCTGATTCTATTCACTGGAGTGCAAGGGAAGTAGAAGGAGATTACATTTCAAATTGTTTACTGATGTTCTGCGCACTGAAGCGTTTTTCAGGTAAGAGAAAAGAGACGTACACAGATATTAGGTTCTTAAAAGCAATTCCCAAGCTATTTAAATCGCATGATTTAATAGTCTGTTGGGAAAGGAAGGAAAAAGAAGTTTAAAAGAAACTGACCTCTACCCCTTTGCTAAAGCACAACTTTGGGGAGGGGGGGACCTTACTCTTTTAATTGATACATGGGCTTAGAGAGCAGAAAGACCGTATGACAAAAATTAACCAGTCATATTTTCAAAGTGAGTCCTTATAATTTTTTAAAATTTTTAATTTTTTCAAGTCCTATCATTTATACCAGAAATTTAAAATCATTTCTATTTGCTCCTTTTATACTAATTATAGAAGTTTCTTTTTTCCTAAGCTCAAAAGACCAAATTAAGCCCTCTGAGTACCACAATCTTGTAATGAGAATATTAACTATAATTCCCTCATATTCCACCCTTGGGACTTAGAGTAACTGGCCTCATAAAGAGTCCTTTGGCTTTTCACCTCTTCCCATGCCTCACTTCTTCCCCTTGCTGTCTGAGATGTGGAAGTTGCCTTCCTTCCTTCCTTCCTCTGTCATGGCTCCTGAAACTTTGAGCCTTCTCCAGAGTGACTGTAGAACAGAATGTACTTGCTCCTCACAGTAATTTCCCTTAGGTATAGAATTTCATTTCTGGCATTTGAGCAGTGATGAGGGATTTAGACCACTTCTTCAGAAGCTATAGCACAATATTTTACAGGAGGATGCTGAAAAAAAAAAATGAGTCTCACACCTAATTCTATGTAACAGTTAACAGTGGGAACAGAAATGTCGAAGTTAGAGTCTAGGGGAGAAAGTCAATTTTAAGTTTGGTAGGTTACCTGCTGCTAGAGGTAAACAGGGCATGAATCCGAATATGACCTTACCTTTTGGATATGCCCCAGAAATGTGTCTAAGGATATTAAAGTATATCTTGGGCTCATGAAATAAACTGTAATGCATTCATTTAGCCACCCCAGAGGAGGTAGAGGTGAGCAGGAAGTGTCTGTTAAAAGTGTTTCTTATTTTCCTAACATTCACTAGATATATAATACATATGTATGAACATAAATTCATACATATATCTGCCCTAGGTAATCATATGGTAGGTTTGTAATTTGTTGATTTTATGCAGAAAGAAGCTTTTAGAGTGAAGATGTTAGCCACTTTACATTGTAAGACAAGGTGCCAGGTGAAGGCAGACCTGCTTCCTTAATACCAAGCCACGCAGCAGAGCTTTGGAGGCAGAAACATGCATGGAAATCTCATATCCTCACTATATGCTTGACTCATTTGTAGTTATTTTTTAATGGAGACTTAGAATATGGACTTAAACGGAAGACTTTCAAAATGACTTGTCTTCAAAAACAGTAATAAAAATTTCCCTCACTGACTATTGAATAAGTAACTTGTAACATCTTTCCTTTATGTTCTATTCTTTGTGTAACTGAAGATATGAAAATGGACCTAAAATGCTGTGTACACCTGAGGTGGTGACAGGAGATTGGTCAGACACATCGGCACAGCTCCTCCCTCGTTCACATTTAGAACTGAAATAACCAGCATCATTTATGCTCCAGGGTCCCAAAGATAGGGGGTGCAATGCTTCTTTGGGAATAATGAAATCCCTGAACCATTAAAGTGAGATTCTTGGAATCAAATCATTTTTGTTTCCTAGAACACCTGCTATAAGAGACTACCAGCTTAGAAAAGGAGAGTTGGCACAGGGTAAGAGCAGAGTTTCCATCCAAAAGAACTGGAATGTCCCAGAGGGCCCCCTGGAAAACCACTATGGTTACTGAAATGGGGCTCAGGGCGGGACACTAATATGGCTATCTGATCTTGCAATATAGCTAGGATTTTTAGTCATAGATCTTAGTTCACGTAGAAATCAATCCTGTATGGAGAGCGCATTGGGGTTGAAGGTTGAATGATATTGTGGCACTCTTCTCGCGTGTGTGCTGCTGTGTACTGGATGGGAACTTCCACCCCAGGAACAAGCGAGGAGAAGTTTTACCTTGGACTGGTGATACCTGGCTTCTGAGGTGTGGCTGTTGTATAATGTATAGGACACCTTGCTGCTAAGTCAGTAGGGGACAGTACAGGCGCTGGGTGTGGACTCCCGAGAGACCTTTCAGAGGAAAAATTCTCTGCGATCCCACCCTGGTATCCTCCTTCCAAGAGTGTGATAACAGCAGGAACACACCTTGAACTGGTGATAAAGCAAGGGTTGTATTTGCAGCAGGGTTTTATCCTGGAGCCCAGCCACAAGAGCAGGCATCCTCACAAGTCTAAAATCTTGGCCAAGAATCCAGTATGGACTCCAGAGCTTTGTTTCCATTTTGTGGACTCATTACATGCACTTAAATTTAAGTGTATTATATGCATTTTACTTGAAAGATTTTTTTAGTGAATGCTCTCATTCAGTTTTCAAGACAATCCTGAGGTAGATAGTATTACTTTGGTAATTGTTTTGTTATTATTTTGATAATATCTCAACTGTGTTTTTTATGGACTACTTTGGTTAAAAATTCAGCACCTGTAGTCAGCAGAGTAATGCACTACCTTCCCTGCCCCAAAGACATCACCATTCTAATCCCTATCAATTGTGAATATGTAAAGGTTGCAAGGCAAAGGGAAATTAAGGTTGCAGGTGGAATTAAGGTTGCTAATCAGATGCTAGTCCTTTAAAGTAGACAGTTTATTCTGGATTATCCAGGAAGGTCGTCCACTGTCAATGCAAAGAGTCTTAAATGTGGAAGAGTAAGGCAGAAAAGGTCCCAGTGGCGCTATGTGTGAAGGAGGAGAATGCTGTTGAGAGCTTCCAGATGAAGGAATGGGACCAAATACAAAGGATGGAATGCTTCTAGAAGCTGGAAAAGGTAAAGAAACAGATTTGGAAAATATGACTCCAAAGCACTGCTAACTATTTATTATTTATTTAGGTAAATAAATAGGGGCTGGGTTGTGGCTCAGTGGTAGAGTACTTGCCTAGCATGTGTGAGGCACTGGGTTCAATCCTCAGCACCACATAAAAATAAATAAATTTTTTTTTTTTTTTTTTAAAGAATCTACTTTTAGGAAAAATTAAAAAGAAAAAAAGAGAAAGAATGAATGAACCAGTAGCACTTTAACACTGAGTTGTATTCTCAATCCTTTTTTATTTTGAGACATGATCTCACTAAATTGCTGAGACTGGCCTCAAACTTGCGATCCTCCTGCTCAGTCTCCAGAGTCTGGATTTACAGGGATGTGCTACCACGTCTGGCTAAAAAATACCGTATAGTAAATCTGTAAGTTCAAGGTGCAAGTTGGCAGGTGGTGCCCTCCTTTAGCCCTTAGGTACCTAGTATTATTCTACCTTCTCAATAACTGTTTAATGTTAAGGATTTTCCACATGGGTTTATAAGGTAGAGATTACTAAAAACCTGTGTTCTAGTTCAATTTTTCTTTACCAAGTCTGTGCAGCCCCTGAATCTGCGTAGCTCACTTGTACGTGCCATCCATGTTCTACAACGCCATACTTCGTTCTTTTGAAGACAAGGCAAGTGCATCCTGAGCCTTGACTTGCCATCTGGCAGGTGCAGCCCTTTGGGGGCTAGTTGCTGGGGATTTGGGAAGTTAGCCAAGAGAGCATGGACAGAGGACTTTGGATTGTGATGGATGGGCAAAGAACATGCCACATGGCTATAGTCTTGGCCAAATACGGGTCCTCCCACAAAATCGTGGAATCATACTCCTTTGCATCTATGTTTTAAATTTTGTCCACTATGAATGTAACATTCTAACAACTGATCTTTGCTTCCTCTATGTATGTAGGGTGAGTCTGCCTTTAAAAAATTGAAGAAAGTAACCTAAAAACATTACCCAACATTACTAGTAACTTGGAGGTGGCAATGAGAATAAAATCTAGACTTTGAGCAAGGCCTCTTACCCAGGCAAGTAATTTTAAAACTGCATTCTGAGAACTCTGGGATTAAAAGTCATATCCAAATTAAATGCAGGATTAGCTTGGATGGAACATTTTTTCCATTGTCTCTCCAACCACTCTATTTAGTGGTTAATTTTTTAAGGAAAGAAAAACAATACCAAAAATTCTACAGTCTCCAAGCTTCAGAAATACAGATATTGAACTAACTTCTGATTTTCTATCTTTGATAAACCTGCTAATGTTGGGGTTTAAAGAAACATCTTTCTGTCTCAAAATTATCTAAAACTTATGTAAGAAGAAAAAAGGGAAAAAAAAGGAAACACTGAGCACTCTGCCTTTCCTAACTGAGATGACCTAAGCATAGAGCACTAGGTCATTCTCTGGATTTATTTTAAGTTCTAATGTTTAGAAGTAAAGAATGGAATGAGGAAGAGATAGAGGAGGAAAGGTGAGAGGAAAACAAGAGTTCTTTTCTGACCCTCTGACCTCTTTCATGATACACGTGTTAAGAAGTACATATTAAGAGCAAGATATTGGAGCCTAACTGATAGGTTCAAAGTTATAGTTCCATCATCTATAAGTAGTTTAACTATGTTAGTTCACTTGATAACCCTGGTTAAATTAATTAATTAATTAATTATAATTAATTATAATAAAATAATTAATTAATAAATTAATTAATTTATTCATGCTTCAGTTTTCTAATTTATGAAACAGAACTAACAATAACACACAACTCATTGTGTTTGAGATTCAGTGAGTGAATACATGGAAAGTCCTATATAAGTTTAGCATTATCATTATTATTATTCCTGTAACAAATAACCACAGACAGCATCTTAAAACAACACAAATTTATTATCTCACAGTTTTTGTGGGTCAGACGTCTGGGCTCAGCATGGCTCAGTCAATTCTCTGCTTAGAGTCCCACAAGACCCAAATCAAGGTGTGGGCAGGGCTTCAATCCTCTTTGAAGGCTTTGAAGCTTTCAAGCCCATTCAGATTTTTAGCAGAAATCTGTTCCTTGATTTCACTCCAGGGGAGACAGCTGCTATGTTGTGTGGACATGCAGCAATTCTGAGAAGTTCTTCTAGTGAGGAAATAGGCCTCCTGCCAAAAGTCAGCAAGAAACTGAAGCCTCTAGCCAGCAGCCACGTGAGTGCTCCATCTTGGAAGCAGGTCTTTCAGTACCAGTCAAGCTTTCAGACACCGGGCTGACAACTCAGCCACAGCCTCATGGGAGACTCCAAGACAGAACCACTTGATTAGGTCATTGTCAAATTTCTGACCCACTTCCTGCCCAAATATGAAATATTAAAATTTGTGTTATTAAACTACTAGGTTTGGGGATAAGCAGTTGTACAGTGATGTATATATATATATATATATATATATATATATATATAAAATATCATGGCAGATGAATACATGGACAATCAATCAGTCAATCAATTAATAAATGCCAGGTGCGAGGGAAGGCAAGCTCCAAGACTCCTGGATGATGGCAAGCTTGGCAGGTATGAGTCGCTGAAAGAAGACTTACATGGCTGAGACGGGAGAAAGCAGAGTACAAGTCAGGATGGTGAGGAAGGTAGGCCTGTGATGAAGAACTGAGGTATTATTCTAAGAAAAAGGAGTGAGGGCAATTAAGAGGAGCCATATAATTGGAGAGCAAAGGTCTCTTGACTACTGTGTGGAAAACAGGTGTGGGGGGTGTGCAGGTAAGCAGCAGGAGCAGAACAACAGTAAGGCAGCTCTGTCAGCGGCCTGGGAAGCAGTGTGGACGCTTCTACTAAGGCAGCAGCAGTGGAATTGGAGAGAAGGGACAGAGGCAAGATCACCTGGAGGAAGAACATTCACTCAGATATTAGAGGAAAGAGTACGATATTATGTTGGTTAATAGTCTACTGTGACGTAAGTCACAATAACATGAATCTAAAGGTCCTAAATACGATAGCAGAGGTAGACTTCATATAAAGACGTGGACCTTTCTAATCTCAGTAACATTTGAATGAAGACTGATTGATTGCCTGACTTAAGTGTTACATGCTTAAAACTGGTCTCCAGCAAACTGGGGAGAAACCCAATTCCCTTGCTTCCCAGTGTCCCAGAGTGCCCTTCCTTCTTTCATTCTTATTACTCACCTCTGACCCTGACCACTGAGGCAGGTCAGGTTGAAGTACATCCTTACTGAACTTTTCCAGAAAAACTCAGAAAGCCAATAGGGATATTTATCCATGAATCTAATTTAAAAATTCAGTTTTGGGTTGAACTTGTCCTGTGCTCAAACATTTGAATGATACAATCTCAAGCTTGAGAAAATCTGGAAAACAGATATGAGATACCATTTAGTTAAGCAAAACATAGTCATACGTTGAGTTCCAGTTTCTATGAGTTTTTTTTCAAATCAGGAAAAAATTCCAGATATTGAGATAATGATAACAATTTTCTTTGACCTACACAACTATGAACATCGGATGCCAAGGTTTCTGAATATTCTGGCAAATTTAACAATTGTTATTCAAATATAATTTTTATTTCTTATATCAATACCTACAGATGAAGCCTGGTTTTTTAAAAATGTCAGAAACTCTTTGCATCTAGATAGACATTCCCTGAGTCCTCTTAGAAGTCACATATACTGTTTGTCTTTATATTCCTTTGAATGTTACAGTCAAGACCCACCTATAGAATGGTAAGGAGTCTGAAACAGACAAATCATTTTTTTTTTTTTGCTCCTTTTCTAACTATATGAGGAATACAAACACTAACTGAACCACTTAGCACAATTTTTCACTTTTATGCATTAAAACTATTCTATCTGATATCAGGCAAACAAATGCAACAAACAAAATTCTTTTCTATTACCTCTAAAAATAACCTTTTACTCCATTGTACATACTAGGCATTTTCTAGCATAAATCCAGGTGTCCAGCAAGTCCCAGGAAGATGGCCCAAACCTGGTATTCCCTGCCCAGAGCTTTGGTCACAAGAAAGAAAACTTGGGTATTCTTTCTAAATGTCTTTCAGATAAGCTTAGATTGATTTTTTTTTAACGTAAACAAAAATCAACTACTTTGCCCTACGGCAGTACTCTTCAACAAATCAACATTCACAGATAGTTCTTTGCTGTGCGCTAAGAATTAAAAATGAACATATATGTCAGTGAAGTCAGTACACATGTTGAAAATAACAACCAATGGCCAGAAGGTGATCCAAACATTGAATACTTATTGACTGACTGGTTTATAAGCCTCTTGACCAGAAGAGTTCAACTTTGGCTCTACATCACAATCCCCTGGGAAGCTTTAAAATATGCTCAATCCTGGGCTCTATCCCAGATCAATTAATTTAGAATCTTTGGAGGAGGGGACCAAAAAATCATCGTTTTCAAGACTCTTCAAGGGATATCAAAGTACAGACAAAATTGAACCACTGCTGCATGACCAAGGCAACTTAGAGAACCAGAATTTGGAATTCTCTGGGTGAGAAGGTTATTCTGCAAAGGGCATGTGGAAGTTGGAGCTATTGGCTGTTTCCTGTCAGTAAGCAGGTGTGTTACCATGTGATTGTTTTGAAGAATGGAACCCAAACTACTCACTACCAGTTAAACAAAGATATTTTCTCAATAAGACAAGATTTCTCAGTTATTATCTTGTGCTTAACTTGAGAAAAGGCAGGACACCATCCTTAGAAATATAATGAAGGAGGAAGCTTAGTAATTACTTACCTGTTACTGCCAAGTCATCTATGAATCTCAATGTGTGAGTAAATAAACACTAGCCACTCAGGAACTTGGCTTCCATACAAAACCTAGCGCTTCTGTAAACCAGTAATCATGGGTTGATAGGAGGAAGTTGAGATTGTTTCTAAATGGAGAAAAAAAAAAAAAACTATTCCCACAAAAAGACACCCTCACCCTAAAACACACACACACACACACATGCACAGATATGCACCTCTCTCTCTCTCTCTCTCTCAATCTCTCTCTGTTTCTCTCTCTCTTTCAGTTGTTTTCATCTGAACTAAATGATATGGCTAAGAAATGAAATTCTCCTTTCCAAAGGAATACTTAAGGAGCGTTTGAGGCTAAACGTCACAACTAAATTCCACTCTCTGCCCTAATGAGGTAATTCAACTTATAACATACTAATTGATTAAATACATACTGATTTTAATGAATGGACAAAGGAATATTATTCTCACATTACCGGCAGTGATTATATCTTTGAGTCTCCGCCACATAACTAGCCAATACCTTTCAAAGTTATCCAGAGAGCACAGGTTAGGAGACTGTTTTATGTGGCTGAAACTGGTAAACATCTGAGAATCCAGGTGCTCAACATTTAAATTCTCTGGCAATGAAGTGTTCTTTCATTTTATGAAATTGTCACATTATTATTTTGCCTAATGATACCATCATTATCATATTCACTTGAGTGACAAAATGCCAGATTCGTGCTCATCAATTTTCTGCTGTGTCTTCTCAACTCAGAGAGCTTTTTCTTTTAAATCCATCGAATTATCATAGTGGGCTCAAGCAGCAGAGAATAGATTTCAGAGTAGTGATATTCAAAAATTATATGCCATCTTAGTCTATCTCTATAGTTAATGCATTAAATTTAGCATTGCAAGATTTAGCCATTTAAGCTTGAATTATTCTGAATTTAATTATGTGTATCAAGGCAAATATTTAAGTGTGAAAATTTTAATCATAAGAAATAAGAAAAAAGTAAACACAATTTAGAAAGGATAAAAAGAAATATTCTTATTGTACCAATTTTTATCATTCTAATTCCTTTGAATGAATTAAAAGAACATGTTTGATTTTCGTGTGTTTGAAAATGATGCCTCATTGCACACATATTAAAGCAAGTATAATTAGTGGAAATTATAAGAAAAATAGTTAGAGGTATTGTAAGGACTTTAATAATTTAACAAATAATTAAAGGAGACTTATAAAGATAGCAAATGAAAAGGCAAGATATGTTAATTGTTAGAGGCTTAGGATCTAGATAAGTAACTTGAGTTTAGATCATATATATGTGGAGCTCAGCAAGCTCCTTAACTGTTCAGAGCTTTACTTCAGTGCTACCCAACATCCATCTGTGTGAGAGTGGAAGTAACAATGTGCTTGGTACATGGCAGGTGCTCAATACTCTTTATTGATGATATGGATTATGATTATCATTTCATTATATGGTGTTATTATCATAAAGTAACTTTATTTCTAAGACTGGTTTTTAAGAAGGAAGAAGAGTAGTCCACGGGTATCTAAATTTCAGCTAACATTGGAAAGATGCTTCAATAATATTCTTGCGAATAAAACCAGAACTTGCAAGTGATAGTTCAAGGGAGTGATTATCTCTTAGGTAACTATTCGACACCAGTGAAACTAAACTCCTTACACAGACTCTAAAGGTGCCATCCACCCACCATCAATGGAGACACCCCTTGGGCCTCTGAGACCCTTCCCTCCTCCCCTTGAATAGTGTAATCCAGGACTTCCTAACAAAGTTGCTTTCTCATTAAGAAGATGTGAAAAGACAGAAGACTGGAAAGACAGCTCTAAGTTAGCATCGTAATAGACCCTTGGGTAATTATGTAAAAGAATTCCTGGACTTCACAGAGAGTGAGCTGTTGGAGTTTTACCCTTAAGGTGTACAGTGGAGAGGGAACAGAGGGAGGGAGCAGTGAGATATTTGTGGGAGGCAAAAAGCAAGTGCAGAGTTCCTGAAGCAGGAACCTAGGTGGACTCCTTGGTGAACAGCAAGGAGATGAGTTCAGAGAAGTGGGGGTTGGGGGATGAACAGAACACTGGGGATCTTCAGACCAGTTTAAAGAGTTTTGCTTTTATTCTGAGAGAAAATGGAAAGCAATGAGAGTGTTTGATGAAGTGACATGATTTGACTGACATGTTTAAAAATTCTTCAGTTGCTCTGAAGGAAAGAGACTAAAGGGAGTTGGAGGTGGGGGCAAGGAGGGAAGCAGGGAGATCTTAGGCAAGTACAGAAATCCAGTCAGAGTGGAAGGTGGCTTGGACCCACCTGAGGGCGTGGAGGAGGGAGAAGTGGTCAGATTCCAGACGTAGTTTGGAGGTAGAGCTCACAGGATTTATTGATAGATGGTTTGTGGCAGATTGCAAAACCTTTTTTTATGTTAGTACATTGTTTCATTCGATACTCCCAACAAGTGTGAAAAGTGGTTTTGAGACATTATCTGGGTACAATGTCTAACAATCTCAACAGGGCAAGGATGATGCCTTGATCATGGGTTATTATGCTCAGCCCTTCTATACAGGGTGCTATGGTTTAAATGTGGTGTCCCCAAAAAACTCACATGTGAGACAATGCCAGAAGGTTTGAAGGAGAAATGATTGGGTTGTGAGAGTCTTAATCCAATTAGTTAGTTAATCCTCTGATAGGGATTAACTGAGTGGTAACTGCAGTGGTAGGGTATGGCTGGAGGAAGTAGGAATCAGGGTGTGGCTTTGGGATATAAATATATATTTATATCTAGCAAGGGGAGTCTCTCTCTCTCTGCTTCCTGATCACCGTGATGTGAGCTGCTTTCTCCCGCCACCCTCTCCTGCCATGATGTTCAGCCTCACCTAGAGCCCTGAGGAATGGAGCCAGCCTTCTAAGGACGAAGACCTCCGAAACCATGAGCCCTCAAATAAACTTCTTCTCTATAATTGTGCTGGTCAGATCATTTAGTCACAGCAACAAAAAAGCTGACTAAAACACAGGGTCTCTCTCCCCAGATTTCCTTACAAATCCCTTTGATCCCGTGTAACATCATTTTAAGGTCAAAACAAACATCTTAGTTTAATTCATAGTGCTTCCTTTTACATAGCCATTCCAGTAGGCTTTGAGGAATTTCTCAGACTTCTTACACAGGGGTTTCATCGTGTCCTGAGGAGAGACGACAAGCTAGCTCCTTGGGATGGCTCACTAACCTCTCCTTCATTTGGTGATAGCTAATTTCTACAGCTTTACCTTTGGGGTCTCCAACTCCACACACCCACATACTTTCCCAAACACACACACACACATACACACACACACACGATTGCTCTCATTAAATGTCCTTAACCTTATCAGGTGTAGTTTCCAGGTTAACACAACAAAACAGAAACTATAAATTAGTAGTCTCAGAAAATAGTTGTAAAAGCCTCACATATTCCAAAGATGTCCTTTTGGTTTTGTCTTTGTCTCTCAGCATAAAGAACTGTTGCTTTGTATTCTTAAGACACCTCCGGAACAGAGCTAGAGGGGAAGAGGGTGTGAGGGAGATATGGAGACACAGATTTTTAAGTAGGCAAGTTATTTCCTTGAGCATAATTAGAATTTAAACAGCATGACACTGATTTTTCTCATACTCTAATGGTTGAGAAATAATGAAAATTAACAGTATCTTTACTGAGATCAAACATAAAAAGATTCCAGCTTAGTACCTTATAAAATCAAGTTAATTTCCATCCCCGGAATAAACTGTTCTGCAAAGGCCAGTAAATGAAAACTCAAATACAATCTTGGGCAATTTCGTTCACTTTAGGTCCTATTGGCTCTTTTTTAAAAGCAAGAACAGTGTGTGAGGGGTAATTATTCCATCTCCAGACACCCTTTCAACTCCTCTGTGATTCTGAAGCTCTGGTGAGCCTGTGAAGTGAGCCACCGAAGGCAGCTCTCCTGCTTGGATTTGGCATGCAGAATGCCTTTCTCCCTGAAACATCATGGAGCCAATATAAGGTAATTGGGCTAGATTGATTTCATCAGGAATTAGTACCCTCACCCACCATGGAGATGGGAGTCTCCCAGCTCCTAATGGTTATTACCTCTGTGCCTCTCTACTTTTTTTCTTCCTCTTCTGTAAAATGAGTCTGAGTGGTGACTTGAAGTTACCCAGAATGAGGCTTTTGCTTGATCTGCCTGATCATTCAGCTTCTGTTTGTTCCATAAAGATGCTAAATCTATTATGTTATGCCCATCCCCTGCTTCTGTTGGTCTACACATACATAAATCTCTTCTGAAGAATGGCTAGACTTATACTAGGATCAATCGGTGTAATGATTTGCAACCAAAGTGGTTCTATAATAACGATTTTAAAAGGAAAATACAAGTATGAACTTCTGGTAGAAACCCAATAAAGTACTAATTTCTAAATGTACAAAACAAGAAGATTAGGGAAGTATGATCACCAGTTACTGAATATGAAGAAACTATCTCTTACTATGTAGCAGTTATTTGCTATAGATCCCATTTATTCTGTTTATGTGTTAACAACAGTTTCAAGAAAATGTAAACACTTCTGAGTAAGCTAACATGTTAGGTTATTATCAACTGCAGTAATTGTGGTAGATTCAACTGTTGTTAAAAATCTTTACGTGCTGGGCTTAGGATATGAGTTGTGTGGGATATATGGTAGGCTAAATATAATTCCCTGCCACCTGACTAGGCTCAGCTGTATGCCTTGCTTTGTCGAGAACATTAAGAGACTGGAAATATAATTGCATTGGGAGGCTGAGGCAAGAGGATCCCAAGTTCAAGGTCAGCCTCAGAAACTTAGCAAGACCCTTGGCAACTTAATGAGACCTGTCTCAAAATAAAAGATGAAAAGGGTGGGGGATGTGACTCAATGGTAAAGAACTGTTGGGTTCAACCCCTGGCATGAAAGAAAGAAAGAAAGAAAGAAAGAAAGAAAGAAAGAAAGAAAGAAAGAAAGAAAGAAAGAAAGAAAGAAAGAAAGAAAGAAAGAAAGAAAGAAAGAAAGAAAGCGAGCGCGTGAGAGAGAGAGAGGAGGGAGGGAGGGAGGGAGGGAGGGAGGGAGGGAGGAAGGAAGGAAGGAAGGAAGGAAGGAAGGAAGGAAGAAAGAAAGGAAGGAAGGAAGGAAGGTAGGAAGGAAGGAAGGAAGGGAGAAAAGATATAATTGCATGATTTACCTTGATCTCATACTTCTGTCATTGCCATATACTGTCATTTAGAACTAAAATGTCACCCACAGGTCTATGTGTTGATGGATTAGTACCAAAAATGGTACTATTAATGTGAGAAGGGGGAAACTTAAGGAGATGAGCCCAGTCGGAGGTCTTTAGAGCATCAATGGTATACTCAAGAAAGGGATAATGGCACCCTGCTCCCTTTCTCTTTATTTCTTTTGCTTCTTGGCCATGGAGTGAATTTTGCTCTGCCACATGCTCCCACCAGGATATGCTGCCTTGCCACAGGTCTAAAAGCAATAAGGCCAACTGATCGTGGACTGGACCCTCTGAAACTGTTAGCTGAAATAAGCCTTTTCTCTTTATAAGTTGACTACCTCAGGTATGTGTAATAGTAGCAAAAAAAAAAAAAAAAAAAAAAAAAAAGCTGATTAACACACTGTACTCCCCTGAGAAAAGCTGTAGTTCTTTCCTGCTGAGTTCCAGAATGACATAGTTGGAGAAGATCAGACTTCAAGTGCAACAAAGTCTAGTCTAGGGCAAACTCCAGCTGATCTGTATACCTGTGGGTGTATGTTGTTGTTTTCAGCCAAAGAGTTTTGGATGGTTTGTTATGCAGTAATAGCTAAGTAATGCAGTGGGCATTCACTGGTTAAATGTGTTACCCATTCATGATCTCACTAATGTTTTTTTTTTTTGTTTTGTTTTTGTTTTTTTTTTCAGAGATTGAACCCTGGCACTGAGTCACTTCTGCAGACTCTTCTTTTTTGTTTTGAGATCAGGTCTCACTAAATTGCTTAGGACCTCACTAAATTGTTGAGGCTGGCTTTGAACTTTATGTTCTCCTGCCTCCTGAGCCACTTGGATTACAGACATGTGCTACCAACCTGATTTTATCTCTTTAATTCTTATGTCACTTCTGAACTAGATATTATTGTTAATTTTGCAAGAATATATAGTATTAGAGTCAAGATCAGAAACCTCAAACTAATACCTTTTTAAGACTTGAGTCAAAACTCTTAAATATTTTTAGAGTAAAATTGCTCATTAAAATTAATAGTTCAGAACTGGCTAGCTTCACTTTTCATTGCTGGCCCTTTTCCAGCCTTTGAATTTCAGAAAGGTTTACCTGACCACCTTAAGTGGGCTTCTCTCCAATGTTTTCCCTCTTACCCGCTCAATAATTTCTTCAGAGCATTCCATAGTTTGGAATTGATTTGTTTACTTGCTTACTGTCTGTCTTCCACATCAAATGCAATCCTTCTAGAAAAGAAAAATGCTCCTGTTGTTTACTGCTGCAACTAGTAGAGTGATGGGCACATAGTAGGTGCTCAACAAATATTTGCAGAATGGATAAATGGACAAATGTGTGAGTAGGACAGAGATATAAAGATAGGCTGGGGGTGGGGAACTGCAAAACTTTACCTGACATGGTGGAAAGGAATCATGAGTAGCTAGAGTTACAATCAGGATTTGAGGAGGCCACAGGACATGAGGGAGGGCTGTAGATGTAACCAGGAGGGGAAGTGTAACAGACCAAGTCTAGTCTAGTGAACTTTGCATTTCATAATGAAGTAGAACGTGTCCTGGAAACTCTAAAGCCTTTTTTCCTTGAGAAACTTCAAACCAAAATCTATCCTCTAAAAACACACACTAGATTAAGTATGATGCCTTTTAAAAATTTGAAATGTAATTTTTTTCTTTCAGGGTTTGAAAAAAAGAAACAAAAAGAAAAAATCTCTCACAGTAAGTGATGCAAAAGGAGCAATGGTGTTAAACCAAACGAGACTTCAGTGAGGTATCTTCTTTGGCTATTTGGTTCACATGGGATTTTACTGAGTCTTAGGAGAGAAGTTCAGACAGGAGGTCAGAGTATTGGGGAATCTCACTGGTGATTTTATTTGGGATAGAAACAATAAATACATTACATGGGCGAGAAATCCAAAAAAGGTCTTAATAAGATGAAGTCTGACTGGAGTCTGAAAGAATAGGTTCTACACGGGAGTATTACAGTTGGTTTAGGATGGACTTCTAAATGTCAATGGGCAACAGTGTAACAATGATGCTTTTGTAGTATGTATAATACAAAAAGTTAGGGTGGCTCTGTGGGTTGTTAATTCTCCTGGATTTGTGAGTTGATATCAATATCATCGGCCTGATGCTCCGTTCTTTACAAACCATTACGACCTCAAGGTGTTCAAGTGCTGAGTTTCATGAGGTTGGTGGACACATTCAAACCAGAGCAGTGACTTGGCCTCAGTCAGATCAGTTGATTTATTTACACAGACACAGAAAAAATATTTTGTTACAAACAAAAATGCCTCAAAAGCCCTATTTTGCTTTTAATGGCAAAACTTAACCCTGGCAGCCGAAAGCTGGAGCTATTTCTGCAAGAAGCTAATAGGAAAACATAAGTTAGCCATCTCTGATTTTCTTATAATGGGTCTGCAAACCCTTTTGCTCCATAGAAAGCTTTCTACCAGCCCTTAGGGCAGCACAGATTGTGGGGAAGAAAATTTCTCCCAGTGGTTTTGCAGTGATGACGAGGTTAAGAATTGGGGGCTGAGAAAAAGGCCGCTTTTTATTTTCTCTTGTTTCTGTTGTTTGGATGGTAGTGGGGTTGGTGTCAAGACAGAATGAAGGTGTGGGAAGAGGGGGGGCATTTTTTTCCCAAAATTAATAAATTACTAATTAAAATACAGTGGCCTTTTGACACTGTGAAATAGGTCGCCCTAAAAGGGAAAAAATTAATTTGTTTTCCTTTTGCTTTTGGCATTATAAATGAAAATCCCTTTAGGAGAATTGTATATGGAGTCTCACAGAATTCATTGCTCTATTTATTCAATGTGACAGGAATGAAAATGGATCTTCAGAAAACAAAGCAGAATGAGTTGATTTTATTTTTTAATG
Organism: Sciurus vulgaris; assembly: GCF_902686455.1. Classification (NCBI taxonomy): domain Eukaryota; kingdom Metazoa; phylum Chordata; class Mammalia; order Rodentia; family Sciuridae; genus Sciurus; species Sciurus vulgaris. The sequence continues at coordinate 30,329,827 of NC_136468.1, forward strand.
TTATAACAATTATTTTTCAATACCAGCCTGGTGGTATCTATTAGCAAATGTTTATTAAGTCCTCATTATGTTTTGTGCTTAAAGAAAGGATGAGGGTTGGGGGAAAGATAGAACTAGTAAGGCCTGTTTGGTCTGGGACTAATGTGTGTTTTTGCCTAACTGGAAAGTACATGGGAGTTCCTTTGTTCTAGAATCTGGCCTTGACTATCAAAGAGACATTTAATCCAAAAGTAAAAACCAAAAAGGAAAAAAAAATGTACAGGAGGAATATAAATGTTAAATATACATGCATGGATACTTCTAGACAATAACACATATGAATTGTGACAGATATCTGAGCCTTCTTGTCCTGTCTAGGGAACTCACCATACCATTCCCAAGATACTTTGGGCAAAACATTTACTTATATATAAGCATGCAGAGGCAGTTACACACTAGAGGAACACCAATGAGTAAATAGCAATTAGCAATTGCTGATTTTAGAATTAATAATTTGGCATTGTAATTTATGCTGGATAATAAAATTATAAGAACTGTTATGTTCTCACCAGCTGTTAAGCATTTATATATTTAAAACCAATTTTAAAAGGAGGGGAACAGAGCTATTAAATTGGACTGTTGGGAAATGACATGCTAGAGTGAATTTTCTCTGTGAGAAAACACAGAGTACTATGGTGGTCCTAGCAAAAATCTTAAAGCATCCCCTTTGACTCTCAAAAATGTCCTAATTTAGATTAAAAATCCATCCTGAAGAGCATGAAGCAGTATTGATTTGCAAAAGGTGGATTATTTATATTTCAACTGAGTTGTGTTTATTGAACCACTGTCAACTTGTTAATGAAAATAAAATAAGGCATTTTAACAGGTAATTTTTATTTTGTGATTACTATGTTCCAGGTAATATAGCGAGTATTTTACATGCATTAGCTCATTTAATTTTCACAACAGCCTTATCCTTACAGGTCAAATACCTTCATTATTGCATTATATAGCCTTATTTAAAAAGAAAAGAAATGAAAGTAACTTGTCAAAGGACAGACAGCATATGCTGAAATCAGTGTTCAAACAGAAACATTTTTATTCCACTTATTTTGTTCTATGATCAAAAATCTTACATTATAGATGAGGAAGTATCATATAAGCACAAGAATTGATAACATGATGCAATTATTAAGAAACAAAATGATTGACATGATTTATTCTCAGTGTTTTTTTCCCATCTGTGGTACATAGTTGTAACAGTTCAAAAACTTATGTAAAATGCAAAACCTTCCCTATGTGTTGAATAATATGATTCACATCCCTTCTACTACACTTTTGTAATTAACAAATTATATCTTAAATCAAAGAAATAGAGAATTCAAAGTCCTTTCTTTTCCCAGTCCAAAGATATTTTTCTTGAAACCCCATGACTTTCAAGTCTCATTGTGGCCATAGGCAAGGAAAATACCAGGAAGTCAATAAAAGCTAGGAAAATGAATTGCAAAGCAGCAGCCAGAGCCCAGTTGAGGTTGGCAAGAGATGAGCAAATGTATATATAATTCTGTACAGGGCTTTAGGTCTTCCCAGCTGATAAATGATTTTCAGTAGCGCTCGGAGCTAGAAAAGAGAAGCAGACAGGGTTGGTGACGCATGATTAAGGGCTGGAATACAAGAATTACCAAGAGTGGTGAGTGTGGGACAGTGCTGAGAACAGTGTTGGAGAAGCCAGCCATGAGGTAATGCACCCACAGGGAGCGGGTAAGGTGAAAACAGGAGTGACTGCAGGATGAGGAGTCGAAAACACAGGCTCACCAATATGTTAAGAAAAAAACTAGATAAGGATTTAATGGCAGCCCAAGTGGGGTAACTGTCAAATTCAGGAGGCTAGGAATGACATTGGTAGGATCTAACACTTAGCTGGAGTGTCAAATGGTAGATGTCACAACTTCATGCAGTAAGTGCAGTTACTTCATAGTCCTCCTGGGGAATCAAATGGGTCAGACCTGGAAGTATTCAGCTTGGGATCAGACACAGTAAATGTTTAACAATGTGTAAGTATTTAACACAGTCTCAGAAACTCTGTAATGCTAAATAAGTGATTGTTCAACAAAAGTTCCTGCAGATTGTTACACACTTTAATATTAGGGTGTTAGATTAGATGGTGAATTTTATGTGTCAAATTGATTGGGCTAGATATTTCTTGGGGAGATGGGAAAACTATTTTTGGGTCTGTCTATGAGGGTGTTTCTGAAAGAGATTAGCATTTGAATCAGTGAATGGAGTAAAGAAGATCCACCTTTGCCAACATGGGCAGGTATCATTCCATCTGTGAAGTGCCCAGATAAGACAAAAAGGTTGAGGAAGAGCAAACTGTCCCTCTCTCCTGGTGGAGCTGGGACATCCAGCTTCTCTAGTCCTCCGACATCTGAGCTCCTGGTTTTTGGACCTTTGGACTCCAGGACTTACACCAGGGTCTCCTCCCCAGCCCACTGGTTCTCAGGTCTTTGGCATCAGACGGGGAGTAACATCATTGGCACCCCTGGCTCATAGGGCTTCAGATTCAGGCTGAATGGCACCACTGGCTAGATTTTTTCCAGTATGGAGGGAAAATCTAAATAAGCCCTCTAGCTTCATTTCTTTTTGTTGACTTAAAAATCACTAATTTTGGAGATCACACAGCTGAGGGATGCATTATTAATCTCCCACTAGCTTGCTGTAGGTAAGCTAGTCCTGTGGGTTGATGATAACAGTTTCCAAGAACTTGAAGGATACTTTTGCTGAAGACACTGACTCTTGTCTTGGGTCTGCAGATGGGCAATGGGTGACTGGAATGGGATGAAAAGGCTTGGCAACTCCCCTTCATATTGCGTCTGCTCCCTTTGCTGCCTTTAGCCTTTGAGTCAGACTTTACTGAGCTTTGAATGTAAACATGGTGATCGTTTAAGAAATACTTTGTCCAGAATTATGACATGGAGTTAACTTAACCTGGACTTGTCTTGTCTTTCTCCCCACCTTCAAGGCTAAGGAGACCTACCAGAATCATGGCCAGAAACACTAGACCATGAAAGGAACAAAAAGAAGTGGCGAGAAGACATGAATATTCCTTCCTGTTAGTAACCCCTCTCTCTCTCTCTCTCTCTCTCTCTCTCTCTCTCTCTCTCTCTCTCTCTCTCTCTCTCTCAAAATTCCTATCCTGTATCTATGACTTCTCAGCTGCCTGGTAGTTGAAGATATTTGTGAGCAGAGTTCTCATCTCTCATTTTACCATTCTTTGGCCACTGAATAGAGCTTCCCCCGCCCCCCCATCACTCTGGAGTCATTGGCTTTATTAAGTGGCAGCAAAATTGGACTTTTTTCTCATTTCCAGTTCTTCAGCTTGCAAAAGACATATTGGGAGATTCTTGGCCTCTGTAATCAAGTAAACCAATTTTCATAATAAATTGCTTCTTATACATCTCTATCTAAATATCTATCTCTGTATCTATAGATACATCTACTGGTTCTGTTTCTCTGAATAACCTTGACTAAGGCAGCATGAAGCCAGGCATGGTGGCACATACTTGTAATCCCAGGGACTTGGGAGGATGAGACAGGGGGATGGCAAGTTCAAGGCCAGCCTGGGCAATGTAGTGCAACCCTGTCAAAAATTAAAATTTTTTTAAAAGTGGAGATGGTTCTGGGAATGTAGGTCATTGGTAGAGTGCTACTGTGTTCAATCCCCAATACCACAACAAAACAAGAAAAATAGAGCATGGAACTTGGAGGTGTGGTAATAAATTTGGAAGGTAAAGAAGAAAATCCTGTGAGTTTTTGAAGTCTTGAAGAAGACAATAGTAGGTCTAGCAGCACAGAGCAGAAAGGAAAGAAGGAAAGGGTAGATGGTGTGATAGTAGCAATTAGGAAAGGAGATAAAACAAGCATTACTTGAAAAGGAAAACAAAAAACAAATAAACCTCCAAAGCTCTCAGGGAATCTTTTGAGTAGTTTGCTTCCTTCTTTTCTGCTATTGTTGTCATTTACTCTTACATTCATTCATTTAAAGCCAAGTTTACTATGTGTTAAATTATAGACACTAAAAGGCAAATTGCAGGAGCATGTATAATTAAATCTAAGAATAAATGATGGAGGTGATTTTCATTCATCTCTATTCTTCATTGCTTTCTGGATGCTCATGCTCATCCTCCGTTTTCTTTGTCACATCTTTAATTATCATCATCAGAATGATGAAGGAGTTTCATATCACAGGTGTTGACAGCAGATAAATCTGCAGCTTCAGAGAGGGAAGTTCCAGTCTGAAAGCAAACAAATGTTTGAAAAAAAAAAAAAAAAAGTTGATCTTGTATTTATAGGCAGAATAGCTCATCTAATGCTCTGGAGCCTAGATTCAGCACATATGATATAAGGATGGCTTCCATTCTGATTCCAACATTAATTGTTCTCTTCTTGCAATGAGTCTAGTGCTATAGCACAAACCTCACTCCCTTAATTAGCTTTCCAAGGATTCAGAAAGGGTCCACTTCTGATCTGAATTGTTTCCCTTGGTGATATTATTAGGTTTCATTTTAGCAGCTTGGAGGCGAAACTCATCAACCAATCAGCAAGTTCATATGGCATCCCTACTATGAGGTCGGCTTTGTGTTTGAAGCCCTGTAGGAGCCTGCTATTGAATTGAGGAGGTAAAACCTGCATATATGGAATGGTAAGAGAATAATGAAGGCCAAACTGGGCAGAACTGACTCTGGAACAATAGAAATTCAGAGAAAGGAGAAGTCAGTGTGGGCTAAATAGCCAAAGTTTATAAATTGTTATTATCAATTACTATCATTATAACAACAATGGCCAGCATTTACTGAGCATGAAGTGCTCACCATATGCTGAGGTACTGTGCAAAGCACTTTGTGTGCCTCCTCTGATTTAATCCTCATAATAACTCTCTTATTATTTCTACTTGTAAAGAGAAAACAACATACTCTTATTATCTCCATTTTATAAATGAGGATACTGAATCTTAAAGTGGTTATATATAATTCAACCACAATCACAAAGTTAGCAAGACCAGAACTCATATTTTAACATAGGTTTGTCTGACTCCAAGTAACTTTGAACTATATATATGTATATATATATAAAACTTTACATCAAATCAGGTAGAAGACACTAATATGGAAATGAATTGAGATTGTGGAAGAAATAGGAATTAGCCAGATACAAAAAGGCGAGAGTATCACTATCACTGCAGGCAGACTAAAAGGCATACCTGAAAGTAGTGTTTGGGGCTCAGGAGGCTGGTACCTATAAAGTACTGAAGACCAGTGGGTGTGGAGGCAGGTAAAATCTTGGGGTTTTCCTTGACATCTTCCTCTTCCTCACTCCTATGTCCAATGTGCTGCCAAATCTTATTGGTTTTATGAACTAGCAAACATTTATTGATTTGTTTCTGTCTCTAAACTATTAACACCGTCAGTACTATTTTGTCTTAAACCAGCATCATGCTTTGCCTGCTCATTGAGCTTTCTGGATTCACTCTTGCCAGCTTCCAATCCTTTCTTCACATTGTTGCAAATCTAATCCCTTGATGCCCTCTCTCCCTCGTCCCTAGCTCTCCCTTGCCCCAAGCGTTAAAGCACAGTGCCTGGTGTGGAGCAGAGCTCTGTGTGAAAGGTGAGTGCTGATCCAGCAAGCTGACACTGAACAAAGCATCATGAGACGTGGAGGTGTTGCTTGTCCAACTGGTCACCACTGGCCATTCTTGCAAAGCACCAAAGGCACCATGAAAAATGGAAGTGCTACTTGAGTCTGCTGCCACTGGACCTTCCTCATAAGCATTTTTTCAATAAACCTATGTCTTAAAGCCCATCTTTGGGTGTCTTCTTCGGACTCTTAGCAACCCATGCTACTGCCCTAGCGCAACTGGGCTGTGGATAATACAAGTGTCCATCACTATGAGATAGATTCTCCTTTCATTATTTCTACACTAGAAACCTATAGCTTCTGAATCTGGATTAGAAGATAAAGCATATATAGGGCCTTCAAACAAAGGCATTTCTGAACATGCATGTGATATACACCATAGTACTTCAGTGCACTTGTGGTACCTCTTGCCTCTGCACCAGGAGTCACGCAGTTGTGAATATCTACTGTGTGCAGGAGCCAAAGTTAGAAAGAGTGATAATGGAAAACAAAGAAGGAAATGATGAGGTAAAGCAAGCAGGAGAACAGGTGTGGCTACAGCATCTGGGAAGCAAGCAGACCGTGAGACAGATGTGGCAGAAGATGGGGATACTCTTCCGCGTTTTCAGGTGAGGGGGTGTGCAAAGTTGATAGCGAAGACCAAATTGTCAGGGGATAAGAAGGAAATAGAAACTAAGAAAGAAAAGAGTAAATATACTGTTTTGAGAAGTTTGAAAGCAATATAATGTTGAATAGAAAGTTGATTTAACTACCCTGATTTGATCATTATAGACTGTACACATGCATTGAATTACTACACTGTACTCCATACATTTGTATAATTAAAATAATAATGAATAAAAATTTTTAAAAATAGATTTCTTTGTCTCACATTGGGATATTGTGCCATTTATATACTTTTCCCTTTAAAATGTTCTCCCTTATTCCTCCTTTTTAAAGCATATATAGGCTTTTCTACCCAAATTTTAAGCAGCCTAATCCCTTGAATCCCCCTCTCTTTTTCCCTTTAGAGTTGACCATTTTACTGAAACCATTGCTCTTTCCATTCACCCTTTAGCCCACTGAAGTCCAGTTTCCACCTGTACATCCCCAGGAAAGTCCTCTCACATGAGTTCGGCCCATCCTTGTCAGTGTGCTCTCTAGAAGAATCTCTAATTTCTTTGATGGACTCATGTCATTCTCATTCACCAGCTCTTATTCCATCTGCCTGGTGAAATCCACTGTTCCCAGAGGCCCTCTTGGAGTCATGACCTGAAACATTCTGTGTGTATTAGAAACATAATCCAAAGTAAGTGAACTTGAAGATCCTAAATAAGTGATCAGGGAATAAATACCAAAGAAGAGGGTTGAGATGGTAAAAACTTGGGAAATTTTAAATCAAATTAGGTAGATTTAAACTGAATGGCAATGAGGGATAAAATTGTAACATTAAGATAGCGGGAGGCAGGAAGACTCAGGGTCACTGTGTGACTAAACTGAGACAGTGCTGAGGATGCTAAGTCTACTTAGTCTGAATCAGACCAAGCATGTTCCTGCTTCACACCAGGTTGACGTTACCACAGAATTTATTAGGGGCCACAAACTCCCTGCAGTAGTGACCCTGTTTTGGAAAATGAACCCATAAGAGTGATGAATATTATATTCTGTCCTCCTTGGGAAAAGACATATATTCACACACATGTGTGTTTAACAGGTTTATAAATGTTAAAATATGGAAAGCTCTAATTTTTTTTACAAGTCAGCGGACCACCCCATGATTTAAACAATTCATATTTTGTACAAATGTCCATACTGATTAAAGTAGGATGGTTCTTGGCTAATGATTTTTTTGGGAAACTGTGCTTTTTTTCCTCCATATATTGTCTTGTTCTGTGGATCGACATTTAGGGTTAAAAAGAATACACGATGACTGTTCTCCGGACATATGTTGGTCTTTTGTGAAACTCTTAAACATATCAGTCCCCATTCGTAATAGGCTTGAATCCAATTGCTCTCTTCTAACCAAAACTGTTGGAAAACTCTATATATGACTGAAATTCTATTGTATTGTCTGAGACAGAACAAAGTATCTTGAATTTTGTCAAGATTTTGTCAATAATAGATTACTACATATTTTTCTCACTCAGTACAGAATCCCTTAGTGTGATTGTTGGGTCATGGCCTTCATTAAGGCATTCCCTTATCACCTATCTGAGGGAAAAGTCACCTGGCATTGACACATCCTCAACCTATAACAAACACCCATCTACCAACTCATTTAAAACATTTCATGAATACTCACCAAAATACTCAGTTCTGTGCCATATCCAAAAGACAGGCCAATGAATAAGTCTTTGCAATTAAAGAACTGGTCTCCTGGTAGAGACAGACCTGTAATTTATGATGAAGATGTAGTATGATATGCTCAGTGGTTCTTTTTTTTTTTTTTTTTTTTTTTTTTTTTTTTTTTTTTTTTTTTTTTTGCCATGCTGGGGATTGAACCCAGGGCCTTGTGCTTACAAGGCAAGCACTTTACCAACTAAGCCATATCCCCAGTCCTTGCTCAGTGGTTCTTTTTGGCAGAACCACCAGGAAGATTTTTTAAAGGGTTATATGCAGGGCTCCAACCAAGAGTGTCTAGTTTGCTTGGTCGGGTGTCACTTTGGTACTTATTAACAAAACCCAAGTGAATCTGTGTAGCCTCTGTAATGGAGGGAAATTCAAGGCACTGTAAGGGCATTTAAAAGTTACCTAGGTCCTGAATGAATGTCTTGTGGAAGGGAGATCTGAATTAATTCATTCAGTAAAGAAGATGTACCCAGTTGAAGCAGAGAGAGCCCTGTTCCAACGAAATGCATTGGCATATACAAAAATATGAAAGTATATAGCAAACAAAATTCCTTTACTTCATAAATACTTATTGAGTGCCTTCTATATGCCAGGCACTTTCCAAAGACCTATGAGCTAGATTGCAGTAATTAGACAAAAATCACACCGACTCTTACAGAAATTATATTGGTAAAGACTGACATTACACCATTAATTATAGAAATGATAGTTTAATTACAATTCTGAGAAATACTATGCAGATAAAATACCAAAACTATGAGGATCTACTTGAATAAGACTCAACTCACTTTGATGGGTTAGAAGGTTTATCCAAAGATAGAATATTCATGCTGAGATTTGAAGGATGGACAGGAGGTGGTCAGCAAGAGTGGGAGTGGAATATACAGAGTTGCAGACAGAACAGATTTGCAAAGTCTTGATGTGAAAAGCATGGTCAGTGGTAGCCAAACCACAGTGACTTAGGGGAGGGTGATGGAGGGAGGAGGAGCAGTAATTCCTCAGGGTGAAGAGATACCCAGGACCTTGTAGGGGGCCTGAGTATATCACTTTCTTTCAGTTTGTGTGCTACATCTATGACACATCTGTTGGTGCATCTCCTAGAAGTTAACAGTACATCCACAAATATCTCAATGTCCTCAGTAGATTTCTTTTAGATAATGCCCAATTGCTAATTAGCTCACCTAATTTAAAGTTTAAAATCAATCAGCGGAGTGAAGATTAGAACTCAAGATTGATATTTTAGTCAGTTTTTTCACTACAATGACTAAAAGACCTGACAAGAGCAATTTTAGGGCAGGAAAGTTTATTTAGGTCTCATGGTTTTAGAGGTCTCAGTTTATGGACAGCAGGCTCCATCCCTTGGGGCTTGAGGTGCAGCAGAATATCATGGTGGAAGAGTGTGGTAGAGGGAAGGGGCTCACATGATGATCAGGAAGCAGAGAGAGAGACTCTACTTGCCAGATACAAAATATATACCCCAAAGACACACCCCCAAAGACTCATCTCCAGCCACACTCTACCTGCCTTCAGGTACCACCCAGCTAATCCCGTAAGCATATTAATTCACTGATTTGGTTAAGACTCTCATAACCCAATCATTTCTCCTCTAAACACCAAGCCTGAGCCTCATTCTATTGCATCATAGCTAATATTCTTGTTTATTAGATTATTTATGCCATATGCAGCTAAATAAAGATTGCTCTGAAAAATCTAGAATCACTTGTCTATGTTTTATGACAGTACAAAAATGTCTGGAGCACTTTGTGGTTTTTTGTTTGTTTTTATAAGAATGACAGAATCAAAAGATCAAGGGCAGATTTTTTAGGCTGTATAACAGAAATAACTGGGCAGAACTGCTTAGGTGAAAGGAATCTATTAAGACAAATCTGGAGGAAAGTATTTACTAACTGCTTTGGAGAGAACAGGAACACCTACAATTCCTAGACCTAAATGTAAAGCAAGATTTCTCACTGTTCAAAATCCACTGATGAAAAAGAGTTGGTCCTGTCACACAAAGATCCTAAGGAACTTCTGAGAGCTGTGAGGAAGTAGGTATCATATCTGAAAGACTTTGCTCTGGGGCCTCGCTCTGTATATATCTGGCCAGGGGGAAGGCTAGGCCTGCCAATCAAAGCTGGCTCTACATGACCCAGCACCATGTTTAACAGCTGCCAGATTTCTGGTGGGGATATATCAGGCCCACTACTGCCTCCCTTTGACATACCCAAAAAATTTACATAGGCCCTGATTAAGGAGGAAAAATTCACGATAGGATGGGATGAAGAACAATTCATTCTTCCTATATTCTAGATTGTAGTTCCACTGGTTTGATTGTAATAGCTATCACCATACAACAATACAGGGAGAATTGTTCTCTGTGGATACTACACAGTGACACAAACTATGTATTTAAATAAGTAACCCACTGAACTGTTGAGTCAACCATTAACTAGATAGAACTAACTGCCCGGAAAAGTAACATCTGATGACTTGTTGAAAAGGTCAACTCTAATATTTTTGGTGTGAACATTTCAGTTCCTTGAATACAACCAAGTGCTTTATAAATCCAAGATTGTTTCACTCGGTCATGTTGCTGGAAGACAAAAGAGTCAAAATCCAAATTTCTTGATCATGAAAAGCAGATATTTTAAATGTCACCAGTCCCACTTTCGTCATCCTGTAACATAATCGCTTTCATTTTTTTACCAGTTCCAGTTAAGATTAATATTCTCCCTGTCCTTCAAGATAGGCCCATGATCCCGTTTTCTCTCAAGAACTCCTATCAAATATGTCTTCTGTTCTATAGACTCCACCTCCTAAACATTCATATTTCTAGTTGTGGTGTCTCTTTTCCAGTCCCACTGTCGGCTTCAGAATTCATACATTACCTGAATTATCACAGAAGGTTTTGAACTCTTCTTAGACTAGTTTGTTTTCAACTTGCCTTTAGCTCTATTGCCAGGTGGGTTGCCATCTGCCATGACAGTGCAGCATCTTTGGGCTGTACCTACTCTCTCTTGGAGAAATTTTGACATATGGACTCTGCCTTTCAAGGGTGGAAACCAGATATCTACTGTTGCTGGCTTCTCAGTAGCAAGGTCCCAACCATAAGACCTGGACTGGATTAATGATGCTTAGTCATGCATTATTTAGACTCAGAAGTGAGGTGATGGGGAAGAAGGTGCCCTGTGGATTCTACCTTGTGGGTGAGTGTTGTAGAAGGTTTCATAATCTGGCATTTATAAGCATCATCATTCAGCTTCCATTAACTTTTCCAGCCTCTTCTCCTAGATTCATCCATACAGATACTATAATCCAAGCACGATGAATAACATGTGAAATCCTGTATGTATTGGTTTTATTTTTTTTAGCACTATATCTTTGCTTGGATTACCTCTGACTCTACCCCGATTTGCCCAGCAGATATCCATGTCTTCATGTCTCAGATTATGCCTGACCTTTATTTTCCACATGACCCCCTGGCAGAGTTATGAAATTTTCCCTCTATATTCTCACAATGTGTCATGCAAGTCACCATTTTAATATCTATGACATAGTGGAAATTATTCGTTTATACTGGCCACAACAGGCTTTGAGATTCTCAAAGGTAAGAACTCCGTACTCTTCACCCTTGTAGTCCCTAGCACAGTCCCTGATACTAGATATGAACTTCACACATCATGAATAAATGGCTTTACCTTCTCTTAATTCATCCAGCCTCGCTTCTTTCATTTATCACTCTAACCCCCACCTACTTCAGCAAGTGCTTCTTTAATCAGTCCTAAAACCCCAGGGAAGGTTGATATCTCTCCCTTTGACTGTAAACTCCTTCCTCCAGGTGTTCTACTGGAAATATCTACTTGGATAACAAGTTTGTTTCATTTTCAATTTTGTCTTGAACATTTGCCCTCCATGGTCTTGAACCTGTTAGAAATGCCAAGGTGCCCCAAGAAATCAAGCATGTGTTCAAAGGGGTGGGCAAAGCAAACTTTTACTTCTGACAGAAGGACTGTGTTGCAGAATGTGGTTAGCAAGCGTGCCCGGTTGTATCTCTGTTACAGCATTGGCCCTTCGCCCTGATTGGAGGACTCGGGACTACAATGGATGCAATTGGCTAATTTTAAAATAATGGCAGGCAAAGGGAAGGGCTATAATTAAAATGGCTACAATTGAACTCACTTAGGCAGAATACTGTATTCTGAAAATGGACCTCCAGACTTTCTATTTTTCACATACCAGTATGTTTGACCACTCCCTATTTTGTGTCCAAACTCTCCCCTAAAAAGATTTAGATCAATTTCTAAGTTTCTTTTCTCTTGTTCACATATTGTTTTTCTTTACTATACTATAAACTTTTTGAGGGTGGTGACTTAAAATTCTTCTTAAACCCCCATCACTAGACAAACACCTGATAAAGAAAGCTTAAAATATTATAAATTATTTTAATGTAACTACCACATGAATTTTTAGTGAAAACAGTAACTTGGAATTTATTTTTCCTGGTCCCCCATCACTTTCTTTACTCTTGTCCCTTCCCATAATTACTATTTTACTAAAAGGGAATATTTTCAAAGGAAGTGAGATTTATAATTTAGTTTTTCAAAGGGAATGGGGTGGATGGTAAGCACAAGTTGGAGCCTAGGAAGACTTCTTGTTCCTGGTGTGAGATAAGCAGGACTCTAAAGGAATGTGATACTAAGGGAAACTGGCCACTTCTCTGTCTCTAGTCTTGGTGGAGATCAAAGCAAAGTGACTTTGGTTGTAAAGTAAAGGAATGTACTCGTAAAAAAAAATCCATCTGCACAGTGGGCATGCAACCTGTGCCATATATTCCCCCTGTTTGTGGGTACCATGTGGCCCTCACCCTTGTAGCCTGCCCTGCCTCTGCCAAGGGACATGTGGTAATAAAACGTCCAAACACTCTCTGTTGAATCCTTCAAGATTTTTTCTGTGGGATCAGTAAACAATATGACGGGGCTCTTGCAGTTCTGAAGTTGAACAGATGGATGGATGGATAGATAATAGATTTATAGATAAGATAAAAAATAAATGATATAATAAAACAAAATACTACTTTAAAAATTATAAGGGAGATGGTAAATTAATGAGCCATATGGAAAAGTCTGAAGTTTCCCAGCAAATTAAAAATAAAACTACCATGTGATCCAGCAATCCCACTTCTGTTTATATATTTGTCCCTTTTCTGTTACTATATTGAAATACCCGAAGCAGTCTAATTCTATAAAGAAAAGAGTTCTATTCAATTCATAGGCCCAGAGGTTCAAAAATCTAAGAATGGGAAGCCTCCACTGATTTTGTCTCTGATGAGGTCATCTGGTGGGAGGGTGTGTGGGAGAAAGAGATCACATAGCAAAACAGGAAGCCAGAAAATTCAGGGGTTGGGCTCACTCTTACAACAACTTGCTCCTGTGAGAGTTCAGGAGGCCCAGGAGAGTTACCTTAGTTCCTTCCAAGGGCACACTCATCATAACCTAAGGACATTCCATGATGCCCTGCTTCTAAAAGTTGCCATCACTTCTCACATTGCCATACTAGGAACTATACATGATTTTAACTTAGATAGTCTATTAAAACCACTGTACTACCACCACAATGGTTCTCTCATGTTAAACTGTATTAGAATCACTTAAAAACTTTGTTAAACCAAAGTTTCCTGCTCTCTTACTCTCTCCTCTCAGTCTCTGATTTAATATGATTCATGGTTCTTAGATTTATCTTTCTGACAAGTTCCCAGGTGACACTGATGCCACTGGTCCTAGGGCCATACCTAGAAAACTACTGATCTGACAGTCTTCCAAAATCATCAATAGTCATCTTCCTTAAAGGGATTAAATATTGATTGACAAACATTGAGTTCCTTTTTGTTCTTTGAATTTGCTGCAGTTCTATCTTACATTATTAGAACACATGCTAAGAAAGGCAGTCTGGAGGTACAGCATGCAGCTTGTAGACATAGCTAATGCAGTTTGCTTCCAAGGTATGAGATTGTACTATCTGACATAATATCTCTTTTAACTGATAAAGCACTGTGACCTTTTGGAAGTGGCTGCCTACCGCCATCAATAATTTCTTTCCCACCACAATAGGGATTCTGTAGAGATAATTCCTGTAGGTATTTCATCATCTTATTACAGAAGGTTTTGAAAGATGAAAACAAAATTTATACAAGGGCAAGATTTAGAAGAAATGTCTGAAGCAGAATGAAAATCAGATGGAGAAGCTTAGAGGTTAAGAGCATAAATTTTGAATTGATTTGGCTTGATCTTTTTTTTTTTTTTTTTTTTGAGAGATGGAAAAGCATCAAGTGTGAGGCAAACTGGTTTGGGAAGAAGAGACTAAAGATGTAAGTTTGCCTTGAATTCCATAGAACTTTGGAAATTATGTGTGGAGCTTGGACTCTATTCTTTCCAGAGTGGAAACCCATTGCTAAATACACACAGAGAAATGACACATTCAATTTTATTTGGGAAGACACTTCTGGTGGCACTGCAGAACATGAGGCTTTGTAAATGGATAAAGAGACTAGTTAAGAGTTCAGATAATCATGAGCAATGGTGAGAGTTGAATGAGAACAGTGGCGAAGGAGATTGAGGAGGCCAGAAAACTTGAGAGCATTGTAGAAGATAAAACCAAGAGTCCTTGAAGATAAATGGAGTGAGGGGTATGACCAAAAGGAAAGAGCCAACGTTATCTCTACCTCTTTGGCTAACAGGCTGGAAACCTGCCTGATGCTGTGCCAGGGTAACCGTACATGCAGGTTTGCCTGATAATCTCCTTTTTTTAAATTGAAAATTCCAAGTCCTAGAAATCTCTCCATGCTTGTGATACTAGTTCAGTCTATCACCTGGCCATGACACTGATATCCTGGTCCATGAGGTGACCACCAAAAACTTCCATGGTCACTAAACTTCCACCTGTCTCATCTCTGCTGGATTTTCTAGATTACTACATCAGTACCCCACCCTGTTGCTGACCCAAGAATAGGTTACCCACCTGGTTAGGAATAAGTACAATGTTCAGGTGCTATGTATCACCACCTACCAGGGGCTACATCTTGTCTTCCACATCCTGGCTAGAAACATCAAAGAAGACAGGCTTCAGAAGTAACTCTAGCTCCTCTGACTTTAAATATCCTCACCATTGTAGCCTGTGCTCTGTGTCCTCCTCACTGTTGGCACCTAACTAATCATGAGTTCACATGAGATCACAATTAGTAGCTCTGGAGTCTAGCAGATCTGAATCTGAATTTAAGTGCACTTAAGCAAAGTGCTTAACCTTCCCAAGTCTCAACTACAACCATGAGATTGTTGGTCATGATATGACAGATGCAAAAAGCTTGCCAGGAGTAATTTGAGTTTTCTCTCCTTGGGTGTCTATAACTTTAGATGATGCTTCCTTCCAAAGTGTCTTTCAAAGTGTCAAGAAAGAATTAGTTGGAGAAGTTAAGCATAACTTATGCCTTAGGGAGGAAAAAACTCTCTGTATCCCTTTAGTATTTTGATGAATGACATAAATCATGGCAATTTAAAACCTGTGTACAAATCTAACAAGACAAAATTAGGAAAAATTTGTGCTATATTTATTTCTATGACAAAATAGAGATCGCCTAGCGGTAGCACATAGAAAAATATTTTGAATGTACATTGTATAGTAAGATCAAACTGTTTCCTCAGTGTAATGGGGAAATGTAAAAAGATTGATGTAATTTATCCTGCATGGCTATAAAAACCACCTCCAGAACCATGAAGGTGAGATTCTAGTCCTGGTCCTCACTACCAAGCAATCTAAAATAGGATATTCCATTCAGGAACCAGACTATAAACATGGGGTGTAGTGTGGGTGGGGACTAGCACATATTCTTTTTCAAAGATGATACCAGGATAGTGAAGAGACTTAAAATTTGAGACACAAGGATTAGTTGAAGCAAATACAGAAGGTAAGACTTCATATACATAAAAGCTGTTTCATGGAAGATGAGCTCAAGTCTTTCCCCCAATGATCTCAAGTAGAATTAAAACAATAGCTAAAGGTAGAGGAAGACAATTTTTGACTCAATGTTAGGGAAAAAATAAGTCTAACAGAGAGGAGAAGAGATGTTATATCTGGAAGAAGTAATGAGTCACCCTCATTAGAGGGATTCAGGGTGCTCTGGGAAAGAACTGTTTCTTGGATATTTCACAGGGGCTTGGATATTTCACAGGGGCCAAAACAATTTTTCAAACCAGAGGCAGTAAGATTTTCAAAAAAATCCAGAAAACCATATTAGATAAAGACTTTTGTCATGAGAATTTATAATTAATTGTTTTAGAAACTATGAAGATGGAGATTATGATGCAAAATAACAAAGCAGGTAGAATTAATTGCTCTTCAATACACTCATCTTATGCTCTACCGAGCCATTCCGAGTGCTTTGCCAGGTTAGGCTGTCTTCCCTTGTGAAGGCACCAGATCTTATGTACATCAATTCACTTACTAGGAAGACTTAGTTTGGTCCATTTTATATCCTGTGCTTTCTGTTGTTATGACAAAATACCTGAGGCTGGGTATTATATGAAGGGAATAGATTTATTTTGACTCATGGTTTTGAAGGTGGGGAAGTTCTGGAGCATGACCCCGGCTGGAATCTACTTGGATTCTGATGAGACATGGGTGGTGGATGGACAGTGGGTTCATGCAGAAGAGGACAAGAAAGAGACATGGGAGTTTGACCTACTTGATAGCAAGCTATTTTCACAGTGACTACTCCAGTCCTGAAAGACCTCAGTCCCAGGAGAACTAATCCAGTCTTGAGAGCACTAATCTAGTCTCATGAGACATTAATCCATTTACAAAGGTGGGCCCTGATGACTTAATCACCTCCTACTGAGTGTCACTTCCTAAAGATCCCCCACTGCCCCTTGATATTGCTACATTGGGGACTAAGCTTCCAGCACTTGAACTTTTGGGGACAAACTATACTCAAACTATAGCAGCCTAATTTCTTTTAAAACCTCCCAAAATTCAAACTACTTCTTATCACTATTATTTGTTCATCCAGGCCAAAAGTATATATTGAGCTGCATCCTCATTGTCTGTCAATTAACGTAGTTTAACTGTAAGATGAGAAGAAAGTATTATCCTGATAATGTACCTCCATGAATGCATTATAAAGAAAACGAAATTTGTCAACAACCTCAAATAATAAAAGAAGTCAAGTGGTGAAGAGCAGAGAATGCTGTAGCTATGCCAACAGAAAATTACTGCAAGAGGGCAACCTGGCTTTCTTCCCACATTCATGCTAATAGCATCCTGTGAAATATTCTACACTTAGGTAAAATTTTCTAAAGAAGATGGGTCAACTTGACAGTAAGCCAGATTGTGTCGATGTCATTTCCTACCCTTAAAATAAAATCACCGTTAGGAACTATGCTAACACTTTATCTTTTTATTGTTATTAGGGCAGGAGATACTTCAAAGGGACAGTATTTTGGGTGACAAAATATGGTGGTGGGAAAAATACCAGGGTTTTATTTATTTATTTTTTTCCCTGAGAGAGAAAAATGGACACATTTGGCTTGGAGCAACAATATCTTTACAGCAGAACTGAGACCACTAAGGGAAACGTTGACAGAACCCACTTCTTTAAACTAGTCTCTCCAGCTATACTAGTCTGCTATACTGCTGTGACCAAAATGCCTGACTAAAACAATTTAGAAGAGGAAAAGTTTACATTAGCTCACAGTTTTGGCGGTCTAGTCCACTGAGAGTTGACACCTTTGCTCTGGTCCCCAGGTGAGGCAAGAACATATGGCAGAAGGGCATGGAGGAGAAAAGATATTCCGCTCACAGCCGCCAGGAAGCAGAGAGAGTGGGGAGCCAGGACCAAAATATAAAATCTACATGGCACACTCCCAGTGACTGACTTTTCCAGCCAGATGCCCCACTTGCCTACAGTTACCACCCAGTAATTCCTTCAAATTATTAATCCATCAAATGGATCAACCCATTAAGTGGAGTAAGTGATGAGGTTAGGGCTCTCATAATCTATTCATTTTACCTCCTGCGTTAACACAAGTGGTTTGGGGGAACACCTCATATCCAAACCATAACATGTACTCAAAGACCATTTCTGACTAACTAAATTTAACTATCTGGAGAAGCCTTTTTACAGGAGGAATACATGCCTGGATCAGCTGGGATTAAGTGGTAGTGACTCTGCTTTTCTGCGAGTCCTGGAATCACGGCTGCGTTCTCAGAGCACCTTGACCTCTGTCTGCATTCCCACCCAGGCACTAACTTAATACATGCTGCTCCCAGGAATCTTGGCTACATCCCAGAATGCCCTAAAAGTTCTCATAAGGATGACAATACCACCACATTTGTCAGGACTGAGAGAGCACAACTATCGGGAGAGGTGGCTGGCAGGAGAGGAGAGACAAGCCAAGAGGAGCAGAAGTGGCCAGTGCTCTAGACTCTACTCAACTTCCTCTCTCTCTCTTTCTTTCTTTCTTTCTTTCTTTCTTTCTTTCTTTCTTTCTTTCTTTCTTTCTTTCTTCTTTCTTTCTTTCTTTCTTTCTTCACTTTGAACTTCTTGTTGCTTTAATCATTAATTTATCTCTCCATTCATTCACTTAGATGTTATTAAACTCCTACTATATGAAAAGTACCCATTGAAAAATGTTTATTCTACATTATTTCTCATGAAGAGAAAATCAAACTAGGTAATTTTAAAAGTTCAATATTTAAAAGTCAATTGAAACCAGTCAGACACACACCTGTAATCCCAGAGGCTCAGGAGGCTGAGGCAGGAGGACTGCAAGTTCAAACCAGCCTCAGCAACTTAGCCAGACCCTAAGCAACTTTGCAAGACTCTGTCTCAAAATAAAATACATTTAAAAAGAACTGGGGATGTAGCTTAGTGATTAAATGCCCCTGGGTTAAATCCTTGGTATCAATGGGGCTGACATCATTACCCTATGTAATGTATGACATAATTACCCTATGTACATGTATGATTTCACAAGTGGTATGAATCTACATACCATTCCACATACATATACCATCTATATACCATATGCACAACCATAGAAACAAAAAGATGTACCCCATTTGTGTATAATGAAAAAAATGTAGTCTGTAAAAATAAAAATAATAATTAATAAAAAAAGAGTATTTGGAAATTCTAAAAGTAAAGTATGTATTATCTGCTAAAAAAAAGTCATTTGAACACAATTTTTTTTGTTTTTCCTATAACAATAAAATATATGTCCATAATAAAAAGAAATAAGCACATCAGACCAGAGACAGTAACTATTTTCTCTCATCTATTTATAAAAGAATTTGATATTTATTATAATAGAGGTTAGAAGTCGTTTTGCCTTACCCTGCATATTTTTATATTGGGAGGAAATGGCCTTTTGTATACTAAACATATTATCAAGATTGACATCTTCTGTTTCATGTCAAGTTAGCTATGTAGATGACCTTAAGTCTTCAAAGATTAGGTATGACCCTGGGCATTATTAAATAGCAACACTACAGACTTAGATAAGTAATAATTAATTGTGTTCATCTACAGTCATAAAACCAGAGACCCCAGGGAGAAAATATGACCTTCTATAAATTATGCGTACATTTAATTTTACTTTCTAATTCAACAGGCTTATAAACAAGCACATTTGTATTCCCTCTTCTAACCTCATGCTAATGTTCCAGAATGTTCTTTCTCCTCTTCCCTTCCTCTCCACATCTTCACCTCACTCTTCTACCATCCCTAAATTTCTGTCTTTCCATGTTCTAGAGAACCCAAGTTAAAAATGACTGAGACTTGGGCGAGAGAAACCATTCCTCCCTGCCCTGGTGACCTACTGTGCTTTGGTTCAAGTACTGAGACTCTGGTAGTGCTGTTTTTTCTAGAGCTGGACCCTTCTCCTCTTTTGGAATTTGCTTCGCTTCTCGGTTCACAGATCATGTCCTGGCTTCTGAGGACATAGTTCAATCTTTATCTATTTTGTCAGTCATTGACTTTATGACACTAGAGGAATGATTATTGAAGTGGTGGTTAATAAATGATGTCAATTTAAGTATTTGGGGACTTGTGTCTTAATTTAGAGTCTCCAGGGTAGATTATCTTACCTTAGATAACTACTTATCTTTTATTTTAGGAAACGAAAAAAAAAAAAAAAAAAAAACTGATAGCTAATTGACCTGAACCTGGAAATTTCACAACATACATTTATCTCTGTGTTTTGCTTTCTTCCAGAGGGTTGATCAGCTCTTTAAGGAATAAAGACATGAACATGAAGAAAATGAAAACATTAAAAAGAGCTAGAGTAAATTGTTACTAGATGCTAGTCAGGGGAAAATAAATCTTCTTGGTTTGAATGGTATGTGGAAAACTTTGGGGGCTCAGATCACTTCTGGAACTCCGCTCTATATTGCCTGGAAGCTTTGGAATTCATGAATGTATCTAGAATATATAAACAGAAATTCACCAATAATAATGAGTGTCAGAATTAGGGGTTGTTCAAGACTTAACAACCAGTGAATTTCAGGAGAAATCCAAGTTTGCATTTCTTGACCAAAAGTCTCAACAATGACAATTAGCTAAAACTGTCACACACTTCAAATTAAAAGCTCTGAGAAAGAACTGGGAACACATGATAGCAGCAAATGCATTGTCTTTTTATACATGAATGCAACTGATTGTTTCTACCAACAATAAAATCATGCTGACTTTTGTTGTGTATTTTTTTCCCAAATGAAAGTGTATTCTGAGTATACAAAATTTTTAATCTCACTGTGCATGGGGATATTTGCAATGTAGCAAATATTACTTGCCATACAGCCATATCTTTTTACAAACTTAAGCATTCTAGTGGCAGATCACTCTTGTAGATCATTCCATATAAGCAATGCAGCTAATTGGTTTCCATTTATTTATAATCATGGGTAAGTTTAGAGAAACTGTGCACTAAATATTTACTTTTACACAGAACTTTGCTAAGAATATTAGAATGCAAAGGAAGTAAATGAATGGCTCAAAGAATTAACCATCTTATTGCGGATTTAAGGTTTACCTGCATTATTAAGATAGTAAATAATGTAAGTCAATCTACTTCCAGGCAAAAAATGTATCTTACAGACACAAAAGCAATGATTCTCAAATTTTATTGTACATAGATATTAAGTAGGAGCATATAAACATGAAGATTCCCAAGCCTCATTTTGATCCCATAAGGCAGGGTATCTGCATTTTTGTCCAGCATTCTAGGATATTGAGATGCAGTTGGACCAAGGACACCCTGGGTGGGTCCATGCAAAGTCAGGGACCAGAGACTTGGGCAAAGAATGGAATTTTCAGGATGGATTTATAGAGAGCAGGAAATCTGAGATGAACCTGGAAGGTCAAATTTCAAGGATGAGTGGGATTGAGAGAGACAAGGGAATTGTATTCTTGGAAGAGGGAGAGGCTTGAAGAAAATTACAAATTTGAGAGTAGGCAGGACGTAAGAAAGAAACTACCAAAAATGGGCTTGAGAAAAGAATGTGAGATGGCTGCGTAAAAACTAGTTTCTGGCCTTCGCTGAGCCCCC
The DNA here is from genome assembly GCF_902686455.1 of Sciurus vulgaris. Taxonomy (NCBI): domain Eukaryota; kingdom Metazoa; phylum Chordata; class Mammalia; order Rodentia; family Sciuridae; genus Sciurus; species Sciurus vulgaris. The sequence goes on from NC_136468.1 coordinate 30,351,423, forward strand.
CAGCCCACCCCCACACGGAGGCCAGAGGCCAGTAGCTGAGCCTGCCCCCCTACTGCTGAGGGACACTGTGCCTGCCTATGTGCTGACTCAGCACACCCTCACTGGGGCTCCTCAGCTTCTTTGGAGGCTGGTCCAGGCATTTTGAATTATTGCTGAGGGCGTGGCCATCATCATCAGAAGGGCAGCTCCCTTCCTAAGACACCTACAGGAAACTGGAGGCCCTGTGACAGGTACCTCTATTTACTCACATCCTACACCCTTCCCCATCCTCTTGTTCACAACTAGAAATACTGTAAATAGTAATCAAACTGATCCTGTTCTTTACAATAATGTTAAAGTCTTTATAGGGGCTATCTGGTTCAGGGCTACATTTTCTCTGTATTGGGTGCTACTGGTATTGAACTCCCCTTCAAAGGAGAGGTAGTAGAAAACTGCAGGGTTATAATAAGCCTGCAAGGGGGGGAACTTCAGTATCTCTGATCTTCACTGCTAGAGGGGAATATATAGAAACAATATGAAAAAACAGGGGAAGAAATTGTCCCTAACAAACCAAGATACTATTGTGATCCAATGACAGCATGGCAGTAGAAATGACAGAAAAAGAGTTTAGAATCTGCATACTTAAAATTATCTGTGAAGCAAAAGACGAGATAAGAGAGCAAATGCAGGAAATGCATGACCATTCCAGCAAACAGTTAAAAGAGGAAATGTGGGAAGCCAAAGGACACTTAATAAAGAGATAGAGATTCTGGGGGAAAAAAAAAAAAAACAGAAATACTTGAAATGAAAGAAACAATAAACCAAATTAAAAACTCAATAGAAAGCATCACCAACACAACAGAATAGATCTTGTAGAAGACAGAATCTCAGACAATGAAGATAAAATATTTAATCTTGAATATAAAGTTGAATAAACTGAGAAGATGTTAAGAAGTCATGAATGGAACCTCCAAGAATTATAGATATCATGAAAAGATTGAATTTAAGAATTATTGGGATTGAGGAAGGCACAGAGATATGAACCAAAGGCATGAACAACCTGTTCAATGAAATAATATCAGATAATTTCTGAAACCTGAAAAATGAAATGGGAAATCAAATACAAGAGGCTTACAGAACACAAGATAAACAAAATTACAACAGATTCACAGCAAGACACATTATAATGAAAATACCTCACATACAAAATAAAGATATGATTTTAAAGGGTGCGAGAGAAAAGCGTCAGATTACATATACCGGGAAAGCAATACGGATATCAGCAGATTTCTCAGCCCAGATTCTAAAAGCAAGAAGGGCCTGGAACAATATATTTCAAGCTCTGAAAGAACACAGATGCCAACCAAGAATACCCAGCAAAACTAACCTTCAGATTTGATGATGAAATAAAATCTTTCCACAGTAAACAAAAGTTAAAAGAATTTACAAATAGAAAGTCTGCCCTACAGAACATTCTCAGCATAATATTTCCTGAGGAGGAAGTGAAAAGCAACAATACAAGTCAGCAAAGGGAGGAACTACCCTAAAGGAAAAGCCAATCAAAGGAGAAACGAGTCAAGTTAAAAACCAAAAATAAGTCAAAATGACCAGGAATACAAATCACATCACAATAATATCCCTGAATGTCAATGGCCTAAACTCAATAATCAAAAGACATAGACTGGCAGATTGGATTAAAAAGAAAGACCCAATAATATGCTGCCTTCAAGAGACTCATCTCACAGAAAAAGACATCCACAGACTAAAGGTGAAAGGATGGGGAAAAACATATCATGCACATGAACCCAATAAAAAAGCAGGGGTTTCCATCCTCATATCAGATAAAGTGGACTTCAAAACTAAGTTAGTCAGAAGGGATAAAGAAGGACATTTCATACTGCTTAAGGGAAGCATAAAACAGCAAGATATAACAATTTTAAATATTTATGCCCCAAACAATGGAGCATCTATGTGTATCAAACAAACCCTTCTAGATTTTAAGAATCAAATAGACCAAAACACATTAATAGTGGGGGACTTTAACACACCACTCTCACCCCTGGATAGATCCTCTAAACAAAAACTGAACAAAGAAACTATAGAACTAAATAATACAATCAATGATATAGACTTAATGGATATTTACAGAGTATTTCATCCATCATTGAGCAAATACACTTTTTTCTCAGCAGCTCATAGATCCTTCTCCAAAATAGACCATATGCTATGCTACAAAGAAGCCATTAGTAAAAACAAAAAAATAGAGATCCTACCCTGTATCCTATCAGACCATAATGGAATGCAATTAGAAATGAACAATAAAATAAAAAACTATTCATACACCTGGAGACTAAATAATGTGCTATTGAATGATGCAATGATAACAGAAGACATCAGGGAAGAAATAAAATATTCTTAGAGGTAAATGAGAATAATGACACAGCATATCAAAATCTCTGGGGCACCCTGAAAGCAGGACTAAGAGGAAAGTTTATTGCATTGAGCTCATACATTAAAAAAATAAAAAGTCAACAACTAAATTACATAACATTACATCTCAAAGACCTAGAAAAAAAAGAACAGATCAACACCAAAAATAGTAGAAAACAGGAAATAATTAAAATCAGAGCTGAAATCAATGAAATTGAAATAAGAGAAACAATTCAAAAAATTGACAGAACAAAAAGTTGGTTCTTTGAAAAAGTAAACAAACTTGATAACCCGCTAGCCACACTAACGAAGAGAAGGAGAGAGAAAATTCAAATTACTAGAATTTGTGATGAAAAAGGAAAGATCACAACAGACACCACTGAAATACATAACATAATTAGAAGCTACTTTGAAAATCTATACTCCAATAAAATAGAAAATATCAAAGATATTGACAAATTTTTAGAGACATATGATCCTCCCAAACTGAATCAGGAAGATATATACAATCTGAACAGATCAATTTCAAGCACCGAAATAGAAGAAGACTTCAAAAGCCTAACAACCAAGAAAAGTCCAGGACCAGAAGGATTCTCAGCTGAATTCTACAAGACCTTTAAAGAAGAACTGATACCAATACTCCTCAAAGTATTACAGGAAATAGAAACTCATTCTATGAAGCTAGTATCACTCTGCTACCAAAACTAGACAAAGATGCATCAAGGAAAGAAAACTTTAGACCAATATCCCAGATGAACATAGATGCAAAAATCCTTAACAAAATTCTGACAAATAGCATACCTAATAAAAATATATTAAAAAGACAGTGCATCATGATCAAGTGGGGTTTATCCCAGGGATGCAAAGTTGGTTCAACATCTGGAAATCAATAAATGTAATTCATTTTATCAATAGGCTTAAAGTTAAGAATCACATGATTATTTCAATAGATGCTGAGAAAGCATTTGATAAAACACAGTACCCCTTCATGCTTAAAACACTAGAAAAAATAGGAATAGTAGGAACATACCTCAACATTGTAAAGGCTATCTATGATAAGCCCATGGCCAACATCATTCTTAATGGAGAAAAACTGAAAGCATTCCCTCTAAAAACAGGAATAAGACAGGCATGCCCTCTTTCACCACTTCTATTCAACATCGTCCTTGAAACACTTGCCAGAGCAATTAGATAGACCAAAGAAATTAAAGGGATACGAATAGGAAAAGAAGAACTAAAGCTGTCACTATTTCCTGATGACATGATCTTGTATTTAGAAGATCCAAAAAACTCCACTAGAAAACTTCTAGAACTAATAAATGAATTCATCAAAGTAGCAGGATATGAAATAAATATGTGTAAATCTAATGCATTTCTATTCATAAATGATGAATCCTCTGAAAGAGAAATTAGGAAAACCTCTCCATTCACAGTAGCCTCAAAAAAATAAATACTCAGGAAATTAATCTAACAAAAGAGGTGAAAGACCTCTACAATGAAAACTACAGAACATTAAAGAAAGAAATTGAAGAAAACCTTCAAAGATGGAAAGATCTCCCATGTTCTTGGATAGGCAGAATTAACATTGTCAAAATGGCCATTCTACCAAAAGCACTATACAGATTCAATGCAATTCCAATTAAAATCCCAATGACATTCCTTTCCTCATAGAACTAGAGAAAGCAATCATGAACTTCATCTGGAAGAACAAGAGACCTCGAATAGCCAAAACAATCCTGTGTAGAAAAAGTGAAACAGGAGGTATCACAATAGCAGACATTAAACTATATTACAGAGCAATAGTAACAAAAACAGCATAATATTGGCACCAAAATAGACAGGCAGACCAATGGTACAGAATAGAAGACACAGAGACAAAACCACATAAATACAGTTACCTCATACTAGACAAGGGAGCCAAAAACATACAATGGAGAAAAGATAACCTGTTCAACAAATGGTGCTGGAAAAACTGGAAATCCATATGCAGCAAAACACAACTAAATTCCTATCTCTCACCCTGCACAACACTCAACTCAAAATGAACCAAAAACCTAGGAATTGGACCAGAGATGCTGCACCAAATAGAAGAAAAAGTAGGCCCAAATCTTCATCATGGTGGCTTAGAATCAGACTTCCTCAACGAGACTCCCAAAGCATAAGAAAACAAAGCAAGAATCAATAAATAGGATGGACTCAAACTAAAAAGCTTTTTCTCAGCAAAGAATACAATCAAAAATGTGAAGAGAGAGCCTACAGAGTGGGAGAAAATCTTCACCACACGCACTTCAGATAGAGCCCTAATCTCCAAAATTTGTAAAGAACTTACAAAACTTTACACCAGAAATAAAAAGAACCCAATCAATAAATAGGCCAAGGAAATGGACAGACACTTTACAGAAGAAGACATACAGGCAATTAATAAATATATGAAAAAGTGTTCAACATCTCTAGTAATTAGAGAAATGCAAACTAAAACAATTCTAAGATTTCATCTTACTCCAATTAGAATGGTGGTTATTATCAAGAACCCAAAGAATAATAGGTGTTGATGAGGATGTGGGGAAAAAGGCACACTTTTACATTGCTGGTGAAGTTGCAAATTGGTGCAGTCACTCTGGAAAGCAGTATGGAGAATCCTCAGAAAACTTGGAATGGACCCACCTTTTGACCCAGTTATTTCATTCCTCAGTTTATACCCAAAGGACTTAAAATCAGCATACTACAGTAACACAGCCACATCAATATTTATAGCAGCTCTATATAGCTAGATTGTGGAACCAAACTAGATGCGCTTCAACAGATGAATGGATAAACAAACTCTGGTATATAAACATAATGGAGTATTATTCAGCCATAAAGAAGAATAATATTATGGCATTTGCAAATAAATGGATGGAGTTGGAGAATATCAGGCTAAGTGAAATAAGCCAGTCCCAAAAAACCAAAGGCTGAATGTTTTCCCTGATATGTTGAGAATGATATATAATGGGGGTGGGAGAGTGGGCAGGGAGAGAAGAATGGGGGATCAAGATTATGCAGAAGGAAATGAGAGGGAGTGGGGTATAAAAAATTATGGAATGAGACAGACATCATTACCCTATGTCAAGTGTGATTACATGAATGGTGTGAATCTACATTGTGTACAACCATAGAAATGAAATGATGAACCCCATTTGTGCACAATGAATCAAAATGCAGTCTGTAAAAAATTAAAAGATAAATTTTAAAAATTGGCAAAAAAAAAAAAAAACACTAGTTTCCACTCTTCTCATGCTGATTTCTGTAAAACCCAAGAATCATGGACATCCCACTTCTTCAATATAAAAAAGGAACTCTTCTTTCCTCTGTGCCTTTACCCGAGTTTCACACAATTTATGCGCATTCATAATGCTCAACGGCAGACCTCAGAACTGCAGTCCCTAGTTTATCAAACCAGATGTCTACAAACATATTCTAGACTTGATGATTAGAGTTCGGTGTCAAATGAATAGTCATTATTATGGACACATAGCAGTACAAAAATATTGCTTTAGGAGACAGAAAGAATTAGATTCAAATTGTTATGCCACTTTGTACCTGAAATATTTTACTTCACCTCTTTGAATTTTAGTTTCCAAATGTGCAAAATATAAGTAATAGTAAGACAGACATAACTTACATTGGATTTCGAATATTAAACGAGATAGAAAATGTAAACCTCTTGACACAGAAGAGAAAATGATAGATAAATCAACAATATTTGGAATACTTTATTTTATTTTATTTTTTTGCAGTCAGTACTGGTGATTGAGCTCAGGGTATTGTGAAAGCTAGGCAAGTACTTTGCCACTGAGCTACATCCCTTGCCATATATATATATGTACATGTATACACACACATATATATATATATATAATATTACAGACATCAGCATGAGAAGAGTGGAAACTAGTTTTATTAGTTTATATATTTTATATTACATTATATGTAATATAATATTATATTATATATGTATATATAATCTTTTTCTTTGTTTTCTTTTCTCTCTTTTTTTTTTTAAACAGGGCCTTATTAGGTTGCTGAGGCCAGCCTGGAACTTGCAATCATCCCGCCCTTGCCTTCTGAGTAGATGGCATTACAGGCATGTGCCACATACCCCTGTTGGTAATTATTTTTTTTTATATTTGTAAAGAACTTTTTTTAAATGGTGTAATCAATGACCATGCAATGACGTGGTTCAATTTGGATAATACAATGCTATATTAAAAGATTTATGTTTTCTGTAGGAAGAACAGGTGAAGGTTGACAATTGCGTCTGACCCAGCTTTAGCTTGGAACTGGACAATCACATGATGCAACTTAAAAGAAGCCTGAAGATATGTTCCCAAGAAGCCCTGGGGTCTCCTGGAGCTTCATTCCCTGGTGAGTGTTGCAGGTGTCCAAATCATATTGATCATTCATATTTAATGTGAATTATCATGTCAGCTTTTTCTTCTTTGACAGCAAAGAGAAGAAAATCACTGAGGCACAAGAGAATGACCGGACATTAAAGAGAAAGTGGAACCACTCTGTAATCATGGGCGTCCAAGAAGACCAAGCTGGTTTACCTTCAGGCTCCACAGGAGGGTCCTGAGTCTTCCTCTGGTGAGAAATGGGCACCAGAAGAGAAGCACAGAACAGAGGCACCGATAAACGTCGAGTGCTTTTACTTTCGCCTCTGCCTGGCTTAAGTGCCACAGTTCCCTGCACGTACGTATGGGCCTTCATTTTCCTTAAATGTCACACAGATGCCTTTTCATTTTTTGGTGTCATCTCACAAAGTAAAATCTTCTAAGATAAGAAAGTGAGGTTCAAATGGTCTCACCAGGTGGCCTAAGGAAATCTGAGAACAGAGTGTTTTTTTCAGAATACAGAAAAAAATAAAAAGCATGCAGTGAACAGAACAGGGTGTTAATGGAAAAAAGTAAGTGTCATGACTCATTTGAGCGACTCCGTTCTTCTAATGTGGTTTTTAGCATTATTATTGTTTACAAGTTATTTATTATTGCTCACTATGTACTGCTAGTAAATGTCCTTTCTTTCATCTGAGAAATTTGTGATATAATGTACCTTTCTGATTTGGAAACTTGTTTTTCTGTTTACTGCTCTGATTTTCCTGAACCACTGCATGTAATTTGTCTAGAAATTTTTATTTTTTAAGAAAGAAAAATGCTGTCTCATTTATATTAATATGATGAGGGCTGGTGAAGGAAATTATTTTCTTGACAGGAAAAGAAATCAGAGTTACATTAGCATGGAATAAGAAAAAAAGATCTAAATACTAGTCATAGATTACATAAGACTAAGGTTATTTGCATCAAGAAAAACTGACTATAAATTAGAGGAGGGCTTGGAATGTGTTTTCTTTCAACCTAAGACTGAGTGCATAGTAGTTACTTAGTAGGAGTTTAATGCCTAATTAACTCGCATCACAATGAAAGACAAACTAGAGTCCTTATCTCTAAGGAGTTTTAAAATATCACCTTTGAAACAGCTCCCATCTTCACACATGCTTACATGCCTGTGTGTGCATGTGTGTGTATTTGCACACACACACATACAATATACACCTTGGACATCCTAGAGACTCTTCTCTGTGCAGATTCCCTGATAATTACATAGTCAACATCAGTACTGAGTATCAATTCAAGCCTATGAAGGTCTTAAAGGGGAGAGTGTATATAAGATTTTGGGGTTACTTTTGATTTCCTATCAAATGACAATAGGCTTTAAGAGATACCCTGAACTTTGCATTCAACCTAGAGGGGAGATGTGTCATTGATTTGTTTATTGGTTTGTATTAATTATATAGATGAGTAGGCTTCATTGCATCATATATGTATATGCATACACCATGCTTTGATCATTCGCCCCCCCATTCCCCACCCTCCCTTCCTCTCTCCTCCCGAGGCCATCCCCTTCATCTTCACATAGATACACAATGGGGTATATGGTTCTGACATTATTTTTTCAGAAGGCTGCCTCAGTACAGGATCTGGAAAGCCCCCAGAAAATTCCTCAGCACCAAAAACTTTCTTTTTCCCACTCACATACCCTGAGATCCCTATTACTAGAGTTGCCACTTCAATTCAGAAATGGATAATAGACTTCCTTAGAAAGGACATGGGAGATGCTTGTAGAGATGAGGTCACACACCACCATGGTATGGTGATGATTCCTGTTGAGAGACACCAGGACATCAAAAGGGCAGAGCGGACTCAGTGTGGGCAAAGGCAACCAGCTTCACCATCCTTCCTTCCCTGGGCTTCTCAGCCTAGAGTTAACGTGTACGAAATGAGCAAATGGTCTTTGATTTCTTGCAAACACTCTTGGGCAGCTTATCTCTCTATTCTAATTGTGATAGTAAAACAATAAAAAAGGAGATTTAATTTTAACTAATGTTAGTCTGGCTAGGGCAGTGAGAGAAGATGGTGTGCTGGAAAAATATTAATCTGGGTTGGTTATTTAACATCCATCTTAATTTGAGGAAGACGCTCTCAAAGCCACCTGCTCCAGACAATGAAACTCCTCAGTTACATTTTGGTTTATCGACGATTTCTCCTTGTGGTGTTCAGTGTGCTGTTGTTACTACCGCTTCCTCTTGTCATCCACTCTAAGGTAGGTAAATCTGGAGAATACTGGTGGATTTCCTGATTTGTTTTAATTGTCCTTTATTCCTGCTGCTTACTTGCTTGGCACAGAGCAGAATGAGTGGCGATACGTTATGCTTGAAGTCAGGATGGTTGTTCATTGTGTGTGGACATTTTCCTCCTTTTGAATAGTTAATGTTAATTGATTCTCCATATGATCAACTAGAGTAATTGAACATCCCAGTCAATTGGACTTGTTCTCTGCCTGTTACTAAACGAGAGGAAGAACAGATGAAACCCAACCCTTGAGATCTTACGGTTCACGTTACCCACCCCGGGGGAGCATCCCAGCAATGTGACACTGGAGTAGAGAGTGAGAGGAGTCATTGGGAATCTGAGTCCAGTTCTGTGGCTTGGTGCAGGTCATAGAACTTCCTGGAAATTTCATTTTCTTGTGGCATAAGGAGATAGTAAAAGCATGAAATAATTTTCCTTGGTTAATCAGGAAGTTTAACAAATCATTGTACCATGTTATGATAACTTCCAATTTTATTTTATTATTGGTGCTCTTGGAAGAATTTTTCTGTTTGTTTTAGAAAATAATCAGTGTATTAAGTCCAGAATAATAGACTCACTGCATTTTAATCTCTGGTGAAATGATTTTAATCAACAAAAACTTAATGAGCACATTAAGCTACAAGTGTCACCAGGAGGTAAGAAAACAGGCTTTGGAGCCATCATCTCTGCTTCAGGTCCCAGATTTAGCACTCACATGCTGTGTGATGGGAATAAGTTACATGGTTTCTCTGTTCTTCTATTTTGTTTTATCATATGTAAGATGGAATCATGGCAGGCTTGCTGTGAGGTTATGATGATAAATGTCCGTCAAGCACTTAGTTGGAGCACCTTCTGGCCCTCAGTAATTGTAGCATCTTGGGTCTATCAGTGGCTGACTCCACAGCTGGGCCAATTCCCACCATGCCACGATGCACAGATCCCTTCTCTTAGTGGAAGAGAACCTTGCTGATGTTCTTCTCTAACAAGCATTATTCAAGGTTAACAAAATGTAATCACAAGAATTATAATACCATGGGCTCTCCCACTTCCGTCAGAAGTCTTGCCCACCTATCTGGGAATCTCTAATGGAAATCCACGTGAGGTTATAGAAAGAACTTTTGGACTCTGCCAAGGTCTACTCCACCTGCAATGCTGGCAAAGGGACTAGGACCTGCTTCACAGTTAATGAGCAGGTTGATGAGTAGGTTGCCTGGCAGGAGACAACCTACCAGCTATAGTTTCCGAGGGCAGATCTCTTTTCCTGAGAAAGGCAGCATACTGGCAGTCACAGCAGATGGCATGACAGAGGCACTGACCCAGTCCTGTAGTCTGAATTTCCACCTCACTCTACTGAGAACTTGATACTCCATTTAACATGCATGATGACTTCCCTTTCTACTCCACCCCACCCGGGTCCCATGGGTTTCCCAGACCTGGCTGAATCCTATCATGATTACATCTTGGTTCACACCTGGCCCCCTGCCATGGTTCACTATTTCTACATTAGTCTAAGGATAGGCCTTTGCTTGGCAGAGAACACAGGAAATTAAATAATCGAGGCAAATTTAGGTCATGATGACACATCAATTGTGCTACTCCTTTGACATATGCACACATGACATACTATCACCCATAATTTTCAAAGAAAATGAACATAAATTCCTTGAAAAATAAAACAAGTAAATAAACAAAAATCAATGGTTCGAGTGCATGTGTTAGCTAGAAAGTACAACATTGCTAAGAAATGCAAGATGCTATGACAAAAATACATTAAGTCTCTGCAAAACCAGGAGCCTGGTGTTGAGTTGCATCTATGAATGCACAACCCTTTTCATTCCTTCTAATCAACTCATTTGTTACAACTCAGGTGATGTTAATGAGAGGAATTTTCCCCAGTTCGATAATACGATTTTATTTTTTGATCCCTCTAAATACATATTTAATCATTCCATCAGCTGCTAATTAAACTTAAAGAATATTATTTTAATCCTTTCTTACAATGAAATCAGGACTTCTCTTCAGAGTATTTGGACCTTTAAAGCTATAAAATTTAAATAGAGGTTTACTTTGACTTGGATGCAAATCAATTTACCGTTAACTTTTAGGTTGCTAATTGGAGAACTCTATGTAAAGACACAGTAACATATTAACTAAAGGATTTGAGCAAAACAAAAGTCAAGTTTGTCTTTTAAACGCATGATAAATCTACATGATACCAATGAACCAACAAACGAGGAATTATTGACTGATATTTTCATTTTCCTACTGACCAGCCTTTTATAGATGGGACTTATCTCCTACCTTAATGCCACCTCCAGTCAAAAAATGTGTCATCAATAAAGAGAGACTCTGGGAAGGTTTTCAAGGTAATGTTGAAAGGGAAGGAGGAAGGACTGGCTTTGCAGAGCATACTTCTGTTCAGGCATTTTGACAAGCAGGTTGCCAAAAATATCTTATTTACCCTTCACTATAAACCAACAAATGATTACCTATGTGCCATCGTTTTTATTTCACATTGGAAGGCCTCAGCAAAGGCCATCCAGATGCTACAGAAAATGGTTTTGAACTTGGGTTTTGTCAGAAGTCATGGGTTAACAGTGGTTTTGTTTTAGACTTTTCTATAGTTTTTGGTTTTGAAGGTTTACTCTCATTGGTTTATTAATCATTTATCAACAACTCAGGTAGTTCTTTTTATCATAGACTTCCAGACAAGTCAAACAACAGGAGATCTATCTTAGCCACTTCCTCAATTGACATGATGCCACTTTAAGGTTGAAGATTGTAGTGATTCTATTCACTGGAGAGGGGTCTTTGAAAACTGAAGAAGGGACTACTCAGAAGTGTGATAACTGCTCATTGTCCCAGAGTCCTAGCTATACAAGCTGGGCATGTCTGTGCATCAAGATATGGTACCACTTATCTTCATTCCTGTGTCTAAATGCTTATGATGTGTTGTGCCATTGGGCTAGTATCTTAATTTCTCTAGCTGGGAGGAACCTTTGGGACTGTGCTTTTCAATGTTTTCACGGGAATGTTATGTTCTGACAAAGGAGAAAAGTCCTTACTCCAGAAGCTTGTGGACTTAAGTCTAATAGAAGCTCAAATTTAATCCTTATGAATTATGTTACTATTATTATCATCCAAAATGTGCTGATTAGAAATAGAGACAAAACCATGTAAGTTGGCTGTGCAGAGGTTTCCAACCAACATCTGTCTGACTCTAGAGCCAGCAATCTTAATTACAACTGAATATCTGTCTTTTCAGCTTTCATGGTGGTAACAAAGGCTCTCCTACTACACTGGTGCAGCTGTAACCCTCCTGAGGAACTTCTCTTTTCTTATTTGTTTATACTGATGCATTGCAGATCTTTTAAAATTGTCACCTAAATGTAAAAGTACCCAGTTTTTCCCCTATTAGTAGTTAATGATGAGTAAACAAGTTTATAATGTAACTCCTGTTTGTTTGTTAAAATGAAATGTTCACACTGAACTTTTTCATTTCAGAGGGGAAAGTCCTGAAGTATTTCACAATAACTTGTGAAAGCAAGTCTCTGTTATGTTGCATAGTTCCAGTGATGTCCTCTATGTAACCGCACTCTTTTATGACAATTTCTATCATTTTGTAAATTGTAGTACTACTTCCTTACTTACTTTGTTTTTCTCTATATTTCTAATCCTGAAACAAGAAGATAAAAAGAAGGTCAGGTTTGTGTGATGAGAAGTATGAGGAGAAAATTGAACAGTATATTGTAATTGTAGAGTGCATTTCTTCTAGGTATGCCTCACTCCATCCAGTGTATCCACTAATTGGGACTCCTTGCTACAAGGACTAGACAAGAAAACAGCTACACAGATACAGAGCCATGTTCTCTAGTTGGGTTGTAAAACTCAGTCCAGATTTCAGTTCTTTTCTTAGGTACTTCTTTTGTCTTTCTGTAGACAATATTTTATAACCTAGAAAGACTCAAAGAGAGAAGAATGTGAGAGTGAGAGAGTGGCATGAAAGGGTCTCAGTCCTGGGTGAGGATGTGGCTGAGAGGGCCAGCTCTGTCTCTGCCCGTGAGCCATGCTGCCTGAATCTCTTCCCTGACGTGGTCACTCGAGCCACTGTGACCTTCAGAGTTAGCATAGACATTATAATTAATTAAAAGAAACAACACATAATGAGACTTATAGTGCTAAATAAAAAAAATTGATAGATGAGAGAAATACAAGGATCATTAGGAAATATAAACTTTAAAGGGATAAAGGATCTGTTAGCAGGGGAAGGAAGCTGGAAGCTGTGTCAAAGAAAATGAAAGTAAGTGGGAGAGAACTAAAAAAGACCATAAGTGAAAGAGAAGGAAGGAGGAAAATTGCAGGAAATCATAAAGAGTTTCTAAAGGCCAAATTGAACAATTTAATATATTACTAGAAATAACTGATATTGTTTTAAATGTTCATTTAAGAATATATGGATTTAAGACAAAGGAAAAATGCTATAAACTTAAAGGAAATGAACATTTTAGACACTAAAGAACATGAAAATTATGTGGGGGAAAAACAGAAAAAACTCATAGATCATGCTAATAATTATGTGGCAGATGAACAAAACCAGAATATCCAAGTTTGATATATTTTTATTTCATGAATAGTTTATATAAATTTGATCCCCAACTTTTGGGTCAGTGAACTGTGTGATGTAAGCAAAAATTTAAATTAATATTTCTTCCTTTGAGTAGCTTGCAGAATTGCTGGAAAGTCAACATATACAATCACAAACATTAATCACCAAATAAGTTATATATAACACATGCCAAATGATTGATAGAAATCATTTGTGCTATGATTGTGTAATTAAAAGGTGAACAGACTCATCTCTCTTCAGCCTCTCCATTCCCCTAACCACTCACAATCCCACTGACCCTTGACCTGTAGTTCCTCCTGTTTTCTGTATTCTAGAGAAGGCTGCTTCCCTTCACCTGTTCTCAGACCTGAAACCTTTGTGTCACCCCCCACATCCATCAGTCCCCATCACTCAGACCATGCTTTGTCTCCTGCATCTGAATCCTCCCATCTCTCCCCTCTCTGCCCTGTCTGCCCCACTCTCCCTCTCTGCTGGCCCTGCCCTCCTGGAAGCTTCTGTGTCTCTTTTTTTCTTGCATCACATTGCATACTCTCTCCTTCAAATTCTCCTGCCAGAGTAGTGCTTTCAAAGTGCCAATTGGTCCTATTGTACTTCTGGTTAAACTTCTTTGAGAACTCTCTTTCACCTTCAGAGGGAAAAATATCTACAGAAAGCATGCATACATTGACGGATATTTGAGATATTGTCATTCATTCTAACAATCTCCCCAAAGCCCACACGCTCAGGTTTCCATGTTAGCATTTGCAGTTCCTAGCATTGCCATGACTATTTCTACCCCTTTTCCTTTGTTCATGCTGTGTCCTCTTGAAAGGATGCCCCTCCTCTTTTGCCTGGTCCTTCTTGGGAAGTTTCAGACTGTGATGCAAACTGGAAAATCATTGCCGCAGTTCTCATTGCATGGCAGATACACTGCCCTCCGTTATGGTATGCATTCCATTTTGCTGTTGCCTCCCCTCCCTCCAGATGACAAATACCCTCAAGGGCATGAAGCACATTGTTCAATTTCTGACTTTCCAAGCACCAAACAGTGCCTGTCCCACAGGACATAGTCAATAACTATGCTGAATGATTGGATGGATGATGATTCCAGATGCAGAATGATTGACTTAACCTAGAACTCCTGGGAAGGATAGGATGCGGAGAAAGAAGGCAATGAAAGGAAGAACTTCTAACAGAGTGAAGAGTGACCCAGAGGAAGAACAAGAATGTAAGTGTAATGGGGAGGTGTTTCTTTCACATAGCTCACTTTTTCTCCCATTATGGGATTTTACACCTTGTTTGATAACAACAATATATGTGAATGGCCACCATTATCCTCATAACAACTATTAGAAATAGTCAATATTATATCTATTTTACAGTTAAGCAATTATGTTGAGAGATTTACCTGAAGTCCACAGTCTATAAAGCACACGGGCATTTGAACATAAGTCTGGTCTATGGCCATATCATTCCAAAAGTGCCTGATTTCATCTGAACATAAATCTGTCTGACTCCCAAGCCCATCAATGACATTGCCCTTCTATAGGGATCTGATCTGTTCATTCAGATTTTTAAAAGTAGCGCTCAGTTTGCCCTACTACCTTATTCCTGCATTTGCAATCACAAAAGCATATATTGAGATGAAGCCTCTCTCAGCCTGAAATAGAGTAAACTTGACCCATGATGGGCAAGAGATTAGGGATCACCACAGCACAGCATAGCCTGCCCTGACTTACCTTATTATGAGTATTCAGAATACTAGCATATTCTCAAGTTTTCTGAGTGATTCTGACATATACCCTTGGTGACAATTTCCTCATTCAAATGAACAAGACTGTCATTTAAGAGTCACAAATATCTGTATATCAGCTGCCCCAGACTTACCTGAGGTACTTGTGTCAAATTTCAACCTCTGAATTGGAAGCACAGGAAGCTGCATATTTAGGAAAGCCCCCAGGTGACTTGAAAGTTAATTCATGGACTGCATTTTGATCACACTGAACACATGGTCAATTTGGAGAACTAGATGATCTCTATGGTTATTTCTAGTTCCACTGTGTGTGGGTATAAAAACCACAGCTAGTGTTGGGTATGTGCAGAGGTTGCATGCAAAACAGGTGATTGGCATACTGGGGCCACCAATTCTTTAGCTGCTACCCCATTTGTATAAAAATGAACAAAAAATGCTAGCTATTTTTCTTCAACTCCTTTACATTCTCCATCTCTCAAGATGAGGACATTTCAACATTTTAAGCTTTTCAATAATATAGATTGAATCTTGAGAAATCACTACCACAGTAGGGGTAGGTATATCATGAACCATGCAAAGCCTTTCTCAGGCCCTGTTAGATAATAATAGTGTTTTTCTTGTAACACAGAGACTTAGAATGCATGGTTTTCCTCATTTCTTAATTGCTTTGTGTTCCCTTTAGAAAATCAATTGCAGTGATTGAGACCTGTGATTGGTCCTGC
The DNA here is from genome assembly GCF_902686455.1 of Sciurus vulgaris. Lineage (NCBI taxonomy): Eukaryota > Metazoa > Chordata > Mammalia > Rodentia > Sciuridae > Sciurus > Sciurus vulgaris. The sequence goes on from NC_136468.1 coordinate 30,367,581, forward strand.
TTTTCTCAAGCTGTGCTGAGAGAGGATTGTACCCACATAAGTACTAATTCATCAGCCAAATTGCTCCCTGATACTAATAAGTGCATCATTAAGAAAAGGGGGAAAGGAAGAAAAAAAAAACTATTTTTTAAAGCAGAATTTATATTTCAATTCCATCAGAGGCTATAATTTAAAAGAAAATCAAGGTGATATTTAAATACAATCAGCCTCATTTCCCAAGTTAATTTGATAGTCAGAACTTTGTGAGGAGAAAAAGAAAGTTATTACCTAATCAGGACTTTATTTGCCTTTCCTAGTCCTCCAGCAAACCCCCTGGCTATACTTAGTTGAGGTAGTTAAGACAAAATATAACTATGACATAGCTAAATGGGGTCCCAGGTAGTGGGACCATGACAACTATGGGAATTTACCACTGCAAGTAAACATTTTAGCTGCAATTCTGTTTATTGGAAAGAGAGATGAGGGGTCTGGGAAAAATGGAAAGCCATCTACCCACTAGAGTGAGGGTCAAGGTGTCTGGTGCCAGGTGAGGAGGGGAAAGACAAATAAGAAGGAACAAAGCAAAGAGAAAGAGTTTCCTGCTACGGAATCTTATGCTTAGTATGGTGACATGTTTTTCTATTGGGATCAAGGTACATGATTAAACAGAATGGTCGGCAGAACACAGATGAGAGAGTGAGACTCTGTGGTATAAATTTCCTCCAAACCATTCTGGGGTCAGAACCAATTCAATGTCAAACTATAGTGGTTTTCTTGAAGCAGCAAAAGAAAAAAGAGCCAGACCAAGTAGAGCCCACACCAGAAGTCAAACTAAAGGGCCCAGTTTATCTTGGATTTTCAGTCTCCAAAACTGTGGGCAACATACAACTCTTTTCTTTGCATATTGCCCACCTTCAGTATCTTGTTATAGCAATATAAAACAGACTAATACACTGAGGCATAACTGTAAGGATTAGGTCAAGGACAGAAGGTCAAGAAAGTATTCCCAGCATAAAAATTTGATCCTAATTTAAAAAGAAAAAAAGAAAAGAATAAAAGCTTAAGACTATCATGGCAAGTTGATAGAAATGTAAGATAAGCAACTTGTCATAGAGATCACAAACCTTATTGAAGAGCTACAGAAATTTAAAAAGTGATAAAACTGCAATAAATGATTTTTAAAGAGTAGCAGCAAGGGAGGATGGATGACTTTTCATATCATTAGTGCTTACATAAATTAGTACAACTGTCTTGGAAAGAAAATAGGCAATAACTAGGAAAGTTCAAATGGACACTTCCACCCCAAAATTTTGCTACTTGCTTTCTACTCCAGCACAGAATATCTCTTTCCTAATCTATGTGGAGCTAAGCAGTAAGATGCTCAGAGTCTTATAGTATTGAAAAATCGGGGAGGGGCTAGCAAATAGTTACCAGTAGAAACACAAACAAATAAATACCAAAATAGTCATAAAAAGGTATACTATATCCACTTGAAATGAATTGACAATAGTTACACATTTATCAGTATGAATGCATTTGAGTCAAATAAAACATTGAATGAAAGAAAGAAGTTACAAAATGATATCTAAATATTATATTGAAATAAAATATATAAACATATATCTTAAGAACTCAAATTGGTATATCACATTATCATTAATCTTAAAACCACATGCTGCTTATTAAGATATTAATGTTTTAATATTGTGTACCAAAATAACACAAGCATGGATGGAAAGGCTACAAAGGCTACCTTCCAGGCAGTGATTGGCATTGGCATGCCCAGAGAAGAAGGACATGAGGGGCTGGCACTCATCTGTCTTTCATCGTAGTGTTTTATTTATCTTGAAAAATTCAAGCAAATATGGGGAAATATCAACACTTGTTAAATACGATAAGGTATACAGATACATGTAATGTTATTTTCCATCTGTTTCCAATATTTCATAGTTCTGAAAACTTTCGAAACTTACTGCTAAAAATCCTTTGCTTCTTGATATTTAAATGTGAATTAACAGGACCTTCCTGTGACTGATCACCCCTCTGTTACTGTGGGAGAAGCTACTTGCAAAAGGAAGGATGGAGATGGCTGTGAAAAACTCAGGGAGGGACAGAGCACTCCCAGAGCAGGGGACACGGGGGGCAAGTGGCATTACCCTGCCTGTGAGCTAATGGAATCCACACGTCTGTATTCCACACAGCTACCTGTGCCTGGTTGAACATGGTTTGTCTGCTGAACTTCTTGATGTAAAATTTTGGACAGTGAAGGGGTATAGATGTTTGTGAGCAGACACACTGTTATTGGACACGTTTCCTCTGGGTTTTTCTTCCTCTATCTCTTCCTTCCACTCTTCCTTTAGCTTGTTTCATATGTAATACTTTGAAAAAGGAATTATGAGTTTTAAGAGTTTAAGAATTTAAGAATTCCAAATCATTTTCATTTATAAGAGGAAAGTAGATACTATCCTCATTTCTGCCACTCAGTTCAAGAATTTATAATACTAAAAAGTACCTTGCTATCTCTGGGACAGAATTTGATTAAATGTGCACTTGTTCTAGTTGCAGAGTTAATTATAATAATGATATCAGTTGTTTCAGTAACTTCCACTAGACTTGGGTTGAGAGTGAAAAGATTCATTCTCTCTTTTATTTGACAGTTAGCTCTTGTATTGCTGTTCCTGTATTTTCTCACTGTTCTTTTTTTTTTTTTTTCAATTTTATTGTGGCAAAATACATGTGACATAAAATTTACTGTTTTAACCATTTCTAAATGTACAGTTCAGTAATTTCTCCTTGCTCTTTTGTGGTAGTGGTGGTGCTGGTTATGTGCATTGGCAGTGACAGCATGTGGTGGTTCTGATTTGGGAGTAAGGGGCCTCTTAAAAAGGTAGAAAGAGAAAGGAGTAAAAACAAACAAAAAACCTTCAAACACTAGAAGAGATCAAGAGGAAAAAAGATGATGTACTTGAGATAGTGGATAATTGTATGAATTTCTAGTGACAAAACGAAGTCAGTGTATTTTCTACCTCAAACATGATTCTGTGAATGAAATGGCCAGGACCCTTTCTGAGTTGTAACATAGTTAGACAACTTCTGAGTTTTCTTCTTCATCAGAAGAATCTGTTTGCCCTCGTAACAGAAAAGGATAAATGTTTGCTTTCTTCTGTCTTTTGTACTTTTCTTATTCTTGGAAAAACATTCAGAGATCTTTGATTTCAAAGCATATGAATGCCCATATATTTTATTTTGATAGTATGTGAAGAAAACATTTGGGATTATTCCTGGATTAATCTTCCGTTACTGAATGCCTAGGGAACATTGAAGAGAAAAGATGCTTTCCTGCCCCCAACCCCAGAAAAATCACAGTATAAAGAAAGGAACTGGAGGAAGGAGGAACTCCTGGGATAGATCCATCAATGGAATGTGTGTATAATTATCAGAGGGAAACTTTTTAGAATGAACAGGTATAAACTATCACTGTCCTGAGAAAACTGGGGCAGATGATCATCCTATTCATTAAAGAGCACTCAAATAATTCTTAAATTTATATGTACACATAAAAGACCCTGAATAGCCAATGTAATCTTCAGCAAAAGGAACAAAGCTGGAGACATCATACTATCTGACTTCAAAATACACTATAAACCTTTAGTAAATCAAACAGCACGATACTGGCTAAAAAAAGAGAACACAGAGCAATGGAATGAAAAACAGATCCCAGAAATAAATCCCTGCATTTACAACAAATTGATTTTCAACAAAGGTGCCAAGACCCCACATGGAGAAAAGATAGTCCCTCCAATAAATAGTTTTGGGAAAACTGGATATCCATAGGCAGAAGAATAAAATTAGAACTTTATCTCACATGATGCACAAAAATCAACTCAAAGTGGATTAAAGACTTAAAAGTTAAGACCTGAAACTATTGAACTACTAGAAGAAAATATAGGAGAAATGCTTCAAGACATTGGAATGGGCAAAGATTTTCTTGGACAAAAAGCACAGGAAACAAAAGTGAAAGTAGGCAAATGGGATTGTATCAAATTTAAAAGACTCTTCACAGCAAAAGAAACAATCCACGTAGTAAAGAGACAACCTAATGAATGGGAGAAAATATTTGTAAATTATGTGTCTCATAAAGGATTAACATTCAAAATATATATGATTTCAAACAACTCATTAGTAAGAAAAAATTAAACCAATAGCCAAGGTTTATTATCCTGTGTTCATTATTAATTAGGGCTTATTATTATTTGTAAAGAATTGATATTCAAAATATTTAAAGAGTTCAAACTACCCAATAGAATGAAAATGAAGAACTCAGGGCAAAGAAGCCAGAATAGACAGTTTTCAAAAGAAGACATACATATGACCAAAAGGTATACTGAAAAGTTTCAGTACCACTAATCATTTGGAAATGTAAGTTAAAACCATAGTGAGACATCATTTCACTCCTTTTAGTCTATTATCAAAAAAGACAAAGATAATAAGCTCTGGTGAGGATGTAGAGAAAAGGGAACTCTTGTACACTATTGGTGGAAATACGCATTAGTGCAGACATTATAGAAAATTGTATGAAGGTTATGCAACAAATTAAACACAGAACTACAAAATGAGACAGAAAGTTCAGCACTGGGTATATATCCAAAGGAAATGGAACTAGTTTGTAGAAAAGCTATCTGCACTCCCCCATATTTATTACAGTACAATATGCAAGATTAGGAATTAACCTAATCTTCAATGAATAAATAGATAAAGGAAATATGGTGCATATATGCAACAAAATACAATTCAGTCACAAAGGGGATGAAATCCTCTTATTTTTGACAATCTGGTTGGATCTAGAGGAAATTATGTTAAATGTATTGATTTAACAATGAAAACAGACCAATACTGCATGATCTCACTTACATGTGGAATCTAAAAAGGTTGATCTCTCATAGAAGTAGAGAATATAATGGTGGTTACCAGAGACTGTGGTAGTTTAGGGTAGAGGGTTGGATGACATTGCTCAAAAGATGGGAGGAATAAGGTCAAGAGATCTATTGTGCAATATATTGACTACAGTTTATAATAAGCTGTATTTTTGAAAAATGTTATGACAGTATAAGCAAAGGAATCTTACCACAGAAATTATAATAATTTGAGGTAATACATATGTTATTTAACTATAGTTAGCCATTCCACTACACACACAGACACACAAAACACATATACACGTACATATGTACACACATATACACATAAATATACTTCAAAACATCATGGTAAATGCATAGAATTTTTGTGTTAATTAAAAAAAATTAAAAATCAAATACTCCCAGGTAACTCTGCTTTCCTCTTTCTTTAGGACCTTCAGTTTCCTTCAGATATGGAAAAATGGAGTAATTCCCACAATTCCAGGATGATGCAATATGATGCTTTAACCAGAGGCCATTATAATTTCCTAGAACTTATATGCAAAGATATAAGTGTACCTGTTGCCTGGGGAAAGCTCTACCCACAAGGCATAAATCTGAGCTGCATGTTGACAGATGGACAAATTTTCAAATGGGTTATATAAATCCAGGTATTCAACTTGGGAAGAAGCAAGATTCTGGACTCAGAGTTAAAGATGAGAGGGCAGATTTGAATAAGCATGTAGCCCAGTGCATTCTGAAACTCTTAACATAGATAAGAGTTGCATGGGGAGTTTGAAATGCTGATCTTGCTTCAATATGTGAAGGGAAGGGACTGATCAAACCCTGTATTTCTCAAGCTCCTGGATCATGCTGATGATGCTGGCCCATGAACCACATAAGGGGTACACAAGAAATCCAGCGAGCAGTAAGTGTTGATTCTGGGATGGTGAGGCAAGTTTTGGAACGTAGAGCAGAGATTTCACTGCAGTGCTGACAAAAGCCGAGCAGGGGAGAGAATGTGTGAAGTGGCATGGTGTGCTCCGTAGAACTGGAGCACATGGTCAGTCTCTCAGGGGCGAGTTCTCCTTGGGTCTGGAGAATTGTCACATGGAAGAACATGATCACAGTGCTAACTGAATCTCTCCATTTTTTAAAAGAAGCCAGAAATTCACTTTTATTCTTAATATAAAATCTACTGGTTTGTAAAATACATACACATGTATACAAATACAACATTTCTAAGTCAAACAAATTGAATGTTCTTGCTCTATTTGCAATACTTCATCCAAATAGCAAAACAAGGTCAAAGGGTTTAGAATATGGACAAAAACAGGCAGAAAGTAGCAGAGAAGGGAATCTGGAGGCTTACCGTATAGCTGAACATTTGAATTAGAGTCCAGTAAAAGTTGCTTGACAAAGAGCAGGGATCAGAACCCAAGTATTAAAAGGCATGTAAAGGAAGTCTCTTTAGAAATAGAGAGTTGGTGTTGGAAAGTATCGAGATAAGTCTTGTTACAGTTAGAGTAGAGGTGACTGAATGCAAGATGAGGATTTGAATTGTTTTCAAAAAAAACAACTGAAAATCACTGTTTTTTTTTTTTTTTTTTTTTTTTAATGTCAGCGCTGTGCTGGTAAAATATAAAGTAGTCCAGGAGAGCTAATAATTTAAGTGCTTTTAATTTTGCTTTTTATTCTGTCATTAAGCTGTCCTGTCTGAGCATTTGGGGATGGCCTAGCTGAAGGAAACCCAGGTTGACATAAAGTTTCAACCCTTGTGGTAGGGTTATATGTGGGATCTGAATTAGCTAGTCTTATATGTTCTGTTTCTTTCTCTGATGTTATGGCAAAACCATATAGCTTAGCAGGATGGTTAGCCCTTATTCTGGCTGTATACAAGAGAATGACATAGTCAAAATTGATCCCTGCAAAATGATCCCATTTCAGAACAAGCCTTGCTCAGAGTGCAGGAGTTGGATGGAGGTGGAGGTGCATATTTAATAAATATAATAACAAGTGAAATAAGTAGGGACTAGGAGACTGTTTCATTGTAACAGGGGAGCAAGACAGTAAAAGAGTTCATTTTATCTTTGAAACCCAGGGTTCTTGCAAGTATTATGGAAGACAAAGGTATAAGAACACTTTTGGGTTATCCACGAGTTCTTATTACAAGAAAATGCACAGCCTTTCTTCTACATAGGCATTTAAAATTAACCTAGTATTCACAAATTCTTTTGAGAGCAGCTTAGGAAGACCCAGTCAAAGCTCAGCGTTGCTTTGCGTTTTATTATTTGTCTAGACGATAGACGTAGACTCTGTAAGAAACTGTCAACATCAAACATCTTTATTCTTTTTCCTTAAAAAGATAACACAATAAAGATATGACACAATCCTGGCTTATTAAGAATCTCTTAGAAACCCACTGGAAGTGTAGGAATGCTGGGGGAATAAACACGGAAACCCAGAGGACTCAGTCAGAAGTAAGTGAATCAGAGGGCATCAGAGCTAGAAATTGTATAAGCCTTTAAATAAAGACTTCATTAAATCCAAGTAACCATTTTTTGCAAATTTTTCAAATGCAACTCAGAATTTCAGAGAGCAAGCAGTTAAGAGCAAAACACAAGCCACATAATAGATGCCAATTTTTATGGATCCCTGAGTACATTCCAAGTGCTTGTTTATCAAAATTATATGTCAAATATGATAATGAATTTTAACACTTCTTATCAATATCCTGAAACAGAAACTTACAGTTACATACCAAGCAAAGCAACAGATTCTATAAGTCACATTCCTGTGGAGTCTCCACTAATAACTTGGGTGTTTGTCTCAAAAAGCAGAGGAGAAAGTTCTTTACCCTCCAAGTTCATGTCACTTAGAAGATGGTTTCAGGTTCATCCATATCACCATTCATATCATTGTCTTTCCTTTGAGATAAAGTATAGGAAAAATTTCCCTAGGATATTTTCTCTCTTTTAGTTAGAAAGGGAGAGAGGCAGGTGTACAACAGTTCCACCCAAGCAGGTACCCAGGCACACAATTAAAAGGCAAGTGTCCTGCCCCAAGGGAAAGACTTTCACCTGGCTGTTGCTCTGCTCCAGCAGTATTGAGTGTGTTTTTAGAGGCCAAATGAAGGTGAGTACATACATCTACATGCACTAACATGAACACAGAAAATTAACTATATAGTGTTCTGTTTTGAAGGAAAAGTGAAAGAAACGAGGATTAATTTTTCTGTCTTTGGTTTTTCTTGTACATTAAACGTTGTCTCTGGGAACCCCTAAAAATTATTTTCTGGGTTAATCTAAGATGCTGAGGTCTTTGGAGCGTCTACTTTTTCTGTGATTCGACTCCACTCAGCAAATGTGGTTTTGGTTTGTACCGATGATTTCCCCAGGCTCCTCTATTCCACCTTGAGTTTTGTCTCTGTTCTTTCCAGGAAGCAGAATGTGCCTATGTACTCTTCGTTGTAGCCATATTTTGGATCACAGAAACTCTACCTCTGTCTGTCACAGCTTTGCCTGCCCGGTTTAATGTTCCCCATGTTTGGGATCATGCGCTCTGCAGAGGTAAGTTCTCCTGTGAATGTTGTCATGATTAGATTCCTTATCTTTGTGTTACAATTGCCTTTTAGAAAAGATGCTTTTAAAGGGAAGGAATAATTCTATTAATAGGGTTTTCCTGTAAGTCCCTTCAAACTTCCTGCTGTTCCTTCCTCTGGAATTCTGCCTGTGTGTCCATCCTCATGGAACAAACACAAGTTGCAACTTTTGGAATCACGTATACCTGCAGGAGAACTGTATGTCTCATCTTCTCTTGAGGACATCTATGGTTGCTGCCTCCCTCCCAACAAAGGTGGCAACTCATTTGCATCCCACAGAAGTTGTTCTATTCACCAGAATTTGGTCTCACAGGGTTGGAGAATAATTTTATTTTTAATGAAGAAAAAGCTTCCTCATTTGTTTCCCAGAAACCTGCCATTTCAAAAGATAAAGGCCAAATCAACTTTCATGTGTATTTCTATTTTGTTCTTGCTGAGAGGAGTTTACTCATGCTGAGAGCTGTTTCTTACCTTTATACAATCTAAGGGTACCCATGTGAAGAAAATGGATTCAGTTTTCCATGAAAAGCATGAAATGCACTGAAACCAGATATCTATTTCCCTGCAGTCTTCAGTCACCCAGCAAACAACTGCCTACACCACAGCTGAAATGTTCTCAGGAAAGAGGTCAAGTTCAAGTCGCCAGTCAGTGCAATTTATCACCTTTGGACTTCTGTCTTCTACCTGGATCCATCACTGCTCTCTTAAGGCTCACCTGTCTTTAATGTGGGTGAAGAATTTTTTTTTTTTTCTCTTTAACTAACCCTGAATACAGTTTCACCCATGAGAGGAGCTGTTTTCTTCTTGATTGTCTTGTCATTCTTCTCCATTTTGGGCTCCAAATCATTTTGCACTTCTGATCCTTCCTGCTTCCTCTCTTTCTTACTGTGTTTCTCCCTCCCTCCTAATCATGACTCTTTTATTTCTAATTAGCATTGATTAGGAGGACATCATGACTAGGACTGTACTTCAGTTTCTCTTACCCCCACCATTGACATTCTGCTCCCAGAGAATCAGATAAAAACATCAAATGTCTTAAATGTTCCAGCATACTGCCTCTTTGTGATATGTGGGGCCCCAAATATGCTGGGTACCAATAGCCATTATATCACTGAAGTTGAGGAAATTTGCCCAAGAGTTCTTTATCCCCAAAGACGCCAGGCTCAGACTTACTTAACAGTCACAGAATCTTAGACCTGGGAGAGAATTCTGGATCCACTCTCACCTGTGGCAGGGATCTCTTCCACAATATCTCTTATAGATCCTTCAGTTTTTAGAAGTTTCCTGAGTCATGGGCCCAAATAATCCATATCACTTTTAATAATTGCATCATTTAAAATAATTTTAACTTCCAAGGAATTTAGCTTTATTGAGACTAAGTCTGAAATTTAGTCCCCTTTGTTAAATTTTATCTACCACCTAAATCTTTTGTTGCATGATAGTGTTACTTAGATTTTTAAAATTAATATGATTTTCTCCATACATATCTAGACAACTTCCATCTTCAAACCCAATGCCCCCAACTAAATTACTGCCATCTTTTTCTCTTACCAAAACTAACTCTAATTTGTCGACAATACTTGAGACTTAAATAGTTAATAAATGTGAAGTTGTTACATAATAGGTGTTTCAATGATGTTAACAAATATTACTATCATTTGGATACCGAAAAACAAAAAATGAACAGATCACTCCAGAAACATTCAGAGGGCTGCAAATGTAATTATCCTCTCTGCTCTGAAGTTTATTTTAAACCTTATATGATTTTCTTTACCTAGAAAGCTTAACTGAAATTTACAAGGGTCAAAAAACTTGGGAATTTTAATGGAGAAGGCAGTTCTCAGTCTTGTGATCCTTTTTCTACACAGGCTAAATGGACCTTTTAACTCATTAATAGCTGACCAAGCTTCAGGGTATTCTGGGTAAAGCTAGAGGTTTGGTTTGAAAGTATGAGCTTAAAACTATCTATATGTGTCCGTTGTGCAATCCTTAATATGTCATTTAATAACTCTTTATCACCTGAAAGTGGGACATAATAAAGCCACACAACTCACCATTTTAGTAACAGATGTAAACAATGATGCATGATTGTATCATTCTGAACATTTGTAAATTGATGAGAAACAATGATACAAACAATGATACAATGTTACAAGCAGCCTTAGTTTAATGTTCCGTTTTGAGAGTATTGAACTATCATTGCACCCTATTTCAGCATATTTGAATATCAAACCTGTCATTGAGTAGGACAATGTGGTCATTAATGTCCTCATCTAAGTTGACAGCCCTAAACACCTCTCTCTCTTGGCCACCATAGTTCTAACCTACTTTACATATTAAGAAGTAAGCCAATGCCTAAATACTTATATCTCATTGAGCACATTACTATAGTGAATAATATAGATCAATACTGAACTCTTCTCATATTATTGAATTAACCTGAAATTCAAAGTATTTGTGGTGTGCCCAATTGATATTCCATAACAGGTATCAATATTATTACTATTGAAAACATGTTTATAGATAAATTGTATATATATAAATGTAAAAAATATGTACACATTTGCATATATATAAAATGATATAAATGTATATATATGAATGTTATATTACATATTTATTTAGTAATTGAATAAATATTATGGAAACTTCTAGGCTCTTGGAAAAAATATCAAACAAATAGAAACAGACAAAAGTTCCCTATCTTCTAGGGGAACAGAAACAGAAAACCAAACTATCTGATACATAAATGAACTAATTATTGAATTAGAAAGGTAATTAGTGCTAAGCAAAATGCAAAATGTTACGGGAGAACAGAGAGGGTAGCAGTTTTATGTTGGCTAGGGTGATCTCATTGAGTTGGTGGATACAGGACAAAGATTTAACTGAGATGAGCAGGTTAGCCATTTGAGTACCTGGCGAATGATCACTGCAGAAGGGGGAACACCCAGGGCAAAGGCCTTCAGGGCAGATCCCAGTCTGCAGTATGACTGAGCAGAATTCCTAAAGAGGAGAATGAGAGAAGGTATCAAGGAGGTAACATGAGGGGGACTGGACCACTGGGAACAAAGGAGGCCCATTTTTAGGTTTTACTCTTAATGAAGGGAAACTTGCAGGGAGTTTTGAGCAGAACAATGACATGATTGTTCAGAACTTTGATTTTTTTTCCCTTATTTACTACTGGTGCATTATAATTACACAAAATGGTGGGATTTGTTGTTAATATTCATACATGCACACAATAATTTTGGCCAATGCCATTCCTAGTATTTCCCTTTTCCTCCTCTCAACCCTTCCCCTGGTCCTTGTCCTCTATTCTACTTATCTCCCTTCAATATTCATGAGATATCCCATTTTCCTTTTTCTTTTTCCTTTGTAGCTGTCACATATGAGAAAAAACTATGACCCTGACTTTCTGAGTTTGTGTTTACTTCACTTAACATGATGTTCTTAAGTTCCATTCATTTTCCTGCAAATGGAAAAATTTCCTTCTTCTTATGGCTGAATAAAACTCTTTTGTGTATATGTACACATTTTCTTGATCCATTCATCCATCAACAGATACCTCACTGGTTTCATAGTTTGGCATTTGTGAATTATGCTGCTATAAACATGGGTATGTTGTATGGCTATAGCAGGATGACTTTAATCTTTAGATTCATAATGAAGAGTGAGTATAGTCTGAATCTGTTGGTGGTTCTATTCCTAGTCTGTTGAGGAATTCCATACTGATTTCCATGGTGGTTGTACTAATATAATCCCACCAACTTGTAAGTGTTCCTTTTTTCCCACATCTTCTCCAGCATTTATTATTGTTTGTATTCTGATCCTGACTGGAGTTACATGAAATCTGATTATAATTTTGATTCCCATTTTCCCTAATTGCTACAATGGTGAACTATTTTTTTTTTTCATATATTTGTTTGACCATTTGTATTTCTTCTTTTATTTAGTTCACTCGCCTGTTTATTAATTGGGCTATTTGGGTTTTGTGTTATGTTTTTTAAGTTCTTCATGTATTCCAGATATTAATCCTCTATAAGAAGAGTAGCAAGCAGTCAGGTGTGGGGGCAACACATCTATGATCCCAGAGGCTCAGGAGGCTGAGGCAGGAGAATCACAAGTTCAAAGTCAGCCTCAAAAAACTTAGTGAGGCCCTAAGCAATTTCCTTAGCAAGATGCTGTCTCAAGATAAAAATAAATAAATAAAAAGAGCTGGGGATTTGGGTTACTGGTTAAGTACTCGAGTAATTCCGCAAGATTTTCTCCCTTTATGTAGGCTTTCACATTTTTTAATTGTTTTCTTTGCTGTGCAAAAGCTTTTTAATTTGATGCCATCCCATTTATTAATTCTTGGTATTATTTCCTGAGATTTAGGAGTCCTATTGAGAAAGATGTTACTTGTACCTTTATGTTGGTGTGTTCACCTTATGATTTCTTCCAGGAGTTGTATAGTTTCTGTTCTAATTCCTAAGACTTTGATCCATATAGAGTTGATTGTTGTGCAGGGTGAGAGATAAGGATTTAGTTTCACTATACATATGGATAACAGCTTTCCCAGCACCATTTGTAAAAGGGCTGCCTTTTGTGCAAAGTATGTTTTTGGTCCCTTTGTCAAGGACAATTTATATTTAGTTTATTATAGAGAGATGTGTATTAATTTCTTCCATTTTGAATTAATTTTTTTTCTAAAGCTCAGTTTGGTCCTGTTTCTCATTTGCTTTAGCTCTCTTCAAATGGTATTTGTACTTTTACTAGTTCTAGCATTTGTTTTTCATTTCTTCTATAATTAGTCTTTCTTTGAATCATTTCTGTAGTGGTAGTTGAGTAACCATGAATTCTTTTAGTTTCTACTTTTCTTGGGTATCGAATGGGGTTTCTGCCTTGGAGGAGTGAGGGTGGGGTGATGGCATTACCTACACAGAGACACCGGGGACTCACTCAAGTGGTGGTGAAGCAAAATCTGTTTCTTGTGTACCAAGCTTTTGGTTACATAGACTATGCAGCTGCTTACGTGAGGGGAGGCTCCTTCTGCATCAACCAATGAAAAGGTCATTAATTCCACTTATCACGGATGTCCTCAAGGCTACAGGCAAGTATCACATGTCCACTGGATGGCGTTCCAATATAGCCTAAGTGGTGGGCCTTTGCTCACACCATTGACTCAGTGACTGCTGCCAAGTATGTCTGTGGGACATTACCTACACTTGGAAGATTTTTTTACTTCTTTAATTCTAAGAGATAGCTCTGCTGGATATAGCAATCTTGGTTGACAGTTATTTCCTGGATTCTAGATTTTGAACTGAGACATCAGAAATAATTCTTATTGACTTGCCTCTAAATGTGACCTGAAATTTTTCTCCTGAAGACTTTAAAATTCTATCCTCATTCTCTCTGTTAGGTATTTTAATTATAATGTGTCATGAAGAGGTTTTTGTTGTTGCTGTTGTTGTTTGTTTTTTATCTTGTCTATTTGGGGTTCTGAATGCCTTCAGAATCTGAATGTCCATCTCAAGATTGGGAAAAGTCTCTGCTATTATTTTCCTGAAGGAGTTATTCATGCCATTAGACTGCATTTCACAACTCTCTTCAATTCTGTTGATTCTTAAATTTGGTCTCTTACCATTGTCCCAGAGTTCTTGTCTAATCTGGTCATGGTTACTTCTTTCATTTTCTTTAATTTTGTCTGAATATTTAAGGCCAGACATTTTGTCTTCCAACTCTGAGATTCTATCTTAAGCATGGTCAACTTTATTAGACTTTCAAGTAAACATTTTATTCAATTTATTGTATCTTTATTTCCAAAACTATTGTTTGGCTCTTTTTCCATATCTCCTTAACAAATTTCTCATTTATGAATTTCTCATTCATATCCTGTACTGACCTCCTTAATTCATCCCCTTGTTTTCCATGGTCTCTTGGAATTTATGGAACATTTTTATAATGATTATTTTGAATTCTTTATCAGGTATTTCATTCGCATACTATCTCCGAAGTCAGTTGCCATTGAATTATGAACTTTAGGAGGCATCATGTTATCTTGCTTTTTCAAATCTCTTGTATTTCCATTTTGGGTATTATTCATCTGTTTGGATGGATTTTCCTTTAACTCTTATGTGTGGGCCATTTTAGGGCACAGTTTTCTCTTTCCAAAGTGTTCTTGGATATCAGATTTTTGTGTATTTATATATATATACACACAGTTGAGGTTCGTAGTGTAGTTCCATTACTAGTTCTTTGTTGATGATTATTGCATTTTAGTACAGCATATTTTGTCGTTGCTTTAATCATTAATTTATCTCTCCATTCATTCACTTAGATGTTATTAAACTCCTACTATATGAAAAGTACCCATTGAAAAATGTTTATTCTACATTATTTCTCATGAAGAGAAAATCAAACTAGGTAATTTTAAAAGTTCAATATTTAAAAGTCAATTGAAACCAGTCAGACACACACCTGTAATCCCAGAGGCTCAGGAGGCTGAGGCAGGAGGACTGCAAGTTCAAACCAGCCTCAGCAACTTAGCCAGACCCTAAGCAACTTTGCAAGACTCTGTCTCAAAATAAAATACATTTAAAAAGAACTGGGGATGTAGCTTAGTGATTAAATGCCCCTGGGTTAAATCCTTGGTATCAATGGGGCTGACATCATTACCCTATGTAATGTATGACATAATTACCCTATGTACATGTATGATTTCACAAATGGTATGAATCTACATACCATTCCACATACATATACCATCTATATACCATATGCACAACCATAGAAACAAAAAGATGTACCCCATTTGTGTATAATGAAAAAAATGTAGTCTGTAAAAATAAAAATAATAATAAAAAAAGAGTATTTGGAAATTCTAAAAGTAAAGTATGTATTATCTGCTAAAAAAAAGTCATTTGAACACAATTTTTTTTGTTTTTCCTATAACAATAAAATATATGTCCATAATAAAAAGAAATAAGCACATCAGACCAGAGACAGTAACTATTTTCTCTCATCTATTTATAAAAGAATTTGATATTTATTATAATAGAGGTTAGAAGTCGTTTTGCCTTACCCTGCATATTTTTATATTGGGAGGAAATGGCCTTTTGTATACTAAACATATTATCAAGATTGACATCTTCTGTTTCATGTCAAGTTAGCTATGTAGATGACCTTAAGTCTTCAAAGATTAGGTATGACCCTGGGCATTATTAAATAGCAACACTACAGACTTAGATAAGTAATAATTAATTGTGTTCATCTACAGTCATAAAACCAGAGACCCCAGGGAGAAAATATGACCTTCTATAAATTATGCGTACATTTAATTTTACTTTCTAATTCAACAGGCTTATAAACAAGCACATTTGTATTCCCTCTTCTAACCTCATGCTAATGTTCCAGAATGTTCTTTCTCCTCTTCCCTTCCTCTCCACATCTTCACCTCACTCTTCTACCATCCCTAAATTTCTGTCTTTCCATGTTCTAGAGAACCCAAGTTAAAAATGACTGAGACTTGGGCGAGAGAAACCATTCCTCCCTGCCCTGGTGACCTACTGTGCTTTGGTTCAAGTACTGAGACTCTGGTAGTGCTGTTTTTTCTAGAGCTGGACCCTTCTCCTCTTTTGGAATTTGCTTCGCTTCTCGGTTCACAGATCATGTCCTGGCTTCTGAGGACATAGTTCAATCTTTATCTATTTTGTCAGTCATTGACTTTATGACACTAGAGGAATGATTATTGAAGTGGTGGTTAATAAATGATGTCAATTTAAGTATTTGGGGACTTGTGTCTTAATTTAGAGTCTCCAGGGTAGATTATCTTACCTTAGATAACTACTTATCTTTTATTTTAGGAAACGAAAAAAAAAAAAAAAAAAACTGATAGCTAATTGACCTGAACCTGGAAATTTCACAACATACATTTATCTCTGTGTTTTGCTTTCTTCCAGAGGGTTGATCAGCTCTTTAAGGAATAAAGACATGAACATGAAGAAAATGAAAACATTAAAAAGAGCTAGAGTAAATTGTTACTAGATGCTAGTCAGGGGAAAATAAATCTTCTTGGTTTGAATGGTATGTGGAAAACTTTGGGGGCTCAGATCACTTCTGGAACTCCGCTCTATATTGCCTGGAAGCTTTGGAATTCATGAATGTATCTAGAATATATAAACAGAAATTCACCAATAATAATGAGTGTCAGAATTAGGGGTTGTTCAAGACTTAACAACCAGTGAATTTCAGGAGAAATCCAAGTTTGCATTTCTGACCAAAAGTCTCAACAATGACAATTAGCTAAAACTGTCACACACTTCAAATTAAAAGCTCTGAGAAAGAACTGGGAACACATGATAGCAGCAAATGCATTGTCTTTTTATACATGAATGCAACTGATTGTTTCTACCAACAATAAAATCATGCTGACTTTTGTTGTGTATTTTTTTCCCAAATGAAAGTGTATTCTGAGTATACAAAATTTTTAATCTCACTGTGCATGGGGATATTTGCAATGTAGCAAATATTACTTGCCATACAGCCATATCTTTTTACAAACTTAAGCATTCTAGTGAGATCACTCTTGTAGATCATTCCATATAAGCAATGCAGCTAATTGGTTTCCATTTATTTATAATCATGGGTAAGTTTAGAGAAACTGTGCACTAAATATTTACTTTTACACAGAACTTTGCTAAGAATATTAGAATGCAAAGGAAGTAAATGAATGGCTCAAAGAATTAACCATCTTATTGCGGATTTAAGGTTTACCTGCATTATTAAGATAGTAAATAATGTAAGTCAATCTACTTCCAGGCAAAAAATGTATCTTACAGACACAAAAGCAATGATTCTCAAATTTTATTGTACATAGATATTAAGTAGGAGCATATAAACATGAAGATTCCCAAGCCTCATTTTGATCCCATAAGGCAGGGTATCTGCATTTTTGTCCAGCATTCTAGGATATTGAGATGCAGTTGGACCAAGGACACCCTGGGTGGGTCCATGCAAAGTCAGGGACCAGAGACTTGGGCAAAGAATGGAATTTTCAGGATGGATTTATAGAGAGCAGGAAATCTGAGATGAACCTGGAAGGTCAAATTTCAAGGATGAGTGGGATTGAGAGAGACAAGGGAATTGTATTCTTGGAAGAGGGAGAGGCTTGAAGAAAATTACAAATTTGAGAGTAGGCAGGACGTAAGAAAGAAACTACCAAAAATGGGCTTGAGAAAAGAATGTGAGATGGCTGCGTAAAAACTAGTTTCTGGCCTTCGCTGAGCCCCCCAGCCCACCCCCACACGGAGGCCAGAGGCCAGTAGCTGAGCCTGCCCCCCTACTGCTGAGGGACACTGTGCCTGCCTATGTGCTGACTCAGCACACCCTCACTGGGGCTCCTCAGCTTCTTTGGAGGCTGGTCCAGGCATTTTGAATTATTGCTGAGGGCGTGGCCATCATCATCAGAAGGGCAGCTCCCTTCCTAAGACACCTACAGGAAACTGGAGGCCCTGTGACAGGTACCTCTATTTACTCACATCCTACACCCTTCCCCATCCTCTTGTTCACAACTAGAAATACTGTAAATAGTAATCAAACTGATCCTGTTCTTTACAATAATGTTAAAGTCTTTATAGGGGCTATCTGGTTCAGGGCTACATTTTCTCTGTATTGGGTGCTACTGGTATTGAACTCCCTTCAAAGGAGAGGTAGTAGAAAACTGCAGGGTTATAATAAGCCTGCAAGGGGGGAACTTCAGTATCTCTGATCTTCACTGCTAGAGGGGAATATATAGAAACAATATGAAAAAAACAGGGGAAGAAATTGTCCCTAACAAACCAAGATACTATTGTGATCCAATGACAGCATGGCAGTAGAAATGACAGAAAAAGAGTTTAGAATCTGCATACTTAAAATTATCTGTGAAGCAAAAGACGAGATAAGAGAGCAAATGCAGGAAATGCATGACCATTCCAGCAAACAGTTAAAAGAGGAAATGTGGGAAGCCAAAGGACACTTAATAAAGAGATAGAGATTCTGGGGGAAAAAAAAAAAAACAGAAATACTTGAAATGAAAGAAACAATAAACCAAATTAAAAACTCAATAGAAAGCATCACCAACACAACAGAATAGATCTTGTAGAAGACAGAATCTCAGACAATGAAGATAAAATATTTAATCTTGAATATAAAGTTGAATAAACTGAGAAGATGTTAAGAAGTCATGAATGGAACCTCCAAGAATTATAGATATCATGAAAAGATTGAATTTAAGAATTATTGGGATTGAGGAAGGCACAGAGATATGAACCAAAGGCATGAACAACCTGTTCAATGAAATAATCAGATAATTTCTGAAACCTGAAAAATGAAATGGGAAATCAAATACAAGAGGCTTACAGAACACAAGATAAACAAAATTACAACAGATTCACAGCAAGACACATTATAATGAAAATACCTCACATACAAAATAAAGATATGATTTTAAAGGGTGCGAGAGAAAAGCGTCAGATTACATATACCGGGAAAGCAATACGGATATCAGCAGATTTCTCAGCCCAGATTCTAAAAGCAAGAAGGGCCTGGAACAATATATTTCAAGCTCTGAAAGAACACAGATGCCAACCAAGAATACCCAGCAAAACTAACCTTCAGATTTGATGATGAAATAAAATCTTTCCACAGTAAACAAAAGTTAAAAGAATTTACAAATAGAAAGTCTGCCCTACAGAACATTCTCAGCATAATATTTCCTGAGGAGGAAGTGAAAAGCAACAATACAAGTCAGCAAAGGGAGGAACTACCCTAAAGGAAAAGCCAATCAAAGGAGAAACGAGTCAAGTTAAAAACCAAAAATAAGTCAAAATGACCAGGAATACAAATCACATCACAATAATATCCCTGAATGTCAATGGCCTAAACTCAATAATCAAAAGACATAGACTGGCAGATTGGATTAAAAAGAAAGACCCAATAATATGCTGCCTTCAAGAGACTCATCTCACAGAAAAAGACATCCACAGACTAAAGGTGAAAGGATGGGGAAAAACATATCATGCACATGAACCCAATAAAAAAGCAGGGGTTTCCATCCTCATATCAGATAAAGTGGACTTCAAAACTAAGTTAGTCAGAAGGGATAAAGAAGGACATTTCATACTGCTTAAGGGAAGCATAAAACAGCAAGATATAACAATTTTAAATATTTATGCCCCAAACAATGGAGCATCTATGTGTATCAAACAAACCCTTCTAGATTTTAAGAATCAAATAGACCAAACACATTAATAGTGGGGGACTTTAACACACCACTCTCACCCCTGGATAGATCCTCTAAACAAAAACTGAACAAAGAAACTATAGAACTAAATAATACAATCAATGATATAGACTTAATGGATATTTACAGAGTATTTCATCCATCATTGAGCAAATACACTTTTTTCTCAGCAGCTCATAGATCCTTCTCCAAAATAGACCATATGCTATGCTACAAAGAAGCCATTAGTAAAAACAAAAAAATAGAGATCCTACCCTGTATCCTATCAGACCATAATGGAATGCAATTAGAAATGAACAATAAAATAAAAAACTATTCATACACCTGGAGACTAAATAATGTGCTATTGAATGATGCAATGATAACAGAAGACATCAGGGAAAATAAAATATTCTTAGAGGTAAATGAGAATAATGACACAGCATATCAAAATCTCTGGGGCACCCTGAAAGCAGGACTAAGAGGAAAGTTTATTGCATTGAGCTCATACATTAAAAAATAAAAAGTCAACAACTAAATTACATAACATTACATCTCAAACCTAGAAAAAAAAGAACAGATCAACACCAAAATAGTAGAAAACAGGAAATAATTAAAATCAGAGCTGAAATCAATGAAATTGAAATAAGAGAAACAATTCAAAAAATTGACAGAACAAAAAGTTGGTTCTTTGAAAAAGTAAACAAACTTGATAACCCGCTAGCCACACTAACGAAGAGAAGGAGAGAGAAAATTCAAATTACTAGAATTTGTGATGAAAAAGGAAAGATCACAACAGACACCACTGAAATACATAACATAATTAGAAGCTACTTTGAAAATCTATACTCCAATAAAATAGAAAATATCAAAGATATTGACAAATTTTTAGAGACATATGATCCTCCCAAACTGAATCAGGAAGATATATACAATCTGAACAGATCAATTTCAAGCACCGAAATAGAAGAAGACTTCAAAAGCCTAACAACCAAGAAAAGTCCAGGACCAGAAGGATTCTCAGCTGAATTCTACAAGACCTTTAAAGAAGAACTGATACCAATACTCCTCAAAGTATTACAGGAAATAGAAACTCATTCTATGAAGCTAGTATCACTCTGCTACCAAAACTAGACAAAGATGCATCAAGGAAAGAAAACTTTAGACCAATATCCCAGATGAACATAGATGCAAAAATCCTTAACAAAATTCTGACAAATAGCATACCTAATAAAATATATTAAAAAGACAGTGCATCATGATCAAGTGGGGTTTATCCCAGGGATGCAAAGTTGGTTCAACATCTGGAAATCAATAAATGTAATTCATTTTATCAATAGGCTTAAAGTTAAGAATCACATGATTATTTCAATAGATGCTGAGAAAGCATTTGATAAAACACAGTACCCCTTCATGCTTAAAACACTAGAAAAAATAGGAATAGTAGGAACATACCTCAACATTGTAAAGGCTATCTATGATAAGCCCATGGCCAACATCATTCTTAATGGAGAAAAACTGAAAGCATTCCCTCTAAAAACAGGAATAAGACAGGCATGCCCTCTTTCACCACTTCTATTCAACATCGTCCTTGAAACACTTGCCAGAGCAATTAGATAGACCAAAGAAATTAAAGGGATACGAATAGGAAAGAAGAACTAAAGCTGTCACTATTTCCTGATGACATGATCTTGTATTTAGAAGATCCAAAAAACTCCACTAGAAAACTTCTAGAACTAATAAATGAATTCATCAAAGTAGCAGGATATGAAATAAATATGTGTAAATCTAATGCATTTCTATTCATAAATGATGAATCCTCTGAAAGAGAAATTAGGAAAACCTCTCCATTCACAGTAGCCTCAAAAAAATAAATACTCAGGAAATTAATCTAACAAAAGAGGTGAAAGACCTCTACAATGAAAACTACAGAACATTAAAGAAAGAAATTGAAGAAAACCTTCAAAGATGGAAAGATCTCCCATGTTCTTGGATAGGCAGAATTAACATTGTCAAAATGGCCATTCTACCAAAAGCACTATACAGATTCAATGCAATTCCAATTAAAATCCCAATGACATTCCTTTCCTCATAGAACTAGAGAAAGCAATCATGAACTTCATCTGGAAGAACAAGAGACCTCGAATAGCCAAAACAATCCTGTGTAGAAAAAGTGAAACAGGAGGTATCACAATAGCAGACATTAAACTATATTACAGAGCAATAGTAACAAAAACAGCATAATATTGGCACCAAAATAGACAGGCAGACCAATGGTACAGAATAGAAGACACAGAGACAAAACCACATAAATACAGTTACCTCATACTAGACAAGGGAGCCAAAAACATACAATGGAGAAAAGATAACCTGTTCAACAAATGGTGCTGGAAAAACTGGAAATCCATATGCAGCAAAACACAACTAAATTCCTATCTCTCACCCTGCACAACACTCAACTCAAAATGAACCAAAAACCTAGGAATTGGACCAGAGATGCTGCACCAAATAGAGAAAAAGTAGGCCCAAATCTTCATCATGGTGGCTTAGAATCAGACTTCCTCAACGAGACTCCCAAAGCATAAGAAAACAAAGCAAGAATCAATAAATAGGATGGACTCAAACTAAAAAGCTTTTTCTCAGCAAAGAATACAATCAAAAATGTGAAGAGAGAGCCTACAGAGTGGGAGAAAATCTTCACCACACGCACTTCAGATAGAGCCCTAATCTCCAAAATTTGTAAAGAACTTACAAAACTTTACACCAGAAATAAAAAGAACCCAATCAATAAATAGGCCAAGGAAATGGACAGACACTTTACAGAAGAAGACATACAGGCAATTAATAAATATATGAAAAGTGTTCAACATCTCTAGTAATTAGAGAAATGCAAACTAAAACAATTCTAAGATTTCATCTTACTCCAATTAGAATGGTGGTTATTATCAAGAACCCAAAGAATAATAGGTGTTGATGAGGATGTGGGGAAAAAGGCACACTTTTACATTGCTGGTGAAGTTGCAAATTGGTGCAGTCACTCTGGAAAGCAGTATGGAGAATCCTCAGAAAACTTGGAATGGACCCACCTTTTGACCCAGTTATTTCATTCCTCAGTTTATACCCAAAGGACTTAAAATCAGCATACTACAGTAACACAGCCACATCAATATTTATAGCAGCTCTATATAGCTAGATTGTGGAACCAAACTAGATGCGCTTCAACAGATGAATGGATAAACAAACTCTGGTATATAAACATAATGGAGTATTATTCAGCCATAAAGAAGAATAATATTATGGCATTTGCAAATAAATGGATGGAGTTGGAGAATATCAGGCTAAGTGAAATAAGCCAGTCCCAAAAAACCAAAGGCTGAATGTTTTCCCTGATATGTTGAGAATGATATATAATGGGGGTGGGAGAGTGGGCAGGGAGAGAAGAATGGGGGATCAAGATTATGCAGAAGGAAATGAGAGGGAGTGGGGTATAAAAAATTATGGAATGAGACAGACATCATTACCCTATGTCAAGTGTGATTACATGAATGGTGTGAATCTACATTGTGTACAACCATAGAAATGAAATGATGAACCCCATTTGTGCACAATGAATCAAAATGCAGTCTGTAAAAAATTAAAAGATAAATTTTAAAAATTGGCAAAAAAAAAAAAAACACTAGTTTCCACTCTTCTCATGCTGATTTCTGTAAAACCCAAGAATCATGGACATCCCACTTCTTCAATATAAAAAAGGAACTCTTCTTTCCTCTGTGCCTTTACCCGAGTTTCACACAATTTATGCGCATTCATAATGCTCAACGGCAGACCTCAGAACTGCAGTCCCTAGTTTATCAAACCAGATGTCTACAAACATATTCTAGACTTGATGATTAGAGTTCGGTGTCAAATGAATAGTCATTATTATGGACACATAGCAGTACAAAATATTGCTTTAGGAGACAGAAAGAATTAGATTCAAATTGTTATGCCACTTTGTACCTGAAATATTTTACTTCACCTCTTTGAATTTTAGTTTCCAAATGTGCAAAATATAAGTAATAGTAAGACAGACATAACTTACATTGGATTTCGAATATTAAACGAGATAGAAAATGTAAACCTCTTGACACAGAAGAGAAAATGATAGATAAATCAACAATATTTGGAATACTTTATTTTATTTTATTTTTTTGCAGTCAGTACTGGTGATTGAGCTCAGGGTATTGTGAAAGCTAGGCAAGTACTTTGCCACTGAGCTACATCCCTTGCCATATATATATGTACATGTATACACACACATATATTATATATATAATATTACAGACATCAGCATGAGAAGAGTGGAAACTAGTTTTATTAGTTTATATATTTATATTACATTATATGTAATATAATATTATATTATATATATATATATAATCTTTTCTTTGTTTTCTTTTCTCTCTTTTTTTTTTTAAACAGGGCCTTATTAGGTTGCTGAGGCCAGCCTGGAACTTGCAATCATCCCGCCCTTGCCTTCTGAGTAGATGGCATTACAGGCATGTGCCACATACCCCTGTTGGTAATTATTTTTTTTTATATTTGTAAAGAACTTTTTTTAAATGGTGTAATCAATGACCATGCAATGACGTGGTTCAATTTGGATAATACAATGCTATATTAAAAGATTTATGTTTTCTGTAGGAAGAACAGGTGAAGGTTGACAATTGCGTCTGACCCAGCTTTAGCTTGGAACTGGACAATCACATGATGCAACTTAAAAGAAGCCTGAAGATATGTTCCCAAGAAGCCCTGGGGTCTCCTGGAGCTTCATTCCCTGGTGAGTGTTGCAGGTGTCCAAATCATATTGATCATTCATATTTAATGTGAATTATCATGTCAGCTTTTTCTTCTTTGACAGCAAAGAGAAGAAAATCACTGAGGCACAAGAGAATGACCGGACATTAAAGAGAAAGTGGAACCACTCTGTAATCATGGGCGTCCAAGAAGACCAAGCTGGTTTACCTTCAGGCTCCACAGGAGGGTCCTGAGTCTTCCTCTGGTGAGAAATGGGCACCAGAAGAGAAGCACAGAACAGAGGCACCGATAAACGTCGAGTGCTTTTACTTTCGCCTCTGCCTGGCTTAAGTGCCACAGTTCCCTGCACGTACGTATGGGCCTTCATTTTCCTTAAATGTCACACAGATGCCTTTTCATTTTTTGGTGTCATCTCACAAAGTAAAATCTTCTAAGATAAGAAAGTGAGGTTCAAATGGTCTCACCAGGTGGCCTAAGGAAATCTGAGAACAGAGTGTTTTTTTCAGAATACAGAAAAAAATAAAAAGCATGCAGTGAACAGAACAGGGTGTTAATGGAAAAAAGTAAGTGTCATGACTCATTTGAGCGACTCCGTTCTTCTAATGTGGTTTTTAGCATTATTATTGTTTACAAGTTATTTATTATTGCTCACTATGTACTGCTAGTAAATGTCCTTTCTTTCATCTGAGAAATTTGTGATATAATGTACCTTTCTGATTTGGAAACTTGTTTTTCTGTTTACTGCTCTGATTTTCCTGAACCACTGCATGTAATTTGTCTAGAAATTTTTATTTTTTAAGAAAGAAAATGCTGTCTCATTTATATTAATATGATGAGGGCTGGTGAAGGAAATTATTTTCTTGACAGGAAAAGAAATCAGAGTTACATTAGCATGGAATAAGAAAAAAGATCTAAATACTAGTCATAGATTACATAAGACTAAGGTTATTTGCATCAAGAAAAACTGACTATAAATTAGAGGAGGGCTTGGAATGTGTTTTCTTTCAACCTAAGACTGAGTGCATAGTAGTTACTTAGTAGGAGTTTAATGCCTAATTAACTCGCATCACAATGAAAGACAAACTAGAGTCCTTATCTCTAAGGAGTTTTAAAATATCACCTTTGAAACAGCTCCCATCTTCACACATGCTTACATGCCTGTGTGTGCATGTGTGTGTATTTGCACACACACACATACAATATACACCTTGGACATCCTAGAGACTCTTCTCTGTGCAGATTCCCTGATAATTACATAGTCAACATCAGTACTGAGTATCAATTCAAGCCTATGAAGGTCTTAAAGGGGAGAGTGTATATAAGATTTTGGGGTTACTTTTGATTTCCTATCAAATGACAATAGGCTTTAAGAGATACCCTGAACTTTGCATTCAACCTAGAGGGGAGATGTGTCATTGATTTGTTTATTGGTTTGTATTAATTATATAGATGAGTAGGCTTCATTGCATCATATATGTATATGCATACACCATGCTTTGATCATTCGCCCCCCATTCCCCACCCTCCCTTCCTCCTCCTCCCGAGGCCATCCCCTTCATCTTCACATAGATACACAATGGGGTATATGGTTCTGACATTATTTTTTCAGAAGGCTGCCTCAGTACAGGATCTGGAAAGCCCCCAGAAAATTCCTCAGCACCAAAAACTTTCTTTTTCCCACTCACATACCCTGAGATCCCTATTACTAGAGTTGCCACTTCAATTCAGAAATGGATAATAGACTTCCTTAGAAAGGACATGGGAGATGCTTGTAGAGATGAGGTCACACACCACCATGG
The DNA here is from genome assembly GCF_902686455.1 of Sciurus vulgaris. Lineage (NCBI taxonomy): Eukaryota > Metazoa > Chordata > Mammalia > Rodentia > Sciuridae > Sciurus > Sciurus vulgaris. The sequence goes on from NC_136468.1 coordinate 30,393,897, forward strand.
TATGGTGATGATTCCTGTTGAGAGACACCAGGACATCAAAAGGGCAGAGCGGACTCAGTGTGGGCAAAGGCAACCAGCTTCACCATCCTTCCTTCCCTGGGCTTCTCAGCCTAGAGTTAACGTGTACGAAATGAGCAAATGGTCTTTGATTTCTTGCAAACACTCTTGGGCAGCTTATCTCTCTATTCTAATTGTGATAGTAAAACAATAAAAAAGGAGATTTAATTTTAACTAATGTTAGTCTGGCTAGGGCAGTGAGAGAAGATGGTGTGCTGGAAAAATATTAATCTGGGTTGGTTATTTAACATCCATCTTAATTTGAGGAAGACGCTCTCAAAGCCACCTGCTCCAGACAATGAAACTCCTCAGTTACATTTTGGTTTATCGACGATTTCTCCTTGTGGTGTTCAGTGTGCTGTTGTTACTACCGCTTCCTCTTGTCATCCACTCTAAGGTAGGTAAATCTGGAGAATACTGGTGGATTTCCTGATTTGTTTTAATTGTCCTTTATTCCTGCTGCTTACTTGCTTGGCACAGAGCAGAATGAGTGGCGATACGTTATGCTTGAAGTCAGGATGGTTGTTCATTGTGTGTGGACATTTTCCTCCTTTTGAATAGTTAATGTTAATTGATTCTCCATATGATCAACTAGAGTAATTGAACATCCCAGTCAATTGGACTTGTTCTCTGCCTGTTACTAAACGAGAGGAAGAACAGATGAAACCCAACCCTTGAGATCTTACGGTTCACGTTACCCACCCCGGGGGAGCATCCCAGCAATGTGACACTGGAGTAGAGAGTGAGAGGAGTCATTGGGAATCTGAGTCCAGTTCTGTGGCTTGGTGCAGGTCATAGAACTTCCTGGAAATTTCATTTTCTTGTGGCATAAGGAGATAGTAAAAGCATGAAATAATTTTCCTTGGTTAATCAGGAAGTTTAACAAATCATTGTACCATGTTATGATAACTTCCAATTTTATTTTATTATTGGTGCTCTTGGAAGAATTTTTCTGTTTGTTTTAGAAAATAATCAGTGTATTAAGTCCAGAATAATAGACTCACTGCATTTTAATCTCTGGTGAAATGATTTTAATCAACAAAAACTTAATGAGCACATTAAGCTACAAGTGTCACCAGGAGGTAAGAAAACAGGCTTTGGAGCCATCATCTCTGCTTCAGGTCCCAGATTTAGCACTCACATGCTGTGTGATGGGAATAAGTTACATGGTTTCTCTGTTCTTCTATTTTGTTTTATCATATGTAAGATGGAATCATGGCAGGCTTGCTGTGAGGTTATGATGATAAATGTCCGTCAAGCACTTAGTTGGAGCACCTTCTGGCCCTCAGTAATTGTAGCATCTTGGGTCTATCAGTGGCTGACTCCACAGCTGGGCCAATTCCCACCATGCACGATGCACAGATCCCTTCTCTTAGTGGAAGAGAACCTTGCTGATGTTCTTCTCTAACAAGCATTATTCAAGGTTAACAAAATGTAATCACAAGAATTATAATACCATGGGCTCTCCCACTTCCGTCAGAAGTCTTGCCCACCTATCTGGGAATCTCTAATGGAAATCCACGTGAGGTTATAGAAAGAACTTTTGGACTCTGCCAGGTCTACTCCACCTGCAATGCTGGCAAAGGGACTAGGACCTGCTTCACAGTTAATGAGCAGGTTGATGAGTAGGTTGCCTGGCAGGAGACAACCTACCAGCTATAGTTTCCGAGGGCAGATCTCTTTTCCTGAGAAAGGCAGCATACTGGCAGTCACAGCAGATGGCATGACAGAGGCACTGACCCAGTCCTGTAGTCTGAATTTCCACCTCACTCTACTGAGAACTTGATACTCCATTTAACATGCATGATGACTTCCCTTTCTACTCCACCCCACCCGGGTCCCATGGGTTTCCCAGACCTGGCTGAATCCTATCATGATTACATCTTGGTTCACACCTGGCCCCCTGCCATGGTTCACTATTTCTACATTAGTCTAAGGATAGGCCTTTGCTTGGCAGAGAACACAGGAAATTAAATAATCAAGGCAAATTTAGGTCATGATGACACATCAATTGTGCTACTCCTTTGACATATGCACACATGACATACTATCACCCATAATTTTCAAAGAAAATGAACATAAATTCCTTGAAAAATAAACAAGTAAATAAACAAAAATCAATGGTTCGAGTGCATGTGTTAGCTAGAAAGTACAACATTGCTAAGAAATGCAAGATGCTATGACAAAAATACATTAAGTCTCTGCAAAACCAGGAGCCTGGTGTTGAGTTGCATCTATGAATGCACAACCCTTTTCATTCCTTCTAATCAACTCATTTGTTACAACTCAGGTGATGTTAATGAGAGGAATTTTCCCCAGTTCGATAATACGATTTTATTTTTTGATCCCTCTAAATACATATTTAATCATTCCATCAGCTGCTAATTAAACTTAAAGAATATTATTTTAATCCTTTCTTACAATGAAATCAGGACTTCTCTTCAGAGTATTTGGACCTTTTAAAGCTATAAAATTTAAATAGAGGTTTACTTTGACTTGGATGCAAATCAATTTACCGTTAACTTTTAGGTTGCTAATTGGAGAACTCTATGTAAAGACACAGTAACATATTAACTAAAGGATTTGAGCAAAACAAAAGTCAAGTTTGTCTTTTAAACGCATGATAAATCTACATGATACCAATGAACCAACAAACGAGGAATTATTGACTGATATTTTCATTTTCCTACTGACCAGCCTTTTATAGATGGGACTTATCTCCTACCTTAATGCCACCTCCGTCAAAAAATGTGTCATCAATAAAGAGAGACTCTGGGAAGGTTTTCAAGGTAATGTTGAAAGGGAAGGAGGAAGGACTGGCTTTGCAGAGCATACTTCTGTTCAGGCATTTTGACAAGCAGGTTGCCAAAAATATCTTATTTACCCTTCACTATAAACCAACAAATGATTACCTATGTGCCATCGTTTTTATTTCACATTGGAAGGCCTCAGCAAAGGCCATCCAGATGCTACAGAAAATGGTTTTGAACTTGGGTTTTGTCAGAGTCATGGGTTAACAGTGGTTTTGTTTTAGACTTTTCTATAGTTTTTGGTTTTGAAGGTTTACTCTCATTGGTTTATTAATCATTTATCAACAACTCAGGTAGTTCTTTTTATCATAGACTTCCAGACAAGTCAAACAACAGGAGATCTATCTTAGCCACTTCCTCAATTGACATGATGCCACTTTAAGGTTGAAGATTGTAGTGATTCTATTCACTGGAGAGGGGTCTTTGAAAACTGAAGAAGGGACTACTCAGAAGTGTGATAACTGCTCATTGTCCCAGAGTCCTAGCTATACAAGCTGGGCATGTCTGTGCATCAAGATATGGTACCACTTATCTTCATTCCTGTGTCTAAATGCTTATGATGTGTTGTGCCATTGGGCTAGTATCTTAATTTCTCTAGCTGGGAGGAACCTTTGGGACTGTGCTTTTCAATGTTTTCATGGGAATGTTATGTTCTGACAAAGGAGAAAAGTCCTTACTCCAGAAGCTTGTGGACTTAAGTCTAATAGAAGCTCAAATTTAATCCTTATGAATTATGTTACTATTATTATCATCCAAAATGTGCTGATTAGAAATAGAGACAAAACCATGTAAGTTGGCTGTGCAGAGGTTTCCAACCAACATCTGTCTGACTCTAGAGCCAGCAATCTTAATTACAACTGAATATCTGTCTTTTCAGCTTTCATGGTGGTAACAAAGGCTCTCCTACTACACTGGTGCAGCTGTAACCCTCCTGAGGAACTTCTCTTTTCTTATTTGTTTATACTGATGCATTGCAGATCTTTTAAAATTGTCACCTAAATGTAAAAGTACCCCAGTTTTTCCCCTATTAGTAGTTAATGATGAGTAAACAAGTTTATAATGTAACTCCTGTTTGTTTGTTAAAATGAAATGTTCACACTGAACTTTTTCATTTCAGAGGGGAAAGTCCTGAAGTATTTCACAATAACTTGTGAAAGCAAGTCTCTGTTATGTTGCATAGTTCCAGTGATGTCCTCTATGTAACCGCACTCTTTTATGACAATTTCTATCATTTTGTAAATTGTAGTACTACTTCCTTACTTACTTTGTTTTTCTCTATATTTCTAATCCTGAAACAAGAAGATAAAAGAAGGTCAGGTTTGTGTGATGAGAAGTATGAGGAGAAAATTGAACAGTATATTGTAATTGTAGAGTGCATTTCTTCTAGGTATGCCTCACTCATCCAGTGTATCCACTAATTGGGACTCCTTGCTACAAGGACTAGACAAGAAAACAGCTACACAGATACAGAGCCATGTTCTCTAGTTGGGTTGTAAAACTCAGTCCAGATTTCAGTTCTTTTCTTAGGTACTTCTTTTGTCTTTCTGTAGACAATATTTATAACCTAGAAAGACTCAAGAGAGAAGAATGTGAGAGTGAGAGAGTGGCATGAAAGGGTCTCAGTCCTGGGTGAGGATGTGGCTGAGAGGGCCAGCTCTGTCTCTGCCCGTGAGCCATGCTGCCTGAATCTCTTCCCTGACGTGGTCACTCGAGCCACTGTGACCTTCAGAGTTAGCATAGACATTATAATTAATTAAAAGAAACAACACATAATGAGACTTATAGTGCTAAATAAAAAAAATTGATAGATGAGAGAAATACAAGGATCATTAGGAAATATAAACTTTAAAGGGATAAAGGATCTGTTAGCAGGGGAAGGAAGCTGGAAGCTGTGTCAAAGAAAATGAAAGTAAGTGGGAGAGAACTAAAAAAGACCATAAGTGAAAGAGAAGGAAGGAGGAAAATTGCAGGAAATCATAAAGAGTTTCTAAAGGGCCAAATTGAACAATTTAATATATTACTAGAAATAACTGATATTGTTTTAAATGTTCATTTAAGAATATATGGATTTAAGACAAAGGAAAAATGCTATAAACTTAAAGGAAATGAACATTTTAGACACTAAAGAACATGAAAATTATGTGGGGGAAAAACAGAAAAAACTCATAGATCATGCTAATAATTATGTGGCAGATGAACAAAACCAGAATATCCAAGTTTGATATATTTTTATTTCATGAATAGTTTATATAAATTTGATCCCCAACTTTTGGGTCAGTGAACTGTGTGATGTAAGCAAAAATTTAAATTAATATTTCTTCCTTTGAGTAGCTTGCAGAATTGCTGGAAAGTCAACATATACAATCACAAACATTAATCACCAAATAAGTTATATATAAACACATGCCAAATGATTGATAGAAATCATTTGTGCTATGATTGTGTAATTAAAAGGTGAACAGACTCATCTCTCTTCAGCCTCTCCATTCCCCTAACCACTCACAATCCCACTGACCCTTGACCTGTAGTTCCTCCTGTTTTCTGTATTCTAGAGAAGGCTGCTTCCCTTCACCTGTTCTCAGACCTGAAACCTTTGTGTCACCCCCAACATCCATCAGTCCCATCACTCAGACCATGCTTTGTCTCCTGCATCTGAATCCTCCCATCTCTCCCCTCTCTGCCCTGTCTGCCCCACTCTCCCTCTCTGCTGGCCCTGCCCTCCTGGAAGCTTTCTGTGTCTCTTTTTTTCTTGCATCACATTGCATACTCTCTCCTTCAAATTCTCCTGCCAGAGTAGTGCTTTCAAAGTGCCAAATTGGTCCTATTGTACTTCTGGTTAAACTTCTTTGAGAACTCTCTTTCACCTTCAGAGGGAAAAATATCTACAGAAAGCATGCATACATTGACGGATATTTGAGATATTGTCATTCATTCTAACAATCTCCCCAAAGCCCACACGCTCAGGTTTCCATGTTAGCATTTGCAGTTCCTAGCATGCCATGACTATTTCTACCCCTTTTCCTTTGTTCATGCTGTGTCCTCTTGAAAGGATGCCCTCTCTTTTGCCTGGTCCTTCTTGGGAAGTTTCAGACTGTGATGCAAACTGAAAATCATTGCCGCAGTTCTCATTGCATGGCAGATACACTGCCCTCCGTTATGGTATGCATTCCATTTTGCTGTTGCCTCCCCTCCCTCCAGATGACAAATACCTCAAGGGCATGAAGCACATTGTTCAATTTCTGACTTTCCAAGCACCAAACAGTGCCTGTCCCACAGGACATAGTCAATAACTATGCTGAATGATTGGATGGATGGATGATTCCAGATGGCAGAATGATTGACTTAACCTAGAACTCCTGGGAAGGATAGGATGCTGGAGAAAGAAGGCAATGAAAGGAAAGAACTTCTAACAGAGTGAAGAGTGACCCAGAGGAAGAACAAGAATGTAAGTGTAATGGGGAGGTGTTTCTTTCACATAGCTCACTTTTTCTCCCATTATGGGATTTTACACCTTGTTTGATAACAACAATATATGTGAATGTCCACCATTATCCTCATAACAACTATTAGAAATAGTCAATATTATATCTATTTTACAGTTAAGCAATTATGTTGAGAGATTTACCTGAAGTCCACAGTCTATAAAGCACACGGGCATTTGAACATAAGTCTGGTCTATGGCCATATCATTCCAAAAGTGCCTGATTTCATCTGAACATAAATCTGTCTGACTCCCAAGCCCATCAATGACATTGCCCTTCTATAGGGATCTGATCTGTTCATTCAGATTTTTAAAAGTAGCGCTCAGTTTGCCCTACTACCTTATTCCTGCATTTGCAATCACAAAAGCATATATTGAGATGAAGCCTCTCTCAGCCTGAAATAGAGTAAACTTGACCCATGATGGGCAAGAGATTAGGGATCACCACAGCACAGCATAGCCTGCCCTGACTTACCTTATTATGAGTATTCAGAATACTAGCATATTCTCAAGTTTTCTGAGTGATTCTGACATATACCCTTGGTGACAATTTCCTCATTCAAATGAACAAGACTGTCATTTAAGAGTCACAAATATCTGTATATCAGCTGCCCCAGACTTACCTGAGGTACTTGTGTCAAATTTCAACCTCTGAATTGGAAGCACAGGAAGCTGCATATTTAGGAAAGCCCCCAGGTGACTTGAAAGTTAATTCATGGACTGCATTTTGATCACACTGAACACATGGTCAATTTGGAGAACTAGATGATCTCTATGGTTATTTCTAGTTCCACTGTGTGTGGGTATAAAAACCACAGCTAGTGTTGGGTATGTGCAGAGGTTGCATGCAAAACAGGTGATTGGCATACTGGGGCCACCAATTCTTTAGCTGCTACCCCATTTGTATAAAAATGAACAAAAAATGCTAGCTATTTTTCTTCAACTCCTTTACATTCTCCATCTCTCAAGATGAGGACATTTCAACATTTTAAGCTTTTCAATTAATATAGATTGAATCTTGAGAAATCACTACCACAGTAGGGGTAGGTATATCATGAACCATGCAAAGCCTTTCTCAGGCCCTGTTAGATAATAATAGTGTTTTTCTTGTAACACAGAGACTTAGAATGCATGGTTTTCCTCATTTCTTAATTGCTTTGTGTTCCCTTTAGAAAATCAATTGCAGTGATTGAGACCTGTGATTGGTCCTGCTTTTCTCAAGCTGTGCTGAGAGAGGATTGTACCCACATAAGTACTAATTCATCAGCCAAATTGCTCCCTGATACTAATAAGTGCATCATTAAGAAAAGGGGGAAAGGAAGAAAAAAAAACTATTTTTTAAAGCAGAATTTATATTTCAATTCCATCAGAGGCTATAATTTAAAAGAAAATCAAGGTGATATTTAAATACAATCAGCCTCATTTCCCAAGTTAATTTGATAGTCAGAACTTTGTGAGGAGAAAAAGAAAGTTATTACCTAATCAGGACTTTATTTGCCTTTCCTAGTCTCCAGCAAACCCCCTGGCTATACTTAGTTGAGGTAGTTAAGACAAAATATAACTATGACATAGCTAAATGGGGTCCCAGGTAGTGGGACCATGACAACTATGGGAATTTACCACTGCAAGTAAACATTTTAGCTGCAATTCTGTTTATTGGAAAGAGAGATGAGGGGTCTGGGAAAAATGGAAAGCCATCTACCCACTAGAGTGAGGGTCAAGGTGTCTGGTGCCAGGTGAGGAGGGGAAAGACAAATAAGAAGGAACAAAGCAAAGAGAAAGAGTTTCCTGCTACGGAATCTTATGCTTAGTATGGTGACATTGTTTTTCTATTGGGATCAAGGTACATGATTAAACAGAATGGTCGGCAGAACACAGATGAGAGAGTGAGACTCTGTGGTATAAATTTCCTCCAAACCATTCTGGGGTCAGAACCAATTCAATGTCAAACTATAGTGGTTTTCTTGAAGCAGCAAAAGAAAAAGAGCCAGACCAAGTAGAGCCCACACCAGAAGTCAAACTAAAGGGCCCAGTTTATCTTGGATTTTCAGTCTCCAAAACTGTGGGCAACATACAACTCTTTTCTTTGCATATTGCCCACCTTCAGTATCTTGTTATAGCAATATAAAACAGACTAATACACTGAGGCATAACTGTAAGGATTAGGTCAAGGACAGAAGGTCAAGAAAGTATTCCCAGCATAAAAATTTGATCCTAATTTAAAAAGAAAAAAGAAAAGAATAAAAGCTTAAGACTATCATGGCAAGTTTGATAGAAATGTAAGATAAGCAACTTGTCATAGAGATCACAAACCTTATTGAAGAGCTACAGAAATTTAAAAAGTGATAAAACTGCAATAAATGATTTTTAAAGAGTAGCAGCAAGGGAGGATGGATGACTTTTCATATCATTAGTGCTTACATAAATTAGTACAACTGTCTTGGAAAGAAAATAGGCAATAACTAGGAAAGTTCAAATGGACACTTCCACCCCAAAATTTTGCTACTTGCTTTCTACTCCAGCACAGAATATCTCTTTCCTAATCTATGTGGAGCTAAGCAGTAAGATGCTCAGAGTCTTATAGTATTGAAAAATCGGGGAGGGCTAGCAAATAGTTACCAGTAGAAACACAAACAAATAAATACCAAAATAGTCATAAAAAGGTATACTATATCCACTTGAAATGAATTGACAATAGTTACACATTTATCAGTATGAATGCATTTGAGTCAAATAAAACATTGAATGAAAGAAAGAAGTTACAAAATGATATCTAAATATTATATTGAAATAAAATATATAAACATATATCTTAAGAACTCAAATTGGTATATCACATTATCATTAATCTTAAAACCACATGCTGCTTATTAAGATATTAATGTTTTAATATTGTGTACCAAAATAACACAAGCATGGATGGAAAGGCTACAAAGGCTACCTTCCAGGCAGTGATTGGCATTGGCATGCCCAGAGAAGAAGGACATGAGGGGCTGGCACTCATCTGTCTTTCATCGTAGTGTTTTATTTATCTTGAAAAATTCAAGCAAATATGGGGAAATATCAACACTTGTTAAATACGATAAGGTATACAGATACATGTAATGTTATTTTCCATCTGTTTCCAATATTTCATAGTTCTGAAAACTTTCGAAACTTACTGCTAAAAATCCTTTGCTTCTTGATATTTAAATGTGAATTAACAGGACCTTCCTGTGACTGATCACCCCTCTGTTACTGTGGGAGAAGCTACTTGCAAAAGGAAGGATGGAGATGGCTGTGAAAAACTCAGGGAGGGACAGAGCACTCCCAGAGCAGGGGACACGGGGGGCAAGTGGCATTACCCTGCCTGTGAGCTAATGGAATCCACACGTCTGTATTCCACACAGCTACCTGTGCCTGGTTGAACATGGTTTGTCTGCTGAACTTCTTGATGTAAAATTTTGGACAGTGAAGGGGTATAGATGTTTGTGAGCAGACAACTGTTATTGGAACACGTTTCCTCTGGGTTTTTCTTCCTCTATCTCTTCCTTCCACTCTTCCTTTAGCTTGTTTCATATGTAATACTTTGAAAAGGAATTATGAGTTTTAAGAGTTTAAGAATTTAAGAATTCCAAATCATTTTCATTTATAAGAGGAAAGTAGATACTATCCTCATTTCTGCCACTCAGTTCAAGAATTTATAATACTAAAAAGTACCTTGCTATCTCTGGGACAGAATTTGATTAAATGTGCACTTGTTCTAGTTGCAGAGTTAATTATAATAATGATATCAGTTGTTTCAGTAACTTCCACTAGACTTGGGTTGAGAGTGAAAAGATTCATTCTCTCTTTTATTTGACAGTTAGCTCTTGTATTGCTGTTCCTGTATTTTCTCACTGTTCTTTTTTTTTTTTTTCAATTTTATTGTGGCAAAATACATGTGACATAAAATTTACTGTTTTAACCATTTCTAAATGTACAGTTCAGTAATTTCTCCTTGCTCTTTTGTGGTAGTGGTGGTGCTGGTTATGTGCATTGGCAGTGACAGCATGTGGTGGTTCTGATTTGGGAGTAAGGGGCCTCTTAAAAAGGTAGAAAGAGAAAGGAGTAAAAACAAACAAAAAACCTTCAAACACTAGAAGAGATCAAGAGGAAAAAAGATGATGTACTTGAGATAGTGGATAATTGTATGAATTTCTAGTGATAAAACGAAGTCAGTGTATTTTCTACCTCAAACATGATTCTGTGAATGAAATGGCCAGGACCCTTTCTGAGTTGTAACATAGTTAGACAACTTCTGAGTTTTCTTCTTCATCAGAAGAATCTGTTTGCCCTCGTAACAGAAAAGGATAAATGTGTGCTTTCTTCTGTTTTTTTGTACTTTTCTTATTCTTGGAAAAACATTCAGAGATCTTTGATTTCAAAGCATATGAATGCCCATATATTTTATTTTGATAGTATGTGAAGAAAACATTTGGGATTATTCCTGGATTAATCTTCCGTTACTGAATGCCTAGGGAACATTGAAGAGAAAAGATGCTTTCCTGCCCCCAACCCCAGAAAAATCACAGTATAAAGAAAGGAACTGGAGGAAGGAGGAACTCCTGGGATAGATCCATCAATGGAATGTGTGTATAATTATCAGAGGGAAACTTTTTAGAATGAACAGGTATAAACTATCACTGTCCTGAGAAAACTGGGGCAGATGATCATCCTATTCATTAAAGAGCACTCAAATAATTCTTAAATTTATATGTACACATAAAAGACCCTGAATAGCCAATGTAATCTTCAGCAAAAGGAACAAAGCTGGAGACATCATACTATCTGACTTCAAAATACACTATAAATCTTTAGTAAATCAAACAGCACGATACTGGCTAAAAAAAGAGAACACAGAGCAATGGAATGAAAAACAGATCCCAGAAATAAATCCCTGCATTTACAACAAATTGATTTTCAACAAAGGTGCCAAGACCCCACATGGAGAAAAGATAGTCCCTCCAATAAATAGTGTTGGGAAAACTGGATATCCATAGGCAGAAGAAAAAATTAGAACTTTATCTCACATGATGCACAAAAATCAACTCAAAGTGGATTAAAGACTTAAAAGTTAAGACCTGAAACTATTGAACTACTAGAAGAAAATATAGGAGAAATGCTTCAAGACATTGGAATGGGCAAAGATTTTCTTGGACAAAAAGCACAGGAAACAAAAGTGAAAGTAGGCAAATGGGATTGTATCAAATTTAAAAGACTCTTCACAGCAAAAGAAACAATCCACGTAGTAAAGAGACAACCTAATGAATGGGAGAAAATACTTGTAAATTATGTGTCTCATAAAGGATTAACATTCAAAATATATATGATTTCAAACAACTCATTAGTAAGAAAAAATTAAACCAATAGCCAAGGTTTATTATCCTGTGTTCATTATTAATTAGGGCTTATTATTATTTGTAAAGAATTGATATTCAAAATATTTAAAGAGTTCAAACTACCCAATAGAATGAAAATGAAGAACTCAGGGCAAAGAGCCAGAATAGACAGTTTTCAAAAGAAGACATACATATGACCAAAAGGTATACTGAAAAGTTTCAGTACCACTAATCATTTGGAAATGTAAGTTAAAACCATAGTGAGACATCATTTCACTCCTTTTAGTCTATTATCAAAAAAGACAAAGATAATAAGCTCTGGTGAGGATGTAGAGAAAAGGGAACTCTTGTACACTATTGGTGGAAATATGCATTAGTGCAGACATTATAGAAAATTGTATGAAGGTTATGCAACAAATTAAACACAGAACTACAAAATGAGACAGAAAGTTCAGCACTGGGTATATATCCAAAGGAAATGGAACTAGTTTGTAGAAAAGCTATCTGCACTCCCCCATATTTATTACAGTACAATATGCAAGATTAGGAATTAACCTAATCTTCAATGAATAAATAGATAAAGGAAATATGGTGCATATATGCAACAAAATACAATTCAGTCACAAAGGGGATGAAATCCTCTTATTTTTGACAATCTGGTTGGATCTAGAGGAAATTATGTTAAATGTATTTGATTTAACAATGAAAACAGACCAATACTGCATGATCTCACTTACATGTGGAATCTAAAAAGGTTGATCTCTCATAGAAGTAGAGAATATAATGGTGGTTACCAGAGACTGTGGTAGTTTAGGGTAGAGGGTTGGATGACATTGCTCAAAAGATGGGAGGAATAAGGTCAAGAGATCTATTGTGCAATATATTGACTACAGTTTATAATAAGCTGTATTTTTGAAAAATGTTATGACAGTATAAGCAAAGGAATCTTACCACAGAAATTATAATAATTTGAGGTAATACATATGTTATTTAACTATAGTTAGCCATTCCACTACACACACAGACACACAAACACATATACACGTACATATGTACACACATATACACATAAATATACTTCAAAACATCATGGTAAATGCATAGAATTTTTGTGTTAATTAAAAAAAATTAAAAATCAAATACTCCCAGGTAACTCTGCTTTCCTCTTTCTTTAGACCTTCAGTTTCCTTCAGATATGGAAAAATGGAGTAATTCCCACAATTCCAGGATGATGCAAATATGATGCTTTAACCAGAGGCCATTATAATTTCCTAGAACTTATATGCAAAGATATAAGTGTACCTGTGCCTGGGGAAAGCTCTACCCACAAGGCATAAATCTGAGCTGCATGTTGACAGATGGACAAATTTTCAAATGGGTTATATAAATCCAGGTATTCAACTTGGGAAGAAGCAAGATTCTGGACTCAGAGTTAAAGATGAGAGGGCAGATTTGAATAAGCATGTAGCCCAGTGCTTCTGAAACTTTAACATAGATAAGAGTTGCATGGGGAGTTTGAAATGCTGATCTTGCTTCAATATGTGAAGGGAAGGGACTGATCAAACCCTGTATTTCTCAAGCTCCTGGATCATGCTGATGATGCTGGCCCATGAACCACATAAGGGGTACACAAGAAATCCAGCGAGCAGTAAGTGTTGATTCTGGGATGGTGAGGCAAGTTTTGGAACGTAGAGCAGAGATTTCACTGCAGTGCTGACAAAAGCCGAGCAGGGAAGAGAATGTGTGAAGTGGCATGGTGTGCTCCGTAGAACTGGAGCACATGGTCAGTCTCTCAGGGGCGAGTTCTCCTTGGGTCTGGAGAATTGTCACCATGGAAGAACATGATCACAGTGCTAACTGAATCTCTCCATTTTTTAAAAGAAGCCAGAAATTCACTTTATTCTTAATATAAAATCTACTGGTTTGTAAAATACATACACATGTATACAAATACAACATTCTAAGTCAAACAAATTGAATGTTCTTGCTCTATTTGCAATACTTCATCCAAATAGCAAAACAAGGTCAAAGGGTTTAGAATATGGACAAAAACAGGCAGAAAGTAGCAGAGAAGGGAATCTGGAGGCTTACCGTATAGCTGAACATTTGAATTAGAGTCCAGTAAAAGTTTGCTTGACAAAGAGCAGGGATCAGAACCCAAGTATTAAAAAGGCATGTAAAGAAGTCTCTTTAGAAATAGAGAGTTGGTGTTGGAAAGTATCGAGATAAGTCTTGTTACAGTTAGAGTAGAGGTGACTGAATGCAAGATGAGGATTTTGAATTGTTTTCAAAAAACAACTGAAAATCACTGTTTTTTTTTTTTTTTTTTTTTTTTTAATGTCAGCGCTGTGCTTGGTAAAATATAAAGTAGTCCAGGAGAGCTAATAATTTAATGCTTTTAATTTTGCTTTTTATTCTGTCATTAAGCTGTCCTGTCTGAGCATTTGGGGATGGCCTAGCTGAAGGAAACCCAGGTTGACATAAAGTTTCAACCCTTGTGGTAGGGTTATATGTGGGATCTGAATTAGCTAGTCTTATATGTTCTGTTTCTTTCTCTGATGTTATGGCAAACCCATATAGCTTAGCAGGATGGTTAGCCCTTATTCTGGCTGTATACAAGAGAATGACATAGTCAAAATTGATCCCTGCAAAATGATCCCATTTCAGAACAGCCTTGCTCAGAGTGCAGGAGTTGGATGGAGGTGGAGGTGCATATTTAATAAATATAATAACAAGTGAATAAGTAGGACTAGGAGACTGTTTCATTGTAACAGGGGAGCAAGACAGTAAAAGAGTTCATTTTATCTTTGAAACCCAGGTTCTTGCAAGTATTATGGAAGACAAAGGTATAAGAACACTTTTGGGTTATCCACGAGTTCTTATTACAAGAAAATGCACAGCCTTTCTTCTACATAGGCATTTAAAATTAAACTAGTATTCACAAATTCTTTTGAGAGCAGCTTAGGAAGACCCAGTCAAAGCTCAGCGTTGCTTTGCTGTTTTATTATTTGTCTAGACGATAGACGTAGACTCTGTAAGAAACTGTCAACATCAAAACATCTTTATTCTTTTTCCTTTAAAAAGATAACACAATAAAGATATGACACAATCCTGGCTTATTAAGAATCTCTTAGAAACCCACTGGAAGTGTAGGAATGCTGGGGGAATAAACACGAAACCCAGAGGACTCAGTCAGAAGTAAGTGAATCAGAGGGCATCAGAGCTAGAAATTGTATAAGCTTTAAATAAAAGACTTCATTAAATCCAAGTAACCATTTTTGCAAATTTTTCAAATGCAACTCAGAATTTCAGAGAGCAAGCAGTTAAGAGCAAAACAAAGCCACATAATAGATGCCAATTTTTATGGATCCCTGAGTACATTCCAAGTGCTTGTTTATCAAAATTATATGTCAAATATGATAATGAATTTTAACCACTTCTTATCAATATCCTGAAACAGAAACTTACAGTTACATACCAAGCAAAGCAACAGATTCTATTAAGTCACATTCCTGTGGAGTCTCCCTAATAACTTGGGTGTTTGTCTCAAAAAGCAGAGGAGAAAGTTCTTTACCTCCAAGTTCATGTCACTTAGAAGATGGTTTCAGGTTCATCCATATCACCATTCATTATCATTGTCTTTCCTTTGAGATAAAGTATAGGAAAAATTTTCCCTAGGATATTTTCTCTCTTTTAGTTAGAAAGGGAGAGAGGCAGGTGTACAACAGTTCCACCCAAGCAGGTACCCAGGCACACAATTAAAAGGCAAGTGTCCTGCCCCAAGGGAAAGACTTTCACCTGGCTGTTGCTCTGCTCCAGCAGTATTGAGTGTGTTTTAGAGGCCAAATGAAGGTGAGTACATACATCTACATGCACTAACATGAACACAGAAAATTAACTATATAGTGTTCTGTTTTGAAGGAAAAGTGAAAGAAACGAGGATTATTTTTTCTGTCTTTGGTTTTTCTTGTACATTAAACGTTGTCTCTGGGAACCCCTAAAAATTATTTTCTGGTTACTCTAAGATGCTGAGGTCTTTGGAGCGTCTTACTTTTTCTGTGATTCGACTCCACTCAGCAAATGTGGTTTTGGTTTGTACCGATGATTTCCCCAGGCTCCTTATTCCACCTTGAGTTTTGTCTCTGTTCTTTCCAGGAAGCAGAATGTGCCTATGTACTCTTCGTTGTAGCCATATTTTGGATCACAGAAACTCTACCTCTGTCTGTCACAGCTTTGCTGCCCGGTTTAATGTTCCCCATGTTTGGGATCATGCGCTCTGCAGAGGTAAGTTCTCCTGTGAATGTTGTCATGATTAGATTCCTTATCTTGTGTTACAATTGCCTTTTAGAAAAGATGCTTTTAAAGGGAGGAATAATTCTATTAATAGGGTTTTCCTGTAAGTCCCTTCAAACTTCCTGCTGTTCCTTCCCTCTGGAATTCTGCCTGTGTGTCCATCCTCATGGAACAAACACAAGTTGCAACTTTTGGAATCACGTATACCTGCAGGAGAACTGTATGTCTCATCTTCTCTTGAGGACATCTATGGTTGCTGCCTCCCTCCCAACAAAAGGGGCAACTCATTTGCATCCCACAGAAGTTGTTCTATTCACCAGAATTTGGTCTCACAGGGTTGGAGAATAATTTTTATTTTTAATGAAGAAAAAGCTTCCTCATTTTGTTTCCCAGAAACCTGCCATTTCAAAAGATAAAGGCAAATCAACTTTCATGTGTATTTCTATTTTGTTCTTGCTGAGAGGAGTTTACTCATGCTGAGAGCTGTTTCTTACCTTTATACAATCTAAGGGTACCCATGTGAAGAAAATGGATTCAGTTTTCCATGAAAAGCATGAAATGCACTGAAACCAGAATATCTATTTCCCTGCAGTCTTCAGTCACCCAGCAAACAACTGCCTACACCACAGCTGAAATGTTCTCAGGAAAGAGGTCAAGTTCAAGTCGCCAGTCAGTGCAATTTATCACCTTTGGACTTCTGTCTTCTACCTGGATCCATCACTGCTCTCTTAAGGCTCACCTGTCTTTAATGTGGGTGAAGAATTTTTTTTTTTTTTTCTCTTTAACTAACCCTGAATACAGTTTCACCCATGAGAGGAGCTGTTTTCTTCTTGATTGTCTTGTCATTCTTCTCCATTTTGGGCTCCAAATCATTTTGCACTTCTGATCCTTCCTGCTTCCTCTTTTCTTACTGTGTTTCTCCCTCCCTCCTAATCATGACTCTTTTATTTCTAATTAGCATTGATTAGGAGGACATCATGACTAGGACTGTACTTCAGTTTCTCTTACCCCCACATTGACATTCTGCTCCCAGAGAATCAGATAAAAACATCAAATGTCTTAAATGTTCCAGCATACTGCCTCTTTGTGATATGTGGGGCCCCAAATATGCTGGTACCAATAGCCATTATATCACTGAAGTTGAGGAAATTTGCCCAAGAGTTCTTTATCCCCAAAGACGCCAGGCTCAGACTTACTTAACAGTCACAGAATCTTAGACCTGGGAGAGAATTCTGGATCCACTCTCACCTGTGGCAGGGATCTCTTCCACAATATCTCTTATAGATCCTTCAGTTTTTAGAAGTTTCCTGAGTCATGGGCCCCAAATAATCCATATCACTTTTAATAATTGCATCATTTTAAAATAATTTTAACTTCCAAGGAATTTAGCTTTATTGAGACTAAGTCTGAAATTTAGTCCCCTTTGTTAAATTTTATCTACCACCTAAAATCTTTTGTTTGCATGATAGTGTTACTTAGATTTTTAAAATTAATATGATTTTCTCCATACATATCTAGACAACTTCCATCTTCAAACCCAATGCCCCCAACTAAATTACTGCCATCTTTTTCTCTTACCAAAACTAACTCTAATTTGTCGACAATACTTGAGACTTAAATTAGTTAATAAATGTGAAGTTTGTTACATAATAGGTGTTCAATGTATGTTAACAAATATTACTATCATTTGGATACCGAAAAACAAAAAATGAACAGATCACTCCAGAAACATTCAGAGGGCTGCAAATGTAAATTATCCTCTCTGCTCTGAAGTTTATTTTAAACCTTATATGATTTTCTTTACCTAGAAAGCTTAACTGAAATTTACAAGTGGTCAAAAAACTTGGGAATTTTAATGGAGAAGGCAGTTCTTCAGTCTTGTGATCCTTTTTCTACACAGGCTAAATGACCTTTAACTCATTAATAGCTGACCAAGCTTCAGGGTATTCTGGGTAAAGCTAGAGGTTTGGTTTGAAAGTATGAGCTTAAAACTCTATATGTGTCCTTGTGCAATCCTTAATATGTCATTTAATAACTCTTTTATCACCTGAAAGTGGGACATAATAAAGCCACACAACTCCACCATTTTAGTAACAGATGTGAAACAATGATGCAATGATTGTATCATTCTGAACATTTGTAAATTGATGAGAAACAATGATACAAACAATGATACAATGTTACAAGCAGCCTTAGTTTTAATGTTCCGTTTTGAGAGTATTGAACTATCATTGCACCCTATTTCAGCATATTTGAATATCAAACCTGTCATTGAGTAGGACAATGTGTCATTAATGTCCTCATCTAAGTTGACAGCCCTAAACACCTCTCTCTTTGGCCACCATAGTTCTAACCTACTTTACATATTAAAGAAGTAAGCCAATGCTAAATACTTATATCTCATTGAGCACATTACTATAGTTGAATAATATAGATCAATACTGAACTCTTCTCATATTTATTGAATTAAACCTGAAATTCAAAGTATTTGTGGTGTGCCCAATTTGATATTCCATAACAGGTATCAATATTATTACTATTGAAAACATGTTTATAGATAAATTGTATATATATAAATGTAAAAATATGTACACATTTGCATATATATAAATGATATAAATGTATATATATGAATGTTATATTACATATTTATTTAGTAATTGAATAAATATTTATGGAAACTTCTAGGCTCTTGGAAAAATATCAACAAATAGAAACAGACAAAAGTTCCCTATCTTTCTAGGGGAACAGAAACAGAAAACAAACTATCTGATACATAAATGAACTAATTATTGAATTAGAAAGGTAATTAGTGCTAAGCAAAAATGCAAAATGTTACTGGAGAACAGAGAGGGTAGCAGTTTTATGTTGGCTAGGGTGAATCTCATTGAGTTGGTGATACAGGACAAAGATTTACTAGAGATGAGCAGGTTAGCCATTTGAGTACCTGGCGAATGATCACTGCAGAAGGGGGAACACCCAGGGCAAAGGCCTTCAGGCAGATCCCAGTCTGCAGTATGACTGAGCAGAATTCCTAAAGAGGAGAATGAGAGAAGGTATCAAGGAGGTAACATGAGGAGGGACTGGACCACTGGGAACAAAGGAGGCCATTTTTAGGTTTTAACTCTTAATGAAGGGAAACTTGCAGGGGAGTTTGAGCAGAACAATGACATGATTGTTCAGACTTTGATTTTTTTTCCCCTTATTTACTACTGGTGCATTATAATTACACAAAATGGTGGGATTTGTTGTTTAATATTCATACATGCACACAATAATTTTGCCAATGCCATTCCCTAGTATTTCCCTTTTTCCTCCTCTCAACCCTTCCCCTGGTCCTTGTCCTCTATTCTACTTATCTCCCTTCAATATTCATGAGATATCCCATTTTCCTTTTTCTTTTTCCTTTGTAGCTGTCACATATGAGAAAAAACATATGACCCTTGACTTTCTGAGTTTGGTTTACTTCACTTAACATGATGTTCTTAAGTTCCATTCATTTTCCTGCAAATGGAAAAATTTCCTTCTTCTTATGGCTGAATAAAACTCTTTTGTGTATATGTACACATTTTCTTGATCCATTCATCCATCAACAGATACCTCACTGGTTTCATAGTTTGGCATTTGTGAATTATGCTGCTATAAACATGGGTATGTATGTATGGCTATAGCATGATGACTTTAAATCTTTAGGATTCATAATGAAGAGTGATATAGCTGAATCATGTTGGTGGTTCTATTCCTAGTCTGTTGAGGAAATTCCATACTGATTTCCATGGTGGTTGTACTAATATAATCCCACCAACTTGTAAGTGTTCCTTTTTTCCCACATCTTCTCCAGCATTTATTATTGTTTGTATTCTTGATCCTGACTGGAGTTACATGAAATCTGATTATAATTTTGATTCCCATTTCCCTAATTGCTACAATGGTGAACTATTTTTTTTTTCATATATTTGTTGACCATTTGTATTTCTTCTTTTATTTAGTTCACTCGCCTGTTTATTAATTGGGCTATTTGGGTTTTGGTGTTATGTTTTTTAAGTTCTTCATGTATTCCAGATATTAATCCTCTATAAGAAGAGTAGCAAGCAGTCAGGTGTGGGGGCACACATCTATGATCCCAGAGGCTCAGGAGGCTGAGGCAGGAGAATCACAAGTTCAAAGTCAGCCTCAAAAACTTAGTGAGGCCCTAAGCAATTTCTTAGCAAGATGCTGTCTCAAGATAAAAATAAATAAATAAAAAGAGCTGGGGATTTGGGTTACTGGTTAAGTACTCGAGTAATTCGCAAAGATTTTCTCCCTTTATGTAGGCTTTCACATTTTTTAATTGTTTTCTTTGCTGTGCAAAAGCTTTTTAATTTGATGCCATCCCATTTATTAATTCTTGGTATTATTTCCTGAGATTTAGGAGTCCTATTGAGAAAGATGTTACTTGTACCTTTATGTTGGTGTGTTCACCTTATGATTTCTTCCAGGAGTTGTATAGTTTCTGTTCTAATTCCTAAGACTTTGATCCATATAGAGTTGATTGTTGTGCAGGGTGAGAGATAAGGATTTAGTTTCACTATACATATGGATAACAGCTTTCCCAGCACCATTTGTTAAAAGGGCTGCCTTTTGTGCAAAGTATGTTTTTGGTCCCTTTGTCAAGGACAATTTATATTTAGTTTATTATAGAGAGATGTGTATTAATTTCTTCCATTTTGAATTAATTTTTTTTCTAAAGCTCAGTTTGGTCCTGTTTCTCATTTGCTTTAGCTCTCTTCAAATGGTATTTGTACTTTTACTAGTTCTAGCATTTGTTTTTCATTTCTTCTATAATTAGTCTTTCTTTGAATCATTTCTGTAGTGGTAGTTGAGTAACCATGAATTCTTTTAGTTTCTACTTTTCTTGGGTATCGAATGGGGTTTCTGCCTTGGAGGAGTGAGGGTGGGGTGATGGCATTACCTACACAGAGACACCGGGGACTCACTCAAGTGGTGGTGAAGCAAAATCTGTTTCTTGTGTACCAAGCTTTTGGTTACATAGACTATGCAGCTGCTTACGTGAGGGGAGGCTCCTTCTGCATCAACCAATGAAAAGGTCATTAATTCCACTTATCACAGATGTCCTCAAGGCTACAGGCAAGTATCACATGTCCACTGGATGGCGTTCCAATATAGCCTAAGTGGTGGGCCTTTGCTCACACCATTGACTCAGTGACTGCTGCCAAGTATGTCTGTGGGACATTACCTACACTTGGAAGATTTTTTTACTTCTTTAATTCTAAGAGATAGCTCTGCTGGATATAGCAATCTTGGTTGACAGTTATTTCCTGGATTCTAGATTTTGAACTGAGACATCAGAAATAATTCTTATTGACTTGCCTCTAAATGTGACCTGAAATTTTTCTCCTGAAGACTTTAAAATTCTATCCTCATTCTCTCTGTTAGGTATTTTAATTATAATGTGTCATGAAGAGGTTTTTGTTGTTGCTGTTGTTGTTTGTTTTTTATCTTGTCTATTTGGGGTTCTGAATGCCTTCAGAATCTGAATGTCCATCTCAAGATTGGGAAAAGTCTCTGCTATTATTTTCCTGAAGGAGTTATTCATGCCATTAGACTGCATTTCACAACTCTCTTCAATTCTGTTGATTCTTAAATTTGGTCTCTTACCATTGTCCCAGAGTTCTTGTCTAATCTGGTCATGGTTACTTCTTTCATTTTCTTTAATTTTGTCTGAATATTTAAGGCCAGACATTTTGTCTTCCAACTCTGAGATTCTATCTTAAGCATGGTCAACTTTATTAGACTTTCAAGTAAACATTTTATTCAATTTATTGTATCTTTATTTCCAAAACTATTGTTTGGCTCTTTTTCCATATCTCCTTAACAAATTTCTCATTTATGAATTTCTCATTCATATCCTGTACTGACCTCCTTAATTCATCCCCTTGTTTTCCATGGTCTCTTGGAATTTATGGATCATTTTTATAATGATTATTTTGAATTCTTTATCAGGTATTTCATTCGCATACTATCTCCGAAGTCAGTTGCCATTGAATTATGAACTTTAGGAGGCATCATGTTATCTTGCTTTTTCAAATCTCTTGTATTTCCATTTTGGGTATTATTCATCTGTTTGGATGGATTTTCCTTTAACTCTTATGTGTGGGCCTTTTAGGGAACAGTTTTCTCTTTCCAAAGTGTTCTTGGATATCAGATTTTTGTGTATTTATATATATATATACACACAGTTGAGGTTCGTAGTGTAGTTCCATTACTAGTTCTTTGTTGATGATTATTGCATTTTAGTACAGCATATTTTGTCAGAGTTTGAGCACTCCACTTTCCTTCTAGGTTTCAAAAGAGAAGGATTCTTCTTATACAACTTCCAATTGTGTTTTCTAAGGCAGGGTATGTGGGGTGCACCCTGTTTTGCTCTTCTTCACATAACAACTCTTTGTAGTCTAAAGAAGTATGGGAGTGATTTAGATTGAGACCTCTTATAGATGTGTTTTGGTCAGCTGTTTTGTTTCTGTGACCAAAAGACCTGAAAAGGACAATTAGAGAAGAAAAAGTTTATTTGGGGTTCATGGTTTCAGAATCTTAGTCCTTAGACAGCTGACTCCATTCTTTAGGGCCCAAGATGAGGCAGAACATCATGGTAGAGAAATGTGGTAAAGGAAAACAGTTGATGACATGGCACCAGAAGGTAGTAGGGGAAAAGGAAAAGGGAGAGAGAAAGGAAGGGAGAGAGAGGGAATGCTCTCCTTGTCACAGCAAAATATATACCTCGAAGGCATGCCCCCAATGGTTCACCTCCTCCAGCCACATCCTACCTGCTTATAGTTAAGATTCAGTAACTTCTATCAGTGGATTAATGTACCAATTAGGTTAATGCTCTCATAATCCAATCATTTCAAATCTAAACCCTCTTGCATTGTTTCACATATGAACTTTCTGAGGGACACCTCATATCCAAACCACAACTTGGGGGTGTCAACATTTTTGGTGCTAATTCTCTGTTTTGTTTTGTTTTTTCTGTCAGAGTAGATGTCTATAAGTGACACCTGAGGAAACACTCTCCCCCCAACTGCTTCTACTTGGGGCTTGGTCATTAATTGGGGGGGGGGGGTCTCTTTTACTCTTTGTATCCAGGCATCATTGACATTTGAGCATGCTTAGTTTTTTTGTGTGGAACAAGGGACACTATCACTTGACTGGGTTTAATTCAGCAGCAGAGTCTCTGCCCTGTGAACTTTTGGTGTCCTAGTAGAGCGCCAGTACTTCACTAAGAAGCAGTACTTCTATTTCTTGAATTCCAAACAACTGGAAATGCAGCCTCCTCTAGTTCACCTTGATGAATCATTCCTGACTTTGATTTCAAACAGATATCTTGAGCTTCGGTGTTAAGAAACAAGGTAGAAGCATGGAGACAAGTAGTAGGTTATTATGATCTAATTAAGAGACCATGGTAATTCTGACTAAGGGTAGTAATAGAGATGTTGTCTATATTACTGATAAATTTTGAAGGCAAAACCAGTAGACTTTCCTGATTGATTGGATATGGCATAAGATTGAAAGAAGATATTCAAGAGTGCCTTCTAGGGTTTTGACCTGCCAACTGGAAAAATAGTTACCATTAATTGAAATGGGAAAGATTATGAGCAGAACAGATTTGTTATAGAAGAACTGATTCCTGGAGTACAGTGCTAAATACATAAATTTGAAATATGTGTTGAATATCTAAGTGGCACTATTGATAGACATGTGGATATATCTCATCAATAGTACAGTGTTCATGAGAGAGAACTGATCTGGCCATATTAGATCTGACAATCATCAGTATATAGGTGGCAGTTAAAGTCCTAAGACTTGAAGCTACTTAAGGAGTGAATGAAGACAGGAAAGTAAATAGGAGAAAGGACAGAGTTCTGGGTGACTACAAAATTAATTAGTAGTGAGAAGAGAAAGTACTAGCCAAAGAAACAGGAACAGAGGTTATTGAGATAGGAGAAAAACTAGGAAGTGTGGGGCCCTGGAATGCAAACAAAGCAAATTTTTAAGAAGGAAGCAACTGTCATGCTTGTCAAAGTGCTGATAAGTCAGTTAATATGAAAAATAGAAATCTGATCATTGTATTAGAAAAGCAACATAAGTAAATACTTAAAATAGACTTTATAACCACATGTATTATAACAAACAAAGCACTTTTGGGGAAATATTATTTCATTTAATTCACTAACTTGATATGAGATGTTATTTAATGTTTACAGCTTATTGATTTGTACAAAGGTTGCTCAACTGATAAATTATGTGACTAAGAGAACCCAGGTGTTCTGATTGCAAAAGTCCATGTTTGTTTTATGAAATCCCATTTGGGGATAGAAATATAACTACCTCAATCTTATAAATAGATTTCAAATATCATGTATTTTACTTGACATATCAATTTTGCCCTGAAAATAGTTTTATTTATCAGTGTCATTTATGAATCAACAGCATCTTTTTCTATTAACTCCTGGAAAATATAAACAAACACATCTCTCTGTAGTTTATGTTCTTCCTCAAGTATTCTGACTGTTGAAAACTAAAAAGAATGGGTAATACAATGGAAAACAGAATATAAACATTCTTCCTTAGGTTTAACCACTGATTTCATTTGGTCTACAGGTTATAGTTTGTTTGCACAGTCTATCAAAGGATTGGAAAAATATAAGCCTGAGGACCAAATCAAGTCTGATGCCTAGTTTTGAGAAAAAAATGTGTGGTGGAACAAATTCAAGACCATTCATTTATTTATTGAAAAGTTGATTAAGTGCAATAGAAATCATAAGCTCTATGTTATTTATTATCTGAACATTTTACAATTTCTGAGCATTTTCATATAGGTTAAATAGATTACCAGAGGAGTATCACAAGACCCTGAAGTTATTCCTGTTTTTAATCACTTACTCATACAATAGTTTCTGCTTATCTGCTAGGAATACAACCAAGATTTGCAATGAATGCCTGAAATTGCAGACAGTACTGAACCCAATATGTACTATATTTTTTTCCTATGTGCCCTACATTATTCCATATAGTTCCAAAGTTAATCTGTCCTTCCATGTTTTATGCCCTAGTGTCCATAGTACTCTTGTGCTTTGTGGCAATAATTAAGTTAAATAAAGATTACTGGAAAAGAAGCATAGTGATATCACAACAGTTGATCTGGTAACTGAGAAAGCTAGTAAATGACTAACATTCAAGTAGTGAAAATGACATGAATATACTCGACAAATGAATGATTTAAATTCTGGGCAAAATGGAGCAAGACAGTGTGAGACTTCATCAAACAACTCAGAATGGCATGCAATTTTAAAATTATGAATTATTTATACCTGGAATTTTCCACTTAATGTTTTTGGATTATAGTTGACTATACTTTCTGAAATTACAGAAAGTGAAACTTTGGATAAGGAGGGACTATTGTAATGGTTTGCTTCTAAGTGTTTCTTTGCATTTTAAAAAGTAATTCTGCATTTATTCTTTCATTAAATTCTGACTATTACTAAAATAGACTCAGTGTCCTTAGTCCATTCAGACTGCTAAAACAAACTGCCTTAAACAACAGGTAATTTTTAAACAACAAAACTTTGCTGAGGTTGGAAAGTCCAAGATCAAGGTACCAGTAGATTTTGTGTCTGGAAAGAACTTGCTTTCTGCTCCATAGATGTTGCCTTGTTGCTGTATCCTTTTGTGGTGAAAGGAGCAAGGAGCTTCCCCAAGCCTCTTTTATAGGAGAGTGGAGCCAATATTAGGTTCACATTAGGTTCCAACATGTGAATTGCTGGTAGGGGATTCTAACAAGTATTCAGACCATACCAGTCAGTGGGGCTTATTTATATGAGCAAAATTTCAAAAAAAGATAAGGGTAGAGGAATATCTTTTTATCTTTCAAAAGTAACCTTGAGTATCAGGTCTTGTTAAGAGACTTCCAATTCCCTAGGAAAAAGTATTTATTTACTCCACTTATTCTAACCCTCAACCATGCCCTGGAGAGATATCTCTCACGATACTTCATTGCTCTTTTTGTTAGCTTGCTTTTCCTATCTAATAACTTGTAAGTGTCTTGAATCTAGAATCAAGAGGCTTATTAATTAAGCACATATCTAATGACAACATGTGCCAGACATGTGCTATGTCTATAAATACAATAATCAAGAAGACACACATCCTTCCTTCAAACACATCTAGTCCAATGATGCGATAGTTAAATTAAGAAATTATCACCATGTAGATTAAAATGAATGTGTTATAACAAAGGAAATACTATTCAGCTGAGTGTATAGTCTCAATGAAACTGAGTCTTGGAAGAACTGACATCTGATTTAATTCATGAAGGAAGATAAGGAGTAGCCAAGAGAGTGCGGAGGGTCAATCAGGTTAAATTACAAGCTAATGTTAAACCATCGAGCTTTGGGGAACTGTATACAAGAAGTCAGGTGGAATGGGCAGAGACTAGTTGGAAGGTGGAAGTGGGGCCAGATTTGGGTGGTTTTTGTTGGGCATGTTAAAAATACTGAATGTGGTTTTAGAAGTCAAGGAATTTACTGAAAAAAATGTAGGCAGGTCAATCGAGTGTCGTCGCTTAGAAAAGCGACGATGACAGTGGTCTGGGATAGATTAGAAAAGGCTGGATCCTACAATAGCAAGGTGAGAAATAAACCTGAATAAGGGAATAATGTGTTATTAGAGAAAGTTGAACAAATTTTTAAATATATGAAGGACCTAGAAATAATAGAACCTGGTGACGAATACGCACATATTAGAAGTTAAAAGGGAATCATGAGTGACCTTGAAGATTCTGGCTTAGGGAACTGAGCAGATGGGAGTTTTATTCATAAAAAAGGGGTAGGAGAGAAAGAACATGTTTGAAGGATGGGGAGGAAATAGGAAGTATCACTTTGGATATGTTGAGTGTTTAGATAGTCTTTGGAAATTCAAATGGAAATGTCTAGATGGATTTACCATTCTGGACCTCAGAAGACTTACCTGTTAAGATGTAAAGATTGTGGTGTACTCAAATCCATTCAACAAATATGTACTGAATACTCACTGTGCATGTGCAAGATTATTTTAGTCAGAGACAGAGTCGAATCTAAGATTTGGTAATCAGATGTATAAAACAAGAAGACTATAAAGAATCTTAGAATACCAGAATTTATGATAAGGGCAGATGAAAGCTAATTCAAAGTAGACCAAGAATAAAAGTTGAAAAGGACAGGGATAGAACCAGGTTAGCAAGGAATAGAACAGGGTTAGCAAGTCTAGAAACCATAGTAAATTTTTAAATTGAAATACTTGTGACAAGGGACAGGGTTAGGAGGATAGAAGTCTTGTACTGACATGGATAATTGGATAATCTGGAACATTTTTAATTCTCACTGGAATGTGCCCTTGTGAATTTTGTCTTTCTGTGCCCGAATTTTTTTTTTTTTTTTTTTTTTTTTTTTTTTTTTTTTTTTTTTTTTAGTTTTTTTGTACCAGGGATTATACCCAGGGGTGCTTACCCACTGAGCCACATCCCCAAACTTTTTTAGTTTGTGTTCTAAGACAGGGCCTCACTAAGTTGCTGAAACTGACTTTGATCCTCCTGCCTCAACCTCTCTAGTCACTGGAATTACAAACATGCACCATTGCACTAGCTGTGCCTGACTCATTTCACTTAATTTCCTTCAGTTTCATCCCTGTTTTCTAGCATTTATTTCTGTAACCTCTGCTTTTACAACATTTTTATTCCATAGCAAATACCCATTTTCAATATTGGAGTATTAATGACTAAAATAAAATGAAAATGAAATAAAATTATGTGTTTTCTATTACCCAATTACTATAAAATGTAAAGAAGTAAATATATATATAAACTTTGAAAAAATCAAAAATCAACAGTCTGTAAAATATAAAGAATATGTCCGCTTGTCTATTTTTAATTCTAAAGAGTAATCAGCAATTTTCACCTTTTGTTGAAACCAAGTCAGCTATACAGATACAATTTAAAATAGCAAAACTAATATCACAATTGATTTTCCTTTGTGGTTTCATCATTTGAACTCTTCCATCTCCTCTACTAGACATCATTTGATTTTTTTTTTTTTTAGGAGAATTTTTTCTAGCATTCCTCTTCTTTCAGTGCTGCCTTGTGTTTCAGTCTGCCAAGCAATTCATAAAATCAGTTCTTTTGAATACCAGCCTCTGAAGGTTCTTCAAACTAAAAATAAATTTATTATAACTAAATAAGTTCAACATATGCAGTATAAAATAGCTCACTCACTAGAAGTTCTACAAGAAAAGAAAACTGTAGTTTGCTAAAATTCGATATTTTTTAAACTTAATTGATTACACAATTCTTGAAAAAAAAAAAATCATGTACCTATCACGTTTGGGGGCATTCTTTGGAACTCTTGCCGCAAATGGTTGCTGAAAGCGTCTGCACACATTACTAATCTCTGAATGATGTTAACTGAAAGTGTCTTAAAATGTTGGCCCTAGTTTATAATGGATAATTTTGAAAGTCAAATCATTCATAATATAAAGGAAGGACTCTGTAATTATGGCATAATGGGTGATGGTGAAGCTATTTGGAGCTGGACATGGTGACACATGACTGTCATCCCAGCAACTAGGGAGGCTGAGGCAGGGGGATCCCAAATTGGAGGCCAGTCTCAGCAACTTAGCAAGGCTCTGTCTTAAAAAGAAAAAAAAAAAAAAATGACTAGGGATATGGTAAAGCATCCTGTGTTCAATCTCCAGTACCAAGCAAACATAAAAGGATATTTGCAGTTTGGTGGTGATAAAGGGATTTGTAGGTAGGAGCTTGATTCAGGACTTTCAAATCTCAGTCATTGCTACTCTACATAAGCATAAAATAATTAACTCCAGATTATAGATGGAGAAATTAAAGAATAGGAGTAATTGCCTGAAGTTACTCTGATATATAAAAATCCAGTGTACTCCTGTGTACTCTTTTTTTCTGTATATCTTTCTTAACAGTATTACTAATGGATAAGAATATAGAAAATATTTACGTTTGTATTCCAATATACATGTCTCTCAACAAAATAGGTAGCTACTATTTGAAGGTCAAAGTTAGGAGCAGCCCAACAACAGCTTTCTTGTGTGATGTTATTTCCCCCCACCAAGCTAATAATCAGGATTTAATTGTAATTTCAGGTGGCATCTGCTTATTTCAAAGACTTTCACCTGCTGCTATTTGGAGTCATCTGTTTAGCAACGTCAATAGAAAAATGGAATTTGCACAAGAGGATTGCTCTGAGGATGGTGATGATGGTGGGTGTGAACCCAGCACGGTAAGTACTGTGCTTACTCCTTCCAGTTCACATTCTGAACAGACAATTTCTGTTGCAAATAACCAAATAAGAAATGCACAATCAAGGGAATAGCTTTTGGATTTTTTTTTTTCCTCTGAAAATATGAAAGTGAGACACAATGTGCTTGAGTTGTAGGAGGGGAAAGAAACAACAACTTTCCTGTCACCGCAGGTCTAATTACAGTGAGATTGGAATAAATGCACATGACTCTCTCACATTTAATGCACCATTGGAGTCAAAGATGAGAGAAGCCTTGAACTTCAACAGGCAAGATTGATAGACTTCAGAGTAGATTTTATTCCTATCTTGTTTATTTGGTGATTACACATTCAGAACTTGTTCAAGAGCATCCTTTATCAACAGGGAGGATGTTAAAAACCAAAGACAAAGACATTACTGGCAAAATACAAATGTGTGCAGAAAAATTCCAAGGTGAACACTTTTTCTTTTAAATCCACTGTTGCAAAGTAAAACAATCAATTAGGAACATTCATCTATAGAATGCAAAATCACTCCTTTGACTGATTTTAGCCTCACTGAAATGAATGTGTTTTTTTTCATTAAGTGAATTAGCTATTTTGATTTTATTCCATCTCCTGTTAAGAACATGAATGTAAACTAAAGAAAATTTCCAGTGTCAGAATCATTTGCATAATGATATTTTGCTTTAAAGCCTTAGGTGGTTTTTTTTCCTTCTCATCTTTCTTTGGAAAATAGGAAAATTTTATTGACTTCAGTTGCATAATTCCTTCTAGGGCATAGCTACACCTGTGTTTATCATTTATGGAACAAATTGTTTTGCTAAATGCAATAGATATACATATATATGTGCATAAATATATATATATATATGACTCATACCAAACAAATTGGAAAAAGTTACTAAAAATTATATAACATACATATACATGTATAAAGTATCTCAGCCTTAAAATGAAATGATGTTCTATGCCTTTTAGGTACTATAGAAATGTATCTTTTCCTTGACCATCTGGTCTCTGCCCCAGGGGAGGAGATAATGTGCTGCACAGTAGGTCAAACGTCCTAACCATTATGTCACTAAGTGACTTTTCAATTTAGGGCATTTTCACCAGAAGCTATACCTCATATTGACCTTTCTTTATTAGGAAGATCACACACCTTATATATACCATAAATTTAAAAGTGTATCTAGATTTTTTTTGAGAATCATTTCTTATTCAACTTTCTAAAAAGTCCTTTTACTACTTCTTTTACAAAATAAAGGAAATAGAAACACAGAAAATATTCACCATACCTGAGTCTGAAGCATAGTGCCTAAATTGTTCTTGTAAATCTAGTTTAAAAGAGAGTTAGAGAACATTATAAATGGTTTCTGAGTGATTTTCTAGGGCTTCCTACTCAAAAGAGATCATGCTTTTCCCCAAGTGTGATGGTTTAAAATCCTAAAGTCTTAGGTATGTTATATTTAAGGATCAACTACTCTACAAGAGAAGAGAAAGTAATAAATTCTGTTCCTGACAACAGGAAGGACTGTCAGATTTAGGAAAGCATAAGTAATAGAATCTACAGAAAATTCTGCAACCTCATTTTAACCAGTGACTTTAACTATTTTCTCCATCCACCATATATTATTGAACCAGAAGAGTGAACAAGTAAAGAGAAATATCAATCTCTCCTTGTTCTTATATCCTTCCAGCACACATACTAATTAACAGAAAAATGCCCCCAAAATAAAAAAAAAAAAAAAGTTAAGGGACCCTAAATTCCAAAGTCGGTTGCAATTCCATCTTACTTGTATCTGAAGGTGTCATCTGTAAAGAGTATTCATGTATTATTGTGGTATTAAAGCTGTTAGGCACATACTGAATTGCTCTTTGGTATAAGTTTAGTCATTTTCTTTTCTGTTTTTTGGAGAAAGGATTTTTATGGTTCCCTAGGAGATAGATCCCTTGAAAACTCCACTCTTATGTGTGTTACTTTGATTTCGATCTGGATATGACTGTACTCAGAGTTCACCCTCTGGGATGAAACGTAACTTTCCACATTTTTAAACATTTAACCCCCAACCGTGAGCAGTATCTTTTACAATTAACTAAGAGCCTCTGAAGACAGAGCCGGGATCCACATGACACTCTCTCGTTGCAGGCTGACGCTGGGGTTCATGAGCAGCACAGCCCTCCTCTCCATGTGGCTTAGCAACACCTCTACTACTGCCATGGTGATGCCCATTGTGGAAGCTGTGGCACAGCAGATCATCAGGGCTGAAGCAGAGGCTGAGGCCACGCAGATGACTTATTTCAATGAATCTGCCAACCATGGACTGGAAGTTGACGGTATCACGATGACGTGGCCACAGTGGGGTCTAGTCATCTGGGCAATAGGCATACATTCAAGAATCCTGGGTTACACTTTGAATTAACTATCCACATATGCATGATTTGAATTTAATCTTCCTCTTTCTATAGTCCTTAATAACTCGGCAAAGAAATTACATTATGCAAATATTTTACCTTAAATTATTTGTTGAATTTCTATTCTCTGGCAAAAAGAGGGAGAATGCCTTTTCAACCATCCAGTCAATTCAATGTAACACTCTGTCGTGTCTCTATCAGGAGACTTCCAGGTTAATTTTTCCCTTCCTAAAAATTACTTTCCTGCTTCATATTGGCAATCTTTAATCCTACATTCTAATTGGACACAACAGCAAATATTACTGTGATTATTTCTGGCTCTGATGAACTGCTCTGATGCAATGAAAAATGTAGGGGGAATGTTTGTGTTTATAAAATACTTTGTTAAGATGAATGCTGTATCAATATACGGTGAATTTGTTTATTTTTAATTTCTAGTAATTTTCCATTTTCTCATATACACATGCACACACACACACACTTGTGATAAAACACACCCAATGATAAAACCTCATTTAAATTGTTTTACTTAATGTTTTGCAGAAACTGTTATTGGACAGAAAACAAATAAGAAAGAGAAAACAAAACCAAGGTAAAGAATTCTGACGTTTTGATTAGGATTTTCCAAAATATATTTTAATAAGATTAAAACAGGGCCAATTTGTTTTTCAGGTGCAGTAATGACGCGGAGAAAATGTCAAGCAAGATGGATATGAAAAAGGTATATTGATTTTGATTTTTTCTAAATAATTATACATGGAAATTACATTAGAGCTGCAGTTGAATACATATGCATTTTAAGACATATTACTTGCTTCTTTGTCCAAAAAATACTTTGCCTGACTAAATCAAAGTGTGGTCTGATGGTTTGGTACTGCTTCAAGAATAGACTGAAATCACCATCCAGATAAGAACTACTTTAGACTCTGAAAATTAGCATCATTATTTTTTCTTTCTACTAGAATCAAGGTGATGGCAGTTAACCAATGTAGTTTTAAAAAATATAATTCTAGTCTCAGAATATTGTTTCATTTTCTTATTAAAATATCATTGACCCAATAACCTGATTTTCATAAGGAGCAATCTTATTCTTCCAGGTTATGAACTTAGAGCACTTATGTTCATGTAATTACAAATGATCATATAATTGGAGTGCTTCTATTGCCATCAAAAAATTCAACGTAGAACTCATGAGTTGTTTCTGTCAAATGCAGGTGAAAGAGTTGTACCCATTCTAGATATTAAAGGAAGGAAGGCGGTCTTTGTAAACTATCCCATAGAATTCATTTACCAGAATAAATCTAGGTTGCACTGGGAGCAATATATCTTGAGACCACTGTAAAATAATCCTGCATAGAAATAGTCCTTTGGTAACCATGACATTAAGAATAGGAGAGTGGGGCTTATGTTCCATCCTCAGGCTATCATGCATTAGCATGCAGCTCAATGGGGAAAAGAACACTCTCCTTGTTTACAGAAATTTTCAAGGAAAAGAGCAATTTCTATCTAAGGAGAAAAAAACCACGAAGATTAGTTTTAAATCATTACTTATATATAGACTAAGGATTTTTAAAGAGGCAAATAGCATATATATTTATTAAAACATTAGAAGTTCTTTTAAAAAATTAAAAATCAATAGTCAGCCAGGTATGTCACAGAATAATGCATTGGAAATGCACTTCAAAACTATCCTGAAAATTGTCATGTCTGAATAGAAAGAATATATATATGCACTGTAATTTTCTTGTAATCACCTTCAGAAAACTAATTTTCTGGCATGATGCCTACATTTTGAGTCAAGGTCCTTTAAACTGATTTGATATTCAATTCTGTCCGGAGAATTTTAGGAAGGTCTGTTGACGAAAAGGTCCACTCTATTGTAAGCAGTTCAAGGTCTAGTGGCAAATATGGACTTTAAAAACAAGTCCGACATAAATACAACAGAAGCTGGCACAGAGACCACATCTTTCAGAAGCAGGAGAATCAGTTAAATCTGAGCACACTGTGAAGACACTGAGTCTGGAAAGATGATAGAGTGGGCAAGCAAACGAATGCAAATCCCATGAGAACAGGCACATGTCTATTTTGCCCTGTTATAGACAGACCGGAGCACATTCTATTGCCTGACACAGAAAAGGTGCTCAATAGATATTTACCAATGAATAAGTGAATGCAAAGCATGAGAGAGGGGTAGACATTCTAATTAGAGAGTACATCTCATTCAATGACCCAACTCTGTAGACAGCAGGCTTTCCAGAAACTTCTTCAGGACAGGTGCTAGAGGTGAGCTGTGCATTGAGTGCAATGGTTGAATAGATTGGGTCAAATTAAGGACTACTCTTCATGCAATGCAAAAGAGTTTTACAGTTCATTTTATGGAAAATAGGGAGTCTGGAAATTTGTGGGCAGCACAACATCTGCCTTCAGGAATCTCACTCTGTTAACAATGTTCAGGCAAAGGGGATATAGGCCCCTGAGCTTTTTGATTAATCAGGCACTAGGGATGAAGAAGAGGAAGGTGTAGAAAATGCCTCCATTGTTCTAACCTAGGTAATGGTAGACTGAGATACAATAGATTAGGATAGGAAAGGCAGAGGCCAGTTAACTTTTCCATGGAGAACAGTAAGATAATTTGGTTGCATTTTAGGTAATGAAGATTTGATCTGAGTTAAGGAGTAGAAAGCAAGACTGACTGCCAATCCAACAGCTTTTCTAGAACCCAGCACTTAAAAATTCAGCTTTATATAAAAGAAAAGTTAAAGGACTTTTTTTTTTTTTTCTGTAAAAAACTGGTTTTTATAAGAGGTTGCACAAAAGGATTATTTTGTGTATAGTACTTTAAGATATGTTTTGATTTTTAGCAATTATAACTCTCTTTTTAGGAGTAAACTTTACAGTTTATGTTGTGATTATAATGAACTGCACCTGTTCTTTGCCAGGTTTACTAGGTATTTTAACACTATGAGATTATACAGAAAAAACTGCAATTTATCTAGCTATAAAATATAAAGGACATTTACATTTATAATGTTTTGGTCTTCTGTCATGTTTGAGTGGATAGGGTATTCTACTTAATCAAAATAAATCCTATGTAGTTTCACTTTGAACTTGACATACAGGCCAAAGGAGATCTAAATATTACTTCCTGTTGGGGGAGAGTGATTTAAAGTATATTTCAACAATGATGTAAGGTTTAGATTTTTTTTGATAATTTGCACCATTTTGTCATGTTCCTTCCAAAAAAATGAATTTGATTTCTAGTGAAAACTGCAATTGAATCACCATTTGCTTAGTACAAGGATATTTCTTTAATCCAAATCCCTGAACAAATCCAATTAAATAAATCCAAGATGACTAATAACTTTACATCATTTTTTGAAAATTATATTTCTTTCCAAGGACAATGGTATACATACTGATCCAGATGAAGTTTGTTATGTGGTAAACTGAAAGTTCCCAATAAGTACAAGAAAATTAAGAATTACACCTAAATAAATTTAAATCTACAATAACAATAATATTGGTAAAATATATATATACATACATTTAACATTTGCTCAAATGCTTCCTTGTTGACGAGGCCTGCTCTGACTTCCCTATTTCATTGTGGTTGCCATATCTGGCACCCCTCCTCCTACTGTCTCTGCCCAGCTTTTTCTAAAGCACATCTCTATCACCTTCTTATAAACTGTATAGTTTGTTTAATTTCTTTTTATTTTGTTTATTGTCTGTTTCCTCCACCAAAACAGAGTTCATTCACTTATTATGTATCTTAAATATCTGAAACAGTGCCTGACATAAATAAACTTTTAGTAAATAATTGCTTAGTGAGTTGATAATTTTAGATATTTTCTCTAATTGAGATTATCCCTGCAATATATATATATGTATGTATGTATATATATATATATGTATATATATATATATATATATATAAACTATAATAAGAAAAGAAGCAAGTAGATAAAGGTTTAAAGATAAAACTATGGCTTGTATTAATTTTATTGTAGGTGGAAAGATAAAAAATGGTTTGGAGCTCAAATTTGTCACCCTGAAAATTCTTGTCAGTGGAACTACAGAGTTTTCATGCAGATGATAGGAATGATCATTTGCTGCTGCTCCTGCTGCTAAAGGTGATAATGATCATGTGTTGCTGTTGAAGATGATAGATATTCAGTAGTGTCTCAGATTCCTGGAAATTATTTAGGAGAATTCATATCTAAGAGATACATTCCTATCCTACACGTAAAAAGAGATGTTTTCCATGACTCACTATGTGACATGGCAAGAACGCTAACAGGGCTTCCTACTGGTGTCTGAAAAAAAAGTGGTGGATAGATACATAGTCCATCAATCCTATACTACTCTCTGAAAATAGCTGAAGTGATTTTAGAGAGGAAAAGGAACTGGGAAAAGAAAGGATGACCTCGAAAGAATACTGACAGTACATGGGGGAATCTATATATCAGCTAGATAAATAGATTAGCCATCATTCTTATGTTTCCATGAGACATGAGCTCTAGGTATCCAAAAACCAATTTGCAGATACCAAAAGAGGAATCACATTACTAATTCTTTCCCCCCCAAATAAACCTTAGTGTCATTCAAAAAGACACCTCAGAATTTTACTCTAGCTCAATGTCTAAACCTCCAGGCATCTTCAAATGAAAGAAACTGGAAAATCAGTATGCTTTTAATGAAAAATCTGAGATAATTGTTTTTCATTCATCTAATATAATTTGGTGTTCCTCAAAGGGAAGAGTTCAAAGAAAAATATCTTTGGACAAATTTCAGCTTGTTTTTTATTAAGTGCTATTTATTTGGGGGTGAAAATGCTTATTGCAAGAATTCAAGGGGCCTGGTAAGTACAGCAGTGAGCATGTTCTTAATATTAAGAATGAGGGACATTAGTTTTGCCAAATAAGGAGAAAGCAATTACAGAACATCAGGCCCTTAGAACAAATATGGAAAAAATTATTTTAGCTTGGATTACAGAGGTACTATAGGCAAGTATTTTCTTATTGATTACTCTTCCCTTTTCCTAGATTGGGTGAAATTCAGTGACAAAGTCCCTTTCAGTGTCACTCAGTCTTCACTTGACACAACTCAGACATCTCCTTCTACTCAACCAAATCCTGTTGTTCAGAGACAGTGTTTATAGATGAGATAAGCAGGGAAAGAGAGTGAGACTACCATACACCTTTTAAGAATCATAGCGATTTGCTAAAATTTTGTTGAGAATTTTTGCGTCAATGTTCATTAAGGATATTGGTCTGAAATTTTCTTTCCTCGATGTATCTCTGTCTGGTTTAGGTATCTGGGTGATATTGGTTTCATAGAATGAGTTTGGGAGGGTTCCCTCCTCTTCTATTTTATGGACTACTTTGAGAAGTATTGGAATGAGCTCTTCTTTAAAGGTTTTGTAGAACTCAGCTGAGAACCCATCTGGTCCCGGACTTTTCTTTGTTGGTAGACTTTTGATGACCTCTTCTATTTCATTGCTTGAAATTGATTTATTTAAGTTGTTTATGTCCTATTCGTTCAGTTTAGGTAATTTATATGTCTCTAGAAACTTGTTGATGTCTTCGAGGTTTTCTGTTTTGTTGGAGTATAGATTTTCAAAATAGCTTCTAATTATGTTTTGTATTTCACTCGTGTCTGTTGTCATATTTCCTTGTTCATTCCGAATTTTAGTAATTTGAGTTTTCTCCCTCTTTCTCTTTGTTAGCGTGGCTAAGGGTTTATCAATTTTGTTTATTTTTTCAAAGAACCAACTATTTATTTTGTTAATTTTTCTGATTGTTTCTTTTGTTTCAATTTTGTTGATTTCGGCTCTGATTTTAACTATTTCCTGTCTTCTACTACTTTTGGTGTTGGTCTGCTCTTCTTTTTCTAGGGCTTTGAGCTGTAATGTTAGGTCGTTTATGTGTTGATTTTTACTTCTTTTATTGAATGCGCTCCATGAAATAAATTTTCCTCTAAGTACTGCTTTCATAGTGTCCCAAAGATTTTGATATGATGTTTCTTTGTTCTCATTTACCTCTAAGAATTTTTTAATTTCCTTCCTAATATCTTCTGTTATCCATTCATCATGTAATAGCATATTGTTTAATCTCCAGGTGTTGGAGTAGCTTCTGTTTTTTACTCTTTCATTTATTTCTAATTTCAATCCATTATGATCTGATAGAATACAAGGTAGTGTCTCTATCTTCTTGTATTTGCTTACATTACCTTTGTGGCATAATATATGGTCTATTTTAGAGAAGGATCCATGTCCTGCTGAGGAGAAAATGTATTCGCTCTTGATTGGATGGTATATTCTATAAATGTCCGTTAAGTCTAAATTATTGATTGTGTTATTGAGATCTATGGTTTCTTTGTTCAGTTTTTGTTTGGAAGATCTGTCCAGTGGTGAGAGAGGTGTGTTAAAATCACCTAGTATTATTGTGTTATGGTCTATTTGGTTTCTGAAACTGTGGCATATATATACAATGGAATATTAGTCTGCCATGAGGAATGACAAAATTATGGCATTCACAGGCAAATGGATGAAATTGGAGGATATCATGCTAAGTGAGATAAGCCAATCTCAAAAAACTAAAGGACAAATGATCTCGCTGATAAGCAGATGAGGACATATGGGGGTGTAGGAGGGGTTAGTGTTAGGGTTAGGGTTAGGTTTAGGGTTAGGGATAAGGAGGGTGGTAAGAATGGAGGAAGAAAGGAATGTATAGAGGGAAAAGAGGGGTGGGAGGGGAGGGGGGAAGGGAAAAAATAACAGAATGAATTAAACGACATTGCCCTATGTAAATTTATGATTTTTAATTAAAATAAAAAAAAGAAAAAGAAAAAAATAAAAAAAAAGAATCATAGCAACAGTTCACAGATGAGACCTCTCTTTAAATTTCAATTTTGATTGACATCAAAGACTTAGTTTGATTGATGGCAATACTTTATTGTGTTTCCATAAACATTTTTATTAAAGAAATTATTAACTATTGATGATATATTATCTCTCATGTATCTTTAGTTTTGCAAATTAAAAAAATGTAGTTCTTCACATTCTATGTTATTGAAATATTATTTAGCCAATAGCATGAGCTTAGCCATGTTGGAAGCATCCATACTTTAATCTATCCATACTATAAACTTCCCACCCTACATAGCTTATTTGAAAACTGTATGTTGTTTCTTAAAAATCTGATCAAGGTATTCCTATGCATCTTCCAGAGGTATTTTCTTCTTTTTTTTTTTTGGGTGCTGGGGGATTTGAACCCAGAGCCTCATGCATGCCAGGCAAGCACTTTACCACTGAGCCACATCCCCAGCCCAGAGGTATTTTCTAGTAAAGGAACTTGTTTATTTTGTCCCAAAATTTTTATGTATTTTAATTATGAAATATTTTATAACTATGCACACCATAAAATGTAACAGTATTTTAAAGAATAATAAAATGAATAAAATGGTTATATACCATACTTCAGCTTAATAGAACATAACAATTTCTAGAAATCTCCGTGAACCTTTATCTGATTCCATTTCCTTTCTCACACAATCACCTCTACATTCTCGCAAAGATAGCCACATTCCAAAATTTTGTATTAATCAATTTCTTGTTTTCTTTTTGGTTTTACCACTTATACTGTTTAGGGCGTGGATTTTGCCATGGCAACAAATACCTGAAACATCAAAAGTTTCAATAAGCTAGAAATATGCTGGTATCATGGCTCCTTATCAGAATGACCCTGGCTCTTTCTGTTTGTACTTGGCATCCTCATTATTGAACCCTTTGGTCCAAAATGACTGTCCTATCTCTTCCTATCTATTCAGGAATCAGCTAACAGGCCCAGCAAAGACAAAAGTATAGGACATATGTAGTTAGGATTTCTTTTCTTATTCCCCTGGCTTTAGGAATATTATGATTTTCCACTTCTGCTT
Organism: Sciurus vulgaris; assembly: GCF_902686455.1. Taxonomy (NCBI): domain Eukaryota; kingdom Metazoa; phylum Chordata; class Mammalia; order Rodentia; family Sciuridae; genus Sciurus; species Sciurus vulgaris. The sequence continues at coordinate 30,433,587 of NC_136468.1, forward strand.
GAATTAGATGTAATTTTCTAGGAATTCATGCCAAAAATACCCAGCTATTTCTTTTGTCTACTTATCTATTTAACTTGTATAGTACTTAGGTATGTTTTAATTTGAAATATTTTTACTCATGCTTTTAAACATTTATCCAAGTAATCTTTTCAAAAATATTTTTATTTTATTAATCTTACAAGTCTTGTCAAAGACCCAAATGTACGTCAGAGAATGTCTTTTGGTGTTAAACCCTAAGTTTCTGTCTAAATAGAAAGGTCTTTCTAATTTTCAAAATATGTTTTTGTGGTTATGGAGTGCTAGGTTGACTAATATTTTCTTTCTACATTGAGATATATTTCTATTGGCTTTTTTTTTTTTCTGTGAGTAGTTAGCAAGCTGACAGTTAAAGTACTACTCTTTTGTAAGCAATCTTTTCTCATTGATTAAAGATTTATGTGTGTGTGTGTTCTAGAATTTCATTTTGATAAACATAAAAATATATTCCTTCCGACTCTGTTCATCAATCTTTTCCAACAATTGTTGAGAATTCTCGGGTGTCATTTCTTACTCTTCAATTTCCTAGTTGTCCTTATTCTTTCCCTCTGGTTTCCAATTAAATCCATATGAAGCGTTCTCACTTTATCTTCTAAGATTATTGACATCTCTTTTTATTTTCATTCTCCTTGTCTTGCTGGATTGAATTATCCATAATAACTTGGATTTATCTTCCAGTTCAGTTATTCTCTCTGAAGCTATTTCTATTTTGTTTTGCCTATTCACTGGGTGTTTAAATTCCATTTGTCTCTTTTTAAGATTTGCTTGATAATTTCACCATCTCTTTCTCTGTGCTAATATTTTCAATCCCTTTTCTAAATTAATTAGACATAAATAAATTTCTTATGTTTTGTATCTAGTAACTGGAGCGCTGATGTCCTTGTTGTCTCTCTCTTTGACCATTTTTGTTTTCTGATGGGTCTCATTTTGTTGTCTTATTTCCTCAAATGTTTTGTGCTAGTTGAAATGCTCGTTTTTTTTTTTTTTTTTGAAATTTCTATGGAAATTATTGAATTCCTGGGTTGCAACCGCATGTAAGAAGTTTTAGTTATATTATTGTTTTTCTTTCAATACCCAGGTGATGCCACTTTATGCTAAAAGTCATGCTCACACTTGGAATTTTCAGAGGACTTCATATTTTCCCTTAACTTAGTCTGACATTTCCTTGCCCTCTATTTCTGTAAAGTATGCCAGCTTTTTGAATGTTTTTCCATGTGATTCACTCCTCACAGTTGACCTTGGGCATTATGTTCCATTACAAATTCTCCTTGCAGCAATATAAACTGAAACCCTCACGTATAAACCTTCTTTATCACTCTCTTATTTTAAATTGCCTAGTTGTACTTTATTTGGAGTCAATACAGATTCCTTACTTTTGTATTAGTTCAGTGATGCCTTTTAGAAGATGATTTTAATATTTTAAATAGCATTTTGTTTATCAGAGTATCTGATTTGTCATAATTCTGAATCAATAAATCTCCTATGTTATCCATATAACGATTTCAGTCAGTTTTACCACTACAGAAAGAATAAGGTTTTCTTCAGTGTGTTGTGTGTGTGTGTGTGTGTGTGTGTGTGTTGTGTTTAGTTAAGAAACTGCTGCAAAGGAAGCTTGTTAATAGTTAACATTTAGGGTAACACCATTTTGTAAATCAATCCTTGATTTAATTATTTTCAATATTGCTGAAAGAAATATAGCTTTATGAAGAGTTCTTATGCCTTGAATGCTAAATTTTAAATATCTTCATTCATCTTACTCTTACTATATAAGTTGATATCCCAATTCACAATATGTCACATAGTTCTTTAATAACTACAGTAGATATAAATCCTATTCCAAAGAGTCTCCTTGATCATTTAAATTTTATTACAGCCCCTCTGTGTTGTTCAGTTTATTACTGCACAGATCTCCACTAGATCTTCATGAAAAGCTCACACCGGGGGGAAGGGAAGAATCTTCTCTTAACGTTTTCTTGTGTTTTATTTGTGTATTAGTTTCATTTTGTGATTTTGTCAGAGAAAGAATATTCTTATAGAAGTCATTTAAAACCTTGTGCATTTTATGGGAAGCTTGATTTAATTAGAAGTAATTAACATAATCCGATATCTGTTTAACTGAGTGCATGGAAATTCAATATTGCAAACAAGGGAGAAAGGGACCCAGTGTCTCAATACCTCTGCACCCTCTGGAGCTTCTACACTTTCCTCCCCTTTATTCTTTACATCATCCACCAACATATGAGTCTATCATAAAGGCTCCAAGGTCAATCTATGCATTAGTTATTAGTAAAGATTTAATTTCTTGGTTTTTAAATTAAAATATACAAATTGCATCTTCCATTAAGATGGTTAATTAAACAGGCCCATTTACTTCCCTTTTATTCTGACTATCCATTAATACAAGAACAATAAACTTTTTAAGTCACAATCACAATTATATAAATATCGAGAGAAGAGATGGCAATGAAATCATTTTGGAAGTTAGAAAGTAAAAATATGGGTATAAAAAGATTCAGCTATCTATGGACATGAATACTAAATCAGTATTAAGGAAACACAATAAATAATCAAATTTACATAGCAGCAGCCTTCAAAGTTTTTAAAATGTCAGAAAGTGGGAGTTAGAAAAAATTTGCTTATGGAGCACTTAAATCCCCACATGTCTTCCCAAACTCCACATGGATGCCACTCCTCCTCCTCCACCAAACAGAAGTCTAATCTTTAGACGTGCAAAAAGGGTAAGGAGAACCAGACAGCGTTCTGGGTCCAGGAAGAATATCACAGTTAGAGCTGGGGCTCTGAGTGAGGGCTCACTTGCTGAATGTCATGAACCCTGCCTTCTGGTCCACTCCTCCCTGTAACCAGGTCACTGCCCTCCAGGTGTCAGCAGGCAGCAGATCAGGAGATTCTTCCCTGGGGAATGCACTCAGCACCAGAGAAATAACAAAAACATACTGACATTAGAATTTTTCAAAAAACAGGCCAGTCAGACAATACCCAGTGAAGTTCACAGCCAACAAATTCCAAAAAACATGTACAGCATCTCAAGCAAGTTTTCACTGCCTTAAATGTGAGCAAAAATTCCTGGATACCTGAAGAAAGCCTCAGGCATGAAACAGTCCCAAACAAACAAAAAGAAAACAGCTACTTGCCGGAAACAGTGTCTATGCAAGAAGATGAACACATGAGAAAAGAAAATACCATTATTCAATGCAGAGAAGTAAATGAAGAAATTGCATTCATAAAATACAAATAGCATTCTATAAAAGAAACAAGAAGATGAAAATGTAAAATATATAAATAACATGATACACAAATATATAAAATACAAATCTGAAATGCCAAGATGAAAAAATAAATGAATGAAAAATTCAGTAACAAAACACAGAGAAACAAGATTAAGAAAATAATAGGAGTTTTAGGAAAAGAACAGAGAAATAGAGGATTTCTTGAAAATGCATGGAATTTTCCATGATAAAAGAATATAAATTCTATCATTAAACACCTACTGGGTGTCTGCAAAATGGATGAAAAGTATGCACACGGGGCAGGTCTATTTGAAATCTCTGAACTTTCAGAATACCATGGGTAGAGAGGGGACCCTAAAAACTTTTAAAAGGGGGAAAACTAATTCCTTTAAAAAGACACAAAATACTGAATGCTGAATACTTTTCTGCACAACACTTCTCTGCACAACACTGGAAACTCAGAGACCTAAGAAGAAAATGCCTTTAAAATCCTGAGTAACATTTATTTCCAGCCTGTAATCAATGTGCAGCTAAAATAGCAAAAGAATAAGAGATTGTACTAACATCTATTTAGCTTTTTGTAGTTTTGGGGGTGGAAAGGGGAGAAATGACAAGTTTTAGGAGAGGCAAGGAAACCCTGGAAGGAATGTTGCCTAGTCAATGAAATTGGTAGACTATTTAATGTGGTTAAGGTATCCTATCACCTCATTGTTTTCAGAGAAGATCTAAGTAACTAGGGACTATCGGGGACGTATCTAGTGGTATGCACTTTAAAAACTAAGCAAGTGGGGGAGAGGACAGGAAAATACACACACACACACGCACACACACATAATATTATTTGATGATTTTAATAGCACTCTAGACAGCACACTGAAACACTGAACTCTGCTGTAAGTAAATTCATGGTTCTGTTATAATATCAAGATGATGGACACACACAAAAAATGAGTACATTCGGTGAAGGAAGCTCTGAAAGAATCTAAATGTACACCACCTAAGATAATGTAAAATCAGTTGTAATGCCTGAAACTGAGAAATCAAGATATGGCACATATGAATATTATTAAGGTAAATGCAAATAAACATCCAAAAATGACAAGCAGCTATTTTTGGCAAGGAGAAAATGGTTTAACAGAATCTAATGTCTTTTCTAATTATCCCTTCATAGTTATTTAAAATATAACTAGAAACCTTAATGTTTTCATATCACACTTAATTAAAGAGAATTATTTTTTACAACCCATGGAGATCATTTGTTTTGCCCAGGTTGATTCACCTAAGCACCAAAGTTGGAAATGTGTAACTTGCCATTAAAATCTGCAATTATGACCACCAGGTGGCAAAAGTGAGTTATAACTGGGCCTGTGGGATTTCTGTTCTGACATATGATGATGTCATAGGATTCTGCATTTGGTCATATTCTAGTCAAAAAATTTTCAGTTACTTGGAAGAAGATTTGGAAGGCATACTTGAAAAGTCTTAGATGTCGCATATGTGCATGGAAGAAGAATTAATGAGTGGCAGTATTGGAATTGAATAAAAATGCAGTAGGTTACAATTGTGGTAGAAGCATATTATTAAATGCAAAGTCTTAGATGTAGAGTTAAAAACTTACATGAGTAAAGGAAGGAAAAATTATAGCAGAGAAAAATTACTGAGAGGGAACTCATAAACATGAACTTTGGCTTCAAATGTGTGGTGACTAGCATCATTTTGTTCTCCTGAAAATTAGTTCTTTGTACAAGGTCCTCTCTAAATACCGATCTACTGTAAAGTCTCTGTTTCTTTTACATGTTGATAAACACTTTCTTATGATTGTAGACGATAAAAAATATATCCAGGTCAAATACCCTTAATAATTCCATTATTAAGAAATAACTATTGGAGCCCGGTATGGTGGTGCAAGCCTATAATCTCAGCCCCTTAGGAGACTGAGGCAGGAGGATCTCAAGTTCAAAGCCTATCTCAACAACTCAATGAGGCACTTTGCAACTCAGGGAGACCCTGTCTCTAAATAAAATATTTAAAATGGACTGGGGATCTTGCTCAGTAGTTAAGCACCCTTGCATTCAATCCCCAGTACAAAAAAGAAAAGAGAAGAAAGAAATAACTATCGGAAATATTTTGACATATGTATTTCATTTCGAGTCTATTTCTAGGCACATACAGGTATGTGGATATGCTTTTTGTTTTTAAGCAATTACATTCTGTATATTTAATTTCTCAGAAATCTCCTTACAGATTGCATGAACACTCTACCTATGACAATGTTCTTCTAGGATAAAATGCATACATACACATACACATACACACACATGCATGCATGCACACACATATACATAGGTGCACAACAGATTCCTCCTCTACTTTTTGAGAAATGTAGTGACTATTTCATTTTCCTGGTGTCCTATATGGGTCCTCAGGGTCAGGGTCTAAGTTTCTAATCTAAATTATTTATTTCAACCTGTTCTTGGGCTATGGCCAAATCCTTGGTCTTAGGTTGAAACTCCTGTCTGAGCAGAAGATTAAAGACTAATTTTCTGTAAAACTCACCTCTTTTTTTCATAATTTCAGCACCACTAGCCGACTCAATTAGTGGCTCATCTAGGGCTTACCTGAGAGCTGTATTTTTTGGCTCCGTACTCTCTACAGCTGTCCTCAATCTTTACTCCTTGCTTCAGTCTCATCTCTTCAACAAGTTCAGCCCAGCAATCACATGTCCTTGGCAAAAATAGTAAATCCAAACATAGGAGGCTCATGTTTATTGTCGACATATTAAATTGCGCATCTCCAGTTCCTCCTCAAGAACACCTCCTCTTAACTTAAATTTGCATTATTATCTTTTAATGTTACCATTTACTATGGAATTTGAATTTACTCTAAATTTTAATGCCTGCCTTAATCATACATATTTGCATAAACATCAATTTATGTGCAGTAACATTAATGTGCATTAGTCAGCGTATTAAAGGTGTTTGTATAGAAAAAGTATAGTAAATCCATAAGGAATTAATTATTTTCTGTTTTGATGTTTTTTATGTCTCTCAAGACATTTTAATCATGGTTTTATGTGTGTCTGTATGCAAATATTTGCAGGTCTGCTTTTATAAGTTATTCAATTTTTCTTTAACTGTATTCTTACAAATTAATGTCAATAAGAAATTATATACACATTACCTTTTAGATGTCCATTCTTATCAATTTAATAATATTCAAATTACGCATCACTTTTTGATTTGTGTTTGATGACTTTCCTATAGTAAAATATTTAATATGTAAGTGCTAAATTTCAGTTGTCATATTGTATCACTCATCAGAATTTTTATACTTATTTTGCCATTCTATTTACATACCAGTTTTGCAAGTTTTTAATGGAAATTTGTATCACATGGAAAATACAAATCATTTCCATGTAAAAAATATAAGACAAATGGAGACATTAGTAAATTTATTCCTTTTGGATGAAGAGTAGATACCTCTGGGGGTTGACCTTTAAGTTAATTACAAAAGTAAAAGGTAAATTATAATCCAAAGCACCATCCCTGCAATGCTAAATGTCGTTCCCAAACCCATGATGACTTTTAGGGAGTAGTAATTTTTTCCTTATTGTGATTTTGCCAAAAGATTTTACTGTGCCAGTGTTACAGAGAGCAGGCTTATCTGTATGGAGCAGACCAGTGATTCTATTCATTCTCCAGAAAAGAGAACCCTGTACTCCATTGACAGGCATGTAAATTGGTGTGGTCATTATGAAAGACACTATAAAGCTTCCTCAAAACAATAAAAATAGTACTACCATATGGTCCAGCAATACCACTCCTGGATATCCAAGAGAAATTAAAGCGCATAGCAAAGAACTATCTGCACCCCACATTCGTTACAGTACTAGTCACAAAAGCCAAGATACCGAAACAACCTGCTAACTTAAGGATGGATGGAGAGAGAGAATACTGTCTAGGTTAGTTTGATAACCTCCTCCTTGTGGGTTTCCTTGCCCCAATTCTTGCCCACTCCAGACCTACCCTACATACTACAGCCTTAAAAATTATCCAAATGTATCTAAAGTACATATTAACACCCATATACACACATGCACAAGACAACAAGTGTTCTTAAAAATTTTAAACACATTTGCATTTTTTTAAGGCTGCAATATGTGTGGCAGATCTGAAATAGGTAAGAATTGATGCAAGAGGTCTCATAAAGACCTTAATTGAGTAACCCAGGTCAGGGGTAAGGTTGACTTAGGCCACAGTGGCAGCAGTAGAAATAGAGAAAACTGGAGAGAGTCCACACATTTTTATGCAGATAAAATTGACAGAAACCAGTGAGATAAGGAAGTGAATGTTTTTAAGGAGAACAAGCAATGCGGCACAGTGACTGAAAGTGGACTCCGAAGCAAGACTACAGGGTTTCAGAGTCCAAGTCTGCCATTTTAGGCTCTGTGACCCTGGAAAATTCATTTAACTTCTCTGTGCCTCATGTCATTTGTAACATGGTATAGTGGTATTACCCACTTCACTGTGTTATAAGAATTAAAATTTTTATCTGATTTTAATTTAGTATGTTTGTAGCATACTAAAGAACCACATAGTGCTTGTTACTATGGTGATGCTAATGCCATTGGCTTGTATAGGTAAATATGAAGAACTGGGTTTGAAGAAGGAACTCATGAGTTTTGTTTTGAATATTTTTGGATTGGAGTTTCATTAAAGGCATTCAAATTATATTGAACAGTCAATTGGATATATGGGTCTAGAAGGAGTCTGGGCTGAAGACAGAGTTTGGTGGTCTAATATGTCACTAAATCAGTGAAAACATGGTTTTTAAAGGAGAAACACTAGAATAAGAAGAGACAGATGACTATAACATATTTCTGAAAACATTTAGTTTTAAGGAAAAATAAAGAAAAAGGCATTGTCAAAGGAGATGAAGTTAATAATCAGAGATACAGAAGAAAAACCAGTAGAGTGAGATTTTATAGAAACCCAGAGATTACAGTGGGAAAAAAGCTGCTGAGAGATCTTCAAAGCTCATCCTGAAAAGTACCAATGGGGTTTAGCAATGTTGAGGTTATTGATAATCATAGAAAGTATATTTGAATACTTAGAATGGAGAGATAGATTGAAGGGGTTAAAGAAATGGAGTGAGTGAATGTGGACCTTAGTCATTTGGCTTTGAAAATGGAGATGAGGTAGGGCAGTATTTAATTGAGAATAAGTTAAGAAGGGCTTCTTTTTTTCTTTTGCAAAGATGGCTTGAAAATTATTAAACATTGATGAAAATTCTAGTAGTCAATAGGGGAAGGTTTCTGAGAAGACCCAAGAGAGAGTTTGGAGGAGAGACATTGACACCAGTATGTCTGCAGAGAAGAATGAGAGGTGGGGCAGAAGCAGGTAGATCTGGGTGACACCATTGTCTGCTGATTTCTGTTAACTCTGTGAAAGCAGGAGGCAAAGCTACCTGTGAAGTGTGAGAAGGCACATCACGAGATGTTAAGACAACGAGGGGTTTTTAAATTTTCTTGTGAAGACAAGTAGAGTAACTTGGTCATGGTCAAAGAAACACAACAGAGGAGGGTCAGTGTGATACAGCAGTTGACATTTGTGACCATGAACGTAGGGAATACAGTCTGCTGTACTGTGTGAATAATTTTCACCAACAATGATTGTCTGTTCAGTGGTAGACATGATGTCTAGAGAACCAAAGTTGGAGTTTTGATAAATAACTACTATTCAAAGAAAGTCAAGGCAAAGTTTAGAGTTTTTAAAGAAGATTACTTAATGGGCTTACCATGGAATCTAAGCTGGATGCAGAGCAGAGTTTATAAAGGGGCAAACCAATCCAGTAGGAATAACGGGATGCTTCTGTGACTAGACTTGCCAATGGTGTTGGAGAACTGTATGAATGGTAGTAATTCAACATGAGGAAAAAGAAGAAACTGTGGTAAACTGCCTGATTTCTTAGAGAAAAGAGTGGTCAAGTAAGTCATTATAATATCAAGTATGCACATTATACTCCCACAGTCAACTACTGAAGAATTGAGAACAAGAAAATTAAAAAAAATTTTTGATGTTTTTTAAATTATTTTTTTATTTTTACAGATTGCATTTCGATACATTGTACAAAATGGGGTACAAATTTTCTTTTTGTTGTTGTTGTAAACAAATGGGATACATGTTGTTTCTCTGTACATGGCGTAAAGGCACACCATTTGTGTAATCATAAATTTACATAGGGTAATGTTGTTTGATTCATTCTGTTATTTTTTCCCTTCCCCCCACCCCTCCAAGCCCGCTTTTCCCTCTATACAGGCCTTCCTTCCTCCATTCTTGCCCCCCTCCCTAACCCTAACTCTAACCCTAACACTAACTCTTCCCTCCCCCCATTATGTGTCCTCATCTACTTATTAGCGATATCATTCAACCTTTGGTTTTTTGAGATTGGTTTATCTCACTTAGCATGATATTCTCCAATTTCATGCATTTGCCTGCAAATGCCATAATTTTATCATTCTTTATGGCTGAGTAATATTCCATTGTGTATATATACAACTGTTTCTTTATCCATTCATCAATTGAAGGACATCTAGGTTGGTTCCACAATCTGGCTATTGTGAATTGAGCAGCTATGAACATTGATGTGGCTGCATCTCTGTAGTATGCTGATTTTAAGTCCTTTGGGTATAGTCCGAGGAGTGGAATAGCTGGGTCAAATGGTGGTTCCATTCCAAGTTTTCTAAGGAATCTCCACACTGCATTCCCAGAGTGGCTGCACTAATTTGCAGCCCCACCAGCAGTGTATGAGTGTACCTTTCTCCCCACATCCTCGCCAACACCTGTTGTTGCTTGTATTCTTGATAATCGCCATTCTAATTGGGGTGAGATGGAATCTTAGGGTGGTTTTGATTTGTATTTCTCTTATTACTAGAGATGTTGAACATTTTTCCATATGTTTGTTGATTGCTCGTAGATCTTCTTCTGTGAAGTCTCTATTCATTCCCTTAGCCCAACTGTCGACTGGATTATTTGCCTTCTTAGTGTAGAGTTTTTTGAGTTCTTTATAGATTCTGGAGATTAGTGCTCTATCTGAAGTATGATTGGCAAAGATTTTCTCCCACTCTATAGGCTCTTTCGTCGCATTGCCGATAGTTTCCTTTGCTGAGAGAAAGCTTTTTAGTTTGAATCTATCCCAGTAATTGATTCTTGCTTTTATTTCTTCTGCTATGGGAGTCCTGTTGAGGAAGTCTGGTCCTAAGCCGACATGTTGAAGAACTGGACCTACTTTTTCTTCTATAATTTGCAGGGTCTCTGGTCTGATTCCGAGGTCCTTAATCCATTTTGAGTTTAGTTTTGTGCATGGTGAGAGATATGGGTTTAGTTTCATTCTGTTGCATATGGATTTCCAATTCTCCCAGCACCATTTGTTGAAGAGGCTATCTTTTCTCCATTGCATATTTTTGGCACCTTTGTCTAGTATGAGAAAATTGTATTTATTCAGGTTTGTGTCCATGTCCTCTATTCTGTACCATTGATCTACCTTTCTATTTTGGTACCAATACCATGCCGTTTTTGTTACTATTGCTTTGTAGTAGAGTTGAAGATCTGGTATTGCGATACCCCCTGTTTCACTCTTCCTGCTAAGAATTGCTTTAACTATTCTGGGTTTCTTATTCTTCCAGGTAAATTTCATGATTGCTTGCTCTATTTCTGTAAGGTACATCATTGGGATTTTAATTGGAATTGCATTGAATCTGTATAGCACTTTAGGTAGTATGGCCATTTTGACAATATTAATTCTTCCTATCCAAGAACATGGGAGATCTTTCCATCTTCTAAGGTTTTCTTCAATTTCTTTCTTTAGTGTACTGTAGTTGTCATTGTAGAGGTCTTTCACCTCTTTTGTGAGATTGATTCCCAAGTATTTTATTCTTGTCGAGGCTATTGTGAATGGGGTAGTTTTCCTGATTATTCTTTCCAAACATTCATCACTTATGTATAAAAATGCGTTGGATTTATGAGCATTGATCTTGTAACCTGCTACTTTACTGAATTCACCTATGAGTTCTAAAAGTTTTCTGGTGGAATTTCCTGGTTCCTCTAAGTATATAATCATATCATCAGCTAATAGGGATAGTTTGAGTTCTTTTTTTCCTATTCGTATCCCTTTAATTTCTTTGGTTTGTCTAATTGCTCTGGCTGGAGTTTCAGGGACGATATTGAATAGAAGTGGTGAAAGAGGGCATCCCTGCCTTGTTCCAGTTTTTAGGGGGAATGCTTTCAGTTTTTCACCATTTAGAATGATATTGGCCATGGGCTTAGCATAAATGGCCTTTACAATGTTAAGGAATGTTCCCACTATCCCTATTTTTTCTAGTGTTTTGAGCATGAAGGGATGCTGTATTTTATCAAATGCTTTTGCTGCATCTATTGAAATAATCATGTGATTCTTGACTTTAAGTCTATTGATATGGTGAATTACATTTATTGATTTCCTGATGATGAACCAACCTTGCATCCCTGGTATGAAACCCACTTGATCATGGTGCACTATCTTTTTAATATGTTTTTGTATGCAATTTGCTAAAATTTTGTTGAGAATTTTTGCGTCGATGTTCATTAAGGATATTGGTCTGAAATTTTCTTTCCTCAACGTGTCTTTGTCTGGTTTAGGTATCAGGGTGGTATTGGCTTCATAGAATGAGTTTGGGAGGGTTCCCTCCTCTTCTATTTTATGGACTACTTTGAGAAGTATTGGAATGAGCTCTTCTTTAAAGGCTTTGTAGAACTCGGCTGAGAACCCATCTGGTCCCGGACTTTCCTTTGTTGGTAGGCTTTTGATGACCTCTTCTATTTCATTACTTGAAATTGGTCTATTTAAATTGTGTATGTCCTCCTCGTTCAGTTTAGGCAATTCATATGTCTCTAGAAACCTGTTGATGTCTTCAAAATTTTCTATTTTGTTGGAGTATAGATTTTCAAAATAGCTTCTAATTCTGTTTTGTATTTCAATCGTGTCTGTTGTGATATTTCCTTGTTTACTCCTAATTTTAGTAATTTGGGTTTTCTCTGGTCTTCTCTTTGTTAGTGTGGCTAAAGTTTTATCAATTTTGTTTATTTATTCAAAGAACCAACTATTTATTTTGTCAATATTTTGTTTCAATTTTGTTGATTTCAGCTCTGAGTTTAACTATTTCCTGTCTTCTACTACTTTTGGTGCTGGTCTGTTCTTCTTTTTCTAGGGCTTTGAGCTGTAGTGTTAGGTCGTTTATTTGTTGAGTTTTACTTCTTTTATTAAATGCGCTCCATGAAATAAATTTCCCTCTAAGTACTGCTTTCATAGTGTCCCAGAGATTTTGATATGATGTTTCTTTGTTCTCATTTACCTCTAAGAATTTTTTAATTTCCTTCCTAATATCTTCTGTTATCCATTCATCATATAATAGCATATTGTTTAATCTCCAGGTGTTGGAATAGTTTCTGTTTTTTACTCTTTCATTTATTTCATTATGATCTGATAGAATACAAGGTACTATATCTTCTTGTATTTGCTAACAGTAGCTTTGTGGCATAATATATGGTCTATTTTAGAGAAGGATACATGTGCTGCTGAGAAGAAAGTGTATTCGCTCTTGGTTAGATGGTATATTCTATAAATGTCCATTAAGTCTAAATTATTGATTGTGTTATTGAGGTCTATGGTTTCTTTGTTCAGTTTTTGTTTGGAAGATCTGTCCAGTGGTGGGAGAGGTGTGTTAAAATCACCTAGTATTATTGTGTTATGGTCTATTTGGTTTCTGAAATTGAGAAGGATTTGTTTGACATACATGGATGAGCCACTGTTTGGGGCATTGATGTTTATGATTGTTATATCTTACTGATTTATGCTTCCCTTAAGCAGTATGAAATATCCTTCTTTATCCCTTCTGACTAACTTTGGCTTGAAGTCCACATTATCTGAAATGAGGATGGATACTCCAGCTTTTTTGCTGAGTCCATGTGCATGGTATGTTTTTCCCCATCCTTTTACCTTTAGTCTATGAGTATCTTTTTCTATGAGATGAGTCTCTTGCCAGCAACATATTGTTGGATCTTTCTTTTTAATCCAATCTGACAGTCTGTGTCTTTTGATTGATGAATTCAGGCCATTGACATTCAGGATTATTATTGGGATATGATTTGGTTTCCCAGTCATTTGGTTCATTTTTTAAATTTCATTTATTTATTTATTTATTTATTTATTTGACACGACTTGGTTCCTCCTTTATTTGACAATTCCTTTAGGATAATTTCTCCCTTTGCTGATTTACTTCTTTGTTTTTCATCTCTTCCTCATGGAATATTTTGCTGAGAATGTTCTGTAATGCTGGCTTTCTTTTTGTAAATTCTTTTAGCTTTTGTTTATCATGGAAGGATTTTATTTCATTGTCAAATTTGAAGGTAAGTTTTGCTGGGTATAACATTCTGGGTTGGCAACCATTTTCTTTCAGAGCTTGAAAAATGTTGTTCCAGGCCCTTCTAGCTTTTAGGGTCTGGATTGAAAAATCTGCTGATATCCGTATTGGTTTTCCCCTGAATGTAATTTGGTTCTTTTCTCTCACGGCCTTTAAAATTCTGTCTTTATTTTGTATGTTATGTATTTTCATTATAATGTGCCTTCGCGTGGGTCTGTTGTAATTTTGTGTATTTGGAGTCCTATAAGCCTCTTGAACTTGATTTTCCATTTCATTCTTCAGATTTGGGAAATTTTCTGATATTATTTCGTTGAATAGATTGTTCATTCCTTTGGTTCGTTTCTCTAAGCCTTCCTCAATCCCAATAATTCTTAAATTTGGCCTTTTCATGATATCCCATAGTTCTTGTAGATTCTGTTCATGATTTCTTACCATCTTCTCTGTTTGTTCAACTTTATTTTCAAGGTTAAATATTTTGTCTTCAATATCTGAAGTTCTGTCTTCCAGGTGTTCTATCCTATTGGATATGCTTTCTATGGAGTTCTTAATTTGGTTTATTGTTTCCTTCATTTCAATGATTTCTGTTTGGTTTTTTTTTCAATATCTCTAACTCTTTATTGAAATGATGTTTTGCTTCCTGTATTTGCTCTTTTAACTGTCGATTGGTGCGATCATTCAATGTTTGCATTTGCTCTTTCATCTCATCGTTTGCTTCCCTGATGATTTTAATTATGTACATTCTGAACTCCTTTTCTGTCATTTCTTCTGCCATGCTGTCATTGGGTTTTATTGATGAAACAGCTAGATTTTTTGGGGCATTTTCTTCCCTCTTCTCATATTGTTCAGGTATCAGTGGACCGCTGAGATATTGCAAATTTCCTCTATTGACTTATAATGTCCCAGAAGATTTCTAGTATATCCCCTCTTAGCCTTCTGTAGGCTGAAGTCTTGGAGGATGTTGATAGTGCGGTGCTCCACAAGGAAGCTGCCTCTCTAGGGGTGGTGGCCTTTAGGTGGGGTATATTCCCTGCTAGTGGGCAGAGGTACCTCCACTTGTTGACTAATGGTCATCCAAAGGGGAACTAGGCTGCGGGCTGATGCAAGGCCTGTTTGGGCCTGTGTCTCTGATTTTACCGTCCTTGTGGGAAAACCTCACCCGCCAGGGAAGACACCTGGTGGGGAGGTCTCGCTGGTCAGTTCCCCTCCTAGAGGTTCCCCTCAATCTAAAGCTACTGCCTGGGCTGGGCTGCCTTCTTCTGCAACATTCCCAGGGGCCTGGACCTACCTCCTGGGCCTGGGAGCCTCACCCTTCGCAGATGAGTCTCCTTAGGCTGCCTTTCCTCAGAGAATCTGCCCGCAGTCCTGGAACCTTTGCTCCGCCCCTAAGTGTGTCTCTGTGCGGCTCTTCCACCAAGAAGCCTCCTAGGTCCTGGTACCCTGCTCTGCACTTAATCGTCTGGCTATGCAGCCCCTCCTGTGAGCAGCCACCTGGGGCCCCATACATTTGCTCTGAGTCCCAGAGACCCACCGCACGCCTCTTCCTCCAGACAGCCGCCCGGTGTTCCCGTGCGGTCACTAGGAGTCCAAGCAACTCACTGTGTGCCTCCTCCTCCCACCAACCGCCCATAGCCCTGGGCAGCCACTCGGAGTCCAAGTGACCCGCCCCGTTCCTCCTCCTCCTCCAGGTAGCCCCCCGGGTGTTCAGGAGTGGTCACTCTGAGTCGCTTTGAGTCACTCTGAGTCCATGTGTGACCCACTGTACACCTCCTCCAGGCAGCCACCCGGAGCTCTGGTGCAGCCACTCGAGACCAAGCGACCCACCGCACTCTTCCTCCAGCCAGCCCCCTGTGTTCAGGAGCGGTCGCTTTGAGTCCAAACAACTCACCACTCGTCTCCTCCTCTGAGCAGCCACCTGGAGCTCCAATGCAGTCACTGCGAGTCCATGAGACTCGCTGCACTCCTCCTCCTCCTCCTCCTCCTCCTCCTCCTCCTCCGGGCAGGACCCGGTGTTCAGGAGTGGTTGCTCTGAGTCCAAACAGCTCGCCGCACAGCTCCTCCTCTGGCAACCGCCTGTAGCTCTGGTGCAGCTGCTCCGAGTCCAAGCGCCTCGCCACACTGCTCCTCCTCCTCCTCCTCCTCCTCCTCTGGGCAGGTCCCGGTGTCAGGAGTGGTCACTCTGAGTCCAAACAACTCTCCCCACAGCCCCTCGTCTGGGCTGCTGCCCAGAGCCCCAGTGGTTGCTCCGAGTCCCAGCGCTGTGCTGAGCGGCCTCCTCTACGATGCTCCCAGTTGTTCGAGTTCACTGCTGCAGCGGGCAAATTTTCATTTCTATGGTTGTACACAATATAGATTCATATCCATTCATGTAATCACACATGTACATAGGGTAATGATGTCTGTCTCATTCCACCATCTATCATGCCCGCCCCCTCTTCCCTCTCATTTCCCTTTACGTAATTTAAATTTCCTCCCTTCTTCTCTCACCCCCTATCCCCCATCCCCATTATATATCATCATCCACTTATCAGGGAAAACATTCAGCCTTTGGTTTTTTCCCAATTGGTTTATTTCACTTAGCATGATATTCTCCCATTCCATCCATTTCTCTGTAAATGCCACAATATTATTCTTCTTTATGGCTGAATAATATTCTACTGTATATATATACCAGTTTTTTTACCCATTTATCTGTTGAAGAGCATCTAGGTTGTTTTCCAATCTAGCTATTGTGAATTGAGCTGCTATAAACAATGATGTGGCTGCTTTACTGTAGTATGCTAATTTTAAGTCCTTTGGGTATAAACCGAGGAATGAGATAACTGTGTTAAAAGGTGAGTCCATTCTAAGTTTTCTGAGGAGACTCCATACCAGGAAATCCATGTGCAGTAAAATGAAATTAAACCTCTATCTCTCATCCTGCACAAAACTCAACTCAAAGTGAATCAAGGACTTAGGAATTAGACCAGAGACCCTGCACTAAACAGAAGACAAAGTAGCCCCAAATCTTCATCATGTCGGCTTAAGATCAGACTTCCTTAACAAGACTCCCAAAGCTCAAGAAATAAAAGCAAGAATCAATAAATGGGATGGATTCAAACTAAAAAGCATTTTCTCAGCAAAGGATACAATCAATTATGTGAAAAGAGAGCCTACAGAGTGGGAAAAAAATCTTTTCCACATGCACTTCAGATAGAGCACATATCTCCAAAATTTATAAAGAACTTACAAAACTTTACACCAAAAATACAAAGAACCCAATCAATAAATGGGCTAAGGAACTGGGCAGACACTTCACAGAAGAAGATATGCAGGTGATCAACAAATACATGAAAAAGAGCTCATCATCTCTAGTAATTAGAGAAATGCAAATTAAAACAACTCTAAGATTCCATCTTACTCCAATTAGAATGTTGGCTAACATTCAACACAAGAACACAAACACCAAGAAAAATTAAAAAAAAAAAAAAACAGTTTTATAGTCTTAAACAGAGTTAAAAATGAAGGAGGCTGGGCTGGGGAGATAGCTCAGTTGGTAGAGTGCTCACCTTGCAAGCACAAGGCCCTGGTTTCGATCCCCAGCACTGCCAAAAAAAAAAAAAAGGAGAAATTTGGAGTATTTCCCCACCTCTGACCTCCAAACCACCAAGAAAGAGGAAAGGGAAGAATCTCCCCCTTACCCTGGTGAGATAGAATCTGAGAAACCACCTCCTGGAGATCCTCCTGGAGAATCTATACCCTAGACTCAGAAGAGGTCAATGGATTTGTGTTTAATACACTATTGAAAAATTTGAAAATGAAAGGTCATGGTTGACTCTCCTTACCTAATAGAGTTTTAGCTATATTTTCACTGACAAAAAAGCAGAAATGTCAGTTTCTCCTGGACCATTTGCAAGGAACCTGGAGGGAGGGAAAGTGGTATTTGGTGTCATTTGAAAGACAAATTCCTCCAAAAGGGCTTGGTAAAAAGAGATCCATTAGCCACGTAGAAAAAGGAGCAATTTTATATTCTTCTTTCTTTTTCTTTCTTTATTTTCTTTTTCTTTCTTCCTTTTTTTCTTTGTATGTGTGTGTGTGTGTGTGTGTGTGTGTGTGTGTGTGTGTGTGTGGTATTGAGGTTCGAACCCAGGAATTCATGCCTGCAAGGCAAGCACTCTATCACTGAGTCATATCCCTAACCCCAATTTGATGTTCTTATCTGATGATAAGAGTCTCTCAAAAACCTGTAACAGTGCTTATGAGATGGAGTCACTTTGAACATCCCCCAAGTCTGGAGAGCACTAAAGACTAAAGCTATATCTTAACTAATACACCAGTCAAATATGGCCTTTCCTTATCCTTACCACCCTCTCCTGATCCTCCTCATCCCTGTCACTCCAAATACGGAGGCTTTGGAAGTGAATCCAGCAAGTGGTAGGAGTCAGGAGAAAAATAGAAAAAGTCAAACTCCCTAGCTTTCTTTTAATTGTGAACTCTCATGCAGGCCTGACCCAGAGAAGGTTTAGCTAAATTGGGGCTTTCATTTTCAAATTAGGCTTTGTTCATCTCAAATACTGAAATGAAGCTTTTTTTTTTTTTTACTAAATAGACTGAAAATTTATAATTGAATGAAATAACTGGAAAAATTATTGATTCTGCCCTGCATTTCACCATAGGGGCCATGAGAATCAAACCAACACAGTGTGCCATTGGTGAGAAAACTAATGAACTTGATATGGCTTACACCCAGGGGAATCCTAAGCAACGCACTTAAATTTCCTGGTGGAAATCCCTAAGTCAAAAATGTTCGGTTTCTGGAGTGATATCCTTTGGACCGATCCTTTAGGTATCAGCCATTAAACCACCATGGTGGGGAAACTTCCAAAAAGGAGGTTGAGAAATTTACTGGCCATGAGAAATTTACTGACCAACAATAGCAGAAGAGTGGTGAAAATATTGGGACTCATGGTTAAAAGGAAAGAGATGAAGGAACATTTGAATCAGACATAAGAATGAAGGATGAGGGAATGAATAAAGTTAGGATTGTCAGATATTTCAGGGTTTCAGTTTAAATACATTTTATCATTACATTTCTAGGGATGGAAAGATAAATGCATTATTAGCACACGCTGCCATAACAAAATAGCACAGTCTGGGTGGCTTAAAGAGCAAAAATTCATTTCTTATAATTATGGAGACTGGAAATACAATATCAAGGTGTGTGTCAGGATTAGTGTCAGGTGAGGGCTCTCTCCTGGAGTCACAGATGGCCAACTTCTCACTATATCTTCACATGGCTGAGAGAGAGAGAAATAAACTCTCTGCTGCCTCCTCTTATAAGGACCAGACCAGCTCTCATTCTCTTGACCTCATCTAACTATAATTATCTCCAACAGGTCCCATCAAAGTTATGAATTAAATGGGATCAAGACATAGTCATTCCATAAGAAATGTTATTACTGCTTGTTATGACCACAAAGGGAGTGGTTCTTATAGTACATTTTCTTGTTGAACAGAACTCAGTCACTGGAGCAATATATCGATCAAAGAAGGACCATATGATGTGTAAGCTTATGTGTTTGTGCATTACTTACTCTTCTACCATTGGTGGACTAACAACAACCACTGGTACTTCCACAAACCTGATCTTCACTGAGCATTTCAATACGTAAGTAAAAATCATTGAATTGTAATTTAACAAATGGACAGTATATGAACTATAAAAAGGATTCTTATCTGGCTCAGAGTATCCATGGACAGAGATGCTAAGATGAATGAACTTGCCTTTATTTCCTATCAGGACAGCCATAGGTCTAGAGATCTCCCTCTGGATTGAGAGTTAAATATGCAGGACCAACCTGGTGAATTAAATTATGCCTATAGATTCCTCAGGTCAGCCAAGAAGAAATAACTCTTGGCTGACCATTCTGATCAAACAGTGGGTACCTTTTTCATGGCAAATAATTCTGCAAATTGTAGTTTGCAAAAGTTAAAAAGAATCATTTGCATGGGACAGTTTATGTAGGCTCTGGGGACTGAATTTAAATGATGAATGGTGAACAGAGGTAGTGATTACAAAAGACCCAGCTTTTGAAATAAAAAAATTTGAAAGATTAGGCAGTAAGAACTAATGAAACAATAGTTTGAAAGCTTTTATAAGAGAGCTCAGATTGATTCTAGAGCCAAGGTTTATTTCAAGTACTAAAAGGATGTATAATTGTCAAAGTTCTAAGAAGGTTAATGGCATTGAGGAAGATTAGAAACAGGATGTAGCCTTTGCACAGAAAAATTAAGATTCAGAAGCAAGAAAGCTATCCTCTAGGAAACAGATCCTACAGACGCTGCAAACCTTCTGACATTATTTGCAATGTGTTGTGCACTATTTTCTCCAAGAAATGCAAGACTCAATGAATGCCAATCTGCCTTCTATGAAAGATTGAAATCTTATATACAAAGAACAGAAGTAAAGAAGTTTAGATTCAGTATTGCCCATACCTCCACGTATACTAATTGTCTTATGAACATTCAATCAAATTAGGAAGAAGTCCTTGAAAAGCATTTGGTTTATAAGTGGAAGACATGAAATTCAAAGTATCAGAGGAGATATATTCAATGAATACCCTAATCCAAGATAGGAAATGAACCTGACCCCTTCCTGAGAGCTAAACTTATATCCTTGATCATGAATTCCTCAAGTAAAGAGTTTCTACATCTTGATCCTCTCCACAAAGTTTATTTTCTATCATTTAGACCAAATTCTAATTGTCTTATCTTTGTTAGAGTTAGAGAACTGCTGGTTTAGACCATTTCTGCACAATGAAAATGTTTTCCTAACTATTTTTCCTAATTATCTGGTATAATTCACCTAATCATAGATATTTGACCAATTTTTCCTTTAAATTTAGAAAATATTTAAAACGTACTGTGAAATTTTGTGTTTTTTCTTCAAAAGGTTGTCTTTACCTTAGGAATTAGATGGCGATAATAATTAGGAAAACCTCAAAGAGTTAGGAAAAAAATCAAACTATCTCCTTTTTTGTAGAAAATACCAGTACTGAGGGAGAGTGGGAATGACCATATATGAACAATGCAATAGATATGATTAAACAAGCTGGATATTTAATGAAATTTTTCTTAAATGCTGACCTTACAATATGCAACAGAATCCCAAAGTAACAATGTAACAGTGTGTACTTGATTTTATTGGCAATGTTATAGAAGCTTAAAACTATGCAAAAAAAATTATATTATTTGTTCAGGTGTTTGGAGCTGGAGAGAAATTGCTTTTATTTACAAATCCACTCTGATAATTTCACCTTTTTCTCTTGACATTGTTTGCCATCTGTTGGAGACTCTGGGTTTAAAATGACTGAGTTCAAATCCCAGCTCTTCCACTCACCAGCTAGGTAACTTTGGACAAATTACATAAGCTCTCTGAATCTTTTAACTTTCCAGAATTAGTAGGAAAATAGTATGATCTCTCTCTCTGCTTTGAGTTTTACTTGAATCAATAGGACTTCAAATAGGGCAGGCACAGAGTATGAACATGTGCTCAATAAATGTTGGTTTTTATTACGAGAGATGAGAACACTGAAATTCAGCTTAGGGGTTGAGGACCAAACCAAGGTCAGTCAGATCCTCAAAACTGTCTCCTTAAAAAGTTATTTCCCCCCCAAGATAGCTGAAGGTATGTCATAAAAGAAGGCTGCAGCTATGTACATCATTGATCATTAGAGAAAATTTGTGCACTTGATTTGGAACAATCTTAAGAAGTGAATGCCATGTTCATGAAGAAAATGAGAGCAAATAATTCATAAAATCAAAGTACCAAACAACTGTAACAGATTTTTTTTTTTTTTTTTTGTAAAGGGTGAATAGTCTGTGTATGTTTACACAGTTTAGAGTAGCATTATGCAGACTGATTGGTATTCTAGGAGTCTGGAGATGGAAAACCAATTAGGAGTCTATTACCAAAGTACTGACAAATGATGAAAGGTTAGTTGTGAAGTGACAGGAGAATTTAGACTCAAGACACTGCATAAGCACAAGGTCATTAGTAATTAAGTGTGAGTCTTTTAGAGGAAGAAAGGGCTAGATGTTTGTTTATATGACTGCCTAGACAGTGATGCCAAGAACTTCTAGAGAAGAAAGGGGAGTAGTAGTTTCACTGGAGAAATTAACAAATTTAATCTAGACACACTGACGTGGCCTACCCACAAGAAGGTTTTTAGCAGACATTTGTAAACACATTATTTAAGTTAGCTATAAACTAGGGGGCTATAGGAGTCATCTTTTCACCACTGTGACCTAGCTACCTAACAAGCACAACTTAGAGGAAGAAAAGTCTATTTTACCATCATGGTTTCAGAGGTTCAGTTCATGGTTAGCCAATTCCATTGTTCTGGGCCTGAGATGAGGCAGAGCATTATGGCAGAAGGGTGTGGTACAGGAGAGCTGCTCAGCTCAAAGCAGTTGGCAAGCAGAGAGAGAAAATCAGGCAACAGGGACAAAATACAGACTTCAAAGGCATGCCCCCAATTATGTACTTTTCCTAGCCACAACTTACCTGCTTATAGTTGCTACACAGTACAGTATTCCTCCCAAATTATTAATCCAGCAAATGGATTAATCCACCAATTAGTTTAAAACTTTCATAATCTAATAATTTCACCTCTGAATATTCCTGCTGGTCTCACACGTGAGTTTCGGGGTCATATCACATTCAAAACATAATATTCCACCCCTGGTCCCCAAAAGCTCATGTTCATCTCATGACAAAAAATGTATTTAGTCCATCTCCAAGAATTCTCAGTCTTAACAGTTCCAGCATTGTCCAAAATTTCAAATCCATTGTCCAAAGTCATCTGAGACTCAAGGTAAACTCTTCAGTTGTAAGCCTCTGACAAAATCAAAAAGAAGTTACATACATCCCAAACCAAAATGGCACATAATAAACATACCCATCCCAAAAGGGAGAAATAGAGGCATAGAAAGAAGGGATGGGACCAAAACAAGAGTGAAACCCAGGTGGGCAAACAAGTCCTGTAGCTCGACGTTTAGTATCTGTGGCACATAGTCATGAGATATAATTTCCACTTACTTAATATAATTGTCACTTACAGTCAACATAGCCTCTCTCAGGCTGGTTCTGTCTGTAGCCAGCTTCTTTCCTCAGCAGACATACCATGTTACTGGAATTTCTTAATCCAGGGTGTCTCCAATGCAGCTTGGGCTTCCTTCTTGCAGCTTCATACATCACCATCTCCTGAGCAGCCTGAAGGAATGCCAACCCTGCTACATTTTGCTTGGCTTCCCAGGCCTTCCCTTGAAATCTGTCTATAAAAGCAAACATTAAATTTTTGAAATGGTCACATGGGGGGTGGGGGAGTTAAAAGACTCCAGTCAGACTCTTAGAAAATATTGATAAGAACAAAGGTGAGTAAAGTTAATCAGGTAGGAGGAGAAGCAGGAGCACGTGGTGTTCTGAAAGTCGAAAGGATCATTTTCAAAATGAAGAATGCGTCAGGGCAGTTATGGTGATAGAGGAGAGTCAAGTTGGTTGATGGCTGAGAAAAAGCTTTCAGTTCTCTGTAGTGTTCTCCACTGTGTGAGCAGGTTCAGTGGAATAGCAGGTAGTGAGGTCGATTCAGATGAGATGATGAATGAGTGAGTATATAGTAGAGAGGGGAAGCAACAAGTTTAAGTAACTCTTTCAAGTTTGACAAAGAAAAGAAGAAAAGAACATGCAGAGTATGACCAGAGGCAGAGTGATTTTTTTAGAACAAGGGTGAGAGGTCAGTTTAGGTTTACATCAGGGGAAGGAAACTAAAAACAGAGAGATACCTGTTTTAAAGAAATTAAAAAAAAAAAAAAAAAAAAAAACAGAAGAAAGCATATTTGTCAGAATAAAGAGTCAGGTGGGATCAGGTGGGAATGTAATTCAAAACACAGATGGAAATGCTAGCCTTGGGAGAGAAGGATATTTTCTTCTTGGTGACAAGAGGGATGAAGAGAATAAGAGAAAGCAGCAATTTCAAATCCTGTAGAGATATCCTCATTCTACATGTGAGGATGCAGAGGATTATATTTTAAGTGGTGGTCATGAGTAATCCAAGGACTGGGAGGTAGAGACACATGAAATTTCTCTTTCATTCCTTTTTCTTAAAGTTGTCACAAGAAAATTGCATATTTATGGAATACCATGTGATGTCTGATACTTGTATACACCACTTACATAATATTCAAATTAAGACAAGCATCTATATGTTCTCAAATGTCTATCGTTTATTTGTGGGAAAAACCTTCAAATTCATTTTTTCCTGGATTTTTTGAAATACACAGTACATTTTCATTATTTAAAGTCAATCTTGTAATCTAATACCTGTGGCACCTAAATTCTGAAAGTCCTAAACTCCCCTGTGATTAGTTCACTATTCACCTCAACAAATCCTTAGACATATTCTTTATTCCACCCACTGTTGTTAGAATCTTATAGATTTTTATTGGTTCTTCCATTAGGAAAATCCTACTTGGTCAACGCTCTCTATTCCATCCCAGTCTGCTCCTTTCCTAACACTATTAATAAGTGCCACACTATAATTAGCCCATTTCTTCCTCCTCTAATTCTTAAAACACCAGCCAATGTTGTCAACATATTTCTTTGCTTGTGTGGTTATTATACCATTGGAAACTCTGTGCCGTTACTCCCTAACCATCAGTCCTTTCTCCTCTTATCATAATCTATATTTACATTTCTATAAACTTGTCTCCTGCACTCACATGCACCACCATCACCCTTGAAAATGACAGCCTTGTAAAGGCCAAATGAATCATTCATTGTCTCTCCTGTTTAGCCCTTAAGGGGTAGAGTAGGTGATCAATAAACACTGGTTGAGATGAACTCTGTCAAGAGATACAGGGAATATATAAAGTACTGATTGTTCTGGGGAATTATCTAAACAATTGAATAACATTTTTCAATCAAAATGAACTTAGGAAGAACAATATATTATTAGGGACAATTACTACTTCCATGGTACCAAAGTTTTGATTCACCAATACCATCCAACAAGTACATCATCTATAATTGAAATACACATGAGTAAAAAACTTACCAGAAAAAAGAATGGAAGACTATGGCAAGTAAAATTTCATAGCTTACTGGTTATTAAAGTATACTATTCAGTTTATAGATGTCAGTTGTGAAATCATGGGTATAGAAAGTAGCTTGGAAAAAAGTACTGTGTGTTAAATAACAATCCTTCCTTTTATCCAAAACCCCCAGTGGATGCCTAAAACTGCAGATAGTACCAAACCATACAGATGATATTTTTTCCTATTCAAACATGCTTATGATAAAGTTAAATTTATAAATATATCATGATAGCAGGTAAACAACAAATTAACAAAATAACAAAGTCATTATAACAGTACTATAATAAAAATTGAATGAATGTAATTTCTATCTTGAAAGAGTTTAAAAATATTAATATTTTTGGATCATAGTTGACCATGGGTAACTAAAATCGTGGAGAGCAAAGCCACAGACATGTAGAGGACTGCACCATAGGTTCATAAGGTAGGAGGGTTAAAGGAAACCTGCTTATGCTTGCCCTGAATTCAGAGCCTATCTGCCCACCTCTACTCTGTGCTAAATAAAAGGAGAAGGTAAATCAATTACCTAACAATAACCACCTTCAAAGGTTACCAGAATTTTCCCTTCATAAATGAGCAATAAACATTTCTCAGAAAAAATTTCTCTGGAAAGTGCCATAGAAGACATTCAGACATCACAGAGTTTGGACTTGAACTTTGGCTCAGATTTCAAACCTACTGTCTATTAGCTGTACCTTGTGAAGGTCAGTTTCCTCATGTGTGAAACGGGGGCAATATTAAGACTTATTATTGTAAGGATTTAAAGACATAGTGTACATGTGACCATGGTAGAGAGCCTGGCACATGGGAGAACTTGTCAACAGTGGGAGCTATTGTTATTGCTGCTGCTTCTACTTCTGCTGTCACTGTTAGATATCTAAGCCTGGCTTCTGAATATCAAGTAGTTAATATTAAAAAAAAAAAAAAAAAAAAAAAAAAAAAAAAAAAAAACCTCTGAAAGCAAACAAATCCAAAACTAAAAAGTGGCTTTGTCTCAGAAACAATCAAAACACTCATTAATCAATAGAACTATAATCAGTGTAGACATTAGCTTATTATGGCCAAAATCTGTTACAAGGTTGTAAATTTCCATGACTACCTCTATTCTTTTCAAGTCATTTCTTTGTATTTCATTGGTATTTCTGTGTATTTCATTGATCATAAGAACTGCAATGACAATGTTATCTTTCTAGTTGTCAAAATTTAAGCACACATATGCTTTAGATCAAAGCATGCCTCCGTGTATGGTGCAATCATTTCTGCAGTTGTTTTGAAATGTCCTTAGAAACTTAAAGTTGCAGTCTGGCTATGTATACTTCATAATACATATGGAAATTTCAATGTTTATATTGGTCAAGAACATAGTGCCAGTGCTTTAATGAAGAGTTGTGTTTTAAAATAAAATCTTCCTGTGTTGAAAAATCCAGCTTGACTGTGTGATCTGTGACCTTGAGCAATTCACTTAACCCCTTGAGACTTGGTTTCTTCTTGTGTAAAATGGAAACATAATGCCCTGATCACAGGATTTTCATCAGAATTAAATGTGCTTAGTTCATCTGCTCATTCCTAAACTCTGCCTGACCTTTACAACTGAGCATGCCCCTCTTTATGTCTAAATTTCCATTTACTCCATAAATTATCATACCCATTTCCATGGCTTGTAGTACCACCTACACACTATGATTGCCAATCTTATATCTCTATCCCTGCCTTTTCCTCTGAATTCTAGACTCACTTATCGAGCTGCATATCCAACATGGCCCCTTAGAAAACTAAGGCCATATTAAGTTAACATTCCCAGAGGAAATTTTGATTAGTAACTTTTTATAAATGCAAAAAATTGAAGAAAACATTGGAAATCTTTCATTTTGAATACTATGAAGTTTTAAGTCTTTGTATCACTTAGAAACCCTCTTAAAGTAGAAGGAACTTCCTAACATACATAAATTTGCTATACAAATGTAATATGAAATGCTTCATTTATTTATATGGTCTTTTGAAAGTAATAAATGAAAGGTGTAATTTAAATAAAACAACTGAATATCTATATTTATGCAAAGGTTTTTGTATTTTGTGATTTGAAAAATATTAAAGCATATGTTAATGATATTTTTATTACTTCTGTATGTTTTCTATATTTTTCAGATTTCCAACTCTGTTGTTGCTTTAAAAATGTTTTAAAAAACTTTCCTAAATTTCCTGTTGCTTTTCTGTCATTGTAAAGTAGATGACTATATGAGATTTTATTGGTATTTAGACCACATTTTTAAATAATGAATGTGAGATTACCAAAGAAACTGAAAGCATATTTTGTTTCCGTTGTTTTGCTCTTATGCAAGTTAAAAAGTTGACAGTAACTAGAAGAAATAAAGAAGAAGTTGATGCTTTCCCCCAAACATTTTTACTGTTCTCAAATGACCCAGAGTTATTCCATTTGACTGAACCCCAAAGCATCATCTGGATCTAGAAAGAAAGGGCTACTATATGGCTCTGTGTTTTGGGACAGAAGAAACCGAGGAAAAAGCAGCTATGAGAGGTGGCATGGGCTGGATCAGAGTTCCTGCCTAAGAATCAAGGAAGCCCACTTCCAAAGTGAAATGCTAATAGACAATTCTGTTGATTTTCACCAGTTCCTAAGTCTGCTTATTTGGCTTTCTTTACTTCTATTCTGATTTGAGTAGTAACAAAAAAAAAAAAAAATACACCCTCCCTGTGCACACCCATTCCTTGTGCATTTAATGAATGTCGGTACAGTGCTAAAGATGGAATGAAGGGAACAGAGATCAAAACATACCCACTCTTGCTTTTCTGGGATACAGCAATAATTATGCAGTTATAGAATCAAGAAAGGAGACAGGGCTGGCCACCATGGCACACACCTGTGATCCCAGTGGTCGAGAGACTGAGGCAGGAGAATCTCAAGTTAAAAGCCAGCCTCAGCAATGGCAAGGGGCTAAGCAACTCAGTGAGACTCTGTCTCTGAATAAAATACAAAATAGGACTGGGGATGCGGCTCAGTGGTCAAGTGCCCCTGAGTTCAATCCTGGTATCCACTCCATCCCTGCCAAAAAAATAAGAAAGGAGACAAGGAATACAAATAACTACTGTGCTTAATGGTGAATACATGTCAGGACTTCCTTCTTGTCCAGTAGCATAAGAAACATGTGGACCACTGCTTCCCAGAGACCATTAAAAGGGATTTCACCCTTGCCTCCTCTGAACACTTCTCTGTATTTTCATACAGACGCTATCCTGATTGTGATTGCCTCAATTTTGGATCATGGTTTATGCTTTCCTTCCCGGTTGCTATTATTCTTCTACTCTTGTCCTGGATCTGGCTTCAGTGGCTTTTCCTAGGATTCAAGTAAGTCAACTTTTCATGTTAATAAAATAAACAAAGGTGTCCTGGTTTGGAGTTCTTAGTTCTTTGTGTAGTCCTCTTTCATATACGCCATTCTTGGTGCTTTTCCACATTTTTCTTACCCCAAAACTGACATGCATGAATACATTTTAAAGACAAGCTAGAATCTCATTTAAATAATGTTGGCTGTGGAAAAGAGTCTATATAAAGCATCCAGGTGTCCTTTGAGTCCTAAGTCACTAAGATATGTATAAGCCAGAAGGGTATAAGGAACTCATTATAATGAGGACTCAGTCCCACTTGACAGAGTGGAGTTTTTAGAAGTTTTGGCCCTCCACTTGACTCAGTGTCACTGATATCAGCAGGTAGGTATCAGGGGGAGAGGACTTGGGTTACTAAGTTACTCTCAACAATAGCACACAGGGTTTCCTGCTTCTGGCTAGCACCAAAATTGAAACCAGCCCCAACATATAAAGTAAAATGAAGATCTGAGAATGTTCTCTATCAGATTAGGGACTGGGAAACCAGGGATAACACTCACAGGCCAGACAAATGATCTTTGCAAGTCCTGACCCAGTCCCAGTCTCAGTTCTTCAACTGTAAAATGATAGAATTCACACAAACCAACTCCAATACTATGATCTAACACACCTGGGTCCTAGTTGAATACACAGTACCCAAGAGAAGACACACTGATCAATAAAGAACTTTTGATGCCAATAAAATATCAAATATATACATATATGCTTATATACTATATGTATGTATTTATATGTATAATTTCAGCCTACTACTTTGGCTAGGATTGAAGCTGGTGGCTCATAACCACCAATGAGTTATATGACTTAGATGTCAGCTGGCACTGAAAATTATGAAGGGCTTTCTCAGGAAAACCTAAAATGCAGCCTGTTTTTTTCAGTTCATTTAGTGATGCTCCAAAACAAAAGAAGAAATAGTTATATAGCAAACCTTGAGGGATTTTTTTTCTGGAAAAATGAAACAATTCAAATTTATTTTTGTGGAGTTTTATTTAAATCATTTCCAGGACCTATAAATAAAAAAGCATATTATTCACTAAGACAATGAGGCTGAAGTCAGCTATTTGTAGTTCTTTTGAAAAGCAAAATAGTATGGTGGATGTGATTTCCTGCCTATGCCCATGTTTTCCAAGCCTAGTAACATAAGGACTGACACTCTCCCCTCTCAATTCTTCCTGATTTTTCTCCAGAACTGCCCAATTGTGTTAGTAGTGGGAAGACGGTACTGATGATTTAACAAAAATAATTCTGTCCAGATTGTGGGAGCAGCGTGTGGCAGTCCTCCCGCTGAAGCAAATGTGTGGGATGTCACTGACTTCAGCAGGTGGGCATCAGTGGGGAGAAGCCAGCGGATACTCGGTGCCCCTCCCAGGAAACCCAAGTCTTTGGGGGGGCCTCCCTAGTTGCACAGGTGGCAATGCCAGACCAGGGGACAGGAATTCTGAGCCAAAGGAGAAAGGATCCAGTCACAGGCCCACAGCTGTTTTGGCTCTGTTGATACACATAAAGACTTTATAAAATATATGTGTAACCATTATCATTACGTTAATACAACCTACAACTCAGAAAGGAGAAATTAAGAAGGTAAAGGAAAGATATATTAAATACATTTCTTATGAAGGAAAAAAACCACTGTGAAGTACATACATTAGGCAAAGCCCATAAATCATGATGCACTGCAGGTTTGAACAGTCCCCTTTCTGTCCACTGCTGGTTACATGCAGCACAGTTTCGTGCTCTGGCTAATTTTTCAGTGTCCTTTCCAGTCTGCCAGGGTGCTCACCTCCAGGGGTTTTAGATCAACAAACAGAAATTATGAGCCCCTCCCCTGGCAGGCTACCATACGTTCTGATTAGTGTGCTGACTGTTAACAGAGTTAACTCGCCCATTATAAATGTCCCAGTACACTTGGGAAGTGCAGCTCATCTATCAGGGCCTTGGAACTGATTTAAATGGAGAGGTTGA
Source organism: Sciurus vulgaris (assembly GCF_902686455.1). Lineage (NCBI taxonomy): Eukaryota > Metazoa > Chordata > Mammalia > Rodentia > Sciuridae > Sciurus > Sciurus vulgaris. Next base: position 30,463,821 of record NC_136468.1, read on the forward strand.
GTTTGATACATTGGCATGTGCTTCATCATTTCCTCCATGAAGGTATTAACTTTCACTTTCTTACTTTTCTTTTGGTTTGATTGTTTCTATAAATCCTGCCAGAGGCAGTAGGAACCTGGGGAATTTTTGGAACTTTTGGAATGTTCATGGGTAGATCAGTTTAAGGTATGTGTAGGAAAGCCAATTTGGCCTTGACTTAACCATTTACTATCTACAACCAAAGTGACAGAGTGTATATGTGGTGCACTGGGTGGAGAGCAGCTTCTAAGAAACTTTATCTTTCTTACCTTTCCACAGAGCATTCTCAAGGTGACCCATGGACTCGTTGCTTATAATAGTGCTATTTATGTTGTGAAAAGGGATACAGTTTTGAGATTGGCACTAGCCAGTAACTGAATTGAAACTGTAAAATGTAATTATTCCTTCATTGATATGACAACAACAATATCCATTTAATTATTTTCAGGGGTTGGGGTTTACCCATGAGGGTATTTAAGTATAGGATGGATGGCTTAAGAATTGAGGAAATTCTGCTCCTTCAAAGGGAATCACACTCCAAACAAGGCTGAATAACACAGTTGTAGGAAAAAAAATAAACTTCATGTACCCTAGTGTGAAAACTAGCATCTCATCATCCTAGTCTTTCTACTTGGTCTCTCATAAGTAAACGTTACCACAAAAATTCTACAGAAGAAAATGTGCCTACTTTCTCTATCCTCACATACCTTAAACTGATCTACCCACGAACATTCCAAAAGTTCCAAAAATTCCCCAGGTTCCTACTGCCTCTGGAAGGATTCATAAAAACAATCAAACCAAAAGAAAAACAAACAAAAAAAAATCCACATAGAGCAGTGTTCCACAAAAGCTGTTTAAATTTTTGAAAACCCTGAAATTTAGGACAGAAAAAAATATGTCACAAGAAATCATGAGGTCAGTAAAATAAGCAGCTAAAAGCAACAAAGTATAGCATTTCCTCTTGGAAATAAACTGGAAGATCTGCTAGATGCTGTTGAGAGAGAGATATGCAGAAACTTACAGAAAAAAAAAATCAGTAGAGTTGGTTTTACTTTTGAGGATAGTCCTAATTTGAATTCTGACCAGGATCAGTCTATGTGACTTTTCTATTCTAGCGTAAAATTCAAATTTAGCATTTTGTGAAAATTGATGGATCTGACACCCACTGTCTCATAAATTTGGCAAAGGCACTGTTGAGTTGATGAGTCAGATATTTATAGTGTATGCCAGTAGTAAGAGATACAGGACGAAAGAAAACAACTCTGACACTGTCACTGTCCCTGTCCTCAAATAATTTATTTATCTAACTACTGGGATAAAACTTATACATGTGCAGCAAACAAGAGCTATAATAAATATGTTTTTAAAATGGAATATAATATAGTAATGGAGTATATGCGAAAGTGTTAAACAGACATGAGTGGCACATGGCAAAACTGCAATGACACCAAAGGACTTGGATAATGATGAGGTTGGAAGAAGACATCATGAAAATAGGCAACAGAAATTAAGCATTGAGAAGTGAGCCAACCAGGTAAAAAAACTAAATAGAGTGGAGAAGACATTCAAAAAGAGTGGGGAGAAATAACTGGAAAGCACAGATTTCTATTACTAGCAGTGGGATTCATATCATAAAAGGTTTTCACAAAAATGTCTTCTGTAAAGGAAGGCAGTGATGAAAGAACCCTTTGCTTAACCATCTTTATTTATTTATTTATTTTTTCAGTTTTAAGGAGTTGTTCAAATGTGGCAAAACCAGAACTGTCAAAGAGAAAGCATGCGCTGAGGTGATTAAGCAAGAATACCAAAAACTCGGCCCAATGAGGTAAGATACACACACACACACACACACACACACACACACACACACACACATACACAGAGAGAGAGAGAGAGAGAGAGAGAGATTGCAAGATTGCAAGTAGTTGTTTAAAAGCAAATAAGCACATAATTGTCCACGAGGTATTTATAACATTTGACTCACATACCAAATTTGCTAAACTTCATGAATAAAACTCAACATGATAAAATACTGTCACTGTCTAACTAGAATTTTCCAGGCAGAATGACAAGAAGCTGAGAGAGCCTACCAAGGCGTGGTGTTTTTATCCAACTATATGGATGCTCTCTAATCATTGACATATCCAGTTCTTACAGAGTTTAGTGCTCTGCTAAAATTACTCTTGACAATAGCTCAGAGAGTCTTCACAAACATCCTTATAGAGAAAAGAAGAAATGACAGCTCTGGAGTCTTCCCACAGGTATCAAGAAATCGTGACCTTGGTTCTCTTCATTATAATGGCCCTTCTATGGTTTACCCGAGATCCTGGATTTGTCTCTGGTTGGTCTGTACTTTTTTCAGAGTAAGTATTACGTGGTATGCTTGTCAGAACTTCCTGTTTCATACTGAGCTTCTCTCCTACATAATTCCTATATCTTCAAATTATAGTATAAGATTCTTTTCTTCCTTTCTTTTGAAAAAATATTTTTATTTCTAATCTTTTCAGGAAAAAAATAATTAAAAGAAATGAAATCTAAGGTTAAGACGACAGAAAGTATAACCATACTATCCTATAAAGGATAACATACTATCCTGTGTATCCTGTATCCTGTATCCTTGAACACAAGGGTACATTAAACAAGGCGGTTCCCCTCCTTACAAGATTGGAAATACCATCTGCAGAAAAGCCATGATTGGTGTAGGTCAGGAGTATGAATACCAGAGCCACACTACCTGGATACCACTCCTGGCTCTTTCACTTTGAGCAAGTCACTGAACTCTGCCTCTTCATCTTTAAAATGCAGACAATAATATCACTCAGAAGAGTGCTGTTCCTTTTTCTGTAGAAAGTGCTATATACATGCTTATTACATGAAAGAAATGTCCCTCAATGCCTCTGAATAATCCAACATAAATTCATCCAACATTATTATTATTATTATTATTATATTTTCCTTCTACCGAAGACTATTGATTGGGCTTGTCATTCTTTCCATATATGTATATTTTTGTGCTCGTTCACTAAAATTCAGCCTAGCCTCCATTTCAAAGATAAAGAGTTCCTGAATTAATAAAATGACTGATTTTAAGAGCTAATACTAGAAGCCCGCTGGAGTTCATTTTATCTTTTCATGTCCTATATACCAACAGTCATTGATGAGTCATGTGAAGAGAGAAGGGAAATTGTAGCAAAATTTTCCATACTATATGTCAATAGGAATGATCTGTTTTTGAGATTTGTGTTCCCAGTCTACCTTTCACTGGAGTATTCCTATTTCTAAATTCAGCAGATTTCTGACTTGGACTTCTTGTTTCACATTCCCCAACAATAATCCATACGCTTTGGAGCAGAAACCAAAATTGTTTGAGTCAGGTGTATCTTGGCCACATGGAATAAAGAAACTCTTTTGTCCCTGGATCAGAGCCTTCTGGTTTATAGTCATTACCACCATATTTAAATGGTGCAAAGACTGAATCCAAATTTCTAATGACTTCACAATCCAAGCAATATGACATGGTAGCGTGTTGTAAAATATGGGCTTCCCTTGGGAGTAATGCTTTTCATTTTGAGAGATCAAACAAAAAGCATCATCTGATTATTTGAAGAAAGTTATTGTTAAATAGTTGAATAGTTACTTTGTGGTTTTGTAATAGGATATAGACAACATAAACTTTCTAAAATCAGACTCCTATCCTCCAAGGTAGGGGAAATCTTTTAACACTAGTATGTAAGAACTAAATGAATCCAGACAATAGCTAATAAAAAATGCAGGCAAAAATCCCAATAGGAATTTTAGTTTAATCAGTTTCAAAGTGTTTCTCTTTAGGGGATAATAATGTAATTCAGGAGATATTTTGTTTGTAAGCAGGAAAACAGTGCATTTGTTATGGGCACGTGCTACCATCACCTAGAATTTGGAGAAAAAAACAATAGGAAAGGGAACAAAGGTTTGAGAGAGGATGAAAAATATAAATCTAATTGACAGAGACAAAGTAAATAAAATGTGTATAAGCTTAATATTTTATAATACTGAGACAGCCTAATTTATAATGAACTAAAAATAAGTCACAAATACTAATAATTCTAAAAGTCTCTTGAAAATAAATTATTCAATATTTATGATTTAATTTTATTTGAAATATATATTTTCTGTTGAATACATTTATTACTTAGAGGTTTTAGACATTTAGAATTTTTAACCTAGTATGAAATATTAAGATTTACAGTTACCACCTAATGTTTTCATTCCATCTGTTTGAACCTGGACAGAATTCAATATGTCTTTTCATATAAAGCAAAATCCAGTTACATGACACCTGACCCAATTTGGCAAAAATTCAATAAAAAATTATAACTAAAATCAAAAAATAAGAAAAAAATTATTAGCATTGGTCAAGTTTATAGAACAAATTATGCCATGGTAGAATTTTAGCCCAAAGGAAAGAAAATAAGTCTCTAAGGAAAATAGACCCCTTTAAAAATTTGTTAGATTAAGAAAGATTATTCAGATTTTTCAAGCCAATCACAAAAGTTGAGAAGCTTCCAGAATATAAAAGTTAGTTACAGTATAGAAAATTAATCCTTATGGTGTATGCATTTCTCCTCAGGCTATGAAAATGCACTTAGTTAATATTGCTAACTTTTGAAACTTATTCTAATTGTTTATGCCTATTTCATTTATTTCTGGTCTCCAGGTGCTTTTAACTGTTGAGGCTTCTGGGAACCTGTCTTATTTGCTGGAATGGCCTGGTGATTCTAAGACCCCCATCTGTTCCTGAATCACTCTTAATTTGTACAGTGATAATTTATGAGCATCTCATAAAGCATTCCAGGAATTAATATTCTTGACTGAGTTTCATGGAATGCAAAGAATTAAATGGGTTGGGTTTTTTTGTATGACATGGTTGGGACATAAAACTGCAGAAGCAGGTGTTACATAGTAAACAGATCAGTTCCTTTTCACGGTTTATAGAAGAATTTGAGAAGACTCTACCAGGATTATGCCTTGCCACAGTTCAAGAAAAGGATGTCATAAGCCCATTAATCAATTGTTTCAACCTCAATTCTCTGCCAATATAATTTTTAAAAAAGCAAACCAAAGAAGAAATTGGTTTACAAATCTGTAAACTTACCTAAAAGGGAAATTTGGCCAGTTGACCTAATATGTCAGCATCTGTAAATATGATACTGAAAATAAGAAGAAATATATGAGAGCAATGGGAATGTGTTCTGATGATGGGTTCTAAGGAATTATGTTATTTGGTTGGAAATCCACACATTTTAGAGTTTATTATATGGAGTAAATAACATATACTGCCACTGTTATCTAAATACTAGTAGTATAATCAATTGATGTTTTAGCTCATGGAAGTTCTTAATGCCATTTTTTAATATACACTTTTTTTTTTTTTTTCAGGAAATCTGGTTATGTTACAGATTCAACTGTTGCCTTAATTGTAGGACTCCTTTTCTTTGTCATCCCAGCTAAGACACTGACAAAAACTACACCTACCGGAGAAATTGGTTGAGTATCATTTATAACTCTGATTGAATTTGACAGAAGAACAAAAAATTACAAAATTCCATCAGTTTCAGCTAGCACTTAGAACAGAAGGAATGTCTGTCTTGTCACAACCCTTGGCTTAGCATGCCCTATGTGCACACTGTATCATCCATCCAGCCAGTACTTGTCTTCCACCCACAAGACAGTTCACCTGACTTGCAGGAGTTAGAAATAGACTTCCTTATGAACCATGGTTAGGACTCTGCTGTGTATGAGCAATAGTACCTGACCTATAATAAACCAACTTCCCTGTCATAATCAGAATTAATCTTACTATCAACAAACAGAGACAAGAATTGAAAGTCATTGCTTCCTGATGAGCCTTTGGTAATAAATGCTGAGAATCTGAAAAGATGATGTGATATTTCAAGAGAAAGAGCATTTACATCCTCACAGTAGTTATGGAGGAAAAGAAAATCAATCCCACGTGGCCATAACCTAGGGTTGCAATAAAAAGATATGGGCTAGTGGGAGCATTCACTGCACTTTCAACACATGGACAAACAGGTATGCATATGTACATGGGCATACAGTCTCCCACAGGCACGCTTCTTAGACCTAGGATCACTCATGTCTCTACGTTACACTAACACAGCATGTTTTAGGTAGTCAGAACTCTATAATGTCAATGTGTTGACACATTACAAATAGTTTGTAAGTTTGAAAATAGAGTAGTAGATTTATGCAGTTTTTGTTGTTTTGTTTGTTGTGTGTTTGTTTTTACTGGATAGAAACTGTGTTTTATGCTATGGGGTTGGCCCACTTGACTCCTTGCATCACCATCCATAAATGAAGAATGAATCAGATATTCAGGACATGATGTGTGTGAAGAGCATGATATAGAAATAAATGCATTTTGCTCTTCACTTGAGATTATATCTCAACATGTGTTAAGGAGATAGTACAATATTTATCACTGAATGACCCTGAAGATTAAGCATACCAATCAAATCCCTAAGCACCTGCAGTGACAAGGACTGAGGGACCAGTGATAAGCTCTAGCTTCCCTGGCTCCTAGATCTGAATCCTTCCCTCAGGGAAAGACTTGGCCCAATCCACCCTTCTCCCTACCCTCGTCCTTTAATAATTTTCTCCCTGATAAATTTACTTAAACTTTGTTTTAAAATGGTGGATAATACTCTGTTAAACTTAAATAAGAGGTCATTTCAGAGATGTCTGCATTTTGAAAGTATTTGTGGTCTTAATTCAAGTAAAGAACTTGGTAGCAAAATTTAAAAGTCATCAGTGAAGGTACGTTTGGTTTCAATTTTGGGGAAGGAGATAAGAAGGAATTTGAAAAGTAACCTTATAATCTCATCAAGTGGAAGGTTGCCTCTTACACACAGTTGTTAAATGGAATAATTTGCTCCTAAATGAACTTATTTATCAACCAATAAATGGAAAGATCAGAACCCAAATATCAGGAGATATCTTTGTGATAATTGCTTCATGAGCATTATTATTTTCACAAATGAAATTTTAATTTTTTAATTTGAGCTTTGAATTACCTTTAAAATGAAATTCTAATGAATTTATCATAATTCCTCTGACTTGAAAAATAATAAAATAGTCAAATAAATATTAGTGAACAATAATTAAAATTCAACAATGCTTCTACTAGAACCAATGAAACATTACATTTTACATAACAAAGAAATGTCTAATCCAAATTCACTGTGTTATTAGTAGGAGTAGTGGAATGATTGAATGAATGAATGGATAGCATTATAAATGACAGTGTTATAATTTACTTAAATATATTTCAAAATATTAGCCAAAGGATTTTTTCCAAGTTAGAGAAATTTTAATAATATAATAACAAAAATCAAGTATAAATTAAATCTTCTTTTTAAAAATAATATAGAAATTTTACAAACTTCTTGTGAGATGACTATGTAGAATACTGATAAAAACAACATAGTGACACATTTTAAGCAATATTTAACTGTAGCACTTTTTTTTTTTTTTTTTTTTTTTTTTTTTTTTTTGCAGTTGCTTTTGATTACTCTCCACTGATTACTTGGAAAGAATTCCAGTCATTCATGCCCTGGGATATAGCCATTCTTGTTGGTGGAGGGTTTGCCCTGGCAGATGGCTGTGAGGTAATACTCTGTAAGATTTTTAACAATTAACAAGATTGTTCAAAAGAAAAACACAGAAATATTCAAACTTTTGACATATTTGGCTTTACTCTATCATTTTAATGATGCAGATTTCAATAACGATGCAGTGAGTGTACCACACTGATGAGGTGAGTTCAGAGTTCAATATTTTTATAGACTGTAAGCACAGAACAATTTTTATGGTGTTCCAATATGTCAAAAGAAATAATGCAAAAGAGTTTAAAATTCTTAATCCATATAAAAATATTAGAAGACTAGCTTAGAAAGAAAAACCAACATAAAAATAATATTTAAAGTGACTCTTGTGGAATATACTTTGTGTTTGTTTATACCTTTATCTTATTTCATGATGAATTTGAGTAGTCTCTTGGTTTTCAATATATCATGGTCCTATTGCCAAAAATGTAGAATTGGAAATAAAATTAGTATCAAATTATAGAATGAGTGTTTATTGACTGAAGCCCAGAGAGAATTTCATACATGTATCTAATATTATATTATGTCAAGTCGTAGAAAGAAATCAGAACACCATGGGGAAGAAACTTGGCTCTTGCTTCGACCTATTCTCATTATAAAGCAGTTCTCTTCCCTTTTAATTACCTTGGTCATTATAAGAAAAAATCTCTTCTCTAAAACTTTCCTAAATTTTTTTACTAATTAAAAACCACTCATGTCTGGATTTCCTAGACTTTTGTGAAATACTTAAAGTTTATGGCAGCTCCATTTCCTCACTCAATCATCAAATTGAAGGAAATGGGGTGATAGGTGTGTCAAGCCTTTGGACTCCTAAAAGGTTAACTTTATATACTTCTCAAAACAAATAGTTCTCTCTTCTATCCTTGGTTACCTATTGGGAGTCTGTTCTTTGCTTCCAAGTTTTTTTTCCCCCTAATTTTCTGCATATTATTTAGATACTGAGTTTTTAGAAAGAGGATTTAGTCATAGCTGAAAGTTTTGGAAATTGTTTCAATTCTGAGTGCATTTTACAAAATTGTTTTAGGTCTAGATATGGTTTCTCTCATAGATGACTCAAATAGAAATGGTAAAAATATGAGACAATTACACTTTCCTACTATTTCAACAGTAATGAGCTCTGAATTCTCACAATAAATAATTTCCATTCCTATGTCTGCCCATTTGAACTGTGAGGAAATTGGAATGAGAAAATCTGACATTGATACATCTTTTGCTCATCTCTCTTTCCCAGAATATGTCTAGACTGGACCCTAGAAACTTAAGGTAGCGTTGAAAGTATAGACTAGACCGCCAGCAAAAAAAAGTGAAGAAGCAGAAAGGTGTGGATTTAGGCTGATCACTAGGCTCTCTCAGCAGAAGACTTAGTTAAACCATGGAGGGAGGTCTAACTTGCTATAAAAATCCTAGTACCCAGAATCAGATCCCTACAAGAATACCCAGAATAACTCTATCCCTCAGCGGTCAGATTTAAGTAAAAAAAAATATGACTGTAGGCAAATATGGCCCTAGAGACTGGTTTTACAAACCATTTGAGAACAGTTAATTTTAAAAAACTGTGTTCCAAATTGTAAGTAGTTTGGTAAACATCCAAAGCTAGAAAATTCCTCTAGTTGAAAAGAGGGATACAGCATGACTACCACATTGGTCTTCCTGCAATTATGTCTCTTGGATGCCTTGATTTCTTTTTTTTCTCCAGTACTGGGGATTGAATTCAGGAATACTTTACCACTCAGCAACATCCCCAGTCATTGTTTTTGGTTTGTTTTTATTGAGACAAGTCCTCACTAAGTAGCCTAAGCTGACCTCAAACTTGCAATCCTCCTGCCTCAGTCTCTAGAGTCTCTGAGATTATAGGTGCGTACCACCATGCCTGACTCCCTTGATTTGTTTTAACATGATCTCTCACAAACTAGTAGACACTCACAGCTTCTTATGAGTGAAGAACTTATACTCTTCCCTTTTCACACAGTCCTCAAAATTTTCCCCCTAAAACAAACATGGAGGATTAGATACTGTTCTCTCATATCTCCTTTGAACTGGCAAGAGCAGAACAAAAGTGTTAATTTATAAAGACAAAAACTATCTATATGACAGGGTCAGTAACAGACAAGAGATGATGAAGAGTTTAGAAGATGGAAAGAGGACATTTGAGTGATAACTAATGCTAAGGAGAAAAAAAATGAAAAATGAAATCTGCAAGCTGGTAAAGACAAGAGTCAATGGGAAACAAGGGGATTTATCCATGAGATCTTGGAAGAGCCAGGAAGGGCTGGCTGCAGACTGAAAGCTGAGGTAAAAGGCAAAGCTGAATACTGAAGATGGATGGATTTATTTATTTATTTATTTATTTATTATACTGAGGATGATTTTAACTGTAAAAGGGGGCTCTGAGCCTCTCAGATACTTTCCCCAGGCCTGAATAGTCAGGCAGCTATTCTTTCTCTCCCTCTTGCTGAAAATTAAGGTTTACTCTACTACAACACTGAACCAAGAACCAATGAGATCCTGGCTCATGGCTCAGTTGCTTATGATAAAGTCTTCCTTTCAGTTATCCTTGCTTGGCTCAAAGAGCTTCCATTCACCAATTTATTCTCTCTCCCTTAAAATGAATAGGTAGTCAAGAATCACAACACAAACAAGGAAAGTTCTGACATATTAACCAGAAACAAATGATAAAATGCAAAAACAAAGAGAAAAGGAATGAAATAAAAAGTAAGGAAAATGTGTGAAGCAAAATAATATATATATTTATATTTACATATATAGATATCTATTTATATTTGTATATATTTATATTATATTTACATTATATTTTTATATATTTATAATATATACTATATATTATATATTTATAAATATACATTTATATAAAATTTTATGTATATTTACATATATGTATACAAATTTGACCCTGATGTCTCTAAGAGATGTTGGAAACCTTAAAGACATGAAACTGAAATTGAATGTTATTTTTTTAAAAAAAGGAATTGGCACAAAAGGAAAAAAGAGCCCCTAAAGATGAGAAATACAATGGCAAATGTTAAAAAAGTGGTAGCAGTGTTAAAAGATGAAACTTGGACATATACCACAAACAGAATAAAAACATTAAAGAAAGGAAATGTTTAAAATGAGAGATAAGAATATTAAAGCATCAATAAAAAAATGTTCAATAGTAAACCAATAGAAATGTCAGAAGGAGAAAAATTGAGAGAAAGGACATTTTTTTTCCAAAAAAAAAAAATGTAAGAAATTTCTCAGAGATGAAGATATAGAGATTCTACACTGAGAAAGCTATTGAGAGTCTAGTATCAAAGCGATTCATTTATAATTTCAGAACCTTGGGGATGAAGATGGTGTAATTTTTTTCACATCTAATTGGATATAGATAAAACACATTCTTAAAGTCTATGTGTTCTAGGATAGATTTTTGTCAATGTGACATAAAGAGTAGTCTTTTTCCATCTGAAAGTCATAGACAAAAACAAACAAAAATATCAGTAAAAACTACAAATAACAAGGGATATCTGGTACACACACCTGTGATGTTGTGCCAGTTTTTGAACTGAGAGTATGCTGCCCGTACTTACTATGTTTCTGTTGCCAATCTTAGTTTGTCATAAGCATATTCACACATGTAGTAGCTCATTGAAATCATCCTCACAAAAGTGGGTTTTCCATTTCATTTAAGAAAGAAAAACAGGAAAATATATCTGCTAATCTGAGTGCAGCCAGTTTTTTGGACTACATATAGTGAATCAAAGATCACTATGTGATCAAACTGAACAGCCCAAATGAAATCCACAAGAAATAGACTAATTATTTAATATGCAGTGTCAATTATTTCAAATCTAGAATTCTACAAATGCTGAACTATCAAAATAATGTGAAAAGAAAATAAAAAGGTTTTCAGATGTACAGACTTTCCAAAATTTACGTTCTATGCACCAGTTCTCAGAAGTATTAGAAGGATGTTTTCCCCCAAGACAACAGAGTAAGTAAGGAAGGATTCCCACAGCTGGAAAGAGAAAGGAACTCGTAAGAGCAAATAGTTGTCCAGGAATAACTGTTGACTAGATTTTAAAAAGTATCTAGTTCAGATGGAGCAGGAGGAGGGAATATTACAAAATAGAGATCTCCACGAGAGAACATGGGAAAAGACCAACAAAATTCTTTTGTCTGGTAAGTGTAACTATTTGTGGGGGGTAATTTTTCCAGTTTTATTGGAGAATATAATGCATCAGTGATAAATACTTAGAAAACTAAGCAAACAAAGAACGAAGCATTATTTCCTGGGAAAGCAAGACAAGAAAAGTAAAACAAGAAAAGGAAATATAATCATAGAATGCTAAGTGATTCAACTAGGAATAATATTTATATAATCATACTGGTAAGCATTAAAGCATGATTTAATAAGAATTGTTGATGTATGATTTTGGAGGAATGAAGAGACAATATATGCGTGGTTGATGGTATAAGAAAACTAAATCCCCACATAACTATTGGAAAGTCAGTAAATAATGTCTACTTTTGAAAATTAGGGAAAATACATAGTTAGAATATTATTTTGAAAGATAATTATGCTAGTCCCTAAATGTAGCTCTAAATAGCTAATAAGAATTGAATGTTGTTGCCTCTAACACAATTTAGGAGTAGGGAGAGAAGAACCAGAGGGACTGTTCTCTTCTTAAAATCACATAATGCTAAATGAGTTATTAAAATACCCACACATATTAATATATGAAATTAAAATGTAAATAAAACAAAGTGGGAAGACAATTTAAACTTTCTCAAACATGTTGATAACATTGAAATAAGACTGATAGATAATTCCTCTGCATCAAAGCCACCCAGATGTACCATACCATAAAAAAATTACAGAATTAAAAATCGTATTTTAGAAATTGAATTCTCAGCAAATAATACTTTTCATGTGTATAAATTGTATCCAAGTAAAGCGAATTATTAATAAATAATAAATATTGCAAATTTTTCTTCTAGGTATCAGGATTATCTATGTGGATAGGAAATAAATTATCTCCTCTAGGTTCGTTACCAGTATGGCTAATAATTCTGATCTCTTCTCTGATGGTCACATCTTTAACAGAGGTAGCCAGCAACCCAGCTACCATCACCATCCTCTTCCCAATATTAGCTCCACTGGTAAGTATCTCATTTATCCCACTTATGTTCTCTTCTTCCAAAAAGTAGCTTTCACTGGACTGATTATTCTAATGCTGAATGGAATGTGGTATGGAATCTTTGCTGACCTAACTGGGCATCCTAGAAGTAACTTATACTTTATATTAATGCCTCCTTAAGTGACAATGACTCAAGAGAAATATTTTCCATGTTTAAATAGAATAATTTTAAGTGAACCATTTATCAATTCTCTGACCAGGTTTTGTTTTCCTTTGCAAATAAATGAGAGAGCCATTCTAGATCCTTTCCAGTCTGTAAGAGGGACTCAGTGTTTCCTGGCAATTTTAGGCTTTAGTTATCTAATGTAGACACTTCTGCCAGAACCTTCTTCCTAAATTTCTAAGAAGTGCTTCATGTTAGTGATTTGCAGATGAATGGGAAGCTAGGCTCACCTTGTGGCTTCAATATCTTAAAAACAGTTCTCTATGCTCCAGGGAAAAATTGTTTAAAAACTAAGAAATGGGTTTACTAAGAAAGAGTAAAAGATGGAAAGTCTGTCTTCCTTTTTTCCCACCTAGATAGCAACTAAAAGAAATAGCTTTAAGTAAAATATAGAATGTTGATCTTATTGATTTTCTTATTGTTAAGGAAAATGTTTTTCTTATTAAAATGGATTGGTTTGGTGAAAGGAAAGCACTTGAAAAAGAAAGAAAGGAACTTGGGTGATGGCCCAGGCCTGTAATTTCAGCAGCTTGGGAGGCTGAGGTAGGAGGATCACAAATTGAAAGCCAAACTAAGCAATTTAGCAAGAGACCTTAAGCAACTTAGTGAGACCTATCTGAAAATAAAAAAATAGAAAGGGCTAGGTATGTGAGTCAGTGGTTAAACACCCCTGAGTTCAATCTCTGGTATCAAAAATAATAAATAAATAAGAGAAAAAGAAAAAAGGGAAGGAAGAAGGGAGGGACAATTGTCTTTCTGGAATTGTTCTTTTACCAGTCTCTTTAGAAAAAGAAAATGTAGGCTGTTGGTTGGCAAATAATAATTGGGAAAACATTTTGAAGGGTTTTTGTCATAAGTTTCTCAAGATGGAACAGTTAGAATACTATGTGATGAATTAGCAATAGTAATAATTTTTCTTTTGTAATGATCCCAAAATAAATTTTAAATTACTTTATCATAGAAGCAATAAAGTTTGTGGTATAATTAGAAGCTCTGGAGTCAAGGGACCTGACCTTACCAAACCTCTCCTGCTTGCTAGATGCATACTTAGAGAAGTCCCTGGAGCCCCTCTGTGCTCCAGTGTATTCATCTGTTATTTGAGGTTTTAGTTGCCATCTCATATAAATTTTAAATATATATACAAGTGCATTACATTTATTATATTATATATTATGTATAAATATATTGTATATGTAAACAATTAGCACAGTGCCTAGCACTACATAATAATCCAAGGTTGCTGTTTTTATTTAGTGTCTGGAATAAATGATATATTATTTTCTAAATTAACTGGACTATAATATTTAAATAATCATTTGTGTATATAATTTTATTCCATGAGGTTTCAACTGGCTTCTGGGAAAGTTGGTTATAATAAATTTATTTTGATGCTTGGTGCCCACCCTCAAATTTTCATTAACTCCTTTTTATCTTTTTAACAGTCTGAAGCCATTCACGTGAACCCTCTTCAAATTTTGCTGCCTTCTACTCTGTGTACTTCGTTTGCATTCCTTTTACCAGTAGCAAATCCACCCAATGCCATTGTTTTCTCATATGGCCATCTGAAAGTCATAGACATGGTGAGTTAGCTGAAAGAATACTACCAGACCCAATACACATTATTATGTGCATGTGATGTCTTGAATAAGCTCTCCTTTTAGACACTAATCAACCATCAGAAAAAGCATGACCTGAGTTCTGTTTCTGAACATAACTGATTAGAAACTTATTTTTAACAGTGATCACCAGTAGTGAACATGGCATTAGAATTTGTACTTGCAAATAAAGATAAAAAGAACATATCAGTGATGGTGAAGATAAAGGAGAAAAATAGAATTGCTTAACACAACTGAGGTTGCTATCACAAATATCGATGCGACACATATTTTTCCTGAATAAGACATTGGGTTCAGTGCCTGACCGATAAAAATGCCTCTTTCTTGTTCCAATTCTAACTGGCATTTAAAAGCACGAGCAAGTAAAATGGTAAATTTAAGTGATAAATATACACGTTTGCCAAATGCAAAACTAGTGTCAGCTAAGAACTTATTTCACAATACTGTAGGCTTAGCCCAATTTTCATCACCAGCTTCCAAACCTATACAAACAAGAATATAAGCAAAGTCCCTTGGTGAGCTTATTATGCAAATCCATTTCCAAGGTAAGTCCCTGCTCCCTTCCTTCCACCAGATTGCTATCTCTAAATCCCTGCAACATAAAAATTCTGGAACTGTTTCTATAAAGAAGCCACATAATATCCTTTTAGTAAACAAAGGTGCCTCATACAATATATGTGGTGTGTGTGTGTGTGTGTGTGTGTGTGTGTGTGTGTGTGTGTGTGTGTGTGTGCTAAGATTAATAAAAATAGGATTCTGGAGTAAATGAGTAGCTTGCATGGAGAGAGAAGGAGACTTCTCTAATAATCATTGCTAAGTAGCCTTCACTGCTTTAGGTCTCCATGTTTTATGCAGAAAATTCAGGAGTTAGCAAACATTCTCTGTAAAGCACCAATTTCTGAGGCTTTGTGGGCCATACTGTCTGTTCTTAAAAATACTCAACTCTACCTTAGATCATAAAAGCAGCCAAAAACAATATGTAAAGCAAATGTGCATAGTTGTGGTGGAGTAACACTGTAGAAACAAAGACAGATCAAGAGCAGGTATTTGGCAATCTCTATTTTAATGGAGATAAGTGAAATGATTTGATGGACATCATAATTATGATGTAAGAGAGAAAAACGGGAACACAAAGAAAAATGAGTACAAATACAGATAGCATTCTAAAATTTCAATTAAAGAATGGTTTTGGGTAAATTAACAATAATAATTAAGTGAATATGAAGGATAGTTATCACATGGTATCCTGAAACTCATCCACTAAAATATAAAACCACAAAACTCATATTCTGTTTTAAAATGCCAGGTCAGATTTTTAAGGGTGTTTTTTTTGTTTGTTTGTTTTGTTTTTTGTTTTTTGTTTTCTCTCTATCAGAATGACTTAGATATATTCCTAAGAAACCTCTCTAATACTCTCTATTGAAATGACATGCAGTTGGGTACAGATTGTTTTTGATGTGAATGGGAGAAGAACCCTTTGTTTTGTGAAATAGTGACAATTTATGTTAACCATTTAAGATGCGTGAGAATCTGGTTTAGCTTTCTGCAATAGTATTCTTATTCCCCTATAGGCATTCTCTTTGGGAGACTCACACTTGTGCTCTTTCCTGTTCAAGGTTAAAGCTGGACTTGGTATTAATATTTTGGGTGTTGCAGTGGTGATGCTCGGCATGTTCACCTGGATTGAAACCATGTTTGACCTCAACACTTACCCTTCTTGGGCTCCTGCAATTGCTAATGACACCATACCATGAGAAGCACAGAATTTCTTACCATTTCACGGCGACTTCGGGGAACCATTAAGAATTCACTATAAGATGTGGCTGTGTAAAACTGAAGACTCGTTTAAATCCTTCGTAGTATAGCCACTACCATTTCAACAGACACTCAAAGCCTGCTGTCGTAACTTGGAGATGATATCGCTTGTGAGATGCAACCAGAGTGTCTACGTGCTTCATCAAGAAGTCTGGAGTTGAGATTTTGCTCATGGACTATCTGCATCATGCTTCATCATAAGAATAATTTATAGCTCGACCTTTAAGAGGTTAGGCCATTTGCTTCATCTTACAGTTAAAGTTCAGTGTAACATTTCAAACATCAATGTATTATTTCAGAAACTTCCCATCAAACTAAAAACAGAAAATAAAGTATAAAAGTTAATTAGGTACTTGGATAAATCATTTCTGTGGTGGTGTTGAAGGAAATTTGCTGAAAAACAAAAGCCAGGGCCATCTGGTGTACAGAGCAAAGTTTAATCAAAATGAAATTCCTCACTTTAAAAAAATTCAATTGAAAAAATTTTAATATATATCATATGAAAATGGAAATGTGAAGTAGCATATAATTCCAAAATTATAAGCTGAATCCACTAAATAACAGAAAACTCATAAAGATTATTTTCTATTTGACCCTTTTCATAATATTTCATACTTTTATGATCTTTGTCCTTAGAAAGCATTTTGGATAGCTATGGCTAAAACTCATTAAGATTTTTTACTACTAGCACAGCATAGTTAGAAAGGAAATCTAAACATTTTAAAATTATTAACACATTTATCGATACATACAACTATAAGTGTTTATCTTTAGAAATGTCATATGTTAAAAAAGGAAATATAGAAATCTAAATGAATTATCACTGTGTATATAAAAATAGAAAAATTTCATGTAATTTCATTATATCGAAATTGAAAGAAGATATCAGAGGGAAAATAAACAAATTAAAATGACATATTTAAAAGAAAAAAAATAAAAGGAAAAGAAGGGTAAAAATCCTGAATGTTCAAACAAACAAAAATTAAATAAGATGTGAAAAAGAGTGAGGTCTATTGCCATTCCAAAATTGGACTAAAGCAAATGAAATAGCAATCAAAACAAAATGTGCACAATTAGGAAAATATGGACACATTAGATCACAGAACTCTCAAGCTAAAAATAAAATAGAAGACAAACTCAAAAGAAAACCTCATATTTTTAATATTCATACACACCTTTATAGATGTCAAATAACCAGTTTGTTTTTTTGAAAATAAAATTATTTATGAAATTAGACAGTTTTTTAAATATTTCTTTTAAAACAGTATATGATAAATTTTCCATGTTCATTATTTCTCTGTCAACACAAAATGAAAAAAAATTAAAAAACGTTTGTGCTTTTTAAATCTTAAAATATAATACCGGTACTTTGTTAAAGTTATATATGTTCTTTCTAAGCACTCGTTTTTTTCCCTATTATATGCTGCACATTTATTTATGATCCATAGTCTTGATCATATTTCTGGTCTTTTCTAGTCATTTAATTTATCCTGGCTGAATTATATTCTATGATGGATACATTTTCACTGTGAAAAAATAAAATGACTTTTCAAATTATAATGAGTAAGTTTGGGTCTCAAGAAAATAATACAAACATTTCAGCTTGAATAATTTTAATGAATTATTTCCAACAGCTGTCAGCAAAATATAAGAAAGGTAATACTTAGTCAAAATTGTTTAATTGAGGATTACATTCTCCTGCCATATCTTCATGTTTGGCTGATATTTCAAAATTGACTTCTGGATTTCACATTTGTCTCATTTACATCAAAGTCTTTGAGCTCTTTCAGTCTGAGAGTTACATACTGTCTCTGAAAATTTCTAAAAGGTAGTCCAAAACAGATGATCAAACAAATCTCTGTCCTCCCACTCTGTGGTAGATGGTGTTTTTGTTATTATCTTGAACGTCACTTAAAGGTTAACTAGAAATCTTTGTCACTTTAAATTCCAGTGTCTTACTTAGGATTGGATCTTGTCTAGATAATAGAGGCAATTTCACTAACTGCCTATTTGCTGTCTGTTCGTGCAGACTCCTGGAAGCCTCCTCCTCTGGCATGTGCACCTTTCACTCACCCCAGCTGCTGCCATTTCTGTCAGCTTCTCTGGGTTCACAGCTCCTCTCTCTCAAATGTGTGCATTGCATCCACCTTCCTTAGTATCCCAGTCTTTGTCCTCTCCATTTTAGCCTGGGAGGTAGTGAAGCACACTTTTAACCAACACTTCCAAATACCCTTATTGGTAACAACTGACAAAACTGTATCATTGCACATTTTCAGTCTTGATATGGGCATCCTGTCTCATTTTGTGTAAAAGATTACTATTAAATATATTTCTGTATGTCTGTCACAGCCCAATATTTGATAAGAAGCTTTGTGTAACAGTTTTGTTCCAAACTTACATTGGTTTTTTAGTGAATTACTTTTACTCAAGTATGGAGATTTTACCAAATTAGATTTTTTTGTTCTTATTTTTAGTAGAGGGTGTGTTGTTCTAAGGAAAGAAGGAGTAAAAGTGAACACATGGTTTCAGTTTTATTACTCTAACAAAATCTAAAAGGGAAAATAGTTAAAATTGTTACTCCAGGGCAGCATTAGCTATATCATTCCCAAGTAAAGTACTTTAATTCAGTAAAAATTTGCTAGGTAAGTTCTGGAAATGCAAATATCAAACATAGACCCCCACATACTGCAGAGACAAGCCTGAGTAGTCTGGAGGAAACAATAAAAATAGCATGTAGCCAAGATGGAAATTCAAAAGTTTTTCCGAATATGAAAGCCTTCGTCTAGGAACAAAAAGACATTCTGAGTTGGTAGTATTCTCAAATACCTGGAAAAAGAAATATGGTGTTCTACCTGGCATTCAAAAATTGCCTAGATTAAGTTTCATGTGCTATTTTAAGTACAACTCATAAAATAATAAAACTAGACAATTTTATCAGCCAATTGTGTGAATCTTTTAGAACAGAATTTTAATTGTGTATAAACTGTTGCAGAGACCTGATAAAGAGAAAAACCAAGTAGTTTGATGAGATTAGTATAACCTGGCTATCAAAACCAAAGAATAATGGTAAAAGAAGGAAAAATTATGGACTTATTTTCCCTCCTGTTTGGTTTTGTTGTTGTTTTCGATGTGGTGGTGGTGGTGGTGGTACTGGGGACAGAATTCAGGACCTTGTACATACTATGCAAATGTTCTACCACCAAGTACATTCCAACCCCCAAATATATTTTTAAAGAATCTTTAAAAATAGGAATTAGCAAACCAAACCTGAAAGCGTAATGTGTGTATATGTAAATTCGAATTGAGTTTAATGTTGAAATGTTATAAGTGTCATACATATTATCAGTTAATTGAAAATTTAATATTGAAAAATAATATAATGTAATTCCTCACAGTACCAGATTGAGATGAAAATCAGAATTATCTCAATATAGAAAGAGAAAACATGTTCAATGGATCTCAAAATCCATTTGTGATTTAAAAGTTATTTGAAAGGAAACTTCCAAAGACTAACAATAACAACAGAAAGATATCAACAAATAATCTGCAATAAACATCAAACTTAATAGTGTACCCTTATGAGTTCAGTATCCAGTTTCCAGTCTGGAATAAAATAAGATTAACATTTAGAATTGGGGTTAAGATTAAAGTTTTCCTGTTAGGATGACGAATTAAACAAAAATGCCTGCTAACACCTCTTCCATTGAGCATTAAACCAGAAATCGTAGGAAATGAAGTAAAATAAGAGAAGAGGCATAAGAATTAGAGTAAATTAGGAAATGAGTGTTACTTACATGTGATAGAATTTTCTATAGAGGAAAAACAAAATTATTATTTTGATGAAGAATCTATATACAAAATCACTATACAAAAATTAATCCCATACCATGGTTACTAACAAACTAGTAGAAAATTAAACATTTGAAATGTACTGTCACACCTAGGATTAAATCTAACAATGTGTAATGGTTAATTTTAATTGTCAACTTGATTGGATTAAGAGATGCCGATGATTAAGAGGCCTTGTGTGTGTCAATGAGGTCAAGTCTAGGAATGATTGGAATGTGGGATAGTGAACTGAATGGATCCCCTCCCTAAGTGTGGGCCGCACCTCCCAATAGGATGGAATAAAAGCTGGAAGGAGGAGGAAGCAGATGTAGGTGCAAGCTTGAACGGGTTCTGATTGCTGCTTTGATCCTCTGAGAATATCAGACTCTTGCTTCTTCACTTTTCCAAAGTGGACCCTGCCAGTAATTCTCCAGGTAGTTTCCAGAAGCTTGAACTCAGACTAGGGTAGCATTGTTGATCTTTCTTGTTCTGGGACTTCTGCATCTTAGACTGCGCAGCTGCTGGTTCTTCCAGCTCTCCAGCTGCAGACGGCCATTGTGGACTATCCAGCTTCTGGTCCTGTAAGCCAATCTAATAAATCTCCTTTTTATAATCATACTTCCTGTTGATTCTGTTCCTCTAGAGAACCTTGACTAATACACAATGCCAACAAAAACTGACACGTTTATAGATGAGACCCCAAATTGTAAAAATATTGATTCCTTCCAGATTTACCTGTCAAATCAAAGTAATTACAATCAAAACTCCTTCTGATTTGGAAAGTGGATTTGAATGTGACAAGTTGTTTGAAATAGTTTTGAAAAGGAAGGACCCAGAATAGCCCAAACACTACTAAAGAACAACTTTAAACATTTCCCCCCTTTTCCCTGGTCTAAAGGCAAAACGTCAGTGATCAATCATGAGTCATAGTTTACGTTTAAATTGGAAGTTCTAATAAAATTTCTGTCATAATAACACTTCCAATAATAAGTAGTCTAACATCCTTTCCCATGACACATTCTCTGCTTCTGTCTCTAGATTCTTCGCTCAGGTCCCTCCTCCACATTTTGCTAGAAGATAGAAATAAAAATAGAGTATTCTATTATGTATGTATGTATGGTTGTTTCCCAATTTGTCTTTTATATTTCCAAATTAAAATAAAATTTTGTGGTGGTGCACACCTATAATCCCAACAACTCAGGAGGTTGAGGCAGGAGAATCATGAGTTCAAGTCAGCAATTTAGCAGGGCCCTAAGCAATTCAGCAAGACTCTGTCTCAAAAGAAAACATAAAGAGGCCTGGGGATGTGGCTCAGTGCTCAAGTATCCCTGAGTTCAATCCCCAATACAAAAAAAAAAAAAAAAAAACAGCTTTTGAGAATCAAATATTATTATTATATATTTTTTGTATTTCTCAAAAGTCTATTCAATAACTGAATCATAAATGATGTTTCCTAGCTTTTATATTGCACCTCTTAAAAATTAATTTAACTGATGGATATTTATTGTGAACTTAGGACAAAAACAATCCGGCTTTTCTAAAACTGAAATAATTTCTGTAAGTTCCTTGAGAAGTGGTTGTTCTTCTGTTAAATATTTTGGCACTGGCTTCTATATGATAAGTAAACATTGTGTTAAATTGTTTCCTTAGTCTAAGTCTGTATGTAGGAATACTTCGTTAATCTTGTCCTTTTCCAATTCTTTCCTCTTTATTCTTACACTGCCAAAAGTGAAATAATGATTCAAGAATAATTTTAAAGCCTTGTTTCTTCTTCCTTTTAAATCAGTTATAAATTAACAGGGTGATATTTTCTCCCCCAACTCTACTTTCATACCCAAAATAACTAGAGAAGAGAGGGAAATTGAAGCTGACTGTGTCATTGAAGTGGGCCTTTTTCTTAGCCATAACAGCAATTGCTCAAGAATCTGTACGTCTTCCCTCATTGGACTTGTCATCTGACCATGATGCTGATGAGTGGCATCCCCACAGACTCACAATTCCCTCTTTTAGCCTACCCTCATATATCTAAAGAGACTTTCTGGGTTCTTTGCTCAAGACATGGGCTCAAATTCAAAGATATCCAGGAGATAAAATCTAAAGTAATGACGATGAAATGAGTGTTAAAATGTTATGAAATTAATAGTTCCTCTTTCTTACTTAGAATAGAAGCCATCCTCCTCTGATTTTTTTCAGTATTGCTCACCATGACATAATGGAAATAAATGTGGTTCAAATGAAAGCAGGCAGAATTTGGATCTGAAAACATGGACTCAAGTTCAAACTCCATCATTTTTAAGCAGTAAAGCATTGAGTTGATAACCTTGCCCAGCCTCATTTATCTCATTGTTTATATTGAAGACTATGATAATATCTTCCCTACCCAGTATTCCACTGTATCCCACAAAGATACAGAGTAAATGCCATACACAGTCATCATCACTGTATATTAAAATCTAAGTACATGGTATAATTTTACAACCTTCTGGTTGCATGTGCTTTGTATAATTTAATCCTCAAGCTCCAATTTTTCTTATGAGTAGGATACTTAATCTAACCAAATCAAGGTCAATTTAGTTATTTCAATGTTTTAACCATGAGTTCACAGTTTAACTTAGTCAACTTAGTTTTTTGTTTTTACATCCTCACTCTCATTTGCTTTTTCTTGCACTCTTCATCTAGGTTCTGTGGGTCCTACAAAGCTCTCACTAGATCTGGTCTTTGTGATGATCAATCATTCAATGTGACTTGCACTGAGATTTTCTGAAACGAGCTACTAATAGCATAAGACAATTTCCCTACTATCTTTTGAGGATTACATGAATCAATACACATGAAACACTTTGAGCAGTGATTATAGTAAAACTAAATACTAGGTAGTACTTTTAGCATTGTCATAATTATTCCTCAGCACGTCACACAGAAGTAAATGTTCACAGACAGTCACTTAGGCATAGTTAAACTCCTTCTTCAGAAGACTCTTGGCCAAAATATAATTGAAACCATAGAAAGTAAATTTTGTTAAGTCAGAAAGGTTATTCATAGTTTATAACCCCTAAGCAGAAATTTCTAGAGGATTATTCAATTTTTATACAATCAGTCCTTGGTTGGGAGAACATTGGAGTTTGAGCAAACATAGTGTGTATTTAAAAAGTGAATCTCCTTTTATAGAATTCAACACAGAAAATAGAGGAAAATTTTGACTCTAGGTATAATACTAAAAAACAAGTTCATTGTCTTATTGGAACAATGCAACATGTTGGTATAGAATAAGATTCTCCATTAAATAATCCTCATCATTCGTTTTCATTTCAGGAATTTCTAGATATTTCAAAATCCCCCATGTTGTTAGAGGTCCCTGGAGTGTTATCTACAGGGTCATAGATGAATCTGGGCAACTGTAGTTCGTTACATCTGCTGAGCTGAACTACCCCTTGAAACTCTCTACAGCATGAAGTCTGAAAGGGCTACTGGGTCAGACTCTATGCCCTTGTAGTTATTGTTGTATTAAAACAGGCATTGAAGATTATCAAATTATCAGAAACAGTTCACATCCTCTCCTTACTCATACAAAATCGATGTGGTCTTGAATCCTTATATAATAGCCAACATTTCTATTATTCTCATTTTTATGTTGAACTAAAACAAAAAAAAAAAAAAACAAACGTTGTAAATATTGATGGAGTACCATGGAATGTTTGAAAACGTGAATACCTTGCACAAGATTTAAATCAGGTTAAACATATTAAACATATCTCCTTCAATATGTATCATTCATTTGTAGTAAAAACTTTCAAAATCGTTTCTTCTAGCTTTTTGAAAAGTACAGTATAAAAATGTTATCTATAGTGTGTTAGTCAGCTTTCGTCACTGTGACCAAATACCTGACAAAAACATCTTAAGGACCAAGCATTTATTTTGGACTACAGTTTCAGAGGATTTAGTCCTTGGTTGGCCCATTACATTGCAGAAATATCATAGGCATGATGGAGAAAAGCTTCTCAGTTCATGGCAGTCATGAAACAGAAAAAGCAGGTGAACAAGGGGCAAGGGACAGATAGAAGACTCAAGGCCATGTCCCCAGTGACCTACTTCCTCTAACTATGCTCCACCTGCCTGTATTTACCACCCAGTAGTCCATTCCATTCAAATTATTAGTTTATCAAGTGAATTAATCCACTGAGGTTACATTCCTCACAATCCAATCATTTCACCCCTGAATATAGCTGCATTGAACTCTTGGAGGACAGTCCAGATTCAAACCACAGCACATAGTTACTGTATTGTGCAATACTATCCCTGAACTGCTAGCTACTATCTAACTGTAATTTAGTTCCCATTCATCAAAATTTACCCCCCACCCCAGGCTATATCCAGCATCTGGAAAAACCATTCTTCTCTCAACTTTTATGAGATCAGCTTTTTCATATTCCATATAAGGGATCATGTCATATGTCTTTCTTTGCCTGACTTACTTCCTTTAACATAATGATCTCTGTTCTATCCATGTTGTCACAAATGATAGAATTTCATTTCATTTTTTATGGTAGAATAAAATTCCACTGTGTATACCACATTCTCTTGTTTTATTTATTAGATAATGGACACTTAAGTTGTCTCCACTTCTGAGCTATTGTGAATATTGTTACAATGAACATGGGATTTCAGATGTTTCTTCAACATACCAATCCCATTTCCTTCAGATACATATCCAGTAGTGATATTGCTGAAACAAATAGTAATTCTATTTTTGATTTTTTTCCTTACTACTTTCCATAATAACTATCCTAATTTACATTCCCAACAACAGTGTGCAAGGGTTACCTTTATTTCACATTCTTGTCAACATTTTTTTTTTCTCTTTAGTCTTTCTGATTTTAGTCATTTTTACTGGGATGAAACAATATATCATTGTGATTGGAATTTGCATTTCCCTGATGATTAGTGATGTTGAGCATTTTTTAATGTAGCTGTTAGCCCTTTGTATGTCTTCTTTTGAGAAATATCTATTTAGATCTAGTGCCCATTTTTTTAATCAGGACATTTGGTTTTTTGCTATTGAGTATTTGGAGTTTCTTATGTATTGTGGATAGCAGCCCTTTGTCAGAGGTTGACATTGCAAATATATTCTTCCATTCTGTAATTTGTCTCTGCACTCTGTTGAATATTTCCTTTGCTATGCAGAAACGTTTTAGTTTTATGTAATACCACTTGTCTATTTTTTGCTTTAATTTGCTGGATTTTCAGGGTCTGGTCCAAAACATTTTTCTACTATTACAATGTCCTGAAGCATTTCCCCTATATTTTCTTCTAGTAGTTTCATAGTTTCAGTTTTTTCATTTAAGTCTTTAATCCATTTCAAGCTGATCTTTGTAACTGGTGAGAGATAAGGATCTAGCTTCTTTCTTTTGCATGTAGACATCCAATTTTATCAAAATATAACCTCTTTATCAAAAAGACTACTTTCTCTAATAATGTTTTCAACACCTTCATGGAAACTCAGTTGGCTGTAGATGCACGGGTCAACTTCTGGGCTCTCTATTCTATCCCTGTGTTCTGCAGATCTCTTTTTATGCCAATTCCATGCTTTTATTACTACAGTTTATAGCACATTGTGAAGTCAGATAGCATAATGCCTCCTGCTTTGTTCTTTTTTGCTCAAAACGACTTTGCCTATTCATGGTGATTTGCACTTCCATATACATTTTAGAATTGTTTTTCCGCAGTTCTGTGAAGAATACCATTGATGTTTTGATGGAAATTTCACTGAATCTGTAAATCACCTTGGGAAGAATGAACATTTTAAGAATATTGATTCTTTCTATCCACAAATGCGGAATGTCTTCCCATTTTTTGTGTCCTTTTTGT
This sequence comes from Sciurus vulgaris, assembly GCF_902686455.1. Lineage (NCBI taxonomy): Eukaryota > Metazoa > Chordata > Mammalia > Rodentia > Sciuridae > Sciurus > Sciurus vulgaris. The sequence goes on from NC_136468.1 coordinate 30,489,988, forward strand.
TATTTTTTTATTCTTACAGATTGCATTTTGATTCATTGTACACAAATGTGGTACCTCTTTTCATTTCTATGTTTGTGCACAATGTAGATGCATACAGTCTGTGTAATCATACATATACCTAGGGTAATGACATCTGTCTTATTACACTATTTTTTATACCCCCACTCTCTCTCATTTCCCTCTATGTAATCTAAAGTTCCTCCATTCTTCTCTTACTCCCCACCCCACAACCCCCATTATATATCATCATCTACTTATCAGGGAAAACATCAAGCCTCTGGTTTTTTGGGATTGGCTTATTTCACTTACCATGATATTCTCCAATTCCATCCATTTATCTGTAAATGCCATAATATTATTCTTCTTTACGGTTGAATAGTATTCCATTGTGTATATATACCAGAATTTCTTTATCCATTCATCTGCTGAAGGGCATCTAGGTTGGTTCCACAATCTAGCTATTGTGAACTGAACTGCTATAAACATTGATGTGACTGTGTCACTGTAATATGCTAATTTTAAGTTCTTTGGGTATAAACCGAGGAGTGGGATAACTGGGTCAAATGGTGGGTGCATTCCAAGATTTTCGAGGATTCTCCACACTGCTTTCCAGAGTGACTGCACCAATTTGATGTTGGCATCAATTGTTATAAATTTTCCTTGTGTAATTTTTACTTCATCTCATAGATTTGGGGATATTCTCTTCCCACTTACATTTGTTTCAAGAAAATTTTTAATTTTTTCTTATTTTCTTCCTTGTTCACTGGTTGTTCATAAGTAAGTTGTTTGATTTCCATGTATTTTTTATAAAGTTGTTTTCATTAATGATTTCTAGCAGTTTTGCATTGTGGTCAGAAAAAAGTACTTGAAATAATTTCAATTTTTTTAATTTATTGAGGATTTTTGTGTGACTTATCATATAAACTACACTGAAGAAATTTTCATGTGCTAATGAGAAAAATGCGTATTCAGCTTTCATGAAATGAAATGTTCTGGTGCTGTCTGTTAGGTGCACTTGGTCTAGGTTTCAATTTAACTCTAATATTTCTTTGTTGATTTATATCTGGATGACCTATCCATTGTTGAAAGTGTGGTATTAAAGTCATCAACTATTATTGTATTGAAGTCTATTTTTACCTTTAGGTCTGTTAATACTTGCTTTGTATATTTTGTTGCCCTGACATTGGGTGTGTATATATTTAGAATTGTTACTTCCACTTGATGAACTGACCCCCATGTCATTATGCAATGACCTTTCTTGTCTCTTTTTACTGCTTCAGATTTAAAGCCTATTTTGTTTGATATTTGTATGGTTATTCCTGCTTTCTTTTGGTTTTCATTTGCATGAGCTATTCCATCCCTTGACTTTCAGTTTCTGTGTGTCCTTAGAGAAGTGAGTTTCTAATAATCTACATGTAGTTGAATCTTATATTTTAATCCATTCAGCTACCCTGCGTCTTTTAACTGGAGAATTTATTCCAAATACATTCAAGGTAATTATTGATAGGTAAGGTCTTACTCTAGCCATTGTGCAATTTGTTTACTAGTTTTGTTGTAGTTCCATTCTTTCTCTCCTTTTTCTTTTCTTGGAGGTTAACTGAATTACTCTAGTGGTGAGTTTTGATTCCTTGCTTATTATTTTTGATATGTCAATTATAGATTTTTTCTTTTTGATTTCTATGAGGCATACAAAAACATCTTCTGATAATGACAAGGTATTTTAAAATAACAGCAATTTAACATGTTTGTAAAAATAAGAACAGAAACAAACAAATGAACAAAAGGGAATGAACTCATAAGAAAGCTTTCCAGTTGCATTTCATTCCTCCCCACATTCTGAATTTTTGATATTTCATTTTGTATCTTTCTGTTATTGCCTATCGCTTAACATATTAGTGTAGGTATTTTACTTATTTTGGTTTTTAGTCTTCAAAGATATGAGTGATATATGAATCGTGCTCACAATTTTAGAACACTCTAAATTTGTTTATATAAATACTCTGAGTAAGTTTTATACCTTCTCATGTTTTCTTCCAGTTCACTAACATCTCTTTCTTTCAGTGTGAGGAGCATTTTTTTAGCATTTATTATAAGAGCAGGTCTGATGGAAATATATTCTCTCAGCTTTTGTTTGTGTAGTAAAGTTTTATCCCTCTTTCATTTCCAAAGGATAACTTTACAAGTAAGAATTCTTGGTTGACAATAGTTATTTTTGTTTTTGTTTTTGCTTTTTTCTTCAGTACTATGAAAATCTCATGCTACTCTCTCCCGGCCTGTAAGGTTTTCACTGAGAAGTCAGCTGTCAGTCAAATTGGGACACCCCTATGTGTTGTTTCTTTTTTCTCTTGAATACTTCAGAGTCTTCTTTTTATTTTTTATTTGCAAAAGCTTGATTATGAGATGTCTTGGGGTTGGGATAAATTTGACTGGTAACTTTTGCCTTTCCTGCAGCTGGATGTTTGCATTTTTCTCTAGTTTTGGGACGCTTTCTATCATATCTGTGTGTTATGGTTTGGATATGAAGTGTCCTCCCAATTGTCTTATTAATACAGAAATATTCACTGGCGAAATGATTGAATTGTGAGAGCTATAACCTAATCAGGTCATCCTAGTTTACATGGACTGAGTGGATTGCAACTTCAGGCAGGCAGCACATGGCTGGAGAGGTGGGTCACCAGAGGCACACCCAGCAGCCCCCTTTTTCTCTCCCTCTCCCTCTCCCTCTCCTTCCGGACCCCACCACAAGCTAGGCAGCTTTTCTCTGCTGGACACTTCCCCATGATGAGCTACCTCACCTTGGGCACAGAGCAATAGAGTCAGGTATCTATGGACTGAGATCTCTGAAACAATGAGCACCAAATAAATCAACCTCCTCTAAGATGTTCTTTTCAGGTGTTTTGTTTACAGCGATGAAAAAGCTGACTAAAACACTTTGAATAATGTTTCTACCCCTTTGGCATTCTTAAGTTCCCCCTCAATTGAATAACTCAAATATTTGCTCTTCTAAGACTGTCCCAAAGTTTCTGTAGCTTTCCTCATTCTTCACCATTGTTTTCTTTTTTCTTCTCCAACTATGCATTTTCAAAGAGTCTGTCTTTGAGCTCATTATTTCTTCCATCTGTCCTGTTACTGATACCTCCTATTCCATATTTAAATTCCCTAAATGTATTTTTCAGCTCAAGAATTTGTTTTTTTTTAATTGTTTACATCTCTTTACTAAGATTTTATATTAGAATATTGAAACATTTCTCTGATCATTGAGTTTCCTTTAAACAACTATCTTAAAGGCTCTGCCTGAGAATTGTTCCATATTGTTTGATGCCTGGACGGTTTCTGGCACCTAAATTTGAGTACTAAATGATTACACAATTTCCTAAAGTTCTTGATTTTTGTTGTGCAATGTCATCTGAGCACTGAAGGTTTTTACTCCAGTCTTCCTAATCTGCTTTTTTTTTTGTGCCTGTGTTTCTGGAAATTCTAAGCAGGATGCTCATTTTCTCTTAGCCTATAGTCACTTCTACTGTTTCAATACTAGATGCTGCCTATGTTCAGATTTGCCAGGAGTCTGCTGTTGATATATTTCCTCTGTTTCATCCACAGGGCAATCCAAGATCAGGCTGTCCCAAATACCTTGTTAGTGCTTTATGCAGAAAGAAACAGGGAGTTCCTAGGGAGAGTTATCTGTCCCCACAGACCTCTTCCTGAGGCCAGCATGGGTCCAGATGCCAATCCACAGTTATTGGCTAAGATCAGACACTGCAGGTTTCTGCCTCACTCTGGATAGAATCACCATGAATGGACTAGTACCCGGTGCCTATGTTATACATGTGGCCTCCAAGCCACCAAGCTGTTTTATACCCTGAGTCCATAGCACACTAAAACTAGCATATTCCTAGGTTGGGACCAAGGCTCACACATCTGGGAATGACTATTGCTAAAGTGGACTCGTGACCTGAGATAGCTGCATCCAGCCATATGTGCTGCTAACTAGAATAGAAGACTAAGAGACTGGGGCAAGATGTCTTCCCCTGGCACTGGAACTGTTCCAGAAGCTCCATCCATTTGCTGACCTGAAATTGCTAGAATCTGCCCAACATTGGGTTTCACCAGCTCAGTATAAATCCAGGGTAAATTTTGTGCTTACTACACTGTTGTACACTCAGCCAATGGCGTCTTGCACAACACTACACTGCCCAAAATGAAGGTAGTTTTGATGAAGACAGTTTCTTGTCCTCCTGGACTGATGCTGGGATGTGCCGATTCCTATAGCTGCAAGTACCTGTATAGTCTCAGGAATGCACAAAGGCCTGTGTCACAGCTAGCAGTGATGTAAGTTAAAACACACATTTATTTCACTGTGGTGTAGGCCTGAGCCTGGTGCCAGGGTAATTCTACAGCCCTATGTGTGAGTATTGGCCTGGGCATAGCCATGCTGCTGCCTAAAGTTGGGGGATGGGTGGTGGAGATTCTCCTTTGGGAGACAAAATTGGTCCTTCTTTTAGTCAGTTTTTTCATTGCTGTGACTAAAGGACCCGATCAGAACAACTGTAAAGAAGGAAAGGTTTATTTGAGGACTCACAGTTTCAGAGGTTCATAGACAGCCAGGTCCATTTCCCGGGGCTCAAGGTGAGACTGAACAAGATGGTGGAAGAGTTTGGCAGAGGGAAGCAGCTCACATGGTGATCAGGAAGAAGAGAGAGAGATACAAATGTATACCCCAAAGCTATTCCACCCAACTCCCAACTTCTCCAGCCACACCCTACCACTTCAGGTACCACTCAGTTAATCCCCATCAGGGGATTAATTCACTGATTCAATTAAGACTTTCACAGTCCAATCACTTCTCCTCTGAACCTTCTTGCATTGTCTCACATGTGAGCTTTTGGGGGGCACCTCACATCCGAACCATAACAGTACTAAACTGGGTTGTACCTGTGTCTCAACTTTAGGGACCTGCACAGTCTCAGAAGAATGGTAGATATTTCCCAGGTCCACTCCAAGCTGGGACTGATGCATCTGAAACTCAAGTCTCTAACTGATGCTAGATCTGGTCTAGAGGTTCTTTCTCTGAGTTCTGGCCTGCGTACAGGACCTTCAGTTTCTACAGGTACTTGAGTTTTGCCATACCACACCTGGCACAGGGCTGGAAGAGAAACCTCTCTGCTAGTTTTTGTGCCCTGTTCCCCAGTGGTTGGAGTCCTACTTCTGGTTCTGCTGCCCAGGTGGGAGCAGGGGTGATGAAAACAGTTTGTTTTATCTCCTGGCCTACCTAACACAATTCCAGTAGCTCAATCTGCAAGTATTAGCCTGGCTATAGGGGGTCTTGGGGTTTTGCCCAGCACTGGATTTTACCATAGAAAGTTTGATATTGAGTTTCAAGTCTAAGATCAGGACTCTATTTTTTCTCCTCCCACTAGTAGAAGGCATTTCTTTTCATTCTGGGCTGCCTGGAGTTGAGAGAGGAATGATGTAATGTGTCTTATCATTTTGTTCTACTAAAAACAGGGACTACTGTTTCTCCCTGATTTCCTTAGCTCTGAAGCTGATAGCTTGCTGCATGAATAGCTGTTTCACTTGGTGTGTCTTTGGGGAGACTCTTGCCAGAAGATCTTACTGGGCTGCCATTTTGCTCTACCCTCCATTATTTTTTCTTATTTCTCTAATTGCCGTATTTTACTCTTTTTTATTTAACTCATCTTCTTTCTTGACATATTGTCTTTTTTTTAAGACCTGCAAATGTGTTGTACTCTTCAGGAGAACTAGATGTTTGTTTCAGAATCTGCGTTTATCAATGTTTAAGAATAATGGCTTCTTACAATGCTTGTACATAAAGAAATTACAAATAGCTACTTTTCTACCTCTCCGAGGAATACCTTTTCAAATAAAGCTTGAATACGAAAGTTAAGCCTGCTGTCCATGGAATGCTTTTCAAATTACAAGTCATCTTTAAAGAGGTTGGAGAGAATTTTGGTGAAAGCAGCTTAGGAGAGAAGGTAAAAGTTGCTATTAAGACAGGGTTTTTGATCGACTAACTGTTTTGTGACTGTTTTGAAACCTGCTTTTAGTCTGAAGAAAGACTTCAGTTCTGTTAACAAATTTTATCTATTAGATGTTGGGCTTTGAGACAGATTTCCAGGGTTCCTCTTACCTCACACTTGTTGAGGGACTTTATAGATTTGTTCCATTATAGAAAATCTAAAGTAAATCATATCTCAGATGTGAAAAATTTTGAGACTAGAACAGAAATCTAATGAGCTCAGTCATTATCAATAAAAATCAACTTGGGGAGTATTGACATCATATAAAAAACTGAGTCTCTTGATCCATAAATCATACCACATCTCTTTATATGTTTAGATATTCCATTTCTCTTAGAAATATTATATCGTTTTCTGCATCCAAGTACATGTTTCCCTGTGTATTTTACTTTTGATGCTATCATATTTCATTGTTTAATTCTATTATAAGTGGCATTTGAGTTTCAACATATGATTATTTCTAGAATTTAGAAATACACTTCTATTAATCCACTTTTAGTCCTACACCCTCAATAAACTTAATTGTTAGATTTATTTGCTTTTTTTCAAAATTTCATATGATTCTCTACTTAATTAATGAGGGCAACCTAATTCATAGTGATATGAATAAGTCAGTGATATTTCTTTCTTTCCAATCTGGATACTTCTATTTTTTATTCTTGCTTCATGACATCTATTTTTTTTCTTTCAGTAGCAAAGTATTTTTTACTATTAATTATGATTGTTAGCAGTAGAACTTTCATATAGGTTGTTTATGAGATTGAAGAATCTCTTTGATTGTTAGTTTAATAAGGGGTCTTATCAGAAATGGATGTTAGAGTTTGTCAAATATTTCTTCTTCACCTTTTGAGATAATTTTATGGTTCTTTATATTGTTTGTTAATATTCTGAATTATATTGAATTAAAATAACTTTGAGCACGATACTTTGAACTATGAATACTTCTCATACAATGCTATATTATATGATAAAATTTTAAGAATTTTTACATTGCTGGTTCAGGAGAGACATTGCTCTATAGCTTTATTTATTTATTTATCTATCTTTTGTCAGGCTTTGGAACTAGGGATTACTGACCTCAGAGAATGAGTTTGGAAGCACTCTTTTCTCCAACAGTTTGCAAAAGTTTATGTAGAATTTGAATGCTCTTATGTTCATTGTGATTAGTTTCTGAAGAAACATGGTTTCTCTTAATAAATATTCTGTGTGCCTTTGAAAAGAATAAGAATTCTGCTTATGTTGGGTACAATAATCTAATATGTCATTTGGGTGATATTGGTATTCAATTACTCTAAATCCTTAGTGATTTGGGTCTTTCTCTATCAATTACAGAGAAAAAAATGCAAGAATCTTTGTCTATAATTGTAAATTTGTCTGTTTTCCTTGCACTTTTTTAGGTTTTGTTTCTTTGAAATTATTACTCAGTGTGTAAACATTTAAGGTTATTGTTTAACCTATAAATGTATGCCTTTAACACTATAAAATGCCCTCTATCAATGTTGGTACACCTCACTAAATATATTCCACTGAAATGCACCAATAATAATAATGTAACTATTCCAATGTTTTAAAATTAATTTTAGCATGAGTATCTTTTTCATTTCTTTTATTTATAAACTACCTGTGTCTTCATATTTAAAGAAGGTTTCTTACAGGTGAAATAGGGCCTTGTTTTCATATTTTTTAATCAAATCTGCCAGGCTCTGCCTTTAAATTTGGGTAATCTACATTTTATATGATTATTAATATTGAGATGAAACTAGATTCTTTCGTTCTGCTGGTGGAGGGGTCTGAGTAAGCTGCAGGCCTCTGCAGTCCAGAAAGAAAGACTGTTTTAGAGCTAGCAGCTAATCTTAATAGGGAATGTCTGCCAGTGTCAGCTCCAAGGGTTGCACAGGCAAAGCCGCAGAGTTCTGTGTTGCTGTTAATGCCGGCTGTGCCCTCCAGTGTTGCAAGAGATCCCAGCACCTCACCACTGATTTCTTTCTGGGTTCTTATCTCTTGAATTAGAAGAATGAAATCCACCGATGAGGAAAAGTGAGTATAAAAAGAGTAGAATTTATTCAAGCGTGAAACAGAAATCTCCCAGACAAGAGAGCACAGATAAGGGTTACTGCCTGAGTGTGGTAGTCTAGGGGTTTATATAGCTTGGGTCAAGGCTGTTGGTTCAAATGTATGCTGATTAGGTCTTAGAAAGTATCAACCCTATTGGTTAGCCCTTGAGTCTGAACTTTCTGGTACGCCCCCACTTCCATTTGCCCATAGCTCATAGGCCAGGCTGACCACCAGGAGATGACAGAAAGGCATGCCCTGGCTTGACTGGGCCTGATTTGCCATGTTTCAGGCCTATGCTGGCATGGTGGCCTCCAGCACAGCTGTGGCCTCTCCTCACTGCCCATGCTCCAGCCTTCCCAGGTCACAAGTTCCACCACTGCACCTTACTTCTCACCAGCATTTAGTGGGCTGGTTGTGTTGCCCAGTGGTTAGGAAGCCACGTCACTCTGATTAAATTTAAACCTACCAACTTGCTATTTGTTTTCTATTTGTTTTATTTGTTATTCTGAGTATCATTTTCCTTTTGCATTGCCTACTTTTGGATTGACTGTCTTATTATTTATTTTATTTCACTTGTTGGCTTATTTGCTTCTTGTGATAGTATGCAACTTTAAATTATCACAGTTTTTAAAAGAGATATTGAACTGCTTCATGCATAAGACCTTTATAACCATGTACTGCATATCTCCTTTCACAACTTTTGTGCTATTCTCACACATTTTATTCCTACCTGTATCATAAAACCCAAAATACTTTGCTATTATTTTAGCCTTACTCAAGTATATTTTATAATGATTGGAAAAATGCAAAAATGTTTAAAAGTCTTACTTAATTCATTCGTTCTTCATTCCTTTTCCATAGTCTTTTAATTTATATGTCCATTTTGTAAAATTCTCCTTCTTTTGCCTTTTTTAGATTTGAAAACAATCTCGATTTTTTTGTCTTTATTTTTAAAAGATGTTTTCATTGAAAATAGAATTCCAGACTGACTATGATTTTCTCTCATAAATTTAGTGATGTTTTTCCTTAGTTTTCTGGGTTATATTCTTTCTAATAAGAGAAGTATTTTGTTCTTATATGTATACATAATCTCTCTTTTGCTCCTCTGGCAGCTTTTCAATTCTTCTTTTATTACTAATTTTAAGCAATTTATTTGGGAGGTACTTGATGTAATTTTGTTTCCATGTGGTTGGGATTCATTATACTTCAATGTAATGTACTTAAAGATTTTTAAAAATTATATTTGGAAGAAGACTTCATCCATTATTCCTTAAAACATTGTTTCTCCACCCACTTTCCTTTGGGGTCTACTACAATTACACATGCATTTGCTATCTGAAATTGTCCCAAAGAACACTGTATCTCTGTTGGGGGGGGGGAGGTTTCTCAGTCACTGTCTATCAAAATTATCAAAATATTCATTTCAGATAGTTTATATTACTTTTTTGTAAGTCCAGTAATTCTGCAGTGTTGACTTTGCTCTTACATGCAACTATAAAGAACTATTCAACTTTAGAAACTGGATTTGAGTTTTTCTGTATTTTTCATGTCTCTAAGTAGCAAGTTCTTTTTTGTGGTCTGCCTTCTTGAATATATACAATACTGTTTTTATGGTTTTTTGGCTTGAATTTTATTTTTACAGACTGCATTTTTGTTCATTGTACACAAATGGGGTACATCTTTTCATTTCTACGGTTGTACATCATGTAGATTCACGCCATTCGTGTAATCATACATGTACATAGGGTAACGATGTCTGTCTCATTCCACCATCTTTCCTTCTCCTGTTCCCTCCCCCCTCATTTTCCTCTACACCATCCAAAGTTCCTAAGAGATATTTTGATGCTCTTCTCTATTAATTCCATCATCTGTGTCATTTCAGTCTATTCATATGGCTTTATTTTTTCTCCTTTAACTCATATTTTCATGTCTGAATTATTTTAAAATTGAGAGTTAGATATTGTTAATTTTACTTTATTTGGTGGAAGATTTCTTTCATTGTTGTTCCTATAAATATTCTTGAGTGTATTCTGGGGACACTGTTATTTTGGAACAGTTTTATCTTTGCTGGGCTTCTTAAAATGTGTAGGGCAGGGGAAAAAACAATCTTTATTCATGGTTACATTCTCCCTGCTATTGAGACAATAACGTTCTGAGTATTATATCTGATGCTCCATTAGTTTTGAGGTTTTCCACTCTGGTTGATGGGAACATGAACTATTTCCTGCCCTGTATGAATCCTTAGAAATGTGCTGATATTTTTAAGTGGTTCCTTCCCCCCTCTCAGATGGTTCCCTGATAGATAGATGGTGCTCAGTATTCAGCAGAATGTAGGCTAGGAGAGGAGTGGGGCTCTTCAGATTTCTCGGTGCATTTCTCTTCTCTCTTGTTCTCTTCCCTGAAAATATTAGCCACTTCGTCCATCTCAGACTCCCAGCTCCAGAGTGAACAGCAGGATCTTCATGAGCAGCTGCCTTGAAACGCTCGCCACGCTGTAAGCTGGAGCCATCCTCATACTCACTCATTTCCTTCCTCCCAGAGGTCACTGTCCTGTTTTGATGACAAAGCCTGAAAGCTATTCATTAAGTTTTGGATCTTTCATGTCCGCCCCAAAAGTCATGTGATAGGCAATGCAGGAGTGTTCAGAGGCGAAAGAATTAGACTATAAGATCAGTGACCTAATCAGTGCATTAATCCATTTGATGGATCAATAATTTGAATGAACATACTGGGTGGTTGCATGGTGATTGCTTGAATATCTCAGAATTTGGGAAAACTGTTAATTATAGAAAATTTTTATGGTTTGGTTTGGATATAAGGTATCCCCAATAAGATCATGTGATAGATAATGCAGGCATATCCAGAGATGAAATGACTAGATTAATAAACTTGTAATCTCATCAGTTACTAATCATTTGGTGCATTAATAATTTGAAAGGACTACTGGGTGGCTACTAAAGGCAAATGGGTATGTCTGGAGAAAGTAGGTCACTGGGGGCATGGCCATGGGAATTATATATATTTTTCTGGTTCTCTCTCTCTCTCTCTCTCTCTCTCTCTCTCTCTTCTCTCTCTTTCTCTCCCTCTCCCTCTCTGTGGCTTGCTCTTTGCAGTACCAAATCCACAGATATTTGTCACCACCTGCAGCAACAATTTGCATGGGTCTTTATGGGTGGTGGACTGGAAACTGAGCTACTTCTATCTCTGGGCTGCTTCCTTGCTTGCTTGTTTGTTTATAGAGGATAGAGGAAATGAGGCTTACTTACTTTGAGAGGAGAGAGAGAAAGAGGCTTTGCTTAAGAGAGGGAGACTACACTTTCAGAGATACCTATATCTTCTTAGTTCTGCTGCTTCTTAAAGGTGTGTCCTGCATCCTGTGAACTAAGGATGCGTCTACCTAAGGTGCTTTAGTGATGTGTCCTGCATACTGCGATCTGCCTATCTGTGATCTGCAACCTAAAGGTGTGTTCTCAGTTCTCTGCTCTGCGATCTGCCTTCCACCAATGCCACTACTCGCTGCTTCTATCTGCTTGCTGCTCCTTCTGCTAGCTGCTGCTCTTTTCCTTCTACCTACTGCCTGCTTATATTCCCTCCAGAAGGCGGAGGGCAGGGCCATGCCTCTTATGCAAAGATTAAGCAAGAAGCTAGATGTCCGAGCAGGCACGATTAGGAGTGCTCGAGAACACACGTGCATGCAATGTGTGCGTGGACGATAAATCACCTGAGTGTGCTTATGTCAATTAACCTCCTCGCTGCTGACAACCTCTGGCTGATTGCCAGGCACCATCCTGGTGCCGTCTGCATGGTACAGCCCCCAACACCTCTCTCTCTCTGCCTTTCTCCTTCCTGGCTATGAGAAACTTTCCTCTTCCATACCCAATCACGATGATGTTCTGCCATACATCAGGACTAGAACAATGGAGTCCACCAACTATGAACTGAATCTGTAAAACTGTAGGCTCAAAATGAACTTACTTACTTTAAGTTGATCTTGTCAGACTTTTCAGTCACAGCAAAATAAAACTGACCAGCACACTACTGTTTCACATAATTTGTTTTGTTGTATTTTTTTTTTCAGGCAGAAGGGTAAATCTTATTCTTAATGATGTATCTTGCCAAATGTGGAAGTTTCTAGAAGACTCTAATTTCATTATAATCCTTTTTATTTTTTCTGGTAAGCTTACAATCTGGAAAATTGAGTTAATAGAATAATTGTGAAATTTCCTATTTTAATTGTTGTGTTTAATAAAGCATTTAAATAAGTTCCTCTTGGTGAGGAGCATATATACTGCCATTGTGAAGTGCAGAGGGTTAATTCACAAGTGTAATTTGAAATTTATTCAGTTTAAGATTTATTCAGGATCTACACAACAATTTCAAGAATATAACTAGTGAATATTTAAATAATCCAAAGGTGAAATTGAGGAAGTGATCAGACCATATTTCTGGCTTAAATTATAATGTTTCTACAAGATTAAATGAGTCTAGATCTCACCAAAATACCCAAGAAAACCCTGTTTTATTTTCTCAACAATTTAAACATTATTGTAACTACCTAATATTTGTGTCCTACATTATCTTATTTATTAAATTTTGTCAGATTTACTAAGACTTAATTGGTGTAGAAAATGCTATACATAATTAATTTTTATGAGATTTGGTGAATTTGCACATACATATACACTTGTGTTACCATTACCATAGTCTAGGTAATAAACATCACCTCCAAAAGTTTTCTTGTGGTCCTTTCAATTTGTTGTTGTTGGTTTTTTTTTGTTGTTGTTGTTTTTTCCTCCTCCATTTCAGATAGGACCATAATTACTTCTGGTCAGAGTCTGGGTCACCATGTTTGATAGGTCCTGCCCTCAAGGAATCTGGTAGGTTCCTCTTGGGTGCCCTCATCTTTTTTCAAATGGAATTGGCCCATGGGTCATCTTTATTATAGAACAGGGCCCAAATCTATCATCAAAGCTAGAATTTGACATTCTCTTATTGATCCCATGATAGTCAGCAATATATGTGAGATTTCATGTGCCAGATCATTTATACTTTAGGTAAAATCCACTTTACTAAGTTACTATGATTCTGAAGACCAGTGTTACTTATGTTTACTTCTTTACTTTCCTTAAAGTCAGAAGAGTGATAATTAAAAAGACTTCAGTATTCCCATGAACACAGAAATCCATCTCATTGACTGTTTACATTTCATCTCCTGCATTTATTTATTCTCCTTATCTTCAAATATTTATTTGACTAAAGAATTTAAGAAACAAATTAACAGAGACATAAATAACTCAAAGAATTTTTCAACATTCCTAGTGGTGAAATGTCTTTTAAAATATGACATTAGTCAAATGCTTTACAAAACATAAAGCAAGTTTCAAGAAAGTATTTTTAACTAACAATTTCATTAAAAATACTGCATGTCTCCTGGAAAAACTTATATGGAAAGCAGAGATAATAACTACACATTCAAGTGCTAGTTGCTGTAATTACTGTTGTATCATATTAAACCCCTCTCTGAATCCATTGTCCAAATTTTGCAGATACTAAAACATTTACTTGGGTGGTTCTAGAAACACAATAAAAACCCTCAAGTAAGTTGAGAATAGACTTTAAATTCAGATTTTTAAATGCCAAGACAGAGTCAGAAATGAAGAGTCTACCTAGCTTAAAGACTACAGAGCTATAGTATTCAAGCCTGCCTGGTATTGGGAAGGCACAGACACATACATCAATGACAAGAGTAGACAAACCCGAAATAGTCCCGCATAATTATGCTTAATTGATTCTTGAGGAAGGTAGAAGAGCCTTTTAAGGTCAGAAAGATGACCTTTTCAACAAACAGTGCTGGAGCAAGTGGGCATATACAGGCAAAAATATAAAAAGAAAAAAGAACTTCAACTCACATGCCACAACAAACAAACAAAAATACACGGGCTTGAATGTCAAATATAAAATTCCACTTTTAGAAAAAAATGTTGGAAAAAATCATCAGGATCTGGGTTTGGTTAAGAGTTTTAGATTTGGCAATCAAAGCACAGTCCATGAAAGAAAAAATTAAATTGGACATTGTCAAAATTTAAAACTTCCTCATCAAAAGACCTTGTCAGGAAAATGAAAAGACAAGCTACTGAATGGGAAAAAAATATTTTCAAACCACATATTTAACAAAGATCCATATCTATGATGTATAAAGAAATATAAAAATTCAGCAAATAGTCGATTTTTTTTTTAATAAAGCAAGCAAAAGACCTGAAGAGACACTTTGCCAAGGAGGAAATACAGATGTCAAATGAACATGAAAAAATGTTTGATATCAACCATTATGGAAATACAAATAAATATCATAGTTAGATGTTTCTACTCACTTGTCAGATTGGCTAAAATAAGAAATTATGAGAACACCAAGTGCTGGCAGGGATGAAGAGAAAATCATTCAGTGCCAGTGAGATTAGGAAAGTCACACCCAGTCTGGGAAGCCTACTGGTAGTTTCTAGACATGAAACCACCATATGACCCAACAATTGTACTCCTGAGAAATGAAATTTTTTGTTGACACAAAACCTAGATACGAATGGTTATCACAGTTTATTAGAAAAAGTAAAATTTGGAAACAATCTGGATTCCCTTAACATATCAATCAATAGGTAAGCCGAACTTGGTACATCCACACCATGGAATAAGACTCCACATTTAAAGAAAGTGTACTATTAATACGTATAAAAACTTAGTTGCATCTTGAGAATTGTAATGAATGAAAAAAAAAAAAAAACCCTCTCTTACAAGGTTACGTACTATTTGATTTCAGTTATAAAAAATGGGAAAGCAAACTAGTGGTTGTCAGGAGGGTGTAGCCGGAATACAGGTGGGTATGGCTGTAGAAAGGAAACAGGGCTCCGTGTGGCAGTGGAACAGTTCTGCTCCATCAGGGTCTCAGTGTTGATATCCTGGTTGGGATACTTTGTTATACTTTTGCAAGACATTACCCATAGAGGAACTGGGCAAAAGATACAGATCCCTCTGCATTATTTCCTAGAACTACATGTGAATCTATAATTATATAGAAATAATATGATTAACTTAAAAAAATTTTTTTGAGTGTCCAGACAAGACACAAAAAGAGAAATCACAACTGATTGTGAGTGCTTAAAATGTTACTTCCAATTCTTCCTGGAACCATGGTATGACTAATATCTTTAAAGAATCTAAGACTGCAAACACTTGATGTACACTTTAATTTTGTCTATATCAATGGGAAAAAATTTAAAGGGATTTTAGAAAGCTTAAAGGTTTGCAGAAAATTTCCTGAGTGATCAGTCTTTACTTACTTAATTGATAATTACAAATTATTATCCCCTGTGTTTATTCTTCCACTGAGAAAGGACTCTTTTAAGATCTCAGATCCAGTCAAATTCTTAAAGTATTTCTGATCACATGTTGGGCCAGATATGTCCTGAATATCTCTTCAAGGTCAGTATCGTTTTGCAGTATTGATGTAGCAAAAGTTTTGTGAGGAGGAGTGATAAGTTTTGCACAGGAGTGATATTGATTCCCATTTTTCTGTCCCTACTTTATTCTTCACAGTTCATCTATTTTTCATTCTTATTATCTGAATGGCTGATGGAGTACCTTTTAAAAACTCTCAGAATGTCAATGTGTGAATTGAAAGATGTATCATACCATAATCATGTGTTTGCAAGGAATTTTCACAATGTTCATTTTCATTAGAGTCTGATTAAGTGCCTCCTAAGAGGCAAAGTGACGGTGTCTGAATTACTAAGCAGATATTGCCAGCATTATTTTTCTATCTTCTCCATAAAGAAATGACAGTTTGTGAATTAGGAGATTTTTCCAAAAATTATTTGTTGACATTTTCTAATCCCTCTTTTAACTCTCTTAAGGGAAAAAATGATGATTTAATAGTGCTCTCTGCCTTTCAATTATTGCTCTGAATTCCTACAAGAGTATGTGTGAGAATTCTCAAGAGAGTTGGATGATCAGCTATTCTCTCTCATGCAGAGGTTGAGATTAGTCACGGGCTGATTCCATCCACGGTGGGAAGCATTATTTAAAAACAAGACTCCGATGGGCTCTAGTTCTTCATGAAAATGCACCATAATAATAAAATACTTCTATTGCTAGAAGGAAAAAGTAAGCAAACATTGCCAGTGGTCTTTTGAGAAAGCCATTTAGTCCACATTTTTACTTTAAAGATGAATATGAGTGCATAACGATCTTTGATTATAAAAAGCTTACAGATCAGTTGATTCTAAAGATGTGACCAAGCTGTTGTTTTGCAGGTTGAAATGGAGTTATGAAAGCCTCAGGATGAGAGGGGAGATGAGCAAGGATCTCTCTCTTTCTTTCTTATTTAGCTTTTAATTTTTTATAGACTGCATTTTGATTCATTGTACACAAATGGGGTACATAATTCCATTTCTATGGTTGTACACAATGCAGATTCATACTATTCCTGTAATCATACATGTACATAGGGTAATGATGTCTGTCTCATTCCACCATTTTTATACCCCCTCCCTTTCATTTCCTTCTACATATTCTAAAGTTCCCCCATTATTATCTTATTCCCCACCCCCACCCCCATTATATATCATCCTCCACTTATCAGGAAAAACATTCGACCTTTGGTTTTTTTGGGCTTGGCTTATTTCACTTAGCATGATATTCTCCAATTCCATCCATTTATTTGCAAATGCCATAATATTATTCTTCTTTATGGCTGAATAGTATTCCATTGTGTATATATGCCAGAGTTTCTTTATCCATTCATCTGTTGAAGGGCACCTAGGTTGGTTCCACAATCTAGCTATTGTGAGCTGAGCTGCTATAAACATTGATGTGACTGTAGTTTGCTGATTTTAGGTACTTTGGGTATAAAATGAAGAGTGGGATAACTGGATCAAAAGGTGGGTACATTCCAAGTTTTCTTAGGATTCTCCCCATTGCTCTCCAGAGTGGCTGCACCAATTTGCAACTCCACCAGCAATGTAAAAGTGTGCCTTTTTCCCCACATCCATGCCAATATGTATTATTGTTTGTGTTCTTGATAATAGCCATTCTAATTGGAGTAAGATGAAATCTTAGTTGTTTTAATTTGCATTTCTCTAATTACTAGAAATGTTGAACACATTTTTATATATTTATTAATTGCCTGTGTGTCTTCTTCTGTAAAGTGTCTGTCCAGTTCCTTGGCCCATTTATTGATTGGGTTCTTTGTATTTTTGGTGTAAAGTTTTGTAAGTTCTTTATAAATTTTGGAGATAAGTGCTCTATCTGAAGTGCGTGTGGCCCATGGCCAACATCATTCTTAATGGAGAAAAACTGAAAGCATTTCCTCTAAAAACTGAAACAAGACAGGGATGCCCTCTTTCACCACTTCTATTGAAAATGGTCCTTGAAACACTTGCCAGAGCAATTAGACAGACCAAAGAAATTAAAGGGATACAAATAGGAAAAGAAGAACTAAAGCTGTCACTATTTGCTGATGACATGATCCTATATTTAGAAGATCCAAAAAACTCCACTAGAAAACTTCTAGAACCAATAAATGAATTCAGCGAAATAGCAGGTTATAAAATCAATACGCATTTTTCTATTCATAAGTGATGAATCCTCTGAAAGAGAAATTAGGAAAACCACTCCATTCATAGTAGCCTCAAAAAATAAAATAAAACACTTGGGAATTAATCTAACCAAAGAGGTGAAAGACCTCTACAATGAAAACTACAGAACATTAAAGAAAGAAATTGAAGAAAACCTTCGAAGATGGAAAGATCTCCTATGTTCTTGGATAGGCAGAATTAACATGGTCAAAATGGTCATTCTACCAAAAGCACTATACAGATTCAATGCAATTCCAATTAAAATCCCAATGACATTCCTCATACAAATAGAGAAAGCAATCATAAACTTCATCTGGAAGAACAAGAGACCTCAAATAGCCAAAACAATCCTGGATAGAAAAAGTGAAACAGGAGATATCACAATAGCAGACATTAAACTATACTACAGAGCAATAGTAACAAAAACAGCATGGTATTGGCACCAAAATAGACAGGCAGACCAATGGTACAGAATAGAAGACACAGATACAAAACCACATAAATCAGACACCTCATAATAGATAAAGGATTTCTTTAAAGGGTGTAGTAGGAAGATTTTTGTGTGGTATTATCTAATATTATATTATACTTAGGTTATTTGTTAGAGTACTATTGTCTAATTTAAGATGAGGATAGTTCAAAGAAAGTGCAAAGAGTCCAGTTTTGGAGTAAAAAATACCAAGGGCTTGAATTTTCTAGGTACGTTAACTTTAACCCAGGTACTTAATTCTTAATGCCCCAGTTTCCCTGTTTGTAAAATGTCGATTTAATAATAGTACATATATCATTAGAATTATTAATGTCAGGCTGAGTGTTGTGGTTCACGCCTGTAATCCCAGAAGCTCATGAGGCTGAGACAGGAGGATCTTGAGTTCAAAGCCAGCCTCAGCAACTTAGCAAGGCCCTAAGCAACTCAGTGAGACCCTGTCCCTAAAATTAAAAAAAAAAAGAGAGAGAGAGAGCAGGGATGTGGCTTAGTGGTTAAGTAGCTCTGAGTTCAATCCCCAGTACAAAAACAAAACAAAACAAAACAAAACAAAAAACTATTAATTCAATCATATTGCATGTATTCAAATTTAGGAAGTACTTTAAAATAGTACTTTCTATTTTTATTGTTTGTAAGGTGTGTTTTTGCCTACATAGATCACTGTTTTGTATAAGAGAATTAAGGATTCAATACTCTCTTGTATCTTCTTGATAATTTCCTTTTTCAGTATTTTTATTTTTGTTTTTAAATGTTTAGTTAACAAAGATCATTGATATTTAAATGTGCACTATGGTTTAATGTACATAGGCATTATGCCATGATTACCACAAATTAATATATACTTCCATTACCATCCATATTCTGTACTAGGTCCTCAAAGCTTTTTCATCTTTATAACTTAAAGTTTGTACCCTCTAGCCAGCATCTCCATTTATTTTGTCCTCAGTCCCAGTAGTGATTGCTTTATGCTCTGCTTCTGTGAGTTCAACTTCTTTAGAGTCTATAGATAAGACTTTATAGTTTCTGTCTTTACGTATCGGCCTTATTTCCCTTAGCATAATGTCCTTCAGGTCCTTTCATGTTGTTGTAAATGGCAGGGTTTCCTTCTTTTTATGGCTAAATAATATTAATTGATCAATGGAATCTTAGGTTGTTTCCACATCTTGGTTTTTACATCATGTTACAATAAAAAGGGATACAGATATCCCTTTTCAAGTTCCCACTTTCAGTTCCATTGGGTATATACTTTGGGTATATACCCAGAAATAGGATTGCTAGATGAGTTGACAGATCTATTTTTAATTTTCTGAAGAATGTAAATATGTTTCTCCAAAATGGCTGCACCAATTGAAATTCCTACCAATAGAGGACAGTAATTACCTTATCACCAACATTTGTTATCTTTTGTCTTTTTGATACTAACCATCCAAACAGGTGTAAGGTGACATGTTTCATTTCTCAGATGATTAATGATGTAATGATGTAATGATGTTGAACACCTTTTCACATATGAACCATTTGTATGTCTTCTTTGGAAAAATGTCTATTTGGGTCCTTTGTCCATTGATTGATCAGTTTTTTTGTTTGTTTGTTTGTTTTGTTTTGCTAATGAGTTCTGTAAATTATACATATATTTTGAATGTTAACCCTTTATCAGGCATACATCACATTAGTAGACTAAAGTGTAAAATTCATATGATCATTTCAATAAATGAATAAAAAGCATTTTACAAAATTCAACATTTGTCCATGGTAATAAAAAATTCAACAAATTAGGCATGGATTGAACATATCTCAACACAAGAAAGGTTGTGTTAGCTAGCATCATGCTGAATGGTGAAAAATAAAAGCTTTTCCCTTGAGGTTGGGAACAAGAAAAGGAGGCCCACCATTAACACTTCTATTCAGTTTGGTCCTGGAATTCCAATCAGGGCATTGAGGGAAGACATAGAAATGAAAGACATTTAAACTGAAAAGGAAGAAGCTTAACTGTCCCTATTTGCAGATAGCATGATAATATAAATAGAAAACCCTAAAGACTTTACCAAGAAATTATGAGAACTAATGAATAAATTCAGTAAAGTACAGGATGTAAATCAATATACATAAATCAGTAGCATTTCTATATACTAACAAGGAATTTTCCTAAAAAGAATTAAGAAAATGAACCCATTTTACAATAGAAAAGAAAAAATAATAAACAAAGAATAAGATGCACAGGTTTAGATTTATCAAAGGAGTTGAAAGATTTTTACACTGAAAACTATAAGACACAGACAAAAGATACTGAAAAAGACACAAATAAATGGAAAGACATCCTATGTATATGGAGTAGAAGAATTAATACTGTTAAAATGTCCACATTACTCAAAGTAATCTACAGGTTCAATGCAATCCCAATCATAATTCCAATGACATTGGAAATAAAATATACAATTTTAAAATTTGTATGAATGACAGCAAAACAATCTATTATTATTATTATTATTATTATTATTATTATTATTTTGGTACTGGGGATTGAACCCAGGAGTGCTTAACCACTGGACACATCTCCAGTCCTTTTAAAATTTGAGACAGGGTCTCACTAAGTTGCTTGGGGTCTCACAAAGTTGTCCAGGCTGGCCTTGAACTCACAATCCTCTTGCCTCAGCCTTCTGACTCACTAGAATTAAAGACACTCCATCACACCTATCAGCAAAAACAATTTTGAGATAGAACAAAGATGAAGGCATCATACTCCCTGACTTCAAATATCCTACAAAGTCATAATAATCAAAATAGTGTGCTTCTGGCATTACAATAGACACAGACAAACCAATGTAACAAAACAGAGTCCTCAAATAAACTCTAACATAAATGGTCAACTAATCTTTCACAGGAGTAGCAACAATACACAATAGGGAAATGAAAGTCTTTAATAAATGGTGTTAGGAAAAATGACTATTCATATGCAAAAGAATGAAATTAGGTTCTCTCTTATACTATATATAATAATTAACTTGGAATGAATTGAAGACTTTAATGTATGATCTGAAACTATAATACTAGAAGAAAATACAGGGGAAAGGATCCTTAACATTGGTCTAGGAATAATTTTTTAAAATATGGCACCAAAATTACAGGCAACAAAAGCAAAAAATAAGCAAAGTGGGACAACATCAAACTGGAAATCTTCTACACAGCAAAGAAAACAGTCATCAAAATTTGGAGGCATCCACAAAATATGAGAAAATATTCTTCATGATTAAAGAAAAGGAATAATAACTTCTTTCAGTTCGCATATTTTTAACTTTTTTCCTAAACATCCTTCTAAGAAAGATTTCAATTGCAGCATAGATACTACAATTAAATGGAATTTTTTTAAAAACAAAGGAAGAAAGATTGTTGGAAAATTAGTTGAAGTTAAATGTAATGCAGTACATTAAACATGCATTTATATAGTCAGTTTCCTTCTGAATATGTGGAAATAGGGGACTCCATCATTAATTACATTATTATAGCAGTCAAGTTCATGAGCTATTCCTTTCAACTTACTATAATAAAATTCCATACAATAGTGAAAAAAATATCACTAAAGAAAAGCAAGACTTGTAATGACCTGGGGTAGATAAAGGTGGGTTGGAATGAGGGTTGTACAATGAGAGTCAAGTAATACCAAAAGTGCAGTTCAAGGGTTTGGTATCTGACTGGCTTGAATCTATTTTTTTTTTAATTGCTCAAATTGGTTATACATAACAGTAGAATGCATTTTGACACATAATACATAAATGGAGTATATCTTCCCATTCTCCTGGTTGTACTTGATATAGAATTACACTACATGGTCATGTAATCTTATATTCATACAAGGTAACAATGTGGGATTCATTCTACTATCCTTCCTACCCCCACACCCCCTCACCTCCCTTCATTCCCCTCTGCCTAATCCAAAATACCTCTATTCTTCCATAGCCCCCTCCTCTTACCATGAATTAACCATTCTCTTGTTAAAGAAAACATTGGACCTTTGGTTTAGGGGATTGGTTTCTTTTGATTAGCATGATATTCTCCGGCTCTATCCATTTGCCAGCAAATGCCATAATTTCATTATTCTTTCAGGCTGAGTGATATCCATTGTGTGTGTGTGTGTGTGTGATGTGTATACACACACACATATACATATGTGTATATACATATATATCACATTATCTTTATCCATATATCTGTTGAAGGGCATGTAGATAGATTCTATAGCTTAACTACTATGAATTGAGCTGCTATAAACATTGATGTGGCTGTGTCACTATAGTATGCTGATTTTAAGTCCTCTGGGTATAAACCGAGGAGCGGGACAACTGGGTCAAACGGTAGTTCCATGCCAAGGTTTCTAAGGAATCTCCATACTGTTTTCGAGAGTGGTTGCACCAATTTGCAGTTCCACCAGCAATGTATGAGTGAACCTTTTTCCCCACATCCTCTCCAACATTTATTGCCATTGTGACTGGAGTAAGCTGAAATCTCAGTGTAGCTTTAATTTGCATTTCTCTAATTACTAGAGATGTTGAACACTTTTTCATATATTTGTTGATCACCTGTATATCTTCTTCTGTGAAGTGTCTACCCAGTTCCTTAGTCCATTTATTGTTTGGGTTATTCATATTTTTGGTGTAAAGTTTTTTAAGTTCTTTATAAATTTTGGAGATTAGTGCTGTATCTGAAGTGTGTGTGGAAAAGATTTTCTCCCACTCTGTAGGCTCTCTTTTCCCATTATTGATTATTTCCTTTGCTGTGAAGAAACTTTTTAGTTTGAATCCATCCCATTTATTGATTTTTATTTTTATTTCTTGCACTCTAGGAATATTGTTAAGGAAGCTAACATGATGAAGATTCAGGCCTAAACTTTTTCTTCTATTTGGTGCAGGGTCTCTGGTCTAATTTCTAGACCCTTGATCCATTTTGAATTGAGTTGTGCAGGGTGAAAGATAGTGGTTTAATTCCATTTTGCTACATATGGATTTCTAGTTTTCCCAGTCCTATTTGTTGAAGAAGCTATCTTTCTTCCATTGGATGTTTTCAGCACCTTTGTATAGTATGCGATAACTATACATATGTGTTTGTCTCTGTGTTTTATATTCTGTACCATTGGTCTGCCTGTCTGTTTTGGTGCCAATACCATGCCATTTTTTTTATTATTGCTCTATAAAGGCTGTCTATGCTAAGTCAATGGCCATCATCATTCTAAAAGGAGAAAAATTGGAACATTCCCTCTAAAAACTGGAACAAGACAGGGATGCTCTCTTTCACCAACTTCTATTCTACATTTTCCTTGAAACACTAGCCAGAGCAATTAGACAAACCAAATTAAAAGGATACAAATAGGAAAAGAAGAACTCAAGCTATTATTATTTGTGCACCACATGATTCTATATTTAGAGAATCAAAACTTCTAGAACTAATAGATGAATTCAGCAAAGTAGCAGGCTATAAAATCAACATGCATAAATCTAATGTGTTTCTATTCATAAGTGATGAATCCTTTAAAAGAAATTAGGAAAACTACTCTATTCACAGCCTCCAAAAAAAAAAAAAAAAAAAAAACTTTGGAATCAATCTAACAAAAGAGGTGAAAGATCTCTACAATGAAAACTACAGAACACTAAAGAAAGAAATTGAAGAAAACCTTAGAAGATGGAAAGATCTCCCATGTTCTTAGATAGGCAGAATTAATATTGTCAAAATGGTCATAGTGCCAAAGGTGCTATACAGATTCAATGCAATTCCAAATAAAATCCCAATGATATTCCTCATAGAAATAGAGAAAGCAATCATAAAATTTATCTGGAAGAATAAGAGACCCAGAATAGCCAAAGTAATCCTGAGCAAGAACAGTGAAGCAGGAGGTAAGTATCACAATACCAGACCTTAAATTATATTACAGAGCAATTTTTTAAATGATCTGTAGTTTTTATTGTACAGGTTGTTCACCTATCTTATTACACTGATTCCCCAATTTTTTTGAGGCTATTGTGAATGGTGTAGTTTTCCTAATTTCTCTTTCCGTTGATTCATCACTGATGTATGGAAATGCAATTGATGTGTTAATTTTATATCCTGCTACCTTGCAGAATCTAGAAGTTTCCTGATGAAGTCTCTTTTTTTGGGGGGGGGGTTCTAAATATAGAATCATGTCCTTGGCAAATAGGAATAGTTTGAGTTCTTCTCTTCATATTCATATTCCTTCAATTTCTTTCTTCTAATTGCTTTGGCTAGAGTTTCAAGGACTATGTTGAATACAAGTGGTGAAAAAGGGCATCCCTCTCTTGTTCCAGTTCTTAGAAGGAATGGTTCAATTTTTCTCTATGTAGAATGATGTTGGTCTTGTGTTTAACATATATAGCTTTTACAATGTTGAAGTATTTTCATACTATCCCTATTTTTTCTAGTGTTTTGAACATGAAGGCATACTGTGTTTTATCATATGATTTTCCTGCATCTGTTGAAATCTTACAACTCTTGTCTTTAAGTCTGTTGATGTGATGAATTACCTTTATTGATTTCTGTATATTGAACCAACCTTGTATCCCTGGCATGAACCCCACTTGATGCTGGTGCACTACCTATTTAATATGATTTCATATGCACTATGCCAGAATTTTATTGAAAATTTTTGCATCTATTTTCATAGGGATATTGGTCTGAAGTTTTCTTTCCTTGATCCATCTTTGGTTTTGGAATCAGGGTGATACTTGCTTCGTAGAATGAGTTTGGATGGGTTCCATCCTTTCCTACTTCATGGAATATTTTGCCGAGTATTGGTGTTAATTCTTATTTGAAGTTCTGGTAGAACTCAGCTGAAAATTGTCTGGTCCTGGTCTTTCATTTGTTGGTAGGCTTTGATGGTGTCTTCTATTTCATTGCTTAAAATTGACTGTTTAAATTGTGTATGTTCTACTCGTTCAGTTTGGATAAATCATAGGTCTTTAGAAATTTGTCAAATTTTTTAATACTTTCTATTTTATTGGAGCATAGATTTTCAAAATAGTTTCTACTTATCTTCTGTATCTCAGTAGTATCTGTTGTGTTATTTCCTTTTTCATCATGAATTTTAGTAATTCGTTAGAATGGCTAAGGGTTTATTAATTTTATTAATTTTTTCAAAGAACCAACTATTTGTCATTTTTTTGAATTGTTTCTTTTGTTTCAGTTTCATTGATTTCAGCTCTGCTTTTAATTATCTCCAGTCTTTACTGCTTTTGGTGTTGATTTGTTCTTCTTTTTCTAGGGTTTTGAGATGTAATGTTAGGTTATTTATTTGTTGACTTTCTATTCTATTAATGAATGAGTTCAATGCAATGAACTTTCCTCTTAGCACTGCTTCATAGTCTCCCAGAGATTTTGATATGTTGTGTCACTATTCTCATTTGCTTCTATTTTTTTTTTTTTTAATTTCATCCCTGGTTTCTTCTGCTATCCATTGGTCACTCAATAGCATATTATTTGGTCTCCAGGTGTCAGAGTAGCTTCTTTTTTTTCTTTTATTGTTGATTTCTAGTTTCATCCCATTATGATCTGATAGAATGCAGGGCATTATCTCTATTTTTTAAAAATTTTCTAAGAGTTGCTTTGTGGCCTAAGTATGGTCTATTTTAGAGAAGGATCCATGAGCTGCTGAGAAGAAAACATATTAGCTCATTTAAGGATGAAATCCTCTGTATGTGTCTGTTAAGTCTATGTTATTGATTGTGTTATTTAGTTCTATAGTTTTTTGTTTAGTTTTTGTTTGGAGGATTTATCCAGTGGTGAGAGAAGTGTGTTAATATCACCTAGTATTATATTTGTAGTCTATTTGATTCTGGAAATGGAGAAGGGTTTGTTTGATGTACGTAGATACTCCGTTGTTTGGGACATAATTACTTATGATTGTTATGTCTTGTTGTTGTATAATTCCTTTAAGAAGTATGAAATTTCCTTCTTTGTCCCTTCTAATTAACTTTGACTTGAAGTCCACTTTATCAGATATGAAGATAGAAATCCCTGCTTGTTCACATGATGTATGTTAGTGATTATTTTCCCATCCTTTCACCTTCAATCTGTGGATGTCTTTGCCTAAGAAGTGAGTCTCTTGGAGACAGTATATTGTTGGGACTTTTTAAATCCAATCTGCCAGTCTATGTCTTTTGATTGATAGTTTAGGTCATTTGCATTCAAGATTACTATTGAGTTATGATTTGTATTCTCAGTCATTTTGGTTTATTTCTGGTTTTTAATTTGAATTGGTTTCTTCTTTGATTGACTATTCCTTTAGCATAGTTCCTTCCTTTGCTGGTTTTCATATTTTTTGTTTTTTCATTTCCTCCTTATGGATATTTTGTTGAGAATGTTCTGTAGTGCAGACTTTCTGTTTGAAAATTCTTTTAACTTTATCATGGAAGGTTTTTATTTCATCTTCAAATCTGTGGCTTCATTTTGCTGGATTCAGAATTATTGGTTGGCATCCATTTTCTTTCAGAGCTTGAAATATATCATTCCAAGATCTCCTAGCTTTGAGTGTCTGGGTTGAGAAATCAGCTGAGATCCAAAGTGGTTCTTTCCTAAACATAATCTTATACTTTTGTAGCCTTTAAAATTCTATCCTTATTCTGTATGTTAGGCATGCTTATTATGATGTGTCTTGGTGTGGGTCTGTTGTAATTGTGTACATTTAGAATCCTGTAAGCCTCTAGTATTTGATTTTCTATTTCATTATTTAGGTTTGGGAAATTTTCTGATACTATTTCATTGAAAAGAATGTGTATTCTTTTAGTTGATATCTCTGTGCCTTCATCTATCCCAATAAATCTTAAATTTTGTCTTTTCATGTTATTCCCTAATTCTTGGAAGTTCTGTTTATGGTATTTTACCCTCTTCACTGTGTGGTTGACTTTATTTTCAAGAGTATATATTTTATCTTCATTATCTGAGGTTCTGTCTTCCAAGTGATCTAGTCTGTTGGTGAGGCTTTCCACTGAATTTTAAATTTGGCTTACTGATTCCTTCATTTTGAGGATTTCTACTTGATTTCTTTCTCAAAATTTCTCTTTATTGAAGTGACCTTTCATCTCCTGAATTTTAGCTGTGATTCCACTCCTTACACTACCTTTGAAGTCTTGGATCAGTTTATGTACATTCTAAGTTCCTTCTTTGTCATTTCTTCTACTGTGTTGTCAATGGATTCTACTATTGGAACATCTTGGTTTGTTTGTGGGGATTTGTTCCCTTGTTTTTTCATGTTGTTTGAGTGTCCACCCATCTAGCAGCGTGAATCTGAGGCAATACATTTTCTATCTTGCAGACTTACATTGTCCCTGAAGGTTTCCAGTACATCACCTTTAAGAGGGAGACAATAACAGTACCCAATGCAAACAATATACAGCCTTAAACCAAATAACTCCTGTTAAGACATCCATAGTTTTGTCACAACAAACAGAAATGAATTGTTCAATTATTGTCTACAATATGAACAGTAAATTTGTCAAAGAGCTTACAATTTCAAATAGTGGACAAAGAACAGAAATGGTGTAGGATGTGATGTTTATTAGGAAGGAGGAAAGAAGATAGAAGTAAAAAATTATAGGAAGAGTGAAAGAGGGATTAATAGAGGTTTTCTGTTAGGGGAAAAGAAAGGGAAACAAAGGAAAAGATAAGTGAGAGGAAAAATATATATAACTTTTTTAAAAAAATTAAAAATAGAAACAAAAAAGTAAAAATTAAAGAATACATAACAAAACTGTAATATGCTATTCAGACATATTGGTCCTCAATAAATTGGTACATAAAAAATACTTGGTTTAAAAATGATAGAAATGTGACAGAAAAAGAAAAGGAAAAAAAATCTCAAAAAATTGAACAATTGTTTTGGTTGGAGTTCAAAAGTTTCTCAGCTTCCCTTCTCAACAGGTAGATAGCATTATCTAGTATATGATGCTAGCTCCTTCCTCAAGATGGGTGTGGTTGCTCAGGTGAGAGGGTTAGTCCTGGAGGCACAACTCCTAGAGGTTGGGTATAGGCTTAGGTATGCTCTGGTCTCTTTGCTGGGTGTCAATTGATCTGCAATTTTAAGTCAGCACACCTCCAGGGTCCAGCAATTGTTGGTCCACACTGGAAGACCGCACCCCAGGAATCTCATTTGGATTACACTCATTTGGTGTAGGAGCCTGTTTTAGCCCACTCTTTTACCTGTAGACCTAATGTAGACTGTCTGATTCAGTCTTCAAACTCAATCTCCCCTTCCCTTGCCCCTTCAAATCCCTGGTCAGGTACTTCTCTCCCATCCAGTCTTGCAAGCAGTCAAACTGAAAGGGGAGGGGGAAGCCAGATTGGTTTCTGTGACCAGTATTCCCCTGTGTAAACCTCTTCCACCCTTTATTTTCTCTCAGTCACTTAGGCACACTTTCTGTCATGCTTTTCTGTGGGTTTACCTAGCTTGTTTTTCAAGCCAAACTTGGGTCTGCCAGTAATTACCTTCCCTAGCTGTAGGTCTCCCATGTTGGTTGCAAAATGCTTCCTTTCACTGTCCTCTGTGGTTGATGCAGGGAGAGATGGTGGCTTCTTTCCCATACATGGATACTGTGCAGCACAGCTTACTGTTCTTTCCGGCAGTTACTCTGATCTCTAAACTCTGTACCCTGACACACCTCAGTCTTCCTGAGAGTGGGGCTTCCTTTAACTCCTTTTGTGCTTTACTGCATTCATGAGGGACTGTTCTGGCTTGTGCCTCCAGCTGCTGTTGCAACTATAGGCTATAAGATCTCTTGAGTCCTCCATCTGTTTTAAGTGTCTAGTATTAAATTACAGTAAAGTCCCCCCTAATTCTTGATCATTCATACACCTTGCCTGTCTGCTTTTCTTGGTTCACACCACGGAGCTACCAGGGAAGCCACCCTTCTATTCCACCATCTTCTGAGAATCTATCCCTCTGACTGGCTTGACTTTAAACATTTTACCTAGAGAATGCACTTCATAGTATCCTGAATATATTCCATAAATATAAATTCTTCTTATTTTTAAATTTTTTAATCTTGAAATACTTCAAATATATAAAAATACTGAAAATAATAACACCTAAGTATCTACCATATTATGTATCCACCATGCAGATTTTCTACAACAATAAAATTTATAATATTGGTTTCATTTATTTTTCCCCAAGATAAATATTCCACATAACAATTAAAACCCCTCAATTAATTACTGCCACATCTTTTCCTAGAAGGACTCACTAGCCTGAATTTGATATGTATTATTCCCCCACACCTACATTTTAAAAATTTTTCTACATTTATGTATATATATGAATTAATAATATATGGTGTTATTTTAGAGTGTTTTAAAATAACATATTAATATTTCAGAATATTTAAAAGTTTTATATAACTTCATTCTGTTAGTATATTTTTACAGTTTATTTTTCTTATAACCATATTAATATATTTAGATCTAATTCATTAATTTTAATTATTATATAGTATTAAATTTTATTTTTAAAGACCATTTTTATCCATTCATTATTCATTATTATTATCTAATAATAGATAACTGATTTTTTTCCTATTTTTTTCCTAGTAATATCCAGTGCTTAATGTAACCTAAGTTGTTCAATTGTTCAGTACTCTCTAGAATTTGGGCATTCCTAATTTTATAAGACATTGCCCAGTTGCTTTCAGTAGAATTTTCATCCATTTATACTTCCAACAGCAATCCATAAAAGTTTCTATTTGCCAAATTTGTTAGACACTTTAATCTTTGGCATGCTCATAGAAATTTATTTTGCTATTACTTCAACATTTCCATGATTAATCATAAGGTTGACATTTTCCATATCTTTATTAGCCATTAGAGTTGCATATTCTTTGAACTGTCTTTAAATAAATCTCCTTATTTTTCTATTATTTCTTTTTATTATTTTATAGTCATTCTTTAAATAAATATCCTTTTTGGTGAGCTGGTTGCTTTGTTGTTTTTTTCATGATTTCATAATAGATTTTCTTTGAACTGAATTTTTTATATTAATATAATAAAGTGTATAGTTTTCCCCTTTAATGTTTATATTTTTGCCCAATGCAACTTACTTAAGAAACAGTTCCATGCCTCCAAAGTTAAAAGTAATCTTTTATGTTTTGTAACTGTTCATATGTGAAATTAGACTATGATTTTTCTTTTTTGCCCTTGTCCAACTTATTTAAAAGCATTGTGAGAGTTGAATATCTTCCCCACTTGTTTAAGCAAGAAAAGAACACAAAAAATTTATTACATGACTAAGGCAGGAGGATATTAAACTCCTGTTCCCACTTTTTCTATTTTCTAGAATCACTTAATGAAGTATGATTGTTTTTCTTCTAAGGATTAATAGAACTTAATTATATAGATATCTAGAATTTTCTCCTGACATTTTATAATGAAAATTCTCAAACATAAGCAAAATTGAAATAATTTTCATTGACAGTCCAGTACCCACACTTAGAATCTATCATTAATGTCACATGTCTATCTGTTCCTCTGTCCATTTCTCTCTCCAACTAGGACTTTTGGTTAGTAAATAGATTTCAACTTTTAATTTTGCTTTAATGTTACCAATCAACTCATTTTTAAGTTTTTGTTTTGAATGGATTATCACCTCATTTTTCACATTTTTGGAATAAAGTTTTTAATATGATCCATGCTATATTAACCAGCTGTTATATTTTTAACTTTGCCTCTCTGCTTTTTTACAAATTGATCAATAACCAGTTCAGGAAATAAGTTTAACAAATTACCCCAAATCATTGTTAGACAATGTCTTCTGACCACAGTGCAATAAAATTAGACATTATTGACAAAAAGATATTTCAAAACACCTCTATACATTTA
The DNA here is from genome assembly GCF_902686455.1 of Sciurus vulgaris. NCBI lineage: Eukaryota > Metazoa > Chordata > Mammalia > Rodentia > Sciuridae > Sciurus > Sciurus vulgaris. Next base: position 30,521,061 of record NC_136468.1, read on the forward strand.
GAGAGTTGTAAACATTTCTAGTACATTTTAATTCAGTGTAATTTATATGATTATGTCTTGTACATTACATATGTTATATATGTTACTTGCCATTAACATCAACTGTGTCTATAACATTTAACTAATTTGTGTTTATATTCAATATGCATTTTTCTTTTATACTACATTATTTCAAATCTCATTTTCTGTCCTTTAATAAGATATTACAGTTGTAGTTTTATAGGACCCATACTGGTTCTATGTATCATCTCAGGATAAATAATTTTAAACCAAACTACTCTTTCTGTGGGATTCCATATAGAGTTCAATGGATTTGCAATCCTCAGTACATGTCTCTCTCACTTGATTCAACATGTCTCAAAACTGTCATCCCATCTTTTCTTGCTGTGAAATGGCATGTGTCACTGACTTTTATTACTCAGATTTCTGTTTCTATTCAGATTCCTTGTTCTTTTTCTGATCCTGAAAAGGAATGCTTGAAGAAAATTTGCTGGACACACAAAATGACACTTGTACATTTTTGTAAATTTTTCTTATCATTTGAAGAATTTTTCACTGGTGTTTGGAATGAGTAATATGGAGACTTGTGGATTGAACACTGTACTTAGGCTTTCTTTATTTGGTTAGTTTGTTGGATTCAAAACTTTACAGGAACCTAGACTTAAAAACAGCAGCTCACATTTCCTGAGTACCTCCTGTGTGGTGGCATAGTTCTAGGGGGATTTATATACATGAACTCATGGAGTTTGGATGTGTATGTTATTTAAAAGTAGGTATAAACAACATTTTAAGTTTTTTTCTACAGTGAGATGTATTTGATGTTATTCTCACCAATTTGTTTCAGGTAGAAAATTAGTTTTAGTTCAGAGTCAGTATTAGTGAGTTTAGCAATAAACAAGTTTTCTGCATTTTCCTCTTGCCCTTATGGTTAAGATTAAGTTTACTGCAACACATTAGATTAGCATAATTTCAGTTATTATTTGCATAGGCTATGGAAAATATGCAAAATCAGCCAAATGTAATTTATTATTTGGCTTCTAATGCACTTAAGTCTTGCCATGGACTATATGAGATTGTAGATGATTCTTGCAATTCCTTTTATTATTTTCCTCTCCATTCAGATGATGCTGTTCTCAAAAGCTATATTCACTACCTCGACATGTTTATTTAATGGTTATGTTAGTATTTAAATAGGCAAGGGTAAAGCGCATGCACAGTACTCATATACTCTATAGAGGCAGGATCTGGTTTTATTATATTTTCCTGCCAACTGAGATTTCCAAGAGACAATTGTTTACAAATGCACTTAACTATACGCTCACATTTTTTTTTTAGCTCCGCAATGTATCTAAACATCACTGATTCAAGAGTTTCAAGTTTTAACTCTCTTTTGACTCAAATTATTTAAGATTGCTCTTACTCTTCTCTATTCTTGGTGAAACCTCCTTCCTGCATAGATGAGGGTTTGCCCTTAGCCAGGATCTGCCCAGTTTTCATTCCCTTAATGAAAAGTAAATCAAACAAACAAAATGTACAACCTTTTACTGCACTTTGAAATATGTTATTCCTGGAGATTGATTTCTGTCATGCATTTGTTCACTTTGAAAATCCAGCCTACTAGTTAATCTTTGTTTTCTTTTCCCTCCCACTTCAATATAGATTCAGGTGTTCCAAGAGGAGCACTATTGTCATTTTAGTACCAATAAGTCTTGCTTGTGAGATGTCTGGTCTATGAATTGTAGAATGCTTAGCAGCAGCCCTGGCTTCTACACTGCAAATGCCAGAGCAACTCCTGACAATTGTAACAACAACAACAACAACAACAACAAAAATACCTCTGAACATTGCCAAAGGTCTCCTTGGGGGCAAAAGTATCCCCCAACTGAATACAATATATTTTGTTAATTGTAGATAATTTCAATACCTTATACAGAAAATAAATAACCACAGAAAGCAAAGGTGGTTATTACAGCAAAATGTTTTGAAATTTTATATTTAAATGAAAATATATTTAAGAAATTGGTCAGTTTTACCAAAATTAAGTAACCTAGAACATAGGAATAATGTTAATATGACCAAGAGAATATTGCATTATAGCCACCAGGGTATAATAGCTGGCTCTTAGGCATTTCATATTATAGTAATTGAGATGTATTATGTATTTTTTTGTTCAGTTATTTTGAAACTCTTATTCTTCTCTACAAAGAAGGAGATGCAGAAATGAAAAAACAAAGTGTGATTGCATTTAGGTAAACTGTTTCATGACAGATTATCTTTCTGAAAATATAATCTTCAAAAATTTAAGGCATACAGACTTTGCAATTATCTCATTTTTTCCCAAACCACTGCATACTTTTGTAGATGTCCAAATAATTAGAGTTTTACTAATTTTAGTCAGTGAAAGTGTTGCAAATTATCAAAAATCATTGAATAAATCCCCTTTTGCCTTTTCTATTATTATTAAACACAATAAAATTTTTCTGGTTAAAATTTGGGGATCTGTTTTTTTTTTTATGACTAGATTAAAATGACTTTTTAAAATCATTTTTTTTTTAAATATTTTTCATGTTTGGGATGGAACCCAAGGCTTCTATCAAGTGCTCACCCATGGACCAAATGATTTAAAATTGAATTATCATATGTGTGTATCTTCTACTTGTGGTTTCTCTTTATATTTTCAAGACTCATCATGAAAATGTACATATTTCATTCATTTTTAATGGATATAGAAATTTTCTCTGGAGAATATGCCATGAAGAATTTGTACCTCCCCAACCATTTTACTCTGTTTTGTGCTGCTATAACGAAGTACCTGAGACTAGGTAATTTATAATGAATAGAAATTTATTGGCTCACAGTTCTGGAGATTGGAAGTCCTGCTGTGTGATCCCTTGAGGGAAAAAGAAAACAAAATAGGAGGTTGCACTTGTCCTTTTATGAGGAACCTACTTCCACAATCATCAACCCACTTAAGTGATAACAGCTTTAAGTTATTCACAGAGGAAGAACCCTCATGGACTATTCACCTGTCATTGGGTTCCACCTCCCAACACTGTGCATTGGGGTTTAAGTTTTTCAGCACTTGCTTTTTTAGGATACACGTTAAAAACTATAGTACCCACTGATATACACTGATCATTCCCGATGTTTCCTTATTGCAAATGATGCTGCTAAACATCCTACAATACACAAGACAGCTCACATAACAGTCGCCTGACCTAAAATGCCAGTACTGGTCAAGCTGAGAAACTCCACTTCAGATAACACAGGACACATTATGACCCATATATACACATGAGTATATGTGTGTGAGGGGGTATGTTGTTATTAGTATTTTGATAATTACTTTCCCACTCAAGTCTTCATCTGGGAGTCTTAAAGCAATTTACTAATGCTACCTTGTTAATCCTGGCCCAATATTCTTGAAACAGGAGACAGCAACTGTCCTTGTTTTATTATTTTAGAGGGACAGGTAGATTAAGGGATCTACTTGTGTTCTTTACAAAGAAAAACTATTGAAAACTTATTTGATGGAAGCTTCTGTTTCAACCATTATGTGACAGTTGATAGTTTCTTCCTTTCTTCTATTTATAAAAGGTGGATGACTTTCTCTCAGGCAACAAAACACTTCCCACTTTTTAACATGCTATTAAATTGTAGGCATCTAATGCTTAGCAAAGAAAGGAATCTAATTTTAATACACATTTAAAAACTTTTCTTGGTTAGGTAAACGTATTTTCCTGCTTTAAGTGAAACCTAAGGAAAACTTTCAAAAAAGATTGTAATGGTTTAGTGATGTAGAAGCCCCTAATAAATTAATTGTGCTGGATTTTACTAATTAAAATTAAACAACACCATTAAGTCTTAGACAAGATTTACAAGCAAGCTATAGAACTGGGGGTATAGTTCAGTGTCCGAATGCTTGACTGTCATGTGCAAGGCCTTGAGTTTGATCCCTAGGACTTCGAAGAGAGAAAAATAATAAAAACAAACTATTTTGCAGTAATTCTGAAAATATTATTACAGAATCATAAATCCATATATGGTATAAAAGTGTATTTCATTCTGAGGGCACTAGTCACAATAATGAATCCATCCTCTTTACTCTCAAAGCTAGTGAATTACATTTCAGCATGTAAACAAATGGTTCATTGATTATGTATCAACATCATATGAAAAGATGGACTGATGACCACATGTCTTGGTCTTAGTGGGATTATATGCGGTATTGAGTAGTCAGTTTCCTTCTCTTTTTTCTAGTTGAGGCATTTTTTTCATCTTCTCTACTTTCAGATTCCATAAAGGTACTATAAAGTATCATAACTGTGCAGAGATCATTACTACATGGCCAATTCTCCTTCCCCTCTTGGACATAGGGGAACTACAATTCTGAGGAAGTTTCTTAGTGAGGTAGGCCCAAGTGACTAGTCTGGACAAAGAAACAGGAAGGGAAAAGGCATGAGATGCCTAGAAGTTTAGACAGTAAAACCCACCATGCAATTCTTTAGTCTTTCCTTTCCCCTGCCTCAGTACCCTGAAGTCTGTGTTGAAGTGCCAGTTCCTCCCTTAACCAGGACCCTTGAGTGACTCTGATCTGCCCTGATTTGAACACGTAACATTACTTCACTGTACTAAACCACTGGAATTCATGGTGACTTGTTCTCCAGAGTGTCACCTAGTTTAACTGACAATCTGGCAGAGCTGCCTGCTGCCAATGCAGAAACGCTGGAAGACAAGTGATTGCAACCATATCCTTATGAAATGTACTTGTCTTTTCACAAAAGGTAAAATAATTAGAATACAGAATTATAGTCTAAGTTCTAATAGTATTGCTACCACTATTATCTAATACTTGGCCTAAATTTTGTTTTATGTCAGTTCATGTATATAAACATTATCCAAATAATTAAAATAACCTATTGCTTCCTTACCAAAATATGTCATAAAAAATTAGGAAAATGACAAGTTTTGAAACATAGTGAGCTTTTTAGAGAATGTACTTGAATAGTAGCACAAATTTTATCTGATCCTTCAGGGAACACAAATCAAGGAGTGGTGGTTATGCAATTTTGGATCCATAAATATATCACCAGGTGATGTAAATTGACATTGTGTACCTAACCTAGTTCTTTATTCTACTTCCTCTCCTTCTAGAAATGATGCAATCCAGAGATATAACAATATTTCTATGGTTCCTTAGTGAGCCTTACCACCTATATGGAAGGAGATGTACTTCTCAGGAAAAAAAAAAATAGTAAAAGACTTTAAATCTCAAATTTTCACTTAGCAAGAGGAACCAGGTCTCAGTTATCTGTGCTGCCAGAGTAACCTCCTCTTCCACATCTAAAACTAACCAGAAGGGATTTGCCTTCCTTTCTAGGAGCAAACCCTAGATCAGAAAACTACCAGCTCTGTGACTCCAGACAGATCATTGAATCTCCTCCTGTGGAACTCCTGAGGAAACGCTATCTCAAGACAATGAATATATGTGAAAGACTTTTGACCCTGAAGTGGAGTAGGGGTTGGGTTTAATGTGAAATATGATTTAGAGCTTTGATATCTTTGGAACCTCCAAAAGCTAAAACAACTACTTCAAGCTAGGTGACCCAGAAAACCTCTTAGTGAGTTCAAAATAAAATACTTCAAAACAATTACAGGCTCTGCACCTGTAAGTTCTGCAAAAGATCAGCTTACATTTCAATCTACTTTGCTATTGACTTAGAGAAAATACTTTGTCTTCCTTAGATACCTGAGTTTGTCCTTGTCATAAACAAGACCTCCATCTCTCGCCACGGGGCCCCAACTCCAACCTCAAAGCCACCTACATTGTTCCCAGAATTCAGAAAGTAGTTCATCACCAAGACTGACTTCAACATTACTTAGCACTGCAGATGACTTACTGTTATTGGTGATATTGATCTTCTGGTATTAAATTGTGCTATTATCATACCTTTTATTGGTGCGTATTAATTATACAGAAGAGTTGGTTTCACTTCAGTATATTCATACATGTGTATAACGTTATTTGATCAGTTTCCCTCCTCAGTACCTCCCCTTCCCATCTCCTGTGTCCTCCCCTTGGTTCCCTTCCTCTACCCTTCCATCCCACAATGCCCTTTTTTCCCTTTAGCTTTCACATACGACAGAAAACATACAGTGCTTGTCTTTTCTAATCTGGCTTGTTTTGTTCTCCATTTCCATCCATTTTCTTGCACATAATTTCACTCTTCTTTATGGCTGAGTAAAACTCCATTTTGCATATATGCCACATTTTCTTTATCCATTTGTCTGTTGGAGGGCACCTGGACTGATTCCATAACTTGGCCGTCATGAACCATTATGCTTCATGAGCATGGGTAGGTTTGTATCACTACAGTATACTGACTTTAATTCTTCAGAGAAATACTAAGGAGTGGTTTAACTGAATCATATGGTAGTTTTATTTTTAGTTTTTCAGGAATCTCTATACTGATTTCCATAGTAATTATACCAATTTACATTCCCACCAACAACTATTACCATTTCCAAGAGAGGGGGACAGTCCAATCAGACAACGATTGATAATTAAAATCTTACTTTTTTTTTTAACTTTTTATTGTTCCAAAGTCTAGCCTACCCCCTTAACCGGTTTCCCTCTGCCACCACTACCAAGCCAACCAAATCCTTATCTTTGGTGTAATTGTTTTCTACTGGAGATGGTTTGTAAGACAAACAGCAATTTCATAAAAGTCTTAAGGACAGAAATTTAATGATGTGTCCAATATTTTCATACTCTTTTAATTTATTTTTAGCAAAAGGTTGAAGAGCTCAGCTCAAAATGGATAGACTCCAAATAGGTACAATCTTTTTTAAGTTCAATGATGTTCCTCAATATAACACTCCTTTGTTGGGTCACTACATTAAGTTAGAAATAATGAAGGTAAGGGTAGGAAGTTCCCCTTAGTGGTCTCTCTCTCTTTCTCTCTCTCTCTCTCTCTCTCTCTCTCTCTCTCTCTCTCTCTCTCTCTCTCTCTCTCTCTGCCAGCAATCAGTAAGATGTGTTCTCTCTCTTGAGTGAATAATGGTCCTGAAAGAAACAAAACAGAAGGCATCATTAACACCAAAACCTGTGACACTATCTGTGATAAAAGAGTTACACAAATTATGAGATGTGGTTCATAATGTCTTTCTGTTAATTTCATTGAGATCAAATACATGAAGAAAACGATGGAGATCTATCACTATGTCCAAATAAATTTTCTTCTCACCCACACCTGCCCCTACCCTTTACTAAAAAGTCTTCCAGTCACACTTGTTCTGTGAGTTCCTACGAGACTTACGACATCCCATAAGAGCCTGTCACACCCACCACAGACATTTTCATCAGTGTCTGTCTCAGTCAGGTTCTTGGGAGAAGCCTCCTCCATTATCACAGGGCCTTCCTTGGCACATCAGAGGGTGCAGGAGTAGAGAAGAAAGGGAAAATATTCTAATCTCTTTCTCCTCCAAAAAAGACACTATTCCCATCATAGAGGCTGCACCCTCCTTGTAGGGAACATTCCTTAAGCTTACCTGACATCAGTCACTGACGCCATGGTCTAAGCAAGCCAAACAGTCTGGACAGAGAAACTGAGGTAATGGTAAAGACTCACCATGGAATGAAGGTCTTTGCAGTTGCTGAGGTTGAGTTTGAGCTGAGGGGAGGCCTCCTTCTGTCGTGCATCCCAGCAAGCTGTGATGTGAGCTCACCCGGGCTGCCTTGCCTCATGCTGTGTGCTGGAGCTTGCCATCCCCCAGTCCTTTGTCTCAGACCTGTTGCTGGGCAGAATTGCTTAGGCATGCTTGGTTTGTTTGCACTACCTCGACGGTTGATGCATAGTTCACCTATAGGCTGACTCTGTTATACTTTAACAAGCGTGTTAACCTGGTTGGATAATGTGTTTATATATGTCCTGTGCAACCCTAAATAAAATTAGATCTGTGCCTTCAGAGCTCGATCTCTGATGCCTGAGTAAGCGCGCTGGGTAAGGTAGGTGTCGTTCATCCTCACCCTCAGCAAACCCGTCTCTGAACATCTACACCTCCTGATCTCATCTAAATCTAATATCCTCCCAAAGTGGCCACCTCCTAGTAACATCCACTGGGAGTCAGGGTTTCAGCACATGTATGGAGGGGGCATGGACATGCAGTCCATGAGCTCCAAAAGTTAAAAATGACACCAGCCCAAGTCAACCAGGTATGGGAAAGTTTATTCAATGCTATTGGAACAAGTGAGAGATGCCAGAGTGTGTTGGACTTCAGTTCCATGGAAACAAAGTAAAGAGAGCTTTAATGCACTGAGGTGAATTCCTGGGGGAGTACCTGAGGACATTGAGGAGGAAGGTGATAAGTGCAATAAGTGGAGCCTACTGAGTTAGTTATACTGAGGCAGCAAATGTTCTTCTGAGTGATTAGGCCGTCCGTGTTTGCTAATAGGTACTCACGGAAGTTAGGCTCCTACCCTTCCCAAAAAGCCTAGAAGAGAGGAAGTTCACCCTCTTTTATGATTGCATTTCAGAAAGTTGGCTCCTAAGTCTATTTTTGGCTTGTAAAACTGGCAAGAGTCTTTTTAAAAGAATTTCATCTCAAAAGGGCTGGGAAAGGAGCACATTTTCTAATGTAAATACTGTAAGAACAGGGAGGTGAGTCCCAGTCAGGAAGAAACCTGTTCAGCAAGCTTGCGGGGACTGTCAAGACTGTCAGGTCATGGGTCTCTTAATTACTGCTGAACAAGAGTGTCCCCCACAGTATTATTTCCTGTGAATAAAAACCTTTGGTGAAAAATGGATTTATTCTGACTCTTTTCAAGAAGGTTTAACGACAGATGACCTCACTGGGGGGAGATTCCCCCAGAAGGCAGACTCCACTGAAGCATACACTGAGAACCCCATGATGTCAGGATACCCCTCTGGAGCCTTAATGACTATTGTGATTAAAACACAAATCTCATTTGCAAATGAAATCAAGTCGCCATATAACTTTCTGGGCATTTGCTTTATCCTCAGATGTAGAGGAGTAATTCTTAGAAACTTTTCTCCTTTTTCATGAAATGCTCTGGTGAGTTAATAGTTTGTTCCCTGCATGCTCACATCATAGAATATATTTTCTTATCAAAAATCAAAGACTAGCTTTCATTCCCAGATGAATCCTACTCCACCTCAATCCTGGTACTTATTTATTTGTATTCTGGGAAACTGAGAAGCTTATTTAACACCTTTTTCTTAAAACATATTTTGAATTGTTTCTTTAGGCACCAGAAGCCAGAAGTCATCACATAAATAAAAATTTATTGCATTTTAAACCAGATTTCAAGTTGGTTCATAGAAACTGAAATGAATTGCTTCTGAATAGAAATCAACTTTTATCCCTGCAATTGTAGCATCTGTTCCAGCAAATAAGAGTTGCTTTTGAAGAATAATTTTTCAGGTGTAAATTCCTCTGAATATTTCGTGTCCTACTTAGCATTGTACAAGCAAAGAATAAGTTAGAAGGAAGGTCACTGTACAACAGTATGATCTTCACTTGCGAATACTCGCCCACCAGGCCTCTGTTGGGATTCCTCACCCATACCTGCACAAACTGTTCCCCTTAACATTTTTGCTCTTGCTGGTACGTCATCAAATCTACCTAAACTTTAAGCTAAAATGTTGGCCCAATAGCTAATTTTCTATGGATTGCTTAGTGCCAATTCCCCACAGAACAGCATTTTTCTAAGATATGGGATTTCTTAGTGTACCCATGTGTTTTCCTTTTTTTAATTGGTGCATATTAACTATACAGAATGGTGAGTTTCATTGGGGCATATTCATACATGCTGACAACATGGTTTAATCAGATGTATTCCTTATTATCCCCCTTACTTTTCCTACTTTCAATTCCTGCTCCCCTCCTTCTATACTAATAGTCTTCCTTTCACATCATGGTATCCCTTTTTATTTGCTTCCTCTAGTTTCCACATATGAAAGACAATATGTGATATTTATCTTCCTGAGTCTGGCTTATTTTGCTTAACATGATACTCTCTAGTTCTATTCATTTTTCCACAAATGGCATAATTTCACTTTTCTTTGTGACTAAACAAAACTCCATTGTGTATACATATTTTCTTTATCCATTCATCTGATGGCTATCTAGGTTGATGGACATCTAGGCTGATTCAATAACTTGGCTATTGTGAATTGTGCTGTATGTATCATTAAAGTATCCTGATTTAAAATCCTTTTTGATAAATATCCAGGAGTAGTGTAGCTGGTACAAGATAGTTCTATTTTTAGCTTTTTCAGAAACCTCCCTACTGATTTCCATAATGGCTATACTAATTTAAATTTTCACAAAAAGTGTGTGTTTCTTTTTCTCCACATTCTCATCAGCATTTTGTGTTATTTGTGTTCTTGATGATTGCCATTCAGATTGGTGTGAAATGGAATCTCAATGTAGCTTTAATTTGCATTTCCTGGTATCTAAAGCTATCTAATGATTTTTCATATGATTTTTGGACATTCATATATCTTCTTTTGAGAAGCATCTGAATAGATTCATTTATTCATTTACTTAATGGTTTATTTGGGAGGGGTTGTTGTTGAATTTTTTTGAGTTCCTTATATACTCTGAATATTAGACCTCTGTTGGAAGAGTAGCTGGCAAAGTTTTTTCTCATTCTGAAGGTTCTCTCTACACACTATTAATTGCTGTTTTTGGTGTGCAGAAGCTTTTTAATTTGATGCCTTTGCATTTATTGTTCTTGTTGTTATTTCCTGTGGTAGAGGAGACCTATTGAGGAAACCCTTACTTGTAGCTACATGTCAAAATTTTTCCCCTATGCTTTCTTCTAGCAGTTGCAAAGATCCTGGTATTATACCTAGATATCTGATCCATTTTGAGTGACTTTTTTTATAAGGTGAGAGATAGGGATCTTGTTTCTTTCTTCCACATATGGATATACTATTTTCCTAACACTATTTATTAAAGAAGTTGTCTTTTCTTCAGCATGTTTTTGACACCTTTGTCAATAATAACTGTCAGTGTGTGGGTTTGTCTTTGTGTCTTCTATTCTGTTCCATTGTCTAAGTGTGTGTGTTTATGCCTTTCCCCTACAGTTTTTGTCACTAGGACTCTGTGGTGTATTTTGAAATTAGGTATTGTGATGAGTTCAGAACTGCTCTTTTTGGTTGGGATTGCTATTCTGGGTCTTCTGTTCTTTCATATGTATTTTAGGACTATTTTTTTTCTAGTTCAATTAATAATGTCACTGTTAATTTGATAGGAATTACATTAAATCTGTAGATTGCTTTTGTTAATATGACTATTTTAACAAGACTAAATTTGCCTTTTGATGAACATGGTAGGTCTTTCCATCTTCTAATGTCATCTTCAATTTCCTTTTTCAAAATCCTGTAAATTTCCTAATAATGGCCTTTCAACTCCTAAGTAAGATTTATTCTTAGGTGTTTTATTTTTTTTTTATTGGAGCTATTACAAATTGAATTGTTTTTCTGATTCCCCTCCCAGTGAATTCATTGTTGGTTTATAGAAAAGTGGTTGCTTTTCTATTACTGTACTTTGCTGAATTTGTTTATGAGTTCTAGAAGTTTTATTGTGGAATCCTTAGGGTCTTCAAAGTAAAATTATATCATCTGCAGATATGAATAATTTAACTTCTTCCTTTCCTTTGATATCCCTTTTCTTTTCTTTTCTTGCCTAATTGCTTTGGCTATAATTACAAGAACTATATTGACTAGGAGTAGTGAGAGTGAACTTCCTAATCTTGGTTCTGATTTATTTCATTTTTTTCCCAGTTCTATATGATGCTGGCTTTGGGTTTGTCATATATAGCCTTCACAATTTTGAAGTAATTTCCTTCTAATTCTAGGATTTGGGTGCTTAGGCCACTCTACCATACCTTCCGCTCCCTCTATAAAGCCTCTAAGTTTTTTTTTTTTTTCCTCTTACTCTGTTCAAGACTAACCTTCAGCATCTTCCCAGTCATATACCTTGAAGAGTCCTTGCAGCTATCCCCTGGAGCTGGTGACCACTGGATGCTTTTAGTCCATCATGTGTTTTCTTGAGAGGAAATTCTATTCCTTAAGTGTATGATCATCCAGGTTTCCACTTAACAAGTCTTAACATTTCTATAATAATTATGATAACAGCCACCTAATCAGTTTCACCTCTGAGGGGTATGTTTCAGGATATTTGTTTCTACCTGCAGGTTGTAGGATTTTTGTTTCTGTTTGGCTCTCATTGAGTAACATTTTCCTTTCAGTTTGTTGTATCATCCTCAGTTTTTTGTTTTTGTTTTTTTATCTATTATTTTGTAAAGTTTATGAAGGTTTACTTTGTTCCAAGACCATAATGCAAATATATTCTAAATATTCCTTCTGCTTCTTCTATATAGGCCATTCTTATTTTTCCCCCTGAGGAAACTTTTTCTCTGCATAATAAATGTAATGTTGCCCTTGCCCTTATTTTCTAAGGGGATTTTCAACAGATTTTTTTTTTCTTCAGGTACTTTTCCACATCTTATTTCATGCTAACTTTCTACTTGGCATTACTAATGCTCAATCTTGGACCTTGGTTGAATATAAGAATTGAGTGCTTATTATTTAGTGTTGAGATTCGGTTAATGAGGATAAAATGCTCTCTCTCAGAAAGTATGGGTGAATTCCTATATAATATAAATCAATTAGAATTTCTTTGATGCTTCTGCCACATGGTTGATAACTCTTCCTGGTTTCTAAATTTAAAGTATACATTTAAATATTATTTCTTATTCTTTTGTTCTTTTCAGTGAAATTGTAGGAACATAAGAGAAAGTTGACTTTACTCATTTCTCCCATCCAAATTTACATGAAAGTCTCATAATTTATTCTTTCTTTTTTATTTTTAGAGTAGAATTTAAAAGGTTACAACAAAATCATCTTTCTTTGTGTTTTGGAAGTAAACTAGATATAGAGATAGATGTAGATGATATAGATATATTTTTCCTAACTTTGTTACAGAGTTCTAACTACTACAGCAGCAGATTTGCAACATCCTTTATAAATAAATGTATCCCTAGATGCAGACTCTGTTCAGGGCAAGTCATACTGTGGAAAGGAAAACAAAAATCTGTTTGAACAAAACATTCTCAGGAAATTATTCATGCATAATTTAACCTTGTAAAAGCATAAATATGTCATCTTTCCAGGGTCAGCAAGTCCTGAAATGGTGATTTCTTGAATATCTCATAGTTTGGCAAACACTCCAGGAAATTGTTATGGTTTGGATATACATGTCCCCAATAAGTTCATGTGATAGACAATGCAAGAAGGTTCCAAGGTAAAATGATTAGATTATGAAAGCTGTAACATCATCAGTGGACTAATTCATTTGATTGATTAAGAATTTGGGTTACCGGGTGGTAACTAGTAGATCAGTGGGGCTGTGACCTTGGGGCTATGGATTTTGTTTCCTTCCTGTGGGTAATTGTATCGCTGTTTCTGTAGTAGACGGTTCCATTATAGTCTTGCCTTGCATTTGAGTAAGCTTGCTTTGACATTGGTGGGGGTTGGGTAGGCATATATATAAAATACCCGCAGTATTTCATAAGTTCTTCTGATTTGGTGGATCTGAAACTCCAAAGGCTGTCTCCCTGATTTCACTATTTCTACCCTATGTAACATTTCTGGGTAGTAACTAGAACTTTATAAAACACAAATGAGAAAATATCACTGTCTGTTTAAAATTCTCAAGTATCTCCTAATAACTAAGAGAACAGAATCCATGTACAGGTTGATCATCCCTAATTCTAACACCCCAAACCCCAAATGTTCCAAAGTGCACCAAAAGGTTTGGGAGTATTTGGGGGCTCAGATTTTTAAATTGGAGATGTTCAAACATTAAAGCCTATGAAAATATTCCAAAATTGTTAAATCCAAAATCTGAAACATTTTTGGTCCCACACATTTCCGATAAGTGAAAACCGAAGCTGTATTGTGTTCTGTGTGCTCTGGCTTCTTCTACCTCTTCAGCCTCAACTCCTCAACTCTGTCATTCAATTCTTTCTCCTCAGGGCCTTCCTTCAGTTTTGCAAAAAGGTCAATCCCATTGCTGCTTAAGACTTTTTTTCACATATATGTCACCCAACCCCCTGTTGCTTGGACTCTTATCATCCAAATGTAAGCTGAAAAATTGTCTCTAAGGTCTTGCCTAAGTGGCCCAAGTTCACTTCATCCATTATCAATTACATTACTCTGCTTCAATTTCTTCACAGTAATTATTACTACTCGAAATTCGTTTGTTTGGTTATTTTTTTCTTTGTACCTCTACAATTGGAATACAGTTCCATGATAGGACAGACCATATCTGCTCTATATACCTAGTGCCCAAAACAGTATATGAAACTTTGTGAGTCCTCATTCAATGTTTGTTGAAAAAAGTAAAGGAAGCTGGTGCTATTCTGGAGGCTGAGATAGGAGGATTACAAGTCTAAGGGTAGTCTGGACAACTTAGTGGGACACAGCCTCAAAATAAAAACTAAAAAGGGCTGGGGGTGCAGCTCAGTGTTGAAGCATCACTGAATTCAGTTCCCAGTACCAAAAGTGAAAAACAAGGTAAAAAATGAATATACAAATAAATGCTCTTCTTTTTCCTTAAAAATTACTCATATCTCAGATAGTATATCTAGCTGAGCATACATTTATCACAGTGTAGATAAATAGAATACATAATGTGTGTATACACACACACACACACACAAGCGCATGATTAAGTGTATATGTGTGTGTTTAGAACCAACACGAAAATGAGCCTAGCTTCAGACTAGAAAATGGGTAGCAAAATACCAGAAATGGCAATATCAGAATGAATGGCACTGCCCCTCCCCATCACCCACTGTCCCAAGGGACTCACTTCCTTTAGAAGAAGAAGAAGAAGGTATTTACATTTTTTTAAAAAAATTCTCATATTGTACTCTGTCCCCAGTTGTGAGGACATAAAATAAAATTTTGGATTTAGTTCTTCATATCTCAAATATGTACCATGCCAGAGGACTCTTGCTAAAGTGCTATCAATAATCTTATTTAGGAAACATCTTACTACTGGAAAAATGAAAGTAAATTTAAAAATAAAAGTAAATTAGATATGACCCAGATTGCCTAATCTTTGGGGTTGCTGACTCAGGGAAAGGACTTACTATATCCTGTTGACCCAGAATTTGCTGGTTGTGGATATGGCTTTAAGTGCTTGGCTTGTGCCTGTCTTACCCCTGGGTAAGTATGTCTTCAAGTATGCCCTAAAATTCTGGCCAAGTTGTCTTGGTTAATTTTGAGGCACTATTGTTCTATTTTTGCACTTCAAAAGTAGCTTCAAGAACAGCAGGAATTCAGGGTTTCTTGAAAATGCTTATGTCGGTAAATTCTGGATTATTTTTGAGACCTGCACTGGCTTAGTGCAGATACTTGTTTTCCCAAACTAAGCTTGAAAACACTTGACTGGTTAGGTCCCGGTCCATGTCCCATAAACCTAATACATAGGTGGGCCACATGCTGACCTTTATCTTTATGTGCAAGTAGGATTTAAACAGGTAAACTCAGCATAACTACAGCTTGTTATTCTGTTTCTATGATTAATTAGTATTCTCCTACAAAAATTGAGGTGGGTGTATTTTCTACCACTGGACCCTGCTAAATATTCCATTAACCTAAGTCTCTGCTTGGATCCCAAGATCTGCAGACCTTGCTGCAACTCCATGTAGTTTCTAACTATAAAATAATGTCTTCCCCCTCATCCCTAACTCAATGATACTTGTGAAACTCCTGGAGGCAAACTGCTTCCAGCAGTGCTACTAAAACGTACTTGATCTTGGCAGAGCAGCCTCCAAGGGACCTGTCTCAGCTACTGATAAGGCACCAATCTAATTATGAGTGTCAGACACCTTGACTCCCTTTCCAAGCAGGGCTCTGATTTTTAAATGCACTGGGCATCTGAGGAGGCAAGATAAAAACTCATTTTCAGCCTGTGAGTTTGAAGTACAATTTCTTATACTCTCTCCTTCTGGATATCTCATAATACTGCCTAAATCTAATTTTGCTGTGTGGATAAAGATTAATAAAAGTCTAGACTAGAAATGTTAAAATATGGCTTTTATATGTATTTTGGAAGAAATGATGAGGTTGTCAGCCAGAGAACAGGAAATGCCAAGTCTCATTTCTGGACATACAAATGTATAGTTCAATGCTAGGCTGCCCCACCTACATTTCAGGAATTGCCATAGAACCCACAGTTAAAAGTGAGCCTTTAAACAAAAGAGAACCAATGTCACAAGGCATTTCAAAGGAGACTCCAGCATGCATTTGATAACAGGGGAAGCTAAGATAATAAGAACAAAGAAGAGAATGGCATGGAAGTTCTATGAAGAGGTTTTGATGATCATTAAAGGGAGTAAACTATTGAGGATATTTTAAAATTGAGCTTTCAACTTTTAGAAAGTGTGACAGTGTTCTATGGAGTACAGGAAGGCTGATTTCCTCTTCCATTTTAGTCTAATACTTCAGTTTCCAGGTGTTATGTTCTCACAGCAGCTGAAATTCCTATTTCAGACTGACTTATACTCTGTTTATTATTATTATCCATTCTTTTAAAACCAAGCATTCTAGAAAAGGAGACATTACAGGGATCAACTCAATCAGAATTCCAGGACTGTAACTACTGATCACAGACCTTATGATGAGACCTGGGTCACTTGGGACTCATTGTGCTGGTGCATCAGAAAAATAAGTGTGCTGCAGACATCTGTTGAGATGTTTCTCTTTCTCCTTAGCTTTCTATTCTGGGACACACCTGGTCAAAAATTGAACTTGTTTTCTCAAAAACAAACAACAATAAAATAAAAACAGCTTCTTTGGAATTGCCAAGCTTGAATGTATGAAGAATGTGAATTTTGGTCATGCAGGTTCAGCTGCCCAGTGTTTCTTGCTTCCCTCTCAGCCAGTGTGAAGAAACCCAATGTTTTCCTCCAGCTCCAGGTCACTCTGAATGGTCCTGACTGAGAGCATTTTCTCCTCTCTCAACTATGTTGTATAACAGCATAGTTGTAAACTTCTTTGTCTTTTTCTTTTTTTGCAGTTCATAATTTCAGGAATTCAATAGGTTACTCAATAAATCCAAATGTCAGTTAAGTTCCAAAGTTTCATAGTCCCTAGCTCCTGAGAGAATGGTAAAGTTCTGTTCCCAGCTTGGGTTATCTGGGCTCCCCATGGGTTCCTGGTTACCTGATCCTGGTTCTCAGAGAAACAAGGTTGTTCAGTGGTCAGTCACAAGGGCAGGATCTGAGGTTCCTGGCTCCTCAATCTCTGGTGGGTTATCTAACCACCCTATGCCACATTTCTGTACAACAAATGATGATTGACTGGAGGTACTGGCAGAAGGATGGATGCTTACCTGTCTGTGATGCAGTCCTGAAATCCCACCCTTTCCCACCTGTCTGTGGTATAAAGCCTCATCACCCCGTTCACCTGAGCACATCTCTAACATGTAGTCATAAAAATTCTAAGACGCTATTGTTCCCCTGAAAAAAAATCTGGGGCATCCTCAGCCTCTAGTTTTTTTTTTTTAATTTTGTGAGTCACTTCACCTTTTTCCAGAACAGTTCCAAAAAATTGACCAAAAAGTAAATGAACTATACTCAAAATAATCCTGTTTCATAATGTATTATATATTTATTTATTTATTTATTTATTTATTTAAGGACACAGTGTGGACTTGTCTTAAGAAGCTGGAAAGTAATTTTCCCTCAATTCCAACTATTTTGAAAATTTATTCTTTGAGGAATTCTAGGCATCCTGGAGGAGAAAGTTATAAGACTTTCATTTAAAGTTTTCATATTGGTCAAAAGGAACTAATGTAACTTTCTTATTTCCTGAAATTTTTTTTATAAATTGCCCCTTTTATTATATGAACACTTTGTGAAGAAAAAAGTCAAAATTGGTAGAAACTAGCTCACCCACTTTCCTCTAAAGAGCATACATTTTTAGTGTCTTGCACTATGTCTTTTCTGTTTCAGATTATTTTTAGGAAAAATTTTCTTCTTTTGATGTATAATTCAAAATAGGCTTATAAACAATTTCCATCTTTAAATTAAATATGGAAAGACTTCCAAAAATATTATTGTTCACAAATAGTATTTAAATGACAATTTTCAATAGTAAAATATAAGGCTATGATTAATAGACATTACTGAAGTATCACACAGTGAAAACCCTTTTCACATTCTGCCATCTCTGATTATCTGATTTGGAGGAAATATGCATCTCTTACATGTTTCCTTTGGTTTACCAATTTCCCAAAGATAATTTATAATCAAATTTATTCCAACTTTCTATTTCAGTGAAATAATCCCAGAAATTAGATTAAGTAGGATATCAGAGGGTAATTTGGAATGGACCTTTAAAAAAGCAGTGTCAATTTATTGTGCCTTTTAAATCAATGTAATTCAGTGGTGTCAAGCCACAAAGTTTTGTTATTTTAATATTAGGAGATGAGGAGTCTAGAATTTTAATTTAGTTGGACTGAAGTGAGGCTTCTAAAAAGAATCAAGGATTGAACGAAATTTTCCTTCCCAAAAGGGAATGTCGAAGAGTCAGGAAAACTGCAAGACCAGGGAATTCTATTTGTAGGCATGATCTAGGGCTAACCAATGGTGTAAAAGTTCTTTGTCTCCTTTAATATGTTTACAATTCCTATATATTTTTCTTAAATTGGGTCTTTCCAAATTCACAAGGACCTTTGTTTTGGAGCTTGTTTAGATGTAGACATAACTAATCTCTTTAGACAGCTCAGGAATTTGCCCAGGAGAGTCTAAGGGCTTATAAATGGTGACACACACAGAAAACTCTATGCCTCTGATTCTAAAGTGTAAGTCTAGAGAGATTATGTATAGTCCTCCTCTAATGTAGAATATCTTAAAAAGCAAGAGTTCTTGATTGTTCCTGAGGACAGGGAAAGTTGAGGGAAAACATAGGAACCCATGCTCCTTCCTTCCCAAAGTATCTGAGTTCAATCTTACTTTGCTCATAAAAGGGACACATTTCTGGCAAACTCCCCCTCATCCAGCATATGATAGATGCTCTGCACATATTTTGGAGACTAGAAAAATGGCAACAATAAAATGCTTGAGTTCATAGAAGAAAAAGCCTTATTTTGAGTCTCAGATAAAAATTCACTGATTTAAAATCATGCGGAAGTATTTTTTATTTTAATAAATGGTCATTTATGAAATCTGGATTACAAAAATAGCCTTTCAGAGACTCAAATGACCATGGTATACAAGCTGCTATTGAGAAAGAGCAGCTGACAAAAGATGTGAAGATAGGAAAAATGGGCTCTCATGTTCACAGTAAACCTGTAAGAATTGAAATTGACCACTAGTAACAGGCCAAATAAGAGAAGTTTATATTTCACTCAAAATACTGTGTTTAAGATACAGGAAAATATCCCATATACATTTAAGAGTTGCAGCATAGATAACTATATCACTTAAATATTTTACTGAATAAATTCTAACTCTCAATTATTATGAAATTTAAATTATGGGAAACAGTCCATTTTCTGATAAAATTTAACAGAAGAAATGATAATCTCTTTTTTCTTATATGAAATTAAGACTCATGATCCTCAAGCAGATATATACTCTGTTTCCACTGAAACCCACACTTAATTGCCATACTTCTTTCTGTTACAGTTCTAGTAATGGATTGCACACTAGTCAATGTTAGCTCCTGACTCCTGGGGGCTTCTGAAGCTTGCATGCTGACTCTGTAATTAAAAGTCTATGCAAGGAAGCAACTGTCAGCTCAAGCCTTACCTCCTACAGTTGAATGTCTGTCAACTCAAGGATTTATTTCTTTAATATGAGAAAATGTCATTTATGTTCTGAAATAAATTTTTTGATGATTCAAGCAAACATTGAATGTCTGATGGCTAAATAAGAAAAATAAAAACAATACAGAGTTGCTTTGAAAGTAATTCCTTGCACATTGTGAAGAGGATGTTACTCAAGACCTTAGCACTTATCATAAATAATACATATTCCCATTTTGAAGATGAAGGTATACACACATACACTCACATGTGTGATATACATAAGTATATTATAGGTTTTGAGTTCTTATTAATAGGAGGACCTAGAAAAAAATCAAGGTTTTCTTATCACTACATCTGTTCTTGTAAGCACAAAAACACTCTTAGTAGGAAAATATCAGGAAATTTACTTGCAAAGATGATATTTATTCATTGTGAGCTTTAACACTTGATCAAACAATACAAGGTGCATCCTGATTTCATGCCAAAATATCAAGCTAATATTTTTTAATTCAGAAAATAGTTCACATAATACAAATATATAGATATGGTTTTATTTCATGTTTAAAGTATGTCTTATCTACACTTATTTATGAACACTCAGCCTATGATTTTAGTACTGTTAGGGTAATATTAATAAGCTCATACCATTTCTTGTCCCATCCACCAACCAAAACTTCAGTCTCCATAGTTTCCATCATTGGTTTTGGGAGAAGCAAGGAGTCACATAAATCTCCCTTACATTCTCCCCCAATTCTGATTCTGTACTACATCACCACTGGGATGCTAATGTTTTCACAGGGCTGTAGTTGCATCACTTCACAAGAACTTCCTGAAAATAGATCATGCCTCTGTTATGTCCATTCATTGTTCCTATAGAAGATTTGGCTAGAGACACATCACACCATCCTCTCCACTTCCTCCTTTTGTTCTCCTTCCTACTTGAGCCCTTTGGCACCTATTTCTTCTTTCCCTATAGTTAGAAAAATCACTAAGAAAACCACACATGCAAATCCATCCCCTCCAGGTGTACCCCACAGGATTTATTTGAACCTTACTACAAGGAAGGGCCCCTACACATTCATTTCTTCAGTACTTACATTAAGATCTTTCAAAGTTTCCACTGTATCAATCTCAATAGCTAATAGGATGAAGAGTAATGACAGGATGTTAAGAAGATAAGCATGGTAAAGTAAAAGGAACCTTAAGACCATTTCTCTTCCTAAACTAGATGAGAAGCAGTAAGGTATACAGGTGTGATTATATTGAAGACCTGCTTTTATGAATTGCCTCTAGATCACTTTCATTAACCTTAACAGCAACAATTTCATCTTTATTTCACAGTTTTATGAATATATCTAGAGGCCTACTTGAGGAATACACTCAATAAATCCATTTAATAGCTAATAACTCTCTACAATTCTTTGCTAAAGAAGATGGCACATGCTAAGTTTTTATTTGCAGGTACTGAAATAAATTACTACATTTCAATTCCACAAAGATAGAGGTAGGAATTAATGAAGGTGCTTAACCCCTTTACTAATTTCTTTCCTGCACAAACAATAAATATATTTTGACTTCCCACCACATCTAAGAAACTATGGTGGGTATTTTAATGTACTAAAAAAAAACCCAAAAACATACTCACTGACCAGAAGATATTTACCATATGTATATCCTGCTTATATAAGAGCATAGGTCCCCAACTAGTAACTGTTCAGTTTTCAGTTTTGTAGGCTTATTCTTTTGCCATAAAAATTTGGGGTAGCTTAGCAAAACTGAATTGCTGAACCCTTGTTATTGACATATCAATTTCATTTCTTTTGAAATAAGAACATGACTTCTTTTGAAATAAGAACATAACTTCCTTAAAATTTATCCCACTTGTTAATTTGTTTAATAAACAAGGTACTTATGCACTTGGTAGACTATCCAAAAGTCTAAATGTATGAATAGTGAAAGGTAAATTCAAATCCTTTCCTCTTTCTAGGTTACCAGGCCCTTTCTCTGAGCCAATATTTTTACCAGTCTCTCATATTTTTGCCTAGAGAAATATTGTGCTTTTACCATAAAAGAAGATGCAGTTTTAAAAATCCAATTAGAAACATAGTATATATAGTATTGTGTGGCTATATTATTCAATACATGCCATTTATTAGTAGTCTTTCCATATCTGTCAGAGTCTCTGCACATGACATGTCAGTGAGACCTATAGGTACATATGAAATGCCAGTGTAAATAACAAATATTCCAATTGGATGTATGAGTACTTTGTTTTTATAAGGGCATTATATCTATACATAATACTGGGGTCTGTTTTGCCATAGTCATATAAATATGGAATAAAGTTTGCTCCAATTCAGTCCCCAGTACTTCCCCTTTCCCTACACTTCTCTTTTCCCTTGTTCCCTTTCCTCTACTTTACTGGTCTTCCTTCTATATATTTATAGTTTTTTCTATAATTAGTGTTTTATAGGTACACATATAGGTGAAATTCACTTAAAATCAAGCAGTAGAAATTGTATATATTATAATTATCTTGGTTCAGTTAGCAACTGCCCCATGAATATCAAAGATGTGAAATAGTAGATTAAATAAAATAGGGATTTCCTCCCCTATGTAACATAACAAATTTGGAGTTGGATATTCCAGGACTTGATCCATAAACTCCAGATGTGATCAATAACTCAGGCACCTCAAACCTTTCTCTATATTATTCTTTCTGATGTTTTTCAAACATAAGGTCACCACAAGGGCACCTAGTGGCTACTAGCCAAGACATCCACATTCCATGAAGGAAGAAGAGCAAGACAAAATTCATTTGTTAGTTTAGCCCTCCCTTTAAGATTTTCCAGAGATCCTACCCAATATTTTTATCTGATTCTCATTGGTCAAAAATGTGACTCATGGCCACCTTTATCTTCAAAGAAGCCTAGGCCTAGGATGTAATTTCTTTTTTTTTTTTTTATGTTAAGCACATTGTTATCAAAGTTTGTTTAAAATAGAAAAGGAGGTACTAAATACTCTATATTACCAGTAGTCCCTGGTGCTCATCATTTGAAGGTTTATTTTTAGGACATGTTACTCCACATACATTTTTTGTACTTTTCAAAGGCATTTTTTCCTACATTATCTCATTTGATCTTCACAACAACCTTGTGAGATCAGGGCAAGAAGCAACAGAAATATCAAGAAAGGTAAGCAGTGAGAATAAAACTAGAAGCCAGATTTTACAAGATCAAGACTTTTGTCATGATAATAAGGAACAAGACTGATTGATTTTGACTGAATTGACAGGATATTTTTAATAATACCTGGGCCCAGTTTCTCCACCCTTTAGAAAGTACAGGAAATTACAGCAGTTTATTCCAAGTTAATATCAAGAAAGAATCTACCATCAAAAGCCAATCATTCAAAAGTCAATATTAGGACAACAGCACAAAATCCCTATAAACGGAGGCTCATCAAATAGGTTTGGGAATAAGAGATGACAGAATGGGTGATTAGATAGTTTCTCCATTCTTTCTCCCTCTTTTATTTCCATGTGTTCCTTATCGTGATGAGGAGTGGCCTTTGGTAAGAAAGAGATTTTATACACTTCATAACAGCTTGTCCTGAGATTCAACAAAGCATGAGTATTAGATGGTCAATGTTGCAGAGATTGGAAGAAAGAACAGCAAGGGCAGTGGAACAGTGAGGACTCATCTGGTCATAGGAACTGTGAATTGCCCTTATCTCAGGAACCTTGAAACTTGTCTCCAAGACTGTACTGGACCCTGAAGTGGTGGCAGATGGCTAGAGAAGACAAAAGAGAAGCTGAAGGAAGAAGAAGGCCGGAGAGTAGAGAAATGAGGTGTCTCTTAGGAAGCCTCTGTACTTAACAGAAAGGCAACTTGATGTACAAACTAAACTTTCAGCCAACGGTGTGGCTCCATTTGCTTCTAAATTAGTTATTATGAATTTGCCTCATTTCTCATAACAAATCTAAATTCATTTCTAGATGTGGTCAAGAATAAATCCATTGATCAAAATAAAATAACATTTTTGAAACGTTTCCAAATATGGTTTAAGTCATAAATTATGGACCAGAGGTTATCCTTATTTATTAAGGCTGATTTTTTATACTTCCATACATTATAGGAAAATACAAGTATTGATGTAACAAAATGTGTGTATGTGTATGGATAAAAGATGATAAATTGATTCAGAGAGACATAGAGTTTTACAAGTATTAATTTCTTGTGAAGGAAGGGTGAAAATGTTGGATTGTTTCATCCTCTTCACAGCCCCAGGATCTGGGTTCTTTTTGATTTGCTACATATCACTAGTATCAACCTCTAGATGTATGATTACAACAACATTGATGTGCTACGTCTGAGATTAGAAGTCCTTTCCTGCTAACAATTTAAATATCTTGGTATAGCCAGAAGAGATCTTTAAGCAAATCAAGACATGAAGTCATAAAAATATAAGGATTAAGAAAATAAGAAACAAAACTCAAGTTGAGATGGATAAAAGACTTAGGAATTAGACCATAAACTTTACAACTGCTAGAAGAAAACATAGGGCCAAGGTATGTTTGACCAGTACCTCCATCATTTAGGTGCTGGCACCAACTTCCTTAACGAGACCCCAAACACAAGAAATAAAACCAAGAATCAATAAGTGGAATGCCATCCAACTAAAAAGCTTCTGCACAGCAAAGGAAACTCTTATGGGCATGAAGAATGCCCATACAGCCTACAGAATGGGAGAAAATCTTGACCAGTTACTCCTCTGATCGGGGATAAATATTCAAGTTATACAAAGAACTCAAAACACTTAACACCATGAAAGAAAAAAATCAATCAACAAAAAGGCAAAAGAACTAAACAAATTTCTCATAAGAAGAAACACAAATTGCCATCACATATATGAAAAAAATGTTCAACATGTTTCTCTCTAGCCAGAATGGCAATGCTCAAGAATATAAACAATAATAAATGCTGGCAAGGTTGTAGAGGAAAAGGTACACTTGTACATTGTTGGTGGGACTACAGACTAGTACAACTACTCTGGAAAGCAGTTTGGAAATTAATCAAAACACTAGGGATGGAGTCACCATATGACCCAGTTATCCCACTCCTTGGTATTTTCCCAAAATATCTAAAATCAGCATACTACAGTGATACAGCCACCTCCATGTTTATAGCAGCACAATTCACAATAGCTAAATTATGGAGTCAACCCAGATAGACATCAATATATGAACAGATTAAGACATTGTAGTATATATACACAATGGAGTTGTACTTAGCCATAAAAAAGAACAAAATTGTGGCATTTGAGTGGATAGAAATGGAGACTATCATGCTAAGCGATATAAGCCAAATTCAGAAACTAAAAGGTTGAATGTTTTCTCTCATACACAGAAGCTACAGTAAAATAAAGGAAAGGGGGTGGCTGTGATAAAATAACGTAAATGGAAGATCAATAGTGTTGAAGAAAAAAGATCAAAAGGTAGAGTAGAGGATGGGAAAAGGGAGGGAGTGCAGAATGAATTCTTTAAAAATCATGTTATATGCACATACAAAGATATTACAGAAAACTCCACCTTTATGCTTAGGTAGACAGAATCAATCAAATGCAAATTAATAGACAAATAGAGTAGAGGAAGCAGAATAGGAGAGCAGAGGGAAGACAGGAGGAAAAAAGGAGGGGATTGTGATCTGAAATGGAATTCCAAGGATGTATGAGTTTGTCAGGATGAGCCCAACTACTATAAAGTTCTAATTTAAAAAAAAGAAAATGAGAAACAAAAGTAGGACATTCTTCACTGTCTTGTTCAGACTAGAGCTCCAATGTTTTCCCCAGTTTTTTTCAGAAGCTTGTCAGTGTGCAAGGAAGAAGACAAGAAAGAGTTAAGAGAAATAGAATAGAGAAGTGTTACTTGGGGCCTTTTGATTTTAGGGAAAAAAACAGTCCTATGGATACAACCTCTTTCCAAAGTGATCCTCTTTCTTTCCTTTTCTCATTTCTCTCCCTCCTTCTCCTCCTCTTCCTCCTCCTCCTCCTTCTTCTTTTTTGTGTATATGTGTGTTTGTGTTCATTTGCTGATAAACATGCTTTTTAAGTAAATTGTCTTGGTTTGTACTTTGACATTCTCACTGTCAAATGTTAGTGCAATGACAAAATTTGCTAAATATTGCATTTCATTCCAGAAAAACTTTTTATATTCTTTGTCTAAGCAAATACTCATTATGTAAAAGCAATTTATTATGATCATGAGTATTATATAAACAGATTAACTTTTGACATTCCTGCTTTAAAGACATCATTCCTACCAATCACCTGACTCCTTTCAACATTTTTCCTTTAGTGATTCATGTGTTTCCTTTGCAATTACCATTCTATTTACCTTTTAAATTAATACTTGGTGAAAAATGTAAGTGCTCTGACAATGTTATGAAAATAATCCTACACAAAACCTTCAAGAATTTTATTTTCCATTAACCTCCCTTGTGAGAGTTATTTTTGTTTCTTAAGAAAGGCAAATTTATCCATCAAAAATTGGAACAGCTTAGGAAATGGAACCATTCCATGTGTTCCCTCAGCTTAGAGATAACGTGACCCAGCCATCTCTGAGCTGAACTCATCTCAATGGTTCCTTTGGTAGGTCACATCCTATGGCTTTCTATAGTTTTTTGATAATGATCATTGCATTTTTCCAAGTAGCAAATATTCTTGGTAACTAAGATATATAGATAGATATAGATATAGATACAGATATAGATATAAATATAGATATATATGAGTATATATATATAATAGGTTCTTTTGGCAGGATCTCCATCATCTTTCTTGGATTTATCTGTTCTTTTGTCTTCTATTTTCTTTTACTTCTGACAGCCAGGAAATATATACTATGTCTTTTACTTTTATTCTCAAACTTTCAGTCTTTCACACAAAGTAAAGAGAAAAATGTCTAAAGTTAATGAAAGGCAATTTTTCCTTCACCCACTGGGGAAATTGAAAATATGACCTTTCCAAGAGACATATTAAGATACAGCTTAGTCTGATAAAATCTATGTCAAATTAGGTGATTCCCCCACCGTATAATTGCTCATCAAGTAAGTTAGTGCACTCAGTCAGGATTACTCAGGAGCCAGCCCATTTTGTGCAATTTACTAATACTCCCTGCCTTGTCCCTGTGAATTACACCTTAGTTTCAGCCTCATTACTTCTTTCTGTCATTTCTCAGTTTTCACCCATTTGCTATCAAATTACACATCAGACACCAGTAACCTTGAACACCAATTTCAAACAGAATGTTGAAGCAAAGAAGCTCACAGCAATGTCTTCTCTACCTGAAAAGAGCATGTTCATTTCTATGCTGAGAAGAAATTCTGTGTCCTATTCTGGGTTTAGTTATGTCGAATAATTTAATCTGCATTTAGTCTCATTTTTAAATTTTAAAATAGGGATGAATAATCCTTTTAAAATAGAAATGAGAATGGAGAAAGTTCCTCTTTTACTAAAGAGGTTATAATAAGAATAATAACAGCAAGTATGTGATTGTCTTGAACTTTAAATGATGCTAAAGGGTTTAACATGCAGACTTTGCATATTTATTTTCTAAATATTACATCACAATAAATTCAAGAATGAGATCACTAATACAGTTGAGGAAAATCTGAGACTCTAGGTGAGCCAATCAAGGTTACACACTTAGGAGGAATCAACTCACTACACTCTCCAAACAATCATTCTGTAAATTAGTAATAAAATAAAATTAACTTTAACTGTTTACCTTCATTTATAAAATATCATTCCTCTGACTATTGATAAATAGACTCTTTCATTCCTTCCAAAACTCTTTCCTACAACATATCAGTCAAAGGGTGCCCTGAAATTCTCTTGAACACTGATGCCAGGTAGCATTCTACACTATGTATGACAGCTTACCCCAATGTTAGTTTAGGTTGTCCTAATAACTATAGAACCAATAATTTCTTCCCTTTATTTCAAAATAAAGGATGAGTGGCATTCAGCCTGATGCTTGGTTATGCTTTCCAGATCCCATCTCAGTGATGGCTCTGCATGCATTTTAAAGTCCATTTCCCTTTGCTTTTCATCTTCTCTCAGATAAATTTCCCCAGATCTTCATAAGAGACTGCACCTGGCCTCTCTAACTTTGTCATCCCTTATTCCATAATTGTCAAAAGAGTGTCAGGCTGAAATTCCAGCACTCTTCTCTCTAAAACGCTTGAAGATTTACTTAGATATTTGAAGTTTCACTATTTATTTCCTGCCCTCCATCAAAAGATAGGAAAACTGAAGGACAGAGGGGTAAATGACTTGTCTAAGGAACTCAAAGTCATGTCAGGGGACCCCTAGATGGCTTCTAGCAATTATTTTTCTATTATTTTCCTTATTCGAATGAGTTTTCCTCCTTATACCTACAAATATGAAATGCTGAAGAGTCTCTAGGATGTCCCTCCTTGAGAAAACATACTGGATTGGCACTCCACAGGCTCCTAGATAATCATGCTGACTGAGGAACTTCAGGCAGGAAAGACAACCCTTTATCAAGGAATAGCTATCATCTCTGTGAGGATGACCAGCTGTCCTTCCAGGATGGAAAAGGGCCAGTTGAATCCACCTATCACAAAGTTCTAGTCAGTCTTTTCAGAATATTGCTTTATCAAAGTCTCAGTGTTTGTCTTTGTTGTAACTGGACATTCAAAAACAGCAGTAGCCAAATCAGCCTTAACTTGATCTGTCTTCTTGCCTCTTCCCCTGCCTCCATGGCTATTCTATTCATCTTCCCATTATAAACGTCCCAGCCTGGCTGTGTTAATCAACTTTCTGTTGCTGTTACCAAAATACCCTACAAGAACAACTTAGAGGAGGGAAAGTTTATTTCCCTCGTGATTTCAGAGGTTCAGTTCATGCTCAGCCAGTTCCATTGCTTTGGGCCCAAAGTGAGGAAGAGCATCATGGCCAAAGGGCACAGCAGAGGAAAGCTCCTCAGCTCATGGCGGGGTCAGGGAGAAGAGAGAGAAAGGGGAAAAGATCATAGGGACCATGAACCCTTCCAGCCACACCCCACCCTCCTACAGTTACCACTTGGTTAATCTATTCAGACTAGGATGGGCAGACTTGTTTATGGCTCTCACAATCCAATCATTTCACATCTGAACATTCCTGCATTAACACTGGACCTTTGAGATCACACCTCGAATCCCAACAATAACATTGGATAACAATGAAGACTAGTTAACCTCAACAGGTCAAGTTATTTTTATATACTTGGTCATTCAGTACTTCTCCCATGATGGATGATCTCTGATGGACATTAAGATGTATATGAAAATCTTTACATTTTGTGAACTTACATGTCACTACCGACATGTCTCTACTCTGAACTTCTTATCTCCTATTTTCTGGTCATTTTCCCCTTCCAGATGTTCAGGCATTGGTCTTGTTTAGGAATTACTACTATATACATTTCCTAAAATCTTTCCCTGCCCTCTACCCACTCAAAGATAGCAAGCCTTCTCTGTCATCAAGTAAATGGGCCAGGGCAATATTCCTAAGTATAGAATGTATGGTTTCCATAGCACTTTGGTTGACTTTCAATTTATTTACCTTTAGTAACACTGGAACTTATTAACTATCTTCACAGTGATTTGGTGGTCTTTGGGGGTCATAGTGATTATTATAGCCTCCTCCCTTCTGGTGTTAAGCACACACCTGTCCTTTCTTGCAAGGGGCCCCACCATTTCCACAGATGGCAATAAGCCTGACTTATCGCCTCTTCCACTGTCATCACTGGCCTGTGTACCACTTTCTAGTCATGCTGGTGCCTGTCTCACCCATATATTTCTGATAACCTTGGTAAATGTTGTCTTCTCTAGGCTCTTTTTGGAACCTTAATGCTCTTTTGGGCCTTCTGGCTACAAAAATTACATTTTTTTCTATCATGCCCAGGCCCTTCAATTCAGTCTTTTAACCCGTTGTTCTACCATCTTCCAGGTAGCATGAAAGCTCATGCCCCCAAGAAATGAGTTATTACTTATCCCGCTTTAAAAACTAGCTCCCTGATCAGGCACCATCCTAATCTAATCTTAAGAGTACATTCCTTGTCTCTTTCTGCTATGTAAATATTAGAACATTAATAGGAAAGACATCAACTTGTTCTTGTTCTTTGGTTAGTAATTATCAACTGCAGGCATTGCCCCCTGAAGAACAAACAGTTGGCAACATCTGAAAATATTTTTGTTTGTCATGAGCAAAAAGAATAAAGAATATTACTAGTATCTAGTGGGTAGAGGCTAAACCTTCTGAAATGCACAAACTAGCCTGCGGGCATGTGCACACACACACACACTCACACTCACACACACACACCCATTCTAAAATGTTGGTAGTGGCATGCTTGAGAGGCTCTGCTTCAGGTGTTTATCATGCTGGCATCCTTTTCAGATCTGATGTGCTCCAGCCAGGTTATGCTGGGACTTAACCCTAATCATCTACCTGGTAACCAGGACGTAAGGTGAGTGAAAACTGTTGCCTTGTGTCAAGGGTAAAATAGGATTCTACAGTATTTTCCAGCAGAGCAGAAGTCCTAACCCTTCCTGGGAATGGTGAGCCACCTCTGCAAACAGAGGCTATGGTCCTCAGCAGCATCCAGCTTGTGCTTCCCCTGGTTTTCAATCTCAGGATTTTTCTATCCAAGTTTCATATAACAAAAGTGCCTTGGTTGACAGTTCAAACAAACATCTCTGGGGCTCTGCTACTTACAATGAGGTCTTTATCCTGCCATTTGATTGTGTCTGCCTTTCCACCGCAAACAATAAGTGGTTCTTTAAATACTGCCACCAAGGCTCTCTGGTTCTCATACTTGGCTATTTAACTGCTAGTTAACAGCTCCTCAGCCCTAGGTATTAGTACAGGTAGGCAGTAATTCCCAACTCTGCTGCCCATATAGGCATTATTGTCCCCATGTTTCAATGTTTGCATCATCATATGTGCCAAAGCAGTGCACCAATACCTTTATACAGGTCATCACCAGTGAAAATTTAGGAACTGAACCACCACCCCATACAAGGACTATGTCTATCTATTTACCAATTAAGACATCTTTTCATCTGCTGAATGGTGGGTGAGATTCCAAACCCCCATGTTACAGCTTATTTTTTCAGGCCATTCTTGATTCTGCTTTTTTTCCCCTTCTTCTTTTTTCTTTATTGGGTTGTTTTAATTATATAGGACAGCACAATCCATTTTGATATAATTATACAAGCATGGAATATATCTCATTCAGTTAGAGTTCCGTTCTTATGGATGAATGTCATGGTAGGATTCACTGTGTTGTTTTCATATATGTACATGGGAAAATTGTGTCAGATTCATTCCATGGTCTTTGCTTATCCTACCTCCCCTCCCTCCATTCCCCATTGTCTAATCTACTGCAATTCTATTATTTTTCTAGACAGGCTTCCCTAAGAAAAACACAAAGACAAGATTATACATGCAAAGGATAGTTAAAGAACATGCCATATGACAGGAAACAGGGAAAGAGCAGAGTAATGACAGAGCACTGGATCATGATGCAAACCTCATCATAAATCTGAAAGAGAGGGAGAGAGGGAGAGGAAGTTGCACTTTGGGCAAGTTTGCAAATCTGTCAGGTCAAACTTGACCAGTAAAGAAGTCACATGTCCCCTTAAAAAGGTCTACCTTGGTATCCCAACCTCACAATCATTGGTATGGACCTCTCCATGGGACACTGGCTTCTGTGCTGGGTTGCAGTTGCTAACTACAGTCTTGTGCACATAGGAGATGCCAAGAAAATGTTGTTAATTGGATGAAACATAAATAAGTTGAGCTAAGGTAACATCACTCCTTTCATTGTAATATGGACTAAATGTTTTATCAATGTCCATATTAGTTTATTTCTATAATCATTTCACCTATCTAGTTATGTGCCTTTAGTGATTTTAACTTTCTATTTTAGACAATAGAAGGATGAAAAGTTTTGCTCATTCTGTTGCTTCTTCTATGAGGAACCATTCCTGTGTCCGATAGATTTTCATGTGCAGTAGCATATGGAACACTGGACCAATGACACTTCCTATGGTAGGATTTCTATGAAGCTATTCCTGTGGGCTCAACAGAGCCCAGTACACTTGACATCTGTAGATCCAATCATGTAACTATTTAAAAGGGAAATGTAATATCCACCAAGAGAGAAGTGATAGGTAGTCATAACAGCCAATCAGAACTCCATTTCCTCATGTGATACACCAAGGAGCAGTTTCTACAGGACATTTACTTTGTCCCTTTGTCCTCTTGAATTGTGACATTAAGAAGTAAGTGAGGATAATTTCTAGAAAAGGTGAGGATTCTTAAAGGAATTTAGAAAAATTATCTTGATTCTTTTTGCAATGCATTGCAATTTATCACTCTCAGAAGCATGAATAACTTTTGATAGAACTGATTTAATTAACAATTTATTTGTGAACTTCATATTTCTGAGGGGGAAATCTATTAATTAAACCTCTTTGAAGGTCTAATAAGAGGAATTCTTCCAAAGATTTTCCAGAACACACTCAATCTCATAGACCATGTTCCTCCATCCTGCCTGAGACAGCTGCTCTAGAAATTGGAATGCCAGCTTGAAATTCCAACTCCACTCCATAATTTAAAAGTTCTGGGACTATGAAAAGTGAAACTTACCAAGACTTGTTTATTTGGAAGTTGACTGGAATTACTAATGGAATTCCCTACTAAAACTGGGCTAGAAAATGAAATAATGCATAAGAGTCTAGCAAAGTTTGGCATGTGCTTACCTCTGAATACATTGAGAGATTGTAAATATAACTGGATTATCTCACTTCCCTTCTAGTTAAAAAATGGGTTGAAAGACAATTATTTTTCCTTTGCGATACAGTATAGTGTAGGGTAATGACAGATGATACAAAGATATTTGAAAAAGCAATTGCAGAGATCAGAGTTTCCATACTTCAGTCCCCTGAAGCTTACTGACATACAGCAGATTGAATAGATTGTCTAATATTTTTCTCATCTATGAAACGAGAGCAAATAATATCTATAATCCATAGTCATTTCAAGAGTTAAATGAGATGTGAATTTAAAATGTTTGCCCTGTGTCTAGACCATAGTAAGCTCTCAAAAAGTATTAGTTATCATCAATGGTTCTCAATTATATAAAATGATACTTTCATGGCTGGAGAGTTAAGCAGGACCATCTATTCCTAACATGAATTCCTACAAATTATTTTCCACAAAATTTTCATGATCATTTTTAAACATGTCATTGTCTCTTTTATTGTTATTTGTCACTCATGTGTTTGATAGTCACCCATAACATCCACATCAGTCAACGTTCTTTTTTACAGTTGTTTCATTCCTCTCATGTTAGATTTTGTATCTAATCTGGTAGGTGCTTAGTAACCAGAAATTCAAATTTAACCAAGTTGTATATAAAATAAGCATAAATTTTTTGTGTGTGAGGATGTGAGGGTTTTCCTTATGTAGATGGATGACCTTGAGTATCAAATTTTGATGACATGCATTCTGCTCCCAAGTGTGTCTTCACCTGATTTCTGATTCTGTAACATTTGCTCTCCAAAGAGCTGAGTCTCCGCTGGATTGCAGTTGCTAACTACAGTCTTGTGCACATAGGAGATGCCAAGCAAATGTTAATTGGATGAAACATAAATAAGTTGAGCTAAGGTAACATCATGGCTCCTCTCCTTTCAGCGTAATATGGATTAAATGCTCTATCAATGTCCATATTAGTTTATTTCTATAATCATTTTATCTATCTTGTCATGTGCCTTTAGTGATTTTAACTATTTTAGATAACAGAAGAGTGAAAAGTTTTGCTCATTCTATAGCTTCTTCTATGAGGAAACATTCCTGTGTCTGATAGACAAGTTTTGGCATATGAAGCTGTCTTTAGTTATGTCAGATATTCCATCTCTCTCTGCTTATTTGGTTTAAATTAGGTTTGTGAAATATACTCTGGGTACTTTCAGTTATTCATTTTCCTTCTTTTCCAAATGGAATGTAATGCTAAATAAAAACTGATCAGAAGATTAGAATTATCCTTGGCTTATTGTGTTTCCATGGTAACAGGTCTGTGTTGTTCATCTTCCTAATACGGCCTCAATGACTTCACTGCCTTTGTGACCCAGGCTTATTAAATCTTGATTGCTATTCTCCATCCACGTTGGCCTCTTACTTACACACTACAATCACTTCTAAAGAAGGCATTCTTCCCACATTGTGATTGAAGTCTCTGAACACAAATACCTCTTTCCCAGTATCTCTCACCTCTCATGATCAAGGCCACCGTAGCACAACTGGTCCCTTTCCAAGTTACTCCTGGAGGAAAGCAACATTTTAAACTCTTATCAAGGCTTTTTCTTTAGCATTCTCTCTAGTGCATGATTAGATATACACTTTTCTACCTTGCCATCTGGCAAAATTATTATTTCTTTGCTTTCTATTACTACCAGGATAATGAAAAGACAAATATAATAAATAGAGTAGTAAGCTATACTGCCAAGTAATAAATAGAAAATATCTTGAAAGTGAAAAATGTAATTTAACTATTTTGGAGTGCCTGTTTCTGTTTATGAATGATATTTGGGAAATCTTAGACAAGTATATATGTAAAGTAGAGAAAACTTAATTATCAAAGAAAGATAATTGAAAAGTGTTCTATGTCAGATAGCATTAGAACAGCTGCATGGAACAATAGCAACAACAACAATAAAAACAACAGTATTAGAGCGCCCAGCCCACTGCACTGTGGCTCCCCATCTACTAATGCATTGGGATGCCTCTGCTGCCATCTTGGATTATCCCCAAAGCTGTTGCCACCATCTTATTTGGGGCAGCTTCCATCATGGGACACCAGCCAGCCACTGCTGCTACCACCAACTTGGGACGTGGTTGCTTATACCCATGGATAATAGCCAGGTCCTGAAAGATGATCACCAAGGGCCCTACAGGCTTGGTTGCAACTGAATTATCCCTGCTAGGTGTGCTAATAGCCACCATCTGCTGAAAAGAACCTTGCAAGTGGTCAGTAGGTGGGAAATGGATGTGCAGGCATCTTGATCCCAGCTCACCCAGCCAACCAGCCTGACACTCATCTGGATCCCAGAGACAACTTAAATAGCATTTGCTGAAACCCGCCATCAGCCTGGTCCACAACTCCACCAATCAGCTGGTACTGCTGGGTGGGCAATCAACAGGGTCCTCTGGTTCCTCAACCCACAGTCTCCCAACAATCCTTAGCCACCAACCTAGCCCAGTGCCTGCAACTAAATGGCTGGTCCACAGCTTTCAACACCTTGTCCTGATTTGCCCAGTATAGACTAGCTTTCTGAGAGAGGTGCACAGGTCCCGGTGTTCAGCCCTCAGGATGTCGCAGGAGAGAGGTCCCTGATTGGGTAGTCGAAAGGCAGGAGCAAGAAACATACAATTTAGAGACCAAATTATAGACCAGGAATTGTGGTGTCCTCTAGTGAGGGAAGAGGCTTAGACCAGGCCCCTGTGTCACACAAGTGGACCCCAAAGGAGAGTCCTGGGGTGCAGACTTCCAGACTGGTAATTGCTATACCTTGCCTCCAGGAGTCTCACCTCCAAGTCTAATCCTCCCACCTTAGTAATTATCATCTTCCTGAGGGTGGAGTTAACCAGAAACTCCAGACAACCCCACCTATCAGAACAGAAGGGAAGCAGAGAAGATATTGGATTTCAAGAAACAATTGTTGAATTTTCCTTCAAGACTCTTTTTTTCCCCATTTTTTTTCCCCTGCTCTCACATCCCCATCATCTTTGAAATCAAATACCTTTTATGCATCAGGCTACTGAAGACTGGGAGATTGGAATAATGTTACAGTTTTGTCATAGATTCTTTTCTCTCTCTCTCTCTCTCTCTCTCTCTCTCTCTCTCTCTCTCTCTCTCTCTTTTTCTCTTATTTGTCTGTTTCCTTGCTATCTCTTTCTCCCTTTCTCCTGCTAACAACCAACTACTTTGATTCCACCTTCACACTTCCTGTGATCTAGTACCTCTATATTCTCCCTTCTTATCTCATTAACATCACATTCTACACCTCTCCCCCATCCTCT
Source organism: Sciurus vulgaris (assembly GCF_902686455.1). NCBI lineage: Eukaryota > Metazoa > Chordata > Mammalia > Rodentia > Sciuridae > Sciurus > Sciurus vulgaris. Next base: position 30,557,070 of record NC_136468.1, read on the forward strand.
CTTTGTCTACCATTAGAAATGGGAGACCTTATTGCAAACCTACTGTTTATGCTGTAGATCATAATTGAACATATCATTTCTGTTAATTACATCAATACTGTTAATGTCTTAATAGGGACTATTTGGTTTAAGGCTGCATATTGGTTGCATTGGGTGCTGTTAATATTGATCTCCCCATTTAAGGTGAGGTATTGGAAACCTACAGAGAAACTATAAATCTATAGGGTGGAAACTGTAATACCTCAAATCCAAACTGCTAGAGAGGAAGATACATGAACAACATGAAAAAACAAGGGAAGAAAGCAACCAAACAAACCAAGATGCTACATTAATAGAATCCATTGTCAGCATGGTAGAAGAAATGTCAGAAAAGGAGTTCAGAATGTGCATAAATAAAATGATCAGCAAAGTAAAGGATGATATAAGAGAGCAAATACAGGCAACAAAAGATCGCTTAAACAGAATTGAAAGAGCAAATGCAGGAAGCAAAAGATCATTTTAATAAAGAGATAGAGATTCTGGAAAAAAAAAAAACAGAAATCCTTGAAATGAAGGAAACAATGAACCAAATAAAAACTCAATAGAAAGCATCACCAACAGACTATATCATTTGGAGGACAGAACCTCAGACAATGAAGAAAAAATATTTAATCTTAAAAATAAAGTTGACCACAGAGCAAAATGGTAAGAAATCATGAACATAACCTTCAAGAATTATGGCATAACATGAAAAGAACAATTATTGGGATTGAGGAAGGCATAGAGATACAAACCAAAGGAATGAACAATCTACTTAATAAAATAATATTAGAAAATATCCCAAACCTGAAGAATGAAATGAAGAATCAAATACAAGAGATTCACAGGACACCAAATATGTAAAATCACAACACATCCATATGAAGGCACATTTTAATGAAAATGCCCAATATACAAAATAAAGATAAAATTTAAAAGTCCATGAGAGAAAAACATCAGTTTACATATAGGGGCAAACAATCCAGAAATCAGCAGATTTCTCAGGCCAGACCCTAAAAGGTAGAAGGGCCTGGAACAACATATTTCAAGCTCTGAAAGAAAATGGATGCCAACTAAGAATCTTATACCCAGCAAAACTAACCTTCAGATATGATGACAAAATAAGATTCTTCCATGATAAACAAAAGTTAAAAGAATTATTAAACAGAAAGCCTGCACTACAGAATATTCTCAGCAAAATCTTCCATGAGGAGGAAATGAAAAACAAACTGAAAGTCAGCAAAGGGAGGAACTATGCTAAGGGAAAAGTCAATCAAGTTGAAAACCAAAACTAAGCCAGAATGACTAGGAATACAAATCATATCTCAATAATCACCCTGAATGTTAATGACCTAAAGTTATCAATCAAAAGATATAGAGTGGTGGATCAGATTTTTAAAAAAGACCCCACAAAATGCTACCTTCAAGAGACTTATCTCATAGGAAAAGACATTCACAGACTGAAGGTGAAAGGATGGAAAAAACATATCATGCATATGGACTCAGTAAAAAAGCAGGAGTGTCATTCTCATATCAGATAAAGTGGACTTCAAGCCAAAGTTATTCAGAAGGGATAAAGAAGGACATTTCATATTACTTAGGGAACCATAAATCAACAAGACATAACAATCATAAATATTTATGCCCCAGTAAAGAATCTATGTATGTCAAACAAACCCTTCTCAAGTTCAGGAATCAAATAGACCACAACACAATAATTCTGGGTAACTTTAACATACCTATCTCATCACTGGATAGATCTTCTAAGCAAAAACTGATGAAAGAAACCATAGAATTCAATAATACAATCAATAATTTAGACTTAACAGACATATAGAATATTCCATCAATGAATGAATACACTTTTTTCTCAGCGGCACATGGATCCCTCTCTAAAATAGACCATATGTTATGCCACAAAACAACTCTTAGCAAATATAAAAAAATAGAGACACTACCTTGCATTCTATCAGATCACAATGGAATGAAATTAGAAATCATTGATAAAATGAAAAATAGAAACTATTCCAACACCTGGAGACTAAATAATATACTTTTGAATGATACATGGATAGCAGATGACATCAGGGAGGAGATTAAAAAAAATTCTTAGAGGTAAATGAGAACACTGGTACAACATATCAAAAACTTTGAGACATTATTAAAGAGAAAAATTCATTACATGGAACACATTCAATAAAAGAATAAAAAGTCCACAAATAAATGACCTAACATTACTGCCCAAAGTCCTAGAAAAAGAAGAGCAGATCAACACCAAAAGAACTAGAAGAGAGGAAATAATTAAAATCAGAACTGAAATAAATGAAATTGAAAGAAAAAAAAACAATTGAAAATATTGACAAAACAAAAAGTTGCTTCTTTGAAAAAGTAAACAAAATTCATTAGCCCTTAGCCCAGTAATAGAGGGAAGAGAGAAAAAACTCAAATACTAAAATTCATGATGAAAAAGGAAATATCACAACAAACACTATTGAAATACAAAACATAATTAGAGCTCTCTTTTCCTTTCTTTTCACCCCGGAGTGGACACGCTAGTCACCTACATAATAAAGTCCCTTGCATGAGAAAAAAAAAACATAATTAGAAGTTATTTTGAAAATCTATACTCCAACAAAAGAGAAAATCTCAAAGACATTGACAAATTTCTAGAAACATATGATCCAGGAAAACTGAATTAGGACATACACAATTTAAACAGATCAATTTCAAACAATGAAATAGAAGAAGAAGACATCAAAAGCCTACCCACCAAGAAAAGCCCAGAACCAGATGGATTCTCAGCTGAGTTCTACAAGACATTCAAGGAAGAACTAATTCCAATATTCCTAAAAGTATTCCATGAAATAGAAAAGGAGGTAACCCTTCCAAATTAATTATATGACGCTAGTATCACCCTGATTCCAAAATCAGACAAAGACACAACAAGGAAAGAAAACTTCAGACCAAAATCCCTGTTGAACATAGATGAAAAATATTCTTAACAAAATTCTGGCAAATCGCATACAAAAACATATTAAAAAGAGAGAGCACCATGATCAAGTGGGTTTCACCCCAGGTTTGCAAGGTTTGTTCAAGATCTAGAAATTAATAAATACATTTAATCACATCAACGTACAAAGTTAAAAATCACATGATTATTTAAATAGATGCAGAAAATCCACTTGATAAAATACAGCATCCCATCATTCTTAAAACAATAGAAAATTAGGGTTAGTAGGAACATACCTCAACATTGTAAAGGCCATCTATGCTAAGCCCAAGGCCAACATCATTCTAAATGGAGAAAAACTGAAAGCATTCCCTCTAAAAACTGGAACAAGACAGGGATGCCCTCTTTCCCCTCTTCTATTCAACATAGTCCTTGAAACTCTACCCAGAGCAATTACATGGACCAAAGAAATTAAAGGCATATGAATAGAAAAAGAAAATCTGAAACTATCACTTTTTGTCAATGACATGATTCTATATAGAGAGGATCCAAAAAAATTCCATCAGAAAACTTCTAGAATTAATAAATGAAATAAGCAATGTAACAGGATATAAAATCAACACTCATAAATCTAATGCATTCCTATTCCTAAGTGATGAATCCTCTGAAAGAGAAAGTCAGAAAACTGCCCCATTGACAATAGCCTCAAAAAAAAAAAAAAAAAAAAAAAAATACTTGGGAATCAATCTAACAAAAGAGGTGAAAGACCTCTACAATGAAAACTACAGAACACTAAAGAAAGAAATTAAACTTTAGTTTTTGCTTGCTTTTTTTTTTTTTTTCTTTTGTGGTGCTGGGGATTGAACTCAGGGCCTTGTGCATATGAGGCAAGCAGTTTACCAACTGAGCTATATCCCCAGACCCTAAAGAAAACTTTAGAAAATGGAAAGATCTCCCATGTTCTTGGATAGGCAGAATTAATATTGTCAAAATGGTCATGCCACCAAAAACACTATACAGATTTAATGCAATTCGAATTAAAATCCCAATGATGCACTTCATATAAATAGAGAAGGCAATTGTTAAATTCATTTGGAAGAATAAGAGACACAGAATAGCCAAAGCAATCCTGAACAGGAAGAGTGAAGTAGGAGGTATCACACTACCAGACCTGAAACTATACTACAGAGCAATAGTACCAAAAAGGGCATGATATTGGCACCAAAATAGACAGGTAGATCAATGGTACAGAGTATAAGACACAGAGACAAACCCACATAAATACAGTTATCTCCTATTAGACAAAGGTGCCAAATATATACAATGGAGAAAAGATAGCCTGTTCAACAAATGGTGCTGGGAAAACTGGTAATCCATATGCGGCAAAATGAAATTAAACTCCTGTCTCTCAACCCTGCACAAAACTCAACTCAAAATGGATCAAAGACCTAGGATTATAGCAGCGACCCTGCACCCAAATAGAAGAAGGACCAAATCTTCATTATGTCAATTTAGAACCATACCTCCTTAACAAGACTCTAAGCGTAAGAAATAAAAGCAAGAATCTATAAATGGAATGGATTCAAACAAAAAGCTTTGTCTCAGCAAAGGAAAGTATCAGCAATGTGAAGAGAGAGCCTACAGAGTGGGAGAAAATCTTTACCATGTGCACTTCAGATAGAGTACTAATCTCCAGAATTTATAAAGAACTCAAAAATCTTAACACTAAAAATACAAATAACAAAATCAATAAATGGGCTAAGGAACTGAGCAGACACTTTACAGAAGAAGCTATATATTCAATCAACAAATATATGATGATTACATGAATGATGTGAATCTACATTGTGTACAACCATAGAAATGAAAAGTTGTACCCCATTTGTGTACAATGAATCAAAATGCAGTCTGTAAAAATTTTTAAAAATTAAAAAAAATCGTTTATTGAAATAAAGAATTAAGAACCTCCTAAAAAACAAATATATGATAAAATGTTCAACATCTCTAGTAATTAGAGAAATGCAAATCAAAACTACCCTAAAATTTTCATCTCACTCCAATTAGAATGGTTATTTTAATAATACAAGCAATAGTTGGCACTGGCAAGGATATGGAAGAAAAGGTACACTCATACATTGCTGATGGGATTGCAAATTGGTGCAGCCACTCTGGAAAGCAGTATGGAGATTCCTTAGAAAACTTGGAATGGAACCACCATTTGACAAGGCTATCCCACTCTTTGGCCTATACCAAAAGGACTTAAACTCAGTATACTACAGTGATACAGTCACATCATTGTTTATAGCAGCTTAATTCACAATAGCTAGATTGTGGAACCAACCTAGATGCCCTTCAACAGATGAATGGATAAAGAAACTCTGGCATATATACACAATGGAATACTATTCAGCCATAAAGAAGAATAATATTATGGCATTTGCAAATAAATGGATGGAATTGGAGAATATCATGCTAAGTGATATAAGCCAATCCCAAAAAACTAAAGATCAAATGTTCAAATGTTTTCTCTGATAAGTGGATGCTGATACATAACAGGGTGGGTGTAAGGGAAGAATGGAGGAACTTTGGTTTGTGTAGAGGGAGAGGAGCGGATGGGATGGGACAGAGGGTAGGAAAGATGGTGGAATGAAACACACATAATTACCCTATTTACATGTATGATTACACAAATGGTGTGACTCTACATTATGTACAACCAGAGAAATGAAAAGTTGGACTCCATTAGTGTAGGATGAATCAAAATGCATTCTGCTGTTATGCATAACTCATTAGAACAAAAAATTAAAATATAAATAAAATACCAATACTTTACTGAAGAACATTAAAACCAGATTTTTTAGCAAAATAGATCAATATTAATTGAAAAAGGACTGGAAGATTGGTCAGTTCCTTTAAATATTATATATTGCAACATTTTACTCGTGATTTTTGATCAGGAAATCTGAAATTAATGAACTTATACAGGAATACATGTAAGTAAAAAAACGTACCATTGTAAAATGATAAATCCTTGAATGCATTTTCTCCAATTGAAAAATCCAAAGCATGTAATAAAATTCATATCATTTTATTTCTTTTTATAAATATCTGCTGCTCATCAGATTTCAGGAGACATTTTATTTGTATAGACTATGAGTAGAATTTGACTTTAAAATAGCAGCTAGTTAACTAACCTGCTTTCCCTATATCAATTCCACTCACATTACAGGTGAATTCATAATCTTGTTGCTAAAATGGTAGGAATAATATCAATCCAAAAGGCTTCATTTTCCAACAGTTTCAGTATATGCAATTGAGGAAAGGAGAAAAATGTGTAATCTTAAAAATTGATAGACTGTGTGTCTTTATATGTGGGCAGTATTGACTGTGTGTCTTTATATGTGGGCAGTATTTCTATGCAATTTTGTTATGGTATAAGAATAAATGCTTGAAAATTTATTCTTTTTATTTTCAAAAAAAAATAACAGTATTAAGTGAATATCACTTCTTTTTCTCATTAAAAGAATCTAAAAGTATGCAGTCCATGGACATGATGGCAGCCCCAATGTCTTCATTCTCTCTGTGCCTTTCTGTGACAGCATTCTTGGCAGTCTGATTCATGATCCAGCATGGTTGCTAGAACTCCATCTCTCCTATCCATATCCCAGACAACAAAAGGGAGGGGAAAAAAGGGTATTCCTAGAGGTCCTATGCGTTATGTCTGCTTTCATCTCATTGACCAGAACTTGGTTATAAGATCACATGTGATTGCTAAGGAGTCTGGAAATTATAGTCATAAATTGACTATGAGATGAGCAACTGAAAACCAGTTTTGTTGCTGAAGAAGAAGGGGGAAAGACATTATGAGTAAAGAACAGTCTCTATCACAAATTTCAAAAATAAGAAGAAAAAGAATAGAATGAACAATAGATACTACAGAAAAAAAGTGCTACAGCACCAAAAGAAATTTTTTTTTTCCTGATAGTCTTTTCTTGCAAGGGATATATGCAAAATTGTAGGTAAATCCTTCCCCTTCTCATCTCTCACAGTCTCACTTGCATTTTCTGACCATTGTTCATATTTATTATGAATTTATCCTCAAGCTAAATTTTTGAGGTAGTTATATCACCAAATGTTGAAAACTAGGTGAAAAAAAGCATTGGCCATGTTTCGGATGTGGCTTCTGGAGACCTCGTTTCCCACTGTGGCAGTGTGAGAGGTGGTGGGTCCTTTAAGAAGTGGGGCCTAGTGGCAGTTGCTTGGGTCACTAGGGGCACTGCCCTCAGAAGGAATTGAGGTAGTTTCTCTGGAATCCTGAGTTAGTCTTTGTAAGAGTGAGTTATTGGGAAAGAACCCTCCTCACACCCTGCTTCCATGTAACTGCTGGCTCTTTCATTCACCCCTGCCATTTCTGATACCATCTGCCATATGATGCAGCCAAGGGACTCTCACCAGGACCAGGGCATGCCATGATATTTGGACTTCTGGCCTCCAAAACCATGAGGTAAATACTACTCTTTCCTTTATGTTACTCAGCCTCAGGCATATCATTATAGTAACAGAAAATGGACTTTTCCACACCTTGACCCAAATTGTAGAGCTATATAAAGCCAGGATTCTAACCCAATCCATCCCAACAGGGAGTTTCTGTTCTCCTGTATCACGTCACTCTTCACTTAATATACTTGCCATTTGTCTTTTGTGTTATTTTACATATACTATTTAATCCACTTACCATATTTTTTTTATGTCCAAGTACATTTTTTCTGTTTTTCAACCAATACTAGTAAATATCCTTCCTACTTAGAAGCAATCTAGGGTTTGTGTGTTCAGTTTCTATTCTTTCTCTACATTGCCTGATATAGTCCCTTGCATAAAATAAGTGCTCACTAAATAATGAGGGAAAGAAGACTAGAAGAGCATAGCTGGTGAGTGGTTCCAGCAAGTAGTTTTAGGCAAAAAGTGAAGGAAGAATAGTTTATAAAGTGTAATCATAAATAGAAACCATAAATGTTGGATGAGTTTATACCCCCAAGTCTTGCATTAGAGGTCAGAGACTGAATAAAAACCACAACAATTAACAGGGTGTGGTGCAATTTTGGTTACGATTCAGTTTGTTTGCTTTGGTTTTATTATTCGTGAATGTAAGAACATATGAGGATATTAAAAGCCTAAGGAAATAAAGAGAAATCATGTTGATAGGGAAGAAGACAAAATGTAAAAGTAATCCCAAAGTAAGTCAAGTTGGATAAGACAAGGGGACAAATGAAGAACACAGACTCGACAAGGAGACTTAATTCAACTTTTCTGAGCTGAAAGAGAGACACAGGAACAATGATTGTCCTCCTTCACATAGGTCTAGTTAGGCACTCTTGTTCATTGAGGAATTAAGAGTAGAAGAAGAAATATAAGTGAAGTGGAATAAAAGAGGAAAAAATTGTTGGTATCCAGCCCAAAAGAGCCGAGTGATAGTGATGTAGATGTGGGAGATAAGGCACAGAAAAAAGCTCCAAGGATATAATGGTGAACGGGGAAGGTCAAGATGGTAGGAAGGGTAACACTGAAGGAGGAAATAAAAAAGTCCCAAGAGGAAAGGGAGGCTCCTCCCGTGGAAGGGAACGAGGAAAACAGTGACGCTGGAAGATTACTGAAGACAGGGTTAAGGAATCTGGGGGGAAGACGGAGATGAGTGAAGAAAAAGAGAAGTGAGTAACCACCCCGAAACACTTTCTGTAGTCAGGCCGTGGCTTTCCAAGGAACTCAGAAAAAGACGCTACTTTAGCACATGACAACAGAAAAAGAAAAGAAGAACATCCTGTACAAGTTTAATCTTTGAGGATATTCAAAGTAACAGCATATTGTTTATTATCATATTTCATAATCACAGAGTCATTATTCCCAACTGACATTTTTCTCAAGTATTCTATTTTCCTCACCATCACTGCCTGTTACCCTCCAGATACTTTTTATGGACTGATCTCTTGGGTTAAATTAAACCTTGAACTATCACTCCAAGAAGTAATGAATGAGTGTATTCCCCAGACACAAGGCCAGACAGCCACCAGTGACGATGGTTACTTGTGTTAACACGGATGCTGGATTTTTCCATGTAGAGATCCCTGTTTTCTGTTTTGTTACAGCATTCACATGGAATCGCTTCCCCAACACAGATTTTCAATCACCTATCCACACTTTCTTGTCTGGTCCATTTTGTACTAATGAGAAAATATTTTCCAGAACTTTGGCCTTAAAAAACTTAGAGCACTATCAACAAAATTCAATGAATTATTCAATAAAATATTTGCCAAGTTCTTCTGATTATCTAGATACTCTGTGGGCACAGGAAATACAGTGGTGCACAAAACAAAATTCCTGCCCTTATGACACATATATTCTGGTGTCAAGAGGAGGCACTAAATGAATATTTTAGTATAGTAAGTATATTAACAAATGGTAATAACAGCCATGAGCAAAAAAGGAAGAGAGAATAATAGGTCAGGTGAGTAGACATGAATAGGGAGAAAATGCAGTCCTAAATAAGGCGAAAATAGCCTCCTGTGAAGGTGATATTTAAGCAGAGTGTGAATTGATGCAATAACTAGATATTGGATGGAGAGAGTTAAGAGTATCTGGGAATAGTAAATTAAAAGACTCTAAGAGACCCTGAGGGTTCAGTCTGCATGGCCACAGAAATTATGGGCTTGGAGAAGAAAGATTTCATTAGACCTTGAAGGCCTTTAGAAGATGGGAAATTGTTGGAGGGCTTTGTGCAGGGGAATAACAGGACTGGACTACGTTTTAAAAGGATTATTCCAAACACTGTACTAATAACTGAGCAGATGGGCAAGAACAGAATCAGAGAGATGGCAGAAAGGCTACTGCACTTATCTTGAAATGAGAGATGATGGACACTTGCTCCAGGATAGCAAAATATAATAAGTGCTAGTTTTCTGGGTATGTTTTTAAATGTACACATTTGCTAATAGATAAGATGTGGGATATGAAAGAAAACAGAAGTCAGCAGTTATGCTAGTATCTTTGGCCTGAGCAACTGGAAAGCTGAAGTTACCATTTTGTAGCAATGGAGATGATTAAAGGAGGAGCAAGACTGGTGCCTTTCTATTGTAGAATAACGTGCTATTACATCTGTGAGGCTCAAATACAAGAAATTGGGATATAAAAAAACACTATGTGATGTTTTCAGACGGCTTGAGATAGCTAGAGGAACGTGCAGTTGAAACAGTTTATTTCACTCAGTCCAGCTGAATATTCAACAAAATTGAATATACATCAAACCCAGATTTTTGAGGCAAAAATCAATTAATTTTGTTCCAAAGAATAAAATAGGAGGGAGAAGCTCCAGTTTCCATTTCCTCCTGCCTGGTTTTATGAAAGGGTTCTGTCTTAACCAGAGTATCATCCCTTATACTGGGGGTGGGGTTGTGGTATAACACAAAATGGTTCTCTTGCCCTGGGGTTTAATTATAGGACAGGTTCAGTAACATTTTTATAGCAAGAGTGGATGGTGAGCATACACAAATTGATTGAAATTGGCTCTCATATTTTTATTGAACCAAGGATGTATTACACAGGTCTTCAGGTAAGACTCAGAGATTTTAATAATCCTTTTTCCCCTCCTGCTTTATAATCATGAGTATCTCTATCAAATGTCATCCATCAGTAGTAGGGGCTTACTTATAATTTGCTCATCAGTTCCTGAGGAAAATCCAATCCTGACAGAGGAATCTGGGAAGTTGGGAGCATAGGAAGTACCAGGAATCTGTCCTCCAACGTAGACAACAATTGTGTGGCAGAATCTGCTTGGCATAAATATTTTGAAATAATAGAGTCTCTCAAATGTTCGCAACTTCCAGAAGTCTTGCCTGATAAACTGTGGCTAGTTTCTGACAATTTCAGCTCTCAGCACAGTAGCAGCTACTCACCCCCCACCACTCAGCCACATGGCAGGCACTGTGCACCTGTTCCTGGAACTGCTTGAAAGTACCTTGCAGGAGCCAGGTTGCAGGGGGTGAGGGAGGAAAAAGGAACTTGTCATCCAAATATTCGTGAGCTGTGCTCTAATTACTGACTTCTGCTTCTGAACACAGAGGTGCAGCAAAGAGGCACAGATAGTCAATATTGTTGCACCTCCCTCTAAGCCCTTCCCATTCCTGCTGAAGTGACTGGGGGGCGGAGAAGGCCTTAAAGGACCAATGCACTTTTTCCACTGTTTCCCTTCATTTTTGCCACTTTGCAGCCAGATAAAGAGGAGAATATTAAAAATCAACTAGGTACCCTGGCATGATGGCTCACACCTATAATTCCAGCAACTCAGGAAGCTGAGGGAGGAGGATCACAAGTTGAAAGCCAGCCTCAGCAACTTAGCAAGGCCATAAGCAACTTAGTGAGACCCTATCTTAAAATAAAAAATAAAAAGGGGCTGGGGATGTGGCTCAATGGTTAAGCACCCCTATGTTCAATCCCTGGTACCAAAAAAAAAATTGAAAGTAACTGTGGATGCCCAAGAAAAGACATAATAAAACCTTAAGTTTACACCTCAGGTTGATCCTTAAGATTGAAATAGCCTACAATAATCAAAACAAACAAAATAAATAAATAAACAAAAATAATAATGAAACCTAGGAAACCCTAGAAAACTCGTGAATCTGATTTCCAGAGTTATCACATTATTAGATTACACTGTCCAGTTTTCAAAAACAAGTCAGGAGGCATACAAGAAAATCTCAAAGTACACCCTCATCAAAGGGGAGAAAACGAAAGTACCCCTGAAAAAGATCTGATGTCAGATATATTAGACAAAGACTTTAAAATAACTAAATTGAAGATACTTGAAGAACTTGAGGAAGATGTGAAGAAAGTCAAGGAAACACCATATGAACCTAACTGAAATAGTAAAGAGATAGAAAACTTAAAATGAAACAAAAAGGATTCAGGAGCTGAAAAGAATTATAATTGACATTTTTAAATCGCTAAAAAATATTCAAAGGCAGATTTAAGCAGGTGAAAGAAAGAACTAGTGGACTGAGAGAAGAAATGAAAATTGTTAGGTGGAGGAATACAAGGACAAAAAATCCAAGAAATTCTAAAGAACCTTATGGGCCTTAGGGTCACCACTAGAACTTTGTGGAACTTCCAGAAGGAGAAGAATAAGAAAGGAGCAGAGATAATTTTGAGGAAATAATTACCCCATACTCCCCAAATTTGATGAGAGATGTGAATATAAACCATCCAAGAAGCGCAACAAATCCTAGGTATGATAAAGTCAAAGCAATCTTGAAAGCAGCAAGATAAAAGCAACTTCTCACATACAAGGGATCCTCAACGACATTGTCAGCAGACTTCTCATCAGAAATGGTGGAGCACTTTTCTCATATATGTGTTGATCACCTGTATATCTTCTTCTGTGAAGTGTCTGCCCAGTTCCTGAGCCCACTTATTGATTAGGTTCTTTGTAATTTGGGTGTAAAATTTTTTAAGTTCTTTATAAATTTTGGAGATTAGTATGGTGTCTGAAGTGTGTGTGGAAAAGATTTTCTCCCATCTGTAGGCTCTCTTTTCACATTATTGATTATTTCCTGTGCTGAGAAAAACCTTTTGAATTTGAATCTATCCATTTATTAATTTTTGCTTTTATTTCTTTCTCTATAGGGGTCTTGTTAAGGAAGTCTTGTCCTAAGCTAACATGATGGAGATTCGGGCCTACTTTTTCTTCTATTTGGTAAAGGGTCTCAGGTGTAAGTACTAGATCCTTGATCCATTTTGAGTTGAGTGTTGTACCAAGTGAGAGATAGGGGTTTAATTTCATTTTACTGCATATGGATTTCCAGTTTTCACAGCACCATATGTTAAAGAGACTATCTTTTCTCCATTGTAAGTTTTTGGCACCTTTGTCTTGTATGAGATTACTTTACTTATGTGGGTATATCTTTGTGTCTTCTATCCTGTACCATTGGTCTACCTGTCTATTTTAGTGCCAATACCATGCCATTTTTGTTACTATTGCTCTATAGTAGAGTTTAAGTCTGGTATTGTGATACCTCCTGCAAATATATGAAAAAGTGCTCATCATCCCTAGTAATAAGAGAAATGCAAATTAAAACCACCCTAAGATTTCATCTAACTCCAATTAGAATGGCTATTATCAAGAACACAAGCAATAATAAGTGTTGGTGTGGATGTGGGGAAAAAGGCACACTCATACATTGCTGGTGGAGTTGCAAATTGCTGCACCACTATGGAAAGCCATATGGAGATTCCTCAGAAAGCTTGGAATGGAACCACCATTTGACCCAGCTATCCCACTCCTCAGTTTATACACAAAGGACTCAAAATCAGTATACTACAGTGATGCAGCCAATCAATGTTCATAGCAGCTCAATTCACAATAGCTAGATTGTAGAACCAACCTAGATGCCCTTCAATTGATGAAAGGATAAAGAAACTGTGGTATGTATATGCAACGGAATATTACTCAGCCATAAAGAAGAATACAATTATGGCATTTGCTGGTAAATTGATGAAGTTGGAAAATAGAATGCTAAGTGAAATAGGCCAAACCCAAAACACCAAAGTCCGAATGTTTTCTCTGATACTTGCATGACAGTATATAATAAGGGGGGGTGATGCGGGGGAAGAGAAGAATAAAGGAACTTTGGATAGTGTAGAGGAAAATGGGGTGGAGGGGGTGGGGGATGGAAAGATAGTAGAATGAAATAATATTACCCTATGTGTATGTGTATATATATATATGATTACATGAATGCTGTGAATCTACTTTGTGTACAACCATAGAAATGAAAAGTTGTACCCCATTTGTGTACAATGAATCAAAATGCAGTCCATAAAAATAAAAAAGATTTTAATAAAAAATAAAATAAAATAAAGTAAAAATAAATAGGAAAAATAAATTATGGACACCAGAAAGCAGTAACCAATATTTCCCAAGTGCCCAAAGAAGAAAATAAAACAAAACAAAACAAAATTTATCATCCATGAATCTTCCATCTGCAGAACTCTCTCTCTCTCAAAAGAGGGGAAATTAAGACACTTCAAAATAAAGACTGAGGGTTTTCTTTTTTCCCAATTATATCTCCCTTAAATGCTTAAGAGAGTCCTATAGGGTGAAATGAAAGGAAGCTAGACAGTAACTCAAAACTGTATGAAGAAATAAAGATCTCAATAAAAGTAAATAAGTGAGCAATTACAAAACCTAGTATTATTTTAACAGTGCTTTATAGCTTTACTTTTTATTTTTCAAAATTATTAAAGAGACTGACAACATTACTTCTCTAAAAACTAGCATTATTCTAACTTTAGCTAGTAATTCCACATTTTGTAGCTACATAATCTTAAAACTATTTAAATAATATGTTTATAGTTTTAAACATAATGCAAAAGTTGTATTTTGTGACATAAAAACTGTATTTTGTGACATCAACAATCAATATAGGTGGAAACAGCTGCAAAAGAACCGAACTTTTTAATGTTATTTAAGTGAAGCTGGTATAAATTCAAATTAAATGATATAACTGTAGATGTTAAATGTAGTCCTCATAACCATACACCAAATAGTTATAAAATATAAACAAAAGGAAATCTTAAAGGTATTTTAACATTTCACTAAAATAAAATCAATTACGCACACACAAAATAATAATGAAGGAAATGATAGACAAAAAAGCAATAAGGCGTAGAAAACAAACGGTAAAATGCTGAGTCCCATCCTTATCAGTAATTATTTAAAATATAAAATCTTGGATTAAACTCTCCAATCAAAAAACAGACTGTGTTAGCATTCCATCACTGACAAAATACCTAAAAAAATCAACTCAAGGAGGTAGGACGCCATTGCACGGAGCTAACCAGCCTGCCTGACCCCCAAGCAGAGGTCAGACGCCATCGCTGAGCCTACCTATCTGCCTGCCTACTGCTGAGGGACACTGCACTTGCCTCTGTACTGTCTCAGCGCAGCCCAGCTGGGGTCCCTCAGCTTCTTTGGAGGCTGGTGCAGGCATTTTGAATTATTCCTGAGGGCATGGCCATCATCATCGGAAGGGTGGCTCCCTTCCTGAGACACCTACAGGAGACTGGAGACCCTTTGACAGGACTCAGAAGAGGAGGTATTGAGAGACTCAGGACCAACTCAGAGCCGCCAGGTGAGTCTCTCCCACTGGGTGAGGAACTCTGGATGGGTCAGTAGCCCCAGAATGCAGGGAACTTTGTGAAGTAGAGTTGCTCAGTGAGACTCCCCTCCCTGGAGCCATGAACCAAGACAACCGGGAGCATTGTAGAGGAGGATTGTCCAGCAAGAGGATTCAGCACAGAGTGAGGGTCTCAGGCCTGGGCAGTAGGTCCAGTTCCCAGGGAATGTCATAGAGGAGGGCCACTCAGAAAAAGAGTCTCTCGCAGGGCCAGGCCCCCCCAGACTAGGTGGTACTTCGGGGCTCCAAGGAACGTCGCAGAGGAGGGCTGCCCAGCGAGAGTCTCAAACACAGGGTGAGGATTCCTGACCCAAAGGTAGGTGCAGAACCCGGGAACGATGCAGAGAAGGGCTGCCCAGCCCAGGTGGTAGTTCTGGACCAAAGGGAACTTCTTGGAGGAGAGCTGCCCAGTGAGACATCTCTACTGGGTGAGTCTTCCCCACTGAGGAGGCTTTCCCCACCAGGGTGGTAGAATCAGAACAAGAGACACAGGCCCAGAGTAGCCATGCCCCAACCCGCAGTCTAGTCCCTCTTTTGACCATCAGTCAATAAGTGGAGGTGCCTCTTCCCACCAGAAGGAAATATACCCCACCTGAAGGCCACCACCCCTAGAGGGGCAGGTTCCTTGTGTATCACTGCATTATCAAGTTCCTCCAAGACTTCAGGCTACTGAAGGCTAGGAGGCAAGTTATTAGAAATCTACAGAGACACTATAAGTCAATAGCGTTTCACTACTAGGGGTAGAAACCTAAACGATATGAGAAAACAAGGGAAGAAAATGTCCCAAACAAACCTAGACACATCAATAAAATCCAATGACAGCATGGCAGAAGAAATGTCAGAAAGGGAGTTCAGAATGTACACAATTAAAATGATCAGAGGAGCAAACAATGAGAAGAAAGAGCAAATGCAGGCTTTAAATGATCATACCACTCAACAGTTAAAAGAGCAAATGCAAGAAGCAAAAGATCATTTCAATAAAGAGTTAGAGATACTGAAAAAAAAAACAGACAGAAATGCTTGAAATGAAGGAAACAATAAACCAAATTAAAAACTCCATAGAAAGTATAACCAATAGGATAGAACACCTGGAAGACAGAACCTCAGACATTGAAGACAAAATATTTAATCTTGAAAACAAAGTTGACCAAACAGAGAAGATGGTAAGAAATCATGAACAGAGTCTACAAGAACTATGGGATATCATGAAAAGGCCAAATTTAAGAATTATTGGGATTGAGGAAGGCACAGAGAAACAAACCAAAGGAATGAACAATCTATTCAATGAAATAATAACAGAAAATTTCCCAAATCTGAAGAATGAAATGGAAAATCAAGAGGCTTATAGGACTCCAAATATACAAAAATACAACAGACCCACACCAAGGCAAATTATAATGAAAATACCTAACATACAAAATAAAGACAGAATTTTAAGGCTGCGAGAGAAAAGAATCATATTATATTCAGAGGGAAACCAATACAGATATCAGCAGATTTATCAACCCAGACCCTGAAAGCTAGACGGGCCTGGAACAAAATTTTTCAAACACTGAGAGAAAACAGATGCCAACCAAGAATCTTCCACCCAGCAAAACTTACCTTCAGTTTGACTACGAAATAAAATCCTTCCATAATAAACAAAAGCTAAAAGAATTTATAAAAAGAAAGCCAGCATTACAGAACATTCTCAGCAAAATATTCCAAGAGCAATAGATGAAATACAATGATGTAAATCAGCAAAGAGAGGAACTACCCTAAAGGAATAGCCAAATAAAGGAGAAACCAAATCATGTCAAAAAACAAAAAATGAGCCAAATGACTAGGAATACAAATCATATCTCAATAATAATCCTGAATGTTAATGGCCTGAACTCATCAATCAAAAGACATAGACTGGCTGATTGGATTAAAAAGAAAGATCCAACAATATGCTGCCTGCAAGAGACTCATCTCATAGAAAGAGATACCCATAGACTAAAGGTGAAAGGATGGGGAAAAACATACCATGCACATGAACTCCCCAAAAAAGCTGGAGTATCCATCCTCATACCAGAAAATGAGGACTTCAACCCAAAGTTAGTCAGAAAGGATGAAGAAGGACATTTCCTACTGCTTAAGGGAAGCATAAATCAGCAAAGACATAATAATCATAAATATCTATGGCCCAAACATTGCCTCGTCCATGTACGTCAAACAAATCCTTCTCAATCTCAGAAATCAAATAGACCACAACAGAATAATACTAGGTGATTTTAACACACCTCTCTCACCACTGGACAGATCCTCCAAACAAAAATTGAACAAGGAAACCAAAGGTCTCAATAACACAATCAATAATTTAGACTTAACAGACATATATAGAATATACCATCCAACAAAGAGCAAATACACTTTCTTCTCAGCAGCACATGGATCCTTCTCTAAAATAGACCATATTCTATGCCACAAAGCTAATGTTAGCAAGTACTAGAAGACAGAGATACTACCTTGTATTCTATCAGATCATAATGGATTGAAATTAGAAATAAATGACAAAATAAAAACAGAAACTACTCCAACACCTGGAGATTAAATAATTCGCTGTTGTATGATGAATGGATAACAGAGGACATCAGGGGGGAAATAAAAAAAATTCTTAGAGGTAAATGAAAACAAAGATACATCATTATCAAAATCTCTGGGACACTATGAAAGCAGTACTTAGAGGAAAATTTATTTCATGGTGCACATTCAATAAAAGAAGAAAAATTTAAAAATAAACAACACAACAGCTCAAAGCCCTAGAAAAAGAAGGACAGGGCAACACCAAAAGTAGAAGACAGGAAATAGTTAAAATCAGAGCTGAAATCAATGAAATTGAAACAAAAGAAACAGTCAAAAAATTGACAAAATAAATAGTTGGTTCTTTGATAAAATAAACAAAATTGATAAAACCTTAGCCACACTAACAAAGAGAAGGAGAACAAAAACTCAAATTACTAAAATTTGGAATGACCAGGAAATATCATGATAGACACAAGTGAAATACAAAGCAGAATTAGAAGCTATTTTGAAAATCTATACTCCAACAAAACAGAAAATCTTGAAGACATCAACAAGTTTCTAGAGACATATGAATTACCTAAACTGAACCAGAAGGACATACACAATATAAATAGATCAATTCAAGTAATGAAATAGAAGAATCATCAAAAGTCTACCAACAAAGAGAAGTCCGGGACCAAATGGGTTCTCAGTTGAGTTCTACAAAACCTTTAAAGAAGAGCTCATTCCAATACTCCTCAAAGTACTCCATGAAATAGAAGAGGAGGGAACCCTCCCAATCTCATTCTATGAAGCCAATATCGCCCTGATACCTAAACCAGACAGAGACACATCGAGGAAAGAAAATTTCAGACCAATATCCTTAATGAACATTGATGCAAAAATTCTCAACAAAATCTTAGCAAATCACATACAAAAATATATTAAAAAGATAGTGTACCACAATCAAGTGGGTTTTATCCCAGGGATGCAAGGTTGGTTCAACAACTGGAAATCAATAAATGTAATTCACCATATCAACAGACTTAAAGTCAAGAATCACATGATTATTGGGATAGATGCAGAAAAAGCATTCGAAAAAATACAGCATCCCTTTATGCTCAAAACACTAGAAAAAGTAGGGATAGTGAGAACATTCCTTAACATTGTAAAAGCCATCTATACTTAGCTCATGGCCAATATCATTCTAAATGGTGAAAAACTGAAAGCATTCCCCCTAAAAACTGGAACAAGGCAGGGATGCCATCTTTCACTGCTTCTATTCAACATTGTCCTTAAAACTCTAGCCAGAGTAATTAGGCAGATCAAAGAAATTAAAGGGATATGAATAGGAAAAGAAGAACTCAAACTATCCCTATATGCTGATGACATGATTATATATTTAGAGGCACCGGGAAAACTTTTAGAACTCATAAGTGAATTCAGTAAATTAGAAGGATATAAGATCAATGCTCATAAATCTAATGCATTTTTATACATAAGTGATGAATCTTCAGAAAGAGAAGTTAAGAAAACTACCCCATTCCCAATAGCCTCGAAAAAAACAAAATACTTGGGAATCAATCTAACAAAAGCGGTGAAAGACCTGTACAGTGAGATCTACAGAACACTATAGAAAGAAATTAAAGAAACCCTTAGAAGATGGAAAGATCTCCCATGTTCTTGGATAGGCAAAACTAATATTGTCAAAATGGCCATACTACCTAAAGTGCTATACAGATTCAATGCAATTCCAATTAAAATCCCAGTGACGTACCTCACAGAAATAGAGCAAGCAATCATGAAATTCATCTGGAAGAATAAGAAACCCAGAATAGCTAAAGCAATCCTTAGCAGGAAGAGTGAAGCAGGGGGTATCACAATACCAGAACTTCAACTATACTACAAAGCAATAGTAAGAAAAACAGATGGTATTGGTACCAAAATAGACAGGTAGATCAATGGTACAGAATAGAGAACATGGACACAAACCCAAATAAATACAATTTTCTAATACTAGACAAAGGTGCCAAAAATATGCAATGGAGAAAAGGTAGCCTCTTCAACAAATGGTGCTGGAAAAACTGGAAATCCATATGCCACACAATGAAATTAAAGCCCTATCTCTCACCCTGTACAAAACTCAACTCAAAATGGATCAAGGACCTTGGAATCCAACCAGAGACCCTGCATCTTATAGAAGAAAAAGTAGGTCCAAATCTTCAACATGTTGACTTAGGATCAGACTTTCTTAACAGGACTCCCATAGCACAAGAAATAAAAGCTAGAATCAACCACTGGGATAGAGTCAAACTAAAAAGCTTTCTCTCAGCAAAGGAAACTATCAGCAATGCGAAGAAAGAGCCTACAGAGTGGGAGAATATCTTTGCCACTCATACTTCAGATAGAGTGCTAATTTTCAGAATCTATAAAGAACTCAAAAAACTCTACACCAAGAATACAAATAACCCAATCAACAAATGGGCTAAGGATATGAACAGATGCTTCACAGAAGAAGATATACAAGCAATCAATGAACATATGAAAAAATGTTCACCATCTTTAATTATAAGAGAAATGCAAATCAAAACTACCCTAAGATTCCATGTCACCCCAATTAGAATGGCGATTATCAAGAATACAAGCAACGATAGGTGTTGGCGAGAATGTGGGGAAAAAGGTACACTCATACATTGCTGATGGGGTTGCAAATTAGTGCAGCCACTCTGAAAAGCAGTATGGAGATTCCTCAGAAAGCCTGGAATGGACCTACCATTTGACCCAGCTATCTCACTCCTTGGCCTATACCCAAAGGACTTAAAATCAGCATCCTACAGAGATGCAGCCACATCAATGTTCATAGCTGCTCAATTCACAATAGCCAGATTGTGGAACCAACCTAGATGCCCTTCAATTGATGAAAGGACAAAGAAACTGCGGTATGTATATACAATGGAATATTACTTAGCCATAAAGAATAATAAAATTATGGCATTTGCAGGCAAATGGATGAAATTGAAGAATATCATGCTAAGTAAGATAAGCTAATCTCAAAAAACCAAAGGAAAAATGTTCTCTCTGATAAGCGGATGATGACACATAATGGGGGGGAAAAGGGGGGTAAGAATGGAGGAAGGAGGTACTCTATAGAAGTTTAAGAGGAAGTGGGATGGGTGGGTGGAAGGAAAATAATACCAGAATGAATCAAAACTATTACCCTAGGTAAATGTATGATTACACAAATGGTATGCCTCTACTTCATGTACAGAGAAAAAAGATGTATTCCATTTGTTTACAATAAAAATAAATTTTAAAAAATCAACTCAAAGAAGGAAAGATTTTTTTTTAGCTCATTGTTTCAGAGGTTTCAGTCCATGGTCACTGACTGAGTATTTGGTGGGACCTTATAGCAGGGGTATGTGAAGAACAAAGTTGTTTACCTCAAGGTAGCCAGTAAGTAGAAAGAGGGAGAAAGGATGGGGCTAGAGACAAAACATACCCTTCAAGAGAATGCCCCCACTGACCTACTTCCTTCAACTACACTCTACCTTTTAAAGAGCTTCCACCACCTCAAATACTCCATTAAGTTAGGGATCCATGAGTGGACTAATCCACTAAAGAGGTCAGAACCCTCATGGGTACAGAGAACTCACATCTGAACATTGCTGCATTGGAACCAAGCCTTCAACACATGAACTTTTGGGAGATATCTCAGACCCCAACCATAACACTGGCAGAATGGATAAAAGTGTTTTTTTATTTTCCAACTATATGCCATCTACAAGAGATTGCTTTAGATTCAAAGACACAAACAGATTGACAGAGAAAAGATGGGGGAAAGATATTCTGAGCAAAGAAGAACTGAGAGGGAGAGAGAGCAGCGAGAGACAGACAAGCAGACTAATATCAGACAATATCAATCATAAGTCAAGAGTTTATAAGAAACACGAAAACATTATACATTAAGACAAGTTTCAGTATAGAAAGAACATACAATTTTAAGCTTTAATCTACTTAGTGACTAGTCATCAAAATAGATGAAGCAGAAAGTGATAGAACTAAAAGGACAGATAATTCTTCAATAATAGCTGGAGTATTCCATGCCCCACTGCCAATAATGGATGGAACAACCAGAAGGTAAGTAAGAAAACAGAATGTAAGTACAATAAACCAACTAGATCTAGTAGACATATACAGGGTATTCCACCCATCAACAATCATACCACACACATTCTTTTCAAATGCAAATGTGATTTTCTAGAATAAAGGATGTTAGGACATGATACAACTCCCAATGGGTTTTAAAAGATAGATACCACATGAAGCAGTTTTTCTGATCACCATTGTATGAAGTCAGAAATCAGCAACAGAAGTAAAACTGAGAAATTCAAAAATTTTGGGAAAGTCAACAACAGACTTTTGTCTTTTTTGTCAAACACAAAATCACAAGAGAAATTGGAAAATACTCACAGTTAAAAGAAAATGAAAACACAACACACCAAAATGTATTAGATACAGTGAAAGCAGTGATGGGAAAACATATCTATAAACACATATTGAAAGCAAGAAAGATCTCGAGTCAATAATTAACTTTGTAAGTTAGGGAACTAAAAAATGAAGAATCAAAGAAGTCAAAACCAAAGAAAGGAAGAAAAGAATAAAGATTAGAGCAAACATAAAAGAGCAAACAGAAGGATAATAAGGAAAAATCAGTCAAATATTGGTTCTTCAAAAGAATCAACAAAATTGACAGACCTTTTGCTGGACAGACTTAAAAAAAAAAAAAAGAAAAGACCCAAACTGCTAAAATCAGAAATGAAAATGGGGACATTATTATCAATTTTACAAGTATGCAGATTAAAACAGTTCTATGAACAACTGTGTGCCAATGCATTTGAAAAATCTAGATAAAATGGACCAGTTCTTAGAAACATAAAATTGACCAAGGTTAAATTACAAAGAAATAGAAAATCTAAATATGGCTATAAAATGTAAGGTAATTCAATCAGTGATCCAAAAATTACCTGAGGAAGAAAAGTCCTGTCCCTAATGACTCCCTGGGTGAAGTCTACATTAAAAGTACTAAGACTGATCATTGTCAAATTTTCCTAAAAATCTGAAGATGAGAAAACACTGCCTGATTCCATGGGACCAGCTTTGTCCTGATGCCAAAGCCAGACAAAGACGCTATAAGAAAAGAAATCTTCAGGCCAATATCCTTTGTGAACACCAATGCAAAAACTTTCAACAAAAAGACTCACAAATCAATTTTAGTTTTCCTCTAAGATCAGGAGTCAGGTGAAGATGCTCACATTCACCACTTTAATTCAACAGAGGGTTAGAAGCTCTCACCAGAGAAATTAGAATTTAAAAAGACATAAAGATATCAAAATTGGAAAGAACAAGGTACAATTACCTCTGTTGACACACATTATGATCTTATATGTAGAAAACTCTTAAGATTCCACATAAATATTACTAGCACTAGTGACTTCGGCAAAGCAGCAAGACACAAATTTAACATATAAAAATCATTTGTACTTCTCTACATTAATAATGAACAATCTGAAAAGAAAATGAAAGTAATTCCATTTACAATGATATCAAAACATTGAGTTTAACCAAGGAGGTGAAAGATTTGTACAATAAAGTGACAAAATATTGCTGAAAGAAACTTAGAAATACTAAGTAATGTAAGCATCTCTTGTTCATAGATTAGAAGACTTAATATTGTTAACTTATCAATACTACCAAAAATGACCTACAGATTCAATGCAAACCTTATCAAATCCCAACAAATGTTTTTGCAGACATAGATAACCCACCCTAAAATTCATATGAAGTCTTCAAGGAATGCCTCAATATCCAAAACGAGCTTGAAGAAGAGCAAAATTGGAGGACTCACACTTTCTGATTACAAAACTTAACACAAACCTACAGTACTGAAAACAATATGGTACTGGCATAAAGACAGAAATATTAACCAAAGGAATAGAATAGAGAGTCTAGAAATAACCCTCTCATGTGCAGTCAAATGATTTTTGACAAGAGTACCAAGAACACGCAATGGGGAAAAGATGATCTTTTCAACAGGTGGTGCCGTGAAAACTGTAAATGAACAAAAAGAATGAAGTCGGACCTGAGTCAAACACCATACTTCAATTTAAAGTGGATCAAAGACCTCAATGTAAATCCTAAAGCCAAAATCTCTTGGAAGGAAGTTGGATAAAGGCCTCATGACATTAGATTTGAAATAACTTTTGGGTATTAAGGAAGGAAAAAATACATAAATTGAAGGTCATAAAAACCTTAAACATATGTCAAAAACAATATTAACAGTGAAAAGACAACCCAGAGAATGGAGGGAAATATCTGAAAATCATGTATCTGACAAGAGATTAATATCCAAAATATACAGAGAACTCCTAATTTATCAAAAAATCACAACCCAAAGAAAAAACAGGCAAAGGATTTAGTCATTTCTGTAATGATATATAAATGGTTAACAAACACATGAAAATATGTTCCTCTAAGCTTTAGAGAAATACGAACAAAAACTACAATAAGATAGCACTTTACATCCATTAGTATGACTACTATAAAAGTATAAAATTATAAATGTTGATTAGGATGTGAATCAGAGCCATTGTGTGCTGTTGACAGAAATGTAAAATGTTAAAGTCATTATGGAAAATGGTATGTCAGTCCTTCAGAAAATTAAAAAATTGGGTTACCGTAAGATTAAGCACTTCCAATTATGAGTTTATAAGCAAAAATTGAAAAAAAGGGGGTCAGAAAAAGACATTTGTACACCCATATCTGTAGCAACATTATTCACAATAGCTAAAACTTGGAAGTAGTGTGTGTCAGTTGACTGATCAGCTAGTAAGAAAAATGTGAGGGATGTGTATGTGCATATGTGTGCATGTGTAGACACGTGCACAGTGGAATGTGATTTAGCCTTTAAAAGGAAGTAAATTCTTCAACTTTATGCCAAATGAAATAAGCACCACAAAAACACAATTTATTATTCCACTTATATAATATAGAGGAGCCAAAATCATAGAGACAGAAAACAAAAGAGTGGTTGCCAGGGTCTCGAGTGAGGGGAGAATGGGAAGCTATTTTTCAATAGGTATAGAGTCCCAGTTTTACAAGTGGAAAGAGTTATGGGAACCAATGTTGAATATGGTTGCACATTCTGAATACTTGATACCACTAAACTATACTCTTAAAAATGAGTAGGACAGTGAATTTTAGGGTATATGTAACTAGCCACAAAAATATTTTTTTTAAAAGCAAGTTCTATCCAAGTGGATATCCTTTTCTTACTGGTTCAAGAAGACATCGAAGGAAGGAAAGTTAAGTGATTCTAAAACAAAACATTAGCTACTGCATAAAATGTGTGTACATGCTTTTTTTTTTTTTTCCAAATACCTTACTACTAACCTAAACATCTTCAGCTTTCTCCTGTTCCCTACTTCCCTCTTTTGAAAGACAAGTAAAATTTTACAATATTCCATAGGAAAATCCATTAATTTAGAAGTGCCCGGCCTTCATGCTCACTCTGTTGTTTCCCTTTCCCCTTCTCCTTTACTTGAGTTGTGCAGCATTATAAAAGAAAATGGTGTAGGTCAAACAAGATCCAGAAAACTGGATAGTGATTCTTCAGAAACTTGGACTTGTTAAAATGGGAATAAAGATTTCATTAAAATAAAAACTAAAAGACCAACAATTCATCTAAGTCATGCTTCCTTATTCCTCTTTGTTTAGAAGTCAGTTTTTCCTAGTTACCTAGATTCTAAGGAGACAAATAAGCTAATGAATCATTCCCAAAATAACAGATTTCATCATGAAAAATGGAAGGGATATTGAATACTGTGTATATTAACATAAAGTGATCAGACCAATAATATCTAAATAATTCTATCTTTTTTCACCAGATATCTTTCTCCAGAAAGATTAAATGAAGGTATGAGATTATATTGCAAACATACATATATATGAAAACAAGAAAGAATACAAAATAAGCAAAAATTTATGCAACACAGACTGATAGTCAAAATATGCTATTACCAAAGACAATATGTTCTAACTTGTTTTCTCTTTGTTAGCATAATATTTGTTAAATATTATATTTACAAGTAAACCAAAGGCTGCAAGTTGCAGTTGTGAAGTTTTGTAGTCAAAAATGTATTATTGAATGTTTTATAAAATCTTTGCTTCTATTAATTTGATAAAATAGCACATTTCTTGTTGTTATTATCATGCACATTTTCTAACAAAACTTTGCACAGAAAAAGAAGCATTCTTACGTCTGGAGTCCAAAACAACAACAGAAAGAACTTACATTACTAAGATTCGATTATATTTTAATGTTCCTTTTTGTTACATCACTTATTTTTACAAGGAAGTTTTTGGCAGAATGTATATTTCCAATGAAACAACACCTTTTCGTCCTGTTCTCAGGACATGCAGGTCGGGGGTGTGACAGGAAAAGCAGAGGCTCTAAAGCGAGAACAGCGGCTCCACCTTTCAGCTTCTTCACTGATGATATGGAGATAATGACAGTATTGGAGATGCCACGGCACATAGCAAGCATTTTATCTGTTAGATTTCATTATTGTTGATACTATGTTTTATTTATGCAGAGTAGTGAAGATTTTTGTTTCTTCCACACAAGTCAAACCAAGACTAATTGTGGTGGAGTGTGCTGAGCAATGGTTCTCTGTCAACTGTATGAAATATTAAATATGTACTCTTTTTCTAAAACTGTGGGGTGCACTGATGAGTAGGCAACTGCTTCTGTATAAACAGCCTGGAAGGAGCCATTATAAAGAACACCAAGGATAGCTAGATTTTCACACAATTTAGGAAATACCTAAACCCATCAAATAAACCTAACCTAGGGCAGGATATGAAGAAAGCCTTTTTTTTCTCAAGGTGGGAAAATATTAAAACATATGAGGTTTCTTTTTTCTTAATTATTTTTATTGTAAACAAATGGGATACATGTTGTTTCTCTGTACATGGAGTAACAGCATACCATTTGCATAATCATACATTTACATAGGGCAATGATGTTTGATTCGTTCCATTATTTTTTAATTCCCCCACCCCTCCCACCTCTCTTTTTCCTCTATACAGTCACTCCTTCCTCCATTCTGACCCCCTCCAACCCCGCATTGTGTGTCATTAGCCGTTTATCAGTGAGATCATTCATCTTTTGGATTTTTGAGATTGGCTTATCTCACTTAGCGTGATATTCTCCAATTTCATCCATTTGCCTGCAAATGCCATAATTTTATTATTCTTTATAGCTGAGTAATATTCCATTGTGTATATATATATATATATATATATATATATATATATATATCACAGTTTCTTTATTCATTCATCAATTGAAGAGCATCTAGGTTGGTTGCATAGTCTGGCTATTGTGAATTGAGCAGCTATGAACATTGATGTGGCTGTATCTCTGTAGTATGCTGATTTTAAGTCCTTTGGGTATAGGCCAAGGAGTGGGATAGCTGGGTCAAACGGTGGTTCCATTCCAAGTTTTCTAAGGAATCTCCACACCGCTTTCCAGAGTGGCTGCACTAATTTGCAGCCCCACCAGCAATGTATGAGTGTACCTTTTTCCCCACATCCTCTCCAACACCTATTGTTGCTTGTATTCTTGATAATCCGCCATTCTAATTGGGGTGACATGGAATCTTAGGGTAGTTTTGATTTGCATTTCTCTTATAATTAAAGATGGTGAACATTTTTTCATATGTTTGTTGAATGCTTGTAGATCTTCTTTGGTGAAGTGGTGAATACTTTGAGAAGTATTGGAATGAGTTCTTCTTTGAAGGTCTTATAGAACTCGGTTGAGAATCCGTCTGGTCCTGGGATTTTCTTGAATGGTAGATTTTTAATGGCTTTTTCTATTTCATTGCTTGATATTGATCTGTTTAAATTGTGTATTTCCTCCTGGTTCAGTTTGGGAGGAGCATATGTCTCTAGAAATTTGTCAATGTCTTTGGTACTCTCTGTTTTGTTGGAATACAGATTTTCAAAGTAGCTTCTCATTATGTTCTGTATCTCAGTGGTGTCTGTTGTGATATTTCCTTTTGCATCATGAATTTTAGTAATTTGAGTTTCTCTCTCCTTCTCTTGTTAGTGTGGCTAAGGGTTTGTCTATTTTGTTTACTTTCTCAAAGAACCAACTTTTTGATTTGTCAATTTTTTGAATAGTTTCTTTTGTTTCAATTTCATTGATTTCAGCTCTGATTTCAATTATTTCCTGTCTTCTACTACTTTTGCCGTTATTCTGTTCTTCTTTTTCTAGAGCTTTCAGCTGTAATGTTAGGTCATTTAGTTGTTGACTTTTCATTCTTTTCTGGAATGTGCTCCATGCAATGAATTTTCCTCTTAGTACTCTTTCATAGTGTCCCAGAGATTTTGATATGTTGTATCATCATTCTCATTGACCTCTAAGAATTTTTTAATCTCCTCCCTGATGTTTTTTGTTATCCATGTTTGGTTCAATAGCATATTATTTAGTTTTCAAGTGTTGGAGTAATTTCTCTTTTTTATTTTGTCATTGATTTCTACTCTCAGTCCATTATGATCTGATAGAAAACAAGGCAGTATCTCTATATTTTTGCATTTCCTAAAGGCTGCTTTGTGGCATAACATATGGTCTATTTTCTAGAAGGTTCCATGTGCTGCTGACAAGAAAGTGAATCCGCTCGTCGATGGATGGAATATTCTATATATGTCTATTAAGTCTAGGTTATTGATTGTGTTATTGAGTTCTATGGTTTCTTTGGTTGGATTTTGTTTGGAGGATATATCTAGTGGTGACAGCAGTGCATTAAAGTCACCCAGAATTATTGTGTTGTGGTCCATGTGATTCTTGAAATTGAGAAGGATATGTTTGATATACAGGGATGCACCATTGTTTGGGGCATAAATATTTAGTATCATTATGTCTTCCTGATTTATGGTTCCCTTAAGCAGTATGAAATATCCTTCTTTATCCCTTCTGACTAACTTTGGCTTGAAGTCCACTTTATCTGATATAAGGATGGAAACCCCCGCTTTTTCACTGAGTCCATGTGCGTCGTAGGTTTTTTCCCATCCTTTCACCTTTAGTCTGTGGATGTCTTTTTCTATGAGATGAATCTCTTGCAGGCAGCATATTCTTGGGTCTTTCTTTTTAATCCATTCTGCCAGTCTATGTCTTTTGATTGATGATTTTAGGCCATTAATGTTCAGGGTTATTATTGAGAAATAATTTGTATTCCCAGTCATTTGGCTTATTTTTAGTTTTTAAGTTGGCTTAGTTTCTCCTTTGAGTGCTTTTTCTCTAAGGTAGTTCCTCCCTTTGCTGACCTCCATTGTTGTGTTTCATTTCCTCCTCATGGAATATTTTGTTGAGAACATTCTGTAATGCAGGCTTTCTATTTGTAAATTCTTTTAACTTTTGTTATCATGGAAGGATTTTACTTCATCTTCAAATCTGAAGGTTAGTTTTGCTGAGTATAGGATTCTTGGTTGGCAACCATGTTCTTTCAGAGCTTGAAATATGTTGGTCCAAGCCCTTCTAGCTTTTAGAGTCTGGGTTGAGAAGTCGGCTGCTATCCGTATTGGTCTTCCCCTATATGTCATCTCATGCTTTTCTCTCGCGGCCCTCAAAATCCTATCTTTATTTTGAATGTTAGGCATTTTCATTATAATGTGTCTTGGTGTGGATCTGTTGTGATTCTGTGCATTTAGTGTTCTGTAAGCCTCTTGTATTTGATTTTCCATTTCATTCTTCATGTTTGGGAAATTTTCTGATATTATTTCATTGAATAGGTTGTTCATTCCTTTGGTTTGTACATCTGTGCCTTCCTCAATCCCAATAATTCTTAAATTTGGTCTTTTCGTGATGTCCCATAGATTTTGGAGATTTTGTTCATGATTTCTTACTATCTTCTCTGTTTGGGCAACTTTATTTTCAAGATTAAATATTTTGTCTTCATTGTCTGAGGTTCTGTCTTCCAAGTGGTCTAGTCTGTTGGTGATGCTTTCCATTGAGTTTTTTATTTGGTTTATTGTCTCCTTCATTTCAAGGATTTCCGTTTGGTTTTTTTTTGAGAATCTCTATCTCTTTGTTGCAATGATCTTTTGTTTCTGCAGATGCTCTTTCAGCTTATTGGTATTATCATTCATTGCCTGCATTTGCTCTCTTATCTCATCCTTTGCTTCATGAATCATCTTAATCATGTATAATCTGAAGTCCTTTTCTGACATTTCTTCTAACATACTGTCACTGGATTCTATTACTATAGAATTTAGATTTGTTTGGATGATTTTCTTCCCTTGTTTTTTCATGTTGTTCATGTATCTTCCCCTCTAGCAGTGCAGATCTGGGGTGTTGGAGATTTCCCCCTATAGGCATATAGTGGCCATATAGGTTTCCAAAACCCTTTCTTTAAGGGGACATCAATATGAGCCGTGCCCAAATCAGGCACTATGCAATCCTAGACCAAATAGCCCTTATGGGGACAATAACAAAATTGTCATAATAAACAAAGTGAGTTCAAATATTATCTTTGGTAAAACAAACAGGTTTGCAATAAGGTCTGCAGTTTCTAATGGAGGACAAAGAGGATGCAGAGGGATGTAGAATGTGGCTGTTAATGGGATAAGAAAAGAATATACAGAAGTTCTAGAAAATAGAAAGTGTGAGAGTGTAATCAAAAGAAATCGGATGTTAGCATGCAAAAAAGGGAGAAAGAGACTCTGAGGGAACAGGTTAACAAAAGGAAAAGAGAGCAAGAAAAGTAAAGAAATAAAAACTTAAATTTTTTCAATACGGAGAAAAAAGAAAATCTACTGTATAGCAGTCATATACTAATGAAACGTCCCAGTGTTCAGTAGCCTGATGCATGAGAGGTACCTGACAATGAGCTTCAAGCTTCCAGCAGGTGTCTCAGGATGGGATTTGTCCCACCCAAAGATCGGAGCTACGGCTTCCAGGATTATTCAAGATGGCTGCTCTGGCTTGAAATGTGTTGGCAAACAGGGAGCTGCAGCTCAGGGGTGGACGTGGTCAGCTGGAGGTCCTGGAGACATGATGCAATTGGTCCAGCAGGGGTCCTGGAGGTCCCGTGTGTTTGGTGTGGTTGTGGGATCCTGGAGGCCAGGTGCAATCAGTCCGTCTGGGGTCCCAGTGATAGGGCGCAGTCAGTTGGTCTGGGGGTCCTGGCAGCAGGTTCAGTCGATGTGAGGGCTCCAGAGGCAGGGAGTGATTGGTCAGACTGAGGGATCCTGCAGGTACAGTGACAGTGAACTTCCAGGCAACAGCAGGCAGCTGGTGCTCCACTGACGGTTGGCTATCAGTTTGCTAACTGTTGTCGGATGATTGGGAGGTGAACCTCAAGCGTTGGGTGATGGATAGGAGTAAGACAGGCGGTGGACAGGCAAGAGTAGGCAAATGGCGGATGATAGATGCCTGACAGTGAGCAATTTGCTCTCAAAAAAGGCGTCGATATCTTCCTCAATTTCTTTCTTCAATGTTTTGTAGATCTCATTGTAGAGATCTTTTACCTCTGGTTTGATTGATTCCCAAGTTTTTTTTTTTTTTTTTTTTTTTTTTTTTTGAGGCTATTGTAAATGGAGTTGTTTTCCTCATTTCCCTTTCAGCTGTTTAGTCGCTTCATATAAAAATGCTTTAGATTTATGCATGCTGATTTTATAGCCTGCTATTTTTCTGATTTCATTGATGAGGTCTAGAAGTATTCTGGAGGAGGTTTTTGGATCCTCTAAATATAGAATCATGTCATCCGCAAATAGTGACAGCTTAAGTTCCTCTTTTCCTATTCGTATCCCTTTAATTTCTTTGGTCTGCCTAATTGCCCTGGCTAGAGTTTTGAGGACAATGTTGAATAGAAGTGGTGAAAGAGGACATCCCTGTCTTGTTCCTGTTTTTAAAGGGAATGATTTCAGTTTTTCTCCATTAAGAATGATGTTGTCCATGGGCTTAGTATAAATAGCCTTTACAATGTTGAGGTATGTTCCTACTATCCCTATTTTTTCTAGTGTTTCAAGCATGAAGGGGTGTTGTATTTTGTCAAGTGCTTTTTCTGTGTCGATTGAAATAACCATATGATTCTTATCCTTAAGCCTATTGACATGATGGATTATGTTTATTGATTTACGAATGTTAAACCATCCTTGCATTCCAGGGATGAACCCACTTGATCATGGTGCACAATTTTATTAATATGTTTTTGGATACGGTTTGCCAATATTTTGTTAAGGATCGTTGCATCTATATTCATCAAGGATATTTCATCTAAAATTTTCTTTCCTTGATGTGTCTTTTCCTGGTTTGGGTATGAGGGTGATATTAGCTTCATAGAATGAGTTTGGTAGGGTACCCTCCTTTTCTATTTCCTGGAATACTTTGAGAAGTATTGGAATGAGTTCTTCTTTGAAGGTCTTATAGAACTTGGTTGAGAATCCTCTGGTCCTGGGATTTTCTTGGATGGTAGATTTTTAATGGCTTTTTCTATTTCTTTGCTTGATATTGATCTGTTTAAATTGTGTATTTCCTCCTGGTTCAGTTTGGGAGGAGCATATGTCTAGAAATTTGTCAATGTCTTTGGTACTCTCTGTTTTGTTGGAATACAGATTTTCAAAGTAGCTTCTCATTATGTTCTGTATCTCAGTGGTGTCTGTTGTGATATTTCCTTTTGCATCATGAATTTTAGTAATTTGAGTTTTCTCTCTCCTTCTCTTTGTTAGTGTGGCTAAGGGTTTGTCTATTTTGTTTACTTTCTCAAAGAACCAACTTTTTGATTTGTCAATTTTTTGAATAGTTTCTTTTGTTTCAATTTCATTGATTTCAGCTCTGATTTCAATTATTTCCTGTCTTCTACTACTTTTGCCGTTATTCTGTTCTTCTTTTTCTAGAGCTTTCAGCTGTAATGTTAGGTCATTTAGTTGTTGACTTTTCATTCTTTTCTGGAATGCGCTCCATGCAATGAATTTTCCTCTTAGTACTGCTTTCATAGTGTCCCAGAGATTTTGATATGTTGTATCATCGTTCTCATTGACCTCTAAGAATTTTTTAATCTCCTCCCTGATGTTTTTTGTTATCCATGTTTCGTTCAATAGCATATTATTTAGTTTTCAAGTGTTGGAGTAATTTCTCTTTTTTATTTTGTCATTGATTTCTACTCTCAGTCCATTATGATCTGATAGAAAACAAGGCAGTATCTCTATATTTTTGCATTTCCTAAAGGCTGCTTTGTGGCATAACATATGGTCTATTTTCGAGAAGGTTCCATGTGCTGCTGACAAGAAAGTGAATCCGCTCGTCGATGGATGGAATATTCTGTATATGTCTATTAAGTCTAGGTTATTGATTGTGTTATTGAGTTCTATGGTTTCTTTGGTTGGATTTTGTTTGGAGGATATATCTAGTGGTGACAGCGGTGCATTAAAGTCACCCAGAATTATTGTGTTGTGGCCTATGTGATTCCTGAAATTGAGAAGGATTTGTTTGATGTACAGGGATGCACCACTGTTTGGGGCATAAATATTTACTATCGTTATGTCTTCCTGATTTATGATTCTCTTAAGTATGAAATGTCCTTCTTTATCCCTTATGACTAACTGGCTTGAAGTCCACTTTATCTGACATAAGGGTGGAAATCCCCGCTTTTTTACTGAGTAAATGTGCGTGGTAGGTTTTTTCCCATCCTTTCACCTTTAGTCTGTGTATGTCTTTTTCTATGAGATGAATCTCTTGCAGGCAGCATATTGTTGGGTCTTTCTTTTTAACCATTCTTCCGGTCTATGTGTTTTGATTGATGAGTTTAGGCCATTAATGTTCAGAGTTATTATTAGTTTTTTATTTTTTTTATTTTTTTATTTTTTATTTTTATTTTTTGCTTGGAAAGCACATCTTTAATTAATTTTCCCATTTCATCACAGGAGGAAAAGTGGGATTTATTTACACTTCAACTATTAGCAAATAGGTATTTTTTATTATTGTAAACAAATGAGATACATGTTGTTTCTCTTGACTTATGGAGTCAAGGCATACCATTTGTGTAATCATAAATTTACATAGGGTACTGGAAATTTTTCCTATTACTTTTAAATATTTTTAGAGTTGTTTTAGGTTTATGGAAAAATGGAACAGTAATTAACCTTGAGTTCCTATGAACCCCTATCCTCACACATGCATAGCCTATCCCACCATCAGCATCCTACACTGGAATGGTACATTTGTTACAGGTGACTAATTGGCATTCACACTTTCTTATCACCCAGAACCCATAGGTTACCTTTGATTTACTTTTGGTGTTGTACATCTTACAGGTTTTGACAAATGCTTAGTGACATCTACCTGCCAATATAGTATCATACAGAATAGTTTCACTGTCCAAAAAAATCTGTGCTTCCCTAACCCCTGGTAGCCACCAGCCCTTTTATTGTTCCCATAAGTTTTTTTTTTTTTTTTTTTTTTTTTTTTTCTTGTTCTTTTTTCTATGTTATACAGTTGGGATTGTACGGTATATAAATTGGCTTCTTTTTCTTAGAAATATGCCTTTAGGGTTCTTCCATGTCTTTTCATGACTGGATAACTCTTTCTTTAGTGTTAAATCATATTCCATTGCAGGGATATAGTTTATTTATCCATATACCTACTAATCTACCATTTTTTTCAGTATCTTCAAATCTTTTTCTCTCTTCCATTCCCCTCATTTTGCCTCCTTTAGGAACTCCAATTACACATACATTAGTCTACTTGAAGTTGTTCTGCAGCTCTGTGCTCTCCCTGGCCCCAGAATTTATTTCCTAAGTTATGTTTCAGGTAGGTTTTATTGTTATTTACTCAAGTTCATTAATCTTTTCATCCACCGATCTCATCTGCTATAAATCCATCTGATCAATTCTTGTATTTCCATTTATGTTTGACCTCTTTCCTCTTTGATCAAGGCCACTATGTCCCCATCTAGCTCCTTTGAGGATTTAATCTTTATTATCAGCTTGTCCCCCATGGGAGGAGATATGGCAGGTCCTGAGGGTCACATCTCTTGCTTTGCAGGGAGAGGACTCTTCTGCATCTTCCAGGATGGGAGATCTGCTATCTTTTACTGAAAATGGTGGGATACCTCTGAAAGTTCTGAGAATTCAGTGGTGTCCACATAGCCCAAATCCTCAGTAGCAGACATTCAGGTCTCCCCATTCCATGTTCCAAGTTTTCTACTCAGGGTCCTGATTTTACCCCAACAGCCCACCATTTGTTAAAGATTTAGATGACTCAGGGTTTCTGTCACACCTATTCATACCCTTATTTTACTGTTCAGTTGTATCTTCTCTTTGCTTCTCCACTACATGAGATAAGGGTCTCATTGTAAGTTAACAAATGTACTTCTGTCTCTTACACTTAACATTAACAGTTTGCCAATGGTCCTCAATTTCTTTTTATTTTACTCAGGTGTCAATATGACTTAGTAGAAACCAGCCAACTCTAATGTCTTAGTATTTCTCCCTCGAGATTTTCCAGAATGTCATTCATTTTTCAAATGACTGAATCCCTGCAACTACAAGGACGGTTCATTTGCAGGTCACCACTGTTCAGCAAACCGGACACCATAATTGTGTCAGGTATGACTTATGCATCAAATAACACTCAGATTGAGGTCTTAATGCCTCCTTGGATATGAGACAAATAGTCCCAAACTCCATTTTATCATCTGTTTCTCAAACCACTGCTGGTATCTCTTACATTGTTCAGACTCTGAAAATGTATGCAAAGCAGAAAGTAGAAAAAAACTAGAGAATGCAGAGATACAATCCAGACTAAGATACAGACCTGCCCTCTGTAACGTGAAGAGGGAATAAAGAGGTTTAGGTGGAAAGATTGTTAAATTAAGTGTGATTCTAAGAATGGTTGGTCAGGGTAACAAGAATCTCCTAGAGCCAAAGTCATGTTTGAGGAGTCCCCCATCTCTAGAAAGGGCAAGCATCACTCCTCCTACTTATACCATCTGTGCCTAGTCACTGGGTGACAGAAGCCCACAGGAAATGTGGCTCTTGGTACAAATGTGGTTGTGGATCTAGAAAAGCAGAAGGTGGGACTCATTCAGTCATGTTTTCCACAGCAGGAAATCCGAGCAGCCTGTTGGCATAGGCAGAGTGGTCACAGCTCCCTTGCCAACTAGTCTACGTAAATGCTGCCCTCTAGAGTAAGTACCACAAGCTCAACCCCCAGAGGTCCCTGACTCCTAAACATGCACTGCACAAATATATTTCTTTCTTCAAAAACCAACATATTTATCCCTTCCTCGTTCTCAGTTAATGGGATCTTGCTTCCCACTTTACTGATTAAATAGAAGCAATAGGAAAGAATCTTCCACATGCCATCACCATGTGTACACATCCTTCCCTCACTACTAGGGAAAAAACATCCATACAACAAATAACAACTCCTCCACCTGACTGGACCCCACCTTCTCTTGCCCACTCATTGTTAAAGTCAATCTCTGTCCCCATCCCCTACTACATCACCACCCTCCATCCACACTCATTAGATCTAGATCAATCCCAATATGCAAATTATGCTGTTATTTATCTTTAAAAAATGTGTGATTCGCAAACTCTTTTGGAAAATAATCAATATGTTTGTTTCCCTGTACTTGCTGTCTAGCTCCTCTTCTTAAATTCTTTCTTGGGTAAATAAGACTATTATTCTAATCAGACCATTATTCCATAATATTCTTCCAAAATAACTTTTAACATGGTGCATTAGTTTAGTATGATTACCTTTACAAAATTCCATAGATTATTTTCTCATAGTTTTGGAGGCTAGAAATCTGAGATCAAAGTGTCAACAGGATTAGTTTCTTCTAAGTTCTCTCTCTTTGGCTTGTATATGACCATCTCCTGCTGACATCTTTTCTCTGTGTGGATACATACCTGTTTTCCGATCTCTTCTACTTAAAAGAACACTAGCCATATTGAATTAGTGTCTACATTAATGGACATATTTTAAATTTAATTACCTCTTCAAAGACCTTATCTACAAATACAGTAACACTCTAAGATACTGAGAAGTTAGAATTTCAATTCTAATTTTGGGGAACACAATTTGGTCCATAACACACGGTTACTAATAACTCTGATGTTGCTAAAATCTGATGGTCATTCCTAAATGTTCACCTGACTTCATCAATCACATTTTGTAGAGTTGATACTTCAGACTTCTTTGAGACACTTTCTTATTTTTCTGCCTTGAATTCTGCCTTATTGGTCTCCTTTGCTGTTTCCTCATTAATGCGATTGATAGAGACTGGAGTGCCACTGGGCTCTGTCCTCAGAGTTCTTATCAATACTAGTAAATATCATGTAATCCCATAATGCTAACATCTACAGATGCTGAGGAGGTGTAAAATGTATCTTTACTCCAGCCCTTATCCTTCAACTTTAGATAATGTGCTCAACTGCCCACACATTTTCTTCAAAATGATAGGCCTGATACAGGCATCTCTAACATAATACATACAAATTCCTCCTTCCTTTTTCCTAGGCCAGAAGAAAGCCTGCCTTATAATAGTATGCCATCTACAGCCCCCCACCTGCCTACAGTTACTACCCAGTTAGTCCATTCAAACAAGGATGAACTGAGGTTACAGCTCTCATAATCTCTTCATTGATACTTAATAAATATTTGCTGAATGATTGAATAAACACAGTTACAATTAGCATGGTTTTATCTTTCTGGAGGAAAATCTTTCTCTTAGGAATTAAACTATGGCCTGCTAAATTGTGTTTGCTTCCTTCACTTGTTTGTGACATTGGAATAATAGGCACAAGAGCCTCTTTGCTTCAAGTAAGGTTGTTTGTATTGGTCCTATGGTTGAACCTAAAATTCAATTTTTTTCATAAGAACAAAAGATTTTGAAAATTGTGTCTCTTGAATTTGCATTTTATGATTTTCTCATGATTATTTTCGTGGAAAGATGAATGTAAGGAAGTTCTAAACCTATTGACCAGCTTCCATCTAATGCAAATTCCCTGGTCAAATCTTTGGGGTACTGCTTTGTACTGTCGTTAATTCATATAATGAGGTGAGACAACTTCATCTAAAGACATTGTATCAAATTGGAAAATTACCAGCCTTAAAATTAAAAAAAAAAAAAAGTGGCAAACCATTTAGCAGGTATGATTTGGTTAAAGGCAATCTGCACCTTCAACTGACATTCTATGGATATTCTTTTTTCCTTCAGAGAAATTATGAACACAGTCTTCTTTTTTGTAGTTGGGCATTAAGTTCAGAGAGTTGGAAGTGGCATGTGCTTAGCATCT
This sequence comes from Sciurus vulgaris, assembly GCF_902686455.1. NCBI lineage: Eukaryota > Metazoa > Chordata > Mammalia > Rodentia > Sciuridae > Sciurus > Sciurus vulgaris. The sequence goes on from NC_136468.1 coordinate 30,595,149, forward strand.
TTATCCTTGTAAACTGTTTCCAAACTCCACTATTTAAGGGACATAATTCCAGAACAGCATTTGTGTTAGTCAGCTTTACATTGCTGTGACCAAAATACCTGACAAGAACAACTTAGAGGAAGGAAAGTCTATCCATGCTTACAGTTTCAGAGGTTCAGTCTCTGAATTTGGCTGACTCCATTGTTCTAGGTCGAAGATAAGGCAGAACATCATGTCAGAAGGGCCTAGAAGAAGAGTGTTGTTCCACTTACAATTGCTAGAAGCAGAGAAAAAGAGAAGATGAATCCTTCCAGGATATGCACCTAGTGACCTACATCCTCCAGGCATATTCTTCCTTTCTAGAGTTACCACTCAGTCGGTCCATTCAAAACAGAATGGACTGATTACATTTACAGATCCTCTGAATATTCCTGCATTAATGCAGGTGCTTTTAGGGAAGCTCAAACTATAATGACATTGTTTGTCTCTGCAAAAAGTATCAAGACAGCTGCTGAACAACTCTGCATGTTGGGATGAGGAAAAAAAAAAAAACACATTTCTTGGAAACTCTTATTCTCTTTCTCTTCCATATTTTTTTATTTCTTCCCTTTTTTTAATCTTCCTATCTATCCTTGCCATTTTCATTCCACCTTTTTCTGTTTTCCACACAAATCCTTCAGGTGGTACAGAGGTATGCAAGGCATCCATTAGGCTTGGCACCCAGGGCTGAATAATCATTGATCTAATAGCTGAGAAGATACGGAAGACAACCAAGTGGAGGTTTCTCACAGCTCTTCTGACACCCAGCTACCTCTAATTCTCATTTATCACCTATTATTAAGTAAGTATTTATTCCAAAACTTCTCTTAAAGCTAGTTAGTCAATCTCCAAAAATGTCAAAATAAGAACAAGAAATTTTTTCACAGTGGGTCACCATATATTTTTTTAAGCATTCACATCTTAACATGTTTCAAGGAGTCTCAGTCTGGGCTAAATTTGTGCCTTTCATTGGAGTCCACCAATCTATTATAGCTGGAGCATCCTAAGTAGTTGGCTATGGTTAGCTTCAATGTAAAAAGGAGTGATCCATCCCTAAAAATGAAGGGACCAGACATGATGTGTTGATATCAATGATTCTCAAACTTTATCAAGCATCAAAATGACCAAGAAAGCTTGTTAAAATTCAGATTGTTGGGTTCCATTCCCAGAATTTCTGATTCAGAAGGTCTGGGATAGGGTCCAAGGTACACTTTTAATCATTTTCCAGGTGGTTAAGTTGTCAATCCATGATTACCCCTGCTTAAGATATTACTCAAGAGGGGTATCTCTATGGGTAGGGATTGTGCCTGAACTCTTCCCAGCCTCATGGACTTTTAATGTGTTCTAGGGAGAGAGAAGCAATTAAACAAAGCATCTGTAAAGCTGTGGAGTGCATGTTTGGCTTTGGTATCTCACTACTGTATATGATGGGGGATAGAGAGTCTTTCAATGCCACCACATCACAAATCACCAAAAGTCCTGCACCTTGTGTGTCCAAAGGTTCCCAGGCATCAGCAATAGTGCCTGGTAAGAATGGTGAAAATACAGGCAGCTTCTAAGAAGTTACGTATGTCACCTGAATACTGCTGTTTAGTTGTTGATGGCTGTGGTACTCTTTAACTGCCTTTGGTCACAGTTTTACACTAAGGCCTTTGGGTAACTTCATTTTAGAATTAAATTCTAGTTCTTGTATTTTATAATTTTGCAGTTTGCCAGTTGATTGGGTACATGCTTCCAGGGTTTCTGTAATGTGTGCATTCAATAAATTGGCCACAAAACAAATTAGTGCTATGATGAATGAGATAAAGAGGAAGGAGAAAAATGCTTCCTTCAGGCCACACAGGTTGATGGCAGAATTAGGAGAGAGAATGCTCTCTAACCCTGTGCTTGAACCACCTTACCTTTTAGTTACTAGTAGATATTCTTTTAAGAGAAAGGCTCTTTGGGATTTTTTTTCCACATGAAAAAAATCAGTACTGATTGTTATTGAATGCAAGTAACTCGGGGGAAAAACAAATGTGTTTGGCTAATTAGAACACATCTGAATCCACTGTTTGTTTGTTTGTTTTGTTTTGTTTTTAATCAATCTGGGATTATGTTAAACAAGGGTCAAAGGCACAAAAGTTAATGGGAGACCTATGAAAGGAGGGGATTTATGAAGGGAAAGGCAGATAAATAGCATGTGCTGTTCAGTTTTGGGTGAGGATGAAATAGTTTTTTCCATAGTCTTAGAGGATGGATGTGATCTCCTCCCTCAGAACAGAAATATATACCAGGAAAAATGAGATTGAGTCACAGACTGAAAAGCAGCTTGGCCTACTATATGTAGGAGCAGGAGTAGATTTAAGTTACCTCCAAAGCTGAATTATCTCTGGATTATATAACACAGCATAGCTAAAAGAGATACAGAGAGTGAAAATTTTCATAGGACCTTCAGAGACGTCTTCAGTTAGAAGCCATGGCTCTATATTTATATAATGCGTGGGTTCTAATGCTTATAGATAATAAAAACATGTGGAATTGTGAAAGATTTTAAATGACTGAAGTACAAAACACTCAACAATTCATTTGTAATCACAGCAATGTTTCAGCTTTGCCATCATAATCAATGCAACAGAATTTTGGATAATAGCAAAGGAACCTGATGCATATGCAAAAAAATGGAGACTAAGAAAGCTCCAGTAAAATTTCCATTGTGTGACTGTAAAAATCACACAAAACCATAGGGACAAAAACCACATTTAAAGAGGGCCATCTTTATAGTGTGAATGAAATATATATATGTGTGTGTGTGTGTGTGTGTGTGTGTGTGTGTGTGTGTGTGTGTGTATAATTCTCTCCTGGAAAGTCAGACATTCCTTTAAATCTTGCAGTTGCTAAAGACTTATTAAGAACTAATTTTATCCTATAGCTCATTTGCAAAGTAAAATAGCATACTTTATAATTTTGTTATTCTCACTGCCCATGGAATTATTTTCTCCACAGAAGTGACTCCAAAGCAATAGAGTCACAAACAAGAGCTGCCCTTTAGAATCATGTGAGCCAATTTTTAAAATTCTAACTCCCAGCTGCACCCCAGACAAAGCAGAATGTTAGAGATGACACCTAGAACTCAGATGATTTTATTCTCCCAGCTGACTCCTGAGTTCAGCTCCAATGCTTACAGACCTGTCATGTGACATTCTTGTATATAACAAGTAGTTCCTAAATAGCCTGCCTATCTTTATGTAGCCTTTGTCTCTTCTGCCTGTTGACATTTTCCCACAAACAAACTCTTTATTTCAGTAGTAACCAAGTATAGGTATGCATAAATTACAAATCAAATAATACTAAAGTTTGGATACTTGACTCTTACAGTTTGAGTATTTGTATTATTTTCCTATTGCTGTTCAATTTAATGGCTTAAAACAAAACAAAGTTATTCTCTTAACACTTCACATCTGCAAAGTCCCTTTTGCCACATAAATATGATATTCACAGTTTTGGGGGTTTAGGATGCAGAAATTTTGGGGGACCATTACATCACTTACAACAGTGTAAGTAAACATGAGATAAGGGCATCTCCGAATTACTGAATTCAGACTGTATTAACATGGGGTCCATTGTGCCAGTCCTATTGGTCTAAACACTATTTGGCCATGCATACTCACAATAGTTCAGGTCAGGGAAACACTCTTCCCTCAATGTCATGTGTGATTCATAAGAACTTAAAGTTACCATTTGTCCCATTCATGTTCAATGCATCTGTCTGTTCAAATGAAATGCCCCAGGATTCAGGTTTCTCCCTAAAAAGTAGCTGCTGATTTAGGCATACTTATGTTTTGGTACTACTGCCAGTTTCAGTTGTTGGAATCCATATAACCACGTGAAATAGCAATGTATATTCCTCTATCATGTTAGGATTTTGGTTTTATGATTTTCCAGGCCTTTGTACCCATAAAATAATAGTACACATAGTTCCCTCGTCTGTTCTCCCGTACTTATCATTCATTCAACAGGTAGGTTGTAGGTAACTTCTACAGTTAGCATTGCTGTTCTTGTTGAATCAAGGGACCTACGAACCCACAACTTATAAAGCACCTAAAGAGATTCCAAACCACAAAATAGGCCTAATTGTCAATGTCATGGGAGAGTCATTACTGTCATCATTGACTAAGCTTAAGCAAATATTTTAATTGCTAATTAAGTAGAGTGATAAGATGAATTTATCTTACCTAAGAACTAGTCAAGGGTCAAAATTTCCTTAGGGGATTTTTTTTTTTTACTTTCCCCTACAGTTAGAGTTCTCCATATTAGGCCTCATTTTTCCTAGCACAGTCAGGTTACCTGGGTACCACCAGGTCAATATAGAATCTGAAGTCAAAGGATTATGTAGCATTAGGAATTTAAAGATAATTGAAAAAATGTGTGGAATTTCCAGCCTCAGCTTTCTTTTAAGACATTCTCCATTTCTGAATTAGTATTTCTTCCCCAGGAATCCCATGCCTACCCACAAGGACAGTTTTTTAAGGAAAACAGGCAACTCATTCCAGCGTCCTTCTCCCAGGTTCTCTGCTCCTGAAAAAAAAAAAATATATATATATATAGTTGAAATGATGTGTCTGCTCATCCTATTGCTCATGGATATCACCCTGGATCATCATTTGCCTTTCAATCAGGTCTCTGAACTCTCTGAATCTGGAAAATAAATTAACAGGACATTCCCACTTTACAGAGTTTCATGCAATTTTTAATTATTTCTGAGATCTTCCTAAACATACTGTGTCCTGCTTACTAGATAATCAGTGTCCATGTGGATCCCTTAAGTTATTTGTGAGCAGAAGAATAAAAACTAATAGTCATAGGCTTTTATCAGAACCTCTGGCTTGGTCTGAAGAACCTTTGACCTAAAGTCAAATACTACATATCCCGTATCCTAGATCTCACTTAAGGATTCAGTCATGGGGTTGAGATAATGTGTTGCCTTTCAGTCCCTCCACGTCTGAACTGATGCTTCCTCTTCTGATTCTGTTCCTCTTGCTTGCATTTCTTTTATTTTCTCTAGTTCCTTCCCCCCCATGAAAATTAGATTTTGATGGTACATGTGTGTGGTGGGGAATAAAGCTCATGTCTCTGTTGAAGTTTATATTTTCAAGTACAGTTTTGCTAGGAATTATTCTCCCTACAACTTATTTGAACCAGGATTAATCTTTGAAAAATATTTACCATAGCAACTTGTGGATTTTTTTTTTCAAGTTCTAAAACAGGTTAACACATGTAACAGAGTACTCTTCTCCCTGTGTTCAGGAGTTGCAAATATATGTTCTATTATGTATTCTAGACTTAGGATAGTGTGAGCTTCCCCACTAGGGCCACGCCAGACTTTCTCCACTTTTCAAGTCTGCTCCTGGGACTGTTTCTCAATTACTTCTCTCACAAGAACCAAACTCAAAGGTCTCCCTTTTACAGTTTGGTGAGAAATTCAGAGGTCCTTGCATTTGCCAGAGTTGGCATCTTTCCTGAAAATTCCGTAAGTTGAACCAAAAAAAAAAAAAAAAAAAAAAAATCACATGAGAAAGTACATGTTTCTATCTCCTGCTGGCAAAACTTACTCTGACCTCTCTACCCAAAAGCCAATGACCCTCTAAGACCTCCTTCTTCCAGGTGCAGCTGTGTAATGTCCTATTTCTTGTTCTGCTGGTTTTACTTGCTGGAAGCAATTGGACCTGCTGCTGTGGTTTCCCCAAAAACTTACCCGACTTGTGAATTCTGATGAGTAATGATCCTCAGTAAAAGAAAAACTATTACAGCATAAGACATTTTCCCTTCTCTCCTTGGCTTTATTCCCCAAGCTTAGTCCCAAGGCCTATAAGTGGTTTAAACTATAAGAATATAGCTCACAAAACAATAGTTTAGAGGTAGTTTAGTCTAGTATTATTAAACATGCAACAATTTGAAGCTCTGTGTTCCTTGCATTTCCCCTGACTTTCTCTCAGGGTCACAGAAAGGCTGCCACAGCTCCCAGCATCATACACAGTGCAGGATAACATGCAACAGGGGATGAAAAGAGGAAAGGATTTCTCCTTGTGAAGCTCTCTGTGACTATTAGAGAGGAATATTTTTCACAGGTCCCAGCAGGATGCTTCTGTTCCCAGTGCCCAGAATTGATTTTCATGTCCAAACCAAATATGCAAGGGAAGCATTAAACTAAGAATCTGGCATTTAAAACCTCTCCAGTAAAAGGCAAGTTCTGCCATTTAAGGACAAAATGTAGTAAACCAGCTTTCGCAAAAGCAAACAAACGTCTGTTGTATGCCACCATATGACTACACCACAGCTCATTACTCAGCTGTTGTCCGTTTATATAGTTTCTAGGCCTTTGGTCTTATGAACAATTCTGAAACAAATGGAGTTATAAACTTCTCCTTTGTGTAACAGTGTAAGAGCCTCTCTATAATATACAATGTATACCTAGAATTAATGACCATGGAATAGGGTCTACAAATATTTTGTTAAATATATCTAAGCTATTTCTCAATATAATTTTATTAATTTATAATCCCTTTGGCAGTGCATGAAGCCGTCTGTTTTCCAGATATCTTCTCTTTGAAATTGATATTTTGCAAGTTTTATTTTGTTTTAGCACTGTGATGGATAAAAAAATTTCCTCAGGACTTTTGGTATTTTTCTGATTACTAGTAAGGTTAACCATCTCTTTGTAAAAGTACTAGCTATTATTTCTTACTCTTTGGCTAATTGCCCATGCTTTTGATGAAATATATGTTCATATATACATATATATTATACACACACACACACACACACATAATATGATAGAATAAAATAATTAGTTCCAAGAATTAAATGTGTGTGTGTGGTTAGTTATGCATGTGTAATATTTGCTTAATAATAGTGAAATCCAGATTTGGGCAAATTATTCTTATGAAATTTGCAAATAAGAAAAATTAGTAAGCCTCTCCTAGGGGGAAATAAATAAAGTATTAAAGCAGATTAGCAATATGCCCAGGGAATCCAAGAAGGAGGAAAGGCAAAAACCTCTAACAGTGAAAATCATAAGACCTATCAGGAGATACTGACATTCTTTTTCCAGTTGAACATCAAATTAGCAAACTGCTGGACTTTTGCTTAAGTCTGAAAAAGAGAACTGGAGAAATGACAGAGTGGAAACAGCACATGGCCTGACCACCTATCCTTTTGTCTGGCAAGAACGCCTGAGTTTCCAGTTTCAGTGTTACTGCAGATTGTATTTGGACACCGGTCACCTTGCCAGTGCCTGACAAAACACTGGTTAATGAGCAACCATCCCCAACCCGAAAAGGGAAAGGACAAAGGATGGGAGCTGAAGGAGAATAGGACAGGTCTAGACAGCGTTGGAACCATTGCAGGGCAGAGATCCCAGAGATTGCTCTGGAGTATTAACATGCACACACAATACAAAATCCACTCTTTGAATTCCTCACTCCAGACAGCATCAAACACCAGTCTGCGAACTCTCCCACAAGAGTATCTGGGTTATTTAATTGGCCACTACCAAGTGTCCCTGTGAAGGAGAGTAGTGTCAGGCTGTCTCTCCACCTGCAGGCCAGACTATGAGTGCTGCTTTAGACAGACTTACACTTGTCACACTGTCAGGCTGGTATCCAGCTGTGAAGGCTGTAGCATGGTGACCATGATTCAGACTCAGACGGAGGCTTAGCATCTCAATCAATCTAAGGTTACTCAGAATGAGACAGGGTAACTAGGAGGCAAATGTGCTTGGTGTGCACAGGACAGAAGGTGGAAGCTAGTGCTGCCCCTGCGTTTGTACTAACCAACACTGCACATCTCATCTCTCCTTTCTTATTTCTGGGTGCAACTCAACCAACTCATCTTTTAATTACAGACTATTGTTTTGCCTTCTCGTATTTTTATTTCCTTTTTTTCTTTGTATTTTACTGAAAATGCAAAGCAGACGGTTTCTAATTTTAATTGTTTTTCTGGTATAATTCTTTAAACTATTGTCTTTTGTGTCATGAGTTCAGTGGTCTTTTCAGTTTTATGTTCAAGAATTCTAAGCTTCATGTTGGATTGCTTCTGTTTTCTCTTCTTTGGATGATGAAATATTCACACAGGCTTGCAGTATCACACATAGGGTCTATGCCTTCAACTTGTCTCCCTCACCAGCCAGCAATTGTTAGAATTCACCTCTTATTTCTGCAGCCACTAATTAAATATTTGTTGTCTGCCTGACATAGTTGTCCATAATGCAGGGAAAAGATATTCCTTCTCTAGCCTGCTTCTATAGCTATTAAATAATGCCCACATATTTAGATGTGTTTTACTCATAGCAAAAGGGCTCTCTTTCATCTGTGAGAAGTGACAAAAAGGAACCAGCCATGAAAGGAGGAAAAAAACAGTGATGTTAATGGGAGAAGAATAATTTCCAAAAATATATTGAGCATATGCTCAAGGCACTGGAATTGGCAGAAGAACAATAGCTAAGGATACTGTATTTCAATTGGAGAGAGTTCGAGAAAGTGTGCAGTGCTGTCTCTGTGGTTTGATTTCTCTGAGTTGAGAAATTCAGAAGATAATTATGAGATTGGCCTGCACTGGATAGGCCTGCACTGGGATACTTGAAAGTCTAAGATTCCAGCAATTTTGTTGGTGGACTCTCAGAGGAAAAACTGCATTATAATTTTTCTTTACCCTCACACTTGAGGAATTTGGTAGACAGGGTTTTTGAGGTTAGTAATGGTAGAGCATTCAGCAGAATGGAAGCATCACCCAGGCCATGAATGGACAGTGAAGGATTTCTGTTTCCTGTGGCTTAAATTGTAGGCTAAACTCATGAAGATACCATTTAAAGAATCTGGGGAAACCATCTGAGGACACCTCATACAGATAAAAGAGGAAATTAACAGCATGGTTATAAAATAGATATGCCTTCGTGGAAATAATCAAATCATCTTAGGAGCAGGAATCCTCATTCAAACGACATTTCCCTGCCTCCAGATGTAGTAACAAACCTGCAAGCAAAGCATAAACAAATCCTACAGATAGGAAAATGGCAACTCCAAAATGATCTGGGGTGGATTTGCATCCAGAGGGATGTGTTTTCTTCTACCAGGCAGTACTGGAGATAAAACCTGTTTTCTACCTAGAAATTACACAGAGTTTTTGAGTCTTTGTCCAGAAAGATACTTCAGAAAAGAAGCATGGTACTCAATCAACTGACTGTCTTCTTCATCATCATCTATGTGCTCGAGTCTGTGACCGTAATTGCAGAAAGCAGCTTCATGGTTGCAGTGCTGGGCAGAGAGTGGGTACAGGTCAAAAGATTGTCATCTGTGGAAATGATCCTCACCAGCCTGGGCATCTGCCATTTCTGTCTACAGTGGGCATCAGTGTTGTACAATTTTGGCTCCTATTTTAACCCTAATTATGTATTTTGGAACATAGCAATTATCTGGGAGTTCACTAACATTCTTACATTCTGGATAACCAGCTTGCTTGCTGCTTTCTACTGTGTGAAGATCTCTTCATTCACGCATCCCATCTTCCTCTGGCTGAGGTCAAGAATTTTGAGATTGGTTCCCTGGTTGTTGCTGGGTACTCTGATGATTTCCTGTGTGACAATCATCCCTTCAGTTATTAGGATTCACATCCGGATGCAATTAGTCACCATGGGACATTTACCCAGAAACAGCACTTTGTTTGGGAGACTTAACATGTTTGAGCAGTATTTTTTCAGGCCTCAAACAATGTATATGTTGCTTATTCCCTTCATCCTGTTCTTGGCCTCAACAGTCTTACTTATGGCCTCGTTGATCCAGCACAGGGAACAGATGCAACAACACAACTCTGGTCACTGTAACTCGAGCTTGCGAGCTCACTCTGCTGCCCTGAGGTCTCTTGCTACCTTCTTCATCTTGTTCACCTCTTATTTTCTGATCATATCAATCCACCTTATAAGTGAAGTATTTGATAAAAGATCTTGGTTCTGGCTCTGGGAAGCCATCATCTATGCTATAGTTTCTATTCATTCCACTTCACTGATATTGAGCAGCCCTACACTGAAAAAGATCCTAAAGATGAAGCACTGGGACCCAGAGGCTGCCTGAGAAACAAGGTACTGAACCCAGGAAAATGGGAGTTTGCATTGATTCAATCAATGCTGGTAGCCCACACTGCTCTTACCAATCCCCTGTGTGATTGCAATCCACCATGAATGTAAACCTCTTTCTCTCATTCTATTTCATCCCCACCCATTTATCTCTAAATAACAAATTCTTTCTCTATTCTGTTCCACTCCATTCTTTTTCCTTCCACAATTCTCAGGTTGATCCCAACTTTCCCATACTGCCCATCTCTTCTTAGTCTCTGTCACCTCTGAAATCTTAAACCCAGTATATTCTATGCATGCCAGTCACAATCATGCTGTCCACCCACCATTTATCCTTCTCATGTTGATTTCTTCACACACTAACAGGACTCTTTCCATTCCAGAATGTTCGAATGTGTTCTCTCTCTCTCTCTCTCTCTCTCTCTCTCTCTCTCTCTCTCTCTCTCTCTCTCTCCTCTCTCTCTCTCCTATTTCTGAACCTTTATTCACTGACACAAATTGCCTTATCTGCTTCTCTTCCAAATGCTGTGCCTTCATTCCTTTAAGACTTGTCAAAATTTAATTTATTTCATTTGCCAAGACATTCTACTCTTCCCTCAAATCACAAGCTAATTTGAAAATCTAGCTCATCCTTAATACATCAATAACTGTTGATGATTTAATTTTGTCAATAACATATGGTTTTCATTGTCTTGATTCTTGCCTATCATGCTATAAGTTGGAATAAACTTTCTAGAAAGATTCCCATATTGAGATATAACTATTATTTAACATACATAACCCAGACAGCTGGAACCACTCTTACTTCTCTTACTTCTGATGTTGACTTGGATTTTCTATACTCTTATTTTGTGCTCCATAATAGTCCAAAGTCCTCCCCAAATGGATAAGAATATAAGAACCATACAGTAATCAATTTTACAATACTATAAGACATTACTGTTCTTTAAAAGTCCTTTCTACCTCCATGATCCAAAAGGTTTCTCTGATACACTTTTCCTCTGCAGGGTCTAATCTCACCTCCCCACAGCATCCTTCACCTCATTTCTCTGCTTTTTGCCCTCACCCACAAGCAATGAAGTATCTTGGTCATGGTCAACTCCCTGACCTTTGAGTCTCAACTTTTATCTACTCCAGGCATTCATCAAGGTGTTTTTCCTAAAGACAATTATATTTTTTCCAACATTCTGGTGCCAGGGATGGAGAATACAAATTTCCCATCTTTAATGCATGTTGTATATGACTCTTGCTTTACTATTAGAAGACTAAAGAAAAACCTCTGCAAAGCAAATAATCCTGCAAGAAAAAGAATGCAGGTATCTCAAGGTTGTGAAAGAAAGGCCCCCTGAAAAGGAATGGATATTCTGATTCAACTTTGGGTCTATTACTCTGATTTCTCGTTATGCTAAGTTCATATGAACATGTGAGTATGATTAAAAAGTGAAAGAACACTTTCACTCAAGACTCTTGTGCCATTTGGCATCTGTCCACAGCATTCCTGTACAGTATGGAGAGTAAGCATACTGCCCCACTTGTGGCAGTACTCCACGCAAACCTGGTATCACCTGGACTCCAGTGGTTCGACCACAGCTAAAGGTGGGATGGAGACTGGTGGGAGCTGTAATGTCTGGGGAGCAGATTCGTAACCACCTGAAGTGAGACTGAGTGGAAAATGGCAGGGGAGGTATTTGTTGACAATGTGATATCTGACCAGGGAATCCCAGAAATGCTTTAGAGGCTGACAGAAGTGGGTTCCAAAGACTTGGGATCCTATTGAAATGTGTAGAACAGCAACCAGTGAAATGTGTCACTTTTACCACATACAGAAGAATTCTTAAATGCTCTCAAGTCTCAGTTGGAAAAAATAGAAACTGTATTCTCATATGTATATACAGAATAGGCAAAAAAAAAAAAAAAATACCTTCGCCCGCACTGTCACACACAGAGATACTATTCCAGAAGCTGTTAAACACTTTTCATAATCTTGCTATTTTCTTTTGAATAAAGTGCAATGGAAAACTTATCCTTGATATGTATGAGGTGGGGGTATTAGAAGCAATTAAAGGGATCTAGAAACCAGAAAAAATAAAATAGAAACAAATAAAAACTACCCTACATATCCGTGGTGCCTACTAGTTCATGAAAAGAATTTACATACATTATTTTATTTTAAACTAATGAGACAGGTCAAGATTACCCAGTTCAACCCAGCTGAAAAACAGACCTAAGAAGGTCATATGATTTATCTAAATTCATACTTCTGCTGAGCACCAAATCAAAAGCCAGTGGAAAAGACAGAAACCAAGAGATAAATTTTAAGGGAGCAGAGTTACAATTTGGAAAAACAGAATGTTAGAATATAAAAGGGAGATACATTAGAAAGAATAATTAAGAGGTTGTGACCAAAAACAAGGACAATCTTTTGAAAGCTTAGCTTAGGTATGAGATTAAGGCATCAAGGGGCTAAGACACCTGTGTTGTCCAACTTATAATGCTCATTATTCACATCTCAGTGTGCTCACTGATAACTCACAACAAATGGAGAGGAGACTAAAAAGGTTATGTTTCTGGGTTTGGGGAACAAATGAATAGAAGCCCATGGATTGTAGCAGTGAATTTAAGAGGATCCCAGTGAGTGCTGCAGCCTGGCACTTATATGAGTATACCAATGCACAACAGATCATTACAAATGGAAAGTAAATACTGTACCTTTCATTCAATGCCCATGATCTTAATGAATTCCTTGTGACACTGAGGACACTGGCACCAATGGTGAATTCCTAATAGTGCCTGGCATGGTGTCTCTTCCCAATTACACAATATGGATTTTATTCACTGCTAGATATTCTCTTCCCCACCCCCATTCCTACTATGCAACATACACAAAGTCAAAAACTTCAATTGTACCTTTTTGCATCTTTCTGAGCCTAGTATTCAAGACTTTTTCAGGACCTAACTCTGAATAATTCTCCAAGTGCTTACATCAGACAGTTTGGCCCATTGTGTCCTGAATACCCATGCATAAGATATTAGCATTTGCATAAGACATATCCATGCCTGGGATAAATACGCCTCACCTTTGCTAGTGTCATTTGTCTTTCTTTTTCTGTATTCCCTTGTTAGGATCATTGCCTAAGTATCCTCCCTCTATGACCTAGCTCCAACTCCAGCTGCATGCATAGATGCTAAACATGCCATGGACTTTTGCTCCTCAAAGTTTCTCCCCTTTCTGTTACATCTGCTGCCTCAATTGCTTACTTGGCACCAAATGTAAACTCTGCCCCACTATCAAACTTCTCCTTCTTTTACCTCTGCTTTTAGAATACAGTTTTCTACACACAAAAAATTTAATCACTGTTCAGTGATGACAATGAAATGATGAGTAATAACTCTGAAATCTGGAGTTTGTTTTACCAAAAATTTTATTCGTCCTATAAAGGTTTACTTTCGCTGTACTCTATAGTACTCTATACTACTGGGAACACCATGGCAGCTTGAACAACATGGGCTTCTCCTGAGAAATGAGGGGTTCCCGTGACAGTTGTGTTATCTATGGTCAGTCCACTAATACCAGTCCTTCTGGTTTTGAGAAGACCTGGGTAGAAAGAGGCAGTGGGGGTTCCACAGTGGGCCATAGTTGAGTGGCACTTGCAGATGAATGCCTCTCTTTTACCAAGGAGTGATGAAGTGAAGAAATCTCCCCAGAGTTCTGAAGCACAGGAAACAGTCTGTGTTTGGTTCCCTTCCCTGACAGAGGGTCCACATGCCATAGTACAACCAGGCCAAACAAAATGTTAGACATTTTTCTTTTAATATCTCCTGCCCACTTCAACTTGTGATCCCATAAAGAAAGAGGAAAAGAGGACAAGGTGCAGGAGTGAAATAATTTCCCTACTTCTCTCCTGGTCCTCAACCTCTTTATCAGGTCAAAAATAGGAGAAAAGAAATTTTTAATTGGATTTGAGATTAACGTTTTAATTAAACTCTTTAAATCCGAAAATCTGGACTTTCTTAGAAACCCATGGGATCTATATAATGCCATGAAGGATTGAGAAAGGTTGATATGAGGAATAATAAAATGTTTAAAGGCAGAGGCTACAGGAAAAGAAGTGTTTCTTCCAAACCCAGCCTGTTCAATAAATTTATTACAAGAGACATAAAAGTCAGTAAGATGTGAAAGGCCTTTATGTTGTCTCCGAGATTGCTTGTCAGGTATTGTGCATTACATTCTGTTTATAAAAGGATCCCAAGATAATTTCCCTTTTTAGAAGGAGTTTGTTATGGTTTGCATACAAGATATGCCCCAAGAGCTCCTGTTAATGTAGGAATATCCAGAGGTGAAACCTGATCAGTTCATTCTAGTTTGAATAGACTGAATGGCTAGTAACTGTAGGCAAGTGGGGCAGGGCTAGAGGAGGTGGGTCAGTGGATAGCGCCCTGGAAAGGTACATTTTTCCTGTGTCCCCTTCCCCTTCTCTCTCTGCTTCCTGATTCCACCATGAGTTAAGCAGCTCTCCTTTGCTCAACCCTTTCCCCATGATGTGCTGCCTCACCTTGAATCCAAAGCAATGGAGTCAGCCATGTATGGACTGAGATCTCTGAAACCCTGAACCTCAACTAACCTTTCCCTCCTCTAAGTTGTTTTTGTCAGTCATTTTGGTCCCAGTGATGAAAAAGCTGACCAAGACTGAGCTAAACCAAAAGCCAAGGAAAAAACTTACCTCTGATGATCTTCACTTTTTCCATAGTGGCCATCTTGACTTCTCCACCTGAATAGTGATTAAGCAACATAAGACCTTGGGTTTGAACATGAACCTTCTCCATGCCAGAGGACAATCCTACACATAGGATCTACTCTCCTTCCATTCTGGTGTTTGTTTTTATATTTTATTAATGATATTTTTCCTTATTGCTCTTGTATTTCTATTACAGATTATAGCAAATTATTTTCAAAATTGGCCATATTGATTTAAAAAGAGAGAGGAAAGAAGCCTACAAATGACAATAGTATGCATAGCATCGTAGCAAGAAAACATTGACAAGGTAACTGCAATTGTAAACCAATCTTTAAAAATCATTGAAATTTACTTTTGTACCAGAAATGCATTTAAAGGAGAGAATTTGGGGAATACATTTAACCATCCATTTGCCATGTTCTCGTACTACAAAACAGCATCACTTTCAGATGATTTCTTCTGTTTTAATAAAATGTATCTTAAGTGCAAATTTACCTCTTGCTAGTTTTAATAGTAAAGTTATAGTTGAATAAACAATTT
This sequence comes from Sciurus vulgaris, assembly GCF_902686455.1. Taxonomy (NCBI): domain Eukaryota; kingdom Metazoa; phylum Chordata; class Mammalia; order Rodentia; family Sciuridae; genus Sciurus; species Sciurus vulgaris. Next base: position 30,610,548 of record NC_136468.1, read on the forward strand.
CTATGCCAAGTATCTTCACACCTTTTAGGATAAAATTTATATAAAATTATAAGCTACAATGGTTGGGTTGGATAAACTATTTATCCTGAATTAAGGTTTTTTTTAAAGTTTTAATCTAAATGCTTGATTTTTAATTTAATAAACGAAATTTTATTTTCTAAATATGCTAGATGTAAATCACTGACACACAGCCAAAGTGTGGTCAAAATGACTGAGAATAATCATTCATATTTGCAGCAGAAAGTAGTTCTTCAAATTTAAGTTTAAAATTTGAGCAAAAATAAATTTCACAAGCTTTCATTCGTCAGCCCTAAAGATAGACTGTGTAGGTAACTATTTCTTGAGGATATGAGGATATTGGCAGATCAGGGATGTCAGTATTTGAGGGCTTGAATGAGGCTCACTCCAAGAACTTGGAAATAAGATTGTCTTCTGAAGCATAAATCAAGAAATCAAATTCCCTCCCTACTTGTGCCCTAAATGAAACAATCTAAGAATTAACAAGAAAGTGGGTGGCTAGAAGGTGATCAAACTGAATTTCAGGATCTGAGCCAAGGAGAGTCCAAATTGTAGCATATCACGTAGAAAAAGAGGTAAGATAGGTCTCAAAAAGGAAAAGTTTCACAACAGAGAGGTAAGATATTTGAACTTCATTATGTTCATCCAAGGTAGTAGGATATTTGGTCAACTGACTTTGAAGCTTTCTAGTCCTATACAAGTCCTCCAAGCTGTTACCTAAGGGATACATCACCAGGTTGCATGAATTCTTTCAGACTTTCATTCACTCATCTGATCATGAGTTGACAATTCATGTTGTGATTGACAACTTCCATGCCTCTATGTGAATGTAAGTGGAAAATTCCTATGTCCTAAAATATGGGTACAGTAAAGTGCAAGGTGCATGTCAAATCACATACATGAAGATGGCACAGCAAAACGTTCAGGGCTCAGGTCCAGGATATTGGGACTGATCACTAACACCCCACATAGTCTGTCCTACCACCTTTGCTACCACCCTGAAAACATCCTGTAAAAAACAGAAAAGTAACACCATAAAGCTGTGTTTACTCTATACTTCTACCCTTATCATGTTTTGGTACTTGATAAACATTGACATATTGATCCATTATGGAAGTTCATTTCTGCCATCTGCATGCTCAGACCCAGATTTTTGACTCAGGTTTACAATCGTGTACTCATATTTAGGTAGAAACTACCCTAACATCTGAATCATGTAATGAATTCATGCCATCATCAGTCTCATTTTTCTCAGCTTCAGTTTCAAGGGTATAAGGGTCATTTCTCAAGATGATCGCCATGAAGAACTTGATGGGAAGGGGTCTTCAGGTCCATGAAACTCAGGAGTAGAACCTAGAATGTGATCATTTCATTGAGAGATTATTTTGAAAGTAATTCCTCCAATAATTGGAATTATCACTATCACTGTTTAGGTCACTGTTCTTAGCTGTAGGCAATGAAATTCATTCTAGCTGGTTACAGGACAGAAGGTTTGCTACAAGTTTTTAGAAAGCATGTAATATTTCAGGGAATACTAAGAAACTAGGTAGAAGAAACCCAACCAGAAAGAATGCCTAACCACACCAAAGGGTTGCTCCCTTAGCACTACCTGCACCTTGACTTCCATGACCTTAGGGAACAGGCAACAAAATTTGCATCACAGCTGCCTCAGGAGCATCAAATCCCTCTGTCTCAAGATTAAATATCCCCTAAATAGTGATCAATTTCTCTTCTTTGACTCCAGAGGTACCTCTGGTTAACTGACACAGGATCACAAATACAGACTTAGCTGCTTATGGAGAATGTCATGATTCACTTTGCAGCTTCTACTAGAGGCTCACAGGAATGAGGCAAAAAGAGGAGCATAATGGGAAAAAGAGCAATCTCCTCACAACTTTCTAACACAAATACATAGAATCTATAACTTACAGACTCTACTGTACCTTGTGTATCTATCACCATTAGTCGATAATAAAAAATGGGTATCACAAAAATGATATTTTTTAACCAAAAATGAATATGAAAATAAAGCGTGAAAGTTCTTAAGCGATTAATAATCCCTCCAAAACCTAAAAGCAACAAGAATATTTACTATGGCTTTTTTAAAAATCAAGGATTCTGAGCTAAACTAATTTCAGCTGTAAGAAGTAGTAAGCTTGACAGTATGGGCTGTACTACCACCCTTTCATGCCGTGTGCACTGTATTTCAATGGAGAAAAAACATCTTAATGTTAAGGAAGAAGAGATTACTAACTCTAGTTGATGGACTTCATTTCTTTCCTTGATCCAGTTTACCAAGTAAGTGCATTTATTTCCTAGCTACTGTCAATGTTGCCTGCTAACAGCTCACAGATGCCCCTTTCATTAGAGATTTGCTATCACGAACAGCCACAACTGGGAGATTATTCCAAGCACACAGTAGTGCAATATGTAGCTAATGCCTAGATGATATGGGTGCATGTAAAAGTCCAACCCCTTTGGGACAGACTAACACTATGGTGCAGTTTATTCTCGGAATACTCTCAGGGTTCAGTTTGGAACTGTACTCCTGTTAAGACACATACTCATTTAGCTTTTTTTTTTTTCCCCTCTTGCCCTATCCAGCATCCCTCACTCATTTCCTCCAGAGAACAACTCCACAATATAGCACTTGAGCAAGAATCTGCTCGAGTTCATTTCAAGAGAATATGGACTAAGAACCTAGCTAATTTCAAGTGTCATAGTAGAAAACAAATAGAAAAGAGCAAAGAAAAAAATCACACAGATACTCCTTTGTTGAAAAAATGGAACTTAGTTCTCCAACGTTTCATTATGACAGTACCTAGTGACTTTATTCCAGAAAGCTAAATGTGAAAAGGGAGAAAAGAAACTAACTTTTTAGTGGAGAATCTGGCAAATATTATGGAAGCAAGGTGATTGTTTTAGTCACCTTTTTTGCTGCTGTGACCAAAAGACCTGACAAGAACAATTTTATAAGTAGAAAAATTTATTTGATTCTAAAGGTTTCAGAGGTCTCAGTTCATAGATGGCTGACTCCATCTGTGCCCGAGGTGAAGCAGAGCATCACTGCAGAGGAAAGCTGCTTAGGATATGAAAGCAGAGAGAGAGCTCTGCCAAGGACAAAATACAAACCCCAAAAGCAAGCGCCCAATGACCTACCTCCTCCAGCCACACCCTACTTGTCTACAGCTACCACCCCATTAATTCATTTAAGTGCATTAATGCACGGGTCAGGCGAAGGCTTTCAGAACCCAATCATTTCACCTCTGAACTTTCTTACATTGTCTCACACATGAGCCTTTGGGGGACACCTCACATCTAAACCATAACATCATGATTAACCTTATCAGAGATGCCATGCTCTGCTCCCATATTGTTGAATTCCTGTGAGCCTCTAGTGGAGGCTGAAAAGTGAATCATGACATTCTCCAGACACAGAGCAGCCTGAGCAGCTAAGTCTCTAGGTGTGATCCAAGGTCCACCAACCAGAGGTACCCCTGGAGTCACAGAAAGAGTACGTGAACAGTGTGGGATGCTCACTGTGGAAGGGATATTTAATTTTGAGAGAGAGGTATTTGATGCTCCTGGAGCAGTTGTGATACAACTTCTTGTGCAAATTCTCCCTCCCTAATTTGAAATTATTTATTCTACTCCAAACATAATAAGATGACACTCTACTTCTGTCATCTTCCTCCCCAAAACTCAGTCTAGCCATGATTTAAAAAAAAAATGTAAGACAAACTCACATTTGAGGGATACACTACGAAATATCTGACTAGATTTCCTCAAAACTCTCCTGTTTAAGGGAAAATCTGAGAAGACATCACAGTCCAGGGTAGGCTAAGAAAGCATGCTGACCAAATGCAATGTGACACCTTGGACAGGATCCTAGAACAGAAAAAGGACCCTAAGGAAAAATTAGTGACATCTTCTGAATGAATTTCAGAGGTTAATGGTATCATATCAATGCTTCATCCTTAGTTGTGACAAATGGACCATATATAACATAGTAGCATAATTAACAGTAGGGAAAAATAAGAGATTAATACTTTTTGTATTATCTTTGTAATTCTTCTATCAATCCAAAATTATTCTAAAATGTAGCTTATTTTAAAGATTCCCTAATAATTTGAATATATGGGTAATTTTCTTTGTCCCTTGAAGGTAAGTTTCCTTTTTTTGTGTCTGAAGTAAGAAACTGGTTGAATGCCAGACATCTTACAACAGTAGAGGCTGAGGTCAACAATATTTGTGCCTAAAGACAGTTATGCCATTTCTTTTGGCAGGATGCAAGTGGCAGCTGACTCCTCTTACTCCCTTGCTCTGACATAGGTAATCGATTTCATGCAATTCTTCTCTCCTTACAGGAGTTTGATTATTTCTGGATTTAGACTTCCTGTATGTTGCTGTATGTTCTTAGTCCTCTGATGAATTGAAGAAAAAAATTAAGATTCTTGTCATTTATCCAGCTCTTTCTCATTGAGAGGGAGCATATTTTTTTTTCAGGAGCAAGCAGCACCCCAGGGGATTCCCCCACCCTTAACACTGTATACACAGCCTTCTAACATGCATGTGAGGGAAGGAAAAATAGAGAAACGTGATTAGAATAATACATTTAGAACAAGAAATTCTGAATATTTGAAACTTGCAGAATCTTAATGTTGAAGGAAATATTAGAAGACATCTATCTTAGTCTTAAGATCTTCAAGCCCAGTCCTCTCTTGTCAAAATTTAATATTTCCTCCAGGAGGAGATCACTTCTGGTTAAAAATCAGTATGTCTCCGCATAAACTCACCAATCAAGAAATGTCTTTTGCACTTTTACCTTTTTAACTTTTTTTTTTAACTTTTTACTTTTTGCTGAAGTCATGGAAGGCTTAAAAATATTTTTTTCATTGAATAAATAAAAAATATATTACAATATTCAGAATGCTTTCAAACTATACACCCTTTTCCTGATCCTGGTAAAAAAATACCATATGGAGCTGGACATGGTGGTGCATACCAGTAACCCCAGCAATTGGAAGGCTGAGGGAGGAGGATTACAAGTTCAAAGCCAGCCTCAGCGACTTAGAGAGGCCCTAAGTAATTCAGTGAGACTCTGTCTCAAAATAAAAAATGAAAAGGTCTGAGGATGTGGCTTAGTAGTAAGTGCTTCTGGGTTCAATCCCTGCTACCAACAAAACAAAACAAAAAACCACCATATAGAATCTTCTCTATCCTTAGTTTTAAGGTATTCATTCTACTCCGAACATCCATGAAACTTTTTTAGTCTGTATATGTGCTGATAGAAGTTAACTATATATAAAATTCTTTACAGAACTAACAGATTCTTAGAGATATTGCAGAGTAGTCACAAGGAAGGAAATGAATAAAATGGGCAGAGTGGAGGAGGTTAGGCCTAAATGTTTTTTGAAAGAAGGTTAAAAAATGGAGAATATAAAGCAGAACTGGCCCCTATCAGGACTCAGAGCACCTTAGCCAAATGTGTCAAGCATGAAACAGCCAAAGAACTGAAGTAATGGCACAGATCCAAGCAAAACATCTCTATTTCCTTACCAGAGGCAGAAATCTTTGTGAACAAGAAATAAGGAGCATCTACAAAATGATGCCTGAAGAGCACAGCACACCTTGCTTTTCTGTAATTCTTAAATGCCAGACTAAAAGCCTGCCATGATTATCATTGCAGTAAGATCTAACCTTGTAAATGTGTTCCCTAGACTTCCCTTATCAAAAGAATCATCTGACTTTTTATTAAAAATGCAGATTCCTGGGATCTGTTCCAGCCCAACAAATCAGAATATCCAGGAGAGTTTTCTTAGAATGCACAGTTGTTCTGTTTTGCAGTGCTGGGTATTGAACCTAGGGCCTCATTTTTTCTAGGAAAGCTCTCCACCACTGAGCAACACCCAAAGCCCAGAATGCATTTTTAAGCAAGTTCTATGGGTTTCTCAACCAGTGGGAAAGTTTTAGAATTGTCTCTTCACAATTTCTTGTCCTATGAAGCATTTTCATATTACTAGCTAATCATTTGTGAAGACCATGTTATGATAATCCTGAGGCTTAACACTAAAATATCAAATATTGGGAGCTACTTGTGTGTTTGTGTTAAACTGTGACTGCCTTTCTGAGATATAAACAGAAGAAAATACTGAATTCACCCTATAGTAAACAATTTTTAGTGGAATGTTGATAGCAAACTAAGCAAGTAATTAATTTAGGTAGAATGGTTTCCTTTAGAAAATTATTCAAGGACAAGAGATACAGTAGAATGAAACAGACATTATCAGCTCATATACATATATGGCTACATGAGCAAGTGATCCTACAATATCTATAATCAGAAAAATAAGAAATTATACTCCACTTATATATGATTTATCAAAATGTTCAAATGCATTCTACTGTCATCTAATTATAACAAACTTTAAAAATTTTTAAAAGGAGGTATCTTTTAGAAACTATTTTAATGTCTGTAAAATTATATGAGCAGGGACAATAAAAAATTTATTCTTGAGCATATGACTGAGGGATAGTGGAATCATTACCCCAAACCTCTTGAGATATGTTTCAAACTGAATCTAGTTTGACAACCTCTTTGTGAAATTTGCAGGGCTATACTTCAGTGGAAATATATTTGTCTTAGATAAAATGGAGACTTTTCAATGAGAACTTTGTATTTTATAGGAAATACAAAAGGCACTGAGATTTGGTTTTAATTTGGGAGAGAGAGAGGAAAATACTGCAAAGAGCTCTTTAAATTTTTGTACAAACTACCCTTTGAGCTTTTTATTCATGGCCTTTACATAGTGTTTCTCAATGTGTAACTCAAGATTATCTGAGTCAGAATTCTTGAAGTATTAAAAATTATAGTTTCTCATCCTCTGTAGACTTATAAACTTAATGTTTCCAGGGTATAACCCAGGAAGTTGTATTTTTAAAAAATATTTTATGTTCATACGAACAATGCAATGGGAAAATAGCATTCTAAAGCAGGAATTAGCAAACTTCTTCTGGGAAAAGCTAAATACTAATAATTTTACTCTTTCTGAGTCATACAGTCTGTCACAACTACTAGAATCTACTGACAACACATAACTAATAAAAATAGCCATGTTCTGCTAAAACATCACAAAATCAAGCATGCAACCAAATTTTGTTTAGTAATCACAGATTATCAACCCTTACCATAAAGCATGTATCTTGCTTGGCTCTTTCTCACACCAAGTCTAATAATAAGGAAGCAGGAGAGATACAGGCCATTTGCTGAAGGTTTGGGGAGTGGCAATCTCTTCCTCTTCCTTTCTTAATATTTAGGAATAAACGCTATCTCTGGTGTGGTGATTCCATGGAAGAAATCTTGATCATGGATACAACCAGCTATAATTTATTTCTCTTTCTAATCAAAAAACAATCATTATCAGCTTTTTATCAATCCATTCCCTTCCTTCCTATCTTCCAAGCAGCAAGTAACAAAAGGAGACAACAGAACTTGATATAAACCACAACTTCCCCACAACAAGGAGCCTATAAATGTAAGTAATGGTCAAAAGAGTAACAAGAAATTAAAGTTATTTCTGTTTATTTTACTGAGTGGAGGAAAAAAAAAACAATTTCAAATTTTTCTTGTTAAAGTTATTTCTGTTTATTTTACTGAGTGGAGGAAAAAAAAAACAATTTCAAATATCTGTTTATTTAGAGGACTGAATAAAACCACTACTTCCCTTCTATGAAACTATCCCAAAATATCATGGAGAATGACAAGTTGACATTGAGCCTCCCCATAATTGATGAAAGTAGGATATGGCTGTTACTTAAAAATATACAGTTGAAGAAAGTTTGAAAAGTTCAATGAGAATTCAAATAAGGTGAGACTGAATATCAAGAAATATCTCACAGAGTTCAAATAATAGTGTCCTTCAAAAACAATCCTTAAGACAATGAAATTGGAGTTCATGAGACACAGGTAGAAGACTCTCCAATGAATATCACTAAATATCTGATCTCTTTTAATTTAATTAAAAGAATAGACTAAATAAGCTCACACAGAGACTCACAAAATCAATAACATGTAATTTATGTTTTTTTCTTTTATTATTGTTGGTGAATTATAATTATACATAATAGTGGGATTCATTGCTTCATATTTATATGTGTGCAAAATAAATAAATATAATTTGATCAGTTTCCTTCCCCAGTACCTCCCTTAGCCTTCACTTCTCCTTCCCCCGGACTTCTTCCTCTATCCTATTATATAAGCTAGATAGAACTTTGGCTAGATGAGACCTACACTTGCTTTGCTCAAATCAAATTGCTATAAAATATTTCATACAGGTGGAATCCACCATATTTAATAATGAATAATGATTGATTAAAAATCAATATGTAGCATATGAAAAACACATAAAGACAGAAGAGAAAGAATGCTAATAAAGATTACATTACAGCAAACATCTCAATGTATATTAAACTCATGAACACTGATACTTCCAAATATCGAAAAACTATGAAAGTATCCTCTCTATGAAACAAAGAGTCAATGAAGAGATATTTAAGATTTGAGGGAGAAATTACAGAAAAAGCAAGATGAAATAAACTTGTAAAGTGTAGAGGGTAGTAAAATTATTACATCCATGAAAAAAGCAGCTAAAAGGAGAATAATAAAACTGTTGAATACAAAGAAATATGGTGAAGAGACTTAGGAGCAAAGTGAAATGAAAAAGAACAATTTAAATTAGGATACTTTTGGAGAAGTATGAAGGCTTTGAAGTATTGGCAATATTCCATTTCTTGAAGTGCATGCTGGTTTAATATATTGATAGTCTTGTTTATTGAGTGTACTACATTTATTAATTGTTCATTTTATGTATGTATGCTATACTTTATTAATTTGAATTAAAAAACATAAATAACATCATAAATATGGAAAGGTATTCAATCCATGAATTCATTATTGGTGCTTCCTGAGGAACAGAAAAAAGAACCACAGAAAAAAAATACTCAAAGACATAATTTAAGAAAACAATTCTGAAATCAGAGAAATATGAAACCACAGTATAAAAAAAACTGATATGTATGAAAAAAAAACATAAAACTCTCAACACTGAGTCACATTTAAGCAAAATTTATAAATTTCATGTAAAATAGAAAGTAATTGAAAGAGAGAGCATTGAATTCCCTAAAATATGTCTTAAACTACCAGAGAAGGATGACTGAATAATGAACACGTTTTAAACTATAATATAGAAACAAGAGCATAACTAACACATATCCAGAGCTAATGGCATAGAAAGAAAATTGTACATAACATATCATAGTTACAAATGTAATCACTAGGATAAGGATGTATAGATTACAAATTTTCTGTTATGGTTTAGATATGAGGTTTCCCCCAAAGGCTCATATGTTAGACAATGCAAGAATTTTCAAAGGTAAACTGATTAGGTTATGAGAACCTAAACCTAATCAGTGGATTAATTCACTGGTATGGATTAATTGGCAGTAACTGTAGGCAGATACTCTGTGACTGGAGGAGGTAGGTACTGGGGGTGTACCTTTTGGGTTTATATTTTGTTGCTGGTGAACAGAGCTCTCTCTCTCTGCTTCCTGATTGCCATGTTCTGAACTGCTTTCCTGCACCACCCACTTCTGTGGTATTCTGCCTCAGTGGAACCCAGAACTGTGAAGTCAGTCATCTATGAACTGAGACCTCATACACTGTGAACCCCAAATGAGTTTCCTCTCCTTTCATTGTTCTTGTCCGGTCTTTTAATCATCAGGTCTTTTAACCACAGCAGCAATTAAAAAAAAAAAAAAAAAACTGACTAAATCACTTTCCCAATGACCAAACTATAAATACATTTATAAAATCAAGCAAACAGTAATGAAAAGCAAAAGAAATATTAAAATTAATGTTTGAGCAAAACATAAGGTCACATACATTGGTTACATTAATAAATTTAAATAAATACCTACCAAAAGGAAAAGGTTTTTCAGATTGGACAATAAAACAATGCATATTTAACAATGCATATATATATGCTAAAATCAAGAAAAACAAATTTAAGTGACTCATAAAAGTTAAAGTTAAAAGGAGGAGAAGTATTTTTGCAGAAATCTATAATTTACCTAACTTAATGATAAATTCAATAGGTAAAAAAGTAGAGGTATATGACAACTAGGTAATATAAAATATATCTGACCACTTTGTGTCTAAGTCTGTACCTAGAAAACAAAAACAAACCTTCTTTTTAAGTTTCCATATATCATTTATGAAAAAGTGACCATGTATTAGGAAATCTAAAGCCTTCTGCACATTTCAAAAAGAAATAGCATATATAGCATTCTTCTATCTAATATAACAACATAAGAAACTAATATCAAAACCAGAAAAGAAAATGGCAAATTTTATTAATTTATTAATTTATAAAATTTTATTAATTTATTAAGTTAAAAATTTATTAATTTTTATTAACTTACAAAGAAAACTAAAATCTCACAATAGAGAAAATAGTAATAATAAAGTGTTAAACAGAAGCAAGGTGTTTCAGTTAACTCTTCCTTACTGTAATTTTTCAAAAATACCTGACAAGAACAATTTAAAGAAAAAGTTTATTTTGGCTCTTGGTTTCAGGGGTTCAGTCTATGGTCAGCTGACTCCATAGCTCTAGGCATGAGGTGAGGCAGAACACTATGATGGAAGAGCACTGTTGGGGAAAGCAGCTCAGGACATGACAGCCAGGAACCAGAGAGAGCGCCATTCACCAGGGACAAAATATAAACCCGGAAGGTGCACCCTCAGTGACCGACTTCCTTGAGCTAAACCCTGCCTGACTATAGTTAGCATCCAGTTAATAAATATCAGTAAATTCCACTGCTAATTTGAGGTTATAACTCTCATAATCAATTGGTTCACCTCTGAATATTCTTGTGTTGTCTCATATATGAACCTTTGAGAAGCATCTCAGGTCTAAATCATAATACCAGGGATATAACTGAAGTGCACCAGGAGGACTAAAAATGTAAATAGTTACATTAATAAGCAAGAAATAATATCAGCATATAAATTAAATATCTAACTCATGTGGTTAAAAAGAGAACAAACTCTTAAGGAAATTATAGTGGGAAGATCAATAAAAATAAAAGCAAAATCCATGCACTAATAGCTTGAAATTTAAAAAAAATTAATTAAAATAAGTTTAAAAAGTTTGCATCAAAAATAATTAATAAAATACAAGCATATTGAAGTAAATAAATCAAGACAAATGGTAAAAGGTACATAAATTTTTTGATAAATATTGGAAAATCACTACAGATTCAGAAAAAATATTAATATATAACCAAGCCATCTTTACAGAGGCATTTGAAATTTAATGGAAGATGATTTTTGAGTGTGTGTTTATGTGTGAAAATTTACATTGGTAACACTAATATAAGGTGTTCAATCCAGGACTGCAAAACCCCAACATACTGTTTTCCAATCCCAATGAAAGAACTTGAAGAACTTGATGGATAGGGTTTGGACATATTACTACTAATATGCTCCTCAGTGGCAACAGGCCAGGATAAAATAGAGGACTGCCCTGTGCCTACAAGAAGGGAAATATATATACAAGATAGAGTGCATGGCAACTGCTCATATGGGTTTCTTCAGATATTTTATAATTAACATGACTTTTCTTTACAACCAAGCTCTTTCTTCTTTGATCAGCACTCAAGACTACACATAGGGGAAGTGACCAGTTTCCCTCTTCCTACTCCACCTAACACATTCTTGGAAGTCCTTCTTAGTTCACCTTCAGAAACAATAAGACTTCTAGGCACTGACTTATGTTTACCTGGACATTGGAAGAGAGAGAAAACCCATGTGGATCCAACTCCATTGAAAATATAAAAAAAATTCATTCTGCTAGTTCTCAAAACAAAACATTTACACAAGGAAATTCTACCAAAATCTTTCAGTATATAAATTGGAAATATAGAAACTAGAAAAAAGTAAAAATCATTACTATTTGAGTGACATCATAAATCTTGATGTCAACTAAAAATATGTCATATCATGATTGAATAAAGTCCAGTCAATGGGTTTTAAAAAGGCATACAAATAAATAACCTTTATACAAACTAGTAAAAGTTAGAAAATTTGGAATTTAACAAAATAACATACACATAATAATGACAAAAATGTTTAATGGTTCTAGGAATAACTTTGACAGGAAATGTGCAATATAAGTATGAGTAATCTTTAAAATGCTACTGAAGCACACAAAAGAAGACTTGAAAGAAAACAATGACATTTTTCAGTCTTGGACAAAATGAGTCATATAATTCTCTTTGAATCAATAAATGTGATTGTTGTAGAGGAACCTCATTGAACAAAGCAACCATGAAGGTCGGCAGTGGACAGTTCTTGCCATCCTACAGGAAGGATTTCAAGCAAGTTGCACAGAGTAACAGGCAGGAGATTTGTTAGAGAAAGTGAGATGACTGAGAATAGCACCCAACACAGGCACTGGGCAGACCTTCTTCAGAGAACAGCTAAGCTCTTACAGGTTCCTTTTATTAAGGGCTTTGGGTTCCTTTGTTCTTAACTTAGTTTCTCATATACCTTTAAATGGTGTATTGCCCATTGTGTATCTCTCAGCAATAATTATTTTTTTGTGAGGGTCACAATGGTCTGGTAACAAAGGGTAACTGTGATATGGTTTCCATGATCACCTTTTCACAAGGGAGGGTTGTGATGACCTAGTCACAAGAGACCATGGTTTTGAAACAATAACTCCCTTAAGAGACTATTATTAACTATGCCTGGCAAAGATTTGATGTGCCAGTTCCCATTTTTCCAATGCTTGTCTTCTTTGACAAAGTTTTCTGCTATTACCAGTCCTGTGACTCTTTTTTAATGTATATTGTCTGATATCCTCCCTAAAAGTTACTGACCTTTACTATTCTCCCCTTACCCACCTGCTCATGACTAACTACCTACCTAACAGTAATAATCTTTCCTTAAAAATGCTCTTTAATGTTTGTTTGTTTGTTTTTAACCAGGGATTGAACCCAGGGGTGGTTAACCAATGAGTCACATCCCCAGTCCTTCTTTTTTTTTTTTTTAATTTTTTTTTTTTATTATTGTGTACAACCATCCCCAGTCCTTTTTAAAATTTTTTATTTGGAGACAGTTCTCACTAAGTTGCTTAGGGCCTTGCTAAGTAGCTCAGGTTGGCTTCAAACCAGTGATCCTCCTGCGTCAGCCACCCAAGTTGCTGGGATTACAGGTGTGTGCCACCATGCCCAACTCAATATTTTTAAACTAGAAAAATTATTTTTTAAAATTAACATCCAAATATAAGTTTTTAAAATTCTGAGAAGGGAGGATTTATAAAAGAAGTCCTCCAGATAAGGAAATCTATGACAGGGCTCCAGCAGTAGCTCAGTGAAAGAGATCTTGCCTGGCATGTGTAAGGCCCTAGGGTCAATCCCCTCCACTAAAGGAGAAAAATGCAACTACTTTAAGTCTATACTAATAAAAAGTATGTGATTCTGATGCATGAATGCATATGATAAGGAATGATCTCCAAGATCATCTAAATGAAAAAAAATCTAGTTGAATGAGTGCTTAGAATATTTTCTCATGTGTTTAAAAAATAATTAAGGCTTTATAAGTTTATCATGGATAATGAAGAAACTCTCTGGAGGAGCAGAGGTTGTTCTCTAAAAGAAATGAAAGACAAAGGATTGGAGCAAGAGTGAGAAAATTTACTCCTCACTATATTTCTTGTTTCTTTTGAAGTTTGTGTTATGATGACACATTGATTATTTAAAAATTGTTATAAAAAATTAAAATTACATATGGTTATTTTAGAAAATAATGAAAATTTAAGACAACTTAAAAATTAAAGTCAAGCTGTAACTACCATAAATATCTCCATTTGTTTCTCTTTACTGTTTCGACTGTGTATTTAATAGAAGTGACTGACATTCATTATATACGAGGGTGCCACAAAGGCAGGAGGAGAAAAGTGTAGAGAACATGCATCTTCATATGATGAACAGCTAGGAAATAGGAAGGAGAGGGAGGAGAAAAAGTTCCTCTAGTTGGGACTTGAGGAGAAAGGTGAAGGTGTGGCACCTGTGAGACTTCAGAGTGTCTCCTAGGAAGGGTCCCAGGAGTTCCCAGAGAGAAGGGGAACTCCCCTCAGGGCCAGCAGGATTCTCGGCATATGCAACAGAAAAGAATTCCAGCATGCACCAGTTAAAAACATAGGCAGAGGTTTATTTAAGAAACTAGATGCAATTTGATGGAGAAAGAGGACAATTTCAGAGAGACGCCCTTGGGAGTAAAGCAAGGAATACAGATTCAGGGGAGAATGTGGACCATGGTGAGAGTGAGGGACACCTTTTGGGATTCCCAGCTCTATATTTAAAGGAAATTTGGTGTGCTAGGGATGTATCTCAGTTGTAAAGTACTTGCCAATCATGCATGAGGCCCTGGGTTTGACTGCCAACATAATAATAATAATTATTATTATTATCATTTAAAGAAAATTGGTGAAGGGTGAGTATAGAAAAATATGAAGGAATGCACAGGTAGATTTAGAAATTTCTTAGGAATTTGGGAATAACAGGCCTGAAAGAGACTGGTGTGGGGAGTGACAATTCTGGAAATATATGCAAATTTTTAAATTAAAATTCTACTTTCTGTCCTTCTTTTATGACTCCTTTCTACCTATTTCTTCATTATTCTTTACTAGTTCAAATGTACAGGAAGTTGAAGGAAATGAAGGAATTTATGAGAATGACTGTTGTTGATTACCTGTTAGGCCCATTTTACATTCTTCAAGAAATATGGGAAGGATTAGAGTTGTGTTTTTAATAGGATTAGGCTTCCTTGGCCACTCTTCTTTGAAACTGACTTTCTGCTGGGATGGTGACCCATGCCTGTAATCCCAGCAACTCAGGAGGCTGAGGCAGGAGGTTCATGAGTTCAAAGCCAGGCTCAGCAACTTAACAAGACCCTAAGC
Organism: Sciurus vulgaris; assembly: GCF_902686455.1. Classification (NCBI taxonomy): domain Eukaryota; kingdom Metazoa; phylum Chordata; class Mammalia; order Rodentia; family Sciuridae; genus Sciurus; species Sciurus vulgaris. The sequence goes on from NC_136468.1 coordinate 30,625,586, forward strand.
AATTTAGCCAGACCCTGTCTCTAAATAAAATATTAAGAAGGACTGGGTATGTGGCTCAGTGGTTAAGGACCCATGAGTTTAATCCCTTTTATCACAAAAGCAAAACAAAACAAAAAAAAACTGACTTCCAATGGAGATTGAACCGTATGTGTATGTGGGGAGGGGTGGGGGAGGAGTTATGATACTGAAAGCTTAGTCCTTGTCCCTGATACCAATCCCATTATGAGGACACAGTTTTGAGAAAAAGAAAAAAGAAGTTGTATTGCTTTGCTAGCAGAGAGGAAAGGAAATGGACTCATGTCACAGGTTACCATGCTAACTGCCAGTGAGAACAGAGAATTTTAAAAGGTGAATATGTTTAGTCAGATTTTTGCTACTGTGACTAAAAGGCCAACCAGAACAATTTTACAGGAGGAAAAGTTTATTTGGGGGCTCATGGTTTCAGAGGTCTCAGTCCGTAGAAGGAAGGCTCCATTTGGGACTTGAGGTAAGGCAGAACAGGGCAGAAGAGTATGGCAGAGAGAAGCAGCTCACATACTGATCAGGAAGCAGAGAGAGACTCCACTTGCCAGATACAAATATATACCCAAAGCCTCATCCCCCAAGGTCCCACTTCCTCCAGCCACACCACCACCTGCCTTCATTTACTACTCAATTAATCCCATCAGGTGATTAATTCACTGTTTGGGTTAAGGCTTTCATAACCAATCATTTCTTCTCTGAACCTTCTTGCATTGTCTTACATGTAAGTTTTTGGGGGACACTGTATCCAATTCTTAATAAGGTCTATTTTTCAGGTATTATCAGCAGATGTAATTAATGTTCAAATTTATCCTTAAGAGAGATATTTTCCCATTTCCAGGTCTGGAGTTTCTTTGTTCATGTGGGCAGTAAATGGAAGGACAGATATCTTGGCTTAGGTGTTAATCATCTTGTTTTTCACATAGTTAGGGAGGGAAAACAGTGTGAGATGCACACTCACCTGTCCAAACCTAAAGAATGGACAGTGAGACAAAGGTAAAGAGGAAGCAAGAGTTTAATGATGGCCTTACAAGATTGGGTGTCTGGGTGAGCAGGCACACCCAGAGCAGTTACAATCAGCACAAGTTCTTTCCCCAAGTTCCTCATGACTACAATCTATGGGGTGCACAATATTTCCCAAACATCACCTGGGTTTTACTGCCTCCTATTGGGTTATTAAAGAAACATACCTTTAGTTGTTACAACTTCCCTTTGTTCTCTTGTGGTGGGAAAGTCTTCTTGGATCCAGTGCCTTCTGGCACATACATAGTTCTTACTTCTTTATCTAAGTTACTCTTTCTTAACAGAGAGATCTACCTTTATTGGTAAGACACATCCTTTCCCACTTCCTGTTTTTCTAGGGTCTGTTTGAGTGCATGGACTTTGAGTCTGCCCCATCCACAGGCTATTGTGCTATCATATGAGTTAACTGTTTGTAACTTTCCATTCTGCTTTTCCCCTCTGCTTTTCTTACATTATGAGTAATTTTACATCTAAGGCTAAATACTGTATTCTGAAAATGAGCCACTAGACTTACTATTTCTTAGAAAGAGGAAAGAAAAAGAAAAAAAAAATGTCAGTTTTAAAATAAGTCACCAATGTTCAAGCAAGTTTTATATTCAAATCACAAAGTGAACCCCTGTTCCACAAAAAGAATCCCTGTTACATTTACACACAGCAATCTCAGTAAATATTTATACAACAATTATTTAGTTTCTTAAATAATACCTTATAATTATTTAATCCCACAATTTAAAATAACTTTATGAAATCAAAATGAGATGAAACCCTGATAGGATCTATACTGACCACCAGGAAAATACTTGTTCTCAGAGAAAAGCATGAAGCTAGCCCTTATGCTCAGCAAGACCCAGTGGTGCTTATCCTCAGACACAGAAAGATACAGTCAATGTGCCATTCCAAAAGCTCTTCACCTCCTCCAGTCAGCAAACCACAACTCAGCTCAATCACTGTGGACTTCATGGACATTTACAGGTCTATACATCCAGTTAATCTCCTTCAGGATAAGAATTGGTGTGCAGGGCACAAATGTGGCTGAGAAATGTCTAGGACTCATCTCCTTTACACTTCATCTCCTTTGCCTTCTCCCTCTTATTGTCATGATAACTAATTTCCTACTCCATCCACCTCAGTGGGGTCACTCAATCTTTCAGAGAATGCTGAATGCAAATTGCCCTATCTTAACTCTTCTGTCTCTTGGTAGCTTTGGACTCTACACAAGTTGGAGAGAGCTAGTGAGTAATAGTTTTGGTATTTTCTTTTTTGCTTCCTTTTACAGCTAGAAAGAATGTACTTTTAGAATGCATTTAGCTAGAGGGATAAACAAAACAGTACTTTTATCCAGAACATTTTTGTTTTACATACCTTTAAAAAACTTAATTACTCTAATTACATTTTTAATAAAAAAAACTCACTTAGAACTCTAATTATAATTAAGTGCTTATTTTACTTTTAGTTTATTTAGAAAATGGTTATGACAGGCTGTTCTGCAGCTAAATTGTAATATTCTCCATTAAAAATTCCACTTTACTCTTTTTGGCTTAATGCTTCACTTATACCTTTACTGTTGTTTAGTGGGAAAAGAATGAATGTATTTTTAGGTTTTGAAAAATTTATTTCATAGCAAATACAAAGTTTTAAGAATTTTGTATGTTTTTTTAATCTTTCATAGCCTGTGAACACTTTCTAAGGTCATTAAAAATAGTAAAAATGATTATATTTTAGGACCATTATTTTTATGTGAACCTCTTCTTGTACCCTCCCCTGTCCCCACTATGAACCAGGTTTCAGGACAAATTCCACAAAGTCACAGAATATGGGCAAAGAAATAGGCTACTGGTGAAGTGGAAAGATGCATAGGCTATAGGTCAGCAAGCAGCAAAAAGGAAAGGGCATTTGATCTACCATGGTTCCTCAAAGAGTCCTGCAGAGGTCAATACCTAGAGTAGGTTGCATTCCATTGCATTTTAGTGAACTCTGATCCTCCCTGAAGTCCTCTTCACAGTATAATCCTGAGAAAGCAGACTTGTTAGTATGAGCATGACCATGATGCTTGCCAGTCATTCACAGACTTGTCTGAGAAGGAAAAAGCAGGTACCTTGTTATCTGAAGAGCATGGGAAATTGCAGTTCTGGCTGCCAGTGAACAAAGCTACCACTGAGTCTGGGGGAACATGAGATTGTCTGTAGCCTTTCCCCCTAGGAAAATGAGAATCACTGATACAAACTGGTTAGTTGTTCAGCTAAACCAGGATAACTTTTTAAGACCATTTTCAGCAATCTTACTCATTATACTACAAATGCATAATGATCTATTATGAATTGGGCATAAATACGGTATCAAGACCACATTGCCTAATTGTTGCTATTTGGGTTACTTTTTTTGTTATAGTTAATAATATTAAAAAGAAACACGTTTTTACATAAACCTTAGTATGAATTTCTGATTTGTTAGTAAATTAAATTCATAGAAATTATACTTAAAAAGTCAAAAGGCAACAATTCTGGTAAGGTTCTTTATATCTACTGCCAATTTGCCTTACAGAATGATTGTACCTATTCATAATTTCATAAACAGAATATAAAGGGCCTGTTTAATTAATTTTTCCATGAGTATTATCTGTTTTATGTGTTCACTATTTTAATAGATGAAATATGATATCCTACTAATATTTAATAGCATTTTTTCTTTCTAATATGAAATGAATATTGTTTTTAAAAAGTTTTTGCTTGGTAATTATATATACAAGTTCAAATTGCCTTTTCATTGCTTATTTTTTGTTTGGCTAATAGTTTTCTTTATTGATTTTGAAGAATTTTTTGTTGAGTAAGAATTTTAAACATCTTTCTATCATCTCTGGTAAATATAAAATTTAAATATTAATCAGAGATGTCATTTTTTTATTATTCCTTTAAGAACTTCACAGTTTTTCACAGATTTCTGACCAATTATTTCTAATTTGACAGATATCTTAAAGAATTTTTGGAAAGGAATATATACTTTTGAAAGTTATCATTTTATGTGTGCATATAACTAATAGAACTAATAGAAGAATCAAACATATTCTTTGAGGAAAACAAATATGAGGACAATGTATGTTAACACACTGTTATGGTTTGGATTTGGCATATCACTCAAAACTTGTGTGTAACAAGTTCCAATGCAACAAGGTTAAGAGAAGGGACTTTTTTTATGTTTCTCTTTTTTTTTTTTTTTTTTGATTCATTGTACACAAATGTGGTATAACTTTTGATTTCTCTGTACACGAAGTAGAGTCACAACATTAGTGTAATGATACATGTATATAGGGTAATGATGTTTGTCTCATTCCATTATCTTTCCATCCCCCCCCCACTCCTCATTTCCCCCTACACAATCCATCCTTCCTCCATTCTTCCCTTAACCCTTCCCACTGTTATGTATCTTCATCCACTATCAGAGAAAATATTCTGCCTTTGATTTCTTGGGATTGGCTTATATCAATTAGCATGATATTCTCCAACTCCATCCATTTACCTGCAAATGCCATAATTTTATTCTTCTTTATGGCTGAGTAATATTACATTGTGTATATATACCACAGTTTCTTTATCCATTCATCAAATGAAGGGCGTCTAGGTTGGTTCCAAAATCTAACTATTGTGAATTAAGCTGCTATAAACATTGATGTGGCTGCATCACTGTAGTATGCTGATTTTAAGTTCTTTGGGTATAGACCAAGGAGTGGAATAGATGGTTCAGTGGTTCCATTCCAAGTTTTCCAGGGAATCTCCATACTGCTTTCCAGAGTGGCTGCACCAATTTGCAATCCCATCAGCAATGTATAAGTGTACCTTTTCCCTCACATCCTCACCAGCACCTATTGTTAATTGTATTCTTGATAATAGCAATTCTAATTGGAGTGAGATGAAAATTTTAGGGTAGTTTTGATTTGCATTTCTCTAATTACCAGAGGTGTTGAACATTTTTTCATGTATTTGTTGATAGATTGTATATCTTCTTCTGGGAATGTCTGCTCAGTTCCTTAGCCCATTTATTGGTTGGGTGATTTGTATTCTTGGTGTACAGTTTTTTAAGTTCTTTATAAATTCTGGAGATTAGTGCTCTATCTGAAGTGCATGTGGTGAAGATTTTCTCCCACTCTATAGGCTCTCTCTTCACATTTTTGATTGTTTCTTTTCCTGAGAAAAAGCTTTTAGTTTAAGTCTATCCCATTTATTTATTCTTGCTTTTATTTCTTTTACTTTGGGAGTCATGTTAAGGAAATCTGGTCCTAGGCCAACATGATGAAGATTTGGGCCTACTTTTTCTTCTATTTGGTGCAGCATCTCTGGTCCAATTCCTAGGTTTTTGGTTCATTTTGAGTTGAGTGTTGTGCAGGGTGAGAGATAGGAATTTAGTTGTTTTGCTGCATATGGATTTCCAGTTTTCCCAGCAGCATTTGTTGAACAGGCTATCTTTTCTCCATTGTATGTTCTGGCACCTTTGTCTAATATAAGACAACTGTATTTATGTGGGTTTGTCTCTCTGTCTTATACTCTTACCATTGATCTACCTTTCTATTTTGATGCCAGCACCATGCCATTTTAGGTACTATTGCTCTCTAGTAGACTTTAAGTCTACCTCCTGCTTCACTCTTCCCACTGAGGATTGCTTTAGCTATTCTGGGTCTCTTATTATTCCAAATGAATTCATGATTGCCTTCTCTATTTCTGTGAGGCACATCATTGGGATTTTAATTGGAATTACATTGAATCTGTACTGTGCCTTTGGTAGTATGGTCATTTTGACAATATTAATTCTGCCTACCCAAGAACATGGGAGATCGTCCCATTTTCTAAGATTTTCTTTAATTTATTTTTTAATGTTCTGTAGGTTTCATTGTAGAGGTCTTTCAACCTCTTCTGTTGGATTGATTACCAAGTATTTTTTTAGGCTATTATGAATGAGGTAGTTTTCCTAATTTCTCTCTCAGAAGATTCATCATTTATGAATAGAAATGCATTAGATTTATGACTGTCAACTTTATATCCTGCTACTTTGCTGAATTCATTTATTAGTTCTAGAAGTTTTCTGATGGAATTTTTTGGATTCTCTAAATATAGAATCATGTCATTGGCATATAGTGATAGTTTTGAGTTCTTCTTTTCCTGTTCATATCCCTTTAATTTCCTTGGTCTGTATAATTGCTCTGACTAGAATTTCAAGGACAATGTTGAATAGAAGTGGTGAAAGAGGGCATCCCTATCTTGTTCCAGTTTTTAGGGGGAATGCTTTCAGTTTTTCTCCATTTAGAATGATGTTGGCCGCAGGCTTAGCATAGATAGCCTTTACAATATTGATGTATGTTCCTACTATCCCTATTTTTTCTAGTGTTTTAAGCATGAAGGGGTGCTGTATTTTATCAAATGCTTTTCCTGCATCTATTGAAATAATCATGTGATTCTTAACTTTAAGTCTGTTGATGAGGTGAATTACACTTTTTGATTTCTGAATGTTGAACCAACCTTGCATCCCTGGGATGAAACCCACTTGATTATGGTGCACTGTCTTTTTAATATGTTCTTGTATGCAATTTGCCAGAATTTTGTTAAAGATTTTTGCATCTATGTTCATCAGGGATATTGGTCTAAAGTTTTCTTTCTTTGATGTGTCTTTGTCTGGTTTTGGTATCAGGGTGATACTAGCTTCATAGAATTAGTTTGGAAGGGTTACCTCCTTTTCTATTAAATGGAATACTTTGAGGAATATTGGTATTAGTTCTTCTTTGAAGGTCTTGTAGAACTCAGCTGAGAATCCATCTGGTCCTGGGCTTTTCTGGGTGGGTGGGCTTTTGATGTCTTCTTCTTCTTCTTCTATTTCATTGCTTGAAATTGATCTGTATTAATTGTGTATGTCTTCCTGAATCAGTTTGGGAGGATTATATGTCTCTAGAAATTTGTGATGTGTTCAAGATTTTCTATTTTGTTGGAGTAGAGATTTTCAAAGTAGCTTCTAATTATGTTTTATATTTCAATAGCGTCTGTCATGATACTTCTTTTTTCATCTCAAATTTTAGTATTTGAGTTTTCTCTCTCTTTCTCTTCATTACTGTGGCTAAGGGTTTATCAATTTTATTTTTTCAAAGAACCAACTTTTTGTTTTGTCAATTTTTTCAATTATTTCTTTTGTTTCAATTTCATTGATTTCAGCTCTGATTTTCACTATTTCCTGTCTTCTACTACTTTTGGTGTTGATTTGTTCTTCTTTTTCTAAGACTTTGAGCACTAATGTTAGGTCATTTATTTGCTGACTTTTTATTCTTTTACTGAATGTGCTCTATGCAATGAATTTTCCTCTTAGTACTGCTTTCTTAGTGTCACAGAAATTTTATATGTTGTACCGGTGTACTCATTTACCTCTAAGAATTTTTTTTATCTCCCCACTGATGTGTTCTGTTATCCATGAATCTTGAATAGTGTATTATCTAGTCTCCAGGTGTTGGAGTAGTTTCGATTTTTTTTATTTTATCAATGATTTCTAACTTCATTCCATTATGATCTGATAGAATACAATGTAGTATCTCTCTTTTTTTGTATTTGCTAAGAATAGCTTTGTGGCATAACATATGGTCTATTTTAGAGAAGTATCCATGTGCTGCTGAATAGAAAGTGTACTCACTCATTGATGGATGGAATATTATACCTAGGTCTCTTAAGTCTAAATTATTGATGGTGTTATTGAGTTCTATGGTTTCATTGTTCAGTTTTTGTTTGGAAGATCTATCCAGTGGTGAGAGGGGTGTGTTAAAGTTTCACAGTATTATTATGTTGTGGTCTATTTGGTTCCTAGAATTGAAAAGGACTTGTTTGATATACATGGATGTGCCATTGTTTGGGGCATGAATATTTATGATCATTATGTCTTGCTGATTTACAGTTCCCTTAAGCAATATGAATGTCCTTTTTTATCCCTTCTAACTTTGACTTGAAATTCATTTTATCTGACATGAGGATGGCCTGCTTTTTTACCGAGTCCATAGGCATGGTATGTTTTTTCCAATCCTTTCACCTTTAATCTGTGGGTGTCTTTTTCTATGAGATAAATCTCTTGAAGACAGCATATTATTGGGTCTTTTTTTAAAATCAAGTCTGCCAGTCTATGTCTTTTGATTGATGAGCTTAGGCCATTAACATTTGGGGTTATTATTGAGATATAATTTGTATTCCCAGCCATTTTGGCTTATTTTTGTTTTTTAACTTGAATTAGTTTCTCCTTTGATTGACTTTTCCTTTAAGGTAGTTCATCCCTTTGTTGACTTACAATGTTATATTTCATTTCCTCCGCATGGAATATTTTGCTGTAATGTATACAGACTTTCTATTTGTATATTGTTTCAACTTGTGTTGATTGTGGAAGGATTTTATTTTGTTATCAAATCTTAAGGTAATTTTTGCTGGGTATAAGACTCTTGGTTGATATCCATGTTCTTTCAGAGCTTGAAATATGTTGTTCCAGGCCCTTCTAGCTTTTATGGTCTGGACTGAGAAATCTGTTGATATCCATATTGGTTTCCCCCTTATGTAATCTGATGCTTTTCTCACATGGGCTTTAAAATTCCATCTTTATTTTGTATGTTAGGCATTTTCATTATAATGTGACTCATTGTGGATCTGTTGTGATTTTGTGCATTTGGTGTTCTGTAAGCCTCTTGTATTTGATTTTCCATTTCATTCTTCAGGTTTAGGCAATTTTCTGATATTATTTCATTCAACAGATTGTTCATTCCTTTGGTTTGTATCTCTGTGCCTTCCTCAATCCCAGTGATTCTTAAATTTGGTCTTTTCATGATAGCCCATAATTCTTGGAGGTTTTGTTCATGATTTCAATGCCATCTATGTGTTCAGTCAATTTTATTTTCAAGATTAAATATTTTGTCTTCATTGTCCGAAGTTCTGTCTTCCAGGGGATCTAGTCTGTTGGTGATACGTTCTATTGAATTTAATTTGGTTTATTGTTTCCTTCATTTCAAGGATTTCTGTTTTTTTTTTTTTTTTTTTTTAGAATCTCTATCTCTTTATTGAAATGTTCTTTTGCTTCCTTCATTTGCTCTTTTAACTGTTTATTGTTGCGATCATTCATTGCCTGCATTTGCTCTCTTATCTCATCCTTTGCTTCTTGGATCATTTTAATTATGTGCATTCTAAACTCCCTTTCTGACATTTCTTCTACCATGCTGTCATTGAATTCTATTAACATAGCATCTTGGTTTGTTTGAGACAATTTCTTCCCTTGTTTTTTCATGTTGATCATGTATCTCCCCTTCTAACAGTAGGGATCTGAGGTATTGCAGTTTCCCCTCTATAGGCTTATAGTGTCTCTGCAGGTTTCCAATACCTCACCTTAAAGGGGAAGATCAATATTAGCAGCATACAATACAAACAATATGCAATCTTAATACAAATAGCCCCTAATAAACAGAGATGATGAGTTTGATTATTATCTACAGCATAAACTATAGGTTTGCAATAAGGTTTATCATTTCTAATTATAGACAAAGAGGATGGGGAGGGGTGTAGAATGTAATGCTAATGAGATAAGAAGTCAGTATACAAAGGTCCAAGATCATGGGAAGAGTGAAAATGGAATAAAAAGAATTTTGTTGTTAGCATGAGAAAAGGGAGAAAGAGACTCCAAGAAAAGAGATAAATAAGAGGAAAATAGTGAGAAAAATGATTGAAAAATAGAAAAGTAGGAATAATAGTAATAAAAACAATAAACAAAATCTACAACAAAACTGAAATATACTATTTAAACCTCCCAGTCTTTAGTAGTCTGATACATAAAAGGTACTTGATAATGTGGTGTCCCAGAATGGAAGCTGCCCCAACTAAAGATGGCAGAGTCCGGGTCAGAGATAATCCATGATGGTGGGCAGAGACATACCCACCTGTTGGTAGATGCATCTGTGCAGGGCACAGTGCTGCAGATATGGTGGGCTGTGCTTGGGCCTGGGCGGCGTGGCTCTAGCCAGAGATGGGGCTTTTAGGCAATGATTGTCTCATGAGTGCTCTGGCCTAATCAGTGTATTAATCAGTTGCTGGATTAATCCACTGATAGCTAAATGAATTACTGGGAGGTAGAAGGCAGGACCTAGTTGGAGGAGGTAGGTCACTAAGGGGATGCCATGACCCTCTACCCTCCTTCCACCATGATGTTTCTGCCTTGGAGCTGGCTAACGATGACCCTCTACCCTCCTTCCACCATGATGTTTCTGCCTTGGAGCTGGCTAACGATAAACAGAGACCTCTGAAAACATGAGCTAAAATAAACCCTTCCTACTCTAAGTTGTTCCTGATGGGTATTTTGGTCAGCACAGGGGAAAAAAAAAAAAAAAACTAACTGATACATTCATTTACTAACTTTCCTAGGAAAATGTTTTGCCAAAGTAAAAAACAGTCTTTCTAATTGGATTTCATCTGTATTCCAAATATACACTATGATTTTTCAGTTTGACAGGCATATAGTATGAAACTTATTTTATTTCTTGACCGTGAACTGCATATGTAGTACCAGTATTTGGAGGAAGTATTAAGAAAAGACAGAAATTGTGATTTATCAACTGGGCTACAGATAAACACAAGACTTCACAGAATATAATAATCAAACTGAAGCAATTTTCTCAGCCTGATTTGGTATCACCAAGGCTTTTGATCATCAAATTATGCATTTGCTAATTATGTCAAGATCTTATAAAGTTGGCTTCCTTGATTTTTTTTTTTTTTTTTTCTCTTGGAAGATGGAAAGGAGAAGTAAGTTGCCACTCACCTAATTAAGCAAACTAACTTTTCTTCATCAAAAGTTTGCATTTAGTTCCTAAATTAAATCACAGGCTTAATGATATTTTACCATGTAGACATACAGAAAGTCAACTATAATTTTCTACATTCAATATCAACACTAGCATCAGCTTTATTTTTATTTGGTACTGAAAAAGTGCTACATCTAAAGAATCTAAAGTACTTTTCAAAGGCAAACTTCCACCCAAAGGCAGTCCTAGATACCAAGGTTTCTAATCATACTATATTCTCTTCCTGCCTTCACTATTCCCATCCTCCTGTCACCCCCACATCCACCACACATGTACCCACTTTTACACTAGCACACAGCGCACATTCCTTCCTTTACTACAGACATCTGTTTTAGTCAGCAATTTCACTGCTGTGACTAAATGACCCGACCAGCACAACTGTAAAAGAGGAAAGGTTTATTTGAGGGCTCATAGTTTCAGAGGTCCTAGTCCATAGAAGGCTGGCTCCATTCCTCAGGGCTGGAGGTGAGGCTGAACATCATGGCAGAAGAGTGTAGCAGAGGGAAGCACTCCCATCATCAGGAGGCAGAGATAGACTCTACTCACCAGATAGAAATATATATACCCCAAAGCCACAACCCAATTCCCACCTCCTCCCGCCACACCCTACCTGCTTCCTGTTACTGCTTGGTTAATTCCATTAGAGGTTAATTCACTGATTAGGTTAACACTATCAAAACCCAATCATTTTCCCTCTGAATCTTCTCATGTTGTCTCACACATGAGCTTTTGGAGGACACCTCACATCCAAACCACAACAACATCTAAACATTGTTATCTTGGCTTTGCCTACTTATTAATTAATGTGTGCACAAGAGCAAGATAGACTGATGATAATAGAGAAATAAGAAGGAAAGAGAAACTATTCGGAAACTGTTTTGAGACAACAATGAATAGAGAGACAGGAAGCTGGATATAAATCTCTGCCTTTGTGATCCTGAAGAATCTCATGACATGGACGACAGAGATTGAGAACAAAGCGAGATCTTTTATTTTTCTAATCCAAAGTCTTTAGTTAGCAAATAAAGAAAAGAGCAGGATCAGAGAGCAGACTGGCTTCAGAAATTCAAATAGTTGGTGGTAAAACTAAAACTAAAACCAGTATCTGTTGGTTTCCACCTGAGAAGGTATATTTTCCTATACATACATACTTAACAGAGTTTACTAACCATCCCATGTAAGACTAATATTTTCAGGATTCTTACCCCAGGATCATTATCAGCACAGAAATTAGTGTCAATGCATTCACCATTATCCAGGATTAGAGGAGCCTTGTCACAGTTCATTTACACAAGAAACAGAGCTATGCTCAATTTATGTTAATTAGTATGGATTTATTGGATCAATTTGTAAGGGAGCAAGTAAGAATGAACCCCATCAATGACGCGGTAGTACCTCACAGAGCACAGGAATGTGAGCACAGAGAAAATTCTAGTGACAGAATTCTTTGTTCCCATTCATCAGCAGTCATGCCTTGGTCCCTACTCCTTGTGCTCTGAGAATTATGTTCACTGGACTAATCTCTAAATTTAATGCTCTTGCTTCTATGAATAATAGATTCTTTGGTCTTTCTATATGCGCTTGTTTAATATCAACTCCCTTCAGAAAATAGCAGTCACTATTCAATATAAAACAGCCCATACAAGACAGAGCTCTCCTGTGTCCATTTCAAAGACCATGACTTAACCCACATACTTCATTTGAGTCAGAAGTTCATGACTGTTTCAATCAGCTGGGGCCAGGGCAATGGCACAAAATATGGCATCATGTTGCCTAGTTTCCTTAGTTGATGCTATCCATATGGTAGCCTGATGATTCCCAAAAGAGTCATTGGAATGGCTAGCATGTCACATGGCCAAGTCATGCAGAAACAAACAGGGGTAGAACAAACAGTGAATAAATATCTAGTGTATAAGTTTGGTATTCATAGAGGAAAACATTCTGGTTGAAATTGAATGAAATGGTACTCACCACTTCCTCCTGGAACCACACTAAAATAATGAAAAAAGAGTAGAGTGAGGAGCATAAACCAATAAAAGCAAAGATAAAGGGAGAGGAGACAGCACAAAACAAGGCTTTGGAGGCTGAAAAGAAGATGTTTACTAACAGACACAGCATTACTGAGAAAGTTGAATTCTAAACTGGCAATGAAAAAACCAAGAAAGTAATCAGTTACACCACAAGAGATTTTGCTAAAGTATGTGTAAGCAATGGAAGCCAGTCTTTCTGCACTCACTGAATCTGAAGGGTTTATGAAACAGGAGATGCTAACACAGCTCAGAAGAAGTACGATCTCAGCTATGCTACATGGAGTACTTCTATCAGGATTCAGCATAAAGAACCCCAGTAAATAAGTTTATGTCTTCTAGGCAGGAGAGTAAAAAAGCTTTCCTGGAGAATTTGAGCATTATGCATTTCCGAAACAAATGGCCCAGTCAGATTTCCCTGAGGTGAATCCCACTTTTGAGAAGCCCCAAACTGTGCACAGAGCTTCTGATCAACCTTCTAGTGCTTTATCCTTTAATTCTTTCAAATATCTCTAGATATCTGAAGGAACTCAGATATTTGAGCAGTTTCTAACAAAAAAAGCAAAGAACACAGGAAATGGTAACTTTGTAGAAAATAAAAATCTAAAGAATTTCAGAATTGACACACAGTTCTTTGTGCCTACACCCTTTGTTACCCTTTGCAAGAGTGTAGTGCTCCTCTCTCCATCAGCAGTCATTCCATTTTCCAGACCCTAGAATCTAAGCTGGCTTGTGAAGTGCTTTGACCGACTTACCAATGGTGGGGTGAGAGTGTGTCTAGGAGGCTAGGTAGCCTCAATTCTTGTTCTCTAAGAACCCAGTAGCTGCCCACTCAACCCACGGAATCATGAAAAATAGTAAGCAAATTTGACATGTTCATTGTAAGATTGCATGAAAGTCGTCATGTTATCTTTTTTGAAAACTATAGGAACAGTCGAAATTTCATCTTTCTTAAGTCAAAAGATGATGCCTAAAACTGAAACTTTTTGAAAAGGCAAAATAATCATGTTACTTAGAGTGATGGGGATAAATATCAAAAGAATCCATTGAATCTCAAAAGTACCATTTTTTCCTAAGAAACTTTGTATATTCTAAGTGTGCGGGAGCACATGTGCACACACACACACACACTACACACACTATATGTGTATATGTACACTATATATGTATATGGATTGAATAAAAACTAAATCACATTTCAAGTTATAAAAACCCAAGAAAAGTGGTTAAGAAAAACTTGCACCAAAAGGTTCACAGTTTTATGTCGCTTGAATGATAGGTTGCAAGTGATTTTTATTTTTCTTGCTATACATATCTCTATTTTTCAAATGTTCAACAATGCATGCATATTGCTTACATACTCAAGAGAAAAAATTTTAAAAAGAACCCAAAAAGATAGATAAAAATAAGTAAGAAAAGAAAGCAAACTTCCTTGACTAGGTTTTATTCCCCGGCTCTCCTGAGCTCTGCATCCCCTTCTCTCGGAATATTTTCATTTCTCTTCTACTCTCATAATGAGACAAAACAATCAGCTCCTCTACAATAGTTCAATTCATTTTGGGTTCTTGATTCTTCCTGAACACAAGGATTCTTTGAAAAATAAACTGGCCTCAGTATTTCAGCTTTCCTTGATTTCTAAAAATCCTCTATCTCATTAAATTTTTGCCCCTTTCTTATGCTAACTCCTAAACCTGCCTGCCTCTGTCTACCTGATCTATCCTCCCACTCCCCAACCAAGAGATACAAACCTCAGATCTTCATTGCTCATTATTTTAAATAGTGACTCAACATATCAGTGAAATCTACTCTCCCAGGTTTTGTCACATTCTCAGCCAATGTCCTCCAGAGGAGGGACAGAAGTTTCATTGTCTCTGGTTAAGGGAAGGTATGACACTGAATGCCATTGTTCACCCTGTAAGAGCACAGCTCAGGCCCTCTACACTGTTGCCAGGTGACAGGTTGATCTACATGAAACATAATCTCGGGAATCTAAGGGTCCCGCACAGCCAGTCATTTAAAGAAAACAACCCATACAAGAAGTGCAAGATTTTGGTAGAGTGTTAGTCTTTTCATTCTTAGAAGAAAGGGTCATTTCATGCTAAAACCTTGACGAGACGGGGAGGAAAGGGCAGGGAAAGATTTACTTTTCACTAAAACATAAATATTTTTTATGTGAAAGCTGAGATTGGCTTCTGCTCTGGTGTTTGGATTTTATTCTCCAGTTAGAATTTGCTTTCTCAAATTGTAACAGGAAAACTATTAATACAACAGCATCTCCTAATCTTGCTTCATGCCTCACTCAACTGTCATGGTTCACCTCTTTAAATTTTGCTTCAGTTAAACATGTAAGTCATTATTAATATTTCAGGCCTATGCTTTATAAATTATTTTTCATATTTGCATGCTTAGAGAAACAAAAGACTCCATAATACTCTTTCCCCACCTACATGGTGTTGAGATAGGTAGGAGGGAAGAAATGATTATAATCTTAGTTCAGGGTCATGAGTAAAGTATTCATTCCCAATTGAAAAATATATTTCAGTCAATTGTTTGGTTAAAGTGCACTAAGCACATGAAAATTTCCTTGTATTGAAATGGAGCACAGCTTGTGTTTTTATGCAGTATAAGGTTTTGATGTGTAAATACTAGAAGTAACACAATCTCTCCCTCAGGAAACAAGGACTACTTTCTTTATGCTGAGGGATTGGGAAAGGCTCTATAGAGCCAAGGATATCTCAACCACCACAGGAAAGAAAATGGAAGGGGGAAGGAGTGAGGGCACAGGAGGAGGAGGAGGAAGGCAACTTCTAATTTAAACTGGATTAACCAACTCTGGAATACAAAGAAGTTTTGAAAAATACTGATTTAAATTTAAAAAAAAAAAACACTTTTAACTTAAAACTCAGAGGAGGGAAATGCAAATATTAGATGTCTGATCACATTAAAAAAGAATATTAAATTCTTATCTTGTAAAGCTGTGAATAACAACAATCTGTAGTGGAGACTTTTTAAAGTTATTAAAGCAAATAAAAATGATGAAAACATTAGATTTCTATGATATCAAGCTGGTCCATGGACACAGCCACTGTGCATGATAAAGGAGGGGGCTAGGGTGTGGTACCAGGAAGGAAGTTTCATAGCAAACTTGGATTTACAGAGCAGTTAGAGGAAGTTGATCTAGCTTCTGCATTTTGGGGCTTTGCTTTTCTTTGTTTCTTTTTTTTTTTTCCAGGGGTTAGGCTTGCTCTTTTTTAAAATTTTATTAATATTGTTTTTATTTAGCTTTTAATTTTTTACACACTGCATTTTGACTCATTGTACACAAATGGGATACATCATTTCGTTTCTATAGTTGTGCACAATGTAGATTCATACCATTGGTGTAATCATACAAGTACATAAGGTAATGATGTCTGTCTCATTCCACCATTTTTCATATGCCCCTCCCTTTTATTTCCTTGTACATATTCTAAAGTTCCCCCATTATTCTCTTATTCCCCACCCCCACCCCCATTATATATCATCCTCCACTTATCAGGGAAAACATTCGGTCTTTGGTTTTTTGGGCTTGGCTTATTTCACTTAGCATGATATTCTCCAATTCCATCCATTTATTTGCAAATGCCATAATATTATTTTTCTTTATGGCTGAATAGTATCCCATTGTGTATATATGCCAGAGTTTCTTTATCCATTCATCTGTTGAAGGGCATCTAGGTTGGTTTCAGAATTTAGCTATTGTGAACTGAGCTGCTATAAACATTGATGTGGCTGTGTTACTGTAGTTTGCTGATTTTAGGTCCTTTGGGTATAAACCAAGGAGTGGAATAACTGGGTCAAAAGATGGGTACATTCCAAGTTTTCTGAATATTCTTCATACTGCTCTCCATAGTGGCTGCACCAATTTGCAACTCCACCAGCAATGTAAAAGTGTGCCTTTTTCCCTACATCCACCCCAACATCTTTTATTGTTTGTGTTCTTGATAAAAGCCATTCTAACTGGAGTAAGATGAAACCTTAGAGTTGTTTTAATTTGCATTTCTCTAATTACTAGAGATGTTGAACACTTTTTCATATATTTATTAATTGCCTGTGTGTCTTCTTCTTTAAAGTGTCTGTCCAGTTCCTTGACCCATTTATTGATTGGGTTCTTTGTATTTTTGTTGCAAAGTTTTGTAAGTTCTTTATAAATTTTGGAGATAAGTACTCTATCTGAAGTGCATGTGGAAAAGATTTTCTCCCACTCTGTAGGCTCTCTCTTCACATTCTTGATTGCATCCTTTGCTGAGAAAAAGCTTTTTAGTTTGACTCTTCCCATTTATTGATTCTTGCTTTACTGAATCAGGAAGACATACACAATCTAAACTGACCAATTTCAAGCACTGAAATAGAAGAAGCCATCAAAAGCGTACCAACCAAGAAAAGTCAAGGACCAGATGAATTCTCAGCTGAATTCTACAAGACTTTTAAAGAAGTACTGATACCAATACTCCTCAAAGTATTTCAGGAAATAGAAAAGGAGGGAACCCTTCCAAATTCATTCTACGAGGCTAGTATCACTGATACCAAAACCAGACAAAGACACATCTAAGAAAGAAAACTTTAGACCAATATCCCTGGTGAACATAGATGCAAAAATCCTTAATGAAATTCTGGCAAATCGCACACAAAAATAAATTAAAAAGATAGTGCACCACCATCAAGTGGGGTTTATCCCAGGGATGCAAGGTTGGTTCAACATCTGGAAATCAATAAATGTAACTCACCACATCAATAGACTTAAAGTTAAGAATCACATGATTATTTCAATTGATGCTGAGAAAGCATTTGATAAAATACAGCACCCCTTCATGCTTAAAACACTAGAAAAAATAGGAATAGTAGGAACATACCTCAACATTGTAAAGGCTACCTATGCTAGGCCTTCAGCCAACATCATTCTTAATGGAGAAAAACTGAAAGCATTTCCTCTAAAAACTGGAACAAGACAAGAATGCCTTCTTTCACCACTTCTATTGAAAATGGTCCTTGAAACACTTGCCAGAGCAATTAGACAGACCAAAGAAATTAAAGGGATACAAATAGGAAAAGAAGAACTAAAGCTGTCACTATTTGCTGATGACATGATCCTCTATTTAGAAGATCCAAAATCTCCACAAGAAAACTTCTAGAACTAATAAATGAATTCAGCAAAATAGCAGGATATAAAATCAATATGCATAAATCTAATGCATTTCTATTCATAAATGATGAATCCTCTGAAAGAGAAATTAGGAAAACTACTCCATTCACAGTAGCCTCAAAAAAAAATAAAATAAAATAAAATAAAATACTTGGGATTAATCTAACAATAGAGGTGAAAGACCTCTACAATGAAAACTACAGAACATTAAAGAAAGAAATTGAAGAAAACCTTTGAAGATAGAAAGATCTCCCATGTTCTTGAATAGGCAGAATTAACATTGTCAAAATGGCCATAGTACCAAAGGCACTATACAGATTCAGTGCAATTCCAATTAAAATCCCAATGACATTCCTCATAGAAACAGAGAAAGCAATCATGAACTTCATCTGGAAGAATAAGAGACCTCAAGTAGCCAAAACAATCCTGAATAGAAAAAGTAAAACAGGAGGTATCACAATACCAGACATTAAACTATACTATAGAGCAATAGTAACAAAAACAGCTTGGTATTGGTACCAAAATAGACAGGCAGACCAATGGTACAGAATAGAAGACACAGAGACAAAACCACATAAATACAGTCACCTCATACTAGACAAAGGAGCCAAAAACATACAATGGAGAAAAGATAGTCTGTTCAGCAAATGGTGCTGGCAAACCTGGAAATCCATATCCAGTAAAATGAAATTGACTTCTATCTCTCACCCTGCACAAAACTCAACTCGAAATGGATCAAAGACATAGGAATTAGACCAGAGACCCTGTACCTAATAGAAGACAAAGTAGACCCAATCTTCATCATGTTGGTTTAGGATCAGACTTCCTCAATAAGACTCCCAAAGCACAAGAAATCAAAGCAAAAATCAATAATGGGATGGACTCAAACTAAAAAGCTTTTTCTTTTTTTCTATATGATTTACTTTCCTTTTATTTGTTTTGCTATAGCAAATTAATATTTTCTAATTTTATAAAATAAAGAAAAAAAATAAGGGGCTGGGACATGGCACAGTGGTAGAGTAATTAGCTAACATGTGTGACACCCTGGGTTTGATTCCCAGCACTGAAAGGGAAGGAAAGAAGGAAGGAAGGAAGGAAGGAAGGAAGAAAGGAAGGAAGGAAGGAAGGAAGGAAGGAAGGAAGGAAGGAAGGAAGGAAGGAAGGAAGGAAGGAAGGAGAGGGGAAAAGAGATGGAAGGAAAAAGAGATAGAAATCAGAATATAATGGAGAAGAACATTCTAAACAAAATCTGCAAAATCCATGGGTAGAATGGAGAAGAATCATTCTGCTTCTTCCACTCTGCTTCTTCCACCTAAAATTTATTATAGTTCTTGGATCTCATTTAAAACAAAACTATTCTCCTTTCTTTGTAATCCCAATCCAAGTTTTCCTTCTCTTTCTTTGAACTTTCCATATTTATCCTTCCACTCTTCTTAAGTCCTTTCAATTATTTTACTTTCTTTAGCTCTTACTGTATTTCCCTAATCACAAGAGATATACAAGAGCATAGAAAAAAATGAAAGAATAGTTTAAATAAGATAAAAAACTTCATAGAAATAGATCAGACTATTAGGGCATTCACTCAATTCTGCTCCTCCTTTCCTCTGCAAAAGCAGGACCTAAAGAAGAGGAAAAGAAAGAAGAGGAGGAGAAAGAGTTGGATAAGAAAATTAAAAAGGAGAAAAATAGGAAAGGAAGGAAAGGGGAGGGGAGGAGGATGGGAATTTCTACAAATAATATCCAGCGACCTTTGTGGGCAGTCACACCTGAGCTTGAAGCACTAAGGTGTGACCAGACCAAAAGGTTGAGGATCAACAGAGAAATATAAAAGATTGATCAAATTATTTCAAGGCAGGGAGTAGTATTTCCAGTTAACAGAAAACAAACGGAAAGATATTAAACCCCTATCTCTCACCCTGCACAAAACTCAACTCAAAATGGATCAAGGACCTCGGAATCAAACAAGAGACCCTGCATCTTATAGAAGAAAAAAGTAGGTCCAAATCTTCCAACAAGTCGGCTTAGGATCAGACTTCCTTAACAGGACTCCCATAGCCCAAGAAATAAAAGCAAGAATCAACAATTGGGATAGATTCAAACTAAATAGCTTTCTCTCAGCAAAGGAAATGATCAGTAATGTGAAGAGAGAGCCTACAGAGTGGGACAAAATCTTTGCCAGAATATATAAAGAACTCAAAAAACTCTACACCAAGAATACAAATAACCCAATCAACAAATGGGCTAAGGAAATGAACAGACACTTCACAGAAGAAGATGTACAAGCAATCAACAATCATATGAAAAAATGTTCAAGATCTCTAGTAATAAGAGAAATGCAAATTAAAACTACCCTGAGATTCCATCTCACCCCAATTAAAATGGTGATTATCAAGAACACAAGCAACAATAGGTGTTGGCGAGGATGTGGGGAAAAGGTACACTCATACATTGCTGGTGGGCTGCAAATTGGTGCAGCCACTCTGGAAATCAGTATGGAGATTCCTCAGAAAGCTTGGAATGGAACCACCATTTGATCCAACTATTCCACTACTTGGCCTATATCCAAAGGACTTAAAATCAGCATACTACAGAGATACAGCCACATCAATATTCATAGCTGCTCAATTCACAACAGCCAGATTGTGAAACCAACCTAGATGTCCTTCAATTGATGAATGGATAAAGAAACTATGGTATATATATACAATGGAATATTACTCAGCCATAAAGAATGATAAAATTATGGCATTTTCAGGCAAATGAATGAAATTGGAGAATATCATGCTAATTGAGATAAACCAATCTCAAAAAACCAAAGGATGAATGATCTCGCTGATAAGTGGATGATGACACATAATGGGGGGGTGGGAGAGGTCAGTGTTAGGGTTAGGGTTAGGGTTAGGGAGGGGGGAAAGAATGGAGGAAGGAAGGACAGTATAGAGGGAAAAGAGGGGTGGGAGGGGTGGGAGGAAGGGAAAAAATAACAGAATGAATCAAACAACATTACCCTATGTAAATTTATGATTACACAAATGGTATGCCTTTACTCCATGTACAAACAGAGAAACAACATGTATCCCATTTGTTTACAATAAAAAAAGAAAAAAACAAACAGAAAACTGTTTAAATTGGATTGTCAAAATATATATTCAGTAATTTTAATATTGATATCAGAAGTATAAGAATCAATATATAGATTTTTTCCAATACTATCAAATGACATATGACTTAGGAAGTGAAATCAGAGCTAAGTGCATTGTTGTAGAAATATGTCTATCACATTTAAAGTTATAACATATATAAATTCTCAAATATTGCCCACTCACAACTTTTAATAATTCTACTTTAATATGTAGCTGCTAGTTCAGATATATGGTTTTAGTATAGTTATTTACTTAAACAACAAAAACTTTATTAATTATAGAGGTTTGAAGTGAGCCAGGAAGATATTCAGGTTGATTTCTTTTTATATGTTCTTATAGTGAATGTTAAAATCCTCTAAAGTTAAGCAAAAATGAAATTTGCAATCTTTGAAATACGAAAACTAAGGGCTATGATACTACCAAACATTTATTTGAACTTAATATTATATTCCACAGCCTTATTTTTTTAAATTTAAGATTATAATCCCACAGATTTTGATTGCTATATACTCCACTGTTTGGGACATTTCTAAAGAGTAAAATTTTAGAGAAGTGGGAATATATTCAGGTCATTTCTTTATGAACTAAAACACATTAGGTATAGAATGAGGCAATCTATAAGCTTAATTTCTATTAGTAGAACCAACTGTGGTAAGGTAAATTGACCCAATGTTTTATAAAGAGTAGGTTTATTTTAAAATATATTCTCTAATTCAGACAAAACTGTTGAATGTCTACTCTTTGTTTAAGACCCTATATCAGGCATTGAAGTGGATCAAATATAATAGGTGAGAAACAAAATTACAATTGATTACAAACTCTTGCCTATGTGTATGCTGTGATAGTTCAACAGTGTAATGGGAGAACAGATGTGGGAGAGATCAAAATGATAATAGAAATATCTGGAGAATTTCCTTGGGGAACAAAGGCAGCACCTTGCACATATCTCACAGGAAAAGGAGGTTTTGAGAAGATGAAAACCAAAAGCAAAAGTCTGTAGGCAGGTCTGCTCTTAATTCTGAAGTTTCTCCACTGTATCCATAAGAAATCTGTTCTCCTGCAATTTCAACCCATGATCCATGGATATTTCTTCTCTCTCTGGGATCGCACACACTAAAACTATTCACTGCTTTAAAAGAAAATCTTTAATAATTCTGATTATGTCTCTGAGCCTTCTTTAGGAATCTCTATTCCTTCTTCAATTACAATTTTAAGTGTTTCTTAACTGTCAAGATTATTAATCACTTTATCATCTTGATTGTTTTCCTCTAAATCAATTCCAGATTTATCAAACTATTCCAAAGGGCTTTTTAAAAGCCTTTTTAAAGATGTCAACACAAAACTGGACTGCAGAGTCTCCTGTTTCCAGATATAAATTTAACAATTTTAAAATGATACATCTGTTGCAACCAGAGAAAAGTTGAAAATTCTGGGGGTTTTGTGTCTAACTTCAAATTTCCTAGAAATATTATTGAGGGAAAGATAAATTGAATAAATTTTAAGGATTCTCACTGATACTGTCAATGTTGAGAGAAATGTATTATAAGGTGAGTAAGCAGCAAGGGAGGAGAAGAGGGTAAAGCATTGAGTAGAAGCCATGGGATTTTCTTCAGGCTCTTAGAAGCTCAACAGAAAATATTGTTTATAGATCACCATTATGCAGGGTTTTATTACAAAGTAGAGGAATAATCTAAAACCTGAACTCATTGCCTCTTAAAAATGCAACATTCCTTGGACAAGATAATACTTACCCTTTGAAGGATGGACAAGGACATTAACACAATATTAACAAGAACTCAACATTCAATTCTACGAAGAAGGCTACTAAAGCTCCAGATCTCACACATACTTCAAACTTCAGAAAGGGGGATAAAACATGGTCCCCAGTCTTTGAAGTTAAACCAATTTTATATACAATGCTAAGTCTGCCAAAAAGAATTCAACAACCAAAACACTGAGACTGTCTGATAAAGCTGCCCTCGTTAAACATGAGCAAGCTGGGGAAGAAGAGGATTACAAAAGACGACCAAGAAAGAACAGATAAACATTAGAGGAAGAGAAGGAAGAAGAGAAGAATAAGAACAAAGCATGAAAAGTGAAAAACTCTATGTAGAAGAAAATATTCAGGTAAAGAAAAGTCCCCAAAAGTGCATTGACTCATGGAAGAATAGAATATGAATCAGAATCCAATTAAACCATGAACTTGAGGAGCAGATGACAAGGCAACTATACAAATGGTTAAAGAGCATGAAAATTTAGAACTAACCAAGATTTAGAATCAGCAATGAACAGAATTGACACGGCTGAAAGTTTATTAATATGTCGAGTAAAAACAAGATGTCAACAAATGCAGAAGATGAAAAGGGGATTAAAATAATTAGCTAAAACACAATGTATATGAAGAGCAATGGTAAGCCAATCTAGGTATACCTAGAGGTCTGAAGAATTTCCCTGCAAAATATATCGAAATATGTAAATCAACTGGGCACCCTGCAAAACAAGAAAAACAAATGTAGAATTATCTGTGTAAACCTATTCCAGCTAAACTTTTGCACTTCAAAGATCAAGAGAGAGTTCTTCAGTTATTCCACAGGAGAAAAGTCACTAAAAAGGAGAGAAAATATTCATAGCCAGAAGTCAGTGAAATTCTAAAAAGTTCTGAACTTAAAAATATATAAACACAAGTTTTATTCCAAGACTACTTGCCCTTCAGGTAAATAAAATTACTTCCACACATTTATGAATTTATCCTTTTGTTTATTCATCTTTTTTCTAGTTACCTATTCTTTATTTTAAGTGACATTCACCTGAGGCTAAAATGATTATTCCGAGTTGTGGGGGCAAGTTAATCTCTATGCTTTTTCCTTTTCTCTCTGTATTATTTGAGTACTTTTAAATCAGCATACATCTTCAAACAAAAATTGATAGCACCCTATATCTAGTCTTTAGAATGTGGGAAACAATTCTCTCCTACATCACTCTCAGTTCTATATTCCTCAAAATGTGGCTAAAGAGGACCTAAGATTGTGAGGTTGCCTGGCCACATTGTTGCTCTATTTTAAGCTAACACTAGACAGGAATGTCTACAACCCAATGGCAAGCTCTCTGTCTGTCACCTGGCCGCATGAGGACTTCAGAGAGAAAAGACTGCTGCCTTCTGTAGATAGAAGAGGTGAGGCTAAGACTTCCAGAGGGCACATAGTCCTGCTGACACACCAATTTCGCTTAGCCAAACTGATTTCGGATTTCTGATGTATGTGAAAGAATACATTTCTGATGTTTTGAGTCACTAAGTTTGTGGAAATCTTTACCTCAGGAAACTAATGTAGAAAGAAATGCCTGCTGCTTCATTTTTGCCTTTCAAACACTGGAAAAGTTCTACTCTGTCCAGCTTCAACCTGAAACCTTACAAGAAAAAGAGATTCTGGGAAAACAAGTTCTAACTTAGTCTAGTTATTATAATAGGTAAACTAACACATTAGCAGCCTACTGAGGCAACCAGAGGAAGGAAGAATTATGGTGAGAAACTAATGAATGAAGAATAAAGTTAATTATTTAATGTCACTTAATTATTATACATTATATACTATATCAGACAGTGTTCTAAGAATATTTCAGTTCCCTTAATCCCCATTGCAACGTTGGCATTTAAAAAATATTTTTCATTTGCAATTGACATAGCAATTGCACATATTTATGGGTTATGGTGTGACATTTCAATACATGCATACAATGTGCAATGAGCAGGCATACTCTCACCTCAGACGTTAATCATTTCATTTCTTTGTGTTGGGAACGTTCAA
This sequence comes from Sciurus vulgaris, assembly GCF_902686455.1. Taxonomy (NCBI): domain Eukaryota; kingdom Metazoa; phylum Chordata; class Mammalia; order Rodentia; family Sciuridae; genus Sciurus; species Sciurus vulgaris. Next base: position 30,650,632 of record NC_136468.1, read on the forward strand.
TCTCCTCTCTATTTGCTATTTTGTAATATTCAATTAATTCTTGTCAGTTATAGTTATCCTAATGGGTAGGTATTATTTTTATCCAAATTTTACAAGCAGGCAACTGAGATGCACAAAAGTTAAGTAATTGTTTAAGATCATACGACTAATAAATGGTGGAACTAGGATTTGAAGCCATGCAGCCTGACTCCTTTGCATGCTTTGACCACTACACTATACAGTAGAGAATCTTTATCTATTATACTATAAAACAATTACACAAAACTTAGTTGCTTCATATCACCACCATATTTATTCTATCACATGTTTTCCTGGGTCGGAGATTCAAGCAGGGATCCACTGGGGAGTCTGGTAATACCAACTGAGGTCAACTTGTAACTTTCAGCTGAACTGGGGAGGAGTTCGAAGTGGTTTCACTCACATGTCTGACACATTGGCAGGGACAGCTGAAAAGCTGGCAATGAGGGCATGGTTGACTGCAGTGTCTCCACAAGACCATGTAAGCTGACAGTCCCAGGGTAGTCAAACTGTTTATGCAGAACCAGAGCTCCCAGAGAGAACATTCCAAAAGAAAGTCAGGGCAGCTTTGAGGATTTAAAGACTGAATCTTAGAAGTCCCCTTATCTACAATCTATTGGTCAAGCAACTAACAAAGGAATGACCAATTTCAAGGAGGGGATCTTTCCTTCTCAATGGAGAAGCAGCTTAGAATTTCAAACCAGTTTTAATCAACCATAGTATTTACTTGACTATGATCAAAAAATAGTTCCTTCAACTTTATGCCTCATGAGCTGCTTCTAATGACCTGTGAATACAAATCACTTGGACCATGTGTTAGGGGATTTAGAGTCCTGATTTAATGACCAAGTAAATAAGTGCTTTTAAGCAAATCATTCAAACTCTCTGTCTTGATTGTTTTCATTTATAAAATAGTTTTTAGGTTCTTTAATTAAGACGTGTCTTTTTTCTTGAAATATTGAGAATTTAGCCTAGAGAGAATATGTTGATCCTAAAGTTCTGAAGCAGACCATGGAGAGAGAGGACACTGCTCTCCGATCTTCCTGCTGTATGCAGCAAGAAGGTGGTTATGTATTGCATGGGCTGCATGAAGACCTGACTTAGGTCATCTCTACTTCTGTTTCAGCTTTGAAATTATCATGCCATCTGATACCTTTCATCATATCACACTACATTACTTTAGGGATAATCTCAAAATATCAGTAGATTAACACAATATAAATCTAGTCAATGGAAGAAAAGGGAAGATTTGCTCCACAAAGTCATCCTGGACAGAGACTCTTTACATTTTATAGTTCTGTCAACTTCTAGTCATTGGACTGAATTTTCTGAACCCACGTGACTGGCAGAGAGAGAGAGAAAGCAGGGAAGATCACTCAGCTGACCTTGATGGACCAACTGAAAGAGGAGGATAACCCTCTTCTGCATTTCACTGCAAGAGTTCAATGACATGGTAACACTTAAGGATGGGCAATGAGGTCTACCTGTGAGGCAAGAGCAAAAGAAATAGATTATGATGAATGTGCAGCTGTCTGGCACAGAGTATAATCTTTAAAACAGGAATACATCATGCTGTTTTGCAAATCAGATGAATTTTAGGATGAAAACAGAGAAGAAAAGTTTTTAAGTTTCTTGTGTGGAAAATGCATAATATCAAGTCCTAAACAGAGAACGTGAACAAATGAAACTCCCACTTCTTTAATCAGCACTATGGAAAAAAACACCTGTTTTTGTTTTGTTTTGTTTTGTTGTGTGTGCGTATGTATGTGTGCATGCGCATGTGTGAATGCAGAAGTTTAAATTATAAGTAGAAACATTTATATGATGTACTATACATCTTAAGTCACTCAGAACATGCTAAAGTTTCTGACAAATGTCCACCAATAAATTATCAGCCTTTGCTTTATGACCTAGTGTATAAAAGGAGTCCTGTTGGGAAGCTCCTATAACATCTGCCCACACTATGTTCTTTTTTATAGGCAATCCTCTTATGTCTCCACTTTGGTAGGCAGTGCCTTTACACACCATTTCAACAGAAACACATCATTGTGTTCTTGCAGTTTCCAAACAAGAATTACTCAAAGGTTTGGAAAGTGCTCTGTAATCAGAAACAATTCAAATTAAACAAATATGGATTTGCTTGTAAAATGACCCACTCTCTTTTCATCTTGTTCTTTAATGATTGTTATTATTTTCATGTCCAAGGCTAAATGTCCATTCAAGCTTAACCAGTTTCTCCTGACATTCATTTCAGTCTGTGATTTTACCCTCAGGATCTCAAATTAGTTAGCTGAAGTTACTTTTTAAAATTATTTAATATCTAGTTGAAAGCGAAAGTACAACACCTAGCAAGAACAGCTTATTGAAGTGTTTGGCTCTATTCTCATCTACTTTCAAAGAGATGGACTATACAGAAGCAGTGAATCTATACTACTACCCACTAGAGCTGGAATGTGGCTGACACTCTACCCTACCACCAACACATTTTCTGATCACTACATTATTTTGGGGAAAAAATTAAAAAGCAGCATTTTGTAGGCATTCCTGAATTTCTTTAGGGTTCATGCAGCAGTATATAATGTTTAATCAGAGAAATATTTTTCCCCTCAATTGATTATATACCAAAAATAAAGTCTCTATTTCTTGCTAGTGATGTTTTAAACAAACCTCTGATTTAACTGATCTCTTTAAATAAGTAAAGGTCTCAGGCCTGGGGCCTTTCACAAACCATAACCTTTTGTTATGGTTTAATTTTTTTTGTGTGTCTTTTCAATGCATTTATTTTGAAAAGTGCTATGCACTCCAAGTTATATCAGTGTCTATTTAAATGAGCCATATAAAGTTAATTTAAAGAAAATATTGAAAAAATAATATTAAAAGTAGACATGGATATAGCAAGTATGAAGGTAGAATGAGACTGAAGAACTTGGCAAACAGTATATAAGGAAATTATGCACTGCAGATCTGTTTATCACATCTGTAGTTATTGTTATCAAGAATAATACACAGAAAGGGGCAATAACTTCTTGGAAATCTGAACAAAGTGAGTGAACACCTCCATACTGTCATTTTCATCAAACTGAGGTTCAACAAGTTAAAAAGGGGGCAGGCAATACCATCAGAGATCATTTTCTTTGTACTAAAGATATTACGTTTATATATTGTATTATTCTTCTCAGGGTCCTTCTACGCTAAAGTAATTTACATGTTTAAAGCCAGATTTAATTTGTTATGATGTAAATTCAGCAGCTATTACTTGTGAAAAAATTGAAAAATGACTCAGATATGGGTGTTAGCTTTCCATTGTTGTAACAAATACATGAGATAAAGAATAAAAAGAAACCAAAAATAAAAAAATAAAAAAAAATACCTCAGATAAACCAAATTATAAAGAGATAATGTTTACTTGGGATCACAGTTTTGGGGGTATAAGTCCATGGTCATTTGGCCCCATTGCTCTTGGGCCTGTGGTGAGGCAGCCCATCATGGTGGGCAGAGTGTGGTAGAACAAAACCCTTGCCCCATGGCCAGGAAGCAACAAAAAGAAAAGAGGAGGAGGAGGAGAGGCTGGGGTTCTACCATCCTCTTGAAGACAATGTCCCCAGTGATCTGAAGATGACCCACAAAACTTCAACCTCAGAGTTTTCACCACAATAGCACCAAGATGTGGACTAAACCTTTAACACACAGGCCCGTGGAGGACCTTCCAGATCCAAACTCTAGCTGTATGACAGTAGTCATATTACAAGTGGTTCAAGAAGTTTTAATTTTTCTTGTTGCTCTTTTTGCATTCCTATAGCAGCTACAGATTCAAAGATATCTCAGTACCCTGTCTACATCCTAGGAAACAGGACAAGAAAGAAGCTAAAAGAAATAGATCTCCTTTATTTTAAGTGATATATCTTGATAAGGACTAATTTATATGGCCACATGTAAGCATAACAGAGACTGGTTGTCATGTGGTTCATTGAAAATTTCAGGGCTATACAAGAAAATAATGGATGTCAATGGGCAAAATGGAGTCTGTTTAAAGCTCCAAGGAATTTCTCAATCCACAGAAAAGATGAAATTATGTTTCATATAATTTTATCATTTCAGTACATTATGACACATTACTGTTCTACTGCCTACCAAATTAAACACAAATCCTTTGGGTTTGTGATATTCAACTCCTTTCACAGTTGTCCACAATATAAAAGTGTGGTAAAAATGTTTGAAGTGGCAACATATTAAAGCTTAAAAAAACTTTATAATGGGACTGGATTGATCTGGGTGAGTCTGCGAGCAAGATAGGAATTTCAGCATTTTTAAGAGCATGTTAGTTTAGGGTTTATTCCTTGAAGATTTTAACTGATGCTAAAACCTAGAAAGGTATTCTTATATTTTTAGCTTTGCTTAATGACCAGCAGGTCACAGAAGGTAAACTTAAGACTCCTACAGAATAGACAGACACTGACAAATGAAAATGAGGTTAAACAGAGTCATTATAAAAATCCCTCTGGTAAAACTTCAGCAAAAACAGAAGTTAAAGCCAGATGCTTCTGCTACTCAGCTCATCCAATTTAAGTCTACTCAATAATTGAGAAAGTTCTATACTGAGATTTCATAACAACTGCTCAAGGTTTTGGGAGTGGCAGGAGGCTTGATTAGCATTTGCCAATGCTGGGATGTTTTGTAGGAGGCCCCCAGTGTCTTACAATTTGAATTATGATAAGTCCCTGAAATCTGTCTTAGATATAAGCCTTAAGTGATAATCATCAGACTGTCAATGAGAAAACAAGTTCAGTATCTAGAACTGTTATGGCATGTGACAGAGAGTTTAGTGGGATCCCTCTCAGAAATTAACATAGATACCATTCCAATATAAAAGTGAAAATAATGATTAACAAATAAAGTAATGTGATTACTGATTCCTCAAATGATAAAGGATATAAGAATTCAGTTTTGGGCTGGGGATACAGCTCAGTTTGTAGAGTGCTTGCCTTGCAAGCACAAGGCCCTGGATTCAATCCCCAGCACTGAAAAAAAAAAAAAAAAAAAAAAGAATTTATTTTATTTCAGGATAGAACAAGTTCTTATTCAAACATATATGACCTAACACCATTTCTCCTTCAAATCTTAGAACATTGTTTAAATGTGAAGAATTGCTTTCTATCTATACCTAAAAATTAGTGGACATGAGGATGTCAGCTTAATTGTTATGAGGTATGGTTCTAAACAAAACAGAGTGAAGTGCTGAAATGTAATTCTCTGTTGTAAGCATTCCATTTAGTTTGCTTCTGATAATTAAATCTAAGGCACTGCGGGGGGGCGGGGGGGGGGGGAAACAGTAGGTAGAAGCTATGTCTTTGCTTCCAGACTACTTACTTGGCAATTTTGTCTTCTTTTGATTCTCTTTTCTTCCCAATCATTCAAGCATATTATTTCCTTATATTCTCTTCTCCCTTGTCCTTCTACCTTTTCCCCTTCTTCTAGTGTCTAGCCTGAGCCTGCTCCATACTAGTCTTATTCTCATGGAAGGATCTTATAAATAATAGCAATAATACACTTTATATTCAACTTTGGAAAGAAAATCTGACTAGATAGGGTACTGGATATTTAATTTTTCATTCCCACCCTCTCCCACCAATAGTACCCTGGTTTTCTATGATAGAGTTCACTTCATACTCATACCTAGTCATGTAATTTTGACTTGGGTGAGCAATATGATCATTTTTGTCATCTGCAGTTAAGTGTCTATGGGAGGTCAGGTTTTTAATGGAAATCTACTTAAAAATCACTGTGGAGACTGGTTCTTGCTTCTAAGTTCATTGCTGTTTCTGGACATATAGTGGGATGATACCCTACTAAATCCATTTGCCCAATAACTGGGAGATATTGTTAAGTCACAAATTTATGTGACATACCTAACCTAACTTCATGTTTAGCCTGGTCCACCTCAACTATGCTCGGAACATATACATTAACCTAGAATTGGGCAAAGTCATCTAACATTAAGCTAATTATATAGCATGTTGAATATCTCATGTAATTTATTTGATTCTATACTGAAAGCAAAACTTGAATAGTTATATAGATATTCTTTCATGCCATTATAAAGTTAAAAAATCCAAAGTAAACTATCTTTAGACAGGGATTATTTGTAGACTAAAAAATCTGAAGAAAGAAAATAATTTGAGCTTAAAGCTTTAAATTCCTAACTTAAGTCTAGGGAATAAATCCCTATATTTCTTTTAAAAATATCCTTATGTCCTGTAGCCAAAGGGTTCAGATATTTTAAATGAAGCCCTAAAACCAATTAGCTACCTGTAGGTAGCTAAATTATAATTTACATAAAATTTAGAGCCACAGATTCTCTTATGTTAAGATACAGAATTGATTTGGGGAAAAAAAAAAATAAGAACGATGTTAATCATAATGAGAGCATCTGTGCATGTTCCAGAGAAACCAGGGGCCTGAGCCTCCAAATTCTTCTGTGCCAACTTTGCCATAGCACTAAGGAGATCAGACTCCTCTTGCCTAAAGAAAGTATAACGACCTTTCCACAAGAACTGCCTTGTAGGGAAATTCTACTCCTGACCTACAACTACGTAAGAATCCAGGGTATTGGGCACAAAATATGGCCTGGGAGCAAGTTGCATACATGCTAATCGCAAGGTTGTGCCACTACACATCAACTAAAACCTAGGGATATTCATTGTAATGGATTCTAAGTTTTTGATATGTGTTAGAAGAGAAGTGATACAAGGATAAATTTGTTAATATGGCAAGATTAACCAGAAATTCTTTATTTAATATGTTAACTAAAGTATCTTGAAGTGGCTCTGTGGGTTTGGTTGCTTGGCTGAAATTTGGAATCAAAGATGGTCTATGCCTCTAGAAATTGAGATGATTACCTTGGAATTCTGTGGCAAAAGTTATCAAGTATAAAGAAAATGGAAATGTTGTGACTTCAGTATGTATGACCTCTTTACCCATCCTCTAATTATGTCCTCAAGGAAGGCCCAGAGTATCAAGGCTTTGAGAACTCCACTAATGAGGAACACGTCAACATTTTTGCAGACCTCTAATAGCTATTCTCTAGAGGCCAGGAGTAAGAATGCAAAATGCTACTATAATAATTTGTTAACCTGAATTCAATGTGGGAGATGCAATCTCATTGTAGTAAAAGCCAATTTTCAGGTCTTCTTTTCCAGAGTCAAAGTAAGTCTAGTTATTGTAATGGAAAACAGGCTAATTTAAACAGTAATGATCATTATTACTATCTTATTGATTATGGTGATCCCAGGTCTGAAATAGATGAACAGCCTATAAAAGTAGTACTTTATTTGAATAATCAGATCAGCTCTCAGTACCATGAACAGAAATAATTTATGTCACCTCAGTAGAGTCCTGGTTCCTCAAATTCCCAGACTTAAGCCAGTTTACAAACATAAATCCCCTGGGTCTTCCTGGGGAGGAACCTTCCTATATCGCCAAAATGCATCTAGTAATACTTCTTCCTAGCTTTCCTCAGAAGGGCTATGGGTATTGAGTAAAGTTAATATGCACTGAAGAAACAAAAACATCCAGGCTTTGAAAGAACTGTTGAACTCTGACTCTAAGCTAAATATAGTTTGGGGGACAAAACTTCACATATAGAAGGCTTATGAAAGTTGAGGGATAATGTTTTGGTTCATGTCCATCTGATAGTGGCTCTATTAGGTCTTCTACCTGTCCCATAATAATTTTACCACTCCAGAAAGTAGATTTGAAATAGACATATTTAACAATTGGCAGAAGCCCCAGTCCATGAAGTAAGGGTTATTAGATTACGAAAGGCCAATTAGAATCTTCTAGAAGTGGAAATGATCTGAATTAGGATAAATCTAAAGGAATGGTGACTCTAATTTCAATGACTATTCTAGACATGGACTACCAAGTGTGTGAACACTTTCCCTCTTTATTTGTTGGTAAAGATCACCAGGAATGATTTACTTTTGACTCTGTATTCTTCTGTAATTGCTATAATTTGGATATAAAGTATCCCTCAAAAGTTCATATGGTCAAGGCTTGGTCCCCAGGGTGGCACTATTGGAAATAGCAGAACCCTTAAGAGGTGGGGCCTGCTCAGAAGTCTTCAGATCACTGGGGGTGTGCCCCTAAAGGGGATAATGGAAACTACTTCCTTCTTCCTCTCTTTCACTTCCCAGTAATGAGGTAAATAATTTTGCTATACTATGTGTTCCCCCACCAAAGACCTAAAAGCAACATGTTCACCCAATCATGGACCAGAACCTCAAAAACTGTGAGCCAAAATAAACCTTTACCTTATTAAATTACACTAAAAGAAAGATGAGTTTTGTTATGGTTTGGATGTGAGTTGTCCCCCAAAAACTCACATGTGAGACAGTGCAAGAAAGTTCAGGGGGAAAATGATTAAAGTATAAACCTAATCAGTAGATTAATCCCTGATTAAATTAACTGAGTTATAACTGGAGGCAGGTGGGGTGTGGCTGGAGGAAGTGGTTAATTGGGGGCATGGCTATGGGGTATATATTTTATAACTGGAGAGTGCAGTCTGTCTGTGTGTCTATCTGTTTATTTCTCTCTCTCTCTCTCTCTCTCTCTGCTTTCTAATCACCATGTGAGCTGCTTCCCTCCACCATACTCTTCTGCCATGATGTTCTGCCTCACCTCAAGCCCCTAGGAATGGAGCCAGTGTTCTATGGACTAGGACCTCTGAAACAGGAGCCCTCAAATAAACGTTTTCTCCTCTACAGTTGTTCTGGTTGGGTCTTTAAGTCACAGTGGCAAAAAAGTTGACTAAAACAACTTACATGGTGATATTTTAGTTTTCAAGCAGTATGATGACCTCTCCATCCCACAGGACATGAGGCTCGGCTAGTACAATGATATTACACCAATTGTACCTTCCTGGTGAGCTGATAAGCAAAAATAGAAACATTGATATGACACATGTGAACCAGAAGGTGGGACAGAACCCCCATTAAAATTCAGAAATTTTAAAAAACACCTCAATGAAATCTCTAGGCATTTAGTATTCTGAGGCATGTTGAAATAGCCCTTACAATGAAAAGTCTCTCTACCACTGTGAGAAAGGCCAGGTGGCTTCTTTGTCATCTAGAGGCATCACATAGTTTATCTGGATGTGCTACTCAAAACCATTTACTGAGAAACATGTAAGGCTGCAAGTTTTGAGTGGACCCAAAGCAAAAGATATCTCTGCAAAAGGCTTCTGTGCATGTTGCTTTACCTCTTGGGTCATATGACTCAGTAAATTCAGCAGTGTTCAAAGTGCTCTGTCAGGTAAGTATGGTGCATGGAATCTTAGACCAGTTCCTTCAGGTAAAATACAATACAAATATCCTCTTCATATTGTCAGTGAAACCATATAGGTTAAATGTGTGAACATTAGCCTATACTTTCTGAGCTGCTCTCGGGAGTTGTCTAACCCCTGAGGTGTGAAGTTGTGTGGGCAAAGCAATAATCTCTCCTTAGGAAAAAGTACTATAAATGACATCAAGATTGAGCAGATAGATCCTCAGGCAGAAAAACAAGCAAATGGCTCAGACTCTTACAACTCCTACTAGAGCTACTTCTCCTCTTTCTCAATCTACACCAATCATCTCCGGAGAAATTCACTATGATCAGTTGAATGAAGAAGAAAAAAATATGAAGATTCTGCACAACCTCCTCCCCACCTGAAAGTAAAGATGTGCAATACTATAACCCCATTTCAGGGGTGGCCATGAAGGACACTGGCAAACGAAATGCACTCAACAGGCAAGACATAAACCCAGTGCAGTGGCATTCGTCCATAATCCCAGCTTCTTAGGAGGCTGAGGTAGGAAGATCATGAGTTCAAAGCCAGCCTCAGCAACTTAACAAGGTCTTGAGCAACTCATCAAGGCCCTGTCTCTACATAAAATATAATAAAAAGGCTAGGGGTGTGACTCAGCAGTTAAGTGCTCCTGAGTTCGATCCTCGGTTTAAAAAAAATAGGTAGGATGTAGAATAGTGCTCCTGATTTTTAATTTTGCCTGGAAAAAATTTTTTTCTAATGTGGAGACCTATATTGATTCAAGGGCAATGGGAATGCTTGGCTAGATGTCAAAAATTTAGAAGGAAAACAATTAGAAAACTGATGCCAAGAAGTTTTAGGAATGAGATATGTGGCCACTATGAAAGGACACAGAATTTAAGCATTGTTATATCACATATAATTACTCACTAATAAGTAACATCAACAAAAAGAAACTAAATGTTCAAATAGACCAAATAGCCTTCTGTGGCTGCCAATTACCCTCCATCTACAGCCACTCCATACTTGGCAATGTGCTCATGCACAAAAAGGTGGTGGCAGCAAGGATAGAGGTTTTGTTTCCACCCACTTTCATGTACTTCCACTTACCAAGGATTCACTGCTTCTGAGTGTCCAGCCTGCCAATATCAGAAACCAACACTCCTCCTTTGAAAAAGGAACATTTTGTTTTTGTTATAAAAAAATACTCATTCTGTATATGCATTGTCCTTCTGTATCTGTAATACTTCTGAGAAAATTCCATCTTTGCTTTAAAAAAAAAAATCTGTTTCAGGCTATTCTATACAGCATTGTTTCTAACCAAGGAAATTATTTCAGAACAAACTTCATCAATGGGCAGATACTAATAAAATTCACTGAGCTGGCCTGACACTATGGTATAATAGCCTTCTGAAGATTCGATTACAGTGCCAATACATTGAGATGTCTAATATCCTGGATCCAGAAGTCACTGCATACAAATAAGAGTAGTTCCTCTCACTCTTACCCAAAATATTACCCTGTAGTAAAGTTCTTTTCTTTTTGCACCAGAACTTTGGAATCAGTAGTTTAGTGGTTTTAGTTCTCAAGTGGCAAATGCTGTCACAAGGGGACCCACTCCTTCCATTGAACTGGAGACTGTGGCATGCCACTTTGTTATTTGCTGTCTCATGTTTCAGTTACACAGCTGAACCAACAGGCAAGAAAGTAAATAAAAAAGAACCAGATTATGGCATTAACTTGGATTATTAAAACTGTTGAGGAGAATTTGAACTTTTTGAACTTTTGTTATATAATAAAATAGGTATAGATGTAGAAGATCTTTGGGATATTGGTCAATTTTGATTATCAAGAAAGCAGATGCCAATACAGAGTTATAAATACAAAAGAATTTGCTGGAGAAAAATTAAGATTAAAAGAAAGCAGGATTAGGTAGGAAAAGTCTTCAGACCACAATGCAGACCTGACACGTGTGAAAAAAAGAGGTAAGGAGGGACGATTGGTGACTATTAGGCAGCTTGAAAAAGTCTAGGTTAGCCCAACAAGGATCTTGAGCCGAAGAGCGCTCATAGAGAAGTTTCACATTAGGCCAAAACATTCCCTAGTATTCACAGAATGCTCAGTTGCTGAATGGGGATTCTCTGGAAGATCATGTTCCCAATCTGACTGATGGATCGTGGAGGTTGTCAGTAACTGCACTCTTTTGGGCATGTTGTATTCTTGAGATCAGTGGTGCACCCTATGACCACAGCAGTCCACCCATACATTGTGCGCATCTACTTTTTGAAATGTCAAGAGATGCTCCTCCATGGTTCTTTTAGACCTCTCACACTGACTGGATACTCACTAGTAGGATGAACTGTGACCTCCATTTATGAAATTGGTCTTAGGTCTGCAACTGACACACGTTGTCTTTTCCCCACCCAATGTTTTATAAATTCCTTTCATCATTAGCCATTGTATTAGTCAGGGTTCTCTAGAGGAATAGAATCAACAGGAAGTATAATTATAAAAAGGGGATTTATTAGATTGGCTTACACAACCAGAAGCTGGATAGTCCACAATGGTTGTCTGCAGGCTAGAAAGCTGGAAGAACCAGTAGCTATACAGTTCAAGAGGCGGAAGCCCCAGAACAAGAAGGATTACCAGTGCTACCCTAGCCCGAGACCAAGGCTTCTGGAAACTACCTGGAGAATCACTGGTAGAGTCCACTTTGAAAGAGTTGAGGAGCGAGAGTCCAATATCCTCAGATGACTGAAGCAGCAATCAAGCACCCATTCAAGGAGAGTCGCACTTGCATCTGCCTCTGCTTCCTTGTTCTTCCAAGTGTTATTCCATTCAAGCCACCATCCCATTGGGCAGCGCTGCCCACACTTAGGGTGGGTCTCCACTTTAGTTCACTATCCCACATTCCAGTCACTCCTAGACACACCCACACGGACACACCCAGAAGCCTCTTAATCATCGGCATCTCTTAATATAATCAAGTTGACAATTCAAATTAACCATTACAGCCATTATCTTATTCCTTCTTCCTAACTTACCTGGTAATGTTATCCATAACCTCAGTCCTAAGTGGTCTGATTTAGTAGTCATCATATACTTTTCAGGCACAGATTATTCTGCCTGTCCATTCATGATACACCTAGGCAAAAGGTATCCAAGTTAATGACCCACAATTATTCCTACCTGTCTGTATTGTTTAACTACAGTTCTAATTCCCCCTTACTGGTAAAAATTATCCCTATGAAGATGATGACTATCCTTCTCTCCTACTTGTCAGTAGACATAAGTAATCCAAATCTGAGGGTAGTCACCAAGACCACAGTTCAATGGAAATTTTGTTGTTGATTCTAGAAGGACAGGGTATTCTTCAGAGACCAGGATCTCTAACCTTGTAGAGTCCAGAAATGTAGAGCCAGAAGACACAAAGACCCTCAGCCTTCATTGTGAGTGGTAGTAAGTACAGTCGCCCTGCTTTCGTTCCTTGGTTTTCAGACCTACATATGTTCATCATTTAACTCTAAATACTAAAAGAAAACAACAGGACCCCTAGTACAACCACTATGGAAATCAGTAATGATGTACCTCAAAAGACTAGGCATGGAACCACCACATTATACCACTCCTCATTATTTATTCTAAAGTATCAACTCATCCTGCTATAGTGGTACATGCATACCCATGTTTATAGCAGCACAGTTCACAACAGCTAAACTTTGGAACCAGCCCAGATGTCCATCAAAGGAGAATAGATTAAAAAAATGTGTGTGTGTGTGTGTGTGTGTGTGTGTGTGTGTGTGTATAATAGAGTTTTATTCAGCCATAAAAAAATGAAATGATGGACCACTGGTTGGTTAGTCATGGATCAAGCTGGTGGCTGAGCCAGGCCGCCTACATCCAGAGGTAAGCGGTGGGCAGACAACCCGCCCAGCCAGCAGGCCAAGGACAGACATCATAACTGAGCGACTCAGCCTGACCCCTGTACCTAGGTCCGTGCCATCACTGGTTGGTCGCAGTCACAGAGCGAGCTGGTGGCGAGTCAGGCCGCTTGTATCCCAGAGGTAGCAGGCAGGCACCCAACCCGCCTGCCTTGCAGAGCTGGGCGCGAGTAGCCAACCCGCCGAACCACCAGGCCAAATACAGATGCAACCACTGAACAACCCTGCCCGACCACCATGCTGAGGTTTGTCGCCATCACAGAGTTAGCCAGAGGCTTCTTTATAGGCTGGTGCAGTCATTTTGAATTACTCCTGAGGGTGTGGCCATCATCATTGGAAGGGCAGCTCCCTTCCTGAGATACTTATAGGAGGCTAGAGGACCTTTGACAAGACCCAGGAGCCAAGAAGAGAAGGTATTGAGAGACTCGGGACCAACTCAGAGTCACCAGGAATATACCCCACCTGAAGGCCACCACCCATAGAAGGCCAGCTTCCTAGTGGAGCACCGCATTATCAAGTTCCTCCAAGACTTCAGGCTACTGAAGGCTAAGAGGTGAGTTATTGGAAATCTACAGAGACAATAATAGTCAATACAGGGAATCTGCAATATCCCAGAGTTTCACTACTAGAGGGGTAGATACCTGAACAATATGAGAAAACAAGGGAAAAAAATGTCCCAAACAAACCTAGATGGTATAGCAATAAAATCCAATGACACCATGGCAGAGAAATGTCAGAAAGGGAGTTCAGAATGTACATAATCAAAACGATAAGGGAATCAAACGAGGAGATGAAAGGGCAAATGCAGGCATTGAATGGTCGCACCAATCGACCGTTAAAAGAGCAAATACAGGAAGCAAAGAATCATTTCAATAAAGAGTTAGAGATATTGAAAAAAAAAAAACAACAGAAATCCTTGAAATGAAGGAAACAATGAACCAAATTAAAAACTCCATAGAAAGTATAACCAATAGGATAGAACACCTGGAAGACAGAACCTCAGATATTGAAGACAAAATATTTAATCTTGAAAACAAAGTTGACCAAACAGAGAAGAGGGTAAGAAATCATAAACAGAATCTATAAGAACTATGGGATATCATGAAAAGGCCGAATTTAAGAATTATTGGGATTGAGGAAGGCATAGAGAAACAAACCAAAGGAATGAACAATCTATTCAATGAAATAATATCAGAAAATTTCCCAAATCTGAAGAATGAAATGGAAAATCAAGTACATGAGTCTTATAGGACTCCAAATACACAAAATTACAGACCCACAGCAAGGCACATTATAATGAAAGTACCTAACATACAAAATAAAGACAGAATTTTAAAGGCTGCGAGAGAAAAGATCCAATTACTTTCAGGGGGAAACCAATAAGGATATCAGCAGATTTTTCAATCCAGACCCTAAAAGCTAGAGGGCCTGGAACAACATTTTTCAAGCCCTGAAAGAAAATGGATGCCAACCAAGAATTTTATACACAGCAAAACTTACCTTCAGATTTGATGATGAAACAAAATCCTTCCATGATAAACAAAAGCTAAAAGAATTTACAAAAAGAAAGCCGGCATTACAGAACATTCTCAGCAACATATTCCATGAGGAAGAGATGAAAAACAACAATGTAAATCAGCAAAGGAAGGAACTACCCTAAAGGAACAACCAAATAAAGGAGAATTCAGTCGTGTCAAAAAAAAAAAAAAAATGAGCCAAATGACTGGGAATACAAATCATATCTCAATAATAACCCTGAATGTTAATGGCCTCAACTCATCAATCAAAAGACATAGACTGGCAGATTGGATTAAAAAGAAAGATCCAACAATTTGCTGCCTGCAAGAGACTAATTTCATAGAGATTCCCATAGACTAAAGGTGAAAGGATGGGGAAAACATACCATGCACATGGACACAGCAAAACAGCCGGAGTTTCCATCCTCATATCAGATAATGTGGACGTCAAACCAAAGTTAGTCAGAAGGGATAAAGAAGGACATTTCATACTGCTTAAGGGAAGCATAAATCAGCAAGACATAACAATCATAAATATCTATGCCCCAAACAGTGGCTCATCCATATATGTCCTTCTCAATGCCAGAAATCAAATAGACCACATCACAATAATACTAGGTGATTTTAATACACCTCTCTCACCATTGGACAAATCTTCCAAACAAAAATTGAACAAAGAAACCATAGATCTCAAAAACACAATCAATAACTTAGACTTAATGGACATTTATAGACTATACCACCCAACAAAGAGCAAATACAATTTCTTCTCAGCAGCACATGGATCCTTCACTAAAATAGACCATATATTATGCCACAAAACTGTTAGCAAACAAGAAGATAGAGATAGTACCTTGTATTCTATCAGATCATAATGGATTGAAATTAGAAATAGATGACAGAGTAAAATAAAGAAACTACTCCAACACCTGGAGATTAAATAATATGCTATCGTATGATGAATGGATAACAGATGATATCAGGAAGGAAATTAAAAGGTAAATTAGAGGTAAATGAGAACGAAGAAACAACATAACAAAATCTCTGGGACACTATGAAAGCAGTTCTTAGAGGAAAATTTATTTCATGGAGCGCATTCAATAAAAGAAGAAAAAATAAACAAATAAATGACCTAACACTACAGCTCAAAGCCCTAGATAAAGAAGAACAGAGCAACACCAAAAGTAGTAGAAGACAGGAAATAGTTTAAATCAGAGTGGAAATCAATGAAATTGAAACAAAAGAAACAATCAAAAAAATTGACAAAATAAATAGTTGGTTCTTTGAAAAAATAAACAAAATTGATAAACCCTTAGCCACACTAACAAAGACAAGAAAAGAGAAAACCCAAATTACTAAAATTTGGAATGAACAAGGAAATATCACAACAGACACGAGTGAAATACAAAACATAATTAGAAGCTATTTTGAAAATCTATACTCCAACACAATAGAAAATCTTGAAGACATCAACAGGTTTCTAGAGACATGTGAATTAACTTAACTGATCAAGGAGGACATACACAATATAAATAGATCAGTTTCAAGCAATGAAATAGAAGAGGTCATCAAAAGCCTACCAACAAAGAAAAGTCCGGGACCAGATGGGTTCTCAGCCGAGTTCTATAAAACCTTTAAAGTAGAGCTTATTCCAATACTTCTCAAAGTATTTCATGAAATACAAGAGGGAGGGACCATCCCAAACTCATTCTATGAAGCCAATATCACCCTGATAACTAACCCAGACAGAGACACATCGAGGAAAGAAAATTTCAGACCAATATCCTTAATGAACATTGATGCAAAAATTCTCAACAAATTTTAGCAAATCACATACAAAAATATATGAAAGATTGGGAATCAATCTAACAAAAGAGGTGAAAGACCCTACAATGAGAACTACAGAACACTAAAGTCAGAGATTAAAGAAAACCTTAGAAGATGGAAAGATCTCCCATGTTCTTGGATAGGCAGAATTAATATTGTCAAAATGGCCATACTACCAAAAGTGCTATACAGATTCAATGCAATTCCAATTAAAATCCCAATGACATGCCTTACAGAAATATAGCAAGGAATCATGAAATTCATCTGGAAGCATAAGAAACCCAGAATAGCTAAAGCAATCCTTAGCAGGAAAAATGAAACAGGGGGTATCGCAATATCAGACCTTCAACTACACTACAAAAACGGCATGATATTTGCACCAAAATAGGCAGGTAGATCAATGGTACAGAATAGAGGACATGGACACAAACCCAAATAAATACAATTTTCTCATGCTAGACAAAGGTGCCAAAAATATGCAATGGAGAAAAGATAGCCTCTTCAACAAATGGTGCTGGGAAAACTGGAAATCCATATGCAACAGAATGAAACTAAACCCCTATCTCTCACCATGCACAAAAATCAACTCACAATTAATCAAGGACCTTGAAATCAGACCAGAGACCCTGCATCTTATAGAAGAAAAAGTAGGTTCAAATCTTCACCTTGTTGGCTTAGGCTCAGACTTCCTTAACAGGACTCCCATAGCACAAGAAATAAAAGCAAGAATCACTAACTGGGATAGATTCAAACTAAATAGCTTTCTCTCAGCAAAGGAAACTATCAGCAATGGGAAGAGAGAGCCTACAGAGTGGGAGAATATCTTTGCCACTCATACTTCAGATAGAGCACTAATTTCCAGAATATATGAAGAACTTGAAAAACTCTACACAAAAAATACAAATAACCCAATCAACAAATGGGCTAAGGATATGAACAGACGCCTCACAGAAGAAGATGTACAAGCAATCAACAAACATGAAAAAATGTTCAACATCTCTAGTAATAAGAGAAATGCAAATCAAAACCACCCTAAGATTCCATCTCACCCCAATTAGAATGGCAATTATCAAGAATACAAGCAACAATAGGTGTTGGAGAGGATGTGGGGAAAAAGGTACACTCATACATTGCTGGTGGGGTTGCAAATTGGTGCAGCCACTCTGGAAAGCAGTGTGGAGATTCTTTAGAAAACTTGGAATGGAACCACCATTTGACCCAGTTATCCCAGTCCTCGGCCTATACCCAAAGGACTTAAAATCAGCATACTACAGAGATGCAGCCACATCAATGTTCATAGCTGTTCATAGCTGTTCAAGAGCCAGATTTTGGAACCAAACTAGATGCCCCTCAATTGGTGAATGAATAAAGAAACTGTGATATATATATATCACATATCATATATATATATACACCATGGAATATTACTCAGCTATAAAGAATAATAAAATTATGGCATTTGCTGGCAAATGGATGCAGTTGGAAAATATCATGCTAAGTGAGATAAGCCAATCTCAAAAAACCAAAAGACGAATGATCTCACTGATAAGTGCATGATGACACATATAGAAGGTGGGAAGGAGGCAGGAATGGAGGAAGGAGGGACTCTATAGAGGGAAAAGAGAAAAAAATAACAGAGGGGGGAGAAAAAAATAACAGAATGAATCAAGAACTATTACCCTAAGTAAATGTATAATTAAACAAATGGTATGCCTCTACTTCATGTACAGAGAAAAAAGATGTAGCCCATCTGTTTACAATAAAAATAACTTCTAAAAAAATGAAATTATGGCTTTTGCAGGAAAATTCATGGAACTGAAAGCATTATTTTAAGTGAAATAAGCCAAACTCAGAAGGTCACGGGTCCTATGTTTTCTTTCATATGTGGAAACTAAAGGGGAAAAAGAAAAAGAAAGGTTTAGGGGATCTCATGAAAATCAAAGAGAGATCAGTAGAGGACAGGTCCATAGGGTAGAAGTAGAAGAGAGATGGGGAATTGCAATGGGGTGATATTGGCCAAATTATATTGCTATATTGTGTTCATGAACAGATATGTAACAAAAAACCCTATCATTATATACAACTATAATGCACCAAGAAAAAAATGTGGGAAAAAATAATTCAGATTTGTTCTTCCTCCGAATAAATATCCCATGACAGTGTTACCAATTCACTTTAGTTTGCCTAAGATATTTTTTAGTTTTAGCCTTAAGCATCCTACATTCAAAAAAAAAAAAAAAAATCCTGCATTCTGGAAACATGTCAGGCCTCGGCAAATCCAAATGGCTGGACTCTTTATGTTCTTTCCTTACAGAAAACCTAAATCAGAATCACATTAATCAATCAGAGATGCCGTAAACACAAAATATAGGCTTGATGTCTTGATCTCTTTACCCCAAGTGGCACATGGGCCTCTATTATATTTTACCTCTTCTTGTCAAATGGTCTATTCTCTGAAATTAGGGATACTAGGAATGGTGACTACTTTCAACTGCTATTATTACTTTACCCCAGAGCAATGAGTGACTACTTATATTACCTTAATACAATCAACACAAGCTTCTGAAAACATTCTTTCCAGGGCAAATAAAAGTTGCACCAAACAGACTTATAATCTCTTCCTAAGCAGAGAAGTAGCTGGCAAGATTTTTGTTGTGTTGATTTTATTTTGCTGTTTTGTCAACTGTTTTTTTTTTTTTTTTTTTTTATGTTGACACAAGGAATATGGAAATCAAGCACAAAGAAAGTGATAGATTAAACTGAACTATCAGGAAAACATTGTGGGGGGTGGGGGGAGTAAAGAACTGAAAACAGTGCATAAGTTATAGACCTGAAGAAAAAGTGGGCAGCATGAACTACATGGAGAGTAAGATGAGATTTCTGTTATTCAACCGAATTTAGGGTGGAAAATGAATTTTTACTGGAGGATATAAAGGAGAATTTCAGACAAGGTTGGGTGCTTTCATGGTGGTATGTTGTAAATAGAAATTTCAGTAATAGAGAAGTCAGAACGATGAATAAATAGAAATTTCATAAATAGAAATTTCAGTAATAGAGAAGTCAGAACGATGTAATGTATTAGGAGGTGTCTGAATATAAGCTATGAGAAGCTATGACGATCCACCTGTTTTCCAAGAAAAGTCGGTCCTCCAGAAACTATCACAATTGCCTTAAAAGAATGTCAAAAAAATCCCTTCAGAGCACACAGTGGTAAATGGAGAAACAGGAATAATGTGATTGTGACAAGGTAGGCAGGTGTACAGCACTTCCAAACAGAGGAAGGGGCATGAGAAAAGACACTTTGATTTAGATTACTCTGGTCACTTTCAAATTTAAATTATTTCAGTAAAATGGAAATAATGGAAACCACAGTAGAGAACCACAATATTTGAAGAAGGTAGAAAAGATAATGGAGAAAAATATTCTGATTGATCGAGTAAAACAGAAAAAGAAAAACATAAACAATGGGTGCTCACTGGGCAGAGGATGTACCTCTACATATTTGGATGCAGCAGGCCTGGAAATAACTGAAGGAAGACAGAATTGTGAAAAAGAAAGGAGGAAACACAGGCATAGGGACAAGGCTGAGGGCAGGTGCTTGGGTGAAGAGCAGGTTTGTCTGTGGAGAACAGATGGTTTATGGTTATGGCGTTGGGAGACGGGAGGCAGTGAAGAAAGATGAGAAACCACAATCAGAAACATTTCCCCATCAGGCCAGCACAGAGGGCCTGGAAAGAAATGATCGATGGGGATAATAGATCTTCAAAACTGTGCTTAGTGTTAAAGGAAGAGGGAATAAAAACAAACCTGAAGATTTCAGGAAAATACAGATTGCTTCACCTTGATTTGCCTTGTGAATTTCATCAGCTTTCAGTATTGTATTCCAGGCGTGCCTGTTACACCTGAGCACAATCATGCATTTTGGATTAGTGAAGATTGAACAATACATTTTATCATGACTTTGGCACTAAATTATTCTACGTACTCAGTAATCTCAATTATGAAACATAATTTTCAAGAATCTAGTTCAATAGCAAGGTATATGCACATTAGCAGAATCTTCAAAAGCATATACATTTAAATTCAAATTTTAAATATAAAAAAAATCAGTCTTAGGCTTGGAAAAATACAGAAAGAATTAAGAAGTGCCATTCTCTCTTTCTCATTGAGGACTATGAAATTAAAGTTTTAGAGACTTCCAACTAAAATGAAGCAAGCTGTTCTTAAACATTTTCCTTCTACTTCATTATTCTTATTTGCAATCTAACACTCAATATAGCCTTAACATACTTGGAATTTGCTTATTAATTTCCCTCATTTTGTTTATGAATTCCAAGAGAGGGCAGGAGGGCAGGAATACTCCTCAAACTTCTTCTACACAAATGTTGCACTTACTGACCACATTCAATTAATCAGTACTCAAACCTCACATCTGTGTGCATCATCCAAAAAAGAATACCTTAAAACTTGAAATAAATGTTCCATAAGAATGCCCAGTGCAAGATGGCCAAGTATTTCAAGATGTTTTTTCGGTATAAATTAGGTTTCTGGTTTTGCAGTATTTCCTCTTTTACTATTGCACATGACAAAAATAAACATAACTAGTCATCAGAGACTAGAATTTTTTACAAAATGAAAATTGCTTTGTTTCTATTACTGATGACCTTTCACCATTTGCTGGAACTGAATAGCAACTATTAAATACATTTTTTGATAACCTCTTTTAGGTGCAAGGAAACAACAAGCCCAATGAGATGGCATCAGATTATTCTAAGGATGCCCTGGAAAGCAAAGAAGCTTGGGAACCCATCTTAGCAACCATACTCTTATTCAGAAGTACATCACCTCCGGGCTGGGATGGCATCAAGTTCCACAAAGAACCAAAAAGTCAGCCAGTTTTCAGTCAGGATATTTCAAACTATGGCATAGGAATCCACCTCCTATTGACAGTCTCACACTGATAAGACCATCCAATATGAAATATCCCCATTAGTTTTAGTTTTGCACTAATTCATCTCAGGAACAGATGGCATATCTTGTGCCTCTACCATAGAAGCTTACTTCATTCAGAGCACCTATCCATGGCAGGATCTGTAGTATACTAAAATATAAGTTCATTTCCTTAGAAAGGTTCTGAAGAATGTGCTTGTTTACAATTCCTTCTGATGGTATAGGTGCTGTCTAAAGAACATATCAATTCTCAAATGTGAGTAAAATTAAGATAAGATGTTCATGTAAAATGCAGGTTTCAATCCATAGTGCCTAGATAGATACTTTGTATAGATCAAAAGGGAAGCCAGTACCTCCATTTAAAAAAAAATACATTCTGTGTTCTAATGAAGGTGGTAGAGATTATGCTTGAGAAATTTGGTATGGAGGATATTAAAGAATTGTTCTTTTCATTGTGCTCTGTGTTGTCCAGAGTTACTTTAAACTATTAAGAACCTTGCCTGGCCATATTTTCTTTAGTGTCTGCTTCACTTCAATATAGAATCAAGAAACCCATGGAATGAGAAGAGAACTAAATAGGGATAAAGGACAGTTTTAGATGTTACATAATACATCAAAATAAGGGGAAAAAATACTATCAGAGATGACACTACACAAAGCAACTGTAATTCCCTTCCACATCGTCAGATGCTAACAGAATGGAAGCCATTAAAAGGCCGGACTCAGATGGCGTTGGGAGCCTGATGAGATCATACTCCAGTGGCAGATGGTAGCAGGGAAAATAAAGCAAGGCAAGATTAAATGATACAGGAAATGAGGATGTTTATTGGGAAGGAACAGCATAATCTTTAACTAACCAATGAAAAATGAAGTTCAGCTAATTAATCCTATCTAAGCTTTCAGTATTATGAGTTATGATATTTTAGAAAAATCCTCAGTGCCACAGCTCACCTAAGATGAACTCCCCTCTGCTTCCCTCTATAAAGTAAGGATAATAAAATCCATTTTACAGGACTGTGGCAAAGAGTCAATGTGTTAGCACAGGTAAAGGGCTTAAGACAGTGCCTGACATGCAGTAACTTCCGAGTAGCTTTTAGCTCTTTTTATTAACTATAGGAGGCTCATACTACTCTAAGACAGATGGGTTTAAATAATAAAACCTTCCCCATAGGTAAGCCAAATCCCTTTTTCTCCTTCAATTTAAACTCATATGTTGTTATTCTGTCATTCATGGCAATAGGGAATAGTCGGATACTCCTCTGTGCATGATGACCCTTCACACTCTGAATGATTTCATATAATCGGAAACATTTGTGGATGTAGAGCTCTTCAGGGAAAAGTATGTCCCAATCTAATTTCACAAAGTAATGTCAGGAAAGAAACAATCAATGTTACTCCAAAGTAACTCCAAATCAAAGTACTTTAGAGAAAGTCTTTTAATCCATCTTTAGGCCAGCAGCATGGAGAATCACTGATGTCCAAAAGGTGTGTAAAAACAGCTTCATATATCTATACTTCTTACTACATTTTGAGGCTAAAATCAAAGGTTAGGGAAGGGCCTAACCTATTAAATCAGGATAATTTAGGGTCTATTTCTACATTAGGGTTTCAAAGTATTTATTTTTAATATCAATGTTTATAACACACTCAGTTTATCTTGGTTAATTTTTAAAAGCAACTTGAAGGCAGGGGGCAACCACCCACATATATTTAGATTCACACAAAACAACAGAAATTTTACCTGCTACAAGTATTCATGGAACATTAGTGCTTCCTGAGTTCAGAGTGGTCAAATAAAAGAATTTGGAAACTATCATCTTAATTTCTGTGTTTATTGGAAATAATGGCAATTGGCACCCCTCCCTCTTCACAAGTGTGTGAAGGCTCTCCCTGCCTCCTCACCTCTCTTCTCTTTAGCCTTCACAAAAATAAATTTCTCATATGTCTAAACTAATCTCAAAAACCGGAGATAAGACAGTAATTAACTTCTCTGCTTTTTAGTTCCATTATCTACGAATCAGAATAATACTTTGTAAGTGAGGTAATAATGTTTACCACAGGACCTAGGACATAATATTCAATGAATGGTGCACCTACCATAATTATCATTTTCTAAAATAGATAAAACAACGGTTAAAAAAAAAAAAAAGAAATACAATGTAATGGATTGGGGTAATTTTTGTTTTCTCTCTACTTGTTCATATTTTCTAAAATTTCCTTAATACATTTAAAAAATAAAATATGTTAAGCTCAGCTATTAAATTTGGGTGACTATAAGTGCAGAATTTTGGGTACAGTTTTTGGTAAGTGATCTTTAACAATTACAGAAGTGATATATTAAATAATTTGAAATTTTTCTCAGCTGAAAACTTCCATTTGTACCATACCTGAAAAGAAAAAAACTCTTCCGTTTAATAAATTTAAAAAAATCTTAAAAACTATGCTTCATAACTAAAACACACTTACAATTTTAACTATAAAATCATTATGTTCAAAATTTTATACGTACATAAAGTACTAAGAAAGCTTTGAAAACAACATAATTTTTTAAGAATCTTTCATAATGCTCATGTTTAATGTACCTGCTTCAAAGAACTCATCTTTATATCATTAAAACATGTCCTTAAAATTCTGGTAATTATAGTTTTTACCTGACTAGAAAAATGTAAATAAATGCCTTTGAATTTTGAGGCTTGTGTCAATTTTCCTTTCCATTTTGAGTCTATCATATATTAAAAACACTAACTTTATTGTCTCCTGAAAATAATTTTGCTTACGATCAGAATATCTTATAATATTCTGTAAAAGAATATTATGTTATATAGTTACTAGTGAAAACTAAATGGAGAACCTTCTATGAAGCAGTCACATGAAGAGAAGACCTCTGCTAATGACTTAAATTTTTAAATGCCTCAGACTATGAAATCCTATTCAACTGCTTATCCTATTCCCCCTTCTTCTTTGAAAATGAA
This sequence comes from Sciurus vulgaris, assembly GCF_902686455.1. NCBI lineage: Eukaryota > Metazoa > Chordata > Mammalia > Rodentia > Sciuridae > Sciurus > Sciurus vulgaris. The sequence goes on from NC_136468.1 coordinate 30,675,161, forward strand.
TATTTAATTTTATTGATGAAGTCAGGGTTTTCAGGTGGAAACCCACTTCCCATGCACCCTGCATCAAATTGTGTTCGTGTGACTTGGTCTTAACCAGTAGATGAAAACAGAAATCTGAGTGAAGAGAACAGTGCTCTAGGGAGCCTATGCTTTTCTTAGAAAAGATAGAGCTGATGGTGTCCATCCCTCCACTTGCTTCCTAGAATCCAGAAGTAATACCTTGAGCTGTAGTAGTGACTTGTGACACGAGGAAGGAAGCATAAGGAAGAAAGCCAACACAGAGCATAAAGATAGAAATATTTTTGGTTATTGATGACATGTTAACCAAATGGCTACATTTCTAACTAATATAGATTCCTCCTTGAGAAATGTACCTTGTTCACTGAATTTCATGTCTACTTCTTTCTATTAAACCAACACATCCTTGGGAGTTCCTGGACTGGTTTCATTCTTATTAGTGCTAAGGATATTTCATTAGACTATCCCATTCCTATAAGAAAGAAATCAGCATTGTTGACCATACACACCCAGAATTCTCTCTTTCAAATAGTATCAGAATATGTTTTACATCTTAAACATTAACATGTGTGATTCTTTTATTTTCACAAGAGAGAACTGGAAAATACATAATAAAAGAGAATCAGAATGTTTTAGGGTGGTATTTTCTGAAGAAGCCTAGAATATTTTCCAGTTCTTTTTATCACTTACAACATCTCAGCCATATGTCCTTGGGAAGTGGAAAAAGAGTTTTAGATTATTTAAGATCATGCAATGTGATGCTAAAAGTTAGAATCCAATGGCTACAATCATTTGAATTAAATCTTCATAATAATCTTCCAATAATCAGGTAACATAAAATGTTTCCTTGATTCTTGAAAAATTTTAAATGTTTATTTTATATATTTTTTACTTATTGTACTCATTTTTTTCCTCTAGGTTTAAAAGTTTGACCAGTTATCTACTGAATTTGCAGGTCCAGGTGAGAAGGCCAGTGACATTTAAACTAAAACATACAAGAGTCTCAAATATTTCTTACTTGTATAAACTTTCTACTCTTTAAATATTTAGTTTCTAGTAATTTCCTGTTAAAATTCAGATGCGATGCTTTCAATAAATAATATTTTAAGTCATTATCACTCACTAACACATCTTATAGTTCATTGAGCCTCAAGTAGATAAGCCTATAACTAATCCAAATCCTCTGTTCATGGATATATTCTTTTAAGTTCTGCTTATTAAAGGAACTGTATTTTAGCTCTTGATCAGAGTTACAGAGGTTAAATAGGATTCCTGATAGGGTAATGAACATTTATTTCAGTGATGAAAAATTTTTAAAGTAAAATAAGAGATTGAGATGAGAAGGATATTATCTTAAACCTCAATGGTATTTACAAAGTATAATAATAACTTTAAAAAAGTTAATGGGTTTAAGGATCAAACACTACAACTAAAAATGTAAATTGATATATTCTCTTCAGCTGTTACAAATTCCAAATAATTCTATAAGAATAGGACAATTTAAAAAAGAAAAAACAGCCAGGCACAATAGCATACACCTGTAATCCCAATGGTTTTGGGAGGCTAGGGCAGGAGGATCTCCAGTTCAAGTCCAGCTTCAGCAAAAGTGAGGTGCTAAACAACTCAGTGAGACACTGTCTCTCAATAAAATACAACATAGGGCTGGGGATGTGGCTCAGTGATTGAGTGCCCCTCAGTTCAATCTCCAGTACCCCCCCACAAAATAAAAACAAATAAAAAGGAAAAAGAAAAAAAAAAGTCCAAGAAAATATTTAAATCCCTGACTAAATATTTAAAAATAAAATATACATTAAATTAACTTTATGATTCAAGGTTTATTTATTTCCCAAAGTGTTATACACTAAAATTTGATAACAATCACTGAATAGAAACAAAAAAACAAACAAAATTATAATCCCTTGTATTGTTGGAGGGTATATTTATTGACAGGGACTTATTGGCCATTGAGCAATATGTATCCATTTTTTTTGGCAATTAAAAAATATGTACCAAATATCTTGACATATACATTTATTTACTTAAAAATTCATCTCCCAAAATTCTTCTGAGGAAGTAGTTAATGGTATGTGCAAAAATTTAGCTGCAAATTTAAAAGCTATAAGGCCGATAATTTGGAATTATAATTTAACTATAGTCATACCCAAATAAAGTATGGCCTTAAATAGAACCTCCAAATAATCTTCATAACCCTTTTTAATGAAAGGAAATTGGAAAATGTACTAGAAATTCTTCGAGCCACATATTTAGCACAAATTTCCCACGTCTACCACTTTGTCCCAGTGCCAGAGCACCACAACAGCATGTGCAATGACTCAAACAGGTGGAGCCAGGTGAAGACATTTGTACAAATAAAATCACACATGCTCTCTTTCCTCCTATCTAGAACTAGAACTGTTTGACTTGTGAACATTATTTGAAATAGGAACAACCCCAGAACTATGGGGTCTTATGATAGAAAGGCAGAGAATATTATTCCAGTGAAATAAAAAGGAGGTGAGGAAAAACCAGAAAAGTCGAGAAACCATGTAGAGCCAGAGAGACAAAAAATCAGACACCTTAGTCTTGGGGTGTTTTTCAATACTAATAAACCCAGACTGTGCATCATGTCTCAGGATTCCAGGAGAAATCTATACGCTATGTTTTGAATATGTCACCAAAGATCATGTGTTGGAAACTTTATCCACATCTTAATATTAACACTGTTGTGTTGAGAGATGGAACTTTTAAGAAGTGATTAGGACATTAGGGTTCCACTCTCATAAATGGATTAATATAATTATTACAGGAATGGTTTTTAATAAAATTAAATTAAGCCTCCTGTTTTCTTTCCTCCCTGACATGAGCATTTCACCATGTTATGATGCAGCAATTGGGCCCTCTCTAGATGCAGCCTCTCAAACTTGGACTTCCCAGCCTCCGGAACTGTAAGCCGAAGACATTTCTGTTAATCATAAATTATCCAGTCTTGGGGAGTAAGGAAGATGGTGGAATAGAGGAGGTCACGTTCCTGGCTGCTCTGTGGCATGAAACCAGGAAAGCAGACAGGCAACTTCTCCACAAGTGGGTTAAAAAAAAAAGAGTGGAGGAGTTTACTAGAATCTAAAACTGGACATTCAGAGCAGATCAGGGACACAGGAGGTTGAATAAAAAAAAAATAATGAAAAAATCCCCAGCAGCATAGCTGCTGCCACAGCCAGGCTGGAAGCTTTAGCCAGAGAGGTCCCTCCGTGAGCACAGTAGAGGAATAAGGGAATTAAAGGAACCTGCATGTTTGGGAAGCCCAAAGCATGTCTGGGTACAGAGCATTTAGAGGCCAAGGACATTGTTCAACAAACCTGAAGGATGCGCTGCATGATATATGAGTGTGGGTAAAGAAGCTGCCATCTCTCCAGGTGGCTTGAAGAGGACAAAGGAAGGAATCATTGTGCAGCTGGGGCCTGGGAGTCAGCAATGGAGGAAGCCAATTCCTAGCAAAGGAAAGTTTGGCCTGAAATACAGGCCCAGTAAACACATGCTGCACAACATAGAGGGTGATTAAGTGGCCAGAAGAAAATCAAATGTAGAGAGAGGTTTACACAGAAGACAACTGGTCATGGAAACCCACCTGGCTCTACCCTGCCCAGCCCTCCAATGTAGATCAAAGGAGAAACTAATTCAAATTAAAAACTAGATATAAACCAAAATGGCCAAGAACACAAATCAGATCTCAATAATAACCTTGAATATTAATGACCTAAACTCATCAATCAAAAGATATAGACTGGCAGAATGAATTAAGAAACAAGACCCAACAATATACTATCTCCAAAAGATTTACCCCATAGGCAAAGATAGCCACAGATTGCAGGTGAAAGGATGGGAAAAAAATTCACAAGCAAGGGTTTCTGTCCTCTAAAATAGACCATGTTATATAAGTTATATAATTGTAATTACACAATTATAATATTACCTTATTACATTTTAGCATCTGTAGGGTTGTTTTGATGGCTCCCTTTCCATTAATACTTTTTCTTGCTTTTTGCTTGATTATACTTGTTAAATTTTTATCAACTTTTAGCTGTATTATTTCTTTTCTATTTCACACATTTCTGTTCCTACTCCTATGTTTCCTTCCTACTACCTAATTTGAAAATAATTTGTCAGTCTAGTTTCTTTCTGATACAAATGCTTTACCTTATAAGTGTGCATTAGAATACTATTTTGTCCCAGAGATTCTGATATTTTAAACTTTTATTATCACTTAGTTCACAGCACTTTTCATTTACTTTTCCTGTACTTTTTTCTTTGATCTGTGAGATATTTAAAAGTGTGCCATTTAATTTTGAAGTAGTTGAGATGTGGGGGTGGGATTCTGTATAACTTAAGGTGATTGATTTCTAATGTAATAAATCATGCAGGAAACACAGTCTGCATGATTCCAAATTTTTAAAATTTCTCAAAGCTTATATTATGACACAAAATAGTATATCCTTATTAATTTTCTACTTGTAATTTCTGGGTATAGTTCTAAATAAATAACAAATAGGTCAAGGTGGCTAAAAATGTTGTTAGTGGTTAAGCCTTCTACATCATTACTCCTTCCAGCAAAGTGAGGGAGCTTAAAAATCTCCAAATATGATTGTGGATTTGTCTTTCTGGTTTTATTAATGTTTACTTCATTCATTTTAAAATTTTGTTATTAGGTACATACACATTTAGGATTGTCATACTTTCTTGAAGAAGTTACCCTATTATGGTTATGAAATGTTCCCCTTTATCTCTGAAAATACTTTTTCTTGAAATTTATCTTATATTAATAGCTCTACCTCAGATTTCTCATGCTTATTTCCCCTACTTTTGCTTTTAACTTATTTGTGTATTGATATTTAAAGTGTGATATATGTATAGAACATATAATTATTTTTTGCTTTTTACATATTGAATATTTATACATTTTAATATCAATATCTAGATCATTTATATGTATTTAAGTTAATTATTGATATTATTGAAAAAAAAAATAACACCTGAAATGAAGGTAGGTGGAAAATTGGGTAAATGATAGGTTTGGAGATGTAATATTTTGGAAAACAGGTTGAATAATCCTGCTGTCAGCATCTGAGAGAAGATTGTTGGAATGCTTTTGTTGAAATTGTTCACTCTCTCATTTATGATGTGGGCCACAGCAACAGATTTATTATATTATTTATTAACACTTTTTACTTTGCAAATAAAATATAACATACAAATATACATACATACATATGACATATGCAATCTCTTAGTTATCCCACTATGGGTTTAATGTGATAGTCTCTAACAAAAAATAATGCCGGGTATTTTTTCTTATACTTATTTGCCATTTGATTTCCTCTTCAATGAAATATCTTTCTTTGTGTTTTATTAATTTTTAAATTGCATTATTTGCTGATTGTTGAGTTTCCAGAGTATGTGTATTGCACATGTTTAAAAAAAACAGAAAGAAAGGATGAATGGATTCAGAATAAGTGATCTATCTATTTTTTTCTTTATTTGGAGACAGGATCTTGCTATGTTGTTCAGACTGGCTTCAAACTCATGGTCCTCCTGCCTGGATCTCCTCAGTAGGAATTACATATGTGTACCACCATACCCAGTTCATCGACCTTTTTATACTACAGAATATTAGAGAGGTAAACTTTACAAACTTAATTTAGTTTAATCCCCTACCTTGTCAAATGTGGAAGCAAAATCACATACTGAAGTATTGTCTGGAAAAGTCAGATCTGGACATTTTTCTTAAGTCCCAGGTCATAAGTTTATTTTGTTATTGTTGTGCTGCTTAACTATACACTGTTTCATAAATAAGGACAGATGTTCCTTGATTTAACAATGGAACTATGTCCCAATAAAACTATCATGATTGAAAATATATATAAAAAAATTATCCAGTCTTAAGTATTCTGTTCTAGCAGCACAGAATAGTCTTGACACAGTATCCTTATGATAAAGTGTTTCTTAATCTAGCTTACATCTCCATTAAGATATTTGTAAAGAAGAAGCATAAAATAGAAAATGCTCCATTACTCCAGAAAGTAGAAATCACATCAGCTATTTTAACAAGAGAATTAATAGGAGGAATTTAGTTTAGTAGTTTTAATAGGCACTGAAGGATCAAAGAGACATAAAGGGATGCTAAATTCTAAAGGTGGGAACTACAATAAGCAGCTACCACCCCAGGACTGGAGTAAAGAGGGAAGGCGCATGTGAAAACTAGAAAATAGTAGTTGAAAGAAGCACTGCCTGACTTGTGACTATAACTCATGATGATCTTAAAGGAAAGGACCCAGGGTGATAGGACACAAGACATCTGAAGATAGGATGTCACTTAGCTAGTGCTGGTCCCTCTGAAAAGGCAAAATGAGGCTGTTTGTAGGAATTGGGGAAAAACAACTACAAGCTAGAACCAATTGCTATTGTTACCTACTGCCATTTCCAGGGTAAGAAATTACTGCTCAGGTAATGTTGGCATTCACAGGAAGAAAAACAGGAAAGAGCATATCCGTTTTACCTCTTCTGGGCTTCCAGTCTTCCTTTAGAATGCTCTATTGCCAAAGTCTAAGAGAGGCAGCTGGAAAAGCAGAAATGTGGCTTGCAGAGTACCAGCCCCACTTAAGGCAAAGCAGAATATAAAAGAGTATGTTTGAAACTGAAAGAAAAATGGCTTAATAACTACCAAATATGATAAAAGTAATTTTATTTTACTTCTTAACTGCATGTTTTATGCCAAATACACAGTGTAAAAAGAGTTGCAAAAATGAATTAGTAATATTGTAAGGAAACCATAGGAACTACTCATTAGATTACTTAACTAATTCAGAGGAAATTTGCTATTTTGGCAACCTACGTCGCCAAAGATTTTAAAAAGTCTTTTAATGAGTTTTGTTTAGTCCTAAATATAATTAAGTTTGTGAATTTAGAAGCAATTTTGTTTTAGTTGAATAAAAATGAAAAAAATGATTAGTGTACTTTTTATTCAAACATTGAATTTTGACAGTGTTTGCATGTTAGCATCTTTTGTCCACTGAGATTTATATCAATTAACCTATTTTATTTCTTTTAATAAGTTTAAAAATAAATGTACAATTAACAATTAAACAGTATTTCAGATTTGCAGTTCTGCAAGCAGTTCTTGCTACTATAGATGGCAGTGGGCCAAACAGTCACTAAAATTAAAAGAAAACACAAATGAAATGCCTTTAAGAACATCCTTTTAAGACACTATGGTCATGTCACAGAAGAAGAAATATGAATGGTCAACAAATATATATAAAAATGTTCAACATCTCTAGCAATCATACAGAAATGCAAATTAAAATTATACTGAGCTTCCATCTCACTCCAGTCAGAATGGCAATTATCAAGAAAACAAGTAACAATAAATGCTGGTGAATTGTGGGGGAAAAGGTTCACTCATACATTGCTGATGGAAATGCAGATTGGTACAAACACTCTGGAAAGCAATATGGAGATTTCTCAGAAAACTTGCAATGGAACCATCATTTGACCCAGTTATCCCACACCTCAACATATGCCCAAAGGACTTAAAATCAGCATACTATAATGACACAGCCACATCAATGTTTATAGCCGCTCAATTCACAACAGCTAAGCTATGGGACCAACCTAGGACCCTTATCAAATGAATAAATAAAGAAAATGGGGTACATATTCACAATGGAATAAAATTCAGCCATAAAGAAAAATGAAATGATGGCATTTGCCAGTAAATGGATGGAGACCATCATGCTAAGTAAAATAAGCCAATCCCAAAATACCAAAAGCCAAATGTTCTCTGATATGCAGATGTGTTACACAATAAGGGGAGGCAGAGAATAGAAGTTCATTGGATTAGACAAAGGGAAACGAAGGGAAAGTGGCAGGATGGGAATAGGAAAGACAGTAGAATGAATGGCACGCTACTTTCCTATGTTCATAGATGAACACACAACCAGTGAAACTCCACATCATATATAACCACAAGAATGAGATCCTAATTAGAATAAGTTATACTGTATTATGTATACTATGTTAAAATACACTCTACTGTCTTGTATATCTAAAAAGAACAAATAAAAAAGTATTTTTTAAACAACACTATCAACAAAGACCAAAAAGACCAAAAGAGTTAGAATATGAAACAGGAAGTTCTTTTCCTTGGAAGATTGATACCAGACATTTTCTTCCCTGGAGGCATTTGCCAATCTGAGAACAAGCCAAAGATTGTTTGCACAGATGACTGTGATAATTCATCCATTCATGTATGCATGCCTTTTGCAATGTGACAGTGACACCCCTTCTCAGAGGCAGAGTCTATTTTCACATACCTTGGATATATGCTGGCTTTGTGACTTGCTCTGACCAAAAGGTTGTGGCAGAACTGAAGTTGTGAGTTCTGGAGCCTATGACCCAAGAAGTCTTTTCTTACAACAGTCACCTGAGACTGCCATGTAAAGGTGTCCAGCCTAACCTACTAGATGATGATAGGTCAGGTAGAGATTAATGGGGATACCCATCTTAGTAGCTAGTACCATCACCAAACAGGTGTATGAGGCCTTCATCCAGCCACAGTAGAACTGAGAGAAAACTACAGTACTATGAGAATCCCAGCAAATAAACCACCAAATTGCTGACACACAGAATTATGATCAAATAAATGGTTATTGGTTGCTTTTTGAGACACTAAATTTTGGGTGGACTGTTACATAATAAGATATCATAATTTACATGGGCTAAGGAGGGGGACTCTACTAGAAAATAGAGCAACCGTAACATTGTGTGTACTGGGGTGGGGGGCAATGCTGGAATTGAACTCAGGGCCTCATGCATAATAAGTAAAAGCATTACCACTGAACTACATCCCCTAGCCCACAAGGGTAACTTTTAATGTCTATGTGGGCTGGCATGATGGATTAGAATTCCAAAGATTCCAAAATATATTTGTAATTTTCCTTATGAGAATGTTCTAAGGGCTAGTATAAAACAGAAGGGTAGGATGTGGCTAAGCCAAAAAATTCTAAGCAGCAGTCAGAAAATTCTCACCATCTTGCAGTGCTTAGGAAACAAAGTCTTGCCAATGGAAAGGAGTTTGCATCAAACACATGTCCAGTCTCAGACTTGAGAAAATGGTCAGACTTTGAAACTGCATCAAGTGAAAGACAAATCTAAGCTTAAATTTCTGAAGTGCCAAACTGTACCTTCCATATGTTTTGTGTATGAGGTCACAGAGAACTGCCAGGCTCTCAGACAAAACTAAAAAAACACTCAAGAAAACAGGCAATTCAGAAGTTAACTGAGTCAAAATAAAGAGCAACTCAAAGTAATATTTGATTAGATTGAGGTTGTCAGCCTCTCACTATTTCTCCCTAATGAAATAACAAAATCTTCACAGGAAAAAATAATATTAAATGCAGTCTCTATACTTCTTTTATATACAATGTTGAACATAAAGAATTATGAGGCATGCAAAGATGTGGAACAGCATGATGATGATAAAAAGGATATAGCAAAAAACAGAGTCAGATCAATCCAGATATTGAACTTTCAAAGAAAGTGCTCTGAAGAATAGACAAAGAGTTGGAAGGTTTTCAAAAGAGAATTAAAATCTATAAAAAGAATTAAAATAACATTTTAGGACAATAAAACATAATATCTGCCATGGAGAACTCACTGGATACATATAAACAATGAGTAAAATGAGTATAGCAGAATGTTTTATATTTTAATTATTCATATTTCAGCATTTAAATAAAATTATAAAAAGCATCAACATCAGAAATATAAGAGTTTTACCAGGACTTAAAAGATAAAAGAACATTAGAAACAATTTTAAATTAGTGGATTTGACTACTAAAAGCAATTGACAACTTATTTGAGAAATACAATATGCCAAAATTAATGTAAGAAAGAAAATATAAATAAATAAGAATCCTAAATCCATTGAAGAAATTCAATCAATTATTTAAAAAAAGAAAACCATATTTCTCAAAAGCATCAGTAGTAAAAATTTTCAAATATTTGGAGAAGACATAATGCCAATCTTAGACAAATTCTTTCAAAGAATATGAGTGGATACTTCTCTTGTTGTTTTATACCATCATAGATATTATACTTATAATGAAGTTATGTAATCTATGTGTAGACTTGCTGACAGCATGGTGGGCTAAGGCAGGAAAATCTAAATTCATAATGAACATCTAATCCATTGAGGACAGAGAATTCTCCCAAACTGATAGGAAGGATCCAAAGGAAGGATCTTGCCACAAGGTGGCGCCCCAAGAGGAGAAGGGCTCTCTGTTGGCATTTAACAACCTTTCACTTGTCCACCTAGGTCATGTGAGCCAGGCATGAACCACAGCTAATCTGAGTCTGGGCAGAATGCCTATGATCCTCCTGAAATAGGAGAGTTTGGAAAGCTTGTAAGAAGCTGCTAAATGAGGAGCTGCTAATTCTTTTTCTCACTTGTTTTTCTATCTACCAAGGAGACTCATGAGACAGTTTCTTATCACTTCTAGATTCCAATGAGGGATGTAATCTTCTATCTTGCCCCTCTGGGTTTGGCTGCTGGATATAAACCCCTTTGCTGTAGTCTATAATAAACTCCTCAGGAATATGGTAAACCACATCTCATCTTGAAGTCATCAGTCATCCTTTTGATTATATAGAACAAGGACAACGGGTAGCTGGTACCTCTGGCTGCTCTTCCCCTTTCTGTCTATGCAAATAACAATATATTGAAAGCTAAAAAGGACTCATTATAACTATACTAGCCAAATCTGCCAGTCTTGGCCTGATTTGCTCGTGTGCATGGCACATTACAACTAACTATGAATTGAAGGAAGAATGGTGACGTGAGAATGGGTATGCTGGGAAAACACCTTACCTTCACCAACTTCCCTTGGGCTTTCATGACTCACTTTAGCCCAGTCACATTGCTGGATATGCTAGATGAATGATGTGATGGAAAAAATACCAAGCAATTCAAATTGGGAACCAGAGGATACTTGATATTTTGGCATTGAGAATGTGTGGAGCCTTTAGGAAATACTTTTTAGGTAGGAGCCCCAACTATATAAACAATTTGATTAAAAATCTATTAGAAAATTCATGAATCCATGTGCTGTATAGTAACACAGCAAAGAAGAGGCTCTTATTTATTATTCAACCCATAGTGTTCGTGATGTCTTTTTCCTGTTCTAGGATTCTATAGGAATCCTTCCAAAAGGGCCCTTTTCATGTTCATTGTCAAATGTTCCATTCTTGTCTAATTTCATATCTCCTGCCATAAGGTAACAATAATGCTTTATTATTCACAAAGTCATAGCTCTTTAGAATTTATTACATTAAAACTATAAAGAGCTTCATGCCTCTGTAATCCCCTAATATCTCTTATTGGAATGATTATATATGGTATTGCATTACTTATTTTGCTACCCCTGAATACAGGTTCCCAATAATTTTCTCAAAGATCATTATTATTGTGCTACATTGTTAATGACCACAAAGGTAAATATTAAGCAGAGCATGTGAGAAAATGCAAATAATAATTTTCTTTTGCTTTCTGATCATGCTAAATTTATTATGCAGAATTTTAGAGCTTAAGCATATAGTAACACATCTTAGCAACAATTTCTTTTTTTTCTTTGAAGTCTGGCTATAAGCAGCATTCCTGGAATACTTTGTCTTTCAATGTTGATTTCACTCCTATTTTTCTCAAACCACCCACACTGAGAAAAATAGGTGAAGGACCCTTGGGCAGAGGGAGAATATTCCTATCTTCATAAGGACTGCTCATCTTTCATGTGGCATGGATTAAGACTAACCCAAGAACATGACCTTACCACATTGGTCAGGGTCAAAAAGGACATCAACTGAAAGGGCCTCTTGTCATCCAAAGACACAGTCTTAGAAAAACTCAAAGAAAAGAGGTGCAGCCACTTGTGGTGGATGACATGACTTCCCAAAGCATGGTACAGAACACATGGAGGGGTCAAAGTGATTGCCCAGGTGCCAGTGGCACAAGGGAATGCGCTCTCTCTCTCTCTCTCTCTCTCTCTCTCTCTCTCTCTCTCTCTCTCTCTCTCTCTCTTTCTATTAAATTAAATATATTAAATATAAATAATATAAATATATTAAATTTATCAGCTATGACATAAAAAAAGTTTAAAATATGGAGATTGTTTTTTCCTCCAAATTATGTCATTTCCTATATTTCTACTTACCCCCATCACTATTCTCTGAATTTTTCCAGAAAATTATTTACAACTATAGGGGTTTCATCACATTATTATTTACAATAATAAAACATCTGAGGCAATAGTAGTAGATCAGTTTAATGTTATCACATACAATTAAACATAATCTAATTGTTTAAAACTCTTATAGTGAATATCTCTTGTTTTAATTTCCCAGCATTTAATTTTCCTTTTTTAAATAGTTTTGTCCCAGTTCTTCTTTGGGGGTAATATCTGTGCCAACACTGGATATAATCTTGATGGTGCCCACCTTTCATTACCCAAATGGTGAACATATGACCATATAGAGAGTGTAATCTGAAAGGCAAAAGTTCTGATGGTGGAATTTATTTATCCCACCTTGAAAAAATCCTTTATTATATTCTCCCTAAATTAAGCAAAATGTTGAGTTCTTAAGTTCTTAAGACTCTTCTTTGGATTTCCTTAATTTCTTTTTTAATGAGTTTTACTATCTGTTCACATAAATTCCTTTTTTGTTTAGGATAACTAAAGCCAGTTTTTGCTACTTGTAAACAGAAGCTCTAAGCGATAAAATTTTATTTTAGAACTTTTTTTTACATAAAGATTTGCAACAAATCATTCAGTGAAACATAGCTCACAAAACCACGTGATATGTTCAACATATCAAACCATGTGATATATATTCTACATCATACATTTACATAGAAAACACTAAAAATATGTATGCTAAAACAATTATTTTTCTAGGGGGTGGTGTTACTTTTATTTTCTTCCCTTTGCTAATTCTTATTTTTCAAAAGCTTTAGAATACCAATGCATTTCTTTGTCAATCGGAAACAAATATATTTTGGAAGGGAAAAACTATCAGATCTTGATTTTCAAAATTAATGAACAACACTAAATAAATTCAAGAACCAAGGGAAAGAATAGGTGAGTTTTATCCAAATAAGACCTAAAGCTTCAACATGGAAAAAGAAGTTGATATAGCCACCACACTTGATATTTTTGTGACTTACCCAGGTCTGAGGAAAGAGTTGAAGGTGACTAGGTGTTTTGGAAGATTAATTCCTCACCATAGCCCCCTGAATCCTTTTTATTTCTTCAACTCTTATTTCTTCTCTTCTTTATATTAAGGATCCTTTCACATAAACTTGTGATAAACCCAATTCAAATCTCCTTAAGCCAAAAAAGTCAGGGCAGGGGGTAGATTTATAAACTCCTGCAACAGAAAAGTCCAAGGATAGAGTTAAATTCATGCAAATGATATCTTCATAGTCATAAAGGCTCCTTAGTGATGTCTCCAGAAGCTCCAAATCTTTGTTGGTTCTGATAAAGCAGAACATAAGGGATATTTTTGTTTCTAACAAGTCAAAGTCCCAAAATTGAATCATATTGGACTTTGGGTCACATTTCCCTTGATGAACCAATCACTGTTATGAAGTTGTTCTGACTGGCTAGACCAGAGTCACCTGCCCATGGAGCCAGAAGGGGAGACAGTCCATCCCATCATGTGGACCAAGAGTTGAAGAGGAATAAATGCTCAAAGAAATCATCAGTTCTGCTACCAAAAGAAAGGCAATCCATTCTAAGCAGGCAAAACTAGCAAAGGGTTATTCCATTTTTTTCCCTCAGAATCTATACAAGTCTGAGAAGATGAGAGTGAGGATTTGATCTTCTGAAATTTGTCATTTCTTATCTTTTCTCCTTGAAGTTCTGTGTACAAATAAATAATAAAGAAAATGGCCAACATGATATAACAGAATGCTATGAAATCTGAGCTCCTTTCTTAGCTCTATCAAGTCAAGATTATTTAATATCTCTGATGACCAATTTCATCATTTGAAAAATGTGGGAGGGAAGGAAAGGAGTGAGAGATTAAGTAAAATGAAAGCTTAACATTCCTATCAGTACTAAAACTTTATACTTTTTGATCTTTTAAGATTCTTGATTAGGCAAACATCCTTTTGCTGTTTCCTTTAAGAAATTATTTTCACTGTATCATACTTCATAGTTATTCAGATATGTGCATGGAAGAAATCTTGTATTAGATTTTTGGGTAAAATAAAGTTTTGCTATCTGCAGACAGATGTAAGGAATATTTTTAATAGGATCATGGATACATATTTTGATGAGATTATTTTTCAAATTTGACTAATACATGATTTGGATGCTTTTGCAGGGAATAATAATGCGTTAGGAACAAATTAGAGCTCATTATGAAAACATGTTGCGCTAATATCAGGTACAGAATTATGTCACCGGAGTCCAGGAGAACACTGCCAAGTAAATTATAATTGCAATTTTTCAGTGATTTCTAAACAGAATGCTATAGAATCTTTGATAGGAAAATAATAATGGTGATCCTTTATTGAACTCTGCTGTGTCAGCTGTTACACATGTTCTCCTTATATTTTTATAAACTATGTAACAGTGTCATATAAAGTAACTATAAAGTAAAATACATGAATGAGGAAATTAGAGTACAAGGAGATTAGTAATTTATCCTCACTTACAGGTCTGGTAGGGAAAATAACAGATTTTGGAAGGGAATGATTTGTTTTCAGGTGTCTCAGATCAGAATGAGTCCCTTGTCTTTCCATCTTTAAGACCACGCCTTTTTGTAACCTCCACAAAGGGAGAGCTTTGCATTCTTGCCTAGTGTCTGGATTCTTGCCTAGTGTTCCCTTTGAAACATCTTTGCCATGTTTGCAAATGAGGGTAAGTCTGTAGTAATGCAGAAATAATATTAAGGGGTTGTGACTTTTATAAGCTGTTATTACTATCTGGTGCAGTGAAAATTCTTGACATTAAAAAGCAATCTGCCTCTAATTCGAGATCCATAAATGCAATTGGGAGAGGTCTTGCAAAAACTGTTACTAGAATGTCTTGCCTAAACATATTTGTTCACTAATGCAGGATCTGTTTTAAAATAGAAGTATTAATTTATCTTAGTTTTTTATGTTATTCCCAACAAACAATCTTTATTTGGAGGCAGATATACAAAAAAACTTAGGCACTGAAAGTTTGTTATTTGTGAGAACTGTGATTGTTGATTGTTCTTTATTTAAGTCAGTGGACATAGATTAGCAGAGCTGCCTTTAAAGATAATTTTGCATGAATCAAGCCCTCAGGGAATCAAGGCAAAGGTTTCCTATGCACATGTTAATTTGACTGTGTCTCACAGTGCCAAAGGCAGTAACAAAACCTACAACAATGAGCATGCTAATAAAGTAGTTGGATGTAGATACAGGGAAATAAGCTGAATAGGTCACTAGCCCTGGTTCAACCACAAAATTTCTTTCTATTCTAAATTTTCACAGCAAAGTGATTATATAAGCTCAGGTTAATCTCAAGAGGTTGAATAATGACTCCCAAGCCAATTGGAATGTTTCCATTTTAGATGTAGTCATTATTTTGGTAATGTCATTGATTGTTTAATTCTGCTAGTTTCTTTAACAGCAAAGGGAAATGGAAATCATTCCTCTAATTGCCAATATGCAGCTTTACACAGAAACCAGTTGAACTGGAATGAAGGCTATCCCAGCTTTCTTAAAGTTAATGAGGTTTCTCAATCAATCAGCAGTAGTTGCTGAGTGCCTTGTTGAGGGGTGTGCTACTTCAGGTAAACTCTGTAGAACTATAAGAAGTGCCTCTCAAGAAACCGGAAAATGGGGAAATGAGTTTGCCTTAAATGACAAACTTTGAAATCAATGCGTAAAGCAGTAGTAAGCAAATTTGCCTCAAAGAGATTGAATGGCTCCCCTGGCTAATTGTAACCTGATTGAATGTGTTATTGAATGGAGAAGTGAGTGTGAGGGTTTTGGGGTGGGTCGGTGCTAAAAAGCTAAGGTAGGAAGTGAACAAGCATCTAGAGAGGAATCCAGCCAAGGCAAGTCTCATGCAAATTAAACACTGGAATATCTCAACCCTAGGAGTAAACACAAATTTACAGAAGAGACTTAATTGTCCTGGTTGCAAATAAGAGAAGAGACCTACACCTTTCCCTTTTCTTACAGAATTCACTTTAGAAAGCTCCTGAGTTTTTAATCTTCTTTTTGAAATGTACGTAAATCTTTTAAAAATTAAATAAGGCTCTTGATAGTTTAATGACCCAGGAATGACCTTCTCAAGGACCTAGGAAAGAAACCAACCAAGAAGATGGTGCTTTTATCTCCCAGTTTTCATGGGAGGATAGAGCCTAACTTCAATGGAAGCTGCTTGCAAGTGGGTGGACACCCTGGTGTCAGAAAATCATATAAAACCCATTAGCTAACACACAGTCCAATTAGCAAGTGAAATGAAGATGAAATGGGTGACAGTGTTAAGTCCTCTTACCTGAACGGTGGGTATTCACCCTGAGAACATGTATGAAGTGGATTGTATCTACTTGTCTTCTAAAGGGTGAAATCTTTTTGTAGTCTCTTTCGTGGACTGCCTTAGACTGTTCATTTTCTAATGCTTTTCTTTTTTTTTTAATTTTTTTTTAAATTTTAATTAAAAATCATAAATTTACATAGGGCAATGTTGTTTGATTCATTTTGTTATTTTTTTCCCTTCCCCCCTCCCCTCCCACCCCTGTTTTCCCTCTATACATTCCTTTCTTCCTTTCTTACCACCCTCCTTATCCCTAAACCTAAACCTAACCCTAACCCTAACCCTAACACTAACACTAACCCCTCCTACCCCCCCCCCCCCTCCGTATGTCCTCATCCGCTTATCAGCGAGATCATTCGTCCTTTAGTTTTTTGAGATTGGCTTATCTCACTTAGCTCACTTAGCATGATATCCTCCAATTTCATCCATTTGCCTGCAAATGCCATAATTTTGTCATTCCTCATGGCGCAGTAATATTCCATTGTATATATATGCCACAGTTTCTTTATCCATTCATCAACTGAAGGGCATCTGGGTTGGTTCCACAATCTGGCTATAGTGAATTGAGCAGCTATGAACATTGATGTGGCTGTATCTCTGTAGTATGCTGATTTTAAGTCCTTTGGGTATAGGCCAAGGAGTGGGATAGCTGGGTCAAATGGTGGTTCCATTCCAAGCTTTCTGAGGAATCTCCATACTGATTTCCAGAGTGGCTGCACTAGTTTGCAACCCCACCAGCAATGTATGAGTGTACCTTTTTCCCCACATCCTCGCCAACACCTATTGTTGCTTATGTTCTTGATAATCGCCATTCTAATTGGGGTGAGATGAAATCTTAGGGTGGTTTTCATTTGCATTTCTCTTATTACTAGAGATGTTGAACATTTTTTCATATATCTGTTGATTGCTTGTACATCTTCTGTGAAGTGTCTGTTCATTTCCTTAGCCCATTTGTTGATTGGATTATTTGTATTCTTGGTGTAGAGTTTTTTGAGTTCTTTATAGATTCGGGATATTAGCGCTCTATCTGAAGTATGAGTGGCAAAGATATTCTCCCACTCTGTAGGCTCTCTCTTCACATTACTGATAGTTTCCTTTGCTGAGAGAAAGTTTTTTAGTTTGAATCTATCCCAGTTGTTGATTCTTGCTTTTATTTCTTGGGCTATGGGAGTCCTGTTAAGGAAGTCTGCTCCTAAGCCAACAAGTTGAAGGTTGGGCCTACTTTTTCTTCTATAAGATGCAGGGTCTCTGGTCTGATTCCGAGGTCCTTGATCCATTGTGAGTTGAGTTTTGTGCAGGGTGAGAGATAGGGGTTTCTAATGCTTTTCAATAATGAAATTGTTTACTTTACTTTCTATCTTAATAGTGAAGTTTTCTAGGTTGAAAGGAGGTTTTGTTTCTAATTTGTTTCCCAATACAACTTCCTTTGTTCTGCCTTTATGCTCATTTCAAACTCCTGATTAAAAATGATTTTTTTTTCTGAAAAGGTTATGTCTAATGCATTAAATATGTGCAAAGTTTGATTTACATGATTATTCCTATTGAGGAATAATAAGCATTTGATTGTATGCATCATTCACTTTGAGTTTGGTTATTGTTAGAATATTCCCAAAGAAGAGTTCATTCTTAATATGACATTGATATTATTAATTATTAATATTAAGTTCATATCAGTATGAACTTGATATTCTTAATATCAAATTTCTAAGTTTGTAAATCTGAGAACTTAGTATCTGAAGAACTGCCAAGATTAATGTTATTCTATGAGGAATCTTAATAAACAGGTAACATGCCTTCCCTAGTAAACTCCTATAAGTATGCACATTTTCATGCAAGATTTCTTCAACAACAAGAAAGTATCAGACTGCAAAAACCATCTTCCTATCAAGGATTGCTCATTGTTAAAATAAGTTTTGTCTGTTCAGGTGTTACTCTTGGCTTGGGACCGAACAGTGATATTAGGGGGTCTTCAATTTGTTCTGGGATATTCAGTTAATTTATCACAATAGAAAGAATCTATATTCTCTCAAGAAACAAAAAAAAAAAAAAAGGAAAAATGAAAACCATTTATTGTGGTATCTCCTTACTAACATCTCTAAGACAAAGGCTGGGTAGACCGCAGGTGAAAAGTATCACTTTATTTTGACCTTCACATTAGTCTTCACTGTTCCTCAGGTAAAACAATGTAATGTTTTTGGTTTTGTTCTTTTAATCAACAATCACACTATTGGCAGAATGCAGTACTTTGTCATTTATAAAGTTATATTGTACATATCTCTGGAAATTTTACTTCCTGAAAATTATCACTGGGTATCCAGAGTCTTAAGTGGGTTTGAAAGAGAAAGGAACACAATATTCGGTGAAATTTCAAGATACTATTGATTATCTGGAGCTGAACTTTTAGCTTAATAACATTTTTTTTTGATCATTGTTCCTTCACTTGAAGCTCTAAGAAAAAATGTCTCAATGCAGGTTAATTTTTCTGTGTTCATCTCTCATTCATCCTCTTAATACCCAGCATATCTTTTTCCGGAGAAGTCCATCTTCAGATATCAGTTTGTCTCTATGTAAAATTAGAGTCATGTAAATAACCTCTCCAGTTACCTTACTTATATATTACTTTAGATGCAAAGCCACTGAGATTTATATTCATTTGAATCTTGTGGTACTTGATTTAGATTCAAAGATATCTTATTCTCCTACTTTTTAATTATTGTTTCTTTACTGGAAAGTATTTTAGTATGTGACTTCCTGGTTTTGATATTAGGTTGAATTCTGGTTATTAAAAACCTTGGTGATATGTTCTGGATTAAATTTTACATTTTGAAATTAGTATTCATTTTTAAATAAATCAGAAACTGAAAATATTTATGAATATAGTGACTAGTTTCATTTTGGTCTCACTCTTACTTCTAAGAAAAAAAAAAAAAGTAATAGATTAGTAGGCTAATAATCTCAAAGGCTCACCCTAACCTCAGTTCCCAAATGAAAAAAACATATAATTGTTGTTCATCATACTCACTGAAGTTTTAAAACAAAATGAGCATTTGACAATAAGAAGAATAATTACCCTATAGACTCTCTTCAAAGTCTTCCATGTGTTTTTAAAATGGAAATTAGGCAGGTTAAAGAATGTAAATGTTAAAAAGTCAATCTACATTTCAAGATGCAACTTAATCAGTACTATATCTACATCACATATATACCCACTATATATATATATGTACACACACATACATGCACACAAATAAAATGTTTTCTCTTTTCTGAATTCCCTGTAGTATTTTGTACATTTCTTATGATTGAGATACATATTGAAATTTCCTTCCCATCATTTTTTTCTACATTCTTTACTAATCTTTTTGTTAACTTGTTAAAAAAAATTGGTCTATTTCATCATATGTTGCACAGAATTGGTTACTGAGGTGGCCTTTTGCTTCACCATAAAAGGTCATAGATTTCATTTAACATTAAAAAAATATATATGCCTGCCTCCACATCCAAACTAGCCTACCTAATTTCTACTGACTCTTCAATTGCAATAACTTAATAATAACCTTAATAATATATTTTTCTTGCCCTTTTCAGTACTAATCAAGCAACTTATAATGAAGAATGTGGCTCTTATAATTAAAATAGGATCTTCACATTATTACATCATATGTGATTTCTTCAAAAAGCTAATAAAATTTTGTGATTTTTCAGTTAACATGTCATTTCATCTCACATTGTTTTAGAAAGTGTTGGAATGTTACATTCAATCATCAAGAGAGTAGGGAAAACTTGAGAATACACTGAACTCTGCTATATACTAATATGCAGTGGCACTCAGTGGTCACAAGGGTGGCATGAAAACCTGAAAGACCAAATTATTATTTTATCTTAGTAAACCTGGAACTCAACTGCAAAGAATTCAAATATTCATGTCTGATTACCTCAGTTTATTTCTGTGCTGGCTGACTAAAATTAGAAAAAGTTCATGGAAATAAAGTAGTAAGGTCTTTCTCAGAACCAGGATATGTGGGTTACTGCCAGCTTCTGGGGGTGTCATTCATATCCAAAGTCGCCTTTGTCTGTCAGGTAACTATATATGTCCTGAAGAAAAGAAGGTTCTCTCCTGGCAAAAGCACTATAAGGATACAGCAGGGTTGGGTTCTTACTCTAGATACATGTTGAAATCTGGTAATACAAAAAGCTAGACTCTCCATCTTATTAAATTATAGCTTCACCTAAAATTCTATCCCTTATAAAAAATATGTGGTAATTCGAATGTAATATTTCCTCAAGAACACTGGTGATATCAATGTGGATACCATATTTTGAAATAAAATAATAAAAATAATGCATAGCTTTCACAGTAAAAATTTGAAGAGGAAGAACTAATTTTTGGTTTTTCCCTGGTATGGTCTGCAATTCTAGTTTCTTCCATTCAAAGTATGACCAGGAAATTTTAAAAATCATGATATCAAATGGGATATGGTTAGAGAAAATACAATAATGTAACAAATAAAGTGAAAAGAAAAATAACAAAAGCCAGGCATGGTGCTGCACACCTATAATTCCAGCAGTTTGGGAGGCTGAGGCAAGAGGATCTCAAGTTCATTCAAAGCCCAGCCTCAGAAATTTAGCAAGGCCCTAAGCAATTTAGCAAGACCCTGTCTCAAAATAAACTATACAAACGGCCGGGGATGTGTCAAAAACAATGTTAACACAAACATAAAGCTTTGAGAGAAGGTAAAATTCATGCTTTAAAACTGGCTGGGCATGATGGTACTGTAAGGCCCCCAAAAAGGAAACCCCAACTCTGTCCCATGGATGGACGGCAACCCCAATCAACCGCAGGAGGCGTCACTTGATGCAAACCGCAAGAGGTGTTTATTCCAGCGCGCTGGGACCCAACTCGAGGAGTCGAGTCCCTAGCAGAAAATCTTGTAGGTTTATAAAGGCAGAAACCACACATCGGGAGGGGTCACACATGAAAGGGGGAAAAGGGGGAACAAAGCTGCCAGGAAATTTCAAAGGGGGTCTGGGTTTGCTGACAACATGTTTCACAATGTTTTACAACAGGGTGTAGATTCTAGTCAATAGTTTCTGGTAATCCTACTGTTTGAGCACTATCTGGCTATCAGACTCAATTTACTCTTTTACTCTCTGTTTGGGGCTGTTTCCTGGAACAGCTTTAAGGGCTTTGTTCCCATTATTGGGAGGGAAACCTTAGGGAGTTGAGATAAAACAGACAGCTTATAAAAATGTCCATTCTTTCAGTACGTCCATGCCTGTAATCACAGCAGCTTGGGAGGCTGAGGCAGGAGGATTTTGAGTGCAAAGCCAGCCTCAGCAACTTATCAAGGCCCTAAGTAACTCAGTGAGACCCTGTCTCTAAATAAAATACAAAAAGCTGGGGGTGTGGCTCAGTGGTTAAGTGCCCCTTGGTTCAATCCCCAGTACCCACCCACCCCAAATTAACTGATTTAGAAGATATAGGAGAGTTTTCAAGATGGCGGCCTAGAGGGTGGCTGCATTACGTGTTGCTCCAGAACTCAGGATTCAAGAGAGGTGATATTGAGACGCTTGGGACCAACTCAAAGTAGCCGGGTGACTCTCACCCCCTGGGGGGGCATCCCGGATGGGACGGGGGTCCCGGAAAGCAGGAAACTTTGTGAAGTAGAACTGCCGGCGAGACGCCCCTCCCCCAGCTGGAGCGCCATAGAGGAGGCTGCTCGGCACAGCGCTGGGACTCGGAGCAGCCACTGGGGCTCCGGCGGCTGCCCGGGGGAGGAGTGGCGGGGAGAACTGTGTGGACTCAGGACACCGGGGCCTGCCCTGAGGAGGAGGAGAGGAGCGTGGCCACTTGGATTCGGAGAGACTGCACCAGAGCTGCAGGCGGTTGCCAGAGGAGAAGCCGCGCGGCGAGCTGTTTGGAATCAGAACGACGCTTCTGAACACCGGGGCCTGCCCTGAGGACGAGGAGGAAGAGGAGCGGCCGCTTGGATTCGGGTGACTACACGGGAGCCTCAGGCGGTTGCCAGAGAAGGGGCTGCGTGGCGAGCTGTTTGGACTCTGACCACTTCTGAACCCCGGGGCCTGCCCGGAGGAGTAGGAGAAGGAGGAGAAGGAGCGCGGCGGGTCCTTTGGACTCGCAGTGACTGCATTAGCGCTCCAGGCGGCTGCTCAGAGGAGAAGGCGAGTGGTGAGTTGTTTGGTCTTAAATTGACAGCTCCTGAACACAGGGGGGCTGCCTGGAGGAGAAGCGTGGTGGGACGCTTGGTCTTGAGGGGCCACACCAGAGCTCCGGGCGGTGCCCAGAGGACCCGTGCAGCGGGTCACGTGGATTCAGAGCCACTCAGAGGGACTGCTCCTGAACACCCGGGGGGTTATCTGGAGAAGGAGGAGGAACGGGGAGGGTCACTTCGACTCGGAGTGATTGAGTGCCCCGGGCTACGGGTGGTTGGTGGGAGGAGGAGGCACGAAGTGAGTTTCTTGGACTCCTAGTGACCGCACCGGCATACTGGGCGGCTGTCTGGAGGAAGAGGCCTGTGGCGGGTCTCTGGGACTCAGAGCGATTGTTCGGGGCCACAGGTGGCTGCTCAGAGGAGGGGCCACGCAGCCAGGCGATTAGGTGCAGAACAGGGTCCCAGGATCTAGGAGGCTTCTGGGTGGAAGAGCCGCACAGAGACAGGCTTAGGGCGGAGCGAAGGTTCCAGGCCTATGGGCAAATTCTCTGAGGAGGGGCAGCCTAAGGAGATTCATCTGCGAAGGGTGAGGCTCCCAGGCCCAGGAGGTAGGGCCGGGCCCCTGGAAACTTTGCAGAGGAAGGCAGCCCAGCCCAGGCAGTAGCTGTAAATTGAGGGGAACCTCTAGGAGGAAACTGACCAGCGAGACCTCCCCACTGGGTGAGTCTTCCCTGCCTGGTGAGGTTTCCCCACAAGGACGGTAAAACCAGAGACACAGGCCCAAACAGGCCTTGCCTCAGCCCACAGCCTAGGTCCCCTTTGGATGACCATTGGTCAACAAGTGGAGGCACCTCTGCCCACGAGCAGGGAATATACCCCACCTGAAGGCCACCACTCCTAGAGAGGCAGCTTCCTTGTGGAGCACCGCATTATCAACCTCCTCCAAGACTTCAGCCTACTGAAGGCTAAGAGGGGATATATATAGAAATCTTCAGGGTCATTGTAAATCAACAGAGGAAATCTGCAATATCTCAGCGGTCCACTGATATCTGAACAACATGAGAAAACAAGGAAAGAAAATGCTGCAAACAAATCTAGATGTTACATCAATAAAACCCAATGACAGCATGGCAGAAGAAATGACAGAAAAGGAGTTCAGAATGTACATAATTAAAATGATCAGAGAAGCAAACGAGGAGATGAAAGAGCAAATGCAAGCATTGAATGATGAGATGAAAGAGCAAATGCAAGCATTGATTGATCGCACCAATCGACAGTTAAAAGAGCAAATACAGGAAGCAAAAGATCATTTCAATAAAGAGTTAGAGATATTGAAAAAAAACCAAACAGAAATCCTTGACATGAAGGAAACAATAAACCAAATTAAGAACTCCATAGAAAGCATATCCAATAGGATAGAACACCTGGAAGACAGAACCTCAGACATTGAAGACAAAATATTTAACCTTGAAAACAAAGCTGAACAAACAGAGAAGATGGTAAGAAATCATGAACAGAATCTACAAGAACTATGGGATATCATGAAAAGGCCAAATTTAAGAATTATTGGGATTGAGGAAGGCCTAGAGAAACAAGCCAAAGGAATGAACAACCTATTCAATGAAATAATATCAGAAAATTTCCCAAATCTGAAGAATGAAATGGAAAATCAAGTTCAAGAGGCTTACAGGACTCCAAATACACAAAATTACAACAGACCCACACCAAGGCACATTATAATGAAAATACCTAACATACAAAATAAAGACAGAATTTTAAAGGCTGTGAGAGAAAAGAACCAAATTACATTCAGGGGGAAACCAATACGCATATCAGCAGATTTTTCAATCCAGACCCTAAAAGCTAGAAGGGCCTGGAACAACATTTTTCAAGCCCTGAAAGAAAATGGATGCCAACCAAGAATCTTATACCCAGCAAAACTTACCTTCAAATTTGACGATGAAATAAAATCCTTCCATGATAAACAAAAGCTAAAAGAATTTACAAAAAGAAAGCCAGCATTACAGAACATTCTCAACAAAATATTCCATGAGGAAGAGATGAAAAACAAAGAAGCAAATCAGCAAAGGGAGGAATTATCCTAAAGGAATTGTCAAATAAAGGAGGAAACAAGTTGTGTCAAACAAATAAATAAACAAAATTTTAAAAATGAACCAAATGACCGGGAAACCAAATCATTTCTCTATAATAACCCTGAATGTTAATGGCCTGAATTCATCAATCAAAAGACATAGACTGGCAGACTGGATTAAAAAGAAAGATCCAACAATATGTTGCCTGCAAGAGACTCACCTCATAGAAAAAGATACCCATAGATTAAAGGTGAAAGGATGGGGAAAAACATACCATGCACATGGACTCAGCAAAAAAGCTGGAGTATCCATCCTCATTTCCGATAATGTGGACTTCAAGCCAAAGTTAGTCAGAAGGGATAAAGAAGGTCATTTCATACTGCTTAAGGGAAGCATAAATCAGCAAGATATAACAATCATAAACATCTATGCCCCAAACAGTGGCTCATCTATGTATGTCAAACAAATCCTTCTCAATTTCAGAAACCAAATAGACCACAACACAATAATACTAGGTGATTTTAACACGCCGCTCTCACCACTGGACAGATCTTCCAGACAAAAATTGAGCAAAGAAACCATAGATCTCAACAACACAATCAATAATTTAGACTTAACGGACATTTATAGAATATTCCATCCAACCAAGAGTGAATACACTTTCTTCTCAGCAGCACATGGATCCTTCTCTAAAATAGACCATATATTATGCCACAAAGCTAATGTTAGCAAATACAAGAAGATAGAGACACTAGCATGTATTCTATCAGATCATAATGGATTGAAGTTAGAAATAAATGAAAGAGTAAAACACAGAAACTATTCCAACATCTGGAGATTAAACAATATGCTATTATATGATGAATGGATAACAGAAGATATTAGGAAGGAAATTAAAAATTCTTAGAGGTAAATGAGAACAAAGAAACATCATATCAAAATCTCTGGGACACTATGAAAGCAGTACTTAGAGGGAAATTTATTTCATGGAGCGCATTTAATAAAAGAAGTAAAACTCAACAAATAAACGACCTAACACTACAGCTCAAAGCCTTAGAAAAAGAAGAACAGAACAGCACCAAAAGTAGTAGAAGACAGGAAATAGTTAAACTCAGAGCTGAAATCAATGAAATTGAAACAAAAGAAACAATCAAAAAAATTGACAAAATAAATAGTTGGTTCTTCGAAAAAATAAACAAAATTGATAAACCTTTAGCCACACTAACAAAGAGAAGACGAGAGAAAACCCAAATCACTAAAATTCGGAATGAACAAGGAAATATCACAACAGACAGGATGGAAATACAAAACATAATTAGAAGCTATTTTGAAACTCTATACTCCAACAAAATAGAAAATTTCGAAGACATCAACAGGTTTCTAGAGACATATGAATTGCCTAAACTGAATGAGGAGGACATAAACAATTTAAATAGACCAATTTCAAGTACTGAAATAGAAGAAGTCATCAAAAGCCTACCAACAAAGAAAAGTCCGGGACCAGATGGGTTCTCAGCCGAGTTCTACAAAACCTTTAAGGAAGAGCTCATTCCAATACTTCTCAAAGTATTCCATAAAATAGAAGAGGAGGGAACCCTCCCAAACTCATTCTATGAAGCCAATATCACACTGATACCTAAACCAGACAGAGACTCATTAAGGAAAGAAAATTTCAGACCAATATCCTTAATGAACATCGACGCAAAAATTCTCAACAAAATTTTAGCAAATCGCATACAAAAACATATTAAAAAGATAGTGCACCATGATCAAGTGGGTTTCATCCCAGGGATGCAAGGTTGGTTCAACATCAGGAAATCAATAAACGTAATTCACCATATTAATAGACTTAAAGTCAAGAATCACATGATTATTTCAATAGATGCAGAAAAAGCATTTGATAAAATACAGCACCCCTTCATGCTCAAAACACTAGAAAAAATAGGGATAGTGGGAACATTCCTTAATATTGTAAAGGCCATTTATGCTAAGCCCATGGCTAATATCATTCACAATAGCCCATTCACAATAGCCTCGAAAAAAATAAAATACTTGGGAATCAATCTCACAAAAGAGGTGAAAGACCTCTACAATGAGAACTATACAACACTAAAGAAAGAAATTAAAGAACACCTTAGAAGATGGAAAGATCTTCCATGTTCTTGGATAGGAAGAATTAATATTGTCAAAATGGCCATACTACCTAAAGTGAAATACAAATTCAATGCAATTCCAATTAAAATCCCAATGACGTACCTTACAGAAATAGAGCAGGCAATTATGCAATTCATCTGGAAGAATAAGAAACCCAGAATAGCTAAAGCAATCCTTAGCAGGAAGAGTGAAACAGGGGGTATTGCAATACCAGATCTTCAACTCTACTACAAAGCAATAGTAACAAAAACGGCATGGTATTGGTACCAAAATAGACAGGTAGATCAATGGTACAGAATAGAGGACACGGACACAAACCCAAATAAATACAATTTTCTCATACTAGACAAAGGGGCCAAAAATATGCAATGGAGAAAAGATAGCCTCTTCAACAAATGGTGCTGGGAGAATTGGAAATCCATATGCAACAGAATGAAACTAAACCCATATCTCTCACCATGCACGAAACTAAACTCAAAATGGATTAAGGACCTCGGAATCAGACCAGAGACCCTGCAGATTATAGAAGAAAAAGTAGGTCCAAATCTTCACCTTGTTGGTCTAGGACCAGACTTCCTTAACAGGACTCCCATAGCACAAGAAATAAAAGCTAGAATCAACCACTGGGATAGATTCAAACTAAAAAGCTTTCTCTCAGCAAAGGAAACTATCAGCAATGCGAAGAAAGAGCCTACAGAGTGGGAGAATATCTTTGCCAATCATACTTCAGATAGAGCACTAATCTCCAGAATCTATAAAGAACTCAAAAAACTCTACTCCAAGAATTCAAACAGTCCAGTCAACAAATGGGCTAAGGAAATGAATAGACCCTTCACAGAAGAAGATCTACAAGCAATCAACAAACATATGGAAAAATGTTCAACATCTCTAGTAATAAGAGAAATGCAAATCAAAACCACCCTAAGATTCCATCTCACCCCAATTAGAATGGCGATTATCAAGAATACGAGCAACAACAGGTGTTGGCGAGGATGTGGGGAGAAAGGTACACTCATACACTGCTGGTGGGGCTGCAAATTAGTGCAGCCACTATGGAAAGCAGTGTGGAGATTCCTTAGAAAACTTGGAATGGAACCACCATTTGACCCAGCTATCCCACTCCTTGGCCTATACCCAAAGGACTTAAAATCTGCATACTACAGAAATACAGCCACATCAATGTTCATAGCTGCTCAATTCACAATAGCCAGACTGTGGAACCAACCTAGATGCCCTTCAATTGATGAGTGGATAAAGAAACTGTGGTATATATATACTATGGAATATTACTCAGCCATAAACAATGATAAAATTATGACATTTGCAGGCAAATGGATGAAATTGGAGAATATCATGCTAAGTGAGATAAGCCAATCTCAAAAAGCCAAAGGACGAATGATATCGCTAATAAGTGGAGGTTGACACATAATGGGGGGGAGGGAAGGGTTAGAGTTAGGGTTAGGGAGGGGGGCAAGTATGGAGGAAGGAACTACTGTATAGAGGGTAAAGAGGGGTGGGAGGGGTGGGGGGAAGGGAAAAATAACAGAATGAATCAAACAACATTGCTCTATGTAAATTTATGATTACACAAATGGTATGCCTTTACGCCATGTACAAACAGAGAAACAACATGTATCCCATTTGTTTACAATAAAAAAAAAAAAAAAGAAGATATAGGAAAGGTTTGCTTGTTGTAAAAGAACTCTTATAGATGGAAGGACAGTTATATATATTTAAAACAGGCAGAATAATATAGGTATAATATAGGTATGGAAAAAAACCTTGAATAGTAGAAAACCAGTAGAAAATCGTCTTATTGTCAAGACACTTTTGGGGAGCTCATTACAAAGATGGAGAATAATGAGGGCAGAATTCAGAAGAAAGAAAAGGTGGTCATAAACCAGAAACAGTAGTCCCTAAAATAGGGAAGAAAATAGTTCATGAGTCAGTAAGGTACAGATTAGAATAAAAGCAATAAAACCTGATGGCTGAGTTTGCATCCTAGCTCTGATACATATGTAATTAACAGTTTAAGAGCCAGAATAATGGCCTCTTAAAGATATCTACATCCCAGCCCTTGAAATTTGCATATGTTATGTTCCTTGGCAAAGAGGCATTAAATTAAGATACCAGAAGGAACTAAGACTGCTAATCAGATAACCTTAAAATGGGGAGATTAAACAAGATTGTCTGAGTAGGTTTAGTGTAATCAAAACAGTTTTAAAACATGGAAGAAGGAAGTAGAACAGTAAGTGTCAGAGTGATGTGATGTGTCAAAGACATGTAAGACAGAACACCATACACCAATGTTTCTTTATTACCATCAGGGAGAACACATATGGTATTGGTTAACTAATAAATCTTATTTACTTATTACAAAGAATTAAAGGGAAAATTACATTAGTTTAACACACCTAAATGAAAATATCATTTAAAAAAAAAGTTTGTCCCTTTAGATGAACAGAATGCCACTATTTTACTTATTTTTATGTGGTGCTAAGAATAGAACCCAGTGCCTCACACATTCTAGGCAAGCCCTCTGCCACTGAGCCACAACCCCAGTCCTGAAAATATCATTTAAAATCCAATTTTTGTTTGATATCCACGTGTGTCACGGAAAGTTCTGCTTCTTACTTCATTTCTAATGTAGATTTCAGTATGAATAAGAGAAAACACTGAATGATCACAGTTAAATTTCTCCAGATCAATTCTAATTCATACAATTAATTATGACTTCTTTTTTTAATCCTATACAGTTTAGAGAGGGAGCGATTCAGAATTTTCTGACGATACTTACCTTTCAGTCTTCTTAAGGGTTTCTCTTCCCTCTAATTTTCTCAACATGCTGCTAAACATTTAGCACAATAAATAGGCAGGTTTTTGTTGTTGTTGTTGTTGTTGTTTGCTGCTTGAACCTACCATCTAGCCCGTTCTCCGTTTCAAACACAACCCCATCTATGCTACAGGACCATCCTTCGGGCTCACCACTCAGGTACCTCAGAGGAAGCTGACCTGCTCTCCTGCTTCCGGGGTTTTCCTGATTGGTCTAAGAAGAAAAGTGGGCTTCAGTGATTGGCTCAAGCATCCAGCCCTAACCCAATCAGGACATGGTATGTCTCTGGCCGCAGATTCAGTCTGAAGGGGAATGGCACCAACTTCTGGCTAATTATGAGAAGCTTGCTGAAGGCATTTGAGTGAAAAAAATTTAAATGCATCCTTGATTTTGTAAAAGGGCTCCCCGAGTCCTTTCTACCTTTCTCTGGTGTGGACATGGGTGATGTGCCGTAGCTTTTCTACTACCATGAAGGAGAGCAGCCTGAGGAATCCAACACTTGGAGGGGAAAGCACAGGCTAGCATACTGAAGAAACAGTCGAAATGACTGAATTCAATGCACCTAAAGTCTGTCTGGCCTCTGGTCTTCAACCACAAAAGCCAAAAAATGTTTTTACTGCCTAAGCCTGTTTGAATTAAATTTACTCTTATGTTGTTTGGATTTAATATTAGCAACAGCAACAGCTTTCGTTCCTTCTCTGATTGGAAGGTCATTGTTCTGCTTTGGTTGACCTCATAAGAGTACGCTTTCTCCAGAGGACTTACTGGTCTTCACATCTTCGGGGAACTCCAATTCAGTCGCTGTTTTATAATGGTAGATTAAAGAATAGGCCACAGGATTGAAAATATCTTTAGAAACCATTCTTAAATTTTTTTTTTCACTTGTCTCTGCTTATTTGTCCTTTTATTCCAAATTAACATAACTATGAATTTATTTCTCATATTTTCTTTTGCTAATGTAAGTAGAGTTTGAATGTAGTACAAAACCAAGAGATTTGGCTCTACTTATCTCCAGTTCTTTGTCTTTTAGATTCATATATCGCTTACATGTAGGGCCTCTAGATTCAGAACATACATATGCCTTCTAGATTCAGAACAATTGTTCATAAAAAGCAAGCTGCTGGGAGAAAAAAAAGCATATGATAATAACCTACAACTTCGTCTAAATTAAAAAGTAAAACAAATTGAGTAATAAATGTTAATCATATTAAATATCAGTTAAATTTAATTAAAAATATCATTGATTAGATTATGAAATTTATAGTGTGCCTTACAGTAAATAGAAAAATATACTTTGTTGTATTAAGTATTTGGAATTATTGCCACATTAATAATTCAGAATATTTCAAATTAGAGAAATTTACACTAGAGGTAAAATAATTGAGAATTTGTATCTCACTTTTCAAGAGACTTTTATTTTTACTTTGATCTTAAACATTATCATTTCAAAATACTTTTGATTTCCAAACAATGTAAATGATAGTTCAGTGGTTTTTCTTTTATGATTGGTTCACCAATACTAAGTTAAGTTACTCTCCAGACACAAACTTCGGGGGAAATTATTGACAACTTTGAGGATACTAAGAATTTATTCAGTTGCTTTGCCACTGGTTCATGGGTTTGATAGTACCGCAGGTTTTGCTGCTAGTCATCTTTTGTATTTTATCTTGCTTCACAGGTAGGCACCTAAAATGATTTTCTAAGAAAATAATTAATTGATGAATTCAGATAATGCCTCCTCCTAGTAGCTGTATGGATTCTGCGAAGCCACTCAATCCTCACCTCCTCTGCTTCCCTAGTACTCTCTTTGGAACTTTACAGTACAGCAGTTACCTCATTTTCTTTTAACCTTTTATGTGCTGTCTTCTTCAGAGTCTATGATAATCTCAATAGTAGGCTCCCAGGAATTACAGAGTGGGGGCCTGAGCGCCTAGCACAAAACTTGACCCAAGTGCCACTGAAGCTAATTTCTTATAACCCTAGTTAAATCAAGGTCTTCAAAGGATATGCCTAGTTTCTGCCATTATTTTAACTAAAACTTAGAAACAGTTCCCTTTCATAACTTCTCTATATTGCAGTCTAGAATTAGACTCTGCATTCAAATTTCACATCTATTACTTATTGGCTGAGTAAGCTTAACATCTCTTCAAGTCTCAGTTTCTTTAGCTGTAAAATTGGTGTCTGGCATGTTTAGACATTTTCACCTACTGTTGAAGCAATGTTTTTTGGATTTAACATCAGCAGTTACTATTATTTTTATTCCAATTAACTAATGAAATATTAACTCTCAGCGTGATTAGATGTTTAGTTTCAAATAATAATGAAATTGCATTATGGGAATGAAGGCTGTAAACTTAGGGTAGCTTTGGAAAAATTACAGGTAATTTTACTGCTGAAAATTAATAGCATCAACAAGAGGCAGTCATGCCAGGATTGTACTTTTATTGTTCGTTGGTTATTGTCTTATAGGAAAGCAAATTTAAAATCTTCAGTTAGTCATCTACTTATTTTTTGGATTCATTGGTGTCTGTCTTCAGGGTTTTAGCCTATGAATATCTTATTACATAAACTCTAGAATTCAAATAAACTGTTGAGAGTGATGGGAAAGAATATTAATAGTGTTTTGCTGTTTATTTTAAAATGCTGCAAACTTCCCCATGTTCTCATGTATGATAAATCATTGTGCATACAACTGGATTATGAAATATTTGGATAATGGACCATAAAAATTATCTACTAAAATGCTAATAATTTTATCCTATTCCCCCAAATCATTCTTTTTTCCTCCCAATTTCAGCTATTGCAGGTTTGGTAAACATGTAGCATATAGGTAGGTATTCATATGCCAAAAAAATTTTACTTACATAAATGGCAATGCTTCTAAAATTCTCCGAATATGCATATTTGATTATTATTCTAAAGAATCTCATGTGACTGTTGTTATGGTTTGGATGTGAGGTGTCCCGCAGAAGCTCACATGTGAGACAATGCAAGAAGGTTCAGAGGAGAAATAATTGGGTTGTAAGAGTCTTAACCCAATAAGTGAATTAATCCCCTGATTGGGATTAACAAAGTGATAATTGAAGGCACATAGGTTGTGGCTGGAGGAGGTGGGCATTGGGGTTGTGCATTTGGGGTATATATTTTGTTTCTAGCACGTGGACTCTCTGTCTCTGCTTACTGATCATCATGTGAGCTGCTTCCCTCCACCACAGTCTTCTGCCATGATGTTCTGCCTCACTGCAGTCCTCAAGGAATGGAACTGGCTGTCTATGGACTGAGACTTCTGAAACTGAGTCCCCAAATAAACTTTTTCTCCCCTACAGTTGTGCTGGTCAGGTCTTTTAGTCACAGCAGTGAAAAAGCTGACTAAAACAACTGCATTTACAGTAATTCTTTAATAGTAGTCCTTTGAACTATTGAAATTGGAAAAAAAAATTAGCTGGAACTAATAGAACTAGCTCTTCTGTTAAAGGTTTTACTGTGATTTTGGCTGGACTAAAGAAAAAAATGAGCTTATTTTGGAAATGAACCTTTAAACTCCACTCTATTCTCTATAAACTTTCTAAGTTAGAAATAAAGAAAGAAAAACATGTAAGATCAATTTGTAGATTCAAGTATGCCAATTGTGAGGGAAAGCAGGTACAAATTAAAGAGTTATGAAAAATAATATCCCTACAAGACAGCTCCCCCTAAAAACACTGAGGAACAGTGTGACTTTGGAGGAGGGAAGGGAAATCAGCCAAACATTAAACCTCTCCAGACACACCTTTTTCCAATAACAATGGGCCCAGTGGGTAAAAAGCAAATTTTCATCCCTTCCTGGGTTCATCCCCAATATCTTCACCAAAAGCAAACATTTACCCCTTCCCAACCACAATGCATTTTGAAGGAAGGAGGCAAATACTGAAATGCTGAGCCCTGGACTTTGACATTCCCCCATTGCAAATCAGCCCTAAATGGAGGCAGAGCAAATATTGAAACTCTGGGAAACAATGGATCCCAGAGAAAGAAAAGCAATGGGTGAGATTTGAGTACTCATCCCTCAGGATCTGGACCCCTATCTCCCCAGATAATAATGAGTTTCAACATTTCTACAACTACCTTCCTATGTTAAAGTTCTCTAACCTGTACAACTAGCCCTGACTGTCCAAACTGCATGTCCACAGTCTCCAATGAAACTATAAAAACCCAGACTCCTGTAACATGGGGGGCCAGCTCCATACCCAGAAAATGGGCCCATTGTTATTGGGAAAAGGTATATCTGAAGAGGTTTAATGTTTGACTAATTTCCCTTCCCTCCTCCGAGTCACACTGTCCCTATGTTTTTCTGGGGGGAGTTGTCTTGTAGGGATATTATTTTCCATAACCCTTCACAAACCAACAAGGGTCTTCCAGAGATGCACTAAATTTGGTCTGAATTTCATGAGCTTTTGGAAGTGTTATGGAGTGCTCAAGAAGTACAAACCACCACACATATGGAGCCAAATTGAAAGTGGAAGAAAGTCCTTTAATGAGCA
The DNA here is from genome assembly GCF_902686455.1 of Sciurus vulgaris. Taxonomy (NCBI): domain Eukaryota; kingdom Metazoa; phylum Chordata; class Mammalia; order Rodentia; family Sciuridae; genus Sciurus; species Sciurus vulgaris. The sequence continues at coordinate 30,709,580 of NC_136468.1, forward strand.
TGCCAGGCAAGCAGGTGAGAGCAGGCTAACACCCCAAAGAACTCCCAGCACCTGAATTTTGGAAGTACAAGTTTGTAAAGGCAAAACCCACAAGAACAATTGAGGCACACATAGGTCAGAAAGAGCCTGTTGAGACAGATATTTAGATGACATGAGAGAATTGTTTTGATTATACATTTCAGAGTTATTTTGTTACACATCAGGGCCACATTCAGGGTGGAGGGAAGGTCCTACTGTACCGTCAACATAGATACAGCAGTCAGGAGGCTGAAAAGAAAACATTATAAGCAAGCATACAATGGAGTCAGGTCAGAACAAAATGGCATTACTTTGGTTCTTTTCCATTTCAGAAGTGTTAATACATTACTATGACCCTGAGAGTACTTTCTCTGAATTCTGGAGATTATGTGTAAAATGTTTAATTCTTTTGTGTGTGTATCAGTATTCAAAACTGCTTTAATGGAATTACATATACTACCTCTAGTATTTTGATTTCATAAGTGAAAGTTCTTTCACAAATTAAAAAGAAAACATCAACCCTTTTGTGTAATGGATCTTTTTTCTAATTTGTACAGTCATGGGAATAACTACAGAGGTGAAAGAAAAAAGAGAAAGCAATGATTATCTGTCCACTAAAGGAAGACAGAAAGGAGAGGTGAGGCAGAAGTAAGAATTTCATAGTATCTGAGAGTAAAAATTAATAAAAAATTATATTTGATTATTATGCTCTCCATCTTCTATACAATGTTGATTTTTAAGCACTAAAGTACATTTTTGCAAGTATGTGGCAATATTACTGTTCTTTTATTTTGTTTTAAATATTATCCACCAATAAAATGTTAATTCTCCATAGAATATTTTCTTCATTCCATGTGTCTATGAAATTTTTTTTTTTATTTTTATGATCAACCTTTATTGAGGTATAACGTACAAGTGGTTTTGACAAATATATGTTCCTCTTGAAACTACTGCCCAGAATATTCCTTGTGGTCCCTTGCAATCAATCTCTTCCTCTGCTCCTGGCCCCAGGCAAGCATTTCCACTTTGAAAGGAAGTGCTTGCATGCAATATCATTCCTCTTTCCAAACACTTGGATATTTTGAAGGACTTTTAAAGACTACTATTTACCTTTGAAGCAAATTCCAATGGAATGTTAGCTAATAAGATACAGAGGATTAAAAATATGCATGTAGAGGTGGGTTCTCCTCTTTTGCCTCTGTATCATCATGAGACTATTCCCTAAATAGCTACAAAGGGGATGAAAGATCAGTAGAGCAGATCTGGAACCAATCTTTTACTTAGAGCACAGCCTGGCATGGATCAGGTAACCCACAGGCAAGAGAGATTAGTAGATTACACAGTTATTCCACCAAGTTTTAAGAGGTTTGTTCTTCATTCACAGATGTGGCAGGAAGGATTTGAACCCTGAAAATAATAGGCACAGAGTCCATACCACTCTGCCCCTCTTAGAGGAAAAAAGGAGCTATTTTTAGACATGCAGGTAAAGCTAACCAGTTGGCAGATTAAGTAAAGATCTTTAACTCAGGAGAGTTATGGGTCTTTAATTCAGAGATCTAAAACTTGATAAATCTTAATCAGTGATTTCCTTGTAAGATTTTCATAAGTAATAAAGTAATAGCCACTAAAGATCTTTGAAAATGTTTAAAGTGTGATAGAAATACAAGTGTTTTTTACATCTATTTTGCTTCTTGTTGCATCCTTAGTGCCTAGAACAGTGTCTGGTGTGTAGTATGTGCTCAGTAAATACTTGTTAAATTGAATTGAATGAATTCTTTTAAAACAGTTCCTTCAGTTCATAAATTGCAAATACACAAAGTAGGTTTATAATTAGAGATGCAATTAATTTCTGTATTTGAAAAGAATAGGGAAAAAATCAAGGAGGTCATTATTCTTATAACGGTGGTATAAAAATTTGTATTTGATATACAGAAGGTGTTCATTTAATTCCTAACCCTACAACCCAACTAACGGTACCCAAACTAATGTTCTGTAAATTCTGATATTAACATGAAATGTCACTGCAGTCCTTTCGCAGGTTGCTCTTTGGTCCATAGAATGTTTTATTAATAGATGGTTGTTTTAATTAGTATTTGTTCTACAGTTTTAAAAAGAGATTTATTTATAAAATACAGATAGTTCAGAAAACAACCAAATGAATATCTGGATTGAAAATTAGTCTACTCTGTTAGGAATAAAATATCCATTCGTCCTTTTCCTTCACTATATATCATAAAGCAGGATAACCTGATGATATTCCTCACTTTTAAGACATTTGCATTCAAATGACTTAGGATTCAGGTTAAGGCTATGGTAAGAGTTTGCATTAGGGAGACAGTTTGTTCCTCACATCAAATCACAGAGAAATTCAAACTAAAGATGCTATTTAACTTGTTCTACTTTCTATTATAACCTAGTCTGCCTTTTTATCTCAAAACTTCTCTGATGATTTCCTGAGAAAGTTTTTGATAGTGTAGTTAAAGGGTTATTCAGATCCAACCTTTTCTGTTAAAATATTAAACCTTTGAATAATATTGCATCAGCAACATGAAACCCACTAACAATCTGGAAGCAATAAATTTTACTTAAATATCCTTCATTGTAGTATCTCATCTTGTGACAGATATTCTCATGAGAGTTTTGAGTGAAACTCTTTTTAAGTTAAGATCTTTTAATAGCTATTCCTAATCCTGTACCATTTCTGGCACCTAATTAGTATGTGCTAGCAATGTAATTTAATATATCAGTGTCATTAATGTGTTACAGGTTATAGACCAAACATAGTATTGAAAGAAAGGAAGGAAAAGATCAATCTTTTAATTACCTTTGCTGTGAATTTTCATCATGATTTCTTCATTTTAGTTCTTGAATATCTATTGTATCTGCCCAAAGACCATATGCTTAAAATTCTTTTTTAAAAATGTCTTGGGGGGTACTGCGGATTGAACTGAGGGACACTTGACTACTGAGCCACATCTCCAGCCCTGTTTTGTATTTTATTTAGATACAGGGTCTCACTGAGTTGCTTAGCACCTCACTTTTGTTGAAACCGTCTTTGATCCTCCTGGTCTCAGCTTCCCAAGCAGCTAGGATTACCAGCATGCGCCCCCACGCCCTATCAATTCTTGATATGCAAAATTATAGAATTGCAGAAAGGAATTAAGTAGTAAGTATAACTTATGCCCTGTATTCCTTAGCAGTATCCAGTATATTATTCTACTCATCAAAGCTTACCTAATTTTATGGTCCCCAGACACCAGAGGAAACCAAAGCTAAATGGAAAGAAGTTAGCTCTATAGTAGGGACTTAACATCTTTTGAAAGAGAAAAGGTTGTATGAAATGCTCAAATTTCTATGGTATGAAGAAGAAATTAAGACAAACGTGTTATTGTTGAAATCAGATGAAAACAAAAAAAAATTAATTTCAACAATTTTTAAGCTCAAAATTGCATAGACAAAAATTTGGGAGATATGGTACCCTATATTATGTGCATTTTATATCTTTTTGTATTAGTTAAAATAATTTAATTTATATAAAAGTGCCATTGAAAGAAATGATTGATATGAATTTTGGGTGGTAAAGTGTGTTGTATTTTAACCACAATTATCACATGTATGCATAAAATAGAAGAAAATGAAATGAAAAAAATTGCTGGGAGACTATCTTAACATGGCTACCTCATTTTTGACTAATATTCACTTCCTCATCAATGTGTTTCAATTATATATCCTGTATTTCCAATCATTTCATTTCCTCCATTTCCATTGCCTTCATCCATTCTTGCCTTCTTTTAATCTCTACAGTAAAACTGGAATGATTTTTATTCCAAAAAAAAACAACCATGAATATTACTCTGATGCCTAACGGCCATCATTGCTCTTAGCATAAAGGCCAAAAGTCTTCCTACAATTCTAAGGGCCCTGGGCTGTCTGCCTCTAGTTCTTTACGCTCCAACTAATCTTTTTTTTTTTTTTTTTTTTTTTTTTCCTTTCAGGATCTGAGGAAAAAAACTCAGTTCCTTCTTGCCTCAGGGCCTTCATGCATGTCCTACCTTCTGCCTAAAATCACACACAAACACACACACACACACACACACACAGTTTTTATTGTTACAGTTATCAAACACATACATATTAACAATGTGTCTAATCTTATTTCATCCAAAGAACCCACCTGAACCCCACCCCATAATTTTGAAGCAAATCCCAGAAAAACCATGAAGCACTCTCCAGCTCACACTTATCCTGAAGATGTCAGCTCAGGCACCTCTTTGCTTCCCTCATTTTACTATCATAGGAGGTCATGTCATATGAACTCTTTGCCCCTGGCAAGTTTAACATTTTAATAATGATTTCATCATGCATTGCATCTTTGTGTGGTTTTTGAAATAATATCTATCTTTGTATGTAAACTCTATGTTTCATAAGGAGAAATTATATCGATGATGCTCATCATTCTGTTCCCTCCATTCATCAGAGTGCCAGGCTCAAAGAGAATTATTAATAAATATCCATTGGATTAATTAAGCTTCAGGGATTTCCATAATAAAAACCCCCATCTGTAGCTTCGATCCTGGCATTTTTTTCATGGTCTTCTGACTGATATCAGAAGATTTTCTGTAGATAAGACTTTTCCCTGGATTCCCTTAGTCTTTTAGATAGAGATATTTATCTTCTTTTTTATCTCTTCTGAAGCACTTTTTTTTAGCAGGTCCTGTTTATCTATTTTTAAAATGAATGCACAAACAAAAGTCATGAGTAATATAGATCTTGTTAATCCTTTTAATGCTCATAGGACATGTTTTTTATGCATCATAAAACTATTTCCCCGATAAACAGAACAACACTGTCATGGAAAATGGTCTGTGGAAGTTTCCATTCATATAAATGACTATTTTTTTATCATGATATAACAAACATTATCATAAAAGGAGTGGAAAATGGAAAGTCAAAATGTTGGTGGACCATGTTAATATTGAAAATGGTTGTTTGACAATATTAGCAAATTTTAGTATCTTAAAGTTTTTATTCTAAATCAAAGTAATCTCAATTTTGCTGTTGTCTTAGTTACATAAACTCCAAAGTTATTTAAAAAGCTTGAGTAAGAAAAATATATCCGAAAAAATTGTTTTAAAGTTCTGGGAAATTTTTGGAAAGGTAAAAATGCTGTCACGAATGGGTATCACATGTTTCTTAGAATTTTATAATTTTTTTCAAGATCAGTATATTTTGCCAACGAAAATGGTAGCTTATTATGCATAAAAGTTTTTAAGAATATCTATTTGTTAGGTTTTTAATTTTGCAATGTAGTGGTATATAGGAATCTGTTTATTATCAGTTTATCATGACTATGAATCTATTCAAAATTATAGCACAATTATAGCATCATCTTGGATTAAGAGATATAATGATGCCTCATTCAGAAAGTGGCACTGTTCAAAGAGAGAAAATATTCTAAGCAATTGAAAGAAAAGCAAATCTTTGAAATTGAATTTGTTCCCAAATCATAGCAATAAATATTTAAGAGTTCCATGTAGTTATGTGGTGGTGATTTGTTTTCTGCCTTGGATGTACTTAAATAGATATTATTGCCCTCATGTCTCCTAATATTTCCTTTCATAAACAGGCTTTTCCTGTCTTGTCATTTAGTCACCTCCACTCTAAATGCTTTTTATCACTTTGACATAAGATAATTCATCTTTAAAAAAAAGGACTATATAACCAGTTTCTACTTAATAGAATGCTTACAAGCATTCTACTTATTAATTGTTTACAAGTAATAAGAGGGGAATGAAATATTACTTTTTTTGACTAATGATCCTAAATAAGAACTAGATCACACAGTTAACATGTCTTAAATTACTGTGCCCTCATCGAGTAAATAATTTTACTAAATATTAAAAATTTCTGAGGTATTCCTCCACAGTTCTTCAACATGTGAAAGGAAGTGCTTTCCTGCAATGTCATTTCTAATTTCCATCAAATTGGGATTTTAAAGCAATTTTGAAGACTACTGTTGACCTTGGTAGACACTGATATTGTAAATAATTCAACTACTCCATTTGTCTAATATGGTATGTGCAAAGTGACTATTCTTCAGAAAATGTTGGCTGAAATGAGAATTTTACTTTTTTTTAACCTATAGTTGGCAAATACATCTGTAACAAAGACACTTTAGCAATTAATTGTATGATTTGGGAAAATCAAGTTATTTTTAACATTCTGCTTATAATTACACTCTCAGCTGCACACCATAAGATCTATTAAACATGAAACTCCAACTCAGTCTTCTATCTACATTTATAATAGATGTGTTTTAGCATTCAAGAATCTGACCAAATTAAATTAAAGATACAGCACCATCTTATGGATATTTCTATATTTGTAAAATTTGGAAATACAAAAATCTTCTTGAATTTGGGTTTATTAATAAAAAAGTACTATGAGAAGAAAATGTTGTCATGTGGCTGAGAAAAACAATGCAATACTAAGGAACTCCTGGGTGTACGTGTGCAGGTGGACACATGTGTATGTGTGTGACAGGGATAATGTTGAATAGAAAGACACAATGGAGGGATTTTTTTCTTTCAAAATTAAGAATTCTACCAAGAAGGAAAATAAGCAATTGTTATTACAATACAGATTTGTAGGTTGTTAAAACGTTTACTGTTCAGTCTCTAAAAGATACCAGGACATCACTATCATCTTGCAATGACTCTATGAAACTACAGAACTATGGAGAACTGGAAATGTTCTCACCAGCTGTGAGCCATACTTCCAAAGAGTGCAGAGAAATTGAGAAAGGATCAGAAAGGCATCGGTCTGCTAAAGCTGTACAACTAGTTTTGATTAAAAAAATCAGGGATTTAATTATAAAAATATGTATAGACTTCTTAATAGTGAAGAGAATTTAACCTTCCATATATGGGGTTCACTCTCTCTCATCCCTATTTTCTCACTCTCACACACACCACACAAACACACACTCCCTCAGGAGCATACACACACATGCAGGCATATATCTACTTCTATTTGGGTTTGAGTCATTTCCCCCCACAAATAAATTATATAAAAAGAGCAGTATTAACAAAATGATTGTTACAGATTTATTTTTATGTAGATTATTTCTGTGTTATTTACTATAGAGTAAGATGTAAAAATATGATGTTGGCTACAAACAATTCAGAAATTTTGGCTTTATCCTTAAAGAATAGTACAGAGTCTAATAATGTCTGATTAGGAATTGTGTTTTATATAATGCAAACTCTTAGTTCTAAATTTCCAAATTTTGTTTCAAATATAAATTCACTATCACTTGAGCAAAATTAAGTTATTCCTAGATGTCCATATTAAAAGAAAAATAACATCAAATTGAAAATTCTAACTGTAGCATGAATATATTTTTATACTTAATCATCAGATGGGGACAGATATTTTTTAGCTTAAGAAATTCAGGGAAATTTCAGATTTATAATAATGATTTATAATGTTTAAATTTAGATCCAAATCATGATATGTTTGATTAAAGTTTTCAGGTTACCAAATGTAAAATAATTTTATGTCAAAATGAATGTTGTTTATTAATATGGTAGAACAATCTTGTTAATTTATTATAATGCATTTTGAAGGGCAGATTGCATAAAAGTTCATGAAAAACTAGATACCTATCGTTTGAAGGAAAAACATTTTCAGAACTTATATACATAAGTGTAACGGGAATCACTGGATAAAATTTGTTCAACATAGTTTAGTACTAACCTTTCCTTTAAATCAGGTTGGGAGAATAATATTTGAGGTGTATAGTTGGTGAGTGGTTCCAATATGTTTGTTGTGCAATAGTAAAATTAAAGACATAACCCTGAAGACAAGGGGTTCTCAGAAATGGTCTGAGACCCTTTCTGGAGAACTTAAAATATTTAACTATTTTCCTAAGAATGCTAAGACTTTGCTAGTCATTTTCACTGTTATGGCCTGGCCCTGATGTCACAGAAATTGTGGTGGTCCTATTGCTTTGGCCTTAGCAAGAGTGAAGGCAGTAAACCTAAATGGGCTAGTAATCATGAGTTCTCACTGGTGCATACTCACCACAGAGAGAAAGACAGACACACACACACACACACACACACACACACACACACACACACACGGAGTGGGGAGGGGAAGGGGGGTGGGGGGAATAGGGGAGGGAGGGAGAGAGAGAGAGACCAGTTTCACTCAGAAATGATCCTGGGTAAGCAGTAAAAATCATTAATTTTACTAAATCTTGACACTTGGGTTACTTTAAAAAATATTCTATGAGGCAAAATGGCAAGTATTACATAAAGTGTTTCTGCATAATGAAGCGTGATGGGTGTTTGCAGGTTGAACTAGCTGTGGTTTCATGGGACCCCATTTTTACTTGAGGGAAGATCTGACAGACAAATTGTAATTATTCAGACCTGGATATTCTGCAGACATTTTCTCAAATATGAATAAAGCAAGCTTGTCACTTTAATGAAAACAACTGACAGTACTGTTGCCAGTGATAAAATTCAAGTTTTCAAGTGAAAATTATAGTTTTGTAAAACTTGTATTTGCAACTGTGAGCTCAATAGTTTCCCAGTACTTGAAGACTTTTCTCGTGAGATTGGTGGCTATTGATAAACATGTTTTTTAATACTATGTAATAAAATGTGTCCATATCTGGAAAATACATAATTTAGTGAACCAATATTTTCTGAATGACCAATAAGTTACATTAAAAATGATGCATAGGTAAAAGATCCATTCAAAGCACAAGATACAATAACAGATTTTAAAATACTACCTAACAAGAAAAGTTTACTGATATGTTTTTCATTTAACATTGTACCTAACCTTTAAGATGCTATCACTGTTGAATTTTGGTGTAATATAAAAGAAGAATGTGCATAATTATATAAAAAGGCTATTAAAATATACCTTTACCAACTAAATATCTATGTGAAGTTCATTTTTTTCATCTATTTGAACTAAATTAAATATGGAAGTTGATAGGACATTTCAGATGAAACTATTAAGTCAGACATTAAAGAGATTTGTAGAGTGTAATATAGTACCACTCATCACTCAACATTTTATATTGGAAATACGGTATTTTTAAAATAAAAATATGTAATGTATGGCATGTGACAGGTTTGGTTTTTTTTTTTAGATGAATATCTATTTCTAAATTTTCTTAGAAGTTTTATTTTTCTAATATGAGGAATATTGATCAATATAATTCATACCCAAAGAAACTTCTTTGGGGTCAGTACTAACTTTCAAGGGTCCAAATGGGTCTTGGGAATGAAAAGTTTGGTAACAACTGATGTAGACCATAGTAATAGTAAATAAAAACACATTAATTTTTCTCCTTAACAACTATACTTCACTTTAGTTTTATTTTCTTTAGTTTTATTCTTGAAGTAGTATAAGTTTTTTTTAAACAGTAGAATTCTCATTTCTTGAGTGAGACTTTGTTTGAATTCCTAGTCAATCAATGCAATTTTCTGTGTACAGTGTCCTATTGCAGTTCTTAATACAAAATACACACTCAATAAATGTTATTGACTAGCAAAAAAAATGTGTTTAACAACAAAGTCAATATAAGTACAAAAAATTATGAAAGCTGGAAAGAAAAAGGCTCTGGTTATTTATTGCTTTATCCATTTATGTGCATAATTCCTATTTTAACCAGTGTCAGAAAAATCCCATAGTTTGTGGCTCTCTTAACATTTGAAACACAAACATCCTCTCCTAGGCTGACTATCTGTTTCTATGTAGACCATAATAGTCACACACATACATGTATCTTGAATTAGAGCAAGACTTTCCTCCTGACCCTTTGAACACATAGGTCATGATGTGCTTCTACTTTTTTTTTTCTCTCCCTTTGCTGTGCATTCCAACTCACATTTGTTTACTTCCTTCAAATTCTAATGACATGGAAAATTAAAGGCAGCCAAACTGAAATCAATCACTAATGAATGAACACAGATTTAATAGGAACAGAAGGATGGCAGCTTTGTATCTGAAATCAAACATTCTTATTAAAATTAGGAAATTTCTGAAATCACATATTTTTTTCATTGCTGTGACAAATACCTGAAACAAACACACAAACAGAGGGGGGATGCTTTATTTTGGTTTATTGTCTCAGAAGTTTCAGCCTATGGTCGACTAGGACCATTACTTTGGGCCTGAGGTGAGGTAGAACATCATGGCACAAGGGTGTGGCAGAGGAAAGCTGTTCAGCTCATGGCAGACACACAGTAGAGAGAGACAAAGGAACTGGCCAGGAACAAGAAATATCCTTTGAGGATACTCTCCCAGTGACCTACTTCCTCCAACTAGACTCAACCTCATAGAGTTTCCACCACCTCCCCACGGTGCCATCAAATCATTAATCCATCAGTGGGTGAATACACTTATATGATCAGAGCCCTTAGGATTCAGTCAACTATTTCCTTAAATCCCCATCTGAACAATGCTGCAGTGGGAAACAAGCCTTCAGCACAGGAAACTCTGGGGCACATTTCTTATTGAAATCATAACAGGGCATTAATTTAGTCTGATTGTTTAAGGCTAATAATCTAGAAATTCAAAATCTGAATTGTGTAAAATCAAATAAATAAATAGGATCATTTGCAACTTTATCTACATTATATTTCTATAGTTCTATGACTAAAAGTGAGTTTAATGATAAGGCGATCACGAAAAAAGTAAAATTCATGGCATTAACTGAGAGGTTAAGTATTTGTATTATCTTAATCTCAACATTTCTTTAATGTATTTAGTTCTCTGTGCGTATGTGTGCGTGTGTGTGTGCATGTGTGTGCACACTGCTCATTTACTGGTCAATTTGTATAAATCATCTGCATAAATTTTCACCCATTACCTGTAAAATGTTGGGGTCTTGGAACAATTCCTTGCTACAATTCAGATTCTAACTGGAGAAGAAAAGGAAAAAAATAAAGGGAGAAAGGGGGGTTTAAAAGAGGCTTTCAAGAGGATTATAAAATAAAAATATTTCCTCATAGGGTATAAATACCTTAGTATTTCAAAAACTTTATTGTTTTTATCTTACATTTATAAACACATACTCCTGTTTTTATTTGGGTGTGACTTTTCCCATATGTATTGCAAAACTGATTTTCCCATTTGATGTGAAAATATTTCTGTGTTGTAAAATAATTTTAGTTGTAACTATACTACAAAACAGACTGGCCACTTCTAAAACACTTAAGAGATAACTTGAGGAATTTTTTTCTCTGACACCACAGACCATCTATTGTTTTATTAGAGCACAATTATTTATTTTGTGTTTATGTCTGTTTTATATTTATCTTCTCAGGAACTATATTTAATTATTTTTAATTTTTAGAACAGTGCATAGCCTATGGCAAATGCCCCAAAATGTCTTAGTGAAAGAATCACTTCATTTGTGACTTGAAAGAATTAATATTTTCCTTTTAGGTCAAATGCACAAATCAATTATCAACCAGAAGTTAGTCCACCTAAAGGTGTTCAGGTCTCACACCTGTTTCCTTAAAAAACAATGCCAAAACACATTTTATATTTTATTTTAAAAATATAAAATATTTTATATCCATCTTTTCTTAGCATTCAAGGTGTTTCATTAAAAGCACTATAACCTCAATTTGTTTTGATGCTTACCTTCATACAAGTAAAAATAAATCACTGAATAAGTGTTTTTGAAATGGTACAAATCAGTCTTATGTTAGGCATTACTTAATCAACTACTCTAGAACACCAACCAATTAACATTGTTTGAAATAATGACGTGAAATGCAACTATATAAGGTATAAATTATGCAAGAACATTAGTGCAAAAATGAAAACTTTATTTAAAATTATTAGGATAGAATTGATTTATATTAATAGGTCTTCATTTCAGGTTTTTTTGCTTCAAACTATTTCTAAATTGGAAGAAAGGAAAGGATTCCCCAGAGTCCCACCTTTGACTCCCATTCTCATTCCAAACACATAATTTCTGTACCTTATCCTTTATACCTGTAACTTTGACCACCACCAATATGTTGATGATTTTCTTATTCAGATTTGCATTATAGGTTTGCGTTTCCAACTGTGTGTAGGATTTCTCTGACATGTTGCATTAGTTCCTCAAAGATCTGATGCTTCTCCAAACCTACTTGTCTTCTACAAGTCCATATTTCATCTATTATTAATCAAGTTACTGTATCCTGGGAAGCATATTCCATGTAACCTTGAGTCTTGACCAGCTCCTCATAAATAAACTGTTAGCTGCTCTGTTTGCCTCTTAAGTGTTCATTTTCCTCTTGTTCTCTGTCTTGAATTCAAGCCCTCATTGTTTCCCCCGACATTTTTCTCACTAATCTCTTGGTAAATTGCCCCTGGCTCCACTGCCCTTCCATTTCTGCAGACGACTCTTAACAGTTACAGAGCACAGTACGTCTTACCTTACTTAGAACCCTTATGTGAACCCCCATTTTCTGCAGGATATGGTTTAAATTCCAAAGCATGACTTACAAGGTCCATCTTGGCCTATCCACTTGTCTCATCTCCCTCATTTTCATATGGATTCTTCACTTCAGGGCAGTTTACTTGCAGTTCTCCAAATGTGGCAAATAATTTCCTCCCTTGCAAAGGCCCCCTCCTGTCTATTGTGCCTTCACCTCAACAGTTCTGAATCACTTTTTAAGATGTGTCAAGAATCCTGGAAGTGTCAAGAATCCTGTAAGTGTTCCCTTACTGTCTCCTGAAGGAGCCGTTTCTTCAATGTATTACCGTTATTTCCCCAGTTATTAACAAGCATTGGATTGCAATCTGATTATTTAAAATAAATTATTTTCTCACTTGTCATTCCTTTTAAAAATATTTTTAATTATACATTTAAATTATATAAATAGAAGTTCAATAATATTAAATATTTATTAATATTTATTAAATAAATATTTATTGATGTTTATTAATTATAATTTTTTTTAATGGACACGATATTTTAAAAAATTTTTTATGTGATGCTGAGGATCAAACCCAGTGCTTCACACATATCAAGCAAGTACACTATCACTGAGCCACAACACCAGTCCTCATTTGTCATTCCTTAACTTATAAACGTCCTAAGAACTGTATCTTGTTCTGCTAACCATACTAGTATGGCTTCAATGTATTTTAGTCTCTTAAGCAATAGGTTAAATTAATGAAAACTCTTAAACATGCTCTTTATTGTCTTTTGAATATTTAAATTATACCTCTTAAACTATTTTCATCTTCCTGGAGAAAACACTTTGTTATTTTAAAAAACAATATGTGATTTCCCATGGGCTTCTCAAGGTTTGGAGATTGTTGATTTGCCTACCATTTTTGATAGGAAGAAAACAATAAGCTATCACAACAAGTAGTGCTATTTAATAAGAGACTGAAAATATACCATAGGTTGGAAAGGAAAGGAAGGACAATAAAGTATATAAAATATATTTAAGTTGTATTTTTATGTCCCTAGAAATTAAATTATTTTAATTATCACTATAATAAACATTTAATGTACTGACTTGTTACCAAGGCAAACGGCAGTAGAAAAGCCCACTATTTGGAACTAAGGAACTGTGTTGAATCCCTGGTGCACTAGTTGAGAGTTCTGTAACCTCAAATTCCTTATCTGTACAATGGAACTAAAAATAGATAACAGATAATGTATGTAGAGCGCTTAGTGCAAAATCTGACACAAAGGGCAATTAATAGCCAGCTTTAGAAGGTTATTTTGATGGTATTCTTAGATAAATGTTTTCGCAAAGCTCTGCAAACGAGTATTAGATATTAGGACCTAAATGAATAATATTGGCACTTATTGTTTACCTTGCCATAAATAAAACAGTCTTTAAATACATGGGTTTTGGAGATTTCCTATTTCTTGGCAGATGACCATCAGCTTGGTGCCAGGCCTTAGTGAAGACCTTTTGTCAGTATCCTACCAGTTAAGCACTGACTTGTAAGTAAAGCTCTCCAAGAGTAAATGCCTCATCTTTCCCCATCTAGGGAGAATGTCAGCAAAAGCGGAAGGAAAGCCTCTTTCTTGTGTACCTAACTACTGAAGTGGCCTGAAAAAGCTAAACCTGTTATTTGGTCATGTGTCAGAGCAGCTCAGAACTGGTGGTGATTTTGTCCCGTGTTACCTTCGCTGAGCTTCATCACCTCTCTGCCAGCCGGGCCACTGCACTCTCTGCTGTGTGGTGAATGCGTTTTGCTTATTTCCCCCCGTCAGGACTAAGGACACAAGTTAACAGAATCGCAAAAAGAAACTGCTAGGTGGTTCTGGCACTGAGAAATCTGCGCAGAAAAGGCAGGCTTCAGGTGCAGCTACAAGACGCCCACTTGAGGCCAGAAACGACAGTGACTGTTGCGTGCCCCAGTCCACCTTCAGCTCCGCCAATGGCTAACAGCGCTGGATACCCGGCAGGCGCTCAAATATTTGTTGAATGTCCACACTATACAAACTGTATTGAGTCAATCACATCCCAACCCAGAAAATAATCGAGCTGTGTTTGAACTGAATTGGTGTCATTTCGCAACTATAAAAATCTATCTTGCTCATTCGTCTGCAGAAATTAAACAATTTAAAAAGCCTCTTTTTCCTCTCTTATGTACGTGCCCCTGACTTTTATCATTTGCACTTCAACTAAGCATCGAACACTAACTGAAGCGTGAGAGACTTTTCAATCTTGTCGAAACTGTATTTCGAGGTGAACGGTCCGGGTCCCACTTTTTTGCGCTCGGGTTCAACTCTGGGCATCAGGTTCAGGTCGGAGTCGCCCTCCCCGCCCCCAATCCCACTCCAATCTGCCCAGAAAGCTTGCGGCAGGGCAAAGGTGTAGAGAGGTGATGGGTGGTGGGGTCACAGCAGTCCTAGCAGTCGCAGGTGGGCGCTCACCTAGCTAAGCCGCGCGGCCACTCCCGGTCTTTGCAAACTGCGCGCCAAGGCACCCCAGCACCCTGGCACCTGGGCCCGGGCGGCCGCGGCGGCACGCGCACGCGCACTCCGAGGCCCCGCGCCCGCTCCTCAACATTCCATTCCACGTGTTGCTTGTTGTAGGCGCCACAGGTTCCCCACCTGCGCCGGGGCGCGCGGCCGCTCAGCCTCCGGGCTCTGAGGGACCCCGGAGTCGGCGAGTTCGGGGCTGGCCGAGCAATTCCCGAGGCGCTAGGGCTCACCCCCAACGCTAACTCCGCCTATTCAATCCCGGCGGCTCCCCTTCTCCCCCCTCCCGGTCCTCCTCCGGCTCCTGCCCGCCCCTTTCGCCCTGGTGGTAGGAAACACTCCTGTATCTAACTCGACGTGTCCGGAAAGCCCTGGCCAGTTTCCCTTTCGTTCTGCGGCCGCTGCTGCCAGCCCCGCGGCTCCCTCGGACCCGCGGGTGCAGCTGCCGGGGGTAAGACGCCTGGGAGCGGCGACCCAAGCGGCTGGGTCCCCAGAGCACCATGCTGGACCCGTCTTCCAGCGAAGAGGAGTCGGACGAGGGGCTAGAAGAGGAGAGCCGCGATGTGCTGGTGGCGGCCAGCGGCTCCCAGCGAGTGCCGCCGGCCCCGGCTCGGGAAGGGCGGCGGGACGCGCCGGGGCGCTCGGGCGGCGGCGGCGCGGCCAGACCCGTGAGCCCGAGCCCCTCGGTGCTCAGCGAGGGGCGAGAAGAGCCCGAAAGGCAGCTGGACGAGGAGCAGGAGCGCAGGATCCGCCTGCAGCTCTACGTCTTCGTGGTGAGGTGCATCGCTTACCCCTTCAACGCCAAGCAGCCCACTGACATGGCCCGGAGGCAGCAGAAGGTGAGTTGCGGGACCGGGTGCCTCCTGTCGACACTTCTCCCCCGGGTTTTCTCCTGGGAGACCTCCAGGGCTTCTGCCAACCTCCTCTGCAAACGGCAGGATACTATATTTTTGTTAGTCTTTGGGGACAGGGGAATCTTTGGGGGCAAGACGGTGCTTTCATCTGCCGGGTATGAGGCTGCAAAGGATACATCTCCCTCTGGCCCGCGCTGACAGGAGCCCACAGCTTCACCATCCGCGCGACCGAGACAGACGGATCGACAGTGGCCGCCCTGCAGTAGTTGCACCTGAGCTGGCTGGGCTATGGTCGGATTGGAATGCAACTCCCATCAACTTCAGTTTCTAACAGCAGTGGTGCATTCCTGTCCACCTAGCCTGGCATAGTGTTACTGAAACTGAGATTTGCTGTGGGTCAAAATGAGTGCGTAGCTCGGTGAAACAGGTGGACTCTGAGCACTTTTCTGTTAGCTAGAGAGATCTTCACTAGGGCGAAGGGGTAGAAATTTTCCTTGGTGAATAAAAAACAAAGTTAATTTTGTAAGTTAACTGTGTTGCTATACAGCCAGGACATCAAATGCAAACACTGAAGAAGGTACAGCTTGGTAGAGTTACTGTGGGTAAGTAATTCCTGGTCTGGACAGGCCTAATGAAGCCCACTATTGATGAAAAATAACTGATGGGTGCAATTGTTTTGTTTTTGGCCCTTTCCCCCCAAAGAGAAGGAGTTTGTGTCAGGTGAAATGTTTGCCAACATGAGTTCTGAAACAAGACCCCAGGAGTCTGATGCTCTATACAGACAAAGGCAGTGACTCCAATTGCCATAATTGGATAAATGTTTACAATAGAAGCTATCTAGGAAATCTTTTTAATAGAATGCTGAACCTGGAAGATTTTGTGAAATTCTGTAACAGTTCCTTTAGTTTGTGGTAAGAGCTGGAGAACCAGAGAGATTGTAGTTTGCTCAAGGCATACCTAGATGCACAGTCCTTTATTAAAAATTTTCTGAAGTAGTAAATTCAGAATGAGACATTTCTCTGAGGAATTTGGACATCCTTTGAATTGACTTTTGAAATATAACTGTAGTTGGGAGTAAATACAGTCTCCCCACCACTTCCTAATGCTCCCCAACCACCTCCCAAAACCCTCTGAGCCCCATTTACCCAACCTGTTTTTTATTGAGGTATGATAAATGTAAAATGCTGTACATGTCTAGTGGATACAACTTGCTGAGTTTGGGGATAAGTATACACCTATGGAAGTGCCTGTAATTAACTGTACTATGTGGAATTTTCTAAGAGGGTAGATCTTACATTAACTATTCTTTGCAACTTTTTAAAACAGGCACAAACTGCTGGGCACACATTTGTAATCTCAGCAACTCAGGAGGTAAGGCAGGTAAGACTGTTAAGGCCAACCTGAGAAATTTAGTGAGACTCTCTCAAAATAAATAGATAGGGCTGGGGACATAGCACAGTGGGTTCAGTGCCCACTGAAGGCACACAGTGAACAGCTGTTTTGGGTTTATTTATTCTCTTGGAGTGTTTTTTGGATGCTCCTCAACAGCTGAAGGCTAATCACATAGATCCTTCAGGTAACCCAACCCTCTAGGGAATTCACAGACAGCTTTAGAAATCTTAAGATCCTCTAGGCTACTGGCTCATGTTGGAGAAGAGAAACAAATCAGAGTAGCATTTCCCAGACCAAACCATTTGGTGCGACATGAGCCACCATTCATTCCTCAGGTCAGGGTTAAATGCCTGGTGTTTGCTACTCCTAGGTGAGATCATATGTCCTCGTTTGTTGCTTGTATTGAGTCTGTTCTAGGCAGTCACCCATTGCATCTTCTCAGCTCTAGGTCAGGCAGCTGCCAACTTCAGTAGTTATTTTTAAATTAAGTATAAGTTTTCACATTTATGTTGTAGTATCAGTCCATACATAGTATTGGAAAGCCAACCAGTCTCCAGTTTTACCTTTTGTATTGCACGTAAGCTTGTTTTCAGTGTGTTTAAGTCCAAAAACAATGGTCAGTAGAATTGAGTCTGTTTCTCTTTGGAACATTATGCTTGAAGATGATTTTGCACTTAACTTACCTTACTAGTAGTTGACTTGTACTGAGAGTACTTGTTGCATTTTGTTAATGGAGACTCTCCCTTGGTTGTTCAAATAGTGCAGATCTTTCTGACTCCTGTTCAAATAGAATGTTTGTTTCTCCAGAAATTATTTGAATTTGCAGCCAGGTGCATTCACAGTACTACTGAGGAGACTATTGATGTAACCTTATCCAGGGATTACCAAAATAACTCCAAACTTCAAAAAAGAAACAAAGCACCACATATATCCTATGCAAAAATATCTGAATGCTTAGAAATGTTTGTTTCCTAAACGTCGAGATTATCAAGCAAAATCAGATGAACTTTTATGAATTTTTAAAATTTTTATTAAGGAGAAGGCCCTATAGCAATGCAAAGCTTGTATTCAAAACTTATTCAAAAGGCTCCTCCACTTTTTTCTTTTTACAAACCATGCTGCTTGCTGAAGGGAGCTAGAGCAATTCTTGGCAGTCAAGTTTCCTCCTAGGACAAAATGAAATGGGAACTTAACTATGTTCATGTGAATTTGATGCACAAGCCAATAATTAATGCCAAAAACTTACTTTAAATCTTGAATTATACAGTTGGGTTATATAAAAGACATAACAGGATAATTGCAAAATCACTAATCCATTGTATATTTTTATTCTGTATCTGCAAGTCATCAGACATCCAGTAAAAAGATTTAATAGCTTAAATTGTTGTCATTGAAATGCATATTGCTGCTTACTCATTTCTCTCAACTTTGAGAATTTGGAGACTCAAACTGAGATCTGAAAGGGTCCTCATTTTGTAAATGAAGAAAATTAATCACAGAGAGAAGAGCTTTACCCTGGAGACCAGGACTAAGGATTCTTGTCAAAGTCCTTTTGCTGTAAGATTGGATGGTTTTATGAACAGGAGCAGAGCCACAGTGTCTTTTTTTTTTTCCCCCCACTTAACTAAAATCGCCCACAAAGCTAGTAAGAGGTTGTGTCCAGAAGCTCTTTGAGAGCTTAATATCTATTAAACGAAGTTAACTAAAAATGTGTATTTCTTTGCTTTTGGCTAGGCTATTTCAACTCAGAGTGGTAATAGTTTTCAGCTTATGCTGGTCATGCCTTCTGATTGTCTCTCGATCCTGGGGTGAATATGGGCTAGATAATGTGATAGCACCACACTGGGCCAGTGATACTGCCCAAGTGAACATATCCAGGGCTGCATGCATGATAGTATGAAGTCATAGCCATCACAAAGTGTTTCAGTGGTGAATAGTGCTTGAGCCCCAGTGCTTATTTATTTTCCTTGATTAACTTTGCACCATCAAAGTGCTAACAGTTTTGAAGTTTGGAAGACTCTAGATCATTGGTTAGAGGTGGGATTAGTATTGAAATAAGAACAACATCACAAGTTCGTCAGGTATACTTAATAAAGGCAATTATAGAGATCATTAAAAACCTGGAGAAAAAGTTACAAATAAAAGGGTCTTTGGTGATTAAAAGGTAGGGAGGCTATGATAAGCAAAACAGTCAACATAGAAGGGGTTAATAATATTCTCTCATAGAGGTATGTTTGCCAATTGCCAGTCTGAATTCAAAACCATATTTAAGGTGCATGTGACTTAGTGATGATAATTTGAGTTAGCAAAGTTCTGTAAGTTTGTAGTCACTGATTTCTCCCATTGTTTTGTTTTATTAGTAAAAGTCCTGTTGAAAAGAGCCAACTATTAATTTTTTAAGTAGAAAAAGTGCAGCGAGAATTAAAAAGATTAACATGTCCCCTAATAACTACCCATATGGTTCACATGCCTATGTTTTTTTGCTTTTCTGTGTGTATTGCCATTATAATCACAGGAAATGAGCCTTATTAAGTAAACCATTTTATATAATGACTCCTACCACTTTGCATAATTTCCCATGATAATTCTAAGTTTGAGAAATATATACAAATAATACTGTGAAGCTACAGAAAATTTTCTTAGGTAAAATTGATCTGCAAGAGAGCATCGAGCAAAATAGTATTGAGTGCAATAATATGCAGTGGGTTTTTTGCCTCTAGTTCTCTCATCTGAATGTTGCAAAGGTTGAGTATCAATAATTTGAAAATTTAAAATCTTCCAAAACCTGGAACTGTCAGAATGTTCATGAGTGGAAAATTCCAGACCTGACCTCATCTGACCAGTCAGTCAAAACAGGCACACTAAAAATAGTGTATAAAATTACCTTCAGTCTATGTGTATAAGGTATATATAAAACAAATGAATTTTATATTTAGACTTGGGCCCCATCTCCAACCTTTTTTTTTGGTGCCAGTGTTGAACTCCAGGGGATTCTTAAACCCTGAGCCACATCCCTAGCCCTTTTTCTTTGTATTTCGAGATAGTGTCTTCCTAAGTTTCTTAGGGGCTGGCTAAGTTGCTGAGGCTTGCTTTGATGCAGTCCTCCTGTTCTGCTGCCCGAGCTGCTGGGATTACAGGCATATGCCACCGCACCCGACTGTCCAATATATCTTGTTACCTATATGCAAGTATTCCAAAATAAAAAAAAAAAAATCTGAAATGTGCCTGATCCCAGGCATTTCAGATAGAGACATTGAACCTGTGCAGGAGAGTCACCCCCTTTCTCTCACTTTGGAAATAGACCTTTTTTCCCCCTGCACAAGTCTTCTGACTACTCGGGTGATCCTCAAGCACAGGAGCTTAGGGAATAGAGCCAACTTTATAAAAAAAAAAAAAGAGCTACAGATTTGCAAAGGCTGGGATCACTTTTCTAATAGCTATTGTACCTGAGTGGTATGTTGCCTTACCTTTGAAGCTTAAAACACACTGGTGGCCTGGTACTGAATATTCTTAGCATAGTGCAATGGCATATAAGAACTTAGTACATGTTTGTTAGGATACACACAAGCCTCAGATTTAGTTCATGCCTCGAAGAATTGGTGAAATATAGGGTAGAGGAAAGATAATATAAAGGCAAAATAAAAAAGTTTTTCACTCTTTAGAAACCAGTGTTCCTAAAGTATGTTTCGAGACCTCCAGGACTCACACTATTTTTCTAAAGAAAACCATAAAAAATGGACATACCTGTTGGTACAGAACTGATGACTTCAAATACATCTTCCCACTGTCAGTACTAGACCTCAGAGGCAAGAAAGCAGCATTGAAACCCCACAGTATGCCTTCTTTTGCCTGTGGGCTTCCAGCCAACCTGGTAGTAGTCTAAAAAGCCATGCTCTGAGGGATCTGGGATCGTTTATTCTCTGATAAGGGAATACCTTGTCCTCTAGGGAATGAGTCTGAAGCCACCCATTAAAGAAAGTCCTCAGACTGAACTTAAAATGGTATTTCCAGAGACACTTGTTGCTTCACCTGATTCGTCTAACTCTTCACAGGGGTCCTGAGACCACAGCAGTGAGTTTGGTGGAATGAGTTGTGCTAACAAGAACTCAAATGAACTAAGTGGTATTGGTGTTTGCTTCTTTAGGTCAAAAATGAAATTAGCTGTTATTTTGATATATGATTACTGCATATAAAATGAAATAAACTTTTATAATTGTGTGTGTTCTCTTTGTTTTAAATGGAAACAGCTTCATTTGTAGTTTTCTGAGATAAACAACACAGTTTGTAGGTCATTAAAGACATTAAAAAAATTGATTAAGCTGACTGCCAAGTGATAAAGTATGGGAATTTGGAATAGAAAAATTCTACCAATTATCATAACCTATGAAGCAGGCCTCTTTTGAATTGTGGTGCTTCTTATGTGCACTTCAAATTAATTGAGATTTTTTTGACTAGGAATTAAGATATGGATTACATACTGATGATGCTATTTCAGTTTTTAGGCAGGAAAAGACCTACTGATGGTAAGAAGTCTATATATCAATGGGACAAATGACATATTGCCTAGAATTTGAAGAGTAGGTGGGCATCACATTATGGAATTGTCCCAAATCTCTAACATTTTATGATCACTTTATTCAGATTGCCTAAAGATTTTTATATGATTTCCTTTCTTAAGAAAAATCTATGATTCTTATTTTTGGCTGCATGTTAGAACCACCTGGAGAGCTTTTAAAAAATCCCATTATCCAGGCTGTACCATCAACTAATTAAATCAGTCTCTGGGGGTATAATCTTAGTTTCCCAGGTGATTTCAAGGTACAGCTAAGGTTGAAAACCACTGTTTTTAAAGAGAAGCTATAGGAAAAATGGCTTATTTTAATCTAGGCAAGGAGAAAGTGTTTGCAATAATGAGGGCAACTACTGAGCACTTAAATGATTGTTCCATACTATGGAAAAGACAATAGTGATATTCTAAGCAATGAATAAAAAAGGACATCTAAGTAATAATCAGGAGTTCCTTGAGTTAGGACAGAGAGAGGGCAGTGTATCTAGACTTGTAAAAGTTCCCTTCATTAGGTCGTAAGCTGGAGGCTGTTAAATTGCATTAGCACTTGTGATCTATGCATTATAAGACCATGGATAGATCACTACATTAGCAACAACAGAAAATAAATATTGGATGCTGACCATGAGTGTTGCTTTCCATTCCAAACTGAACTGGGAAGGAAAACAGTGAAATCTCAAAGTCAGAACTGACACAAGTACCCAACAGAAGAGTCCCTTTCTAAGAGGTCTTACAAGAAATTTAATGGGAAGAATGTTTCCTCTGTGTATGCATAGTAATGCATATAGGTTTTTTTCAAAAAGTACACTTTAAGCTGAACATGGTGGTGCTTGTGACTTGGGAGGCTAAGGTCAGGAGGATCACAAGTTTGAGGCCAGCCTCAGGAACTTCGCCAGAATCTGTCTCTGATAAAAAAATAAAAATTAAAAAGGGCTGATTTGTAGCCTGATGGTAAAGAACCCCTGGATTCAGTCCCCAGTACCAGAAAACAAAAACACCAACACTGGAAGGCATTCTTGAGGAATTGTCTTATTCAGTAAAACCCCTTAAACTATTTAAAGAAAGATTTATTTATGAACATTTTGATATTTTTCTACCATCTTCAAAATTCAAGCATTCATTTAGTGGACAGTACAGGAAAAGTCCTTGATTTCCTTAAATTTCATTATTAGATTATTCATTGATTTGCACTTGAGAGCTTCCTACTCTGGAACGCATCCTTGTTCTCTGCTTTGCTTCTAGAAACTTTATTATTTCAATTTGTAAATGTTTTGTCTTGAATATCTTCATTTTTATAACCTTCAATTTGGTGATGAATTTCTACAATGGAAGTGTTACTGGGACAAAGGGTGTGGGTGATTTAAAGCTGTCTTTACCAATCTAATAGCTGAGCTGTTACATAATTTGATCCTTTGTGATTGCTTTTGAGGATGAATGTGTGTCTTTGTGTGGTCTAGTATCCCTTTTCCATATTTCTATTGACATTTTGGTTTTTCTTATTAATCACTAATATATTTCTGTACAATGAATCAAAATGCAGTCTGAAAAAAATTTTTAAAAATATATATATATAAAAATATATATAATATATATATGAAGAATAGTGTTCCTTTTTGGGGAGTATTTCTATAATGTGCATTTTATTTGGTTTTTAGATACACTTTATTTTTTATTTTTTGAGTCCTGGGGATTGAACTCAGGTACACTCGACCACTTATCCACATCCCCAGCCCTATTTTTTTTTTTTTTTTTTTAATTTTATTTAGAGACTGCTGCTTAGTGCTTCGCTGTTGCTGAGGCTGACTTTGAACTTGTGATCCTCCTGCCCCAGACTCCTGAGCCACTGGGATTACAGGCATGCACCACTGTGCCTGACTTTGAATATACTTTGTCTTTCCTTAATAACTTCTTATTTCTTATTTATGCTTTTAGACAATTATCAATTACCCATCTGGAATGAAAGTTGGAAGTGAGGTGTTGAATTTACTTTTTCTCATAAATAATTATGCAGTTGTTGCAGTCTAATATTTTATTAAACTTTAAGACCAAATTCTTATTTCCTTCATAAATTCACTTGTTAACTATTTATTGAGCCAATAATATGTGAGTTTTACACTAACTAGTGTCCTGAGGATATAGTATAGGGAATAAAACCAAATTCGTTCATGGGCTCATGTTCAGTAATTTATATGTAGTTTGTATGTTTCTCCTTACATCTCTTTGTGAGTTACCTAATTGGATGCATTAATTTTTTTCCTATGGATCATATTGTGTAATTTTGTAGTATAATTTTGATTTATGGTAATTATATTTTACTAATTTCTGATGGGATTAATTCATTCTTCTGTATCAAAAATTACTCTCATCATTTTTATTCCCCTTTAAAAAATAGTGCACCAGGACAGAATATTTGCTCAGCCTCTTTCTCCTCTTGCACTCTTTCATTTTATGGACACATTTCATCTCTTTGGGCCCTGGGTACTTCATTTGTTAAGTGGGGATAACCACATCCCAGGATTCCTGTTATGATTACACAAGATGATATGTGTAACATTCTTGGTGGTGTGCCCACTGCATGTATATACTTCACTTTAAATGCTCTCACTTTTGTCAATTTAAATGCCTGTTTGGGAAACAATGGTATTTTTACTATATTCGGTCTTCTAGAAGCTTAACATATCTCTTTATTTTGTCAAGTCTCTTATGTTTGGGTCATGTCTTATAGTTTTCATTAAGTTGACCCCTTGCATTTATAACAAGGTTATTTAAAATTATATTTTGTTCCTTCTTATCATTTCCTGTATTGTTTATTCAATGATGGATAAATGGAAATTTTTTTGTGTGCATTATAATCATACATCAGTGTGTCATTTTTATACATGGACATAATTTGATCAGTCCCATTCCCTAGCACCTTCCTTTCCCTCACATTCCCCCCTCCTCTGATCCACTTGTTCTACTCTACTGATCTCCCTCCCATTGTTGTTATTTTAATTGGTGCATTATGTATAAAATATACATATTGGTTATTTTAATTCATAAATTATAATATACATAATATTTTATGCAGGATTCACCGTGGTATGTTCATATTTTTATGTAGCACAACTTGGTAGATTTTATTCCCCGGTACTTCCCTATGCCCTCTCGTCCTCACCTGCAACCCCTTCTCTTCTATTGGTGTTTTATTTCCATGTCATCCCCACTGCCCCCCTTTTTTTTCTTTCTTTCTTTGTTTTTTTTTTTTTTTTTTTTTTTTTTTTTGCTTTGTTGCTTCCCCCCACCAGCTTCCACATGAGAGAAAATATTTGGTCCTTGATTTTCTGAGTCTGACTTATTTCACTTAGCATGATGTGAAAACTCTGAATTTTTTTTTTTTTTGTTATAACTCTTTATCTTGTTTGTACACAGTTGACTGTTTTGGTTAGCTTCATCCTTCTAGGTGGTTGAATCATGTGGTGATAGGGATGGCTTTATGTGGTGCTATCCAGTATCCATACCTTCCTTGTGTTTTATGTAACTAATTGTTAGAATGTCCAGAACAATATTTGTACTTGTTACCCCACCCTTGTCTCGGTGTAAGCTTTATTGAGGAATGTTTTGGGTACTTTACCAGTGAACACGTTGTTGGTGAGGATTTAGGATGAGTATTCTTCATTACTAAATAATTATCTTTTATTGCATTAATAGGATAAAAAAATCAGGAATTGATGTTGAATGTTAATCAAATTCCCTTTCTCCAGCAATTGAAGGAATCGATTGTTTAGTTTTGTTGGTGTGTCCATATTGGATTATTGGGTTTCCTGATGTTAAGCCACATTTGCATTTTCAAGATGTCATCTATCTGATTATGATTTTTTGTATATATACTTGTGATTTTTTTAGTTTCACATGCTTTTACTTCTTGATTTTTAAACTGATATTCATAAGAGAAAGATCTATTGCTTTCTGTTCTGGACCTTTGTCATCACAGGTTTGGTTTGAAGGAATGATGATATTAAGTAAGAAAGAGTTTACTCTTATCTCTCCTCTCGAAGAGTGTATAGCTACTTGTATTTTGGGAAGAATTCATTTATTATCTACATCCAGAACTTAGTTTAGGTTTTTTTCTTTTTTCTTTTTCCTTAGTCTATTAGAATTCCTTCTTATTTCAGGTTAAAAATATGAAAACTAAATGTTTTCAGAAAATTGGTCATATTTTCAAGTTTATTAACAAAGAGTTGAACTTATTTTCCCTTATTTTCTCAATATCTTTTACATTGATTATAAGTCTTATTTTAGAGTGTATTCTCCTTTCTAAAAATGTTCATTAGATTTGCCACATACTATTGTTTTTAGAAATATACCTGTTTATAAATTCTGTTTCATAAATCCATAATATTGATTATTCAATAGTCCCTGTCCTAATTTTTTTTTCTTTTTAAGGGGACTTAGGAAGAGGGAATCATAAGAGTATATTCTTTTCATTTGACTTCTTGTTTAGGATTTTATTATATTCTGCTCTGTTATAAGATAATGAAAATTGACAAAGCTATGAATTTACCTCAGTATCGTTGGCATCAGCTTATTGGAACTTATTTTTAATGAATATTCAATCCTCTTTCAGATTTCAATAAAATACTCAATCCTCATTCAGATTTTTTCTTTCTCCTTGAAACAGATAGTTAATCAAAAGAGAACTTCTCTTTAAAAATTTCAACTATTTGAGGATTTTTGTTTTCTCTTTATTAATAGATTTTAAATTTTGTGTTGACAGAGAATGTGACTTCTTGACTATTTTGAGTGTTGTACTATGTAATTAGTTTTAAGTCTTCCATCACAAATCAGTGTGTATTCTGTCATTGGGATTAAAAGTTTGCTATATGTCCAATAAATAGCATTTATTACTGTAATCATTCCTGTATTGTCTTTATCTGTCATTAACTAAATTATTCTGTCTTAATTTTGCATTTCTAGTTGTATTTAAGTCATAAATTTTGATGTCAGAGAGCAGTGTCAAGATTCATAAGCGTATACTTCCTAAAAAGTAACTCCCTTTGATCCATTTTATGCCTATATTAGACTATTACTCAACTTCAGGTGTAATACTGAAACAACTTTTGTGTGTGGGTGTTTATCAGAGACATAAATATCCATATTACACACCCATATTCACCTATGCATGTGCTTTTAAGCATGTATATACACATCTACATATGCATCTACATGTGTGTATATATAGACATATTTTTGAATATTTTGTATAGAGCAAGATTATTTTATATATTTTTACCTAAACTTTGCTTTAAAAGGGGATTGGGAACATTTTTAAAAAAATTTTATTTGCAGATAGACACAATACTTTTTGTTCATTTATTTATTTTTATGTGGTGCTGAAGATCCAACCCAGTGCCTCACATGTGCTAGGCAAGCGCTCTACCACTGAGCTACAATCCTAGCCCATGAAACATTTTATTCGTCATCATCACTGATGTTTAATTTTATTGCTTTCCCTTTTACTATTTTGTGTTTCTTCTGGATTTTGTTTTATTTCATTTGCAACATGGGCACTCTTTGTTAGTTTTTGAATATATAGGGTGTGCCAGCCACAGTGTGTGTGCATTGTATTTTCTCCTAAGATCCCTCTTGCAGGCTCTGGCTCTGTGTTTCAGGGCACTTCAGCTCTCTTCCTGGATCTAGATAGCTGTAGAATGGTAGAATGATACCACACAAACCCTCCCATACCGGACTCAAGGCTGCGCTTACTGTTGTGATTCAAAGGGCAAAGCACATGTGTTTTAAGAGGCTGCATTTCCAATTTTATTCCTGGTTTACAAAGTTAGTAGACATTGCTTTAGAAACTAGGTTATAGTTTTATCTTTAGTCTATAGTGTTGTTGCCCTTTTGAAAAATATATCAATTTCTGGATCTACATGAATTTTCTTTATTGGAAAGTGGAAAGAAGAAATTCTGCTACCACAAAACTTGCATTCTTACTACTTCAAATGAAGGGGAATATATTCCAAATTTTATTTAAGGAGATGTGTCTTAATTTGGTTCTCTACCAAAAAAAAAAAAATCTCAAACTCAAAATACTGTTTTAGATATTTAAGAAGTGCTGAATATCATCAAAGAATTCTGAAATGTAACAAGACAACTCAAGCCTACAAGCATGAAGCTTCCATTTTTTTTTTTTTTTTTTTTAATTAGAAGGGTTGTCTGTATTCCTGATCAGTAGTAAGCAGGGGATTGAGATGAAGACCATTCTTATTCTCACATCCCTGCTTCAACTAGGCTCAGTCTATTTTTACATATTTTATATAATGAACTTTTATTTTAAGCTTTCTCTGAAGAAATAAAACTTTCTATTTATTTATAGTGAAGCTTCATTATTTCAGAAAAATATACCTATGAAATGTCCAAATATGAAAAATTAGCTATGTGATTCAGATATATCACACCATCAGATATTTCCACAGAGTTTGATCCCCAGATTTTGAATCATGGGCTTTGAGCTTTACTTTCCCCCTTCATTTTTATCACCTTACAACCATTGAAGAGAGAAGTGATTTGGGGAAATACAGTTTAATCCAGCATAGATCTTACTGTGAGGCTGAAATCTAACAGGTGAGTTGAGTTGATAATCCTTCGTATAAGTAGAAGTCAAAAAGCCAATTGTTTGGTGCTCAGAGAATGAATGGGCACCGCAGTTAAGTTTAAGGGTTGCCTTATGGATGGTAAATTGTCAGCCATGGCCTTGGATGAAGTGTCTTAAGAAAAGAGAGATGTCTCAAGAAGATTCAAAAAACTGGCCTTAAAGAACTTCAGCATGTAAGACAGGGGAGAAGGGACAACCAGACATAAGAAAACTGGGATGATCTGTGTCATACAAATTGTGGAAAGAGCTACTAAGCAGAGTGAGTAGAAAATGTTGCAGGTGCTGCTGAGAGGCTAAGATGGATTTAACAGGATGGAGATGACCCCAACATTGGAGATCCTAGAAACTCATTTTAGGTTTCTTTTCACACAACCCACTTTTTCACATAATGACATTCTTAAACTGTATGTATTTTGTGTGCTGAATTCAGCCTTTCTTTCTTTAGCTGGTGAACAGCTTGAGTTTTTACTTCGTAGCTTTCCCACCCAACAATTAAGCTTCAGCAGTGTTGCTCTTTGTATAGATTTTTTATTTGGGAGGGATAAACTATATATGTTTATGTAAGTATGTATGTAGTTATATATATATATACACACACACACGTACATATATATATACTTATATATATATGTATAATGTACCTTGTATTTGTTTTTGTTTTATGAAAGTGAATTGAAAAATAATAAAGATACCTTTCAGATTTGGTGTAGTTGAGATTAAGACCATGAAATATGCTGCCAATAGAGAGTCTTTAACATCAATGGGGTACTTACTAAGTTTGGTTATTTTCATTTCAATTGCGAATAAAAAAAGCAAACTTAAGAACTTATGCAAATGCTGGCATACATATATTTAAAAGAGACATGAAACCAGGTTGTAATATATATTTTAGCTCAATAGTTATTTCTCCCCTCCTGCGTCCTTTCCTTTCTGACTTTCCCATTTTCAATCCTGTATGTTGTGGGAACCCTATCTGTTGGACAGTAGGGGTCTGGCATTTTTTGGTTCTTTCTGAATTGCTGCTTCTCATCTACAGAATCCAATACTTGTGAAACAGTACTTGATTTAGCAAATGCTGTGAAGATTGTTTAACTAATTCCTGAAAAGCACCTGGTACAGTGCCTGGCATGATGTAGATGATCACAGAATTTCCTGTTTATACCTTGTAATTATTTACAGAAAAAACATTTCACTCTATAAAGCATTTTCAATTTTAGTCAACAAATACTGAGCAATATTTGAAGAGCCATTTGAACAGCATTGTTTTAGGTATTGAAGTATGGGACTGGGAGCCCCTTTGAAGCTGATCCTCTAAGTAGAGGAGATGAGTGATCAACAGATACGTGTGTAGACACTCTTGTTAAGGGATAATGATGGTGGGAGGACCTGCCATCAGTAGCTATTTCAGATAGGGTGGATGGGGACACCTCACTGAGGAGCAGGTAGCAGGATTTAAGGGTTGAGCTACTTGGAGATGGGAGAGGGCAAGGAAAGTATTCAAGCTGGCTCTAACAGCAAGAACAAAATGCCTGGAGGTGGAATAAGTATAGTTTTCTTATAAACAATACCAAAGAGGTCCAGGATGACTAGAGGTGAGTGCATGGGAAGAGACAAAAAAAAAAAAAAAAAAAAAAAAAAAAAAATGATGTCTGACAGGCTGATGGTGGCTAGCTTATGAAAGTTTTCTAGGCTACAGTAAAATGCTCTGAATTTAAGTGTGGTAAGCCACTGGAGATTTTTGAACAGGTGAGGGAAATGATCTTGTTAAGATTTAAAAAGACCTTTTAGTCTGATCTGAGAGTATATAGTACCTACATGGAACCACTTTGGGGGATGCTGTTTACTTGGAATTTAAGTCACCCCCTCTAGTGGCCAAGAGTGGAAGCAGGAAGACTAGTTGGGCTTTGCCAGTACAGGTTTGAATAGGGTGATAGCTCTGAGGTGGTATAGAATATAGGCATATTTACTCAGTATTATCTAGCAAGTTCATAAGTACCTTACAGTGAACAATAGGGCAAATCTGTTTTTGAGATGATAGAAAGGCTGAACATGTTTACGAAGTTTTTAAAAAATAATAAATATATTCATGTGGTGAAAAGTCTGAACTCTGAGGAATTTATATTAAAAAGCAACAGTCGGTTCCTGGCCCCATTCTCGCCCATTTAAGCTCTTACTATTAGTTTCACCCCCATTTTAAATATGAATGGTTTTCATTGTTCCAGCTAATACTTCAAAAATTGAAATAAGAGGCCTATGCTACTTTTTTTTTTTTTTTAGACTTTAACCATTATTTCTACAAGGTGTGAGTGTGTGTGTGTGTGTGTGTGTGTGTGTGTGTGTGTGGTGGTGGTGAGGGGGTTGGCTCACTCACACAAGTATCTGGCTCCCCTTTGTTCTACTTGGAGTGTGGTTACTTTCATTTGCTAGTTTCTGCTTTCTCCTTATTATAAGCAGCAGAATTTTCAGTTGGGCACATGGTGGTTGACACTTCTCGCTGTCCCTGTCTGGCCTCTTCACTCGCAATGGGACTGAGCATGATTATTCTTCAAGTTGTTGGGTCAAGAAGGTAGTCCTGTGGAACACAGTCCAGCTTTGTTTCTCCCACATGAAAATAGGACCAGGCCCCTTGAGATCATCAGTTCTAAGAAATTTGTAGAGGTAATATCTCTGTTCTTACAGAATTCAGAAGATGGGCCAGAGACCTCTGAGAAGTCTCTCAGGAGAGTGAGTCTTTCCAGCATAGGACCAAGTATGTGGCTTAAATGATTGTCCCAAAGACTCACCAGTAGCTGACTTGGGGTCAGTTAGCCTCTATTTGTCCCAGCCTTTCTTGCAACTAGATATAGCTAAGAGACTAAATTCAGGACAGTGGGTATGAATGGAAATAATGTGTGCAAACCTATGATCCATCCCTGAAGGAGATAAGGGAACATATCCACCCTTTTCTTTTCCCACTGGCTGTAGTATCAGTGTGGCAGGAGTTGAATAGCCTTTTAGACAAGGCCAAGGATTAAGGAAAGCAGAGCAACAAGTTAGAAGGAATCAGGGATCCTGACAGTTTTTGCAGAGGAATGCTGCCACCCACTTCAGACTTCTGTGTGAGAGAGAAGTGAATGTCTATCATGTTTAAGCTAATTTGTTTATTTCCTTCTGTAGACATGATGTTCATACTTTTCCTGCTGAGCGTTAATTGCCTGTTACTTGAGACTTTTCCCCTCCTTCCTTCTTGCTCTGTTTCCAGTCCTAGGTAAGATACTTGATGTTCTAACTTACCTTGCAGCTGCAGGTGGCCATGTGGTGTAAGTTTGGTGTATGGACAGGAGACAGATATCAGTAGCATTTCTCTTTCCATTATTCCCTGATGTTCAGAGCCCAAGCAGTCTTGTTGGAGCTGTAGCAACCATCTTGTGACTATGAGGAAAGTACTCAGGGAATTTCTGAGATAATTTCAGACATATGAGTCTGAAACTATTGCCAATAGTACCTGCGTGCAGACATTTTTTTTTTTCCTGAGAGGAAAATAATCTCACAAGGTTGATAATTTATTTTCTGTTCTGTAACCGTTATTATAATATCTGCACTTTATGTTGTTGATTCTACAAATTGAAAACTACTTTATGGAGTTCCCATGATCCAGACTGACCAGTTTTCTCTGTGCAATCCCATGGCGTGCTTTGATTTTCTTTTCATGTATTCTTAACTTGTTTGTTTTTTCTTTCTTTCCCAGCCCATGTCCCTTCATTGCCAAGTTACAAATCAGTGGTTCTCATTGGGGATGGTAATACTCCCTTGTAGTAACTGAAGAAAAAAATCTTGAGAGTGTATTTGGTTTTCCCAATGATGGGAGGTTGCTATTGGCATTTGGTGGGTAGAGTCAGAAGATTCTAGAAATCTTAAAAAGCACAAATAAGAATGGTGCTTCATCTTATATGGTACTCAATATCGTGTTAAACTTTTACATAGATAAAGGCCTTATGATTATTTGAGCCTCCACTATAATTCTTTCTGACATACAGAGTATCTTTTGTTCAATACACAGAATTTTGTTTTAGATAACTGGGCAAATTGAGGGGATATTCAACTTTATTTTTTGTTAGGGACTCTCTTGGATTGCTCACCATTTTGGAAAACAATGTCACCAACAGCAAGAATGCTTGTGATATTTGTTTCCCATACAGAATGTCGTGTCAAGACTTCATTTTCAGTTGTCACACTCTCCTTGATTTTATGGATATATACAAAACCCATTTAGCCCTTATTTCAAAATGTCAGAAATAAAGAATAGTGTTGACAACATTCAGTAAAATATTGCCTGACATTCCCAAACCCAGACTTCTTCATTATGCAAGTGGGTATGTGTACCTACTTTGTCTTCTAGACCAGTTACGTCTAAGCATTTACTTATGGAAACATGCTGTTTCAATTATTTTATTGTTTGTTTCTATCCCAGTGATGAACATTTCTTTGATTTTGAGAGTATCTGTGCAGATACTGTCCAGTTAATTTCTGGTTAGCCAAAAGAGTTATTATTTATCTATTTTTAAAGGGGCAGTTACCTGATAGAATTCAGCAGGAAATAATTGTTCCACTCCAAGTGACAGTACATTACAGAGAGTTGGGCAGGACTTGGGGAACCTTTGAAGGATGGGGAGGCAGTCAGGGATTAAACATGGAGGTAAACCCTTACTGTCTGCAACCTAAATGGGCACAAGGAAGGACCTGCAGCCAGAACTGGATGGGAGCTTCCACCATGGGAGAGGCTGACTGACAGAGAATCTAGTTTCTGTCAAACCCTGTGTGGCAGGGAAGGAGCCAAACGCATAGATCTCCCATCTTTCTCTTCTTTGCCTCTGGTTTTGTGCTGGTACCTCACGAAGAGGGAAAACTGAAGAGAACCTGACAAATATAGGTGCTGGTGTTTGTCATTCACTAGTCTCTCAAGGACAGAGCAGGGGAGAGTGCAGGGGCCGGTGGATCTGGAGGGCAGAGAGGGAGAATATCCAGGATATGGGATGTCATATTTTACTGGGCTTGAGGATCAACCCAGAGGCTAGTGGTAATCTCTCTGCTTTTGATTTTTTCCCCAGTTATGACCTTCCTGTGGCTGCCTTTTGTCTTGCTCTCATCTAAACCGGTGTTTGGACAGATGTTAAGAGTCATCATTTTCTCTCCGTAATTCTTTTGAATTGGAGTCACTGTTTTCTGATTCTCATTCTATTTGAACCTTTTCCCATGTACCTTTGTAAGAAAGAGTATGTGATATATTTTCTGATTCCACGCAGGTCTCAACTCTTCTTTATCTTGCTGGTTAAATTGTCAGGGCATAGATGTCTGGGTTGGACCCATCCTTCTCTGAACCTTGAAGGCGTATACTGCCCTGTTTTCCAGCATCCAGGGAAGTCTAGATTCATTTGGTTTTAAATGACCCATTTATTATTTTCTCAAGCACTTTTAATATCTTTGTCTTTGTCCTTGGTTATTCTAAAATGTATATGTGTGTGTGTGTGTGTGTGTGTGTACACACACACATATATATACACACACACACACACACACATATATACATATAAATGTGTGTGTGTATCTATTTATCTATCTATCTATATATTGGTTATATCTGAAGATAGGACCATGTCCTTCAACTTTGGGATGTTCTTTTATTTTTTGGGGAACTTGGAATAGGGACAGTTTGAAGGGAAAGAATGCATTCCTTGTTCTTCAGGGTGAGACACCTCCTTGAAATCATCCTGTTTTTAGTAGAACACATTATAAATCCCAGAATGATCTGCTTGGATAAATTTTTTAATGACATTGTTAAGACTGTTGTATAAAACAAGCATTTTCACCACCTCTTGATTTGACTTTAGGCACACAGACTGATAGAGTTTGCAGCAGAGAATCAAGGATCATTGCAACAGTATATTCATATTATCTATGTAATTAAAATATTCCTTATTTAATGTTTTCATTTCTTTGTGATGTAGTAGTTTTATTTTTTACTCCCCTGTGTAATCATGGAGCCACCTACTGGAATAAGACTCATAAATTCTAAAATGGCCTTGATATGATCAGATGTAAACACCTGGCTGGAGAAATGAATTAAAACAAAGACAGAAAACAAAACTTGATGCTCATTCTAGCAGTATGACTTTGCCTAGAGGTATTAATCAGATATTGCATACATTAGGATAAGAATAAAAACTGAAAGGTTTTCATGTAATTATCCAGTTTTTTAAACAATGAATCTCAAGTTTCATCAATCATTTAACAAATTTTGTAAGAACTCTTTGGTGCATTATTCTTTAAAGTAGTATAAACATTGGGTTAACTAAATCCCAGTCACACTGAAAATCTCAAATAGTTTTAGGAGGAAAACAATAAAGGAGGAATAAGGGAATTGGGAGTATATTCTGAAAACAACTTTTGAGGTGTGTGCTAAGGTCAGAGAGGTCTGATTCCATGAGAAACTTTTGGGCAGAAGTTGTCCAGTTCTTTTTTATGTGCATGGCCCTCAGGCCCTGCTCCCTGACCATATCAATTTGTAATGGCCTTAGTAGATAGTACCACCTGTGTTTTTTCCCCCAAGAGCCAAATGCATGACAATGAGAACATTTTAACTTTTTATGAAGTGGCTTCTTTTATTCTCATTAAAGACAGTTCTCTTTAGCATATTTTTAAAAAATACTATACTTTCTACTTTTTATCCTCAGCAGGGACCTCACTGGGTTCCAACTATTTTTTTTTTTCATTTCATAATTACATATTGCTGTCCAGAGACCTCAGAGCAGAATCATTTCAGTATCATCAGGAAAATATATAGTTGAAAATGTCAAGCATACACATTGTGCCTGAAATATTAATGCTTATCAGTTTCTAAGATGTCATTCTTCAGAGGAGGAAGGTTGAAAAGCAACTGATAAAGCACATGTGGCTTTTGAAAAAAATGAGTAGGATTCATTGGTGCTTTTAGGTTGTAGGAGTTTAATCCCATCTTATTTCCATTTCTGCATTTGCTCAGAGACCATCCACAGCCTGAACAAGGTCATACATTTGCTCATGATGATGTCTGAATTTGAACTCAGACTCCTGTCTCCATTTTCCTGGGTCTTTGCCTCAGTGGTCATACTTGCTAATTAAGAACTACTTTGTTTTTTTGGGGCAAAAGCTCTTATTTAAAATTGTTTTATTAGAGTATACTAATTCAGGAGTGTGTGGGCATGTCATGGGACAAAACCTGTGATCCCCACAGCTTTACTGCATATGGTCTAAGCCTGACATAGGTGACCTGGGTATTTTCCATCTCTAGTGTTACCTTCAACAGTGGTTTTATGAAGGGGACTATTTAGGATTGTTTGGGAAGCTGTTTGAATAGGAAATTTTAAAATGTGGGAACCTCATGATCAGAGTTGGATCGTCTCAAAGGTAAGGAGATCATTGATCTTGTTGTAGGCACATGCCCCAGAGTCTTGTTAGAAACAGTTATCTATTTAACAAATAACCTGAAAGTCTCTTACTTTTTCAGTTTTTACTATCTTTTGTTTCTCTATTCCTTATATATCCAGAGTAGACTTTTATGTTTGGGAACATAGAAATAACATATGCCTGTGGTAAAGTACTTGAAAAGCTCAGAAACAGAAAAATGGAGGGGGAGACAGTTGTAATCTGACCAGTTCTAACAGTGAGTACTGAGCAGTTTGTCTTTATCACTGTTGTTTTCAGGACTTTTTCTCATTGATCATGCCATGAACAGTTTCCTGCCTTGCTTGGTTTTCTACCACTTAGTGTAATACACCAAGTATTTTCCTACTCAGAAAACTCTTGCCAATGCTTTTTTAAAATTTTTTTTTATTCTTCCGTCTTACATACATACCATAATGTAGTTAACATTTGCACTGTGATGACCATCTCTGTGTACCTTATGGGGATATGAGGGGCAGATTTCACATTTTTAGTCTGGTAATAGCTAGTTAAGGAGTGTGCATACTTTGAGAATTATAGCACATATTGAATCATCGTTCTGTAGAACAACAGTGCTGATATATATAATCCTGTAAATAGTTGTAAGAATACTCATCTCACTGTAGCCATGTAAATCTTGGGTACTCTTAAAAATGTCTTTATAAAGTCAGTTTCATTTATTTTTAACAAAGCTTATGTAGTGCTTACTATGTTCCCATAAAGAATTTGTTTGACATCTTTCTGTATTTGATTAACACAAGTGGTATTTTGTTTTACTTTGTTTTTACTTTTTTTTTAAATGTTAAAATGCAGGACAAATGCCCACTTCTTACTTTTTTTTTTTAAGTTTGTACATAGAATCCATTATTGGGAGGATTCTTCTGAGGCAGGTGGGAGTCTAGATTTCATGGTTGGGGTGCGTGAGAAGCCTGGAAGTAGAGATTGGTGGGTCCAGGAAGACTGGCAGGTGGTTGGCAGAGTTCAGTGGTAGTTAGTAGTGTATAGGGGATGAGAGAATAGAGGGGGAAAGATGGAGAAGAAAGAAGGACCATTAGAGATATTTAAGAAATGAATGAGAAACTTTTAAGGGCTGAAAAAGGAGATGTAGAGATTATTCTCAGGGTCTTGCTAGTGCTACCATAGGATGTAGACACCATTGGCAAGATGGTAAACAGAGGGTAAGAGAAGGTTTGGGGATATTCTAGCAAGGGTTATGTTGGTTCTGAACAGAAGCAGGTTTAGTAGTAGTTTAAACTCTGGACTTTGTTTACAGAACTGGGTTGGTGGCTCTGTGGCCAGCATGCAGCCACCCCCATGTTTTCCTGGTCTTCTTTCCTGGCAGGAGGCATTTACCTTCCTGGTTGCAACTTCCTGCAGGTGAAGTGTCTGTACCAGGCTGAAGGAAAGGGGATGGGTCGTGGACTCCCCTGAAGATACTTCATTCTGGAAGGGAGCACCTCCCCACATCCAGATCTTTCTGTATCTTACAGACAAACCACAGTTGTTAGGGAAGGCTGGGCTGTTAATATTTTTCCTACCTGTCTCTGTACTGGAGAGAAAGAAAGAAGAGCTTTGAAATGGCAGTTAAGCCACCGAGTGTGCCCACAAGGGCAAAGATAATTTAATTTTGGCCATGTTTGTGGAGGAGACTGTTATGTAACGAAAAATCATGCCTTCAATTCAGAAGTTGTCAGGGCTTGAGAGATAGATATAGATGAAGTCCAGATTTGCTTTATATTCAGTCTTATATTTAAAGAACTTCAAAATTCTATGGTTTTCCTCCTATTTCCATGACTTCTCTTGTTCCCTAAATTTCATTCTTTGGCTCTCATGCCACTTTCTTGTCTCAGGACCACAACCTACACCTCCAATCAGAAGGGCAAACTCTCCATGCCATCCCATCATTCTGGTCCATTTTGACACTTTGTAAAAAATTAATTGCTCTTAGAATTCTTTTGGCTATGATTATAGTATGAATGGGAGGACCCTTTATCTGTGATTTGAAATTGAATTCCAATCTGCATTTCATTGGAATGAAAGTTTTCAATCCCTTTCTCTAACACACATTTTCATATATGAAGAAATGGATGGATCAGGACTGAATAAATTCATGTGTGGGTAGTTCTTCTCACTTTAAATGACTGCTCTCTTCCTTTCTCCATGATATAGACATAGGAAAGCACTGGCTTCCAGGCAGATTATTGCTAAGGAGTATCACCACTACCACTGAGGAAATGATCCCTCGCAGAAATTAGCA
Source organism: Sciurus vulgaris (assembly GCF_902686455.1). Lineage (NCBI taxonomy): Eukaryota > Metazoa > Chordata > Mammalia > Rodentia > Sciuridae > Sciurus > Sciurus vulgaris. Next base: position 30,747,743 of record NC_136468.1, read on the forward strand.
GCCCCTTTCTCTAAGGTCTTGCTTTCTTTTCCATCAGTGTCCCTCTCCTGCCCTGCCCACAGCAGATGGGGATCAAAGTCACACCTAAAAAGCTTTCAGACTCTACTACAAACTGCTTCCTCCCCAGGCAGAAAGGCTTTTAAGTAATTTGAAGCCTTTTATAGGTTATATTTGTATGGGTTATATTTTCATATATATCAAGTCAGTCAACATTGTCTAATTCTTTTGAGTCCTACACAGATATAATGATGTCCCTTTGTTCTGTGAGTTTCAAGGACACGAGTCCTTTTTGAATTAGACTAAGTGGCGTCTGACAGCTGCAGTGTTGAAGCAGTGTTTTCCTGTTGGAGAGTAGAAGAGCATCCGTGTTCCCGGGGTCACTTTAGCATTCTGTTTACACCAAACACTTAGGCAGCACAATATACCCCTAAGTGTTTTCCTATAGAACCTTTGCTCTGTGCACATACTTGGGGCTGGATGTCTGTTATTGTTTATGCACACTATTTATCTGCAACAGTAATAAGCATTAGCCTCGAGGATGCTCATGGAAATCTCTCTTGTCCTTGCATGTGCGTGACACACTGTTCTGGCACAGCTGAGCGGTGCGCTACTTGGTGTGCCATTGGGTGATGTTCTGTAGAAAACATGGATAGTGTTTTAGTCTTGGCGCTGAATGGCTCAGGTGTCTCGTGACTGCTTTTTCTGTCCCCCTCCCCCTTCAATGTCATATGCGGTGATGAGAGTACTGGTGAAAGCAAGGCTGGCCCTTCTGGCTATCCTAGGACACTGCCCCCAAAGTGACTGTGGCCTGGTGATGGTGACTAATTGCAGGAGGCTCCTTGAAGGAATGGCAGGGCTAAGTTTTCCACCAGTGACTCCTGAAAGCAGGAAGAGCCTCTGGGGCTTTGCTTGGGCTCCAGATGAATGTTTGCAGAGCACTGAATCCTTGTCACATCTATGCTCCTCTACTTCTCTTTCCTTTTCCCACGTCCCTTTGTTTGTCCTTACCTGCCCTGTCTTCTGCCACGCCCTCTGCCCCAGCCTGATTCCCCTGAGAAGGATTTACCCTTAACAGTGCAGATCATATGGTGTGATAGATGCTTTCCTTCAAGATTTTAACTGAATACAACTATATAAATGTGCATTTATTTGTGAATCTTTTAAGGTAGGCGTAGTTAGACTCTAGTTGGGAATACAGTCATTGCCAAATGGTTTAATAGAGGGGATTTAATGTGGAAAATTTAACTCCAAAGATACTGAAAAGGCCTAAAGAGCAAATAGGAATCTTATGCAGAGGTTACCAGCTTCAGGAAGCCTTTTCCAGCCATGGGCTAAAAGGACAAAGGAAGGAACTGATGTTGTCTGAGCCAAGCACAGGACTGCCTGGCAACACCATGACCTAGGCTCCAGGGCCACCTGGTAATAACTGGAGCCACCAAATGTGTGGCAGACAGGGAGATGCCACATGAAGCAGAGGGGTTGGGTGAGAAATGCCTAGACCTTCTCCTCGTTTGTCCTTCTGCTAAACTCTCATCAGCCTATTGAAATTAGGAGCAGCTATGAAGGGAGACTGGGAAATGTCATTTGTAGGGTTAGGCATGTGAAGGGGAAGGCCAGGAAAAGATGGAAGAGCATACAAGCAAAGACCTGAACCACAGATCAGTGTCTTTCCTTAAATATGTTTCTAAGAATTGTAGTCCTAGTGTAAATCACATCCTGAATACACTTTCTACTGTTTCCATTTTAAATATTTTATAGAAGAAATTTTGGGATCGAGATTACAAAGCAATTCATACATTTTGTAGTTACCTCCCCAGCTTGTTTTCCTGCTGCTGACCTTACTACCCACAATCCTCAGTTATTCTTTCTCTAAGGAGTATGATTCCTTTATAACAAAAGTCTGATTGCTTCTCTGTCCAGGACCTACAGCAGATCCCACTGTCTCCCCAGGGAAGGTGGAAGTCTACCATGACCCACCTGGATGTCCAGAATCCCCCTTTCTCTAACTTCATCTCCTGCTATCGCGCCCCCATCCCCATGCTCTGTGCTGCAGCTACTCACCACCTTGCTATCCAAAGAACACGTTTGCTCTTACCTTCCCATGGTCCTTGAATGCCTTCCCCCCAGGTATCCCTCCCTCACCTCCTTAACCTCCTTCACTTTTTCACTATCAACTTAGTGAGGCTTTCCTTCTGTGCCTAATTAAAATCACACCCTGCTTCTACCCAGCCACAGACTTGCTACTTTGGTTCTGTTTTGCACTGATCACCTCCTACATGACATATTCATCATTCATCCCTAGTACACACATACGCACACACCGAACTATAAACTGCATGAGGGCAGGGAGTTTTTGTCAGTTTTGTTCACAGAGCAACATCTGGCACATGTTATCAACGAGGAATGAATTCAACAGATGTTGAGTGACTCTTCTTAGCTATTTAAGGTTTCTTTTCCCTAAACTTTTTAAATTGTGTTAATTACATTTAACGTGGCAGCAATAGTTTACCAATTTGATTGTAACGAGTCCTTCCAAAGTTTTTAATATAAAAAACCCTGTGTTTTCATTCAGATTTTTGAAGTAATAAAGGCTTCACAGGATAGTTCTGCCACTTACTAGCTATTCGATCATGCACACTTACTTATGATTACTTATGGTCTGTAACAAAGGGATAATAATAGTACCTACCTCAGTGTGGTTGTATTAAATTGATGCATTGTAAAAAAACCACTTTAAATAGTCTGCACAGATAGTGCTTACTGGGTCTTACCTATGATTAGTGTTAGTTTATGTGCTACAACAACCAGGGTAATGCACCCTTGGGTCTCATGCTGTCATAAGCATCATTTGCTGATGGTCCAGCTGCTGCCCTTCTGTCCACCTTATTTCTGAGGACCTTGTAGCTAGTGAGTGGGCACAGAAGGGACAGGCAGACCTATCCCCTTGTGATGTGGGATGCCCCTTTTGGATTGCTTTATCTCCTGGATCCCTGTTGGCCTGGGTGCTCCTCTCTTGGGACTGTGCTGTTGTCCAGTCCCCACTCCTTCTCTCTTTCCTTTCAAGGCATTAGACCTTCATGTACTTCTGAGGAAGCTGTCCCTCTTTCTCCTGCTTCCTTCTCCAGTATGTGTTTTGCATGTTTAATCTTAGTGTGTGCTTCCAGGTGATCCAAACTAATGCACAGGGAGTGAGGTGATTGCAATGAATAATGAAATGAACATGAATGAGTAGAAAAACAACTATCTCTGTGTAGCTATATAGCTTACCTGGTCCAGGTGAGAGTGCAAGTGTTTGGCTGGCTTATGGAGAGCTCATAGAGACCACCTATTAAAATTGTGAGTGTCTTCACTGACCATCGTTTGCTCCATAGCTCCTGAGAGAGATTGTTGGCTTTGTGAAATGGAAGCCCCTGGAAAGCAGACTCAATCAATGTTCTTTCTGTGTTGTCCACAGAAGCAACCTAAGGTGATATATAAAACTTAAAAATCTGTGAAATTAACATTCTGTAAATGATGGACTATATTTTCACTTTGCTTGAGAAGTGAAAATGAATGAAGATAAAGCATTGCTGGCCACTGGGAAGGGCAAGGACTGAGGAAGTCAGAATTCATGAACTTTACAACTTTGTCAGGGAAGCAGCCTTGGAAATCTATAGCAATGGCATTTCTGATGTCCTGAATTTGTTTTCAGAATTCTTGTGTGATATGAGTATGTATATGTGTGTGTGTGTGTGTGTGTGTGTGTGTATAAATTTTTTTTTTTTTTTTTTGCAATGCTGGGGATCGAACCCAGGGCCTTGTGCAAGCACTCTACCGACTGAGCTATCTCCCCAGCCCCAATATGAGTATATTTTAAGAGGCTTGGTACAATGCAAACAAAAATGGGTTATTGATGATTTTTGACCAAGTATATTAAATATAGTTCTTCCAGATATTTTATAGCATACTCTACCATTATTTGTAAAGAAAGCTTTAAAAAATTCAATAAACATGAATCAATTAGATTTGTGCTTATGAAAAATAGTGGATGACTAGCAAGCTTATTAAGTTAATCACTGCTGGAAATGCAAATTTCTGAATTGTCTCTAGATAGCTTAGTCAGGAGACTAAGTTCAGCCTGAATCTGTCTCTCAGCCTTCAAATGAAAACTGTAGATGCAGAAGATTAAAACATTTGATAATTATTTGTTAACCTGCCTGGAACTTTTAAAAATAGGTTCCATGCTCACACATCAGAATTCTTAGTACACATGAAAAGCGGTTGCAAGATATTTCAGAAGCGTTTTTTCCCCCTTTATGAAATCTTCAGAAAGACAACTTTTGTGTATAAATCTCTAGGTTTCCTTTTTTAAATATGGTTATCTCCTGGGAGTTGCTTGAAGCTGCTAGTTGCTTTGGTGTCTGAAACTCTGGGGGAAAAGTTGGATCATTGCATTTTACATACACCTGCAAAATATTAATACAGCCTATAAACTTGGAAATATTTATTTTAACCTGTGGTGGCCTCTGAATAGGAAAATGAAGTAGAATAGTGGGGAGCAAAGCATGGCTATCTCAGACGGTGGCTCTGCACAATGGCCTCCGGGGACTGATTCTCTGTCTCTGAGGAAAATCTCATCTTCTGAGAACACTGCCTCAGTGGGTGCTCTTCTCTTGGTCATGCTGGTTACTGGTCTTGAGGAAGGGCATCTCTTCTGTGAGGGACATTTTTAAACTAGAAGACCTTGGCTATGAACAAAGTATGGAGTATTCTAATGCAACTTAGCTATAGGCAAAGTATTCTAATGGGATTGTATGGAAGGTTCTGTTCAGGGAAATTATCCCATAGTTGTTCTAGAACAATAGTTTGCTTCTGTTATCACCCGCTGCAGCTGCCTGCATCTGGTCGTGATGTTTTCTTTTTATTGGCTTTGCTCAAGTGCCTTGAGTCATGGGTGTTACTGAGAACCTGACTACCTTTTCTGCTCTAACCCTACTCCTGTTTGGTGCCTAGCACATTTTTTTTTTCTTTCAATATTACAAAATAAAATTTTCTTCAAGGAGATCAAAGTCCAAATAAGTAACAGTGATGAAGGTATCTGGATTTGCATTGTAACTTTACCATTTTCTAGCAGTGTGAGCTATAGCAAATTTAATTTTGAAAACTAGATTTTCCCACATGTTAGGTGTATATAAGAATTGGATCTTTTCCATAGGGTTGTTGCTGATGATAAAATAAAAAAATATATTCCAAGTAGGTATAACAAAGGCTTAATTTGTTTTGGCCATTTTAATTCAACAGTGAGTGATAGAAGAAGAATAATCCTAATTAAATGGAAAGCATGCAGAACTGGGCACATAATTACTGAAGAATGTAAAATCCTACCGAAGTTGAGTGGAGTTTATTACACAAGGCTTCTGATAGTAGCCGAGCATGGGACTAGGAGTGTTGAGAAGAGAGACTTCATTCAGGTTGTAAAAGCAGTGACTGTCCAACTGCAGCGTGCATCACAGTCACCTGAGGAGTCCCTCAGAGCACACACTGCTTCCCACATACCAGGCAGACTGGGTCAGCAGAGGTGGCATGGGCAAGGCATCTGCATTGTAATAAGCACTGCAGTTTTGGCTACTGGACACCCTTGGAAACTTTTGGTGAGGTATGCTGCAGGGTCCTGCAGAGTCTGGTGTCCTGCAGAAAGGGGTGGCTGTCAATAGGTATCCTCTAGGAGGTGAGCGAGAGCTTTTCTGTCTTTGCCACATAGTTAGCTTTAGTGATTTTGTGTTTTATTTCTTGAACCTCATCTTTGATGGTGCATAAGCCTGTTCCTTCTGACTTGTTCTTAACTTGGAGTGGAACCACCATGAGACCCATGGTGTCTACTCCTTGGCTTATACCCAAAGGAATTAAAATCAGCATACTACAGTGATGCAGCCACATCAATGTTCGTAGCTGCTCAATTCACAATAGCCAGATTGTGGAACCAACCTAGATGCCCTTCAATAGATGAATGGATAAAGACACTGTGTGGTACATATACACAATGGAATATTACTCAGCCATAAAGAAGAATAAAATTATGGCATTTGCAGGCAAATGGATGAAGTTGGAGAATATCATGCTGAGTGAGATAAGCCGATCCCAAAAAACCAAAGGAGGAATGATCTCTGATAAGCGGATGATGATACATAATGGGGGATGGGAGGATGGATTATTTAGAGAAAAAAAGAGAGGTGGGAGGGGTGGGGGGAGGAAAAATAACAGAATGAGACAAACATCATTACCTTATGTAAATGTATGATTACACAAATGGTATGACTCTACTTCATATACAATCAGAGAAACTAGTTGTACCCCATTTGTTTATAATGAATCAAAAATATAAATTTTTAAGAAGATATAAAAAATAAAAAAAAATGAAAAAAAAGATATAAATAACTGGTATACCTCTTTCTTAAAATCATTGGTCCCTATGTTTGGAAAGGTGCCAACATAGTCTTCAATTTCATAACATATCACAATTCCTTTATTTCCATTTTCATACTGAGTATGAATATATATTGTTCATTTATATATTCCAAGGTGGCATTTTAAACACTTCATTTTTGGTTTTAGATTTCTGGCCTTGACCACTCTTGAATCTAATTAAACTCAACCTAAAGTTTACTTTTGAGGTTTATAAAGCACACCCATTGAGATTCTCAACATTTGTAAAACAGTTACAGTGATTTTCTTGGTATTTTAGAGATTTATACCTTTTGCTTTAAGCTGCAATTTAGTATACAATCTTTCCAGCATATGAAACAATTTTTCTTGCACAGGGTTGTTAAATCAGTTTTATGTCTTTTTATTCCTTGGAGTAAAGATGAATAAACTTTGCTTGCTAGATTTGATAGTACCTTTATCACTTAATATTTGAACACCCTCAATACTACTTTAATTTTAATATGGTTGAATGGAATTTGCAAGATGCAACACTTTCCATTTAGTATCTTGCTTTCAAATAGATGTTTCAAAAATTTCACTGTGAAAAATTTAACTGAAATTTATAAACAGCTGGAACCCATCATATTTCCTTACTCCTGAATTTTTAGAATTCTTCCAGTTTTTTACTGGGATGCTGTTTAACCACTGCATTGAATGAGGGAGTGCCTGATCTTGATGTGCAATAATGATATGATTCTGTGTGTTATGTCACCTACCTGTAATTCCATCCAAGAAGAAAGGTTGGAATACTATGTGACATAACTTCTCTTGGATGATAACATGGAAAATATATCAAGTTCTCTTGTTGCCTGCGATGCTATAAAGTCTCCACTCAACAATTAATTCCAGTCCTGTATCATAGTCAAAATCTCAAATTGCACTTAAAGTTGAAGATTCTTGCTCCCTAGGTGAGTCTGCTCTAGGCTGCAGCCCGTGGTGGGAGAGCTGTTGCAGTGGTTTGCTGCTTGGTCTAGCTTGCTGGTGTGGTGTCCCTTGGGGGCGGGGGGATGTGGCAAGAGTGGGGAAGTACAGTGACAGGAAAGACTGGTACTGTGTGGAATTGGCATACTCTGTGCTTGGCAAGAGTTTAAAATTAACTTCCTAGTGGATGCGGTCCTGATTTTCGTCACTATTGTTTTCTAAAGATTTCCTCCTGTGGTTGTACCACTCTGGCCCTGTGCTGCTGGCAGTGGCTTTCTTCTGGTTGGTAGGCCATCATATATTGACCCCTTTTACTTTTGAGATCTTCTCATGCCAGGCAGAAGGATGCCTTCTTTGAGATCACACAAGGCAAAATGGGTTCCAGGACCATTTCCCACTTCAGAGGCCATATCTGTACTTGGCACAGGCTCAGTTTGGCTCAGCGGTGGCTGGGGAGAGCAGTCTGCATGTCTCTGTGCTGCACCCCAAGGTGGGCAGCTCCTGGGTCAGTTCTGCACCTTGCGGGTTCTTAGAGTGGATCTAACCGCTGTGCCTGTTGATGTTCCCTATGACCCAGGAGAACATGTAGGTTGTACTAATGATCCTCTTAAATCTCTTGAAAGTTTCCTAGAGAATTGAGGGTGAGTGGAGAAGAGCCACTGCATTTCAACTCTCATAGCTGAAATTCTCAGAGGATTTCTTGACTTCTTTAACTCAGTCCATTTTATACACTCAAGCTGGGGATTTGGCTGAGGCCCTCAAAATGGTTTTGTAATTACAAAAATGCTTGCTACCTCCTTTAGATCTTGTACCTTATTAAGAAGTACTTACTTGACCTATAGTTTTCACTTCCCCTTTTCCCTCTATGCCAGTTCAAACAACTACAGGAGGTTTGACCTCACTCCCTTTCCTCTAGGCTAGAAGCCCAGCCAGACCATGCCCTGGGTAGTATACCTGTGCTGGAGTTCATCTGCTCCTTCTCCTTCTCTAGAGTACAGGGTGCAAGACACAATCTTTGCAACACTGTTTGGGTGGCTTAAATTGGTTGCTTTTGGTCTTTGAATGCCTTGACTACAGTTGGTATCAAAACACTGTTTTTATGTCTTCTAGTGTTACATTGTATCAAATGTAGTAAAATTAAAACTGCCAAAAGTAAGTGAGCACCTACTGTGTAACAGCTGTCAAGAAACCTGACTTTGATTAGCATTTTCTGTACCCTGAGAACATGGTGGGCATCCATCTAACTGTGGTTGGTTTGATTTAGCTGAATTTATAATATTGTGGTAAAGAATATATATTTATGTCATTTATAAATGATTTATGATATAATGTGTAAAAATTGAATAATAAAGTATGTGACATCTCTGCAAGAGGATTTTACTTGGGGTGGTGAAAAAAGGCACTAATGGGGCTGGATATGTGGCTCAGTGGAAGAGCACTTGCCTAGCATCACAAGGCCCTGGGTGTAACTCCCAATACTGTTAAAAAAAAATTGAAGTAGAAAAGGCACCAAGGAGAGAGTGGCATTTGAACTAGGGCTCGAGTAGGTCAGATGTTATCAAAGGATCTGGGTTCAATGGAGACAAGTGCCAGGATGTGAATGTAGGAGAGTGGCAGGTAGGTTGGGAGGTCTTTATGTAATCTGGTGAGATTTGAAGTAATATGTCTATTGTTGGGGGGAGAAATTAAAATTGGAAAGGTCACCTTGCAGATGACCCTGAGTGCCGTGGCAAAGAAGTTGGGCCTTTATGAAAGCACCATGTGGGGCTGCACACGATCTAGAGGGCTGTGCTGCAGGGCGCTGGTCTTTGAAGGTGATATGGGGCTCACTGTGGTGTCTAAAACCCCTGATCCACGGACGTGTGAGATAGATATTTTTTACTTCAAGCTTTATTGTTTGTTATCCTGATTTTAACCTCTTGTGATAACCCTTCTTCTCCATTCCTGGGATTTTGTGGTAGAAAACATAGGATATTTATTTATCTGGCTTAGATTTTATCAGTGGAAAACAGTGACTGGGAAACCTTATTTGGCATTTTAAAACCCTCAAAAGCACTTTGATCTTGCCCCTACCATGAGTTATGGAGTGAAAAGCAAAACGAGATAAAAAAAATACATAGCATAGAAGCCTAAGGATAAAATGATTGTTTTTAACCTCTTTTCCTTTTGATGTTGTTGCTTCCCGCCTCACATTTGTCTTTATGTCTGTGCTTTCCTCAGTCTCTTAAGCACTAGGTAAATCCCTCCCCACACTCAATCTCTTAAACTTAAATATCTGTCTGACCTTTTTAATCATATCAGGCTCCTTGGCTCTCCAGTCCTTCAGCTAATGTGACTTTGGTTAAACTCAAACTGTTTAACTTAGGATACCTTAAATTGAAAAAATTCTCTTTTGCATCTACAGTGTCTTGTTAATCGATATTTGCTTTCAACACTCAATTTGAGTTCCACTTTCCCTAAATATTTCCAGTGCATTAATGTGATAATGCAGGGTAACCAGTGTCATTTTTAATCCCTCCTACAATATTGAACAATATTGAACTTTGATCATATCTGCATGATGGTAGATGTTGTCTGAGAGGGAAACTCTTAGAAATAAAGTGATTGAAAGTGGATCCTCTTTAGATAATTTTTCTCTTGGAAATAAGGAGTTTGTTAGTTAATGAAGACTCCTAATTTTCAGCATGTTATCATCGAATATCCTGTTGGGAGTCAAGAGCATGCAGTGTGTTTGTTTTAAAACTAAGAAAGGAAATGTTTACTGTGAATTTTACGAGATGCGTTTTCATGTGAATGTGAAATAGAGCCCAGTTGCACCTGGGTTTTGTTCCTGCTTCGCCAGTTCACTTGTTCCTGCCCTTGTGACACTGAACCCCAACCTGGACCCAAGCCTCACCTCCAGGCAGGGCTAGTGCTGTGCCAGTGGGGCTGTTGAAGCAGCCGGCAGGTTTGGGTTGGGGTGGTGATCGTGGGGCCTGCGTTCATCTTTGTGCCTAGTTGCCAGGAAACTGGATTCCTGCCTTACTCATCCGTGAGCCCTTCTCCGCTGGGCATCCCATTTTCCTCTCAGACTCAGCGTACTCATCTTAAATTCTTTGGTACCCCCTTTGTCAGGCCTTTCATAATGCCTTGCAAGCTTGCTGGCCTCCACCTGGATCCCGTTTTCCCTTTGAACTTTTGCCTCCTGGTGACCTCCTTCCTGCCTTTTAATCTTGTAGACTCACCTGCCACTTTAAATCTGCTCTTAGATGCATGGCCTCCTTACCACCTTTTCATTAACTTATGTTCCCTTTTTCTTGCTCCTGTGTCCTGTGTGTTTCTGGCTGTCTTCTGTTTCTTGCTCCTGTGGAATTCCATGTTAATCTTTCTCTAGTCTGTCTTGTCAGACTGCTCAGTTTTCTTTGTCAAATGCTATAATTTGGCATCATGTCAGAACTCTCCAAGGGACTGGACTGTTGAGTAGAGAAGTCAGGCATGCATTGTTTGCTGTGCATTTAAGAATATTATCCTGTGTATTAAAGTACCAATGTTCTGACCTTATTTGTCCCTCTCCAGGGAGTATAAGTTTTAATTATCCTGGTAGAAGTTGTCATATGATTTCAGGTCAAGATCTGTCTACACATGGCAGATTTTTTGACTGAAGAATTTAAAGCTTTTAATATGTTTTCACATTTCAACCAAGGATGTGTCAGAAATCCAGGGATAAAACAGAGACTATAAGTCTTCTTTTCTGGTATTTAAACAACCAAACTTTTGGTGAAGTGGTTTTTTTTTTTTTTTTTTTTTTAATTTGAGGTTAACGCATTGTTATGGTTTTGTTGTGGAACATCCCCGAAGACTCGTGTCTTGAAGGCGTGGTGCCCAGGTGCAGCAGTGCTCATTGGAGGGAGCTCTTGAAAAGTAATTGAATCATGGGGTCTCTGACCTCACCAAAGGAGTAATTTATCAATGCATTAACAATTTGATGGCAGTATTGGGGTGGTAGAAACTATAGAAGGTCATGTCCTGAGAAAATAGGTCCATAGGGGCCTGCCCTGGAAGGGACTTATCTTGTCCCTGGCCCCTTCCTTCTTCTCTTTCTCCCCTTCCTGGCTGCCGTGAGGTGAGCAGTTTTGTTTCACACCCTTGCACCAAGATGTTTCTGCAGTGGAACATCTGATCATGGATTGAAACCTCTGAGACCATGAGCCAAAATAAATCTCGTCCTCTAAGTTGATTTACTCGGGTATTTGTCACAGTGACAAAAAGTTGACTAACACATGCATTAATGGGCATGGGGCAGTGGTTAAGCTGATCTCTTGATTCCCTGTCCCCTCATCTCTTGTCTCCTAGGAAGCTGCCACTGTAACTACATAAGCTATGACTTGATCTTCTAGGTCTCTTCTTTCTGTGGCTGGGAAGGCATTTTATATGCCACTGGTCTACTGTGGTTTTCAGACTTAGGGACCCTGGGATAGAGAAACAATGAGGAATTTGTTGTACCATGAGAATAGAAGGAAATAACTTTCAACTACATGAACGATTGCATCATGCATCACCTAGTGGAGTAACCCAAAACTGTAATACCAGAGAGCTAGTTTGTAAACTGAACTATTTTTTAAACATAGCATTTAAAGTCAGAGTAGTGACTCTAAATTTCATTGGGACCAGTGATTGCTTTTTAAATAAGAAATAATTTATAATACCACCTTTCTATCTGAAAATAGAATTCACCGATAATATAACTATAATTTAAATGAATCAATACAATGCCCTATCTTATAAGGAAGTAAAAATGACTAATAAAGTACCATGTATATCAGTAAGTACGTATTCACAATCACCTTAGAAGGTAAATTTTAAGAAGCATGTGTGCATATTTATATAACATCAGAGTATACTAATCACTACTGCAGATTCATATAAGGGTATTCTAATGCTTATTTGAATACCTTGCCTGGCCCTATGCTTTTCTGAGTTGGCAAATAACCATTGGTAAATTTTCTAGTAAAACAATCTTCCCTTGATCTATGCAGTGGTTACATTTCTGAAAAATTGTGTGTAAAAACCAAGCAGAAATACTTGTATTTATGTAAATGGGAGTTAGCATTAGACTCAAATAATCCTAAGTGGTTTTCCACTAGTGTTGATGTCCTTTAAGTCAATTAAAACCTTAGGTACCTTTTGTATCACTGGTTCTCACTCAGTTAATGCTGACTATACCCTCCATTCATGGGATGACTGTCAGAAATCACACAGATCTGTAGAGTTCCCTTCTCTGAGAAGCCTTCTTCTCTAGCCATGTGGCTGGTGGTGCTCACCTGTGTGACCCATCCTGGGGCAGGAAAGAGAGGAGCCACACCTTCTCCACCATCTCTTACTGGTAAGTGTTGGTTATTATTCATGATTCCCACCAAGAGAACATCTCTGAAATTAGATGACTCACTCTAAGGACCTGTCATTTGTGCACATCCTCTTTTCTAACATAAGCATTCATTCTTTGAAATGGTAGTTTTCTTTCTCAAATAATTTTCTTGTAGAGACGTAAAGTTGACCTTTTACCTTTAACATTTGCATCAAAATCTGCATAATCTAGGTTATTATGGTGTTAAATTTGAAGTGTTAATTTCTAGGCCTAAATAAAAAAGAATAACAACTGCACCCTGGAGACAGTTGCAGCTAGCTCTGTGACCTCTAAAATTGCACTTGTAACTTCACAGTGGGCTCTCACAACAAGGCAGACATAGCATGTGGGGTGAATATTAAATATGAAGCCAGAATACTGGAGTACAAATTCTGTTTATGCTAATTATTAGTTGTGAGACCTTAGGGAAGTTTCTTTAACCTCTTCAAAATGTTTCTTCAGCTCTTCATGTTTGAACTCATTTGTTCTTTCAGTCTTTTTATTCTCTTTATTTGTAAAATGCTACTGCATTTTAAAACCCAGGACTTTTGTGTTTGTCTCCCTTTAACTTTGAATCTGAGATTCATAGATGTAATTTGTGTTTTTAGATTGGAGTGCTCCCTTATCTCCCTTGGTCTGTGACCATTTGTAATCTCTCATTCATTCTGCTCAGTACTGCACTCAGCAGATAAAGTTGGTCTAAGCTTGTCCTAGCCATTATTCTTTTAACTTAATAAAACCTACTTGAGGGAGCTAGAGAACAATAAGAAATTTCTTATACTGAAGTGTCTTACAGTACTCAAGGGCAGGGTAAGCGGCCTGGTCTCAAGAGAGCTTGACTCAGGAACTGGAAATTCTTAGGAACAAAGGTAGTCACACTTCATTTTCCTCTCTGGGGTGGCACCGCCTGTCCCCTCTGCTTCTTTCTGGTCATCTCATTCTTAGTTCTGAGGACTGGCATGTTATTGCTTTAGCTACCTGCAGACTGCCTAGAATCAGTCATCCCCAGTTCCTATGAGAAGGACATTCTGAATGACCTTGCTTGGGTAAAGTGTGCTGAGAGGTGGGAGCAGGATCACACACTCCAAAGGGGTTGTTTTAAATGGAAGAGAGAAGTTCACAGAAGGAGCTGTTGTGGATAGGGTAGATATCCCATGATCATTGCAAATTTTTTCTGAATAGCCTGATTTTTTTCTCTTTTAATTTCTAAAGCCCAAGTTAGCAATGGAATCTGTAGACCTTGTGGGTGAGAAGAGATTGTTTTCTCACTATCTTCCCTCTATATTGCTTATATCTACTGTAAATAATGGAACTCTTGATTAGATAACTACAATTTCAATGTATCTTATTGGTCCTCTATACAGAACAGATAGAACTGGGGGTTACAGGGAGGTAAGAACATAGTTCTGGTAGTTGCTTCTGGAAGAAGTGTGTCTGAGATACTTTTGGCATGATCTCTTTACAGTAGTCCTTAGCCCTTTAGTAAAATTGGCAGTCATAGTCCAAATGCTCAGATTTGTCTCCCACTTAAGGGCAGGAATGGAGAAGAAGGGAAGAGCTGTTTCTATCCCCATAGTTTTGATCCATGGTTGTGTATTATGATCACTTAGGGAACCAAGAGAAGCCCCATTCCAGACCAAGTGAATCAGAGCTCTGGCTGTATGACCTGGATGTAAAAGAAAATCTGCAGATAATTCCGTTGCATAATCTAGGATGAGGATCAGCATCCTATACTTTCTTGTTCTAGTTACCAGACTGGCTCATTGTGCAGCCTACAGTTACCTTGTTCTGGTAAGATTTTTAGTTAGTCTATATATCTAAAATGTGGTACTTTATGAATAAGAAGGCTTTATTCATTCGTTAAGCAAATACTGTGTATCTAGGACCTGAATTAATCAAGGTAGGCTCTGTGAAGAGAGTGAAACTGAAACAGTGTTGAAAGGTGAGTATATGATCAATAGGTGGGTAAGTGTTGGGAAGTAAGTGATGGGGTGAATGCAAAGCAGAACATTTGTGTAAAGGCACAGGGATGAACTGGCAAATTTGAGGATGGGCCTTAGGAAGGGGCATGTAGCAAGCACCATGAAACTCAGAAGGTAGATAGGTCCTGGATGTGCAGAGCCCTTTACAGCTTGCCAGGGAGCTTGGGCTTTATTCCGTACAATGAGACTTGGTGGAGGGTTTGGAAGAGGGAAGTAACAAGAGCAGATGAGTGCTTTTGGAAGGCTAGTCTGGGCTACCACGAGGGTGACAGTCAGGAGAAGTATAAGGTGAGTGTCACGGCAGGTCTGAACCAAGATGTTTGCTGTGTAGGTGGATGGTGGATACGGAGATGCTGTGTCGGGAAGATCTGCAGGATTCGATCATGAGTTGGGTGAGCATGAGGAAAAGGTAGTGATTTATGATGCTTCCCAATTTTGGAGTTTGAGTGACTGGGTGGGTGATGATGGATTTCCCCAAGACATGGGAAAGCAGAAGAAGTAGCACTGTTGGGTTTGAGATATCCTGTGAACCATGCACATTTATACAACTAACTAGCCCTTAAGGTTTTGGTCTAATACAGGCTGAGTCCCAGAAATGGTCAGACGTCTGACTCTCTCAGGTAGAGATTTTGTTCAGGGGTCCAAAGTGATTTGTTGAATTTATTTCTTTTGGAACAGAGGATCCTAACACATTGCCTGGCAGCCAAATGCCTTAGGAGGCCTTCACTTGGGGCCATCAGACATTGACATTAAGTACTAGTACATCTCAGGTCATGACCTCACTATTTATGTCAAGTATCCCCTCACTCCAAAGTTTGGTTGTAGCTGCTTGGCTCCAGGCAGTGATACCTCATAGGTCAAAGTAGTGGTATAATCCTTCTAAACCTACCATTTTGATAGATTTTTTTTTTTTTTTTTTACATTTTGGCAGATATATGTGCAATTAAATTCTGCAACTTCTTTGTATCTTCATCATTATATATTGTTAAGCAGAAATTTCTTCTTTGTGTATATGGTGGGAAAAAAATATCCCATGTAGTAAATGAACACAGGCTTTTGTCTGCATTCATTTGAAAATGAGGGTTATCTAGGATTCACGGAAATCATTGCTCCTTCAATGAAGCCTTTTGTTTTTCCAACTTGGATATCCTGTTAATTCTGAAAATCAGCACACTCTCTTAAGTACCTTAATCATATGAGATTAAAGCACATTTTCCCTTGTGCCTTCTTCACATTCAAATACGATAGTTGTGTTTTGATTTCTGCCCCTGATTATAGCTCCAATTTAAAAACATTTCCTTAGTATTATGGTTGATGAAAGTTGTAGCATGCTCTCTGGCTTATTTCCTTTAATTGTCTGTGGAACAGAATCATGATTGTTCTCAGCTTGAGCATTGTCTGGGCTTTTATTGGATAGTGTGGGTAAATGTTTCCTTTTCCTCCTCATTTTCTTCCTTCCCCTTTATGTGTTCAAGCCATATTTTGTGACATCATCATTTTAAATTTTCTAGAATATATTAAAATATAATGTTTTAACCTATCAGCTTTCCATTTTATTCATATGTTGCTCACAAGCTTGCTTGTAAGCTTAACATACTAAAGATTGTGCCCTTTGTTTTTCATATACAATACTGGAAGCTCTTTCTACAATGGATTTCATAATAATGAACTTCATAATCATTTCTATATGGTCATATTGTTGGTCGTTTGGACTAGTTTGAATATTTTGCTTTTTGATATTAAGCATCAAAGTCTTTGTGGTGATTAAAGAGGAAACGGGACGGCTTCAGATTGTCAAGGCTCCTTCACTGGATTGTTGGGCAGGGCTGAAACTAGCAAGAGCCAAGTCGCAAACCAGAGCTTGAGGCTCAAGGGAGGTAATTTGGGTAGACACACAGTAGGCATTGCCTGTTGTACCATTTACTTCTGTAGACCCATGTCTTCCCTTGTCCATCCTGCCATCCACCCGACAAACGGACCTGTGGGGCTCATACCCTCTTTACTAGATTGATTTTAATCTATAGGGTACCGAGTAGAAGCCAGAGGGAGGGAAGAAAGAGAAGTTCAAGTCCTCCTCTGGGTCTCTCCTGAGGGGCATGGGTGGGCTCCTGAGCCAAAGCGCGTGCTCCTGGTAAGGCAGCCAGCCCTGTGACTGTTCCAGGTGTTTGAGGGACTGCTCCTCACCACCTCCTTTCCAGCCTAGAGTGGAAATCCCTCGGTGGGCTGCACCATAAACCCTCCACATCACCCTGTTTCAAGTGCTGCATCTCTTTTCTGTTGGGACCTTGACTGGTCCTGTGGACACTTGACTTGGAGTGGGATGTTCTGGAAACTACCCTGAGGAGGAATTGGGTTCTTAAAGGTGTATTAAATTTGTATTTTGACTCTGGCTGAAGTCAGTCCTTCAGTTCTTCCTTAGAATTGTTTTGGAAACCTGAGAAAGTCAACTTTTTTTTTTTTTTTTTAATTATTATTGAATGGCATTGCTACCCCTCCCTCCCATATTCAGATCCTTGGAGCTGCCATTTTTTTCAGCTTTGTAATTTCTCCTGCTCTTGAAACAGAGCTTGAGGGAAATTGAATTCCCTTCAGAAACCTAATAAATACTTAATTTTCATTTTTAGTGCTTCTTTGATAAATTGTCTTTAAATTTTATTTATTGGTAGCATGTTCCTATGCTATCACATGTAGATTTAAATTGAAAGTTTTCTGTAGTGGTATGTGATTTTTCAAGTAATGCTTCTCAGTTCTTTGGCTTGGTGATGTCTAGTTTGTCATACATTAAATATCATACAATGAGATCTTTTCTAGATCTTCTATTATCAATCTGCTTTTCTAATTTTATGGCATTTCACCAGAATTTTAGTAATTGCTACTCTGTAATTAATGTGCTAAGTAAGACTAGAAAGCCTTTTCTTTCATGTTTGTCATTAGGGTACTTGCCAACATTTTATTTATTAAGTTTGTTAGTGAATTTCTATCGATTGACTAATATTCTAGAAAATTAGAAGTTAAAAGAGAATTGCTTTTAAGAAAATATAAGATTCCTAATTGTCTTATAACCATGGAATTCAAGTGAATTAGAAGTATTTACCTGAAATCTTGAATTATAAAGTAGAGATGTATCATCAGGATCTCAATTTGATGTAAAGTAAAGGAGCACTTCTCTGGCATATTTCTTATTAAATAACTGGTTTGAGCGATAATTCTATAACAAAACTTCACTTCAATACTTACATTACCTTTGTCCATTTATTGATAAATTGATAGGAAGTAGCTAAGAATTACTAAAATATTTTAATTTATTTTTATTAATTAGAAAACTAAGTTTCTAGGGCATTTGAATGCTGGATTTTCTTTGTCTTTCCGTGGCAGCTATTAAAAAAAAAATCCACTTCAAATATTCAGATTTACATGTTAGCTCCCTCTCATAGGGACTTGCCATACCTCACAGTTCAATGTGTGTTCTATAGGTCAATAACATACTGATATGTAATTGCAAAACACTAGGCACCAAAAATTATTCAAGAGGGAAACATTGCAGTATCTGTTTACCTTTGTATAAGCAATTGCTTATGTTACTCTGCTTTTAACATTTGTACTTGGCTAAAATACTTATGTATGTATAGGAATGTCACAGTGCAAAATGCTGCTAGTTCAGGCACAAAGTATTAAAATTATTTTGTGAAGCTTAGAAACAAAAACAAGAGAATTGCTATTTTTGTGGTATATGTGCTATTTAGAAGTGTTTCCCCAAGGGAGGCTTGGTGTGACGTGGTGCCTCTGAGCCCACTCACTCTGCTCTGGTATACAGTGGCACAGAAGAGGTGGAGCAAGAAAACCAAAAGGTGTCAGGAGTTGTTGATGGTGGATTCCGTCTCATTTTCTTGAATCACCATCATTCTTTTAAATTCTGTCTTGTGGAATGCCCTGGTGGATGTTATGTGCAGTGGTCTGAGATCATTTGACTTTTATTCAGGATAAAGAATAAATTCCTTTTAATGCTTGCCCTTATTTTACATTAAAATGTTATTTATTTGATGATATTTGGAGATGGTGAGTATCAGAATTGAAGAGTAGCTCTGCAATTATATTTATTACACAAAACATCTATGTATACCTGTGGTAAATGTTTCACCACTTGGCTGACAAAGTGAAGTGATTTTTATTATAAATAGGCTAGAAGACGAAACATGGTTGTTTTTTATTTTCTGGTATTGGGGATTGAACCCAGAGGTGTTTTACCAGGAGCTATATCTGAAGCCCTTTTTACTTTTTGTTTTGAGATAGGGTCTACATAAATTGCTTAGGACTTCACCAGGTTGGGTGGGACTGACCTCAAACTTGAGATCCTCCTGCATTAGCCTCTGAGTTGCTGAGATTACACGTGTGGAGTATTTGTTTTTGTAAGTTAAAATCTTATTGGTATTTTTAGGAAGTGTTGGATACTTTTATTCATTTTTACTTACAGCTGTACAATGGAATGGTTTATATTATTTTATAGAAAGTTAATCATGTGAATAAATGAAATTCATTTTATATGCATTATTTACTAACTAAATATGATAAATAGTGAAAGTTACAGTTGTTGAACAGATGAGGAAATAGAGGAACCAAGAAACTATTGCTTTGTATACTTGACCACAGAACTAAGAAGAATCTAAGTTTTCATTGGTTTCCTTCATCTTGATTTCCTGTTTTGTCAAAAAATAAAACCAAAGGTAACTTGCATTCTAACACCTAAGAAATATGTTTTCCTACAACAATCTAAGATTTAGGAAAATTTCTATTTTCAGTACTTTTGCTATTACACTAAAATGCTTATATAGATAATCCAGAGTCGCCTACCTATAGAAAGTGCTTCCTCATCTTTTCTATGTCACAGCATACTTAGAGAAATGATATTTGTGTAGCAACGTCAGGTAAGTGGGAAGGCTATGCCCTTGTTTGGAGCTGATAGACCAGATGAGTCCTGCTGTGCTGCCCATACCCAGCCTGCTGCTGGTTCATGGCTCTGCTGTAGAGTTCATTACAGATCTAGCCAACACAAGTAATGCAAGTCCATCCACATCGTTAGTGCTAAACACAGGAAAGCAGTGTTGGAGCAACTTCAATCATTGAATTATATTCCATGGAAAGGGACTGTGTCCAGGGTAGTTTATCACTCTTTTACTCATACCCCCAAGCAACTCCCTGTCCACACACCAGAAAAACCAGATTCCTTACAGTACCTCCAGCATCTGTTAGTCTGACCTTCAAGTCTTATCTGTCATGTCCGCCTTGCTCTTTCCTACTCCTCACTTGCCTCTGCACTTTTATATGCTTTCCATGTGTGTTCTTCTTAGTGCTCATGCTGATCCCTCTGCCAGGACGCTCTTCCCCAGACAGGTGCCTGGCTCCTTTACCTCCTACAGAGTCTAGCCTCTGTGTGAGGTTCTGTATAACACCAACCCTGGAAAATTTGATGTGTTAATTTTCACTTTGCCTGTGCATTTCCAAATTACCCATCAGGAGAACTCAGATTTGTGCAGGTCATTTTTTGGAAAAGGTAAACTGCAAAATCTGTAAGTGGTATCAGTTTGTCATTCCTGGAACTTATTAATATCCTCACCACTCAATCCATTGGCATTGTCCTGCCCCTTGAATCATGTCATACCCCCTTGATTCTTGAAACAGTTTCCTTGATAATTTTGTTAATCTATCTGTCCCAAGTTCTTTTCTTACTATTTTGATGGCTGTTTTTTTAGGGTATTTTGAATTGAACTCAAGGGATGCTTTGTCACTGAACTAAGTCCCTGGCCCTTTTAAAAAATATTTAGTTTTGAGATTGGGTCTTGCTGAGTTGCTTAGGGCCTCTCTAAGTTGCTGAGGCTTGGCTTGAATTTGCGGTTCTCTTGTCTTGGCCGCCCAAGTTTCTGGGATGACAGGTGTATGCCACCACGTTTGGCTGCTGTTCAGTTCCTTTTATAGGGTAGTTTGCCAAGGGTCAGGCTTTGATTTTTATTTATTTTCTGTTTAACCTTTCTACCTTAACTGTCTTACCTGCTGCCTGTCTTGGATGTTATCTTTCAGGACACACCTTCCTGAGTAGCTTGTAAGTTTACTTATAACCAAACCTGCTTATGAATTTATTCTCTGGTTCCTTGATGTTCTTTGTTTCCTACACCAACTGAATCTTCTTTAAAGATTTGGCTCAAATTTATTTCTAACCTGAAATCTTTCTAGAGTGTTAGAATATAATGATACATTTTTTGGATTCTTTTAGTAATTTATGTAAAGAAATTCATGGCTAAATTAATCAAGGACTTTAATTGTTAAACTATGATTCAAAAACCTCTTATTGCTATTGAAGTGAATTTTTAAAAATCTTTGGGTACAAGTTGAACTTCAAGAATTAGAAATAAATTTTCTCTTGTAAAAATATTTTGTTATTAGCCAGTTCCTTTAAAAAATTAGTATTTAAATATAAAGCATGGCACATATAAATTCTGTAATTCATTCTCAAATTGACCATAACATTTTAATTTTAGTATGGTAGAAAATGGTCAATTTGGGTAATGCTTAAAATAATACAAACAACTAGATATCATTTTCATCTATAAAATTAGGAAAATTTTTTTAACCTTGTCTGGCATGTGGCCATTAAAATACTGTCTCACGAGATCGTCAGTAAATTAAAATAAAAATATTATGGACAGAGCTGTTACTGGAATGAAATATGAAAATATGAGTCATGGTCATGCATTGACAGTAAATCTATCTTTTTCCTTCCCTAGATTGTTTCCCATTTTTTCAAACAGGAAATTGATGTCAGAATATATTGCCATTCTGAAATTAAAGAGGAAAATGCACTCGCATAATTTGGGTAGGGGGATAAAAGTAAAGAAAAATGTATATTGCATTATCATCAACTGTCTTTTTAAAAAGCCAGCAGACTCTCATTCTCAATATCAAAATTTCTTAATGTCATGGTAAAGGTTAATTTGGGTGTTCTTGTGTGGATCTCACTGTCTATTGGCAGGTTCCATATTGCAGTGGGATTTCTTGGTTTTCACAATTTTGCCAGACACAGTTTGTATTACTTTAGTTTATATTTGCATGGTAGCATTTTAGCATCTGTTCATATTTTTACATATGTGATGCTACTTTAGTTGTGTTTAAATGGTAGCACCAGACACAGTACTGTCCACTCCCATGGGTATGCTGGGTGCATCTCTAGTTGCACAGGCAGAAGAGGTCTATTTATGTTCCATTTCCATTTAATGAGGATGGAAGACTAGACCTTGGGAAATATGCCCGATGTCTCCAAATGACTTCTGGACAAGGATGGTTGCATACAATTAATTTGCAGATAAATAGGTTTTGACAGTATGTATGCTACCACATTTTTCTTGAACAGTTGGGACAAGCAAAGGACCACCCTCCAAAACCATACTTCTAAATGCTGACAACTCAGGACTCTTGTAAGCTCACATCACTTAGGAATTTTATTTACTGTATTCTACGTGCATATATATATATATATATATATATATATATATGTATTCATATAGTGTATACATTTTTGATATTTGTCTTCCTCCAGTAGGTTCCTAACTCCCAATTTTACTAAAGGCTTTGATCTCAAAAACATAACTTTGCCAATCAAGGTACTTTTGAGACAATAACTTGCTTATGGTTTTAAGAAAATAGCAATTTTTGTTCACCTGCTATTGTCCACCATCAGACTAGAATTTTATTAAAAGCAGAGCTCATTTTTTTTTCATCTATGTGTCTCAATGTTTGGCATTGCTTAATAAATATTTTTGAGTAAGAGTGAATGAAATATATTCATGTACATAAATTGCTTATATATGTGTCTAAATTTTTCTCACTTTGAGATGGGGATGTTGGTCCCTGACTAGGCCATCTTTTTAATACTATGATCACTGCTATGAAGTTTTAAGAATATAAGACACCTCATCTTACAAATTCAAAAGTCTTTTTGTTCCTCCTGATCTTCTTACTGCATTCCACAAGTTTTAGAAAGGTGACTGCTCTTGTGCTATTTTGAATCACCTTGGCTAAAATACATTATTATAATTTAATTGATGACTTTTGAGATATAAATCCATCTTTGAGTCCCCATAGAAGAAAATTATTATTATTGAAGAGCTTTAAAAACAATCTTTAAAAAGTTTGGGTTTTATCTTTGCTTCTTGTCTCATTGTTTTCTTAAAAGGCTCCTTGTAAGTTACATTTTAACAATGATTTTAAAATGTTTTTAATAATTTAGATGATGAAAACTGATGCTTTAAAGTTACATAAGAATGTAGACTATTTACATAACTGTCAAAATTTATTATGTGTATTTCCTATGAGAATTTTATATAAAGCTTATTTCATGTGGTATGATATAAAAGATAGATGAATCTGTTGTCAGTCTAACATTCATCTGTTTTTCATTCCATAGGATAGTTAACAGTTGATATGTTTGCATGTGGCTTCTGAGTGCAAGGGTAGGGATCTGAAAGGTTGGTCTCCTATTACTGTTTACAGGATTTCTTCCTCTTTGTAAAATACATTTGTAAACAAAATTGATCAAGGATCTTTTCTTTCCAAGTGTGAAGGGGAGAAAATTTGAATGCTATAATTTACCTTGTGTTGAAGGAGAAGCATAACACATGAGGATTAATTAAAGCCTGTATAAATTTTATATATCATGTTAACTTGTGGTAAGCAAGACTGATCAGGTTGGAGAGTAGGAACAGTGCTCTTAGATGACGAAATACCTATGTACTGTTACTGACCTCAGGCTGAACATACCTGGGTAATAATGGACCAGTTCCTTCTTGAGAAAGAACAGACTAGCAGCGACATCACATTTTTGGTGTCTGACTTTAGTTTTTAAAAACGCTGGTTTAGAGATGAAAGAGACTTTTTTAAGATGTTCTTTTAAAATTATTTGAAACATCTGCATAATTTAGATCTAGGAAAGATGGCTTAGGAGGCTAGCAAGAGACCCTTACAATGTGTTCAGAAGGCAGCAAGGTAGTTTGGGACAGTGTGGTAGCAGGGCAACTTGTGTCTTCACATTCAACGAAAGACCACCTCCACCTAGTGTTTCCTGATGCATACCCTAGAATATTTTTACCTGCTTAAAGAACAGAACTATCAACTGCAAGATTTATATCCATTGGAACTGTCCTTTAGGGAGAAAAGGGATATAAAATTGTTCAGCGTTCAAGGGGGAACAAAAACTTGTTGCTTACAGACATTTGATCAAAGCATGGCTAAAGTTGTTTCTGTAGGAAGGAAATGATTAAAGAAGAAATCTCGGAGAATTAGGAAGAGTGACAGAACAAAGAGCTCAAGGAAGGATTATAAAGAGTAGAGTAAACTTGATGACTTCTGTAAATCACATTTGATGATTGAGACAAAATATATAGCACCATACAGTACTCAAAACAATGATACTTAAAAATTGGGGATATGAAGGGAATTAAGTGAAAGAGAAATTTCCATACTGCATTTGAGGTAATAAAATGTTAATCAGCAGAGTGTTATAAGTCATATGTTTGCATAAAATACTCAGAGTAACTACAGTATTACAAAAATTATACAGAAACACACTTTATTTTTAACTTGTTCTTTTAGATGTACATGACAGTAGAATGTATTTTGACATTATACATACATGGAGTATAACTTGCCATTCTTGTGATTGTACATGAAGTGGAGTTACACTGGTCATGTATTTATATATGAACACAGGAAAGGTATGTCCTTTTCATTCTATTGTCTTTCCTGTTCTCATCCCCCATCCCTTCCCTTCATTATTCTTTGTTTAATACAAAGAACATCTAGTCTCCCCAACCCCATCCCTTATTGTGTGTTAGCATCTGCCTACCAGAGAGAATGAATATTTGGTGTTTGGTTTTTTGGAATTGACTTATTTCACTTACCATGATAGTCTCCAATTCCATTCATTTACTGGTAAATACCATCATTGCATTCTTCTTTATGGCTGAGTAATATTACATTGTATATATGTACCACATTTTCTTTATCCATTCATCTGTTGAAGGGCACCTAGGTTGGTTCCATAGGTTAACTATTGCGAATTGAGCTGCTATAAATATTGATGTAGCTGTGTCACTATAGTGTGCTGATTTTAAGTCCTTTGGGTATAAACCGAGGAGTGGGATAACTGGGTCAAAAGGTGGATCCATTCCAAGTTTTCTGAGGAATCTCCATATTGCTTTCCAGAGTGGTTGCACCAATTTGCAGTTCCACCAACAATGTGTGAGTGTACCTTTTTCCTACATCCATACCAACATTTATTTTTTGCTTGTATTCTTGATAGTTACCATTCTGAATGGTATAAGATGAAATCTCAGGGTAGTTTTAATTTGCATTTCTGTAATTGCTAGAGATATTGAACTTTTAAAAATGTATTTGTTGACTGATAATATTTCTTCTGTGAAATGCCTGTTCAGTTCCTTTGCCCATTTATTGATTGGGTTATTTGGTTTTGTGGTGGTGTTTGAGTTATTTATATATCCTCTGAGGTACAGGTGGCAAAGACTTTCTCTCACTCTGTAGGTTCTCTGTTCACCTTCTTGTTTGTTTTCTTTGCTGTGAAGAAGTTTTTTAGTTTGATATCATCCCATTTATTGTTTTTTGATTTTATTTCTTGTGCCTTAGAAGTCTTGTTGAGGAAGTCAGCTCCTATTGTGAACACGATGGAGATTTGGGCCACATTTTCTTTTAGTAGGCTCAGGGTCTCTGGTCTAATGCCTAGGTCCTTGGTTTACTTTGAGTTGAGTTTTGTGCAGGATGAGAGATAGGGGTTTAATTTCATTTTGCTATATATAGGTTTTCAGTTTTCCCAATACTATTTTTTGAAGAGGTTCTTTTCTCCAATATATGTTTATGGGCACCTCTGTCTAGTATGAGTTACCTGTATTTCCTGTATTTATGTAGGTTTGTCTCGGTGTCTTCTGTTCTATTTTTGTGTCCATTTTGGTGCCAATTCCATGTGGTTTTTATTACTATAGCTCTGTAATATAGTTTGAGGTCCAGTATTGTGATACCCCCTGCTTTACTTTTCTCACTAAGGACTGTTGTGGCTATTCTGGGACTCTGATTTTGCCAATGAATTTCTTGACTGCTTTTTATATTTCTTTGAATAATGTCATTGAGATATTAATAGGAACTGCATTAAATCTCTGTAACACTTTTGATAGTATGGGCATTTTGACAATATTCTGCCTATCCAAGAGAATGGAAGATGTTTCCATATTCTAAGGTCTTCAATTTCTTTCTTTAGTGTTCTGTAGTTTTTCATTGTAAAGGTCTTTTCATTTCTTTTGTTGATTGATTCTAATTTTTTTTTTTTGAGGCTGTTGTGAATGGTGTCGTTTTTCTAATTTCCCTTTCAGTTGATTCATCACTGATGTATAGGAACACAATTGATTTATAGGTGTTAAATTTATATTTCGCTCCTCAGAGAGATACTTTCAAACATTGAAGAAACCAAGAAGGAATTCTAAAATGAAAATTTTCAATAACCCATAGGAAATACTGCAGTAAATGAGAAATAATAAAAGCCAGAAAACTAGTAGTAAACAAAGAATGATATGATACCCTTAAATATGAACATAGCAACAATTACAGAAGAAACAAATGTAAATACCAACCAAAATACAGAGATTGGCAGAGTAGATTAAAAAAAAAAAAAAAAAGAACCAGTTATAGCTATTTACAGGAAACTCACTTTAAATTTAATGGCATAGGTAAGTTCAAAGTAAAAGGTTGGGAAAATTATACCATGCAAACATTGACCAAAAATAGTAGGAATGACTATGTCAATATTTGGTCATTTAGACTTCAGAGCAAAGAAAATTATTAGAAACAGAGAGGCATTTCATAATGATGACAAGATAAATCCTCCTGGTGAACTGATCCTAAATATGTATGTACCATACAACAGCATCTCAAAATGAAGTAAAAAGTTCAAAGAGCTGAAAAGATGAAGAAACATTCACAATTATATTTGGGGATATTACCAGCCCCCAGCCTTAGCACTGTTAGAAATACAAGCTAAACTATTAAAAAGGTTTTAGAAGATACAAACAGCACAAGCCATCACTGAATATTGATTTAGCCTTACTGGAATAAACCTGCTAGATCATAGTGTAGAGAATTTTTAGGCATCAATGAATTCCTTTTGCATAATTTTTGCATCTACAGTCATGAGAGATATTGGTCTGTAGATTTCTTTCTTTTTTTGGTCTGACATAGCTATTGTGGTAATGCCTGGTTCATAAAATGAATTAGAACTATTCCCTCCAACCTTTTTCTTTCTGGAAGAGATTATGCACAATTGTGTTTAAATTCTTTAAATATTTACTAGAAATTTCCAGCAAAACCATCTGGGTCTGGGAATTTCTTTTTTGCATGTTTTAAAATTACAAATTTAATTTCTTTACTAGTTAAGAGGGCTACTCAAAGTGTATACTTCATATGGGGTGCCTTGTGGTAATATATTTTTTTTCTTTCAGTAATTGGTGTTTTTTTTTTTTTTTTTTTTTGGTGAGATGTTAAATTTCTAAGCATCAAGTTGTTTGTGGTATTCCTTTTTTTTTTTTTTTTTTGTACCAGAAATTGAACCCAGGGATTGAACTACATCCCCAGCCCTTTTCATTTTTTTAGAGACAGGATCTCACTGCGACATTTTGACTCCATGGAAGTGTCATAGGCCAGTCTATCTGGCCAGTGACTAAACAGACTCCATTTTACCCTGAGACTCCATGTTATGTAGGAAATGCTTCTCCCATGGGAAAGCACTGCCTCTGTACCCGTCAACAGTTGCTTAACCTGACATCTTTTGGCAACACAAAATGGCAATTCTTACATAATGAAAAATCGTTCTCTTTTTGATTCCTATTTTCCTAAGCAACATACCATGTCAACAGTGATGTCAACAGTGATTGTCTAGATGTTAATAACCATTCTTTAATTTGTATCTAAGTAAGGTTATTTTGACCCACTTCCCTCTTCTGCTAATTACTTTAGATCTCATGATATTAGTTTATGGTTTTGAATCATAGTAACAGACACCTATGTTAGATGTACTGATTTTTTGCATAAAAACCCTTACAACCCTGTGGTTGAGGCTGTTCTCCCAGTAGCCATTTTTGGGTGAGACAGTCAACTGGCCGGCTAATAAAGACTCAAATTTGGGCTTCTCAGTGGTGATCTGTCTGTTCTTAAGTTGTGCCCCATAACACTCACCAAGTTGTTTAGGGCCTTGCTAAGTTGCTGAGGCTGGATTTGTATTTGTGATCCTCCTGCCTCAGCCTTCCAAGTCGCTGGGATTATCGGTTTGTGGTACCATGTCCTGCTCCCTCATTTTTTAATAGCTGCAGGATCTTTAGTGATAGCACCTGTTTTACTTTCCATATTGGTGATATATATCTTTTTGTCTTTTTTTTTTTTCCTATTGTTGCCAGAAGCTTATCAATTTTATCATTTTTCTCCCCAGAGATCCAGCTTTGGTTTCATTGATTTTCCTCTGTTGTTTACTATTTTCAAATTCATTCATCTCCACTCCTGTAGTTTTTTCTTTCTGGCTTGCTTTGTATTTATTTTGTTCTTTTTCTAGGTTCTTGAGGTGAGAGCGTGGATTATTTGTGACTTTTCCTCTTTCCTAATCAATGAGTTTAGTGCTATACATGATAGATTCCCTCTTGGCAATGCTTCAGCTGTGTTCCACAGATTTTGATAGGCTCTTTATTAATTTTCATTTAATATTTTTAAACTTCTCTGGAGACTTCCTCCTTCACCCATTGATTATTTAGAAATATTTTACTTTGTTTTTAGATAACTGGAGATTTTCCTTTTGTTTTGCTATTAATTTATTTCTAATTTGATTCCACTGTGCTCAGAGAATACTCTACACTGTAAATTCTTGCAAATTTTTTGAAGTTTACTTCATGTCACAGGATGGGGTCTATCTTCATATATGGTAGTTGAAATGAATGTGTATTCTGCAGTTGTCATTTTGGGTGTTGTTATTAGCTGCTATTGGTTGATGGTATTTTTTGGTGGGAGTTGGTACCTTGGATTGAACTCAAGGGCACTTGGTCACTAAGCCACATTTCCCAGTCCTGTTTTGTGTTTTAATTAGAGACAGGGTCTCACTGTGTTGCTTAGCACCTTGCTTTTGCTGAGGCTGGCTTTGAACTCGTGATCCTAATGCCTCAGCCTCTTTAGCCACTGGTGTTAATGGTATTATTGAGTTTTTCTATACCTGTCCTGATTTTCTTAGTGACTATTAAGAGGTGTTATGAGTCTCCAACTGAAATTATATATTGGTGTATTTCTGTTTTTGATTTGATGAAGTTGTGCTTTATATATTTTACAGCCCTGTTTTGGGTACCTGCACTTTTAGGTTTGCTATATATTCTTGGTGAATTGAGTCTCATACTATTGTATGTCCTCTGTATCTCTCTCTAGTAATATTCTTTGCTCTATAGACTGTTTTATCTAGTACCAATATAGTCACTCCTGCTTTCTTTTATTTCATGTTCGTGTGGTATTTTCTTCATTACACTTACTTTAAACTTGCCCATATAATTTTATTTATTTATGTATTTATTTATTTATATGTATTTTTTGTGATGGTGATGATAGGGATCAAACCCAGGAACTTGAGCAGGCTAAGCACATAATCTACTGCATTACAATCCCTATATCATTATATTTGAAGTGAACAGCCTATGGTTGGGTCATGAGTTGTAATCTACTCTGTCTGTCTCTGGTTGGCATATTTAAACCATTTATCTTTAATATGGCCATTTATATGTTAGGATGTAAGTTACCACTTTAGCTTTTCTGTTTCTCTCATTTTCTATTTTCTTTATCTTCCTTTCCTCTGGGTTATTTGCATGTATTTGAGTTTCATTTCAAATGATCTATTGATCTGTTTATAAAGCATTTTCAGAGGCTCTTCTAGGTATTGCTTAAGCATACATAAATTGATGGAGTTCACTGGTATCAATCTTCAGCCAATTGGAGTAAAGAAACCTTATCTCCCCTTTATTCTTTTTACTCTCCCTTCTTTATTATTTTTTTTATATTTCCTGTAGGTATTTTTAGAGAAACATGAGGTGTTATAATTTTTTTCAACATTTAAATATAATTAGGATAACTCAAGCAGGAAAGCCTTTTCTATTTACTTGTATTTTGACTTGTGTTCTTTCTTCCTTTTTGATATTGTGGGCTTCTTTTAAAAATCCATCTTTCCTTTTAGAAAAGTCACATAATTTGCTTGCAAAAATATCTCCTAGTTTTTCTTTACCTGAGAATCTCAGAATGTCTTGATTTCCTCTCTCTCTCTCTCTCTTTCTCTCTTCAAGGATGAACTCTATATAAGATTGTGAATTGACAGCATTTGAATCTGGGTGGGTGGTGGTGTTTCTGCCTATCATTCTCTATAGATGTCATTGTGTTCTCATTGGGTGATGGCTAAAGTCCTTGCTCTCCACTAGGCCTCCTCTGCCAGTACCTGGGTATGGAAGTAGTGCCATCTTACTATGTAGGGGCTGAAGCCAGGCTCCTCCTGTTGTCTCCACTGATACAGGAGACGAGAACCCCCTTACCACATAGGAGGTGTAGTGAATCTGGCCTGCTACTTGGCCTTCTCTTATAACACCAAGGTGGGAGTGTTGGGCACCCTGTTCTGTTCTCTTCAGAATAGAATTCTAGGTTCCTGCTTGAATTTTGATGCCATGGATGGGGATGGGGACAAATTTGAATATGATCAGTGGATTGTCTCAAAGTCAGTGTGCTGGTTATAATATACCATAGTTTAAGCAACATGCCAACATTGGGGTAAATGAGGACAAAGTTTACATTAGATGTTTCTGCATTATTTCTTAGAATTACATGTGATTCTGTGATTATTTCCAAAAAAAAAAAAAGCTTCAATTAAAAATGTTAAAGAATTTAAAGATAAGATTTGAGAAAATTTGTTTCCAAAGCCAAAACTATATAATAAGGTATATTCTTGGAAATCCTTTTTCCCTTCTTTCCTTCTATAGGTAACCATGCTAACACAATGTTTGGTCTCTTTTGTTGTTTCTTTTGGCAGCACTTTTTTTTAAACGATTTAAATTTTATCCCTTCTTATTGCTCCTGAAAAAAGGTATTATATTGAAATATTTGGTACCATGCTTGTTCATTTAGTGTTTTTTCTTGGGTAGTCTCTGCGTTAGACACAATAGAGATCTTCCTCATTGCATTGAGTGGGTAACCTTAGTTCATTTTCTTTTAAAATTAATGATATGATATCTTCATCCTTGAATTCTTTCATATTTTTCCCAATGCATTTTGGAAAAGACTACAGATGTGATTTCTGAATCAACAGTAAATTTGTTTGTGATTTTGCCACAAATTTTAATTGTGAAGACCTATAACATTTAATGTTCATTAGGTCTAGACAGCTGCCCCCCACCCATCCAATTACTACACTTCTGGCTGTTCTTATTTTTCTATCTTGAACTTTTTATTCACCACTGAAAGACATCTGGGTTGTTTTCAGATTTTCACTTTTGGATTATGTGTGTGTTATTTGTATTCCTATTGTTTCATTGACCAAAAATTTAGTATGTGAAAATGATGGCATTTCTAATCAGTGAGAAAAAGAGGGACTTTTTAATATGTATTGTTGAAACAACTAGATAGACATATGGAAAAAGGTGAAATTCTTTTGTTTCTCACATAATACACAGAACAAACTCCAGATTCAGAATAAATTCTAAATATGAAAATAGAAGTAATAGAAGCACTTAGGAGTGGTGAAAACTATTTTTTATGTGATTCAAAACCCAAAAGCAATTAAAAGAAGGTAGTAATGTATTGCATGGAAATAATACCACAGGCAATGTCAAAATACCCAGGAAAATGAGGGAAAGAGTTTTGCAACTATAGATAAAGGTCTAGGAAATACTGATTTTTAAAGAATCCCCCAAAATGTAAAAGATAAAGTTAATAGCCAGATAGAAAGAAAAAGGTGTGAACAGAGTGTTCAAAGAAAATTAAATACCAATGGCCCCTAAACATATGAAATAAACTCAGTTCCCAATGAAATTAAACTACAATGAGATATCTGGATGTCAAAATTCCAGAAGTTTTGGTATATTCTTTGCTGGCAAAGATTTGGGCAAAGAATCACACTCAGCTATTCCATATCTGTAGGATTCAACCAACCGTGTATCAGAAATATTGGGAAAAAGAGTTGCATCTGTTCTGAACATGTGCAGACTTTGTCCTTGCAAGTGTTCCCTGAAGAATGCAGTATAACATATTTATATCGTGATGGCATTGTATTAGGTACAACTAATCTAGAAGTGACATAAAGAATACAGAGAGATGTGTTTAGGTTTCATGCAAATGCTAAACCATTTTATATAAAGAATTTGATGGTCTGTGGATTTTGGTATTTGTGGGTGTCCTAGAACCAATTCCCCATGAATACTGAGGGATGACTGTCCTCTTAAACATTGACCATGAGTTCAGGTGCTCTAGTGGCTGTGTAATAGTTGTTTCAGGGTGTTGTGTTTAGGAGCAGGAACATTATGACTATCTCGGCCTTATTTCCTGGTAGCCTTGTGACCTTGCACAAGTTTCTTGTCTTCACTATGTTATGGTGAGATTGCAGGAAATCACCGGGTTGATCTTAAAGCAGGAGACAGAACCATCTTCATTCACCAGCTGGTGGGACCAAGGGGCAGGCTGCATGTCTATACTCTTCGACCCCCTCCAGGGGTTAGAGTATACCTTTTATACCACAAGTAAAGCATGTCAGTACATTAATCATAAGTGGCTGTTGCTGTGATTCAAAACTGCAAACAAACATCATGAGATCTAGAATCATAAGCAGAAAGGGAAGTTGTCGCTGGCTCTTTGCAGTACCAAATCTGCGGATATTTGTCACTGCCTGCAGCAACAATTTGTATGGGTCTTATGGGTGGTGGACTGAAAACTGAGCTACTTCTATCTTTGAGCTGCTTCCTTGCTTGCTTGTTTGTTGAGGATAGAGAAAATGAGGCTTACTTGCTTTGAGAGGAGAGAGAGAGGCTTTGCTTAAGAGAGAGAGACTACACTTTCAGAGATATCTATATCTTCTTAGTTTTCTGCTGCTTCTTAAAGGTGTGTCCTGCATCCTGTGAACTAAGGGTGCGTCTACCTAAGGTGCTTTAGTGATGTGTCCCGCCTACTACGATCTGCCTATCTGTGATCTGCAACCTAAAGGTGTGTTCTCAGTTCTCCGCTCTGCGATCTGCCTTCTGCCGCTGCCCCTACTCGCTGCTTCTATCTGCTTGCTGCTGCCCTGCTTGCTGCTGCTTCTTCTTCCTTTCTGCTAGTGGCTTCTCTTCGCTTCTTTCTGCTAGCTGCTGCTTTCACTGTCACCCCTCTTTTTGCTTGCCGCTTCTTTCTGGTAGCTGCTGCTGCCCTTTTCTGTCGCCTCTACTACAGCCTGCTTATATCACCTCCAGGAGGTGGAGAGCAGGGCCCCGCCTCTTATGCAAAGATTAAGCAAGACGCTAGATGTCTGAGCAGGCACGATTAGGAGTGCTCGAGAACACATGCGCATGCATTGTGTGCATGGACGAAAAATCACCTGAGTGTGCTTATGTCAATTGACCTCCTCACTGCCGATATGATCAGGTGCCGTTCTGGCACCGTCTGCATGGCACAGCCCCCAACAGGAAGTGGGTCAAAAGGACCCTAGTTGAGTACAAATTAAAGAATGGTTACTAATGTCTAGACATTCATTCTCTGACAGGGTACATTGTCCAAGAAAAATGGGAACCAAAAAGAGAACAATTTTACATTGTATAAGAACAGAAACATTCGTGTTTCTAAGCAAGGTGTGCTAAGCAGGCTCAGAATGGCAGAGGCAGAGTTTTCTCATGGGAGAAGCATTTCTTATAAGACATGTGGAGTCCCAGGGTAAAATGGAGTCTGTTTGGTTATTGCCCTTATAGCTTGGCCCATGACATCTAAGTTTTGGTCTTTTCATCAGTAAAATGGGGATCAGAAAAAAATTTATCTTGAGTGAGTGCTATGACACTTCATTGTATCATCTTTATTATTATTTTAATGTTAAAAGATGTAATTGTCTAGGGATTAGGAAACGTTAGAGTCAGCCATTCAGCTGCAGTATGAAGGAGCAGAATTATATTTTGAGTGTAAAACCTGGCATTTGCAAATCAGTGCCGTTTGCATGTGTAAGTTGTTGGGTTTGGTGAAATCAGAGCACAAACACTGGGCCTCTCTATTGAGTTGCTTGTAGTAGGACCTCCAAAGAGCTTTTCTTAAAAACCATAAATGCACCTGATAGCAATACCCTGCAGGAGTAGGTGGTGAGGAACTGGACAGAAGAGGAGGATGATGGAACAGCTACACAGTAGGGACCAGAGACTTTCTCAGAGATCCAGCTTCAGATTTATTTCTATTACAGGTCACGTATTTTCCTGTTCTCTAAGTGAACGTTTAGTGGCATTTCTGTTCTTAGAAACCAAAATATTCATTCTAGTTGCAGCTGATCCCCATCCTAGATGATTTTAAAGCCCTGCTGTTCAAAGTCAGTGGGCAGAAAGGACCAACTTCATCAGAGCCTAATAGAAATTCATAATATCCAACCACACCCCAAGCCGCCTTACCTACAATCTTCATGTAAAAAGCATCTTCAGGAGGTTCCTATGCACATTAAAATAAGGGAGGTACTTTTTTTTTTTTTTTTTTTTTTTTGTCAGAACTTGTAATAAAATTATCTGGGGCATGAGGGATGAGGTAGGAACAGAGATGTGCTAAATCCTGTGCAACATTGTGCCACTTAATATCTTAAATTTAGGAGATAAGTTCTAATATACATGTTTTACAGAGAAGAAAACAGAACAAGGGAAGGTTTTTTTTAATCCCCCTAAAATAGAATGGCATTATAGAATTAAGAAATTATGAAGAACTCGAGATGTGGCTCAGTGGGAGAGCACTTGCCTGGCATGTGTGAAGTTCTGGGTTCACTTCTCAGCACTGCACATAAATTAATTAATTAAAGCTCCATTGACAATTAAAATATATAAAAAATTAGGAGATGGCCATCAAATGTTTCTTTCATAATAAGGGTTAAATTTTTTTTGGCGTATACCCTTTGATATAAAACAATTGCTTTAAAATTTAAATAAATATGTTTTTGTATGCGATTTGCTAAAATTTTGTTGAGAATTTTTGCGTCGATGTTCATTAAGGATATTGGTCTGAAATTTTCTTTCCTTGATGAGTCTCTGTCTGGTTTAGGTATCAGTGTGATATTGGCTTCATAGAATGAGTTTGGGAGCCTTTACGCCATGTACAAACAGAGAAACAACATGTATCCCATTTGTTTACAATAAAAAAAAAATAAAATAAAATTTAAATAAAAATTAACCTTTGAGAAAGACTTCATCTTTTCTGCTAACCCATTGGTTAAGTCTTTAGCAAAATGATTCCAACTGGAGTTGCATTCTGAGATTAAAAAGAAAATGACTTTATTTATCAGTGACTGCTAGTTTAGAAGTAACAGTTGATGTCTTTTTATATCATGTGGAAATTCATATGAATTTATTCTGCATTTGCCTTATTGAAGTCTAAGGGAGTCTCTGGAATGTGCTGTGGTTTGTTCCTGTAGATCTTATTACTAGCCATGGGTGCTTTTTCCTTTAGGTTGGTTTCTGTTAAGTTTTTTGATGTTTCTCCTCAGAGCACATCTTGTGGGAGAGGTAGAAAAGTTAGAATTCCTTTCTTTCATTGACTTCTAAATGAGGGTTAATGTGTTGCTCTTTTGTTACAAATTATGAATGAACTTTTCTGGATTATGGCTTTGTGCAATTAGCTCTTAGCAGTTTTGCCAGATGTGAGGTAAAGGCATGATCACTTCAATAGCATTATAGCTCTTGAGCATTACTGGGGACCTTGAGCACATTTCTTGCCAGAAGCAAATCAGCTAACATTTTTGGTTGGTTCAGGAGTGCATCTTAAGTGAAGCAGATGAGTTTTGCAGATTGACTCTGTTAAACAATTTTGACTAAAGAAAACAAGCCCTGTGTAGAATGATGGTTTAATGATTTGCAAGAGTAACATACTCAGACTACTTTGTTGTAACTGTGTTGCAGTCTATGTGAAGCCGGGTTTTTTGTTTGTTTGTTTGTTTGTTTTTAGTTTCCTTTGTATCTTTTTCTTTTCTTTTTAATTTTTGCTACAAGGGATTGAATCCAGGGGCACTCAACCACTGAGTTGGGTTTGGTGAAATCAGAGCACAAAAACTGTTCACATCCCCAGCCCTTTTTTGTATTTAATTTAGAGACAGGGTCCCAATGAATTACTTAGGGCTTCCCTAAATTGCTGAGGCTGGCTTTCAACTCATGATTCTCCTGTCTCAGGCTCCCAAACTTATCTTAAGTCCTTTTTTGGCTTTTGCTGGAAAACTGCCTACTTCATTTTATTTTATTTTATTTTTTCCCTTATGCTTTCTAAAGTGGGTTCTAAGCCTTGTGCACTAGTTTCAGGACTAACCTAGGAATAATTCCACATAGCCTGTTGCAGTAGACAGACACTTAAAGTGTCTCAAGGAGATTTCTGTTTACCCAAAATACAACAAATTAAGTGAAGCAACTTGAGCTCCATTTGATGGTTGGCATCAGTTTCTTGATCCATAGTGACGTTATCTATAATAAAAGAAATACTGAAGTGCTAACTCTTTGTACATCCATGTAGTAAAAACAACAGATCAGTTTAATGTATGTGTGAGAATGTGGATCAGCCATCTTTTCTATTCAAGGCCTATAGCAAATATTTTACAGTTTGTGGACCATACCATCTTTGTCTCAACAGCTCAACTCTGACCCTGTAGGGCAAAAGCATCAATAAAAATGTTACACAAATGAATGGGCAGAGCTGTGTTACAATAAAAATCTGCTTATAGACCCTGAAATGCTAACTTTATATAGTTCTGACACATCATGGATATTCTTTTCAACCATTTAGGAATATGAAGACATTCTTAGACTGCAGGATGCACAAAGTTTGCTGAACCCTGTTACATTTTGCTTACCCCAAGTGCTGCATATACATCTCCATATTTATGTCTCTAGGATTTTGATAGTCATATTCTTAGCATCAACAATATTCTTGGTTTGAATTATTTTGATTTTTCAAAATTCTTAAGATATCAGTTGGGAGGCAGAACACGTTATTTCTGGGTAAGGACTTTGAGTCAGATTCCACATTCCAGCTGTGTGTGATTTAACTTTGCCTCAGCCGCAGTTTACTTAGCTGTAAAATGGGTATAAGGTGATCAGCTTCCCCCTTTGGTCTCTACACACACACAAACACATGTGCACACACATGTTGATGAGGTAATTTTCAAAGCAGAAGCTAGTAGAGATAATATTAGTTTTCAGACTTCCACTCACACTTTTATTCCCTCTGGTTGGCAATTTTTTTTTTTTTTATTGTAAACAAATGGGATACATGTTGTTTCTCTGTTTGTACATGGCGTAAAGGCATACCATTTGTGTAATCATAAATTTACATAGAGTAATGTTGTTTGATTCATTCTGTTATTTTTTCCCTTCCCCCCACCCCTCCCACCCCTCTTTACCCTCTATACAGTACTTCCTTCCTCCATACTTGCCCCCCTCCCTAACCCTAACTCTAACCCTAACACTAACCCTTCCCTCCCCCCCATTATGTGTCATCCTCCACTTATTAACGATATCATTCATCCTTTGGCTTTTTGAGATTGGCTTATCTCACTTAGCATGATATTCTCCAATTTCATCCATTTTGGTTGGCAATTTTATGGGACACATTTGTTCAGCTTTAAGGGAAATTATCTGAAAAAAATGACAAGTCAGTACATTTCATTTTAAAGAAACACCATCTATTAATTATTTTCCAATATCCCCTTGTGCGTGCATGTGCATGTGTGTGTGTGTGAGCACATGCATTGCACTAAGAAGTGGTATTATGAATTAACACCTTAAAATGTACTGTGATGGGCTGGGGAGATAGCTCAGTTGGTAGAGTGCTTGCTTTGCATGCACAAGGCCCTGCATTCAATCCCCAGCACCGAAAAAAAAAAAAAAAAAAAAAAAAAAAAAAAAAAAAAAAAAAAAGAAAAAAGAAGTATTGTGACAATGAAGGTATTCTTCAGAAGTAGTTTTTATTCAGTGAAATGGAGGCCAGCCTCTCTTGGCTTTCTGTTTCTAGGCATTTAAATCCAACTTGATGATGATAAAGTTCAGTTTTTAAGAACATTTCTGTACTTGAGAGGTTCTTAGCATAAATAAGCAAAGTAATTTACAAGTGACAGTGGTTTTAAGTGTTTTTTGGCTAGGAATGATAAACACTCCATTTATGGTAATAAACAGTTTGAAATGATCAGTTATACAATTTCACAATAACATTTTAGCAAAAAGGGTTTTAAATGTAATTATTACAAATTAGCATAATTAAGCAGTAAAATTACTGTAAGTTGTTCATGTAATTAAACCTAAAAATTGAACTTGTGGAGAAAATTAAAGTGTTTGTTCCTTTTCATGATTTTGCTTCAAATATGTGTTTTAATTGAGAGTGACAAGAGAAGAAAAATACATGAATGTAGGTTTTGACTTACATCCTCCAGGATGGTTGAAAGAAACTTGGGACTGATGCAGACACAATTAACTTGCACTTTGCTCTAGAATAATAATGTTGACTTTTTAAAACTTCATTTTCCCTGCCCATACTACTTTGAAGTCTGACTGAGTGAAGGAAGAAGACTGGTAAGAGGTTGATTGGGCCTGGGTTCTTTTTCCCATTGCTCCATATTGGCTATGACACCAAAACAATGTAGCTTTGTGGGGCCATAG
The DNA here is from genome assembly GCF_902686455.1 of Sciurus vulgaris. Classification (NCBI taxonomy): domain Eukaryota; kingdom Metazoa; phylum Chordata; class Mammalia; order Rodentia; family Sciuridae; genus Sciurus; species Sciurus vulgaris. The sequence goes on from NC_136468.1 coordinate 30,786,433, forward strand.
GAATAACTGAGAAGCAACACTGAGAACCAACTGGAAATATCCAGTTAGTGTTCAGTATGCATAAAACGAACAACAGTGTTGGTTCTATAGAGTAAACTTGTACTAGGATACTATAGTTACTTTAAACATGACTAATGGAAGTAAGTGAATGAGTTTTATGTTTAGCATCTAGTCTGTCATAATACTTGGAAGACATCAGGGAGTAAATATTTATTGAATGAATAAATACTATGCTGGGTATGGTGGAGGGAGTCGGAAGTTAAAGAAGATATTGGCCATATCACAAATAGAGAAAAAACTCTTTTTGCCAGTATCCATGTTATGAATTGTACCTTAACAAGGAGTTTGGAAACATAGTTTTCTGCATTTATCATCCTGTAGATGACATTAACTATAATCATTTTTTTTTGTTGTTGTTCAAGGGCTTTCAATAGCATAGCTAACTAGAAGAACTAAGTGCTTTTTTTTTTGTTTGTTTATTTGTTTTACTTTCTATCAGTGTCATGAAAATCTTTTAGAATAACTCATCAACATTTGTAATCTCCGTGGATATACAGTTTTCTCATAGTTAAGGAATTGATTTGCTTCAGAAATCACTTAGCAGGGGCAAGTTGAATTTTTAGTTCTTTGGGACTTCTATTCACTAAATTCCATGAACGGAAACATACAGGAAGGGGAAAAAGGGGTGGAATCATAGACTAATTTAGGACTGAGAATACTAAATTCTAAAACTAGAAGAGGAAAAATAATCAGTAACTGATGTAAGTGATTAAGTAGTTAACTAAATGAAATGTGATTCTCTTCAGTTGAGCAAATTGTCTGCCTAATCAGTAGTCCTGCTTGACATAGTACAGTATAAGAAAATGTCCTTGAGAAGACTCATTCTTTTATTGTCATATATAAAAGCCACATTATCTGGTGAAGATATAGAGAAATATATGTTGATATGCTTGAGTAACCATGACATAGGAGAAATCCACAGTAATTTTATCTAGTGTACATCAAAATAAGGTTAAATTTTAAAATTACAGAAAATTCTTGGGCCATTTTAAAATTGCCAAATTAAACCCAGATTTTTAATTGAGGAATATCATTTTGAACTCCTAGCAAGAGGCAGTCTTAATTTTATGATTGTGGATTTTAAAAATATATTACAAAGCTGCTGCTTCATGCTAGGATGTGTGGGAGCCTATTTTTGTCTTAGACCCTTATTTTTAACTTTGCATTTTTAGACTTTTAAAATCATATGAAACAATTTAAATTAAATATACATATGTAACAGCACATGAAACAAATATATGGCTTAATGGTTTATTAAAGGCAAACTCCCTTGTTTTGGTGACAAGATGATACAGTGACTTGCCAAGCACCCCAGAAGCCCTTGAAGGCAAGCAAACTGCAGTCTTAAATTTAAATCGAATTCTCAGTATGACAGTATAAAATTTCATATATACATACACCATGATATATTAGAAATGTGCATCATACATATATACACACATTTATACAGCACCATACATATGCACCATACACACATCTCATAAGTCTAATACATATATCTCATAGATTTAATGAAATATAAATATGATCTCCCTATATTTTTTCCTCTTTGTGCTGAAAATACATCGAAACAATGACCAATCTAGTAATAGCATTTCCCGTACCTGCATGGATGTCCCAAAATACTACTTTCCATACATTCATCTGATATCTTAGTTTTTATTGAAGCAAAACATTATTGTGGCAAATGTTAGGTTTTAGAAAATGTCAGAGGGACACTCTGCCTTTGTTAAGAACTGTCTGAATTTGATTTGCTTTACATGTTACAATTAAAACAACTTAGATCTAAGAGGTAGATGGTTTGCTGTCTAATTCTTCATATACCTCAAAGCAGCACTTGTAAATATCTGCATGGATCTTCTCTCATAACAAGCAGGTGGTTATATAATGCCTTGCTATTTCAGCAGTGTCCAGTCTCTGTTACCAACTTTCTTAATGTTGGACCATAGAACTTCAGTTCACGTGCTAGAACAGTGAAGCTATCTTGGTGGTTAAGAGTAATAATTCATTCAAGAGAATTCAACAGGGCTCTTTTAAGTTAGGAATGCACAAAACTACAAGAATGCTGAAGTTATTGAAACATGAGCAGAGAAGGTGGGAAGTTGATGGCACCATTAATGGGAAAGGATCCAATCAGGAGGCAGAAACCACAGTGATTTGAAAAAGAAAAGTTTAATAAAAACATTATTAACTATAACAGGTTATGTCACTTGAATGCTTTGCTAGTAGCTGGGTGGTAGGATCAAACAGAAGCAAATGCAGGTCCACTGAAGCCAGGAAGAAAAGGCCCTTCTTCTTGCACTATACCTCCAGTATTTTCTGTTGGCAGAGTTTAACACATCACTCCAAAGAAGGAATGCTTACCTCCAGTGATCACCTCTCCTAGCCAAAAGTAAGCATGAAGGATGGATTTGCAGCCAAGGGGCAACAGATTAGTAGCTGTTGAGTATATTCTTCATCTTTCCCATACATTAACAAGGTCTTTAAAACTTTCCAGTCAACTTACTTTAGTTTAAAATCACTCATCCTTAGACAAGATGCTAAACTAATGAATTTCTTGACTCAACTACAGTAAGATAATCACCGAGGAATGAATTTCACAAGTGGTAGTCCTGCAGCAATTCTTAGCACTAATTTAAGTCTCTCGTGGTTTAAATAATATGCATGGGATTACTTACTAGAATATTTCACAGACTACATTAATGGTAAGCAGCAAGAGAAAGGAAAAATCATTAGGGTTGCTGATAATAGATGACAGGATTTGGAGTGATTGATTTGTTTATCTAGACACCTTAAGGTATTTAAGTCAGAGTTAAAGTAGCATTTTTGTTGTAAATCCATTACTGTCTTTGATAATATAGTGAAGTTACTAGGGAGGAATTAATTGGGTATCTAGATTCTGGCCTTTATTTCCCAATCAGAACATTTTGTTAGATATGTGTTCTTTTTATTCTGTGGGCACAGTATTGGGAAGTCAAGTTATTCTTTAATACCAATTCTAAGTACTTTTATTTCAGCATAGAACTGAGATCATCATAAAACTGATCTATTCTTTCCAAAGAGAACACTAATCTACATCCCAGAAATAAGAAAACATTTATGTAGAGTGAATTCTTATAAATTTAATTCATAATTTTGTAAAGTACTTACCTTATGAACAGCTCCTGTCAGTGCAGGTCTTATGATATCATGTCTCTGCCACAGTAAGTATATACAAAAACCTTGAAGTCAATAGGGTTAGTATCTTTTATTTCTGCTTTCAGAAATAATCACACAACAAAGGTTTGCATATCTAGTGCTGAATATAAACACAGATAAGAGGGCATGATATCTTCTTAAGAGGAAAGTACTATTTTGTCAGGATTCAAGCTTAAAAAATGTGAAACATCTGTGAAAATCTATGAAAGCCTTATAGATCATTGTCCTCATTTTATTGCTGTGTTCAAGTTTAAGCACATGGAAGGCTGTTGCAAGTTAGTTATGTGTGCATTTCTCTTTTCCTTGGAGGAGGAGTCTCTTATAAGATAGTAGGCATAGGCTTCTTGGTAGCTGGCATGTGCATAATGGTGCTGGCCTCAGAGAAACCATCCAGTTCAGAGGCCCTCAGTTGTGACTTCCCCTGATACCTGCCCTGGTAGTCAACGTAGGTGCTCAAATGATACCGAGAAAAGATGGGCGCATGACATGCCAGTGTAAAACAGATGATTTTGGAAGAACTGTAAGTTGGGTTGTAAGCTAACAAGTATGGAGGGTTGTGATCTTTGGTTTCGCTGTTAAAGGATAGTAAAGCATTACTCGACCTACACTATCTGAAACATAATAAGAGGAAGTAAATAGTGAAAGTATATGAGAATTCTTTTGTTATTTGTGCAAGTGCTCTCCTGGGGCTTAGCTATGGGAATACAGAGAAGATTCCAGGACTTTTGTCCTTAGACTTGTAGTTAATAAAAGAGGACAAGATACATACACAAGTAATGGAAAACAGGCAACACATCTCTAAATAGATTTAACAGATTCCTCCCACTGAAATGCATAAGGTTGTGATTATAAGAGTACTCCCTACCAATACCCAGAGTTAATCCATTCTTTTGTGTAGTTTTAATAAGATAAATTATCTAATTTTAAGTATATGATATAAAAATAGCAAATATGGATAAGAGCTTCTACAGGCAGCATAGTGAATTAGAATGAAAAATGATGGTTGAATTCAAGGCAGTATCTAGGAAATTTTATAAAGAAATTGAAAAGCCTGGCAATATACTGTCATTTAATATAGAGAAACTGGCCCTTTGTGTCCTGAAGGTATCTCTGTATTATAATCAAGAGTAACTATTGCCTTTCACAATGATAATTCAGCAGTAAGAAAGGTTTAAAATATATATATATATATATAAATTTTTTTGCTTCATTCCTTTAATTCCACATGTGCTAGTTCTGCCAAAATCCTTGGCATTTTCTTAAAAAGCCATTTAAGAAATATTCTATTAAAATTGGTAAGTTAAATGAGCCTTTTTCTTTAAATCAAATTATCAGCAATTCAAAAATTATCAGCCATTTGCACAGGATTTTTGAGAACAGATGTTTAATTATATTAAGAATATTATTCATGAAAGCAAAAAGATAACCATAATACAGTCTATTCTCATGGTTATAAAATGCCAACTGATGTTTTTCAGCAGTTGTGAATGTGTATTTCAAATCATGGTTTATAGATATGCCTAGTTTCATTTCATAAGAAGTCATTTTAATACAAATCCACCAGTTTGCCCTTGTAGAGAAACACCAGTTTTGCTGATATTGTGACTGGGATATGGGGAAAGGAAACTATATGGGGATTATATGTCTTTAGGGACATGTTGACTTTCCCAAACTAGGGTTCAGGTCCAGAACCGTCTTCTGGGACTAAGGAAGCAGAGAATAGTGCGCTGTCTGGGGATGAGTGACCACAGTGGATTGCCCAAAGCGTAGCTGTCATTTTAAGCAGAAGTCGTAGTAGTGTGAGCCATTAAGAAAGACAGAAGGGTGGGAGGCCAAACCTAGAGATCCTAAGAACAGGAATTCTCACTTTATTAAGTATCCTCCACCCCACCCCAAGCAAATTCTGAGTCTAAAATATGTATTAGAAAAACTAGGGCTTGAGTGTGTCACTTTGATTATTTAAAAAAAAAAGTTCTGATAGTTTGAGCTGCATAAAACTTAGTTTGCAAAACACTCATTTGCTTAATGAAATCATTAAAATTTTGAGCTGAATGTGTAGTTTCTGATGTCTCAGAAAGTGTTCAGCTGAAAATACTTGTGACCTCAGAGGCAAGAGCTGCCAAGCCACAAGCTCACCATCTAGTGGTAAAAGGCCACTGTGATTATGGTTTGTGTCACATTGTCACATGTGATTGATAGAAAACACCATAGAAAATGAAAAACTCTATGTCCCACTGACTGCAGTATAACATGTCTCAGTCCCTAAAATGGGATTCCATAATAACAGACCACTCTCTCCCTTGTTCTTCCTCTTACAACTACAAGGTGAGAATTAGGGAGGTTTTCTTCTTGTTCCTGCCTTGAAAGGGAAGAAGTGAGTCTTCCTGAACTGTAATTGCCCTTTAAAAACCAAATACTGACCATATTTACCTTTTCTCCACCCACTTAAAATTTCACATTTTTTAAAAGTGTCAGGTGTATTTGTATGATAGTTATTAGCTGTGCTTCTGGAGTTTGGCTTGTTGAGTTCAGTGGTGTAGTATTTGGTGGTGTTTTTTTTTTTTTTTTTTTTTGGGGGGGGAGTTTATATATGTTGGAACAGCATTAACAAGGGGAAGAAGGAGGAAGCAAAAAGGCCCATTTTCTTATCACACCGAAACAGGCACACAGTGATAACAAATGTGTTGAGGATTTTTTTTTTTTTAAGTAATTCAGTTATTTTTAGAAAATTTAAAAATAAAATGACCTTAAAGGTAAATAAGAAAAATCACTCCAAAACTGATTATTGGTATGATTACAAATAATGATTGTGTTATACACATCCTTAATAGGTCTTTTGGGCAAAAAAATGTGCCTGTAAAAATTGGATTGTGCTCTACATTCTATTTTTTATGCTTTAACAGTTGCCCTTAGTTATTCAGCAGTGTCATTTTTAAAAATTTTTAGTTGTAGATGGACACAATACCTTTATTTTATTTATGTGGTGCTAAGGATGGAAACCAGTGCCTCACATGTGCCAGGCAAGTGCTCCACCACTGGAGCCACAACCCCAGCCCAGCAGTGTCATTTTAAAGACTGTATATTACTCCAGTGTATTTCATGTATAAACCATGTAGGCTTTTAGATTGTTGAAAAGTTTAACACATACTTAAGAAAATTTAAGAACTACAAGTCTATGTGCCACTCATTACTCCAGGTCCCTGGAGATGATGAGAGAATGATCCTGAGGCAGGAGGAGCATATGTTTTGATGAAAGTGCTGGAGAGTAAGCAGCCACCATGGGTATGGAAAAGATGACTGTAGGTTGAGATTGTAATGGTGCACCTACACCTGGGGTGTACGGGGGCATGTGTGTGCATGTCTGCTTTACATGAGGAAGTCATGGAAGATGTTTTGTTTTGGTTAAGATCCAGTGAGTGAGACTGATGAGCCACTACTGAAGACTTGGGGTGTAGAACACTTGAGGCAGAGGGAACAGGAAGTTCAAAGGCCCTGAGGCAGGAAAGGGTTCGATGTGGAAAAGGAAGACCTTTCTCCAGAAAGAGGAAGACCTTGCAGTCACGGATCACAGATGGTATTTCTTTTCCCTTATTGAAAATAAACTAGATGTGTTTCAGTTTTAAAAAGCTAGGCTTTTTTTTTTTTTTTTCCTTTTCATTTATGGGTAATTGTAGGCATTTTTCTCATTTTCAGGGTGTAGATTCCTCAATGGAAATGTGGAAGCTCTCACTCTACTTATTCAGATTCTTTTTGTTAGGTTCCTCAGGAATTTTTTTGAAGATAGATTATGTACCTGGGAAACTTTTCAGATGATGAAAAGGTTTTTCTGTTGTGAGAGATTTTCTAAAAAATTGTAGTTATTTATATGTTGATTTTTATCTTTGAATTTTACTCCAGTCATATGAATCTTAACAGGTTTTTGAAAAAGTAAGTCTTTTGGGAGTATTCAGTTACATGATTTCCAGTAAAGATGATTTAAATTTTTTTCCCTTTGCTCCATATACCTCTTTTGGTTTAGCATATCCTTTGCATTGAGTGAAAACTCAGCTTCTAATTTAATAGTGGTAAAAAATAATAGGTATCCTTATCTTTTTTCTGATCTAACAGGACATAAAATACTTTATTAACTATTATGTTGGAGGTGCTTGCTGAATATACCATGATAAATGAAGGTCCTTAAATGCTGTTCCTGAAGGTTTTAAATATTCTTCCTCCCTAATATATTTTGTTAAGAAACCCTGATGAATTACTTAGGTCAAATCTTTTCAAGATATTTATTGATATGATCACTTGGCTATAGTCCTTTAATTTGTTAATAGAATAGGTTTCTTTACAACATCTTTTCTGTGTGGTACACCATCTTAGTATAAACCCCAGTGGGAATTTTGCAGAATTTTTGTAGCAATCGTCATAACTAACTTTGGCATGCAATGTTGTCCTTGTCTGGTTTTGATTACTGGGTTATCTGAGTCTCACAGTTGAATATTCATTCTCTATCAGCCTTTTCTATGTATGCCTATTTATTTTCATTGGAGTGAATCCCACTATTGAAAATGTGATCTGTAGATAGTGCCATTATCATTTGAAAACTTACAACAAGTATTGTCTCTAAGGCCACATATTTTACCGACTATATGAGAATCTGCATTTAAAGAACTCCAAGGTGATTTACATGAGTTTGAATTTAAAATCTCTGCTCTGGAATTTAATTAGTTTTGATAAAGGTTTTATGAGTTTTTCCCCCAAATCATATCATCTGTTTGTAAAGTAAAAATTTCCAATAATTTATTTTGACAAATTGTTTTGAACACTTTGTGCTTTTGAGAATTCTGAGACGTGAGTTAAATTTTCTGACACAACTCTAAATTTTTCAGTTCTTCTAGAGAATACTGGTATTGTGAACCAATATAGGCGTAGGCAGGAATATAACTAGTATGATTGTGGCTCTGAACTATATGTTTTCCTTATTTTAAAGGCATAATGTATTCCAGGCACTCAACTAAACAGTAAGGAGTCAAATAATCTCTTGCCTGTAAATGTCACTTGGCGAATGGCATTTTTGGAGTGCCATTTGCATGTGATATTGTTCACTTCCAGGATGACTGAGTGGTAGGAGTTGCACATCACTTTTCTGAGAAGCTGGAGGACATTCTTTCTAAAGTCACAGCTTGTTCAGTGGCTGAACCAGGAGGTTTTGAACAAATTCTGAGAGAAAGCCAAAAGTTGAACATTCTTAAAAGTTTAACTAGTATGTATTATCTCATTTGAGAGCTTATATTAGTAGCATTTTAATCTGTTCAGACTGTTTTTGACTCATATGGATATTTGATTCCATTTAAATTATTCAAGTTAATTATATATTATGTATTTATTTGTCATAATTATACTTAATAGAGTGTACTTCTTCCTTAATGTAGAAAAAAAGAATAATACTGCATTTGTATTCTGTTTGTTGCATTATTTGGTCACCACGTTTTAGGTCATATTTTCATGTAAATTGGCAACATCTCAGAGCTGGTGATTAAAGGGAATAGTAACATTCTTGAATGGTAGAAAGATTACACTCTTGAGTCTATTTAGGTTTTGTTTGTAAAGCAATTTCTGGTTTATTTATCCTGTGATTTGGTGCAAGTGTGACAGTTTTTTCACAATGAGTCCATTTCTCCAAGTGTGAGGCATCCCTGAACAGATGGTTGGACATGTCCTCCCTGTCGTGAAGATAAGGCTGACTTCATGGCGGGGGCACCTCACTGTCCAAGGTAACTGTGTGACAAGTGCCTCCCATATGGGGAGATTTCTTCCCCTCTCTACTCTGGAGTTTGGAAAAATGGAGCAGGAGATCAGGCAAATTTGCTCAAATACTTTCTATGAGCTCAGGAAACTTCAGACTGACTTTCCTTTCATAGAGTAGCCCCTACATTTTCATTCTGGAACAAACGCTTGATAAAGTAGAGTTTATAATAAAACAATTCTCTCTAGAACTCCAGAGCAATTGAATCTATCATTTCAGGCAATGGTAGAATTTCTTCTAGCAATTTCAATGAGCGACCCTCATTAAGTCTTTTGTTAGAAAGAGTCTTCTGTAATATTTATTATATAGTAAGAGTAAAATTAAAACGAGCTTTGTGAAGACTAACCTCAGGTTGGCTTGGCTGTATTTGAGATGGTATAGGGTATCTACCTACGGTGATGCAGACATGGGAGCTATAACATATATCCACTGGAGAGTGTTAATAAAGAGCTAACAACGTTTCAGCTGATACTTCACACCATTGAATATATCTGTATGCTTATTTCAACTCTTCTTCAGAAGAGAAGTATTTTATCAGGAGCCAGGGGCTGGGTGAGCTGAAACCCTGATTAAGAATTTATGATTGTGTCAAGGGAGATGATATGCTTGGGAAGCTCCTGCTGTCTTTTTCTCTCCTATTTATTGTTCTCAATGGTGAGAATACCCTTATTTTAAAGATTTAGGGAAAGAAAGAGAAACTCCATTAATTAGAGCTTTGTCATGGTGTGAGTGCTTTTATAGACATTTTAAAAGATAATATAATGATGAATATTTCATATCAAAGCTTTAGAAAAATAACGTTCATGCCAGGTGCAACGGCAAACACCTGTAATCCCAGGGACTCAAGTGACTGAGGCATGAGGATCACAAGTTCTAGGTTGGCCTCAGTAACTTACTGAGGTCCTAAGCAACTTAAGACTCTGTCTCAAAATTAAAAAGGACTGATGATGAAGCTCGATGGTAAAGTGCTCCTAGGTTCAATCCCCAGTATCAAAAAAAAGAATAATGTTCATAGATAGGGGTTGGAGGCCTGTACCAAGGAGTTTTAATCAATGGAATTAGAAAGGAAAATGAGAGACAACTTGTGAAATCGTATCAACCTTTTTTCTTTACAAGAAAAACAGAAATTCCACTGTTTGAAAGACCACTAAGTCCAATTTAGTTGAAACCCATCATGCCATACTTGGAAACCCTTTTTGAAATCTAAGTGCTCTTATTTTTTGTTTGTTTGTTTAAGTGTTAGCATCCTACTTCATTCAGACTGTAATGAAAAATTGCCATGAACTGATTGGCTCATTGACAACAGAAATTTATTTCTAACAGCTCTAGAGCTTCAGAAGTCCAAGGTTAAACCTAGCAGATTTGGCATTTGGTGAGGTTGCAATTCCTGCTTCATAGACAGCTATCTTTTTGTTGACTTCACATGGTTAAAGGGGCAAGATGTCTCTCTAGGGCTTCTTTTAAAAGGCCATCAGTCTTAGTCCTAAGAGTAGAGCCTCATCACCAAATCACTTCTCGAAGACCCACCTCCAAATATCATTACCTGGAAGATGAGGACTTTAAGATATGAATCTCTGGGGGTGAGGGAGCACAGATATTCAGATCATAACAGTTACTTTTTAATGGAATGTTTTCTGGGTGGGTTTTTTTTTTTTCAAACATAGTATATTACCAGGGGATTGGCGATCTCCTCTGCTCACTAATGGGTGTGCGTCACAATACGTTTTGCTTGGTACCAGTTTATGGTTTGACTGGCAAACATTGAGTTTGCCTTTTGTTTTGAGATTCCCTTTTCATGTTCAGCAAAAGAAGGAAAAAGTGATATTGAAAAAGGAAAAAGGAATTGGTGTGTTGTTTGCTATTTGCATTAGCCACTTTATTTAGTTCTTTTAAAGCATTAAACATTAATAGAAATTGTATTTTCTTTACCAGTGATGATTTTGTAAAATAATTAGATGCATATAATTCAACTTATTTTAAACGGTTATGTAAATGACATAATCAAGCTAAAATGCATCTATTTATGATTAATCAAACTTTTTGGTAATTTATGATGCTTAGGCTTTTAGTTCTGAATAATATTTAGGTGGCGGTTTGTAATTAGGCGGAGATCTTTTTTTCTTTTAATTTAAAAATTTATTCTGAAATTGTGAAACTTATAGGGCTCTTTTGTAAATGTTACTTTATCCTGTGGTGCTTTGCTTAGAATTATTCAATCTCAATGAAATGTATCCATAGGGTTTAATCCTAATGCACTTGTTAATGACATTCTAGTGTAGTCTTTCTCCAGATGTGTTTGAAAAGTGGTTGTTAATCTGGCAGCTGGTATATTGTTGTACTGGTCTGTCTCACAATGTGTTTGACTCTGATCCTTGCTCAGTTTGGGGGCAAACTCAAGATTTATCTCACACTGAGTCAAAATGACCCAAGAAAGATTATAGTGTTTGAGAGAAGAACTAAAAATAGCAGAGTTTAAGAATTTGTGTATGTCTCTGAAAAGAACCCCATCTCTTCCTAACAGTGGTTTCCCTTGTGTTTCTGTAATATTAAAATCTGGAATATAAATTGTATGAAATATAAAATCCAAATATAAATTTCTATGAAATATAAAATCTGAACTATAAATTAGACAATATTTGTTCAAATAAGGAAAAATCATTTCTTATATAGGACTGTGATGTCAAAATAAGAACTTCAGAATCCGAGCCTTCATACGTTACAAATTGGTCTATTGTACTCTAACTCCACTGGCACAGTCTCATATAGTTTTTCCCCACTCTGATCAGTATTCAGATAGTTGGGTGACTGCCATTGATGGACCCGTACATGTGCTTTGGGCAAACCATATACTGAACAGGGTTAAAATGAGTTGTATCTTTTCCTTGGTTTTTCTTATTTGAATGCTACCATTTCCATGCTTATGGTTAATATTCCACAATCCTGTAGTGTTGCAAATTGATGGCTAAGAAGAAGGATAAAGATGGCTCTTCAGAGAGTGTGGCTCTGCGGAAGGCTTACATTTTATTACTGTGCGTCTTCAGGTGGTAGATCATCAGGCAGCACCATTTGTGCATCACAGTATCTTGAAGCGCTGTCTTGAAATGAGTTTCAGACCCCGATGGTGTTCATGAGCTAGCATTTGAAGAATGAGGGATTGAATACTAGATTTAGGCCACTTTACTAAATAGTCTCATGTGGTTCAAGTTGGATGTTTTATTCATAGAAGAGCTAGTTGATCTTTATATGTCTTGCTATTTTAAGTCCTGTAGTTCCTGTGTTTTTCCACTTATTACTGTAGAGAGTCGACTGGCGAGAGGGAAGAGAGTTAGCAATATTCTTGGTTATAATAACGTTAATAAAACCCCATATGAGGCAAAACTCATCCATTCAAACAGTTTCTTGTTTTTCCTTTCTATTTTTAATCTACAACCTTATCTTTGCATACTTTGATAAGGGCCTTGTGTTTCTCACCCTCAAATAATTTTCCCAGTATTTCTTTTTCTTGAACATTTCAAATTTCTTATATTTCTTTCCCTTACTCTACATTTCTAGTTGTTTTCTAGGAAAAGGGGTAAGTGCTGTTTTGATTTCATTTTCTGTGTACTGCTTGTTCACGTCCATGGGAGAGTACAGTTTCCATATGTAGAAAGCTAACTGTCTCTCTGCATGGCAAATCTTTCCCCACACGTTATTTTGTTTTCTAATTGGTGTTTTATGTTTTGGTTTTCATAAACAAATTTTGAAATTATTTGTTGAATTATCAGTGTTTTCTTTTTCACTCTTGAACTTAATCCCAAATAACTTTTGAAAAGCATTTGCCAAATGTACATTTCATATTTAAGTACATGCAGAATGCAGATATATTTAGCTGTACGTTAGTTTCATATGACGTATTATTGCGATTATTAAGTTATCCTGGTTGGGGTAATATTTGTATCGATGTACTGTAGGTTTGGGAATTAAATATATCTTAGGGTTAGGCTGTGATGCTGGTTGTAAAGGGCTGAGTGTTTTGTATTCTTTAGCAGATATCCCCTGCAAAACCCCTTTCCTTTTGAGTCCTTTCTAAAGCAAGACAAAGAGAAGCAATTAAGTAGGAACTCTCACTACTAATGACTGGGCCTTTGGAGGAATGAACCAATTAGAGGCTAACCCTTCCTTAAAATCTACTGGCCCTGAGGGGATAGGCTGGTACAATCATACCCTGCCTTTCTGCAAATGAGAAAAGAGTTACAAAGGCACTCTGCCCTGATTATACTACTCTGGGTCACACTGTTAGGCATTCTGCAATCTTCTGGTCTAAATGATTCCTTGATAACCAAGATCTCTTCTGACATTCCTTCACTCCCCTACCTCCTACCTCCCTGAGTAATCCATGCAGCTAAGTCAAGGAGGAAGAGCCATTACCATTGCCTCTGCAGTCTGGCACTTTCCATTACCAAGGACATATAGACCATAGCATCCTAAACCCTAGGATATAGAGTTAGAGATAAAGGGGGAGTTCTGCTTGCCCCTATGGAGTCAGCATCCATCAGAGCCAAGGTGTTCTGAGTGTCAAAAGCAAGGGTTGGCAATGGGGAAATGGTTTCTACTGCAAATGCAAGCTTTTCCTCCATCCTGGAGACTGGTTGAGGACTAAGCCCTAGAAGGACAAATCAATTAAGCCCAAACAAGCACAAAGGACAAAGCAGAGTCCTCTAACCTCTGGGAGGTCAGTTTTATTATATAAAGCTTTGCTTGAATCTAAACTTCATCATGGAAAGGTGGTTTCTGAAAGACTTCTTGTAAGTCTTGCCATATCTCAGTAAACTTAAGACCATGATGGGCAGAGCTGCAGTCCAAAAAGAGGTTATTGATTTGTGACAGTGAGGGAGAAAACACATCAGATTAACCACTCATGAGGCTTCCCACGAAACCAAGGAAAGGAGAGTTATGATGGGACTTGTTGAGAAGGTGGAGTTTAGGTAAAATTCAAATGAAGCAACTGTTTCAAAGCAAGTGGTGTGGAAAGGGCTGAGCATCTCTGTGAAGTGGGCCAGGGCCCTGTTTCTTTGTATTCTACAAAGAAGAAAGTGCAGTGTCATGTCCAGGGGTCCCCGTTCCGAAGCCAGCACCTGGACTTTAAATCAAGGCTACTTCTCCACGTCAAAGGGATGTAGAGGCTTCAGGAAAATGTGGAGCAGTTCATTCTGACTACTGTACTCTCAGAGAGAAAAGTTTTTGTTCAGTTTCCCAGAAACAGAGGACTCAAAGGGGCTTACTTGGACACTTTATTGTCTTCGAGGAAAGTGTCTGTTCCTTATTACCTTTATAGCTGGCGTCATTGCATTTCCAACCTGATGAGTGGCCCACCTGTGTTTTGCTTGTTGAGTTAATTTTTACTTCTCAGCCTCCCATAGCTTGCTCTCGGTTTCACAGGGGGATATGCATGCCATCTAGTCCTTCAGTACTGTATGTTGGAACTCTTTCTAGTTGAACCAGGGGCGCATGGACTGAACTCCTTTCTAGTTGTTCTAAGCCGGTGGCTAGACCGTGGAAGGTATCTTGTGAGGATGAGGGGCCAGATGTTTGAGAGCTGCTTTGTTTCACTCCCTGAGTGAGGTGGATTTTTGTGAGTCAATAGCAATATTCTCTAGGCTGCCAGACCTGCTAATGCCAAGTATCCTGGAATGCAGGTACTGTCTTAGGTTTGAATTTATTCTCTTGTCTGGCCCCAGCCTCAGAATTGAGATGCTATGATACCTCATGCACTGTACAGTTAAGTTAATTACTAAGGTGAATATCACGTGGTTCTCATCCTGGAGTCCACTTCCTCTGGGGGGAAATGGAGCATCATTGCAGTATGATGTAGTCCATATTAGAGTTAAGGTAAATAAACTGGCTTAGGACAAAAACCCATTACCAACTGCCCATTACTAACCTTCCTTTGAATTTCAGCAAATCTGCAGTAATCTCTAATTTGAGTCTTGCACTGGAATATGTCTGGATAAGTCACTGAAAACTGAGAATGAAGTTGTAATTTACAGGGAGAGAGGTTCAGAATAAAAGCATCATCCAGAAAGTTTTGTAATTGATAAGTTAACTGGTTGGTAAGGCCATGGCTTCTTTGGCCCCAAAAAAGTAATGAGCACAAGTCCATGATACTTCTGTGCTGCTGTCGAATGGCATTAGGCATGAATCACTACATTTTCACCCCTCCCCCCTTTTTTGAGGTGGGGAGGCATCTTATAAAACCCTCTTGAGACCCTGAATATTCAGATATCTAGCCTTGAATCATTCAGGTGGTATAGTGGAGCAGCAGCTGTTCTTGATGCTCAAATTTCATTCTTGATTTGTTTCGCCCAAGAATAATGAGACAAAAAGGCCTCCAGTGGTGGTTTCCAAACAGCCCTGTGCATACTCTCAGGTATACATTTCTTAAATATTTAGCAAGGCCTAATAGGTCTCTGATGTGTTCTAGCAGTAGGGATGCAGCTGTGAGAAACGCAAAGAACTTGTTAAAATAGAACCTGATTTCTGGTGGGGAGAATGCTTAGGAATGGGAGGTTGGTGTCATAAGCTGACTTGGTTCCATATTTATCTGTTTCGAAATAAGACCTTTTTGGTTCAGCTCTCCTTTGAACTAGGGGGTGACCAAAACAAGGTTAAAAACCATGCTTATAGAAAAAATAACAGCGGTCTTGTGGTGCTTCATTGCCCTTTACTGAGTTCTTAAGAATGGAGAGAACTTGGAAAGCAGCACTTGCAATCCCATATTAAACACCCAAATTTGTAACATCAGTAAAAACATTTACATCTCAAAATTGGAAGACAAAATTATCCACAAAATTTGTGCCATATATTTATCTCACTAGTGGGTACTAGATACTGTTAAATCCATAAATATCAAAATTCTTGGTGAATTCTCACAAGTAAGCTTTCCTGAGGTTGACAAATACTAGTTAGAAGAGAGAAAAGAATGTCATTCCCTGTCCTCCAGCTGAACTTCTTTGTTGTATAAATCTACCAGTCCCCAAGTACACTGCTTGTCTGTGTCTGTAAATCATTTTGACTTTGCTTCAGACTATCTGATCAGTCTGTGCTGTCAGTGTCTTGATGGCTTAATCTCCCCTCTTCTGCTATTGGCATTCTAATGCATGTTATTAGCAGATCTGCCATTTTCCCTGGCCTCTCATCCACCTCCCCAATGGTGATAATTTGCCACTTACATGCTTTGTTAGGCATTGGCTATCAATATTGGAAATTTTAAGCCAAAGTTGGTCCACATGATTCCTTCTAAGAATTATACTTGGAATATCTGGATGCGATTTATTTCTCATCCTAGAACTTTCCTGCCTGACTCTTCTGATTCCAAAGGACCTACAGGCAGTTTCAAGGAGCTCTTGTGCTACATGGGATTTCGGGGAAGGGAAAAAGTGTGAGGCTTTCTTTAAATGGTTGGGGCTTGCTGAGAAATGAGGGTTGGAACCCCAGGATGAAGAGCCTCAAAGTGGCAGATTATAGAGGGAGACTGATCTTCAAGATCTGGAGACAGAGGTATGCAAGTGTGCTAATACTGTGTATCTAGGACCTGAATTAATCAAGGTAGGCTCTGTGAAGAGAGTGAAACTGAAACAGTGTTGAAAGGTGAGTATATGATCAATAGGTGGGTAAGTGTTGGGAAGTAAGTGATGGGGTGAATGCAAAGCAGAACATTTGTGTAAAGGCACAGGGATGAACTGGCAAATTTGAGGATGGGCCTTAGGAAGGGGCATGTAGCAAGCACCATGAAACTCAGAAGGTAGATAGGTCCTGGATGTGCAGAGCCCTTTACAGCTTGCCAGGGAGCTTGGGCTTTATTCCGTACAATGAGACTTGGTGGAGGGTTTGGAAGAGGGAAGTAACAAGAGCAGATGAGTGCTTTGGAAGGCTAGTCTGGGCTACCACGAGGGTGACAGTCAGGAGAAGTATAAGGTGAGTGTCACGGCAGGTCTGAACCAAGATGTTTGCTGTGTAGGTGGATGGTGGATACGGAGATGCTGTGTCGGGAAGATCTGCAGGATTCGATCATGAGTTGGGTGAGCATGAGGAAAAGGTAGTGATTTATGATGCTTCCCAATTTTGGAGTTTGAGTGACTGGGTGGGTGATGATGGATTTCCCCAAGACATGGGAAAGCAGAAGAAGTAGCACTGTTGGGTTTGAGATATCCTGTGAACCATGCACATTTATACAACTAACTAGCCCTTAAGGTTTTGGTCTAATACAGGCTGAGTCCCAGAAATGGTCAGACGTCTGACTCTCTCAGGTAGAGATTTTGTTCAGGGGTCCAAAGTGATTTGTTGAATTTATTTCTTTTGGAACAGAGGATCCTAACATTGCCTGGCAGCCAAATGCCTTAGGAGGCCTTCACTTGGGGCCATCAGACATTGACATTAAGTACTAGTACATCTCAGGTCATGACCTCACTATTTATGTCAAGTATCCCTCACTCCAAAGTTTGGTTGTAGCTGCTTGGCTCCAGGCAGTGATACCTCATAGGTCAAAGTAGTGGTATAATCCTTCTAAACCTACCATTTTGATAGATTTTTTTTTTTTTTTTTTACATTTTGGCAGATATATGTGCAATTAAATTCTGCAACTTCTTTGTATCTTCATCATTATATATTGTTAAGCAGAAATTTCTTCTTTGTGTATATGGTGGGAAAAAAATATCCCATGTAGTAAATGAACACAGGCTTTTGTCTGCATTCATTTGAAAATGAGGGTTATCTAGGATTCACGGAAATCATTGCTCCTTCAATGAAGCCTTTTGTTTTTCCAACTTGGATATCCTGTTAATTCTGAAAATCAGCACACTCTCTTAAGTACCTTAATCATATGAGATTAAAGCACATTTTCCCTTGTGCCTTCTTCACATTCAAATACGATAGTTGTGTTTTGATTTCTGCCCCTGATTATAGCTCCAATTTAAAAACATTTCCTTAGTATTATGGTTGATGAAAGTTGTAGCATGCTCTCTGGCTTATTTCCTTTAATTGTCTGTGGAACAGAATCATGATTGTTCTCAGCTTGAGCATTGTCTGGGCTTTTATTGGATAGTGTGGGTAAATGTTTCCTTTTCCTCCTCATTTTCTTCCTTCCCCTTTAGTGTTCAAGCCATATTTTGTGACATCATCATTTTAAATTTTCTAGAATATATTAAAATATAATGTTTTAACCTATCAGCTTTCCATTTTATTCATATGTTGCTCACAAGCTTGCTTGTAAGCTTAACATACTAAAGATTGTGCCCTTTGTTTTTCATATACAATACTGGAAGCTCTTTCTACAATGGATTTCATAATAATGAACTTCATAATCATTTCTATATGGTCATATTGTTGGTCGTTTGGACTAGTTTGAATATTTTGCTTTTTGATATTAAGCATCAAAGTCTTTGTGGTGATTAAAGAGGAAACGGGACGGCTTCAGATTGTCAAGGCTCCTTCACTGGATTGTTGGGCAGGGCTGAAACTAGCAAGAGCCAAGTCGCAAACCAGAGCTTGAGGCTCAAGGGAGGTAATTTGGGTAGACACACAGTAGGCATTGCCTGTTGTACCATTTACTTCTGTAGACCCATGTCTTCCCTTGTCCATCCTGCCATCCACCCGACAAACGGACCTGTGGGGCTCATACCCTCTTTACTAGATTGATTTTAATCTATAGGGTACCGAGTAGAAGCCAGAGGGAGGGAAGAAAGAGAAGTTCAAGTCCTCCTCTGGGTCTCTCCTGAGGGGCATGGGTGGGCTCCTGAGCCAAAGCGCGTGCTCCTGGTAAGGCAGCCAGCCCTGTGACTGTTCCAGGTGTTTGAGGGACTGCTCCTCACCACCTCCTTTCCAGCCTAGAGTGGAAATCCCTCGGTGGGCTGCACCATAAACCCTCCACATCACCCTGTTTCAAGTGCTGCATCTCTTTTCTGTTGGGACCTTGACTGGTCCTGTGGACACTTGACTTGGAGTGGGATGTTCTGGAAACTACCCTGAGGAGGAATTGGTTCTTAAAGGTGTATTAAATTTGTATTTTGACTCTGGCTGAAGTCAGTCCTTCAGTTCTTCCTTAGAATTGTTTTGGAAACCTGAGAAAGTCAACTTTTTTTTTTTTTTTAATTATTATTGAATGGCATTGCTACCCCTCCCTCCCATATTCAGATCCTTGGAGCTGCCATTTTTTCAGCTTTGTAATTTCTCCTGCTCTTGAAACAGAGCTTGAGGGAAATTGAATTCCCTTCAGAAACCTAATAAACTTAATTTTCATTTTTAGTGCTTCTTTGATAAATTGTCTTTAAATTTTATTTATTGGTAGCATGTTCCTATGCTATCACATGTAGATTTAAATTGAAAGTTTTCTGTAGTGGTATGTGATTTTTCAAGTAATGCTTCTCAGTTCTTTGGCTTGGTGATGTCTAGTTTGTCATACATTAAATATCACACAATGAGATCTTTTCTAGATCTTCTATTATCAATCTGCTTTTCTAATTTTATGGCATTTCACCAGAATTTTAGTAATTGCTACTCTGTAATTAATGTGCTAAGTAAGACTAGAAAGCCTTTTCTTTCATGTTTGTCATTAGGGTACTTGCCAACATTTTATTTATTAAGTTTGTTAGTGAATTTCTATCGATTGACTAATATTCTAGAAAATTAGAAGTTAAAAGAGAATTGCTTTTAAGAAAATATAAGATTCCTAATTGTCTTATAACCATGGAATTCAAGTGAATTAGAAGTATTTACCTGAAATCTTGAATTATAAAGTAGAGATGTATCATCAGGATCTCAATTTGATGTAAAGTAAAGGAGCACTTCTCTGGCATATTTCTTATTAAATAACTGGTTTGAGCGATAATTCTATAACAAAACTTCACTTCAATACTTACATTACCTTTGTCCATTTATTGATAAATTGATAGGAAGTAGCTAAGAATTACTAAAATATTTTAATTTATTTTATTAATTAGAAAACTAAGTTTCTAGGGCATTTGAATGCTGGATTTTCTTTGTCTTTCCGTGGCAGCTATTAAAAAAAAAATCCACTTCAAATATTCAGATTTACATGTTAGCTCCCTCTCATAGGGACTTGCCATACCTCACAGTTCAATGTGTGTTCTATAGGTCAATAACATACTGATATGTAATTGCAAAACACTAGGCACCAAAAATTATTCAAGAGGGAAACATTGCAGTATCTGTTTACCTTTGTATAAGCAATTGCTTATGTTACTCTGCTTTTAACATTTGTACTTGGCTAAAATACTTATGTATGTATAGGAATGTCACAGTGCAAAATGCTGCTAGTTCAGGCACAAAGTATTAAAATTATTTTGTGAAGCTTAGAAACAAAAACAAGAGAATTGCTATTTTTGTGGTATATGTGCTATTTAGAAGTGTTTCCCCAAGGGAGGCTTGGTGTGACGTGGTGCCTCTGAGCCCACTCACTCTGCTCTGGTATACAGTGGCACAGAAGAGGTGGAGCAAGAAAACCAAAAGGTGTCAGGAGTTGTTGATGGTGGATTCCGTCTCATTTTCTTGAATCACATCATTCTTTTAAATTCTGTCTTGTGGAATGCCCTGGTGGATGTTATGTGCAGTGGTCTGAGATCATTTGACTTTTATTCAGGATAAAGAATAAATTCCTTTTAATGCTTGCCCTTATTTTACATTAAAATGTTATTTATTTGATGATATTTGGAGATGGTGAGTATCAGAATTGAAGAGTAGCTCTGCAATTATATTTATTACACAAAACATCTATGTATACCTGTGGTAAATGTTTCACCACTTGGCTGACAAAGTGAAGTGATTTTTATTATAAATAGGCTAGAAGACGAAACATGGTTGTTTTTTATTTTCTGGTATTGGGGATTGAACCCAGAGGTGTTTTACCAGGAGCTATATCTGAAGCCCTTTTTACTTTTTGTTTTGAGATAGGGTCTACATAAATTGCTTAGGACTTCACCAGGTTGGGTGGGACTGACCTCAAACTTGAGATCCTCCTGCATTAGCCTCTGAGTTGCTGAGATTACACGTGTGGAGTATTTGTTTTTGTAAGTTAAAATCTTATTGGTATTTTTAGGAAGTGTTGGATACTTTTATTCATTTTTACTTACAGCTGTACAATGGAATGGTTTATATTATTTTATAGAAAGTTAATCATGTGAATAAATGAAATTCATTTTATATGCATTATTTACTAACTAAATATGATAAATAGTGAAAGTTACAGTTGTTGAACAGATGAGGAAATAGAGGAACCAAGAAACTATTGCTTTGTATACTTGACCACAGAACTAAGAAGAATCTAAGTTTTCATTGGTTTCCTTCATCTTGATTTCCTGTTTTGTCAAAAAATAAAACCAAAGGTAACTTGCATTCTAACACCTAAGAAATATGTTTTCCTACAACAATCTAAGATTTAGGAAAATTTCTATTTTCAGTACTTTTGCTATTACACTAAAATGCTTATATAGATAATCCAGAGTCGCCTACCTATAGAAAGTGCTTCCTCATCTTTTCTATGTCACAGCATACTTAGAGAAATGATATTTGTGTAGCAACGTCAGGTAAGTGGGAAGGCTATGCCCTTGTTTGGAGCTGATAGACCAGATGAGTCCTGCTGTGCTGCCCATACCCAGCCTGCTGCTGGTTCATGGCTCTGCTGTAGAGTTCATTACAGATCTAGCCAACACAAGTAATGCAAGTCCATCCACATCGTTAGTGCTAAACACAGGAAAGCAGTGTTGGAGCAACTTCAATCATTGAATTATATTCCATGGAAAGGGACTGTGTCCAGGGTAGTTTATCACTCTTTTACTCATACCCCCAAGCAACTCCCTGTCCACACACCAGAAAAACCAGATTCCTTACAGTACCTCCAGCATCTGTTAGTCTGACCTTCAAGTCTTATCTGTCATGTCCGCCTTGCTCTTTCCTACTCCTCACTTGCCTCTGCACTTTTATATGCTTTCCATGTGTGTTCTTCTTAGTGCTCATGCTGATCCCTCTGCCAGGACGCTCTTCCCCAGACAGGTGCCTGGCTCCTTTACCTCCTACAGAGTCTAGCCTCTGTGTGAGGTTCTGTATAACACCAACCCTGGAAAATTTGATGTGTTAATTTTCACTTTGCCTGTGCATTTCCAAATTACCCATCAGGAGAACTCAGATTTGTGCAGGTCATTTTTTGGAAAAGGTAAACTGCAAAATCTGTAAGTGGTATCAGTTTGTCATTCCTGGAACTTATTAATATCCTCACCACTCAATCCATTGGCATTGTCCTGCCCCTTGAATCATGTCATACCCCCTTGATTCTTGAAACAGTTTCCTTGATAATTTTGTTAATCTATCTGTCCCAAGTTCTTTTCTTACTATTTTGATGGCTGTTTTTTTAGGGTATTTGAATTGAACTCAAGGGATGCTTTGTCACTGAACTAAGTCCCTGGCCCTTTTAAAAAAATTTAGTTTTGAGATTGGGTCTTGCTGAGTTGCTTAGGGCCTCTCTAAGTTGCTGAGGCTTGGCTTGAATTTGCGGTTCTCTTGTCTTGGCCGCCCAAGTTTCTGGGATGACAGGTGTATGCCACCACGTTTGGCTGCTGTTCAGTTCCTTTTATAGGGTAGTTTGCCAAGGGTCAGGCTTTGATTTTTATTTATTTTCTGTTTAACCTTTCTACCTTAACTGTCTTACCTGCTGCCTGTCTTGGATGTTATCTTTCAGGACACACCTTCCTGAGTAGCTTGTAAGTTTACTTATAACCAAACCTGCTTATGAATTTATTCTCTGGTTCCTTGATGTTCTTTGTTTCCTACACCAACTGAATCTTCTTTAAAGATTGGCTCAAATTTATTTCTAACCTGAAATCTTTCTAGAGTGTTAGAATATAATGATACATTTTTTGGATTCTTTTAGTAATTTATGTAAAGAAATTCATGGCTAAATTAATCAAGGACTTTAATTGTTAAACTATGATTCAAAAACCTCTTATTGCTATTGAAGTGAATTTTTAAAAATCTTTGGGTACAAGTTGAACTTCAAGAATTAGAAATAAATTTTCTCTTGTAAAAATATTTGTTATTAGCCAGTTCCTTTAAAAAATTAGTATTTAAATATAAAGCATGGCACATATAAATTCTGTAATTCATTCTCAAATTGACCATAACATTTTAATTTTAGTATGGTAGAAAATGGTCAATTTGGGTAATGCTTAAAATAATACAAACAACTAGATATCATTTTCATCTATAAAATTAGGAAAATTTTTTTAACCTTGTCTGGCATGTGGCCATTAAAATACTGTCTCACGAGATCGTCAGTAAATTAAAATAAAAATATTATGGACAGAGCTGTTACTGGAATGAAATATGAAAATATGAGTCATGGTCATGCATTGACAGTAAATCTATCTTTTTCCTTCCCTAGATTGTTTCCCATTTTTTCAAACAGGAAATTGATGTCAGAATATATTGCCATTCTGAAATTAAAGAGGAAAATGCACTCGCATAATTTGGGTAGGGGGATAAAAGTAAAGAAAAATGTATATTGCATTATCATCAACTGTCTTTTTAAAAAGCCAGCAGACTCTCATTCTCAATATCAAAATTTCTTAATGTCATGGTAAAGGTTAATTTGGGTGTTCTTGTGTGGATCTCACTGTCTATTGGCAGGTTCCATATTGCAGTGGGATTTCTTGGTTTTCACAATTTTGCCAGACACAGTTTGTATTACTTTAGTTTATATTTGCATGTAGTATTTTAGCATCTGTTCATATTTTTACATATGTGATGCTACTTTAGTTGTGTTTAAATGGTAGCACCAGACACAGTACTGTCCACTCCCATGGGTATGCTGGGTGCATCTCTAGTTGCACAGGCAGAAGAGGTCTATTTATGTTCCATTTCCATTTAATGAGGATGGAAGACTAGACCTTGGGAAATATGCCCGATGTCTCCAAATGACTTCTGGACAAGGATGGTTGCATACAATTAATTTGCAGATAAATAGGTTTTGACAGTATGTATGCTACCACATTTTTCTTGAACAGTTGGGACAAGCAAAGGACCACCCTCCAAAACCATACTTCTAAATGCTGACAACTCAGGACTCTTGTAAGCTCACATCACTTAGGAATTTTATTTACTGTATTCTACGTGCATATATATATATATATATATATATATATGTATTCATATAGTGTATACATTTTTGATATTTGTCTTCCTCCAGTAGGTTCCTAACTCCCAATTTTACTAAAGGCTTTCTCAAAAACATAACTTTGCCAATCAAGGTACTTTTGAGACAATAACTTGCTATGGTTTTAAGAAAATAGCAATTTTTGTTCACCTGCTATTGTCCACCATCAGACTAGAATTTTATTAAAAGCAGAGCTCATTTTTTTTTTCATCTATGTGTCTCAATGTTTGGCATTGCTTAATAAATATTTTTGAGTAAGAGTGAATGAAATATATTCATGTACATAAATTGCTTATATATGTGTCTAATTTTTCCCTTCTCTTTGAGAGGGGATGTTGGTCCCTGACTAGGCCATCTTTTTAATACTATGATCACTGCTATGAAGTTTTAAGAATATAGCACCTCATCTTACAAATTCAAAAGTCTTTTTGTCCTCCTGATCTTTACTGCATTCCACAAGTTTTAGAAAGTGACTGCTCTTGTGCTATTTTGATATCACCTTGGCTAAAATACATTATTATAATTTAATTGATGACTTTTGAGATATAAATCCATCTTTGAAGTCCCCATAGAAGAAAATTATGATTATTGAAGAGCTTTAAAAACAATCTTTAAAAAGTTTGGGTTTATCTTTGCTTCTTGTCTCATTGTTTTCTTAAAAGGCTCCTTGTAAGTTACATTTTAACAATGATTTTAAAATGTTTTTAATAATTTAGATGATGAAAAACTGATGCTTTAAAGTTACATAAGAATGTAGACTATTACATAACTGTCAAAATTTATTATGTGTATTTCCTATGAGAATTTTATATAAAGCTTATTTCATGTGGTATGATATAAAGATAGATGAATCTGTTGTCAGTCTAACATTCATTCTGTTGTTCATTCCATAGGATAGTTTAACAGTTGATATGTTTGCATGTGGCTTCTGAGTGCAAGGGTAGGGATCTGAAAGGTTGGTCTCCTTTACTGTTTACAGGATTTCTTCCTCTTTGTAAATACATTTGTAAACAAAATTGATCAAGGATCTTTCTTTCCAAGTGTGAATGGGGAGAAAATTTGAATGCTATAATTACCTTGTGTTGAAGGAGAAGCATAACTACATGAGGATTAATTAAAGCCTGTATAAATTTTATATATCATGTTAACTTGTGGTAAGCAAGACTGATCAGGTTGGAGAGTAGGAACAGTGCTCTTAGATGACGAAATACCTATGGTACTGGTACTGACCTCAGGCTGAACATACCTGGGTAATAATGGACCAGTTCCTTCTTGAGAAAGAACAGACTAGCAGCGACATCACATTTTTGGGTGTCTGACGTTAGTTTTTAAAAACGCTGGTTTAGAGATGAAAGAGACTTTTTTAAGATGTTCTTTTAAAATATTTGAAACAGCTGCATAATTTAGATCTAGGAAAGATGGCTTAGGAGGCTAGCAAGAGACCCTTACAAGGTGTTCAGAAGGCAGCAAGGTAGTTTGGACAGGTGGTAGCAGGGCAACTTTGTCTTCACATTCAACGAAAGACCACCTCCACCTAGTGTTTCCTGATGCATACCCTAGAATATTTTACCGGCTTAAAGAACAGAACTATCAACTGCAAGATTTATATCCATTGGAACTGTCCTTAGGGAGAAAGGGATATAAAATTGTTCAGCGTTCAAGGGGAACAAAAACTTGTTGCTTAAGACATTTGATCAAAGCATGGCTAAAGTTGTTTCTGTAGGAAGGAAATGATTAAAGGAAGAAAGCTCGGAGAATTAGGAAGAGTGACAGACAAGAGCTCAAGGAGGATATAAAGAGTAAGTAAACTTGATGACTTCTGTAAATCACATTTGATGATTGAGACAAAATATATAGCACCATACAGTACTCAAAACAATGATACTTAAAAATTGGGGATATGAAGGGAATTAAGTGAAAGAGAAATTTCCATACTGCATTTGAGGTAATAAAATGTTAATCAGCAGAGTGTTATAAGTCATATGTTTGCATAAAATACTCAGAGTAACTACAGTATTACAAAAAATTATACAGAAACACACTTTATTTTTAACTTGTTCTTTTAGATGTACATGACAGTAGAATGTATTTTGACATTATACATACATGGAGTATAACTTGCCATTCTTGTGATTGTACATGAAGTGGAGTTACACTGGTCATGTATTTATATATGAACACAGGAAAGGTATGTCCTTTTCATTCTATTGTCTTTCCTGTTCTCATCCCCCATCCCTTCCCTTCATTATTCTTTGTTTAATACAAAGAACATCTAGTCTCCCCAAACCCCATCCCTTATTGTGTGTTGAGCATCTGCCTACCAGAGAGAATGAATATTTGGTGTTTGGTTTTTTGGAATTGACTTATTCACTTACCATGATAGTCTCCAATTCCATTCATTTACTGGTAAATACCATCATTGCATTCTTCTTTATGGCTAGTAATATTACATTGTATATATGTACCACATTTTCTTTATCCATTCATCTGTGAAGGGCACCTAGGTTGGTTCCATAGGTTAACTATTGCGAATTGAGCTGCTATAAATATTGATGTAGCTGTGTCACTATAGTGTGCTGATTTAAGTCCTTTGGGTATAAACCGAGGAGTGGGATAACTGGGTCAAAAGGTGGATCCATTCCAAGTTTTCTGAGGAATCTCCATATTGCTTTCCAGAGTGGTTGCACCAATTTGCAGTTCCACCAACAATGTGTGAGTGTACCTTTTTCCTACATCCATACCAACATTTATTTTTTGCTTGTATTCTTGATAGTTACCATTCTGAATGGTATAAGATGAAATCTCAGGGTAGTTTAATTTGCATTTCTGTAATTGCTAGAGATATTGAACTTTTAAAAATGTATTTGTTGACTGATAATATTTCTTCTGTGAAATGCCTGTTCAGTTCCTTTGCCCATTTATTGATTGGGTTATTTGGTTTTGTGGTGGTGTTTGAGTTATTTATATATCCTCTGAGGTACAGGTGGCAAAGACTTTCTCTCACTCTGTAGGTTCTCTGTTCACCTTCTGTTTGTTTTCTTTGCTGTGAAGAAGTTTTTTTAGTTTGATATCATCCCATTTATTGTTTTTTGATTTTATTTCTTGTGCCTTAGAAGTCTTGTGAGGAAGTCAGCTCCTATTGTGAACACGATGGAGATTTGGGCCACATTTTCTTTTAGTAGGCTCAGGGTCTCTGGTCTAATGCCTAGGTCCTTGGTTTACTTTGAGTTGAGTTTTGTGCAGGATGAGAGATAGGGGTTTAATTTCATTTTGCTATATATAGGTTTTCAGTTTTCCCAATACTATTTTTTGAAGAGGTTTCTTTTCCTCCAATATATGTTTTATGGGCACCTCTGTCTAGTATGAGTTACCTGTATTTCCTGTATTTATGTAGGTTTGTCTCGGTGTCTTCTGTTCTATTTTTGTGTCCATTTTGGTGCCAATTCCATGTGGTTTTTTATTACTATAGCTCTGTAATATAGTTTGATGGTCCAGTATTGTGATACCCCCTGCTTTACTTTTCTCACTAAGGACTGTGTGGCTATTCTGGGACTCTGATTTTGCCAATGAATTTCTTGACTGCTTTTTATATTTCTTTGAATAATGTCATTGAGATATTAATAGGAACTGCATTAAATCTCTGTAACACTTTTGATAGTATGGGCATTTGACATATTCTGCCTATCCAAGAGAATGGAAGATGGTTCCATATTCTAAGGTCTTCAATTTCTTTCTTTAGTGTTCTGTAGTTTTTCATTGTAAAGGTCTTTTCATTTCTTTTGTTGATTGATTCTAATTTTTTTTTTGGAGGCTGTTGTGAAGGGTGTCGTTTTTCTAATTTCCCTTTCAGTTGATTCATCACTGATGTATAGGAACACAATTGATTTTATAGGTGTTAAATTTATATTTCGCTCCTCAGAGAGATACTTTCAAACATTGAAGAAACCAAGAAGGAATTCTAAAATGAAAATTTTCAATAACCCATAGGAAATACTGCAGTAAATGAGAAATAATAAAAGCCAGAAACTAGTAGTAAACAAAGAATGATATGATACCCTTAATATGAACATAGCAACAATTACAGAAGAAACAAATTGTAAATACCAACCAAATACAGAGATTGGCAGAGTAGATTAAAAAAAAAAAAAAAAGAACCAGTTATAGCTATTTACAGGAAAACTCACTTTAAATTTAATGGCATAGGTAAGTTCAAAGTAAAAGGTTGGGAAAATTATACCATGCAAACATTGACCAAAAATAGTAGGAATGACTATGTCAATATTTGGTCATTTAGACTTCAGAGCAAGAAAATTATTAGAAACAGAGAGGCATTTCATAATGATGACAAGATAAATCCTCCTGGTGAACTGATCCTAAATATGTATGTACCATACAACAGCATCTCAAAATGAAGTAAAAGTTCAAAGAGCTGAAAAGATGAAGAAACATTCACAATTATATTTGGGGATATTACCAGCCCCCAGCCTTAGCACTGTTAGAAATACAAGCTAAACTATTAAAAAGGTTTTAGAAGATACAAACAGCACAAGCCATCACTGAATATTGATTTAGCCTTACTGGAATAAACCTGCTAGATCATAGTGTAGAGAATTTTTAGGCATCAATGAATTCCTTTTGCATAATTTTTGCATCTACAGTCATGAGAGATATTGGTCTGTAGATTTCTTTCTTTTTTTGGTCTGACATAGCTATTGTGGTAATGCCTGGTTCATAAAATGAATTTAGAACTATTCCCTCCAACCTTTTTCTTTCTGGAAGAGATTATGCACAATTGTGTTTAAATTCTTTAAATATTTACTAGAAATTTCCAGCAAAACCATCTGGGTCTGGGAATTTCTTTTTTGCATGTTTTTAAAATTACAAATTTAATTTCTTTACTAGTTAAGAGGGCTACTCAAAGTGTATACTTCATATGGGGTGCCTTGTGGTAATATATTTTTTTTCTTTCAGTAATTGGTGTTTTTTTTTTTTTTTTTTTTTTGGGGGATGTTAAATTTTTTAGCATCAAGTTGTTTGTGGTATTCCTTTTTTTTTTTTTTTTTGTACCAGAAATTGAACCCAGGGATTGAACTACATCCCCAGCCCTTTTCATTTTTTTAGAGACAGGATCTCACTGCGACATTTTGACTCCATGGAAGTGTCATAGGCCAGTCTATCTGGCCAGTGACTAAACAGACTCCATTTTACCCTGAGACTCCATGTTATGTAGGAAATGCTTCTCCCATGGGAAAGCACTGCCTCTGTACCCGTCAACAGTTGCTTAACCTGACATCTTTTGGCAACACAAAATGGCAATTCTTACATAATGAAAAATCGTTCTCTTTTTGATTCCTATTTTCCTAAGCACATACCATGTCAACAGTGATGTCAACAGTGATTGTCTAGATTGTTAATAACCATTCTTTAATTTGTATCTAAGTAAGGTTATTTTGACCCACTTCCCTCTCTGCTAATTACTTTAGATCTCATGATATTAGTTTATGGTTTTGAAATCATAGTAACAGACACCTATGTTGATTGTACTGATTTTTTGCATAAAAACCCTTACAACCCTGTGGTTGAGGCTGTTCTCCCAGTAGCCATTTTTGGGTGAGACAGTCAACTGGCCGGCTAATAAAGACTCAAATTTGGGCTTCTCAGTGGTGATCTGTCCTGTTCTTACGTTGTGCCCATAACACTCACCAAGTTGTTTAGGGCCTTGCTAAAGTTGCTGAGGCTGGATTTGTATTTGTGATCCTCCTGCCTCAGCCTTCCAAGTCGCTGGGATTATCGGTTTGTGGTACCATGTCCTGCCTCCCTCATTTTTTAATAGCTGCAGGATCTTTAGTGATGCACCTGTTTTACTTCCATATTGGTGATATATATCTTTTTGTCTTTTTTTTTTTTTCCTATTGTTGCCAGAAGCTTATCAATTTATCATTTTTTCTCCCCAGAGATCCAGCTTTGGTTTCATTGATTTTCCTCTGTTGTTTACTATTTTCAAATTCATTCATCTCCACTCCTGTAGTTTTTTCTTTCTGGCTTGCTTTGTATTTATTTTGTTCTTTTTCTAGGTTCTTGAGGTGAGAGCGTGGATTAGTTGTGACTTTTCCTCTTTCCTAATCAATGAGTTTAGTGCTATACATGATAGATTCCCTCTTGGCAATGCTTCAGCTGTGTTCCACAGATTTTGATAGGCTCTTTATTAATTTTCATTTATATTTTTAAACTTCTCTGGAGACTTCCTCCTTCACCCATTGA
Organism: Sciurus vulgaris; assembly: GCF_902686455.1. Lineage (NCBI taxonomy): Eukaryota > Metazoa > Chordata > Mammalia > Rodentia > Sciuridae > Sciurus > Sciurus vulgaris. The sequence continues at coordinate 30,816,939 of NC_136468.1, forward strand.
TTATTTAGAAATATTTTACTTTGTTTTAGATAACTGGAGATTTTCCTTTTGTTTGCTATTAATTTATTTCTAATTTGATTCCACTGTGCTCAGAGAATACTCTACACTGTAAATTCTTGCAAATTTTTTGAAGTTTACCTTCATGTCACAGGATGGGGTCTATCTTCATATATGGTAGTTGAAATGAATGTGTATCTGCAGTTGTCATTTTGGGTTTGTTATTAGCTGCTATTGGTTGATGGTATTTTTTGGTGGGAGTTGGTACCTTGGATTGAACTCAAGGGCACTTGGTCACTAAGCCACATTTCCCAGTCCTGTTTTGTGTTTTAATTAGAGACAGGGTCTCACTGTGTTGCTTAGCACCTTGCTTTTTGCTGAGGCTGGCTTTGAACTCGTGATCCTAATGCCTCAGCCTCTTTAGCCACTGGTGTTAATGGTATTATTGAGTTTTTCTATACCTGTCCTGATTTCTTAGTGACTATTAAGAGGTGTTATGAGTCTCCAACTGAAATTATATATTGGTGTATTTCTGTTTTTGATTTGATGAAGTTGTGCTTTATATATTTTACAGCCCTGTTTTGGGTACCTGCACTTTTAGGTTGCTATATATTCTTGGTGAATTGAGTCTCATACTATTGTATGTCCTCTGTATCTCTCTCTAGTAATATTCTTTGCTCTATAGACGGTTTTATCTAGTACCAATATAGTCACTCCTGCTTTCTTTATTTCATGTTCGTGTGGTATTTTCTTCATTACACTTACTTTAAACTTGCCCATATAATTTTATTTATTTATGTATTTATTTATTTATATGTATTTTTTGTGATGGTGATGATAGGGATCAAACCCAGGAACTTGAGCAGGCTAAGCACATAATCTACTGCATTACAATCCCTATATCATTATATTTGAAGTGAACAGCCTATGGTTTGGGTCATGATTGTAATCTACTCTGTCTGTCTCTGGTTGGCATATTTAAACCATTTATCTTTAATATGGCCATTTATATGTTTAGGATGTAAGTTACCACTTTAGCTTTTCTGTTTTCTCTCATTTTCTATTTTCTTTATCTTCCTTTCCTCTGGGTTATTTGCATGTATTTGAGTTTCATTTCAAATGATCTATTGATCTGTTTATAAAGCATTTTCAGAGGCTCTTCTAGGTATTGCTTAAGCATACATAAATTGATGGAGTTCACTGGTATCAATCTTCAGCCAATTGGAGTAAAGAAACCTTATCTCCCCTTTATTCTTTTTACTCTCCCTTCTTTATTATTTTTTTATATTTCCTGTAGGTATTTTTAGAGAAACATGAGGTGTTATAATTTTTTTCAACATTTAAATATAATTAGGATAACTCAAGCAGGAAAGCCTTTTCTATTTACTTGTATTTTGACTTGTGTTCTTTCTTCCTTTTGATATTGTGGGCTTCTTTTAAAAATCCATCTTTCCTTTTAGAAAAGTCACATAATTTGCTTGCAAAAATATCTCCTAGTTTTTTCTTTACCTGAGAATCTCAGAATGTCTTGATTTCCTCTCTCTCTCTCTCTTCTCTCTTCAAGGATGAACTCTATATAAGATTGTGAATTGACAGCATTTGAATCTGGGTGGGTGGTGGTGTTTCTGCCTATCATTCTCTATAGATGTCATTGTGTTCTCATTGGGTGATGGCTAAAGTCCTTGCTCTCCACTAGGCCTCCTCTGCCAGTACCTGGGTATGGAAGTAGTGCCATCTTACTATGTAGGGGCTGAAGCCAGGCTCCTCCTGTTGTCCTCCACTGATACAGGAGACGAGAACCCCCTTACCACATAGGAGGTGTAGTGAATCTGGCCTGCTACTGGCCTTCTCTTATAACACCAAGGTGGGAGTGTTGGGCACCCTGTTCTGTTCTCTTCAGAATAGAATTCTAGGTTCCTGCTTGAATTTTGATGCCATGGATGGGGATGGGGACCAATTTGAATATGATCAGTGGATTGTCTCAAAGTCAGTGTGCTGGTTATAATATACCATAGTTTAAGCAACATGCCAACATTGGGGTAATGAGGACAAAGTTTACATTAGATGTTTCTGCATTATTTCTTAGAATTACATGTGATTCTGTGATTATTTCCAAAAAAAAAAAGCTTCAATTAAAAATGTTAAAGAATTTAAAGATAAGATTTGAGGAAAATTTGTTTCCAAAGCCAAAACTATATAATACGGTATATTCTTGGAAATCCTTTTTCCCTTCTTTCCTTCTATAGGTAACCATGCTAACACAATGTTTGGTCTCTTTTTGTTGTTTCTTTTGCAGCACTTTTTTTTAAACGATTTAAATTTTATCCCTTCTTATTGCTCCTGAAAAAAAGGTATTATATTGAAATATTTGGTACCATGCTGTTCATTTAGTGTTTTTTCTTGGGTAGTCTCTGCGTTAGACACAATAGAGATCTTCCTCATTGCATTGAGTGGGTAACCTTAGTTCATTTTCTTTTAAAATTAATGATATGATATCTTCATCCTTGAATTCTTTCATATTTTTCCCAATGCATTTGGAAAAGACTACAGATGTGATTTCTGAATCAACAGTAAATTGGTTTGTGATTTTGCCACCAAATTTTAATTGTGAAGACCTATAACATTTAATGTTCATTAGGCTCTGACAGCTGCCCCCCACCCATCCAATGACTACACTTCTGGCTGTTCTTATTTTTTCTATCTTGAACTTTTTATTCACCACTGAAAGACATCTGGGTTGTTTTCAGATTTTCACTTTTGGATTATGTGTGTGTTATTTGTATTCCTATTGTTTCATTGACCAAAAATTTAGTATGTGAAAATGATGGCATTTCTAATCAGTGAGAAAAGAGGGACTTTTTAATATGTATTGTTGAAACAACTAGATAGACATATGGAAAAAGGTGAAATTCTTTTGTTTCTCACATAATACACAGAACAAACTCCAGATTCAGAATAAATTCTAAATATGAAAATAGAAGTAATAGAAGCACTTAGGAGTGGTGAAAACTATTTTTTATGTGATTCAAAACCCAAAAGCAATTAAAAGAAGGTAGTAATGTATTGCATGGAAATAATACCACAGGCAATGTCAAAATACCCAGGAAAATGAGGGAAAGAGTTTGCAACTATAGATAAAGGTCTAGGAACTACTGATTTTTTAAAGAATCCCCCAAAATGTAAAAGATAAAGTTAATAGCCAGATAGAAAGAAAAAGGTATGTTGAACAGAGTGTTCAAAGAAAATTAAATACCAATGGCCCCTAAACATATGAAATACACTCAGTTCCCAATGAAATTAAACTACAATGAGATATCTGGATGTCAAAATTCCAGAAGTTTTGGTATATCTTTGCTGGCAAAGATTTGGGCAAAGAATCACACTCAGCTATTCCATATCTGTAGGATTCACCCAACCGTGTATCAGAAATATGGGAAAAAGAGTTGCATCTGTTCTGAACATGTGCAGACTTTGTTCCTGCAAGTGTTCCCTGAAGAATGCAGTATAACAATTTATATCGTGATGGCATTGTATTAGGTACAACTAATCTAGAAGTGACTAAAGAATACAGAGAGATGTTGTTTAGGTTTCATGCAAAATGCTAACCATTTTATATAAAGAATTTGATGGTCTGTGGATTTTGGTATTTGTGGGTGTCCTAGCCAATTCCCCATGAATACTGAGGGATGACTGTCCTCTTAAACATTGACCATGAGTTCAGGTGCTCTAGTGGCGTGTAATAGTTGTTTCAGGGTGTTGTGTTTAGGAGCAGGAACATTATGACTATCTCGGCCTTATTTCCTGGTAGCCTTGTTGACCTTGCACAAGTTTCTTGTCTTCACTATGTTATGTGAGATTGCAGGAAATCACCGGGTTGATCTTAAGCAGGAGGACAGAACCATCTTCATTCACCAGCTGGTGGGACCAAGGGGGCAGGCTGCATGTCTATACTCTTCGACCCCCTCCAGGGGTTAGAGTATACCTTTTATACCACAAGTAAAGCATGTCAGTACATTAATCATAAGTGGCTGTTGCTGTGATTCAAAACTGCAAACAAACATCATGAGATCTAGAATCATAAGCAGAAAGGGAAGTTGTCGCTGGCTCTTTGCAGTACCAAATCTGCGGATATTTGTCACTGCCTGCAGCAACAATTTGTATGGGTCTTATGGGTGGTGGACTGAAAACTGAGCTACTTCTATCTTTGAGCTGCTTCCTTGCTTGCTTGTTTGTTGAGGATAGAGAAAATGAGGCTTACTTGCTTTGAGAGGAGAGAGAGAGGCTTTGCTTAAGAGAGAGAGACTACACTTTCAGAGATATCTATATCTTCTTAGTTTTTCTGTTGCTTCTTAAAGGTGTGTCCTGCATCCTGTGAACTAAGGGTGCGTCTACCTAAGGTGCTTTAGTGATGTGTCCCGCCTACTACGATCTGCCTATCTGTGATCTGCAACCTAAAGGTGTGTTCTCAGTTCTTCCGCTCTGCGATCTGCCTTCTGCCGCTGCCCCTACTCGCTGCTTCTATCTGCTTGCTGCTGCCCTGCTTGCTGCTTCTTCTTCTTCCTTTCTGCTAGTGGCTTCTCTTCGCTTCTTTCTGCTAGCTGCTGCTTTCACTGTCACCCCTCTTTCTGCTTGCCGCTTCTTTCTGGTAGCTGCTGCTGCCCTTTCTGTCGCCTCTACTACAGCCTGCTTATATCACCTCCAGGAGGTGGAGAGCAGGGCCCCGCCTCTTATGCAAGATTAAGCAAGACGCTAGATGTCTGAGCAGGCACGATTAGGAGTGCTCGAGAACACATGCGCATGCATTGTGTGCATGGACGAAAAATCACCTGAGTGTGCTTATGTCAATTGACCTCCTCGCTGCCGATATGATCAGGTGCCGTTCTGGCACCGTCTGCATGGCACAGCCCCCAACAGGAAGTGGGTCAAAAGGACCCTAGTTGAGTACAAATTAAAGAATGGTACTAATGTCTAGACATTCATTCTCTGACAGGGTACATTGTCCAAGAAAAATGGGAACCAAAAAGAGAACAATTTTACATTGTATAAGAACAGAAACATTTGTGTTTCTAAGCAAGGTGTGCTAAGCAGGATCAGGATGGCAGAGGCAGAGTTTTTCTCATGGGAGAAGCATTTCTTATAAGACATGTGGAGTCCCAGGGTAAAATGGAGTCTGTTTGGTTATTGCCCTTATAGCTTGGCCCATGACATCTAAGTTTTGGTCTTTTCATCAGTAAAATGGGGATCAGAAAAAAATTTATCTTGAGTGAGTGCTATGACACTTCATTGTATCATCTTTATTATTATTTTAATGTTAAAAGATGTAAGTGTCTAGGGATTAGGAAACGTTAGAGTCAGCCATTCAGCTGCAGTATGAAGGAGCAGAATTATATTTTGAGTGTAAAACCTGGCATTTGCAAATCAGTGCCGTTTGCATGTGTAAGTTGTTGGGTTTGGTGAAATCAGAGCACAAACACTGGGCCTGTCTATTGAGTTGCTTGTAGTAGGACCTCCAAAGAGCTTTTCTTAAAAACCATAAATGCACCTGATAGCAATACCCTGCAGGAGTAGGTGGTGAGGAACTGGACAGAAGAGGAGGATGATGGAACAGCTACACAGTAGGGACCAGAGACTTTCTCAGAGATCCAGCTTCAGATTTATTTCTATTACAGGTCACGTATTTTCCTGTTCTCTAAGTGAACGTTTAGTGGCATTTCTGTTCTTAGAAACCAAAATATTCATTCTAGTTGCAGCTGATCCCCATCCTAGATGATTTTAAAGCCCTGCTGTTCAAAGTCAGTGGGCAGAAAGGACCAACTTCATCAGAGCCTAATAGAAATTCATAATATCCAACCACACCCCAAGCCGCCTTACCTACAATCTTCATGTAAAAAGCATCTTCAGGAGGTTCCTATGCACATTAAAATAAGGGAGGTACTTTTTTTTTTTTTTTTTTTTTTTTTGTCAGAACTTGTAATAAAATTATCTGGGGCATGAGGGATGAGGTAGGAACAGAGATGTGCTAAATCCTGTGCAACATTGTGCCACTTAATATCTTAAATTTAGGAGATAAGTTCTAATATACATGTTTTACAGAGAAGAAAACAGAACAAGGGAAGGTTTTTTTTAATCCCCCTAAAATAGAATGGCATTATAGAATTAAGAAATTATGAAGAACTCGAGATGTGGCTCAGTGGGAGAGCACTTGCCTGGCATGTGTGAAGTTCTGGGTTCACTTCTCAGCACTGCACATAAATTAATTAATTAAAGCTCCATTGACAATTAAAATATATAAAAAATTAGGAGATGGCCATCAAATGTTTCTTTCATAATAAGGGTTAAATTTTTTTTGGCGTATACCCTTTGATATAAACAATTGCTTTAAAATTTAAATAAATATGTTTTTGTATGCGATTTGCTAAAATTTTGTTGAGAATTTTTGCGTCGATGTTCATTAAGGATATTGGTCTGAAATTTCTTTCCTTGATGAGTCTCTGTCTGGTTTAGGTATCAGTGTGATATTGGCTTCATAGAATGAGTTTGGGAGCCTTTACGCCATGTACAAACAGAGAAACAACATGTATCCCATTTGTTTACAATAAAAAAAAAATAAAATAAAATTTAAATAAAAATTAACCTTTGAGAAAGACTTCATCTTTTCTGCTAACCCATTGGTTAAGTCTTTAGCAAAATGATTCCAACTGGAGTTGCATTCTGAGATTAAAAAGAAAATGACTTATTTATCAGTGACTGCTAGTTTAGAAGTAACAGTTGATGTCTTTTTATATCATGTGGAAATTCATATGAATTTATTCTGCATTTGCCTTATGAAGTCTAAGGGAGTCTCTGGAATGTGCTGTGGTTTGTTCCTGTAGATCTTATTACTAGCCATGGGTGCTTTTTCCTTTAGGTTGGTTTCTGTTAAGTTTTTTGATGTTTCTCCTCAGAGCACATCTTGTGGGAGAGGTAGAAAAGTTAGAATTCCTTTCTTTCATTGACTTCTAAATGAGGGTTAATGTGTTGCTCTTTTGTTACAAATTATGAATGAACTTTTCTGGATTATGGCTTTGTGCAATTAGCTCTTAGCAGTTTTGCCAGATGTGAGGTAAAGGCATGATCACTTCAATAGCATTATAGCTCTTGAGCATTACTGGGGACCTTGAGCACATTTCTTGCCAGAAGCAAATCAGCTAACATTTTTGGTTGGTTCAGGAGTGCATCTTAAGTGAAGCAGATGAGTTTTGCAGATTGACTCTGTTAAACAATTTTGACTAAAGAAAACAAGCCCTGTGTAGAATGATGGTTTAATGATTTGCAAGAGTAACATACTCAGACTACTTTGTTGTAACTGTGTTGCAGTCTATGTGAAGCCGGGTTTTTTTGTTTGTTTGTTTGTTTGTTTTTTAGTTTCCTTTGTATCTTTTTCTTTTCTTTTTAATTTTTGCTACAAGGGATTGAATCCAGGGGCACTCAACCACTGAGTTGGGTTTGGTGAAATCAGAGCACAAAAACTGTTCACATCCCCAGCCCTTTTTTGTATTTAATTTAGAGACAGGGTCCCAATGAATTACTTAGGGCTTCCCTAAATTGCTGAGGCTGGCTTTCAACTCATGATTCTCCTGTCTCAGGCTCCCAAACTTATCTTAAGTCCTTTTTTTGGCTTTTGCTGGAAAACTGCCTACTTCATTTTATTTTATTTTATTTTTCCCTTATGCTTTCTAAAGTGGGTTCTAAGCCTTGTGCACTAGTTTCAGGACTAACCTAGGAATAATTCCACATAGCCTGTTGCAGTAGACAGACACTTAAGTGTCTCAAGGAGATTTCTGTTTACCCAAAATACAACAAATTAAGTGAAGCAACTTGAGCTCCATTTGATGGTTGGCATCAGTTTCTTGATCCATAGTGACGTTATCTATAATAAAAGAAATACTGAAGTGCTAACTCTTTGTACATCCATGTAGTAAAACAACAGATCAGTTTAATGTATGTGTGAGAGTGTGGATCAGCCATCTTTTCTATCAAGGCCTATAGCAAATATTTTACAGTTTGTGGACCATACCATCTTTGTCTCAACAGCTCAACTCTGACCCTGTAGGGCAAAAGCATCAATAAAAATGTTACACAAATGAATGGGCAGAGCTGTGTTACAATAAAAATCTGCTTATAGACCCTGAAATGCTAACTTTATATAGTTCTGGACACATCATGGATATTCTTTTCAACCATTTAGGAATATGAAGACATTCTTAGACTGCAGGATGCACAAAGTTTGCTGAACCCTGTTACATTTTGCTTACCCCAAGTGCTGCATATACATCTCCATATTATGTCTCTAGGATTTGATAGTCATATTCTTAGCATCAACAATATTCTTGGTTTGAATTATTTTGATTTTTCAAAATTCTTAAGATATCAGTTGGGAGGCAGAACACGTTATTTCTGGGTAAGGACTTTGAGTCAGATTCCACATTCCAGCTGTGTGTGATTTAACTTGCCTCAGCCGCAGTTTACTTAGCTGTAAAATGGGTATAAGGTGATCAGCTTCCCCCTTTGGTCTCTACACACACACAAACACATGTGCACACACATGTTGATGAGGTAATTTTCAAAGCAGAAGCTAGTAGAGATAATATTAGTTTTCAGACTTCCACTCACACTTTTATTCCCTCTGGTTGGCAATTTTTTTTTTTTTTATTGTAAACAAATGGGATACATGTTGTTTCTCTGTTTGTACATGGCGTAAAGGCATACCATTTGTGTAATCATAAATTTACATAGAGTAATGTTGTTTGATTCATTCTGTTATTTTTTCCCTTCCCCCCACCCCTCCCACCCCTCTTTACCCTCTATACAGTACTTCCTTCCTCCATACTTGCCCCCCTCCCTAACCCTAACTCTAACCCTAACACTAACCCTTCCCTCCCCCCCATTATGTGTCATCCTCCACTTATTAACGATATCATTCATCCTTTGGCTTTTTGAGATTGGCTTATCTCACTTAGCATGATATTCTCCAATTTCATCCATTTTGGTTGGCAATTTTATGGGACACATTTGTTCAGCTTTAAGGGAAATTATCTGAAAAAAATGACAAGTCAGTACATTTCATTTTAAAGAAACACCATCTATTAATTATTTTCCAATATCCCCTTGTGCGTGCATGTGCATGTGTGTGTGTGTGAGCACATGCATTGCACTAAGAAGTGGTATTATGAATTAACACCTTAAATGTACTGTGATGGGCTGGGGAGATAGCTCAGTTGGTAGAGTGCTTGCTTTGCATGCACAAGGCCCTGCATTCAATCCCCAGCACCGAAAAAAAAAAAAAAAAAAAAAAAAAAAAAAAAAAAAAAGAAAAAAGAAGTATTGTGACAATGAAGGTATTCTTCAGAAGTAGTTTTTATTCAGTGAAATGGAGGCCAGCCTCTCTTGGCTTTCTGTTTCTAGGCATTTAAATCCAACTTGATGATGATAAAGTTCAGTTTTTAAGAACATTTCTGTACTTGAGAGGTTCTTAGCATAAATAAGCAAAGTAATTTACAAGTGACAGTGGTTTTAAGTGTTTTTTGGCTAGGAATGATAAACACTCCATTTATGGTAATAAACAGTTTGAAATGATCAGTTATACAATTTCACAATAACATTTTAGCAAAAAGGGTTTTAAATGTAATTATTACAAATTAGCATAATTAAGCAGTAAAATTACTGTAAGTTGTTCATGTAATTAAACCTAAAAATTGAACTTGTGGAGAAAATTAAAGTGTTTGTTCCTTTTCATGATTTTGCTTCAAATATGTGTTTTAATTGAGAGTGACAAGAGAAGAAAAATACATGAATGTAGGTTTTGACTTACATCCTCCAGGATGGTTGAAAGAAACTTGGGACTGATGCAGACACAATTAACTTGCACTTTGCTCTAGAATAATAATGTTGACTTTTTAAAACTTCATTTTCCCTGCCCATACTACTTTGAAGTCTGACTGAGTGAAGGAAGAAGACTGGTAAGAGGTTGATTGGGCCTGGGTTCTTTTTCCCATTGCTCCATATTGGCTATGACACCAAAACAATGTAGCTTTGTGGGGCCATAGGAATAACTGAGAAGCAACACTGAGAACAACTGGAAATATCCAGTTAGTGTTCAGTATGCATAAAACGAACAACAGTGTTGGTTCTATAGAGTAAACTTGTACTAGGATACTATAGTTACTTTAAACATGACTAATGGAAGTAAGTGAATGAGTTTTATGTTTAGCATCTAGTCTGTCATAATACTTGGAAGACATCAGGGAGTAAATATTTATTGAATGAATAAATACTATGCTGGGTATGGTGGAGGGAGTCGGAAGTTAAAGAAGATATTGGCCATATCACAAATAGAGAAAAAACTCTTTTTGCCAGTATCCATGTTATGAATTGTACCTTAACAAGGAGTTTGGAAACATAGTTTTCTGCATTTATCATCCTGTAGATGACATTAACTATAATCATTTTTTTTTGTTGTTGTTCAAGGGCTTTCAATAGCATAGCTAACTAGAAGAACTAAGTGCTTTTTTTTTTGTTTGTTTATTTGTTTTACTTTCTATCAGTGTCATGAAAATCTTTTAGAATAACTCATCAACATTTGTAATCTCCGTGGATATACAGTTTTCTCATAGTTAAGGAATTGATTTGCTTCAGAAATCACTTAGCAGGGGCAAGTTGAATTTTTAGTTCTTTGGGACTTCTATTCACTAAATTCCATGAACGGAAACATACAGGAAGGGAAAAAGGGGTGGAATCATAGACTAATTTAGGACTGAGAATACTAAATTCTAAAACTAGAAGAGGAAAAATAATCAGTAACTGATGTAAGTGATTAAGTAGTTAACTAAATGAAATGTGATTCTCTTCAGTTGAGCAGATTGTCTGCCTAATCAGTAGTCCTGCTTGACATAGTACAGTATAAGAAAATGTCCTTGAGAAGACTCATTCTTTTATTGTCATATATAAAAGCCACATTATCTGGTGAAGATATAGAGAAATATATGTTGATATGCTTGAGTAACCATGACATAGGAGAAATCCACAGTAATTTTATCTAGTGTACATCAAAATAAGGTAAATTTTAAAATTACAGAAAATTCTTGGGCCATTTTAAAATTGCCAAATTAAACCCAGATTTTTAATTGAGGAATATCATTTTGAACTCCTAGCAAGAGGCAGTCTTAATTTTATGATTGTGGATTTTAAAAATATATTACAAAGCTGCTGCTTCATGCTAGGATGTGTGGGAGCCTATTTTTGTCTTAGACCCTTATTTTTAACTTTGCATTTTTAGACTTTTAAAATCATATGAAACAATTTAAATTAAATATACATATGTAACAGCACATGAAACAAATATATGGCTTAATGGTTTATTAAAGGCAAACTCCCTTGTTTTGGTGACAAGATGATACAGTGACTTGCCAAGCACCCCAGAAGCCCTTGAAGGCAAGCAAACTGCAGTCTTAAATTTAAATCGAATTCTCAGTATGACAGTATAAAATTTCATATATACATACACCATGATATATTAGAAATGTGCATCATACATATATACACACATTTATACAGCACCATACATATGCACCATACACACATCTCATAAGTCTAATACATATATCTCATAGATTTAATGAAATATAAATATGATCTCCCTATATTTTTTCCTCTTTGTGCTGAAAATACATCGAAACAATGACCAATCTAGTAATAGCATTTCCCGTACCTGCATGGATGTCCCAAAATACTACTTTCCATACATTCATCTGATATCTTAGTTTTTATTGAAGCAAACATTATTGTGGCAAATGTTAGGTTTAGAAAATGTCAGAGGGACACTCTGCCTTTGTTAAGAACTGTCTGAATTTGATTTGCTTTACATGTTACAATTAAAACAACTTAGATCTAAGAGGTAGATGGTTTGCTGTCTAATTCTTCATATACCTCAAAGCAGCACTTGTAAATATCTGCATGGATCTTCTCTCATAACAAGCAGGTGGTTATATAATGCCTTGCTATTTCAGCAGTGTCCAGTCTCTGTTACCAACTTTCTTAATGTTGGACCATAGAACTTCAGTTCACGTGCTAGAACAGTGAAGCTATCTTGGTGGTTAAGAGTAATAATTCATTCAAGAGAATTCAACAGGGCTCTTTTAAGTTAGGAATGCACAAAACTACAAGAATGCTGAAGTTATTGAAACATGAGCAGAGAAGGTGGGAAGTTGATGGCACCATTAATGGGAAAGGATCCAATCAGGAGGCAGAAACCACAGTGATTTGAAAAGAAAGTTTAATAAAAACATTATTAACTATAACAGGTTATGTCACTTGAATGCTTTGCTAGTAGCTGGGTGGTAGGATCAAACAGAAGCAAATGCAGGTCCACTGAAGCCAGGAAGAAAAGGCCCTTCTTCTTGCACTATACCTCCAGTATTTTCTGTTGGCAGAGTTTAACACATCACTCCAAAGAAGGAATGCTTACCTCCAGTGATCACCTCTCCTAGCCAAAAGTAAGCATGAAGGATGGATTTGCAGCCAAGGGGCAACAGATTAGTAGCTGTTGAGTATATTCTTCATCTTTCCCATACATTAACAAGGTCTTTAAAACTTTCCAGTCAACTTACTTTAGTTTAAAATCACTCATCCTTAGACAAGATGCTAAACTAATGAATTTCTTGACTCAACTACAGTAAGATAATCACCGAGGAATGAATTTCACAAGTGGTAGTCCTGCAGCAATTCTTAGCACTAATTTAAGTCTCTCGTGGTTTAAATAATATGCATGGGATTACTTACTAGAATATTTCACAGACTACATTAATGGTAAGCAGCAAGAGAAAGGAAAAATCATTAGGGTTGCTGATAATAGATGACAGGATTTGGAGTGATTGATTTGTTTATCTAGACACCTTAAGGTATTTAAGTCAGAGTTAAAGTAGCATTTTTGTTGTAAATCCATTACTGTCTTTGATAATATAGTGAAGTTACTAGGGAGGAATTAATTGGGTAATAAATTCTAGATTCTGGCCTTTATTTCCCAATCAGAACATTTTGTTAGATATGTGTTCTTTTTATTCTGTGGGCACAGTATTGGGAAGTCAAGTTATTCTTTAATACCAATTCTAAGTACTTTTATTTCAGCATAGAACTGAGATCATCATAAAACTGATCTATTCTTTCCAAAGAGAACACTAATCTACATCCCAGAAATAAGAAAACATTTATGTAGAGTGAATTCTTATAAATTTAATTCATAATTTTGTAAAGTACTTACCTTATGAACAGCTCCTGTCAGTGCAGGTCTTATGATATCATGTCTCTGCCACAGTAAGTATATACAAAAACCTTGAAGTCAATAGGGTTAGTATCTTTTATTTCTGCTTTCAGAAATAATCACACAACAAAGGTTTGCATATCTAGTGCTGAATATAAACACAGATAAGAGGGCATGATATCTTCTTAAGAGGAAAGTACTATTTTGTCAGGATTCAAGCTTAAAAATGTGAAACATCTGTGAAAATCTATGAAAGCCTTATAGATCATTGTCCTCATTTTATTGCTGTGTTCAAGTTTAAGCACATGGAAGGCTGTTGCAAGTTAGTTATGTGTGCATTTCTCTTTTCCTTGGAGGAGGAGTCTCTTATAAGATAGTAGGCATAGGCTTCTTGGTAGCTGGCATGTGCATAATGGTGCTGGCCTCAGAGAAACCATCCAGTTCAGAGGCCCTCAGTTGTGACTTCTCCTGATACCTGCCCTGGTAGTCAACGTAGGTGCTCAAATGATACCGAGAAAAGATGGGCGCATGACATGCCAGTGTAAAACAGATGATTTTGGAAGAACTGTAAGTTGGGTTGTAAGCTAACAAGTATGGAGGGTTGTGATCTTTGGTTTCGCTGTTAAAGGATAGTAAAGCATTACTCGACCTACACTATCTGAAACATAATAAGAGGAAGTAAATAGTGAAAGTATATGAGAATTCTTTTGTTATTTGTGCAAGTGCTCTCCTGGGGCTTAGCTATGGGAATACAGAGAAGATTCCAGGACTTTTGTCCTTAGACTTGTAGTTAATAAAAGAGGACAAGATACATACACAAGTAATGGAAAACAGGCAACACATCTCTAAATAGATTTAACAGATTCCTCCCACTGAAATGCATAAGGTTGTGATTATAAGAGTACTCCCTACCAATACCCAGAGTTAATCCATTCTTTTGTGTAGTTTTAATAAGATAAATTATCTAATTTTAAGTATATGATATAAAAATAGCAAATATGGATAAGAGCTTCTACAGGCAGCATAGTGAATTAGAATGAAAAATGATGGTTGAATTCAAGGCAGTATCTAGGAAATTTTATAAAGAAATTGAAAAGCCTGGCAATATACTGTCATTTAATATAGAGAAACTGGCCCTTTGTGTCCTGAAGGTATCTCTGTATTATAATCAAGAGTAACTATTGCCTTTCACAATGATAATTCAGCAGTAAGAAAGGTTTAAAATATATATATATATATATAAATTTTTTTGCTTCATTCCTTTAATTCCACATGTGCTAGTTCTGCCAAAATCCTTGGCATTTTCTTAAAAAGCCATTTAAGAAATATTCTATTAAAATTGGTAAGTTAAATGAGCCTTTTTTCTTTAAATCAAATTATCAGCAATTCAAAAATTATCAGCCATTTGCACAGGATTTTTGAGAACAGATGTTTAATTATATTAAGAATATTATTCATGAAAGCAAAAAGATAACCATAATACAGTCTATTCTCATGGTTATAAAATGCCAACTGATGTTTTTCAGCAGTTGTGAATGTGTATTTCAAATCATGGTTTATAGATATGCCTAGTTTCATTTCATAAGAAGTCATTTTAATACAAATCCACCAGTTTGCCCTTGTAGAGAAACACCAGTTTTGCTGATATTGTGACTGGGATATGGGGAAAGGAAACTATATGGGGATTATATGTCTTTAGGGACATGTTGACTTTCCCAAACTAGGGTTCAGGTCCAGAACCGTCTTCTGGGACTAAGGAAGCAGAGAATAGTGCGCTGTCTGGGGATGAGTGACCACAGTGGATTGCCCAAAGCGTAGCTGTCATTTTAAGCAGAAGTCGTAGTAGTGTGAGCCATTAAGAAAGACAGAAGGGTGGGAGGCCAAACCTAGAGATCCTAAGAACAGGAATTCTCACTTTATTAAGTATCCTCCACCCCACCCCAAGCAAATTCTGAGTCTAAAATATGTATTAGAAAAACTAGGGCTGAGTGTGTCACTTTGATTATTTAAAAAAAAAAGTTCTGATAGTTTGAGCTGCATAAAACTTAGTTTGCAAAACACTCATTTGCTTAATGAAATCATTAAAATTTTGAGCTGAATGTGTAGTTTCTGATGTCTCAGAAAGTGTTCAGCTGAAAATACTTGTGACCTCAGAGGCAAGAGCTGCCAAGCCACAAGCTCACCATCTAGTGGTAAAAGGCCACTGTGATTATGGTTTGTGTCACATTGTCACATGTGATTGATAGAAAACACCATAGAAAATGAAAAACTCTATGTCCCACTGACTGCAGTATAACATGTCTCAGTCCCTAAAATGGGATTCCATAATAACAGACCACTCTCTCCCTTGTTCTTCCTCTTACAACTACAAGGTGAGAATTAGGGAGGTTTTCTTCTTGTTCCTGCCTTGAAAGGGAAGAAGTGAGTCTTCCTGAACTGTAATTGCCCTTTAAAAACCAAATACTGACCATATTTACCTTTTCTCCACCCACTTAAAATTTCACATTTTTTAAAAGTGTCAGGTGTATTTGTATGATAGTTATTAGCTGTGCTTCTGGAGTTTGGCTTGTTGAGTTCAGTGGTGTAGTATTTGGTGGTGTTTTTTTTTTTTTTTTTTTTGAGGGGGTAGTTTATATATGTTGGAACAGCATTAACAAGGGGAAGAAGGAGGAAGCAAAAAGGCCCATTTTCTTATCACACCGAAACAGGCACACAGTGATAACAAATGTGTTGAGGATTTTTTTTTTTTTTTAAGTAATTCAGTTATTTTTAGAAAATTTAAAAATAAAATGACCTTAAAGGTAAATAAGAAAAATCACTCCAAAACTGATTATTGGTATGATTACAAATAATGATTGTGTTATACACATCCTTAATAGGTCTTTTGGGCAAAAAAATGTGCCTGTAAAATTGGATTGTGCTCTACATTCTATTTTTTATGCTTTAACAGTTGCCCTTAGTTATTCAGCAGTGTCATTTTTAAAAATTTTTAGTTGTAGATGGACACAATACCTTTATTTTATTTATGTGGTGCTAAGGATGGAAACCAGTGCCTCACATGTGCCAGGCAAGTGCTCCACCACTGGAGCCACAACCCCAGCCCAGCAGTGTCATTTTAAAGACTGTATATTACTCCAGTGTATTTCATGTATAAACCATGTAGGCTTTTAGATTGTTGAAAAGTTTAACACATACTTAAGAAAATTTAAGAACTACAAGTCTATGTGCCACTCATTACTCCAGGTCCCTGGAGATGATGAGAGAATGATCCTGAGGCAGGAGGAGCATATGTTTTGATGAAAGTGCTGGAGAGTAAGCAGCCACCATGGGTATGGAAAAGATGACTGTAGGTTGAGATTGTAATGGTGCACCTACACCTGGGGTGTACGGGGGCATGTGTGTGCATGTCTGCTTTACATGAGGAAGTCATGGAAGATGTTTTGTTTTGGTTAAGATCCAGTGAGTGAGACTGATGAGCCACTACTGAAGACTTGGGGTGTAGAACACTTGAGGCAGAGGGAACAGGAAGTTCAAAGGCCCTGAGGCAGGAAAGGGTTCGATGTGGAAAAGGAAGACCTTTCTCCAGAAAGAGGAAGACCTTGCAGTCACGGATCACAGATGGTATTTCTTTTCCCTTATTGAAAATAAACTAGATGTGTTTCAGTTTTTAAAAAGCTAGGCTTTTTTTTTTTTTTTCCTTTTCATTTATGGGTAATTGTAGGCATTTTTCTCATTTTCAGGGTGTAGATTCCTCAATGGAAATGTGGAAGCTCTCACTCTACTTATTCAGATTCTTTTTGTTAGGTTCCTCAGGAATTTTTTTGAAGATAGATTATGTACCTGGGAAACTTTTCAGATGATGAAAAGGTTTTTCTGTTGTGAGAGATTTTCTAAAAAATTGTAGTTATTTATATGTTGATTTTTATCTTTGAATTTTACTCCAGTCATATGAATCTTAACAGGTTTTTGAAAAAGTAAGTCTTTTGGGAGTATTCAGTTACATGATTTCCAGTAAAGATGATTTAAATTTTTTTCCCTTTGCTCCATATACCTCTTTTGGTTAGCATATCCTTTGCATTGAGTGAAAACTCAGCTTCTAATTTAATAGTGGTAAAAAATAATAGGTATCCTTATCTTTTTTCTGATCTAACAGGACATAAAATACTTTATTAACTATTATGTTGGAGGTGCTTGCTGAATATACCATGATAAATGAAGGTCCTTAAATGCTGTTCCTGAAGGTTTTTAAATATTCTTCCTCCCTAATATATTTTGTTAAGAAACCCTGATGAATTACTTAGGTCAAATCTTTTCAAGATATTTATTGATATGATCACTTGGCTATAGTCCTTTAATTTGTTAATAGAATAGGTTTCTTTACAACATCTTTTCTGTGTGGTACACCATCTTAGTATAAACCCCAGTGGGAATTTTGCAGAATTTTTGTAGCAATCGTCATAACTAACTTTGGCATGCAATGTTGTCCTTGTCTGGTTTTGATTACTGGGTTATCTGAGTCTCACAGTTGAATATTCATTCTCTATCAGCCTTTTCTATGTATGCCTATTTATTTTCATTGGAGTGAATCCCACTATTGAAAATGTGATCTGTAGATAGTGCCATTATCATTTGAAAACTTACAACAAGTATTGTCTCTAAGGCCACATATTTTACCGACTATATGAGAATCTGCATTTAAAGAACTCCAAGGTGATTTACATGAGTTTGAATTTAAAATCTCTGCTCTGGAATTTAATTAGTTTTGATAAAGGTTTTATGAGTTTTTCCCCCAAATCATATCATCTGTTTGTAAAGTAAAAATTTCCAATAATTTATTTTGACAAATTGTTTTGAACACTTTGTGCTTTTGAGAATTCTGAGACGTGAGTTAATTTTCTGACACAACTCTAAATTTTTCAGTTCTTCTAGAGAATACTGGTATTGTGAACCAATATAGGCGTAGGCAGGAATATAACTAGTATGATTGTGGCTCTGAACTATATGTTTTCCTTATTTTAAAGGCATAATGTATTCCAGGCACTCAACTAAACAGTAAGGAGTCAAATAATCTCTTGCCTGTAAATGTCACTTGGCGAATGGCATTTTTGGAGTGCCATTTGCATGTGATATTGTTCACTTCCAGGATGACTGAGTGGTAGGAGTTGCACATCACTTTTCTGAGAAGCTGGAGGACATTCTTTCTAAAGTCACAGCTTGTTCAGTGGCTGAACCAGGAGGTTTTGAACAAATTCTGAGAGAAAGCCAAAAGTTGAACATTCTTAAAAGTTTTAACTAGTATGTATTATCTCATTTGAGAGCTTATATTAGTAGCATTTTAATCTGTTCAGACTGTTTTTGACTCATATGGATATTTGATTCCATTTAAATTATTCAAGTTAATTATATATTATGTATTTATTTGTCATAATTATACTTAATAGAGTGTACTTCTTCCTTAATGTAGAAAAAAAGAATAATACTGCATTTGTATTCTGTTTGTTGCATTATTTGGTCACCACGTTTTTAGGTCATATTTTCATGTAAATTGGCAACATCTCAGAGCTGGTGATTAAAGGGAATAGTAACATTCTTGAATGGTAGAAAGATTACACTCTTGAGTCTATTTAGGTTTTGTTTGTAAAGCAATTTCTGGTTTATTTATCCTGTGATTTGGTGCAAGTGTGACAGTTTTTTCACAATGAGTCCATTTCTCCAAGTGTGAGGCATCCCTGAACAGATGGTTGGACATGTCCTCCCTGTCGTGAAGATAAGGCTGACTTCATGGCGGGGGCACCTCACTGTCCAAGGTAACTGTGTGACAAGTGCCTCCCATATGGGGAGATTTCTTCCCCTCTCTACTCTGGAGTTTGGAAAAATGGAGCAGGAGATCAGGCAAATTTGCTCAAATACTTTCTATGAGCTCAGGAAACTTCAGACTGACTTTCCTTTCATAGAGTAGCCCCTACATTTTCATTCTGGAACAAACGCTTGATAAAGTAGAGTTTATAATAAAACAATTCTCTCTAGAACTCCAGAGCAATTGAATCTATCATTTCAGGCAATGGTAGAATTTCTTCTAGCAATTTCAATGAGCGACCCTCATTAAGTCTTTTGTTAGAAAGAGTCTTCTGTAATATTTATTATATAGTAAGAGTAAAATTAAAACGAGCTTTGTGAAGACTGAACCTCAGGTTGGCTTGGCTGTATTTGAGATGGTATAGGGTATCTACCTACGGTGATGCAGACATGGGAGCTATAACATATATCCACTGGAGAGTGTTAATAAAGAGCTAACAACGTTTCAGCTGATACTTCACACCATTGAATATATCTGTATGCTTATTTCAACTCTTCTTCAGAAGAGAAGTATTTTATCAGGAGCCAGGGCTGGGTGAGCTGAAACCCTGATTAAGAATTTATGATTGTGTCAAGGGAGATGATATGCTTGGGAAGCTCCTGCTGTCTTTTTCTCTCCTATTTATTGTTCTCAATGGTGAGAATACCCTTATTTTAAAGATTTAGGGAAAGAAAGAGAAACTCCATTAATTAGAGCTTTGTCATGGTGTGAGTGCTTTTATAGACATTTTAAAAGATAATATAATGATGAATATTTCATATCAAAGCTTTAGAAAAATAACGTTCATGCCAGGTGCAACGGCAAACACCTGTAATCCCAGGGACTCAAGTGACTGAGGCATGAGGATCACAAGTTCTAGGTTGGCCTCAGTAACTTACTGAGGTCCTAAGCAACTTAAGACTCTGTCTCAAAATTAAAAAGGACTGATGATGAAGCTCGATGGTAAAGTGCTCCTAGGTTCAATCCCCAGTATCAAAAAAAAGAATAATGTTCATAGATAGGGGTTGGAGGCCTGTACCAAGGAGTTTTAATCAATGGAATTAGAAAGGAAAATGAGAGACAACTTGTGAAATCGTATCAACCTTTTTTCTTTACAAGAAAAACAGAAATTCCACTGTTTGAAAGACCACTAAGTCCAATTTAGTTGAAACCCATCATGCCATACTTGGAAACCCTTTTTGAAATCTAAGTGCTCTTATTTTTTGTTTGTTTGTTTAAGTGTTAGCATCCTACTTCATTCAGACTGTAATGAAAAATTGCCATGAACTGATTGGCTCATTGACAACAGAAATTTATTTCTAACAGCTCTAGAGCTTCAGAAGTCCAAGGTTAAACCTAGCAGATTTGGCATTTGGTGAGGTTGCAATTCCTGCTTCATAGACAGCTATCTTTTTGTTGACTTCACATGGTTAAAGGGGCAAGATGTCTCTCTAGGGCTTCTTTTAAAAGGCCATCAGTCTTAGTCCTAAGAGTAGAGCCTCATCACCAAATCACTTCTCGAAGACCCACCTCCAAATATCATTACCTGGAAGATGAGGACTTTAAGATATGAATCTCTGGGGGTGAGGGAGCACAGATATTCAGATCATAACAGTTACTTTTTAATGGAATGTTTTCTGGGTGGGTTTTTTTTTTTTTCAAACATAGTATATTACCAGGGGATTGGCGATCTCCTCTGCTCACTAATGGGTGTGCGTCACAATACGTTTTGCTTGGTACCAGTTTATGGTTTGACTGGCAAACATTGAGTTTGCCTTTTGTTTTGAGATTCCCTTTTCATGTTCAGCAAAAGAAGGAAAAAGTGATATTGAAAAAGGAAAAAGGAATTGGTGTGTTGTTTGCTATTTGCATTAGCCACTTTATTTAGTTCTTTTAAAGCATTAAACATTAATAGAAATTGTATTTTCTTTACCAGTGATGATTTTGTAAAATAATTAGATGCATATAATTCAACTTATTTTAAACGGTTATGTAAATGACATAATCAAGCTAAAATGCATCTATTTATGATTAATCAAACTTTTTGGTAATTTATGATGCTTAGGCTTTTAGTTCTGAATAAATATTTAGGTGGCGGTTTGTAATTAGGCGGAGATCTTTTTTCTTTTAATTTAAAAATTTATTCTGAAATTGTGAAACTTATAGGGCTCTTTTGTAAATGTTACTTTATCCTGTGGTGCTTTGCTTAGAATTATTCAATCTCAATGAAATGTATCCATAGGGTTTAATCCTAATGCACTTGTTAATGACATTCTGTGTAGTCTTTCTCCAGATGTGTTTGAAAAGTGGTTGTTAATCTGGCAGCTGGTATATTGTTGTACTGGTCTGTCTCACAATGTGTTTGACTCTGATCCTTGCTCAGTTTGGGGGCAAACTCAAGATTTATCTCACACTGAGTCAAAATGACCCAAGAAAGATTATAGTGTTTGAGAGAAGAACTAAAAATAGCAGAGTTTAAGAATTTGTGTATGTCTCTGAAAAGAACCCCATCTCTTCCTAACAGTGGTTTCCCTTGTGTTTCTGTAATATAAAATCTGGAATATAAATTGTATGAAATATAAAATCCAAAATATAAATTTCTATGAAATATAAAATCTGAACTATAAATTAGACAATATTTGTTCAAATAAGGAAAAATCATTTCTTATATAGGACTGTGATGTCAAAATAAGAACTTCAGAATCCGAGCCTCATACGTTACAAATTGGTCTATTGTACTCTAACTCCACTGGCACAGTCTCATATAGTTTTTCCCCACTCTGATCAGTATTCAGATAGTTGGGTGACTGCCATTGATGGACCCGTACATGTGCTTTGGGCAAACCATATACTGAACAGGGTTAAAAATGAGTTGTATCTTTTCCCTTGTTTTTCTTATTTTGAATGCTACCATTTCCATGCTTATGGTTAATATTCCACAATCCTGTAGTGTTGCAAATTGATGGCTAAGAAGAAGGATAAAGATGGCTCTTCAGAGAGTGTGGCTCTGCGGAAGGCTTACATTTTATTACTGTGCGTCTTCAGGTGGTAGATCAATCAGGCAGCACCATTTGTGCATCACAGTATCTTGAAGCGCTGTCTTGAAATGAGTTTCAGACCCCGATGGTGTTCATGAGCTAGCATTTGAAGAATGAGGGATTTGAATACTAGATTTAGGCACTTTACTAAATAGTCTCATGTGGTTCAAGTTGGATGTTTTATTCATAAGAAGAGCTAGTTTGATCTTTATATGTCTTGCTATTTTAAGTCCTGTAGTTCCTGTGTTTTTCCACTTATTACTGTAGAGAGTCGACTGGCGAGAGGGAAGAGAGTTAGCATATTCTTGGGTTATAATAACGTTAATAAAACCCCATATGAGGCAAAACTCATCCATTCAAACAGTTTCTTGTTTTTCCTTTCTATTTTTAATCTACAACCTTATCTTTGCATACTTTGATACAGGGCCTTGTGTTTCTCACCTCAAAATAATTTTCCCAGTATTTCTTTTTTCTTTGAACATTTCAAATTTCTTATATTTCTTTCCCTTACTCTACATTTCTAGTTTGTTTTTCTAGGAAAAGGGGTAAGTGCTGTTTTGATTTCATTTTCTGTGTACTGCTTGTTCACGTCCATGGAGAGTACAGTTTCCATATGTAGAAAGCTAACTGTCTCTCTGCATGGCAAATCTTTCCCCACACGTTATTTTGTTTTCTAATTGGTGTTTTATGTTTTGGTTTTCATAAGCAAATTTTTGAAATTATTTGTTGAATTATCAGTGTTTTCTTTTTCACTCTTGAACTTAATCCCAAATAACTTTTGAAAGCATTTGCCAAATGTACATTTCATATTTAAGTACATGCAGAATGCAGATATATTTAGCTGTACGTTAGTTTCATATGACGTATTATTGCGATTATTAAGTTATCCTGGTTGGGGTAATATTTGTATCGATGTACTGTAGGTTTGGGAATTAAATATATCTTAGGGTTAGGCTGTGATGCTGGTTGTAAAGGGCTGAGTGTTTTGTATTCTTTAGCAGATATCCCCTGCAAAACCCCTTTCCTTTTGAGTCCTTTCTAAAGCAAGACAAAGAGAAGCAATTAAGTAGGAACTCTCACTACTAATGACTGGGCCTTTGGAGGAATGAACCAATTAGAGGCTAACCCTTCCTTAAAATCTACTGGCCCTGAGGGGATAGGCTGGTACAATCATACCCTGCCTTTCTGCAAATGAGAAAAGAGTTACAAAGGCACTCTGCCCTGATTATACTACTCTGGGTCACACTGTTAGGCATTCTGCAATCTTCTGGTCTAAATGATTCCTTGATAACCAAGATCTCTTCTGACATTCCTTCACTCCCCTACCTCCTACCTCCCTTGAGTAATCCATGCAGCTAAGTCAAGGAGGAAGAGCCATTACCATTGCCTCTGCAGTCTGGCACTTTCCATTACCAAGGACATATAGACCATAGCATCCTAAACCCTAGGATATAGAGTTAGAGATAAAGGGGGAGTTCTGCTTGCCCCTATGGAGTCAGCATCCATCAGAGCCAAGGTGTTCTGAGTGTCAAAAGCAAGGGTTGGCAATGGGGAAATGGTTTCTACTGCAAATGCAAGCTTTTCCTCCATCCTGGAGACTGGTTGAGGACTAAGCCCTAGAAGGACAAATCAATTAAGCCCAAACAAGCACAAAGGACAAAGCAGAGTCCTCTAACCTCTGGGAGGTCAGTTTTATTATATAAAGCTTTGCTTGAATCTAAACTTCATCATGGAAAGGTGGTTTCTGAAAGACTTCTTGTAAGTCTTGCCATATCTCAGTAAACTTAAGACCATGATGGGCAGAGCTGCAGTCCAAAAAAGAGGTTATTGATTTGTGACAGTGAGGGAGAAAACACATCAGATTAACCACTCATGAGGCTTCCCACGAAACCAAGGAAAGGAGAGTTATGATGGGACTTGTTGAGAAGGTGGAGTTTAGGTAAAATTCAAATGAAGCAACTGTTTCAAAGCAAGTGGTGTGGAAAGGGCTGAGCATCTCTGTGAAGTGGGCCAGGGCCCTGTTTCTTTGTATTCTACAAAGAAGAAAGTGCAGTGTCATGTCCAGGGGTCCCCGTTCCGAAGCCAGCACCTGGACTTTAAATCAAGGCTACTTCTCCACGTCAAAGGGATGTAGAGGCTTCAGGAAAATGTGGAGCAGTTCATTCTGACTACTGTACTCTCAGAGAGAAAAGTTTTTGTTCAGTTTCCCAGAAACAGAGGACTCAAAGGGGCTTACTTGGACACTTTATTGTCTTCGAGGAAAGTGTCTGTTCCTTATTACCTTTATAGCTGGCGTCATTGCATTTCCAACCTGATGAGTGGCCCACCTGTGTTTTGCTTGTTGAGTTAATTTTTACTTCTCAGCCTCCCATAGCTTGCTCTCGGTTTCACAGGGGGATATGCATGCCATCTAGTCCTTCAGTACTGTATGTTGGAACTCTTTCTAGTTGAACCAGGGGCGCATGGACTGAACTCCTTTCTAGTTGTTCTAAGCCGGTGGCTAGACCGTGGAAGGTATCTTGTGAGGATGAGGGGCCAGATGTTTGAGAGCTGCTTTGTTTCACTCCCTGAGTGAGGTGGATTTTTGTGAGTCAATAGCAATATTCTCTAGGCTGCCAGACCTGCTAATGCCAAGTATCCTGGAATGCAGGTACTGTCTTAGGTTTGAATTTATTCTCTTGTCTGGCCCCAGCCTCAGAATTGAGATGCTATGATACCTCATGCACTGTACAGTTAAGTTAATTACTAAGGTGAATATCACGTGGTTCTCATCCTGGAGTCCACTTCCTCTGGGGGGAAATGGAGCATCATTGCAGTATGATGTAGTCCATATTAGAGTTAAGGTAAATAAACTGGCTTAGGACAAAAACCCATTACCAACTGCCCATTACTAACCTTCCTTTGAATTTCAGCAAATCTGCAGTAATCTCTAATTTGAGTCTTGCACTGGAATATGTCTGGATAAGTCACTGAAAACTGAGAATGAAGTTGTAATTTACAGGGAGAGAGGTTCAGAATAAAAGCATCATCCAGAAAGTTTTGTAATTGATAAGTTAACTGGTTGGTAAGGCCATGGCTTCTTTGGCCCCAAAAAAGTAATGAGCACAAGTCCATGATACTTCTGTGCTGCTGTCGAATGGCATTAGGCATGAATCACTACATTTTCACCCCTCCCCCCTTTTTTGAGGTGGGGAGGCATCTTATAAAACCCTCTTGAGACCCTGAATATTCAGATATCTAGCCTTGAATCATTCAGGTGGTATAGTGGAGCAGCAGCTGTTCTTGATGCTCAAATTTCATTCTTGATTTGTTTCGCCCAAGAATAATGAGACAAAAAGGCCTCCAGTGGTGGTTTCCAAACAGCCCTGTGCATACTCTCAGGTATACATTTCTTAAATATTTAGCAAGGCCTAATAGGTCTCTGATGTGTTCTAGCAGTAGGGATGCAGCTGTGAGAAACGCAAAGAACTTGTTAAAATAGAACCTGATTTCTGGTGGGGAGAATGCTTAGGAATGGGAGGTTGGTGTCATAAGCTGACTTGGTTCCATATTTATCTGTTTCGAAATAAGACCTTTTTGGTTCAGCTCTCCTTTGAACTAGGGGGTGACCAAAACAAGGTTAAAAACCATGCTTATAGAAAAAATAACAGCGGTCTTGTGGTGCTTCATTGCCCTTTACTGAGTTCTTAAGAATGGAGAGAACTTGGAAAGCAGCACTTGCAATCCCATATTAAACACCCAAATTTGTAACATCAGTAAAAACATTTACATCTCAAAATTGGAAGACAAAATTATCCACAAAATTTGTGCCATATATTTATCTCACTAGTGGGTACTAGATACTGTTAAATCCATAAATATCAAAATTCTTGGTGAATTCTCACAAGTAAGCTTTCCTGAGGTTGACAAATACTAGTTAGAAGAGAGAAAAGAATGTCATTCCCTGTCCTCCAGCTGAACTTCTTTGTTGTATAAATCTACCAGTCCCCAAGTACACTGCTTGTCTGTGTCTGTAAATCATTTTGACTTTGCTTCAGACTATCTGATCAGTCTGTGCTGTCAGTGTCTTGATGGCTTAATCTCCCCTCTTCTGCTATTGGCATTCTAATGCATGTTATTAGCAGATCTGCCATTTTCCCTGGCCTCTCATCCACCTCCCCAATGGTGATAATTTGCCACTTACATGCTTTGTTAGGCATTGGCTATCAATATTGGAAATTTTAAGCCAAAGTTGGTCCACATGATTCCTTCTAAGAATTATACTTGGAATATCTGGATGCGATTTATTTCTCATCCTAGAACTTTCCTGCCTGACTCTTCTGATTCCAAAGGACCTACAGGCAGTTTCAAGGAGCTCTTGTGCTACATGGGATTTCGGGGAAGGGAAAAAGTGTGAGGCTTTCTTTAAATGGTTGGGGCTTGCTGAGAAATGAGGGTTGGAACCCCAGGATGAAGAGCCTCAAAGTGGCAGATTATAGAGGGAGACTGATCTTCAAGATCTGGAGACAGAGGTATGCAAGTGTGCTGGGTCTCCTTGGTCCACTTCCCACTAAATCCAACCAACCAAACAAAACCAAAACCAAGAGAGAGCTGAAAGGATGGACTAGGTTATCTACACTTGAGAAGTAAGGGGGCCTGAGAGCAACAAAGGCTTTCCCCTGCTGTCTTCTGCAGGGGCCTCATAAGTACCTAAAATATCATAGCTGCCCAGAGGTTATGAATCGCATTAGTAAATCATCAGCCAGATTGGGAGGTCAAATGTAGTGCTGTTCTGACAAAACCCTTGCTGAGGGAAAAGCAACCTAGATCATTAATGGACATCTCAGTTTCTCACAATGCAGGTCCAAGTGAGATTCAGATCCTTCAGGGTTCTGATTCTCAAGTTGGCCATTTGTCTGGGTTAGTAACAAGAACTAATGTTTGAGTACTTTCTCCTGAGATTCTCATCGAATTGGTCCTGGACAGTATAATAAATTTAAAAATCAAACAAAAAACTGTCCAAGTGAATCTAATGTGATGGCCATCTACGTAAGAAGACCAGGGAAAGAAAAAGAACAAATGTGAGGTAGGAGTGATGAGGAGACATTGGACATTTGAAAGAAAAATAAAAGTCAGCTAGAGAAGTTCACTTGTAGCCCCTAAAGGAACCTAAGTGTGATTCTTCACTTAATAATATAGTTCATGAATAAAAGGAAAAGGGAGTGGTTACTGCTGATTCCTGATTTACTGTCTGGCAGATCAAGGGCAAATATATCTCAAATCACAGAGCAAAAGTATGAAAGATGATTAAAAGAGAAATCCTGAGGGGCAGGGGGAGTAAGAACCTTAGAGAGTAGATCTCAGAGAGCTGAAATGAAAATAATTGGAGTTGAACAAGGTACAAAGGGCACAAACAGGAAAGGTGATAATTACATGAGAGGCAATATTCCTGACCTGCTAAAGAAAGATCTAGACCTGCAAATTCGAAGGACTTAGCAAGGTCTGGGCTCACTCGATGAGAAAAGACCCATGGCTAGACATATTGTAAAATTCTCAAGTTCTTTAATGACCTAGATGATTCTCCAGGGGTTGGGGGTGGGGTAAAGAACAAGGGGACATTGTCGTTTTCTTCTACAAGTCAGGAGGAGATGGAGTGCCTGTACATTATTGGGAGAAATGGATCACAATCTAAATTCTCCTTTTCCAACTTAGGTCATTTACCTGCTCTTATGGTTTAGATGTGGTATCCCCCAAAAGCTCATGTGTGAGGCAACGCAAGACGGTTTGGAGGAGACAAGATTGGGTGATAGCCTTAACCTAATCAGAAAAAATCAGTCCCTGGTGGGATTAACTGAGTGGTGGCTGGAGGAGGTGGTTCAATGGGGGGCATGGCTTTGGGGTATACATTTTGTATCTGGAGAGTGGAGTCTCTTTCTCTCTCTCTCTCTCTCTTTCTCTCTCTCTCTCTCTCTCTCTCTTTCTCTCTCTGCTTCCTAATCATCATGTGAGCTGCTTCCCTCTGCCACACTCTTCCCTTGTGATATTCTGTCTCACCTCCAACCCCAAAGAATGGAGCCTGCTGTCTGTGAGTTAAGACCTCTGAAGCCGTGAGCCCTTGAAAAAACTTTTCCTCCCCTAAAATTGTTCTGGTTAGGTCTTTAAGTCATGGTGGTGAAAAAGCTGACTAAAACACTTGCCTAGGCAGAAAAAAGGGGGTGAAGTGGGGTTGGTGATATGTAATAATTCAAGGAAGGTCATCCACATGTCCCGCCTAAGGGTCAATGCTGATCAAACTGTAAAGGAACCGAAATGAAGATATCAAGGTGGGAAAAGATGAAGAGGAAATAGCACAGTCAATCTCAGCGCATAGATGTTTAGGAATTAAACTTGGATGGATGGAGATACCTGTCTAGGGATTTGTAATTTCAGTATAAAATAAGAACATACTAACCTTCCCCAGGAAATCCAAAAGTAAGCTGTACATGCCTGCAGAAAGTTGAAGTGGTGTCCAAAAAGGAGAAAAATATTAGAAAAGACTGAGATTATTGGGGAGGGAGGGGGATGCATGAAGGGTGATAGTAGGAAAAAAACATTTTAATGGAAATTGCAATCTTGTTTTTAAAGAATGGAGACATCGAGCTATGATAACAGAGAAAAGGAGGTAACTACTAATGAAGAGAAAAGCAGAATTTCCAACTTAATGGGTAAGGGTTACTTAATTGGCCCCTCAAAAAAAAAAAAAAAAAAGCAAGAGCAATATAAACCACTAAACACAGAGCAAGATGAAAGGAATAAAACTAGTTGCAATAGTCATTATTTTAAATGTGAACAGATTGAATTACAAAATTGAAAGTCAGGTGTTGGACTGTTAGAGAAATAAATCTGTGCTCATTGTTTTGATAGTATGCTTAAAATACACTTATCAATTAAAATTATACTGGGGAATGGAAACTAAGTCAATAGAGCAATATTAATCATAGAATGTGAGAAGTAGAATAATAGAGCAATATTAAGTAAAAAAAAGACAATTTATTTAGAAGATGAGTTAAAAAATATGGGAGCCTCAAACAACATAGCAGCTAAAATATTTTTTAAAATGTTAAATAATGAGTATAATGAGATCCATGCACACCTAACTTTATTTTACAGCAGTACGTTTGGTACAAGCAAGTACCTTTTTAAAATCTATTGATGTGTGCTATAACTTCATTGGTCATTTCCCATGAAAGCTAAGTAAAATAGGAATACTAGGAAACTTAAAGCCAATCTTCAGAATACATATTTGCTACTAGTATTGTTTTAGTAACAACTGAGGTATCCAACTGCAATATATTTAACATTTCTTTGAAGATTTTACAAATAAAATAGTATAATAACAAAGCATTGCAAGAGGAGATTATACTTTTATCAACTGATGTTATTTTGTATCTAGAAAAGCAAAGGAGTCGAGTCAAAAAATAGAATTATGAGATTTTAAGTTCTAGATAGGTAAAAACACAAACCAGCTTTTCTTTATTCTGACATTAAACATCAGAAATGAAATACAGGGGTTGGGGGTATAGCTCTGTGGTAGAGTATTTGTCTAGCATGCTCAATGCCCTTGATTTGATCCCCAGCACTGCCAAAAAAAAAAAAAAAAAAAAAAGGGAAAAAGAAAGAAATGCAAATGTTTTAGTGATAAATTCAACAAGATAAGCAGAACTATGTGAATAAATCCAAAACTTCCTTGACATGAAATCATATCTGAATAAATGGATTCTTGTCCTTTGATTCTATAGCTTGAAAATATCAAGTCACCCAAAATATATTTACAGATTTAAAGCTTTTTAATTTCAGAGTCCAATTTTTTTAATTTGTTCTAATTGGTTATGCATGACAGTAGAATGTATATGACACATCATACATAAATGGAGTATAACTTCTCATTCTTCTGGTTGTACATGATGTAGAATCACACCATTTATGTAGTCATATATGCAATAGGGTAATAATATCCCATTCACTCTACTATCATTCCTACCCCCATACCCCCACTACTCCCTTCTCTCCCCTCTACCAAATCCAAAGTACCTCTATTCTTCCCTAACCCTGCCCTCATTGCAAATTAACACTCCCATATCGGAGAAAACATTTTCTTTTGGGGGATTGGCTTATTTTGCTTAGCCTAATACCGCCAGCTTCATCCATTTACCAGCAAGTGTCATTCTTCTTTAAGGCTGAGTAATATTCCACTGTGTATATATACTGCATTTTCTTTTCCCATTCATCTGTTGAAGGCCATCTAGGTTGATTTCATAGTTCAGCTAATTTTTGTGGAAGAATAAATGCTTGAGAGAAGAAAATTTATTGGGTGCAGGAAGATCGCCTACTCAAATCAGAGCAGTCTCTAAATAAAATATTGTAAATTCATTATGAACAACATAAGAAAAGCTGAATAGGTCAGTGAGAAAAAAAGTTTGATAATGATTTTTTTGTAGAAGAGTAACATGATGTAGGTGATAATTGATTAGGAAAGGATAGATCCTTCATGAATAGTGTTGACACAGTTGAAGGAAATGCATGTGAATTTTCTTATGTATTAGAAAAAAATGAAATACAAATGGATTAAGACAAAAATGAAAATCAAAACAAAAAACTGCCTAGAGGTAGGGGCTACAAATAGAAAAACTAAAGATGAAAATATTTGACTTTGTGAAAAAAATTTCAAGTGGCAGAGACTATTAAGTAGGTAGACAAGAAGATAACACATTCCCTGTAGATGTGGTTAAATGACAAAGTTTTTTTTATAGTCATTATATGGAAAACATCCTTACTAATAGACAAAAAAGGACAAGAGAAGAATGGGAAAGGAAATAAAAAGTTGAGAGAATAAACAGATCAATAAGCTTATGAAAAGATACAATAAGGAACAAAAAGTTTCCTTTGTATCCATCAGATTATTTTTAGCAAATTATTTTTTTGTTGTTGTCCGCTCTGAGCAGAATTTACTTTCCTGCCTTCTGGCTTGGAGTTGATTTTTGTGGTTTGTTTTATCCAATGGAATGTTGTTATGATGTGGGTAAAGGCTTAGAATGTGTTATATGATTGAGCATTGTCCCGAGAGCTGTAGATTTCCCACCATGAAAAGATTGTGTCTTGGTAGCATTGCTTCTTGTGCCTAGCCCAGAATGAGACCAGTGGAACAGTGACCCTGGTTGACCTGCAGCCTAAAGCCAGAGGCATCCTCCTTGAGGACTAGTGAGTGTGAAAACAAAGGCTTGTGTGCATTGAGATCCTGTGGTTGGTCCTTATGTAATAATAAATAATAATCATTGAATGATACAATTAATACAGGAAAAATACCCTTTTGTTGTTTTATAGATCTAAGAAATTATATACTCCCCTAACATTTTAGAAAAAAAAAAATCACACTTAAGAAAATACATACAAATGAAATAGAATCATAGGAACATAAGAAATAAAAGTTAATTTGATGAAATAGCAGAAAACACTGAAACTAATAAAACATTAAATTTATTTGTTCATTTTTTTAATAATAGAAACTATTTCACAAGGTTGCTGGAATTTTTTAAAGAGTATCAGTCTTTTTTTTTTAAAAAGTATCTTTATGTATTCATTTTTTTTTTTTTTTCTTTTTGCCACACACATGAGGAAAGTGCTGTATCACTGAGCTACAGTCCCAGCCCAAAACTTTAAATTTAATGTTCAGAGGAAGGTTGTGAAGTTTAGTGTAATTGTTAGGAAAGGATTTTCAAATTCAAGAGCTGTGCTAATTTAAAATCGAATTCCAGTAAATTTCAGGAATTTGGCAAGGAAGAGAATTCAAAACCATGTTCATAGTCATATTTCATTAGGGGAAAAGATCGTATATACTGTTAGTTCTAGATTGTGATAAGCAAATGAGGGGTTAAAATATGCTATTTTAAAGGTAACTGCTAGTTTAAAAAAAAAAAAAAAAAGGAAAAGCAATGCAATGTTAAAAAGTAGAGTTTCTCCCTCTGTAACTGAGAGTTTTTTTGTTTCCTAACCAGGGTGATGAATATGTTTCCTCCCCTTGGATTTGAGAAGAGTTGCTCTAGCCCCTATAAAAAAGATTGGTATTTCCTAACTCCAGGGTTTTTCAGCTGTGACACAAACCCGCTGTGTTTACATCACCTCATGAGCAACCTCAGATGGCTCCTACGGGACTTGGAGGCAGAGAGCCCATGTGGATATGAAGCAAATGCTGCTTTCTGTGTGGTGAATAATAACCTTGGTTATCTTTGACCCACGAGGCTCATGTCTTGTGCCTTCATCTATGAAATCATGGCAGGCTAATTCATTAGCTTGCAGAAGAGTAAAATCTCAATTCTTTTTGTGGGTATTGTGCTGTAATGGTTGCTAAATGTTTTTAATATTATTCCTGGATGAAAGCTGTAGTGTACCCACAATGAGAACAATTGTTACAAAACTTTATAATGCAAAACACTACAGAAATTGAATATATAAAATGAAAACTTCTAGTATTAGTTTATTTTGTATTTTAAAAAATTCATAGTTGAGAGACTAATACAGTTTTTAGAATTTAACATATCAAGTAGGCAAATACAAGTAATTTAGAAGATTTTTCTATAGTCCTCAAAAAGGTTGAGTATGTATTGAATAACACAATGTAGGTGTATGCACAGACCTGATATCATCTTATTTAAAAAGGTAATGTAAATTATTAAGTGCCCATGAAACAGTTAAAAACATTAAATGTATATTGTAGACCTCAAAGGAAAGTTCAGTAAATATTCTAGAGCAGAAATGATTGTCTTTATTTGCTTGCATAAATCCATTTCTACTAGAAATTTGGAACAACCAGAAATTATAGCCTAACAGAAATTAAACATTTTCCCAAATAATTTTGTGATCAATGATATTGAAAGTAAAATTGGGCTGCAGAGTTGATAAACATAAAATATACTCTTAAACTCTGTAGTAAAAGGTTATGATAAGTGAACTTTTATGAAGCAAAATGATCTCAAAACAAATGAACAAAGAATTCAAGGATAGAAACTAGAGAGGCTTAACTAAATTTTTCTTGGAATGATTCTGGTTCTCATTGCTAAATATAAGCCTGTGTTAACACATCATTCCATTTTTAGAAAAGGAAAAAATCTAACTCTTTACACTTTAAAGGAAATAAATTAGCTTAAGAGGACTTTTTTGTCAGTTAGTATGTTTCCAGAGTATATATATATTTGTTTTTGTAGTGAAGATTAGAATAAATTTCAGCAAAATAATTTCTGAACTTCAAAAATCAACTTTTAATAATTTAGTCTTTTAAAGATTAGTAGTCCATAGTTGCAGTCTTTATTTTTAAAATCTAAAAGGCTTAGAAGACGTTACTTCAGTGTCTTTGAACTATTTTTCTAGCTATTTCTCATTTTTTTACAACCCTTTAGTAAAAACTTTGACCTATAATACATAAAGTTTGCAGAAGATAGAAAACTTCACAGAAGGTACATTTATAATCTATCTAACATCACAACATACAGGATGAAGGAAAACTGAGTGCCAAACATCAGAGAGCAAAACTCGGAAGATCTAGCTTTCTTCATTCCTTTAAAATGGGAAAGAAGACTTAAGGAAAGTGTTACAAAAGAGCTGGATAAGACTCTCAACTACAATTAAGGAAAGGTAGTTTGCTACCAGTAGTGAAGAAGTTTTAAAGAAAGCATTTTGTATCCACCCTTCTTTAAAGCAATGACCCAAAAGGAATCCTTGCTCTTTGTACAACATACAGGATCGTGTAAACGTATAAAAGTGGCCACATGGAGGCCCTTCCTGAACTACTGGCTTGGGTGCTGAGTCTGCCTTTGGTGCAGAGGCAACCTCTTCATTCTTTTCTTACAGTGTCCAGTGCTAGGTATTAAAGTTATATATGTTTATCCTTCCCGGTAGCCTGGATAAGGTCTAGACATCTTCATTTTTATATGTCAGCAACTCAGTGCTGATCATTTAGTGCTGTAATTAATAGCACTAAGTAAATGAACATTGATTTTCTGAATCATTTATTTTATTAGGATTGATTTATTATAGGAGAGGCATTGCTTGTTCAAGTAGAGTAAACAAGCTTTAGGCTTTAGGCCAAATAGCCTTTCAGAAATACTCTTCCAGTATCCATATTCACCAGTATGATAGGAAAAGTGTCCATATCACTGTGTCCTTTATGGGTTTGTGCATGATAGTTCTAAAGTCTTTCATTTTAATCAACACGAATATTCTTACTGCTTTAGTGTGCTCTCTTTTTCAATCCTAGAGCAAATGGCTGTTTAAGAGTTTGCTAACACATATGAATTGTTCCTGCCTTCTCTCCTTCTTTAGTAAGTTCTAACTCTAATAAAGTGTTAAATTCTTACCCATTTTGTATGGTGTGGTTTTCTTCTAGTTTGTGTGGTTTTCCATTTTGACATATAAAATTTTTTTGTATTTAAAGATCATTGATTCTTTGTCATTTCCTTTGCCTGGAAATTCCTTCCCCCTCAAAACTCTGGGTTTTTACCTTTGTTTTCTTTTGGCTTTCTAAGGTTAATGTGTCTTGTCTAGGTGTTGAAGAGTCCATTGTAGTTACTGTATTTGCAGTAACTATTTACTGCATGTTCATTTGGGAAGAGGTGTTGTCTAGATTATCATCTAGAAACACATGATTTTTTTTTTCTCAATTTTTAAACTTTCCTTTAAAAGTTTCAATAATTTTTTTTCTTTATATGGAATCTGAGTTTTTTTTTTAACATTCATTTTGGATTGCTTTTGACAGAGGATTTTTATATTACATTAAGCATTTTTAAAAAGTATATAGGAAAGGTCTCTTTTGGCAAATTTTTGTATCCATTGAATTTATCAGACTCCCATATTTACCAATAGCTACTCAGTTAATTAATTCTGGTTTTCTAGATAGACAGCAATATATAAAAGTAAAGTGGCATTTTTATTCTGTTCTGGCTTTTAATGGGACTCATCAATTTTTCACCCATTAGGAATGTTACTTTTTATTGTTTTGAGATTTATCTTGTAATGATAGTCCCAAGATTTATTTATTTAATTAAAAACCTGAAATGGATATTGAATTTGACAAATATCTTCTTGGTGCTTATTAAAATGATTTTATATTTTCCAAAGTTTAACCTATTAAAGTCATGTATTACATTTGACCTAGTGTTGAAGGATAATTATTTTAATTTGCCATCGAAACTGTTCCTTTTTTCCCTTAACTATTTAGTATAACACATTTTTCTGAAGTTTTCATGGGTTACTCTCACTGAGATCTGCCACTGTCATTCATGTATAATGTTAGTGGTTTCACCTAGTCACTCTAACCTCGTTCTCACGTTTTCTCTTTCCTTCCCTCCTCCAAATCAAGATCAGCTCAAACCTGGTTGTACCGATAAATATGTGGTCTCTCTTCCCTGCCCACCTGCCCACTGTTCTTCGCTGTTCCCCATCCAGTTTGTTGGAATGGCCTTCTAAGCGGTCTCGCCGCCTGCTCTTCTTCCATCCTTCCTCTTCCGTCAGAATGATTTTCCCCTAAAGCGCAAATCAAAGCATGTCATTTCAATTTTTAATGCCAATTGGTGGTGTTCCTTTGCCTTCACTGTGAAATTGAAACTCTTTCACCAAGTCATTTCTGGCTTTGACTGCCTTCAGTCCCCAGAGTTGCCCTTGTTCCAGCCTGATTGTGTCACTTAGTTTCACAGAAACATGATACATGGTTCTCACAGGCTGGACTTACCTTCTGCCTGGCTGGCTTGGCTATTCCTGCAGTTTTCCTGGTTGACTCAGAATCTACTTCACCTTGAAACTGGTTCACAACTTGTGTGCAAGTTTGGGTTTCTCTTTTCTACTCCCGTTATATCCTTCCCATTTATATTCTACTTATTGTGCAGTGTTTTAATTAATTTTCTTCTTTCTTCACAGGGAACTTCTTGGGAACAAGAGTTGTGTACCTTGTTCTTTTTATTCCCTGTGCCTCCTAAATAATGAAAAGATAAGTATTTATTGGACAATTGGATGGATGCATAGGTGAACTGGCTGCCTATACCCTGTCTTATAGTAGACCCTGGTCTTTTCTTCTGTGCTACTACCAGAGTGTTCTTTCTACAAGATTAATCTAATCATCTTGCAACAGCATCCTAAGTCCTTTGATGACCTTCAACAACCTCCTGATAAAATACTTTCAGCAGGATCTCTTCAGACTTCAACTTCCCCAGGCATGATTCCCAGCTCCAATTGTAGTTAGGATTCCCTGGGGAGCCTTGAAATTCCAGGGTATCCAGGCCCTGCTGCAGATCAGTCCCTGCAGCCTCAGTCTGTGCCTTGATTCTAATATGCAACATGATAAGACTTGCCTGTCCACAGCTGCACATTTTACAGCAGCCTCCAGCTACTCCCTATATAGGGAGGTGCCTGAGGGCTTATGGAGACGTGCCTGGCTTCTGGCTTCTGAACTTTCTGCTGAGACCTGTTTCCTGCTTCCTGGGTCCTCAGGGCCCTGCTGCCCTAGTTGTATGTGAACCTGCTCTAGGACCCTGCAGCAGCTTGTGCTGCAACTGTTGGTGCATCTGCCTGCCTCCTGGAGTGGCAGCATGGCATGGGCACTGCCCAGTGGGTGCCCCCATCCACACTGTGGGCATGCTGGGATCATCAGCGTGCAGGCTGGACCATGTTCTTTAGAGCTTTCCAGATATGTGATCCCTATATTTACCTAAACTGTACTGGGCTCTGGGTTGAAAAGGGAAGAGGTTTTTGTTGTTGTTGTTGTTGTTGTTTTGTCTGTTTATGTTATGTCTTATTAAATGGATATCAAATAAAACAAAGTACATTATGTCCCGATATGTATGGAGTTTAGAGGAGCAGGGCCAGTGACGCTCATGAACTGTAGATGCTGTGGTCTGTGCAGATTCCCTTTCAGAAGGTTACTTGGTATCCGGCTAAGGTGGAGAGGGGTCTTCAGGCTATTTCTTCAGAGTGAGTTTTTTTTTAGTTTAGGGGGTTCTACTAGTTCCTCCCATTTTTACATACCTTTTTCAATAACAGTATTGTATTCCTTCCTCGCTGATGTTTTTAAATTGATTTCATGATCTGCATTGTGTAGGTTGGGGTTGAGACAAGGGTAGGAAAGAAGAGAGAAGGAAGAGGATGTGTGGCTGGTTGTGTGTGAACAGGCTTTTATAGTGTTCTCGTTTCAGGGGATCTGTTTCTGGTTCTGCTTCCTTCAGATATATCTGTTAACCTCTGTTGCTGAACTTTATCCCTCAGTTTCTCTGTAAAGCAGAGATACTAGTTCCCATCTCAGGTTGGGTGGATTAAACAAGTCAATGGACGTAAAGTCCTTAGGATGATACTTGACATATAGAAGGTACTCAGTTAATGCTAGCTGTAATTATATTCATGACAATTAAACTAATTTAACCCTTACAGCAGCCATTTGAGTTTCCTATTACTGTCCCCATTTCACTGGGGGAAGGAGCCTAAGAATTTCAGTTACTTGTCCTGAGGTCACACAATTGACAATCAGCAGATTCAAATTCATGACTTTCTGACCCCAAGCCTGTGTCTTTCATGCTATCCCGTATTGCTTCTGAAAAAGAGAAGGTGTTTAAACCCCTAATATTTTGAAATCTGTAGTTAGGAAGGTTTTAGTTTCTATTTGATCTGATAGGATTGCCTGTTGAAAATACTGACTTTGGACAGATAGATGAATGGCATCTAAAGAAAATTATGTTCTATGCATAGAATAATTTGGGAATCAGGACTGTAGAGGATAAAGAATTGGACCTGCAAAGTGATGGGTTTTGAATGGAAAAAAAAATGTGGATTCAAGGAATAGCATAGACACTGTGGCTTGGAGGTCACAAGGTGTCCTCAGGATTGTGGCAGCATGAGTCGTGGATCCAAGTGCTGCTTTCCCAAGGCAGAGGTAGCTCTGCCCTGTTATGGATTTGGAGTGAGCAGAAATGTTGTCAAAGCTCCATCCAAAGAGTGAAGATGAGATTTGATCTCTAATTTTTAGTTATGGATTTTGAAACTTGTTCTTCTGTGTCAGCAGAGGAGTAAGAACTAAGTGTTTCCTTATCCAGGAATCCCAGAAGGAAGCCAAATGATTCTAAGGACAGTGCTCCCCAAAAAAGCAGAGTCCCACTAGTTATGGTTGTCTCGCTCAGTTACTTGACTTTCTGAAACTCCTGCAGTGTGCATCTCACATTAAACATAGACACAATGTGACAGTGCAGTTTGAGTGGCAGCCTTGCTATGATCTAGAAATATATGCTCATGGCAGCTGTGACTTGATAGTGGCACTTAGCAGCATATGCTGCCTTTCAGGTTATCTGCATTTTCTATCCTAAGCTCTGTGCTTTGCAACTTGTCATTCTTCATTTGGGTTTTCTTTTTAGAATAAAATGTATCTTCTGTGTTCACTTGTGACTTTATATGCATGAGATTTTTGGGTTTTTCAGTATTGAAATACAAAACATAAAAAGGAAAATATTTGCTTATAAGCCTAAACATATGGCTTCCAGAGAAGCTGTTATTACTTATATAATTATCTACAATATGATTTTCTTCACATGTAAGAAGAAACTTTAAAAATAGCTTCCATTTTAATTCTCTGCAAAATTGAAAACATGTCCTTTTATTCACTTTATTTTATTTTCAATTTTTTAAAAAAAATCCATCTTCTGTGATACCATCTTAAAGACAACTTTAGGGAAGAAACCAGGGCATTCTATAAACCTTTCAGGTTTCTCTTTTACTTGACCTTGTGAGTAAGCAGGCATTGCTGGGTGTGGTGGTATACGTCTATAATCCCAGAGACTTGGGAGGCTGAAGCAGGATTATGACAAGATCAAGGCCAGCCTCAGCAACTTGGTGAAACTGTCTCAAAAAATAAAAAGTGCTCGGACTGTCACCCAGAGGCAAAGTGCCCTTGGGTTCAGTTCCCACCATCCCCAAACAACAAGAGAGTAAACAGTCCTCTTTATCTCCTGTATTTGGTTTTTTAAATTGTCTTCAATCAAATTTGGAAGAAAGTAGGAATATTTTTAAAATTAAAATTCCCATTTTTCTATTAGGATTATCTTACTTTAGATTTACATGTGGTTTTGATATATATTTTTGATATGGATAAATCTTTACATTATTTCACACTTGCTGCCTTGGTGTTCTAGAGAAGTAGCTTGGAAATGAAGTCCATTGGCTTTGGACTTGCCAATGGCAAATGTTTATGACTAATATATGTCAGGTGCTTATCTCACTGAGCCAAGCTGGCAATTGCAGAAACTTGCAGGTGCCTGTATTAAACCCTACTTTATTGTGGGAGAGGTTTGCCTTTAATGACCTCATTCCCCTTTGTTAATTTATGATTGACAACTGGCAGCAGACAACAACAAAAGCTACACCTAAGACCAGAAACTTATTTTTGCCATCTCTGCCACCTGATCTTAGTTTTTTTAGGTTGTGAACAAAGAGGAATGCAGGCTTAATGTCTCCCCAGTGGAATAACAAGAGGCAGCAGATCAGTCACAGTAAGGATCCCAGAATTCCAGAAGCTTAACTCTTCAGTATAGATTATCTAGGTTCTATGAAATATTTTCTTCAACCTTTTAAACTCTAATCTGATGAACTGACTAAAAATCAGGAAGTTCTTCAAATCAGTGAAAGCTGTTACTATCATATTTTGCCAAGAGTACTTGGAGTTAGATTATTTAGATTATCAATAAGTGAGTGATTTATAGTTAACCAAAATTATTTACACACCATCTTGGGACAGGTCATGGGGAATAAGAGAAAGGCACAGTGTGTGCGCCAGCTGTTTAGAATTAAAGCCTTTGTTGGTATAACTGCATGCTTTTGAATGCTTCTCTCAACTATTGACTTTTCCTTTTAGAAATAATCATACAGTAATCCCTCTCCAACTGGGAGGCTTAACTTTCCTGAAAAGCACTGTGGCTGGCACAACTATGGTCTCCAAGGAAATAAGGGGTTAGAGTAGCATAATATTTCTAAGCATAGACTTTGGAATCAAACAGATCTGGGTTTAGAATCCCAGTTCTATCACTTATCTGCTTGGGCAGTTACCTTAACTTCAGCATTCACATTTTCTTGCTAATGAAATGGGGATAATAACTTTGGCTTCACAGCCTTGTGAGGATTAGATAAGAAAAATGTTTCTCAGTTTAGTGTCTAAAACCCAGGAAGCATTCAATTAATGAAGATCTCCTAACTATCTAGGGGAAAAAATTAAAATGGCATTAAATGTGTATTTGAAAACTCATTAAGTGAAATTTCTAAAAGTATTTGTTTCAGAACATTCTACATTTGATTTCACTGAAACCTACTTTGGAAGGCAGCTTCCTCCTGATTTTATCTTGATTTTTTAAGGGAATAATGGTTTTCATGAAGTAGTTAATTAAGGGCTAGCCATTTGTTTCTTATATTTGTCTTTTGTTCTTTATATATATTACATATGTGTATATGCATATGTAACTTTATATTATGAAAATTTATAAATTTAAGGATTTCTTATAAAGAGCATATTCTTATTTTTATATGTATTATATATGCATAATATATGCATTTCATTTTTAAGTGAGTCCTGTGAAATCAATACTGTTGTCATCCCCACTTTATAGATAAGAAACAGAGCTTTTGAGAATGAGTTATTTTCCCTGCAACTAGCAAATGGTTGAGCTGGAATTTGGCATCAGTTGTGCTAACAGGGCCTGAGTTGTCTGTTTCTCCTTATTCTGATAGCTAGGGTGTCCTGAGGTGCTGATGCACATTCTCCCACAATTTCTATGTACTGCTAAGTTTTATCAAAAGCTTTTGTAATAGTCGTGACTAGTTTCAGATTTATTGTCTTTTGCACTGGAATATACCCTTAAGTGTTAGCAAGATGGCTTTTCAAAATTATCTTGGTGTGAAATGACGTGTTTCCTGAGCTAAATATGCCCATATATTGAGAGGGAAAGGAGTGAACAGTTGTCCTCTTTTCCCTACCCATTGTTCAGTGAACATGGGCTTTAGGTCTGGGTAACAGTGTCTTTGGATTGGTTTAAGGAGAGTGAAATTTTATTTATTTATTTATTTATTTATTTAGGTGCTGAGGATCAAACCCAGGGCCTTGAGGATGCTAGGCAAGTGCTCTACCATTAAGCCATGTCCATAGCCCCTTGAGAGAGGAGAAAACTAAATGGTATTGGTAAAATGATCACACTTTCAGGAATGTTCTTAAGTCAGTGTAAAATATTTTTAGATTACAGTGGGCTAACAGGCACTCTATATTGTATTGATCTGACCAAAAATTAAATAATTTAAAAGATTTCTACATATTGTCTATTTACCTTCACAAAGGACAAAGTGAGTCCAGAGATGGAACAGTCCTGGGGGTTGCTGAGTAGCTCCATAACCAGCCAGCTCCATGTGACCTTGGGAATGTCACCTGTCTGGAGTTACAGTTCCTCCATCATGAAGTAGAGATAATAAAAGTTAGCCATAAAGGTTTGTTTTGATGATTAAATGAGTTTACATTTCAGCTGGTGTAGTACATCTAGGGCCGTCAATTACAAATAGATGCTATTTCAGCTACAGTAACATTTATTATTTAATATGTTCCTAAACATAGAGGAATGATATGCCACTAAAAATGAGGTACACTTTAGTTGCAAAAATAAAGCTGTTCATGGTATTTTCTTTAGACATTGTGGTGTTACTAGTAAAGTAGAAGCTATAAGGAGACCTGGTGCCAGGGTCCTTCAGATTCAGAGCCTGGGTGTTTTGTGACTCATGAGTTTCTGACCAGTTCAGCCATCTTCTAGCCATTCAACATACAGGTATTTATTTAGATTCCCACCATGTTCTAGGCACCATTCTGGTTGTTTTTTTTTTAACCTTTAGCCTCTAGAATGTGTTTATTATTAATTTATATGTTTTAATACAGGTTAGCAGTAAGTAATATAAGGTGACTGATTCTCCATGACCATTTTTAATCAGTTGTCTCAACAAGGAGAGACCACATGGAACTACATATGCTCTTAGACTTGAGCTTTAAAATGCTTAAAATGGAGACACTGAGGCCGTGCTCCATGTAATGTTAACTTAAGCACTGACTTCTGTCTGCAGTAATGTACAACTGTGAACCTTCTAGAGACAGATCTGGGCCACACGGTGTTTGGAGCGCCTGCCCTCTGCTGCATGCCAGAACTTGCAGTTATATATATATCCAGTACAGCCTACTTGATATAAGCCAGTACCATGTCAGATGATTCTCTCAGCGTGTATAAAATTCATCAGTGGGGAGTTAGGGAGTGCCTCTCTGTCTCAAAGTCAGTTCTGATGGTACCAAACTGGGCTGTGGTCGGAGAACGGAAGCAGGAAAGTTGTGGTAAGATGTCTGGGCCATAGTGTTGACTTTGCATTTTGTAAATGGGGAAAATAAGACTTTAGAGAGGTGAAATGATTTAACCAGTTAATGGGACGCTTGCCTTGAATACACTAGTACGCTCCTGTCTCTGGGCTGTTCCTCTAGCTGGACCATTCTTCCCACTGATGTTATTTGCATGACTTATTCTCTCATCTAGTCTTATATACTTAATGAGTTCTTTGTTCCCTCATCAACCCACCTGAGAGAGTACTCTGTCCTCTCCCCCACTCTTCCTTGTCCCTGGTTTATTTTGCTTTTAACACCCAGCAGTATCTTGTGTTGTTAGAGGCTGATTTATTTGCATCTTTGTGTCTCTCCTGCTAGACTGTAAGCTGCACAAGGGCAGACTCTTTATCTCTTTATGATTATGTTCTCAGTACTCAAAGTGCTAAATAAATATTACTTAAATTAATGAACAAATTCATCTATTAGTCAGATATTTATTACTGATAATTACTGTGTTATGCTAGTTGCCAAGGAAACAGTTATAATAGGATACAATCTCTCTAATCAAGATCTTATTTTCAAGTGGAAGAGAGACAAGTAAAACAGGAATATAGTGTTTTTTCTCCTATGACTGGGATGTGACTAGGGTGATGGGGGAACACACAGGGAGGTCCTCAGGCTTAGGGATCAGAGTAGGCATCTGGGGAAGGTGATGTCTGAGTGGAGTGGTAGAAGCATCTCTAGGGAAGTGAATAGGGCAGAGGGACAACCAGGAACAAGGAACCTCCAATCAGGTGCTGGAGAAGCCAGAGGGCTTAGAGCATTTTAGGAGTTATGACTCTGTGCCTGACTGAGGAGAAAATTGATGAAATAAATATGTGCTTAGTATTTATTTGGCCTCATTGAAATTTTATATATAATAGTACATTGAAAATACTGCTTTTGCTGCTTATATAATTTTGAAATATCTTAAAACATTTCTTGTCTGTCTTCTACATCAGTCTTGTCTTAAATAGAAGTCCTTTTGGAGTGTCTAACAAAGTTCTCCAGAGTTTAGCGTAGGGTCGTTCTTGGTTCATTCCATGATAAGCATTATAGAGTGGGTCCTCTGTGCTAGGCACCATGAATTAAATGGACAAAACCCCTTACCCTCTAGGGCAGAGTTTAGATTTTGAATGTTCAGATATAGTACTCTCCGAGTATGAGCATGGTCGTGTTGGTGAGTGTTACCCTCACACTCCTCAATTTGCACAGCATTAGGAAAACCATTTTTACTCTGTTTCTTTGGATTGTTACACCTGGCCGAAATTTTGAAATGTTGCTTATATACTGCTTTAACTGGATTTGCCTTGTAGTTGTCATGTACTGACTTTCTGCTGTCCTTGCTTCTCTTCCCTCAGTACTCCTATGGAGTTGTATTAATCTTTTTTACTCAAATCACTGTTGATTCTTTATGTTATTATGCACAAGCAAATATTTGCAACTGGGAGTTGTGTGGGTATTTTTTTTTAGTTTAGGGATTTTTTTTTGGGGGGGGGTTGGGAGGAGGGTGTACCAGGGATTCTTAACCACTTATACATCCCAAGTCCTTTTTATTCGTTCATTTATTTATTTATTTACTTATTTTTATTTAGAGGCAGGGTCTCACTAAGTTTCTTATAGCTTAAGTTGTGGAGGCTGGCCTTGAACTTGTGATCCTCCTGTCTCAGCCTCAAAAATCAGATTTACAGGTGTGTGCCATCGTACCCAGCTGTTGTATGGTTTGCTTATATTTCGTTTTTCTGAAACAGATGACTTGTTTGTATTCTTAGGTATTTTTTTTTTTCCCCATGCCAATTGTTAGATTGCCCGTACTGTCCAAAGGCTTCTGACCATAGCCCTCTGCAACGTTTGTCTGGGTCAGGATCGCATCTTTTCTGGTATACGTGTGTGTGTGTGTGTATTTGTGTGTTTCCATCTCTCCAGAGAGCTCCATCTACTCTCTGGAATGGCTGCTCTGTCGGTCACCTTTGAGGTCTTCTTGAAGCTTCTCTTTGCTTTTATCCTGGGGATTTTCATCTTCCCAAGATCCTCCCATCCTTCACTTTCTTGATCTTCCCCCTGGTTGGGTAAAACATGACAGCACAATGCC
This sequence comes from Sciurus vulgaris, assembly GCF_902686455.1. Lineage (NCBI taxonomy): Eukaryota > Metazoa > Chordata > Mammalia > Rodentia > Sciuridae > Sciurus > Sciurus vulgaris. The sequence continues at coordinate 30,861,606 of NC_136468.1, forward strand.
ACGTTGCCCACCCTTAACAAATCTGGGCTCTGAGGCATGCAGCTCCGGTCTGGACTGGTTGTCCTCTCAGGTTGTGCTTATCTGTCATCCTAAGACCTCCATCATCTTCTTGGGGAAATCTCTTTCCTTCTCATTGTGGCTGACGCTTCTGTTTTCTGTGACCTTCTCCTTTTCTAAGGTGCATCTCTCATTTTAATAAAGCACATCCATCCTTCAGTAACTTCCTGAGAGATGGTACATGGGAGAAATATATTTTAAATCCTTGATTTAAAAATGTATTTTTTTCTTACACAATTGATAGTTTGGGTTAAGAATTTTAAGTGAAAATCTGTCTCCTTCAAGTTTTTGAAACTGTTGCTCTTAGTTTCTGATGCAGACTTGAGACCTTGAAATTCCTCACCATTTTTTTACAATCATGTGCTGTAGTTTATGTTAATTTTCGTCTTTTGTGCTGAAAATTCATCCTTCTTAACCTGGACATATATATGCTTCCTTTCTGTGAGACTGTCTTAAAATATTGGTTAGTGGCTTGTTTTTCTGCTTTCTGGGCTCTCTCTTCAGAGTTCCACTGAGCCTGGTGTTAGTTCATTGATCATTTCACTTTTATTTTCCACATTTTGTCTTACTTTGATTTTCTACATTTGATTTCTTTTTAGATTTGTCCTCCAACCCCTTTATTGAGTACCTCATTACTGTTGTCATATTTTCTTTTTGTTTTGTTCTCTGAATGCATTTTTCATTTCACTTTTTTTGTTGTTGTTGTTCTCTGAATACTCTTTATAGGTTCATTTTCTTTGTGTCATGTTGTATGTTTTATTCTTCAGATAGCATAAAAGACAGTGTGGCGGTAGCTGTTTTTGTCTGTCTGCTAGTCTGTTTCTTCTAAATTGCCTTTTTCTGTTAGTTTTGATTTTTAGCTTTGTATTAGCTTTCCTCACCTCTCAGGCAATTCTGGGTTGCTCACACATTTTTCAAGAGTAACGATATTGAAAACAATTTGGAAGCTCTCAGCAAGCAGGTGAGGCTTATTGATTTGTAATCTGACTGGATCATTTTGCAGAGAACCTTGATCATCAGATATATTTAGTTTTTTCACTTGGGCATGATCAGGTTCCTCAGAGATGGGCATTGGTCTGGCTGCTGGTGTTCCAGGAGCGAGTAGAGAAGATGGTTGGGGCTTGGTGTTAATTATGAAAATATTCCCTTCATTTTTTACTTTTTAGTATTGCATTCCACTTTCAGTTATATCTAGGTCTCCTAGATTAGACACCCTCTTTCCTGGAGAAGAGATCCTTATGTTTTCCAGAGTGCTGAGAGGCCAGGGCCAGAGTTGTGGAGCTGGGCAGTGTATGTTGCATGAATAGCTTCCAGCAGCATGGCCTAGTTTCATACACTTTCTACCCCGTACGGCACCAGAGGTGTCTGATCCTGACCTATTCGAAGATTTTAAGGATACTTTGATATTGGTCAGGTTGGTACTCAACTCTTTTCATTATAAGGATAGGATTTTGCACTCGTGAGTTTGATAGTCAGTAGTTGTCCATCTGATTTGAAGTTTTCAAAATTTTGTTGCTGTGAACTCTCATTACTCTCATTCCTACAGTTTGCCTCAAGAATACCTGTTTACTTTTTAGCAAGATGTGTTAAAGTGAATACAATTTACTGTCCTGTATATATTTGCTAAACATGACAAATTATTCACTGAATATATTGATAATTATATATTATTTGTACATGTTCATATATAAATGTTAACATATGCAGATTGTGTGCACTTTTTTCTTTTGTTTTTCCTGAAGCTAATAATGACTTGTTTATAGCTAAATATACAGTGCTTTATAATACATTTGCATACACAGTTGATTATGGATAATTAGTTTCTTTAGTAATTATGTATGTTTCTTTAGTAATTATATATGTATGCCTGTGTATACAATATGTACATATGTATTGATTCTGTATATTCTCTATAGTAATTGAATATATGCCTACATAAATATGTAAGATGTGTATACATATATGTATATACACACTGACATAAATGAAAAATTGTGCTTATTTGGTTTAAAGAATATTCATATGATCTGTAGTTGGCCTCTATTTTATATGCTCATTTAATAAATTAATCCTATTTAGATTTTGGTTCTTCCTTTTCTAGGTAGCTTTAAACATTTGCTACATAATTTGAATAGAATTAGGTAATGTAATATTAAAGTCAAATTATGATAAGTGGCTTTCTTCAGAAATCATGACAATTGGATTAATAGAGGTCTGGGCAGAAAGGAGTTCCACATTACTACAGTCTCATTTCTGAATCTACTCAATTCATTAAAATCAGGAAACTCCTTTATAAATCAGTACAATGACAATGTAGCCAAATGAAATTAAACTTTTCTGCATAATTTTCAGAAATTTCAAAATCATTTTTTTCTGTGAAACCTCAAATACTTTCTGAGAATTCAGATACATTAATCCTACCATATACTTATATTTACAAGGTTATTTGCATGATAAAACATAGCAAGCTGGCAATCTTTTGTATTTATAGTTTTGAAAAATTAGAAAAGAAATGTAGCATTATTAAAATACTATTCCAATTTCATCTCTAACCTTTGCATTTCAGTCCTTCCTTTGTCTTGTCTTTCATTCTGCCTTTTATCTGCTGACATCTCCTTAGTTACTCTAAGAGTGTATGCTTTTTCAATAAAATTATTATTCAGGGCCGTGGTAATTTCATTACATCACTGGATTCAGATTTTCAGGCAAGTATCTAAATATATCTGTCAGGTAAACAAACAGGATGACCTCTGCAGTAGTTTTGTCAAAGGTTTATAAGACTGTAGACTATAGTTCTCCATTTATAAGGAAAAAAAAAAAAAAAAAAAAGACCAAAAGACCAAATTTTTCATCTTACTTATCTTCATAGAAATGTGGTTTCCTGCTGGGTATGGTGGTGCATGACTATAATCTCAGCAGCTCAGGAGGCTGAGGCAGGAGGAACTCAAAGTTCAGAGCCGGCCTCAGTAACTTAGTGAGACCCTGTCTCAAAATAAAAAGGACTGGGGATGTGACTCAGTGGTTTAGCTCTCTGAGTTCAATCCCTGGTTCCAAAAAAAATAAAAAAAGAAAAGAAAAAGTTTCCTGCTCCAAAACTACCTAAACAAATAAGGAACTCTTCTCTGGGAAAGAGTGTCTCTAGTTTGGTTTCCTGCTCTGAAACTATCTTATTTTTCCCTTAAGGACTTCTAGGTTCTTTTATTCTTTTCCTCCTTGAATGAGAAAATTCTTAGACACATTTTAGTTGGTACTAAATAAAAGAGAATACATTCTAAATAAAGAAATGCAACTCCCAACTCTTGTTGATGAAGATTGGTTTAAGAAACATTGGTGCTTTGCGGCTTATACTTTTGTTGTTAATCCCAAAGGCTTTGCGGTAGAAAAAGAAATAATTTGGGTGAACCCAGTTCTTTCTAGTTCTGAAAGTGTCTTAGCATCCACTCTGAAAACTGCTTATGGAAAGGTCAGTAGACATATGCAAATTACTCCTTCCTCTGGGTTTTAACAAAAAATGTTTTTGGCTCTATGTCTCTGTGTGTCCAATTCCATATACTCTTTTAAAAACACCAGAGCTGATTTGATAGGATGTGTCTGTTTAAAAAGTGCCAGCAGGTTTGTTTTTTAAGAGGCTTAGATACTGCAGTTCATGTAGTTTATACCTACATCAGGCTTTTAATTTTAGTATTTGGAATACTTATCAAAAATATTGTTATTTCACACAATCACGGTGCTTTACATCAAATAAAGGAGACTTCACAAAAAAAGATCTGTGGTTGTATTTGCCTTACTTTACCTCTTTGGTCATTGAAACACCTATAAAAATGTCTATTAGTCTTAATGTGAATGCTCTCTACATATTTGTTATCTTTTACTTCAACTTCTCAAAAGTTTCTTTTGAGCCTGACCCTTTCTTTGTTGCGTTTGGTACATCACACCAAAAGGAGTGAGAAATTCATTTGTGAACCTGTAGGCAATATGAAAATGAGTGAAATTTGGCAGTTTTCCACAGAAGGAATTTATGATTTCATGGACATGGGATGGTAATATATGTACATGAATAACTGAAATTTTTATTTGAGATACTATCCAAAAATTACAAGGAAGTTATTACCAACGTATAAAGGGAAGCAAGCTTAACTTTTCTTGATTCAGTTTACTTCTAATAATATACTTGATGTTTTTTTCTTTAGGAAATATTAGAATGTGAAGGCATTTTGTTAAATGATACTGGTTTTTTAAACTTAAGTTTAGCACTCGGGGCACAAAATACAGATTACTTTTGAATATCATAGTTATAGGTGTACGGTTACCTCCTGTCTCTGCTAATCTTGGTAGTGGTCTCTGCATTATATGAATGCACTTAGAAGGACTCCTAGGTGTACTGGGTCTCCCTAGATAAGTCTTGCATAATTTTCACTTTATTTTATAATGAACTTTGTTTTGTGCAGGCAGCTTCATATGGGTAATGACAACTTGTGTGTGTGTGTGTTTTCCTTCAATTAATACAATTTTTCCTGTTTCCTAACCTGCAATTATGTAGTAGTTGCTCTTTAAAAATCAACTAGAGATTAAATGTCTAAATAAGAGTATTACTCCAAGGGGATTATTCAGTAATTGTCAGAGTTGCTTCAAATGTTAACATTCATGACTACAAAGCACCTAGTCCAGAACTGGAGTTCTAACTCTGGCTTTGTGCATCTTAGCAAGGGATATTCCCATCCCGTTCTGTTCACTTAGGAAGGTTGCCATCATTTTAGCATCCTTAGTCCTAATAGCTAAATGATGGCAGGGACTTAGGTGAGTAGCAGTTGATGAACAGACAAAGAAAATGTGGTACATATATGATAGCACATTACCCCATATGCTTGCATGAAAAAAAGTTGTTTTCATAAAAATAAATTTAAAAAAGCAGAGCTGGTTGTGAATTGAAATTATAAAAACATTATTGTTTACAAATGAATGCCTGGGGAAAGGGTCAGTTCCTTCCCTCTCTCAGCCTTTCTTCAGAAAGCCTAATTAACCTTGGGTCCCTACTTTTTGGATTGTAAATAACTACCTTAGGATTCTGACTCTTGAAACAACAGATGCCTGTGAAAAGGGCCTTTTTTTTTTTCTTTTCTGTTTATCTGAGCATTCTTTATGTTAGTGACCCTGCACAAGACCTTCAGCCACCACTTAGAGGAAGGATATTTTTAAGAAGAGGAAAAAGCCCCAATGATAGGATGGGTCTCAGATGACACTACATAACCTATAAATGTGATAAACTGTGGATCAGGGCCCAGAATTACCTTACAGAAATAGAGCAAGCAATTATGAAATTCATCTGGAAGAATAAGAAACCCAGAATAGCTAAAGCAATCCTTAGCAGCAAGAGTGAAACAGGGGGTATTGCAATACCAGATCTTCAACTCTACTACAAAGCAATAGTAACAAAAACGGCATGGTATTGGTACCAAAATAGAAAGGTAGATCAATGGTACAGAATAGAGGACACGGACACAAACCCAAATAAATACAATTTTCTCATACTAGACAAAGGGGCCAAAAATATGCAATGGAGAAAAGATAGCCTCTTCAACAAATGGTGCTGGGAGAATTGGAAATCCATATGCAACAGAATGAAACTAAACCCATATCTCTCACCATGCACGAAACTAAACTCAAAATGGATTAAGGACCTCGGAATCAGACCAGAGACCCTGCAGATTATAGAAGAAAAAGTAGGTCCAAATCTTCACCTTGTTGGTCTAGGACCAGACTTCCTTAACAGGACTCCCATAGCACAAGAAATAAAAGCTAGAATCAACCACTGGGATAGATTCAAACTAAAAAGCTTTCTCTCAGCAAAGGAAACTATCAGCAATGCGAAGAAAGAGCCTACAGAATGGGAGAATATCTTTGCCAATCATACTTCAGATAGAGCACTAATCTCCAGAATCTATAAAGAACTCAAAAAACTCTACTCCAAGAATTCAAATAATCCAGTCGACAAATGGGCTAAGGAAATGAATAGACCCTTCACAGAAGAAGATCTACAAGCAATCAACAAACATATGGAAAAATGTTCAACATCTCTAGTAATAAGAGAAATGCAAATCAAAACCACCCAAAGATTCCATCTCACCCCAATTAGAATGGCGATTATCAAGAATACGAGCAACAACAGGTGTTGGCGAGGATGTGGGGAGAAAGGTACACTCATACATTGCTGGTGGGGCTGCAAATTAGTGCAGCCACTCTAGAAAGCAGTGTGGAGATTCCTTAGAAAACTTGGAATGGACCCTCCATTTGACCCAGCTATCCCACTCCTTGGCCTATACCCAAAGGACTTAAAATCAGCATACTACAGAGATGCAGCCACATCAATGTTCATAGCTGCTCAAGTCACAATAGCCAGACTGTGGAACCAACCTAGATGCCCTTCAATTGATGAGTGGATAAAGAAACTGTGGTATATATATACAATGGAATATTACTCAGCCATAAAGAACGATAAAATTATGGCATTTGCTGGCAAATGGATGAAATTGGAGAATATCATGCTAAGTGAGATAAGCCAATCTCAAAAAGCCAAAGGACGAATGATATCACTAATAAGTGGAGGATGACACATAATGGGGGGGAGGGAAGGGTTAGTATTAGGGTTAGAGTTAGGGTTAGGGAGGGGGGCAAGTATGGAGGAAGGAAGGACTGTATAGAGGGAAAAGAGGGGTGGGAGGGGTGGGGGGAAGGGAAAAAATAACAAAATGAATCAAACAACATTGTTATATGTAAATTTATGATTACACAAATGGTATGCCTTTGTGCCATGTACAAACAGAGAAATAACATGTATCCCATTTGTTTACAATAAAAAAAAAAAAGAAAAAAAAAAAAAAGAGTTTTGTTTTTCTCTGGACCTGCCTGCCAGTGTGAAATAAAGTTTGTCGTTCTCCAAGTGCTGCTCTCTGCTTCTCGACCAGCCTGTTTCCCACAACACATACACACAGTGGAATACAATGCAGCAATAAAAAATAGAATTGAAATCCTGGAGCAACATGGAAGGAATTGGAGATCATTATGTTACACCAAATAAGCCAGGCATGGAAAGACAAATAGCATGTGATCTTAATCATATGTGATATTTGAAAAAGTTGATCCCATAGAAGTTGAAAATAGAAGAGTGGGTACCCAAGACTGTGTGCTAGAGTGGGGAAATACTCATCAGTGAGTGAATATTGAGTTAGTTACATAGAAGTAAGAAGTTCTGGAGTGCTTTTGCATGGTAGGGTGACTATAAATTACAGTAAGGTACTATCAGTTTCAAAAAGCTAGAGGAGAGGATTTTGAAAATTTTCACCATAATGAATAAATGTTTGAGGAGATAAATGTCTAATCTGATTAAAACATTACACAACAAATAATACATGTCAAAACATTATATCACATTCCATTAATATGTACAATTTTCATGTCAGTTAAACTTTAAAATTCAAAAAAATTATCATACAGAGCATTTTGAAAAATATGCCTAAATTATGTTACCAGAAGCTGATCAAATTCTGCCTTTTGGCTGTGTTTCAGAAGTCTCCCACCTGTGTGTGTGTGCAGAGCATTGCCCAAGAAACATCACTCAGGTTTACTCAGTGTAAAAGTGTCCCTGGAGTTGAGCAGGGTGGCAGTTCCCCCTACACTGCTCCTAGACTTGAGATCTGTAGGGAGTTTGAGGAAATAACTTGTGCTCCTTTCTTTTTAATATCATACGATTGTGACATGGTAAACATCAAAGTATTTGGAAATTTAATCATATATCAAGGCACAAGTATTCTTTAAACATCCCTTTTTTAAAAATCTGACTTAATATTCATTGCTTAATCTAGTAGCTTGTCCTTTTCAATAAATGTGTCTCTTTTGTTTGATAATAAAATGGATTTAAATAGGATTGAACTTTCTTATGAGCAAATAATAACTATTATATATGCATATTTAAATGTTCTACAGTATTGGGATACTAAATAGCAACAGTACATGTCTTGTTAAAACCTCACTTTTCCTAAGTTGAACTTTTCTTTTCAATCTGTAAACCTCGTCTATATGTGTTAAAGTATATTCATGCAGTCCTTTTGAATGCTCAGTTAGTTCATTCTGAAGCTTTTGTCAGTTAAGTTAGTCATCTTTTGAAGCCAGTAACCAACCAGTGAATCTAACAGGTGATAAGAAAAGTATTTTTAATACTATAAAAAACTGACCTTTTTGGTCATAAATTCTTGGTTCCATTTAATCTGTTTCTGTGCTATCATTGAGCTGTGAAACAGTAAGAAATGATGCTGTGCTCCCAGTTCTTCACATAAAAACTGAAAACAGGGCAGTAGCAGCTTGGATTTTTATTGTATTCATGATTTTTAACATAATTTAATGTGGAATTCAGGCAAACTTCTACATAGGAAGACTTTTTTGGAAGGGAGCTGTGTGTTACTTGAGTTGCAGTGTTTTGAGGATAAGCTATTGATGTCAAAGTGTTTACATGTTCCTATCAGGGCAAGATATAAACATGTTTATATAATGTCTTATTGATATTTCCCATTTTCTTTGAACAATGAAAACAGTTTGTCCGTAGTAGTTTGTTTCTCTGCATGTGTGTGTATGTGTACATATACACAAATAATAGAAAATATTATTTTTCAGGGATTTCATTTGAAAAAGGATATTTTAACACCTGGGGACTAATTACTATGTAACAGAAATTCTTTTGGTTTAATAATCTTTTGAATTAGTGTCTGTGTCATCTGACAGCTTTGTCTTTACTATAAATTGTGCCAACTGATACTTTTTCAATTTCTTTCATTGTTCCTACATACAATAAAATATTGATAAATATGTAGTTGTAAAATAAGTGATTTTACAGCATGTGAAATTTTTATAGCTATTTGTTACATGATCTTGAGTTCTTAAGTTTAGTGGAATATTCTAACCTAGTTCAAAAAAGTTTTGAACTTAAAATTTATAGCTTTTTGAGCTTAATATGGTTTGATTATGGAACAGTATCATCAGTATGGCTGGCTTGGTAGCTTTGATTAATTTGATAATGTTTGCATTGCAAGTAAGACATTTAGGCTGCAGAAAAATTTGCAGTTTACAGATTTGTATTTGGTATAATCCTCAACACAATGCCTGATTAATGACAAATATTTTTACTTGTTATCTGAAGATATTCTAGATTAAAAAGGAAAATTGTTTTAGTGTAAAAAAAATCTGTAAAAGTTAAACCTTGTTAGGTATAAATTTCTAAATGGCATGGTGAGTCATAATGAACTGGGAATTTGGCTTAAGAAAATTAAGGTTATTTGTATTCTTAAGAATGTGTTTCAAAACAGGCTGTAAGAGTTTTTTTAAATAGTAATATTTGGACACTGAAGTTTGAAATTTCATCTATTGAATAATGTTTAGAAATTTACATTATATAAGTTTCACATTTATAAGTTTAAAAAGTTTGAAAAATATATATCTGAAGCTCTCAAAATCTTTTAATAAATTCTCTTAATTAAGTGACATCATTTATTTTAGAAGCAAACATTTTTATGATTTAGTCACATTCCTTCGAGAGTCAGACTTTGGTTGACTAATTAAACAAAAGAAGTAGTAGGTGAAGGAAGAAATACCAATTGTAAAATTCACACAATTCTTCAATTTACAAATACTTATTTAAGAATCAAATAAGAACAACAATAACAAAGCCAAATAATAGTAGCAGTAATGATAACCAGAATTATTTTCTGTGTGTATAGAAGAGGGAAAAAAAACAAAAGCAAATTAATTGCAATAAAAATAAACACATGTGTATGCCCAAACAAATGTTTTTGATGATAAACATGTTGTGACTAATCTCATCCTACTGAGTGGATGCATTAGTGGGTGGCCAAGGAGAGAGGTGATCGTGTGTAGAACTGCAAAGCTACTTCTTGGGGTGGTAGGAGGGGGAAGGTTCCACATTCAGAATCTTTTGCTAGAATGACGATTTCTTAGTTAAGAAAGTTCATGGAGAAAGACATGTAGAAAATGTTCAAATATGATTCACTATTTTAATTTGGGGAATGTTCTTTAAAACAGTTAAAAGATGTCCTTTTGGTGACCTGTGGTACTTTGGTTGGGAAGCTGTGTTCTGTGAAATGTGGACCCTCCCCACCCCATGGTGTCCAGGTGTGGTGGGGGGTGCGGCCCCCACCATGCCCAAGTGCATGCAGGCATTTGGAGATGCACACACACACACACACACACACACACACAAGCTTGCTTTAAATTCGTCCTCTAATTTTGGGCAGCTGTGACTATTGACCAACGCCTACTTCTTACAAACTAAGATCATAGGAAAAATCTGCTTCCTTCAATCATAACTGTATTCGAACACTCCTTTTAATGTATCCCAGAGTATTTTATACTGTGTTGGAAAACAAGGACTTATTTTTCCCCAAACCACTAAACTGTTACTTATGATTAGACTTCTTTTTTTGTCTCCCTTATCCTTATCAGACTACTTAGTATTATAGTAGGTTTTCAATAAATATTTGCCAATCTGTTGAATAACTTGAATAAACATTAAATTGCAATATAACTTTTCCAAACAAAATTGAGGCAGTTATTGCTTTAAAGTTTCCCTTGTGTACACATTTAGAAAGCTGCAGGGTAATATAGTAACTGAGAAGTAATGCTGAAATCTTTAGACTTCAACAATGAATAATGTGAGGATGAATTTTTGTGTTTCTTATGTATGTTGCATAAAAAGCATAGTTTTCCTAGAAAAGTAAACTTGGACTTCATTTTACCCTTATTAGATTTTCATTTAAAATGTGCTTGCAAGAAGTTAATTTATAAGTACTATTTGCTTTTAGTAATAAGTAACCTTTTAAATTTGGGACTGTTGAGACCATCGATCCATGGCCAGAACATCCATTGGTCACTTTCTTGACATCTTTCCCTTTGGAGAATGAATGTTCCAGACTCAGCATCATATTATGGGGTCTCATTCATCTCCCCACTTCTTTGCCTTCCACATTCATCTGTTCACCTTCTCTCCTTTCTCTTTCTTTTTATCTGCCCTACTCAATTCCTAACTCAAAGGGAAATTATTATTATTGTATATGCTCTATCTTTTTAGGAGCAGGTTGTTAGCTTTGCAAACTTCTGTTACGCTGCTCTGTGTTAAGGGACTGATGGGTTCACATATTAACCCATCACAGGAATTTTTATAAGGAAGGGTCTCATTGTCATTATAGGATACCAGTCATGTTGGGAGGCATAGATGGGTATGTGACTCATGTTTGGGCAGATGTGATGTGTCACAAAACTCACATAGAAGTCTTTGGATTCTGTAAAATTTGCTGATGTTTTGACATTTTATCTACTTCATATAATTCCTTACATTACATGGATATTTTTGGTGCTAAATTCTATTTGTAATTATTGATATATTACTTTAGTTTCTCTATTGATAATATAATTTTGTCCCTACCTTACTTTATAACCAAATTTCACAGTGATATTCAGGCACATTTCAGGGATTTGTGATACTTAGAGTTTTAGAAAGCAATTCCAGAAAGTATGAGAATGAATTATTTATTTATTCTGTAATACAGAAATAATTGAGCAACTCTATAATTTAGCAACATAAATGGATATCTTCATAGGGAAAATGGGTTTTGTTAATAGAATTTTGTGCAAAAGAATTTAAGAAACTAATGCTAGAATAATGTCTTTCAGTATGAAAAAAACTCAGATCCACTTTAGAACAAAATATTTAAGTTTTTCTGTTCTATTTATTCACATCCTAGATTATCTTTCAGTTTTTAGCTTCCTGAATCCCTTTTGAGTCTTCTTGGACATCTGTTTTGTGAATTCAAGTTTTCTCCTATGAGATGGAGCTGATGATACCACTAAATGCTAATGGAGGGTGACTGAGGACGCTCCCTTCTCAGATTGATCTGGCCCTGTTTCTGTCAGTAGGTGGGTAGCCAATGGAATGGAGATAGAGGCAGACAGACAGGGGGTTAGGGCCAAAATGCATGTGCCATAGCCTGAGTCATAGCATTTCACTGCTCCATGGCCTCATTTCTGTGTGTTTAATATAGCGTAGGCCTTTTCTCTAGACCAGTGTAGGTGGCAGTGTGTGGGACACCTGATGGCCTTGAGTGACAGTGTGCAGTGACCCTTTTCCTTCCCTGAGATTTTTGTTTATCTTTCGAGACTTGTTTGTCTGTGTCTGTGCTGAGAATCTTTCCATATTCATTTGAATTATTTAAATTTCTTATGGCATGGACAGTATTCTGTTACAAAATACTTTTCTTGCTTTTTTTTTTTTTTTTTTTTTTTTTTTCCGTAAGATTCAGGCAAGTTGAGGTTAGGTTGTATATGAGGATGAGTTCCCTGGACAAGGGTTGAAGAGGAACACACTTTTAGTTTCCACCTGCCTGTGCTCAGTTCTTCCCTCTGGAATAGGCAAGGGAACCTTAGGGTTTCCTAATTTCAATTCCCCACCCTGGAAATGATATTCTTTATCATTACTACTACTTTTTTTTGGGGGGGGTAGGGGGGTGATACTGGGGATTGAACTAAGAAGCATTAACCACTGAGCCACATCGTCAGCCATATTTTGTATTTTATTTGAAGATAGGGTCTCACTTGAGTTGCTTAGCACCTTTTGCTGAAGCTGGCTTTGAACTAACCATCTTCCTGCCTCAGCCTTCTGATCTGCTGGGATTACAGGCATGCACCAACATGCCTGGTCCTTATCATTACTTCTAATGTGAAATTTTGGGGCTATGTATTTTCCAAGAAGACAAAACATTAAGATTCTTAAGCAGTGCTTGTATCTTAAAATGTGATTTGGGATTTACATACTTGTTCTTGATTTAAAAAAAAGTGATCACATGTGCCTCTTAGTGGCATCTCCTTTATTTGTCTGGTTTTACTTTTTTGCACAGCTTGTTGAGTTCAGCTGTGGAAATTTCCTTTGAGCTTCCTTTTCAGACAGCACTGAAAAGATTAAGGAGTTGGAGGTGTCTGGAACCATGAGACATTAAGTCCTAAGAGACAATGGTAACTGGGCAGAGACACATAAGACAATTCAAAGAACAAATGGAGGATGTTGTCAAAAAGGCATAGAGAGACTAAGGATCAGAAGAAACAATATAAATACAAACACAGGATGCCCAGTTACATTTGAATTTTAGATAAATAATACTTTTTAGTGTAGATTCTAAGTATTGCATGAGACATACTTACACTTAAAATTTATTCCAGGTAATTGTAAAATACTTGTTCTAAAAATAATCTCTTGCTTACCTGAAATTCAGTTTCCTCTGGGAATGCTTTATTGTATGTAGCAGCCCTACCTGATGTGAAAGAGGGCAGGGCTTATTGCTTAGACTCAGTCATGTAGCACAGACTGGCAACTCAATTAAACTAGCCCTAGAAGTAATCTTTAATTTGAAATATCTTTTGGTGTGTCTCCTATATAATTTCTTTAATTGTTTGAACACTGAGAGTTGAAACTGACAGAATAAACTCCCATTTGCTTGTTCTTACTGGGAAAATCATTAGGTAGTCTCCTGTTTTTGACCTCACTTGTTGAAAAACTGTGCTAAGAATTTGCTCTTTCTTATCACTAGCATCCCATGCATGAACTCAGAATTGCTTTTAGAATCAGAAAATTGAATGCAAATATTTATGTCAACCTGATCTAGGTGTTCTTTTAATGTTAATCTCAAAAAGGGCTTTAATCTTTTTAAATCTTCACAAATCCTTGAGGTTGCTAATATAAATGTGTTTGCAGTGAAGTCTTGGAGATAGCATAGTATGTTTGCCAGCTAGATCTTGTAAGGCCGAAGGAGGAAATAAATATGAAATGGTTTTTGTTTTAAGGGAATAATGTGATCCTTGCATTTTGTCTTTATATACATGGATATAAATGCAAAAATAAGAAAATATGATTTAATTTATTTGAAATGAATAAAGTTGTTGCAAGAAGATTTCTGTTTTAGGTATCAACCAGAGTTTCATTATTCATTAGGGAAATATCTGGTTGGGCATTTGAAGCTCTTGGACTTGGTATGCAGTTTACAAGTTCAGCCTTCTTGCAGGAAAGGCCAGGACATAGCAGCAGTGCTAACTGCCAGCGTGGAAGCTGTTGTCTACCTTCTCTGCCTCCTTAGCACACCATTGGTTTTGTTCAGATGTCAGGCCCCTTCTTTCAGAGGTAGCTGGATTCCTCTCAAGTTCCTAGGTCTGTTGCTTGGTCATGGGAATCCTGGAATTCCATTTCTCTTGCCCACTCATTTCTTTAGGAATGAACATGTGAATGAGTTCTGGTCCATGATGTGTGAGCACAAGTCTGATAGAGAATGTGCTGATTCTGGGAAAGTTTTCATATCTCTCTCCCTCTCTCTTTCTCTCTCTCTCTCTCTCTCCCTCTTTCTCTCTCCCCTTCTCTCTCTCCCCCTCTCTCCCTCCCTCCCTCCCCCCCTCTCTCTCCCTCTCTCTCCCCCTCCCTCCTCTCTCTCTCCCTCCCTCCCTCCCTCCCCCTCCCCCTCTCTCCCCCTCTCTCCCTCCCTCCCTCTCTCTCTCTCTCTCTCTCTCTCTCTCCCCCTCCCCTCCCTCCCTCCCTCCCCCCCTTTCTCTCCCTCTCTCTCTCTCCCCCCCCTCCCCTCTCTCTCTCCCCCCTCTCCTCTCTCTCTCTCTCTCCCTTTCTCTCCCTCCCTTTCTCCCACTCTGTCTCTCCATCCCTCCATCTCTCCCTCCCTTCCTCTCTCTCTCCCTCCCTCTTTCAAGAGGAAAAGGATTGTCTTCAATCCTTGGTGGTAGTTGTGCAAGGATGCTTGCACAGAGTCAGTGTGGATTTTTCAGAGGTGGTACATTTGAGGAAAAAAACCAGCTCAGAGATGATGTAGACAGAAAAGGCCTGGCTTCTTGGGGACTTCACTGAACAACTGAATTAACTGACTCTGGAACCCTTTTCCTTTGGGGCTTCTTGAGATATGTGATAGTAACCTCTTCCCCCTGTAATTGGTTTAGGAGGTGTTTTGGGTTGGAGTTTCTGTTACATCCAGTCAAAACATGATAAATAAATAAATGCACCTTATTGATATTCTAATACTGCTTGTATTAGAAGGTTGGTCAACAGAGATGATGAGCTAAAATCCTCTTACCTTCTGCTTCCCTCTCTCCCTTTGCAGACAGCTATTTCTCATCTGTGACATATCTAGTTTAGAAAGAAAGCAAGAACTTCAAACATTTCCGAGGAGAGCCTATTTGTGGCACATTTTTTTTCTCCTTACAGTCATTCTGTCAAAACATGTATTGCCTACTGGAAAAGGCCATTGTGTGGCATGGAGCTGGTCAGCATGTTTAAGTTTTTGGATGGGCATGCATTTGTCTGTTGCTGAGTCTTTCTGAATACTTTGTGATGAACATAAAATCACTGTTTCTTGCAAATATGGCTTCAGCATAGGGAAGTTTGCCATGAAATACCAGATGGTACTGAGGCACAAAGTTCTTCCTGCCTGAGAACAACATCATCTGCAAAACAGAGCTACTCATGCTACAGCTCAATAAAGAAATTCTTTGCTGTCTCCTTAGACCTCACTGAGTCTGGTCATGAACATATTATTTGGACAACACACAAGCTATCTTGGAATTCTTTTCTAAGACTGTGTCTGCTCCCTCCTCCCCCCTCGCTAATATACTGAAAGAGTCTCTGCTCAATGATTGTGACAAGATACTACCCAGGAAAGTAATCGTGAATGGTGGAATTTCTTCTACTATAGAGGAATTTATAATAGCAAACATCGTACTTAGTGTGGGAGTGTAAAGAGGACTGGCATCCATGTTTAAGGAATCTGCACCCTCATCAGGAGAAAGCCCCATAAGCAAATGGTAGATTATGTACAAGGTACAGAAGTGGCACAAAGGATAAGATGGTTTAATCTTGGGGGCATCAGGAGAAAGGAGATTGCTTGCAGGTGTCATTTGAGCTAGACTCGAAAGAACAAAAGGGATTCCAGGCAGAGGGGACAGTGTATATAAAAGCACAAAGATATGAACCAGCATGAAAGGATGATGTTTTAAAAGCTAATGGGGGAAAAAGAGGCATTTACTCACTTCTTCATCCTGACTTTATCACGAGATTGACTTCCTTGACTCTGGGAGTCTGTGTATTGACCTGGATATGGAGAATGTGATATGAGTTCAAGAAGAAGCTCTAAGGGTAGCCATTGGGTAAGCCTTGGCACCCAGTCCTGCTCCTAGATTTTGTGAAGTTATCTTTCTCATTTGGAAAATGAAACTCCACCTCACTGGGAGCTGTGGACATTGAAATAATCCATGTAAAGCACTTAGATATGTGCTGAGTATGTAATGAATGGTCAAAAATTGTTATTACTGGTTGTTAAGTTATATTAAGGGTGGTTAAGAGGAAATCATACTGTTGTAAAAAGTTAGTCCTTCATTGTATACCTTGACATAAACCACTTGAATTTCTTGTAGGAAAGCATTGGCTTGAAACTTTGATGGCTCATGACAGACCCAGTTGTGATTTTGCAGCTCAGTTACTTGGTCCAGACTGTGCTGGTCTTCTTCCCATTTCCTGCTTTCTTCTATAGTAAACCTCCAAGAAAGCTTGTTTGTGTAACCTCATTGATTTTGTCAGACCTTAATGGGTGGCTGTGTGGGGAATGGATGTGATTTGATTGCAGTAAGCACATCTTAGAATAACTCAGGAGGCTTCTGTTTCTTTTTGAACTTTCTACCTTCACAGTCGTCTCTGAATTGCTCATTGCAGGAGAAATTGCTCAGGCTGCCATTTATGCTAATAGGTTTGTATTTATTTTCAATGAGCTTATATTACTGTTGTGGACCATTGAAGTTATTTTCTTGGTCCTTTTCCCTCTCAGAGTGGTGAGTGAAATGGATGCTGTCAGTGAACAAGAAGGGTCTGCAAGTAGATGTTCGGAAGATAGTGACCAATGGGCCTTGCCAGTTTTCTCCTTTTTCTACTTACCACTGTATTCAGGGAATAGGAGAGTCCTGTTGAGTAACTCTTCAGCACTTAACTAGATTATCTTTTCTAAGATGCAGTTGACTGAAAACATCGGGTTGGATAAAAACAGCCAGTGGGGTCAGGGGAATATAGTGACAGACTAATAACTATGGACTTGGATTGCAGAGGCCTAGGTAAGAGTCTTAGTTGTATGATCAAATTGGTTTTGTATCTTAATCTCTGAATCTGTTTTCTAGTCCCTAACATTTGGGGAAAGGATGGTGGGTAATAATACCTACTTTACTCTTTAGTAGTGAATCAGTAAAAAATATGGTTGTCTTTTATTACTGGTATTGGCTCTAGGATACCCACATGGGTACCAAAACCCACCAGTGCTCCAAGTCTTTTATATAAAAATGGCTTAGAGTTTGCATATAACCTATGCTTATTATCCTATGTATACTTTAAATCGTCTAGTTTTCTTATAATAACTAATGTAATGTAAATGCTATGGAAATAGTTGTACTGTGTTATTTAGAGAATAATGACATGAGAAGTCTGTGTTCAGTACAGAAGTGTTTTTTTCCTGAATATTTTGTCTGCAGTTGGTTGATTGTAGGTTCAGATATGGAAGGTTGACTGCACCGAGGCATTGAATTTTGGCCCTTGTTCATTTTCCATTCAGTTTGTCTCACCACAGCACTTTGCCCCAAGCTTATGTATGGCAAAGCTTGCCTCTGTGAATGAGGCCTTACCTGTTTTGCATGGTGCAGCACGGTCCACTCATCTATGTCTTCAGGGCCATATGAACATCATATGCATTTATCAATACTAGTGCTAACCAATGGAAATATCATGTAATACTAGTTTAAAAATATCTAGGAGTCATATTAAGATGCAAAAGAAACATGAAAACATTTTAAATAATTTATTTTGCCCATACATGAAAATGCTTCTCAAAATATAGTTGATATAGGGACATTAGCAATATATTTTATGTTATTTTGTTGTACTGAGTATTTTAACTGCAAATGTATTTAAAGCGTAGAAAACATCAACTTGGACTAGACACATTTAAAATGCTGAATGGCCAGGTGTAGCTCATGACTCCTGTGTTGGATAGCACTGTCGGGGACCCATCCACTGTTAATTGTTGTTTAGTATCCATTTTAAGATTCATTTTTATTTGGTTTTACAATTGTTGAAGTAAAATGACCATGCATTTCTAAAATATTAGTGGTTATAAAGCATTCCATATGTGTTAATATACTTTTATTATAGCATCTCATTTCATACAATATCCTGTTAGATGTGCATTATTACCATCTTATTGTGTAGAAAGAGTTGAGGCATTGAGGTTATGGGACTCACTTAAGATCATAAAAAATTTGTGGGACTCCTGGATACAAACAGAAGTGGACTAACCATAGAGACCCCTTAATGACTCCACTGCCCATTAGTAATAGTTTTAATGATTAATGAAATAAGCTATATTTGATAGGTTGCTTTTTGACCCATTGTTGAGATTAAGGTTATCTAAAGTTCTTGTAATTGCACAATACACACTGGCTTTTCTGTGGGGGTAGTCAGTGTAAGAATGGAGGATGTGACCATTCTAATGGGATATAGGACTAGTTTCATAGTAGCCAACTGGCATTTATTCCTTCATGCACCACACTGAGAAGGTTCTCTGTGCTAGGCATTGTTCTGGTGCAGGTCTAAAGCAGCAAGCTAAAACCAAATTCTTATCCTAAAGCAACGGAGTGGGTCCTTAAATATTAAATAAATGCACATTGCCCTATATAATACATCAGATGGGAATAGACACCACTTTCCAGAAAAAGTCAGTGGCTGTGAGCTAAAAAGAGAATAATATGGTAATTGGAAGGAATGTAAGGTTTAGGATACTGGTTCAGAACCTTTTCCTGCCAGATGAGGCAAGATGCTTTAACTTTTTCATCTTAATTTCATTATTTGTAACAATGCTCTGCAAGAGTTTTAGAAACATTAATGCAACCTATTGTTCAAAAATACCAAATTTTAAGATTGGGTGCTGTGGCACACATCTGTAATCCCAGCTGCTTGGGAGGTTGAGGCAAGAAGGTCACAAGTATGAGGCCAGCCTCAGCAATTTGGTAAGGCCCTAAACAACTCAGTGATACTCTGTCTCAAAATAAAAAGGGCTGGGGATGTAGCATGTGTTGTTCAGTGGTTAGCCCCTCTGGGTTCAATTTCTGGTATCAAAAAAAAAGGCCAAAGTTCAGTTACATGAATTAAAAAAGTTCTAGAGATCAGATGCACAGCATGGTAACTATAATTAATGATGATATTTTTTACACTTGAAATTTGTTAAGTAGATATTAAGTGTTCTCAACACCATAACTGTGAGTTGATAGATATGTTTACTATCTTAATTCTGGTAATATCTGGTAATAATCATTTTATTGTGTGTGTGTGTGTGTGAGAAAACATCACACTGTTACTTCAAACATGTACAAGTTTTACTGGTTATAATTCAATAAAGAGAAGAAGAAAAATGAGATGTATGGAATGTGCTCAGTAAAACATGGTGGGGAAATAGAGTATTCATGGATTTAACATTCACAGTTTAGAATTCACTCACTCCCTACAAGACCATAATGGATTCAGTTTTGCTGAGGTTCAAATTCAACTGAGAGGACAATAAGAATGTGGATGGAAATGGTTTATTTGGCAGCTGAGTGAGCCTAGCCTGGGGCTCGCTTGTCCACCATGCAATGGGATTTTGCTGTTATATACTCATTGCTTAGCATACATTTTATTATGCAATATGTTAAAGCAGCATTGCACATTTGGGGATTTTTAATCTTCTCAATATTGTGGGATAATAGAATTCAGTCTGCTAAAATATTGTTATTTTCTGTCTACCGCAGGCACTTAGACTCAGGTGCTCACTGCTTGTTGGGGCAGGTTTATTAAATAAGGAGCTTTTCAGATGAAAAAAAAACATATGGGAAGAATATTTTATTTTAGAATAAATTAAGATAAACTTCACCAGCATGTACTATGGCATTTTCCCTCTGTTTGGGTACCTCACTGAGCTTTTGGTGGGTTAGGATTTAGTACCATATTACCAGTTGCTATGTATAACCAGTAAAGCCCAAATAAAAGTAGTCTGTACATGTGGAGGTTATTGCTCACATATTGGAAAATTAGTAGGTAGGTGTTCTAGGGTGACTGTGCTGCTCCACATCATGTAGTCTCTGGCTGTTTTTGTCTTGCTACCCCACCATCTTGATGGTCAAGGTGACAGCTTCAGTTGCATATCACATTCCAGCTGGTGGGAAAAGAGAAAAGAGGAGGACACAAAAAGTGTGCCTCACCCACCTCTTAAGATTTCTGGGAGACCAGGTGTACATTTCCTCTCATCTCACTGGGCATAACTTATCCACTTGATTATATGGACAAAGGAGCCTGGTACTTACAGCCTTAGGTGGGAATATTCACTCAGGTAGAGTATCCCTGATCTGAAGTCCTTGGGATCAGAAATATTTCAGATGTCAGATTTGAGGGAGGAATGAGATTTTGGACTATTTGCATAGACTTTATAGGTTGAGTATCCCCAATCTGAAACCCAAATCCTCTCAAATCTGAAGGATTTGGGGATTGAGATTTTTCAGATTAGGGAGGCATACCCTGTGTCTGTGCTTATGGAAGAGAGTGTGAAAGGTTATTTGGATAGGACATGACTAATACCAGCGCTACCCCCAGCACTTGTCATGGAGGAGAGGTGCCTGGAGTCCCTCTGTTACTGTTCTGTTGTGCTGTTTGGGGAACTCCATCAATTCAGAAACATGGAAGGCAATGATGATTTTACTCCAATAGTTTGATGTAGATGTTTTGACAGAGTGTTGATAGGGAGGGAAAAGAAAATGGCACCTACCCTTTTGTCTTTTTCTGCTGAATCTAATTAGCAGCCCTGCAGCTATGGCTTTGTGCATTTGAACGAGTATCTGTGCCTCAAGTGTCTTACCTCTTTGAAAAATCTCTTTCTACCTCTATTTGATGTGTCTGAGGAAAATGCACACCCAGGTTCCATTCCCGGACATATGCCTTCCATGAGTCACCTGCTGCTTGGAATCTCACGGTGACCATATTTGCTCACCAGGGTGCTGGGCAGCCCGTATGGAGTATGTAGCCTCTGATGGGCATGCAGACAGAGCAGGCTCCATGCAGCACTGATTGCTGGGTTCCCAAGCAGCAAACTGGCTGGTCTCCTGCTGGAGCAGAAGTCCTGGCCTACTTCTTCAGTTGATCCACAATTTAGAATGCAAAACTAGAACGTAATTTGAACATGAAAAAAAAAAATTGAAGAAATATAAAACGCCTCTGAATTCTGATAAGTGTTTTTCCTGCAGCAGTTATGGATGAGTTATCACAACCATTCTGGACTTCTAAAATTTAGCTAAGTCAGTGCTTGAAGAATTCTTGTTTTAAGGCTGATCTCTGGATTGTATTTAGATATTTGCCAGGGTATTGATGTTCCAGTTAAATTGTACAG
Source organism: Sciurus vulgaris (assembly GCF_902686455.1). Taxonomy (NCBI): domain Eukaryota; kingdom Metazoa; phylum Chordata; class Mammalia; order Rodentia; family Sciuridae; genus Sciurus; species Sciurus vulgaris. The sequence continues at coordinate 30,883,208 of NC_136468.1, forward strand.
TTCAGTTTTATAGAGAAGGTTCTTTTAAAATTCTTGTTACAAAATTTCTGCTGGTCAATTTATTTCTTTATATTTGAAAAATATTCCTTGTTAAACATAGTAATCTGAAGAAAAAAAAAATGAGCTAAATTAAAAACTTATGGTGAATAAGAACAAAATGAACTCCCCCTAAGAGTGTGTCCAACTGAAGTAGTGCACATGATGGCAGGACCCAGGATTCCTGAATTATTCTTCAACTAGTGGATATTTTTTTAATAATGATTTGGATAATACTTTATTAGTGGATGTAACAAAGCTAGCAGAGCTCTGCAGGCATGGGGTGAAAGAATCAGAATTCTAACACAAAGGAAAAATCATCAACTGGAACACTGAACCAAATAAATATAGCAAGATGAAGTATGGCTTAATGAAGAACATGTAAGAATGTTTTAGAACTTTTTGTTGATTATAAGCACCATGTGAGTCAGTTGATGTGACTGCCAAGAAGAATTAATTGGTTTTTAGTTTGAATTAATAGAGTGCTTACAGTGTGGGAAGTCATCCTCCCCCTTATTTCTGTGTTGGCTGCACTATCCTAGGGGAATTGTGATCACTCTACCGTACCTTTAAAGGGGACACTGGCATCATAGTGAGTTTCATTCCCTTACTGTTAGAGCTTTTAAAGTGCTTTCATGTACTTCATTTTATTTCACATGCTTATTTTGTGGACATCCCAGAGTATATCCTTAGGACCCAGGATATCTGGTGGGAACTAGGAGAATTTATTCTAGAAAAGGGAAGACCCATAAATAAGCCAGTACTCAAGTTCAGATTCTTGAACTGCTATGCTGAAGAAAAAGAGTGACATCTAGTTTGTTTTATCTTAGTACAGAGCTAGGGGTAGTTAGTACTATGAAACCTGGGGAAGCCAACTTCAATTTTTTTTTAACTGCCGAAAGTTGACTCAGCTTCATTGAGGTAACACAGGTGCCGTCTGTTGTGAACATGTGTGTGTGAGGGGTAGGCTTAAATTGGGTCTGAGAGATCAGTTGGTGTAGATTTTATAAAGATTAGTATATATTGATTAGGATGTTGAACAGAGTGATTACTATGGTTCTTTTTAATGACTCTCTTGGTCTAAATTTCTTTGAAATTCTCATGTTAAGGAATACAGAAAAGTTCAAGTCTCCTATCTGAAAGGAAAATTGAAAAGTCAACCAGTCTGTTGTCTACTTTCCATGCAGGATAGACTTAAATAATAATAGTTATAATTTTATTATAATTATATTGTTATAATATTAATCTTAATATTATATTTGTATATAATAATTATATTTTTATTATTGTTGTTGTTGTTGTTATTATTTGAACCAGGGATTGAACCCAAGGGCACTAAACCACTGAGCCATATCCCCAGCCTTTTTCATATTTTATTTTCGGGACAGGGTCTTGCCAAGTTGCTTAGGGCCTCACTAAGTTGCTGAGGCTGTGCTGACTTGAACTTGGGACCCTCCTGCCTCAGCCTCCAAGCACTGGGAATACAGGTGTGTGCCACCATGCCCAGCTGACTTAAATTTATATAGTTTTAAAATTCAAGCTATTTGTGATAGGATTGCTTTGAGTTTGAAGATAGGCAATCTTCTATTATAGCTTATTCTAAATCTAAATAAAAATTTGAGTAGATTGTGATTTAAAACCCAAAATAAATAAACCAGTGTAGGTTGAAAAATATTTTACCCTTAATTTTGAACTATTCATTTTCTGAAGACTTCTTCCATAGTTTTGGACTGCATATGGATGCAAATTCACACAAGTGTTCTCATTGTGCCTATTTTATATGTGAGTGCTACATTATTTTATTTATTGTTCTTTGCATTGCTTTCTTCCCCAAGATATCTTGAAAATATTTTCATAAGTACATAGAGAGCTCTTACATCCTTTTATGCAAGTAATAATGTATGTTTGCAGATAGCATTATTTGTTTCCTATTTATAAATACTAGTTTCCAATTTGTAAATATATAAATATAATTTTTTTTCCTGTTTATAAATGTTTGTTTACACTTTTGACTATCAAAGACCATTTTGAAGTATTCTTCATGTAATTAATGACTTTTGGAGTTTTTAATAAAGTTTATTTTAGAGAATTTTGGGGTTCTCAATGACATTGACCTAGAGTGTAAGGTAGATTTCACATGTATTTCTTACTCTCACACTTGCATAACATCCCCCACCAGAGTGGCACATTTGTTAAAACAGATGATAGGGAACGTAGCTAAAGGGTGAACAGTTCAATTCCCAACAGTAAATAAATAAGTAAATAACAATGAAAAAAACTCCAGATGATACATTGATACATCATTATCATAGCTTATATTAGGGTTCACTTTTGATATTGTATATTCTGTAGGTTTGGAAAAATTTCTAATGACATGTATCCATCATTACCATGTTACTAGAATAGTTTCAGTACTCTAAGAATCCTCTTTGCTCTGCCAGTTCATCCCTCCCTTCCTTCGTAACTCCAGGAAAGCACGGGGCTTTCTGTCTCCACCATTTCGCCATAGACAGTCTTTTCTGATTGACTTCTCCCATTTAGTAATAGGCATTTTAACTTTCCTTCATGTCTTTCCGTGGCTTCGTAGCTCATTTCTTTTTAGTGCTGGGTAATATTCCGTTGTCTGGTTGTATCATACTTTGTTTATTCACTCATCTGCTGAAAGGCTTCATAAAGCTTTTGTAAACATCCATATTTGTGTGGACAAAAGTTTGAAGTTCTTTTGGGTATATACCAAGGAGTGCAATTTCTGGATCATATGGTAAATTGTTTCATAACGTAGCTTTGCCATTTCGCCTCCCCACTGGCAGTGAAGGAGATCTTGTTCCTCCATATCCCTGCCAGCATTAGCTGTTTTCAGTGTTTTGGATTTTGTACATTCTAATAGGTGTGCAATGGTATCTCATTCTTTTACTTTGCATTTCCCACATGATTTATGATGTAGAGCATCTTCTCATACACTTGTTTGCCATCTCTGTATCATCTTTGTTGAGGCATGTGATTAGGACTTTGGACCATTTTTAAATCTGGTTTTTCATTTTCTTTTTGTTGAGTTACACCATTCTTTGTATAGCTTGAAATTTTTTTTTTTTTGAGATTCATCTTATTTATTTTATTTCTTTTTATTTTTGGTACTGGTGATTGAACCCAGGGGTACTTTGCCATTGAGCTACATCCCCAGTCCTTTTTATTTTTTACTTTGAGTCAGTCTCACTAACTGCTGAGACTGACCTCGAACTTGATATTCTCCTTCTTCAGCCTTTTGAGTCACTGGGATTACAGGCATGTGCCACTGCACCTGGCTTCAGATACATTTTTAAAAAAATATTTTCTCCCAGTCTGTTGCTTGTCTTCTCATTCTCTTGGCAGTGTCTTTCATAGAGCAGAAAATTTTAATTATAGTGAAAAGTCTAACAGAGCAATTATTTTTTTCATGGATCTTGCCTTTGGTGATGTATCTAGAAAGTCATCACAAAATCAAAAGCTACCTAGATTTTCTCCTGTGCTATCTTCTGTGATTTTAATAGTTTTGCATTTTGCATTTAGGCTTATGATCCATTTTGAGTTCATTTCTGTGGGGGACATAGGATGTCTGTCTAAATTATCTCCTTGTTTTTGCATGAGAATGTCCAGTTGTTTGTTGAAAAGACTCTTCTCTCCATTTGTTGTTTGTTGTCTTTTATCTTTTGTGATGGATCAGTTGATTATATTTATGTGGATCTATTTCTGGACTCGCTATTCTGTCTCATTGATATGTTTGCTTATTCTTTCACCCATCCCTTACTGTCTTGGTCAGTGTAGCCTTTTGAAGTAGGATATTGAATATTGAAGTAGGATAGTGTCAGTCTCCAAGTTCTTTTTCTTCAGTACTACAGTACTTCAATACTACTTATTCTTTTGCCTTTCTATATTAAATTTAGAATCAGTTTTTTAATATCCAGAAAATAACTTGCTGGATTTTTATTTAGATTGCATTGAGTCTATAGTCAAATTTGGGAAAATTGACATCTTGACAATATCGAGTTTGCCTGTGTGTGAACATGAAGCCTCTCTCCATTTAATTAGCTCTTTGATTTTTTTAATCAGTTTTGTATTTTCCTCATATAGATCTTGTACATATTTTGTTAGATTTACACTAGGTATTTTATATTCAGGGGTGTTAATGGAAATTTTTTTGAATAGTTAATTTAAAATCCCACTTGTTCATTGCTGTTGCATAGGAAAGCACTTAATGTTTTTATATTAACTTGGTATCTTGGTATAATTGCTTATTAGTTCCAGGACCTTTTTTGTGGATATTTTTGGACTTTCTACAAAGATATTCATGTCATCTGTAAAGAAAGCTTTATTTTCTCTTTGCCAACCTGTACACATTTCATTTACTTTTCTGATCTTATTGCTTTGGTGAGGAAATCCATTATTTTATTGAAAAGCAGTTTTAAGAGGGGATATCCATGCCTTGTTCCTGATCTGCGTGGGAAAGCTTCTTGTTTCTATTACATATGGAGTTCTCCATCAAATTGAGGAAGTTATTCTCTCTTCCTAGTTTGTTGAGAGGTTTATCACAAATCGATGTTGGACTTTGCCAAATGCTTTTTTTTTAATATATATATATATATATATATATATATTGATGTGATTGTGTGATTTTTTTTTCCTCCTTGTTAACATGTTAATGAGTTTTTGAGTGTTGAACCATCCTTGCATACTTAGGATAAATCATAAATGATTATGATGTATAGTTAACTTTATACACTCTTGGACTCAGTTTTCTAATATTCTTATTGAAGGTTTTTATATCTGTATTCATGAGAAATATTATTTGTAGCTTTCTTTCCTTATCATGGACTTACAGATTCTGAGTCATAAGTAGAAAGATATTTCTCATACTAAAGGAAATCTCCCATGTTTTCTTCTAGTTCCTTTATTCTGTCTTTGTAAGTTAAGTTTTAATCAATTTAATCCATAACACTGAGTTATGGTGAAATTTATTTTTTCCTTCTGGACAACTACCTGGTCATTCTAATACCGTTCTTTGGACGGATCATCATCTACTATTTTGAGATGCTCTATAGGCATTTTATAGAACATTTTTTTATTGTCTTTGGGTCTATTTCTTGACTCTCCTCCACTGGACTCTGTCTTTTGGTGTATCATATAGTTTGTTTTGACAATGCAAATAACTTTTAGGAAACTCTGCTTTCTGACTTCTATCCTCAGTACTATATTTTGAATTTAATTTCCCTTTTCTCTCCCTATCTTGCCTATGTGGAAATACAGATCCCTTCTATATTCTAATAAAGTAGCCATTTTTTGACTCTTCATATTAGTGTAATATTTAATGCCATTTTTATGTGTTAAGTGTAACTGTAATGTAGTTATTTATAAAAACATAAGCCTGGTATTTAGCCAGGCACCTCTGACGTGTTTGTGAACTATGCCAATTTTGTGAGACTTTTCAAGAAGGTGATTTGTTCAATTCTCCTTTTTTTCAATACATATTTACGAATTTTTCACACCATAATTACCAAAATGTAACACTGTTAAAACATCTGAACCTAAACACTGATAAACTAGAAACTTCAAAGACAATATTTTAGAGGGGAATTTAAAGACCAAAATGCCTTTGATAGAAGAAAATTGAAGGGGAAAATACATAGGTTCTGGTTTTTCAGGAATATTGATTAAATGGGGGAGCTGGGACACCTGACTGTAAAGGTCCTCGCTAGTTCTTTGCCATTTTCACATACATTTCCCTTTCCATTATTTTACCAGGACACTTACTTGACTTGGCGGGTGAAGCCCTTTTCAGTGATTCCCAGGGCTTGAAAACGGAATGCTCTCGGCAGTTACTGGGCTAGTCCATCTGGTCCCTTTTGTGAACTATGCTTAAAAGTCATGGTCTTAGTTTTCCTTACTAGTAAGCACACGTACAAAATGTCCCTGCTTTCCTTTTCTACTTATTGTAGAAATGGAGATTGTAACATAATGGTGATGTTCCTGCATTTCAGCTTGGTTTAACTTCCCTGAAAAAATAACCTTAGTAAAGAAATGGAATGGTCTTCTCTCTTCACTACTCAGGTTTTCTTTTTTCTTTCTTTCTTTTCTTTTTTTTTTTTTTCCTTACACCTGGGTAAAATGGGACACTTCTTTATCAGTATGTTACTACCAGCAACCGTTTCTTTACAAACTATCTCGTTTGTTAGACTCTGAAATAAAACCTGTGTTTTGAAAGAGCTTTTCTCCTTTATATTGGAATGGCATTTTAATAAGCCTTTTTGAACAAATTTAAACTTATTTCACATCAGCTTTCTTTTTTTGAAGCCAAGTCATACCAGTTTTGTTTAGCTTTTCTAATCCTTTAATCATTTTATCCTCAGCATGTTTTCAAATGCTTCATATCTCTGTAGATTCCAGAACTGGGCTGAGTTCTTTAATAAAGCCTGATCAGGATGGAATGAAATGGACGGATCCCTCCTTCGCTGTTTGTTATGTATTTCAAGATGTATTATTTCCAAAATGAAATAGTTATGCACCAGCACAATGTGCTGCATGGTGCCAGACACTCCTCCTGAAGTGTTTGTTCCCCTCGGATGAGCCTTGTGCGGGAGCCGGGAGCCTATGTAGCTGCACGGAGATTGGTGCTGAGAAGGTCACACTCTTGGTTTGATGCTGTGTCCCAGCAGTCTTTAAGTTGTTAATAATTTTTTTAATAAGAGGTTCCTTGATTTCAGTTTTCACTGAATTTTATAAATCAAGTAGTTGGCCCTAACCCCATTTCTAACCCACCACCCTCAGTAATAACTATGGGAGCTAGACCCAGGGTGAGGCAGTCTGGTTACAAATTTACATTCCCCTTCCTGGTTCACATCTCCTCCCCGACCCTACTAGAAGATGCACTCACTGCTCACCTGTTGTCTCTGTTTTCCTTTGGATTTGTCTCCTTCTCATTGTTCGATTTATCTCAGGCACTGAGGTATGTTTGTTCATGGAATCCAAACTTTTGGTGCTCAGTAGTTCTTTCCAGAAGATTCTGTCAGGATCTCTTTTAACCTTTATAGGCTTCCTTCTTACAACCTCTTCTCCAGGGTATTTTCCACTTATTTCCAAAAATTCTTGCCTCCTCTGTTTTCTTTGTTTAGGGCAGCTGGCAATTTTGTACAGTAGTTAATTTCCCACCCAAAGTTTAGATTTTTCTGTCTCTGCAAAAGACTCGGATACTAATTGCAGGCATTCTGTCTTGGGTAGAGATTTGGATCCCAGTTCCATATCAGGAATCTACAGCGTGTGGGGATGTGGCTTGGAAACATTTTAAACTTGAGCCATAGGTACAAGTAATAAGATATTTTTGTTTTATTTATTTGTTTGTTTTGCCCTAAAGCGAATTCCAGGTGCCAAAATTAATATGTACCTTAACTTTTAATAATCATCATATGTGTCATACATTGATTCATATATCAATTTGTATCTTTTTTTTCTCATAGCTTAACAAACAACAACTGCAGTTACTAAAAGAACGGTTCCAGGCCTTCCTCAATGGGGAAACCCAAATTGTAGCTGATGAAGCATTTTGCAATGCAGTTCGGAGTTACTATGAGGTAAGTTAAAGTTGCTTTGTTTTGGGTACTTTGTTGCTTTTTAAACTTTTTTTTTTTTTCCCATGACTTTCCCATTTTAAGAAATTTGATGGTATGACAGGAAGTCTGTGAGTTTGCAATCTTCTTGAAAGCATTGTCAATTCTATTTTGCAATTTAAAAACTCTAATTCCATAGCCTGGTTTTGAGAGATAAACAGAATTGGAAATTATTCACATCTTTTGAAAAGTAGACTGTTTAGAAAAGTCTTCTGGCAGTGATTGATATAGCTGAGTATAGCTATCTTTAGGTCCACATGTTTAAATTATCCTTTTTAATCAGGATTTCAATAGTAAATTGCTATCTTATACCATTTTGTCCCCTAAGCGTTATAATAATTAAGGCCAGTAACTAATTTCAAGAGGATAAATTGAACTCTATTTTCTTCTTAAAGGAATAATACTACCAATACAGTCTTCTATTTCTTCTGGTTTAGCTTGTGACTCATTGGGAATTCTCTATGGATTTCCTATGAGCACCAGTTTTCACACATGGTCATTAACTGCTTCAGTGATTTGCCAATAGATGTTAAATTTAAAGAGTTCTCTTTTGTCTTAAGCATTTCAAAGTCATTAGGGGAATAGGCTTCTTTGTGCAAACACTCTAGACTGTTTCAACTGTAGAAACATGTTAACCTGAAAACATATATTAGACTAGTTTAAAAAAGGAAAATATGGACCAAAAATGGTCTGACCTTTCCTGAGGCAGGGAATATTTTTATGTGGAAAAATAAAGTAATTGGTTGTACAGATGCTCAGTGCTGTTTGTAAATCATGAATGATATGCATTGGAGGTTACCTAATGCCCCTCCAGAGAACATCTGTTAGCCTAAGTCTTGGTCTTAAGATGAAAGTCTGGCTTATCAAGTGTGCATATGACACACATCTGTGGCAAAAGTGATACACTAAGTAGAACTTGACCCAGAATATCTTAACAAATTTAGGGCCTTCCATTTCATCTTAAGATTCAAGTCTGAGTCTTGCTTGATGAAATCTTGCCCTGAATCTTAAAAGATGAGATGTAAGGTCCTATACTTGCATCATGTGGTAAAACAAAAGCCCAAAAGTCTGTATTCCAGATAAAGGAAATGAAAGTAATTTGTATACATAGATATGAATATTTTAACGTAATAGTCATCTCATTCAAGGTTTTGGTAAATGCATCATGGCACTGTAAGATGACGATATTCAGGAAATGGAAATTCTGTACTGTCTCTAACTTTTTTTGTAAATCTAACATTTTTCTAAAATAAGTTTTTTTTTATAGTAAGCACACAGTATAATAAAAGGCATAGGAAAACTGTGCTAATACAATATTGTAACTCTAATGATGAGAGTATCCCCATTGTATTATACCTGCTGATCATGTCCTTGTCTGAGTGTTATCAAGTGATTGATTGGAGACAAGTACAAGGTGATCAGGTGTGTAGCATGAAATATGTAGGTTACTGGAAGAAACTTGAGCTATTTAGCCTGGTCACAGATTGGGCTTCTGTTGTACATGGTTCAAAAAGCAAAACGAGGACAAAGATGGAATCTGAAGTGCAGAAGACTTTCTGTTTCACCAATGTTTTTTGAGTGATTTTATGAGATGCCTTTTTGCATCTTGATTGTAGGTCTTTATATTCTGTAGACCCTTGAGAGTTATCTGGGTCTAGAAATGTAGCTCAGTGATAGAGAATATGCAAGGAACTTAATTCAATCCCCAGCACCTGGGGAAGAGAAAAAAAAGTTATCTGTCTGATATTATATTGGTGGTACCTTCAGATATTTGATCTACTTTACTGATTTTTAATAACCTGGGATCAGTATAATACCCAACTCATATTTCTTTTTTTCCACATTAGATGACCAAAATAATTTCTTCATGGCAAATAATTTCTTTCAGTTAGATCATGCTAGAGTTATATTTTTCATGATGTTTCCATGCATAGTATTCTCTTAGAGGTGTGTGTTTGTGAGACCATATATCAATTTTAATACATGTTCATCATGGATACTACTTAATAGAATACATAAAAGTATATACTACAAAGTTAACAATGATTTTTATATGACTGTATAATTTCTATCACAACCTTTCAAAAAGTCATATACTATGAAGTTAAGAGAATAATAATTTTTTAAAATTTCATCAGTTTTTTATCATCATAGCTTTACACATAAGTTAGAAAACAACAAAAACAAAAAACTTCTAATCCACCTAATTAGGCAAACAAGGTGGTAGAGAAGGACCTAAACAGAAAAAGAAGGTGGGGAAAAAGCACATAACATGCATAATTATTTATCGAAAGCATACATAATTATTTTATAAGTTACCAGTTAAAATTTTATGGTTGCAAATGCTTGATAGATTCTGCTGTATTTTCATTTCTTTTAATTGTAGTGTTTTTCTCTTTCTTCAGTCATCTCACTATGTAGGAGAAGTCCTAAAATGATCACTGATTCTATAAGTTTACTTTTTTTTTTTCTTTCTGATCATGTCTTTTGTTGTTTTTGTTTTGCTTTTCAGTTTAGGAAACTTCAGCTGACTCTGCAGATTGGTAAACACAGGTTTATTGCAGTTTGTTATTTTCCAAGTTTTCTTCCCATCAGATAGTTGTGTATGTTTCATGAAATTCAGGTGGACTTCATCCAAATACAGCAAATGACCGTGTGATTTATAACGGATATGTGGAAAAGGAAATGGTTTTTCTCTTGAAGATTTCCAAAAGACAGTATATAGTTGCTTACCAGCTGTTCTCAGCATAATAGAACCTTTCAAGTTTTCATACAAAAAATGGATATTAGACCTTTTTACCTCTTTCTTGTGTGTGTGAGTTGGAGGGGAATACTTGGCTTCATTTACAACTTTTAAGATAGGATGTGTAGTTTTATTATTACTTCTTTATGTTTGTTCTCTTCAGGTTTCAAAGAATAGATGAGAATTTTGGTGTTATTTAATCTTTTAAAAATTAACATTATTACCTCACGTACATGTATGAATGCATGACCAATGTGATTCTGCAATATATATAATTGAAAAATGAGAGATTACACTCTATGTATGGTCTATCAAAATGTATAAATGCATTTTACTGTCATGTACAACTAATTAGAACAAATAAAAAAATTTTAAAAGAAAAAATTAACAAAGTAGGGCTGGGGTTGTAGCTCAGTGGTAGAGCGCTTGCTTAGCAATGTGTGTGAGGCACTGGGTTCAATAAAAGCAAATAAATAAAGGCTAAATTCTTTGAAAAAAAAATTAACAAAGTGGGACAGGGCACGTTGCTCAGTGGTAGAGTGCTTGCCTAGCATAGATGAGGCCCTGGGTTTGAGCCACAGTACCACAAAAGAAAAAAATTATCAAAGTAGCATTAAAATAAGTCTTGACACACCAAACCATCATTGCAGTTGCTGTTCATATCTCCTAATGTTGAATGAGATAAATGAGAATGCTTTCAATAAATTAAAATTTTGAGTGGTTCTTCACTTAATATGAAATTTATAAATAATTATTTTATCTCAAAAAAATGGAGCTCTTATTTTGACCCTTTTATAGCATATTTTTATGCAAAATGTAATCAGATTCTGGAACTCAAGTTTTCTGCTTGAACATTAAGAACGTTTTTAAATAGAAGTAATGTTCATATTAGAGAACCTAAGAAATAGTAAAAGGAAGAAAAGTTTCTATAATGGTGAAACTGCTCTGAAATAGTCTATCAATTATGAAAAACAGGAAAAGAAGACAAATATTTCCTACATAATTCCTACAGACAACTTCTTTTAAGTTTTTCTTTTGTGTGTCTATGAAACTGAAATTGTTTTCAGCTTTTTTACATAATGATATATGGTAAGAATTCTTTATTATCAGATGTTTTCCATACATATGGTTTTAAGTAACTTCTTTAGGTGCTCATTTCTAAATATGATTTAATTTCCTTATCATTAGTCACTTAAATTTTCTCTATTTTGGGGCTATTAAAATGATGAAAGAATCATTCATATTCTTAAATTGACTTTCAAGAATTTCTACTAGTGTAATAACGGGGTAACGAGTGGTGAGCATTGTTTAAGCACTTCATGCAGATTACAAATTGCCCTTGAGAAAAGCACAACAATTTATGCTATCATATCAACAGAATGCTGGTTTCCTGTATGTTTGGTATTATGAAAAAGTAAATGCCAACCGTTGGGTTCACTCATTTCTACTTATTCACTTCCGTATTATTCATTCATATTTCTTTCTTTATGAATTACTTGTTGCCATCCTTTGTCTTTTTTTCCATTTGGATATTCATCTTTTAAATACTGATTTATAGGTCTTGTTTATATACCACATAGACAACCCTAAGTTAGGTTGTGGTTATTTTTTTCAATTTATTTTTTTGCCTTTTGCATTTTTTTTTTTTTTTTTGTAAGTTTCCTTTCCTCTGATACTGCTATTCTTTTGGTCTGGTAAGAATGAAAGAGGTTCATATTCCAGGTAGAGATTATTCTCCATTTGTGTTTCTTTGAATTCTACTTCCTTTTGTTTACCGTATTTTCCCGTCCCTCATTCCAGCTTATCTCCTGTCTTGGATTAGTAGTTCTATAATTCAGGCTCCACTTGAGAATCATGTGTTGGTGAGACAGAGCCATTGCTGTGGGCTTCTTTTCCCATCTGCAGATAGGGGGGCATGGCCTCGAAAGCTCTCCCCTCTTGCACACGTCTGTGATTGTTAAAATTTGTTTCTGGGTACTGCTCTTTTGCCTTGTCTGAAATGCTCTTGCCTCTCCAAAATATAAGGAATAAAAAAGGGACCATGGTTTGATACTGTGCCTTCAGGATAAATCTCCTGAGTTTTGGATCTTTATTCATATTCCTAGTTCCTACTCCAGAAACCAAGGAACCTGACTTTAGCAGTCAGCTTCTTCCCAAGGAAACTGGGAACCATTGAGACCCAAGGAAACTGGGACCAACAGCTTCAACTGCCCACTACCAGCAATCACTTTATATCATCCCTTGTCATACATCTAACTCTTTCCCTAGCATTATTCCCCAATGGTTGGCTTGTGAAAAATGAGATACTTTTAAAAGGCATTTTTTGTTTGGGTTATATAACTACCTTACTTTTTTAGTTTTAATACATTGTATTAGTCTTCTGTGTGCATGCTAGAGAGACAGAGTGACTGGGAAGATCAGCATTAAAATGTTTTGATGAAATTTCTTGTTATCATTTTATTTTACTGAAATAGAAAGATTTACTTTTCATATTCCAGGGAATGTTTGGCCTGTCAAAATCTCTTTTTAAACTTTGAAATAATGCCATGGAAAAAGCCTGATTTTTTTTTTTTTCACAGTGAATTGATGATCGCTAAGTAAACCAAGATGGGCAGCCTGTGTCAGGAGGGGATAAAAAAAGGTCAACACATTCATAAATGAAATCCAGTAACCAGTAATGAGAAGTGAGGTTTTAAATTTGCATTGAGCTCTGCAGGTCACATTGTGTTTGTTATTTTTGATATTAGCTGTTTTAGTTCAAATCACATTTTCTTGTATTCTACGGGTTGCATTTGAAATTAAGTGCTCTGTAAGAATCTAGAAAATGGATTTTCATATCCGAGATTCCTATTTCTATTTAGGATATCTGGATCAATGTTGCCTGTCAGAGTGTTCTTGATGGCCTTCATTTCATGATGAAGACTCGGTGATACATATATTGTAGAATTTTTTTTTTAACTTGACAATAGTAAATCATATTTTTTGAGTATTTTCCTCTAATTTCTTCATAAATTTTTAGAAAAACAAAATAAAACAAAATTAAGACTGTAAAGTTTTCCTGCCCTACCTAGAATATTTGCAGCAGAAGGCAAGGCTAGATCTCCACCTACCTTTTCATCTTCTCTTTCCCTGTGTTTCTGAATTCTTATCACAGGGGATGGTCCTTATTTACAGGTGGCCTGTGCAAATCCCCAGATTAGTTAGAGATCTTGAAATTCAACTCAAACCAGATAGCCACAAAGAAAAGAGGTACATACAACTGACTTCAGAGTCACATTCCCTATTCCCAGAACCGAGGAGGGAATGGTTTATGGTTAACATGTGGGCAGAGCTGAGATGCTTATTTTTTTTTTTCCTACCACATCATAGTCTTTTCTTACTTTGGCCTGACACCATGAAGAGTTCACACTCCATTCTGCTTAGAACCCTTTGTATAAGCATTTGTAGCTATCAGGTGGTCAGACCCTCTTGATTCCTTAAACTCTGGCTTAGCAAAGCATATCCTTCTTGAACGAAAACTCCAGGTTGGTTCTTGGAGGACACTGGAGTAGTGTCCCTGCTAGGGCTTTCTGAGCCCATTTGGTCACAGATTCTATTATATGAAATTATTCCTTCGTTAATCATGGAAATGTCTTTTGATTTTAAGTGTCTTTCTTCTTGAAGTTGTTTGGTTTCATTTATTTCACTTTAATAAACTATCAGCTTAAGGTCAAATAACATTTCTTTGAATATCTAAACCTCATATCTACCTCTTGAAGCAAATGCTCCCCTCTGTAGATTTGGTTTCTTTGTGGGTATCAGAAAGGTCTTCCTTGTTTTAGAATTAACATTTTTCATCATAGCTTTAGTTATTGTTTTTGTTTTCTAGGTATTGGGGGCAAATAAACCTCTTTCCTTGACTCCGTGATCCTGGAAGTGTAATGAAGTTTTGTGCTTGCTCAGAGGTCACTCTTGAGTCATTTAAATGTATTTTCTCTGCTTATCTTCCATCGCCTTTAATCAGCTGACCTTTTTGTCATTCGGCTTCAATTTTTAAAGTATTCAGTTGTTTCTTTGGTTTCAGTCGAGAGATCTTGAAGGAAAACGTGTATCCTTAGCACAGTCACAAAGGATGCCTGTTTCAGCATGGTGGAGTTTACACTTTTCATCTCCTTATCCTAAAAATAGAGGGAGTAAGCTCCTGCAGAGCATAAAGTGCAGTGTATGACACTGTGACTAGCAAAATTGTCATCAATCATCTCTTACATTATTGGTTTAGCTTATAAAATTTAATTATTTTTATATTGATTGCATCAAAATATTTATCAAAAGACCTGCTTTCACCCAGCACAACATAAAATGTATTAAAGACACCGTCTCTTTGCAGTTTTAAGGCATATGCATTTTTGTTGCTATAGGGTCCTGTAGGATGAAGAATCTCATTTTCATATGATCATTGGGAACATTCTTTTGCACAGAAATTCAGGACTGTGATAGGAGATTTATTTAGAGTAATAAGCTGGTGACTCAAGATTTGTTGTTGTGAATAAAGACAGCTGTTTTGGAGATGCCCACTATTTGCACAGACAAGGGAATAATATAAATTTTGTATACAGAAGAATAAGAGACCCAGAATAACCAAAGTAGTCCTTAGCAGGAAGAGCAAAGCAGGAGGTATCACGATACCAAACCTTAAACTATACTACAGAGTAATAATAAAAAAAATGGCATGGTACTGGCACCAAAATAGGTGGGTAGACCAGTGGTACAGAATAGAGGACACAGAGACAAATCCACATAAATACAGTTATCTCATACTAGACAAAGGTGCCAAAAACATACAATGAAGAAAAGGTAGTCTCTTCAACAAATAGTGCTGGGAAAACTGGAAATCTGTATGCAGCAGAATGAAACTAAACCCCTATGTCTCACCCTGCACAAAACTCAACTCAAAATGGATCAAGGACCTAGGAATTAGACCAGAGACCCTGTAACAAATAGAAGAAAAAGTAGACCCAAATTTTCATCATGTCAGCTTAGGACCAGACTTCCTTAACATGACTCCCAAAGCACAAGAAGTAAAAGTAGGACTCAATAAATAGGATAGATTCAAACTAAAAAAGTTTTTCTCAGCAGAGGAAACAACAATGTGAAGAGAGAGCCCACAGAGTGGGAGAAAATCTTTTCCACACATAATTCCGATAGAGCACTGATCTCCAGAATCTATAAAGAACTCAAAAAACTTTATACCAAGAATGCAAATAACCCATTCAATAAATGGGCTAAGGAAATGAGCAGACACTTCACAGAAGATCTCTAAGTAATCAACAGATATATGAAAAAAACTGTAGTAATAAGAGAACTGCAAATCAAAATGACCCTAAGATTTCATCTCACTCCAATTATAATGGCTATTACCAAGAATACAAGCAACATAGGTGTTGGCGAAGATGTGGGGAAAAAGGCACACTCATACATTGCTGGTGGGGTTGCAAATTGATGCAGCCACTCTGGAAAGCAGTATGGAGATTCCTTAGGAAACTTGGAATGACCCAGCTATCCCAGTCCTTGGCCTATACTCAAAGGACTTAAAATCAGCATACTACAGTGATGTAGCCACATCAGTGTTTATAGCAGCTCAGTTCACAATAGCTAGATTGTGGAACCAACCTAGATGCCCTTCAATTGATGAATGAATAAAGAAACTGTTACATATACACAGTGGAATATTATTCAACCATAAAGAAGAATAAAATTATGCCATTTGCATGTAAATGGATGAGTTGGAGATTATCATGCTAAGTGAAATAAGCCAATCCCCAAAAAACCAAAGGCTGAATGTTTTCTCTGATAAGTGTATGATGATACATAATGGTGAGGGTGAGGGGGTAAGGAAAGAATGGTGTAACTTTGGATTGTTTAGAGGGAAATAAGAGGTGGGGAAGGAAGGATAGTAGAATGAGACAAACATCATTACTCTATGTACCTGTATGATTACACAAACGGTGTGACTATTTCGTGTACAACCAGAGAAATGGAAGTTGTACCCCATTCATGTACTAGGAATCAAAAAATAAAAAGAAAAACTTTTGCATACATTTGTGCCATGTGTAGGCACCCATTATATATGAGGTGTTCTGCAGGTGCTCTCCAGGGTGATGTTCTACCTTGCTCTTAAGTACTCTGTACTACACTGAGGTTTAAAAGATGTTGCCAGTGTTCCCAACCAAAATGTGAGGGAGGACCATAGTGAGTGCTGGAAGAGAAGAGATGGTTTCCAAGAGCAGCTGCGAAGTTGCAATTTGCAGCTGGACTTTAAATTTGGGACTGAATTCAGGGGGTCTGTGATTTCAGGTGGGAGAGCATTAGATATTTATTTTTCACTGAAGTCAGTATTCTCTTGCATTATGAATGGAAACAACAAAGCACAGCCATGCTAGTGGTTTCTGAGCCTTTATTACATGTTTTTCATGTCACATTACTTTTTTGGCTATCTCAAAATACTGCTGATGTTCTTGAACTACAATAAAACTATACTCTTAATTGGGCAGGACTCCAATTTTGTTATTTTGTTATTTAATGAATAACATATATATTTTGTTATTTAATGAAATATTAAAAGAATGCTACCATAGCACAAACTTTTTAAAAAAATTTATAACTATTTCATTTTACCTGCTTTCCTTGGTAATTCTCCTGGCTTCATTTTGTGCATTTAAAAACATTAACCTGAGAAGGGTTCCCCAGGCTTCACTAGGCTACCAAAGGTCCGTGCTAAAAAAGAACCTTTTCTGACTTCAAGCATTCATGTTGCATTGAATTGCAACAGTGATGGTTTAAACACGGTGTGTGTGTGTGTGTGTGTGTGTGTGTGTGTGTAGGGGGAAGCAGGTAGAAAAACACTATTGATTTATTTCTATGTAGACTTGAATTCTAGATCTGTACGACTCCTACAACTTACATAACTTCCCTGAACTTTAGTTTTTTCATCTGTAAAGTGGAAATAAGAATGTGCCTGCTTCCCAAAATGGTCAATGATTATATCAATTAATAAACTTAAATTACTAAGCACAGTGCTTGAGCTAAATGGGAGTGGGTATTATTATTACTTGGAGTTTAGCTAACCCCCAGGGATTTGTACAAGTCAGCCTTTAATTTATATTGTATGTACTGTTTTCTCATAACCTTGGCTCTTTCAGAGCAGGAAATCTTGGTTTATGTGGTACTGAATTCATATTACTAGATAATCATTTATTTAAGAACTAATGCAGTTACTATTTTATGCCTTGGAAGTATGATGATAAACAGTCAAATTTGAAAGAGACAGGATTGTACAAGCACTTAATTATTAAAATTGTCCTAGCTCTATATAAAGAACTCAAAAAACTTAACACCAAAACAAAAACAACACAAATAACCCAATCAATAAATGGGCATAGGAACTGAACAGACTGTTCACAGAAGAAGAAATATGATCGGTCATCACTAGCAATTAGTGAAATGCAAATTAGAAATACACTGAGATTTCATTTCACTCCAGTCAGAATTGGAATTATCAAGAATACAAGTAATAATAAATGTTGGCAAGGATGTGGGGGAACAGGAACAATCATACATTGCTGGTGGGACTGCAAATCGGTGCACCACTCTGGAAAGAAGTATGGATATGCCTCAGAAAACTTGGAATGGAACTGCCATTTGACCCAGTTATTCCATTCCTTGGTATATAACTCAAAGGACTTAAAATCAGTATACTGTAGTGGTGCTACCGCATCAGTGTTCATAGAAGCTCAATTCACAATGGCTAAGCTCTGGAACTAACCTAGATGCCCTTCAACAGATGAATAAAGAAACTATGATATATCTCCACAATGGGATATTTACTCAGCCATAAAGAAATATGAAATGATGGCATTTGGCAGTAAATGGATAGAGCTGGAGACTATCATGCTAAGTGAAATAAGCCAGTCCCTAAAAACCAATGTCTAAATGTTGTCTCTGATATGTGGATGCTGACTCATAATAGGTGGTAGGGAGGTGAGGAGTGGAGGTTCACTGAATTGGACAAGGGGTGGTGGGTTTGGGGTGGGAGGGGAATAGGAAAGACAGTAGAATGAGTTGGAGATCATTTTCCTGTGTTCATATATGAACACAAAACTGCTGTAACTCCACATCCTGTACAACCACAGAATGGGAAGTTATAGTCCATGCATGTATGATATATCAAATTATACCATCATATATAACTAAAAAATAAAAAATAAAAACAATTGTTCTGGCCCAGTTTGCCAGCTTGGAGTGTACTATGAGTCCGTGTCTCTCTTTAAAAATTTTCCTTTTTAAAGGAAATTAGAGGACTTCAATGTGCTTGCTAGTGCCTACCTCAAAATAAAAATATTAGCTACATAGAAATTGACATAGAGTTTCTCATGAAGCTTAAGATTAATCATGGTAACATACTTAGCACAATACCTCACACATATTTTGTTTCAGGTTTTAGTTTCAGTGGTATGAAAGTGTTAGTATTTGACCATTTTTGGTGCACACCAGAAATGTAAGTTTCATGTCAAAAAAACAAATGGTGTTCAAAACAGCAATAATGAATTCTTCTTGATATCTATTCTGGGTGGTTTGTTGTGTGGCAGTGATCTGATGAATATCTAGTTTTAGTCAGTGTCTAGATGATTCACTTTCATGGACATTAAAGGAGTTATTTTATTTCTTAGGTATGTATTAAAAGATCCCCAGGAAGCCCATATATAAGGCTCTATGAGGTCATCTTTTGCACTTCTATTTCTTAAACTTTATGGTGAGGTATATTTAAGAATATACATTTACAGCAGCATTAATAGTATTTCGTTCTTTTATGTTTTCAAGTACATGGTTTGTCTTCTCAAATCACACTTAGAAATTAACAGTGTTATTTAATGATATGTTTTCTCTATGGTATGCCTTTATTTTCTTTGAAGCAGTTAACTCTAAAGTGACTCATAGGACTGATTGACACCTTTAGTATGATGGTCATAATTATTTTATTTCTACTCAGCCAACATTCAAGTGTCCACTTATTATGAAGAATTGGAACAGTTCCATGAATCAGAAGTAGAAGGAATCCACAAAGTGTTTAATTCAATCATGATGTTTAGGAAATATTACTTTAATAATTCTAGTTTTATATTGCAAGAACTGTCCTTTTTGAACAAGTTCTTTCCTCTTTGAGATGGTTTTTCTGAACTTCATTTTTTAAATTATAACAAATATTTGCAAAGATGTAATTTTTCTTTCCCTAATGGCCTTTTAATCTGTGCAAGATTTGATGAAGCATTAAGTGCTGATCTTCTACTTTTGTGATTTTTTTCAGTCACTTTGGAATATATTCAATCCTTTATATACTGCTGAGATTTTAGCTTGACTGCTGAGTTCTCAGCTCTAAGAATTTCTTTGTTACATAGAGGAATTTAATTCCCCTCCTAGCTAATCTTCTACCTTACTTACAAAATTGTATGCACATCTCCTGGTGTAGCATGGACAGAAGTGCTAAAGCAGCAATGATTATGTAGATAGACGTGGAGACCCTTCAAGAGGAAAGGTATTAAATATACTTAACCTCTGTTCATGTGTGTTGGAAGGAAAAAAACGAGCCCGGTTTCTTCCCCACCTCCACCCGGTATGCTTCTGTTTTTTAATTTGGCTGAATTGCATGCTCTGTTGCACTTGCAGGTGGCATCCCTGGTGTGAACTTGGCCCCATACTTTCTTTAATAGGACAGACAGAGGAAATGGATGATATTAGCAAGCTCCCAGCATAGGAGAAGGGTTGTGTGTAGGGACTTTCAACTTGCTTTCCTCATACAGAGCTCATGCATCAGGCCAACTGGCCCCTCTCTTTCCCATCTCCTCTCTCACCCTCCTACTCCTCTCTTTGCTGAGCTGTTTACATCAGTGAGGCTGATCCCTCAGGATGCTCTGCAGTGACTAGTGGCAGTGGTTGCCTTCTTCCACACCAGAAGACCCTGACTTTCCCCTGCCTGTAAGCAAATATTCAAAAAGGGAAGAGTTCATGTAATGTGGAGGAATTTACATGTTAACTTTTCTTTTATGTAGTTCTTCAAAATTGTGTATACTTATGATGGTATAGGACGGTGATCCCTGAAAGTTTTATTATTGAAACAGTAATTGGCCAATGATTATCATCGTAAATGCAGCAAGTCCTACAAAAGTTGGAGTTGGTGTATTAATTCATTTTTCTATAAATATAGTGAAATACCTTAAGCTGGGTACTTTGTAAAAAAAAAAAAAAAAAAAAAAGAGGTTTATTTATTTTACAGTTCTGGAGGTTGACGGTTATGGTGCCAGTATTGGCTCTACTGAGGGCCATAAGTTCGATGGCATCAAGTCAGGAATGTGTCGGATAGAGAGAGCACATCACAGACAGTAAGGCGTGGCCAGGCTTGATCTTATAACAGCTCTTCTTGAGAAATAACTCAGGGTTCAGTGAGAACTACCTTGATCCCTTCCAAGGTCAGTGCCTCTGAGACCTAAGGACCTCCCGCTAGGCTCTGCCTCTTAAAAGTCCACCACTTCCCCACATTGCCACACTGGGAACTAAGCTTCCAACTCTTGAGCCCTTAGCGTGCACACTCAGACCATCACTAAACCAGAGCAGCCAGGTAGGAAGAAAAGGTAGGACAGAGTTCGATGCAAACATTGATTTTTGGAGAGATTCTCTCAAACTGGGAACCAGGTTCCTTCATCACTTCTTTTCAATTGTGTCCTGAAGCAGCTGATGATGGCCAGGTTTCAGTGGCCTTGTCCTCTCAGATTGTCTGTGGTCAGGGATTCAACTTCTCTGCTCCAAGGTGTTTGGTTTTTAAGTGTTGTGTTGTAATGCTGGAGCTGTAAAGTCCACACCATGGCCCTTTTTGATCCGTTCCCTGCTGACTTTTATACCTTCATTTCACTAAACTTCCTTATACATACACACTTCCTTTTTTACCAATGGGGGGGAAAAATCCCATTGTTACCTGAATATGCCACATACAAGTTTTCAGTATTCTAGCTCGGCCACCTTATTTGCCTGGGGAATTCTACATGCCTCCTCTTTTCCATCACCTGTCTGCTTCCCTTTTGCCCTCCCACTTCCTTTTCCCATGATTTTTCCATGTCATAGACCTTTCTGATATATAGAAATACAATGGAGAATGCCAACATGAAGGCCTTCACGTAGGTTAAGGTGTAATGCTTGAATTGTATAATGACAATTTCATAAGCATATAATGTTTAAAGTGTCCACTGAACTGTCAATGTGTGTGTGTGTGCATGCTGTAGAGTAAACAATGTGGGATATGTTGCTCTTGTGCATGAATTAAGTCTGCTTTCGGTATTTTCTGCCCAGTAATTTTACTAAATGAAGAAAATTATTATGCTCTCTGCAGGGTACATTCTTAAATTTAAAGCCATTAACTAAAAGATGGAAGGGATGAAAATATTCCAGATAATAAATGTTGTATAGGAGGATTTTTGAAGTTGGGGAGTCGTTTGCTCTCCCTCTTGAGCTGACTTCACTTTCACTGTTTACGTTTGAGTATGAAAGTGAGTTGTTGCCTTTTTAGTTCCAAGATAACTTACAGATAGAAAAATCCAAGTGATATCACATGTAGGCCATTTGTGGCGAATATTCATATGGAGGAAAAATTTCTGCATATATATATATATATATGTTTATAATCCCCATGTGTTCTATAATATTTGTGGAAGTTTTTATATGGTTTTATCTATGTAGTGTTATTTGTTCAAAAATTTAAAAATACCTAATAATTATTTATTTATGATCTGGTTTTTGTGTGTTTATATCTTCAATTTACACATTTTTGAAGTTGCCAGACTACTGAGGCATTGCTACTAAATATCTGTCATCCTTACTGGTGAGATGGGACTGCACAGAGAAGAAGAGATAACTTCTTAATTGGGTTCTGACAAGCCTATTTGAGAAATTAACTTGAAATGATAAAAAGTGATAATGTCAAATATGTTGAAAATAGCTGTAGGATCAGTCATATTCTGAATTTTCCTAAATGAATTTTCCTCTTTCTGGGCTCCCCTCAACTCCCACCTCTCCCAAGAAGCACAGTATTAGAGCAACTAATGCCCTTGATCCCTCTCCACCTTTGCCTCCCTCAGTGATTTACCTGGTAGATGAAGTTGGAAGGGAAAATCAGGCCTGCATTCCTTTCATTTAGTGCTTTCTGTTGCTGGGATCCTCAGTGCCATCTGGTCTGCTAGACCGTTAACTTAGAGTAGACTCACTATCGGAGTCAGGTGGGGTGGTACTCTCCTGCCTTTCTGGTAGTGATTGGGGTAGAAGGGTGGTGGCCTTCTTTGTGGAGGGTTGACCACCCATTTGGGGTTACTTGCAGCTTGGGGGTGTGCCAACAAGAACATGAAAGGGAAGGATTATAGGTCCATAATCTTCAAGAGTCTTAGAGCCAAATTGGTTCAAATAGCACACACAGTATGTATATCCTTGGTAACACCTGAATGGGGTCTGGAGCAGGCTATTTTCATAAGAGAACTATTTCTGTATCAACGTTTATGAATAGTCATACTGAATGGATAGGTTGTTAACAGTCATTGCTTGAGATCTTTTATATATTTTTAAAAATTTTATTACATATGTTTCTGGGGTACAGTATAATGTCTGCATAGAGTTTGGAATGACTAAATCAAACTAATATATTAACATGTTTCATCT
Organism: Sciurus vulgaris; assembly: GCF_902686455.1. Lineage (NCBI taxonomy): Eukaryota > Metazoa > Chordata > Mammalia > Rodentia > Sciuridae > Sciurus > Sciurus vulgaris. The sequence goes on from NC_136468.1 coordinate 30,906,350, forward strand.
TGTGTACTTATTTGTTGTGGGCAAGTTGAGAAAATTTAAAATTTACTTTGCAGCGATTTTGACATAGCCAAGTTTTGTTTCTGCTCTCAATGAATGTGTTGAAAATTTAATAACAAAAAAGTTTTTTATATTGAAATTTATGTCATTTAGTAAAATTTATATTTATATTTATATGTCATTTAGTAAAATTTCAAGGAAAAAAAACCTTGTCACTATTGTTTCTGTTAGTGTCTGGGTGAACAACCTTAGTTGTAGATTACTGAAAACAAACCTAGTGGGTTTTTACGTTGGAAATTTGTACCAAAGTATGTGCTTGGCTTTAAGTTGTACAATTTGCTTCTTTTTCTGTTTTCATTTTTGTTTGGGGGCTATGGATTGTGTGGGGATTTTAAGGTTTATGCTAAGTGAAATCTTGACCATGGCAGATAATTGCAACTGATTGTGTCCAAGGGAAAGGAGGTCTGTTTGAAAGGCAGGATTATTTACTCGGTATCTTATGGGACTGTGACCTTAGTTTGGACTACGTGTGTGGAAGATAGGGTCTTTTTGTGTTTATTTGCTACTTTTCAAGGAATAAATTCCACATGGGGTATCAAGGAACCAAATAGAGATTCATCCCAGTTCTACCAACTGGGTTGTGGAAGAAGAAACCTTATTGAGGAAGTGAGGTTATGAAGCCTGATCAATCGAAGTGGAGACTGGCTGCCAAAGTCTGGAAGGATATTAAGATGCTTATAATCAGTTTAGGATTAAAATCTAAGATGTATGCAGAATTCCTATACATCAGTATGAAAAGGCAAATGATCCCCAAACAAATGAATAAGGAATATGAATGACAATTCCAACAATAGAAAACCTGAATGGCAAGGAAGCTGCTCTTCATGTTGCTGTGATACATTGCCATCAGCTGAGTGAATTAAGATAACAAATACATTTTCATACAGTGCTAGAGAAGTCTGAAATCAAGGTGTCAGGAAGATTTCAGACCCTTGAGGATTGCCAGGGGAGAAGCCTGACAGACTTCTTGAGCTCTTAGGACTGATGATATTATTTCAGTTCCGTGGATTGTGGTATAAACTGTAGTGATGCATCTATAAACCAAGGGACACCAAGAATTACTGGCCACCCCTGAAGCTTGGAGAGAAACTAGGAGAAGATTCTCCCCAAGGGTCTGCAGTAGGAGCCAACCCTACCAGAACCTTGATTTTGGACTTGTAGTCTCCAAAACTGTGAGAGATTAAATTCCTGTTGTGTTGAGTCTTCCATTCTGTGGTACTTTCTTATAGCAGCCCTAGGAAATGAACATACCTCCAACATGTTAAGATTTGTTGAGTTGGGTGACAAATACTCAATTGTTTTATCTTTTGTTTTACAAATATTGCATCTTAAAAATATTTTAAAGCAAACCACTAGTTTTTTGAATCTTCTGTAATTAAACTTTATGATGGCTTTTATGAATAAAGTAGATGTATGCATAATTGGCAAAATGGACAGTGCTCCAAAATTTACAGATGGACTCATAGCTGGTGCTTGTTGGTTAACCCCAACAGTGCATTTCCTGTAGTAAGTCAAGGGTTTTAAATAAAAAGGGGCAATTAACTCAGCATGGAAAATATTTTTTTGGCCAGTATTCAATATGGAAAATAATTACATATTGGACCTACTCATAGAAAAACAAAGGTACTTGGGCTTTGAGACATTCAGATAAACATAGTTATCCACTAACTAGTTGTGTGGTATCTAATATTACTTGGTTCCAGTTTTTTCAGTTTATTGAATGAGATTCTAATAGTATCTATGTCATTGCATTTTGATGAATTTTAAAGTAGATAAGACATAAAGTGCTCACCAAGGATTTAGTAATGACTTAAATTTAAACTTTTGATACCATCCCATTTATTGATTCTTGATTTTATTTCTTGAACTTTAGGAGTTTTGTTTGGGAAATCAGTTCCAAAGCTGACATGATGAAGATTTGACCTATATTTTTTTTTAGTAGGTACAGGTTCTCTGGTCTAATGCCTATGTCCCTGATCTATTTTGAATTGAGTTTTGTGCAGGGTGAGAGATACAGATCTAATTTCATTTTGTTACATATGAATTTCCAGTTTTCCCAGTGCAATTTGTTGAAGAGGTTATCTTTTCTCCAATATATGTTTATGATGTCTTTATCTAGTATGAGATTATTGTATTTATGTGGATTTGTCTCTCTGTCTTCTATTCTGTACCATTGGTCTTCATGTCTTTTTTGAGCTGATACTATGCCATCTTTACTATAGCTCTGTAGAATAATTTAAGTTCTGGTATTATGCGTCCTGCTTCACTTTTCTTGCTGAGGATTGCTTTGGCTATTCTGGGCCTCTTATTTTTTCAAATGAATTTCATAACTGCTTTTTCTATTTCTATGAAGAATGTTTTTGGAACCTTAATAGGCATGGCATTAAGTCTGTGTGGTGCTTTTGATAATGTGGTCATTTTGACAATATTAATTCTGCCTATCCAAGAGCATGCTAGATCTTTCCATCTTCAAAGGTTCTCTTCAATTTCTTTCTTTGGAGTTTAGAGTTTCTTTAGTTTTCATTGTAGAGGTGTTTCACTTCATTTGTTAGATTGATCCCCAAAATTTTATTTTTCTGAGGCTATCGTGAATGGGATAGTTTTCCTAATTTCTCTTTCAGTTGATTCATCACTGATATATAGGAATGCAATTGATTTATGGGTGTTAACTTTATATCCATAAATGAAATGTTACCAAACTAAAGAGCTTCTTCACAGCAAAAGAAATAATCAAGAATATGAGGGGCTGGGAAGATAGCTCAGTTGATAGAGTGCTTGCCTTGTAAGCACAAGGCCCTGAGTTCAATCCCCAGCACCCAAAAAAAAAAAAAAAAAAAAAAAAAAAAAAAAAAGAATATGAAAGAGAACCTATAGAATGGGAGAAAATCTTTGCCATCTATACTTCTGATAGAGCATTAATTTCCAGGCTATATAAAGAACTCAAACTTAACACCACAAAACCAAATAGTCCAATAAATAAATGGGCATAGGAACTGAACAGACAGTTCACAGAAGAAATATGATCAGTCAACAACTGTATGAAAAAATGTTCAACATCACTAGCAATTACAGAAATGCAAATTAAAACTACACTGAGATTTCATCTCACACCAGTCAGAATGGCAATTATCAAGAATACAAGTAATAATGTTGGTGAGGATGGGGAGGAAAAGATACAGTCATACATTGCTGGTGGAATTGCAAAATTGGTGCACCACTCTGGAAAGAAGTGTGGAGATTCCTCAGAAATCTTGGAATGACACCACCATTTGACACAGTTATTGCACTCCCTGGCATATTCCCAGAGGACTTAAAATTAGCATACTATAGTGATGCTGCCATGTCAATGTTTATAGCAACGCAATTCATAATAGCTAAGCTATGCAACCAAATTAGTGCACTTCAGATGAATGAATAAAGAAACTGTGGTGAATCTACACAATGGAATATTACTCAGCCATAAAGAAGAATGAAATGATAGCATTTTCCAGTAAATGATGGAACTGGAGACTATCATGGTAAGTGAAATAAGCCAATCCCCAAAACCCAAAGGCCCAGTATTCTTTCTGATATGCAGATGCTGACTCGCAATAGGCAGTGGGGAGCCAGGAGTGAATGGAAGTTCACAGATTGGACAAAGAGTAGTGGCGGGAGAGAAGAGGGATAGGTATGGGAAATATTTTCTTATGTTCATATATGAATATATGATTGGTATAACTCCACATCCTGTTCAACCTCAAGAATGGGAAGTTATTCTCCATGTATGTATTATATATAAAAATACATTCTACCATCATGTATAACTAGAAAGAACAAATTTTAAAAATTTTAAAAATTGAAATTTTATTATCATTATTGATACCATTTACATCATGAGTTATTTTTATCCAACCAATTATAAGAGTGCTATACCTGAAACATTAGCTAGTACGGTTTGTAAGGACACTATACTAATCACTTGAGAGGAAGGACTTAGACCTGTGCTTGTCATTGGATTTCTAGTCTGCTGTTTATCTCTTCCTTACCTCTGGTAGCCTAACTTGTTGTATATGTGTTTTTCTTTTGAACCATGAACATGAATAAGCAAAATCTATGTTAACTCAGTTTCTTGAGTTTATCAGGGACTCTTTCTATAACTTTTTCAGTGGTGCTACTAATTGTTTAAATTTTATTAAATTTAATATATGAAAAGAGTAATATATTAAAATATTATTAATATTTTATTATTTAATATATTATTAAATATATTAAAAGAAATTTTCCAAAGCACTTAACATGCAAATGTAAGTAAAGTGAGATATAGAAAATCAAACTAAAATCTTAAGACATTAGGAAAAATTCAAGCGCAATAAAGAGTATGGAAGCAGTGATTACTATGTCTACTTTATATACTTTTAGGTAGAGACTGCAACTCCTATATTTTCAAATTAACAACATCACTTGGAATATCAATCATTTAGCTTTCCCACCTGTTATTTCTTTAGTGTAACTTCAGTTAAATAGACACCAAGTAGAACAGTAGTAATTCACCTCTAGGTCTTGTCTAGAATGAGTTTTTTTTTTTTTTTTTTTTTAAGTTAATTATTCTCTTCTACTTTTTCACATGTCAGTAAGCTCCTCTTTTCTCTGAATCTCAGATTAAATTTTGAGTCATTGGTGACATGAATGTTCTGCTTGCAATTTGACATGAAATAGTATTGTAACAATTAGTTGGTAAAACAGGGCTCTTTGTCAACATATTGAAGAATATTGTGCCAGAAGATCCAACCAAAAGCTTTGCTGCTTTGTTCTAGTTGTTTATTTTTAATGGGAGGTCTGTGGGTGTGCAGGAACAAAAAAACATCTTTTGTTTGAAGTTGGCCTGTACCTTCATGGTGAGCTCTACTTTCCTGCTTTCTTTAAGAATCATAAATTTTTCATTCCCAATAGGCAATAAAATATTAGTTGTTTACCTGAACACGTTGACAGGCATTTATAGAACAGATCACTAGTGATCAGAGTGAATGTTAGTATGTGAAAAATCAATACCAGTATTTTGGTACATTAACATAGAGACTCCTTTAGAATCACAGGACTGAGAACATCCCTTAAATACTTTGTCATCATTCTTATCTGTTAAGTAAACAAATTATTAACACTCTGAGGGACAGATAATAATGGGTGGGTGGTGGTGGTTAGCACGTCCGCCCTTTTTAGGACCCACCGTGTGCTCTAGGTGTTTTAAGTATTTTATGTTGTTTCATTCAGTCCCCATAAGAATCCTAAAAATTTGGTACTGTTATTATCTGATTTACATAAGAACACTTAGATACAGAATTGGAAGTAACCTGTCTAAGATTTAAAGAGCTAGTGCATTTATAGAATTTAAACCCAGAGACTTGATTAGGAATTACTTAAACCTGTGCAATTGAGCAATTTCTATTCCTGGTAAAACTCAGAAAACTAACTTTGAAAAAAAAAAAAAAAAATGTAAAACAAAGATTGTCTTTAAGTATAAAACTTAAAAACTCCATGAGGTCTGAATCAAGGAAACGTTGACTCTGTATAAATGTACCGCATGAGTTGCTTTAGCTCACATGAGATATGCCAGGAAAAGTCGACCTTGATGTCTAAACTGTACGTGAAATAAGCTATACCATCTTGGGGAATTTTTTGATCTTTTGGGAATGGTGTTATCTGAAGGTTTATTTCCCCCTTGGAATCTTAAAATCCTAACCCCCAAGGTGGTAGAATTAGGAAGTGGAAACTTAGGGAAGTGATTAGGTCATAGGGTATAATCACTTAAATGGGATTAGTGCTCTTATAAAAGGGAACTAGAGACAGTCCTCACCCATTGCACACATGAAGACACAGGAAAATGACACCATCTATGAGGCGGAAAGAAGGTCCTCTCCAAACACCAAATCTGCCTTGATCTTGGGCTTTGCCAGTCTCCAGAACTCTATGAAATATATATCTTTGTTGTTGAAACACCTGGTTTATGGTGTTTTGTTGTAGCATCTCCAAGAGACTAATATGTTCTGCTTTTCTGGTACTTACTTCAAACTTAATTGACTTATTTATCACATCAAAATGTTATCCTCTTGAATAAGATACAACCATGATCTCATCTATAAATCTTTGGTACACAGAACGAAATATTCATAAGGACAATAAATTGTTTTCTTGTTCAGTGCTCTAGACCTTACACTTAGAATAGTACATATACTAAGTTCTTGATAAATATCTTAAGTGAGTGAGACAATCAATAGTGTAGACCTTGAAGAGATGGGTTTTAGATTGTAATATTTCAGGGAATATGAAAAACAATAGAACATACAAGGTGTTTAGTCATGCCAGAGAATCACCTTTGTTCTAACAAACCAAATAAATAATTTTATACAAATCAGTATATTAATCCCCATAGGAATATAAAGGGGTATAGCAAAACTATACTTATAAAAATTTTATAATTTGATACCACAGTGTCCACACTCTTGCAAGAACTGCAGAGATAGAGGGGTGTCTCCACATCTGATATACCCATTAATCACAACCAAATAAGCTATTGGGAGATTACACTATGGTGTCCAGCTGAAAAGAAGCTGAACATATACAAAATGAACCAATACCCCAAAATGCATCATCAGGAGAAAACTAGTTACTAAGAAGGCCTTCACATAAAAGTGCACGGGATATCTATCCCAATAGATATATAGATCTCAATATATACATTCAAAAAATATGAAAAAGGTAATATGATACTTCCTAAAGTTCATAACTCCAGTAACATACATCAGAGTATCAAAGTAAATGAAATGCTGATAAAGAAATCAAAAGTGATTTTAAAACTGCTCAAGAAATTCTAGGAGAATAAATAGCCAAATGAAATAAGGAAGACAATACAGGACATGATTGAGAAATTCAGCAAAGTAGAGATAGTAGAAAAAAGTACCAAACAGAAATCTTGGAAAAGCAAAGCTCAACAAATCACATAAAAATTCAGTTGAAAGCCTTAATAGTAGACTAGCTAGCCAAAGGAAAAAAAAAAAAAAAAAAAGAAAAGAAAAATATCAGAACTTGAAGACAGGACTTTTGAAATATTACATGCCTACAAAGAAGAAAGAATGAAGAAAGCATTCAAGATCTTTGAGACACCATTAACAGATTAAAGTCCATAAAATTGTTATACCAAATGAGAACTAAAGGTTAGGAAAACAAGCTGGGTGCTACTGCGCATGCCTAAAATCCCAGTGGCTCAGGAGGTTGAGGCAGGAGGATTGCAAGTTAAAAGCCAGCCTCAGCAACACAGTGAGACCCTGTCTCTAAATAAAATACAAAAAAGGGCTGGGAATGTGGCTCGGTGGTCAAGTGACCCTGAGTTTAATTCCCAGTTTCCCGCCCTCCCAAATTAAGAGAACAGAAAAACCTATTCAACGAAATAATGGAAAAAATTTCCCAGGTTTTGGGAAATACAGGGACATCCATATACAGGAGTCTTTTTGAATCTCAAATGGACTATGATCAGAAAACAACCTATTGATGACATAGTCAAATTTTCAAAGGTAAGGGCCAAAGAACATGAAAATTTATCAAGACTAGCGACTAGTCATATTCAAAGGCAAACACACTAGACTATCAGCAGATTTCTCACCAGAAACCCTAAAGTCTAAGAGGGCCTTGATTTCAAGTCCTTGATTTCAACTACCTACCACCCAAAATTAGTATACCCAGCAAAAGTATTCTTCAAAATCAAAAAAAAGGAATAAAGTCCTTTCAGAATAATCATAAGCTCTCTTTTCACATTATTGATTTTTTTCCTTTGCTGAGAAAAAGCTTTTTAGTTTGAATCTATCCCTTTTATTGATTCTTGCTTTCATTTCTTGTGTTCTGGAGTCATCTTAAGGAAGTCTGCTCCTAAGCTGACATGTTGAAGATTTGGGCTTACTTTTTCTTCTGCTTTGCACATATGTAGGTTCTCTGGTCTGATTCCTAGGTCCTTGATCCATTTTGAGTTGAGTTTTGTATAGGGTGAGAGAGAGGTTTAATTTCATTTTACTGCATATGGATTTCCAGTTTTCCCAGCACCATATGTTGAAGAGGCTATCTTTTCTCCATTGTATGTTTTTGGCTCCTTTGTCGAGTATGAGATAACTGTATATATGTGGGTTTGTTTCTATGTCTTCCATTCTGTACCATTGGTCTGTCTGTCTATTTTGGTGCCAATATGCAGGTTTTGTTACTATTGCTCTGTAGTATAGTTGAAGGTCTGATATTGAGATACCTCCTGCTTCACTCTTCCTGCTTAGAATTGCTTTGGTTATTCGAAGTCTCTTATTCTTACAGATGAATTTCATGATTACTTTCTGTATTTCTATGAGGAACATCATTGTGATTTTAATTGGAATTGCATTGAATCTGTATAGCCCTTTTGGTAGTATGACCATTTTGGCAATATTAATTTCAGTCTACCCAAGAACAGGGGAGATCTTTCCATCTTCTAAGGTTTTCTTTAATTTCTTTCTTTAATGTTGTATAGTTTTCATTGTAGAGGTCTTTCACCTGTTTTGTTAGATTGATTCTCAAGTATTTTATTTTTGAGACTGTTGTGAATGGAGTAGTTTTCCTAATTTCTCTGTCAGAGGATTCATCACTTATGAATAGAAATATATTAGATTTATGCATGTTAATTTTATATTCTACTTTTCTGAATTCATTTATAAGTTCTAGAATTTTTCTTGTATGAAAAAAGAGCCTCTCCCGCCTTCACACCCGCACTGCTGCTGCCAACCTGAGCCATGGATCACCCAGCCCTCCTGCTCTTGCTCCTGGCTTTCCTGGCACCCGGGACCTCTGTAGTCCCCTGGCGGGTACTAAGGACCCTCAGCAGTCTGCACTTGCCAACCAGCCCTGCATCCCACTCCTCTGTAGCCAAGAAGTACTTAGTTTTTTATTTCCAACAGAAGGTTTATAATTTTGGATTCAGTAACATGAAAACTTTTAAACAGCGGTACCTGCTATCTGACAAACACTGGGACAAAGATGGTAGATCAATACTTTTCTACACTGGTAACGAAGGGGACATTGTTTGGTTTTGCAATAACACGAGGTTCATGTGGGATGTGGCTGAGAACTGAAAGCTATGTTAGTGTTTGCTGAACATCGATATTATGGAGAGTCCCTACCCTTTGGCAACAGCTCATTCCAGGATATCAAACACTTGAATTTTCTAACATCAGAACAAGCTCTAGCTGATTTTGCTGAGTTAATCAAACACTTGAAAAGAATAATCCCAGAAGCTGAAGATAAACCTGTCATTGCCATAGGGGGCTCTTATGGTGGCATGCTTCCAGCCTGGTTTAGGATGAAATATCCTCACATAGTAGATGAAGCCCTTGCAGTTTCTGCCCCTATCTGGCAGTTTGAAGACTTTGTTCCTTGTGATTCATTTATAAAGATTGTAACTACAGATTTTAGAAAAAGTGGTTCACATTGTTCAGTGAGCATCCTCAGGTCCTGGGATGCCATTAACCGACTCTCAAGTACAGGAAGTGGTCTACAGTGGCTTGCTCAAGCCTTTCACTTATGTAACCCATTGACATTTGAGGACATCCCAAATTTGAAAGAATGGATTATGGAAACTTGGGTGAATCTGGCAATGGTGAACTACCCTTATGCGTCTAACTTTTTACAGCCTTTGCCTGCTTGGCCTCTCAAGGTAGTGTGCCAGTATTTGATAAATCCTAGTGTACCGGATTCACAGATGATACAGAATATTTTCCAAACTCTGAATGTATATTATAATTATTCGGGCCAGGCAAAATGCCTGAATATTTCAGAAACAGCAACTAGCAGTCTGGGATCTCAGGGTTGGAGCTATCAGGCCTGCACGGAAATGGTCATGCCCTTTTGTACTAATGGTATCGATGACATGTTTGAACTTCGTTAGTGGAACCCGAAGAAATATTCTGATGAGTGCTTTAAACAGTGGGGTGTGAGACCAAGGCCCTCCTGGATCATTACCATGTATGGAGGGAAAAACATCAAATCACACTCCAACATCATTTTCAGCAATGGTGATCTAGACCCCTGGTCAGGAGGTGGAGTAACCAAAGACATCACAGACACCCTGGTTGCAGTCACCAACAAGGAGGGGACCCATCATTTAGGTCTTCGAGCCAGTAATGCCTTGGATCCTACATCTGTCCTGTTAGCCCGTTCCTTGGAAGTTGAACACATGAGGCGATGGATCAGAGATTTCCATGACAATGTCAAAAGGCAGCCCTGAGCAACTTTTGATCATTTTCAGTTTCTTCTTTTATGTTCACTACATCCATATTCCCATTCACTTTGGTTTTCTAAGTGTAATAACTTCCCCTCATTTGTCATTAGATTTGGGTGCCCAGGTTGAGATAGAAGAGAGGGTGATGGGGGTGTTGCCATCCCAACAATGTCATTGCCTGGGTATTGAACCTGCATGCACCACCTACAGGAAGAAATCCCATCATGACGCCTCCCACACCATCAGTGGCCCTCATGACTCAAGCAAAGCTCCCCACTGCCTTTCACAAGAGGAGAGTCACTTCCTTTGTTTCTTTGCAAGCAGGCATTTGAATTCTTAGTTCTGAGGTTGAAATCTCTTTTGCCATATGCAAATCCCCATTCCTATCCACCAAAAAGGAAAAGCAGAAGATAGATAAAAATGACGTACGTGCAGCTGGTAGGAAGGATGTCTGATGCCAATCCAGGAAATGGGGGTCATTTCTTTTGTACTTAATTTAATGACTTTAAACTGTGCTGTAAATAAAGGATAAGGCTGGACCTTAAAAAAAAAAAAAAAAAAAAAAGAGCCTACAGAGTAGGAGAAAATCTTTTTCACACATATTTCAGATAGAGCACTAATCTCCAAAATTTATAAAGATCTTAAAAAAACTTTTCACCAAAAATAAAAAGAACCCAGTCAATAAATGGGCTAAAGAACTGGGCAGATACTTCACAGAAGAAGATAAACAGGTGATGAACAAATATATGAAAAAGTGTTCATTATACCTAGTAATTAGAGAAATGCAAATCAAAACCACCCTAAGATTTCATCTCACTCCAATTAGAATGGCTATTATCAAGAACACAAGCAATAATAAGTGTTGGCATGGATGTGGGGAAAGAGGCACACTTGTACATTGCTGGTGGAATTGCAGATTGGTGCAGCCACTCTGGAAAGCACTGTGGAGATTCCTCAAAAAACTTGGAATGGAACCATTTGACCCACTTATCTCACTCACCCAAAGGACTTAAAATCAGCTTACTACAGTAACACAGCCACAACAATGTTTAAAGCAGCTCAATTCACAATAGCTAGATTGTGGAACCAACCTAAATGCCCTTCAATAGATGAATGGATAATGAAACTGTGATATATATACACAATGGAATATTATTCAGCTATAAAGAACAAAATTATGGCATATACAGGTAAATGGATGGAGTTGGAGAATATCATGTTAAGTGAAATAAACCAGTCCTCCACAAAACAAGTGAAATAAGCCAATCTTAAAAAAACCAAAGGCTGAATGTTTTCACTGATAAGTGGATGATGATTCAAAGCCTGGGCTGGAGGGGCAGTAAGAGAAGAATGGAGGAACTTTGGACTGTGTAGAGGAAAATGAGGGGGGGTGAAGGGGCAGGTTAAGGAACAAAAGTGGAATGAGACAGATTTACCCTATGTACATGTATGATTACATGAATGATGTGAATCTACATCGAGTACAACCATAGAAATGAAAATTTTTACTCCGTTTTTGTATAATGAATCATAATGCAGTCTGTAAAAATGAAGAAAAAATTATACACTAAGGAGATTCATGACCATTAATTCAGCCTTACAAATGATACTTAAGGGTATTCTATACCAGGAATGGAAAACAGCTGAATGCCATCATGAGAAAACAAGAATAAATCCCAATAGAAGTGTAGGTATAAAAATGAGAAATAGAAAAGAATCAAACAATGGAATATTACTCGGCCATAAAGAAGAATGAAATTATGACATTTACTGGTAAAAAGATGGAACTGGAGAATATCATGCTGAGTGAAATAATCCAGTACCCCAAAAAACAAAGGCTGAATGCTCTTTCTGATATGTGGATGATAACCCACAACAAGGGCGGGAGGGGAAGAACAGAAGTCCATTGGATTAGATAAAGAGAAGGGAGGGAGGATGGAACTATGAAAGACAGTAGAATGAATTGGACAAAACTTTCCTATCTTTGTATATGAATACACAACCAGGGTAACCCACACCATGTACAACCACTGAATAGGATCCTAATTAGAATAACTTATACTCCATTTATGTATATATGTCAAAATAAACTCTACTGTCAGGTATGTAGAAAAAGAACAGATAAAAAGAATAAAACATTAATACAGTATACCATCAAACCACAACAATGAATGAGAGGAAGAAATAAATGAAGAATATTCAAAACAACTTAAAAAATCAAGATGACAGTAATAAGTTTATAGATTTCAATAATTATGAGTGCAAATGGTATTCATTTTCCTATTAAAAGATGTGGACTATCTCAGTGGATTTAAAAATAAGACCTATCAGATATATGTTGTCTACAAGAAACTCACCTAACTTGTAAAGACAAAATCCGAATATGAAAAGATGGAACATGGTATTTCAAGTGAACGGAATTCAACAGCAAGTAGGAGTCCTAAATGTAACACAATAGACTTTAATACAAAAAAAAAAAAATGCAAAGAGACAAAGAAGGTCACTATATAATGATCAAGGGATCAAATCAAAATATAAATCTGTATGCACTGAAGATGAGAGCACTCACTTTCATAAAACAAACACTATTCGAGTTGATAGACCCTAATACAATGATAGTGCTTACTTCAGTACCCAATCTCCGCAATAGATCATCTAGGTAAAAAACAAACCAAGACAAATCAGAGAAAACCTCAAATTACACTCTAGATCAAATGGTCTTAACATTTTCAGAATATTTCAACTATAGAATACACATGCATTTGTTAAGTGCATGGAACTTCTAGAATAGACTATATATTAAAACAATATCCTACATCCTCTCTCATCACAATGGAATGAAACTAAAAATCAACAGCAGGAGATACTGTAGAATTTATAAAGACTCATGGAGATAAGACAGCATACTTTCGAATGAACAGTGGGGCACTGATGAAGTCAGATGGAAATTTAAAATTTCTTGAATTAATGAAAATGGAAGTAAAATACAAAAATATGTGGGATACAGAAAAAACAGTACTAAGAGGGAGTTATGAGTGTGTACATCAAAACAATAGATCTCAAATAACCTAATGATGCATCTAAGTGTCTTAGAAAAGAAAGAACACCAAACTCAAAATTTGTATGACAGAAGGAAATAATGAATACCAGAACAGAAATAGAAGAAATAGAGACTTACAGAAAAATTCAAGAATTAACAAAACAAATTATTGTGTCTTATAAAGATAAAATGACAAATCTCATGACGAAGACTCATATAAAATTAGAGGTGGAAAAGGAGACATTAAAACTGACCAGAATGGAGTGTGTAGATAGAAATGATGGGGGCGGGGGAGGAAAGATAATAAAAAGATAATAAAATGAGACAAACATCATTACCCTGTGTACATGTATGAATATGCAAATGGTATGACTCTGCTTCATGTATAATCAGAGAAACAATAGTTATACTGCATTTATGTACAATAAATAAATAAAATGACAGAGAACTTCAAAGGATCATCAGGAAATATTTTGAAAAATTATATAATAATAGGAGAATGTAGAAGAGAGGAAGGAGTTTCTGAACACACATGATCTCCAAAAATTGAACAAAGAATATCTAAAAAACCAAAATTGATCAATATCAACTAATGATATTGAAACAGTGATAAGAAAAAAAAAAATGTCTTAACAAAGACAAGCCCAGGATTGGATGGGGTTACTGCTGAATTTTATCAAATTTTTAAAGAAGAGGTAACATCAATGCTACTCAAAATATTCCATAAAACTGAAGTGGGGGAACCCTTCCAGACTTATTGAGACAAGTGTTACCCTGCTATTAAAAAAAAAAAAAAGACACAAGATAAAAACCAGTATCCCTCATGAACATAGGTACAAATTGAATTTAATAGTGCATTAAAAGCATCATGCACCATGATCAAGCTGGTTTTATTCCAAAGATGAAAGGATGTTTCCCCACACACAAATAATAAATGAAATACAGCACATAAATAAAATCAGGGATCAAAATTACATGATTATATCAGTAGAGGCAGAAAAAGCCTATGATAAAATTCAATATCCGTTCCAGATAAGAGTCCTGAACAAACGAAGGATCATACCTCAATATAATAAGGCTACATGTGCCAAGCCCACATTTATCTGGGAGAAACTGAAACGTTTCTTCTAAACGTGGCAAGTGTGTCCACTCTCACTGCTCTTATTTAATATAATATAGAATCAGAAATTTTAGCCAGAGAAAATTAGACAACAGAAAGAAATAAAAGCCATACATATGAGAAAAAAGAAAGTAAGTCAAGTTATCTGTTTGCACATGATATGATTCTATGCACTGAAAAACCTGTAGACTCCACCAAAAGAGTATAGAACTAATAAACAAATTTAGTAAAGTAGCAGGATATAATCAGCAGGAAAAAAAAAATCACTAGCTTCCCTCTATACCAATAATGAATTTACTGAGAAAGAAATTAGAAATGTAGTATTATTCACAATAACTGCAAAAAACACCTAAGAATCAACCTAAGTAGGGATGTGAAAGACTTCTACAATGAAAATTACAAACCACTGAAGAAAGAAATTGAAGACACTAACAGAAGGATCTCCCATGTTCATGGATTGGAAAAAATTGTTCGGATGTTCATATTACCCAAACCAATCTACAGATTTAGTGCAATCCCCATCAAAATGCCAATGACATTCTTCACCAAACTACAAAAAAAAAAAAAAAAACAAAAACAAAACAAAACAAAAAAAACCTAAAATTCATATAGAAACAAAAAATCTCAGATAACCAAAGCAATCTTGAGAAAATGTGCAAAGCTGGCAGCATCACAATCCCCAGTTTCAAAGCATACAGCAGAGCCACAGTAACAAAAACATCATGGCACTGACATTAAAACAGGCTGATCAGTGGAGCAAAACAGAGAAACAGAGAACCCAGAAATAGGTCCATGCATCATCAGCCAACCAATTCTCCACAAAGGTGCCAATAACACAGTTGGAGAAAGGACACCTTCTTCAAGAAATAGTGCCAGGAAACCTCACATCTACCTGTAGAAGACTGAAACTTGACCCCTCTTGCTCTGTAAAAAATCATCTCAAAATGGATCAAGACTATAATGTTAAGTCCTGAAACTTTGAAACTAGTAGAGGAAAACATATGGAACACTTCAATATATTGGCACAGCCAACAGTTTCCTGGATAGGACTCCAAATGCTCAGGAAATAAAAGCAGAATTGACAAATGGAATTCCATCAAGTTAAAAACAGCACAGCAAAGGAAACAATCCACAGACTGAAGAGACAACCTTCAGAATGGGAGAAATCTTTTGATAACTATTTATCTAACAGAAGATTAATATCCAGAATGTATAAAGAACTCAAAAAACTTAATACAGCAAATAATACAGTTGTAAAACACAAATGGTCTAAATGGACACTTTTCAACAGAAGGAATACAGAAGGCCAATATATATACATGAAAAAATGTTCAATACCACAGCCATTAGGGAAATGCAAACCGAGACTGCAATGAGATTCCTTCTTAACACAGAATGGCCAATTACTACTGCTGCTACTACTACTACTACTACCGCTACTGCTACTAAATGCTGGCAAGGATGTGGAAAGGAGCAACTATGTAAAACAGTATGGAGGTTCCTCAAAAAATTGAAAACGGTATTATATGATCCAGCTATCCCATTCCTGGGTATATAGGAAAGGAAATGAAGTCCACACGTTAAAGATACCTATATACCCATTTTGTTATGGCACTGTCCATAGTAGCTAACATGTAGAACCAGCCTAGGCGTCCATCAAAGAATGGGTAAAGAAAAAATACATATACAAAATGGTGTGTTAATTTTGAGCTATAAAGAAGAATGAAAATCCTGTCATTTGTAGGAAAATGGATGGAACCAAAGAACATTACATTAAGTGAAAAATAAGGCAGACAAGTATCATGTATTATTTTTTTTCTTGTAAGTGGAAACTTAAAAAAATACTTCAAAGCAGAAGAGGGCTTATTGGTGTGTAGAAGAGAGTAGAAGAAGAGTGAATGGACATAATCATTGCACATCATAGGTGTGTCTGGATATATCATAGTGAATCCCATTTATACAATTTATACATGCTAATTATTCTAAACATAATTTGAGAGATAAGCACAACCCACATAAAAGGGGAAAAAGTAAATTTACATTGTTTTTATTTAACACCTGCTGAAAAATATCTTAAGGCAATATCCAAATGTTTTACTAAGAAACAATAGGGCAAAATGAACAAAATGCCTATTTCTTTAAAAAGTGAGTGCTCATTTTATTTTAAAAATGTACAGATATGCTATGTATATTTTCGTGTAGAATACAGATACAAAATTTTAAAAATCATATTGTGATGATTCATAGTAGAAAGGGCTCAATTTGAACTGAATTACCCAGTGATGCTTTGTGGGGATTGCAGGATTCAACTGCATCTTGGGGTGGGAATGGAAAGTATTCTGGTTGGAAAACTCCCTGAAGTTAAGAAATTTTTGCTTTAAGTATTTCTGCTCATATGATGGCAGGAGTTTCTCTGAGATGCTAACATAAATAATTAATGTGATGCAGTTTCCTCCTGCTGATCACCATTGGGGTCCTATGACTTGATATAAAGAGATAGGTCTATATAGATATCTACATGTATAGATATAGATCTATATATCTTGAGATAAATAGATACAGATAGATTCATTCATACAAAAGACAATTAAAGGAGGATTTTAACCCAGTAAAGGTTGACTACTTATATATTAGAAATATTTGTTACTTTATGGTTACATATTATTCCATATTTAGTACATTTTTCTGGAACAAATGTGGATGGAGTTTATTCTTGACTTTTGGAGAGAGAATCTAAGGCAGATGGCCTCTGATCCTGCGATATTAAATAAGCCTTTTTCTGGACAACTGTTGTCAGTGCAGTTCTTAACTGAGGAGGACTTGTCAAATCATTGCCTGTTCCTTATTTTTTTTTTAAGTGGTGGTTGTGTAAAGCAAAGGTTGCAGAAGCTGTTGATATATCTTAATATTTTGAAGGGTAAGTGCTTAAAAAGTCAAACATTTGTCAGGGACCTTGAACATATTTTATCGTGCTAGCATTTGGACAGGAGGAAAAAACAGAAGTTTTAAAAATAAATAATACCACAAGATATTCTAGACCAAGTGAAAGTAAACAGATATAGAAGCATCTAACTACATAATAAGAGGCAAAATTGGTACAGAAATACCATGTCATAGGCACGAGTTGTTTTTGATAAGGGAGATTGAGATAGATGGGTCTTGAAGAATGAAGAGGATTTTTTTTTTTTTTTTTTTTTTTTTAATGTGGGAAATGGAAAACACAAAATCAAAAAGATTTTCTGGGATTGGGAAGGAAGGAAAATCCATTTAGTGAGTATCTACTGAGCACACAGTGTGCTTAATGATTTGTAAATAGATGCGAGATATGTCATTTAATATTCCCAGTGGCTTCCAGAGGCAGGCATTACTTCCCCATCCTACAAACGAGGAAACTGAAGCTCAGCATGCTCACCTTCACACAACTAGCATGCAGCAGAGACTGGATTTCCTCTGAGTCTGTCAAATAGCCTGTGCTTCAGTGAACTATTTCTGCAGGTGTGACAAGTCATGCTTTTTTCTTCCTGATTTTTTGAAGAAGGAATTAAATGATCTAATAAATGAGAAAGGGTTTTATGAACTTTGAATTAGAAAAATGTAAGGGATCTAAATAGGAAAACTTCCTTACCTCTGCCCTGTCTTTTCTGACTGCTGAGAGCTCACTGAGTTCACTGTAGGAAAGCAAAGTTCATGCATCTCTCCAGTGACTTTGGTGTCTTAGGAAGATCTAGAGTCTTCTTTAGGTTTAAGGACAACTTAAAAATGGCAGAACCCAGAAGCAACCTCCATTTCCATTTGTTCTTCACCCTTGAATCAAGAAGAGGAGCACAACAGCCTTTTGAGAGACAGGAACAAGTTCTGCTGGTAATTCAAAGGATTATGCTTGTGTTTAAATTTTTCCTTTCTTTTTTTTTTTTTTTTTTTTGAGTATGCTGCCTATTCTCCACCCCTTCAAACAAAAATAATGCAGCCTAAATAGTTTAATATGAAGATATGTTTTGATCTAGTCTCAGAGAAATACCACTAAATCTATCCTCAACATTATGTCTACTTACAGATACTCACCACCTCTTACTCCCTTAATGCAAAGTTTGTAGTGTGAAGTTTTTCCCCATTATCCCTTAGAGGTAGTAATGAGTTTCTACTCTGTTGATTTCCATTTTATATTCTCTATGGTAGATTGAGAGATAGAACTTATTGCTTTCAGTTTAATGTTAAAGTTCTGTAGACCTTGACTTCAATTCATAATGAAGAAGGGAGTGTAATTTATGTTTGAATTATGCTCATTAAAAGTTAAACAGATTTGATCATATTCTAACCTTTTCACTCAGGTATGTCTATTAAAAAAATCAAGTTTTATGAGTAATATACCTGCAGAAGAATTAAAAATTGAATTCATATTCTAACTGTTCTGTACTCTTACTGAAATGATCACTTTCATGAAGATACAACTAAGTAGATTCATTGATTGTATGAGGAATATTACAGGTAGAATACAAAATATAATGACATTCCAACCTTCCTTGAGAACCTCTGATGTGCTAGATACTGTGCTAGGTGTAGGTATGCAGATAAAAATAAGTTTTGATCTTCATCCTTAAAAATTAAGGATAGTTTTGTAGAGGGCCCTATATCAGCTGCAATGCTGCATAATGAACTGACCCAGAACTCGGGGGCTTTTTAAAAGAGAACCTTTATTTTATTTTTCAGGAGTCTCGACTAGACCTACTCAGGTTTCTCTAGGCCCTTAGGACCATGATGGCAGCTCTGTTCGTTTGGGCCCTCACATATTTGTCCATTTATGGATTGATCTAGGGTGACCTCACTAGGACAGCTGGGCTTTCCTCCAAATCACTTCTCCTCCTCTGTCAAGCCAAGCTTGTTCACTTCATGATAGCAGGATAGCAAGAAAGGAAGGGAGAGTGCAAGGCTCCTGAGTCATAGAGTTAGAGCTGACATACCATTGCTTCCAGGGTGGTCTATTGGTCAGCCTGTCACCAGGCCATACAGATTTAAGGGGTTTAACCTCCTAATGGACTTTCTGAATCACATTCCAAGGGAGTACCAGTACACAGAGGGAAGTAATTGGGGCTGTTTTGCAATGTGTACCATAGGAACAGACAAAGATTTTTTTAGAGGGGCAAAGTCTACATGCCAATTGTTGTAATAGGAGCACAGGGAACTGTAAGCTACTGGAATTAAAGAATGATAAATTTCAGGATTAATAGTAGTAGAAAATGTGGCTGGACTAAAGGGAGGAAGACCAGGCTGGAGAGGCATATATGCCATTCCTGGAAGTTTGGGAAGTGTTCTTTGGGTAGACTGAGCTGAGTGAATAGGAATGCCATTGTGAGTTTTTTTTTTTTTTTTTTTTTTTTTCTTTAACTTGTTTTCTGTCAACAGAATGAATTTAAAGTGAAATAAAATGTGTAATGAGGAGTAAGATATGGTTCCATTGCCGAATTCTAGATTAGAATAATGATTTTGATGGCCTGAACAAAGCCAAAAGGGGCATTCATCCAAGCAGGATAAACCTGAACATTGGAATTACTCACACAGACCTTCTTGAGCCAAGCACTGTATTAGGTATTTGAAAAACATCAATGAGTATTTCCTTTCTTTAGTGTCACAAAGGTCTTTCAGAGCTTAGGAGGTCTAATACAACTTAATCTTTTCTCAGGCATCCCACCATTAAGCATGCAGGTTAATAGTTGGCAAGAGTAATCCCGGCTTACATAGCTAAGAAATCATGGCTAGCCATGTGGTGATTTGCAATGTACTGTGTGGGTTTGGACTACAATTTTCCCTCTGATATATTTAATCAACACAGCTTTTAGCAATAATGTGATTACATTGGTTCACATAAATAATGAAGATCCTGCGTAAACTTCTGTGATTTTCTGCTTATGTAATGACCTGCCTGGGCCCCATTTCCAGTCTTTCTTCTATCTTAGGTAGCTGAACTTCCTTTTCCTAAATTCAGCCCCACCTTAGCCTGGTAACAGAGCCTAGATCTAGGTAGAAGAGAAATATTCAGGAAATATAGGAAATATCTCCTTGAAGCTTCTGGGTTCAGCTGTCAATGAGACTTGATTCTGGTCTCACCTTGACTTGATTTCTCGGTGTCCCTGTTCTTTGCTTCTGCTCTGTGCATGGTGAGCCCAGCAGTTGTGGCTTCATGAGAGCAAACACCACCTGCTGCCTACCTTTCCTAGTACTTAACTGTGTGCCTGAATGAGCTGTCCACATGCCACCTGCACTCAGTTAAGAGCTTTCTGATGGCAGGTGTCCTGCATGTGCTTTCTCCCTTCTCCTACCCACCTCACCTAACTCCATCACACACCTCATTCAGATCTACTTTAAAAACTCAAGATTCATATGTACTTGACTCTCCCTCCACTCCCATAAGCCTACTATGTTACTCTGCTTTTGCATGCATCTGTACCTGTGGTGTTCCAGTGTATGAATTTAGAGGTAATTCAGAAGCTCAGAGGTAATATTTTTAACTTGCTCTATTGTATGTTTAGCACATTCAGAACTCTCCTTCCTGGATTCAGAAAGGTTAAGAGGAAAAGTGCATTTGTATTTCAAAGAAACTTTTTCTCTAATTATTGCAGATATGTCTGAGAGACTATGTGGGAGCAGTGATTAAATTCAGGAAAAAAGACTTGTTCATGAGGGTTTACCAACTTGCAATCAAATATAATAAAATTTGAAAGTGAAATCTTGTAAAAATACAATTTTGTGCTTTCAGAAAATATTTATTATTAGCATTATTTGCTTTTTTGTTGCTCCCAGCAAACCACTTTGAATTGGTATTCTCTTCCTCCCAAATCCCATTATGATTCATTTAGTTCTGTGCAGAAAACACACGTGGTTGTTATTTTGGAGTTAAATGTAAAACAAGTGTGTTTTGTGGATTCCTAGAGAGCTCTCATAATATTATAGCTATGGATTCTGTGACTTTTGGGGCAATTTGATGAAGCCCCTTCAGTTTTTCCTACATCTTAAAGACACTACTGAAGTGCAGTATCAATGTATTTAGTTGTTTTTCTATATCAGAGTAGCGATTCCTGCAAGTGTGAGCATTTCTGCAGTAGAGATCAAAAAGCAGAAAGGGTAGAGGTTAGTTGATTTCCCTTCACCTTATTTGATGATAGTTATAAGGTACTTCAAATTTTAATTTCTATCTGTAAGTTATAGAATATATACATATATACACTTAGTTGGTGTATAACTCTTTTTCTCCTGCATAGCTAATTCCCTGCTTAAGGACAAAGCTATGTCGTGTCTGTCCCCTTTAACACAAACTCTGGCTCATGTCAGTACCTTGTGTATAATGCCATGTTTGTTGTGGTTAATGGTTATTTAAGTGTTATTGTTTTGGTTATATCCAGAAATGTATAGCTTGTAGCTGCCAGTTTGTTTACCTTCTCACCTTCCAGTTCATATCTTCTCCCTTGGTTGCAGAACACTGATATCTTTACCTTCCCTCTAGCCCTGTGCTCAGCCAAGGAAGGGTTTCTCAAAGAAGGATCAAGTATGATTAACCTAAGTCATTTGTAATGATTGTATCTGATTTGCAGGGGTTACTTTAAACATGGGTTGTGAAGTAAACACTCTAAGTGTCTCTTAGTCAAAGAGACACAAAGGAATGTCTGCTAAGTTTCTGGAAAGTTTTTCCTTACTCTTAAAATGAAATGTGGAAGAAGGAATACCACATTGTGCTTCTGGATAGATAGTTGGAGTAGTAGTCATCTTGGGGGAATCATGAAGGAGCAAACTTAAGAGGAAAACAAATATACTTCAAGAAGCAGAATGGAAATAGGGAATTTGGAACTATTGGATCAATCAATCCTAGTAGTATTTTTCAGTTGTTTTTATTTTTTTTAATGTTATTATTTTGGTGCTCTTTAGCCTACCTGCAAGGTTCAACACAATGAAAAACTTTTAAAACTTGAGTGTTTACCAAAAAATTCATGTATTGAGCAAATGTTCTAAAAATAATACACATTACAGTAGCATTAGTCAACCATACTTTCTTCTCTGCCATTCAACCATTCCGGCCCTAGGATAGAAGACTCTTAGATCTAGTACTGATAAAGTGGAAGCAACCGGTAATCATACGTCAGTGACTAAGAGGTTGCTTTAGCAGATCTCTGCAGCTTATTGAGGACATCATCCTTGATGGATGAGTTAGTAGTTATAAAACTCATGGTATGATGAGAGCCCAGACCTTATAGTCCATCAGGATGAATGAGTTTGGGGATGATTTCTTTCTCCCCAGACTCTTCCATTAACACAGACTTTCTTAATTTTGTTATTGATGTTTTGAGGCAGATAGTTCTTTATTGTGTGGGGTCTATTCTTGGTATTTAAAAATGGTTAGCTGCATCCTTGGCTTTTAGCCACTGTTGCCAGTATTGCTCCTCAGTTGTGTCAATCAAAAACATCTCCAGAAATAGCCAAATATCTCCTGGAAAGCAAAATTACCTTCCTTCGGAACCACTGTGTAATGGTAGAGGATTGTTTCTCATAAAACATTTGGTCTCAAGGCTCAAGCAGTAGACGGGGGTGGAAGGTCCTGAATACCATTGCCTTACTCCATCAGATTGCGAGGAAAAGATAATAAACTACTAAGTGTTTACAAATTGTTCCTTTTAACAGGAAAACTATTGATTGTGATATGTTTTGCCAAAATAGAGCTGCTACTTAAATTTTTACCCTTCAAGAATCATCAATTAATAAAGCAACATCAGGAAAACACTATTTTAAAACCTTATCCCCAAAGGTTAAATAATTATCAATTTAACAAATAGCCCCTAACAATAGAATGGCAAACTACCTTCTTAAGACTTTGTCACTGTTAGCCAATTAGCCAGGAATTCACATTTCTTTTAAACATGGGAAAAGTCCACCTATACTGACAGTTCAGATTTGAATTGAATCAGATCTAAATAAAATTGTAGGACTGGAGTAATTTTATCAATTCCCATTTTATTTTTAAGTGCATATTTCAACTAAACTGTTGTGGACCAGGGAGCACAAAAAATGATTTTGTCAAAATGACAAATTCTCCCAAAGTACCTCTGTTTTAAAGAAGTTGGAGTCCATTTTGCACATGAGCAAACAGGGCCTTTCTTTTCTTTTCTTTTTTATCCCTGGGAACTTTTCAGCATGTCAGGTACAAAGACTTCCTATATGTATTAGATAAGCATTTGAGCAAGTGTTGCCAATTTATTGACTCTCTGAAAACAGACTTTAGGTGAGGATTTAAAAATAGAGAAAATGCTACTCTTTTTTTTTTTTTTTTTTAACCTTTGTTTAATTTTTTTTTAATGGTGCAAGAGGGCATGGGGGGAGGAAAGATAGTAGACTGAGACGCATCATTCCCCTATGTGCATGTATGATTACATGAATGGTGTGAATCTATATTGCGTACAAACATAGAAATGAAAAGTCGCACCCCATTTGTGTACAATGAATCAAAAGGTGGTCTTTAAAAATAAAATAAAATGAATATTTCTAAAGGAATTTAAGTTACCTCCTAGGTTTAGAACCCTACAGTGTGTTTTCCTTGTTCTAGGAATAGAGTCCTCAGTTTAACATTTACAACTCTAAACACTTAGCCCTTGCCTCTCCTTCTTTATCACCTCTCCCCTGTCTGCGAGGCTCAAAGCTTGTATTCCTTCAGATTCTTTAATTTGCCACATTCCTTCCTATTAGAGGGTTTTAAAGCTGCCTGAAATCTTCTTTCCCATTCTTTGCTTTGGTAACGCTAATTTATCTCGCAAGTCTCAGATTAAATGCTACTGTTTTAGAGAGCCATTCCCTGATTCCTAATCTAAGTTTGACCCTTTTTTCCATGTATTCTTTGTCCTGATACTTCAAGCTTTGCATTCTGAGCCCTTATCACATTTTGTAGTTACATGTGTGTATGTTGACAGTTTTCAGATCTGTCCTCAGTAATAAAGTCTACAAGGATAGGATCATGTCTGCTTTCTTCTCCAATATATGCTAGATACTGAGTATTTACCTAGCACACGTGGAAACTGCTTCAGTGAATGAAGTAGAACTGGCAAGATGGGACTGTATCAGACAAACAATGTACACTTATACCCCGTTCTCCTTGTGTTAAATCTTCAGGCCTTTTGAAGGCTTTTCATGTTGGCAGTGGGAATGATTTTTCTCTCCCTTCCCACAGAATGGCAGGTCCCATGTCATGGAACCATATATGAGAACTGGTACTTGGTCAGGCATGTGTGCTAATACATGAGTGTTTTCTATTTTTGCCTTACAATACAAAGTGGTCAGATGCTTTTTCGTTCCATTCATTTGTAGGAAAACATTCAAGGTTTTTTTTTTTTTTTTTTTTTAAACAAATAGCTTTTACCTATTTATTTCTTGCTTTCTAGTTTCTTCACATTGGTGTGTGTGTATGTGTGTATGTTTGTGTGTATCTAAGATCTATATGTGTGCATAAATCTTGACTCATTGCTTAGCAGCCTTCTGGCCAATAGGAGTTCAGTATGCAGCACTCTAATATAAGCCCCTGGATTGGCTCACTGTCTCTGATGTCACAGTTTCCCCATTGAGGAGTCATAATTTTCTTGAAATCACATTGTACTAATAACAACTCTTGTTATGTTGTTACATTATAAGAAAGATAATCTACCAGAAATAAAAATGCTGGAAGGAGCAAGATATCTCTGTTCCTCACAGACCTTTTCCATTTATGTGCTTTAGTAATCTACTGCCAACACTTGAAGTTAGCTTCTTTACTTTCTTTTACAACTGATGTTATTTTGTTTTCTGCGTTTGTCAGTTAGTAGGCAAATGGAGGAATGAACCCAGTAGGACTTACTCCTTCAACTCATGGGTCTGTTTCATCTCGACTGTGGAGGCTTGGCATCTTTCTACTACTTAGCCTTCCTGACTCTAAAGGAAAAGCAATATGGACAGCTCATCTGAACATAACATTTCAGGTGGGAAATCAGATTATATCAGAACTAGGAGAGAGTGGAGTGTTTGGGAATCATTCTCCTCTGGAAAGGGTGTCTGGTGTGGTGGTACTTCCTGAAGGATGGAATCAGAATGCTTGTAATCCATTGACCAACTTCAGCAGGCCAGAACAGGCAGACTCTTGGCTGGCCCTCATTGAACGGGGAGGCTGTACTTTTACACATAAAATCAACGTGGCAGCAGAGAAGGGAGCAAATGGGGTGATCATCTATAACTATCCAGGAACGGGCAACAAAGTGTTTCCCATGTCTCACCAGGGAACGGAAAACATAGTTGCGGTGATGATAGGCAACCTAAAAGGCATGGAACTTTTGCACTTGATTCAGAAAGGAGTCTATGTGACGATCATCATCGAAGTAGGGAGAATGCACATGCCGTGGCTGAGCCACTATGTCATGTCTCTGTTTACCTTCCTGGCAGCCACAATTGCCTACCTTTTCTTATACTGTGCCTGGAGACCTAGAGCACCCAATTCTTCCACCACAAGACGAAGACAGATAAAGGCTGATGTGAAGAAAGCTATTGGTCAGCTTCAACTTCGAGTACTCAAAGACGGGGATAAGGAACTAGATCCAAATGAGGACAACTGCGTTGTTTGTTTTGATATATACAAACCTCAAGATGTAGTACGTATTTTAACTTGCAAGCATTTTTTCCATAAGACATGCATTGACCCCTGGCTTTTAGCCCATAGGACATGCCCCATGTGCAAATGTGACATTCTGAAAACTTAGAAACCTAGAGCATCTTCTGAAGATATAGCTAGATCTTTTCAAACATTAATATTAGATGAGTTCTCTTACTGCACTTTATATAGAGAGAAAATTTCAACTTCAGCTTCTCAAATACTAAAGAAGGTGAAATTCATGTGTTTTAAAAATAAAACTCCATATCATGCCCACCTATTTGAACTATTGTCTTTCTAATCAGTTCTAATTGGTATACATTTTTGCCCTTATCCAAGTAAGGACATTAATATATGTTGAAAACAATGTTAACCTTTATTTTCAAATCACTTTGACATTGGTGCAATGGGGAATTAGCTCTACTATTTTAAAGTTTCCCTTTATAAGTTAATTTTTGTGCTTTGTTTCCATATTTTGTTTCATTTGGGTTTGTAATAATTTATATCTCTGCTTAGTAAACTTCATTAGAGGATTAGATCTTGCTTTAATTTGCCACGGTTAATTAATTTTATTAATACTCAGGAAACATGGTTTCCAAAGCTATTGACTGGGTGGATAATATATTTCTAAATAATTATTTTAGATGATAGCACTTAAGGTTATGTAATAATAACTAAAAGTTTTAAATTGTTACAGACACCATTTAGAGAAGTATTGCAAAAATTCACCTCTTTTTGCCAGAGCTCTTTGAATCCTAGCACAGTGAATCATCTATGATAGCAGATTGCCCTATAGAAGAATCTCTAGTGGGTGCTTGTTCTTCTCCAAATGGTAGTGAATACCTCTGTTTTTTTGATAGCAGAGAAAAGCTAAAAAATGGTTCAGTTGCATTTCCATATTGTATCTTTTGCCTTATTTTTGCCTCTTCCTCTTTTATAGTCATGTGAACACCTATATAATGATGAGAAGTTGAAAGATTGGTCTTGTTTTTGTGAAAATCTCTGGATCATGTGCTAAAACCTTGGCTCTCTGACTTAGATGACATTTTGTGTCTACACAAGATTCATACATGACACTGTGCCACAGTTTATTTTTTTAAAGGGGAGTTATGTGGAAACTAAATCAGATTAATGGTCTTTGGTACTGTGGGCCAGCCGTGTTACTTCCTAGTTATACCACCTGTTGTCAAGTCCATAGAGCCCTTTGTTCTTCTTCCCTGCTTCAAGTTACCATGTTGTTAAGTTAAAGCTGTAGCCCTCTCAGTCCTGGGGATGCCCCACTGTCTAGAGGCCGGAAGCATTTATGTTCAAGGTAAAAATCCTTGGCTCTAGTATCTTAAGTGCTGAAAAACAAACATGGAGGTAGAGCACTCCCCAAAGCTGGAGTTTGTCAGTTCCCATGTCATTCTTTAGTTTTAAAATCATATTGTGCCCCACTGATAGAAGAATATAAAAAATGTAGGCAGAACTAACAATGACTGTGGGATCTCCCACAAGAGATATTTGTTGAGTTTGACCAAAAATTGTGTTGAAATCATCTCTTTATAACCTTTTAAGCATTGCTGTTTTTAGTGGTTGTGGACCTTGCAGTTTTTCCTTTTCAAAAATCAATAGCTACAATTAAAAAAATGAATTGTGCTCAACTAATATGGTTGTATTTAAGCTTTCCACCTACATTCTTTCTCCTCATCACCCAAAATGGGGTTAGGTTAGTATAACAGGGTCTACAAACAAATGAACATCCCTTTACTCCTATATATGTACAATTGATGTATGAGAAGGTGAGGCAGAGTGGATTTAGCAGCATACCCTACTTTTCAAAATCAAAAAAAGACAAAACCCCAAGAAACTTCTGAGAAAGTTTTATTAGACACAGGTAGTACAATGGTTTATGTGGTTAATAAATAATTAATGCCGACTAAATTCACATTTGTAAAACTAGTGTTGCCACACTCAACACTCTGACCTCATATTTGGTCAGAGTTCTAGTTTGCAATTCTTTAAAAAAAAAAAAAAAACACTTGTCACTCTGTTGGACATATTTTCTTCACTTGTGATGGAAAAATGTCAACTGTACAGTATTTCATGTTTTTAAAGAACATATGTTGCATTAAGTTTGTATCTGTTTTTCAGTTCAGTGTGCTACCTATAACCATTATTTGTAACTCAGTGATCGAAGCCATCTTATAACAATATAGAAACCCTCCATAACAACTTTGGAAATGTATAAGCCAATAGTCATAGCAGGCTCTAAACTCTTATCCAATTGGCTGCTTGGTCTTTTATGTCATAATCACATCATGCAATAGTAAGCAGTATCTAAAGTTACAGTGGTGAGACTGGGATGTTTTTTCAATCTAAAGTTTTTCTCTTTCTCTCTCTAATAAAACATCTGAAACTCAAGACATCTTTAAGAATTTTTACAAAACCATGCTGGGAGACGGTGGGTCTTGTTTTCACCCAGAAGATTTTATTTTCTTCCTTGTTTTAAATTGATGGTCAACAGATGTGTAAGCCACATCTTTCTGTTGGGTTGGTTCTTAAGTCACTAGGCGAAGAGAGAGATGACTCTCCTCAAGACTGGCCCTTGGCAAAACAACACTGCATCTTCCTGGCTTGTGAAATTCAGTTTTCTTTGGCTGTGTAGTCAGAACTGCTGCGGAGCAAGTGCAGTGTGGACCGCTTACATGAACATATCATTTCACGTTGGGAATCGCATGTTGTCAGAGTTGGGGGAGACTGGAGTATTTGGAAGAAGCTCCGCTTTGAAGAGAGTGACGGGAGTTATAGTGCCACCAGAGGGAAAAACTCAAAATGCATGTAATCCCAATACCAGTTTTAGCAGATCACAGAACTCGGAGCCGTGGCTCGCACTCATTGAACGGGGCGGTTGTACCTTCACACAGAAAATTAAGGTAGCAACCGACAAGGGAGCCAGTGGAGTGATCATCTATAACTTTCCGGGAACTGGCAATCAGGTTTTCCCCATGTCTCATCAGGCATTTGAAGACACCATTGTAGTGATGATTGGTAACTTAAAAGGCACAGAAATTTTGCATTTAATTCAGAAGGGATTTCATGTTACAGCTATGGTTGCAGTGGGCAGAAAACACATCATCTGGATGAATCACTACTTTGTCTCCTTTATGATTGTCACAACTGCTACTTTAGCGTATTTCATCTTTTATCACATTCGAAGACTTTGGGTAGCAAGGATTCAGCACAGGAGATGGCAGCGATTAACAACAGACCTCAAGAAAGCTTTTGGCCAACTCCAACTTAGGGTATTAAAAGAGGGGGATGAGGAATTAAATCCAAATGGAGATAGCTGTGTAGTTTGTTTTGAACCTTATAAGCTTAATGATACAATTCGTATTCTGACTTGTAAGCACTTTTTCCACAAGAATTGCATTGACCCCTGGATTCTAGCCCATGGCACATGCCCCATGTGCAAATGTGACATTCTTAAAGCTTTGGGGATTCATGTGGATATTGAAGATGGAACAGAATCTCTGCAAGTTCTAATGTTAAATGAAATGCCAGAAACCCTAACACCTAGGGAGGAGGAGACAAATCATGAACCTCCCCCTGCAATAACATCAGAAAAAGTGACCCATGTGGAGGAGTACCCTGCTTCTCCGAACAATGCCAGTCAGCCTAATTTAGTACTGGAAACTGTACATTCCTCACCTTGACAGCACGACCTTTGAGGAAGTGGATTAAACCTGTTTGTCAAATCAGGTGCTAATACTGACAAGCAGTTTGTCTGTTTGAAGTGTGGTTTTTGTGTCCTTTTCTGTTACTTGGGTAATTTTCTACATTCTTTGTCAAGCCTCACAGAAAAAAAGTTTACTAGGATTTTTAGGTTTGATTTTTGACCTAGGCTAAATGTAACTTTTTGCCAAGGTTCATTATTCCTGTGAGTGTACTTAACGTTTATTTCTATGTATACTGCATGTTTAAAATCAAGGGGAAATTTTTTTTCTTTGAAATATTTTTGTGTATATTCTTGACTTTATTTTTGGTAAGGAGATTACTGATAATATAGTTGTATGTTACTTCTAATACAGAAATCATTTAAGTTTGGAAAATATAAACTTTATGTGCTAGGAAGAATAAAATTATCTTTTCATAATATAGTACAGTATGTTAGTTTTGATGTGCTGGGTTTTTACATTTTTGGCACAGAAATTTTGCTGTACAAAATTTCATTATTTGATCAACAGTTTTGTTCAAGCAATTAGATTTTATGTGATCTGTATAGTGAGGGCAGTTTTTAAAATAAAATACTAGTACTATTTAACTGAACAACAAATATTCTAGTACCTGGTATTACTTACCATAATTGTTACATGACTTCAATACATAGAATGAGAGGTTATAGAATTCATATGGTACTTAGTTATGTCTTCCCCTGTATTCCACTTAATTTTTTTTGCCATTAAATGTTTAAAATATGCCATATTATTTTGGAGATAAGTAGCACAATGTAGAAATGCTTATTGACATCTTGGGATCATGTTAGTTTTGTTCACTGTATTCCCAAGATCTATTACTATGCTTGGCACTCAAGTATTTTTTAATTATTAAGTGAATAAATGAATAAGGATAAATATTTTTCATAATGTATCATGTGTATCTGTTAAACTGGGCAGTTTAACCCAATAATACAGCATAATGGAAAATTAGTGCTTAAAATTTTCATCAAAAATCACCATGACAAAATATTATAATAGTCCAGAATTCATTATCACAATTTAGCATGATTTGCATAGCAGGTCAGCATAATTTTAATGAGAAGCTTTGAAGTCTCTCAGGCTAACACTGGGAGTTGAATTATTGGACAGTTCTAGAGAGAGATCTAGTGAAGAGGAATTTTGTGAATCACTTCAAGTTAATCATCCTGGACTTAAGACACAGGCAGAAGGGAAGTAGTTGGTTTCAACTGCAGTCCCAAGGGAGACCATGTAAAGGATGATGAGCATGTACCTAGGGCCAGCAAGAGTCAGAACCTAGTGAGAACTGGGCAGATGATGAGGTGTTGCTGATGTCTTGCTTGGTACACAGACTTTTTATACCCAACCTGAAAAGGTTCGACCATATTAATCACAAGAGCTACTCTTTGAAAGAACTGCATAGCACCAGGGCTCCTGAATGATTTAGTAGGAACACTCTTTTGAGTGCTGTTTCCAGTTTAATCCTTCCTTAAGTAGCCAAGTCCACCCTGAAAAGAGAAGATGCTGAGGTCCCTATGAGAGCCACCTCTGGGAGGATCAGCTCCTAAACCGGAATAAGTGTCATTCTCAGACTGACCACTGTAGGTTTGTCTGGCACTAGGGGCAGGCAACTGATAAGGTGGCTCCAGTGATTTCCTCTGGTTGCCCCAGAGATTTATAGGAGATATGGAAATGAATATGCATGCAGTTCCTGGATCTAGAGTTCTAGGATTGCCACAGTCACTAGCCAGTTTGTGTGAGATACTTATTCTGTGATAACTTAGCACCTGAAGAATATTTCACTCTGAATGCCATTGTGTTCTCTTTCCATTCTTCCTGGGTACCCCTGTTGATTTCTCCTTTCTTTCCCTTCGTTCCTTTGTATCACTGTCAAACTTAGACTCAACTTACTCCCATATGTAAGAAATTACCACATGTTCACTTTAAAAGACGCCTATTAATGTGAACATTGAATGTTTAACACAATTTGCTTGTCTTGATTTGAGAAATTTCAATGACTGTTAATTAAAGGGAACCTATGGGAAGTGGGAAGGGAGGGTCAAGTTAGTGAACTTGGGAACTGTCATTGCTGAGAACCTCCCACATACAGGTGGTGGACTATATGGGCTTTATGTAGCTGTTTCTTATGTGTCAGAACAAAATAGCAGTTTTAATCCTTGTCTTTGGAATGTTGTAAACAGATCAATAAACCACTTTTTGCTCTGGGTTTAATAACCAGGACCTGGAAATAGCTCTGCCATGTCAAATGTTAGATATTATTCATTGCGGTAGATTTTTACCTATTTTGTGGGTTTGCCACTTTTCTCTTGTTCCTAGTGACACAAATAAAATTTATGAATTATTTTGCCCTGAGTACCCATATTATAATGGGTTTCCCTGGCACTTCTCCTTTTTGGATGATTTTGCATTCTCTGGAAATGAAAATTTGATTCTTTGCCCCCTGATGAGTTGGGGGTTGATACTCCTTATAAAAATTAAACTTTCTTTTTTATCAGCACTGGCATAAATTAGATTTAATTTTTTACTAGAGCGAAAAATGTTCTAGGGCTGTTTACTGGTGATCAAGTGATGCTGTGGATAAAATTATGTATTTTGTCTATTGATTACTTATTATATGACACAGCAGTGATAATGTCCTTGTTTCTTGCTACAGAGTTGGTATAATGCAATTTTTCTGTGGAAAAACATTGATGGACTATTATGTGCATTGCTGTGAGCCCTTGAAATGATTTTGTGAGCCAAGGAGCTGACTTCTTTGATGGGATTTAGACTTAGGGTACTGTAAAGCAGTCTCTCCTTCTTCTGACTTACTGGGTTTTGAAGCAGCAGGCAGGAATCAAACAGGGAAAAGATCAGAGTTTAGGAAAATGTTGAAGCCAAAAGAGTAAGTCCCCACTTGTGGATACCGTGGATCAGGTCATTTTAATGGTACTTTTGTCCTCCCATTCTACTGTTTACCATAACCATGTGTTATATTTTTAAAATGCATCAGTGTCTTTGGTTTTATATTTACTGCATTGAATGTTCTTTGTGATGAAAAATTAGGATTATAGTTTATTACATTTACTAGCACATGAATTATCTTAAAATACATCCCTGGTTTTCTAAAAGGCAAGAACTTTGTGGAGAGGGGGAAGGTGGTAATATACTTTTAGGTGGTAATATACAGATGATCTGCTCCCCCTCACAAATGTCAGAGGTGTCCCCGCAAAATCTGTCCACCCAATCCGTTTCATAGCTACATCCCAGCTTATCACACTCCTCTTTAAAATTACGTCTTCAACATCTCCATGATACTCTCTAGATGATTTCAGGTACTGTAATGAAAAGTCATCATCATCATTGATGAATAGGGTCACTCTGATTTCAAAATTTCTCTACGCTTATAACTTCCATCTCCAGTTCACCAACATATTATTGCCCATTTTAATCAGATTTTGCATTGCCGTGACCAAGATATCCAACAAGAACAACTTAGAGAAGGAAAAGCATATTTTAGTTCACAGATTCAGAGGGTTAGTCCATGGTTGGTCAATTCCATGCCTCTGGGCCCAAGGTAAGGCAGCACGTCATGAAGGAAAGCCCCAGCAAAGGAACTGCTCAGCTTGTGCTCCCCAGGAAACAGAAAGAATGGATAAAGAGCCAAAAAAAAGATGCACTCTTCCAGGGTATGCCACACCACCTGCGTACAGTTATGACCCAGTCCATTCAAATTAGGTTGGACTGATAAGATTACAGTTCTCACAATCCAGTTACTTCACCTCTGAACATTCCTGCATTAACAGGAGATTTTGTGAGACACCTCATATCCAAACCATAGCATTTCACCCATGGTCCCCCAAACTTAGGTCCTCTCAAAATACAAAATTAATTTAGTTCATCTCAAAGAGTTGCATAGTCTTATCAGTTTTAGTATTACCCAAAAGTCTTAGTCCAAAGTCTCATCTGAGATTCAAGGCAAACTCTTTACTCTGAGCTCCTGTAAAAATTTAAAGCAAGTTTACACACACACACACACACACACGCACACACACACACCCTTTGTGTGTGTGTGTGCGTGTGTGTGTGTATCCTATATATATAATATGTATATATATATAATATGTATATATAATATGTATATATAATATGTATATTATATACATATATATATCATAAAAATTACCATTACTATTCCAAAAGTCAGGAATAGGGGCATAGAAAGAAGGAATGGCACCAAAGCAAGACTGAAAGTCAGCCTGGCATACCCGTCCCAGAATCCCACCTTTTACTCCTCTCTATACAAAATACTAAGCATCTCTTTGGGTGCTGTAATCTCTTCAAAAGACACACCTTCCTTGGCCTAAGCTTTACATGAAATTTTCTGTACTAACTGCAAATTTTTAAAATTTTTTAGTTCTGCTTGTGACTCTCACAGTAAACATGACTTAAAGCTGCTGGCAATATTCATGCCACTGAGTTAATGCTGTGTTGCCTTGAAATTTCCTCTGTCAGAATAATCAGTCTATCATTTTTAAATGAAGCCTCACACAAAGTCTCAGGACATGAGCAAAATGTAGTCAAGTTCTTTGCCAGAATACAACATGAGTGGCCTTGAATCAAATTCCCAATAGAATCCTCATTTCCCTCTGAAACCTTATGAGCACAGTCCTCAATCTTGTCAGCATTCTGGTCTTCTGCATTTACATCTGAATTTCCCATTAAGCCCTTCTTTCACTGTTCTAATTCTTTTCCAACTTGTCTCTGAACTTTTCCAAATTCTTCCTGCACACCAGCTTCAAAGGCTTCTGAACCACATGGTCAAGTTAGTCACAGTAACAACACTACTCCTGGTACCAATTTCTGTTTTAGACAGCTTTTGTGATGCTGTGACTAAACTACCTGAGAAGAACAACTTAGAGAAGGAAAAGCTTAGCTGGACTCCTGGTCTCAGAAGTGACCCACCTCCTCCAGCCGTGCCCACCTTTATTCAGTTACTTCTCAATTTATTCAAACTAAGGTAGACTGATGAGGTTACAGCTCTCACAGTCCAATCACTTTACCTCTGAACATTCCTGCATTAACACAGGAGCTTTGGGACAAGGGGACACCTTGTATCCAGAACATAATATGGCCACATATTAGGTTCCGTCATCTTTGAAAACTTGCCAGTATAGAGCATATTTCTCAAAAGTCCGTCTTTGAATTTGCTTGACCTCTCATCTCTACTGCTTCTTCAGGCTTGTTCTTGGCTCTCATTTCAAGCAGTTTTTCTTAACCATTTTTCTTTTCTCAGCTCTTTTCTTTCTCAGCTTCCCTGTAGAACCAATTGCAAAATGTTTTCATTTTACATTATCAAATGCCACTGAATTACTTGCCTCTAAAACTTCTTCTGCAGGATCATTTTGCCTACTCTTAACCTACAGCCTTCTTTCAATAATTCCATTCCAGATCAGCCACTTATTACTTGAGAAGTGGTTCCTGTTTATTTTCTGATTACAGCATGATCATTTATTGTTTAAAAATTCTTTCTTAATTTCTTAATTCCTGTTCATATTTCCCGTAAAGCAGTACTTTTAAGTTATGCATTAGAATCATCTGGACACCTCTGAGCTGGGACCCAGTCATCAACATTTATAAACTTGTCCAAGTGATTCCAGTGGGCACACAAGATTGAGAATCACTGCCAGAGGGCTCTTGCAAAAAGCCTTTACGCTAGTCAAGTCCACAATTTCACCCTCTATTTTCCTTAATATGGTGTGTTTTCATATTACCTAAAGTGTTTATCTAGAAATCAAACTACCAAGGTCGAAAGGGTTAAATTTCATGGAGTTTAGTAAAGCTGTCTGGGAATATGAGCAAATAGATTTCAGTTGGAGAAATAAGGAATATTTCAGGAAATAACATTTGAAGTGAGATGACTGCTGGGTTTGGAAGAAGGTCATTCTAGTGGAGGTAGCAATGTAAAAGACAGTGTATTATAAAAAAGCTTTTAGTGTCCTGTGCAGTTTTGATTCAGGAATTTGAAAAGGAAGAAAGGAAACTCAAGAGACTGTTGTAATAAGTGATGAGGTAAAAGTGCAAACTAAGGCAGTGGTAGATGAATTGGGTGGGTGACCTCCAAGATAATATGGTCCTTGATTATTTCATTTGCTGATAAGAATTTTCTACTTTATTCTTTTGCTGGCTAAGGCAACACCAGTTTCAAAGCTTCTCTGTACCCATAAGCTTTGTCTTCCATTCATCTCCAGTTTAGCATCACATCATGGATACAGAAGAAGAGACAATGGGTGAGGAAGAGTTGAGGAAGAACGAAGAATCAATGATGAACCCAGTGGTTTCTGATTTGGGCCACTGGACAATATGGTGTTATTTGGTGAACAAGTGAAGGAAGTTTGGGGTGAAAAAGAGTTCTGCGTATTCCAAATTTGAGGAAATCATAGAACTTCTGAATGTTGCTCAATAAATAGCTAAAAATATACATCTATATACTAATCAAGGGTAAAAATGTTGCCACAGGACAAGTACTAAATTGTAATTTGCTAACATGAAAACTTCATTCACCAATGATTTATACTGGTGTTGCTTCCACTTTTATGCAAATTCTTATATTACTATTTTGTGACTCCTAACTTGATAGTATCCCAGTTTTCAAGGCTTATATGACTTTTTTTTCCCAGGAGTATTCAGCAACAGGCTAATGTTAGCAATTTTGATAGGGATGGTGTGGATTATAATAGTAAGGATAGTTATAATATTCCAGGGTGCACTTAATTATGTATTTAACAGGTAGAAGCTAATTCAGTAATAACAGTTATTCTGACACAGGCAATACTAATCTTCCCATTCTTGAGACAAAGAACTAACCCTCTCTGGAGAAGCTGAGCAAGTTGCCCAAATTAAATGGCCAGTATATGAGAGAATCTGTCCTTGAACTTGGTGTGGTTTCATAGCTTATGGTCTTCAACCAAATACTGATATACAGTTTTTAGGTAAAGTAGAAAGCATTAAGACAAATCTAGTTTTGATTGCTTAAAGGATTGACCCATGGAAGAAAAATCCCAGCTAAAGACATTGGAAGTGCCAGCGGTGGGGTGGTTGAACTTTGGTGGTTGAAATTTTCAACAGAATTAGAAAAAATATAGCAGTATGTGCGTGTGAGGATGAAGGGATGTGCCAGGAGCATCTGAGTCAGGGAAAAGGAAACACTGAGTCAACGCAATGGGTGTTTTCATTTAGGAAGTCCTGACCAGGCACTTGGCAACTTTTGCGTAAAAAAAATGGTCATTTACTCAGGGAAGTTTTGATGTAGGCTGCCTTTCCCCTGAAGTTTAAAAGGGGTGAAAATTTTTTTCAGTTTCTTTATTGATAACAGTTCTCTTTGAAAGTTCATGCATTAAAAAGCACTTGCCTCTTGAAAAACATGTTTTTTACATCAAATGGCCTGAATTTATTTCCTGTCCCCAGAGCAAAGCAGCACAGAGCAGTGGCCAGCAGCCACAGCACCTGGAAATTTTCCTTAGTCCCACGCCAGATCAGTGGAGTCAGAATCTTGGGGGGCCCAGAAATCAGTTGCAGCAAGTGCTCCACCTGATTCTGATGTACATTCAAGTTTAAGAATCTCATCAGAGGGTCAGTTCATTTTTAGCTAGGCTGAATCACACACAACAATAAGTTGTAATTAAAATTAGTGTTAAGGGAAAGTGCTTATGAATCAATGCATATAGAAATAATAGTTGCTATTAGTACATGGTTGTTATAGGGAACATTTAGATTTTTACATGTATGTTCTAATTAGTTATACATGATAGTTGTATTCACTTTGACACATCACACATAAATGGAGTGTAATTCCTCATTCTTCTGGTTGTACCTGATGTAGAATCACACCAGTCATGTAGTCATATATGTACCTAGGGTAATGGTGTCTTGTTCATTCCTTCCTACACTCCTGTTCCCTCCCCTCCCTTAACTTCCCTCTACTTAATCCAAAGTAGCTCTGTTCTTCCCAACCCACCCCCATTGTGAACTAACGTCCACATATCAGAGAAAACACTGGGCCTCTGTTTTTAGGTGTATTTTAAGTGTATATTTGGTCTATTATTTATACATATATAAATGCTGATTTTTTCTCCCAGTTCTGGTTCCTCTATCTGCCACTATTGTCATAACTGCCAAGGGAGTTGTGAGAAAATTAATAGATTTTGGACAATTTGCAATTCTCCAAATTGAAGGATAGAGAAAAAAACTGTAGAGCCGAAAGAAAGCAGTGCACACATAACTGGGCAACCCATGAAGGAGGAAGATAGTTTTTAATTCCACCTATTTACTAAACAGCTGAAAAGACATTGTTACTGCTTAGATCTTAAGTGTCTTCCCAAACCTCATGTGTTGAAGGCTCATTCCCCAAATGATGGTGCTGTTGGGGGATGAATGGAAGGAAGTAGGGAAGAATGGAAGGAAGTTGGGTCAAGGGGGCAGGGGGGCTCTTGCAGAGAATTTTAGAAGCCTGGCTCCTTTTCCTCTCATTTTGCTTCCTGGCCACCATGAGGTCAACAGCCTTGTGCTCCCCACTGTGATGTTCATTCTTGCTACAGGCCCAAACAGTGGACTTAACCAGCCATGGACTGAAATCTATGAAACCACGAGCCCGTGTAAGTTGATTATCTCAGGTATTTTGTTACAGTGATGGAAAACTGACTAGCAGAGTAATTGAAGTACTATAAACGTGGGCAAAATATGAAATTCAGAATGGAAACATGTAAATTCCTAACTGGTTCAAAAATAAACTTCAGGATTATTGGAGGGAGACTTAATTTTTCCTTTCCTAAAAATGTAGCTGAAAATAAGTGCAAACAGTCCTATGGGGCATGTAAGTGGGCCAGATGAAAAGGTGTTTTGACTACTATTTCATTGGTAGCAGCATGGCTACTAATACAATTACTGCCCTTTTCTTCTTGATTATGAAATAGCAGATCAATTGGTTCATTTAGTGAATACTTATTGCCCTGAAAAAACAGTGGTGAACCATACAAAACTCCTTACCCTCATAGAGCTTAGTTTTTAAGTGGGATAAAAATATACATATTATGTTGGATAATTATAAGTGCTATGTAGAAAAAACAGAACAAAAGAAAGAGTTGCAGATTTAAGTAGAAAAGTTGTCACCAAGAAGATAAATGTTTGAACAAAGACATGAAAGAAATAAATGATCCCATAGAAGTGAAGCATGTGGTAAGGAGAACCACCAGGATGGTAAGGATCTCTGGTCATCTGAGTCATTTCTGAGTCATATTAAGCCAGGAAGGCAGAGGACAGTGTTGGTGTCCATCAAACGCTTGAAGAATAGCCTTGGGACAAATTTAGATTTTCTTTGTTATTATGGGAGTTAGAACTAAGTGAGAGAATGACAGCTACCTGGGAGACCTTGCCACCTGGAAACAAAGAACTTTTCAGAAGTTATTCCTGCCTGTAGACAGCCTATTCAGAGTGCAGTTTCTCTTCCTTAAAGGAGCTTGATAATTGTTTGGATGTCATTTCAGGGAAGGTGGTGGTAAGGGAATTTGAACTGTGGGAGGGTGATTGGATTTATACCTCAGAGGGTCGCTCCTGATCCTGAGAATTAGATTCTGGAATTTAAAAACAATAACATTGTTATTCCATGCATAGTTGCCATCTGGTGGAAAAATAAATAACTACAAGAAATAAACTACAAAATCCATTCAACAAATATTGATTCAGAGCACTATATGCCAGGGAAATTTAGTCAACAAGTTTTTGATTCATTTTTCTTTAACTTAACAGAATGTTTGCTTTTAAGGTTGATTTACTTTCCAAAATTTTTCTTTTTTCATTTATTTCTCAGCTGCAGATCTTGAGTTATCAAGAGTAAATAACATGTCATCCTCAGGATTCATGTTTTTTAAACCTTGGATTTGAGAGGGTAGTAACTCATTCTCTGGTGTCCTGGCAACATTGTGGAAAATACGATTTGGTTTTTAGAAATGTCTTCACTCTGGAAAACTTCTTGGTCAACATTGGTACATCACTTATCTTCTCAAAGAAAAGTTTCTTGAAACATTGAGTCAGGTGCAAAAAAACTGGTATTGATTGATTTCCAATCCATTATGAAATATTTATAAAATACAAATCATGTGTTTGACTTACTCTGAAATGTATAACAAAAATGTGAGAGGGGAGACTCATTTTGCTTGCTGCACTTAATAAAATCGTTTTTAAGCATGTAGGAGGCTTCCAAAGCAACAAGCTAAAATTTATTTTCTATACCATTATAATGATGGGAGAAACCCAACCACTTTTCTTCACAGAATAGAAGGTAACACAACCTAGGAACTTTTAGACTTTTCCTCACATCATGAGACATTACATGAAATCGCTAAGCAAGTGAATTTCCTTATTGTGCAATGTCATGTGTTTTAGAAGTCCCAGTAGTGTCCAATGAGCTACCTCTCTTGTCATATTTGTGTTTATAATGAGTTTCTTGGTAAATTCCTCCCTTTTAGTCTCTCTGGTTACCGGGTTAAGGAGAATTTGCCATTGGTTTTGGGAGATTTAGCTGATCAGAGTTTCAAAACATCTGCAAAGGAAAACTAAGGGATCTGCTATGAGCTGGTATTAGAAGAAAAAAGCTGTGGAACAACTTGACAATATTGATAAGACAATGGGAATATAGTGTAATTTTTTTCCAAAAAGAAAAGTTTATACTTCTCAAATCATATTTCTATTCACCTGGGTGTGGGCTGAGTCCCTACAAAAACTGAAGAACACCTTGGCAGTTTGGGCCTTTAGATGTGATTTAAGGGCTTTGGATCTGATATGAGGGATTTGGATTAGTTCTAAGGAAGGGTCTTTTGAGATCAGCTGTTTCGTAGGTGTTAGATAAAGGTCTGGACATAGCTATGTCTCACCTAAATGTTTTTTAGGCAAAAGAGATTATTTTTTGTGAGTTTTAAGTGTGATTTCTTCACATTTGATAAGGGTTGGTTAAATAAGTGGTTTCCAAACCTTTGGAATTCACAGATCAGTAAAAATAGTTCAGGTAAAGCCCTTTTCTTTTTTTAATCTTATTTTGTTCCAGACAAGAAAGATCATTAAATTATAACAACAACAACAACAACAACAACAACAAAAAAAAAAAACCTTAATTCACTGTTAATAATAATATGACAAAAAATTGACCTGTTGGCACTTAAGAGTTTCAACTGTTAGGATATTAAATAAATTGACTTCATTAAAATTTGCTCTTTGATGCTTGTATTTATTTTATTTATTTTAATCCATGAAAACTCCATTCCACACTGTTCAAACACCAACTTTGGGTTCAATAACTTTTCAAAATCCATCACCACTACCAGGATCTAATGATTTCCTTTGAAATTTGAGTATGGAATGCTTCAGACCCTACTGAGGCTTACAAGGTGCAGCTCTCCTTAGTTCACAGTTGAAGCAGGAGACAGTACAAAGCAGGTGCATCTAATACTTCAGAGAGTACAGAGATTGCCAGGAGGGCTCAGAAGAAAGAAAGACCATAAAGCAGTGTAATGCTCTGCCAAGAACGTAGAGAATAACAGGAACACAGTCTTTCTCCTAATCTGTACTAGTCCATCCCCTTCCTGCCCTCCTCAGCTCAATATACCAAACCGTAAATGGAAAAATCCACAGATTTGATTGCAGTGGTGAAGAGGGTACCTCTAGAGTGAGACTAATCTTTGTCTTGACTTCTTGACTCTTTCATGCTGTGTCCATGACCACAGCCATGTGTCTTTTCTTCTCTATGCTTTTGACTTTACCCTAAAAAAAAAAAAAAAAAAAAAAACTTCTAGTATCTGCTTTGGTTTGAGGGTAAATACCATTGCCACACACGTGAAGGCCTTTGCCTTTAATAATTTTCAAAATGCAGCTTTTATCTTGTGACTCCCTGATGTAAATGTTTTGATGTATTCTGTGCTCTTGTGCTGAAGACCAGAGGCCTCTCTAGGCCTTACTCAGTCCTTCCCTCTCCAGCCTCCCCATACCACTGTGCCCAGGGTACCTTCACTCCAACCCGAGGAGTTTTCTAGGTCTGCTTAGACTGGCTGTGTCCCTCTATCCACTATTCTGTGGTCTCTCCTCATACCTAAGGTAATTCAGTCTTCAGATCTCTGTTCACCAACTCAGGGAAGACTCCTTGACCTCTACAACTAGCATCAAAACCTTATTATGAACTCTTCTCAGGAGTGTTTATCAATCCACGGACACGTTTATTTGTTTAACCATTTATTCACTCCACTATATAAAAGGTCTGGAAAAACAGCAAACCCATGTCATTTTGTGTTCCAGTGTATTCCCAGCACTGATCACATTTTTTCCAGCACATTGTTTGTCCTGATAAATATTTGTTGAACAACTGAATGAGGTATTGGGAAAGGAACCTATGGAGAATTTTGAGGTCTAAATGAGCAAAACCCTTTCTTGAAACAGGAAATATGTTTTTGGGAGCAGTGGAAGCAAAGGCTCAGAAGATAGGTGGGGAAGACCTGGATACATGAAGAGGCTGGCAAGACTTCGTGCAACAGACAATCTACCGACTGGCTTTTGGTATTCCAAGTGACCTGATAAAAAATATGGGTGCTTGTATTCCAGAACACTGAAAATTATTTGATTTCTAGTGAGACTAAACTCACCACTGCTTCAAAACTTCATCAGGGTGAGGAGAGGACAAGATGCAGTAGCATGAAGACAGCAATTATACTGTTATTTTAGGAAGCTTGAGTGAAAAAGAAGATGACAGAGAAGAAGGCAAACTAGATGGGAAAATCACACTCAAGCAATGGGGGAGAAAGACAGCAAAGAGAATCACTAAGGTACCGAAGACCCAGGAAAACAAGTGAAAGCGAGTCACTTCTGAGATTAGGTTAAAACAGATGGTGGCACCTCTTGCTCTCCATTCCCCACCCCCATCACGTGACATGTGGGAAGCAAGCTGCCCGCAGCAACAAACTCTGACACTTGTTATGTTTAAGGTGTAATTAGAACATGTAAGGAGAGATTTGGGATGAAATTGGAGAAAAAAACTCTGTATCATGTTTCCAAAGACGGTGCAGATTATGGAAATTATGAGATAGTATTTTATTTGGCATTATTAAAGGGAAGAAGCCATCTCTTATAAGTGGGCTCTTGTATTTTCTCAACATTTTCCTGGCTGAACACATGCTGGCTGCCTTCCCAGACACCATCTTACAGATAACCACAATGATTTGGCAGGCAGATAATGTTCTTCTTGTCGTTATAAAATCCT
Source organism: Sciurus vulgaris (assembly GCF_902686455.1). NCBI lineage: Eukaryota > Metazoa > Chordata > Mammalia > Rodentia > Sciuridae > Sciurus > Sciurus vulgaris. The sequence goes on from NC_136468.1 coordinate 30,949,485, forward strand.
TTTGAATCAAAGAAGCGATGCTTGGTTCAGATCAACACAACATGTGGCCAATAAGTGCCTCTGTGGAAATTGTAGGTGTAGTCTTATTTGGACAGCTGAGCAGACTTACCCTTTGCAGATACAGTTTCTTGTTATGGTAATTGTATTTCAATTTTGTTATTAGTTCACCATGATTTTGTCAAGATATTCACTTATGTCTGTGGTATGTAAGCTGTGCAGATGAATGGGTGGCTGGTGATGCTCCAAGAGAAGGTCACATCCACGTTGAAATTCACCTGTATAGTATATTGTAGTTTTCTGGTTTTAGTTTTCTTACTCTCACACTGAATTGGTTCTGTGTTCAGTAGCATTTTCATAAGAAGTTACTGATTAATGATTCCACAGGTGTTGGCCAGTACCCACCTGAACTACTAGAGGTGTACACATGTGGGGTGTAAGTAGAAGTAAGTAAGTAAAGAGGTGTTATTAGATTCCCAAGGCCAAAATTCAATCTATAGTTTTCCTAAAGCTCTGTTACCTTGAACCACCCACATATATCTTCAGTTTGAACCAGGTAATCTGTAAAAGACTATGATAACTATGAAAGCAGACTATGAATACATGGATTAAAGGAGGTAATGTATAAGTGCCTCTAGGGAGATGTCATTTTTTTCCATCCGTGAGTGTAATGATATGCTTGGTTCCATGGCTGCTGCTATACCAATATGGTACCTTCTAGGTCTACCAGACAGAATTTTACAAGGGATCTTGGAGTTCAGGGCAGAACACTGGTATGTGGCCACCCCAGGACTGGAGACCAGCTCTGGGACCACACTTTCCCTGCCTGTCACTTGGTAACTGTCATGAAAGGATACAGGATTAAGAGATTTGATATTTAGTGAGACTGAACCCATCGTTGTTACATAACCTCATAACTGGTACTACTCTAAAAATTTGTTTTAAAAGACAATGTGGTCTCTGTATAAACAGCACAGATTGTGGAGATTATTAAGACAATGTAATATTTATTAGAGAATATAAATTTTATGTTCCTCACAAACCTAGTGTCACTCTTCCCTTGTAACGTCACTCACAGTGCCACTTTTCCTCTGGGATGTCTTTCCAGCTCCATGTAAATGGACAAACTCTGTATTTATACTGCTTTCTTATAAGTATATTATATTAAATGAATAAGCCTTTCTGGGTCATTGATTACATAAATTATTCCAGTGCATTCCATTTCCTCTGGCATCAGATAACATCCCTGTGCCTACCCATCCCTGCTTGGTCCAGCAGTTATTTCTCTCCATTCCCCATTGTGAACCCTGCCTTCCAAGCTGGTGGTCAGTGTCACCTCCTCACAAAACTAGGCTCCCTCCCTCAGTAACATCATTCATTGTGATTCCTCTCTTCTGCAATAACTGTTCTCTCTCCCTTTGGCACGGACAAAGTCTGTCTTTATTCTTCCTTCTTCTATAAGCATAAAATAGTTAATTGGTAAGCCTTATTGGTATATTAATTATTTAAATTACACAAGGGTGTGCATAGAGGAATTTAACCATTAGTTGAACCACCCAAACCACTCATTCCCTGCTCATTCAAGAGATATTTTAAGAGTGCTTGGCTTGGTGCTTAGATGATTCAGATAGTGTAGTTAATGAAATGTTTGCTTGACTTCATGGAATTTCGTGCATAATGAGTGAAAAAGATATGAAACAATTTTTTGACTTAAATATTATTCGTATAACACGTAAAGGGAAAAGAAGGTTCTGTAATTGCATGTAACACAAGATCTGGCTAATTGAGTGACCAGGGAAGAAACCTCTGAGGAGGGTCCCCTGGGTGGGGTTCTGAGCATTGGCTCTGTATGAGGTACTGGATTTAATAGCAGAGGAAGTAATGTGCTCTGCTGGTGCTTACCTTCTGTTTTGGGCAAACAGTAAATATATATGGTGATGCTGTATGTTGAAACAAAAAAACAAGATAAAGCTCTAAGGATGATATAATTAGGTGATGGTGAGTTGGGCAATCTGAAGTTCCTGAAGGACTAGTGGAATGAGCTCAGGGATGCAGGGAGAGAGAGAGTTTGGGACATTTTTGAAGTAGGGCCTCAGAGATGTGATGATTTTGTTGGAAAACCCATAGACTAAAATAACCAGGTTTTTTTTTTTTTTTTTTTAAATATTAATTTGATGCCAGTGAAGAAAAAAACTAATGGAGAAAAATGATGTTAGGAATCAAGTTGTTGCCAGAAAAACTTGGTGCAGTGAAGAGTCTGTTGCCCTCATTCAATTCAGTCCTAGGGAGGGACACAGAGAACTGTTATGAGGGGAAACAGAAAAGAGGTGAATAAGGATTTGTGAAGAACTTAGAGATTAGAACCAGTAGGGTCAAGAATGGTTTCCCAAACTGAACAGGCAGTTCACAGGAGAAGAAATAGTCAACAAATAAATGAGAATACGTTCAACATCTCTAGCAATTAGAGAAATGCAAATTAAAACCACACTGAGATTCCATCCCACTCCAGTCAGAATTGCAATTACCAAGAATAAAAGAAACAAATGTTGGTGAGGATGTGGGGAGAAGTTACACTCATACGTTGCTGGTGGGACTGCAGTTTGGTACAACCACTCTGGAAAGCAGTATGGAGATTCCTCAGAAATCTTGGCACCATTTGACCCAGTTATCCCACTCCTTGGCATATATCCAAGGACTTAAAATCAGCATATTACAGTGACAAAGCCACATCTGTGTTTATAGCAGCTTAATTCACAAATAACCAAACTATAGAACCAACCTAGGTGCCCTTCAACAGATGAATGGATAAAGAAAATGTGGTACATATACACAATGGAATATTAGCTATAAAGAAATAAATGATGGCATTTCCCAGTAGATGGACGGAAGTGGAGACTATCATGTTAAGTGAAATAAGTCAATCCCAAAATCCAAAGGCCAAATGATCTCTCTGATATATGGATGTTAACACACAATAAGGCAGAGGGAAGAATAGAAATTCATTGGATTAGACAAAGGGGAAAGGGGGGAAGGGAGGAAGTGGGTATAGCAAAATGAATCAGACATAACTTTCCTGTATTCATATATGAATACACAACCAGTAACTCTACATCATGTTGAACCACAAGAATGGAATCCTAATTAGAACATGTTATCCTCCACTCTGTATAAGTTGTCAAAATATACTCTACTGTCATGTATTTCTGAAGAGAACAAATAAAAAAATGGTTTTCAAGTCTCTCAAGGATGGAAATTGGCAAATGACACAGCAGGAGGTAAGACCAATATTGAAAAAAAGTTGTGAACTCTGACACTTGTTATGTTTAATGTGTAATTAGAACATGTAAGGAGAGATTTTGGGTGATATCAGAGATCCAAGACTGGAGTTTATGTGAGAATAGGCCATGGGAGTTGGTGGATCACACTTTGTGGACTGTGGGCTTTGGAAATATGTGCAAAGTGGAGTGCCCAGCCCTAACTGTTGATGGACAACATAGCATCCCAGAAAGGACAGGGAGGAAACACAGCCTGCTTAGGATTGTAGGCCTTTCTTTCTCCTTTATGCACAGGGCTAAGAAAGCTGTTCTCTTTAGAGCACTGCTCTTCCTGGTGCAAAAACTCTTTCATTCTGGAACTCCTACATTTCAATCATACCATTTCCTGTTTTTTTAATTACTAGACATTTATCCATTTTCTAGTTTTCTCCCAGAGTCACCTATATCTTAGAACACCTGTAAGATGCCTCTCCAATCCTCCTCTTTAGCCTTAGAGATTTCAGTGTCTTTGGATACTAATACTTTCTCAATAAATCTTTTTCAAACTCTTACTAAGAGTCAGGGTGAAAAATCTATTGCTTTGTAATAAATTTAGCAACTTAAAACACAAGATAAATATAATCTCACCATTTCCCAGGATTAAGAATCTGGAAGCAGCTCAGCTGGGTATTTCTGCTTATGATCTCTCATGAGTTCTCAGTCAAGCTGTCACCAGAGACTGCAGGCAACTCAAAGGTCAATAGGAACTGAAGAATTGACCTTCCAGCTCACTGCCATGGTTCTGGGCAGGCCTTAGTTCTTTGAGAGCTATTAGACTGAGGACCTCAGTTCATGGAAAGCTATCAGACTGAGGGCCTTAGTTTGTTGCTGCGGGCAGCTTGCTTCCCACATGACATGTGATGGGGTGGGGAGTGGAGAGTAAGAGGTGCCACCATCTGTTTTAACCTAATCTCAGAAGTGACTCGCTTTCACTTGTTTTCCTAGGTTTTCGGTACCTTAGTAATTCTCTTTGCTATCTTTCTTCCCCATTGCTTGAGTGTGATTTTCCCATGTAGTTTACCTTCTTCTCTGTCATCTTCTTTTTCATTCAAGCTTCCTAAAATAACACTATAATTGCTGTCTTGACGCTAATGCATCTTGTCCTCTCCTCTCCCTGCAGCAGCTGACTGCCACTCTTCATGACTCCTGCAAATCTTCTCTCCTAGGGGTGACCTGTTGATGATAAAAACTAATGAAATCTCTTTTCATTTGATCTGATTTCAAATGTGACTTGATTGTCATATTCTGCTTTTCTTTCCCATTCATGTCCTCCCTCTGTTGCTAATAGGTCTATACTTTCCCTTCTACTTCTCTGATTCTATGAATTTCCCTCCAATCAATTCTCTTGCCAACTACTTAAATGTAGCATTTCAAAAGCTTTTGGTTTTCATTCTTTTTGTTTTTAACCATATTTTGTCCTGCCTTTTCCCCAAACTAATTCTCCATGGCACTTCCAAAATCTACCTCCACATACAATCAGAACCCCCTCCCTTACACACATTCTTCTACCCCTAGTCTTTTTTTTTGGTTAGTGGAATCCAAGGACCCCAGTAAAATACTGTATAATGTCAGATTTTCCTTTACTTAGTTTCCACATTCTGTAAATCAGCTAGATAATGTTCATTATCTAATGTCCACCTTCCTGACCCTTTGTCTCTAGCCCCATGGAGCTTGTCCTAGTTCAAACTTTTATTGTTTTCCATCTGGTCTTCATCCTCCTCCTTTAACTATATCCCAAATCTTGCTCTGGTTGCTTGTCGTCAACCCTTGATGTGGCCACCAGCTATTAGTCTGAAGCATACTTCCCCTATTAAGTGCCCTGGTGACCCCACCATCACTGATTCCATGTAATCTGATCAAGCCTGGATTCCCCCCTTGCACACAAGGCATTTGCCACCTGGTCACTAGTGGTCTGGGTGGCATACATTTTTTTCTCCCTCACCCTATACATAATGTCCCTGTGGTAGGAAAGTTCTTATGTTCTTTCAGAAGGCCTCACTATTCTGTTTTCCATGCTTTGTGTCCCTGTTCTTTTCTTTTTCCTAAAATGTCTTTTATTCTCCCTTTTATCTTCACTCAACTCACAGAGCATTAAAAACACAGGTCCCTTGTCTCTGTCCTGAGTATCTCTCCTCTACAACTCTGGCTTCCCAGCCAGAATTGATAACTTCTTTTTCTTTGCCTTCTCTCCTCTTGTGTGGGGCATTTAAAATTTGTGTGTTCCTTTGGTACCGGAGATTTAACCCAGGGGTGCTTTACTACTGGGCTGCATTTTTTATTATTTTATGTTGATACAGGGTCTCACTAAGTTTCTGAGGCTGGTCTCAAACTTGTGATCCTCCTGTTTCAGCTCCCAAAGCTGCTGGAATTACAGGTGTGCACTGCCACACCCATCCCTTTGTGTGGTTTTCTGTTACTGCTCTTAACCTATTTTCTTGCTTAGCCTGTCTCCCTCAGGATAAACAAGCGTGAGCTGCCTTGGACAGGGACTTTCACTCGTTCATTTTTGTATCCTCAACACTTAGACTCCGTGGCATGTTTTACCACTTAACAACACATTTGTAATTGGACTGAGTTAATATGGCCTTATATATGATTTGGTAGGGAAAATCAAGTTCATTAGTGTCCTTGCTTCAAAATTATAGTTTTGTTACTTAGTAGAATCTGTCTTAGACTATGTTAGGCAAAAGTTGGAAAAATAAAGTGCCTTCCAACTTAGATTATCAGAAATGGTTTTTCTATAATCAGTCTTAAGATATTTATAGTATACTTTTAAAAAGTACTCTTACTGGCCCCACTTTGTATGCATTACTAAATTTCTAGAGTTGATTATTTCAACTTCGAATATTTCCCCATTAAAACATTGATTCAAGGAGCACTTTAGCATTTTTGAATCAGGACACAAATCATACAATAACTGAACAGGGAAAGTTTACAATATAAACAATGAAGAAGAGCAAAAAAATTAGCTGGAAAGCTGAAATAGGAGCAGAGCAACCTAGGAAACAAGAACTTGGAAGAGGGTGCCACTTGCATTTCCATGCCCATTCCCAGGGCTGGAATCCAGATCTCACTGAAGATGGTGTGTCTTTCAGCATGGCAGAAGATCCCCCTGAAATGTGCAGTTGGTACTCAGGCAGCCCACCCTCTAGGGTTCTGGGGAGAAGTTGTGCTCAGGTAGTTGCTGTTCTTCAGAGCTCACTGAGGCACAATACCTGGGATTCCACACTCAGGGTTCTGGGAAACAGCTGCCCAGGGATTAGTGCAACCTACTTCAGTTAGAAGACTAGAAAGAAGAGCCCTTCTTCCAATGTGCCTTACCTAGCATGCACTACTGAGTTGCTTAAAATGGTGCTGATTGGCACAGGCAGGGCAATGAAAAGGTGGATTTGGAGCTGATTAACAGCAGATTGGCAAGTGGCACAGCTCACCTCTTTGCTAAATTTCCATATGTTTAATTTAAGGAATAACTACAGCAAAAGTTATATATTCATACATATGTATATAATTTAATGAGTATATATAATTATTTTAAATTTATAAATATGTCATTTATTTTGGCTGCCACTGCCCAACAAGAGTAGTAGTATTAGATGAAGATGAGAACAGAGAGACATCCGTAATGAATTCCAAAGTAGATGATATCATTTAGATAAAACATATTGTTGAATATCTTAATTTCATTTTCCTTAACATAGAAATATTAAAAGCACTAGTATTCTCTCATTTAAGAATTGTTTTGTCTTAGAGACAAAAAATAAGACAGACTTTCTAACAGTAGGCAATTGAGCCAGATCTGGTAGAGAGGATGCAGAGTGTGGGTGTGACATACATATCTGCTGAATGTGGAATTTATTATGGCTGCAGTAAATAACTCAACCAAAATAGATGAGTGTCAGGAGTCTTCTTGCCATTGAGTGAGGAGAGGAAACTAGAACCACCTTCCAAAGGAAGAACTCAAGTGCTTTGATGATTTGTGGTTGTGTATCTGGGTGTGCAAGATGGTGTGACAAGCAATTCCACCTTGACAATGGAACATGTGTGCTGCTTACTCACAGAGGGGCATGGTGAGATTGTACAAGTAATATAGTTATAACCTGAGATTACTTCAGTGTCAAAAGTCCATTCTTAGGGTAAAATTTAACATGGATTTTTTTTTTTTTTTTTTTGTAAACTTAATAGTAACATGGATTTTTTTTTTTTTTTTTTTGTAAACTTAATAGTGGAGGCTGCATTAAACAGTCATGTAGGCTCTTCTGGAAGAATCTGTTCTCATTGTAGGAAGAAGAAAACAGGAAAATGATAGTGTCATATGACTTGCATAGGATTCTTAGGAATATAAATGACAAAGTAAGCATTTAAGTACTACTACTTAGATCCCTAACTTAGAAGAAAAGAGAGATTTGAGGCCATGTCTTGTTTCTCTTCCAACATAGCAAAATACCACCTTCTTTGTGACTATTATCCATTTTTTTCTACGTATTTCATGAGTCTCTCTCTCTCTCTCATATATACATACATATATCTACCATTCATTGTATTTATTTAATTTCTTAGCTGGTATTAATGGGTAATTAGAACTATCGATTTCTTAATTTCTTAGCTGGTATTAGTAGATGGAAGTACTGTAAAGTTTGTTTTCCTAGCATCCATTCTGCCTGGTTAAGACTGTGAGAAGTTGGGGGAGGGAGTTAATGAAATCTAAGATTGGGGCAAATGTCCCTAATCTCTTGGCTGTGGAGCAGTTTAAAGTAGCAGTTCTATATGATGGTTATTGACTTGGATACTAGATGTACTATAATATTGGCCTTCAAATCCTCTCTCAAATGATAGGTGACCCTTTTGTGCAGAAGAGTTTGCCAGAACTCTCAAATACAGGTAGGGAAGTTGGTTTCATATCTCCAGTTACTATCTTAATCATAGTGTTGCTGCTATTGTTTAATAAAAATGAATTTATTTCTCACCATTTTGGAGGATGGGGAGTTCAAGATCAAAACACAGCAGATTGTGTATCTGGTGAGGGCCCCTTCCTGTTTTGCAGGCAGAGTCTTTCTGCTGTGCTCATGTGGCAAAGGGATGGGGAAACTCTGGGGTCTCTTTACAAAAGCACTAATCCAATGCACGAGCTCTCCACCCTGTAGGATCTCATTGTAGAGATACCCATGACATTCTGGTGGGGGACATGTAGGTCAAGATGGGATCATCTCATAGGTTCCTCAGCACTATATCTTGCCTCTCTTAAGCATTCCAACATTTGAGAGAGTTTTGAGGCCTCCATTTTGTAATGAGTTACTATATATTACAAAACATTTTGAATAATTGTAGAATATTTAGTTTCAGTAACCCTGGCTGATTGCTGAAAGCTAGTGGCATTAGTGTACATACCTCATTAAAAATGGGTTTCATTTTGTTTTTCAGGTTTTTCTGAAGAGTGACCGAGTGGCCAGAATGGTTCAGAGTGGAGGGTGTTCAGCTAATGACTTCAGAGAGGTGTTTAAGAAAAACATAGAAAAACGTGTGCGCAGTTTGCCAGAAATAGATGGTTTGAGCAAAGAGACAGTGCTGAGCTCCTGGATAGCCAAATATGATGCCATCTACAGGGGAGAAGAGGATTCCTGCAAACAGCCAAACAGAATGACCCTCAGCACCGTGTCTGAACTTATTCTGAGCAAGGAACAACTCTACGAAATGTTCCAGCAGATTCTAGGTATTAAAAAGCTAGAACACCAGCTCCTTTATAATGCTTGTCAGGTAAGTGCCCTATGGTATTTCCTATTCCTTCTTACTCAGAGGTTGAACATCCAGTGCTCACAGCCTATGGAGATGCTCTGCACTTTCTGTAACCATTTTGCTTGAAAATTAGAAAGAAATTGAATTTTAATAAATCAAATAGTAATATTTGAAAGAAGTATTTTTAATGGAGAAGAATATCAGTGTCTTTATCCAGTGAATGGTTATTCCCTTTGCCCTATTTTATGACATCAGATTTGTACCTATTAGGTATATGTGGCATATCCTGAACAGTAAAATGAGAATCATCTGTTGCCTGAAGAACCTTGGCAGTTCATAATGAGTAGGTATTCCTTGATAAAAAATATTTTTTATAAAGATACAATGCTCGTCTTCTAAGTTTTATGAAAGTAATTGAAATTTCATTTTTTTCTTTAACACAGCCAGCTATAAATGAATTGAGGATGGTTGTTCAACTATGTAATTTAAAGAGATGACAGTGTTAATAATATATTTTCTCTTAAGTTGTTATTCTAGTCATGCATTTGAAAAATTGAATAAAACCTCATGTTCTGCATTTTTCATTTTTAGATGCTGTGATTTGTCTAATAATGTGTCCTTCTCTTTTTGCATTTTGTTTGCTTATTTTGGATATTTAACTCATTTAACTCTGCCTTAATATGCAATTAAAATTGACAAAATTCTATCACTTTAAAATGCATTTGTTCATTAAGAATTACACTTCTGTAATGTACATGTTTATTTTTAATCTTGTGTTGATCTATCTGCATTCTGTTCATATTTCTTACTTTGCATTACTAATTTGTGGATAATTTCAGATGACTAAAGTAACAGAGTTAATTAGTAGTAAATCAGGGTGGCAGCTCAACCCGGGGAACAATTTATGTCCTCACCATATTGTTTTCACTATGTCACTAAGCCTGGTGGGACTTGGTTAATAGTTGAGCGTGACAGTAAAGGTAACATCCTCTATTTTAGAAGATAAGTACAACTAGGACTTTGCATTTTTTAACTCACTTGTACAGTTTAATGTGGATAAATGTAACACTATGAAAATTCAGATTCAGACATTCAGTAGATGCTTATTGGGAATGTATTCAAGTCAAATACCTCACTAGGTATTAGGGAAACCAAGCTGAGCAAAATTTGTTCTCTCTTTTCTGAAGTCTAATAGAGCACCCATACCTCTAAATGAATAACTATACATTAGAATTTGTATTAACTGTGTAAGGTTATAATATATATTCCTGTATACCTTTGGGTTTATACTTAATAGCTCAAAATATTTTTAAATTAATCTTTTGTCTACTTTTAAGATCCCTGCTGCAGCTGAGGTCTGGACTGGCTAATATCTGTCTCCTGTGGCTTGCAACATAAAATACCTCTAATTCAAATCACCACTGACAGTAGTGGGTTTGTTTATTGTTCTTTTCAGTTCCATTAGTGTTTACCTCACTTATTGATATTATGCTAGGTACACACATATTTATTAGGATTGTTTGAGCTTCTTGTGGAATTGACTCCTTTATCAGGATATAATATTCCTTTTTTATCTTTGATAATTTTCTTTCCTTTAAAGTCTACTTTGTCTTAAACTAATAGAACTACTGCAGCATTCTTTTGATTTGGGTTGCATGATGTAACTTTTCTATGTCTATTTACTTTTAAATTGGGTTTCTATTTTTTAAAGTGGGAGTCTTGTAGATAGTATATGATAGTCTCTTGAGAGTTTTGTTTTATTTTGTTTTTGTCCACTCTGATGTTTTTTGTACTTTAATGGATACATTCACACCATTCATAAGATAATTTTGTATGCAATTCGATTAAATTCTACCATCTTTATTGCCACCTCCTTACAATTGTTCTTTGTTCTCTCTTCCTTTTTATCTGTCTTCTCTGGTTTTGAGTGAACATTTTTCATGATTTCATTTTATATCTTCTTTTGGTATCACTCTGGAGCTTGTTTTTTGTTTTTGTTTTTGTTTTTTTATTTAATGGCTGACCTCAGTTTACAATGCATATTTCAAAGTAATCTAAGTTCACCTTCAGGTAGCACTAGCAGGCTTCAAATGTAGCATAGCTACCCCATAACAGTGTTTCCAGCTCCTCCCTCCCATTTCTTCTGGCATGTTGTCATTCATTTCAGTTATACTAAGCTGTAATCACTCAATATATTGTAAGCATTATTGGTATAAACTGTTGTCTTTTAGATCAATTAAAAAACAAGATTATCTCTTTCTTCAATTGTTCCTTCTCTGATATTTTTTTCTTTCTTTATGTCGATACAATTTTTTTTACCTATTTCATTTCCCTTATCCATGCAGTACAGTACTATTTTTATTTTATTTTATTTTTTATTAACATTTCTATGAGGACTGGACTACTGGGGATATATTGCTTCAGAAATATATCCCCAGTAGTCTGAAAAAGTCTGTTTCACCTCACACTTAGGAATAATTTTGTCACAAAAAGTCTGTTTCACCTCACATTTAAGCATAATTTCAATGGTTATAGAAATATTGGTTAGCATTTCTTTCTTTTTGAACATGCTGAAAGTTTTAGTCCACTCTCTTCTTCTTTGCATAGATTCTGATGAGAAGTCTAGGGGTATTTTCAACCTTGAACCTCTGTAGGAGAAGTGCTCCCCCATCCCACCCCATACCTTCAAGATTTTACCTCCTCTTAGCTGTCTGAAGTTTGAATGGTGGGGGTTTTGTTGGTTTTTTGTTTGTTTTTGTTTTTGTTTCGTTTTGTTTTTTCTTAGTTGTCATTTCTGAGCTCCTTTCTCTATGTATCAGTATTTGTATCAGTGTCCCCTCTCTTCTCCTCTCTTCTCCTCTCTTCTCTTCTAATTGTATTTCAGATTGGAAAGTTTCTTTTGACTTGTCTTCATGATCACCCATTCTCAGGTGAGCTGCACCAGGTCTACTGATGAGATCATCCGAGACATTATACATTTGTTAGAGTGCTTTTTATTTTCTAGCATTTCCTTTTGATTCTTCCTTGGTGTTTCAACTCCTGTTTTATTATTCATCTCTTCTTGCTTGTATCCAGCTTTTTCCATGGAGGCTGTTAATATATTAATAATAGTAATTCAAATTCCTTATTGGGTAATTACAACATCTATGTCACATGTGAATTTATTTCAGCTGCTCACTCTGTGTCTCTCCAGATTGTTGTTTTGTTTTTTCCTCCAGATTGCTTTATAATTTTGGGTTGAAAGCCAGATATGTTATACCAGGTAATAACTGAGGGCTTCAGTATGATGATTTATGTTAACCCAACTAGGACTGGTTGGGCCTAATGGTTCTTATAGTCATAGGTATGAGAGGCTTCAAATTCCTCCAGTGTTCTTGAATTCTTCTTCCCTTTTAACTTTGGGCTTCCCTAAGTGCTTCTCAAAGAAAGTCTGTTTTAGCTGAGAACCCCTGTAAAGCCGGGTCTTTGTCAGTGTTGTGGCAAGGTGTTGGAAAGAGGGAGTGTTCTGTAATCCCATTAAGTCTTAGCCTTTTAGTGGACAGGGCTTTACCTTTCACAAATGCTTCTGTGTCCAGGCGTCGGGCTCCCTCTCACTCCCATGTTCTTATTCCCTTGTGTTTTCCGGAAGTTCTGCTACCACATTCACTGTGGGTCCCTGTGGTTTTGGTTTTTCCAGTAGCTGAGACACGTTGCCGTAGGGTGGTTTTCTTTTCTCAGTGTTTCCTTCTGGCAAAATCTTTCCCTCTTTGTTAGGGAGAAGGAAGGATCTGAAAGACTTAACAAAGGCTTTCCTTTTCCTCTTCCTGCCACCGTCACATGGGTCTCTTTCTTGGATCCTCACTATGAGAACTTGGTTGGCTCATGGGAAGGAAAGTCCACTTCAATGTGTGGCCCACCTATGCCTGGGACCTTGGAGTTTCTCATTTTCTGTACTCAGCGTATAGGAATTTGTCAAAATCATTAGGTAAGCGGGCCTTCCTGCCACTTCTGGCATGCAGCAAGCAGCTTCTGTGTTTTTCTGGATTTGCCCGTTTCTAGATTTGGGGTTAATAGTTGGCTCTGCATCATCAGTTCTCTCATAGGTCTAAGAAAAGTAACTGGCTTCCAGCTTGTCCAGCATTTTATTATAAGAGTGATGACTTCCAAGGCCATTCACTACATGTCTTAGCTGAAACTGGAATTTCTTTTAATCCTGAGATTTGAAAGAAAAACTTTAGAATTATTTTACATAAACTTTAAAACAAAAATGACAAAGTACTCCTATGAGGAAGGGGAGAGCCTTTTTCTAGAATTACGATGATTGTACAGACATTCTGAAAAAAAAATAAGAAAACAAGTGAGATTTTAATTTTTTTCCCAAAGGGCATATATAGATATCTTATTATATTCTTTTGTTTTCTTATAACAAAGGTTAAGAAAAAAGGTAAGGAGAGGTGATAAAATCACATAAAATTGCCTGTCCTTTATAAGAAAGGAATAATTTGGGAAGAGAAATAGCAGGACTCAAGGATCAGAGAGAGACTCTACACCTGGCAAAGCTGCTAGAGCCCAGCTCCAGGGTTATATCCCAGAGGTTGACTACATCCACTGTTGTGTCAGGAAAGGTTCTGAGACTCCTGTCACCTGCCGCAGTCTTCTTTCTGTGACTGTTTACCTGTGCATGGTCACTTGTTCTTGCCAGCAGTTATCTCCTAGAAAATCTCGAGGATGTGTTCCTTGCTGTAGGGTTAGAAGCTCAGGATGGAGAGCTGCCCTGGGGAGATGTGCAGGGCTGAAGAGCCCTGCAGCCGCTGGGGCTGGATAGAGAGGGGACGTGAATGAGGAGGGGACTGTGCCAGGGCTGCCACGTGATGCTGACAGTGGTGTCATTGGGTGGTTTTCCTTGTCCCAGAGCTGGGATCTGGGATAGAAAAACAGGAAGATACCTTCTGAAATTGCATAGGTATTGTTGTGGTTTAGATGTGGTGTCTGTTAGCACAAAAAGACTGGGCTGGACGCCAACTTTGTGAAACTTCTTAGCTGTTTACTCAGGGCCAGAGTTTCATGCCTCTGATGGATCCACTTTCCTGGTAGAAAATAAGCCACTGAATAAGGAGGGGACTGATTTTATTTAAGTTATACTAAGAGCTGACTTAATAAATGAGCTTCTCAGTTTATGCACTCAGGAATTCAGGGTCTGTTTTGGGTGAAATGGGAGGGGATCTTGGGTCAGTGGTCAGTTTGGGCACTCAGGAAACAGGTTTCTGAGAATTTGAAATTTTTTTTTTTTACTGGGCAATATTTTTACTTGGAGAGGAATGGAGGGTTTGGGGTCAGCATTCAGTGTTTGTCTCTTTCCCTTCAAGGTCCCATTGTATTATCACTGGGAAAGAATTTATTTGAGGGAGGATCAAGGTTTTGACTTTCTTTCTAGGGAATTATTCTGTCAATCCCTAGAAATTGGGGATTGAATGCACTGGGAAAGCTATCAATGTATGGCTTTCTCTTTCATTCAGTTTTCTCATGCCTCATTGTCTTGGGGTTTTTCATTTTCCATATCCTACAGTGTTTCCCAAAACCTCACATGTGAGATGATGCAAGAAAGTTTGGAAGAGAAACAATTGGGTTATAGCCTTAACTTAATCAATGATCTAATTCCTGATGGGATTAACTAAGTGATAACTGCAGGCAGACGGGGTGTGGCTAGAGGAAGTGGTTCACTGGGGGTGTGGCTATGGGGTATATATTTTGTATCTGGAGAGTGGAGTGTCTTTCTCTCTTTCTCTCTCTGCTTCCTGATGACCATGTGAGCTGCTTCCCTTCACCAAACTCTTCTGCCATGATGTCCTGCCTCACCTTGAGCCCTGAGGAATGGAGTCAGCCTTTTATTGACTGAGATCTTTGAAACCATGGGTTGATAAATAAACCTTTCCTCCTCTACAGTTGTTCTGGTGGGTTCCTTTAGTCACAGGAGAAAAAAAAAAGCTGAACAAAACAAATTGAGAAGTGGGGTCTTTGCTGTGACTAACCTGGCCGTGTAGTTTAGAAACTTTTTGAGCTTTTTGGAAACAGTGAGAGGAACTTGGAGATGTGTAACAGTACAAGCCGGAAATGCTTTAGATTGCTGTAAACAGAGCTTAATGGCTAATTCTGGTGGAAGCTCAGAAGACCAGAATGGGAATAGGACCCTGGACGCTGAAGACAGGACTCAAGAGGTTTCAGAAAAGAAAGACTCTATTGGAATTTGGAGACGAGACCATTCATGTTATGTTCTGGCTGAGAAGTTGTCTGCATTTTGCCTGTGTCCTGAGACTTTCTGTGAGGCTGATTTTAAAAGTGATGGACTTCTTAATTTAGTGGAAGAAATGTCTAGGCAGCATAGCATTCAGGCAGTGGCATGGATATTGCTGGCAGCTTTTAACCAAGTTTATTGTGATAATTGGGAGCAGAAAGCAGAGCAGAAAGATTTGGAAAAAGTGAACTTGAAAAGCTGAAGTAAAATTAGGGCTAAGGAAGTTGTAGTTTTAAAAGACTTTAGGACCACTGAAGAAATGCTGAAGACTTTGCCTAGAGACAGTAAGAGAGATAGCTTGAGGGCATCTCAATAGCTGGTAAGACCACACCTATCTCAAGCTCAAGGAAGTAAAGGTGAAAATTCTCTTGAGAAGAGACCAGTGGGGAACCCTTCTTGCATAAGGGGATCTAGGAAGTTTTTTCAATGTGATCAACCACCCACTCAGGCTGTTGTAGCTAGGGTCCCTGGAAGCTTCGCTACTGCTCGAGATGGTGACCGACTTTGACATCAACCACGTGGTGCTGGTTCTGCAGAATTGCAGGATGCTGCAGTTAGGGGTTCATGGAGTCTTCCAAGAAGATTTCAAAGGAAGGCCTGGAAGGCTGGGCAAAGTGCAGCAGGGTTAGTGTCCGTGCAGGCACCCCCTGAGAAATCAAAGTGTGAAGATACGAGGAAGAAGCCCAAGCTGCAGTGGGATTAAGAAATGTCAGCAACATAGGACATCATCCTAGGAAAGCTGCAAGAATTGAGCAGAAACTTTACTTGGGCTACAGCCAACATGGCCACAGGGACGGAGCTACACAAGCCCTTTGGAGAGAACATCAGGATGCCATGTGCCTCAGATACCAGGCATGGTGCTACCAGGACTTGTTTGCCCAGTCAGATTTCGGTCTTGCTTTGGTACTGTCCTTTTTTTCTATGCCCCTAATTTTGTGAATGGAAATGTGTACTCTGTACCAGTATATATTGGATACTTGCACATTGCTTTAAATTTTACAGAAGCTCATAATGCAAGATTGACTTGAGACTCAGAGAAGACTTTGAACTTGAACTTTGAGCAATCTTGGAACTGTTGAGACCATGGGAACTCTAGGGAATGAACTGAATATTTTCTTTGTCAGATGAGTATGAGCTTTTGGGGGCCAGGGGTAAAATGATATGGTTTGGATGTAAGGTGTCCTTGAAAAGCTCACATATGAGACAATGCAAGGGTGTTCAGAGTGAAAAGATAGGGCGTGACTTATAGTAGCCTTAACCCAAACAGTGACTTAACCACCTGATGGATTAATTGAGTAGTAACTGAAGGCAGGTGGGTGTGGCTGGAGGAGGTGGGGCATTGGAGTATATATTTTGTATCTGTAGAGCAAATTCTCTCTCTGCTTCCTGATCACCATGTGAGCCTCTTCCCTCTACCACATTCTTCTGTGATGATGTCCTGCCTCACCTTGAGCCCTGAGAAATGGAGCCAGCCTCTTATGGACTAAGACCTTGGAAACCATGAGCCCCTAAATAAACTTTTCCTCTTCTACAGTTGTTCTGGTGGGATTCTTTAGTCACAGCAGCAAAATGACTGAGTAAAACATGTGTTTCCATTAGTTCTTGTCAGAGCTAATAACTTCTTAATGATCAAAATTAAGACATAAAGGAAACTCCTGTAACGGTAAAAGATAGCACATACCACAATTAAGATGTGAAAATCAGAGATCATCATGAGAAAAATATCAGTTATCAGAAAAAAACATAAAAAAGATTTAAAAAAACAAGAATAACCCATGCATGTCATAAATTAGATATCAGGGAATTAAAACTATTTCATATTTTGGAATCTTTGGTGTAAGAATAATGTGCACATTCATAGGACGAGTTGTTAGAAGAAAAGGAAAAGAAGTTACAAGGAACACTTTAAAGTAATAGCAGTACAAGAATCTGACATGATTAGCCATCATTTAATCAGATGAGAATAGTGCAAATGCAATAAATAGGAAAGATAATCTGTTAGTGAAAAGTCTGACTTCAGAATAATTTTAAGAAAATGCAGAGAATTTCAAGTAAATCTAGCTAGCTATTGTTTTGGAGGAACAGCATTAGGTAATATTGAAGCTATGTATCTCAAAGTCAAATAATAATTTATTCACATTTTTAATGAAAATCGTGTTACTTCCTAAATGGTACCAGATAATCAGCTGCTTTTCCTTAAATAAATTAACTGTGTTTATTTAAGATTATTTCAAAATATGACATAAGGTAATACAGTATGTTTAAATTAATTAGTAAATTCATTATCATTAATCATGCAGGCAATACAGATCAGATGCTCCATGCATTTTGTTAAACAATAAGAACATAGAGATAAATAAGGGCTAAGTATTTGTGAGGTTCATTTTTTAAGAGATTATGGTGTTGTAAATGTCACAGTTGTGTGACAAATCCCTGGCTCTACCTTTTTGAGATAGGGAAAGGCAGTATAATCTTTGGGTGTCTCATGAAGAAATTCACCAAAATGAAAATTTTGCTCATTTGCTAAGGTTTTCTAGGCAGAGGTACCAACATGTGCAGACTAGGAACAGCATGGCTATGGGGAAACTTCAAGCCTTTGGTGCCTCTGAAGTATTAGGGAAGAGCTGGGCTGTGGTTTAAGATAATGTTCTCAAAGGTAGCCATGGATCTTATAAACCATAGAGAGAGATGTACAATCCAAAATGACCAGAACCTGAAGATTACATAATACCACATGGACTCCTGGAATTCTCCTTTTACTTCTATGTTTAGATTTTAAGAGGATTAACCAACTCAATTTTAAAGCTATCTGGATCCTAATCTTTTCTGCCAAAAGTCACCTTCATCAATGTTTTATAATCTCATTCCATTAACTGAAGAAAACGACTCACCCACATTTGCCCAAAAGGAGAAGCAAAGTTAATTGAAATCTTGCTCTCTCAACATCCCCCCCACCCCAAATTGCTTATGATCTGAAGACCACAGAAGTGCTTCCCAGTATCACAGAAATGTTGGCATGTTTGTAAGGACCATCAGGACTATTTGTGAATGGTTACAATGTAGTATTCTATTTTATGATTCTACTTCCCTAAATGTTTTAGCTTTGAAGATGAAGGTTGCAGATGAATTGGGCACAGTTCATTCACAGCTCGGGCTGTGGGTCTTGGGGCTTAAATAAATCAATAAACAGGCAGTTGCCGTGTTGCTCAGCCTTTTTTCCTGAAAGTCCAGTGAGCAACTGTGAGGCATTAAGCTGCAATTAAAACCTCCATTGAAAATGGAAAGATGGAAAATAGCAATGGGAAGAAACAGGACTCTTAGGAGACTGGGTCTGCCTCCCCCACACTATGCTCTCATTGTTTTTCATCTAATATGTTTTCATCTAATTTCATCTAATAAATTTTGTTTAACATAGTTTTTTTTTTCAGCAAAAATAAAAGTATATTCTACAGAATTATATATGATAACTTGAAAAATAATGACTTTCAAAAATAGAAAAATGTGTAAATCAAAGTTAGGGAGGGGGCATCGTTTTTCACATATATGTAATTAAAATCTCAAAATTCTTGAAAAAGTATTCACGTAAATGTTATTAAATGGCAGGTTTTATGTTTTGAGATATAGCAAAGGAGGAATTTAAAGCCTTGCACTATTTTTGGTTTTTTTAAATTCTAAGATTGATAGGAGGAATGGCCATAATATCTATATTTGTGTTTACTTTTTTAATAAATATATTACAATGTAAATTTGATGAATTTAATTTCAGTTCAGTGAGTTGGAGTCTCTGGTCACTGAGTAAGTTTCCCCTCTAAAAATTACATTTTTTAAACTGTTAATATAATGTTAATGTATTCCTAACAAATCACATTTTCTTTTATTGGTGTTGCTTCATTTGACTCTGTGATTTTGTTACCTAATTTCACCTACATAAAGAGGCACTACAAGAATATTCCTAAATAATATTTCTCTCAATTCTTTAATTGAATTTGTTTCTTCTCTCTCTAATATCTCACGGTATGTGATATAAGGTACATTCAGATACATCTTGCTTTATTTTTAGACTATTTTCTTTATCCAGACCTAGCCTGTGAAAATTAGAATGTTATCCCAACTTTTCCATCTTTTTAAAATAAGAGAATACAGGTCTAACAAAAGATTAGGTAAAGTACAGAGTGTCTTCATGAATCTGGTATGAAGGTGTTCAGATGAACAAGACTTTACTCATTGTACAATTGTTCTTAGAGGGTTTGGTTCTGGGAACTAGATCAGCTACCAAACTCTAAACATGACTTTATACTGATAAAATATATGACATACTAGGAAAAATGATATACTAGGAAAGAAATATTTTTGTTAATCTATGTTATGTCCTATTCTCAACTATATATGTAAAAAAAAGGATGATGTGAGTGAAAATGTTTCAAGTATAATAAGCAATTACATCCTTATTTTTAATGGCTTGTTGTTTTAATCAAAATTTTTTTCACTGTGGCCAAAATTCTTGACAAAACAATTTTAGAGGATGAAAAGTTTATCTGGGGCTCAAAGGTTCATGGACAGACAACACATTGCTCTGAGCCCAGAACATCAAGACTGAAGGACGTGGAGGAGGAAAGCAGTTCAGAACATGGTGAGCAGGAAGCAGAGAAAGACTCTACTCACATGGGCCAAAATACAAACCCCAAAGGCCCCCAGGGCCCTCCTCCTCCAGCCACACCCTGCCTGCCTACAGTTACCATCCAGTTCATTCCTATCAATGGATCAATGCATTGATAAGATTAAAGTTCTCATAAGCCAATCATTTCATCTCTACACTTGCATTATCTTACACATGAACTTTTAGGGGACACCTCATATTTAAACCATAACAGTTGTTAATGAAAATATTCTATCAAAAGTAAAATGACCCATGTGAGGTATACTCAAGATTTGATTTCTTCCCTTCAAGGCATTTACTGCAGTCAGCAGACACATATTAACCAAAGTTTAGTTGATTCGTGTACAATGGTAGGTATGTATGTGTACAACACAATGTGAGCCTCAGGATGGTAGGATTTTAACATTGGGTAGGTCTCATGGATTCCTCTAGTGTTTCTCAACAGTATATGCATATGAAAATGAATCAAGGAGCTTTAAATACCATCAGATGCCTAAGCCCCACATCAGACTCAGTGAAAACACTTAGTGACGGTGGGACCCAGGGTCTACTCACTAAGACCTTCCTGGGTGGTGATGATGCACAGTGAGGGTCTAGGACCCCCTCCCCTGATATTCCATGTGAGGATTTCATCCGATGATCATATCAAACTGCAGGAGATGCTAGAAACAGTCCAGCTGTGTGCCCAGGAGGAAGAGGTTATTTGGCAGGGTGGAAAACCTCTTCTTTAGTGAAGCTTTAATCAAAGTTTAATGAAGATTTTTAAGTTGTGGTAATTTATGAGTTTGGAAGATCAATGGAAATTTAACAGATGGAAAAATCAGACTGACAAAGGCACAAGGAGAGTAAATGGCTTGGAATCTGTTAGGGAATGTGTTGTGTGTATGCTGCCAGAGTAGCAGGAAGTGAGGCTCAAGGATTAGAAAAGGACTGGCATATTAAGGATCTTTCATAGTAGTTGAAGAAGCTTGAATTTTTCTTACTCTAGGAAGAATGTCGAGGTAACAGCAAAGGTACGGCAGGCACAATTGGGATTTTGAGAAGATCTTTCTCTGGTATAAAGAAGGGCCACAGGTGACCACACCCTGCCTTTCTCTCCTTCTAGACATGGGCCAGTGATCTGTTTCTTTATGCAAATAGACAAGGATCAGGGGCTGCTTACTCATCCTTCCAGTAATCTTTAGGACTATCGCCTGGCCTTAAATCTTTCAATTTCATACCTCTTTTTTACTTTTCTGTTGCCTATGAACTTCATGCGTGTCTGAACTCCTCTTCAGAGTCTGTTCTCACGTTCTTTTGGGTCTATGCCCTGTATCGTGCTTCAGAATTCCATTCTGCTTCTACACTTTGAGACTTTGACATGGGGGGAAATACTGGACTACTTGCTCTCTGGGGCAGGGACAAGATGAAAATCTAGTAGTTGTAGCAGGACCTGGAAATGGTCCCTCTTATCTGATGGAGGCTTTACTTAACCATGATATGATAGAACAACTCCAGGTGTTCTTTAACATGCTGCTCACTCTGATCAGGTTGTGTTTCAGGCCCTCATTATACAGTTGTCCTTTTTATCATGAAACAACCGTTTGTTTTTAGTGGGGTGATGTGGATCAAGAAAGTTTTTTTGTACATGCTGAATTCAAAATATTAAATATCCATGTTGATATAGCAAGTGATGATTAGATACACAGGTCTGGAATTTTAATGAGAAATAAAGGCTGGAGATACAGATTTGGGAATTATTTGGATGGTATTTTAAGCCATATGTTAAAATCCTTTCCATATGTTAAAATCCTTTTTGCTTTAAATGCAAAGAAATTAAGTGTTTGTATTTTTCCTAATCATCTTAGATAGAACTGAGCAAACTGATCATTATCTTAGTAAGATCTTATTTAGGTAGTGTTTGGAATTCCTTCTAGCTATGAGCTATAAAGTGGTAGAAAGGCCTCTATTATCGTTGAACATCCAAAACCATGTAATTTCATATGTGCAAAGTGTCTTTATGAATCTATGATATGAAGGTTTCCAGATGAACAAGACTTACATCTTAGTCTACGAATCCTTATCAGCGTTGTTTTTTGTTTTTGTTTTTGTTTTTTTAACTCATCATATAATCATCCCTGAGGGATTCCAGGAATTCCTTCAGATACCAAAATCTGTAGAAGCTCAGGTGTCTTATATAAAATGGTAAAATAGTTGCATATACCCTACACATAAACTCTCATATACTTTAAATCATCTCTAGATTACTTATGTGTAATAGAATATAATGCTATGTAAATAGTTATTATAGTTGTTATACTATTCAGGAAGTAATTATAAAACAAAAATTCTGTACCTGTTCCACACAATTCAATATTCATATATTTTCAATTTATAATTGGTCAAACATGAAAGTTGATGCCAAACTTGTGGATAGGAAGGGCCAACCATGTACAGGGTCTGCAAGTAATGGGTTTTGAAACCATACAGATAGATTTGCTCCCCTGTTCAGTTTGAGAAATTAGATGGAATTGGAATTGTTGTGTTATTAGATCCACTGAAAAATGCCACAGTAATAAAAAACCAAATTTGTTATGCATATTTTGAGCATCTTCCCCCTCCCCTTTTAAGGAAGATTAGCTTCTCATCCCACTCTGTGTTGCTGATGAGCCCATGGTAAACTGATGAATGTGAAGTTCCTCAAACTCAATAGACTCAAATGTCATTTAATTTCCTCTTCCATAATCTGGTGGTTCTTATATTAATGTCATGTTCATCCCTCTGACTCATAATCGTGCGCTTTCCTTTCTGAGGCCTTCCCACCTCAATTATTGCCTGACCTGCCTCTTTCTATATACCAGTGTCTCATCTGCTGCTGTTGTCTTCTTTCCACAGCAGTCCCCATAGCTGGACTTCATTACCTCTCAGAGGAATCATGGCAGTAACCCCTTACCTGCCTCTTTCTTCTAGTTCTCTATTTGTTGCCAGTTTAACATTATTGAAGTGCCATTCTGGTCTTGTCATGACCCCACTTGTCATGACCTTCTTCATGAATAGAGAAAGAAAAATGCTTCCCCTTGGTCAACAGCATGAATTTCACTCCCCTTGGCTCAACTTTCAGCAGCCTTGACATTCATTCTAGTCCCCACTTGGTTTTCTAATGTTCTTTCCCCTTTCATAATTCTTTATACAACACATGCTTTAGATAACCCAAGTTGCTCTGTGTTCCTAATCCACACCCTGTATTTTCTTAAATTTTATTTTTAACTAATCTTATTCTCTTTGCTTGGAATGTCTACCTTTCCATTCTTCAACAACCAAGAGAAAATTTAGTTTTTACACAAGCATTCCTTCTGTGTCTGAGCATTTGTCTTAATATTAGGAGAGAAAAAAAATCCATAAGGAATTACAATCGCCCATCATAACCTAGAGTAAGGCATATTCTACTTTGTGTTATATGTGCTTATGTTACCATATGTTAATACCTTGAGCCTAGGATAATAATTCAATTAATATTTGAACCATTAATTGTACAGTAATACTTCAGATTTTCTTATTATATAGAGTCCAACTCAAAGAACAATAGATGAGTGTAACACATGTCTAAGGGGCATGAAATGCTTATGTTGAACCCAGAATCAAACTACAGAATTCACACTTTGGTCCTACCATTTCTCAACTCTGTGATTGTGGGAAAGTTGCTTAAATCTGTGTCAGATTTTGTGTCATTAAAATGGGACGAAGAATTTTCCATAGCATTGCTCTAAAGCTTCAAGTGTTTATGAAAAGTCAGAAGACTTGCTGATACATCATAAGTGCTGTATAAGTTTAACCCTTTTTTAATCTTGATGAACTACAGTTCTAATTTGTTCTGGGAGAGTGAGACTGCTTGTGTTATATTATTTAGTGGCAAAATCTCTCTATCCCAGTGTTATTTCATTATTAATGTGAATGTGGATTTAACTATTTTATTCAGGTAAATGTAGTTACTGAATAGTTGCTCAAAAATATTAGCTCATTACTTTTGTCCAGGAGGTTAAATGTTAATACCAAATGGAATGCTAAAGAATCTTTCATGGTGTGCAAAAATTTGCCAAGTCATAGCTATCATTTGAAGGGTGTGTATGTACATGTATGGATGTGGACATGCATACAAATGGGTCTGTATACCTAGAGAATATACGTGCATATTCTCCAGGTTAAAAGAAGTCCCGTGGTTTTATGTTTGAGGTTAAATTTCTTATGTTCTTGCCTTTGAACACTTTGATCCATTATTTAATATAGTTTAGTTCAGTTCACATAGGGTAATTTTATATCTAATTAGCTCATTCATCTTTTCTCTGTTTTAAGTATTCAAAGGAAATTGTGGTTTGGGAAATGAATTTTTAAGACTCTTAGAACTGTTCTACAAGAATCCATGGCAGAACTGCTATTTCTGAGTCAGATTTTTATGCATAATTTAGAAGGTAGATATAAGGGACTGCTTTAAAGGGTTTGCATCTAGCAGATAGAATGCTACCTGATTTTTTTCATATATAACATCGTACAGAAAAATGTGTTACTCTCAAGAGTCTGAGGATAGCTTCATTTCCTTTTTAACTTCATGCATAAACAACACAAGTTACCTTGTTACCTTCTCAAAGATCAGAAAAAGGGGAGCATTTTTTGTTTTTGTTTTTGTTTTTGAGGGACATTGTCTCTTGGGAGATGAACCAACACAGGGTATTAGCATCTAAGAATCTTCCAAAAACACATCAAATTATTCTTTGTATTTGCAATAAAATTGAGAATGAGATTTTTTAAATCTCAACATTTTGAGATGAATTTGTTTCATTCCTGTTATTAGGATTAGGCAAGGTTAAAAAAAAAAAACAAAAGTAATGACTTTGCACATTGTAGTCTGAGGAAGAGGTCATAAATATCCAAGAAGTTCAACAAGACAACTTTGAATGCTTTGTCACCAGATAGGCCCTCCTTTATTGCTTAATAATTGATTCTGGAGGTTTCCTCAGATGATTTGAAGATTGATCTGGATAGTGAAGGTAGTAAAGGAGAACATCCCAGGCAGGAGAAACACAAGTAAAATGTATGATTTGGAAAATGGAACTCGTTCAGTAAACAATGAGTGGATCAGTTTGTGTAGAAAATGCAGTTATCCCAGAGGTTAGAAAAGTGGATTGGTAAAAAATGTAGCAGCGTCCAAAAACTAGGCTATGGTGTTGGTGTCATCCTCTCTTATTCGTAGTCATTTATTCTGATTTATCTACTCCTTCCCTCTCTCTCCTTTCCCTCCCACCACTGAGACTGTACTCTGATCAAGAGTAGTGAGGATCATCTGTAGAAACAGGGGAATGGTGTTGGGAAGTGGGGAGTGAGGATCAGTTTGGTTTTTGTTTGAGTTCACTGTGAGAGACCTGGGAGGCAAGGCCTTGCCTTCAGCTGGAAGTGCAGAGCTGGAACTCAGGAGATGAGTCAGAGCTGTGTGCTGTTGATAAATGGCTGCAGATACCCTCAGCACCACCAGGGGCCATGTACACATACCTATGGGCGGAGTGGATGGGCAGCCAGTGAAAAAAGCAGCAAGAACAATCAGAGTCCACTGGGTAGAAAGCACTCTATCTTTATGGTGAATAATTTGTGATTGAAGTTGTGGTGGGAAAATAGCAGGATTATTCATGGGGTAAATTAATGTGCTCATAATAAAGCTTTTGATCAGTATTTTGAGGTCATGTTACATGGTACTGTCAAAGAATGGACTGTTAGTAAAACACATGATAAATAGTAAAGTGAGTGTTCCTTTGGAATGACAAGTAGGTTTGTGCCAGTTATTTCTTCTGATGTTTTACCTGCAAGTCATCAGATTTATGGATGATATTAACAAAATGGACCAGCTAGGAATTAATCTCAAGGAAATCACAAAATTTAAATAACAGTGTAAACCCTAGTCTACTTACATTTTTTTATTCTAATGGGTAAAGATAAATGTTATCAGAAAATTTAAAAATACAATTCATTCAAAAAAACTATGCTATAATTGGAGTGAGAATTTAGAAAAAGAAAAAGAAATCGAATTGATTTTCTTCTCAGTGGGAGAAAGGAAAAATTGACTAGGATTAGCCTGTGTAAAGGCATCATCATAGAAAAACAGAGCTAGGAATCCCCCTTTATAGTGGGGATTTATATAAGGACAGTTATTCTGGTTCTTAAAAATACGTTGACCACAAAGGGAGATAGATGATTCTAAACAGTGTTCTGAAGACCTTTTAAAAAACCTTTTTCTTTTATATATGAGGAAATTTAATGAATTCAAGTGTTAAATATTAGTACAATTTAGAGTTTTAGAAGGGTAAATTCACAAGTTGTTTAAAAAAAATCTGTTCAATGAAATTCAGTAATTTTTGTACTATGTTTAAGGTTTTCTTAACTGTAAGATAATGGGCTACAACACAGGCTTCTGGTCCTGCCCGAGACTTCTGCAGAAGCAGGTCTGCTGCTCTCTAAGACCGCCCCCTTTCCCAGTGCCACTTGCATGAAACAGGAGAGAAATTGGGCAAGGGGAAACTAGGAAGTGAGATTCCCAAGTCAAAAGATTCCATTTTTAATATGTTCACCTTTACAAATCCATCCTGATATCACTAGCAAGCAAAGCATCTTTTGCGTTGCTGAATTCCCGCAATACTTGGTCGGCAGCTTTTTTGTGGTAATTGTATTGTTTTGTGAATGGTTTTACTGTTTATTTTGTGAAGAGTAAACTCCTGGGAAGTCTACCACTTTTGTTGCTACTGAAGAATCTATAACAGGAATGCCTTACTGTAAGTACAGAAAAATGTAAATAAACTGAATAAGTGATAATGGACCATTCGGGTCAGGACTGAGGTTAATGATAGGCCTGGGGGGGTCATTTTCCATGGGTTAGGTTCCAGAAGCCACAGTCTTTCTGAATGAGAGGATAGAAGCTTCTGTACACAGAAGATTTTCCCAGAGTAGTGTTTCTTTACTTTGTTTGTATTAGCTACACCTTTGAGAATTGTGAGTAAGCTGTAAAATTCAATCAATTTTCTGAGAGGGAAAAAAATAAATGCATAGTTCTATAAAATCATGCTTATAATTTTAACAGGATCACAGACTCCTAAAGATCCAAGTTGAGAATTCCCTTACCTGGAGAATTCTGAATGTGGAAATAGTTATCCCTGCATAGTAAGTGGAAAGAAAATAAAAGTGCATTTTTTTTTATACTAAACATTTGTCAAACTGATGAAATATTTTGACAAAGTGGTAAAATGCTCTGTATGGTAGAAACTAGAGGCATTGTAGAGATTAAGTATACTTTGGGGCATCTGTTAGAGTCAAGGTTGAATGACCGTCTTTTTAAAAGACCTGTAAGATTTCCTGTGCCAGGAAAAGACATTTGTGAGGTAAGTAATGTATTGTCACATAAAATATTGAAATCAGGAATTAAAAACAAATGAGATAAAATCATGAAGGCCTCGGTGGAATGATGACTTGCCATGACCTGCGCTGCAAACAGGAGAGCCCAGATGTCCTGCTGCATTTGCCTCCCAGCCCAAATCCAGAACTAGGATCTAGTGTGTCCACAGCATCTTAAATTCTAGTGCCACACTTCTATAATTCATCCACTCCCACTTTCTTTTGTCTTTTTTTTTTTTTTGTAGATGCAAAACTATTTATTTAGGTTCTCTATAGGATTCAGAAACAAAGAGAATTATTTTTATTTTAACAATATTTTGCAGTTATACTGACAAAATGAGATGTGCTTGGCAGGCCTGCAGAAGCTCTCTTAACACTCTCACACACACACCCTTGCCAAATGCTCAAATACCCAAATTCTGGTTTGCATAAACCTCAGCTACTTGGTTCTAGATTTCATTCTTCATGACTGTGAGTGGATTGGCTTTGGGTTGTTAGGGAAAGGAAGGAGTCAAAGATGACACCTGGGTTTGGGGCTCCAGCAGCTGATTAGGTAGGTGTCATCTATGACACAGCATTACTCATGGGTGGTTGGAGTAAGGAGCTGGAAATCAAGATCCCCTCTGTGTTCATGAAGTTCAATGTGCCTTTCTTCATGTAAGTTGGATTGGTAAGTAGGCGGTTGGAAATGTAAACCTGAATGCCTATGAGAGGTTAGAGCTGTGGATACACACTAGAGAGTTTTCAGTTGAGTGACTGCTATTTATGACAATGGGCACGGTGAACAACACTTGGTTGATCAATATTCAGACTGATGAGAGATCAGAAGCAACAGACCTGAAGCACTCCAATGTTCATGAATGTTAACCTTTCATGGGAGCGCATCTGTACTTTCACGATGGAAATTCAAAGAAAATTCTGTTTGCCTTAATAAAATTTATTTTTAAGCATATGTTAAATGAAGCTCATCATTATTAAAACTTACCAACTCACTGAACTCACCAAAACTGGGAATTGGCCAGAGGGAGGATGGTGTGGTTATAAAAGGTTGTCCTGAAAGATCATTGTGGCTTTAGGACTGTTCAGTGTCTTCACTATGGTGGTAGATCCACAGTCCTACAGAGGTTATAAATTGTTTAGAAGTTAATATGGAGGGAATCTGAACAAGACTGATGGTTTTTATCAGTCAGTATCCTGGTTATAACATAATAACATAATTTTGTAAGATATTATATTATCGTTGGGGGAAATTGGGAATAGTGTTCAATGAGTATCTGTTTATTTCTTAAAACTGAACATGTGAATCTATAATTATTTCAGTTTAAAAAGTCAGCTTTAAGAAAATGTTCATGAAATTAAATTGCATAATCCTTTGGTTTGTTTTAAGCAAGGACTCAAAAGAAAAAAAAAAAACACTACAATTCTTACATGTTAAAAATAAGTTACTCAAATGATTTAACCTTTTGATTCTGTCTAGCAATACATAAATCAAGGATAAACAATTAAAATTTTTTTTGTTATTATTGCCTCTTATTTTTTGTAAATGTTGCTTTTTTTTTTTTTTTTTTTTTTTTTTTTTACAAAATCACATGATCACTAACACCCTTATATCTCTGAAAATTTAGGCTTAGAAAGAGAAGGCAGTAAATATGGTATTTTTTTTTTACCTACATCTTTGTCTAGACAAATATAATTAAGACATTAATGTATACATACATTTCTTTTGGTGGTGCTGGGGATCAAACCCGTGGCCTTGCCCAATTAGACAAATTCTCTACCACTGAGCTGTAACACCAGCCCTTCTTTTAACTTTATTTTGAGACACAGGTCCTGCTAGGTTGTCCTTGCTCACCACCACATCTGGCAAGACATTAATATTTTTAAAAGTAGTTAAAAACTGTCTCTTACAAAGAAAACACTAGCAAACCCCAGAAATGACTCAAACAATTCCACTTAAGAGCTGTTAATCTAAAGATATAAATATTTAAAGATGTTACATAGTAGTTTTGGTGAAGTTTGAAGAATTGTACCTCTTTAAGGTATTAAATACTGATTTTTGCTTTTTGATTTTTTGGTAGAGCTGGGAGGGGAACTATATAACTTCTTTAGATGCTAGTAACCTTTTATTATTTTTCTATGAAAAAATTATGTATCAGCGTTCAGCAGTGATCAGAATATTCCAATTCCATTTAGTGCTTTAAGATATTACTGTAGTTAGAATGTTCTGATATATCATTTTTGTTTTGGAAACTTGGACTAAGAGATTTCAGTTATCTGGAACAGACTCTCATCACACTTTGTTTTCCTTTGTAATTACATTGGTTTTAAACTTATTTCACTTTGGTTTGAGAATAAGAGAAACTTATTTCTGTTCAATTTTGAATCATATTAATCAATTAAAATTAAAAGAGCATCTTTCAAGATGATATAGAAAAACTCCTTTATAGCAAGGACTTACTTTAAGAAAATTCTTGCCTGTTGTTTAACTTATTTTAGAATGAATTTTATTTTTCAAATTTAAGTTGGAAACGTGGTTTTAGAAAGGTAACCATAGGTCTTTTCATTTTTTTTTGCATTTAAAAAATTTCAATCATTTATTTGACACATAAATAAAAATTGAGAAAGGTATGTAATAACAGTCCTTTTTTTTTCCCCTCAGGCTAGAAATGTTGGTACTTTTTTTTTTTTTTTAATTTATTTTTATTGTAAACAGATGGGATACATCTTGTTTCTCTGTACATGAAGTAGAGGCATACCATTTGTGCAGTCATACATTTACATAGGGTAATGGTGTTTGATTCATTCTGTTATTTTTACCATAGGTATTTTCTTTATAAAAACAAGAAATATGCCAAAACCAAAATAAATACTTTAAGACCTGTTCTTCTGTATAAAAATAAATACTTCAAAACCTTGATTGATTTTTGTCAATCAAGGTGTCCCTGACATGTAGTTAGTGCTGGAGACACAGTGAGTGATCTTTCCTTTTCAAAACTTGGATCTGATGATGTCATTCCCCTTGCATAAAGACTTTCAGTGAAGCCCCTTGCCATTGGAACCAACTCCAAGTTTCCTGATGCAGTGTGTGAAGAGCACCTGGCCTCTCCCTTGAGCCTCATCATCTGCCTCTGCCCCACCTCTTCTGAGATGCTGTTTGCAAACCCCCCATGTATGTCCAGTCTTACCTCTAGACTTTTAGTGCTACACTGCACTGTCTTCCCCCTTTCTTGATTCTTAATTTCCAAAACCACTATTTTATTAATTTGGTTTTATTCTGCTCATGTTTTTCCAGCTTCCTTCCTTCCTTCCTCCCTTCCTTCCTCCCTTCCTTCCTTCCTTCCTTCCTTCCTTCCTTCCTTCCTTCCTTCCTTCCCAACATGACCAATTTGTAGTTCATCAGCAAAGGGACAAAGATTAGCACTACTGCACTTAGTACTAATCCAATCTTCAGATGGTACCTTACTAAAATAGAGTTGTGTGGTCCAGGTTTTTTGAGGATGAAAGGAGAATGAATTAAAGTCAAGAAATTTAAATGTTTAATAGCTTCAATTATCATTTTTATATTGAAAAGAAGATTGAATAAGTGGGAGAAAAAGAATCATGTGGAAAGTTGAAAGTTATAGAAATGGTAAGGATTATTTCACTGGAGAAATGAAAATAATTTCCCACATAAATGAGAATTTCTAGATAATGATAGTATGCTTTTTTTGCTTTCAATCAAATTTAGAAAAAGAAAATGGAATTCTAATATAGCCCCTGTCTATAAAAGTATAGAACCATGTCTTGGCATTGTGAATCTACTGGTACTAGAATGAAGAGTCTATGAAGACTTAACTGGTAGAAAATTATGTCAGTCAATTGAATGCTACTTTAATAGTTAAGCTCTAATACATACTTTTATAAAAATGAGGAATGATTTTTAAAAGCACAATGAAGTAAAACATTACTCCATATATCATCATCTAGAATACATCATGGGAATTTGAAAGAAAAAAGGAGATTCATCTGTCAGAAGATATTTAGGACTGACTTAACCTGGAGAGAAGAGAATGGCCTGAATAAACTTAGTGATGACTTAATATAACCTCAAGGGAAAAAGGACTTCTTGGCTTAGATTAGTAAACACATTGAGCAAAGAATTATTATAATTAGATTTCTTAGGAAACCGACCCACTGACTCCTAGAGATTAGCTTTTTTTGTTAACAGAACCCAAAAAGAGGGTAATTTAGCTGGAGTTCCAATGCAATTGAACAACTTTCTGAATTCTCAATAAGTAGCCAAGAGAATTTATCAAACATTGTTGAGTCACTTAATCTTTGCTTTAGTCCATATGTCACTGGCATTAAGTAATCACAAATGTATAATTTCTGTTTTATTTTTAAGCTGGATAATGCAGATGAACAAGCAGCCCAGATCAGAAGGGAACTCGATGGTCGACTGCAATTGGCAGAGAAAATGGCAAAGGTAGATTGTTCATGTTGACATACTGTACCACATTTTTTTTTCCTTATATCGATTTTGGTAACCTGAAAGTGAATTGCATATGAGTAAGGATATCCAGAATAATATATTTTCTCTTCTATATGCATACTCCTTAATTCCAATTACCTGAATGTGTATTATCTAAATGAAACATACTATCCATTTTAGATATCCTTGTTTAATTTGTGAAATGTGTAAATTTAGTGGTAACTTTTGTAAATTTTCCTAAATGAAAAGCCTGAATTTCTTTAACTGGTAGATCTAGGAAAATTCTAATATTGTACTACACAAAATATTATCAGGAAAAAATCTCCATGTAAAACTATATATTCCAAAATATCTAGCACAGTGTTTAGGAGATAGACAACTCTAATATTAGATGGAATGACTAAATGAGTGAAAATGTAATTTGAAATATCTGGGACAGAGTCTGACAGATAAAATATTTTTATATAATATTCTAGTTGTTTTATTTATGTAATCACTGTGTTTCTGAGAAAAGAAATTTTTAAAAAGACATGAGTTTCTTTTTAATACTTAAGGTGTTTAGAGAGAATCAACCTTAATCATCTAAACCATTTGTATTATGAATTGATGGATTCATTTATTCAGCAGTGTAAAAATTGTAATCATTCCCAATAGAAATGCAGTTATGTTGCTTTGGACTGCTTAAGGTACAAAACAATTCTCCCTTTCTCTTCTGCTAAGCAAAGTCTCTGCTCTGTCTTTTCCTTTCCTAAAATATGTATACAGCATAATGCACCAGTGTTTAGTTTACAGTTTAACCTGTGTATATATACCTTGTGCAAATATCTCCCAAAACAGTATGCTGAACTTTTCCAGCACTTAAGAAGATATATATGACACACCAATTTTAACAATGAATTTTTTGTGATTCGGCCAAAAAAAAAAACCCTTTATGAATAAATATTTTAAGAATGCTAATATTGTGTTTGTATAAATGCAAAAGTAGAGAAAAGATTGAGAAATTGGACCCAAAAAAGGAAATAGAGAAAAGTAGAGAAGAATCAGGCAACAGGGATGCAGAAGTTTGTGATAACTAAGCCAGAAATGCGGGGGAAGCATCTCCAGATGCAGATGTAGGATGCTATGAATTAAGGATTAAGGGTTCCATTCACACACAAAGAGCAGTGGTCAAAGGGACAACAAGCCTCATAATTGATGTCTAGGGAGACACTGAATCATTCTAGGGATTTTAATGTGAAATTCCTAAGATAGAAATCAAGCTGCTAGGGGCAATTGGAAGTTCTAGAAAGGAAAAAAAAAAAAATGTCTTACCTGGAACACTAGTCTATTGTGAACCTGGCTGGAAGGGTATTTGTTTGCTTTTCTTAAAGACTTGAGACAGAGAGAGAATCTAGAGACGGGCCAGACAACACGGGTAGGTTCCTGTGCTCAGTATTCATATGCTGCCTTCTTGTATATAGATTGTACTTGAGACCAGCACATTGTTATAAGGTAGACTTGCACCTACAAAGGCCCAACTCAATATGTGATACTTTCAAATGTAGTTTAAATGGTCTTATGAATGGTTATGATATAGAAAAAGAAAAAAAAAAAGCTTCAAGTGTGTTCTCAGTTCCTCTCTGAGGAGGAGGTGTTTTTATAAGCCTTGGCCTGGGTCAATGATGAGCGAGCACTTGAAGGCTTCTCCTTGAAGGGGTCTTGGTGCTTTCAGCAGGAATGGTGATAAAATGGGAAAAATGGGAAGAAAGAATCTCATCAGGTTGGAAGGGGTAAGAATAGCTCCACAAAGAAGATAACTTCAAACCAAAGTCCAAATGTTTTCTCTGCTATGTGGATGCTAATTCACAATAAGGGGTGGGGCAAGGAAAGAATAGAGTTATTTTACATTCGGGGAAGGGATATGGAGGTAGGAAAGATAGAGTGAAACAGGCATTATTATTTCATGTACATAGATGACTGCATGACCACTGTGATCCTACAATAATACAATCATAAAAATGAGAAATTATACTCCATTGATATATGATTTATCAAAATGTATAAATGCATTCTGTCATGTACAACTAAGTAGAACAAATAAAAAATTTACAAAAAAAGTAAATAAGAAAAAGAAGATAACCTTTCAGTGGAGATACTGACATAGCAAATTGAGCAAATTTAATTGCTCTCTACTTCAGTTTTACCAAATTGAAGCTGTTTTAATAAAATATTTGTAAGGTGAATTACAGTTGACTATCCTGGTTGCATTATATCCCTATGATAATCCTGTGAACCCACAAGGACAGATAATATTATGAGTTTTATAGACAGTGGAGGCTTAGGGAAGATGACTCACCTCACCAAGATTACAGAACTAACAAAAAACAGAAATGGGCCTTGAAGCCAGAGTCTGGGCTCAATCCCTTATCCATCCCAGCTGCCTCTTCATTCTGATAAATCCAGAAGCATGGCTTATTAATATTTAACAGTTGGTAGTCAAGGACACTCCCCTCCATACCTCGCAAAACAACACAAAGTAATAGCAATAGAACCTCATAACAGAAATCTGTTTCAAGGGGTAGCAATAGACTTTAGTTTTTCAGCCCAAGGGGTAATTAGGAAGAAGTGGGAAAAATATAGGCAGGGTTGGAAAGAAGGGTGGCTAAACCCATGCTTTCTACTTCCTAGCTAAATAACCATAGGCAAATTAATAATTTGAGCCTCATTTTTTTCTACCTATAAGTTCATTGAACAATATTTATTAATCATAAAATAATATAGACAGGCACTGTCTTAGGTACTTGGGATACATCCAGACAACTATACTTGCCTTGGGATACAAGACAAAAATATTCCTGCCATGTCCTGCTGGATCTTGCATTTTATTTGGGAAAGCTGCAGGATAAGCAGTAAGCCTGCCATGTCACTAGATTGTGGCAGGTGATCGCTGCTACTTAGAAAATAGATTGGTGGGGTCTGAGGTATAGGGAGGGGAATTAGGGGTCAAAAGTTTTACTTGAGTATCGTCAGCGCAGGTCAGTTCTTGGTAATACTATCTTTCTAGTTATTCCAGCAAAAACAATTGGAATCAATGTTTGAATTCTTTCATCCTCTCATACCTCATGCAAAATTTATCAGGAAATCCTTTTGCTTCCCTTTGCAGTATTTCCAGAATGGGACCATTGTCTTCATCCCCCCTGCCCTTCCCCTGTGGTACCATCATCATTGCTTCTCACCTGGATAATTATTTCCCAGCTTCCACCCCAGGGCCTCAGTTACACAGCAGCATCAACTGCATAAAACCTCATGATATTCCCATGTCATTGAGAATAAAATGAAAAGTTCCTGCAGGGGTCTGCAAAGTCCAGTATGATTGGTTTGTTACCCCTCTGATTTTATCCCCCACCAAACTGACATCCATGCTCAATAAACTCCAGCAACAGTAGCCTCCTTACTCTTCCTGCTACAGGGTCTTTGCTGGGACTATGCCCCCTCTTACCCTCTTACAGCAGTCTTCACTGGCAGTTACATGACTTGTTCCCTGGAAAAACAGAGCCAAGAGGGATTGGATAGATGGACTGACAGAAATAAATAATACCTAGTGAGATATAATAAAATAGCTGTTACATATACCCACGTATTTGGAGAGAGAGATTGAGAAGGACTGATTTCAAGGAATCTTCTCATGTGGATGTAAGGAACTGGCTAGTCCATAATCCACAGGGTAAACTGGTAGGTCAGAAAGTCAGGTAAGAGTTGATGCTGCAGTCTTGAATCTAAAATCTGAAGGGCCCACCACCAGCAGGAGGGAAATCCAGGCAGGGTTTCCATGTCGCTGTCCTGGGGCAGAATTGCTGCTTCTTCAGTAAACCTTCATTGTTACTCTTAAGATCATTGATTGATTGAGGCCCACATACATGTTGGAGGACAATCTGATACTCTCAGAGTTGACTAAATGTTAACCACATTAAGAAAAAAAAAAAAAAACTTTAATTCAGAAGATCAATGCTTGACAAGACAACTAGTTTCAATAGCCCAGCCATACTGACCCATAAAGTTAATGGTCACACTTCCTCATCCGCCTTTATGTTCAGAGATCATGGCTTCTTTGAAAGCTTCCATGACCACTGTCCTTAGAGTTGCGGTCCCTTCCCATCACTCATTGCTGTCCCCTTCTGACTTCCCCATGCCACTTTCAACAACATGAAATGATTTCTTATTTATTTTATCTGTCTTCTCACAGAAAATACAGGCTCCATGACAAAAAAGGAATTTTTTCCCTTTATTTTCATGGTTACATCCCAAAGGCCTGGAGCAGAATGCATAGCAGACACTCCATGAATATTTATTGAATGAATGAAATGACTGAATCTTCAAGGACTGGAATGTTATCGTTAGAAAGCCAGGGTTAGGCAGAATTCCTGAATTATCTGTAGTACTCCTCCCCTTTTCTCTGTCTGAAGAATATAGTTGAATTGGAAGGGAGAGAGTATACCAGCATGGTAAAAATACCTGGGAATCTGCTGTAATTTGTATAAAGATAAATAAATAACCACCAAACAAAACAACATACATACACACACACACACCAAAAAAAAAAAAAAAAAAGTACAACAGGGTAAGCAGTGTAAGCACGTCAGTGTTTTAGTTGGATTCAGATCAACTCTACAACCTAGCTCACTTGAAGCCACAATCTTGAGTTCACAGGTTAAATTAATACGGATTAAGTAACCCTTTTAAAAAGTGCTCAGGACCAGAAGTTTCACATTTTGGATTTTTTCCAGATTTTAGAATATTTGCAAATGTGTAATGAGAATTTGGGGGATGGGACCCAAATCTAAGCATGAAGTTTATTTGTGCTTCATATAAACCTTGAGCACTAGCCTGAAGGTAATTTTATACAGCACTCTACGGCACCTGTGTCGTGAATGGGACTCATCACACGAGGTCAGGTGTGCAATCTTTCACTCCTGACATCATGTCATTGTTTCAAATGTTGGAACATTTTAGATTTCATGTTTTGGGATTTGGGGTATACGATATGCATAGGCATAGAAAACAGAGCTGAGATCAGCTTGGAGAGACTATCCAACCCCAGACATCATCTAGTGGAAGGTAAAGCACATTTAAGAAAAAGTGACTAAGATCGAATAATGGGAAACCTTTTTTGAGCAACTATTATTGTTTTCATGTATACTGTAAGGAATCCCACGGAAACCACGCCGGACAGGGGAAATCACATAAGGGAGTTTATTAAGCAAACAGAGTGTCTCCCTGCAGGGTAAGAGAGAAAATGAGAGGAAAAGAAAGAAAATGAGAAAGGGCCTGCGCTAGAGAGAGTGTGAAAGCCAGGAGGATAGAGAAAGTGAGGAGGAGAGACAGAAGGACGAGAAAAGATGGCGGGGTAGCTACAGTAAAGCAATTGAATTCCGCCAGGCTAACGGGACCAATATTGGAGAAGGATACTTGCAAGCTGACTGATGAACCAATAGCTAGCTACGGACATTCACAGATTGACAAGTGGTTGGGAGGCGGGGAAAATGGCTCCACCAGAAAGGTCAGGGAGAGCAGCTTTGTACAGTACATATACCATGTGCTGGGGCCACTAGTGTGCCATGCTGAACAGGGAACGAAATTCGAATATTTAAACGATGGTATATGGGATAGAACAATTAGAAATTAACTCTGTGTCTGTTTCTGATCTAATTTAAAAGTTCAAATTTAACATGTAAACTAGTCTGAAGTACAATTGATTTTGTTGTTTCCAAGTAAAAGCAACATAAACAAGCTAAAGTTAATAAAATGTTGTCAATAAACCTGAAAGATTTAAAAGAGAGTTAAGAGATTCTTTTCAGAGAAAAAATAAAATTCTAGTGTATTTTGTTCCCCAAAAAGCTTGAAAATACTGATAGAGCCATGAATTTGGTTGATGCCTACCAGTCTCCTCTTTCACAGACTAAATGAGGTGCTTTTAGCTAATGCTAAAGAGATGTAGTTTTTTATTCATGTGCTAAATTTTCCTTAAAATAACACCATGGAAATTGGGGAGGGGGGACTCAGTGAATTCTCAGAACTTTCAAATATGTGATATATTTACCTTGTATTTTTTTGAGGTTTGATTTTCAAAGGAAAATTATGACTTACATTCAAACATAAGATGAACAAAAAATAAAATTATTTCATGTGTAATCAATGAGTAAACCAGCTAAACATTAAAATAGGTCCAAAGAGTATTTAAGAAACTAGGTGTTTGTGGGAGCAAGGAACATTCTTAAGATTCATGGATCAGATATAAAAATTGTTAATTTATAACACAAATTTAATTTGTAACCATTGGATTATTTTACTCACCAGACAAACATTTACTTCTTTCCCAGACAAAATTCTACAAGATAATATGTAACTTCTCTGTCTGGAACTTTAATCAGTAGTGAACAGCAAAGTTAAATTAAGTACATTTCATGCGGTGACCATTGGAAAGGCTTTGCCCACTGACAGTAAAGGAAATGCCAGACATTATTACCCTGTGTACATATATGACTACATGACTTGTGGGATTCTACATCAGGTACAAATAGAAAAATGAGAAATTATGCTCCATTTATGTATGATGCATAAATAGTGCATTCTACGATCTATGTGTAACTAACTAAAACAAATTTTTAAAAAAGAAGAAATAAAGGAAATGCCCTTTCATTTTTCAGTTTTATTTCTGAGTTTTAGATGTTTTTCCAGACAATTTTGATATTAGTTCCGAAATTAAAAATCTATGTGTTTATGGCTTGTTATTTTTCTTCTTTGTCTGTATTGAAAAGCCATTCTGAAACAATTTTGTTTTTCCAAAGGAAACAGAGGTACTGGGTAGTTACGTGTTTTTTCCTGAGGATGCAAACTTACTGGTTAGGGATGTTGCTTCCAACTCCAGAGGAATATTAAAAGGATATTTAAAAAATCTTCTTTGGAAATGTTAATTATTAATGAAGATATTTAATCTCTCTATAAAAGTATGCAATTTTAGTGTGGACTGTATGTAAGTAAATTTTTTTAAGGAATATGTGAAGGTTATATTGGGGAAAAAGAAAACAGGTGGCCTGAGGCTCTGGGACCGATTCAGAAGTGGTGCCATATGTCCCTTCCCATCTTAGGAAGGACCTGGTGTAAGCCAGCTAGGTACCAGGCAGAGGTGGATGAGAGCCCTCTGGACCTGTTCCAGTCATGCTGGAAATGCAGGTTTCTGAGGTTTTGAATGATGCTAAGGGAAACTACAATGAAGGTAGTGATTTTCTGGGGCATTAGGCAATCTTTAGGCATTAGGCAAGCTAGTTCTAAGCTCTCATCCCCAAGGCAGTTTTGTGCAGTGAGGGACACATCACACTAAATGTTTTTCATTTTGCCACCACAGTAATCCTCAACAAGATATGTAAGGTACCTTGAAATATAATAAAATTACCAAAGCCTGAGATTTTTAAAATCTGGAAACTAATATAGGGCAGAAACATAAGGAGACACTGCAGTGCAGGCATCATACAAATTTTTAAAATAAAATTGAATTATGACTTGTTTTAACAATTTTATTTTAAAATTATTTTTAAGGAAAGAAGATTCCCCAAATTTATAGCAAAAGAAATGGAGAATATGTACATAGAAGAGCTACGGTCTTCAGTGAATTTGCTAATGGCCAATTTGGAAAGTCTTCCAGTTTCAAAAGGTGGCCCAGAATTCAAATTACAGAAATTAAAACGTTCACAGAATTCTGCATTTTTGGACCTAGGAGATGAAAATGAGATTCAGCTCTCAAAGTCTGACGTGGTACTGTCATTCACCTTAGAGGTAAGTGACTTGATTACATCTGGCTGCAAAATGAAGCTACATAGCAAATTCTGTGACCTGTGTGGTAATGCTTAGAATTTAAAGCAGTGTTATATGTTTTGAAGATGTTAAATTATTCTTCATTAGCTTGACAGATTGTAGACACAAATGAAGGGAAATTGTTCTTTAAACCTAACAGCAGCTGAATGCAGTGTCGTACACTTGTAATCTCAGCCACTCGAGAGGCTGAGGCAGGAGGATTGCAAGTTCAAAGCTAGTCTCAGCAACTAAGTGAGACCCTGTCTAAAAATTAAAAAATAAAAAAGTCTGGGAATGTGGCTCAGTGGTTAAGCCCCCTGGGTTCAATCCCCCATACCAAAAAAAAAAAAAAAAGAGCAACAGCAGCAAACTAACAAAACTTAAGAGCAGTATTAGGATCTAAATAATTTTAAAAAAAATTGAGGTACAACTTTATTCCAGTTGAAGTAGTGTAACTTTATAGATACAGTATGTACCAAAACACTTTGGTGGAAATTCAGTTTAAAAGTAAAGTTGAGATTAACCTTGTTTTTAACTTACTTCATTTCTAGAATCAAACCAAGTAAACCAGTTACAACACAATATTAGATCTTACAGATGATGAGAAATAGAAAATTCTTTTCCAGGATTTCCAGTTTCATTATAGGTACTGTCAGTATTACCAAGAAAAAGAACAAATGTCATGCATTTAAAATTGTGTTCCTCAAAACATCAGTTTCATCCCTTTTAAACAAATCCCTGGAAACTAACACACTGATAATTCTTGGTGCAGCTGCTGATGGATACCTCTCATGATTACATTTCTTCTTGC
The DNA here is from genome assembly GCF_902686455.1 of Sciurus vulgaris. Classification (NCBI taxonomy): domain Eukaryota; kingdom Metazoa; phylum Chordata; class Mammalia; order Rodentia; family Sciuridae; genus Sciurus; species Sciurus vulgaris. The sequence continues at coordinate 30,989,970 of NC_136468.1, forward strand.
TAATCTAGGTATATGATTATATATACGAATATGGGTTTATATACCCAAGCCCATGCATGCACACACATACACACACACCCCCACAAACATCTTTAATACCTCAAAGAAAGAATTTGAAGTACAAAATGAAAGTTTAGAAGTATGAGAAGTATTAAATCATCATTTGTCTTAAACCCCATCTCTTTTTCTTCCCATATTTTCTGTTCAATAAGTAAATACTAGCAATATCTAGCTTAAATTTGTAGCTCTTTCACAATTGTTATTGATGCTTATAAAGCTCCTTCCTTATATTGTTACATTCTCTCTTCACTGGTTCCCAGTATTGCTATTTGTATTTGCCAATTAAAAAAGTAGAGCACATACAGTCTTATTTTAGGAGGTAGAGTCTTAGATTTCTTGTTGATGCTAGATCTGCTTAGTGAATGGCAGAAAAAGCAATTGTCTACTGTTGTTGTTTTGCTTCCATTTTTTTCGACTTCAAGCTTGAGAAAAAGACCATTGCCTCTCACTTTCTTAAATTCTGGCTTTGTCAGTTAATAGATTAAAACTTAGTGTCAGAGGAGAAATGTGTGGCTTTCTTTGAACTCAAGACTTCATTCTGAGTTTACCTAAAGACTCTGCCAACCTGCCTTGCTACTGAGTTTCTTCTCAATCTCTTCCCTTGCATAAAGGTGTTTAATTTGAAACTGCATAGTATATTGCATATGGAATTTCCTCATCACTTCCTGTCACAAATCATGCTGACTCAAAAGGGCTAATGCTTTATTTTTTAAAATTTTACACCAAAAAAATCAATAACTTAGTTACAACATAAATTTTAACAAGAATTTAGCATATAAATTGATGGAAAATTGTAGAGCAAATTTTTTGATGTATAAATCTATTATCTACATGTTTAAACATTCAGAACTGAAAACACCAATTCAGAACATTTTCTCATTGTTCAAAAACTTCAGCAATTATAAAAAATAACTTCTTAGGTGTTCTCTTTTCTCTCATGAAAATAAAATTAGACTATGAATTAATGTGTTAGCTAAACTATGAATTGTTTTTCTGTAGCTTATTGTCATATGAAGGGAGGAGCTCAGTTTATAATATAAGGATGTTGGGAGAATATAAGTTAAAACTTGGATCTCTGTGCTCTGAGAAGCTTGCATATTTATCATGGTGTTTTGACAGCCTCTGGTATTGTGTCTATCTTAGGCATATATTTTGCTACCATAGTATAATACAAATCCACTCTCAGGTATTCATAGTATTTTATGGAGGAGTTATATGTCTACCAACAAAATAAAATTATGCTAAGTGACGACTCTCCAGAACATATCTCTAAGATGCCTGAAAGAATAGCCCTGCTGGTCTTCTAGCCCCAGGGCCTAGGACATCAGCCAAGCTCATAGTGCTTTGTTCCTCAGACCCCAGATTTCAGCAGTGAAAACTCAGAAAGGCAAGCACTTAATCCAATTTAAAGCTCTCACGTTTCATTAGTCAGGCTTCAAACTGTTCCAGTGAAGAAGGAGTCTTTTTTAAGAACCGAATAAGGATCTAGGAATAATGTCCAAGGAATTAAAGTGAAGATTTGAAAAACTTGGTTCACATTTCACCTTTTATTTAGAATTACTGCTGATCCCTCCCTTCTCTCATCACACTCAATTTTTTCCACAGCGTTTATTGCCTAACATATTGTTCAGTTATTTACTATGCTTACTATCTTTTTTTCTCTTCTCCAGTACATATTTTTCTTTGTTGTTTTTTTTCTGAGGTATCAAAATCACCTAACCAGTTCTGGGCATACAGCTCACTCAATAAATGTTTATTGAATTAAGGATTTTTAGGGTATCAAAAAGCATCCAACATACCAGATTACATTTAAGTCTCTCCATTCAAGAAATCTTCAGAAAGAATAAGGCAGCAAAGCAGAAGCTAACTCTCAGAACACTAAACCATACAATGATGTGTTTAAATACTAAAGTAAAACTAGAAAAGCAACATTTACCTATGAAGTTATGAGTCTGTAAGACCTACCAGATGTATACAGCATGGATACGGTTGGGTTTTCATATTGAGTTTTTTCATTGACATTAGGCTAGGAGCCTTCTGACTTCCTCTGTATATGTAATATATGGTCCCCAATTTTGCCATACTGCCAGCATCAGTATCTCATGAGCTACACATGCTCAATTTATTGTCACATAACTCCTTGGTTGATGTATTGCTCAGAAGCATGCTAAATAGTGCCTGCCTTCTTTTTGCTTCTAAGATAGACAGCTTTGTCTATTTTATCCTTATTACATCAGCCACAGAGAGATTGAGAAGAGAATATGCACCATAGATCAACTTTATTTTTCTGTAGTTCCATTATCAAGTTTTTTCAGGAATTGTTTGAAACAGAAAATTATGTTAGTTGATAGTCCATGGTATTCTTGACTGTCTTTATCACTAGTGATTGAGAAATTAGCTATGTTTCCTCGCTCTTGGAAGATCTGAGTTGAGTTGTTTTATTTGGAAGTTATACCTTTTGAAAGTGACAATTCTACAGGATAAAACCTTCCTGGCATAGATGGGGTATTGTCTTGAGGACTGGAAAGCATAATGTCTCCTTTCTTCTCTCCCACACTCTGGCTATTAGATACACTACAAAGGAGATTGCAGTGTCCGAACAATAATCTGAAACATGAACCAATGCTTTTAGCATTTTTAGACATGTGGGACATAATTCTGTTGTTTCATACATATTCAGTGACCATCAAAAAATTTATCATTTTTTCATTGGTTTTAATGAAAGTGGAATCATGGTGGTTAAGTCCAAATGTAGTTGTTTTTTAATCAACGTGGTTATATGTTTTATTTATCTTAATTTCTGATTAGTTTTACTGAAAGCGACCAATTTCAATGTTATTAACAACACACTGGAATTATTAAAAATACCAAACTTAGGGGGGCTTGGGGTGTAAATCAGTGGTAGAGTGCTTGCCTAATATGCATGAGGTCATAAGTTTGATCCCTAGTATCCCCCACCAAAAAAAAAAAAATCCTAACTTAATTTCCTTATTTTATTTAATCAAGATTTAATACTTTACCCCAATTTCCATAAATATTTTAGCATCTGTGAAAGATGGTACTATTCTCCATCAATTTTTCAATAATTCTCTTAGTCTATTTTCACTCAGTCTTTAATTTTATTAATATATTGCTGCACATTTCAAAATTCTAGTTGAGGAAGGAGGCATGTTCTGAGTTTGATCTTTCATATTTTAGTGATCAGTTTTCCATGTTTTAATGAAAGCAAAACCAAAATATACATTTATATTTATAAACATAACACTTCTTTTTCTAGAAGTAGAAGGTTAACAATTTTTAAAACAATTTATTTTAAATCTTTAGTATCAAGGTTCATTTCACAATTCTGTGAAAATTATAATGTCTCTAGTTATGTATTAAATGATTAATAAGTGATAGATACGATGTTTTTGAGATATTTTGGTTGCTACATAGCATGAATATAGTTATTCGTATAAATACAACTTGCAATCAATAATGAAATTAATTCACATACATAAAATGCCTTCAAATATATTTCATAAATTGTTTTGAGGATTTTCAAAAATTCCTAATGCAAATTTTGATTGAAAAAACTATAGAAAATAGCATTTTATGTATACATCCAATAAGAATATACACATTCTTACTGATGGCCTTTTAAGCAAACAGAAAGCACAGTTTAAAAAATATGTTTCCCTTTCCCACAACAGTTATAAAAGGAATATCAGGTTTCTCACCATTTTTCAGTGTTCTGCATTAAATTAGTACATACCTTTAATTGATTGAAAAAAATTTTTTTCCTCATCAGGTTAGTATTGAAATGCTCATTATAGTTTGTTATATTTTGATAATGTGAAACAGTGACCATAGATAAAATTATTTCATAAATCATAATAGTCATCAAAACTATGTGAATATATAAAAGTTCTCTCAGGTATTGGTAACAATGATGTGAGGCAACCTGATCATGCCTGTAGTAATGAACACCATGTCACTCTGTGGAGCTCATGGCGTATCCTCTTATCTTCACACGATTTTTGTTTGTGATTCTACTTTGCTTCATGCCGACTTGCTCTAATTTGTTAAGATACAAGTTTGAAGTTTGCTTACTTTGCTGAGTCTAATTCTTAGGATCTTTAACCTTACTTTTATTTTATAGCTATAAAGAATTGTCTCTCCAGAGACCAGACTGCCTCAAAATAGTCATTTCCTATACCTTGGATAAATAGAGGTAGATTATAAGAAGACAAAATCCTAGCATTGTTACTAGACAATTTTTGCAATTGGTCTTCATAATTGTGCTTCATGTCACTATTTCTGTGTGTTGCTAAATACTATCAATCAACTTGACATATTATTTTAAAATCATTTTTTTTTCTTTAGATTGTCATAATGGAAGTGCAAGGTTTGAAATCAGTTGCTCCAAATCGAATTGTTTACTGTACAATGGAAGTGGAAGGAGGAGAAAAACTGCAGACAGACCAGGCTGAAGCCTCAAGGCCACAGTAAGCTAGTAAAAAAAAAAAAAAAATTATTTTTCTTCCAAATAAACATGCTTTATTTATCTACAAAATTGTAGGTTATTATACTTTGAAACTGCTATTTGACTAGCATTGTCTCACCTGTGTTAGAATTTCTGCTTACCTTTCTGGATAATGATGTTATAATTAGTACCATGGCAGAATCCCTGTGTAGTACAAATAGAGTTCACCATGCAGGTGTGGAGCTGATCATTATGCAGTAAAATGTTTGTAAGTCATTTATAAGGAAAGCATGAGTGTTGCCATGAGTTACTTAAAAAGTAATGCACAATCCTGTTTGAATTATTGGGATCGCACTCTACTAACTTTGCTGTTCTATGTTAATGGTTTTGTGATGACATAAAGGTAGATTCTGAACCTGGAGTTCTGCACGGTGACTTGGAATATTTCTGTGAGTAAGCTTGAGTTAGAGAACCAATTAATGACTGCCTTACAATAATCAGAGAAGAAAAAGAGGTTTTTTTTGCTGACAGTTTAATGTTTCAAGTTCTGGGCATGAGTTTAATTAAATTTGGAAGATGTTCTCTTCAACGGATTCAAACTGGGGAAACATCACAATCTCTGAGAGAAACAATCAACATGGCTTGAGGGATTCAAAGGACCCTGGCCTGTCCCTCCTTTGAACTTTGCCTTTAGAAAACATTGTTTTTCTTCCATGTGATCTTTATTTAAAATAGTTTACATTTTCAGAGAGGGTTTTGCCTTTTTATGACATCAGTATGTAGCCTGTGCATCCAGAAATCCTTTGCTGAGGTCCTGACTAGCATTGGTTAGTCACTGAAGATGAAGAATGAACTAGTGAACCAGAAATGTGCATTTCTGTAGAGAGGGAAGTCTAGCACAGCAGGAGAGATGTGCACAGAGCATTATGGTGTTGAGAAGAAGCAAGTTGACACTTCTTAGCTTGTCACAAAGCCCTACAGGTCTGCCCTGACCATGCTCTTATCACCTCTGGCACCTTTCTTCTCCCTCTGTTCCCCTGGTCCGCTGCCCTTAGTGTGCAGAGGACTTCGTGAAGCCCCTCAAACACCTGCCAATCCCTTGCTGTCATAGCCCTTGTTCCTCCTCTGCCTGCAGTCTCCTTCCCTCTTTGCAGAGCTGGATCCCTGGCCTTAGGGAGCTCCACTGAAACACCAGTTCCTGAGTATATACCTTCCCTTTAGATAACCCAGTAAGAATTAGATAATCTCTGGCTCATCATTTTTTTAATGTTTGAGCTGACATGTTTCTCATCTGTTTATATTATCTTAAGTTTTCCCTTGGAAAATGGAGCAGAAATGTTATCCTGTTTAGTCTAATATCTTAAAATCTAGTAAGCAGTCAGAATTCATTAATTCAGTTGAGTGAATTTGTGTGACTCAGTCACAATAAATATTTGAGAGCAATATATTACTATATTCAACAGGTTGTGTAATCATCACCACTGCCAATTTTTGAACACATCCATTACCAAAACACAACAACAACAAAACACTCTACATTCTTTACTGTCAAACCCAATTATGCAATTCATGAGAAACTACTAATTTACTTTCTTTCCATATAGACTTGTCTATTCTGGACATTTCCTATGAATAGAATCATGCAATATATGCTGTTATGACTATCTTCTTTCACGTAGCATAGTGTACATGTTGTAGCAGGTCTAGGGACTTCAGTCATTTTGATAACTGAATAATATTCTGTTGTCTCTACACAACATACCTAGTTTATCAGTTCATTTTGGTTGATGGATGCTTGGATTGTTTCTACTTTTTGGCTACTATGAAAAAAATTGCTAGAATTGCTAGAATGAACATGGGTATTCAAGAACTGAGTCCCCATTTTTAATATTGGTTTACATACTGGGGTACAGAATTGCTGGGAAATATGGTAATTCTATGTTCAACTCTTCGAAGTCCTGCCAAACTGTTTTTCATAGTGACCACATGATTTACATTCTTACCAGCAGTGTAAAGGATTTTAGTTTCTCTATATTTTCAGCAATATTTCTCTCATATTTCTCTCTCTCTCTCTCTCTCTTGTAGTAGTAGTAGTAGTAGTAGTAGTAGTAGTAGTAGTAGTAGTAGATGTGACATGGTCTTTGTGTTGTTGTGATTTGTATAATAACCAATAATGTTAAACATCTTTTCATGTGCTTTATTAGCTATTTGTATATGGTCTTTGGAGAAATGTCTATTCAAGCCTTTTGACTCTTGTTTAAATTAAGCTGCTTGTCTTCTGATTGTCAAGTTCTAAGAGTTCTTATATATTCTGGATTCTAGACTTTTTCCTAAGATTTTATAATTTTGACTCTTACATTTAGGCAGTTGATCCATTTTAAGTTTGTTTTTTGTGCATAGTGCATGTAAAGGTCCAACTCGTTTCTTTTGCATGTAACTCTTCAGTTGACCCAGAACCATTTGTTGAAGAAACTTTTCCTTTCTCATTAAATTTTATTGCACCCCTTTTGAAAATCAACTGACCATTGATACATGAATTTATTTCTTGATTCTGAATGTTATCCTGTTGACTTATATGTCTAGCTTTATGCCATTACCACACTATTTTGAATACTATTGCTCTGTAGTAAGTTTCGAAATCAAATCCTTTGATTATGTTCTTTTTCCAGAGGGTTTTGTCTGTTCTGAATTTCCATATGAATTTTAGGATCAATGTATCAATTTCTGCAAAGATTCTGGAATGCTTTCCAGTTGAGATTCTGATAGAGATTGCACTGAATCTAGAGGACAGTTTGGACACTATTGCAATTTTAGTAAGAATCTTCAACCCATGAGCATGGGAGTCTATCCATGAGTTTAATCATTTAATTTCTTTAAACAGTGTTCTATAATTTTCAAATTATAAATGTTGTACTTCTTTCATTATGAGTATTCCTAGTTTAATCTTTTTCATGCTATGGTAGTTGTTTATTTCATTTTTGTATCATTCATTGCAAGCATATAAAAGTATAATTGATTCTTATATACTGATATTGCATGCTGCAATCTTGCTGTGCTCATTTATTAATTTTAATTTTAGTGGATTTTCATACTTTTTATGTACAAGAGGATGTCATCTGAATATAGATTGTTTTATTTCTTCTTTCCAATACAGATGCTTGTTATTTCATTTTCTTGCCTCATTGTCCTCCAGTGCAAAATCAGTTAGAAATAGTAGAAAAGACATCCTTGTCTTGTTCCAGATCTTAGAGGGAAGTGTATTATCTTTCAAAATTAAGTATGATGCTAGCTATAGGTTTTTCAGAGAAACCCTTATCAATTAGAAGTAGTTACTTTCTCTTCCAGGTTTGTTGAATGCTTTCAATCATGAAGGGTGATTGATTTTATCAAAGACTTTATCTTTTGAGATAATTATAGCATTTTTGTTTTTTATTCTAACAGCATGGTATATAACATTAGGCAATTTACAGGTGTTAAACCAACTTTGTATCCCTTGCACAATTTCCACTTGGCTATGATATATGATTATTTTTGTTATTGAATTTGATTTTCTGGAACATTGTTGAGGATTTTGCGTCATGGTTATAAGAGATATTGTTCACATTATCTCTCTGTGATGTCTCTGATTATTTTGTGTCAGGATAATAGTGATTTTGTTGAATAAGTTTGGATATAGTCCCTCTTTTTCTATTTTTTTTTTTTGCATTCTTTTTTCAATGTTTGATAGAATTCACCAGTGACTCTCTATGGGCCTAAGCTTTTCTTTGTGACTAATTCTCTGATTATTAATTCAGTCTTTTTATGTCTTACAGATTTTTCAGGTTGTCTTTCTTCTTCAGTCCATTTCAGTATTTTATATCTCTTAGAATTTGTCAATTCATCTAGGTTAGCTAATTCATTATCATACAGTTCTTCACAGTATTTACTTATAAGCTTTCTTAGAACCTTTTTTTTTTTTTTTTTTCCAGTGCTGGGGATCGAACCCAGGGCCTTGTGCATGTAAGGCAAGCACTGTACCGACTGAGCTATCTCCCCAGCCCCTACTTATAAGCTTTCTGTTTTTATAAATTTGGTCATAATATTTTCTCTTTCATTTCTGAGCCTTGTTTATTTTCTCTTTTCTCTCAGTCTAGCTAAAGATTTGCTCATTTTAATTGATATTTTGTAAAAAGTTTGTTTCATTGGTTCTCATGTTTATATTCTCTTTTTAAATAGTTTTCACTTTACATTATTTATATCCTTCTTTTCCTTTAGGTCTAGTTTACTTATTTGATTGTTTTTAATACTATCTTCAGGTGCAAAGTTTGGCTTTTCATTTGCTCTTTTCTTCCTTAACGTGTAATTACGGCTATAAAGATCCTTATCTGCTCTGCCTTAGCTACCCCATATGTGTTGATAGACTACTTTACTTTCATTCAGCAAGGAGATTTTGGTCAGCAAAACATGCTTTTGTATAGTAAAGGAAGTCAGTGGAAGAAACTTCTTAGCTGAAGGAAATGATGCTGCGGGAACCACCGCCCCACCCCAGTGACTGAGGGTGTTGAGGTCCGTCACTCCGGGAAGCATGCCGGTGCAGAGGAAGCACGCGGTGCAGTGGAAGCACGCCCGTGCAGCACGCCGGTGCACCAGCACACATTCGTTGTGAAGCTATTTAGCGGCACTTACATTCCTTTATCAGATCTACCCGGCTAGTCTGTGAGACTTTGAAGAAGTGGAATAGCTCCCAGAACATGGTGTAGAATGACTCCACATTTTGTTCTACAGAATCTTTTAAAACCATTTTATTTAGGTATAATATACACAACATAAAACTCATCCCTTGCAAGTTAAGTCAAGTGAGACTTTCCACTCGTGCCACTCTCATTACAATTCAATTTTAAAACACAATATGAAGATTTGTCCTGCCCATTGGCAGTCTATTCCTGTGCCCACTCACAGTTTCAAAAAACCACTCCTCAGGTTTCAAACTCTACAATTTTACATTTCCTGGATATTTCACAAAAATGGAATCATGTAATATTTAGTTTCTTTGTGGCTTTTTTTTTTTTTTGGCTTGGCATAATTGCTACAAAATTTTGTATTTAATTGATACTTAAATATTTGGTCAGTGAAATAAATTGGTTTTTATCTGAGTAGTAACTTAAAATTTTTTTTTAGTTGTAGATGGACACAATATGTTTATTTATTTTTATGTGGTGCTGAGGATCGAACCTAGTGCCTCACACATGTGAGGCAAGTACCACTGAGCTATAGCCCCAACCCCTGAATAGTAACTTTGACACTGATTTTTCACAAATAATGAAAGTTTGTATAGACTGTTATTCATTAAATTTCTAAAATACTCATAATGTACTTATAAAGAGATTCTGATGATAGGGAACTTGTAAGTAAATAATATAAATGGATATCAAGAAAGAAAATATTACAGCAAGGCCCCAGTAGTCTTTGATTACTCTTTCTACAAGAAATTTGACTAAAATAGCTTTTGTGTTTTTCCATGAACACAGTCAACTTTTAAAGCAAATTTAAAAGATTTGCATTGATAGTTGTTGCCCAGGGGTGATTACCTCACGAATGTTATGTCCGAACTGCTGACCAACTGCAGCTTCTCAGTAGGATGGGTACTTGCATCCCTAATTCATCTTGCACAGCAGGAAAGAGATTCATCATCATCAGGAATTATGCCTCAGACACGTTTTCTAAATTTTATTGCTTCAACAGTTTGTGCTTTGTTGGAGATCAATTGGTTCTTCTGTCTGATACTAATTAAAGTACCTTATTTAGTCCATATTTCCAATAAAGTTAATCAAGGTTTCTAACCGTTGCCTTTCATTCCTGTAGTTCAGATTTCCTGCCAGCAATTAGGTGAAAACTGCATTGTGAGACTGGTGGATAACTTAGAATATAGGACCAGGGATCCAGTAAAACAGGTTAATGGACAAGTTTGATTTATGAAGAGTGGTTGGTGGTAAGGCAATCTCATTTGGAAAAGTTTCATTTTTCACTTTATTTTTTTAATATAGGAAAGGGAATGCAGAGCGATTGTATTTTCCAGTTGTGGATAAAACTGTATTATTTATGCGTTTTTAAGTTATTGTTTTATGGTCACTGAACCTAGGAACTTCCATTCTCTGTGAATGAGGTGCAGAAGTGCTGTTGCTACCCTTTTTATCATATTTGATCATTGCCAGACATTTCATTAATTCCACTTTTAGCCCATACCCTTAATGATATCATCTAAAAGGAAATGGAGGATGTAAAAGGAACCATTAGTGGGGGAGGAGAGATTTGTTATGATTTTGCCATAGTTTGGAATTTCCTGATGTGTGCTGATTTTTATGACCCATTCCCTTCCCATGATGAACACATGTTGAATACCTTTAGTTAATAAAGTCCTATGCAGCTTCTAGGTAGAGCTTGATGGTAGGGAAATAAAGGCAAGGCCATTGATTATTAAATATAAATAGAGAAAAATATATAGAATGAGATATAACCTCTTCAAAGGTTTCACTATATAATACAGAACCACAATAATAAAAACCAAATGTACTGACAGAACAATAACTTAAATATTGGTTTCTTTTATTGTTTAAAAAAAAAAAAAAACCTAACAGCCACCAGCAGGCAACACTGTTCTTATGCCACACCACACCCCCTGTCTCCTCTTTGTCTCATAGAGCCATTTTATTAGAAGCTTATTGGGTCTGCTTCTCCCCTCTCCAGAAACCAATAAGATAAAAAGGCAAGAAGCAATAAGAAAAACTGATGAGTTGCATCATTAGAGAAATGTATTTATGGATATTAGTTCAGAATATTCTTATACCTCATGAAAATGATGGGAAATAGTCTCCAGTACACATTTCTGGAAACTTTAAATTCTTAACCAGAATTTTAATAATCTGCCCAACTATTGAATGATTGGAAGAATGTTGCAGCTACAAATGGAAAACTTATCAGAATGACAAGATACTGAGATAAGTGTTTGAAAGAGGTTAAGTGCATTCCATGTATAACTGAAAGAAGCTCATGATGCTTCTTAAAAGCATATTAGTTTTCATTTTAATTTATTAATGTCAGAATTATTTTTGAAGTATGATTCTTTGGCCAATTATTTTTATAGACTAGAGATAAATACACTCAATTTTCACATGATACATCAAAAAGTGTGCCTGTTTTTAATGAAGCAATGTGAAAACAAACTGCATACAAGTTTTCTCTTTTCTCATTTCCGCCTTTAAAATTATGACAGATTGCTTCCCCTTATTAAATTCACTAGAAGTAACAGTTCTCCAAGACTGATACTGGTGGCGCAGAAGAAAATGAAGCCTAGCGAGACAAACATTGGCCCAACACAGAAATTCATTGAGAATTTATTCATGAGTAAAGGAAGTTCTAATCTGTGGGTCTTCATAATTGAAGCCATCTGAAATAAACACAAAAATGTGGTGGATTAAGATTCCAGATGCTGTCTGAAGAGTACTTCTCAGCTCCAGTGAGAAACAGCAGTGAGGTAGTTTGGAAGACATTTAAGTAATTGTGATTGCTGTCATTCCTGTGGTGGATTTACAGCTTGCCCATAACTTCCCCTTATACTATGTGACTTTTTTTTTTTAGCACAGTCTCTTATAGTTGTTATTGCTTCATTTGATTTATGTAACCAGTTATTGAACCAGTTATTGAACCAGTTATTAAGTTTGGCAGGGCATAAGTAGCAATCTTCATTTTTATCCTTGTACTATCCTCCAACGCTCTAGGATTTCATTTCCATACCCCCTTGAAGGCATCTTAACAGACATCAAAACTTTCTTGGTCACTTTGAAATTTTAAATGATATGTATATATATTAACAGTTTCAGGTCAACTTAAATTGAACTTATACATTTCCAAGCTTTATCCTGCCCCTCCAACCGCACCCCCGCCCCCCACAAAAGCCTGTAGTGGGGAAACAGTGCTGATTTCCTTTTTTTCACTGTTCTTGTTTTGCCTGCTCATTTACACTAGTTTCTACATGTTCTAATTAGGGTTGGGTTTGAAAGAAGAGAAGAGGGGACAAATGTCTTTGTAAGTAGTCCTTCTCTCTCGTTAGCCAGTGCTCTCTGTTACGGCAAATGCACACATAAAAATCTTTTCAGGTGCAGTTCTTAGGAGAAGTCTGCCACCCCACATCCAGGCACTTCTGACAATACACCTTCCCTCACAGAATGATGTACCCTGTGGCTGCCCTCTTTGCTTTTCCTCTGCAGTGACTGCTTTAACAATGTAACCCATGTGTCTTCTTCCTGCTTGAGTTTCATTGCCTTAGCAGATAGCCCATGGTAAGCTCCTTGAAGACAAGGTCTGTACATAGTACCTCCTGGTTTCCCATGAGCACTAGCCAGTAGTGTGACTTAGTAGTTAGTAATATAATTAAAGTGCTTTAACTAGCATTTATGGTAACACACACAGTGTGTATGTTTATTTGTGCAGGTGTGTACATGTGCCTTCTTTTCCCCATCCAAGCTCCTATTTCCCTAGAAATTGCGTGGAAAACATGTTACCTTTAAAGAGTCAGTTAGTCCTGTTTCTTGGATGTGCGCACTTTAGTCTGGCGTCCTGCCATTACCTCTGGACACCTGCTGTTCTGGACAGTGTTTGTTAGATTGAGATGTGAAACCACCTGGATGAACAGACAGCTTCCCAAGGGATACACAGGTACAAGGGTCATTAGGGTAACACTGTTGATCTCTCTTGTTCTGGGGCTTCTGCTCTTGAACTGCACAGCTGCTGGTTCTTCCAGCTCTCCAGCTACAGACGGCCATTGTGGACTATCCAGCTTCTGGCCATGTAAGCCAATCTAATAAATCCCCTTTTTATAATCATACTTCCTGTTGATTCTGTTCCTCTAGAGAACCCTGACTAATACAGTGGGTTTCATTTGGCATATTCATACCTGCACATAACATATTGATCAATCAATTACATCCCCAAGTACCTCCCCCTAACTTACCCTCTTCCTTTACCCAGCCCTCTTTCTCTACCTTATTTGTCTCCTTTCCATTTACTTTTCTTTTTTTAAGGTCTGGCTTATTTTACTTGACATGATATTCTTCAGTTCCATCCATTTTTCTTGTCAGTGAAATGATCTTTTTTGTTTTCTTTATGGCTGAGTAAAACTCCATTGTTTATATATACAACATTTTCTTTATCCATTCATTTGTTGATGGATCGGTAGGCTGGTTCCATGACTTGGCTATTGTGAATTATGCTGCTATAAATATGGGTATGCATGTATCTGTATAGTATGCTAACTTAATTCTTTTGGGTAAACACCCAGGAGTCGCATAGCTGAATTATATGGTGGTTCCATTCCTCGTCTTTTGTGGAAACTCCACACTGATTTACATTTTCACCAACAGTGCATAAGGGTTAATATTTTCTTTGCATTCTTCTTAGCATTTATTATTTGTGTGCTTCATGATTTCCACACTGAAGAGAAACGAAATCAATCACCATAGTGAGATGACATCTCAGTGTCATTTTGATTTATATTTTCCCAATGGATAAAGACATCAAGCATTTTTTCGTATAATTTTTGGCTAGTTGTACTTCTATGGAAAAATGTCTGTTTGGTTCATTTGTCCATTATTGATTGGATTTTTTGCTTTTTTTTAAATATATGTATATTCTGGATGTTAATCCTCTCTTAGGAGAGGAGCCGACAAAGGTATTCTCCTATTGTGCAGATTCTCTATTCACACTCTCGTTTCCTGTACTGTGTAGAAGCATTTTAGTTTGATGTGATCCCATTTATAGATTCTCAATATTATTTCCTGGGCTACAGTTATCCAACTGAGGAGTTTATTTTCTGTGTATATATGTTGGAGTATTGATACTACGCTATACTCAGTAGTAGTCAAGTTTCTGGTATAATTCCTAGGTTTTTGATCCATTTTGAGTTGACATTTTGCATTGTGATATTTAGTTTCGTTCTTCTACAGATGGATAGCCCATTTTCCTTTCATCATTTGTTCTCCAACGAGTGTTTATGGCAACTTTGTCAATATCCACCAGACAGTAATTAAAAAAAAAAAAAAAACTGTAATTAAATAAAATAAAAATCAGTAGAGTGAGGGAAAGGAACAGGGGAGGGAGGAGGGCTTGGTAAGTACTGGGGATTAAATTAGAACAAATTATATTCCATGTTTTTATAATTATGTCAAAAATGAATCCTAATGTTATGTATAACTAAAAAGAACCAGTAAGAAAAGGGAAAACAAAGAATCAGATGACTGTATCTGTGTGGGTTTGTCTTTGTGTCTCTATTCTGTTCCGTGGGCCTATGTATCTTTACATCAGTACCATGCATTTTTTGTTACTATTGCTCTGTAGTGTAATTTACAGTCAGATACTGTGATGACTTTAGGAATTTCTTTTATCACTCAGAATTGCTTTTCCAATTCTGTGTATGGTTAGAAATTCATCCTTTATTTTTTAGATTTTCCAATTTACTGGAATATAAATTTTCCAAATAATTCCTAGAGTTCCTCTTGGATTTTACTGGTATCTATTACGGTGCCTCCTTTTTCACCTGTAATTTTATTAATTTTGATCTTTTCTCCTTTTCTTTTAGCTTGGCTAACAGCTTATCAGTCTTGCTTATCTTTTTTATATAACCAACTTATTGTTTCATTGATCCTTTGTATTATTTTTTTATTCTCTATTTTATTTATATTGACTGTAATCTTTATTATTTCTTTTCTTATACTGGTTTGAGGATTGATTTGTTAGTGTTTTTCTAAGTCCTTAAGATGTGTCATTAATTTATTTGAGATATTTTTGATAATTTTAATGTAGCTACTCATTGTTATACACTTTCTACTTGGAACTGCCTCATTATACTCCACAGATTCTTGTAAGTTATATTTCAATTTGACTCTAAGAATTTTAAAATTCTTTTCTGTCTGGTTTCTTCACTGACTCCCTCAGTATTTAGGTATTTCCATAGTTTTTCTGTTGTTGATTTCTTATTTCACTCCAATATGATCAGACAAGATGAAAGGAGTTATTTCAGACTTTTTACATTTGCTAAGACTTCTTTATGACCTCAAATGTGATCTAACTGGGAGAAAGTTCCATGGGCAGCTGAAAAATATATTAAGCTGCTGTTGGATCAAATATTCTATATATCTGTTAAGTCCATTTCATCTATAGTTTTAACTATATAATATCTTTGTTTTATGTATGGATGACATGTCTGTTTTTGATGGGGTTGTATTGAAATCACCCACCATTAATACATTGGGGACTATCTGAACCTTTATGTCTAACAGTGTTTGTCTTATGAAATTAGGTGCACCAATTTGTGGAAGATAAATATTTGTAATCATTATTTCTTCTTGTTGGGTTTTTCTCAGCAAGATAAAAAAATATATATTTTTATCTCTTCTCACTAATTTTGACTTTAGGTCTGCTTTGTCTGATATGAAAATGACTATACTTCCTTGCTTTTTAATACCTTTCGCATGATATATCATTTTCCATCCTTTCACTTTCCATCTGTATATATCTGCTAGTGAGGTATATTTATTGCAGGTAACCATATTGTTGTATCTTGTTTTTTAATTCAATGTGTAAGTCTTTATCTTTTAATTAGAGAATTGAGACCATTTACATTCAATATTATGATAGAGAGGAATGTATAACTATTTCTCGACATTTTATTTTGTCTCTAATGTATGATTCTATCCAAATTTTCATTTGCTGATCTACCATTCCAATGAGATTTATTCATTCTTGAGCTTCCTTTATTGTCTTTATCTTCTTATGTGTGAAGGATTTTTAAAATCATCTTCGGCAATACTGGTAAGAAGTCCTTTAGTTTACGCTTATTTCAAAAAGTGCTCATTTCTCCATCAATTCTGAAGAATACTTTGCTGTTTGTCGCAATGTAGTTTATTTTCTTCCAGGGCTTTAAATATAGTGTTCTAAGGTCTCCTGCCATTTGGGATTTTTGCTGAGAAATCCATTTTTTTTGATTGGTATACCTTGATAAATTGCATGGCATTTCTTTCTTGAAGCTTGTAAAATTCTTTCTTTCACCTGGAGTTTTAGTATTTTAATGATTATGTGTTATGGGGAGGTTCTTTTCTGGTCTTGTCTATTTGGAACTCTAAATACCTCCAATATCTGAATGTCCATTTCATTCCCCAGGCTTGGAAAATTAGCTACTATTATTTCACTGGAGGGATTATTGGTGTCATTAGCCCAAATCCCTCCCCCTTCTTAAATATCAATGAGCCTTAAATGAGGTCTCCTACTGTTGTCCCAGAGTTCTTGAGTATTCTGACCATAGTTTTGCTTATTTTTTTCTTATTGCTTTTGAGTATTCATGATCATATACCTTACCTTCTAGGACTTAAATTATTCTACTTGATCTAATCAATTAGTGGGACTTTCAACTGGATTTTTTATTTGATTGCATTCTTATTTCCAGGATTTCTATTTCATTCTTTTACAGAGTTTCTCTTCATTGAAATGTTCTTTTGTATCCTATGTTTATCCCTTAGTTCATTCCTGAGTCTTACTTTCTTTTATACCATTGTTTCCAAAGTAAACTTGTCAGCTTTGCCTCTCCTTTTGTTTTAGTCAGCTTTTTCGCTGCTGTGACGAAAGGACCTGACCAGAACCACTGTAGAGGATGGAAAGTTTATTTAAGGGCTTATGATTTCAGCAGTCTCAGTCCCTGGACAGCAGGCTTCATTCCTTGGGGCTGAGGTGAGGCAGGACATCATGGTGGAAAAGTGTTGCATAGGGAAGCAGCTGACGTGGTGCTCAGCGGAAAGAGACTGCACTTACTAGATACAAACATATGCACCAAATTCATGCCCAATTCCCACCTCTAGCTACACCCTACCACTTCAGTTACCACTCAGCTAATCCCTACTAGAGGATTAAATCACTGAGTAGGTTAAGACTCTCAAAACTCTATCTCCTCCAGACCTTCTTGCATTGTGCCACATGTGAACTTTTGGGGGACACTTCATATCCAAACCATAACAGCCTCTTTTGCTTTATAAGCCCTTCTTACTGACCTGCCCTAGTCAGGGTTTGGAGTTCACAATTTCCTTTCTGTTTTCTGTTTAGTAACCAGAATTTCTGGGTCGCTCTGAGTCACTGACTATCCAGTTTTGTGTCTTAGTGTGTTCCCTCTGTCATCCATCTCTCAGATCAGCTATTCTCTTTCTGCTTCAATTCTAGATGTGGAGGAATTGAAATTTGCTACTGGTTGCTAGTCATCTTACCAACCTACTGTTTTGCTTTCAGCAAAGTTAGTGAAGGATTTATTCAAGTCTTCAACTATTAACCAATTGAAAAATAGTTTTTGCTTATTGGTCACTGTATGACTTGGGGACATTTATAGAGGATGGAAAGAAACTGATTGACATTTTTATCATAATGCTCCCATATACTTATTTTCTTAGAGATTAACAACAGAAAAACAAAAATATGGATTAAAATTGATTCTGAACTCTGCCTCAGCCTAGAATTAAATACTAGGCACCTGTGGGTATATGAACTAATTGAAAAATAGCACTAACCATTTCATTGAGATGCATATCTAAAAAACTAATTTACTTTTCATGCTAATTATGAATAAACATTTGTAATATATTTATTTTGGATCATTAGAGTCTATAAGTATTTCAAATAAAAAATTCAGGAATTTTATTTCTAGATTCTTATAATCAGAGAAAATTCTCCATATATATAAAAATTTATTATAGATAATTATGATAAAGTAATCAACAAAATGTGTTCATTAACATAGAATAAAGTCGGATAAAATTCCAGGTTCCATGGAGAGAGAACGGAATCATAATAAAATTTCAAGGAAAAAAGTGCGAATGAAAATTTTTGTTATAATAGAATGGTACAGGTACTTTCTCAGGATGGTGAGGGATCATATCATTACAGTAGTTAGATACCATTAAATCTATTTAAGAGTGGCATCCTGATTTTGTATTAAGTATCAGTGTTAGTATTGTACCAGAAATTGTACTCTTTGCATCTTACTAAATTTCTGTCAAAATTTCTAGATTCCCACTTAAGAATGCATGAAAGGTGGTATGTAGTTTTCCAGAATTACTTGAGAAAGTGCATGAGTTTTGAAGACTGCTTTTCTAGGGCCTGCAATGTTTTGGAGCCAGAACTGAGTCCTGAGGTCAGGGGACTTTACTGTTGTCACGTATCACATGCCAACTGCTTAACCTATTGTTATGGTTTGGATGTGAGGTATCTCCCAAAAGCTCATGTGTGAGACAATGCCAAAAGGCCCAGAGGTAAAATGACTGGGTTTTGAGAGCCTTAACCCAGTGAGTGAATTAATCCCCTGATGGTGTTGAGAAGTAACTGTAGGCAGGCAGGGTGTGGCTGGAGGGGGTGGGTCATTGGGGGTATGCCTTTGGGCTATATATTTTGTTTCTGGAGAGTGGACTTTCTCTCTTTGCTTTCTGGTCATGTGAGCTGCTTTCCTCCATCACACTCTTCCATCATGGTGTTCTGTCCCACTTCAAGCCCAAGGAATGGAACCTGCTGTCCATGGACTGATACCTCTGGATACCGTGAACCTCAAATAAACTTTTCCTCCCTAAAATTGTTTTAGTCATAGCAACAAAAAAACTGACTGAATCCCCTATTCAGTCAGAAGAAATGCTTTTATTCTCAGCCCCTGCTGCCCTTACATCTGGAGCACAGTCCAACAGTCCAGGAGAGGCCTGAGGCCTCCTACATCCTGCTTATGCAGACCTTTGCCCTGATCAGAGCAGCCCCTGTGGGATCGATGAGGCACAAATGTCCTCTGGGGACACAACAGCAATGAACCCTTGAGTACCCTGTGAAGAGGCAGTGGGGCAGCTCATGCAAAGCATTTGCCAAGATTCTCAAGGCAATCAGTTTCCCAGAGCTTGCCCATCTTAGATCTAAAAGTTCGTACCCTTTGATTGATGTTTCTCCTTTTCCCACATCCCCCAGTCTCTGGTAACGATTGTTTACTCTGATTCCATGAGTTCAACTTCTTTAGTTTCCACATATAAGTAAGATCATAGAGCAATAGAACTGTTCAAGCATTCAAAATTTTAGAGTTTGAAAATGTTAATTTCAGAGCGATGATGGTGCATACTTATCAGGACAGCATGGGTTTTAGGGAAATAATGAGGCATACCAGAAGATAAATCCAAACATTGACACAATTTCACTGTGTGTCACAGTGAGTTACTTAAGTCACATTGGGTCTTTCTTCTTACTGATACAATAAGGGCAGTAGTGCCTATTTCAAGGATTATTTTTTAATGCAATGAGGTAATAATATATGTAGGAACACGCAGTCACATTCCTCTGCTTTTACTCCCTTGCTCTCTTTTCTTCTGGCCTTTACTTTTATGCTCACTCATATTTCTCTACGCCTGTGTTATCTTTTCTCCTTTCCTTAAATCTTCTCTCTTGGCATTCTATTTTTAAATCCAGGGAATTTCTAGGAGGGGGCACACTCGTGATGGAGGGTTGAGTGCTCTTGACAACATCAAACAACATTATTTTACGGAGTGAAATGTGCTTTTGTCTCCTGAGTCCTGCCTGAGATTTTTGGCATGGATGTTTGTATTGTCATATAATATTTATTTGGTAAGCGTTTTTTAAAAAAGATTTGAGAGTTAGCTTCAATCAAATGGAGGTGGTTTTCAAAATGAATAATGTCCTACTGTCAGTTTTGAAGGAAAAACATTCTTTGGTTGTCATATATTCACAGTCAGCATTGGTTTTGTTTCTCAGTTGATGTCATAGAAGATTTATATCCGCTGTGGTAAAACACAACTGTCAAAAGTTCTCTAGCACTGAGCAGCAGAGTGTCCTACAATTGTTGATGCTAACTTTACAGCCGTGTCTTCCATGTTGGCACTGTGTTAATACATTATGTGCAGGGCACTCAACTGTTACTCGTTCTAGAGCTGTGGAATGGAAATGCGCTGGGGACTACCACTAGGGACATGTAGATCAGCAGAAGGAAGGATAATACTAAGTTGAATGTACCCTTATGTTATTGGGGTTCTTTCATATACCAGGAAATATGAAAGAATTCATAAAAATATCCTGGTGTCTCTTATAAATTTATTTTATGTTGCAACAGTGGACTATCTGAGGCTGAATAAAATATAAAGTAAAAAGGTTTATTGAGCCCAATTTTTGAATGTGGAATGTGTGAACAGCCTGATGGTGGTTCTAGAGAGGGTTTCAGACCCACACCCTGTTCTGTGTGTACACACACGCACACGCACACACACACACACACACACACTGCATCATATTCTGGTGGATCACATCGTGGCAAGAGCATATGTTACAGGGAAAGGTAACATGGCCAGACAAGAAGTCAGAGAGGGACTTGGGAGAGGCTGGGCTTATTCTTTGCAACAACCCCCTTGTGAAAGCTAACCAGGGTCATTTGGGAACTGTATCAATTCCTTCTGAGGGTAGCACACTCATTAACCTAATTATCTCCTACTAAGCCTCACCTATTTAAGGTTCCACAGCACTTCCTAGTCACAGTGAGTACCAGGCTCTTAAATGGACCCATCAAGTAAATGTTTGGGAATAAACCATATACAAACCATAGCAAACTCTTTACAGGCCATCAGCAGTGAGGAGAGAATACAGAAACTTTTTCTATAAATGATAGCATTCCTGTGGACATGGTGAACTAGAGATCCAAGCAAAGTGGTAGCCATAAGTAGCACATTATCTCACATCTCTGTACTTTTCTGTATATGCAATACTTTTTCTACCCCATGGACTCTTGTTTAAGACCATTTCAACTTCATGTAAGTTTTGTACCTAGGTTTCTCAGTATACACTTTTTATTAGTAGTATGTTTTACTCAACCATAGTACAATGCCAGTATGATATATTGTATATCAGTTTTAATATTAATTCTAGTGATTGGAATAGCTTCATAGAAAAATTTTATTTCAAATCATGGATTTGGAAGATGGCAGAAGAGAGCTAGGCAGTGATTCCTGTTCACTTCACAGCAGGTAAAGTGAAAGAAAAGCAGAACTGAGAGGTAGGTGACAAAATAAATGCTCTAAGACTCAATATTACAAAGTCTGAGACCTGGAGAGACTTGAAGATCAGTTATCAGAGCAGAGAATAAACAGAGTTCCCTAACCCCAAACCTGAATCAGGGTGGCAAACAGGGGAAGGGCCAAGAAGGGAGGCAGAAAATCTCTTAAGCTTACCCACTTTAAGACATTTGGAAAGGCAGGCAAAATTTGAAGCATGATGGGGACAGCAGGGTCTGTAAAACAGATCAGACAACTTAAATTATGAAAAGAAAGCTGAGCCAGGGTCCACAGCATGTGTGGAGCCTTCAGCAGTTCAGTCACCCCCTAAAATCAAGGTAGCATCCTCCCACACCCAGGCTGCTGCAAATCAAACCAGAGGGAAATCCCCTGCAGTGAAACAGAGTATTCAAGAAACCTGGGATAGCATTAAGGGGCCAAATTTAAGAATCACTGAAATAGATGAAGGCTCATTGGGATAGATGAAGAATCATCGGGATGGATAGATGCACAATTTTTTCAAGGAAATATCAGAAAATTTTCAAAACCTTAACAATTATATGTAAATTCAAATACAAATGGTACATAGGACTCCAAATATACAGAATCAAAATAGATCCACTCTATAACACATTATAATGAAAATGTCTAACATACAGAATTAAGGATAGAATTTTATAAGCTGCAAGAGAAAAATGGCTGGGCACATTAGAGGTAAACCAAATTCAGATTTCAACTGATTTCTGAACCCAAACCCTAAAAGCTAGGAGGGCTTGGAATAATATATATCAACCTCTAAATTAAAAAAAAAAAAAAAAAAGAAAAAGGAATGCCAACCAAAATTACTGTACCTGGCAAAATTAAGCTTCAGTTTTGAACTTGAAATAAAATTCTTCCATGATAAACAGAAGATAAAAGAATTCATTACCAGAAAGCTTGCACTACAAAACATACTCAATGAGATGTTTCATGAAGAAGAAATGAAAAATGAAAATAAAAACCAGCATAGAGAGGAATTACATTAGAAGAATAGTCAAAGGAGAATCAAGTCCAAATTATACATTAGAAACAAATCAAAATGCAGGAAATAAAAATCATCCCTCTATAATAACATAGGCTGTAAATGGTCTAAATTCTTAAAATATGGTAGATTTGATTTAAAAAAAGATCCAACAATATGCTGTCTGCAGAAAACTTACAGACTAAGATATCCACAAACTGAAATTGAAAGATTGGAAAAAGCATACCATTCAAATGGTACTCATAACAGAGTAGCTATTCTCATGTCAGATAAAGTGAACTTCAAGCCAAAACTAATCAGAAGAGACAAAAGCTCTTTACATACTGCTTAAGGGAACCATACAACAAAATATAAGGATGGGAAATATTTATGCACCAAACAATGGTACATCTACATACATAATACAAACACTTCTCAATATTAAGAATCACATAGACCACAATACAATAATGCTGGGTAAATTTTACACACCTCCCTCACTACTGGATAAATCATACAAACTAAAGATTCTATGGAACTAAAAAATATAATTAATAATGTGAAACTAACAGACATCTGTAGAATATTTCATTCAACAATGAATGAATTCACTTTCTTCTCAGCAGCACATGGAAGATTTTCTAAAATAGACCACATTTTAGGTCACAGAGCAAATCTTAGCAGATTCAAAAAATAGAGATAATACTTTGCATCCTATTAGATCATAATGGAAAGAAATTAGAAATCAATGATAAGATCAAACACAAAAAAACACTCTAACACCTGGAGATTAAATAATACACTTTTGAGTGATGAATGGGTAGCAGATGAAGTCAGGGGAGAAATAAATTTGTAGAAGTAAATGAGAATAGTGATATAACATATCAAAATCTCTGGGAAAGTATGAAGGCAGTTCTAACAGGAAAGTTTATAACATTGAGTTCATACATCAACAAACAGAAAGACACCAAATAAATAAATAATCTAACATTACATCTCAGGGCCTTAGAGAACAAATCAACACCAAAATCAGTAGAAGACAGGAAATGGTAAAAAACAGAGCTGAAAAAGCTCTACAAAATTAAGAGTTTGTTTTTTGTTTTTGTTTTTTTTTAAAGAATGAACAAGATTGATAAACCCTTAGCCACACTAACCAAAAGAAAGAGAGAAAACACTCAAATTGACAAAATTGGAGATTAAAAAGGAATTATCACCACAGACACTACTGGAATCCAGAGGATCGTTAGAAAATAGTTTGAATTTTATACTCGAATGAGCTGGAAAATTTTGAAGATGTTGACAAGTTCCTAGAGACAGATGATCTACCCAAATTGACCAGTGAAGATAGAAAACTTAAATAGATCAATATCAAATAACAAAATTGAAGCAGTTATCAAAAGCCTTCCAACAAAGTAAAGCCCAGGACTGGATGAATTCTCAGCTACGTTCTGCCAGACCTTTAAAGAAGAACAAATACCAGTTGTCCTGAAAGTATTTCATGAACTAGAAAAGGGGGGAACATTGCCAAACACATTCAACAGAGCCAGTATCACCCTGATACCAAAATTAGAACAAGACATTTCAAGAAAATAAAATTTCAGATCAATGTCCTTGATGAACATAGATGCAAAAATTCTTCCTAAGGTACTGGCAAAACTGCATACAAAAACACATTAAAAAGACAGTGCACCATGATCAAGCAGGTATCATCCCAAGGATTCAAGGTTGGTTCAACATACAGAAATCAATAAATGTAATTCACCACATAAGTAGTGCCAAGGTCTAGAATCAAATAATTATCTCAATGGATGCAGAACAAGCACTGGAAAAAGGATAGTACCCATTTATGTTTGAGATACGAGAAAAACTAGAGATAAAAGGAATTTACCTCAACATTTAAAGGTTATACATGCCAAATCTAAGTCCAACATTATAGGAATATTAAAGGAATATGAATAGGAATAGAAAAGCTCAAATTATCTGTTTGCTGACAACACAATCCTATATTTTAAACAACCAAAATCTTTACTAGGACACTTCTAGACTTCATAAATGAATTCAGCAAAGTAGCAGGGCATAATATCAGCACTCTTAAATCAAACATTTGTAGTCCAATGATGAATCTGCTGGAAATGAAATGGGAAAACTATCCCATTCACAAGAGTTCCCCTAAAATAAAATACTTGGGAATCAGTCTAAGAAAAGAGGTGAAGGACCTCTACAATGACAACTATATAACACTAAAAAAGAAATTGAAGAAGACCTTAGAGGATGGAAAGAGCTCCCATGTTCTTGGATAGACAGAACTAAAATTTTCAAAATGGCCATACTACCAAAAGTGCTATACAGATTTAACACAATCCCCATCAAAATTCCAATGAAATTCTTCACAGAACTAGAAAAAGAAGTTATGAAATTAATTTGGAAAAAAATGTAGACCCAGAATAGTCAAAGCAATCCTTAGAAAAAGCAAAACAGAAGTTATCTCAATACTGACCTCAAATTATACTATAAAGCTGTAATAACAAAAAAAAAAAAAAAAAAAAAAAAAAAAAAAAAGCATGATACTGGCACCAAAAAAGGTATGAAGACCAATGGAATAGAAGACACAGAGACAAACTAACATAAACACACTCATGTGATACTAGATGAAGATGCCCCAAATCTGTAGAGGAATGATAGTCTTTTTAACAGATGCACTAGAAAACTGGAAATCCATATGTAGAAGAATGAAATTGAATCCCTATCTCTTACCCTGCAAAAAAGTCAACTCAAAGTGGATCAAAGACCTAGGAACTAGATCAGAAACCCTCCAAATCTTAGAAGAAAATACAGGCCCAACTCTCCAACATGTCGACAGGAGACAGAAGCTGACTTCTTAACAAGAATCCTAGAGCACAAGAGACAAAATAAATAAATAGGATATCATAAATTAAAAAGTTTCTTCACAGCAAAGGAAACGAGAACCTACAGAATGGGAAGAGATCTTTCCCACCTGATCCTCAATTAGAGTATTAATATCTGGAATGTACAAAGAACTTAAGAACCTTAACATCTAAAAACCAAGTAACCCATTCAATAAATGGGCAGAGGAACTAAACAGATACTTCTCGAAAGAAGAAAAACTAATGTCAATTCATGTATTTACATGAAAAAATGTTCAACATCTCTTACAATTAGGGAAATGTATATTAAAACTACGATGAGATTTCATCTCAGTCTAGTCAGAATGGCAGTTATGAAGAAAACAACAATAAATATTGTCGAGGATTGGGGGAAGGTACACTTGTACTTGTTGGTGGGACTGAATGAGTACAACCGCTCTGGAAAGCAGTGTGGAGATTTCTCAAAAGACTAGTAATGAAACCTCCAGAGAGATAAAGGGGAGAAAAAAAAGGAGAGGAAATTTCATCAAGATGGAGAAAAGATCAGAAAAATAGATGAAGGGGATTGAGGAGGAGAAAGAAGGAATGGGAAAAGGGAAGAACAGTGGAATGAATCTGACT
Organism: Sciurus vulgaris; assembly: GCF_902686455.1. NCBI lineage: Eukaryota > Metazoa > Chordata > Mammalia > Rodentia > Sciuridae > Sciurus > Sciurus vulgaris. Next base: position 31,016,091 of record NC_136468.1, read on the forward strand.
GAACTTTCCAACATGCATTCATGCAATGTGGCATGATGGGTCTCGGCATTGGGAGTATCCACAGGACACTGATTTAAAAAGAAAATAAATAAATAAATAAGAAAAAAACCTAAAGTGTAAATGAATTGAAGAGATGGATAGGAGGACTTGAAAGAGAGGAGTGGGGCAGGGAGGGTGGAATGCTGGGGACTGAATTGGAGCAAGTTGTGCTCTGTGCTTTTGTGTTAATGTCAGGGTATATCCTGGTATGGTATATAACTAAAAAGAATAAAGAAAAAAATTATTTCTAAATATATATTGTGTGTGTCTCTTTATATGTACATTATTATATAGATGTTTATCAGTTAGATAATTATATGGAACTTAATTCCATTGGTTGTAATAAGATAGATTGATGCTCTTTCCAAGTGAAATTTATTTAAAATGTATGCTGTATGCTGTACACTCCTATCTCTTATATCCAAGTGGGGTAAAATTCTCATTAAAAAAAAAAAAAACCTTTCTTTTTTTTTCCTCACTTTGATTGTGATTCTGATCTGTAAATTACATAATTGTTTTATGTATACATCTGTAGCAATTCATATACATGGAGAGACTTTTGGCTTAAACCACCTAAGATACACTTTTCCCTTACTAAGGCATGTTATATCCATGAGTGTGATTTTCCTCCCGATATCTTATTTGAGGCTTTTCTCACTAAGTTATTTAGTAAGGTTAATGACAAGCTGATTATTTTTAAATTAATACCTTTTGAAAAAAATAATAATGTGTAAGCTTTCCTGTTTGGAAGGGAGCCTCAACATATATCTTCCCAATATATTGCCACCTTTTGGGGTAGCTTTTTGTAGAATAAGACCCATTGTTCATAGTTTCCCACTCCCTGTAAAAATTGAAGACTATCTTTTTAAATATAGGAGCCCTGTTACATGGAAGATATAGCAGTATATTTCCTGAAAGTTTTGGTTTGTAGAAAGAATATGTTTATGTAAACTTCAGGGTTTTTTTCTACTTACATATCTTTCAAAGTAACACAATAGACTCCAGAAACATAGCTGCAAACATTGGCATAACATTGAAGAACTGGGACAAGTGTGTTTTTCATTTATTTTTGCCCTCAGAAAGATTTGAGACCACCAAAGAAACCATAAAGATGTTAAGTGTGCAAAAGAAATAAAAACGAAGAATTAGTCAATTCTTAGACAAGTAACACTTTTGCATTGCTGGCTCACATTTCCTTATTATGTAAAATGCAAGATGGATTTGGTTGGCAAAGATTTTAAACCTTTTGGCTTATAAAATAGCAAAATTTTACCTGAAGCAAGTCTGTGAAATTCTCACTATGTTCTAATGTTTAATTTTCTTCTTTTTGCCATAATATAGCTTTGCTGGCAGATGGCAACATTTGGATCATATTGAATTTGGCAAATTCTCATAAGAATCTTCAAAAATTTTAATATTTGCATGTGAAAAATTTTACGTAGTTCTGCCAAAGTGGTAGAAATGAAGTCTTCTGCATTTTTTCTTGTTCTTATGCTTTGAATCACTTCAATTTCAAACAGGGTATATATGTCTAGGAAAAGAATATGAAACAATATTTAGTCACATAAATGTAATTTTAAGTATGTAAAAATTTAATCTGTCATCTTCCACATTTACAAATGTTGTTCTGAAACTAGTGGCCTGCATTTTTTTGTGTGTGAAAATAATATCAGTAGCTAAAAATCAACATATACATCAACATAGGCAATATTTCCTAAAGGTTCCTTCTGGAAGCTCGAAATGATTGTATCCAGTTTCACAGATAGTCAATCTTTGAAGTTGACTTATTCTCACAATCTCTCTGCAAATAATATACGAAAGGGAAGTCCAGTGAACTAGCTTATAGACAAGGGCTCATTAGATCTCTAGTAAATGACCCTTTTGGCAAATAGGACCAAAATAGAACTTATTCCAAGTTCAACTCTGAACAAAGTAATGTCATAGCAAGGTTTTGTTGGACTTTGTTACTTGGTTAAGCTCCTACTTGATAGTTTAGAACTAATTTATAATCTAGAGTAAGGGTCCGGATTTCTGCTGCTGCAAATGCATTACTAAAATTTCAGAGGTAACCATCTTTCTAGAATGCCTGGGGCAAGTCTGTGGACTTCATGTGATGAGTTATTTTGTGATGAGACTTAACTAACAGATGGTCTTGTTTCCCCCATAAGTGAACAGATTGGTGACTACATTAAAATTTCATCATTAATATTTTCTTGGGCATATCTCTGAATGTGACATGGCTTAGTTTTTCAGAGAAGGTCCCCAACCTAGCCAGTGACCTTTGCTGTTTTCCCACAGTTGGTGGGATCTTTAGAAAGAAAGCTAGCAGCATGCACCAAGCTGAGCTTGGCTCTGTTGCTTTGCCTCCATGGGGTTGTTCTTTCTGCTTACAAAGAGGCTAATTCCTTTATTTAGTTACTATATGCGTTGTTTTGCTTAGTTTTTGGGGGGTCCCTCCCCCCACAACATGTAGCTTCTGTTGGCCTGGACAAAAAGTGTCCATCTGTCTTACAATCATTCTTTTCTTAAAATCAATCTGAAGATTTACTAATCAAACAGCATGTTCTTATAAATTGATCAAATCGCTCACAATATTATATCACCACTTTTGTAAATTAAGCTATAGTACAAGGAGAATAATTAATCTGATCTAGGAATATGTATCCATATGGTATGGATGAGCAATGTTTTCACAGTAAAATATAATCATTCTCTTCTGTTAGGAGACACATACAATTTCTTCTTTTTTACTTCAATAGATAATTCATATTATAGGTAGTATTTTCTCTTCTGAAATAAATTTTTACAAAGGACCAATACCTGTGAGAGAATACTAATAAATAGCTGTCAGGTTCAGAAAGGAAGTTGTTACTGAAAGAAATTTTACAATGCATAGAATATTTTTAATTGCCCATATTAATAATGGACAGAATGTCTTTCTTCTGTATGGATATCTTCACTTGAATATCTTACAAACTCTATATATTCAACACATTCAAAGTAGAAATATTTGTTTTTTAAACCTATAAATACATTCCTCCCTTTCCATTTGCCACTGTAGAATGTAGTATTTCTACATAAAGAGGTGGCCTAGCCAGAAAGTTGGGCATTTATAATTTCTACTGCTTTTTGGTCCTCACACCTTAAAACCTGTAGATACTGCCTCCTTAATCCCAACAAATCTATTTTCCTTACTGCATTATTTTTACCAGCATGTGGTTTGAACCTTGTAAGTTTTACTTCATGAGCTTTCTTTTGCACTCCCTGCCTCCGTTCATGCTCTCACCTCAGTCTGTCACACAGACCTGCTTATGTCATCTCCCTTCTTACTAGTGACTTCTCTTTGTCTTCCGGATGAAACCTGGCTGAAAGACTCAGCATGACCTGAATTCCTCTTTCATTTTTCCAGCTTAGATCCTACCATATAGGTTTCCTTGCAGGAGTGCTGTTGTGTTTTGATAGGAGTGTCTCTTTATCAAAGGCATTGTACCCTCCTCACAGCCTATTTAGCTTCCCTGGCTAATGGCCCATGAGCATTTCCCAGTGCCTCTACCAGGATGAGTTACTATCTCTGGGGAGAATGACTTGTCCTTTTATTGACCTGCCTTCATTTTATTCTGTACCTACTACCTACTCTACTTTTCCTTGAAGGCTCAGTTCAAGGTGTGCTTCTCCCTGTGCCCATGACCCACCCTTCTGTAAAACCTGCACATTCTGTCCCTGGTGTCCTCACTGTCTTCTCTCTCTTTGCTGCTCCTGAAAAATTGGGAGCTCCCTGAGGATAGATGCCAGCTACTGTTCAGTGCTGTATCCCCAATTATCTGGGCCAGAGAGTGACCTGCATTGTTCAAAGCATTTGCCTTAGTAAGAGACAACACTATTATCTTGAATCTATTAGGGAAGTAGCACTGAGAATAGTTCATGGATACGGAGGATACTGATTAATAAAATTGAATATGCACATCAAAACATAGAAGTGCACTGACTAGCCTTCTAGTATTCAGCTTGAGAAACTTAAACCTGAGTCTGAATGGACTTAATAGTGGCTAGGAACCACTCTTCACCCTGTTCCACCCACTTCATAATTAAATACAATCTGCTAAGCGACATTATACAAATCCCTTTCTGTGACCCAAATTTTCCTACACAAATTGCAAATAATACATTAACATCCCATCTTACACATGCAGAACATTTTTGCAGTATGAAAAACAGTAATACATTATTAAAATCTCTGTTACAAATCACATGGAGGTTCTTGGGGAAAAAATACCTTTACATATAAGCTAGAATTCAGATGTTCTTAAAGCTATTATAATGTTCTAATTTTAAAAGTATCAGATTTATTTTTCAAAGAGACATCTTTGTGGCAAAGGTAGAATATTTTATTTAACCAAATACACAACTGTGCTTGTTTACACTTAAAAATTTTCCACCCACATTGCTTACTTTTAACTTTTGCTTATGTAAATAAGCACTAACAAAGCAATAGCTTAAAAATACTCTTTTAGAGTTAATCTAAGTAAAAGGATGTTGTAGTTAAAAAATAGTTAAATATCTACCCAGGCCACTAAATTCCATCTTTTATAAACATGATTTTTGTGGTCAAAGGACCCAGATAATACTCATTAGAATAATGTATAATCCACATCATTCTCTTTAAAAAAAAAGCCAATTCTGTCTTTGCCATGAGTTTTGTAAGCTTCCCTAGAAAAATATGCCAAGTATATTTTCCCTATTAAATTAGAATACAAATCCAATTTTATTTTCTATTTTATCCAAAGTTAGAAATAATATCAAACATTGTTTGATTGATTACCAACCTTCATGGGATATTAAAAGAAAAATTGGAGGTGAATTATTTTCTAACCCTTAAGTAGCATTTGGTTTTACAGTATGTACCAATGAACTTGCCTCAACATGTCATTTTTTTATTTCAGGGAAGAATTTTTTGTGAATAAAATAACTATCAGAAATTCATCTTAGAAAATTATGTCTACTGCCTAAGCAGACATGCAGCATTTGATTCTCGTGAAGTGTTCTGTAGCAATTCTGAATTGCTACAATGTCTGAAACAGGCAGAGACAATGAAGATAGGATAAGAAAAATGAACCTGAAAAACAAGTGGGAAACAAAGTATCAGAAGTTGTTTAATGATTAAAAAAAATCTTAAAAATAAAGTGTAGCTCTGAAAATAATAAAATCTTCATTGATAACATCTTTCGCTTTTGCCTCAAGTTCCCCTTTTTAGAGTTATCTGAGACACAAAAATTAGGTTGTCAATGAACAATCTTAGATACACACATTTAAAATAAGTCCTTGTGTTGCTTTTATCAACTGTTACAGTCCTGATATGCAGGTATTCACTGAGGTCATAAAATCTTTATGAAACACTATACATTTGCTAAAATCACTGATGTTATATTTGTCAAATGTAATGTCCTATTTTAAAATATAATAGTCTTTAGAGTCAGATAGTCACTTCTAATAAATACCTTTTCTGCCTTGAATCGTTTGCAGTACCCATAAAATCCATAAGTCTGAAAGCATGAACGTTTTGCATATTTTTGTGTTTAGCAATGGTAGCCTAATCTGGAAATATTGTACATCCACACTGTGAAATTGTCCAGTGTGGCAGTATTTAATAGGAACAGTTTCTAGCCTAAGTAAAACACTGTCAAGAACATCCAAATGTTGTGGCCCTGTCCATAGTCATTGAAGCATGAGTCAGAATAAAGTGTATGTTGTCATTCCTTAATTTATTCATTCAACAAATAATTATTGAATTCTCTTCTGTTGAAATGATAACTAAAGTCAGACATGACTAGTAGATGGTGCTTGGTCATCTAAACGGGGAAAGAGCCACTGACAACTATGTGCCAGCAATAGATGATTACAATTGAGTAACTGCTTTGAAGAAAGAATATTTTCCTAAGCAAAGACATAACAAAGTTACTTCTTTAGAGTCTCATCCAGTGGTGCAGGTGTAAACAGGGAAGTCTTTCTGAGAAAGCAACTCTGGAGCTGTGAACAGAAAGACAAACAGTAGTTACCCAGCCTTTGGCAAGTGGTGCTGGAAAAGTGGACGTGAGCTCTGCTTGTATGGAGCAGGAAGGCATAAATGCTCTAGAGCAGGAGGCTTCTGGAGGAGGGTGGCTTGCAGGTAGAGGAGGCTTGATAGTAGGAGCACATCAACCTTCAGAACCATGTTGAGGATATTCATTTCCTCAGATCATCTTGTTTCCTTTTATTTTTTCCTCTACCTTTCCCCATGGTATAATATCAGCACACTTAAGAGTTTTGCTTATTCATAGGCATAGACTTTCTTAGACCTTCTCAGAGCTGTAAATTTTTTATTGAGGATGAAAAAGGGAACTATTCCCACATCCTGATGTTCATTGAGAGAAAGTCCTTCATAAATACGGTTCACATTTTTTAAAAAATGGAAAAAAAAAAAAACTGAAAAACCAAACAGCAGCTCTTTCACCCTCGTTGTACAAGGCTAGTTAATTTTTGAGGACTGGTTATTCCATTTTGTAGCTGGATAAAGCATATCTTGGACGTTCTAATCTTTTGATGTTACCCTATTCCTCTTTTTCTGTATTTCTTTTCCTTGGATCATCATTTGGTGGTCAGACCATCCTTAGCTGCTTTCCTGGGTTGTACCCAGTCTGCACTGTCTGCCTGGGACTTCCAGCACTCTGTTCTGTTCTGGGTATACCACCACATCACAACTGTTGAGTTGACTTTTTGGTTTCTCTCTGATCATTGTAATTGGCTCAGACCTATACAATTCTTCACCTTTTGTCATTGTCTCCACCTTGTTAATATAATGCTGCTTCTTTTTTTTTTTTTTTTTTTTTTTTTTGGTAACCATGGTAGCCCAGAGGCAGGATGAAAAAAGAAAAAAAAAAAAAAAAGGAGTCACCTTCTCTGCCTATAGTGACCAAAACAAGGAGAAACACCTGCATCTTGAATCTCAAGAGAGCTAAATGTATCTCTTGACTTTCCACTGATAAATTGATGTAGGAATATCTTTGTTTGAGCTGCTATAACAAAATAACCCTGGATCCAGAGCTGATAAACAACTGACATTTTTTCTCACTGTTCTGGAGGCTGGGAATTCCAAGATCACAGGCGTCTTTGAATTCACACTTGGTGAGACCCACTTCCTGGTTCTTAGAGTGCACCTTCTCACTGTGTCCTTACATGGTTAAGTGTCAGGGGTCTCTCTGGAACCTCCTTACATGGTAGAAGGGTCAGGGGTCTGTCTGGAGCCTCTTTTATAAGGGCTCTAATCCCATTGAGGAGGTCTCCAGCCTCATGACATAATCAACTCCCAAAGACCCTACCTTCTAATCCCAGCTCCTATGGGGTTAGGATTTCAATGTATGAATTTTAGGGGGTCATCAACATTCAGGCCATATCAGGCCTGTGCTCAGGTGAATTGAAAACAGGGTGATCCTCAAAAATATTTAACTAATGTACCTAAATTAACTGAGCTTTTGAACAGGGAGACCAGGATTCAAACCCAGATCTCTTAGATTCCTAAGTTCATGGTCTCCCTATATTTCTCTGTCTTTTCTACTAAACATACAGTAGGTATCTTTGTTTGTTTGTTTGTTTGGTCTGGAGCACACTGGTGGTGGGAGTGTAACTGTAATTGCTAGAGAAATCATCAATGTAGAAAGGTGATGTATTACACTTCTGCCTTAATATGAAGGCCATTGTGTGCTTTTCTCCATGCTACAGTATTTGTTTACAGTTCATGGTCTCCTTTTACCACAGGTTGGAGTCTTTAGAAGCCAGGTCTATTTTCCTTCATCTTTATGTTTTCATCCTTCTTACCCATCATGGGCATATAATATATTCTTATTAAATATGCTTCCAGAATTTGCATAAATGAGAACAAGAATTTCAAAAAGAACTTTTATTTAAATGGGCCTTCAAGTAGCATGTAGATAGGTAAAAGTTGGAAAAACATACATCACAGCAGTGATTTCCACCACATTAAAATCTGATCAGAGCTCCCAGTTATCGATGAATGTCTAAAAACTGTTCCAGAAAAATCAATTTAAATGTCCTTAAGCTTTAAAAGCATGTCTTTGTACTATTTGTGTTACAAGGTATCTCAAAAGCTTTAGTTGTTACTGACCATCAGAAATCCATCACAGGTAGGGATTTTTTTCCTGGGTAACAGGCCTGTTTGGGCTTCACGGGAAGCAGAAGCAGTGAGATGCGGAGATACAAGCAGCCTCTCTAGTTTACCAGACTTCTCCCAAGGCTGCTTATGTCATTTCAGATCATGTCCCACTGAGCAAAGCTGATTCTTGCACTGGGCCCTCTCAGAGCGGATGTGGGCCCTCTCTGTGTGTTGGGTATCTGCTTGCCTCAGTTCCATATCTGTGCTCTTGCTGAACACCTGGTACTTTTGATCTCCCTCTCACAACCCCCTTAGAAATGGAAATAGTCTCAGGAGATTCCACCTTCTCTGACATCCGGGATACTTGTGGTATGCTGAAACTTCTGTTGCTTCCATGCTACTTTGGTGCAATTGCAGTTCTCTTTATTTCAACTAAAGAAATTATCTTTTAAGAAAGAAAGAAAAGGTTGTTTTATCTGCAGAGAGGCCTCAGGAGGACTGTTCTAAGGGGGAATGTGGTAAACCCATGCACACAGTTCAGCCTTCCTCAAAGATGTGACCAAGAGTCTTTTATCCACGGAGCCTCTGGGATAGCTGAGGATCATGTGCTCGTTCTCAGCGTAAGCCACTGAGAATCGGATGCACTGATGTTATAGTATTTGGCACATCCAAGATCTTCAAATGAAGGAAATATAAAGCAAATCATTTTCATACCCTAATATGACTGGCCCCAAAGAAATAAGCCCCCTTAAAATGCTATCAGATTAAACATTAATTGTTGGTGGATGTCCAACAAAATAAGTACCTGTGATTGAGGGGACACTGCAACTTACTAGTAGTAATATGCCATGCTGATTACTTAGGGACAATTATAACCATATAGTTTGGAACTTTAAATATTTTCAGTTTTTATGGTATTTGTTCTATAAAGAATGTTGTATTCTATTACATTTGAAATGGTTTTTTATAGTTTCCAGTTGGATCTAATATGTCTTTTATTTTGGTGTAAAAAGTAGGAGTCAATAAGCTGATATTCTCAAATGTCAAAGTTGAGGATATGGGAATAACATGATCACAACATATTGGTATATTTCTCTAGATGACTATTGGATATGCAGTGTAGTTGTGCTTGTTTCTATATTATTATGTTTTATTTAAGCCTCATTCTGAGAATTTGTATCTGGAGAACACACTTTATGCTATAAAGTTAACTTTCATGTATCATCTCTTTAACATATCTTCCTGTATTTAAGCTCTTAACAATCTTGGATCTCATATTATAAAAAGTTTCAGTTTTTTGGTAATGCCTTGGCCATGTAAAATTGTAATGCAAGATGTCTTTTTAAAGATGCTTCAGGTTAATATTTCTGAACTACCCTACTAGAAGCAAGAGAAAAGAAAGTGCTTTTGAGAGATTATGTCTTCCATCTTTTCTGAGACCTGGCTTTGTGATCACGTGCTTGCTGCACTTCCTTTGAAGAAAATGATATGAGTATTACATGATTTCTCTGCTCTGGATATGGAGGCTTAATGGCATGAATACTTCATAAAAGAAACACAGACATTAGAAGACAATTTTATCCTATTATTCTTGAGGCTTTAGCAATCTTTAGAGCAACAAAACGGAAGCTATCTCTTTGAAAGGAAAAGGGAATGTCTAGGAGACAATAAGGGACAGGAGGAAGGTGAGGCCCAGAGGATTTTTCTCCTATTTTGAAAGTTATTTTCCACTCTGAGCCCTTCCCCAATACTTTCGTGCCAAAGTGTGAGATGTTTTATCTCAGAGTGTGTGATTTCATCCCAGGAATTCTTATTTCCTTGTCCTGTTTGAAGAAAGGAATAACTTTGTATTGTCTTTCCATCAAAATAAAGAAGTTTTAATCTATGTTTTTGAAAAATCCTCCCAAAAGCCAAGACAGATAAAATTTAGTTATTTTAAAGGATATTTTCTAGTTTTTATATCAGAATTTATATTATTTTGACATTTTATATTGTAAATTGTTTCTGAAAAGCTGTTTGAAGATTGGGTGCACATTTGTATTGAGACTAGAAGTAATCCTTCTTGTAGTTCTCCTCACCTATTCCAAGTTGGTCTTTCTTTTAACCCTCCTTTTTCCCCTCCTGTTTCACCTCCTCCTTCTTTCCCTTTTTCTTTCTCTTCCCTTTTCTCTCCCTTGCCATATTTTGCTATTAGTAAATGTGTCTCTTTCTCTCTTCATAATTTCTAATTTTGTTTGGATTTTAATATTGACATTTGATGAAACTGAAATTTTAATTTTCATAACTATCAGTTTTTCCATGTAAGCATCATTTTGCACAGACTGTAGAGCTGAAGTAATGCTGCTGTGGATGCTAACGGGAGTAATAACCTTCTGCATATACTGTCTAAATGAAAGGTGCTATGATCTTAATGATGTTAGCATGACTCATTTTCATTTTCACTTCACTGATAATACGAGGAAAGTATTAAGTTATGATAAAGTGCTTGCCCAGGGCCCTTTTGCATGGGGAGTTGGTATCTGACCCCAGAAACTCTCTGACTTCTGTCCTGCTCAGTGTCACTGTCACTGAATGCTATTCTAGGTAAGAAAGTTTTCTTATTACATAGCTGAACTTTTCATGAACTGACCTGTTTTCTTAGAAAACCTTTTGTAATTAAGAGTTTTTTAAAACCTTAGTCTGCTTAAGAATTCTTCATCTTTTGTTCTTTTCAATATTTATGTAAAAACAGTTGAATATGTACAAGGGTATCTGTTGTAGCATTGCTTGTAATATTGTTTGGAAACAACCACAAGGTCCATCATCAGAAACGTGGTTAAATAAATCATGATATACAGTCTTAAGAATAATCACATGACTCCATGTCCTAGATAACGAAGAGCAATATATAGTACATTTAAATGTGTTATAGAACAGCTTGAATACTCCACTTATCTTTAGATGAAGAATAAATGTGCATCTAGGTACATATCCAGGCATATAAGAACATGCATAGACCTAACCTTGTAGGAGTTCTCACCAGGGAACATGTCAGTGAGTACCCTTTGTAAGTTCATTCATTTCCTTTGCTTCTACTGCCATTTTCATGTTACTCACTCTTGAATCTGTGTCTTCATTTGCAGAAGTCCATTGAAATCAGAAAGTTGAATTTCCCTACATGAGTTCCTTCACCTCTTACAGCTATCAAAACTGTTATTCCATGATTATCTGCTTTTACTCAGAGTTTTCCATGAAACTGTCTTAACTGCTCATTATTACTCAGAGGTGCTGTTTTCACAAGCATTTGTACTATCTGAGGAAGAGCAGTAGAGCTGAGGAAGGGGACCAGGGAGAGAGAAGGAGGAAAGGGGAAATACTGGGGAATGATGTTGGCCAAATGATATTGTGTACATGTACAAATAAGGAACAACAAATTCCACCATTATATACAACTACCCAGCAACAATGAAATTATGTGAAAAAATATAAAAACACGTGTATTTAACATTATACAAGAGCATTGTGCTTAACATTTTTGAACACTTCAAGTGTTATTTAATTTCTATTTATATAATTAATAGATATAGTAATTCTTTTATGCCCAATTTTTAGTGGTTAATATTTTTTAATTAAAAAGAGATAACCCTCTTGTATTAGTGTAATTATTATATTTAGATGGCATGTTTTGCAAATCCTAACAATGTACTTGTTTTACAGGCACACATTTCCAGTATTCAGAATGGCTTTATTCATGGCCATTATGAGCAGGACACTGACTAATAAAAAGTACCAACAGATATAGGCAAGGGATTCAGGATTTGTTAATGTTTAAGTAAAGGAAACCTGCATTAACAGTCACTGCAGAGAACAGGGGCACTGTTTATGTAAATAGTTGCAAAGGGCATTGCTCAATACCCTTGATGATACCATCAGGTTTTTTTCAACTCATTTTTCTGATCAGTATCTCACAAGTATCTTTATTCCCTCTTGGATCCTCTTAAGGAACTCAGGAAGAGTACCCATCTTCCTTCTTACCAAATATGCATCCTTGAAAATAACACATTCATTACTGTTTTTCATGAATTGAGTGAATTCAAATTCGTTCCTCTAATGAATCCCCCACAGGACTGCAGGAGACCTCAGACCTACTTGAAATCTAGTACAGGAAACTTTTGGCAGTACTTACTATTTCCCAAGAGAATATTTAAACCAGTGCTATATATATCTGGTGTTTGCATATTTGGGTCATGAACCAAAAACTTCATTTATACTAATATTCTTGGATGAATATCATTTTAATCTTAAAATATCTAACTTATAAAAAGGATAATTTGCCTATAGTTGGATTATTTGTTTAAAATTATAGCATGAAAAGTCTTAAGAATTATCATTTATACATTGATAATTGGATTTTTAATATCTGTTATGAAGTAGCAATGCATTTGGAATTATATGTCATTGTTCATTATTTAAATAATTCACTCTTTGTTTTAAAGACATTTGATGAAAAAACATTTTTTAAAAAGCATACATTAGTTTGGAAATTTAAAAAATCATTTAAAAAATTAGGTATAACTTTCTTACACAGCAGTAGTCAGATTACATAAAAGAAATAGATTCCTTGGGACTTCAAAATATAAAATGTCATGAAATGATTTAATAAGGAATGTGTGGAAACTGTATAGAAGAATTAAAAAGGGTAAGACCTCATCAACCAATATTTTGAGAGATTTTAACAGGTATTTCCTTTTTCCTAAATAGAAATAAAAGTTGAAAATATCTGTTTCCAATTTTTTTCTATATCATAACATATAAAGCAGTATAGCATATAAGTCATGAGATAGATCTGTAGGACATAAATTTCAAAACCAAATCAGAGTTCTTATATAATTTTATAAATATGTTTGACTTTTTAACCAAATGAGATTGGATCAAATAAAAAATTAAAACTATCACTTTATAACATGATTAAGTTTCAGACAGCTTGAAAATTTAAATAGAATATTTCAAAAGAAATATGGGTTACTATTCATAGTTTCTGGTTAAGGAGAGACATTCTTAATAGGATGTCAAAATCAGACTTTTATAAATCAAATTGATTATTTTGACCACCTAATATTTTTAAACTATACATTTAAAAAAATCAAAAATAGGAGTGAAGTAAAAGACAGTAGATGAGATAACTTTTTTTTTTATAGATACCTTATTTAATTCTGTAGTACTGATCATAGATCAGGAATACTAAGGTAGATTGAACCTGCTTTTATATGTAGCTTCTCTAATCATGAATGTATTATATATTTATATTATTAATTTTGAGTTAAGGAATTTGAATTGCTTGCTAGTAGTTTTTGATAATTCTTCAGGTCCCAGTTATAAATCTTGTTCTGTAGCTACTAGGAGACCATGTGAGGTATTCTGCCATTAAGAGTGAAGCACAGGGATGGGAGGGGTTGTATATTTCAGTATGTAATAATGAAATTTGTATTATCTGTCATATCTTATAAATTCCAAGACAATAGGGACTTTGGTTGTTGACACTAGGTTATTGTCCTCCACATACAAGCACCCAGATTTTTTTGAATTAATAAATGGTAAATATTAAGTTTTGTATTCTTTTGTTCCTTAAGCTTCAGATCATGCATGATTTACATCACCTTTGTAACCACCATTATAAATGGCAGTAGATTATTTCATCATCTGCCCATAATTTACACAATCATTTTTCTCATAGTAGAAATTGTTTGCTTATTTTCTTCCTGTTATACATATATTATAGTGATTATGTTTGTGCTTATACTCTTTTCAGTACTTATAATTATTTGGTTTGGATAAATTCCTAGAAATAGCCTTACTGGATGAAAAGACAAGAACGTGTATTTTTTGCTCCTGATACAAATTTCCAGTATGCTTTATTCAATAAGAAATTCATAATTAATGTCAGTTATTTCAGTTGGTATATGAACTACTCTGTGTTTTCATAGGCAAGAAGTCCTGCTGTCTTTGCAAAGGTGCTTTGTAGATATTTTATTCATTTGAAGATTTACATTGGAAGTCTGAATCCTCATAAATAATACATTCACACAAGTAGAGAAAGGCAATGTATTTTGAGTCAAGCAATTTACAGCAGGGGTAATGCATTCTTTCATCACTTAATACTGAGAAAATAGTAGGAAAATAATAACCGGTATTAATTTCTGAAAGTATTTAAACATGCCAATGAGGTAGGAAGCAAGGAAATATCTCAGTGAGTAGTAAAAATAGGCCTATTATCTTTTGTCCTCTTTCCTTTTGAGGTGGGGATGGAAGGGCTTGGGTTTTAATTAATTAATTTGAGAATTCCTAAGTATTTTCTAACTGCACATACTTTTAAGCTTAGTTTTCATAGGAGAAATTATCAAATTTTTGCTTCTATCTGCTGAGTACCACCATATTCATATTCATGCACCCCTTTAAAATTGCACATTTTGTTAAAAGTCAGTGAGGCCCAGTTCCCTGGCCTGTTATAATCAGGACCTTTGGGTATCCTCACCTCAGCTTCTCCCTGTCTGCAAACACCTTATTTTTGCCTCTCTCATCTGACAGGAGGGCCACTAGCCCTCCCTGCCCAGGACTCAGCAGCCCAGGCCTTCCTAAGTCAGTCAGTGAATTCTCACAGATTACCTACCGGACCCCTAATATTTTTATGGATTACCTATCAGGCCATGCCTTGATTAATATACTGGTTTGGATAATGGATATCTCAGATTCATTTCCAGGGTCTAGATCACCTTCTTATAGATTTCAACTAACTCTTTGTTTTCTGGTGAATACTTACTTATCCTAAAATGTATTGATTTGGTACTTAGTCTGATTTCTCCAAGTATGTCTGTCCCTCATCTCCATTCCTAGGATAGTGTTATTTCTCTAATTTTACACACATCTAGTGGTTGAAAATAATCACTTTGTTAGGATCATAAACAGCCCTCAAACGTGTTTGTGTTTGTTTGCACAGCACCTTGTTGATGAGTGGTGGGACACATTCTGAGAAATCTGTTAAGTAGTTTCACTGTGAACATTATAGAATATACTTACACAAACCTAGATGGCATAGCCTGTATACCTCAGCTATTTGGGACCAGCATCCTATATGTCTTCTCTTGTTGACTGAAAAGTTATGCAGCCCATGACTGCATGTATGCACACACATAAATATATGTCTTCTCTGTGTATCATATTTGTAATGTTATATGATGTACTTATGAGATATAGTATAGATACTGTTCATGTATCATATAGAACATACATCTATGACATATGTATGATTTTTATATGCACAATCTGTTTATTCTGATTAATTTAGGTGTATGTCAAAGTTTTTTCTAACCTATTAAAGACCATCTACCAAACATCTGCAGCAGTGATCACACTTAGAGGTAAAATATTAAAAAATATTTCCTTTCAGCAGAATGACTAATATAAAATTCAGGATCCTAGCTACTTCAGAGTAGTGGAGGGGAAGTAGGAGAGGAAAATGTGACCAAAACCGGACATAATGGTCTGGTACATTCCCCATCATTCCCCATCATAACTTGAGTGGTGAGGTTGTTGTATTTATTATTATTTTAACTATATCTTATTTTATAGGCACTTTTAAAGCATAATATCATTTTCAATAAAATATTTTTAATGAGTAAATGGGCATTGTGCTATAGTGGTAGATTGTGGAATAGTTTTTTTAAAGTTGCTTGTTTGTGAAGGATTAAAGGTAAAAGGTTATTGTCTAGAAGTTCATGGGATCATGAGCCAGCCTAGACTTTTGTAAGTGCATTATTAGTCTTATGCTGTTTAGCAAGCATGAATTAGCCACACATTTCCTTTCATGTAGAACAGCAGGAGAACGAGGTTAAAAGAAAACTCATAAGGTCCCTCGTGATGTAGTTAACAGGGTCAATCAATATTTTTATCTTTGGAGAATTGCATAGTAGAGTATGTTGGGAATTTCAAACAATCATAGAAAGCAATATACATACTTAGAAAGGTTTTTGAAATTAAAGGAGAAAAAATCAATTTCATATATAAGTTTTATAAAGAGAATTTTTTTTTTTTTTTTTTTTTTTTAAGATTAGCAAATTCTGTGGAAGACATGTGGGTACCTACCCACAAGACTATCAGGAACCTTTGATTCCAATTATAGGAAATTGTCTCCAAGGGTAACCATGCAATAAAGAATGACAAATGAAGCAGGGGTGTTATGGGACCATCCTCCAGAGCTGATTGTACTTAAGGTTTAAGTTTCAACACAATAAAGAGATTTTTTTTTCTGTGTCTTTATTTTGGTTCTGAGTCTGTATTTGTTTTTATTCCTATTTTACCTCTGCTCTATCTCAGACCACCTTAATTCAATGAAATGGCAAAAAAGGTTTTTGGCTAACCCCTTTCTAGAAGTCTAAAATGGAAATTAAACTGCTGCCTCATCCTAACTGAATGTCTCTCTTCCCTCTGGCATTTGATTTTGGTTTCAACAGACTGCATATAGAAGCTAATTTCTTCAGTCCTTGAAATGGCTTCTCCTTTACACATATGAGAGCATTACAAATGTTATTATAGGAGACAAACACATAATCACAATAATTCAATTTTTATTATGCCTGATGGTCTCAGTTTTCTAGATTCCACAAACTTTCCAAATAAGGTTCATAAAATAAAATATAGAGAGCTCCACGAAAGTGATAAATCATTTCATTTTTAAAAAACAACATAAGAAAACTGACATTATTATTTGGTGTTTTATTTTTAACATAAATCTTTATTTTGTTCAGTCTCTGATTTCTTGTTCCTCTTCTGTGTTGTTTTGCTTAATGGCATTTTCTTTGTGCTCTGCCAAGTCACATTGCCTGTGATCTCTCAGAATTATGAGAAATATTGATAAGATTTTTTTTAATATCAAGCATGTGCCAGTCAGGTTTGTCAATAAGCTAGAATGAATTGGTGTGTGGTAAAGACAAGATGCTATTAATTAAAAGATAAGCCAAGAAAACATGTTATTTTGTTATGATGATTTGGAAAGCCAGATGTCGACAGACTTTTTCCATTCCTAAGAGAATGTATTGGGAAATTAACTGAAAACCACTCATGTTTGTTATGACTCATATTTCTTTCTTTTTGACAAGAACTATAAAAAGGCATATAAAGTAATAGACTTTAGATAATTACCCCACTTTTAAAAATACAATGTTTAGTGAAGATTTCCCAAAAGTAGGTGAAGCAAAGTCTTCAGTGTGTAAGAATCATTTTCTGAACAACCACCTTTTATGTGAAACACCGTTAGCAATTTTCCCCAGACATCTATAAAAAGGGGGTTATAATTTACATTTGAATTAATAAAATGATAGATTTCCCTAGTTACATCTATAACGCTTTACTTTCACCTAAATCCTTATGAGCACACCATGATTTTTTAGTTAAACATGCTAATTTTTTAAATAGCTGAAATAACCGTTACATGCTCTAAAGCTTATTGTCCATTTCCTTCTTGACGGTACCATCTGTCAGAAAAAAAGCAAAGATAGAAAAACCTCACTGAGCCGCAAAAGATTCTCTGTTGCTTAGTGTGCCTTTTATGGAGGCACATCAATGTGGGAAAAATGAATGCTGCACTTTAAAGAACATCTCTTTTACTTCATTGCAGATGGGGAACTCAAGGAGATTTTACCACTACCCATCCTCGGCCTGTGGTCAAAGTAAAACTCTTCACAGAAAGCACTGGGGTCCTGGCCCTTGAAGATAAGGAACTGGGCAGGGTGAGTGGTGGTCAGCCCTTGTGTGCAGGGCGGCGCAATGTTAACTTTTTTTTTATTCTGAGGTAAGGTGGACCAATAAGCAGTGTGTGAAGTTTTTGTTTATAAATTACATAAATCATATATTTGTAATTTTCTGCAATTCTGTTTCATAGTTCTAAGCGATTAAGCATAGTGGTCTATGACTCATGAAGTATTGAGAGATGCTTTGTGTGCATAATGGGGACATATAAGCTCACAATCACCCACTCAGTCATTCTCACACATGCGCCTTGGCCACTAAAGGTGAATGGCACTGGCCAACTTGTCTTTCCTGATGAAAGATAATTCCTAGGTGGCACATGTCTGCTCATGGATTAAAAGGATTATCTTTACATGTGACATTGTCTGCTCTTTATGTTCATTGTGATTAGTGTAATTACAGAGGCCTCTGAAGGACATTTTTTCCTCTTACCTCTTCTCTTTTCCTTACGGGAAGGTCTTCCTAAATACCTATTGACATGAGCAATTTTTTTCCTATAATTACTTCTTTAGATCTAGAATATATTTACCAAACTCTGTGTACCCCGACTCTACTCAGTATCTGCTGGCGTTAAATACTACTTTTAGGTGGATGCATGATCTTAGCATCTCTCTGTGTGAAAGGTGATCTGCCATCTTTTTACAAAGTAGATGTGTTCCAAGGAGTGGGCTGTCAAGCTGCTGTCTGCAGTATGAATCTGTCTTACCCAGATCTGAAGACTGTATTTATAGATAATTTCCAGAGAACAAATCCTCCTGAAATCCTAATTGAAAATTTCTGGTTGTGCTAAATAGTTTTCACAGTGGCAGATGTTGAAGGATACTGGAAGCATTCCTAGTATCAGAAAACTATCCTTGAAGTCAGGATTTCTATTCATCTCAATTTCTTTTCTTCTCCTACTTACATTACACTCTTGGAGTTTTCCACTTTCAGTGTCAGATTTCCTCTTCCACTTCCTTGATATTCGTATTTGTTCATGCCTAAGAGTTATGCTGTACTGTTCAGTCACTGATACACTGACACATTCATAGAATGAGTCTTTCAGTAAGGCATGTATGTAGCATAATTTAACAGAGAAGCATCAGAGGCTATATATCTTCCCTCTGGATTAGCGAATCAGCTTTTCATTTAAACTATTATTATATTAATTCACCTTGTTTCCTTATTGTGGCTTTTTTTTCAATATTTCATCAGAGCCAGCTTAAATCTTATGCTATAAGTAATTCTTAAGATACTATACCCAATCACTCTTTAAATTGGATGTCTAAGTGTATCCAATGTGTATTTTCTACACAATTGCATATATAAAAAAGGTATTATGTTCTCTTAACATCCCTAACCACTAGTCCATAGTTACCAGTAGTTTCCTCTAACCCCATCTACCTATCAAGATAAAAATGTCTCTAGACATTGCTAGATGGTCTCTGGGGTAGGGGGTATATGCAGAGTCACCCTTGTTTGAGAACCACTGATCTGTACTAATGACCTCAGTAGGCTCTAAGGTTAAAACTACCATTCATGCATCAGTGATTTCAAAGTTATTTTTCTTCCCTGGATTTTCAGATTTTTGTAGAATTAACCTGAATACTAGGTATTTTCAATTGTATATGACATAGAACTTGTGACTCATACTCCTGTCAAGTCTTCCATACAGGCTATCAAACCAGTGACCTAGATGTCCTATTGTTTCTCCTTTCACCATAATACTCATCCTGTTCCAAATTCTGTATGCATTTCTGAAATTTTCCTGAATCCGTCCTCATCTCAGTCTCTACCCACCTAATTCAGGGCATCATCATTTCTCACATGTTTTGATTGCCTACTTTGGCTTTCCCATTTGCCATCTTGTCACCTCTTATCCAGTCTTTACAGCCATTGTGATTTATTTAAAATTCAAAACAAATAATGTCATTATGTTCTTAAAATTATCCAGTGTCTTCCCTTTCATTTGAAATAAAAAGAAAACTTCTCATCTTAGTGTAGCAGGCCCAGTAGGGTTTCTTAGGGCGTGACCCTGGACCAGCAGGACCAGCAGCGACAAGGGAGTTGCTGGAAATGCAGATTCTCAGGCCCCCCTCTAGCTCTGCTCAACTGGAAACTCTGGGGGGCAGGACTGCAGTGTATTTTAACTGGCACTTTTGGTAGTTTTGACACATCTAAGTCCAAAGAATCCCTGCCCTACAGGGCTGACCTCTATCTCCAAGTTCATCTTGTGTTATAAGCCCCTCTCTTACTATCATCCTTCCCTCACACTGGCTTTCTTTCTGTTCCTCAAACATCTCTGATTCATTCCTGCTTTAGATTTTGGAGCTCCAGATGTGTTATTGTCTGAGCACATGAGTACATGCACAATTAGAAGAAATGAGTGATCATCTCTGGAGGTTAGAGCTGTTGGCAATGTGTCCTATATATTTACCTAGTTTTATGATTAGAAACAAGAACAACTTGTTTTAATTTGAAGGAAAAAAACCTTATATGATCTGAACTATCTCATCTAAAATTTTATTAATATATGCCTAGGAACTTAGTTTTTTTTTTTTTTGTCTTGCTTTGTTTTATTTTTATTTTTAATCTGTTCTATTTAATTATACATTATAGTAGAATGCATTTTGAAAAATCATACAAAGATTATTGTTTCTCATTTTTTCTGATTGTACATGTTATAGGATCACATCAGTCATGTAGTCATACATGTACATGAGGTAATAATGTCTGTTTCACTCTACTATCCTTCCTACCCTCATGCTCCTTCCCCTCCCTTCACTCCCCTCTACCTATTCTAAAGTAACTCAGTTCTTCCCTAGAGCCTCCCCACTTATGAATTAGCATCCGCATATCAGAGAAAACATTCAGGCTTTGTTTTTTTGGGATTGACTTATTTCGCTTAGCATGACATTCTCGAACTCTTCTTTAAAGCTGAGTAATATTCTATTGTGTGTGTGTTTGTGTGTGTGTGTATCACATTTTCTTTATCCATTCATTATTGAAAGACACCTAGGTTGGTTCCATGGTCTAGCTATTGTGAGTTGAGCTGCTATAAAGATTGATGTGGCTTCATCATTGTAGTTTGCTGATTAAGTCCTTTGGATATAAACTGAGGAATGGGATAGCTGGGCCAATGATGGTTCCATTACAAGTTTTCTGAGGAATCTCCATACTGCTTTCCATAGTGGGTGCACCAATTTTCATTCCCACCAACAATGTATGAGTGCATCTTTTACCCCACATCCTTGCCAACAATTATTGTTGCTTGTATTCTTGATAATTGCCATTCTGATTGGAGTGTGATGAAATCTTAGAGTAGTTTTGAGTTGCATTTCTTTGTTAGAGATGTTGAAATTTTTTTCATATATTTGTTGATCTATTGTATTTCTTCTTCTTTGAAGTGTCTATTCAGTTCCTTAACCCATTTATTGATTGGGTTCTTTATATATCATAAAGACTAATGCTTAATCTGAGGGTGCAAGTGAATAGCCAAAGCAATCCTTAGCAAAAAAAATAAAGCAGGAGGCATCATAATACACGACCTCAAACTATAACAGAGCTATAGTAATGAAAACAGCATGGTATTGGCACCAAAACAAATATGTAGATCAGTCATACAGAATAGAAGACACAGAGACAAACCCACATAAATACAGTTATCTCATACTAGACAAAGGCGCCAAAAACATTCTCTGGAGAAAAGATAGCCTAGACAACTAATGGTGCTGGGCAAAATGGAACATCACATGTAACAAAATGGAATTAAACCTTTATCTCTCACCCTTCACAAAACTCAACTCAGAGTGGATCAAAGACTTAGGTACTAGAGACCCTGCACCTACTAAAAGAAAGAGTAGGCCCAAATCTTCAAATGTCAGCCTAGGATCTGACTTCCTTAACAAGACCCCAAAAGCATAAGAAGTAAAATCAATAATCAATAAATGGGATGGATTCAAACTCAAAAGCTTCTTCTCGGCAGGAGAAACAGTCAATAATATGAAAGGAGAACCTACAGATTGGGAGAAAATCTTTACCTCATGTACCTCAGATAAAGCATTAATCTCTAGGAACTTGGGGGTTTTACATGAAACTATTTTTTTTTAAATTTTGTACAACATTTGAATTTCAAAGACAAGTGACAAAGCACTTAGACAGGTTTATACCACAAGGTACCACCACATATCTACTAAAATTGGTACAATACAGAGAACCTTATGATAACAATTGCTGGTATGGTTCCAGAACTGAAATTCATTTACTGCTTGTGGAAATGAAAAATTCTTTAGCCAGTTTGGAGAACAGCTTTCCAGTTTCTTATTAAGTTAACTATATACTTATTGTACAACCAGAAATTCATCTCCTAGGGACTTACCCAAGGGCTTATGAATTTTATGTTCATACAGAAATCTCATTAAATGTTTATAACAGCTTTATTCATAAATGCTGCAAACTGGAAGCAACCTAGATCTTCTTGACAGGAGAATGGATGAGCTATGGCACACAATTAAATACTATTCAGTGATAGAAAGAAACAAGCCATTGATTCATGCAATGATATACATGAAACTTAAATGGAAAGGAATCAGACACAAAAGACTACATAGTGTATGATTCCACCCATTCTACCAAAAGAGAAACTATACATGGAAAACATGAGTGTTTGCCAGCAATTTTCCAAGTGAAGAATGGCTGACTGAAAAGGGGTACATAGAGCACTTTTAAAGTGAAGGACCTACAATGTATGGTACTGTAGTTTAGATGTATCAGTGTATGTTTTACCCATACACCTTTGCATCATGTACTTAGATGCATGCAAACAACCTTGTGCACACTCATGTACTGTTTCAGTTAGCTTTTTTGTGCTGGGACTGGAAGACCCAACCAGAACAATGTTAGAGAAGGAAACGTTTATTTAAGGGCTTACAGTTTCAGAGGTCTTAGTTCATAGAAGGCCAGCTCCATTCCTTGGGGCTGGAGGTGAGGCAGAACATCATGGAGGAAGAGTGTGGCAGAGGGAAGCAGCTCACATGGTGATCAGGAAGCAGAGAGAGAGACTCCACTCTCCAGATGCAAAATATAAACCCCATAGCCATGACCCCAATGAATCACTTCCTCCAGCCACACCCCACCTGTTCCAGTTGCCACTCAGTTAATCCCACTAGGGATTGTTTGACATTAAGGCTATAACCCAATCATTTATCCTCCAAACCTTCTTGCATTGTCTCACAGGTGAGCTTTTGCGGGGGACAATGTATATGCAAACTATAACACATACACACACACATGGACCAGTGTTACCAAGGAAATCCTACTTGGCATATTGACTGAGGCAAATGAAAATACCTTTATTGCAAAGATAGGGCATAACTTCACTAAAAGGAATGATAAGAAGATTACCCAAGAAACCTAACACAACAACAATAATCTGCAAAATGTACTTCATTAAACAGATAATGAAAATTGACAGTACCAGTGATATCAAGTGCATTTCATGTACCCCTAATATGTTTTTATGAGATTGACTTACTGAATCTCTGTGATTTTCTTCCCAAAATTTAAACAAAAATGTACTTGAAGCATGAGGAAACATCAGATTGGGAACCCAAACCAGACTGGGAACAATGTAAGGGACAGTTGATCAGTTCTCTTCAGGAATTTCAAAGTTAAAAAATCAAGACTGATTAACTACCACAGATGGGAAGAGACTAAAGAAATATGAATACCAAATGCAATGTGGTGTTTTGGATTAGATCTTGGAACTGGAAGAGGATGTTTATAGGAGAATGGGTGAAATCCATATAATATCTGTAGTTTAGTTAATATAACTGTACCAATGGAAGTTTCTTGGTTTTAACAAATGGTCCATGGTAATGTATACAGTTTATAATGGAGAAAACTGAGTGGCATGTATGCAAGGAACTCTCTCTACTATTTTAATAACTGAAATTATTCTAAAATATGAAGCTGCGATGGTTAATCTGGATTGTCAACTTGAAATAACAGAAACCTAAGAATCAGGCATGCCTTCAGGGCCCAGCAATTGCTAGTCCACTCTGGAAGAGTGCCTCCCGGGGATTTCCTTCCTGTGGTATAGGAGGCAATTTCTTAGCCCACTATGTTGCCTGCAGATCCCAAGGTTCCTGGTCTCAGATTCGGTCTCTGAACTAGATCTCTCCCACCCCAACCCTTTCAAATTTTTGGTCAGGCACTTCTCTCCTGCCTGGCCCTGCAAGCAGCCAGATTGCATGAAGGGGAGGAGGAAGCCAGGTGAGTTTCTACAACCAGAATTCCCTTATAAACCTCTCTCCACGCTTGATTTTCTCCTGGTCCCTTAGGCACATTCTCTGTTGTGCAGCATGGGTTTGCCCAGCTTGGTTTTCGAGTCAGACTCAAGTCTGCCAGAAATCAGGGCCCCTAGCTTCAGGCCCTTGTGCCACCAATGCAAATGGTTCCTTCCACTATTCTCCACAGGCTGCCAGGCGATGCAGGTTTTTTTTCCCATACAAGGATATTATGCAGCACCTTACTATTTAGTCCAGCAGTGACTGTCTCTAAACTCATTGTATTCTAAGACACTTCGTCCTCCCGAGAATGTTTCTTTAATTTCTTTAATGCTTTACTGTATTCACAGATGGACTGTTCTGGATTGTGCCTCCAGCCCCTGCCATGGCTGTGGCACTGAAGATTTCTTCTTATTTCATTTTATTCAATCTCCGGAGCCCCCTGTCTGTTTCAAGTGTCCAGTATTAAATTCCAATAAAGTCCTCCTAATTTTTGTTTATTCATCCACCTTGCTGAAAAGCTGCCTGCTTGCTTTTCTTGGTTTCACGCCACAGAGCTGCCAGGGAAGCAAGCTCTTCTGCATTCTTCCTTTCTCCCGATAGTTCCTCGATAGTTCCTCTCAAGATGATTTCATCCTGAGAAGCTTTTAAAGCAAGATTTACTTAACAGAACTGTATAAAAATCTAAATAATGATTCCATGTGTGCTTTAGTCATCTCTTTCACTGCTGTGCCTAAGGAATTGACCAGAACAACTGTAGAAGAGGAAAGTTTATTTGAGTGCTCACAGTTTTAGAGTTCTTACTCCATAGAAGGCAGCTCCTCCATTCCTTGGGGCTCAAGGTGAGGCAGAACATCATGGAGGAAGAGTGTGGCAGAGGGAAGCAGCTCACATGGTGATCAGGAAGCAGAGAGAGACTCTCCTCTCCAGATACAAATATATATCCCATAACCTTACCCCCACCTGCCTCTAGTTACCACTCAGTAAATCCCATCAGGAATTAATTCACTAATTAGGTTAAGGCTGTAACCCAATCATTTCTCCTCCAAACCTTGCAGTGTCTCACACATGAGCTTTTGGGGGACACCACACCTAAACCGCAATAATGCATAAGCAATAGTTTTTCCATCGTGCCTTTCAGATCTTTCCCACAGCTATTAGAAAAAGAATCTGTTATGCAAAACTGAGTTCATGGTTTTGGTGTCTCCTCATAAAAATATTCTGGGGTTGACAATTCCTCTGCCTCCATGAGGATGAGGAAACACACACATCATACTATCTACTTTCTTTTTTAGAGTCAGAACCTCTTTTTTTCTAATTTTATTAAATGATATTCACAATAGCAAAAAAGCTAAAAGTTTACTCACCTCTTGGATATACGTTTTAAGAGCAATATTCTTGAAATTAAGATTTTAATTTTACATATGTCTTCTTTTTAAAAAACTTTTTCTGTACTTCTGTGCAACATTTCTTAAAATTGAGATGTTTGTGCCTAATGTTAAAGTGACAGTAGTTTGCATGTTTTATAAACTTAAGTACTATGCAGAAATAGCAGGTAGTGGTTAATTTCAAGTACATTTTAAATATTAAGATAAATTAACCTTAACAATCATTCAATTGAAATGAACTATTATCTTACAAGAAGTTTATAATATCTTAATATGGCAAGTAAAAATTAACATGTGTCTTTGTCTTTTTCCCTAAGTTGCTTTCTTTTGTCTGTATTATTGAGCTTTGAAAGAGACCTCCCTGAGGAGTTATCAGAATATGCATAATTTTTGTTTGTTTCTGAAACCTGACAAGAAAAAAGCTATGTTATAGTATATTCAAATAACTGTGTACTGAGAACATTGTCCTGGGGCCTCTGATTTGCTGTCAGACTAAATTTCCCTTTCTTGTCCCTCTTGTTTTCCTGCATACATTATTTTTGCTTTCTCTCTCTCTCTCTTTGTATAGTTCTGGTTAAGTCAAATTCTCTATAAGTTCCTCATTTATATTTGAATTTTTAGGAGCTACATTAATTCTTTAAGCCAAGTATAATGTGTTTAGCTAAATATGACATACATCCAATTGAACCATAGAGTTGAAAAAATGTCCCTAATTGCCTTGTTTATAGGTTAGACATGGTAGAACTTATAATTTCAGCATAGAAAGTGATAGATCAGGAATAGATTTTTAATGTTTTATTAAAGAATTAAACATTTAAATTTTTTACAAATAAGTGTATAGTTAAATTGCTAAAGATCGTTTTAGGCCTTTGCATTGGCTCAAACAAAAATTGTATTTGAGAATTTAAAAAGAATTGTCAACATTATTTATCTATATATGAATGAAAAAAGAATTAGAGAAGCTGATGGTGAAATCATAACTATAGGTATTTTCTTCAATTTGAAAGCAAAATTTAATATTCCATTTTATTGAAATAGCCAACTGCTACTTTAACTAGCATATTCATATAATTAGCTTCCAGTTGGAATGGAAATTCTGTTACATTTCATGTATGTCTTCTTCTACTTACTGTCTACAGAAGACTTTTATTTTTGTCATTCTAGGAAGTGGTACGGTTTTTAGGAAACTGAAAATCACAGAAAAATCTCTTTTCTTCTTAAACCCTTCTACATAACAATTCCTTACATGACTCTATAGGTCAATATCAATAGCCATGCCAGTGACAAGAAGCAGGACCACAGACAGGTGAAGGACTGGAGATAATTCATATATGGAGCAAATTCTTTCTAAACATTTTTTCTAGCAGCAGTTAATTATGTATGGCTTACAGAACTCTATGACATGTACCAGCTAGTTGTTCTTCAGTAGGTTTATGTCATTCTCTGAGGAGTTGGCCAGGACCTGAGGCATAGAGAGGGAACAGCATCCCTTACTTTCTCACCGAATAGCCCTAGCAAGTTATAAATAGGCATCTTCCACAATGGTTCCCTGTAGGTGATGATTGCAGCAGAAGTTGACATTTCACTACTTCCTCAGAATAATAGAGGCCTTCCTCTCTCCTGGATAGAGCAAATGTCAGGCACGTACACTAAACTAATCCCTTTATTTCTAGGAGATATGTATTGTTATTTCATTGTAGTTTTCACAGTACAGTTTCCCTAAAACTTACACTAATGATTTTGAGCATCTTTTTGTATGCTTCCCCAGCATGTACTTACTCTTTGATGAAAAATTTATTCAAAATTTTCCTCAATTTTTAATTGGGTTGCTTGTTATTTTTGAGTTTGGAAAGATTGTAATGCAGTATTTATACCTCCTTTATCACATTATATGATATAAATATTTTTCTCTGAGTTTTGGCTTGTCTTTTCATTCTCTTAACAGTGGGTTTCAAAGAGTGGGAAGTTTTTGAATTTTGATGAAATCCAATTGATGAATTTTTTCATTTATGTCTTTTGCTCTTGATGCTGCATCCAAGAAATCTTTGCCAGATTCAAGGTCATAATCCACCTGTTTTCTTAAGGTTTTATTTTAATTTTTTATGTTTAGGACTTTGTTCCATATTTAGTTAATTTTTGTATCTAGAGTTACCTAGAGTTCATATTTTTGGTATGAAAGTAACAAAGTGTTGTAGCACAATTTCTTAAGACTTTCTTCATTGAATTTACTTAGCACATTTGTTGAAAAGCCAGTTGTATATATCTGTGGATCTCTTTCTGGGCTCTGTATTCTGTTTCATTGATCTATTTTCCTGTCTTGATGACAACTCCACACTGCTGGATTACTTTAGCTTTGCAACATCTTTGGAAATCAGGTGGTGCTAGTCTTCTAATTTGGGGGTTTTAATTTTTTTTCTCTGTTCTTATTCAGAGTCTTGGGAATTTTAGATCCTTTGCTTTGTCTTGTGAATTTTTTAATCATATTGTGTATTTCTGTTTTTTTTGTTTTGTTTTTTGAAAGAGGGTGATTTTTATTGTTACTGCATTGAATTTGACAATTTGAAACAATGAACAACTTAACAAAATTGAGGCTCCTGACTCATCAACACAGTATATCCCTCCATTTATTGAGGGCATATTAAAATTTTCATTGCAGTATCTTCTAGATTTTAATATATGGAACTTAATTAGCATATTCTTTATCAATGTACTACTCACTATTTTATATATTTTTCCTTCCTCTTGATATATTTAGATCCATGAGAGTCTTAGGAAATTCTGTCTTTGTCTTATGGTTGCTTTGAACACAACCAGCATTGTTTCAGTAAGAAAAAAGAGGATATTGAGTAAGCATGTAGAAATGTCTTGCATAGGTACATGAGACCAATATTAACCCTTTTGTAACCCATAGTACCATGGAAATAAATAGCCAAAATAATCATAGGCTTTTTTTAAATAGGTAAACTGAAACCCTGGAGCTAAGGTTGGGATAAGGGTAAATAATCTAAAGTTATTTACTTCTTGAGGTTCTGAGGAAATTGACTTAACTAGAAAACATACTTTCTTTGTAAATGAAACACTTTATATTCAGTTCAATTTTAGCAAAAATTACTTAATGGCTTATCTTAGTTTTGTATGATTGATATGATATTTTATCTATAACTAATTAAGAAACAAAACCAATTGTTGCTTCAGGCCATTTCTGTTTTGTTCGTTAATGTAATTCAACATTAAAAAGAATACTATACGCCAGTTCAATCTCTTCATTTTTTGGATGAAGAAATTATGGCACAAACAAGCAAAATAAATTCTTAAATTCATGATGCTATCTAGTTTTTTGTCACCTGTCTAAAGGTAAAGTCTAGAACAAATGATCAATTTTAGCAATAGCATCTATCTAGCAGTTTCTGACTCACAGTAAATATCCAATTAATGTTGGAAGAATGAATGAACATATAAATAAATTTCCTAAAGTTTGCCTAATTTGATTTCATTTCTCCTATGCAAAGTTATGGTAGAAAGTCAAATGAGTCACTTTTTCTTGAATTACTGAGATCCCTAATCAGATAATAAGCTGAAACAATTATAGAAATGATATGAAATTTGGATTCTAATAATATTGAGGATCTACTACAATTGGTCTGTATCCTATAGACCAAACAGAAGCTGGTGGGAATATTCTTAAGTCCATTACCAAACTTTTCTTTTAGTTACTGTATTGATAAAAGAAATATCTCTGCATCTTGAAGTTATTCAAGGTACTTCACTTCATCTACCTTATTTTATCCATTCATCCACCTGTGGACACAAGTTGGTTCTATAGCTTTGCTATTGTGAATAATGCAGTGAACTGGGAATGTAGGCATCTCTGCGACATATGGACTTCCTTTGAGTAGGTACCAAGCCATGTGATTGATGGATCACATGGTAGTCCTATTTTTAATTTTTGAGGAGCTTTTAAAGTCTTTTCCATAACAGTATAATAGTTATATTCCTGCTCACAAGGTATAAGAGTTCCCTTTTTCCACATCCTCACCAATATTTGTTTTTTTCTTTCTGGTAATAGTCATTTTAAGAGGTATGACATGATCAATCATGTAGTTTTAATTTTTTTTATGTAGTTTTAATTTGCATTTCCCTGATGGTTAGTGAAGTTGAACATTTCCTCATATATATAGGGAAATACTGTCCAAACTTAGAAGGCAATCTTGTCACTTTCAACAAGGATGAACATGGAAGATATGCTAAGTGAAACAAGCCAGACAAGAAAGACAAATGCTGCCTGATGTCACTTATGTCGAATCAAAAATGTCAAACCCAGAGAAACAGAATAGAATGATGGGTGTCAGGGGTTTGGACTTCAAGGGGGTGATGGAATGAAGAGATTTTGTTCAAGAACACAAAATTTCAATTAGGCAGGATGAATAAATTCCAGAGATCTATTGTGCAGCCTAATGATTATAGTTAATAATAATGTACTGTGTACTTGAAATTTTCTAAGTAGATCTTAAATGCTCTTACTGCATACATATAAAAACAACTATATTAGGTTAATATCAAAACATCACATTATGTTATAAACATATGCAATTTTTATTTGTCAGTGCTACCTCAGTAAAGGTGGAGATGGAAGCGAATGTCCACCTCAATTGCCTGCTAACAAAACCTATGAGCTTTTATTTCCTGCTAGTTCATATTATGTAAATTGCATGAGTCAAAAATAAAGTCCTTAAATCAAAAATTCAAGATTCAAAATAGTTGGTTGTTCCACATGGCAAAATGAAAGGTTTGAAACCTGTTTTTGTAAGACATCGACTTACATGGTATTGACGGAACCATAATAGCCATGAATCCACTAACAAGCAACTTTACCTCTCTTTCTCTGCCCACAGATCTTCTCCTTCCCTGGCCTTTGTTCTCTACCATCATTTCATCTTTGCACATACCTTCCTGAATTCATTTGATTTTTTGCAGCAAATGAAAATATACCACTCAGAGATTTCTCAACCCTATGCTTTCTTGTCTGTCTTCCTTTTACACAGTTTAGATGCCTAATACTCATTTATATACATATAAAATTATTAATTGGAAAAGTTTTTATTTTATCATTTTGGCAGATTATGAATGTTAGACCTTGTGTTGATTCTGTATTCAAATGAAGAATGTGAATTCTTTACTCTTCATAATTGGTTTTTAATATAAATACCAATAGTCACCTATAGTATAGAGGTTAACTAGTCAAGCCCAAAAGGTTTCTTTCTCATTGTATGTTTCATACCCTTAAAGGGTACAGCTAAATTACTCAAGTTTAGACATTATCTGTTTCTCCTTTCTTTCCATACTGCCTCCATATGTAGTGGATTGGCAGAAAGTGATGACTCCAGAATTTTTGTAGTATTTAATAGCCAAAGAGTGAGATCTAAGCTAAATTCATTAATATAATGTTTGTGAAATAATTTAAAGAATAATGTATTATATTGAGAGGGAGATGTAAAATTCAAAGTATGCATTGTTATCTGGAAGTAATTTTCCTAAGTTATTCATTTAGTTTCAGTCCCAGATTATTTATGTAGCAAGATAATGCCTGCTTTTTCAAGGCAATGTGAGAATTAATTTAAATTTCACAAAGCTCTCTGAGATACTCAGTTGAAAGGTTCTCCATAAATGGCAGGTATTATAATCAGGCTAGTAAAAAGAAACATAATAAAGCTGCTCATGCAGTGTCCTGTAATAGAAACTGTATTGGTAAGTAAATGCAAAGGTTAGTGCTATTCATAATTTATAACTGAGGGGAATAGATCAAGAATAATGATGCTTTCCTGTCTATATAAGTCTAAAAAAACACAGGTATAACTATAGCAATGATGAAACGTACTGTTCCATCTAAGGAGAAATATGAAATCAGTACCTCAGAAGCAATGAAATGGTGTATGAAGATGAAAAAAGGACAATATCTTTAATTGAGCCATGAAAAATATAATAACTGATGAGTTTGAGTATGTCTTTCAAAAATCTTCAAAAAAGTCTTTGAAAATAGAAAAAGTAATCCTTGCTCATTTGGTTGTATGGAACTTGAAATTAGCCTCATTGTTATTTCTTACTTTGAGACTTTTTTATTATGGGGAAAGTTTAAACTTTGCTTTAACTATGTTTATACTAAGTGACAGAAAACTATATAGTTTTATAGATTTTGTACAAACAGAATCCTTTAAGAATGTGAGAGAAATAAGCACATGAGTGTGTGTGCACACACAAAGTAGACAAACTTAATGATAGCAAGTTTCATTTAAAGATAATCTTTGAATCACACACTTAGGAGAATAAATTTAAAAGGTAAATTTATGGGTTCTTTTAAAGATCAAATCTCATCTTTTATTGTCCATGTATTAGTTTATTGTTGCTGCTGTAATTTAACAGAATTCAACAGCAATTTAGTGTCTTAAAAGAATACACATTTATTACCTTAAATTCTGAAGGTCTAAAACTGGGTTTCAGGAAGGTTGTGTTCCTTTCTAAATGGGCTACATGAGACTCCTTTTTTCTGTTTTCCCCTTGTCCATCTTCTGGAGCCTGCCATATTGTTTGACTCAGGGCCCTTGTGTTTTCTAAGCCAGCAATGACTGATCGTGTCTTTTTGTGTTACACCATTCCAACACTGACTCTTCTGCCTTCCTCTTCTATAGTAATGTCCTTTGTTGACTACATTGGGCCACCCGGATAATGCAGGGTCATCTCCTAATTAGCAACCTTGATTCCATTTGCTGGAACTTTGCCATTTGACTCCTGTTTGCTATTCAGAGGTTCTGGGGATTGGGACCTGGGCATTTGGGGGAGGCCAGTATTCAACCTGTGACATTCCAGAAATGGAAGTATGAGAGCGTCATAGAACTTTAGAGACTACAGTAAATGACACACAAATTCTAAAATTTACTACTCTCATTTCCCGTTATCAAATTTTGGCAGTACTTTAGTTGGCAAGCCTTTTTCTCTTTTCACTTCAGTGAAGCATCCATTTAAAGTTAGAATCTTTGTTTCTAATTTTTCTAAGCATCCATCTTTCCAACCATACAGTCAAAAAGCCAACAAATAAACACATGGTAGTATCTACAATAGGATGTGAAGGTAACCATGGTTTTAAATGACTTAGAGATGTTTTTTTAACATCTAATTCAAATGTTGTACCCTTTGGTTAACATGTTCAATTTCCCATTCTGTCTCCTCCTTTCCCACCCTCTGGTAACCACCTTTCTAGTCTGTCTCCATGAAATCAACTTTTTTAGATTGTGCATATAACTGAGATCATGTAGATCATGTAGTGATCTTTCTGTGCCTAGATTATTTCACTTAGCATAGTACCCTCTGATTCCATCTACATTGGTGCAAATGACCGTTCATTTTTAAGGCCACATAATGTTTTATTATGTATTTTTTAAATACATGTAATTATTATTTGTCAATTACAAATGATTTAACTTTTAAAAAGAACCAAAAGCGTAATGAGGTGAAGAGATGGACATGTGAACATTTACTATGTATATCAAAAAATTTACTGTACCCTTTATATATATATACAGTTTCAGGGGAAACAATTGGGGAAAATGGCTTAAAGATGTTGGCTTAATTTTATGGGAATCATAGATAACTTGCCCTATCACACAGGAGCCCCTCAGGAGCATTGTCTGCTAGATGCATGTCAAATACTCCTTCAAATGACAGCATAGTATTAAGTAAAGGCATCAAAAAAGAAACAAAATTGAGAAATAGTTGGCACTCCTTACTTTTCTTTCCTTGCCCTCTCCTCAGCCTCCCATCATACAAATAACAAAGCTCTTCATCTCTTTTACCAAGGTAATGGCAAAGAAGTATATGTAATTGGGAGACTACTTTCTTTTACTGTTTCATTTCCACTCCCAAACAACTTTTCCTATGCAAAAAAAAAGTGCTGTACAGAAGGAAGGAGACCTGTAGTTCTCTGTTAGATCAAGTACACATTGGGTAAGGGGTTGGGAGTTTGATCAACCCCATAATGTAAATTCCAGGATTCTTTTCAGCCTTGAAAATAAAGGGAACTGGATTAAGCCCAGGGACATGAGGGTTGACCGAAGATTTACTGCTAATCTCTTGGTACACAAAAGAGCCTGGTGTGAGGGAGAATGAGCAGGTGCTCCTTGTTTCAGCTAAACAGGACAGGAAGCAGTGACATTATATCAAAGGAGAAACAATTTAGATGAAACATCCTTAAGTGTATTAAAACACTGGGAAATGTTACTAAGGAAGGATGTAGATCTCTTTGAAAAAAAGTCTCCAATTCATCTTCTCCGCCATGTGAGTTCTGATATCAGAAAAAAATATATGCTACTTATTAACATCTACTAAAAACGTGTTTGTGAAATGAGGTAGACCTTTGTTTATACATACGATCTCAAGGTCCTCCTAAGCTTTCTAAAAAGGTGCTTGAAGGGTTCACAAGGAGCAGTCATGAATCTTTGCTGTATTATAATTTCTGTCAGTTGAATAAAAAAGAGAAATGTCAGTTGAACCCAGAAGGTCAAGGTTCCTTAGAGGGATAGACTCTGTTCATCTGGAGAGAGATTCCCTCACACTCTTGCTTAGAACATTCTTTGTTTCAAGGACGTTTGTTTGTCAGTAAAAAATATTTTTAATCATAAGCTGAGATGATCTCAACTAATAGCATTTCTAGGTCCTTCAGTCCCTTCTTACTTTATTTTAAACCATGTTTTGACCATGCTGAGCACAGGACTTCTCTCTAGGGTATATACAGCTGGAGAGAGAGAGGTTTTCTTTACTCAAAGGTATGAAAATTTTATTATGTCATTTTCTGGCTTAAAACATTTTTGACTGTGATTGTATGATACTATGTAAACTCCTTAGCAAAACACTTTTTTTTTTTTTTTAAACAGCGTATCCATAACCCTTTCTGGTTCCATTCATAGGCACCACCATCCCATTTTCTCTTGCTCCCTACTGTTGCACAGTAGCTGAAATAATCTTAGCCAATTTGCCTGATCTTGCTCACTCAAGTGACATCTTCCTCCATTCCTCAA
This sequence comes from Sciurus vulgaris, assembly GCF_902686455.1. NCBI lineage: Eukaryota > Metazoa > Chordata > Mammalia > Rodentia > Sciuridae > Sciurus > Sciurus vulgaris. Next base: position 31,050,772 of record NC_136468.1, read on the forward strand.
AGAGAATTTGTCCCTGAAGCCATTGGCATCCAACCACTCAAACTTTCTCTTGTTGAGCTCTCCAGTGACTTATTTCTCAACCAATCAATGGCCTTTCAGGCCCCACCCTGCTTGACTTTGATGATTACTTGGTGTTGATGGCCACTTCCTATTCTCTCCCTCTTGAATATGGCACACCACCCTCCTGGCTTTCTTCTATCTCCTTGGCCTCTGGCCTCAGAGAACAGAGAACAGAGTTCTCTTCTTTATCCTAACTCTTAAAAGTTGGTGTCCCAGAGGATGTAAAAGCATCAACATAGCAGAAAATGCTATAAGTGCATTGGTTGAGTTCTTCTCTTGTCAAACCATGGAAACTGAGGTCCAGGGAACAAGGAAACAGCTGCACAGCCAAGTGTGGGCAGAGCTTGAGAACTTAGAGCTGGGAGGAATGTCAGCATCAGGGCTGCATGCCTTTCTCTAGGGCCCACTGTGTAAGAATTCATTTGCAATTGTCCCATGTCTTTATTTCTCATCCCCCTCCCTGTGTCTGCCTTGTAAATCTCATATTCTTTTAGACTTTTAGAAGAAGTGGTAATTCGCTTATGAAGGAATGGTGGGAAAGGGGAGTAATCATTTATCTAGCCCTTCTTCTTTTCCAGCTTTTTCCTCCTAACATATTTTGGTTTTTGGATGTTTGATGGAAAAAAAAATCTGAGAAATTTATAGTTTGAATTCATACATGACAGTTTAGTTAATGTGAAATACACCCAAATTCACACGGGTTGGAGTTAATAAAGGTATAGCAACAGAAAAGAAGCAAGTTAGTGGTACCAGATGAAAGAAGTGTATCTTAAGATCCTGCAGAACCCTGTCACTCTAAACACATCTGCATGTGTATATTAAATTGACAGAACTTTAAACAAAGCTCAAAAAACTATTTTTTGGTTGTTTTTTAACCACACCTTAGCAAAGATTGCAAGTCATGTTGACATTTTATCATGAAAAAGATGCACTGGCTTTATATTTCAGATAAAAAATCATAAAAAATGTGTCATGCTAACTGACAAGACATTTAATGTGTTGGTAACAAAAATAAGCTAGAAACAGAAATATATATATAAAGGTTAAGGGAAAAAATAGCAAAGAACAAAGTAGTTTGCTCAATAATATAAGAAGTTAACTGTTTTGTACAGAGCTATAATTTAATTTAGCTGTGAACTTATGATACAAAAGACTATACTAAATTTTTGTATCTGTTAAATATTTTAATTATTCTGACAATCAATGACAGACACATAAACCTGTACATGTATTAAGTCCTATTAAAGTGGAACTGCTTATCATGAAAAACAAATTCTTTAAGCACTTAGGTACTAGTTACAGATTTATGAAGCAAAATACTGTCTTAATATTTCTAGTTAAGATATTACTAAATGCAATAACAAGCAAATGACCACATTTCAGGTGTTCAAAACATTATTGCTCATTTGAGTGTTTACTTTGGGTGTTCCAGAGAGAAGGGTGACTTTCTTCCACATGGTGATTCAGGGCTCTGGTATCTTCTGTTTCTTTCACTTCCTATGACTTTGCTGTTCTCTGCATTCAACTGGGGGGAGGTGAGAGGAATGAAGAAGATATACCTATGTCTTAATCACATTCCCCAAAGTGACACATGTATCACTTCTCTTTCACACTCCACTACCTAGGACTTTTCCCATGTCCCTTCTTAAATGCAGGAGGAGCCAGGACACAGTTCTTGACTGACCAGTTGCTTACTAGCAGTAGTACTGTACTATGAATGCATGAATCCTGTTGAACAACTTGATCTGCCATATTTTACCCCTCAAATTATCAGATGGTTTCATCACCCTTCCTTCTATACATAGAACACATTCAGGGGAAGCAGCCCCCAGTCCTAACCCATCTTTTCATTCAGTCCAGCATCTACACCAGGTTTAGCTATTGCTCTTTTTGGCATGACAACCTGTGCACTAAAATTCATGCCACCTGTCCACTCCACTCTTCCTCCCCATCCTTCCCTAACACAAATCCAGTGTACAGCAATACAGCAGGCACAAAAGAGGTACAGTTATTGAAAAATGGAAAAATGATGAACATGCAGTAGTAATTATCCAATACCAGTGAAGACCCCTACCCAGGAAGTGTTCAAGACCTCTTGAATAGACCTGTACTGTGCATCAGAAAAGAACTCCTTTGTCCTGTGCTATCCATGGCCCTTGGAGCTCTGCAGCTTAGGAGCTTCTTCCTTGTCTTTTAGCATTTACAGCTACATCACATGAAGGATTGAGACTACTTTCTGTACGTGCAATTTGGAAATCTGAAGGCTAGCTTATGGACCATTTTTTAAGACTAAGTTCAGGGTGAATTTTTCCAGTGCAGTTCTCTTGGAAACACAGGTTTCATTGTCTGTGGGTCTGATTGTTACATGGGCCAGTGTTCACAATTTATCAGTCTGCCCAGAAAAGGAGAAACCATGCCAGACCTTTCAAACGGAAGGAACTTAACACGGGGAATTAACTATACATACGATAGGACAGAGAAGCCAAACAGAGGATGGCAAAGAAATCCCAAGATTAGCAACAGCTGCATATCTAGGGATAGAATGATAATAGGCAGAGGTGATGTTATCAGAGCTGAGAGTTCTGGTAATAAAAGACTGTGGCTTCTTTGAGGGATTTCATATTCTTTCACCTGGGTGTATGTCCACAAAGTGAGCCACTCCCATGTTTATTTAATTGAACAGAGCTGAATCATAACCCCTTTCACTGACTTCAGTCAGAAATACCCATCAGAAAAATAAAATAAAATAATGATATGAAATATTGGGATGATCCTTAATTTGCAGATCATCTATGACTAGTTATTTGGGGGCCTTATGTAGTAACCTGTTGTCAGAATTTAAAGAAGAAGAAATTGTCAAAAATTTAGTATATTCATTTCCTGTGTAAGACTTTTATAATTTGAACAATACCAATTTTTAATAAACATAGAAGGAATAATTTGAAAAGAATAAAGTCTATAGGTGGCTCTTGCCCAAATAATTTTTTTTAAGGGATATATGGGGAGAAGGAGACAGAAAAGCCTCCCAGACTTGGTAGGAATATCACAGCTAGAGAGAATATGTAGCTCTTAGTCTTTGATTTTCTTGTTGTTACTGCTATTTTGGAATCACCTTGTAAGTTGATAAAGCTATTCCTTTGTCTTCTGGTCTAAGCCAAAAGCTATCAACTTATTTTTTCTTTACCATCACTTAAGAATCTTTAAAATGTTCTACTGGATATTTTAGCAGTATAAACAAGGCAATATTAGAATATGATTGCAATTTTGAGCAGCTATGAACATTGATGTGCCTGTATCTCTGTAGTATGCTGATTTTAAGTCCTTTGGGTATAGGCCAAGGAGTGGGATAGCTGGTCAAATGGTGGTTCCATTGCAAGCTTTCTGAGGAATCTCCATACTGCTTTCCAGAGTGGCTGCACTAATTTGCAACCCTACCAGCAATGTATGAGTGTACCCTTTTCCCCACATCCTCGCCAACACCTACTGTTGCTTGTGTTCTTGATAATTGCCATTCTAATTGGGGTGAGATTAAATCTTAGGGTAGTTTTGATTTGCATTTCTCTTATTACTAGAGATGTTGAACATTTTTTCATATATCTGTTGATTGCTTGTACATCTTCTTCTGTGAAGTGTCTGTTCATTTCCTTAGCCCATTTGTTGATTGGATTATTTGTATTCTTGGTGTAGAGTTTTTTGAGTTCTTTATAGATTCTGGAAATTAGCGCTCTATCTGAAGTATGAGTGGCAAAGATATTCTCCTACTCTGTAGGCTCTCTCTTCACATTACTGATAGTTTCCTTTGCTGAGAGAAAGCTTTTTAGTATGAATCTATCCCAGTGGTTGATTCTAGCTTTTATTTCTTGTGCTATGGGAGTCCTGTTAAGGAAGTCTGATCCTAAGCCAACAAGTTGAAGATTTGAACCTACTTTTTCTTCTATAATTTGCAGGGTCTCTGGTCTGATTCCGAGGTCCTTGATCCATTTTGAGTTGAGTTTTGTGCAGGGTGAGAGAACAAGGCACATACCATTTGGTCTGTTCTTAAATGTCCTTTGTTGCTTGAAAATGTGGATGTGCCAGTCTCAGCAGAGTAAAAACTTTTAGGAAAGGCTTGAAAAAAGTCTAAAAATAGTGAATACAGTGAACAACTTGCAGTCGAGGATGGTCTGAGAAGGTTTTGTGATGGTGTTGTCTTTCCTAGAGAGAGTGCTTTACTTGAAGATTTTCAGTAAATACTTTTACTTACACATGGAATTGAAGGGTTTTTGAAAGGAAAAAAAAGCAAAAACTTTAGTTGCCATGTTTGCTTTAAAAACACTGGAAATCCATATGCAGTAAAATGAAATTAAACTCCTATCTCTCACCCTGTACAAAACTCAACTCAAAATGGATCAAGAATCTAGCAATTAGGCCTGAGACGTTTCACCAAATAGAAGGAAAAGTAGGCCCAAATCTCCATCATGTTTGCTTAGGACCAGACTTCTTTAACAAGACCCCCATAGCACAAGAAATAAAAGCAATAATAAATGGGAGACATTCAAACTAAAAAGTTTTTTCTCAGCACAGGAAACAATCAATAATGTGAAAAGAGAGCCTACCGAGTGGGAGAAAATCTTTTCCACACACACTTCAGACAGAGCACTAATCTCCAAAGCTTATAAAGAACTTAAAAAAACTTTACACCCAAAATATAAAGAACCCAGTCAATAAATGGGTTAAGGAAATGGCGGACACTTCACGGAAGAAGATAAATAGGTGTTCAACAAATATATGAAAAAGTGCTCATAATTAGAGAAATACAAACTAAAACCACCCTAAGATTTCATCTAACTCCAATCAGAATGGCTATTATCAACAACACAAGCAATAAGTGTTGGCATGGATGTGGGGGAAAAGGCACACTCATACATTGCTGGTGGAGTTGCAAATTGGTGCAGCCACTTTGGAAAGCAGTGTGGAGAGTCCTCAGAAAACTTGGAGTGGACCCACCATTTGACCCAACTATCCCACTCCTTGGTTTTTACCCAAAGGACTTAAAGTCAGCATACTACAGTGATGCAGCCACATCAATGTTCATAGCAGCTCAATTCACAATAGCTAGATTGTGGAACCAACCTAAATGCCATTCAACTGATGAATGTCTAAAGAAACTTTGGTATATATACACAATGGTATATTACTCAGCCATGAAAAAGAATAAAATTATGGCATTTGCTAGTAAATGGATGAAGTTGGAAAATATCATGCTAAGTAAAATAGACCAAGCCCAAAAAACCAAAGGCCAAATATTTTCTCCAATAAGTGCATGACAATATATAATGAGAGACGGTGGTGGGGGGAAGAGAAAAAGGAAGGAACTTTGGATGGTGAAAGGAAAATGGGGTGGGAGGGGGTGAGGGACAGAAAGATAGTAGAATGAAACAAACAGTATTACCCTATGTATATGATGATTACATGAATGATGTGAATCTACATTGTGTACAACCATAGAAATGAAAAGTTGTACCCCATTTGTGTACAATGACTCAAAATCCAGTCTCTAAAAAATAAAAAAGATTTTAATCAAAATTAAAAATAATAAATAAATGAAAAGATAGTAAATGTCAAAAAATAGTGCTTTCTTTCATATCTAAACTTCAGGTTTATTTGTTTTCCTGTTGATTTAAGCTAAGAATGACTTAATTTATAATGTGCTGCACTTTCTTCCATTTCAGCAGGTTGTTTGTTTGTTTCTTTGTTTGTTTTGGCTGGGGGTACCGAGGATTGAACCGAGGGGCACTTAACCCATGAGCCACCTCACCTTTTGAAAGAGGATCTTGCTAAGTTGCGTAGGGCCTTGCTGAGTTGCTGAAACTGGCCTTGAGCTTGCAGTCCTCCTGCCTCAGCCTTCTGAACCACTGCATGCGTGTCACTTACACCTGGCTAGTGCTTCCATTTTAAATGTCCAGTAAGGCTTGGACATAGGCTATGTTTAAACAGTGCCAAGTCCAGGCGAAATGGTGCCTTGTCTGGGTGGCAACTAGTGTCTGAAGAATGGGCTTTCCGTTCTTGGGCTGACTTTTCAAAGTGTTAAAAAATAATCACTTGGTAACTTGGCAGTGTATTTAAAATAATTACTTTGTTTCACTCTTTATAATTCATCTCTATGGTTCTGAAAAAGCTTATTCAGGAAGAAGAGCTTCTCTTGGTATTATATTGATCTAGAGTAGAAAATGTGCTATGATCATTCTTGTCCATCTCTAATTGACTTCCTTTAGTACTATTTTATAATGTAAATGTTAAAATATGAGCATATTTGTACAGCTTCAATAATTGGTTTTGGTTTATAAGCATGTTATCTACAGTTTCAATGAATCTTTTTCTGAACTTTCTTGGCCCTAAGAAGTTTTGAATAGTCTTGAAATTATAGGTGTCCATTAAGTATTTTTCAACTGTCAGTTTAACTATAGTTTGTTGCGCTATTAATTCATTATAAAGTGACACAGGAAGGAAACATATTTTGTAATAATATGAACAACACATACTTCTCAAAAATAATGTCTATATCAAAAACCCATCTGTTGTGGTAGGAGGTAGTCAAATGGTTTATGAGATAGGTTTGGGCATTGACACCTTCTTCACAAGTAGGAAATGTACAGAATAGATTCCTGTGTCAGTTCAGAGATGATCTGTACCATACACTCCATGCGCTTCAAATTTTTTTTTTTTTTTGTCCTTTACAGGTGGTATTATACCCAACTTCTAATAGCTCCAAATCTGCTGAACTACACCGCATGATAGTTCCAAAAAATAGTCAGGACTATGACTTAAAAATCAAACTGGCAGTGCGCATGGAGAAACCACCACACATGAAGCATAGTGGGTAAGTGTCATTTGAAAATATGTTACCCTTCAATTGTTTTATTTCATTTCATTGTATTACTTTTGTCACCTTAGTTAGAGAACCACCCTATCAGATTTCCACATGGAGTTTTCTCAAAAATATTGATGTATACAGGTTGTTTTCCAGTTTTCTAGATTTGCGAAAATATTTATGGGTAAGTACCTGAGTATGTTGTTAGTGTAACTGTTTTTCTGTACACTGACACGATGTTGGGCTTGGTCATGTTGGTGTTACACACTACACTAGTCATAACTCCGACATGCAGGGATAACTGTTGACAAGAATTCTTTTCATTGTAGATACAGGAATAGTTGAAACAAGCACAGTGTTCAAGTCCCCAGAAATGGTTAAACTTTCAGAGAATATATAAAAACTAGAAGGTGGTTCTGACATAACCCAGGAGATTGTTCAAGTTTTGACAGAAGAGATATAAGTGTTTGCCTGACATGTGAGTGAAAACTAGATCAATACTGGAGAGACTGCTGCCAATGGATAAGCAAGCAGGACAGGGACTGTCCCCTGGGCAGTGCCATGGTCTGAATCAACCTTCATTTATGCTGGTGTCCTTTTTCTCTTGTAGCTGGTGAAGGAACAGGTCTGAACTCTTGAATAAATTAAAATGAGTTTTCGAAATCCAAATCTTTCACAGATTAACACTTTAGGACTTAACTACAGCCGAATCTCAGCATGAGGTGTTAGCCAGTAGGAAAGAATGGCCACTTTTCTTTTTATGGAGAGAAGCAGTTGCTGAAGGGGCTTGCCTGAGTTTAGCACAGTCTCAGGAGTCTCGGAAAGTACATTCCTGTCAGGACAGGTCTGCTGGCTTTGAAGCCAGATCACAAACAGGCTGATGGTTCAAAAGATGAGAATGATTCTTTGGATAACCCTTCAGGAAAAAAAAAGTTGGGTGCTGTGCAGGGGGCAGTCCCAGTGTGCATACCACCACTGGGACGAGAACATTGCTACACCGGGGTGAGACTGTATCACTTCCTTGATTTGGAGGACAGGATGTGCATTTTCATAACAGCTCATGAAAGGGAAAAAATACCTTGGACCATCACCTCTTAGAAAGGGAATGGTAATTTAGGTAGCCTACATTGTGGCATCTCAAATGTACCGAGGAAGTCAAGTCTGTAACTCAGCTCATAATGCAGATGGAGATCCTGGGACTTAATACTTAGAGTTCTTTCATTCAGCTATCTACTGCTCACCATTAATTTATGCAGCAGACAGTTATCAAGCACGTCCTCTGTTCCTGTTTGGAACTTTTGCGATGGAATTTGGAGGTGAACACTGGAGAGGAAGGGCATTGCAGTCACATGACACAGCCCATACAAAGGCAGGAGTCCTGGGAGCACTCCGAGCTAATGACAAGTTTCACACAGTTGGCATGGAGTGCTTTGAGACTAGAGCGGCCACTAGCTCTCAAAGTACTTAGGGACTAGTAGAGTTTCGAGTCACACATAAAAGAACACAGTATGTTTCAGGAACTGCAGTTATTTCTCTATCATTTTTTGCTCAATCTCCTTTTCTTTTGATGAAGAGCACAGTAAGAAATGGGAGTCTATCATAATGCCAAGATGGCCCATAATCTGCCATGGCCAATACCATGTCAAATACCCCTGGGGCTTTCAGATTGTTCCCGGAAGGAAAATGGAACATTAAGCAAAGCATAGGGCAAGTTCTGTAGCCTTTAATTCTGAGGAAAGAAATCCCTGGTCTTAATCTAGCGGCTCCTAAATTTACAATGGTCCAGAGCAGGTGGATCAGTCCAGCCCCCTGTGGAGTGTGATTTTTTTGTAGGGGTAGAGTGAGGTGTCATTCTGTTGCACCAAAAGAGAATTTGTTTTTATAACATTTCTTTAACTAATGACCTTCATACTGGCTCTGCAATTGACTTCTGCTCAAGACTACAGATCTACAGCAGGGACCACAGAAGGGACACTGAAGAAGACAGGTCATAGTCTCTCAATTTAATCTTAACCTAAAGCTCAAGAGCTCACCAAAGGATTCAGACTAGGCATGCCTCACATTCCAGCCGCATGAGTTATTACCTCCCATTGCTAAGAGTTTCTAACTGGCATTCTGGACATCTCTGCAGTTGATGGCATGCAAAGTGAAAGAAATGAAAATATCTGAGACATTGTTCTGCTAAGTTAAGAATATTATAGTCCACAATTGCAGTTCAACAAAAACTATATTAATACAAAATTAGAAATGATAATTTACCAGAATTGAACATTTTCAATGTTTCAGTAATAGCAGTTGATCCCTCTAGGCAGGGACAGTTGGAGGTGCTTTACCACAGCATCTGTTCTGGCTTTTCAGTCCCTGTGTGGTGACACTTTTAAATATTTTGAATATTACCCCTGTACATAGGTATATATTGGAAAACATGATTTCAACCACAGCATAACTACATTCATCTTTTCTGCAATGCCTTTTTTTTTTTTTTAGTTTGAATTTTTTTTTTTTTTTGCAATGCTTCTTAAATGAGTTTTACTGAACTACATTTGAGAAAGAAAGTCAACTAACCTTTTTCTTATCAATATGCAATCATCTACCAAGGTACTAGGAATAGTGGATTAATAACATTTTACTTTGAAGTTGGATTATGTTCTGTAAATAATGCATCCTATAATTAATAATTAATAGATGATAATTAATAATTGAAAAAGAAAAAAGCTGATATTAATATGAATAACAGAAACAAGCTGTTTTTTTAAAAAGATGTGTTCATATTTAAAATATGGCACATTCCTCTTAACAGACGAGTTGTTCAGTGGATTAAACAATAATTTAGAGTGTTAGGGAGTTTTATCTTGACAGCACATCAGACTTAGAGATCCTCTGGGACATTAGTAGTATAAGCCTATTCTTTTCCAATAAAGTGGGCAATAAATAGGACTCACATTTAGACTCTTAGCACATACTCTGTTTTGTGTGTCACTTACCTATGATCCCTGCATTGCTCCTAATGAAATATTTTTATAAGTATTATTTATGTTTTCATGTGTTTCCAACTGCACAGTAAGCTTTTTAGGCCTGTTTGAAGTCCCAGTGTCTCCCACAGTATGTAACTGAGGATGATGTAACAGCCAGGAAAATGATTAACCGTGTGCTCCTTGGAGTTTTAAGGGGAAAAGGTGTAAATGTTAGAAGAAGCTGCATTCATAACTTGAAACTTAAAAGTTTTTAAAGACAATTTACAAGGAATGAGGATGATTTTAGTGTAAAAAATACCTTAAATAAATTAAATGGTGTGTGGTTTTAAACTGCATTTTTAATGATCTATTTTTTGAAGAAGAAAGCAAAACACACATGACCTAAAGCTCATGTTTCCGATAACTAATTGGTTCATAAATATACCTTATAGGTTTTTTTTTCAAGTTGGGCTAACGTCATACAAATTAAAATGGATATTTACTTTAGGCAAAAAAGTCTAATGAGGATCCCATCCTTTTAAAACCACATTGGGCATTACCAAAAGAAACGTATTTAGCAAAATATTGGATTCATTATTCATTTGGAGTGTTTCATATAAACTAATTATAGAAACTGTTAGATAAATCTGTTAAATGAATTACCAGCTAGATTTTGAATGATTGCATGATTCACATCCAGTTTTCAAATTTATTTCCTGCTTTTGTGCATAGCTGGGAGACAGCAGCATTCTTAACAAATGAGCTGTACTTTAGCATAGCCTAGTGGCTAAGTAGCAGCATTAACTTAAAACACAGTTTTGCTGTCCCCATTCTTACTAAATGAAATTATATTCCTAATTCAAATGTTATTTTCTCAGCTAAAAGAAAAGCAAAATAAGATGAAAGTAATGAAATAAATGACTATTGTGACAAATCTAAAACTGAAAAGGAGAAAGAAGAAAATTAAATTGACTGTCATATATGTGGCAGGCAGCATAATGACCACAATCTATCAGAGGTCTAATTGCTTTTATAGGAAAAAAATGAATAAAAATTTTTTGTGAATAGATATCTATAGACAGATTTTCTCACAGTTATGAATTGATAAGGTAAAATCTTAGCAAAATCACTATCATAGATACACATTTTTCTTTGTGTTGCAGTTTATACTTGACTTTTTATACTTTTGTTGAATGAATAGATGGGTTTTTAAATTGTCACTAATAAAACTCTCCTGTTAAATTTATGTCATAAAAATATAAAAGGCTCATCTCTTGTTGTACAGGAAGGACAGCAATTCAACTTCTGGCAGAAGAACAGAATAAGCAGGCCATGATCCCATGCTTACCCATGACCCTTGCTTGCCCAGAAACAGGGGCAGCTGGACATCTGGGCTAGGACATCACACAAAAACTTCACACACTTAGCATTCAGTCATCACATTTGCACATAAAGTGAAATGACTATGCTCCAATAAAGTTGCATGTTTTGTTTCTGATTTAAGATTTATGTTCTGGCTGGGTGCAGTGATACACCAGTAATCCCAGATGCTCAGGAGGCTGAGGTAGGAGAATCTTAAGTTCAAAGCCAGACTCAGCAACTTAGCAAGGTCCTAAGCAACTCAGTGAGACCCTGTCTCTAAATAAAATATAAAACAGTGCTGGGGATGTGGCTCAGTGTTTAAGTGACCCTGGGTTCAATTCCCAGCACGCTCCAAAAAGAAAGCAAGAAAAAAAGAAAAGATTGATGACCTATAACTAATTTAAGGGACAATATCATGAGCAAAGGGAAGAAAATCTTAATTATGTCTTGCTGGAAATTGGAAGGTTCAGGTCTTATAAAAAACAAATGTGTTCTTTGCTAGAGAAAACTGTTTTCCTTCTCCCTTTCTCCCTCTCCCCACCCACTTTTTTTTTTTTTTTTTTACTATAGAGAATATCAAATTCAAGGACTAGCACAGTCCAGGGCTAGGCAATCACCTAGCCCTGATTTCTTGTTTTAAACCTACCTTTGAGAATGACTTCCTATCTGATTTTGTCTAAAATAAACATATTTTCCATCTGACCTTCCTCTGAACCTATATTTGAGTCTGTTTGCCTTCCCAGATTCACGTACCTCAGTCTACCCTATCCTGTTGTCAAAGAAATTCTGTGGCTCATAGTCTTGCCAAAACTTTTGGCCACATGCTTGCTAGTTTCTTAAGTCATGATCAATTCTGTTTCCAACTACAGTTTCCAAAAAAAGATGCTGGTCTGTGCTCCTCCATAAACAAGTAACCTAGTCATCACGTTTACAATGAGAAGAGAGTAAGTTATAAAGTCAATTTCTTTTTTCACATGCCTTAACATTCGAGGCCTTTTTGTTGTTAAATCATTAATACCTGTATTTTTATTTTTACTTATTAGTGCTTATTAACAAATTAGGTAATAATGATAGAAGTATTTCCAAACAGTTCAATAGTCATTAAATGAAGAATTTCAACTTGTTATACTTCCTGGTTGCTACCATAATAAATATTTGCCTTAAATTTAGGCTCAAACTGCATCTTTTTATTCATCCTTTTAGGATTCTTCTCCAAGAGAGAAACATCTTGACAGGCATTTCTTTTCTTTTCTCTTTTATTCCTCTCGTCTCTGATACCCTTCAAAACAGACCATATATAGTCATGGATTATCTTAATTTTCCATACTTTAAGTCACAGTGAAAATTATTTAGAAATAGAATATAAAATAGTGTATATGAAATTTTTGTTACAAGTTAATGTGCAGAATTATAAGAGTTTTATTTGCAAAACAAGACCTTACTTTGTACTGTGTACAGATACAGTAATCCTGTGTGTAATAAAGCATAACTTGTGGGCTTGTTTAATGCCTGACCATTATGAGAGGTGAGGAAAAATTTTAGACTTTATTTAAGTATTAATATTTAGTTCATTCTCTGGTATATGTGACTGACTAGTGACTAGATAAGGGATAGATAGAGTCGTGATAGTTATCTAGAGTGAATTCTAGCTTAAGAGCCAAGACTTGGGGCTTTGGTCTCAATTCTGTCACTAACTTGAATAAGTCAGTACATCTGTCTTGACCTCACTTTTATCAGTTGCTAACAGGGACCATGGCCTAGAAAATTCAAAAACTCCTTAGGCTCCAGAACCTTATGATTCAGTAACTCCTTTGCTCCCCAACCTCTCCGTGTTCACAAGCCTCTCATTCCATTGCCATGCCATTATTACGGAGGACACAACAGTGTTTGGAGAGAAGTGGCCAAAAGGAGGGCAGCATGGAGAAAGATGAAAAAATTGGGAATTCATTTGAAACCTCTCAAGGCAAGGGAAGGATGAATAAGGACTGACAGACATCAGGCTAAGAAAGGCTTCGGTTGTATAAGATTAATTTGAAAACTACATGCTGTAGAATTTAGTATAGTCAGATAATATTAAAAACAGATGCAGATGGAATTTAGAAAGGAAGTACACTAAAATACTCAATAAAACAATGAATGAAATTGAATTTTTTCTCTTTTCCATATCTTCTGTAATGTTTTCTATAGTGAAAGATTTGCAGTTATCAAAGAAAAAGATTTTCAGTTAAGGGTAGTTAAATTTATTTTACTAAAAATATGATTATTAAGGAAATTCATCTGATTGTATCCCTTTATATACACTCCAAAGGATTTTTTTATTATATTTTTTTATTTTTACAGACTGCATTTTGATTCATTGTACACAAATGGGGTACATCATTTCGTTTCTATGGTTGTGCACAATGTAGATTCATACCATTTGTGTAATCATACATGTACAAAGGGTAATGATGTCTGTCTCATTCCACCATATTTCATACCCCAACCCCTCCTCCCTCTAATTTCCTTCTATATAATCTAAAATTTCTCCATTCTTCTCTCCCTCCCTACCCCCACTAAGTAACATCATCCACTTACCAGGGAAAACATTTGGTCTTTGTTTTTTGGGGATTGGCTTATTTCACTTAGCATGATATTCTCCAGTTCCATTCATTTATCTGCAAATACCATAATATTATTGTTCTTTATGACTGAATAATATTCCATTGTGTATATATACCACAGTTTCTTTATCCATTCTTCTGTCTAAGGGCATCTAGTTTGGTTCCACAATCTAGCTATTGTGAATTGAGCTGCTATAAATATTGATGTAGTATGCTAATTTTAAGTCCTCTGGGTATAAACCGAGGAGTGGGATAAGTGGGTCAAAAGGTGGTCCATTCCATGTTTTCTGAGGATACTCCACACTTTCCAGAGTGACTGCACCAATTTGCAACTGCACCAGCAATGTATGAGTGTGCCTTTTCCCCCACATCCTCCCCAACACCTATTGTTGCTCGTATTCTTGATAATCGCCATTCTAATTGGAATAAGATGAAACCTTAAGGTTGTTCTAATTTGAATTTCTCTAATTACTAGAGGATTCTTGAGAGTTGATTTTTCAAGGGTTATCAGGACTGAAGAACAAAAACTCTGGAGCCAAATTCCGTGGATTCAAATCATTGGCCTTCATCATTAGTAGCTATGAGGTCTTGGGAAAGTTATGAAACCTCTCTGTGTCTTAGTTTTCTCAAATACAAAATGCAAATGTTAGCAGAGCCAGGCTCAGAGACTTGTTTGAAGTAGCAACCTTAATACATACTGTGCTTATTAGGAGAGTGACTGGCTAGCACACAGTAACAGGTGGTAATTATTGATAAAACCCTAAAGAAGGCATTTTGAGATACTAGTAAAAGGAGGAAAAATGAAAATTTAAAGTATGAAATGGAACATAAGTGTCTACCAAATCCCCCAGCCTCTGACACACCCCCTACTCCTTTTCAAGCCCTTATAAAGGCTGCTGCTGAGCATAGCAGGAGCCTTCCTGGAGGTTAGGCTCCAGCCAGCTTGTGTGACTTTCATCCTCTGCCTCCTTAGTTTTCTCATCCTTAAACAACATGGGCTCCCTAATACATCATTGGGTTCCTTCCAGCTCTAAAATCTGTTTCCTTTTTAAAAAAAAATCTTTCTTCCATCATTCCTTCATTCATTTAAGTTGACAAAAACTGTATTTATCACTTACAACATATTTTGAAACATGTAAACATTGCAGAATGACTAATCCAGCCAATTTATATATGCACACATACTTGTTTTTGGTAGTAAGAACACTCAAAATGTGCTCAGATTTTTTTTGTTATTAACTATAATCGCCATGTTTTACATGAAGTTTCTGACTTTGAATTATTTATTTTAAATCTAAAATTGGTCTTAAGGAAACTGAGATGGAAATATTCATACTCATGGTCAAGAGGGAAATAGTTAAATGATTTTCAAGTCAAATTGTTCTTTAAGATCTTTTCTGTCCACAGGAAGCAGGGTTCATAATGGTGAAGTACATAGGCTTTGAGGCTGGACTTGATTTTAAATTGTCCCTGTTGTTTATTTGAGAACTGCATCAAGTTTTCTCAGATCTTCACTTTTCTCACCACTAGTGTTAGACTGTCTTGAGTGGCAAATGAGATATAGTCAAGCATGTGACAGAGCTTACTATACAGTAAGTGGTCGGTTAGCTAGTAATGTGCATTATTAATTTTTTTACAATTTTTATTTAAAATTGATTTCTAGCATACATAGAAACATAAAAATTGTACATATTAGTGGGTTACCATTATGCTTCAATACATGTACCCCTTGTGTAATGTTTAAATCAGGCCAAAATAGGTTTCATCAAATGTTTATTATCTTCGTAGTGAAAATATTCAATGATAATTATATTCTTCTAGTTTTAATATATACTTTGACTTTATCCTGAAACAATGCTTAAAGACAGATGAGAAAATAGAGGGGACAAATCATAATTCCTTGAAAGTATAAAAGTTATAATCTTCATCAGGGAATTTTGTTTAATTATTAAACTGTAACATTTTATTTGGCAGCCATTTTGGTTGTAGATGGGGAGTTGTTTTTCTTGGTTTGTTTCTTTTTCTGGAAACATTATTTTGACTCCTATGTCCAGTGGAGAAAAAGGAACATACTACATACAAGCTTTGAACTTTGAGTAGCTGACTTATATGATGTATCTGAGAAATAAGCTTAGTTTCTAAAGAATATCTGGAGATTATTTCATAGCAAGTGAGAGAAATAAGATAGAACTGTCCCTTTAATTTCAGTCTCATGCAGTCTAACATATCTTTTAATCTTGATGCTTTCAGTGCATATTTTGAAAAACTAATGGTACTTTTTGTGTGTTTTAGTGCAATTGCGAGCTTATTTATTTATTTATTTATTTATTTATTTTGCTTAAATCATTAAATAAGTATGACTTGATCTATGTAGCTCTAAGCAGTCTATCAGGTCTTGCTAGTTATGGTATTACAATTGCTTTAGTTTAATGATACACAGTTGATCTCAGAAGTTTTTGTATGCCAAATATGTTAGTTTTAATTTCATCTTAGGTATTTGCTGTATATTTTAAATATTGGTTTCATATGTGCTTTATTTAAGGAGATAGTGATAAGCCTAAGAGAACTAACTGCTCAATACTTAATGACTAACTGACTTATTTTGTAGTTATTAGAGCACCCAAGACATTCATATACTTGAATAATTCGTCTGACTATGTGTGTTAATGCTTTATGCAAACAGTCCCTGGGAGATTAGTGCTGTTGAGATGTGGGTTCTGAAGTCCTTTGCCACTGCTGACTCTGCTACAGAATGTGCTGCCCCCTCTCCCACAGTAGCCCCTCTCATGAGTCAGGTCTCCATCAGAGGCCATCTCTACAGAAAAGCCCATCACTCTGCAGAGTGCCCTTCTCTCCTTGCTACCAATTCTCTCTGCTTTTAACTGGCTTCATTACTTTTTAAAACTCTTGTCATTACCTGATGTTTTAGTCACTGGCTATTACTTTTGATTAGCTCCACAACCAGAATATAATCTCCATGACATGTTCTATTGTTGACCAGTTTCCCAAACAAATGTAATTCCCATAGGGTTGGAACCTTGTCTTACAGCTACTTTTAAACCCAATATTTAGAACGTTGCTTAAGAACCAAATAAATACTTGTTGAGTGAATGAATGAATGTTTTCTAAAGAAAAAAGATGATGTGGAAATTGTGTTCACAATTCTTTCATTTTCAAAGTGTTGAACTGTTCAGATATAAACTTCAAATTATGGTACCATCTAATTGGTCTACTATAGTACAAAAACTTTGGGGAGTGTTTCAAAATATTTACTGCCCCAGAAGAATTACAGGAAGTTTCACTAATGTATATATCTCATATGTCTATAAATCTAAAGACTCTAATCATAAAAATATGTATTTTTCCTAGAATTTAAATTCAAAGTCATTATTCTTTATGGTGAGATTTACTTTAAAAAAAATTTGTAAAGGCTTGTTGTCTGTGATGGAGAAACTAAATCTCTAATAGTGTTTATTATCTATTATTCAGACCATTTCTGTGACGTGTTATTAGACTGTAGTAGGAGGGTTTAGTAACATGTCCTGTAGGTGGGAGTATACTCCAGGGTTAATTTTTTTTTTTTTATTTGTAAGAATAATGTGTCATGTAATCAATACTTATTAAATACTTAATGCAAAAATAAACCACCTTAGATTTGAGCTTTGTTCACACTGTCTTTTGTGGAATCAATGAAAGTCATTTGCATTCTTTCTACTGCAGTGACCACTGAGTTAATGAAATAGTCATATTTCAGGATTTTTTTCTGTCAATTCTATTTAGTGAATGCTTTTACTCCACTTAAATAGACCTAAAAAAAAGACAAAAAAACCTTGATGCACATAGTCTCCCTAACAATGGACAAGAAGAAGGAGGAGAAATAGGAAAGGAATGAGCACTGTCATCACCAGAGACTAGTCCTGGACCTAGCACGAAAGAGAAGAGTGGAAGGAACAAGCCAAAGAGCGCACTGACTGCTTTGGAGATTTGCAGAGATTTCAGAGGGTCAGGGCATAGCAGAAGGCCAACATCAGGAAGAGATACAGGAGCCTGGAAGTTATATAAACGAGAAAGCTGCAAGAACAGCATCAGTAGCAGTAAAAGAACTTGATGGACATTCATGGCAGCAGACCTGGCCTCTGAACAAGGGAGAATGAGTGAAGGGGGTTATGGCAGAGGTCCAAGGAGGAGAAAAAGAATCTTAGGAAAATATGCATAGGATAGTGTCTGAAAATACAGAAAATATTGCAAAGAATCCCTTTTTAGAAGTAGTAATGACTTGTCTATTAGTATATTTAATTATGGCATTCTTTAAAAAATAAGAGCATCCAGTCTTAAGAGTCATAAGGAATATTGGCCACTCCGCTAGATGATCAGAACAGAAGTCTAATTGAATGCAGCATTGGTAGCAAGACATAACATCATGCCACAGCTCCCTGCAAGGCTGTATTTGTAATACCTGGAAATCATTCCAAGTGAACAATACTGAGAAAGATAGGAAGTTTTTGAGCTGGATGGGTGTGTGTTCTGATTATTTAGAAAAAAAAAATCACAACTTTACCATTATTGAATGCCAGTATGCATGGCAAAAGAATGCAGAGAAAGTATGCAGAGAAAGCAAAGAATTTATAAGTATTAAAACATCAAATCGATCATCTTGGGATTACCTTAAGAATAGCACATAACTAATCAAATAAGTATGCCTTAGTCTCATGACTAATATCAGTTTGTTAATTTATAAAAATGATGTCTTTTTAGGGCCTTTGCTTTTTCATATAGTATTTCCAAAAACAAATTTTTATTTCTTCCAACACTGTAGAAGGAATTAGCAATAGTCTGAAAAGAGAGAATTTGATTATCAGCTGTTTCCACCCTTGTGAAATTGGCAACCTTAGCAGTTCTGCCAGTTGGAGGGATGTTTAGGTTTATCTTTAATGTTCTACTTCCTCTTCGCCCGTTAGTAATAATACGTCTCTATCTGTCTGTCTCTCTGGTGTTTTCCACAATGAAATTCCTTTTTATTTGTTCTGCCAATCCTAATTCAATTTCTATTATAACAACAACAGCAAAAGGCCTGTTTCGGTAACTTTTGTTCTGATTTTCCTATACTCGCCTGTTTTCCAAAGCATTCAGAGGTTTAGGAACACTATTTGTAATACCTCTACCAAAAACTGCTAGTGCTTCCCCATTGTATATGGAATTGGATTCAAATTTCTTAAACTAACATTGAAATTCTTCAAAAATCTGGTCCCATCTGCTCTTTGCAGCCTTTTCTCCCTTCTATATCCAATATAAAATCCAATATCAGACAAATTGATAAATTTATACATCCAGAAAATGCTTTTACTAATGTATCCCTGTTTCTTCCACTCTGTGCTTAACAAAACCCTACCAATCTGGGACCAGGTTACATGTTCACTCACATTAGCACATGGACCAAGAAAGTAGTTTATTTTTCTAGGATTAATCTAATCTTCCTTCATGAGTTAACTGCAAGCCACTTCCTGCCCATTCCCCTGGTTGAGGGAACTGCTGGGTCCATTTTATACCACAGTCTCTGGCACTCCTGCCTCAAGGAGATCATTCCAGCTTTGCTAGAGCACAGTACCCAAGACAGATTTGAATTGTACAGTGGGACAGAGGCCCTCTTTCCTAGGTACACTTCTTAATTCTAGCAGCTGGGCTTCCCATCTCCACCTCTGTCACCTCTAGTACACAAACACCTGGCTTTTTCCCTTTCCTGGCTGCCTTGAACTTTTCATATATAGAATTTTCATTAAATTAAATTTTGCTATCTCAAAGAAAATAAGTGAATTTAAAATGTTCTTTTCTTTATACAAGTGTTAAGCCAAACTTCTAATGGGCCCAATAAATGAGCTCCATAAATCCATGCATTTTGCCCTGTACCTAGGTAGCCCCCTTGGGTGTAATTTTTATCGGTCCTCCTCAGCAGTGAAAGAGCAAGGATATAATAAGTATTTGAAAACAGGAACAGAAAAATGTCTCTGTTGGTCATCCCTTTGAGAACCATTTGTGTTTATCAGTGTTCATTAAACTAAACAAATATGGGACATATGTAAGAACAATAAAAAGAACTCAGCCCCTCTTAGTGAAAACTTGTAGAAGGAAAGCTGGTAGAACCTGATGGTCAGATAGATTGCTGTCCTGATGTAGACCATTCTGCAAAGAAGCACTCACTGAACAGAGTGAACAGGACTGGCTGAGAGGACCACAACACTGAAGTGAATAAAGACAGCCACAGGAAAACAGGAAGCAGTGGTTGAAAATACTGCAAAAATATGGATAAATTTACCACTCCGCATATCTCATTTTCCATTGATCAGAAACATGGCCTTTTGTTCAGAGAGACAAGTTCCCATGTTTAGCCTTTGCCTTGACCTCAAGTAACACAATTATAAACACTTTACAGAACCTGCTTTCGCCGTCCAGTCTTGCTCTAAGTTATAAGCAACCATGTGTTATTCCCTCAAAAATCTAACCCCTAGACTTACTAAGTAGCATGACTGAGAGAAAGGAAAGTACGCTTATGCTGAAATATATGAATCATTGGTTAAATGAGTTGAAAAATAATTAAAACTTACTAAAAGACATAGTAGTACACCTTCGTTGGAGTACCTAGAATGTGCAACCCAGGTGCCTAATATAGTTCTATCTCTGGGTGATCCTGGGGCAAGTTACTTAATTTCCCTTTGCCTCACTTCTTTATCTGAAAAATGAAATATGCTAATTACCTGTTTCAAAAGGTGCTGCAAGAGTGAAGTGAGTCAATATATCACTGAAGTGCCTAGAACCTTGCTAGCTATCATCAATTTAAAGTAAATTGATTTACAAACGAACAGTTTTAATTTTATATTATCTATAGCCCATGTAACATCAAAATGTTTTCTTATTACAGTAGTATTATATGTTTCATTAAAACAAATTATCAGAGAAGCATCAAGAAAAGTCACCAGATGGTGGCACTTTAAAAGTATACTCTGACATATAAGAGTTAACTTTTGTGGTTGTATACCAACAGAAAATAAATTTAAAAATGCCTCTCTTTTCCTTCATCCTCACCTGCAGTATCGACTGTTTTGTCCATATATCTTTGTTTCTCTGCATACATCTTTGTTATATTAATATATTCACTTTACAGTAATTTTAGATGATTCATATTTTTAGCACTGATTTTTCTGCCAGCAGTTAGCACCCTCTATTTATTGTTCTGATCATTAAAGTCATATCATGAATAAATGGGTTAAAATTATTTTCTAATTAAAATTATCCCTACAACTTGCATTTATACAAAAATCAATTGGTTATAATAAGTCAGGTAATATGAAAAAATGAACTTTGTGATACAGAGCATAAATTGCTTTAATGATTGATGAATAATATGAGTGGAATGAAAAATTTACTAGGCAAGAAGGAGAAAGTGTTTATACTGATACCAAATATTCAGTGAATGGATTATAACTGCAATCTTGCCTTTAATGTTTCCCATGGTAATTGTCAGGAAGAGGTATGAAGAATGGTGGGACCTTAATAATATGCCTTGCCATTTTAATTGCTGAGAGAAGCAAGAGAATCTTAATTGCCAGGAGACACATCACTAATTAAAGTGTCATTCTACATTCATTCTGAAATAATTAGTTTGAATATTTGTAAGAGCTGAGATATAAATTTAGTTCCAAATTCAGGAACATACCCATAACAGAGTTTGTTAAAATGATTTATGGTTAAAAAAGGTTAACAGTCATAAAATTTTAAATGTTTCTCTAATTTGATACAATTTAATTTTTATTAGATTATTAAAGTTGAAAGAATGGAGTTCACAAGATTTTAAAACTTAGTATGTTTATAAAATTGCTACAATACTAAGTTAAATTCCTAAACTGCTTTCCGATTTCTGGGATATTGCTATATTTTTCCCACTACTTTATTTCTGCATTTATCACAATTTCGGAAAATCTTCTTTTATAAATAAAAATGTCAACATGTGTCTATAATATAATGTATGAATTGCAAGTTTTGTTAATACTACATGAAACTTTTATAAATATAGTCGTGATTTAGTAGATCTGAAAATTTTAGGCTAATTTCAAATATTTACTAAAATTAATGGAAAAGGACATTGACTCAAAAGAACTTTAAACTTATGAAAAAGTAAAGCAATCAAATGCAAAGTTTGACTTGAAATATTTTTGGATACCCAGATACCTAAAATCATCATTTCAGTTTTCATCAAAATTAAGGACATATTAGGAAAAGTGAAAGCAAGAAAATTGAAAAGAGGAAAAAGTTTTTCATCATGCAGTTATCGCCTCATATTTGACCTGATGATTTTAAGATTTACATTTAAATGTTACAAAATTTAAAACACTCCAGTTTTTCTCCTGTATGATTTGTTACACGGCTGCATTTGTTATGAGGCTATTGATAAGTTTGTCTTGTTGCTTAATTGTTTCTCTAGGTTTGGGCACAGAAAATTAAATGCTCACATGCTTATTTCATCTCACCCCAGCACCAGCGTCATCTTCCTTTTCCTCTTTAACCATTCCTATCCAGGTCTCAGCTTTTGTTCCACTCCTACCTACATAGGACACTCCATTTTGTAATATACCTTTAAATGCCATAGGTTCAGGTAAAATACATAGTGTTTCTACTTTAGACATATTGAGTTGTAGAAACTCAATTACTTAATTTTGTTTCTGGTGCTAATAGTCTAGGATTTCCTCTAAAGTCCTGGTATTCTCCTTTGCCCTCAAATATGGTTGAGAAAATGGAAGTAAGACTTTTGCAATAGAATTATTAAAGTTGCAAAAGTCCCCAGGAAGCATGAGTTATTTTTACTGATATTAGGCTCAACCTGCCTTTAAAACAAGATCTTTAATTTGCTTAGAAATTTACCAAAAAGTTTTGAATGCATTTAAATGTTTCATCAGTAGTAGAATGATAATTTCCTCACTTAAAGAAACATGTGGTAGGTATTAATAAGATAATCCTAACAATTATGCCTTTTCCATAAAAGTCATGTGAACATGCCAGAAAACTGTTTTCAGACACTTTTTTTAAAATAAAACAGGTATTTCTTACCTGTTGGATGATTACCTTTTTAGAGTACTCTTATATTTTACTACTATTAAGCAATCTCATGTACCACATGACTTCTTCTATCTTTGACATCAAAATAAAGTAATTGCTTGAAATATATTTGAAGCACCTAGAACTTTATATTATTATTTAGCTCTTACAAATCTTTGTGATAGGTACTATGATATCAGTTTACAGATGAAATTACTGATGTATAAAGAGGTTAATGAATTTATCCAAAGTAATCTAGCTAGTAAGTGACCATGATTTAAGTTTTTCTGATTCTAGAGTTTTTTCTCTAAGCTACTTGGCATCACTACCTATAATACAGTGTACATTTTTCCCCTTCCCCATGATCACACTAGGTGTTCACTATAATCAAGGGTTGCCAATGACCAACCAAACCAAACACTTTGTGAGTGACATGGCATAAATTCATGTAAAGTGAAATAGGATCATGTGAATCAAGACAGCATGCCCTGCAAAAAGATTCCAAAATATTTTTTAAATGCTCTGCTTTTAAAACATATTTGCAACCAAATTTGGCCCATAAGGTCATCATTTTGCATCTCTTGGTTGACAGAAACTATCACTCCCCATTATTACTTTGAATAATTTTGGAGCCTCTACTTAAGTTGTCACATACTGAGAAATATTTGTTTTTTTAATGGGTAAGGGAACTTAGTCACATTAATATCGAAACTAATTTTTACTGAAATAAGAAAATGAGAGGAATGAAAAAGTAAACTACTTTTTAAAAAACCTTCTTTATGCGCTATATTAAAGTAATGAAGTCCCCATTGCTGTATACTGTTAATACTCTGCCATCTAATTAAATGACCTTTCTGTGGACTCTTCTGTGGTTATTGGACATTGAGGTTTTTGAGGCATGATCCTATTATTCAGTAACTACTTTTCAAACTCTAAATATTAGGGTCTTGATTTTAGACAGAATAATTTGGCATCAGTCTGACATTTATTCCTCATCTCAGAATTCTGCCAGTTTCTCACATGATAAATATTTTAATTCATGACTACATCTTAAAGCTTATGGCTTTGTGTGAATTATATAAAAAGCAAATTTAAATAATGTCTTTCAGACAAGTGAATAAACCCGATCCCCTCTGTGTTGTTACTTTGCCAAAATATCATTGAGATGCTGTCTTGGGAGGCATTGTTGAAAAGTAGACTTAGAATGTTAAAAGCTTAGAATATATTGATGTAACCAGTTCAGAGCATTTACCTTACTACAAAAGCAAATGGCTTTGATTGTTAAAATGTAAGATTCAGAAACAAAATTCCTCCTGATTAGATAAGAATCAAAATCATCCTTTTAAAAGAACTCAGGTACAATAAATAGAATTTAGATCAACAAATGCTCAAACTCTTAAATCAGTGGCAAATTAGGTAACACCCTGGGCTGGAGATGTGAATATTATATAATGAGGATAATAAAGGACTTGAATGTAATGTGCCTTGGGTGGAATTAGCTAATTCCAATATGAATGCTTCCCAATCATTTGTCGACTCAGATGCATGCAGTCCACTAAATGGAAATCTTGGACGTTCTCTCATACACCCCATTATTTGTAATTGAACACCTGATTTCTATCATGCAACAAATTAACATCTGCACTGGATCTGTCTTTTATGCATATGGATACACAGATTAGAATTTTGCAGATAGGCAGATACTTGAAAACAAAAAGACAACATTGTGAAACACTTCCAGCCATAATTTTTGATTACATATTGAGAATCGTTTAATTATCTTACTCCATTTAATTAGCCCTTCTACTTAGGTCAATTGCTTTTTTTATTAACATGACATGTTAGCAATTTGTTAATTGGCATAAAATAACATGAGACTTTACTGGGTATTTGTATGAGAAATACATGTGCATAAGCTAAAGAAAGCACAGAAAAGATAAATGGATTCATTAGTCACCCTACAGTATTTGCCAGTACCACCAATTGGTGCCACCAAATTCTGTGTTTTTGCCCTTTAAACTTCCATCCTCCTTTTATGCAGAATGAACTGCCATATGAGTGGCTACAAAAATTTGAGACCATGGGCATAAAAGAATGATGAAAAGTAATGAAACAGACATATAAATGCTAGTTGTGGAAGGGCAATAGATACATCCATGCAGGTAAGAGAATTAATTTAATAAAAAGGTTCAATCAATATCAAGCCTCTGGGTCCCAAGTCTCTTTACCAGTGTTTTATATTATAAATTATTTCTTATATATCAATAAAGATATTATTGATTTTACTTGGAAAGAACATTTTATCTTCTTCCAAAGAATCCCTCTAGATTCTGGTACAAATAGACTACTGTCAGCGTCCTGTATGGGGAAGGTGGGTGTTCAGTCATGGCAGATTTAGCTGCTTGGCCTTATATTCAGTTATTTAAGTACAACTCGTTTATTGAACCCTAAATGAATTATTACAATGTTGCATGATGGAGAACATATAACAACATTGGTTTCCCTGATATTTCTTTTCATTCCACTTTATTATAAATAAGATTTGTGGTTTCTTCATATCAGTGTAGAATTTATGAGTTTAAGGAGATTTGTGCATCTCTTGACCCAGTGTTTGTTTTACAAATAAAACATTAAGGGCAAGACTGGTGGGCCTTTCTAAAAATATTTATGGAGAGAGATGGGCATTTAATTATTTAACCTTTGCCAGAAAATACTCTGGGCAAAGCCCCAGGTTGAGCATTTTAATAAATACAGAGATACATTTACCATGTCCTAATCCTCATGAGAATTATTTTCCTTCTTGTTAGTAATGTTTTCATCCACTTGGGGGCACTAGGAGCAAATTTAAGAAAAAGAAAAAAATGTTATTTTGCTTGATTTATTTCAGTGAGAAAAATTATTCATCATGTACTATCCGGAAATCTAATTACGTACTTTTAGATAAAATACCTTTGAAATGCATAAAGATGGCTCAGGTTTTTGTTCATTTTTGTTTAAGATTCAGTGTAGATTAAAACAATGGTTCTCAGAGTGTGACCACCAGATCAGGAGCCTCACTTGAGAACCTATTAGACATGCAGATTCTCAGATCTGGTTTGCTGAACCAGAGACTCTAGGGGTGGGACTCAGCAATCTGCATTTTTACAAGCTCTCCATGTAAGGTTTTCTTGCTTACTGATATTGGAGAACCACTAAATGAGCCAAGATACTTTTTTGTTTCCAACTGTAGAGAAATTTATAGGATAGGGGGTTAGCTTATAAAATATGCTTGCAATACTGTGAAAATCTGTTTCTTAGTAGAGGCTGTATATTAACCATAAATAAGTTAACTGAAGACTTAAGCTTTTTTGTTGTTGTTATTCATGATTGTACAATTGGGTTTATGAATTAGAACTATTAGTTGACTAGTCACTTTTATTCCAGTCTTCACCCCCATACCCCTCCCCCCAAAAAAAAAACTAATCAGGTAAAAAGTTTGAGATAAATCATTTGTTTTATATTATGTAGAGAAATCAGCCAGTTCCTGTAATTTTTTAACTTTAACACATTGTGATGATCTCAGAGACATGCCATAGAATGCATGATAATGCTGCTAGCAATATATTTAACATCTCTATAGTATCTTTATAATTATGAAAAGTGATATAATATATACTGGGTAATATAATCCTTTGGATAATCCTTTCAAAGAATTAGGAAACCAGTAATTGCCTTCGTTAACCATTAGGAAAAACTGCAACTCAACTGAGACCAGAATTAGGATTTTTCTAGATTTTTTTTAATCTCTAAGTGTAATATTACTATCATGACAACACTCGTTATTTTTTTAATAAATAGTCAGTTTGGTTGCTCTGTTCATGAGAATAAGTTAAATTTACCAGAAGAGAGTATCCCGTGTCTTTAGAGAAGTCCAGACCACTGATTTTCTACAGAGAACCTTCTAGAAATCTAGATGACTGGCCTGCGAGGCTGGATCTTGAATTCTGAGCTTCCTCCCACACAAAGGATTTTCTCACACCCTCCTTAACAGTATGCCAGACCTCAGGTAGCCCTACCTCCTCTTGTCTTCTTGCTCTTCCTTTTGGACCCTTAATTCTTTGGGGGGACTTAAAGTAGTATAGAACTTCTAAAAGTCTTTATGCTAAGGGAGAATAGAATGAGAAAATAATCACAGAGAATAGAAGAAACTACCAGTTAAGTTTGCTGTTTTTCTGGTGCATTCTGAGCTGTTCATCTGTGCTATGATACTGCCTGCTCCGTTCAACATGGCTGACCTGAGGTGGCACCTCATGGAGCTTCTCTACTATGGTACTCTTAAACTTTTCTCCAAATAAAGACTCTTATCTTAACTCCGATCACCAGGGAACTACCTTTTACCTATGCCAATGCTTTTTCATTCACAACTTATCCATCTAGCACAGAATGTGCCTGGCCCCAGTATGCAAGGAATGGTTTGGAAAGGCTCAAAACTGCCTTCTTCATTTATGCAGGAAGTCACCTGAAGAGGAAGGTTCATATGTACATAGTAGCTAAAGACCATCCCTTTATAATTAATTATAATGCTAAAGTGAGTCTTGTAGCACAGTCAAAAAGTATAACTATCCAATGAATATTGCTAATTAATACTAAAAGGTTCTTAGATCATATAATACTAAAAGTATCAGAAGTGATTATAAAATGCATTTTTTGTTGTCTGTGGTAATAAATGGTACCAACCTGATAATATTTTTATAATAACGTCAATAAAGCATATAAAGAACAAAATACAATGCTTGAAATTTTGTAAATCCATTTTTTCCAAGTAACTTATTGTAAGGAGTACATTGATGATGAAATACACTGGGAATTTTTATTTTAAGAGTATTGGTGCAGAGTGTATATATACCATGACATATCAAATATAACATAGTCTATAATTTTCTCCCCTTTGCTACTTGTTTTTGCTTTCAGGTAGAGTAAAGCTTAATTTCCTTGAATGCTAGTGCAATAAGATTATGTAAGTCTAACTGGAAACTTTTTTTTTTTAAATTTCTAACTAGTTAAATTTTTTATATTTAATAAAATTTTTTGTTGCTTTTTAAAATAAAGTTCATAAGTATATTTTCATTTGACTATTAAGGATAATTTACTCATATATTTATCTGTCTAATAATCTCTCCCTTCTAAAGCTCCCATGGTAATTTACTTTTCATAATTATCTCCTTCCTTATATTGATTGTTTATGAATAGCTTATCTTCTGTCCTCCATTGCACAATGTAAATATTAAATGAATCAATTATCACTAAACAGCACTAACTCCAAGCTAGGTCTTGCATTATCTGAAGTAAGTTTGTTTTCATGCTTATTTTCCTCCAAGTGCAGAGCAAAGGGGAAAAAAATGAGAAACCTTTGGTGAGTTGAAAATTATTTGGTTTCTAGTTAATTACCATTTCAGTGTAATTATTGTTAACTTTCTAATAGTTCATGCATCATACTGAAAAAGCAGATAGAAATGTGCTAACAGCTTAATCAGACTCCATACTTAGGGATGCAGTTTTGACAAGGATCTTCATATAAGTTTTCATTTTATTTTCCTAGGGAAAAATAATATTCATTCTTGACAGATACTGGACATATCACAAGTTTCTTTTCAGTTCTGCTGGTCAGGCTGTGCTACCATAAAGAGATGGAGGAAAGGGGCTGGGGATGTATTCAGTGGCAGAGTGCTTGCCTAGTATGAGTGAGGAGCTAGATTTGATCCCCAGCACCACAGGAAAAGAGGGAAGGGAGGCAAAAGATATTTAGGGGCCTTGATCTTCCCGAGGACTGATTTTTTCCTACTCTATTTTGTTGTTTTAAGAAAGATCTAGCATCACCATCAGAGAGAATTTGATTCTTTTCTGTGAAATGATCTTTTACCAATTTATGTACTAGAGTTCAAATGTTTAACCCTAGCTTTATATCCAGGAGGAAGAGGACTTATGCTTATTTTTGTTTTAAAAATAGGGCCTGGGATTGATCCATCTGTCTGTCTATTCCTCCAGACATATATACACACACATGTACACACACACATATATACACATGTCTTATATATCTATATCCATACATAGATATTTATAAAAGGATATATATATAAATGGTAGAATAATGCTATACTTTACTTTTTTTCCCTCCAACTGTGTTTTTGTTATTGTTAATGCTTGGCACTGTGGATTAAACCAGAGCCTCACACATGCTAAG
Source organism: Sciurus vulgaris (assembly GCF_902686455.1). Classification (NCBI taxonomy): domain Eukaryota; kingdom Metazoa; phylum Chordata; class Mammalia; order Rodentia; family Sciuridae; genus Sciurus; species Sciurus vulgaris. The sequence continues at coordinate 31,079,908 of NC_136468.1, forward strand.
AAGCTGCACTCCCAACCTCTGAATTATGTGTTTCCTGCTTTTTTTTTTTTTTTTTTTACATCCATATCAGCCTATGAAATGTGTGACTGTGAAATGATCCCATTAAGATAAAAATATTGTGTGATTTGAACTCCTGTATATTAGAATTCTTTGTGGAAAAGTTACTGATTCCTTATGTTTACTCGGGCCCTAAAATAAAAGAAAAGGAGCAGTTTTCCAAAGTTGCTCTTTAGAGGAAACAACTTCACAAGTTTCTTTGAAAGTGGTGATATAGCCTTATTTTGACAAAAGTAGCAATATAGATTTTTCCAGTAGGTGGCGCAAGCATTCCCCCATAACAGAAAATACTGTCTATTGAAAAGTAAAGAACTTGGTAATAAAAGCAACACTATTTAAGTAGAATTAAACAACCTTCAAGGCATTTTATTTTAAAAAATGTAAAAAGAAAAGGTTAGAAGAAGGTGCGTGGTAGTTCATTTTGGACATATCAAACTTGTCAAGACACTATCAAATTAACATAAAAAACTTTAATGTGTAGTAGCATGTGAATAATCACAGATATCACAAGGTCAGTTTTTACCAAAAATATCCGAGATTTGAAATTATGAATATGTTGTGTAAATGTCAAAGATTTTGTTTTTATATTGACTATCTGGATTTCATTTTCATCTTATCCTACATTCACAGGCAGAAATACTGTGGATACAGATTTTAAGCAAATACATTTTTAATATATAATTCTTAAGATTAAAGGAGAAGAATAAACATCACAAAAATCCTAGTACAGTGAATCCTAATCTTATCAGTCACGGCTAATTTTTACTACTGGCTTTATTTTGTTATTCATTTGCCTCTAAATAAATAAATATGTGTGAGAGAGAAACTGGACATCAAAGGATACTTTTCTGTAATAGTCCAGAAAAATTTGGTTGGTTAATAAATGGGACTGTCTTAAGAACCTAAGAAGCCAGGCACAGTGGTACACACCTGTAATCTCAGCAACTCAGGAATCTGAGGTTGGAGGATCACCAGTTCCAACCAACCACAACAACGTAGCAAGGCCCTAAGCAATAGTGGGACCCTGTCTCAAAATAAAAAATAGAAACACTTGGGGATGTAACTCAGTGGCAAAACACTCATGGGTTCAATTCCCAGTACAAAAACAAACACAACAACAACAACAACAAAAAAAGAACTAAAACATTCAGTAGCTTGAAAACCTAATGCATGTCCTCTATAGAAATATTGCTTTTGCCTAATGAATAAGAAGAGGTAGTTTTTGTTGTAATTTGTATAACCTCATAGATAGGGTTTACTTTAGAAAAAGGTATACTTAATTTTTTCCCCAGTATTTCAAAATATTTTTTAATGAGGGACAAAATTGAAAAAAATCATCACCAACCTTCCACCCCTAAATTTTTTAGTCCTTCAAGAAAATTAGGTTGAAATATATTTCAGGAAGTTCTACTACTAATAATGATGCCTTGATTTACATTGTACTCTATAGTTTGAAAGGCCCCTTCATGTGCATCATTCTGCTAGATATCTGTAATGATATTTGTCTATTGTTGTAAAGGCAAATCTTGCTATTTCTGTTTTACAGATGAGGAAAGTAAAGTTCACACAGGGTACATGGCAGTTTAGAGGGATGTTAGACCTAAGTAAATCATATGTGTTTTCATCTCTTCCTTCACTGCCCCACAGATTAATTTTCATTTGTTCATCTCTATTTTGGAAAAAAAATAAAAACTTATTCTATGTCCCCACTTGCTTGCTTCCATATGATGGGATACCCATTGCTGTATTACTCTTGACCTCTCTTCTCTCTTTCCTGTCCCCTTTTCCTTTTTCCTTTACTTACCTAATTGATTAACTCAAGGGCAGAAACTAGACATGAGTAGATAAGCCCTTTGTATTCTATTTGTCTTTAAAAGTGAGTTGTCTAAAGGAAATCCCTGTTCTCTGCATCTCCGGACACATGTATGGTGGGTAGGATCTCCCCAGGCATAGGCCTGTCCTGTTCAGCACTGTGTGTGACTGGACTGTCTAGAAATGACATTGAACCTCGTAAGGAAGCCCACTTCTTACATAAGTGAATCATGCTCTTACAGTATTATTTCCATCAGTATTGAAGGTAGTGTTTCATTCTCTGTCAACTCATTTGTCTCCAGTGAATTTGTTCAGAATGCCAGCAAAGAAATGAGGTACCGAAACACTGGTCTTTCAACAATTCCATCAGTGGATTCTAACAAAGCTCACACATCAGAAGGTCATCTTGAAAAGCATACTAACAGGAGTTGTTTTGGGATATTTAGACATAATTCAACTTTGTCAAAGGTGCAGAAGCTCTAGGAACCTCTTGTTGGGGTCAGGTGCGATATGACCTGGATCTCTGGAGCTCTGTGTCTACTTCCATGGCAGCAGCTCCATATTGCCTTCGTTTTTGATCTTCTATATTAAGTTAATGTTTAGGATAACACTCTGCTACTAAAATTATTTGATTTTTCTTGATCCAAATAAATATACAAAAAAGCAATTTTGTGAAAAATTCAGACTACTCAAGGCTTTTTCTCTTCTTTTAATACATAGTGTGTAATTTTTTGCTGAAGATTTTCTTGCTTCATTATGTTTGTTTGTTTGTTTGTTTGTTTGTTTTTGCAGTGCTGGGGATTGAACCCAGGGCCTTGTGTTTGCGAGGCAAGCACTCTACCAACTGAGCTGTATCCCCAGCCCTTCTATTATGTTTTTACTATGTTTGTTCCTGGTGACAAAACTAGGATTGGCATGTAGTTTATGGAATATCCGGAATAGAAGCTCAGTATCGGGCAGTGAGTATGGCATGGTGAGGAACTGACATGATCCTGGCCCTTAGGGAGGGCATGGCTCAGGACATGGATGTGGGGGAAATGTCCCCACGTCACCTGGTATATATAAAATGGGTGTAACTCTGCAAGTGTCAGGAAAGGCTGTTCCAAGAAAGGCAGGTGAACTCAGGATGAGAACAAATGGGAAATGTGAGACTCCAGCTAAATCCATTGATAGGAAGTATTGGAAAGTATGAAGGTAAGATGCACAAGACTGAAGGGGTAGGAGAAACAGCACTCAAACACCTGGACGAGCAGCAAGAGCCCAGAGAGTGCTGGCACAGCAGTGCTTGATGTCAACGTGAGCCAAGAAAAGTATCCAACATGCTCTGCACAGGCAGTTTAGAGATGTGAGCAATCACAGAACTGTCTCCGACCAATTAACATGCCTAGAATGCACGAGCAGAGTGCCAGAGAAAGATCGACAGGCATCCAAACATAGCTGGGTGCTCAGCCTGGGTTGTGGTGCAGCTTATCAAGACAAGCACAAGGGCGCCAGGCAGGGATGGGCACATGGAAACTGAGGTACAATGTCTGAGCTGTAATGACAGCAAGAATATCTTACTGCTGAGTCCCTGAGTCCAGAAATAGAATTCCACCATCCTGGACTACAGTTATTACTGGTCACAGCATAAAGTTGAAGTTCAAGTGACATAGCTTAGGCAGAACAAAGCTGTTGGGAAGGCAGTTCTGAAATATGCTCAGTGTCGGGGTGAGTTCAAATACCTTTATAACTAAGTGACAGGAAGATGTCCCTCCAGAAGATGGACACAGGCAATTTGTTTCCTAAATCTGAGCTCTTCAGGCATGCCTTTATTAGCTGAGATCAGAGCAACATTACCTTTTAGTAATCAAACATAATCCATGGAGCTTATGATCCAAGTTTTAAACAAAACTCTCTCTGTTTGAATGTAAATCTTTATAAATCCCTAGCAAAATTGTGGTAGAAATGAAAGTGATAATTTAATTATTACTAAGATATTAGTTCATTCTGAACAGAATGTAAAACCTCAGTTATATAAATTTATCGCTTAAAGACGTTAGCAGTAATTTAGTCCAGATAATTACCAAAGTGTGTGTTAGCAGGATTCCTACAAGATGTCCTACAAAAAAAAGAGTCTGCATTTTAGAGACGACATATTTGCTCTTCTCTCTCAACTTTCCTTCCCCAGTGTCTCCTTGGAATTGTCTGCTATAGGCACTCAGAAGTCCTGGCATACAGAACCTCATTAGCTTTGTTTATCTCATTGTTTCCCCATTTATTTGCCCACCAAACCATTCCTTTTCCTCATAGTGCCTCCTTGAACCCAGATGATCCAAGACATATGCTATAGGAAACACTGAATCCCAAACTGTTCCCTTGTCTTTTTAGAATATAGTTTTTAAGATGAGCATTTCACGTACATATTTCTTTGGAAATCCTCCCTTCGAAGAAAGTAGACTAGATATTTCCATTTACAGAAAAGGAAACTGAGCCCTAAAATGTTTGTGCTAAGTCAGTATTACCTATACTTTGTATAATGTTCAACAATGTTTGATCTTTACTTTGGAAATATTGTTCCTAAAACAGAAGGAATTTTTAAGAATCAATAAAATGTACTTGGACATATATATACTTTGCCAAAATTTTGTTTCTTGCCAAAGCTTTTTGTGTTTTCAGAGAGAGGAGAACACAATGGAGTTTCTTCAAACAAACAAAAACAGGGTTACATAAGCGAATCATTGCCAACTAATTGTCAGGTGCCCAGAGCTTTTTTGCCAAGGGTTTCAGAATGTCCTTCCCTTCTTCCCTTTAGAATGTGTCAAACTGGTCCCTGGGGACATTCTACTTTTCACATATTCTGTCCTCTATTGAAGGGATGGGGTATAAACCCAAATATGCAGGTTAGCCTGGTGGGAGTAGAGGTAGGTTTGGTATACTCTTTGCACGTTTTCTTTTAACCACTTCTGAGACATTTTATAATTGGTTTGGAAAACCCATTAATTTTCTTTGACTTTTAACAAAGTAGTTAAGCTCCTGCAGATGAAGGAAAAATAACTTTAAGAACATGTAAATTGAGGAAAAACATGAAACTGCTTTTCCAAAATACACTTTCTGTGGTAGAGTTTATCAAGGCAATGCATGTATTAATTATTTAATTTAGCCCTTCTATAGTGTACATGTATTTCAAGACATGCTGTACACCATAAACATACATTTTTGTCAATTTAAAAAATGAATTCTTCACAAAGTGATCTTTATATAGTTTTATAAATATTTGCATTGGAGAGATCATGAGCTCTTTAAAAATAGGTATTTAGACTTTTTTTCTGATAACTGAATTATGAAAGAATGCCAAAGACCAAATGTCAAAGATGATTATTAGGAAAGTATAAAAGATTTGGCCATGCAGTGTGACTTAGTTGTATTATTTGACTTGTGTTTAGCTATTTAATTTCCACCAAACTACTTACCCAGTGTTCCCATTTAGCTTGTCTAGGTGACAATGCATTCACTTCATATTGAGTATTAGAATGTTTCCGTCAAGAATGATCAGTTATCTGGGCTGGGGAGATAGCTCAGTCGGTAGAGTGCTTGCCTTGCATGCACAAGACCCTGGGTTCGGTCCCCAGCACCGCAAAAAAAAAGAATGATCAGTTATCTAAGGGTGGAATGGGGTTTGTGGTCTTTTCTTGGCACATTGCCTCTATTCATTTTATAGGTCATTTCTCAACAAACCAATTTTAAGGTGGTTTTTATACCTTAACTATATATTTATCTGATAATGCTGATAAATGCTACACTTAAGTAGCAGAAGTTGAAACGCCACCCCCCCCTTTGGTGGTGCTGGGGATTGAACCCAGGACCTTATGCATGCAAGGCAAGTACTCTACCAACTGAACTATATCCTCAGCCCCAGAAGATGAAACTTTTAAAAAAGAAAAATGATGGTTTTTACATTACTGGTTCCACAAAATATGATGTCTATAATAAGTGAAGGATTCTCATTTCCTTCAAGTTTGCTGTTATAAGTCACCTCTTTATACAGCACAAACATTTAACTTCTTGCTTGACACAGCAGGAGTTTGGGTTTTTTCTTCAGTCCTGATTTCTCTCAGACTCACACAATTTTGTTGGGCAAAGATCCTTGGCTTGCACCCCCCACCTCCTGTACTCTTTCCCATAAGAATTCAAGGAGTATAAAGACCAACTGGAAAGTATTTACTTCTAGATTTCATAATGTGCAGGTCACGGTGTTGTCTCGAATCAGTGTCTTTTCTCATACTTAGCTGAAAACAAAACCAAAAGAAAAAAAGAAAAGAAGAAAAAAAGAAAAAGACTTAATCTTGTGGAGTTAAATAAAAGAATGTAGTGAAAGGAAGGTTCCTTTTATGCAAGCAGCAGAGAACGTGCAGGGATGACTGCAAGTGCCTGAGGGCATTTGGTCCCTATTGGTTTTCACATCAAATGCAATGGTGCCCACAGATAGCCTGTATTGTTGTCAGTTAAATGGGATCATGAGTGTCTGAAAGGTGTTTGAGAATGAACCGAAAATCATTTTCACAAGTGGATGATTACTTCTGCCACATGTTAACCGAACTCTATCAGAATGGCCTAGCTTTTTGAGCCTGCATTAATTGCTCTTTCAACCTTGACTGAGGTTTCTCTTTAAGAAAGCCCTTTCCAGGACTCAACTACTCTATATATTGATTTTTTTTCTTTCTCTATTTTTCCTTGAAAAATGAAGCCTTGTAGAAGAAAAGGCTTTATCATTCAACATGTAGATGGATTGTTCCATTTCTTTGAATAAAAAGCTAGACTCATAAGTGATCTGTCAAAAGCAATAGTCCTTTTTTTCCCCAAGCACTGAATAATTCCCATCTTATGTATACAATTATGTTTTTCAAATATTCATTAGTGATGATTTTTCATCATAAAGTAAAACCATGAACCCTCACAGCATGGTCTCAGAGCAAATAAATTGTCATATTCTCCTTTCTATTAGAACTGTATGCCACCACTCTAATTGAAGCTAAACTACAATATTTAGTAATGTGTTTGGACAATTTTTGTGTGTTGAGCTACTCTTCGAACAATCTTCAAGTTAGAAAGATTTTATGAAGTGTTTTTAAAGTTTTGTTAAATCACTTATTTTATATTACCAGTTCCTATTTCAAACATGGTAATAGAGTATGTCAGCTGTGTCGATACTATTAATACAGGTTATATTTCATTCATACCATGATATGAAGATGAGTTAAATCTCAGCTTTTAAAACTAATAAAAGGTGAGTTCTTAAATTTACATGAACATTTTTGACAATGCTTATCAGCAGAGAATATACAATATTTATAGAAAATCACTTTATTAGTAAAACTCATTTCTGAGGGTTTTGGCAAAAAGGAAGACTAATCACAGACATTACATATGAATCTATTTTTTAAATATATTTTCAAAGACTTACTATGCAAAAACAAGCATTTAAAATAGTTTTATAAGCTTTACAGTGTTAACACATGATGATATGAAAGTTGACTAAGATTTAGCAAAAAGATGCCTAATAGTTATGTGGATTTTTGTCTTTCTTGAAGATTATTTTTACCAAATTTTATTTTATTCAGTAAATCTATTGTTAAAAACCATTTTATTGGTACTAAAATATATATTGTTAATGATCAGCAAAGTTTTTCTTTGCTGTCACAGGACATTCTGAGCAATTTCATAAAGACTAGTTTTCTCCACAAGTGAAAACTTTCAGAAGAAGCTGTGGTCTGTATATTTCCCAGCTGGCTTATTAAGTTAACTTTTAAGGATCATGTTGATACCAGAAATGTTGTATAATTTTAATAAGGTATTATAAAGTCTTATAGAACTATTAATATGGAAGATGAAAAATACACTGTTTACCTTGTTGGTAGTAACTATTTTGACTTGTTAGCTATTTTCTTAAAGAAAAATCAAGTAGGTGAATACCAAAATTCTTTTTTCTTCTCTTGAGCTTTCCCCTACCAGTATATTTTAAATATACAATAAAAGTTTTAAAGTTCATTTTCTTATATCTCTGATATTCAGGGATGAAATAGGACCTTAGACTAGTTAGAAATCAAAAAAAGTCATAGGCAAATGAAACATTGAGACACATTTCCTTGGTATTGGGCCTTTCCTAGCAGTGATTCATATTTCTTAGAACAAATAGTGCTCTCCATTAGAAATAACCCTAGAAAAGGCATTAATACCAGAAGATTACTCCGTGTTTATACTCACTTATGAAACCAAATGCTTCAAGGCTTTACTCTGTGTTAAATCCAAGCATTGTGTCAGTGCTGCTAATTGCTTTGTTACCTAATCCTGTGTAAGAAGAGAAGATTTTAAAATTAAGCAGGCAATTTTTTCATTCACAGGAACAACTTAATACTTAAGTTGGATGTATTGATGAAAGTAAACACTTTTACCTTGTATCTGAGCAGTTATTTTTAAATAATTCTAAATACTCTAGTTACATAAGTATTGTGATGCACTAGAAATATTTCAGTGGAAATATTTAGTGCAAATGAACATCAGAAATATGTGCTTGTGAAAGATATGCAATAGAATCTCTCTTTTATCCCCTCTTAAATAATTACTGGATCAAATTTAGCTTCAGTTAGGGGTTTTTCCCTAGGGCTATATTCTAACAGTGTACTAGAGAATGAGACATGATCATAAAAACTGCTAATATTTGTTATCTCATTTTCCATCCATTTCTGTAACTTAACTGAGAGAATTTTTAAAAGATGAGAAAAAAATGTCTTAAAGACCAAATTCTGTAGGTTGAGGAAAAAGAATAATGGTGAAAGTCCCACACCCAAAAAAATACCAAATCTTTTTTTTTTAAACAAGGTGAAAAAAATTTACACTATCCATTATGGAATGTTCCTCCTATGTTGCTTGATAAATATTATTTTATTGGATTATATTATAAATTGTCTCATCAAACCCAGTTAAGTGTGTGTCCCTAGTTTGCAGGTATTTGGGCGGGGCTGATTTACATATTCTTAAAAAGGACATTTTGACATGAATTAATCATACAGTAATAACCCAACAGATGACAAAATATTGAGGAAGAACAGATCCACCAGCCAAGACTCTGTCCCCTTCTAGGACTGGAAACACATTTCTTGGATAATGTTCTTCCGCGTCTTATCTAGAAGAATCCAATTTCATAAAACACTAAGACACTAATTTGTCTAGAAATGCAGAGAATAAGAAAATTTGAAAACTAGGCTTAAAAAAATACTGGATATTTTCATGAAATAGAAATAAATGATAAGTAAATAGCTATAAAGGATCTGTTTAATTAATACTATTTCCATTGTATATCAAATAGTTATATTTAGTCCTATCAGCTGTACCTTTTCCCCCCACAGTATTATACAGTTAAAATTGATGTTTTTTATAATTACCTTGAGATTACTATAGGGTCTTTCTATATCATTAAAGAAAGACAAATTATATTTGACTGTTTGAAGTCAAGTCAATTTATTGTATACAAATTCCCTCAATATTGGTTATAGATATGTATATAGTCTATAGAGAATAACTCATTTTTTAGTAAGAATATTAGAACAGTAAGCATAAGGAACAGCATCTATTGTCTAGTAAAATATAATGTCAGGCTAAATGTAAGTTTTATTTTCCTGAAGTTTAAAAATACCTATTAGACCTTAGATACCATACAAGAAATAATTTATAATGTAGTGCTTAACATTTAAAAAAAACCAGTAATTCAGTAGTAATGCTAGGCATGAAGATGGATTAGGAGAGGACATATTTTGATTTTTACAGATGTTATATAATAAATTTATTATCTGATGATTGCCAAATATTCAAATGACTTTAACTCTTTTCCTCACTCACTCTCATTCCAACCCTCCCAAATGATAAGACCATTCATCTGTAGAAAATTTAGACTGCTCCATATTGCACAGTGTGATGGTTTTGAAAGTTGGAAGCCTATATCTCCATGAAAACCTGTAGAGCTCTCCACTGTCCTCAAGACATAAAGAAAAGCACCTTGTCTTTTGTCTGTAGGTTTTACCTTAGTCACACCAGCAATATTTATAGTCATAATCCAAAATATTGAATAATAATGTTTTTCTGATTAAAAAAGTAAGATGTCTATCTCATGTTGCTAGTAGTGCTACCAAGTGGGACAGCCACTCTGGAAAACAGTTTGGCGGTTTCTTACAAAGTTCATCCTACACTTTCAATATGATCTATCAATCCCACTCCTGGATACTTATCCAACAGAAATGAAAACATTTGCTGACCCCAAGACACAAATGTTTATAGTGGCTTCAATTTTGATGTCCAAATATGTAGAAACTATTCAAATGTCCACCAGCTGGTCATATTGAGGTGAATTCATTCAATGAAATATATGTACTACATAATTCCAATTAAATGGTATTTTTGGAAATGAAAAACAAAGTCAGAAATCAAATCAATAGTTGCCAAAGCTGGGGTTTTGAGGAGGTGATTAATCATAAAGAGAATGAGGGAACTTGGAGGAGATAGAAATGTTCCATAAGTTGATTAGGGTCGTGGTTGCATGACTGTAGAAACATTCATCAAGTTGTACACCTGAAGCAGGTGAATTTTACTTTATTTAAACTGCTAATAATCCTTATGAAACACAGGGGAAGAACAATATAGTGCATACATTGTAGAAAGGCAAAAAGCCAAAAAGAAGGATGTGAAATCCATCTTTAATCTCACCAGACAGATATTAACTACAGGTCTAACTTTTCATTGAATTTTCTGTATTTTTTTTACATATAGAAAATATGAGCTCATGTGACTGCTTATTTTATTTAGCAAGAATTGACCCAGCTATCCCACTCCTTGGCCTATACCCAAAGGACTTAAAATCAGCATACTACAGAGACACAGCCACATCAATGTTCATAGCTGCTCAATTCACAATAGCCAGACTGTGGAACCAACCTAGATGCCCTTCAATTGATGAGTGGATAAAGAAACTGTGGTATATATATACAATGGAATATTACTCAGCCATAAAGAATGATAAAATTATGGCATTTGCAGGCAAAAGGATGAAATTGAAGAATATCATGCTAAGTGAGATAAGCCAATCTCAAAAAGCCAAAGGACGAATGATATCGCTAATAAGTGGAGGATGACACATAATGGGGGGGAGGGAAGGGTTAGTGTTAGGGTTAGAGTTAGGGTTAGGGAGGGGGGCAAGTATGGAGGAAGGAAGTACTGTATAGAGGGTAAAGAGGGGTGGGAGGGGTGGGGGGAAGGGAAAAAATAACAGAATGAATCAAACAACATTAGTCTATGTAAATTTATGATTACACAAATGGTATGCCTTTACGCCATGTACAAACAGAGAAACAACATGTATCCCATTTGTTTACAATAAAAAAAAATAAAATAAAATAAATATCAGCACTGGGAAGTGAAAAGCAAAATTCAAAAAATGGGCAAAGGGTTTTTAGTGCCCAACTGTGCTAAGATAGACAAAGCCAGGAGTCTCTGAGATTCAAAAGTTAAAAAAAAAAAAAAAAAAAAAAAAAATTACTGTACATTAGTAATTTTTTTGCATCACTTTTAGTGACAACCTAATCATTTGATTCTTAGATTGCTTTTAGGTTTTTTCCTCTTCACCAATATTGGTAAACTCTTTTTTTCTTCATTCTTCCCTGGTTGTAAAATATGTCCCTTAGGCCAAGAATCTTCTTTTATACCCTGGGAAAAACATCTCTACAATGGGACTTAGTATCTGATCCCAGAATTCATGCTTATTGCAAAAAATAAATTGTAATGTGTTGAAGTGAAATCTAATGTATTCTTACTTGGTATGGTTATCTTGCTGATGTATTTCATCCATGTTCATTTTTTGCATTAGAATTTTATCTAATATGAAAACATTAAGAGAACAAACTAATATATTATTTTCTCTATAACATTTATAACATTACTCTGCAGGTAATCTTTTGTTAAACGTTATTATCTTTTCTTATGTAGAGAGCTGGTAAAATTTGTATGACTAGTTAGTTTCTGGGTACATTTGGTCAGTTGTCACTTTTGTACATGTTCAACTGGATTTTTCCTTAAAATGCAACAGCCCAAACTGCTTCAGAACACTTACATGTATACCCTTGTTCCAATCCCCAGTTCCTTCTTGTTCTATTTCTTATAACATATTCCATTAATATAAATACAACATTCCCAAATACATTATGCATGTGTCCACCAACCCCTCTGCTGTCTGTCTGTAGAGAAATCATAAATTTTCATTCCAAATTTATTAATTCATAATTTTGAATGATGCTGCAGCTAACTGGTGTTTGTCACACAGGACCTTCACTGTCAATAAAACTCACACTAACTTGCTTGTGTTGTTGATAGTTTATGTCACTATTCACAGTCACCCAGCTGTCCAGCAGTCTGCCAAGTGAGACACTTGGAAAGAGCTGAGAAGTGGACTCTGGTCACAGGCAAAGTTTCTTTCAGAAGTCCTCTGTGGCTGCTGGGCAGCTACTGGGCATGTATCCCGTTGGTGTGCTTTTAGAGAGGACAGCTGTCATGTCCACAGCATCTAGCTCCTGAGGTCATTACTGTTAACCCTGTAATAGGAACTTGGGTATGTGCATTTCAAGAGAGGGAAATCATAAAGGAACAAGAAAGAGAACAGCTGAACACCTACCACTAGAACCAGGGAGGAGAAATTAGAGGCTAGAGCAAAGGTGTGCACAGGGCTTTAAGGGGACCCTGAGAAGAAACAGTGAGCAGGTGAGAAGAGTGGTAGATGTTTCTGCCAGTCATTAACAGATTTCACGTCATATCTACAAGCACAGACAACAGTATAAAGGGTAACATGAGTGCCAGAAAGAAGCTCACCAGATTCTCCAGCTAGCTAATGTGCGTAAAAGAAAATATATAATTGATTTGAGCGATTTTGATGATGTTTGCAATGCAAGGACCCAGTTGTTTTTGACTTTTAGTCACTCCATTTTTTTTTTCCTGATTTTGAAAATCTAGAAAATATAGGAAACTTAAATCTACCATAATTACATTACTCAAAGATACTGTTATTAATATTTTGGAATATCATTTTGTGTATATATATATATATATTTCTTAAAAATTCCAGCTCACTAAGGATGGGTGTAGTACTGAATTCTGCTCTTTTTAGATATTATGCAATGAGATATTCACTGTTATTATAAAAGACTAAAACAATAGGAGTGTTCTACTTATTTCCTTGCTATGCTACAGGAACATGGTCTTATGTTACCCTCCCCACTGGTAGGAAATAAGAGTGTCCATTCATTTCACCACACTCTAGCTGATGTCCCATTCCATATTACTCTACTTACAGGGAACAAGAAGTATGTTTAGTTTGTTACAAAAGAAGAGTATTTTAATAAGAAACTAAAATTCAAGCTAAAATTTCAGCCATGAAAATTGTGAGAGGAGATCTGAAGACTTTAAGTCCCTAAATAAACTGTGTTAGGTACAGTGTTTGTTGTTTTATTTTATTTTTGGTCCCAGGGATGGAACTCAGAGCCTCACACATGCGCAGCAAGTGCTCTACCACTGAGCTGGGGCCCATGATACTCTTTTTTACCATTTAGGATTACATAAAAATTTAGTTTGAAGAACCCTGCACTTTTAAGCTTTCACTTGAGATAAAGGAATTGTGACAAAATGTTTCTTTAATTTTAAAGTTAAGTCTGTATTTCCACTTTTGTAGGAAGCACATGTATGGTTTCATGGAATAATTTTAAAATAGCTCTTTTCTTGATAAACTCACCCTTGATTAAATTTTAATCTCTTCTTGTACTTTTCTGGATACCTCAGCATATCTCTATACATTCATTAAGGACCAAAGTTCTAGTCTCAAATTATTGACCACATTAATCATTTCACTTCAGCTGACAAGTGCTGATGCAAAGTCAAAAGACATGGTTGAAATGATATAAACTATATAACATCCTTGTCTTCATTGTAATCTGAATTTCATATTTAAAAAAATGTGAACTAAGATACTTCCATTAAGTCAGAGAAGTCCTAAAATGATGGACCTGGCACATGTTGGAAATCAGCAGATCCAGTCCTGTGGTTTGATAGATGAAGAAATGGAAACACATTGGTGCAGGCACATCTTGGGGTCACCCAGTTGGACAGTGACCCTTCACCCTGCTTCTTGACTCTATAGCTGGCTCCTTCCCGGGCTGCACTATCCAGGCCTGGTCATCTGAGATCTGAAGCTTTTAGTACTATGTCCTCAGTTTGTAGCCTTTGTCTCTCCTAAGAAGTGTGTGCAAGAATAAAATTCCAACTGGTTCTTTGATTATCCTTTCTAACTCCTACTTCGCTCAATTTGTGGTAAGGACTGACAAATTGATAAGCCACATAAATCAATTCCCTTTCAAGAACCTAGAACAAGCTCAGTCATTTTGTAATAGTAGCTGTGTATCGTCTCAGATTCCAAATGAAAACTGCCTTTAGCAGGCTGGTCTCAAAGATAAACATCCATGGAAAAAATATGATATAAGGAACCACAACATTATTCATGTAAAATGTTATTTTTCTTATTTTTCATACCAGATATCTGTATGCCCTTGGACAGAAGGTTTGGAAAAGATGGAAAAAACGTTACTTTGTCCTTGTTCAGGTTAGTCATTTTTTTTTTCCTGTTACATAATCAATCTAAGACATGGTTCTAAAACTTATTGATGTGAGTTATATCTGTCACTATTATTGGGTTCAAAATTAAAACTGAGAAACTTAATACTTAATTCATTTAAAAGTAAAGATAGTAAACTCATTATATGCTAACATAAATAACATTCTATGTCAAATAAGTCTTCCCCAAGTGAAGCAATTTAGTGAAATGAGTGGACTGTTTGGTGCTTTTGTACATCTCTCTGTTATCTGGCATCATAGAATGCAGCACTATTCTCATATCAGCTTCCATGTTCAGTTTGTTGCAATGTCTGATAAAGCATGGAAAAGCCCTGCTATACAGTCATGAGCAAATAAATATGAAAAAGCCAGAATACTTCTGAATATTGTTATAAAAGTCATTTTGACCTAATAAATCCCCTGAAATGATCTTTAGGATCTGCAGGATTCCAGGACCATCCCTTGAAAACAGCTGTATCATTCTGATCTTTTATATATAAATACTAATACATGAAATCACTCATTTTTATGCAACTATGCCATATGTTACTTACCCACATGGATATGTTTTGAAATCAAGTTGACGGCTATGTTTATTGATGACTAGATTCTGAATTTTGACAGATTCAGAATGTGATTTGGCTGACTTTTTAAATCATAATAACCTTTGCTCATAGAATATACTTATTAAATTAAATTTAGATTAAAGCATAATTTTCCAAGTAAAAGTCATTCCATTCCATGATAAATTCATGTTATGCCTTTCTCAAAAGAAATATAGGAATATCTGAAAAGAGAATCACTTTTGGAATTCTTAGAACAGTCTAAAATCTCATTCATTCCTACAACACATGAAGTAAGCTTGATGTGGTATAATGCCTAGGATAGAAGATTGTCATTTGCTATCTTTCAGAGTTACCACCATGCATCACTTGTTGAATAAAATCACCTTTATTAATGTCTCATGACACCATGATTTCTTCTTGAAAGTATAAAAATTCAGTCAAAAGTAGATTTATCTACATGGCAGCCACACAGTCCATTTTATTTCTGATTAAAATGTGGTTAGAACTAATCTTTAATAAAACACACACACACACACACACACACACACACACACACGGAGTTAATCTTTTGTTATAAAGTTCAAGCATTTGCTTTGAATAAGGGTTCCCTGTCCAGAGTTCTGGGTGATCATTCCAGTTTCCATGTCCAGTTACTTTACATTGGTGCAAGAATTTAAATATATTTACAAAGCAATTTGAGTGTAGCTCTTTCTGGACATTTTAATCTTATTCCTATCTCATAGATGTCTTACCTACATCAGATTCAACAAGTTGGTCATAGCGATTTGTCTTCGTTGAGTTTTGGTAAAACATTAATCTTCTTTATCAGTTATGTTCCATGCATTCATGTAGAATTTCATTTAATTCCAGAATGTTAGTAGTGTTACTGGCATAAACAGTTTGGGAACAAACCAAGTTGCCTCTTAAGAAGCGTAGAATTTAACTGATAGAAATGTGTAGGAAAGTAGTGAGACAATGACCCTGTAACCAAAATGTCCAGTGCCTCATTTGCTTTAAGCAATGAGTGGAGGACACTTGTTAATCTGGTTAAATAACTGTAGGCTCAAAGAGTTTCTAATGTACTGATTGTTCTAATATGAAAATTAGACTTTTGTAGACCAGTTTTGAGATACCATTTGATCACCTCCTGCTTTTGACTGGAGAAAAGTTGTGGCAGGGGGCGGGGGTGGTTGGTCATCTTTTCCCCCTTTTCTTATTTTCTAGCATGTGATCACAAGAATCAAAAGTTACAGACACAAATACTTTGATTATAACCCATTAGACAGTTTAGAAATGAAAGAAGGAATTATAATACTTTGAGACTGATAATTGGTATGTCTTTGGAGAAAATTACCCATGGAGATAAAACTCCTCCCAATAACTATAGTGTATATTTTACATTTGAAAAGCAATATCTTGTGTAAATCAAAGTAGATGGTTAACCCATATGTTCCCGAATTAAAATATAGGAAAAATACTCCCCAAACCATAATGAATTTGGATTTACTCTACCTGTAGTAACATCTTAAAATCAAAGCCATAGTTAAATACTGTGTATGTACATGTACATATATACATATGCACTCAGAGAATCCCATGCCCAAATGTATTGAAATATATATGCCGGTGGTCTGACAACTCTTTGAAGTTTTAAACAATTGAATCTTCCTTTCAATTCCAAATGTAATGGGAAGACAAATTGAATGCACTCTCTTCAAAATCAAGATGGATATGTATGGAGATTCAATGAGAATGACCCATTGAGAGGAACTGGGTAGTTTCTACAAGTATTTGTAAAGACAGCTCTCATTCCATCTGCACACAGCTTGTCGGTCCGTACCTGCAGGCAGCATTATTGAAAGGTGAAGGAGTCATTTTTCGTAGGGAGGACAGCATCCCCCTGCTGTGTCTGCTGCTGCCATCGGCAGAATGGTGCTCTGGTGATAATGCGAATCTCATCACCACTCGTGAGTGTGTGTTACATGAGTGATGTAGCTGGAGACCTAGCCATCAGCCCAAGAATTTGTGCTCATAAAAATTGATTGAGAGTCAGGTTTGGCCAGCTGCAAAGTCATTGTTCAAAGTGAACACTCGAGGAGCCACTGAGCAGAAAAGGCTTATCAAAGGCTTTCAAATAAACATGAAAATCAGAAGCAAAAACGTCAATTTAAATCAGAGTCAAGAAAATGGGAAAATAGATTACTCATTAATGTTGGGTGTTTGTTTAGCTTCTTAGTAAGATTAGTTGGGGTTCTTGTTTAGATTCTGACCTTGATAAAATACAAAGTGAATTCTAAAGTTTTCTAAGAGGCTGCATTTTCTTTTTAAGACAAAGGTGAATTTGGTTCAAGCCAAATTTTAAAGAATGTAATTTTGACAAATATACTTGAAATCTTACTAAAATTAAACTTATATATATTTCTTATTTCTTTTTCCTATGCTTGTCCAATGGTTTTCTACTAGATTTGGAAAATATTATTGGTATAAAATACATATGATACTATATTATATTGTAGTTCATTGTAATAAAACATTTAAGAGCTTTAAAACTCTATTATTTAACCAAGTGGAATTAGTTCGTCTATATTCTGCTAACACGCAAATAACCATATGTCCCATATTGCATATTCTATAATCAATCTAAAAATTCCTGAAACACTTACCTATGAACATAATTACTATATTTAATCTGATATTTGTTAGGTAATTACTTTGTGGCAAGTACTTACTTAAAGCATTTTTAATGCATCATCTTATTTACTACTCAGAATAAATCCAAGGGTTGGCATTATAATTACCCCCATTGTACAGTAAAGAAAACCAGTATGCAGAGGGATTATGTCATTTACCCAAGTTAGTTTAGTATGGGGTAGAGTCAAGCAAATTCAGTTTTGTGAGACTGTAGAGTCTTATTTTCTCTGCCATACAGCCACTATTAAATTTATGTACACAACTATGACTGATCTGATGACAGACAGATATATATGATAATCCCTGTGGATCATTACTGTTGTGCAGTATAAAACAACATTCCTATGTTAAAGAATCAGCCAGGAGTGCTGGTGGAAACAGCCCTGTGTTTGTGAAGGCCACTTTCTGTGTGACATCAGTGGAAACTGAAGGAGACATCGATGTTGTCTTGGCCCTGTATCAAGTGTTCACTGCTTGTTGTCGATGTGTCAGAATAAGGACTTGAAGTTGCTGCAAACAACAGCAGGCTCTCAAGACATAATGTTAATTACATATCAGCTGAGTTGGCACAGGATGTAAACAGTCAACCATGCCACTGAGTGATCAGTACATGCTGCACACATGTGAGAAGCGCTGTAAGAAGATGCCATCAAAAAGTACTTTAAACATAAAGAAGTAGCTGCCCTGGACTATTGATTTCTGAAAGAGTCAACACACCTGGGCATCAGCTGCAGGAGACTCCTCTCATGTATTTGAAAATACCACTACTAAGTACAGATTGTGAAGTTCAGTTATATGGTCTAGGCTTAGTCTAAGACATCAGCTGATGTTTGCTTCTGGCAGGAAGATGATGTGAAGTGATCAAATGAACTGCTGTCAAATGAAGAAAGTCATAGGATGGTGACTGTCTAGCTGTGTACTTTAAATTGGACATGCACAGTGGAGGATGAAACTGAACCATTCAGCTTTTATGATAGAAAATTGGAAGTCCTACCAACACCCTAGTACTGCCACCTCCCTCCTTTCTCATTCTCAAAAGTAGCCATTTAACCACTGTTGATAGCATGGCCTTCTAAAGTTGTATCATTGTGTATGTGTGTGTGTGTGTGTGTGTGTGTGTGTGTGTGTGTGTGTAGATGTACACACAGAAACACTCCATATGCTTCTACTGTGTGAATTGCTTTGTTCCCCTTGAAAAACATACCAGAGTGAAGTTGCCATATCAACATATAAAAATCTATCTTATAATTTAATTGAACTTTAAGTGAATGATTATATCTTATAATATAGATTTATATAATTTATGTAATAATTGCTCTTGTTTAAACATTTCTCTTTTTGCTCACAATGCTATCATCGTTATATGGGTAATTCCTGGATACTAATCTTATATATGTGGGAGTATTCCTATAGAAGAGAAATTACTAAGTCAAAGGGCACAGATACTTGTAATTTAAGGAAGATTATAGATCTTTTGATGACTGTTTAAATATTGACCAAAACTTTGGCTGTTTTTGTTCTCAGTTATGTCATTTTCATAGTTAATAATTTTGTTACATTGCATGTTATTTTATCTTTAAAAATACACATCTTAAATAGAAAATTGAAAATTATTTTGGTTATGGGGTTAATTTGGAACCAAATGTGAGAGAAAAATAACTTTTGAATTTAGGTTTCATTTTTAAGATAACTTTTGCTTTCTAATAATTGAGTTTTCTATAGCAAAAAAAAAAAAAAAAAAAAAAAAAAAACATGGCGATGGCCATATTAATTTATGTGACTAACCCTGGGACATCAACACACAATACACTTCCTCTTAAAATTGCTCTAAAACATTAAATGGACATTTTCCTATCTCAAAAGCTAAAATTATAAAAGGGCTCAGGCAAGGTGGAGTGAGAAAATGGCTAAAAAGGGTGAAGGGCAATCTCATATGGACCACGCAGTGATAGCAATATGACTGTTTCTCTCTTTTACATATGCCCTGTGTTCTCTTAAAAAAAAGTTGTTCATTGATATTTTCATGATTAGCTCCCAGGGCAGTGTCTGATGCCTCTCCTTTGTACATCTCACATCCACATGAAAAAGCACAGCCCCTGTGAGTGAGAATTGTACAATATTGAGAAGTCTGAATCCAATATTTCTGGGCTTACTGTTTTTTGAAAATTGTTTTACAAGACTTCATTTTAAAATGTTGTGTGCGTATGTATGTGTATTATTGTGACTATGCATGCATTCATATGCATATACATCTTTATACAGTTTCCATGCAGAGTATGCCTGTCTCCTGATATGAAACATACAGCTGATTTATACCTGACCATACTTAAATGAAAACCTGTGTCATCTTTGATCCCCTCTTTTCCTTACCCTCCTATCAATCCAAAAATATAATTTATTCTATAGCCACAATAGTGTTCCCATTTATGTCTATCTGCTCTGTCACCATATTAACTGAAGCTGCCATCACCTTCACATGGATGCTACAGTGATTCCTAGCTGTTCTCTCTGCTTCCTCTTCCATCACTCTCCTTACAATCTCTTTTTTATGTTGCCAGAACGATCTATTTGAACCATAACTCACATTATAGCAATTAGCTACCTAAATCTTCCCAGTGACTTCCCATTGCACATACACTAACCCATAACCATAACCTTGAGACTTTATATATTCTGGCCCCAAACTTCCATGTCAGTGAGCAGCATTGTGACTTCTAATGTTCTTTCCCCAGATTGATTGCAGTGCCAAAGGTAGGAGTTTAACATCTTATAGTCACCAACCCCACTTCACTGGTATTGCAGATATATACAATAACGTGGACTTTGTGTGATTTCTGTGCAAATGAGCCTTCAAATTAAATCCCCTACTTTCCACCCAGACTGTTTAACTCTTCCTAAGCCTCTCTTTGGAAACTTATACTGCTTTTTTCCCCATGACTGGCTCATTCTGCCTATCTATTCAGGAATCAGTTCAAATGTTAACTTTTTAAATATGCCTTTTCCATTCACCCAACTTATTTTATCTACTGATAGATTATAATATACCTAATAATATGATTCATTATACCATATTCATACATGCCCATAATTATTTCCCACATTTTATTGGCACATTATAGTTGTACATATTAATGGGATTCATTGTGACAAATTCATACATGCACAAAATATAACAATATAATTTGGTCAGCGTCACTCCCCAGCATTTCCCCCTCCCTCCACACTTCCCACCTCCTGGTTCCTTTGCTGATCTTTCTTTGGTTTTTAGGAGGTCCATCCCACCTTTCCCTTTTTTCTCTCTAGTTCCTGCATATATGAGAGAAAACATAGGACCCTTAACCTTCTGAGTTTGACTTATTTCACTTAAAATGATGGTCTCCAGTTCCATCTATTTTCCTGAAAATGCCATCATTTCATTTTTCTTTAAGGCTAAATAAAATTCTGTTATGTATATCTACCACATTTTATTTATCCATTCACCTGTTGATGAACTCTTAGGCTATTTCCATAGTTCTGCTGTTGTGAATTGTGCTCCTGTGAAATGGATATGCATGTACCCCTGTAGTAAGATGCCTTTAATTCTTCAGGGTAAATACTGAGAAGTGCTATAGTTGAGTCATACAGTGGTTCCATGCCTAGTCTTTTGAGGAACTTCTATACTGATTTTTATAGCAGTTGTGCTAAATTACAGTCCCACTAACAGTGTAAAATTGTTCCTTTTTCTCTACATCTTCTCCATACTTATAGTCTTGATGACTGCCATTGGGACTGGTGTGAGATAAAATCTCAGTGTAGTTTTGATTTACATTTCCCTAATTGCTAATTATGTTGAGCATTTTTTCATGTTTATTTGTTGTATTCTTCTTTTGAGAAGGGTCTATCAAATTCATTTGCCCATTTATTAATTGGGTTATTTCATTTTCTTTGTTTTTTATCTCTTTATATATTCTAGATATAATCTGTCAGAAGCAAAGATTTTCTTCCATTCTGTGGGTTCTCTCTTTACACTCCTAATTTTTGTCTTTGCTGTGCAGAAGCGTTTTAATTTGATTCTGTCTCGTTTATTCATTCTTGGCATTATTTCCTGAGCTTTAGGGGTCCTATTGAGAAAGTATTTTCTTAGCATGCACATAATTTGAGCAGTCTCATTCCTCATTCCCCAATAAGTTCCTTTTCCCTCCTGTCCTCCCTCCCCTAGATAGGCTTGTTCTACTCCACTGATGTCCCTATTATTATTATTTCAATTAGTACATTATAGTTGTATACATAAGCTGGATTCATATGGTGTACTCATACATGGCCATAGCCTAATTTGTTAAATAAAGTATCTTCCAACTCCTTCCCTGACACGTTGACCTGTTTATATTTTTCAGAAGACTTACCTCCTATTTTAGTTATACTTTTTAAAAATCTCTTTCTCCTTTCTACAGTGTATGCTCCATGAATATAAGGACCTTATGTTCTACAAGACCTTTAGGATCTGAAGGACCTTTAGTCTACAAGAGCACTGTGTGGTACATGAGTAGAAACTGACTAAATATGTATTATATAAATGAATAAATGCAAATCATTCTGAGCACTGTTTATTAAAAAATACCTTTTTTAAATTAGTGTAAGGATTTTCTAAATCTTTTTTTAGGCCTGTTGGTCAAGACAGTTGATGATAAATATATATTCCCTCAAATCTATCAAGACTTGAAGATATGTTCATTTTTCTTGATTAAATCAAGCTCCAGGGTTTTTTTTATTTTTAATTTTTTTTAAAAAAATAACTCTGATAACACCTTTGGCCTCTGCCAAGAACATTTCCAGTACAGGATTTCTAAAACCTTAATCTGTACTGAAATTAGATGGTGGCAGTTGCTAAGCTGCCAGCTGTTACCATGATCCTCTCCAGAAGTACTATAACATACAAACATGAATGCTGTGGTCTCCACAATCTCATAGTTAGCCCTTGCACATGTGGACACGGACAGGTGTTGAGCAGGTTGGCAACTGAGAACAAAACAGGAGGTTTCCTGTACCAGATGCTGATCCCTTTTGGGACCCCCACAATGTAAGTTGCCCTACCAAAAGTAGTGATGCTGAAGCCCAGTTTAATGCTGTAGTAAGATTAAAAGACTCTATAATATCCCTCAATTCTCAAAAAACCCTTTCCTTATGAAGTTATTAAGAATGGATTGGGTTACAGATATTGAATGTTTTATCATTGCTGCACTTCTGTTGAAGGGATTTTCAATTTCAGTATAGTAAATTGTACAAGCTTGTTCAGTCATACACAAGGATGAGATTGGGAATGGGTCAGACCACCTGTTTCTGTGTATTTCCCTGGCATGTGGTGATGGGGCAGAGCAGAGGCTACAAGACTGCCTCTGACTGGGAGCAAGGGCCTGTGGCTCATCTTTCAGCAGCATATTTTAACCATTAGTGCCGACAGACTAGTCCAGCTTCTCCAGGTCACTCTGGGTGTGGCTATTAACGAGCAGTTACTACAAGGTGTTATCATTCAGAAGAATTCTCCTGAATTTGCCTTGTGTCCACTGTATAATTAGCCTTGGGAATGTGCTCAGCTTGACCTTGTGAAAGGAATGGGTAACAAGTAAGAGCTCTTGGGGTACTAGCAGAATCCAAAGAAGTATGAAATGTGGCATCTTTTTAGGGAAATAAACTCAGAAATCAGTGAGTCAGAAGTATTCATGATTAGTTGTAGAATGATTAGTTGTAGAAGTATTAATGATTAGTTGTAGAATGATTAGTTGTAGAAGTATTAATGATTAGTTGTAGAATGATTAGTTGTAGAAGTATTAATGATAGAAGTATTAATGATTAGTATTAATGATTAGTTGCTCTGGAGCCAACGTATTCCAAAAGCCAAACTGCACTTTTTCAATTGTTTCACAGGTCGCATTTCCTAATTTTGGCTGACAGCTTTGCTGGTCATTGGTGTTTTGTTACACTTCCATCTGTACTCCTCTCAGTCCAATTACCTTTGACAGGTTCTGGGTCTGTTCTGTAATTTTTAAGATATTGGAATAAACAAAATACTAAAAGGAGTACTAAAAAGTGTTTTAATCCTTTAAATATCCATGGGGGAATTCCTCTAAAGCTGGAATTTTGTTTTTTATGTTTTAGTTCATTAAATACTTTGTAACTTTATATTTGAAAATTTATATATTCATGTTAAAAAACAATGCTATTCCTTGAAGATAGTGGGAAATACAATGTTTAACATAAAGCATAAAACTGCAATTGAACTTCTAGGTAAAACTATATAAAGAAAAAAACAACATTAATGTGTAAGCATTTTATATCATGTGCATTTGACAGCTTATTTTTAAGTCCAGATCTTAAGTGGGAAATAAACTTTTTTTTTTTTTTTTTTTTGCATTTTAGGTGGTTATGCATATGGAGTCTGGATTCTTTAACACATGACAGTACAAAGATATCAATAATTGATATGATGAAATTTAGAGAGCCATCAGTTTTTTTGCTTTTAAGGGAATAATAATTTTTACAAGTTTATTGCAATATATATCCAGGATAAAGTCTGGTAGAAATAGACAAATCTAGTGTCCAGAACTACACATAGATATATTGCACCTTTTCCTGTGCCTTGGTTTCTCATTCTTTTGCATATTAATCAGCAAACATCTTCAATACCATGGTCGCTATATTTTTAGTTTGCCAATAAGGGCATAGAAAGAAGCAGCCCATAAGAGTGGTGGAAAGAGAGACAGAACATGAGGAAAGAACCAAATAAGGCAAAGAGGCAGAAGAGAGAGACATGGAGAGTTGGCAGTCCTCAGCTCATTTGCAACCTGTCAGCATCTGTCCCTTTACTCTGGTTTATTTTCTGCAGAACAGTTCACCACTCAAAATTATTTCAGTATCTCTTTATTTGTAATTCATTTCCCTCCTGCATTCTCAATCTGTGAAATTAACTTTCCTTTTCTGTCTCAGCATTGATGAGACCTCAAAGCCTAAAAGAAAGTTCACCTAGCTGCACAGTGCATATTTATTGAATGAATAAATTCACAAATGATTAAATGAATAGAAAAGAGGAAAAGTACCTATAAGAACTCAGGAAAATATAGAAAGGTTACACATGAAACTAAGCTCAGTAGTTTAACATTCTGATTAGTAAGGAACAAGGGACTAATTCCCAGATCTCTAAGAGACATTAAGGAAAAGGATCAAATATGTCCAGATTAAAAGATCATTAGTCTTTAATCTGTTTTGCTAATCTGTCTCTTAAAATAATTTCATACAATTTACAGGTATTCCTAACCTTTTCATCATAAGTTTAATAACTGTGATGGATGCAATTTCTAAAACAAAACCATTAAATCACTCATAAACATGCTCAACAGAATCTAAATGCCTTTGTGTGTATGTATATGTATATTCTATATTGTGTGACCAAAGAATTTATTTTTCATCTAAGAAATTTTTCATGAATAAAAGCACTGAAAAGATATTTTCATGTGCATGAGGATTCAGAAATACACAATTGGAATTCCTGAAAATATTTAAAATTTAATGAAAATTTTTATTTAATAATTTATTGAATATATGCTTCAGAGAATAGAAACAATAAAGGGAAAATGCATTGACATATTTATTATTCAATTCATTTTTCTCTCCAACAGTCTTAGTAGTTTTTGATTATAGATTTGGTGCCATCTTAAATAATAACCTTGCCAAAAATTAAGAAGTAATTGGCTTTTTATTTGGGAATAGAGTTGTTTTAAAGTTTCAGAATGAGAAATATAAAATAATGTAGTATATGAGGAGGACCTACTGGAGTGAGGATGCTTGTGTTCTAGACTCAAGAGGATGAAGTCCATCTGGAAGATGTCCTTGGGAGGTCAGCTCCCTCCTCCAGGAGTGCTTAAAAATCACCAACTAACAAACAGAGAAACAACATGTATCCCATTTGTTTACAATAAAAAAAAAAAAAATCACCAACTAAATGCTAAAAATCACAATCACAGTCAATGAAGATTGACTCAGTTTAACTATTCCTTAATATTTGGTGAGACTTAAGTCCTCTAGGTGTCATAGTTTCTGATTTCCAAATGTATTTCCTTCAAATCCTCACCTCATAACTGAAATCTGTAATTCTATCAAATTTAACAATAATCCTTTATTCAACTGGTAAATTTTTTGTTGATTAAATACAGACCATGTAGAATGTTGAGACAGTACTATCAGAAAGTCAATCTGAAATGTCATAACTCAGTTCCAAATATGCTGTTTTATAGTATGTATCATATATACGTAAATTGGATTCAGAAAAAAAATTACACATTATGCTTCGTTAAATTTCCAAAACTTCTTGCAGTTTTTTTCTGACCAATATTCAGTTATTTTGAATTTTGTTTTCCCTTTTCCTCTAAGTAGTAAAATGTCATGTACAGAAAGAGCCCTCCACTTACATGAATCAGATGTTTTCAAGAAGGTAAAAATGCCTTTGTAATAGGAACATTCACTCCCTCATTAGTAGTTTTCCATGTTATCATTGGTTTTTGTTTAATTTTGCTTTTCCTAAATTGCCATAATATTTTGATTGCTTTCTCTGATAGCAGTCATATAGTAGCTGTCTGTGCATCCTGAAAGGGTTAATTCCTCTATGGCTCTCACGATCCTGTTTATTACATAGTGGAGCCCAAGGCTAACTACTTGGATATGGGAACAAATTTGGCCTCTGTTTATTGTTTCCCAAATATTTGTAGTATTTAAAAATGGAAATGAGATGTCACTTATGGTCCATGGAAGAGGGTGCCTTTAAGAATACAAGTTGAATTATTAAAATGTATCATCTTACATAGTCAATATGTATTTATATTTGCCCTGTTTTTACTCATTTTTTCATTGCTTCTTAGTACTTATCTCATTCAAGAATAAAACCACTAATGACTGGAGAAGCCAGTTTATATATATTGTGGAAAGACTGAGTCAAAACTAGGAAATAACAGCAAAGTAATGCAGTTAGAAAAGCAATGTAATAATTGTAAGAAAGATTATTTTCTTAATTTTATTTTCACCAGTGTCATTAGTGGCATATAGAAATTGTACTGAATTTCCTATATTGATTTTATATCCTATAGGTTAATAAATTCATTTATTAGTTTTAATCCTGTTTTGGTAGGTTGTTCGGGGTTTTCAGCATGTAATATGTTATTGATAAGCAGGGATAATTTACCTTGTGTTATGGTTTAGATTTGAATTATCCCCCCAAAACTCATGGGAGACAATGAAAGAACATTCAGAAGTGAAAGGATTAGAGTATGAGAGCTATAACCTAATGGGTGGATTAATCCACTGATAGGGATTAACTGGGTGGTAACTATAGGCAAGGAAGGTGTGACTGGAGGAAGTAGGTCACAGGAGGCATGACTTTAGGGTTGTATGTTATCCCTGATGAATGGAGCTCTTTGCTTTCTGATTGCCATAGCCTAAGCTGCTTTCCTCCTCCACACCCTGCCATCATGAAGTTCTGCCTCACCTCCAGCCCAGAGCAATGTGCTCGGTCATCTATGGACTGAAACCTCTGAAACTATGAGCCAAGCAAACTTTTCCTCCTCTCTGTTGTTCCTGTCAGGTCTTTTGGTCACAGCAACAGAAAAGCTAACTAAAACACCACTTACTTCCTTCTGTTACTGAATCGCTCAAGCCCAGATTTCCAGTATTATATTGAATAAAAGTGGTAGGCAAACTTATTCTGTTCCAGACCTTTGTAACAAAACAAACATAGAACATTAATTTTAAAATTTCTAAATCTAGTTACTAGTCAATAGAAAAGATCATAAAAAAATACAAGATTCAGCATCACTGTGATCCCAACAGAATTAAAACTACATGACAAAAATATAGGCACAAACTTAAACTTAAAAAGTATACTTTCAAATAACTCAAGTATAATAAATAATGAACATGATCAATATTTAGACCTGAAGTAATAAAAGACTATACATGGCTTGAGAAATAAGGTCAATATGAATTTAGAATGAACTTACATGCATATGTTTAACATGAAAAAATACTAAAAATTAATAACTAGGTGAAGTTTTGAAAACCTATCAAATTAAGAGGTACTTTCCAAAATGAAGCAATAATAAAGATAGCAGAAATTAAGGAAATTTAAAAAAATATATGACTCAAAAAGATCAAAGATGTTCTTTGAAAGTGCTAAACAAGTGAATAATCCTCTAGCAAAACTGATTATGAAAAATGGTACACAAGACTGACTATATAATACATTTAAAAATGAGCAAAGTGGGAAAGTCACAGAAAAGAAAACTTCAAATTACTAATAAGCATAAAAGGAAATTCTCAGCCTTATTGGTAATGGAAATTGTAAACTCAAATAACAGCAAGATACCATTTCTAACCCATCAAATGTGGCAAGAAATACAAGGATTCCAAATACCATGTTGGTAAATGTGTTAACACCCAAACCTCTCAGATACTACAGATGTGTGTGTAAGTTTGAAAGCAACATCCAGTAAAGATGAAGATATGCTGCAGCTAGTTGGGGAAACTCCTTGTTACAGTCCCGTGGCAGACACGCCAGAAATGAGACTTGCACAAGGAGTCCATCAACAGGACATGGGGTAAAGTAGGGCAGTTTCAGTACTGGAATATTGGAGATGTACAGATCATCTCAAGGAGGTTGAATGAGAAATCAACAGATATATGACAAAATGTTCAACATCTCTAGTAATAAGAGAAATGCAAATCAAAACTACCCTAAGATTCCATCTCACCCCAATTAGAATGGTGATTATTAAGAACACAAGCAACAGTAGGTGTTGGTGAGGATGTGGGGAAAAAGGTACACTCATACATTGCTGGTGGGGTTGCAAATTAGTGTAGCCACTCTGGAAAGCAGTATGGAGATTCCTCAGAAAGCTTGGAATTGAACCACCATTTGACCCAGCTATCTCACTCCTTGGCCTATACCCAAAGGACTTAAGATCAGCATACTACAGAGATCCAGCCACATCAATGTTCATACCTGCTCAATTCACAATAGCCAGATTGTGGAACCAACCTAGATGTCCTTCATTGATGAATGGATAAAGAAACTGTGGCATATATATATATACAATGGAATATTACTCTGCCATGAAGAATGATAAAATTATGGCATTTGCAGGCAAATGGATGAAATTGGAGAATATCATACTAAGTGAGATAAGCCAATCTCAAAAACTAAAGGACGAATGATCTCGCTGATAAGCGTATGAGGACATATAATGGGGGGTGGGAGGGGTTAGCGTTAGGGTTAGGGTTAGGTTTAGGGTGAGGGTTAAGGAGGGTGGCAAGAATGGAGGAAGGAAGAACTGTATAGAGGGAAAAGAGGGGCGGGAGGGGTGGGGGGGAAGAAAAAATAATAACAATGAATCAAACAACATTACCCTATGTAAATTTATGATTACACAAATGGTATGCCTTGACTCCATGTACAAATAGAGAAACAACATGTATCCCATTTGTTTACAATTAAAAAAAAGGTTGAATGTCAGAAACATGTTGAGCTTTGTAGGAATAAGTTGCAGAAAAATTATGTACAATCAGTTCACACACATAAAGCTTTAAAACATGTAAAAAGGATTTTATGTAAAAGTTCATTTATATGTAATAAAAGTTTTAAGTGCTGGAGTTGTGGCTCAGTGGTAAAGCTCTTGCCTAGGAAGCATGAGGCACTGGGTTTGATTCTCAGCACTGCATATAAATAAATAAAATAAAGGTCCATTGACAACTATAAAAATATTTTTAAAAAGTTGTAAAACATATAGAAATAATAAAAGTCAGTATGATTGTTACCTCTGGAAAGAGGGGAAGGAAATATATTTGTGTGGACACACATATGTATCAAATTGTTATATGTCCTTTAAGAAAAGCATATCTATAATTTTATATATTCATATGAAACTATCATTCAACAAAACTGGGTGGTATTATCGTTCTTTATATTTGAAATACTTCATAATATTTTTAAAATAATACTCTGCTAAATAGCTTTACGGAAGAATAGGACTCAGGATTAATTTAGTGTAAGACAATGGGCTTCATTTTAGAATCAATAATAGAAGTTTTTTATTATCGTTACCTACTCACTATCTTAGAGGGAAGCAGCAGATGTGTTAGTCACAGTGATTCTGTCACCATGACAAAATACCTGAGAAAAACAACTTGAAAGAAGACAGGATTCATTTTGGCTCACTGTTTCATAGGATTCAGTCCATGGTCACTTGACTGCTGCCTCTGTGCTTCCAGTGAAGCAAAACATGATGGCAAGGAGCACTTGGTAAAACAAAGCTGCTCACCTCATGGCAACCAGAGAGAGAGGAAGAGGCCAGAGTCAAAACACACCCTTGAGGTTCCTCCCAAGGACCTACTTCCTCCAAGTAGGCCCATCTCCTCCTAATAGCCCAGTAAGCTACGAATCCATAAATGGATTGATCCACTGATCAGGTCAGAGCCCTCATGATCCAGTGGTCTCCCAAAGGCCCACCTCTGAACATTGCTGCATCAGGGGCCAAGCCTTCCACACATTAGCTTTGGGGGCACATTCAGATCTAAACTGCAGAAAGAGTACATTCGTTGGCAGTGTGTAAGATAAGTGAAGAGGAAGAAAAGGAAAACTTAAGTGTAGCAAGATCCACAAGTGCACAAGGCATTGGCCTCATTCTTTTTTAGTGGAACTTAATGTTGCTTTTATTTGCATAATGGTGATAACTTCATTCTCTTTTTCACAAAAAAAGTAATTTGGAATTTTTGAAAAAAATTTCAAGGAACACTGAAATTTGTGTTTTAAAACAAATTTTTAAAAATTTTTAAATAGGAGTAACAATTTTTTAAAAATTACATTGCCAATAATAATCAATGTAAATATTTTAATATGCATAGTTCTATATATGTGTGTATAATATTTACCCACAAAAGCACATTCTACATTTTTGCTTTTAGCTTGATTTTTATGTGTTATAATGTACCTTAGCAGTAGTTCTATGTTAGGGAAAATATTTCTCATCTCTTCTAATGGCTCATTGTATTTTTGTACTGTATAACCATACTATATTGTATTTTAACCAAACTGTCTGTTGGTTTTCCAGTTTTTTCTTACTTGTGACACTGAAGTGAATACATTGCACATACATCTTTGATTACGTGTTCATTTGTTTTTCTTGTACATTCAGAAAAGATTTTCTGAATTACAGGAATGCATAGTAAGTGTGAGACTTTGACTACAGTGTCAGAGTTCTCTAGAAAGGGTAGCAGGCTGGAAACTGAAACAGAAGTTGATGCTGCAGTCTTGAGGCAGATTTCTCTGTTTTTAGTAAACCTGTTTTTGCTTTTAAGGTTTTCAACTGATTGTGTGAGATTTACCCACATATCAATAATCTCCTTTTCTTAAAGTCAGCGGTACAAAACACTTGGACAGCAGCACCTACGTTAGTGTTTGATTAAATCACTGGGTTCTATCACAGGACCACACTGATACATGAAGCACAGTCACAGTACCTATTTCCAGATGTCCTTCCTGAAAGTCTACACCAATTTCCATTCCCACAACATCTGTGAGAATGTGCATTTCTCTGTGTGGTCACCCACATGTATCAGCAACCATCTTCATTTTTAGCCAATCCTATCAATATCTCTAATGGAGGGTTGTAGTCAGGTTAACTTCAAGTTTTAAATCCAGATTCTACCGTGTAGTTTAGCAGGCTGTCACATAGAAATTTTCACAAAAATCTATGTCTTTTACTTTGTAAAAGAGCAGAGTCAGCTCCTCCCTTCTTGGAACAGGAAATATATATCTCCCTTTTAAAATTTAACAATATTGCTGTACACAGTAGCACATGCCTATAATTCCAGAACCTCAGAAGGCTAAGGCAGGAGAATCAAAAGTTCAAGGCCAGCCTTGGCAATTTAGCAAAACCTGTCTCAAAAACAAACAAACAAAAAACTGAGGACGTAAGGTGCCCCTGAGTTCAATCCCCAGTACAAAAAATAAAATAAAAAAGTAACAATATTGATCTCCACACACAACATATCACTACTTCAATCTCTCTTGCTAACCCAGGATAAAGAGAGTGAATGTGAAAAACAGAAGAGAAAATAAAAGAGAAAGCATCCATCTTTGGCTGACGGTTCTGTTCTGTGTTCTGTGTTTTCTTTATGGGTTTATAGTTCTTTATGTCTCCTATAGCAGTTCTTTCTTGAATCCATATTTTGTATGCATCTTCTCAGCCTGTGGCTCTGCCTTTTCTGCTTTCATTATGGTACCCTTCAGTTTAGAGAATTTCTTAATATAGTCCATATTATTTTTTTTTCATAATGAGCTCCTTCTGAGGTCCTCTCGAATATGTCATCATGGATTGAAAGATGTTATGTCTTCTTAATTTCATTTTTTTAAATGGAAAAGGAATATCTAACCACTATTTTCCATGAAATCCTGGTGCAGTGTTACTTTGCTCTTGAGGTAGTTCTCACTCCACAGAACATCTTGCTCTCCATCTGGGAACAGCAGCTCCTTCCTCCAATTTTGAGGGAACTTCCAAGACCCTGCCCGTTGTAGCCCACATGTGTGAGCTCTTGACCCAAACCAAGATGATAATACTTTCCTCCCATGGCTACAGAATCTGGTCCAGATACATCCTTATCACACAAACTGGGACAGAGGTGAAATGAAGCCAGTTCCAAAAGAGAGGAATGGAGAGGCAGAGCAGGTCTTCACAGTGTTGAAACTGACTGCCTGAAACACTCCCCCTCACCCTTCCTGAGGGTTTGGTTATATGGGAACCACATTTTCAACTTTAACAGAGATTTTTGGGGACTTGTTTTCTTTTCCCCACTTTGGTTTTTTTTTTTTTTTCTTTTGAACTTAACTATTTTTTTTAGTGTAAACAAATGGGATACATGTTGTTTCTCTGTTTGTATATGAACTAAAGGCATACCATTTGTGTAATCATAAATTTACATAGGGTAATGTTGTTCAATTCATTCTGTTATTTTTTCCCTTTCCCCCACCACTCCCACCCCTCTTTTCCCTCTATACAGTTCTTCCTTCTTCCATTCTTGCCACTCTCCCTAACCCTCACCCTAAACCTAACCCTAACCCTAACACTAACCCCTCCCACCCCCCATTATATGTCCTAATCCACTTATTAGCGAGATCATTCTTCCTTTGGTTTTTTTGAGATTGGCTTATCTCACTTAGCATGATATTCTCCAATTTCATCCATGTGCCTGCAAATGCCATAATTTTATCATTCTTCATGGCAAAGTAATATGACATTGTATATATATGCCACAGTTTCTTTATCCATTCATCAACTGAAGGGCATCTAGGTTGGTTCCACAATCTGGCTATAGTGAATTGAGCAGCAATGAACATTGATGTGGCTGTATCTCTGTAGTATACTGATTTTAAGTCCTTTGGGTATAGGCCAAGGAGTGAGATAGCTGGGTCAGACAATGGTTCCATTCCAACCTTTCTGAGGAATCTCCATACTGCTTTCCAGAGTGGCTACACTAATTTGCAACCCCACCAGCAATGTATGAGTGTACCCTTTTCCCCACATCCTCGCCAACACCTATTGTTGCTTGTGTTCTTGATAATCACCATTCTAATTGGAGTGAGATGAAATCTTAGGGTAGTTTTGATTTGCATTTCTCTTATTACTAGAGATGTTGAACATTTTTTCATGTATCTGTTGATTGCTTGTAGATCTTCTTCTGTGAAGTGTCTGTTCATTTCCTTAGCCCATTTGTTGATTGGATTATTTGTATTCTTGGTGTAGAGTTTTTTGAGTTCTTTATATATCCTGTAAATTAGCACTCTATCTGAAGTATGAGTGGCAAAGATATTCTCCTACTCTGTAGGCTCTCTCTTCACATTACTGATAGTTTCCTTTGCTGAGAGAAACCTTTTTAGTTTGAATCTATCCCAGTTATTGATTCTTGCTTTTATTTCTTGTGCTATGGGAGTCCTGTTAAGGAAGTCTGATCCTAAGCCAACATGTTGAAGATTTGGACCTACTTTTTCTTCTATAAGATGCAGGATCTCTGGTCTGATTCCAAGGTCCTTGATCCATTTTGAGTTGAGTTTTGTGCAGGGTGAGAGATAGGAGTTTAGTTTCATTCTGTTGCATATGGATTTCCAGTGTTCCCAGCACCATTTGTTGAAGAGGCTATCTTTTCTCCATTGCATATTTTTGGCACCTTTGTCTAGTATGAGAAAATTGTATTTATTAGGATTTGTGTCCGTGTCCTCTATTCTGTACCATTGATCTACCTGTCTATTTTGGTACCAATACCATGCCGTTTTTGTTACTATTGCTTTGTAGTAGAGTTGAAGATCTGGTATTGCGATACCCCCTGCTTCGCTCTTTCTCCTGAGGATTGCTTTAGCTATTCTGGGTTTCTTATTCTTCCAGATGAATTTCATAATATTTTGCTATATTTCTGTAAGGTACACCATTGGGATTTTAATTGGAATTGCATTGAATCTGTATAGCACTTTTGGTAGTATGGCCATTTTGACAATATTAATTCTGCCTATCCAAGAACATGGGAGATCTTTCCATCTTCTAAGATTTTCTTTAATTTCTTTCTTTAGTGTTCTGTAGTTCTCATTGTAGAGGTCTTTCACCTCTTTTGTGAGATTGATTCCCAAGTATTTTATTTTTTTCAAGGCTATTGTGAATGGGGTAGTTTTCCTAACTTCTCTTTCTGAAGATTCATCACTTGTGTATAAAAATGCATTGGATTTATGAGCATTGATCTTGTAACCTGCCACTTTACTTAATTCACTTATGAGTTCTAAAAGTTTTCTGGTGGAATTTCTGGGTTCCTCTAAATATATAGTCATATCATCAGCAAACAATGATAGTTTGAGTTCTTCTTTTCCTATTCATATCCCTTTAATTTCTTTGGTTTGTCTAATTGTTCTGGCTAGAGTTTCATGGATGATGTTGAATAGAAGTGGTGAAAGAGGGCATCCCTGCCTTGTTCCAGTTTTTAGGGGGAATGCTTTCAGTTTTTCACCATTTAGAATGATATTGGTCATGGGCTTAGCATAGATGTCCTTTACAATGTTAAGGAATGTTCCCACTATCGCTATTTTTTCTAGTGTTTTGAGTATGAAGGGATGCTGTATTTTGTCGAATGCTTTTTCTGCATCTATCGAAATAATCATGTGATTCTTAACTCTAAGTCTGTTGATATGGTGAATGACATTTATTGATTTCCGGATGTTGAACCAACCTTGCATCCCTGGGATTAAACCCACTTGATCGTGGTGCACTATCTTTTTAATATATTTTTGTATGCGATTTGCTAAAATTTGTTGAGAATTTATGCCTCGATGTTCATTAAGGATATTGGTCTGAAATTTTCTTTCCTCGATGTGTCTCTGTCTGATTTAGGTATCAAGGTGATATTGGTTTCATAGAATGAGTTTGGGAGGGTTCCCTCCTCTTATATTTCATGAAATACTTTGAGAAGTATTGAAATGAGCTCTTCTTTAAAGGTTTTGTTGAACTCAGCTGAGAACCCATCTGGTCCCAGACTTTTCTTTGTTGGTAGGCTTTTGATAACCTCTTCTATTTCATTGCTTGAAATTGATTTATTTAAGTTGTGTATGTCCTCCTGGTTCAGTTTAGGTAATTCATATGTCTCTAGAAACTTGTTGATGTCTTTGAGGTTTTCTGTTCTGTTGGAATATAGATTTTCAAAATAGCTTCTAATTATGTTTTGTATATCACTCGTATCTGTTGTGATATTTCCTTGTTCATTCAGGATTTTAGTAATATGAGTTTTCTCCATCTTTCTCTTTGTTAGTGTGGCTAAGGGTTTATCAATTTTGTTTATTTTTTCAAAGAACCAATTGTTTTTTACTTCAGTTAAACTCTTAAAATAAATATACTTGAAAGTGTGATTCCATGATTATATAAATTTGGTAATACTCCTAATATGTCTCACTCTTAGAACTCACTTATGTTGGCACATAAAGGCCATAAGAAAGCCTAAAGTGGGACTGGGGTGTGGCTTAGTAGTAGAGCACTTACCTAGCGTATGTGAGGCACTAAGTTCAATTCTCAGCACCACATATAAATGGATAAATAGAATAAAAGTCTATTGACAACTAAAAAATTATTTTAAAAAAAGAAGCCCTGAAGTAATTTAGTCTAGCAATTATAGATTGAGGTTTAACATTAATATTTCTCTATGTGCTTCTGTTAATACCTCATAGAAACTTGGCCAGGGAATCACTGACCCAGCCCATGCTGGATCACGGCATGTAGAAGGCCTAACTTCAAGCCAACGAATGACACTCTAATCTCCGAGCTGTGTTTTAAAAGATGTAAAAATATGATAATTTTAAGCATGTTATGTTTTTATGTGGGAAAGAGGCTTTTTGTAAAGAAAAATCCAAGATTTAAGTTTGATACATTTCCTATGACCAATCTGCACTTTTTGTTTTCCTTGAACAGGTTAGCCAATATACCTTTGCCATGTGCAGTTACAGAGAAAAGAAGTCTGAACCACAAGAACTGATGCAGCTTGAAGGATACACTGTGGATTACACAGATCCTCACCCAGGTAAGTCTAGGTGGAATCACTTTCCCTGCCATGCATGAATGCACAGAATCTTTGCAACTATCCTTTGTCCTGCATTTCAAACTCCACTTGATGAACAGGCTGCATATTTCATTTATGTAACTGGATAAAACTTTTTGAGATACAAATCATGTCTTTTTGAGGGCTATTATCTTCAGCTATAATTCATCATCTCTATTATATTAGTACAAGAATGAAATATGTAAAAGTTACTGTGATGGAAGAATTACATGAGAAATATCAGCAGTGTGTACAGAAACTTCTGGAAAGTAAAACAACAGAAATGGGTAAAAAATGGCAAATGAATTATATATTATAGTCTACTGATTTCCTCCCCCAAAACAAATTCTTGTATTTCTATCTCTCACTCCACATTAATGTAGTTGAACATCTCTAATTGTAAAAGTCTGAAATCTAAAATGCTCCAAAATCTGAAACATTTTTGAGTTGCTAACATAGTACCACAAGAGGAAAATACCACATCTGATCTCATGTGACAGGTCATAGTCAAAATGCAGGGGCATTGCAAATATATAAAATTACCTTCAGGCTGTGTGTATAAGGTGCATACAAAACCTGAAAGAAATTTGTGTTTAGACTTTTATCCCATCCCTCAGGGACATGTATCACTAAGATAACCCATTAAGTGTATGCAAATATTCCAAAATCCAAAAAAGTTCAAAATCCAAGGAACTAATTCCAACCTTTAACCTTTACTGGGCCTAGTACTGAACACCTGGTATTTAAGAATAGTGCATGAATAAATAGGCTGTAACTAAAATTAATATAGTATGCATAATATGAATATTATGGTCTGCAGTTCTAGTTCAGTGGAAGAGTGCTTGCCTAGCATGTGTGAGGCACTAGCACCACATATAATTCTCAGCACCACATATAAATAAATAAAATCCATCAACAACAATTTTTTTAAAAAAATGAATATTAATAAATATGGATGTTAAGAATTTCATGCATAGAGATTAAGAAGTAGAAATCTGCGACCATATTCACTAAATTGTTCACCCCGAAATGAAAAATGTCATCCTCTTCATGGAAGAGTTTTGTTAAATCATAAAACACAACATGAAATAAAAATTTTGACTGATTCCATTTTTTATGTTCAACTCATATATCTCATGCGTATAGACTGTTAAATATGCCAACATGAAGAACTGCCTTCTCTGGCATGTCATATTACATTATACATTTCTGCAGATTATGTTTGCATGTCTTCCAGAATGCTACTCTGTCATGGACTGTTTCACAGAGCATTTTTAACTTCCAAGGTGATATGGAAACTTAAATCTTTTTTGATATTTCCCTTTAAGTCATAGATTGGGGATTTGTTCCTCAACTAAAAATTATTTGAAGCATTGAGATGCCAATATCAAATCCAGTCATATCTATGAGGCCAGTTAGTGAATTACATTAAAATCTGCCAGTGGAATAAATTTGGAATTATATTTTTCTTCCTCCACAGGCCTTCAGGGTGGTCGGATGTTTTTCAATGCTGTTAAAGAAGGAGATACTGTAATATTTGCCAGTGATGATGAACAAGACAGAATATTGTGGGTTCAAGCCATGTACAGGGCCACAGGTCAATCATATAAGCCTGTTCCTGCAATCCAGACCCAGAAGCTGAATCCTAAAGGAGGAACTCTCCATGCAGATGCTCAGCTTTGTAAGTTTTGTTAAAAAATAATTTGATTACCAATTAATAACCTTAATAAGATACAAAATTGATGCAAATTTGTTCAGTATTATAGTTTACACCATTAACTGATTTCCTAATTAAATAAAAATAGTTCACATTAGTAGTCTTAGAATCACTTATCTAATTTTTCACATAAATCTGGAGTAAATGTTTTTCAGTCATGGATTTGCCAAGCATTAGGATGTTTCTGGGAATCTCAAGAGCATATGAGTAAAGTCTCCCAGACATTTTTTTAGTTTATTTTAATTTTAACTTAGGTATTCTATAAGAAAGGGAAATGTGTTACAAAATGAAGTCTGCATTGATAAGATTCCAGAACACGGAATGATGGAAAATCACTTTCTGGAGTTGTTCTTAGTAACTCACAAAGATAATAGACCTTTTTTTTTACGTTGTAAAATGATAAAAAAGTCATAAAAGTCAAGTTTTCTTTTCCAAATGCCTCAATATCATGTGATTTTTATATCTAATTTAAATCACGAGGACCTGTATTTTTCATTTTTATTAGCGATTAATAGCAAGTTGTACAATGGTGGTTTAAGCAGTTTCAAACATAGCATTGATAATCACTTAACCCAGAGTATGAATTTGTTATACTCCTTTACAAAACTTCTCTGGTTTTTCCTGTAATAAATCACTTTATGTTTAAGCAAGTAAGTCGTGGCTTTTCATCATCAAGCTGCTTCTCCAGGGTATTAACATCTTGCTCTGCATTACTTTCTTCTTTTACTTTCTATAAATCAAATAACTACTCTCTTTTCTTCTTACACATCCTTCACTATCACATTCCAACATCTTAAAGGCATTTTAAACCAAACAATTAAAAGTGGAATATGAGTTCTTTCCCCTTATTTTCTTCTAGAAACCATAAGCCATATTAATAATTTATCATTAATTTGAGGCACATTTTTTAAATTATAGTAAGGATTATTTAGGAACAATAAATACTGAGATATTTAAGTTGATTTAAAAATTTCTAATTCCAACTTTAAAATTGCAGCATTGTCAACTTTAAAAGTAAAATAAAAGGAGCATATTATAGTATATATTTTCACTTCTGTCTTTCCCTCCCCCCCACCCCATCTCACCGCCCCCCCATCCTACATATAGAGTTGGAGAAACAGTTCCATCAAAACTAAGGTTCTGCACAGAAGTGTTTTATTTTCCTACAAGTGAGGATACCATGAATTTCTCTGCTAATGTTGCCAAGGAACTTATGCTCAGTCACAGATTTAAATTCAGTCATTGCAAGTCTTTGCTCTTCCCTCTTCTTTCATTTCATCCAGGGCACATTGAGTTCCAGAGGAATTTTTAAAAAACTGTGATGTCAGTCAATGGAAAATCTAGTTCAAGACTGTTTTCAGTCCACGATGGCCTAAGGACAAGATTCTTTTGTGTACAGCTGTGTGTTGCTCATAACCATGGACCTGCCATGTCGGGTAATGAGGTACACAGTCTGTGTCTTCCTTGTCACAACTGCAGACACTTCTGAGTCTCTTACACCATGGCTCTTGCCACAGTGGTGCAAAGTAACTTATCGAGTATTCTCTTGCATACACTGGTGAGGAAAACACTCTGGGAGACTCACTTGGGCACTTCTGTCTCAGCAGAGCCCTAAGCATTGCTTATCTACTACTGAAAGAGGCAGTTTGGATGTGTCTCTGGAGCTGTGCCTACATGGGGCATCAGGGTATGAGCCTCCTTGGGGACTCAGTCAAATTTTTTCCCCCCTCTGGATCTTTTCTTTTTTAAAATTGCCTATACCTATCACAGCATAAACTCTAATCAGATCTCTTCCCCAAAGCATTTTTCTCCTTCTGGCTGATCTCTACCTTCATTCCTCCTGGTTTTGATTCTTGATCTGCAAAACTGAGTATTTAGAACTTCAAGGTTTACTGTGTCTGGTCCAGTCTCTATCCCTTCCCCTATGAGCTACAGGCTTCAGCATTTAGTGTGAACTTCCTTTGTCTTCCTGCAAAGTTGTATTTATTATGTGTGTGGACATCCAGTGCCATATAAATGGGATTACATTATTTCTCTTACTCTATTTTACTTTTCTCATTCAGGTCTACATTTAAAAATTTCACCCATGTTTCTGTGCATGCATAAAATGTCAATGTCATTGCTTCATACTCTGTAATAATGGTGTGTGTCTAGTTCATTTCA
Source organism: Sciurus vulgaris (assembly GCF_902686455.1). Taxonomy (NCBI): domain Eukaryota; kingdom Metazoa; phylum Chordata; class Mammalia; order Rodentia; family Sciuridae; genus Sciurus; species Sciurus vulgaris. Next base: position 31,120,225 of record NC_136468.1, read on the forward strand.
CAAGCATATTCTACATCTTTTTTCATTTTTTGCCGACTCTCTCCCCAAGATAAAAACTTTGAATCCCTCCCGATTCTTACCAAAGTAGTATTTATTTGTTCCAACTACAAATGTGAACTCTCTCTTCATTTATTCAAACTTTCTACTGTGATTTTTTTCCCTAGAGCTCTTTTCTTCTTGGTTAAGCTAATTTCTAAAGATTTCAGACCTCTACTGCTGTTGCATCTTATTTTTTATTATAAATGACTCTTGTCCATTTGGAGAAATGCTGTTTTCATGTGCTTACTTACTATCCATTTGTATTCTTTGGTTAGGTATATTTTTAAATATTTTACCTATTTTGTACTTGTCTTATTTTCTTATTTTGAGTTTTAAGAGGTTTAATTTCGTGACACAAGGTATCAGTTATCAGATATGTAATTGGAAAACATTGTCCTCTCTTCCATGATTTGTCTTTCTATATTTTTTAAACAGTGTCCTTCAAACAGAAGAAATTCTTAATTCTGATAAAGTCCATTTTGTCATTTCTTTAAATAAATGTACCTTGGGTGTTATAACTAAGAAATTTTTGCCTAACCCAAGGTCACAAAGATTTTCTCTTGTACTTCCTTCCAGAAATGTTAAAGTTATAGATTTTACATCTATTTTGAGTTAATTTTTATGTGGTGAGAGTTGTGTGTCAGTAGTTCATGAATATTATTTAGATACCCAGTTGTTCTAGCACAATTAGTTGAAGAGTCTGTCTACCACTTAATTACCCTTACATATTTGTCAAAAAAATCAACTGACTACAAATGAATTAATTTTTAGGATTTTTTTCTTTCCTATCCTTTGGTCATTTTGTCTATCTTGATACTATTACTGCACTGTCTTGATTACCATAATTTTGTAAATTTGCAGTCAGGTGTATAAGCTCACCAAACTGGGTCTTTCTTTCTTTTTTTTTTTCAAAGATATTTTGGCTATTCTATATCCTTTGCATTTTCCTCTTGTATAGAGATTTTACTTTGCGAAGGACTTCCTGTGACTTTCCTTACAATGCAGTTCATTTTGTGATTAATTCTTTCAGCCTCTTTATACATGAAGAAGTCTTTATTTTTACCTTCATGTCAAAAGTCACTTTTAGTTCTTTACAGATTTTACCTTTCTTGTAGCTGGCATTTTGTTTACCCAATAGTAGATGTACTGTCTCTCTGGTTTATTCCTCTGTACATATATCTTTTATTTTCAAGCTGCTTTAAGGATTTCCTCTTTGGTTTGAGCAATTTGATTATGATGTACATGATGTGCCTTGGTGTTATTTTCTTCATGCAAATGTCCTGAAACTTTGCTCTGAGACACACAGGGAAACAGTTCAATCCTTTCAGGCTGTTTTGTTAGGGAGAATCAAGCCGTTTCCAGTCTAGGATTACTTTTGCCCACTTCTGGATCAAGATCCTTCTTAATATTCTGATTGATACCCTATGAAGAGTGAGGCTCTTTATTTTGGCTGCTGGGAAGAGGTGGTATTCCAGGCTCTGTGTGTGGCACTGTCCTCTCTAATGCTTTAGAGGAATTCTTTCCCTGGCTTCAAGAATGGAGCTGAGTACTCAGCCGAACCCTTGGGAGGACACTTGTAGGCCTTCAGAGGCCTCCAGCTGTGCCGCTCCCTTCTCTGCAGTGTCTTCCCTGCAGACTCCAGCCACTGTGACTTCCTGCACTGTCAGCTTCATCTTCTCAACCTGGGGAGGTCACTGGGCTTTCTGGGTTCTTGTTCCCTGTACCACAGCCTAGAAGTTATCTCCCAGCAGCAACTTGGGCTGACTGTAAGCCTCACCTTGTTTGTTGGACATCTCTCAGGAATCACCCTTCTGGGTTGCCTGATGTGCAATGTTCTGAGAACATTTTTAAATATTTTTTTTTTTTTTTACCAAATTATTAGTCATTTCAGGTAGGGGAGTATATCTGTTCTCAAATATACTACCTTGACCAGAAACAAAAAGATTGGGTTATTCCAAGTTAAAACACAATTTCTCAATTTCAACATCATTGACATTTGGGCTAGATAATTGGGGGCAGGGGGTAGAACAGTCACTGTCCTGCACATTGTAGGACATTTAAGCAGCATCTCTGGCCTCTGCCCACCACTTGTCAGTAGAGTCCTCCCTCCCCAAAGGTCTGACAAGTAAAAATATTTCCAGACATGACCAACTATTCCAAGGTGTGGGGCTGAGGTTTCATAAGAATCACTCCCATTTGAGAACCACTGAGTTACTGAGACTTGATAGTTAGTTTTGTAAAAGTTTCACCCTTATTCACTTGTGTCCAAGAATTTTTCCTTAACATACTGAGGGAAAGGAATGCCAAGAAATGTGCTGAGCTCACAGATATTGTTCACCTTGCACAAATTGGCAGAAGTTACTATGAACCACTGGCATAGAGACTATGCCTAGCCAACACAGGAATTAATTACAAGATTTAAGTATTCAATCAGTGCAGATAGCCTTGCAACCTATTTATAACCAAAGTTGTTTATTTTTTCTATTTGATGTGAGTTTATTGTCAAGATAGTGTTGATCAGGTTACACGGAACTGGATTTTGCCTGTTCTAACTTAAATGTCAGTTTCAATTCTGTTAACAACAGTTCTGTCATCCCAGGCCATTAGTAAAGTTTTCAGTCGAAGCAGACTCCTGCCATTTTATCATTCTTAATAAAAGGAAGGAAAAGAGAAAAGAAAAGCAGGAAGAAAAATAGCACATCAGATGAGAATACTGCCTCTGACCTGTCAGAGAGATGCTGCTTGTTTGCCAGTGATTAGTTTTAGTATTTTTCTTCCTGCCTTGACATCCATATTCATCTTTTTCTTTTTCCCTGCTCATCTCTTAGAAGAACAATTTTTATACTCATCAGCAGAAATTAATAAAGTAACATAAATGAAAATGACTAGTTACATAAATATGCATTTATGCTTCTAACCCATTTAAATGTGCTCTTTCATTTCTTTGCTGACATAGCTGGTAAAGGTAAGTATTATTTTTTTCTTTTTTTTTTCTTAAATGCATTACAATTTCTTTAATGTTATAATATTTGAAGATTATCATGATATTGTTTACAGTATCAGTTTCCTACTTTCTACCCAAAATATCTAGGTTAGCTTTATCTCTTAAAAGGCAAAAATGTCTGTTTACCACAACATAAAAATAAAAACAACCTCTAGCAGGCATAAAGGTAATGGATATGCAGGCATTATAATTACGTGTGAAAATATGGTCAGTATGCGTTAAACAGAAAATGTTAAGTTATATAGATGAAATTATTTTCACTATGAAAAAAAAGGCCTATTTAAAAAAAGAATAGGTTGACTTATACCTCTATATTACCTAAATATATTAGCTAAATATTCACAGTTGAGTTTAATTGGAGGCACCAGTTGCTGCTTTATTTCTTTTATTTCCAGAATTTTCTTTGAATTATATATTTTATAACTTTTAAAAAGCTGGTTTTTAAAACTAAGCATATTGAATATTTAAAGTTAATCAAAACAAAACAATAGATTTTTGAGATCTAACTTATTAGAAGACAACATTATCCTTTTTAGGATACAGATGATAATATGTGTTTCGAGATTTCTCTGATCAGTGACTCTACTCCCTTTTTCTTCACTCTCAGAATGAGCAGAAATTCTAACGAGGTGGGAAGGGGGATTATGCTGCCAAACCTTTTTCCCACTTCAAACATAGTACACTGCCTTGCCAGACTGAGAGGCATTTTTTTAAAACTATCTTTCCTACCTCTAACTGAAAATACCCCATGCCTTTTTCTTAGTTGGATATGTAACATACTACAATATGTATGTTGCATACCACAGTATAACATAGTAGTTCCCAATAATAAATTAGTAAACCAGAAAAGCTCCCTTCTATTTGATTTTTGGACTTAATGTTTTTTAAATACTTAAATTTGATTATAAACTTCCATTTAATTTTATGAACTTATTTTCCTATTGTATTAAATATGTTAAATTCCACACTTCATAGGGAAGCATAGCCTTAGCATACATTGAACATATTATTTCCAAAAAATGCTCTATGTTGTTTAACTTTGCCTGTTTTTCTGAGTCTATATTGATTAAAATTGTCACCATGTAAAAATATCACTTATGTTTATTATTTACTGCAGAAAGCAAGATATATCCATCCATATATCAGTTTAACCAACTTAGCCAAAAGAAGCTTAAAAAGTATTTGTGTCAATAACTGATGTGTGAACAAACTCCTAAAAAGTGTACTGTGAGAAACCATCTATATTTAGCAGAATCGGGCTTTGCTGAGTCGTGGGTTACAGAGGTCTGACTCCCAGGAACTGGCAGTCATAAGAGACTGTTTCAGATAGCAGTGGGGGCATGGAGCAGTTGGCCCTGTACAGAGGTGGCTCACCCCTGAGGAAATGCTAATTCTCTAAGCAAATGGCTTCCCTAACTCCAACCTATTCTGTTCCTCACAGAAGCCCCTCCCCCTCTGTGTCCCTTTACCTGTGGGACTATAAATAAAGGTGAAGATGGGCTCCTCCATCTTTTTGGAGGCCAGATCTTGGCGTGGCCCAATCAATCACGTCCATTTCCATTTGAAAAGATTATTGACTCTTGTGTTTATTTGATTAGATAAGTTTCTTGGTGATTAATCAATAGCCAGCACCATCCTAACAGAAATCCTAACCCTTATTCACGCTGGACGTGGGGAACCCCCACAAAGTGTACTATCAATCACTACTATTTGATCTTCAGCAAGAAACCTGTACACATAAAACAAGAGTATAATAACCTGTGTAAAACTTTAAAACATTAAATTCTTCCTATTAAAAACTTCATGAGTGATATGAAAACAGAAATGGTGTCTCCTTTTCTGTGCCACTTTTAAATTGCTGTAAGCTTTCAAGTTCTCTGAGCTAAAAGAAATACACAATCAATATGAATCGTGGTAAATGCAGTTACCACTGCATTTAAAAAAAGCACAGTTTTAAACATAGGACAATAAATTACATTTCAGAAGGCTTATTTGCTGCTTAGTTTAGCTGTGTTTTTGCAAGAAGACTCGCTCTTACCTAGTAGTACCCTCTCAGTCTTTTGGTACTAGAGCGTCAGCTCAAGACAGCTCCGTCTCAGAATGCTGAGGAAAGGTCCCCCAGTGTTCCCCTTTCCCTTCTGTGTCTAAAATATTCCACAGCACCAGGAATAGCCAAACAATACAGCATCTTTAGTATTTGTTGCAAAGAAAAGAGAAACAATTGTGTTAGATTTTTCCCACCTTGCATTCTGTACTCTGGTTTAGAGGCCCTCCCAGGATTTGGATACTTGATCACACAGAGCTGGTTGTGGTCAGTACCCACCAAATAGTTGCCATCATGCATTGTTTTCTATACTAGCTATTTTCAAGTCAGTGTTAACTCTTTAAATTGATGCAGTCAACCTACTTTTTCTTTTCTCTTGACTCCCACAGCTATTATCCTAATGAAAAATTTAAATTTTCAGGTTTCACTTGAGCAAAGCCTCTGAACTTCTTAAATCTCTAGCAAATAGTAATCTTCCTCAATTTGGGTTTTATTCCATCCCCTGATAGCACACCTGGTGATAATACCACCTAAAGATGCTGGAGCATATGTATCCACTGTTACCATAGAAACTCCACCAGTACCCTCAATTACCATGTCCCACATCTGTAGTTAGTCCATAGGTTAATCATGACAATTTCTGACAGTATTGCAGTACATTGGTTAAGCTCATTTCTTGTTGACTTGTTTTGAAAATTTTTCTGCATCATTTCAGAAGACAAACTGAACTAAACTTTGCCATTATCAGAGAACATTTAAATAGCACCATAGTTTTCAATTTAAAAAATAGTCACCATAATTTCATGTTATGATAAGCATTAATTGAAGGCAAGCTGATGTAACCTAATTTTAAAGTCCTGGGTTTGGTTATGCTAATTGATTGAAAGCATGGTTTGCAGGTGATTTCAGTGATGCCCCTGGTTGTTGTTGTTTTTTTTTTTTTTTTTTTTTTTTTTTTGAGGTGCTGGGGATCAAACCCAGAGCCTCATGCATGCTCCTCTGTGTCTTTTAAGAATTAAATGTACATATGTTATGCTACAAGAAAACTATATGAAAGTACTTTTATAAAAATGAGAAACTAGGTAATATTTTAACCATAGCTTATTTCCCATTATACTTTAGTTCATGAGAAACCGTCAAAGTGAAGGATGGGGCAGGAGGAAATGAGGAGAGGTATTTCAAAGAATTCAAAGTAGCTGATTTGTAGGCTGAGCAAGTTTAGAGTTCTATTGTATGTACAATACCAGAGCTGGAGTTAATAGAATTGTATTATATTAGCCAGTTTTGTTAAGTAGTAGATTTTAGCTGCTCTTATCACAAGGAAGTAGGTATGTAAGATAATATATTAATGTACTTTACTTTAGTAACCATTTACTGTCTTTATGTATCCCACTATATTATAGTATTATCATACTATAAACCTCACTATATTATAGTATTATCATACTATAAACCTCAAAATGCAAAATAAGATTTATTTTAAAAAAAAGTTTCAGTAGTGTACATTTTTCTTTCCCTTCCTGGCTTATATGCTAATGATATGTATTTTACTTTTCAGCATATCACAAACACTAGTTTGCATTGCCATTATTTTTGTTTAAAACAAAGACCAGCAAACTAACCTAACTGCTTGTTTTTTAAAAAAATAATTTCACTGAAGCACAGCCAAAAAGAAATTATTCCTACACAGGAAGATCAAAACTGTTGTGTCTTTGGTTTATCTTTATTTCCTCATGAATTCATGGAAGCCAATGGTTTACTGACACATAGTGAAGTATCTCTCCACAAAATGCTTAGAATTGTATTTGTCTGACATAGAGTTGAGATGCTAGGTCTTTACAGTCTGTATTTCAAAGATGGAATAATCCCTAAGAACACATTTTGCTTTATAAAATTATAGCCCTAGTGGCATTGCAGGTTTGCTATTTTTTTTTTTTTTTTTAATTTTGGTGGGTTTATTTGTCTTGTTCTTCAGTATCAATATAAAGCCTATATTCATGACTTAAATGTCATGAATGTCATTTTATCATTAATCTTATTTTTGGAAAAGTAATTCATTCATGTGTATAATTTGTCACATTAGTAAATGTGTAATTTGGAGTGGTATTTCATGAAGAATTCATTCTTTAAATTTTTTAAAATGATTTAGTTATAGCAATGATCCATAGACACTTTTTCAGAAAGTTGTGTATTTTATTCTTAAAAAATTATATTTTTTGAAAAATTTTATTGAAAAAAATGCTTCTATGAACCTTCATAATAAAAGAAGAATTATGGATTTTTTTCTCTGAGATTTGCTACATATCCTGTTCTCAACAGATAAGCCATTAATGGGCGATATTTTTAACTGCTTGTTATGACCTTCTCTGGTGAAAGAAATAATGAATAAAATTCATCAGAAGTTTTATAAGAATAATAATTATTTCATAAAGGGGATACTAAGAGATATTTTACTTAGATAAATAGAAAAATGAAGATTCTAAGATGAATTCCTTGGAACACAGAATAATCTTATAATATTATAATGTTTGTGGTTTACATTTTTCAATATTCTGCCTAGTCCTTTCATATTATTTCATATTACATATATTTATTAAAAGACTTTCAGAAAAACAAAATATGAAATAAGATGAATTGTTTCATTTATCAATTCAGGAAACTCTTTAGTTTGGTGTTTATCCAATTAGTACTGATTTATCAAATGCATGTGTTTAATTCAGATGGGTAATTATTAAATGTAAAGGAATACATTTAATAAATTGCTACTTTCTCCATGGGTCCTAATCTCATACCTTACATCATCAATAAACTGTCATTCATTGCTTTCTTGCTGCATCCATCCTTTGATATCTGTCATTGATGTGGGATATATGTTTGTTTTTTTGTCTTTTTTTAAAAAATATGCTTCTGAAGAGCCTTCAGCTTGAATTATATAGTTCTTCCATCCACAAATATGGCTGAAAGTTGAACTTGACATGGATCAATATGATCTGGGCTAAATATCTAAATGTGACTGATTATGTTAGCATCATGTCCACAGATCAATATTGAGTTTTATTATGAGTCTGACTCTATAATTGGGTTTAATCAATAAACTTTTGTCTCTTTTCCTTTACAGTTTTAGGATTGTACCATGTAGGTTTTAGAAACTACACTTAGCTTACATTTAGAACTCTGCTTTTCTTATGATGACCAGAAAGAGATCTCTCTGTGAATTTTAAGGAACAATGGAGCTTCAATTTTACCATTGTGAGAAGAGTCCATTTCTATCTTGATAACTGATTGCTTGCTCAATATGCACTGAGTTTCTAACAGAGCTAATGTAGTAACACCCCAGCACTCCTTTGGGGTAGTGTGTGGCTTTTTCTTCCTATACTTAGTAAATCACATTGAAGACTTTGACAAAACATACCATTAATGAAAGCAATCATAAAAGCTGGCCTTTTGATAAACCCGCAGGGTCTACAGGCGTTGAAAGATGCAATCTGTAAAGAACAATAAATTTGGACCTTTGATTGAAGTGCCATTTGGGACGTTATGCTTTGTCTGCATATTTGCACAAACATGATGCTCCCTTTTCATGTCTCTTAAACTTGAAGCTTGAGAGCGTTCGTTGCCATTTCTATATTAGAGCTGGTCCCGTTAAAAGCTCCATACAAAAAGAAGACTGGAAGTGATCCAGCTGAAGCTTATGTGTTCATTTCTGCCCTAGTTTGCCATTTGGAAAACAGGCTTCTGGCCATCATTGCTGTTTTTTTATGTACAGACTAGGGTTCTTTTCCAGTCACTTCCTTCAGCAAATACACACTTAAAAGATACTAACTTTTCTTAAAGTTAGAAAAATAAAAACGTATCCTGTGATAGAGATTAGAAATAGCTTTGAATGAAAATAGAATTTCTTCATTCTTTTGATTTGTGGATTTTTTCCATGTCATTTTTACTTTGACTTCCAAAACGTTGCAATTTATATTAATATACTGAATTCTTTGCATCATAGTTTATGTAATAAAAGGTAGTCTGTTTACATGAGACATGAATTTTTGTGTTCTTCAGAATTGTATTTTTTCATTATTTAACCAAAAAACAAATGTACCTTACATGCTTTCCTAAATTTACAGATGCAGACCGTTTTCAGAAACATGGTATGGATGAGTTTATTTCTGCTAATCCTTGCAAGCTTGACCACGCCTTCCTTTTTAGAATACTCCAGAGACAGACTTTGGATCACAGACTGAATGATTCCTATTCTTGCTTGGTGAGTATAAATCTCTGTGTATGGTCACATATAGGTTAGAAAAAAAGATTTTAGAAAGTGAGAAATGCTTGTTGTAAAGCAGCATTTTATTCCTGACTCATTTAATAACTGTAGTCGGGGTTAAGGATAAAGGATTCCAATCAATTGCTTCTCAATTTGAAAATTATACACTTGAAGACCACTGCTGTGCCGCTCAATAGACAGGAGAACAGACTCAAATAGATGCTGAACTGTGTTTTATCAATCTCTTCAGAGAAGGCTAGGTGAAAAGAAAAACTTTAAATAAAGATTTTTTTAAAAACCTCCTTTACAGGATTTGTTGACACCTGTGCAGACATTTTAAGGTTTAAATTCTATCCACCAGATGTTGATAACTTAAATTTCTCTGATTCTGAGAAGGACTACCTATGTGACAAGGAAGAAAAACAGTGGGTGAACAATATGATGAGGCCATACATGGCAGAGGAAAGCTCTCGTTTTATGTAGGCTTCCAAAGATAATTTTAATTCCTTAAAAAAAATGCCGGGGTAATTAAGTAGCTAAACTTCTACATGATATTTGTTGAAAGTGTAGCCAAGATTTGGGATTAAAAATCATAATTTTTAATTGGAAGGGATGCTTGCTACCTCAGAATATGGGGACTAAGAATCATATATGCCCTTCCAAATACTTAGATTGGAAATGGTGATTCCTTTGAAATTTTTCCTGCACAAATATGTCTATTTCTATTAATTCCTGAATCTCTTGGACACTGAACTTAGGAACTTCATGCAATAAGTTATCTTCTCTTTAAAGTAGGATTTAGGACAGGATGTGCTCCCAGCTCATTGAGCTACTTAAATAGGAAGAAGTTAAACAATTTATCACAATTTACCATTAATGATGATATATTAATTCTTTTATAGATTGTTTATTAAGTAGGTCTTATTCTACATATAATTAGATGATTTAAACCTGATCCAACTGAAATTTGGCAATTACATGGAAAATTAAGCTAATTACTCCACGGGCCTCTGTAACTTCCCATGGACTAGCACACAGAGAATATCAGTAAGAGACACGGACCTCGTGGATTCCACTCACAGGGTTAATTACGGAATCATCAAAAACTGTTTTGCTTTTGTTGATGACCCCATGTGGATATGAACTCTAAGGAGCATGCTGCAGTATGTCTTCCAGAGCACCCAAAGGGAGAGAGAGTGATGTGGTTAGAAAGAGAATCTGGAGGCAGGATGACCCTGGGTGTAAATCCTGGCTTACCACCTGATTTGCAGCATAGTCTTGGACAATTCACTTCACATCTCTCAACTTCTACTTGTTTATCTGTCACATGGACATCATAAAACCCACCATGCATGATGGTGCTGAATATCACAAATACAGTATATGTACTCTGTCTCAAACAGTACCTCTGCCACCAGCACAATAAGTGTTCGGGGTCTTTTGTCACCTCTTCCTGCACTTTTCTATTGTCTTCTCTTTACCCCTCTCTCACCCTTCTTTTCCTTCTCTTTCATGGTTGTCCTGCTTCCTTTTTGTTATTTTAAACTAATGTATACACCAAGACTAACCCATCAACAGATTGTGTAAACCAACTCTGGTTGGCCCCGTCCTCCAGCAAGCACTAGCAGGCTGCCTGCTCTTTCTTTTGACAGGCTCACCCACAGGTTGCACCTCCTCCCAGGAGGACAAGGTGTTACTACTCCAAAACATGAACTCTGTCATACTACACATAAAAAGACTGAATGAGGAAAACATTCCAAATATTTAAGTACCCAGGTAGTACATATACAGTTGCTAGACTTACTGAAATTTTCTTTTAGTTCACTTTATAAACTGCTTTCAGTAGGTTGGCAATTTCAGTGATAGTATCTGCTTTGCCCATCTTACTTTTAATTGATTCCTAAAGAGATTGATGTTTTTGTAGCATTCTTTTTTATGTCTGATAAATTTAGATCCCATGAAAAAATTTTTGAATAATTTTCAACGAAAGTAGAGAAGAACAATTTGTCCATGCTTTGCTGCAGCAATTGATCATATTAGATTGTCAGTGTCCCAGATCACTTCCAAACTGGTTATGCTAGGTCTTTTGAAAATGACATGAAACATACCTTTAATAAAATAAACATCAGAAGACACTTTCCTATGACTTCTTATAATGCCTAAAACAAATCTTACAAAAACAAAACAAAACAAATCTTACTATAGAATGGGGGAAAAATGTGGGTTTTTTTTTTGTTTGTTTGTTTGTTTGTTTTTCTCTTGCAGGGTTGGTTTAGCCCCGGCCAGGTCTTTGTGTTAGATGAGTACTGTGCCCGTTATGGTGTGAGAGGCTGTCACAGACATCTCTGCTACCTTACAGAACTGATGGAACATTCAGAAAACGGTGCTGTCATTGACCCAACCCTGCTCCATTACAGCTTTGCATTCTGTGCCTCTCATGTGCACGGCAACAGGTATTTTGACTTGCAAATTCACAGTGAAATGTATAGGGTTGACTGGAAGAAAGAGAAAAATGTGCTTTGCCATTATCACCTAGTAACCAATTTAAAATAGCAAACACTTCTTATAAGGAAAAAAAAAAACCCACAAAGGAAAAATGTACATCAATATGCTATTGATTTCTGTGGGCTGCACTTTATGATTCTTTTTGGTGGTAAAGCCACTTGAAAAGGAGAGAGAAAATATCTAGAGAGTAGAAGTTGCCTTGTAGTTCTTATGTACTACCTAGGACTGGGATCTGTACAGTTGAAGTGTCCAGATGATTCCTGTCAGAATGCATATGTGTGCCTGGGGAGGATTTGTTAGTAGGTGTGCAAAAGATAATGATCTTTGCTCTTCTTCTGTGGAATGAATTTTTGTTGATAAAACAAGATAATTTATGAGGCTAATGCAGAGTCTTCCCAGCCCTTTCCCTAATTTTTACATTTTCGACAAGTATTCCTGTGTAGCAGTTTGAGCCAATGACCTTAACACTGGTTTACCAAGTTGGAGAAACAAAACAAAATAAAACAAAACAAAAAACAAAAAAGCAAGAGCACCTAATGTAGACCTCCACAGCTCTGTACCTCTGAGCTTAAAACCCATCCACGTCTGCTTGTGTTCATCTTATTTCCAGAGCACCTTTGCTCAGACTTCTCATATGAAGGGTGTGCTCCCATCATGCCCTTTTGCCCTTTTTTTAACCATCACTCCATCTTGCCCCCTTCATTCTTCTCACAAACCCATCTGAGCTTCAGGTAGCTGCTCAACGTAACAGGCAATCAAGCGATTCAGAATTTAGATTGTTGCACTCAAATGGATACTGACTGTGTGACATTGGGTAAATTTTATCATCTATTTCTATCAGATTGACTAAGAAAGATCTAACAAGGACATCTCTCTCATCAGTCATAAACTGTAGTAGGGATTAAATGCATTAATAAACATGAAACACTTAAAACAGTGCCTGGCACACGAGTGCTCAAAAAGTATTCACTAGTAGCTTGTATTGTCATGACAAGCTATTAGTGTTCTCTTTTTCTCTCTCTGTTACCCTTATCTTGTTTCCAGCTCCTTATTCACTAATCATATTTTTGAAATGGATTGCCGGAGGACCTAATCCAATTGTCTCTTCTCAGGCTTCACCTTCCCTAATTTTCCTCTTATTCTCTTTTAATTTCTTTTTGACCATCCCTTTGCTAAACAGTTCCTATTCCTCCAGATTCCTAAGTGCAGTACAGGGTTTTTTGGGTTTTTTTTTTTTTTTGCATCTGTTTTCAAATCTGATTTCTTCTTTCAGAGAATTGTTCTTCTTTGGTGATCACACCCCCTCCACAGCCTCAACCATGACTTTTTCATTTGCAGATCATTCCAACCCAGTTATTCTCCTAAGCTACAGATCTCTATTAATAATTGATTGATTTTCTGCTGATTTTCTCAACTCTCCATGTATAAAATTTATCACTAAACAAGCTTCTATACTCTTGTAGCTCCTCACAAAGTACCTGGCATAAAATTAGTGTTTAATAAATATCTGATGAATAAATGAATGATTTCATTATTTGTGTTAAATCTCTTCCATTAACAACCTATTAATTTCTTTTTTTTTATTTTAACCCCTACACCCAATTTTCTGCCAATATAAATCTATCTCTAGAACACCCTTCAAATTTCTCTTTTTTCCATTTCCACTGTATCTGTCCTAATTCTCGTCTTCATTATTTTTCTTGTCTATGCACCTTAATTCCTATCTCTACTCCTGTTTTCTTGGCTTATCAATTACCCTAAAATTACAGATTAACTTTTCCATAGTGTTTTTCAAGACCTTGGTGGTCCAGGGTATATAGCTCAGTGGCAGCCTAACATGTGCAAAGTTCTGGGTTCAATCCCCAAACCTGAAAAAAAGAGATGAATAAATATTTAATAAATATTTAAGTGATTTCCATTTGATTATTAAGTTTTAAAGAGATTCTGAGTCATAGTATTAGCCTCCTTCCACTATTGTCCCATTCTCTCTACCAAGTCTTACCTACACCTAGTCATACCCACAGGGCCTTTTTACCACCACGGAATCTCTCTCTTTGTTCTGATCTTTAATGATCAAATATCACAAAACTCCTCTGTGACTTCTTTGAACTTATTCAGAAGCTAAAACCTTTTGTCTATAGATAGCTCAGGATCTTTGTTGTGACATGCCACATACACAAACACTCCGACACACATGCTGCACACCTCTGCTTGTGCCCTGTGAGACAACACAGTGAAAGCAAAGATGAGTTCTTCTTCCCCTAGTGCTCTCCGCATACCTTAACAGGGTGCTTTGCATACTGTGGGTATGCAGTGAAGATTTGTTCAAGCCCCTGCTGCTGCCATTTCTCAATCCTCTATAAAATAAGACTGATCTGAGTCTTTGAATCTCTTCAGGCTTTTGTTTCATTATGAAGCCTTGTTTGGAAATTGGAAAAATATTGCCAATTATAGTCATTTTTCCCATGATCCCAAATTGAACCCTCTCTATTTCACATATTTGGATTAAAGAGCCAGTGAGAATGTTTAATTTGGATAGCTAATGTCAGGAGCTGTTTTACTAAAACTATTGTCTCTTGTCTCCTGGCTTTATTGCAATTCTTCCTGACCAATGGATATCAAGAGGGGTGTCCCAAGTGAGGCTGCACTCTGACATGTAGGGGGACAGAAGAGTGCAGGGGACAGACAACACCAAAGATTGTATCATCAGACTATTTCCATTTTCAGCACAGAAAAGTATAATTAAATTGTAAATATTAAGTGGAAAACTCATCAAAATGTGTGTGTCCCCAAAATGTGTGTGTTTGAGACACATTTCGAGAGTGAGTTTTTGAAGCTTGGGAGCTGCTGCCACCACCTGAGAAGCAGCCTGATTTGAATCAGAGGTTGCTATAGTGACCGTTATTCTATAAAATGATTGTTTGCTTTATAAAGATAATTTATAATCTAAAGTATGTTTATATGTTCACGCATATTTTATCTTATTGTTACACATTAAATCCATTCTCTAAAAAAGTTAAAATGTCCCCATATTCAGGTATTGCTGACAGTATTTAGAATAGAAATGAGCCAGTCTCTGATTCACCCTTAGGTAACATATAGCTTAAGAAGAAAAAAGGAAGAAGTGTAGGTTTTTGGAAAATTAGAATCTCACTTTAGTGTACAAATTACCTAAGTTAAGCCAACAGGGTGTTTCCTGTGGTATTTATGGTCTCGTACATGTCATTCAGAATCGTCACGCTACTGCACGAGGCAAAAATGTCTGCTGGAATCCTGACTCTGAAATTTGTAAACTGACCCAGATTGGGCAAATCACTTAACTTTTCTGATATTTAGCGTTCTCATGTATTAAAAGGGGAATAGTAATGTAAAGGCCTGGATGGCTATGAAGAGTATATCTGCAATAATTAGTGTTATTTTAATGTACTTCCCTTTGTGTCACAGTCCACAGGAATGTAAATTATGAAGAGAGAAGGAAATGTGAAAAACAAGCACAGGGTTTTTCTGCCTCATGCTAAGTAGAAATGTTTCAATGTGTATATAATTATACTCTTAATTTCTTTGCTAATAGAATATTCAGGTCTCAGCAACGTCCCCTGTGAAAGCCTCCTTCTCTAATCCACGTCTGCAGCATCTGATGTTAATACAGACTTTTGTTAAAAATACTGCCAATGTCAAGTCTTTCTCCAGTGTTTGCCATCATCTTTTTTATGATCATTTTTACATCTGTCAAGATGCGCACTCAGAGAGTCGTTTTCCTTGTTACCTGAACCACCTCTGTCAAAAATTAAAAAGGAAGAAAGATAGCCTTTTGTTATTGACAGAAGTGAAGGACAGCAGTGCTGTCTGGATGTGAAAATTTTCATGGAGCACATTCTATTTCGTAGTGTTGAGCTCTCTAGGTGTGTGCTTTCTGTATGGTACATCTGTGAATAGCACTCAGACATAAAAGAACAGAGTTACACAGAAGAGGCCTGGCTGGTACCAAGACCAAAGAAGAGAGGGAAAAAGAAAGGAAGAAAGGAAAAGTGAGTCAAGGACAGAAGCAGACACACTCCTACAGAATGATAGCCACACCACCCACAGAAACACAGCCACTCACTCAGCCATAGTGCTGCGAAAATTGACAGGAAGGAGAAAAGAGATTTTGAGAGACAATGCACCAGAGGGCAAAGTTCTAGGTTGATGTGTGTGGCTGTACGTCTTAGTTTTGTAAGTCAGGCTAGGGGCGAAGAAACTAAAGCAGCAACACAAAATGGCTTTTATGTCCTGGTTTAATGTAAGACACACAGAATATTCACCCACTCTTCTCCCAGTTAGTTGGGCCATCTTGAGCTGCCGCCTGCCTGACAAAGGCCAGCTCAGATGTGCCAGCTTTTGAGTAGAGAGTACAGGAATACAACATGATTGGAGTTCACACAAAATAACCTCTATTTTCTGTGGATTCCAGATCATACTACGGAGTGGTGGGCACTCTTAATGGGCATCGGGCACATCATCACAGCAGGCTCCCTGCAAACTTCCCAGGTGCCAACATTTCCTCTTGACTATCAGTTCACAGTGTGTCAAATTCCTGCCCCTAATTCACGAGACAGTGGTACATTTTTTAGTAAAATCATAGACCTTGCATCAAATAGGATCACCAAAAGTTTTCACTACTACTGCTTAATTCTGGTGTTGGATGTATGACTTAAATGCTACACTAATCGTAAATATAGAGGTTCATTCTGGGGAGGGTAGGCTTACGCAAGGTCATCTACATGCAATGTGGCAGATATAACAGATTCTGTCCTACCTGCTAAGTACACACAAGCAGGAGGATGTCCATGAGTGCCACCAAAGGATCTTTTATATTCTTTGAGAAATTGTAGGATATCCCTGAATCTGTTTTAATCAAACTTTCTCAGCAATGATATCTGTGTTTACTCAACCTCGATTTTAATACTGAAGCAAAATAATTATGGCATCTTCAACCAAAGGAGAAAGTGAGGAAGAGAAAAGACTTGGCATGTTGGAAATAGCACTGAGCAAGAACTCAAATCATCTGTATTCTTGTCCTGGCTCTTCTACGTACAAGCTATTTGACTTTGAACAATTGGTTCTAATCTGCTTAAGCCTCAGTTTCTCATCTGTTATTGTAATAATCCTACCTGCTATGGATCATAAATGGGTCAGAGAAAATGATGTAAATCCTTTTTGATGATAAAATACTGCTTAAATATGAAGTGGCAAATTTTTACATATAGTGTAGACATTGAACACCTCTTATTCAAAATGCTTGGAACCAGAAGCATTTCAGATCTTGATATTTTTCAGATTTTGGAATATTTGCATGAACTTCACTGGTGGAGTAGCGGTGCTATACAAGTTTGGATTTCAGTGCATTTTGGATTTCAGACTTCAGATTAGAGATGCTTATTATTAGTTAAATAGCATCTGAGAATTGTTCTTGTAAAGACTTATGGTGATCAGGCAGACTTTGAGAGTGTCACTGTTAGAGCAGCTTATGGTAGATGAGTTTCAGGCATTGTGGTTTTCTAGAACCTCTCTTCTCCCACCCATGTTTTTGAGAAAGATTGTAGACCTAATGGAGGAGTGACAAAGACACTAAAAGCTAAAAGCAAAAGCCAGGAATCTCATTATCCAAGGTAAGTAAGTAGACAGAGTGCATCTTAGGGAGCAGTAACCAAGGCTGCCTGATTAATTTCCTTTGTTTTCTATTTATGATAAGCAATTCCTGAATTTTTCTGAAACACTAGGTAAAAGAACCTACTAAAGATAATACAGAGGAAGAGACAGCACACAGGAAACTTTTCAGTACATTAGACATATTGGGTTACCAATGAACAGAAACAAGATTTAGACCTTGTCCAGGACCACAATGTTCATTTTAGCCTTCCTTTCTTCACTATCCGTAACTTCTCAACAGTGAAAAACCCACCATCTGCTTATTCATATGTTCAGCTCCAGTGTGCATGGAAAGCAGTTTCAGAATTTGCTTCCTGGAGTTCAGCACTTGAGTACAGTTCCTTAAGTCATTAACCTTCCTGTTTCCAGTCAAAATGCTGTTTTCCAAAGTTTAATAAGGCAGCAGTCTTCTCCCCTCCTCTTTATGAGGTTACTTCATGCATGCATTACAATATAAATTCCATCCTGGGATCTTGTGATGTCTGGTTAAAGTAGTGTTGGTTTATTTTCTTTTCCTTTTTTTAGGTTTGCACACTGTAAAGCTCACTGCCAGTGCTGTGTGATTCTTTCAGTTCTACTGGTTTTGACAAAGGCCCCATCATCCATCCAGACAGAATAGTTCCATCATCAAAAGGTTCTCCCATGCTCTCTTTGTGTGGCCCAGCATTTCATTGAACTTTCCTCAGTTTATTCTCTCCTTCTACCTTTTTGAGTTATGTTTTTTCCTCCCCTATTTCTTCTTTTCTGATAGAAGCATTTAGACTAGAATTTCCCCCTAAAGATTGCTTTTACTATATACAGAAACTTTATATGTACAGTTTCTTTTTTGACATGGAATTATTTATAAGTACATTTTAAATTTTCTAAGACTATGAAAGTTTTCTGACTTTTTCTCTTGAGAACTGACTTATAACCTAATATTTTTTAAAGACTTATACTCTTTATCTTATTTATTTATTTATTTATTTATTTTTACAGACTGCATTTTGATTCATTGTACACAAATGGGGTACATCTTTTCGTTTCTATGGTTGTGCACGATGTAGCTTCACACCATTCGTGTAATCATACATGTACGTAGGGTAGTGATGTCTGTCTCAGTCCACCATGTTTCATACCTCTGCCCCCCCACCTCATTTCCCTCTATGTAATCTAATGTTCAGAGAATGTGGTTGTGTGATACCAGTTCTTCCAGTGTTTTCTTTATGGCCAAGTATATATCAAATATTGTGAATGTCAGTGTTGTTTGAAAATACTTATATATTGTTTTCCTTGGTGCATTACAAATAAGATTTATATGACTCAACTCTTCTAAGCCCTAATTTTTTTGCTTATCTTCATTTGGGGTCATGATCAAGGTGAGTGGAGATCAGCTACTGCTTAGGTGGTTTGTTCCCTCTATTTCTGTCAGCTTTTGTATTTTTTGAGGCTGTTTTATCAGGTACATTCAAGATTGAAACTGCTAAATCTTTCTGAGAAATGGAAATTATTTTCATTATATGATGACCTTTATCATAATAAATAATAATTTTTATAGTAAAGTCATTTAGGTGATTATTAATGTAGCTCTTTTTGGTATTTTGTATTTTTGTTCATACATATGGCCTTTCTGTGTGCTTGTATTTTAGTGTATTTTATAAATTAAATTCTTATAAATAAATCATTTTTTATTTTGTTTTTTTAATTGTAAACAATGGGGTACAACTTGTTTCTCTGTACATGAAGTAGAGGCATACCATTTGTGTGTTTTTTTATTAGAATAAATAAACTAAATTTTGATTTAATTGTTCAAGAAGACAATTTTCTTTTGATTAGTTCAGTCAACTTAGATTATCACATGTTGATAAAAGTGAATTCATTTCTACCATTTTAGTTTAGGCTTTCTTTTCTGGCTTATATTTTATAAACTTTGTGTTTTCTTTTTTCTTGCTTTTTGTTTTACTAAGGTTATGTCCTTCAGTGTATTGTTTTTTCTCTAATCAGATTACATTTGCCTACAGTTATATACAGGCACATTGCTGAAAATTTAAAGTCATATACTGATCAAAAAATTTCTTCTCCTTCTAAAAAGTACAGGACCATGGAACATTTCATTCCAGTCTCTCCCTTGCTGGCCCACATGCATACAGTGTCTCATATTTCACCTTTATCGTTTCTATGTTATTTTCTAATCCTACAGATTGTTTTTATTATGCTCAGTACTTGCCTGTGTTTAGTAACTGTCTTTCTTGGTCCTAAAAGCACATTCTTTGCCATTTCCAAAGGGTGCTTCCATAGACAGGGATTTTTTTCCTGTGGAATAGTCTTTGTTTCCTCCTCATTTTTTAAAGAAAGTTTTGCTGGGTGTAAATTTCTAAATTGATGGCTACCTTCCCCCAGAACTTTGAAGATCTTCTGACTCCCTATGTTGCAACGTGGAAGGCTATTTCCTCTCATTCTTTTGTGGGTGATTTGTCTTTTTCTCTCTGGAAACTTTGAAGATTATTTTGTTTTTGTGTTTTGTGGGTTCATTATAATTCATCTTTCTGCATATTTCTTTTCATTCATTCTAACTGGGATATGTGTGAATTTCTAATCTACATTGGGCTAGTGTGCACTTCCATTTGTTTATTCTAATTGAGATATGATTCATGTTCATCATCAGTTCTGGGGTATTGTTATCTTTTTATTTTTATTTTATTTTTTTTACTTTTTTTGTAGTTCTTTTTTTAATTTATTTTAATTAAAAATCATAAATTTACATAGGACAATGTTGTTTGATTCATTCTGTTATTTTTTCCCCTTCCCCCCACCCCTTCCACCCCTCTTTTCCCTCTATACAGTCCTTCCTTCCTCCATTCTTACCACCCTCCTTATCCCTAACCCTAAACCTAACCCTAACCCTAATGCTAACCCCTCCTACACCCCCTTATATGTCCTTATCCGCTTATCAGTGAGATCATTCGTCCTTTAGTTTTTTGAGATTGGCTTATCTCACTTAGCATGATATCCTCCAATTTCATCCATTTGCCTGCAAATGCCATAATTTTATCATTCTTCATGGTGGAGTAATATTCCATTGTGTATATATGCCACAGTTTCTTTATCCATTCATCAACTGAAGGGCATCTAGGTTGGTTCCACAATCTGGCTATGGTGAATTGAGCAGCTATGAACATTGTTGTGGCTGTATCTCTGTAGGATGCTGATTTTAAGTCCTTTGGCTATAGGCCAAGGAGTGGGATAGCTGGGTCAAATGGTGGTTCCATTGCAAGCTTTCTGAGGAATCTCCATACTGCTTTCCAGAGTGGCTACACTAATTTGCAACCCCACCAGCAATGTATGAGTGTACCTTTTTCCCCACATCCTCGCCAACACCTATTGTTGCTTGTGCTCTTGATAATTGCCATTCTAATTGGGGTGAGATGAAATCTTAGGGTAGTTTTGATTTGCATTTCTCTTATTACTAGAGATGTAAAACATTTTTTCATATATCTATTGATTGCTTGTACATCTTCTTCTGTGAAGTGTCCATTTCCTTAGCCCATTTGTTGATTGGATTATTTGTATTCTTGGTGTAGATTTTTTTGAGTTCTTTATAGATTCTGGAAATTAGCACTCTATCTGAAGTATGAGTGGCAAAGATATTCTCCCACTCTGTAGGCTGTCTCTTCACATTACTGATAGTTTCCTTTGCTGAGAGAAAGCTTTTGAGTTTGAATCTATCCCAGTGGTTGATTCTAGCTTTTATTTCTTGTGCTATGGGAGTCCTGTTAAGGAAGTCTGCTCCTAAGCCAACAAGTTGAAGGTTTGGACCTACTCTTTCTTCTATAAGATACAGGGTCTCTGGTATGATTCCAAGGTCCTTGATCCATTTTGAGTTGAGTTTTGTGCAGGGTGAGAGATAGGGATTTAGTTTCATTCTGTTGCATATGGATTTCCAGTTTTCCCAGCACCATTTGTTGAAGAGGCTATCTTTTCTCCATTGCATATTTTTGGAACCTTTATCTAGTATGAGAAAATTGTATTTATTTGGGTTTGTGTCCATGTGCTCTATTCTGTACCATCGATCTACCTGTCTATTTTGGTACCAATACCATGCCGTTTTTGTTACTATTGCTTTGTAGTAGAGTTGAAGATCTGGTATTGCGATACCCCCTGCTTCGCTCTTTCTCCTGAGGATTGCTTTAGCTATTCTGGGTTTCTTATTCTTCCAGATGAATTTCATAATTGCTTGCTCTATTTCTGTAAGGTACACCATTGGGATTTTAATTGGAATTGCATTGAATCTGTATAGCATTTTTGGTAGTATGGCCATTTTGACAATATTTTTCTGCCTATCCAAGAACATGGGAGATCTTTCCATCTTCTAAGGTTTTCTTTAATTTCTTTCTTTAGTGTTCTGTAGTTCTCATTGTAGAGGTCTTTCACCTCTTTTGTGAGATTGATTCCCAAGTATTTTATTTTTTTCGATGCTATTGTGAATGGGGTAGGTTTCCTAATTTCTCTTTCTGAAGATTCATCCCTTATGTATAAAAATGCATTGGATTTATGAGCATTGATCTTGTAACCTGCTACTTTACTGAATTCACTTATGAGTTCTAAGAGTTTTCTGGTGGAATTTCCAGGTTCCTCTAAATATATAATCATGTCATCAGCGAACAGGGATAGTTTGAGTTATATTCTCTTCACCAGTTTCTTTCTTGTCTAAAACTATAGTCACCCATATCTTAAGCATGTTTTCTCCTGTGTGTCTTCATGTCGCTGACATATATGTTCCATCTGCTTATTTCTCTAGCTACATTCTGGATCATGTTTGCAGTCTGCCTTCTGGGTCAGAAGTTGGCATTTTTTTCTGTAAGGGGCCACATAGTGACCATAGTAAATATTTCAGACTTTGCAAGTCACGTGGTCTCTGTTACAACTCCTCAACTCTTCCATTGTCCTGAGGATGCCATCATGAACTAGGTAGGAATGAATGTGGCTTGTTCCAGAAAAGTTTTACTGCAGACACAGATGTGGGTCACAGTGTGCCGACCCTTACTCTTTTCCATTCTCTTCAGCTATGACATCTTTTTCACTCACTTTCAACCATTTTAGTTATTAAAATATTTGGTCCTGGAAATCCTATTTGGTTCTTTTGTAAGTCTGCTGTATTTCTTATTCTCTTATAAGAAATCTCTTATTATTTTCTTGGTTTTGATTCCCTATCTTGTTTTCTTAGGTCTTCTATAGTTAATTATTTTTATTCTTATTCTAATAATTGAATTTCTTGGGTGTTTAATTTGTTTCTCCTGCTAACATTTTTGCTGTGGTCACTTGTTTTCTTATGCAGCTAGCATTTTTGGTAATACATACATATTCCTGAAGCTAAACCCTGGGGGTTCTCTAAGGCCTGGTTTGAGAATTCTTACTTCCAAAGATTTGCTGTTGGTTTTCCTTGGTAGTATGTTACTAGAGCTACTTAATTTTCTCTTCTTGGAGGTTCCTCGATAACATGGGGAGTACCTAGCTTTACAAGGTCAGGCCAATGATTCATATTCTTAGGGAACTCTTTTCACTCAGTGAACTAACAGATGGTAAAAACCAACAGATTTTCTTGTTTGCTCTTCTTTACAAAAATATTGGAGTATCAAGTCAACCCACTGTATTAAAGCAAAAAGCACAAGTCACTTCTAAAGAAAAAAAAATATTTGTACATCTTTAAGAGAACCTTCTGGAACCCTATCTGTACTCTCCTCTGCTTCAGTTTACACCTAAGTAACTGCTTCTGATTTGTTACAACTCCACTAAAATATCATTCTCAAATTGGATCCTTCCCTAACACTACAAACTAGATCAGATCTTTATACTTTTGCCCTTCTTAAATTTAATTGTACACTCATTGTGTGATTTTTGTTTCTGTTGTCTACTATAAGCTCATTTAGGGCAGGGACCATTTGTATTATTCTTACCTTTTAGCTCATGACCTGACCAGGTGGTCCATAAGTATGTGTTAAGTAAGTGAATGACTTTGGATCATTTCTTTACAAATTGTATTGTTGATATATTGTGATACTTCTTAAGTAGACTTTATAATTAAATGTTTTTAATCAATCACATATTTTATGACCCATGAAAAAGGCCCTACCTAACTAGAAGAGTGCATAATTTTACCTCCTAGAACTTAATACAGTAAAATGAGATACCCTTTTTAATGTATAAAATTAAAACCAACTGTACCAGATGGTAAAGACCACAGTTGATGTGGTTGCAGAGAAATTAATAATTTCACGCTCTTCAGGTCAGAGTGTAAGCTAAGAGCTCTCTGAAAAAGCAACTTTGCAATATCTGTCAAATACCTGAAAATATCATGCATTTAACCTGATAATATGCTTCCAGTAATTTATCTTGAGGAAATAATCAGGTATCAGATTGTTGAAGCACTATTTATGATAGGAAAAAATAGGGGGAAAGTCTATGTTACTACTAATGGAGAACTGAATAAATTATGGCACATTCATATAATGCAATTTTTTCCATTAGACAGCATATTGGAACATATAAATGATACAAAAAATGTTGACAGTTCAGATTAAGAATCAGAATACACAATATGTTAAGAGATTTACAGAATTAAGACAAGTGATATTTATAAAATGGTTTGACTAGTCATTTCTGGTTGGACATTTATAGGAGATTTTTATTTTTGTCTTTATTTTTCTGAGTTCCTTCTTTCAAATTTACATGTGTATGAAGTCCTTTAATTAACAGCACATGTTATTTTTAAAAACTATAATATTAGATATTAGGCGGACAGTTATATCAGAGAACCAAACTTAATTATTTTTATTTTCATTTTTATTTTAAATTCCCCTCAGTATTTTGTTTTTGTTGAGTTCTAGAATTGTGTACAGCAGTGATCTTAGTCTGGATTAGGCAAACAACATTTGTCCATTGGGTCCCAGGAGAGGCTGGCTATCCATGCCTTGCTGCCCCTGGCACAACACAAAGATGGAGTCAAAGATCTTGTGTCTTCATCAGGTCAAATTATTACTCTCACTATAGAAGTGTCTACTCTTTTATAAACTCTCCAGTGGAATTGGAATGCAGAACAAAATACAAATAAGGAAAGAATTACAGAGGAGTGCTTGTAAAATTAGAGAATACAATTTTAAATTTTCATCCTCTAAAATATTTTCTGACAGAAAATCTGTTTCTTCTATCTCGGTGAACAAATTGGGATAGAATTAATATCTTGTGATTTATAAACTTCAGGGAAAGTAGCAGGACACTAATCATGATTGTATGACCATCTATGAGCATCCAAATGATAGATCATTCTGATTGAAACAATAGGAGGTGTTAGAGGTTAGGAAACAAAAGAGAGGAGATGATTGTTTGCTCCCTCGTCATCTTCCACCATTTCTTATTCTCGTGCTGTGACTTCCTCTCCTTTCCATTCTGTTCACAAATGGATATTGGTGGGAAATACACGAAGTGCAAAGTGACTTTTACCTGCTGTGCTGCAGGCAGAATTGACAATTCAGAAATACCACCCTCTAGGTGTCTCTCCCCTTTTCACTCTCTGGAGGAGGCCAAGATGTCGTACATTCCTCAGAGCAGAAGGCAGGTGAAAAGAAGTCTATAAGAAACTCAAAAGCACCATGAACTTTGGCATTTGTCTACCCAGTATTTGCAAATTAATCTTTTACCACAAACCACCACACTTCCAGGACAAACTTACCTAGTGAGTTGTGGGAGGAAAGAAGGAATTAGGAAAAAAAAAAAAATCTGTCTCATTAATTTAACCAGAATGTTCTATACAGTATTAAGCACTGGTGTATTCATTCAACCCACAAGCTTCCTGAGCACTCTGTATCTAGCACGATTCAGACTCCTCAAGATTATAAAACTAAGGATAC
This sequence comes from Sciurus vulgaris, assembly GCF_902686455.1. Taxonomy (NCBI): domain Eukaryota; kingdom Metazoa; phylum Chordata; class Mammalia; order Rodentia; family Sciuridae; genus Sciurus; species Sciurus vulgaris. The sequence continues at coordinate 31,145,646 of NC_136468.1, forward strand.
ATGCATCCCTCAAGTGTCTAGAAGCCATCCAGCTCATTAAAGTGGGTAAGAAAATTCCCACAAAGATGTTATTGTTTTCCATAATAGAAAAAATGTTGATCCACACTGTGATGATCTTTAAGTAGGAATCTCGTGGAGTGCCTTGACTAAATAATTTTGGTGTGTGCTGCTTAAACAAAGTTCAAGATTTCTCTCCTACTGGGCTTCTGGGACCCCTCAATATGCCACAGTTGCATTTTAGAGATCTTGAAAAGGATAACATAATTTTGTATGGTTCAAAAACTATTTAGGACATGGCATGGTGACCCAAAGCTGTAATCCCAGCAACTTGGGAGGTTGAAGCAGGAGGATCATAAGTTCAAAGCCAGCCTCAGTAACTTAGTGAGGCCCTAAGCAACTTAGTGAGATCCTGTCCCTAAATAAAATATAAAAAGGGCCTGAGGATGTAGCTCAGTGGTTTATTTCCCCTGGGATTAATCCCTGGAACAAAACAAAACAAAACAAAAATAAAGAAAAGAAAGAAATATTTACCACTGGGCATAGTGGTGCATGCCCATAACCCCTACTACTCAGGAGGCTAAAGATGGAAGATCACAAATTTGAGGACAGCCTGGGCAATTTAGTGAGACCCTGTCTCAGAATAAAAGAAACACCAAGATCTGGGATGTAGCTTAGTGGTAGAGCACCCTTGGGTTCAATCCTCATATGTATGTCTCTAATGTACTAATTTTAAAAAAATTAAATTTAATTTAAAAAAATTTAATAGAATAAAAACTTATAGAGTAGGGGAAAGGGAAGAGGGAGAAGGAGGATGGGAGGGAAAGAGGAGGTACTGGGGACTGAATTAGAGCAAATTAAATGTCATGCTTATATAATTATGTCAAAAATGAACCCCAGTATCATGTATAACTAATGCACTAATAAAAAAAATTAAAGGTAATTGTGCCCATTCAACTCATTTTCTTAAAGCATATTACAGGATCATTTTTCCTTATAACATCTTTTAGAAAATGCGAACAGCCAGTAAGTTGTTTTTACTCAAATTTTCCTAAAAGAAATGAATATTGAACATGCCAAAATTTATTTTTACTGTTTCATGACTCTCTGAAATTTTTGTTGTACTTTAAAAGGGAATTATAAAACTATTTGAACTGCAAACTATTCAAACATGTCAAGTGAAGCTACAGGTTAGCTCATATCTTAATATTTAAGCAAATTCCTCATTGGTATTTTATCTTCTAAATTCAAATGCCTAATTTTGCAACCCAGTTTGTTTACCCTTTTTCTTCGATGTTGAACTATAATGCAATTGTCCTTTACCTTTGTAGAAAATAATTTCTTATCTGTTCAACCCCCGAAGCCACCAGAAATAATAGAAAAAGGATTCATAATGTATATCCATCCTGTTCCTGAATTATCTTTTTAAAGTATCTTTCCCAATTTAGAGTTTATGTTGCACTTGTGATAGGAAGAATTGGTAATTGAGAGGAGAGGTACATTAGATATAACAGATTTTGTTCACTTGTTTTTAAAATGCCTTAATCTACAATATGAAAGGATAGCACAAAGTATAAAATCCCTTGATCCATTGAGGGATTTTTTATGTCAATAAATATAATCTTCATGAGCTACTTTTAATGATTATGCGTTTCAGTAGAAGTACTGTGTGTGTGTGCACATGCATGCACGCACGCACATGGGTATGTGTATGTGATGGCTGCTCTAAAATCAGAACATGACCCATAGGCAGATGCAAGGTCAGGCTATTAAGCATCAGTGACAGAAGGTTCTATTGTACACATTCTTCAAGTACAATTAACAAAGACAACTGCATTTACTCTTCAGTTTCTTATTATTTAACATCAGAAGGAAGTTCCATGTCATAACTTCTTTGACTTTATCTCCATTTAAAAGTTTATCTACTTGTAATCCGTGTTTTATTACTTGTTCAGGTGTTAAACTTCTCTGAGAGAGTGCTCTATTTTTATTGGAATCTTGTAATTTCAATACTTGTAGGCCCCAGGGAAAACCAAATATATTAAATCTTGATCTACAAGAACACCCTTCCTTCTCATTAGAACCACTTTAATATTTAATTATCAGCCATAGAATTAAACCCCAATTAATATTAGCAACAGAAAATTGGTCTTTTATGTTAGGATTTTAAATAATCCTAAATAACATTTTAACATAGTCTTATATTAATGTCTAAGAGGAATTATTATTTTATTATCTTAAGAGAAAAATTCTATTCTTGAGATTCAAAGTAAATTATTTTGCTACTAACTATAGTGGCAACTATAATTTTTTTGCTAAGTGTAAAGACTTCCTGTCATTTGCTAGTGATCTTTTAACCCAGAATACTAAACTACACTTCCTTCTTCTGTTTGCTTTTTACCAAATTTCCTATTCTACATGAAGCTGTATGATTAAAAAAAAAATTGTTCCAAATAATTTACATTGTGCTAATAAGCAATAATCATAATTAGGCATATAAGTCATAAATTACTATAATCTTATATAACTGATATTTATATATCCTATATACCACTCATTTGTTTCCTCAGCTTATTTGCATTGGGCATCCACAGTATATCAGCCACTGTTCTAGGTGCTAAGGATACAGAACAAAAGAAGCAGACAATAGGTAAAAACATCATCTTTGATTGTTACCATTTATACAATGCCCAGCAATAAAGTAAAGCAAAGGAAAGAAGGGCTATGGGAGTAGGAAATGACATCTTCATATGATGGTTGGAGAGCACCTCACTGTTGTAAGTCATGTAAGTAGCATGGGTACACCAAGGGATGAGCTCTCAGCATTTGCAAAGGCCCTGAGGCTGGTCCATGCTGCCTATGGGAGGACCAGCTAGGAGGCAGGGGTGAATGGGCGCAGCAAGGGAGGAGATAGATGAGATCAGACAGGTTAGTGTGAAGAGCAGATGAGATCAGACGGGTTAGTGTGAAGAGCAGAGCTCATATAAGGTCTTGACTTTTACATGAAGTGCCACCATTAAATGGCTTTGAGTCAAGAAGGACTGTGATAGAATGTGCTTCAGGAGTCTTGCCGTGGTGCATCACCAATACTTGGAAAAAAAAAAAAAAAAAGTGCTCAGGTGAAAGACCAAGGAGGCCACAGCAGTACTCAGGGGAAAGCTGATGGGTAGGGCTCCGGAGGAGCAACAGTAGAAGTGGTAGGGATGATTGGGTTCTGATATGTTGTAGAAGTCGACATGACAAATTAATTTGTAAACTGAGATCATATTAGGTAGCCTTTTAAAATCTCTTGCTTTAAGTCGACTAAAACTACTCATATAATATAACTGACTTAAGTTTCTCTCTAGGCTTCTGCAAATATGTATAATGAATCAAAGAACAAGTTTCAGGGTTTGCATTGTTAAGGTCTTCTTTAACTGTATGACTGACTCAATAGGAAGCATCTTAATTTAAAATTTACTTGTTTTCCACCTTATGCAAGTAGTACATAAGGTCTGATGTAAGAAAGAATATTTAAAATACTTCTGCCATATTGTTTCTCACATATAGTTTCCATGGTTTAACAGGGTTTTTAAAAATCATTTTTACTTTTCATTATTTTCCATGAGAATATAGGGGAAAGACAGTAAACATGAGAGCTCACTAGTAAGCTCTAAGATAACTCAGTAAAGCACTAAGAGCTCTGGCTTTGGATTGCAAGAACCTGGGTTCCAGTCCAGGCTCTCACTTTCCAGCTGGGTAGCCTTGGAGAAATAATTGAACCCCTCTGAGCCTCAGTCTTGCTCTCCAGGAAACTGGAGACAGAATTGCTATGAACGTTCCATGCTATTCTACATACAAAACAGCACAGTGCCAGGTGCATCTTTGGAATTCTGTAATTTGATAATTGCTCTGTTTGTTTTTACTAATACCAGTGATAAGAAAAATGTCAATGACACAGGTGTTCATATTTATTGGCATAAATTGTAGAAGAAATTGTTTCCTTTAGGCTTGATTGCAACAAAGTCGCCATTCATACCCAGTAATTCAGATTAGAAGGCCACTTCAACAACATTATATTCAGAACTTAGCCTCTTCAAGGCAGTATCCTAAAAGGCATGTCAGTAAAGGCAAACCCAAGTTGTTAAATGTGGTATTTAACCCATCTGATTTGTACCTAGGTTAGTAATTAATTCAGTAAAAGAATGATCCTTCCTTGTATGCAACTCTTTATCTTAGTGAAGTTGACAAAAATGAGCAACCCCTGACTTACTCTCTCGTTTCTCATCACCCGCACCCCTGACTCCATTCTACCAGTCAGTCAGTGTATGCCAGTGAAGTTCAATATGACAGGATAACGTATTCTATAGTGGTAGATCATGATCTCCTTTGACATTTCAACCAAACAGGAAAATTTACTCAACTCTATAATCATATGGCATCTGCTAGAGAGATAATCTAAGGGATAGTGTTGATCATCAGAATAGTGGGGATAAGTTCTTTGCTCTTTTTCATCAAGTTTGTTTGTACAGTCATGCTTAGTGAAATAACCTATATATATCTTTATCAGTTTTGTTTTTTTTTTTTTTTTTTTTAGTGTGTGTGTTGCGGGGATGGTAACTGGGGATTGAACTCAGGGGCATTTGACCACTGAGCCACATTTTTGTATTTTATTTAGAGACAGAGTCTCACTGAGTTGCTTAGTGCCTTGCTTTTGCTGGGGCTGTTTTTGAACTTATGATCCTTCTGCTTCAGCCTGCCGAACCACTTGCATTATAGGCGTGCGCCACCACATCCAGTTTCATTAGTTTGTATTGCTATGTAATCACATCATTTAGGTCTAGTTTTTATCTAAATGCCCCAATTCCCAGATTAATGATTAAATAGAACTCTTAGGTGCATTTGTGATCATTGATCATTGTCAATGCTTATTCAGGTTGCCTTCATTTTTGTGTTAACATTTGTTAAAGAGGAGTTGATTGCAAAAATTCATTTCTAAGTTAACATAAACCACTGGAATTAGCCCACAGTTCATGGTATCATAATTTATACAGATTTTTTTTATATATGGGTTTTTTATATATGGATTTTTTATCCTCCCTAAAATTTTTGAAAGGCCAATATTTAGTTTTTCCATAGTTAATATTCAAAATGCATTCTGAAGGAGTAAATGTGATTGGTATATTATTCTGAATGCAAAATCATATAATTGATATTTCCCTATATTAGAAATGAAATATAATTGAAAGAAATGTTTTCAGAGAATAAATTCTAATGGCATGTAAATCTCTGAAGTAACAAATTACTTATTCTGTATTAGAAAAAAAATCCTCATACTTAACTGATGCTTTCATAAGAATAAAATGTCATCGTATCAGTGTGATTTAGGTATAACTTTAAAAGTTAATTGCTTTGTACTAATTGTTTAATGAGCACTAAATGTATGTGCATACATACATATACAAAGGTGTGTGTGTATGTATACATACACATATAATGTGTGAATATGTATATATAATTGGAATAAAGAATAAAAATCTCATTAACCAAGTTATCTTAAGACTTTTCTTTGTTTTTAATATTTCTTACTTCTGTGTATTTTATACATGAACATTAAAATTAATGCACTGGAATTATAAATGTATTTATCTAGAAATTCAAATATAACCTTGAAAAAAATAAACTAATACGGGAAAAAGTCTGTTGTTAATTGTCAAATGCAAAAGACTCATTTTGTTGTACAATACATAAACAATTTGAAATGAATACAAGATAATATGTTTATTTTTTCTGTGCTAAAAGAGTTAAAATTTACATGTTCAAAACTTGAGGTTATTGCTATACAACCAGAACCTTAAGTTGATACAGAATAAATTTTAATTCCCTGCTATGAGATATGGAGTTTTCTAATTTGTTTTAATTTGTTATACATGATAGTACAGTGTATTTTGACACATCATACATAAATGGAGTATAACTTCTCACTCTTCTGGTTGTACATGATGTAGAATCACACCAGTTGTGTAGTCACATATGCACATAGGGTCATAATGTCCAGTTCACTCTACTATTCTCCTGCCTCTGTCCCTCCTCTTAGATGTATTTTATACTTTCAATTCTAATCTTAATAAAAGTTTTCAGTCTTCATACTTACTTTTGAAACTCTTAATGAAAACTCACTGATTCCATAAGGATATTTAGTTAAACATAAAAATCTTGAAAAAAAATACTTTTCCTCTATATATACTTTCATTCTAATACTTAATGCCCATATATTTAAGAGTAAACATAAATATGTATCCAAAATTTCTTACAATAATTTTTTTCTTGAAATAATTAATATTAAATCTCCAATATATTTCATGTTGGGTTACTTTCTGTTCAGAAGAGAACAGTTAAGGCATTTTGACTTACAGTCACTATTTTTTAATATTTCCATTCAAAGGATATTCATTTAGTTGGTCAAATGTTTGGTATCACTATCAAACACGTTTCACTGCCATTCTCAAGGACTAGTTATTGCTTTCTGTAGAACTGGAAAATGTTTATTGTCATCTTTACCAATTTGCCTTTTCCTTAATCATTTAAATTTGTAGTGTGTGTGTGTGTGTGTGTGTGTGTAAATATATATAGAAGTAAATACCAATACAAATTACTGAATCTGATTTTCCCTCCCAGGCCTGATGGAATTGGAACAGTTTCAATAGAAGAAAAGGAGAAATTTGAGGAAATAAAAGAAAGACTCTCTTCCCTTTTAGAAAATCAGATAAGCCATTTCAGGTATATATCCTATTCATCAATACAAGTATTTATTTTTGCATATTGTTTAACCTCCATCTTCCTCCAAACTGTTTGTTATATCTTCCTGCCACTGCTCAAGAATAATCATTAGTCCCTGATGGCCTACAGAGTGTGATTTGCATTTTTCAGTGTGATCACCTTCCCAGCCTGCCATTCATTTTCAACCACTCTCAGGTTACTCCGTCTCCTGTACTAACTATCCACTGTACTCTTGCTTGCCTTGGTGTTTTCCCTCCAGCTCTGGTGACCATCGCTCCTCCTCTCTCTGTCACCAGGCAGAGATTCCCAAGTTCTGCCTCGATGGTGAGCCTTTCGCAGTTATTCCAGCGAAGAATGTTCCAAAGTCTGTTAGCAGTTATTGTCTGTTTATTCACTTGTCACTTATCACACAGTAATGGCATATATTGCTTAAGTCATTTGTGATCCTCGTATTTAGATTGTGAGAACATGAGCCCCCATGCACAGCATAGTTCCTCGCTCAAAAACAGAAAAAGAAAGAAAAAGGAAAATATTAGCTTTAATACTAATCAACATTTACAGAGTGAAAGATAAATACTTTGATAATCTTCTTTTCCCCTTACTTTTAGTTAGCTCAAAAGAAAGTGATGGTTAGAAACACAAATATGCCAATATATTTTCTTTTTCTATCACTTTTTATTAGATCCTATAAAATGTTGCCATGTCAGTGTGTTGGGTCTTATAGCATGTCTCCTGTGATGTGCTTTTGTGATATAGAATCATTTCATGTTAATTTATTGAAAACATAAACCTGTAAATATACGTCCCCCAAACTGTAATTTACCCATTTGGATGCTAAATGAATGACCATTCTGAGCCCCCATATCCTTATGTATAATGTTAAATGATACTGAAGTTTGGGCTGGGGATATAGCTCAGTAGTAGAGCACTTTTCTGACATGCACAAGGTTATGTGTTCAATCCCCAATACTGCCAAAAATGTATATATCAATTATTGATATATACACTTATGCTAAATATATGTATATTTAGCATCTATTCCCTTATATTTGTAATTCTCAGCTGAAGCTGAGCTGGTACTGCAGCCTTAGGGCACATAGATGAAGGAGAGTTATGGTAGAGTCAGTTATTTAGTTCTGGATATAGACATGCAATGCATGGGGCAGTCCCACACTGGAGAGTTATTTTACCCAAGAGGCCAGCATGTGTAGATCAGAAAACACTGTCCTCAACAGAATAGCTGAATTTAGCTTGTGAACTTGAGAGTTAATTCTCTGCATGAAATTCTTCTAGAGTTTATTTTTTAAATGCATACAGAAAGGTTTTTTTATATTGATAGTGATCCATTTCTGCATTCACTGTTATTGAAAGGGTTATTTCTTAGGTGGTGTAGACCCCTGTAAATTGGTTTTAAATTTCTTTTAGTGAAAAGCAATGCAATTTTTCCCTTTTTGCCATTTTTAGGACAGAGCTCACCTGTCCATTGATTATGTACTTTATCAGTAACTCTCCACATCTCAAGTTATGGTTACAAGTTACTGCAGTCCTTCCTGCAAACTGGTTTAAAAAATAAACATATATGCTTACTTGCATATAGGTCTCAGGCAGGGCAGGCTTTCGGATAGACTTGTTTATCATCCTCCTTCATAGACTGGCAGCAAGAAGTCTACAGAACTTCTCAACCTCACATTCATATATTCCATTTCATTTGAAGGAAAAACTGGTGTAGTCTGTAATTCTCAAAATCATGAAAGTTTCCTTAGAATATCCTACAAATTCTCTTTTAGGTATCATTTGTCCTAAATACATTATACTCCTAGTTCTGAACTAAAACCAGTAGCTCAAGCAAGTTCAGGTACCGGATACCTCAATCAGTTCCTGTTACTCAGGTGGGGTCACTATGACTGAGTTAGATTAATTGGAACCTTCCACCAGGGGGGAAATGCAAGTCTCTCACACTGCTACCCAGGATCTACATAAAAGAGGCAAGGGACAGTAGTGTTCACATGATTTATTATATTTGTCTTCTCTCTTAAAGCTCTGTTTCCTTACTTCTTTTATGGTACATCCTCTTTGCTAATTTCTGTGAAGATGTAGGCTACAATCCCTTTTACTTTTGTTTGGTGCAGGACAAGAATTGAAATTATTTGGTCTAGACATTTGGGTTGACTTTTATAGTTTCTTGGATGTTTATAGTGCTTTTATATATTTTAACAGTTTTAACTTTCCTAAGTTTGTGGAAAACCAGAAAAGAAGAAAGGATACTGAAATGGAAGAAGTTTTAAGTAGCCATCTAGGCAAATTTAGAGGAATAATTATTAAAATTATCTATTAGAACTATTGTAAGAATTTTTCCAAAATTTCTTCCGTAGTTACTTGTGTTAGAATTTAAAAAGCATATGAATTGCTTGTGAACTCGTGTTAAAAAAGCATGATATTTATCACAACTCTTCTATAGGAATTTGTCTATTTAAACCAAATGATATTCTAGAAATTAATTTCAGAAAACATAATGAGGCAAAATAAACATAAATGAAGAATTTCTGGTCACAGATGGCAGACTGAAAGAAGAAAAAACTGGTAACTTGAACACAGGTCTGACTTAGTGTCCTGACACAACCTGACTGAAACAACAGAACAGTATTTCTCAAGAAGGCATAAACCCACAGGAACAGCAAGAGTAAGAGAGGGGAAAATGGCAAGAAAAAAATTGTGAAAAGTGTTCTGGAGGTCAGATGGATGAATGGGATCTAATGGTATCTAATCCAAGAAAAAAAGCATAAATAGGCAATGTGAAATTTTATAACTACCAAATATTTAGGAATTGACAGTTTCTAGCCCCTCTAAAAAATAAGAGTGAAGAATGGTTTGCTGTGAATCTGAGCAGAAGCATTTATATCCCCAGCTCTCTTTTCCAACTTAGCTCTCCTGCACTGGCAGGAGCCTGCACATACATTCTCTGGAGAGGATAAAAACAGATGGTACCTGGGCAGGGGTGGCAGAGGAGAGAAACATAAGGCAGAGTAAAAGGTAGAAATGGGGAGATTAAATACACAATTATTCTGAAATTCAGAAATCACAAACCACTTTCATTGCATATCACTAATATCTTACCCTGGGTCTCTGATGAGCCCAAGAAAGAAGACCTATAGCTATGAATAGCAAAGATTTCTATTCACACAGCTCAGCTAGTTTCCCCCTTGCAAAGACCAGTGTCTGTAAGTACCACCTAGACTCCCTTCACTTTTTAATACTATATTTCTGAAAATGATCATATGCCTACATCATCAGACATTTGAGAAAAGCATATACTATGGAAGCCAGAGCCCATTACAAGTAAATGACAAAGGAAAATTTTTAAAGCCGCTAGGAATAAAACCAAAATTATATGAGGCGGAGGAAAGCAGGGGAAAGTATTGTTTATCTCCTCAGAGAAGTTTGGAAGGTAGAACATTTGTAAAACAAAAACAAGACAAAAAAGGGAAAAAAAATCTCAGAGATAAAATAAGAACCCTTAGAAATTATATGCAGGGCTGGGGTTGTGGCTCAGTGGTAGAGCGCTTGCCTAGCACGTATGAAGCACTGAGTTCAATTCTCAGCACCACATTTAAATAAATGAATAAAATAAAGGTCTGTCAACATCTAAAAAAAAAAAAAAGAAATTATATGCAAATGTCACACATACAACATGCAAACATACTGTTGAGAGATTTCGTCAAGGAACACTTCCAGAAAGTAGATCAGGAATGGAAAACAGGAAAATTGCACCAAAAAGATAAGAAAACTTAAGTATCTGTTTAGGCATTTCATCCTCACAAATTAGAAGAATTCTAGAAACAGCTAAGGCTAAAGGTAGAAATTATCAATAAAATTATTCAAAAAGTTTTTCTAGAATTAAAAGACTTTAAGATTTTAGATTGAAAGAACTCATTGAAAATCCAGTAAACTGGACTAAAGATACTCTTCAGGGTATCTTTTCATGAATTTTTAGAAACTTGATGATTAAAATAAATTATCAAGTTTTCTGGAAAGAGAAAATAGATTTCACACAAAGAATCAAGAATCAGGATATTTTCAACACTGATGTATTCCATAAATACTTAGTACCTACTATGTCAGGCAGTGAACAAAAACTAAAGACTCATCTGCTGCTCTCATTTTAAGAAGCACCACTGATCTCCAAAAAACAGTACATCCATGACTTTATGATTCTGAGGTGTTTCTACCTAGAACTCTGTACCAGCAAAAGTTTCCATTAAGGGTAATGGTAGTCACGAACTTAAAAATATGCTTCCTATATTTCCTATGGTAAACTGTAGAGTTCACCAAAACAAAGGAGGAAACAAGAGTTACAGTCATTGAAAGTGGAAATCAGTGTGACAATTTGAAAGAGAAGGGGAAGAATAATGATTAAGAGAAGACCCCCAAAGTGACTGTTGAGCTTAAAGATCAAAGAAACATAAATAGACAATACAAGTAAACATGTCAAGAGACTGAAAAAGAATTTGGAGTTGTATTCATTACATCCTATCAGTTGCCCTGGAATTTGGAATTTTATTTGATTAAGTATATGAAAAGGAAATTTAAATAAAATTAAGAATTATAAACAAAACATTGAGTAAGTCATACAAAGTAACCATAATAAATACTGTATCCCACTTGTCTAGGACATTATATAGTAAATGTAGATGCTGAATTTTGCTCTAATACCCTACAAATGATGTAAACTATATTAGACAGATGGGAAGAACAGAATTATGTTTCCATTAGTCAAAGTGATCATGAAAAAAAGTTACTAATGTCCAAGATGGAGAACTGAGGAATTATATTCACTCTCTCTCACCTGAAACAATTGAAAAATCAGACAAAAACATGGGGAAGCCAAGCACAGTGACACATACTTGTAATCCGAGCAACTCAGGAGGCTGAGGCAGGGGGAATCACAAGTTCAAGGGCAGTATCAGCAACATAATAAAATTAGAAAGGACTGGGGATGTATTGTAACTCAGTTCTAGAATGACCTGGGTTCAATCCCCAGTACCAGGGGGAAAAAAAGTATGGAAAAAATGTTTTATATAATATGTAAGATAATAAATAATAATTACAAGGACAGTTTCTGAGAGATGGGGAAAATGAAGCAAGCCTTTGGTGGTCCTTGCTTGTAGCCAGGAGAGTTTCCAGCCCAAGGCCCCCAGCAGAAGAACCTAGGTAGAGCCAGCTGGAGTCCAGGGAAGCCAAGGCAGCCAGGATTTTTCAGGTCAAAGTTCTTAAAAACAGAGAGACAGAGGAGGAGGAACTCCAGGTATTTGCAAAAAGTACCTGAATTCTCCAGCTAAATATTAACCATGGCATGTGAGGAAAGTATCCAAAGTCTGATAAAGAGTCACACAAAAGGATTACAGGAGGAAATCCCTTGTGCTAGGCAGAGCCAGTAGCGCTTCCAGTTTGTGTTTCCAAGAGTAAATCACCTTCTAATTGACTTCTAATGTCAGATAGTGTCCCTTTAAGGGCTTTCCCCTAGCAGTGGGAAAAACAAGCCCTAAAATGAACACTGCCCTTTCTCTCCTAAAGGTGATTAAAACCAAGGCTCAAGAGGATCAAACTATTTCCAAGTAACCTAATTATGTTCTTGAACAGAGGTCAAGAGTATTTAAAGGAATACAGAAATGTCCAGCCAGTCATAACTGAGAAATGATGCAGAATATAGAAATAATAAAAGAAAAGCAGGGCATTAAAAGAATTATCACTATTGTGTGTCATTCATTCCATTAAGAATGCGAATGGAAAACCTATACATTATCTTATACTTAGTAGTCAAAGACTGAACGTTTTCTACCTAAAATCAAAACAATGCAAGCATGTCTGCTATCATAACTTCTATTCAAAATAGTACTGGATATGCTACCCAATACGAGAAAAATTGAAACAAATGCATCTAGATGGGAAAGGTAGAAGAAAAGTTTTCTATTTGCTTATAACATCATCATGTATGAAGAAAATCCTATAGAATCTGTAAAAGAATTCTTTAATCAGTGAGTTTGGATATCTCGAGACCTCAGCTAAACATGTAAATGTCAATTTATTCCTATATACCGGCTACTAAAAATCAGAAATTGAAATTTTAAAAGAATAGAAGGGCAAAAGAAAGCTATAAATTATTTAGTAATCATCCTGAGGAAAGATGTATAAAACTTGTATGCTGAAAAATAAAAAGTATTGCTGTTAAAGAAAATTAAATAAAGGGAGAGAGATCCTTGTACTCATGAGCCATAAGACTCTAATACTGTTGAGATGTCAGTTCTCCCAAACTGACCAATAGGTCCAATGGTATTGCTATCAAAATCCTAGTAGGACTTTGTATAAGTTAACCTGATTCTAAAATTTATATGTGAATGCAAGAGTTATTAAAATAAGTATTGAAATGCTGATATGACCTGATTTCAAGATACATGAAGCAATAGTAATTGATAGCCTGCTACTGAGTCAAGAAATAGGTTCACATACATATATGGTTTATTGATTTTCAATGAAGATGCAAAAGCAACTTTAAATATACTTTTCAACAAATGGTGCCAAACTATTGTATGTTCAAATGAAAATTATTCACCTCAGTCCACACCTGGCAACTGATATAAAAGTTAACTTAAAATAGTAAGCCTGGCTTTCAAGAGGCTGCTGCAGCCTGTGGCCATTCTCTGTCAGCCATGGTCAACCCTACTGTGTTCTTCGACATCACCTTCGATGGCGAGCTGTTGGGCCGCATCTCCTTTGAGCTGTATACAGACAGAGTTCCAAAGACAGCAGAAAATTTTCATGCTCTGAGTACTGGAGAGAAAGCATTTGGTTATAAGGGTTTCTGCTTTCACAGAATTATTCCAGGATTTATGTGCCAGGGTGGTGACTTCACATGCCATAATGGCTCTGGCAGCAAGTCCATCTATGGGGAGAAGTTTGATGATGAGAACTTCATCCTGAAGCATACAGGCCCTGGCATCTTGTCTATGGCAAATGCTGGACCAAACACTAAAGGTTCCCAGTTTTTCATCTGCACTGCCAAGACTGAGTGGTTGGATGACAAGCATGTGGTCTTTGGGAAGGGGAAAGAGGGCATGAACATCGTGGAAGCCATAGAGTGCTTTGGGTCCAGGAATAGCAAGACCAGCAGGAAGATCACCATTACCAACTGTGGACGACTCTAATACATTTGACTTGTGTTTATCTTAACCATCAAACCATTCCTTCTGTGGCTCAGGAGAGTACTCTTCCACCCCATCTGCTGGCAATATCCCATAATCTTTGTGCTCTCGCTGCAGTTCTTTGGGTTCCATATTTTCCTTATTTCCCTTCCAAGTCTAGCTGGACTGCAGAGTTAAGTTTATGATTATGAATAAAAACTAAATGACAAAAAAATATAGTAAACCTAGAAAATGAATGAGAAAAATCTCTGTGTCCTTGGTCTAAGCAAGTATTCTTAAATAAAACACCAAAATTGTGATTTATAAATGGAAAACATGTTACCTTCATCAAAATTAAGATCTTTTGATCTTTCAAATACATCATTAAAGAATACAAAGTAAGTCATAGAATAGGAGGAAATATTTACATAATACATATTCCATTTCACAAGACTTTTATTCAGAACATACAAAGCTCTTAAATCTTAATTATAAGGAATGAATCAACCCAATGTAAACAAAGATTTCACAGATGTTTCATCAAAGATATAGCAAAAAAGGAATATGAAACATCCCTACTGAGCATTATTACTTAACAGGGAAATGGAAACTAAAACTGCAGTTATGTACTACCACACATACCTTTTAAGATAGCTAAAATTCAAATCAAAAAAACCTTGACCATAACAAATGTTGGCACAGATGTGGAGAAATGAACTCTGAAATGCTAGCTATAGGAATGTCAATATACTATCTTGTTTGGAAACTAGACTGTAGCCAATTCTTAGAACTTTAAACACCTATCACAGGACCTGGTCATTTCATTTCTAGGAATTTTCCCAAGATAAATGAAAGCCTATTTCTATACAGAGACATTGATATGAATGCTCAGACCAGCATTATTCATAATAACCAAAGGATAAAAACAAACCAAATACTTATCAATAAGGAATAGATAAACAGTGTATTTCTTGCATTGGAATACCACCCAGTAGTATAAGGGAATGAACTGTTGAAGCATACAGCAGTATGTATTAATATCAAAATTATGCTGAAGGAGAGAAACCAGACCCTCAGAGGTATGGTTTGGGTCCAGTATGTTCTTCTCTCCCAAGAACCACATATTGTATATTCCTCCTTACATACAGTTCTAGACATGCAAACCAATCCAAATGATAGAAAATCAAACAGTGGTTTCCAGCAGGGGTGGGGGAGAATATTCAGGGACCAGAAATCACCTTGTTTGTGGTGATGGTTTCACAAGGGCATATATATGTCAAAATTTAACCACATTGTATACTTTAAATGTGTGCAGTTCTTTGTATGACATACCTATAAATAAAGTTATTTTTAAAAAGAGATGCAGGGCTGAGGAATGTGACTCAGTAGTAGAATATCTGCTTAGTGTGTGCAAAGCCCTGGTTTCAACCTCAACACTGAAAAAAAAAAAAAAGACGAAGAAGAAAATAAATAGTAAGGACTTCTCCTGCAGTGGGAAGTTAGGATAACACATAAGACTCAAAATCAAGAATTAAAATTATTAGTGTGCAATTTAAGGATGTCAACTTAAAGGTTGACATGTTTTCCTCTAGGAAAGCACAAATTATAAACAAACATAAAAAGACTTGTTTTTCACAATAAAAGCCTTTCAGAAGAAGTTTTCTCTTTAGACGATGTACATACACAAATTTGATAAAAATAAATAAATGCATTTAAAAATAAACAAGAAAAATGATTAATCATAGGGCAGGTCTATGCAGTCTCATTTATGTTTGAGATTAATTTACCAAAATTTGAATGATGCTAACTTCAGGAACTAGGGAGATAGCTCACTCAGTTACTAGAGTGCCTGCCTTGTAAGCACAAGGCCCTGGGTTCAATCCCCAGCACTGAAAAAAAAAAAAAAAAAAAGAAGAAAAGAAAAGAGGTTAACTTCAATTTACTCAGATTAGTTATTAAACATGGCTGGATTTTATTTGGTAATGGAGTATTTTCCATTTTGCCTTGCCATTACAGAGCTGAGAGAGTAGTAAAAACTCAAAATATTTATTTTAAAAAGCAGAACAAAATGATTCCCCTTCTTTTAAAACTTGTTTTGTGAAAATTAATTAAGCTTCTGTGTAGTTATTTTCTGTACTTTATTGATTCAGGATTACTTGTACTCTGTAAATGTGTTGAATTATTTACACATCATGGGCAGCTAATGCTAATGCAGAACATACCCAAGGAGACCTCAGAGTCCCGAAATGCTAAATGTAATCTGGGGATCAGTAACATTCCATTCATAAAATGTGTCACCCACGGGTTAGTAGAAATAAACAATAGGAAAGACAATGGATGGATTATGCAAATACACTGAAAAGATTAAGCAGGGGGAGGAAACTACAAGAACCTAATTTGTGTTTTATTTAAACATGGATTACGGTTTATAGTATAGAAAATGATTAAAGCTACTTTGCTAATTTGCTAATACTCTAAAACACCACTGCACAGAGAAAACTCTTAAAATAAATGAGTTGTGGATTTTTTTTAGGGAGAGTGTATAATGGGGTCAGTAGAAGCAAGGTTAAGGAAAATTTTAACAGTAAATAAAATGATAAACAGTATTCTGAAGGAAAAATGGTGACTATATTGCTTTAATTTACATTTATCTGTGGCGAGTGAAACTCTTATGAAACTAAGACCTAATCCTGAGTTATATTCAATTACTGCTTTGTTCTAAAAGGAAGAGAGAAATAAGTCTTTTTCTTTAAAATTATACATAAAACAATTATACTTAAAACATGATTTGGGGGAAACCTGTTCGAATTACAGTATGAAAAAATTTATTTCATTATTACATCTGAGAAAATAAGTCCACTAAATCCCTAAATAATGGAAAAGGACATGAAGATGAATAAACTTCTTTCTAAGTCATGAGTTTGCAGATTTCTAAGCCAGAGCAAGATGGCAGCCTAAGGGAAGCCCAGCTGCCTATAGTCCTTGATTGTGAGGAAGGAGTGATAGTCCTGGAAAGGGATGCTTTGCTGGATCTGGTTCCACAAGTAAAGAGCTGGGGCAAGGTGAATTAGCTCCGATACTCAGTACTCTTTAAGTGGAAATTGACCTGAAGAAGGAGTCCCTTGTAAAGAGCAATGAATGTGTTACCACATTGTGGCAACTGACTTTAAAAGGAGGCCGTTCCTCTCCCCGCCCCTCTAACCCTGATTTCAGAACATCCCCATTACCTGTCTGCCCTCCAATTGTTGCTATTTAGTTGGACTATGTGGAGCTAGAAGTAATTTGGGACAAATAACTGTGCTGACAGATGAAGTTCAGAGGGTTTGTGTGATGTACGAAGAAAGAAGAATTAGTCACCATGGTAGCAAGGTGAAGTATCAGCAAAAGGGACAGGGGAACTTGTCCTGGAAGCTATGTGTGCAGACGTTTCCATCTCCAAACACACTAGTTATGGGAAGAAATGGGAGAAATCATTTCATTTTCTCCTAGAGCTTTAATAACAACAAATCTTAAACAAGAAATTATTAGGTAGTGCATATTAATTGTTTCTGTGAATGACCCTTGGCGCTCTTTTTAATTGTACTCTTTCAGTACATGCTTCATCCAAACTTAAAAACTTTTTCATCACAGTTGACACCTTTATTATTTAAAACTTTTAAATCATAGGACTAGGTAAATTTTAGCAGTTAAAAGTTTTCCCGGATGAGTTGATGCTATTTTAAACTCTTCTTGTGGTTTTCTAATAATGCCAAGTAATATAAGTGTGAGTCATCTACCTCTTGGGTATTAAATGTTTGACTTTTTTATTTCTTTCTTTTGTCTTTAAAGATACTGCTTTCCCTTTGGACGACCTGAAGGTGCTCTAAAAGCTACGCTCTCATTACTTGAAAGGGTATGTTTGGACATTACTTTGTAAACTCTATTTGCATTGTCAGTTGCTGTGTATATTGGTTATTGAACTAGGCACACAGTCTCATTCCTCATGAGTCTACTACAAGAGTTTGTTGCATTTCATGAATTTCTTACCTTTTGTTACTACATTCAGATTCTCCCTCTACCAACCTCTCCCTCCTGGAAAACTTTCCATTGCCATCCTATCCTTTGGATAACATTTATATTTCTACCTCCTTTTTTCTCTCATGCTGCTAAGCTTCTTTTTATTTTCCAGTTAATTTTCTGTTTTTCAAGGTCTTTTATTATCTCTTCAACTTTATTTGTACTTCTGCCTGCCATAGTCCTCAGTGACTGGAAGAGTATATCATTTAATGTGCATAAACAAATCATTCCTATCATTCCTTCCATTCAAAATACGTTTCAGAATTTATTTCACTTCAATTTGTGTGTTTCCTTAAATGGATTCACGAGTTTTAGAAAGTGTTTTCCCCTACAAGATCAATAGTAAATAAGAGTTTAAATTCATGCTAAAACTTTTACGTTTTATACTTACATTTGTAAGTATAAACGCCTGTGTGGCAGTTGAGGTCTGAAAGGGAGGTATCTTTTTCATCTGCCCATAGATCTGTTCATATTCTAGTTGGATGCTAATAGTTAAACTGTTTGATAATTTAGTCAGCTCCTGTTCAATATCAGAATTTAAAAGAATTTCTGGGCATCATCTGTAGCTCATGATTCAATTATCCTGGTCCTGATTTATCGACTCGTTCTTGTCTCTTTTTCTGCCAAATTCACTCTAGAGATTTATGTTGTTTATTAGCAACTCCACTCAAAGCAGAAAGGCAAGACATTGCTCAGATATTATAGCTCTGTTCCAGTGACTTAAGAATGTGGGAGATGAGGACTAGAACTGATGATTAAAATGAAATCTTCAGATTATAGATGGATTTCATTTATATATCCCTGTCTTACCCCTGGTTGTTGTGCACTGTGTGATAGAATATTATTATAAAATTATATCATGCTAGAATTTTGGTAAGAAAATCTGCATGTAACCCAAGCTTTTCAGAATATTCATTTCATTCTGTTCATTAAGATATCACACATAAAATGAAATCCTTAAAGAGCACTTTACTTTTTTGGAACTGCATCCCATCATGTATACCTGGTGCAGCCTCTCTGTGTCCTGGTTTCCATGGCAGAGCTTTCTCCTCCTCACAGCAGGGAAGAGTTAGTAATAGCAGAGATGCCCTTGTGCCCTGCATTGACAGGTGACAGGAGGAACAGTGACCTTTATTCCAGTTATAGTCATTAATCACATCTCTTGGCTGATAGAGAAATGTTAAAGACCATTTCTTCATTTTTTTACGTCTCTTGACTTATTGACAACTCAGGAAAATAAAATTAAATCTACATGTGCATTCTGAATACTTATGAAACCTTGGAAGAACACAGGAAGGAAGTATGAAAAGAGAGGTTTGTATCTCCCACTTCACCAGAAAATAGGATTCAGTTTTATCCCATTCCAAATTAAGTGCCCAGATCTTACAGAATATGAAATATTGCCTAATTTAAGCCCCAGAGTCACCTCTGTGGCAGTCATAAATTGTCATTTCTAGTAGCTATTGCTGCTATTTAAAGTTTATCACCATGGGAAGCCTAATGATAAAGTTAAAAATTCTTTCTATCAAACAAAGTTGATCTTAATGTTAAACTTTAGCAAAAATCACATTTAATAGAGTAGTGCATGTTTAAAGCTTATATGTATTCTATTATGCACAAAAGGATTTTCTGATTACAAAGAGTCTGAAGTATAGGTCTGATTAAAGTTTCAGAATAGCATGAAGGATAGTTGAATTTGATAAGGGGAAATTTTTTAAATGATAGTTTACCATTTTCAAAAAAGGAAATCTTGCATAATAAAATGTTAAAATACTATTCCACTCTTGAATGATTGAAAAAATTAGAGATTGCAATATCCTTAGCGATGAGGCTGATTGAAAAGAGAATGAAGTAATGATTAAATAGATTCTTTCCTGTTCTTTCGAGACAAAAGACTAATAGAATAGTTAGAGCACCTACAAAAGCATCATCTTCTTTCTATTTTGTCATATATAATATCATTTGAATATAAGCGCAAGAAAAATTGTGCTAACTATATGGAATAATAGAGTTTGACTAATAGTATAATCAAAAGTGATTGTGAGCAGTTTCATCATTAAGAAAGTTTTAAAGAAAATGATTAATGAGTCATTATAAAAAGTGTTTACATTTATATGGCATTTTGAATTTTGGATATAATTGTATTTATTCCTTGGTAATAATAAAAGTTTTTAAGGAAGACTCCAAAAACATTTTTGGAACCCAACAGAGAATAATTAGTTATTTTGTTCAAAACTGCAGGAAGTTTCCATATATTTTAGCCTTTGATATTTTATAAGCATTCATTTCACTAAGACAAAGCAGTTTTCTTCCCCTTCTTTTTATAGTTTGTCGCAGTATGTTCAGTAGATCACAGTCATTAAGGTTTAATTAGTGAAAGAAGTCCTCTTGATTTTTACAGAGATTGAAAATATGCCTATTCCTAATAGTTTTTCTCTTATTATTTTCAAATATATTGCTCAGAAGAGCTAGGGCTTTTAAATTAGAGAAGTACAAGACAAACTTTGTTTATTATTTGTCCCAAGTACTGTAATCCTGACCTGAAACAGCTGCTCTAATGGTGTCTTGGGTCCCTGGAGGAAAAGTGACAGTCACACTGAATGGTGGCCTGGCCTATGGGAGGTTTTGATGTGCATAAATGAGGCTTAAACAGGAGGAACCAAGACTGAAGGATTAGGTTCCCAGTTGTGAAGTGCCGACTCTTTACTTACCCCCAAGTTATAGAGGACCCCCTTCCCCCCTTCCCCCTCCCCAGGAATAGGCGTGTCTAGGACAATTTGTGCCATTTAAGTATTTATTTTATGCAACATCTGTCTTCTATCTTTCTCTCCCCCCCCCCACTTCTTTCTCTGTAGGTTTTAATGAAAGATATTGCCACTCCCATACCAGCAGAAGAGGTGAAGAAAGTGGTCAGAAAATGTCTCGAGAAAGCTGCCTTGATCAATTACACTAGACTCACAGAATATGCCAAAATAGAAGGTCAGTGCAGTGAGCAATTGCCCAAGTGGCAGTGAGAGCCAACAATGCCTATTAACTGAGTTTTCAATGAGAAGTCCTTTCCTTTCCTGAACAGTCCTGGACCATGGCAAAGGGAAATGTCTCATTAAAATCTCAGCTGGTGAACTGAAGAGCTTTTTCCTATTCATTGCTTTAATATGCCTCCTGGGACTCTGCTTGAATGAAAGACCCAGGATTCGTGCCTAAGTTGTCCTTTGTTCTTATTTTGAGTTTTCAAGAAACCAAAGGTGTTTTCATGGGCTGTATTTTTTGACATTACTTGTAAGTATGTCTAACATTTCAACTGTGGGCTCTGCACTCTTTCCCAATCAGTATCAGTGTAGTATTATGTAATTTTATTTTCTATTCTGCAGTGTCACTCAGAGAAGGAAGAAACTTGTTGATTATTGTGAGGGTTGAAAGAAACCTATAGAACTTCCTGTAGCTTTTAATTGCTTGTGATATATTGATGCATTTGAAAGATTAGATCTCTGGAGGGGACTGTGCACTTTTTTCTCTTTCTTTGGGTTTTAGTCATTAAGGACACTGATATTTAAAATGTTTAGAGATAAGTAGATTGGAATTTGTGGCAAAATCGGCTTCTATTCATTGATCCTTTGAAAGATTTATCTAAAAGAAGCAGAAAAGACCTCTGATTCTTTGCTCAAATTACCATAAACTGACTTATGTAAACATGTAGCATTACCTGAGGGAGGAAAGAAGTTTGAAGTTAATGTTAAATACTTTATCTAAAAATAAAAAGTGAATCATCCTTTAGAAAAATTTTAGCAATAGAAAATTATGCTTAGTGAATTATAAATTTATGAATTAGTTGATATTAGGATAGCATTGTCAAAATTCAGCCAATGGAAAACATCTGATTATAATTGGTTGTGCTATCACTCCTTTTCTCTCTCCAAATCTGGTCAAGCTCTCTAACAAGCATGTGATAACCAACCTCCTGAGTGATTAACAAAAAAGCCATCTCATCACTATAGCAACCAATATTATATCACGAGAGTAACAACATGACACCTCCTTAGTTACCAGTTTAACATCATTAATTATGATATCATGTCGTGTTAAAGCGAAAGCAGTGAACATTAGATCATTTGAGGAGGGTGGAAGATAAACATGTTGGTTTTCGGTTTTGAATACTCATTCAAGTAATTTTCATGTTCAGGAGTATTAAGTGTTCTGAACAGAGATTCAGAGAATTAACATAAAAATAGACATATTAAAGCCTTCAAATCTGTCAAAGAAAAAAAGTTTGTGCATACCTCCAATGAGCACAATATTATTTTATACAAATGTTATCAACCTTATCCAAAACACTATGTTTCCTTTTGTTCTTCATTGTTAGCTAACAATTTTCGGCCATTGCCTTATTCAAAAATACTGAAAAGGTACACACTACATTTTTATACGGTCTCCATTTATTTTATTACAGTCATAAAGTCCAGTTTAAAATGAATAAAGAACGTTTTATTTGTGCATGTAAAGACAACTCTGTATTAGTGAACACCTATGTAGGACCAAATGGAGGATGAGCAGAGACCACACCTGCCTCACCTCATGTCTCCAGTCTAGTGTGAGAAGATTCTAGAAAATGAATCCTAGCAATCTACTCAGGTGGAACTACCAAGCAATCTCCTCTCAAAAATAAAAAAAAAAGAAAAAAGAAAAAGAAAAAACAACACAAAGAACCAACAAAGTGATGCAGGGCTGGGGTGCAGCTCAGTGGCAAGTGGCTGCCTGGCTTGCAATCCCCGGCACCACACAAGCAAAAATTCTCTTGCTCATTAGCTGAGAAAAACTCTGCTTTTTAATTATCTACTTTCTCCCTCCTTTTTTATCTTTAGAAAATGTGCTTTTGTTTTGTGTCCAGGACCAGGCCAAGAACAAAATCAAATTTATGTTAGAAATAGAAAGGAAAACTTACTTTTCCTTGTTTGATTGATCTTCTGCATTACATGAGCATCATGAGTAGTCTTTGCTTTTCTCCTAAATTCTCTTTTCTTATGTTTTAGGCCCGGCAGAAAAGGAAACAGGTAATTGATGTCTCTGCATGCCTGTGCCATTATTTCTAACATGGTGGTGTGATTTTTTTGTTGTTGTCGTTAAACTACTCTTTTGAGGTATTACTGACATGCAAACAGCTGTATTTATTTAATGTATACAGCTTAGATAAATTTGAAGATAAATATAAAGCCATGAAACCATCACCAAAATCAATGCTCTAAACTCATTTATCACTTCCAAAAGTTTCCTCCTACCATCTTCATCATTATTATTTGTGATAAAAACACTTACCATGAGATCTACCCTCTTCATGATTTTTAAGTGTACAAACCGTTAACTTTAGGTGTTCTGTTGTGCAGTAGGCTTACTCAGCTTGCACAGCTGAAACTTGGAACCCCATAATTAATACCTGCCCCATTTGTCCTTTCCTTAACCCCTAGCAATCACTGTTTTATACTCCACTTGAATGGGTTCAACTAGTTTAGATTTCTCATATAAGGGAGTTCCATGGTTTGTCCTTATGTATCTAGCTTATATACCAGAAGTGGGATTGCTAAATCCTATGGTAGTTCTATGTTTTTTTGTTTTTGTTTTTGTTTTTTACAAGAACCACCATTCTGTTTTTTTAGACTGGCTGTACCAGTTCACATTCCCACCAATAGTACCTAAGGGTTCTCGTTTCCCTTCATCCTCACCAACACTTAGTGTGGTAATAGGCAGTGTTTGGTTTTGATAATAGTCACCCTAACAGGAGTAAGTTGATATCACATTCTGGTTTTGATTTCCATTTCCCTGAAGTAGTATTGAGCATTTTTCAGGTACCTGTTAACCACTGGTAGTCCTCTTTTGAGAGCTGTCTCTGATCCTCTGCCCATATTAAATTGGTTGTTTTTTATGATGTTTTGTTTTGTGGGCTGTTGAGTAAGTTTTCTTATGTATTCCAGGTATTAGCCCTTTTTTGGATATATAGTTTGCAAATATTTTCTTGCCTTCTGTAGTTTGCTTTTTCATCTTGCCTTTCCTTTGCTCTTGGTAGTCTGGTGTTTGGAGATTGACAAATGGCTCTCTCTTTTCAGGGCATCTGTTAGATCATTTTGACTAAGGATACTAAAAAGGCTTGGACTTTTTTCAGAACTATTGCTGGGCTTTGTTGGGAAAACATAGTGCTTTATCTCTGTAAAAGTCCAACAGTATTTTTTGATAATGAATTCAAAGCAAAGAACCTGAGGCCATGTTAATGTTATGCATTGTGTTTAAAGCTTGGACACTCATCTTATTTGGAAGCAATTGCCAATATTTGAAGGGCTCTTAGAACTAAAAGAGAACACCATCTTCCTTTATCACTCTTGAAAAATAACATGAAAATAAAAAGCATAAATTCTATTACATAAAAGTAAGCAGTTCTTAACTCTGAAAGTTGTTAATCAGGAATAAGCAGAGGTTATGAAAACCCTTATCTCAGGAAAGTGCTCAGAAATAGTTTTTCTCTGCATCTCTGTAATTTTAAAGATTGTATTGCTTTTCTGTTGTGCCTCTTATGACGATTATCAATAATTTAACTTCATATGCCACTTTCTGTCCATCCTATCTGCCTGCTCTTTATCCCCTGTGGGCAGAGTCCTTTCTGCCTTCTTCCTAGTATCACAGCAATAAGCACTGTACCTGGTGACACAGAGGAGGCACTCAGAGATATTAGTTCCATTTGGAAATAATGGAGCAAGAGACAAGTAATAGACCTTTCTAAGCCTAGTTTCTTCATTTTATTCTTATTTACTTGCAAAGTTGATTGGCTTATTTTTCACTGATGTCTTTCATTAACACATCTCCCTTCCTCCCTCCCTGCCTCCCTCCTTCCCTCCCCTGCCCTCTCTCCCTCTGTCTCTAACTTTTAGCATGGAAGCTTTTAAAATTATTTTCAGTATTTGACCCTAGAAGGTGACAGGGAGAAACAAAACAAAACAAAACAAAAAACACTCAGATTCATCCACAAGAAGGAAAAAGAAGATACCTTAAAATGTTTGATAAATGCTCTTTAGGGAAAAACATAATAGGAAAAAATAAGTTATCATCATCCCCACCTAAGGCAGTCCATTGCAATAGCAACAATCCCATGCTCTTTAACAAACTTTTCAAAGTTTTATGATGTTAAACTCCACTACACTATTATTGTGTAAATTAAGTTTTTATTCTAGTTTACAAACAAGTCAGGAGTGTCTGGCTTTCCCTCTGCTGCAGGATAAATAAGCCAGTCTGCTGGGACTAGACTCAGGTGTCCTGATCCCTAACCTATGAAGTACATTCCTCCTGTGAAATAGGAAGGGGTCACAGTGGACCTCTGTGAAGTGTGAACAGGGGTGCCCTGTAGATTTGCCTTCCTCTATTAAAGAGAGTGGGGGAGGAGGAGGGGTATCCCCCACATTCCCACTGCCCCTAGATGGAAGTTTTCCCTGCACTTCTATCTAGCATCCATATCACTGCTCAACCATACAGGTAAGCAACTTTAGGAAAAATACATTTATTAATATAATACCTTATTTTAGGTAGATGGGAGTGAAGGGAGGAGAAGGGATATTGGGGTAGGAATGATAGTAGAGTGAAACAGACATTATCACCTCATGTACATGTATGACTGCATGACCGATGTGATCCTGCAATATGTACAATAATCAGAAAAATGAGAAACTATACTCCATTTATGTATGATCTATCAAAATGCATAAATGCATTCTACTGTCATGTACGATAAATTATAACAAGTAAAAAAAATTTAAATTAAATGCTTATTTAGAACAGAAAAATTAGCATGATCTCTGATTTAAATGAATGGAAGGGAAAGCTAATCTCAGTTGAAAAATGTTCTGAAGTTAACAGGAGTTTCTAAGAAATGGTTTTACCTTCTTTTAGTTGCATTTAGTAGCAGGTTAGCCTTTTAGGATTAACTAGTAGATGTGCTTACAGGAGTGCTTTTAAAAGTGGGTAAAAATGAGAGTATCAATTGCATGTCTAAGTGTTCAAAAGCTTGATGACTCTTTCAAATGGTAGTCTCTTAAGCACTTATGCTACCTAAAAAGAGCAAAATT
Organism: Sciurus vulgaris; assembly: GCF_902686455.1. NCBI lineage: Eukaryota > Metazoa > Chordata > Mammalia > Rodentia > Sciuridae > Sciurus > Sciurus vulgaris. The sequence goes on from NC_136468.1 coordinate 31,171,732, forward strand.
CTGCCCAAGATGTGTTGTAATTTTGTCAGCTCTTGACTGCCTATGTGTTCCAGAGGTTTTCTGTTTACATTGTTCCATTAGTTACTTAAACAACTTCACAAAATGGAGATTTGACATAGGAGATCACTGAGACTTCAGAAAAGACACTAGTAACTTGCAGGAGGCCTTGCTATTGTCATTGAAACTCAGCAGATCTGGGATTCACACCATGTATCTCAGACCCCAGGGCCCCCTCCTATTCTTCCCATTGCTGCTGCAACTCCAAGACTGTCTGCATCAAAGTAATGACATCTTATATAAACACTCAGGCACAGCCCAAAAGCCAAGGCTTCCTGTTTGTTAATATTTGTACTTTTTCCAATAACAATACTCTTATTTGGTCACAAGAGCAAAAAAACTTCTGTGCCAGGCACTATTTTAAGCTCTTTATATGTTTCAAATCATTTACTCCTTACAACGATCCTTTGCAATAAATATTATTGTTATTATTTTTTCTTTTTTGAGAAAACTGAACAAGAGAAGTTGTACACGTAATTACCAGGTGGATCATTAGAAATCAACCGTCTATCTAACTGCTTGCCTCTCTCCATCTTTCTCCCTCCTGAAAAGCTTGTATAGTTATATTTGTACTCAGTTAATAATTGTCTTGCTTTTTTCTCATAGATCTCATGATGTCAGGTATTGAAAGTGATTAAAATTTAAAATTGAGAAGTCCCCTCCCAACCCAGACAACACAGTGTACATAGTTCATTCGCCTGACTTTCTGTCCTATGATGTTAGCTACATGAGGGTAAGGCGTTTCATGTTTTCCTAACTGCTATCTCCACAGTGCTGAGAAAAGTATACAGCACATATTTGGTACTCCATAAATATTTATCAAACATAAAATGAGTTTATGGCACAAACTGTTATCAGGCTACTTGTAGCAGAAATAACAGCCATAAACTGGCAGGCTGCCTTCCAAAAGGTCATTCGAACCAATCACTGAATAATTAAAATGTAGGGCGAAAGCTAACCACTTAAAAAATAACGAGAAAAATAAACCCAAGTTTTCTGGTGCTTTTATAACAGGGAGAAGCAGAAAGGCACTAGCATGGCTCAGAAAGGCAGAGGTTCTGGATAGCAGATGTATTTTTGGTGCTGAGTATCTAACCTGCTTCTGTTGTTTTATAATCCAGCATGCTGCTCGGTTGTGACTCAAGTTCTCTTCCATCCTTGGAAATCCTTCAGATCTCCATTGGCAGCATGAGTGTGTAGAATAAAGAGATTCTAAAATTTGGTAATGGAGTAAATAAAGCCAATAGACTCTCTCTAGATATCTTTTTCCCTTCTAGGGAATTGTTGGCATGTTTCATGAGAACTGATGGTTCATTTTGAGAACTGAAATTTCTAGACAGCAATTCTTTTTTAATTTGGAAGCTATAAAAAGCTATTTGCTTGAATTTTTTTTTTTTTTTTGTAATACTACTTAAGAAATCTTTGATTTACACAGTAGTAAAATCAACTAGATTTCTTCTTGGTTTAATTATGCTACTAACTATACTAGTTATATAGTGAGATTATTTATAATCTGGAATTCAAAATGACACTGAAACTCTGTTTTCCTAGTTTGTTTTCTTTAGATCACGTATCTTATTGATGCAATTTAGGCATATATATATAATATATATATTACATATATATATATTATATATGTAATATATAATACATATATATGTAATATATAATATATATATTATATATGTTATATATGTAATATATAATATATATAATATATTACATATATATGTATTATATATTACATATTGGGAGGGGGATAACAGGGGTTGATTCTGGGGGTATTTAATCACTGAGCCACATCCCCAGCCCATTTTATTTTTTATTTTGAGACATCTCACTAACTTACCTAGGGCCTCACTGAATTGCTGAGGTTGGCTTTCAACATGCAATCCTCCTGCCCCAGCCTCCCAAGTTGCTGGGATTACAGACTTGTGCAACCATACCCGGCAGTATTATTTTTAAAGAAAAATTGATGTGTTCTTCAGTTCAAAGAATTTCTCGTAGACAAGAACAGCAATAATCATCTCATAACAGTCCTGCTTTCTCCTGAAAACTATGTATCATAGTGTGACTTATACTTGCTACTTCTTGGAGCCAGCCTTGACATGGGATCTTTCACATAGGCTTCTTGGGAATGTTGAAATGTGGAGGTGTCCTGAAGAAAAGGTGGTGTGGATGGTATAGATGAAGTCTTTGTGTGGGGAGGATCTTTTTCGGCCCTCTGGTTGCCAGGTTCCCAGGTCCAAGCCCCAGTGAGCTCATTTTCAGAGTCTCAGTTGAACGAATGGGAAGGCTTCCCCAGAGGGCACAGTGCTGACTTTGTTTTAAAAAAGAAGTTGCACTGTGGCAGTCCTTACGTCATTAGAATGTGTATGCCATCTAGGTAGCATTTTAATTTAGAACTGTATTGTCAGACAATAGTGATAAATAAGAAAGAAATAAAAGCTTTCGTTCTTGAGAACTTGTGTGCCTAGAAGCTGAGTGTGTAGACCAAAGGACATAGTTGATGAAAATGTTTGGTTAGCAGTGGCAAATTTTTTGCTAATATTTCGAAGATAACGTAAGAGTTTTCTGTCAAAGACACTTTATGTTTGCTTATAAATTTGATTTAAATTGAGTACTATATGTCACCATGAACTGTGGTTTCTAACATCTAAATGCTAGACCAAAATTTAATGTTCCCCTAAACATTGACATCCCTTTCCATAAAATACTTTGTATATTGAAGGAAATTGAATTCTCACCCAAAAGAAAGCAAGAATTCCTACCCAACTTTTTTGAGGAGTATGGTATGGACAATGGGATCTTGCTCACAAAGTAATATGACTGCTTCCAGTTCACCTGCTGATTAGGGACAGAACAGTAGATACAATTAGACTTTAAACAATGAAGATAATTACTGATTTTTTTTCTTTAGCATATTTGAGAAAATCCTTTCAGTAGAGTTTTTAGTTAGTAAAGCATTATGTGTATTTATCATAAAAGCTTGTTGTGTGAGCTACACAGATTTAGTTTCTGTGATCATCTGGATAAAAGATTAACTGAAATATATTTTTGTATTATATATAAGATGCGGGTATTGTTCATAAGATCAATGGAATATTTAAATTTCCTAAGAAGATAAATTTTTTTCTGATAGCCATAAGTTTCTTTGATTCCACCATCTAGTATGATACAATGGAAGTGTTAACCTTCAACTAGATTTATCAATATGTTTTTATCAACATATTGAATTAGGTGTCTTTGAGACTGCTCCCTGACCACATGACTGTTCTTTTTCTATTCAACATACAGACAAGAAAGTGTCAAGAACATAATCCCCTTTAAGTAGTGCAAAAGTAAAACTCACTCACTTGGCCTTTTCCTCATCTGATCTGCAATGAATGAGGACTCCTACCATGTTTATTTGCCTCAACATTTCTCCCACCTACTCACTAACCACACAGGAAAATAATCCCACACTATGTAATTTGTGTTCACACTAATTAATTAGCTCATCGCAGTGTTGGCAGATTAATTCCTGTGCATCCAAAGATGTTTGGGGGAAATAATAAGCAGGGCTGCAAGGATTATTGACTAGAGGGGCAAATGAAGACATTATTTGCTCATGTCTGATGAGGCTGAAAGCTCCGTGTGCTCCCTCAGTTTGTGTCGCACAGAGGAAAGTCTGCTGTGCAGTGCCCAGCCTCTCTCTGCGTACTCAAGTGACCAGCTGAGAGAAAAGTCAAGCAAGGACCAGAAAAGCACCCTTGGACACAGCAGGCACCACCCTCAAGACCTCTGCATTCAGTAATTACCCAAAGGAAAGGACCAAAAGAAAGAAGAGGGCTCTGTCAACCTCACACAAACCAAGGAGATGCTTAAGGACAAGTGCCTCTCTCCTCTCCAGTGGGTTCTGAGTATAAGTCCCTTTAACATCATTCCTGCTTTATCTGAGTGTGATTCTAGAAAAGCAATAATATGTGTTACTCTGTTTAAAACTGCTGACAACCCTTCACGTTGCCCTCTGCTTTGGGCTTTCCACCCCTTAAATTAGAACGAATCTAACCAGCACTGACTGATTTGTCATGCCTCTGCGGAGGTGTTCTGTGACCTCAACAATGACACTTTTCCTTGATCCACAGTTTCTGTTCATGAGTCATCCATCATGTCCTTTCTTTTCTAACAATTCTATTTATTTAAAAAAAAATTATTTATCATCCAGTGTGAGTGGTAATAGATAAGGTCACCCTCAGTCACTGCTGGTCGTGGATAATCCATAGATAAAAATAAAAAACTTGAGTTAATGTTGAATGATGTCCCCCTCCAGGTCACACTGTCACAGGAACTTGATCTTAAGTTTTAATGACACAAATATTAGGATATTTGAGGACAGACACCTCCTGTCAAACCTGTAAGCATGGTAGGCTTCAGCTTTCTGGCTGTTTCCCTGCAAACATATCAGCCTCCACACCTACCCATGTCTGCTCTTCTCTGAATTCAGAGGGTGAAGTATCTTCCTCTTCAAAACCAATGCACTCTCTGTGGTGCTGGTTTCAATTCCACCTACTTCTTTCTGGATAGATTTTGCTTCATTTTGCATCTCTTCTTTTTCCAGTTGTTTGCAGTTCTTTTTTCTAGATCATTCTTTTTCATTTGTAACCAAGGTATCACCCTAAAATAGGCTTACTTTGGGCCCTATACCTCCTTCTAGCTGCTATCCAAAGAGTATTGTATATGCTCATCTTTATTTCACTCACTTGACTTCTCATGTCACAGAAGTGTGGCTTTCAATCTTAGTAATCTTCCTGGTGCAGGGGTTACACTAGCCTGGAGGGTAACAGGGAGGGAGGGAAGCTTTAAATTCTGATCCTACCTCTCCCTTGCATTGGCTTGGGACAAGCAGTGCCATACCTCTTGCCATTACAATTGGAAGCTGTAGTCCAGGTCACCAGTATCTGAAAGTAATATTAAGAGTGAGATGTCCGTGAGAGCTAGAATGGCCTTGGTGAGTCACCCTTCCCCTCCTCTGCCATTCAGATCCCCAAGCTTAATGCATTGCAGCCAAGAAGACTGTTGACCGAGGGCTTCTGCTTTGAGTATAACCAATTAAAGGTGAATCTATCCACTGGATTTGCCTAATGGATTGGTAGAGAGAGGAAATAATCTGTATTTGGTTTTGTATTGCCTAGGGCTGTCCCTCCCAAATCCTAACCTCAGACTCCCTGCAAGGGATATGACCAAGCACCACCTGTCATCCCATTCTCAATTCCTCCAAGAGAGCTGGCTCTCATGTCACAATAACTGGATTCCTGAGGAGTACAACTCCTTCAAAAGACAGTGAATTAAATGGTGTGTACCATTGGAATCAATGAACTATATTTAGAGTGAGTGTCATATTTCAAGGGGACAAAGGATGGTACTAGTAATTTGCTACAGGAACAAGAAGTCATGAAAATATTGGGTATAAAAATAATATGGTTATAAGAAAGATAAGATACAGGATGAATTTAGCTGAAGACTTGTTAGCAACCTGGGAAATCAGAATGAGGACAGCAGGAAAGGAGAACATGGTAGAAAATATAAAAGGAAAACTAAGTGGTACACAGAGTAGAAGTAGAGGAAGTCCAACTGCCAGCAGACTCAGGAGAAAAGAGATACAGATGCAATCTGCAAGGGAAAAAAACTAGAGGTAACAAAAGGCAGACCACCATGGAGGAACATTGTGAACAAAAACTGAAAGTCCGGTTGAAATCAAAATAGTTCTTGAAAAAGCATTTCTCTAAAAATCACAGGAAACAAAAACAGGCCAGCAAACTTTAAAAAAATTAAATAGTTCTGAAAGACCTGCCCTCCCTAAATCTCTAAGGCACATTGGTTTTGGAGGTGAGTTCTACCCAACATAAAAAACAAATAATTCCTATTCAAAATAAGTTTCATAAAATGGGAAAAGAGTGAAAGCTCCCTCGTTCATTTCAAGAAGTAATATCATCTTATTCCAAACCTGTAAAGACAATAGATCCAGAGAATCATCACAGAGCTATTTCATTATGAGCAAATATGCAAAATTCCTAAATATAATATTAACTCACAGTATTCAACTCTGCTTTGGGAAAATAATACATCAAAATCAATGGAATTTATCCTAGGAATGTAAAAGTTGTTTCCCATCAGAAAACAAACAAATTCAAAGAAAAATCCAAATTAATTCAACAGATTCAAAGAAAATATGTGCAACAGTTTAATACTTACACATGATTGAAATCTATACTGTTAGCAACATAAAAAGGAGACTTCCTTAACTTTGAAAGCTCACCAGAAAGATCAAATATGAATATTTTACTTAAAGGAGAAAATTTGGAAACATTCCCTTCAGGGATAGGAATAAGTACATATCCTTAACTCAGAGAATCTTGGATAACATAAAAGGAATACAAAATGCATGAATAGAAAGATAAGTCAACCCAACAAAACAGAAATGCCAGAGTCTTGTCTTATTAGATACTAAAAATAAGTTATAAAGCCCATGATCAGGTGGATCACGGATGTAGAATCAGTCCCCTGTGTCTATGGAGACTGGTGGGATTCGTTGGTGTAAAGGAGGAACTCAGATCGGGGGACAAAGGGAGGCTGCTTAGGAGGTACTGTTAAAGGGTGGTCCCATACAATGGTTTAAAAAGAATCTAGATTCCCCTCCGATGGAATCTTTCTCTCCAGTGAGATTAGAGATCTCACTGTAATGAAAGAAATACTTACCACTATAAATCTTGCATTTTTCCTACCCTCAGAGTTTTTTTTTTTTTTACTCATTTCTTAGATAATTTTCCAAGTTTGTATTATATCTGAAGCAAAACACTATTTTTTTAACTTATGTAGTGTAGATAATAAGTTGAGAATATTTAAATGAATATATTGCAGTTTTCCCCAAGATCTGGAAAAATTTATATTCTTCAAAAAAGTTCTCTCTGATGAACAGTTTTGTAAAAATTCTCCATGGGAATATAAGCACCCCTGAGAAAAGAAAACATTTGTGTAATGTCTCCTTCAATGTGCTTCTTCCTAGGAATTATTCCCTCAGCCATGATCTATGACACCCTGAACAGCTCTTGATAGAATCCTTGCTCCTTTCTTTGAAGATGCATGGAAATCTCATTACAAGTGTTCAACACCTGCTTCCTAAAAGGTCTCAAAAAGGATGTCAGTTTGCTCAGCTCATTTGACAGTGTGTCATGTGTTTTTTATTTTTATTTTCTACTTTCGTATGGAATGTGACTCATAGATAAATGCCATCTTGACATAACAAGTCTCCTTACTTTCACAAGCAATTTTGCAGAATTTGTCATTCTCCAGAGCCAGAGCTTGAAAACAACTGATTGGTGACCCCTCGTTTATTTACTAACATGTGTCAACAGGTAAACCAAGTGACATATAACAGCATGGCTCCTACAGAACCTTGTTAATCCTAGTAGTTTAGATATATTAAAAAGTCTTTTCCAATTGTATGAAATCAGAGTAATGCAAACTGACAGGTTTCTACCTCTTTCTTAACAGAGTTTGTAAGTGCTCAAAGTCTGCACAAATGAAATGATAGTTTCAAATTCAGTGCCTGAATCTGAATTATGTTTTGGGTATTAGAGAGGAGGAATCATTATTTGTAAGCTAGAGACAAGATGCAAACACCTAATTAAAAGGCCTAATTCAGGTGTTGGGGTAGCTCAGTGGTAGAGCACTTACCTAGCATGTGTGAGGCACTGGGTTCAATCCTCAGCACCGCCTAAGAATAAATAAATCAAGGTATTGTGTCCATCTTCAACTAAGAAAATGTATTTAAAAAGACCTAATTGAGGGCTGGGGATATAGCTTAGTTGGTACAGTGCTTGCCTTGCAAGCACAAGGACCTGGATTCAATCCCCAGCACCCAAAAAAAAAAGACCCAATTGAATATATTAATATATATATATGTATATATGTGTATTTTTTAATTCTAAAGAGGAAAATTCTTAAATATCCATAAGGCAGCAGTGCATACCACATGTTCACAGTGGTTGACAGATGCAGGACATTAAATTTATAGAAATATTCAAAATGACACTAAGTTCATCCCTAGTCTCTGTACCTGGTCTTTATGCTTATCCAACTGGGAGTCTTGACCCAAATGTGAGCGTGAAATATGTGATCATTGCTAATGCATGATTTCACTGCCCTAGATGATGTCGATCACATATCAGAGGAAACAAAGACATATACACAGACATCAAGATCTTTTAACCAATTTCTTACCATATTATTTTCAAAGGATATCTCATTTTCTGGTTGCTGGTCTCTAGAAAGCTTCTCTTTGTATCTCCTTCAACTGGCCTCCCAACTGGCAAGCAACACTCTGGAGTTGCTTTCAACTTTCCCAATGCCTACTCCTCAACAGACCGTCTTCCCTGTAACCCCACTTACAATTCTGAGACTTTATTCCCCATTGTTTTACTTGAGTATTAGAAAGTAGGCCAAAGAGGGTAAGGGATAGGGGAAGATGTGAGTGTGGAGGTGTTCCTTTTATGCACGAATATGACAAATGACATAGAAAAGATGTCTTTGATAAACACAGTTAGAAAGCAAGAAAAAATAGGCATGAGATTAAAATGCTATGCATTTTAATCTTAAATATGCATATTTAATCTTAAATATGCATTATATTTAAGAATATAATGAGTGGTATTGGCGTGGCAGGCACTGAGATTATTCTAGCAATTTTCAGTGCCTGAATTTGAATTATGTTTGGGAGAAATGGATTCAAGATGTACAAAGAGCAACACACAAGAGAGGGGACCACTTATCAGTTTCAGCTATGGAATGTACATGCATATGCATAAGACCAGTTTTTAAAAATGCCTGTTATAAAATTAGTTAGCAAAGTCACAGTGGAAAATTGTGCACTGTCTTTAGAATCCTACAACCTAGTTTTTTTTCCCCAAAACTAACGAGAGGAAACTAAGTATACAGGTTGAATTTTTTCTTCTCCTTCAGGCCTCTTAGTCTTTGCAACCAGCAACACTGTGTAGATACATTTTCCCCCATGAGACTTTGCAAACGTTTTTGCTTTGCAAACTTGGAGAGAAACAGGATCTCAAAAAAAGACAACTTTAATAAAACTAAAATCTGGATATCTATGATTCTCATCTTTTATAAATCAGGTTATTGTAAAAGCCCATAACAAAAGATAAAACATTAATTTCTGCATATGTGGGCACATGTAATCTTTTCTGTGTAATGCTATCACTATTACCCCTTATTTTGTGGTCTTAAGAGGAGAATATGCCTCTAATTCCCTGCCAAAGAAAGTTTCACACAGTCCCTGACTTTTACCTCACATATATGTTGACACATGTCAGTCATGGGTCACTACTTACTGTTGTCTTATGGAGATTGCTCAGTTTAGATCCTGTCCAGCTGCCAAAGGCCTACACTCCAGTAGCCAATTCTCCTTTATTCCACTGTTGAACACTGACTTAAAAATGAATTTATTGATGTGAAAAATAATACTGGTGAAATAGTTAATGTGACTGTGACCACAGAACAATTATTGCAAAGCACTATGTCATTAACATGGCTAATTCCAAGGAGATATTAAGTGAAACTGTTGCTTTAAATGAGAGGGTCATTAAATGAGTTGGTCCCAAAGGACTCTGTGGAAGTAGGAGCCACAGACTTATTGTTTTCAAACAACTGTGGCATTAGTATTCTTTTGGATTCCTGAAAACTGTAGGAGGTCCTGCCCTCTTAGATTAATTATGTTCATTGATACATATAGGATTGCCTAAACAGGAACAACCTCCAATCTGTATAACCCTATAAAAATGTAAAATTAATTCCAATTCTGCAGTCATACCTAAAATGAGGCTTATATAAAGAAGTAGTTTGATTTCAACTAAAGGATAAAATTTACATAGGGTCACCTTTGTTTTTAATTCTGTTTTTCATAAGCATTAACAGTACTCAAAGTGCGTTTTCTAGGCCAGCATCAAGAGCATCACCTGGCAACTTATCAGAAATACAGATTCTTGGGTCTCACCCAAGAAGGCTGAATCAGAAACTCTGGAGATAATGCCAGGCAATTTGTTTTAGCACGTCCTCCAGGTGGTTCTGATTCACACTGAAGTTGAGAACCGCAGATCTGTACTAAAGATACTGCATTCATTGATGAAAGCAATATATATCCTAGCACTCATAGAACCATAATGTCATTTAGAGTGCAGTTAGGAAAGTGTCAATGATGCCTGCTTCTCTTTCATCACTCACAGTTAATGTAGCAAGTGTATGCCCCATTGAGTTTTAGGAATTGCCTCCCCCCAGATTTTTGAAGCAGTCTTCTTAGCAAGTTATATACTATTCCCTCTAGGGCAATAAGGGCAGAGATTTCCCCCAGAATCATCTAACCTACTCACAAGCCCTAAAAAAGTAGTAGACAGGTGGCAGGGAGGGGATACTTTGGTTTAATGGGAAGAAAGTATCTGGTTACCTGCCCTACTCACCTCTTGGGATAAAAAGGCTCATGAGTATTGAGATCTGGCCAGGATTAAGGCTCCTGGGAGCCTGGCTGCCCTAGGCTCTGGCACCTCATCACTTACCCCAGGTTGCTTTGTCTGGAGCTGGAGAATAGGTAAGAAAACCTAAATGAAAATTTAGACTTTCCAACTGAGCTATCTGTGTGGGCCGCACAAATGGATAAGCAGTGGTACTAGACAAGAGTTAAGATCCAGACTAGGGAGCCAGGAAATATTGCCTGAGCCAGCAAAGAAGGCCTAACAGGACTATGACTTATGAATGGACAGAAGGCATCTTACATAGAGTTAGGTAAGACCCTGTCTTTTCTGTTATTTCTGGTTGGAGCAAATTGTTTATGTGCCCCCAGCACTGTGTGCAATGCTGCCATGGGTTTCTTTGAAGACTGGAGGAGGAGGAGGAGGAAGGGGATTCATTCCCCGCTTTTCTTAGCTGTATCTGAGGTAGATAACTTTAGCAAGCAGTCCACAGAGAAGCAGCTGACAGACCTGCCACTGGATGATCTTGGGATGCCAGGTAGAAGAAATCCAATGTCACATCCTTGGTCCAATTTCTTTCCTCTTGATCTGTCAAGGTGAAACCTCACTATTTACAGCTCAGAGAGTGTCCCAGGTGAATGCTTCCATATTGCAATATCTTCTTCCAAAGGGAAGTCTTGCTTTTAACCCCCTAACTGGATGATAATCATTTTCCTGTGTCTTTCTCCTCTTTCCAAACTTTTTCCAAAGTTATTCCTAGAGTCCCTATTTATTTATTGATAGTACTTGAGATTGAATCCAGTGTGCTTTACCATACAGCTACCACCCCAGTCCTTTTGCTTTTGAGACAGACCCTCACTGAGTTGCTGAGGCTAGCCTCAAACTTGTGATCCTTCTGCCTCAGCCTCCTGAATTGCTGAAACTACAGGTGCACATCACCATGCCAAGCTAACCCTACAGTACCTTTTAAATCTTTTAATGTCTCTCACCTCAGCTATTTCATAACAGGACTTTCTTGTCCTCTATCCAGTTTTTATTGGGAGGGAGAAGCAACAGGAGAGTAAGTTTTTCTTTGCATGGGAGGAATGGAAAAAGTGAAAGACTTTGTGTTGGACTGCTGCTCGCTTTCTAAACTCAAACGCCCACCCACTAAAATAATTTCTTTCTGAAGAACTCCACAGGATATGCATGAGCAATTTAAAGCCTTCCTGTTGATTCATCTTTGGTCCTATTTCTTGCAAGCTAAAATCCCTGTGATCACATGCTGAGTGCATTTAATTGGCCCTCTGTTCAGACTTCATTACAGAACTTCCTCATATTGGCTAAAAACAGGTAGTATGTTGCATAGTCTACTGCAGAGTCTGGTTAGAGAGAGAGATATATAGATTCTTTGAAGTCAGAAATACTATCTTGTTCACCATTGTATCTACTCAGTTGCTAGTGCAGCCCCTTAAATGAAATAAATATTCATTGATTAAATTCAAAGCCACAAACTCTGGGGAGTTGAAAAACCAAATGAGAAATCTGAGTACAAACGCAGAAATTACTTTTTTATATTCCCCACCAAAATCATCATGGCGTTCGTGCAAGAAAGGAAAGAAGACGGGGCCATGTTAGAGTGGGATTGTTATATAATCCTTCAGTTATTGCCATCTTGAGACACTATTTCTTGTTTAGCTAGAAGTACAGAAGCAGTCTAGAAAAAGTTAAGATCATTGTGTGTATGTGTGTTGAGAACACTTAAAATCTTGTCTTATCAAAATTAATTTGTGATGATCATTACATAATACATGTACATTAAATCATAACTTATACTTTGAACATATGCAATCTTTATTTGTCAATTAAATATTTTTAGTTAAGGTCAAAAGCATCACAAATTGCTACACATCTGACATGAAAAAAAAGGAGCTGAAGCGATCTCACTGGTCATCTTCCCATGCCCCCTTCCAACTTTTACCATGAACATCATGGTGCATTCATGGCTAGGAACCTTGACAGGAAATGGCAGCAAGGGAGGCAGACAAGGAGAATATTCTGGGAGCTCACACCTCTCTGAAGCCTGGGAGCAGAACTAAAGCCTATCAAAGCAAAGCAGTCAATCTGTCCTCTGCAACTTTCCACCTCCTTCCCTCTTTTCCACTGGGATCTCTTAAAGGTACAGAAGCATAATTAAAAGGAATTGCTTTAAGGAGCCAAGGAGTAGTGCCATAGAAAAATCAAAAATGTTCCATAATGAAAAAGGATCATAGCCAAGAGCAGTGCATTGAAATTCATCATGAAACCTTGCTGCTTTTGGCGTATTTGTTTTAAATGTCACTATTTGAAATGTATTACAACAATCAGCAACTTGGTGTGAAACTTGAAGAATATAGAGAACATCTGTAATGCTGTGAAAATGTTACTAAAAGAGCGAAAGAAAACACCTTAAGGAGGAATTCTCACATATTCACAGTGATCAGGTTTTTGAATGCATCCGTTGATAACCTTGTTGTCTGATAGAGTTCCGATTATGAAACGCTTTAGACTTGTTGGCTGTAGTCAAATGGTGAAAATCAGGGGTAGCATACACATGTGCCTGATAAAAATACTATTTATTTAAAGTATTAGTGGCCATTACTTTCAAGTACAAAGTTTTAAACCTCTCAGTAAACATAATCTAGGAGGAATAAAACGTTTTAGACTATGGTTGAGTTTCACCTAGGACACAGGGTCCGCACAGAGTTTTTATTTAAGATAGCATCAAATGTAAAAAGCTGGTTTTGAAACGTTCATACATAAACAGTAATATGTTTCAAGGTGGTTTTTATGATTTTTTTTTCCATTATTGCCTACTTGTAGCTAAGAAGATGGTATGTGTGTGTTATTCCTGTGAGAGAACTGAAAATGAAAAATAATTCAAGTCATTGAGAAGATTTTAATCTCATCTCAGACAGCAGCCGCATGACTTGATCACCTTCCTCAGCATCTCTGAGACTTTGTAACTGAGAGTCTTGATTCCTTAACTTTCAGATTGGGTGTGAGGGTTTGGTCAACAATGTGCTAAAGTATACAAAAAACAAGTTCCTGTTCTGTGATATAAAAATTTTCTTTAATTCTTTCATCTTCACCTTTCCTTGTGAAAAACAAACTGTGCACACTTGTAAAAATGCTAAGATAATAACAATCAATAGATAAAACCCAGAATTTATAGGTAGCGTAGATTCTCTAAGCTTGAAAAATCTTTGAATGACTTTGATCCTTCCCTCAAAGTGTCTCTTGTATCTTTGCCTCCTTCTCCATCCCCGACACTCTACTGGATGGGACCCCCAGGGTCCGTGCCACATACCCTCACTGAGCCAAATACATTTTCCTAAAATTCTCTTAATTCCAAAGCCCTGCTAAGAAACATTTGTGCTAAGCTATGTATCAGTAGTCATCCAGCCTGCTGATTATCTTACTTACAGCCTACCATGGTCAACCATCATTCCCAGCACATTCATGTTCTAACCAGGTAAGTACCAGACATAGCAATTAGGAGCCACATGAAGTTCAGGTCTCTGTTTCACTACTTTTTAGCTGTTGCATTTCATCTCTGCTGTGCATGTGTCCTTATCTGTGATTTATATTGATTAAAAAACAAAAAGGTGTTATGAAAAGCAGTGAGATAACCCACAGGAAGTGGCCTCTAGTACCCAACAGTGGCTCTCAGGGAACTGTAACCTTTGTGCCTGTCGGCGTCTTCTCCTTCCTCTACAATGCACCTCATGTGTCATACAGTTCCTCTTCTCTGGAAACACTCCCTTTTCTTACCCCAGTCCTTTGTTATTCCTTGTCAACATGATCCAACTGGGGTTCATATCCCTGAACCCCCAAACCATGTACACACCCTACTAAATTCTCTTGCAAGAGGGAATTATGACTTATCTTCCCTCTAATGTCACCCGAGCCCGCCTGCTTTCTGCAGTCTCCTCCCATCTCTCACATCACTGATATATGTATTTGCTTCATATTGTTTCCAAACTTTTCTTGAGGACCTTGTTTTCCCGTTAAACAGCCAGAGCCTCCCCCTAGTAGAACAGGCTGTGGAACTAAGTCATGAGCTGGCTTGACCTCACCCTTGTTTGAAGATGTTGAAATGTTCTTGGAAGAGATGGAGGATTTGATGGTTGATGTCTAAGGATGCGTTAAGTGGGTTTCTGGGTTTTGCTTTGAGATCAGGGGCACATCTTATACTACTGTCAACTAAAAGGAAAAAGCAGAAAAGATTGACCTGAAAGAAGAGGAAATAGCATTTATTTGGGAAACAAAGAATTGCAATTTGGTACATTGAACCAGGGCCACCCTACATAGTGTCCTCTAAGTCAACTGTAGCCCAGATTTTTCATATGAGTTTTTTTGTTTGTTTGTTTTTTTGGTTTTTTGTTTTGTTTTGTTTTGTGGCACTGGGGATTGAACCCAGGGCCTTGTGCTTGTGAGGCAGGCACTCTACCAACTGAGCTATATCCCCAGCCCTTCATATGAGATTTCTACAAAAAGTTGTTTACAGAGGCAATTTATTGACTGGGCAGAAATACTGAATCACAAATCTGATCTGATTAGTTAGTCAATCATGGTACTCCAAACTGAGAATCATTGAAGTCCAGAGCATACGACCTTCCGTTGTTTAATCCAAGTCCAATGAAATATTCCCTTGGCAGGTGTGCACATCCTCTGCAGCCTCCCAACCCTGCCTTAGAAAGCTGTGGCCTTGGTTACTTCATTTTCTTTCATATTTCTTTCTACTCCCCACAGCTAAGAGAATTGTGGGCACACTCAACTATTTGGTGTCTGACAGGCTGATTTTCCTAAAGAATCATTGTGTTCTCTGATCCCTGTTAAAGAAGAGCTGTGACTCTCCCTCTTGCAAAAGAATTTAATAGGATATGTACATGGTTTGGGGGTTCAGGGATATGAACCCCAGTTGCATCATGCTGACAAACATCAACCCTAAGTAGTGTTTGACTGCCTCACAATGTGTCCTTGGAGAACAAATTAGGATGGAGCAAATGTATGTCTTCCAAATTTAAGGCTGGAATTTTAAGGAGAAATAAATTGAGGGAAAAGATCTGTTGCAGGAAAAATAGGGAAAAAAAGTGACTCCTAAGGTCCACAGAAGAAATTCTTTTTTCTGAAAAATTGATTTCCCCTTTATCTGGTCTTCTTAATGGGGCAGAGAGAAATCATGGAGCCCATAAGTCTAAGAGAGGGTGGTTTAGATACAGTCTGAGAGTGTCCCCCAAAGTTTCATGTACAGGGAGCTTGGTCTTCAGTGTGGCAGCATTGAGGTGGTGAGACATTTAAGAGGTAAGGGGGCAGTGATTGGATCATGGTGACAGCATTCTCAGAAGGAATTAATGCTGATCTCTGAGCTAGTTCTTAGAGTCAGTTCTCAGAAGACTGGGTTGTTACAGAGCATGCACTTAGTTCCTTCTGCATGTAGTCTATTTCTACTTCTCTACCATGTTACAGTGTGCCCAGAAAGGCCTTCACTAGAGGCCAAACAGACAGGGCTACCCAATCTTGAACTTTAAGCCTTTAAAACCATGTGCTGAATATACCTCTTTTCTTTATAAAGTACCCAGTGTCAGGTATTCTATTATAGCAACACAAATGGACTAAGACAAGGGGTCATCTTTGTTAATTAAAAACTCTGCTCTTTGTATTCAATCTTGAAAGTTTCATTACTCAGAACACATCTAATTTCTGCCAGTTTGCTGTATCTTTGAAATCAACTACTTTGCCTTCTCTTTTTCTGAATTTCAGGTAGTTGTACTTAATCTTCTTGTGGCCTGTCCTTTTTTACACCAATTTGGCTTAATGCTGAAGGAACTTTTAACTTCAAAGAATGTGTCTGCCCTTCCCCATCCCCCTGCCCCTGACAGTTGGAAGGTGGGGTAGGATGGTGGCAGGGAAGCAGGAGAGGAAATCAGTTAATTGCAGGCTGTCAGAGTTGTTTTAGGTGACTTTGTACTTCTTGAATTTAAGATCACTGTGAACTATAGACGTTCAGGATGGGAATTTAAATAGCAACAAAAAAGCCTGGGTTTTGCTAATGCCAGGAATGACTCATCTGGTGAGAATGGTATTGAATTGATAATACAATACAGAGAGAAGGAAAAGACTGTGGTATCTGCTCTCTTTGTGTTTCTGACCTTGAGGAGAATTATAACTTGTTTGTTGCAGAAGTTGAGCATCTAATGTGCTGTTGCACCTGTTAGTTCTTATGTACTAAATGGCAAAGCACTTGCGGATCCCTGTGATTGCTTTGTGGGTGAAATATTTTCTTCAATCTGGTGAACTGGGTTTGTAAAATATAATGTATTCAATTGTGTTTCTTGCATCCCTTATTTCTCAAAAGTATGCTTTCTCATTCTATTTCAACACTGCAGTCTCATCATTACGTCTTAGAATATGTTTGCCTTTGTATTTTCAAGGTAACATTGTTTTTGTGTTTCTTTTTCTTTTTTAATACAGAGACCATGAACCAGGCAACTCCTGCTAGGAAGCTGGAAGAGGTTCTTCATCTAGCAGAGCTCTGCATAGAAGTCTTACAACAGAATGAAGAGCATCATGCAGAGGTGATGACTGGTTTAAAGCTCTTTGAAGGCTCTGTCATAGTAGCAGCAGCACCAAAAAAGTAGCCTGATGACACACAGCTGGCCATTCACCTTTAGAAAACTGAGAGCATATATGAATTTCCTAGAAATATAATTTCTATACATCACAAAGCATACATCTACTATAGTTGCATATGTATAAAATTTCATATCTATTTCTGAAAACAATCTTGGAAGAGCCTATAGAATCTATCCCTATAGAATGCATAAAGAATATAACCAAACTGGGTGGGGCAGTGACTCTGGAGACTGAGGCAGAAGGCTCATCAGCCTCAGCATCATCATCAGCCTCAGCAACTTAGTGAGACCCTGTCTCAAAAAAAAAAAAAAACTCTCTTTTTACAAAATAAAGCTAGAACACAATCCCACCTTATGAGGCCAAATCACTTGCTTTGACCCTTATGCTGTGATCACTTTAGTTTAGAAATTTAAGTGAATCAACATTAAAATGGAAAATCTGTGATAAGTTTGAAGGTAAATAGAATAGGAAACATTTATAATTGTAGTTGATCATTCTCCTCTTATCAAACTTTTTCATTAAACCTTCATTGGTTGTAATTTTGAAGTTCTAATTCCATATTAATATTCATTTCAGTTCTGGAGCGGTTTTTCTTCATGCAAACAGCTCATATTCTAAACCATTGTAATGATTGTGAGTTTATTTGTAAAAACAAAATTATTTCCTGCCTCTGCTTGGGTTGGGAGAAATGAATGGAACCAAATAAATGTAATAAAATTTAGTGCCCTAACAGTGCTTTTATTCTGGAGAAAGCACAAGAATGAACAAGAAAAAAGATCAGATACATATGAATTTATAGTATATTTATGTTTAATGAAACCTAGTTCTCAAAAATATAAGAAACTACAGGATCTATGTTTTAAGCAAATTCTTGGAAAAGAGTATTCAGGAAAACTTACCATAGGTAACTGAGATTTATTGTATCTGGTTATAAATATGATCATTCAAAACATCTGCTTTTAGCTCACACTGTGGAATCTAGTTTTTAGCTTGCATCTGTCATGTGTGAACTTGTTATGGATATTTTATTTTAAACTGAAGAAACAGCTGCTTCAATAATTTGAAATGAATTCCCAGGAGGATCTTTTCTAAGCTAGTACCATTGCTTGTTACAATGAAAATGATTACATGATAAAATATATGTATATTTTGTCTTTGTCTTTTGTTAAAAGGCATTATCGTCAGAATATTAGGCCTTTCTAAATTAAAAATAATCCAATTGAAATATATATTTCAGTTGAACAGGTCCCTCAAATACCTTTTATAGAATAAAAAATTAAATGTTATTTAATATACTCCATGCATTCACTGCGAATGCATGTTGAAGTATAACCTATAAAACACAATTAAAATGTTATTTAATTTTTTGAATCCATGAATATACAGTTGACTTTATTGAAAGAGATGATCATAAACTAAATATCACTCTATATGCTAAAATATAGAACTGTTATGGTGTCATCTTTTTATAAAATGCTTTGTAACACTGACATTTTTCTATTCCACTATGCTTCCAAATTCTTGGAATCCCTCAGGGAAGAGAGGTGAGTGAAATTAGTTCCACTGTTTTTCTAGCTTGGGATAACTCTTTTATGTGAATTTAAGAGAAGACCCACTGATGCTAGTAATTTTAAAGTCAACTTAGTCCTTTCCTTAGAATGAAAGACTGTTTCTCTTTGAACAACTATAATCTAATCTTTGTTACACTAGTGATGATGTGTAATGTGCCTTATTAACAATCATAGGCATAATTACTTAGATGCTGACCATCTGAGTAAAGTACAACAGAACAGATTTTGATATTCTGGTTTGGGTTTGTGATTTTGATTTTTTTTTTAATCCTGTAAGCCAGATAAACTTTTTCTCCAAATACTACTGGAGAATGAATTTGTGTGATCCCAGAGTCCTCTCCAGAATGAATTGGTAGACTGCACTCCACACTGAGCTAGTTTCTTTCCTCCATGAAAGAGCACCTGGCTCTGCTCCCTTGTGGGAGGTTAATGTGTCTGCCTCAAGGAGACCTTCAAGTGGCTGTGTGTCAGCTCAGTTCTTTTCATTCTCCTTCCCTGCACAGTGGCAGTTTACTTGACAGGGCTAAGAGGTTGTTTCTGTCCTTCAACAATTTCTCAGTTAAGTAGGCCTCCTGTCCTTCGGATCTTTGACAGTAACTTACTTACTAGGCAGTTTTCCTTTTTCTCTGAAAGCCTCTCCAACTCTCCTCTCAGGTGTTTTTCTTTAGAATTCCTGGTTCCTCCTTAGACGGTTTAAGCTCCTTTCCAGAAAGTCTTCAAGGCTGTCTCCACATTTCAGTGACCAGACCATGTCTGTCCAGAAATTTCAGGCAAACTGATCTGACAGCTTTTCATCCAAAAGCCACTTACTCTGACAAAGCTGGGGAGTCCCAGTGCCTAGTAGAGAAGCTGTCAGCTCTCACCAGCATGCCCCTTCCACACTTATCATCTATCCAGTAAGAAAAAAAGACCCAGAAAAGTTGAGCAACTTGCCAGGTATGCACAACTGGTTAGTAAGTGGGTAAAAACCCAGACCAGACCTTAGGTACA
The DNA here is from genome assembly GCF_902686455.1 of Sciurus vulgaris. Classification (NCBI taxonomy): domain Eukaryota; kingdom Metazoa; phylum Chordata; class Mammalia; order Rodentia; family Sciuridae; genus Sciurus; species Sciurus vulgaris. Next base: position 31,191,521 of record NC_136468.1, read on the forward strand.
GGTATTTTCTAATAAACCACACTGGACTGGAGTGATCATCCTGCCCCGGTTCTGCTGACAGGTTTGGCATGCGGCATGGTAGCAGAGATGAAAATGCATAGGGAGGATTCCGATGCCAGCCTTGAGCTATCCTCTTCCATTCAGTCATTCTCTCCCTTGTCCTCTGGCACATGTCAGGATTCTCAAAGTGCTGAGGGTCTCAGTCGTGAGGCAAGGGAAACGACAAGACCAATATGAAGGCAGCTCAAATTCCTGCTTTGCTGTTTATTGTTACAGCAAAATTTCAACTTAGGGTTCCTAAAACATTTTAAATATAATGTCCTCCCTCATATGATAGCACGATAGTCAAGGTGGTTTCGGAGTAATTTGGTAACTACAGTGCAGACTTGCTCTCAGTTCACTGCAGATGGGTAATATTTTTTAAGAATTTAACCTTTATTTTTATTTATTTGTTTTTATGTGGTGCTGAGGATCAAACCCAATGCCTCACCTATGCTAGGCAAGTGCCCTACCACTGAGCTACAACTCTATTCTTCCCAATGGGTGATTGATCCTGCACATCAACTGGCTGTGTCCCAGGCTGCTCCAGCAGCAGAGCTGGAACAGGGAGCAGACCTAAGCATGAACACACATATTTGTTCTTATGTATTCATTAACAGAAACATCTATGTTTGAACCAAATTTAGCTTCTGAATGAATTCAAACTTAAAGAGAAAAGGTATTTGGTTTTTTTCCCATTTGTTTTTGCGTATGTCTCTCCACTGGCATGCATGTCTAGGGAATATGTTCAAATATGCTTATATAAAAGATTGACCATGAATGAAATCTACTATCTCCTTCTAAATGAGATTACAATAATCTTAACAGTTAAACTCATCTTAATTACATATTAGTCACATTTTGATAGCCAGCAAGATAAACCAACTTTCTTGTTTAGAATGGGTTTAAATTTAAGGTTAGATTAGTCTCTGAATCAACGAATGTTCCTCAGTTGGGGAAGAATGATCAACAAGGGTCATTTATGTGGCTAGGGTACACAGTAGAACCCCATTTACAGGAGTGATTTCCCAAAGAAATTACAAGGGCATGATTGCCCTAGCAAAAATGTTTGTTAATACTTTACTAATTATTATGTGTTTTATAATTTATTTTATTTTCACCTGATACATAAGCACTAGATATATTTATGGGATATCATGCAATAGTTCAATACAGGTATGCATTGTGCAGTGTTCAAATCAGGATAAACACATCTATCTCCTGAAACATTTATCATTGTTTTATGGTGAAAACACCCAAATTCTTTCTTTTAGCTTCTTTGAACTATCTAAGACATTATCATTATCTGTAGTCACCCTACAGTGCAATAGCACACCAGAGTTCTTTTCTATTGGCTAACTATACCTCAGTGCCCATCAATCAATCTTCCTCTATCCTCCTCTCCCATTCTCGTTCTACACTTGGCTGCAACGAGATTCACTTTTTTAATTCCACAGATGAGTGAGCTCATGCAGGGCTTCCCTCTTGTGCCTGACTTATTTCACTTAACAGTGACTCCCAGTTCATCCATGTTGTCATATATGACAGAACTCCATCCTTTTTGTAGTTAATTACACCTGTTGTGTGTATGTACCATTCTCTTGATCCAGCATCAGTCGATGGACACTTTGGTTTGTTGGTTGTTTGCCTACCTTGGATTTGTGAACAGTGCTGCAGTGAACTTGGGGTTGCAGATCTCTTTTTGTCAGACTAATGTCATCTCCTTTGGAAAATAGCCAGTAATAGGACTGCTGCATTTCATAATAGTTCTGTTTTTAATTTTTGAGGAACTCTATACTGTTTCCCATAATGACTGTACTAATTTATATTCTTGTTAACAGTGTACAAACAAAGGTTCCCATTTTTCCACATCCTTTCCTGTATTTGTTATCCTTTTGTTAAGAGCCATTCTGACTGGAGTGGAGTTTTTGTTTTTTTTGTTTTTAATTGTAAACAAATGGGATACATGTTGTTTCTCTGTTTGTACATGGAGTCAAGGCATACCATTTGTGTAATCATAAATCTACATAGGGTAATGTTGTTCAATTCATTCTGTTATTTTTTCTCTTCCCCCTACCCCTCCCACCCCTTTTCCCTCTATACAGTCCTTCCTTCCTCCATTCTTGCCACCCTCCTTATCCCTAACCCTAAACCTAACCCTAACACTAACACTACCCCCTCCCACCCCCCATCGTGTGTCATCATCCACTTATCAGCGAGATCATTCTTCCTTTGGTTTTTTGAGATTGGCTTATCTCACTTAGCATGATATTCTCCAATTTCATCCATGTGCCTGCAAATGCCATAATTTTATCATTCTTCATGGCTGAGTAATATTCCATTGTATATATATGCCACAGTTTCTTTATCCATTCATCAATTGAAGGACATCTAGGTTGGTCCCACAATCTGGCTATTGTGAATTGAGCAGCTATGAACATTGATGTGGCTGTATCGCTGTAGTATGCTGATTTTAACTCCTTTGGGTATAGGCCAAGGAGTGGGATAGCTGGGTCAAATGGTGGTTCCATTCCAAGCTTTCTGAGGAATCTCCATACTGCTTTCCAGAGTGGCTGCACTAATTTGCAACCCCACCAGCAATGTATGAGTGTACCTTTTTCCCCATATCCTCGCCAATACCTACTGTTGCTTGTGTTCTTGATAATCACCATTCTAATTGGGGTGAGATGGAATCTTAGGGTAGTTTTGATTTGTATTTCTCTTATTACTAGAGATGTTGAACATTTTTTCATATGTCTGTTGATTACTTGTAGATCTTCCATCTGGTTTTGATTTGAATTCCCCTGATGATTAATGATGTTGAGCATTTGTTACATACCTTTTACCCATTTGTATGTCTTCTGTGAGGTATACCTATTAAGAAGTCTGTTGCCTTCAGATTATTTGTTTTTTTTTACTACTAAGCTATTTGAGTTCCTTATATATTCTGAATATTTACCCCTGGTCAAAAGTGTGGTTTGAAATATTTTCTCCCATTCTGTCAGTTGTCTCTTTACTCCCTTGATGGTTACTTTTGCTGTACTTTCACTTTTTAGTTTGATAGAAATTCATTTTTCAGTTTTGCCTATTGTTTTCTGTGCTTTTTAAAGGGTTATCCAAAAAAACCTTGCCCATTCCAGTGTCCTGAAATAATGTCTTCCCTATGTTTTCTTCTTGTAGCTTCATAGTTTTATCTTAGTTTTATATCTTACATTTATGTCATTGATATATTTTGAGTTTTTTTTTTTTTTTAACTAGTGAGAAACAGGGGTCTAGTTTCATTCTTCTATATGTGGATATCCAATTTTCCCAGTACCATTTATTGGATGTTGGGGGCTATGCCATGCGGACTACGCCAAGATGGCGCCTGGCATTCAGCCAGAAGTTGTTTTGGTCATATTGGCAGTGAGGAAGTCTGTTAGCATAGACACTCAGGTGCTTTATCATTGGCCGTATTCAAGTGAGTCCATGCACACAACGCGTGCACATGTGTTCCCAAGTGCTCTTGCTCATGCCTGCTCATTTTAACCTTGCCGTAATTGGGCAGCTGGCTCCTCACCTGATCTCAACTGGCGTGGCCCAGCCCTCCACCTCCAGGAGGGAATATAAGCGGGCAGTAGGCGGAAGGCAAGAAGCAGCAGTAAGCAGAAGCAGCAGTAAGAAGCAGCAGCTAGCAGAGAGAAGAAGCAGCAAGCAGTAAGCAGCAGGCAGCAGCAAAAGGCAGATCGTAGAGCGGAGAACTGAGAACACACCTCTAGGTTGTAGATCACAGATAGATAGCACCTAGTTCACAGAATGCAGGACGCACCTCTAGGAAGAAGCAGCAGAACTCTAAGAAGAAATAGATCTCTGATAAGTGTAGCAAGCCTCTCTTTCTCTCAAAACTTCCTCTAAAAGCAAAGTCTCTCTTCCTCTAAGCAAAGTCTCTCTTCCTCTCAAAGAAGCCTCACTTCCTCTAAAAAAGCAAGCAAGCAAGGAAGCAGCACAGAAATAGAAGTAGTTTATTTCCAGTCCACCTCCGATAAATACCTGCGCAATTGTTGCTACAGGCAGTAACAAATATCCAGGAATTGGTACTGCGGGCGGTGACAATTGGAAAATAAAAATTTCTTCAATGTTTTCTCAGCAACTTTGCTGAAAATGAATAAACTGTAGATGTGTGAATTTACTTCTGGGCTCTCATCATTCTCGCTCTCTCTTTCTCTCTCTCTCCCTCTTTTTCTCCCTCTCCCCCCTTCTCTCCCCCTCTCTCCTAGTACCATGTTATAATAATTACTATTGCTTTATGGTGTATTTTTAAGTCAGACAGTGTAGGGCCTCCTACTTTCTTTTTGCTCAGGATTGCTTAGTCTATTTGGGGTATTTTGTAGTATTTTGTAGTTCCATATGAATTTTAGGATTTTTTTTATTTCCATGAAGAAAGCCATTGGTGTTCTGGTAGGGATTGCTTTGAATTCATAGATGGCTTTCATAGTATGGACATTTTAACAATATTGGTTTACCCAACCCATGAACACAGGATGTCTTTCCATTTCTTTATGACTTCTTTAATTTCTGTTATCAATGTTTTATAGTGTTCATTATATAGATTTTTCACCTCTTTGGTCAAATTTATTCCCAGGCATTTAATCAAAATAGCAAATCAAAACTTGTTTAAAAAAAAAAAAATTGTGATTAGGTTGGAAGTAGTTTTTCACCCTAAATGTCCAAGTCCTTTCTGCTGTCCTTCAAAGGGTGTAACAATTCCTAGAACATGACCTTCCAGCATCACATGGTACTGCATCTAAGTATTTGTATGTGAATATGGCAGAGCCAGAATCATAACCTAAACACTGGATTGTTTCCAGAGCTTTAGGATCATCTACAAATTCCAGGATTGCAAATTCATCTCCTTTTGGGCAAGGGGAATAAATTCCAAAATTAGGTTCACCGTTTTTGATTATTTATACAGGCACCTTCCCTTTGATGTTTTATTTTTATGCAAGGGAGAGGGTTACTGGGGATTGAACCCAGGGCACTTTACCACTGACCTATTTCCCAAGACCTTTCAAAAAATACTTTTAAAACTTGAGATAGGACCTCACTGAGTCACTGAGACTGGTCCCAAATTTGCAATTCTCTTGCCTCAACCTCCCAAGTTGCTAAAAGTTTACTATATTTTGAGGGTAAAAGAAATCTAAAGCCTGAGACTTCAGAGAAACTATAAAATTATATTTAAAAACTTAGACCATAAGAGATCTTTCTGATAAGAAAGCAAAGGACATTATCAGTGCTCTGATCTACTAAACATGGATGATTTATAGATGGATAATAGCTGGTGTGCCTTCTGTGGTTGCTTAAGAAGAAGTTACATGTATGCAAAATCTTACTCTCCAGACTCCAGCCTATCTGGATTCAATCAGTGTCCTCTTAACTACCAACTGTATGACATTGGCAAGTTGCTAACATATAAAATAAGGATAATTATATCACCTACCTAAAAGGACTACTTGAAGAATAAAATAAGATAGTGTTCATAAAACTTTTAGAACAACATTTGGCACATAGAAACTATTTAATTGATATTGGACATTATTTTCATTATTTTAAAAACTCATGACTCACATTATAAGATCTGTGTATGAATTTCAACACATTTTTAATAACTGATAGCAATATTTGTTTACATTTGTACAGAAAGGAATTTTCATATATATTTGATTTTCACAACAGAAATTCTGGAGGAGGTGAGGGTAACTATTGTTATTGTTAATTTGCAGATGGGGCAATTTTTGGAAATCCACTCAGAGAACTGATGTCCCTACCTCTGACTACTCAAGTCTCACAATTGCATTCAAAAGCTTATACTTTACTTCTAGGTTCAGTGTTCATTCTTACCTACCAGTGTTTTTGACTATATTTCATAAAAAGACCAGGCTTTCCAAGTATGATTAGCCTGCCATATATGTTCTTTTCATTATGCAAGATTTATCTCTTTTGTACTTCCTTGTTAAGTAAATGAAGCATTGCCTTCTGCCTCTGCCATCACATTTACACTATTTAGTGACCTAGCATTAGAGCCAGTAGCTTTAACCTGGATAGTCATGACTTTGATTGATGCCCTACTGACAGATGCATTTCTGGGAAGCATTTTTTCCTACTTGATGGAGACCCTGCTGCTGTTGACTCTCTGCCATCTCCCAAGAAGTGGTACCCTAGGGAGGAAATGATACAGTCTCTCTTCTTGGTTCTAACCTAGGGTGAGACAACTCCACTGAGTGGGATGGTAAGAAAGCAGAAGGGACAGGTATAGAACTGATCTGGTGTTTTCAGGGTAGCTGCAACTCTTGCTTTGATTTTAAGAAACAGTGGTTGATTAACACTTCCTCCAGACATCATTAGAACAACTGGCATTCATCACAGATTGGCTTATATTCACCAGGAACAGCATCATTAGGAGTATAATTGGAGATATAAATATGTACTTCTGCAAAACATAATGAAATTTTTTAGTTGATGTCCAAACCTTGAATCTTAAATTATATTCCATTGTATTTCATTCCTGACCCAGGTTCTGATTTCCAAGTTAACTTTAAAATGAGCTTTAGGAATTTTTCTTAGAGTCCTGAAACAATCCTGACCTAACATCACTATTATTTTCTTAAGTATTGGCTGGGAACTGAAAGTGAAATTTTGAAAAAAATCTCTCTGCAGTACTGCATTTTTACTAGGGTTTCTATACTGCTGTACTCAGTGAGGAATTTCAAGTTATTTTCTTTGTCACCCCTGCAGCTCCCAAAGGCAGAAATAAGATATAGTAATGAAATCATGTATATCATTGAATTTTTATTGTTAGCTTGTCAGATATCTAGTAAATATTTAACCAAAAATACACTTGCAAAGAACAATACATTCAGTGTACATGGAGTATTCCATTCCCAATAAGTTTCACATTTCTATTTTTATCATAGCATTGAACTAGACATTAAAATAGCCATAACTCTCAAGTCTATTCTTTATTTATACTACATTTTCTTCTTCAAGCCAGCTTTTCCTTCTATTTACCATTTACTAATTAGTTAAGGGACAATTTTTACTAATATATCATTATTATTATATCTTTTAAGACCATGTTTGCTATAAAAGTTTTGAAGAAAATAGTACACCAGAATTTCAAAATCTGCTGTTCTGTGGTTTTTCTCTTCCCATATAATTTATTGTTGAATAAATTAAATGAAGCTTGAAAATAAAGGTGGACTCTTCCAACATTTTAAATCTTTTTTTCAATGGAAAATTTTAATTTGGAGGATAATGAAAATAACTATCACAGAAGTGTGTATGTTTTCTAGTAATTTGGTTAAAAGATAATTATATTGCCTAAAGCTCAAGAGAAAAATTAGAGAAAGATCTGAAAGACTATTCAGCAAAAACAGTATTAAAAATGATCCTTAAGTATATGAAGAATTGCTTAAACTTGTTTGTAATTAGAGAGACACAAAGTAAAGGAAAACAGAAATCAGAGAAGTCCCCGTTATTTTCAAGATCTGTCTAAAAACTAAATATTATTTTCCCCCATCGAAACAGCAGAAATTTTTTAAAGTGATTATTTCTGTTATCTAAAATGCACAATAAAGTTCCTGGCAGAGTAGAAAGTGACATAGAGAATATACACACACACTGCCCTTACAGTGCTTATAGTCTAAGAGGCAGACATAAAATATTCACATATGCAGTCATGTCCTGTGAAATAAAGATACCAGGTATCAGTGGGGCTATCAAGGAGGACCTAATTTACACTGGAGGGTGGGGAAAATCCTCTCTATGAAAGTATATATTAGACCCGGAGTGGGGAGATTATACTTTGGGGTAGCTATTTAAGGATTTTAGATTGTACTATAGTAAGTCCATAGGGAAGCTAAAAATGGGATTTAAGCAGAGAAATGTTGTGATCCCATTTATATTTTTAAAAGATTCATAAAATGATAACCAACTTCTATATAGAGAAAGAATGGGAGCAAACATTTTTCCTGGAGAGCATTTTCAATGTGTATAACTCTAAAATGCCCTTTAACTCAGCAATTTTTAGAAGTTTATCATAAGAAAATAATTAGTATTAAATACATAGATTTAAAGATGTTTATCACAGTATCATTAGAAGTTACAAATCTCTGGAAAAAGCAATTTTTCTGGGGAAATGATTAAATAAATATATCCTTACAACAGAATGTTTTGCTGTTATTAAAAGTAAAATAAAAACAATTATAGATTATGATGACAAATGTGTTAATGTTTATATCTAAAAGAAATATTGGAAATAAATAAACCAAAACATTTATAATAGTTATGTTTATAAAAGGAATTTTCTTTTCATTTTACATTATAAATTGTCCAATTTATAATTCAATAAATTGCATTTATTCTTATACATGCTATTGTTTTATAAAACAATAAATGTCATTGTATATTTTAATTGTTTAAGATTTCATATTTTATTCATCAGTGTTAAAATTGTTTACTTAAATATGTGAATCTATAAAATTTCTTCTCACCTTTTGAAACTATTATATTTTCTTTGTCATCGTTTTTTATGAAACTAAGACATATTGTAAAATATGTTCAAGTGGCAAGGTATTAGCATGTGTTTCTCACAAGTGATCTGTTTCTGCTTTATTTTTTTATCCTTTTATAGGCATTTGCCTGGTGGCCTGATTTATTGGCTGAGCATGCAGAGAAATTTTGGGCTTTGTTCACAGTAGATATGGATACTGCACTGGAGGCTCAACCACAAGATTCCTGGGATAGTTTTCCTCTTTTCCAACTGCTCAATAATTTCCTCAGAAATGACAGTGAGCACTTGATTTTCTTTTGTATGTGAAATGGGGAGGGGAGGGGAGTGTTGTGTACGTGTATGTGTATTTACACAACCCTGGTGCTGGCCCAAGAAGAGTTGACATGGGCAACATTAATGTAGGTGCAGACTCCCTGGATATATTATGGTCTGGGGAAGAACAGGGATGCTGCCGCATTGTTCCTAAGCTCTGAGGTTCCCCTTATTCCCACCCTCCAGCACTCAGTAAGGACTCATAAGGAGGCACCCTTAGCATTGCAGTATGTCAATTGGAAATCTACACAGGTTGGCACTTACAGAGTCCTTGAACATACATCTCTGAGAGACACCTTAGAAATTTGTCACCATTCTAGAAATTATTCTGTTAAGGCACCTATGACCATGCATTATGGTATGGCTGCTGGCCTGGCAGTGGATTTATCTCCTCAGATGATAATAAAATACTCCTATGTGATACAACTTGCTCATTCAGAATAAAGAAATTGTGAAGGTCTTCTCTTTAGACTTTTATCCCAGTGCAAAAAAAAAAAAAAAAAAAAGATTTACAGTTACTCTGGCAGGTGGTCTAGCAGCCAGTGCACCATAGACCAAGTTGAACTCCACCTCCTCCTAACCTCTGGTTCTAGCTTATTCTCCTTGATCAATACGATGGTCTTCTGTTGTGGATTTTCTTCTCCAGTCCACATGTCCTGTATCATGTAAATCTTCCTCACTTATTGGGTTTTCTTATCCATTACAATTCTTGTTGGTTTCCATTCTTACCACCATTGGGATAGACCTCACTCTCTCTTTGTAGCTCTGGAACATGGCACTGTGAAGAGCACAGAGCTTACCAGGTCACCTAAACCACCCAGACCCCATGGAGAGGGGCCCTTCTTATGACCATCTTCCTGCAACCCAAGGCTGTTTCGGTCTCCCAGGATCACATGGTTTATACTTCTACAACTTTCTTTGTGTTAAAACTCCAATTCTTTTTCTTTCTTCCCAAATGGTCACTACTATATTTTCAAGTTTTAAAACTAAATCTGTATTTTTACAGTTGTCTTTTAAATAAACAAACACATGCACGCACACATATGTATTACTATATTGGTTTTGTTCACCTTGGTACCGTGTTTCTTACCTTTCTTTGGTTGTTCATGCCTTTGAGAGATGAAATTGTGTGCAACATTGTACTCCCTGTGGATATCCCAGGACTTTGACCAGGTTAAGAACCTTCATTCTGGTAGGAGAGGTATCATGTTATAGTAATTAATAACATGGGCTTTGGTGCCAAATAGATTGACATTTCTCTGCCACTTACTACTTGACCTTTGACAATAGCTTAACCTCTGTAAGCTTTAGGCTCTTCATTTGTAAAAGAAGGGAAGTGATAGCATCTACAGGGTCATAGGTGGTGAGGATTAAATAAAATGATAATTCACACATAATAGATGCTAAATAAACATTATAGATGTCTTGAGTTTTCAGTCTTGAGACTTATTCATCTTACACAGAGTTTATTAAACTGAAGAATTCATTAATGTTCACAGTCAAGCAGTTAGTAAAGATGATGAATCATTTAAATAACTCAAAATATTAGAATTTGTTTTATGGAGAAAGCAAAACATTTTGTAGATTTCTTAGAAATTTTCATGGGGATTCACTACTACAACTTCAGTGTATTAACAATGCTTTTTATATATTTTTAAGAATAATTGAATTATCAGTGCAAATTTTTGGAGCTATCAAAATTGAATCACAAAATTTTAATTTTCTGCTCGTTTTGAAAATATGTCATTCACAAGAGCTTCCTGTTTTGCTCCTGTTTTATAACCTTTCTATATAATTAACTACTGAATTCATTATCTTTTTGTGCTCTTATATTGTACAATGCTCATTCAGAATAAGACAATTATTACTGCTCTCTTTTGAGCAGTGTCCATTTGGAAGGAGAAGGCTAGATCTTGGCTTTGATTTTGTAGTGATTAACAGATTTTTAAAAACATCAATTATTTCTGAGGAAAACAGCTCCTCCATGTAGTGAGATAAATAGAAATGTTCCCCAGTGCCATAATTTCCTTTTGGAACTGGGAGTGCAATGTGATCTAGGGAATTGAAATAGGATGCAGTAACTTTTATTCCAAACACACAAGTCCCTTTCCTTTCCCAAAACCAAGATCACTAATCAATATTGCAGTAGTTGGTAAACATAATTTTTCTAGCTGTTACTATTACCCTTGATGAAATGAAGAATATTGTTATTTTTTTTAATTTATTTTTATTGTAAACAAATGGGATACATGTTGTTTCAGTTTGTACATGGAGTAACAGCATACCATTTGCATATTCATATATTTACATAGAGTAATGATGTTTGATTCATTCCATTATTTTTCCCTCCCCCCACCTCTAAGAATATTGTTAATAACTATATGTTTTATTACATTTCTTATTACTCAGATGGAGATTTAATTCAAATGTTTCATGTCAACCTCAGTTGTCTCTAAATCTTCCTTTTGGAAATCTATGGGAAAACATTGTCTATCCTTTTAACCACACACCCTCCCCCACATACACACCCCTTGAGAAAACACCTTTGCATGAAAGCCGTGGTATCACTATTTTTGACATATTGACCTAATAAAAGTTCTAGTCCAAATCCTGATTAAATACAGCTTAAACTAGCCAGGGATACTAGAGACAGAGTGTTCTGAATGTCCTCTCTTGGAAAAGGAGGTAATTTGCTGAATAACAGTGTTTAGTTACATAGATGTAAGCCTGATAGAGACACAGAGAAAGAGAGAGGAGTGTGTGGTGTATGTATGTGTCTCAAGCAAAGTATGCTGCTAATTCTATATAGTTCTTAAGTGATTATGACTTATTACTAATAAATAATTAGCAATTAATATTATAGTATTACTAATTACTAATTATCACTAATAATTAGTCTTATGTTTGCTTTTCCAAAATTTAAAATTACTAAGACCCCTTAAACTAATGGAGATATTAATTAGAATTTGTACTTTGTTGCTTGAAAACTTTGTAGCTGAGGGTTTTTTAAATGGATGATTCAGAAGCTGCCTCCAGTTATTTGCCATTTTTCTTTTATTAAAGTCTTTATGTTTTGATATGTTAAAATAGATGCTTATCATTTAGAGTGTGGAGGGGATCTTAAGCCTCTTCATTTTCCAACTGAGGAAACTTAAGTCTCTAAAATGCCCTGGGCCTGGGCAGCGGCTGGCCAATAGGGGGAACTGGGGACAGAATGGGATTGAGACTGATCACCTGGCCTCTAGCTCAGTTTCATTCCACAGTAACAAAAGCAGATTGTAGGGTCATTTATCAAATAATACAGCCTTTTTAAGGAACAAGAAAGACTCTCTGAACTTTTATTTTTAACTCAGGAAATATTTATAGGGCAGAGAGTTGTGTGGGTCAGAGGGAGAGAGATGGTTAAAGGGTACAGAAAGGATCAGATAAAGGTATGTATTGTCTCAGCGTACATGTTAGGCAACATCTGTGACAAGATTGAACTAATTAGCAGGGAGAGGGACTCAAGCCCTCAAATTTGGTTTCTATTTTAAAGAGGAAAAAAAAAAAAAAAAAACACATTGTTTGGGGCATGTGTCTTTCCTTACAGTTAGTGGTGATTAGAGAAAGTTGTAGCTTTAAGAATCCTTGGAGATGAACTAGGATTTTCCTCAAGGGAAGCATGCCAGCTGCATCACACTTTTAGCAACTGTCCCCAACCTCCCACCCCTCACAGCCTTGCCCACTGATTCCCAAAGCAAGACCGATGAGGAAAACAACTCAGGCTCCTTCCATTTCTGGACATAACCCACTGACTTTCAGCAGTTTCCACCCTGCCTCCTTCTGTCCCACCCACTCCCCACAGCTAAAGAGATAATTAGATGGGCAATCACTTTACGTGGTAAGGAAATAATTTTGAAAGAAAGATACATTAAAATTGAGGGAAAATAAATGTTTTCATAATGAAGCAATTAGCATAATAGTTAAACTATACTAAACAGCTACAAAGCAACACAAATAGAGTCTACCCTGGCATGCTATTTTCCACAATGGTCCTGAGAATAGAAATGGCAAGTGACCACTTCTGACAAATGAAAGCCATCTGCAAATGGCACAAATGATTTCTTTCAGCACTACTGAAAGGCAAACCCTTGGAGCTAGTCACCTTTTAATCTGTGGATATGCTAGCAAGTGGCAAATGACCATTCTATTGGGAACTGATTCCCAAGTGAAAAATACCACAGTGCTTCTTCTTTAATTAACAGCCTTTTCACATTGCTAGCACATTAAAGCCATCCCGAAGAACACCCGTGCTTATATAATCAATGTCACAGCGTCTCTGCCTAAACGAATAATAAATGTTCAGGCTGTACACTAAGTGAAAACCTGTTCTCCAAGACTTTCACCTTCATAAAGATGGGCTTATAAAAATCAAAAAAGGGAAAAATTGGAATGTGGTCTCATGAGGATAAAAAGGCTAGTGTTAATAATTAACAAGGAGAGCGAAGTGGAGTCAAATTAGCCATAATAGAGCCCAGAGTGACTGGCAAAGTCACCTCTCATTATCAAAAAACTCATTAAGAAATGAAGAGGTGGAAATCCCGCTGGGTTATTCTCACACTTAGGCTGTATCAGAGATTATTTTTCAGATTTCTTTCAAATGAAGAACTGTTAGGTCACTGTATTGTATATTAGGTTAATCTTCAAGCTTTGAAATATGGAGGGCTGACACCTACATGCTATCCCACCTCCAGTGCTTAAATGAGCTGTGCATCTGAAACTCACCGATGGGTGTTTATGGATACCTTTGTGTATACATATACTGGGGACAGTACAGAAAGGCGTAGCTTCCAGATAATGGTGAGGCTGTGCACCAGTAAGAGTGTCATAGACAGAAACTTTGTAATCATGGCACGACCACCAAAATGTGAAAATTTATTTAACGCTAATCAGCACAGTTGATTGAATTCAAAATTGTATATCTGAATTTGTTTTACTGATCAGAATAACAGAAAAGCCAGGAAGCACTAGCCTTTTCTCCTCAATTGAATTCCATAATACAACTCTAGTTTCTTTACTACTTATAGACATTTGATTTAACTTAAATCTGCTTTTTATATTTTCTTAGGGTTTAGTGGCTGAAAGATAATAACCTCTAAAATGCCCCTGTGACTTTCACAGCGCATTTATAGAAACATTTATAACTTCTGAAGACCATAGTCATCTTGAGGGCTGTTGATCATATTGTTCCCATTAATAGGGACAGGTATTACAGGGCATAACCCCAGAGATCAGAAGACAGTGTGTAGATGGAGTGAAATTATTGATTTTCACATTTGGCTTTAAAATTAAATAATCTCATAGAATTTCTGTACTATGAGACTTCTTAGTTTATCTCCACCCTAAACGTGGGTTAAAATTTATATTGACTTTTTCCTAAATTAATCCCGTAACAAATAGGTGCTCAATGCTGACAATTTACAAATCCCAGGAACCCTGAGTAAATTAGAAATGATCTGCCCTTGCAAACCATAAACTCTATAAAAGATACAAACATGTATATACCTCTAGCTATATAGTGCAATGGATTGTGTAAGTCAGTATGAATAGCATCCTATGAAGTTTTTCATCATGGTTTTAAACATGTTATATTTGAATTTATCACCCCCAAAATAAGAAACTCTATACTGTCTACTCTCCCACTCCTTGTCACTTTTTCTCTGTAGACATTCATATGTGCTTATATATGTGTATGAATTTATGCATTTTACACAAGGGTTCTGAAAGAAAAAGAGCTGGATGAGGTTTTAGGATGTTACTCTGCTAGCTAAGGTATACAGTAAATTTTACTAAACTATATAAAGTTACTTAACAAATGTTTCATTAAAAGGAAAATAAAATACCATGTGTTTTCTCTTCTGCTTAAAATTAATGGGATGCTCTTGGTTTCCTTATGAGGTGGATTTTTATTGATATGCAACAAGCAGACATTTATTGAGTGCCTACTTAATGTGCCAGATTCTTGGTTGGGTGCTATTCCTGGATCTCAGGGGGTTTTGTTTGGTTTTGTGTTTCCTTTTTCATACTGCTGTTCTAGCTACTGTTCTCCTGATTTTCTCCTGAAACCCATATTTATATAAATTTCCCATGGTAGGTATCTGTCTTCATTATATGCACTTGCCAATGTGGAAGGGAACTGATTAACTTTCACACTGTACATGCCTTGCTTATAGTCCAATTTATAGTCCTTTGAATAATCATTGTTTATGGCAGAGTCTGTTGATTTTATTGTGGTTGGTTTTATTTGTTCTGTTTTGTTAGTCATGAAGTACTCATTCCCTTTTAAAATACCTAATTCAAACTCTAGGAGGAGAAAGTCATTCTTACTATAATCCACAAATGCTAATTGGAAAGGGGTAGAGTAACTTAAAACTGGGTTGTATGGGTTCAAGAGTCAATAATGTATTTTTTCCCTTAAAACAATGCATGAATTCTTTGGGTTATTCATTTTAACCAGTGATTTTTATATCAGCAATAGTTATTAATTAGATCATAATTGAAAACCTTACTATTAAGAACCCATGACAAGTACTTTTGTAAATCTATGACTTATTGATATGTAAATAATCAACACTGATTTATTAATTATTGGGACTGTCCAAAATAATTGGGCCTATCTGCATCCAAAGTTTAGCTTTTATTTAAGCCTTTTGCTTTCTGTCATTTCTAATTGTATCATAAGGCCTGATGTCATTGATGCTTCATTATTTTCTGACAAGGTAATATTTGTAAACACAGAATCGGGGAGAAAGAAATGGTTATTTTGATCAGCAAAGTAGGTGCTGATCCTCAATCTACATTGTTGGAACTACTTTTGAGGTTCTAGAGCAATCCATTTTACTCCCACACCTCAGGTGTAGTGTCAGAAGTGTTCTTAGATGAGGCCACGCTGGGAATTTGCCTCTTCCAATGCATTGTTGCACTGGGGCCTTATAAAGGCTTAATTTAGACAAGTGACAGCCCCCAATCCTAACCCGTCCTTATTAAACCTGCTGGAGAAGATGGAAGCACTCATTCTGGTGCCTCAGGCTACATATTAAGAGGGGCTTTTTGTCAGTGTCTGGTAGGAGTAGGGTGCAAACTGACATATGGGCAGCCAAGAAAAAGAGCATACATTTACACAGACAAGCACCGAGCAGTGTGTTTCTGTAGCCTTGCCTTTTGAAGCCAAATGGTCTCTTTCCTTTCTTTCCACCACCTGTGTGTATTTTTCATTTTTTTCTCCTTTCTCCTCCCTTCTTCCTTTCTCTCTACATCTCTCTATCTCCTCCTTTCTCTCTCTGATTATCAAAGAAATAATACTGTCACCTTTCTCAAACTTTCGAATGTGGGTTTATGAGTTGATTTAAAAAAAATATATAAAGGAACTGTCAGTTGAAATATGAGCCAACTTTTAACCAGAATTCAAGATTAGTTGTAATTCATAAGAAATATAGGTAATCTCCATTTTCTCCAAATTCTACAGAAAAAAAAAAATCATTGCCATTGAGACTGCATGAATGACCAGAGAAAACCTTTCTTTTGCCACATTTATTAAAATAAGAGACATAAAATAAGCAATTTTTGTATCCAATAGAATTTTTAACCCTCTGATTATTCAGTATAAAATATTTTATATAAAATATGAGGGGCTAAACAGGTCTCAGTAGGTTCTATAGCTGCCATTTAATACAGTCTTCTGAGTTAGAGTTTTCTTAGTGTTGTGTTCCCGTAGTCATTCACCCAACAATCATTTAAACACTTGCTGTGAGCCAGCAGCTTGGCTAGATTCTGAGAATACAGACAGGATCCCTGCCTCAAGGCCCTTGTATCCTCTAGGAGGAGAGACAGATGTCAACAAATGCAGAGGCCACTTCAGTAACAAGGACCACAGTGGAAACCTGTGCAGGGTAGGAAATTAACAAAGGAAATCAGTAACTGGGCCGGGGGATGACAGATTGAAGCATTTCTGAGAGGATTTAAGGATTTGAACTGAGTCATGAAAATCATTATTACTGTACCACAGGAAGTAGGGGACTCAGGCAACAGAAATGAGTGAGTGAGGTAATCTTAAGATAGATCTTGGAGGGCTTTCCAACCATGCCAAAGCTCTTGAAGCCTGTTATGGCTGTCCACTGAAAGGTGATATTCTTTATAAGTGGCATTAGCAGTTTTATAATTTATCAAACCCCTGTGCTTGAGATTTTGAGAAGATGAATTGGTAGAGGAAAATGTCAAAGCCCAAATTTCAGTTAGAACATCATTGCATGAGTCAAGACAGGAGACAGGAAGACCAGAGTACTGCAGTAGTAGTGGTGATGAAGAGAGAGAGAGAGGACATGGTCAGACACAAAGACCACAAGATGCTCAGACCTTGATTGCTGATTGAATATAGGACACAAGGGAAAGGCTGGTGGTCCCAACCTCCATGTTCTTCTGTAGTGCTCAGGTAGAAAATATGTATTTTTACTCTGAGGATGGGAACACAAGAAGAGAAGTTAATTTCTTTTGTAAGACAATGAATCCAGACTGTATCAAATATATCCAAAAACAAGTGTTCTTGCTAGAAATACATTTGAGTAAACTCCTGCTTAATCTTAGAACCATTTTAACATTTAAAAACAGGGAGTGTAATTCTTTTTATACACTTATTTATTATAAGAAAAAAAAAATAACTTCACTGCCAATATACCTAAATTCTTAAAAGTTTAATATAGTAGCTTTTGAATTAATGAGAAACAATGTTCATTTATCAGGATAATAATTTGTTATGTAAACCTGGGCTTTGATCTTGGTATAGTTAAAAATAATGACAATACCTATCAAGATGGAAAGCCAAAGATTCCTTATATTTTTTAATAATGGTAAGTCAGGGCTCAGGCATATATTCTTGCTGTATGGCAACATAAAACTTTCCAGCTTTTAGTAAAGATTGTATTATCAGCACATGAATATTTCCACATTGTTAACTTATTTTTTTCAGTCATTGAATGTAATGGTTTTCTCAACTTTTTTATATCGTAACTGTTTTCTTTCAGAATTCTAATCCTGAATATCTTTAAATGCATCTAAGAAATAGTATCATGTGTTAGTCATTTTCAAGATTTTTTATTACCTATAATAATTTACTACATTTATAGGTCTCGAAAAATATCTTAAGGTATCTTGATGGGCTGATGTTAGGTCAGAGGATCAGTACATGTAAGGATGATTAGACAGGCAAATAAATAGTTTATGGTAACCTAAATAAAAGAATTGTTATAATCTGTAGAGTTTATCATGGGACTTTCATATCAAATCCTGGTTTTACTGATCAGTGACTAAATAACCTTAAGCCGTTATCCTAAACTCTCCATGCCTCAGTTTCTTATTGATAATTTTTTTAAAAAAAGTAGTAGTTCTTCCCTCATAGAGTTTTTGTGATGATTAAATGAGAGAGTTCAGAGTCCATCTCAGCACTGTTCTTGGTAGTCCAAAAATGCTAAGAAAGAGGAGAATGGATAAAAGTCATTAAGTAAAGATTGAATAAATCAGATTTCCATCTATTTTTAAATTTGCCTAACACAAATGATCCAAATATTTTGAGGTGAGAATTTTCATCCTTACTGTTTAGCATCCTCATTTAGGTGGTATTTGGTAAAAGTAACTGAATTACATGATATAAAGTACTTTTCTACCTCTATGAATCTCCAGGAATAAAGCTTCTTTCAGTGTGCTAATAGAAACATCATTAAAAAAGCATTAGTCTTCTAAATAAGACATTTATCATTAAATATGATTATTCCACTTTAATGGGAAATCTATTAGCATCTAGATAAACCAGAAGAGGTGTTTTACCCAGAAAAAATAAGACTAAAAAATAAAAGAAAAAATTTGTGTTGCATGTCCTCTGGATTTAGAATTATTTCCAATATTGCTTTCACTTGTCTGTAGTTGTCCAGCCTCTGACAAACTTCAGAATCATGTAAATATATTGCAGACATTTTCATATATATGCCATGGTGGTAAATGTCATGTACTTTGCCCAAGTTTTACAGCACTAAGCTTTTAGTATAGTTTTGCCCTAAAAAAGATACTGTGGGAAGCTTACATAGTTTTGAATATAAGACAAGACTATTGGGGTTGCTAGTAATTAAATTTAGTGACTATCAGCATGTGTAGCTGCTCAAATCCCTGAAAGTAAAAAGGCTGCTGAGAAATGTTTTCCACTCTTCCATCTCTATCACCCATTCAGAGCCACCTTTATCTTGTCTGTTGCAGTAAAGAACTGAAGCTTCTCTGCCCTAGTCTTGGGCATATGACTTCATTTTCCACATAGCAGCCAGAGGGGTCATATCATGCCACTCCTCTACTTAATAATAAAAACTATAAATCTTTCCAATCCACCCTATAAAACCCAACTCCTCACCAAGTCCTAGGATCTAAACACTTCCATGAACACTCTTACCCCTCCCTTACTCCACTCATCCCTCTAGAAGTACACTGGCTTATTCCTTGATAAAGTTTTGTGCTGACTGTTTCCTCTACCTGGAAATCCCCCTTACAAATTCTCCATGGGAAACTCTTCTGTTATTTAAATTCAGTTAAAAATGTCCTCTCTTCAGTAATATCTTTCCTGACCATGGGGTAGATTTTTTTAATGTGCACATTTCACTTTGAGAAATATTTGCCATCTCTAGCACTACTGACCAAAAAATGGCAAATTCTTTATTGATTATTACTTAACATTACTCAGTATTTTCCTACAGAACCCCCATTCTTTCTAGGTGCAACTTAGGCTCATACCGGCCTATGTTTCAATTAAATTGTATCCTGAACATAGAATGAATCCATCTCCTGAAAGAGGTGGGTACACTTGCTCCAGTGTTCTTCTCCCAGCCGCACAAATCCTAAAACTTCTCCAGTTGCTTTAGGTGGAAAATTCCAAACTGCATTTCATTAAAGGCTAATGAAAAATTGAAAACAATGTATCTGATGTGCTGCTTTGTAATACAGATCTGGAGGGAAAGGGGAGGTACTGGGAAAGGAAATTGACCAAATTATTTGGTCAATTTGTTATGTTGTGTACATGTGTAAATATGTAGCAATGAACCTCTGCATTGTGTATAATCATAATGCACCCCAAAATAAACAAGCAAATGAATGAATAAATACTGGTATGCTGGAACTGGGCATGTGCTCAGAAATAAAACTCCTGCCTAGCATGGGAGAGGACCTGAGTTCAGTGCTTACACTGTCAAAAGTTAATTTAAAAAAAAAAAAAATAGATGTGCAAAAGTAGACAAACAAAAAAGAAAATCCACAAATAATTAAAAAGTTCATAGATCAGAATAGATACTCCAAGGCCATAGTCACCTTCCTAGTGAATGAGCAAGTGTAGTTCTTAGAAGTAATGAAATCTGCTTCTTAGAATCGGACAGGTTTGGCACTTCTGTGATATGCAGCCTAGCACAGGGATTCTCTCTGCTTAATTGCTGCACTTACATGTGTCAGGACCTTCTGGGGAGCCAGCAGCTCCCTGGAATATCTAGTAAGTGGTCATGTGTCTACGTGTTAAAACTCTTAGAAAGTACAATTGTAACATCTGCCAGGGACATTTTTATAGAAGTATAATCTATTTTATTTTGACAGTCATATATGAAAGGCTAAGAATACTTTTGGGTCAATTTCCATGATATGATATTCAATAGTGAGAGAAAAATTATCATCTCTATTGTATCAGTTCTCCTGGATCAGAGATTCTTTCAGAAAAAGTTGTTTCACCCCTACTTCCCAAGTGGCTAATATTCTTCCTCTGACACACACTGTTTCTGTTTGGCTATTTCAGCACTTTTATGTAATGGAAAGTTTCACAAACACTTGCAAGAGATCTTTGTGCCCTTGGTTGTCCGCTACGTGGATCTCATGGAGTCTTCCATCGCCCAGTCCATTCACAGAGGTTTTGAGCAAGAGACATGGCAGCCTGTCAAGTAGGTATCTTACCTAGTGTCCACAGAGCATCTGCCTCTCAAGCCTGACCTTATGACTTTACACATGGCCGTCTGTAGTTATTGCTTATGGTGGTCCCTTCCCACGTTGTTTGTTTCTTTACAGGAATATCGCCAACAGTCTTCCCAATGTAGCTCTTCCAAAAGTTCCAAGTCTGCCTCTTAATCTTCCACAGATTCCTAGCCTTTCTACTTCTTCATGGATGGCTTCTTTATATGAGTCCACGTGTGTATCCCTCACTTATTTCCTGGTGGTGTGTTAGCTACTGCATGGCCTGGGCTGTGTTTGTGCAGATGTGTTTAGATTGCATGGCATTTATCATCGTTGGTTGAAAAATACTGTTTTTGGTTATATTTGTTTGAGTCTTTCAAGCTATTAAGCTAAGCTGAGCTTATCGATGATAAATGATGCAAGTTGAAAAACCACACTGATTTGATGTAATTCACATGTGATCTACAGAACAGGAGTCATTTTGTGACCCATGTTGTCAACTCTTTCCTAAGTGATATAACCACAGTTCTCCTTGCATAGTGTGATAAACATATTTTAAGTGTTCTTAGGTTTAGCTTTCTTACTGCCCACATGATATAATTTATCTTATGCATGTAGAAAGCCATTATAAAATGTTTTCAGGAATATAATCTTTTCTGTTTATTTTTGCCTGAATGTTAAAAGAAATAGTATTGCACCTTGCAGTGAAGTCCTTTCTTTCCCAGCAGCAGGAAGTTCTATTTTTGTTTCTTTCATGCATCAGTTGGCACATGTTGTTATTTTAAAATAATCTTTATACATTAAATAAATATTTATTAACTGCACATAGTGATGAGCCTGCCCATTGCAATTCAGTAAGTAAGAGTCATTAAAGTGAAGTTATTGGCTTTGAAATTGATCAGGTCTGAATTTAGATCTTAGCTTATTAATCATAAATCTTTCTTAGCCTCACTTTCCTCAGCTCTAAAATGATTATGGCACCTAATTTAAAGATATTTTTGTAGATATTGGAAAAAACTATAGGAAACTTCCTACATGTCCTAGGCTTTTAATAAATAATGACTATGATTGGTACATCCTAAGGACATAATAAATGATTATTACTACTGCTACATACTATTATTATTATTATAACTATCACTAGTCCTTCTCATTTTAAGTTATAACTGTAAAGGTTTAAAAACTATGAGCCTCACAACAAGCAAATGAACTAAGTAACTACTTCACAAATGTAAAATCTCAAGTAGGCAGTAACATCCTTTGCCCAAGATATCACATGAAGTCACAAAGAATAAATATTAGAAGGAGAAAAATAATTTCCATTTATTGAGAACTTACTCTGTTCTTGGTACAGTGACACATACTTTATCTACAATTCTGTAAGGTAAGTGCCATTATCTCCATCTTATAGTTAAGGAACTCCAGCCACAAAGATGTTAAGAAAGAAAACTTTCCCAGTGTCTCCCAGAAAGTAAATGAAAGGCAAAATTTGAAGTCAGCTTGCTTGATTACAAATCCCTTATTCCTATTTAATTTTTTTTCTGCTTCCAGAGAACAGACTGTTTAAAAACTTACTAGCTTTCTCTCTACCCCATCAACAACTGTCAACTCTATACCCAGACTAGTGAACATACAGACAAGAAAACAGAGGGAAAGACCAAGAAAGAGAACAGCTTGCAAAACAGTTTGGCAATATCTCTCCAAGTTAAACATCACCACTGGACTTATATTGCCAGGATATTATGTTACATGTGAATCTTTCTCTTACAGGCAAATGCTTTGGGCCATTGTAGTATGTAGAGCCGTGTGTGTGCGTGTGTGTACTCAGGAATTAACTACAAAGTGTAATGAACCTTTCTAAGTGTATGGGTTTTGGTACTTCTTTACACTGTTATGTAATTTAATTCTTCTTCCTCATTCTTCATTAATTTCACATCCTTGATTTTAACCAAGAACACAATTATGGGTACCGTTCTATATAATTTAGGTTTTGGTTATTGCCAATTTTTTTTAGCTTTGAGATTTATGTGAACCACAAATCCCTTATTATTGATGACCCCTTTTTTCTTAAATGCTGAGAATCTCAGGAGAGGAATTATGACAAATTGAGGCTTTATAAAATAAAGTACTTATTCTCTCCCTGTTCTAGGCAAATTTAAAAAATACGTTCTACAAGTCAAACACTATTATTTTAGCCTACCAAGATTGTCGACATTAGGTTCTTTGTCACAATGTCCAGAATTCTCATAATGTTATGATGTAGTTGCAATTGGATTTTTGTTGTTTTATTTTAAAGAATTATATAAGAAAAAACATTTCCATTTCATGTGAAAAATTAAAAATACAACTCCCGATTTAGTGGGAAGTATACACACACACACACACACACACACACACACACACACACACGCATACACACATACACATATATCAATCCCCAGGCTGGAGTTGTAGCTCAGTGGTTGAGCTAGCCTAACATGCAAGGCCCAGGGTTCAATTTCCAACACCACAAAAATAAATAAATAAATAATAGTAACTATGGGTTTGAAGATACAGACCTACCTACTAGCAAATGACTCATGCTAAGGGGCTCCTTTAAAGAAAAAAAATTGATGTTCTTCCACATCTTTTTATATATAAAATCTTTATTCTTGGTGTTTTAGCTTTAGATGAATACAGGAAGGTAAATTTCCTGTAGGTATATTGAGGAGACCTCTCGGAGTCCATTATTCACATTTGAATTCTTTAATCAGTTAATAATACCTTTAGGAATAGGTCACTTGATTAGAAATAATTTAAAATGGAAAAGCTCTGAATAAATTGCAGGTTACAGGTACCCACTCCAGAGAAAGCCTATTTATATTTTTTTCATCTATCTATTTAATTGTAACAAACACTTGTTATCTTAATTACATTCCCAATTAAGTACATTGTCTAAAATCTTGCCATAGCATAAACAGAAGGAAAATATTCATATTCTCTGTAAAGATTTAATTGTCATGTATTTCGAGGAAATTTTTAAGTAGCAGTCTGCTTTTCCTGTTCAGAATTTTGCTTTGATGATGATTTGTGTTGTCAAAGAATATACATATTTCAAGTTTCATTTCTCCAAAGTAAAAAATTGTAAGAAGCAGATTCAGTTCTTTACCGATTATATCCAATAAAACATAGTTCCTCTAATCTAACAAACTATACTCTATAGATAGATATAAAGGGGATTTTTGCCTGGCCACTTTTTTCTCTTATTTTTATTGTACATATGCTAAAAGGAGAAGTAAAATGTCGTGTCTTTTCAAACATTTTTCACACCAGCATCATCATGGTATTATCTGGTTTATTTAATGGTCCATTTGGTCCATGTTGAGGTGAGGAGACTTTAGGTGAGTAGTTCTATAGGTTCTGTGCACTGTTTTGCTGTGATTAGTCCCTTGAGAACTTAACTCTGAGGATAGCTTGGCTAGACCAGGAGATCACAGAAATTACCGTCAGAATGGGAGGGGCAAAGCTAGGGAGCCAAGACATGGCCAGGGTGTAGGGCAGAAACAAAGCTTTTAATTAGCCAGAGCAAGAGGTGATTTCTCTAAACTCGCTAATTAAGATATGTTTAGCTAAATAATGTGGTTATTTAAAATAGCTTTGTTGTTTATAAAAGTTTTCCACTGTACTCTTATAATAAATGAATTTATTTCTTCTGTTTTCTTTTGCAAAGTAAAAAGTATAAATTTTAGCTTAGTATCTGTGAAGCAATGGTTAGAAAGCTAAGGACAAATGAATCCGACAGCAGCTTTTTGTTTTCTCTTGCTTTGTTCTATTTTACAGTTAAGTTTCATTATGTTTTAATGTAGGAATATTTTACTTCCAAAACATGTCTCCCTATTAACTTATATACTTACATAATGGAAAGTGCCAGCATTATTGTTTGCCCAAATATTTTATGAACTCCTCTACAAATTACTTTCATGCATGGTGTGAAAATACAGTCCCTTAGAGTAATTTTACCATAGTAGTGAATGTATAGTAGATCTTGGCTCCACAGTTGGACATAGGGACTTGAAATGCATGATTTTGCTCTGAATTCAGAGCACCCCAAATGTCTTTTCTCTGTTAAGCCACCCTAACTAAGGTGGATTCTAATTATGAGCAAGAATAGCCACAAAGCACTTCAAAATGAGAATAAACGTTTGCTTCCTTACCTGACCTGTCATTTTATTTCCAATACCTGTTTTGTTTTTACCTGTAATGGAGAGATGTCTAAGTTTTGTGCTGCACATCTGTAGACAGAAACCATTATAAGAGAGGCACATGTATAGAAATAAAAGGATAAAGCCAAAGTTGCTGTCATATGAATTTCCTTGCATAAAATATATTCTTTAGAATTTCTAAGAGATAATATTTGTGTATTTATCCTACAGATTGGTAAAGAACCTTAAAAATGTTGTTCTTATATACATAATTGATTTCTTTTCCCTAACGATCCTTTTATCCTTTTTTATGAACTCTTATTACTGTATTTATTTCTATTTTGTTCTCCTTGCCTTATTGAAAATTAGAAAGGAAGAATTACAAAGACTGGACAAGGAAACATTGGGTCATTAGAGACTTTATGTGGTACTTTTTTGCTAATAGCAATAGATACAGAGTGGAAAACAATGTATTGGTGGTTCACATAGTTAATTGTTGGAAGTTCATGATGTTCTTCATTTCTCCTTTTTCTTCTAGCAATGGCTCAGCAACATCAGAAGACCTTTTTTGGAAACTTGATGCACTGCAAATGTTTGTCTTTGATCTACACTGGCCAGAACAAGAATTTGCCCACCATTTAGAGCAAAGACTTAAACTAATGGCCAGTGATATGATAGAGGCCTGTGTTAAAAGGTAGACATGTATTTTCAAGTTGCTGCTTAATATGCCAACACCCATAATACAAATTTTCACCAAGTACCTGTTAAATAACTATCATAGGAAAGAATTCAACATATCCTGCTATTCCAAAATTTAATGGATCTTAGGTTCCCTGACCTAAATTCTGGGAACCCATGTAATTGATTAAATCGACCTGACACTTTTTTTTCAGGTCTCCCATCCATTCCCCTAATGGGTAGCATCCATACCACATTAATCATTTCTGTTGTACTTATCATCTCTCTGGGAATACTGTACTTTAAATTCCCAAGGTAACATCTTGTGAGACATACGGAAAAGCTCTGTTAAGTTCTTTATGCATTATGTACTGTATCTGTGTACTGTGAAATGGCATGGCAAATTCAGAGTAGGGTCAGCACCGTCATTTTTTTATTGGATTGCTCCCTGTTTTCTGGTATTCTTTGTCCATACCAGATGAGTTTCACATATCTGCTTACATTCTTTAGCACTTAGCCAGAAATAAGTCATTAGACTTTGGATTCTTCCAAATCTGCTTTCATTTTATTTTTTTTTTAAAGAAGTTCTTACAAAATCAGCATTGCATCCTAATTGAATGAGCATTATTTTTTTTTCCACTGCCCTTGTCTAAGATATGTTCAAAAACACTAGAGCAGCATTTCGGAATAACAGTCAAACACTGGTTGGAGCAATTGAATATTCCTGAATTCATTAAACCAAGAAAAATCTTGTCTTTAGAATTATGTTCAATGCCCCCATAAGGAAATATTATGGGTTAAATTATTTAATATTTTTAAATCTTCTGTGATTCTGTTGTCTCAAATCTGTGGATAGTCTTTACCTACTTTAGCAAAATCTAAATTTCCTATAATAGTTTCCTCTCAAAACCTACCTGCAATTTCAGGTGTTTAAAAGAGAATTTAAGTGACATAAATGGAATTACATGTTTTCTGTTGTACATTTTACAATCTTCTAGACTTGCAACTTTGTTTTTTTTTTTTTTTTTTTTTTTTTAATTTGGTGAGCCCTCACATAGAGGGTTTGTTATACTTCAATGCAGAGAAGTAAGTGATTTTTTTAGTTGGAAATTAATTCAGGCAGTTAAGTGAGACATATGAGATTTTTCCATTAAGTGGAATGCATTAAATGTAACAAAAAGCTTCTTTTGAGTAGTAGTATTGACTCCATAAAGCTGACAGCCAAAATACCACTTGGTGAAGCACATTTATAAAGATTGTTCTTACATGTAACATCGAAGTCTGACCTTTCCATTTGAGACACTGAAAAGCACATCCCACCCCCAACCCCCAAGCTCTACCACACTGCTCTCTCCTTATTTGCATGTTCTAAATTAGCATCTTATAGTGTTGATTTCACTTTAACAAAATAGGCGGAACATATGTCAGCATTTCTTACTCTGAATTCATGTTTTAATAACTAGAACAAGAACTGCATTTGAACTCAAGCTGCAAAAGGCAAGCAAAACAACTGACTTGCGCATTCCAGCCTCTGTGTGCACAATGTTTAATGTATTAGTCGATGCCAAAAAACAAAGCACCAAACTCTGTGCCCTGGATGGAGGACAAGAGGTAAGCAGAGTATGTGGTTCATGTGGGAGTGCAGCATAGGGAGTCCTGGCAGGAGGGTCCTTGGCTCATGTCACCTCCTCCTGCTTTATATAAATGTGGCCTAAAATTTTACAAGCGGCAGTTGGATTTCAGCTATGCATTCTAGGCATTGTATATTTACATAAACTTGCTTTTTACAAGCAAATGAGAGAGTAAAAAGCTACCTGCTTTGTTTAAACAAATGTAGAAGTATCCAGAGTTTGCATCCATCCAAACAAGCCACAAAAAATAGCATATGAAACATTTTATTTACACAAGTTTCCATTTATTAAAGATCAATAGAAATCCATTTAAAACCTAGGCCTAGTTCTTATCCACATACATTCTATTTATTTTAGTGTGATTTATATTTTGTTTGGTTTTTAATTTAGAAATACTATTTCATCTTACCCCATGATTAATTTTGGTTCAGAGTGGTGATTGGGTTAAAATGGATTTATTTTTCTTATATTATCTGTTTAAGGTTTAAGTTGACATTTTGTTGCTTTTTTCCATTATAATTACTTTTTCATCATTTCTTTATTCTTCCCTTATGTTCTCTTTCATCATCATTTTTTTTTCACCCATGGCATGATCCAGGTTGGTTGTCAATGGGTAAGTCTCTTTTTTTTTTTAAGAAAATAACATTCATTTTCATTTGAATTATTATTTTTAGAATTGTAAATTTTTATTTTAGTATTTTTAAATTAAAATAATATAATTAATTTTGTTTTCAGGGTTTTACTTCTATGTATGTGTATACAATGTTAACAACTACTGTAACCTAGAAATAACCCAAAGACACATTAAAATGCATGTAAACACATAACACCTTAAGTAATAACAGGGAATATGTTTCTTGCCTATTAGGCTGCAGAATCTTACCCTTAGATTTTTAAAGATAAATTATTTAAAGCAAAATTAACTTGCCTTCCCTTCAATGAAAATCTAAATAAATTTAGATGCAGAGTGACTTTTCACATTTTCATGCATGAATCTACAGTATATATTTTCATAGATACCAAAAGAATTTACAGTTTGCAACTTTAGATGACATTTAGCATGTATCAGGAGAACCCCTAAGTACTTGTATCTTTCTGAAGATACAACCAAGGTCATTTCATACAGATGAACCCAATTGTGTGCTTCAGGTTCCCAGTACGTAATCAACAGAGGTCGTGTGAGAGACTTTCACCCTTATCCATGAAAGGTCATCCCCAGGTATCACCCAGAACCTCTGAAGTGCATGGTTTCAAAACCTTCATGTAAACAGAACTGACTAGGTTACATGCTTTATTTTGTTGTTAGTCAAGATGTTTTAATGTTCTATGAACAGGTTAAATCTTATAAGCCTTACACTTGACACCTGGGTATCAAAGGCAGGGCCACCCTTACTAAACTGACAATTTTCATCCAAGCACAAGGAGTTAGCTAATTGTGAAAGTAGATAAGAAAGCACATGATTTGTAAGTTTCATACTTACCAACTCCAATATTGGCTTTAGCTATTTGCCTGTAGTTTATATTTGTGTGTACATATTCATATTTCATATTTCATTCATTCAGGATGAAAACGAATTTCTAATACCATTGTGTACAGCCTTACAAACATAAGTGACTGGCACATAAATGTTTAGAATGTTCAGTAATTATCATTTTCTGATCACTTACAAATGATTTGTTATCTCTAATTACCTGAACGAGTAGGCAGCTGGCTTGGATACCCAGGGCTCTATTCACCCGTCATGTTTCTCAATACCTAGATGTGAGCCTTTGTCTACCTGAGCATATTGTCTTAAGTCTCTTCATAAGCCCATTCTTCTCCCATCCTGATTATGGAATCATCCTGCTTCTTCCCATGAACACTGGGTTTATCCATTGGTTTTTATTTCAACACACACACTGCAGTACCTGGCATACAATAGGCACTTAGGAAATATTTATGGAGTGTAAGAACAGAATGACTTATTGTCACTACTTTGAAAATCCGCTCCTGTAAGAAACAACTCACTCTTGAACTTAAAAAGAAAAAAGACACACACATAAAAATGTCAAACACTGTTCCCTGGACAAGTGATTCTTTACATTAATAGGTGGGTGGTTTTAAGGAGTAGTCTACTGTTCATTATGTCTGCACCTGTACCTTCTCACCAGAGACAATTAATTCCCCACAACTTTCACACAATTAATATAGTTTGAAATGTGCAGTGTAAAACCATTAGCAACCCTGAAAAGTGGTAAATAAGAATTTCAGTGCAAGAAAAAAAAAAAGAGGATTATATAATTTGCTTTTTCTCTCCTCTAAACATCCCCACCTAATTGTATAGGCTTTCCCTCTCTGCATATGCTAAGTTTTGAAATCGTGGCACTAGATTCTTAACCAATTCAGGACCATGTTAAAACAAATGCAATATAGGTAAACCTAGCAGTCATCGTTTCTAAATTACAAAGAAATTACCTCTCTGAAATATCTAGTAAATTTGTTCTATTGCCATTGCTGAGTTAAAAGCCTTCCCTTAACCTTACCACAATGCAGCCCCTGCTCTGCTCCTAAATTACAACTCTGTTTTCTTACATGCCACATGAGGATGCAAACATGCTCTGCTAGACTCAGAACAGGGTTTAATGGAGTGATTAGTGAGTGAATGATCTGCTCATGTGACAGCTGTGTGTAATGAGTCAGCAATCTCAGGCCAATCCCTCAGGGACAGATGTTGAGATCACAAACCACCACCGTGTTTAGAGTCCTTGTTACCATTGCTGCAGAGAAGCAGATGACTGCATGGGCTGCAGGCATTCACCTGCTCTCTGAGCCACTTCATCCATTTGGTTCAATTGACTGAGGATAAGGAAGAGAACACAGCAGGGGAACAGTGGCCTCGGCTTCTGCAGTTTTTGTTCTAAAGTAAAATACTTTCATTTCTAGAACCAACAATTCAATGCTTTCCACTTGATTCCCAAGAGTAGAACCAAAATCTTTTTTTTTTTTTTTTTTTTAAGAAAGCGGGGTTCCACTGGCATTTATTAGTCCTCATTTCTTGTGTGTTTGCATGACAATAGACAGGTGAAACAATGACATTCACCTGAGTATGGGGATGGGCAGCATTCCAGATACATGTGGACTTCATTAAGCAAAGATTCCTTCTTGGTTATTTTAATGTAAATTCAGAATCATTTGCTAAAGAAGCAGAGTTTTAACAGTTCACTTTTGAAGGTAGATGTGGAGACAATTACTTTAAGAATGAGCTGGAGTCTACCAAAGCTATGGTAGATAGGATTGGCAATCCAATTTGGAATATTCGATAAGAATTTTATAGGTTTTTATTGCTGGGGCAAAACTTGCCAAATTTTTATTGATCAATACTATGTGTTCATCAAAATGGAAAAAAAAATCTGGTCAGTTTTAGCTTAGGCAATGTAAACATCTTTGCAGATAAAGTTTGGTTTTGGTTATTTGTGATCTCTTTTGAGGTGTTTGTCTTTGCAAGTTATCCAGCTCTCCTGGTGAACAACTTTCTAACTTACTGTTTTTTAACTATATGTAACATATATCTTGTTATCTTTGCAGAATATACAAATATACAATAGTTCTTCTCAGGCCCTGCCCTGACCCATGCCCCCTGGACACCTCTATACAAACAGTGTATTCTGGAAGTTCCCTACAGATTTAATATTAGTGAAATCAGATCTATTTAGAAAAATTTATAGTAGCAGAACCCCATATTATAAAAATCTATTAAACTTCTTTCTATTGGGGTTTGCCCCTTGGGAAATACATTTAAGATCTGTATTTCGTTGTCTTTCCTTTTTCCTTTCGTATTTGTTTTTGTTCATTTGTTCTTATTCTTCCCTTGTACCCTCCTCCTCCTCCCTCCCCTCCCTTTCTGTTTATGGCTAGATCAGATATTCAGGAAAGCAACAATCTAAGAATGTGTATTATTAGAGAATTTCTTGGTCCCTAGGGTCGATTGGATTTCCCTGCTTTTCAATAGAATGGGTATAAATTTAGTGGTTTTAAGAATTGCCAGAATTAATCCAACCTAAAATTTAACATGTAGAAGCATTATTTTTTTTATCAATAGCTTGATATTTTATTACTTTTGAGTTAAAAAATATGACAACTGGAGCTGAACATTGAGGCCAAGCATATTTAAGAACCTGTTTGGAGATCTGGGTGTCTCAATCCCTCTATTTGGGGGCACTTTGCATATCAGAGGGAAATGGGGAGCTTGAAGACCGTCTTCTGTATCCCTTTCCTGTTTTACCTACCCCCAAAAGAAGTCTGGGCTAGTATTTCATTTCCTCTTGGTACATAGACAAACCAGATCTGGAGCCAGAAAAATAAAGGAGCCTGGCAGAGCTTATTTGCATAAGCTCCTTGCCACCCAGTCAGCTGTACAGATTTCAGCTGGAGCTGGGGGCCCTTTATGCAAGTGTGTCTGTGGGGGGCTTACCCTACCAATCAGTCTAGACACTGGAGTTGTTCAGCTAGCGTCAGATGTGTTCATGTGTTGGCCTGCCCGACTCAGAATATTATGGATAACTGAGGCCAGAGCAGAACTTAACTTCCAGTCATCTTGCTCAGGCTTTTTCTTCTACCTTTTTCTTTATACTCTCTGCTTTTCCCAAATTCAAGCTATTCCAAAAGCAAAAGTGTCAGCACTACTGCAACAGAAATTCTCCTGTTTCTTTCATTTGTCCTCTGGGGAGCATGAACATGAGCTCCAGGAAGGCTTTGGGACAGCCAGACAGGTATCACTGGTACAATGATGGAAAAGTTCCATGTCCAAATATGTAGCTGACTTCAGACCACTGTCATTATATATGCACACTCACACTCAGGAAAAGGAGACAATTCAATAGCTCCAAAATTATGCTTCCTTCTTTATTATTTATGCAGGTGGATGATGACCACTTAGAACTGCCAGAGCCCTTGAGGGAGCAAGGATCAGTCCTGACTATTCCAAAGCAGTCCTAAGTTGATGTTTTGTTCTGTGTGGAAACTTTGAGACATGTTTTCAGAAGAAAAAAAAAAAAAAAAATAGCTTTCAAAAACTTACATCTTAGGAAACCATTCAACCAGCAGCTGTTAAGTTGGTCTAATGTTTATACTGACCTGAGTACTTTTACTCCATGCATTATGTTGGCTGTTCCAAGAAGCCTTGAACCATCAAGATAGGGTTAGTCTTTACAAGTCACATTTTCTGTGAAGTGGCTATTGGGGACAATCTGCTGTCAGATAATGCTCCTAAAAGAAGAATTACTGTTTAAATGGATGTGCCTTCGCATGCCTGCCCTGGAAGCCCAAGCTCCTGCTAATTTAAGAATGGAGCCCACTACTATTCTCTAAAGAAAGAAAGAAAGAAAAAAGTCTTTCAGGTTTATTTTAAATACATCTTTTTTTGTATTTATTCCAAGGTGTCTTTTTCATGAGGTAGCCGCGATAAAACTATGGGGAGTGAGTGCCGTCTCATTCCACCTTTTAGGGCCGATTAATTTGTTACCATCTATTCACCTTTGTTGATGAAATTTTAATTTTGCCCTTGCTTGAGCATATTGTAAGAATTGTATAAACTGCTGCTCCCCGGGCTGACAAAAAGGTCCTTTTAGTGAGAACAATTGGGAGCTCATTTTATTTCTAGAGCACATTTAAAATAACTTATGAATGAGAGTTGTCAGACATGAAATGCTGTATTAATTAAATCTTTTTCTAGTCTTTTTGCTTCTCCAGCTAAACCAACTCTTTAGAAAAATACATGGCCACCTTAATTACAGAGGAGGAGACAAAAAGTATCCTCCACATTCCTCTGCCTGAATAAGAATAAGAACTCAATTCATCTAAATAATAACCCCATTAGCTGCTTAACTCAACAGTGCACATGGGAAAATTTTCAGACCACAACGTAAAAATGTGTTGATTGGGTAGATCGTTTTCAAGGTTTTGTTCTTTTAACGTACAAAATGACCATTTTAAGTAAGTCTGATATGTCATAACTAGTAGCTTTAGCGCACTTATGACAGAAGTTTTGTGTCCATATCAACTAATGCATCTTTTTGTCTTTCAATGTCTAGCAACAGTACCATTCAAAAATAGATGATTTGATTGACAACACTGTAAAAGAAATCATTTCACTGCTAGTTTCAAAGGTAATGTATTATTTCTTCACTTTTTTAAATCAAATTTAAAAATAATCTTCAACTGATAATTTCAGAAATATCTGATATTTCTAAATATCTAATTAATTGGGAAACTGTCATTTAAAAATTATATTCAAGAGAAATTGAAATTTTAAGAAAAGTTTGTAAACAATGCACAAGGCCCTGGGTTCAATCCCCAGCACAAAGAAAGAGTGCACTCGAGGGAGAGGAGAGAAAAGTCATGAACCAAAAGAGATTATGAGCACTTCATCAAGAACTTTTGATATTTTTGTTCTTAATGAACCTTGAATTTTTGGCAAAATGTTATCCTTTTAAAAGTAACTTTTTTTTCAGTAATACCTTATTTTGCCACATTCATGCTCTTACCATTTGTTTTAATTCCAGAACAGATTTAAATAGTCCTCCGGCCTCCTAGTTGGCCCATTTGTTGTGAGCCTAACCTGGGTCCCCAGGTCTGATCTTAGAGAGAAATAGGCAAAACTGGCAGGATGCTGTCTGGTTCTCCACTCCAAGAATTTCCTGTTTGGTACTTGAAAAGTCTTTGACAAAATCTGTGTTCTTTAATTATATAAAGAGAGCTGAAGCATAAATGGGTATGCCAGGTAGTAGGTAAAGGAATTCAAATCCCACTAAGATGTCACGGACTGCCACAGTGTCTTTTGAGATGGAGGGAAGGAATAAAAGAAGTGAGGAAGAACCTGAGAGCTCCAGGAGCTTAAAGAGGTGAGGAGTTATTGGTTAATGGGTGCAAGTTCACAGCCAGATAAAAGGAATAACTTCTAGTGTTCTGTTACACAGAGGGAGATTATTGCCATCAATATTGTATAATTCAAAATAACCAGAAGACGGGATTTGTAATGTTCTCTCCACAAAGAAATGATAAATGTTTGAGAGGACAGATAAGTATCCTGAGTCAATCAATACACAATATATAAATATACCAAAACAAATTAGAGCTGAAAGAGGAGAGCATTACAATAGATACCATTGAAATTCAAAGATCATTAGGGAATTTTCTAGAAGTATATGCCAATAAGTTGGAAAATCTAGAAAAAAATGGATGTAAATTTTGAACTCATGTGCCATGCCAAAACTGAACCAACAGGATATAAAAATCTGAAATAAATCAACAACAAGTAATGAAATTGTAGCAATAATAAAAAGTCTCCCAAGTGGAAACGGGTTAAAGGAAAACTACCCAGCAGGTGGATGGAAAGGTGGATCACCAGAAAATCAAGCCCTGGAGGAAAAAACAGATTCCCACCCTACAAGGAGTCCAACACAGCAGCCTGCAGCCCTGTACAGTCAACCCACTAGAATGAAGTAAAGCTAAGCTTGCCCCTTCCTTCTCTGTGAGGCATCCAGGACAATTTCATTCAAATATAACCTCTCCTTCAGCACAGTGCTCCTAAGAAGCTGCCATTTTGAGAGGTTTGCAATCATAATGACAGTGATTCAACAGCATTCCAGCATGTAGCTGTTTTAAGGTTAATAAGGAAGCACAGAAAAAGTTCAACTAGTTGTTTTCATTTTTGTTGCAGAGGAGGAGGAGGAGGGAAGTAGCAGAGAAAGCAGACAGGGTTGCACATCATCTCTACATTCATTTCTGGCAAATTAAGAAATTTAAATGTATCTATGTCAAATGCATTTGGTTAATATAAAAATGACATGTTTTAATTAAGTTAGAAGAAGGTATTATAAGGTTCAGCACTATCCAATAGAAATTTCTGCATGGTCAGTAGAGTAGGTTGTAATCATACATGTCTATGGAGCACTTGCAATGTGGCTAGTGTAACTAAGGAACTTAGTTTTTAATTTAGTCTCAATTAAAATAGCCTCATGTATTTAGTGGCTATTATATTTGGAAATCAGGTCAAAATTACACTTTTTCCTATGGATTATTTCTCTTACTGTCAAATAGTACTTATTGTCTTTAATTCCTCAGTTGAAAAGTATCAATTAACTTGGTAAGTTGAATCAAACAAGCTTCCTAAGAGATAAAAGTAGTGCTTTTTCATTGATCCAAAATACTCTGTGTATTTTTAAACCACCTCATTGAGATATGATTCACATGCAGAAATGTGTACATATTAAGCATGATGAGTTTGGAGATGAGTATACAGTCATGAAAGCCTCACTACTATCTATGCCATAAAGCTATGCATCACCTTCAAAAGGTTCTTCTAGGCTTCTTAATTTATTATTTGGGTGGGAGGGGATAGCAGCACTCAACATGAGCTCACTCCTCTTAGCAAATAGTATTGCTAACGGTAGAGGCTATGCTATACATTAGAACTCCAGGACTCATTCATCTTGCATAACTGAAACTTTACCCTTTGACAAATACTGCTCCATTTCACCTCCCTGGAAACCCTGGATATCATCATTCTGTTTTCTGCTTCTGTGAGTTTTGACTCTTTTAAATTCTTCATATAATTGGTGTCATGTAGTATTTTTCTTTCTCTGTACAACTTTTTTTTGCCAAACTTTGTACTCCAGATTCATCTCTGTTGTCTCAAAAAGTAAGATTTCCTTCTTTGTAAAGCTGAATAATATGCCACATTATGTGTATATCACATGTCATTTTCCATTTATCTGTCAGTTGACATTTAAGTTGTTTCCAAGACTTGGCAGTTGAGAATATTTCAGTAGACATAGGGATATAGATATCTCTTTAAGATCCTCATTTCAGTTCCTTTGGATACATACGCAGTAGTGAGATGCTAATTTGTATGGTAATTCTATTAATTCTTTTTAATTGTTTTAGGAATCTTCCACACCGTTTTCTATAGTGGCTGTATTAATTTACATGCCCATTAACAATGTTAAAGTGTTCTTTTTTCTCTATATCCTCAACAACACTTGTTATCTTTTCATATTTTTTTTCAGTTTCTATTTTGTTGCGTTGTTCTAGGAATTGAACTCAAAGTCTTGTACATGCTAAACACATGCTCTAACCCTGAGCTATATCTCCAGCCCCTGAACCTTTTTTTTTCTTTTTGTCATTTAGCCACTGTTTTGATTGAAGTGTTTCATCCATTACATTTAATGTAATTTTTGATAGGTAAAGAATTATGTTTTGCTATTATGTGTTGCAAGAACTTACTACTTCCAGTTTGTTCATTGTTTGCAGGGTGTTTTTAGTTCTTTTTTTTTTTTTTAATTGTAAACAAATGGGATACATGTTGTTTCTCTGTACATGACGTAAAGGCATACTATTTGTGTAATCATAAATTTACATAGGGTATTGTTGTTTGATTCATTCTGTTATTTTTCCCTTCCCCCCACCCCTCCCACCCCTCTTTTCCCTCTACACAGTTCTTCCTTCCTCCATTCTTGCCCCCCTCCCTAACCCTAACTCTAACCCTAACACTAACCCCTCCCTCCCCCCATTATGTGTCCTCATCCACTTATTAGCGATATCATTGGACCTTTGAGTTTTTGAGATTGGCTTATCTCACTTAGCATGATATTCTCCAATTTCATCCATTTGCCTGCAAATGCCATAATTTTATCATTCTTTATGGCTGAGTAATATTCCATTGTGTGTGTGTGTATGTATATATATATATATATATATATATATATATAAAAATAACAGTTTCTTTATCCATTCATCAATTGAAGGACATCTAGGTTGGTTCCACAATCTGGCTATTGTGAATTGAGCAGCTATGAACATTGATGTGGTTTTATCACTGTAGTATGCTGATTTTAAGTCCTTTGGGTATAGGTCAAGGAGTGGGATAGCTGGGTCAAACGGTGGTTCCATTCCAAGTTTTCTAAGGAATCTCCACACTGCTTTCCAGAGTGGCTGCACTAATTTGCAGCCCCACCAGCAATGTATGAGTGTACCTTTCTCCCCACATCCTCGCCAACACCTACTGTTGCTTGTATTCTTGATAATCACCATTCTAATTGGGGTGAGATGGAATCTTTGGGTGGTTTTGATTTGCATTTCTCTTATTACTAAAGATGTTGAACATTTTTCCATATGTTTGTTGATTGCTTGTAGATCTTCTTCTGTGAAATGTCTATTCATTTCCTTAGCCCATTTGTTGATTGGATTATTTGCATTCTTGGTGTAGAGTTTTTTGAGTTCTTTATAGATTCTGGAGATTAGTGCTCTATCTGAAGTATGATTGGCAAAGATTTTCTCCGACTCTGTAGGCTCTTTCTTCACATTGCTGATAGTTTCCTTTGCTGAGAGAAAGCTTTTTAGTTTGAATCTATCCCAGTTATTGATTCTTGCTTTTATTTCTTGTGCTATGGGAGTCCTGTTGAGGAAGTCTGGTCCTAAGCCGACATGTTGAAGATCTGGACCTACTTTTTCTTCTATAATGTGCAGGGTCTCTGGTCTGATTCCGAGGTCCTTAATCCATTTTGAGTTTAGTTTCGTGCATGGTGAGAGATATGGGTTTAGTTTCATTCTGTTGCATATGGATTTCCAATTCTCCCAGCACCATTTGTTGAGGAGGCTATCTTTTCTCCATTGCATATTTTTGGCACCTTTGTCTAGTATGAGAAAATTGTATTTATTTGGGTTTGTGTCTGTGTCCTCTATTCTGTACCATTGATCTACCTTTCTATTTTGGTACCAATACCATGCCGTTTTTGTTACTATTGCTTTGTAGTAGAGTTGAAGATCTGGTATTGTGATACCCCCTGCTTCACTCTTTCTCCTGAGGATTGCTTTAGCTATTCTGGGTTTCTTATTCTTCCCGATGAATTTCATAATTGCTTGCTGTATTTCTGTAAGGTACGTCATTGGGATTTTAATTGGAATTGCATTGAATCTGTATAGCACTTTTGGTAGTATGGCCATTTTGACAATATTAATTCTTCCTATCCAAGAACATGGGAGATCTTTCCATCTTCTAAGGTTTTCTTTAATTTCTTTCTTTTTTTTTTATTGTAAACAAATGGGATACATGTTGTTTCTCTGTTTGTACATGGCGTAAAGGCATACCATTTGTGTAATCATAAATTTACATAGAGTAATGTTGTTTGATTCATTCTGTTATTTTTTCCCTTCCCCCCACCCCTCCCACCCCTCTTTACCCTCTATACAGTACTTCCTTCCTCCATACTTGCCCCCCTCCCTAACCCTAACTCTAACCCTAACACTAACCCTTCCCTCCCCCCCATTATGTGTCATCCTCCACTTATTAACGATATCATTCGTACTTTGACTTTTTGAGATTGGCTTATCTCACTTAGCATGATATTCTCCAATTTCATCCATTTGCCTGCAAATGCCATAATTTTATCATTCTTTATGGCTGAGTAATATTCCATTGTATATATATACCACAGTTTCTTTATCCACTCATCAATTGAAGGGCATCTAGGTTGGTTCCACAATCTGGCTATTGTGAATTGAGCAGCTATGAACATTGATGTGGCTCTATCTCTGTAGTATGCTGATTTTAAGTCCTTTGGGTATAGGCCAAGGAGTGGGATAGCTGGGTCAAATGGAGGGTCCATTCCAAGTTTTCTAAGGAATCTCCCCACTGCTTTCCAGAGTGGCTGCACTAATTTGCAGCCCCACCAGCAATGTATGAGTGTACCTTTCTCCCCACATCCTCACCAACACCTGTTGTTGCTCGTATTCTTGATAATCGCCATTCTAATTGGGGTGAGATGGAATCTTTGGGTGGTTTTGATTTGCATTTCTCTTATTACTAAAGATGTTGAACATTTTTCCATATGTTTGTTGATTGCTTGTAGATCTTCTTCTGTGAAATGTCTATTCATTTCCTTAGCCCATTTATCGACTGGATTATTTGAATTCTTGGAGTAGAGTTTTTTGAGTTCTTTATAGATTCTGAGATTAGTGCTCTATCTGAAGTATGATTGGCAAAGATATTCTCCCACTCTGTAGGCTCTTTCTTCGCATTGCTGATAGTTTCCTTTGCTGAGAGAAAGCTTTTTAGTTTGAATCTATCCCAGTGGTTGATTCTAGCTTTTCTTTCTTGTGCTATGGGAGTCCTGTTAAGGAAGTCTGATCCTAGACCAACAAGGTGAAGATTTGGACCTACTTTTTCTTCTATAATCTGCAGGGTCTCTGGTCTGATTCCGAGGTCCTTAATCCATTTTGAGTTTAGTTTCGTGCATGGTGAGAGATATGGGTTTAGTTTCATTCTGTTGCATATGGATTTCCAATTCTCCCAGCACCATTTGTTGAAGAGGCTATCTTTTCTCCATTGCATATTTTTGGCACCTTTGTCTAGTATGAGAAAATTGTATTTATTAGGATTTGTGTCCGTGTCCTCTATTCTGTACCATTGATCTACCTTTCTATTTTGGTACCAATACCATGCCGTTTTTGTTACTATTGCTTTGTAGTAGAGTTGAAGATCTGGTATTGTGATACCCCCTGCTTCACTCTTTCTCCTGAGGATTGCTTTAGCTATTCTGGGTTTCTTATTCTTCCAGATGAATTTCATAATTGCTTGCTCTATTTCTGTAAGGTACGTCATTGGGATTTTAATTGGAATTGCATTGAATCTGTATAGCACTTTTGGTAGTATGGCCATTTTGACAATATTAATTCTTCCTATCCAAGAACATGGGAGATCTTTCCATCTTCTAAGGTTTTCTTTAATTTCTTTCTTTAGTGTACTGTAGTTCTCATTGTAGAGGTCTTTCACCTCTTTTGTGAGATTGATTCCCAAGTATTTTATTTTTTTCGAGGCTATTGTGAATGGGGTAGTTTTCCTAACTTCTCTTTCCGAAGATTCATCACTTATGTATAAAAATGCATTGGATTTATGTGCATTGATCTTATATCCCACTACTTTACTGAATTCACTTATGAGTTCTAAAAGTTTTCTGGTGGAATTTCCTGGTTCCTCTAAGTATTTAATCATATCATCAGCAAATAGGGATAGTTTGAGTTCTTCTTTTCCTATTCGTATCCCTTTAATTTCTTTGTTCTGTCTAATTGCTCTGGCTAGAGTTTCAAGGATGATATTGAATAGAAGTGGTGAAAGAGGGCATCCCTGCCTTGTTCCAGTTTTTAGGGGGAATGCTTTCAGTTTTTCACCATTTAGAATGATATTAGCCATGGGCTTAGCATAGATGGCCTTTACAATGTTAAGGAAAATTATGGCCTGAGTGTTTTTAGTTCTTTTGCTCTTCTCTTCCTCTCAATTGTCTTCCTTTGTGAATCAATGATTGATTGTGGCTATGCATTTGATCCTTTTTTGTCTTTATCTTTTTGTTACCATGAGACTTACCTAAAACTTCTTATAGTCAGACTGTTTCAAAGCTGATAATAATATCAATTACATACAAAAATCTCTGTATTACACATACACACAGGCACACATTATGTCATTGTTATTTTAGTTACTTCTTTTATTGTGTATCTATTAAATTTTTGTGATTATACTTTTAACTTTTATATCAGGGTTAAAAGTGATTTACATTCCATTATTATAGTTATTCTGCATTGTTTATATATCTGTCTTTATCAGTGGGATATATACTTCCATATGCTTTATGTTGTTGCTTAGCATCCCTTCATTTCAATTTAAAAGAACTCCCTTTAGCATTTCTTGCACGCCATGTCAAGTGGTAATGAACCTCCTAGCCTTTAATCCAATAAAACCCTTATATGTCCTTCATTTTTTAAGAACATTTCTTAAGGCACAATAATTCTTGTACATGTTGGACAAGTCCCTGATGTTGGTTTATGACAATTTAATTATGTTTCTTTGTGTAGACCTCTTTTGATTCAACCAATTAAGAGTTCTTTGGACTTTATGCATCTGGATGTCCATGTTCTTCTCCATATTTGGGGAGTTTTCAACTATTATTTCTTTAAGTTAACTTGTACCCTTTAGTCTTCTTCTTCTCCTTCTGGGATACCTATTTTAGTATGTGTATGGGTTTGCTTGATGATGTGACATAAGTTCCTTGGATTTTCTTCACTCTTTTTTACTCTTGTTTCTTCTTGTTCTTCTGACTTGATAATTTCAAATGGCATATCTTAGAATTTTTATGACTTTTTCTGCCTTATCAAGATTGCTAGCAATGATCTCTATTGAATTTTTTGGTTCACTTTTATATTCTTCCACTTAAGAATTTTTCTTTTGTTCCTCTTTATTGTTTCTTTTTCCTCGTTAAAGTTCTCATTTGTTCATGTATGAGTTTCCTGATTCCATTTAATTACTGTATTCCTTTGTTGCTCACTGAGCTTCTTTAAGGTAATTATTTTGAAATTTTTTCTCAGGCAGTTCATGGATCTACAATTCTTTGGATGCAGTTACTGAAGTTACTTTTGTTCCTTTGGTGTTGTCATGCTTCCCAGATTCTGCAGCATCCTTTTGGCCTTTTATTAGAGTCTGTACATTTAAAGAAGTAGTTGCTTCATCATTTTTTCCAGACTTTACAGCTTGGCTTTAGTAGGTCCAGTCTGCCTCGATAAAAATTCTACACAGTCCAACTGACAGGATCTTTGTGTGGCTGGCTGCCAAGGTCTATGGACTGGGTAAATAGTGAGTTTATCTCATTATGGAAAGATGAGACATTTTTAATATAATAATTCTTAAATATTACCATGCCAAAAAAAACCTACCTGTGAACTAGTGAAATGTAGATTTCCACACATTATTCTCAGTTATTCTGAGTCAGAAGTTTGGCAGAGGAGAAAAATTTACGTATTTAACTAGCAAAAATGGTGGTGATTTTGATGGACCTGCTCTGAATCAGACTTTTGAATCAAAGTCTACACCAAGATGCATAATTAAGTTGTCTCATTCCAGACTGACATGTAAACTACCTTTGAGGTATAATATATTTAGAATCAAAATAGCCTGTAAGATAGTGTGTTCACATTTGTTTTCATCAAAAAATTAATAGTTTCTTTTAGAAAGAGTTATAAAGTACCTACTATAAAATAGCCACTGTTTATGTGTGATTTCACTTAGACCTCTTACTACCTATTCTTAATATCTATGAAATGGACTATCTTATTCCATCTTATTGATGGGAACATAATTCTCAAATTAGCTTAGTAAACTGACCTAATAAGTGAGAGAGTGAGGAACCAAGCCTCTGAACTTCAGATTCCTACATCTACATCTCCAGGAAAGCAGTAAAGAGAAATAAGCCTGTGAAAAAATAAAACATGAAATGTCTACATTAACTGCCTTTACCCATCAAATCCTGACTCCTATCCTAGATATTAAAAATGATATGATGAAATATCATAGTAATTAACTCTATATGCAATAGTTTAATAAAATAGTGTATTTCTAGTATTGAATCACAAATATTTCTTCCCACATTTTAATTCTCTCTGATATTGATAAATACATTTGATATATTTGGATAAATAAGAAGCTACACTTCCTTCTTTATGCCTCCCCTCTTCAATTCCCCTACATACATCTTATTAGTCCATGTCCTTACAAACAGTATGAGTATGATCCAGGGCTCTCAAGTCACACATAGCTCTCACAGTGTGTGTTCTTACTGAGAATAAGGTCCATGAAGGTTTTTGGACTGCCAACTGCATTATCATCTTCTCTGTTCTAGCAACTAGATGCTGCTGGTATTGCTTGGGATTCCATCATTAGTCTTCTTTTGAACTCATTCTACAAATGTCTATGACTCTCACACTCCTGACTTTACTATGTGCTGGTGATTCTAGACCATATACATATATGTGTGGAATTATGATTTAAAGCCCAAATTCAGACTGAGTTTTAATTCAAACTTTGCCACTGGTTATTTATCCTTGGACAAGTTTCTTAAACCAGAAACTCACTAATAAAGTAGGAATATGTTTTAGTATATGCAGTAGTACTATTTATTGAAAT
The DNA here is from genome assembly GCF_902686455.1 of Sciurus vulgaris. Classification (NCBI taxonomy): domain Eukaryota; kingdom Metazoa; phylum Chordata; class Mammalia; order Rodentia; family Sciuridae; genus Sciurus; species Sciurus vulgaris. Next base: position 31,234,893 of record NC_136468.1, read on the forward strand.
ATATAGCATTTCTTACAAAGAATAGAGTACTTATTAGTATGAGGGTGTGATTGTTAGTATTAGTGAATACTGAGTTAATATAGAGAATCTTAGTACAATGACTGGCACATTTTAAGTACTGTTATGTATTAGTTGATATTATTGTGGCTCTTGTACAAACTGTCTTTCAAGTGGCCTCCTGTACATCTCCACAAGCTCAATGCCTGTACAAACACCCACATCGCCTGCACCCCAAGTGTTTCTTAGTCTACATTTGCTGTGTTCATTGGTAGTACTGATCACCCATTGTTAAACCTCTTCATGCTAGGTTTCTTGTCTTCTTAGACCCCTCTCAGTCTTTTCACATAGCAAGATACAGGGCCTATTGAGTCAGTCTCCTAAATAGCCCCTCTTCTGCCCCGATTCCTTCTCACTGGCCCTGTTATCTTCTTCCAGGCCCTCAGCACTTCTCCATTTAAATTCTTGCCTCACTGATCTCCACCATGTTCCCCTTCCCCTCAGTAATTCCTCATCCTATCTGAGTACTTTTCTGAAATACAGATATGATCATTTCTTGCCAATGTGTCATATTCTAGGAGTTCCCTACTGCTTGTACCTTCATTTCCTACATTGTACCTGCAGTGCACCTTGCACTTGAGTTTTGTTAATTTCCCAGCAGAAGAGGTTGCTCATACATTTGGGGAACTCTGAGTTCCTTAAGGTTCATGGTGATGCAGTGTTTGAGAGTGCAGCATTTCTACCCTTAACCTGCACCAGGCCCCTTTAACACAGAAGTTCTAACAAAATCTTACATGATACTAATTTTTCCTTTGAATTGAATTTGTGTAAGGCTGACCCACCAGAAAAACTTTGCTGCATCACCTCTAAGTGCCTTCACAAGTCTAATTGCTCTTGCCCCCGCAACACTGTCACCCACAACTTTAGCTCTAGCATTTCCAGCATCTTACTGAATTACAAGTAGCCAGGCCTCCATGTCTTTTCCCAAGCCCATCCTCTGCTTGGAGAGCTCTTTCTTCCTTTCCTCAACTGGAAAAGTCTTCTGTGCTCTCCCTCCTAGAAGCTATCTCAGCCTCAGTAAATTTAGCTCCCCACCCAATACCTTCCTATGGCATTTTCCTTGTGGTTATTTGTGTGTCTCTGAATCTCTTGAGAACAGGAATCTCGTTTATACTCTCTTTCTCAGGTGCCATTCAGTGTTTGTTGAGTGAACGGCATTAAAAAACAGATGAAAGCAAGTCTGAAAAATACTAAGCAAATTTGCTGTGGCATCAGTAGTCTGGTTCTGCTCTGTTTTTAACCCAGAGCATGGAATAAAGGACTTTGCATGCTTGACATGGAATCAAGTGCTTTGACACTTGAGAGAAACATGCTAACAATCATAAAATTATACACAGACACATATGTTATGTGTCATAAATGCCTATGACAGGGTGAGTCACCTAGTTGGAGGACAGAGTTTTCTCCAGCTGAAGCTGAGTTCCAAAGGATGAGTCAACTAGGAGAAGAGGAATCAAAGCAGCAATTAGGTGGGAGAAACTGTAGGCACCAGGACCTGGTGCAAAATGAAGCTGCAGAGGTAGGGAGAAGCGTGTAGAATGTGCTAAAGAACTTGAAGTTTTCATCCTAAGAGGAATGGAAAGGCCCTGAAGGGTTGGGGAGGTGGAAAGTGGGGTAAAGAATTATTCAGCCTTGCATTAAAAGATCCATCTGGCTACACATACCAAACAGCCTGGAGAAGGAATAGTCAGAGGCTTTCACTTTGGTTTCTGATAAACTAATCAAAGGAATTAAAGCTCTATCATGGACAGTGTTTAGGAATGAGATGAGAAAGGAAAACCTTAAAGATTACTCTTAGGACTGTGGCTTAAAGTACAGAATGGATTCTAGTGTCATTCACTGATGCAGGTGCCCTGGAAGAAAAACAGATTTGGAGGAAAAGACTTTAATGTCCTTATTGGACATTTTGAGACTGAGCTGCCTTTGAGACATCAGAGGGAGGTGCTGTCAAATGAGACATTATTCGATCTGGAGTTCAGAGGAGTCACATGGGCTCAAATTAACTATGTAATTTTAAGATTTCAACAATTAAAAATGATTCTGTGCCAGTAGCTACTATTCTCAAGCCAAGATGCCTTAACTGGAACACCCCCACTGCAGAAGAAATGGAAAGTAACCTTAAAAGTGGGGCAGGGGGGAAGGTACTTACCACCAGAAAGGGTCTTAGATTATGTTTGCCAGGAAAAATATGAGGAACATAAAATCTTATCATGAAAGGGTACAGGAAATGTTATATTTATTGCCACCTTATATTAAAATTAGATTGGTCAAAGTGTAGCATATGCAGAAGAGCAAAACACCATTCAACACCATTCAAATCAAAGCTACTTTGTGAAAGGAAATGAGGCCTAGAGCCCTGACTGTGTGGCCTCTTCTCATCAAGCAAGCCCAACCCCCAAAGTCCGGATGAGGAAATCGAGGTCCAAGGTCTCAAGGTAGAATCCACAGCGCCAGGGCTTGACCCTGGAGGTACCAAGCCTCTAACCTTTCCAAAACTCCATACAAAACTCAACAAGACCAGAAAGGGAAAGAGCAGAGGCTTCACCCTCCAGTCATGTCCTCACTGTCTCTAGGTTTATCATCCAGCCTTCTGTGACCTTCCTTTGATGCCTGTGTGGGACTAGCTTGGGCACGTAGCTGGGAGGGCAAATGTATGCCAGGGAGACGAGAATGGAATTCATCACGTGTAGTGACAAGGATACTGGAAAAACATTGGAGGGCTGAGAGTTAGAAATGGTCAGTGCAAATAGTCAGCAGAGCCAATACAAAATATGACAGTTCTCATAATGTATTCCCATAATGAGGAACTGTGAATTCTGGACATGAATGGTAATATCACACTAATGATAAACTTCTTAGACCCTCATTTACTTCATGTATTAAAAACAAAAACAAAATGGATTAGGAATGAATAAACACTTTCCACCAAGCATATACATATAGATACTTCAGATACTTTGATATCTATATGTATATACATACACATACATATTTTTTCTGACAACTTAGAATATTTTTTCCTGGGATTCCTCTTAAGAATAACACAGAGAACAAATTTGACCTGACTGCTCTGATGACTTAATGAAACTATCTTGCCAACTCAGCCTGGGTAAATTAATTTGATCAAATTTACTTCTTTGGATCAAGGCCACATATTCAGAAAACACCTGTTAAAATCCAAATATGTGCTTAAAAGGAATGACACACTATTCAGAGCCATTTGCAGATAGGAAATAGAAAGTAAGATAGATCACTGCATTGGGGGAAACAAAGGGAAAAGGAACAATGAGAGGAGACATTGTGGAGAATTTACCAACATCTGGACTGTGTGCTGTTTTAGACACTTATGTTACACACTTTGCAGAACAAGGCATATTTTGAATAAATATATTCTGTCAAACATTATAAATGATTCAGTAAGGTATGCACCATCTGGGAAGAACTTTTAGGAGTCAGTTGCCACAAAGTTTCAAAAAAGTGCATTCACAATTGGCAAAAGAAGATGGAGAGCAGCCCATTGCATTATTTCATTAACATTCTGGGGTTGGGGGTGTGGCTCAGCAGGAGTGCACCTGCCTAGCATGAATGAGGTCCTGGGTTCAATCCCCAGTACTTAAAAAATAAAAAAATTTGATTTGTGAAATAAATTGTTTACTTCCAGTCTGTGATACTGTGATATTCTGGGTCCATGTGGAATTTTAACAATATTAGTCCTTATCTTAATTAACACAAACAAAACATCTGCTAATAGGTATCCTCAGTCTATCTCCTCCTCCATGCCAAACAAGTACCTAGTTTTTCATGATCAGTTTTACTGTGGATATCTATCTTTTCTGTGGAAGATTGTATAATTTTCAATGCATCAATCCCTTGTTTACTTCATGAAATGTCATGGCTAAAATAGCAATAACTGTGTTTTAAACCCAACAGTCTATTGCTTCTTAGAATTTATTTTCTACCTTCCACCCAGATCTTATATCTTGTTAAAATGATTCTTATGTCTTCTTAAAATTTGACAGGAAATTTAAAACATGCCTTGTGGCCCTCTTTAGGATTCATTCTATCTACCTATCATTTTAAAGTGCCTTCATCTTTAATTTCCTTGAGAGTATGTATCATGAGGCAAAGTTGGTAATTACCCAGACAGATTCTAGGTGTTAAATATTATTTAAACAAACCCAGTACATGGCATACACAATAAAGAGTAGCGAAACAAAGAGACTGCAGTGTTTCATTCCAACCCAACACCCTCAGGAGAACAGAGAGCACAAGGCAAACCCATAAGTATTTATATACTCCCTGAGCTGTTCAGAGAAAGTTCACAGGAAGCAGTTAAAGATTCAGCAATGAAACCCAGCATTTAACTGGATTTCCTTGGAATCTTGCTGTTTCATGCAATTAAATCACAAATGGAAAATATGTCATTATTAATCTTGTTGTTAATAGAGTTTGGTTTTGATGGTAGCTTTTCTACCACCTGGGCCTCAACAAATATCTTACAAAAAACACCTTCTGTAGGAACTGTATGGCTTACCTGGTTGATCTCAGGGGTACAGCGGCTGCTCACGGCCATGTAAGCACTTAGAGTCCCTACTGTATTTTGCCTCCCCAGGGACTATTTGGGATAGGGAAGAACTCAAAAAGAAGGTTCTGCTATTGTTGAAATGGAGGCAAGGAATATTGTGGCTTGGTTGCAGCAGACCACAGGCCCACACACAGGACTTGCTCACATTAACCTGATAATGTACTGTACTGTAAAGAGAATGATGTACTGTAAAGAGAAGTCAAGCCAGACAGGCTGCCAGATGCCTCTGTGGAGAAACTTCTCCCCTAAATGCATCTGCCAGTAGGCTTCCTATCATTGTATCAGCTCCATTTCTGCTATTCTGCAGCTCAATTCCTGTGCCACCTTATAGAGTAAGTTCACTTTAGATCCTCTGGTCAACGTCACTCTTTCACTTCTCCAATTCAGTTACACCGTTCACCCTTCTGTGACCCATAGGGCTTCGCCCTGTGTCATGCCCAATTGTACTCATGTCTGTCTCTTCCACTAGTTTGTATATTCCTGAAGGGAAAGGTCTAAGACTCCTGTTTTTATTTCCTCTCTTAGGTGCTCAGTAATAGTTATAACAGAATGACATTATTGAGCACTTATTTTTTCTGAGCACATAACCTAGATCACTTCATCTATTCCCTGCAATTCTCTAGTGCAATGGTAGAAAATGTGGGTTCTGAAGCATGACCACCTGTGTTCAAAGGCTTTCTCCCCTGCTGTTCACCAATGACCTTCAAACAGGTGGGAGTCCAGTGGTCTAACAGCCTCAATTTGTTCCTACTTCCATATATACCTCCACAGATTTCATTGAATTAGACCCATTCGATAAGAATCAAACTCATTATTGTACCTTGTCACTAAGCTGTCCTATTTAGTTTGTGATTTAACATACTTATGTTTTCAGACAAATAATGAATGATGTTATATCAATAACAATAATCTTTATATTTCTTTAGTATTTTGGCATTTTCATATAAAACACCACCCCTGAGCTTCACATCAGCTTTATAAGGTGAGCAGGATGGCTGTATTTTCCCCATTTACTAATGAGTACAGAAACCAGAATTGAAATGACTTGACACTATCTTATAGCCGGATGGTGACAGAGCTCCAACTTGAACCCACATCTTCTAAAGCTATCCACAGGATTTTTGCCTCTTCCCTGCCTTGTCCCTCGGTACCATTCACAGGTATACACCCAGATTCGCCAGAAGACACCCAGAGTCAGGTGCTGTGCTGGAGCCTCTGATGCCTCAGGTTGTCTAGTAACCATAGCAATCGTGGTTCTCCTCCAAGTGACATCACCCAGCACACACTTGCTCTCAAGATTCGAGTTACAAGAAATGAGGCATTTTCCACAGAGGGCCATTAAGTTTGGAATTCCCTTCCCCTAGTCTGATATAGCCCTGGAGTATTGGTCTTCTGGGTCCTTGTAAACCACATCCAGTTGAGTTAGGCAGTCGTGATTGGTAAGAAATCCTAATGGGCAGGAAGAAAGTGCTAAATTGACATTCAGTTGTGAGCAATTTGTAATTTTGTGTTTTTTGCTGTTTATATCCCATAGGATAACATTTCAAATGAACATAATTCTCCTTCTTATAAAAATGAAACTTTAGTCAGCCATTTGCATGATTTTGTTTCTGTGTTCTTACATCATGTCGCAAATGATGTGATGGAGAAACCTTTAGGGAAGTTTTTGTTTCTTTTGCATAAACTATTTTGCAGTAATTGATCAGCCATAGAGAAAAAATTATCTCCTGTGCACTCACAGTGAGCTCTTTGGTCACTAGAGACCAATAAGCTGTGTCCCTAGAACTATTATCACTTGGTTGAAGAAGCTGCTATGTGAACAAAAACCAGCCTTTGTTAATTTCCCTTTTCATATTTAAAAAACCTTGCCAGCATTTCCCCTTTGGGAATGTATATAATTTGTCAATAGTACATATCATTTTAGTTCTAAAAAGAGGAAAGGTATAGGACAGTATATCTTATTAGTTCCCCTTATTCATTGACTATAATAAAGTAACATTTCCCATATTTTTCCATTAGGGCAAACCTTTTTTTTATTTTATAAAAATATAAAATTTTAACTTCAGGCATAGTGGCTCATGTCTTTAATTCCAGCAGTCCAGGAGGCTGAAACCAGAATAGCTCAAATTTGAGAGCAGCCTGAGAAAATTAGGAAGACTGTCTCAAAATGAAAAGGATTGGGGGCATAGCTTGGTGGCAGAGTGCTTGCCTAGCATGTGGGAGGTCCTGGGTTCAATACCCAGCACAGTAACCAAAAATAAAATAAGAAAGAGGGGGAGAGGGAGAGGGAGAAATAAAGGGAATATAAAATTTGAGAAATGTAAAACACTTTTGAGAATAATTTTAATTCCCTACCCTCTCCCATCTCACCTCCAACATGTATATTTAACTGATGGAAGAACTGAGGCCAGGAATGTACAGTGGTCAGAGTAAGTGGTCAGGAAGAGATCAGACTAAGCCCAGGGAGAGATCAGAAATAGAATTGGGTTATATATTTTCAGTCTAATGCTCTTTCCACTTTGCCTCTCAGTGTGTATATCTCACTGAGATCCTCACACTCCCAGGCTGCTGTGTAAGTTTCTAGATGCAGGAATGATCCTTAAGGGTCCCAATTAGAGCTGCTTGACAAATGCCCATTAATGACTGTGTTCTAGTGTTATGAGAGCTTGAATGTCACACCTCCCTTTCACTGTCTGTTCTTACTTTATTCAATCTTCTGTGCATATGTAGGAAAAAGTGGAGAGATGGTCAAATAATACATAAAGGAAAGGAATTTCATGAAACTTGACCTTCATTGTTTGTGAGCCCCTGTATTCAACTTGAAAAATGTTTTAAGGAATAATTTTATGAACCTAAGGTTTATTAATTTCTTAAATGATCTCATATGTATCGTGACTGGATTCCCATTATACATTATTTATTATTTTTTTAAATGATGCATTATTTTCAGCCATGGGAAAGGATCTTAGACTTCATATTTGGAATGAAAGAGCAAGCAATACAAGCTAGCTTGACCTCAGCTGTCCTCTGATTCATGGTGGATTTTAGTAGCTTGGGAGAAGTTGATTGAGGAATTGTTTGCACTGCTATTGGATTGTATGCTCAGAAACTTTCTAACCACTCTTTATAATCTGTATTACAGTTTGTTTCAGTGTTGGAAGGGGTATTGTCTAAGCTGTCAAGGTATGATGAAGGCACCTTCTTTTCATCCATTCTGTCCTTCACTGTAAGTATTGGAACGAGTTCTCTTTTGCTGTCTCTCAGCTCTTATCACGGTACTTACACAGTAGTTAAGAATATAATTCTCATAATTATCTCTTTTATTTTTCCCATTTAAGGTGAAGGCAGCTGCAAAATACGTTGATGTGCCAGTAAGTATTTGTTTATTTTTTTTATGCCTTTCCAAACTATATATAATCCTCCCCCGCCATCTTTCTCTCTTATTTTAATAATTATGGTTCACCACAGTTTTATTTCAAATCTTTAATACAGCACCATTCCCTTAGGGAGTAGTTTATTTTCCTTAAGCACTAACCCTCATAACAAGGCTCAGCAAGGTTATTTCAGCACCCTTTTTCCATTGTAAGTTGGAGGTTAGCTCACCCTGAGAACGTGAACCTGGAGTGGCGGAAGAAAGCTATGGTGCTCCAAACTGGGATAGAAAATGCCTCCTGCCATTTTTGGAGGGGAAAAATGCATGCCATTCTTTATCCTCTAAGAAAACTCTAACAGATTTTTTGTAAGAGTTAAAATAACAATAAAAGCGAATAAGTTAAACCTGCGAACTCATTTCCTAAATATAAAAGTGTTACAAATCAGTATAGTCACTTATTTGAGTATTTGGCTTTTCACAGAATTCTTGGGAAATAATTTGTGACCTGTTAATTTGTTCAGAAATTAAGATGCCATGAGCAGAAATCATAAAACTTACTCAGTCATGATGAAACAATTCACGTGGTAAACATAACCAGGTAGTCAGTACAGCATTTTTAATTTTATCATCATAAAAATTAGTTTTTGCTTTAAATTCTATTATCACAATATGTATGATCAAGGCTGAAGATGCCTGATTTAATCATATATGTCAGCATATGTACTGATTTTCAAAGAATTAGAGCACAGTAAAAAAAATTAAAATTTAAAACAGAGTGGAATATGAGTCACATCTTCCTACTTGAGGCACATCACCTCTCTAGATCTTTGGAGTGGGGTTTGTTGTTTTTAAAATGACTTCCAAAGAAGCCTTTGCATATTTTTGTGCCTAGAATCAAAGGATCGGTACTGGGCAATAAACAGAACTAACCACATGTATAACTATAGTCCTGCAAAGCAGCAGTACCAAATAGAAGAAGTGAGAATGAAGGAGAGTTTATATTTGATATCTTAAAAAGACAAGTAATCGTACATCAGAACTTTATTGGCCTTCCTAACGTACAGCACAATATTTTCTTGATTTTATTTTACTCTATTTTGGTTACAAATAGAAAAGGACATCATAATTCCTCATACTCTCTGGGCTTTTGAAGTTCTTAATTTTTCCCTGTACTAGATTGCTTTTATACCCCATAGAATTTCAGAGTTGACAGAGACAGGAAGTGATCATTCACTCTCCTTCTCAATGCAGAAAAATCCTCCTCTAATATCCTTCATGAAGATTCATCTGGGCTCTGTCTATTTCAGTGAATGTGGACTCACCCTTAGGCAGCCTGCTACTCTTAAGTAAAATGAGTTGAAATTCTGTACCTCTGTGGATTCTCCCTATTAACCCTGGCCAACCCATCTTTAGCATGTTACCTCCTCAAATGTGTCATGGTAATTATTATGCCTACTCTTCCCAAATCAAAGGCATGTATTACCTGAGGATCTCTCATTTTTTAGATTAAATATCTACAATTTCTTCACTAAACCCACCAACAAAATACTTATTTAATACATACTAAGTTCTAGGCTGTGGAATGAATGAAGAAAATGCACACTACTTGGCTCTAATTGTTCATGGTCTCAGATTGAAAGAAATAGAATCATAGACATATCATCATGAACACAGATATGGCAATCATACCAGGTTCTTTGCCATGTCAGTCACTCCGTTAGATGAATTCCAGGTTGCTGAGGTGATGGTCAATCAAGTTGCCCCTCAGAACAGAACATACTATACCATAGATGTGATTTGGCCATGGCAGATTATGGAAGGATGAGTTTCTCCCTCAGACCTGGACATTACTTTTCTACTATTGATGACTAGGAATATTAACTTTAAAACTATGAGCTCTTGGTGGCTGTTAGTCTTCTGTATACTCAAATTCCAATAAGTTTGCTCTTCTAAGCAGTCTCTTATGGAGAATCTCATGAGAAAAGAAAGGTACTGGATCATCACCAATAAAAATGACCTCAACAGAGACCAGAGACCACATGTAAAATGCAAAACTATGAAATTACTTAAAGAAAATATAAGAGGAAATATCTGTGGCCTTGGATTTGGTGAAAAATTTTTAGATACAACACCCATAACATGATCTATAAAAGAAAAAAATGATAAATACACTACTCTGCACTGTTAAAAAACTGAAAACCACAAAATATTTGCAAAACACATATTTGATAAAGGTTGTATATCCAAAATCTTCATACAACTCTTAATATTTAACAATAGGAAAATAAAAGCCCAATTTTTAAAATTGGCAAAAGAAATAAACAGATCCTTCAACAAAGAAGATACACAGCTATCAAGTAAGTATATGAAAACATGCCTAATATCATTTATCATTAAGGAAATGCAAATTAAAACAAGGAGATACCTCATGCACCTATGAAAATGGCAGAAAAATACCGACAGTAAAATGTTGATACATATTTAGAGCAACATTCGTTGCTGATGGAAAAGCAAAATGGTACAATCATTTTGGAAGACTGTGTGACAGTTTCTTACAAAGATAAGCATAGTGTTACCATACAGCCCACAAATCATGATCCAAATATTTATCAGTTGATTTTAAAATACATTTCTATACTAAATCCTATGTGCAAATGTTAAGAACAGCTTTGCTTATCAACAAAACTGAAAGTAACCAAAAATGGCCTTCACTAGGTGAATGGATAAACAGGCTGTATTATATGCATAGAATGCAATATGATTCAGAAAAAAAGGACAGAAAAAAATAAACTCACAGAACACTGGAGGTAGGATAAATTGTAAATGCATACTGCTAAACGAAGCCAGTTTGAAAAGACTGAATATTGTGTGATTCCTTTTATATCATGTTCTGAAAAATATAAAACTGTAAGATTTATAAACATTGGTGATTGCCTTGATTCAAGATCATGAAGGATTTATTTGGTGAAGTAAAACATGTTTTTTGGGAAGCAATGAATCTGTTTTGTATGATATTGTAATGGTAGATGCATAACACTGTGTATATTCACAGCAAAAATAAAAAGAGAACCAGAATATAAGATTTTTTTAAAAAATCATTTTTCTCATCATAACATTGCAAAATGGAAAGGAAACTAATAAAATCATCATTATAAATATGTGAAATAATGTCACTGAAAGGAGAAGGGAGAAATACTGATCTAAATAACTTTAGAAATGAGCATTACTTATAAAAATGAAGATAAAAAGGAAATGCAAATAAGCATTATACTCTAGATGGTAAAGATTTTCTACACAGGTTAGCAATTCATAATCACTATATATGTATATTGAAATTAAATAAATGGGTGGTGGGTTGTGGGAGCCAAGTTCTCATTGTTAGATCAAGAGATAAGCAAAGGAAGAAACTAAAATGATCCTATAATGATTAGAGTTCAGATGTCACTGTGGACTTATCTTTAGCTTAATAGGGATAGAATTGTTTTATGTATAACAACTTTGTAGGCATATGGATGCGCATGGATTATTGTACTTACATAATATTTCTTGGTCTGTTTGCTGAGTCTACCAGTGATGACATCCCAGTAGCAACAAACACACAGAGCACTCAGAATTTGGTTTCTAATGTCCAGTAAAATGAGTGAGAGTTACTTGAAAAAATGACTGGGTTCAAAAATACTCATAGCAAAATGAATCTGAAGCATCATGTCCTGACAGAAAATAAGGAAACTTTCATAAACACCACAATGATGGAGGGTATGTCAGAGGGACACAGAGTTAATGTAAAGAGTTCCCAATGAACTAAATTAGGCAATTTGAGTAACCGAATAATTAAAATGCAATTGAGTTATAACCCAAAGTGTAATCATTAGTTCCAAATTGATAAAAATAAGTGATCAACAAGACAAGTAAATCTCCTGTGCAGAAGAATCCCAAATAAAGTAAATACCTTTTCCTGAAGAAGGTGCGCACCAACAAATCTCCTCATCTCTGAAGTGTGGGCTTCACGCAGCAACTTCTTTCCAAAGAGTACAGCATGAAGAGGGTGATGGAAAGAGTAGATTCACAGTGGAGAAATCTGACCAATACTACTTCAGTCACTGGATCAAGGTCAACATCAACAGTGATAGATCATATTGATGATAGTTAACTTTGATGTGATGTGATAAAAATGGTACTTTATGACCTTCCTCCAAAAAAACCTGTAACTCTCCTCTCATCCAGAGAAAACCATAAGACACATCTCAATAGAGAAGACATTGAAATATATATGAGAATACTCCTCAAAGGGTCAAGGTCATTAAACAAGGAGAGTAGAAAGTGGCCTGGTCAAGAGTTGTCTACAGAGATACAATGATGAATGTAAAGTGGTAGTAGAGATGAGATCATGGGACAGAAAATGGATATCAGGTTAAAAACTAAGGAAATCTGAACCAAATGTGGACTTCAGTTTATTCTGTATCAACATATGTTCATTATTTGTAACAAATGTACCATACTCGTTAATATAAGGTGGTAATAAGACAGGAAGTTGGGGGTGGAGTGTGTAGGAATTCTCTGTACTATCTCCATAATTTTTCTCAATTAAAAAGTTTATTTTAAAAAGGAGCACTGGGGCTGGGGAGATAGCTCAGTTGGTAGAGTGCTCGCCTCGCAAGCACAAGGCCCTGGGTTCTGTCCCCAGCACCACAAAAAAAAAAAAAAAAAAAAAAAAAAAACGAAGGAGTACTGTTTGGCACAGTGATACATGCCTGTGATCCTAACTCTTCACAGGGATCCCAAGTTCCAGGCTAGCCTTGGCAACATAGCAAGACCCCATCTAAAAAGGAAGGAAAAAAAAAAAAAAAAAAGCACTGGCCTAGGAGTTACTGATAGCTGTTGGTAGCTGAGTTTTCATTCCTTTTATGCCATTGAATTAACTGTAAGGCCTTTGGAATTATTCCACATAAGTGAAATTTTACCCATTTAATAGATGATTATATGTGAGTTATGTAATCCACATTAGTCCTTCAGGGACATCTGTCACTGTGAGTTCTTGATGTGGGTTTACATCCATACAAGAAATGACAGAACCAAAAAATATCTCGAAGAAGATGATGAGAAGACAAAGAGTGAGAAAAAAAACTTTTGTGGAGAAGGGACAAAGCTGACTACTATATAGTCACTTGTTGGAAATTGTTTCAAAAGTAAAGAAACACATAAGTTGATTCTATAAAGTGCAAATTAAATGATATAAAATTAATTGATGTTCCTACTGTAGTAAAGAAGGACAAATTCATGTTAAAACATACTCAATGAATTTTTATATCACAGCTGAAGATGCATAAGTGTTAACAGAAAATGACTCAAATCAAGTCTTTTAAATATAGTATGTTGTGCAGAGTCTGATGTATCTGTGTGTTATATGCTTTCATGATACTTTTTAGAAAAAAATTTTTTAGTTGTCCATAGATCTTTATTTAATTTATTTATTTATGTGCAGTGCTGAGAATTGAACCCAGTGTCTCAGACATGCTAGGCAAGCTCTCTACCATTAAGCCACAGCCACAGCCCATCATGATACTTTTTTATAAAAAAAAAAAAAATTAAGCACACATAAGAGGCAAAAACAAATATATTCCTGTAAGAAATAAATTCCAGGGTCTCACATTTCTTCCAAAGAAACTGGTGGAATCCTTCATGCTCTTTCTGGTCAAGTAATGAGCTGTGACCTCCAGGAGTGTTTGGTTGAGTTGCTCTTGATCAAACAGCCATATCCTGGAGAACAATTCTGTTGAAGTTGTAGAGGTCATGGTCCCATCATAGAACATTGAAACGTTCATGTTGAAGAAGATCTCACATATTTTTAGAAAGCAAGACCTGGACAGCATGACTCTGCCCCAACTATAATTTAGGAGAAGGGAACCCAGACGTGACAGGGAGAGCTGGTATGTTAAATACAGGACCAGGATGAGTGTTCACATTGGTTTTGCCGACCGGTACACCAGGTCAAAACCAAAGATTTAATAATGTTTAAGGATTATACTAAAACTAATGACAAAAAAATTCCCTACTTACAGGTAGGATGGGCCTTAAAGCAATGTGTGTCTAAAAGTTGTGTGAAAAATCATGTGAGACAATATTGGAATTGTTACTTTTATTTGTATATGTATATATCTGATAGATGCAGATCTGTAGAGGCTGCACAGCAGAGGCATTGCAAACAGGCTGCAGAACCAGACTGCCTGTCTTTGAATCCTTGGTCTGTCACTTTGCATAACATCAGTGTGACCTTAGGCACCACTTTCTGTGTCTGTTAAATGGAGATATAATTATACTCTTGCAGTTCCTTGTGAATAATCTCTTTTCAGGGTTCCTGGAGGGGAATTAGTGTTCCATAAATATTAGCAGTTATCATACATTATTATTGTTGGTTTCTATAAATCTAGTGTCTAGATTTTAGAAAATAAACATTCATTGATCATATCCGTATTATTACAAACAAATCACAATTCTTTAAAGAACAACGTAATCTTTTTACTTTCTCCTGTCAAAAATAACCAGAATACTTAAGGGGCCCATCAGAAAACCTGGGCCCCTTATCTGGAAATAATGGCTCATGGAGGAAAAAAGAAAAAGGAAATTGTTACCAGGAAGAAAAAAATCTAAGAAGCAATTGCCAAGTTCAATATCAGTGTTCTATCTTCATTAGTAACTTTTAAATATTCTTCTTTATAATACTTGCCAAAACTTTATAATCTTTGAACTCCTTAAAATGTGACTCAAACCTAGCTCTGTATGGTACAGATTTAATGCAAAGTCCCGAATCCAAGTTCAAGTTCCCCCTTTGCCCCTTACTAGCTGCCTCACCTGTAGCTTCCTCTTTCCTACCTGTGCAAAAAGAATAGTCATATAATCCCCGTACTGTTTCCCTCACTAGGTTCTTAAGGAGATTCAATGAGCATATTAGTGTGAATGTGCTTTGTAAATATGAAGCACTTTAAAATAAATGGGCTCATTGTTGCTTCTGTCCAAGGGAGGCTTCCTGCTTCCGTGCATCCTCTGTAGGCTCCACCCGCACTTCAGAATGGGACTGCTTTCCAAAAGAAAAACCAGATACCTTCCACAGCATGAAAATATTAGATTTCTTTTATTTACGTCTAATTTTAGAATAGAAAGCAGCTTGCATGTGTCCATGATGACTTTCAAAGGTATAATTGGTCACTTCCATGATTCTGGTGTTTTTGTTTTTTTCTTTTGCTTTCTTGTTTCTGATATTGTTTATTACTTAGATAAAGTCACCTGAATACTCAGAGCTTTACGTCAGAATGAGAGCCAGGCAGAACTTGGGGAATGGAGCTGCTGCCCAGTGGGAATATTCACCTGCACATCAGGAGCAGAGTCAGAGGCTCCCTGTTATAGGAGCCTGCCGGGGAGCTGTGCATTGTGCTCCCCAATGAAGGTTTTGCTTCTGTCACCTTTATTTCCTTGTTTCTTGCCCAGCTAGCACTTCTTTCCTACATGAGGTCAACTCACAGCCTGCCTCTAGCCATCAGCATTCTAGCACCTCCAGGCTTCGCTTCATTCAAATCAGGAGAGGTTCTAAATGAGGCTGAGTAAACCAATCCCAGTCTTTCAAAACTTGCACAGCTAATGATGAATTACTATCCACAGCATTTTAATTTCACTTCTTCAAATCCTCATGCAGTTTTTATAACTGACACCATAACAACTCTAAGTAGATGAGGGAAAAGCTAAAGGACAATATTGTAAACTGAGAGATTAAATGCCTTTGTTGTCATTATGACCATTGCTGATGTGTGTGATTTACATTTCCTTGTTTAGTGCTATGGTATTAGCAGCTAGTCCTCTTAAACAAGATGTTAGTGATCCTTATCATAGATCAGAAATATCAAGAAAGATACTAGATTTCACAATTGCAAATGAAGAAGGTATAGTAAGCTCATAGATCTCATAGAAAAACCTGCCTTTCCTTGAGTATTCCAGGCTAATATCTTAAGTTATTCAGTATTATTTTTAATTTTTAACTTTTAAAATTTTTTAAATAGCTTTCTCTTTGGAAAAAATTTTCCCCAGTGATATAACAAAAATATTTGAACATGCAAATACTTTTATCAACTGTTTCTAAACCCATAAATAGATAAATGGTGTCACTACTTAGAGGAAATAGTGTGAAGCACTTCCATTCTTGTTATATGCATGTTAAGAATGAAAACAAAACGACTGTCTAAGTTACAGGAGCATTAATGATAGCAGATTCTGCAATCAGATACTCTCCTGGCATTATGGAAGAATTCTGCCTTTTACAGACTGCTCAGGGAGCAAACCCTTATTAAAGCAAGAACTCTCTATTATCCCAGAGCAAGAACTCTGAAGTCATGGAGAATGCTCTTCTTAGAAATGCAGGACTGAGTGAAATGTACATACTTAAAACACACATATTACGTACTCCAAATCTAAAAGATATTTTCAGAAGGATTTGAGTGCCATCATCTTTAATTTGGAACTGTCTACTTCTCAATTTGGAGTCAAAAACAAATACATAACAATGTTAGTGGAATATTGAATACTACTAAATATACAAAAAGGTGACTTTTCAGCCAATCCTTCATTCTCAAAATAAAGTTGGGAATTTTTCAAAATGATATTGTTTTTCCCCCCTCACTGTGTTAAAAAATTAGAAAAACTATTATGAGAGAATCTTGAAAAATTCATATCCCTGTAAACTGCATTGTTTAAATTTCCTTTAAGTCCTTTTAATTCCTCATCCTAGCAGGCATATATATATTTAAGACATATAGATATAGATATAGATATAGATTTAAGCTGGCATCAATCTGGTTTGAAGGCTTCTACTCTATTTCCTTTTGGATTTCTGCATAAATACAATATGATAATTCTACTTCATAGAAACTTGATTATTTGGCTTTTTTACAAAATAATCATGGGTATACATAAAACCTTCTAGTTTTTAAGTGTTTGAGAACATGCAATTTCTTTATTTCAATGCTTTTGAAAGTCTCAGAACATTGTTACTCAAACATAGAAATATACAAGTTGATATATAAATGCCCAAGTAATAAGGATATATTAAACAGTGGAAACAACTTCCCTTTTTAACAATATCTGAGATAGATTATGTGTTTGCAGAATTATGTCCTATGTTCCCTGAAGATCAGATACAAAGTACTACTGAATCTTAGATGCTAGAACTGTGCTATAAAATGTTCCCACTACATTTTCAAATTTAAAAGGCATGCTCTTACATCTTCACGGTGCATTTTTAAATAGCAAGAAATAATCGGATGTATGTATTTCACTGATGAAGCCTGCAGATCATCATAAATGAGAATATCAGAGTTTTACTCCTGATTGTTTCCAAGACAAGTTTTTTCTAGGTTATGAGGAGAGCACTTTTAAATTAAGTCAATTATGCCATAGCTTCTAGTTAATCTTTGAGACTGGAATAGTGTATTTAAAAAATTGTCTCCTTGTTAAACAGACACCATGACAGTGTTTGTGTAGTGTATTGTTAACCTCCAGTGGAAGGTTAAGCGACTTCTTCTGTATCTGTATCTGTTGCTATGAAAAATGACTGCAGTGTTGCTCCCACCTACCCATGAATGGGAAAAGCGAAGATTTGCACCTGTGGGATTAGGTGTAGCAGCAGGAAGTAAGAGCTTCTGCAGCGTATAATTAACAAGGAATTTTTTTTCTCTCTTTTTAAGCAGCATGTTTATCATGCTAGGTTAACTAGTAATTAAAGCTTGGAAAAAATTGCTGGAGTCTGCACCCTTACTTAAACTCATTCACTCACTGATGCATTCAGTTACTTTCACAGCCAGTGTCAGAACAACTCACCTGAAAATATTTTCTTCCATAGTTACTGATTTCTTTATACTCATGGGGGAATTTTTTAGATCTTTTCATCCCTTTACTATAACTCAGTCAAAAATCTGGTCTTTTCTAATCAGATTGAAAGTAACTTAGGGACTCCTCTTTTGACTTGGAGATAACTACCCTCATAAACAAGATGGAGAAGTTTGTGCCTAGTGAGCCAAGGATACTGACATTTATTTGGGAATATTAAAAAAATCATTTACTCTCCCTAAATGCTATTTAATACATGGAGAGCTTGCTATATAGTTCTTATTGTTATTTTCTCTTAGTCATTAAGGAAACTATAATTTAATTATCAATTTAGAAAAGATCTCTAAATATAGCTTTCTAAAATACAATTTTCTTGATTTAAAAAAAACTCAAACTCACCACTGATGAAGTTTAACAGGCCGCTTCTTTGAAAGAGTTGTTAGGCCCTTGTACCAGAATTTGTAGCAGTTTTCGGTCTCCCTAGTGCAATTGCATACTTTCTTTTCATTTGCACTCAAACACACACAAAAAATTAACAGTATTCTTAGCTTTAAAAAAAAAAAAAAAAGCATGCTTGATTCCCTAATAAGATAACATTTCATAATAGAATGAGATGCAGTGACTTTCAAAGTGTGTAAATTTTTCTGCCACGAAACAAGTCTTAGCACAAAGGAGCACTGAACCAGCAGTAATGTCTTCTATCCAAACACATTTGTACTGTACGTAGAAACTGTTTAAAAGGAAAATTACATCTTTTTCAGCAATTTATCAGAGATAATTACCCTCCATGCACTAAATGAAGGATAAAGTGTTTTAAAGAACTCTAATTCTAATTGGTAAATGTCACCAGCTGTTGCAGCGACTCTTACTTGTGTATATTCTTTTAATGATTATAGTCTCATGCCACAAGCTACATGAAAATATATTCACTAGGTGTGAAATTCCCATATGTCACAGTTTCAAGAATAGGTAAACAGCTCAAAGATAAAGGAAGAAATAATGCTAATGAGGAATGTAAAAATTCTAGGTTTTGTTTTCCAGGCAAGTGGATCTTAATTTGCCAAAAGGGAAGAAAAACAATTTCATAAGGAATAAAGAAACAATTTGTTAAAACTTGTTTTAAATGAGGTTTACCTCACACCCTTTACCAGAGTTGATTATGTCCTTAGAAAGTTCCAGAATTGTCTCACAGATTTAGTATTGTACCCCTTGAGTCTGCCAATAAGGAATGGCATCTAATTTTCTTTTAGACTTAAAGGCTTTGTTTTAGATGGTGAAAGATAAACTCTTACTGGACAGTGTTTCATGAAGTCTAACATTGTCTTGGAAGTGAACAATGAAACAGCAACATTGGCCTCATGAATATGGCCAGTATGTAAAGACATTATTCCCTCTTCTTCCCAGCCATAACTTAGCTTCTATTCAGTTTGATGAATCAAGTGATGGACTAGATTAAACTTCCACACACAGTTTTCCTTTGAAAGGCAGAAACAAAAATAGGGTTGGGAGTGGAGAAATTGTGGGGAAGGCAAGTCGCTCATCTACCTGTTCTTCGATGCCAGCTTCAGTGGGCTGTACCCAAAGTCTTGGTGTTATATCTGCCATTACACTTTCTTGCCAGACACCTGACTAAAATTCAGATGCTGAGCTAACTTGCTATTAAGTATAGAAAATTGTCCTCATGTCATTTTCATTCTGGTCCAGCATGTTATCTGAAAGTTCTTGTTTTCAGTGTTTTGACACCAAGAGAGATACTTATGGGTGAGTTGCCTCTCAAGTGTCAATAGTAGTAATCTGTACAGGTTCCCCAGCTTCCTCTCTCAAAAATCTGATATATAACCTTTCCATTCTCCAAAACAAAGCAGCCCAAGTTTTTATTTATTGTTTTTGTAGTTCCTTACCTTTCAAATACTGGTTATAAGGATTAGGCAGAAAAATAGTGAAGGAGTAAATGTGTTAAGTGGCCTCTGTTAGGTTCGCTCTATTTTACCTATATTCAATATGGATGAACTTGAAGGAGAGACCACTGAAAACATTTATATAAATGGTCATTTCAAATTGTGACGAATTTTATTATCTCAGCCAGTGCAGTGCAGTGGTAGCGCATGCCTACAATCCCAAAAACTCAGTAGGCTGAGGCAGGAGAATTGAGGTCGGCTTCTTCAGTTTAGCAAGACCTGTCTCAAAATAAAGTTGAAAAAAGTACTGAGGATATAACTCAGTGGTAAAGCACCACTGGATTGAATTCCCAGGACTAAGTTTTTTGTTTGGTTTGTTTGTTTACTAATTTTATTATAAAGATCAATGAATTTATGTGGTATATAATTCCCTTTAGGCTGAACATAAGAGTAATTGTGATCCTTACTACACAGAAAAAACTTTAACAAAAAAAATTCATAAATGGAGTAAATAAGGTAGTTTATTGCCTACAAATGCATTAGTTAAGAGATAGGCAATTATATTATGATATATAAAATATTACTGACCCTCCCAAAAAAAGTGGCAAGGACTTTTTGTCCTTCACTTAAGGAGAAGATGTTGCCCTATGCTTCACTCAGATCTAAGACTTGAGTTGTTTTTTTTTTCCCCACAATTAGTTAAATGATCCATATAATCTTCTACCTAATTTTCTTGCAACAGTTACTTTGCAGATGAGTCAGTTAGGTTATAAGTACATCCTGTGAGCATGGAATTGATGCAGGACTGTCTTATTTGGGCATCATTTGTACTATTTTGTTCTTCCATACACTGTACTCTAATCAAAGAAGTCAAAATAGATTATGAATCTACCCCAGATATAGATAACATGATAATTATTTGCATTAGCTAGTGAAGCTGTATGAATTCAAGAAAAGCTAATGATAAGGTGAAAAGGAAGACTCTTTAGCTAACATTTGGGCTTTTGTTCCTTCCTAGTACTGATTTTGTAGTCTATAAGGAAGAGTAATGTTAACATCCTGCCTCCTCTAACATTTGAAAACACCACATGTTAAGCTGGGTACAGTGGTGCACACCTGTACTCCCAGCAACTCCAGAGGCTGAGGTATGAGGATCATAAGTTCAAGGCCAGTCTTACCAGCTTACCAAGACCCTCAGCAACTTGCAAGACCCTGTCTCAAAATGAAAAGAAGACTGGGGATGTAGCTTCTAGTAAAGTGCCCTAGGTTCAATCCTAGTACCAAAAAAAAAAAAAAAAAAAAAAAAAAAAAAAAAAAAAAGGCCAAATGTTAGCCACCTTTAGTAAGTTAACTATTTCACCTCTTTGCCACTACATAGGAAACCAGTTCATCAATATTCTCATGGCATTTCTAAAATAAAACAAATCCTTAAGATAGTATTGATAAATACTGAGTAGAAACACTGGATAATCCACCAAATATTTTGTTTCACTTTATAATATACTAAATCATTTTTGTCTAATACCTTTCTAAAAATATTTTACCCAGCTTAGTAAGAAAATATCATATGTATTCTGATATGATTGATAAATCAGCAAGAGATGATGAAAAGTACATTATAGTTACAATTAAGAAATAATAACTGTATGTGAGAAAATTTTGAAAAAAAAATCCCTTCATATATACTGTTTGGCATATTCACCTTTCAAGAGAGCCTTTAAAAAAAAAAAAAAAAAGAATCTATAGGCTTATGACCATATGCTTAATCATTTTAATAATAACCTTTAATAACCTTGACCTCAAGTAGTGAACATCAATACTAAACCATTTTGTTTACTTTAATTGTGGAATTTATTATAGGTGCTCATTATTGATTTAGTCCTGAGCCTATTTTACTCAGGTAATTCTCAAAATTATTTTCCAGGATGTGGTTTGATAATGGTTTCACAAATAAGACCTGATATTGTCTTATTCTCCTTGCTTTTCCCTCACTACAGAAACCAGGAATGGATCTGGCAGACACCTATATTATGTTTGTTCGGCAAAACCAGGATATTCTTCGAGAAAAGGTTAATGAAGAAATGTATATAGAAAAGTTATTTGATGTAAGTAGCTATGCCTGCAAGGTATGCTCGTGTTAAATGTACACTTCAAGAGAAAAGTTGTATCTTGATGATATGTTTGCAGAGTCCTTTTTGGCCCTTTTTCTTCTATACAGCTAATATAGTTGATAATTTTTATTTCCTTGACTGCTGAGGGAAGCCTAAATTAGCCTCCTTTTCTACATGAAAACTGTCACCATTAGAATGAGAGTCTCAAAAACCTTCTGAGGTGAGTTTTAACAAGCAAGATGATAATCCATACATGTATAGCTTGATCTCACTTGCCTCAACAGCATTCCATAAACAGAGCTGTGTGGTAATGGATTTGGTTCTGACTTTAAATGTTTTTTGTTAAACATTTAACATCCTTCAGTTAAACAAGGAAATAAGCTGCAGGAAAGCCAACTATCTGCCACTCTACTGTTATTGAACATTTTTATCTTGGTTTAAAGTACTGATGTTTGCTAAAAGATATAACATTACAGTTTTATCAGTTTTAAGGTCTTCATTTAGGCAGGACAACTAGATATGGGGGATTGTGGTTTTCAATACCATAATCACCAACTTTCACTCATTGAGTATCTATACAGGTAACTAAGAGAACAGTCAATTTAAATAACAATGTTGTCATTCACTTGTAATTATTAACCATCGTTCAAAGGAAATGTTACTCCAGTTGCTAGAACATAACTGCATAACTTACCACAGTGCTGATTGTGAACTGTAGTATTTGCTTTGAAGTGTATTTATTTATGTACATTTTCTCTGCATTTTAGAAATGCTTTTCTGGCAGTTTCATTTAATTATGCGACTTAACTGCAAATGTTTTCATAACAGTAATTCACGGGCTTCCTGGTGACACTTCAGCTGTGGCAGTTACAGTAGGTCCCTCTACCTCATCATCTCCGCCATGGTCTGCTCTGTTCACTGTTTGTCAGATTGGGTGGTCAAACTGAATCTTAGCTTTCTGACTTTATGTTCCCAGCCTCTACCCAGGCCATTTTACAATAAAAGTATCATCTGTTTTAATAAGCTAAGTGTTAATATGTGTGAAAAGAATGATTTCCTAAAAGCTTTGATGCCCTGCAGGGGTAGAAAAATTATCATCCATCCAGCTGGCTCTTTTACAAAATACTGAAACCATATTAGCAACTTTTGCTTCCATTTGGTATTGCTCTAACTTTACTAGCATATGTTTTGTTTCCAAGTTCTCTTTGACTTTTTTGCTTATGTAGTAATTTTTTAAAATGTTGAACACACACACACACACACACACACAATTTGGGTTGATGTTATTTCTATTATGTGTCTTCCTAATCTAGCTAAAGTGCATACACTTAAGGTGAAAATAAGGTAGAGGCATTCTACCTTAGATTTGTCAGGACCAAGGAGATGTTTCAATATTTTGTCTTGGTGAGCTATTTACTACAAAGCTTAGCTATTCTTGCCATCAGTTCATAACAAAGGTAGAATTGTTTTTTTCCTCAAACATATATTCCACTTAACCTGCTCTTCATTCACTGTATTTTTTTAGAAGACCATTTCTGTGGCAGCAGTAACAAATGGAACTAACTAAAGTGGATGAAAGAAGCCGATATTCAAATAATGCATCAGTTTAGTTGTCCCAGTTATGTGCACGTTCCTTTCTCTACCTTAGCATCTGGCATGGCACTGAGTTTGCTTCCAAACCATTCTTTTCTAGTCCTAAAAGTTGTGTTATTTTGCAAATCCCCAGTAGAACAGTGGACTGTTATTCGTAAAGTAATTGTAAGGTCCTTAAACATCTAGCATTTGAAGTTGCACATTTTTGTTACTTTAATTAAAAATAAAAATAGACCCTAATTCTATTGATATGTCGTCAAGAATAACATGTATAAGGGGGTACTAAAAGCCCCTAATTAGCCAAGACTGAATTTGCCTCAATTACAGTTAGTAAATGAGAGGTTATCAAGTACGTGTTGAAAGGTAAAGTAGAATGTGTATCTTAAGCAACAGATCATTACTGAGAGACATTATATAATTATTGGAATTCCACTTGGCTTGAGCTTAAAATAATATTGTTAGGTGTCAAACAGTTGAAAATAATGACCCTAAATATACTGTTAGCAACCTTAGCTATTACAGATAAAAGATTGAAGAGAACAATTGTACTCAAGCATCATGACAAACTTTCGCTATTGCAATTAGAGTACTTCCTATATGAATAAGTAAATGAATCCTCCTAAGTTCAGATGCAGAAGAACACACACACACACACACACACACACACACACACACACACACACACACACCCCTAATACAGTGAGTTAACACAGGGTGGTTCTAACCAGCTCAGATAAGGGACTGCAGTTTCTGGCCATGCAATAGAAAGACTTAGCTCTCAAGAATGATGCTCTCTTTACTTAAATGAAATTCACTTAATTTTGGAAATACCACACCTAATGCTATTCTTATATAGAACAATGAGTCTACAAGACAGAGACATTCATCCTGCCCTGATACTTTAAAAAAGAACTCATGTGTTCTACTAAATAATATTTCTACATGATGCTGGGAAAGACTACTGTAAAGTCTGGAACTTTCCCTAACTACTTACGGTGACCTGGGCCTCTAAAACTTTTTAAGGAGTTAAACATCTTTGATTTTTTTATGGTTAAATATTCCAGAGCTCAGTTAAACAATGGCACCACTGCTGAAGGCCAAAACAATGAGCATTGCCCTAAATTTGTGCCCATTGTTTTTAGGTGCTTAAGAATGAGAATGGTAAAGTTTTCTATGAACAACCTACACAGTCACAGGCCATGACGAAATCTTCCTGAGCATTTCACACTGCTATTCTGGTTCCAGCCTCTGCAGATCCATAGATAAGCTCTGGGAGTTAAACCCAGGACCTCATATGTGCTAGGCAAGCACTGCACTACATCCCCAGCCCTTTTTATTTTGTGATAGGGTTAGCTAAGTTGCCCAGGTTGGTCTACTTGCAATCCTCCTGCCTTAGCCTCCTGAGTAGCTGAGATTACTGACATGCTCCACTGTGCCCAATGCTGTTTGGTTTCTTAACCAAGTGTTTAAAAAAGGAAAAGATTAAAAGCTGCTTTATCTTAAACATCACTAATAGGATAAACTTAGTTTTTGACATCAAATCTTGAAATATTACAATTTGAATTACCCTCTGAAGGTGATAAGTCAATATGAGTACAAGTAGGAAGAAGGCATTCTCTTGTACCCCTAAGTGATTAAACTTATGAAATGCTTTCTACTTAAAACAGAAAGAACTTCAAAAAAGTATAAATAAATGATGGCAGGTTCATGCTGTTAACAGAGGGACATCCTAATTTTTTCAAGCTATTGACATAATAAGGGTCTTAACCATCACCACCACTATTTCCTGGGCGATTCCATATGCCAAGAAATGTGCCACGTGCTTCACCCATATTGTTTCCAACCTTATGGGCTTGGTGCTTTCATTTCTTATTTTTAGGTTTAAGACTCTTCCACTAGAAAAGACATGTGATTTATTTAGTATTGTCAAATTTTAAAATTGTCTCTCTTCAGAGTCCATGAGCTCTCAAACACACCTCAGACTTAGAAAATTTGAAATAATAAAATAGTGTGGTAGGACGAGTACTGAATTGGAAAGCTAGAAACCTCAACTCCAACCACAGTTCTGCCATTAATTGGATGATGGCAAGTGGTATCATCTGTCTAAGACTCAGTTTAGTTAGTTTATGTAAACTGAAAATGTTGGTCTAAAGCTCCAGATGGCTTCTGAAACCCTTCCAAGTTTTAGACCAATGATTCTTTTTTTTTTTTTTTAATTTTAGCATTTTATGACAGAAATGACTGGGTTGGTTGCTTACAGTTTTGCATGCCAGGATAGCAATTTCTAAGTTCCTTTGTGATAGCCAGGTAAGAGCAAAGCGTCCCACCTAAGAAGCAAGTACACTTAGATGAGTTGGAAAGAGTTTATATAAAAGAATAGTTGTGCCGTAAGACATCTTGTGCATCTGCCATCATGGTTTTCAAATCCAAATTTAGAACAGGAATTGGAGCTCATATTTTCTGTATGCATACCAAATGTTTCCAGGTAAGCAGGATATTTGAGGCATTATCTCTGCCTCTTAACATTGAGACACATGCTACGTATAAAGTCTACATGTTCCATGTACTTTTTTGTTTAAAAATAGTGCTTTATCTAGTTAAGATAATCTAAAGGAATCTCTCCTATGTTAGGAAAGATCATGG
Organism: Sciurus vulgaris; assembly: GCF_902686455.1. Taxonomy (NCBI): domain Eukaryota; kingdom Metazoa; phylum Chordata; class Mammalia; order Rodentia; family Sciuridae; genus Sciurus; species Sciurus vulgaris. The sequence goes on from NC_136468.1 coordinate 31,261,023, forward strand.
GTTTTCCCCCCAAAATGTGGGTGGGGTTCTGTTTTGTAGTCTCTCTTACTCCATATCCCTTTTCTAACATATAAAAAACATCATTGTCTGCATTCCCTAAAATTTTTGTCAGGTCAAATTTATCTTCAACTTGTCTAATCTAAAAAAAAAAAAAAAACAAAAACACTATGGTATAAAGATTGTCTAATTCTCCAATTCCATTTTTAATGCTGCCTACGATGTTTCTTCCCAGGCAGGGCGACTTAATCAGGACATGTAGAACAAGCCATAGGTTTCCATGTGTCAGGAGAGATGCTGGGAAGTTCCTGGAGAACTTTGGTTCTCTGGGCTAGAAAGTGGCGATGAGTCAGAAGTCAGAACTGACATCTACTGTAATTACCACAGCATCAGCCTCTGCCTTCATTTCCTAAGATCCAGGAACATTACATGTGAAAGCAACTGGGAGCTGACTAACGTACATCGACGACTGCCTAACTCTGAGCCTTTGTAAGCTTCGGGGCGTTGCCCATCTTGAGTCCCTTGGAACAATCTCCCTTTAGCTTTCCTGTTGCCGAAGGCACACCAGGGTGCAGGATCTAATTGGCAAATCATGCAGACTACACATTCTCTTGTGTTATAAACTGATTAAATATTTAATTGTTGAGGAGTTTCATCTCAATGAGATTTTTTTAAATATTGTTATGATATCTTGTGAAATTAAAAGTAATTCTTTAAATGATAGTTAATCAGTTATATTCATCCAAACAGTGTTTCATAAAGAATTAATTTCTAAGGACTTTCCATGAAAAGAATTCTTACTTTCTAGTGAAGAAACTAAATTGAACATTTGGAGCAAGATTGACCTAAGTTATATAAATAGCCCATTTATGCTTATGATAAAAGGAAAAAAAATTGAAAGTATTTCAAGTGAAGGTGCATCTCAAAATAAAACTAATTTTGCAATTGTGTGCTCTTACTTGTCTCTACACTCCCCAGTAAGAAAGGAGGGGATGATTGAAATTTTCATTTACTGTAAAATGCCCAAGCTTTTTAATGTGGAATTTATTCTACCTTGGTAGAGCAATGCTACTAGTCTTAACTTCAACTTAGTAGCATGTTAATTTCCTAAGAATAACTAAAACCAACAAAACATGGATAAGATACATGGTTAAGAGATGATCAGATAAAACTATTTTTTTTAATAGTACCAGGCTTTGAATCCAGAGGCACTCTTATCTTTTCCCCATTTTATTCTATATTTTGTGACAGAATCTCACTAAGTGCTGAGGCTGGCCTCTAACTTTTAATCCTCCAGCCTCAGCCTCCTGAGTCACTGAAATTACAGGTGTGTGCCATTGCACCCAGCTCGATAAAACTTTCTGTAAAACACTTGCTCACTTGTATTTAGAGCTGATGATGTACTTTCTCAGTCATATTCTTTGAGTGAATTTTTCTGTGTATGTCATCAGCCTCTTTATTAGAAATGCGGACTGGAACCCATTAAGATGGAAGACTGTTTTTACCCTCTTACATTTCTTACAATTCTAAGGCATTACAGATATATTCTCTTATAAGTTGATGTTGATTTAAAAATAGCAGTTTTCCTCTTTTCAGTGAATTTTCACTTTCAAATTTCTAGACAGTCGTTATATGGACTAAATTAATATAGAGTCCCATGACAGTGTGTTCTCTTTTTGGTTTTATTTTGCTATAAAAATTGTAAAAATATAAAACACTAATTGTTGACCCATGATTCCCAACCATGCTTTTTCTGTCAAAACTCACATACTAATATTATTCCCATGTCATAACCACTATTGTCCAGCAATAGAAAGGAATGGATAATGTAAATTCAATGATGTATTTGAGGCTGTCTGAAGTAATTGATTTGTAAATATTGTTATGTTATATACTCTGGTACCTTATTGTGTTCTAAAGGCAGATCAAAAGTTTGACTAATCTGGGACTGGGGTTGTGGCTCAGTGGTAGAGTCTATGCCTAGCAAGCGTGAGGCCCTGGGTGTAATCCTCAGCACCACATAAAAATAAAAGGTATTGTGTCCACCTGCAACTAAAAATACATATATTTAAAAAAAAAAAACGACTTTGACTAATCTGCCTGTGGTGTTTTCTAGGAGCAGCATGTTACTCCTCTCCAATCACACATCTTTTAGTTCTGCTACACATTGTCTTCCTGATGCTGTTTGTTTGTTTGTTTTTAATTGTACATACTCTTGCTTTTGCCTGCAGTGTCCTAACTCACATTGAAGTCATTGGACCACTTATAAACCTACTCTCAGTCAAACCTGTTCTCTCTGTTGTCTCATCTGCCTCATAAAGTGGCATTTGGAGATTGAGCCTGAGCTTTATCCCCCATCAAAGTTTGTTTCTCTGTAAAACCTCTGCTCTCGAATTACAGAATTACAGCTGTCTGGTTCATTTGAGTTAATAATCCTCATTTTAATGTTAAGTTATTATTTGTAAGTGTAAGAATTTATAAAAGGATCTACTTTTGATGTATGGTGTATGCCAAAAGAGCTTTGGCAAGTCCAGACGCCGTTCAGAGAGGCCAAAGGCCCTCATTTGAATCTAAGCTGTTGGTAAATTAAAACCTGAGAAACTTGAGATAAGCGTGCCTAATTGCCTAAAAAACTCAACAAGAAAATGTATTGTAGCTTGTTGATCTTATTTCTTTGATAATTCAAAAGGATCTTTAAGAAATATGTGGACTTCTTACATGGATTCTTGAAATGTGATCATGGAACACAATTGTCATTTGGCACATGCCCAGAAGTAGGCATCTTTGCATGAGGCACCTGGACATATGTGGCAGGTCTGGTAGAATCAGCTAATTAACAACACAGGCTTAAACAGGCACCTCATCTGGCAGTGCAGTTAGTTGCCTGATGGTGCTCAGCAGGATTCGGTAGTGCTTTTTATTTTTCTATCCTAATGGTCTGCTGCCCACCTAATTTTGCCTTATTGTCAGTCACTACTTACCGCAGCTTGGGGCCCTCCCAGGAGGCTAAATTATTATCAAAGGATTAGGGAGATGTAGCCTTGCAGCTCTGACATTTCTGATTACTTGTCTATGCCAGAACACTAATTAGCTGTGACTAATTAAGAAAAATGTTCCTGCCATAGAAAACCATTTAAAAGAACTGAGAAGTAGAAAAGCAATTCAAAAGCTGAGCAGTGCTCAGATTTGCTGATGCTCTTTAGATTTTCACTAGAGCCCTAACTCACCTTTAATTGTGCTCAGAATTAAAAAAAAAGAAGGAAAAAAAAAAAAAAGAAATGAAGAAAACTGGAGATTTTTCTTGACTAAGAAAAAAATAAAATTTTTGCTGATTGTCTAAGCTCTTTTAGCAGTGGTAAAATTGTCTTTGATGAATGGAAGGCAGCAGAACTTTCATGTTCTTCAAGAAATATTTCTAAACGCCAGTTGAAAAATGTGCTTTGTGTTCATCCACCTAAGCCAGGAACAATGACTCAATAGTCAGCAAAGAAATTAGAACATTCTCTCTACTGATTTTATAAAAGTGTTAAATGGATTATAAGCAACATGTTGAGCATTTCCAACCTTATTTAGTATTGATTTCATGCCCCTTTCACCTAGAGAGGGTCTGGAAATTCCAACTCTTGCCGGTAGAGCCTAATTTTAGCACGGTTGACTTTGCATGCCTATACTTCAACTGGCCACTAATGATTTTATTAAAGAAAATGACCAGGTCTCCCGAGACTAGCATCTCCTTCAGTTGACCAGTACAGCATCTCACAGAACTGATAACTACTACTCTCCTTTCCTTCAATGCTAACTTTATATGCAAATAACACATGACTACAAGGCCATTTTCTATGGTGACTTTCTCTACTCCCCCTCTGTGAGCCACCTCCTTTGCTAGCCCTCCCTGCCACCCCCTCTGCAGGATTGGCCGCTCGCAAGTGGACGCAGCAGTAGCAGCCAGGTTGCCACTATTGACTAAATCCAACCAAAAGAAAATCTGTGTACAGAAGTGGCTTTTGTGGCCAAACATCATTAAATGTGTTGATTGAATGCATTTGCCAGAAACTATATAGAAGAATAATTTATAAAGACACTTAAAAGCACCTAAATTCTAAAGAGAGCCCTCTATTTTCTGACAGACCAGCTCTAGATAAGAGAACACCTAAATTCTGCTGTTTTCATTTAGGCAAAATATTTTGATGGAAAATCCTAGCCCCTACCTCACCTAAGTTCTTCATGCCACATTTTAAACCCATTTCCCCTTTTCCTCTCACTGAAGAACAAAAAGCAGGTAGCCAGCATCCTCTAGGGACTAATCCTTGCTATATATGAAGACTGTTATTAAGGCACCTGTCACCCTTCTCTACTCCAGGATAAATAATCCCTATTTGTTTAACTTTTCTTCTTAGGTCCCTTTTGTAGCCCTTTAATCATCTTTGTGGCTGTCCTTTGAAACGTCTCAAAGTGTCCTCCGTCATGCTCAGGGTTTAGAGTCAGGGGTAGGATGCAGTGTTTGAATGTGGCTGAACAGGATTCTTATAAGCCTTATTCTACTTAGGCATTCTACATTTACTTTCCCATATTTTGCTCTCCTCATTTCCATAAATTTGGCTCTTTGTGTGCCTTATATTTATTTTCATCAACTTTCCTTAGTTACTCCTGTCTGTATATGTTTATTTTATGTTTTTATGTATTGTTTTGGTGGTAGATGGACACAATACCTTTATTTATGTGGTGCTGAGAGTCAAACCCAGTGCCTCACACATGCTAGGCAATCACTCTACAACTGAGCCATTGCCCCAACCCTATATATGTTTATTGATGGAGAATATCCATTCAAGCAATGTTTTGCATGTATTAAGTCTGGAAAATAAATCTGTTTCACTATTTAATTACCATGTGTGAGGAATGGTAGTGATTGTTGGGATTCAGATGCTTACAGTGGCTTTGTCCCACATAATTAGATATATTTGCCACAATGATTAAGTAGGATTCTAATCAAAATAGGAAGTTCTACTCCCTCTTATTTCTCATTTTTTCTCATCCAACCTGTATTTATTGATTTTTTTTTTTTTCCCCAGTACTGGGGATCAAACCTAGGAGCACTTTATCACTGAACTACATCTCCAGCCCTGTTTTTTGTTATTTTTGTTTTATTTTTTTCACTTAGAGAGAGGGTCTTGTTAAGTTGCCTCAAACTTATAATCCTCCTGCCTCAGCCTCCCTAGTAGCTGGAATTACAGGGGCATGCCTCCACACCTGGTCATTGAACCTTTTTAAAAATCACACACTGTCCTAGCAGCTGGGAGCACAATATGAAACAAGATAGACAGGTTCCTGCCCTAAAGGTTACTTACATATTTATATCCAAAACTGGTGTTCTTGACAAATGGTAAATTTCCACATAGCATGTTGTAGTTTTCATCTGCAGAATAAAGATATTCACAGATATTTTTTCAAATGGAAGTACTACAGAGAACTATAATTCAATACCCTTTCAAAATAGACAATAGTGATTATTGATGTTATGTATTTATTCTCTCTCTTGTTTCAAGTCGATAATTGGAAATTTTGCAAAAGTTCAGTGCCAACAGTTTGGACTTAGTTCCAGAGCTCAAAACATTGAATGCTAGGACTTCGAAACAAAACCGTACTCTCCCTTTCTATCTTCCTGGGTTCTTTGCTCAAAAGCCAAAAGAGCTCTCATAGTCTCTCAGAGGTCAATGTTCCCACAGCAACAATATTTTTCTGGTGTCTTTCTTAAAAAAACAACTCACAAAGCCAAAAAGTAGAGAAGGTGCCCAGGACATTCACTGGTGAAAACACCCTGAGCAGCCACCATATCTGCATGTATGCCCCACGGTCCCAGATACCCTCCAGGAGTGGGTGTTAGTCCCTGAGCATATACTGAGGTATGGTCTCTGGAGAACCAGTCCAGAGCTGAGCATATCAACCTCACAAGCTCATATGTTAGCATATCTGTGTATGTGTGTGTGTACATGTGGACACTCATATATGTACATAGATGTGGAAGTTTACTAATTTGCAGGACGTCATCCTTTTTTCACCTATCACCTACAATGAAATTAGACTATCACATTTAAGTTCCATTTTAGTTCTGTGTTGAAATTTTTTAGCCAAATGTAGTTGCTTCCTTTTTGATAATTTCTGCAACTTTAGCATCTATTACATTTTCCTATTAATGAAGTTTGATTCAAGCCAGTAGTGAATCTGGCTTGGTTATAAATCTTTTATTTTTCCTGTTGAAATGCTACCCTGATATTTTGTGTATGTCTATATATCTCCATATACATATAGATATACACACATATATAGCATTTTATATTTCTAAATAATTAAAAACAAGTAGTCCTTCAACAGATAGGTAATGCACCCTATGTGCCAGACACTGCTAAGGACTGGCGATATTAATAAAAATAAGGTTCAGTTAATGCCTGTTGGTGCTTACAGCAGATTGAAGCAGACACCTACCACACTGTGCAATATTCTTATAGACACCTGGATAGAGAACTAGGAGCAGAAAATACGGGAGCACCTAATTCTCCCTGGTAAACAATAATTTTGGTTTCGTAGCAAAGATAATGAATGAGCTGACTCTTAAAGGCAAACAGGAATCTGGCCAGGGAGATCAAGTTGGTAATAAATGTCCAAACCAAGGGACTGGCAGACCAAGACACCAAAGGTATCCAAAACTCCAACAGGTAGTAGAGTTGCAGGTCATCAGGTTTGCTGCAGATGGCTCCTACAGCAGTGCACCATGAATCAGAGACAGAAAGACAGATGTTTACTCCAATCCAAAAGCAATTTTGGAATGTTTTTCATTTTTTTAAAAGTCTGAAATACAAAACCCTTCTAACAGCTAATTCTAAGTCCTAAGTTTTATCTCCAAACTAAACAGTACTATTCAATTTCAGCTCTGAGACTCCACAATCTTTATCAAGACCCTATATTACTGATTTAAAGTAGAATGTTGACCACAAATTTACATATATTATTCAAAGTGAGTTTTTTAACCAGATGAAAAAATCATATTACCTGACTGAATCATTCTTAGAAAATGCCTGTACCCCAAACTGGTACAGACTCCCTCATAACTGGATTGATTTCCGAGTTCAGTCAACCATAAATTAATCATTTCACTTAAAAGATTAACCAAACCAGTATGCATCCCATCACTGGTCACCAAGTAGGGGAGGATAGAACAACTGATTATCTGAAATTTTTACTTTATTTCACTAGTCTTTTTAAAAGCACCAGGAAAGGAGCCACAGAAGAAACTTACAGAGGCACTTGAGTACTTGATAATATATAATATGGCACTATATGAATTTTAATGCCCTGTACATAGAGAGGCTCATTTGATATCAGTATTAGTCAGGACATTTTGAGTGAAGGGAATTTTGGAATAATGAAGGAATAGTGAATTGAACAGAGCTCATGTAGTTTCTGATTTGTGTAACTTGTCCTGTTTTGTAACTTATTCTTCAGTGTAAAGAAGATCTAATTTGTCTAGAACTCTTTCTTTTATTATACTCATGGACTTTTGAAAGAGAAAGTATAGAGATCACAAGATAGTATATTCAGCATTCAACATCACTTATTGGGCACCTACTAAATGCCAACACTCCCATGTTAATGCTTTTTACAGTTTCTATTTCTTAGTAGATATTATAATGCTTAGAATTTGCAGAACTTACTAGTAAAGTTTGAAAACAGAAAATCAACCCGTTTGTGACTTTATTCAACATCAAAGAAAAAGATGTGAAGCAAATAGTTCTCTGATCTGTGTTAAGAAAAAAAAAAAATGAAGGAAATCATATATAGAGGGTTCCCCCATGCATGAACTAAGGATTTTTTTCCCACTGTTTTTATTGTTGTTGTTTGTTGTTGTTGTTGTTGTTGTTTGGTGCCACTGGTGGCATTTAACCACTGAACCACATCCTCAACCCTTTTTATGTTTTCTTTTGAGGCAGGGTCTCAAGAAGTCGCTTAGGGCCTCACTGAGTTGCTGAGGCTGACTTTGAATTTGCAATCATCCAATCTCAGTCTCCCAACTCACTGAGATTACAGGTGTGTGCCACCGTGTCCAGCACATTGGGTTTTTTTTTTTTTTTACAGTGGAAATAAGAATATGTTTTTGTGTTTTTAAACATGAGTGGGCATAGCACTCCAAACAACCTTAAGAAGAGAACATGTAAGAGATGAATAGCCTAATAGCCATTTAGCTATTCCTGCACTTCCTAACAGGGAGTGCAGTTCTTCAAAAACTTATTTACATTACCTATTACATCATTGGATTTACAAATATATCTGGTCTTTGGAAATGTGAATTGCTTCAACCTGCAAGAAAATTTGATGACCTGGTTTGAAACAGTGCAAAGGCAGCTCCTACATTTGTGCGCAATCCTGTGTTATAACTGTCAGTGACCTCCAGGAATGAGAGAGGTTGTTTTCTTAGTTTTCTACTAGAAACATCAGATTGTATTGATGGAACAGAAATCCAGGCTGTTTCCTAGGAAGAAATGATATAACATAGTAGTTATAACACAGACTCTGGAGCATATATGTAAATCTTAATCTGCCACCTATTATACCTGGTGTACAAACTTGAATAAGTGAATTGCTTAATTGAAATTCAGTTTTCTACCTATGTAAGCTTAGTTTTCAGATATGCAAAATGGGAATAATAACATCCACTTCATCAAGGTTCTTGTCAGAATTAAATGAAATTTGAACTGATTAACTGGAACTTCCCATGGAAAATAAAGAAAATATCAGATGCTTTTATAATCAGAATTTTTACAAATAATATCAGTAATAAAAACAACAATAACTAATACTTCTTTTTAAATCTCATTCATTCCTCATTTCATTACTTCATTTTTATAATGCATCTGTATATTAAGAGGCCAAAATGAATAAGTTACAAACAAAATAACAGACAATAGAGTCAGGGAACTCTAGACGCATTTTTCTTTAGTCTGGAAGAATAAAGTTGTATTGAAGCAGCTTGTAAGACCCAAAAGAATAACAATTTGGCTTTTCCTCTTAGTTAATTTTTACAAGAATTACAAACTCATCCTGCTCTTTCCTCTAACAGTCAAATCTAAACTTATGGCAGTTCTATAGGGCATAGGATATTATGTTAAAACTAGAGTCTCAAAATCTGTCCCTACTATTAGAGGTAAACTGAGGTATAGACAAGGCAAGTGACAGGTTCAGTAGTCTAAGAGGGGCTACTGCCCACCCTCCCTGGTTCTTCATTCATGAGTTTTTACTCTCATGTTGACAGCTACCCCTCAGTTGCCACCAGATGCAGCTCTGTGTCTGCCCCCTCCCATGAATTTCTCTGGGTCTTGCTGGCAATTTTGGTAGGTGTCGGGTAGGTTGAGAGCTTCCTGTATTTTTAGCTGTAATAGGCCGCTTTCAGTTTTCATTAAGTATAGCCCTTCATCCTATTATAAACCAGCCAAAAAAACTCACACTTAAAACTTTCAAAATGCTTGTGCTTTGGGGGTCTGTTTTGTGGATCTAGGTATGATAGTTTCAATGGGATGCTTGAACAGAGGGGGGAAATGATGTCATTATTGTATCAAATTTACCAATAAAAAATTTTTGCATTTGAGTGTTAAGAAATGGGAAGTGACTGAAATAGAGCCATAAATAGAGTTATAGTAAGTAGATTGTTGATGAGAGGAACACTCAATGAATAATGGCGCATTTATATTTTTAATATACTAGTAAATCCATAAGGCATTCATTTTTCTAAATTTTTGTTGATCCCAAAGCAACTAAATGATCCAAAAGGATGGCTTATATTTCTCGATCATCTCAAAGCCTGTAGCAGTTAAAAAACAGTGTTCATTCTTTTACTCAGTTCAACTTCACATTGAAAAATAACATATTTCCTAAGGTGAGATTTTCTAGGTGTTATTTTATTTCAATACAGTGACTGAACTCTTATAAAATAGCTTCTCTGGAAATAAATGAAGATAATATGTATACATACTGTGGAAATTTAGCCATTCCACGTTTTATTACACTAAAAAGTGTCGGTTCTTTTTTCTTTCTTTTTTCTGTTGTTCACCTATTGAGACAAGCCTAGCTGGAGAAGAATGAAAATAAATAAACTAGTTGCACCAATTCATAATCAATAAAAAGCTAAACACTTAAGCAGAAAATATATCACAGATTTGTGCCCTAGCAAAGCAGCTATTTTTACCTTTCCATCATCATCAGAAGCCGCATTCTGACAGAAATCATTTGGTTGAAGCAGCCGTGATATATAAACCCTATGGGGCCTTGTGATTCAGATTTAGGAATATCAACCACAGAGGGTCTAAAGGCATTGTGCATTAGTATGTATTGAGACCTCTTTCCAGGTGGCAAGCAGCTGGATTTTCGAAAAATAAAACTTCCAAAATAAATGTGAAGGGCTTGTTCCCAGGTGATAAGTGTTATGTTTAATGGAATCATCCTCAAAATGTTATAAGCAAGGCAAAAAGGGAGTTGTGCATATTTAATATATTTGTTTTGTATTTCCACTGGTCAACAGAATAATGAAATTCCTTAACTACTTCTCTTTAACTTGCATGAAGAAAGCACGGTATGTTGCTAAATCTCTTTTCACCAGCTCTGCGGAGAAACAACTTTAATCCTTGTTAGAAAATTGCCGAGTCTGGGACTGACAAAGAGCTCATGCTTGTTCTATTGTTAGTGCTCCTGGGCCCCAAGAGCAGAGCCCTTTACAGCTGCGTGGATCCCGCCCGGCTCAGCTGCACTATTTAGGAGAGGAGGTTTGTCAATTTCTATTGACAATGGAGAGAGTTTTTCAGGGCCTGTAGCAGTGCTGACACAGTTGGGGATCAATGCCAGCCATTCAGACTGCACCCTCTTTCATTGCTTTGGTTTGTTAATTCAAGACTAAAGGTCCACTGAGGGGGTTCAGGGTGTTTAAGAAAGCTGATGAACTGTTTAAGAAAGCTGATGAACTGCAAGCGTTTATAGCCCTGGTGTGGCAATTTCCATAGTCAGTGGCAACTCCTGGCACTGAGGGAGCTGTGTCCTTGTTGACCCTCTTGTTATTAAAAATGCACAAGTGCTGCGCTTCTCAATATTTCAACACTCTTTCATCGTCAATACCACCTTCTGAGCCCTTCAGCTTGTTGCTTGCTCTAAAGATCTTCTTAGATTGGGTTTGAAAACTTCACCTTAAACACTAGATTAGACTGATGTTCTGTTTTCCGTGCTCCTGTTGATTTGTTGAACCTTCCCAGGGCTGGAAAGCAAGTAGCAGCTTGATGGGGAGACGGGCTGCTAATATGATTTACCAGTCTACAGTCATGCACAATAAGTGTGAATAAATACAAGGGTCTCACAGAGTCAACCCTAGCCTTTCCTTTTCTTTTATTTTCGCTTTAAAAGAGATATCTCAAGAAAATGAAGTGAGTAATGCATGCCCTTACAGGAGTTGAATGAACCACAAAAAAGAAAAAAAAAAAAAAAAACACACACACACACATATTTTTTGTTAAAGTGGTAGGCTGCTGTCATGGACTGATGTAGAAAAAAATTGTAAAATATACAGTTACTGCTTTATTCCTGTGTAGACCAAAGCAAAGAATAAAACAGTAATGCCATGTCGTTGGCTTCACTGGGGGTGTGGAGCCCGGTCCCTGTCATCCCCTGAAGGGAAGAGTAAATAGTCAGCCAAGTTATTTGACAAAATTAACTTTTACAGAATGAAAAGGCATTCCCTAATGTTTGGACTTTACTGCACATTCACCCTTTTCAAGTTTTTTTTTTTTTTTTTCATTGTTTGATTCTGGAGGTTGATTTGATTTGGTTCCGTGGGGGAAGTCAGTCTAGTTTTGACCTTGAAGATTAAAAAAATGGGACCTACTGTATTTTCAGCTCTCAGAAGAGAGGCACATTAATTTCAGCACCAGAATTAGGAAAGTGCTGGACCTTTCTGTTGGTGGCTTTGTTTCTTTGGGGGTTGGGGGGTTGCCTCCAGTTTCACCATATACAAGAAAGCAGCAATGTAGTGGGAATTTTGTCCTTGGTCGCCTATTCTCAGTGGCAGCTCTGAGCTAAGCTACTGCTTTCCCTTAATCATCTGCTCAATTTAGCTGCAATTCTTCTTTAAAAGTGGAAAATATAGCCTCATCAAACAGGAAAATTATTCCTAGAGACTTTTCCTCATAGAATAACTTGTTGCCTTCAAAATAAGATAATGCTTAAACATTTTACTCATAAGAGTTCTCTTTTTCTCTATATTTATTTGTAGGTCATTTTATTCCTAAATTCCTTCTCCTAGTTATTATTTTGACATTCTGTTTTTAAAGAAGTGTTAGCAATAACTTTCTGTGTTGTTACATTAAAGGTCCTTTCAATTATCATGTAATCATAAGTCGCATTACATATAATGAGACATGCAGTTAAATTATTAAATTATAGAAGGGGTTTTTTAAGAACATAAAGATACATATGGAGTAATTTCAAGTATTTTCATTTCCCTCATGCTTATGCAGCTTACCATGTAACTGCACAGTCTTAACAGATCAACTAATAGGTTTTGCAAGACTTCATACACTGTGTAGTAATTTCTGTCCTCCAACAAAATCGAAAATTTTACTATCCATTCCAATAAGACTATAATTTTAAGAGTCTAATCCACTTTGACAACCTTTTAGCTTTCAGATTATTGGGAGAGTGGTGTGGGGTCAGGATTTTAATTCAGCATACTCATTCGGTATTGCAGTCCATACCTGTGTTTACCTGTATAAAAAAAGAACTCAAGAAGTTGAGGCTATAAATAATTTGCAATAAGGAAGTATAGAACTTAAATAAAGTCAGAAATTAAAGTGAGTATGTGCTTATAAAAGATTTTGAGATCTCACATGTCACTAAGATACTGAATTCACTAGCAGTTTATTTTTTAAGACTTTAGGAGTGTATGTATCTCATGTTATAGAAGTATTTCTAATATTTTCACATGTCCTGAAAAATAAGAAAGTATTCATTAGGAAGGAGCAAAACTACATACATTAATAACATTTTCTAAAAAACCAGACTATCCTACAATTTAAAAACTTGACATTTCCAGTTATCCATTTGATTGATAGTATTTAGGAAATCAGTTATTCATTTTAATTTGCTTACCTCATTTTATGCATGTATGTTCAGCAAAATAATAAATTAGTAGAAATAAATGGTGAAATATGAAACTAATTCATTTTTAATTTATATGGAAAATGCCATTTCCTATTATACTGAAATGTATCAGTACAGTGTTAATAAATACAAGTCCAGATGAATTTCACATGTGCCTCCCTTAAGAGTTCTCTTAGATATTAAATGTACTGTTTTATTATTATTATGGAGAAAAAAATATTTAAGACTTTCTTCTATGCTTGAATATTTAAAACCATGTGTGTGCTCATATATGATCTGTCCTAGCATTCTGTTTGTGTATAGAAGCAAGGCACGAAATCACTTCTCTTTTAAAAAATCCTTTGTCATTTGCTAAGTGCTGAATAGACATTGATATTTCTGTTACCTGAATGAGTCGCATTATTCTTACAGTATTACCTAAACCTAGCTTTGTCACTGACTTCCTTAAAAAGTCACCATTCATGCTGGACTGACCTCTTGTTTTTGAAAATAGGAAACAAAATTTCTCCTTTCTTTTTTCTTCTCATAACATTATACAGGAGCAGGAAATTACATTCAGAGGACTTTCAGTGTTCCCCTCAAGGAAGTTGTAGTAAATAGACAAAAAGTACAAAACCCCTAAAAACACTTGCAAAATGAAACAGGTTCTTTCCTTTTATAATCCAGTCAACCACTTCTGTTTTATGATTCTTATAGGACACAAGATTTCCATCTTGATACTGTTCCTTTCTGTTATCTCAAAAAATCTTGGCAAATACTTAACTCAGAGTAGATAAAGGTCTGGTTGAGGATTGATGTTTAGTAAGCTGTGGATATTTTTTTGCCACCATTCATTCAAAATGTTGTTTCTAGGTATTGACGACATGGCTTATCCCATAACTCATTTACCATTTGAGTTTTACATAATATGTAGGCTAGTAGGAAATTTTCTTTTGAAAACAATTTACCTGTTATTCTCTGCTGCTTGATTCTCCATTCAGCTCCATAATATGTATTTAGTACCCATTGTTACTCACAAATTACAAAGCAGGCCACTAGGCTGCAAAGTGCAAAAACACTGTTTCCCATGAATATGTTACAGCTGAAAGACTGTAATGTTAATTCATGTAAAGCACAGCCTAGGTCACCTTAGCAGATTTCCTAGCAAAACATGCAATTCTCTTAACAGGAAATTATAGCATTATTGACTTCAAGTGCTGATCTGTGGTCATTTCAGAGTGTTTCATTACCCCCTCATTACCGAATCTGTTAAATGAATACTGTAGAGGTTGTTTTCTTTTTTCTCCTCCCCACTGCCCCCATTCTTCTTTCCAGCAATGGTACAGCAACTCCATGAAAGTCATTTGTGTATGGTTGGCTGATAGACTAGACCTCCAGCTTCATATTTACCAACTGAAGACGCTCATCAAGATTGTGAAGGTAAATGAAATGTGTCTAGATGTCAATTGCCCACAGAGTTATAAAGAATAATGCAGATATTGTCATACCAAACAAAATAATGTTTGATATAACAGAGTGAATGTAAGTACTTAAAAAGCATAACTTATTAACAGTGATGTGCTACCATTTACTTCCATCTTTACCTGAATTACCAAATAATGGTCTTTTTTGCACTAATAAAAAATATTTGCTAGTGAGTAAACACATTTTTAAATGATATACATAAATCCACTAGCACATTTCTTAAGAATAAAAGTGTTCTCTCATAATTCATTCATTTCATATTCATTAGGATCATGTATTATTATGAGAACTTTGAACTGTATTTGTCAATAGAATAAGGAGAATCTTTGTTATTTTATTATATCCTGGTATGAAAGTATTACATTATCACTGCCTAAATTATTGTGTAAGCACGCCCCATCTTAGACATAAAAGATGACCATTTTGAGTGTTGAAGATCATCCAGAACTGCTAATGCAGATGTTATGTAAGTTCAACCAGCCATTTTGACCTTGCATTTTCTTGCTCTTCAAGAGAAAAGGTAATGACCCATATATTGTATCTATTGAGTTGGGGCTATAAAATAATATAGTTCTTCAACATGATTTTTCATACTTTGTAAATTCTAGTGGAAGTAAAAGATTTATCCCAAGTTTAACTTTTCTTAAAGTTGAAACAGAATTCCACTTAGGCTAAAAACATAACTCTATCCTACTGATCAACTGTTTCTTTAAATGGAAGGTCTTTACTTTCATTTTGTTCTTACTGATGTTACACATGTGTGGGTGCTCCTAGACATAATGTGAATTTTGCAGATGTATGTGTATGTACACACATGCACACTGGTTCTCAAAGTGTCATTACAGACACAGCATTAGTAGCATCACCTGGGAACTTGGAACTACAAGTTCCTGGGTCTTACCCCAGACCTATGAAATCAAAAACTGAGGATAAGCCCAGCAATCTATATATTAACAAAACCTTCAGAGGAGTCTAGTCATTGCCAAAGTTTGTGAAGAATCACTCTTTTACATTATTTTTTTAAAGTTTCTAAATTTAAATGGTTTCCATCACTGTCTTGGTTCTACAGTCTAATTCAAACATGAAATTTTTGTGCTATAGAGACACAGGTTATCACAGATTAGAAAGAACCACAAACAGGAAAATTCTGTCCCAAAGTCAGAAACTGGCCAGTCTACTGAGAGGTAGAACCAAATCTAAAATGCCACAATAATAGTTATGGTGATCAGTCATAAATAACCCATAAAGTAACTACTACTCACAGCATTTTAATATTCTACCCACACATTACTTTCAGTAGACAAAATATATTTGATCCAGAACACTTCTTACAAGATGTTATTTCTAAAAAACTAGAAGCACTTTGATCTGTTCATATTCAGCTTAATTCTCCATTGTTTGTTCCTTGTTTCTGTGAATGTGACATGGAGAGCTTTTAAGTGAAGTTTGTTTTTCAAAAAAGAGAATCTCCATAATGTGTTTACCTTCCAAAAATATCTATCTGTTCAGGTTGCAGCCCATGTTGTGATTCACATAAGGATTAGCTGGTTATCCTGGCCATCAGCCATATTTTCAAATCAGTGTCTTCTCTATTCAGGATGTCAGAAGTTACATATTCAGCCAACTGGTGTTAGCTGGTAGATTGTTAAGCTCTTTGCTTTGTTTTGAGAACTAAATCTCCATTTTTTATTTGCCTGTCATTTGTTTCTTCAAAGTTAATCTTTTTCTCACATCTACATCTAAATAATTAATGATCAAGCATCAGTGAAATTATTTTCAGCTTTACTGAGGTATAATTGACAAATTAAAATTATTTATACTCAAGGATATAATGTGACTATAGTGAATAACAACATATTGCATATATAAAATTTGCTAAGAGACTAGATCTAAAGTACACTAACCAGTTAATATTTTGTCAGAAAAGGACAAATAGCAATTTTATAAATTATACAGTGACACTTTTATTATACTCTTGTTCATTAAATTCATCTTATTTTATTATAGTCTTCATTATGATTATCGATAGTCAAAATTGATAAATATAAAATTAGATTCATATGTATGTTTGACTTTCCATTTTTGCTTTCCATAAGCAATCCCTAAGGCTCAGCTAGTGCTTTCTTGGGCTAATAGATTTAAACAAGTCATAGAGTTATTTTTAATAATTAAAAATGACTATATTCATAAGTACAGTCAGGGTGAATTGATGAATTAATGTCCTAATTAGTTTTTCTTCACTTTGAATATAAACAATCTTTACCAATTTCATACATAGGTTCATCATTCTTTAGAACCTGTATGGTTTTGTCATTTTCCTGTGAATTTTTATGAAGCCATTAAATAACACAGGTATAGAATTGTGAAGGCCCGTAAATGGGCTTTCCTTCCACCCAGGTCACGTGGACTTGACCTGCATATTTCAGCAGAGTTGTACATTCAACCCAGGAGCCAAGCTACTTGACTCTAGCAGTCTCTCTTACTCCTTGCAGGCATTGCCATTCTTCTGTGCCCAAGGAGACCCAGAGGTCATCAAAACATATATGATAGTCACCTCGGCCCTACAAAGACACATACACATAGTTGGTTCACTCATATTGCTGAGAAAAGAAAACAAAATACACCCCAGGAAGATTTCCGTGAAAAATTAGTCTCGTGAAATTACTTGAGAAGTTTTAACATCAAAATGATTTATTTGGGAAGGAAGTAGAATTGCCAAATAATAATATTGGCTGTTGAATTTACATTCTTCCTAGTGGTCAAAGGGTATTTAAAAGTAGATAACATTAATCAGCTGCCTCTTTTGCTAGAAGAAAAGAAGACAAGTGAGCAGCACGCTGAGGCAGGCACTTGTCTTAAATAAGAGCCAACAAGGCCATTGCAGCAGCCAGATTGGATATCCAAGTGCTGGTAACATTTTGTGAATCCTAGAGAATGAGAGATTGCAGGATGTCTACCTTGTACCTCTCCTAACTGCTTATTACTTGCTAATAGAATAAGTAAGTGGCCTTAATTGTATGTAAATCAAAAAGCCCTTGGGACTACAAAGCCACCATTTAACTTATTTATAATTAAGCTAAGTCTTAAGGAAAATTATTCGAGTAAAACACGAAAATCAGATCCAAAAGCTCAATATACAATTGTCAGTGTGACAGTAGTAATTTATATCAAATGCATCATCTGAGAGTGAATATTTTGTGTGCTCAATGTGGTTTTCATCTGACTACAAAATAATGATAGACTTGAACACAAATCTCTGTGGTACTAATGCCATGTATATTAGTTACTAAATTCTCTAGACAAAAATTTGCATTTAAGAATTACTTCACTGGTTCTGATGTGTGTTCCCTTGGGTTTGAGTATGAGATCCTATCACTTTAGTCATAACAACTTATGACGTAGAATAAACTTGTAACTTCCTCACAACAAGCTCATTCAGTTGAGAAAGAAAGGTGGTGAATTGTATGTCTTCAAAAACTTTAAAATTTCAGTGAAAATAGAGTTGGTCTCTTAAGAAAATTATGAAATTTAAGGAAATTTTGTCTAAATTATTTAGACCAGCTGTGTTAATTGAGGGAGCCTAAGATATACTTCATAACTCATGTGAATATACCATCAGTTCAAATGTCTGAATGTTCTGGTATTTTCTGAATGTTGTGATAGAAGTATTCTGAACACATCTGTTAAGTAAAATCAAGCATCTCGTACTATTAATTTCCAGATACTGGAGTTGTGATTTGGGACCATGAAAGACAATATCTCTCTTTCTTATTTAACTCTTTTCATCTATTAAGTGCAAACAACAACCAAAAACAAACAAAATAAGTGGCTACCAGCAATCATGTAGAACAGAACAGTGACAGATATATACTGGTACTTTGACCAGTCCATTGAAGTCTAGCTACTTAATACTAAAAATCTAACTAACATAGGTCAGTAAAAAAATTGCAAAGGATATTTAGCACTGAAGATAGCCTTTGAAGTGCCCCCACCGGATGAAATATCTTCATTTTCTCTTTGTTTCTCTATTCAAGGGAAAAAATGATGATATGCCATCCTGTTTAGTCATGAAAAATATGTGAAGATCATCATACTTTAAAAAATGAACATAAGGGGAGCTTTATAAATTACATATTTTAAGTGTCACAGGAGTTTTAAACAATAATATTTGTTCTATTTTATGTAGAATATGTTATAACATATAAATTATAACTGATTGTCTTACAAAAAATATAAATACTTGTTTTATCATCCTATATATGGAAAATTTTTGCCAGAATTTAGTACTTCTCATTCTAAGGTTATTTCAAAGAGAAAGGGAAAAATTCTTACAGGTATTTAGGTGTACACAAATTTTTATAGAGTGGTACATATAAATACATTTTGTAATCCACAAATGCTAAGACTGTGAGTTTCTTTTACTAATAATACACCTTATCCCCTAACACTCATGCATTTAAAATGAAATGTATCTTTCCATATTAAAGGAAATGCTTCTTACTTTAAAAACTAAAAATTTATTTTTATGAAAAAAAAAGTATATACATTTATCTTTGTTACAGATTATTGAAATAGTAAATTCTGTGTAATTAGGAATGGGGGAGGAGAGCTAATTTGTCATTTCATGATCACAACATCTTGAACTATTCATAGTGATTGTAGTTTAGGTAGCACTGTTTAAAATCATTCATTCCACTTTTCTTCCCACAAATCCACCAACAAGATGATTGACACAGGCAGCCACATTTGAATTCATTAGTGGATTTTCCAAGATGATTTTTGAAATGCCACCTGAGTGCATATACTTATACATGTAGACATACACACAAATGTGTATTCTAACTTATCTAAGCAAATTCTCCCTTCTTCCTACAGAAAACCTACAGGGACTTCCGACTGCAGGGTGTGTTGGAAGGAACGCTGAACAGTAAGACATATGACACCCTGCACAGACGCCTAACAGTAGAGGAGGCGACTGCCTCTGTTTCAGAAGGTGGGGGACTTCAGGGCATTACCATGAAAGACAGTGACGAAGAAGAAGAGGGCTGAAGACACACAGTTCTGGAGAAGGAAGGAGGACCTAGAATTGTTTTTGTTTTGGGGTTTTTTTTATTATTTTATTTTATTTTATTTTTGTAACTTGTTCTTGTAATTACATTTGTTGTCTTGACCAAATAAAAATGCTTGTATTTCTGTAAGAAGTAAACCTGGAGGTGGAGTTAAAAGGGAAAACGCCAAGTCTATTTTGGAAGAAGATCCTTCTTGGTGGTATAGCTTGACCTAAAATGATCTGTTTGTGATTGGAACAGGAACTTCTTTTTTTTAGCAGATTTGACCTCTTTTTTTTTTCTGTAATTACATCAAAGTAATGTCCTGTGTGTAAAGTGAGATATGTATTTCCCATGATACAACATTGTGAGAAGAAGCTACTTCTGATCACTGCACCAACTCTGTTGTACCTTTGTTAAAATGATGTGTACCTTACAATTTATAATTTATGCATAAGGATTGTTTTGTAGTTAATTTACCAGTGTTGTGATGTGTATAAAAATTTTGACCTTGGTTTTCGTTACTCTAAATTGGTCTGTAGGTGTTGTCCTGGGCTTAAAGGACTTTCAACTCTAAACATAGACTAGATTATACAATGGCTTGTGTCTTGTTCCATTCTGAACATTTCTTTCAAGTGTAAGAAATCTCAAGGTGTGCTTCCATCAATATACCATACTCCCCTACTTCTCAGTATAACAGCTTGCAGGCAATAAAAATCCATTTGGTCATAATTTCTGTATTTATTAGACTTGTATAGATTAAATGCAGTAAAATACGTTTGCAATATTTCACACCTCCCAAATCTCTGACTATGTGTCTTTGGTTTTTGTGGCATTTGTTTTGTTATGTTTTCAAGTAAATAAGCACTGTATTTTATGCCTAGTAGGTGCACAGATTGGCTAAAATGATTATTGTGACAGTATATATTCATAGCAAAGGAAATATTACATACTCAAATAGTGTATATTAGTAATTAATGTTAGCTAATAATTAGTCATGCTTGTAATGTTCACTAGCAATTGGCACTCTTGGTGGTAATTCCCTCACAATATTTTCTTGCTAGGATTTGGAAAGGTAGTAGTAGTAGTATGCTTGGTAATTTCTCTATGAATTTTTATTTTTGTAATTTTTCCTAAAATATAATGGAATATTGTGCTGCTTCATTCATTCATAAGTAATTTTTTTTTTTTTTAGATGAAGTCTTAAAGCATTGTCCAAGCTTGCCTCTAACTCTTGGGTTCAAGTAATCCTCCTGCCTTAGCCTCCTCAGTAGCCAGGACTATAGACACATATCAACCCACACCCCCAGCTATATTCATAAGTAATTTTTTTTAATGCTAGTAACCAAAGCCATCTCTACCACTAAGCTAACATCCCCAGTCTTTTAATTATGTTTGATTTTGAGGCAGGGTCTTGCTAAGTTACCCAGGTTGACCTCAAATTGGGTGTTCTTCTACATTAGCCTCCTGTGTGCCTGGGATTACAGCTGTGTGCCACTGGCCCCCCTTATTAGTAATTTAGTAATGAAGTCAGTTAACACAAAATGAGTGGAAATATCCCTGAATGCATGGAAAGTTATGTTCTAAAACATTATAAATTAAATACCTTGAACCTCCAAATGTATTCTCTGTAAATGGTGGTTATATAGCCAGACTAGTCCACAAAAATCTGTTGAAGGTTATTATATAATATTGTTTGGGCTCAACTGTTAAGTCCTGGGGGTAAGATAAACATGAAGGAAGGTAGTGTCTTCCCCTTGGCTTGGTGAGAGACTAACTTTACCAAGGCAATGCTTTCAAAAGGGATGCCCTCCCTCCACCTTCACACTGGAGACCCTTTACTTCAGGCCCTCAAATGTCAAGTGATACCACCATAAACTTCTCTGTGGTCCCCTCCCCAGGCTTTCTTCTCCAAAGCTTAAATTGTTCTAGGCTTGGAAATTACCTACACTTTGTGTGTGCTGGAGATTGAACCCAAGTCCTCCTGAGCTACACCCCAGTCTCCCTTCTTTTTGTTTAAATAAAATGTCCATTTTCTTGATATTACTCATCTCTGTGTATTTGACCTATATGTCCTAAAGTGTGACAACTCTACTGGAACTTTTTTTTTTTTTAATAAGGTACTCAAAGAAATGGTCCCTCTGATAGCAATCAAAAATAAAAGGGGAAAGTAGGTGGTGCATGGGAAAGTCGGGCCCAGAGGGCCTTTCTGCTTGCTTCTCTGGGCTGTTCAGACTTTGGAAGTTCTCTCCAGATTGTGATCTTTACTCCTTTATTTTTCTACTCAGGATTTCTAAAAACTCCATTCCCACCTTCCACCTGATGTTTTCCTAGCAAGAACGGTAACAGTCCAAGATAGGTCATAGAACTGCCCACATTTTTCTGGTGACTACCTTATTAAGTCACAAAAGGGGGTGAATAAAATTTATAAAGTAACTTTGAAAAGTGAAAAGTTTTTTTTTTTTTTTGGGGGGGGGGGGGTTGCCCAGAAATTCCCTTCGACCTAACTGCAAATTGCTTGAAATGACTTAATTGTTCATTGGTGTGTATAATGATTAGGATGAACGCCCAAGCATCTGTCTATTAAAGGAAGCCAAGATTTACATGATGTTATTCTTTTAAAAATACTTTTTAAGAAAAAGAAATTTAATTGACAACCTAACAAACCTTGCAGAATTTTTTGGAGTGAATTCATTTTTAATTCAAAAGAAACAGCTCTATCCTCCTAATAATTTTGGGAAAGGGCAAAAAGTGTACATTCTTTGGACAGTTTTGTGATTGTTGCAGGAGAAAATAATACCGCCTAATGTCCAAGCGGAGTAGACTTCTTAACCCATCTAGAATAAAAGTTTCCCCAGACATTTGTTGAAGAAAAATACTTTTTCCCGGAAAGAAAAAGCAGCACACAGCTCAATGCAAATCTCTCTGAGCCAGCTGTAGGTCGTTCTTGCATTCACGTGTTTTTCCACTTGAATTCCCTTGAGTCTTTGCTCATTGTCCCTCACTCAGGAGAAGGGATTTCCTGCTACTTTTGCAACAAACGTGCCTGCAAAGTGTCCTGGGGCTCCCACCCCGCCCCCAGGGTTACGGCCTTGCCTGGCACCGCCCTCTTTCGCCCGGGGGCGACTGGCAGGCAGTGAGAGGGTCCGCGAGCTTCTTAGGGTTGCGCTTGAATGGGAAGGAGGTGCACCCCCCGCCGTAGCTGCTCATAGAGCTCTTTTCCGGTGCCAAAGTTTTCCTCCCGAGAGCAACGCGGCTGGCGAAACCCTGCGGGGATCACAGGCAGGGGCCACTGGCCGCAGGGAGCCAAGCGCGCAGAAGGTCACCCTACTCCGTCGCCCCCGGAGCGCGGCCCCGCCTTCCGAGCCTACCCGGCATTTGGTAGAAAGGAGGGAGGAGATTAGAGCAAGAGCTCGATCGCTTTTATTTCTAATTCCCAAAACAGAAAATGGAAATTTCCCGGTCTGGGTCCCTAAAGGGAGGTGATAGATCGATGTTCCTGAGAGATGTTCACGCGCCACTGGCTGCGGGTCCTCTATGCACAGGGATAGCAGCCAAGCTGGCCTTCACGCACTCTCAGCTCTCTGCAGCAACCCGGGTCTCCCATTGACAGCCCAAGCCCTCCCCACCCCTCTATGGAGTTTCAGTGCTCGCTCTATCCTTACGCTGAGTCCCCGCCATCACCCACACGAAGGGGAATCTGGTGGAAGTGGCCTCCTTTTCCCTCCAAGTCTCGCTGGAGGGAACCCTCAGGGAAGGCCTGGGCTAGTTGGCCTCGGTACTTTGCTGCAAATGGAGTTGCGTCTAAGGCCCTGCGCAGCTAGTCCCTGGCAAAGAGGGACTGATAGTAGCGACACCCAAACCCAGGAAACGTGAGGCTGGGGCAGCTCTAAACCACCACCACCAAAAGAACTCAGGAAGAAACTTTCCCTGGACTATCCCACTATTAGTTGAATATGGGGTGTAAAGCTGTCTGGAAGCTGTTCTCCCCTGTGACAGTAATTGCCATATTTAACAGCAGAGCAAGGTGAGTGCAAAACCCTGAGCCTTGGTTTCTAAAGTCACTAGAGACAGTCAAGCATGGACTTTAGCTATTAACAATGATTTAATGGACCACACGGGGGGGGGGGGGTGCGAAATGTGCCCCTGACAGCAGCATGGGGCACAGCAAAGAGCCCAGGACTTAGAGAGGGAACAGTCTGGGTTTAAATTAACAACAGCCCCTCTTTTTCCACATATCTGAGCACTGTGGCCTTGGACAAGTTATTTAACCTCTCTTTAAAATGGACATTCAGTAAGAAAGGTTACTGTAAGGATTAAGGGCAAGAAATAAGTTGTGGCTATCGTTAACTATTTCTTAGTGCAGTGATAGATTCCAAAGAAAGGGTGGGAGGCCGGTCTGGACCAACACACACCAACAGTCTCACCAGCAGTTCTTCCCGGGTTTGACACAGAGTCCTTTTGGATCATATTCAGCTCCTGGAATCCTGACGTGTCTGTGAACTGGATAGAATTGTCCAGTTCTTGGCTTTTATAGACTGGCAGCTTGCTGGGAGAAGAGGAGGAGACAGGGAGGGGCAAGCCTAAGCTGGTCCCCTGAATGGACCGCATGGCCCTTGCTGACAGCAGCCCCTGAAACTGAAGTTGGGTAGGGGGCAACTGGAGATGTAGAGTTGGCCTGGGGATGATGGTAGTCAAGACTCTGAAATGGGACAAGAAAGATTTCGAAGGTGTCAGACCACAAGTGAGGAATCCCAGACTTCGACCAGTGACCACTGCATAGAGTTCAAAGGAATATCAGGGGCAAGATGGTGTTCACTATTGTTTTCTGAGCTGTAAGGGAGCATAGAACAGGAGAGCCATGTCCCAGAACAAGGAAGCAATACAAGGAGGCACTTGTAAATTGTGAGACAGATCTGAGAGAGAGAGACAGAGACAGAAACAGAGGATTGCAGCTACCTGAGTGCAACCCAGGATGGTACCAGTCATAGCAGAGAAGCATAAAAAGAACTTCAAGAGCTTAGGGTAAGCCAGCATCTAGCCCCCCTGTCCACATTGCTAAACTGGCAGAACTTCACGGGTGACATGGAACACCACAGAGGATCAGCATAGGACAGAAGGCTTGCCCCTGGGTCACCACTCAGCACATCTGTGGCTGGGAGCTGCATGCTCTGACAGTGCTGGGGCAAGGCATGCAGTGTGGGAGGCAGAAATTGCACACTCTCTAAAGAGGAAGATAAGGTGCCTTGGGTTTGGCTGGGAGTGGGGCTACATTTATAACCTGAAGGCCATTCCCCATTCTAGTTTCCTTTAAAGTAACCAACCTGCGTTCGGCTTCTGAATCCCAAACCCAGGGACTCAGTAGTAAGATGTTTTCAATCTCCCTGTACTTTTCAACTTTACATTGAGGGTGGTTGTATTTGTGTGTTTATTTGTGAGTGAAGGGGAGTCGGGGGAGACAAAAAATAAACATTCTACACTTGTCTTCAATCTTCGTCCACATTGTATCCCCCTTGGAAGTGATTCGCACTTCCAAGAGGAAGTGAAGAGTTGATTTCAAATGAGAAGCTAATTTTTAAAAAATCTCAGATACTGTAATAAGTAGTTACTTTTCCCAGCCTGGCCTGGGTTTGTTAATAGAGCATGTATAGATAGATAATATCAACAGGTTCCTGCAAAAATTGAAAATGGTGTGTTGAAACTCTTTATTTTTCTGCCCTGAATCAATTCTGGTTTGCTTTTTAGCACGCTCCCTCCCCTTCCATACAAGTAACACCTCTGTTGAGTACAACTGGATTAAATGATAAAGGTAATTCTTTAGGGCATTTCTTAACATGCCAAGCAAGCAAAGCCAATTGTATCTTTGGAAGGAGATTTTGATAGGGAAGCAGACATTTTTTTATTAAAGAGGGTCTTATGGTGAAGGGTCAGTACTCAGCAGGATTGGGTCCTAAAAAAGTGGAAAGTGAAACAGGGAAAGACCAAATGAGGGAGCAACCTGTCAGAAGGTAGGGCTTTTTTAGGTCCTCCTGGCTGGATAGCCTGGTAATGATTTTTTTTTTTTTTTAATACACTTTGAAGTTACAGTATTGAAGAAGCTCATTCATTATCATTGGTTCAAATGCTGTAGTTTTTGTTACATTGTGTGATTACTAGGTATATTCTTTCATAAAAATAGAATAGTCTATGGCAAGTTGATTGATTTTAGAAATGTGTAACTGCTTCTTAAGAAATAAAATCTGCTTCAATCAAACTGGGTTTAAGAAAAAAAGAAAAAAGAAAAAGCTTTTTGTGACAGGTAATTCCTGAATCTACAGAAGAAAGTGTTCCCTGGGGAACACAGGACTGAATGTGGGAGAACAGGCCCTCCAAGGACAAGGGAAGTCCTTGAGGCTGTGGAAAAAAAAATCATTTAGCAAATACATTCCTGTGTGTATTTTAACATTTCTATGTATTTGACTAAAACCTATCATTGAAAAGAGGGGTTGTTTTTAAATCCAGTTGTTTGAAAATTTTGGGAAAGTTTGTCAAACTTTTTAACAAGATGATAGTTTTTCGTACGTAAAATGGTTTTATTTTAAATTTTCTTTTCAATCTCAGTGTGACCAAGGAATGAGGGAGGCTTTGATTTAGTCCCACTTTACAGAAAAACAATTCAAAGCAAGAGGGAATTGTCAGTGTGGTTTCTAAACAAGGAGTTCACTAGCTGTGTGGCATCCCTGGAGCTGGACAGACCTGGGCTAAGAGGTCAACTAAGGGCAGGAAACTGGCATCGTTTATTCTAGTGCTCACCCTGCCCAGGACAAATTGGTCATGTATTTGTGAACATCTTTCTTCAAAAAGAAAGGTCATTCTTAATTTCAACGGATAATTGAGGAATCCAGCATTTAAAGGATAATGAAAAACAGGGAGGAGAAAAATGAACTGTTTTACCCTTTATAGAAGCAGCAGTTGGGGGTGAAGGGGAGACAAAATAGGTGGCCCTCATTTGAAAAAGTGGGTGTTTTCTTAAATTCCCGCTAATAGAGTTTTAAATTAAAACTTCTAGAAATCAATCGAAATAACAACTGCAAGCTACGGATGGATTAGACTGTTAGAGACATGGACAATTTCTCGCACAGATTTTGAAGAGGAAAAACCAAAACAAAAATAAAAACAGTAAAATGCAGAAGGCAGAGAAAGAAGAAGAAAAGCCTTTCCCATTTCCAAAGTCGAATGGCTCCCGCGAATGAACAAAAAAGAGGTCAGAGCTCAACTGAGTACCCACCACGGTGCCCCTGAGCTTTCTGCGGGCGCCGCTAGATGCACTTGGCGAAGGCACTGCGCAGGACCCTTGTGCTAAAATATGGGATACTGGAATCCCACAACCCCTGCCCCTGGCTTCCCCTATGCCCGGCATTCCACAGGGAATCCTTAAGAAAACGCTGCAGGTAGGGCTGTGGAATTTGAATTACTGGTGGCATCTAAGTGAAATGCGGGGGGGGGGGGGGGGGGGGCGTATTCAAAAGGCATCAACGGCAATCACGTGTATTTGGTGCGTTTCACTTTTCCATCCTATATTTGAGTTGGCAAGTCAGAGACCTGTTGACAGTGGGGTCTCTCTTTCAATAGATGTTGAGTCTTCATTTATTTAGGAAAATAATGAATTGAATTTTCCTATTAATATTAAAGGATAGTGATTTTGTTTAGGATAAAATATTGTCAACCAAATAAAAGGGGAATGGATCCTTTGGAAATCGAGGGACCCCGCTTATTACCATGCCTGCCGCCTTTCATACTCAGCGTATGCTCTTACTTAAAAGAAAAAGAATGTTTTGCCATCACTCAGAAATCTTAATCAGCGTCATTGAAGCCAACTTATCTTTCTCTTTTTTCTCCCTCGTTTCCTATCTTTTCAACAGTGGTGTGAAAGTTCAGATATTCTCCATAGTGAGTAAAAAGCTCTGAAAAGCAGCTAATGTGCCAACACCGGGAACCTATCCAGGTTCATGGTGCGAAAATGGAATATGTGTTGTTGAATTATTATTTTTGTCCTTTAGGTTTACATCTACGCCCTTGTATTATGTAAATTTCTGAGAAGCTGTGAATCACAGGGTTAGGTAGAGGAGTCCCCCCCTCCCAGCCCGCCTTCACAAGCAACAGGAGCCGACCCCATTCAATCTTCGAATGATTCACAGTCATGTTCCTTTCTTCTTCCAGCCTTTTCCCCTAGACTCAACTTCCCTTCCCACCCTCCACCTATCGAGCCTTCAACAACTGGAGGCGGTTGCCCAGGCCTGGGGACCCGCGGTAGGCCAGGCTCGTGACGTCAGTCTGGGGCCCCTG
The DNA here is from genome assembly GCF_902686455.1 of Sciurus vulgaris. NCBI lineage: Eukaryota > Metazoa > Chordata > Mammalia > Rodentia > Sciuridae > Sciurus > Sciurus vulgaris. The sequence continues at coordinate 31,289,042 of NC_136468.1, forward strand.
GAGGTCACCGCTGGCCGTTGGATGCTGTTCCCTGGTTGCCAGCGTCAACGCCGACGCGGGGCGCTTCATGCTTCTCGGCGCTGACAGTGCTCTCTTCCCGTGTGAGTCTAATAGCGAAGACAGACCCAGTGTTAGTGAAATTCAAAGAATTAACCGAACTTGACTAAAAGAGAGATGGTAGGCAGAGAAAAAAATAACTTCCAAATTGATTCAAGTTAAGAAGGCAATAACAATATTTGAAAACATTGGTAAGATTTCTTAAAGACGGACCAAGCCTCTGCTGTGTTGGGATTTTCTTAGCGTGGACCGCGAGTATAGGATCGGGTCTGGGAGAGGCTAAAGGCGGCAAGAGGGGTATAGCAGAAGAGCATTCACCCTCACCAAGAAAAGGGCGCTGGCCAGGGCCTGATTGCTTCCGGCGCCTCAGGGGCTGTTGGAAGTAGGTTGGATGAGGCCGCGGGATCTTGCCCTGTGTGGACCGCTGCCCCATCTCCTCTTCCCTAACCACAGTATTCGGGAATGGGAATGCAAGGACAAATTGGAGGGTGGGACCAAGACCGTAAGGTTTTCCGCAGGATAATCTAGTTAGGAAATTGTCTCCCAAGGACCGTAGCAGACACCAACTACTAAGCAACGGTGAAACCGTTTTTAAGAAAGAATTTGAGGGGAACCTAAGTGGACGGGGAAAAATAAAATAAAATACGTTACGCGACCACGGACGCGAAAGGTTTTTGGAGGACATGCTCTGTTTTACCCTTCCTTTGAAATTAGTTTAAGAATATGGCAGACAGATATAATAAAAAGAAGTTCTCATTCCTTTAGAGGCGCTGCACACGGCCTGGCCTTGCTTTCACCTGACATCCAGATTAAATGAGCCTTCAGTTATACCCGGAGTCGTCAAATTAAGGCTATTAGCGAATGTTCTGTTCAAAACTTTTCAAACACGAGCCCTCCTCCATCTGTTACTTGGTCTTTTAAACCAGATTCGGCGCCCCCTCCCGAAACTTTGGAGTGCCAGGCCTTCTCCCAGCCTGGGAGTCTGGAGCGGCCCCAGGTCCCGCGGAGTTGCAGAGGGAGGAGGGAGGAGCGCGATCACGCCCGGGAAAGGCCGCAGGGCAGTGACTGTCCGGAAGACCTGGGGCTTCCGGACCTGCTGCGCCCCAGTGCCACGGCGAACGAACCCGACTGCCGGGCGACTAGAAGGCTGAACTGGGCTGCCCAGCTGGACCTTAAGCGCGCAGTGCAACAAGCGGGCGGAGAAGTCTGGCTGGCGGCCACCGCTAGAATTGCGCCCCAGCTTCCCAGTCCCCTCCAAGCTTCTGGAGCCACTGCACCCAGCAGTCGTACGGAGCTCGATCGCTCTCAGCCTTGCCAACATCATTTTAACTGCTTGGAACCGGCGAGCCAGAACCAAGAGATGGAGAGCCAGACCGGGAAGATTTTTCAACTTTTCTGTTTCACGTCGGGCTTCTATTAGATGGCTCCGCTCCGGCAACCGAACCCTGAATGAGGCGGGGCGCCTCTGCTCCTCCGCCAGCAACACGGAAGCAGTCCCCCTGGCAGCCAGGACCTGGGGGCGCCGAGGCCGCGGGATAATGGAAGCGGAGGAGGCGGAGGGCAACCGGTACTCGCAGGGCGCTCCAGAGCCGAAGGGACTGTTGACTGGAGTTCAGGAGGTAACTGAATTAACAAATGTCTCTTTAGAGAGTTCTGGCTCAAGGATTTTTTATTTACCTATATTTCCTTCTCTCGTTCTGTAAGTTCATTCTTTGCTCCGTATTATTTGAATTTCTATTATCGACTTTTATTTCATGGGATCATTTAAGAAAGTTTGAAAATAACATCAAACTTTTAAACCTCGTGCGTAATATCAAAGAAAGAATCGCACTGTGTTGAATATGGTTTTTATTTATGACCACCAGAAGAGTTTTTAAAATTGGGACTGCTGCAAAACTTTAATCTGCCAATCGCACTGACCAGCTTTTCCTATCGTTGTAGGAAAGTTATCTGTGTGGAGCAAGCAGCAAAATGGCGGGGGGGGTAATCTTCTAATTGTTCACCTCCCAACTTCCAATTACGCCGTTGTAAATTACACGCTAAACTTTGCTGGGTTTTTGTTGCTTGACTTTTAAGCAGCTCCTACGAAAATGTTGGAGGAATTGGGTTCCTTGTTTATAAACTTCTTTTTCCATCAAGTCGGGTCCTGACTCCGTAGCCTTGCAGTCCGGAGGGACACGCCTGATAGACCTGTGGGAACGGGTGAGAAAAATCCCAGCATTAGTGTAGAGACAGAAACCAACCAGCCCTAGTGATCGCTGTCTGTAATGTGTACTGCCTCATTAACAGCTCTCACGTTGGGGCTCTATGCTTTCTTTTACAAACTGATTTAATATGTAAATGTTGTTTGGAGAAGAATAATTTCCCTGGGTTTAACCGAAATCCTAATATAAAAGAAATAGTAACAACAGAGATCTAGAGACAACAACAGACCGCCCTCCCACTTCTCCTCCCCCAAGAGAGAGCAGAGCTCAATGAGTTCCCACATTCCTAACCTGTGATATTGTCGCTCATAGGCTATACAAAATTAGATTTTTAAAAATTTGCTTTCAAACTAAAAGCACACTACTAGCCTCAAATTTGAACTTCTTGTTCATGTTTCTTAATGTGCTAGAAAGTTAGTTACTATTGTATTCTGAGGTACCAAAAAAGAAAAAAAGAAAAAAAACGAATAAACAAAACAAAAAACTCTTCCTTGAACTATGCAGACCCTTCCTATTCGTGTCTTATTCCATCACTGCTTCCATTACACACCAGAAGAAATAACAAAAGATGAGTCGGAGATAAGGACTGTACAGGAATTTAGGAATGTTTTTTCTCTTCTTGAAGTAAAGTGTTGTTTTTGGTTCTATTTATTAAACAGGAAAAAGTGTGGATGCTCCTGAATGCCGGGGGTGATCAGAATAATAATAATAATAACAATAACAACAAGAAGAACCTCCCCTCTTTGGCTCAAAGTAGCTAAGAAGAAGCAAAGAGTAAGCTGACTGTTGTTCCTGGTAAAGGGGTGGGAGTCAGGAATGTTTGACAGACCTGAAACCCCTAAAAATAAAAACAGGGACAAATCAATGCATTGGGCAAAATTTTTGTTGGCTATGCGACAATGTTTTTCAATTCATTTTTTAAAATTCAAGTGTTTTGTGACTTAAAGATTAGAGATTATTTGGTATTCTATGGTTCTGTTATTTCACTTTTTATCTCAGATCACAGTAACATTAATCAGAAACTATGTTTGTTGTGACAGGGTCTTAAGTAGAAACCTTGGAAAATTCTGCAAGTTCTTGAGTAATATCAAGAAAACAGTAAGCACTGAGATCAAAGTTAGATTCCCCGGGAAAAGATAACTTTTAGTCATTTTGAAGGAGTAGAACATTTTATTTTTTTCAGAAGTTCCCAATACAAGTTTGTTATATGGCCTCATTATAAAAACTGTTCTGGCTCCCTTAGGGTATCTTATTCAGGACAAACCAAACACTTAAAATTTGACTTGCACTGGGATTTAGGGTGGAGGGGTAGGGCAAATAAATATTGCCTCTCCATGGCTGGGAAGGGGAGGAACACTTAATCATAAGCTCTGAACCAAAAAAAAAAAAAAAAAAAAAAAAAAAAAAAAAAAAGGAGGATTATAGGATTCTCCGAGAAAATCCAAATAATCTATAACAGAGTTTCTATTTTGCCATTAACAAAGCAAACAAGTCTCCCTCCTGCTCTTTTTAGTAAATTAAACAATTTAAAAGTGTTGAAGCATTTTAGAAGCTCGAAGTTTGCTACATATGCTGTGCATTTACTGTTTTTGTCATTTTAAAATATTTGGAAGTAAACTGAATAAATTGGACAATAAGAAACGCTTCTTAAATTCATTTTGTACTTAAAAGCAATTCTTACTTTATAGCCATGTAAGTTAACACATGTTTGGCTTAAGTTTTGAATGAAAATATTAACAAATGTCACAATATCTGTCAGTACTTGGATTTGTAAAGCCCTTCTCCAGTCTTTTTAGGATCAGCAAAGCCAGAGTTATCTTAAAAGAAGAGCATAATTGATGCGTTGTCATATTTGTTACTCAAATGACACTTTCAGACACTTGTCAAATAGGCAAATCCCCAAAATACCAGTGAAAAGCAAACTGTTAAAATATTAACTATACAGAATATGTATACCCCTTAGCCAGTATTTTTCCTTTTTTAAATTTAGTGTCCGCAGAAGAAGAAATTAACTGAGGTCAAATGAAGGGGTTTTTGCCGTTGAGGAAAGGGGAGGGGGAGGAGGAGAAAGGAAGAGGGAGGGACACGCGACAAACGTAAAACAAACTGGTGGCATTCAGTCAAGAAGGCCGGTAAGGGTCCGGAGGCCGGTGAGTTGTGCAAATCAGATGCGAGCTTCAAAGCGTCCCACAGTCGGGCTGTTTCGTGTTTCTTTGCTTTTTTTCTTTAAACCTGGGCCTGGGACGAAGGAGTGCAGACGGAGGGGGATTCTTTGCTGTTGGGAAGCGGCAGGTAGGCAAGGGAACCTGATCCGCCCCAAAAGGCAGCAATTAAAGTCTTAACCGCGACCCATCTGTCGTGGGACAGGGACCTCCGCCCACCCCACCCCACTTCCTCAAGCAAAGCCTGTCCTTTTGTCTGAACAGGGGAAAGGAAGAGACAGATTCTGTAGCCCCAAGAGCAAAAGAAAAGAAAATTTTCATTTTGGCGGAACCCTAAGTGGTTGTGCCCCAGCGAAAGAGGGCTCCGAAGGGCCTCCTGGGTTGTAAGGAGCCTCTGTCCCAGCTCTGCCCTGGTGTCCCATGCTCGGGTTCCTCTTCCCTTTTCACCGCTTCATCTGTCTTCCCAGCTAAAAGCTACCCTGAGACTCGAAAGAACCCAGGCCTAGTGCTAAGGCGGGTCGATGGCGTCAGACCTTTCCCCCATCTGGCCTCTTGGCCGCCTGCAACTACTAATAGGACCAACTCCCCTCCCCCATTTCTTGGGCAAGTGTTTCCCTACCTCACACCCAAGTGCCCTGCCTCGCAGTTGGGCATCAGGCGAGTTCCCAGTTCAAGCGCTCTTCTTTTTCACCTTTCTCGGTTCCCAAAGTGGGGCTGAGGGGCCCAGGTCCCTGACCTGGCCCGTGCTGGGAATGGGGTATGGAGGAGGGAATAATTGGAGGTCATTTTCCTCCGTTTGAGGTCCAAGCGCATCTTTGGGTGAAACTGGCTCAACAGTGCAATGGTTTCTAGTCTGCCTTCATCCAACCTCCCACGGCTCACCCGTTCCAGGGCTCTCCCAGAAGGCCAACACACCACGCTTGGCCAGGCACCTGGCATCCATTCCACACTCACCCAGTTGACAGGCAGATGGCACCTTGGAGCCAGGAGGCTACTTACCTCGGCTTCCAAGCAGTACCTTCCGGTGCTCGCAGTTTAGCGTTTTCTGGACCTCCTGACTCTGACTCAGAGAGTTCTGGTCTTCCAGCTCCCTGCAGACCCGGTGCGCGCCTAACCCCGGGGCTCAGCTCCGCGCGTTCGCAGGCTCGCAACCGGTTGGTCCCAGGAGCGTGTGCGCAGTTGCTCTCCGCGCGCTCCGCCTGAGCCGCGGGAACCCGCACATTCGAGCCTCACCTACTGGCGTCTTCCCGGAACCCGGCAAAGCTTTAGCGGTCCGCCCCAGGAATCTGAGTTCAAGCGCCGCAACAGGCAGACGCCTGGCTTGGGACGTTGCTGGGGAATAGTCTGCACGCTCTCTTTGGGAGGTACAGGCGTTGCCGCGACTTCTGGCTACAGCAGTTCGCCCTACTCTCTGCACGGCTGAGCTCAGACACCCTAGCTGCCGCTTGCACTGCTTCGGGAAAGCATGTGGACCCTGGCAGCCAGGATGGGGATCAATAAGTTCTATTTCCCCTCTCCGTTCGACATGGTGTACTTAAAACGCGCAGCTGGGAGAGAGCTCTAGCTGAGCGCAGGTTCTTTAAAGAAATGCTCTTTCCGGATTCTCAATTGAAACTCATGGAAGCGCGCGCTCGCGTGTATTTGTGTGTATCCGGGGTGGGGTCCGATCCGAGTCAAAGTTTCCTGTGGTGTGACACCCGCTTATTCCTTGCAACTCCTCGACTTTGTGGGCAGGAGTGCATCTTTCCCAGGCCTGTTGCCACCGGCATCGCCTTTACAAAACCACAAACACATAACAAGTCTCCCAAGGCCTTTAATTCTCAGGGGCATTTTGGGAGGCCAGTTACCTGCTGGCTTCTTCCAAATGGTCCAGACTCGGTTCGGGCCTTGGAGACTCTGGGATGCCAAAAGAGTGCCACCCCCAGCCCTGGAGGAAGAAGAGGACCGTGGAAGAGGCGACATGGCCCCGATCACAGTCCAGCGGAACCAAGCAAGGAAACGTCGGATTTCGCTGCCAAAGGCTTCCTGGCCAAGGCTTTCTGAATCCTGGCGTTTGATAAATATAGCCTGGCATTTGCCCCTGAATTAGACTCTGTTTCCTTATTTAGCCCTTGCACAATGATTTTAGATGATGTCACTTAGAGCTAAACGAGAAAATTGATCTCAGATTTGCTTGGCCTCTAAAGCCTGGTTAAGCAGATTGAGAATTAAAAAGACGGAGGAAGCAAGGGGGAGGGGTGGCTGGAGGGTAGCTAAGTGTGCGCGGGCGAGTGCGCGAGCGAAGGGGAGGGCGCGGCGCGATGGTGGGAGCGCTCCCGCCTCTTCTGGGCGGAGGAACTTGGCTCACCAATGAAAAGTAGTCACGGACTGCAGAGGAAAAAAAAAAGTTTTCCTGTTGACTGTTGGAAGCGAATTGAGCAATTATCTAGTTTACCTTCTCCTCTTGGAAGTTAACGATTGGCGAGATCTTGGCTGCGTTATTGACACAACACTTTCTATTGATAGAAATAAGTAGTGATTGTCCCCGAGTCATTGGTGCGCCAAGAACTCTGCGATGGGCTGGCAGGAGTCCATTGGGCTGGGCAGGCAGGTTCGGCTGGTGATGCTGGGGAGGAGGAGGAGGAGGCTGCTGGTGGTGATGGTGCCTGTCCTCCGCTCCGCAGGTCTGTGACAAGCAGGGAACAAGGCAACGACCGCGCAGCCCAGCCCCGGCTGTCGGACGCTGGCGACTCAGACATGGACAGTAGCTGCCACAACGCGACCACCAAAATGTTAGCGACTGCTTCAACCCGGGGCAACGTGATGAGCACATCCAAACCCTTGGCTTTCTCCATCGAACGAATTATGGCGCGCACCCCCGAGCCCAAGGCCCTGCCTGTCCCTCACTTCCTGCAGGGAACCGTGTCCAAGGGGGACCCCAAGCACTCTCTGCATATCAACTCGTCGATCCCCTGCATGATCCCCTTTGTGCCTGTGGCATACGACACCAGCTCCAAGACAGGAGTGACCGGCTCAGAGCCGAGGAAGGCGAATCTGGAGGCCCCGGCGGCACCCGCGGTGGCGCCCTCGGCACCAGCGTTCAGCTGCAGCGACCTGCTCAACTGCGCTCTGAGTCTGAAGGGCGACCTGGCCCGCGACGCACTACCGCTGCAGCAGTACAAGCTGGTAAGGCCGCGTGTGGTCAACCACTCTTCCTTCCACGCCATGGGCGCCCTGTGCTACCTGAACAGAGGTGATGGCCCGTGCCACCCGGCAGCCGGCGTGAACATCCACCCGGTGGCCTCCTACTTTCTCAGTTCCCCTTTGCACCCGCAGCCAAAAACATATTTAGCCGAAAGAAATAAACTGGTGGTCCCGGCGGTGGAGAAGTATCCTTCCGGAGTAGCTTTCAAGGACCTGTCCCAGGCTCAGCTGCAGCATTACATGAAAGAAAGCGCCCAGCTTCTGTCAGAAAAAATTGCGTTCAAAGCCTCAGATTTCAGCCGAGGATCTCCTAATGCCAAGCCCAAAGTTTTCACTTGTGAAGTGTGCGGAAAGGCAAGTACTCTGAAGAAGGGGAATCAATTTCAATCTCTCTCTCTCTCTCTCTCTCTCTCTCTCTCTCTCTCTCTCTCTCTCTCTCTCTCTCTCTCTCTCTCTCTCTCTCTCTCTCTCTCTCTCTCTCCCCTTCCTTTCTTCCTTACTATTTTGGGGGTAATTGTTTGTATACACTTGTTATACTTCCTCCCCTCCTTCTGTCCAGTTTCAGAGTGCTCAATTTCAGTGTGCTTGTTTGGCTAACCTGTTCTACGTGTGTTTAATTTTAAGGTCTTTAACGCGCACTATAACTTAACCCGTCACATGCCGGTGCACACAGGAGCCAGACCCTTCGTTTGCAAAGTGTGTGGAAAGGGCTTCCGACAAGCCAGCACCTTGTGCAGGCACAAGATCATTCACACGCAGGTGTGTTCGTCTGTCTCACATTCACCTGGTATACTTTGGAACGCTGAAATGACCGATAAAACCTTACTCTTTAGCGTAAGATTTGTTTAAATGTGCTATCTGGGGAGTTGCAACATATCGTTTGCCTTTGTTTTCCTTAAAAGTGTTAGAGCATCACTGTTTTGCCTGCAGGTCTGCACATAATAATAACAAAACAACTTAATTCCTCTGTTTTTCCTCCCTCCTGCTTAGGAAAAACCTCACAAATGCAACCAGTGTGGTAAAGCATTTAATAGAAGTTCCACTTTAAACACGCATACCCGAATACACGCTGGCTACAAACCGTTTGTGTGTGAATTCTGTGGCAAAGGATTTCATCAAAAAGGTATCCAACCCTGGAGGTGTTGTCTCTCATGGCGGTTTTAGCCAAAGCCATACTTAATCTTTCGGGAGATTTTAGAAAATGATATTTAAAGTGCAACTAGTTACGTGAGGCATAGGTTGCCAATTCTAAGACCCTACCCCCGAGTCTGATTAGTGTTAGAGAAAGGCATGGTTCATATGCCAAGGGGATCTTTCTTTTCAACTGCTGGTTCTTGTTTTATATAACTGAATTCATAAGTGTGTATTAGAATGGGGAGGAAAGGGCCTCATCGTTGACGTTTACAAATAAACTTAGGGAATCCAGAACCCTGAACTGGCAGTTAGAGCCATGGCGGCCCTGGAGCTTGCCTGGCTAATCTTCGATGTGTCGCTCCCTCCCCTGCGTTTCAAACTCCTTTCAGAATCACCTCCCCGTCATTTGTTTGTTTCAGGGAATTACAAAAACCACAAGTTGACCCACAGCGGGGAGAAGCAGTTCAAGTGCAATATCTGTAACAAGGCTTTCCACCAGGTTTACAACCTCACCTTCCACATGCACACCCATAACGATAAGAAGCCTTTCACCTGCCCCACGTGCGGCAAGGGCTTTTGCAGGAACTTTGACCTCAAGAAGCACGTCCGCAAGTTGCACGACAGCAGCCTGGGGTTGGCCCGCGCGTCCGCTGGGGAGCCCGGCAGCGACCCGCCGCCGCCCCCCCTACAGCAGCAGCAGCCCCCGGCGACTCTGCCACCTCTGCAGCCTCCGCTGCCGCCCCCTGGGTCTCTGCAGCCCGGGCTTCACCAGGGCCACCAGTGATCGAGGCCAAGTTTCTTCCCACCCCCAGCCGGGCCCCTACTGTGGGGACAGAAGCAGACTGGAGTCAACCTCCTGGTTCCAGCTCGTCTGCAGAACCCGGGGCATGTTGGGCCCCACACTTTGGGGCGCACCAGAAACCTCTGCATTTCTTGGCCTTTGGCCTCTTGCATGCACCTGCTAAATGGTTTTGTGTATTATATTCTATATAGGCACTAACAATTATGAGAAATTTGGAGGGTTTTATGATTTTCTTTTTAATTTGGAAAGACTTCATCTCGGGTGGAGAGATGGTGTTTGTTTTGTTTTTAAACAAATTTCTGCTGTATTTATTGAGATCTGTATTATTCTACCCGGGAATGCTGCACCATTTTAATTTTATTATTGTATATATTTCCATTGTGTCAATTCTGCCGTCTCAAGATGCCTGCTGATTGTTTATCACTCTGTCCTCCTCGGAAGTAACAACACTGTGTGTATGTTATATATACACACACACATAAATGTGTGTGCCTGTAAAGGTGCACCACACATTCATGAGCTCATAGGTACACATACACCCATACACAATAGATAAGGGTGGTTCATTATGAATGAATTTAAATTTCGGTTTTGATTTTTGCACGTGAAAGTTGATTCATTGACTGTTGGAAATAAATACTTGGAACATGATTATTTAATCAACAAACTTTAGGGCTCTTTGTATTATTCAACTAAAGATCCCTGGTTCTGACCTTGTCTCCTCCTTTAAAAAAAAAAAAAAAAAAAAGTCCAACTTTGGATTACTATCCTATGTTCTGAATATTCACCAGAGCAAACGGTCTCTGCAAGTGGTTACAGCTTTGGGTAAGGTTATGAAATTTAGTAAAGCGCAGAGGCAGGAAATGTGTATTTTTCTATCAGAAACATGACTTTGGTTTGGGCCTTCTGACATATTTGTAGTGCACAGTAAAGGAAGAACAATATACCTAGGAGTCATATGTTATACACATTTCCACCAAAGCACCATAATATCACTTTGAAAGGTGTCTATTGTTTGCTTCCTGAGGCACATACTCTACTGACTTGTACACTGCTGGCGAAGAGAGCTCCATGTTTTTCGTGTGTATATGTTTATAGACGAATATACTCCCATTCAAGGAGGAAACATGGATGAAAACCAAACTGTGGCGGGTGCCAGGTCCTTGAAACGCTTCAAGTGTTAATCAGCAGCTCCGCTGTGAGCTCGGGCTCTGGTGTTTTCTAACTGCAAGTCTCTCCTGTTTTCTTGCCAAAACAGTGAAACAACTGCTAAAGACTTTAATTAAGAGGGGTAATTAGTTCAGATTTATCAAAGCCCGGTTGTTATACTATTAGCTGCTCAGTAGAAGCTGCCAGACAAACTCACAGCCCAGCACAGTAGCCCGCTGCAGCGGGGACACATCCTGCGAGTGAAGACCAGAAGAGCGGGCATAAGGGGTTCCTGCCTCGCCCCCGCGGTCCGGGCCGCCCCTCCCAGCCTGGGGTCGCCGAGGTCAGCGCCGTGGGTGTGTCTGTACCCCTCTCTCCGCCCACGCCTTCCTGCCAGGGCTGTGGGCTGCTGGAGTTCACCGAGGACCCAGCGCAGGCTTCCAGCGCCCGAGTACTTTCTTTTCTTACCTGCACCCAGGCAGCCTTGCCTGCCCCAGGACCTCCCGACCACTGCAAGAAGAGTGAGGTGTGCGGTTGCAGTGATGCTTCACTTTAGTGCGTCATAAGGTGTCCAAGGAAAGGTGGCGCGCGGGGCAAAAGACCAGAGCAAAGGCAGGAAATGAGTAGAAGGCAGTGCTGGGCCTCGGAGACAATTTCCCTGGCAATCCTGGAAGGATTGAGGACTCGGGGGAGGGGAGCAAGAGTGACCTACTAGGCTGGAAAGTGACAAAGGCGCCCCGCAGGGTGATCGCGGGCAGCGGCGAGAGCGAGACTCTCAGGGACATCTGAGCAGCGTCTGGCGGGGCACCTACGGGAAGAGAAGACTTGGGGAGCTGGGGAGTACTGGCGGAGGGTGAACTGGCAAGGTACTGGAGAACAGTGAGGTCTTGACGTCCAGCGCTGGTTCCACAGGGCACGCCCTGTGGGCACTGTGACAAGTGCTAGCCAGGATTCACTAGCTCTAATCCCGACAGTTCTCTTTTCCTGGTCTCACAGCTTCACTTTGTTCTCTGTTGAGACCCAGTCAATGTTCGATTTGACTTCTGAAAGCGATGGAGCGTTTGGGAATTCCATCATTGGATAAATTCGGATCCCCTCATCCCTCATAAGCACCTTTTCTCTCTGAATCCGACCGCCAACTTGATTATCTTGTCCCAGGCTCTGGCCAACACTCCTTCCCAAGTGCCAGCGCAGAAAAGGGAGTTTAGGCAACTTCCTCAGAGGTTGTGGGTAACTACCTTTTCCAGGTTGGACCTTGAAAGCACTTTTCTTTGAGTAAGAAGTATGAGATCAGGGATCATTATAATTTGCGATGCATGTATTCAAGTTAAATAGCAGAAAATGGCCTTTGTTTCTTGAACTTATTCCCAATAAGCATTTGAACTTATTCTCAAAACCCAGCATGTATTTCCTCTGAACATTCAAGGTGAGATCGCACTGGAAAACAAAACGAACATTGTTGAGGAATGTTTACTAAAGCAAAAAATACCCCCTGTATTTTTTGGAGGGAATATTTAAGTGTGGCGTTTCCTAATCCATGCCAGTGTGGTTTGACATAATGAAAAAAAGTTTTTCACAGAAGAATGTGCTTGTGACAATGTGGGAAGAAGGAAGAAAGGAGAGAGGGGAAGGAGTAGGAGAGAAGAAAGAGAAGGAAAGAAAAACTGAAAAATAGAGGATCTTTTGTAAAATGGAATGGCTTTCTGTAAGGTCTGACTTGGGATAGTTCAATAGTCCCAGGAAAGGTAGGCGAAAGGAAATTGTTTTCTGTGGGCTCATAGGTTGGAGCAGCCTGGAGTGTTTCGATCAAGTAGAGGAGACCAGGGGAAATTCTCTAAAACTAAGCACTCAGGAGAACTACTTGTCAGGAGATGAGTTACTAGTGAACTCTGATTTGACATAGCTCTCAGAGCTTACTAAAACATCAATGAAGATCTCCTTTAAAAGAGTGTGCATTTAGGGATTAAGCTTATGGGGGTAATTGTTTAGGTGGGACACTTAGCTGTTAGTCAACTGAAGTTCTTAAAATTCTCCCCCCTCTGGCAAATACTGAAAGGTGAATTTTTCCTCAACTCCTAACCTATATGTGTATTCATACCTGTGTGTGTATGTCTTTGTGGGTTTGTGTAGATTTTTATGCTTATTCATGAAACAGGTGCTCTATATGTAGGAAAGGCAACTTGGCTTTGTCCTAGTGCCTCTTCTTTCCGCCAGACAGTGGGCAGCAAATTCTCACATGTTGAGTTAGACTCAGAGGTCAGTGTCCCTATTATGTACTGAAGGAAATGATTTATCTTCAACTTCCTCCATTGGAGTTAACGTTTGTATAGAAGAAAATGACTCCTAGGGCCATGAGAACCTATTTTATAAACAGCATCCCAATGGGGACTTACGTTTTGCTCAGTTTTTAGAAATCAGAATATTACAGAATGAAATTAACAATGCAGGTAGTTAATTTCTATTTTTAACAAAGAACCAAATCCAAACCCTGATCTCTAGTAATCTCTTCACAAAGGTTATAATTTTTTCAGACTTCTAAAATTTTAGTTTGAGAACAAGTTATTATTTAAGGTTAGAACTAAGTTGTCAAATTTCAGTAGTAAATGTAAGTGTGTCTTAGGGGCCTCATCAGAGCAATTACTTGTTGGAGAGGTTGGAAGCTTAGTGAGTTTCTTATGGAACATTTATTCTTTCCAAACATGGAAGAAATTAATCTACATGATGCAGTGGAGTCATAATTCCCAGAAACCGTGCATCCTGTTTAATAGACTTTTCCCTTATTTTGGTGGGAGCTATTAATGTTGAAAATTATTTTACTAGAACTAGTGACAACTTAAAGAATTGACGAGCATGTAACTGTGATGAGTGTCTTATCTTTGTAAAAGTATTTATTCCAAACATGGAATTGTAAAATATAAATGATCTCAGTTTTAAAATTGGGGCAGAAACAAAAAATGTTTTCTTCATAGCTTTATAAACCTTGTATTGAGTAAATCTTTGTTATTTATGAAGTTTATTTTAAAGGATTATGAGTTACTTTATTACTAAACACAGCACATTTTAAAGAGCATGAAAATTAAAACCAACTAAATCCCAACTGGTAAGAATATGAAGTTGCTGGCTCCCAAGCAAAAAAGTAATTTTGAATCAACTAAAACATTGAATTTTTGCTACATTTTGCTAAAACTCAATTACTATCACATGAAAAGTTATGCTTCCATTAGGCTCATTAAAAACTGAGAATTATACTGCATTTATAATTAGAAGATAAGTTATTATGAATTTATTGCTTCTAGGAATTAATGCATATGTCCATTCCAGCTCCAGGGCAAAGTACAAACAAATAAAAATATAATAATCAACATACTGGTCATTTGTGTACTCTTGGTGTTAAAGCAATTGCCAATTTAAATCAGTCTGGGTAAGCTCACTCCATGCAATAGAGAAGGGGATGCCTGGTGTCTAAATGACCTAATAGAAAAATATCTCTTTGTTGTTATATTTTTCTGTGTATTGTAACATGTTACCCATAATGAGCTTTAAGGAAAAGTCAAAATTTATTATGCAGTAGAATAGGAACAAAATTATCACAAATAACCAAGTATATTTCCTGTTCAAGACTGATGTTGTATTGATGTCCCATGAAATCATACTGTTATTGGACTTAGGGAGCTTAAGTTACTAAGTAAAGATGGAATAAAATTCTGCCAATGTAAATCTCCCAGCTTAATATTTTGCTGTTAAACAAATGTTGCACATAGGTATGAAGGTGTGGGAAAGAGAAAGCATCAAGTACCATTTCTATCTAGAGCTAGAAATCTATCACAAAATGAACAGGAGCCCTCCAACTTGATTTAACTCTATTCTTCTTGATACAGATCTTATAGACTTTAGTGTGGAGAAATCTGGAAGTTCAGCCCATTGCATGACCCTCTAGTCACAGTAACAAAGAAGGTAATGTCTTCTGATAACCTGCAATAGAAATAGTAATTTATCAATTAAATGTGAACCAATTCTGGAGTATGTGGCTTTGCCAGAGTGAACAACCATAACAAACATGACAGATTGAATGGCTTAAATAGCTGAAATTTATTTTCTTACAGTTCTGGAAGCTAAAAGTTCCTGGGTGATAGCATGACCTTGTTCAGGTGAAGGCTATCTTCTGGTTTGCAGAGGATTACCTTCTTGCTGCCCTCGTTTTTGTGTCTGCTGGATGTATAGGTAGGACGAGAGAAAGAGAGCAAGCTCTTCATTGTCTCTAATCCCATCAGATCAGGGCTCCACCTCATGTTCTCATATAATCCTGCTTACCTCTAAAGGCCCCATCTCCAAAGACCATTGCATTCTGGGTTAGGACTTCAACATACAAATTTTGAGGGGACACAATCATAAGCAGTCAGTGAAACATCCCAAAAGTGTACTTTGTTAACACAGAGCTCTGAATTAAGATGGACTTACATTTCTTAAAAGTAAAAAAAAAGAAAAAAATTGGGGGGAATTCTACAGGATAAGCAACTCAACAACCCATTTTTTTCAACAAATAATTATAAGAAGGATAAAGAAGGGGAAGGGAGAAGAGGAGAGAGAACAAGGAGAGAAAGAAAACTTATTAGTTAAAAGAGATTTTAAAAACAGAATAATGGATTGCTATGAGTTAATCTTATTTCAAGTGTAATTCTTATTTTGATGATTCTTATTTCAAGTTTAAACTGTAAAAATTTAAGTCACTTATGATAGCTGAGACTACTGGGAATTTAAACATTGAATGTTTAATAAAATTGAGGAATTATGTTTACTCTTCAGATGTGAAAAAAAATATTATGATTTTGTTAAAAATAGACCTTTCAGAGCTATGTATTTAGTTATTTAAGGATGAAATGATAGATGTCTTAGATTTACTTAAAAATGACACGGAAGAAGGAAAGTGGATATTGGATGGGTCAGATAAGAATGGCTGTGAATTGATAGGTGTTGACTTTGGATGGAGATAAGAAAAACTGATTACTTTCAAATTTAAAATTTAACATAACAAAAAGTTTTAAAAGATCTCTTATGGTGAGCTATCATGCCACAAAACATTTTTTCCTTAAATATTCATAATATTATTGAAATGAGTATTAAATGCATTTTTTGGCAATTATCCTTTTTGAACTGATTGCAGGATTAGTACCTTTACAATGTAGAACATTTGTAGATATGTAGAGATGTCTACAATGTAGACATGTTTGAAAATTAAGGTGAAATAAAGTATGTAGAAGAATTTGAAATAGGAAAGGAGATGGAGTTTTTGATGTCCTTCAATAATTGTCAGTAAATAATACAAAGGAAGGGAACCTACAGATCTGTTACTCTATTGAGAAGAAATGAAAGTTAAGAATACACAGCAATATATTGAAAAACTTATATTGGCTAGGATATATATGGAAGAAAAAGAGGTGGGGGTTATTGAAAGGCAATTCTGCACATAAAAGGAAACCATCTCAGCATTGCACAATCCCTTTGATCCCCAATTCTGGGATGTATAGGAGATGATGGAGAAAATAGGAATTAAAATTCGGTCCTCATTCATTGATTCATCAATTCAAATTGCAAGGTGCCTTCTTAGTTACCAGGGATGGGTGTTAGTTAGTGTTTTGTTGCTGTGACAAAATAAACAACCTATAAGTAGAAATAGTTAATTTTGGCTCATGGTTTCAGAGGTTTCATTCCATGGTCAGCTAGCTCCACTGCTTTTGGGCAGTGATGAAGCAGCATATTATGGTGGGGAGCATGAGATGGAGAAAAGCTGCTCACTTCTTGGAGGCCTGGAAGCAAGAGAGGACCAGGTTCAGATCCTAATATCTCCTAACACCTGCAATGATCTAGCTCTTTTCAAGTGGGCCCCACCCCCTAAACGTTCTACCCACCTCCCAGTGGCACCACCTATGGAGGACACTCAAGATCTTAGCCATAACAGTATGCAATAAAGACCTGGGGGTATAGCCCACTGACAAAGAGTTTGCCCGACATGTAGGAAGCTCTGGGTTCAATCTACAGCACTACTAAACAAACAAGCAAAGACTGGACTTGCTTTTAATGTTTCTATAATTTATATTTCAGAAAGCAAAATGAAAAGCAGTGATTACAAACTCTATAAGAGTGAGCACAGTTGTAAATGTCTATATAATGGCAGTATCTTCAGGATAGCTCTGCCCTTTATTCACTTAGACCAGTGGTTTTCAATTAAGGGTGATCTCCCTCTCCCCACCCCAGGGGATATTTGGCAAAGACTACAGATTTTTGGTTGTCACACTGTAAAGGAGATGAAACTGTTATTTACTGAAAAGAGACCAGGGATCTTGCTAAGATTCCTAAAATGCATAGGACAGTCCTCCATGACAAAGGATATCTGTCCCCAAGATGTCAGTAAGGCCCAGTTTGAGAAATCTTGATTTAGAGGTTCTGGTTCCTGAGACAGGTTAGATAGGATCAGTTTGGCCCCTTCCGCTGACCTATTTTTCTGTGTACTAATTTGTGATCTATTCAAGCATAGTTAGAGCATCAGTTTTGATTTCAATTCAACTCTCTTAAAGTTCACTGGATTTTTCCTTTGCAGTGTCTAAAATGCTATCAAACCCATGTAGTCAAATTTTATTTCAGAGATTTTTTTCAGTTCTGCAATATCCATTTATTATTTTTTATCATTTCCCTTTCCTTCTGTAAGGATTCTTCATCTATTTACTTTTTATGTCTCATGTTTTCTTTGGAATTATTGAAGATTTTTATAATAGTTTTTAAAAGTATTTGACTGCTAATGCCAACATCTTTGTCATTGTGGGATCTGTTTGCGTTGCTTATTTTTCTCCAAATTTTGTTCCACATTTTCTTTCTTCCTTGCCTGTCTATTCATTTTTTATTGTATGCTGGATATCACAGATTCTGAATTTCTGTGAGAGTTATGCACAGTCTGTTGTTCAATGTTGTTCAAACAGTTGCTTCATATGTTTTGCCAGTTTTATATTTTTTTATTGTAGGTGAGTATCTCTGATTACTCCATTATTGCAGGAACTGAAAGTTTATTAAGTTTCTTCCAATTTACTTGCTTCAAACCACAGGAAATGTATGTTGAAAGCACCATGAAGATTGTTTTCCTCAGGAAGGGTCTGTGACAAGGCAGGTGACTAGATGACTATGAAGTAGGCACCTGTGAAAAAGTAAACAACTTTTAATGTGTGCTTTAAATCTTCATTTTTGACCTTGTCTATCTTGAC
Organism: Sciurus vulgaris; assembly: GCF_902686455.1. Taxonomy (NCBI): domain Eukaryota; kingdom Metazoa; phylum Chordata; class Mammalia; order Rodentia; family Sciuridae; genus Sciurus; species Sciurus vulgaris. The sequence continues at coordinate 31,306,983 of NC_136468.1, forward strand.
AGATGACTGGACAATGTTTGGAGCAGTATTCACCACGTAGTAGGTGATTAAATCTTGCTGAACTTTTACCAGATCATTAGTATGACTACCACTGTTGATGGGAGGGTATAAAACCAAGTAGCTTTGAGAAGGAAACTATTTTAATACCTTTAATGAGGGCCGGAGATGTAGCTTAGTGCTAGAAAACTTGCCTGGCATGTGCAAGAAGGTTCTGTGTTCCATCCTAGCACCAAAACAACAACAACAAAAAATTCAATGATAATATGATGCTAGTATGCTGTTCTATGATTTTTAAGTTTTAATGTGTATGACACCATTTGGCTTTCTTTTTCTTTCTTTCTCTCTTTTTTTTTTTTTTTTTTTTTGGTACTGGGGATGGACCCTAGGGGAGCTTTAGTACTGAGCCACATCACCAGCTCTTTTTATTTTTTATTTTGAGCTAGTATCACTAACTTGCCCAGGTTGGCTTCAAATTTTGATCCTTCTGCCCCAGCCTTCTGAGTCACTGTGGGATTACAGGCCTGCACCACCAGACTCAACTCATTCAATTCTTTATTTAAAAAATTTACATAAGAAAAACCAAGTCTAATGGCACCATCTTACAGGTGAATTATTTGAGGACTTCAGAGGTGAAGAGATTTACTTGCTCAAGGTCACTCTGTTAGCAAAAGGCAGAACCAACAAAAGATTTGAGCCTGGCTCCTGTCCTCTGACCAAAGAACAGGTTACTTTAAGCTATCCTAATAAATATATCGGAATCAACAGTATTGATAATGAATGTTATGGCATACAAAAAGGGTACAGCTTCTTGGGGACAGAATTAGAACCAGAACCAGAAATAACTCAACTTTCTAATAAACATTAATCAAGGGAAACTGACCGTTTTTTTTTTTTTTTTTCAATAATGCCATACTTGGAAATAAAATAACACTCTTAAACCCAAAATTTAATTAAACATTGGGAGGAACTTCCAGATAAAGTTTCTACATGATTTTATATCATTAACACAATTCAGAAAATTAAAGAGTCTTTACTGTTTATGGTAGAAGATGGAATAGATTGTGATTTAGTTGGATGAATATTCTTCACTTTTGAAATAATTTAATATTTTCATGTATGTATATTAGTCCCCCTTATCTATGTTTTCACGTTGTACAGTGATAATTGCCTGTGGTCAACCACAGTCCACAAATTTTAAATGGAAAATTCCAAAAACCAGATAATTAATGTCTTAAATTGCACAGCATTTTGAGTGACATGATGAAATCTTTCACCATCCCATTCCATTCCACCTGGGACATGTATCATCCTTTTGTCCTGAGCACACACTACCACCCATTAGCAGCTTAGTAGCCTTCTCAGTTAGCAGACAGATGCAATATTGTGTTCAAATAGCTCTTATTTTACTTGATTCTGGCTAGAATGAAGTGGATATCTCTGATCCAGCAAGCTACAGAGTTGACTTTGTGAGGCATGATCCCATTCTCAAAAGAAAGGTGGATTTGAAATTGGACATGATTAAATTTTAGAGCAGATGTGCAAGAGTTCATGTCTTTGGCTTTCATGCCAACTATATTTAGTACATACATGCTTACCTCTGGTAGGCATTATCTCTAACAATTGACTCAGGAAAAAAATGGACCCTAATTTAAGGATCCTTCTTCATGATACCCTGATTGCAGGACAGTTTTCACAGTGGCCCTGAACAATCCACCCAGTTTCTCTTCCTTTCTTGCTTGCAGTTTCCAATAACTATAGAATGTGTCAGGAATAATACACCCTGAGATGAGGAGGAATTGGCTGGAACAATCTCGCTGTGCTCTTTTCCCTCCTGGGAAAGGAGGACTACAGTGCTTTCACCCAGTGAACCCTAGGATATAAATCCAGGGCAGACAGCTTAGTGAGGCTCCTCAATTTTATTGTGATGTGGGACACATCTGCCCTAAATGACTTTCCCGAGCCTTGGGGGACTGACTTACCATTAATCCTAGGCTTCTATTGCCCTTGTTGCTTATCTGTGAGGAATGAAGTTTTTTTCACTCAACCTGTGTGAGTGTCCTGCCTCTCCCAACCCTTGCAAATAGTAGAAATTGCAGTGTAAGATGCAGTGCACAGAAGTAACCATTGCTCAAGTGGACCTGCTTTACACTGATACCAGTAGGAATTCAGCAAATGAAGCATTAGAGTCCCAAACAGGGAAAACATTCAAAGACAGTGATTAAGAGAAATCCTCTCTTTAGGAAGAATATTGAGAAATATATCTGACTGCTGACTTGAAGGAGCAATGGAAAGAAACATAGACATATATTTACTTTTAAACAGCAGCTAATTATTTGCCTATGTGGCTAAGGATAGAGAAATAACACAATTGGAAAATTTGTGAAAAGGAGATACAGAAAGCAAATAGATAAATAGACCTTGCTGAATGGGCTCAGCTAATGAGGACATTACATTCCTTATCATTGGTCACTAATGGGAATCTCGATGATGACATATCCTGATTATCACATAGAAAAGATAACCTGTCTTGGGAATATCAATTCAATCTCTCTCCCCAGTCATCCCAATTCTTGCCCAGTGGATTGATAAAATGATCTTGGTGGCAGTGCTAAAAGTTGTGCACAGGCTCAGTGGACTTCCCTTTTGCTGAGACTGATCTGAATTTCATGGCTAAATAGCTTTCATGCCAGTACTAGAATGTAATGCAGAGCCTCTGGTTTTATGCTGTAAGACCAGACATGTACCTGGAAATACACTGATTACACTGGACTCTTTTCTCTATGGAGTACAGCATGCTGTTTTGGTACAATGAATATTTATTATGTACACAGATTTGTCTTTCCTGTACACAGTATTTTTGCAGGCATATTCATTCATGATTTTTCTAAGTTCATTTACTCTCATAACACATGACTTTCTTTGACCAAAAGAAATTTTATTTTACAACAAGAATATGGAAACAGGGCATACGAATTTGTGGGTTTTAGTGGTTTCCTGTAACTATTATCTGAAAGATAGAGATCTACGAATGTTGTTCTGGTTGTAGACTCAATTACACGTTAACTGAGAGACAACCCTGCTAAAAATGGTGTAGAAGTCCTACTAAAGACATTGTATATTCCAACCCAACAAGCGATAATTGATGCTGCTTCTCCATGCTACATTCCATATAATAGAGAGTTTTGAGTGACTTTTTTCACTATTACTCCCTGATTTTAGTTACAAAATTTTGTTTTCTATCTCTGCAATGGATTTAAAATTGAGAGTATTTAGTTTCCACAGCAATAATGCTATCATCAGTGGACACCATCATTATTCCACTGAAATGGAAGATTGACTTAGCAGTTTAGGGCTTATGTTATTCAATAATCAGGCAAAGACTTGGGCTATTTTACTGCACAGGAGGGCTGCTTTTTATTATCAAGAGGAAATAGGTTGCTGTTAAGTAATTGGGATTGGAGAATAATATATAAAACCCAAGAGATTCTCTGAAGTGTCTTCTAATATTTTTATGTTCAGTGACAGAATTTAATGAAGAATTACAGCAAATGTAAGTGGTAGTATCAATAAAACTCACATTCTTGAGGAATAGTGATTACTTCACAATCACAGGTACAATTGACCATCTGAGGTACTTGCTGAAAATAAATGAGAATGGAATCTACAATGGAAGAGGGGATTTGGAAATACCAGCTATGACCACAAGTCCATTTGAAGAAATTACTGTAGCAGCTATGCATTTTCATCCTTGTTTTGTTATGTACATAACAAAATATGTTTGTGTATATACATAAATATATATATATATATATATATATACACATACATATTTAACCAATTCCATCATTTCTTTTCACATCATCCTTTATATGTGCTATTTTTGGTTAAGTTTGTAATTGTACCAGGACATTAAGGAGACTGAACTAGAAAAAATAGGTATAGGGAATGATAGACTTTGGACTTATTGCATTTTTAAGGAGAAAATAAAGTTATTTAGTTTATAAGAGTTTTAGTTGTCTTATGTTAGGCAGGAGAATGTTGCAGTTGTTTGGATCTCTAGTACGTTAGATAATTGTGTGTGAATGGTCACAACATGAGGTGGACTCTGCTGGATGTTGTATTTGGCATCTTTTTTTCTACCCTCTTTCTCACTGTAGTGCAGGTGATGGAAGATGAAGGTGTTTCTGAGACTTGCTTACCACTAGAGTACATATTTGACTTAGATTCTGCCAAAGAGGCATATTTCAGTGAGATTTGGAAGACTGAGTAGAGTGAGAAGTCATTCTTTATGAAGAGACTGTGCCTGAAAGGCAGGCTTGGTAGATGTGAATCTTTGTATCTGCTTGACTTCACATATCATTGGCTAGTCCCTGTCCTTGTGAACATGGGTGATTGAAAGCTGGCAGCAGTTCTGACAGCCTAGTGCTGTCCCATGTCTTCTGCTTTGTCTGTTCAGAGTATGAAAAGCATCTTTCTGCTTTAATTGCTGCATACTAGAAATACTGAAAGTGTTTTCTCTGCATTGAATACAGAATAATGCTGGAGTTGTGATAGACCAATAAAAAACTGAAACAAAAAAGAGATTCCAGAAACTGACCCTCAGATATAAAGAAACTTACTGGCACTGCAGCACAATAATGAAGAAAGGAAAGACCATTCAATAATAGTGCCAGATCAAAGGGTTAACATATGGAAAAAATAAAATTTGATGCTTTTATGGTTTGGATGTGAAGTGTCCCTCAAAGGCTCACATGTGAGACAATGCAGGAAGGTTCAGAGGAGAAATGATTGGGTTGTAAGAGTCTTAACCCAATCAGTGAATTAATCCCTGATGGGATTGATTGAAGTGGTAGGGTGTGGCTGGATGTGATTGAAACTTGGATGTGGCTCTTGGGTATATAGTTTGTATATGGAGGGTGGAGTCTCTCTCTGCTTCCTGATAATGTGAACTGCTTCCCTCTGCCATGCTCTTCTGCCATGATGTTCTGCCTCATCTGAAGCCCCAAGGAATGGAGCAGGCCTTCTATGGACTAAGACCTCTGAAACCTCAAATAATCTTTCCTCCTCTATAATTGCACTGGTCAGATCCTTTTAGTCATAGGATTGAAAAAGCTGACTAAAATAGATCCCTACCTCACACCATATATTGGAATCATTTCCTAATTAACCAAGGTCTGACATGTGAAAGAAAGCAATATTAAAATGTTTACTATATCTTTCAATTTTTTCCTATAAGATTTTGGAAAAAGAATTCATAGAAATTCTGCCATATTGAAATCAGTAGACATTATAGACAGTAAAAATGTTATAAACTAGAAAAAGTTACTTATAGCACATATAATACCTAAAACATTAAGCACACAATTGGCTAATAGAAACCAACATATAAAAAGAAAAATAAATAAAAGAGAAATGACAAAGTATGGGAAAGTCTTAAAAAGGAATTACCCAGAGTAGGAAATAAAAAATACCCAGATATATGTGAAAAGATGTTTGACCTTAGCAAACATTAATGTGCAAATGCTTACCACAGAGTCTCTGCTTTCTGGGCACCATGAGAGTTGCTTTCCTCGCCACACTCTTCTGCCATGATGTCCTGCCTCATCTCCAGCCCTGAGGAACAGAGCCAGCCTTCTATGGACCCATTATAATTTTGCAGTTGCTGTCCTGTGACACGCGGATTGCCTACAGAACCTGTACCCCTCTTCTACTCAACTCTGAATCTGTTCCAGCATCCACTCCCCCTCAGATGAATATGAGAGAGTCAAATGATGTGAATAAGGTTTGCCCATGGTGGAGTGCAGGGTTGGCACTGAGACCATCAAAACACATGTTCTTTCTGCCCTGGCTGGGTCCCCTCATAGCTTCTTAGACTAAAGGAGTCAGGACTGGGGACCCAGTGGGGAGTCTGATTCCTGCTCCTGTGTTGTGGACTCTGTCCATGGGAAGATTGGCTTAAAGATTATTGGTTTCTTCTTAATAAGAAATAATAGGAGGTTTCAAGATGGCGGCTTAGAGGGTGGCTGCATTTCATGTTGCTCCAGGACTCAGGATTCAAAAGAGGAGATATTGAGATGCTTGGGACCAACTCAAAGCAGCCGGGTGACTCTCACCCCCTGGGGAGGCATCCCGGATGGGACTGTGGTCCCGGAACGCAGGAAACTTTGTGAAGTAGAGCTGCCGGGGAGACGCCCCTCCCCCTGCTGGAGCAGTGAACGCGGACAACTGGGAGCACCGTAAAGGAGGCCGCTCGGCACAGCACTGGGACTCGGAGCAACCACTGGGGCTCTGGCAGCTGCCCAGGGGAGGAGTGGCGAGGAGAGCTGTGTGGACTCAGGACACCGGGGCCTGCCCTGAGGAGGAGGAGGAGGAGCGTGGCCACTTGGATTTGGAGTGACTGCACCAGAGCTGCAGGCGGTTGCCAGAGGAGAAGCTGCGCAGCGAGCTGTTTGGACTCAGAACGACGCTTCTGAACACCAGGGCCTGCCCTGAGGACGAGGAGGAGGAAGAGGAGCGCGGCCGCTTGGTCGGGGTGACTACACCAGAGCTACAGGCGGTTGCCAGAGAAGGGGCTGCGTGGCGAGCTGTGTGGACTCAGACCACTTCTGAACCCCGGGGCTTGCCCGGAGGAGTAGGAGGAGGAGCAGGAGGAGGAGGAGCGCGGCGGGTCTTTTGGACTCCCAGTGACTGCATTAGCGCTCCAGGCGGCTACTCAGAGGAGAAGGCGAGTGGTGAGTTGTTTGGACTTAAAGTGACAGCTCCTGAACACAGGGGGGCTGCCTGGAGGAGAAGCGTGGTGGGACGCTTGGTCTTGAGTGGCCGCACCAGAGCTCCGGGCGGTTGCCCAGAGGACCTGTGCTGCGGGTCATGTGGATTCAGAGCCACTCAGAGCGACCGCTCCTGAACACCCCGGGGGTTATCTGGAGAAGGAGGAGGAACGGGGAGGGTCACTTCGACTCGGAGTGATTGATTGCCCAGGGCTACGGGTGGTTGGTGGAGGTGGAGGCACGCAGTGAGTTTCTTGGACTCCTAGTGACCCCACCGGAATACTGGGCGGCTGTCTGGAGGAAGAGGCGTGTGGCGGGTCTCTGGGATTCAGAGCGATTGTACAGGGCCCCAGGTGGCTGCTCAGAGGAGGGGCCGCATAGCCAGGCGATTAGGTGCAGAGCAGGGTCCCAGGATCTAGGAGGCTTCTTGGTGGAAGAGCCGCACAGAGACAGGCTTAGGGCGGAGCGAAGGTTCCAGGCCTGCGGGCAGATTCTCTGAGGAAGGGCAGCCTAAGGAGAGTCATCTGCAAAGGGTGAGGCTTCCAGGCCCGCCCAGGAGGTAGGGCCGGGCCCCTGGGAACTTTGCAGAGGAAGGCAGCCCAGCCCAGGCGGTAGCTGTAAATTGAGGGGAACCTCTAGGAGGGAATTGACCAGCGAGACCTCCCCACCGGGTGAGTCTTCCCTGCTGGGTGAGGTTTCCCCACAAGGACGGTAAAACCAGAGACTCAGGCCCAAACAGGCCTGCCTCAGCCCACAGCCTAGGTCCCCTTTGGATGACCATTGGTCAACAAGTGGAGGCACCTCTGCCCACTAGCAGGGATTATACCCCACCTGAAGGACACCACTCCTAGAGAGGCAGCTTCCTTGTGGAGCACCGCATTATCAACTTCCTCCAAGACTTCAGCCTACTGAAGGCTAAGGGGGGATATATATAAAAATCTGCAGGGACATTGTAAGTCAATAGAGGAAATCTGCAATATCTCAGCGGTCCTCTGATACCTGAACAATATGAGAAAACAAGGAAAGAAAATGCTGCAATGTTACATCAATAAAACCCAGTGACAGCATGGCAGAAGAAATGACAGAAAAGGAGTTCAGAATGTACATAATTAAAATGATCAGAGAAGCAAATGATGAGATGAAAGAGCAAATGCACGCACTGAATGATGAGATGAAAGAGCAAATGCAAGCATTGATTGATCGCACCAATCGACAGTTAAAAGAGCAAATACAGGAAGCAAAAGATCATTTCAATAAAGAGTTAGAGATATTGAAAAAAAACCAAACAGAAATCCTTGACATGAAGGAAACAATAAACCAAATTAAGAACTCCATAGAAAGCATATCCAATAGGATAGAACACCTGGAAGACAGAACCTCAGACATTGAAGACAAAATATTTAACCTTGAAAACAAAGTTGAACAAACAGAGAAGATGGTAAGAAATCATGAACAGAATCTACAAGAACTATGGGATATCATGAAAAGGCCAAATTTAAGAATTATTGGGATTGAGGAAGGCCTAGAGAAACAAGCCAAAGGAATGAACAACCTATTCAATGAAATAATATCAGAAAATTTCCCAAATCTGAAGAATGAAATGGAAAATCAAGTTCAAGAGGCTTATAGGACTCCAAATACACAAAATTACAACAGACCCACACCAAGGCACATTATAATGAAAATACCGAACATACAAAATAAAGACAGAATTTTAAAAGCTGTGAGAGAAAAGAACCAAATTACATTCAGGGGGAAACCAATATGGATATCAGCAGATTTTTCAATCCAGACCCTAAAAGCTAGAAGGGCCTGGAACAACATTTTTCAAGCCCTGAAAGAAAATGGATGCCAACCAAGAATCTTATACCCAGCAAAACTTACCTTCAAATTTGACGATGAAATAAAATCCTTCCATGATAAACAAAAGCTAAAAGAATTTACAAAAAGAAAGCCAGCATTACAGAACATTCTCAGCAAAATATTCCATGAGGAAGAGATGAAAAACAAAGAAGCAAATCAGCAAAGGGAGGAATTATCCTAAAGGAATTGTCAAATAAAGGAGGAAACAAGTTGTGTCAAACAAATAAATAAATAAAATTTAAAAAAGGAACCAAATGACCGGGAAACCAAATCATATCTCTATAATAACCCTGAATGTTAATGGCCTGAATTCATCAATCAAAAGACATAGACTGGCAGATTGGATTAAAAAAAAAGATCCAACAATATGTTGCCTGCAAGAGACTCACCTCATAGAAAAAGATACCCATAGACTAAAGGTGAAAGGATGGGGAAAACATACCATGCACATGGACTCAGCAAAAAAGCTGGAGTATCCATCCTAATTTCAGATAATGTGGACTTCAAGCCAAAGTTAGTCAGAAGGGATAAAGAAGGTCATTTCATACTGCTTAAGGGAAGCATAAATCAGCAAGATATAACAATCATAAACATCTGTGCCCCAAACAGTGGCTCATCCATGTATGTCAAACAAATCCTTCTCAATTTCAGAAACCAAATAGACCATAACACAATAATACTAGGTGATTTTAACACGCCGCTCTCACCACTGGACAGATCTTCCAGACAAAAATTGAACAAAGAAACCATAGATCTCAATAACACAATCAATAATTTAGACTTAACGGACATTTATAGAATATACCATCCAACCAAGAGCGAATACACTTTCTTCTCAGCAGCACATGGATCCTTCTCTAAAATAGACCATATATTATGCCACAAAGCTAATGTTAGCAAATACAAGAAGATAGAGACACTAGCATGTATTCTATCAGATCATAATGGATTGAAGTTAGAAATAAATGAAAGAGTAAAACACAGAAACTATTCCAACATCTGGAGATTAAACAATATGCTATTATATGATGAATGGATAACAGAAGATATTAGGAAGGAAATTAAAAAATTCTTAGAGGTAAATGAGAACAAAGAAACATCATATCAAAATCTCTGGGACACTATGAAAGCAGTACTTAGAGGGAAATTTATTTCATGGAGCGCATTTAATAAAAGAAGTAAAACTCAACAAATAAACGACCTAACACTACAGCTCAAAGCCCTAGAAAAAGAAGAACAGAACAGCACCAAAAGTAGTAGAAGACAGGAAATAGTTAAACTCAGAGCGGAAATCAATGAAATTGAAACAAAAGAAACAATACAAAAAATTGACAAAATAAATAGTTGGTTATTCGAAAAAATAAACAAAATTGATAAACCTTTAGCCACACTAACAAAGAGAAGACGAGAGAAAACCCAAATCACTAAAATTTGGAATGAACAAGGAAATATCACAACAGACAGGATTGAAATACAAAACATAATTAGAAGCTATTTTGAAAATCTATACTCCAACAAAATAGAAAATTTTGAAGGCATCAACAGGTTTCTAGAGACATATGAATTGCCTAAACTGAACGAGGAGGACATAAACAATTTAAATAGACCAATTTCAAGTACTGAAATAGAAGAAGTCATCAAAAGCCTACCAACAAAGAAAAGTCCGGGACCAGATGGGTTCTCAGCCGAGTTCTACAAAACCTTTAAAGAAGAGCTCATTTCAATACTTCTCAAAGTATTCCATAAAATAGAAGAGGAGGGAACCCTCCCAAACTCATTCTATGAAGCCAATATCACTCTGATACCTAAACCAGACAGAGACTCATCAAGGAAAGAAAATTTCAGACCAATATCCTTAATGAACATCGATGCAAAAATTCTCAACAAAATTTTAGCAAATCGCATACAAAAACATATTAAAAGATAGTGCACCATGATCAAGTGGGTTTCATCCCAGGGATGCAAGGTTGGTTTAACATCAGGAAATCAATAAACGTAATTCACCACATTAATAGACTTAAAGTCAAGAATCACATGATTATTTCAATAGATGCAGAAAAAGCATTTGATAAAATACAGCACCCCTTCATGCTCAAAACACTAGAAAACATAGGGATAGTGGGAACATTCCTTAGCATTGTAAAGGCCATTTATGCTAAGCCCATGGCTAATATCATTCTAAATGGTGAAAAACTGAAAGCATTCCCCCTAAAAACTGGAACAAGGCAGGGATGCCCTCTTTCACCACTTCTATTCAACATCGTTCTTGAGACTCTGGCCAGAGCAATTAGACAAACCAAAGAGATTAAAGGGATACGAATTGGGAAAGAAGAACTCAAACTATCCCTGTTCGCTGATGACATGATTATATATTTAGAGGAACCTGGAAATTCCACCAGAAAACTCTTAGAACTCATAAGTGAATTCAGTAAAGTAGCAGGTTACAAGATCAATGCCCATAAATCCAACGCATTTTTATACATAAGTGATGAATCTTCAGAAAGAGAAATTAGGAAAACTACCCCATTCACAATAGCCTCGAAAAAAATAAAATACTTGGGAATCAATCTCACAAAAGAGGTGAAAGACCTCTACAATGAGAACTATACAACATTAAAGAAAGAAATTAAAGAACACCTTAGAAGATGGAAAGATCTTCCATGTTCTTGGATAGGAAGAATTAATATTGTCAAAATGGCCATACTACCTAAAGTGCTATACAAATTCAATGCAATTCCAATTAAAATCCCAATGATGTATCTTACAGAAATAGAGCAAGCAATTATGAAATTCATCTGGAAGAATAAGAAACCCAGAATAGCTAAAGCAATCCTTAGCAGGAAGAGTGAAACAGGGGGTATTGCAATACCAGATCTTCAACTCTACTACAAAGCAATAGTAACAAAAACGGCATGGTATTGGTACCAAAATATTAAGGTAGATCAATGGTATAGAATAGAGGACACGGACACAAACCCAAATAAATACAATTTTCTCATACTAGACAAAGGTGCCAAAAATATGCAATGGAGAAAAGATAGCCTCTTCAACAAATGGTGCTGGGAGAATTGGAAATCCATATGCAACAGAATGAAACTAAACCCATATCTCTCACCATGCACGAAACTAAACTCAAAATGGATTAAGGACCTCGGAATCAGACCAGAGACCCTGCAGATTATAGAAGAAAAAGTAGGTCCAAATCTTCACCTTGTTGGTCTAGGATCAGACTTCCTTAACAGGACTCCCATAGCACAAGAAATAAAAGCAAGAATCAATAACTGGGATAGATTCAAACTAAAAAGCTTTCTCTCAGCAAAGGAAACTATCAGCAATGCGAAGAAAGAGCCTACAGAATGGGAGAATATCTTTGCCAATCATACTTCAGATAGAGCACTAATCTCCAGAATCTATAAAGAACTCAAAAAACTTTACTCCAAGAATTCAAATAATCCAGTGGACTAATGGGTTAAGGAAATGAGTAGACACTTCACAGAAGAAGATCTACAAGCAATCAACAAACATATGGAAAAATGTTCAACATCTCTAGTAATAAGAGAAATGCAAATCAAAACCACCCTAAAATTCCATCTCACCCCAATTAGAATGGCGATTATCAAGAATACGAGCATCAACAGGTGTTGGCGAGGATGTGGGGAGAAAGGTACACTCATACATTGCTGGTGGGGCTGCAAATTAGTGCAGCCACTCTGGAAAGCAGTGTGGAGATTCCTTAGAAAACTTGGAATGGACCCTCCATTTGACCCAGCTATCCCACTCCTTGGCCTATACCCAAAGGACTTAAAATCAGCATACTACAGAGACACAGCCACATCAATGTTCATAGCTGCTCAATTCACTATAGCCAGACTGTGGAACCAACCTAGATGCCCTTCAATTGATGAGTGGATAAAGAAACTGTGGTATATATATACAATGGAATATTACTCAGCCATAAAGAATGATAAAATTATGGCATTTGCAGGCAAATGGATGAAATTGGAGAATATCATGCTAAGTGAGATAAGCCAATCTCAAAAAGCCAAAGGACGAATGATATCCCTAATAAGTGGATGATAACACATAATGCGGGGAGGGAGGGGTTAGTGTTAGGGTTAGAGTTAGGGTTAGGGAGGGGGCAAGTATGGAGGAAGGAAGTACTGTATAGAGGGTAAAGAGGGGTGGGAGGGGTGGGGGGAAGGGAAAAAATAACAGAATGAATCAAACAACATTACTCTATGTAAATTTATGATTACACAAATGGTATGCCTTTACGCCATGTATAAACAGAGAAACAACATGTATCCCATTTGTTTACAATAAAAAAAAAAGAAAAAAAAAAGAAATAATAAAATATTTTTCTTTCCAAAAAAAAAAAAAAAATGCTTACCATAGAGCAACCCATTTTCATACCTATACAAGTGAAAAAATTAAAAGTTTTGCAACATTAAGACTGGTGAGTATGTAGAGTATCTGCAGCATATAACCTCCTGATGGAAAGTAACCACTTTTTTTTTCTCACTTTTAAGACATTTGGCATTTATCTAGTAATTTTTTTCTGCACATTTTCTTTTCATCCAGATATGCCCCCATTAATTGGGAACGTAAGGTCCTAGAGATTTGTATGACCCTTCATAATAGCATAGTTATAATTATAAAAACCTAGGAATGCCCAAACATCTATATGCAGGAAAATAATAAATAAATTGCAGTGTACTTATGTAATAGTAGCAGTAGTGAAAATAAATAGATTATTGCCATATGAAATTTTTTTTTTTTTTGCAAAACTCAGGAACATAATTTGAATAAAATGCAGGTCTTTGAAGAATTCACATTGTATAAACCTTGATTTAAAAAATTTAAAAACATATCTGGCAAAACTATATGGAAACAAGAAATAAAGAACAAAAAAATTAAAATGGAAAGTGGTGTTTGATTTTTAGCAAATAATTTTAATAAGCAACTGTTCCATCAGGCAATCTCTGGTCACTAAAGGAAGATGATGACAGCTAGTACAGCCTCAGCCTTAAAAAAGCAGCATTTCCTGAATCGCCATGTGTATATGGGCCACTGACCTACCAGGAACCCTTAATTGAAATGACATATGAACTTATTTTGTGGAGCTATTAAAGATTTTTGAGTCACATAGACTTCCCAACTTCAATACAGAAATTGGAACTAACACAGGAGTAGGGTATTGTGACCAAACTGTAAAACATGCCATTGATTTAGATGGTGTGAAGCAAGAAAACAGACATTGCAGCTGTAGAGTTGGAAGCAGTTTTTAAAATGTAGTGACAAAAAAATTGGTAGACCCTCTACTGTAATAAATTAGAATAGTAGAAGTATTACCCACAGAATCAGAGTAGTAGTATATGTTGGATTTTACCTGCTGTATTAGAAGAAAGAGAGAACTTAAGCAAGATAAAGAGAATAGAGAGATCCTAAATTTGGGTCATTACCAGAAGACAAGTAAACCCTAAACAGCAGGCATGGGGGGGCCTCTATTTTTCCAACTGAGATGGTTGCTTCAGGTGGCACAAGTAAATAGAGAGAGAGGCATTTGTGCAACAAAAATACAAATCATTTAATCAAATGTAAAAGTTATATATAGAAAATTTGTTTGGTTCTTACTATAATTTTCTAGAACAAACTGTCCAGAAGACTACTAAGTGTTTGAGGTAACTGTATGGCAAGAGTCTATTCACCAAAAAGGTTAATGGCTATTATGTCTCATATTTCAACAAACATAAACAAATAGCAAATGTGATGTTAAAACACTAAATTCCAAAAGTTTATATGACACACATTTCATGAAATGCACAAATATCTGAATGATAATTTTGGTTATGAATTTTAAATGACTTAATCAAATTCCTGTAATTTGCTATCAAAATATGTGTGCAACAGACAGTGTTGCTTGCCTATGTTTTTTTTTTTTTTTCCTTCCATACTGAAAAACATGATTTGGCTCAGGTGTTCACATTCCAACTTGTAACTTAATTTTGCTTAATTTGTATTATCATGTTTCACTTTCTTTGCCAGGGTTTTGTTGAGAGTGGGCAGCGGGGTATTGGTAAATGTTTATCAGACTCTCAAAAAACAAAAAACAAAATACCCTGATTTGTAACATTTAGCAAAATCCCTGGTGTAAATAATCCCAGTGTGACCAATTCAAGATACCAAAGTGACATCAACTGGCTCACAGAATTCCTGGTAATTTAGCAATTGGCTTTTGCCAGCCAGTATGAACCAGCTCCCCATATATCCTTGAAGGTGGACAGTTGTCTGGGTCCCTGCCAACAAGAAACAAGGACAGTCTTCTGGAAATTACTTTGAAGAAAGTTCACATTATTCATCTAAAGAGAGTCACAAGAAAAAAACAGTCCTTCTCCTGGATATTGTTTTTTTTTTTTTAATTGTGAAAACATATGCAGCAAATTCGAAAGAATTGTGCAGTAAAATATTTACTCATCACTTACCTTGTATCATTATTATTTTCCTAGGCATATCACATATCAATCCACCTATTAATCCAACAGTTCACCTTATCACATAATGCATTTCAGAGAGAGTTTCAGAGATCAACACCCTTCTCCAAAGATACTTCAGTGCCTTTAATACTAATAATAGCTTTCTTCTTTTGAAGTTAAATTTGTAAAGGAAATGTAAAAATCCTAAGTGAACAAGCACACACACTTGTGTAAACCAAACCCTTCTGAGTTAATTCCATATTCTTATCAAGAGACAACTCTCCTGTTTTTTTCTAACACTAATTTTGCCTATAAACTTCATTTAAATATAATCATACAATATGCACTTTTTGTAAGATACCTTTTATTCAGCATATGATTTTTGAGATCATGTGATCATGTGAGACAATGTGGTCTCACAATTGCAAGTAGTAATCTTTACTCTTTTAATTGTACAGTGGTATTTCATTGTATGACTGTCCTATAGTGTTTATGCATTGCCCTGTGATAGGCATCTGGGAATTTCCCTGATCCCAATTTTGGCTCTTTTGAATAAACCTACTATGAACAGTTTTCACAAATCTTTTTGTGAACACATTTTTGTTTCTCTTTAGTAACCACATAGAAGTGGTATTATTGGTCTTAAATTTTTAAGAAAGTGTTCTTCAGAGTGATTGCAATATTTTACACTCCACCAAAATTATATAAGAATCCCAATTGTTCTGTTTGACCTGTATTTGATACTGTGAGTCATTTTGAGTTTAGCCATTGTAATGGGTATATTGTGAAATCTCATTCCTTTGGTGACTAATAAATGTTGAGCTCTTTTTATTGTGATTGTTGACTGCTCATATAGTCTTTTTTAAAAAATGAAGCATTTATGCAAATATTTAGGCTATTTTTTTACTGGGCAGTTCATCATTGTAGCAGGTTGTAAGAGTTGTATCCTAGACACATATCTCTGGTCTTTTATCAAAAAATATGTCTTGCTAAATATTTTCTCCAAATTGTATAGCTTGTCTATTCATTTTCTTAAAGTTGTATTTTGCTAAGCAGTTTTTAATACTGATGAAGTTTAATTTTTAAATCTATTTTATTTTATTCATTTTTATGAGAACCTTATTCTTACTCCTACATCACGGAGATCTTCTCTTGTTTTCCTTTAAATGTGTTATGTTTTAACTCTATATTTAGGTATATAATCCATTTTCATTTAATTTTGGAGTTTGACATGAGGTAAGGGTTGAGGCTCATTTTTTTTACAGCACCATCTGTTGAAAAACCTTTCTTTTTTCATTGGATTTCTTTGATGCCTTTGTTGAGAATCAAATAACTCTATAATTGTGGGTCTACATGTGGGCTTGCTGTGCTGTTCTGTTGACATATGTGTCTGCTTCTATTCTGAAAGTATACTCTCCTCAGTAGGGTAGCTTTATAGTAAAACCTTTCCTATTACTTTATTCTTTTTACAAATTGCTATGAACATTCTAAGACCTTCAGATTTTTACATCTATTTGAGAATCAGCTTGTCCAACCATACTCAAAATCCTGCTGGAATTATGTTTGGAATTGTATTGATTCTGTAGATCAAGCTTGTGAGATAGGACATATTCACAATATTGAGCAATTCCAAAGTAAACTTGTCAATAAATAGCCAAGTAGAACAGTAAGGTAACTTGTTTTATTCAGCTGTTTATTTGGGGTACTGCTCATCTTCAAATTGTATCAAACCATTATAGTATAAGGGCAAGAAAAATATTCTTATTTTGCACCATGATTCAAATGACACAGAATATCAGTGTTATTAGCAGGATTTAGTAGACTTTGTGGAAGGTCAACTGCCACCTTGCAAGTGTTTACCTGATGTCATCTAGGCTGATCCTGGAATTTGGCCCTAAATCAGGAGGTTTTGAGAGTCCATGTAGCTTGTCTTATATCTGATAACTTTTCATAAATTCAAAACATGTAGAAAGATCTGGCAAAGACCCAGTTATTATTTATTTATTTTTGTGGTACTGGTGATTGAACTCAGGGGTACATTACCACTGAGCTACAACCACAATTCTTTTTTTTTAAATTTTTTTTGAGATGGGAATCTCATAAGTTGCTGAGGCTGGCCTCAAACTTGCAATTCTTCTGTCCCAGCTTCATAAGTCACTGATTACAGGAGTGTGCCACTGTTTCTGGCCAAAACTCCAGTTTTCTCTTTTCTTTCTTTCGCTCTTCTTTTTTTTGTACCAGGGATTGAGATTGAACCCTGGGGCAACCTTGGAGTGCTCACCCACAGAGCACTCTCCTCAGTTCCTTTTCATATTTTATTTAGAGATAGGCTCTAGCTACATCGCTTAGGGTCATACTACATTGCTGAGTTGGGCTTTGAACTTGCAATCCTTCTGCCTCAGCCTCTGGAGCTGTTAGGATTATAGGCATGTACCTGACCAAAAACCCACTTTTTGAAATCACCTTTATTGAAGTATAGTTTACAAATTATACAATTGACCCATTTAAGGTGTGTATTTTAAATTTTTAAAAAAATTATGTTTATTTATTTATTTATTGTGGTACTAGGGATTGAACTCAAAGGAATTCTGCCACTGAGTTCATCCTTTTTTTATTTTTAATTTTGAGACAGAATCTCACTAAATTGCTGAAACTGGCCTTGAACCTTTGATCCTGCCTCAGCCTCCAGAGTAGCTGGATTATAGTATTCGTGTGCCACCCTGCATAGATGTAATTTTTTTAAAAGAGTAAATTCGTAGAGTTGTGTGACCATAATCAAAATCTAAGTTTAGAATCTCAGACTTGGAGTGAGGAGGAAAGGAATACTCTTTTCCTTGGATGCACCTGCCTGGAGTATATAGCACCTAGGGTAGAACTTCCATAACATGGAGATAAAAGACTGCACCATGATTCAAATGACACAGACTATCAGTGTTGTTAGCAGGATTTAGTATATTTTGTGGAAAGTCAACTCCATATGCCTGCCTTTAGGACAATTTCCAGAGACTTTATATATTCTCTGAAGCTATCTATATATCTATATATCTGTATATATGTGTATCATAACATGTATACATGTATATATGTTATGATGAGGATGTGAGGTGTCCCTCTAAAGCTCACATACGAATCAATGCAAGAAGGTTCAGCGTAAAAATGATTGGGTTGTGAGAGTCTTATCCCAGTCAGTGAATTAATCCCCTGAAAGGGATTAACCGAGAGGTTAATTGAAGGCAGGTAAGGTGTGGCTGGAGGAGGTGGGGCATTGAGGGTGTGGCTTCGGGGTATAAATTTATATCTGGCAAGTGGAGACCTCTCTCTCTGCTTCCTGATCATCACATGAGTTGTGTTCCTCTGCCACACTCTTCCACCATGATATTCTGCCTTACCTCCAACCCTGAGGAATGGGGCTGGCCTTCTATGGACTAAGACCTCTGAAACTGTGACCTCTCAAATAAACCTTTCCTCCTCTACAACTGTTCTGGTTGGGTCCTTTAGTTGCAACAGTGCAAGAGCTGACTAAAACATATGTATACATATATAAGATTGATACATATATATGTATATATGTACTTATACACAAAATCATATAGTTTTAATATATAAATATATATACATATTAATATTAGATATTTATATATAAATACCTTTACAAGGGTATATATTTATATATTAAAATTATATATAATTTGTGGGTACATAATTATATAGTCTCTATATTATTCATGTATATTATGTATGTGTATATTATTATATTATGCATAATTATGTTTATATATAATCATATATGATTTTAATATTAAATATATATATATATATGCCTTTATGGATAATTTTAGGGGAAGCCACAGGGGATTGAACCCAGGGGAATGCTACCACTGAACTACATCATTAGTCCTTTTTATTTTTCATTTTGAGATAAGGTCTCATTAAGTTGCTGAGGCTAGCCTTGAACATACATCCTCCCGCCTCTACGTCCCAAGTGACTGGGATTGCAGGTGTGCTCCACTAAGCCCAGCTGTATATATGTTTAACCAGTTAAATGGCTGGGTTTTTGAGACCCTCATTCTGAAATCCCCAGTGTTTTGTCATTCTTAAGAGATTTCTTCCCCAGGTTAAAGGTAGAATAACCATGTTTAAATTTTTGACCATATCTTCTGTCCTTTACTTCACTATCTTCACAGTGGCATTTCCTTAAGTCCTAAAACATAAGAAAAGATCTCTGTAGTTTTTTGTAAGTATTTGTTGTTGTTGTTGTTGTTTTAATAGGTCTCTTTCAGAATGACTGTCTCTTAGTTGGGTGTTGTAGCACACACCTGTAATCCCAGCAACTCTGGAGGCTGAGGATCACAAGTTCAAGGCCAGCCTCAGCAACTTAGTGAGGCCCTAAGAAACTTGGTGAGACCCTGTCTCAGAATAAAACATTAAAAACAAGGGGCTGGGGATCTAAACAACTTAGTGAGAACCTATCTCAAATTAAACCATTTAAGAAAAGGGGCTGAGGATGTGGTTCAGTGGTAAAGCACCCCTTAATTCCATCCCTAGTTCCAAAAAATAGAAAAGAAAAGAAAAAAACATGATAGCACACCAAGCCCTCTCCCTCCTCAGGGTGTTTGCTGGGCCATTTGTTCTGATTGGAACTGTCACATTTCAACCCTTACCTCCTTAATTCCTATTTTTTGAATCTCAGATTAGGTATCAATTTTTGAGGAATGAAGATTTCTTTCTTGACTCACTGAAATCACATCAGCTACTCATTTATGGTGTTGTAGCTCCTTATAATTTTTCTTCAGAGTGGTCTCTTATCACAAAATATAACAAGTTCTGTGAGTGTTTGGCCTCTCTCCTCCCTGCTACACAGTAAGCTTATGATGACAAAGATAAGGTCTATTGTAACAAACTATCACTGGGCAAAATAAAAACCTGTGGACTACCTGATTGATTGAATGCATGTACCTGCATGCACACACACACACACATAAACACAATTTTTCAAAATGTGTCCATTCTTGCTCTGAGTGACTGTGTAAATCTTCCTGCATTCTATCCAGTATGAGTATCTTCTCATAAAGGTGAAAATTGATATGAAAAAGTGTTTTAGTGTACTTTTTTGACTAGTGTTTGAATAGTGTTTACATAGTCATTGGCCATTATGTTTTCTTGCCATGCATGTATTATCTGTTTATGTTCTTTGTCCATTTTTGCAGCTGCTACCTCTTTCCCTAAGAGGAACTACCTCTGTCAGAGAATGGAACTCTTGCTTATGACCCTCTCCAGTCGGCTTCAACATGCTGTAGCACTTAACCAGTCCTGTTTAAGGTTGATGCTCTCCTGGGTTAATGAGGTGTCAAGTCACAGGTAACATCTTTTCCCTGTCAAGGATTTTTGTTTGTTCATTTTTTTTTCTGCTGCCCCTCTCCGTCTACCAGCCTCTACTGAATTTCCTGCTAATTTCAATTCCTGTTGAGTTCCTTTTTTTATGAATGTTTGTGCAACTTTAGAGTTTGTTCTTCTCTTGATTTCTGTTAGCATCTGTAGTTTCTGCCTCTCTTTCTTTGTTGATTTTTCATGAGTTCTGCCTTTCTCCAAGCTTCTCACTTCCTTTTTCTTGTTTGGCTGCTACCAAGAGCTCTCTTAGCAATAGCCTTAAGAACCATCTGGTTGCATTTGATCTTATTTGGACAAAAGGGCAGGTCGTAAAATAGAGAAATCTTGGGGAACTATAGTGTAGTACTATTTGCTTAGTACTACTCTTGCAGTGTAATTCATGTCAATCAATATCAATTCAATTAAAATGCTCCCCTATAGGCTAGGAGACAGAAATTACTATGGAATGTGGAGGAGAACTTTGGATTGCCCTGACTGCCAGGCTGTCTTTCAATCCTTCATTTATTCCCTGATGTTGGCATTTTGAATTAGTGGATGTGGTTGAAATCAGTGATCTGAGGCTCCCCTATTTTGGGTGTAATTAACAATGAATTCCATTTGGACTATGGTCCTTTACTACTGTTCTTTATGATTAGCAATGACCTCAAACCCTCTTTTGATACACACCCTCTTATTGATAAACACTCATGTATACTTAGTTCTCACTTAATTGTGAGCTCTTCTGTGTACTCAGCAGTATTTCTTCCAAGTTTATAGCTGACAGGACTCAAACCCCTAAAGGATGACATGAAATTCTGGAACCATGTATAGCACAGTGATCTGCAACTCCTGGTGCTTTTGAGAAGTCCGACAAGTGTGTCATTTTCAATTGATTTATTCAACATGCTCTTGGTGAACTTGTACTAATATGGTAAAAACTGAAGTGAATAAAATTAGGACAAAATATAGATTTTGCCTTCAAGGAAATCACAGCTTAATACTTGTAGGAAAAATTCTTCTAATAGAATATATACTATGATCTATTACTATATAGTAATAGAATATATACTATGATCTATATATTCTATTCTAATAGAATATGTATTATGATCTATTCTATATATACTATGATAGAAGTACAAAGGCTTCATTCCTTCATTCATCCAATAAATATTGAATGCATAGTAGAAGATGTAGTTGGTGCTGTGAATAAATATGACAAGAGTTCTATCCATAAATAAGGGTAAAGGAGAGGTTACTTTGCATTTTCAGAAATTAGGTAAG
Organism: Sciurus vulgaris; assembly: GCF_902686455.1. Taxonomy (NCBI): domain Eukaryota; kingdom Metazoa; phylum Chordata; class Mammalia; order Rodentia; family Sciuridae; genus Sciurus; species Sciurus vulgaris. The sequence continues at coordinate 31,328,737 of NC_136468.1, forward strand.
CCTTCTGTGAAGAGATATATTTAAATTGGTTCTAAAAGAATAAGTAATACCTACCCATGTAGTGGTGAGAGATATTTCAGGAAAAGGGAATACAAATAGGTATGCTGATTGGAAAGACCAGGAATATTCACAAAAATGCTAATGGATTTTCATTTGTTTTTGAGTTTAGAGAATAGAATAGGTAGAATGAGTGGGAAAACTAAGAAGTTAGCTTGAGGCAGATTTTGAAAAGCTTTATTGCCCGTCCATCCATGCATGCTTCCATGCATCTACCCTTTCAATAAGCAACCCAATGTGAAGTTTTTATGGGTGATATCCAGATTACAAAGGAATCAGATCTGCAGTGGAGTAAATAGAATATTTCTGAAAATGTAGCTTGAATTATGTTTACCCAGCACTGTTAATTTTTCAAGGGAATCAAATTTCCCGTCTTTACTTCTTCAGGCTGTGACTTCTTTGGAGATGGATGTTCTTCACTCCTGAGAGTGAAGATCAAGACTCATAGATTCATGGATGTTTATTTTGTACTTTGGATTATAATGCAATGCTATTTTATTTACTTTACTCAAATGATTCCAGCTTTTGCCATTGGGTGATCTTTGGGTTAGCTTCTGTATCCCTTTGATTTGTGCTCATAATTGCATGTTTGCGTATAAATGAGTGCACATGTGTTCATGTGTTTGAGTGTTTCCTTATGGACTGGCACTATAGGATTTCCAGGTTCATCTTGTATATTTCCTGTCCTACTACTAGATTCAACTCATTTATGTTCGAGGAGCCCTTTTATTCTTCCTTTTGTTGGAGAATGGTATTTGAAGTCAAGATTTGGGCAAGGGGTGTACTTTTTGCTACTAGGCTGTCACTGCTTCCAGTCCTCTAAGCAGATAGTGCAAAAGATAATATATATGCTCATATTAACTGGTATGTATACTTGAGGGAAGTCATCCATGACTTATGTGAAAAACAGATGAAGTTTGAGCCATTAACCAGGAATACCTGGCTTCAGAAACTCACAGTTAGATATTGACTGATCAAGATGGCCTGAGTCCTACAGCACACTCCATTAGCTCACTGCTCAGGTTGGAGTACAAGCATCCAGATGGGAGTGATCTACTACAGACAAATGGCCTGATTACCTCAACACCCCTATCCTGTTTTTCTTGAAGAAGTTCCTAATGGTCCCCTTTGATCTGTACTACTATAAATAAAGCAAGTACAGACTCCTTCCTTTGTTAGAGCCAGACCCTTCTGGACAACTCAATCGGTCACACCCCTGCTTCAAAAATATTCTTGCCGTTTTGTCTTTATTTCTGATACATATATATTTCTTAGCTTTAATTTTGCAGCCAGCCCATCCCTCCCATGGGAACGCTTTCCCTCAGGATCTTGTATGAGATATATACAAAACTAGAAATACTCCTATATGTATCCGTATACCTCTCTATCAAGCTAAACATGAATTCATACTGATGTCTGAAACTTGAGGTGAGTACAATGTGGATCATTCCAAGACTTCCTTCTTTTCATACTGTAGTCTTCCAGTCCACGAGTGAGGAACTTATTTCCATTTGTTTATTTGTTCATCTATAGAGATTTCTGACTTGGTAACCCAGGCAGCAGTGGCAAAATGCTTATGAATAATCTCTTTTGCTTTTTGTCTTACAGCATTCATTTATTCCCTGTGCTTCTTAGATCAGCATTTTCCCCCATCTCATTCAGTGAGGTAGTTTTGTATGTTTGTTGTAGAGTTAGAATCTCTTGTACCAGTTTGTCTGCCTTCCTGGGATTCCAAAATCTAAGTTTTTTTTTTTTTTTAATTGTACACATTAAAACTTACTCCTTGGTTGTATACTTCCATGGGTTTCAAGAAATACATAGTATCATGAATCTACTGTATTAGTACTGGACAAAATCTTTCACCATCCCCAAATCTCTTGTGCCTCATTGATTCAATTTTTCTTTTTCTTGAATCCGTGGAAATCCTGGAAACCAAGCATCAATTTCCAATCATTGGACACAAATTATCTCTCCATTAATTTAGACTTCTATGATTTCTTTCATCAGTGTTTTATAGTTTTCATATGTAGGTTATGTATATATTATATTATTTTCATAACAGTATTTAACTTTGGTGACATTGTGCATGATATTTAAAAATTAGATTATAATGTTCAATGTTGACCTATTAAAAAACAATTTTTCTCTTGTCTATGAACTTTTGCTCCACAGAAATTTTAGTCTCAGAATATTCTTTAGAGTTTTCTTAGTGGATAACCATGCCATCTGAGACAACAGAGTGTTAATTATCCTCTTCTAATCCATCTTTTTGTTTCTTTTTCTTCTCTTATTGCACTAGCTAGAATACTAGTACAGTGGTAGAAAGGAATGACAAGAGAGATTATCCTTGCCTTGTTCCTGATTGTTAGAGAAAAGTATCAAATCTCTTACCATTAACTTTGATGAATATGAATATGAATATAGTCATATTCACTGTAGTGATTATCCTCAAGATAAAGAAGTTTTTTTGTTCCAAGATTTCTGAGAATATTTTTCATGAATGGGTGTCAGATATATCAAATACTTTAACAGAATCATGTGATTTTTCTTTTAGCCTATTAACATGGTGGATTATATTAATTAATTTTAAAATATTGAACCAGCCTTGGGTACTTAGAATAAATTCCATTCAGCTGTGGTGTATAATTCTTTATACATAGTTGGAACATAACGTACGGTTAAATGATTGGACAGGGATAAAAATATAAACAAAAGCCATCCACTACCTAAAAGGATCTTATAATCAAAAAGAATAAAAAGACACAGTGAACTACAAACCAGAGCATAGCAAATATTCTAGAAGAGGGAAACCCTCATAGGTCTTTAATGTCAGCAAAGATCAAGTCTGGCTTGGAGGAGTTAGGAGGCACATAGGTAAAATGTTGCTAATGTAGAATTAGAACTTGAGACTTGGAAGGAGACTTTGGGTCATCAAATTCAAAGCCATTTTGTTTCTTATAAATGAGATAGCATGCAGTCTCCCTCTTCACAAATTAAGGGCTGGGATTTGATCTTGGATACGACGTCATCCCTCTTTCAGTAAGATTTACTCTGCCTCCCCCAGTCACCCACTTAAATAGGTAACATGAATCTGTTTTACTTGACTTTTAAGATACTTATTCAGAAAATGAGCATGCCTTTTCATTGAATTTCCTCCATTCCTTCAGTAAAAGAAAACTGGAACACAAAGTAGGTATGGAATTGCCTAATTCTGCAATTGAGTAACTCCATCATGTTCTTCAGCCTCAGCCTCATAAAGCCAAACAAAGAAAACATAATCCCCATCTGCTACAATCTGTAGCTACCTGGCTTCTCCCTGCGGGAGGCAATTCCCGGTTGACGCATCCAGTACTCTTATGTTCTCTGCACCAACTTGCCTTTTGGGTGTAAATTAACTCTTTTATCTAGACTTGGGCCAGTTTTTTTTTTTTTTTTTTTTTTTTTTTTTTTTTTTCCCTACAGAAAATTTACAGAGAAACTTAAGTTGAAGTTCACCTGTGTTTGTTCTTGGCAATTTCCGGAAGTTCACTTTGCCCTAAGGACATTTTAAATAAGGAATTTAAAATGGCAAGGGTTCAATTTTTAAGGTTCTTTAAAATGGAAACAGCATGTGTCCTACTTACTTTATATTATTGCTGATAATTGGGTCCTTTATATCAGAACCAAATGCCATAGGAAATGGATATTTCTATTGATCTCATATAGAAATCAATTTTCTAGAAATAATTATTATAATAATGAAGATGAAAACAATGATAATGGCTAATAGTTATATTTATTCTTATAATATGCCTGGTTCTTTATATATATATAATTTTATTTAATCATCTCAACCACTCCAGGGATTATTATTATATTAATTATATATTATTATTATATTAATATTATTATTATTGTTATTATTGTCCCCATTTTAGAGAGAAGTAACATTGCCTTTAACATGGTAATTGTCCAGGGTTGTGTGGTTGGTAGGTAGCAGAGCCAACCTCTCAGCTTCAGTCTAATGTCAGTCATTCAATTTTCATCACAGCGATTACCTCTTTCCATCTACCCTTGATTATCCTAGGTCCTTGGACAATACCCATCCCCTAAACACACACACACACACACACACACACACACACACACACACACACTCACTCACTCACTCACTCACCCACCCGAGTGGTTCCTGATTTTCCTGACATTCATATACCTCGCAATGACATTCAAATACCTCCACGGTCTGCCACCTCCTCCACAATCACTTCCCCACACAAACTCTTTAATCCAGCAAAGCAATCAATTCATTTTTCCCCTCTCTATAAAATCTTCCCCTTTCTCAAGCAACTCCTTTCAACTGCAATGCCCACCCCACCTCCTCATCAACTGTCTACATTCTGGCTGGGTCAGCTCAAAAGAAAAACTTCCAAGGATGGAGAGAAGATAGGCAGAGGGTGGCTGAGCCCAAGGTGAAATGAAATAATGTTTTCTTTTATTGATTTACCAATGTTTCTCTTTTAATTTCTGGAGAGCTTCTATTGCATGCAAAATGTTAATAGGAGTTGAAGGTCTCTTATTCACACAGCTCCAATCTATTCTGCAAATAAAAAGCAGTGAAAATGATTCATGCATGAATAATTCCCCCAAACCTTTGCTTATTGAAATGGATCAGAGATAATTACCAGGTTGGAGGATTTGCATCCACACAATTTCCTAGTCTCACAAACATAATTTTCTTAAAATGAATAGAAAATATTTGCTCTTTTAAATGCTGTTGTGAATGGTGTAACTGTGTTCTTTCTGTATCTGCAGAAATGTGGTTTGCATCATCCTCTGCTGCTGCTGCTCATGGCAGGGGACTTCTTCTCTCCCTCTCAGTCTCTTCACTTCCATCTGTATTGTCTCAGTATGGAGATCTGTGGTCCTGCTTATTGCCTCCACGAAGAAGTCAGTATTATCTCAACCTCTGGCTGTTTTTAATTTCTTCCTGAAAGAGGACTTCTTATTCATATGCAGGGTGGGAGGCTGAGGGAGGATAAGGGTAACCTGTCACATCTCTGTGATTTTATTGAACCACTTAACTTTTAGTATTTAGCTGAAAGTCACAGGAAATTTTAAGCAGGGTTGCTGTGAGAAGTGGGTGGGGACCAGGTTTTTGTCTGTGATCCTTCTGAACCATCTGGAATACACATGAGATTCATTGTAAACCATTGTCTTTCCAAAGCATTAGGCTGTTGTTCCAGGTGTGTGAAGTGCCTCTATGGCTTACGTTTAATACTTGCTTTTCATTATGCCCAACAGCTTGGTCCTTTATTCTCTGAGGGATGTGTTTTCAATACCACAGGAGATTTCTTTGTACCCAACCAAATGAATCTTTACAAACAGCTCAACTGGTGTAAGGCCTCAGGTGGCTTAAGGGACCCACAAGAACAAGGTTTATGTGTAGGCACAGGGGTATTCAAATGTGGCATTATAATAAGGCATTTTGAATTTCTCTGTTCTAGAAAACAAGTACCCCTCCTCCTGAGACTGAACAGGTGATTTTAGGGTTTCTTGAAACTGTGTTGAAAAAAAGAAAAAGCAAAGCATAAGCAAAGCAAATGAGGATTTTGTTCAAGACTAGAGAGGAAATGAGAAAAATTAAGGAAAAAACTAGTGATGTCTATAGATGAACTCTAGAAATGTATGGCTTTTTATTGCTCAGAGTTAACACATGCTCTTTAAATTAGCATAAATAAATAAACAGACAAAATGAACTACCACTGTGACATATGACAATATTGGTGAATTTTAGGAACATGATTTTAAATGAAAAAGTCTCCAGAGATGACAACTGAATGATACCTTACAGTAATCCCTTTTTTAAGTTATAAAATACAACACACAAAAGTTAGCCAAGATACCCTTTTTATATAATTAAAAGCAACCACAAATGTAATGCTATAATAAATACATAAAAGTACATATATAATAAAACTATATTGAAAGGAAAGTAAGTCAACAATGAACACGACCTTCAACTGGGGGACAGGGAAAATAAGATGAACAAGGATCCCGCATGGATTTAAGTTATGTCATTGTTCAATTTCATATTGGGTAGTGATTTTCACAGTTGTTTATTTTATTATAAAACTAGCAAGTGCACAACAAACAAATGGCAAAGTCTATTCTGAATTTAGGATTATGATTAAAGCATTTTTTGTGCTTCTGAGATTCATGAAAAATTCTGGAAAAGGAAAAGAATATTTGCCCTTTGAGTAACATCCTCCAGATATGGGTGTTCCCTATACTGTCTGTCTTTTTTTTAGTATTTTGTTTTTAGTTGTAGGTGGACACAATACCTTTATTTTTATTTTTATGTGGTGCTGAGTATAGAACCCAGGGCTTCACACATGCTAGGTGCACTCTACCACTGAACCACAAACCCCAGCCCACTACTGCGTCTTTGCCCCAATATTGGATGTTAATTACCCTCCCTGCCTTAAACACACACACACACACACACACACACACACACACACACACACACACACACACAGTGGGGAGAGAGGAGACTCAATTTTAAAAGCTAACCTTTGGCCATTTGGGAACTACCCTCTCCTTGCTACAGAAAAATAGTGAGATGGTAGTGTTTTTCCACATGTTCCAGATAAAAGGACTCCTTGCATTTAGGTAGTGGAGTGACAGTCCCCCACCAACTCCACTAGAGCTCAAGGTGTATGTCTCCACTTTCAGAAAGAGAACTAAATATGCAAATATTAAAAGAGATAACCTGCATTTCCAAGGACCTAAACATTTCTCCCTGCCTTTTCACAAACTTTCTAAACTATAGGTCTTTTAACACAGGACCTCATTACATTGATTGTTTTTATTAAGGCTTGCAGGTTGGGTTTCCTGGGAAACAGACTGAATGGAGATCTCTGTCCAGGGTAAGTCACTGGGATGTGCTCTTGGGGAAACATGTTTATCTGGATGTGAAGGAAGCTGCACCAGACGCAGGGAGATGTTGAAAGATGATGTAGTTGCAATAGATAGCAGCCTCAACCCATCTCTCAGTGTGCTCTGAAAGGGGGATATTTCCTTCAGAGATGTCTTGAATTAAGGCAAAAGGGCTAAGCTTTGGAGAGATCCCTTCTCCCAGGGCGTGCCCCCTTCCACAGCTGATTTTGGAGAGCATTTTCCTGTCACCATTATCTTCAGACCCTTCTCCTTCCCCTTAAGTAAGAAATACAGTGCTCATACCTGAGCCAGCCTATCTTTGAATTAGGCTTAGCCTTTCCTTCCCACCTCTGTCCTTGGGCCTAAGGCACCACCCACTGTAAGTGTGAGCTGAGGGAAGCTATCTTTGCAGTACTGGTGGATGTCAAAGGAGTCTGGGTAATCTACTTGTGCATTTTACTGTGCCCTCTGGCCTTACACAGGACTTTACTAGTCCATTTGTTGTGGATAATTTGTTTCTGCAGATGCCTTGACCTTCCTTGCCCTGTCTCCCTCCCTCCCTCCCTTCCTTCCTCCCCCTCCCCCTCCTTCTTCCCTCCCTCCTCCTTCCTCCCCCCCCTGCCCCTCCTTCCCTCCCTCCCTTCCTTTCCTTCCCTCTCTCTCTCTCTCATCGCTCTCTTACCTCTCCCTCCCTCCCTCCCTTCCTTCCTATTGTCTTTCTTTTTGTTGTTGTTGTTGTTGATGTGTGTGCGTGTCAGGGATTAACACCTAGAGGCACTTAACCACTAAGCCACACCCCCAGCCTTTCTTTATATTTTATTTAGAGACAGGGTCTCACTGAGTTGCTTGGATCTTGCTAAGTTGCTGAGCTGGCTTTGGACTTGTTATCCTCCTGCCTCAGCCTCCTGAGCTGCTGGGATTACAGGTGTGCGCCACCATAACCCTGCTACTCAAGGTTTTCTAAAGGTATGATTCTCCTATCAGAATTTACCATAAAGTCCACAAGCATCATTCTCAGCACAGTTTCCTTAGTACTGGGTTATATGATACCCAGTGTCAGGGGCTGTTGCACTACAGGCTAAGTCCTGCTGCAGACAACCTTTCCTTCTATGGATCTCATTAAAAGCTGCCAGCCTTTACTTCACTCTGTACAAGGGTTGGAACAATAGTTTCAAATGTGAAATATGCTGTCTCTAGACTTGATAACTGATAATTCTGGTATACTCCAGACCCCAGAAAAAAAAAAAAAAAAAAAACTTACAGATGTGGCGGACTTATGAGGTCTTATAGGTTTTATCTCAAATCCTCTGGAGCACATTTCTTTTACCAAAGCTTCCAACATACTAGCTATTGTTGCTCATCTGATCCAATTATCATAATATCAATGATGTATCAGAAGTGTGTTATTATAATTGTTTGGTTCTGGAATGTCCCCCAAAGTTCATATGTTAAAGGCTTGCTCTCCCCCTTGAAGGTTTTGGGAGGTGGTGGAATAGTTAAGCAGTAGAGCCTAGTTGGAGGTCTTGGGTCATACTGGGGGAATGTCCATAGGGGATAACAGGACCTTATGTTCTTCCTATTTCTTTCACTTCCTGGTCATGAGGTGGGTGGTTTTGCTTTATCACATTGCTCCTTGCCTTGCTACAAGCCCCAAAGCAACAGAGCCAAAACAAATCTTTTCTCTTTGTAAGTGGATTATCTCAGATATTTGTTATAGTGACAAAAGACTGACTAACACAGTTATGTCATGCAGAATGTTCAGATGACCCAGGCATTTTGGGTTGTGTTATGGCAGAAGGTTCTCACAGCCTGTGAGAAAGATATAAGTGTATCTGTTGCCTTCTCACATAGATTCAAATTCTTCTTGTCTTCCATGAGAAGTATGAGAAAGAATGAATTTGCCAGACCAGGGCTATATAGCATGCATCTATAATCATATTACTCTGCTTTCAACAAATATTTTTTATTTGATGCCCACAGTTTTCATTCCCAGCTACTTCTGGACTGAGTTTGAAGATATCTACTAGTATCCTTCAAGATCAATCTTTGTTCTAGGAGTGATGATGGTGAATTAAAGGAAAATGTATATGCTGGGAACTACCATGCTTCCAACCTTTAGATTTCACAGGGTGGTACAAATCTCTGCCATTTCTCCAATACATACATACATGAATACATATGTATATATTTAGTATGTTTGTTTTTTATTTATGTATAATTCTCATATAATAAAATGCACAGATCTTAAGTATTTTAGTTCAATAAATTTTGACAGTTGGTACAACTGTGTAACCAACTGCAATACAGGACACAGAATACTTTAATACCTGGTGAAAGTTCTCATGTACCTTTTCAAGCTATTCCTACTGCCCTAACCCCATCCCAAGCAACCAATGGTTTACTTTCTGCCCATATATTGCATTTGGTTTTCTAGCATTTCATATAAAGCAATCGAATGTTATATAACTTTTGTAGCTGGCATGTTTCTGTCAACATAATGTTTCAATATTCATCCATATAGTTTGCAAGTATCAATTTTTTTTTGCTTCATTTGCTACTGGATAGTACTCTAATCATGAATATATTGTAACTTTTTTATCCATTCTCCTATGATGGACACGTGAATTTTTGTTCAAGTTGACTCTCATAAGTAAATCTGCTATTAAGTTTCAAGTACAAGCATTTTGTGGACATGTTTTCATCTGTCTTGTATTAATATTTAGGAGTAGAAATTGCTAGATCATAAAGTAGATGTTTAACTTTTTAAGTGACTCTGCAAAGAATTTTCCAAATGGGTTTATATTCATTTTTCACTACCACTGGCAATGTTTGAGAGTGGTAATCACTCCACATTCTCATCAACATTTGGTATTGGCAAGTTTTTTCACTTTACTCATACATTGAGGTGGAAATGGTACCTCACTGTGAATTTAATTTTTGCATTTTCCTTATGTTTAATGGTTTTGAACAACTTTTCATGTTACACTGGTGTTTATGGTTTAGATAGGAAATGTCCTGCAAAGGTTCATGTGTGAGACAACGTAAGAAGGTTCAGAGGTGAAAGTATTAGTTTATGAGAGTTTTAACCTAATCAGTGCATTATTCTACTTGAAAGAATTAACTGGATGGTAACTGTAGGCAAGTAGGGTGTGGTTGGAAGAGGTAGGTCTCTAGGGGCATGACTTTGGGATTTATATTTTCTCCCTGGGAATGAGAGCTCTCTGCTTCTGTCAGTCCTGAGTTTCTTTACTCCACTATACCCTTCCAACCATGATGTTTTGCCTCACTTGGGCACAGAGCAATGGGATTGGCAGGTTATGGACTAAGACTTCTGAAACTGTGTCACCAATAAAACTTTCTTTCTCTAAAATTGTTCTTGTCAGGTCCTTTGGTCACAGCAATGAAAAAGCTCATTGAAACAACTGACTATACCCCTGTCTTGTTAAGTGTTCAAGTTTTGCCCACTAAAAAATTATGATTGTTTCTAGATGAGTTATAGTAGATTTAAAAAAAATATATTGTGGCTTGTGGCTGTGAGTTTTTTGTTAAGAAATTTTCTGAGTATTTCCTCCAATCTGTGGATTGATATTCATTTTTAATGTGTTTTTGATGGGCAAAAAATGTTCTTTTAAGAAAATCTGTTAGTTTTTCTTTCATAGTTAGTGTTTTTCATGATCTAAGAGAACTTTTGCTACTCAAAGTTACAAAGAGATATATGTAACTTTTTTTTTCCTAAACAACGTTGTGGGTATAGCTTTACAGTTAGGTCTGTGATCTATTTCAAATTAATTTCCTGAGTATAAATATATAGAGGCCTATTTTCCCATATGTTTAACCTACTCCATAATCATTGTTTTAAAAACTTTATTCTCCCATTGAATTATTCATACGTCCACTGGTCTATTTCTCTGGATTCTCCCCTTCTTCCATTGAGCTATCATCTATGCTTAGGGCCACTATAATTGTTTTAAGTATTGAAGCTGTAAAATCATTAAGTCCAACAGTGGTAAGTCTTATACTTTGTCCTTTATCTATTGCTTTGGATATTCCAGGTTCTTTGCATTTTCTTATAAATTTTTAGAACCAACTTGTAAATTTTTTATAAAGGTAGAATTTTGATTTAGATTATATTGAAAAGACTAGGAAAATATAATATATACTAAGTCTTTTTAATTTTCAAGTGGGATATGTCCTTTCCTTTTATTTAGTCCTTTTTTTTTTAGCTTTTTTTAACAATGCTTTGTCAATGGCAGTGTAGATGTCTCATCCTTTTTGGATTTAGTCCTAAAATTATATGGTATTTTTGATGCTATTGTAAGTGACATTTAGAAAAACCTATTTTTAAATGGTTTGGAAATACAATTTATTTTGCGTATATTTACATTTTACATTTCCAATCACTGTAATAAATAAAGAAACTCATTATTTTTTGTTTATCCTAAGGGTGTTCTATGTATATTATCAAGTAAAAATGTTAAGCCAATATTGATTTTTGATTAAAGCCCATTTGATCATGTTTAATTATCTTTAATAGTAATGATGAATTTGATTTGCTAAGGTTTTATTAAATTATTTGTGCCTCTATTACAGAGGATATCATTCTATAGTATTTATTTATTATGATACATTTCAGATCCAACCTCTTAAATTGATTTGGGAAGTACTTCACTCCTATATTTTATAAAATAGTTGTATAAGATCAGAATTATGTCAGGTTTCTCCAGAGAAATAGGATCAATAGGACATCTATCTATCCATGTAAATATCTCCTATGGATTTAGATAGAGATGATAAAAACAAAGAGAAAGAAGACATTTGTTGAGAGAATTGATTCATATGGTCATCGATGCTGAGAATTCCCACATATGCTATCATTTGCAAGCTGGAGAAAAGGAAAAGCAAGTTATAATTCAGGAGGCCCAAGAACCAGGAACTCCAATGTCTAAGGACAGGAGAAAATGGATGTATTATCCTTGAGAAGAAGGTAAGGTGAGTTCTTCTTTCTCCTCATTTTTGATGTATTTTGGATCCCCTGCATAGATGGCCATCTACATTGGTGAGGATGATCTACTTTACACAGTCTACTAATTCAAATGTTATTTTTTTTTTTTTTTCTAAAAATGCCCTCACAGACACACCCAGAAATACATTTTACAGATATCTGGGAAGCTATTAACTCAGTCAAAATGACACATGAAGTAAAACCATCACAAGTTATTTTGTCCTTAAATGTTAGATGGAATTCACTGGTGAATCCTTTGGAGCATGCAGTTATGTAGTTGTGGTTTGTTGCAAAGTTTTGGTTATAAATTCACTTATTTTTAATAGCTGAAAATGGTTTGATTTTCTAATTTTTTTTGTTTCCATTTTGGTAAGTTGTATATTTCAAGCAATTTGCTCATTTTCTTATGTTGTCAAATTTATTCACACAAAGTTATTCATAATACCTACTTTTCATCTTTTAAATATTTGCAGCTTCTGTAGTGGTGTCTCCTTTCACCATGATACTGGTAATTTGTGTGTCTTCTGTCGTTGATTATTACTCTTAGGGTATTATCAACTTATTTACTTTGTGCTAGACAAATGCTCTACCACTGAGTTACATATCCAACCATATGGGGATTATCAATCTTTTAATACTTTTGTTTCCTTTTCTCTATTGTGTTTATTTGCTATTATATTGATTTTTTCATTCTTCTTGCTGTTTTTGATTAATTTGGGTTTATTTTCTCTGCCTGAAAATAACTTTTTAAATTGGAAGCATGATAATTGATTTTGCACTTATTTTCATAATATAGGCATTTATTCTAATACATTTCCTTCTAAGCACTACAATAATTATACCATAAAATTTTTGATATATTACATTATGACACTTTACATTTTTAAATTTATTTTAACTGATGCACAAAAACAAAGATTGTACATATTTATGGGGTACAATGTGATGCTTTGATATATGTGTACATTATATACTGTTTAAGTCAGGGTAACATATCTATTGAACATTTATAATTTCATTGTGGTGAAAACATTCAAAATCCTGCTAGCTTTTTGAAATATGCAGAAGAGCATCATTATGTACAGCCATCCTACTGTGTGTACAACATGATCTTTTAATGACCATACAAAATATCTTCCATTGTTTTTTGCAACTTTTTCTTGAACCATGTGAATCATTTGGAAGCATGTTGCTTAACTCCCAAATATTAGGAATTTTCTAGATGTCATGTTTCTACTTATTTCTAATCTAAAACTACTGTGGCTAGAGAATGTTTTTTACTTATTGAGACCTCTTTCATGGTCCCATGTACGACTGCACTTTGGCAACTCCTTCTTAGGCACTTTACAGGAAAGTGTAATGTGCAGTTTGGGTTGTGATTTTCTTTTAATATTAACTTGCACTAATAATCTGGCTAATAGTGTAATTCAAATGTTCTGTAGCTTTACAGACTTTTGTTTGTTTACTTTTCTGCTACTTACCAAGAGAAGGGTCTAAAATCCACAACTATGATTGTGGATCTATGTACTTTTCCTCCTCAATTTGTCATCTGTATTTATATACCCCTCAGCCTTGCTGCCTTGTTTTTGGTAAAAGAAATTTTTCATTTACTCTACTTTATCTCCCTCCATGGTCTATTTAGCTATTGCTCTGTCTTTTTTTTTAGTGTGTGCTCCTGAGATTATAGTTTGCATCTTACCACAATGTTCTTCAAGTAATGTGCTATTACCTCATGAAAAGTAAGAATCTTTGCACAGTATGATTATTTTTATTTCTTTTCTGGTCTTCTGTTCTTTATTGCTGTTTGTTTTACTTCTTCATGTGCTATAACACCTAATTACTAATATTTTAGTATATTCACTTCTAATAGTCAATAGCTTTGAAATAAAATTCAAGACACATGTCTCTCTCTGTACATATTATAATGTACTTATATAATTTTGGCGGGTGTTCTTTCCCCTTCTTCATTCCAGATTTCCATTTGATAGCACTTTCCTTTTGCCTGAGATTCTTTCATGTTTTTTGTTTTTTGTTTTTTTTTTTGAATAGGTCTTCTACAGATAAAGAGAACTATCTCTGTTTTGTCATTCAGAAATTTTTTTTTGTTCTAATTAGTTGTACATGACTGTATAATGCATTTATACACTTTGTGTTTTATCATTTTTGAAGGATGCCTTTTCTGAATGGAATTCTAAGTTGATAATTTTTTTCCTATAGCACTTTAAAATATTTTTCCAATGTCTTTTGGTCTTTTCCACTAGCTATCTTATTGTTTCTGGTGAGAAGGTGCCATCCAGTTTTTCTCTCTGTAATATCTTTTATTTCCTCTGGCTGCTTTTAGGTGTTCTACTTACCTTTGTTTTTAATAATTTGACTATGATTGTGGTGTTTGTGTGTGTCTGTGTGGGTGTGTTGTATTCTGCTTATGGTTCCACTGAAACTCTAGGGTCCATAGATATATTTTATGTTTGGAAAATATATTAGCAATTACCTCTTTAAGCATTTCTTCTGCTCTATTTCACCTTTCTTTTCTCTGGCAGTCAAATTATATGTTATCTGTCTCCTGGATATTGTTCAGGTAATTTTCAGGTGCATTGTTCCATTTTTTCACTCTGCTTTTATCTTTGCATTTCTATTGACTCATATATAAAATAACTGGACACTGTAGTGCCCAGTCTACATTATAAACCATTGATTTAATTCTTAATTTTAATGCATTCTTCATCTTTAACCATTTTACTTATAGTTTTCATCTCTGTTCTAAGAATATCTACTTACATATTTTATGTATCTTTTTATTTTGTTTTAACATATTTATGAAAGTTACTTCAAAATATCTCATGATCATGTGATATTTTAGAATCTGAGATACCTTCTAATCTTCTATTTGTTGATTTCCTCTTTTGGTCAGTGATCACATTTTATTATTCTTTTTATGTCTTATAGTGTTTGATTATTTTGCCTGATTTTATGTGTAAGAGATGGTAGAACTGAGATAAATAATATGATATCCTTCTTCTGTCAAGTCACCAGTATGGACCACTAAGAACTGTATTTTATAGTTGAATTGCATCTGGGTTTTATTGCAGCTTTAGTTAAATTCTATTCACGTTCTGCCTTCTAATATGTTAGCATCAACATCAGAAGTTTCCCTTTATCAGTGCTAGGTTTCTGTGTTAGTAAGCTTTGTGTCTCTGTGGCCAAATATACCTGATTACTTAGAGAAGGAAAAGTTTATCTTGGCTCACCATTTCAGCAGTCTCAGTCCATAGTTCACTCCATTGCTCTGGGTCTGAGATGAGACAGAACATCATGTTGGAAGGGCTTGGCGGAGGAAAGTTGCTCAGCATACGCAGCCAGGAACAGAAAGAGTGAGAGGGAGGAGCCAGGGACAGATATAGTTCAAGACCATGCTCCCAGTGACCTACTTTCTTCAACCATGCCCCGCCTATCTACAGTTAGCACCCGAAAGTTCATATAACTATCAAAGGATTAATCCGCCCATGAATCAGAGCCCTTATCACGGCTAAAACCCTCATCTTTGAATCTTGCTGCACTGGGAATCATGCTTTTAACACATGAATTTTGTGGGGGACATTCCAGATCCAAACCATAACAGTGTCTGACAGTGCCAACGTTTTCCACATCTCTGCTTCACAGTCTTATTGCCAGCTTTTGGGGTTGCTGGAGAGCACCTGTGAGGAAATTTCTCTTGGTTCTCTTGTACTCTTGGTTCCCTTTCCTTCTTTATGCTTTGGTAGAAGCCTGTGGAAAGGTTCTAGTTTTGGGTAGGTGCACACTTACTCTTGGCTGGGGCTCCTCAAGACTCCAGTTCATACGTGTTGCTACTAGAGTCGCATTCAAGTTTCAGCTGATCTTCCCTCTGCATTGTCAAGAGTACGTTTCCCTTCTGGATTCTCTTTCAGGGATGGAAGCTGCTCATCAATTTTCTATTTTTTTATTTTTAACTCTGTACAGGTTTCTCTGAGTCTTTAGCTCTCTTGCTAGTTAAATAGAGTCATGATCTTTTTAACCATTTCTTGTTTGCTCTTGGCAATAGGGTTGAAAGCATGGTCTGTGGTTACTTTCTACAACTTAGTGGAAAGGGAAATCCCAAGCTTTTTATTCACTATATCAGTTTAGTGAGGGGAAGATTCAGGAGCTTCCATCAGTATTCTTCTGCCACAACTTTTAACCCACATGAAAAGGGATAAATGTATAATTTTCCTAGTACCGAGTGTGTACATTCAGAGACAGAGAAAGAACCATGGTAGGCTTGGAGGTCAGTTAGACCCAGTGGACCCCACCAGGCATCAATGAGGTCAGAACCCATTTATTACTTGTTTCCATATGCTCTGATGTTACATGGGGCTCCAGTGGCACTTCAAGTCCCTGGGCATCCACTTCAACCCCAACCATTTGTCCAAGAATCCTGAAACAAAACCAAAATGTATAAAAATCAAATTATGCATTCCATTTTTTCCGGTGTACAGTTCCTTAAGTGATATCTTAGGTTCCTTTGGGGGAAAGATCCGGAGAGTTCTGGTCATGTATCCATGTCAGAATTTGAAAGGTTTTCTCTGGAACTACCACCCTCTCTATATATTCTTTGTTTAAAGTTATAATCAATGGGAAATGGTAGAGACAGAACATGCTAAATATTTTTGAATTCAGTTATCCTTGTGAAATAGAATGACAAGCTGCCATGAGATGTTTTATTGTGGCTTCTGACCTTTAACCAGGGTGTAGGATTCTCAGTTTTTGGATTCTGGGCGGGAGGTGACACTGGACCTCTCAGGAAGGTGACAGTGGACACAGTTGAGGTTCTTGACCCCCAAGTAGTCTCTGTTGCATTAAACTGCTACGTCCTAAGCATGGAAAATTATGACTCCTTTGTTAGGGTTCATTGGGAGTGCACATACTTCAGCAACTGCTTTATGTAACACAGAATCTAGTCATCACTCATTTCCTTGGAAAAATTTCTATTAACGAGGACTCTAGGCAGAAACCCAGAGGTGGAATTATTCTGTGACTTTACCAGAAGTCCACTCAATAACAAACATCACTGAAAGTCATAGTGGTCCAAGTGTGGGGATACCTGATCAAACAGCCTGAAGTCTCAACTGCCATGGATCTTACAATTATGGGGAGGCAGTCAATAAATATAGGGAGTTGTGAGATGATGACATAGAATGGGGGAGAGGGGATTCCTAGATTGTGCTGATGTTGGTTAGAATATTATGTAGATAGTTAGGAGGTAGTTAATATCTCTCAAAGTGACAATGAAAAGTCTCTGAAGGACAATCTTAAGAAGTCTGAAGTCCCTTGAAGGGAATTCTTCTAAATACCCCCATTAAAACCTAAATAGCAAAACTGCAACCAAAATCCAGGTACTAGGATCCCCTGACCACGCTTCTTGGCATTATGCGACACTGTTACAAGGACTCATAAGGTATTCACTGAAGCACTGTATCAAGTGATTGTGGTGTAGCTGTGAACTGTTGGCAAACAGGAGTGGCAACAAATTAGCTTAACAAGTCCTTATTGATTACCTACTGCTCAGAGAAGATCACTAGTCCCCAGGGATCAGAAGAATACACACTGGGTTTCCTGCCTCTACAAACCTGACATGGAATAGGGGTATGGGGAAGCACAAGCAAGGAAAACAAACATTTGAGGATGGCATCCAAACAGTGCTGACACAGAAATACAATCAGGGGTGCTCTTAGGATGTGTCTTTTGCAAAATTCAAATGACATTCTTCACAGCTTGCTGAGTGAAAGAGAGGTCTGCTCACTCACCTTCTTTTCAGCGTCGCCCACGTACATGGATTATCATACTGTCAACAGCATAATCTAATAAGGATGGCAGTGCATTCTCTTTTGTTAGCTGGCTGAAACCCAAGGATTGTGCTGTTGAATACAGAAGGCACACAGATGGAAGTTCCATGCTGTCCTGTAATTGCAAAGTAGACTTACACCTGAGAGTCCTTTACAGAACAGCATCTATTACCTGTGGATAAATTGGGATGAAACTTTAAAAAATAATATGGAATGGACCTACTGGTGAAATTTAATTGTTACCAATTAGATCTAGCCGAAGGAGGACTTGTATGAGGTGCTGAGACCTTACCTAGCTGAGACTTACCTAATTAGACTACAGAAGTAAAGCGTCATATTCAGGAGAGGTAAGACTGTCGCTCTATTCAAGACAGAAAGGACTTGTTTTAGGTATCAGTGTTTACACTGCCTGATAAATAGTAGCTAAAATCTAGACATTACACTGCCTCCCTATGTTATTTATCCTGATGTCAGAAGGAACAAAAAGACAATTCAAAAGGTGTTAGGAAATAGTTCCAGCTTTAAAAAAAAAAAAAAAAAAAAAAAAAAAAAAAAAAAAAACAGAAAAAGAAAATTCAGAAAACTTAAAATATCCTTTATTGCAGCAAACCAGGCTGTTTATTTGATCAAACAAGTCCATTAAGGAACTATCCAGCCAAATCAGTTATTTGACTTTGTATTGTCATAAAAACTTATAACTAAGATGCTCTGATATTTGTGTTTGATACTTTAAAAGGACTTGGTCTTTTTATAATTTTTATTGTTTTGACTTCACTTTTCCTCTTGGCTTTAAAAAAAATGTGTTTATAACAGTCCAAGATATTATCACACATTTACCTTTCATTAGCAAAGGTTCACCTTTCATCATGTTTCCTGTTTAACAGGAATTATGTAAAGCAAAAGAGTGATGACTGTATTCTAGGTTTCATAAAGCATTGCTAGAAGGTGGCAAGAACCCAATATTTAGGGCTTACACTTAAATTCCATACTGACTTTGCATTAATTTTCAATAAACAAAATGACCCTGTGGGATCTCCTATTTAAAATTTCAACTTATGTTATTATATGACTTTACATATATACACATGATATTGCATGCACATGTTTGTGAATATATGTGTCCCCCCCCCCATATTACATTTCTTGATTATGGATGTTTGTGATGTCCTAGGTTTTTCTATTAAATTGTCAAGTGCCTGCTTTTTTTAGTTTGAATTAATTAACTACTTAGGCTTTACATAGCTAAACTGTCAACTAAAATTTGGTATATTCTGATATAGCATTTTTGGACTTTTACAGGAAAATTTTATTTAAATGTTTCAAGTTAATCTATAATAGGTTCAGACAAAACAGCTTCTGGCTAAATCAGAAAGGTCAGATTCAGAGGAGAACTGTCCGTGCTTCATGGTTTCAGGCACCATTGAGATCAGTTTAGTCTAATTCTGTACAGGCCGGAATTTGTTCAGAAGGACTATAGGGCTAGTTCTACTCTCGTAACGTTGTCTAATGACCGTGGTGAATTGGAATATAAAAAGACTTTTGGGCCTCTCCTCTTTGAGTCACACTCTGCTGAGGGCATGGAGCGAATTTGCCTGGCACTAGTTTGAGGGTAGTATTCAACGTGTTGGAATTAACAGGTGTAATCAGTAAGGCTTCAACTGTGGTTGTGTCACCAGTGATGGGTACAGAATGAACTGGGCAAAATTGTCCAGCATGGTGGTGGTGGTGGTGGTAGTGGTGGTGTGGATCTGCGCAACTGACGGAAGATTGCTTAATTAACACAAAACTGGCTGCCAGCAATCTCTTCCTCTCCTGCTCCCACATATGCACTATGGGATGATGGGTGAGCAACAGTTAGGGCCTGAGTCATCATAACCAACAGAGTCTTAATTTTTTTTTCCTATTTTCCTTTATTAAGGCCGGGGAGAATAAGCCAATCCCCAAACCCAAGCACTCAGCTGAGGGCTTGGAAGACATGGTGTGTGAAGGAGATGGTGGTGGGCTTTGGGAAGTGCTGGAAGGGCTGGACCATTGTATCCGGGAACCAGAAGAACAATGACCAGGATATGAAGAAATGACACCAGGGGGGAATTTTCATTTCTGTATGTCAATAATTAGTTCATGTTATTTGTATTTTTTTCTTAGAGAAACTTGTTTTGTTGCTAGTTAAACTTGTGATTTTAGCAATTGCAGGAAGATGAGGGCCAGCTCTGTTTACACGTTTCATCTTTATAGAACAATATACTGTAAAATACAGTAAGCCAACTAATGGATGCTTTTCATTTTCCATAACCCAAAACTAGCACAGAGAAGTTATTGCCCAAGTCACATAGCTGCTAAGTGCCAGGAAAATCTTGTTCTACACTGCAGTTCTTAGTCACTATACTACCTGCTATGAAGCAGTAGGTATGGAGGGTGGGTGGAAGGGTTGGGGCAATCGGGTCTATTGTAGGAAGAGAAAGTAATGGAGATGTGTCACAGAAAAACCCAGAAGGATGTGATGTACAGTCATCTCTCAGGCGATCATATACAGGATTCTTACCTGTGAGACAAATTGCATCAGGGGCCCCCCTGACCTCAAATCGCTTTCTGAGTCCAAGATTCTGTGACCTTAAAAGAAGGGTTAGAAAGAATGCAATATAAAGTGAAAAGAGGCTGGTGAAGTGGGCGGGAAGAGTGTCTTGGACGTGTCAGCAGGTTCCCATCAGGAGTGAGTGAACCACAGGACTTTAGATTCGCAGAAGGCAGTTTTTCCTGCTGTGTATGAATCTTGTTTCTACCACCCCTGGCCAGGGGTGAAGAGACCCTGCTGAAACTGCCAACTTCCGAGTGAGCTCACTGCTCTCTGTTCCTTTTTTGTTCCAAAGCTCTAATAGTTACTGAGATCTCCTTTTGATTTTAGCAGTGCCTGGTCTTTCTGCAACCTTTACATGCTGGTTTTGGCTCCATCGCTCAGGCTCATTCAGAACATGTCAAATTCATTTTCTACACCCTGGCCTTTCAACCCTTCCGTTCTGTTTCTTCTGGTGAATTCTTGCCAGTTTCTTAGTTTTCTTCCCCATGTGAAATGACGTAAGGTCTTTCATCATTCTGGTAATTTTCTTCCAAGTAGGAAGAAAATATTGCCACTTTCCCTGGAAATGTGGTATCTGAACTGAACTTAGCACATTCCTCATGGTTTGACCAGCATAGAAGGGGGCGAGATGCCCCATCTCTTCTCATTTGGACTTCATTTGTGGACCCTGAGATCTTGCTAGCTCCTGGGCAGCCTCTTAATACAGTGGACTTGGAGTGAGCTGGTGATCAGTAAAAATCCATGAACCATTTTTATCTATGTACTTCTCGTCTATATGTAAACTTCTTTTAAACAAGGGCATGGCTTATATTTTATGGACATCTTTCATCACTTAGGGTAGCTCATCTTTTGGTCTGTCTTGGGTATTGATTCTGTCACACACCAATCATCAGCCCTCAAAGTCGGGCTTTAAACAAATGCTAGTCAGCCCAACATCACTGCCCTTATCTATCTCATTAAAACAAACAGAAGGCAGGTCAGAGCCTGAGGTACAATGCTAGGGGTCTTTAATCAGAAGCAGTTTTCTTTCTCTCTTTTGAAAGATATAGATCTATTCAAGTCAAGACAAACAGTTGTCCTGAATTTTAACTAAAAAGAGTCCTGGCAGGTGTCTGGAGATTCCCACAATGACCTCTCCATCTTCCTCTGCACCTGTGTGTGGGTTTGACTCTCAGATGAGTCCTGAACTGTAAGTGTGTTCATGGGTTCTGGGAAAAACCAATGAACAGTCTATTGTTTTGGGACTTTGGACTAATAATCCCAACTTGCCAAGATGTTGGGGTATGGGTCCTCCCTTTTCTTGCCTCCTGGTTAGTTCTCTAGGGGCACAGGCAAACCTCTTTCAAGTGCACCCTCCCCTTGGCTGTCCCAGAGCCTTGCATGGTGATTCCCAGGGCACTAAGTTTCCTTCAAACCATTCTCAGCCCCAGTGTCTGTGGGCATTGGTGCACCTGACTGCAGTCACCAGGAATTTCCCTGCCAATTTCCCTGCGGCTCTCTGCTTCTCACGATCTTCTTCAGGTATCCATTAGAAGACCATCCCTCAGCAACAGTGAAACGTCAGTAGTGGCTTTACATTTTGACATCTAGCTTTTTCTTTACTCCACAGCATGCTGAGGGGACTGGGGGAAGAGGAAACTCTGTTGGGCCTTGGTGGTACTAAGCATAGTCCCACACTCCCTCTCCAAACTTCCTTTTGGAGTTTATACACCCCTGTTCTTCAGGATTTTCCAGTGGCCCTTAATTTTATCTGGTTTCCACAAAACTGCCCTGAAACATCACACTCATCAGCCAGTCTCCGGTCCAGTGTTCCATGAAATTCAAGTTATTTTCCAAACAAATCAAGAGATGTGTATGACTTCAGAACTGCACACAATCTCAGTTTTAGAGATTTTAGTTTTCCAGAATTTGTAGAAAACTTCTTGAAGGTCACAGTTCAATGGAAAAATGATGTGAGTCATAGATGTAAGACATGTCAACAATTTAAAATTTTATATTAGACACATTTCAAGAAGTAAATGTAATAAAATTAATTTTAATAATATCTTTTATTTATCCCAAATACCCACAATGTTATTATTTCAACATGTAATCACTACAAAATATTGAGATACTTTACATGATTTATTTAATAGTAAGTCTTCAAAATTTGGTGTGTATTTTATACTTTGGATCTCAATTCAGATCAGCCACATTTCAGATGCTCAGTAGCTATAGGAGGCTAGGAGCTACCATATTGGATGGCCCAGCTCTGTAGGTTAATTTAGCTTAGTTTTTATTTATGCCCTATTTGTACAAATTGCAACTCTGATTGATAAAGAATTCTATAAACTTCTCCTAAAGTGGTATACTTTTATCTTTTTACCCTGTTTGCTAATCCTTATGCTATCTTTCAGGATTTCACCTTTAAGCTCAGGGTTTGCATGCAATCATATATTTTCTCATCACTATACCATGTCACCTTTTTCCACATATAGATTTAAAAAATAAAAAACAAGGAAGACATCTTTCATCTTTACATGGCATTCTCCCTGTGTACATATGCCTCTAACTTTTCCCTTTTTATAAGACTGCCAGTCATATTGTACTAAAGGCCTACCTTATGGCAACATGACTTCATCTTAATGACATCTCCAATGATCCTATTTACAAATGAGGTCATATTCTGAGGTACTAGGAGTTAGGGCTTTAACATGAATTTGTGGGGAGGAAGGACATAATTCAACTCATATTGGGATGAGATGTGATATTTTAAATAGTTCTATTTGTAACTGTTCCAAATAGTTTTGGAAGAGAGTATGCTGCAAACTTCTTTGAGATTGCTTCAGCTAAAGAAAATTGCTTTGCTCAAAATCTGGGCTCTTTCCATGGTTGTACCAACCAGTGGGTATAAGTTACCCACCCCTTTATCCTAGGTTGGAACAGTTCACATGGATGATTCCAGCTCCAGAGCTCTCTGGGTGGTTGGATGAGGCCTTCATTGGAACTGTGTCACAACTCAGCATCTCCCTTTGCCTGACCTTGGCTTCTGTTTTCTTCCTTTCCCTGGTGTTGATCCTAAGACCACCTCCTAGTAAACCTCAGCAGGTGAATCCCTGTCTCAGAGTCAGCTTCCAGCCTGTAACACAATGTAGCATTGATCACAAACCCTCACTTTCCAAGTGTCTTAATATCTAAGCATAACACCTACCTGGGTCACAGATAAGTCTTCTACCACATTTCCTGTTATTGTCCACTGGGATTTGCTGACTGTTAACCTCATATTCTGCTACCTGTGTTATCCTTAACGTACTTCATAGCATTTAGCTAAGTCATAATGGTAAGTGGGTAGTTCATTAAAGACACCATACAGGGATTGGAAAAGTAGACTTTAGAGATTGTGGTGGTAAGGAATAAAAATGGAAATGTGTTAAAAATCGATCAGCTGCCTTGTTTTAAAAAATGACACTGATGAAACAAAACCATCATTTCCTCTTTAAATTATATAAGAATTACATTTTTGGCTGACTTCCAACACAGATTAAAAAACTAAGATATATACATGGGAAGACATCTGGGTGATTAAAGAAACATTTTAAGGTGATTGGACCCAGGGTGAGAAGCCAGGGTTGCTGTTTTCTAGTGTTGGGAACTTAACAGTTTCCTTAATTTTTCTGAACTATTATTTCCTTGTCAGAGAATTGTTGGTGTACTGTGTGGTTTAAAGTAGGTATGTATAAGACACATGGTAGTCTTGTCTCATGCTGGTAAATCAAATAATAATAATAATATAAGCAATAACTACTTTTTATAGAAGTACAATGATAACTTATTTCAAACAGCTAATATGGGTGTTTAAAATGTATAGATATGGGTGTATAGCAATGTATAGATTATTCTAGAAACATAGCATACTGTGGCTTGTACTTTTAAGATACTTCAGATGAAGTCAGATCTGTGCCAGCAGTGCCAGGATTGTGCTGAAGGATCAAAGTATTTTTGTTTTTGCTTTTTGTTTTTGTAGTGTTTCAAATAGCATCTTCACATCCAATTTCCTGAATTGTCATTTCAACTGTTTGCTGTAAAAGAAGTAAACTATCACTTGAAAAGAATGTACTATATAAAATGTATTTCTAAGAAATGTGAATTTATTTAAAAATTCTGTTAGCACTCAATTTGCTAGCAAAAAACATTATTTCATGTAAGTAGCTGTCTCAGGAATGGAAACTTCTCCATTAAGTGCTAAAAGATTTCACATGGTACCAAATTATTGAAAAAGGCTTTTGAAAGAATACCTAAAAGCACCAATGACACAGCTTATCCTGCTTGTGCGTTCAGAGTTAGAATAAAGCTTTTGACAATATTGTCAATGTGCTGACATTGTTATTAAAGGTCCTTAACCTTATTATGAAGCAGTTGAAGAATGCTTACTTGTTCGTCTGAGAATCAAGTAGGAAAGATGGTTGGGTGTCAAGGTTTTCAGGTGCTTTTTTCTTAAACTAAAAATGATGTTGGGAAAGACAAAGAATAGAATGATAAAAGCAGATGGTACCTGTGGAGATAAGTCCCCCTGTTATCATTAATAGTGATAAGAATCTCTAGCCATGGGTAATTTTTTTGTGGTTCACATTGTTTTTAAGCAAAGCACTTGCATAAAATTGCTTTTTTTCCTCTTGGAATTCATGTTACTTTTCTAGAAGTGATAAAATAGCCTGTTATATAAACTAACAATGGATGTTTCAACAGCATCTCACATTTCCTCATGTGAGCTCACATGGGTTTTAACGAAGGGCATTGTTAAACCTGCGTTGTCAGGTCCCTGCTTGTGACTGGGACTCACAGCTATGGCACTTTTTGGAAAGTAACATCCTGGTTCACATCTCTATTTTACTTTCTGGTTCTTTTACAAATATTTAAAGTATATAAAGAAAACAAAAATGATATAGATATAACATTCAATGGAAAATTTTAATTAAATAAATATTGCATTCATGTGAGAAAGTTACCATGGGGTTCTAGATGTAATAGTTCTTATGAAGACAATGTCTGTCAGCTGAGTGATTCACATGGATTAATTTTATGGTTAAATGTCAAAATGTGCATTGATGTTACATACATTCTTTTCGTATGCACACAATGTTACGTGGTAACAATCCTTATATCCTCCCACACAAAACAACTAAATAAAAAGAAAGAAAGAGATATGGGAATTAAGAGCAAAAATCTTCTTCTCATCCCTAGACATTCTCTTAATGGTAGCTACTATTCTGATAACTTTTAGTGTATTCTCCCTGGAAACTATTCTATATGAAAATAAAAGTACATATTTTAAATATCTTTTCTTAAAGTTTTAAAAACTAAAAAGACAGTATAGGGCTGCTAGGCAATGAAGCTCTAGAGCTAGAAATCTGGGTTGTTCTTCTGTCTCTTCAGATGACCAGTTACAACTTCAGTTTTTCAAACTTTCTGTACTTTAATTCTTAAATATGTGAAATGGGGCTAATAAAAATCAGAGGATTCTTTTTAAAATTAAATGTCATTCATGTAAGTCATATTCCTGGTGTGTAGCACTCAGTAAATGAGAACTATAATTTTTATTTATGAAAAAGTGATATCTCAATTCCCACTTAATTTTAGTTAGCTTTATGTAGTCTTATTTTTAACGTTCTACTTTTTAATTTTTTTTATTTTTACAGCCTGCATTTTGATTCTCTGTGCACAAATGGGGTACAACTTTTTGTTTCTATGGTTGTACACCATGTAGAGTCACACCATTCATGTAATCATACATGTACACAGGGTAATGATGTGTGTCTCATTGCACCATTTTTCATATCCTCATCCCTTCTGCACTCTCATTTCCCGCTACATAATCTACAGTTCCTTCATTCTTCTCTTACCCCCATCCCCCCACCCCCGTTATGTATATGAAATTGGAGCAGCCACTCTGGAAAGCAGTATGGCGATTCCTCAGAAAACATGGAGTGGACCCACCATTTGACTCAGCTATCCCACTCCTCGGTTTGTACCCAAAGGACTTAAAATCAGCATACAACAGCAATGCAGCCACATCAATGTTTACAGCAGCTCAATGCACAATAGCTAGATTGTGGAACCAACCTGGATGCCCTTCAACAGATGAATGGGTAAAGAAACTGTGGCATATATACATAAAGGAATGTTTTTCAGTCATTTTAAATTTTTTTCTGAATCACATCGCTTTAGTTGTCTCTTATAGAGAATAGATAATTTATTCTATTTTTCTTTTTGTGATACTGGGGACTGGACCTAGGAGTGATCTACCATTGAACTACATCCTCAACCCTTCGTAGTTCTTTATCTGAGGCAGGGTCTCACTAAATTGCTGAGACTGGCCTAGAACTAGTGATACTCTTACCATAGTCTCTTGGAATTACAGGTGTGTACCACCACACCTTGCCAGATTATATAATTTTAAATATTTACTTCATACGAGAAATTTTACTTTAGCAGTTTAACTTATGCCACTTGTATTTATTGACATAACATGGATTAGGCTGCTTTTATTTCTTAAAGTAAAATTGCTAATGCTTTTTCCATAATGTTTCTTTTGCTGCATGAACTTTTTTTTTTTTTTTTTTTTTTTAATGCCTGCATGTCCTTCTTTTGTAATGTGGACAGTTATTCTCTATTTTAAATCTTCTATGTAGCGATGTAACTTTAAATATTATACTTAATCTTCCATTTTTATATTTAGCAGCTTTAAAGAGAACTCCTTGTTGAATAAGAAAATCAGCAATCACAGCTTAGCTTCAATTCTTAGCTCTTTTTTCTTCTGTCTTCTAAATGTTTGCCATATTCTTATTTTCAATTTCTTTTGATAATTCCTTTGACATTTTTTACATAGTTAAATCCTGATTTATTAAAATAGTGAAATTTGTATTCAGTGCAAAAATGCTGAAATTATAGAATTTGTTCCCATTTCCCTTCTAAAATTGTTCTGGACATATTGTTATTTTTCGTAGTGCCAGAGTCTAAAGTCTTCATTTTATGTAATCACATTTCTCATAGTTATATGTCTTAGTGATACAGTAGATTCAGTGCTCATAACAAATATTTGACCCCACAAGTTATTTTACAATGGTAGTTTTTATGGTAGTTTTTTATAAATATTGCCTTGTGATTTTAAACATTTTGTTATTAATTGCAAACGTAATTGCATTGTCATTCATGAAAATGTGGTTGGAATGATATCAATTCTTGAAACTTCTTGAGCCTTGCTTTATTAAAACTTATGGTCAATATTTTACTTGTATTGTTTGTGCTTGAGAAGAGTTTGAATTCTCTATTTTTTAATTGGAAGGTTCTCCATGTATCTAGCCTATTTTGTTGTTCAAATCTCTTTTATCTGCTGGTTCCTCAATAATAGAGCTGTGTTGAAATCTCCCTGTCTGGTTGTGATTTGTCCATTAATTACTATGATTTTAGCTAGTTTTTTCTTGTTGATTTTGAAGCAATTTTACTAGGTATATAAAAACTAAAAATGTAAAGAATCTAGGTTAATTGAAATTTTAAATCTTTATATAGCAGTATTTTTTTTTATTTTTTTTTTATTGTAAACAAATGGGATACATGTTGTTTCTCTGTTTGTACATGGCACAAAGGCATACCATTTGTGTAATCATAAATTTACATAGAGTAATGTTGTTTGATTCATTCTGTTATTTTTTCCCTTCCCCCCACCCCTCCCACCCCTCTTTACCCTCTATACAGTCCTTCCTTCCTCCATACTTGCCCCCCTCCCTAACCCTAACTCTAACCCTAACACTAACCCTTCCCTCCCCCCCATTATGTGTCATCCTCCACTTATTAGCGATATCATTCGTCCCTTGGCTTTTTGAGATTGGCTTATCTCACTTAGCATGATATTCTCCAATTTCATCCATTTGCCTGCAAATGCCATAATTTTATCATTCTTTATGGCTGAGTAATATTCCATTGTATATATATACCACAGTTTCTTTATCCACTCATCAATTGAAGGGCATCTAGGTTGGTTCCACAGTCTGGCTATTGTGAATTGAGCAGCTATGAACATTGATGTGGCTGTGTCTCTGTAGTATGCTGATTTTAAGTCCTTTGGGTATAGGCCAAGGAGTGGGATAGCTGGGTCAAATGGAGGGTCCATTCCAAGTTTTCTAAGGAATCTCCCCACTGCTTTCCAGAGTGGCTGCACTAATTTGCAGCCCCACCAGCAATGTAAGAGTGTACCTTTCTCCCCACATCCTCGCCAACACCTGTTGTTGCTCGTATTCTTGATAATCGCCATTCTAATAGGGGTGAGATGGAATCTTAGGGTAGTTTTGATTTGCATTTCTCTTATTACTAGAGATGTTGAACATTTTTCCATATGTTTGTTGATTGCCTGTAGATCTTCTTCTGTGAAGTGTCTATTCATTTCCTTAGCCCATTTGTTGATTGGGTTATTTGTATTCTTCGTGTAGAGTTTTTTGAGTTCTTTATAGATTCTGGAGATTAGCGCTCTATCTGAAGTATGATTGGCAAAGATATTCTCCCACTCTGTAGGCTCTTTCTTCGCATTGCTGATAGTTTCCTTTGCTGAGAGAAAGCTTTTTAGTTTGAATCTATCCCAGTGGTTGATTCTAGCTTTTATTTCTTGTGCTATGGGAGTCCTGTTAAGGAAGTCTGATCCTAGACCAACAAGGTGAAGATTTGGGCCTACTTTTTCTTCTATAAGATGCAGGGTCTCTGGTCTGATTCCGAGGTCCTTAATCCATTTTGAGTTTAGTTTCGTGCATGGTGAGAGATATGGGTTTAGTTTCATTCTGTTGCATATGGATTTCCAATTCTCCCAGCACCATTTGTTGAAGAAGCTATCTTTTCTCCATTGCATATTTTTGGCACCTTTGTCTAGTATGAGAAAATTGTATTTATTTGGGTTTGTGTCCGTGTCCTCTATTCTGTACCATTGATCTACCTTTCTATTTTGGTACCAATACCATGCCGTTTTTGTTACTATTGCTTTGTAGTAGAGTTGAAGATCTGGTATTGCAATACCCCCTGTTTCACTCTTCCTGCTAAGGATTGCTTTAGCTATTCTGGGTTTCTTATTCTTCCCGATGAATTTCATGATTGCTTGCTCTATTTCTGTAAGGTACGTCATTGGGATTTTAATTGGAATTGCATTGAATTTGTATAGCACTTTAGGTAGTATGGCCATTTTGACAATATTAATTCTTCCTATCCAAGAACATGGAAGATCTTTCCATCTTCTAAGGTGTTCTTTAATTTCTTTCTTTAGTGTTGTATAGTTCTCATTGTAGAGGTCTTTCACCTCTTTTGTGAGATTGATTCCCAAGTATTTTATTTTTTTCGAGGCTATAGTGAATGGGGTCGTTTTCCTAATTTCTCTTTCTGAAGAGTCATCACTTATGTATAAAAATGCGTTGGATTTATGGGCATTGATCTTGTAACCTGCTACTTTACTGAAATCACTTATGAGTTCTAAGAGTTTTCTGGTGGAATTTCCAGGTTCCTCTAAATATATAATCATGTCATCAGCGAACAGGGATAGTTTGAGTTCTTCTTTTCCAATTCGTATCCCTTTAATCTCTTTGGTTTGTCTAATTGCTCTGGCCAGAGTCTCAAGAACGATGTTGAATAGAAGTGGTGAAAGAGGGCATCCCTGCCTTGTTCCAGTTTTTAGGGGGAATGCTTTCAGTTTTTCACCATTTAGAATGATATTAGCCATGGGCTTAGCATAAATGGCCTTTACAATGTTAAGGAATGTTCCCACTATCCCTATGTTTTCTAGTGTTTTGAGCATGAAGGGGTGCTGTATTTTATCAAATGCTTTTTCTGCATCTATTGAAATAATCATGTGATTCTTGACTTTAAGTCTATTAATGTGGTGAATTACGTTTATTGATTTCCTGATGTTAAACCAACCTTGCATCCCTGGGATGAAACCCACTTGATCATGGTGCACTATCTTTTTAATATGTTTTTGTATGCGATTTGCTAAAATTTTGTTGAGAATTTTTGCATCGATGTTCATTAAGGATATTGGTCTGAAATTTTCTTTCCTTGATGAGTCTCTGTCTGGTTTAGGTATCAGGGTGATATTGGCTTCATAGAATGAGTTTGGGAGGGTTCCCTCCTCTTCTATTTTATGGAATACTTTGAGAAGTATTGAAATGAGCTCTTCTTTAAAGGTTTTGTAGAACTTGGCTGAGAACCCATCTGGTCCCGGACTTTTCTTTGTTGGTAGGCTTTTGATGACTTCTTCTATTTCAGTACTTGAAATTGGTCTATTTAAATTGTTTATGTCCTCCTCGTTCAGTTTAGGCAATTCATATGTCTCTAGAAACCTGTTGATGCCTTCAAAATTTTCTATTTTGTTGGAGTATAGATTTTCAAAATAGCTTCTAATTATGTTTTGTATTTCAATCCTGTCTGTTGTGATATTTCCTTGTTCATTCCGAATTTTAGTGATTTGGGTTTTCTCTCGTCTTCTCTTTGTTAGTGTGGCTAAAGGTTTATCAATTTTGTTTATTTTTTCGAAGAACCAACTATTTATTTTGTCAATTTTTTGTATTGTTTCTTTTGTTTCAATTTCATTGATTTCAGCTCTGAGTTTAACTATTTCCTGTCTTCTACTACTTTTGGTGTTGGTCTGTTCTTCTTTTTCTAGGGCTTTGAGCTGTAGTGTTAGGTCGTTTATTTGTTGAGTTTTACTTCTTTTATTAAATGCGCTCCATGAAATAAATTTCCCTCTAAGTACTGCTTTCATAGTGTCCCAGAGATTTTGATATGATGTTTCTTTGTTCTCATTTACCTCTAAGAATTTTTTAATTTCCTTCCTAATATCTTCTGTTATCCATTCATCATATAATAGCATATTATTTAATCTCCAGATGTTGGAATAGTTTCTGTGTTTCACTCTTTCATTTATTTCTAACTTCAATCCATTATGATCTGATAGAATACATGCTAGTGTCTCTATCTTCTTGTATTTGCTAACATTAGCTTTGGGGCATAATATATGGTCTATTTTAGAGAAGGATCCATGTGCTGCTGAGAAGAAAGTGTATTCGCTCTTGGTTGGATGGTATATTCTATAAATGTCCGTTAAGTCTAAATTATTGATTGTGTTATTGAGATCTATGGTTTCTTTGTTCAATTTTTGTCTGGAAGATCTGTCCAGTGGTGAGATAGGCGTGTTAAAATCACCTAGTATTATTGTGTTATGGTCTATTTGGTTTCTGAAATTGAGAAGGATTTGTTTGACGTACATGGATGAGCCACTGTTTGGGGCATAGATGTTTATGATTGTTATATCTTGCTGATTTATGCTTCCCTTAAGCAGTATGAAATGACCTTCTTTATCCCTTCTGACTAACTTTGGCTTGAAGTCCACATTATCTGAAATGAGGATGGATACTCCAGCTTTTTTGCTGAGTCCATGCGCATGGTATGTTTTTCCCCATCCTTTCACCTTTAGTCTATGGGTATCTTTTTCTATGAGGTGAGTCTCTTGCAGGCAACATATTGTTGGATCTTTTTTTTTTAATCCAATCTGCCAGTCTATGTCTTTTGATTGATGAATTCAGGCCATTAACATTCAGGGTTATTATAGAGATATGATTTGGTTTCCCGGTCATTTGGTTCATTTTTTAAATTTTATTTATTTATTTATTTGACACAACTTGTTTCCTCCTTTATTTGACAATTCCTTTAGGATAATTCCTCCCTTTGCTGATTTGCTTCTTTGTTTTTCATCTCTTCCTCATGGAATATTTTGCTGAGAATGTTTTGTAATGCTGGCTTTCTTTTTGTAAATTCTTTTAGCTTTTTTTATCATGGAAGGATTTTATTTCACCGTCAAATTTGAAGGTAAGTTTTGCTGGGTATAAGATTCTTGGTTGGCATCCATTTTCTTTCAGGGCTTGAAAAATGTTGTTCCAGGCCCTTCTAGCTTTTAGGGTCTGGATTGAAAAGTCTGCTGATATCCGTATTGGTTTCCCCCTGAATGTAATTTGGTTCTTTTCTCTCACAGCTTTTAAAATTCTGTCTTTATTTTGTATGTTAGGTATTTTCATTATAATGTGCCTTGGTGTGGGTCTGTTGTAATTTTGTGTATTTGGAGTCCTATAAGCCTCTTGAACTTGATTTTCCATTTCATTCTTCAGATTTGGGAAATTTTCTGATATTATTTCATTGAATAAATTGTTCATTCCTTTGGCTTGTTTCTCTAGGCCTTCCTCAATCCCAATAATTCTTAAATTTGGCCTTTTCATGATATCCCATAGTTCTTGGAGATTCTGTTCATGATTTCTTACCATCTTCTCTGTTTGTTCAACTTTGTTTTCAAGGTTAAATATTTTGTCTTCAATGTCTGAGGTTCTGTCTTCCAGGTGTTCTATCCTATTGGATATGCTTTCTATGGAGTTCTTAATTTGGTTTATTGTTTCTTTCATGTCAAGGATTTCTGTTTGGTTTTTTTTTCAATATCTCTAACTCTTTATTGAAATGATCTTTTGCTTCCTGTATTTGCTCTTTTAACTGTCGATTGGTGCGATCATTCAATGCTTGCATTTGCTCTTTCATCTCATCATTTGCTTCTCTGATCATTTTAATTATGTACATTCTGAACTCCTTTTCTGTCATTTCTTCTGCCATGCTGTCATTGGGTTTTATTGATGTAACATCTAGATTTGTTTGCAGCATTTTCTTTCCTTGTTTTCTCATATTGTTCAGGTATCAGTTGACCGCTGAGATATTGCAGATTTCCTCTATTGACTTACAATGTCCCTGAAGATTTCTATATATATCCCCCCTTAGCCTTCAGTAGGCTGAAGTCTTGGAGGAAGTTGATAATGCGGAGCTCCACAAGGAAGCTGCCTCTCTAGGAGTGGTGGCCTTCAGGTGGGGTATAATCCCTGCTAGTGGGCAGAGGTGCCTCCACTCGTTGACCAATGGTCATCCAAAGGGGACCTAGGCTGCGGGCTGAGGCAAGGCCTGTTTGGGCCTGAGTCTCTAGTTTTACCGTCCTTGTGGGGAAACCTCACCCGGCAGGGAAGACTCACCCGGTGGGGAGGTCTTGCTGGTCAGTACCCTCCTAGAGGTTCCCCTCAATTACAGCTACCGCCTGGGCTGGGCTGCCTTCCTCTGCAACGTTCTCAGGGGCCCGGCCCTACCTCCTGGGCCTGGGAGCCTCACCCTTCGCAGATGAATCTCCTTAGGCTGCCCCTCCTCAGAGAATATGCCCGGAGGCCTGGAACCTTCACTCCGCCCTATGCCTGTCTCTGTGCGGCTCTTCCACCCAGAAGCCTCCTAGATCCTGGGACCCTGCTCTGCCCCTAATTGCCTGGCTATGCGGCCCCTCCTCTGAGCAGCCACCTGGGGCCCCGTACAATCTCTCTGAGTCCCAGAGACCCGCCACACGCCTCTTCCTCCAGACAGCTGCCCAGTATTCCGGTGCGGTCACTAGGAGTCCAAGAAACTCACTGCGTGCCTCCACCTCTCACCAACCACCCGTAGCCCTGGGCAATCAATCACTCCGAGTCGAAGTGACCCTCCCCGTTCCTCCTCCTTCTCCAGATAACCCCCCGAGTGTTCAGGAGCGGTCGCTCTGAGTGGCTCTCAATCCACGTGACCCGCTGCACGGGTCCTATGGGCAACCGCCCAGAGCTCTTGGTGCGGCCACTCAAGACCAAGCGTCCCACCACGCTTCTCCTCCAGGCAGCCCCCCTGTGTTCAGGCGCTGTCACTTTAAGTCCAAACAACTCACCACTCGCCTTCTCCTCTGAGCAGCCGCCTGGAGCGCTAATGCAGTCACTGCGAGTCCAAAGGACCCGCTGCGCTTCTCCTCCTCCTCCGGGCAGGCCCCGGGGTTCAGAAGTGGTCTGAGTCCAAACAGCTCGCCACGCAGCCTCTCCTCTGGCAACCGCCTGAAGCTCTGGTGTAGTCACCCCGAATCCAAGCGGCCGCGTTCCTCTTCCTCCTCCTCGTCCTCAGGGCAGGCCCCGGGGTTCAGAAGCGTCGTTCTGAGTCCAAACAGCTCGCCGCGCAGCTTCTTCTCTGGCAACCGCCTGTAGCTCTGGTGCAGTCACTCCGAATCCAAGTGGCCACGCTCCTCCTCCTCTTCCTCAGGGCAGGCCCAGGTGTCCTGAGTCCACACAGCTCTCCTCGCCACTCCTCCCCTGGGCAGCCACTGGAGCCCCAGTGGTTGCTCCGAGTCCCAGTGCTGTGCCGAGCGGCCTCCTTTTCGGCACTCCTAGTTGTCCGAGTTCACTGCTCCAGCGGGGGGAGGGGCGTCTCACCGGCAGCTCTACTTCACAAAGTTTCCTGCGTTCCGGGACCACTGTCCCATCCGGGACGCCTCCCCAATGGGAGAGACTCACCCAGCTGCTTTGAGTTGGTCCCAAGTGTCTCAATATCTCCTCTTTTGAATCCTGAGTCCTGGAGCAACATGAAATGCAGCCACCCTCTAGGCCGCCATCTTCAAAATATGAGTTCTTAATTGATGCAAAATACTAGCCAGATGCTTTCCCTGCGACCTTAACAGCGGATCATACCCGCCCAGTGCCCCTGCAGAATCTAACCCCAGGGGAGAACACGGACTGCAGGGAACCCTTCCTCTCCCCCGGCCTCTCTGCTGCTCCTTCTTCCTTTCTTTGGTATCCTGTTGCTCCGCGTGTGCCTGACACCACCAGAGAGGCTGGTACCCAAGGTAGTCCAACCACAGCCAGTCGAGCCGGCGGTATTGGGAGCAGACAGCGGCGGCTGGAGTGCTGACTAGGGCCTGCACCGAGACCTATAGTAGTATTTTGTAAAACAAATCACAAAGTTTTGTTTGTTTTAAAGTCTAATATTAAAATATCTATTGAAATTGTCTTCTTAATTTATTTTTGCCTCATATAGTACTGAATCTTTAGCAGTTTCTATCATTTAATTTCATGCTTTATACATGTCTCATTTACTTTTCATTTTTCTTTTTTTGTTTTGTATTTGGTTTTTACTCATCACATATTTTTTTCTCTACTAGTTTGGAAGCTATCCATGCTATTTCTCTTTTACTGGTGGCTATTCTTGAAGTTGTGCCATTTACGTTTAATAAAAACACCCAATAATTCCTAACTCTCCCATTCTGAAGAAGGATCTTAGCACATCTTAACTCCAGTCACTACTTATACAGATTTGTCTGCAATTGTAACTCTTTTCCAATGTCATTCCTTCTTGCCGGTCTTCCTTCTGGACTTGTGCTCCTTTTTCCTGGAGGACTTTCTTGGAAATTTCCTTAGTGGAGATCTGTCACTTGGTATTCTTTATTTTTGTTAAAAGATCTTTCACTAGGTATTCTTTCTTTCTTTTTAAAATCTTGCCACAAAGATAACACTGACCCAGGCATGTTCTTAGAAGGGAGCTTTGATGCTCCACAATTCTAGGTTTCTAGTTCAGTGCATGGCTTTTACCCCACCATGCTCTGGATGTGTTACCCCTGTTCTCCAGCTTGGCTGGCTGCTGTTGGCTTGTCCTTCATTGCTTTCCTACATTTGTTTTACAAATGTGAAGTTCTAATTGAAAATACTTCCATCTTCTTGTTTTCCAATTTCATTATAATATTTTTAGCCTGTACTTTGGTATATTCTGCTTAGAGTTTTTAACATATGAGACTTGGATCTTTTATCCAATTTTGAAACTTGTTAGTCATTATTTCTTCAGATTTTGCAATCTCTTGATCTCTTTTTAAACTCCAATTAGATTATGCTTTGAACTTTCTTACCTCTTAATTTTCTTTTATATTTTTCATATTCTTGCTGTTTGTGCTACATTCTGGTTATTTTTCAGCTTTTTTGTTCTTTGATTCTCTGCCAAAGGTATTCAATATATTGTCAACCCACCCTTTAATTGGTAAATGTACATTAACTGTTAATATTCTAGTACTTGGGTTTAGATTCAATTTCAAAGGGTTCATTTTATTTTTAACATAAAATAAGATAACAAAGGAAATTCTGCAGCTAGTGACATCTCAGACATTTTAAATAACTGTTTTTCACATATAAAATACCTATTTTTATTTTTAAAACTATTTTCTTCTGTGTTAGTGACCTTTTTGTCATTGTGATTGAAATAGGCCACAAGTATAA
The DNA here is from genome assembly GCF_902686455.1 of Sciurus vulgaris. NCBI lineage: Eukaryota > Metazoa > Chordata > Mammalia > Rodentia > Sciuridae > Sciurus > Sciurus vulgaris. Next base: position 31,365,262 of record NC_136468.1, read on the forward strand.
CTTGGAGGAGAAAAACTTTATTTTGGTTTAGAGTTTCAGAAGTTCAGTGCATGATCAGCCGACTTCATTACTCTGGGTTCAAGATAAGGCAGCACATCATGGTGGAAGGACCTGGCAGAGGAATGCTGCTCCTCTCATGGAGCCAGGAAGCAGAGAAATGGAGGGGAAGGGCCTGCAGGGAGGATGAACCCTTCTAAGGAAATTCCCCAGTCACCCACTTCCTCCAGCATGCCCCCTCCTGACCCCGGTCTACAGTTACCACCGAATTAGTTTATGCCAACTAGGATGAACTGGTTATATTACAGCTCTCATAACCTAATAACTTCATCCCTGAAAATTCCTGCATTAACACAGGAGCATTTAGGGGGTACCTCGTATCCAAACCATAACACCCTCCTAGTAATTTTGTATTGTGGATCCTAATTTCAACTTATTAAACCCTTATTTGTCTGAATTTGTTGTTCATTTAAAAATGTTGTTTGTTCTTTGTGTGGCTTGTAATAATAAAGGTCAAAATATTGATAAGGTGGACTACATTAAAATCAAGAACTTCTACTTACCAAAAAGTCATTAAAGAAGTGAAAGTCAGGATTTGGAAGAAAAGAAGGAATTTCTTCATATCTATATATCTGACAGAGATGTATCCTATGCATGTAAAAATATAAAAATCAATAATATCAAATTAATAAGTAATTGTGTGAAGAACTTGAGCATATATTTTACAAAAGAGGGTATTCAAATGGCCAATAAACTTATAGTAAGATGCTCAACTTCATTATAATTCAGGAACTTTTAAATTTTATATAAATTAAAATAATTTGATATCATTCACATCTGCCAGAATGGCTAAAGTAAATTGGTCTTTGCATGTTACATTTTAACATTTACTGTTTGTTTCCTGGATAGTGTATTAAATACGTTTTGTTTGCTATCTTGTTGAATATTTACAATAATCTGTAAGTTAGAAATTAAACACCTTTTGTTTAATTAAACTCAGAGAAACCAAATTATTTGTCCAAGAGCACTCATCTAATGGTATGGTTATGCTTTCCTGCCCTGACATTGTTAATGCTCTAGATTAATTTTTAGAAGTCAAGCAGTCTGTAGATTGGAGTCTTCCTTCTGTGCCACTTGGAAGAAAGGGAAGGAAGAGAATGCTGATCACAGATGGCATTTGGGTGGGTGTAGAGATACATCTAAGGTTCTTCACCCTGGAGTTAGTACTTAGTAGCTGAGATATAAATTACCCCTGACAAGCAGAGGTCTGGGGTTTTCTCCCCTTGAATTTTTGAACTTAGTGAATGAGAAAAAAGTCCAACAACTACTGATAATAAGAAATATTTTATTAGAATGTTTTTGCTGGAATTAATTTCTAAAAAAAAAAATACTTGGGAAATGAATGCTGTTCTGTATACCTCTTCTGTCGACCACAGAATTCCAGCCAGGAACTGGGCTTCCAAAGCTGTGATAAATACTTGCTACTGTTTGTCTTTTGATGCCTTATACAGGGAGGCAAACTGCCTCACACTCTAAAAGGATTCTCTTTCTACTATGAAACATATTGTCTGACATTACATTAAGTAGCTTGAAAATACTGTAACCATTGATGCATGGTTGTTGTTAAAGTATCTTAGAATCAATGAAAGAAATTAATAAACCGAAAACCCAGTCTTAGGAGAGATCTTCTCATGATTTTCTAGTAAAGAAAAAATAAATTAGCACTCTCAGCAGGGGGAAAGCAATAGATTGTGTGGAATGCTTTTGACAAAGAAGAACTTCACTCTCAATGTTAATTTAATTTGCATGAGCTTCTAGAGAAGTCATTTATCACCTTACTATGCATATATCTTGGATAATATTTATGCATTCTATAGAAGCATTTAGCAAAATATGCTACTATCTCTGGGATATGAATTCGGAATAAATAAATATGGGAAACAACTGAAGGAAAAATTGAATAAAAAATTAGTATAATTAGTCCACATATCATTGTAAGGACTAACTAATCAGCATTAAGTTCAAAGTTTGAGAACAAGGAATTTTCAGCTATTTTTTATCCTCTCCTTGTGTTATTTGGATGTTCTGAGCTTCTCTTTGATTCGCAAAATGCATGCTGTTATCTGTATGCTAACTCCATTTTCAGCAGTCATGAATTTGAGGAACTCAGATAACTTAAAAAGAAGAGGAACGCTGATTTGCCTTGCAGAATCTGAGCAATATTACTGATGTCAGCAGGAACAAGGGTATGGGTATAAGTATTCCTAGCTTAGCTTCCAGATGGATGTGCTGAGCAAATAATTCAATCAAGGAATGAAAGTCACTGTGGGAATTTACCATTGGCTTTCCACCCCAACTGGGACTCTAGTGTTGTTAGGAGTCCTCCTACCTCACTCCCTTCACATCCTTGTGAGATTCATGTGGCTCTCTGCTTAAAGGACAGAATGTTTCAACCTTTATTAAGTGTTTTGGTCTCTTTTCCCACCTAACTTTAAAGTTGGGCAAATGACTAAGCTTGGTCAATCACTAGATCATTTTCTTGCCTTAATCAATATAGTTGCTTAATACAGCTTTTATCAAGTTTCCTTAAACTATGCCATATTTATGAATTAACCTATATGTTCATAGAAAGTTCTGGTAAATAATAATGAACTAATTTATCACATTTTATAGGTTAAGTGAGAGAGAATGAGAAAACAACTCCACTATCAAGGGAACACTAGTGTCTCAAGAAAGAAATGAGTTCATGAGCCCCAATATGTGCTTTTGTTTTCATCCTCAAACTGTCCCTGACAGTCAGAAGAGTACTGACCAGTGTGAAGGCATAACAGTGGTAAATCATGTTCAGGAGCACTTTCCAGTGGGCACTGGCAGCAGTTCCCAGGGCTACCTGGGAAGAAATGAGAACTGGGTGAAATAAACTGAGGGACAGATTTGGGTCTTTGATAAAAACATAACATGTTCATAATTTGGGGCAATTCAGATGGGAATTAACAGTGTTTTCTTTGTAGTTTTAGCAATTTTCATAAATCATATTTAGCAAATCTCAAATGCCAAGAAAGATGCTAATGATAATTAATAGGAGGGGCAAAGCCCTGAAATGGTTTCTTTTTATTGGAAAAGAGCTGCTCTCCCACCTCTGCCCTTGCTGTCAGCTATAGATAGGTGGACAATCCACCTTTCTCACTCTGCATGGAATTCCAAATTTAAGTTAGAATTCCTCAGTGTTACTAAAGGGAGCTTTTAAAAGTCTATTTCACAATTGACTAGAATGTATTGTTTGAAACCTCCTTAATTTTACTTCTTGTTCATTTTTTTTCCATTGAAGTTTTAAAGAAAAATGAAAGTTCTAATTCCAGTCTTTTTATTTGGTGGTAAAACAGTTCGGACTGATGAACCGATTGACTTACATGAACATTTTAAAACTCCTGAAATTTTCCTGTGTCCATTTTCACCCACAGTTGATCATCTTCGTCCAATGTTAACATTTGGGACTTGATTCTGAAAATAGTGTTCGCAGAAAACCAGATGTCCGAATGGTAATGAGACTGGTCAGAGACATTTAGTAATTGGAATTTTTACCCTTTAGTTTTCTGTTTTAGTGACACCCATGTGGTTTCATTGGTCAGTCCAATAATCTGGTTCATTTATGTTTTTTTTTTTTTTCCTCCAAGATATAAAATTGTCTGCATTAGAAAATGCTGTAAGTAGCAGTAGGATCTGAGCTCCCTGCTGCCATTTGAGTAAATAATGTATTTTTAATAAAAAGATTGTGTAATTTAAAGGTCACACTATAATCATTCACCTTATTATTTAATATGACTTGTTATCAGAGATGGAGTTAGCAGTGACATCTGGATAAAAAAATCCACAATTTGGATTTTCATCTGTTCTCCTTGGCAACACTTCCTGCGAACAGTGTGAGCGAAATTCCAAGACTAAATAGCCAATGGCATATTATGTTTTCCAGCATGCTGAGAACTAGTGAGTGAACAAAATTAAAGCTCTCATGGTTTTCTACAAAAGATTTAATAAATAATTTTCTAGTACAAAATTGAAGTTGAAAATAGCCTTCATGACATTAAAAAAAAAATACTGGTACCAGGTTTAGAGTTAGGAAAAATAAAACACCAAAATTATGTTGGTGTTGCCACTGGCACAACACAATTAAATATGAGTGAACTAATTTTAATTGCAACTAGTATATGTTGAATAGTTATTGTTGGCTAGGTCTATAGAAGTTAATTCATTCAGTTTATACGATAGTCCAACTACAGTGGGTATTATGAGCTCCATTTTAAGATGACAAACTGAGGAAATAGAGGTTGAGATTTGTGTAGTACAGGAGCCAGGGTTCCAATCCAGTTCTGCTGACTTCAGAGTGTTGGGGGCTGTGCCATGTTGACCGCCCCAGGGCGGCGCCTGACCACATTGGCAGCGAGGAGGTTAATTGACATAAGCACACTCGGGTGATTTATCATCCATGCACACAGTGTATGCACATGTGTTCTCAAGCACTCCTAATTGTGCCTGCTCCATCTAGCATCTTGCTAATCTTTGCGTAAGAGGCGTGGCCCTGCTCTCCACCTCCTGGAGGTGATATAAGTGTAGGCGGAGCGAGACAGCGCGACACACAGCAGCCATTAGCCGAAAAGATAACAGAACGACAGCTAGAAGAAAACACACGGCAGCAGCTAGTAGAAGACGCAGGGTGGCAGCTAGTAGGGAAAAGCCCCGGCAGCTAGCAGGCATAGCAAGTCTCTCTTCCTCTAAGCTCTAAGCAAAGCCTGTCCTCTCAAAGTCTCTCTTAAGCAAAGTCTCTCTTTCTCTCTGATAAGCAAAGTCTCTCTCTCTCTCCTTTCAAAGCAAGTAAGCCTCATTTCCTCTAGCCTCTATGAACAAACAAGAAAGCAGCGCACTAAAGAGAAAGATAGAAGTAGCTCAGTTTCCAGTCCACCACCCATAAAACCCATGCAAATTGTTGCTGCAAGTGGTGACAAATATCCACGGATTTTGTACCGCAAAGAGCCAGCGACACAGAGTCCAGGCTCCTGATGATGCTGGTTAATGAAAATGTTAAGTTTCTTTATTTGTTTTTGTCTACATATTTATCACTCCACATATTTATCATTTTCTTCAATTAAATGAATTTTTCCCAATTTTCATGTACATGCACACATTGCTTTTATTTTTAAACTTTATTCTAGAAGAAGTATAGATACACAGAAAATTGCTACCCTAAAACTCATAAGGAGGCACTGGCACCCTTTACCAGCCTCTAATGGGAACATCTTGCATAACTAAGTCCTCCTAATGAAATGAAGAAATTGACATTCATACATCTCACATAATTTTTGATTTCACCAAATTTATAAGAACCTTTTGTGTGGCATAGTTTGTGATAGGTTTGTAATGCCTTTCAACAAATGGAAGCTCTTATTATTATCTTGCAAATCTCTCTCTCTTTTTTAAATACTCTGACTTTTATAATTCACTCACATGAACTTTCCCCACCTTATCAAAATACCTTTTAGTATTATCTTAGTTGTTTATTTTTTAGAATTTACTTTTGTGTATGGTGTGAGGCAGAACCTAATTTAGTTTTTCTCCAAATGTATTGGCAGTCATGATATAGCCAGCCCTTGCTTACTGTTTGAAGTGCTATTTGCGTTATATAAATTCATTTGTTTTACTACTCATTGTTTTATTATATTTTTATTTTAGTCTAGTACTACAACAAGACTGTGAAATTTAGATAAGATTTTCAAAAGTGTATAAATATTGCACTTTTAACATGGAAATAATACCAACTGTGGTCATCAAGCAGGAACAGCTTCATGTTCAGCACAGGGGTTCAACTTAAGTGCTTCTGGAGACCAGGCAAGTGGCAGAAATGTAATAAGGTCAGTGGTAAGTACATAAAGATTGGTTTATACCATCAAAGGGCAAATGTTTGTCTTTCCTGACAATACTCCCATTGAATGTTTTATATTTGAACCAAAAACCTCCTCAAGCTTTATCATTATTAACTGTGAGACTTTGAGGAAAGTTACTTAACCTTTCTGAACTGGTTTCCCCATTCTAAAAAAGAAATAAATACTTACCTACTGGTCTGGACTAATTATCACATGAAATTGTACACATACAAGTACTGTGTATAGTGCCTTGTATGTGATTTTCATTCACTGGATGCTAGTGGATTTTAAGCAATGATTTATTAAGGGAGAGAAACATGTCTTGTGATCTAGATAAGGCCTCTTTTGGCATGTTAAATCCAGGCAGCTAGGAAATTTGTAAATACAAATTCATGAGCTTTCAAGTATAACCTGTATGGGGTACTATTTGGGGAATGCAAATGTCTATTGTATGTAATTCTTGTAAGTTTGTAGTCTGATGAAGACAAAGATGTTATACAGTAGAGGATGTCTTTCCTCTCTTACCTTTTGCTTTAGTAAGCTTTTTCATCAAAAGACCTGGCAAGAACAATTAGAGGAGGAGAAGTTTATTGTCATGCTCATGGTTTCAGAGGTCTTAAGTCCCAGCCAACTCTACAGCTCTTGGCCCAAGGTGAGGCAGAACATCATGGCAGAAGTGCATGGTGGAGGAAGGCAGCTCAGAACATGGTGACCAGAAAACAAAGAGAGCTCCACTCACCAAGGAGAAAATATATACCCTAGTGACCTACCTTCTCCAGCTACATCCTACCTGCCTAAGGTTATTACCCCATTAATCCATATCAGTGAATTAATCCACTGACCAGGGTACAACTCTTATGATCTAATCATTTCATCTGTGAATGCTCTTGCTTTGTCTCATAATGCACTTTTGGGGGACACCACATATTTAAACCATAACATGTTTTGAGGACTTGCCCACTCAACCCTCAATTCATATGTTGAGCTGGGGTTCACTTGAAGGCAGGCATATATGTCATAAGCTTGGCCTTTGGACACATCCTCTTTCTAGCTTTTGTGATTGCAAAATCTGGGCACAGGACCCATATCAACTACATGGGTTCTGAGACTCTTCCCAAGCTTTTAAGAAAGAAAATCTTTCCATGAATGGTTATGCTAATGTAGGACCCCCAAAAAGGAGACACCAACTCTGTCCCACGGATCGATGGCCACCCCAATCAACCGCAGGAGGCGTCACTTGATGCAAACCGCAAGAGACTTTTATTCCAGCGCGCTGGGACCCAACTCGTGACTCACGCAGGAGTCGAGGAGTCGAGTACCTAGCAGAAAATCGTACAAGTTTATAAAGGCAGAAACCGCACATCGGGAGGGGTTGCACATGAAAGGGAAAAAAAAGGGGAACAAAGCCGCCAGGAAATTCCAAAGGGGGTCTGAGTTGGCAGATAACATACAACCTGTTTCACAATGTTTTACAACAGGGCATACATTCTGGTCAATAGTTTCTGGTAGTCTTACTGTCTGAGCACTATCTGGCCATCTGGCTCAATTTACTCTTTTACTCTCTGTTTGAGGCTGTTTCCTGGAACAGCTTTAAGGGCTTTGTTCCCATCACTGGGAGGGAGACCTTAGGGAGTTGAGATAAAACAGACAGCTTAAAAAAAATGTCCATTCTTTCATTTCCCCATTTTCTTTTGGAAAGTTCTAATCATGGAACTTCTGTCTCTGTATACTCTTCTCCAAAGCTATTTCCTTGGCAGAGGGACTGGTATTGTTGCCTGAGCATTAGTACCTGTACAGCACTTACTCTTTCCCTGATTAAGGTGACTAGGCAATTTAGGATGCAGGGTCCAAATGTGAGGAGTAAAAGCAGTATAGCAAGGGGACCCATCAGGGTAGACATGAGGGTTGGGACTACTTATCGGTGGGAGGTGTGTCAACAGGAACAGGAACACGGTGGATGCGGAGCTTGAGGGGGTTGTCCAATTTTTCCACTTTCCACGTTGGGTCTGGTGGTGGTGCAGGCTTGACATTCGAAACGTGAATCCAGGCGGCGATGCCATCGACTTTTACTATAGTTGGAGTAGTGAGCAGCACTATGTATGGTAATGAGTGGGGGGTAAGTCTCATAAAGGATTTCAAAAGGAGTTAGCTTGAGGGAGCCAGGGGTATGGCGCACCCGAAACAAAGCAAAGGGAAGGAGGACTGTCCAGTCTGTTATGCCAGTCTCTAAGGATAATTTAGTCATGACCTCTTTTAAAGTTCTATTCATTCTTTCTACCTGCCCTGACCTTTGGGGCCTATAAGCACAATGTAATTTCCAATTAAGCCCCAGGATTTTGGCCAGTCCCTGACTTACCTGGGCAACAAACGCAGGGCCGTTGTCTGACCCGATTACCTTGGGTACCCTGAACCTCGGGAAGATGTTTTCTAGTATTGTTTTGGCCACCACCTGAGCAGTCTCCTTCTTGGTAGGAAAGGCTTCAACCCATCCTGAAAATGTATCTATGAATACTAATAAGTATCTGTATCCATACCTGGCTGGCTTTAACTCAGTAAAGTCCACTTCCCAGTAACTCCCAGGACGGTCTCCTCGGAGCCGTTTGCCATGAGGTAGCTTGCTGGGCTGGGCATTTACCATCTGGCAAGACTTGCATTCTTTTACAGTCGTATCTGCAAGCTCCCCAAGCTTCATGATGTAATACGGTGAAGACTGGACAAGAGTTTTTAAATGTTTTGGGCCCAGATGAGTTCACTTGTGAAGGTGTCTGAGAAAAATGATCGCCTGTTTTTCAGGGAGAATTCTTTTTCCTTCTGAGGTTTCCCGGATCCCCTCTGGAGTCTCAAGGCGAAATCCTAATCTGTCCATTTCCTCAAGGTCTAGTTCTGAATATTCAAAGTTCCTAATAGAGGGGTATACCGCCTCCTTAGGGTGAGACATCAGTTTTTACCCCCAACAAGGATAAGATGTTAAGTCCTTGAGCTGCCCGCTTGGCTTCCCTGTCAGCCCATTGGTTCCCTCTGGCAACTTTTGACCCCCCTTTTTGGTGTCTGGGGCAGTGAATAATTGCTACTTTCTTAGGAAGGTGAACGGCCTCTAACAGGCTTAGAATTTCTTCTTTATTTTTGATTTCCTTCCCTGCCGAGGTCAGCATCTTTCACCAATACTGCCACTGCTGCCACGGACCTCAGACAGGCAGGCCAGCCACTAGCAACAGGGTCTAGCTTCTTGGAGAGGTAGGCTACCGGCCTCTTCCATGGCCCTAGAAGCTGGGTTAACACACTTCGGGCTACCCCCTTCCTCTCATCCACAAATAGGACGAAGGGCTTTGCTAAGTCCGCCAATGCCAGGGCTGGGGCAGACAGTAATGCCTTCTTGATGTCATCAAAGGCCGACTGCTGGTCGTTACCCTACTCAAATGAGGCACCCTTTCTAGTCAGAGGATAGAGGGGAGCTGCCAGGGTAGCGAACCTGGGGATCCACAGGCGGCAAAACCCCGCAGTACCTAAAAATTCTCGCACCTGGCGGGGTGAGCGAGGAACGGGTATCTGAGTCACAGCTTGTTTTCTGGCCTCTGTTAGCCATCTCTGCCCCACTTTGAGGGCGTACCCTAGGTATGTTACCTCCTTTTGGCAGATCAGGGCCTTCTTGGCGGAGGCCCGATAGCCTAAGCGGGCAAGTTCTTCTAGCAGTAGTCCCGTGCCCCGTTGGCATTCCTCCTCCGTGGCCCCAGCCAGTAGTAAGTCATCTACATACTGCAGAAGTGCTACCTGGGGATGGCTGGCACGGAAGTGGGCTAAATCTTGGTGGAGAGCTTCATCGAAGAGGGTCGGGGAATTCTTGAACCCCTGGGGTGATGGGGTCCAAGTCAATTGACCTGTTGTCCCAGAGTCAGGGTCCCTCCACTTGAATGTGAAGATGTTTTGCCTGGAAGGGTGTAGTCGCAGGCAGAAGAAAGCATCCTATGAGTCCAAGACAGTGTACCAAATATGATCCGGGGGAAGAGAGCTCAGCAAGTTGTAACGGTTAGGTACAGTGGGGTGCATGTCCTGTACTCGCTTGTTTACTTCTCTTAAGTCCTGTACCGGGTGATATTCTCCTGTGCCAGGCTTTTTAACAGGTAACAAGGGAGTGTTCCATGGTGACTGACACTTCACTAGGATACCTTGCTGAAGGAGGCGCTGGATTTGGGGCCTAATTCCTTCCTGGGCCTCTTTAGTCATAGGGTATTGATGTACAGCCACAGTCTTACTGTCTGAGCACTATCTGGCTATCTGGCTCAATTTACTCTTTTACTCTCTGTTTGGGGCTGTTTCCTGGAACAGCTTTAAGGGCTTTGTTCCCATCACTGGGAGGGAGACCTTCGGGAGTTGAGATAAAACAGACAGCTTAAAAAAATGTCCATTCTTTCACTAACAAAATTTAAGTCTAAAGTATTCATGGGTCCAAAAAGTAAGTAAATAAATCAGTAAAGCGTGAGAAGGAAACTAACATGGAAGGCGGCAGAGCTGGAGGGAGAGATCAAGGTTGATGCTATTACTGGAACTCCCATGTTCGGCTGCGCCTGTGTTCATCACTTGAACTTCCCAGTTGCCTTTCTGGTCTAAGTTAATTTGCGCTGTACTTCAGTTACTTTCAACCAAGAGTCCTAATCCATGTAACAATACAATACAGATGTGAAAACCCTGCGAAGAAGCTCAAAAAGCCACACAAACAGTCCATCCATGAGGAATCTGGGGTTCCATTATCTTTCTAGGCAGAACTGTTCTAAATCTGGTCCACACAATCTAGGGGGGACGTTTTGAGATGGTAAGCATTGTTATAATTAAAAATATCCTTAGAGATTGCAGTTCCATTGGCCCTCAAAGATCATGGAACCAAGATTTAGTATAGGGAAGGTCTGACTTATAGCCAGCCTGTATTCTGCACCCTGCAGTTTCAGTTTATGTCCTGAACACTTTCAGCATGCTTTCTTGGGGGATAGAAGAGAAATGAGATTGAACAAAAATATGGAGTAGGACAATTTTGGTGCAAGGATTAAGACTGGGTGGGGCAGTTGTACAACACTGCAGGAAGAGTGGCCTGCAGAGCTGAAATCTCAGCGTCAGATCACTTTTTCACTGTGAGACATTACATCTTTACATGGAGACAATGATATCAGACATGTGTAATTGTGCTTAAAATGGATATTAGAACTCACTAGCTGAATAGATTTTTATCTGTGAAATCCATTCGTAGAACTTCCCAGCCCAAATCCAAGGCACAGAGTTGCCAAGTTATGATACAGGTGAAGTGGAAGGGACAAAAGTATCTGAACCGTAGAGAAGAACAAACCTTTGTGGCCTCTATTGGGCAACATAAGAGGGCACTAGGCCTCGGTCATGACCTATGCTTAGGTTGGAAGTTACTAGGGACTCAACATTCTCTTTGGTAAAATGGAAGTATTATAATAATAACTATCGTGTCTGTTGTTGAGAACGTCTAATACAGTGATGGCCACAGACCAGGGCTCCTAGGTACAAATAAGGATGCTCAGTATATGTCAGCTAATGTTATCATTATCATCATCACCACCGTCATTATCCTTGTTAATGTTGGTTTTACTACAACAGAGACGACAGCTACTTTGAACAAATTTCTGCTCCGGAAGCAAGTTCAATGTGATCTAAGGACATTTGCAGCCTTATTTTTTCCCCCTTGTTTCTACAAGAACATAGTAGGTGATAAATATCAACAGTATCTGCCTTCTTTATCTGGCTCAAAGAAACCTACATCTTGGTGGCTAGCAGTTTGTCTCCCGTTTTGAATTGTAAGTGCCACAGCTAACAGAAACCTCTCTCTGTGAGAACACTATGTTCTTAAACTCGTTCTGTTGGTCTCCACAGTTCCCGTACATCTGAAGTGTAAACTATTCAGTTCCTGGCTTGTTACAGAAATCCAAATGTCCACATATTTGGAAGCACTGACTTGTGTACTACAAAGCCAGAATGTTTAGAAGCCAGGATGAGGATTTCTCCCTTTGCACCTATTTAGAAAACAGCACAAACCCTAATAGAGTCTAGACCCGGAGTTTGCTCAAAGACAACCAGTTTCCATATTCAGGTGGTTTGCAAGAGAAACCATATTTGTATGTGTGAATTCGTATGTATATCGAAGTACAGCATAGGAAAATGAATGCAGATTTTGAATATAAGCTTAGATTTGACTTTCATATATGAAATCTGTCAGGTTACCATAGCTTTTGAGACTCATGTGTCCCCTTTTCAAGTTGGAGGTGATCTCTGTTTTGATTGGGGAACATGTGGGGTCATGTCAAAGCACTGTGATTTCCATGTAGAACTCAGGGAGAACTGGGGTGAGATTTTCCTCACAGGGAGAGGTGGAGTGCAGACATAGTGAATAGAAGAATCAAGGAATCTGCCCAATTTATATGTCTTATGCCTTCTGGTCTAACAATTGCTCTTTTAGGCCTTCACCTACATACTTATGACTCACATGCATGCAGAAATATTTATGCAATGATGATGGTTAAGATATTATTATTTTAAAAGTTCTGAAACAACTCCAATGTCTTTATGGTGAGTATTGTTTAAACAAAGCACAGCAAAATCATTCAGTGAACTGCTGTGCTGCAGCTAATGAAAAGAATAAGGTAAGCCTGTACATAGCAGTGTGGAAAAAGGTCCAAAGATGCAAAGTTATTCCAGTAAAGTAATTTGCAGAAGAACGTTATATCATAAATGTCATTCTATGACACTGTCAAAAGTACATCCATACTGAACTGTCAATAATAGTTTTTTCCTAGGAAGAGGCAGCTACTTGGAGATTTCACTTTGTTATCCATTTTAGAAATGATGGAATTCATTACTATGAGTGTTTAAGTTTTGCTATAAGGATGTGTAAAGATTTAACTTTTCCAATCAGGGAAGAAGAAGACGCCGGTGGAGGACTTTGAATGGCAGAGTGACATACCACATTAACAAGATCTCTGTGGCTGCTGTGTTGAGAGTAGACTGAAGGAGGAAAGGTGATAGCAGCTCGATCAGTTATGAGGTTATTGAAATAATTGAGACAGAGAAATGCTAATGGCTTAGACTAGAGTTACAGAAGAAGGAGTAGGCATACAGCAAAGGGATTGGATGCCATATGCTTTGGAGGTAGAGTCAACTGGGTCCAGCAAAAGACTGGATTCTTCAATGTGGGGAAAAGAGAGGTATCAAGGATAATTCCAAGTATTTTTGGCTTGAGCAACTGGAAGGAAGCAGTTTTCCCACAAGACTCTTCTTCTGCCTTCCATGCAATATACTCTTCTGGTTTTCCTCCTTCTCCTGAGCACATTTTTTAGTATTTGAGAAAACTGATTATGATGCACAACCAGTTAGAATATAAAGTACATTTTTGGATCAAATGTGTAAATTGCCATCAGAGGGAAGAGGAAAGAGGAAGCCTGAGCCAAGAACAAATGCATCTTAAAGGTTTACTACCTTTGATATGAAAATCAAAGGATGACTTCATAGACCTCAGCAAGACTGAGAAAACCCATCAAGGGCATGAAACATCCGTGTAAACACTCAGAGCAGATTATCCAAAAAAACAGGTGGTTATCATAAGTGTTAGATATTTTTCCAACCTGAACGTAATTGGAACTTGTTTGCATTATTTTTTGTATCTGTGGTCTGTGAGTTTCTTAGCATTTCTTATGACTCATGTATTTCAGCAGCTTCCTTTGGATCAATCAGATTTTGAGTTTAACTATTCATTGATGTTGTTTTGTAGAGTTCACTTTTAGTGCGTGCACTTTTGAACTGTAGTTTTTATTTACGCATGTAATTTTGTTTCTTAAGTTACAAACATACGGGGCAAGATGTTGGGTTTTAGAATTGACTTGGGGATTAGGGTGAGTTGTACTCAAAGTATTTAGTTCTTTACTAACTCTTACAACTTAAAATTTTACTGCTGTGCCCAGGTTATCAAATTCAGTGAAAACCCAAAAAGGTAAAATTTGGCGCCATCAAGTGGTAGTATTATAAATTGCAGTATAAACCCAATTGTGAGGAGATGACTTCAGATTGTAACTAACTGCAGTTCACAGCAATATCAATAATTATGAAAGAAAAAGAATATAAATTTGGAATTACATTTAACTGAAACATAAGACAATGCAGCTGAAAAAGCAAGAAAATGCTTCTGGAGTCCTTCATTTATAAAATGGTAATGTGTTACCTATACAATGTAAAAACTGAAAAATTTAATTTTTTAAAGATCTAAATACCAAATGCATACAACGCTTTGGAAACTACTATAATAGATAAATAATATTTTTATATCACACTGTTAGATAGCATCTTTTTGTGTATTTAAAATTTTTTTGTGTGTGTTCGATTCAATTTGCAGAGCCTTGCAAAAATCTGAATTTTTGAAAGTCATTTGCAGGTAAAAATATGGGGCACATCTCCCCAGATGCCAAAATTATGGGTGAAAATCTTTACTGGATAGAAACTCGTGGTATGCACATACAAGGATTTTATTGAAATAACAGGAAGCCTTTGACTGCCCACATAGTTAAGAAGTATACATATTACAAACTTCTGACAAAAAGACAACACTTAGCAAGACTACCTGGTTAGGACTTGCATTAGTTAGGGTATGGGTTTGGCTGTTGAAAAAGACACCAAAATAACAATTGCGCTTTAAACAAAATAGAAGCATAGCCTCTTTTGTGTTACTGGTGGAGTAGGCAATTCAGGTTTGTGGAGCTATAGCTCCAAAATCGTCTGGGACCCAGGCTCCTTCTACCTGTAGCCTTGAACACGCAGCGTCCATCTCCTGCCCTGCAATGGCTGCTCTGTTGCTCTGCTCATGCACAGCATTCTCTACACTTATCCACATCTTCAGTACCACACGAGGAAAATGGAGTAGAGGAGGGTGCTCAGAGTTGGTTGCTAGGAGTCATCTAACTATGCCCCACATTTGTGCCACTTTTCTCTGAAGAGTTCTGTCCCAATGAAATATCTGATACAAAAAAATAACAACATAATCTTTTATTAGGAAGACATCAATTGATACACTTATTTACACTAATAAATGTATCAATTATTTCCTTCTTAACTTAAGAAGGGAAGCGAACCAACACTATTAACCCTATGAAGCCAGTGTCTCTAAGGCAGTGATTCTCAACCTTGGCTGTATGTTGCTCTCTCTTCAGGAGCTTCAAAAGTACAGGTACTTGGATTTAGCAATCCAAAATTCTAGGGTGGTCTATGGTGTGGTTTGGATCTTAATATGAGATCCAATCTCCATGTGAGATTGAGAATCATTGTCCTAGACACTGTAGACATCAGGGTCCCCTGAGGAACTTCTAAAAGCACATCTATACTCTCTTACCACCTGCCTCACTTCATCATACCACAGTTAATCTGGGCTAGGGTGCAGGATCTGTATGTATTTTTAAAAGTTCCCCCAATAATTCTAATTATATATTGGGGGAAAGAACCACTATTACTTCAGGCAAAAAATTACTTTCATGATTTTTTTGGTTACTCTATGTATTCACTCTTTTACTTGAATTTATATAGATATTCTGTTGGATTAAATGGTGATTTTTACATAGATAAATTATAGCCATATTGAAATTTAGCCCTCCTCATGTGAGCACCACATTCAAATCTCAATCTTCTCTAACTAGAATATTAAAGTAGTGTCAAAAAAATTATCATTTTACATATTCATGTTAGGTATCTTTAAATAACTTGGTTACCTTTGCATGGCAGAAAGTTTTCTTTGTCATTTGAACAATAAACTGACAATTTTATTGTTGGAAGCACTCTTCAGAAACCATAACCTTTGCTACACTTTGGATATTCTTGGTAGAGCTCAACATTTCCTCTTTCTATAGTCTTATATACCAGATAGCCCAGACAATGTCATCTGATTGTTGCAGTCAGGTGTACTTTTAATCTCAGAAATGTGACCCAACTAGGAGTTTAGCCAAGAAGCCATTAGCTGGCCTCATCTTTCTCCTTCGTATGGAATTTATTTGGGTTGTGCTTCCCAATCATATAAGGAGGTTGACTCGTGGATTACCTGGGACATTTTTAATTTGAGGACTGAATCCCAGGCCTGTCTGTCCAAGCCTCCTTCGGCTCTGGCTCCTCCTCCCTGTGCTACCC
Source organism: Sciurus vulgaris (assembly GCF_902686455.1). NCBI lineage: Eukaryota > Metazoa > Chordata > Mammalia > Rodentia > Sciuridae > Sciurus > Sciurus vulgaris. The sequence goes on from NC_136468.1 coordinate 31,381,341, forward strand.
TCACACGCAGGAGCATTGCTGACGATACTTGTGGGGGTGGGGCTCTGCAAGGAGAGGGGCCCCCAGGGATGTGCTTACTGCAAGCGACCTTCCAGTCAGGGTACTCCAAGGGAGCAAAACCAAGCAGCGATTCAGAAATATCTTTAGAAAATACCTGTTGAAGTCTGTAGCTAACACTACATCTAAACACACAGGACGGCTGTCCTCTGAGTGAAGGTGAACAGACTGTTACCTCCTGACCTGGAGCCCCTCCAAGGACGTTAGTGTATTGATCCACCACTCTACAATCATCATTTTCTTATTGATCTATTTGATCGTTCACATCAGTATATAAATATGCTATAATATTTCTCATCTAAAATCAAATAGGTTTTCTTTATGCCACATCTCCCACCAGCTTCCACCATTCCTGTGCTCCTCTTGATGGCTACATTTCTTAGAGAAATGAACTGCTCTATGTCTCCATTTTTCCTCTCTTTTCCATTCTGTATTCAGTCTGCTTTGTAAGGATTTTGCCTCCATCACTTAATTTTTTCCAAAGTCAGAAATGACCTCTCTACTGTTAAATTCAATGTCATATTTCAAGTCTCCCTCGATCTATAAAATTTTCAAGTATTTATTTTTAATTGACAAATAATAATTGTGTATGTTTATGGGGTGCAATTTGATGCTTGTTCTATGTCCACATTATGGGAAGTTTCAAGTAAACTAGTTAACACATCCATCACACGCACACACATATTTTTTGTGTGTGATAACAGGCTAAAAATCTATTTTAGCCATTTAGTAATATGCAATATATTATTAACCATGGTCAACATGCTGTGCGATAGTTCACCAAAACTTAGTCCTCCAGTTGAACTGAAACTTTTATGCTTTAATCAAGATCTTCCCTTTCCCCTCCTCTCTCCCTCCTCCTTAGCTCTTGGGTACCCAACTTTCTACACTCTGCTTCTAAGACTTCATTTATCTTTTTATTTATTTATTTATTTTTAAAATTATTTTTAAATTTAGATTCATTGTACACAAATGGGGTACAACTTTCGTTTCTCTGGTTGTACAGGAAGTAGAGTCACACCATTTGTGTAATCATACATGTACATATGGTGATGAGTTTGTCTCATTCTGTTATCTTTCTTTCCCCTGGCATACCCCCCCCCACCCCCCCACCCCCGCTCATTTTCCTCTATATAGTCCTTCCTTCCTCCTTCTTGCCTTCGCATGCCTGTTATGTATCCTCAGCCACTGTCTTCATTGATCTTGATCTATCAGAAGCATCTGGCACATGTTCCCTACTTTATTGGTTGCTCTTTCTCATCTTCCTTTGGTAGATCTTATTCATTTTGCAGATCTCTTTTATTTTCTCATTCCTAGACAATTTCCTTCTCCCACATTCACTCCTTAAGTGACCTTATCCTTTCCCATAGCTTGTGCACTATTTGGGATGCTTCCCAGACTTTTTTTTCTTCAGTTAAGCCCTCTCACCTGGGCTTCATACATGTAAATCCAGGTATTCAGTGGATACCCATCTCTCTATAGATGTTTGGGAGATATTTCAAACATAACATTGCTACAATTTCCTTAAGATCTTTTCAATCTTTCTTTCTCCTTCACAGTCAAAGGCAGTTCCAGTCTTCCTGTTTCTCAGCGAAAACATCTTACAGGCTTGTTGACTTTTCTCTTTATCTGCATCCTAAATCCAACATATGAGCAAACTCCATTGGTTACATAATTGAACTGCACTGTATCTTTGTTCAATCGGAGAAGCAGAACCACTCTTAGATTGAATGGTATCCTAAAAGGATTTTTTTTGTAGAGATTTTACTCAAAACCATTGTTGGAGCTGAATCTGGATAAGACTGTTGTTATCACATCTAATACTGGATCATAAAATTCATTGCCCAGGTAGTTAGGAAAAGAAATCCATGTGCATGTGCACATGGACTGATTGATTGATCTATCCATCTACAGATATAGGTATAGATAATCTGTCATTAATCATTCATAAGAATTTCTTCTGACCCACCCTACTTCCCTTATATGAAAGGGAATGCTGGAAAATGGTCAAACTAGCCCTATTAAAAAACTACAACAGTCTAATCCTAATCATTCCAACCAATGGTGGAATTCCCACATTGGTTCCCTGACCCATGAAGTGAAGATTATTAGGATAGAAAAGAGTAAGCAGAAACCACCACATATTCTCAATCCACTCTTTCTGACCATGCCCATTGTCATTACCTGGTCCAAATGATCTGTATCTCTCACCTGGACTATAGTAATATTTGATTCCTTGCTTCAACCTTTGACCTTCTGTAAGTGCCAAGAACGACATTTTTTTTAAAGGTGGATCAGTTTATGTCATTTACTTATTCCAGATACTCCCATGCCTGTTCATTAGGGTTAATGCCTCCATTGCTCACATGACATATGTTTTAGTCAGGTTTTCATCTCTGTGACCAAAAGACCTGACAACAACTTAAAGGAGGACAAGTTTATTTTGGTTCATGGTTTCAGAGTTTCAGTCAAAGGAGGGCTGACTCCTGGGCCTAAGGTGGGGCATAACAACAGGGTGGAAGGGGGCTCGGTGGAGAAAAGTAGCTCAGGGTGTGGGAACCAGGAAGACACACACACACACACACACACACACACACACAGAGAGAGAGAGAGAGAGAGAGAGAGAGAGAGAGAGATCGATCTACTCACCAAGGACAAAATATAACCCAAAGGGCAGATTCTCAGTGAGCTACTTCCTCCAGCCATACCACTACCTGCCTACAGTTACCAACCAGTTAATCTTTATCAGTGGGTCAATCCACGGATTAGGTCAAACCTCTCATAGTCTAATCATTTCACCTGTGAAAATTCTTGCATTATCTCACACATGAGCTCTTGGGAGACACCTCATGTCCAGACCATAACAGTATATTTATCAACTCATTGCCCACCTCCCTACCAATGAGACTGTGAATGTAAGCTCCTTGAATACAGTGACTCTGCTTTGTTCACAGTTGAATTCTCAGCACATAACACAGTATCTGGCCCACAGTTGTCACTCAATGAACTTCTTTTGGAAAGAATGAATGAGTGTCTCTGCAGGGGAGTTATACAGTTGTCCACTGTCTGTGGGTCAATTTAACACAGGGCAAAGTGCATTGAGGCTGAATGTTTAAGCCACATCCTTCAATCTGTTTTATATTTGTTCTAATTAGTTATACATGACAGTCAAATGCATTTTGGCATATCATGCCTAAATGGAGTATAACTTCTCATTCTTCTGGTTGTATATGATGTAGAGTTACATGGGTCATGTAATCACATATGCAATAATAATGTCCAATTCATTCTAGTATCCGTCTTACCCCCATATCCCCTTCCCTCCCATCACTACACTCTGTCTAATCCAAAATACCTCTATTCTTCCCTAGCCGCCCCTCTTATTGTGAATTAGCATCTGCATAATCAAGAAAACATTCAGTCTTAGGTTCTTTGGGATTGGCTTATTTCACTTAGCATAATATTCTCCAGTTCCATCCATTTACCAGCAAATGCCATAATTTCATTCTTCTTTAAGGCTGAATTTTTTCTTTAAGAAACTATATTAATTTTTACATAGTATTTTTTTAGACTTACAGCAACTTTTGTCAGATAGGCTAGGCTGTGGAAGAGGAAATTGAGACTCAGTACATTAAGTGATTTGAACAAAGGCTGCTTGTTTTAACAAAGCAGGAGGATCTTAGCCTAGTGATCACGGTCTTTTGAAATGTTAACAGAGTCCTTCTAGGGCTTCCTAATTGTTGCAAGCAGTCACAAATATTCTTCTTCCGCTACCTCCCACCTGTCATAGATTGCCATATTCTTTTATACCCTGTAATTACAAAAAGACTATTCAGGAATTGAAATTCCAGGAAACCAACACACATCTTTTGAGATGTCCTGCACTTTAGGGGAGCTTTTATTTAAAATATAATAATCCAGATAGTGAAATGTGGTAATTTTCTATAGAGTCACACTTTTTTTCCCTTCCCCCCGACGCCTCCTACCCCTCTTTTCCCTCTATACAGTCCTTCCTTCCTCCATTCTTACCACCCTCCTTATCCCTAACCCTAAACCTAACCCTAACCCTAACGCAAACCCCTACTACCCCCCCATTATATGACCTCATCCGCTTATCAGCGAGATCATTCATCCTTTAGTTTTTTGAGATTGGCTTATCTCACTTAGCATGATATTCTCCAATTTCATACATTTGCCTGCAAATGCCATAATCTTATCATTCTTCATGCAGAGTAATATTCCATTGTATATATATATGCCACAGTTTCTTTATCCATTCATCAACTGAAGGGCATCTAGGTTGGTTCCACAATCTGGCTATGGTGAATTGAGCAGCTATGAACATTGATGGGGTTGTATCTCTAGTATGCTGATTTTAAGTCCTTTGGCTATAGGCCAAGGAGTGGGATAGCTGGGTCAAATGGTGGTTCCAGTCCAAGCTTTCTGATGAATCTCCATACTGCTTTCCAGAGTGGCTGCACTAATTTGCAACCCCACCAGCAATGTATGAGTGTACCTTTTTCCCCACATCCTCGCCAACACCTATTGTTGCTTGTATTCTTGATAATCGCCATTCTAATTGGGGTGAGATGAAATCTTAGGGTAGTTTTGATTTGTATTTCTCTTATTACTAGAGATGTTGAACATTTTTTCATCCGTCTGTTGACTGCTTGTACATCTTCTTCTGTGAAGTGTCTGTTCATTTCCTTAGCCCATTTGTTGATTGGATTATTTGTATTCTTGGTGTAGAGTTTTTTGAGTTCTTTATAGATTCTGGAAATTAGTGCTCTATCTGGAGTATGAGTGGCAAAGATATTCTCCCACTCTGTAGGCTCTCTCTTCACATTACTGATAGTTTCCTTTGCTGAGAGAAAGCTTTTTAGTTGAATCTATCCCAGTTGTTGATTCTTGCTTTATTTCTTGTGCTATGGGAGTCCTGTAAAAGAAGTCTGATCCTAAGCCAACAAGTTGAAGGTTTGGACCTACTTTTTCTTCTATAAGATGCAGGGTCTCTGGTCTGATTCTGAGGTCCTTGATCCATTTTGAGTTGAGTTTTGTGCAGGGTGAGAGATAGGGTTTTTTTTTTTTTTAATTAAAAATCATAAATTTACATAGGGCAATGTTTGTTTGATTCATTCTATTATTTTTTCCCCTTCCCCCCCAACCCTCCCACCCCTCTTTTCCCTCTATACAGTCCTTCCTTCCTCCATTCTTACCACCCTCCTTATCCCTAACCCTAAGAGATAGGGGTTTAATTTCATTCTGTTGCATATGGTTTTCCAGTTTTCCCAGCACCATTTGTTGAAGAGGCTATCTTTTCTGCATTGCATATTTTTGGCACCTTTGTCTAGTATGAGAAAATTGTATTATTTGGGTTTGTGTCCATGTCCTCTATTCTGTACCATTGATCTACCTGTCTATTTTGGTACCAATACCATGCCATTTTGTTACTATTGCTTTGTAATAGAGTTGAAGATCTGGTATTGCGATACCACCTGCTTCGCTCTTTCTACTGAGGATTGCTTTAGCTATTCTGGGTTTTTTATTCTTCCAGATGAATTTCATAATTGCTTGCTCTATTTTTGTAAGGTACATCATTGGGATTTTAATTGGAATTGCATTGAATCTGTATAGCACTTTACATAGTATGGCCAACTTGACAATATTAATTCTGCCTATCCAAGAACATGGGAGATCTTTCCATCTTCTAAGGTTTTCTTTAATTTCTTCTTTAGTGTTCTATAGTTCTCATTGTAGAGGTCTTTCGCCTCTTTTGTGAGTTTGATTCCCAAGTATTTTATTTTTTTTCAATGCTATTGTGAATGGGGTAGTTTTCCTAATTTCTCTTTCTGAAGATTCATCACTTATGTATAAAATGCATTGGATTTATGAGCATTGATCTTGTAACCTGCTACTTTACTGAATTCACTTATGAGTTCTAAGAGTTTTCTGGTGGAATTTCCAGGTTCCTCTAAATATATAATCATGTCATCAGAGAACAGGGATAGTTTGAGTTCTTCTTTTCCTATTCGTATCCCTTTAATTTTTTTGTTTGTCTAATTGCTCTGGCTAGAGTCTCTAGAACAATGTTGAATAGAAGTGGTGAAAGAGGGCATCCCTGCCTTGTTCCAGTTTTTAGGGGGAATGCTTTCAGTTTTTCACCATTTAGAATGATATTGGCCATGGGCTTAGTGTAGATGGCCTTTACAATATTAAGGAATGTTCCCACTACCCCAATTTCTTCTAGTATTTTGAGCATGAAGGGATGCTATATTTTATCGAATGCTTTTTCTGCACCTATTGAAATAATCATGTGATTCTTAACTTTAAGTCTGTTGATATGGCGAATGGACATTTATTGATTTCCGGATGTTGAACCAACCTTGCATCCCTGGGATAAAACCCACTTGATCGTGGTGCACTATCTTTTTAATATATTTTTGTATGCGATTTGCTAAAATTTGTTGAGAATTTATGCATCGATGTTCATTAAGGATATTGGTCTGAAATTTTCTTTCCTCCATGTGTCTCTGTCTGGTTTAGGTATCAGGGTGATATTGGCTTCGTAGAATGAGTTTGGGAGGGTTCCCTCCTCTTCTATTTTATGGAATACTTTGAGAAGTATTGGAATGAGCTCTTCTTTAAAGGTTTTGTAGAACTCGGCTGAGAACCCATCTGGTCCTGGACTTTGCTTTGTTGGTAGACTTTTGATGACCTCTTCTATTTCATTGCTTGAAATTGATTTATTTAGTTGTGTATGCCTCCTGGTTCAGTTTAGGTAATTCATATGTCTCTAGAAACTTGTTGATGTCTTTGAGGTTTTCTGTTTTGTTGGAGTATAGATTTTCAAATAGCTTCTATTATGTTTTGTATTTCACTCGTGTCTGTTGTGATATTTCCTTTTCATTCGAATTTTAGTAATTTGAGTTTCTTCCCCTCTTTCTCGTTGTTAGTGTGGCTAAGGGGTTTATCAATTTTGTTTATTTTTCAAAGAACCGACTATTTTTTTTGTTAATTTTTCCGATTGTTCTTTAGTTTCAATTTTGTTGATTTCGCTCTGATTTTAACTATTTCCCTTCTTCTACTACTTTTGGTTGTTGGTCTGCTCTTCTTTTTTCTAGGGCTTTGAGCTGTAGTGTTAGGTTGTTTACTGTTGATTCTACTTCTTTGTTGAATGCGCCCCAATGAAATAAATCGTTCCTCTAAGTACTGCTTCATAGTGTCCGAGAGATTTGATATGATGTGTCTTTGTTCTCGTTTACTTCTAAGAATTTTTTTATTTCCCCCTACCTGATGTCTTCTGCTATCCATTCATCATATCATAGTGTATTATTTAATCTCCAGGTATTGGAAAGTTTTGTTTTTTACATTGTCCATTTATTTTCTAATTTCAATTCATTATGATCTGATAGAGTACAAGATAGTAGTCTCTATCTTCTTGTATTTGCTAACAGTAGCTTTGTGCATAAAACATGGTCCTATTTTAGAGAAGGATCCAGGTGCTGCTGAGAAGAAAGTGTATTCGTTCTTGTTGGATGGTATATTCTATATATGTCATTGAGTCTAAATTGTTGATTGCATTACTGAGATCTATGGTTTCTTTATTCAACTTTTGTTTGGAAGATCTATCCATGTGGTGAGAGAGGTGTGTTCAAATCGCCTAGTATTATTGTGTTGTGGTCCATTTGATTTCTGGAATTGAGAAGGATTTGTTTTTGATGTACATGGATGAGTTAATGTTCGAGGCATAGATGTTATGTTGTTATGTCTTGCTGATTTATGCTTCCCTTAAGCAGTATGTAATGTCCTTCTTTATCCCTTCTGACCAGTTTGGATTGAACTCCTCATTATCTGAAAGAAGGAGGCATACTCCAGCTTTTGTGCTGTGTCCATGTGCATGGTATGTTTTTTTCATCCTTTCACCTGTAGTCTGTGGGTATCTCTTTTCTATGAGATGAGTTGCTTGCAGGCAGCATCTGTTGGATTTTTCTTTTTAATCAATCTGCCAGTCTATAGCCTTTTGATTGATTAGTTCAGGCCATTAACATTTAGGGTTATTATTGGATATGATTGTATTCCCAGTCATTTGACTCATTTTTGTTTTTTGACATGATTTGTTGGTTTCTCCTTTTATTTGACTATTCCTTTAGGCTAGTTCTTCCTGTTGCTGATTTGCATCATTGTTTTTCATCTCTTCCTCATGGAATATTTTGCTGAGAATGTTCTGTAATGCCGACTTTCTTTTGTAAATTCCTTTAGCTTTTGTTTATCATGGAAGGATCTTATTTCATCGTCAAATCTGAAAGTAAGTTTTGCTGGTATAAGATTCTTGGTTGCATCCGTTTTCTTTCAGGGCTTTGTAAATGTTGTTCAGGCCCTTCTAGCTTTTATTGTCTGGATTAAAAAAATCTGCTGATATTCTTATTGGTTTCCCCCTGAATGTAATTTGATTCTTTTGTCTCATGGCCTTTAAAATTCTGTCTTTATTTGTATCTTAGGTATTTTCATAATAATGTGCTTTGGTGGGGGTCTGTTGTAACTTTGTATATTTTGAGTCCTGTAAGCCTCTTGTACCTGGTTTTCCCTTTCTTCTTCAGAGTTGGGAAATTTTCTGATATTATTTCATTGAATAGTTTGTTTCATTCCTTTCAATTTGTTCTCTAAGCCTTGCTCAATCCCAATCATTCTTAAATTTGGCCTTTTCATGAAATCCAATAATTCTTGTAGATTCCGTTCATGATTTCTTACCATCTTCCTCTGTTTGGTCCACTTTGTTTCAAGATTAAATATTTTGTCTCAATGTCTGAGGTTCTGTCTTCCAGGTGTTCTATCCTATTGGTTATGTTTCTGTGGAGTTTTTTAACTTGGTTTATTGTTCCTTCATTTCAAGGATTTCTGTTTTTTTTTTTTTTTTTTTTCAGTATCTCTAACTCTTTATTGAAATGCTTTCTTGCTTCCCGTATTTGCTCTTTTAACTGTTGATTGGTGTGATCATTTAATGCCTGCATTTGCTCTTTCATCTCCTCGTTTGCTTCCCTGATTGTTTTAATTATGTACATTCTGAACTCCCTTTCTGACATTTCTTCTGCCATGCTGTCATTGGGTTTTATTGATGTAGTATCTAGGTTTGTTTGGGACTTTTTCTTCCCTTGTTTCTCATATTGGTCAGATGTCAGTGGGACTCTGAGATATTGCGTATTTCCTCTATTGGCTTATAGTGTCCCTGTAGATTTCCAGTATATCACCTCCCAGCCTTCAGTAGCCTGAAGTCTTGGAATAACTTGATAATGCAGTGCTTCTGAAGAACGCTGCCCCTAGCCCGCTACTGATTCCAGGACTTGGAGCTGGCTCTGTGTGGAAAGGCTCTCACTGGGGGGCCTGCTCCAAGAAGCTGGCCGTGTGGGAGGAGCCCACTGCCGGAGTGTGCAGAGCTGCCTGGGGAAGACTCTAGCTGCCCTGCCCTACTCTGATAAGCCGCCCCTATTCGGGGCTGCTGCCCAGGCAAACTTCACTGGGTGGGGGAGACTCACCCCCGTGGCTCTATTTTTTGTCCGAGTCAATCTATGCCTCCCCTTCTTGAATCCTGGGTTCTGGAGTGACTGGAGATGCAGTCACCCTCTAGTCCGCCATCTTGGATCACCCATGGAAAGAGCCCGCGGCTGGAGGGGGCAGGGCCGCCTGGAGAGGTCCTGGCTGCCCTACCCTGGTCCCAGAGGCTGCTTGCAGGTCGAGCTTTCTGCTGGCTCGGGGACTTTGGTTGGCTCTGTGTTAGAAAGGCTCTCACTGGGCAGTCTTCTCTGAGAAGCTAGCCTTGAAAGGCACTTCCCACCGGAGGGAGTCGGGCTACTTGGAGAAGTCCCTGGCTGCCCTGTCCTGATCCCTGAAGCTACCTGCGGGCTGGAGCTTGCTGTGCTGGCTCAGGGACTTGGAGCTGGTTCTATGCAGTAAGGCCCCACATTTTCTTTATACATTTTTCTGTTGAAGGGCACCTAGGTTGGTTCCATAGTTTAGCTTTTGTGAGTTGAATGGCTATAAACATTGATGTGGCTGTGTCACTGTAGTATGCTGATTTTAAGTCCTTTGGATATTTACTGAGGAGTGGGATAGTTGGACCAAATGGTGGTTCCATCCTGAGTTTTCTGAGGAATCTCCATACTGCTTTCCATAATAGTATATTCTGTCTTTTGTCAGTAACAAAGTTCATGCTTCAAACACTGTCAGATTCCTGCATATAGGTGTGGGGAAAGAGAGAAGAGGTGGAGTTATTTATTGGCCTCCTAAAGTCATGATCACGAGTTCCACAAAAAATGAAATAAACATAAATATTTCACTTATAGTAATTTAATTTTTTTTCTAAATGATACAAAAATCATAAAAAATGTACATAATTTTGGGGTACTATTTGATGTTTCAGTATGTGTATGTATTTGGTAATGTTTAAATTAAATTAAACATCTTCTCATTTATCACCTCTTCAAAGTAGAAACATTGAGATTCTTTTTTCTGACTTTTGAACTATATTACACATTCATATCATCTGCAGTTACCCTGTTGTATAATGGCACACCAATTCTTGTTACTGACTACTAACTGTAACTTAATACCCATTGATCAACATTTTCCTGTATTTCCCTCTCCTGATTCTGCCCAGTTACCTGTAACCACCATTTCTATTCTCAATTTCTACGAGATCATTATTTTTAACTTCAACCTACAAGTGATATCTTTTGGTACTTTGTCTTCTGTGCCTGACTTATTTCACTTAATATGATATCCAGTTCCCTCTGGGTTGTTGCAAACAACAGGATTTCATTTCTTTTTATTGTTTTGTGTATAGGTATCACATTTGCTTCATCTACTTGGTTGTTGATGGACACTTACATTGTTTTTATTTTTTGAGTATTGTGAATAGTGCTGCAATAAACATACTAGTACAGATGTCACTTTGGCAGACTAATTTTATTTCCTTTAGATACATACTCAGTAGTGGGCTTGCTATCATATGGTAGTTCGGTTTTTTAAGTTTTGAGAAATCTCCATAGTGATATCCATATTGCCAATTTATATTCCCACCAACAGTGTGCAAGGGTTCCCTTTTCTCTGCATCTTCATTGGCATTTACTATCTTGGACATTTTTGATGATAACCATTCTTACTGCAGTGAGGTATCTCATGGTGGTGTGGTTTGTATTTCCCTAGTGATTAGTGATGTTGACATTTTTCATAAACATGTTGATCTTTTTGTATGTTTTCTTTTAAGACATGTCTATTTACATCTATTGCTTATTAATCTTTTTTCCATTTTTTTTTTTTTTTTTTAGTGCTGATGTTTAGGGAACTCTCCTTTCAGTTCCTATATGGAGCTAACTAAGCTATGAATTTCAGAGATCCCTTTGCACATCCCTGAGCTCTACATGACCATAATGTCAAGCCTTTACAGAAAGGAAGGAAGCTTTAACATTGTGAGTTTTAAACTCTCAAAACTGCAAAAACTTAATTTCCAGCTACCATAACTCATGTTTCATAGGGCCAATAGATAGGGTCCTTCCCTAATTGTAATTCTTACTAAGTGTTTTCTATTTCACATAACATAAATAAGTTTGTCACAAAGTATGTGTGCAGAGAAGAAAGGAGATTGATTGGGGAGGAGAATAGGCACAGCAAAAGCAGTTTTGCATTTACCCTGTAAGCATTGACTATATCTAAAATATTTTGTACTTCTTTTTCAGTTATGCACATACCTTTTGCTTTCAGAATACTTTGACAATTATAATCAGAGAGAAAGAATGGAAGTTCTAAAATAAAATTGCATGTAAAAATCACTTGCATCAGAATATAAGAAATCTCCACCAAAGTCATTTATTATTTGCATTGTTTCAAAAGCAAGTGCATATTTTAATTGCTGATAAGTGATACAACTGACAAAAAGATCATCAAATCTAACCTAAAGTCCTTTCCAAGAGCATCAATCAATGATGGTGCTAAGAAAATGGAATAGAAAAACTGTTCACCTTGTAGCCATTATGCATATTCAGTACTGAGACTGCTGGTTTGGTAGTCATTGAAGGATTTTTTTTTCCTTTGAAAATGTGAAAATCAAGGTAAAAGTTTATTGTCAGACTTTTGTTGCTATGGAAGTATCCATTATCTTGGAACATCTAATACAAAGGAAACAAATAGAATTAGTGGAAGCATAAATGGAATATGAACTTGTGACCCCTCACTGCAGCTAGAATGAGTCCTCTTCTTTGCTTTTCCCAATAGATGATCCAAAACTGCTCTGTGAGGATATAGGATGGCATTTGGTGGAGATGTCTGTTAGCACAACCTGGGGGGAGCTAAGCCAGGATTCAACTGCTCATTAATGCTCACACAGAGTTTCAGTCTAGACAGTGGGGAAGGCAGAGGCAAAAATTCTTGAAAATTTTGAATATTTGGCTTGCCAGAGTCAATATGACTTTGTGTCTTTGGGAACATTGCGTGAAAGATTCCAGTTTTCATCATTTTCTTGGTCCTTGAATTGAATCTAGGTATGAATGAGATATGTCATAATGATTACATGAAAGCTTGATTGCTTTTGTTAGTAGCTGATTGTGAAATGATTCAGACAGCAAGCATCTCTTCACCTCTACTAACCACTCTATCCTATTCTCCTATCTGGCTCCTGGCCACTGGCAGCTGATTCCTACCTCGCTACAAATCTTAGGTCTTAATTCCTCATTCCGAGGAACCATTTTGATCATGTTTTTGAATCTCTCTGTTGAGCGAAGTTTCAGAATTCAACGTTTTAGCTAGTGCAGCTCCAGAAAGAATAGGAGTAGAAAGAGGGTGGGCAAGCAGGGCTTCTCCAGGCTCCCCTGGGAATAACCCGTAAGCAGGTTACCTTGGTGCAACTGTAAAGAAGTTGCCTGTAAATTATGGCATTTGCCAGTAAATGGATGGAACTGGAGACTATCATACTAAGTGAAATAAGCCAATCCCCCAAACCAAAGGCCAATGTTCTCTGATATGTGGATGCTGACTCACAATAGGTGGGGAGTGGGGGTGGTGACAGAATGTTTACTGGATGGACAGTGGGAATGGGGGGAAGGGAGAGGGCATGGGAATGGGAAAGACAGTAGAGTGAAGGGACATAACTTTCCTATGTTCATATATGAATACCCAACCAGGGTAACTCCACATCACGTACAACCACAAGAATGGGAAGTTATACTTCATGTATGTATGATATGTCAACATACACTCTACTGTGATATATAACTAAAAAGAACAAATTAAAAAAAAACGTTCCTTAAAAAAAAATAAGAAGTTGCACGTGCATGGGAAACAGCATGTTTGTACTCCACTTGTTTGTTGAAAGGTGATTAAATTGTATGGTAAATAAAGTTCTGGCATTGCCCTATACCTCCATTTTTAAGCACCACAGCTTCTAGTTACTTGTTCTCCAGTCTGATACCCTTCACTGACCATCAGAGGGATCTGATGCTTGACTAGCTGCACTGGAAATGGTAGGGTATGTTACCTATGCTACAAAACATTCTCTGATATGTCAGTTAGTGCTCCTATAATTAGGGGTGAAAGAAACCCAAACCCGAGTTGGCTTAAGTGAAGAGGAATTTATCTACTACATGACAAATATAATGGAGCAGTCCTAGCTTCAGACTCACTTGGCTTGAAGGGCTGGCAAGCAAGCTCTATCCCTGTCCTGTGGCATCGCTGCATTCCACAGGTTAATGTAACTTTCAGGCAAGCCATCACTACAGAAGTGAGATTGATGCAGTGGTCCCAACTTCACTTCTCATTCTGAAGAGCCCTGGGATGGTTTTTGTCAACAGAAGAAGACTCTGGGCTCATAAGGTGTAATCCAAGTGAAGAATGGGGAATGAGTGTTAGATGGCAAAATCGCAACTGTCCACCTCCCAAGACTCAAAGAAAGTCCAGAGCTGAATCTCTCCTACCTTCTACTTCCACCTCGGTCTCAATTTATAAGTCATATTTTCTATTGTTTCCTTATCCCTCTAAGTAGCTACAATGCATGAAAGAGGGTGTATATTGTGTTGTATGCAGAGTCTTGCACACCAGGCTTAACCTGTTATTAAGGCTTGGTAAACATGTTCTCAGTGCCCGGGCATTATTAGATAATGCCTGTCTGCAGAACAGAACTACCAGGAATGCCTCTGTTTCACATGTGATGGGCATTATTCTCTTGGTAACATAAAATTTTGAGAAAGCTGTTTCTTGTTGACTCTCCATTGTTTGTGACATCACCATTGTGGCCACATGACTCTAGCTGGTAGAAAGAAAAGAAGAGATTGAGAAGGCACCTTTCTTTCTTTCTTTCTTTCTTTCTTTCTTTCTTTCTTTCTTTCTTTTTACAGATTGTATGTTTTTATTTACATGAAATCCTTTTGTGAAAAGATAAAATTATAAGTTCAGGAAACACCAGTGGTTAGCAGGGAGAGAGAGAGTATAGGCAAGAGGGACTGACTTGAGTTTTTCTTTCCCTAACTCCAATACTGAGACTGGCAAAAGGCACCCTTGAAGATCAAGTCCGCTAAGGGTCCTAAGCAAGGGTAGAATCATCAGACTACAACAGGCCTCCAAGGACAAGGGTGCTTTTTCTGATATTTTTGTTAGGAAGGCATATATGTTTCTTAAGAGCCTTAACCCCAAAGGAGGACTCTCCACTCACATTTCACAAGTGTAGGTGAAAGTGGGCTGGGAAATACAGTTCCTATCCACCTCAGCTCAGGCTCTGTGTACACCACAGTGTGCAGAAAAGTGCAAAAGGACACACTGTTTCTTTAGAAGCAAAAACTGACTTGTATAGACACATACCACTTAGCAGACAACAAAGTTTATGTTTCTAATGATGATGGGAACTCATGGGAGGGAGCTACAACTCATTCTGAAAAGCACAGCACTATGGTGTGGTTCCAGATTTTAACCCAAGTGCTGGGTGTATGATGTGTTGGAATCCTTCCACATACTGCCACTCCTCCAACCAGGCACAGGCTGAAGCCTAGCAATTGCTGCTTGCCTTTCTTGTTATTCCTTCCTTCTCAGGGAAGGTTCTGCTTCCTTCCAACCTCCTGGTGTGTCTGATACAAAGGCTTGTTCACGCAGGTCTGCATGTCTGTAGGAATTGTCAGCAGGTGCTTCTGGGACAGGTCTGCCTCTAAGGTCTAAATCTCCTTTCTGACCTTTCCCCTTTCTCTCCTACTAATGCTCATCCTGAGTTTATTCCCAAGACTGTCAATCTGACTCTGATTTACTTTCCTTCTTCTCAGAGCAGACATTCAATGACCACATAGTGCCATACTAACATCCATTATTCCCTTCAATAAACCTTAGCAGTGAGACCATATTGCACAAGCATTATTTACAATGAGATACTGAACTACGGCATGAGGATCTCTCCCATAAAATTGGAACAAACAAGATTTTTTCAATTTTGTAATCTGTTAACTACTTTTACTTTTTTCCACTAAGCATTTTAGATTTTTATGTAGAGTAGAATGTTTCCTTTTTTTTTTTTTTTCTTTTAAAGAGTGGGACTCAGCAGCTATCCATTTTAATGCTTTTATGTCCTTCTGTAAAGGTGCCACTTACTCAAGGCAAATTTATTCTTACATGAATCTTATAATTCTAAAATAAGGGCAGAGGGTCATATTCATCCAAGGTGAACTGTTTGCAATGTTATGTTAACATAGCAAATGCTAAAGTGTATTTTGTTTTAAGTCCTTAACTCATATTAGTTAATAATCTCTAGCAGAGAAGGTAACCCTAAATGCTTGCATATTAAAATAAAGAACAGGCTCTTCTAATTGTGGAAATCTCAAGGTTGGAAATTATGATCCAGACCCAAATACCTTATTCAATGCTAGATCACATGACTGCTTGGCTTTCCTTTGTAACTATCCTTGCAGTTACAGCCAAGGAATTTTATTACCAAGAGGTTTGTGACAGTGGTATGAACAGAACAAAGGAGGTGAGGGCAGGCTCTGTGAGAAGCTCTGGGACATGCTTTCTGTGATAAAGCAGAGAAAGGGGTGAAGACACACACACACACACACACACACACACACATGCACACACCCAACACACTCATGAAAGTGGTGGGGAGGATCTTGACTTTGGGAGAACTGGAGATGGTTATATAATTTGAAGAAACTTCTTTTTTTTTGGCACTTTTAAAAATTATTTATTTATTTTTTACTGACTGCATTTTGATTCATTGTACACAAATGGGGTACATCATTTCGTTTCTATGGTTGTACACAATGTAGATTCATACTTCTTTGAAAAAAGAATACAAAGCTGGGCCCAGTGGTGCACACCTGTAATCCCTATGGCTTGGGAGGCTGAAACAGCAACTCAGTGAGACCCTGTCTCTATATAAAATACAAAATAAGGCTGAAGATGTGGCTCAGTGGTCGAGTGGTCCTGCGTTTAATACTCAGTACCAAAAAAACAAAAAAATTAGTGTATAAATATATATTCACAAAAGTGAATAGTTTTATTGAATGAGAAAATAAATCACAAGTTACAAACTTTAAAAAGATGATGAGTACTAAAAATTTAATATATCAAGAAAATAATGTTGTTATTATCAGACATTCTTCTCAAATACTTCTTTCTTTGTACTTTTGATCTTGTGATCATGTCTTCATATGAATGACATTTGCTATAGAAAGAATAGGAAAAATTCTGTATTTTCCCCCAAAATGATTAACTGAAATTTATTTTTTATTAGTTGACAGGCATAAAATATGTAACTTTAGAATGTTTTGTGTGTTACTACAAGTTTATACTGTATAATTATAGAGACTGCAATAAATTCTATTTAAGGGATTTCCATAAAAAAAAAGATAAAAAAATGTACTATGCATGTATGGTTGTACAGCCAATGTGTTGTTACAGAAGAGTTTCCGTCTTCCATAAGATGTTGATACAAAACATAATTCTTTACTCAAATTTTACATGTGTTACAATTGAAAGTATTTTTCCACTGACTGGCTCTGGCCCCAAACACTTCAAACCTAAAACAATATCCACCACCCACATCTGGTCTTAGAAGCTGAAGGACATGTTCATGTCTGGATACAGTTCCCAGCCCTGTACTTATGTGTCAGAACTCAGATGTTTTCACAGTGCTAATGAGAATATTTCTGGAAGGTGTAGCCAGAAATAACTATTTATGGAAGTACTCATGAAACACAAACATATTAGACTCAAACTAAATATGTTCAATTCCTTTTTCCCTTAGCAATGCCCTCCAAATGCCTGTGGCTACTGCAATGCTTCTGTACCAGTGTGGCAAGGGGATGGGACAGGCCAGAAAGAGAAAGCTGTCTGAATTCACTGAAGTTAAAATATCTACCTTTGTGAATTAAGAACACACACACACACACACACACACACACACACACACACACACATTGTTAGAATCTATGCCCAGGAGCATTCAGCCAGAGAAACAGAATCAGAAAGATATATGTACATTGAATTTATTGCAAGGAATTGCTTTGCATGAACGTGGTGAATCAGAAATAATGAGGGCAAGATGGAAGTCACAAACACGGCAAAATCTGCAGCACACAGGTAAAATATCTTCGTGACAGAAGCCTCAAGTATGCTCTTAAGGTCTTTCGATTGATTGAATCAGACCTACTCAAGTGTTATGGCTTAGATATGAGGTGTCCCTCAGAAGCTCAGGTGTGAGGCAATGCAAGAATTTTCAGAGGTAAAAGGATTAAATTACGAGAGGTGTAAACAAATCAGTGTTTTAATCCACTGATATGGATTCACTGGGCAGTAACTCTAGGCAGGTAAGGTGTGGCTAGAGGAAGTGGGTCCCTCAGGGGTGTGCCTTTGGGGTTTATATTTTGTGCCTGGAGAGCGGTGCTCTCTGCTTCCTGGTTGCCATGTCCTAAATTGCTTTTCTCCTTCATGCACTTCTGCCACATTGTTCTGTCTCACCTCAGGCTCAGAGCTAGGCTCAGAGCTTGGCCAACGATGGACCCTGAACCGCTGAAATCTTGAGCCCAAATAAATCCCCCCATGACTGTTCTTGTTATTTTTTTTTTTTTTATCACAGTGCTGCCTAAAACAAGTTATCTAGAATAGTCTTCCTCACTTTAAGTCAATTGATTATGAACTTCAATTATATCTATACAATGCCTTCACAGCAACACCTAGACAATTGTTTGGTTAAATTCCTGAAGACCATAGCCTACCTCAGTTGACAAATGAAACTGACTATCATAGGGATGTTCCCAGGCTTGGGAAGAATCACTTAGGCTTAAACTCTTCTCATTTGAGTTGAGTCTGAACCTGGAGGGGCACAGAGAATGAGAGGAAATGGGTAGAGAAGATCATCCAGAACTGTCTTGCAATTGTGGGTCATACGTGTCTTGCAGACCTACTTATATATCCTAGTTTTTTTTTCACTTGGTTTTTGAGATGGGGTTTTTCTATATTGCCCAACTTGGTCTTCAGTTCCTGAGTCAAAGCAATTCTCTTGCTTTAGCATCCTAAGTAGGGGATCTATAGGTATGTGCCACCATGTCCAGCTCTCCTGGATTGTTTACTTAACAAAATTTTAAAAAGTCTTAGAGATCTATTTAGGTTGAATTTATAAAAAAGGTTACATTGGAGGGCCTAGTACATGCAAGACACTGGGTTTGATCCTTAGCAGCACATAAAAATAAATAAAGTCATTCTGTCCATCTATGATACCAAACAACAACAACAACAACAACAACAACAAACGGGTTACATTGCATAACTTAGGATGATTTAGTGATTGACCTCTGTGTAAAGGAAAATTTATAATACTACATGGTACATCACACATCAGGGACATAGAATTATTTGCTTCTATTAATATGTACTTGAAGATAATAAGGGTCAATACCTATGAGAAGCCTACTTATGAGAAATTGTGTTAGTTCTCAGTTCTCACAAAGTTTCCTAACTGGGTCTTTGTTTTCGAAAGGATAAAGGCTTTGAGAAATCAAGAAGGCAGTAGATAATTACTGGATTTTTGAAGGTAATGTTTTTTCTGAAATCAATCACTTGATTGCATTTTCCTTATTGAGTTAAAATATTTTAAAAGTAAATATCAGAAACATGAATTATGCTTTTGACACACTGAATATTGGGGAAGAGGCACTTAGTAGGGTTTGTCTTGTCTTGTTTGCTTTTTTTTTTTGGAGTCTAGTCGGAGTATTGTTTATAAGAACCACAGCAATAATTACAAGTGGCAATGTTCAATATGTTTAAACCTTGGCTTTGAAATGTTGGTAAAACTGTTTGAAGGATTGAATTTTGTGCCTTTAGTTCAAGGGTAAATAGGCTCTGCTACTTCATGGGAGGAAATAGCATCACTATTATCTAAAGCATGTCAGTGGATGCTTTGAAGAATTGATATCATCAATTCTTTCAGTTTGCCAGAGTTTGTTTAGTTTTTGCCTTATATTACCCTTACATAATTTTTAAGTATTATATTTTTCCCCACTCTACATAGACATATAGATACAACTGTTCAGGGAGAAAAGTGTATGCACATACATATTATCACCAAACCCAGATTAAGAACTCTTCCTACATCTAGATTCCAAGCATTTCTTTTCTTGTGGCCACATAACCCAAGACTTTGCAGGATGGATTGAGCAGGCTGTGTTTGGCTTGATGGGCATCTTTTAGAGATTATCAAACCAAGGTTGAAGCCACCAAAAAAAAGATGCTCCCAAGGTGGAAAGATTATGGTAGAGTGTGAATGGTAAGGTAGGCAAACCAGCTGTCCAAAAGAAGCAGAAGAAGAAGGAGGAGGAGGAGGTGGAGGAGAAAGAAAAGAAGAAGAACCTGATTTCACAGTCCTTGCCAATTTCCCTGATGCACTCATCACAGTAACTTTCAAACTAGCAATAACTGGCTTCCAAAACCCTAAATATTTGAGGATCAGAGCCAGCAACAGAGTTCCAGACAGCTGTTAAACACCACTATTCATTTCTTCCTCTAATTAATTAGAAAAGCACCTATTGAGTATCTACTATGTGTTACCCACCATGCTGTGCCTTTCTTAGAGTGAAGAGGTTGATTAATATGACCTAGTCCACTAGGAATTTATTACACATTCTGTCTCTTGAAGAAATTGCTTAAAATTTGGGAGGCAAAATGCAGGAACGAATAAAGACCTAGGAAGTTTATACCAACTCATGATGTGGAATGTGGAAACATTCATTGGTAATATTCAAGAATACATTGCAATGAACATCTGGTTACAATTTTGTGACTTACCTTGAAACTTATTTCTGATTTTGTTTTCACCTTAAAAATATTACTAGCTGTCTGAGCATGTGACACATGCCTGTCATCCCTGAAACTTGGGAGGCTAAGATAAGAGGATTGTAAATTTGAGGCTAGCCTCAGTGACTCAGTGAGACCTTCAGTAACTTAGGGATACCTTGTCTCAAAATCAAAAAATATAAAGATCTGGGAAGTAGTTCAGTGATAAAGTGGCCCTAGGTTCAACTCTCAGTACTAAAAGAAAAAAAATGCTACTAGCTTGGTGTGGTGGCACATGCCTGTAATCCCAGCTACTCAGGAGGCTGAGGCAGGATGATCACAAGTTTGGAGCCAGCCTGGGCAACTTAGTGAGACTTTGTCTCAAAACCAAATAAAAAAGACGGGGTGTAACTTGGTGGTGGAATACTCACTGAGTGCTGTGGTTTGGATCTGGAATGTCCCTCAAAGACTCATGTGTTGAAGGCCTGGTCCCCAACACAGCAATGTTCAGAGGTGGGGTATTTGGGAAGTGCTTGGATCATGAGGCCTCTGGCCTCATGCATGGGTTAACGATTCGATGGTATTATTGGGAGGTGATATAAAGTAAAGGAGGTGGGACTAATTGGAATGGGACCTTGGGAACATGCCTTCGGGTCCTATATCTTGTCCCTGATGCTTTGCTCTCCAGGTCTGCTTCTTGGCTGCCCTGAAGTAAGCTTGGCTCCACCGTAGTCTTTTACTATGATGTCTTGCCTCACCTCACTCCCAAAACAATGAAGTCCATCAACTGTGGAATGAAACCTCTCAAACTCTGAGTCAAAATATTCTCTTCTCTTGCAAATTGTTTTTCTCAGGCATTTAGTCCCAGTGATGAAAATCTGCCACACCCAGGATGCTGAGGACACTGGTTCAATCCCCAGTACTGGGAAAAAAGAAACAGGCACACACACACCAAGAGCAAACAAGCAAACAAACAAGCAACAACAACAAAACCCTTCCTACTACCTAATAATCAATTTTACTTTCTTGGTGTTTAAATGAACCTAGGAACCAACTCACCTGGAGTGCTCCTCCTATTCCTGCACTCCTGTTGAAATCCTGGGGTTGGCACCTACTGTTGAAAGCATTTCCCCTTGGCTCCACTTCTGCCCCTATGCATGGGTGGGAGAGCTCTGTATGATGCTGCAATTTTACCTCAGAGGAATTTTCGAGCCAGTCCTCTTTATCTCTGTCTTTACTCATCCCTGAAGTCATTTCACTCCATAGGAGGAAGAATCACAAACCCAATTCACTAGCGTCTGATCACTGGGCTAAGGTTAATGCCCTTGGGTGTCACACTGTCCTCGCAAGAGGCAGAACACTGGGCAGATGAGATGAATCTACCTTCTCATGCATGCGACTGGTTGGGTTAGCGGGTTGGATGTTGCTTTGCATGCCACCTCTCCCTCCAACAATTTCCCCCTCCATTCCAGTACTCTCAAGAGAGAAGAACTCACTTCTACTTTGAATCTAAATTGTATTTTCTAATCACCTTTTCCCATTAAAATACATGGTATATGACTGGATGTGATGAACAATTTTTGTTTAGCTACTGAATTTTAGAATATATTCTCTTATCAAGAGGCCTCAGAAGGGTAGAGGGGCCGTTAAGTATGATGTTAGCCTGGACTTTTCGTATATAGCCTTTATTATGCTACGGTAGTTTTTCTCTGTTTCTGATATTTTAATTGTTTTTATCATGAAATGCTATTAAATTTTGTCAACTGCTTTCTCTGCATCTATTAAGATAATCATGTAATTTTTGTCCTTCATTCTGTTACTGTGGTATATCACGCTGATAAAGTTATGCTGAACCATACTTGCACCCCAATGACAAAACCCCATTGACTATGGTGTATGATCCTTTTATGGTCATGTTGAATTTGGTTTGGGAGTATTGGAGAAGTTCTCCTGTGCTTGAGAGGGATGTGCACCCAGCTGTGGCTGGCACATGTTCTGTATGTCACATGCTTTTTGTCAATGGTGTTGCCCAAGACTGCTGTTTCCTTTTTGATTTTCTGTCAGGATGATCTATGCATTTTTATTGTGCCTGAGTCTTAATTTATAAAGGTGACTGAGTAATGGCATGGAGAGGTAAATGCCAATGAAGAAAGGTTTTATGATGATTCATGTATTAAGACTTACTGTCATTGAAATGGCCATATTATCCAATATGATCTGTAGATTCAATATAATCTCATCAAACTCAAAATGACATTATTTGCAGAAATATAAAAAATTTGAATGTTCATATAGAACCATTAAGGACCCTGAATACTTAAAAGAATCTTAAGCATAGAGAGCAAAGTTGGAGGCATCACACTTCCTGACTTCAAAACATCTTACAAAGCTATAGTGTTCAAAACAGTATGTAATAAAACAAAACAGAAAACTGAGGTGGATTAGATGTGGAATGTCCCTCAATGTTCATGGGTTGAAGGGTCCCCAACATCAGTGTTCAGAGGTGGGGTTTTTGGGAAGTGAATAGACCTGAAGGGCTTTAACCTCATTGGTGGATTAATCCGTTGACAACTGAATGGACTACTTAGAGATGTAGAAAGTGTAGGCAGGTGTAGCATGGTTGAGGGAAGAAGGGCATTGTGAGCTTGCCCTTGAGTGGGTATATCTTGCATCTGGTCCTCTGCTTCTTGACTACTATCAGGTGAACAGCTCTCCTCTGCTTTCCCTTCTGCCATGATGTACTGCCTCACCCCAGCTGACTGCTTTTTAGTCAGCTTTTTCACATCTGCGACTAAAAGACCCAACCAAAGCAATTGTAGAGGAGGAAGAGTTTATTTCAGGGCTCACAGTTTCAGAGGCCTCAGTCCATAGACAGTTGGCTCCATTCCCCAGAACTCAAGGTGAGGCAGAATATCATGGAGGAAGAGTGTGGCAGAGGGAAGCAGCTAACATGATGATTGAAAGCAGAGAGAGATTCCACTCACCAGAATCAAAACATAGACCCCAAGCTACATCTCCAATGCCCACCAATTTAAGCCACACTCTACCTGCCTTCAGTTACCACTCAGTTAATCCCATCAGGGGATTTATTCCTGACTGGGTTAAGGTTCTTTTAACTATCATTTCTCCTCTGAACCATCTTGCATTGTCTCACACATGAGTTTTTCGGGGACACCTCACATCCAAACCGTAACACTGACAATGGACTGAAACCTCTGGAATCATGAGCCAAACAAATCTTTCCTCCTCCAAGTTGTTTTTCTCAGATATTTGGCACAATGACGAAAAGCTGACCAACAGAAAATTCAGAAGCAAACCCACATCTATATGGTGAAGTGATCTTCCAAAAGAGTGCCAAGACTATAAAATGGAAAAAGGATAATCTCTGCAAAAAAGGACTTTGAGAAAACTGGTATCTGTGTGCAAGATAACTAAGACCCTTATCTTACACTGTAGAAAATAAGCAACTCAGAATGAATTAAAGACTTCAATTTAAGGCCTGAAAGTGTAAAACTCCTAAAAGAAAGCAAAGAAGAAGTTTTATAACATTGAATTTTGTAAATGATTTATTGAATGTGACATCAAAAGCACAGGCAACAGAAGTAAAACAGACAAGTGGGACTACATGAAACTAAACAATCATCTGCACAACATGAGAAACTATCTACAAAGTGGAAAGGTGACCTATAGAATAGGAGAATATATTTGCAATCCACCTATCTGATAAGGGATTAATAAAAAAAATTAGGAACTACAATTAAATAGTAAACAACAATAGCAACAAAAGCAAACAACCTCCAAATAATCTGGCTGTAAAAATGGATGTAGGACTTGTACAGACATTTCTCAAAAGAGGACACACAAATGGCCAGCAGGTGAATGAGAAGGTGCACAGCATCTCAAATCATCAGAGAAATATAATCATGGTCACAATTATCCCCTTACACCTGTTAGAATAGCTGTTATCAAAAGACAAAAGGTAGTAAGTGAGTATGTGGATGTAAGGGAATCTTTGTCCAACATTGTTGGGAAGTAAATTGGTACAGACACTATGGAAGCACTTGTGTTACAGTTTGGATGTGAGGTGTCCCCCAAAAGCTTACATGTGAGATAATTCAGGGAGGTTCAGAGGAGAAATGATTGGGTTGTAAGAATCTTAAGTCAATCAGTAAATTAATCTCTGGTGGGATTAAATGAAGTGGTAGAGTGTGGCTGGAGGAGACTGAAATTGGGGTGTGGCTTTGGGGTATATATTTTGTATCTGGAGAGTGGAGACTCTCTCTCTCTCTCTGCTTCCTGATGATGCAACCTGCTTCCCTCTGCCAAGCCCTTCCACTATGATGTTCTGCCTCACCTGGAACCCCAAATGGAGTTAGCCTTCTATGAACTAAAACCTCTGAAACTGTGAGCCCTCAAATAAATCTTTCCTCCTCTGCAGTTGTGCTGGTCAGATCCTTTTAGTGTCAGCAGTGAAAAAACTGACTAAAACAACATCTTAATGTTTATATATCTCTCTCTATATATATATCATTATTATTGACCATAAATCGATGTCTTTAGGCAGATAGCTCAAGTTTATTCATCTTTCTTGACTGAAACTTTATGTGCATTGATTAGTAACCCTCCATTTCTCCCTCCTAGGAACCCTTGATTACTCCTCTCTTTGGTCAAATTTTGGAGCCTGACATGATGGTAGATGCTGTTGAAAGAGTATAGAGTTTGTCATGCAAATGAAAAAGCTCTAGAGATCTGCTATACAAAATGAAATGTGCAGATGGTTAACAATATTGCTGACTTTAAAATCTGTTAGTAGGATGAATCTCATGTCATGTATTTTTGTCACAATACTTAATTAAAAAAAAAGAGTTATGACTAGGGATGTAGCTCACAGGTATAGTGCTTGCCTTGCACACATGAGGCTCCCTGAGGTCCTGAGTTTGATCCCAAGCATTAAAAAAAAAAAAAAAAAAAAAAAAAAAAAAAAAAAAAAAACCAGAGATGGAGGGAACCTGGCTGTGCTAGAGTATGCAATGTTAATGAATTTATATGTATAAATGAGAAAAGAGGTGATTAGATGAAATATCTGTGTATGGATTAGAAGGAGACTTACTGTGGTGGAAAGAAAGGACTGTTTTGAGTGCAAATGATGAAAGTGACAAATAAAAATAACACCCATCTCTTAAATGCAGAAGAGGCTGAGCTATCACATTGAGACAGGTGCCTGACACTATTACTCACACAGGTAGTGTGAATCTGTCTTGCTAACTGGTACCTGAACCTCTGGCCCCGTCACCAGAGAGTCTTGGCTACACCAGCTGCTCAATCTCATATAACAACATATATCTACAGTCACACAATGATTTCCTTAGCTTTCTGTATTCGGATCCAGTCTTGTTAAGATCATGGGACAAATTCCCCTCACATCTTCCATGTGAGCACTCCTGGTTTCCTACTCCTATATGTTCCTCCATCTCTCCAGTGATTAATAAGGTTTGTTTTACCAACTTCTCCCTGGACTCATTGCTGTCATTTACCAATATTCCTCAATACCTTTATATATAAATTTTACAGATAAAAGTTTATATATAACTGTGTATCAGTCGTCCCACCTCTCTGGTTACTTGTTGCCAATATGCAATGTTTTAATATTCATTTTCTTTCTAGTTTAGTCTCTTAAATACAATCACATGTTGGGCTTCATGACCTGGATAACTCTGTCTCCAAGATATGGAACTTCTAAATACTCCACTTGACCAGTAAACTTTCAACTTCTTCCAAGACCATTTTATCGATGGACTTGTTTTTAATGTCCCTTGTTAATGTCTTCTGTTTTTGACACTCTTATTTTTAATCTTTAAAAATTCTCATTTGCCTCCTGAACCAGAGCAATATCAGAGTAAACCCTTTCAGAAACAGAATGGCATTAGGTTCTTGGCCTTTTTTGCTGTCCATCATTGCCCTCCCATTGACAAAAGTTGACTCTTGTAAAACCTATCTATTTATAACCCTCTTGTGAGTTTTCAGACTGGAGTGAATTTTTTAATCATACTGATGATGTCAAAATGCCTGTGGGGGCTTCCATTGCTGCTGCATGATCTCCAATTCTAAGCAACCCCTTATTGCTCTCTTTATAGCAATCATTTCTGTTTTCATTCTCTCTAGTTTTTTAGCTCAACTCTTCTCTTCCTTACTGTCACTAAATTCTCTCTTACCTCACTGAGGAGACTGACTAGGCACTACGTCGATATACTCCTGTATATTTTAGCTGTGCTATTTATTCCTCCTCAGGAGGTGTCCCCTCTTCCATTCCAAGTTTCATCTCTTCTTCCCCATTCTCCATGCCATCACTTCAAATTTATTCCAGGACTCTATGAAACCAATTTTCCACTTTAGTAAAATTTTCATTCTCTTCCTCTTCAATCATATTTTCCCTGAACCTATAAATATTCTCAGGGGGTAGAGTAACTTAAACAGTTTTGCTCAAGTTCCAGTCTGATGGGTGTTGGTGCACTCCACTCTCGCTGGAGGCAGCTTTACGTCTGGACAGAATGCCAGGACAGCTATCTGAAGATTCTGAATGGTAAATAGTAGATGGTGGCTTGAGGAGAATCAGAATTTGAAGTATGATGGAATCATCAATAACTCTATCTTTTTTTTTTTTTTTTTTTTTTCCTAATCTCCTGTACTCCTGGTCTGTAATTCAGGCCACTTGAAACCTAGAAATGAGCAGTGACATGGTGAGAGGTATCGCTCTAGGCGAAACTTCTAGATTAGGCATGAGGAACAGGAGTAAAGATCTTTTTGTTGGGTCTCCTAAGTGACTCACTCTGAGGAGGAGGAAACTTCCTTGATTGGAGCAGCAGTGCTACCAATATCATGGGCTAACCCTTTTATTCTTTTCCTTTTATTCTGTCTTGTCGCTTGGTCCTTTATAGTTACAGGAAATGTGTGGCAGAGAGGGATAAATAAAACTCCAGATTTCTGACCTGAGGACTAAAACAGTGTAGCCTTAGGTAAGTAGAAAATATTGGGAAGAACCACATCGAGCTGTTTATGAACTGCTGGGCTCAGACCTGAACTGCATGTGAATAAATTTGATCCTAAATATCAAGACCGACTTTAAGAACTGAACGAAGTATGTCCCAGACTGACCACTGGGTGGCATACATGAGACCTTGAAAATAGAACTGACATTGAAACCACACACATGGAAGACTAACCTGAGCTTGTTTTAGCTGGATCATTTGCCAGATAAAACAAAAGTGTGAACGTTCTTCCTGACATTTAAACGAGACCCAGAATGTGAAAGCTTAGCATTCAAATATCAAGATTCAATCCAAATTACCTGTCCTACAAAGACTAGAAAAAATCTCATTGCACCCTAAAAGAAAACCAAGATATGCCAAAACTGAGATGACACAGATGTTGGAATTAGCTGACTTCAAGTAACTATTATAAAAATGCTTGAAGAGATAATGGGAGAAACTCGCTTTAAAAGAAT
This sequence comes from Sciurus vulgaris, assembly GCF_902686455.1. Taxonomy (NCBI): domain Eukaryota; kingdom Metazoa; phylum Chordata; class Mammalia; order Rodentia; family Sciuridae; genus Sciurus; species Sciurus vulgaris. The sequence continues at coordinate 31,409,191 of NC_136468.1, forward strand.
GACAGCCAGGTGTGGTGCTTACACCCATAATCCCAGCTCTCTGAGAAGCTGAAGCAGGGGATTGCAAGGTCAAGACCAGCCTGGGCAATTTAACAAGGACCTGTCTTGAAAGAAAATTTTAGAAAGGACTTGGGGTCTAGCTCAGTGAAAGAGTGCTTGCCTGGCATGTGTGAGAGCCTGGGATTGATCCCAGGCACTGGGAAAACAGAGAGAGAGAGAGAGAGAGAGAGAGAGAGAGAGAGAGAGGATGGAAAGTCATACCAAAGGATATGATATAATGAAGAACCAAATAGAAATTCTAGAATGAAAAAATACAATAAATTAAAAGAAAGACCTCACTAGATAAGATTAATAGGAGAATGGAGATGACGGAGGAGTCTGTGAACCTAAAGCCAAATCAATAGAAATAGTCCTTCCTGAGCAACAGAAAAGAAATAAGATTGCAGAAAAATGAACAAAGCAGCAGGGACCCATGGAACAATACCAAAAATAACTAACTTTATGTCATTGGAGTAGCGAGAAGAGAAAGTGTGGGATGAAGAAAAAAAAAATAGTCAAGAAATGGTGACTGCAAGTTTTCCAAACTTGGCAAAAGACATAAAAGTGTGCAGATTCAGTGTGGTTATTCAGTTAACTCAGAGGATAAACTCAAAGAAATGTGTACTCCCACATGTAGTTAAACTACTGAAAAGTAAAGTCAAAGACAAGATCTTGAAATCCCCAAGAGAAAGATAATACAGTATTTTCAGGGAACAGTGAACTGATTCCAATGACTGAATCAGAAACTGTAGAAGGGAGAAAGAAATGGCAAAACACACTTGAAGTACTGAAAGAAAAGACTCATCAAATCAAAATTCTATCTCCTGTAAAATTATTCTGCAGAGGGTTGGGGCAATAACTTAAAGTTTAACATGCCCAAGGCCCTGGGTTCGATCCCCTTCATGCATGTGTGTACACAGCACACAAATTTTTGAAATTATTTTATTTAATAAAGTAAAATTAAATATAAAAAAATTAAATTATTAAAATTATTTTATTATAAAATTATAAAAAAAATAAAAATATTTTATTGAAAGAATTAAAATAATTGGTGACGATAGAAAGAGCCAAAGAAAACATAAGATATCAGGAATGAAGGAAAAACAACAGAATTGGTAAATAGCTATAGAAACATAATGGAAATTTCTCCTCTTTTTCAGTTCTGTGAAATATGTTTGATAGTTGAAAGGAAGATTTAAGATCAACACACAAAAACCACTCATGTTTCTATGGATTAGCAATAAAATGAAAACTGACATTTTAAAGATGCCTTTTCAGTAACCCTCAAACTTTATACTTGAGAATGAAGCTAACAGAAAGTCTATAGGACCACTAAGAACAACAATTACTGATGAAAGAAATAAAAAAGGACCTGAATAAATACAGAGTTACTATGTTCTTAAAGTAGAGCACTTAATTGTAAGCATTCACTTCTCCCCCAAATTGACCTACAGATTTAATGCAATTTCAATCAAACTCTCAAAGACTTTCTGAGATATAAATATTTATGTACAAAATCTAAAGAACTATAATAAAAATTTTGAAAATGGAGAATAAAGTTAGAGGAATCACATTATTATAAATAATAAAATTTATTATAAAGATATAGCAATAAAATTGGAAGGGTATCCTCAAAGAAAGAGAACCCTAAATCAATGGAACCAACTAATCCAGAAACAGATCCACACAAATGCTGTCAATTTATTTTTGACAAAGTTGCAAAGGCAATTCAATAGTGAAAGTGTGGTATTTTTAACAAAGCATACTGGAACAATTAGACAATCACATGCAGATTAAAAAAAAAACCCAACTGACATAAAACTTGCCTGCTATGTAATAATTTAAATTGAATCATAAATCTAAATGCAAAACTTAAGACCATGATAATAATTTTTTTTTTGGTTTGTGCAACCTGTATTTACAATGTAAAATAAAGACTCTGAAGGTAAAAATACACAATTTGCAAAAGTGAAGATACTATTAGTAAACACTGTGAAAAATGTTCATCCATGCTAATAATCAAGAAATGCAAATTAAAGCAAAATGTTGAGAAAAATTTTGCACATTAGACGAGCCAAAAATATTTAATGACAAAACCTAAGTTTGATTAGAGTAAAATTGCTACATCTTTGACTATTTCTGGCATTGCAAATTTTTTTGTACAACCTTTTGGGGAAACAATTTGGCAATGTTTATTTCGAATCCATGAAGTTATTCATAACTTTTGACCCAGTAATTGGACCCTTGAGATTCTGCTTACTTGATCAGAGTTTTTTTTTTCTTTCAAATTTTACAAAAATCCTGCAAAATATTCAATGGTATATTATAACAGCAATGCCTTGAAAGCAGTCTAGTTGTCCAAATGTGTCTTTTTAAAAAAATGTATTATTATTTTGATTCATTGTACCCAAAAGGGGTACAACTTTCATTTCTCTGGTTGTACATGAAGTAGAGTCACACTGTTTGTGTAATCATGCAGGTACACAGGCTAATGATATTTGTCACATTCCAAATTATCTTTCCTTCCCCCTGCTCCCTCCCCACCCCTCATTTTCCTCTACACAATCCATCCTTCCTTCAGACTTGCCTTACCCCCTCCACTTATGTATCATCATCCACTTATCAGAGAAATCATTTGGCCTTTGGGTTTTGGAATTGGTTTATTTCACTTAGCATGATGTTCTCCAACTCCATCCATTTACCTGCAAATGCCATCATTTGATTCTTTTTTATGGCCGAATAATATTCCATTATGTATATATACCAGTTTCTTGATTCATTCATCTTTGGAAGGGCATCTAGGTTGGTTCCACAATCAGTTATTGTGACTTGAGCTGCTATAAACATTGATGTGGCTGTGTCACTGTATTATGCTGATTTTAAGTCCTTTGGGTATAGGCCAAGGAGTGGGATAGCTGGGTCAGATGGTGGCTCCATTTCAAGGTTTCTAAGGAATCTCCATACTGCTTTCCAGAGTGGCTACACTAATTTGCAACCCTACCAGCAATGTATGAGTGTATGTTTTTTCCCCACATCCTCACCAACACCTATTGTTGCTTGTATTCTTGATAATAGACATTCTAATTGGGGTGAGATGGAATCTTAGGGTAGTTTTGATTTGCATTTCTCTTATTCCTAGTGATGTTGAACATTTTTTCATGTATCTGTTGATTGCTTGTAGATATTCTGTGAAGTGTCTACCTATTTCCTTGGCCCATTTATTGATTGGGTTATTTGTATTCTTGGCATAAAGTTGTTTGAGTTCTTTATAGATTCTGGAGATTAGTGCTCTATCTGAAGTATGAGTGGCAAAGATTTTCTCTCATTCTGTAGGCTCCCTCTTCACATTGTTGATTGTTTCCTTTGATGAAAAAAAGCTTTTTAGTTTGAATCTATCCCAATAATTCATTCCTGCTTTATTTCTTGTGCTTTGGGAGTCTTGTTAAGGAAATCTTGTCCTAAGCTGACATGTTGAAGATTTGGACCTACTTTTTCTTCTATTTGATGCAGGGTCTCTGGTCTAATTTCTAGGTCCTTGATCCACTTTGAGTTGAGTTTTGTGCAGGGTGAGAGAGAGGGATTTATTTTCATTTTGCTGCATATGAATTTCCAGTTTGCCCAGCAGCATTTGTTAAATGCTATCTTTTCTCCATTTTATATTTTTGGCAACTTTGTCTAGTGTGAGATAACTATATTTATGTGGATTTGTCTCTATTCTGTACCATTGGTCTACCTGTCTATTTTGGTGCCAATACCATGCCATTTTTGTTACTATTGCTCTGTAGTATGGTTTAAGTTCTGGTATTGTGATACCTCCTACTTCACTCTTCCTGCTGAGGATTGCTTTGGGTATTCTAGGTCTCTTATTCTTCCAAGTGAATTTCATAATTGTTTTCTCTATTTCTATGAGGTACATCATTGGGATTTTAATTGGAATTGCATTGACTTTGTATAACACTTTTGGTAATATGGCCATTCTGACAGTTTTAATTCTGCCTGTCCAAGAACATGGGAGATCTTTCCACCTTCTCAGGTTTTCTTTAATTTCTTTCTTTAGTGTTCTGTAGTTTTCTGTTAGGTTGATTCTCAAGTATTTTATTTTTTTTATTTTTTTGAGGCTATTGTAAATGGGGTAGTTTTCCTAATTTCTCTTTCAGAGGATTCATCACTTATGAATAGAAATGCATTAGATTTATGAGTGTTTACATCTTGATACTTTGCTGAATTGTTTTATGAGTTCTAGATGTTTCCTGGTGGAATATTTTGGTTCCTCTAAATATAGAATCATGTCATTTGCAAATAGTGATAGTTCGAGTTCTTCTTTTCCTATTTGTATTCCTTTAATTTCTTTGGTCTGTCTAATTGCTCTGGCTAGAGTTTCAAGGATGATGTTGAATAAAGTGGTGAAAGAGGGCATCCCTGCCTTGTTCTAGTTTTTAGAGGGAATGCTTTCAGTTTTTCTCCAGTTAGAATGATGTTGGCCATGGTCTTAGAATAGACAACATTTACAAAATTGAGATATGTTCCTATTATTCCTATCCCTATTTTTTCTAGTGTTGTGAGCATGAAGTGGTGCTGTATTTTATCAAATGCTTTTTCTGCATCTATTGAAGTTTAAGCCTGTGGATGTGGTGAATTAAATTTGTTGATTTACAGATATTAAACTAACCTTTCATCTTCCTGGGATGAAATCCACTTGATGGTGGTGCACTATAATTTTAATATGTTTTTGTATGCAATTTGCTAATATTTTGTTAGGAATTTTTGCATCAATGTTCATTACGGATATTGGTATGAAGTTTTCTTTCCTTGATGTGTCATTGTCTGGTTTTGGTATCAGGGTGATATTAGCTTCATAGAATGAGTTTGGAAGTTTCCCTCCTTTTCTATTTCATGGAATGCTTCGAGGAGTATTGGAATGAGTTCTTCTTTGAAGGTCTTGTAGAACTCAGATGAGAATTTATCTGGTCCCAGACTTTTCTTGGTTGGTAGGTTTTTGATGTCTTCTTCTATTTGATTGCTTGAAATTGATCTGTTTAAATTGTGTATGTCCTCCAATTCAGTTTGGGTGGGTCATATGTTTCTAGAAACCTGACGATATCTTTGAGTTTTTCTATTTTGTTGCAGTATAGATTTTCAAAATAGCTTCTAATTATGTTTTATTTTTCAGTAGTGTTTGTCGTGATATTTCCTTTTTCATCACAAATTTTAGTAACTTGAGTTTTCTCTCTCCTCTTCATTAGTGTGGCTAAGGGTTTATCTATTTTGTTTACTTTTTCAGAGAATGAACTTTTTGTTTTGTCAATTTTTTGAGTTGTTTCTTTGTTTCAATTTCATTGATTTCAGCTCTGACCTTAATTATTTCCTGTTTTCTATTACTCTTTGTATTGATCTGTTCTTCTTTTTCTATGGCTTTGAGCTGCAGTGTTAGGTTGTATATTTATTGTCTTTTTCTTCTTTTATGAAATGCGCTCCATGCAATGAATTTTCCTCTTAGTACTGCTTTCATAGCGTACCAGAGATTTTGATATGTTGTTTCATTGTTCTCAATTACCTCTAAGAATTTTTTTTATTTCCTCCCTGATGTCGTCTGCTATCCATGCATCATTCAGTAGCATCCCATTTAATCTCCAAGTGTTGGAGTAGTTTCTGTTTTTTAGTTTATCATTGATTTCTAATTTCATTCCATTATGATCTGATGGAATACAAGGTAGTATCTCTTATTTTTTTTTGTATTTGCTAGGAGTATCTTTGTGGCATAACATATGGTCTATTTTAGAGAAGGATCCGAGTGCTGCTGAGAAGGAAGTATATTCCCTCATTGACGGATGTAATATTCTATATATGTCTGTTAAGTCTAAATCATTGATTGTAACATTTAATTCAATACTTTCCTTGTTCAGTTTTTGTTTGGATGATCTATCCAGTGGTGGGAGAGGTGTTTAAAGTCACCTAGTATTATTGTGTTGTGGTCTGTTTGGTTCCTGGAATTGAGAAGAATTTGTTTCACATATATGGAAGTGTCACTGTTTGGGGCATAAGTATTAACAATCATTATGCTTTCCTTAAGCAGTATGAAATGTCCTTCTTTATCCCTTCTAACTAATTTTGGCTTGAAGTCTGCTTTATCTGATATGAGGATGGATACCCCTGCTTTTTTACTGAGTTCATGTGCGTGGTATGTTTTGTCTCATCCTTTTACCTTTAGTCTGTGGGTATCTTTTTCTATGAGATGCGTCTATTGTTGGCAGCCTATTGTTGGGTCTTTTCTTTTTAATCCAATCTGCCAGTCTATGTCTTTTGATTAATGACTTCAGGCCATTAACATTCAGGATTATTATTGAGATATGATTTGTATTCCTGGTCATTTTGGCTTATTTTTGTTTTTAAATAAAAGAAACTTGGTTTCTCCTTTATTTGGCTATTCCTTCAGGGTAGTTCCTCCTTATGCTGACTTACATTGTTGTTTTTCATTTCTTCCTCATGGAATATTTTGCTAAGAATGTTCTGTAGTGCCAGCTTTCTATTTGTAAATTCTTTTAGCTTTTGTTTATCATGGAAGGATTTATTTCATAATCAAATCTGAAGATAAGTTTTGCTGGGTATAGGATTCTTGGTTGGCATCCATTTTCTTTCGGAGCTTGAAAAATGTTGTTCCAGGCCCTTCTAGCTTTTAGGGTCTGGGTTGAGAAATCTGCTGATATCTTTATTGGTTTCCCCTATAAGTAATCTGATTTTTTTTCTCTCTCAGCCTTTAAAATTCTATCTTTATTTTGTATGTTAAGTATTTTCATTATAATGTTCCTTGGTGTGGATCTGTTGTAATTTTGTACATTTGGTGTCCTGTAAGTCTCTTGTATTTGATTTTCCATTTCATTCTTCAGATTTGGAAAATTTTCTGATATTATTTCATTTAATAGATTGTTCATTCCTTTGGTTTATAACTCTGTGCCTTCCTCAATCCCAATAATTCTTAAATTTGGTATTTTCATGATATCCCATAATTCTTGGAGGTTTCGTTCATGATTTCTTACCATCTTCTCTGTTTGATCAACTTTGTTTTCAAGATTAAATATTTTGTCCTCAATGTCTGAGGTTCTGTCTTCCAGGTGTTCTAGCCTATTGGTTATGCTTTCTATGGAGTTTTTAATTTGGTTTATTGTTTCCTTCATTTCAAGGATTTCTGGTTTTTTTTTTTTTTTCCAGAATCCATATCTCTTTATTGAAATGATCTTTTACTTCCTGCATTTGCTCTTTTAACTGCTAATTTGTGCAATCATTCAATGCCTGCATTTGCTCTCTTATCTCATTGTTTGCTTCTTGACCATTTTAATTATGTATATTCTGAACTCCCTTCCTGACATTTCTTCTGCTGTCATTGAATTTTATTGATGTAGCATCTAGGTTTGTTTGGGACACTTTCTTCCCTTGTTTTCTCATATTGTTCATGTATCTTCCTGTTGGGAGTGGAAATCTGAGGTGTTGCTGTTACCCTGCCCCCCTAAAGACTTATAGTGTCCCTGCAGTTTTCCAATACCTCACCTTGATGTGAGAGATCAATATTAGCAGCACACCATACAAAAATATGCATCCTTAACTCACACAGTCCTTTTTAAGATCTTAACCATATTGTCTTAATAAATAGAGATTATGAGTTTGATTATTATCTACCACTTAGCCAATAGGTTTGCAATAAGGACCACAATTTCTAATCGTGGACAAAGTGGATGGGGAGGGGTGTAGGATGAAGTGCTAATGAGTTAAGAAGTGAGTCTATAGAGGTACGGGGTCATAAGAACAATGAAAGCAGACTCAAAAGAAATTGTTCGCTAGCATGAGAAAAGGCAGCAAGAGTCTCTAAGGAAACAGATAGGAGGAATATTGAGTGAGAAAAATAATTAAAAAATAGAAAAGTAAGAATAATAGTAACAAAACTACTAATAAAAACAATTCTACAATAAAACTATACTACTATTCAAACTTCCTAGTCTTCATTCTGATGAATGAGAGGAACTTGATAATGTGGTGTCCCAAGAAGGAGCTGCGGGGATTAAGGATGGTGGCATCCAGGTTGGGACTAATCCATGAAAGGAAGCAGAGGTGACCCCATGTGTTGGTAGGTGGGGAGCCACAGTACAGCACAGAGACCACGGGCTGGGCCTGGGCATTGCTGGAACTGTGGACTGGACCTCAAAACCATTATTTTTAGAAGTATATCTGGGAGAAAAAAATCTTTATGTCCTGGAGTTAAGCAAAGAGTTCTTGGACAAGACGTCAAGAACATAGTCAACTAAAGAAAAAAATAATAAATTATAATTCTTCAAAATTAAAATTTTATTCTATGGAAGATATTGTTCAGAATAAAAAGACAACTAGAGACTGAAAGTATTTGCAATCCAGATCCTTACAAATGTCTTATATCTGAGATATGAAAGATCCCTCAAAACTCAAGAGAAAAAAAATCAATTAAAAACGTGCAAAATACTTGAATATTTTGCACTGAGTAGGTTATATGAAAGGCAAATAAGCACATGGAAATGTGTTCTACATCACTGGCCATTGGAAAACACAAACTAAAATCATGGTGAAATTCTGTAAATATTTACTGGAATATCTAAAATGAAAGTGACTGAACATTCGTGTACTGGAACTCTTATAAACTGTCAGTAGGAATGAAATGTGGTGGAACCACTATGGAAAATAGATTTTCTTTTTAAGGAAATAGTTTCTTATATAGGTGATCTTCCCATCTGACCCAGAAATTCCACTTCTAGGTAGAATAATGAAAATGTAACAATGTATATACATGTTTGCAGTACTCTGTTCCTAATAGCCAAAGTCTGAAAATAACCCAGTCTTATCTACCTTTTTATTTATTATTTATTTATTTATATGCAGTGCTAGGGATCAGACCCAGGGCCTTGTATGTGCTAGGTAAACACTCTCCCTCTGATCTCCGCAGCCCCTCCCAAATATCTTTTAGCAATTGAATGAATAAAAAGAACTCTGTAATAGTCACACCATGGACTATTACTCAATAATAAAAAGGAATGAACTCTCAATATTTGCAACAGTGTGAATGAATTTTGAAGGCATTATGTTCAGTTAAAGATTACAAACACTATGAATAAATTTATAAGTTATTCTTGAGGACACAAATCTATAACAACTGCTGTAGTTAGGATCTGGAATGTTTTCCAAAGGCCTGTGTGTTGAAGGCTTGGTTTCCAACCCCTGATGCTACTGGGAGGTGGTAGAAAATTTGGGAGCTGGGGCCTAGTGGAATAAAGTTACATTGGGGGTGTTTTAGTCAGCTTGTGTTGCTGTGACTGAAAGACCTGACAAGAACAACATAGAAGAGAACAAGTTTTATTTTGGCTTACTCTTTCAGAGGTTCAGTTCATGGGTAGCCAGCTCCATAGCTCTGGGCCTGAGATGAGGAAGAACATCATGGTAGAAGGGTATAGTAGAGGACAGTAGCGAAGGCTGTAACAGCCAGGAAGCTGAGAGAAAGAGCACTCCACTTACCAAAGACAAATTATATACCCCAAAGGCATGCCCCCAGTGAACTAATTCTTCCACCCACACCCTACTTGCCTATATGGCAGATTCATTGACTCCTCAAAAGTATATTGGACACCAGAAGTTCCCAAACTGGTTTATTCAGGGAATGGGTTCCAAGAGGAATTAATAGCTGTGATGAGAAAAAGACTTTTCAGCTTAGTTGTTTTGTTTGTTTTAACCAAATATTTTCCAGATTCTTTAATATGTTTTTGTTTATGGTAGAACTCCAAGAGAGTAATGTACTATATGATACCACCCAACCCTTTCTGACCAAATCACCTGCTGTTCTTGCATTGAATAACACCTCATTGAGGTGCCAGATAGCAGCTCTGGAAGTTATAACAAAATACCACAGACTTTGTGACTTAAATGACAGAAGTTCATTTCTCAACAGCTCTGCAAGGATGGTCCAGGAACTGCAGATTTGGGTCCTTGTGAGGGCCTGTGGTCAGCATCCTCTTCATCCTCACATGGCCTTTTCTCTGTGTGTGCTCATGGACTCGCTTCCTCTTAAAAGGACCCTAATCTCATCTAAAGTAATGGCCCTGTCTGCAAATACCAACACACTGGGAGCTATGACTTCAGTGTATGAATTTTTTGGAACTGAAACATTTAAGTCCATAATACCAGTGTTCCTTGGACCACAATTTGGAAATAGCTTCTGTTTGTTTTTATGGTAATCATCTTTATGGGCATGTGATTTACAAATGATTGAAAGTATGCATCTCAATTAATTTTACAAATGTATGCAGTCAAGGAACCTCATCCAAACTCAAGATATGAAATAGCTCCTTCAACTCAAAGTTTCCTGATGCCCTTTGTAGCCAATCACTTTCCCTCAACCCTGGACTCCTGGCAAAAAATGAATTTGCTCTCTTTTGACTATAGTTTTTCCTTTTTTCGAATTTTATACTAATATCTTCTGTTGTATGTGTTTTTTATTTTTGTTTGACTTCTTTCACTTGAAATAGTACTTTGGGGGTTTTGATATTGTTATAGGTTAAGTACTCCCCTTCCTGCTCCTCCACCTCTGCAGTTTTTGGTTCTTATATCACAGTTTGTTGATCAGTTCACTAATTTATGGACATTTGAGTGATTTCTAGGTTTTGTTTCCTATTTTTTTTTAAATCAAAGCTCTTGCACATGCTAGGCAACACTCTATCACTGAGCTACATCTCCAGCAGTTTTTATTTTATGAGAGAAGTGCTAAGTTGCCCAGACTGACCCCAAATTTGAAATCATTCTGCCTCAACCTTCTGAGTAGCTGGGATTACAGGTGCAGTCCACCTGCCTGGTTTAGGTTTTGGCTCTTAGGAATAAATGTCCTAGAGACATTTGCCTTAAAATCTTTTTAGGTACATAGATTTTTAATGTCTCTTGGGTAAACATCTAGGTGTGGGACTTCTGGCTTATATAATAGAATATGTTTAATGTTATCATAAATTAACACATTGCTTTCTAAGTTGGTTGTGCCATTTTGATAGCCCTTTAGTAACATTTAAGAGTAAGAATTGCTTCACCTCTTTACCAACACTTGTTTTTGCAATTCTATGTGTGTAGTGGGGTATCTTTCTGGATTTAGTTTCCATTTCCCTTTTGACTTGTGATATTAAGGAGATTATGTGCCATTATTTATTGGTGAAGTGTTTTTAAAATATCTTTTGTTCATTTAAAAACATGGTCAGGGTGGGTGTGGTGGTGCAGGCCTGTAATTCTTTCAAAGCCAGCCTCAGCAACTAAGGAAGACCTTAAGAAACTTAAGGAGACTTCGTCTCACAATAGAAAATAAAAGGGGCTGGAGTTGTAACACAGGGGTAAAGTGCCTCTAGGCTTAATCCCTGGTACCCAAAATAAATTAAATAAATAAATAATTCATTAATTTTAAAACATGGTCAGTTTTTCATTGTTGAATCACAGAAGGCCTTTATATATTCTAGATACCAGTCCTTTGTCAGACATGTGGTCCATAAGCATTTTCTCCCAATCTGTGGCTTGCCTTTTCATTTTCATAAAGTCTCTCAAAAAAATTTAAATTTGATGATATCCAATTCATCAATTTTTCTTTTATGACTTGTATTTTATTTTTATCCTATGAAATCTTTGCTTGACTGAAGTTCACAAAATTTTCTCTCGTTTCTTCTGGTTTCATAGTTTTAGTTCATATATTATGCCATTTTGTGCATTATCTCTTTACGTTATGAAAAGCCCCACTTTATTTCTGAATATTTTTGTTAATAATCCTGGTTCTGAAATCTACATTTTCTGACCTTAGTAATTCTACTTCAGAGTTCTTTTTATTAGTGTTTGCATCACATATTTTTCCATCCATTGTTTTAATCTAAGTTCATATATTTAAAGATTTTTTATTATATATCATGGAGTTATGTCTCGCTTTTTAATCAAATCTGACAATCACTTTACATTGAAAGCTTCAAACATTAACATTTCATATAATTATTAATAGATTACCATTAGAGTTTACCAGTTTGTCATTTGTTTTCTGTTTATCTGGTCTGATCCTTGTTTTATTTTTCTCCTCAATTTTTCTGCTTCTTTTTGGATAATTATTTTTATAATTTACTTTCCTATTTATTTGTCTATTTGTTGGTTTTATTATTCATTATTTTATTTTAGTGATTGTTATAGAGTTTACCATATGTGTCTTAAACTAATCAGTTTTTCCTCAAATGATGTTGTATTGGTTTACACATAATGTAAATTTAAGATCCTAATGATGATACACTTCCATCCCCTCTATCTTTTGTGTTGGGACCCATATCAGAAGGGCTTTTGCCTATGTAAGATAAAAGCTTTCAAGGACCATTTGTAGCAGGCAGCTTCAAAAATGGATGAGAAATTTTGTAGAAAAGCCTTATTAAAAGGCTTATTGTAGAATTGCCTTATTAAAACAAAACAATAGACTAATCTAATCTCCACTCTACTAGTTATTTTTTTTAGAGATTAAGAACATGAAAGCCTCAGGGAGTGGGTCCCAGTATAGCCTCTTCGCAGGGGTGTGAATGTTATCACTGAATCTCTTTAATCTTCATTTTCTCTTATAAATGGAGTTATAAATTATCTACTTATTAGGTTGTTGTATGGACTTAATGAGATTTTATAAGTTTAGCATGCAAATTTGACACATAGGCTTTTAAATATGTTTTCTTCTTATTTTATTACTATGCAATACATTTTGTTTGTATTTTGCCATTATATTACTGTACTCACCATACATTATATTACTGTACTTTAAATTTCTTTCTTAGAATTTTCAAAAGTATTCATTATGTTGGGCATGGTGGCCTATTCCTATAATCCCAGTTACTCAGGAGGCTGAGGCAAGAGGATCTCAAATTTGAGGCCAGTCTGTGCAACTTAGCAAGCTCTCATCTGAAAATAAAATAAAAAAGACTGGGGATGTAGCTCAGTGTTAAGAGTGTTTGCCCAGCATGTGTAAGGAGTTGGGTTTAGTCCTCAGTACTACAAAAAATTACAAATGTGTGGACACACACACACACACACTCTCACAGTCACATAATATTCTTAGATTCTGACCTATACCTTTAACCCCCCCCCCTTTTTAAACCACTTTTTGTTAATCATATTTCTTTTTTCCCCCATAGCAACTGCTAGGATTTGAATTTTAGTATACTTCATGATCATTTTCAGCATATTTTTCACTGATGTTCTATGGAAAACACTTAGGAATTCATTCATTTCCTATAATTTATGTGTGTATATATACATATATCAATATATATTCATATACATGTCTGTATATCCATATATAAACATAAATTATATATACACACATATGCATATGTATATAATTTATATATTAAAAATAGTGTAGCTGAGTGGTAGAATGCTTTCCTAGTATACTTGAGATCCTGGTTTCAAGTCCTAGTATTGCAAGAAAAAAATATAGATGCAATTTCTAAAATATACAAATAATACATTTCTGCTTTAGAAATTTCAGCACATAACTCAGTCTTCTCCATGGAATGAAAATAATATAAACTACTGCCAAAATATTGTTAGGACTACTATGTCAAGAATTAAAGTAAAATAATTAAAATCCTCAGTTTATATTGAGGTATTTTTACAAGTTTACATAAGCCCATCATGTCCGAATCTCTAGAAGCAGATCAGGTGATGGATGAAAGAGGAAAGTCTATTCGTGCTTATCCAGATAAAGCCTTCTAATTGAAATGGGGGTCACTAGCAGGATGCTGGGCTCACTACAATGCTACCTTGGTGCTCCCATAGCTTGAGTGTTCCTTCCCTTTTCCAATATTCCCTTTTCCATGTCCTCCTTCCCTCACTCCCCTCACTCCATTTTTATGCTAGAGAGAATCATACAGTTAAACTTGATTTCCAGTCATGGGTAGCAAAGTTCTAGAAGCTCTTCAGATAGAACTCATTAGCATCCATAAATATTCTTTCATGTTAACATCACAGTGTATTTTTGTTCCAGGGTCTGTGTTATTTACATGAATAATCCACCCTGTGGTTCCCAATTTTGCTCATAACAGGTCCCAAAAATTCACCAAAAAGAAGAGTATTCAAGGGTTTTGGGGAGGGGAAAGTAGAGGGTTACTAATCAATATGCATAAAAGTTTCAGTCAAGGAAGATAAACTCTAAAGATGTGCCTTAAAACATTAACCTATAGCCAATATAGGTTAAAAACATTAATCTATAGCCAATATATAATGTATTGTTGTAATTATAATATAATATATTATGCATATAAATATATAATATATAATGTATTGTATATATAAAATATTAAGAGGATATATCTCATATTACATGTTCTTACAAAGTAAAGTAAAAAGATGGTTCTGACTAATACAAGAATGCAAGAAATAAATAAAAAAATTAAGATAGGAAGACATATAAAAAAAGGAACCATATAAATTTTAAGGCATAGTACTCATAAAAGGAAAAAAATAAGTATTTATTAGTGTCAGGGAATAAAAAGTCCATATATGATCTAGAAATTATGTTAGTAAACATATATATTATTATCAAAGATTATTTCTACTTATAATTATATTAAATAACTTATAATAAATTATATTCTAAAATTGATAAATTCCACTTTACCAGAATTGCATAAGCAAATTATTTGAACTCATTAAACCTCAATGGAAAAATATAATCAAAGTAAAATAATTATAAGGCACATTGGCATTTGCTGAGGAATCTTATATTTAGAAGAGGACCCAGTTAGTGGGGTCTCGGGCCTATGCAATAGAGAATCTTACATATACGTGTTTATATAGTTTTTCATATTAATTAATTTAGAGAGATAAATAGTATTGTTTTTATTCTGTAAAGAAGATTTATGTCTTCTCAACCTAAATGTATGTATAATTCAGGCATTATAAATTAAAAACAAAATTTTTAAAAATTTTCTGTGTGTCCAAGTGTGCTGGCTTTTATCTGATTACTCCATGATGTCCTTTTTCCAAGTTTGACTGTTTTGTTCTTTTTTCCAGGAGGCTGACCTCGGTGGATTACAGCCTCAGAATTTCCCTTAGGATTGGGAAATCAATGGATCAATAGGATTTCCTGTTGAATTGAGAAATCAGTGGATCTAAAGGATTTCCTGTTGAGTAGCAGTGAGATACTCTGACCAAAGTTTGGAGTAGAGGAATAAAAGGTGAAAATGAACACTTCAAATGAATCATTTTTTTTTTTTTTCTTTCCCTGCTGAGACCCTGGTTGGTGATGTTCCTTGAAGTGACCTTAGTGGGAAGACCCCAGAATGGGATTCTAGTATTGGGAAGCTTACATACTCGAGTGCATGGATGACCTTATTGCTGAGAGGATATTGGGTGCAATGTGTTATGCAGTGGCTTTACCTTACTGCATTACCACTGAGAATGGTGTGCTGTGGAGTACGGGGGTTAGGAGGAAGTGGAGAGATCAAAAACAGCTGTCATGGCAACAGTGAGGTGGATAGTAGGGGTCTACTGGACAGTTCTAGCTGTTTTGGGGAGTGTACCGAAATAATAAATTTAAAGAAAAGGATAAATTCAAAGCACTAGTCAATGGAAAAAGGTAATAGTTGGATAAAGTCAGAAATGCCAAGGACTTAGATTTTTTTTTTTTTTTTTTTTTTTTTTTTTTTCAGGAAAGAAGCTTTGAATAGTTCCACGAGATAAAAATTTTGCTCAGCCACTGTGTTGGTAGAGGGTAAGGACATGGATGTTGAAGGAAAACTACTGTTATCAGTTTAGGCCTTGTGACCAGTTACAGAGCAACTAGTTTAAGTTAATTAATTCCCCTCTTTCCATCTTGTGTTTTATAATGAGGATTAATGTTTGCTTCCCCGACCCAGCTTTGATCTATACCAGAGGGCCCTTTATCTTGAGCGTCCCAGGAGACTGACCTGTAGGAGTTCCTTTACTAGGGTTCTCTTGTTCTTTGGTTTCCAGCTGGGTTTGATCAAAAGGAGTCAGCAACAAAGTACACAGAGGTGGGAGAAGAAAGATTCTAGGACATTTTCACCTTTCTCCTACCTTTGCTTGCTGATCACTTTTGACAGTGGCTGCATTTTATGATTACAACTTCTGTCTAGCAATGCTTTTATTGTGGTTCCAAACTTTTACCAGGTTGTGGAAACACTATTGCACATTCTTGCCTTCTTCTAGATCCTGGGGTGACAATGATTTTCTGCTCTTGCTGGTTCCTGGGTGTTACATCAAGACATTGTTGTTCCCTAACCTCACCCATACCTCTTTGGACAATGCTTTCACAGAACTCAATTACAACCTTTGTGCTTGCGGCTTCTGCGAGTCCACTGACTAGTACAACAAGGAAGGGAGGAAGGAGGAAATGGGAGGAACCAGCCCAGGGTGGTCACTGTCATGGAGATGCAGCTGCAAGTGGTGAGGAAGATGCAGCTCAGGAGGTAGAACGAAGAATTCAGTACACCAAATAGCTTCAGTCCACGAAATAGCTTCAGTCTACATGATTCTGTTTCTGAACAAATTACTAAACACTGGTTCATTTACTTCTTACATTTGTTTGTTTGTTCATTCATTTATGAAATGTTTAATGAATACTTTCTATGTTTTGGGTCCTGGACTAAACACCAAGGATTAAAAAGGTAAATAAGATACATTCACGAGGCTTACAACCTACCAGGAACTGAAGACAGGTATGGATGTAGTTGTAATCCATTGTGACTCCACATCTTTATCTGGACAAATCTGAAGATACCTCAAACTAAATATGTATTAGACTGAACTCATTGTTTTCTTTTAAGAAGCTTCTCTTTTCTATTCTCCACTCATGAGTAGCATGGCTATGATCTTTTTGCAGGGAAAAATGCTGTGACTCCTTTTAACTAATGGCACTGGGTTGTTCCTTGACCCAATGGACTAGATTCTCTCTCATTTCACCTATTTTTAAACTTTTCTTTATTAGAGCATTTTTCTTATTAGTGATTCTGATTTATAGCCAAGGCTGGGACATACAGTACTAGATAAAAATTCACCCTGATTCAAGATCATAATTGGTCCTTAGAGAATAGAGAGAACTGTATTGTGTGTGTGATTTTCTGTTTTTTTTTTTTTTTTTTTTTTTTTTTTTTTTTGTTTGTTTGTTTGTTTTTGTTTTTTTAGTAAGGTGATGTGTGGAGCTATGTGGTTTTTGTTTGAAATGTCAAAGCTACAGTGTGCCTTTATTAGCACATTTGTTTTTTAGGGGCTGACTCATGTAGATTGAAAGAGAGAGAGAGAGAGAGAGAGAGAGAGAGAGAGAGAGAGAGAGAGAGAGAGAGAGAGAGCGAGAGAGAGAGAGAGAGAGAGAGAACAGCAATGTCACTTTGTTATGAATTTCTGATAGGAAGTAAATGCACAGTTTGTGATTTTGTCATGTATTCTATCCTGTGCAGGTAACTCTCTGTTGCAGTCATACACAACCCTCTCTACAGATGCAGATGAAGTAAAAAACTTCGACTTTGGCCCATCCTTTACATGAGTCCTGTAGGTAGGAGTGTGTCTGGGAATCAGAATATCCTAGTGGATAAGGGAAGTCAGAGTTATAACCAGGAAGCATTTCTGTGTAAGCAGTTGGGTAAGTGGCATAAAGAGACATCAGAAGAATGGGACATGATCTTCAATATCTCAAACAAATAATTGTTATTTATTTTTCTATAAAATTTTGAGTTGTAATTTGGCATATTTAATTAAAAAGATCATTCAGAGAGTATTTCAGGCCCCCTAAATAGAATTTGCCTTCGTGTCTGAATTAGGGATATGGATACTAGCCTAGACAGTGACCCTCTTTCCTTGGCAGGATCTTTTTTACTTTTTTATAGATTCCAGAAATGTCATTAGTCTTCTGTTACTGTGTCATTGCTTTAGGCAGAAACCAACAACCAAGTTATAGTTTCTTTATATTGCTGTATCCCTTAGAGATTTTGAGAAGAAAAAATGATCTAGTGGAGACCTGGGAAATTCCTCAGTATCTGGAGGGAGTCATTTAAAAACAATTTCTAAAGTTAGCTCTTGTTCCTTTATTTTGCTGCTATCCATCTATTTCATCTGAGAGTGATATTTTCTGACCTTTTTGTAACATTCTAGAAGTTACTGTACCTGCTGTGTCTTGTATAATATTATTAACAATGATGCCTTTTCTGAGTAGGGTTCAGCAATTCTCTATGAACTTTTTGTTAGCCTACCAAATGAGGGTCCATGAGTTACAGACTCGTCAGGGATCAGGCAGTTAAAAACAAGCATGTTTCAACTCCTTCTTTTCTGTTTTGTTTTCTTTCTCTCTTTATTTTTTTTAATCTTCCCCATATTTTTTTGCAAGTGAGATATTCTTGCCAAATAGGTCTGTAGAAACTAGACTGTTTCTCCAAAACCCATAAGCAAATTCTGAAGTTATTAGAAACCACTGCTCAGAGCATAGATCCTGTAAAAGTGGAATCTAATGGCATTGAGAATGAACAATTGGTCAACCTAGCAAAGTGAACTTGATTTCAAATTCCTGCCTGTGTATTCACTTTATGTCTCCTTTTCTTTGTTCATTCCATAAGTTATTTAGTTGTGTGTCCTCAGTTAGTAATACATGGACTGTGATCCCAGCATTAACAAACTGGACCCTGGGTGTTTTCAGGCTATATTAGTTTCCTAGGGCTGCTATAACAAAGTATCACAAATTGGGTAGCTTAAAACAACAAAAATGTATTGTCTTATAGTTCTGGATACCAGAAATCTAAAATCAAATGTTGGCAGGGCTACACTCCTTTCAAAGGCAACATGGAAGAATCCTCCTTTGTCTCTTTCAGTTCCTGGTGGCTCCTGGACTCCCTTGGCTAGTGGTAGCACACCTTCAGTTCCTATGCTTATCTTTACTTGGTCTCCTTCCTCACATCTATGTGTGTCATTTCTGCCTTATAAGGGCACTTTCAAATGGATTTAGAGCCCACTCAAATCCATATAATCCCATCTTGATTCTTAATTATATCTGCAAGGACCCTATTTCCAAATACATTCACATCCAAAGTTCTAGGTGGACATTATTTGGAAGGGACACTATTAAGCCGTTACAAAGCTGTTGAACCTTTTTAGGTGATAGGGACTCAGGTTCCTTCCCATCTTGGGAGGTGATATTTCAGTGTCCAGTGTCATGGGCTCAGTAGGGAGCACAGCCAGGCTCACAGGAACCACAGATTCCAAAAGCAGCCAAGAAGCAAAGAACTTGAGCAGCAAGGGCAGCCTGTACCCAAAAGAATCAGAAGAAACAGGGGAGGTTGTCTAGCTGGGAATGATTTCCTGAACTTAATTCACTTCTTAAAATTCAATTGAAGTGTTCAAAGATTTGGGTGTTTTCATAAAACTTTTGACTTCTTTATCTATTTTGAAAGACTTTCTCTGTGGCAGCTCATTCTCCTTGTTTCTCTCACTGGACACAGGAATCCATCTCATGCTACTTTCTGGGCATCTCTGTCGATGCTAGGTCACTGTCCTGATCCTGATTTCATCCTCTCATGATTATAAATGTTTGCTTATGATACATCATCTGAAGGTTTCATAATTTATTTAAAGTATCCCATTGATTATAAGTTAGTCTGTTTCTAACTTGGGGCTATATCTCACTCTGATAGACAAACATGAATATATATGGAATTGCTGTGTACCAGGTTGTACAAAATTTTAAGTTTCTTAAATATGATATGACTTGTCAAATTTCCTTCCATAAAAAGGATAACTTTTCCCTACAGGAAATTTTTTGCAATGTCTAGAGATATTTCTGGTATTACAGCTGAGGGTTGATCTAGTTGTTAAAAGGCAGGGATGATGCTAAGAACATTCCAATGCACAGGACATCCTCCCTTACTATCCCCAACCCCAAGGCCAGCAAAGAATGTTCTGACCCCAAATGCCTGTAATGCTGAGTTTGAGAAATCCTATTTATATCCCCATGTGTGAGAGTCATCAGGGAGGCTAGGACGTTCAGGTCTTCCTTTATTCCTGAACTCCAGTGCCCACGTAGTTTTGAACTTATCCATCTCTCTTCTGTCTCCTGCTCCTACTCATGTCTTAACAGACTGTCATTGTGTCCTCTGAATTCGAGGTCAATCATTAGTACATCCTCCATGTCTTCATAACCTTCTCTGAATGATCCCTTCACCATCTTGCTGTCACTGTACCTGATGTTTTCCCCTGCCACCCTCTTAAATGATGGCTATTTTCTCTGTCATACCCTTCATGCCACAGAGAATTAATGGGGTTATAGCTCATTGTAGTTTTGACTTGTAATTCTCTAATGGATAAGAATATTACATTCATTTTCATGTTCTTCATGTCCCCTTGTATTTCTTCTTTAGAGAAAGATCAATTGAAATCTTTTGCTTATTTTATTTTTCAATGATTTATATACAAAAATCTTTATATATTATAAATATAAAAACTTCCTTTATCAGATATGTGTGCAAATGACAAGACACAAATGCCTGTGCCTGTCCTGAGCAGGACCAACATAATGCCACCTGGCAGGAGCATCCTCACTATTTTTTTTCTGTTCCTTTCAAATTCAATTACATCTTTTTATGAGGAGCTATACAGATGGCAAGTACCACAAGAGTAAGTTCAACATCCTGGGTACATTCTCCACCTTAAGCTTTCTGCTACGACCTTGCCTTAGTTGTGATTATTTTCCTGAGTTGCTACTTCTTACACTGAAAAAATATTTTTTAAAATTTGTTTTTCCTTCCCATCTTAACAGCGAGATGAACTATTGTAAGAAGTTGATTTCATTTAGTTTATCCAGATTTGGACTAGAGGGACAAAGTTCTGGCTCTTCTTATCTCTTAGACCCAGCAGTTTAACTGTTCCCAGATTAATCTCCAAAAGTTTACACAAGTTTACATATCTTCTATTTTGTCAGGAGAGTCTGAGGGAGTAACACTGGTTTTCTTCCTTGATTGGTTACATTAGATCCATCATATGTTACTGAGATTATATCCAAAATTTGCATTCCTCAAATTTGCTTATATTACTACAGCACATAATTTTCATGTAACCCATTAAATGTAGTTATGTGTTGCTGAAAATTTAGAAGTGCTGGTAGACTTATAAATGTTGATGGGCAACAAGTTTGTTGAATTGCCCTGCATGGGTAACTCTCAAGGAATACCCTGAGTCCTGAGGAGTTTTTGAAACATTAGAAACAATAAAAATTGACCCTGCAAATTCAAATGAAGTTGAAATTTTCTTCCATGTTTTTTTTTTCCAGGAAGTGGAGGTGAACTAGGAATTAATATTCAATGCTTCTTTCATATGAAGGTGTTGGGTATTGATAGTGGTATGGTGATAGGATAATCCCCCAGGATATCAATATCTTCACACAACCTTGGTACAGGAATTCCAATTTAGATTTAACTGTGGGTAGTTCTGCTCTTGTCTCACCTAAATGGAGTTTCAAATTCCTGAAGGTTGAAAAGGTAGGCTTCATTCCCAAGATAATTTGGGGATTAGAGCAACAATAGCAATTATCTTTTAAAAACTACTCTTACCTAAACTGCTTATTAAAAAAAAAAAAAAATTGAATTTACACCTGTACTCTAGAAGATCATTCTCTTTATAAAAAAGCAGAATAGTTTACTATTGGGATTGATTATAGTAATACTATAAAAATTACTCTTCATATAAGAAGTAAAGAGTTTTGAGAAATAAATAGACATATCCAGGAAATATCAAATTCCTTCCTATTTTCTCCTTCTCCCAAATGCCTCTGTCTTTTTTTTTTTTAATTTATTTTTATTGTAAACAAATGGGATACATCTTGTTTCTCTGTACATGAAGTAGAGGCATTCCATTTGTGTAATCACACATTTACATAGGGTAATAGTTTTTGATTCACCTCTGTCTTTTCTTTACGATAAAGTTGTTTAAGAAAGAGACTGGGCTGTGAGTACAATGCAAGGTGAGGGGAGGATGAGACTGGAAAAATAGTGAACCTGCTATGGTTTGGATATGAAGTGTCCCCTAAAGATTCATGTGATGAAGACTTGCTCTCCAATGCAGCAATGTCCTGGGGTGGGACTTTTGGGAAGTGATTGGATCATGAGGGCTCAGATCTCATCAGTGGATTAATCCATTGATAGCCGAATGGACTGCTGGGAGGTGTTGGAAACTATGGGTGGTGGGGCAGGGTTGAAGAAAGTTGGTCATTGGGGGCATTCTTGGACAGTATATTTTGTCATTGGCCCCTTTCTCTTCTTACTCTGCTTTCTGGCTGCCATGAGCTCCACCATGCCCTTCTACTCTGATGTTCTGTTTTATGTGAGGCTCAAAGCAAAGGAGCCTGTCAACCATAGACTGACTCCTCTGAAACTCTGGGTCAAAATAAATATTTCCTTCTCTAAGTTGTTTTTCTCAGGTATGTATCACAGTGACAAAAAAACGGACTAAATCAATACCCTAAAATTTGCTTACATATATTGAGATCATGCATCATTTAATCTTGACAACCCCATGACATTCCACACTCTACTGATGGAGGAAAATGAGGTTTAAAGAAGCACAGTGACTTGCTAGTGAGTGACAAAGGAGGGATTAAGTCTAGGTTCCATTTACTCCATGCTTAAGTACCCTTCAAGACCTCTTAAGACCTCTTAGAGAGAAGAAAAGCAAGGAACAATTAAAGAAGAGGGAAATCGAAGCTGGTGAAAGAGAAAGAAAAGCAGTCTGAATGACCTAGAATCAATTTTCCAATTTCAGGAACATTGAGTCAGCCCCCATGTGGGTGGCAGGGGTCATTCATATTGAAGGAGTCTGAGAGGTTGACAGTACAAGCTGAGTTGAGATATATTCAAGGTTTTTTTTTTTTTTTTTTTCCCTCTCATTCATTGTACCTTTTCATTGAGAAGAAATTTCTGAGACCATCGCTTATTACAGTTAATATCATTGGGGAAAATATTCAAAATCTCCTACTTTAAAGAACAGCATTTCTCATGCATATGTTTTTTTTAAATTTCTGAGATACCAAATACCAAAAATGGTATTTGACAATCACTTGATTAGTGTATTAATTCACAAGCAGTGGAGGGTCAATCAGAGGCATTTGGGTGTGGGCAGGTAATGCCACCCCACCAGGTATCTCTGTGTGCTTAGGAAGTGTCTGGGTTCTTTCTGCCACCCACAAAAGTGGGAAGACTTCAGAAGACTGATCAGGAATTTGATTATGTGAAATTAAAGATACAAGGGAGCATTCCAACTTTACTTCCAGAGAAAATTCTAATTTTCTCTGCAATTACAGCAGTGGAGTTCCAAGAATGTTCTAGGCTCTGAATTTTTGACATGAAAATTAAGTAGCTAAACGCATCTGTTGCATGCATAGAAAAGAGTAAGTGGTGGAGAAAGTTGTAAAAACAATAGGGAAGATGGCTATTTTCTCCTTGTGGGCAATAGCTGGGCTTCAGGTAGTTCTTCCTAGTGCTGGGGCTAGTCTTGTGAAATACATTTTTTTTTTTTTTTTTAACCTGTCAGGACTTTTCAAGACCCTGAACTTTGCCATACACAAAGTCCTATTCCTATTGAGTGGGAGTTCACCTCGTTCAATTTCTCAAATTGTCTGCTATTCGGATTCCAAAATTGTTCTAAGAACTGTCATCTGGCTTTATAGACTTATACAGGCTATGAAAATCCTCTGAAAAGTGTAAATCTGAAGGCTTACTCGCAGGCAACTTTTTTGCAGGAGTTGTGCACATCTATTTAGCGGGCAGTGCCCCACTATTTTCGTCCTTCTCTGTGCGCACTTGTCTCCTTTCACCGGCAATTACAAACCTGGTCAGTAACCGTCCAGAGATCTCCATCGGATCCCCAGCAGCTAAGCACCCAGGTCAGAGATCCGGCCCGCAGATGGACTTTTGGGGAGGAGCAGGGGCAGGGCATGACCTAGTACCTGGCAACGTCACTGATTGGCGGAGGAGAAGGTTGTTCCCTCAGGGCGGTCTCTGATTGGCTGATGGAAGAAGAGGCGTGACGTCCTCCGAAGTTGAGCAAACACCTCCTCCTCCCCGGCCCTCCATCCCAATTTCTGCTGGAAATTCGGAACCCATTCGGTTCCGACTTGGGAACTCAGGACAGCAGGGAACCGGTTGGCGTCCCAGGGCGGACGGGGTGAGGAGGGAACCAGGGGAAGGATAAGCTGATGGGGTGGGAGTGGGGTGGGCGGTCAGTCTGCAAGATGCATTTTGAGATTGCCTGCCGGATTCCAGCTGTTTGCTCGAGTCTCTCGGGAGCTCGACCTCCTGGACTCAGGACCGGGGAGGCTCGGCGGTGGCCGGGTCGAGCGAGGGAGAGAGGGTAGCGAGCGCCTGAACCTCCCGGCCCAGCCTAGTCTCCGACGGTTTCCCTGCTCCGGAGGGAGGCTGGTCCCCGCGGCTCCGGAATATCTAAATAGGAAGGGGGAGGGATAGCGATTCGCATTTTTTCCCCTTTTCTTTTTCTTTTTTGGCTGGCGGTGATAGTGCTATTGCCGGGGAACAAAGGACTGATTGATGTTGAAGTTGCGGAACGAACACCTTGTTAGTTCTTGGACTGAGTACTTCTTTGGGAACGACTAGGGCTGGTCTTTTCTCTCGGAGACCGAGATCCCGCTGTGCCTTGTCCTTGCTCTAGAAAAGATAACGGGGGTGAGACAGCCGGGCACTCCTGAGCTCTGGAGACCCTGTGCAGGCCGGTGTGTGATCGCTCGCTCCGGGAGGGGGATCCCGGAGGGCCTGGATCGGGATTGCTGGCTCTACTTCTCAAAACTGAGATGTGCGTTTCGGGCATTGATTTCGGGGGCGGGGAGGGGGGGTGGGGAGGGTGGAGAAGAGGGAGGGAGGGAGCGGGAGAGAGGAAGAAAGAAGGAGGGCAGGGAGGGAGGGAGAGAAGGAAAGAAAAAAATAAATTAGCTTAGTAACTGAAAAAAGTTAACTTTTTTTTTTCTTTCTGTTCGGGTGCTGGGGATTGAATCCAGAGGCTTTCTACCACTGAGCTACATCCCCCAACCCTTTTTATTTTTTATTTTGAGGCAGAATCTATATAAATTGCTGAGGCGATTACCCTCCCTTTACTTTGGAGTACCTGGGATTACCAGCGTGAGTGAGTCCAAGTAAAGCAAGGAGTAGCATTTTTGATATTCATTAGTTATTGGAATGTGAGGAAGATATATCTGTGATTATGCCCCATGTAGGCTATTGATATGAGCAGTGACTTTTCAATACTTTATTAGCAAAGCAAGAAAATAAAACACAGGTGGCACTTAAGTATGTCTTGATTTACCTATTTTGTATATACACTCCATGAAGATGAGCGATCCTAAGTCATCCTAGGGCTATATGACTTTCTGGCTATGTAATCTGGTTACCATTCTGCAAAGTGACTTAGGACAAAGATTGTAGGTGATAATGGTGTAATTTTCCCACTCTTCCAGAAAGTCAAATTTCTTATCCATCTCCTTTGTTATTGGTGAAATATAATCAGAACTTTAATTTGATCTATTTGCAATTGAATTTTTTTTCTGATTAGTCTCTTAAGTGTTAAAAGACCTTGGTTCAGGATTATCAAAGTAATTTTGGTTTGTTGTTTCTGCTTAAAAAAACATATTTTATTTTTCCAAAATTTCTTTTATTAAATTTCTCATAGATACAACAACCACAAATAGTGGTAAATTTCCATAATGAGGTCACAAAAATATTCTATGTGATTCATAGAATCATAGAAACACTGTGTATTTGGAATGGGAACTAACCAAAAGCAGAGTTTACTATATTCATTGAATCTAAAATACCATCAATTGTAAGATGCATCCCTATTTCAAAGATGCTCTAATATGAAAACATGGGTCTAAATGTGATGAAATACAGTGTTAAATGGTAATTGATTTATCTCTAATATTCATGCCTAAAGGGTGGAAGAACAGGCTTACTCAGCTCCAGGTTTTTTTTTTTTTTTTTTTTCCTCTCCCAGGAAAACTTAAGGGAGTGAAAGTGAGTAATTACCACAAGGTGACAGCACAAGAGAAGGTACTATCTTCTGCTGGTGGTGAGGTTGTGCTCACATTGGAGGAATGAGCAGACTTGGAGTCCTTTACTTTTCTTAACATTTTTTTGAGTGTTTATAGCATGTAAAGTCATGCTCAGCACCTTATGCACATTAGCTCAATTAAACTTCACAACATCCTTGAGAGGTAAATGTTAATGTGACTTCCATTTGCAGATGAGGCTCAGACAGGTTGTTCTAGACTGAGTTCCCAGAATAAGTTCAGGTGCTACAGAACCAGGCCATTGGTATTCCTTTTAGGTATCCAGTTCCAGTTACAAGCTCTGGCTCCTGGTCCATGTAGATAGTGCAAGTAGCTTAGGCAACTGTCCAGTTTTCTTCCATAGTGTTTTTGCTGTTTTGTTTTCCTGTTTAGTGTACAGGAAACAGAAGACTTATTTATGTTCTAAAATTCTATTGTATTTGTAATTCTAATATGTTTGTAATCTACTTTTCTGAGTCAATATAAGCTTAATAGAATCAGAATGTTAGAGCTGAAAGAGACTTGAGTATTGTGTTCCAGTCTGGATGAGGAGACTGGCGAATGATAAATCACCTGGGTGTGCTTATGTTAATCAACCTCCTCACCACCGATGTGATCAAAACAACCTCTGGCTGGCTGCCAGGCACCATCTTGGCGTAGTCCGCATGGCATAGACCCCAACAGGCAGTGATGCTGCAAAGCCCACCCCTAGTTCTAGCAAGTCTTGGGGTTCAGAGAGATTTGAATTAGTTCTAGGTCATTACCAGATGCTTTGTTATCTCTGGAACTCTTTTAAACCTCCCAGGAAAATTATGGTCTGGATATTGAATATGTAGTGTAGACCAAGACCCACAGGCTTGCAGCTGCACACACTTATTTAGAGATACCTAGGCTTCATGGGAGCCCAAGACATTTTAAATATACATTTTTTTGAATGAACTAGAACAGTAAATATAATTTGTATTTCTTATCCCATTAATTTATTTTCTTCATCTGAAGACTACATTAAACCTTAGTCTCTTAATATTTAATCAAGATGCACTTCTGATTATGATGAATAATTGTGCATCAAGAAATCTCCCAAAGTGATTTGATAGTTTTTGTTTGAGTCAGTGAATTATGTTGTAGTGGAATTGTTTCAAAGATCTGTAATAGATGGATGAATAGCACTTTCCTAACTATTGGGGGTTAGAGAGAATATTGGATATTATTTTCTTCAATAATGAATGTGCACTCCTTTTCTTTTTGGTGTGACATTCAGAGTTGAACCCAGGGCCTCACACCTACTTGGTAAGTGCCCTACCACTGAGCTACACCCCAGGCATGTATACTTTTTTTTGTCTCAGTGGAAGTGACAAATTAAGAGGAGTCATGCCTGGCCCTTTTTATTCTTAAGCACTTGTATTTGCTTGCACATTGCTCAGGTGGTTTGTAATTTTAAAGAGGGTTCTGGTTGAGTTGATGCTATGGGAAAGAACTTAAAAAACTTAAAGGATTTTTGATGTTTGATGAAAGAATAACAAGTTCCACAAAGACCTTATCTTTCTTCATTCACCCATCTCTCTTATGAAAAGTGCACAAATCAAATACCTAATTTTGAGGACAGATACAACATTAACAATAATAGAGAGACCATAAAGCATAGTTGATAATTGATGATATTTTAAAACTTATATTAACTAGAATAATGGACCATGTTATTCTGAATTATGCATAGATATGGCTTGGAAAATATTTTTTGTAAAACATGGAAAGCCCTTTATTTCTAGGGGCCTCACTATCATCATTCTTAATAAAAGGTTTTAGATGGTCTTCTTTTGGGGTGTGTTTGCACTCTTGCATTTAATTATAGTTATTAGTTGACAATTCATCATCAGATTTTGGTTGGTATTATTTAAATAAATAGAATGACCCCATCCTGTTCCTATAAGACCCTGTGAAATGGGCAGAGCCTGGATTGCTGCTGCTGATTTGTATCTTTACCAAGTACTTAATGTCATGCTATGTACCCCTTAAGGACACCCAAAATACATTTTGAGTCAAGGAAAGCCAAAAACACTCCTCCCATGACCAATGGGCAAAAGATTCTTTTTTTGTTAACACTGTCAAGAAATGTTCTGGGTTTTACTATATTTTATTTAAATATTAGATGATATTCATGCTAAAAACCAATGAATACCTACTTTATATTAATATATGTATTGTAAAAAACATCAAACTAGCCAGGGGTGGTGGTGCACACCTATAACCCCAGAGATTCAGGAGGCTGAGACAGGAGTATTGCAAGTTTGAGGCCAACCTTAGAAACTTAGCAGGATGCTATCTTAAAATAAAAACATAAAAAGGGCTGCGGATATAGCTCAATGATAAAATGCCCCTGGATTCAATCTCCAGTACTGCAAAAACAAAACAAAACAAACAAAAGCCCCAACCTATTCACCATCTGAAAGGACCTTCTTAACCACTTCTGTTCTGAGGGCATATTTTCTCCAGATATGCATTTTTTATACATACACCTTACATACTCTGATTTCTTCATATGATTTGGGATAATGATGCACTCAAGGACCAGAAGTTAGGGTGTGGGCACTGAAAGCAAATGGTGGGATATGTATGGAGTATTAACCTCTGTCTCTCCTATCTATCATCTATCATCTATCGTGTATCTATCTCAATAATGATTATTTTCCTCCCTGTTTCTCTTGAAAAGAAAATACTAAGAACTAAGAAC
Source organism: Sciurus vulgaris (assembly GCF_902686455.1). NCBI lineage: Eukaryota > Metazoa > Chordata > Mammalia > Rodentia > Sciuridae > Sciurus > Sciurus vulgaris. The sequence continues at coordinate 31,438,065 of NC_136468.1, forward strand.
ATGTAAGCATGACCCTGCATTCTCATGTGTACATTGCAAAGTTAGGCTAAGTCATATATCAAAAGGAACTCCCAAGTTTTCCCTCCTTGAGAGATGGAAAGACTACTAAGATGGTAGAACTTAGCAAGTTGTCCCATTCCTGCTGAGAGGGCCTACCCACCGATTGTCTCCCTGACTCAGTGTATCTCTGTGCAGTTGCTTGTAATATTCCTATGACTTTAGAGAGATCTCAAACTCTTGATCAATTCTAGATAAGAAGGTATATCACAGCACTGTTCTCATTTCACTAAACCATAGAGAAGAAATATTGTACCTTTACTTTTATAATTGAAAAATTGACCTTTATGTGTAAGAGAAGACAGAGTTTTCTCGAAAAGGGACTTTCCTACTACCCCTGTTTATGTGACACTCTCCCTCTCTTGCTTTTCTGTATCCTCTTTAAACATATTGCACTCTGAAATCAGCACTTGGCACTCTCAGTTAACCTTGCTAGAGTCAGTGGATGAGCCAGAATCTTTCTGACTTGCTTCATTGAAAGTTCTGCAGAACTATACATTGTGTTTACTTCCTGATCCTCTTGAAAAAGACCACGCACAAACTCCAGGACAGGAAAATCCAGAACAGCCCACACAGGTACTTCCATGAAATGCCAGGTGCCCATAGTGCAATTGCAAAATTCTCACTGCTACCTGTTATCCACTTCTGGATGACCTTAGGTAACTGGAAAATTCTTTGCTAAAACCAAGTTTCAAGGTTCAAGAGGTTGTGAACAGTAATACCTGCTACAATCAAACCTTTTTTCTAAGCACCCAGAAATCTGGAATTTACCTTGGCAGGAACTCAGGAACAAATTTCAATGTAATAGAGGAAAAGGGGTCAAGAGAAGCACTGCATGCTTTGGGGGAAAACTGATAACTTACTGTGACTGTGAAGTCCATGCCATATGGATCTGATTTCTTTCTGTAGCAAGAACTGGCTAGAATGACAGCATGTGTCAGATCTACGTGGTGTGGGGCTGGAGGCTTTGGAAAAGAAGAGAAAGTCCCAGGCTTTAAGCAGTAACCTAGGAATCCTGCTTCTGTTGAAAAGCAACTGACTCAGAACTGTTCCTGTTCAGTTTCTTCATCTGTAAAATGGGAATAATAATAGTATCTACTTAGTAAGATTTTTGCAAGAGGGAAGTGTGACAGTATCTAAAGTGCTCACAATTAATGCAAACTATGTTGTATTTGTTTTAGACTCGAAAGTTACAGAAATGATCTTTTTAGAATTCTTTGTAAAAAATGAAAGTGAAAGTACTTTTCCAAATGATTCCCACAAGCTCAGCCCTTGCCACTTCTTTTCTTAGTTACCCTAGAAAGTGTGACTTTGCAACTACATATGCATGGTGTATGTGTGTCTGTCTGTCTCTACATATGCATGGTGTGTGTGTCTGTCTGTCTGTCTCTGTGGGTGTCTTTCTCCTGCTGCCTCTACCCTGACCCCAGACAAGGGGTCATGTGTGTGTGTGTGTGTGTGTGTGTGTGTGTGTATGTTGGGGGTGGGCTCCATTTAGGGTCAAGAATTGCTACTCAGAATAGAAGATACAGGAATACAGGGTCATATAATCAGCTATAGGTTCCCAGCCCAGACTGGGAAGGTGTGTGTGTGTGTGTGTGTGTGTGTGTGTGTGTGTGTGTGTGTGTGTGTGTGTTCAAAAGATTCACTGTCTTTGGAATTGGTTTTATTCAGGAACAAAGACATTCAAGTTCCATGGGACATTGCAGGTTCTCCTTTGACTTGTGGGGACACTATGTGTCTTATTTATTGGCTGAGTAATATTGAGTTTAATATAGTAATATAGAGTTTAATATAGTCCCTTATGGGAATAAAACCATGTGAATAAACAAAAAATTAGATGTTCTGTAACAGTTTTTTTGTTGAAATGTTAATCATCTATTTTGGTATCTACCTTTTTGTCTAGTCAAAGCCTCAACTAATCATTACAATTTTTCTTTCTGTCTTCAGCTTTCTCTGATTTTGGAACTCTTCTTGCTAAAACCTTTTCAAGTGAATTCCTTGCTGTTTTGTTCTGTTCTCTGATTCTGTTGTGCAGTATCTTATAAGTTGACCATTTATAGGCAGCAGGTAGTTGTTTGTCTAAGGAAATGTAATTTTATGCTTAAATGTTTGGCCAAAACTTTGCTTTTTAGGGATTGAAGTCTGATATAATGGAAAAACATTTCATAAATGTTTTGCTAAGTACTGCCAGTAATGGGTAGGGCATTTCTAGAAGGTATAAAATTATGGGTAGAGAATATCTAGAGGATATGCAGTTTACATCTTCCTACTCACAGTTTTAACCTCTAAATGATCCAGCAAATCATCATCTGCAATGACATTTGATTACAGAATCTATGTAACACTTTGAGGAGAGAGAAAGAATAATACTGCTAGATCTAAATATTTATGCTTAAAAACTTATATAAAATTTACTATGTGTAGGATATTTTTAAAATTTTTTATTTGTTCTTTTTAGCTATACATGACAGTAGAATGTATTTTGACATATCATACATACATGGAGTATAACTTCCTATTTTTGTGGCTGTACATGTTGTGGAGTTAACACTAGTCATGTATTCACATATGAACATAGGAAAGTCATGTCCTATTCCTTCTGCTCTCTTTCCTATTCTCAAGTGCCCTCACTTCCCTTCATTCCCCTTTGTCTAATCCAGTGAACTTCTTATCCCCCTCACCCCATTGTGAGTCAGCATCCGCTTGTCAGAGAGAACATTCAGCCTTTGGTTTTTTTGGGATTGGCTTATTTCACTTACCATGAGAGTCTCCATTTCCATCCAGATACTGGAAAATTCTTATTTATTGACTGAGTAATATTCCATCATGTATATGTATCACATTTTCTTTATCAATTCATCTGTTGAAGGGCACTTAGATTGGTTACATAGCTTAGCTCTTGTGAATTGAGCTGGTAGAAATACTAATGTGGCCGCGTCACTATAGTATGCTGATTTTAAGTCCTTTGGGTATAGGCCAAGGAGTGGGATAACTGAGTCAAATGGTGGTTCCACTCCAAGTTTTCTGAGGAATCTCCATACTGCTTTCCAGAGTGGCTGCACCAATTTGCAGTCTCATCAGCAATGTATGAATGAATCTTTTCCCTCATATCTATAGGATGTTTTTGTCTGACCCAATGAGTGGAATTATGCAATCTGGAGGGCATTTGGAAAGCTGAGGCAGGCTGGGATTAAATACAAAGGCTGGACAACATGGTATGGAGAGAAAAATCAGTAAGGGGGATCATGTTGAGGTCAACAAGAGGGAAGACTGAGGCGGAAGCAGGAGGTCCAAGGTGGGGGCAGTTGGGGGCAGGGTGACTTAGTCTAACCTGGTTTGGTTGGTTAGTTGCTTTCTTTACATTTACAATTTGTTGAGGACCAGAGCTTTTGTAAAATTCGGTAACAAGTAATGACTAGGAAAATGGTCATGCGACGTTACAATTTATCAAATGCTTTCTTTCTATTTCTCCTCACATCTCATTCCCAACAAGAAATTCCACTGCCTGCCATCAGGTGGCAGAACACACCAAGTAGCACATGTCCAGGAAAGGGTCAGAAATGAAGCTGGCCATTGAAGGCACACTGGTATTAAATTGTGAAGAATCTTATATACCATTATCAGAATTTCAAGCTTTATGCCAACAAAATTTGGACCAGTCTATAAGAGTTGCTTTCTGTCATCTTCCTGGCTTTACATAATAGTTAAAGACTTTTGTGCTGAGTACATGTTGGTGAAACATATTTAGAAAGCTATGTCGACTTAGTTATTGATTAGTGTTGCATAGTAACACTCTGTACTTACTTTGGAATTAAGTAACTCATGTTGGGGAATTTGCGTCTGTTTAGGTAAAGATGCACTTCACGTGAAGGTCGCCCCTCCCTTCTTGGCTATCTTCTTGTCCCCATCTCTTCTTGTCACATTTCACCCACCTTTGGGTTGGCAGTTTTACAGCAGATTTCTAAGGAGACCAGAACTGATCTGTAAGCCCTCCTGCCCTTTGTTGTCCTGCTGTCTCATGTTGCCTTCACAGTCAGCAGGTTCCAAGATGCTTCGAGTACAGAGGACCAACCTGGGCCCACTAAGGGTCAGCCTCTCCAGAACCCTTCACCACAGAGCCGTCATGGCCCTCAGACGGGAGGATGTCAACGCCTGGGAGAGAAGGGCCCCTCTGGCTCCCAAGCATATCAAAGGGATCACCAATCTGGGATACAAGGTCTTGATACAGCCTTCCAATCGGCGGGCCATTCATGATAAGGTGACTGTTTTCAATTTTTAAAATATATGCAAATAAAATGAACTTGTGTATGAAAAATAGAGAGCATCTGAGTGAAAATAAAATATGCTAGTGTTGCTTTAATTCCTTCTTCTTTTTACTTAAAAGTGTTAATTTTTACCCCACTCTGTGCTTTTTCCAGCTAAGGGTTAAAGGGTCTGCTTTTAGGTGTTGATGTTTTGTAGTCTTTCTGTCCTTCAAGTGCCACCCCACTTCTAGCAGTAGAAAGACCAAGGTTGATTAAGACACCATTCTTGAACCCAGGGAATGCTTCTTTGAGAAGAGTTTTATCTCAAGAATGTTTCTTTCCAGGCATTTTGAGAGGCCCTTTATGTTCAGCATTTGGCTGGGCAGAAGTATTCCTTAATAATCTTATGATAGGGGTTAGATTCTTATTCCCATTTCAGGAATATGCATTATATATCTATTCCTTTCCTAAATCATTTGCAAATAGGTTGCAGACATTATGACACATCAGTCCTGAATGAGCAGTAAATCGTTTCCCTACATAACCACTCTGAGCAGTAAATCATTTCCCTAAATAACCACTATATAATTTTCACACCTGAGAAATTAATAATTCCTTGAGAACATCTCATATAGTCAATGTTCAGAGTTCCCATTTCAAATATCTTTTAGTTTAATTCAAAGATTAACTGAGGGTCATTGCATGTTATGGCTATGTCTCTTTAGTTCTTTTGATCTATAACAGTACCTCCCTTTCCGATTTTGTTGTAATGACATTGACTTTTTCTGGAGGATCCAGGCTAGTTGACTTGTAGAATGTTTTGCTTCTGGGTAGAACTAGTTTGGTTGTTTCCTTGTGATTATATGCAGTCTAAACACTTGTGTCACAAATTTTAGCAGTGCATGTTTTTCACACCATAACACATTGAGGTACAAAATATCAGATTACCTCCTAAGAACGCATGATCATGGGCCAGGAATGTGGCTCAGTGGTAAAGCACTTTCCTGGCATGCTTGAAGTCCTGGCTGGGTTTGATATCCAGTACTGCAATAAACAAATAAATAAATGAACAAATTTAATTTTTAGAAATGGAATGCAATAATTAATTAGCTGAACTGGTTACTAGGAGAACTCTGTATTGTGAAAGTCTCTTTTATCCTTTATAGTCACTGACTCATCAGTGGGGTGGTAGTTGGAGACCTATGAAGTTCCTAACCCCCAAAGACTTTTCAACTAATGATGTTAGCATGCGTACCTGCATTAGTTTTTACATGGAGGTTTGTAAAGTGCTGCTTTTCTTATCTTGTCACTCTTAGTGTATTTGCTGACATTCTTGTTTAGAAAAGAGATTTTTCTTTGTTTCTTCTTTCTATTTTGCTCTTTTGAGTATCTTTATGAAATCATGGATGCTTTTCACTCAATCCATTAACCATTATTATTATTATTATTATTATTATTATTATTATTATTATTATTATTTTTGCTCAAATTATCCCAAATTTGATCAGCAAGGGTTCCTTTAAGGGGCTTAAGGGGGCTTCTATGTTCTTTGAACATGAGTTCTTTCTCTCTCTCTCCCTCCTCTCTCTCTCTCTTTCTCTTTTTTTTTTTGTCTGTGTGTTATGTGTGTAACTCTGAATTGAACCCAGAGACTTGCACAAGCTAGGCAAGTGCTCTACCAATGAGCTGTATCCCTGAGCCTTTTTATTTTATTTTGAGGCAGGGGCTTGCTTAGATGCCCAGGCTGGCTTGAAACTTGTGATCCTCTTGTCTCAGGCTCCCTAGTAACTGAAAGAGTTTTGTACCAACATTTCTGGCTTGAATGTATTTATTGTAACTGAGATATTGTTGATTTCAGGCCCTTTTAAGGTTAGAAGCAAGTAGAAGTGCATACTTGCTTAAATAATGTGATTAAATAATTGATTAATTACAATAAACTTGATTAAATAATTTAATCATGAGTTAACATTATTTATAATCAAAATTTAACATTTTAGGGCTTTCTAATCTTTAAATTTGTTTTCCCCAAAAGTGAAAATCTTAATCCCTTATGACATTAATGCATATTTTAAATTTTTCCTATATTATACATAATAGGCTCAAAATCACAATACTGTTATTATAGTTAATAATAAGTCCATTAAATGAGGTTCAATATTTCTTTGAAGCCTTCTTTCTGCCTTTAAAATATGTCTCACACAGTATATTGAGCATACAGTTACTAGGAACTTTAAATTAGAGTTTATCTTTGTGGTTACATTGACAAGCTAATGCCACATAGATTTATATGTTTTATTTTTATTTAATTTAAGTGTTTGCTTTATTTGGTCTAATTTTATTTTTCAAATTGGTTTAACATGTACATGTTTCAGAGGTTCAGTCTTGACTTCATCCTAATCCCCCATATCATTCCTACTTGCCTCAGAGGCTTCTTTAATTTCTGATCTGTCATTTCCTTGTTTCTTTTTGTCAAAATAAGCACCTGTGTACATCTATTTATATGTGTCCATGTTCATATTTCTCCTTTGTTTTTATAAAAAAACCCTGCACATATTATTTGCACCTTGTGTGTACATATATTTACTATGTAAATGAATCATTTTATATACTCCTTTGCACCTCTTTATTTAGTCAACAACAATTTATCTTGGACAAGAGTCCATGTCAGTTCATAAAGATTTATTTCATTTTATTTAAATGCTGTGTGATAAATATGGCATTGCATGGGTTTATCATGGTTTATTTAATCAGTCTAGTATAAATGGGCAATGGACTGTTTCCAGACAACAGATAGAAATGATTTATTCATTTTTGACTCTCCTATTCATATATACTTTCTTTTGAAGTAGATTCTCAAAGAGATTTATCTTCATTTTATTTAAGTGCCACCACAGATGCTTTTTCAATTACCCCTGGGTCAAGCCACTCCTTTATTTAAAATTCTTAGGCAACTGTCTATTACTTCCATGTACTAAATATGCTATCTCAGATAAATGTGTAAATTTCAGACTTTCCATTGGTAAAATAGGGATAATAGTCATACCTACCTCATGGGAATTTTATGAGAATTTAAATGAGATGATTCCTAAAAAAGATTAGCAAAACCCATAGAACATTAATGAATATCAATTATTATTATTCTTTATTATGCAATAGAGCTCATATTAGCCATGATATTCAATCTATTTTTAAAGTGATTCATTGATATGCCCTAAGGATCTCTTTACATTCCTACCTCCACATTTGAACATTTTCTTTAATGCTTCTTATTGATATTACTACCTTGTATTTCCCATCTCCATCTCTCCAAATCCAGTCCAGTCTTTTAAATTAACTTTAATTTTCAGTAGGGGAATTATATCAGTATCCATTAAACTAATATATCACTTATATTCTGCTGATCATAATATTATTTTGAATTTGGCCTCCTTTCCTGTGCACCTTTTAACAATATTTTGTAAGTTCCTTTACAGGACGGATCTTGTTTATCTTTGTGTTTTACCATCTTATGTCTAGCACAGTCCACTGTTCAGATTAGAACAGTAATAAATACTAGAACCAGAGGAGTGAAAAATAAATGTCAAAGTTATACTTGTTTTTTTAAAAAATGCAAATAAGTAACAAATCACCATTTGACATTTAATGTTTCAGTGTATTGTGGATACAGAATATATCCACATGTGCTAGAGGTAGAGGTTGTAATCAAGCTACAAGCTATAAACTGCCTTTTTTTTTCCTTTTCTTTCTTTCTCTCTCTCTTTTTTTTTTTTTTTTTTGGTACCAGGAGTTGAACCCAGGGGTGCTTAAACACTGAGACACATCTTAGTCCTTATTTATTTTTATTTTGAGACAGGGTCTGGCTAAGTTGCTGAGGCTAGCTTTGAACTTGTGATTCTCCTGCCTCAGCTTTCCAAGTCATTGTCACCACACCTGGCTAAGCTGTTCCTAAATATGAGTATTTGCTGAATTCCCCAATTGGTCTTTTTGCTATAAAATTCAAACATAATAGATTTATCTTTAGCTGGAAATTCAAGTATTAAAAGTCACTGTCCTATTATTAGTCCTAATCCATACAAATTTTTATTGATTCAAAAGTTTGTGTCTTATTTGCTCTACTTTTTATTAGAGAAAATACGAATATCACAAGTCAGAGCGATAACCTTTAACCTTTAACCTTTGCATTTCCAGGAATACGTCAAAGCTGGTGGCATTCTTCAGGAGGACATTTCCGAAGCTTGTCTAATTTTGGGAGTTAAAAGACCTCCAGAGGATAAACTAATGTCCAAGAAAACTTATGCATTTTTTTCCCACACAATAAAAGCTCAAGAGGCCAATATGAACTTGTTGGATGAGGTTCTAAAGCAGGTAATTAGAGACCAATATGCATAAGTGTTAATGTAGGAAAATAATATTTTACTTTAAATTCAAAGTGAGGCTTTGGTTTTCTTCAGCATCTAGCAAATCTGTCATGTTACTGTCCTCAAGGGGAGAGGTGACATAGGACATCATGCCTGAATAGTCCTGCTGCTCTTCAGGGCTTATCTGCTGTACAGGTTTGGAGTTTGTAACAGGAGTGACCAAGCACACTTCATTCCTTTTATATTCTGAAGTAGAAAAACTGAAGAAAACTTTTTCCTCAAAACAGTTACCAATGTTTGAAACCAACTGGACAGACACTACCACATAGAATTTTAGAGCTGAAAAGAATAATCATGTGCTCTGTCAGAACTAGCAGCTTCTTAAAATACATAAAGATCATTGAAAAAATGTCTCCTGGGTGCCTACAATGTGTCTGGTACTGTTCATTGCAGTGAAAAAGCAAAATAGTAAATTATCTTCACCTTTACATACTTATGTTCTAGTGAGAGGAGACAGAGGACAAATGAAAAAGACATCTTATGTGTCACTTGGCAACATGTGTACAGAGAAACAATGCTGAAGAAGAATAGGAATGTGGGTCCTGGGGGAGGTGACACTACTGGGTTACACAGGGTGGTCACAAAGGGCCTCGTGAAGGTGGCATTCGAAAGCAGCAAAGGACTAAGACTTCTGGGATGAGTCTTCCAAGTAGTAAGAGTAATGCTAAGGCTGAGGGTTTTTTTTGAGTGGACAGAGTGGGTCATGTACTAAAATGCTTTTTCTGCCTACTCTGTGATAATTGTTGGAAGTGGGAGGAGAGCGAAATTGATTAGATGCCTGTTAGTCAATGATAGTCTAGACTAGGCTGCAAATGGTGGTAGCTTACACTTGGTAGGTGGAAGTGGAATTCTGACACATGGAGAATCCTGACACCTGGACAATCCTGTGTTTCAGAGCTGACTCACAAAATTTACTGGTGAGATGAAGGTGGAATAGGAGAAAAAGAGAGGAGTCAGGATGACTAAGGTTTTGACCTGTGCTACATGAAGGGGTTCCATAGAGAGAGGAGGTGTTACTGCAAGAAGAGCAGGCATGGATGGAGAGGTCAAGAGTTGAGGTCAGGACCTGTCAAGTTTAATGCCTTTAGACATTTAAGGGGAGAAGGTAAATGGACTAAGGACACCAGTTTGGAGCTCAGGTGGGCAGCTTCTGCTGACAGATTTGGAAGTTGTCAGAAACTATCTATAATCATGGGATTGAAAGAGTGCAATGAATGAGTGGAGATAAAGAAGTCCTCTGACATCCCTGTCCTGAGGAAGGATGTTAGAGCATTAGAAATAGACTAGCACCTGATGATGGGAGAGGATGAGAGTGCTCACAGCCAGGAAAAGTAATAGGGAAAGTGCATTTCAAACAGGAGAATAGAATTATTTCCTATTAATTTCAAATACACTAGAACTGGGTAGTAATTTGCAGTGTTTCTGAAGAACAAATTCAAAAGTAATTAATGGGAATCCTATTAGAAGATGATTATTCCATCTCAAACTAATCAACCTTTAGAAAATACTTTAGAGAATTTTTTGTTATATGACTTTTGTTCATTACAAGAAAATTAATAAAAACAGATCCAGCAGGGCTACTTTTTGGCAGTCCTTTGTAACCAATTAGTTAGAATTGGATGCATGTTAAGTGTTCTTAAATTCAGAGACATGATTAAAATTATATGTCTTTTTTTCAGTGCTAGGGGTGGAACCCAGGGCCTATGCATCCTAAATAAGTGTGCTCTGTGTTTGACCTCTGAGCTATAACCCCAGATCTTGAATCATCTGATGTTTGAGAAAATAAAATAATTTTTCAGAACATTCTATGAATATAATATATCAATAGCTTTTAAACATAAATTAATTAGGTAGAAGATCCCAAGAAAAGGACAGTAGTTTTTTAGCAAATGTGAGAAAAGAAATATAGGCAGCATGTACTACTTAGTTAATAATTAATAAATTTTTGTGGTGCTGGGAATTAAACCCATGGTAGGCACTGAACTCCATCCCCACCATGTACCCCCCAGAAAACCTTTTATTTTGAGACAAGGCACAACTTCTTAAAGGAAGCTTACCTGTAAAGGGGTAGAAAGAGAAAAAGAGAAGGAGGGGGAGGCTAAAGAAGAAAGAGAGAGAGAGAGAGAGAGAGTTGTGTATGAACTTGGGAGGGGCCACTGCTGTTACTTTTCAGGGAGAGAAAACCTGGGAGTATTTAGAATAACTGAGGAGTAGTCATTCTAATAAAGAGGGATGATGCTGGAAAGAGATAATGATAGTTTAAGAAGAGTGGTCTTGGAAGACCTGGAAGAAACTTGAGATTTCCTCACAGTAATGACTCTCTGGAGGGATTTGTTTTTCCTGGGACCAGAAGGAAGATTGAGAGGATGAGTGTGGCTGTAGATATATTTATAGATGGTGCCAGGCTTCTTAGGGTATATGTTTATCAAAATGTGAAAGGAAATCCTGTTTTGGTTATCTCATTGTCCATTATCAAGGGCCATTAGCAACCTCTAGGACCATTCTTTCATCTCTAATTGTAGAACTACAATTAGCTTCTTGATCTGACATTTTCTGAAGATTTCATGGTGTACTTGATGGAAATTTAGCAAGTCAAGACATATTTTGAAAGAAGAAAAAATGGAAAACACTTTTTATATATGTTCTTTACTTACTGCAATTGAGCTTAATAGGTCTGGTTGAAAAAATTTTTTGCCCTTTCTTCAGGAAATCCGACTTATCGATTATGAGAAAATGGTGGATCATAGAGGGATACGAATAGTAGCATTTGGTCAGTGGGCAGGCGTGGCAGGTAGGTATGCCAGGCTTTTATGCCACTTTCTAAATTGCCTGAGGAGGAACTGTGTTTTCCTTTTTCTGTGGAAAGGGAATGTGAGTGTTTATTTCCACTGATAAAATTAAAATGGGAGGGTGCTGAAGGCTGGTGAATGTTGGAGGATTAGAGGAAGAAGATAAATCATTAAAATATTTTATTATACATGTTGAAAAAGAAAGTAGGGAGACGATAACACCTATGAACAGACTGGGGCATTTTAGACCTGTTTGAAAGGGTAGAAGGAGAGATCAGTTTGGTGATGGGACATTGGAAAGTAGAAAATTAGGGGAAAAGTGAAAGGGAATAAAGGTACAGGGGCAGGAACCAACAGAGGAGCTTTCTAGAAGGGCTAAGAGCTGGAGTCTTGGAAAAACCTCTGCTTGACTTTTGTCCCAGCGAGTACTTTGAACTAGGTTTAGTTGAGAAACACTACAAAGTCATGACTCCATCATAACAGAATACTGAAAGATCTGTTGAGGAAGGTCATGACCCGGAGATTTGTTTGACCTTGTTATATGAAAATAGAAGACTCATTGTGGTTTTCTGTTTCATCTGTACAGGTTTGCTTTGTTTCTTGAGGTCAAACTCTTTTTAAATGGCATTTCTCAAAAAAATTTGGCAATCTTATTTAGTCATGTAAAATGTAAAAGGGCCTGGAGTCCTAGTATACTTTTATAGATAACATTGTCTACTATTCACTCAAATGATTCTCCCTCAAATATGCTGAAAAACTTTTGAAGACTATACTTTTAGAAAGTAATAATTTCAGAAAATTCATAATTTTTCCTATTAGTATACCCTATCTACCTGCTTCTGAAATAGTAAAAAAAAAAAAAAAAAAAAAAAAAAAAAAGCAAAAATTTGAAACTATAACATTGTTTTCATTTAAAACCAATTCAGTGGCTTGGCAGGCTGAGGTAGGACGATTGCAAATTCAAAGCCAGCCTCAGCAACTTAGTGAGGTCTAAGCAACCTAGCTAGACCCTTTCTTAAAAATGAATAAATAATTAAATAAATAGTTCTGGGGATGTAACTCAATGGTTAAGCACCCCTGGGTTCAACCTCTGTTACCCAAAAGAAAAACAATTTATTATTTCCTCTTTAACCCTTCATATCTTTCCTTACCCAGTGCACAAATAAGTTCTATTAAAGTAACAAAAAAATAAATTTCATAGTACAGAAGGAGTTATGGTGAGACCTTTGTTGATTACTTTCCCCAAACATGATGAATTAGACAGGTCCTTGAAAGATACAAATTATGGGGGCTATCTGCCTGTGCAAGGACCTGGCCTTGGCTTTGATTCCCAAAATTGCAACAGCAACAACAACAAAATTACCAAAACCTCCAAAAGAAAAAAAAATAAACTAAGAAACTTGAATATCAGTATATAAAATAAATTCTACTCATAGGTGTTTTTGAAGAGAAATGCAATATTTTATACAAGCAATTTTTTTTGTATGTGTTCCATTCATCATAGCCTGGAAATCAAATGTCCGTCAAGAGAGAATGGATTAATAACTGCAGTGTGACTATAAAATAGAAGACTTCAGCCTTAAAGAGGAACAAAATACTGTTATAGTTCTCAAAACCATTATACCAAATGAAAGCAGACACCCAACAAGCGTGTATGCTTATTTCATTGATATGAAACAGTAGAAAAACCTAGTGCATACAGGCAGAAATAGTAATAGTTGTCTGGGACCAAGACCTCCAAATAGACACATACAAAAGATGATTGGCTAGGCGAGAAACTGAAAAGAAAAATTCATGTTGGAGGTACAGACTTGGGGTCATCCACACAGTACTTGAAATTTAGGACTGGATGAGATGACTTATGGAGAAAACATAGCTAGCTAGTGAGGAGCCCAGGATGGAATCCTGAGGGTGACTAACATAAAAAGATGAGCATAGGAAGAAGAGCTCACAAAATGGCAGGTTGAAACATCTCAAGTCAGGGATGCTGAGGAGAGAGAGTGTTTCACTGAAGATGTCTGCAGTACCAAACACTTCTGGCAAGGAAGTGGAGATCAGAAAGGTGCCTACCAACTTAGCAATTTAGATAACTAACTGCTGGTGAATTTGATTTTGATATGGGAGAAATGGAAGCATGTTTACATGTTATTAAGAATGAACAAGTGGAGAGGGAATTCATCCAAATAGAGGAAGGATTAGTAGACTGGACAAAGGGGATAAGGAGGAGAAAGAAGGGACAGGAAAAGGGAAGAACAGTGGATTGAAACTGATTGAACTTTCGTATGTGTATGCATGGATGTAGCATGGTAAGTCCTGGCATTGAGTGTATCCATGGGACATGAATTTGACAACAACAAACAATAACAACAACAACAACAACAACAAAAAGTAAACTGTAAATGGATTGAAGAGGGATTGGTAGAGTGGAGGGAGGGGAGTGAGGGTTGGGGAGCACTGGGGACTGAATTGGAGTGGGTGGGGTTCCATGCTTTCGTGACTATGTCAGGGTGTATCCTGGTGTTATGTATAACTAAAAAGAATAATTTTTTTTTTTAAAGGATGAACCAGTAGAAAGGAATAGGTAGTGGTTCAAGATAAGGGAGTGGTTCAAGAGTAAATTCCCTGTGGAGAAGGGAAGGGATGGGATCATTAGTCAAGGTGGAGAGATTATCCCTAGGTGAGAAGAGGACACCCCACTTTATCAGGATCAACAGTAGAGGGATAAATGAGATTCAGCTGGGTTAGGGCATTGGCTGACAGAAAGCAGAGGAGATAGATAAGATCTACTGAGGCCCCTTCCAAATCTGAGCTACTATGTCTATGCATCCCTAGGCACTGAGCATGTGGACAAATGGGCAAAAAGAAAAATTTATCCTTTCTCTTGTTTAATGCCTGTGAGTAGAATTTATTTTGTACATTGATATTCAATGTCACTCAATTAATGGTCTTTCTGTTGGTCTGATTCTACAATAGGGATGATCAACATTTTACATGGAATGGGTTTAAGGCTTCTTGCTTTGGGACACCACACACCTTTTATGGTGAGAGATATTTCTTTTGTTTATTTTTTTTAAACATACATAACATTTTAAGAATAGGAAAATATGTCAGCTACTAGACTAACTTGATCGCATGTGCTTGCTTTCAGCATCTTGGCATGGCTCATAACTACAGGAATAGCAGCCAGGCCGTGCAAGCTGTCCGTGATGCTGGCTATGAAATATCACTGGGTTTAATGCCAAAGTCAATAGGTCCCTTAACATTTGTGTTTACAGGGACTGGTAATGTATCCAAGGTAAATTTCACCCGTCTTCCTTCTGTAAAATGATCAGAAACTCTGAAGTTGGGCATTTTGTGGATATTTCAATTAGAATGAATGGACATTCTATTTTCAGTTCTTCTAATTATCTACATATTTTTCTTATAGCAAGGAACAATAATGATCCAAACATTTCTTTGCTTTTAGTTGATTCTGAGCTATCAGAGGTTTGGAATACTCTTTCTTTCTCTCCTCTCTATCTCTCCTCCATTTTCCCTCCCTTTCTTCCCTGAAATACTAATTGTTAAGTGTGTAACACTGTTCTTAGGGAGATTTATTTTTCCTTCATCACTGAAATGTCTAAGAGTTTGGGGGTAACTCTAGGACATAACATTTTTCAAGACTACTTGACATTTTTTGCCAGTAAGCTATTAGGAAGAGTAATTCAAGACTGGAATTAATACTTCCTCTTGAGGTGGTTTTTAGAATATATTTGTAATTTCCCAAAGAAACTTAAAATAGAAAAATAGACCTTCAGTGAAAATATTTTACAAAAAGGACATCTCTGTGAATATATTATGAGGTAGCCATCAGATTTTTTCTTCTGTAGGAAATACTTTTCCCATTTGCCATAATTTCTGCAATGGATAAAAAATTAGAAATAGAAATATTGTATTGTACCTACATTTCTACACACTATTGTTTCTTTTCTGAGTAACTTTAGTAAAAAAAAGAAGTCTAAAGCCCCTTCTAATGCATGCTTTCAAAACTGTAATAAAAGTCGGTTTGCAGGCTGTGTGCAAGAAGTTCATCTGTACTTTTATGCTGCAGCTCTGGTAGCAGGGCCAGGCAAGTTCAGCTATAAAATTGTGGGGAAAACAATTGGAATTTTTGCAGGAAACTGTGTTGGCTCTTTATATTTTAGATATTTGCTCATGCCTTATTTACAGGGAGCTCAAGAAATCTTTAATGAACTGCCCTGTGAATATGTGGAGCCCCATGAATTAAAAGAAGTTTCCCAAACTGGAGGTAAGGGGAAGGGGAAGATTGTCTTTACCTTTTTACAGTATTTGCGTTATAATGTTTTATCACCATGAGTCGTTACCATGTGTCACCCAGTTTGCTAATTTCTTTTTCCTCTGCAAGACCTCAGAAAAGTGTATGGGACGGTGTTAAGTCGACATCATCATCTTGTCAGGAAAACAGATGGTGTGTATGACCCTGTAGAGTATGACAAACATCCTGAGCGGTACATAAGTCGTTTTAATACTGATGTGAGTATCACATTCAGCTTGGGAGTTGTTGCTTATGATGCACTGTAGTTAGGTTCTCTTCAGGAGAGAAATTATGAATGTGAACATTGGTTTTCACTTCTTCATATCTCTTGCTGTGAGTCCTCCATGTATCATGAGTTGGTCTTAGGAATTGCTGGCTTTTACTGGTATTCAGAGTGGCCCTTACTTAGTGGTTTTGGGATTTCTGTGGGTATGCTCTTTGGTTTGATGTCTGTTTCTACATCAGGTCTGCATGTGCCCCAAAACTTTTAACCATTTTCTATGGATTGCTGATTCTGTCTAATCCTGGATTAGTTAGTCCTTTTGGCAAAGTACAATGTCTATTAGGTTTAGACATTGGTTTATCTCTTCTGTGGCCAAAAATTGCGATCATAAACTCAGCTTGTGCATTAGCTTTCCATTGCTATTTTAAAAAACACCAAGTACAGACTAACTTTATAAAGAATAGCAGTTTATTAAGCACAGTAGTTTGGCAGACCAAACAGCTTGGCTTGGACTCTGGCAGTGGTCCCCCTCAGCTGCATCACGTTGTGGTGGGAGAGCAAGTGTCCCTCTGTCCATGCAGCTTCTTTCCTTTCCTATAAAGCCACCAGGATTTAATCTTGGGAGCTCCACTATGTTGCCTAATCTAATCTACTCAATTGCTAAAGGCTCCTACTATAAATACCATGGTTAGATTCAGTTTCCACTCTCTGAAAAGCATTAATGTAAAATGGAGGGGTTAGACTTCTGCATGAGTTCAGAGGAATGAACCATGCTTAAACCATAGCATTCCATTTCTGGCCTACCAAACTCATGTCCTCATGTTCAGCATTTCATCCCCAGTGGTTCCAAAGGCTTAACTTGCCCAGCATTAATGCAAAGTCCCAGTTGCATTTGGAACTCATGGCAAACTCCTCCAGCTAAATACTTCCAAGACAAAATGAAAGAACAGGCCCAGGGTACACATTCTATTCCAAAAGCAGGGAACAGGCAAGCAAAAAGGGATAATTGACCTGAAGTAAGACTGAAATCCAGCAGACAGACATTAAATCCTAAAGTTCCAAACTCCAGCGAGGCAGGCACACTGGGGCCTGAGTTGGGCCCCTAGGGCCTTGGGCAGCTCTACCCAGCTGGCTTTCTTGGTCCACATGGCTGTGCTCATGAACTGCACACTGATGCCTTCAGCTCTCCATGGCTTATGTGGCATGCTGCCTATAGTTCTCCTTAGCAGCTGTTGCACATTTTGGGTTGCTCTACCTTTCTGGGGTCCCTTCTCTGGCTCTACTCCCACATCCCCAATAGGCATCATACTATTGGGGGTCCCCAGAGGGACTTCAGCCCTGCATAAAACTTTTGTCTGGTTTCCCAGGCTTTCCTTTGAAATCTCAGAGGAAGCCTTCATAATCGCATAATGCTCCACTTAAAGCACTCTCGACTTTTTCTAGCCTGCTCCTCCAAACTCTTTCAACCTCTGCCAATCAGTTCCAGAGCTTCTTAAACATATCTAGGTGTAGTTATAGTAAAAATTGCCACTCTCAGTACCCATTTTTAAAATGTTAGTTAGCTTTGCATTACTACTACAAAATACTGGAATCAACTTATTTTAAAAGAGGAAATATTTATTTAGCTCACAGTTTTAGTGGTTTAAGCGCAAGATGGGGCAACCCCATTGCTTTGGCTTCAGGTGAGGACCAATGACAGTTGACAATGGTGGAAACACATGACAGAGTGAGCACCGCCATCTTGACTTGGAGTAGAGAGAGAGAGAAGGCAGAAGACACCAAAGTCTTTTTTTCTTTTCTTTTCAATTTGTTTTTTAATTTTACAGATTGCATTTGGATTCATTGTACACAAATGGGGTACAACTTTTCTTTTCTATGGTTGTGCACGATGTAGAGTCATACCATTCATGTAATCACACGTGTACACAGGGTAATGATGTCTGTCTCATTCCACCATCTTTCATACCCTTGCCCCCTCCTCCCTCTCATTTCCCTCTACGTAATCTAAAGTTCCTAAATTCTTCTCCCCTCTTCACCCACCCCCATCCCCACTATGTATCATCATCCACTTATCAGAGAAAACATTTGGCCTTTGGTTTTTTGAGCTTGACTTATTTCACTTAGCATGATATTCTCCCAAAGTCTTTTTTACTTGGGGTACTGGGGATTGAACTCAGGGGCGCTTTACCACTGAGCTACATCCCCAGCTCTATTTTGTATTTTATTTAGAGACAGGGTCTCACTGAGTTGCTTAGAGCCTTGCTTTTGCTGAAGTTGACTTTGAATGAGATCCTCCTGCCTCAGCTTTCTGAGCCGCTGGGATTACAGGGCATGCACCTCACTGTGCCCAGCTGAAATATCCCCATTAGGGGCACACTCCAAGGGACCTACAGACCTCCAAATAGGCTCTATCTCTAAAATATTCTATCCCCTCCAACTAGTGCCATGGGTGGGGAATAAAGCTTTTAACACATGGGTCTCCTGGGGCATTCTACATCCAAACCACAGGAGCCAGCCATCTTAAAATGCACGATTGCTTACAAAGGGCCAGAGGGAGATAGTGGGGCTACATCATCATTATACAAGAGAGCTACTTACATATCAAATCCTTCTGATGGGGACCCACTGTGTTTCTAAGAAACACATTTTATTTATTTATCTATTTATTTTTGGCACTGGGGATTGAACCCAGAAGTGCTTAACCACTAAGCCACATCCCAAACCCTTTTTTATTTTTTATTTTGAGACAGAACCTCTCTAGGTTGCTGAGATAGGCCTTGGACTTACAATCTTCCTGCCTCAGCCTTCCAAGTTGCTGGGATTAAAGGCATGCACCACCACACTCAGCTTAAGAAACCCAATTTTACTTTTTATTTTGTAGCTTTTAGTCGTTAGTCACAAAGTCATCCTCTTCAAAATAAACTAACAAACTAAAAATTAAGCACACTAAAAGTGTACATGTGTATTGTGAAAACAAATGCTCTACATAATGTTTGATTCTGGCATGAAATTTAGCTACTATAGCATGGACTGCATGTTACAGAGGACTCTTACCTTCAGTTTGAGATGCTTGAGTTTCATGCAAAATGTTTGAGACTAATTTTAAACTGAAAAATTTGGAATCTAGTAAATTTCTACCCACTCATATCCCCTGTTATGGAGGTATGGTGACTGGATGTATCCTGAGACTTGTAATGACCTAGTTACCATGTATGCGGTACATTTCTCCATGGAGTTACAGATGTTATCTGATTTGATCTTCACAGCATTCTTTTGAGGAATGGGGTGTATATTATCCCCATCTAACAGGTAAGGAAAACAGAGGCCAGCAAAGTTGAGGTGGTATGATTTAGAACATCCCCACTGGTATTTGTTCTAGGTTACTTGATTTTCTGTTCTTTTCTTTGCTATGCAATGAACAAAACTATTAGTGTATTTATTATGTTCATATTTTCCTGTATAACAGGGGTAATTCTATTTTGAAATCTGGGAGGGTATTATTATCTTTGCTTCAAAAGGTTGTCATTGGCCTGGATAATAAAAACATTCATTAGAAGTAATCATTTCTCCGGGATTTTATTGATAGATAGCTCATCGTATTGAAATAGGCTATTTCCTGTTTTGTCGAACGGGGAATTTCCTTTACAGATTGCACCCTATACAACTTGTTTAATTAATGGAATCTACTGGGAACAAAACACTCCTCGCCTACTAACCCGCCACGATGCTCAAAGTCTCTTGGCTCCAGTCAAGTCCTCAGTTGCTGCTGTTGAAGGGTGCCCTGCATTACCTCACAGGTAAGGATTTTACTTCAACACTAATGGCAATTTTTGGTAGCAGTCAAAATTATAATGTTCCTACATATCAGAGAACTTGGTCGTTTATGACTGACTTGCCCTCTTAGCGTCATTTGGCACAGTTAACCCTCCCTCCTTAAAACTCTCTTCTGACTCCTGCCATTTCATAAGGATCTTGAGGGGAACCTTCTTGGAAGTCTTCCCTTGCTTCCCCATTCCCATCTCTTTCTCATGTTTTTCTTTTCTTTTTCCCTCCTAAATTCATGATCATTTATTTTCCTGTGTTTTCTTTTTCCTATGAGAACTTAATTCTCTTAAAGATAGGTATCGTTTCTTTTGGCCACAAGCACTGGGCACATTGCCTGATATAGAATAGGCATTCAAATAATTATTAAACGTTGAAGGAATGAATGAATCAACCAATCAATGTTTGTGGAACAACTTGTCTGCCTAACACTGTTAAACTAAAGAATAGAGAAGAGTAAAACGATGGATTTGCTGCTGTCAGGCATGCAGCTGCCATTAGGCCCATGATCAGAGTATGTTAAGAGCGACGATATCACCGGTTTTTAAAGAAAGTGGGAGCACTAGTAAGTGAACACCAGGGTTCTCCTCTTGGTGAGTGCAAAGCCCACAAACACAACCAGAAGATAAAAAAAGTGAAGAAAAGTTTCTTACTGCAGTTAGTAAGGAAAACACTGGGGTTAATTCCCTGAGCAAAGACAGCAAGGGTCATTTTGGGAAACTCATGTATATTCATATAGGAAAGACTTGGCATCATCATTGTATGTGAGACATGCTCAGTTTGAGGTCATCTTCCTACATTGCATGTGCAATAGATGGGATGGGAATGCCTCTGGACAGAGAAGTTAATAATATAATGAACAAAGTTAAGGTCACCTAAAAATCATGGGTCAGAATGACTTGCCAGTTTTGGCTAGTTCCTTAGAAGTTTCTCTGCAGGACCTTATCTGAAACAAAGAAAGAGATAAAAAACAACTTTGAAGTCCTGTTAACAGTCATTTAAAAGGGCAGCAGACCTCCAGGCCTATAAACATAGAAGAGTGTCCCTGGCATTACCTTTCTTGTGGCTAACACACTGGACTGTAAAGCAAGGTCTTACAGGGGAGAAATGAGGAAAAGGAGAATTTGAAGTGATAGGATGGGTAAATATGGAACCACTAAAGTATAATAAAGTATAATTATTTTTTACAGGTAATATTGGGAATATCTATCACCATTTTACTTTATTTTATTTTTTTTATTTTTACAGGCTGCATTTTGATTCATTGTACACAAAGTGAGTGGGACAGTCTATCCCTAGTATACATTTATGTAGGCATGTGGTAATTGGAGATTGTATAGGAAAATTATGACCAACCTCTAAAGGCTTTCAAATGCTGGACTAAAACTTCTGTTCATTATCTTAGAGATTTCCATGTAATTACATGTACAATTATATAGTACAGTCATTTGTATCTAGGGGGGGTTGTTTGTAGAATTCTGTGAATACCTCTATCTGCAGACACTCAAATTCCTTATATAAAATAGTGTGCACTTAGACATAACTTATACACATCTCCTATACACTTGTTATCTCTAGATCACTTATGCTCCCTAATACAATGAAAATGCTGTGTAAATAGCATATTATTGTTTGCTGAATTGTTTGGGGAATAATGACAAGGAAAGATATTTGTATATTTTGAGCAGAGGTGTAATTTCTTTTCCAAATATCTTTGAGTCTTGGTTGAATACATGGATGTGGAACCCATGATGTAGAGGGCCCACTGTACTAAGCAAATGAAAGTAGTGTATTTGAACCTGTATAAGTTATTTAGAGATAGTTAACTGGGTTAACTTTAAACAGTCTGCTGTCAATGATTTCTCTAGGGAAGGTATTTTTCACTTTTATTTAGTTTCTCATTCCCTCCTTTTCCCTTCCCTCCCTCCATTCCTCCTTTTTTTCTTTTTTCTTGTAAAAACTCAACTGTATACTGGGATGATTCTCTGTATCCCAGAACCTCACAGTGTCTTAAAGACTGAACTATAGGAAAAAGGGACCATGTGCCTGGAAAATATTTGGCATCCGCATTGAACATTGTCCCAGCTTCTTTCATTTCTACTCATTGTTAGTCTTGTTGGAAGCTTCAGAATTCCATCCTCTTGTCTAAGTACTGATATTGATTTCAGACTTGTGGCAATATGTGACATTTCAGCGGACACAGGAGGATCTATAGATTTTATGACCGAGTGTACTACAATAGAGCATCCTTTTTGCATGTATGATGCTGACCAGCATATTATTCATGACAGGTAAGTTTGTTAAAGCTGTTAGATGGTGAGAGATGAATAATAATACATCACTTCCTTACCTTGATATATGAATCCCAAAGTACTCCGTTTTACTTTTTTTATGAAGGCATACATATTTGGAGAGAGACCCTCAAGCATATTAAAATTTTTGATGGAAAAACTACATGCAAATTTGAACACTTCAATACATATATACTATTTAAGGGGGAGATGGATTACTAAAGAACGAAAAAATTTTGTTTATATTCTTAGATAATTTTGTACAGAATTACAAATACTAATGAAGCAAATATAGTGGAGGAGAAAAAGTTAGAGCTTACAAATAATGTTTTTGTACATCTGAATAGAGCATATTGCTTTTCCTAGTGTTGAAGGTTCTGGGATTCTGATGTGTTCAATTGACAATTTGCCAGCACAACTTCCAATTGAAGCTACAGAATACTTTGGAGACATGCTTTACCCTTATGTTGAAGAAATGGTAAGCACACTGGTAGGCTAGCAACATTGCTGGCTTTAAATAAAATTGTGGAGCAATCTTATGAATGTTCTGGTCTTCTGTCTCTAAGAAATCTGTTGCAAAATGAAATGCCAGCCTGTCCCCAAAGTACTTACTGATGCATTTTTATTTTACATATTCTATGTACTTGGTTCACAGAATATGTAAAGGAACAGAAGCATATCACTGCTTTCAAGCTTATTTACTTTAGTCTCTTATTACAGTTTGTTAAGGTTGTTCATGATATGAGATAAACCTTGATTTGTTATTATTATTTTTTTCAGTATTGAGGATTAAACCCAGAGGCACTCTACCACTGAAAAACATCTCCAGTCCTTTTTATTTTTTTATTTTGAGACAAGATCTTGCTAAGTTGCCCAGACCAGTCTTGAACTTGTGATCCTCCTGCTTCATCTTTGAGAGTAACTGGAATTACTACCATGTACCAGCAAGCCTTGCTTTATTTTCAAATTCTTGCTGTCCAGGTCAATTCATATTGAGGTATTCTTACTATGCTATGACTAAGAGATGTGAAAAGTAAGATATACAGAAAATCATATTGGTGTTAGCCAGTATTGCTTAGTAAAGCGACAGCTTTTGTGGCGATCTTACACTTTCTTCTGTGATCAGTGATGGACTTCTGAAATACTGTGTTTTCTAAATTCCATTTTCTTTCCCAAAGAAAGTCTCACTTTGGCATTTATCTTGTGCTTGTACCGTTGCACTTCACTTTTCTTGCTAATTGCTGTCTGCCTGTGGCAACGATTCCAGAGTTGGGAATGGTGACTCTTGCTTTTCTCACACCCTCACTCAGGTGTTCTCGGGCCAAGATGGGGCAATAGTCAGTGGAGCCAGAACAAGTCAAATTTCCAGTCTACCATCACCATCTTTGAATAACCCATGAGCTAAGAAGAAATCACAGAAAAATTTAGAAAACATTTTTAGTTCAAAAATATTAAACAGCATATCGAACTTCGTGGGGCACAGATAAAGTGGTACTATTTTCTTTTAAATAGTATTCCACTTTGACCCTTTGTTTTCTCTCTTGAAAAATGCCAGCAAGAAGATACAGCAGCCTTTGGAAAATTCAGACAGCCAGTGTTATCATGGTTGGGTGCAACATTGCATCTTCTCTGTGCCAGGCAGTGTTCAAAAAACTGGTTCCATTTTGACTCTGAATGCTCATAAGAACCCAGTCAGGAAAGTGCCATTGCTAAGCCCATTTACCAATTAAGAAACAGAAGCTTAGAGAAGTTGAGACTGTGAAGAGTTCTTGATGGGTGCTGGACCTGCGATGTGTCTTGGCGTTGGTGTTGAGGGATTAAAGTAGCAGGAGAGTACATATGCCAGGTTCTCTGGGAACTATCTACTTGCTTTTTGGCCTTGAACAGAGAACTCACTACCTTTCTGCGCCTCAGACATTTCCCTTAACAAAAGGAAGTCTGGTAATATATCACCTTAATGTCTCTGCAGTCCTAATATTCTGAAATTGTAAATGTTTAAGTGACTGTAGAGTATATGTACAGAAAAAATTAGTAAATTTTCCCAGATGCTTGCCTTTTTTGATGCTTTCCATTCATTTCCTTTTAGTTGATTTCCTTGCAAACTGAACTTCTTAATTTAGCATTTTTTAAAGTACTGACTTGCTGGTAACAGATTCTCTTGGTTACCCTTTTATTAATAGAGAATGTTTCGTATTCTCTATTATGCTAATAAGCCCACCCTGTGATTTAAAAAAAAAATCAAATATTGTATTTTCAGTTCTAGAATTGCCATATTTTGGAAGTTTTCAATTTCCTTGTTAAGAAGTTCTATCTTTTCATTTGTCTTGAGTGTATTTTTGTTTATTCTATAGAGCATAGTTATAAAAGCTACTTTATAATCTTTATTTTTGTCCTTCTTATCTGCAGGAGGAATATTCTAAGACCCTCAGTGGATACCTGAAACCCTGGATAGCACTGTTATGTTCTATGCTTTCAGTTATAGATATGTACCCATGTTAAGGGGGTTTTTGTTGTTGTTGTTTTGAGATTGGCACTTGCTATTTTTCCAGTCTAGTCTTGAACTCTGATCCTTCTGCCTTAGCCTTCTGAGCTACTGGGATTGTAGGTGTACACCACCACATTTGACTCTGACATAGTTTAATTTTTAAATCAAGCATAATAAGATATTAATAATAACAACCAGTAATGTAATAAAATAATTATAAAAATATACTATAATAGTTATATCAGTGTGTTCTCTCTTGAAATTTCTTATTGCACTCTATGTGGCCGTTTTCATGCCCATGAGATGAGATGAAGTGAGGCAAATTGCCTGGGTACTGTCATAGCAACAGACTACTACATAAGGATTACTTCAACATGAGCACGGCAGTACCACCTCAAATGATCCCATAACCAAGTCAGAGTGACCTTCAAGTGGGTAGCATACACGGTGTGGATAGAGAAGAACATGGGATGATTTCCTTCCCTGGTGGAATGAGGAAGGACAGTGTGAAATTACCTCATGTTTCTCAGAATGGTGTTCAATTTAAAACGTATGAATTGTTTATTTCAGGGATTTTCTAATATTTTCAAACTGTGATTGACTAAGGGTAGCTAAAACCATGGAAAGTAAAACCATGGATAAGGGGGCTCCATTGTATCTTACCTTACAACCTTCAGCGTGAACTTGGGATTGAACCTTGCGGATTGTGTCTTCCTTTGAGAATGGGTCATGTTTTTCTACTTGTCATAAATTGAGTGATTTGGGGCTGTGTCCTGAATGAGATAAATATTTTGCTGTGAAGAGTCTGGATTGTTATAATTCTCTGAAAAGTGTTGATTATTAATTTTTTAAAGCAATTATTTTGGTTAGAGGCTAACAATTCTATCTCCCCTGTGGAAGGGAGCAGTTCAAATAAAACTTCAGCTCTTTTATCTTTCGCTGGCAGGTCTGTAGTCTGGCCTTTGCTTCCTCAATTTAAGGTCCTTAGAGACTCAGAGAAATTTACATGGAAGCTGGGACAGTCCTTTTACTGATTCTACCTTTTTTGGTATTTATCCTTTTACACTGGAGGCTGTGGTTGCTGTGGGCCCCGTCATTGTGACTTTAAGTCAGAAAGTTGGCGCACTTTCAACATGTTTTCACCCATCACTCTGTGTGGCTTGTCCTCAAAGCAGTGCCCATATAATGGCCAACTCCATTATTGCTCTGGTGCTTTCTCCATGTTTTGATACTTCTCCACAAACTGCTGGCTACTCTTCATTCTCTGAAGCCCCCAGTGTAGTTTTTTTGTTGCTTGTGTTTTGTCCAAAGCTCATTTTTGTTATCTATAAGAATGGTGGTCTACAAGAGCTTAGTCTATACCTAAAACAAAACTCTCTGGTCCTGAACAAGTATATTGAATCAACTTGGCTCTAGCAGAGTTTTAGTGTAGCGGGAAGAGTTACTAGAGAATCTTGGCCATAAGTCATATTTTTGAAGACTAAAATTATGGAATTCAGCATAATTCTTACCTTATTAGATTAGGTTATGGAAAATATTAAGT
Source organism: Sciurus vulgaris (assembly GCF_902686455.1). Lineage (NCBI taxonomy): Eukaryota > Metazoa > Chordata > Mammalia > Rodentia > Sciuridae > Sciurus > Sciurus vulgaris. The sequence continues at coordinate 31,464,255 of NC_136468.1, forward strand.
ATCAATGTGTCTTGTAGATGAATTTGGCTAATAATTTCTTGACCTATCTTTTCATTTCACTGTTATAACATCATCTTCCACTCAAAGAAGTTGTTACAAGCATTTTTAAATTCACAAATTATATCTCAAAGTTCTAAATGTAAGTTTATTTCTATTGTACTTTAGAGCACACATTTTTATTCTTGTTTGTCCTTAATAAAAATTGTCATTCACTCAGTACAGTTCATCTTGAATGGATGTTAGGAGAAAAACAAATCAGTTCCATGAATTTGCACTAAAATGTGACTGAGAATTAGTCCATGTAACTCATTATGAGAATGAGTGTATTAATAAACACAATTTTTATTATAGACAAAATATAAATACAAATTTTTAATATTATGTGAAATAGATCCATATAAAATTCAGAAGTATCACTGATAAGTGATACATAAGAGTACAACATGATAACATCACAAAGAAACCCCTGGGAACACTACATAAGTCAAAAGTAGAACATTATTAGCATCCCAGAAACCCCTGTTCTTCCCCTAGCACTATACCCTCTCTTCTTCCTAAGCGTACCCACTATCTTAACTTCTAAAGGTGGACAAGTTTTCTGTCTTTTGAAAGTCATATAGATGTTCAATGTACCAATTCATTAATCTTCTCTTTGGCTGTGTCACTTGCTGACTGAATTATTAACTTTAATTTTTAAAATTTCATAATCTAATGGAAATTTCTATTTGATCATTTAAAAAGTTATCCATTCTCTAAATTATCTATCTTGTCTTTTTGTTTCTTGAAAATGCTAATCACAGTTCAAATTTATTTTTGATAATTCCAATTAACTTTTTGGGTCTGTTTATATTGTATTCTTTTCCTTGGTTTTCAAAGTCAGTTCTTATCATTTAATATTCCTCTTTATTTTTGGATTGCATGATAGATACTGCATATGTAAACTGGTGAAGATGATTTGAGGTTCTGGATGTGGTGTGATTTTCCTTCAGAAATTTTCTTTGTTTCTCCTAATCTATTTTAGGAAAAAGTACCTCAATTTATTTAGGGATAAAAGTAGTTCAAGGCTGTACTCCTGTCCTTTGAGAACAAATGATTTTCAATTTATGGCTTATTTTAGAATATAGTCTTTTAGTATTCTAAATGAAAATTTTGTGTTTATTAGAATTCCTCTTTGGCAGGTCTCAAATTCCAGTTTTCATTACTCTATTATTAAAAGTCATCCAAAATCTTTTCCCAGCTTTTCAGTCTTTCTGCAGTCTTCTGCTCAATCTCTTAGCATTTCAGACACTGCTTTTCAATTGGCAAACGCCTAAAGGAGACAAAAGATGTCGAATGTTGGACTAACTCCTTTGGGTTTTGTTTTCCAAGTTAAGGTGCATCAAGTCATCAAAACTTTTTGAGCCTAAAATTTGAGGCTTTTAATGTTTTACCTGGTTTTCCTCACAATTGCTGGATAGAAAATATACATTTAAGAAGATATTTGTACCTGTGTGAATCCAGTGGTTGGTTGATAGAATTTTAGGCAGTATGACAATGTTAAAAATGTCACTGGGTTGGGAGATTTTGTATTACACGGAGGCAGGTGATATTGCTTGGGTATCTAAACCAGCTTCACAAAACTGTTTATACTTATCTATACATACCTATAGTTCTCCAGATAGTAGCAGAGAGATCATCTTAGAGCCATCTATCTCAGATTATCTTTAAGAAGTGGCGTTCTGTGAGTAACAGTGAATGTCTCTATTTCATAGTCTTGATATGTGTGTATTTGCTTATCAATAAAAAATTTAGTATATTATCTATGTAGTCTTCTGATAACTACATTGGAACTAGATTTAGAATATATTCACTTTCCTCTTTCTCCCTAGGTTCGTTTGTTCTTTCTTTCTCTCACTCTCTTTCTTTCCCTCCCTCCCTTCCTCCATTCCTTCCTTCCTTCCTTCTTTCTTCTTCTCTCTCTTTCTTTTTTTCTTATGAAATAAGGTTCACCCAAGCTCTGTTATATTGCAGGGTATGGGCTATCACTTTGCAAAGCAATATGGAGATTTTGTTTCAGTTGCATTTGATAGATTTTTATTGGGTATTCATGGAACAAGGCCTGTCTAGAGATAGAGAATCAAATATGGCTTCTGACCTATAGAAGCCTGGGGCCCAGGAAGAGGATGAGGCAAAAGTACAAGCCTGGCATAAGCTGGGATGTGATAGCCATCATAAAGACGCTAGTGAAGTTGTGGACGGAGAGGCAGCTTCGTGTTGAATCAACTCAGGAAAGGTCTTATGAAAGAGATAACACTTGACTTGGCTTGAGGGGGAGATATTTTATGTGAAGAAGATACAACAAAGGTGGGAATTTGCATAAGGGAGAGGTTCTGTGAGTGGAGTTGTCAAATCTGAGTAAAGATGAATGTGTTACTTTTATATTGTAAAGAGTCTTGTTTATTTTTAATTTTTTGGTACAAAAATCTTAAACACTAAGACAAATAGCTTACTATTAATTTAGGAAACAGTGATGGGTTATCAAAAATCCTATATGTAAAAGTGACACGACATACCCTATGATTTAGGACCCTTGTGCTTGAGTTTTGTTATTGTCAAATTTTAGAAAGGGAGACAGTTAAATGCAGTAATTGAGCAGACTTTTGTTGTCTTCTGTGTTTGCCTTTCTTATCAACTAGTTTGTTCTCTTGGGTGAAAATTCTATTTAACTTTAAATGACTTATTATTTCGTGCATCTAATCATTTATTTGTTGAATATTTGCCATTGTATCATGTGGCAGGCATATGGTAAGATGCTGTGTGCATACCTTGAATATGTACCTGGGGGCAGATTTTGATAAAGGATTCAGAGAGGAGATGATTCTTCAGTTGTATCTTGGAGGAAGAAGAGAGGGAGTTAGTTACAGGTAGGCATTGACATGCTGCTTAACAGAACTGGAGTGTTGGGTGTGAGACCCAGAAGAGCTGAGGCTGTAGAGAACCTTCTATCTCATATAGGGAACTAGAGAATTTATATTAAAGGAAGCAGATAGCCAGCTACCGAATTATTTTAAACAGGTTTAGGAGAATCAAAGTGGTATTTTAGACTGGGGAGAGACAGAAGAAGATGAGGTAAGAGGCAGTTCTCATGGTAACACATGGTAACAATGAGACCCAGATAAGGCTGTGGAATTAGAGACAAAGGGCAGACAGAGCGAAGTACACACACTGAGTCATTGACCACATGCCAGATGACATTAGAACCACATATTATTATTTATTAGCATCTTCTGGCCTATGGTCAGTATTCCCTAAGAAGGGAGTATTGCAGAGGTGGTTGAGAAGGAATCAGTGGGAGGATCCCAGGTTTGTTGGCTCCGTGAGCTTCTCACAGAACACCCTGTTTACAGATACACATCTTTTGTCTTTTAGAAAAGTTTCTGTATTCCAGTAGACAGCCTGTATGTCTTATGATGCAGATACGTGAAAGTAATTTTTTACTTGTCTTAGCTCAGTAAATAAATGCTCTGCTGCTTCTCAGTACATTTTTCTCCCTTGTAGTTGGGTAAGACCTCTAGAGATTGCCTTCCCTGCCCATCAGAGATAATAACACAGACTTGTATGCCCTCTATTGCTTGGCAGTGTACACAAGATTGGATATCTAGGAAGAAAGAAGGAGCACTAGAAGGACGCTGGGATGCTAATATGAGAGATGTGACTTTTGTCATTGTCTGACTCAATCTTGGGAGACTGTGGGAGGAGAATATGGGCGACTTTTGAGTTCTACTTCCTCAAGTCTTTTTCCCCACCACTTTTGAGATGCTGATGTGCCTACACAGAGAGAGCTAATACTGCAGGGTGGGTGGGCTTGCTGACTGCAAAACCCCGTTCTCTACTTCCAAGGGATCGGCTTAAACCTTTGGAATGTGGTAGAGGCTCACAGAGGGAGGATCTCTGTACCATAGGTCTAAAGCTTGTGATTATTTATAACCTGCTCAATATGAGGCATCTAAGGGGTTGGGAAAGAAGCTTTTTCGTAGCAAGCAATGATTGCAGTCAAATTTCAGTTTTAAAATTTGAATTTGGATGGAAATATCTCATTTTTGGGAGCAGAATTGATTTTCTTATAGAAAATTTCTACTACCAATTATTTATAGTGATCTTCAGAAAACTGTCATAAATTCTTTTAGTTTATTGGCTACTATTTTAGTATGGATACAAACACCAAGAAGTCACCTTCTCAATGTCATTTGTCACTTATGAATCTCTTTTTCTTTCAGTTATTATCGGATGCATCACAGCCTCTTGAAAGTCAGAATTTTTCTCCTGTGGTGCGAGACGTAAGTTCTATCCATGAATGTATTTTCCGAATACCATCCCTACTCCCCTCTGTCCTTTGTTCATTCTCTCTCCCTGTCTGTCCCTTTGCCTCTTCTCTATTGGTCACCAGCCCATATTTGTAGGACTGAGTTGCTGCACACTAAAGAAATTTCTTGTGTCATATACATTTAGGCAGTGATCACATCCAATGGTATATTGACTGATAAATACAAATATATCCAGAAACTTCGAGAGAGTAGGTAAGTACTATTCAAATTCTACTGTTTTATACAAGTATTCTTATCTTGGATTTGATAGTATTTTAAAAAATTTCGATGCAAGTTTTTAATTTGAGGCTTAAATAGCATACTAATTTTGATTCTGTTGTCTCTGTAAATGTAGAACATCCAAATGAAGTGACAGACTGAAACCATTGTGAGTTTCTTTTCCTTGAGGAGCAAGATAGTGTTGTTTTGGCCGTGTAATATCCTATGTGGACTTGTACTTAATGAAGCAAAAGTCCAGAAGGGATATCATTTGAGTAGCTCCTTGTTCTTCTGGTAGCATTTCACGTATTTTGATTCCTCAGTTATTTTCTGAAAGGAAAGTGAGAATGTTAACTCCATTGTGGTGCTTTTTCAGTTTGGATTTTAGCTGAAAGTTTCTTTTGTCTAGTGTGATGTTCTGGAAACTGGGCTCTTGGGAAATAGTGAAGAAAGCAAATGGTGACAGGTAGTTTTCCCTAGGGATTCCCATTAGGAGGAAGGTGCCACACAATGTTTTGGCAAATCTACCCAAGAAAACGGTTCTCTTAGGTACACATCCGAAGCTCCCGTTTCCTTAATTAATTTTTCTTCTCAGTGTCTGAAAACATTGACACTTCTTCAGAATATTCTGATTTGCTCCAGCTGATTACACTTAGTTTGTGTTTATTTCTGCTCCACTGGTCTCTTCACATTTAAAAACAAAATCCATGACTGAATTCTCAGGAGAAATGAGTGATAAAATTAAAATATGTCTTTTCAGTGTTCCTTCCTACAAGAAGTGAATAAAAAGATCTGCCCAGATCAAGTATTTCAAAGTTATGTCTTTCCCGCATGTGTCCGTTTGCTTTATGTAATGTGGTAATGAAGCATTCTGACAAAAGAGACCAAGAGTAATTATTTTTAAAAAGAAGCTAGCTCTATAATGCCATAGGAGAATTTCCTTTAAGGGCAACTTCACATGTTTGTATTCTGTAGCTTCCTCCATCCTTCTATTCTCATTATCTGATGATCTCCTTTACTACCTACACCAAGGACACAGCTAATATGACCAATGACAATAATATCTTACTCTCATGTACCACATTTCATGTGGGAGCAGGTCTCCTTGGCTCCAGCTATTGGGGCTTCCTGCCACCTTCCCCAGTGGACTCTTGTGCCAAGAGACTGATAAAGAAAATTGTGTTTTGAAAGGAAAATTTACCTTCTTTTGAATCCTGTCTGATTCTTGTGTTCCTTTCCTCCCTCCGCCCAGTGATTATTCACCTGGAACCAGGGATCTGGGGATATTGATGAAGTGAACAGGGTTAGAATCTAGAAGTGTGTGCTTTAAAATATATTTTGAATATTTTCTATTTGCACATAAAAAGTTTGAATTACACAAAGTATAGAAAATATTGTAGAAAGAATATACAATAGCCAAATAACAGTGGTTCTTTGGGAGGTGAAATGGAATGGGAATAGTAGTAGTTAGGGAGATCTCTTCTAATTAGTGATATGTATATCTTATGAGTGAAGAGAGGCAGGAATGTATTATCTTTATATTTATTCATTTGTTAATAATGAAAAGGTTCATGGACTATAGTTTGAGAGACATCCTGGCCTACAGATTCCAACAGCTTCTGGCACCAGGCCGCTTCCATGGTTTAATGTTGATATTTGGGAATTTGATTCAGAAGAAACTTGAAGAGTGCCTTCCATATTTGAAGCATTAATGGGTTTATAAAGATGTCTTTGTCATTTTTGTAGGAAAGAGAGGCCTTTTTTTTTTTTTTTTTTGTTTACAAAATAAGGTTCAAATTCTGACAGAACAAACTGTTCAGAAATGAAACTCCCTCCTGGAATTAGGCTTAAGTTTCTGTAGTAAAACCATTGCATTTGTAATTTTAGAGCTATGGCTTCGACTATTTTCTAAAGATACGACAAAATAGCTTCTAATGTGGATAATACTGATCTCAGATTATTGTCTCTTTGCATTGTTGTGAGGACTAAAATCAAGTATTCAAAGGAAGACCCTTAGCATGACTGATCATACTCCCTGGAAGGAGAAACAGTGAAGTCAACCTAGAGTTATGAGTAAGCCAAGAAGTGGTCCGGTGTCTGCACTGGAGGGCTATAGACACAGGACATCTCAGAGATGTCAGGCTTTTCTCTTCACTGCACAAAATCTAAAATGGAAATGAGAAACCTTGGTATAGGGAATTTCTGTTGAGGGTCTTATTTAAGTAATGTGGGAAGAAATTATTGCTTCATTGTGTTGGTTTTGCTTTGTTTTGGGGACAGCAAGAGTCTGCTATTTAAAAAGCCTAAGATTTTAAATGAACCCCCCTCACCTCTTTTTTTTTTTCCCTCCCACAGAGAACGGGTTCAGTCACTTTCAATGAGTACCAAGAAAAAGGTCTTGGTTCTTGGATCTGGCTATGTATCTGGACCTGTGTTAGAATACCTGTCAAGAGACAGAAACATAGAAATAACAGTCGGTAAATAAACCCTCGTTTTTTGGGAAGAAGAAAAGCTAGTGTGAATTTTAGATGATAATTTTGTTTTTAGAATTCAAAAAATTATTTTTTGGAGATAATGCAATGTATGCAATGTATGTTCCAATATCCAGTGGCAGGAAATCTAAAAATTGGACTTTTTATTCTCAAAATAGGCTCTGACATGACGAATCAAATAAAACAGTTAAGTAAGAAATATAATATCAATCCTGTTAGCATGAACATTTGTAAACAAGAAGAAAAGTTGGACCTCTTGGTGGCAACACAGGATCTTGTCATCAGGTACTGGCGAGAAAAGAGGTTTATATATATATATATATATATATATATATATATTTTTTTTTTTTTTTTTTTTGGTTGTTTTTCTCTTCCCTTATTTTCTCTTTGTTTTTCTCCTCCTCCCCACTCCCTTTCTCTCCTCTCTTCTCTTTTCAATTGAAGTATGCATCCAAAAGGATGCACAAAAAATATAGAGCTCAGTGAATTTTTAGAATGAACACATCCACATGAAGAAACAATGAGAGTAGTATCCCAGGAACCCTCTGTGCCACTTTCCATTCATCAACCCTGTCCCCTACTGTAAATGCTCTTCTGGCTTCTAACATACGATTAGATTTTGTCTGTTTTCAACCTTGATGTAATTGGAATCATTCAGTAATCCTTCTTTCATTCAACATTGTGATTTGAAAATTGTTTGTTGTCTGTAATTGCTTATTTATTCTCATTACTGTGTAGTACTCTATCATATGAATATACAACTGTTATTTATTTGACTGTTGGTAGATATTTAGGTTATTTCTGGATTTTGTATTTATGAATCATACTGCTGTCCACATTTTAGTGTTTGGTTTTTGGTGACGATATAGACCACTTTCTGATAATTCTAAACCTAGAAGTAGAATTCCTACATCATGAGGTATTCAGATTTCATATGTTTGTGTCTGTTTTGTCCTTTGAGCTTGGAAAGCTTAAATGAAATTGAAGGTTCTCCTATAACCATTTTAAATCTTACCATGGGAACATATTGTCCATTATAGTGATTATTGCTATTTAATAAAGCAGATCTAACTTTATAGATCTAACATCTATTTATAGAGATACATGAGATTAATGTTAGCTTCGAATGTCAAAGTGATGAGAACAGTGATTCCTTCTTAGAATACAATTTTTCCAAGACAGGAGGAAGAAAGTTACCTGCTCACTGATAGTGATTGCCTAATAACATCCATAGTTAGATCAGATTCAAATTGTTATCTTTGGAGGAAGTTTTGTAATGTCCACTTAAAAAAGTAGGCTTGGAAAACAGATTCAATGAAAGGTAATTCTAATTACAGGTGGGAAGGTATGTATAATCTCTTGATATTTTTAAATGTATGCTCAGCTATGGCACTTAAAAGGTTAATTATTTTAGACATATTTTATATAAATTAATTTTTATGAAGCAAAAATTAACTAAAGATAAATAGATCTTGTCTGGAAGTGATATGACTGTTATAAGAAATTTTGATTCAAAATTGAATAGTCTAACCTGAATAGAACAAAAAGAATTTATTTTATCACACGTGGTTACTTAAATATGTTTTTTTTTTTGACAAAACATAAAGAAAATAACATTATAAAACACACTTGGAAGGAAATCTGAAGAAAGATGTGACAAGATAATCTACAAAGGCAATCTATTAACATGAAAAATTCAAAATTAAGCAAACTAGTAGCCTTAAATAGCAGTTAGCTTAGCAAAATCTGTTTTATGATTAATTTTTTGTACTTGGTGGATTTTTTTTATGCTGAATAGTGGTGACATCATTGAACATTATTATCTTATATTATTCCTTAAACAACATTTTTATTTTTTAAGTTGGAAAAGATATTTTAATATAAATACAGTGATGGGGCTACAGAAATAAAATGGGCAAAAAATGTTTTACAAATAATTATAATAACATTAGATTCTAATGGTTTTAATTTTTAAAAAATTTAGTTTTTAATGAATTCATGTAAAATAGTAATCAAATTTGGTTAGTTTCTTTGAAAATTCTATTTCTTTTTTGTGTGTGTTTTTCAAAAGTGACATTTTCAACCTTTCTGAATTAATTGGGTTAAAGTCAAGTAATTCAAGTTATGTCCCACTGAGTGCTCACTATGTCACATTCAAAAGAATATTGGGTTCTAATCCCATTTTCCAAAAATTAAAACATCAACTGAAGTCCTGTCCTCTAGGCCTTAAGTGGAGGATTGTAATCACTCCTTTTGTTCCATATAACTTAGGAACAAACTGAGGGAAGAGGTGGAGGTTAAGTGACCGTCACTGGGGAGGCTTTTAGATGTGCCAGCAGGATGAATTTATTCGATAATCCACTGGAAGTCCTTGGTCATTTCTGAGAGAATTGCTTTGGGACTGAGTGTTAGTACAGATCAAGATGCATGGGAAGGGAGGTGTGTTAGCTTTTCCCAACAGTGACAAATATCTGAGGAAAGTAACTTTGAGGAAGAAAGATTTGTTTTGGCTCAGGATTCCACAGATTTTGGCCCACGGTAGACTGGATCCATTGCTTTGGATCTGAGGTGAGGCAGAAAATCATGGCGAAAGGAAAAGACAGAGGAAAGCTTTTCAGCTAATGGCAGCCAGGAAAGAGAGACAGATGGTTGGAGCAAGGACAAGACATGCTCAAGGCAGCTCCCAGACATGCACTTCCTCCATCCATGCCCCACTTGCCTATAGTTTTCCACCATCTCCCAGTAGTCCATCAACTCTGAATGGATTAATCCACTGATGAGGTAAGAGCCCACTCAATTACTTCCCCAAAGCCTCTGGACATTGCTGAACTGGGGAGCCAGCCTTAAACATGTGAGCTTTTGAGGGACATTTCAGATCCAAACCATAATGAGAAGGTTGGAAAAGAGAGTTTCTGATTCCTTTCTCCCTCTGTTTTTAAGCTTGTTGCCTTACGTGTTGCATCCTGTTGTGGCCAAGGCATGCATCGCAAACAAAGTCAACATGATCACTGCAAGCTACATCACACCAGCACTAAAAGAATTGGAAAAAAGGTGTGTTTCAACCATTTCCAACAAATTAAGTGGCTCTGTGGCTTTGTTTTTCCTTTATGCCCAACTTTTTGTGGTTCCTCTTTCCCGTTACAGCGTGGAGGATGCTGGAATCACCATCATTGGTGAATTGGGATTGGACCCTGGACTTGATCACATGTTGGCAATGGAAACAATTGATAAGGCCAAAGAAGTGGGAGCCACGGTTAGTCCAGTCTATGCCCAAAGATCCATTAAGAAAGACTTTAAGAGGTCATTTCTTGAGTACAGAAACAATCTTTCTATAATTCTCACGAAAGATGCTGCTCCATTATAGCTCATCCTTTGACTAGGAATTTCAAATAAAATTTTGTGTCTGCAGACATATATGTAGAGTTAAATAATGTCTGAGTCTTAGGTAGCATCTAATTTTTAGACAAATAGAATATTTTGGCTTCATTAAGATTTTAGACTGCTTTGGAGGTTCTGTAATATAGTTTACCTTGTGAAAGTGAGAAAAGGTCTTTGGAATATCATCAGTGTGTTGGATTATGAGATATTTGCATGACAACGTACTATCGACTATGTTGTTTTAATATTCAAATATATAAATTTATAAATATATAAAAAATATATAATATATATATAATATATATATATAAATTTGAATATGAACTGGAAATGTCAAGGAATAAAATTTAATTTTTAAATGAACAAAATGCTAGTTACTCTCTCTAGAGATTCTTTTTTCTTTTTCATGTATATCAAATATAACTCAGTTAATCAAGTACTGCCTGATGTCAAGGACATATATTTTAAAGCTTTAGTAACTTTAAAAGAAGAAAAAAGTTACAGCAAATTTACCCCATTGAAATCATTGCCCTCAGTTGATGATTTAAATTCATTATTCTCCCTAACTTATTGTTTATTCTCCCTAATCCATTAATGCCTTAATTTACAGATTGAATCTTACATTTCCTACTGTGGTGGGCTCCCAGCCCCTGAACATTCAGACAACCCTTTGAGATACAAATTTAGCTGGAGTCCAGTGGGCGTTTTGATGAATATCATGCAGCCTGCTACCTATCTGCTCAATGGAAAGGTAAAGAAATATCTTTGAAGCTTTAGAGATGCAAACCTGCAATAACTGCCTAACAAAGTCCAAATTCTCTCTCTGTGAGTTGCTGCTGAGGTCCTCTAACAATGGCTCTGAGGCCCACCCCCCATTGTGTCTTCCTTCTCAGCATACATCTCCTGTACCATTTAATGTGGACTTACTTCCCAGCAAAGCATACTCATTCTTCCTTCTTTGTTTTCTTGCAAGTTGCTTCTGGAAATTCATGTCTTATCTCTATACTCATAAATTCTGATCATCTTTGTATTTACTTTGGCATGATAGGAACTTACTGTGTAGCTGCTGTTGTTGGCCCTGGGACGACAAACTAAAGGCTGTCACACTGAAGGCAGTTCCCATCCTCAGAGAACTCACAGCTGGATGGGACTTTCTCTTTGAATGGCGGGTTAAAGTAACTAAAATTTTGTTGCCAGCGGCCTTATAACAACGTAAGAACTCCCTGCGTTTGAAATTATTTTCACCATTTTGTGTGAGGAAACTGGCTCAGAGAGAATGTTCAAGGTCATCAGCAGGGACTCAAAGCCAGTTCTAAATGACTTCAAAATCTTTTCTTTCCCCTTTTCTAGATTGTTTCCTGTCAGGAAAAAAAAAAAAAAAAAAAAAATAGACGGTAGAATAAATAACTATAATTTAAGAGGAAGAATTTCTAAAGTATACTAACATGCCACAGAAATGCAGATGAAAGAATAATTGATCTGGCCTAAGTGAAGTGGTTGGTAGAGAGAGAAGGAAAAGCAATGGAGAGGAAGCTGAGTTCAGCCTCACTCAGAAGGTGCCATTCAGGCCGGCTGCTGCCATTCATGAAGATCTAGAAAGGAGAAGCCATTTGCAGAGAGTTAGACACAAGTGACTGAGCCAGTATCTAAACCATATTAGTCTGTCTTTGTAGTTAATTCTGTACCCTAAAGAGAGACTCATATTTGGGAAGTGGCTTCCACTTATTTGGCCTTATTGATTGTTTCTATTGCCAACATCTGATCAAGCCCAGGTGGATGCTGTTATCAGCCAGGTCTTTTGTGCCTATGATGTACAGCATGGTCATAGACTTGGCTGCATGTTGGAACTATCACGAGAGTTTAAAAACTATGGCTGCCTGGACCCTATTCCTAAAGATTCTGATTCACTACAGTTTTAGGATTAAAAAAAAAAAAAAAATCTCCCCAAGTGATTCTATTTTGAGAATCAATGATTTAATGATCAGAAGACTACAGCTGCACTTAGAATACCACTAAACAAGCAGGACACTTTAGGTCAATGTGGGAAGGATACACCGAGTGCTTCCGGCTGAAAACCCAAGTGCTGGCTTCCTTCACAGTGTCACCAAAGGCCAGGCAGTGGTTAAGTCCACTGGACGTTAGTTTCTGCATGTGTAATGTGAACACTGAAATTCCATCTGGTTTTCCAATTCCACGAAGCATGAAGGTTTGGGTCAGAACCTCAGTCTGATGTTCTCCCATGTTCTCAGTCTGACGTTCTCCTGTTGCATTTGAGCAGCAATTTCTACCTTTTGCAATCTGGGAAGAGATTGGTCTATGTTTCTTATAAGCTAATTTTAAGACTGGAAAAAAATCTTCAATTGTGTAAGATTTTTATTTTCATGAGGCCATCTAAATGCGAGGGAAGATCAGAATGAAAGGCTCAGCAGAAGGCCTAGTGGATGAAGCAAGGGACTGGACGTCCATGGGCCTGGTTTTTTTCCACTATGGGCTAGTTGGACTTTGAGCTTCTTGTCGAAAGAGGACAATAATATCAGCTTGCACAGTGTTCTCACAGTATGACTCAGTGAAGGCCTAGAGATTGCAATTTGCTTAACAACTGGTTGACAGGCGTGTCTTAAGCTGATATCAGCAAAATTAATGGTCATGAGAGCTCAGGAGAAGCAAGAGGTTATTCTCGGGCAGCGGAAGTCACATTTGTTGAATTTGTAAGGAGTTCTTTTTCACATTTTCCTGGCACTGTGGGGAATTTAAAAAGAAAACATGATACTTTTTTCAAGGTCCTGCTTGAATTTCCTCTTCCGGACAGAGCTTTTCCATTCACTATTCTTTTGTCTCAACTTGATCACATGTCAGATGCTTGACACTTGATTGTCTGTATCTAAGAATTTTCTGGGTGTTGTATTAGTCACTCAGTAACTCAAGTGTATCCAGTCTGTCTCCCGAGCCAGACGGTTAAACTTCTTTAAACCTCTCTTGTATTCTTGTCCTTTCATCCACTGTGCCACCATCACCTCTACCACAAGGCCAGCCTTAAATGACACATAGAATCATAACGAGGGAGCCAACTGACCTCTGTAGCTTCTGTTTAAAATCGAGGTGTCAAACTTTTCCAGCAATTAGAAAGTGGCCTAGGAGTTAAGATGTATTGTCTCATGTCCTGCAGTAAGTTCCAGCCACTGGTACTAGTTCTAAATTCTAATCAGATTCCTAAAAAATCTGATTTCCTTCCACATATTTGGAGATAGTTATTTTTCTTCTCCTAGTTCCTCTTCCTCCATGGGTGGGGCTTTGTTTTCCTGTCTTGCGAAGGAGGTGCTTTGCTTTCCTGTCTTTGTCCTTGTCTTATGTCTGGGCAGGACATGGCAGAACTTTGTCATCATCTCCTACAGCTTTCTCTCCCAATCTACCCCAGATAAACACATACTCCAAGTAAAAACTGCTTTCTCTGCAACCATAGCTTCAAGGTAAGTTTTCTAGGAGTTTTGCTTTCCTCTGCTGAAAGTACCTGCCCTCAGCAACCAGCATCTCTTTTTAGAAAATCAGGACAATCATGGCTCTCCCACTGCCCACAGGAATCCATAACAGCATTTTTCAGATGCTACACTGGGGGCACAATCTGAGGTGATGAACTGGGTCAATATCCTTTCAAAATGTTCATCCCAGAAATAAGCACAATTAAGAGGACAATGCGATGAAATAGAAAGTACATGGGCATTGGATTGGGTTAGACTGGATTCAAATTTGCTCCTTGGTGACTCTCTCAGCCTCAGTTTCTACCTCTGAAAAATGTCATTGCATAGGTGAAAGAGAAGGTACCCAAGGCACCTGAAATACAATGGGCCTGGTGTAAATGACTGTATGCTTCCTGTGTTAAATTCCTTGTTGTATCACTTGAGCAATTTTTACATTACACCAGTGGACAGTCAGGATTTCCAGGACTTTAGTCTACAAGCAGGTGACTTTCTGAAAACCTATTGGAATGAGATATAATCCATGTTTATATATATGTTGAAATATGCTCTACTGTCATGTATATCTAGAAAGAACAAATAAAAATTAATTACATAGGAAAAAAAGTCCTTGTTGCTTAGTGATGAAGCTTATTGTGGTTATTTGAATATTTGATCGAAAACATATGACAGTGATTCTTAATGAGTAGGATATGTATTTGTATGTGTGTGTGTGTGTGTGTGTGTGTGTGTGTGTGTGTGTGTGTAAAACATTTGGACTTAGAACAGCCTACAACAGCAATGAGTAATGAGCCAGATTCTGCTGGAAGTGAGTCTTGGATGTTAATATTTTCGGAGAAGAAAGAAATGAAATGCATGCTCTCTGTGAACTAGATACATCTTTCTGTCTTCATTCAAGTCATTACTTAAATATTAAACATGACAGGGTTTATTATTGAACCCATAGTATGTCACTAGAAATACAACTCTGAATTGATACAAGTGGTAATGATCACCCTGTAATTTTCTGGATCTGGTTACTTAGCCAACTGTCAGTCTCTCTAAATGAATCATTACCATTCAATTTACAGTTCCTGATTTTCTTCCCAAAATTTTCATGATGAACTTACGAACTAGCTGATTTATTTCTCGTTGGTAAAGTACTGGACTTTCACCTTTTATCATCTTTATTCAGTTTTTCTTTATAAAACATTTCCTAACCTTCTAATAAGTAAACAGAACTTCGGAATTGCCATAGGTTATAGAAGGGAGATGGATGTTGAGACCCTAAAAGTCAACATTTGCCTTCTTTATTTGCTTTTAAAATTTTTTGGACTCATATTAGAAGAATTTTGCTTTAAACAAATAGTAAACAAGTGATCTTTCTGGAAATGGTTGGTGGAGCATCCCAGAAGCATTTGCAAGAAAATTAAATGGAAGGCATTCCTCACATCTTTCAGATTCTCACTCTTGAAATAGTAGACTGCCCCTGCAGGCTGAAAAGTGAGCATTTAAACCAGAGAGACTCCACCAATCCTGACACTGCAGTCTGGGCAGCACTTTTCCTTCTGGGCTTCTGCCATATTTAGATGAGTTGTTGATTGCTCATACTAAGGCACTTGTGGAGCCCATCTGCAAATAACTGTGGGAATCATTAAGTGTAGGCAAAGCATTTCCTCTGGGAAAATTCCTCCTGAGTCCCTCCTGAGGTCCCTTGGAAGTCCCTTTGTGCAGTGTTGAGGGCGCAGCTTTAGAGATGTGGTCAGAGATTGCATCTCACAGTGCAGCCAGGACAAAATCCAGCTCACTAGGAGCCCTGATCTGAAGTCTCAGCCCTGACTTGATCACTCCAAGAATGCTTTCCATTATCTCTAGGATAAGCACAAACCTCACAAACTAAAAGAAAATGTAATCCTCAAATTAAAGACAAAACAAAACAAGAAAAGCCTTACTGCATTTTGAATGTGTGTGGGGAAGAGGTACAGGTAAAAGATGTAGTGAGATATCAAAGAGCTTGGGGATCCATGACTAACTTCTTCTCATTAGCCATAAGATTATGGGCAGGACTTATTTTGAGTTTCACTGCATTCTCTCAGCATTGTCTTTGTTGTGAAGGAAGGTCTCCCCCAAACCTCACCTGCCCTTTGTCATGTGTAACATGCACACTAATTTTTATGTACAAGTCTGGCTGTGAACTCTTTATAGTTGCTGCATCATATCACCCTCAGTGTTCCTGGCACTTGGTAGACACGAGGAAAATTTTCAATGAGAAAAGGCGTGGATGGAAGACAGGGGTTGCATCTGACTCATCTCCGTCCTTATTCTCTCCACAGTTTGTGTGTTCCCTGGCACATACATAGTAGGTGCTCAACGAATGCTAGCTCTGTGAATGGAAAGTGTGACTCATGCCTGACCCGGCATTCAGAAGGAGCATAAGAGTGAAAAAAAAAAAAAAAGAAAAGAATACAGCCATGCCGATTTGAGCATAGAAGCTGTTTAAATGAGTTTCTGTTATTTTTAGCTTAGTGTTATCATAATTCATAAATTTATTGAAAAACATAAATTATGGTAACAATGACACTGCTGGACTCTGGGATGCTGATTATGGGGGTTTTGTTAAAATTTTATTTTTCAAACTTCTATCTCTTTCTTTGGGGTATGCAGATGAACCCAAAAGGGAACAAGCTCTGCTATAACCCCGCGTGCACCTCTTTGATGTTCCCAGGTCATGAACGTCGCAGGAGGGGTCTCCTTTCTGGACGCGGTCACTTCCATGGATTACTTCCCAGGACTAAATCTGGAAGGCTATCCCAACAGAGACAGTACCAGATATGCTGAGATCTACGGCATTCCATCTGCCCACACGCTGCTGAGGGGGACACTGAGGTACAAGGTAAGCAACTGTTTTGTAGATTAAACACCTTGCCAGTTTTGTAAGTGGTGTGTATACTTAATTTTCCTTATTGGTCAAAGTAATTGAGATGATAAACCAAGTTGGAGCCTCTCTTTTTTGATACACAATTTTAGGAGACCCAACTCAAAATCACAAAGGAGAATGTACTCACTCATTAGCAGTTGGGGGCAGGCAGAGGCCAGCTTCAGGCTTGTGAGATTGGGAACCAAGTGACCTCACCAGACTTGATGTCTCTTTGCCTCCCAGCCCTTCTTGCCAGGAGTCCCTGCAGTCTCAATTTCCACACAGTGGTAGGAAGGTGGCAGAAGTTGTAGTTTCTTTCGCTCATCTTGCTAATCACTAAAAATGTGATTTTTGTCTCTTTAGCTGGGATTTATCCCTGAGGTTGGTAGAATAAAAATATGTTTGTCATATGATATTTGTCTCTAGAGTTCAAGGTGGAGATAGTCTTATTGGAAACACCTGAATTGGGGCTGGGGTAAGGGATAGGGTTAGAGGGACTTCCCCAAATCACATCTGAAACATTTTTAAACCACCAAATGGGTAATACAGTCTAGGAGAAAAAATACACATGTCCTTTACACATTTATTGATCACGAAAGAGCAGTTGCAAGTCGGATTGGATCAGGACAAGCAGTGTAACAGTTTCCTAGCATAACATATTGCCATAAACTGAATGGCTTAAAACAACATATTTATTCGGTTACTGTTCAGGAGGCCAGATGTCTGAAATCAGGGTGTGGGCAGGGTTGCCCTTCTTCTGGAAGTTTGCTATGTGGTCATATCAGTCCATCTTTGCCTCCATCTTCACATGACCCTTGATGTTCTCTCCTCTTCTCCTAAGGACACCAGCCATTGGATTTAGGGGTCATCCTAAATCCAGGTTGATTTCGTATTGAGGTCCTGAACTTATTATATCTGTAAGTATCCAAAATAAGCTGATATTCAGAGCTCTGTGTGGCCATGAATTTGGGAGTTTTATCCTATTTATCAGCTGCTTTGCATCCTTAATTTAAGTTCTTCCCATTCCTCTCCCAACATGCCTCCTAACCCTAATGCCCCAGGATCCTGGTGACCATTGTTATTCTTTCTCTCTTCATATTTGGTATTTGACATTTAGAAAAAAAGACTCCACATATAAATGTGATCATATAATATTTTTCTTTTTGTCTGACTCATTGACTTAGCATAATGTCTTCCAGGTTCATACTCTTAATTATTTATTGTTATTATTATTATTGTGGGCTCAGGATTGAACCCAGGGCCTTGTACATACTAGGAAAGTACCTTACCACTTGAGCTACACCCACAGCCCCTGTTTATTTTTATTTATTTATTTATTTATATTTTTTTCAGTATATTTTGTTTTATTTTATTGACTCAT
The DNA here is from genome assembly GCF_902686455.1 of Sciurus vulgaris. Lineage (NCBI taxonomy): Eukaryota > Metazoa > Chordata > Mammalia > Rodentia > Sciuridae > Sciurus > Sciurus vulgaris. Next base: position 31,482,437 of record NC_136468.1, read on the forward strand.
TAACAATTATGCATAACAGTGGGTTTCATTATGGCAGATACATACATGCATATGACAAATTTTGATCAATCTTATTCCCCTGTACTTTTATTTTGCCTTGCCTCCTCCCTCCCCTGATCCAATGAAAGCAGTCGTAAGAGGGAAGCTGGTAACGACTACCAAATTTTGTGCTTTTTAAATGAATTCCTCCTATGCATCCCTCTTTCTCAGTTTCATGTTCATTAAGCTGGTTTTTTTTTTTTTTTTTTTTTTGGTACCTGTTGCTATCCTTGTTTTCTATTATGATTTGTGTTCTTATATTTCTTACTGGAATGTTTTTCATCATTATGTACATATGGAAGATGATATGTGAAAAAATCCTGAGAAAAAGAGTTTTTAAAAAGACCTCAATTTTGAGTCAGATGATGAAAAGAGAGGATCATAAAAGTTTTTTACTCTGATTAATCTTATGAGTGTAGTTTCAGCCATGTCTTCCTTTTGACTGTCAGAATCACTGTTGCCAAGCAAGATTCTGTTTTCTGGTTTCCCAGTGCCATATTTTGCTTCATCTTTCTTGGATTGCCCTGTTTATTTTTAAATAAATGACAACCAATATAGTTCTTGTTAGAGCATCTATTGCTTCTATCTCTCTTAGCATTTACTTCCTAGCATCTTCAGTTATGTTTTTATGTGTATTTTTCTTGTCTCCCAAAAATGATTATAAGTTCTCAGAGGGCAGGTTGGTAGTCATACTCTCATAGTGTGATGTCCTCCTTGTCCAGAGTTAAAAGATATCTGTGATAAGGTTCTAAAAGACCTAGAAGCCATGGCTCCCCTGCAAACTGTAGGCACAGCAGAAATTCTTATTTGAACTAGCCATGCCATCCCCCGATCTGGAAGATTTCCTCATCTGTTTTTCTTCAATTAGTTCTATGTGAGTAGTAACATTTTTGGAGGGGGAGTCCAGGAGTTAGAATTTCTGGATAACTTTCAGTATCGTCTTTTGCCAAACATGCAGATTTAGGAATAAAGGATCTTAATAGATTTAAGAATTGACTAAAACCCTGAAGAATGTGTATGGATGAGTGCTAAGTCCATGGAACCCCTGAAGATGGAAGATGTTGCAGAATTGCCCTGGGCAAGCTATCACAACCTTCAACAACTCAAATACACTCTCCAGGGTTGGAGATGAGACACTTGTCCTTCAATTATGACAGGGAAGCCTTGGCTACCCTCCTCTGCCTGCCTGTCATTTGCTGTCCTTCCAGACCCAGTGTGACACCACCTTCCCCTGGGATCTTCCTAACTCCTTCCCCTCGAGTCACCCCTCTTCTGTCTATGTCAGTTTCCACTCCTTTGTGCCCCCATGACTGTATCCACTCTGTCATAGCACCAAATAATATTCCATGGTAGCTTGGTCATCAGCGGTCACTTATATTGATCACTGTTTGCCAGGCGTCATTTGTCTGACTTATCTGACTGACCAGTCTTCGGGTCTGCAGTTTCTTCAAGGATAGGAAATAATATCTTCAAGGATAGCCTCTGAGGCTTCAGCTCCTGCCATGTGGCAGCTGTTTGCTCAGTGTTTTTCAAAGACTGTGTACATGAATAACTTCATTTCTGGAGGTCTCCATGAAACTATCCAGGGCTGGGGATATGGTTCAGTGTTAGCGCTCTTGTCTCACATGCATGAAGCCCTGGGTTCAATCCCAGGGCTGTAAAAATAAAAACAAAACAAAACTTATATTTCTGAAATTAAGAAACCCTTAGTATCTGTGGGATCACTGAAGCAAACTTGCATATTCCTTTTTGTCTTTCCTCTTTGAACAGCTAGAAGATTATGACATTTCATCATTTAATGATGAAATTTCTGATGGCCCCAGGAACTATTATTTATTTTAAAAACTTCGCCGCCCAAAGTTACTTTCCTCTTTCTCCTTGAGCAGTTATTGGAGCAACTACCGAGTTCCCTGTTTTAGGCCTCCATTCCCCTCTGATTTGCACACAGAACAAACTGCTGTGGTTTTTGTTTGTTTGTTTGTTTTACCTCATATGTCAATCAGAATCTTATTCAGTCACTTGTTCTCTTTAAGCAGACTGAAATGCTAGAATGCAGGAAAATGGCATGAGGGCATGGGAACAAAGGATACACACACAGTAATAAGTTGTGATGATATAATAAATATAATTAAATATAATTTTCTATATGTTTTCTATGCCTGTAATCCAGCTGAATAGACACAGTATAACGTGTTAATTGCCACAACAGAGGTACATACAAAGGCTGTAGAATTCAGAGATGGGAATGTCCACTCTCTTGGGGTCTCAGAAGTATGCCAAGTTGGGTAGGGAGAAGCAAACATTGCACAGCTGAAGAAAGGTGGTTAACATGTTCCAGGCACGGGAGCTTCAGGTGCAGAGACCCTGATCTCTAGAGGAGCCCGGTGTGTTTAGGGATGGTGAGAGGTGGTGAGTCAGCCTGCAGGCACATGTTGTGATGGGTTTTATTTAATAGACCAAAGACTTCAGACTTAACCTGAAGGACATATGAGGAACTTTAATCTGAGTGGTGATATGATCATATCTACATTTTAGAAACTCTCTTTGATTCTTAACCTTTCTTCCTTTTCTTTATATACTTGAGGGTAGAGGTTCCTAGGCAGTAGAATGGATTATCTGCTTTGGGGGAGATTCTTATAAGTTCATTCTTATAAGAAAGAGCAAAACTAACTGTTCTATTACATAATAGTCTGTTGAACTGACTATATATATATATATATATCACACATGGAAATTTGCCCTTATGCTGTCATTACTCACGGCTCCCAGGGTACACAGAAACAAAAATTAAAGACCCAGGTTTTGCAAAGTATTTTATATAAGCTAGTAGAATTTTTATGACTCTATTGATCTTGCAGGTGATCGTATCCATAGCAGCAATACAAATGACTATTTTCAATCTGTTTTCTAAATTAGTTACAAAGATAGATCCTCTTAAAAAAAAAAAGAAAAAAAAAGAAAACCTGAAAGCGTTTTCTTTTTTTTTTTTAATTTATTTTTATTGTAAACAAATGGGTACATGTTGTTTCTCTGTACATGGAGTCAAGGCATACCATTAGTGTAATCATACATTTACATAGGGTAATGTTTGATTCATTCTGTTTTTTTTTTTTCCCCTGAAAGTGTTTTCTTATAAGAGAAAACTTTCATGCTTTTACTAATTATTGTTTCAGGGATATTCAAAAGCTTTGAATGGATTTGTAAAATTGGGTCTGATAAACAGAGAGGAATATCCTGCCCTTCGACCTGAGGCCAACCCTCTCACATGGGTGAGTGTGGCTCCGGAATTGTGTGCTGTCTGCTGCTCTCCAGAAAAGCTATCTGAAATGATCAGATGTGTAGTCTGCAGCTGAAGTAGGAAGATAAATCCTTGCCCTAAAGGTCTGTTTCTGTTCACCACTACTGGAGGATGGAAAGGGCAAGGGGTTGACCCACTAACCCTATTTTCTACATCAACTTGTACTGTTGAATCACTCCCTGAGCCCTGAAATAGATCTACTTGTTTTCTGCCTTAGGCTTTGGGATCCTCCAATTGTGTGGTGGTAGGAGGAGTCACTTGGGCCCCTGAATATAATAATCCAGGAGAGATGCTGGTGTATTACAGAGCTGGACTCCTAACTCCTGAATTCCACCAATCTTCTACTTCGGCCATTCATAGCCATGAGTAATTTGAGTTTCAGTTACTCAGTTTATGGCCATATCTTTGGTCTTGGAGTTGGAAGGAACTTTGGAGGCCTGAAACTGAATGTAAAGTGTTAACTTGTTACCAGCCGATCATTCAACTTACAGTAAAGTGCCCATATTTCAGCAGAAATGCCAACAGAAATGTACCACAAGAGAAGAGGACTAGTGTTTCAATGTAGTGTTTTTTGTGTGTCTGTAAGCTGTTTTAAGTTTTGCCTATCATAAATTTACCTGTTGGACAGTAGTGAGTAAATATCTTTAGAGAGCCCTTGGGTTTAAGGCAGCTAGGTCAGGGAGGTTGATGTAGGCATTCTTAGGATGGGACCCAGTGTGTTGTTTGTTGTCGTCTAGAACAGTGGTTTACAAACTTTTTTTGGTGAAGGATTACACTGTAAACATTTTCAACTTTAGAGGTCTCTGTGGAACCATTCAGTTCTGCTGTGGGCAATACATAAATCAATGAGCATGACTGTGTTCCAATAAAACTTTTATTTACAAAACATGTGATGGGCCACATTTGGCTGGTGAGCCTGCTTTTTGACCCCTGATCTAGAGCATGACTTTCCCTTTGGAAGTATGGAAAAAGTTTTGTTTAGAAAGTAGAAACAGCTGTGACCACTGTTTAAGGGTTATTTATTTATATATATTTATATATATATATATATTTTTTTTTTTTAACCTGCAAGATCTTTCTCATCTCTTGAACTCTGGTTGCTACTGGCAACCGCAGCAGCCAAGTCCCTTTCACTTTATCCTGGCCAAAACTGACTGCTGGAAGGTGGGGAAGAATGGGTGAAAATTGTAACAGAGGATATGTGAAACCTGGAAATATGCTGGCATTTTCATTCCTTATTATTGAGTGTTTACACTGACATATCATTCTGAATACTGCCAGGGTCCAGCCCTAGCAGGAGTCTGTGGGTTCCACACTGGTAAGGGGGCGCCAGGAGACAGCGTCAGTGATGGATGGAGAATGAAAGACACGGACTCTAGTTCTGGTGCAATCAATCCCACTTTATTTTGGGGAAGCCTGGGTTTATATACATTTTTCTTCAGACTATGATGACAGGCTTATGATTAATAAAATCAAAGAAGTTTCCAAAGCATAGGCAGAAATTGTTTTTACCGAAAGATTATGAGAAAACCGTGACCTTACAGATCATCCTTACCTAATCACAATTGTTTTAAGCATATCTAATTACGTCAATGAGCTAATACAATGTTTATTTCCTTAATATCTAAACTCTATGTGACCTGAGATTATTCTTATTACTTTTGTGGTAAAGTGATAGACAAATAATCTCACGTGACCATTTCTACTAGGTCCATCTGGTTAATATCTAAATTGCTGAGTTAAGGGCTACAGGAGGGCAGCAGTCCCAATGGTTATTATGTACCAATGTTTATTATAGGGGTGACCTATTCTTTGTAGGAAGGAAGGAATGTTGTGAAACCTTATTCTTTTACCTTACCACCACACATAAACAAAACCATCATCTGGATTAAACCACCCTGTAGGAGACAGGGGGAGATCTATGTCTACCTTCTCTAAGGGCTTGCCTTTAGGGGGTACCAGGGCTTGCCATAGATAAAATAAGCTAGTCCATATCTAGTAGCTACTGTAGGAGGTGCTTTGTGTTTAGAACTTGGGGAAACATTGTTATATATAAATTTCTGTGTCCCAACAGGTTCTGACTGTGCCAGTAAATGCAGTGTTTGATTTTTAACATAATAAGAACATTCTTCTGTAGTGAGGTTAACATCACAGGGTTTCAACATGTGTTTTTGTCTCCATGATGTTTTTCTGGAAATTTGTAGAATTATTCCCATCACCTCTAGCAAGATCCCCAGACTGAAGTGAGTAATATATTATTAGGAAAACTCCACAGAATAACATCCAAGCTAGGGAGGCATACATCTGGCTACAATCCTTTTAGGATGAGTCTCTGCAATCATCCTTCAGTGGAAGTCTGTCAAGCACTGCAAGGAGAGCCAGGCGCCCCCACAGAATTCCATGCATTTATGGATGTGTAGGGTGCAGATACATGCACGTTGTTGTTTCTAACTCAAAATTTTGAGGTTGAGTTCAATGTCTTAACAGGATAATTTCTCAGATATTTTGTATTTTATTTTACTAGGAACTTATATTTTTATCTTTATTTTTTTCAGTTTTAAAAATTTGTTCTAATTAGTTACATATGACAGTAGAATGCACTTTGACACAGCATACTTTAATGGACTATAACTTCTCATTCTGCTGGTTGTACATTATGTAGAATCACACTGGTCATGTAGTCATATATGCACATAGTGTAATAATGTCAGATTCATTATCTTTATTTTTCTAACCAGAAACAACTCCTCTGTGACCTCATTGGAATTTCACGCTTCTCTACATGTGATGTGTTTAAGGAAGCTGTTCTCGAGAAATTGGGAGGGGACCTGACTCAGCTGGAGGCTGCCGAATGGTAGGCACCCACCATTTAAGTTAGAGCAAAATATATTGGATCAATGATTACTTGGTATTTTCTAGTCAAAGAAGAGTAAAGATACAAACAAGCATTTTACATCTGCTTTGGGTTAACTAGCTGTTCTAATGTTGGTCCATTGTAGAAGGATTAGTGTGTACCATGCTCACATGGGGATAAAAAGTAGGTAAAAGGAGCAACCAAATGACACTTAAAAATTGGAAAATACTTGTTTTGAAACATTTTCCCATTTATTCCTGAACAAAGTGGTATAATTTTGCTTTTATGTAGGAGATTCTCTGAGTATTCCCCCAGTACTTTAAAATGTTTATTCATATAACTGGTGTGCATTATGCAGGTGTACTTAAAGTGAACAGCTAATCTGTAAATTATTCTCACAGAAAGCTTTTGTACAATGTGGATTTACAATGCACTATTTCTGCTCTGCCACAAGGAGCAGTTCCTGGGGGTGTCTGGGGATGACTCCAAAGTTTAAAACGTTGCTATTATCATTCTTTTATAATTGAGGAGAGTCCTAGAACTTGGGCAGTAATTTGCAATTCTGCCCTTTTGAGATAAAATTTGTTACGCTCTTTTCTGCTTCCCAAATAAGAACATGCGTAGGGCTTGAATTAATGCAGCACCTCTTATACTTTTCAGGTTGGGCTTACTTGGGGAGAATCAAGTCCCCCAGGCTGATTCCATTGTGGATGCACTCTCCAAGCATTTGGCCTTGAAGCTCTCCTATGGTAGGCTATCGAGTCTTAGAGAAGTATCCCTGAGGACAAGTCATACAATAGAGTCAGAGGATTAGATTGGCAGGAAGAATAGGGTGGTGTGATGTGAGGGATAGGGCACTTGAGCTGTTTATCTAGAGTGTGAGGATATTAGGTAAGAATGGACTTGGGTACTATGAGAAAGAAAAAAAAATAGGTGTACTATAATTTATTAGGAAAATGCTAAAGGAGCATTCTTGGAATTACGTGTGTGGCCTCTACAGCAGTGTCCTTGTGACTGCATAGCTAGTGATACTGACCTTGAAAAATCAACACAATCAGAGTTTTAATTTCCTTGAATTTTCTCCTTGGTCTTTGGTCTGAAAAGCAGTAGGATAATAGTCTAATGACCATGTACAATGGGAAGGAAAGCATGTGAGAGCCGAAGGGGTCAGGTAGGAGCAGAGATACAATATTTGAATTATAATGAGTTATTTGAGTTACAGTGGCAATTTAAAATGTCTTTATTTATTTTAAGGTCCTGAAGAAAAAGACATGATTGTGATGAGAGACAGCTTTGGAATCAGACATCCTTCTGGACATTTAGAAACTAAAACTATTGATCTTGTGGTTTATGGAGACTTTAATGGCTTTTCAGCAATGGCTAAAACTGTGGGGTTTCCCACCGCCATGGCAGCCAAAATGTTGCTTGATGGTAAGTTCTGTTCATTTAAGGGCTGATTCTGTCTTCGTATCACCTCCAAGTCATTCAGTGCCTGGACATAGGATAATTACTCTTGAACATAACGCTGGCATTGACTGTAAGTGAGCCATCTTAGAAGATCCCTTACTGGGTTACCCTGTGGAGAGTGAAGAACATTGACTTTGGAGTGAGACTGATTTCCACTCAGCTCAGTCATGAGGTAGCTGTGATGAGGTGTCACTTACTCAGCCCCTCTGAGCAGGACCCACATCTTGAAAGTGGGTAATGCTATCTCTGATTCATAAGGCGATTGTCTCCTTTGAGTGAAATAATATATCAAGTTCCTACCACATACAGGGACCCACAAGGGAATGTTAATTTCCTTCCTTTATGAACCATATTTTATTAAACTTTGTGTTTCAGTCAGTATGTTGTCTATACTCAATATTTAAGATTATGGATGCTTCTTGAATTATCATAGGCTTGCATCCTGATACACTAGTTGTATTTTGAAAATGTCTTAAGTTGAAAGTGCATTGACTGCATCTAACCTAATGAACATCATAGCTTAGCAATTCAGTTTACTATCGAGTATCAGGTGTTCCCTCTGGTGATCTTGTGGCTGAATGGAAGCTATGGCTGGCTGCTGCCAGCCAGCATTGCATGAGAGTATCATATGGCATATCACTAGCCTGGGAAAAGATCAAGATCCTAAGAATAATTTATAGCAAATGCATATATTCAATATAAATACATTGATTTATATTGAATACACCATAATAAAGTAGAAAATCACTATGTTAAACCATCTGAAGTCTGGGACCCTGTTTTAGTCAGCTTTTATGCTGTTGTGGCTAAAAGATCTGACCCAAAAATTGTAGGGGAGCAAAAGTTTATTTGAGGGCTCACAGTTTCAGAGGACTTCATCCATAGAAGGCCAACTTCATTTCTTGGGGCTCAAGATGAGGCAGAACATTATGGCGGAAGAGTGTGGCAGAGGGAAACGGCTCACATGGTGATCAGGAAGAAGAGAGAGACGTCTCCACTTGCCAGATACAAAAATATACCCCAATGCCACATCCTCAATTCCCACCTCCTCCAGCCCACCCTACCATTTCAGTTACCACTCAGTTAATCCCTGTCAGGGATTAATTAACTGATTGGGTTAAGACTCTCACAGCCCAATCATTTCTCCTCTGAAACTTCTTGTCTCACATATGAACTTTTGGGGAACACCTCACATCCAAACCATAACAAACCCTCTATAAATGAATTCAAATTTTAATTCTCCACTCTTCCTTTATGATCACATATGCATTCAATAAGCATTACCTCTGAATATAATACTCCCTTTGGACTGTCTGAAAGAAGGAAGGGAGTGAAAAACATCAATGTGTTTAAATGTGAAATATCAAGCAAACTTATCTACAAAGCATATCAGATAATGTCAAATTAAACTACGTACTTAGTCTTTAAGGATCAACAGTGAAGAAGTCATAAAAGCTGGAGTCATTTTGGACCTTAAGGAAAATGCCCAGATTTACTGTTTCAGCCATCCGAACAGGTACCAGTGGTCAAATAATCAGATTGGTTTCTATTCATTCTGGCAGGAATTAATGCAGTTAATGACACTGTCCCTAAGTTCAGCTGTGTTTTCAATCCAAAATTCACCCCATTTTCTTACAATGAGTTGACAAAGTAATGATCTAGCAGGGAACATGTAAGCAGATGTTTCAACAATGCCAGGTCTCCGACCATCTATTACGTTGAGTTTACTGCTGGGGTGAGACCTTCCCTCTTGTTGGGGAAATTAACTTTTAGCACCATCATTAAAATGATAATCGCACTTTTATTTTCTTCCAGGTGAAATTGAAGCCAAAGGCTTGATGGGGCCCTTCTCAAAGGAGATCTATGGGCCAATATTGGAGCGGATTAAAGCAGAAGGCATTATATATACTACACAGAGTACAATTAAGCTATAATTGGGAATTGCATTATTTTTATCTTCCCAAGAAACACAGCTCTCAACATTTGTGTGACAAACATGACTATAAATATGCTATTTTATAAAGTATAAAGCATGATATATAATACAATGGCTTTTGAAATGCAAGTCTCTATTTTAATATGAATTTTTTTGGAATAGAATGTTAGTCATTACCAGAGAAATTTAATAATTCTGCCATGTCCTTTTTCATATGTATGTAAAAGTGATAATGATCACACTGTTAATTTATTATGCTTCCTTTTTCTTATAAGAATATATTTTCCTATGATCAGCAATGAAATTTTACTGTTTAAGTCAGAAAAATTCCTCATGTAGTTATATTTTTGTATTTTTAAAATTGATTGTTAGAGGGGCTGGGGAGATAGCTCAGTGGGTAGAGAGCTTGCCTTATAAGCACAAGGCCCTGGGTTCGATCCCCAGCACCCCCCCCCCCAAAAAAAAAGAAAGAAAATTGATTGTTAGATATCATTAGATTTCTTATCTACAAACCTTTTAAAAAATGCTATTTTATGCCTTTTTTGTAAAGTTATGATTTATTCAGTGAATGTCATTTTTAATAGGTTTCTCTTGAGTGTTTGGAAAAAGAAATAGATGAGATTAAATCACAATCCACATTGATCCCTTAATTAGGCACAGAAAATTTATTTAACAAAATCCAACACCCTTTCATAATAAACACACACATACATACGAGTAATAGAAGGGTACTTCCTTTACCTGATAAAATATATTTTTGAAAAATTCACAGCTTGTGTCATGTTTAATGGTGAAAGACTGAATGATTTCCCCCTAACATCAGAAATCAGACAAGGATACTTACTTTTACTACTACTATTCAACCTGTACTGGAGGGTTGAATCAGGGCAATTAGGCAAGAAAATAAATAAAAGACATCTAGATGGCAAAAGAAGAAGTAAACTCTATTTGTGGATGCTATGACCTCAGGCATAGAAATCTAAAGGAAATTCAGAGAAAAGCCAAAGACTTACTCAAAACAAAACAAAACATTAGCATTAATAAATGAATTCAGTAATGTTGCAGGACACAAGAATATCATGCAGAAATTGATTGTATTTCTATAAAGCATCAACAAATTCACCAAAAATGATAAGAAAACAATTTCAACAGCATCAAAAAGAATAAAGTAGTACTAGAGTTGAGAGTCCAGAAATGATGCCTACATTTTGATTTTCTGAAAAAGGTGCTAAGACAATTCAATAGAGGAAAAATAGTCCTTTTCAACAAATGGTGATTAGAAATGTGGATTTCCACTTGCAGATAATGAAGTTGGACCTCTACCTCACACCACACACACAAATTGACTAAAAATGAACTTAAGGCCTGAGTATTAAGAACTATCACATTAAAAGTCTTAGAAGAAAACAGAATTAAACCTTTGTGATTTTAGTTAGCCATTGCTTCTTAATGACACCAAAACACACACATACACATGCGCGCGCGCACACACACACACACACACACACAAAGATAAATTGGACAGAATGAAAATTAAAAACCCTTTTGCTTCCAGGGACACTATCAAGAAAGCAAAAAGAAAACTATTTTGTAAAAAATAGTTTTAAAAATAGTTTTAAAAAAAAGAAAAATATTTTGTAAATTACGTATCAGCTAAGAGAGGAACATGTAGATAGAATATAAAGAACTGTTTTAACTCAATAATTAAAAAGTCAAATAATTTTTTAAATGAACAAAAGATTTGAATTGACAGTTCTTTGAAGAAGATATAAAAGACCAATAGTCACATGAAATATTCTTAACATCATTAGCCATCAGGAGAGAAAACTCAAATCCACAATGAGATACCACATTGAAGTCCCTAGAATAGCTATAATGAAAAAGAGAAAAAGTGTTGACAAGGACACCAAGACATTGGAACTCCCAAGCTGCTGGTGGATAACTAAGATATGTGAAAACACAAGTCCAATCAAAACCTGTAGGCAAATGTTCATAGCGGCATTATTCACTGTGACCCCAAACTGGAGCCAGCCAAAAGTTCAAAAAAGTAAATAAATAAACAAAATGTGGTATATCTGTACAATGGAAGAGTATCCAGTAGTGCTACATGAGACAACATAGATGAATGTGGATATATGACAACTGAGTAAATGTCTCCTGAGCCATTTGAAAACGTGCCAAGTGAAGGAAGGCAGAAACGAGAGGCCATATATGGTATGGTTTCATTTATATGAAATGTTTAGAATAAGCAAGTCCATATATAGAGAAAGTAGATTAGTGGTTACCTACTGCTGGGGGATTGGGAGGAAAAAGGAGGGGCTGTTAACAAGTATGGGGTTTTCTTTTTGGGGTAGTGAAAATGCTGTAAAGTTGATTGAGGTAGTGGTGGGACAACTTTGTATATACTCAAACCCACTGAACTGTACACATTGTGTGAGCTTTATGGTAAGTGAAGTATAAGATATTAAATTGTTATAAGAGTACAAATCAAATACATTTGTTTGCTCCTTGTGGGAAATTCTCTTGCTTTTAAATATATAAATGAATCACCTCTTTCACCTTTATGGACTGTGCTCAGATCCTGATATTTAGGACAAACCGATGTGCCTTTAGGGTAAGCAGGTTTTATACAGGGAGAGATACATGACAACTGAGTAAATGTCTCCTGAGACATTTGAAAAGGATCAAAATGAATTAAGATCTGGTCCCATCTGTCCTAAATAATATATGGAGATCACCAGTCCATTAATAAGACATTTTTTATTAAGGATTTTAAAAAACAACATTGAGTTCAATACAATAAGGAAATTCAACTTCTGTCACATTGATTCCATCCCCAATCTGGAACAGTGTCAGGATTGGGAACTGGGGAATTGACATCTTGGATAGGGTGGGGGAATTTGTGAGTTCTCAATATAACTAACTGCTTTGGGTTTTATGGTAACAACCAGTGATAAAGGGGGTATGCTTGACAAGATGATCTAATGTCAGTGTCGGTGGTGGTGACAGTAAAGGAAATGTCGGTAAGCTTGAATAAAGTGAGATATAATCAAACACTGTACTGCCTCTCAAAATTTTTCTGAAAGAAATTTTAATAGTAAAGTAATAGTATAAGAAATAATAAATTATTTCAATATAAATTTAAATAGCAAATTTGTCTCACAAAGTTAAAGTCAGTGGTGACCTCGGGAGGAGTGAGTGAGTTATAATAAGCATATAATTCCATCAGGGGTCACCCAACTTATTTTTTTGTAAACAAATCATGCAATATACCTTTTAGACTTTACAGACCAAAGGTGTCAAAATTGCTCCTTTGTGCCTTTGTAGTGTGGAAATAATCCTAGGCAATGCATTAATGAATGAGCATGACTGTGCTCTAATAAAAGTTATTTGCAAAATCATATAATGGGCAGACTTGGACATCAAGGCAAGTTGTGGACTCTGGTTCTAACTATCCTGGTAGACTTAGTCCTTGCACCTTCCAGATCTTTCTGCTTCTTTTAGTTTCTTCCAGATAATACCAATAAAGCATTTGTATTGTCCAGTTTTCCTTGTTCTAGACTTGTAAGACCCTAGATCACACTAGATATAGTGTGTCTGGCCCTGTGATACCTCAGCTCTTTCCTTCTCCATAATATGTGGACAACAGCAACTCACAGATGGTTATAGAGGGTAATGAGATGATGTAAGAGAAATGTCTGCCACCTGGTAGACATGAAAAAGTATTAGTGTTCTTCTCTCTTTTACAATGACATTTTTGTCTGATGTTTATGTTAAGGTTAATGAGATTTTCAATCTTGTGGATACCTTTGGAAGATTCCTCAAAGACCCAAGCTGCTCAAACAAGTCATAGATGTATGTAGTCCATAGTAAGGATCTTAAAGTGATTGTAGAGAAGCCGGGCACAGCAGCACATGTACACCTAAATAAACCCAGCACCTCGGGAGACAGGCAGGGGGACTAGACAACTCAGTGAGACCCTCCCACTACATAAAATACAAAATAGGGCTGGGAATGTGGCTCAGTGGTTGAGTGTCCCTGAGTTCAATTCCTGGTATGAAAGAAAGAAAGGAAGGCAGGAAGGCAGGAAGGCAGGAGGCAGGCAGGCAGGAAGGAAGGAAGGAAGGAAGGAAAGAAGGAGAAAGAAGAAAAAAGTGGTTATAGAGTGAAAAAAATCCCACCAACTTTTTCTAACTTTGTAAAAAAATTGTCTCACAAAGTTAAATAACTTGTCTAAGATGACAAGACTTAATATTGAAATTTGATCATCATTTGAAGATACCCAAAACCTTGATAAAATTTGGAAGCTGCCTGGTTTATATAAACCTCTACCTGGTTTATATAACAACTTACCAGGGCCACCATTATGGCACTTTTTTGAGAATTAGATAACTGCATACTTTCTACAAGATGCTTTTTGGTCAAAATAATTGTCCAAAAATAAATGATTAGAATTAAAATTTACTATCTGGAGATGGAAAATCATCATCATATAGAAATCTTCAATGTCTATGATAGGGTTTTTCCCTCTTAGATGCTGTGCACAATTTGCAGAATAATGCAAAATTTTATCCTGTATTTTGCATGTGTCTCTTTACAAAGGCTCACATTTGTTGATTGTGAAGTGCAGCGTCATTTACTATACCCACATTCCACAGAAAGAATCCAGGGAGAAAAACTGGCTGTTCTGGAGCAGTTTGTGCTTGTTACTGACAGCTGATTTAATAACTTCCATTTTCCAGTTTTGTTTTACTGTTAATACTCATTTCTTAAATTTTATTAACTAGCAAGAACTATAAAATGTGGTATTGTGAGTTCTAATTTGTTACATGAAAAATTACATCCCCCCAACTGAAGTTGTTGGTTGTTATATAGGTTTCTAGTGCTTTCCAGTTCTATATTGGTGGATAACAAATTCGTAAACACTAGAATCCCACTTCCAATCAGAGAGCCTCATGAAGCTGTATTGATATTGCTGTCATCTTTGATTGATGGAAGATGATTCTGGGGAGTTGCCAGACACAACTAGGTGTACTCAACTCCAATAATCTTAGTTCATTCCTTCTGAGCCTGGTTCAGGGTGAAGCTGGCATAGGGTAAAACAAGCCCTCACAGAAACCCAGTGGCCCCAATAAATAAAAAATAATGTTAGAGTAGCAAATTATTGATAAAAAGAAGAGATTCATTCTCCTTAGGTTAAAAAGAAGGGAGTCAGGGCTGGGGAGATAGCTCACTTGGTAGAGTGTTGTCTTGCAAGCACAAGGCCCCGGGTTCGATCCCCAGCACCGCAAAAAAAAAAAAAAAAAAAAAAAAGAGGGAGTCAAATGCGAGTTGGTAGAGGAAAGAAACTGGAATAGGTGAAACATGGGGGAAGAACGAGAGAAAAGATGAGAGAACAGCATTTGCAAGGACGTGAATTGTTAAAATAGTTTAGTAAACTTAAAAATACTTGGCTGGCATAGTTCTTCTATTTTGTTTACAGACTATGAAATTTGAGATTTAACATTGACTGAAATTATGCAAAGGTTTCAATATGTAAAATGGGCTTAACAAAAATGGTAGTTCCATGCAACTTCCTGTCAACCTGTTCATATGTTAAATGTTGGTGTTCTTCATATGCTTCCTGGCCTGTTTTCTTTCTCTGTGTACATTTCCCTACTCTGCATGTATCCTAACTTTGAATATCTTCCTTGAATATCATTTATGTCTCTAATGAATCCCAAACTTTCTCACCTAAGCTTTAGACTATGACATAGCTATCTCCTGGACATCTGGCTTTCCCAGACTCCTTCAAATCAGTGTATGTTTAAGATTCTATACTAATCACTGGAGTTTTCCTATGGGGCCATTCTAGGAATTTCCCCCTAAGCCAGTTCTTCCACCTGATTACTCATTTCAGGAAATGGCAACCACTATCTTCCTGGTTGGGCTTCCTAGTTACCTACTGGTACCTAATAATCCTTGAGGTTGCCTCATCTCTACTCCCATGTTCAACAAACAATTAAGTACCTTGACTCTATCTATGTCTCTCCACTCATGTTCACTAACCTCTTTCAGGCTGCTGTTGTATTTTATGTGGATCATTGTGACAGTATGTTACCTGGCTTTCTTGTCTTCAGAATAATTCTCCTGATGTCTCACTCCATACACATTAGTCTTTCAAAACTACAAATACTGTTATGTTCTCCTTTGGTTAAGATCCTGCAGGAGTCTCCACATTTCTTTCAGGATACAGCTCAGACTCTACTAGATTCTCTAGGGATCTGCATAAATGTTCTTCTCATCTTATGACTTCCCTCATCCCTGCAAAATATCATCCAGCTCTAGAATTCTGTTCCCCTCCCTCAAGATGCTTTGGTTTTTCAGCCTTTTCTCATGATGTTTTTTTTTTTTTTTTTTTTTTTTTACCAGAGATGTTCATCTCCCTTGCCCTTTATTGGGCTAACCTCTAGCCATTCTTCAGATGGTAGCTTAGTTACTACTCTGAGGATTTACCAGTCTGAGTTAAGAATTTCTAGAGCAGCTTGTATCATTTTTTTAAATAACACATCACTCTGATCTAATTGATTACTAGCACTTGGAAATGTGTGGAGGATTTTTACTTGACACAGAGACTGTAAGCAGAGTGTACATGAATGTGGTGGGCTAGGGCCTGAGATAGTAAATCCCTACCGGGAAATACTCTACCATGACCAGTATTAACTCTTACCCACACACCTGCTGCACTCACACCTTCTTGACCACTTTGTTACACCACATACCTCCAACTTTCAGCATGTATTTGCCCTAGGACTTTCTTTGGCCATGTGCACAAAAGTCTAGAAATGCCAGGGATTGGGACTCTCCCATCCATTCTCTTCAGTCAATCTATGGAAGTTGAAGCATCCCTCCTCAGCTTTTCAGGTGGCATAACTAGGATGTCCTATTGTTTCCCAGAATTCTTCATGGGGGCATTGTTCTAGTTGTCCACCTAAGTAACTTGTGTAAGAACACAACTTCATCAACTGTCTTCCTTTCCTTGACTTATCTCCCTGCTGACAGGTATTTTCTGGGATTACCTACCAAATATACTAATTGTACTTAAAAACCTTGTCCCAGATTTTGCTTCTCTGGAAACCCAAACTAGAGTTTATTATACTGTAGTATAAATTCAACACCTATCATGATACCTGGTAGAGTAGAAGTACATACATGATATGTATGATACATATATATATATATATATATATATCATATATATCAGAATGGTATTGTCACAATGAAAATCCATTGAGCCATGCTGGGGTGGCAAAGGTGGAAGTGGAGATAAGTGGAGAAAAAGATGTTTTTACTTGTATGTAAGGAAACTCTAGGTTATTTTTTAGCATTGACAACTAATGCTAAAATGGCAATTTTCTCTATCATTAGTTGCTTCTAAGAGATCTTGTTGACATTTTCCCAAAGCATGAGTGTGGGCAAATAACATCAATTTATGGTATTTGAATCAGTCCCAACTATTGAAACCATTGCATCAAAATAGGTCAAAATTGGTTTATGGTCAACATTACAGGGGATTAATGTGAAACTTTATGATTCTAAAAGATTTATTTAGATGCTGCATTGAGAATGAGTCAGAGAAGTGCAAGAGGAAGACATGCTCTAAGGTTACTATAGTAGTGGAAGAAAGAGAAAATACTAAAAATAATGAGTGGATGGTCATAGCAGCATTTAGACATTTCTTCTCCTGGCTACTGAATCAAGGTTTGGAGCAAGGAGCATAAACCTTTTTAGGTATTGTAAGAACAGGGTATTTAAGGCACTAAGATGAAGAACTCAAGCTGGGATCCCATGGTGTTATGGTTTGGATGTAAGGTGCCCCCCAATGCAGGAAGTTTCAGAGGAGAAATGATTGGGTTGTAAAAGACTTAACCTAATCAGTGAATTCATCCCAGATAGGATTAATTGAAGTGGTAGGGTGTGGCTGGAGAAGATTGGAATTGGGGCATGGCTTTGGGGTATATATTTTATATCTGAAGAGTGGAGTCTGTCCTCTCTCTCTCTCTCTCTCTCTCTCTCTCTCTCTCTCCCTCCCTCTCCCCCCCCCCCCCCCTCCTTCCTGATGATGCAAGCTGCTTCCCTCCGACAAGCTCTTCTGCCCTGATGTTCTGCCTTACCTCAAGTCCCGAGGAATGGAGCCGGCCTTCTATAGGCTAAGACCTCTGAAACTGTGAGCCCTCAAATAAACCTTTCCTCCTCTGTAATTGTGCTGGTCAGATAATTTAGTCACATCAGTGAAAAAGCTGACTAAAACACATGGATAATAAGCTAGAATCAGAAGTTAGTGGTCTTACTGTCATGGTACCAATATCAGACACTAGCACTTATTGCAGACAAACCATTATCTTCACAATCTTGCTCATCTGCAATATTCAGGTATTCAAGAAGATGGTCCCTGTCAATTTTTGTCTTCTAAATCTTGCAGAAGAAAGAGTATCTACAAGGTGGCCAGCAAGTCAGAAAACATAAACAAATATATAATAAGTGGTCTAATATTATATTACAATTCATGGTACAACATTATCTGTTTCCAGATTTTGTGGTTCCTGTATTTGGTGAAACACAATTCACATCCAGAAGCCTAGCTTTGGAGGACTTGGGTTTTATATGTATATAGTTTATGATGTTCTAGGCTTTGAAGTACAAGAAGTACTCTGGTTATGATTGCTGTGATAAAGACTACCCCAAAATGTAGTGGCTTAAAATGTCAGTCATTTATTTTGTTCATCAGTCTGCAGTTTGGGCATGGTTCTGTGTGAACAGCCTGCCTCTGCTCCATGGTGTCACCTGGAGTGTGATGACTGGAGGCTGGAGGATGTATTTCAAGATGGCTTACTTACAGAGCTGGCTAGTCAGTTCTGGCTGTCAACTGCGGGCTCAGCCAGGGTAGTGGGCCAGGACCTTGGTTTCTCCAGGGGCTGTGTGGGCCTCGTCACAGCATAGTGGTGCTATTCCAGGAGGGAGTATGTCACAAGAATGGTTTGGAGGCTGAATTACCTTTTGTGACTTGGCCTTGGAAGTCACACAGTATCACTTTTCATCTCGTCACACGTCCATCAAAGAATCACATGTGGGAAGAAAGATTGAGGGGAATTTTTGGAAAACACAGTTTGTAAAAGGAAGTCTTTCTAGAAGGAGAGTGACAAATAGGTGGATTCTGTGAACAAACAGTCATGACCCCAGTCTTTCTTATTGTCTTTATCAGTCTTTCCTCAGTGGCCTTACTTTTTTTCTAACCATTTCACTTTTTTTTTTTCCCTCCAAGTAAGACACATCCTATGTGTCTTAAAGCAAAAGCACTCATTTGAAATACAGGTACAATTGGAGACTTCACTGTTTTAGTGTTTTACTTTTAAGAACCTTAATGCTAAGAATGGAGGAAGGAAGGACTGTATAGAGGGAAAAGAGGCGTGGGAGGAGTGGGGGGAAGGGAAAAATAACAGAATGAATCAAACAACATTACCCTATGTAAATTTATGATTACACAAATGGTATGCC
The DNA here is from genome assembly GCF_902686455.1 of Sciurus vulgaris. NCBI lineage: Eukaryota > Metazoa > Chordata > Mammalia > Rodentia > Sciuridae > Sciurus > Sciurus vulgaris. Next base: position 31,501,565 of record NC_136468.1, read on the forward strand.
TTTACGCTATGTACAAACAGAGAAACAACATGTATCCCATTTGTTTACAATAATAAAAAAAAAAAAAGAACCTTAATGCTGATAGTTTTCAGTACAAAGTCTCACCAACTAAGTTAGTAACAGTATAAAAATTACTTGGGTCAGTTCATCTCTCTGGATAATTCAATACTAAGTCAACTCTCCTAGGATTGAAGCAGGGTAATAGGAGCAATAGAGATGCCGTAAACAGTTTGTCCAAAAACTGCAAAGAAAGGCATTTCAAATTAGCATATTTGGGAAATTTCTAGAAGGTCAGTCTGTGTCTCTGTGTCAGCTTAGAATGTGTTATGGCTGATAGACTGATTATAAGTTCTTGTGTATGCAATGAGAAGTTTCAATTTCATAACTGTTATTCTTATTCCCACTTCATGTTAAGAAAATATGTTAAAAAAATTAGTAACTTAAATTTAATGCCAAGGTGTCAAGATTATTAAAATTTGTCTAGTGTGTTTCATTTATATGCCTCAACATTTAAAGTTCTGTACTCTAACACACCAACAATATACTAATAAGGAAGAGACTTGCAATGTACCAGAGTATTTTACAATTAGCCAATTAGTGGATGATGACCAATAATGATTTATAATAATGTTTTATTTATTTTGACTAATGTGCAAATATTCTTTCCACAAATGTTATATTTAATTGAAACACAATTCCTTTCCAATATCAAACTGTAATCTATCTGCTTGTAGAGAGATCTTATTTTCCATGTTTTGTATATTAGAGAAATAATCTAAGTCATAATGTTTGATAACAAATTTGAATTCAGATAAGAAATATAAGAACTTAGATTCATTATGTAATTTGAACATGTATGCTTTACATACATAAGGGCACATATTAAGGCACATAAATAAAGATTAGCTTTGATTTTATATGAAGAAGCTGTCACCATAACTTCTCAGAAAAGCATTGCATTGGAACTAAGAAGGAATTTGTAGTTCTTATGGATGTAGCTAAATAATTATACTTAATACTCTTTTGATATTGCAAAACTGCTCTCCATGATTTAAAATTGGAGATGTCGACTGCGGCGAGCTCCAGCCCGCAGGCAGCTTCAGGGACCAGGACAGGGCAGCCAGGGACTTCCCAAAGCAGCCCGGCTCCTTCCGGCGGGAGGCGCCTTTCAGGGCTACCTTCTGGGAGCAGACCGCCCAGTGAGAGCCTTTCTACACAGAGCCAGCCACAAGTCCCCGAGCCAGTGGAGAGCTCCGACCCGCAAGCAGCCTCTGGAACCAGGGCAGGGCAGCCAGAGACCTCTCCAGGTGGCCCTGCCCCCTGCGGCCACAGGCTTTTTCCACAGGGCAATCCAAGATGGCGGACTAGAGGGTGACTGCATCTCCAGTCGCTCCAGAACCCAGGATTCAAGAAGGGGAGGCATTGAGAGACTCGGACTAAAATAGAGCCACAGGGTGAGTCTCCCCCACCAGGTGAAGCTTGGCCTGGGCGGCAGGCCCGGATAAAGGTGGCTTATCAGAGTAGGGCAGGGCAGCTAGAGTCTTCCCAGGCAGCCCTGCGCTCTCTGGTGGTGGGCTCCTCCCACACGGCCAGCTTCTTGGAGCAGGCCCCCCAGTGAGAGCCTTTCCACACAGAGCCAGCTCCAAGCCCTGGAACCAGTAGAGGGCTAGGGGCAGCTTTCTTTGGAAGCACTGCATTATCAAGTTACTTCAAGACTTCAGGCTACTGAAGGCTGGGAGGTGATATACTGGAAATCTATAGGGACACTATAAGCCAATAGAGGAAATATGCACTATCTCAGAGTCCCACTGACATCTGACCAATGTGAGAAAACCAGGGAAGAAAATGTCCCAAACAAACCTAGATACTATATCAATAAAACCCAATGACAGCACAGCAGAAGAAATGTCAGAAAGGGAGTTCAGAATGTACATAATTAAAACAATCAGAGAAGCAAACGAGGAGATGAAAGAGCAAATGCAGGCATTGAAGGAGGAGATGAAAGAGCAAATGCAGGCATTAAATGATCACACCAATCAACAGATAAAAGAGCAAATATGGGAAGCAAGAGGTCATTTCAAGAAAGAGTTAGAGATACTGAAAAAAAAACAAACAAACAGAAATCCTTGAAATGAAGGAAACAATAAACCAAGTTAAAACTCCATAGAAAGCATAACCAATAGAATAGAACAACTGGAAGACAGAACCTCAGACATTGAAGACAAAATATTTAATCTTGAAAACAAAATTGAACAAACAGAAAAGATGGTAAGAAATCATGAATAGAATCTACAAGAATTATGGGATATCATGAAAAGGCCAAATTTAAGAATTATTGGGATTGAGGAAGGCTTAGAGAAATAAACCAAAGGAATGAACAATCTATTCAATGAAATAATATCAGAAAATTTCCCAAATCTGAAGAATGAAATGGAAAACCAGGTACAAGAGGCTTATAGGACTCCAAATATACAAAATTACAATAGACCCACACCAAGGTACATTTTTATGAAAATATCTAACATACAAAATAAAGAAAAAATTTTAAAGGCTGCGAGAGAAAAGAATAAAATTACATTCAGGGGAAAACCAATAAGAATATCAGCAGATTTTTTAATCCAGACAATAAAAGCTAGAAGGGCCTGGAATAGCATTTACCAAACCCTGAAAGAAAACGGATGCCAACCAAGAATCTTATACCCAGCAAAACTTACTTTCAGATTTGACAATGAAATAAGATCCTTCCATGATAAACAAAAGCTAAAGGAATTTACAAAAAGAAAGTCGGCATTACAGAACATTCTCAGCAAAATATTCCATGAGGAAGAGATGAAAAACAACAATGCAAATCAGCAACGGGAGGAACTAGCCTAAAGCAATACCCAAATAAAGGAGAAACCAAATCATGTCAAAAAACAAAAATGAGTCAAATGACTGGGAATACAAATCATATCACAATAATAACCCTGAATGTTAATGGCCTGAACTCATCAATCAAAAGACATAGACTGGCAGATTGGATTAAAAAAAAAAATCCAACAATATGCTGCCTGCAAGAGACTCATCTCATAGAAAGAGATGCCCACAGACTAAAGGTGAAAGGATGGGAAAAAACATACCATGCACATGGACACAGCAAAAAAGCTGGAGTATCCATCCTCATTTCAGATGTGGATTTCAAGCCAAAACTAGTCAGAAGGGATAAAGAAGGACATTACATACTGCTTAAGGGAAGCATAAAACAGCAAGACATAACAATCATAAATATCTATGCCCCGAACACTGGCTCATCCATGTACGTCAAATAAATCCTTCTCATTCCAGAAATCAAATAGACCACAACACAATAATCCTAGGCAATTTTAACACACCTCTCTCACCACTGGATAGATCTTCCAAACAAAAATTGAATAAGGAAACTATAGATCTCAATAACACAATCAACAATTTAGACTTAACGGACATATATAGAATATACCATCCAACAAAGAACGAATACACTTTCTTCTCAGCAGCACATGGATCCTTCTCTAAAATTGACCATGTTTTATGCCACAGAGCTACTGTTAGCAAATACAAGAAGATAGAGATACTACCTTGTATTCTATCAGATTGTAATGGATTGAAATTAGAAATAAATGACATAATGAAAAACAGAAACTTCTCCAATACCTGGAGATTAAATAATATGCTATTATATGATGAATGGATAACAGAAGACATCAGGAGGGAATTAAAAAAATTCTTAGAAGTAAACGAGAACAAAGACACATCATATCAAAATCTCTCGGACACTATGAAATCAGTACTTAGAGGAAGATTTATTTCATGGGGCACATTCAACAAAAGAAGTAGAAATCAACAAATAAACGACTTAACACTACAGCTCAAAGCCCTAGAAAAAGAAGAGCAGACCAACACCAAAAGTAGTAGAAGACAGGAAATAGTTAAAATCAGAGCCAAAATCAATGAAATTGAAAAAAAAGAAACAATCGGAAAAATTAACAAAATAAATAGTTGGTTCTTTGAAAAAATAAACAAAATTGATAAACCCTTAGCCACACTAACAACGAGAAAGAGGGAGAAAACTCAAATTACTAAAATTCGGAATGAACAAGGAAATATCACAACAGACATGATTGAAATACAAAACATAATTAGAAGCTATTTTGAAAATCTATACTCCAACAAAACAGAAAACCTCAAAGACATCAACAAGTTTCTAGAGACATATGAATTACCTAAACTGAACCAGGAGGACATACACAACTTAAATAAATCAATTTCAAGCAATGAAATAGAAGAGGTCATCAAAAGCCTACCAACAAAGCAAAGTCCAGGACCAGATGGGTTCTCAGCCGAGTTCTACAAAACCTTTAAAGAAGAGCTCATTCCAATACTTCTCAAAGTATTCCATGAAATAGAAGAGAAGGGAACCCTCCCAAACACATTCTATGAAGCCAATATCACACTGATACCTAAACCAGACAGAGACACATCGAGGAAAGAAAATTTCAGACCAATATCCTTAATGAACATCGACGCAAAAATTCTCAACAAAATTTTAGCAAATCGCATACAAAAATATATTAAAAAGATAGTGCACCATGATCAAGTGGGTTTTATCCCAGGGATGCAAGGTTGGTTCAACATCCGGAAATCAATAAATGTCATTCACCATATCAACAGACTTAAAGTTAAGAATCACATGATTATTTCAATAGATGCAGAAAAAGCATTCGATAAAATATAGCACCTCTTCATGCTCAAAACACTAGAGAAAATTGGGGTAGTGGGAACATTCCTTAATATTGTAAAGGCCATCTATGCTAAGCCCATGGCTAATATCATTCTAAATGGTGAAAAACTGAAAGCATTCCCCCTAAAAACTGGAACAAGGCAGGGATGCCCTCTTTCACCACTTCTATTCAACATCGTTCTTGAGACTCTAGCCAGAGCAATTAGACCAACCAAAGAAATTACAGGGTTATGAATTGGAAAAGAAGAACTCAAACTATCCCTGTTCACTGATGACATGATTATATATTTAGAGGAACCTGGAAATCCCACCAGAAGACTCTTAGAACTCATAAGTGAATTCAGTAAAGTAGCAGGTTACAAGATCAATGCTCATAAATCCAATGCATTTTTATACATAAGTGATGAATCTTCAGAAAGAGAAATTAGGAAACTACCCCATTCACAATAGCATCAAAAAAAATAAAATACTTGGGAATCAATCTCATAAAAGTGGTGAAAGACCTCTACAATGAGAACTACAGAACACTAAGGAAAGAAAGAAAACCTCAGAAGATGGAAAGATCTCCCATGTTCTTGGCTAGGCAGAATTAATATTGTCAAGATGGCCATACTACCTAAAGTGCTATGCAGATTCAATGCAATTCCAATTAAAATACCAATGATGTACCTTACAGAAATAGAGCAAACAATTATGAAATTCATCTGGAAGAATAAAAAACCCAGAATAGCTAAAGCAATCCTCAGTAGAAAGAGCGATGCAGGGGGTATCGCAATACCAGATCTTCAACTCTATTACAACCCAATAGTAACTAAAACGGCATGGTATTGGTACCAAAATAGAAAGGTAGATCAATGGTACAGAATAGAGGACACGGACACAAACCCAAATAAATACAATTTTCTCATACTAGACAAAGTTTCCAAAAATATGCAATGGAGAAAAGATAGCCTCTTCAACAAATAGTGCTGGGGAAACTGGAAAACCATATGCAACAGAATGAAATTAAACCCCTATCTCTCACCCTGCACAAAACTCAACTCAAAATGGATCAAGGACCTCGGAATCAGACCAGAGATCCTTCATCTTATAAAAGAAAAAGTACGTCCAAACCTTCAACTTGTTGGCTTAGGTTCAGACTTCCTTAACAGGACTCCCATAGCACAGGAAATAAAAGCAAGAATCACAATTGGGATAGATTCAAACTCAAAAGCTTTCTCTCAGCAAAGGAAACTATCAGTAATGTGAAGAGAGAGCCTACAGAGTGGGAGACATCTTTGCCACTCATACTGCAGATGGAGCGCTAATTTCTAGAATCTATAAAGAACTCAAAAAACTCTACACCAAGAATACAAATAATTCAATCAACAAATGGGCTAAGGAAATGAACGGACACTTCACAGAAGATGATGTACAAGCATTCAACAGATATATGAAAAAAATGTTCAACATCTCTAGTAATAAGAGAAATGCAAATCAAAACTAGCCTAAGATTCCATCTCACCCCAATTAGAATGGTGATTATCAAGAATACAAGCAACAATAGGTGTTGGCGAGGATGTGGGGAAAAAGGTACACTCATACATTGCTGGTGGGGCTGCAAATTAGTGCAGCCACTCTGGAAAGCAGTATGGAGATTCCTCAGAAAGCTGGGAATGGAACCACCATTTGAGCCAGCTATCCCACTCCTTGGCCTATACCCAAAGGACTTAAAATCAGCATACTACAGAGATACAGCCACATCAATGTTCATAGCTGCTCAATTCACCATAGCCAGATTATGGAACCAACCTAGATGCCCTTCAGTTGATGAATGGATAAAGAAACTGTGGCATATATATACAATGGAATATTACTCTGCCATGAAGAATGATAAAATTATGGCATTTGCAGGCAAATGGATGAAATTGGAGAATATCATGCTAAGTGAGATAAGCCAATCTCAAAAAACTAAAGGACAAATGATCTCGCTGATAAGCGGATGAGGACATATAATGGGGGGTAGGAGGTGTTAGCATTAGGGTTTGGGTTACATTTAGGGTTAGGGATAAGGAGGGTGGTAAGAATGGAGGAAGGAAGGACTGTATAGAGGGAAAAGAGGGGTGGTAGGGGTGGGGGGAAGGGAAAAAATAACACAATGAATCAAACAACATTGCCCTATGTAAATTTATGGTTACACAAATGGTATGCCTTGACTCCATGTACAAATAGAGAAACAACATGTATATCATTTGTTTAAATAAAAAAAAATAAAAAATAAAAAAAAATAAAAAATAAAAAAAAATAAAATTGGAGATGTCTCTATAGTACATCTTTTTCAAGTGGACTATTAACAAAGGTGCTATGAAAATGAAGTGTACATTTTGTCAGTAATGGTAAATTTATTACATTGAGGAACTTTACCTACAGAGTGTCAGGATTCCAAGGATTATAAAAGAGAGTAGCTTTATCCTAGATAAATATCCATCCATCCATACATTCATTCATTTATCCTTTACCTAAAACAAGTGACTTTAATGTGTCCTGAGTATCTTCAATGTGTGAAGTGTCGTTCTAGGGATGGTGATACAAGACTAACAAAAGAGAAAAATTTCTGTAGCCATTCCATACATGCTAATGGAGGAAACAGGCAACAAGGAAATACAACATATGGTGCAGAAAACAAAATGCGCCACAGAGAAATAGCAGGATCAGGAGATGAAGAGGGATTGAATGGGAGTGGTAGAGAGGCGTTCAGCTGGTACTCAGCACGCTTTCCTGTGATGGGTCAGTGCTTAGTGCTCTGAATAACCTCCTTAGGAGGAGGGATGCTATTCCAACAGGCCAGTCAGATAATGCCACTCTGAGGAGGTGACGTTTTAGTAGAAGCTTGAACCTCTAAGTGGAACAAGCAACAGGAAACCTAATACCCCACCAGTGTGGGTGTGTCTCATACAACTGTTTTGAAAAATGAGAGTATTAAGGCACATAAAAACACTCATCAGTTTACTCCCCAAAAGACACACAGGAATTGGTCCTAGGAAATAATTCTAAACATTGCAAAAGCTTTTTTACATAAAGACATGTTTACCATAATATTGTATTAGAAAGAATTTGAAAGATTCTGAATAGCTAACATCAGGAAAATGAACACAAGGGCCAGGGTACATCTCCAAGAGAAGGGTTTCTCTACTTTGGCTCTATTAACATTTTGTGCTGATGAATTTTTGTTGCAAGGGCTGTCCTGTGCATAGCAGATTGCTTAGCAGTACCTCTGATTTCTACCCAGCAGGTAACACTAGCTCCCACACCCCAGTTGTGATAATCAAAAATGTCTCCAGGTACTGCCTAATGTCTCCTGGGTGTAGTTTTGCTCCTGGTTGAAAACCACTACACTGGAAGAAATATTAGGCAAAAATGACAATGAGCGGCTGATAAATTGTGTGCAATAAGCACATTTAACAATATCAAAGGAATAATCAAAATGCATTCACAATGAAGTCACAACTATGTAACAGAATATTAAAATGAGTGGGTAAAAGCTGTGAATGTAATAGAACAATGGGTGGAATTTTGGTAATGAACGGAGATAACTGGGTGAGACTTAACCTGTTTAGCTTATCTGGTTTCATTATTTCTACCTGTCTCATAACTGATGCTTCATTTTTAAGTTTCAAGAAAAGAGGGAAGATTACCTTTCTTGAAACTTTTTAATCTGCTTCACAATGTATTTATTAGAATTTGTATAAAAGTGCTTAATTGTTATAAATGTTATTTACATCATTATTTTCTCTTGAACAAGATTCTGCAAGGCACACCTGTAGGAAATAACCACAAAAGACAAGAAAATTTCCATACCTTCTCAAAAGCCGTTTGTTCATGGGACAAAGACTATGAGACAAAATGATGATGGAACAGAATCACAAAACAAGAGGACTAGCAGACAAATTAGAAAAGCAGCCAAAGAGCTTCTGTCTTTCCTGGTTGGGTGGGAGGTGGGGAGTGTTGGTGAGAAAGGAGCACCTTAATTCTTTGTTTTGTATTTTAGCCGTGCAAAGTGCTTGCCAACATTTTGGGATTAGCAGATGCTATTATTTGTTGGAATTCTTTCCCCTCTGCGTAAGCACATGCGCCTGTGTGCACACACACTCACAGATCCACAAAAATAAAAAAATAAAAATAAAAATAAATAAAGGAGAGGGAGCATTTATTCTAGGGACTTGGTGAAAACTTCCTGATATTGCTTGAGCAAAGTGGAGGCCCTCAGAGGTGTAGTTGCTACAGAGCAGTCGTTCTCCAATTTTAGATTGCTGGGACTCACAAAGTTTCTGACCCAGTAAGCCTAAGATGGGAATACAGGACATGCATTTCTAATAAGTTCTCAATTTCTGTGGTTTGGGTATGGTTTCAGTATGTTCTTCCAAGGGTTCATTAGTTGGAAGCTTGGTCTCCAGTGTGATGATGTGGGAGGTCATGAAACTTTCAAGATGTGGGGCTTAGTGTAAGGTAATTAGGTTATGGGGTTATAACATCCTTAGAAGGGATTAATGCAGTTCTCATGGGACCCTGGCTAGTTCTTGAGAATGAGTTATAAGAATGGCCTATCCCTGTGACTTCACTTCTCATGTGTGCTCTCTCCATGTCATCCATGATGTGACATAGCCAAAGAGGTTCTCACCAGCAGCTGAATTGATGGGACCACCTGATCGTGAACTTTCAGTCTCTAAAACTGTAAGCTAAATAAACTTCTTTTTATTATACACTAACCAGAATTAGTCAACTCATAGCAACAGGAAATGGACTAACATTCCATGTTTGAGAAACATTGATTTAAACAAAACTTCTCTGGCTTCCAGTTCTGATCTTTGAGCTTGGAGGTCAGTTTCCTCTTTATTAGATGATACTATAAGACAGTACTGGCTGAGGCAGGGGATTGCTCTCAGTATCAAATTATGATTATTACTAATGGTTCTGTTTTCTTACACTTGTGTTCCACACAGATTTTAGATGATGATTTGCCTTAATGTAGGTCCTCTTAATCTTTTTCCACTCTGGAATTTATAACCTCCTGCCCCTGGTTTTCAACTCCCTCTTTAGCTGACCTTTGCTTATAATGGGTCTCCGACAAATCTGCCTGCTTCTAACCTCCTGCTTGGATCTAAACCAAAGATTCCCAACATTTCTTGGAACATGGTACCCCCTAGTTTCTCAGTAACATTTTCATAATTCCATGTCTTAGTCTTTTCAGACTGTTTCAGCAAATATCACTCACTGGATGGCTAAGAAACAATAGCAAATTAATTCTCACAGTTCTAGAAAGTGGGAAGTCCAAGATCAAGAACATGTTGCTGGGTTGTCTGCAAAAGTGCAAAAGTTTATAAGACACAGTTGGGAATCACAAGACTCCAATCTCATCCCTCCAGTCTCTTTTAACTTCCATCATCTGGTTGGTCCTCACGTCCACAGTTTCCTGGCACACATATCTCAGCAAAACATTCCAAGAGTAAACACAAATTGATGGCAATATTTATATTTATTTTTGCGATTTCTTGGATAAAAACCATTTAAACAATGTTTGGTAAGGTGTTATTCTCATAAAAACATCTTTTGAAACAAATGTATTTCTATTTTTCACAAAAGTTAAAATTACATGCTGAAACAGAGTTAATTACTTAGCACAATATGATACGAGAAGATTTGTAGAGTAAGAATAATGAACTACATCATTAAACTAAACAATTACACTGAACTAGAAAACTGACTCAGTAGTAAAATATAAAAATCTACAATTATAAATATAAATTTGGTCCATGGAGACACTAGAGCAGTATTTACAGTAAGTATTAGATTATTCCTACTTTAGGTGAATACTGCAGTTGTAAAATGTTGAATATCACAGGGAACAGAGTGGTTTATTTACAGACTACTATATTAAAAGTTATATTTCTAGCAAATCTGATGTTTGCTACAAATACAGCTAAAAATTTGACACTAAAACAAACATTTTCTGTAATTGGGAATTCCTAATATCTATAAATTGAAATTTTGTTAAAATCAATATGGAAAAAAATACCACAATTTCATTCTTAGAAATACTGTAAAATTTAATCTTTTTAGTTCAAACATAACAAGTGAATGACAAGAAGTCTTTCAAAAAGGCACACGTTGTTAATTATGTAAATTTGGCAGCAGAATCCTACGTCATGAAAGTTACTGTCAAATGATGAGAAGTAAACAAATAACAGAACTGGACTGATTTTCCTAATTTTAGAAAGAGGAAAATAATGCTCAGTTGTGGGCTTCCCCAACTCTTTAGCATTAAACTAAAGACTCTAAGCTCTCAGCTATATTTCCATCAGCCAAAGCTGCGCCATTACTGTCCAAAGAGGTGGATGGATTCTCTTCCTGCCTTGTGCTGACAAGGCTGAGGACCACTTTGTAGAGAAACTGATACTGTTCCTAGAGAATGGAGAGAGGGAAGTTATAAAAAGGAAGCTCACTGAAAAACACATTTGTAAAAAGAAGGACTATTTGCAGACAGGCCAGCACTGATCGTGGAAGGGCATTCTGTTTAGGGTTTGCTATACTCGGCAAAGATACACAATGTTTATTATTGTCTCTTTGTGATTATATTAAAGTAGCTTTTCAATTAGTGAACACTCATTGACCTGGAGAGTCAACCCTCATACATTTGCCAATGATAAGTACTCTGTTCCTAGTCATTTGCTTTTTGGAATCAGAAGGTTATGTGATGAAGTTCCATGGACTCATGGCAAAATGCTTTGGCACTAATTCACAAATAAATTGCTTATTCTCTCTTCCCCAGTTGCAATGACATCAAATGGTTCTGTCCATTTATGGGAGTTATCAACTGTGATTTGCTGTCAGCCCAGCAACCCATGCAGAATGCAGTCTTTCCACCATCTTTTTATCAAGCACTCTTCACATTCCCTCAGCCTGACTGGTCCTACGTTCTGCTTTGAGAGAAGATGTGTGTGTGTTCTGCTGTGATCTTGTTTATAAGGTCCTTAGCATAAATGGCCAAGAAGATGAAGATGAGCCTATTACTTCTGCACCAACCTTAACTTTTCCCTTTATGTTATTTGCACCGAGTTCCCAATTGCATTTCTAAATGATTTCCATAATAATAAAAACTTCAAAATTACTGGTTGAGATCAGTTACCAGATGTGCTATGTCTCTTCCTTGAATGAACATATTTTATCTCTTTTTAAAAGCACCCAGGGATCACCCATTTGTTAACTTCAGATACTGAATTTGGCTTGAGAAAAAAGCCAATGGCTCTAACATTTAGGCCTCTGTGGTCTATCAACTGTTCTAGGATGATTAGAACTTGAGTTCCAGAAAAATAACCACTTATTTTGCTGGGTAAGTCCATTTGTGGGTACTTCAAATGCAGATATTTTTGAAAATTATAATAAGTCTGGTAAAAAGGCACACGAGACATAATTTTTTTTTTAGCCATCAAATTTCTGGAAGACACAGCCTTGAAACTCAGCTTGAAAGCCACATGTTAATGTTATCACTCATTGTGATCTTTCTTATACACAGTAAGATTTCCACAGTCTCAAGTAGGTAATACCTTCTAACAAAAGTTTGGTTCAGTGCTCCATTACTTACAATGTCAGCGAAGACTCCTGGCCTCATCAAATTGATCATCTTGGCTACCTGGTAAATATCCACGGAATTCTCCTTTTCAAGTTGGTGCATAAGGGTCGTCAGAGCACAGAAAGTTCCTGCTGTCACTCCGCCATGCCTTGGAAGAAAGAGTAGGAACAAAAACTCTATTCAGATGCATCAAACATTCACATTTGGAATTCACAGAGCAGTCTTAAAATTTTGCAGTAAAAACAAAAATTTAGTCTCTTTTCCCTACTTTTGGGGGCATAGAATTATGGTTTAGTTGGAAACTTTGCCAAGTGTTCATGACATCAGCAAATGAGATAATACAAGTTTAATATTTGCTGATGCATTGGCTATTTTATGCTATAAAAAGACACAGATGAAAAATTTAAAAAATAACCATGATTATAATATGTGTCTAATATATATGTTATATATAATTCTAGTAGTTTTGCTTGTTTGTAACAGAAACCCAGACAAATCTATAGAATAAAGATATCTCTTTCAGATAAATAAAAAGAATGTTGGGGCTGGGGAGATAGCTCAGTTGGTAGAGTGCTTGCCTTGCAAGCACAAGGTCCTGGGTTCAGTCCCCAGCACCGCAAAAAAAAAAAAAAAAAAAGAAAAAAAAGAATGTTGATTTACTCCTGCCTCAGGAAACTAGTGGCTGAAAAATATGCCTATGTTAGATATTTCCTGTAAAAATCCCAATGTGAAAACGGTCTCAACACAGAGTTCTCAGCGTAAAATGCAAGAGCAGATTCTTAGGATGGTACACACAATTTGACTTCATTAGGAGCTTGAAGTGAAGTGAGAAGTGTTCTGTGTTACTCTTGCTGATAGTAAGTGGGTAATTCACCCTGAATGAATCACTGCAGTGAGCCCAAAGCATTAGATTGGCTGGAAGACAGCAGAGGTATTCATAGACCCAGAGGAAGTTCAGGTGTAAAAGGATTGACAGTGTAACACTTACTCATCATGCACAATCATGGGCCCATCCCTGTTGGCAGCTTCTTCTTTGATAATACTTATGAGTTCAAAGGTTTTACTAATGGGACTATCTGGATTTGGCCATTTGGGACACTGAAAATGCCTCACTTCCAGTACATAATCATCCTGTGAGAAAAAAAGAACAAATTAGTATTTTTTTCCTGTTCTTTGCTTTTTTTTTTTTTTTTTTTTTTTTTTTTTTTTTTTTTTTTCTTGGTGGAGGGGATACGGGGGATTGAACACAGGGGCACCTGATCACTGAGCCACATCCTCAGCCCTTTTTAGTATTTTATTTAGAGACAGGATCACACTGAGTTGTTTAGCACCTCATTTGTGCTAAGGCTGGCTTCGAACTCCCGATCCTCCTTCCTCAGCCACCTGAACCACTGGGATGACAGGCACATGCCACCACGTCTGGCTTAAATTAGTATTTTTTTTTAAGAAAGCAATATTGGTTATTGGCAGTTCATCACGAGAGGAATAACTGGGGAAACTTAGGAATACTGTCAGGTAATAAAATCCAATGGCATAAGTGAGCAGCAGCAGCTGCAGCGTGTCTCTTAGCTAGGAAGGAAGAAACAATTGTGGTGTCACATTTTCTGGGCATAGATTTAGCCAGTATTTTTAAATTTTAAAAGTAAACCTTATCAGTGTCATGCCAATGTTGACAAACCATGGAAGGATGTATCACAGATGTCTCTGTGTTGCTCAATTTAAAGTTACCAAAAGAAATCTTCGGTGCCAAAATTTGTCTGGAAAATATCACAGAACTCTTCAAACACCAGCAATACTTAGACTTCCCTAAGTGAAGGAGGAAATCATAAGACAATAGGAAAAGACTTGTGAGAAGGGCAGAGATCTAGGTTCAACTCCACCCCAGTTCTATTTCTTGCACAGGAGACTAAACAGACATGTAACTTGATTAAATCCCTTAAGCCTCTGACCTTAGTTTCTTCAAGTGCACTGAATAACATGCTACATTTAAAAATAACTACCAGAACCTAAATTTTGTATGGCAAGTGAAAAAGGGCCAAGACAGTCAAGATTCTACCAAAGAAGAAGAAGAAGAAGAAGACAGAGCATTAGCTCATCAGATATCATAAATTATTACATTCTATCTGGATGAAGACCCTACTATTTTGGCAGAGGAACTAAGAGACCAGTGAAATAAAATAAAGATGCTAGAAGCAAGACCATACACAGATAAAAACTTGATTTATGGCTGAACTGACATTACTGATCCATAAGTAATGCAGGAACGAGGATTACCACAAGTAAAATAATGAAATTGGATCCTTGTTTCAGGAAATGTAATGTAAAAAATCAATTCCAGGTGGAAATATAAAATATTTCAAAAGGATGTAGAAGAGTATCTAGGATTTCAGGTAAGGGGGGATTTTGGACACAAATTATGAGTTCTTTAGAAAAGAAAAAAGATTATTAAATTCATACAGATTAAAATTAAAAATTCATATACCAAAAAAGATCATGAAGAAAATAAAAAATAATCTAATAACAAACTGGGAGAAGGTATTTGCAATGTATGTATCTGAAAAAAATTAGTGTCCAAAATATCAGAATATCAAAAGACTTTCAATAAATAAATAAGTAAATGATAAAGAATCTAGAAGAAAAATGGGCAAAAATAATGAACAGCATATTACAAAAGATAACTTCTCAATGGCCAATAAATTTGTGTAAAAATAATCAACTTCATTTTCAACAAGCAAAAATGCAAATTGACACCATGGTAAAATGCCATTCCATTCTACCACGAGCAGTTTGAGGATGGAAAAATTCCAGATCACTCATACACTCCTGATGGGTGGGAAGCTTGGTAGAACCATTACTTAGTACAGCTGACACAACTTGAAGATGCTCACATCTATTCACCCCAAATAAGAGAATTTCCAGGAACATGCAAAAGAAAATTTTGCATAAAATGTGTATAAAATATACATCCTAGATCTGTTTGTAATAGCAAAAAACAAAACACAACAGATACAACTCCCAACAGACAAGTAATAGCCCAGATGTGAAATAGAAAAAATATATTTTACAAACTGGAATGTTAACAGCAGAAGTAAGTGAATTTGAGTTACACCCCAATTACATGGATAATGTCAGCAACACTATAATGAGGGAGTCACAAATCTCTGAAAACACACGTGATACAACTTATGTAATGCTAAAAACAAAAACAAAAACAAAACCCAACAACATGGTGTTAGGAAAATATCAAGAAAAGATGAAAGTTCAAAGTAAATCAAGAGGGCACTAAATTAATTCAGGAAGAAGCTATTTCTGAAGAGAGGGTGTGGAATGTAGTGTGAGCCTGTGAAAAATGCCCAAGGTCAAGGACATGTGCTTTCTCCTGAACTTGGTTGTGGGCACACAATTTTCTGTTTCAATTTTACACTTTGAGCATACATTAAAACGTTCTATTAAATATGTAATATTTAACACGTTTTAAAAATAGCCCTTATAACAAATAACAGACCCCTACCTTTGAGGTCAGTAGTTGAATCCAAGCTTCCTGAACACTGAAATAAATCCTAGTCTATTCAGAATAGACTTTCACCTCCTACTGACCTCAAATGCTGTGATATTTGGTGAATAGCACTTAAAAGTGTCTGAAGTTCAGGGAGCTGTCCACCTTAGTCTTTCCTTCTCTCTTAATCATAATTTTAGGAATGCATCCCATTCTTGGGTTAGGTTCCTGGGTGATCAAGGTGTGGATAACAGGTGACTCCCATAGATGAGAGGTGCTCAATTGGGGGCAATCATGAATGAGAATTCTTATTTATTTACACATAATACTAGGAGGAGAAGAGCTGCCAGTTTCCCAAGGCTGAGTTAGGCATCAGACATGATGAGTGATCAGTAAATTGGAATGACAAGATAAAGTTATCTCATAATTTTTATTCTTGTAATAAGATTTTTAACTAACTGGAGAAAACAATGCGAGGAAGGCATGAGAGAGGGCACACCTGAAGGTTTTGCTAAAGTGGTAAGGGTATAATCATAGGTAGAAACTAGCTTGCCTCTAGTTTTCTAATCAAGGAAGTGACTGACTGCTCCTCTGCTGGCCTAGAATCAACACATTCTTCTTCTTTTTTTCTATAATCGAGTAGGACACTATTACATTGACATTACTGTTCACATTATTAATCCATCCACATCATTGATTATATGTGTTTTGGTCATCATATATTTGGAAAATAGAGAACTTCTTATACAGCATATATGGTTTATCAGTTTCAGAATTAGAGTAAAATGAAGCATTTAAACTGTTTTTCCTGAGATGACACTCTGAATCTCACATGCCTAACTCATTATTGACAAATAACCCAAATAGATATTTTCTATGCAAGTAAAAATTTATTAAAACAACATATTATCTTGTTGATAGCAATCGTGTTTTCTATCGTTTATTATAAAATCCTAGTTTATTGTACTGAACATTTTAAAAGCATTTTTTCACTTATCAACTCATTGTATGCTGGCAGAACAGTAAGTTTGGGTAGGTAATATTTTTCCCATTTTACTTAGGAGAATACAAGGTAAGAGTCTATCTTAAAACACAAGAATTAGAACTAATAAAATTACTTATTAATGTGTTTACTTTAAACTCAAGTTCTTTTTGCAACAGAGTGGAGTAAAAGGCAGATCTTTGATTTCTTGGGTGTAGAGGAGTTAGGAGTTGTGTAGTTTAGTGGTGACTAATCGCTTGATTCTATAATGATTCTGAAAATGAAGGTTCTCAGTAGAGGAATATTGATTATTTGAGTAATTATATCAATTCACAAGAAATCAGAATCAAAGATCCTTAAGTCACCACGTGTTGAAAACATAGGTAAAATGAAAAGTTTGTCATTTAACTTGTGTCCATACCTGTGTAGCTTCTAGAATAAAGTCTTGAATTACAAGTTTTTCCTCATTAGACAGACATTTGTGTTCTTCAGCCATAAGAGTGACCTTAAAGCTCTCACAATTTATAGGCTCATCTTTATTTGGCCAGTAAACAAATTCATCTTCTGCCTGGAAAGTTAAAAACCAAAGAAGAGTCTAGCTTTTAGTAAAGTCTCAAAAGTCAGATTATAAAATAAAGTTAATTGGTTCAATCAATTCAAATTTTACTTTAAATCTCAAAATTCACTACTGAAATCTTTCCAATGTCTTAAACCAGACTGATGTGTAAAAATCAAATATTATATTCAAGAACCCAAATTTTTGCTATGTGATTTTGTGCCCATAGCTTAGCAATGCCAATAGTAAGCTTAATGCTTCCATTACGGACAAGTGAGTCGGGAAGATTTAAGTAATTTTAAGAGCTCAGCAATTTCTAAATATATATATATATATAATATGCAAGTCTAAATGAAATATTAATTTAGTTTTAGTTTCTGGGTTCTCCAAACACAAATGAAGAATGGATGTGTTTTGGTTTTCTGATACTAAAAAAGCCCTATATATACTAGTTTACTTTATTCCAACTGAATCTTTTTAAAAAGATTTTCTAAGGACCTCCTTAAATTAAGGGAATCTCCAAATTTCCTAAGAATATGACTACAATCTAATTTCCTTAAGCAGTATCACAAGTACACGTATTGAAGTTAATTTAATCTGCTTTCATTTAACTATGTCTTTTCACAGAGGATAATGTATAACCAAACAAGTTCAACAGAAGGGAAGGTATGATTCCAATGATATGAGTCCATTAGTTAAAAATAAAATCACTTTGCTTATTGGTGTGGCTTTCTGAAGATTGTGAACTATTATTTTCCATGTAAGGAAAGAACTAAACATGAACGAAGGGACTTACCATGTTTTGACCATCAGGGATCATAACCACCAGCTGGGCATTATGATCCCATATCATCCTCCAGAAATCCTTGATGGTATGGAGGAGAGGGTGCTGGGTGATGATGAATTCATTGCTCTGGTAATAACCCTATAAAAGCAAAGAAAAGGTGAAAAAAAAAAGCTCTGGCATATGACTTTGAACATTCAAAAAACATGTGGTAAGTTCATGGGGCTTAACCCAAAGTTGTCTTTTAAATTATAGATTGTGTATACAAATAACAATGTGGTTATAATATAGCCAATACTTGCGGGGCACTTCCTATATGCTAGGTACAGACAGTTTTCTTCCTCTTAAAAGAAACTTACTCTTTATGACAATATTATAAGACAGGAACTGTGATCTCCATTTTACTGATGATTAAATGGAGGTATAAGAAGTTTAGTGTCATGGTTAAATTAGAGTTGTAGTCTAGTTTACCTATCACCTACAGGAGCAGACTTATCAAAATGGCATGTGGAATGTGTTTCCTACATTGGACAGAATGAAATTCTACAGCAAAATTTAAAATTCTTCTCTTCCACAAACTCCAGGGTCAGAAAGCCAAATTGTACACCTACAACAGGACACCTTCAGTGTCCGCTCATTCTGTTTGCCTCTGTAAGACATGAATCACGAAGACTCCTCCCAGATTTTGCTGCAGAAACCTGGAAACTGGTATCCTCAGATTAATCATGATTTCTATGCTGTTACTTACTAAAATCATGGCTCTTCTAGCTCATGTTCTGAGTTCTTTCAGATCCTATGCCTAACCCCTGGTGGGCTCCCCCCCCCATCACACATCTACATATTTTTTGCATGGATATTGCTCAGTAATGTCTTTGCTGGATGAACAGAACAGATGTTTGGAATGGTAATTAGGGCCCTTTCATCTAAAGTCAAGCTCTGTTTACTGTCCTGAAATGGTAATGAAGGTCACACAACAACTATGTTATGGCTTAGATATCCCCCAAAAGCTCACATGTGAGACAAAGCAAGAAGGTTTAGAAGTGAAATGTTTGGATTATGAGAGCCTTAACTCAATCAGTGCATTAATTCCCTAATAGGGATTAACTGAGTGGTAACTGAAGGCAGGTAGGGTGTGGCTAGAGGAGGTAGGTCATTGAGGGGGTCATGCCTTTGGGGTAAATATTTTGTATCTGGTGAGTGAAGTCTCTCTGCTTCCTGATATAGTGTCCTGAGCTGCTTTCCTCTACCATGCTCTTCCACCATGATGCTGTGCCTCACATGGATCCCTGAGGAAAGGAGCTGGCTGTCTATGGACGGAGACCTCTGACACCGTGAGCCCCCAAATAAATTTTTCCTCCTCTAAAGTTGTTATTATCAGGTCTTTTGGTTGCAACTGCCAAAAAGTTGACCACAGCAATCTACTCAAGCACCCATCCCTCACACAGAAGATCTAAATGCAGAAGGAAAATATTTTATCTTTAGAAATCTGGGTCCCCAAATGAGCCCTGTGTGCAAGGCTAGAACAGTGCTGTACACCTGGAATGGTAATTTCAGTAAGCTTGGGCTTTGCGGAAGCAGATGCATCCTGGGTCTGCCAATGGGCTCTGCACTGGTAAATAAAATGGAGCCTCTTAGCTTGGCAAGTGTGAGTTTTATATCTACTTATCAGCCATGAATGATGAGTGTGGGTTCCTGCATATCCTTATCTGTCCTGCTAGGGGTTCTTCGGTCCCAGCACACAAAAACATGGAGGAACACTGCTATTCCTACTTGCTGCAGGAGTCTGTGAGTCTGCAATCATCCAACTTATGCCCACTAGAGTTGCTGCCTCTGCTGCTGTCACTACTGTTGTGGGCAGCCCACTTCGGTGTTGAATTCTGCTAACAGTCTCCCCAGGGATGTCTCTGACTCACCATGATGTAGGAGGCATTGATGTAGTCTGTGCCTTCCCCACTCAGGGACGAAATGCCAACCCTGGATCGCTCCACTGGAACACAGAACATTCATTACAAACAACTACTCTCACAGCACCATCCCATTCTCCCTCAACACCCAAGTGCAAAATATAGTTACATTTCCCAGAATGGGTGTCTGTGGTCCTTAAGCTATCCATTAAAATATGTTTTATGTTTAGATAAAATGAAGATTTTATCAGTCTTTTTCTAAATGTTACACATTGGGCATAATTACAACAGTATGATAATATTTCTAACATATAATAATTAGAGTGAATGACATTTGTCTCAAGATATACAAATATTGCAAATTAGTTACTATTACTGTGAAAAAGTTGATTTTCCCAGTTTCAAAGTAACTTACCCGGGATAATGGAAGAAGTTCTGTTCTTTTCCCTGTTGCATTGTTTCAGGGCTGTAGAATAGTCACTCTGCTGTATATTTGATTGGCTTAGGAGCTGAGCAAGAGAAAAGTGTGGGTTATTTCATTGAAATCAGGGCATTTCATTTAAGTCACCCAAATAAGCAAGCATGCATGAACATATGCCCTGACCAAGATGATACTAACATGCTGGATTGACCTATTTTCCAAGGATTCCTTGAATTAAACCTGGTTTTAGTGAATTCCCTGGAGCATCTGTGCTCTACACCAGGGGAGGTGAAAGAAGCAGAGAACCCTCACTAGTTTGCCTTTCAGCACCAAGAGAATCTTCCTTGTAGCTTACTCTACAATGTGTGCCCTGTTTCCTTTACTTAAATCTCACACAGCTGTTGGGAGGTAAATTACATCATGTGGTGTGCATGTGTATGTGTGTGCGCGTGCGTGTGTGGTGTGTGCGTATGTGTGTGTAGTTAGATTCTATTTATTGCTTCTACTGCTGTTTAGTACTGCAGTACACAAGTCATCTACATTCTACTCATTCTAGTCCCCACCTAGTGTTCGAGATATTTCCAATGTTTAGCAATTTCAAGTTTTGTAGCAATGAATATCTCTTTCATGTTTCTTTTTTTTTTTTTTTTTTTTTTTGCCGTGCTGGGGATTGAACCCAGGGCCTTGTGCTTGCGAGGCAAGCACTCTACCAACTGAGCTATCTCCCCAGCTCTCATGTTTCTTATTGTGCACGTATGCAAGGGCTTCTGTAGTGAATTATCAGTCAAGGATGTTTAATTTTTAACACTCTTATAACAATAAATAAATAGAAGGACAGCCAGTAGATTAGAGGAAAGGGAACGAGCGGCTAGGGATTGCCATGGAGCAAATGACATTCCATCATGTCCAAATGAATGCCATTATTATGCATAAACATAATGCACTAATAAAAACACTAAAAACAGTCTGATAGATGAAAAACAGCATGTCATGGTTTTGATTTGCAGTTCCTTCATTACTGTGAGATTGTGAATTTTAGTGCTCATTAGTCATTTAGATTTCTTTGATGACTGCCTTTTCACAATTTTATTTCTAGCCACTTATTAGATTCTTGATGTCTTGAATATAAATCTACACAGTCTGTTAAAAAATCATGAATGTGTTCTCTTTAGTCACACAGATTCACAATCCATTCTAAAATGTTTTCTTTAAGAGTTCTATAAATTATGTTTTTAAGAAGTCCTTCTCTACCCTGAAGTCATCAAAAGGTAGTTTCCAACATTTTCTTACATTAGTCATGAAGTTTTGCTTTCACCTCATCCATTTAGGATATATTTGAGTGTTTGAAGTGTGATAAAGATATAATTTTACCTTTTTTCCACATAGAAAATTTCCCAATGCTAATTATTGATAAGTCTGCCCTTTCCTCTCTGACTATTGTCTCCATCTCATTAAAGATTTCCTTTGACACATCTTCCTTTGGCTGTTTTGTTGGTCTATAATATTACATTTTATACATATTCTTCCATGTACAATACAACAGAATTATTCTCCTGATACTTTTTCTTCTTCAGTACAAGTAGAAGGTTTTTGGCTCTCTACCTTCCCATATTAAATTAAAATTTGTTCATTTTCCATGAAAAACCCTGCTGGAAATTTGACAGATACACAAACTTTTATATTCAACTTAAGGAGAATTAACATTTTCACAATACTTCCATTTATTAATAGTGTGTCTCTATTTGTGCCTAATTTTACACTCCTCAGTTCAATTATAAAACTCAGTTCAGTTTTATAATTTTCTCTATACACTAATTGCACGTTTTGTTAAGTGGTATTTTTTTTGAGACCCTGGAGTTGTTTTTCACAATTGGGTGTTTTCTGTTCTAAAGCATTTTCTAGTCACTCATAGTTAATAATATTGATTTTCACAGATACTTATTGAACTCTAATAACATAATATATTCACTTTTGTTTCTTGGTGTTCTATGCAGACAATCATATCAACTGCAAATCCCTTTGTACCTACATAGTTTATTTTTTTGTTTAACCTAATTTCCAATGTAATGTTTGATAATGGTATCATAGCTGTCAGCCCTTGTCTTTTCTTGAATCTGTTCTGACAATTCCCAAGTTTAATCTTTTATGTCTGGTGTTAGTTTTAGTTTTATGATTCACACCTTCTAGAAAGCTAATAAAACTTCCATTTCCAGTTTACTAAGAATTTTGTTAAAAATGCTATCTAATTTTACTGAATATTTATTCTGCATCTATTGAGAGGGTCATATAATTTTTATACCTAAATATATTTATATTCACTAAATCATCAGTTCATTCTTAGAATAAACTCTAGAAACTCTACTTGATCAAGATATTAAAAAAATACAGATAGCTCAGTTGGTAAGAGTGTTTGCCTCACAAGCATGAGGCCCTGGGTTCAATCTCCAGCACTGCAAGAAAAAAAAAAAAAAAAAATACACTGCTGGATTTGAGTTGCTGATATTTTAAAAAGAATTTTATTGACATTGCCCTATAAGTATCCTGTACTGTCATTGCATTGTTTTCATATCAAAATTTTATTTGTCCAGTAAAATAGATGGGATAATTTGCAACATATATATATATATATCTTTTTTTTTTTTTTTTTTTTGGTACCAGGGATTGAACTCAGGGGCACTTGGTCACTGAGTCACACCCCAGTACTATTTTTGTATTTTATTTAGAGACAGGGTCTCACTGAGTTCCTTAGCACCCCACTCTTGCTGAAGCTGGCTTTGAACTTTTGATCCTCATGCCTCAGCCTCCCAAGTTGCTGGGATTACAGGCCTGTGCCATAGCACACAGCTACAACCTAGATTTTTTTACCCTAATGTTTGGAAACTTTTGTGCCCAGATATTAAATTTTGGGAGGTCTGGTTATATTTTCAAGGTGAGATATTTATAGGAATTGTGCTATGTGGTGCTTCTTTTGACCTTTAATCCTAAAGATTTTATAATTTCCTCTTGAATATATAAATTATTAAAAAGGATATTTTTAGAGTCCAAATATCCACATGTGGGGGTGGGCAATTCTTCATTGACATGTTCTAATTTTACCGTACTATTTTTCTGGAAATATGGTTAGTATGCTGCTATAGGTTCTTTGAAATTGCCTCCCCTCCCCTGAGCATCTGTTTAACATTTTTACTTGCCAAGCCTAGGTAGAACATATGCGTGACACACACATGCACTCTCTCTCCTCTTTCTCTTTCCCTCCTCCGTGGAGGCAACAGCAGCCACAGGGTGCTCCAAGGCCTCCAGCCTTGGAGTCTGCACATCCATTACTATGTGCACCCACTTAGGTTTTCCTGCTTCTGAACATTAAGTCCATGTTCTGAATTCTAGCTCCTTGCACCTACTCAGATCTCTGCTTCCTCAATTCCCTCCATTTTTCATCAGTTTTAAAAAGAAGCTCATATGTCCATCATTAAAGCATAAACAAAGAAACAAAAAATAAACAAAGCAAAAAAACCCTCTAACCCCATGGTTCCTTACAGTTGTTTTTATGATTCTCTAGAGTACAATTTTTAAAGAGATTTGTAGTTGTTCTCTTTAATTCCTCAAATTAATTCAGTTTTTCACTCCCTATAATCTGGTTTCAATGCTTTATGTCCCTAAATAGTTTTGGCAAAAGGTCATGAATATCCTCTTGGGTACATTCAGTGGCCTTCCC
The DNA here is from genome assembly GCF_902686455.1 of Sciurus vulgaris. Classification (NCBI taxonomy): domain Eukaryota; kingdom Metazoa; phylum Chordata; class Mammalia; order Rodentia; family Sciuridae; genus Sciurus; species Sciurus vulgaris. Next base: position 31,525,785 of record NC_136468.1, read on the forward strand.
CATAATGGATTGATTTCTCCATTTCCTTCTTTTGCAAACATTATTTTCTTTGGATTCTCTAATCTCACATAGTCCTAAATCCTCTTTACCTTTTGATTCCTATTTTTACCCATTCTTTTGTAGGATAGCCATTCACTGATTATAGTTTTCCTTAAATAATCTCTCCCAAACCTTCAAGGAAAAACATCTCATTTCCTGCAAGGTGTCATGTATTGAAATCTAATTCCAACTGTGAAGTATTAAGAGGGATAAGAGGGATAAGTAACATGAATGTTTAGATGAGGGGCCTTTGAGAGGTGACCAGCATTAGCTTAATTCCTTAAGGAGGAGCTACCATGACTGAATCCTGGGATCTTTATAAGAAGAGGGAAAAAGACCAGAATACAGACACACATACATACACACTCATTCTCATTCTCTCTCTATCCCTCCTTCTCCGCCCCCCTCTCTCTCTTTCTCTCTCTCTCTCCCCCTCTCCCTGTCTCTCCTTCTCTCTCCTTTTCTATCTCTTACCACTTGATGCTCTGAGCAGCCTGAGACTCTGCTAACAAGAAGGCCATAAAGGAGATGTGGCCTTTTACATTCTGTACATACAAATCCTAAGCCAAATTAGCCTCTCTTCTTTATAAGTAGCTGCCTCAGGTGTTTCATTACAGTGACGAAAAGCTGATGAAATGCACTTTCCAACTACCTCAAAATTAGGTAGATTTAGATGTAAACTTAACCGTATTATTACCTCCACACCCCTTAAGCTTGCACTTCTTCTTCTTCCTGAATTCTTCCTGTGAATATTACCACCTTCCCTTACCCTGCCGAATTCTGAGTAGTTATGCTTGCTCCTTTTCCCTCCTCATTGCAGAGTCCCATAAATCACCAAGTCCTGTGATCACTTCAGTAACATATCCCATACAATTCTTCCCTAAGTAGTATCCTTACTTGTTCTTCTACAGTACCTTGTTTTTGCTTCTATAATTGCTCTTTTCATACTGTTTTGTGTTTGTTTCTTTTCTTATCTGTATCACCCATTAGACTGCAAGCACCAAGAGAGAAGAAACTGGGTGTGCCTTTTTAAAAATTAATGTTTCTATTCTAGTTAGTACCCAACACAGAAGCCTGGGATCTGATGGGTAGCTGACAATTATTCATGGAATAAATAGACCCACAATTTGTTTCAAGGAAATTTTTCTATGGATCAACTTGAATGAATAGGACTATATACATACACACTTATATTTCCCTATTTATCTTGTTAACAGGAAAGACAGTCAAATATCTCTCCTTTTCATTGGACCTTAAGTCTTTATTATTTTCACACTGGATTATTCAGTTTAAATCATATCAATTATTTTATGTAATTGTAATTGTAGGGGTAAATACTATTTAAATGAGAATTCTGTTGAAAGTAAGTGGTATAACATTAAAATTAGGTTGTTAAGATGACTCTTCATCTACGCAGAAGCCATCCTAACACGCTGATTTTAATGTTTTACATCTCTTTATTATCTGTTTTGGGAATCCAAACTGCATGTTTTTCTCTCCCCTCCGCCCCAAAGCATTTCTTTATGACTCAGGTCTGGCTGAGCAGAGCAGTTGTGTTTCTGATAGCATGTTCTGTGTTTAGTGTCCAACCCAGTTTTCCTCATACACCCCGAGGAGCACAGAAGGTAGTGATAAGAAGGCAAAGGCCTGAGGGAGTCCATGGTGGCTAAAACATGCTGTTCCTGGCTGGGGAAAAGAGAGAAGAAAAAGCAGAATCTCAAAGTTTGTTGGCTCCCTTGGATTTTTTTTTTTTTTTTAATCCCAGTGTCTTCTAAATTCTTTCTATATAGTCTTTCTTCAGGAATGAACCTTGTTTCTCTAGGAATCCTGAGAAATAAGAGGATAGTACAGAAATAATATGGAACAAAATAACAACCTTCACTCCAAAAATGTATGATTCTGCAAATCCTCATGTCTCTCCTGCAGTTCTGATAACACCTGCTTTGCAACATCTCTGCTTACTGAATTTGGAAAGCTGGAGAGCTAGTGTTGTGAGACATACGGCATCAAACAAAACATGCCCTCTCACTGGCGAGCTGCCTTGAGACAGGCGAGTGGGAGAAACTGGGGTAGAAGAAGCTATTGTTCTGGTGTGGCCGACTCTATGGTCCCAGGGTTTCAAGTGAGACACAGACTTTTCCAAAGTGCAGTAGGAACAGCTTGAGCCACAGCACTCATGTTAAAGTGGTCTGGATCTTTTTTTTTTCTTCAAGTCAATAAGAGTACTTATATGCTTTGTATTATGAGTTCTGTCTGTTCTGTTATGCTCTATACCCTCCTTCCCCAGGCCAAGTCTGCATTTATAAAAGTTACTCCAGGGTTTCTGAGAACTTTTCCTCTTGCCACAAAGAATTAAGTTTCTCCTTGAAATTTATTGTGTGGTGCTATAACCCGGTGTAAAGAACAAGATGATTTGAACACAAAGCTATTACATCAACAAAACTCTCAACCTGTCCACATAGCCTTGGTCTCAAGTCAAATGAGAAGATGCGGGGACATTTAGTTCTGTGGTGACAACCAAGAGGCATCCAGGGAACTCACTTGGAATTGCTTCTCCAGTTTTGTTTTGCCCGTTGGTCCTGGAATGAGGAGTGCATTAACATAGGCGTGAATGTGACCGTCTGGCACCTCTGTTTCTTTACTGAGTATGGCCTCAACCAGTGTATCATGAATGAAGACATATTGTTCCTGGCAAAACAATGACAATAGAAACATTAGTTCAGATATTCTCATATGTATCTAAGTATGAAACTGGTACCCTCCATTGACAGACAAAAAGAGTAACAAAATGGTTGCAGTGGGGAGAACCCACAGAGATTGCTCATCAGACATGGCAGGAAGTCACATAGAGGATAGGAGGTGACTCAGGAAGAAAGGATCTCTTCTGTTCCTCACCTCTCTATTTATCATACATTTTCGTTTGTGGGTAGAAAGCAGGAAGATTTGGAGAGGCAAAGCAGCATCCCCTGCCGTTCCTTGGTACCAGACATTTCTACACTTCCCAGGAGGGCTTTCCTGACTCCCATACTTCAGACGGTCTTCCCTTTCTAACCACTCCAACTCTCCTTGTAGCCTGCCATGTATAATTTGTTTGATTTTACCTACAGTTTTTAATAGTTCTCTCATATTTCATGTATGGAAGTTCCCTGGTCTTTTTTGACCCAAAAGTCATTCCTTGAGGGGAGTATGGTTCGGTTTTGAAGTCTACTCAGTCATGTTTCTGATTTTTTTTTTTTTTTTCAAGTTCACATCTATGGTTTTCAATTTAAATTCATTTTTATTTATTTAGAAAAAGCAAAATAAAATACAGGTTTGCAGACTCTGGCCTGTATTATATATAGTCAAATTATGTGGACCTAAAAAAATAAGATTTAGTGTCACTCATGCTTTTAAAACAGGAAAATGAATTCATTAGTTTGGTATATGTATGAATAATTTGAGGATTTTGATAACAGGTAAGTATTGACTATTCCACTGACTCTTGTGTTACTAGTGTCATCTTAAAGATATTCTTCAATTGGTCACAAAACAGACAAAATTTAACTAACCCATCTGTAACATATCTGTTGTTAACTGGTTATGTGGATTGAACTGTGTCCCCCAAAAGATACATCAATGCTCTAACTCCTCAGTACCTCAGAATGTGGCCTTCACTGAACATAGGGTCATTGAAGACCCCATTTGGTCCCAAACTGTTGAAAATACGCTTAAGTAATTAGTTAAGTCGACTGGGATAGCATGGTGACTGGTTTCCTTGTGAGAAAAAGGAAGTTTGGACGCAGAGGGAAGATCTCAAGTGAAGACTGAGGCAGGGATTGGAGTGATGCCAACAAAGACCTGGGGCCACCAAAAGCTGGGAGAGTCAGGAAGTGATCCTCCCACTAGCTTCTGAGGGAGCATGGCCTTGCCAACACCTTGTTTCCAGACTTTGAGTCTTTGGAACTGTGAGCTAATGCATTTCTGTTGTTTAAGCCACACAGTCTGTGTAGTTCATTATGGTCATCTTAGGAGATGAAGACATCTATGTTTTAGTGACATTTCCATACCTTAAACAAATAAAGATATATTTTTAAAGCATACCTCAGTTTGTACCAAGTAATTTCTTTGTGAACGAATGTGTTTTAAGAAGCCAAATACATTGACAGTTCCCTCGTGCTGAATCTGTTGCAACATACTGTCTAGCACAATATATGTGCCTGTTCTTCCAACACCAGCACTGAAAGAAATATTTCAATGTCAAACAGATTACTCACACAGATTAATTAGAATAATTTTGTTCCCCAAGTAATAAGTCACATGATAAATTTAATAATCTAATCTTGTAAACAGTTTAAGGTTAAGCATAGTAATTTGAGCAGCAAATATGAAAAGTTTCCTTTTGAGATTTTTTGCTGTGGATGAAACTGCAAAACAACCTATTTCTGTGGGAGATTTTTTTTTAAATTGACAATTATATTTATTATTCATTATATATTATACATTGAAAATAGCATGTATCAGAGCACAGCCAACAGACATTTAATCTGAGAAAAATGAAAGTATTGACTTCACTACATTCTGAAAAGCAAAGGTCCTTGGGTCTGTATTGCCAGGCAGACATGTTTACAAAGGTTTCTGCATTCATGGGAAAAAGAATTTGATGGAGCTTTCGGCTGAAAATATCATTCCAGTGAGATTGTGAGGATAAAGCATAACTTCAGTCATTTCTAAAGGGCCATTATTCATAGACTTCTTCAAAACCTCTATCAGGGGAACAGAATTCACAGACAGAGATTCTTTTCAAATGTTCCAACACGTACGAAATGCTGGAGTGGAAAATTAGCACCTGCTTTGCACAATAGCCTGGGCCTTCTCCATTTGCTAAGAAACAATTCCTGACCTTCAGAGCTATTTTTCCTGTGTTTTCTGGGTTTCCTCAGAGTATCCTCAGGTGAAGAGATTAAAAAAAATCTCAAGATCAGTCTCTCAAACTTTGTCTGAGAATAGCTCCTGAGATAGGTAATTAGACTGTGTCAGATAAGATATACACCAAAGGAAACACTTGTTTCTGCAAAAACATAGGTACTGCTTTGACAAAATACTGCATGTAGAAATGAACTTGATTTATTGTGGACATAAAGCTCAGTACAGTCAGCATTCTGAGAATATTAATTATTGTTATTTTAACTGAGAAATATTAGATGAAAACATTACCTTTTTTTTTTTCCTCTCTTTTGTAATATCATTCTTGCAATTTATCAACCCAATCATGGATACTGAAGTTCTTGGACAATGATAAATTGATAATACATTCAATGTGATATGTTAGAAAGAACTTAGGAAAAGGAGAAAGGAATTTGGTCCCAAACTGTTGAATAATATATTCAAGTTATTTTGCCGAGTTCCTTACAGTCTGCTTGCTTTGGCTTCTCTAATGTAAACCTGGCATAACAATTCTAAAACAGAATCACTTTTAGGAATAGGAGGTGAATATTAAGCATTTTTTATCCCATGGTGTTATAAGAAATGTTTAATAATAAAAATGTTCCACCTGTTTCATACAGTTAATAAGTTCCTATCCAACAATCAAATCAAATAATAGACATCTTAAAAATATATGGTGATAAGCAGATGATAATGATCCATAATGGGGGGTGGGAGGGAGACAAGAATGGAGGAAGGAGGGAATGTATAGAGAGAAAAGAGGGGTGGGATGGGTGGAGGGAAGGAAAAAATAACAGAATAAATCAAACACCATTACCCTATGTAAATGTATGATTGCACAAATGGTATGCCTCTACTTCATGTACAAACAGAGAAACAAGTTGTACCCCATTTGTTTACAATAAAAAAAAATAATTTAAAAAATATGGTGTTCTGAAATACTCAGCAATGGAATTCCAAGTCCATTGGAATATCAATGGAATTCCAATGGAATTAGCACTTCCTAGTGATTTATACTTATGAAAATGGGCATATAATTTCATCCCTCTCATTTCATGAAATCATTCCCATTTTGGCAAAATTCTGTCCCATCGATTTCCTCTTTGTTGGCATAAGCTATTCTGTGAATTCAGAAACACATCTCTGAGACTTACCTGCAGTGTACCACAACAGGCCCCACGGCATGGCGCTTGGCATGGGCCGCTTTTCTCACGAAGGTCAACACCGGCAGTGAGTACTCTGGTACCCCCATGTCAGGCCACTGAGTGTAGTGATATTGTGTGACCACGCGCCCACTGGGTCTTCCTTTCTGGGAGCCCTGGAAAAGTTTAGACAGCTAACGACAGTAAGAGGCACACAGAAATGCATGCACATGCGTACAATTCTTAAATATCAATTCAGGATTCACAGCCTGACCCTGGTGTCTATAATGAAGCAAAAAGAGTACACTGCCCAGTGATGATCGACTGGGTGTGCCCATTTGGCTAGCTATGGTAGCCAGCTGTTGGGTCAGAAACTAGTTGCAACAGATGCTGTTGTGAAGGTATCTTTAAGATGTGATTAACATTTCAATCTGTAGACTTGAGTACAGCAGATCAACCCTCCATAATGTGGGTGGGACATATCTAAAGACCTAGGCCTAAAGAACCAAGACACGTTTCCTGAAAAATAAGGGATTCTTTCCAAGACTGCAACACAGAAACCCTGCCTGAATGTTCAGCCTGCTGCCTTGATGAATTTTAATCTTCAATCACAACATCAACTCCTACTTGAATTTCCAAGCTACCGACCTTCCCTACAGATTTCAGAATTGGTAATCCTCCAAGGCATTTGAGTCAATCCTTAAAAAAACTCAGTGATCTACTGATCTAAATGTCTATGCATCCATCCTATTGGACCTGTTATCCTTGGGAATCCCAAATAATACGCTATTTTTCTGGCTGTTTTTCTCTTTGCTGATTTTAATCTCCACTCCTTTTAGCTGGATGTTGTGATTCTGTCAGAGCTGTCCTGTCAAGTGACCAGAGAGGTCAGGAATTTTGGTTTATGCATCATATCCCCTGCAATCACAGGTACCATAACCAGTCTGGCTTCAAAGCCAGAGCTGACATTTATAACCTGGAAGAAGCCACTGGGATTGAGGTACAGCTGTGATAAGAACTCTGACTGCCTTCAACTCTCCCTCTCTATATTTTTTTACCATTTTTTGGTTATATTACTCATTCATTCAAGAAGAATTGAAATGTATTATATAATTGATGATAGAACCATCATTTGTTTTGTTTTTAAAATTATTTGCAATTGATGAATTAAAATGGTATTAATTTATGGTGTACAAGGTAAACATATTTTGAACTATGTATACATTGTGAAATGCCTACAAAGTTAATTAACATATGCCTAACCTCATATGCTTTTTGGTGAGAATACTTTAAATCTACTCTCTTAGAAATTTTTTAATTATATAACACACTGTCATTATCTATAGTAAATATATTATTCAATAGATCTTTTGAACTTATTCCTCTTGCTGTGGTTTGGATATAAGGTATCTGCTGAAAGTTCCTGTATTAACCACTTAGTCCATCCTACTCTGAATGGACTAACTGGCTGATAACTGTAGGCAGGCAGGGCATGGCTGGAGGTGGATCACTAGGGGCATTCCCTGGAAGGGTTTGTCTTCACTGTGGTCCCCTTCCCCTCTCTCTGTTTTCTGGCTACCATAATTGGAGCTGTTCCTACACCAAGCCTTTCTGCCATGATGTTCTTTCTCACGTTGGGCCCAGAGTAATGGAGTCTCCTGACCATGGACTGAACTCCTGAAACCATGATCCAAAATAAACTTTTCCTCTCCTAAGGTGTTCTTGTCAGGCATTTTGGTCACGGTGATGAAAAGATGACTAACACACTTCCTACCTGAAATTCTTACCTTTGACCAACTTCTCCCCAGGTCTCTTAACTCCCAGCCCCTGGTAGGTAACCTATTCTCTCTGTTAATCTGAGTTTGACTTTCTCAGACTCCACATATAAGTGAGATCATGGATTATTTGTTTTTCTGTGCCTGGCTTATGTCACTTCATCCAAGTTGTCACAAATGGCAGGGTTTCATTGTCCTTTGAAGCTGAATAGTATTTCATTATATGTATATACGTATACACACCACATTTTCTCCATCCATTCATCTTTTGAAAGGGTTTGGCCATCATGTGTTGACTCACCTTTTTTATCTTTGTGTTTCTTAGAGTAAAATTCCTCACAGTGTAATAAGCAAGTACTTGAACATTCTTCTGATTAACCAGAAAGTTCCCATATTCCTCACTACCATCAGTAGGCCAGTACTGGTCACATTTTCTCTGCAAGAGAGAAGAATGAAGACGCTAATTAACATTCGTACATTTCCAATGTTCAATGTAAAAGTCACTGCTGAAATAAGTAGAGGTTTGAGACACTGAAAGGAATGGCTCGGTTACTCATCTAAATGTTGTCTTTTCTTTCTACACGATTGCAAGTTAGCTGTAGAGGTGACCAGACAGACTCACAGAAAGGAAAGAGGGTTCAGATCTAGTCCATTCAACCCCCTTTCGGATGAGGAAAGTGAGGCCAGATGTATTGAGTTATTAGAGAGCCAACACTCAAATTCAGGTTCTGTGAATTAAAATTGACTTAATTCTTTGTTGCTTTTAAGTGGGTTGCAGTTACTATTTCTCACAGTATGAAGAATGCCTTTAAGAAGTAGATAGGCACTTGGGAATTCTTCTTTTGAGACATATCTTTTCAGTTTATTTGTTTTTTGTTATTTTATTGATTAAGTTTTGAAAAATCTTTGTATATTCTGGGATTTAATCAATTACATTTTATGTATATATACACTTTTAGGCATATATGTATATGCATAATATGCACCAGTAAAAATTATTACAAAGAAGCATATAGCTTGATTCATAGTGAAACTTATTGGCCTGTAATACTGTTTCCCTTTAATTATCATACTTGCTAGGCAATCCTCAGCTTTCATAACTTTTGTTGCTTTCTAATGCTGGCTCTATTAAAACAAATTGAAAATGCCTCTGATTGCTCTCTAGGGGATGATGTTATAGATGACCCACTTACTCTTCCTTTCTCCACGAGGTTTGTTATCATGACAATCACTTCTACATTATGCTCCCATATCATTCTCCAGAAGTCTTCAGCTGTAGATTTCAGTGGCCCTTGGGCAGCTATGTAAGCCTTTGGTCTGTTGTAACCCTGAAGAAACAAAGAATTAGTTATTTCTTACTAATGGATTGCATGCTATTTTAAACAGTAGAACACTTATGTCTTTGAGGTCAGCATCCTTTTTCTCTAACAGAAAATCATAAAAAAATAAATAAATTCACAAAGCTGAAAAAGTTGATAGTGCTAGCAAGGACAGTATTTCTTTCTGAACTATAATTTCTATAAAACCAATAGTTCTCTTTACTTTGACTCAGCCTTGATTCCCTGCATCTTTATTCCAAGTGCATTTAGTTCAAGTTTATTAATTATGCCTAAAATCTGGTTCTTCACTGGGCCTGTTGAGGCAAGGCTGGACAATTTGGTGACAGCCTGTATGAAAATAAAATAAAATAGGGCTGGGGATGTAGCTTAGTGGTAGAGTGCTTACCTAGCATGAGGGAGGAACTGGGTTCAATCTCCAGTTCCAGCAAGTGTGCTGCTTTGAGATGTATTTCAGGAAATGGGGCTCAGTTGTCTACAAAGTTAAGAAAGCTTGAGTTGTGACCTTCTTCTTCTTGGCAAAGCTGAGTAGGGCTAATCATTAATAGCTATCTGTGATTAAGCACCGACTGTTGAACAAAATACTTAACAAACATTAACCTAGTCTTGTATCTGTGCAAAATGAAAGCAGCATCCCTGATTTAGAGATGAGGTACTGAAGCTACTTAGTGAATGGTCTACAGTTCCTGAACAGTGCCAGTTAGTTCAAAGAAATTGTGTATACTGAAGAGTGCCCAAATTTATATAGGCTGACAACTGGTTTGATAATCACATGTTTGCTTTTTAGTCAGTACTGCCATGGAAATTTTTTCAGCTAGGATTTCTTGACCATCTACTATATGCATAGCATTGTGCCAGGAGTTATTGGAAATTCGAAGTAAGCACTAGTCTTGACCCTCACCTGTGAGGAGTTATAAATCTTTCTGAGTATACACAGTCCTTGAATATACATTCTTGGTCTGAATTTCCTTCTTTCCCCAAGAGATAAACTAGTTATAATAGTGTTAATCAATCTGAAATCCTTTGCTATAGGATCTTTTGAAGTTATTTATAAGTGATTTGTAATTTTTATTATATATCAAATAACATGTGTTACACACTGGTACATGTATCGCATTATGGTATAATACATTTAAGGTCTCATTTCCATAACATTTCAAATCATACATACTTACATCAACATAGTTGGCATTGATGTAATCAGTCAGTTTTCCATCTTTTTCAGCAAGCTGTGCAAGCTTAACCCTACTATGATCATCTAGAACAAAAAGAGAATAATTTCACTAAGGTACAGGCTCTTCTTCAGGATGAAGCTCTATTATATATGTGTCATAATTTATTTCACATAAAATCAGCACAAAAATAATTCATTTTAATAGACTTAGGGGGGATACTGCAATGACAAAGATAACAAAGACAAATAGAAATCTCTGCTTTCAAGAAATGTCTAATGTGGTAAGCCCAGGACACACCCGAAGGCAACACACAGCTGTTGGGAGAGAGGCACACCACCAAGATGTGAAGAGAGAAACCATGTTGCTGCAGGATGATAATAAGTTTTCACAGAGGGTGGAACCTAAAGATGGCATCTTAGATAAGTGATATAGGGGCTGTGAACAGCAGAGAGTCACTCCAGGAGAAAAAAGAGTGATAGAAGTTCCAGAAAGCCAGGGGGAGGGTGGCAGCAGAGGCGATCTGAACAGGAGGCTGGGGGAGAGTAGGGATCCCTGGGAGTGCCTGTGAAGGGGGACCACAAATGACTCTTTCAAGGAAAGAGTCACAAAGAGGACTTCCATGAAAGGAGGTAGAAGGACAGTAGTCCAGGCGCAGAGGAAGTGGGTCCGGTCCTGTCCATTGAAAGGGGGTGGAAACCCTGAAGTGAAAGACAGTGTAACTATGGTAATCCAAATACGTTGACTTAGAGTCAGGAATGAACGTTAGCTCTGTGGAGAAACTATACTCATCTGCAGGAGATACTTAATGGAAAAGTGTTACAGAGGGAAACCTGGTAATTTCTAAGGAGGAAGAAGTAAATTCAGACCAATCCATAACAAGTTACATCAAGACAGAAAGTATAGTACTTCTCTGACAGTAACAGTTCACATGGGTAGAGAGAGCTTATGTGAAAAGAGATGCCCAGCAACAGAAAGACGGATCGAGGCAACAGGCTGTATGTTGGTATCAGTTCCAATATTTTTAGAATTTCTAGTTTGTTTTCTTTTTCTTTAAAACAGAATTGTTATTACTTATCTTGCCAGGTTGTTTCAGGAACTCAATGAAATAATGTATTTACAGTGCCAAGCAAACGATAGGTGTTCAACAAATGTTCATCTCTGTCCCTTTTAGTTATCTGGTGGGTATTTTCTATTTAGCTTGTAGAGGGAAGTCTAACTATTTCACACTGAGAAGCAACCAAGTTTTATGTGCAGTCAGGAGAGTTGTTTCAGTTGAGGAAAACAAACATACAGGAGAGCCCTCTATAAAAATAAAAGTTGATGTAAATCTGTGGAAAGGAAGGTAGTGTCTATGCACACTATTTAAGAGAACATAATAACAAGAGTGGAGGGTGCAGTCCTATGGGCTTCCAGAACTTGAGTGGAAACAGAATTCAAACAGCCCAGCTAGGAATTCAGTGCTTTTTGAAGCTAGGGAGGAGGGATCATGAATATGAGATTCAAGAGAAGGAGAGAGAAGTATAAAGCAAAATAAGAATGAACAAATGTAGAAAAGAAGTGCTATAAGAAGATGGAATAAAATGGTAATTTCATAGGAAAAAAATGAGTACAATTTCATTAATGGAAAAAGTCACAGATTTGCTGCCAAGGAGAAAGAACAGCTAAGTACAAGGAAGGAGTCAAAAGATCCCAGAAGGAAAAGGAGGAAATAAATTAAGGAAAGAGGGAAAAAAAATTTAAAAGGAAGCCTAAAGATAATGTGATTTGGTTAGTAAGTTCACATAAAAGTGAATAGATCCAAATGAAAATAGGACCAGGGGTATAAATAACAGCAGAAACCACAAGAAGAGAAGCACAGTGCACAGGACCTGAAGAAAGGACTATGTTAAAATTTGAGTGGGTTCTGTTTCAAAGAAGCAGATGTCATTAATTGCAGGATGCAATGAAGTTGAAGGCATAGAAGGCTATGTATTATTAGATGCAAGTCTTATGCCCTGAAAACAAAGGTCCCAATACAGTCACACTGATCAGCCTTCTGATGGCTTTGGCACATTGACAGCACAGCAGTACTGACGGTGAGGTCAGCCAAGCCAAGGATGTACTTACAGGCAACGATATTGATATAGCGGTTCTTGTGTTTGTTGTCAGGGTGGTTGGAGCTGTCTGCTGTGATACCTAAGTCAGCAGTACAGCTCTGCACTTCCTGTAAAAAATCGCATGTAAACCATTTCAACACATATTCTTTCCAACAAAATGCCTTAAAATAAAATAAGGGAGACAAAACAAACAAAATAATCTATCCCAAAAAAAAAAATATTTTTACATGTTACAACTACTTCTTGGCTAAAAGAAAATGCAGTGAAATAATGCCTTACCTGGTAAAACTCTTTCAGTGTCTAATGAGGGAATGAATGCCAAAAAAGTAAAGAAATCAAATTCCACAGCACACGACAAATGAGAAAAAAAAGTGTTCATATTAGGTTTACAATGGAAAACTATGATCATGCAATAAATACATTTGTCACATACTAACAAAACAGAATGTTTCAAACAGTAGCATGCAAATCAGAATGTCTAACAATTTGAAACCTTAAAATAATGTGAAGGGAAAAATAACACTTTTAACACTGGTACAGTATGAATTTTTAAAATGAAGATGAGACCACCACATATCCCACCACCCGTTTTTGTCATAGTGACTAGATTTGCTAATATTAAAATACAATTTTATCTTACTACCATAGTTCTATTTGAAACTCTGAGTTTGTGATACACTTTTTTTCTTTTGGTGGTTCGAGTTGTTTTAAACAGTAAATAACTTTCTATTAGGTGTTTTATAATAGGGTTGTCAAAACGTTAAAATTCTCCTAAAAGTTTTTTTTAATCATATATATTATGCCATTTTGAAACAAAATTTAGATAGCATTATTTTATATATATTTGATTAGCATCTCTTTTATATTTAAAGTTTGCTGAGTACAGAAAAATAATTTCTGCTAATTTTTATTAAACGAATTTAAGTGCTTTTCAGAGATGTTTCTTATCTAAATACATTAGTTTAGAATTTATAATTATTTGGTATTGATAACAAAATGAAAGCCTGTAATTTCTGAGAAAGTATATACCCAAAATGAACTGGATTCATTAGCAAATAACCCAGTATCTCTCTAAATTAGTTTTTAAAGTCTCTTTTGCAGCAAGTGATCCTGAATGATTAAAAACAATTTATGAACCACTTAAAAGCTGTAGCATCATTAGTTATTAAACTAAATATTTAGTTAATAAAATGTTCTGTCAAATAGGACTGTGAGCTAAAAGCAATGAAATTAAGAACTTTTTTTTTGAGTAAAAATGCGAGGTTATTTTCTCAATTTAATTATTATGGATCATTTAATAATATTTAAAATTACTTTATAGTTGTGCAAACTGATCTGCCTTTGAATTTATGCTGTTACCTACTTAGATTATAAATTGTCTATTCTTAGAATTTTTTTTAAACATTTAGAAGATTAGGCTTATCTTTCACATATTTTTACTGCTGTTAAAATAATTTTATTTCATGTTAGCCCAATAGTTTCTATCATTTAACAATGCAGTTAACTTAGTTAACAAACTGAGTTAACACTGCACCACCAGTAATCTTTGGTTTAGGTAAGAAAACAATTTGATGTTTTAAATATGTAATTCTTCATAGTATTTCAGATTTCTATTTCTTTTTCTCCTTTTCTTTTTTTTTTTTTTTTTTTTTTTTTTTTTTTGGTGACGTGGGGGTGGGGGGAATTGAACCCAGGTTACTTCACCACTGAGCCTCATCCCCAACCCTTTTTATGTCTTATTTTGAGATAGGGTCTTGCTGAGTAGCTTTGGGTCTCATTAAATTGCTAAAGCTGATCTTGAATTTGCAATCCTCCTGCCTCTGTCTCCAGATTTGCTGGGATTATAGGCCTGTGCCACATGCCAGGCTTCCTTGATCTCTTAAAGTTTTCTAATTTAACTATGTCTTAACTGATGTGACTCCTGAGAAAGTCACACAGGCAACCAGGAGAGAAGATGAGAGGAGAGGAGATCCTGTGATGGCATCAGAGCTCAAGGCCCTTCTAAAAGGGAGGTCCACAGAGCACACTGGGGCAGGGAAAGACAAAAAGGCAATACATGAGGGTGTTTCCTGGAGGGCATAGCTCTGTGGAGGCTGAGGCCTGCTTGCCTGATGACAAGCATATTGGAAAACTGCAGCCCTGGGTTTAAAATCCCAGTTCTCTACATAGTGGTTGTTATTTAACTTCTATGGAGTTTGATTCCATCATAACATGAAAAGAAATAATGACTCCCAGAGTCGAGTGAAGTGTGAACATGGAGGCACACAGTCAATGATATATTCAGCATGCTCACCAATGGTTGCTTTCATGTTTTGTGGTGGTTATTGTTAACTTTGTACTAATGACTCCCTATTTTGAAAATATACTTAACTGATATTTCAGTAGGTCATAATAAATTTGCAATAAATTTCTCTACCCTTCCCATATAAGAATATTTAATAGAAAATCACTGAAAGAGTTTTCACTGCTTATAAGGCTCAAATGTTTTTGAGAAATGCGTATTTTCTTGAGATGTGATTTTACTTTGTATAATAAGAGTCTTTTGCATTTGCATTGGTGTAATACAATTAGGGATTTATATGAAGTTTAGCTGAAAATCACGAAGTTTAGTAGTTTAGTATAATTTATATAATTTAGAAAATTAGAATCAGTGTTACTAATGCAGATTTTTAAAAAATACTAAAGATCTGCACTTAATGGGAAAGAATTAGCAATGTTTTCTGATATTTCCACTAGTACAAGTTGACTCTTATATGGAAAATCAATTTTCTAAATTATATGGTAACTACAAAACAGCTCCTAAACATGTAAGTAATTATGGAACTAATATTTCCCCTAGAAGTGAAAATAGTTTCAGTGCCTTGAGGTCAAGAAATAGCTTACTGCTAAACCTTTTAAATTCACTATTTTCTATATTACTCAAAACAGAAATATTGAAATCATACCTCAAATTCTTCAGTAAACCCACTACTTGCATGTAAATCTGCAACATGCTTTGGAAAGTGCTTAATTGGAATTGCTCCAACATCATCTAAATGAATAAAAGAAATGGTGTTAGGATAACTCAGAAGTGAATGTGTATCTCATTAATGTACATCCTTCTAAAACAACTTAAAAATTCAATTATTCTTATAAATACAAATAAATCTGTGTTCAAATTTAAAGCAACAATTACCAGTTTTATGTTTATTTTTCACCAATCATAACCTATATTTTAGAAATTTAATTTGATCAGAAATATCTTCCATACACAGTCTAAAGAGAAAACAATTTGTTTTCAATGTTAACATATGAATACCACCCAAGCTTCACTTCTTATCAATGTACTCCATCTCTTTAGGGAAATTCTGTTTAACAAGACTGGGGATTGTATGTAAATTCTGGGGAAAAAAGCAGAAATAATCTATATATTTCCAATTTTACTGTACTGCAATTTCAGTTTTATAAAACAGTACAGTTATATAGTCAGATGTTTACATTTGAAGACTTTTTTTCCTCTGTAAAAAAATACTTATATGAGAAAATATTAATTAAGGATAATGTCAAAAACCTTTGGAACTTTCAATCTGTAATATTTCAAGAATTGTAAGTTGAAAATATGCTAAATAAACAAAGTCAGTGGATCTGTTAATTAATTGTGAAGGGGCTAAATTATTTTAACTCTCCTTTTTTTTTTCTTTTCTCTTTACCTGGAAAGACTTTCTGAGATTAAACATGTTACTAGTTCACCCTATGCAATTTCACAAGCAATTTCTCTGACAAGGAAACATCAAACACATTTCACGAGAAACAGTTATTTACATCAACAGATGTTCAGCATTTAGGCCATCTAATATTTTTAAGCTTCAGTTACCAAGAATTTGTTGATTTAAAAAAAATTAGAATCCATCTGTTCTCTCTCATAATAAGTGGACCTGAATACTAAAATTGAATTATCCAGGCAGGCTTAAGAAACACTAGATGAAGGTGCAATTCCACCTTCACACCTACAGAAGGATTTTGCCTGGAAGTAGCTTTTATAATTAGACAAGAAAACAGAAATAATTTGTCACACCTAAATCATTAGTTCCAGTGAATGTCCTTCAAATCCACTGATATTTCCTACACAGCCCCCCTTTCACAAGCAGACTAATTTTTATCATCAGCCAGGTATTTTTGTAATTTCTTTTATTAATTGGTCTGCAGGCAAGTGAGAGTTACATATCTTTTCACTCTCTGATTTGACATGAAAAGTGAATATTCAGGAGATGGAAGAGTGAATCCTGCGAGCTGGGCAAGTGAAAGGAGGACACTCTCTTGACCACTTCTCTTCTGACACTCAAAATGGGGATTTTGGATTTCCTTGACAAGGTCCTGATTTTAAATTGCTGCATTTTACTTATTATTAATAAACCATGTTGGACTTTGGATAATATTAGTGTTAATTTGTAAACCCCATGCTGATGGGATATATATATAGAAGAGATATGTTTGGAAGTGAAGGGAGTGAAATATAACTGATAACTAAAAGCTGTCAGTCTTAGAATTCTGAAATGTTAATGAAAAATTATGCCATTCTAAAATAAATACATAGTATTTTAGTATGAAGTAGAAAAACAAAAAGAACAGTGGTGGTTGAAGACTCTGAGTTAATCAAAGAAAAAAACCAGCAACCTTTTCAATTCCTATGCTGTAAAGCAAAAACATAAGAATATAAATAATGTACACTCTATATAATGAATATAAAATATACAAGAATATAAAACATTAAGAAAATATTTCTGATTTTTTTGGGCATGAGATTTCAAAAGATAAGATCAGGAAGAACTTGGACTTTTAACAATAATTTAGGGAGTGTCAAGTTGTTTAAAAAGTGACTCCTATAAATTGACCACATCAGCAAATTTTTCCTTCTATATCCTTGATTTGGTGATTAGCTTGTCCCCATCCCATGCTATATCCTCCAGTACAACTTTCATAGTCACATACAGCTACACAACTCGTTTTTTATTACCTCGTTTCATTCTGAGATGTTATACAGTGTTAAATAAATAGCCGAGGTCTTTCTTATCATGTGAACTCTGGGTTTAGTGGACATTTTACTCAAAAGGCACCTGGCTAAATTTTGAATACTATTTTCCAGGTAAACTCTGGTGAAAATACTGTCTTCCCAAATACTCAACTGTTCAACATTGAGAAATTTTTAAGTATCTCAAGCAATTATATATATATACATATATATAGTTTGTGTTC
This sequence comes from Sciurus vulgaris, assembly GCF_902686455.1. Taxonomy (NCBI): domain Eukaryota; kingdom Metazoa; phylum Chordata; class Mammalia; order Rodentia; family Sciuridae; genus Sciurus; species Sciurus vulgaris. The sequence continues at coordinate 31,543,504 of NC_136468.1, forward strand.
AGATTTTTTCCACCATGATTACCATCATTTTATAATTTTTTTCTATGTAGTTAAGAAGTTTTTTCTCATACAAATGATCAGAAAAGAACTAGGTTTCAACCCTATTTTTGTTATTTCCTCTTGTCTACATTTACTGCATTGATTTAGTCTGACCTTTCTTACTGACGAATAGAAATAACTAATAACTTATTGCTATGAGTGCTTGTTTTTAACATATCACATCTGAATAAATAAAAATTATCTTGTCCTATCATCTGTATGGTTAAGAATGTTTAAAACAACAACAACAACAACAACAGGTTATAAACGATGTAGTAAATACTTTGGGGGAACACATATAATTACAAATGTACATTAAAGTCATTTGCAAAGCACCTCAATAAAAGGAAATCTTCCAACACTGTGCTTTTCACTCAGCACCTACTCATGGTCACACCTGAAGCCATTACCTGAAATTGGAAAGATAGGTGTTGGAGGTGTAGATATAACTCGAGGGGATGTACTGTCCTCTAAATAAAAGTGTGCTGTCTGGAAGCATTTTCTGAAAAGATAAGAAAACAATTTATACTACTAGCTGCATGGATAACAAGATGACTTCTGAGCTTCTTGCAAAACATTATGTAAGTACCAGATGAAAAAAAAAAAAAAATAGACATATGCCCAGAAAAGCAATCACTGGTTCTACATGTTTTAATAAAACACAAGATATGAAATAACAATATAAATATCCAAATGTATCTCAGTTTTACCTGTACCAGATTCAGAAAAGCAAGCAGATACCAGACATGCTGAAAGCAGACATGGCATTTGAAGTACAGCTGGAACCAAACAGTACTTTGCTGATATAGGAAACATCAATGCTCTATCACCTAATTCCCCCACTATTGCTTGAATCCAAAGTCTTACCACTCTGGACAGGACAAGAGTGGAGAATAACGTCCAAATCTGTCTTCTTTCAACGTTTAAGTGACTATGTCCTTCTGAGTTTATTCAGCTGATAGTAAAAGACAGCAATCTATGATCATGTAGAAATGAAACTGCATAGGGTAGGTGACATTTGATGACAAAAGAAGGCAACTCTACACTATATGAGAATGCAGAAATGACAGAACTTAAGTGAGGAAATAATGAGCACAAAGCTGAAAACAAAGGTGATTTTATTTCCAAAAGATGCTAGTCTTGATGAGGGTTTTGAAAGAATGAATATATTTGGAATCAATGACAAGGATGACCTATAACATCACCTACATCTATTTTCATTCAGATAGTAAGTGTAACATCTGGTAAGAGCAAACTATGAACTATTGAGAAGAGCAAAGAACCAACTGCTGCTATAAACAAATGCCAACCATCCTTAATATAAGAAATTTAGGTAATTAAAATGCTAATGACAAATATGAGCTGTTTAGTTTATTTGAAGCATTATTCATGAATGGTTAACTTTAAGTAAATACCTGTTTGAGTATAAATACAATGCCAATCTCACTTTCCATTTTACATAAAGCCAGATTCATTCTTCTTTTCTTTCTTTCTCTTTTCTTTCTTCCTTTCTTTCTTCCTTTCTCTCTCTCTTTCTCTTTCTTTCTTTCTCTTTCTTTCTTTCTTTCTTTCTTTCTTTCTTTCTTTCTTTCTTTCTTTCTTTCTTTCTTTCTTTCTTTCTTTCTTTCTTTCTTTCTTTCTTTCTTTCTTTCTTTCTTTCTTTCTATTATTAAGATGAGTTCTTGCTATGTTGCTCAGACTGGTCTGGAACTGTCTGCCAAGTACCTGGGAGTACTGAGGTATGCCACCATGGTTGGCTTACTTTCTTATTTGCTTTAATGGCACTGGGCATTTAATTCTGAGCCTCTAGTATGCTATACAAACACTCTACCACTGGGCTACATCTGCAATCTTCTATTAAATTTTGAGACAGAGTCTGACTAAATTATCCAGGTTGGCCTTGAACTTGACATTCTTCTACCTCAGCCTCCAGAGTAGATGGGATTACAAGTTCACTTTCTATTTAAAAATTTTTAAGCTAATATATCCTGATAATCACTAAGACAACATTTGTTCTTATGGAGTGACACACGTGAACTTCAGTATTTTTCCAGTTAATCAGTTCCCTGGATAACATTCTTGAATGGCTCTTCACTGTAATTGAACTGATATCCAATTATTTTAGCAAGGGATGTACAGCTTTTCATAACCTAGACTCCACCAACTTTAGTAGCTTTATCTCTCATGACTCTCACCCAGCCCACTGGTCTTCTTTCTTCCTCAAAGAAGTTCTATCTACTCCATCTGAGGGCATTGGCTCCTCCTGCCCTTTCTGCCTGCCTGTCTCCTTCCCATCATTTTTGCACTGGCTGAGATACTATTTGCTTGGGAGCACCTGATCATGCTCACTAAAGGTGTTAGCCCATCCCTCTAAGTCATTACCTTTTACCCTTTTTTTCACTTAATTTTATCTGAAATAACTTTATCTGAAGATATTCCTGTACTTACCATTATAAACTCATTGTGAGTTAAAAACACTGTAAGTTAAAAATGCATTTAACACACCTAACCACCAAACATCATAGCTTAGCAGCACAGGATGCTGAAGAGCATGTTATTTATGTGATCATGCGGCTGACCAGGAGCTGTGTTTGTGCCACTGTGCCTGTCTCAGCTGTGCTACTGTTCAGCTTCTTAACAGAGAGTTGTATATATAGCTAGCCCACACACACAAAAAAGAAACCCAAACAAGATTTGAAATCTGAAGTATAGTTTCTACTGAATGTGTATTGCTTTTGCACCATCATGATGAAAAAGTTCACCATGATAAGTGAGGAAACCTTTGTACCATTATTTATGTATTCATTTAGTTTTGCATGTTTATAGTTGGTCTCTCATATTAGAAAGTGAGCCCCCAAACACAAGGTACTTTATCTTAATCATTGCCATGTTAGTCCTCATTGCTATCATATTACAGACACCAAAAAGTATTTGCTCAATTGATGAAATGCTGTAGGTAGAAAATAAGTAGTAAAATCATATAGCTGATGGACCTTAATGTCATGAGCAAGAAAAAACAAACAAACAAACAAACAAACAAAAACCCTAAAGCAATTATTTCCATAGCAAAAAATCAGTCCTCTGCTGGGATAGTGTAAGCCTTTGTTAACCAAACCTGAGGAAAGGACATAGATTAACAAAACATGAGAATATCTGCCAGAGATAGCAGATGGAGGAAAGGAGAGAATAGCAGACTGAATAGGAAGGGGAGAGATGTGAACCATAAGTCTCATGATGAAGAAACTCTCCAGTGACTGTCCAAATGAGCAAAAATGCAACCAGACTGGAGCAGAACTACAGAGGAAGTTTGGCTTATCTGTGCAACCATGGTTAGCATGTTCTGATACATCAACATGGAAACACTGAAATTAGGACATGATTTTAAGATCAGAGAATTAAAAGCCATTTGGTAGCTATGAAATATAGTTACCCAAGCAGGTGGAAAAAAATTTTTAAGGTGATAACATGCCTTAAAGTATTTAGTGCAATTCACAGTTGATATGAAAATCTCTTTAACAGCTTCCCTGATTTATGGTTAAGGTCCAGTTTGAATTTCTTCCATAACAATAAGCTAACTTTTTTATGAGTCATTAGTTGCTATAATGACTCATAAAACTCACTATGACTGGCTGAAACCCATTCCTTCCTATGTTCTTTCAAATTTGCACACGAAGAGTAGGCCTTCCTGTCTCCTGAGGGCTCTTTCTCTTGATATCAGTGTCCCTGTTACTTTTACCGATTGCCTCCAGATCTGTATTTTACAGATTTTTAGATTGTGGAATCTAAGATTTTTCATCACTCAAATTCTACCTATTGGTGGTCCTCGCCCTCTTTGGTTTTCCTCTTTGAAATTTATATTCCAATAACACAGACACATGGTAATTTACGGAATCTGTCATGTTTTCTTCTAACTCAGTGTCTATCCTCCCTGCTTTAAACATGATTCTCCTTCTGACCAAAATGCCTCACTCTCCAATACACCAGGCAAACAGTGTCATCCTTCATGACTGTTAAGAGGTATTTTTTTAAGTGGAAGAATCATTTCTCAAGCAGATTCTATTTCCAATGCACCACAAGCAAACTTTCTTCCCACATCACCCAGCCCAACTTCATACTCATCTACATAAAGACTCTGAAAAATTTACCTAATCAATCCAAAAGTGATCTTCATTTCCTGGACATTATTCTACATTATTTTAAATATTTTTCTTAGTTAGTAGTTAGAATAGTTATTTTAGAATATACTTGTTTATTGCCTATATCCTTACTACAATTTTCTCAAATATAGGGCTATGTCTCTTGATTTGATGTAAACTCAATTCTTACTTACAGTGCCAGGAGTTCAATTTGTTCAATTATATGCATTTTTAGTATCAAATAAGTCTCATCAACCATATGTTGTTCAGCTGCATCCTAGAATCTCTTGCCTACCTAAGTCTTGGATGAAATAACTTGAAATGTCAAAACACTTGGGAGAGAAAGATAAGCTTTATAGGTGGAGAAGGATGGATGGATGGATGGAGAGAGACAGGTGAACAAAGGATGTGCAATAACTCTGAAAGAACAGAAAAAAAGGCAACATCTGATAAACTATAAAAAAGTAAATTAAAATATATTAAGATTGAGGCTTAACATGTTGCTTATGTTCATCTTAGTAACTGGATAACCACCACTCTATTTGTTTTTGAATATGTGATTAAATCTTCATTGGTTTTAGAAGTCCAGTCATATTACTTGGCATTAATTCTCCTCAAAGAACCTTCTACATTTTACCAAAAAGCTTGTAAGTGGAAAAAATTAAAATCATATAGGCTAATTTATGGATGAAGGGCATCTGCATATTGCTTACCCAAGCAATACATACTTTACAGTGTTGTCTTATATGAGAAGTGATATTCTACTTAAAAGGCATTATGGCACCAGGAGACCTCCACTCTGAGCTAGTAGATACTTTCCAGGACCCACAAATTTGAATTTAAGATCAAGAATGAATTCATACTGCTTTTCTTCCCATTCCTCCCAGCCCAAACAACTACATTGATGGAAAGTTCTTTTTCTGTATTTGATAATGTGCTGGTTTTTTTTTTGGATACAACTTTAGAATTTTATAGGTTCTAAGTCCAAAAAAACTCAAAATCTGCCTTTTTATTTTTATTTAAAAAGAACTTTTTGAAAACCTTCCCTGTTGAAGTTATTTTGCCTCTTTGAAGCTTATGGGTTGGCTCATGTAAATTATACCTTAAAACATCTGGAAAGTACTTTGAAGGCATATTATTTAACATATGACAAGACGGTATCTATAGTCCATCTGTTCTGCATGTGCAGTGAATGTCTTCACGTCTATGTGCTAAGTGTTGATAACTGTGTCTCCTGCTAATTATCACTCAGCCACGATGGAAAAAGTGATGACTGTTTTCAACTTGTAGATACAGGTCCTATCAATCAATGGTAATCCGATTATTTAATTTACACCTTTTCATCACAGTATTTAGAATTAAAAGCTGGAAATGTGTAATTATTATTTCTTTTCTCAGGATTCTTATAAAAATATGAAACAATGTTCAGGATGCTGCATCCATTCACAGAACCCTTAAAGAAGTTTACTGCAGACTTAAAGGTGATCTAGGGAGTCCAGACGGCAGGCAGAAAGAGGGAACTAAATCATAGGTGGGTAAGTGACTTGGCTAAGGTCATATAGTAAACTCAAGGAAGATTTTATCACCTACACTTTGTTCTGTCTTTCTGCTAAAATGTGCTTCCTCTCAAAGTTCATACAAAATACAGGGTAACACCTTGAGCTAGGTAAGTTAGAGGAAAGATATTTCTTTTACCACTTTGAGATAATTTTCTTCTAAACAATAAGGATAAGAAAAATGTTTAAATATTTTCTTCTAAGAATTCTGTGGTTTTAGCTTTTACTCTTAGGTCTATAGTCCTGTTTCACTTCAGTTTTTTTGTATGATGTAAGACAAAGGTCTAATCTGATTTTTGCATGTAGATATCCAATTGTCCTTTCAACAAATGGAGAAAGGTCTTAGGACCCTTGTCTAAGCTCCATTGGACATAAATGTAAGTTTATTTCTGAACTCTAAATCTACTTCATTGATCTATTTGTCTATTCCTTATGCCAGTACCAGGCTGTTAATATGCTGTAGTTTTACAATAAGCTTTGAAATTAGGAAACATGAATCCTTCCTCCTTGTGAAATTCTTAGGAGAGCCAGGTGCAGTGGCACACGGATGTCACAGCTCTCATTTGGGAGACTGGGACAGGGCGGCTAAGCAACTCAGTGAGATCCTATCTCTAAAAAAATGAAAAAAAAAAAAAAAAAAAAAAAAACAGCTGGGGATGTGGCTTAGTATTTAAGCATTCCTGGTTTAATCCCCAATACCAGAAAAAATCTTCTTAGGAGAAATTATAGAAGTAAGTCTTTATGGCCTTATTTTAAGTGACACCTCCTTAGATATGATACTAAGTATATGAGCAATGACAGAAAAATGAATCAATTGACTTTTATCAATATTAAAACTTTAAAAGATATCATCAGGAAGGTGACAAGATCATCTAATAATGGGAAAAATAATTGCAAATCATATAACTTATGAAGAACTTGTATCTAAAATATATAAAAATATTCACAACTCAATAATAAAAAGACAAATAACCCAATTAAAAAATAGAAAAGGATTTAAACACACATCTCCCAAGGAAGCATACACATATCCAATAAGCACATGCAGAAGTACTCACCATTATTAGTCATTAGGGGATTAATAAAATAATTAAAATCATTGAACGGTACACTTTAAACAGGTGTTTTTTTAGGATATATTAGTTTTATCCCACTGAAGCTGTTTTTAAAAGCTGTTTAAATATGTGAATTGGAAAAACTCATAAGGACTGTTACTCTCATACTGTTATTGATAAGTCATTGGATTTGTATCCTTTCCATAAACTGGAGTTTCCACAGAGGTCTAAAATGTTTCCATCTTGCATTACTTACAACTGAATCTACACTAGAATTTGAATAATTCCCACATATCTTGAAGAAAGAACTACTGTTATTCAACACTAACCCTAGTGCATAATGATTGAAAAATTTACATTATATAGTGAATTAATTTTAAACAAATGTGAGGACAGATATTTAACAATATTTAACAATTGAAATGGGTAAGCCAAGAGTGACAAATTTATCAGAGCAATTTATAGAGAAAAATATACACCTAAGCCACCCAAAGTGCTCACCTTTTAAACTATTGTACTCTCTTCTCAAGACATATAAAGTGCTATTTGTGAGGAAAAGAGAAACATCTATTTGGTGAGGTTCAAATTTGCATATTTTCAACTAGCAATTTTATCTTTTCCTCACATAATGTAAATAAGAAGACCCATTACTAATAGAAGATCAAAACCACTCCAGATTTTAATTTCCCATATATGCCATATCAAATAAGACACTAATTTTCAAATTGCACAAAATATACTTGAAATACCAATAGAGTTCAAGAGACTCATTTTAATTATTTAAGTATTTTAATTATTAACCACCTGACTTTTTTTTTGGAACTTCACTATTTACCATGAAAGAGAATTTGGTTTATCCATCTTATTTGTAATTTGACATCACTTTAAATTAATTAATAAAAAAGGTTTGGCAGAGAAAATCAGTTTAGATAGAAACTAGCAATCTGAATAAACATAATATCAAAATGTGGTAAGAAGTTTGGTCAACAAATCCAATGAGAAGTAGGAACACAATCAGATAAATCTTGCTGAACAAATGTTTATGGATTATGTACAATGTTCAAAGCTCTCCATTGAGCACAGAATCTTCTGTAAAATGAGACAATTACAGGAATTCTGGGGCAGACTTAAGAAAGTAGCTTTGTCTGCATCTCCTTATGAATAAAATGGACTCCTAACCCATGAGTTAACAAAATATGATCTGGTATCCATTATCCAAATTCTACTCTGTTCTGCAAAATAAGCGAGATAGGAAATACAGTGGGTCATGAAAGCATCCTGCTTTAGCCAACCAATAACCAACTATACACAACTATGTGTTTTAAGATTCGCCATATCCAGCTTTTAATCCACTTCCTGGTCCTCAAGCCTGCTGCACCTCTGCCTGGAATGCCCTTCTCCTCTACTTCTGGAATCCTATCTGGATGCATTTTATTTGACATTTACCCTGCCCATTCTGGCCTCTCAAGATCCTTTGTTCTCTGACCACTCAGCATTTGGTTTCAGTTGCTAATCACATACTTTTGTGTAATGTTTTATAAATTCTTTGTAGAAAGTTCTTCTTCTCAATAAATTTCTTGAAAGTGGTGACTCTCATTCTTTTTTTTTTTTTTTACATTTTCTAATAGTAGTTAATACGGTATTAGAAGCATGGGAAACAGTCAAGTACAATGAATATTTAGAGAATATATTTTGGGATAACACATAAAAAGTGGTGTTACGAATTTATAAAATGATCTTGCTAAACAAAAAGGAATTAATTATAGATCTGAAAAAAATTCTCTTTTAAAACAGGAATATACACTACTAAGCTAGACCTTTCTTGGTTTACAGATATGAATGCTTATATTGCAAAGTCCTTGTCTTCCAACAGTTCTACTGACTTACATCACATCCTTAGGAAATTCACTAATGAGCTCTGTGTTCTGCTTGCTACAGGATGGGAAGCTTATGATGGGTACAATTATCACTGTCTCTTAATGGTATTTATGGGTTATTGATGAGAGTGAAGCTATATTTTATTCTTGAAGCAAATTATGAATAAGTTTAAAGGCCCATGAATTTTAATAAATTCATTAACTTTATTCCCTGCTTATATTTATATTTTAATTGCTTGGTTTTTACTTTTGTGCACAGGTTATCATTTTTCATCAGTATGCAGTTGACATGTATCTTGTACAAACTGTTATTAAAAATATTTTTACCACATCCAAAAATTGTGTTTTCCTAAGTAAAACTTTTAGATTACAACATCTGCTAAAAAGGTTTGTGTTAAATGCTGTAGTAACGTCTGAATGTTAATTAGGTTAGTATGAAAGTGCAACCATCAAAATACCATACTAAATATTAACTGAAGTCAAACTTCCTCCTTTAGTTTACCTTTATAAGTTTAAGTATACAGAACAATCAACCCTTAAATTATTGTGTCTGTGGATTCACAAATTTGCCTTATTCATAGCTACCTGAATAAATTAATGGTAGCTCTCTCAAATATGCATTGAAGATCTTTTCAGATGAAATACAGGCAAAATCTCAGCTTTATGAGTGATTTTTTCCAAGAGACACTCGACTTACCTCCAGTAGATGAAAATACCCACAAGAGCCACAAGACAGATGAAAGTCAGGGCGGACACGATCACGAGGGGCATAACTGCCTTCTTCTCAGACTCCAACCCCTCAGCTAGACCAATACGAGACTCATGGCTACTATTACTGGCCTCTGTAGTCAGAGAAAATTGAGAAAGTTGACATTTAAGATGAAGGATCTGTCACAACATTTTTCAATGGATTAGCTACAACCTTCACTGCTGTTACTTACCTTAAAACTTTGACTCTTTGACGTAAAGAATGTCTACTATTATAAGAAAAGGACGATTTAAGTAAAAGGAAATTTAAAATGTAAGGCAGGATATAAAGCTGAAAAACCATGATAACCCAGCAGAGATTGGCACCAGGTGGGGGTGCAATGGCAAGATGTCCTCCTAATGCTGTCTAGAAAAGCTTGCTCACAGGAGGACAGAAGTATGGAAATGAGGAAACCACCCAGTTTAAAAAGATGATCATGAAAACAAAGGTATTTACTGAATCTTCATATATGATCTTGATTTTCTAAAATTAATCTTAAGGAATTATTTAACCTTGTAATAAGGCAAATCATTGGAGCTATTACTATTTCATGAAGAAAAACATCTTAGGATTACATTTTATGTATTGAGATAATTTTCAATGAAGCAAACTATATTAATTGTAAATGAGTTGGTTTTAAATGCAATTTTAAATGTCTTTCTTATTCACTGTTTTCATCTATCGAAATGAAATACTATTTATTGCATGAGAATTGAAGGAATACATATATCTAAGAGATTCATTTCAAATATGAAAGTGTAAATCATGAAAAAAATCTGAACACATTCCTTGAATTTTAAAATGTGCCAAATGGCTATTTTTGTGCCCAGTCAGGAACCGTTACTGAAATATCACTTTGAAAATCATTGCAACTGAGATATCCTTCCAAGTTGCTAAAAGACTTTCAGAACTATGAATGTCAGTGTCTATGACAATCCTTCCCGTCTGCTCTTTAGGAAGCTGGGAGAGCTTTTCTAACCTGGTGTGCTGATGTTGCTACAAATTAAGAGCCCTTATCTTTTCTATTTTTGGAAGAACTAAATCTAGGTTCCCCATCAAAGTTTAAGTGCTTCCTACACAGTTGGCACATTTGATGTTTTATACCAAGTCTACTATTAGTGATCCAAGACAGAGGGAATTGATTTGATCTCAAATATTTAAGAGTAAGAAATTTGAGGCTGATATAAATGCACATACATGGCATTAAAATACATTCTAACTACAGAAAACTTAAGTTTGAACATAATGGTTTTCTTCTGTAATTAGGGATGATGGCAGAGAGGGCCAAGAATTAAATCCACTCAGACAGGAAATGTATTAGAGGAACATAAAGACACCATATTTCCCAAAATGTTTGTTTCCTGGGCTGGGGAGATAGCTCAGTCTGTAGAGTGCTTGCCTTGCAAACACAAAGTCCTGGGTTCGATCCCCAGCACCGTGCAAAAAAAAAAAAAAAAAAAAAAAAAACCATTAGAAAAAAGTGTAATTTCAAAATGTGACTAAATATCATACAACTGTATAAAAAGTGAAAATACTGTAAGTCAACCAAACCCTGTGCTATAGTTAATATTCTCATAAGAAAAGCCAAAACTTCAATTTTTATTAGGTCAACCAGAGACTCTGGCCATTATGTATTGTGTGGAGACTCATCTGAACATCTAAATAATTTGTTGACTGCAGTGAAAATTTCCTTATGAAATTAAAGCAGCACCTTGTTTTATACAAGGTCATCTTCATATTTTTCCTATTGTAACTGTTGTTACTTAAATGAAAAGTAAGTTTTTGGGTAATAAAAATCCACTTAGCAAGGTCCTTGGTATCTAGTAATTACATATGTGGTTAATTGTATTACCCATAGCAGTCATTCTTAACTGTGATCGTGAGAATAGCAGTATCAGTATGACCTGTACCTTGTTACAAATGCAAATTTTGTGCTCTCCCAAAACCCAAACCAAATCTTGTGAATCTGAAACTCTGTGGGTAGAGCTAAAGAAATTATGTTTTTACAAGTCCTCAAGGTGATTTTATCTACAATAAAACTTGAGAATCAATGATGTAGATTAATGTATGAATAATGTGAGCTTATATAATCTCACAGGTCTTTGATTACCAAAAACATTCATATCAACATGTATAGGGGTATATGTATAGAAAAATACATATCTCATTCATAACAGATTTTTGTGAACACACATTCATGAGATGTCTGATCATATTTGATATATATGGAAGATACATAACACTTAAAATACACATAACATTTATATGCAAGCATTATATACACACATGCACATACATGTAGTCTTATATATAGACTTTGCTCATAAATTTTCTGGGAAAACTGATCTTAAGTTCTTTTACTGAGGAGTTAGCATGATAATTGTATTGTAATTATATATTATGCAATCTAGGTACTTTATGCAAGATGGCATACCACATGAAAGTACAGACAATCAGCTGGTTGCTTTATATACTGAAACAAGGAACAATCTGTTGTATTGATTTAATTTTCATTTTGTTGAAACTAATGTATATTCTTTGATGTGGCTCAGTAGTGTATATGAATTCCCTAAATAGTAATTATTTACTAGTAGGCAATCAGGAAATAAAGAACTAAGATTAATATATTAAAATGTTATGAGAATATAGCAGTATAATTATGGTATTAAAATTTAAGTATCATATATAATTTATTGTCCTCAATAACGAAAACACAGTTTCTAAGAGACAAAAACTAGTAAAATAAGTTTTTAGGCTAACTTTTTAATTTAGTCTTTGTGCAACTTGGATTAACTAATCAAGTATTTTGGATCTCTGTTTACTCATTTATAAATACCAGATACTAATTTTTGCTGTATTTGTATTATTTTGAGCAATAGATGTTAACAATTGTTCTTTATCTTAGAAATACACCATGCATTGTAAATCTCAGATTAAGGGATATATGCAGTAGTGAACCAGATGAATGACCTGTGATTTTTACAGATATAGCTTCAAAAACAAGAAAGAATTTCCCATAGTCTTATTATATCTTATTTACTTCATTAATTATGTTACTTAATGATACTGGATGTTATATTCATTTTGTTTTTTCCTCATTAGTTGGGGATCACACTCTTAATAATTAATCTAATTTGTTCATTGAATAGCAAATTGTGTAAGTCAATAATTCTAGGTTTAACATATGTATACATATATATATAGTCTTTTTATGATAGTATAACAAGAACATATCAATGTCAATACCTAGTAAGAAAAAAATTGATGAATTCCTAATATTTCTCTTGAAAATAAATCTGATAAATTTTTTTTTTTTTAAAAAACAAGTACTATAATTGAGGGCAGAAAACAATTCATATATAAATGACAACACTAATGAATATAGTAACCTATGGACTCATTATTCATACTCACATATTAGTTCCATGTGTTTAAACTGAAATGCAATGTTAAATAGGTAACAAGTCAGAATACAGAAAAACTTCTATCAAAACATACAAACTTTTAATTGGTGCTTCACTGAAAGAAAAGTACACTAATTCAAAGGATGAAAATAACGAAGAGGAAAAAATATCATAATGAGTTTGGTCTGTATCCTGGATTATAAATACTCACTTTGAGTCAGTAAGAGTGTAGAATATTATATTAGCCTATCTTTTGACTAAAGATTTAAATGTTTTCATTGTTAATTAAAAAATACCTTGTTACTTAATAAAAGCAAATTATAAAATTCTTATTATCATCAATTCAATGAAATTATCTAGTACTTCATGTGCTTAAGTGACTGATTCTTGCTTTTCTTCCCACTGGCATTTAAAGCAGACATCTGTATTATATATGCAGTAAGTCATCTGCTCTAAGAAACATCTGGACAATAAATCAATTTGCATAAAATACATTAACAAACAAAATGCATCTCTCCAGAAAATGTTCTAGTGTTTTACAACTTGTCATACAATACCTATACATACTATGCATATTAATATCTATTATCTAACTTTGAAAGTTATATAACAGCAAGCACAAAGTAAAATGCATTTTGTTGGTTTACACTGCCCTCTTTAGGCATTTAGGCAACATTAAGGGGTTCAACGGTAACTTAAAAGGAATGTCAAAAAAATTTTTTTTAACTTCACTGTTAGTTTTCAAAACTTAAGAGCATTTCTTCTTAAAGTTCCCCAAATTGACAATGATGTGCAAATTTTTCTGATTCCTTTACGTGGGGCACATCAGAGAGAGGTGCTCATATCATGCTATTATAAAATTTTATAATTCATTAGAACTAGTTTTACAATTATTTTAGAACACAAGTAAATATGAAAATTAAAATCATCTCAAAACAGCACATTCTGATCTTGTTCTAAAAGCAATATACTAAAAATGTATTATCCACACGTAATTGCTCCCACACATAATAGGCTTCTGTAGAATAAGAAATACTGACAATACATAAAAATTGCTTTATGTATTTCGGAGAAAATTAAGGATCAAAATGTGTTGAATATTCACTTGAAAAATGAATAAACCATATTTTAAAATCTGTAAATTGACTTGTTGATGTTTTGATAAAAAAAGATGATCTGTTTTACCAAATTTCTCTTTTTCCATGCTTTTTCTATTTTACTCTCAGAGCAATAAAACCACCACACCTCTGTCTGTCCTTTTGGTCATAACTAACCTGCCTCTGAATTGTTGAACACTTCTGAGTGTCCACTAGTAGCAGATGGTGTTGAGGACCATGGGGATCCAGGGGTTATTTCTGAGTCGCCTGCTTCCGGGACCCCATCAGCATCTCTTTCATTAACATCTGGAAAACTGAAATCTGTGGATGTCTCATTATCATTAAGGCTATCTGAGGCCCCCTGCCCTGAGCCACTCTCTTCATCACTTGTCAAAACGGCCCATGCTTTAGATTCTGGGTTTAGAGGAAGCAGGGCACTACCAGTCTGAATGTCCACGTCCTCTTTTCCATCATTGTGCTTGTGGTTTAGCACATGGGTTGGTGGTGATTTATCAGGACTTCCGTACAAACCTGTTTTACTCTCTGAGGTTACACCTGTAACTTTATTTTCTTCTTCAGAATTCTCAGAGAATGAATGTAAGATTGGATTATTTTGATGCACAAGACTGTTCTCCTGGGTGTCTGAGTCATTCATTACCTTTTCCTGGGATTCTCTATAGGATAAGCATGACATACACTTATTCAGGGACAAACCATCACTATCTCTGTCATCATAATCATCATCATCATATTCAACATCATCTTCACCACCACCCACTAAATCAGCATCAGATCTGGCATTATGGGTCAGCTTAGAAGTAGCTGTAGAAGGAAGCGGCAGCTTGGCTGTGGTCACAGAACCATCTCTGTTGGGAGAAATAGCTGTAACCGAAACGTACCCATTTCCTAAAGGAACAGAATGATGAGTTGAGACAAGCGTATCAGAAACAAGTGTTGAAGTACTAGCAAATACCTCATCGGGAATAGAACTTTTGGTGGAGGTGAAGACTTCATCAGAATATATAAGTTTATTTATGAGTGTATTTGGTGGGTCATCAATTGATAAAACTGGGGTAGCAAATGCATGCCTTCCTTTTGTGGGGAAGGCTTGGTTAATCTCCAAATTAGCAGTTTGGAATAACTCATTATTATTGTACAAAGAAGGTACCTCTTGCCGGGAACTTTTGCTTTTAAACAAAACTGTTTCAAAATATTTCTCATTTGTATAAGACACTGTTAAACCTTGAAGTGAAGCAGAGTGCATATTAGAAGAAGGCGATACATCAAAACCTGGTACAGATGTAGAGTGCAGCGTGCTTTCACTTGAAGCAGAATTTGTTGCCTTGAGATGCAATATTGCAGAACTAACTTTATCAACCTTGGGGGTTTCAATCAATATTGGATCACTAGGCACAGTTGGAAGAGCAGTTTTAAGCAAGGTGTCAAAATCAGAAGCCTGAAAGGAAGGTTGTAGCAATACTTCAGTATTAAAAGGAGATGAGGCCTCAGAGAACAAAAGCTGAGTTGAAGGAGATAACATTTCACTAGAAGCAGGGTCAGAGGGTGCTGGCTCAGAGTTTGCACTAAACACAGGTTTAAGTGAAGTGTCACCAAATGCTTGAGATACAGTATGTGCAGGTTGAACTGGAACTTGACTAATCTCATGATCGAAAAACTTAGTGGCAGTATAACCATGAGACCCTGGAAGCATGCCTTTTATGCTAGAAATGGGAACAGAGGTTTCTTGTAAAAGCACATTCAACTTATTGACATTATTGTACATGTTGGGCATGACTGTGCTTTCAGAATGGTAAGCCATCTCACTGAAAGAAGAAATTTGCAGTTCAGTCTCATTTCCATACATTATTTCACTTTTAGGAAGCAGCTTATTATCATCACCAAACACAGATGTTGTATATGTAAATTGAGCTACAGAAACAGGTGAAGAAATGTTAAGGGCTGTCAGCCCATCTGTGTCAGGTAAAAGAAATTCACTATCAGAGGAGGCTCCAGACCATTCCCCATCACCAGAGAGGACATGAGTAGATTGCAGTAATGATACAGTTGGGGTTATTAACGAAGGCTTAGGCATCAATACATGGCTAGAGCTGCTAAATAAGGAACCCTGATAAGATACATCAACAGAATCATGCACAGGTATTGCAGAGCTGTAAGAAACAGTGAAGACGTGTTGGGAGCCCCCATTATTAGATAAGGCATAGGAAGGTTCAGGCCCTGAAGAACGTGCATGCACCATGACATCACTGCTGGATGGTTCAACTTGAGAAAACATAAGCGTTTTATAAAGGACACTAGATTCACTACCAAATTCCAATGTCTCCGAAGCAGCATGAGTAGTGGTCTGATGTGACAGCACATCAGAATATTGAGCAAGGCTGGGTTCTAACAACACATCACCCCCAGCCACTGGCAGAGAAGCATGCAAAGACACCTTATCACTCTCAGTAGCTGAAGTAACTTGTGGAAGGATCTGAGAGACTGTATGCAGATGGTGGAACAATTCACTACTGAAGGAAGCAGAGGAAAATGGAAGCAAAGGTGCACCGTCATAGGAGGACAGGATGGATTCAAATGACACATCGACACTGGGGAATACAGGCGCAGCATGCAAGGCCGAATCACTACTTGAAGCAGCAGGGGTAGTGTTGAGGATCTGATTGTCAAGCAACAAAGGGGTGACTAGAGGAAAGACTTCACTACTGTAGGAAGGTTGAAGAGGTGTCTCACCATTATATACCGGTTGAGTTGTCTGCGAGTGTACAACATTGATGGTGGAGACGGAATGTTGTTGTCCGGAGGATGGAGTGAAAGCATGGGGGGTGACCTCAGTCGGGAGGTAGGCAAAGGTAGAATAATGTGGCATTTCTATATCTGTGACGGAGGGACCCTGTGACACCACAGGGCCTGGAGAAAAGGACTCACTTGTCTTCTCCATTTCATCAATATGTATCTCAGTGTCATTAGTCTGGAGGAAGCTCTCTCTGCCCGATCCAACATCAGGCTGTGCTGACGCATCGGTGGAGCTAGGAAACCACACACTTCCGTCAATGGAAGGATCCTTTAGTGATTCTTCTGAACCTGATGAAGCTGGATCTTCTGAAGCATTTCTGGCAGTTTCTGGTTTAAGGATATCATATGTGATTGCCTCTGGGCTTTCTGAAGAAAATATGTACCCATGGGATATGTTCTCAGAGGCAAAGGGCAGAGCAGAGGTGGCAGGACTGGAGCCTGAAGAATCATCTGCTCCAGTATCAAGCTTGAAACTGGTCAAAAAACTGTCCTCCTCACTGATATCAGTAGACACCTCTTGAAAATCCGTTATAGAAATTGCATTTAAAGATTCTGCAGTCCCAGACAAGTTTATCTGTGGAAATCTAAGAATAGTCTCAGAGCCATCATTTAAAGAAGTCGAAGTACCTTCCACAGTATGCAGTGGCAGCTGGGTCACAGTCTGAGGAGTCAAGGAAACACCTTTCTCTGTGACTAGTTCAGCAACTGGTTGGGAAGTGGAATAGAAAGACATCTTGGGAATATCACTCTTTCTAGAAAACTCGCTTCCTCTTGTTGGAGCTCGGTTGGTCTTGGCCTCGTTGTACTTGGTCCCTATGTGATTATAGTGTGTTGTGGTGGAAGTCTGGGGTTCCTTTTTCCTTATTTGGTTTGTGGAACTGTCTCTACTGGGATTCACCACAGTTTCTTCTTCACTGTCCTTTCCTCCTTCTTCCTCCTTTAAAAAGCAAACAAGATTTCATGGCACATAAGAAGAAAGAAATGAAATCCTAATAACACATTTTACTGCTAATCAACACTTGTGGGATCTTGGGAAATTTTATCCTCACAGAGCACATATTCTATTCTATTCTATTCTATTCTATTCTATTCTATTCTATTCTATTCTATTCTATTCTATTCTATTCTATTATTTTTTTTCTATTCTATCCTATTCACCATACATCTGCCCTATACCCATTACCATCCATCCTCTATGGAAAGTAATTAAACCCAATGAAAACCCATTAGTTTCAGGAACTGGTTTTATTTTAATGGTATGGAATGAGAGAGCTAAATTAATAGATATTACAACTTTAAAAAGGAAGACTCTTAGTAGTTGTATTTATATATTGAAATTTTAAGTTTTATTTATGGTATTTATTTTCTTATTTCTAAGTTTTTTTTGTTCAGTTGATTGGGCAGCAAGCTAAATAGCAACTAGCTTTCTTATAATATAAAATGGCAATGAATCTATGTTTCAAAGATCAAAATAATTAGACATTGAGAATATTTAATTGTGTATATTCACAATAAATTTTTCAATCATCTTATGGGGAACATTTAGGATAGAAAGAAGTGGCTTTGTTTTTCTTTTAATATTTTACACTTAAGATGTAAACAGATATTTTAAAGGCAACTCATCAAAATATAATTCTAGTACAAGTTACTTGATTTTTTGTTTCCTTTTACAATAATCATTCAGGAAGCCAAGTCTTCTCTGTACACATAGTGTAACGGCCCTGGAGTGTTCAACCAAGACTCATTCCTCTGTGTGTGTGTGTGTGTGTCTGTATATAAAATTGGGAATGTTATGTCTTGTCATATTTTTTAAAAAGTAAATCACCAGAGATGATATTTTTTTAGTTCATGTGGAATACTCTTTGGTACAGTATCTTTGTACTTCAAAAATTGTTAAAATTGTTATGTATTAGATTTTATGGTCATGTTTCTTAAAAGAAGAAGAAAACAAAACAAAACAAATACACACCAGTCAATGAGAACTTGGTCAGTATCAGCAAAAAGAACTTGAATGTTCAACCATGTGTGCTTCTGGGCATGTGTCTGACGTATGTGCAGAGCTGCCCTGTATGAAACTGGCTTCCGGGCTTAATGACTGCTTCATTATTTGGTTAGTTGTATAGTATTTTCTGAGGTATAAGTTGCAACACCTGAACTGAAATTTCCTCTCTAGTGGTATTTCTTCATAGAATTTTGCATTCTGTTTAATAACCTTGTTCACAAGGACAACCTGTGGAATTTCACCAATTTCCTGAATAAAACATTCCCCTCATCTACAAGCCTAAACAATTAATGGAAAGAAAATAAGAATACTTTGCCTCAATTTGCTTTGGGTGAAAATCTGGTGGTATCAGTTATCTCTTCTCTCCTTAAAAGATCTACAGCCTTTTGTTTTATAATTGGATCCAGAGTTTTGCTGAGGATCAGTGGTATGCTTAGCAGTGTGGAGTTTCCAAACTCTTCCTCATTGTATTTGCAAATTGAATATTTACCTACTCTCTGTGGTCACTCCACAATATTAACCTCTATCAAAACTCTATTTGAACTTTCTTTTTCCTAGACCTTCCCTCAATCTCAGCAGATGGTCTTTCTGTTTATAGAGAATACAGAAGCCAACAACATCACACCTCCTCCTAACACTAAAATCATGGAGCAAACAAGTCTCTCCTGTCCCTGCCAATCTGCTGCAGCTGAGATGTTGCTTCCCTTACTTTTCAAGGCTAATTCCTACACCTGATCTTAAAATGTATCCTCATCTCTTTAGGCATTGAACACACTTGAGTATTTCCCACTATTTTGAGTTTTCTCAAGTTACCAAACCAATCATTCTCATCAGTTTAAGTGAATTCTAATCTCTTATTTAAAAGAAACATAAAGGAAACCCCTGAATTATGCATTTCATTTTACCTTTCTTTTTCTCTTCTTAACTAAATCTCTCCAAAAAACATGCCATCTGTTTTGATCATATGATCCAGTAATTTCTATGGACCCCACAGAGATTTGTTTATAATCCCACACAAACACACTCTATCATATCCACCAAAACTTTGTAGATTTCCACAGAATTTTTACTAAAACAAAGCTACTCATCTCCTTCATCTCATTCTTGGTGGGGGACTATATACAAACCCAGGCATATCCTTCAATTTTTTTTTCTCTAGATTTTAAACTTTATGAGGTACAGTCAGATAGACCTCTTGTAATCTGATATAGGTGACAGACTATTTACCAAGTCCTGTTTATCTCTGAGGTCACGGTACCCTGTTTTAGCATTTCAGAAAGATATCTCATTCATGCTCTTTGATTATTTCATATATACCTGACCACAAATATTTTGGTTGATAGTCTTTACTATAAGGTCTTATGGAGTTGTGAATCTCTCTTCTACTGTGGTTTTGAACCTGCAATCATTCATGGTTTCCATTGGTATAAATTTTGGTTTAAGTCTTGATCATGCTGGAAGTAGTACTATTGTCTTCAAAGTCATACATTTCTATTTGTAGAGGATCTAAGGAATATCCCTAAAACTATTCATTTCCATACTCAGGGTCTAGAAGCAAGTATAGATACATTCCTCTTATTTGCCAATCTCTGTCAATCATTCTTGCTTGAGCAATGGAAGTAAATAGTAGATGAGTTTGGTAGTGTTTTCAACCCATCTCAGAATCATGCTCCAGGAAAACACATAATAACTGACATGGATCTTCCATTTTAATCCTTTATTACAATAGCTAATTTCAAGAGCATGAAGTATACCATTTTCCCAAGTTTACTAATGACTGCTCCTGTTCCCCTCATGCTAAATCCTAGTTTATGAAGTGTTAGCTGACTTCCCCTCCCTCAAAAGTGCCAATGTATTTGGCTTGGTCTTTTAAAGAATGTGAGTTGCTGCTTTCCTGGGCAGTACCACCATGGTAGAGTCTCATAAATGGCATAGCTGTCAAAAATAACTTTTTTATAGGTCACAGCCCTTCTCCCACAAGAAAAGATAATTTTTGATTTTCTATTCTGCCCTCTTAGAGGTGTCTCCTTCTGCAGCATACTGCATATTCTCCACGTCTCCATTCCACTCTGCTAGGAGGTAGGTGGCAGGAGAGGGAGGTTACCCCCCAGGAGGCTTTACTTGTCTGGTCACCGATAGCAGTGTCCCACTACCAAGCATCTGCTGAGCTACTCTCTCTACATCTTCTTCTTGCTTTTTCAGGCTTAATGCAGTCATGAGTCCCTGCTATCAGTAGCCCATGTGTATAGATCATTCCTTGTTGATTCCACTAACTCTTCCCTCATGTTTGTGAACAGGCTTTTTATTAAACTAACCTCAGTGCCTATTTGAATGTGGCGTCTGTTTCTCATTGGGTCCTGGGCTGAAACGCCAAGTTATTTCCTTTCCTTTTTCTCAAGAATCTTTCTTTAACTACAACAAGCCAGCATAAAGAATGCAATATAAAAATGCCTTCACTTTCCTTTCTAACAGGAAGATCTGCTTATGTATCTGTGATGCAAGTAACTGGTGAGACCTGAAGCACTTCATGTACGTGGCCACTGCTATTTCCACTCTAGAGTGTCATGACAAAAATAAAGGCAAACCAAGTCACATTGATAGCCTGTTCACACTGCTAAATGTTATGCTAGAAGTGAAATTACATTTTATGTAGAAATTTACCAGTAATTAACATTAGAAATTTTCAAGAAACTTTTGTAACTTTATGCTAAAGGCAGCTATGGTGGTAATATCATTTGAAAAATAAATAGGAAATTGTGCTAATGGGAGTTCTGAAGAAAAATAATTGATCATTCCTTGGTTATGTCTAAAAAGTTCATGATGTGCATTACATTTCATATGAGATAAAATTCTAAACAGAATATCATTTACTAAATGGCACCAATCACTGGAACAAGGGTTTGCTTCAGTGGTTGGAACAATGAATTGACAACAAAGCATGAATGTAATTTACTTTTCCCTTTTTTGATTCGGTTCTGTTGATCATTCTTAGGCACATACATATCCATATGCCTCTGCAGAGGTATGCACCACACACACGATATGTTAGCTGAATTTTGAAAACTCTTGTTGGAAGGTGGACTGGTTGATTGGTAAAACAATCTCTTGTAAGAGAGAATGCCCATAAGATACATAAATTATTGAGGTAACTGCACCTGTGAACACACAGCCTAATTGCAAATTATTGCTATATAATAGTAATCACTGTTACACTTTATCAGCTCCTAAACAGTATGTACATTTGCCCACATTCAAAATATCTTCAATAGTAGCACTGGGATTGAACATATAGTTTCAGTTATGAACAGCACATCTGGGCTTAGGATGAATATAAAATTCATTTAACAATTATGTTCTTTCATTTTACAATTATGATAATGTTAATATTTGCAGATATTCTCAAATAACCATATTTCCTTGGAGACACTGTGCTAGAAACAATTACTCAATAGTCTGAATACAAATAATCTAATTAAATGGGCAAAATATACATACAATTTATTTTTGATTCATATTTATTAAGATTTTACCAATCACTGGTTATTTACAAATAAACTATCAATATTAAGAACTAATAAAATACCATTCCTGCTAGACAAATTTGAGAAGTAAAAATTTCCAATTTACAGCTATTTCTCACAGTCATAATTGTTTTTAAAGTTCACTGTTTTATTTCATTATCATCAAAAACTTCAGATCTCTTTTTTGGCATTAAATTAATCAAAGCATATTCTAATTTTTTCATAAAAGAATCATGTATACCAATTACATGATTATAAAGCTTAGTCACTAACTCAACAAACAATGGACAATGTGACATTAAATTTTATTAAGCAACAGTATCTAAATAACAATTAAAAATCAACTTTAGTTTTAAAATATTTGAATATAAATATCTAAGATACCTTGATTATTTCTTCAGTTCCAATTAATTCAGGAAAAAGGTCAAATTCTACAAAATTAAAAACAAAAGTTATTAAAATTTATATTAAACTATTTCAGCCTTGTGGATGAAAGGGGGGAAAACCAAATATTAATGTTAGCTTTGAAAGTATAGAGCCTTTCAAAATGAATACAAATTTCAATTTCAGTTTTCAACACTACCCAACACCAACACTACATAATATAATCCTACATAAACTTATATGTAACTGGATTCAAAACCTTGATCTTTCTCTTGCACTATTACCCCCAAGACTTATGGAAATACAGAAGGAAAGAGAGGACAATGAGACTGATTTAACTAAGTGTAAAGGAACTTTTCATCAGTTCAGCTACTTTTGTCCTTAGCAAGGCTGATAAAAGCAGTTGGAGAAATGCCAGGGATTTTCTGGAGAACTGTCAGGATTTGTTTTCTTATTTGGCTTCCTCTTCCTTTTAAGTTCTTCGGATTGATGGTCAAATAATTCTTTTTCACTCTTCAATGTGGACTCATTTTTTTTTTTTTTTTTTTTTGTACAGTGTGCTCTAGCAGGTAAAATGGACAGTGTCTTCCCAGGTTCCACACTAGGTTGCAACAGGAAGCAAAAAGCAGAATGCTTCTAGTACCTTCTCTTCAGGAAACTCTGCATTAGCACTTTGTATGCAAAGATTTCAATAAGCAGTTCCATTCAAGTGTGTTCTTCCCAATCAACCAGAATCAACAAATTCTAGCACATGGATCTCTCAGCTAAAACAAGACCTGTCAGAAAATGTTAGAAAAGAGAAGAGCTGGTTCTCTAGCTCCCATAAGAAATCTAGCCACATTACCAAATTACTAGGATTCAGAGAAAATTTCTGAAGTTTTCATCTGAGCTGCCTGGGTCAGTAGGAAGATAGTAGCCAGAGTAACTGTGAGGGCTTGAGCATTATCATAACGATGCTCTTCTTATACATTTGGTTTCATTGAGTATCAGATCATCTCCAAAGTTTATGGTCTGCATTCTCACAATACTGCTTATGTTCTGACTGATGTCTTTACCTGTCCTCAAAGGAAATGCATATTCTGCAGAAATGTCAAGGCAAAATTGAACTAACATTAAATATTTCTCATACCCAGACTTGTTTTCCAACACAGACTTTCCTGAGTTCCTTTTTATCAGAAAATTTCTAGATGTTAATAAAAATAAAGGTAAAAATATAGTTATATGTGTTAATTATATTTAGAAGAGAATTCAAGTAAAATCCTTAAGTGCACCAAGTTCCCAAGATTTAGGTAAAGTTAACATTCTTGACAATTTAGTTATTATAAAGTTACTTACCATAAATTTCTGTGCTATAAAAGTGAAAATATTAGCTAGAGACAATCACTTATAATTCTCAGTTTTTGTTTGTTAAATTGACCAAGAAAGAGCTTGGAAACTTATTTGTAACATCCGTGCTTTCCTTTTTCTGTATTTCTCCCTATAAAATCCTTTTCTCACCCTATATTTTTATACTCTTCATTCTTTTTTATGGTTTTATTAGTGAACTAGAGTTATGCATAATTAGTTGGGTTCATTTTGACATAATCATATATGCTCTGAATTTAATTTGCTCCATTTCAGTCCCCAGTGCCTCCCTCCCGCCTTCCTCCTCCCTCACCCTATTCTCCTTCCTCTTCTCTACAGGTCTTCCTTCTATTTAATTTATTTAATTGGTTTATGGTCCATGTTCTTAAAGTTCCCTAACCGAAATGATTTCAATAGTCTCAACCACTGTACCTTTGAAACTGTCAAGAAAATCAACAGATGTGAATTTAACAATAATATGCAACTAAACTGTGATAGAAATAATCATGATTTTCTATAAGCTACAACTAGAGAAGTTCATGCATGTAAAGATGTCCAAATTCAGCGCACAAGACAGACCTAATTTTACGCAAAGTACTTCACAATAGAGACACTCTTCATGTATCTTTGAAATATTTTAATGCCAGAAAGGACAACTCATAATTAAATATAGTTAGTGATACATATAGAGTTTTCTCAGTTCAAGAGGCTGCAGAAGATAATCTCAATCATTTTACATTCCTTTCAGCATGCATAGCATGTTTTAAAATTTAAAAATGGCCTGACTTCACCTAACTACATATTTTTAATGAGCAAAGGTAATTTTCTTTTTTAATTGTCAGGGTCGGAGTGAGGTATGTTTAATTACCACACTGATAGTTAATTTCCTTTTCTTTCAATAGTCTCACTCTGTATTGCATTTGACCCATTTTTACCCTTTTAATACAGCATAAGTAAGTATATGGATTTTGGTTCCTACAAATTAAAAGGCAGAATTTTAATTCACTCATATCCCTTAAGAGTCCCAATGATATCTGCTATCATTGAGTTTGTTGCTTACTGCAATCAAGGATTAAGAAATTTTCTTTGAACACTTAAGCTTTGGGGCTTCTTATACTTTTGATCTGGAATGTCCCCCAAAGTCTCAGGCATACAGAAGTGGAGCTTTTAGGTAATGATTGTATTTTGAGGGCTGACTTTATCAGGGGATGAATCCATTGATAGCTCCTGGGAGGTGGATCACTGGAGGTTTGCCATGGAAGGGTTTATCTTCTTACAGCCTCTCTCTCTCTTTTTGCTTCCTTGCTTCCATGAGCTGAGCAGCTTTCCTCCACCATGTCCTTCTGTCATAATGCTCTGCATCACCTCAGGCCCCAAAGCTATGGAGGCCTCAGACTGAATTTGAACCTCTGAAACCACAAACCAAAACAAACCTTTCCTCCTCCAAGTTATTCTCGTCAGACATTTTGGTCACAGCAATGAAAAGCTAACACAGGTTCGCAGATATAGTCATAAGCAACCCTCTGAGATCCTCTCCGTTCCACGTCACTCTCAGGAGCGATCACCCCAATGGCAGGTGACTTTGTAGTGCTCAGTATAACCTAACTTTGAAAGATCTTCATTCTGGTTCCAACCGGACTCAGATCATTCGAACCTCATTTGAATGTACTGCAATTCTGAGGTCTCCCAGGAACTCTTCAACACTTCCACTCCCCAGATCCGGGAGACTTTTATTGAGCTTCTCCAGAACAATGTTGAAATATAATAAATCTGAAAGACTGTTGGGAAATCATAGTTCTGGGTCTGAGAGTTCAAGACACTATACCCTAGACCTGAGGTCCAGCTCTGGCGATCGGTAGCAGGTCTCATATTGGGCTTCCTCTCCTGCAGTTTCCTCATAATGATAACTGATATTTCAGTAACCTCTGTTCAGCCTCAGAATATAATAAAGAGTTTAATATTATGCTGTATTACATAATTAAAGTGAATATTTTCACTTTAGCTAAACAGACTCCCTGAAGGCTAGAAAAAAGTCTGATATTGAAGACCATCCATGTCTCCTTTGTTTTTTTTTAGTAAACACTTAAAATTCATACTCATATTTGAGTAATAACTGACTAAAAGCTGTTGACTTATTCAGAGTTTGTTTAGGGCACATATAATGTTAGTTTCTTTTAAGAATAGTACATTAGGAAACAATATGACATGACACAAAAAAAGCAACACTGACGTATGTTGAAAAGCAAAGCTTATTTAATTGACAATAAGCTGAGTTTCACAGTGTAAAAAGTAAGAGCAATGTAGACTGCAATTGCTTCAAACTATGATTTTAAGTATCATTATATAATAACATCAATAGCATAGGATGGTGCAGGTAGATTAAGGATGTATAGTGATTTGACAAGACAACTATATACAACTGAAAAACACACAGTAATAGGGAAAAATGTTGGCTTAATTTCATCATGCATTTAAATGGAACTCATATATTTATCAAGGCCCCAGAACATATATTTAAACAATGTCCTCTATAAATAAATCATCTACATTACAGAAGAGAAATGAACACAATTATCTTTGTTACAATGAGATAAATATGTTATGAATTACTCATTCATAAGTGTAATTTTCTAAAATGTTTTTCGAAAGAATATGCATGTTTTCTTCATATTAAAAAGGGTTCATTGAAAAATTTAGTTTCTGAACATGGGTTTATACATTTATTTTAGAATAGTAATTTGAAATAATACTGAATGTTTGTTTATGGTGATACTGTTGAACACAGTAACAATATAATTAAGATGTAGAAACAATAAAGTTATCAAACTAACAATTTAAGTACACGATTTATTCATATTAGCAAGTTAAGCGCAGTTTTGAAAACTGAGTTTTCCTTCAAAGATACTGAAAAATATTTGAAATTTATGAAAGAATAAGGGCAATTATAAATTATTTCCACTATTTCTTTTTAGCAAAAGTATGAGCACTACAGATTTAGAAAATGAACAAGAAATAAAATAATTCAATAAGATAATATTACAAACATAATGGAACACAATGATTAACAGAATGAAATAGTACTAGTAAAAACTATAAAATAATCAGCACTCACAAGTTTCTATGTTAGCTACATACATTATAAAACTGACTAATCTTGTAGGCACCAACCAAATATGTTTTACCAAACCTGAAGGGAGTATTGTTGTCAAGACTTTTACTGTTTACTGTGATGTCTACCATACAAATAGTATTTAAGGTAATCTAGTTTCCATACTGACTTATATATATGTGGATTGAAATGCTATTGCAGTCTTAAAAATCAAAAAGGATAAATTGTAAGAGAACAGATAATCATCTGCAGTTTTAATTTACATTTCTCTTTTTTAATGAGTGAAGTTAACTATCTTGTTTATTAATAGCAAATTTTATTCCCTTTTTTATGATTCAAGAAGGTTATGATTTTGTCAATTCACATGTTAGGAAAGATAGCTCTTTGTGATATGAGCTTTAAATATCTCCCTTAGTTATCTTTTTTAAAAAAAGTTTATGATGCTTCTTTTCATAAAAAAATTGATTTTTACGTAACAAAAAGTACCAGTGAAATAATTTATGACTTGGGGATTTTGAGTCATGAAAAGTTAGACAGTTCTTGCTAACTCCAGATTTGTAAAGAAGTAATTTTCAAGTTTTCTTAGTATTATTTAATGGTTGTGTTATTTAAAAATATCTTTGGTACATATGGAATTTATCGTGGTATTTGAGGTAAGGCAGGGATATTACTTTATTCATCCCTACAAAATTTATTGACTACTTATTTTTCCCAGTGATTTGAGATGATGTCCTCTTTATACATTCAATTTCTATATGTATCTGAGTGTACTTACATCTGGGCATTCTGTTTTGCTAATAGACCAGTATGATACTCTTAAATTATTTAGGCTTTTAAAAATGCCTTAATGTGTTTTAGTGTTGGTCCCACTTCTATGTTTATTTTTTTCACTAACTTTAGAATCAGGTGATATAGCTTAAAACTGTTAGGTTTTCATTGAGATTTTGTTAAATTTACAAATTAATTTACACAATAATATGGTCCTTCTATTTGTAGAAAGGCAATATTTTGGCTTCAGTGGTATTTTAATTTTTATGTTTAATAGGTCTCAATTTTTGATAAACATTATTAATATATTTTTTTGTTACTGTTATATATGAAATCTTTTCTTCCATTAAATCTTCCAAAAGAGTGTTTGAATATATGTAAACATATACAATTTTTGTATGTTGATTTTTCACTTGGTAATCTAATTGAGCTATCTTGAATATTAAAAAAAAGAATAGAGAAATCCTAGACTTTGGGTGAAATAGAATAACTAATGAAGGATTTTTTTGATAGAAGTAGTTAGGGAATAATCTATGCAAGTTTGTAAGCCTGGGCTTTTAAGAGGCATATTATTTCTAAACATCACATCAAATAACATCTTTTACTAAAACATAATTACTACAAAAAGTGCTTTAAGGGAAATAAGGCATCCACGGAGATCAAATTGTGTGTCCAAGCTAGCATCTCATTATAACAATGTTCATTAGTGTCTTGATCCTTTGAATAAATAGAAATTAAGTTATAACATTTTTATTTGTACAAAGTGAAAATACTACGAATGATACAATAGTGTTGTTCTTTATGCCAACATATACTTACTCAAAAAAATTCACTCAGAAATTACTTCTATAGGAAATATACATTTGATCTATTTTTTCATATGCAATAAGCTTTTCAAAAATAAAAAAGAACAAATATATTCACACAGTTGAAAATTCTGGCATAGTATCTAGAGTAAACAAGTAAAAGTCTAAAGTAATTAATTTTTATTAATTCCCAGAAAATTGTTTTATGTACAGAAACTAGAGCAGCATATTGAATTCAAGATAGTAAAAGGAGGTGAATACCTTCAATAGAGTTCATAGTAAAATGTGCAAATAAGGGTAGAGGAGATTTTCATATGCTATATTTTTATCTATTCATATGGAGTATTGGCTACCATAGTCAATGGTGTGATGCTAATTGTATTTTCTGGGTAGATCAACATGGGAAACTTTGGGTAGTATTGCCTTTCAATGTGGTGGCATGATATGGTAGAATTAAGCCACAGTCAGATCCTTGGACACTAACCTTTTATAAGATCTAGAGTTCACCTTCCACTTAAAACTAACATGATTTTGAAAAAAAAAATGCAAAATAAAGGCAATAGCAAAGATGATCATGTCATGAGGCAGGCCATAATAAACATTATATTGCCATCATGATTGTAGAAATAATCATTAGCTATCAATATCAACAGGAGACATGTTGGCTAGGGTTGTAGTCTGTAGTTTGGAAAGATACCTATTATAACATTTAATGTCTGTGTACATATTCTCCAACTTAAAAAGCCAACTAGCTGGAAGAACTCTGGCAAGGTGATCAATGATCATGTACTTTATTTAAGCTCATGTTGGATTAAAGTCC
Organism: Sciurus vulgaris; assembly: GCF_902686455.1. Lineage (NCBI taxonomy): Eukaryota > Metazoa > Chordata > Mammalia > Rodentia > Sciuridae > Sciurus > Sciurus vulgaris. The sequence continues at coordinate 31,572,981 of NC_136468.1, forward strand.
CTACGATAGCATTTAGACAGCAAAGTCAAAGCATATCAGTTTTCCTTCTGTACATAAAACTGAAATATGGTACCATTAATATAATTTGTAACTATTCATTTACATGATAACTTGTAAACATTTTAATGAGTAGCTTTATGATAGGAATGATCAAAGAATATCTACACTTACATATGCATATATATGACTGTATACATATGTTTATACATACATACACATATATACGCACTTTGATTCTAATATTTGAAAACTGTTTATCTATGTAAATTTTTAAATGGTCAAATTATGATAGCTAGCACTTGATCCAGTTATTGCATATGCTTTGAAATCAAAAGATTTCCCCTTAATTTTAGAAAAGATGCATGCAAATAAAACACAACCAGAAACAATTTTTGTTTGTTTTGTTTAGGTGAAATACTAGGGGTAAATCAAGTAAGAGAAAAGCACCCCTTGACCAAATTACAGAACATATATAAAAATATCTAAGATAAACCATCAAGATGCTTTGTACAGATGTTTCAAATGCCTCACATGATCTTAGGATCATGTACATACTTACTACAAAGTACTTTGGGAGCTGAAAAAGGAAATGAACACTAATGAAACCAGTTCTTAATTATCCAATATAAAATTCTAAATATTCATATAGCAATTTGCATTTGACAACAATTACAAAATATTATAAGTAGGCTTGTTGTTCTTATTTTACAAATGGAAAACTTCAATATTAAGCAGCTATTTACTGAGTGTCTTGCACAAGATTTGCTGAATGCGAAGTAGTTTCATGCCTCACAAAATTACCTGGTGATCCAGACTTAAGAGAATATTATTTTGCCCATTGGCCAAAAGAATATAAAGTCTGAAGAAAGCACCAATGTGTTTGGTAATTAAAACAACCTCATTTTTATTTAGAATATATAAAGGTATTTCAGGGAAGCACTTACCAGCATCATTGGCAGGCATGTCAACTATCAGTTGGTCGCTATATTTTCCATATAAGCCGTTAGTGCATATGGCTACTATTTGAAGGACATAACTCATGTTGGGTAGTAAATTATTGAGAATAGCACCCTAAAAGAAAAATGTTAGTAATTATCCATATGTGCTATTCTAGATGACTCATATATTAGATAGCTGTCTCAGAAAACTTTTTCTCTTTTTTCATAGAAAATACATTTTATCAAACAAAGCAAAAGCTTATGCAACGCTGTTAAGCTGACCTTGTGATATTTGTGAATTATGAAGATATTGGGAAGTTAGGTATTTTTTAGCTTTTTTATTTCCCAGAATTAGTTTTAGAGAGTTTCATAAAATGAAACCAAATTCATAAATGAGAACCATAAACTAAAAATTAATATTTTAGAGAAGCATGCAGTATTTGCAAATAAGGAAAATGTGAAAAATACAATGATAAACTAATGTTATCTTTTTATCCTAAATATATATAGTATGTGTGTATACACACACATATACACACAAGGCACTAACAGAACTATTATCTTGTTCATATAATTATGAAATAAAAATATTTACTCATAAATTCCACAATTTTCCCATGTCTGAGTATCTCTGGATTCTAGACAGCTGAACTAAAATGCTGTTAAATTTCATCTACTTTGTCCATACACTATTTAACATGATAACAAGAACAACTGTGTGTAAACTCAGGCTCCCATGATTTGCAGGGCTCCAGCTGCTTGCATGTGGAGTCCAGTGTCCTTTCTCCTGCAGGGGCAGCTTCCTGATTCACATACAGACAAGGGTTTGTGAGCCTGCCCCAATCCATGGCCAGCACTTCCCTAGGAAAGCAACACTGAATGCTGAGATGCTCAGGTCACATAAGGAATCTGTACTTCATTTTCTTTGATCAGTGTGCATGGTGGAGGGAGCAGGGTGGATCTTTGGGTAGAATTACCTATCTTGTAGCATCCCTAAGTTCTGGCTCAGTCAGCACTTCACATGTTACCTAGAAATACGATGTAAAGAAAAGGACTTCTGAGTCCCTTCTTTATTTTTCCTGTGCTGGGACAGCGTGATAGAGGAAATGATACACAACTCTCAGAGCACTGAGATTCTGAGCCCAATTCTACCCACCACTCTGAGGACTCAGCCAGGTATTTAACAGTTCTCCAAGTGCTTTTACTTGTAGAAAGAGGGCATGCTAAATGGCCCCCAGTTAGTAAAACTTTCACATGGATGTAGTTATTCTCATAAGGTTATGTGCAAAGTCATGGTCTTTTGTATATAATTCATTGTAATTTTGACATAATTTAGTGTAGCTTCTGTTACCCCAAGAGACTGTCACACAAAATCTGAAGCAATCAAGGGTAAAAATATGCCCTTCAATAGATGAATGAATAAAGAAATATAATTTATACACACACACACACACACACACACACACACACTCTGGAATATTACTCAGTCATAAAGAAGAATAAAATAATGGCATTTGAGGGTAAATGGATGGAGTTGGAGAATATCATGCTAAGTGAAATAAGTTAATCCTCCAAAACCAAAGGCCAAATGTTTTGTCTGATAAATGGATAATACATAATTGGGGGAGAGGAGGGAAGGGAAGAATGGAGGAACACTGAATTGTGTAGAGGGAAATGAGGGATGATGAGGGGGTAGGGAGAAGGAATGATAATGGAATGAGACAAATATCATTACCCTAGGTACATATATAATCACACAAATGGTGTGACTCTACTTCGTGTACAACCAGAGAAATGAAAACTTGTACACAATTTCTGCATGATGAATAAAAATAAATAAATAAATAAAAAACGAGGGTAACAATACACAAGCATCTGTAAGTTCTTACCTTGGAAATTAATCTATAATGTCACCACACATGAAAACAATCAATCTTATAGTTACCAAATCTTGATAGCCATCTGTCAAAAATTCATGCTTGGTTTGGTCTTCTCCCTCCAACTGCTGGTACACAACTGCAAACTTCTCAATCATGGTGTCATAGACAACTCGAGGTCTTTCCCAGGTAACAAGAAGGCTGGTATAATTTTCCGGGTCAGCCTGCACATTTTCTGGTTCTGAACTACAAACTTCAGAGAAAAAAATAAGTAACAGTTATTGATAGAACTGTCGGCCTCTAGAACTTTAAAAATTAAAACATATTCTGTGAAGTTTTTTGTTGTATATTATTTCAATATAAGGCATAAAATAAGACTTTAGCATGGAACTTTGGTTCATGCTGGTTTTCTCTATCTAAAATTGTATCAGTAAGTTTTTCATTATTGCAACAGAATATCTGAGGAAAGCTATTTTATAAAGCGGAAGCTTACTTTGGCTCACAGTTCTGGAGGCTGCAAGTCCAAACAGCAAGGTGTAGGCTCTGTTGAGGGTCCCCTTGACCATATCAAGTCATGGCAGGAGTATATGGTACCTCTGTGTCTGTTCCCCTCACTATTCTTATAAAGCACCAGGATTCAATCATGAGGTTCTGTGATTTAATCTAACCACCCCCCAAAGGTCCTATCCTTAAATGCCATAGTCAGTCACCCTCTTAATAAGACTCTGAGGATTAAACTCCGGCATGGATTCAAGGCAATGAAACACAGCAAAAACACTCTTTCCTTCCACAGAAAAATACTCTTTCTCTCTCTGTTCAATTCTATCTTTCCATTCAGTAAAGATCTTGATCAAATGTTTCGTCCTCTAAGGCACACACTGTTATCTCGGCAAAAGTGATTCTCTGTCATCTTCAACTGTTTTGTTTTCCATAATTATTGCTTTATTTTCACATGTTCATACTGCTTTTTTCTGAATAATGTAGCTTAAGATTAAGCAAATAATTCCCAGGAATTAAAAAAAAATTGTCTTTCTTGAATGCATTTATACTGTCAATGGAATAACATGGAGGAGAAAAATTGTATACTTTTATCATACTTTGCTAGTGAAGCATAGTGTAAATGCAATCCCTTCACAGGTTAGACAGATTTGAAAAACAGAGAAAAAGAAAGCTCTCTCAGGACAGAGATTAGCTAACAAGCTCACAGTCTTTGTTGTCAGATGCTACCTGAAGTTATAAAGCCACTAGATGAGACTGTGCAGTTGACTTAGGCCAACCAATCATTACACATACCAAAGCTACTGGGTCTCAATGAAAACATGCCAGTAACTCCATTTGAATATGACCAGTCTTTTTAGTCTGCAGTTTGCCTCATGAACACAGGAGGGCACCCACAACTAACAATTGTCTATGTACACTGAAACATTTTATATGCTGTATTCAGTATTTGCAATTACAGCATATGTATTCTGCATTCACAATGGAATATGCATGATTCATAAAAATATGAATATATATATATTAAATACATGGATAATTGAGTTAGAAACTTGATTTTTCACTGGAAACTTTTATACTATTTTGTTGTTAAGCAGGTCTTAAAGAGAAGTGTTCCTTTGGGAATAAGAGGACAATTCTTTTGTCATCAATATATGAATTGAGACTAAGAAAATGTCTTTTAACATAGGTTTAGACAACAAGCATCATGTCATGCTACCTTGAGACATTTCCACTGGTGTCCAACAGATGGCAGAAGACCATCAAAACATCAAATAGCTGTTTACATAAGCTAGCACTGAAAAAATAGGACTACTTCACTCTTGCTTCCAATGAACACCAAGGTAATTTTTAGGATGTGGAAAGTAATTCTGCACGATATAATTTGTAGACTTTGTTCTCCTAAAATCTATCTCTTTTTTCTTTTGGAAAATGGGAACGACTTAAAATGAATTATACTCTTCAAGATAAAATCATTTTAAAATTCATTAGTTACAGGCACACACACAACACATAAAAAAAACTTAAGGAAAATGCAAAAGTATTAGTTATAAAATGCCCAAAAGACTACTTTCTAAACAGCATAAACTACTTGGGCTGGATGTCTATGTTTATCTTAATAGCAGCAAACAGAAGATGTTTCAAATAATATGAACCAGTATTAATATAAAGTAGGAATCCCAAAAGAAGCTTATATTTCTTTGCCAGCAGGTTTTCATTCCTTTGCTTTCTTTCCTGTAAATCTCTGTTTATTAGTTTTTAAAAATAATCTGAACTTGTATTTTAATTAGAAATTTATTTTAATAGCATTCCTTTTTCCAACAGTTCAGTAATATATGATAAATCTGCATCTTCTTGTTTAGTTGATTGAATACAGAATTTTACAGGGCAAAGACTATATGTACTTCAGAATGTGTTCAAGTTTAAAAAGGCCTCTCCTGTCTGCAGTCTGTGATCTTGCCAAAGAATTGCCCTCCTACAAGTTAGGACTAGATCTTTTAAATCACAGTCTGGTTCATCTCATGTCCTACTTGGCTTTCATGCATCAAGCTGGGCAGTGCCACGGGGGAAGTGAGTCACATGCACTAAAATTTCCAGGCTTTCCCTATATTTCCTGTAGAAATCCACCCACTTATCTCATTAGAGGAATATATACCCTCTATAAAATATATATACTCTGGATTGTAATTGAGTAGGAATTTCCAGATAAATGGAAATTAGACATGATTAATTATGGAGTTAGACATCAAACACAAGCCACCAGAACAGAATAATAATAGAATAGACTTTGCTTGATAATGGGGTGTTGGGAACCTTGCTGAGGTCTCACACCTTCTTCAGGACACATTTTGCACTCTGATTCCTTCTACAGCTACATGTGATCTGGTCACTGTTACTCATCTTTAGGGAGCACTGGCCAGGGAGGAGAGCCTGGTTCCTGCAGGCCTCTGGCTCATCCCAGGGTCCACGTGAATTACAGAGTTCAAGGAAGCGCTTCAGAACCATAGAAGTAAGTGCACAGGATCCTCCCCACAAAGTCTCTTTTATTAAGGAACTATAAATGTCCTGGTTTAAGGACATTTTTGAATTGCATCCTCTACTGCTAGATTCCAGGCACTATTTATCTGGTGCCAAGCACTCTTGATATACAGAAGCAGAAGGTGCTATCCCTCCCTTTGAGAAACTCAATCCTGTAATAGGTTTCTAACCCTAAAATTTAGTAAGTGCTAAGATGCAATCTATGTCTTTAATTTCTAAATTCTGTATTCTGTTCATAGGGGAATGCAGAATGAACTTGTTAAAAAAAAAAAACTCAGCAACTTAGACAAAATTTTGTTGTGTTAGTCAAAATCATACTTACTTTCCGCTCAAGGCTGTACAGCTTCACCAACTTTTAGCTGGCATAAAGTGCTGTGGTTTATCATTTATGCTCTTATTACTTATATCAAAAAAGAACACCTAGTTCATAGGAATGTACATGACTCATGGAAAAAGTTCCAAAAGATTAAAAAGCAAAGCACTGAGTGTTATGAGAAAAAGGAAAAAGCAGAAACAAAAGCAAGAAAAGAAACGGAGGGGAGAAACACAACCGCATTCCTTGGCACTGAGGAGGCATATCTCATGGTTTATCAAGAAAGCTGATGCAGATGGCCAAGGAGTTTCTGGGTTCCCTTTGCCTCCCTTGCTCTCCTGCCTGCCCTGGAAGAAACGCAATTTACTTTGAAGGTGCAATCTGAGCTGCATGTATTAAGACAAAAAATGCAGGTGGACAGGAAAAAACAGGGTGGTGATTCCTGGAGAGCACCAGAGAAATGTCCTAATTACCTAAGACTATTCTGGGTTTGACTCACCTATTTCCCATTAATATAATACTCTGTATAATTTATTTCATGACAACTGTACTATATGAATGGACACTTGGAAATCCACCACATCCTTATTTGACGTTTATGAGCCTTATTAAAAAATATCCTTACAGGTACATTAATAACTGCTATGAGAGAAACTTAAGAAATATAGACCCAGAAGATAACCACAAGGTTGAAATTTCTTCTCTGGGGAGTGGGGTGGGTGGGTGTTGGATTTTAATTAAGCTAATGTAAACACTGATACGATGCTAAATATATTGAATTAGGAAAGTTCTATACCTTTTCGGAATGGTTACATCAGTCCCTTTAGATTAAAGGTCAAAAGAAGTCTTTCAAATTTTACCTACTTCTCAATCTCTTCCAGGGACACAGCATTACTTCCTCAAAAGCTCAATTTGTAATACATAATCTAAGGAACAAATAATCTTCATTTCTCTCTTCAGGTTATAATTAGGGTATAGTGTTTTGGTACATGTGACCTTAAGAACGACTATTCACAACAGCTGACCTTCAAGAATGTTCATCTACTAATGTATAATTTATCACGACCTTTTTTCAGGAAACGGTAGAAAATTTCTTAGTTCACATACTTAGGCTGAAAAGCCACCCCCATCATGCTAGTATGCCTTGAAAAACATTTTATATTTTATCACTTTAAAAATAGTTTGCATTAAACATATTATGGTGCAACAAATGAGATTTGAAGTCCACTATATAATTCTATTCAACAAAGTATTTTAAAATGCCTTGAACATGGAAAATCTGAATAGCACTCCATAGTCACTCTGATCTCTTGCCTTTTCATCTCTGCATCCACATGACAATAATACTAGTTCTCAGTCAGGTGCACATCACATCCAAGGCACTGGATTGCTTTGCAAACTCGAGAGTTCACTCAAGTCTCATGGCAACCCCATAAGGAGACCATTTTTAATTTTTGCCCTTCATAAAAGGTAAAGAAACAGGGTTGGAGAGATTAAGTAACTTGACAATTTTTACACAATCAATAAGTAGTGGTGCCGTGGTCTGAAAACAAATGTTGACTGGGCTTTAAAAGACCAAGCTTTTTCTCCACTATGCTTCACCCTGCTTTTATACTGGGAGCATTAGGAGGATGGCATGAAGGCATCTGGGGCTTCAGGGTAAGGGATAAAGTCTTCACCTACTTTACACTTTTACCACATTCACATTAGTATTCACACTCAGCACATATCACCTAAAGGATGGCTTTAATAACTCCTTCAACACCAGATGGTTCTATTTAATTCCCTGATGCTGAAAAATGCCTTTCTAACAACTGGTAGCTTTACATAAAAATGAAAAAGTAGAGGATCAAAATTCTGGTGAAATGTGAATTTACTTACAAACATTTATTGAGTGTCCGCTGTGAATGTAAAAATGAACAAGGGCTCATCTCTGACCTCACAGGTGCACATGAAGTGCAGATCTCACGTGATTTTTTTCAATGATTTGCAACAGATATGGCAAAATTCAATTTTTACAAAATATGTTTATTAAGAGCAAGATAATGACAATTTTCATGCTGGCTCTCACTTCTCTCTCAGTCAAAATGAGGATGTTAGATATTTAAAATTGTAAAACATATAAATATAACTTGAAAGTTCAAAACTGAAAAACTGGTTTCATAAATTTTAACCACACAGTGGGATAAACCATAAAAATAAAAATGCCAAAGTAAAGATACATTTATGTCACTATGTAAAATATCAATGAACAGACATGGAATAATACAATCACGTTTTTGTGAGATACAATGTATTTTTAACTTAAGAGAAAAGTTTGGAAGAATATTCACCAAAATCCTCAGGGTGGCTATCTCTGCATGGTGACATTATAGGAAATATTCATTTTCTAATGTGTGCTTATCCATGTTTTCTACCCTTTTTCATGTAATAAAAACTTATTTTCCAATTAAATATAGTAAAGATTAAATCCTGAACATAAATTCAGTCTTCAATTCTTATTATGAAACTCAGTTGTAAAAACAGAAGGGAGATGGTATGTCCATTAATAAAAGAACCATACAGGAATGTGCACAAAGCAAGTAATAATAAATGTTTATTGAATGAAAATACTCACGGTTGAAAAAGCAAGACTTGTTCCAGTTTGTGAACAACAACTGAACATTTCTACAGATTCACAACTCTCCCTTTTCTATTACAAATAAATAGTAGCTCACTTTTTATTATGATTTCAGTAAATGCAGAATGTTATACAATGGGAAATCTGCAAAAATTACTATATAATAATCTTAATATACTGAATGTTCATTATTGTTAAATATAATAATAATTTTAACTGAATATTCAGGGAGTTAAAATGAAGAAAGTGAATTATTAAACCATTTATTTTTCCTCAGTCACTAGAAAACGACTTAATTTTGTTATGTCACGGACACTATGTTTTTATAATGAGAATCTTTCTTTCCCCAGAACCATCTTTAATTGTGAATATGAATTACAGCAGTACCATATCTTTTGAGGGCTTTGAATATTTTTAATTATTTAAAGGGCACTCGACAAAGAAGGTCTTAGTTCTGACCTGTCTGGATGTCTAAGGCCATTGTTCCCTCCTGTGCTTGATGTCACCAACATACATGCTCTTTATATCCCCAGAGACTAATAAGTAATCTTGGCCAATTCTTTGATTCACCCCTTTGCTCCTCCTTCGTCTATGGGTCCAGAGGATCTTACTACTGGACAGGTACTTTATCAGGTGCTACAGGTAATACTGAGATGTGTTAGGTAGAGACCCATCAAGAAACTAAGACAGAGACACACACATACCTCTGAAGCAAGGAAAGGCAAAACAGGAGTGGGGAGCATAACAGGAAGGAGACTGCGATGGTTCAGCACAAAGGACGACTTTCAGAGATGGAGAATAAGTATGGCCTTGTGATGAGTGGCAGCATATGAGTCAATTAATATTTGACAGTGGCTCACATTAAATCAAAATGATAGTTGACTGAATATTTACTTGCACAGCTGAAACACATCCAACTGATAGAGCCTGAGTTTTCTAATAGGTAGATATCACTGTAACCTCAAGATCACATATTTTTACAAAGACTGAAGCTTTAAAATAATAAATGAGCACATAAGTCTGTGTGCCAGATTTTTTAGAAAGGCATTCTTTCCAACTTCTGGTCCCTCTTGTGGTATATCTTATTAAGCATAGGGCCCTTTGATTGCTGAGCTCACTGGGATGGAAATGGGTAAGTGAGTTTTGAGGACCTAAGGTCAAGCTAATTCTTCCACCTTAAAAAGAGGTGAAGACTTGGGTAGGACAAGGGTAGCAGCTGAGAATCTTCAACAGAAACTGATCAAAAAGCAAGGTCAGAAAGATCTGAGGATCAGTGCTCTGGAACCCAGCAACAAAGACTGCAGAAGAGACGGATTTGTGTTACTTAATTTTAGAATATGAACAGATGATCTTAAAGACATAAAACTTTAATAAAAACTAGTACTGGCATTGAGCATTTTTGCTTATCGTAAGGATATATGATAAAAAAAAATAATGCTTTCTGAGCAATGTTTTCTAAATCATACATAGATTTCTTGGTGAGATGCCTAAATCTTTAGTCACAATACAAACATATTAAAATCCCTGCTTAACAGAACTTTCCTAGGGACTCTGGGCAAGTGCTGTATCTAGGAATAAATGTGCAGCCAAGAAAGCCTATGAAGGTACATTTTTATTTTAAAATTTATTTTTTAAAAAGTCTGCATTTTGTAAGTCACTTCAATTTAAATGAGTGAGTCTATTTTGAATAGCTGTTTTTCCCAGGTTAACTCTGCTATTTTTAATTATTGTGGAACCAAGACACAGACAAACAGGTGATCAATAATCTCTTCTTACCCTGACAGCTATGAGAGTGTTGCCACAGGGACAGGAAATTCTGTGACAACACACACATGTGGATTGCGGGAATAAGTCTGATTCCCACAAGCTCCACCCAAGGAAATTGCTTTCATCCTTTACAGGTCCCATCACAGATTTATAGAACTTGAAAGACCCAAGTACTTTAGAAAGTGTTGCTCCTGTGTTTGACCCTAGGATAAACAAAGCACTCTAAAGCCAACACTATATGTTTTAAGTTTCATATCTTTCAGGGCATCAGTTTTTATTATAAAATCTAGTATGCTGAAATTACATTCCTTTTTAAGTATAAAGCATGATGGAGAAAGCTTTGGGAGACTTTAACATCAGGGACCCCAGCTTCAAACACTGAATCCATCCCTTTCCAGTTGTGTTACTTTGAGTAACCCACTTAACATCAGCTCCCCAAACTGTAAAATGAGAAAAATGAGTCTGATGTCACTAAATGAATGATGAGGTTTAAATCAAATATTCTAGGCTTCATCGCCTGGTGAAGTCACATAATACGTTGATAGCCATTATGGTTTTTGCTATTATTATTATAAGCTTTTAACATTTAACTGTGAAACAATGATGATCTATATTAATTCAGAACTACATATAAGTGTACACATTAAGTAGTGCAGAAAGAACCCATCAAGCATAATCTGATATGCTTTTATTACATGGAAATGGATTCTGTTAGACATGCACTGAATGTTCAGTAAATGCAAGCTTTACTTAGCTCAGCAATAGAAGAGATAAAATACTTAGTTACTTGTTTCCTGGGGCTCAGAGTTCAGTGGGGGAAGCAAACAAGCAAGCAGGTAGGTATCTGCCATGGTGAGGTGCTTTGGGTGAAGTTCGAATGCACAGAATATGGAAACACCTGTGCACACTGCACAAGTGTAGCTAAGCATCATTCACCTTACACTCTATGGGCAGGGTGCATCCTCAAGTATAAATTCCTATGCCTGGGCCAGAGCCAGACTTCGAGAGTGCACTCTTCTATCTTCAGGAAGACAGATGGAGAGGGTAAGCATTAAAGCTGGTAAGCACCAAACAGGACGTACCATGCAATAGAAGTTTGGGTCTTATTCTAGAAAAAATGAGAAGCCACTGAAGGGTTTTAATAAAGTATAATTGAGAAAAGTACAGGACAAAAAAGAAATATTATTTGTTCATTTTGCTATTAGATCTACTGTATTTTGGAAAAAGAGGAGGTTAAATCTACTTTCTTTTTGTAACAATTATCTGTTATTTATCCAAAAAGATATTATAGAATTTGGTATTGCTGGTAGAAATATAATTAAATTTCCTTACTTTGGGGCAATTTAATTTGAAATTTAATGTCACATTAAATACAGCCATTCATCATTGTTGTCTTGATCTCTATTTTTCTTTTGTTGAAGGACCAACAATTCTCACAAATACATTTCAACACTACAAGCATGCCATTTTAATGTCCAAACTTCAGGAGAAGCTATTAATTTAACATTATACATGGCAAAAAATACAGCATAGGGCTGAGATCAAAGAAGATCATCTACTTGAAAAGACTTTAAGTCCCCAAAGCAAAGGCCACTTCAACTATTTCTTTCATGAATGAATATAACCTCAATATAAATGAAAAAGGACATGTCAGCAGATACATCAGATTGTGTCCTCTGGACATTTCCAAAGGTTTCTGACTGCTGTGTCAGTTTCGAAAAACACAGATGACACTCTTGAGATGACCCCTCTATCCCCACCATCCCTGGCATTGATTGGGTTCAATTCCATTGGCTGGGTTGGACTAAAGTAAACTTCTTTTCTCCAATGAAGGAAACTGAGTGGAGAACTCATTAATAATTCAACACATTCATTTTCAACACCTATTAGGTGCTAAGTTCTTCTTTGGATGCTGGCAACACAGTGAGCACTCTAGATGTCCTTCAGTTGATGAATGGATAAAGAAACTGTGGTATATATATACAATGGAATATTACACCACCATAAAGAATGAAAAAATTATGGCATTTGCAGGCAAATGGATGAAATTGGAGAATATCATGCTAAGTGAGATAAGCCAATCTCAAAAAAACCAAAGGAAGAATAATCTTGCTGATAAGCAGATGATGACACATAATGGGGGGTGGGAGGGATTAGTGTTAGGGTTAGGGTTAGGTTTAGGGTTAGGGTTAGGGAGGGTGGCAAGAATGGAAGAAGGAAGGACTGTATAGAGGGAAAAGAGGGGTGGGAGCGGTGGGGGGGAAGGGAAAAATAACAGAATGAATCAAACAACATTACTCTATGTAAATTTATGATTACACAAATGGTACACCTTTACTCCATGTACAGAGAAACAACATGTATCCCATTTGTTTACAATTAAAAAAAATCACAAGTCAACTAAGTTCAAATGTATTTCTCTGAAGTAGGTCCCCTCATGACCCCAAGCACAAGAATCTCCCCAAACTCTGACCACCTCTGTCTCTTATTAACTTTTCTCTTACAGCTCTTGCCTGGGAAGATTCTATAAAGTGAATCTGGAGGGCTGCATGTGGCTCTGTGGCTTTGTTGCTTAATTCTGTGTGCTTTGGAAAAACTGCTCAGTTTTTCTCCCCTGCAGAATGGGGTTATTCATATGGGGAAAAAATAAATTTTTCTGGTTGCCATTTTGGAGATGTGGTAACTGGGATTCAGAGAAGTTAAATATTTTATCTGACATTATAAAGTCAATTAAAATATTTCTAAAACCCTAAGTCCTGTATATTTTTCATTATACCCAAATTACCATCCACACTGAATCTGTGAGGGTAGCTGAAAACTTCTATTTCAATACATACCCACTTCATGAATTTCTTCCTTTCCAGTGTATGAGGAAAACACCTGCCTAGAGAACTTGTACTGTTGTTCTCGAAAATTATTCTGTAAGTAGTCCATCAACATGACATAACCCGACTGTTGCATTGTGAGAACTTCACAAAATACAGCCAACTGGAAAGAAGATCAAATAATTTAACATATCTGCTTCAGAGTTATCAGTAAACTCTTTAAAATAGATACTCTGTAATAAAGATAGAAAATAACTCTTTTAAAAATGCTTTAAATGACTTCATCTATGTGAGTTTCCAAGATTACCTGGCTTTCCGAGATGCTAACTGTATCTTTAAAAACAATCCATTCCACAGTGTCTGTGCAGGGAGGAGATGTCAACGAACCATTGTAAATATAATACTTGTCAGTTGAGTTTGGCAGAAGGTTTAGCAAAATAAATGGATCTAAGGCAGCTTGCTTCCCTGCAAAGTAATAATATATATCTCAGCTGGAATTTCAATACTGGTAGTTGGCTAGTTAAAGCTTCCAGGAAATAGAGACACATGCTTTGTTATGCATATAATCAGAATTGAAATTTTAAGAACTGAAATTTAAGAACATTTGTGTGATAAATCTAACATACTCTAAATTGCCTTAAATATATCACTGTAAAGTGTGAATGTCTTATCTTTGCCATACGATGCCAAAGAGAATATTTTATATACAAAAATATTCAGAAATCATAGGATCGTCTCAGTAGATAGTTATATCATTTGATAAAAATCAAAAATTCCAGTTTGAGAAGTACAAAAGCAACTTATTTAATTCAAAATGCTAAAATGAACATCATATTTTAGGATGATTTATTGAAATCTACTCCCTAGAAATCAAAACTGAGATAGGGATGTCTTGCTATCACTGCACTTTTAACTCTGAACAATCATGCAAGCAAAAGAAGTAAAACTTAACAAGGATTGTATGGGAATAAATGATGCCAGAACACTCTGAGAGTAACATAATTGTGCATGTGAAATATAGAACAGAATTTACAGGCCATTAGAATTAAGTGAATTTAGCAAAGACACTGCATCCAGGACCTATACACAAAAACCAATTGTATTGCTATGTACCAGTATCAACTAGCAGAAAATAAAATGTAAAGCAATATGACTTAAAAGGGCAACAAAATATCAAATACTTACAAATAAGCCTAATAAGTGAGCTATAAAATATCTATACTAAAAAGCATTCTTGGGAGAATTAAAAAAAAAAAAAACAAAAAACCTTTAAGTTAGAAATACTATGTTCATGGGTTTGAAGCTCCAGTGTTGTGAAGGTGTTGCTTTTCCCCAAATTGACTAATGGATTGAAAAAATCATCTTAATAAAATTCCCAGAAAGGTTTGTGTGTGCATGTTTATTTTAAATAAAATGCTGATTTTAAAATTTAAATAGAAATGCAAAGAAAAGTTGAGACAATCTTGAACAATAATAAACATGCTTGAGAATTTTTTTTATCAAGTTTTTCTAATCAAGTTTTTCTTATCAATTTTTCTTATCAAGGAAGATCTATCACACAAAGCTGTGAAAACCATGATGGTGAGATACTTGCGTAGACATAGGCAAAGAAACAATGGAACAGAATGGAGAGCACAGACCTACACATATGTGGTCACTTGTGTGACAGAAAAATCCCTAGGTAGTACAGAGTGGAGGGACTTATTAGTCAGCTTTATCAACTGACTATCCTTATGGAAAAAAGTGAATTGATTTCTTATTTCAGATTATAAATACAAATCAATTCCAAATAGATTATAGATTTTTAAGTGAACAGAATAACAACATTTTGAAAGAAAAACAGAAAATTATCTTCCTAACCCTAGGGCAGGCTGAGATTTCTGAAATGACACACAAAACTATCATGCATAAAAGGACAAAATGATAAATTTTAGTACCTAAAAATCAATATTTATTAAGTCTCTAACAGAGTAAAAAGGTAAGTCAAAGAGTAAAAATTTATTCTGTATACAATATACACATACACATTTATATACATGTATACTATTCTTACATACATGTTTATATACATATTTATTTAATCTTACATATTAACTTGTATTAAGAGTAGAGAATTCCTATGCAAAAATTGGTAGAGCCTTCCTAAGTAGGCTGCCTGGCCTTAGAACGTGAAACAATCTAAATTTATATGTCTCCTTGAATAGTCCCATTTTTATTTCTGTGTCTTTCCAACTGTGCTTGTCAACAGTCCTGCTTTGGCCACCTAGTCATTTGTTACCAGCCCTCGCTCCTATGGGAGCAATTTGCTTACCAGCCAAATCTCTCACTTATTTACTGCTCCTTCTAACTACCCAATCCAGTGCATGTCCTCTGCTTTGTCTAAGAGATTTAGGTCATCATAAAATAATTACCGAAGCAAATTTAATCCAGTCTAAGTGAGGCAGTATAGTGTAGGGCAGTAGTGACACCCTTGTTACAGTCACCTGGGGAGCTTTAAAACAGTGCTAGTGACTCAGACTTTACTCTAGATCACTTGACTGTAAGTCTCTAGCACTGGGGCCTGAGTTTAAGCATTTTCACAGCTTCCTTAGATGATGCAAACATGCAGCCAGGGCTGAAAACCCTAAGTAAAATGAAGTCTTTGCAAGGTTTTCGCCTTTCAAATAACGCTTCTTTGTGACAAATAATTGAAGATGGAGTCAACTGGTTCCAGTTTGAATTAAAGACTGAGTCTTAGAATTTGACTCAATTGACAGCATTATATACATATGACTTAAGTCTAGTTTAATCCACTGGAAGGTTCACATTTATGTTGAGTTTGATGGATTCATAAGTTAACTTCTAAACTAAGTTCCCTCTTTCAATGTCAGAATTCAGACTCAGATTCAAGTTCATGGAAACTAAGAATATTTACTGTATTTATTCTGAAGATGTTCTAGTTTCTGACTCACATTTTTAGTATCTCAAAATTTTTGTGATTTAAGTCTCTTTTCTTAATGTTCAGTGGACTGTGTTTGTTCATTCTTATGCGGAAGACAAAATTTATCTTACAGATGTCTTATGGAAGTGAGAGTGTGGAAAATGCTAATTAAATAAAGAGGCAGAAATGGACGCACTGCTAAATTATGCAAGAAATGGACTGATGCCAGGATTGCTAGAAGCCAAAGGAAGCAGAGCAAAGGTGAGACCTTAGTAGAGTTGGAAGGAGAGAACGTTCTTAAAATTGGAAAAGACACTAGGGGGAAAAGTTAGGTGGGAAAAAATAATCATAGGAAAAGGAGTTTTAGTTTTCTCTTCCCTCTTATCAACACAGAAGCCATTTTTCTTGACTCTGTACCTCAGTAGCAATCATCTAGCCTCCCTTACAGATGTGTTAACAAAATCATACAGTTTGTTATTATTTACACATTTGTCCTAAGCTCCTGTTCTAACCATTACAAGACCTTCAATGACAGAAGTGTCTTTCAATTACTCTATAATCTGACTTGCGGGAAAAAACAAAAACAAAAACAAAACCATGAGCTTCTTCTAAATAACTGCACAAGGGAGAATCACACCTGAGCCAACACTGCTCTATTTGGGGACTGTCCTTCATTCACGCAGTCACCATTCACCTAATCATGTATTTCAGGATTAATCACCCAACTGATCATATCCTTCCATGGGGAGGACACTAGTGAAGGAGGAAAGATGGAGAGGGAAAGAAACAGGAAGAAAAAGACAAGACCACAATGTGCCATGCACTCAGGAAGAGCAGCTAAAGACTTGAAATCAACTCCTTTTACTCAGGACAATGTTATGTAAGAGGGAACCAAATCAAAACTGTTCGTGAGGATTTTTTCAATGCATAAATTCCTGGGTTGCATTTGTGGCTGAGAAGGCACCATAGGCCATTCTATCAAGATCTCCCAGTTGAGAGTCACTGATGCTAACTGGATGTGTCTTGCAATAGGAAAGAGTTCGACTAACAGGTCTCTTTTTTGGTGATCTGTGCTTGGTGAATATTAATATATTATTATATTCATATCATGCAAAAATCACCATTTCTCTCTCCACTCCATGGAAAGAATAATGTCTGACATAGAGTAGGTATGGTGGAAATAAAGAAAAGAAAAAAAGAGAGGGATGATAAAGGGAAAAATTAATAAGATTTGGCTTCTAGGGTTGAATGGAGGAAGTAAATAACTATCCCTCATAATAATAAGATATACTGTGTAATCTGAATGATGGTGGGAAAGCATTTTTTTAATAACTCATACTGTATGGATAAGGGCAGGAAGTTAATGCTTCCAGAGTCTCTGTCTAAAGACAAGAACTGTCTTTGATTCTCAAGGTTCCCCATGGCAATGACTGAAAGTCAATACTGGGAAGTCTTCGGTTTATTGGACACTAATAATTGGGAGAGGGTCTGGGACTCCTTGGGAAATTGCAGGGATACCAAGTCTGTTGAAGGGGAGGGCAGTCTGCATGCGGCTCGACTTCCTTAGAGACAAGGATCAGGATCTGGAAGATGGGAGGTGAGGGAGGCTGAGGGAGGCAGGCAGGCAGAGCTGTGCTGGGGTCTGACAGACAGACAAATCATAGGGCTAGATTTAATTCCAGAAATATCAAAATAGAAATGTTTAACTTTAAGAGGACTTAGTTTGAACAGATCATACCTAATAAGCATTCAAATGAAACTGGCAAGTATTTCATATGTTTTGAAACATATAACTAATATAAATCTCCTCAATATAGTGGCACATATTTTTAACAGACTAAGACATAAATCCTGGTACTACCACCTACCAACTGCCTACCCTGAGGAACTTTGATGGGTCTATTGCAATATTAAATAGGGAACTGATAGGCATGGAAATAGCTGCGTTTTGGGTTTGGGGAAGTTGGTGCACAGGTAAGGCAGAGAGGAGAAAGACAGAAAGCACAACAGTAGCTATCCTCAGTCGTTTTAGATACTATTAATTCTGCTTTCAAATTAAGAACCAGGATACAGGCAGAATAATGCTGTTAGGGAATATTTTCAGGGAAGGTTCAGTGGCAGTGGTGGCTCTCATGAAGTGCTTCCTTTGAAGGCCTGCGAAGGGCAAATTCTAAAACAGAAACCTTAGTCAAAAGAACAGAAGTAAATTCATACTTAGGCACACCCCTCCCCCCAGAAACTTCCAGAAATAACTGAAAAGGTCGTTAATGAAAGTGAAGTTCCACAGTTATGCAAGTCAGGATTAAGTCACTTTTGTCATCCCCACAGGCTGGTGACAAAGCACGGAAACATTCAGAATTCGTATTTTGTATGTTTTTAAGTGTCGGAATTTAAACTAGCTGCCTTCTTTCAGTCTGGATTGAATCCACTTTCTGACTCACTGAGAAGGAAAAAAGTGAAGCTTATAGAATTCAGCATTGAATTCTGCAATCTAGTTGGATGGAGGGAGATGTCCGCTTCACTCTGCATTTGATTATACCTTTCAAAAAAAAAAAGGAAACCACTGCACTGCAGGGGTTCGCATATTCCTGACTTCTGAGTTGTTCAGTCAATTCAGATCCTCACATGTAATTGACAAAGATGAATCAATTTTAGGCCAGGCTTCTGCATTTGAGAAAAGAATCTGTATGAGCTTTGTTTCTGATTTCAAATTTTGCAGCTTCCCAGAGAGGAATAATCCTCATTTTATTGATAACTCAGGGCAGCATTAATATCGTGTGTGTATACTTAATAAAAATAGAATAACAATACTACTAGTTCGCAGTCTACTACCAGTGTTGTCAAAAGCATTTGCTGTGACAAATGATAAGATCCATGAGATAGCAGAACAAAATCAAAGTATATTGTATCTTGTTCTAGGTAAGCCTTCACCTCTTGCAAAAATCTTATCTCCTTCTTATAAGCAAAGGATTTATGAAGAAAACCACCAGGGAATAAATTTTAACTTGAATAGCAATTCCTTTTTCACTTTAAAATATGATTTTGTAAAATTAATTGGTTGCACATTAGAACTTAGAGTCTTTAAGGTATATATAAATGCAGCAGCAGAATAGATAAATACTTTTAAATGCATAATGTAATTAGATTGTTTTGAAAAATAAATTTAGAACACTTTAAGTTCCTACTTACAATATCACCAAACTTTTTGATAAACTGTCCTTTATCTACTGAGAAACATATAAATCAAGTGGGAGAAGCAAGACACTGTTCCTCTTTAAAAACAGACGGTTTTCCACCTTTGGGATGAATAATTTTTGTCATATTGTAAGAATTCATATACATCCAAAGTAGAATCTTGCAAAAGATATTTCTTGAAGTAGCTTACCAAAACGACTAACACTCTCAGCTCCCTCAATGATGGCTTTATAATCCAAATTTTCTTCTATGCCAACCTGTTAAAGAAGAATGGCATTCTAAAAACATGATGATTGATTAAATGTTCAATAAAAAATAAAGATTAATGAATTCCATTTTAAGTGTCAAAAAATGTGTTCCAAACACACACTTTTTTCCCCCCACAGGAAGGTTAAAAACACATAAAACAAACAGAAACCAGGTGGCTTACATTTACTACTTAGTAAAATTTTAAGTGTCCTGATTCAGTTACTGCTACTTAATTTTGACACCTTCTATGTACTGTTAAGCAAATCTGTGTACTTATAAGAATTTGCTCCAGTTGGAAGAAACCCACACAAGTAATGAATATGAGTCCCTTTGTATTCCTCAAAATCACTTAAAAAGATGACTACCAATTACCACTCTAAGTCTATAACAAAGTATGTCTTAATATTTTACATCAATATTTCATGTGATTGAAAAAGGAATTGCTTGTTCTGAATCTACATATGATGATTACCTCACCTCAAATAAAACGGACACAGCTCTTAACCTCCCTTTTCCCTTAACTGCTTCGTCAAAACTTGAAAATCGATCCGCATCAAAGCAGTAGATTTGCATCTATAAAAGTAACAATAGTTTTATTATGTACAAGGCTTCACCAAAGTCAGGGAAGAGACTTAACAAAACAAGTGACCAATAAATTCAATTTGAAAAAGTCTATAAACTATATAATTCTTTGTGTGTTTTGAAAATATTTTATCAATTATAAGTAGACATAATCACAGTCATGAAAGAAATACAAAGGTAGACATATCTAGAATAGCAATTACCATTTTGAGATTACCAATGGGCATTACAGTAATAACGCATTAGAAGAACTGTCAAGTGTAATAAGTTATCAAAGGTTATTTTAACTATTTTGCTAGAATTCATTTTTTCTTGATGGTCTGGAGACACCATTTTGTATATTATCATACTGTGTTTTCTGCTATTGAAATTCTCAAGGATTCTGTTTCTTCCTCAAATATACAAAATGTTCTAGGTTTCCTATTTTAATTCTCCTCTTGTGCTGTGAAGCTATCCTTGTTGATTTCTACTTTCGTCTACACGCCTGTCTGTAACAGACTCTATGCCCAATTATAATTTGGTGCTCCTCAGGATGTCGGCTTGGAATTCAGGTAACTGAGCTAGGCAGAAGTGTAATTCAGGTTAAGAGCAGAAGACTCAAGGGTGGGTAGTTCTTTGATGGGAGAAACTGTGTGTGAAGCAGAGGATGGTAGAGGCTCCAGCTGTGTGTGTGTGTGTGTGTCAACAACGTCTTTTGAGAGAAAGGGTTATAAAGCTGCCTCCTGAAGGATGAGCAGCTGTAGCTAGAGAACAGGTGAGGCTAGAGAGGTAGGGAGGGCCTCGCCAGGGAGGTCATCCCAGCAGTCTCTGAAGCACTTCGGTTAACAGGAGCAAGGTGGGCATAGGGATAGACAGAAAGAGAAGGACTGGAGAGAGAGACCAGGGACAGAGACCAGTGACAGAGGCATTCAACAATCCATGCAAAAAACAATGGTGGTTTAAACTCTTTTCTGACCTCCTGCATCATTTGGGGTGAGAATTGAGAAGACTTGATTGTGGGATGTGGGAGATCAAAAAAGAAAGTAAGTCCAGATGCTCCTTGGGGTGCCTGCTTGCAGAGTTACATGCAAGTATTTTTTTAAAATGTTGTATATCTATATTGTAGAAGAAATGGATTCAATTAAAGTACATTTACAAATAAAATTTTCAAATACATATCTGTGTGCATCTCTGATACGTTTCTGTGTAGCAACTGCTAGATGTGGAATTATTGAATTTAAGGATATAAATATTTTAAAGTAGGAAACAATCCTAGTTTGCCTTAATCATATACCATACTGGGTTTTATTATTATACAAGGCAGAGAAATAAAATTTTCAAAAAGTTTGAAAGAGAAAAGGAATTGACTAAATAACCTTAACTAAACTAATTACATATATATATATATATATATATATATATATATATATAATAGACTGCATTTTGATTCATTGAACACATATGGGGTACAACTTTTCATTTCTATGGTTGTACATGACATAGATTCACACCATTCGTGTAATCATACGTGTACATAGGGTAATGATGTCTGTCTCTTTCCACCATTTTTCATACTCCCGCCCCCCCACCTCACTTCCCTCTACTTAATCCAAAATTCCTCCATTCTTCTCTTAACCCCCACCTCCCCGCCCATAAAGAAGAATAAAATCATGGCATGTGCAGGTAAATGGATGGATTGGAGAATATCATGCTAAATGAAATAAACCAATCCCCCAAAACAAAAGGCCAAATGTTTTCCCTGATAAGTGGATGATGACACAAGTATTTTTGAAAAACAAATAGCAGAGAGGAGAGAAATGCTGGGAAGTGATACTGGCCAAATTACATTGTTACATTGTGTGCATGTAGCAATATGTAGCAATAAATCTCATCAATATGTACAACTGTAAAGCACCATTAAAAAATGTGGGAAAAAAAGTTTAAAAAAAATAAACAACAAACAAACCATACTTCTGAGGACAAGTTGAGAGACCTTTGAATTAAAAAAAAAAAATGAGGTTTATTACAAAAATTCTGTAGTATTTATTTTTATTAACCTGGGCTTTTGTTAATAGTTTTTCTTTTTAAATTTTATCTTTGTTTAAATGGGCAATATTGTGAGAAAGCTAAACTCCCAGACATAAGATGTTATGTATTTAAGGAGTTCACTTTTATTTCTTTGACAAGTCAAATTTCATAAATATGCTCTTATTTAAAGACATTTAATACACAAAAATCTCCAAACTATAACCCATAAATTAGAAGGTGCTTATTCACATTTTAAAAAGTCTTTTTTAGCCTTTTACCGATAATCCATCCTAGTTTTAGTAGAAGTTGTAACTTTTGAATTGTAAGAGTAATGTAGTCTCATTATGGGCAATTTAGGAAAAAATGAGGCTTTTAAGGTAGAAAATAAGAGACATGTATAATGACATCACCCAGGAAAAATCACTGTTAAGATTTTTTTGGTTTCCCTCCATTATTCTTTTTAAGAGTAATTAATTCGTTCTCTCACTTAATCCCCATAGCAATTTTTAAGACAGGTAGTACTACTACTATGTCAATTTCACAGAAGGAAAATGGAAGCTTAGGTAAGTTGAATAATTTGTTTAATGTCATGTGAGTAATGGTGGAACCAGTTTCAAACCTAGTCCCTTTCACTCAGACTATATTCCCAGTCTCCATTCATGTTTTATAAAATTAGAAACATAATATCGGATATGCTATTTTATATTTTTTAAAAGCATTAATGTGATGAACCTTTTGGCATATCATCCAAAAACATGATTTTTACAAGACCTATACTATTCCATCATAATTCATGTAACCATTCTTTTTCTCCACTTTTTACTATTGTAAATAAATCTTTACATGTAAATTCTAAAAAATATTTTAACTGCTACAAATTGAAACAGTGAATATTGAGAATCAATCATGTAACGTTCTTAATAAAAATAAGCTACTTTCCAGAAAACCAACCAATGTAGACTCTCAAAGTTTGAAATACTTATTTTAATGACATATTAGTTGTTATATTTATTTGCTTAATTTTAAAGCTTAAGATTTTTTTCTCATTTTAATCAAAAGATTTAAATGAAAGAATTCTCCTACATTCATTTAACCATCAACATTATTGATCACCTACTATGTGCCATTCTGGGTACTTAGGACTGGAAAATCAAAGACAGAGCACATACTTATTGAGCTCAGTCTGCTGAGGAAGGCAGATAGCAATCAAGTCATCAAAATATTACTATAAATTGAAAAATAATAAAATTATATGCTAAATAAAATCTTCTTGATTTAGAAAATAAAATTATAACCAGTGGAACCAGCAACTTACCTCCAGTGGAAATTTTTGTCCTTCTAAACTATGTTCTGATCCATCAGATGATGTATTGCATTTTCCCCAGTGAAAAGTTATTTTGCTGGCTTTGAACACCATTTCTGAAAGTCCTCCACTAAGTCGGTAGTCATTAGTGAGATTAATTTCCACTAAACCAAACAAACCAAAAAAAAAAAAACACACACACACACACAAAAAATGAAATTGCATCTAAGTTTCTGAAAATCAAAATGATAAATTTCAACTAAATTTTCTTCTATTTAAGATATATTTAAAAAATCATTTATTAAATAGATTTTAAAAGTTGTTAAGTTGTTCTGGAAGCTCAGATTTCTTGTCCTGCACAGTTTACTTCATGGACTTACTGCCATCGATGTAAAGAAGGCTGGAGAGGTAACTACCGCGTGACTCCAACAGCAGAGAGTGGCGATTCTTCGCCGCTGCTTGGTGTCCTGAGGCTGGCATTCCCCCAAAGTGCCACTTCCCTAAGGCATTTGATGGTAATGAAGGGACACAATAAAGGGAGAAGGAACAGGGCTCAAAGAAGGAAAGCCCTCTCCTGGAGGGGCACCCACTGGTCACTACTCTTGCTCAGACTGTTGCTTGGGCTCCACCTCTGTTCTTCCAGGCTCCAGGCCAGGTTTCACCAGGCTCCAGAGCCTGGATCTTCAGCTGTGGCAAGGAGGGTGGGAAGTCCTTTCCTTCTAAGAGGTTTGAGTCATACCATGTTTGAAACCAACTGGCCACCATAAGAGTCCTAAACTTCCCTGTACATGAGTCCTGCAGCAGAAGTTATCTGACTATACTTTAAGAGTCACTTGGAGAATAATAATTATCTTGAGAGCCTGGTGCAGAACTCTGAGGTCTCAGATTTAAACGGTCTTCACTCTGCGAGGCACTCTGTTGGCCTCTAGGAATACACTAATTATATAGGTTCCACTAATTATAATAATAATGATAAAGACAACCATGACAACAGCAACGACAGGAGACATATATCACTTAGATGTCCATGCCCTGCACTGCTTTATGTGGATCAACCACTGGATTCTCACAGAACCCTAGGTACCAGATGTCATTTGCAGCCCTATTTTATAGATAAGGAGAAGGAGTAGCAGACAAGGAAGCAGCTTGTCATGTTGTCATTTGAAGGGTCAAGTAGTGAGCCCAAGCAGTGTGGCTTAACCACTCTGCCCTCAGAAAAAGCAGAGATCACCTGCCTTAAAGTCTTACAGAACCCTTAAAAAATGGTATCAAAATGTCAAGATATGGATAATACACTTTGTTATTTAATTTAAAATCTAACACGTAAAAATCATCCTAGTTATTCATTAAACAAATACTGAGTGCTTATGATGCATCAGGCACTGATATAGAAAAGTTCCTGTCCTCATGGGACTTTAAATTAAATTATTATATTTAAATAATTGTACTACCTAGATATGAAAAACAAAGAAGAAACTTGCTAATGATAAACTCCCCCAACAGGGTGGCCATTATAATTTAAATATTTTTCTAATTTATGTTAGATGTGTAGTTTTTTTTAACATGACCTCCTCTTATATGGTTTATTTAAAATATACTATCAAAAAAATTAAGTGCCACATTTTGAAAATTATTTTGTCCATGTATATTGGATTGTAAAACTTTTAAAATTTTAAGATGCTCTATTTTACATGCTTTTTAAAGAAAACAGTCTCCAAAAAAGGCACTTAACAAGTGCTATTTAAGGATGGTTTACAATATTAAACTTGATATATAGAAGGGCTAATAATTTCTTTTCTTGAATTTCAATTATAGTCAATTGCTTTTTCATATCCAAATACTTAATATGGTATGGGGCTGAGCAGCAATGATCAAGCTGTATTGCCCACGGTAGGGAGGTCTGGATTGACTATGTGATTGAACAGTGATGGAGTTATTAAATTACATTAGATATAAATACATTATTACATCTCCAAGTGGCAGGATCACTCTTGCTAAGCTACTGCAGAACATGACATGATGACACTCTTCATTTTATTATTTTATACAGTTTCGAAATGTCGCCTACGTCTCTAATTTTCTCTTTTCCGTCTGGCATCTTCTACTGATGATATCCATTCAGTTCACAGTACGTCATTCCAGGGAAATGAAATGGAACCAATCTAAACATATTCTAGTCTGGAAAACATATCAAAGGCCAACAGAATACAAACCCTGTACCTGTTTTCCCAGTATTATGAATAAATGTGCTGTCCAAGGATGCTTTATCCCAACCCTGAAACTTCAGTTTCTTAAGATTCACATTCACTTGTGTAAGATCGTCATCAATATTGATAGGAGACTGTTTTGGACTATTACATGTTGGATATTTTTTCCCCCAATTTTTTTGATTCAGTGCTCCTAGGGAAAGGAAAGAATAAAAAAGTTAGTTTCTAAAATCACCACGCAAAAACTGAATTTTATATTATAAAATATTTAATACCTAAAAAGGTACAGTAATAGGAAAAATGGGATATCTCAGAAGTAATTAACAAAACAATTATGCCTGGATTTAGATTCTGGGTTTTAATGTGGGATGTTCTTTTTTTCTTTTGAATCCCATAGCCTATGGAACAACCATGTCAAGTTTATGGTTTGACAATGGTTTGATTCAGCCACACATTGTTTCAGATAGGAAGTCTAGCGGTCACATAAGGCAGCCAGTACCAGCCAAGAGCTCCAGAGTAAAGTCCAGATGGTAGGAATTAGGTTCTGACATCCTTAGCTAGCTCCCGATGGACCCACTGTCATTCCTGCCATTGAATGATCTGGCTTGACTTTCATCTGCTCTGGACTTAAAGTAGAGAAACATAATCATCAGGGGATCCCTGAAGTATCTCCCTTCCCACCCACTTTCTTGCTGGTCATAAAACCTACCAGGTCTTATTGTATCACAATGAGAAAGGCCAAACAGGGTCTCGTATAAAGATCTATGTTTATAGTGAAGTTTATAGTGTTTTGCTTTTGTTTAAACTTCTATTAAAATACCTGAACTGGGCTGGGAATATAGCTCAGTTGGTAGAATGTGTGCCTTGCATGCACAAAGCCCTGGGTTCAATCCCCAGCATCACCAAAAAAAAAAAAAAAAAAAAAAAAAAAAAAAAACTGAAATGGTGTGGGTGTAAGTATTAAACTCTTCTCTGGCTAAACTCTAGCATTTCTGCACCCATCGCAAGAAAGAGCAGAATGGCAGCGCCGATTTCAGCATGAAACTGTTGAACTTTCAGAAAATGAGCGTGGGTAAGATCCAAATTTTTCCATGATTAAGGTTTAGGAAAATTGTAAGTAAACAAATCTTTTGTACAACCCAGGTCTTCCTCTTTCTGTGAGAAGGGAGTCAAAGAGGACTAATTTCAATGCAAGCTCCACCTAATGGCCACCGCTCATACTGTAACAAAGCTCATTTGCATAACTTAGCCCAGGAAAGAAATAAGAATTAGTCACATTAGGAAATTGCCTACAAGGCCAGCGAGGAACCAGGTGATACATCTCACAGTTGGGTATTTACCAAAACCAGTAAATGGTAAAAACTTAAAGCCTGGCTCTATTTCTAGAGAGTGTTTTGAGTACAGTGTCCTTTAAATATGCACAGTGATGCATATTGGGCTTCTAGGAATATTTCTAATGATTTGAGTAATGATATGTTGATTTTGCTTGTAAATAACTTGGACATGGGGACAAGAAAACCCTGCTTATTTTACTAATGTCAGTGTAAGACGAGCAGAGAAGCAAACTACAGCATGA
Organism: Sciurus vulgaris; assembly: GCF_902686455.1. Taxonomy (NCBI): domain Eukaryota; kingdom Metazoa; phylum Chordata; class Mammalia; order Rodentia; family Sciuridae; genus Sciurus; species Sciurus vulgaris. Next base: position 31,600,396 of record NC_136468.1, read on the forward strand.
ATCACTAAGGTCCTTTCTATTGCTCATATTTTCTATAACAGTACAAAAAATTCCAAGCACGCTTTGGAAGTGTCACATAGTAATGATGAACAGAAACATGAAATTTTAAGTTTCTGATGACACTGAATGTGATGTATAGGCCTATTCTTTTCTATTGCATTTCCTGATATTTCGACTTGGATTCTAAATGGCATTTCACACTTAGCATATCCAAACTGGAACTCTGGGTTTCTGTTCTGAAGCAAGCTCCTCCTGCAGTCTTTGCCAGCCTCTGAACTTAGAAGCTATCTAGAGGCCCCTGTGGTCCCTTCAGTAAGGCCTTTATAGTCTGCCTTCAAATATATCCCTACCGGGATCATTACTGGTCTATCTCATCACCTCATCCCCAGATACTGTCCTCACTCACCTACCTGCTATTCCACAAGAGCATCACCAATACTGAGGTTGACAGGAGAGTCAGGGCCATCACAGCCTTACAAAGTCACAACACGTATTTTAACACAATCCCCAGGAGATCCCCCACACAGGTAATTTTGAGAAGCACAGGTTAGGTAGGGTAGGCATTGTTCGTCCTCACCCTCAACAAACCCGTCTCTGAACATCTACAAAAGCAGGACCCTGATGAATGTCAGCAGATTATTTGGGTGATTTACCCCCACAGAGGACTGCAGAGTACTAAATGGGAGCTCTAGAGAACTAAGATAAAGTGTTCATTTACATATTCATCCATTTCCTCATCCATTTGTGTATGTACCTGGATTAGTACCACTCCTGTAAACTTCCTGTGCTAATGTCTATTGAAGCATTTAACTGACTGTATTTTGTCCATGAACTTGTCTACTTCATCTACATGCAATTGCCAAACTGAGTTTGGCATATCGCAGAAAGAAATTAAATGTTTACGAAATCATCTTTGTGCATAAAATGAATGTATTCAATATTTGCATACTAGGCACCTTTTATTCCAAGTGGAATGCAAAGTAATTTCAGACTCTGTAGCAAGTTCATTTGCTTGCTTGTTTATTATATGCAAGAAGGAGAGAGGTGCACTAAGTAAATACACAAATACCCAGAGCAGTAGCTATGAAGGAAAGTAAACAAGGACAGCAAAAGCACACGAAGGCAGGCTTTAATGAATGGAATTTTGACAGAGAGGAGAACATAGAACACGTCCCATTGAGTGTTGAGCTGAGTGAACTTGGGGTGCCAGAAAAGTTCAGGCAGTGCTCAGAGAGCAGAGGACAGGCCAGCTGAGTCCAGAGAGCAGAGTGGATGCCAAGGGAGTCTACAATGGGAGATGGGATGCGGACCAAAGTGACCTGCGCAGGCTGGTGGGTAGTACGCAGGCTTGGCAGTGGAAGGGGCTCAGAGCTGCCTGATCAGGGATTAGGCAGACAGGGTAGGTGGGAAGGAAAGGCTGCAAAATGAAGGCTCATTTTCATAGACATCTCTACTTGTCTTGTGTTTTTTACAGCATCCCTGTGCTTATATTTTTTTCTATTTTTTATAAGTACATATAATAGCGAGACTCATTGTTATGCATTTGTACATTCCTGTCCCTATTCGAACTACAATATGTCTGTCTCTTATTCCTATTGTAATTTCAGCACCATTCTTAGAGCCCTGCACTTAAGGATTAAATAAACATTTGCTGAATGAATAAAAGCTTCAAGAAGATACTGAAGAGTTACCCACCCTTCAAATTATGCGCTACTTACATTGACTAATCAGTGTTGTCGAGAGGAACACATTTTACAAAACATTCTGGGTGGGCAAATATTACGCCACTAGTCACCAACACAAAAATGTGAAGTGAAGAAAACTAAAGAGTAAAATAATATACCAATACATGTTTTTGAATATTTGAAGAAAAAAGGGAGTAAACAGTTGCAAATAAAAGGAAGAAAACAATATTCTTTCCTTCCCTTCTTTTCTCCACTTGGTCTTCTCTTTAAATATCAGATAAATGGATAAAATAATATTATAAGAGGTACTCAGAAAAGGTTCACTGAAAACTCACAAATTCAAATATTGAGTTCTTTGCAAGGTTACCACATATTGCTATTATTTAACAAGATTTGAATTTGTAGACTTCCAACTGGTCTTTAAAGAACAAGATAGTATTAAGAAAACCTCAAATAGTTCTTACTCTTGATTACTTTCTTGTACAGTTTGATATAAGAAAATGTTTATGTCTCCACATTTTCATATATAAAAATATTCTGAAAAGGAAAATTTAGCTGTAACATTGAACTAAAGACCTAGTAATATTTGTAGGATCTATTCTTGACTTGTATAAACTTCACTCCATAAAGCATAACCTTAAAAATTACTGTGGACTTGCTTTCTATATGCTAACAAATATACCAAATAGCCAAAATTACAAAGCCATTTAAACAGTATAAATCTATCAGCAATGAATCACTTGGATCCAAAGTTTAATGTATGCTAATATAAAAATGAAATTGGTCAGTATTATTTTCAATGAAAATACAGCATAGAATTTAGAGCTCAAAAAAGATGGAAGGATGATGGAAGTAAGAAAACATTTTTCAGATGCAGAAATTTAGCTGGTTGAGAAAGGGGATTTCTCTAAAGAAACTACAAGCTAAAATTACTGAATAACAAACTTGATATAGTTATCTATCACACTAGTACATACTGTCACATAAAGTAACTCAAGAAAGGAAGGAGGTAGTCTGACATAACTTCCCATGTTCAAAACAGGAATGCACAGCTCAGAGTACCTGTCTGTGTTTTGGACCAGAGAGAGGTTTCTGGAAGCAGAACCAGCAAGCAGCTGTTGAATGCTGATAATGGTTATTAAAGCTGCGCCTAAGACAGATCAAATGCAAATATAGATGTGAGCCTGTATAGTCAAGAACTGCATTCACCTTTATTACCTGACCCAATGGGAAACTCCCATCAGTAGAACAGAAAATCTTCATGAGCCTAGTTGAAAGATTAAATTGATAGGGGGTTACTTATCAGAGAAGGTAATTATCCACATATTTAGGAAAATTCCAGCCTAAATGGTCCTATAGCATTATCACATTTAAGAAAATCTTTAAGTTCAGCATAAATAGGGACAGTAACAGACCAAAAACTTTGCACAATGTTCCTGTTTAAAATTCTAGAACTCTTTCAAGTTGAACATATTTCAAACAAACAAAAACCTACAAAACAGAGAAAAAAAATGCTCTGTATGGTGATAGACTTAAGTTTCTTGAAGAACACAGGGAGAAAAATAAAGGCAGAAGAAGAAAAAAGGAACTAAGGGCATTGCCAGGGTAAAATGCTATTATTTAAAAGATTAGTAATCAAAAACTGACAATCTGTAGTGAGTGTTAATGAAATAAATAAACAGAACAAATACAATGATATCATAATGGCTCATAATGAATCCATCACCTTAATCAGAAAATAAAGCAAATCCTACAATAAAATTTTTTGTTATGACAAGAAATTATGGAGGTACAACAGAATTAAGGGCAAAAAGATAGAATACCATCTTGTAGGATTTAGGAACATTTAGGAGTCGTCATCTTTGGGAGTGAGGAAGGAAGAAGAACAACTGATGACATCCTAAGTCTTAACAGAGCATACATGAGTGGTAGGGAGTATGAACAGGAAGAAATGTTTGAATATGGTTTTGGATCTCTGGACTTTGAATATGGTTTGGGATCTCTGGATTTTGAGATGTTCATGGATGTTCATTAGTCAGTCAAAACTACATGTCTGGGAGCCATTGAGAAATCTGGACTACAGGTAGAGACTGGGGAATATCAGCATACAGGTAGTATAGCACTATCTTTTTTATTTTTTAACTTTTAGAGGTACATACTGAAATATATTGAGAGAAAAATTGCATGACAATTAATAATAAAAGAGGAGAGATGCAAAGATAAGGAATGGGATTTTCTTTAAAACAGGGGATGCATTAGTATGTGATGGGGTGCACTGAGAAGAGAATTATTACGAGAAGGAATTTGAGATTATGGGAGGTCAACGATGAAGTCTCCAAAGAGCGGTAATGCAGAGCATGGATAGAAGATTATTAGTCTAGAGAGAAAAGAAACTCAGGAACATAATGGAAATATAGATTCATATGGATCAAACTACACTTAGAAAATGAGAATGAGAAATCCAATTGTTCATGCCCCAGGGTTTCTGTTTCAGGCAGGATCACATGACATGGAAGGAAGAATCTTGGGAGTAAAGCTGACATCAGTTGAAACCCACATCGCTCACATAAGCCTCAGGAATAATAATCTCTACCTCTTGGATTCTGTATACTAAATGAGTTAATTTAGGTTGATGGGCTGGCAGATGGTACAAACTTTTTCAACCCATTTCTCTATTTTTTTCAGTCACTGTGAAAGAGAGGCAGGTGGGAAAATAGTCTGGAGAAAATAGTGAAGAATATAAAGGTAACCTTTAGGACTGATGAAAATTATTGAGGTCTCTGGTGATGTGAGAGATCATGACCTTGTACAGGCTTCACTCAAAAGTGTATATTTTTTAATTTATTAATTTAAAAAATGTTCAGCAAGGTCAATAGTCCTTGGGGACAAACAGAGAGGGAAGGTGGGTGCAGTCCTAAGCAGAGGGCAGCAGGATGGGATGGTGAGAGTATAAAGACCAGGGAACTGGAGATTCTGGCAAGAGGGTGTTGAAGTTCCCCCATCCCATTCGCATGTCTGATAAGGAGATAAATGTAATTTAAAAATATCTATTAAATAATTACAACCATGGCTTCCTCTGTCATTTTTTTCCTTTTAAATTATGAAACAAGAGAATGATAGTGATGACGTCCAATACTGACAGCAGGGTTTCTGTTGCCTGTAGCCTGATAAGTATTTAATCAATACTGGGAAAATCACAGATGAACTTGAACAAGCCCCAGGAACCACCTGTTTTTCTCATCCCCATTGGCAAAAAGGAAGAGAAGGCCCAGAGTTTAGGAACTCTGTGATTCACATTATGACCTTTACCTTTAGCTGTTTTGTCTAAATGAGTCCACTATTTCAATATTTAGTGTTTAGATAGAAGACAATGTAGATTGATTCATTGTAGATTTTTTTTTTTTTTCCTGTAGCACTTTGCTATCAAGTAACTTCCCTCAATGAAATGCAGGCAAACTCTGTGATAAAGAGAAGAAAGGGAAAATTTTCTTTTCTTTGTGACTACAGTCTGGTGATTACGAATGAGACAGCAAATATAGAGCCAAGACATAAGCCTGGAAATTACCCTTTGGATTGAGAAATAAAATTCTTCTTGTAGAAGAGCCCTGAGAGCTGCCTTAGAGTCATCAGTTTCCCCCCTTTTCCAATAACGGATAAGCCGAGTTCACATAGCAAGGGAGCAGCAGCACAGTGGGTGATAAGACAGGCCTCTGACAGGGACCTTCCTGTCTGCACTACAGGCCTACTGTCTGCATTCTCATCCATGTGGGGCGTGACTCTGTCCCTGCCTTTGTAGGAAGGACAGAGAGTTAGGGTTGAAATCAGAGACACAACTATAACTTGGTATCCTTCCATTCACGACAGGACCTCGGCGAAACCTTCCTACAGCATAGCTTTATTGGTTTAGTTAAAGAGCTTGTTGCCTAAAAGACCAAAACTTCTGCTTAATTCCTATGCAGAGCCACAGGCTCCCTTCTGTGAACACTTATCACAAAATGCACTCTTGTATCAAATTTCCTAGATTCGTGTTATGAGTCACAGACAAGGACCAAAGAAGAATCTGTGAATCCATTATGGCGGGAATAAATCAATTGCCTCTACCAGAGATTATTTTGTATTATCCATAGGTCCTATTCAAATGCGTCTGCAGGCAGCCTTTAGTTGTGTATTCACTCATTCATCAAATTTATGAATGCCTTGTATGAATCAGAATATGTATCTTAGTAAATAAAGATCTAAAGGTAAAGTGTCCACTATCAAGGAACTCAAGTTCTAGTGAGGACCAAAGACTAAATTATAATATGATAATAAGTATAATAGCAATATGCATTTTGGGACAGTCACTAATAAAGTATGTGATCCAAATGGGACAAAAAATAAAAAAGGTTTCCTGGATAACAAGATACTTGGGATAAGTCTTAAATGATGGCTGAGTACCTAAATGAAGGCAAGGAGGAATTCAGGGTGGAAGGTATTCAGGAACAGAGAACATCATCAGCTAGGAAGACAGAAGGTATGGGTATTTAGAGAGAATGGCAGGAAACTCAGTCTGTACTCTCAGGCATAAAATGCAACCAGGTGAGGGACAGGCATAGAGATAAAGGGGCAGATTGGTGGCTTTGCATGCTGGGACAAGGACTTTGAAAATTTTTCCCATAGGCTACTGGAGGTATTTAAGACTGTGGGTTTCATGGTCATATTTAAGTTTTATGGTGGTGATTGTGTTAGAAGGTCAGGGAGGACAAAACTGAGGGCAGGTAGATCCATTAAGAATAGGCTACATGAAGACCAATAAGGATCTAAAATAGAGCACAGATGAACAAGGAAGAGGTAGATGGAGAAAGATACAGAGAAAAAACTCAGAACTAGGGCAATGACTGGCCTCGAGGGTCAAGAATGGAGAGGTGAAAATCACTAGGAAAAATCACCTTGGTGACTCTGGTGTAGGTGACTGAGGACAGTGGAGCCACTATTCTACTGTCAATTCCTATGAGATCAACTTTTCCAGATTCCACATGAGTGAGGTCATGTGGTACTTTTGTCTTCCTATGCCTGGCTTTTTTCACTTCACATGATTTTCTCCACGTCCATTCATACTGTTTCAAATGACAAGATTTAGCTAGATAGGAGAAATAAGTTCTGGTGTTTAATCCACAGTACCATGTATTAAGAAAGAAACAGAAAAATAATTTTCCATGTTTTCACCACAATGTTATGATTAATGTTTGAGGAGAAGCTAAATATGTTTACTCTGATTTGAATATTACACAGTACATACATGCATCAAAACATGAATACACAATATCCTATGAATATGCACAATTTTTATGTGTCAAAATACTTAATGAAGAATGACTGATCTCAAACATGCATATTGCTGAGTAATAATAGACTTCATGTGAGAACAAGGATCATAGGAATTCTTTATGACACAATAAACACTTCTTAAATAATAATAGAAAAGGCAAGAATTGAAAAAACTATCAAAGAAATAAAGAGCTGTTTGCCTTTTGTATAAATATATATTTTCCCACTCTGGCTACTGTACTGTGGTCCTTTCAAACCAAGTGAAAATTCTATAAACAGATGCTCATATCATTTGAAGAAATTATGACTTAGAATTTATTTCATCATGAGACATTTGTAATAAACCATGCAATGGAAGCAAAAAGAATCTATGAAATATAAAAGAACCAGATGACGAAAAATTATTACACAAATTAAAGACCTTCAATGAGAAAATTAAAAATGTTTAAGTGATACTTAATCTATACTTCTATTTAAAGATAGAAAATTTGTAATTTAGTTTTTAAAGTCCTAAAGTTAACTTCATGAATTTAGTTAGTTTTTTAAATGTGATATTAAACATCTTGTCTACTGCTATGTTTCTAGTCTTTTTGTTTTCCTAAATCTTCTCTTATTTTTCAATTAGTCTCAGGAAATTCCTACAAAAGCAAAACAGAAGCCAGAACACTGGCCCTTTCACTTTTTCCTAAGTTATTTCTGAATAATGATATTTACAAATATTTTAATATAAGTATTTCTGGTACATGACAATTTAGAAATGAAATAAAATAAACTTATAAATAATTTATTTTGCAAAAGATTTATTGCAATAGTCCATTAAATTAGCATGAGTCCCTAAATTTTAGAGTATATATACATAAAAAAGGCCAAAGGACAGAAAGACTTAAAATTGAAATATTAGGAGTTACTGAGAAGGAACTATAAAAAAAAATGCACTTGCATAGATTCAAACGTATCTTAGCTTCTGTCGACCTGATTCAGCCCAGTGGAAGATTTCTTAACCATCTATTAGGAAACAATAGATTGAAGTGGATTCTCGTTTTGGATGAGCAGGTTCCCTGCCTCTGCAAAACACAGTGATGGTTTGTCAGGTAGCTGGATGGAAGGAAGTGAAGCAGTACTGAGAAGTGACAGAAAACCTAAAGAGGGCTTCAGCTTCCACAGGCAGTGGAATTGGAGGAGATTGAGCAGCAGCTACATTTGAGCCCACATAACCTACATCTCTGAAAGACTGGGAGACACAGCTGACACTGAGAAACAGCCCAAGTCAGAAGTCAACAATGCCTTTGCAAAAGAGCAATTTTTTTTTTTTTTTTTTTTTGCTCTGGTTTAGTTAATGCAATAATGAAGTTTTCATATACGCTACTAACAAGTAATAAACGCCACACCGCTAAAAGGTGTTGAAAACTGAGTCATATGAGGACAATTATTCATTTTTCACTGCTCAAAATAAAACATTTATAAGTTAAACTAGTAATATTGATAAGGCCTGCAAACCAAAGAATTTTTCTTCAAAGATGTGATGTTAGGTAGCATGAAGGTGCAACTAGTTCAACTACAAAAAAAGACACTGCTACCCTTTGTTTAAGAAATCTAACTAAAATTTTGGGAGTTTCAAAGAAGTTGACCCTAGTCCATATCTCTATAGAAATTGGTAAACTGGCTTAGCATAAAACATTTGTTTTCAACTAATGTGCTGTTTCGGCAGAACTCTAGAACACAAAGTGGAATAAACCTGCTAGATCTAAAATCCAATTCAATTACAACTCATCATGCCTTGTACTGATTCATTTGGATCTATTAATCTTCTACACTATATTTTAAGAACTATTCTTCTGATACCATGTTCCAGGGGTAAATGTCTAGGGACTTGATAGGTAAGTGAAAAATATGTTACTTCTAAATTCAATTTTATTTGAATGGTCTGATTCTATTCCCTGGATCTTTGGGGGTCTGCTACTTGTCTTTGGAGGTCTGCTACTTGTCTCAGTTACTATTTTTTAAAAAATAATTTCTAGGTTTATAAAAGCAATCAGAAGTTTTCCTTGTTGCATCTAGGGTGCAGAAAAAGAAGGCATAGAGATTGAACTAAAGTAATATAATTACAAGTAGTTACAGTAAAGACATATGCATGACATTAATTCCCTGGGAGATCAGGATGGGTTTTGTTTCGTTTTGTTTGACTGGATCTTGCTATGTTGTGCAGGTTGGTCTGGAACTCCTGAACTCAAGTGATCTTCCCACCTCAGTGCCTCAAGTACCTGGGACTACAAGCATGGACCACTGCACCTGGCTATTTAGGATTGATTTTGAAAAGGAGAAGTTGAAAGCTGCCTACATGTTCCTGAGGCAGGCAGGGCTAGTGCTTTCTACTTGAGTCAGCTCACCAGTCCACTTGATTGAGTAAAGAAGACGATGGGGTAGAGAGGTTTAATTCCAAGTCACCTGTTTGGGATCTTTTGGGGACCTTTCTTTGCCTCTCCATCTATGTCTTGCATTGGAGTTCTATTCCAATTTCTACCAAATTAAATATATTTAATTCTGATTTTCTGATTCTAATTCTGGTTTCTGAATCTAGCTTATTCATAATAGAATCTCAGAATTGGGAAAAAGCATGCTGGTTCAATTTCCCTTCATTGCTTGACCTTTCTATACCACATGCTTAGTAACAGGTTTTTCTGCCTCTGTTTAAACATCTTTGATGTCAGGGTCCTTTTATTTCCCTAAGCATACCTTATTCTTATTTTGGATTTTCTAATGTTAGTTATTTCCTCTACCAAAGTAAGTTCCTTGTAGCCTTTACATTTCTCTCTAAATCATAACTACTTGGGACCTTACAAAAATATTTATTTTTCTCCATGATAGTATATAAATACTGACACTGTAGTGTCCTAAGATTTATCTTCATGATAGACTTAAGGCCACTCCTTGTGCATGAAGATCTACCAACAGGGAGCTTCTTTTCAAATAGTCCCCAAATGTCTATACTTTTGGTAAAATTGGTACCCAGAGCTGGACACGACATTCTTTAAAGAAGGAAACGGAGATAAATATGAGTTCTCTAGGTCATAAAAGATGCCTGTAACTTTATAGTAAAAAGAATAAGTCATATTTTTACAGTGCTCTCTTAGGGAAATAGCACAGTATAATGTTGAAAGAGTGGGTTGTGAATTCAGATTCCCTGGGTGGAAACCCTATTCTCACAACTTACCAACTGAACAATTTTGGGTCTCTGTACCTCTCTGCTCATCAGTATTATCACCTTAAAAATACAGAGCATATTAGGACTAACCTCACAGGATGCCATGTACTTCATTCTGTGCTTTTAAATGCAAAGATATTTTCCTATAAAATCATAATGCAATCATGAAAATAGGGGAACTAACCTTGATGCATTTATAGCCTACAGGAGGAAACACAGGGCAAGCCATTCGTAGCTTGACATACACCACCCTGTTTCTGTCTCAGAGCCTTGGCACTCATCAGGTTCTTGTGTGAAATATCCACCTCTTTTCACCAGCTCACTCTTTTTCTTTTCTCCTATCTCAGGCACGATGTCTCCCTTTTGGAAAGACTCTTTTTCATCTCTGCTACAGGATGATCTCACATCAATATGTTTATTCTTTTCAAGATACTTAACATGTTCTGCAATTATCCACTTGCTTTTTTGTTTTTGTCTTTCTCTCCCCAACAGAATGTAAGTGGAATCGAAGAAACACCTTATTCTTCCTTTCAGCTGCTGCACACAGAGACTAGTACTGAATGAACAAGTTGAACGCCATCTATAATTGTTGCTCTCATTGTTATTGACATTTATCCTTTCTCCTAGTTCTCAAGAGTGCTCTCTCAAGCAGGCAAATAAATGAATTCACATTTTCAGAATAAAAGAAACATACATTTTCATAAATATGAGGGAAAACATGGTCACTAAAATGGACACATCTACTACAGCTCTCTAAACATTTCTCAATAGCTACACAGAATTCAGTTCAATGAAGCATGAAACTGCATTTCATGTGCTCCAGTTTGCCGTATTAGAAAAATTCAGTATGCACATTAAAAGGAAACTCACAGAATCCAAAGTGATAATATTACCATGACATCTATTTAATTCAGTCTGAATTTTGCTTCCTAAAAATATTCTAACACAGGATAAGGATCAAAATCTTACAGAATGACCACAAATCCCTTCTTGCAACATCTTGCTTCTATTTACCTTCACCAGAATTGAGATGTAAATAAAGGAAAGCGCAGACTAAATGATATTTTTCTGAGACCAATGCATTACTTTCTAATACAACTAATGTAGAATGTTTAGAATTACTAACTGAATTATCTTTGTTTTTCATTTAAAATCAGAGGACCATTCAATAGCTGAAATAAGTGTCATCTTTGGTGCATATTTGTGAGTTCTGTGATAATATCTTTCCCATTTTTTTTTTATTAAGCAGTTAAAATACACTTGCACTGTCAATATGACAGATCAACACATGTGACTATGGAGCAAACTGTAGAAAAGCTCTATTTTAGCCATCCCCAACTTTTACTTCTTTTTAAAAAGGTAAGTCCTATTAATTGCTTGCTCTATACCTTTTATTTTGAAACAATATTGAACTTACAGAAAAGGTTCAAGTACAGAATGAAAGCTTATTTTCATTGAATCATTTGAATGGATGGTACCAATATCTCACTGATACTGAATACTTCAGCCTGTGCATCTTAAATACAAGGATATTGTCCTATATAACCACAATACACTCTTCAAAATAGGGAAATTAACATAGATGCATTAGTACCTTCAAGTCCTTATGCCTTGTTCAGACATTGTCAACATGCCTCAATAATATCCTTTACGGCAACAAAGATTGCATTTAATAATATAGGTTGCCTTTAACTGCAATGTCTCTTTAGTCTCCTTCAATCTGGAATAGTTCCTATCTTTTCTTCACTTTATGCTGTTGACACTTTCGTACGCCTATTTGATAGGATGCTCCTCAGTTTGAGTTTGTTTGATGTCTTCTCATGATTAGACTCAGGTTCTGCATTTTTACTGGGAATGTCACAAAGTGATGCCCTTTTCTTCTCCCTGTGTCTCATTTAGTGGCACGAGCTTTCTATGTGGACCATTTCTGTAGTTGCTCACTTTGATCACCTGATAAAAGAGGGATCTATCATGATTTTTCTGCTGTACTATTCTCTTTCCCTTGGAAATTAGAAAGTATTTTGTGGGGAGGTACTGTGAAACTTGTCACTATCTCATTTCTCATCAAGTTTAACATTTTCAGTTCTTGACTTACATTGGTTTGAACTACCCAAAGTTCCTAATTTATTTAATAGAATACAACCCATTATTGCAATCATTTATTGGTGTGCTATGGGACATTTTCACTTTTATCAGCTGTCTCTTTTCCATGAAATGGAATAAGGACCATGACCCTTGTTTTTAGGATTAGTGCAGGAGATAAATCCTTCCTAATACCCCACATTTTTATGAGAGTCTTTGAAATCCCTCTCAGACTGTTACTCAAGCTCATCATGTCTGCTGGGGAAATGCTTGTGGTCCAGAAAAGGTTTTCATGTCTGGAGCTATCACTATATATAAGAGCATCTGGGAAGGTTCTGAGAACCTCATCGTGGCCATCAGTGGCTCTACACAGTGGCTCTACATAGGTCCTCTTCCCCTATCTCTGGTTAAAAGGAAAATTCTCATTTCAATTTCAGGAGGCTCAACTTTCCCTGACTCATAGGAGATCAGGACATGAGTATTTCACAGGTTTCTCTGTCACTAGCAACCTGACCAACATCTAACCGTACATAAGGATGAGTGGGGTGTAGAACTTTCTGTGAGTAAAGGAGATTTCATCATCTGGGCAGGATGCCCTTCTGAATCCTTCTTTGAGGGTCCATGGCTATGCTTCATGATAATAATTTGACCAAAATGACAATCTGCTTCTTACAAACTTTTGAGAAAAATTTCCTTTCACAAATGCTAACATTCTTCCCAAGGTAGTGGAGACAAGAGAGTCTTTAAACTGCAAAGGATAGTTCCTGGCTAAGGAAGGAGAGAGAACTCCTCTGCCTGCATTGGACAAGGATTATGACATTATGCTTGCTTCACTGCCTCCAGGGTGTGGATGGGAAAAGTACAAAATACATGGGAGTAGTTTTGGCTGACTGCAAATACTATGAGAACTCAGATGAGTTCAGTAGTTTTTAGGAGTTCCCCACAAGTCATTACCAGGCATGACTCTATTAAGGCTAAACCTGGTGGTATATTGTGAATCATCCAATATCAATGGGAAAATGAAGTTCAAAAGAAGTTTAGGCTTGTAATCCCAGCAACCTGGAAGGATGAGGCAGGAGGATTCCAAGTTATAGTTCAGCAATTTAGTGAGACTATGTCTTGAAATGAAAATAAGAGCATTGAGGGTGTAGCTCAGTGGTAGAGTGTCCCTGGATTTAATCTCCAGTATCAAAAACAACAACAACAAAAGGAATTTACAAAATTTTCAAATTTGAATATGTATTGATTTACTTAAAATGAGAAAATGGTTGGCCTTCGAATTTCTATAGTTGTTCATTTACTTATGGCAATGGCTTTAATATCTACAATTTTGGAATATCTCCAGTAGATAGTAGTCTAAAATAAGTGTACTCAACATGTATGAATAAGATGGAATCTTTATGCAGGACAGCTTAACAAGTCACCATGAATCATTTCCTTTTCCCACAGATATTTTACAATTAGACTTCTATGAGCTCCCCTCCTTTCCCTTTTTCTCTCCTTCCCTCTCCTCTCTTACCTTTTTCTGCTAGCAGATAGGAGTATAAATTAAGATGTGTTCAGTGAATGAAAAAAACAGATGAAATTCTGTAACAAATGCAGGCTCTAATATCCATTGCAAGATTTTCAAACAAGTCTTCTGCTAAAGTAATGGACATGACAGATAACTTTTTATAGACAACTATCAAAATTTTCAAGCATACCCCCCCAAGGCTTAGAGACTAATTTCTGAGAAAAATGCAGCCCAATAATGGAAAATGTAATTTGTATGTGTAACAATAAAATCATTTGTCTTCTAGAGTTGACATTATTGACTTGAAAAGTGATGATTACAGGAGTTACTAAACTTCAAACAGCTATTGAAGAAAAGAATAAATAACAACCAGTATTTACTAAACAGAAATTCAGAAATAACTTCAATTCCATTTTAAAAGTTCTAAAGGGACCACTAAATTGCATTACCTATAGCCAATTTCATTAGGAGAAAAATATTTATGAAACAGAGTTTATAAGACCCATATTACTGATGTTTAGAGACGTAAAATAAAAAAGGAATACAGGAATGGAAAATATAATCTCAATATTATCTGGACCCAGGATCTTTTGAAGCCAAGGAAATAAAAATTACCTTTTAAAAGTGTATGAAAGAAAACTTTCCTTGGAAATTATTAGGATAAATATTCTCCTTGGAAATTATTAGGAGAAGTGCAGGGTAAAGATAGCTTGCAGGCAGACTCACTAATGAGAGACTCCCACTGGACTCACCTAGGCCAGGAATTTCTCTATGTTAGGCAAAGAGGCTCCATCCAGATGGGAAAATTAATGCAAGTTCATTAACAACTTTTCAATAACTTACCTGATCTCTTACTAATGCAGATAAAAGGTTTTGAGAAAAAAAACTCACATTATTATATATTATATAAAAGCAATATACTACTATTTTATGTCAACATACCTCATCCAGTAAGCTAAAGGGCTTTCCTATGTATAAATACATTAATGCATGTTTTCTTTTTTACTCTCTCATTCACTCATTTTTCAATTTAAGGTCACATAAGCTCTGATTGATTTATATATGAGATACTCCAATATTAGGCTCCTGATATTGCAGCATCAAGATCAGTTGAAGACTTCTTAGATATTAATTTGTGACTTCCATCTCCTACCGACTGAATCAAAAATCCTGGAATTCGGGACTGGCAATCTTTACTTTTCAGTAATCCCTTTAGGTAATTATGATAATTTCTGAAATTTAGGAACTATCAGTCTAGATTACACCTATCTAGATTTAATGTTTCCCTCTTTCCTTACCATTATAATTGCTTATTTGGGAATTTCATTTTGAAAAAGAGGAAGAAGCCATAAGAGTTTAGGAGTATTCTGATTAAGAAAATGGAAACCCTAAAGTGTAAATACAAACACTTTTTAATAGAGATAGATACAAAAAATTTTACTTGATGTGTCTTCATATGTTGTGGGTAAACATGCACTATACAACTATCTGACACTTTAGCATAAATTTCAACACTATGAAACAGATAATAAATAATTGTTCAGTGATAACCTATACAATCCTAAAATATATGGATTTCAAGATATCTTGTAATCTATTCTAATATGGTCCAAATATGGTGCAAGCCTGCATATAGCTAGTTGGCAAAGTTTAATATTTATCTGGCCAACAGCTGCTAGCTGTTTAATTGCTTAACATTAGGAAATTGGAAAGTGGTGTGATTATCTATTTAAGGCCAAATATTAATTAGGATCAAATAAATATAGTTCCTTAGATCTCTGTGGTATCTAATCTATATAAACATCTTGCAGTGATCACTCATAAATGATTAAATGAAGGCCAGATACATTAGAGGAATTTGCATCATATGCCAGGACATAATTTTCTACTCAATTTACTTTAAAAAAATGTTGATGGAATAAAAACGCATCAATGGGACTTAGATTCTAAATCAACCTTTCTCTCCTGTGCTCAAGCAAGAATACCAATCACCGTTAATGAAAAGAATTGGAGAGTTTTTTTTTTACAATTTACCTAAATATGCACACTTTGAGGGCAAAGGATCATAATTAAAATAATAGAACTTCCTCCCTAAACATGCTCTGAAATCTCATAAACAGATCCTGAACAGGCTTTCTTCATTATCTCCACAGAAATTAAGGAAGTAATTATTCTCCTAAAAAGGGCACAATAAGGGCTGCTCTCTGAGGATGAACTCTTCTCCTTGCAAAAGAAAATGGGCTTTGTCAATGGACACTTACATAGAAAATGGTGAATTGAAATGGGGACTCCTCTGAAGAACAGGTCAGTAACTGTCCATCATTTTGCAAAAGCCTCTGACTTCCTTTTTGTGGGCATATCCTGGCTATGGGTTACCTGCATAATTGTTCTGACTTCTTTAAAATCTATACTTTCTGGTAAATGATGTAGAAAATGTGACTGAGCTGCCAGTGATTCAGACAATCCACTATGAAAAATTGATTCTCACTGAGCTGGGATAATGATCCTGGATTGTGAAACTAATGCAAAGTGAGAATATTGCACCACAGCAGAGAAGAAACTCAAGTTGTGTGATACTTTAAGTGCCCTCGGTGGAATCCTGGCTAGATCAAGTCTGAGTAAAATGCAAATGTATAATAATATGGCCATTTTTCTAAAAGAATATTATCTATTCCCACACTAATGAAAATGTATTACCTACTCCTTAAGGACATATGCAATTAATAGAGCATTTCCAACTTCATTGATCATTAAAGTCGTTCACCTGGTACAGTAAGGCAGAAATAGGACCAGACAACAGAACTCTCAGCCACATGAACCAGTACAGGCTGGGGAGATATGAGAAGGCTGAAGATTTTCTGTGATGCAAAACAACTTCTTAAATTGCCCCTGAAGTCAGAACTAATTTAGTTAAGTTTATATTATATTAAATAGATATTTAAGTTTCCGTTTCCCTAACTCAGTTATAAAGCAAATATATATATATTTAGTGTTAAAAAAAAACTATAAAATACTGCAAGCAAAAAGATGAAAATAAAAGGCAGCCACATTTCCACTTTCCAGAAATGATTACTCTTATCACATTCCTTAAAAGAACACATTGAAGCTGGGCACAGTGGCACATGCCTGAAATCCCAGGGATTCATAAGTCCAAGGCAGGAGGATCACAAGTTTGAGGCCAGTCCCAGCAACTTAGCCAGTCCCTGAGCAACTTGGACTCTGTCACAAAATTAAAAAAATAAAAAGGGTTGGGGAATGTGGCTCAGTGGTAAAGCACCCCTGGGTTCAATCCTAAATCCCACCACTACTACCACCCACAAACACATGGAAGCCAGGGGTGGTGGTACACACATGTGATCCCAGTTATTTGGGAGGCTGAGGCAGAAGGATGGCCAAGTTCAAGGACAGCCTAGGCAACTTAGCAAGACTCTGTCTCAAAAATAAAAATTAGAAAATAAAAAGGGGCTGGGGATGTGGTTCAGTGGGAAGTGCCCCTGGGTTCAATCCCTAGCACACCACCTCCCTGCAAAAAAAACAAACAAACAAAAAAAAAAAAGACAAAATGATAAGGCAAAAAGAGACTGTATTACATATAATGGCTTTGAAAGCAACATCCTTTTAAAAAATACCTAAACAAGAATTCAAACCCTAACAGCTTTATGCCTTTTTTTATTCCCCCCATCATTAAGACAAATGTAGATGCAGTCATATGAATTCTCAGGATAGAACACGGGGAATCAAGACCCATGCTCAGTTTCCAGTCCTCTGCTCATGTTGTGACTCTGGCAAGTGGGTTCATCTCTCTGCTTCTTCATTTATAAAACAAGTACACAATCTGCTATGCAGCTTTGTTCATTCATGCATACACCTCTGCTGAGTACAGATTACGACCACACTCTGAGAAAGGGAAGAGGAATAAAGTGTGGACCCTGCCACGTTCTAGGTTGCAACAAAGGGTGTATGCAGGGACAGGACATTAAAATAAGGGCTCTTCTCCAGCTTGAGGAGAAGCTTCATGCAAAGGAAGTAAACAGGTTTGGTGTTCAGGAAAGATGGCAAAGAATAACTAGAATAACAGAGACCTTCTTCTAAAGCATGTTTATATATATACACATATATGTGTGTATATATATATATATTTTTTTTTTTTTTTTTTTTTTTCAGTGCTGGGGATTTAACCCAGGGTCTGATACATGCTAGGTAAGTACTCTATCACTGAGCCACATTCCTAGCCTGAAATTTGCTTTTAAAATGGCTGGAACTGTGGGAAACAGAGGGAAAGGTAATTAATATAGATGGAACAGGATAGGTGGGCAGAAACAGATCATTAACGATCACTATATGCCATACTGAAGAGTCCACTTTTTTATTCTGTAAGGGATGGGGAGCAACTGAAGAGATATGAACAGAGGGCTCATATAACCTGTCTGTACTTTAAAAAGAACCTGGTATAAGTCCTCAAAATGCAGAAGACTTATTTTGCTTTAAGTAATAGCTTCATTTAGCACTTTATATGAACCAGGCACTATTCTAAGTGCTTTGCAAACAGTGACTCATTGAATCTTGGCAGCGCCCTTTGAGGTAAGTACTATTATGATCTCTTTTTACAGATCCGGAAACCTGAGACAAAAGAGGTGACGCCTAAGGTGGAGCCCAGGTTTGCAGTCCAGCAGTTACTTTCTGACTTTAGAGCCTATATTCTTACCAAACTAGCAAATGAACTAAACTGGCTTTATCAGAATAATATCACGTCGTATCTCATGGTGAACTCCTTAAACTTGTGTGACAAAATCCATTAACCCTATCTACTTGAAATTCTTCCCCTTTTGGAGTAAAACCTGCCATTTCCCTATCTTTGAGACTTTTTGACTAATTCTTCCTCTTTAGTTTATTATTCAAAATGTTCATGTAAAATCATGCCAAACATCCCTTAAATACAAATGTCAATAACTAAAAGTTCAAGTCACTGCCAATCAAACAATGGTATTATCTAGAATTCTGGCTAGGGTGAGGATACCAGAAAGAATTCCTGGGGCCCCAAGGAGCTTGTCTTGTCATGCTCTAGTTTTCTGTGCAGAGGTGGGAAGAACACTACAGATGCTGGAGCCCGGTAGTTTGGGTTTCACCTACAGGTCTCAGCACAAATGCTTTCTTTACGCCAGCAATCTTCACCTATGTTGACTTAACCAGCATTTATGCTGTAGCTCAGTTTAAATTCCTTTTCTCAGGGAAACCTTTTCTGAAGTACATAAGCTATTCCAGGGTCCCTGGACCTGGTATCACCTCAATCTTCCACACACTCTTAAGATCACATTTTGTCCTCATTATTGTTTACATGTTTGTGGTTAGTTCCATTTATCACTGCACCCCAGAGTCTAGTACAGCATCTGCTTCATGTTACACAATCAATGCATACTGGTTAAACTGAAGTGTTTTTCCTTTGGATAGAGCCAATAGGCCAACAGAGAGTCACTCCAATTGCCTGGGACTTTGGATGAGCTATGTGTGACCAAAGTCACTGTCAAGTTCTCCTGCTTGAAAACTGGCTATGGTATATCTTGAAGACGTGTATGTAATGAGTTATAACTGAAGGAGGTGAGATTCATTTTTGTTTCTGCAGTTTCTTGTGGGGCTGCTTGTGATGTGTGGCGCATGTGTTTAATGCTTATCCAATAATAACACTGTTTTCTCTTTCTACAGCCTTTATGCAAAATATCTCTGAGTTGGAATAAGATTCTGTTTTTAATTACATTTCTCCAACAGAAGATATCAATCACAGTTACTTCTGGAAGATGAAATTCTAGCTATTTGTTCATGTATATGTCTACATGAACCTATGATTTTTCTTAAACAAGCATGTTTTTGTAGTGAGAAATAAGTGAAGTTGCTTTTACTGTAAGGAAAAACATACTGGGCTGACACTAATGATACTCATCAGGAAAGATAATGGCTCAAATCATCACACTTCATAGGTCTCAGCAGTGAGGGAAAATGGCCAAATAGTCATTTACAGCATTATCACACTGGGTCCCCTTAGTCTGGGTATGGTGTCCTCCTCTGTTTGTCATCAGAAGTTATCCTACTAAATGGGACAGCTGAATAGCATCTCCTAAGGAAATAAAGGCTATCCCTTGAGGACAAGAATCTGATTTTAAGTCCAACACTGCTACTTTTACCTGGAGACTCGTTCCTACCCTGGCCATGGGAGGCTGTTTAATCTACCTGAATTCCTCTACACCTCAGCTGGCCTGCTCCATGTGTCTGCCTTGGAACACTCAGTATCATGATTTTCCTTCTCCAGTTTCTGACTCTTTCAGAGAGAGCCCACAGTTGCATGGGATCTTTTGTTTGCAGGACAGAGTGTGCAAGCATTTGAGAATGAGGAGATTCTAGGTGAAGAGTGACCCAGAAGAGTACCCAGGACCATCAGAGTAACCCTGAAACCCTGCTGACTCTAAGCGCTGCTCTACTGTCAGTTTCTGCCACCATGTGTCTCCCCGAGTCCCTGTAGCTCTCTCTCCAGGGCCCCCCATTCCCTCTTCTTTGGTTTCTAGCTTCCATCAGGTCCCCTGTCCTCAGGTTATCAGACACTATTTCATAGGTCTGAACTCTGCTTCTAAGTAGGGTTCAAGTTTTCCTTCCTTCCTCTGGGACCCTAAGCTTATACAATCTAAAGGATAAATCTGGGCTGTTGTTATCCAAGTACTAGAATATTCTGAAAGGAAGCTCCCTAAAGAGTCTATTATAGTTTAGATGTGGGACCTCTCAGATCTCTGCATTCCATTCAGTGGAAGATGCAGCTGTAATCTAGTCAAGGGGCCTCTGAGTTAAACAAAAAAGACTGCAAGGTTCAAACAGGAATGTGACATTCATAAGTGGTAGGACAGGTAGACACTCATAACTATTTTACTCCTGAAGATATATATATAAAATAGACTCCATCAAAGTTAACTATATCTGAATCTATTTCAAAATAATTTGGGGGATTCCATGACTGAGTCATTAAAACATATTTCACTTAAAAATATCTTTCTGAATATTTGAAAGGAATCATTTACATAGTCTTATCTTTTTGCTGTTTAAAATCTCTTGGTTTTAAGAGTCAGAATTACCACATGGATAACATAGAAAACGGAAAATAAGTAAGTCTTGCGCTTGGCTTTTACTGATAGAAAAAAACAGGAGGGTGGCATAGGTCAGCTGAAAATTATCATAAATGTATTTTGTCTCAGAGTTTAACACATTTAAGATAATTCTGTGTGACAAAAAAAAAAAAACAAACAAACTGCAGGCTGATCTTAGATTTTTAAATTAACCATTGAATTTTCTCTTCCCTTTTTCTTTTGCTGAAACATATCCATTCATAAAGTAAATCACTCCAGACTAAGGGACACAGAGGGTGAAATACAGGATGTCCAGAAAGGGAAGAGGGACAATGAATCCTAATGTAAAGGTAATCTGTTAGAGCACAGACAGGAGAAGCAGCCAGGTCTTCTCACAGTGAGCTGCAGGGGACTTGCCCAGTTGACTGAAGACTACTAAATGCTGCCAGCAAGAGCAGCTGTGAGAATGGACTAGAGAACGAGCACAAGTTTCACTTTCTTCATGGGGAAAACACATTGACATACAGTTTTACCCTTGGACAAAAATAAGGAATGAATATTTAATTTTGATGCTGTTCTGCAGCCAATCTTTATTTTTTCAATTCTAAAAGTGACAGTTGCAAACAAAAATTTTAAAATATACTTATTTTAATCAACATATAAATACACATATGTGTGTGTGTGTGTGTGTGTTTTATACATCAAGTTGTTATGAACTATTTATACATTGTGCAGTGGTTAAATCGAGCATATTCACACATGCACTACCTTAACTCTTTATCATTTTTGGAACTTAAGAGCACTTAATACTCTCACCTATTTTCAAGAATATAAGTGCGTGCAGAATTTGAGATCATTTACTGAACCCCATTCAACCTCTGCAATGAGGTATACCCAGTCATCACATTTAACATAGGAGAAGTCAGCCAAGAATAGAAATCTTAGGTAAACTTTTAAAAACATGCAGATAGTAGGAGATACCTGTTCACAATAAGCATTGGAGCAGATCAACTCTTTTTAGAAACTCTTGACAGATTGTTAGATGGGTCCAGGCTTGTTCAGTCTGCTGGAGCTCAAGTTAAGACACTGCCAAATACCACTCACTTGGATCTGCAGGGAATAGTCCTTTCTCAAAGAGCTTTCCCACAACAGTGGCAAGCATGTATTTGATTCATACACAATTAAGCAGGGAATTATTCAAAAGGTTTTACAGATGAGAAAAGTGAAATGCCAAGCTTCTAGCAGGCTGAACTGTCTGCAGGTTAGTGATGACCAGGGAGGTGAACCCTGAGTGTCATCATGCTCTGATTAGATGTCTGTGATGTCCTCTAAGACTCAGCCAAGTGGAGAGTCTGTCCTGACAGGTAAAGACATGAAGTCATAGATCTTATCTAACTACCTTGTCTTTCTTCACTAAAACTAATTCAGATAAGAAAAAAAAAAAATTCTATGTCGACAATTGTCAAAGAAAAATTTTGCCCAAAATAAACAGTGCATAGCATGAAGTGAGGATCTTGCTCCTATCGTCTCAGTCACTTCTATGGCCTCACTTGCAGGGTTCGCCCTGCCCAACAGGCTGGTGTATATTTCACTAGGCCTTTCCTCTATCCCCATAAAAATATCAAATTTTAAATAGAAATGGGATAATTCTATAAGTGGCATTCTTCTTTTTTCTTTTTTTTAACTTTCGAGTTCGACATGAGAAATGAACAATCTGTTTAATATACAGAGTAGTGAATTAAAGAAAAAAATGCAGTATGTTTAAAGGATATTTCAGATCCTAAAAGTAAAGAAAGGCATGACATGCCAGAAATCAGCCATTATTTTACATAGATTCAAATTTTTTGAGATAAGTTTGGTCTACTTTCTCCTAGGTCAACAGAAGGAAAACACTGAACTAACTATATCCAAAAAAGAAAGAAAAGAAAAAAGAAAGCCAAATGCTAAATCACACTCTACATAATCTTATATTACTCATTTTTCCTAAATAGCATCTTCTAGTCATTATAAGGCTAGAAAGACTATTCAGACAGGATATTCTATTTGAGGAAATAATCGGTTTGCTGTTTAAGCCTCCTCTCTAGGGTTTCCAGTCAATTGCAATGGTGAGTTACATGTGTCCAGGGCAGCCACTCTGTGTTACTTGTACCCAATGAAACTCTTTAACTAAAACCTTAAAGGTGCTTAGATATAATACCACTTAAGAAAACATCAGTAGAAAACTTTTAATTACAAGTTGCTTTACAGAATGGTAAAAAAATAAGCAACATCATATTTTTATAAGTCCAGGGAATAGAGATTATATTTCAGTAGGGATTGCTTCTATGAATGGAGCAAAGTACATCCATTTCTGATGAACTCATCATTGTCTGAGGTTCTAATCAACGATCTAACAAGTCAAGGAAAAGGAAGACTTTAACATCTTCCATGATAATCTTGAGTGTGTTTCTGATGTTAAAAAAAAAAAAAAGACAAAATACTTAGATTTTTTTTCCCCCACTGAATTGTATTTATTTTGGCATTGCTGTAGAAAATATAAAATTACTAAGAAGAATGAAATTTGCTTTCTGAAACCCTTAAAAGGAATAAAGTTATTATGGAAAGAGCCAAACCTTAGTGCTGACATTCCCAGACATTACATTGGCAATAAACCTGCCTCATCCTCCTCTAAGAACTTTAAAAATGGGATGGTCGACGATGTTCACCAACCCTATCATTTCTTAGCATAATTACAGCATACATCCTGAATAGAAAAGTTGTTTTAATCTATGTAAAAAGCACAATTAAAAGAATAATGCTTTTCCACCCTCTATTTCTCCACATCTAGTAGGGATTTGTATTGTTACCTCACATATTATAATTGTGTAATCTTCCATAAGCAACCCTAGCTGAAGTGATTCCATTTAAATAATGCTTAACGTGTCACGTAATATTTTAAAATGACATGCGGTAGCATGATGAGCTTGCTTCCAGAAAGATGTTGTGATGTACTTACGATTCTTATTTATGGAAGTCTCTGTGTACAAATGCTCGAGTACTTTTTCCAAGACTGCAGCTAATCAGATAAATTTAAATAATAACACAATACAAGAAGAAACACAAATATTTAGTTCAACAAAATAAAATATTACAGATGAAATTAGGACTACATGTGGTCAAGATCAAGGTACTTGAGCCATTCACAACATTAATTACATTTAAGAATCTTAAAACTATTTATTCTGAAATTCTTTTTTGTTTTTTTTTATTTATACAGATTGCATTTTGATTCATTGTACACAAATGGGGTACAACTTTTTTTTCCCCTATGGTTGTACATGATGCAGATTCATACCATTCATATAATCATACATATATACATACATACAATGATGTCTGTCTCATTCCACCATCTTTCGTACCTCCTCCGCCCCCCTACTTCCCTCTATGTAATCTAAAGTTCCTCCATTCTTCTCTTATCCCCCACCCCCCTCACCCCTATTATGTATCATCATCCACTTATCAGGATATCCTGAAATTTTTTACAATTCATATACTTTTTCATTTTCTAAGTGGAATAATACACATAGATATTGAAGATACTAAATATTTTTATTAAAATGAATAGAGATAATAAATGTTATAGTAAATAATTCAAACACTATAGGTTTGGCTTGGGAGTAATTTCTTGAGAGAGATACACTTATTTAGATAAAGGATTTTATTTTCTTCTTGGTACTTTAGGAATTCAGACAAAATAAGGAAGGCACACTCAGTTGGAGCTAAACAGTTGTAAAATGTCCTCATCACTGGTCTCTTCCTAGGAATGTCAAGTATTCTAGAAGTAATTTCCAAACCACGAGGAGACATTAGTGTATGCAATTTGTTTTTAAAAATTTTGTTAAGCATTCACCCTCACTTCAACTATAAAACAATTTCTTATGAGACCTGCCATCTCGCTCCCCCAGCAAATGGTACTTTTTAGTTTCTCCTTTTGGTCAGTAGATTGAAAGGAACAAAACAGCAAGATGGTGCGACTTTTTATTCTAAAGCACAGAACTGTGCATTGTGTATGCACTGACCCATTCAAGAAAGCCTGGCCAACTTACAGGTGCCATATCTATACTCAGCCCATCTAAAGGAGGAACTCTGGCTGCATCTTAACATAATACGATATTGTACAGAGGTATGCGCTGCTCCCATTATATCTACTGAAATCCACTGGAGAAACTGCTTTCTTCTCCTGACTGGATGAGGCACAGCCAGCTGTTCTGGGACCTCAGGCTGATGGGAAACACCACTACCATCACTCCATTAGTCAACATACCTCCACTCTTGTTTTTGAGAGTTTTGAGAAATGTAACTCTCTCTCTCCCTAGGATATGGTTCCTCTCTATTCTGATTCTTGGCTTAGTGGTGATACAGAGAGTACACGGAAGCTTGATTTGAAGTTTGATTTTCATTTTATGCATACATTCCTGGTAAATATAATAGTTCTCTGTTTATAGGTTCATTGGTTGGAGAAAACCTCATTTTAGTTCTACCTCTGAAACTTGGAAGTTTGTTAACAAAACTAAACCAGGATGCCATGGTTAAATAATAAAACATGCATTCAATCTAATATTAGACAGACATTAAGTACCTTGATCAGTAGGAGTCATCACTAAAATGAGGAAGTGCTCAAAAACAATTTCAAGAATAAATTGGGTGCATAACCCTATGTATAAAATGTACAAACCTAAGAAAATAAAAACTTCCTAGAGAGATATGTAATTTTTTATACAATATACCTGAAGGAAGTAAAGTGATATTTACATTCACTTTTGTGCTTGAACATATATTCTGTATTTTCTACAATAAATAATTACCTCCTTTAAAATAAGAATAAATAAATAAATAAATAAAATGCATGCCTATCTACAAAATTCATCGTGCTGCTCTGCTTCATCTATGCAATACCATGCAAAATGGGCAGGTTCATGGTAAAGCCCTTCTAATCTGGTTCCATTTTATTAAAGCACTCTTATTTCCAATAAGTACCCAACTCTAATGCTCAGCACTATTCCAAGGGGGTCATTAAATATATTTTGGTTCCTCCAGATTTTCCACCCATGCTTTTCCTATCAGGCCTAGGGCTTCTCTTCACCCCAGGGTTTCCGACCATGGCTTCTGGCTGTAACCATCTGTAGCCAAATTCATGATGTTCTAATCCAAGTTTGTAAACTGACAAAATGGTTTTAGACTCTGACTCCAAGAAACTCAGCCAGAGTCAGAGGGAAGCCCCTTGTAACAGTGAGAGTCTCATTAACATTTGTTAAATGAGTAAAACAGTCACTAACCTAATCATATCAATAACAGCTAACATTTTTGATAGCTTTCTATTTAAAAGGAGGCTCTCTGCCAAATGTTTTATACTTCATTTATCTTTTTATGTTCAGAACAAAGAGGTCTCCATTGAACAGATGAAAACAACTGAGCCTCAGGTGGGTTATGTATATTTCCAAGGAGATGTAGCCAGTAGGCCTGGAATTCAATTATATCTGATACCAATACTCTCTACACTACCAAATGTGCTTAAGGAAATACCACCAGGAATCATTTTATATTTGACTCATTTTATTAATTAACTGGAATATCAGGTAACTAAGCTAAAATAATAAGTTGAGCTACAGAAAATAATTTCATTTTTAAACCAGGTGCAGTGGTACATGCCTGTAATCCCAGGAACTCAGGAGGCTGAGGCAGGAAGACCACAAATTCAAGACCAGCCTCAGCAACTTAGTGAAACCTTATCTCAAAATAAAAAATAAAAAGGATTGGGGGTGTAGCTCAGTGACAGAGCACCCCTGGATTTGATCCCAGTACCAGAGAAAGAGAGAGACAGAGAGGTAGACAGATATTTATACATAAAAACAAATATAAAACTATGAGCTTCTGCTGAATCTAATTATAAATAATATATTTACCTGTATAGGACCAGCCAATCTCCTCAACAAGTTTTCTCTGTTGTCTGTAGTATCCATAAGTCCAATCTATAATCAACAAAAATCAAGTGATCAATTTCCAGAAAAAACACATGCCCCCAAATTAAAACAATATAAGATACCCAAACCATTTAACAATAAATGACTTAGTTTGTGATTTTTTTTTTCCAGTATCTCCTTTCAACTCCAATGTCCACCATTACAGATAAAATTGCCCCTGTTCTGGTAGTTACTGAGCATTTAAAGAATACTGAAGTTTGGGCAGGGACACAGAATATATTCTGTGCAAATAAGGAGTAACTTAGGGATATGATCCCTAAGAGACTGGGTCAGAAAAGACAGCTTGTTATATCGGCAATTTTTTCATACCATTCCCTAAGTTTAATATCCAAAATTCTGTTGATTAAAGATAACTTTCGGGTTTCCAACCCAAGTTTTATCTGCAAATGTTTCTAAGAGCCCCAGAAGTTATCATGGTTTTAAAATTTGCTTCCCTTCTAATGTAAAATAAAATTCGATGTCTTGAGAAAATTGGAATTAAAATGTGTGTATGTCAGCCAAGAGAAAGGTTATGTTAGACATTGTAAGTGAATTTTTCCCTGGAGGAACAGAGATGCCTGATAGAGTAAAGCAGTGGAAGTTTAGGGTATCACAAGAACAGTGGATGCTTCAAAACCCAGAGAGACAGGCTCCAGGTCTAGAACATGGCTCAAGGAATAAAGGAAGGAAGACAGCCAGAAGCCAGAGTCTCATTGATTAATTCAAAACTTTTCTTGGAACCATTCCTGCACCCAAAAAATAGGCCCCTTAATCCCAGACTGTACTAACATTAAGACTCCATTTCAGCTACACTGTGGATAAAATATCGGCTATGTGTGGAACCTGACCAGTAATGACAGAACTGTTTCTGTATAAAAGGCTACAAAAAGTTTATTAATGAACTTGTGGAAGGTACTCATTCATAAACTGGGGTTCTGTCAATTGAATACACTCATTTATATACATGCACACACACATTGTATTGATTTTTCTCACTAGTTGGGGAAAGAAACTGTTTCTTATTTACTGGGATTGTTTGTTTTTTTCTTTATTGACAGTTCCCAATTATTTCTGGAGTGCAAACATCATAAGGATCTTTCAAAAATTATTTTTCTTTCTTCCATGTTATGTACTGTCTAATTACTACAATTTGGTAATAAAGAACTTTAAAACCATTGTATAAAAGCCAAAAGGAAGGGCAACTATTAGAAATGCAGTCAGAATATTAAAAGATTCAGTCAATTATTAGAAATGCAGTCAGATTATTAAAAGTCAAAATCAACCTTGGAGAAATAAAGGCTTTATTTTCATTTAAACTTTTTTGCTTACCCATATACCTAGGAAAATACCCTACTGGCTGTATTGCATACTTCAACACCTTTGTCTTTGTTAACAATATTTCTATTAAAATATAGTTGACATACCATACAACTCTCCCATTGAAGTGCACAATTTAATGGTTTTTAGTATATTTACAGAGTTGACAAAACCATCTGTACATAAATTTAGGACATCTTCATCATCCCTAAACAAACTCTACCCTTTAGCAGCCACTTCACCAGGCCCCACATCATCCCCAGTCGAAGGCAATCATCTGCTTTGTCTATACAGATTTGAGTATTCTGGACATTTCACATACACAGAATCATATAATATATGGCCACTTGTGAATAGCTTTGTTCACACTGCAGAGTGTTTGAGACTCATCCATGTTGCAACTTGGAACAATTCCTTTTCCTTCCTTCTTTTTTACTGCTCAATAATATTGCACTGTACAGTGAGTAAGAACGTTAAATTCCCCTCAGCTTGACCAACCTTAGACAGGTTTCTTCCTGACTCTAGGTCCCTAATATTTCTGTGCAGAGGTTTTTCCTTGGGAATGCTGTAAATGTGAATTCTTTCTCTGGTTTGTTGAGATGTAGATATTTTTAAGAGTCAATCATTTTTCAACCCTGATATTTACTTCTTAAGGACCCAGGCACCATGTTTCTGAAATGTAATCAAAAGGGAGAGCAACCTTTCTTCCTAGTTTCACTGGGAGGGGAGGAGCCTAATTTCAGTGAGGATCCTTGCTCCAAGTGGCAAAAACATGTTTATATTTCCTTTGAATAAAGTTAATTAGAAAACAAAGATGGCCTACGACTTCCCCCAAATGTCCTTTTCGACTAGCTCATCCAGTTCTTAAAAATTCTCAGCCCCTCTGTGTCACATGAGTTGAGTTCAGAATGGATTCTGGCTTCTTTCCACTACTGCAATAGCTTCGCATAAAGTCTTCCTTGCCTGCTTTCTTGGTACAACTTTTGTTTTGACTATGGATATACCATATTTTATTTAACCTTTCATCAATCAGTGATTGCCTGGGTTGTTTCTACTTTGGGCTATTCTGAATAATACTGGTATGAATAGTCATACATATATTTGGTTTTCTACTTAAAACATGAAATATTGGACTCATAATTTAATTTTCATATGTAGTTGTCTCTTAAAGTGTAGTTCTTTAAGACTAAATAACTTCTGGGAACAAGTATTTTTTTCATGATAAATGAATATATATGACTAAAAGTTAGAATGAGTCTTTAGGCTAATTAATTTGATTCAGACTGTTAACAGTTTAGAATAAAAATAATTCCTATTTAAGTGACAAGGTAATTGTACCACAGAAATGTAAGGTAGCAACTGACAAAAATGAAAACTACAATGCCTAGCTCTGGTCCCTTACTCCACTGGTCCCTCCCCCAAGTAGTGAGAATTCTAACACTGCTCAGCTATTATTAGTTACTCTCCTATCTTCTTTCCCTGAGCAAGAACCCCAATGGCATGTCAGCCTTTGAGAGAAACAAAATAAAGAAAAACAATACAAACCAGAGATTCACTAGGAGGAATTACCTAGACAGTAAATTACAGAGAACTAACTGCATACTTAATTGGACCTGGCAACCTACTGGAACTTCCCGCTGAAACTTTAAATTGACTACAGAGAAAATATTTGTTAACATTTTTTAAACATCTTAAATGTAAATATTTTAAAGATGTTAGACATTTTTATCATTTAAATGCATTTTAATGGCTTCAAAAGATCAGATACCACACAGAACTTACATTTAACAATTATTTGACTGAAATGAATGTAACAGTAAGCTCTTGCTTTAATGATTCATTCTGAAGAATGATAGCAAAATATCAGTCAGTTCCTAGCTTTCCTTGCAGGGCTTTATTGCTGCACAATGAGCATTTGTCCTTGGTTTCTAATTACTTACATTAGGAAAGCCTTTTCAATAGAAGATTCCCAGGTGTTGGTAGCTCTCTTCAGTTCCTTTATGCATTGTTCCGTTAATTGTTACTTCAAACAATCCGTTACACATTCATATGCTAATTACATGGTCCTTGGGCGTGAGAGAGTACCCCACTTTAAAAATTCTACTTAGAGGTCTGATAGATGAGATGTGATAGCTCCAATGAACAAGAAAAAAAGAAGCTACGTTCACTTTTTTTGTTGCATTATATACTTTGAAAACCAGTAAATCCTATGTAAAACAGAATCTATCCAAGTGCTTACACATTTTAAAATCCATGAAAATAAATAAAATAGATATAGAATGACGTTTTCCTGTTTCTGTAGATTTTAGTGTCTTTAGTTTTTACACTTTGTTTCTTTCCATTAAAAGTACTTGCCAGTTATATTTTAGTCTGTCTCATAGTGACAAAAGTAGGAAAGAAATTTCAGAATGGGATTGCACACATAGCACACAAGAAGAATGTATACGTTAATGAGTACTTTTAAAGCCTATTCTAA
The DNA here is from genome assembly GCF_902686455.1 of Sciurus vulgaris. Taxonomy (NCBI): domain Eukaryota; kingdom Metazoa; phylum Chordata; class Mammalia; order Rodentia; family Sciuridae; genus Sciurus; species Sciurus vulgaris. Next base: position 31,631,083 of record NC_136468.1, read on the forward strand.
AATTTGTCCTGAAAAAAATATTATTCATGAAGTGGATTTTGAACTTGCTAAAAAAATTGAGAGAACTTTGGTTATAGTAAGTTAGGTAGCCCTAAATGTTCCTGTTCCAAACCACTGCAACTTATATTTACCTTCAGCACCTATATAAAAGCAAATAGAAATATATTTACAAAGCACTAGCATATACAAATACATGTATATATTTATTTTTCTTTACACTCATGTAAAGGAAATAAAAGAGTTAATTGATAACAATTAGCATTTTCTCAAGTTTTAAAAATTCCCCCCTCCCCTAAACTGAGGGTGCTTATTTCCTACTAAAACTATCATTATAAATATTTGAACTATAAAATTATTTCTGATAGTGCCTTCACCCTAGAGAAAGTTTTTGCTTTGTGTTGATCATCGATTTATAATTTGCATCCTACTACAAATTCTAGCAGTAATGTTCTGACAAAGCAGCACACAGGCACACAGCCACATACACATTGTGATGCTATAAAAGTGCTTGAAATATGAAAGGGAGGAGGGATAGTGTGACCTTGAGAAAAAGACATTTCAGGGAGAATATTTAACTACAGGTTTACACCTGAAGTCTAGGATTAGGAATGTCTCAAAGTGGACTTACCCATAGTATATAATACTTCCTATGTTCTCTCAATTCTTTAGAGAAATACTAAGGATATTCAGAAGAGGGGAAAGGGAGGTCAGTTGGTGATAGGAATCTGGAAAAGTGTTGAAGAAGGGAAAAAGTTAGAGATGGACCTTTGAAGCCCTGAGTGAGACTGTCAAGGGGGAAGAAGCGGGGAGACTGAACACCCTCGAGAGAGCAGAGCTGAGCATCCAGAAAGGCACAGGGTGGAGCCCAAGGTCAGAGGCATCAGCTGACCCTCTTGTGTAGGGTCTGCATACTGTCACTAGAAACTTCATTTTGGTGACAGTTCACTGCGATAGAAGGTCATAGAATCTTCACAATTTTAATTTCCATCCTCTCTTTTTAAAAATGAGGAGGAAGTCTACTGAGTTGACTTAAAGGTACTGAATGCATTTTACATGTTGAGTACATTCTGAAGGAAAATATCAAAGAAGAAGAGGAATAATATGATAAATATTTTAGCTGAACTGAAAGGAGTTGGGTATGTGTTTGTAAAGAAAGGGGAATGACTTGAGAAAGATGGAGGGGGCTGGACACTTCTGGAGATAGTCCAGTGTCCTCAGAGTGATTATCATTTGACATCAGGCATGCGCAGGACTGACGTGGTAATAGTAAAATGAAAGGTGACAGTGACAGCATTCATAATTATCACTGGAAATAAGTACCCTCTCTGAGAAAAAAATGTAAAGTAAAATCAGAAACAGGAGTTCCTTCAAGAAGAGAATCAGCTTTGGATGAAAGTACACCCATGAACACGGCCTGGCTATTGGAGTCTTCTACGAGCTCAGAAGTCCTGTTGGAACTGTCTTTTTCCCTCTGATAAGAAACCTGAGTTTCTGATCCAAGTGATCTAGACCAAAACTATGATTAGCTAAAAAAGGCAAACTTTCCAATAAAATTAAATTCACCCATAAGTAGAGTTTGCAATATACATAGCAGATTTTCTCTGTGGGTTTTTTCATCATTCAATGTTAAGGTTGACTTTCAGTCACATTAAGTTATCACATAGCCTGTCCTTACCAATTTGGAATGTCAACTTTTATCCAGTATATATGCAAAGACATTGTGAAATATGATGCAGTTAATTATGGTAACTCAGACACTATGGCTTATTTAGGAAATAGTAATAGTTCAAAGATTATTCTCACTGTTAATCACTTCAGCTGTAATCCAAGTCCCTAAAAACATTCTGCTTTTCAAAATATACACATCATTTCCCCCTTAGGTCATCTGTTTTCCAATTTCAGCGGTTTTTCAACATTAGATAGGTTTCTCATCTCTGCAAAAGTTTAGACATAATGGTACTTCCAACAACTTAATGTCAAGTAGGGGACACATTATATCCATATTATTCTGAAAAAAACAAGTTTGAGTCCAGTTGACCTATAGAAGGATAAGATTAAAGAGATGAAAAAGTTAATGCTTGAGGCACGATATGAAAAAAAACCAAATGGTAAAATTATCAAAGGAGATTGAAAGATTGAACACAAAGGATAATGTAAAAAAACAAAGGGAGTCGTTTCTTCCATATGCTATTTCAGCAGTGAGAAATTCAATTAAATACCTACATCTCATAGGACTAAGGCAGAGTTCAGAGGTGAGCAATTAAATGTTGTTGTTCTTTAGACAATGACTATGAATGCTTTCCCAAAGAGTATCTGTATGTTGGCCATATGTTTACCAAATCTAAACATTTTAATGAAAGTTCAAAATATTCACAGGCTTGTCTTGGAAACTAGCAATGTATTTTTCTATATTAGGCAAGTGCTTTTAACATAATATAATTTATCTATATGTCTAAAGTAGACGGTTTTTTTAAAGATGTTAATTTTTATCTTTATTACATAATAACAATGCATGCCTGTTTAAGAGATCAAATTAAAATATGCAGAGAAGCAAAAATTATTTTAAAACTCATTTTATTTCCTATAGATAACTCTTATTTACAATTTTGTCTATGTTTTTATAAATTTTATGAGCATATGTAATAAATTTCTAATTAACTGAATAATCTATTCATTTGGTAATGTGCATTTTATACAAAATAATAGATCACTGATCTTTTGGAGTTAATGAATATGGTTTCACAGAATCATAAGCATTTACTTAAAGAATTCTCTACATTTTGACTATTGGGATTAAAAAGTTGATTTAATTTTGGAAAATGTATTTCTTGGAATTAAATAATATGAGTGATGACAATCTTCATTCAGCTAGCCTTCCTTGAACTTCATAAATAAAGTCTACAGGAATTTACCACTTTTTCCCAGGCAAACTTCTAGCACAAGACCAGAAAAGCACTTAGAGAGCAGAAACTCCTGTTCTCACACAGAACTATCATCATAGCCACCTAGCTTTACATCCGTAACAGTGAATCTGTGGCACCATCAGAGAAAAACCAAACTGCTGATGACATAGTGATAATGAAAACAGATATGGAAATAACATGTGTAAAAAAGAACAATTAAAAGAAGGTACTAAAAATGACATTACAAGTGGGGAGAGAAAGAAATCTGTATATGAAAAAGCATATGAAGGTGGGTAGAAAACATGGGACTTACCAAGTTACAAGAGCCATGTGTTATAATATTTGTTATATATTATTATATGCTATTGTCTGTATAACAATAATGTGTTATTATCTTGTAGTATAATTAAGATTGCTGCTGTGAAGTCTTATGCCCACGTGTTTGCACTGAAATCCAGGGTTCAGCAAGGACATCTGCTATGTCATTCTATGATTGGGACACTCAGGATGTTCTGGACAATTGGCACCCTGATGTAATCAATTAGAGGATACAATGGAATTCCACTCACATTTACCATGAATGGCATAAAACACAGAGAAAGTGAATAAGTAAAAGATAGACTTATTATAAATATAAAAGAAAATGTGCATAAATGAAGAGACTTACCACAATCTTCAAAAGGGACACTGAATTTGACACTGAATTTGGGGAAGCTATTAACTCTTTCAAGACTAATGAATAGATCAAATCTCACTGTGATGTTTTTATTTGAAAAAAATCATTCTAAAGTTTACATTCAAAGATAAATGTGAAGTAATAAAATTTAGAACAAGTGAAATAATATGTGTTTAGTGAGCCAATTTATCTTTAAAATGATTAAGTGACAACAGATCAAGAAAAAAGCACAAAGCATTAAAATTGAACTTAGTGTAGATGCAAGTTTAATCTATGATAGAGCAAGCATCACAAACATGTAAGGCAAGAATGAAAGTTCAACATACTAGGAACACTGGCTATTTGGAAAGAGAAGTTAAATCATACTTCATACATACATCAAAATAAACTACAAGTAGATTAAGAATATTTTAAAAAACAGTGATCAAAAACTATAAAATATGTTTTTATTTAATTTATCATAAGTTGGGGAATAACTTTCTTTCTTTAGTTTTAGGTGGGCAGCATACCTTTATTTTATTTGTTTTTTTTTTTTTTTTATGTGGTGCTAAGGCTGGAACCCAGTGCCTCACATGTGCTAGGCAAGTGCCCTGCCACAGGGCTAGGGTCCCAGGCTCTGGGGAATGATTTTCTATGCATGCAAAAGGACATGAAGAAATATTCAAAGTTTTGGTTACCTAACATTTAAAGCTTATATAGGAAAATGGTTAATAAATGCAAATTATACATGTTGCTATTGTTAACTAAAATACACTAAACAAATATAACAATATATTCTAAACATATAGTTTTAAAAATGCAAATACAATTAATAAATCTATAAAGAACTGTTAGACTTTGAGTAGCAGACAGAATGTAAAATAAAACTGAGATAGCATTTTGCTAGTTAATAGACTGTCAAAAGTTTATTATTATTTTAAACAGTATTCAATGATGCTCAAAAAATCTTGAGTTTTTTCTGACATACAGATGGGAAAAATAACTAGTAAAAGCTTTCTGGGAAGTCAGTTGGCAAGAGTTATCAATAGCCTTAAAATGTGTCATATTCTTTTGACACATCAGGAGTAGGTTTTAAAAAGTTAACACAGGCAAAGACAAGGGATTGCGTGTCAAGATGTTTACAGCACTGAAAACATGAGGAGAACAACTGGAAAATATGTTGATGTACAAAAACAGGAGACATTTAAATAATTAGGTCATGTTCATAATAAGAAATAAATGAGAAACCTCTACAATTATATTTTGGGGTACTGGAATGCAGCTTGGTGGTAGAACACTTGCCTAACTTTGATGAAGGCCTGGGTTTGATCTCCAGGACCACAATTAAAGCTTGTCCTTACAAGAATGTGCAGCACAGATGTAACATTAACAGCATTTTGATGTTAGGCTTAGGAAATCATAAGCACATGGTAGGCAGGTAAGCACTATGGCTACAGATAATTAAAAACAAGTGCAATAGCAACATAAGTGATGTTGCAAATTTGCAGGTCATCTTATGATGCTCAGATTAACTGGATTCTCTAGTTGTGGGTAAACCTTGAAACACCCTTATTTTCATTTGTGCCTTATTTCTCAATCAACATTCTTGCATAGATAAAATTAAACATAAGTGCCAATACTTTAAGAAGGAAAATCTGGCAGCTTTATGTATTAGAAACTTATTCTGAAATAGGTGTGGACCATATGTTAAAATTGTTGCCAGTATGTTGACTGATTGGTTATGTAGTTATGTCTGGGCAAGGCAGATTTTCTGGACTCTTTTCCAGGGTATTGACTGAGAATTCATTTTGTTATGATTTCCATTTAGATTATTTTTATTAGACTAGAAAAAAATCTCTATTCACAGGGAGAATTTTTTAATACTAAACATATTTTTTCCAACAGATTTTTAAGATTTTTTTGACTTGTCAATATCCTTTATAAACTGAAAATACCACACACTGTTTATTGCTCATTAAGCCCAATTAAGCAGGCCAATATTTCAAAAAAAGAAATCTGGGGGAGCCTGGTAAATCTGCCTAATTGTAATTATTAAATACATGTAAATATTTTGTGCCTCTTTTTACTTCATCCTAGGGTCAGAAGAATGACCTTTGAGTGTTGAACTTGAATAAGTCACATCTCTGTGCTTATGTTTCTACAAATGTGAAATAGGGGTATACAACTCCTGTTTACTTATCATGATACAGTAACAAGAGACAGAGCATTGTGCAACCATTTTAAGCTCTTTGTAAAAAATGTGCTTATATCAACACATATCATTTCCCAAATTTGACTTTTCAGGTATGCCTAGTTTTTAAAATTTCAATAAAGATACAAAATCAAAAAAATCAGCATATATACATTTGCATAGTATATGCTTGCTCACTCACAAAATTATTTGCTTGTTTACTGGTGCTATCTGGTTCTCAGACTGAAGTACTCTTTAGTCATTAAGATAAGAATGGACACTCAACACACACAGAAAATGTGAATCCTTAAAATTAAATGTTGAACTGTTTTTCCCTCAAGAATGACATGAACACTAAAAAACAAAATATTTAGTTTTAATTAAGCTGAGCAGAATTACCTTTATCCAACTACCTCACTGCATTTCAAAATGAACACATTTTTAAAAGAAAATTTCTAGAACATGGACACCTTCCTTGTTTTGGAAAAGCATGGAAGATTACTCTTAAAGTTTGTAGTGTTTACATTTTGAAGAACTTCTTCATTTTACAACGATTTTCTCCACTAGCAATTTTAGGAAATTTTAATGCTTTGAAGACATCATTCATTAGCTGACTTTCAATGGTTAGCAAGCTCCTCGCTATGTTATATAGTCACTGAATTTTTCATAACTGTACATTTAAAAAAGATTACAACACCCTACATGTTTCCTTGCCAACAGACAAGCAGGTGACAATTATTATTCGTCATCTCATTTTTATCCATTGTAAAGTTTATTTGAAGTGAGTAGAATCTGCTCAAATCCTATTGATATGTATGAGGCCTGCAGAATCATTTTATTTGCTTCACTTTCCTCTGCTTGATACTTACACTCTCCATCCCACACCTGGGATGGGATGCTCTGCCCAGCATCCCTCTTATACTCTTAATCTCTCATGTAGATAAGTACATTATGCTTGGAGTGTGGTGTCTCCAGGATCCTCATTCTGTGGACCACCAAAGTTGCCCTTAGGAAGAGATGATTGGATTCAACCACCAATCACAACACTCATCTTTAAGTCTTGTGATTGGTTACCTGTCCTGGCTGATGTCAGCATTTGGTTAATGGACCCTTGTTACCACAGATGTTCCCAAGTTTTGGCTGAAATGTGAATGCACTCTGCAGTGGCAGATGCTCAAAACTGTTCATTAGGTTGCCTAGATAGCAAAGGATTTTTGCATTTCGAGGATCAATATTTATAAAGCATTCTTGTTCAGCACATAATTAATAGCCTTGGAGAATACATCTCATTAGTTACATTTTACACACAATTGCAAATGGTTGGCCAGGGGTTGGATATTATTTATTTTGGAATAGTTAACTCGGTTAGAACAAATGTGTTTTCTCTCCAGGTTTACCGTTTCATTTGTGAGGATGTCAAGAGACCCAACAAGTTAATGCAGTGCTTTTAGCCTGGATTGCAACCAGGACTCTGCTGGCATTTTGCCCTGAAGTTACTGGGCCACTGGGACACCTCAAGATAATTAACATACTCCTGCAGTGTCTAATGTGATAATGGCGATGGTTAAAGAAGAAAGAATATCTTCCAGAAGACCACGGGGTAGCATTTTTGCACCTCAAGGGAGCTAGCTCTGTGGGCAAGTCAATGTTTCTATGTCTAAAACAGAAAGTGCTTTTAGCAAGGATTTAGGCCTTGGAATTTATGTATGATATACTATTAAGCCACAAGATATTAAAATAGAACTTACATTTCCTTCCATATATTTTTAAACATCTCAGTGACCATACATTTCTGAAGCTTATGCTTCTGACATTAATATCAGTAATGGCAAATAATTTTGATGCATAGTGTTTAATTGATAATCTACTATACATATAGCCAAAGATAAATTGATTTAACCTTCAAAATAAAATCTCAGTGATATGCATTTTGTGCTCAAGGAGGTCATGAACTAGCAGCACAGTGCCTGAAGTTCTTTAACATGTCATTCAAGTTCACTGACAAACTAAGAAAATGTTGACTACCAACATGCAAATCATTTCAAACTACCTTTTTTCAAACCTCAGAAACAGCTTACAGAAACCCTCAACCCCTTTCATTTTTAAATTGTATCTATGTACCTCCAACTAAAATGGCTTCCTTCCTATGATATAAGATGAAAGCAATATTTCTCATAAGGATTAAATTCTCAGAAGCTTCTCTAGTTGCAGACCAAGAAGCATTAGTAGTTTGGCATTTTCCGGGAAGACCCCCTGCCAGCCCATGTGCAGTCATTTCTCCCTGAACATTTCTAGGTGAGATAGATACCAGAGAATTCGCTGATCCTCCTGATCGGAGTGTCTAGTGGTTTGGGATGGTGGTCCACAGCAAGGGAACCAGTGATGTTGCCCTGACACAGCTTTCTCATCTCACACGGAGCTCCCAGTCACCTGAAGGAGCTTGTGCACAGTATATTGTCATGTTCTGGTGGGCCATGCTTACCAGGGAGAAAGATCACTGCCATCTCCTCAGCACATCCAACAAGAACTAATGTAATTTTATCAGCCTTTCATGTGACGAGGTCCATAATTCCCAGTCCACTAAATTATTTAGGGGGAACTGAACAGTGGTTCAGGTTACAATAACAAAACCCTAGAAAGCTTTTTAGATGTAAAACCAGTATGGTGCCTAGCACATGAGTGAGTAAATTAATGAACGTCACCAGTCTCACATCATGTTCAATTCTAGGTAAGAGAGGTAGAGCAAGCATGCAGGAAAAAGTCTTCAGGAAGGAAACAGCATTGAGGAGCTTATTTTATGGTCTTTGACAATCCCATTATGTTCTTATTTTAATCAAAAATCTTAAAATTTGTTCTTTAAAATACCACTGACCACCAAAGACATTTCTACAAAATAAATAAATAAGAAGGAAAAGAGAGAGATTAATAGATGGTTTATGATTTTAATGAACTTGAGTCTCTGAATTCAAGGCATGTCTTGGGGATTTTTCACAAAAACAATTGATCTTTTTCATGGCTTAATGCTGCTGCAACTTCTTGCACACAGCCAGCAGATTGCCATGGACACATACTTGGATGCCTTTCACTCTCTCCACATCTCCAGAGGTTCATATTTGGGGACAAAAAGAAAGAGCATTGGTATCCTTTCTGCACAGCATGCTTACTTGGGACATTAGACAGCATACTTTTTTAATACAGATTACTATCAGAAGTTAATGGCATGCTTAAAAACTATCTCCACTTGAACGAAAAAGTAATGCTTAAAAAATCCTGAAAATACCAAGTATCCATTAATCAGTCATTTAAGGCAGTGGTAAGCACACATGATGTCAGAGGTGAGAGAGGCAATGCCAGGTTTTTGCTTCTGTTGTGTCGGCACTGTATAAAGAGGTAAAAAGGAAAAGTATCTGATTAGAAACTGAATATAGACTGCTGGAAATTCCAGGCAAGGTTCCTGTTTTTCCCAGAAACTAGATTATTTTTGCTAGAATTTTATGAATGACTTCCTGAATTATTTACTTAATCAGTCCGTGTAAATAAGTTGAGAGTAATTTTGGTCAAATATTCAACAATCTGAAATTTCATTCAATCTTATTCCACTGCACTAAAAACACACTCATGAAAAAGAAATGATAGAAAATTCTTCCCATACCCTACTGTGTAAGGTAAGGGAATTCTCCAAATCTCTTGATAAGCAATCCCAAGATAAGCTTTCATGTCACAAGCATATGAGTGATAACTTGTAATGTTTCTTTAACTAGCATAGGATAAATGTAGCATCATTTTTAAAAATACATATTTGCTAAATAAACCAATCAATTCAATGGACAGGACATAGGAGAGGTGCAAAGTCAATCAAACATCCAGATGTCTCATCTGTTCCATACACCTTGCTGGTGTTAATGAGGAAAACTTTCTTGGATCAGTTCCCTAATGCAGGGCTTCTCAAATTAGTCCATACCATGGTCCAGTAAGAAACAGATCATTTTTGCAGTGCCCTTGAGTGGCACACAAGAGCTGGACAGATGGATTTTAGGCATAAACAACCAGGGACACCAGGGTCTTGCCACCCTCCAGCTCCTTCCTGTCTTAGGGCCCTTGCTCAGCTGTTTATTTACCTGATGTCTCTACTTTCTCCTTTCTCTGCCTCCTCACCCCTGTAATCCCTCTCCTTCATGTGATACCCTAATAGCACTCCTTTGATGCACAGTCTTTCTCACAGTTATAACTGAGTCATATTTGTTTAATATGACTTGTTGTAGTTATTCGCTTAGTATGCTAGCCTATGAATTCCTTGAGAATTCAACATTCTATCTTGTTTCCTGCTATATACTGGACACCTAACCAGCCACATGTTTTGGTGCTCAGTAAATATCACTGAATGAACTAACTGTAGGATTTGCATTCTCAGGGGCATATATCCTGCCAATTGTAATTCATTTAACCCTCTCTGTTCCTCTACAGAGCAGTGACTATGCTTAATCTCTCCCTTTAGGGTTAAGAGCTGACTCAATATTTTGTTATCACCATGAAAATGGAAGCTATCACATAGTATATTTTTCAGGTTCCCACCTCTCAACATTTAACTAACTTCTACATTCACTGACAGACCTTTTTCCTCGAGTCTTGTAGAGAAAAGTGTCCCCACTCTTTCCTATCCTCGTCTCTACTCTAGGATCTCTTGAGCTACAACTTCTCTCTCTTTACTGATTTTTCTCTTTGGCCCTTATAACACGCTCAAGTCCTGCTACCCTACAACCACCCTTCCTCTCCCACTTCTACGGAGCGAGCACTCGGTACAGGCACTTCCATACACTCCTCCAATGGCAACTGCCATCCTCCTTCTGTGAATGTATCCCCTTGTATCTCCCTTCTGTCTGGGGATCACTTTAAGAGCTTAGAAGCCAGTGAGCTACTTGTTATGTTTTGGATTTGAGATATCTGCCAAAAGCTCCTGCTAATGCAGGAATATTCAGAGGTAAAAATGATTGGACTGTAAGAGTTGTAACCCAATCTAGTTTGAATGTACTGACTGAGGATGACTCTAGGAAGGTGGATGTGGCTGGAGGAGCGGGGTCATTGGGTTCATTCCTTGGAAGGGTTGTTCTTCCCATGGCCCCTTCCCCAGCCCTCTCTCCACCCACCCTCCCTCCCTCTGCTTGTCTGCTGCCATGATGGGAGCAGATTTCCTCCACTGGACCCTTACTCCAGGATGTGTTGCCTCACCTGTTCCAGAGCGCTGGAGTCAACCATCTATGGACTGAAACCTCTGAAAATGTGAGCCCCAAATAACCTTTTTCTCCTTAAGTTGATCTTGTTGGTGTTTTGGTTACAGCAACAAAAAAGCTCACTAAAACACCCTTCAATCTCAATAGGCACAGAACAAGTATTCAATAAATGTTTAACACAAAAGTGACTAAAAATGATGACTGAATACGGAATGAGGGTAAAGCCCTGCTAAACACATTATCAACTTAATAAACATCACTTAGTGTCTCCCATGCTTGGCTGCTATCAAGCAGCAGTGGATGGGGACAGAGTATTCATAATGAAGTGCACATTTTTCATTTTTTCATATAAATTAGTTGTAGTTAACAATATATGAAATTAACTTCAAACTGCCTCCAGGATTTGCTAGGCTTTTTTGACTTTATCTAACACTTCCTTCCGTTCAATTATTGAAATCTTCAATTATACATTAGCCCTGTCAGATAAAAAGGAATCTGTTTTCATATGATTGGAAAATACTTCATCGTGATTTTCTCTTTCAAATGTAATTTCTGCTTCCCTTTTCAGAATAGCTTTACTTCTTGATTAGTAGCTTATGAACAGAACTTTAATTAATTCTTCCCCTTTAAGTTCTTCCTGGGCAGATTTGCCATTGAAATAAGTGTTGGAAGGGACCTTACAGTGGTCTAGGTGCCTACAATATCAGATAGTTTGTTGAAATACTAAATTGCTCATCAAATGAAAAGTATTTCATAGGTATTCATAAAAATGAAGCAGCTTCTAATATATAATTCTTCGTCTTATATGATGTACATGATAGATCTTGAAATGTTCAATCATGAATGAGAGCCACAATCAATCCCTTGAGCAGATTTGGGTTTACACTGCAGACTAGTTGAGGAAAGGAGAGTTTCCTCTGAGCTTTTCTTCTTCCTTTTCAAACTTTCCCTCAGCAGTCCTCAGCAGGGGGAAAGGTCTTGGAAAGTTTGGTCTTTCACAACCATACCTTTGTACCAACCCCTGCCACACATTTAGGATTCAGAAGAGGGAAGGAAAATGAAAGGGCAAGGAAAAGAAATTAACAGTCAGAGACAGCAAGAGGGCCACTGTGCATATCTGCTAAAGATGGGCATCAGAATTTAGGCATGCAGAGCTGTTAGATATATTTAGCATAGAAATACATGTGTTAATATGGAAGAAAGGCAAAGTGTCTACATTTAGTTATTACTACTCCTGGGACAAGAAAAAAAATATTTTATTGAACTGGCTGATTAAAATACAATGAGATTAATCATTCATCAATATTTTCAAATATAGTCAGAGTGAAAATATAGAATTTCTAATTACCTGAAAGCTTAAACCCATGAAGGTCATAACTATATAATATAAAATGATAAATACATGAGGAAACGCTTCAGAACATGCTATTCATAATAAACACAAACATATCTTCTGTTAATTAAAAAGTAATTAATTAAAACAAATGTAATGCTTTTTAAAAATTTGTTCTAATTAGTTATACATGATAGCAGACTGCATTTTAATTCATTGTACATGAATGGAGCACAACTTTTCATCTCTCTGGTTATACATGATGTAGCATCATACCATTTGTGCAATCATCCAAGTACCTAGGGTAACGATGTCCATCTCTTTCCACCACCTTTCCCATTCCTTGCCCCTTTCCCTCCCCTCACTCCCCTCTGCCCAATCCAAAGTTCCTGCATTCTCCACCTCCTCCCCTCCCCCAAAATGGATCAGTATCCACACATCAGAGAAAACATTTGGCCTTTCCATTTGAGGGACTGGCTTATTTCATTTAGAATGATATTCTCCAACTCCATCCATTTACCTACAAATAACGTAATTTTATTCCCCTTTAAGGTTGAGTAATATTCCATTGTGTATATATACCACAGTTTCTTGATCCATTCATCTACTGAAGGGCATCTAGATTGGTTCCACAGCTTAGCTATTGTGAATTTGAGCTGCTATAAACATTGATGTGGCTGAATCACTGTAGTATGCTGATTTTAAGTCTTTTGGGTATAGACCAAGGAGTGGAATAGCTGGGTCAGAGAGTGGTTCCATTCCAAGTTTTCTAAGGAATCTCCATGTTTTCCAGAATGGTTGAACTAATTTGCAGCCCCACCAGCAATGCATGAGTATACCCTTTCCCCCACATCCTCGCCAACACTTACTGTTGCTTATAATCTTTGTTATTGCCATTCTGATTGGAGTGAGATGATATCTTAGAGTAGCTTTGATTTGCATTTCTATAATTACTAGAGATGTTGAACATTTTTTCATATATTTGTTTACCAAATGTATATCTTCCTTTGTGAAGTGTCTGCTCAGTTAATTAGCCCACTTATTGATTGGATTATTTGTTTTTCTGGTGTTAAGTTTTTTGAGTTCTTTATATATCCTCAAGATTAGTGCTCTATCTGATGTGCATGAAACTTTATTCATGTTAGTGAAATGTACTTCCATAAAATTGTTATCAACGAGAATGTAATGAAATGTTTTTTTAATTGAAAAAAAACACTAATGCATGACTACAACAGCAAACCCTTCATTAATGTTAGATATGAGCTTTTACATTCCAAAACACAAAAGAATCCTCATTTTGCAACTTAAAGTCAAGCTAAATGATAAAACTTGTTTGAAAACATTTTTTTTATTGTGGATGTTAGCTGAGTCATATTATTCTTCTTTCCCTTACAAATCCAGAATTTCTATGAGTTGAACTGGAACTTAAATATTCTTAATTCCTTTTCTGCCTGACTATGAGTGCTGTTCACTTCTAATATATATTAGAGTCTTATTTTTAGCTCACAAAATTAATGAAAAGTTGGTTTTAGAAATAATCATTTTCTCAACTTTATGTCAATCCTATGCTCAAAACCTATTTCAAACCCATTCACTTCTTTCCATTTATCTTGCTTATACCCAGATTGAAACCACCAGCTAGTTTTTCAGACAAAGCAATTACCCCCAATGGTATCCCCTTGTTTTACCCATGCCTCCCTTTTTTATTCTCTTCTTTCCTTTACTCCTTCCTTCATTTAATTGATTCATTCAACCAGGATATACTGACTGCTTACTATTGAACAGCTTACTGAACCACTGAGTCATTCATTAAATTGACAAGTTTTCCATTTACGCATTTAACATATGTAGAAACTGAGGACACACTGCTGAAAACCCAACCAGCAAACGACATCCTGTCCCTGCATAGCTCATATTGTGGCAAAGGGAAAAAGAGGGTCAGCAAGAAAGATATGATCACACACCATGTAAGAGGGTGAGAAGCGCTGATGGAGAAACGTTTTCCAGCAGATGAACAAGCAAGCACAACTTCAGACCGGGGAGTCGCAGGAGGCCTTTCTGAATAAATGGCATTCCAAGACTCAAAGGGACCAGTGGATAACTGGAGGACACCTGAGTGAAGAGCCATCCTGGCACTGGTGCACAATCCCCAAAGTCAGGCCTGGTGTGTGAAGAACAGCAATGAAGCCAGAATGGCAGAAGTAGAGAGAGGGCAGCGATATTAATAAGACAAGAGGTTGGAAAAGTGAAGACTGCATTCACATTTCTGTGCAAACTTCCAACAGTACTTCTGTCCCTTTTAAAAAGCATTCAGTCTTATCAAATAATGCATGCATCTAACTTAAAACTTCAAGTACTTTTATAAAACAAATGTGGAAAATGCTATCCCGTCTCATCTCATCCCTCCTCTTTAGTAGTTTCCCAGAGGCCATGAGTCTCAAATCTTTTAGCTCTTTTCTGTAATTTAACTCCATAATTTTAGATAAAACAATTTTATTTTGATTCCTTGACTTATGAATCTTAGATATTACGTATTACCTTTTTAATATGCATTTGCCTTCTAGCTTAAATAAATTCCTTCTCTCCTCTCCAAATTTCTAGTATAGATATCATGTTTAGAAACATTCAACTGTATCATTATTACTCATGACTACTGAGAAAAGTAGTGTTCTCTTCTCTAATCAACTTTTTCTTTTCCTTGCAATTAATGCATTTTTCTATTTGATTCACTTTCTCATTACCAATTGCTAATTATCCTCAAATCTGTAAAGCATCTCTAAATTCTGAAATGCATCCAGCTCTCAGTATTGTCTGATGCAGTCAATCAATTAGGAATACATCATTCACAATCCCCACCCTCCAACCTTCCTATTCCTGTCTGGGCTGATGGCAGTGCAACCTGCTGCCTCCCTTGAATACGCAGTTTTCCTTCATTCTGACCGTTGTTTCACTGGTTGCAACTCTGGCTTCCTGAGTCCCATGAATCCTCTTTATTGGTTTATTCCCTTATTTTAGTTGGACACTAGAGCACATCCTCCAGCAGCTTCTAAGAAAAAAAATGTGCCTAAGACGAATGTTTTGAATTCTCTTGTTCTATCTTCACAATTCTAGATTGAAAATAATTTTTGCCTCAAATTT
The DNA here is from genome assembly GCF_902686455.1 of Sciurus vulgaris. Classification (NCBI taxonomy): domain Eukaryota; kingdom Metazoa; phylum Chordata; class Mammalia; order Rodentia; family Sciuridae; genus Sciurus; species Sciurus vulgaris. The sequence goes on from NC_136468.1 coordinate 31,646,531, forward strand.
TTCAAGATATGCATTGCTCCATTATCCCTTAAATTTTTAGTACTGATGTCAAGGAATTGAATGCTTTCCTTATTTTCAGTCCTTTCCACACTGAGCCTTTTTTCTTTTTCTCTTTAAATGTTCAGAATCATCTCTCTGATGCTAGTATGTGGAATTTTCTTAATGATATGCTTTTGGAATCGTTTATCACTGACTGTGTTGCATCTGTTCGTGCTTTCCAGTAGAAGTTCGTGTGCTCCAGTAATAGAATATTTTCTTTTTAAGAACTATTTGTTTTATTTTAGTTTAACATATATTTTTTAGTTACAGATAGACATGATACCTTTATTTTATCTGTTTTTATGTGATGCTGAGGATGGAACCCAGTGCCTCACACATGCCAGGCAATTGCTCTGTCATTAAGCCATAACTCCAGCTCCTTATTTCATTTTATTTATTTATTTATTTTTGGTACTAGGAATAGAACTCAGGGGCACTTACCCACTAAGCCACATCCCCAACCCATTTCTGTATTTTATTTAGAGACAGAGTCTCTCTGAGTTGCTCAGGGCCTTGCTTAGTTAGTGAGGCTGGCTTTGAACTCATGGTCCTCCTGCCTCAGCCTCCTGAGGTGCTGGTTTACAGGCATGCCCCACTGCACCCAGTTCTTTTTTTATTTTTAATTGACACATAATTAAGTATATTTATAAGGTATACTATGATGTTTCAATACCTGTGTACATTGTGTAATGACCAAATCGGGGTAATTAGCATATCTGTCACTTCATACGTCCATCATTTCTTCCTTTAAGAACATTCAAACCCTCTCTCTGGCTACTTTAGAATATCAAATACATTATTACTGATTGTAGTCACCCTGCTGTGCAAAGAACCTATCCCACCTAAGGTAGTATGCACAGGTTACCAACCTCTCCCTGTCTCCCCTCCCCCAACTCTATCTGATATTTCTTCTATAATTTTCTTATTTTTATTTTTTCCTTTTTCTGTAACTATATTAGTTGAATATTAAAGTTTCACAATTGATCATCGACTTTTAGTCATCTTCTCACTCTTATTGTCTACATTTTGGATTTCTTTTCTATTTTGAGGAATAATTTCTACTTAATAGCTTTCACTTCATCATTTCTTCATTATTTAAAAAAACTAAGGACTCTTGTGATTTTATGACATTTTAAAAGTGTCTTGTGCTTATGATGGCAGTCTTGATTTTTCTCCCTAAATATACTAATTATAGCTTTTATGAAATTTCAATTCACTTCCTGCTTTCTTTCAGTTTTTTTCTGAGGTCCTTTTTTTATTGGTATTTATTTGTTTTTTTTTTTTTTTTGATGACTTGAACCCTGGAAACTTGGGTGAAATATCTGGTCATTCTTGACTGATTCTTATTATCTAATAGTAACACAGAAAAATATAGAATGAAGTATTTGGTTTGGGTGAAACTGAATGGGATTTGTCAAATTATGGGCTTCATTACAGGATGATTGCAACATAAGGTGAATTTCTCAGGGTGAAGTTCCAAATATTCACATCTCTTGTGCATATGCTTTTGGCATTCTGGGACCAGGATGCAGGAACACAACTGAAATCCTCGCATCTGACACTTGACTTTCAGTTAATTCCCCTACTGCAGCCCCTACCCTATGCTACACATCAATCTCCAAGACCAGACATAAAGGGAAAGATGAAAGTTTAATTTGAAGACAGAATAAGAACAAACAAATCAATTCAAAAATAACATTAGCACACACACTGAATACACAGAACAATCTGAAATGTCACAATAATAGAGACTAAACATGTCTGCTGAATATCCTGCCAATCCTAAGTGAGTTTCCATAAAATAAATCTTCAAGCACCAATGATTATTCCATGAGAAATCCACAGTATGAATTTTTTCCATGCTGCAAACTAATTTATTTTATATGTGCACTTTCTCAATCCTCATCCAAGAGTATCTCACATTTGTTTGAAAAACATGAGTAGCACTATGACTAGTGCCATACATGATGCTATTCCAGCCTGAATTGTGCTTACCAGGAACATTTTTAGGTTCTAAATGGTTATTCAATGACCTACTTTAAAATCTCAATTTATTCAAGTTTCTCGTTTTTAGCAGGTGCTAACCTAAAGTGCTGGCTTGTAACTAAAGGGTAATGGAAAGAGAGCATCATTATAGAAGTAAAAGACAACACCTCAGAAGACAGGAGCTGCAAGACTGGGAGTACTAACATCTGAAGCCAAGCCAGGAAAGCTGAGCAAAAAGGGAACCTGAGACAGAAACTAAAGCCAGAAGGGAACCCAACACTGGATACATCAGTATTCTGAAAAAGGAAGAGGAAAAAAAAAAAATTAACAAGTACAGATGATGGATGTGTGCTTTATATTGTTGTCCAGTGAGATTGAGCCCACATTTGATAAGATCTGCTATTTACAAGGCACACATTCAGCTACCGCAGGGGTGGTGGAATTAGGCAGGAATGCAGCTGGCAACAGGTGGCTAAACAAGGTTGTGTCTATGTGGTCAAATCGTCAGATTATAACTACCTAACCATCACAACTTCACCCCCCAAAAGCTTGAAGAGAAGGCACTGGCAATTATCCTATAGGCAAACAAGGGATCATTTCTAACATAAAACATGAAGTTACTTGGGAACAGTTGTCACACTTGACATGTTAAAGATTAAAAGCTTTGGTTCTCTCTTTTTGTTTATTTGTTTTCTTTTCTGTTTTATTTAGATACCAGGAATTAAAGCAGGGGGTGCTTAGCCACTGAGCCACATCCTCAGTCCCTTTAATTTTTTAATTTTGAGACAGGTTCTCAACTAAATTGCTTTAGGATCTCACTAAATTGCTGAAGTGGGGTTGAACTTGGGAGCCTCCTGCCTCAGCCCCCTGTCACTGAGATTACAGGTATGCGCTACTGCGTCTGACTTTGGTTCACTTTTCTCACAAACTCTTTAACTTCTTGTTTTGAACACAAAGACTGATTACCTAAACTGGATTACAATTGTGCAATGGGACAAATATATTTTGAAATAAGTCAGTTTAAACCAAGAGCATGAAGTCATTAAATGGTAAGTTAGTTTTATTTTCATTTGAAAACTAGTACCTTACAAAAATTATATGAAGAATTGAGAATCTCGTTAAATTGTACATTTGAAAACGAGTACCTTATAAAAATTACTTGAAGAATTGAGAATCTCATTAAATTGTACATTTGAAAAGAAAATTGTATATTTGTGCATTGATTTTTTAATTAGTGTTTTATTTTAATCAATATTTTAAATTAGGGTTCATTAATTCTATTCATGAAATTTAACCATTTTATGTGTGAAATTTAAAATATAATGCAATATATGTGAGATAAGTGAGATTGCTGAAATATGGTAATATATATAGTTTTGAAAGAGTTTGAACTGGGGTTTTTTCCTCAGATTTTATCAAATAAACTACAGATTTTATTACATAAACTACAAAGAAACCATGGTTATTTTCTAATCATTTGAAATATTCTTCTAATCCTATAATTAAATTACACCATATGAAAATTTGGAAAGATGCTGAGATAACTCTTAATGCATAGTCCTGGGCCATCATGGAATAATACATTTTAACAAGTATTCAGTATATAGGTATGTATTAATGAAGAGTGTAAAGCATGTGATTTTCATATATAAAATAAATGCTAAATATATGCTCAATGTTCATTCAGATATAAGGTAAAATTGATGACAGCATTATTCTTCACAATTAAATTCATTTTGAGCATAGTCAAGTTGTTTGTTGTGGTGTACAGATCTTCATTAATGCTAACAGGATTTAAAAACATGCCAATTAATTTTAAATCACTTTTTAGAATTGTCATTACACATTTAATAATGGTAACATAATTTAACCATAGCTTTTTTACTTGCATGATATTTGTAAGTAAAAATCATTTATCTTACTATGTAACTTCTTTCTTTTCCATCGTATTATTAATCATCAAGGAAACAATCCTGTGAATAGTGTTTATTGGAATAGTAAGATATTTAGATGTGTGGACAAAACACACAAAAAGAGACTTAAGTTTTCCATTCCATTACTGCACTGAAGAATTAAAACTGGGAAATATTTTTTTTGGGGGGGTAAGTCTCTCTATAAAGGTAGCATAGAATTTTTCTTCTATGATAAATTGTCATCTTAAGAATGTAATAACATCGTTTCATATAAGTACTGAATACAATGCAAGTTTATCTTCCAAAAGTATGGATTATATGTTTCATTTTTTAAAAAATAGGATGAGTAAAACTTGAGAATTCACTCTTTTCACTGATATCAGGAAAAAAAATTCAAGCAAATCACTGTCCAAATGGCATGGAGCCAGTGGATGTCTTTAACATGCTCTGACATGCACTGTCAGAGCCTCCGGCTCTTCCTCTTCCCCATCCAAGCCCTCTCCCCGAAACTGAGGGACACCATCACCTGAAACACGTTCAAACAAACCCTATTTTTAAAAGCCTCAATGCTGAATCAGGCACCTAACAAACAATGACAATCCTTAAGTTATTCTTTACAAACCTTGGAGCTTAATTTGAACCACAAAAGCCTACTTTAAGACATTGGATCTGAAATACCGATCTATATCTGCTACAGTTGCAACAACAAAATAATATTTCATAAATTTCCTCTCATTAAGCCTCCAGTTCATAAGAAGACAATTCATATAATTTTATTTAAAACCTGCTATTAATGAAATAGCCAGGTTGGATGTCAGAAAGCAGTTAATACTCACCTACATGCTTCTGTAAATCTGATATTTATATTTTGAATCCAAAGGTTTACAAGGCAGGAAACATTCCCAGCATATTTTTGTATCCCTAATATAGTCAACCACAGATCTTGTTATTTTGGAATAATTGTTTTTTTTTTAAATGGAGGCAGAATCCTTTTTAAACTGTTATCTCCAGGCTAAGTTCTAAGATCAGAAATTCATGAATAGAATTAAGTTCTCCTGTTTCTTAGAAAAAAGTACCAATGAAACATTACAGGGAGGATTAAAGTATTACCATATGTGCAGGCAGCCACACTTCTGAGAAGCAAAGTCTTATGTAGTCAAGGTCCTTTGAAAGCCTTTTGTATAGTGGAGGCAATTGAAATGGAAAGAAGCCTCCTCAAACTGGCTATAATCAGCATCTTTTGTAAATTATGCCAGAAATCTAGGAAAGGGGCAAAACAAGGTGACAGAGCAACAGTGAAAGAGAGAGGTAGTGGGTAACATGATTAGGTGTTCTATAGCAGAAATGCTTCCAGGTTTATGTGTTGCACAACCATATAGATGAGGCAGTGTATTCTCAGAACAGGTTTAAATATGAATTCATTTCACAGAGTCTTCTATTACCTTTTTTTTTTTTTTTTTTGTACTGGAGTATGGGGGATTAAATCCAGGATGTTTACCACTAGTCACACCCCTAACCCGTTATTTATTTATTTTTATTTTGAAACAGGGTCTTGTTAAATTGCTAAGGATCTTTCTAAGTTGCTGAAGCTGGCCTTGAACTTGCCATCCTCCTGCCAGGCTCCTTTTCACTTTTTAAGTCCAGATGGTCACCATTTTGTAAGTACGCACGTGTAAAGATGAGAAACAGGAGTCACTGCATGCATTGACTGCAGATTAACTTTAAGGAACATCTCCTATTTAAGTCACATTTCAGACTTCAATTTCTACTTTTTACAGAAAGTTCAGATCTTTTTGAACAATTCTTATGCCCCAACCCCACTTCTGCATGAATTTGTTGTAGACTGAGATCAGAAGTGGGGAGAAGCACCCTTCCCCATTAGCATCATAATTGGCAGTGGTCCCTGGTGTGTCTTCTCATAAAGCCTTGGTAGTGCAGAGAGGGATGCAGCAGTAAGAACTGGCTATTGCAGGATGTGGTCTCTTGGGAAGTCCTGGGGAAAATACTGCTTCTAAGTAATATCATCATTATTGGTTGTTTTCTATGGAATACGGACCTCTTAGGCACTCTGTTACACCCAAGAACCATTATCAGTGGTTCAAAGACAAGAGAAAAAGGTCTTCTTCAATATCTAGTTACACAATTAAATTATCCATCGTTATTTGATTAAATCAATATGAAAAGCACATCCTAAGGCTCAAATCAGTGAAAGCTTGAAGTATTTTAAATATTGTTGATTCCTTAATGTCATTATTTTTCTAGGTAATGGGCAAAACAATGCTGGAGTTTGTTAAAACAATATTGTGACAAGGTTTTTTATTGTTTTTTTTTTTTTCTATCCAGCATAAACTTCTCATTATTTTTAGAAACCAAATACAAATTCTAGAAATTAGAGAACTTATTAAAATTCCAGACATTCTAGAAAGCTATCCTTTCAAATTCTACTGGACAAAAACAACTGTGTATCTTCTGACTATAAGGCCCATTAAAATTTTATTATTGAGGAATCGAATTACATTTCCTGATTCAGGAGAATGATGCCAAAATGCCGAGTTTACTTATTGTGTTAAAATAAAAAATAAAAATTTAAAACTCAAAATTTTATTACATTAACTACAATCACCTATGATCCTGAAATAAGCTCATGACCTACAAACCTGAAATAAGCTCATGAAGAAAGATGACACATAGCTGATATTGCCTAAATACCAGTAGAAAGAATGAAGGAACAAGTGAAAGAAGCAGAAGAAATTAAATTCAAAGGATTTGCTGAAAATTATGACACGATATACCTGATCGTATTACAGTCTTTAAATCACATAAAATGTGGTGTCTAAGACTTTAAGAAGAAATCTTGAAGAAAAAAGAAAAGGATCGCAAATTACAGAGTAAGACCTTTGATTATAAATTACTTTCCCTGTATTATTCTGTTAAATGAGTCTGTCTTGAAACCTTCCCTTATACTTCTCCAAATAATCTCCTGTTACGGTTCTTCATGTGCTTATTAGCAAGAGGGCACGCGATCTCCGATTCCTCCAGAAGGGAAAGAGAGACAGGGAGACACAAGGGTGGTGTGTTACTTTCTGGGTGTCCTACTTGAGAGGTAGGCTGGCAGCTGAGAGCAATCCCGCAAGAAGAGAGTGTGCCAGGCACTGCTAGCGATGAGGATGGAGGAGGATGGATCACAGTTGGGGCTCCCTCAGGGATCTAAAAGGAGCACATCCCCAAGAGATTCTGCTTTTGGACCCCACCTACAGGGGCCAATATCCCCAAAATGGGCAAAAATCAACAAGGGGGAAGAGGGTGACCTGGCCAAGATGAAGTTCCTCTCTACACCTCCAATTCCTCAGGTTGGAGTTTGGATGGGCAAAAGACAGTATGAATTTAGTTTAATTTTCTAAACAGAACTGGACTTTTAAAAACCGAAATTGGCCAGAAAATTATGGAACCTGCCCAGGATGCCACTGCAAGATGGGAAAGTGGAATTCAGTCTATCCTGGTTGGACATGATTGTGTAAAAATAAAAATGCTTCATAATCACATACCATTGAGTAGATGCCCCTTAATAGTTACAATTTTGCTCAGATATAACAGAACACTCAGTTTTTCTTTACTTTATTTGAAAAAACCTGTAGTCTTAAATAATTCAGAACAGAAAAGCGTTTTAACCAATGATAGAAATCTGTGAACTTTACCTCTACCATTTTTAAAACTAAATAAATTTAACAAATTCATAAAAAAAATAGATTGTAATAATGAGATGCCAGGTAATATTTTGGTACAAGTATACACTGCATAATGTTTTAATCACCTTAAACATATTTTCTTCTCAATAATTTATCGATTTTTGAAAACATTCAAAATTCTTTCTTCTAGCTTTTAGATATATACAGCACATTGTTGTTATTTACAGTCATCCTACAACACAAGAGCACTCAGAACTTCTTACCGCTATTTAGCTGTAACTTAGTTTCTACTAATCAACTTTTTCCTCTCCCTTTCTTCCTCCAAAACGTGCCAGTCTCTGGTAAATACCACTCTACTCTCAACTTCCATAAGATTAGTATTTTTCAAGATTCCGCATATGGGTAAGGTCATACAATGCTTATCTTTCTGTGCCTGACTTATTTCACCTAACATAATGATCTCCGATTCCATCCATGTTGCTGTAAATGATGGGATTTTATTTCTATGCTGAATGGTACTCCACTGTGCATGTGTGCCACATTTCTTTATCCATTCATCAGTTGATGGACACGTAGGTTGTTTATATTTCCTGGTTACTGTGAACAGTGTTACAATAAACCTGGGAATACAGATGTCTCTTTGACATGCTGATTTCATTTCCTTTGGATAAATGCTCAGTAATGGGATTGTTGTATCTTATGGTAGTTCTATTTTCCATTTTTGAGGAACCTCCATATTGTTTTCCATAATGACTGTACTACTACATTTTTTCCATTGTTCAAATAATGAACTTTATATGTAAATAAATGATATTGCAGTTGATCAATGCTAACTAGAGAATTCTTAGCAAATGTGCACCTACCAGGAAAAAAGAATATGCATTTTTATTTAATTGGATAAATTCATTTTAAAAATCACCATACAATATGATATATGATACCTGACTACAAAGAAACAGCTGCTCAATCTTAAGTGATGCTATTATAACTGGCACTGCACTCCTACCAAGTATGACACCAGTATTCCATGAGGGCAAGGGACTGGAAGGTCTTGTTTGTCCCTGTATTCCCAACAGTCAGCCCAGTGTGACACATAATTACTCTATAAGGAACACATGCACAGAGCTTTCAAAAAGGAACTTGTGTTAGGTAGCAGTCGCCTCTGACCTTTCTGCCATGTTACAAAAGTAAATCTGCTAATTTATCAACATAAAACTGCATGGCTATGAATTCCTGAGAAGTACAGAAAGTGGTACTGTAAGGTATTTGCTTCATTGTGGGCATGCAAGGGAGTTATTATAAATAACCATTGATAAATGAACTAAATAAACTTTCTTCATGTCACTGAGTTATAAAAGGTTAAAGGAAATTAAGGATAACAAATTACTGGGTCAAAGGAACTTTCATGCCATGATATATGCATTTTCCTAGGAATGACTCCTAGGAAAATCATTTCCATACACAGCATTTTAAAGGCCAAGTAATTTCTATATCCTAAAAACACCCACCTGAACGAAAATATTAAGATTAATTATAATTAAATTCTGATTTGATTTTGTGCAATATTTCCTTCATAAAATTTTAGAATATACTAGTCGAGACATTTTTGGTAACCATATAATTCTATAATATTTGCTGAACCATTTCTTTAAAAAGTGATCTATATTTCATATCCTGAAACAGACATACAGAAAAGATTTTAAGGTCACATTGTTCTGCTTTCCCAGCTACTAGCATTTTTAACAAAATACAACTTCTCTGCAATAAAATTTACCAAAATTTAACTTTTATTACTTTGCTTCTAAGTTTACATAAACTCTTCCCTATTTTCATTTTTTCCTTACTTTGAGTAGTTTTGGACACGAAGGTGAGATTACTGACACACATAACACTTTTCCCTCAATCATGGAAGAGCTTTCTTAAAATACTGCTCTTTGTTACTACTTTTCATTCTCAAGAAAGAGGCACTCAGAATCTGAAGGTCTCCATGCCTGCAGACACAGAGAATAGGGTACATACATAGAATTCTCCTTGGCACTCAGACCCTTCAATTCAAGCTCTCCTACTTAGCTACATCATATTGGGCAAGCTCTCTAACTTCCCTATTTCTCATGCCCATTGTAAAACACATACAGCACATCTTAGAGCTATATTGTTACAGCTGAATTACAAGAAAATACTTAGCAATGATTAGCACATAAGTTATGTACAAGAAAGAATGGTCATCAAACTTATTATTGGACTTTGAATGCAGGAATTTCATTGCCATTTTTTGTATCCCAAACACTGATCATATTGCCTATAAAAATACCTAAACACATCTTCTGCCTCCTGGCATGTCCTTTTAGTCTTTTGTCCTTTTTCTACCAAGGTGAAGATTTAAAACCAGGCCAGGAGAGGCATCTAAATGGATTAGGGTCATGTGATTTACCTGATCCATATCTCAGAATGAACCAGTATATCAAGGGTGTTTATTGGTTCTCTCTACAGACACGGGGATGCTCAAGATCTCTTTTCCAGATCAGCATCTTTCATATCATGTAATAAGCTTGTGTCTGACACTGAGGAACTTCACAGAGAACAGGAAGAGAAATGTATAAGCAATTATCATACAGTGGGATACAGGCAATCGGTGGGATCCAAGCAAATCAATAACAGAAGTATATTAAAACGAGGTGATTTCACAACAGGAGTAACAGCCCTCTTGGTAAAGAGAGAAAGGCATCAGAGACAAGGCACAGTTAGTATTCTGCTGTGAGGGGTGAGAGGCCTGGCCTGGGTTGTATTGGTTTCTCCAGTTGCCAAGGCTCTGACATTTGTTTACATTTATGACTCTGTGTCTTTGGCATCTAATTTCAGTGTACTCTATTTACCTTAACCCTGGTCATGTTTCTTACTTCATTTCAGCTCCCAAACTTGACCTCTCCACTCTGAAAACCAAATATGGGCTCTTGACACCTGTCTCTCAGGTTTCAATGCCTATTCATGTGTCCTAGTCTGACTCAGTGAATGATCATCTAACCTCTGCTCAGACTTCCACCATGTGAATACTTATTGAAAGTCCAGAGTTTTCTTCAGAAAATCGATCTTGATCTGTCCCATGAGCAATGAAGTTCCCAATGTTTACCCACTGAGAACACTGAAGTCACACTAGAGAATGAGTTTCCAAGACACAGATGGTATTTCCAGAATTTTCCTGTACTTAAAAAACTCTTTTGTTCTAAGCCCCAAACGATCTCCAACAGTGCATAAAAGGTACCTTTAACCTGTGTCTTCTATGTAATATTGTCTCTGGGGATTTGCCAAGCTCCCGTGAAAAGCTGCTTCATAGTGCTGGCCTGGCCTCCACAGAGCTGTAGAGTACCAATCAGATTTCCCCAAACTAATGTAAAGGTCTCCATTTGTCTCAAGTCTACAGCTCCCCATTCTCTCTATGCTCAGTTCTGACTCCCAGGTGCTCCAGAATTCAAATTTTCTCAAGAACTCCAGAAGGAGAGAGGGGGGGGGGGGGGAGAGAGAGAGAGAGAGAGAGAGAGAGAGAGAGAGAGAGAGAGAGAGAGAGAGAGAGAGAGAAAGGAAAGAAAGAAACAAGGAAAGAAAGAAAGGAAGGAAGGAAGGAAGGAAGGAAGGAAGGAAGGAAGGAAGGAAGGAAGGAAGGAAGGAAAGAAAGAAAGAAAGAAAGAAAGAAAGAAAGAAAGAAAGAAAGAAAGAAAGAAAGAAAGAAAGAAAGAAAGAAAGAAAAGAAAAGAAAGGAAGGAAGGAAGGAAGGGAAAGAAAGGCAGTCTTAATTACCATTCTGTTCAAATGAAATTTGAACTTTCAGGAACTTCAAAGATAGAATAAAACTGATAACAAAAAATAAGATGTGAACTTACATAAGCAGCAAAATTTATGTTTCATATTTCAATGTTATGTATCAAATATTACAAATATAATAACAAGAAAGATGCAAAATATATACTTGAGAGATCTATAAATAATGTTTGAATAGATTTGCAAGCATTAGAAAGTTAAAAAAAAAAGTATGAGTTTTGATTGAAAATAAATAGAGTCTATGTGAATTGGGCCGTGAACCTCAATGCCTGGTAGGATTTGCAAAGAGGAAGAGGAATTAGAGACATGTTGTCATCACTATTGCTTCAATCCAATGAAAGCCATTAGTGATAAGGGCTTTTGAAGCTGAAAGATTTTTACTGTCCTGAGAACTGAACATTAAGATAAGCTGCAGGGGAGGAAAATAGTGGTGTCATAGTTTCTTCTAGAAGAATTTAAGTGATAGCAATAGTCTGAGGCTTTATGACAGTGAATAAACAGAAGTGTTAGAAGGGGCCCGTGAGCTCTCTCTGTGTGCCATCTCGGGTCAACCCCTCCTGTACTCCACCATTAGCTATCTTATTCCATGCTCTGCTTCATTTTTTATATATATGAGTTGCATTAAATTTTTTCCCTTAAAGTTAATTCACCTCAACCACTTACTAAAATCTCCCCTGGACATTTTGGGAGATTATAAGCAAGAACATAAAAGACTTCTCAGGGTAACAAGACATATTTCTTTTTAAGGTAACATCTACCCTGGTCTGGGAATACTTGTAAAGATAAGAATTCAGCAGAGCTTCTTGGGCAGACTTCTCAGTTTCCTCTAATGAAACACATTCACGATGATTCCATCACCTACCCCATGAAAGTGTAGTAATGTAAATGAACTTAACACTCTGCTAGCAAGAAAGAAAATGCTATTTTTAGAAGAGAAAAAATAGTAAAGTTTGACAGCAAACTTCAGCTTCTCATGCTCTAGAAAATACAACTTGAATATAAACCGAGTTTATATGTGTTATATTTACATCATATCTACTGGTAAACAGCAGTTGAAAAGATTTCCAAGAAATTCCTTTAACAGCTGAGACACCATCTGAAATGTGAGCAATGACATCTTTTTGGATCGGGTAAATATGTGTCCTGCTTCTTTTGAATTTTTTTCCTGTGGGTCACCATGCATACAGTATGAACAAACAGCAAATTCTTCCATGGTTAAAAGAGATCTCTGAAGGAAATCAGCAATGGGTAAGATCCATGCAAGCTGCACATATTCTTCAATGTGTCAAAATGCTTCACGATTCATTGTTCTGCTGAGGGTCATACTTCTTTGTATGACATCCTTTCCTTCCATTGCAGCATTTAAATGTGCATCAGAGTGCTATAGTCTATGTCTAGTAGGTTGTTATTTTCTTACTTCCCTAGGGAAAAGTTCATTTTTAAATTTTTGTGAAATTTAAACCAGTTCAACCATGGATCCATCTCAGAATTGAAAGGTTTTAGGAGGAAAAATGGGTGCTAACAACTCTAGTTGAATGACTGAATGAATAACGAAGTCATGAATGGAGAAGCTTGACTTACATGCCATGATGTCTCTCTGCATTTCTGGCCAGTAGAATCACTTTGTGTTACTAGGTCACTTACTCTTCTCTATAGAGAACAGCAAACATCCCGACTGTATGCTGCTTTGTGAAGGAGGCAAAAAAAGCTGATGTGCATAGCTCTGGGTAGAGGAATGGTGTAAGACAGGCAGCAAGACCATGCCTAGGAACCATGGTGAACTGTGGGCATTAAGATGGGCAGTGGCAGAGCGCAGACTAAAACCAACCAAACAGAGCTGTGTGCTGTGAGGGAAGAGGAGTGGACTAAGGGCAGCAGAACCAGGACAAATGCCCATAGCCCTGAAAGCACCACGGCAGCAGGAAGCCTAAACCAAATGTGTCCACGTGGAAAGCCAAATCCTGGCCTTTGAAGAAACCATGTTACATTTTATTCCATAGAGAGTAGTTCTTAAAAATGGGTATGCAAAGATAAACTTAGGACTGGGCGCACTGGTGCATGCCTGCAATCCCAGTGGCTCAGGAGCTGAGGCAGGAGGATGGCAAGTTTGAAGCCAGCCTCAGCAAAAGCGAGGTGCCAAGCAACTCAGTGAGATTCTGTCTCTAAATAAAATACAAAATAGGGCTCAGTGGTCGAGTGGGTTCAATTTCTAGGACCGTCGCCCCCCCAAAAAAGATGAACTTATGCCAAACTTATTTCAACCTTTACTGCTACTACTATTTGAGTAAAGCCCATTTTCTCTGAAGAGTAGAGGGGTTAAAGGTTTTGGAATAAGCAAATGTGGGTTCAACTCCTGGCTCTGCCTCCTTGCACTTGTGACTGTACAGAAGATAACAGATGAACATTAATAAGAAAGATAATAAGATCTATTATAGCATTATAAAGGTTATATGAAAATACAAATAAAAACTACCCACAACTATGACTGTCTCGAAAAATGATTATGAATAACAATATTAGCCAAGTTTGTCTCTCTCTTTATAGAAGCAAAGTTGATTATTAAATAAATCCACAGTCAACCTCAATTCTGCAATATTTGCCTTCTATAATTGGCTTATTTGATTTCCCTCTTTTTAAGGGTTAAAAAATTCCATTATATGCATATACCACACCACATTTTCATTCATCCATTGATAGACATTTAGGTTGCTTCCAGCTCTTGACAATGGTGAAAAATGCTAGAGTATCTAAAGTAGTCATACTCTTAGAGAGGAGAATGGTGTTTCCAGGGCTTGGGGAGGGGAAATGGGGCACTGTTATTCAAGGGATAAGAGTTCCAGGTGCAAAATGACAAATTTCTTGATATATTCTGAATAGCATTGTGCATAATTATGTAATACTGTATTACACAATTAAATTTTTAAGAAGGTAGATTTCATATTACGTGTTCTAACACAATATTTTTAAAATCTATTTTATACTTAAAATAGAATCTTTGATGTTAATGTGCTCTTCTTTGAAAATGTATTTTTTAACCTAAGACTTTAGAGAAATCAGATGAGAGATTTTGTACATTAAAAAAAAAAATCTGGGTTTTTGGGGAGGAGTAGGGAAGACAGGAAGTTAATACCCATGTAACACATAGCAACTTCCAAAATAAAATGCTGTTGAGGGTTAAAAAAAATGTATGAATGTCCTTAATTAACTGTGGTCATTGAGTTCAGCATGAATTGCATTGATCTGATAACCAGTGAGGACATCTGCAGCTGCGTAATCAAAATAAAGAAATGGAGGTTTGTTTGGAGGGAAAGGTGGGCACATGACTAATCAGTGTGTGGAAGAACTAGGTAAGGTACAGAAGGTGCGAATACTGGCCCTCCAAATGCAACCTCAAGTGTTACAACCTGGGGAGGGTGGGGGGGAATACATCAGAGATGGTGTTTCAGTCGGCTTTTTTACCACTATGACCAAAAAGCCTGACAAGAACAGTCAGGGAGGACAAGTTTACTCTGAGGCTCACAGTTTCAGAGGTCTCAGGCCAGAGACAGCCCACTTCATTGTTCTGGGCACAAAGTGAGGCAGAACATCATGGAGGAAGGATGTGGTGGAAAGCTGGTCAGAATGCAGCACCAAGAAGCAAAGGGAGTAGGAGAAGACAGCTCCACTTTCAGAGAAATGCAAATTAAAACAACTCTAAGATTTCATCTTACTCCAATTAGAATGGCTATTATCAAGAACACAGAAAATTATAGATGTTGGTGTGGATGTGGGGAAAAAGGCACACTTTTACATTGCTGGTGGAGTTGCAAATTGGTGCAGCCACGCTGGAAAGCAGTGTGGAGAATCCTCAGAAAACTTGGAATGGACCCACCTTTTGACCCAGTTATCCCACTCCTCGGTTTACACCCAAAGGACTTAAAATCAGCATACTATAGTAACACAGCCATATCAATATTTATAGCACCTCAGGTCATAATAGCTAGATTGTAGAACCAACCTAGATGCCCTTCAACAGATGAATGGATAAACAAACTCTGGTATATAAACATAATGGAGTATTATTCAGCCATAAAGAAGAATAATATTATGGCATTTGCAAATAAATTGATGGAGTTGGAGAATATCATGCTAAATGAAATAAGTCAATCCCAAAATACCAAAGGCCGAATGCTTTCCCTGATAAGTGGAGAATGATATATAATAAGGGTGGGGGTTTGGGGAATGAGAGAAGAATGGGGGAAATTTAGATTATGCAGAAGGAAATGAGGGGGGTATGAAAAATGGTGGAATGAGACAGACATCATTACCCTATGTACATGTATGATTACATGAATGGTATGAATCTACATTGTGTACAATCATAGAAACAAAATGACATACCCCATTTGTGTACAATGAATCAAAATGCAGTCTGTAAAAAATTAAAAAATAAATAATTTAAAAAAAAAGTATACCCCAAAGACATGCCCCCAATGGCCTGCCTCCTCTGGCCACACCCTACCTGCCTACAGTTACCCAGTCAATCCCTGCCTGTCAGGGGATCGATGCACTGATTAAGCTAAGGCTCTCTTAACCCAATCATTTCACCTCTAAACTTTCTTGCATTATCTCACACATGAGATCTGGGGCACACCTAATATATAAACCATAACAGAGGGGAAAGATGCTAAGACAAACTTCTTATTCTTTGAGATTTGCTAGGGCATCTGAAAACCCCTCTTTTGAATTTCATAGAAAATTGTTTTCTAAGGCAGTCTGGTGTGTAGTTGAAAATGTCTTCTACATCCTTTCCTCATAGGCCAATCTGAGTCACCATGAAGACTCTCAAATGATCTTTTAAGGCATAAAGATCGTTATGAGAGTAATAATATATAATGAGAACTCATAAAAATGTAGCAATGGTTATATTAAACCATCTTACACGCTAAAGCTTTTATAACATAGGATGTACGAATCTCTTTCTTGTAATTCACTTTTCCTTAACTATTATCTCATATGCACTCCAATAATCATATTCTTAAAAAAGCATTGCTACTTTTTGAAGAGGTGGTCTGCAGGAATTCTAGTTAGGTATTAACCCACTGCCAACTTCCTGAGTGCCCACATTTTCTTAAAATGACCAGAGTTCAAGTAGCTGTATTAAAAAGAATGTAACTCGATCATCCATTCCATACCACGTGATCTGGTCTGAGGACAAGGTGGAGAAAACATACAGGAGAGACAGAACTGATTTACTTTTCTCATGAGAGTCACAACCAGGCTATGTTAGACCCATGTCTATATTTATGGGCCCTAAAACCAGGTGTATATGCTCTGTTTTAGAAGAAAATTAAACAACATGCCTTTTTAAAAAGATCTCAAAATAACAAGATTCTTAAACAAATGATAACAATTTATGTAAATTGAACAAAGAACACATTTTACTTCTGTTTTCCACACTCTAGGGGAGGAATTTTTTTTTTTTTTTTTTTTTTTTAATTAGGGTAATGCTCTCAAGTAAGAGTTAACTATCATGACCTCTAGGGTATATCTCACTTTTGTGGTCTCTGCACATGCAGAATAATAAATCACAAAATATTTAGAAGTTATAATATATGACAAAAACAATTAAACATAAGATAACCTCCCCAAATTTGATCAAGTATATCAAAATCCAAGGGAATGGTGGAAAGAGATCTTAAATATATGTCCTTAAGATAAAGAGTTCTTTTAAGGAACAGCAGGATGACAACTCAGTAGGATAATAGGACTAAACATTTGTAATGCAATCTGTAAGAGACATGCTAACAAAAACAAATAAAAATGTTGTTTAATCATATTATTCATCAAACAAAGGCAAACTAAAACAATAGCAGATTTTATGTTCTTTGGGTCTGTAAAGTATCTAATGTCAAATAGGGTTTGGCAAAGAGAATTTTCTGTACACCTCTGAAATACATGAACTGATACCTATTTTCCATAGTGGTTTGACAAACTGGATCAATAGTCTTAGGGATACACATATAGCCTTTTGGTCAAACAATTTCTTTTAATAATTTAGTTTTGAAAATGATTAGACAGTAAGAGTCAAGGACTTGACTAGAAGTTAGAGTCTCAAGTCCATCACCCATTTACTAGCCCTGTGATCACAATCAAGTTATTTAACATCTTCTCATTTAACACCTTCTAAGTCTTTATTTCCTAAGTCATAGCCCTGAATGAGGAATAGAGTTGATGCCTAATAACATCCTTACATTCAGCTGAAAATACACATGTAAAATAATTAGCAAACTACCTGGTACTTGGTAAATATTCAGGAAATCTTATAGATCTTTAAGAAGTCCTTCAATAGATGAATGGATAAAGAAACTGTAGTATATATAGACAATGGAATATTACTCAGTCATAAAGAAGAATAAAATTGTGGTACTTTCAGGTAAATGGCAGAAGTTGGATAATCTCATCCTAAGTGAGATAAGCCAATCCCATAAAATCAAAAAGCCAAATGTTTTCTATGATAAGTGGATGCTGATACAAAATAGGGGTATGGGAGTAGAGGAAGAGTGGAGGAAGTCTGGATTGGGCAGAGAGGATTGAGGGGAAGGGACAGGGCAGGGTGTGGGAAGGAAGGTGGAATGAGACGGACATCATTACCCTATGTACATGTATGATTGTACAAATGGTGTGACTCTACATCGTGTACAACCAGAGAAATGAAAAGTTGTACTTCACTTGTGTACAATGAATTGAAATGCATTCTGATGTTGTGTATAACTAAATAGAACAAATTTTTAAAAAAGAAGTTGCTGTTACAAGCAAACAAACATGGAAGTACAGAGGAGTTTATTGAGGCTCTGTGAATATCAGCAAAAAAGTGGTAAGAACCGAGTTTAACAGAATATAATTTTAACAGGATTTTTAATTGCCCCCTTGATTCACCATTCTCCCTTGTTACACAGTAGCAAAATGGCAGATGGCCATCCAGAGTCAACACTGAGCTTTCCAGTCTTAGTCACATGGTTGAATGAAGAATGCAAATTCTTCTACACTGGACTTTAAAGGGAATGTGCAGGCCCTGCAAGGTCCCCATCTCTCCTTCCAGTCCATGGAATACCAACATGGTTGTGGACCATTCAGGATGTACAGAAAAGGACAAGACCCAAGGGACAGTGGCAGAAGATCAAAGGGCTGCAGGTTCCTACACAATAGTGTGCAAACCATCTCCACTGACTGTAGGAATGTGGCCCATCAGTCTGGACTGATAAGGAAGAGTGAAAGAAACTGTTTCTTGGTTGAACCACACAGCAATTTGCAATTTATGTGACATGTAATGAGACTATTTGAACTAGCACAGTAAATAAAAATGATGGTGTTTATGACATGATAAAATTTTTCTCTATATTTTAAATTCAAAAGGCAGATCACTCAAAAATTTGTATAGGGCAATCTTTAAAATATATGCTTTCTCCCTCTCTACTGTGCTCTCTCTTTCCTTCCCTCTATCCCTCCAACCCTTTGTGTGTGTACTTAGAAAATGTGTGTGAGAGTGTGTGTGTGTGTGTGTGTGTGTGTGTGTGTGTGTGTATACTTAGACAATGTCAGGAAAAAGGTAAGTTAAATTGTTAAAAATACTATCTCTTTTGGTTTATGGGTGAAGTTCATGCTGTTTCTGAACAGATTTCCCTGATTGTACATTATTTCATAATCATGAAGAATCATTTTCAAAAGAACAAAACAAGGAAATCACTACAAAACAAAATGTTGTATATAAAGGATAGAACATTTTAAAAAGTCTTAAACTACTATGATATATATTACTATGATATTTATTTTGGCGCCAATCACAACTGCTTTATCAGAGAGTTTAGAGTGCTAAGAGTCTCCACATAACACTTGTACACAAAATGCTTGCAGAACTTTAAAATATAGCAGGCAGAATGGCTTTTCTCTTTAGGGAATTAGGAAAACCAAATTGAATATTTGTGAAAAATAATCGTGTTGCAAATACATAGATTTTAATACAGATAATTACTTAATTATTTTGACTATGGAGAGAAAGTTTACATTTCATGCAGTATAATGTCTCAACTGGTCAGAATTCTGCCTCTTCCTTTTATAGGTAACTGCTGAATTTTGAAGAATCCAGGGTACAACTCAAATCCCACCATCCTGCCTTCCTTCTGAAACCATTAAATATGCCAGATCTGACAGAAAAGAAGTAACTTTGAGGTGGAACTTACTATTCTTTTTTCAGCAACACTAAAAGATGTAATATGAGAAAGCAGGTCACATGTCTTGCTATTTATTAAAAAAAATAGGTCATACGCAAATAATTTTATGTGCATACAGGTTGCCTTTCATATAAGAAAGACATGACATATATTTGATATGGAAAACAGGTTATCTAAGTGTCCTTTAAGCAATCACTTCAAGGAGTCATTCAACCAGGAGCGATCCAAACACATTTTATAAGGTTGGCAGATGCATGTATGTCCACAGAAAATGTAAAAAGTAATTTAAGAACTGTCTTTCAAAAAAAGAAAATCTGTATTTTTCAATACCAAGTAACAGTGACAGAGACATGGGAGGAAGCTGTTTGGTGGGGGTGGAAGAAGGCTGCTGGTGGCAGATAATGCATTTTGAGGTTTGCTGTGGAGCAGAATTCAAAAAAAACAGGCAGCAGTAGCAGCAGCAATTTCCCTTTTGACAACTAGAAAAAAAATTAAAGCAGTTTATTTGTTAATGTCTAGGAGAATTAAAAAATATGGCCGAGAAAAGAGAAACACAAAGAAAAAAGTCTTTTGCATAAGGCAAAAAACCAGTATGTGAAACCATGAGGATGCACAGATATAAAATAAGATGAAGAAAGGAGGGTGAAAAATAGAATAAGATTTCAGATAAGGCTAAAAATGGACTGTATGAGGTTTTCATGGTCATTTAGTAGTTAGAAGAAAAAGTTTAAATTATGTATTACAATGCAAACTAAACAAAGAAATAGTGATATAAGTCAAAACAAGAGTCACCCAAAAGCAAACTGAAAAAGAAAAATGTTTTTCTTTTTTTACCTCTTATGTATGTAACCTAAAGACAATTTCATACAATACTTTTAACAACCTTATGGATCAAAGAGTTTCTAGGTGTGGAATTTTCCATTTGTGGCCAAACATGTAAGTGCTTAGAAAGTTTTAGATTTTGGAGCATTTCAGATTTTGAATACTTGGAAGGTGTTTTATGTATTCATTCAACATATATTTACTGAGCACCTACTGTGTACCAGGCACCCCATGCTGGCGACTGTCACTGCACTGTTAACAAAGGGTTGATGTTCTAATGGGGAAATATAATACATTAGAAAAAATATACAACTGATTAGAGTTAAGGAGGGAAATAAGAGCAGGAGACAGAGTATGTTGGGGAGGGAGGTGGTACACTTGTACTACGGAGAACTGGGGAGTCCTCAAAGAAAACATGAGAGTGAGCAAAAACCAAAAGAGGTGAGGGTGGGTCATAAACAATGATAAAAGAGACAGATGTAGTGGCACACGACTTGGCAGCTTGGAAGGCTGAAGAAGAAGGATCAGAAGTTCAAAGTCAGCCTCAACAACTTAGTAAGACCTTAAGCAACTTAGTGAGACCCTGTCTCAAAATAATATAAATAGGGTGGGGATGTGGCTCAGTGGTTCAATTCCTAGTACCAAAATAAAAGAAAGAGAGAGAGAGAGAGAGAGAGAGAGAGAGAGAGAGAGAGAGAGAGAGAGAATTGAGATTAAAAGAAAGGCATTTCAACCAGAAGGAACAAAAACAAAGACCCCGAGGTGTCTCGGCTATATAGAAATGGTGGTTTCTACTCTGAGTGAAAAAGGAAACTGGAACGACATGATCTGGCTTATATCTGAAAAAAAAAAAAAAAAAAAAACCAAAAACCCTTAGTTTATTTGCGAAGCAAAGCAGGGTTGGGAAGCTGGTGCAATAATGCAAGTAAGAGGTAATGGAGGCTCAGAGAGTGAAAGATGGTCCAGGAAACATACTGAAGTTTGCAGACAGTTTTAATACAGGGAAGTGAGAGAGGGAAGAATTAAAAGTAGTTCCACAGTCATCAGCCTGAGCCACTGAATGAAGGTGCCATTTCCTGAGATGAAGAAGACAGAAGTTAGGAGTTGGGGTGAGAGGAAAGTCAGGAGATCAAGTTGAAGTGCAGCAATTGTCTAAAGGGACATTTGGATACATGCCTTTGGAGTTCAGGTAAGAGTTCTGGCCTGGAGATATAAATTTGAAAGTCACTGACATTAAAAAGGATGAGATAGTCATGTTAGTTCTGTACACAGGAAACCAAAGAGCCTCTGTTAGTCAGCTTTCCATTACTGTAAAAAAAAATAAAAATAAAAAATACCTGAGATGATCAAGTTCTACAGAGGAATGGTTAATTTAGGCTCACAGTTTTGAAGGATACAGACAATGGTTGGTTGATCCTGTTGCTTTTGGTTTGTGGCAAAGCTGTGCTTCAAGGCAGTGAGTGAGCATGTGTCGGAGCAAACTGCTTACTCATGGTGACCAGAAGGCAAAAGACAGGAAGAGGAAGAGAAAGGGGCTGGATTCCCAATGTCCTCTTTGAGGACATACCACCAATGACCTAACTTCCTCCCATTAGGTCTCTTAAAGGTTCTACCACCTCCCAATAGCATCACAGTGGCAGAGTATCACACCTTTAACATATGGACCTCTAGAGGACAATTAAGGTCCATGATATAGCACGACCCAAGGCATGAGTGTAAGGGACTCCAGTGTTGGGAAGTTGAGGTGATGAGGACCAACAGCACAAGACAGAGAGCCAGTGAAGCAGGTGGCAGTGAAACTGCAGGAAAACCAAGCAAGTATTCTGGAAGTCAAGGGAACAAAGTGTCCCTGAACAACAAAGTGGTAACTGCCAAAAGCTGTTCATAGGTCAACAGAATGAGGACCAAGAACACAACTATGGGGTACAGCAATGTTGAGGGCACTGGGAAAATTGATAAGTGCAGTTCTTGGGGAACAGAGGAAGCAGAATCTTGTTGACAGCAGGTTCAGGAGCAAGTAGAGGGCAGCACATGGAGACTCTGACTATGTCAAACTCCTTCCAAAAGTTTATCAGTAAATGGAAAAAAAGAAATATAGAAGAGAGGATTTGTTTTTGTTTTCTTTTTTTTTATGACAGAAACAACAAATGTTAGGGCGCACTCATTTTATCCACCCTTTCTGATGCATTTGCCTTATCACATGTTAAACTAATAATTTGAAAGAAAACATCAGTGCTTTAATTAGGCATGGATATAATGCAAACAAAAAAATAAAAGAATAATTCTATGACTAAACATGTGACTGAGCTGTAAGCACTCACACAGTCTTGCCTCAGGATGGCAGATAGTCCCTCTAAAAATATTCATGGCAAGCTGGGATTGTGGCTCAGTGGTAGAGCGCTTGCCTAGCACATGTGAGGCACTGGGTTTGATTCTCAGCACCACATAAAATACAAATAAATAAAACAAAGGTATTGTGTCCACCTGCAACTAAAAAAAATTTTTTTTAATGAAATTCATGGCACCTTTGTCTAATTCTCTTATATTTTATTGCCCCTCTGCTTTTTCATAGAAGATAATTTATTATCAAATACTTCTGAAGTCATAGTAAATTTTTCAAGAAACAGAAGCTACACATAATTTTTGACTAATATTGCCTCCAGAGGACCAAAACTATAAAGGCAAATTTTTTGTAGGTTCCTTATACTCAAGGTTTGACTCAGATCTCATTTAAAATAATTTTTAAAAAATTAAAGTCTTTTAAAAGCAGGATGAAAATATCCGTCCCTTAAAAATTAATGTTAAATCTACCCCAATTTCTCTCTCTGCTCATAATTTTAAAACTTCAATAATTTAATTCATTTCTTATATAATTGTGTCTTAACCATGATTTTCCCAAATTAAGTCCCACAGAAACCTTGATCATACTTATAGCTCTTTGCCAATTCTTAATTAGATCAAATAATGCTGCTTCTAGATAGTAAAATTATAGTTTTTAAACTTCTAATCACCTAATTAATATTCTGTCAAGCATCAGTACTTCAACAGTCTGTTTTTCAATGTTCCTTAATTAATCATTGAGTATTATAATTATTTTCCTCTGATGGGTTATTTGTTCTTATTTTTCTTAAATTATTATCATTACACTTTGTCCTGGGCAGTTTGAAAGAAACATTTAAAAATAATTTCAAAAACTATCGATAATCCAATATGAGTCCAATTCATATTAAGTTAAAAGTACTATTTTTTTTTCAGTTTAAGTGATTGTGTGTTTTAGTGGATGTTTTGTCCCATTTTAATCAGGAAACAATAAGTTTCTGTTTTTCTGAATTGCATTTTCTTATTGTTGTTCTTGTTGTTCACAGACTCCTATTGTTTGCAGAAGTCTATCAATAATTTCTATCTGTGTATTAGTCTCATTACAGTCCTTGCTATCTTTTCTGGACAGAACACCTACTTCTACAGTACTCCATTAGACATTTGCCCCATCTTGATAGATTCTTATTTTTAACCATCTATTTTTTCATAATCTCTTAGTTTTCTTGTCTTTCCAGGGACTCTCCTGCTTTACTATAAACAATGTCAGCAGCCCCAAGAGGAGAAACTGATTCTTGACACACAGTGTTTGGTTTGAGAACATTTCTCATAGCCTCCCACGCAGGGCAGAGCATAACTCTGACATATTCTTACATGTTTCAAGACTTAGAAGTATCAAGAACACGAACTCTCTGTTCTAAGGAAATTAACTTTTCCTCTACTAATCTCTTATGCTGCTGGAAACTGTGAAAGCGTTAGATTCACGATAAAATGCTGACAATACAGCCATTGACAGCATCAGGTAACCCATGGCTGTGAAATACACAGCGCTTTCTCCAAGCTTGAATCGAACAGGATCTCACATATCTCAGATCTTGTTCTTGGTAAAAAGGGATAAAAGGAACTGAGAGAAATGCTCTTGGCTGGCACTGGCTGGGGTGCTGGAGGGATGAAGAGGTGTTAGCGAGAGGGATCCGGTATCGTTTTGTTTCACTAAAACCCTGGCTTGACAGGAAACATAGGGAAAACTTACCCAAAGAAATGGTGCATCCGCTGTGCAGGCCAAAAAGTAGATTCTCCCACCGCTGCGTAGAATAAAGAAACTTATAGTTCCCTTTCTCTCGTGTTTCTGGCCACAGTCATCTTTCTTCCCTTCTTCTGCATTCACTATTGTACTCTATTCCACTCACTTAATTTTCTTTCTTAAAACTCTGAATGCCAAGAGTAAAAGCCCCGAGGAAGTCGTCCACAATCGTGTGCCAATTCAGTCCAAAATCTATATAGACTCTTGGACCCGGTAAAATGAGAATGTGATTTGATTGACCTACTTTTACTTTACCTTTTTAAAAATAAGAGGGATTGAGTGAATTTGAGGGTGAATTGAATTCTAATTCCCAACGCTGCCAATGTGATCCCAAGTTTCTGAGTCTGCTAAAGAGTGTGCTGAATGAGCCGAGGTGGTGGCCACATTTAACATTTGGAGAGAGCCTAAGATAGTTCCTGATTTTAAGAGATTGCTTTGGAAGGAATTTCACTCATTTATGCCACAAGGATTTTCTAAGCACCTAATATATGGTCAAGTGTTGATAGCTCAGTAGTTAAATATCTTGAGCTCAGACTCCCTCAAGAAAGAACAAGCCCTGGAAACAACAGTAATGCAGAATGAGGGCTGCCATTATAGGTGGGATGGGAATGGATGCAGGAGTGGCCGTGTGTAGACGAAGGTGTCACAGAGGAATTAAGACAAGCGGGATGCATGAGGCCAACAGCCACCAGAGATATATGCAAAGCTGGAGTCAGAGTGAAGGAGCACACATGGTGTGGAGGTTCAAGGAAAGCTGGACAGATTGCCTGAGATCAGGTTCTGAAGCACTTTACATAACCTGGTAAGGGAGTCACATGATATCAAAATGAGCCTATGTGCCCTTCCCAAGGATGAGTAGTATAAACTTAAAATCCAATCCATTATTTTCTCAAAGATTTTCATGGTTGAATCTTGCATATGTCTATTATATTTCATTACTGAGGTCTGTGGCAGAAGAATTTCTTTCTGAGAATTAGAAAAATGTACTATGTTAAAGGAAAGTCCTTCTCCTAGGACATAAGTCCCTTCAAGTATTCCAATATCCACTGCTCTAAACTAGCGAAGTCTTTTAACACTGCCCTAGGAAAAAGCAATAATTTATGTCAATTAATGGCTGCAAGATGTCTACTGAACTGTGTACCAGCAGGCTGAGGATTTCGTAGGTTTATAGCATACAGGTGTTTTGCTATTTTCATGGCCAAGTGGGTGTGTGATATTTAATACTATGGAACTTTCCACCTTTGTTTTGATCAACTAATATGTGTATATGGAATTTTCAGGTGAATAAAGAAGAACACACAGATAACATTCAAAAAAAAAAAAAAAAAGCTGTTCATTCTTTGTTACTGAGTATAAGGAACCCATGAGGGTTAATCAGTGGGAACTTAAACTCCAGTTGAAAAATCTTAAGTAGGGTTAGAAGTGCACATATTAATATTTTCTCATTGAAACTGCGTGATCCAGCATATTGTATTGCAACAGAATGCAATAATCAAGCATAATTACTTCCACACAAAAAGCCCATATTAATCTTTTCTTGATGACCTATTTTCAGTGAGTTTTCTCTAGCAGCGCAATCACCCAAACAAATCTCCAGCAGGCTGTGTACTATAGTAAAAATAAAAATTTCTCCCACTAAAAAGCCAGCCGTCCCCAATTTATAAGTGAAAACCTGCTGCATAGAATTAAACTTTGCCAGCAGAAGACCCAACCTGCCTCACAGGGAAAGGTTTACAGGCTGTTATCATTTCAAAGAGACTATCTGGCTGAATATTTTATCTTCACTTGCCTGAATGTCATGGAGTCCAACACAACTTAATCACTTGTCATGTTTGTAAAATGAGTAGTTTTTTTCCTCCAAATTGACAGATGCTGTAGGATTCTAATTTAAAACCATGAAGGATGAAGAAAAAGAGGATATCTTGCAAAGTTCCTTCCAAATAGGGAACTGGAAGATTTTCTTATGGGCATTTTACCATGGGTAGAGGGGTTGGTATAAAATTTTGAATAATTTATTGAGGAACATAGAAGCATCTTGTGTTTTCTTGATTTCTTCTGCCAAGAATACTGAATAGTTAAAAAAAAAAGTAATGACAAATTAAGATAAGAATAAGTTGGAATCACAGGCATGACAGAGCATCACTGGATAATTTCTTGTGGGGAGGATGTTACCCAGACTGTGCTGTATGTTAAAGGACTTAAGGGCCAATGTGCTGTAGCCACTCTGGATATTTAAAAGTGATTTCACTCTTCACTCTTCTTTCACAGGAATCTATCCTGCAGACAGCGTTGCCATCTATGTTCAAATTCTTCAGAGTAGCCAGAATCATGTGTATACTAAATAATTCTTTGAAATTTTATCACCAAAAAAATTTAGCTTTATCACAAAATAGCAGCTGCCACCTTCAAATATTAAGCCTCAAGTTGGGACAGGCTTAATTGTAGGAATTATGTGACATTTTCCTAGCAGTAGGTGTTGAACAGAAAATTCATGAGGATTTTAACATGCATGTGTTGCTTGTAGATTTTTCTAGTTGTATGATTATTTAAAATGCAATAGGGTGAGATATTGAGAACTAAAGGCATTTTGGAATAGAGATGTAAAACCTAACTAAATTCTGCATTCAAGCTTCTTAAGTAAATAATCTGAAGCAAGTAATGTAGATTTTTTTGTTTGGTTTGGTTTTTGTTTTTGAATATAGAAAAATTTGGGAGGAATATAAAAGGACTGTATCAATTTGCCGGGGACCAGCCCTAGCAGCAGAGTCCAGGGATCCTTGATGGCCTGAAATGTAAAAGCCCCAAAAGATTAGGCGGCGCAGCGTCGGCGATGGACAGCAACCACACAGACTCAGGTCAGTGTTAGGTTGCTGACAAGTTTATTGAATTCTTCTTACAGTTTTTATACCCTTACACTTTTCACTAAAAATATTTATGACTTCATATGAAGAAGAAAGTTCTTAGAAGTTTATCAATAGATAACAGAAGCTAGGTCTGCACAGTTAGCCAATTAGCGCCACCTGGCACATTCATCTTATTTGACATTTCCCCACAATGAACTATCCTTGACTCGAAACTTACAAAAGCAAGTTGATGTATACCACTTTTTTCTTTGAAGTTTAACTTCTATTTGATCTCTTACCGCTAAGACTAATTATAACTTCTAGTAATTTGTTATTAATTTTTCATGACTATAATTACATGTCTATGCTATGTTAAATCATATTATACTATTAAGAACCAAGTTATTGTCTTCAGAGTAAAAAATCTTCATCTAAAAGAACTAAAACTTTTCTTTTGAACTAAATATAATGTATTTCTGTGGGAGGCTCATTACTTTGTAGAAGAAACCAGATGTAATAAATATGTTGATCACTGAAGCTAAGAGAATCACTTATATGTAACTAGATGTCTGGGAATCTTGTAAAAGTTAACAAAAACATCACAAGACATATTGCTTCAGAATGTCCACCATTCCCTATAGGAATATTAGTGCTTTGTGTAAACAAATGAACTTTATTTTACTGGAATTGAGTTAACTCATATGAACTGTTTGTGTTCCCATCATCCTTCAACCGAAGAACTTTATTAAACATGATTAATCCACGTGATATTGTGAGTTCTGGTGAAAGACAAAAAAGGAAGAGAGATTAACACTCTGAGGAAGGGGCTCCAGCTTTACTCAACTTACGACGAGTCCTTGCCAGCGTCTTCCAGGGAAAGCCTTAGCAGAGCCCAACTTACGACGAGTCCTTGCCAACGTCTTCCAGAGGAAGTTTCCAACCTCTGGCATGGACTGTTATCCGCTAGGCACATTCCCCTGGCATGAGTTCTATACGCCAGGCGCCCCCGCATCAATTCAATTAAATAGCAAATGTTCACATTCAAAAGAAAAAAGTGCTACTTTTATGCCAACAGGAGCTTTTTAAAAATGAATTCATATCTTTATTTTGTTGTCTCCTTTTTTCTGACTTTCCATGACTTAAAAATTGAATCCAAACAGTCTAGTATTCATTATGTTATTCTGTATTCTGGTCTGCTCCCACCAAGGTATATTTTATATCTATAACCACATTAACTCCTCAGAGACAAAAAGTATTTCTTAAAGTCCAAGTGCAGTGTCACACACACAGTAGCTACTCAGTGAACATCTGCTAATTGAGTCTCATTGGCCTAAAGTGGACCCAACTTCTCTGGAGTGAGACAACACTGTGTTCAAGTCACAGGAAGAAGCAGGTATTCTTCCTGACCCTTCTTTATGAGGGAGGCAGGAAAAAGTTTGGCTCAAAATAATCAGGAATGTGCTGCAATTAAAATTAATAATTTTCACAAAAAAGATAATTTTTTTTTTTTTTTTTTTTTTTTTGGCAAATTGAACTCAGGGCTCCACTTTCTAGGCAAGTGCTTTATCACTGAGCCACATCCCCAGCCCCCAAAAGAATATAATCTTTTAATGTTCCAAATAAAGCAATATCAGTTTTAAGCAGCAGATGTATATCATACATACTCACTTGAACATGTATACATATATCCTTATTTATATATATACACATATCAATAATTATAACATACATAAATGGATTTAGATGCCTAAGCATTATATGTCATTTCTCCACTCTGAAAGCCATCGAATGAAATTTAATGCAACCAAACCTTTCTAAAGAATAACCCCGTCAGTCATATATTTAATTAGACAAAAGTCTTGCATTCAACTCTTTATCACACAATAAATCTATATTTTTTCATTAATTAATAAAATATGCTTACATTTGAGTCTTCAACAGTTCCCACTTTGTCCCATTAGATTCATTATTTCACCTTTTCATGTGTCCTTAACATATCTGTTTTAAGGAATACGCAGTAGTTAAAAAAATCCTCTAGTATTTTCATAAATTAATAGAAAAAGTTGTTAAAGCCAAATTTTAGAAAATCTGGTAAGCCTCATCTGTGCATTATTTTCCATTGCACTGTTTTTACGTAAAACACAAGTTGTAAGCCATTTACAAAAATACCAGTTCATGAGATATGAATCGGACAGGTTTTAAGCAATCTGAACTCACAGGTATTAAGAGAGGCTCTGTATTGGCAGATTGCTGGCTGAAATGCCACAACAGCATGTGTGCTCATTGTAGGAAATACAAACCCAAGGATTTTAAAGGTGAATGAAACAAACAGTTGTGAGATGGGCACTTGATAATCCTGTCCTGGCTCAAATCTTTCCATCAAAAAAAAAAAATTTTGTTTTAGTTTAGTTATGACTGTGGTTTCTACTATAATAAATCATTTTAAGCAACATCATTTCCTCTTACTGCTATTCAAGATACTGAGTTAGAGAAAATGCCTAACTTTAATTCCTACAAATTTAGATTTCTACCACTTAATAAATAAGCAGGCTTCAAGCCACCCCCCTGTAATTCTCCCTCTTCTTTTCTATCCTCCAAGTTACCAAGTTCTGTAGAACTGTACATACTTGTGACCTCCATTCTTCCTTCCTGCTTGTTTCTCAGACTCTCCTTGTTCCCTGCTACAGTCTTTACCTGACGAGAAAAGACACCTCCTTGCTGATCAGCCCAGCCTCATTCTTCAGAGAATGGTATCAGGTCTGATCAATTACACCAACTATATATGTATCAAGTGGGGTCATATATTTGAAAGTACTTGGACATAAGTGTAGTATCTAAAGAGGACATATTATACTCCAAATAATATCTCAAGTTTCCACTGTGACTGCTATGAGCTAACAGTCTTTCAATCAAGCTTCCTGATTCCTTTCTCTCTCTGGTTCAATCCACCCTAGACTCTGACACCTGAATCATCCTCCTAACATAAAGGTATCTGCTAAAGCCAATTCACTGCTCCGAACACTTCAATCATTTTCCACTGAGTAATAGAGAAATGTCAAGTTCCAAAGTCTTCTATCAGTCATTGGAAATCATACCTATTATTTGAGATTGTGACCACTGCACACCCTTCTAATTAATTATTCCCTCCCTCCAGACACCACATTCTGACTTTTATTTATCCATGTTTTCTTGTATCTCCTCCTTTTAGTCCCCGATGCCCTTTGCCCCACAGGGACCCCTGAGGCATTATCCATCTACCTTGAAGAGTATATACCCACCCCATCACCTCCTAGAAAGTTGTCCAAAAGTGCATTTAAGACTAAATATAACCCCACAACTCATACTCTCGTACGCTGCAAACTCTTTGAGAGCTACTTATGTGTGAATTTTTCTCTCTTGTGAAGGTTTAGTAGACCACTACAGGAATATTGTCCCTTGGGAAATAGTTACCATGAGATGCTCAACAAAGATTCACTGAATTAATATCATCACTATTGAATATTAAGGTATTAGAGTGGATATTCGGACACCCAGAAAACTTCACTGTTATCTTTTAAATCAAGTTATTAGTGCTTTTCAAATATAATAAAAGCAAATAACCTAGATCTGAAAAATAATGGAACTTTTATTTAAGAAACAACACAGATAAAAAATAGCTGAATTGAAAAAATACATAGCTAAATCTTGAATCTATTTCCTACGGAGAAAAGAACTAATTCTGACAAATTTTGAAGGAAAAAAAAAAAAAAAGAAAATAAGCAAGAAAAGAGAATAATAAGAATATGTATTATTGACAAAATGAAAGACATTAATGTGCCTGTGTTCTGATAAATGGCACTTGAAAGCCCTTCTCCAAGGCTGCTTCACCTGTCCTGCCACCTGCTGATACACTTGAGTCTCTGGACCAGCTCCCAGACCGTCTGGTCTCCTGAAGTCTGGCTTGCAAAGACTATGAGGACAACCACTATCGTCCATACTCCTCCTTCTAGGGTTACTCGGAAACTGAAACTGCCTTATTGTGAGAAGAGAGGGATGGGAAGTTTTCCAAGGCCTTTGTCCTGTGGCAGTAGTTTTGTTTTAAAATAGCATAAGACTTGCCAATATCTCTACCTTAAGAAAAATGAACCAAGATTAGTAGTATCATGAGGCTGACCTAGATTTATGGTTTTAAACTCTGGTTGTATTCTGCAATCACTTGGGGAATTTTAAGAAAATATCCATGCCTGGGGCCAGGACCCACACATTATGATATCCTGATTTGATGCCTGGACATTAGTACACTTTAGAAGTTACTCACAGGCATTAACTCAGGGTGCTATAACAAAACACCACAGACCAGTTGGCTGAGATAATGGACTTGTTTATCACAGTTCTAAAGGCCGGAGAGTTCAAGACCCAAAGGTTGGCAGATTTGATTCTGGTGAGGGCCCTTCTCTTGGTTTGCCTTCATACCCATGTCCTTCTAAAATAGAAAGAGAGTGCTCTTGTTTAATCCTCTTATTTTAAAGGCACTGTCCATGACAGTTCCACCCTCAAGAACTGTGTTTACCCCACAAAATCACCATATTGGCAGTTAGGGGTTCAACAGATGGATTTTTGAAGGGATGCACACATACAGTCCATAACACCAGGTAAGTCCAAAATGCAGCCAAGATTGAAAGCTCCTGACCTAAGTCAAAGGCTGTCGACCTTTCTGTGAACTGAAACAAACATGATGCAAAATCCCACATGTTCTTCCATGATACCCACACCTGTGTGGCAGCTGACACATTTAGATAGCCTATTCAAGAAAATGTGTCAGGATACAAGTGGGTAAAGAATCAATTATAGAAATAATTTATAATCAGATGACAATATGATTGAAAGCCATGAGAAAATCTAGAAAGTTCCCTATATCTGCTCAACATTTTCTGAGCATGAATTCAGGACTCTAGTTGTGACCACAATCTCTTAAAAGACATCATGTCAAAATAGCACCATTTTCATTTATTCCTACTCAGAGTGCTGAGTTAGTCAGTTCTGAGAAAAGTTCAAGTTCAGTTCAAGACTCATCTTTAGGTAAACATGATAGAGCTTCAGGATTAAAGAAATAAGCAGGGTGCGGTAGTGATCGGTGAAAGAGTAGAAAATTATGGAGTAAGTGCTAAAGAAGGCAGAGAGAAGGACAGAAGGATTCTCTAAGAATGGAAAGGAATCTGTAGCCGAGTCATTATTATATATATTTTAACAGAAAATTCTTCTTCCTTATTAATAATTTTTTCCAAAATATATAAGAACTACACTGTACAAAATTTCTCTCTTCTTAATGCATACATAAATTGACTCATACTATCAAACAAGACCAAAAATTTCACAACCACCAGGACCCTGAATAATTGAGTTTACTTTAATATCTGTGGACAAGTATTAGAAAGAAGGGGAAAGAAAAGGACAACCAGCCTATTTTAGCCCACTAGAATTTTTAGCAGAAACACCTGTTAAACATACTTTAAAAATCATGTTAACTACAAAGCCCTCCAAATTATACTAATGCATTAAAAGTATTTTTACTATAATGACATCAAATAGCATTCATGTCCTCCCTGTCAAATTCTTCATCAAGATGCTGAGGAAACCCGAGACTATTTCATTATCTTAAATTTATGCTCCATGGAAGTGAAGATAAAAAGGAAGAGGAAACAGCAAAAACACCAAAATAAATAAATAAATAAATAAATAGGAAGGAAGGTAGGCTGGTTGATAAAAAGAAAATCAAGCAAAGATCCTAAGAAAAAGAGCATGTCTATTTTTTTCTGCTTTTTTTTACCTGTGAGACAAACTTGTCCCAGCCTCCATTCCACTGAATTCAACTCAATTCAAATATTTGTTGAACTTCTGCTCTGTGCAGGGCTAAGGCAGGTGCTGACCCTCATTCATTTCTAGGATCAATGATAAAACTACAGACAAACACTAAATGCAGGAGCATCTACATGATGTAACCGCACTCTCCATCATTTGCCTGGTTTCAGAACTGTCTCTCATGCCACCTTGACTAGACAGGACTTATCCAGTCATGTGGATTTGAAATGACAATACAGTCTTCTTGGGTTCAAGGTGCTTCATTTCTCATTACTGACCACTCTTCAGCCCATTGCCCTCTCCTCCCCCCGCAGCAGAGAAGCACACTGTGACTTGGTGCCCTGATACCCTGGGACATAACCAAGAGGCACTGCGGACAACTCATCTATAGTTAAATGCTCCCACAAGACCGCTCCTGCCACTACACCTGCAGTATCAGTTATGCACAGTGTGTCTGGGTCTAGGTGGTGCTTATATGTATTTCTGAGATAATCAATGAAAGTGAAGTTCTAGTGCTGGAAGTGCCATTAAAGACAGGTCAAAGTAAATGCTGAGCAAACTCTAGGATTGGGATTAGTATCAAAAGAAAGAAAAATCAGCGGACACTGGCCAATCTCAACAACAAAAAAGCTAATGCTGTGTAAGAAGCTTCATACTACAATCTTTCTAAGACTTTATGCCTTAAGGATTTATTAAGTACCTACTCTGGGTTCTAAGCCCAAAAACCCAAAAATAAATGAGATACAGTATTTGCCCTCATGGAGCTGGTCAGTGGGTAGGGGGAGACAAACAGATGAATTGCAACACAATATAGTGGGTTCTAATAGTACAAATTATGGAAAATATGCTGTGGGAACAGACCACTCACTCCCAACCACCAGGTGTTCAACCACAGACTATAAAGGCTACAAAGTGGCCCGCAGACTTTCTTCACCTATTGCTGCTTTATCAACAGCCACCATAATGTCTCTATGATGTTTGTATGGCTACCACAACATAAGCCAAAAATAACCCCCGTGCTTCAACACTTCAAATAATTTTAATGACTTTAGAATTTTTTCCAGTTGTGTTGACTTCTCATGAGTGCTGCCATTCATTCCTTTGTCAGCTTTTGTTGTTGTTGTTGTT
Organism: Sciurus vulgaris; assembly: GCF_902686455.1. NCBI lineage: Eukaryota > Metazoa > Chordata > Mammalia > Rodentia > Sciuridae > Sciurus > Sciurus vulgaris. The sequence goes on from NC_136468.1 coordinate 31,680,929, forward strand.
GCTGCTGCCATTGCTGTTGTTGTCCTCAAACAGTAACACCTTCTGAGTAATGGAAATACTCTATATCTGCTCTGCTCCTTCCAGCACCTACCATAGCTACATGGTCTATTGAGCCCTGAAATTGTAACTGGGGTGATAAAAGAAGTGAATTATTTTATTTTTGTACATTTTGAATTAAATAGCCACACAAACCTAGTGGCTACAGTACTAGAGAACATCATTTTAAAACTGAAGCATTTTAGGATTGTGAAAAAAAGAATAAGATAATTTTTCCCTTAAAGCCTACTATAATATGCTATACATATCTCTGAAGATTACAAATACAGACAGAAATTGGTTTCCTTCTGTAACCTAAAGTTCCTTCTAGGGATTACTTCCAATAAGACATTTAAAGTTAAAGCAAATTGAAATATATATATCTTAATTAAATTGGCTCATTTACCAGAGGCATTCTTGAAGGAGTGGGAAGCATTTTAAAATATTTGAGAGTTAACACTTTTAACACATTGAGAGATATTTGGAAAAGATGGTTATTCTCAAGTAGTTGTGAACTGAGAAAGTATTTTAAGTGATTTAAAGAAGATCTTCAGTTTGGGGACTGGATCAGATTGGCTGGATTGCAGGCATCACATACACAGCACTCCATGTTTATGCTGCTAAATAAGTGCCTAGCAGCATGGTACCTGGCAGATGTCAGCATTTGGTAAACAGGCAACAGATGAGTAATGTAGCACCCATGGGACTGTTTTATGTCTGGGCCGTGGGGGTTCAGAAAAGACCATAAGCATTTGTCAAAACCTTCAGCCAGTATACTGAAAAAAAAGGTAAATTATGCCTTGAATTTTTGAAAAGGAAAAAAAAAATAGGGCTCACATGGGAAAAGTCACAAAGGGGCTCCATTAAGAAAGCAATCGGGGCTGTGGAAAAAGAGCAACATCACATCCTGTGTAAACAGGTTTGTGAATTCCTAACAGGAAGTTGACCTGGAGATGAAAATAGACAAAGCCTCAGGTTCTGGGTCAGAAGGAATATTCAGATTGACACTGGCTGTGTGATGTTAGTAAGTCATTTCATGTCTCTGTCCCTGTTTCCTCATGTACAAATCTCCTGACTCAAAGTACTCTTGGGGGAGAATGGAATGATAAAATGGATAGAAACTGCTTAGTCCTGGGACTGCGCTGGATAAATACCGGAGTAGATGGTAACCGGAAATAAAGCACAAGCCCATTTTCTTCATCTGACTGAGGGGGCTCCATTTCCATGCTACAGTCTGAGGAGCTGACAAAAGCACATCAAGCAAAGCTCTCAGGTTAGACATAACACAGATCATTTTGGAGTAAGAGCACTGGGGAAACACAGCTCATGCTTCCTGGGGTGTGGGGGGAACCCAAGATTTTTCCAGAAGCAAAATTCCCAGAACATAAAATTTTAAGCAAGATTCTTAAGCTCTAGTGCAGATATGAGAACAGAAGTGAACTCATCAATGGAATGATTTATCCTGGCAAACTTCCCTGAGTGGAAGCAACTACAGTCTGCATAAAAAGGAGGAAGAAATGAAATGAAGAAAATTGCTACTGTCCTAATCAAAAGCAAATTAATTTTCTGAATGGGGACTAGTTATTGGGAGTGGAGGATAAACACTTTATATTTGTGACAATTTTGGAGGAAAAATTGACCAACATCACAACCTGTTGAATTCCACTGACTCCATATCAAAGCTAAATGAAGTCATTAAATCTTGTAGAAGTATTAGAGACAATTTGTATTTGGTATGGCTCCAAAATATGTGACTAAAAAATTGGGATCTGATTCATTACATATTTAATAACAATACTTAAATATCTGTATTTAAAGTAACTTGGAGTACTATAAGTCACTTAAGTCAAAGATCCTGAGTTCTCATTAATGGAAAGAAATGATTCCTTAAAAGCTTTCAAAACACCTGCTCTTCTCTGTGACTCACTGTTAAGCTTCCTTACAGGAAAGCCACTGCAGATTTTCCCATAAGATACACCTGTTCTGTGGGTCAGGGAAATATCTGTTTCAGTCCATTCACTCTGAGGATAAATTTTCTGCCTAGACAGTTGTTTCAAAGAAGCAGTGCCAACTACCTGCCCAATTCAAAACATCAGGACACTTTGGGTGCAGAATGTGATGCTGTCTTGACCACTCAGGCATTCTTAATTGCAACAACAAACACCTACAGCTCCTTCCCGGATAATGGTAAGAATGCAGACTAATGCTCAAATTGGATCAGAGCTATCACCCTGCACAGCGAGCCCCAGTCAGTTCTCTGACTTTTAGTGAGCACCCATTACAAGTGCCAGGCTAGATGACTCTAAGGACAATGAAGATGGGGAATAAATACATCTACAAACACAAAAGTAGGTGTTGAGGAAAACATAATTGAAGCGGAGACTGAATTTGTGGACAATGTGCTTCATTTTCTGAAACACTGTACCCCAAGATCAATATATTCATCCCATTTAAGATTGCCAATGCCTCCAGGTCTGTTGGTAACAGTGTGAAAAGTCAACTTTGTTAAAATGGTGAGGAATACAAAGTAGTCATCTTCTAGTCTAAAAACAACAACAACAACAACAAAACCACTTTGAGTTCTAATAGAAGCTTACATTCAATGTCATTATATAAGTTTGGGATGAACATTTTCAACAGGGAATTGAATACTTAAACCTAAAATTTTATATCATCAAAGAGTTAAGGAAAATGTCCAATAAACTCAAATCTATATAATTAAAACACACTACAAATAATAATAATAATGCTTTTCTGAGGGGAAAAAAAACCTTTGCAAATGTGGTATAGTCACATAATGGAATATTACTCAGCCATAAAGAAGAATGAATTACTGATACATGCTATAACATGGATGAATCTTGAAAACATTATACTAAGTGGTTGAAGCAAGGCAGAAAAGGTCACATTTTGCACAATTCTATTTGTATGAAATGTCCAGTAGGCAAAACTATAGAGACAGCAAGTAGATTAGTGGCTGGCAAGAGCCAGTGTCACAAGGAATGGAAAATGACAGCTAATGAGCATGGAGTTTCTTTGGAAGATCATTAGAATGCTTTGGAATTAGATATTAATAATAGTTGTGTAGCTAAATATATTAACCACTGACTTGTATACTTTAAAAAGATAAATTGACAAGTGAATTTTATCTCAATTTTTAAAAGTTCACAGTATACTCAGCATGTGGTTTTGGTGAGGTACAAAGCAGTACTTTAGTTTCTTTCCTTAATACTATGAGATTTATTCAAATAATAATTCAAATATCCAAAGGATCTGACTCTGTTGTTAAAAGAGATCCATAACAAAAATACAGAAATGTAAATTCAACAGGTGTGTATTCAATGATCACAGCACTTTTAAAAATCGTCTTCCCCTCTCCAGAATCAACCTTAAGGTTTTAGAGTCACCAGGAACTAAGATTCCCCTGCAAATCTTATATGTCAACTGTGTGCATAGCATCACCCCTGAGCACTTTCATAAAGCTTTTGGAATCTAAATTATGTCAATGAATGTAGTGGGGTTTGGGCAGTCATCCCCATATTTGCAATACATTTCTTATTAGACAGATCTTGAAAATAATTTGTAAAAGTCACTGTGTTTTCATCTCCATCAGATGAAAACGCAGGCTTAATATCGTCTTTATTATGAACAATCTAAAATTTAAAAAGCGGGATTATCTGACTAAAAGGAGTTAAATGTGTGCCCACAAACCGAGGCATTTTGTAATTTTCAGGTTAATGCCTCCAAACCATATGTTACATTCCATCTTGTCTCAATATCCTCATAGAGGAAAAGAAAATTAACATGCAAAAATCCAGTCTTAACGATTATTCTGCAAAATGACAGGAAAACCTAATTCTGCTTCCCAAGCAAATATTCAAATTGGCTATTTCGGAAAGCAGTGCCAGTGGAAGGCGGTGGATAAAAGTCGAATCCATGTACAAATCCATCAACCTGCAGTTCTCCTCTGACTTTGGCAGCAGGGGCAGAATGCTGATATTTTTATTGAAACTTTTTTTGTTGTAAGTGACTGCCCAGACTTGAATGTGACTAAATTGAAAGTATTAAAAACACTGAACAGTCAGGTCGGTGCTTGTTCTCTGAGTACTCCCTTTCAGGTGTGTGTGTGAAATGCACGACAGACACGTGTATCTTCCATTTAAGTCCATAATACCCGTAGCATAAAAATGAACCGCAAAACGCAAAACAGTACGTAGCCCCTCGGCACGGAGGTATTTCTGCTCACTTATTTGTCTTCTGTGTATCTGAAAGGCTACGTCCACACTTTGCAAAGGAGGGACGAGAGCGGCGGGGGCAGGGGCCACAACAACGCAACCTCTTTTCCAGGGTCCCGAGTCGCATCCCCGCGGGCAGAGGGAAGGTGCGGGAGGCAGGAGCCGGGGAGGGGGCGCGTACCCCGCGCAGCTGACATCCGTCCTGCCACCGCCAGCATCGCGGGATGCGAGGTGATGGTCCCCGTTCTCCTCTTGCTCTAGATGGCGGCGGCAGCGAGTATCGGATACTCTGAGGTCCCCCCACCCGCGTCCCACCGGGCCGGAGATGGAACCCCACCGCGGTCTTATCACTCACCCAGGCGGCAGACACAGAGCAGCTGAAAGCAAGCGAGGAATCGTTTTAGGATTAGCATTTCCAGACGGTCCGGCGCCCCTCAGCGCGCGGTTCCTCTGCTGCTGGGGTGGAGAGGGCGGGGGCGCGGAGCAGTGGTCTTGTTTTATCCTCCAGGGTCCGGACTGATGGGAGACTGCGTGTGCGTGTGCGCGAGAGAGAAACAGAAGGAGGGTCGAGAGGGAAAAAGACGCGTGGTGGCGCGGGGGACCAGCAGCCACTAGCCCAGGCGCATGTCGCCGGCAGGGCTGGCGGGCGGGAGTTTGCCTCGCTCGCGGGTTGCGGCGGCAGCGGTCTGAGCGCTCCGAGCGCAGCAGCTCTGAGTGCGGGTGCGCGCTCGGGCCGGCGGTGCGCGCCGCGGCGCCCGGCGGGGGCGGGGGCGCAGGACCGCGGCGCAGGGAGCGTGCAGCGCACCCCGGGTCGCGCGCGGGGGGCGGAGGGGCGCGGCTGGCGCTCAGGGTCGGGATCCCAGGGTAGCGATTCACAGACCGACGCCCCTCCCCCTGTCTGCGGCCAGTGGTTTCGCTGCCCTGGAGTTAGTGGAACCTGCTGGGGTTTAGAATCTTCGCGGAGAAAACGTCTCTTCATTAAGACTCCTTCATCCCTTAGGAAGAGAAGAGGAGGCCAGACCTCCATTGTCCCGCACAGCCAGAGGTTGACCTTTGGACTTCACCCCTGGGAATATTTTTCATTTTATTGTTGTCCTCTCTGCAGATGCTAAGTGGGTCCAATCAGAAAATGGTGGGGGCGCCTGGGTAAACTGGGTTCTCCTCCCCCTTTCCATTTTTCAAATAGCTCAAGTAGTTCCAGACCCCATTGCCTCCAGGGCCGTTCACTGCAAATAATCTCCAGCTCCGATTGTGACCAGTCTGACTGCCCTTTCCCTAGACCCCAATCAAACTGTCCTGCTGTGCACAGCTGCTGGGGAAGTTTCAACACTGTAGTGGTCTTGCTGGACAGAACTTCCCAGTGCCTAACGCACGGGTTCGTAAGGGAAGATTTTTAATTGCTTGATTGAAGAGTATACAAAAGAAATATAATACACGGCTTCTTCTGCTGCCTCAGAGTTGGAAATGTCACCCTGTATGTACTTGTTTCTATGGTGGCGTTTGTGTTTGTAAGTAGACTACAAGAGCCTTGATGTTAGGGAGTTTGCCTTTAGTATTATAACCACAGTTTCTAGAAGAGTGGGAAAAGAAGTCAGTAGGTGTTTGTGGAAGGAACTTGAAGTCTAAAGGAATGATCATAAGAATTGTGGTATCCTCCAAGAACCTCAATACTGAAAATTTGTAAGATTTTTCACCTATTGATATACTTAAGTTATTAATACATTTTCAACTTATAACATACCTGTTTTAGAACCCTTTAGGAGCCTGATATAAGACACAGAAAACCAAGTTGTGGAAACATACTTTGTATTCTTAGTAACAGTTTGATGTAGGTATCTGTAAGGTATGTACTCCAGTGTTCTGGTCTCATGTCAAAAATATGGTATTCCAGTTTTACAAAATTGAAAGAATACTCATTGCATACGAAATCGGGTTTCAAATGTATTTCGGCTGCTACTGCCAGTTTTTACGAATTCCCACAGCCTCTAAGTGTGCAGAGCTAATGATGTAGCTTGCTAATGCTTCAGGAACTGACTGCAGTCGTACAAGAACAGATTTTGAAACTATAGTTTTTATTCAGAAATGTATATCAATATTAAGAAGTTGACCCTCAATCTTATTCTTCCCATGAATAGAAATGGAAATGCTACAACTTTTACAAGAAATATAATAGAAATTGACAATTGCTCATATGAGTTTCCACATAGGAAGAAAAATTTGAGTCATTTTCGCAAGGGTAACAAGAAGTGTGCATATAAAATGCACTGAGTTCAGACAAGGTGTTTTATTGAATGTGGACTAGAGAAGTCAGGGAAGATTTCCTAGATGTATGTATTTATGAAAAAAGAACTAGCAGGACAAATTGATGTCAAAGCTGGTGGGGACAAGAATGAAAGAAGCAGAGGTCATTCATTATTTTAAAAACAGTACAAATTAAATTTGATCTGATTAAAAGGGTTCATATTATGGCAAACACTGATTTCCTAGTGGAGCAGCCTATACCTGAACTACTAAGTTGCTTCAGCAGGATGATAATACTAAGGAAGTATGTAAGGCAATATGAAAGAAACTTTATAAAGAACTTCAACTCTTCAGAAGAAGCTGTTTGCTCAGAGGAATGTATGATTTTCCAGGTCCTAATTATCAAGGCTTCTTCACCAACTTATTTATGAGAATGATTTAATTGCAACATTAAAAATCCATTCCTTCTCTCTCAGTTGCCTAGTAAGTCACATTACTATTCATTCTTTAGAGTTAGATCATCAAACAAAGGCACTGTTAAAATTTTCCTTAATAAAGAGGGCACTGAATCTATGGCCTCTGCTAATTTGGTTCTGAGTTAAGATAATCATCATATACCTGGGAAAGCACAAAAGTCACCTTGAGGTAGCAGTCACCTTCCTATTAAGGTTTGTACAGGAAATATGATAGCAACCAATCCTATGAGACTCTGTGAGAGTAATGGAAAACTGACCAGGAGGACCAGCTGATGTGGTTCTGATAGTCCTGAGGAGTAGTGTGCAAGGTTGAGGTCCTTGGAAAACAGGTCACTGAAACAGCCCAGGTGTGAGGAAAAAAAGGAGTCATAAGAAGGGTGGGAATACCAAAAAGGTACCTAATCTCACATTTCACAATTTTATTGGGGCCATGGTCATTTCTGAGATGTGTTACCTAATCAGTTTACATTAGCTCTTGTGAGTAGAAGTTATAAACTTGCAAAACCAGATGCCTTCATTTAGAGTCTGAATATGTGTGTATATGTATATGTATATGTAGACAGAGGGAGAGACAGTGCATTTATATAAAGTAATACCTTACCTTGGTGAATTAGATTCATTTGCTTCTCATCTGTATACCATCCTGGAGCATTTTATAAATTCAAACTCATGTAAAAGACAAGCTCTGGAGAATTATTATTCTCAGGATGTATAATTTACCATTTAATATGAAAAGTTTAAACAAAAAAAGAACTGAATATATCAGATACACAAAGGTAAGGAATATTTCTTGAGGTAAAAAATGGTTTAATAACAGGATTTGATGGAACTTTCAAAACTCAAAATGTTCATAGATAGAATAGATTTGAGGTTCTTTAAAATTTATTCTTTAGATTCATTTGTTTACCTAACATATTTCTGTGTATGTCCATTATCATGCACGACTTAAGTATGCATTACGCTATCCCTACCATTCAGGGACACACAGGGTAATGGAAGGAAAAGACATTACTGCTACAAAATGTCTTTGCATAGAACTGGTAGATAAAATAGAGGATACTCAGTTAAATTTGAATATCTAATAACCAATAAATAATTTTGTAATTACTAATTTCAATGGATAATTTTTAGTATAGTGGAAAATGTTCAGTACAAAACAGTATTTAGTGCACTCCCATGCAATACTTGGGGCTTCCTTATATTTAAATAAAATCCATTGTTTACTGAAATTTGAATTTAAGTGGATACTCTTTTTTGCTAAATCTGGCAATTCTTCTTTGGTGTATCTGTGAATTGTATGATATTAGAGTTGGTCATTCATACCTCCCTGAGCTTTGCATCTTTATTCCTAACTGTCCTTTCAGTGTCAGGCATAAAACAAGTCAGAGGGTTTTCATCAATAGCTCCAGAGCTGAGAAGGCTGTGGCACCCTGAGTCCATCTGAAGGAGACATAATTATGTTTGAGAGGAAAACCACAGCATGGTACATACTTAACCTTTTAGTGTCTTGTCATGATTCACTATAAGATAATTTAAACTTATTATATTCCAACTACATAATTCAGTGACAAAATTGTATTATAAAGAGCACAGAAAGATCATTGTTTCCATGTCAGGATATTTGGTGTAGTATGAGAATCAGGATGATTTTTCCTCTGAGTATCAGTAGAATAATCTTTTACATATTTTAAACTTAAAATTTGGTTTTAAAAAAAACCATAGACTTTGAAAAATATCTGTGGATGAATGTTACTTAATGGATAGTTTTTCTCTCTTAAAAAGAAATCATGTCCTTTAGGTATAAACCGAGGAGTGGGTTAACTGGGTCAAAAGGTGGGTCCATTCCAGGTCTTCTGAGGAATCTCCATACTGCCTTTCCGGAGTGGCTGCACCAATTTGCATTCCCACCAGCAATGTACAAGTGTGCCTTTCCCCCCACATCCTCACCAATACTTATTATTGCTTGTGTTCTTGATAACAGCCATTCTAATTGGAGTAAGATGAAATCTTAGAGTTGTTTTAATTTGCATTTCTCAAACTACTGGAGATGTTGAACACGTTTTCATATATTCCTCGGTTTATACTCAAAGGACTTAAAATTAGCATCAACAGTAATATAGCCACGTCAATGTTTATAGCAACTCAATTCACAAAAGCTAGATTGTGGAATCAGCCTAGATGCCCTTCAACAAATGAATGGATAAAGAAACTGTGGTATATATACACAATGGAATATTATTCAGTCATAAAGAAGAATAAAATTATGGCATTTGCAGATAAATGGATGGAATTGGAGAATATCATGCTAAATGAAATAAGCCAATCCCCAAAAAACCAAAGGCCAAATGTTTTCTCTGATAAAGTGGATGATAATACATAATGGGGGTAGAGGGTGAGAGAAGAATGAAGGAACTTTAGATTACATAGAGGGAAATGAGAGGGAGGAGGGGCAGGAGTATGAAAGATGGAATGAGACAGACATCCTTACCCTATGTACATGTATGATTACACAAATGGTATGAATCTACATCATGTACAACCATAGAAATGAAAAGTTGTACCCCACTTGTGTACAATGAATCAAAATGCAGTCTGTAAAAATAAAAAAAAAAAAATAAGAAATAAATCATGTCATCATAACAAAGATCCTAAGTGTGGTCTACATGGTAGACTGGCTTATAATCAATAGAAATCTATTTCTTGCAGTTCTGGAGGCTGGAAGTCCAAGATGAAGGAGTCTGGTGAGGACTAAATTTCTGGTTCATAAATGGGTAACTTCCTGCTGTCATTTCACGCAGTGGAAAGATAAGGCAACTCTCTGTGGCCTAATTCAGAAGGACACTCATTCCATTCATGAAGAATCTGTGCTCATGACCTAGTTACCTCCCAAAGCCCCCACCTTCAAAACTACCACACTGGGGATTAAGTTTCAAACTATGAATTTGGGGGGGGGGGGGGCACAAGCATTCTGTGCATAGCAAGTCTCTTAAGTGTTTGATGTATTATGAAGTTATCTGGATTTGAAATTTTTCATTTTCTTGTGGACTTGTCCATTTTAATATATTATTTAAATTAAAGACATTAACAGTCTTTTTGAGACTCTTTATCTTGACCTAAGGTTTTTGTTTGATTAACCTATTTTAAAGTACTTTTGAATTTTTTTCAGTAGGCTTTATTTTTTTGAAAGTTTTAAGTTCACAGCAAAATTGAGTGTAAAGTATAGAGACTCATGTCTTCCTTCCTGGTATAGGAGCGCAGCCTTGCCCATTATTAACATCCCACGTCAGAAGGGTACCTTTGCTATAGTTGAAAATTGTAGATGGACACAGTTTTTTTTTCTTAACTCCATATCCATAGTTTACATTAAGATTGACTCTTGGTGCTGTATACCACATGGATTTGGAAAAATGTATGATGACGTACATCTACTATCATAGTATCATAGAATAATTTCACCATTCCAAAATCCCCTGTGCTTTGCCTATTCATCTCTCCCCACTAGCCTCTAGCAACCACTGACCTTTTTATTGTCTTCATAGCTTTACCTTTCTCAAAATGTCATATAGTTGAAAATGATACTATATATACTCTTTTAAAATTGACCTTCTTTCTCTTAGTAGCATGCAGTTAAAATTTGTTCACGTCTTTTCATGACTTGATCACCCATTTCTTTCTATCATTGCATGATGTCCCATTATCTAGATGCATCACAGTTTATTTGTCCATTTCCTTGAGGAAGGACATCTTAATTGTTTCTAATTTTAGTAATTATGAATAAAGTGACTGTAAACATCTATATTCAGTTTTCATGTGGACATCAATTTTCAACTCATTTGAGTAAATACAATGGTGGGGATTGCTGGATCATCCAATGAGAGTATGTTTAGTTTTATAAAAAGCTGCCAAACTGGCTTCTGAATGATTGTACCACCCTGCATTCTCACTAGCAATAAATAAAAATTCCTGTTACTCTACAACCTCCTCAGTATTTGATATTGTCAGTGTTTTGAATTTAGACAATTCTAATAGGTATGCAATGGATTTTCATCATTGTTTCAATTTTTAATTTGCTAATGACATATGATATGACATTGAGCTTATGCTCATATGCTTATTTGTCATCTGTATGTTTCCTTTGGTGAGGTGTCTGTGCAGATCTTTTCCCTATTTTTAATTGAATTTTTGTTCCAATTTTGATTTTTTTAGCTTTCATTTTGAAATAATTTCGTACTTAGTAAAAATTTATAGAAATAGTACAAAGAATTGCTGTGTATTCTTTATTCATATGCTCCTGTTAACAATTTGCCTGTATAATTCTCTCTTGTTTGCCTTTTTCTATATGTATATCCACAAATCTGTATCTTTTTCTCTATCTACAATCTACAGAGTCCTTCTTTGAAAAGTTGCTGAACTGTCTAAATTGCTTCATCAACTACTCTACAGACAATTTTCCTTTGGTGATTACTTGATCTTACCAAATAAGTTTTTGTTGATCCTAAAATATTATGTTAAATGACTAATTTATGATCACTTAGGTAAGAACTTATTGATTATTAGGAGCCATCTTGGGTTATCCAACTAGATCCATGTTGTTTCCTTAGAAAAGTTGCTCATGATTTTGAACATGTCTATTCTCAGATATGACTCACTTTCTTCCATCTTTCATTCACTTGTTTCTGGCACTGTCCCTCTTGAATTGAACTTTGCATCTGCCTTCTTACTAGTGTACCATGCCATTAATATTTATGCTTTATAGATGTTTGAATTCAGAATAATCTTTCTAAAATAAATATCTAATACATATTACCCAGGAACCTGTACGAGTGATTGTTTCTAAAGATTCAAAAGTATAGGCAAAAAGCATTAATTGGGTCCTATAATGGGAGCCCATATTTGAGGAACCTATAAGCCAGCAGTGTGTTCATCGTTGGTTGTACTAAAGTAATGACATGCTAATGACATGATATGACAGTGTTACGATAGTGATTTTATTATTGGAGTGGGGAGATGGTGTTGGTCATAAGCTAGTGATCATATTTCCACTTCTACACATCTTCTCCTTTCTCTTCACCCCAAGACCATCTCTCCCATGGAACACGATGGAAGAATCATGCTTTTCCTCTAGGCTTAATTTAAACATCATTATCTACTTGCTCTCTAGGACTTTAAAAATTGTCCACAATATTTAAAATGGAAAGATGTATAACACAAATTGTGCAAATTAGAGTGTCAGCATTGGATTGGATCATTGAAATGAGCTCTATTTCAAAAGTACAAGCATTTCTAATAAATGGTCATTTAGATTTTTTTTTTTTTTTTTGCCTATCTCCAGTCTAAGATAACTCACAAGCACCCTAGTAAATGAAGCATTATATTTTTGAACACATTGAAAACCATATGTTCACCTTTATATTTAGCCAAAATATCCTCTAACTACCACCCATTTGATTTAGGGACTCAGAACAAATTACTTCCCTCTACTTAAGAAAGAACTTCTGTTTTCTTCCAACCCTAGAGGATGAGATCTTTCTTTTGCTATATGTTCATTCTTCTTCTTCTGAATTCTCTCTTTTGGAGTCCATGTTTCATCAGTTCTGTGAATCTCCTACTCCCTCTTTATTTTTCTCATCAAACTTTCTCAATCTTTTTCAATTCAAAATTTCTTTCTTGCCAGTGTTGTAGCATACCCCTATAACTCCAGTGACTTGGGAGGCTGAGACAGAAGGATGGTCAATTCAAAGTCAGCTTTAGCAATTAAGTGAGGCCATAAGCAACTTAGTGAGACCCTGTTTCAAAAGAAAAAACAAAAATGGACTGGGGTTGTGACTTAGTAGTTAAGCATCCCTGGGTTCAATTCCCAGTATGCCCTTCCCACAAAAATCCTCTCTTGACCCCATGTCTCATTAAAATATAGCCCCAGAGACATCTTGTTTTACAATTGTCTTTTAAAAATAAACTATAAGCATATGTCCACTTCATCTCTTATTACCTCTTCAAAACACTAAAATTAGGTTTCTGCCTCCTTCATTACATTAATAGTTCTTAATAGTTCTTTTTAATGACGTTGGCGATTGACCCAAGGTCCTCATGCATGCTAGGCAGGTGCCCTACCACTGAGCTATTACCCAGGCCCCAGTAGTGGTCTTGAAAAGGTAAAAATATTGCATTTTGATGGTTCTACATGTGCATTGTACCCGAAACCAAAATCTCATCATTCCTCAAAAACTGATGCTTTAGGTAGTCCACAAAACCTGACGTTTCCTTGGCACATCTTTTTCCATCATTCCCATCAAATCAGTCACCAAATCCTACAGCTTACTCTTAAATCCCACAGGATTTTTTACATTTCTTTACATAATTGATGGATCTGGCTTAGGTTCATTGCTTAGCATGTATTCACATACATGAACTAATAATGGAGGAAGTGCAGCTATCAAAGCAATACCAGCTACTTCTCTTGTTCTAAGTTCCAATTAGCATCTTTGATGTTTCTGACAGTTTCTGGATGCTTAGATATTTAAACTGTGAAGGCATCCCTTTTCCCTTAGCAGGCAGGTTTTTGATAACAAACTTAGACAGTTCATAACCCATTTGCCTTTACTTGGGGCTAATTTGGTGGGTTTTGAGTTTGCAGTTCCTTAACAGACAACTTGGGCTAGCAAGCATGGTAGAACACCTCCAGTCTATTCTCGGCCTATTGTGATTTTATACGCTTCTCTTCACAATTAGTTTTTACTCCCTGATTTCATTCATGCAGAAGACCACCAAGACTTGGAGACTTCAAACTTTCCTTGAAGTTTTCAACAGCTGTATTTGACCCTCAGTTGTTTTAAATTTTTGAGAGCTGAGAAAGGGGGATTTTGCAAAACCACTATATTGGCTACTGGCCATTTTCCCCCAAGCATCCCCTTTTCATACATCATTTCTAGATAGCTTCTCCTATATCTAAAAATAGAAGCAAAAGCAGAGAGGCCTCCAGCCCTAGAAGTTTTGCTCATTACTCTCTTAAGAAAGGCTATAACTCAAAGAATGTACAATTGAGAAGCAAGTTTCCAGAAAACTAATTATTGACTTTCTACTTTATCTCCTTCCATCATAGCAGTGATTATGACCATACTTACATGGCACCTATTAGGCGCCAAGTGTTGTTCTTAAGGCTTTACATGTAATTGTTCAATCCTCAGAGCAAAGCTTTGAATTTGTTCACATTACAATCTTCCCAATCTCACAGAGGAGCAGGCAGAATAATGTCACATATATTGTAAGTGACAGACTTGGGTGTGAACCCAGATAGTGGTGTACCAGTTCTCACAGAATATTATCTACGCTGTCTCTCCTTGAGGACACTTAGGAGATTCAACACCAATTAATTCCTTGCTAGACTCAGAAAAGGTGACTCGTGTGGTTACAACTTGTGCTTACTTTCCTTTCCCAAAACATAGTACGTTTTACAAAGCTGACTTGTTGTCAAATATCAGTTACAAAAACAGCGTGTAATGTGAGAAATAAACATCATCCTGAAAATTCAAATGTGCTGACTGCCCAAAAAGATTATTATGAGCCTGAGAAGGATTTCTGGTTTGTGTTTCTATTCAGTTACCCAAGTAGATATATTTTAGGACATAATCCCTCAATGAATTTAGGAAATCAATATAAGAGAGTTGAGTCGAAAGAAATGTGACCTTCCCAGGGAAAGGTTGCATGGTATGACTGTCTCCAAAGTGGTCTCACAGCTGACCCTTGGGGTGGAAAGCCAGTGAAAGAATTGGTACATGAAGCCCAAGTGGACTTTCAGGGTTTCAGCTTCATGGAATCCATTCCTTTTAAAATTCAAATAAGCACCTTGAGTTCCTTCCTGAATTGGTGCAAAAAGTCACCATATAGCTAGACTGTAATGATTATAAAATTCACCAAATGCTTAAGAAGACTGTGAGGTAATCGCATTTCTGAAAGGAAAATATAAAACATGATGTTAAACATCACAGAACGTTCCATGTAGCTTTCCAAGGAGGGCATTCAACTCCATGGCTCCCTCCTCAGTTTCCAGCTAATGCCACTCATTTTTGCAGCTCATTCTTTCTAGTGACTTTTTTTTTTCAGCCCTTGTTTGGGTGAGTCATTGTTTACACAATGGAGGAAAATGTCCTCTCTGCCCATGGGGATCTTAAAAGTTAGGGAACGTTTTAATTGTCTTCTAACTTAGTGCTAATTAGCATTTTTAATTACTAGTTAGGACTTTGAAACTCTGTTTTCTAGACTAGGCCGTGGAACTTAACTTTATAAATTCAAAGTCCCTTAAAAATGTTTTACCTAAAAACATTTCTTCTTTCAAAGATAAATTCTACCTGTCATGACATCTGGATAAATCTTTTGAAATAGTCTGTGAAGTTAGAATGCCCAGGTGGAGCCAGGTCTTGATACATAGTAAGGACAAGAACTGAGGAATAAAAGATCAATTGTGGCGGATAACACCAAAGCACTAAAATATTGTACAAGAAAAACATCTAAGACCTTCACACTAATAACATGTAATGAAATATCACAAAATGTTATAATAAACAAAACTTAAAAACAAACAATAAGATAAATGCACTATGTGAGGAGCTTTACATTTATAGAGATAAAGAGAGAGAGTCTTAAAGCCACTAAGAATGAAGATAAAAGAATAAGTGGAAATCAGTAATATTTGAATAAGAGATACATAAGTGACAAGGTACAGAGGTGGAAAAAGATGAAAAAATTTTAACAACACATAACTCATGTTCAAACAGAATTTTAGAAGTCACATAGACAATACTGCTAAGACTTTATAGAAGTACTTCTAAGTGTGTGAAAGAGATGAGCAAGGCAGGCAAGCTACCTGAGTGTCAATAGGTCTCTGCTCCTTCACAACCTGCATAGTTGGGTTCCCTTATCAAAGTCCTCGAAATGAAGAACACAGTGGCAATATTAGGACTATCAATTTTTTTTTCTTGCAGCTTCCAGCATCTAGTTAGTTTCCAATATCTTACCAGGAAAACAGCATATAATAGTGGTAAGATTTATCCTTTGATTATCTACCAATTCTATGCCAAATATTTTTTAATGTCAACGTCAATCACTCCCAAATCCCACAAATGAGCTCTATCAGTTTCCCATTTTGTAGCTATGTCCTAAGGCTCTGAGATTTGTGTGTTACTGAGGGCCAAGAAACTGGTGGTGGCAGTGGCATTTGGAATTAAAACTTTGAGTTTCTTTCATCCTATCGTGTAACATATTTCCGTAAACACATCTTGAACTTAGTCAGCCATAGGAATTCATCTTTTCCAAGGAGCAGTACTTAACACTCCACTTAGCACTGCAGTTCAAACAAAATTGACAAGTTTCCGGCTAGCTTTATATTCCAGTGAAAAGTGTTCTTTGTAGCATTCATATACCTTGCATCAAAAACTTGTATTTGGAAAACTGAAATTTGAAAATCCACTGGATGTCTTTAAATAATGTGAAGGAAGGCCTCAGAATGAGGGCAAGTTAAAATAACAAAAAAACAAAATGGAAAAGTGAATATATCAGTTAGGGTGGACTAAATTATATTGCAGTAACAAGGAAAATTTGACTTACACTTATTTCTTGTTCACCTGAAGATTTCAGTGACTTTAAGTGACTGACTTTCTGAGGTAACTGCCTTGAATATGGTTGGTCAACAATCCAGAATGCTTTGATTTTGGAGTGTCTCTATCTTAACAGGAATTTTCACAATTTCAGGTAAAGACAGTGCTAATTAGTCTTGCAAGACTAACCAGCACTTTGAACCTAAATAGCTCCACACAGATAAGACTTACATCACCTTTTCCCCAACCCATTGACTTTCCAGTGAGAAATAAAATGATTGTCATAGATGTGTCCCCCACAGGTGGGGTAGGATGGGTTGGTGTGCATGCACCTGTGTGTGTGTGTGTGTGTGTGTGTGTGTGTGTGTGTAGAATATGAGAGTACAAAGTAAAATAACATGAAGAATCCTGAAATCAACAGAAGACACTCTTTTATAATTGCATAATGGTTTGATGATTGTTTTGCTATCTTAGGTTCAGAAAGTTAAAATTTATTCTAAAGTCTTTCAGGGAAAATTATGTAAAATCTTCATTGTCAGAGCTGAAACAGCTCACAAAATGTTAACCCACATCCTCCATCCATCTTTGAGATGTTGCTCCATTCCTGAAGACATCTGTGGGAGGTTGAAGAGGGTGTATGAATAAGGGTAAAGGAATCAAAAACAACAAGAAAGCAAATAGTATGTATTACCAATTCAAATCCCTGCTCTGATTCTTTCTTACTTTCTTCATTTGTAAAAAGAAAACCGTTGAATGCATTTATATACTTTAAGTTCACCAAGACAGGAGCTCTCCTCTGCTTTTATTCCTAACAGTACTAGTCACTGTATCGCTGTTTAAAAAAATGAAAGGCACACAACGAACAATTTTACCACTTTTAAAGAAGTCAAAATTTCTTTCTTTCTACAGTCAAAATATAGTTTTGAAAAGAACTATTCTGCAAACAGGAACTAGTACAGGTAAAATCTGAGGAAAGAACATGGTCTTACAGATTAGTCGAGGGTCACTGTGCTCCTTTTGTTTGTGCCTAAAGCTAACATGATCTAGGTTAGATTGAAAAGTGAATTGGCATCCCAGATTTTATATACTTATTACAGTTTATTGAAGAATATGTACTCCTGGAGTACACAGTACAAGATATCCCCAATATGCTATACACTCTTTTTCTCATTCCTTGCTGCTTCTTGACCAGAGTCAGCAAACTTTCCAGACATTCTTCATTTATTAAACTTTAATCCTATCAAGTCTATAAATTCAATATCAAATACATTAAAGCTGTTATCCTCTACCCTACCCCCACAAGGATGGATAAATCTCCTAAAAGCCTTGACTTCTCTGTGCTTAGGACAGATCAGAGGAAGGTGGTAAGTACCTCCTCCTCACTTACCTGTATGATGATACCATTGCACACATGGTGGTGCTTACCCCTTCTCTATCACTGCTTAACTGTTGTGCCTTTTGGAGGCAACCAAAGTCTAACTCTTGAGGGTTGGGTGAATGTGTGCATGCTTTAGAGTCTCGCCATTATAAAGTTTTCTTATATACATGATCAAGAATGTCTCTACTTTCTCCACTGAGAGCTTATAGCCCTTGGTCTACTCTAGAGACCTTGGCTGGTTGGCCTCAGGGCCAGGTGAGCCTCTCTCCTGGGTGAACTTCTAGCATGATGGCTGAAGGCCAGCCACTTTTTTAGTTGCCCATTCCAAACCCAGGTGTCTGAAGTAGAAAATTGCCCTCCTTCCCAAAGATTCCCCTATCCTAACTTCTCAAACATGTGACTATGGTATGGTACATGCAAAGGTTAAGGTGGCAGATAAAACTAAGGCTACTAATCAAATTACCTTAAATTAGGTGGGTTATCCTGGATTATTGGAGTGATTCAGCTAATCACAGGGCCAGTAAAAGAGATAGAGGGAGGCAGAAGAGTAAGTCAGATTGATGTAATTGAAAAAGACTTACCCGGCTATTGCTGGTTTTGAACATGGAAGAATAGGGTCACCAGCCAGGGAATATGAGTGGCCCCTGAAAGCAGAAAAAGGCAAAGAAACGGATTATTTCTCAAAGTCTTTGGAAAGGAAGGGAGAGCTACTGACACCTTGAATTTTCTGAGTACTTTCTCTATTAAAAACTTCTCTACCCTTTTCTTGAATGAATGCTGACCTGGTGTTGAGTTCTAAATTGAAAATAATTTCTGCTCAGAATTTCAAAGTCATTGCTGTTTTATATTGGCTGTCCATGAAGCTCATGAAACTTCCAAAGGTGTTCAGTTTCTTTATCTTCCTGCCCTTCCTCCTCCCTCTCTCCTTCCCTCCTGTCATTCAGGTCCTACAATCCATTTTATGGATTTTTATTTTTTAGTCTTGAAGGTATTTCTTTCCATCCTTCTGCATTTTCATTATCTGCATAGTGGGTTTCCAAGACTGATCCTCTAATTGTTCTTTTATCTGCTATCTTTTCTTTCTCTTTGTTTCCTAGAGTTTCTCCCCAATTTCTGCACCTTATTGTCTGTCTTACCTTTTTTTAAAAAAAAAAAAAATTCTCTTTTTGTTCTTTAAATGTCCTTTAAAGATAGTATCTTAAGCCAGGTTCAGTGGCCCAGGCCTGTAATCCCCGCATCCCTGGAGGCTGAGATAGGAGGATCGAGAGTTCAAAGCCAGCCTCAGCAAAAGTGAGGCACTAAGCAACTCAGTGGGACCTTGTCTCCAAATAAAATACAAAATAGTGCTGTGGATGTGGCTCAGTGGTCTTGTGCCCCTGAGTTAAATTCCAATACCCAAAAGAAAAAAAAAGAGAGATAGTATCTTAGTCTTATTCCATCAGCTCTGCATTTTACCATTTATTTTACCACTGCTTATTCTCCCCCCCCCACCCACTGCCCTGCCACCAGGAGGCTACAACCTTCCATCTCTACCAAGTTGGGTAATAGGTGGTAATCTGAATGTGTAAGAAAGGGAGAAGATCTAGGATTCTAGTTTTTTTTTTTTTTTTTTTTTTTTTTTTCCTTAAACAAACTGAGCCCATCTATTGTCTATTTAATTTAATTTACTGAGGTACTTCCCAACTCCACCATATTTTTCAATTCTGTTTAACTGTCAAGGGACATTTTGGGATTTTTTTGTTTTGTTTTTTGTTTTGTATCTTGAATATTGTGAATAATGCTGCAGTGGACAGGGGATAGCATATAGCTTATTGAGATTTTGATTTTAATTTTTTGAGATAGATAGCCAAATGTGGGATTTCTCAACCATGTGACGGTAGGTCAATTTCTAATTTTTTAGGAAACTTCATACTGTTTTTCATAGTGACTACACCATTTTGCCTTCTCACTCACAATGTTTAAGGTTTACTTTTCTCCACATTCTTTCCAACATATGTCTCTTAATTTCTTTCTTCTTATAGCCATTCTGATAGATCTGAGATGACATCTCTTTGTGGTTTTGATTTTCATTTCCTGAGAATTAATAATACTAAGTATTTTTTCATATACCTATTGGCCATTGTATGTCTTCTTTGGAGAAATGTTTGTTCAAGTCTTGAGTCCATTTTTAAATTGAGTTGTTGGTTTTAGAAATAATATGTTGCTTTAAACATTATCTTTCCCCAGAGCACTTAGTGTTTTCAGGGATTTATGTTGAAAATTGGGTTGTTTACTAGCTTTCACCATTGCCATTTTAGGATTTAGTTCTCTCAAAATTGGCAAGTTAATTAATGTTATCCTGATTTGCAAATTCTGATTTTTCTTCATCTGTCCACTTTTATATTGTCATTTCTTTAAAAATACCTATTAGCTATTCATATTGGGCCTCTATAAGGAGTAGGAAAATTTATTTGCATGTTCAATTCCCCATATTTAATATCTTTAGTTGGAGTATCAGTCTTCATGAATGATTCTCTCCACACTGGTCACTTTGTTTTGGGGGGGAAAAAAAAGGGCAAACAGAAGGAAAAACTTCTCAATACAAAGACCTCACTATACAGAGAACTGAGCACTGGTCACCAGTCCCCAGTTGGTAGTCCCAGAATTGGTTCTACAGTTTCTTAGGAAATGTCATTAAAGGTCCAATTTTGATTGGAGGTGATTCTTTAGAATGAAGCATTTAATTTTTGGCACTGGACTTTACCTAAATTCCTAGAGAATGGGACCATTTTATCCAACATTCTATTATTTATTACCCAAGAAAAGTCTTTTTTTTTTCCTTTGCATTAAATTATAAAATCGTTCTGAGTGGTCAAATGGTTGAAGATAGTTGTTTGATCTATATTTCTTTCACTTCTGCCTTTTAAGTTTGTATGACCTTGTCCTCAGACATGAGTACAGATGCTTCTTTGTTATCCTCAGGAGCTTATGTAGGTCTTCAAATGAGAATTACGCAGATCTCAAAAAGCATATCATTTTAAGTGCATATACTATCAGAAATATTTCATAATACATGCTTCTGTGTGATCAGTAATGGAATATTAATTTAGCACTTGAGGAAAAATACAAAGCTTATATAAGACCATCAACCCAAGAGCTTACCATTAATATATTTTGAAGGACTTCCATTTTTTCTAATCCTTTCTATATTTAATAGTTTAAAATAATTTCAATACTAGTTCTAACCCCTTGAACACACACTCACACTCACACATGAGCACATTACAAATCCTCAGTAGACAAGGTTAAGTGACAACATAATCAACAAGTCACAGTTATGTAGTATACTTCCTGTTTTTAATGTCTCTGATTCTATTTAAAGAACTTGACTTGGGACTGCATCTATTTCCAGCAATAATCATTTTAATTCCTTGTCATTATTCTTTCCTCTTACATCATTCTGAAAAAAATTCAAATGAGTATATTTTTCTGCATAATGGAAAATAGACTTGTTGCTCTATTAATTTTTGCACATAAGGGTCTCTTTTTTTTTTTTCTTCAATTCCCCTATTTTTTCTTCCTGACTGGATGGTACTGTTACATTTTCCTCAATGATAATATTATGCAAAAGATAACTCAAATCACTTTTGCGCCTAATGCTTAGGGCTAATTTCCACCACTACTTGTCTTACAAACCTAACTGCAGGTATGATGGTAGAAGTTTCTTTTTCTTACATATCTTGTATATGACTATTTTCAATATTTTATAATATCATTTTCTGCAAAATATTTAATTGGATGGAGCTGTAATTTCTGGAAGCTAATAAAATCACAGTGAAATCAAATGAAATAAAATTATTGTGTTGTACTGCCTTATATCGATTTATATTAGGGTGCTAACTTAACAAGCTAAAGCTTCAATATTTGAGGTGATGATTTCTAAATATTGAAGACAGTCAATCAAGAAAAAAGAATCATAATGGGAGTCTGGAATTGAGCCATTCTTAGTCCTATTAAAAAGGAAGAATGAACTGTTGCAGATTGGAATCAATTAACGATTTTTCTTTGAGTGTGATAGCCAGAATTTGTAACTAAAGCTCTAGGTGGGCTTTGAGACACAGAGACCCATACGGACACAGTCTCTGTTACTTGCTTTCTGTGAACTTGAACAGTTTATCTAATCCTTAGTTTCCTCCTTGGTAAAATGAGAATAGTAATATTTATTTTACAGGATTCTTATGAGTGTTAAGTGAGATAATGTTTGGGAATATCATTTGTAAACTTTGAAGTCCTATGGAGACCCATATGGCATGATTGCTTATTGCTTTCCATAGGAAAAGGGTGTGCTAGGCCGCACTGCAGGGTCATGTGATACAGTCCCTGAGAAAGCATGTGGTCAATGAATGGCAGCTACTTTCCTTGTCCAAGGAAGGAAAATGTTCCTTCACTAATAATATACCACAGAGATTCCAGCACAACATATGCATACACATACCTATATGTGTGTGTGTATATATGTTTATTTATTTGCGGGGGGCAGGAGATAATTGTAGGGAATATTTTGAAGTTCAGACAATTTTAATTTGCCAAGGATTTTTGTAGAATGGCAACTATGTTCAAATGGAATATATGGCCAAACAGTTTCTCCTTTTCCCCAAAATAAGACTAGTAGGTCTTATTAAGATGAGTAGGTTCCATTCTCTGTAACTGAACTTTACTGATTCAGCATTTTATTCCATTATATTTAAAATATATTAAGATCAATATTAATTACAATATTTTGCTGTTTATAGAATAAAACATGTACGTAAAAATTAGAAAAGAAAAAATCATCTACTGACCATATAACATCATTTAGCATTAACATTGTTGTATTTTGGGTGCATTTTCTTCTGATTTTAGTCTGTATATCCACACAGCAACATTTTGTGTGTGTTGGAGGGTGTGTTTAAACATTTTTTATTGCATGGAGTATGCAGAGTTTTGTGGATTGGGGCATTTACTTATAGCCTAATTTTTAAAAATCCTTTTCAGCTTTGGAATTTATAACAGATTGATACAGAGCAGCCACCACCCATTTCTGAGTGTAATTTAATTGTTCTGGTTTAGGAAAGTGTCCGATTTAACTATCATTGCAACTAGTTAAGGCTAATTTCCATTTTAACCCAAAAGTAAACTGAGTAAACTGCACACTTTTCCTTCCTTCTGTCCCTTTTGATTGTAAAAAAATACTGAATTTTTTAAAATCCAAAAGCAATAACAATATAAACAATCAAAACACTAATCAACAAACAAAATATTATTTTGTATGTAGATTCGTTATTCCCTTTTTATCACCCTTTTTGTAATTTTGCAAAGTTGCTATTGTAATACAAATACAATTTTATATTCTACCCTTTCTTCTTTTCAAATTCACTTCAAATTTTTAAATATTCATTTTTTTCCTTTTTAATTCACACAAAACTGTAGACTTTTATACTTTACAATGCAGGGTTCATAACAAATGGGCTATTTGCATGATATTCCATTGAATATCATAAATTTATAAACACTTCCCTATTGAGAGCTTCTAATTGATTGTTTCTAATTTTAACTATTATAAATAATGTTGCAGTGGAGGTCTAGATGCATAAAGGTATCTTCTTTCCACTTTCTTTTCCTTAGAATAAATTAATAGAAACAGAATTATAAACTAGGTGTGGTGACTCATGCCTGTAATTCCAGCAACTCATGAGACTGAGGCAGGAGGAATGTAAATTTGAGGCCAGACTCAGTAACTTAGCAAGACCCTGTCTCAAAATAAAATAAAATAAAATAAAAGGGTTGGGAACGTAGCTTACTGATGAAGCACCCTGCATTCTAACTCCAGTACCAAACAAACAAAACAACAAAAAACTAAAACAGGATTATACACCCATGACCATGCTCATTTTTTAATAGGATTTCATTATGAAGAGATATCTAATGAAGGCCCTATCTGTGTAGAGGAGGGAAAAAATAATGTACATGCAAACTAATAGAGATGTAAAACATTCTTTGAGAGTAGGGAACAATTTTTTTGGTCCTGATTTTTCCCACAGGCTTAAAGGCTAGGAAGACTCCTCTTTATAACATGATGCCAATCTAAAGCAGGGACAGGAAGCGTGGTGGAAGTTTGGGGAACACGTCTCCCTCTAGGTAGATTAAAATGGAACTTCAACCTGGTTTCTATGCAACCTCTGAGAAGGGAGGACAATGTTACTGAAGGTATGGTCTTTCTAGAATTATGTAAAATTTGAAAATTCCCCTTCTTTTCAATCATTAAACATTGCCACTTTTCCTCAGTAATATTCAGTACAATAATTAAAATTAGTAGGGATGTGTTCATGATTGAGAGCACGGAGGATAGAATGAAGCAAGGGACTGTGTTATTCTTCAGAGTCCAGGAACACAATGTAAGGGCAGACCAGTTGGTGAGATGAGCTGACTGGTCTCCTCTGTTTGAGGCCAGGACCTTATACCTCAATCAAGGACATCTGGAGATTGAAAGTTTCTCAAACAGCCAAATCCCATAATCTAGGTAAATGGTATTTTTATATTCCCAAGGATTTTAAATCCATTAAAATATTTTTATTGCATTTACACTAGCATTTTTAACTTGAGTTATGGCTCTCTTCATGAGCTTTCTTGGCATAGTATATATATCTAAAGTAGTATTTAGCATTGGAGACATAAATAGGTACAATCATAGTATATCCAAAATTGGTTTAACACCAAATGCCTAGCAACAAATAAAAAACCATCAGATTGAGAAGAAATATTCACTTAGACATTGTCAACTCCAATAAAAATATTTATTACTTGCCTTAGGCATGGTACGAGGTACCATGAAGATAAGAATGTATATGCCAAGAAGTATAAATGGTATCTCACCCTCAGGGATCTCTTTCATGAACACTTTTTGGACATTTTTTTGAAACATCATGTATGCATGCATTTAAAAGATTTTTATTCTCTATAAAGATAGCACGGGTGTGTTGGACTCATTAATTGTAAATATGCACATAGACGAATAATCAACACCTTACGTAACATCACCTATAAAATTCTCATAATGCTTTGGATTTTTGGTTAAGAATTATGGACCTTTTGTTATCCTGATGTGCTGATCTTTTCAAGCTGTCATTCAGGAAAGGTGAATTACAAAGGACAATGAGGCAGGTTCACATTGTAGGTGAACAAGAAAAAGTTTATATGCCTGTTGAAATTATTTTAGAGCAAATTTCACAATGGTAATTGTGCTTCAAGGTAATCTTTTTTATGAGTCAAATCTAAAAAAGAATTGAATGTCATATAGATATTATTTAAAACAAATGCAAAGTAGGTTACAATATATTACTATAATATAGGGTATACTACATAAAATAAGTATAAATCCTTCATAATTAGTAACATGTTAGAGTTATAAAAAATGAATATGATTATCTACTGTTTTTTTGAATGTCAGAAATTTGGCAAAAAATATGGGATAATCCTGCAGTATTCATTCAATCTCATAGATGAGGATAGGTCCATAGTTTCAATATAGATTACCCTTAAACATTATACCAGGGAAATATGAACTTCCGTTGTATGAGTAGAGGGAACAACAGTGATAGCTCAAGGTGTGGTTGCCATGTCACTATACTTTATGCAGATAATAGTGAAAACCATCATATGGTAAGATTATATTTTTATAAAGAAGCTATTACTTTATTAACATTGATTTGGGAAATTCTCAATGCAATGGACTATGTCTTAATTTAGACCATTAAAATTTTTTATTCTAAATTTTTCATCTGAAATATTTGTTGAAAAAGGCATTCCCATTCCACTTGAAAAAGAACAGACACTACTCCTTAAATGCATTTAATTTGTTTTCTGAAAATTACAATAAAGTATTAAATATCACTTAGCATAATAATTGTATCATGTAAGGTTTGGTTTTTTAAGCAATGTGATGACCAAATATAATGTATGATCTAAGCAGAAATTGCATTATAGCCAGTATTGATTCTTCCTAAAATTAAATTCCCAATTTATTTTTGGATTTGTTATTATTGAGGCTTTAATTATGTAGAATTAAACACGAGATGAACAAAATGAAGCATAGTCCATGCTGACAGTGCCTCTTCTGACTTGTATTAATTTTGACTTATTGTACTGACTTGCTTTGTTTTTAAGAAAAATTGAAGAACATGCCAAATATGGCAAAACTTTACTGTGGATTGGGCAATTGTTGCAATTTAAAAATTCTTTACACTTTCCATATCGATTTATACAATATTTCATAAAATGAGAAAAGAAGTGATTATGCCATAATTTATTATAATTTGCCATTGTATTATACCTTGTCATACCAAAATTCATATGCATACAATATTTTTATTACTGAAGTAGAAATGCCAGAGTCTTCAAAGTACTGTGATATATAAAGTAAAAAGAGGAAACATTGTTTATGATCTATGAATAAATGGGGGAAGGGAATAAGTTCTGAAATGTTTGGAAAAAAATAGCTTACCATCTGTATTAGTTATCTATTGCTGCATGACAAATTAGCCCACATTTGTCAGTCTAAAGCAACCAACATTATTATTTCACAGAATCTCTGAAGATTAGAATCCAGAAGTGGCTTTGCTGTGTGGTGTTGGCTTAGGGTCTTTCATAGAATGCAGTGAAGACATTGGCCACAGCACTAAACTCTGAAGATCTGAGTAAGGCTGGAGGATCTCCTTCCAAGTTCATTCACATAGCTACTTGTAGGAGCCTCAGTCCCTCACCATGTGCTACTTACGACATGATTTCCCCCCGGGGAAGTGATCCAAGATGGGTGCTGCAGGTTTCTTATAAACTGCCCTTCACATTGTCTCACCTTCCCTTCTACTGGAGTCTTTTTGTTCCACAGACAAGCCTGGGCTCAAGGTGAGAAAAGACGGCCCATGACACCAGAAGCAAAGCTTACTGGGAATTCTTGAATAGGGTCACTGTCACAACTTCCTTCATTTATTAACGTACTCACTTATTCCTTTAAAAACATTCACTATGCCCTTCATATGAGCCAGGAACTGTGCTAGATTCTGGACATGCAACAATAAATAATATACATGGAGACAAACAAGTACCAGGCATTCCAGTGATTAAAGCTATGTTAAGGAAACCCACAGACTCTCTCACAGGCTCTCAAAATATTTTGCATTTTCCTTAACATAGCCTGGGGATTGTCCGACTCCCTGAGTGTGGGAACCATTCCTACTTCAACTACTATACTTCCTCTTCTCTGATTTTCACTTTCTTTCTACTCCCTTACACACTCCATATAGACCATATACTTCACCTTCCAAAGCACTAATTTAAGCAACCCACTCTTTCATCACAATTGATATTACAAACTTCTTTAATTGTATTAGGAGTTTGCTTCAACACTGTTGTGATTTCAACTTCATTTATTCCCATTCCTTCTTCCTGTGAAACTTCTGTCTTCCTTCCCTCCCTAAATTCTTTGTCTCTACATGTCCTTTTAAGTTTCCTACTGCCAATATCCTCACTTCACCTCTCCTTGTCTGGCAAAGCTCCAAATCAAGATGAACCAATTATCTCATTTATTTATGCCTCTATGTGACAGAATACTACAAGAGAAATCCAAAGCAGGGTAAATGGGTTTCACCATAAATTTATAATCATCAAACTCAAATGTTTCCTATCTGTGCCAGGAACCTGATCTCATTTTTCAAGTCAGTTTCTTTCACTATCAATTACAACTATGCCATTCCATTTCCATGGTCCTTAAATATCTGATCTGGTTTCCACCCTCACACTCTTAATTTACAGGGGAAAAAAAAAAAAAAAAAAACCTTTAGAGAAAGTTGCTGGAGTTGCCCCAACTTTCTCCCACTATATTCTCAAATGTCATTCTGGATGCACCCATGGCCTTCCCTCTTTCTGCTTTTAGTGAAAGAAATGCACTGCTTGTTCTATCAAAGATAAATATCTCCAGGGTCACCTGGATACATTCCTTGCTGTAGGTCCTCACCCTGTCAATTACTATCTGTCTCTTATTTCATCTCTTACTCATTTGCATGTTTTCCTTCACCATTACAATTTTTCACTCAAGTCTGAGATAATATTTTCCCCAAGTTTAAAATAATTAAAGCAAATCCTTGAATGTCACATCTTTCAAACTTTTGTTTGTTTTCCCCACTTTTCTCATACATTTGCACCTCATCTGTTTTCCTCATAGTTGGATTTTGTTAAAATTAACAGTGTTGTCCATGTTGCTAGCACCAACAAATGTCATATTATTCTTTCTTGAATGCTATCAACTTTTACATAGTTATTCCCTCTTTTTTGAAATTTTTTTCCTTTGACTGCAGTAATATTACATTTTCTTGGTTTTACTATTATCTCTATTGGAAATGTTAATACACGTTTGTTAGACTTTCTTCCTCTACTGTCTGATTATAAAATACTGGAGTTCTTGCTTTACTTCTTGTTTTCCTCTCTGTGTGATCATTCTCTCCTGATAGATTAAGCGACTGAAAGCTTCTGTAACTCATGAAACCCCAATTTCAGTGGCTTAATCCAAAGCTAATATCCCTTTCATATAGTCCAATGTACACCTTCTGAGTTAGTAAGTCTTCTATGAATGTACCCATAGTTGGAAGCTTCTTTTGTCTTATGGATCTTCTATCTTACAGATTATAAGAGATTTTCCCCTATTGTCATTAGATGAAAAAAGAAAAACCAGGAGGAAGATACGACAGTGTCTTAACCATTCTAATAAAGAAGTCATATACATTTTCATAGATATTGCTCTGGTGAGACCTAGTAACTTTCTTGCCACCTAAATACCAAAGGATTTGATAATGTGGTTCTTGGCTTGCTTTTGCTTCCCATGGAAGTCACTACCCTTTGCATGAGGTTGAAAAGTCTTTGATGGTCAGCTTAATTAGTGGAAAGGCAGACACTGGGAATAAATTAAAAACAATATTGTAAAGGTGTCATATTTCCCCAGATGATCACAAATTATTATGACACCAATAAAATAACAGGACTATTTTTAAAATAAGTAAACTAAATTCTAACAGTCATATGGAAAAAGTTAAGATTTAGGAATAATCAAAGTTGGAGAAAGAACAATAAATAGGAATTAGCTCTACCACTCTGGACTATCAAGCTACAGTAATTAAAATTTTTGGTACTGACATAAGATTAGATAGATTGATAGAACAGAATTAGAAGTTCAGAAATAGCCTGAGAATATGGGAAAGTTTATATGGGAATTCACCATATATTGAAGATGGCATTCCTAATCTGTGGTTTAAGAAAAATGATTATTTAACAAAATGGTATTAATAAAAATGGCTAGTTATCTGGCCTAACAAATTTAGTTCTCTGCTGAATAATATCTGAAGGCTATGGATGATATCTTAAAAGTATTAGAAGAAATCATAATTTAATCATTTCATAATCTTGGAAATCAAGATTCACAAGTCTAGAGTCAATTCAAAAATGCTAAGTGCAACTGGTCAGATTTGTGGATGGCTCAATTGTATTAGAGTCAAGGACACTGCAGTGATGGTCGCAAACACAATCTGCACACTTTTCTCAGACCTTTGAGAGTTGACAATAGACTGAAAACTGCAGCAGCAGGTAGAATTTCCACATTCTCTCATAGAGGTTTTCTTGATAAATGGTTCCAAGTGAATAATAGACATTTTGATTAAAGCATCTCTTTCAAATGGACAACTTCTAAGATACATGCTTCCTTTGTAATTTTTTGCAGTGTTAAATAACCTGAGGTCCTAGCAAACAATGGAGCTCCTGTAGACCTCTCAGTGAGAGACAGTTTTTGGAATGAGCTTTGTTGGAGCAATACAATTAGGAAAGATAGATGGAGAATGTGCTAGCACAATAAACAAGCAAAAATTATTCTCATACCTTAAACTCAATGGATGCTGAAGCATTAAAAATGCTAGAATACTAACATGTCTATGAAAGTTGTGTCGTAACAGGATTCCTGCCACAATGCCTAAATTTAAGCAAAATTCTACCCAACAGAAGATCTAGGCCAAATGGTAAAGTGTAAAAGAAATTAGTAGTACCAAGTACATAACTTAGTCTTATTTTCTACTTTATGAAGGATTGTGAAATGCAGTCAAACATTGGCCTTGGAAAGACTATTTAGTTTTCATTTTGTATGTTAATTTTTCTAGAGATAAAGCTCTTAACAATATCATATTGGGTACTGAAGAGTGACAAGGAAAAGTTCCTAGATATCATTTCATATGAATAGAACCATTCAATACTACTTTTAAAAAGGGTTTCATAAGTAATATTTTGAATTACTGCAAAACATATGGTGGTTGAGATATGATTTCACTTAGAATATAGTAAGATTGATATCTTTAAAATTCATAGGTCAGCACTATTTTAAAGAGGACAATCAATGGAACTTTGTATGATCACATTTAATTTATTATAATCACTGTAATCTCTGATTTTATTACAATAGCTATAAATGGGATAAGATATGCACATTTCATATTGCCCTATAAGTTTCCTACTGAAATGACTGGATGAAATTGTTGAGTACTTTTGTATAAATGGAATAGAACTGGGATGTGGTGCTCTGTCAGATTAAGCATTATGTATTGTTCTTAAAGATTTTACTTTCACTGTGAGAGTTACAGTTCAGGTCCTTGAATCAAGTTGGACATTGTCAAAAGCAGTCCTATCCAATAGCCTTCTCTGTGGTGATAAATATGTTCCCTATCTGCACTGTCCTATACGATAGCCACCTGCCACAGATTGCTCTTGAGCACTTCAAATGTGGTCAGCCTATCTGAAAAACTGAATTTTTTACTTTATTTATATTTAAATTTGAATTTAAATAACCACAAAGGACTAAATATTGCACTATTGGACAGTGCAAGTCCACAGCATTGACTCAAATGGAAGTTTAGAATTCATGGATGCTGGAATCCAAACTTCATCTGCTCTTGCAGGGAGGCAATGTTGCTGATTGCCAAAAACAATTCTGAGAAAGGTAAAAGAGAAGATTATCATTTGTTGACAGAATTAATGGGAATTGGAGGTTAAAATGGTGACATGGATTTAAAAATAGCTGACATCCATAAGAGAGTATGTGCAACACAGCCCAATGTTCAATTACCAGGGATTCCAATAAAAATTTAATGGAAGCCATTCAATTATCCCAGTAGTGCAGGAAAAGCTATAACATGTAATGAACAAACAATTCAAAAGCCTCAAGCATCTAAAAATAAAAGACCTGTTGCAGAAATGGTTCAGATTCCATAATAAAAAATGATCCAAATTTCTTGAACCAGGTAGATGTAATTTTTAAAATTTCAGGCAAAAAAGGAAGTAGCTATTCATCACTTGGGTGAAGATATATTTTCTATATTTGCACCAACATGTAGAGTCATGCATATAGCAAAATTTTTCTATCTATAAAGATAACTAGAGGCTGCACTTAAAATCTGAAGAGGTTTACACTGACACAATAAGTATTAGAAACACTAGAACAAAGGTAGAGCTGTAGTCAAGCATGAATGTAGTACTTACTACATAACATTCAGTTTGGTCACGAAAACATTAACTTTGTCTTAAAATGAGAAATTGACCAAGAAAGGAAAATAAAATTTGAGGGGTATTATCTGACCAAAGAAACAATTTTAAAGTAATTCAGTTTTCTTCTATAACTCTTGTCAAAACTCTAAATAATCAAAGCATTTCTATTTCTAATTGAAGAGACACCTCTTCAATCACTATTGAATTCTTTTTTCCCATGCTTTTTTAAATAATCACAGGGTAAATTCACCACACTGAAAAATACAGCAATATTTCAGGAGCATCTTCTCATTTGTGGATTTATATGTATAAGAAATAAATTTGTGAATATTTGTTAAAATGAAATAAAGAAATTAAAAGATTATAGAAAGCTGAGCGTGGTGGCACATGCCTGTACTCCCAGTGACTTGGGAGGCTGAGGCAGAAGGATTGCCAAGTTCAAGGCCAGTGTCAGCAAATAATGAGACCCTGTCTCAAAATAAAATAAAAATGGTTGGGGTTTAGCTCAGTGGTAAAGTGCCCTTGGGTTCAATCCACAGTAATAAAAACAAACAAATAAATAAATAAATACATGTTATAGAAACAAATTGAGCAGTGTTAAAAAACCTGGGCAGTGTGGAAACAAAACAGAAATATTTGAAATATCATCAATAAACTCTTATGAGTGAAAAATAGCAGTTATTTAATTTAAAATCAGGTGACTTAGCAGATTAAACACTTGAAAAAATAATCAGTAAACTGGAAAATAGACAGAGGGAAATTACTGATTAAAATAACCCAGAAAGAAAGGAATGGAAGATATAAATATTTATATATTTATGGGTTAAGAAAAACATAGGTTAAAAACAAATTTACATTGAAATAATGCACTCTGATCTGCAATCAATACCTTTTTCTTATATGCAGGTCAAAAGAAAAAAAAACTGATCTAACAATTCAACATGTCATACCACAAGAAGAAAGAGGGTACATAAACAAAAGTCAGCAGAAAATAAGCATAGCAAAATTAGACCCTCAATGACACAGACAGTGTAATGATGAGAAATGAAATATAAAATAACTTATAAATAAATTAAAGACATGAAACTACAATAAGCAAGTAATAATATTTAATATTATCAAGCAAATCTGAAAAACAAACCAAAACATTCACAAATAAAAACATGTATAATCACTAAAACTGCAAGATATATCTAAAGAGATTATTTAAATTTCAGTAAGGAGACACAAAGAGAAGGAAAAGAGAAAAGAGACATGGAAGGAGCTGGGGTGTATCTTAGTGGTAAAATGCCCACCTAGCATGCTCAAGGACAAGGGCTGAATTCTCCAGCCCTGTAAAGACAAACAACAACAAAACACATGGAAATTATAATGCGAAAAGGGTGTATGCTTGTAATCTGAGTTTCAGAGAGAATGAAATGCAAGAATGGGAAGAAATAATATTTGAACAGCAAATGCCTGCGAATTTCCGAGAATTGAGGAGAGAAATACATTCTTACATTTAGAAAGCATCTCAAATCCAATAAAGATAAATAAAAATGCATTTAATTCTAGACTTGTTTAACAAACTGCAAAACTATGAAAATATAGACATTAAAAACAACTGAAAGGGAAGAAAACTTATTACCGATGCAATTTCAGTTAGATTCACAACAGATTTCTCAAAAACAGCAATAAAATCCAGAATATAATAATGTCAATATAAGTTTAGAGAAAAGAATTACCAACCAAGAATTGTTTATTTAAGCAAATTCTCTCTCAAAACCAGGAGAGAATTTTTTAAACAAAGGGGAGTTTGTTATAAGTACACATTCTTAAAATGAAATATTAAAAAAAGAAGAAAACTACCTTTCAGACTATGAAAAGTCTGAGATTCAAATAGGAATGGTAAACAAAGAAATTGAAAAATGTGGGTTAGCAACAAGTAATCAACCCAAATCATGTCTGATTGTTAAGGTTAGTAAACAATTAGAAAGATTTGTTTACTGGGCAAAAATTACCATAGATAGTAATTGTACTACAGTTGTCAAAGTGCAATGTATTAATTGTATGTTAAAAAAAAGAAGGTAAGTATTGATTAGCTTTGACCTTGTTGAATTAAATGTGCAAGATAATTTTTAGAGTACTTATTGATAACAAAAATGAATATATAATATTCTCTCTCCAGAAGAGAAGAAAAATGCAATTAAAATATCACACTAGAAGATAAGAAGATAGGAAAGAAATTAGTATTCCCAATCAATGTAAGTGGAGTAACCCTCCCTTGAGCCCCAGATAGAGTTAAAAGAGAAATTATTGAGTTATATGTTACCTACAAAAGATATACGTAAGACACAATGACACAGAAAATTAAATATGTTTTTAAAGATCACCTTGTAAATTCAGGTATTTCCCTTTTCCTTCCCTTACAAATTATACAAAAGAAGTAAGGAAAACAAAAACTAAAATTGCACATACCAGTTGTTAAATTTTGTGTTGCTGTGACCAATATACCTAATAAGAAAAATGTAGAGGAGAAAAAGTTCATTTTGCCTCAAGGTTTCAGAGATTCAGTCCATGGTCTCCTGACAGC
Source organism: Sciurus vulgaris (assembly GCF_902686455.1). NCBI lineage: Eukaryota > Metazoa > Chordata > Mammalia > Rodentia > Sciuridae > Sciurus > Sciurus vulgaris. Next base: position 31,715,044 of record NC_136468.1, read on the forward strand.
CTAATTCTGGGCTCAAAGTGAGGCAGAACATCATGGTGGAAAGACATGCAACAGGAAGCAGAGAGTGCTCCACTCACCAGGGACAAAATATAAAAACCAATGGCACTCTCTTCCCAGTGACCTATTTTCTGCAGTCATACCCTACTTGCCTATAGTTACTACTCAGTTAATTCATATTAGTGGACTAATTCACCAATTAGATTACATCTCTCATAATCTAATAATTTCACCTGGGAAAATTCTTGCATTGGTTCACACTTGAGCTTTTGGGGGACACCTCATATCTAAACCATAACACCATTTTTTTTTTTTAAATTAAGCAGAACAAATCCCCTAGGCCCGCAAAGTGGTGAGAGGACTGGCAAAGCAGTACAGTAAACACAGATAGGAAGCATGGAAACACAGACCTCTCATTTTCCAACCTTGAAAAACACTGACGAACATGCCTGTCCTAAATCCCTTGTCTGCAGCAACTGAAATGCACTTCACAAACTGTTTTTATGACCTTCCTTTGATCTGATTTCCTTCCAGGAATTAAATGAGGCAAAGTTAAACCAGGAACCACACCTTGAAGAAGCTACATTTCTAGGAAACTGTGTGTCTTCAGCTACAGTGGGAAACGATGTTTAATTAAAATACCGCATTGCTCACATTCATTTGGATGAGAAGAAAAATTTCTGAAGGCTTATAGTTCCTCTTGCTTTCCATCAATGCTGGATTTACTACTTAATTTGGGGTATTTGTTTCAAATTTATTAAAAATTTTAAAGTGGTGACACCAGACACTAAATCAATCATAGAACCTTCTTGCACAAATAAATTTAGGTACTGTACAGGTTGTTTGTCCACGAAGCTTGGTCTCAATGAGATTCTCTTTCCTGCTAAAACCCCATCTCCTTACAAAGTGGAATAAAATGAACCAGCATATGATTTAATCAGAGACAAAAGAAAAAAAAAAAAAAAAAAAGGAATGAAGGAGAGTCGGGAGGAGTCACAAAAGGAAAACCCTCACCACAAGGTGTTGTGATGAAACACCAGGAAATTGTCAAATGTTCGCCATGAAATACAGAAAACGTTTTAGAAAGTGCAACTGCACAAACGGCTGAGCATTTGACTCTTTGTGGAGCTTTGGGGAGAAACAGATATCAGATCATGGAATGTGAATTTGCAGAATGAATGAAAACAGTCACATAAAAACCATGGGAATTGGGGCTGGGGTTGTGACTCAGTGGTAGCGTGCTCACCTGGCATGCATGAGACCCTGGGTTCAGTCCTTAGCGCCACGTTAAAAAAATAAAGATATTGTGTCCACCTATAACATTAAAAAAAAAAAAAAAAAAAAAGCCATGGGAATCAGTGGTTCTCAACTTGGCTGCATACTGTAACATCTGTGGAGATTGTAGGTCACAACAGTGGCCCCCCAACCATGCTTACAGATCTTTCTTTAAAAGTTTTGTGCTGGGATGTAGTCAGTGGTAGTTTTCAAAATTTCCTAGGTGATTTTAATGGACAGCCAGTGCTGACAACCACAATATAACCAAAGACAAAGTAGAATTTGGGAAGTTTAATAACAAAGACCTAGGAGGATAAGGAGAAAGAAGATGGGAGGTGTCATAAGGCACGATTTCCCTTTGTTATAGTAGCTGATGACAAAAAAGTACACATGTAAAATTAAACAGTGTAAATATATAAGCATGAATGCAAAAGCTAGAAAAAGATATAAAGATATTAGAATTAACTAAAATCAAGTGGAATGGGGTGTAAAGTGTATTTGTTTTTGTCAAAAGGAAATTATAAAGATATTACCTAAAAAGAAATAAAATAAATTTAATAGAAAAAGTTATAAAGATAACCAGTAGTACAAAATGCATTATTGTTCAGTTTTCAAAAGAAATGTACACAAAAGTAAACAACAGTGAATTATCTTTTAAAGATATGTAAACAGCTATGCGTGGTGCTGAACCCTGTAGTCTCAGCAGCTCTGGAGGCTGAGGTAGGAGGTTCAAAGTCAGCCTCAGCAATGTAGCAAGACCCTAAGCAACTTAGCAAGAACCTGACTCTAAATAAAATATAAAGAAGGGTTGGGAATGTGGCTCAATGTTTAAGTGCCAGTGGGTTCAATGCCTCGTACCAAAAAAATTTAAAAAAGATAAAATAAAAAGGTAAAAAATAAAAATATGTAAACAGAAAATGATAACAATAATATAATGACTAAAACCATAGATCTATCATATTGATAAATGTAAATTATTTTAACTCCTCTATTAAAATAAAATGACTACGTTTTATTATATCATAGGTCATAAATCTATTCTCCACAAAAAACTTAATTTTTTAATTAAAATAAAATGATGGGTAAAGAAAATCTAGTCAATGAAAAACAATAAAAATAGAGATTTTCCATGACAGCTAAAAAGATAAGGAGGAAGATATTTAAATTGACATGTGCATAATTTATATAAAGATAATTATAAAAATTCTCCAGAGATATATATAGCTGGAAAGACTAAGACATCTAAATAAATGGACATGTTGCTACCATTATAAACTACAAAGACCCCATCCATAAAGATTTTAATTCTCTCTGTGTTAATAACCTTGATAATAAAGTGCCAATAAAAAGTACCAATAGAATACTTTTTGAAGTTAGATAAGCTAATTCCAAATTTTATATGGGAACATAAGCAAGAAAGTGTATCCAGGAAATTTTCAAAAATCAAGAAAAGGAGAACTAGCCTTAGTAGATACCAAAACACTGAGAAGCTACAATAATTTGAAACCCATAGTACTAATGCATGAATTGGCAGAGATCAAAGGAACAAAATGGAAAAGTCTAGAAATAAATCCAATTTCAAATGAAAACAAAATATAATACATATGACATCTCAAATGGTAAATTAAAAAGATGAATTATTGTTCAATAGAGGTTGTGACAATAGGAAAACCATCTGAAGAAAAATAGAAGGTGTGAGCCTATACCTTACACTAGGGTAAATTTCAAGTGGATGAATATTTAAATATTTTAAAAAATGAGACCATTAGCATGATTTTAATGTTTATTTTAAAATAATTGAGGACTGAGGATTATCTTCCTAAATATAACACATAGCAAAAATATCTACACAAGGAAAGAATAATGTTTTTTTCCATGCAAAAGAAGACTATTAGTAAAGAAAAAACAGAGGTATGAAATGGAAAACAACATTTGCAATTCATATCACAGATAAAAACTTTTCACCGTCTCTTCCCTGCCATGAGAAAATGGATCCTTAATCAGTAAGACCAAGTCTTCTTTTATGGTTTGGATAAGTGACCCCCAAAAAGCTCATATGATGAAGGATTTGTCCTCAACCCATGGCACTAGTGGGAGGTAGTGGAACTTTTAGGAGGTGGGCCTACTGGAAGAAGTTAGGTCGGTGGGGGTGTGCCTTTACAGGGGATTGTGGGACTCTGTCTCTCTTTGTTTTCTGACTGCCATGAGGTGAAAGGCTTGCTCAGCTTTGCTCTCTCCACTGTGATATACTGCATTGCCTCAGGTCCCAGAAACAATGGGTCTAACTGACCATTGATTGAAACCTAAACTATGAGTCAAAGTAAAATTTTCTTCTTCTTTTCCGTCCCAGGAATTGAACCCAGAGGTACTTAACAACTTAGCTACATCTCCAACACTTTTTTTTTTTTTTTAATTTTGAGACAAGTTCTCATTAAGTAGGTAAAATTTTAATTCACAAATAATTTTATATATAATTTTGTAAAATAAACTCTAAAAATTATATTTGTGTGGGATCCTAGGAATCAATAGTCCTCTCTGTCAGGGAACTGAAGGAAAAAGTGTTGAAGACTGATTATAATTAATTTCATATGTTGTATTCTTTCAGTTGGTTTTCTATAGTTAAAAATTATTTAACCTAATTTAAGCTTTTCTTCCAAACATTGAATTTACACTGATTTTCTTCTTTTTTTATGTCATTGATTTCAGCCATTTTCATATATGCATTCATTCAAACATTTGTAGAAAGTCTTTTATAGCCATTCCTGTTTTAATTCTCATAGAAGTATTTTTAAATTATAAATCAAGAAGACATGGATTATGATTAAAATTTAATTGAAAAGTATGGAATTGATAGCAATTGAAGATAAAATATATGAAACTATTGAAAGTACTTTATAATCCAAAAGGAACTTATTCTTCAACTTAGATTAGTATGCATATATTTTAGAATACACACCAATTTTAGTTTTGTTCATTTTAAAAGCACATTTAACATAATCTCTACAAAAGAAGCTCATTTTCTCCCTGACATTAAGAAATTAATTAGTAAGTTTGGCAGTCTTGGTGCAGTACCTAAAATAAAATCTGTTAATTTGTGTGTAGAGCATATTTTTCTTTTGTGTCCTGAACTGACCACCTGTTATTTATAATATAGGTATATTTGTTCAAAAGAGAAAGTTATGCAAGTCATCTAAATAGTCCCTACCAGTTTATTGTCCCTGACTTTGTGCGCAACAGATGAACTCCATGGTTGAAAGGAAAAATTCATGCATTTTGAAGTCAATTTTAGTAGGAATTCTCAAAGGAAAAACAAAAAAGTATTAAGGGTATATAAGAACACAAGCATATGAAATTACACTTCAGACTTTGTGGGTCAAATATAAATGTTTTAGAAGTACATAGGCAGAAATACATACTTTCCTTGAGAATAGTTGGGAAAGATACATTTTAAAATTGATAACATATATATTTCTGTGTTTTTAAACAGCATTGTATTCTTTTGGTTCATAAGTTTGTTACTCTGTTTTAAAAACTGTGTTTATCTGAGCTATTTATTTCCACTAAGTTTCTTGTTCTATGTTTAAGCAAAAGGGCACATCAAGTACAATTCTACATTTTTATATTGAAGGGTGACTAATCATGTCCTTCTCTTCTTGTTCACACTTTGCACTAGGCAGAAGAAATGTTTTGTAAATCTAGAACATATGTGCCATCTGGCTTTGGTGTACATAATTCATGCACTAAAAGGCAGTGTAGTTAAAAATATCTACTTTGGAGTCCAAGAAACTTTCCTTTGTCACAGGCTGTGGGAAGAGGGGCTAATTATTTACCATGTCTGGGCTCAGTTTTCTCGTCTGTAAAATGACTATGCCAGTACTTACCTATAGATTGTGACATGGAGTAAAGAAGTCTAGAAAGCTCTTAAAATCGCTACCCGTATCTCATAGAACTGAGCATAAGTTGACAATTGGTTAAGTTTTTAACTTCTGTGTATATAAAATGTAATCATTAACCAAAGTCAATCCTTATAAAAAGAGAAGAATTTTTTCCTATTCTAAAATCTTTTATGAGTTGGTGCTAGTATCATATAGTGATATTTAGAGGGACAAGTGAAATTCTTTCTCCTTGGTGATTGTGGCAATATTGCCAATATCTAGGGCTGTCTTTGGGATGTTAAGCAACCCTGCCTACATGGTCCTATCATACTCTCCCATGTGAAAGATACTCTGTAGACTGCATAAAACACCAACTGGGATTGGCATGTCCTGTGATTGCTCAGGATTTGTAGCTGTATTGACTGCTTGCTATAAAATGGTACTAATAAATTCATAATATGAGCTACACATGTTACAAACTGTCTAGTGGTTATATTTTTTAAAAAGTGAAAGTATAAAGGCAAAATTAATATAAATAATTTTTGCTTTATACAACATGTCCTAAAACATTACTATTTAACATGTAAAATAGGAAAACCTTATTGAGATCTTTGCATTCTTTTTTGCATTGCATCATCTAAGTTAACTGTGTATTTTATATTTGTATCTCAAATCTACTCAGAAAGGTCACATTTAAGGTGCACGATGGCCTCCTGTGGCTAGTGATTTCCACATTGGACAGTGCAGATATAAATGGCTACAGCTGAATCTGGAAGAAGCAACCAGAGAATTCGCTGGAGCAGAGACTTGGGGACTATAATGGAAATAAAGAATATGACTAATTTATTTTAAAGAATAATGTGGTTACACAGGGAAAGATAGTCTCATTCTAGAACTCATAAATGGTGATGACTTATTTAAAAAAACTTTCCAAAGTATGCAAAACTAGGCAAGAAATGCTTAATCTGGCACATGATATTTCACCTTTTAAAATAAAAATGTGACATAGAAACCAATAAACTTAAGAGCAAATATCATAAAATATTACTATAATGCCCAACTGAAATTGATCATAAAGGGACATTTATATCTTAGACCAGAGAAGGCTCAGGAAAACAGCACAGTTGTCTTTAAATATTAGGCCTCTCAGAAGATACCCAACAAGAATGCTCTTTGTTGAAAGAAAACTACATGTTAAATTTATATTGAAGAATTTCTAATAGCAACTCCTTTGCTTTCCTTTAAGTCTAATGGCATAATCTCCTGTCTTGCTGAGAATTGACTTCCTATAGTTCCATCTTGACAGGGAGATGTCTCAAAGTACTCAAATTCTTTATTCTGTAATTATAATTCTTGTGTCTCAATCTCCTTCTGGAAAGAGCCCCCATCTAAATGTTAGGAAGTCATTAAGAATTCATCTCCATTCCATCTTTCAAATCTCTGCCAAGATTGCTGACAGAGTGCCAAATGGCTCTTAGTTGTTTGTATTTCTGGGCTGAGCTGAGCAGACGGACATACACTGAGTCTTTATTTTCCATTATAGATTCTAAGCTATCTGACTTCCTATCAGATTTAAAATGTTGATGATGTCTACTGGTTTCATTAGCAAAAGCAGTGGAAAAAAAGTGAGTAATAACATATGAAAAATGTCTACAGTGTAATCACATTGCAAATATAGATATTTCATTTCTTAATACTTACCCTACTCACAATTTGGAATTTATTGTCAACTGGTTATTGAATTTTTCAACAAATATGCTTCTCCATTTTGTGATGTTAACTCACCCTGATTTTGACTTTGACTGTGAAAAGGATGGAAGCATATAACATAATAAATAAAACAATTTTGGTGGCTTTATTTTGGCTCTTCATTATTAAGAAGGTGTGTGTCATTAGGGAAAGAAAAAATAGACATAGCTTACATGTTATTAAAATATAGATGACTCATTGATATTAAGATATAAAAGGATGGTTTTCCTTTTGAGCAATCTGTTTTCTGAGATTTTGAATAATTGTATCTATGACCATTGTATTATTCATAATAAAACCCTGATGTCCTTCCTTCTACCTAAAAAAAAAAAAGTTCATTACCATCAAGCAATGCTGGCCCTGTGCGTTTATCAAGTCATGTACAGTTAATGATAAATGACCTACAGGTAAGTGACAGCTCTCCTTATGGAGATGTTTAGAGTAAAAAGAAACAGTTTACTATGAGGGATTACGTAATCCCTCTTTAATTCCTGTAAAGCCTCAACATAAAAATAACTTGAATGAATGCCAAAAGGGTCACCGTTAGACATGACCTATGTCAATTTTTTTTTACATTGGAAGCCTGCAGAATGTACATAATGTAATAAAATATCCAAATGACTATAGGGATATCTTCCTCACAAAAAAAGCATCTTTGAATGTATACTTACATGCTTCTTTTGAATAGTCCCTTTCACCCTATATGTCAAAATAACCATTCAAATATAACTTTACACTCTATCAGACCCTGGAGTGTGATGTCAGGTAGCCTGAACATACTATAAAAGAGATTAAATAAATGAAACAACTAATTTGCAGTTGCACTTTTTCTATGGTTCTTTCAAAGGGCAAAAAGTAAGCTATGAGATACAAAGAGTATTTTACTCAACAAAAATTGAAACAAAACATACTTATATATATAGATATGTGTATGTTAAGGGAAAGATCTATGTTTATATGCTTTTGTATTATATATGTATCAGTATGTGTTTACCTGTAAATGTACATATGTGCATACATACATGCACACACAGATGTGCATATATCTTTATCTATTTATATAACTATAGCTGTAGCTATCTGTATCTATACAGATTCCCCTGCCCCTTTCAAGCATAAATATATCAGGGGCCAAGCCGAGCACTTTCTGCTTTGCAAGGTCACTTTTTATGTAGATTACTTGGAAAATTACTGTTTGCCTCTCTGTGTGACTTCCATGAAATCAGCATTCAGCAGGCCTGGCTTCCTGGCAAACAACAGAACATTCAGCTCATATGTAAGGAAAGAGATTCCACCAATGAGTAGGGAGGGCACAGTGGGAAGAGTGACAACTCTGGTACAAAGGAGCAAAGAACGGTGATTCAGAAGGAGGGTGGGAGAGCAAAGCCTGCCTCCATGCCTGCCACAGCACAGATTCCACCACTGGCACTTCCTTGGCAGATAACCCACCAGGGCACTGACCTTGGCAGCTTCACAGAGGTAACCTTTATGTGCAGAAGAACTGTTTTTCAACAATGTCTCCAATATGCTTGCCATGAAAATGCTTCTTTTTCCCCTATGAAAATGGGGCAAATACATGGAAAATCACATTTTAGTTTTGCACTCCCCTTTTTACCTCCTGTCACTGGGGCAACACTCATGTCTCACTGTGGAGAATTTCTTATATGCCTTATGTGTCCTTCATAGTCCTCAAGATGTGTAAACAACACTTAATTACAGGATACAACAACCATGCTCTTGTTAGCTGACTACATTTTCCTTTCAGTTCAAGACCATAGAATAACTAGTCCCTCCTATTAACTTTTGTAAAGATTATTCTGCTGGATGATCTCATTCTCAATGCGGTCGTCTCTACCTGGCATGCTGCCCATCCTTGTGGCCCTTCTTCCATCCACCCACCACATTATAAAAGTCACCTTGATGCTGGCTTCCTTGTTTACATTAATATGACCATTAATGGCCTATAATTTATAATTCTCATTAATCATGTGCTGATAATTGTAGATGTGAAAACATATGGCACCTTGCTTTTGAAAAAGAAAGTAGGAAGAAATGCTATACCCTTGCAGTTTAAAGTTTTAGTTCCATGAGAGAGGACAAAAATGAGAATCTAATTTTATTTTTTGATGACTATGGGAAGACTAGAAACAGTCCCGGTTTCTGGAAAGAGGAAAACACATATTTGAAGAGTTTACATGCCTGTACATGCATAGTAGTTTGCCAGCTAAGACTGGTGGTAAGCCCATTCAGAAATCTCAAGTCATAACTCCTTTGGGAATAAAGTGCTATTGTGCTTGTGTAGCTTCAAGTCAAAAGGGCTCTTTCCCTTATAGCTGGCACCAGGCTCAGTAATGAATCACTTGCCTTTTTATGTTTTTGCTCTTATTTGTTGGAGATTGCTTGCCATGGTTGGTGGCTCTTTGTAATTGGTAAAAGCAAAAAATAGCTGCTTTAGAATCAAATAGCAAGGAAGAAAAAGACAACACTTTTGCTTAGGATTGAGCTAAACTATTTAGTTACGATAGTCAGGAGTCAAAATTTAGTTTCTGACTTTGTATCTCAGGTATCATTGTCTTTACTTATAATAGCTAGATCACGCTATAAATCAAGGAAAATAGTTTCAACTAAATAACCAAATACTTTTAAGACAAACTGAATATGACTCCATTTTGGGAGAATATTTTTGATAATAAAATAAGATTACCTTATATGTACACCTTCTGTAATCCATACAGCACTTTATACATTTTTAGTACTTATCACAATTTTAATTAATAAATTGTTAGTTATTTGTTTATCAGTATACTTTTCTGTGCAAAATTAATCCCTGAGGCTAGGACAAACCCACCTTAATCAGTACTATATCCCTATCCCTAATACATATTAGGTATTTAATAGTTTATAATCAATTAATGAATAGCTAACACAGGATATATAAGGTTTCATTACATTACATGCTTTAATAACAAAATTATTCAAATTTATCCCTTCCTATCAAAATATTGGGAAGTGGTAAGAGCAACACAAGAGAAAAAAAAAAAACTGATGAAATTTGGAGCAGGAGAAATTTACTATGTGATTCACAGAGCAGGCTGCAAGACAGGAGATGATAGTTGAGGTAGGGCTTGAAGCTTCAAGAAAAATGGAAAAGTTGAGGAACTAACTAACTTCTATATTGGATAGAAGAAACTGTTTGAAGCAGAGGGCTACTATATGGCAGTTGATGGAAATCATGCTGGAAAATAGATGGGAATCAACTCGTTAAAAACTTTGTCTAAAAACCCAGAGGGTTTACATTTATTTTGTCCTAGAGGAGTAAGGCAGGATTTTTGGCCAGTAAATAACATAATCAGAGTGAGGTTTTAGGAAGACTAATCTGGGAACAATGTGAAAAATTTGTTGGAGTGTGAAGAGGAAAGTAAGGCAGTGAATTAGAATGCAGAAAATAGATAAGAAGAATATAAAGTATGGTGACAGAGGTATGAATGGAGATGATCGTTCAAATAAGACAGATGACATAATGGCAAAAAAGATTCTTTTATTAAGTAAGCATTTTAATTGGGGAGAGTGATTACTTGGCTGCTTTAAACACTGGTTAGCAGGTTAGTGATGGTATGATAACTGAAAATGTGTAAAAGGAAACAATGAACAAATTTAGATGATAAGATGACTAATTTAGTCTTAATCATGCTAGTTTAGAGTCATGGGTGGGAGATTAGCTTAGAAATTAGAATTTTAAATCTAAAATCTCAGTAGTAGTGGGAATAGCAATAACTGTGGGAAATGCTTTACACAAGGAACAGTGGACAGGTCAAGTGGGCTGAAGGTGAAGGTCATTGCAGATGAGAAGGTGAAAAAATTCTTTAGTTCTAGAACAGTCTGTGGGGTTAAGGGTGAGCCAAAGAGCAAATGGGAGAGAGGGTTCTTCACCTGTCTCCCAGATCCTGGCCTCTGTTTCTAGCTATATATCTAGAAGCATGGTGGAACTATGAATGATATATAATCAACCACTAAATATTTACTGAGACTTCACTCTATGCAAAGCATGGTAATAGGCTCTGAAGGGATGGGGGAAGTGTAATTTCCTTCCATAAGAAGTTTATAATTTAGTTAGGGAGATGTCATTTATTTAATCACCGATCATTCACAAATGTGAAGCAAACACTTACCTTATACTAGATGCTGCTACTCTTCTCTCCATTCAGAAATCTCTTTTGTAGGTTTCACATTTCAGTTCTTTTAACTACTTCTTTAAATAAAAAAGGTGGCGTCAGATTATTTTTCTTACTCCTTGAGTTTTTCCTCTGATCACTTTCTCACCTCAGGGTCTTCCCACTGCACTTTCCTCCAGGCCTCTATTCCTAAGACAGGTATTAGTGGCATGGACTCAAAATTTCTGTCTCAGTCCTAAAAGAAAATATCTATTTGATTGTAGTTCTTGACGACTCTGACTCTGGATGTGTAAGGCTGTCATAGATCCCATTCGTATCCTTGATATTCAGCTCAATGTGAAATCTAGCCTTGCTGAGAGTTCATACCATGATGTCATTAGAACACTTAGGGTTATATGAACTGAAAGTTCCATTTGGATTGGTAAAACCAAATGGAAATTTATTGGTTTAAATCTGAAAATTTTGGTCACCATTTTTTTTTTTTTTTTTTGAGGTAAGAACACTTAAAGTCTACTCTTCCAGTAAATTTAAGGTATTCAATACAATAGTATTAACTATGGTCACCATGCTATACAATAGGTTTCCAGAACTTATTCATTTTATAACCAAGAGTTTATACCATTTGACCAAACTTTCCTCATTTGTCCTACTTCCAAGTCTCTTCTACCCTGAGTTCAACCGTTTCACATGTCACATGGAAATGAGGTCATATAGTATTTGTCATTTTGTGTTTGACATCTCACTTAGAATAATGTTTTTCTGGTTCATCCATGTTGTAGCAAAAGGTGGAATGTGCTCCTTCGGAAGATGAATAATATTTCTTTGTGTGTGACTGTGTGTGTGTGTGTGTGTGTGTGCCTGCACACACACAAACATACCATAATTTCCTTATCCATTCATCTACTGGTGGACACAAATTATTATACCCCATATCTTGGGTATTGTGAATAATGGGAGTGCAGATATCTCTTTAATGCACTGATTTCATTTCTTTTTGATATATATACAGAAATGGGACTGCTGAATCATATAGTAGTCACTTAGTTAATCGTTGGAGGAACCAGGAAGCTCTGTTCTATTCTCCATAAAGGCTATATCAATTTACATTCCCACCAACCACGTACAAGCATTTCCTTTTGTCCATCACCACTTGTCTTCTGACTCTTTGATAAGAGCCATCCTAACAGATGTGAGATGACATTTCATCATGGTTTTTATTTGTATTTCTCTGGTGATGAGTGATGCTGAGCATCTTTTTACATTACTTAAATGCTCATGATTTTTATTTCTTAATCATACCTCATTTTGGAATGCAAGATAAAATGATTCTAGGTAAAGTTGCATATGGAGGTTCAAACGACAACTGCAGGACCTGTTTTCTCTCTGCATGTCTGAGCTCTACTTCCTGTCTGTTGGTTCCACTATTAGACAGTCTGTCATATCAGTAGAAAGATGGCTGCTGTACAGGTCAAGTCAGTGTCCTTCCAGTTTCAAGTTCAGAGGGAAAGGAGAATCTCTCTCTCATTCTCAGACTCAGTGAGAAAGTTAATGAAAGAAATAGGTGCAAGATGAGAAGGGGACAGGAAATTATAGACACAGAAATCATAAGTTCCCCAAATAACTACAGGTGTGTTATAGATTGCATGTGTCAGGAATAGGATAGTAAAAATAGTAGCTAGAAAGGATATTAAGACAATTTTTTAAAAGATAAATGACTAATAGAAGAGAAAATAGAGATTAAAGAAATGTTAGAAAAGAAAGAAGGGGGATAGAGAGACAGTGATATTAAAGTTTTTAAAGTAATTTTAAAATGAAGATTTATTTATGAGCTCACAAAATTTGTATTTTAATGCCCTGGTGACTTGTAAGCACACTAAAAGATAAGACCTAATTATCTAAGCAGGTCAAGAAGTGATGGAATCTATTATCTGTAGGCAGGTAAATCTCCTCTGACACCAGTTGCAGTTAAAAGAAGACAGTGATATATTTAGTAAATGATGAAATGAGAAAGATAGATAAATAGAAAGGAAGAATTGCATTTGTTGATGTTGCCTGATGTTTTCACCGTTATTAATTTAGGGACAGAAATCATATTTTGTGTTAGTCGGTATGTTAACTACTTCTGCTCTATGATTTAACTCTCAACAGCAAATCTATGGGGTTGATATTATTATTCCCTTTTCGTCTTGAGAAAACTGAACTTGTAGAAAGTGATTAACATGTTGGGAATCACAAAAGTGGTGAGGCCAGAGTGTGAAACCTCAGGAATCTGGCTCCAAATATCCAGTTTCTTTAGCATAGAACAGGGATCAGTAAATTTTTTCTGTAAAATGTAAGAGTACAGATTTTTGGACTCGTGGGCAGCCACATAACTCTGCCACTGTATTGCAAATGTAGTCACAGACCACATACATATAGTTAGTATGTCTAGTTTCATTAAAGCTTGACAGGTAGACATGGAAATTTAATTTCAGAAAATTTCTAAGTCAAAAACTATTATTATTTTGATATTCTTCCTAACTATTTAAAAAATTCTTACTTTGTGTTAGGGTTTAGATATGATGTATTCCCACAAAAGGCATGTGTTAGACAAAGCAAACATTTTCAGAGTTAAAATGATTGGATTATAATAGACTTAACCTATCTGTAGGCAGGTAGCATATGGTTAGAGAAGATAGATCAATGGAGGCATGCCTTTGGGGCTTATATTTTGTCCTTAGTGAGTGAAGCTCTGTCTGCTTCCTTGTTGCCTTGTTGTTCCTGAATTGCTTTCTTCCTACCGTTTTACCATTATATTCTGCCTCACCTTGGACCCAGAACAATGGAGTCATCTGTCTATGGGCCAGGACCTCCAAAAACATGAGCCAAAATAAACTTTTCCTCCTCCAGAAAAAGTTGTCTTTTATTGACAGCAAAGCAAAAGCTGACTAAAATACAAATTGTAGAAATTGGCATAGTGAAATGGGGTCATCTCTGTGACTAACCTGACTCTGATTCAGAAGCCTTTGGATTTGAAGCTGGCTTGTGGGGGGAGAAATTTTGAGAAGTATAGCAATGCAAAGTGGAAATGCTTTAGAATGTTGTAAGTGGAGATTAATGGGCAATTCTGGTGGAAGTGCAAAAGACCAGAATGCCAGTGGGACTGTGGACAGTAAAGAATGGGCTAATGAAGTTCCAGAGAAGGTGAATGGAACTGGGAATTGGACAAGAAGCCATTTGTGTTACATTCTGGTTAAGAAGTTGTCTAGAGACTGCTCATGTTCTGAGATTTTCTGTGAGATTAAATTTAAAGGCAATGAATTAATTTAAACTGGTGAAGGGAATTTCAAGGCAATACAGCATTCAGGTAGTAGCATGGTTATTACTGGCAGTTTTCAGTCAAGTTTACTGTGATAAGTAAGAACAGAAAACAAAGTGGAAAGATTTGAAAAACTTGCAGTTTGCCATAGCTGCAAAAAGTGTGAGTAAAAATGGGGCTAAGGAATGTGTGACTGTTAGATTACAGTCACTAAAGAAATGCTAAGTACTTTACCCAGACACAATAGAAAAGATGACTTGACTCAGGAATTGGAAATCCAATACCCATCTCAGCACAGTAATATAAAAATAAAAATTCCTTTGAGAAGAGACCATGGGTGCATGCTGCTTGCACAGCAGGGAGGGGTATAGAAGTTTATTCACCATTCTGTGATCTAAGAACTCAGAGGCTACTTTACCTGTGATCCCAGGAGGCTTGGCCACTGCTTGAGATGGTGGTAGACCTTGGCATGAACCACATGTTGCTGCTGGTTCTGCAGGATTGTAGGATGCTAAAGTTAAGGGTCTTGGAGGCTTCCATTAAGATTTCAGAGGAAGGTCTGGGAGACCAGGGAAAACATAGAGGGGTCCCCGAAGGTGATGCATGGAGATAAGAGAAGGAATTTGCAGCTGCAGTAGAAACCCCTGATATTAGAAGATGCCAGTAACATGGAGCATCTGCCAAGGAAAGCTGCAGGAATTAAGCAGACTGGTCAAGAGAAAGTCCGTGTGAGCTGCAAATAGCAAGGCCATAGAGATGGAGCTGCACCTCTTCTGAAAGAACCTTACAATGCCATGTATTCCAGAAGCAGGACATGGAGCTACAGGATTTGTTTTCCAGCTGGATTTCAGTCTTACTTTGGTCCCATTTCTTCTCTCTATGTCCCTCTTTCTCCCTTGTGGAATGGAAATGTTTACTCTTTGTTATTACATATTGGATATATGCAAATTTCTTTTAATATTTATAGGGAATCACACTGAGAGTTTGCCTTGAGATTCAGAGGAGGTTTTGGACTAGGAGTTTTGGGCAATGCTGGAACTTTTGAGACTATGGAAACTCCTGGAAATGTACTAGATGTACTTTGTACTATTAAATGGGCAAAATGAGCTTTTGGGGGGCTACTGGCACAATGTTATGGTTTAGCTATGAGGTGTCTCCCAAAAGCTCAAGTGTGAGACAACTCAAGAATTTTCGGAGGTGAAACGGTCAGGTTATGAAAGCATTAACCTAATCAGCTGATTAATAGACCATTATGGATAAACTGAGTGATAACTGTAGGTAGGTAGGGTATGGCTGGAGGAGGTAGGTTTCTAGGGATGTGCCTTTGGATTATATTTTGTCCATGGTGAGCAGAGTTCTCTATTTTCTTGTTTGTATGTCTTGAACTTTGTTCCTCCTCCCTGCCTTCCCACCATGATTTTCTGCCTCACCTTGGACCCAGAGCAAAGGAGTTGGCCATCTATGGACTGAGACCTGTGACACCATGAGCCCCAGATAAATTTTTTGACCTCTACATTGTTTGTTTCAGGTCTCACTTGCATCATTTCTGTTTCTAATGAGAAACTACAGTTATTCTTATCTTTGTACCTTGTACAATTTCTTCTGTGGTTGTTTTAAGATAATCTGTTTTTCACAGACTCAATTTTTGAACCTTTTCAGTTTGGTTGGTAGGAACAAGCACTATTGAGTGAGAAACAGACAATATTTTCTTTAATTATTGGGTGGTTCTTCCCAAGTCTCCTGTAATTTCCTCAATGCATATACTAACTGGCACAGAGGTGAATATGGAAGGGAATTCCTACAGATCTTCAGAGCCTGCAGTGTTCTCTTTGTATTCTCTATGTTGGAAGCTCCCCTTGAATGGAACACTTTCCCAAGTCCTGTAGATGCCTTTATCACTCCAGAATCTCAATTTCATCTCTTCAACTCAGGAAGAATCTCCACCTGGTTTCTTCTTATACTACAGTCTATAACTTACCTCACATCACTCATAAAGATTTCCTCATTGTTTCTCCTCTCTGAGGGATATCAGTGACATTAGTATTTTGGAAACCATTGTTTTCTTTATATTGTCAGTTTTTGTTCTTTCAGGTGGAAGGATAAATCTAGTTCCTGTTACTCTACTTGGAAGGAAGCAAGTTACTTTTTATAACAGGGAAATAAATTCATGATTTGAAACAACTGCCTCAGAAACAGATAGTGAAAAATATACTGTGTTTCAAGTATTGCCTGTACTTATAAGCTCTTTAATTCAGAATGGGAAAAGTGAGAAAACTAAGATAAACAAAACCTTTCTTATATTGTGCCATATGAACTGTTGTTTATAATGAGATGTTTAGGTACTTAAAATAATCTGCAATATCTTCTGAGACATCAAAAATGGTACACTATTTTGGACAAAGATTTATGGTTCCAAATTATCTTTTGTTCTGACACATAATGCTTGTATCGTATATTCTCACAGGAAGAGAAGCTTGCATCATTTCTGTGCTATTTAGAATAAAGTTCAGCACTTACTTTCCTAAATATCTTAATCATTGAAGTTTATTTTCTCTTTGTCTCTGTTTCATCTAAGTAGGTGTTTTTTCAAAATTTTTATTTGTTATTTTTAGTTACACCTGACAGTAAAATACATTTTGACTTGCCATATATATATATATATATATATATATATATATATGGAGTATATTTTTTGTGTTTGTACGTGATATGGAGTCACAGATTGTGTATTCATATACTAACATAGGAAAGTTATATCCAGTTCATTCTACTGTGTTTCCCATTCCCATTCCCCTTCCCTTCCTCCCACTCTGCCCTGTTCAATCTGGTGAACCTCCCCTTCTCCCCACAAAATGCCCCTGCCTATTTTGAGTCATCATCCACATATCAGTGAGAACATTTGGCCTTTGGTTTTGGGAATTGGCTTATTTCACTTAGCATGATAGTCTTTGGTTTCATCAATTTACCAGCAAAGGCCATAATTTCATTATTTTTTTAAAATTTATTCATATTAGTTATACATGACAGTAAAATGCATTCTGACACATCATACATAAAGGAGTATACTTTCTCATTCTTCTGGTTGTACATGATGTAGGATCACACTGGTCATGTTATCATATACACACATAGAGTAATAATGTCTCTCATTTGACTATCCTTCGTACCCTCATAGTCCTCCCCTCCCTTCATCCCCCTCTGCCTAATCCAAAGTATCTCTATTCTTCCCTAGCTGTCCCCCACCCTTATTGTGAATTAGCATTTGCATATCAGAGAACATATTCAGCCTTTTGTTTTTTGTGATTGACTTATTTTACTTAGCATGATAGTATCCAGTTCCATCCATACACTGAAAAAGGTCATAATTTCATTCTTCTTTAAGGTTAAATAATAGTCATTGTGGATATGTACCACATTTCTTTATCCAATCATCTGTTGAAGGGCACCTAGATTGGTTCCACAGCATAGCTATTATGAATTGAGCTGCTATAAATATTGATGTGGCTGCATCATTTTAGTATGCTGATTTTAAGTCCCTTGGGTATATACTGAGGAGTGGGATAGCTGGGTCAAATGGTGGTTCCATTCTAACTTTTCTGTGAAATCTCCATACTGCTTTCCAGAACGGATGCATCAATTCACAGTCCCATCAGCAATGTATGAGTGAACACTTTTCCTTACATTCTTATCAACATTTATTGTTACTTGTATTCTTGATAATTGCCATTCTGGATTGAGTGGGATAAAATCTCAATGTATTTTTAATTTGCATTTCTTTAATTGCTATTGATGTTGAATACTTTTTCATATATTTGTTGACTGATTGTATTTCTTTCATGAAGTGTCTTTCAGGTCTTTTGCCCAATCACTGTTTGGATTATTATTATTTGTGTATGTGTGTGTGTGTGCATTAAGTTTTTTGAGTCTTTATATATCTTGGGGATTAGTGCTTTATCTGAGGTATAGAAGGCAGAGATTTTTCTCCCATTCTATAAGCTCTCTCTTCATGTTCTTGATCATTTCCTTTGCTGTGTAGAAGCCTTTTAGTTTGAACCATCCTATTCATTGATTCTTGATTTTACTTCTTGTAAGCTGATATGATGGAGAGTTGGGCCTACTTCTTTCTCTCATAAGCACAGGGCCTCTGGTCTAATGCCTAGGTCCTTGATCCACTTTGAGTTGATTTTTGTGCAGGATAGAGGTTTCATTTTGTTTTGTTACATATGGATTTCCAGTTTTCCCAGCACCATTTGTTGAAGAGGCTATTTTTTCTCCAATGTATGTTTATGGCACCTTTGCCTAGTATGAGACAACTGTATTCTTGTGGGTTTGTTTCTGTGTCTTCTATTCTGTACCTTTAGTCTTTAAGTCTGTTTTTGTGCTATTATCATGCTGTTTTTGTTACTGTAGCTTTGTTGTATAATTTAAGTTCTGGTATGGCCATACCTCCTGCTTTACTTTCTTGCTGAGGATTGGTTTGGCTATTTTGGGCCTCATTTTTCCAAATGAATTTCATGACTGCTTTTTCTCTATCTATGAAGAACCTCATCTGAAGGAGAATTTAGGAAAACTATCCCATTCATAATGACCTCAAAAAAATATCTGTGAATAAATCAAATTAAAGAGGTGAAAGACCTCTACAATAAAAACTACAGCTCTCCATAGAAAGAAATTAAAGAAAACCTTCGAAGTTGGAAAAATCTCTCATGCTTTTATATAGACAGAATTAATATTGTCAAAATGACCATACTGCCAAAAATGCTGCTATACAGCTTTTTTTTTTTTTTTTTATTGTAAACAAATGGGATACATGTTGCCTCTCTGTTTGTACATGGCGCAAAGGCATACCATTTGTGTAATCATAAATCCGCATACAGTAATGTTGTTTGATTCATTCTGTTATTTTTTCCCCTTCCCCCCACCCCTCCCACCCCTCTTTACCCTCTATACAGTACTTTCTTCCTCCATACTTGCCCCCCTCCCTAACCCTAACTCTAACCCTAACACTAACCCTTCCCTCCCCCCATTATGTGTCATCCTCCACTTATTAGCGATATCATTCGTCCCTTGTCTTTTTGAGATTGGCTTATCTCACTTAGCATGATATTCTCCAATTTCATCCATTTGCCTGCAAATGCCATAATTTTGTCATTCTTTGTGGCTGAGTAATATTCCATTGTGTATATATACCACAGTTTCTTTATCCACTCGTCAATTGAAGGGCATCTAGGTTGGTTCCATAGTCTGGCTATTGTGAATTGAGCAGCTATGAACATTGATGTGGCTGTATCTCTGTAGTATGCTGATTTTAGATCCTTTGGGTATAGGCCAAGGAGTGGGATAGCTGGGTCAAATGGAGGGTCCATTCCAAGTTTTCTAAGGAATCTCCACACTGCTTTCCAGAGTGGCTGCACTAATTTGCAGCCCCACCAGCAATGTATGAGTGTACCTTTCTCCCCACATCCTCGCCAACACCTGTTGCTTGTATTTTTGATAATCGCCATTCTAATTGGGGTGAGATGGAATCTTAGAGTGGTTTTGATTTGCATTTCTCTTATTACTAGAGATTTGAACATTTTTTCATATGTTTATTGATTGCTTGTACATCTTCTTCTGTGAAGTGTCTGTTCATTTCCTTAGCCCATTTGTTGATTGGATTATTTGTATTCTTGGTGTAGAGTTTTTTGAGTTCTTTATAGATTCTGGAGATTAGTGCTCTATCTGAAGTATGATTGGCAAAGATATTCTCCCACTCTGTAGGCTCTTTCTTCACATTACTGATAGTTTCCTTTGCTGAGAGAAAGCTTTTTAGTTTGAATCTATCCCACTTATTGATTCTTGCTTTTATTTCTTGTGCTATGGGAGTCCCGTTGAGGAAGTCTGGTCCTAGGCCGACATGTTGAAGATCGGGACCTACTTTTTCTTCTATAATCTGCAGAGTCTCTGGTCTGATTCCAAGGTCCTTAATCCATTTTGTGCAGGGTGAGAGATATGGGTTTAGTTTCATTCTGTTGCATATGGATTTCCAATTCTCCCAGCACCATTTGTTGAAGAGGCTATCTTTTCTCCATTGCATATTTTTGGCGCCTTTGTCTAGTATTAGAAAGTTGTATTTATTTGGGTTTGTGTC
Organism: Sciurus vulgaris; assembly: GCF_902686455.1. Classification (NCBI taxonomy): domain Eukaryota; kingdom Metazoa; phylum Chordata; class Mammalia; order Rodentia; family Sciuridae; genus Sciurus; species Sciurus vulgaris. Next base: position 31,735,540 of record NC_136468.1, read on the forward strand.
CATGTCCTCTATTCTGTACCATTGATCTACCTGTCTATTTTGGTACCAGTACCATGCCGTCTTTGTTACTATTCCTTTGTAATAAAGTTGAAGTTCGGGTATTGCGATACCCCCTGCTTCATTTTTCCTGCGAAGGATTGCTTTAGCTATTCTGGGTTTCTTATTCTTCCAGATGAATTTCATGATTGCTTGCTCTATTTCTGTAAGGTACGTCATTGGGATTTTAATTGGGATTGCATTGAATCTGTATAGCACTTTTGGTAGTATGGCCATTTTGACAATATTAATTCGGCCTATCCAAGAACATGGGAGATCTTTCCATCTTCTAAGGTTTTCTTCGATTTCTTTCTTTAGTGTTCTGTAGTTCTCATTGTAGAGGTCTTTTACCTCTTTTGTGAGATTGATTCCCAAGTATTTTATTTTTTTCGATGCTATGGTGAATGGGGTAGTTTTCATAATTTCTCTTTCTGAGGATTCCTCACTTATGTATAAAAATGCATTGGATTTATGAGCATTGATCTTGTAACCTGCCACTTTACTGAATTCACTTATGAGTTCTAACAGTTTTCTGGTGGAATTTCCTGGTTCCTCTAAGTATATAATCATATCATCCGCAAATAGGGATAGTTTGAGTTCTTCTTTTCCTATTCGTATTCCTTTAATTTCCTTGGTCTGTCTAATTGCTCTGGCTAGAGTCTCAAGAACGATATTGAATAGGAGTGGTGAAAGAGGGCATCCCTGTCTTGTTCCAGTTTTTAGGGGGAATGCTTTCAGTTTTTCACCGTTTAGAATGATATTAGCCATGGGCTTAGCATAGATGGCCTTTACAATGTTAAGGAATGTTCCCACTATCCCTATTTTTTCTAGTGTTTTGAGCATGAAGGGGTGTTGTATTTTATCAAATGCTTTTTCTGCATCTATTGAAATAATCATGTGGTTCTTGACTTTAAGTCTATTGATATGGTGAATTACATTTATTGATTTCCGGATGTTGAACCAACCTTGCATCCCTGGGATAAAACCCACTTGGTCGTGGTGCACTATCTTTTTAATATATTTTTGTATGCGATTTGCTAAAATTTTGTTGAGAATTTTTGCGTCAATGTTCATTAATGATATCGGTCTGAAATTTTCTTTCCTCGATTTATCTCTGTCTGGCTTGGGTAGCAGGGTGATATTGGTTTCATAGAATGAGTTTGGGAGGGTCCCCTCCTCTTCTATTTCATGGAATACTTTGAGAAGTATTGGAATGAGCTCTTCTTTAAAGATTTTGTAGAACTCGGCTGAGAACCCATCTGGTCCTGGACTTTTCTTTGTTGGTAGGCTTTTGATGACCTCTTCTACTTCATTACTTGAAATTGATCTATTTAAATTTTGTATGTCCTCCTCGTTCAACTTAGGCAATTCATATGTCTCTAGAAACCTGTTGATGTCTTCGAAATTTTCTATTTGGTTAGAATATAGATTTTCAAAATAGCTTCTAATTATGTTTTGTATTTCAATCGTGTCTGTTGTGATATTTCCTTGTTCATTCCGAATTTTGGTGATTTGGGTTTTCTCTCGTCTTCTCTTTGTTAGAGTGGCTAAGGGTTTATCAATTTTGTTTATTTTTTCAAAGAATCAACTATTTATTTTGTCAATTTTTTGTATAGTTTCTTTTGTTTCAATTTCGTTGATTTCAGCTCTGAGTTTAACTATTTCCTGTCTTCTACTACTTTTGGTGTTGGTCTGTTCTACTTTTTCTAGGGCTTTGAGCTGAAGTGTTAGGTTGTTTATTTGTTGATTTTTACTTCTTTTATTGAATGCGCTCCATGAAATAAATTTTCCTCTAAGTACTGCTTTCACAGTGTCCCAAAGATTTTGATATGATGTTTCTTTGTTCTCATTTACCTCTAGGAATTTTTTAATTTCCTTCCTAATATCTTCTGTTATCCATTCATCATGTAATAGCATATTGTTTAATCTCCAGGTGTTGGAGTAGCTTCTGTTTTTTACTCTTTCATTTATTTCTAACTTCAAACCATTATGATCTGATAGAATACAAGGTAGTGTCTCTATCTTCTTGTATTTGCTTACATTAGCTTTGTGGCATAATATATGGTCTATTTTAGAGAAGGATCCATGTGCTGCTGAGAAGAAAGTGTATTCGCTCTTGGTTGGATGGTATATTCTATAAATGTCCGTTAAGTCTAAATTATTGATTGTGTTATTGAGATCTATGGTTTCTTTGTTCGATTTTTGTTTGGAAGATCTGTCCAGTGGTGAGAGAGGCGTGTTAAAATCACCTAGTATTATTGTGTTATGGTCTATTTGGTTTCTGAAATTGAGAAGGATTTGTTTGACATACATGGATGAGCCACTGTTTGGGGCATAGATGTTTATGATTGTTATGTCTTGCTGATTTATGGTTCCCTTAAGCAGTATGTAATGTCCTTCTTTATCCCTTTTGACTAGTTTTGACTTGAAGTCCACCTTATCTGAAATGAGGATGGATACCCCAGCTTTTTTGCTGAGTCCATGTGCATGATATGTTTTCCCCCATCCTTTCACCTTTAGTCTATGTGTATCTCTTTCTACGAGGTGAGTCTCTTGCAGGCAACATATTGTTGGATCTTTCTTTTTGATCCAATCTGCCAGTCTATGTCTTTTGATTGATGAGTTCAGGCCATTAATATTCAGGGTTATTATTGAGATATATTAGTATTCCCGGTCATTTGGTTCATTTTATTTATTTATTTATTTATTTTGAGACGACTTGGTTCTTCCTTTATTTGACAATTCCTTTAGGATGGTTCCTCCCATTGCTGATTTGTTTCTTTGTTTTTCATCTCTTCCTCATGGAATATTTTGCTGAGAATGTTCTGTAATGCTGGCTTTCTTTTTGTAAATTCTTTTAACTTTTGTTTATCATGGAAGGATTTTATTTCATCATCAAATTTGAAGGTAAGTTTTGCTGGGTATAAGATTCTTGGTTGGCATACATTTTCTTTCTGGGCTTGAAAAATGTTGTTCCAGGCCCTTCTAGCTTTTAGGGTCTGGATTGAAAAATCTGCTGATATGTGTATTGGTTTCCCCCTGAATGTAATTTGATTCCTCTCTCTTGCGGCCTTTAAAATTCTGTCTTTATTTTGTATGTTGGGCATTTTCATTATAATGTGCCTTGGTGTGGGTCTGTTGTAATTTTGTATATTTGGAGTCCTATAAGCATCTTGTACTTGATCTTCCATTTCATTCTTCAGATTTGGGAAATTTTCTGATAGTATTTCATTGAATAGATTGTTCATTCCTTTGGTCTGTTTCTCTAAGCCTTCCTCAATTCCAATAATTCTCAAATTTGGCCTCTTCATGATATCCCATAGTTCTTGGAGATTCTGTTCATGATTTCTTACCATCTTCTCTGTTTGTTCAACTTTGTTTTCAAGGTTAAATATTTTATCTTCAATGTCTGATGTTCTGTCTTCCAGGTGTTCTATTCTATTGGTTATGCTTTCTATGGAGTTCTTAATTTGGTTTATTGTTTCCTTCATTTCAAGGATTTCTGTTTGGTTTTTTTCAATATCTCTAACTCTTTATTGAAGTGATCTTTTGCTTCCTGTATTTCCTCTTTTAACTGTCGATTGGTGCGATCATTCAGTGCCTGCATTTGCTTTTGCATCTCGTCATTTGCTTCCCTGAGCATTTTAATTATGTACATTCTGAACTCCCTTTCTGTCATTTCTTCTGCCATGCTGTCGTTGGGTTTCATTGATGTAACATCTAGATTTGTTTGCAGCATTTTCTTTCCTTGTTTTCTCATATTGTTTAGGTATCAGTTGACCGCTGTGATATTGCAGATTTCCTCTATTGTCTTATAATATCCCTGAAGATTTCTATTATATCCCCTCTTAGTCTTCAGTAGCCTGAAATCTTGGAGGAAGTTGATAATGCAGTGCTCCACAAGGGAGCTGACTCCCTAGGGGTGGTGGCCTTCTGGTGGGGTATATTCCCTGCTAGTGGGCAGAGGTACCTTCACTTGCTGATGAATGGTCATCCAGAAGGGAAGTAGGTTGTGGGCTGATGCAAGACCAGTTTGGGCCTGTGTCTCTGATTTTACGTTCCTTTTGGGAGAACCTCACCCAACAGGGAGGAGTCACCCGGTGGGGAGGTCTCGCTGGTCGGTTTTCCTCCCAGAGGTTCCGTTCAATTCCCAACTACCGCCTGGGCTGGGCAGCCTTCTTCTGCAATGTTCCCAGGGACCTGGACCTACCTCCTGGGCCTGGAAGCCTCACCCTTCGCAAACGAATCTCCTTCGGCTGCCTCTCCTCAGAGAAGCTGCCTGCAGTCCTGGAGCCTTCGCTCCGCCCCTCAGTTTGTCTGTGGGGCCCTTCCACCAAGAAGCCGTCTAGGACCCTGCTCTGCACTTTTCGCCTGGCTATGCGGCCCCTCCTCTGAGCAGCCACCTGGAGCCCCTTACAATCGCTCCGAGTCCCAGTGACCCGCCACACGCCTTTTCCTCCGGCAGCCACCTGTTGTTCCGTGCGGTCGCTCTAAGACCAAGTGACCCACCACACACCACTTTCTCCACCAGGCAGTCACCCAGAGATCTGGTGCGTCACAAGTCCCAAGAACTCACTGTGCACCTTCTTGTCCCGACTGCCTCCCGTAGCCCTGGTGCAGTCACTTCGAGCCCAAGCACCCCGCCACGCTCCTCCTCCTTCTCCAGACAACCCCCCTATGTTCAGGAGCGGATGCTCTGGGACCAAACCACTCACCACGCTGTTCCACCGGATAGCTGCCCAGAGCCCTGGCGCAGCTGCTCCAATTCCAAGCGACGTGCCGAGCCCGTATTTCTCCTTCTCCTCTGGGCAGCCCCCTGTGTTCAGGGGTGGTCACGTTCAGTCCAAACAGCTCACCAAGCACCTTCTCCTTTGGGCAGCCTCCCAGAGCGCGGGTGGGTTGTGCCGAGTCCAAGCGCTGTGGTGAACAGCCACCTCTCCAATGCTCCCAGCTGTCTGCGATCACTGCTCCGGCGGGGGGAGGGGCGCCTCGCCGGCAGTTCTACTTTGCAAAGATCCCTGCTTTCGGGGCTACCGCCCTGTCCGGGGGCTACCGCCCCGTCCGGGATGCCTGCCCAGTGGGAAACACTCACCCGGCTGCTTTGAGTTGGTCCCAAGTCTCTCAATATCTCCTTTTCTTGAGTCCTGAGTCCATGCTGCTCCTCCGGATAGCCGCCTGGAGCCCTGGCGCAGCTGATCCAATTCCAAGCGACGTGCCGAGCCCGTATTTCTCCTTCTCCTCTGGGCAGCCCCCTCTCCAATGCTCCCAGCTGTCTGCGATCACTGCTCCGGCGGGGGGAGGGGCGCCTCGCCTGCCAGCCGTTCTACTTTGCAAAGATCCCTGCTTTTGGGGCTACCGCCCCGTCCAGGACTCCTGCCCCGTCCGGGACGCCTGCCCAGTGGGAGACTCTCGCCCGGCTGCTTTGAGTTGGTCCCAAGGCTCTCTATATCTCCTCTTCTTGAGTCCTGAGTCCTGGAGCAACACGAAACGCAGCCACCCTCTAGTCCGCCATCTTGAATCCCCCCCCTGCTATACAGCATTAATGCAATCCTTATTAAGGTTCTGATGACATTCTTCTAAGTAGTTTTTATTAGCTGACATTGACAGTTAAAGTGAAGATCATGTACTGAATTTTATATTTTAAGTTTCTTGTCCTTTTGTTTTTGCAAAACCTTTTTGTTATTGAAATCTTTTAATGTATTATTTCCTCCAAAGTATTTTTTATAAAATATTATTAAATCATATTCTGCACTTCTAATATTAGTATGAAGAGGTATTTTGCATTTAAAAACTATAATGTAATTTATTAAATGGTATTCATATAAAAAAGTTTTATATATAAATGCAGATATATAATTTTCCCCTTCTCTAAGAGCAGGGTCAGTGTGTTGCTAGGCAACAATGACTGCACAGCAATCGATATATAAAATCCTGGTGGGCATTAGCTTTTGCATGTGTTTTTGCTTTTAAAGGTGAGATGTTTCTCTTCTTTAAAGAAAATCTCTTAACAACAACATGAGTACATCAAAGAGAGATGCAGAGCAATTAGTAATGATAACCATATTCAATATAGCCAAATTTAACATTAAAAATACAAAACAAATATTTATATGCCTTTACATAAGCGATGAAGAATCCATAGCTATTTTGTGTGAAGAGACAGTGTTCGGTTAACTTATAAGGTGCATATTGATAGAACTGTCTCCACGGTGCTCCTTCTCAAACAGATAAGGTTACTACTTATAATCAACATTTTTCAGTTTTGTTTAATAACACAGATGTCATCTAATTTGTTGCAATTCTAGTTGTGTAGTGTATAATTACATATCTATGTTTTTCAACTTCTCACTTTTTAAAGTGTTAACACTAGGCTAACAACCTGTTTACACATTTGGAGATTGGTGCATTTTAGTCCCATTCCTCAAATACTTGTTTTACTTTGCTTTATTTTGATTGATGATTACATAAAATATTTACAGGATATACACATATATTACTTTATTTGAAACTGTGAGCTGGGGTGGGCAATTCCTATTGTCCACATTTTTTAGATGAGGAAATTGATGCATAGCAGTTTGAACAAGTTGATCATGTTCCTGCAATAAGTAGTAGAATATAGATCAAAATAACATAAATGTCAACAAAAACACTAGTAATCAGTCTATTCAAATTGCCATTCCTTTATAAAATATTCAAATTTTTAGTTTAAAAAATAAATGGTTACTGTGCAAGGTGGGTGCACACCTTTATTCTTAGTGGCTCAGGAGGCTGAGGCAAGAGGTTTGATTGTGGGTTCAAAGTCAGCCTCAGTAATTTAGTGTGGCCCTAAGCATTTCAGCGAGACCCTGAATCTACAAAAAACATAAAAAAAGGACTGAGGATTTGGCTCAGGTGTTAAGCACTCCTGTTTCAATAGCTGGTACCAATAAATAAATAAATTATTGACAAAATATTATAAAATCACATGTGAACCCAGGCTTCAAATAGGATTTTGGATTAGTGTATTTAAGAACTAATAGGTGAGTTTGGGTAACTCACTTTTTCTTGCCGTTTTTTTGCCTTTATTTTCAACACCACTTTGCTTTGCTTGTTGCTTGTTTATATATAATTAACACATAACAACACTTTAACGCTACTACACTTAGGACTTTGCAATGGCCTTACCATGCACCTAATATTAATGACAGTGAAAATTTCCAAATAAGTGCTCAGAACACAGGAAATTATAGTGTAGTGTGAAGTGGTTAAGGTCACCATAAACTTCAGTTGTAGTTAGAAAGTGATTAGATACAATTACAGATCAGAAGACACAAAAAACACAAATATGTTTTAATTTTGTAGGTCTTGAGGAAAATTTATTATTCCAAGCTATAATTATGTTTTAAGATATGACATTTGGTCCCTATTTGTTACAAATGGGAGTCAGGTTTTATAGCTGATTAACAAATATATCCACCATTTCCTTAAACTGGTGTTGAAATACATCACCTTGAGTTTTGTGTCCAGGGCATGAGGCTTCACCCAGCTGAAAATATTTTGTGCAAGAGAGGAATGAAAAGGGAAGTAAACTGTGGAAGAAAAAAGGACATTGGTGGTGGACGTCATAGTGTGTCTAGAATAGAGAAAATACTTTATAAATACTACTGCAATGTATTTTCCTTTTTAGTGATGACCTTATTTCTGCTTGAGTTTGAGGGATGTTAAAAAAAAAAAGTTCCTCAATCAATACTCTTTTCTCATTTACCTTTCTGCCTCTGCTGAAAGGCTACTTTGGTAGATTTATTTCTTTTTAGTTGTTGCAGGAATATACTATTAAAAATCATTCATCTGGAAAATATCCATTCTAAGACATCTATAATAATTATCACATTTATCACTCTCATAATACAAAAGGAAACAATAATTTAAATTGTTGAGTTCCATTATGTGGGCTAAGAATCACACGCATTTCATTTTTAAAGGAAACATTTCAACATCGGTTTGACAGAGTTGCAAAGAAATTGGTTTCAACAAGTCATGTAAAACATGAACAATTATTTTGAGACAAGAAGACCACCAAGAGATTGCCAATCCTTATCAAGAAAAGTCCACTTCAGATCTTCAGATTTGCAATTTCTTTCCTAAGTCCATTCTAAATGTTCTCTCAAAAGGACTTCAATTTATTCTCTTTAAGCATTAGCTCACCAAGAAGTGTAAAAGTGTGTAAGCAGTGGTATCTTTCTGTATGCCATTTTAGTTATTCAATTATAAGACTGTACAATAAGCCAAACATCAAAACTAGACTTACTGATTATGCAAGAGCTCTTACAACGTAAGACCAGTGTAGGAACTGCTCAAGACTTAACTTAATCCTCTAATCTGATGTAATTCAATTCTAAAAGTACTATAAATGGTTATTCTCAACAATTCCAAACAAATGCAAGCCATGATTTCTACCTTCAAGCAGTTTAGAGTTTATCTGACAAAATGTGGCATGTCTAACTTAGGACAATTTTTGATAATTCAGTTTGTACTCTAGGAAATAGTGGCAAATAAAATAAGGGTTATATTATTTCCTCATCCCCATCACAAACAACACACACACACACACACACACACACACACACACACTCACAGACCCTACTTTGATGATTTGCATAAAAGTCAAAATGCAAGCAAAATGCAAAAATAAAATGCTTTGACAGAAGTTTCTTTTGGATAGTAAATGGCCTGAGTAGTAGAGGAAATCAAAGTCCAATGTGAGTTTTGTGTGTGTTGAGAGGAAAAACGCGTTTGATATCAGGGATATCAAAAATCGTGATGATAGTTGGTAAACATATATTGCAGACAGATGTAAAGGCTGTTGTACAGTGAACAAGATGCTTTTTGGGGGAAGGACAGTTCAAATGAGGAGATGTGCGTCTTACATAGCTTTTGAGACTCTCGAGAGGACTGTGTAGAAGAATAACACCTAACCTCAACATTATAACTTTTAAGAAGTCATGGCAAAATTGCTATGGTGAATAGGTTACCAGCTCAGATCACATTTTTGGGTCAGTGCTCCAGAATGTATTCTCAGATGAGTTAGGGGGCTTACTCAAAGCTCAGTTTTATTTTCAGAGGTTGTTTGTGACTGTATTAAGAGGAAGTACTTGACCTCTGGCTGGAGCACTTTGCAGAATTGAGAAATGGCAATGCTTACAGTGAAGACTTGGGGAGCTTGTCATATGTTGTTTCTTGTTTTAAATTTTGAAAATGCTTTTTCCCTATACGTGGTCCCTCGGTAATTGGACCCAAGTGTTGGAAGCATGGAGAAAGATATGTGATTTTGTGACACATTCCAAGCTGCAATTCAAAATGAGGCCGAAGACTCCAGATGACTATAACCTATAAATGATACCTCAGAAATCAGTGACTGTTTCAGTGAGGGCTCCAAGAAGGCGCCTTGGGTGCTTTCTTGGGGGTGGTGATAGGGGTCAGAGAGGGTTTCCGTCCTTTACTTCTACTCCAAATATGAAGAGTCTACCTTTATATGTTGTATATGCATGGATTATGTGGGAGATTCTACCATTACATGATTTATATGCATGGATTATGTGGGAGATTCTACCATTACATGATTTATATACATGGATTATGTGGAAGTTTTTAATTAAAAACTAACATTTTGGCCTCTGGTTTAAAAAAAGACACTTAGTCAAATGTTAAATGTTTAATTACAGCATTCTTGAGCAAGGCATTGAATCATTGTTATAAGAAAGTCTAAATAATTTTTAACACAGATGGCTCACATTGGGGATGGGAAGTCCTTTTGCTGTCTAAAAGTCACTTTGTCCTTTAAGACTTAAGAAAAAATTATTTCGAAAGTCCATTGCATGTCAGAGATAACAATGTCAATGTCTCTGGCAACAATTCACAACACTCACTTTTCTCCTTTACTAAAACCTTAGCTCTGGGGTTACCTTCCCATTCAATTCATGATATTGAGTCTCTGTTCCAAATCTTGTATGTGTCTTTACTTTTAAAGCTGAATGTTCCAGCTCAACACCCTATAAGTGCCTTCATTCCATCACATATCACAAGATTAATTCTATGAATGTGGCATACTTTACTTAAGGTTTAGGCCAGCAAGAAGGAGCACAGTGGAAAAAGACTTAATATTATGTTAAATCCTTCTTAAGCAAGCTCCTTCAAATAAGAAAGTTCTCCTGTCATTTCCACCAACAGGAAATTTTTATCTCTTTCAACAGATCTGTCTTCAAATTCCTTATTACATTTCTAGGATATTTTCTGTTTTAATCTCTTCATTGTCTTCTCACTTTCCTCCACCTAACAATATCCTGTGTTCATGGATTGGAAGAATTAGTATCACATAAAGTGATCTACAAATTAGTGCAATACTTTTCAAAATTTCAATGATATTTTTCACAAAAGTAGAAAAAAATACTAAAATTCAGATAGAACCACAAAAAAATTCCAAGTAGCTACAGGAATTTTGAGTAAAATGAAAAGAGTTGGAGGAATCATACTAATTTCAAAATATACCACAAAGCTATAGAAATCAAAACAGCCTAGTACTGCCATAAAACATATAGACCAATGTAACAAAATAAAGAGCCCAGAAATAGTCCCATGCATTTATGGGAAATTAATCTTCAACAAAGTTGCTAAGAATACACAATGGAAAAAAATAGTCTTTTCAATTAGTGGTACTAAGAAAACTGGATCTCCACATGCGGAAAAAATGAATCAGACCCTCTCTCAAGTTATATGCAAAAAATCAACTCAAAATGATTGAAGGCTTCAACAAAGATCTAAAATTGATAAAGTGTTAGAAAAATAGGGAAAAAACTTATTTTAACAGTGGCTAGGCATTTTTTTTTTTGTATATAGCCCAAAATCAGAGGAAACAAATGCAAAAATAGACAAATGGAATTTCATCAAGCTTAGTGCCTCCATGGCAAAGAACACATCAATAAAGAGATAACCTATTTGATGGGAAAATATTTATAAAGCACACATTTAATAAGGGATTAATATCCAAAATAAATAAGGAACTCAACAGTAAGAAAACAATCTTTTTAAAAATGGGCAAAGGACCTGACAAAACATTTCCAAAAAGAATACATACAAATGGTCAATGATTATAACATATGAAAAAAAAGTTCAATATCTCATATCTATTAGAAAAGATATTATGAAAAAAATCAAAACATTACTAGTATTGGTGAGAATGCAGAAAAAAGAACCTTCCTGTATTGTTGGTGTGAATGAATGGAGCCATTATTGAAAAGAACATGGAGATTTCTCAAGAAATTAGAACAGAGTTACCATATGATTCAGGTAGCATAATATTGGAAATATAGCCTGTCTTAGCCTGTTCATGTTGCTATAACAAAATACCACAGCCTGAGTGATTTATAAACAATAAAAATTTATTTCTCACAGTTAGAATTTAAGAAGTCCAACATTAAGGCACTAGTATTTAGTGTCTAGTGAGAGTCCTCTTGATATATTCCCATGTGGAAAAAGGGCAAATGCTGTGCCCTCACGTAGCAGAAGGCAGAAGGACTAAAAAGAACCTAAGGAGGGATCATTTTCCCTCTCTTATAAGGACATTAATCTACTTGTGAGGGATCTCTCTGCCCTCACGATTTCCCATCTAAAGTTCCCCCAACTGCATACTGTCACATTGGTGATCAAGTTTCAACATATGCATCTTGCTGGACACATTCAGACTGTAGCATTTCCAAAGGAAGTGAAATCACTTTGTTGGCTTTCTGTGTGCATTAATCACAATAGATGTAATATGAAATCAACTGATCAACAGATAAACGGATATATAAAATAATCTATACATATACAATGAAATACTCTTCAGCCTTAAAGAAGAAAGGATTCTTAGGTGACCTGGAGAACATTATGCTAAGTGAAGTAAGCCAGGCACAGAAGGACAAATATGTATGATTTCACTTATATGTGGAATCGAAAATAGGCAAACTCGTAGAAGTGAAGAGTGGAATGACAGTTGCTGGGAAGAGGGAATGGGCAATATTTGTCAAAGGGTACAAAGTTTCAGTTGGAAAGGATGAATAAAACCTGGAAATCTATTGCATAGCATGCTAACTATGGTTAATAATAATCTATTGTATACTTGAAAATTGCTAAGAAAAAAAATTTTTTTTTTGTCCTGGAGGTTGTACCCAGGAGCACACTACCACTGAGATGCATCCCAAGCCCTTTATTTTAATTTTGATTTTTGAGACTGGGTCTTACTAGGTTGTCCAGGCTTGTCTTGGACTTGTGATTCTCCTGCTTCAGCCTCTGAGTTGCTGGATTATAGTTGTGCACCACTGAATCTTACTAAGAAAGTAGATCTTACATTTTCTTACCACACAAAGAGATATGATAACTACCTGAGGTGATGAACATGTAAATTAACTTGATTATAGGGTTCACAATGTTTATATATATAAAAATATCATGATGTGCACCACATACAAATGTATGTAATTTTTATTCGTCAATTATACCTCAATAAGGAAAAAGATCACATGATCCTATAATAATAAGAAGCACTAAAATGAATCATAGATATGCTCACTATTACTGAATGAGCAGGAGGAAAATGTGTTCTAGGACCAGAATTTATATCTTATTTATAAAAAGGTGACACAATTCTGCACATAGCTTTAGTAAACTGAAAACTGCAGAGAAGCAGACCAGTATATTTTAGACTCGTTTGAGCCCTGAACATCTACAGAAATAAATCTAGGTTCTTCTTTTGAGATTTTCTGCTAGACTGTATCTGGAATGAACTAATAGATCATTCACTGGCCATTCATCTAAATCCATTCCTGGATACCCTTCTAAAGATTGCCGCTTCAGAATAATAATCTATTTATTCTTAATAATAATTTCTTCCATATTTGAAGAGACTCTTACCTTCAATGCTAGTAAATCAGTACTTCCTGTTACAGCATACGATGTCTTTCAAGTTAAGAGGTTACACTTTGGAAAAAGTATCTCTGAGCATAAATACCATGACCTCAGAGCCGAGCTTGAGAGGATACTCATTCAAGGGCTTAGCATCAAATGAATAATTGCTGAGCCACTAAATGGGAAAACAGCAACAGCATTAACTAACTTCTGCATGGTTCCATTAGGCAGACTCTAACTGGAACCAGCCTTAGGCAGATATGACAGGTGCACTGAAGTCCTGACAGTCTCACCTAAGCCCACAGAGAGAAAAAAATTGGTGACACCCTCTTTCTCCTACTCAGGAGCTCTTAAGATTGGGAACATGGACTCATGTCTACAGCGATCAGCTGTTGGGGAAAGCCTTTGCAAACCAGGGTGTCATGGATTGGAAGGAAACAAAAACCACTTGGATCTGAGCCTTGGATATATTTGAATGGGAGGAGAAAGGCAGACTGAGATGGCTTGGGGAGGGACCATCATCCACCATCACCTCCTGCTTTTTGGCTTTGTTACTGTGACCATCATTCCTCTGTTAAGCAGTTTACTCCAGTTCCTCCAGTGAACAGAGGCCTGATTGTGGAGGGTGTGCTCAGGAAAACACATTCTCTTGCTTTATTCCAGACTTTGTCAGCAGGTCATCTCTTTGAGGGCTCCCCAGGCCACCATCATTAGTCCTTTTGTCCTATTGTCCCAGGTGTAGAACACCTATAAAAATAAAGTATGTAATACATCATTTTATGATACACAATATAATTGTATAATAATATGATTTTATTACATAATTATAATTTAATATTAACTGATATTAATTAGTATAATAATATATATAAGCTCTAGATTAATATTTAGCTTTAAATAATTAAATTCTGGCATTTGTTGGTAAATGGATAGAGTTAGCTAAGCAAAATAGACCAAACCCAAAAAACCAAAGACCAGATGTTTTCTCTGATATACAGCTGTTAATTCACGATAAGGCAGGGTGGGGGTAGATAGGGAAAAAGAGAGTTACTTTATATAGGGTAGAGGAGAGTGAAGGCATGGAAAGGGGGACGGGGGAAGAAATGATAGTAGAGTGAAACAGACATTATTATCTCATGTACATATATGGCTGCATTACCCATGTGGTCCTGCAATATGTATAATCAGAAAAATGAGAGATTATACTCCATTTATGTATGATCTATCAAAATGTATAAATGCAGTCTACTGTCATGTACAACTAATTAGAACAAATAAAATTTGAAAAAAAAATAAAAAAAGAAAAAGATTTCTAACCTATTTTAATGCACCCATGTGAATTTCATTGAAATATTCGCAGAGTTAAAAACCTGCGACTTAGTAAGCATACCTGCACCTCAATTACTCTACATCCTTAATCCTACATTCTGTTTCTTCTTAAAATTTTATCATTACTCTGTGCCTATCTGTGCAATTCAAGTCAACTCCTAAAAAGTTTTGATCCTACAAAACAAAGCATGACTTGAAGTTTCAGTGCTTTAAAATCTTGTGGTGCTTCTTCCTCAAACGTATTTCTAGGACTGTTTCTCCACTGTATCTTTGTGGCAGATGGTGTAACATTTATTTGAATGATTCTCCCTCTTGCTCTTGCTATAAATGGGGCCAGAGGAGACTTGAAAGGGAGTTTGCTTGAGTTTCTGTGTCACCCTTACAGCTGCTCCTAGTCCTCAAGGTTTCCACCACCACTTAAAAAGAGCTGTTATATCCAGTTACATAATATTTAGAGGCAAATGTTTTCTAAATTCAGTTCTACCTCTGTTAACAGAGAAAAGAGTGTGCAAGAGTTCAGTTAGAGACTGGCTGCTTTCCTAAACTAAAATTGTCCAAATGGCACTTCCTGATGAGTCATGGAGAGTCTATGGGCAGGGTGTTCACATGTCATTACCAGGGTTACTGAAGCACTCTACCATTGGAGCATATTTTCAGCAGCATTGGTTCTATATAGAGACAGATGGGTTAGCTATTTTGTTTAATTTGATGGCCCTCAAAAGGCTAGTCTGAATACAAATTTTATTCATATTTACTTGATCTGAAATTCCTGTCATAGATACCTTCCAGAAATGCACATCTTCTAAATAAATAAAGAAGTGTTTTCCCCTAACCACTAGGGTTACAAATTAGCTGACAGACACATTAGCAAGGGTTGGTTACCTGATCAATAATTCATCACATCTCTGTTCAATCAGGGGAGCACAAATATCTGACAGGTGAATGAGAAGTGGCAGTTTTCTATGAGAATTAAATAAAGCATTGTGTATAGAGTACTTGGATTTTAGAAAGTGCTAAAAAATAGTTGTTCTGCTTACAATTAGAGAACAATAACAACTAGACTAAGTGACTATTAGTTTTCTAAACCAGCCTGGAAAAGGTCTTTATGATATTGATTTTTATATTCTATGCAGTTGTGATGAGAACCACAGACATTGCTGCCACGTTTTCCCTGCATTCCCAAGAACTCTTGAAAGGAAGTCTGAGGTGGTTTTTGCCTTATCATTTCTAAGTCTAAAACTATTCATCCTGACGTGGACATGATTAATATCAGAGAAGTCTTGGGTATGAAGAAGAGAACACAAAACATCTGATAACCTTTAAGAACAGTTGTGGTTTATTCTTTCTGTTCTAATTACCCTGAGTGATTAGACAAGAAAAATAATTCTATATGGGCCATGACATGACATCTCATGTCCTATGAGAGATAAGATACAGCTTCCTCTGGAAAATCAGCAAATAAAGCTACTTTCATTATACTTACTGGTATCATTTGCTCTTTAAAGCAGCTAACATAGGATCTTTTCATCTAAAGCTCTTGTCTCTGGGAAAATTCCTCAACCTCTGTGAGTCTTGATTTTCTCACCTGTAAAATGAGCATAATACTGATATTATCTACTTTATCAATTGGTATCAAAATCAACTGGGATAATATAGGAACATATTCAAGAAACAGTGGTGAAATGAGATGTTTTTAGTTATTTTGTGGTGGTACAAAATGTTTAAGATAGTCCCTTCTCCCAGGTAGAGAGTCAGAGGTATAAACAACGGCTCCTAATAATAATGAGCACTGTAATGCAGATACAACAGAAACTCATTTACCCACTAGAATTGCATTGATGGAAAATTGTCCAACAAAGTTCACTTTTAAGTAGATTATGAGAGTATACACATGTGTGTTCACCTTAACTCATACACATATGTATTTGTTGGTCAATTTTTGATGTTTGTGTTTCTTTGAGTATGGATCTACCAAGAGCTGGGCTCTGTTTCCTTCATAAAACATACCTACAAGACAGTATGTATACTTACAGGTAATTACAGCTGTCTTGAAGTAGAATGAGCCCTTAGATACTTGAAAAGTAGGTACACTAGCAAAGACACTTAGAGAATCATGTGGTTTGAGACACATACCATGGAGAACATGTCATTTGCAGTTGGATCATAAAGAGTTCAGCAGGTCAGAGGAATGAGCGTCTGTTGAAGGGTTGAGGACAGAAGGCTTTCAAGGCATAGGCATGTGGCAATTGGAGAAGAATCATCCTAATACCTATTGGGGAAGAGTGCCTGAAGGATGGTGTGCCTGAGAAGAACTGAGCATTATTTTAACCATTGTGTCCAGTTCTTCAACAACTGTGCCCTATTGATGAAGGACCACCTGATATTCTTCAATAGTCAACTCATCTTTCTGTTACCTTGCCAAAATTTCTGAACAGGTTCATCTACCAAAGCGCCTCACATATATGGGAAATGAAGGAGGTCAAGAAGCCCATCAGTAAGGCATCATTCACCATGGGTGGTGCAGGACAGTGAAAGGCTGTTTTTCTTGGGGTATGGAAAAGTACAAGCATAAGCTTCCGCTTATCATCCTGCTGAGAAATTGTGATCCCCAAAAAGATGTTGCAAGGTACCTTGTTTTGTTGGAAGGTTGACCTTTGCCCACCACACCTTCCTTTGTGCATCCCTCCTTACCTAATGTCTTGCTCCTTTTTCAATCTGACCTGAAATGTCCCTATGTATAGACAGTGTTCCTCGACCTCTATTCCACTGTCCCTTGGTCTGATCACAAGACTCACTCTTTTGCCTTCTCATAGCTTATTTCCCGAACCTCTGTTAAAACAGTCCTTTGATTTTTCCCCTGGGCATATGTCTTCATCTGCAAGTGGATTGTAAGCTTTCTAGACACAGGATTTTTATTTTCAAGACTCTTTCTCCCCCAAAAGTATCTTCCATGGAATAGTCAGTAGTTTCATAATAAGTATTAATTTGTTCAACTGAAAGTATGAATAAGGAAAGGAAGGTATGAAGAAGAGGTCCCCATAGCCTGGGAGAGAAACATAGTGTCACACAGGAAGCATGCTCCATAAATGCTGGCAATATTTGGAAGAATAAAGAATTTGGAGGAGGGTCTAGAGTTTATGTACAAAGAGATTTAGAGGACTATAAAATAGAAAGTTTGAGGAACTGGGATGGTTCAGCATGGCTGTTTAATGGCTTTAATAGGAACGGAACAAAGAGGAATGTGACAAAGTTCATCTAATTTTCTTCCCCAGTTTCTTAATGTCAGGGTCTTTTCTTCTTCCTTCCTCCCTCTCTCCCTCCTCCCCTCTTTCTTTCTTTCTTTTACAATGTTTTGAGGTCACTCTGCAGAAATAAAGAGATCAAGGCTATTTTACAGGTCAGTAGGATTTTCTTAGGCTGCACAGGATGTGAAAATGTACATCAGTCAGTGTCCAGGCATTGTCCTTGTGACTGAATTTCATTTAAAAATTAGATGATATGGACATCGAGACATCTTTTTTGAAGACATCTCTGCATGCTCTTCCCTGGTCTGTTACATGTGCAGGCCTCTACTTGTCTCTCATCTTTGTGTGATTTACATAAAAATGTGTCTAGTGACCATGATTGGACTGAACTTGAAGGGACATTGCTCCCTCTTGATGACAGCATTGATCTATATGAGGAAAAAAGAAAGCATTGCACACTCACCTGGGATGTGACAGTGGCACCTGGAGAACATTTCCACTCTCAGAAGGGGAGGTTGACCCATGTCTTGGAGATCTGGAAGAGTGGGGATGTGGGTAAGGTCACCCTTAAAGAGCTGTTCCTGCAGCCTTCACTTGTACCCATAAAACAGATATTACTTAAAAAGTCACACAACCATAAGGTGTTTTTCACATTTTAGTGTTACTTTTGTCTTAAGGATTGATAACTGCTCATAAATGCAGTTTTGCTTTTATTATAGGGGGAAACCTTAACTCGTGTGTGTGTGTGTGTGTGTGTGTGTGTGTGTGTGTGTATGACAAAGAGACACGATGTGCACACACACACACACACATGCACGTGTATGTGAACTCTATCTTTATTTGTTGTCGGAAGACAAAGCCTCACAGCAGAGAATGAAGAGGTACCTTGACCTCGGAGTTAGCTGAGTGCAGAGGAGAATCATTTGCATAAACACTTTTCCCTTCCTGGGGGGCAGATTTGAAGCTGTAGCAGGAGGGATGAGGAGAGAGGATTATTTCTTTCACTTCCGCAGCATGTTGACCTCACTCTTCCCTTGAATGAGCGAGCCTGTGGCAGTGCCAGCATTCATGGCTTTCCACAGCCTGAGCTGCACAGAGAACCACAGCCATTTTCCCTAGAATCAGCCCCCAGCTGAGCAGCATTCTGCCTGGTTGCTTTTTTCCCAGAATTGCTGTAATACAAAATGACCTGGAACTAGACATGAAGAACAAACACACTTCTTCAATCTCTTTCTCCTTCCACAACCCTACCCAGGACGGTCACGGTGCTGCGTTCTCCCCCTCCTCTAAGCACAAGCCTTTACTAACCCGGTGATTTACCAATCATTTTAAGTTTGTTGATGGCAAGAGAAGTTAACATTCTGGCAGCCAATTCCTTGGAATAGAAGGAGGACTATGTTTAGATGAAGACCTCAATAATAATCAAAAACATGAATCAAAAAACTAAACAAACCCCCCAAAACCAAACAAACGCCCTGGACCAATTAAATTAAAACAAAGGGAAATTAGTTGAGAATCCTTCTTGATTTAATTTGAATTTTCAAAATGACAAACGTTATTCATAAATGTTTCAAGGTTCACTTTGATGCATATTTTATCAACTTTGAATGCATCACAAATTTCTCTTTTAATTTAGTTTTTTAAAAATAGTAAAACTGAGACAGACTGTCTTGCCCAGATTTAAAGGGATATTAGTTCTCCCCTCACATCTTCTGTCTGGTCTTGTGAGAGCGGCCCATTGTGCCCAAGTACAACAGTTTCTTTGCAGTGCTGAATCTTAGACACTAAAGACAGCCTCTCTTCAATGGGGTTACTACAGGGGAAAAAAGAAAATTTCAGTGCCTCATAGAAGGGACAATCTAATCCTCTTTGCTGGTACATCTGCTGTGGCAGTTTTGCTCTGCAAATCAAAAGACATCCCATTAATTAAAGTTCCTTTTCCTTTCTTTCATTTTTATTCAGCTTGTGAAATGTGACCAGTATTCACCAGGAAGAAAAAAAAAAAAAAGTTTCAGGCCACTTTACTCACAAATATTCACCCAAAGGGTGTGCACTTTGTTTTGTTGTCTGATTTCCGCTTACTGTTCTTCCTCCTTTTTTTTTTTTTTTTTTTTTTTTAAGAAGGAGCCCTTCTCTGGCAGAGTGCAATACATTCAGAGAGCTTTACAAAACAAAGCTTTCAGCTCTGAGTCAGCAACAAACTCATCTTTGTTCGTGTGGTTCTATTAAGGAAAGAAGGCCAATTTTATGCAGGTTTCTATGGCCGCCTTGACAAAGGCATCTCTCTGTGTGCAAGCTCTCTGGCAGGGACAGCGGACTCTGAGATCATCGTTTTCAGCAATCACCAGCTGCAATGATGATCAGAGAAAGAAGATCATAAACTGGTGTATATACTGATTTTCCTGAGGATACTGAAATACGGATTCATTCTCTGATAAGCAGTTAATAAAGGCAGCTCATTGGCTGCTTTCGCATGGACAACCCAATGCCTCCTCTACATTATCCTTGAGCTTTGATTGGATATGCACTTTTTCATTCGTCTTTAGCAGGAAGTGAGGCTTATTTGCATTTCCCTGGGTTTCTTTGGAAATTCTCAGGAATTCTTGTCCTTCATTTGATGGTGTTTTAGTGTGTTTGAGATTACAATATATTATAATCTCACAGCGTGTCTCCAGGTATTTAACATTCATTTAGTAAGACAGCTAGGGTACTATAAGATTCCCAGTTGGGCCACAGGGATATAGTTTAAGATTTCTAAGATACAATTCAAACCTTCTGAATAAATGAAATAGTTCCAAACTCTGGAGGGAAACATTAAAAAAAAAAAAAAAAAAAAAAAAAAAAACATCAAAAATGTGGTCTATTTGGCATGAGTTTTAACAGGACAGAGTTTGGAGATGTGGAATTGGAGAGAGCAATCTATGCTACCATTTCCTTAAGAGTGTTCTAAGAGAGATTCATGCATCCTTTATTTAAAAGAAAAGTTTTAGATTAAATAAGTTTGGGTAGGAAATGCTAGCTTTACAAAATGACACTTAACTGCAGACCTTCTCAGAAACCTAAGTATACTGAAGTACATAGTCATTTTCTAAAAGATTCCTTTTATTCCCTCTGCCCTCAAAAGATCCTCTACTTGGACTTGTGCTCCAAAGATAACACTTTGAGGAAATGCTGAGCAAGGTTGTTGGGGATTAACAATGGGAGGCACCTGAAGCTCCAGCTACACTGGTTGGTAATGAAGTTTGCCAGAGGAATTTCAGACATATTTATTTTAATATGTCTATATAAAATATTTATAGTCCAATGCTATCTGAAACTAGCTATTCAGAAATCAATTACAATGTGAAATAAGATAGCGATATGACCCCCCTCCATAAGAAAAATGCTATCTTTTTACAGATGGGAAACCTTAGGAGACCTCAGTTGGCTTATGTATACACTGGTTTTAGGATTCTCATTGCAGAGGCTCCACAGCTTAGAAGAAGAGCCACGATGGAATTTAAATGACAAGCCAGGACTGCTTAAGTATACAGAAACCTAGAAGTAGGTACCTCGTTGAACTTTCTCAACTCATGTCTACTGATTGCAGATGTCATTAAAAATAGTTTTGCTATATTTTAAGTATGATTTACTTTTTGTTACCTGAATTCTTCTGGGGAAAACTTTTGTTCATTCTTATTTTTGTTCTTTCAAGCAAGAGATATTTATTGAGGACAAACATACAAGATAACATGACAAATATGGTGTTTGCTCTTCTGGAACTGACTGGTTAGGGTAGAGAAAGGAGAAAAGCTGTGTTTTATAATTTCTAGTGATAGGATGGTTTATTCATTTTACAAAAAGGACCTCTATATATTTATAAGAAACTGGGACAGAAATTAACATTTTGAAAGATCAATGCACTAGACTCGTCCTGAAACTTGCCTAACCCAGGGAAGTCATTCTGACAGGCATTAGGCTAACACTTCATTATTGTACTGTGGGACAGAAATTTGTGATGTGTAAGGATGAGTCCTTTGAATTATTTGCCCAGAATTCCTGAGCAACTGTTTCTGTTTTTCAGTGACTGATGAGTCACAGTTCAGATGAGATACAATCAATGTGCCAATTGTTGCAATAAAACAAGGGCAATTTCTACTTTGGAATCCTTGACACAAGTCTAAACTCATCTGGAGTTGGAAAATAAATCCTAAAGACACATACCTCAGGACTCAATGTACTACAGCACATAAAAGATCTTTCTGCACTCTTGAAGCAAGTTGGGGCTTGGCTTAAGGGTGTTTTTCTAATGAAAGAGGGCAAGAAAATGGATGAACTATGGGACACAACGGTGATGCAGAAGCTGGGATGAAAGAGTTCTAAATTGTAACACTTACCACTTATAACACAATTTAGGGGAAAAAAGTCATCTAGGCTTCTAGCTCCTCAGTTGGCCTTTGGACTTTGGTCTGACTCCTTCTCTTTCCACCTTCAGCTCTATCCTGCAGTTTGAGAGGTTGTTCATATGTGTGGACATTCCAGATTACCACAATCAAGTTCTGTTCTTATGCCTGCAAATAGCTGGCCCTGGTCTATCTCATGGCTCTGGGGTATGCACATCCACATGAGGTCTGCCCCTATAGATATGATGGATCAAATGGGGATGGGGGAGATTATCGCCCTAGAAACAGCATTTCAGACAGCTGGACAGAGAACTCTGGGTCCTTGGAGAATGCAGCTTGTTCTCTAAGTGGGTTACAGGTCTAGTTCTGTGTAGGACTATAGACTTCTCCTGTAGTGGTGGATGGGGTAGGGTGGGAGTCTGGCACAGCAGCCTGGGGGAGGTCAAGACAGAACCCTCTAGACACATCTTTCAGGCTTGGTTCAAGGATGGTTCCAGCTGACTTTGCAGGCCTTAGTATTTGTTTTTTGTATGTAGCAGAGATGGGAAGACATTTAAGCATTTAGATTTGCATTTTCAAAGTCTCACTCTAGCTACCATTTGGAGAGTCATCTGGAAGACAACTAGAACAATTAAGAAGCAGCTGCAGAGTCATTAACAAGAGATGGTCATCTGCGTGGGTTCTTGTGAACACCCATCAGTTACTGATGAAGGAGATGCCCTCACCTTTTAAAAGGCCTTGGGGACTCTAGAAAACAGATTTATCTATGGGAAGAGGACAAAGTGAGAACTGAAAACTCCTGCTTCCATGCGACTTGCCATCTACATTAGCACAGCTTTATTAGTCAGCCCTCTTCAAGTTAGTGAGTGGATCTAAACTGTCCCTCAAAGGCTCATGTGTTAAGGCTTGGTCCCCATGTGGTGCACTTTGTGAGGTAAAGTGGTGGAAATTTTAGGAGGTGGAGTCTGGTTGGAGGAAGTAGGTAACCAGGGGTGTGTAATTAAAAATATGTCTTGGCTTCTGTCTTTCTTAATCTCACATTCCTTGTCTCTGTCTTCCATGATTTCAGCCACTTTGCTTCAACACATGCTCCCTGCCCTGGTGCTGCCTCACCATAGGTACAGAAGCAATGAAGTCTTGTGGCCATGAACCAAAACCTCTGACATCATATGACAAAGTAAATCTTTCCTGCTTTTAAGTTGCTTATGTCAGGTATATTGTCACAGCAATGGAAATCTAACTAATACTTCTCCTCACTAACATAATTTTACTATTCCACCAGTTTTATCAGTATGACTTTATTATTTCAGGACACTCTTTCCCAGAAAGTAGAAGTTGCCAATTACTTTATTGTTTGCTCACAAACTTCCTAGAGAAAAATATTTTTATATTCATAAATATGTTTATTGTAGACTTACGCTTGATTATTTCCTAAAAGAAAACTAATTTTCTTTCCGAACCTAGAAAAAATTTTTAATGAATGTTAGAGCATTCAACATATTCTTCAAGACTCTTTAAAATTATCTTTTAGAAAATCTCACCTTGCTGTCTCCACCAAATTTAACCTATTCTATTCTATCATGATTCTTTTTTTTTTTCAGGGGCGGGTACTAGGGATTGAACCCAGGATCTTGGGCTTGCTTGGCAAGTGCTCTGTCACTGAGCTACATCTCTAGTCCCATATCATGATCATGATTCTTACCCAGTCTTCTGCATTTAATGATCATCTTCTTAAACCAGTTTTTAAATCATGTAAATCTCCCATCATTTCCCTCATACCACAGGGGTACTAAAAGTTGCATTCTCTTTTCTCTGTGCTATGGTTTAGATATGGATTCAGTTTGTCTCCCCAAAGATCAGTGTATGGGAGAGTTAGTCCTTGGTTTGGTGATGATGGAGAGACAGTGGGACCTTTAAGAAGTGGGGATCTAGTAAGAGGTCTAAATACCATTGGGAGCATGCCCTTGCAAGAATTGTTGGACTCCAGTCTCTCTGACTTCCTGTTTGGCAATATTAATCTTTTTCTCACATGTGCACTCTTTCCATGATACGGTACAGATAAGAAGACCCTCACCAGAGCTGAACATGCAAGTGCCCCATGCCCTCATATCTGCAGAACTGTGAACTAGATAAACCTTTTTTCTTTATGAAGTTAGCCTGCCTCACGTGTCTTGTTAAAGAAATAAAAAAGGACTAGTATGCCTCCCAAGGAATAAACTCAGCTATTTCTTATTATCAATGTTTTTTGGTAATATTTATAATGTATTTTGCAATCTTGGCAATTTACTGAGATCTGATGAAGACCACATACTTCTGCGAACCACATTCCTCAGTCTAGAAGTAGTGCATTCCTCTGAAGCACCTTGAGTTTTCAGTTAGGGAGTCTTGAACTGGGGCTTCCTATTTCTTTGTTTTTTCTTTTACTTTGTCACCTCAAATTTTGATTTTATTTTGTCTTTTAGGAATAATAAGACATTTTAAGGAGTGATTTGATAATCCAAACAGATGTGAAAACTTTTTTTCTTGCTGGCAATTTACCTTATTCTGAATAACACTCAATTTGTTTCTGTCCTTGTCATATTTTGGTGTATGTCAGTTAATCTAAAGGTCATGCAAGAAAGGACAGGTTTGGGTCTTATAAGTCTGTTCCTCAGGTAGCTTTGCAGACTGAAAAATTCAGAAGGTTTGTATACAGACTGGATTCCTTAGGACAAAATATTCTCTAGGTGAATGATACCTTATCAAAATTCCATGGGAAATTTCCTTAGTCTTGTTTTGTCTGGTTCTGGATGAAATCTCTTCTAAATCATCCCACCTCCTGGAAACTTTAAATTAGTCAGATTTGTGATTGGAGAGGTCTGCTTCTTTGGTTTGGTCCCTAAGATACAAGTGTTATTTACAACTGACTATTTCCACACTCTGATGCATTTGTCTCTGTCCAAATTTCACTCTGCTTCTTTTGCAGTCAGACTCCTGCTTCTTACATGTGTTTATGCTATTAACCAAATTCAGGTAACTGTCCTCCTAAATAGCATAATTTCACCAAGGATAATTTAGAATGACAGAATCTACTTTGAGGATCTTTTTAAGATCCAGATAATATTGCAGAAATAACAAATGCCAAGAATTGTATTCATACTGCATTTTCAAATTCTATTGATGATCTTATGAAGTTGGCATTTTTATTGTGATAAAACTATTTAACCTGACATATTCCCTGTTAACAAAATTTTAAAGGTATAGTACAGTATTGCTAATTGACATTGGAACAGAATAGCGTCCAGAAAAAAAAACATGCTTCTAGGATCAACTTATCTTTGACAATCATGTCAAGAACACATAATAGGGAAAAGACAGTCTCCCAACAAGTAAGTTTAGGAAAACTGGATATACATACAAAAAAATGAAATTAACCTCATACCATACACAGAATTGTAATCAAAATAAATAAGGAACTTAAATCTAAGTCCTAGAACTACAAAAATTCTAGAGGAAACCTATAGATAAAACTTTGTAGTATTGGTTATGGCAAATATTTCTTGAATGTGATACCAATAATACAGAAAATAAAACAAAATTAGGGAAATAGTATTGCATCAAACTAAAGAGCTTCTGCACAGCAGAGGAAACAATCAAGATTAAAAAGGCATCCCACAGAACGGTAAAAAATAATTGCAAACCATATGCAAATATTATTAGAACAACTAATATTCAATGTATATAAGGAATTCTTCTAATAAGGAATAGCAAATACACAGCAACAACAAAAACGGGAAGCTCTATTTAAAAAGTGGCAATGGATCGGAATAGACATTTCTCCAAAGAAGTCATACAAATGGGAAATATGTGTAAAGAAAAAAAATTTATATGACTTTTTTTATTCATTTTTTTTAATTTTTACAAACTGCATTTTGATTCATTATACACAAATGGGGTATGGCTTTTGATTTCTATGGTTGAACACAATGTAGATTCACACCATTCATGTAATCATATAAATACATAGGATAATACTGTTTGATTCTACTATCTTTCCGTCCCCCATCCTTTCCCGCCCCATTTTCCTCTACACCATCCAAAGTTCCTCCCTTCATATCTTGTCCTACTCTGCCAGCCCCCTCTTTATGTATCATCATACACTTATCAGAGAAAACATTCAGACTTTGGTTTTTTGGGATTGGCTTATCTCACTTAGTATGATATTTTGAACTTCATCCATTTACCAGCAAATGCCATAATTTTATTCTTCTTTATGGCTGAGTGATATCCCATTGTAATATTACAGTTTCTTTATCCATTCCTCTATTGAAGGGCATCTTGGTTGGTTCCACAATCTACCTATTGTGAGTTGAGCTGCTATAAACTTTGATGTGGCTGCATCACTGTAGTATGCTGATTTTAAGTCATTTGGGTATAAACAGAGGGGTGGGATAGCTGGGTCAAATGGTGGGTTTATTCCAAATTTTCTGAGGAATCTTCATACTGCTTTCCAGAGTGACTGCACCAATTTGCAATTATACCAGCAAAGTATGAGTGTGCCTTTTCCCCACATCCATGCTAACACATTATTGCTTATATTCTTGTATTAGCCATTCTAATTGGAGTTAGATGAAATCTTAGGGTGATTTTGATTTGCATTTCTCTAATTACTAGAGATGATAACTTTTTCATATATTTGTTGATCACCCATATATCTTCTTCTATGAAGTATCTGCCAGTTCCTTATCTCATTTATTCATTGGGGTCTTTATATTTTTGGTGTAAAGTTTTTTAAGTTCTTTATAAATTTTGGAGATTAGTGCTGTGTCTGAGTGTGTGTGGAAAAAATTTTCTCCCACTCTGTAGACTCTCTTTTCACATTATTGATTGTTTCCTTTGCTGAGAAAAAGCTTTTTAGTTTGACTCTATCCCATTTATTGATTCTTGCTTTT
The DNA here is from genome assembly GCF_902686455.1 of Sciurus vulgaris. Lineage (NCBI taxonomy): Eukaryota > Metazoa > Chordata > Mammalia > Rodentia > Sciuridae > Sciurus > Sciurus vulgaris. Next base: position 31,762,381 of record NC_136468.1, read on the forward strand.
ATTTCTTGCACTATGGGGGGTCTTGTTAAGGAAGTCTGGTCCTAAGCCAACATGATGGAGATTCAGGCCTGCTTTTACTTCTACTTGGTGAAGGATCTCAGGTCTAATTCCTAGGTCCTTGATCCATTTGAGTTGAGTTTTGTATAGGGTGAGAGATAGAGGTTTAATTTCATTTTACTACATATGAATTTACAGTTTTCCCAGCACCATTTGTTGAAAGGCTATCTTTTCTCCATTGTATGTTTTTGTTATCTTTGTCTCTAGTATGAGATAACTGTACTTATGTGAGTATGTCTCTGTGTCTGCTATCCTGCACCATTGGTCTACCTGTCTATTTTGGTGCCAATACCATGCTGTTTTTGTTACCATTGCTCTATATTAGAGTTTAGGTCTGGGATTGTGATATCTCCTGCATCACTCTTCCTGCCCAGGATTGCTTTGTCCATTCTGGGTCTTTTGTTCTTCCAGATGAATTTCATGATTGCTTTCTCTATATCTATGAGGAACATCATGGGATTTTAATAGGACTTGCATTAAATCTCTATAGCACCTTTGAAATTATGGCCATTTTGATAATATTAATTCTGCCTATCCAAGAACATGGAAAATCTTTCTATCTTCTAAGGTCTTCTTCAATTTCTTTCTTTAATGTTCTGTAGTTGTCATTGTAGAGGTCTTTCACCTCTTTGGTTACATTGATTCCCAAGTATTTTATTTTTGGGGGGGCTATTGTGAACTGAGTTGTTTTCCTCATTTCCCTTTCAGATGTTTCATCACTTATGAATAAAACTGCTTTAGATTAACGCATGTTGATTTTATATGCTGCTATTTTGTTGAATTCATTTATGAGGTCTAGACGTTTTCTGGTGGAGTTTTTTTGACTCTCTAAATATAGAATGATATCATCAGCAAATAGTGGCAGTTTGAGTTATTCTTTTCCTATTTGTATCCCTTTAATATCTTTTGTCTGTCTAATTGCTCTGGCTAGTATTTCAAGCACAATATTGAATCGAAGTGATGAAAGAGGGCATCCCTGTGTTATTCCAGTTTTTAAAGAAAATGGTTTCAGTTTTTCTCCATTAAGAATGATGTTGGGAGTTATGTGAGGATTCAAGATGGCGGACTAGAGGGTGGCTGCGTTTCGTGTTGCTCCAGGACTCAGGACTCAAGAAGAGGAGATATAGAGAGCCTTGGGACCAACTCAAAGCAGCCACTGGGCAGGCGTCCCGGACGGGGCAGGAGTCCTGGACGGGGCGGTAGCCCCAAAAGCAGGGATCTTTGCAAAGTAGAACGGCCGGCGAGGCGCCCCTCCCCCCGCCGGAGCAGTGATCGCAGACAGCTGGGAGCATTGAAGAGGGGGCTGCCCAGAGGAGAAGGAGAAATACGGGCTCGGCACGTCGCTTGGAATTGGATCAGCTGCGCCAGGGCTCCAGGCGGCTATCCGGAGGAGCAGCATGGACTCAGGACTCAAGAAAAGGAGATATTGAGAGACTTGGGACCAACTCAAAGCAGCCGGGTGAGTGTTTCCCACTGGGCAGGCATCCCGGACGGGGCGGTAGCCCCCGGACAGGGCGGTAGCCCCGAAAGCAGGGATCTTTGCAAAGTAGAACTGCCGGCGAGGCGCCCCTCCCCCCGCCGGAGCAGTGATCGCAGACAGCTGGGAGCATTGGAGAGGTGGCTGTTCACCACAGCGCTTGGACTCGGCACAACCCACCCGCGCTCTGGGAGGCTGCCCAAAGGAGAAGGTGCTTGGTGAGCTGTTTGGACTGAACGTGACCACCCCTGAACACAGGGGGCTGCCCAGAGGAGAAGGAGAAATACGGGCTCGGCACGTCGCTTGGAATTGGAGCAGCTGCGCCAGGGCTCTGGGCAGCTATCCGGTGGAACAGCGTGGTGAGTGGTTTGGTCCCAGAGCATCCGCTCCTGAACATAGGGGGGTTGTCTGGAGAAGGAGGAGGAGCGTGGCGGGGTGCTTGGGCTCGAAGTGACTGCACCAGGGCTACGGGAGGCAGTCGGGACAAGAAGGTGCACAGTGAGTTCTTGGGACTTGTGACGCACCAGATCTCTGGGTGACTGCCTGGTGGAGAAAGTGGTGTGTGGTGGGTCACTTGGTCTTAGAGCGACCGCACGGAACAACAGGTGGCTGCCGGAGGAAAAGGCGTGTGGCGGGTCACTGGGACTCGGAGCGATTGTAAGGGGCTCCAGGTGGCTGCTCAGAGGAGGGGCCGCATAGCCAGGCGAAAAGTGCAGAGCAGGGTCCTAGACGGCTTCTTGGTGGAAGGGCCCCACAGACAAACTGAGGGGCGGAGCGAAGGCTCCAGGACTGCAGGCAGCTTCTCTGAGGAGAGGCAGCCGAAGGAGATTCGTTTGCGAAGGGTGAGGCTTCCAGGCCCAGGAGGTAGGTCCAGGTCCCTGGGAACATTGCAGAAGAAGGCTGCCCAGCCCAGGCGGTAGTTGGGAATTGAACGGAACCTCTGGGAGGAAAACCGACCAGCGAGACCTCCCCACCGGGTGACTCCTCCCTGTTGGGTGAGGTTCTCCCAAAAGGAACGTAAAATCAGAGACACAGGCCCAAACTGGTCTTGCATCAGCCCACAACCTACTTCCCTTCTGGATGACCATTCATCAGCAAGTGAAGGTACCTCTGCCCACTAGCAGGGAATATACCCCACCAGAAGGCCACCACCCCTAGGGAGTCAGCTCCCTTGTGGAGCACTGCATTATCAACTTCCTCCAAGATTTCAGGCTACTGAAGACTAAGAGGGGATATAATAGAAATCTTCAGGGATATTATAAGACAATAGAGGAAATCTGCAATATCACAGCGGTCAACTGATACCTAAACAATATGAGAAAACAAGGAAAGAAAATGCTGCAAACAAATCTAGATGTTACATCAATGAAACCCAATGACAGCATGGCAGAAGAAATGACAGAAAGGGAGTTCAGAATGTACATAATTAAAATGCTCAGGGAAGCAAATGACGAGATGCAAAAGCAAATGCAGGCACTGAATGATCGCACCAATCGACAGTTAAAAGAGGAAATACAGGAAGCAAAAGATCACTTCAATAAAGAGTTAGAGATATTGAAAAAAACCAAACAGAAATCCTTGAAATGAAGGAAACAATAAACCAAATTAAGAACTCCATAGAAAGCATAACCAATAGAATAGAACACCTGGAAGACAGAACATCAGACATTGAAGATAAAATATTTAACCTTGAAAACAAAGTTGAACAAACAGAGAAGATGGTAAGAAATCATGAACAGAATCTCCAAGAACTATGGGATATCATGAAGAGGCCAAATTTGAGAATTATTGGAATTGAGGAAGGCTTAGAGAAACAGACCAAAGGAATGAACAATCTATTCAATGAAATACTATCAGAAAATTTCCCAAATCTGAAGAATGAAATGGAAGATCAAGTACAAGATGCTTATAGGACTCCAAATATACAAAATTACAACAGACCCACACCAAGGCACATTATAATGAAAATGCCCAACATACAAAATAAAGACAGAATTTTAAAGGCCGCAAGAGAGAGGAATCAAATTACATTCAGGGGGAAACCAATACACATATCAGCAGATTTTTCAATCCAGACCCTAAAAGCTAGAAGGGCCTGGAACAACATTTTTCAAGCCCAGAAAGAAAATGTATGCCAACCAAGAATCTTATACCCAGCAAAACTTACCTTCAAATTTGATGATGAAATAAAATCCTTCCATGATAAACAAAAGTTAAAAGAATTTACAAAAAGAAAGCCAGCATTACAGAACATTCTCAGCAAAATATTCCATGAGGAAGAGATGAAAAACAAAGAAACAAATCAGCAATGGGAGGAACCATCCTAAAGGAATTGTCAAATAAAGGAAGAACCAAGTCGTCTCAAAATAAATAAATAAATAAATAAAATGAACCAAATGACCGGGAATACTAATATATCTCAATAATAACCCTGAATATTAATGGCCTGAACTCATCAATCAAAAGACATAGACTGGCAGATTGGATCAAAAAGAAAGATCCAACAATATGTTGCCTGCAAGAGACTCACCTCGTAGAAAGAGATACACATAGACTAAAGGTGAAAGGATGGGGGAAAACATATCATGCACATGGACTCAGCAAAAAAGCTGGGGTATCCATCCTCATTTCAGATAAGGTGGACTTCAAGTCAAAACTAGTCAAAAGGGATAAAGAAGGACATTACATACTGCTTAAGGGAACCATAAATCAGCAAGACATAACAATCATAAACATCTATGCCCCAAACAGTGGCTCATCCATGTATGTCAAACAAATCCTTCTCAATTTCAGAAACCAAATAGACCATAACACAATAATACTAGGTGATTTTAACACGCCTCTCTCACCACTGGACAGATCTTCCAAACAAAAATCGAACAAAGAAACCATAGATCTCAATAACACAATCAATAATTTAGACTTAACGGACATTTATAGAATATACCATCCAACCAAGAGCGAATACACTTTCTTCTCAGCAGCACATGGATCCTTCTCTAAAATAGACCATATATTATGCCACAAAGCTAATGTAAGCAAATACAAGAAGATAGAGACACTACCTTGTATTCTATCAGATCATAATGGTTTGAAGTTAGAAATAAATGAAAGAGTAAAAAACAGAAGCTACTCCAACACCTGGAGATTAAACAATATGCTATTACATGATGAATGGATAACAGAAGATATTAGGAAGGAAATTAAAAAATTCCTAGAGGTAAATGAGAACAAAGAAACATCATATCAAAATCTTTGGGACACTGTGAAAGCAGTACTTAGAGGAAAATTTATTTCATGGAGCGCATTCAATAAAAGAAGTAAAAATCAACAAATAAACAACCTAACACTTCAGCTCAAAGCCCTAGAAAAAGTAGAACAGACCAACACCAAAAGTAGTAGAAGACAGGAAATAGTTAAACTCAGAGCTGAAATCAACGAAATTGAAACAAAAGAAACTATACAAAAAATTGACAAAATAAATAGTTGATTCTTTGAAAAAATAAACAAAATTGATAAACCCTTAGCCACTCTAACAAAGAGAAGACGAGAGAAAACCCAAATCACCAAAATTCGGAATGAACAAGGAAATATCACAACAGACACGATTGAAATACAAAACATAATTAGAAGCTATTTTGAAAATCTATATTCTAACCAAATAGAAAATTTCGAAGACATCAACAGGTTTCTAGAGACATATGAATTGCCTAAGTTGAACGAGGAGGACATACAAAATTTAAATAGATCAATTTCAAGTAATGAAGTAGAAGAGGTCATCAAAAGCCTACCAACAAAGAAAAGTCCAGGACCAGATGGGTTCTCAGCCGAGTTCCACAAAATCTTTAAAGAAGAGCTCATTCCAATACTTCACAAAGTATTCCATGAAATAGAAGAGGAGGGGACCCTCCCAAACTCATTCTATGAAACCAATATCACCCTGCTACCCAAGCCAGACAGAGATAAATCGAGGAAAGAAAATTTCAGACCGATATCATTAATGAACATTGACGCAAAAATTCTCAACAAAATTTTAGCAAATCGCATACAAAAATATATTAAAAAGATAGTGCACCACGACCAAGTGGGTTTTATCCCAGGGATGCAAGGTTGGTTCAACATCCGGAAATCAATAAATGTAATTCACCATATCAATAGACTTAAAGTCAAGAACCACATGATTATTTCAATAGATGCAGAAAAAGCATTTGATAAAATACAACACCCCTTCATGCTCAAAACACTAGAAAAAATAGGGATAGTGGGAACATTCCTTAACATTGTAAAGGCCATCTATGCTAAGCCCATGGCTAATATCATTCTAAACGGTGAAAAACTGAAAGCATTCCCCCTAAAAACTGGAACAAGACAGGGATGCCCTCTTTCACCACTCCTATTCAATATCGTTCTTGAGACTCTAGCCAGAGCAATTAGACAGACCAAGGAAATTAAAGGAATACGAATAGGAAAAGAAGAACTCAAACTATCCCTATTTGCGGATGATATGATTATATACTTAGAGGAACCAGGAAATTCCACCAGAAAACTGTTAGAACTCATAAGTGAATTCAGTAAAGTGGCAGGTTACAAGATCAATGCTCATAAATCCAATGCATTTTTATACATAAGTGAGGAATCCTCAGAAAGAGAAATTATGAAAACTACCCCATTCACCATAGCATCGAAAAAAATAAAATACTTGGGAATCAATCTCACAAAAGAGGTAAAAGACCTCTACAATGAGAACTACAGAACACTAAAGAAAGAAATCGAAGAAAACCTTAGAAGATGGAAAGATCTCCCATGTTCTTGGATAGGCCGAATTAATATTGTCAAAATGGCCATACTACCAAAAGTGCTATACAGATTCAATGCAATCCCAATTAAAATCCCAATGACGTACCTTACAGAAATAGAGCAAGCAATCATGAAATTCATCTGGAAGAATAAGAAACCCAGAATAGCTAAAGCAATCCTTCGCAGGAAAAATGAAGCAGGGGGTATCGCAATACCCGAACTTCAACTTTATTACAAAGGAATAGTAACAAAGACGGCATGGTACTGGTACCAAAATAGACAGGTAGATCAATGGTACAGAATAGAGGACACGGACACAAACCCAAATAAATACAACTTTCTAATACTAGACAAAGGCGCCAAAAATATGCAATGGAGAAAAGATAGCCTCTTCAACAAATGGTGCTGGGAGAATTGGAAATCCATATGCAACAGAATGAAACTAAACCCATATCTCTCACCCTGCACAAAAGTCAACTCAAAATGGATTAAGGACCTTGGAATCAGACCAGAGACTCTGCAGATTATAGAAGAAAAAGTAGGTCCCGATCTTCAACATGTCGGCCTAGGACCAGACTTCCTTAACAGGACTCCCATAGCACAAGAAATGAAAGCAAGAATCAATAAGTGGGATAGATTCAAACTAAAAAGCTTTCTCTCAGCAAAGGAAACTATCAGTAATGTGAAGAAAGAGCCTACAGAGTGGGAGAATATCTTTGCCAATCATACTTCAGATAGAGCACTAATCTCCAGAATCTATAAAGAACTCAAAAAACTCTACACCAAGAATACAAATAATCCAGTCGACAAATGGGCTAAGGAAATGAACAGACACTTTACAGAAGAAGATGTACAAGCAATCAATAAACATATGAAAAAATGTTCAACATCTCTAGTAATAAGAGAAATGCAAATCAAAACCACCCTAAGATTCCATCTCACCCCAATTAGAATGGCGATTATCAAATTTACAAGCAACAGGTGTTGGCGAGGATGTGGGGAGAAAGGTACACTCATACATTGCTGGTGGGGCTGCAAATTAGTGCAGCCACTCTGGAAAGCAGTGTGGAGATTCCTTAGAAAACTTGGAATGGACCCTCCATTTGACCCAGCTATCCCACTCCTTGGCCTATACCCAAAGGATCTAAAATCAGCATACTAGAGAGATACAGCCACATCAATGTTCATAGCTGCTCAATTCACAATAGCCAGACTATGGAACCAACCTAGATGCCCTTCAATTGATGAGTGGATAAAGAAACTGTGGTATATATACACAATGGAATATTACTCAGCCATAAAGAATGACAAAATTATGGCATTTGCAGGCAAATGGATGAAATTGGAGGATATCATGCTAAGTGAGATAAGCCAATCTCAAAAAGACAAGGGACGAATGATATCACTAATAAGTGGAGGATGACACATAAAGGGGGGGAGGGAAGGGTTAGTGTTAGGGTTAGAGTTAGGGTTAGGGAGGGGGCCAAGTATGGAGGAAGAAAGTACTGTATAGAGGGTAAAGAGGGGTGGGAGGGGTGGGGGGAAGGGGAAAAAACAACAGAATGAATCAAACAACATTACTGTATGTGGATTTATGATTACACAAATGGTATGCCTTTGCGCCATGTACAAACAGAGAGGCAACATGTATCCCATTTGTTTACAATAAAAAAAAAAAAAAAAAGAATGATGTTGGCCGTGGGTTTAGCAAAAATAGCCTTTACAATGTTGAGGTATGTTCCTACTATCCCTATATTTTCTAGTTTTTTGAGCATGTATTCATGTATACATGTATTCATGTATTTTGTTGAATGCTTTCTCTGCATCAATTAAAATAATCATATGATTCTTAATCTTAAGTCTATTGATGTGATGAAATACATTTATTGATTCCTGGATGTTGAACCACTCTTGCATCCTTGGGATGAACCCCACTTGATCATGGTGTACTGTCTTCTTAATATGTTTTTGTATGTGATTTGCAAGGATTTTGTTAAGAATTTTTGCGTCTAATTTTATCAGAAATATCGGTCTAAAAATTTCTTTCCTTGATGTGTCTTTGTCTGGTTTGGGTATGAGGGTGATACTACCTTTCTAGAATGAGTTTGGAAGAGTTCCCTCCTTTTCTACTTCCTGGAATAGTTTGAGGAGTATTGGAATGAGTTCTTCTTTGAAGGTCTTATAGAACTTGGATAAGTATTTGTCTGGTCCTTGACTTTTCTTGGTTGGTAGACTTTTGATTGCTTCTTCTATTTCATTGCTTGAAATTGATCTGCTTTAATTGTGAGTGTCCTCCTGGTTCAGTTTGGGAGGATCGTATGTCTCTAAATATTTGTCGATGTCTTTGAGATTTTCTATTTTGTTGGAGTATAGGTTTTCAAAGTAGTTTCTCATTATGTTATATATTAGAGTGGTGTCTGTCATATTCCTTCCTTTTTTATCACCAATTTTAGTAATTTGAATTTTCGCTCTCCTTCTCTTTGTTAGTGTGGCTAAGGATTTATCTCTATTGTTTACTTTTTCAAAGAACCAACTTTTTGTTTTGTTAATTTTTTGAATTGTTTCTTGTGTTTTAATTTCTTTGATTTCAGCTCTGATTTTAATTATTTCCTGTCTTCTACTACTTTTGGTGTTGTTCTGGTCTTCCTTCTGTAGGACTTTGAGATGTAATGTTAGGTCATTTAGTTGTTGACTTTATATTCTTTTATTGAATGCATGCCATGCAATGAATTTTCCTCTTAGTACTGCTTTCATAGTGTCCCAGAGATTTTTTTTTTTATAAGTAATGAAATTTTATTTAGCTCTCAATTCTGGAAGCTGTTAAGTCTAATATCATGGTGGCAGATCTAGCAAGGCCTTTCATGCTGTATCAAAGCATGGTGGAAGAGCAAGCAGAAAATCAGGCCAAATGCGTTCTTTTTTTTTAAATTTATTTTTATTGTAAACAAATGGGATACATGTTTCTGTTTGTACATGGAGTAACAGCATACCATTTGCATATTAATATATTTACATAGAGTAATGATGTTTGATTCATTCCATTATTTTTTCCTTCCCCCTCACCCCTCCCACCTCTCTTTTCCCTCTATACGGTCCTTCCTTCCTCCATTCTTGCCCCTCTCCCACCCCCCATTAGGTGCCATTATCAGCTTATCAGTGAGATCATTTGCCTTTTGGATTTTTGAGATTGGCTTATCTCACTTAACATGATATTCTCCAATTTCATCCATTTGCCTGCAAATGCCATAATTTTATTATTCTTTATAGCTGAGTAATATTCCATTGTATATATATATATATATATATATATATATATATATATATATATATATACACCATAGTTTCTTTATCCATTCATCAATTGAAGGGCATCTAGGTTGGTTCCACAGTTTGGCTATTGTGAATTGAGCAGCTATGAACATTGATGTGGCTGTATCTCTGTAGTATGCTGATTTTAAGTACTTTGGGTATAGGCCAAGGAGTGGGATAGCTGGGTCAAATGGTAGGTCCATTCCAAGTTTTCTAAGGAATCTCCACACTGCTTTGCAGAGTGGCTGCACTAATTTGCAGCCCCACCAGCAATGTATGAGTGTAACCTTTTTCCCCACATCCTCTCCAACACCTGTTGTTGCTTGTATTCTTGATAATCGCCATTCTAATTGGGGTGAGATGGAATCTTAGGCTAGTTTTGATTTGCATTTCTCTTATTACTAAAGATGGTGAACATTTTTTCATATGTTTGTTGATTGCTTGTAGATCTTCTTCTGTGAAGTGTCTGTTCATTTCCTGAGCCCATTTGTTGATTGGGTTATTTGTATTCTTGGTGTAGAGTTTTTTAGTTCTTTATAGATTCTGGAAATTAGTGCTCTAACTGAAGTATGAGTGGCAAAGATATTCTCCCACTCTGTAGGCTCTCTCTTCACATTGCTGATAGTTTCCTTTGCTGAGAGAAAGCTATTTAGTTTGAATCTATCCCAGTTATTGATTCTTGCTTTTATTTCTTGTGCTATGGGAGTCCTGTTAAAGAAGTCTGATCCTAAGCCAATAAGGTGAAGATTTGGACCTACTTTTTCTTCTATAAGATGCAGGGTCTCTGGTCTGATTTCAAGGACCTTGATCCATTTTGAGTTGACTTTTGTGCAGGGTGAGAGATAGGGGTTTAGTTTCATTCTGTTGCATATGGTTTTCCAGTTTTCCCAGCACCATTTGTTGAAGAGGCTATCTTTTCTCCATTGCATATTTTTGGCCCCTTTGTCTAGTATTAGAAAGTTGTATTTATTTGGATTTGTGTCCATGTCCTCTATTCTGTACCATTGATCTCCCTGTCTATTTCGGTGCCAATACCATGCTGTTTTTGTTACTATTACATTGTAGTATAGTTGAAGTTCTGGTATTGCGATACCCCTTGCTTCATTCTTCCTGCTAAGGATTGCTTTAGTTATTCTGGATTTCTTATTCTTCCAGATGAATTTCATGACTGCTTGCTCTATTTCTGTAAGGTATGTCACTGGGATTTTAATTGGAATTGCATTGAATCTGTATAGCACTTTTGGTAGTATGGCCATTTTGACAATATTAATTCTGCCTATCCAAGAACATGGGAGATCTTTCCATCTTCTAAGGTCATCCTCAATTTCTTTCTTCAATGTTTTGTAGTTTTCATTGTAGAGATCTTTTACCTCTTTGGTTAGATTGATACCCAAGTATTTTATTTTTTTTGAGGCTATTGCAAATGGAGTTGTTTTCCTCATTTCCCTTTCAACTGTTTCGTCGCTTGCGTATAAAAATGCTTTAGATTTATGCATGTTGATTTTATAGCCTGCTATTTTGCTGAATTCATTGATGAGGTCTAGAAGTTTTCTGGAGGAGGTTTTTGGATCCTCTAAATATAGAATCATGTCATCTGCAAATAGTGACAACTTAAGTTCCTCTTTTCCTATTTGTATCCCTTTAATTTCTTTAGTCTGCCTAATTGCTCTGGCTAGAGTTTTGAGGACAATGTTGAATAGAAGTGGTGAAAGAGAACATCCCTGTCTTGTTCCCGTTTTTAAAGGGAATGGTTTCAGTTTTTCTCCATTAAGAATGATGTTGGCCATGGGCTTAGCATAAATAGCCTTTACAATGTTCAGGTATGTTCCTACTATCCCTATTTTTTCTAGTGTTTCGAGCATGAAAGGGTGTTGTATTTTGTTGAACGCTTTTTCTGCGTCAATTGAAATAACCATATGATTCTTATCCTTAAGTCTTAACCATATGATTCTTATCCATCAAGTCTATTGACATGATGGATTACGTTTGATTGACGAATGTTGAACCATCCTTGCATTCCAGGAATGAACTCCACTTGATCGTGGTGCACAATTTTCTTAATATGTTTTTGGATACGGTTTGCCAATATTTTGTTAAGGATCATTGCAACTATATTCATCAAGGATATTGGTCTAAAATTTTCTTTCCTTGATGTGTCTTTTCCTGGTTTGGGTATGAGGGTGATATTAGCTTCATAAAATGAGTTCAGTAGGGTACCCTCCTTTTCTATTTCCTGGAATACTTTGAGAAGTATTGGAATGAGTTCTTATATGAAGGTCTTGTAGAACTCAGCTGAGAATCTGTCTGGTCCTGGGTTTTTCTTGGATGGTAGATTTTTAATGGCTTCTTCTATTTCATTGCTTGATATTGATCTGTTTAAATCGTGTATGTCCTCCTGGTTCAGTTTGGGAGGAGCATATGTCTCTAGAAATTTGTCAATGCCTTTGGTAGTTTCTATTTTGTTGGAATACAGATTTTCAAAGTAGCTTCTCATTATGTTCTGTATCTCTGTGGTGTCTGTCATGATATTTCCTTTTGCATCATATATTTTAGTAATTTGAGTCTTCTCTCTCCTTCTCTTTGTTAGTGTGGCTAAGGGTTTCTCTATTGTGTTTACTTTCTCAAAGAACCAACTTTTGTCAATTTTTTGAATAGTTTCTTTTGTTTCAATTTCATTGATATCAGCTCTAATTTTAATTATTTCCTGTCTTCTACTACTTTTGCTGTTATTCTGTTCTTCTTTTTCTAGGGCTTTGAACTGTAATGTTAGGTCATTTAATTGTTGACTTTTCATTCTTTTCTGGAATGTGCTCCATGCAATGAATTTTCCTCTTAGTACCGGTTTCATAGTGTCCCAGAGATTTTGATATATTGTATCGTCATTCTCATTGACCTCTAAGAATTTTTTAACCTCCTCCCTAATGTTTTTTGTTATCCATGTTTCATTCAATAGCATATTATTTAGTCTCCAGGCATTGGAGTAATTTCTCTTTTTTATTTTGTCATTGATTTCTACTCTCAGTCCATTATGATCTGATAGAACACAAGGCAGTATCTCTACTTTTTGCATTTCCTAAGGGCTGCTTTGTGGCATAACATATGGTCTATTTTCGAGAAGGTTCCATGTGCTGCTGAGAAGAAAGTGAATCTGCTCGTTGATGGATGGAATACTCTATATATGTCTGTTAAGTCTAGGTTATTGATTGTGTTATTGAGTTCTATGGTTTCTTTGGTTGGATTTTGTTGGGAAGATCTATCTAGTGGTGACTGTGGTGCATTAAAGTCACCCAGAATTATTGTGTTGTCGTCTATGTGATTCCTGAAATTGAGAAGGATTTGTTTGATGTACAGGGATGCACCATTGTTTGGGGCATAAATATTTACTATCATTATGTCTTCCTGATTTATGGTTCCCTTAAGCAGTATGAAATGTCCTTCTTTTTCTCTTCTGACTAACTTCAGCTTGAAGTCCACTTTATCTGATATAAGGATGGAAACCCCCGCTTTTTTACTGAGTCCATGTGTGTGGTAGGTTTTTTCCCATCCTTTCACCTTTAGTCTGTGGATGTCATTTTCTATGTGATGAGTCTCTTGAAGGCAGCATATTGTTGGGTCTTTCTTTGTAATCCAATCTGCCAGTTTGTGTCTTTTGATTGATGAGTTCAGGCCATTAACATTCAGGGTTATTATTGAGATATGATTTATATTCCCAGTCATTTTGGCTTATTTTTGGTTTTTTCTTGACTTGGTTTCTCTTTTGATTGGTTTTTCCTTTAAGGTAGTTCCTCCCTTTGCTCTCCTACATCGTTGTTTTTCATTTTCTCCTCATGGAATATTTTGCTAAGAATATTCTGTAGCTCAGGCTTTCTATTTGTATATTCTTTTAACTTTGTTTATCAATGAAGGATTTTATTTTATCTTCAAATCTGGAGGTTAGTTTTGCTGGGTATAGAATTCTTGGTTGGTAATCATGTTCTTTCAGAGATTGACATATGTTGTTCCAAGCCCTTCTTTTTACGTTCTGGGCTGAGAAGTCTGCTGATATTATTTTCCCCCTATATGTAATCATATGCTTTTCTCTCACAGCCTTCAAAATCCTATCTTTATTTTGTATATTAGGCATTATCATTATAATGTGCCTTGTTGTGGATCTATTGTGATTTTGTACTGTTCTTATAGTTGATTTTCCACTTCATTCTTCAGGTTTGGGAAATTTTCTGATATTATTTCATTGAATAGGTTTTTCATTACTTTGATTTGTATCTTTGTGCCTTCCTCAATCATGATAATTCTTAAATTTGGTCTTTTTATGATATCCAATATTTCTAAGAGCTTCCGTTCATGATTTCTTACCATCTTCTCTGTTTGGTCAACTTTATTTTCAAGATTAGATATTTTGTCTTCATTGTCTGAGTTTCTGTCTTCCAAGTGATCTAGTCTGTTGGTGATGCTTTCCATTGAGTTTTTTTATTTGGTTTATTGTTTCCTTCATTTTAGGAATTTCCGTTTGCTTTTCTTTTGAGACTATCTCTTTTTTAAAATGATCTTTTGCTTCCTGCAGTTGCTCTTTCAACTACTTTTTGGAGTGATCATTCATTGCCTGCATTTGCTCTCTTATTTCATCCTTTGCTGCACAAATCATTTTAGTTATGTATATTCTGAACTCCTTTTCTGACATGTCTTATACCATGTTCTCACTGGATTCTATTAATATAGAATCTTTGAAACACTTTCTTTTCTTGTTTTTTCATTATGTTCACAAATCTTTCCCTCTAGCAGTGTAGATCTGGAGTATCACAGTGTCCCCCCTATAGGCTTATAGTGACCCCATAGATTTCCAAAATCTTTTCTTTAAGGGGGAGATCAATATTAGCAGTGCCCAGAAGAGATAATATGCAGCCCTAAACCAAATATCCCCTATGAAGACATTAACAATATTGACATAATAAACAGAATGAGTTCAATTATTATCTACAGTACAACAAATAGATTTGCAATAAGATTTGCAGTTTGTAATGAGAACAAAGAGGATGGGGAGGAGTGTAGGATGCAACTGTCAGTGGGATAGGAAAAGAGTATATAGAAGTTCTAGGTTGTAGAAAGAGTGAAAGTGTAATCAGAAGAAGTTGGTTGTTAACATGAGAAAAGGGGGAAAGAGACTCTGAGGGAACAGGTAAACAAAAGGAAAATAGAGCAAGAATAGTAAAGAAATAAAAACTTAAAAATTTTCGAAAAGGAGAAAAAGAAAAGAAAAAAATCTGCACTATAAAAGTCATATAGTATTCCAACCTCCCAGTCTTCAGTAGCCTGATGCATGAGAGACACTTGGCAATGAGCTTCCAGTCTCCGGCAGGCATCTCAAGATGGGATTTGCCCCACCTAAAGATGGGTCCTACCACTTCCAAGATAATCCAAATGGTCTGGTGTTTTCCATCTAACATTTCTACTAACAGAAGAACTTTTAGATAATGGATATGGATCTGAATCCTCTGAATTATACATTCCTATGACAATTCTAAATTTCTGTATAAAATTTTCTGTCCTATAAGACTTTAGAAAGTCTTCCATAGTGGTTCTAAAATCAAAGGGAGACAGACAAGAACATAAAACTAACATGGAGGGCTTTTACTATTCTGAGGGGTGTTTAAGAAGTAATTAAATTTTGGGGAAATGGTAGAAACAGGAAGGAGAAGAGAGAATCAGAGGGAGAATTAGCTGAAGGAGAGGGAAGAGGGACACAGGGTAGGGGAAGAAAAGTAGTAGGGCAAAAGCTTTGAGATATGAGTTGTGATTTAAAGGGAAATAAAAGAGTCAGTTTCACAGTTCTCTTTAACTTCAGCAAATTAGTTTCTTATGAAAGCAATTTTGGAATCAAAATTTTTTGAATGATTACCAATCAAACATATAAACAATGGGATATTTTGAGTTTTTGTTCCCTTTGTGTTCTAAAATGCCTATTAAAACAGTCATATAGGAGATCCCAGATGGTGGATTAGAGGGAGGCTGAGTTCCTTGTCACTCCGTAACTCGGTTTCAAGCAGAAGATATCTGTTTCTCGGACAGTAAAGGCAAACTAGGATGATGTACAGACCTATTTCACAGGAAAACAAAGCTATTCAGAGTTTGTAGATGCTACAAAAGACCTTTTGGAGACTCTCCCAAAACCTTGCCACTGAAAATAAAGGGGATCTAATTCACTCTTGCAAGCAAAGGAAGGATGGTTCTACAGACATTGGAAGCAGGTTCTTAAGGGGGTGTGGCATGAAAAATGATGGAATGAGACAGACTTCATTACCCTAGGCACATGTATGATCACATGAATGGTATGAATCTTCGTCGTGCATAACCACAGAAATGAAAAGATGTACCCCATTTGCGTACAATGAATCAAAATGCAGTCTGTACAAATAAATAAATAAATAAAAATCATTACCCTACACACACACACACAAAGTTTAGATAACTTCTTAATTCAAGAGTAATGCCTGAAATAGGTATAAAATTAGTTCTCTCTTTATAATATATTAGTTGGTTTACTGGATAATTGTATTTAACTGATACCTAGGTAGATTGTAAAGAACCCAAAACCCAAAACCAAGAAACAAAAAGCAATGCAGCAGTCCAGATGGCAAGAAATCTAAAACTTCGTGTCGCCTTGTACTTAGAAAAGGAAGTTCCTGTCTCCACAGAGATAACAGGTGGGGATCCTTCGTTGAAGATGGCTTCTGAAACTGAGCTTACACAAAAATAGAACTCAGAAGCAGACTAAGATACAGAAGGTATGAATTTGGAACTTAACTGACTTTCACGGGTCTTCCACCTAAATATCCTACTTTTCCTTTTCTTTAGTTCATCTTAAGGCTTTACAAACTACTAACCTCATGGTACTTGGTACTGGGCCATTTTTTAAAAAGTGGTACTGAAAAGTAATACTATTTGATTTCCCTTGAGCTAGTGTTCAAAACTGGACCATTGGCTCACTCCCAGTGAGTGGTATTGAATTCGTGTGCAAAAGGCAATGATTTCTACCTGTAAGCTAGACAGACACTTTATATTTTTGGTAACTTGATTCCTATCTTCAGGATATTCTCTGCATCACCCAGGGAACTTTTTGACCCATGGCTTTGCCCTTTTGGCCAAAGTTCACCCTGTGCTTTAAGGTGGGCCTGGAAAGCAGAGAATTGTGCATGGTGTGATTCATAGACTAGCAAAAGAGTCACCAAGAGAAGTGCCACTTGGGAAATTCATGAAATTGGACAGATGTTTGTTCAGAATTAAGTTCCTTTAGCTATAAAGACCTCTTGAATGGAAGCATATACTGCTTTTCAGGACGTCTATTAGTCTTACATTCCTGAAGACATCTTCAGTGTCTTTATTATTACTAAAAAATATTTGAAAAGAAAAACAAACCATAAAAGATTTCTAATCTGGCTACTAACCCTGTATCTGGTGATGTGAGGCCTTTGGTTTGGGGTTGGCATCTATTCTTGTAGTCTACTTTCAGTTCTCTTGTTTCAGAAGTGGACTAGAAAATCTGATCATAGTTCTTCTCTTAGGGTTCAGGTTTTAGTGTTCAGATGTGTGATCTCCAGCATTCAGAGTTCGAGATCATTCTGAGTATTTTTATTGGTTCTAACAACAGTTGAATCAGTTTTGACATAATTATAAAAGCATGGAATATATCTTGTTCTACTTCAGTCCCCAGTATCTCCCTTCCCTCATGCCCTTCTCTCTTCCCTCTGTTGATTTTCTGCCATTTACCTGTAGCTATTTTTAGAATTAGTTGTGGTTGTACAAGATGGTGAGATTCCTGTGTACATGGCAATGTTATATCAGATGTTGAACAACCACCTTGCCACTAAATGATCCAACAAAAAGAAGAGGAAAACATGACATGGTGGAAGTTGAAGCAATCATCTTTGGGAACTTGATATGTTATAGCATGACAACTTAAATAGTAGTGAAAATTCATATTGATCGCATCCCCAGGTATTAATGGACCCCCTGACAATTCAGGCTGAAGAGTAACTACATGAATAATACCAGGAGTAGGACTAAAACCATCTCCACCCACAGTGCTTATGGTCTATATAAACATCACTTCATTATTTGGCTGTCTTCATTAACATGACTTTATTATTTTTATCAACATGAATTTACTCATCTAGGAAACTCTTTTCTAGAAAAATTAAAGATGCAAATAAGTTTATTGTTGGAGAGTCACTATTTGAAAAAAGTTTACTCTTGAACACCAAAATTATTGACTCTCGTGATTATGCCAATCTTTCAGTTGTACAAGAGTTTCTAAATTAGGGTTTCTAAAAACCCACTTTGTAACTCCAAAGTACCAAAACTGAATAAAAGCATCTTTAAAAATATAAAGTTCTTATAATATCTGGTAAGAAGGTGTGAAACCTGTAAACCCAAATATAAAAGGCTGTGTTAGCAATATCCTTTCTTGGGATTTATTAAAATGTTATAAGATATGTTATCAATGTTTCTCTTTGTATATTACATTTAAAATTAGACAACTTGCAAAATTGGGGTAAGGAAGAGGTTGGTGACTCCTGCATTTAATTTATAATATATTTTTAATTCTTAACTGAATATGTTGCAACCATTTATTTACGTGTATTCCTTACAGACATGTTTTGATAACTAGAGTGATTTTTAAATTTTTTCATCCTTAAGCCAATAATTTATTTAACAACTATCATGTGCACTGATAATGCTCTGCAGTGTGGAAACAAATCAAGTAAAACATAATTCTACCCTCAATGAAGAAAAACAGCTCAGCAATGAAGAGTTTCTGCAGAAAGGTAAGTGTCCTGATAGATGTACTCAGAAGAGCTACAGAAAGCAGGACAACTCTCTATCCAGTCTGAGAGGTGACCAAATCACCCAGAGAAGGTGAAATAAGAAATGAGATCTGAAAGATTAGTTGCTATTGTATAGGAGTCAGAGAATTCAGCTAAATAAGATTCTCAAGCCTTAAAGTGCATATGAAATATCTAAGAATTTTGTTAAAATGCACTTTATCCATTATTTATGGAGTACCTAAAATTCCAATTTCTAACAAACCCTCAGGTGGTGTCAATAGTGCTTGTCTTGGACTGACTTGGAATAGTTAGAGACTAGCAGGCAACCCCTAATGAATATTTGCTCTAAAACACTGATTTTTTTTCAAATTTCACAGCAGTCAACTTTTTTCCACTTCTCATTTTGTAAAATTGGACTATAAATTAAATACAGTAAAGTGCACACATTTAAATGCAGTGAATTCACATGCGCACACACACACACACACACACACATATTCATGCACGCACATCAGGTATCCTCTATCCAGGTCAAGATAAAGGTCATTTTTAGCACATTATGACAGTTTTCCCAAGCCTCTGACAATTAGAGAACTCCACGAAGATAATCATTATTATGTTCCCTATCAAAACAGATTAGTTTTGTCTGTTTTTGAACTTCATACAAATGGAGTCATGTAGTATATATTATTTTGTGTTTGACTTCTTTTACACAACGTATCTGTGAGATTCATCCTAGTTATTGTTTTTAACAGTATCTTGTACTATTTAACTGCTATGTGAAAGAAACGTGGTATTTCTTGTTTATTGCATATCCTGACACATATTTCTATGTGAATTTAGTTTATTCATTCTCTTGGTGATGGACATTTGAATTGATCCCAATTTGGGGATATTTTGAATAAAACTTCTATGAAGTTTTGTGTGTATGTTTTGGTGGACATGAGTACTCATTTCTGGTACAGTAACCGAGTTGCTAGGTCACAGAATGCAAACACTGACCAAAATATCTCCAAAATCAC
This sequence comes from Sciurus vulgaris, assembly GCF_902686455.1. Lineage (NCBI taxonomy): Eukaryota > Metazoa > Chordata > Mammalia > Rodentia > Sciuridae > Sciurus > Sciurus vulgaris. The sequence goes on from NC_136468.1 coordinate 31,781,862, forward strand.
AATTTATGCTCCTACCAGCAATGGATTCAATTTCCAGTTATTCCATATCTGAGTCAATGCTTAGTACTATCTTTCCTTTTAGTTTTAGCCTTATTGGTGTAAGTGTGATTTTGATTTTGATTTCCCTAATGACTATCAATGTTTAGACATTTTTTATACTTATGAAAACCGGCATCAATATATGGGGGGAAACCCCAAGCAGGCTACAACAAAAAATGGATAATATTAAGGCAAAATTGACAATACTATAGAATTAGAGTAAAAAAGAATATCAGCAAGTAAATGTTGTAATTAATAACTACTAACATACAATTCTACCAGAAAGTTTTCAGAACCTCAACTATCTGAAGGGATGTGTCGGGTAGGCCTTTACAATATTTTCAAGCATTGTATAGAAGCTGGGTTTCTTGGCAGAATGCTGCATTAAGGCCATTGGAAAGCTTTTCAAACAGGGTAATTTTTGATGAATGGAAAATGTTAATAAGACTTAGTAACCTACTTCATGGATTTGAAAATAGTTAGAGATCCTTTTCTATCTGTCATTGGGTCCCACTTAGAAGACAGGATCTAAGGAAGAGTTGACTTCCAAAAGGAACCACTGGGATATTTTCTCAAACAGTAGATTTAGTACCATGTCTTCAATAGCTATGGATTAATAAGATGAAATCCTAGAATTATTCACTTTGAAAAATATCCTAAGTTATCCTGTAACAACATATGTGTAGAAGGTAGTAGCTATTTGTATTCTGTGTACACTAGAACATATCAGCAGCTTACTTTTGACCACTCTATTGAAGTTCTTTGAGAAACCTCTGGATATTTTGGTTATAGTTTATTTTAAACTTATAGTTTATTTAAAGAGGATTTGAGCTATATTTTTCTGTTAAGTAAAATTGTGGTTTGCCCTAATTTTACCAACTCTAAAACAAATTTTAAAAATCCGGCTGTCTTTGTGAGAGGCCAAGCTTACAGTTAAGGAAACTGTTCAATGAGTTAAAAAAATTCTCTTATGAAAACATACTTCTATCCACGAGCTTTATATTATAGGGAGTTTATTCAAAAAAATGGTAAAAAGAATATGATAATAATAGTAAGTGTATTATCACCTCCTCCATATCCAACAGACACTGGGAAAAGATTGATCTATTGGAAAACATACAGGAATATACCCATTTAATGTGGACATTATTTCCAAAGTTTAGCTGCCAAATGGATAGCAATATGTGTACAAATAAGCAATTAAAAAAAAAAAATCAATGAACAGTTTCCTTAACAGTGCTATAAACTCCATAGCTTAGCCTCTGCCAAAGAGAGCTAGAATTTTTAAAAAAAAGGATTACTTGAGAATTGCTAAAATTGAAGCAAACCAAATTTTTTTCTTAAAAGAAAAAAGCAGCTCAAAACCTCCCTAAATAAGCCATAACCAAAATACCCAGAGGTTTCTCCATGAGCTTCAGGAGTGGTTTAAACTGAACTGCCAAATAATTTCAGAAGCTACAAATAGTAGCCAAACTTCTAGCATCAGGGACTGTCCCAGTATTTTCCCCAAAATCTAATGTGACACAACAGAGCAAAATGTATTTTCATTATCCCCATGAAATAATCACCAATACCAGCCTAAAATTACTGTTTGTAGCACCCTGTAGACTTAAGACCTCCCGGTGAAGAGTGTGCATAAGTGGGTGATTTATGACCACAATATAAATTTTTGGTCTGAAATCTTCTGTAAAATTGTAGATACTAGAGAAAGGAAGGTGGTTTTGTGTGAAACTGGGGTATTACACAAGATGCTCTGTAGTTCCCTAGATGGACAACCTAGGAAATTTTTTATTGTCTTCCTTTACTGTTTGAAATATCTTTTTGAAAATGCTTCTTTTTGGCTTTAATACATGTCCCACTGACCATGATGTTGGCTCAGCTGCTGTGCCAGAGAGGATCCTGGGAGCAGGAGGATATCTCCAAGAACTTGGCTTGCTTCGTTTGCCTAGTTTTGTGGGGATGTGGCCCTACATGCCATGCTGATGAGGGACATGGAGAACATCAAGAAAATAAGTGAAACAAAGTTGAAACACTTTGATGCTAGTCCGAAACACACAAGGGGAATCTGAGCGACTGTAAAATGTGGGCTGCATAGCTATTAAGCTGACCTCCTGTGCACAATGAGGCATAAGAGGGAACAGTGTCTGCTTTAGATAGGTGTATATTTAGTAGCCCCATGGACACCATGAACTGCATCCTAAACACGGACTTGATTAATAAAGATGAAGATCACTTCAGAGCCAACTTCAAAGAGGCCAGAAACATAGGAGAAAACAAGACTAGATAGAAGAAATCCTCTAAAGGAGTATTAAGCACTCTAGGGAGTATTAATACATAGCTATTGAGAGATGAAAAGAACTTGTCCATTACACATATATTATGGAAGAGGAATGTGACATTAATAGGCAGCAGCTGGAACTTTTCTGGTCAACACACTTGAATGTATGACTTAAGTCTGGGGTGAACCAGGAGTCCATAGATCACTGGCTTTCCACATTTTTTGCTGCTGAAAGACCACATGGCAAAGCAGATGAAGGGATAAATGTCAGAAAAACCAACAAACTTGTACCAAGAAACTAGAAAGAAATGAGTTCGGAAACTTACCAGAGCAATTAATTTGTAATAAGATACAGTGAGGAATGGTAATATATTCATTTTTAAGAACATTTTTTATACCCAAAGGTTTTCTTTCCATGATATTTAGTTGGAATTTTAATTATATAAACAGCTCAACTGTATTAAACATATACTGCATTTTTGTTTTGGTTAATTTTTTTTTTCTTTTAGAAGTCAAGAAAACCACACTTCCTCATTTCCAGAGAGCTTTATGATATTGAGGTAGAGAGTGGGCAAGGTTTTGTTTTGCCTTTGAGGGTTAAACAGTTGATATTTAGATCTTTGTGATATGGGTGGTGCTTGGAGTTTTAATTAAGTACAACATTACCAACTTAAGAAGAGTGATTTTTAATTCTGAAAGCAAACATTTCATATCCATATGTGCTTGTCAACATTTTTAATAAAGTAAAATGTATTTCCTCTGATGGAGGATACAAGAAGATGTGGTATGATTAAAAATCCCCCCACTATGGAACTCATTCCATCATGTATTCAGCACATAGTAGGTACTCAATAAATGCTTGATAAATGAGTAATTATTTTAACTACCAGACTATGGGGGTTCTCAGCCATACTCTGCATGAAGGAGAAAAGAGTTAACTGCCAAAGAACAATGTTGGCTATAAATCAGTCAATTACCTATAAACTTATCTAATCAGTAAACACACAAGAGTCAATACTCTTTTTAAATGAGAGAGGGCATGATGGATCCAGCCATACCAGATCTTGCCTCTAACACCTGTGGAGTAGCCCAACCTTCCCTTATTTACAGTCACACAGGTAAAGGGGGACCAAATGGGGAGGGGTTTCTTCTGCAATGAACAGGATGGGGTGGAGTTAGGGGAGCCATTTGCTCAGGGAAACATTTTAGGACCAGGCAGGGAACCACTCCCACACAGTGCCACATACTCCCCTGCCATCTGGGACAGGCCTCTGTGGCTGCCAGTTCCTAGAATTCAGGCCTCTGTGTCCCATGGCTCAACCACATTTGATTCTGCTAGTTAAGGATGGCTCCCCACACCAGCTAACACTCCCTAGATATAAAAAGTTGATATTTAAATGACCCAATGATAATCGATACTCAAAGAACGACTACATTTGTTTAGAGATGAGGAAATAATTTTTAAGAGGAGCCTTTCAAATTACTGAGCATATTTTGATTTGAGGAGGGTTTTAAAAATATCTTTTTTATTCCCGGCTGCTAGCTTAGTACCAGTCGTGTGATAGAGGCTCAATGACTGTTTGTTGAATGCATGAATAAAAGGCATTTTAAGTGTCATTTATTCATGTAAAGTTATACATAGTTTATTTACATTTAAGTTTATAATTTATTTGCTTAATAATATGGGATTGCCAGCAATATATAGAAGTTACCTTTGATGACTGCTAAGCAGGAGATCCTCAAGGAAAATTCAAAAACAGTCTACATGAGAAGTAGAGGAAATTTTGCTGTCTCGGGATAGATAGCCCTGCAGTCACTAGAGGGCCAAAGATAGAAGTAATAGGCATGGCCAGTGATTATCATGGGCCAATGTAAAAGACAAAGGAGGGAATTTGAGGTTGTGGGGTAAAAAAGCCAACACATAAAGGGGATGATTAAGACATATGTGGGAGGGGAAGGTTTCCTTGATTTGGGTAGAGCAAGGGTATACTGAAGAATAATGAGATACTTGGTTAGAAAATATGGGGATTGTGGACCCTGCTGATGAAGGGCCTTAGAAGCCAGACTCAGGAATTTAATGAGATGACAGACACAGGCAAGAGAAAGTGTTTCTAGGAGAGTGACCCGATGAAGACAGAGTTTGGGAAAGACAACCCTGGAAGATGGGTGCATGATAAAATGACAGCTTGGAGGATAGGGACTTAGGCAGCTCTGGGGAGGTTCAATGTATGAGGCAGGGCTCACTACATGAGTGGCATGAGTGGACTGATGGGCCATGGCAGGCTGAGGGTGTGAGTTAAGGATAAGGGTGGGTGGCTGGGTTTAAGACTTGTTTACACCACAGCTGTCACAGAATGCAAAGGGGCATGACCTCTGACATAAGTGATGGGCAAGGATGAAAAGCTAAGATAGGTCGTAATTTGGGGAATTACCAGTGTAAGTATAGGTAAGGATGTTCAGAATGGAAAGTATACAAAAAGGGGAGAACAAACTTAAAGTAAGTTTTGGTGTCAGTCAGGAAGAGGGAGGAGATGGGAAAGGGTGGAACTGTAGCTGAGAAAACGAGAATATCATGTTTTAGGAGAAGGAAGAACTCAAGGAAACTCTAGGTCAGCCATAGTCGAGGAGACTGAAAACCAAGTTGGACATTCGCTAATCTGAGGGAGCAGAGGGAGAAGAAATTAGTTTCTTTCTTTTTAAAACAGTTTTGTATATTTCTTTCTGAAAAAAAAGAGGGTAGACACTGAACTATTAATGTTTTCAAAAATATGATAACAGTTCTTAATATAAAGGGGCCAGTACAGACTGGATCCTTTCAACATGGCCACAGAAATCGATGCAATGAAAAAATATGATTATAAACCTCAGATGCTAAAGATAAACAGTCCAATTCAACTTCAGAATGGAGAAGAGATATGCATTACCTTTGTGTGACAATAAAATTTTTTAGCGAGTTCTCTGCTTGCTGGTCTATTCTTCATGACTTGATACAGAGCCTGATGGAAATGTTCTGTTTCCTGGCTTAGTTTTGAAAGGACTAGAAATGAAACAGAAAAAAATAGTTAACAGTGTGGAAGACTGAAAAAATATTCTTATTTCTAAGTCCACTCAAAATATAGGGGACAGATACAAAACCAAGTCTGAAGTTGAAGATGAAAGAAATTGAGACATATTCCTCGCTCTGTGACATTGATGTTTACAAAGGAGGTTAAAAAAAAGAGTTCTGGTTTTGTTTTGTTTTGTTTTTTAAAGAATCATATTTATTTGATGTCAAATTGTTAATTGCATTGGCAAGCATTTTTGCACTATATGGTAAAAGATGGGTGTAGTACTCAGTGGGCTGCCCAGCGAGTGGACACAGTGTGGCAGGCCCGCAGCTGCTGACGCAGTGCTCTGCCTACGTGAACCCACTGGGTGTCGCTTGGCCCTGGCAGGCAGCAGGCAGGTGTTGGGTTTGTCCTGCAGTCTGGCTTTCGCCTGGGGCCTCGGGTTGCCTATGACCAGCGCACCCTACGACCTCGTGGGGCTCCTTCCTGGGCGGCCAGGCGCAGGACATGCCTGCGGGGAAAGGCAAGGAGGTATGACAGCACCCCCAGCTGTCAGTCTGCCATCCTAGCCAGCCATTGGTCAACCTGTCAGCTTGTGCTCGACAGCCATTAATTCCCAGGCTTAACTGGTAGCCTGGGAATTTTAACTGCTCAGCAATTGGCCCTATTGTCCTTAGCCAGGGAAATTCAACTACTTAAGCAAAGCTTCCCCCGCTATGCTCTCTTGCACTCTCTCTCTTGCACTCTCTCTCTCTCTCTCTCTCTCTCTCTCCCTCTCCCTCTCCCCCTCTCCCCCTATCCCCCTCTCTCTCCTCTCTCGTCTCTCTTCTCTCTTCTCTCTTCTCTCTTCTCTCTCTCTCTTCAGGGCTGACACTGTTCATCTGACCTAATAAAATCTCTGTGTGTGAGTTCCCTGCGTCAGGAGTGGTTTGTCTGGGCACCTTTTCACCTTTCAATGGGTTTCTACTAAGTTGTTGATTTGCCATCACTTTTCTTACTCAAATATTTTGGTAATGTAAGGTTAAGAAGGCTAGAAAATATTTGCAGGTAACTCTTTGTGGCAACATTGTTAATGTGTGTGACAGTGTTCAACATCTACATAAGTAACTGGTTTATTAAACAGTTTCATCCTGGTGGGATATAAGAATGAAACGATTTTATGTTTTCTCCATTTCAATCCTGCTTTGTTAAATTGCTCTTTTCAGTCTTAAAATTATCTTAGGTTGTTTCCATAACTTCCCGTCCACTCTAAGGTATTAAAAATCGGTTTCATTCTGGAATGACATACATTCAGTTATGTGCCAAGTCATTGCCCTTCCTTTTGTATCTTGTACTTGCCTGGTAGTCTAAGGAGTTTGCACGGTGGAGGTGTGTGTGGGCCCCATTCTTTCTTTCATTTCCTTCCTTTTTCCAATTCTGTTCCTGTCCTTTGTGTGTTTACCTTTTGCCTCCCACACTGGAGTCTCAGAAGAGAAATATGACAAAGCGCTGATGTTCACACCTAAATTCCAAGGCTTACTCTTCCTGGAATGTGAGTATGAAGTTTTACAGAGTGCCACTCAGGTTTTGACTCTGGGCACATCCCACATTACATGGCTGCTGGGATCTTCTGATTCATGATATTCGTTAGACAATTCAAGCATGGATACCAGATGCAGTTTATACCTGCGTACATAAATATAGGAGTGCAGACAGGTCTAATAAAGCCCCCTTACTGCTGTCTTTCTCCGATTTCATTTATTTTTTTAACTTTGAAAACACAGAAAGTAGATCTCCAGTCATGTTGGCTAAAGAGAAAGTAAATGCAGTCTTTGCTTTGGGGCAGATTAAACCAAGTCCAAGGAACTCTCTTTACTTGACTTGTAGTAATGCTGCAAGCACCAAGTCATTCCCTTTCCCTGTTGCTCTTCAGGCAAGAGGTGACAGTAGCTCCCCACCCACTGCAGCTAGCTGGCAGAATCCATAGTTACCGCCTGCTGGCTTCACTTCACAGGGTCCTCATCCCTGTACACTTTTCTTTCAAACTCTCCTTCATAACTTGTCAGAATGTGCCATGTGTTTCCTGTCATAACTGACTTAAATGAATGATAAATACAACCTCTAAAACTTCATACTACAAATAGGTTAAGGTGAAAATGTGACTTCGACATATTATCTGATAAAGTACACATTGAAAAGTTACTAGAAAGGGAGAGAGAGAGAAATTTTCGAATAAGACAACTTGGATGAAAGTCTGTGATGTGGAACACATGAACTCGTTTGTAAAGTGGTGTATACATGTGACTACTTCACGGAACTGACATGAAATTGAAGGAGGCATAAAGGTATGGAGTAGCTCACATTGAAGAGGGATTTATTCAGTCACCTATTCTATTCTGGGTGCTAGGTTCTTCTGTACTGTCAAGTTTTATATAAATACAAGCTAACTAAATCTCATTCTGATGTATAAGAAATATCTTGCAGCCATGAAAATATCTTCCTGTAGAACCAGGAAGATCAGACTGGAGAAAGAATAACTAGGTCATTCTAGTCTCCTTCCTTTGCTTCTCTTGCTGTAATATTAACTTCATCTTAAGCATCTAGTTCACACACTCTAGGATTTAAATTTAACAATGCAATATACTTAAGAATGAAATTTTCATGAAGCTATTTTTGTATAGAAACAAAATAAAAGAAAAAGAATATCAAAACAATCAGGTGTTGAATGTTCTTAAAATGCCAATCAATAAAAAAATAGAGCAATTATGTTGAGTCCCCCAAACTTTAAATATTTGAAAGTAAATTTCAAAGGGCAAATCTTAATTCTTGAATAAATTTTACTTCAAAAAATGTATTAAACTTCTAGTGTTGGAAAGTACTGTGCCTAGTGTGTGGTGAGATAGTGAAATGAAGAAGATAGAATCATGATTTGAGTAAAATGTAAATACCAGTAAGAACTAAATAAATTCTACAACTAAGATTATAAATGTTTAATGAAAATGCCAGAAAGGGCACTTGTTTCCTCTTGAAGAAGAGGTGATAGCATTGCACAATAGATAGCTTCTATAAATTAGTAATTCTAGCTAAGAATTTGTCTTAATGAGAAATCTTACACTTAAAAATTTTTTTTTTTCAAATCTACTTAGCCCATTTTATAGGGATGAGAAGAAAATATTAGCTTTAATATTACTGAAAAAATTTCAGTATCTGGTGTAAATGAATACTCATTTCTCTGAAAAGATGTTGACCTAATAACAATCAATGTCATTCTTGCTTTACATTTAACACTGCAGAGAAGGATGCCCTCTTTTCTATCCAATATTTCATCTAGGACCCCAGCTCTGCCTTGCAAATACACAAGGAAAAAAGTTTCTACATAGCCACATAGGGATCCTTACTTCATAAGCTCAGCTACACCAAAATCTGGAATAATAATAATAATAATAATAATAATTAATATACTCAAATGTTGCAGGCCACTACGGTAAATTATAAATATAAATCAAACTCTCTGGCATTTGTGGGTCTGTATTCACATATGTGTTCTTGTATTCAATCTATAATCATCTATATCCATCTATCTTCAAATATGTGATGAAATTTCCATGTTTGGAAATTTATAAGTTTCAGAAGGGAAGTTAATCCTTTAACTGCAGGAACTACTTAAAGCTCCACTTATAGGAGTCAAGTATACAATGCAAATGCAATTGTATGAGAAATATGTTTAAAAGTGAACCTCTTGGAGTTGCAATTGGAATTTATTATTATGAATGTTCCTAAAATCATGCATAAATTTGCTCTATATCTGGAATTTCATTTTATTTGTACTTTCTTGAAGAAAATATGTAAAAACCCTTTGTATAAAATGAATAATAACATTCCTTTTTGAATATATATTCAATATATTTTTGAATATATAAATTTATTTATGCATTGCTTTTTGCTTAAAACAAGGGAACACTTGCATGGTCATTGAATTTTAGGATCTTGAAAAGCCTTGATAGCAATGAGGAGTTTCTCATTTTACATATGTGGCCAGACAAAATGTGTGTGTGTGCATGTGCGTGTGTGTGTGTGTGTGTGTGTGTGTGTGTGTATGGAGGGGAAGTAATTCACAGCCTTCCCTTCTTTTGTCTAGGATAAGACATATTGGCTTTGCCAGTTTATCATCCCTCCTTCTCCTGCCATCCACAAAGACAAGGCTACAAGAGCATTCTCTTGAAAGACTGATTGTATTTTCCCAAAATGCATGTGTAGGTGCAGGAAATGTGATGTGCTGAGAGCTCTTGTGAAAGACTCTGGTTATCAGGGAAGAAATGATATAGGGAACTAGGTAGCATGAGCAAGAGGCTGGGTTCTTTTGTGTTAAGACTGTGAGATTAATCTAGGCACTTCAAAGTATTTTTAAAAAGACAAGAAAGAGGATTGGAGGATTCTAATCAGTATTGCCTAAAGCATACTCTCTTGTGTATGGTTCTACTCTTTAAAATATTTAATTATTTTTTCCAGAATGTATTTTCCCTTCCTGTGAAAAATCTAAACTGTTAAATTTATAAAAACCTCACAGATATAGCAGACTTATAAAATTCTAGAAATTCTAGAAATTGCAGAAAGTGTGGGGAAATATGTGCACTGTTGGGAACAAAAAATTAGAGGAACTGGACAATTATAGTCTTAAAATGGTACACATCCTTTAGCATAGCAAATTAAATTCTAGAATTTATTCCAATATCTAACAATGCATGTGCTGAGAGATTTACCAATAGGATATTCTATAATTGTTGTTTTTAAGAGAAAATTATCAAAGAAATAGATTAATAAATATATCAAAACATCTATGTAATATATAGTAGAATTCAGCTGCTAAAAAGCATACAATAGATAATTGTAATTTGTTATGTATATAAATAACATGTTATTTCCATGTAAGTATTCAAACAGTATGTAAATAGCAAAATAAATTAATGGTCCAGATTACTATTTTCAGGAATGGTCTTCTAGATAATAAGCACATATCCCCCCATGACATCTATAAGGAGGACTAAAAGAAATACTTTTTAAACCTTTGAAAAGCATGAAACATTAATGGATGGGGGGGCGTGGGGTTTTGAGAAGAATGGAGGAACTTTGGGTTGTCTAGAGGGAAATGAGGGGGAAGGGGCAGAAGAAGGAAAGATGGTGGAATGAGACAGACATCATTAGCCTATGTACATGTATGATTACACAAATGGTGTGAATCCACATCATGTACAACCATAGAAATGAAAAGTTGTACCCCATTTGTGTACAATGAATCAAAATGCAGTCTGTAAAAAGTAAAAAAAAAATAAAAAATAAAAATAATAATTTTATATGGTTCAAGATTATAATGTTATTTGAAAGAGACACATAGAACATAAGATTGAGGTTAAAGAAATGGATTAAATGTACTGTGTACACCCTAATCAAAATAAAGTTGACTTATCTATCTTTATATCAAGTGATATAGAATGGAAAATAAAAAGTGTTATCAGAGACAAAGAGAGTCAACTAATGACTGAAGTTTTATTTTGCTTCTCTATCATAATTTAAAATTATACACCTAAATGCAGTAGCCTCTGAATATAGAAGCCATAAGGAAAGATAGAGGAGAAACAGATCCATAATCGCAATAGGATATTTTAGCATGAATTTCTCAGTGATTTAAAAACATTCAGAGGAAATGTTGGAAAGAAGATGTTTAAATCTACAGAATGTATACAACACAATTAGCAAACTAAGGTATGAGTGTAGACTACTGTTTCCAACAATTGCATAATATGCTCATGCTAGTCAGCTTTTCTTCACTGTGACAAATACCTGAAGAAAATAAATTAAAGGTGAAAAGATTTGACTCTTGATTTCACAGTTTCCAGACCGTGGTCAACAGATTCCATTGCTTTATTCCTGAAGCCAGGCAGAACATCACGGCAGAAGGAAATGGCAAAGGAAAGCTGCTGACTTCATGATAGCTAGGAAGCAGAGTGAGAGGAAGCTGGTGGGACAAGGCATAGTCCCCAAGAATTATAAGCCCAAGGACCTTCAATTATGTCCCACCTCCTATAGTTTGGGACACTTTCCAATAGTTCCATAGCTATGAATGCCTCAATGGATTAATCCATTAATGAGGTCAGCGCCCTCATGATCAAATCACTTCTCCAAATCCCCATCTTTGAACATTGCAGTACTGAGAACTAAGCCTTCAACCAGGTCTTCGGAAGACACTGTGTATCCACGCCATAAAAATGCCTTCTATTTAAGCAATTGTATTAAAAATAAGTTTGAAACAAATAAGCAGAAATCATCCAATTTAAAAAGCAATGAATGGAAGATGTTTTAAAAATTAGAAGCTGACTTAAAATTGGAAAAAAAACTTAATGAATGTATAAATAGTAGAATGTAGAATACACTGTGTATGTAGAATATACAAAGTCATATCACACATAAACACTCAAGAAGTAGATTCACCAAGTAGTTAAGAGAGATTATCATAAGCAACTCATTTTTCCTTTTCTTTTATTTTTCTATTTTGTTGATATTTTTCTGCAATTCAAGGCAGATGGTCACAAAATATTTGTTTAATTTTTTTTTGTAAATAAAAACTTATTTTTCATTCACAAAACAAAAATAAGTGAAAAATTCTAATGAATTAAATGAGGCATTATCTCCCTAAATATAAGGAAGAAATAATCTGTCTGAGCTTCAGATCAGTTTTTTAGTTTAAATGGGTATCAGGCTCCATGCCAGACCTACAGAATCAGAGTATTTGGGGGTGGATACTGTGATTAATATTTTGAGAACCATTGAAATAGGAGGAAAGTGAAGATGGTTAGATTCGGAAAAGCTAGCAATAATCTCGATGATTGACATTTATAATAAAAGCAGATGAATCTTCTTCACTTTAATCCACTGACATGGCAAGATGAGTCAATTGTAGATATAGAATCTATTATTTTTCTGTCATATTCACAGAGCACTAGAGGTTGATTTTGTGATTTTAGAACTAGAACTCCCTAATGGAATTAATTTTGCCTTTCACACATTGCAGTGAAATACTTAGTTTTAACCTTCATATTTCTGAAGCCTTGAATTCAAAAGGTCATTTTGTTATTATTGTTATTATTTCAAGCCTACAGGACTCAATATTTGGGTGCTGAAATTCTTAACTGTACTAATCTTAGGTATATGCCTGTCTGTATGCTTTTCTAAAAATTAAATATTATTCTTAGGAATATAATTTTGAATGCCTTGGAGGAGGCAGTATGAACACAGTCTCTAAGTAATAGAAATTAAATAATTTATTTCCAGTTTCTGATAAAATACAAAGATTTTCTTTCACCTGATCCTAAGAAAATAGAGCCAAAACCCAAATGAATGAGATCTTATTTTGCCAGAAATTTGTATATTTCGGGTAAATAGAGTAAGAGATTCAAGGACAGTAGGTCAACACATACACAATGCAGTTTAGCAAAAATAGTGCAGCATTGTGCTTAATAACCCTCAGTTCTGGAATCAGATGGACCTGGATTCAAATCCTACCTTCCACACTTATTAGTGATGTATTATTGGGTATATTAAATTTCATTAGCCTCAGTTCCTCATTTTTGTAATAGAGTTTACCATTTAAATCAAAGAGCTGGTTATGATCTAGCAGAGTGTCTGGCATTTAGTAAATGTTTAATAAATATTAGCACCTCATATTCCCATTCTCCTTTTGGTTAAAGATGTGTATTTATATCTGTGTCAGTCTTTCTTAAACACCCGTCCCAAAAGTTCATTAGTCGGGATTCTTCATGGGGAGAATTTTGTATTCAGCAATGTTCCCTTATCCATGGTTTTACTTCCCTTGGTTTCAGGTATCTATGGTCAAACATGGTCTAAAGAAATTAAGTAGAAATTCCAGAAGTAAACAATTCAAACTTTCAAAGCATGTGCCATTCTGAGTAGTGTAAAGAAATCTTGAGTCATTCCTTTCTGTCCTGCCCAGAACATGAATCACCCTTTGGTCCAGGTTATCTACTCTGTAAATGCAACTCAACAACTAGTTCCTTAATAGTCATCTCAGTTATCAGATTAACTGTTAGGGTAATGAGAGTGCTTATCTGCAAGCGACTTTTATTTTACTTAATGATGGCCCCAAAAGGCAAGAGTAGTGATGTTGGAAATTTGGACTTGCCAAAGAGAAACCATAAAGTACTTCCTTTAAACAAAATGGTGGAAGTTTTCAAATGTATAACACACACAGAAATAGATTTTAGCTACTTTTGTGTATGTTATAATTTATAATTTATAAGTTAAAGTTGATGATAGGTATGTATGTATATAGTCCTTTAGGGTTCAGTACTATCCCTGGTTTCTGGTATGGTATATATTTCCCATTGATAAGTGAGGCAATGTTGAATATAGGAAAAAAATTTTGGTAAGTGACTTGGGGCAAAACTCTTGTTTTCCCCAGAATTCTATTCTAATGCTAGTCACGTTACCCCACTTCTGTTTGCCACATCCACTCCATCTTTTTCCTTTCCTAAGCCTCCCTTTCACATTTCCTCTCCTAATATGTGGCTTTACACATGAAGTGAAATTTGGCATTCTTTTGGTTTTCTTGAATTTCACTTCATACTCATCATTAAACTCTACAAAGCTTTGTCCTTGAGTATTACTGTCTTTAGGAGATGTAGAAGCATTAGTAATTTTAAATAATTGCCCATCACCTGTGATATGCATGATCATAGATAGTCACACAGTATACACATGTCCACAGCTGGCCTTACAGGCATGGGGTGAGATGGGCAAACTTAAGAGGATTCTGTACCATATTGCCCTGAACACCTAAATAGTCCCTGGTAAAGGACACCAGATAGCAACACCCATGCGGAAGTTGGGCGGGGGGATGAGATTTCACCAAAACAGTAGTTTATAAAAGCTTGCCCTTTTTCCACCTGTTCTTCCTCGCCACATTTTCATATTACATGAAATTTAGTATCTTGCATTAGAGTTGATTCAGCTGATTGACTGTGAGAAAGTGGGAAAAAAAAAAAAAACAGCTCAAATTTTCTTCCTCATTGAGAGTGACATGAGATGCCAGGAGCATTTTAAAGATCCATGTGGTTGATGAATTAATGAAGAAACAATAATTAAATTGTGGTTATTTATCATGTAGTCCATAGACACAAACCATGACACTTGTGACTATTAGTTATTGCCATTCAAAAATGAATGACAAAGTTTTAATGAATGCTAACATCTTCCTAGAAAGACTGTCAATAACAACATCATTTCAAGAATTCAAAACATTCCTTTTCTCTAGTTCCCTTTGCAGGCTACAGAAAGGCCATTCTGAGGAGGATATGTGTCACTAAGTATAAGGTCACCAAAAGAAGGACTTGGATGGATATAAAAGTTAACAATAGTAAAACACTTGACTTTGTTCTTCCTAGGACTGGTTCTAAGAAGCTGCAAATACCATAATTCCTTGGGAGCAATTAGGCTTTCTCCAGTCTTCTGCTGAGAAAATGCATTTCATCTCAATTTCCAAGTCCTCGCCCATCATATCAGGATCTTAGGTAACTGTGTGGCTTTCTTTACGGTGGACCACATCTTTGATATCAAGGTCTTTCTTGTTGGTGTTCCTTTTCTATCATTGCATACTGAATGGCACACTCACAGTCTCTTCAGGTGTGCTACAAATCTTTACTAAATATAAGACAGTCAGGGGTGTTAACAAGATTGGCTCAATGCCATTAATTCTCCACCTATGCATGGATCTCAAATGTGCTCCCACTAAATCTGATGACCACTGGGAACCACCCTAGGAATTCTCTTGGTTTTGCTCATTGTGACTTCTCCACTTCAACCTTTTACCATGGTTACCCTCACCAAAGCCTTGTGGTATTGTGGGACAAGGATTTGGAAGTGAACCCCCTGTTATGGTTTGGATGTGAGGTTTCCCCCAAAAGCTCACATGTGAGACAATGCAGGAAGGTTCAGAGGAGAAATGATTGGTTGTAAGAGTCTTAACCCAATCAGTGAATTAATCTCTGATGGGATTAATTGAAGTGGTAGGGTGTGGCTGGAGGAGACTGGAAATGGGGCATGGCTTTGGGATATATATTTTGTATCTGGAGATTGGAGACCCTCTCTGCTTCCTGATGATGCAAGATGCTTCCCTCTGCCAAGCTCTTCCACCATGTTGTTCTGCCTCACCTCAAACCCTGAGGAATAAGCTGGTCTTCTATGGACTAAGACCTCTGAAACCATGAGCCTTCAAATAAACCTTTCTTCCTCTATAATTGTGCTGGTCAGATCATTTAGTCATAGCAGCAAAAAAGCTGACTAAAACACCCCCTTTACTCAAGACCTCAGACCAACAGCACTCACTCTATACTTAGACCTCCTTCAAAGACTCAAGTCTGGGCAGAATTTTGCGTTTCAATTACCCCAGTGTTTTAACTTCTAACCCAAATTCTCATGATATTTTCTTTATTAGGCCCAGTTTATTTCCATGGTCAGGATTTTTCAGAGTCAACTTCTTTTCATTCCTTTTTCAGTCCCCAATTTCACTGGACCTTCACAATCCTTCCTAAGCTAGCCTTCCTTCTTTTTTGTGACCTCAGTCCCTGGAGAAGCTCTGTCATTCTGAGTCAGAGATTCAGATGTCTTCTTTTAGAAACTAGATCTTTTGATGATAATAAAGCTCATTAGCCTTAACATGGAGGAAAGAGGTAAGAAGCTGAAAACGTCAGCAGAATGCCAGCTCTGTGGAGCCCATCTACTTAAATTGGCAAGTCCTCCTCTAGTTTTCACTGTGAGCATTCTGTCTTTGTGGTGCTGGGGATCGAACCCAGCGCCTTGTGCACGCAAGGAAAGTACTCTACCGACTGAGCCATCTCCCCAGCCCTTGAGCTTGACTGTTAACCTCCTTCTTCCATTTATTTTTGGTCCTGATGCTCAGGCAACTTCTTAAATTGCATCTTGTGTGGATCACAGGTAATAATTTGCTTTTGTTTATTTTTATTTTTGTTTGAAAGAAATAGAAACTTATTCCTTTGGTAAGCAGGACAGGTTGTCCTATATCTTCCTTCCACCAGTATGAGACCTAAGGAATAATATCTTAAGTATTGATTTTTGCATCTCTTTGACATAAAGCTATGGCGACGGTGTCTTCTCTTTCAGAGGGTTGGCAAAAGCTAAGTGTATGTGAGATAACTTGATAAATGGGACAGTGTACAAATATAAGAAGTGTGCAAGTGTGCAAATGGAGTACTCCTGCTCAACGTGCTACACGCCAAGGAAAGCCTCCATGTTAAGTTGACCTGCTATCCTATTTCTAAGACAGACAATAGAGATTCAAAGCAAAGGCTGTGCAAATGTTTCTGGTTATTGTATTTTGATAGATTTTAGCCAAGGAACTGTTTTAGGGGAATCAAGAGCAATGAGATAAAAGAAAGGGACTTATAAAAAGGGTAAAGTCCAGAAAAAATCAGGATCTGTACATGGTGATGCTGTGACTCCATGTGACCCTCTGTTTAACTGAATCATGTTTCTGGAATATGATCAGCTTAATGAGAGTGCTTATACCAGGATCAGTCTCAGGCAGGTGTATGTAGTTCCAGCCTCTTCTCTTCTCTTTCAGGGTTTGCATATTTGATTATGCTGAAGTTATAGTATTTCAGGACTGGATAAAGTCACCAAATTTTCATTCCAGTCTCCTTGGCTGAAAGCCTTGAACACACTTTGTACTCCATTGTCACCTGAGGAGGATGTGACCCTCTCTAGGGCTTCTTAGACAAATGTCATGTCTAAAATGTTCTGCCAAAGCTGTTTGCCTTGAGTCGAATATACAACTTATGTCAGATTATATGTGGGTTAGTGCTTGGTGAGATAAGGAAGGATTTAACAATATTCTCATTTTATTTAAATCCTTGGGATCATTTTATCTCATAAATAGCACTACTCTAAAGGAGCAGTAGTAGAAATGCAAATCAATGCCACAGCATCTTGATGTTTTGACCTCCAGGAAATTTATCTAAGAGTGGGAAATTATTCTGAGGATCAAACATTTCCTTAAGCAACCATATTATCCTAATTTTTTTCAAAATTATTTTTACTTTGAAATGATCTGTGCAATAATATTCCTTACATACATATTTAGTATAGCATGTGACTTAGAAGTTATTAAAGGCAGGACTCCATTGAGCAAATTGGTAATGGAAATCATTACTAAGTTTCTTACCACAGTAACATTAGTTCCTTTAATAAATTCAGTGGAAAGAAAAATCTATAAAATCTGATGTGATTTTTCCCCACCAAAATATATTTATTACTCTTTTTTATTAATCAGATCCTAGGCAGCTCTTACTATCTTTAGAAATTGGGAAAGTTATTAATTTCTGCACATCTTAGTTTCCTTAGTTGCTAAATGGGGTGGTTTTGAAGATTAAATATTTTAATGCATGTGAAGAGAACATGGTAAGCTCTCCATAGATACTAGCCATTATGATTATTGCAGACAGGTGGCTTTTACATAACATTGAACAACCTTTGTTAGAAAGATTTTGCACGTTTTTAAGATTTAAAAATAAATGTGAGTGTGAATCATTCTATTTTTAGAATCATTGCAGTTCTAATCAGTGTTTTGCTTTAGCCAAATAAAATCTACTTTTCAATTAGAAACTGTGTTTCCAATTGTCTTTAGTTTTAATCATTTTGGTGTTAAGTGCTCCCAAAACTTTTTTGCATGCCTGCTATGGGTCAGGCATTTTCCAAGTATCTTTGGGAGATTTAAACATGAAAAATACCATCACTTTCTTTAAGCTGCTTATTATTTAGTGGTAGAAATAGGTGCACTAATAAACAACTATAATAAAAAAAACAGTGAAAAGATGCTTTAAGGGAAACAAATTAAAACAGTCAAGAAAGAAGAGGAAGCATACATATTAAATCATTACAGTAAGGAAAATCTGTGCACATTAGCAGAATTTTTTGTTCACAAAGAACCTTTTAGGCAGAGGGAACTAAGAAAGCAAAAGCACTTATATGGAAATGTGCAGAACTTGTTCAAGGAATAAACATTAAGTGTTTAACATTGAAGGCATAGGACTGGGGGGTTGGTAAGTCCATAAAGGTTTTGTGGCCTATCTCAAGACCGATTACGTCCTGACTGAAAGGGTTGAAGGCAGGAAGAACATGCTCAAGGCAGCTTGGACTGCAGAGGTGAGAGCAGCTAGTGAAAATTTTGTAGAGATGGAAGCAGGACTTCATAATGAATGAGATGTAAAGAACAAATAATAAGGATGCCACTGCTGAGAAAGGGACAATGAAGGCGTAGTGCAGGATTCATGAGCTATGTTGAGTTTAAACAGTGTGTGGAATTTCCTGATGACTACATCTAAAAAGGCATGGGAAGCCTGGGTGTGTCTGGGGAGTGGCTGAACTTCGGTGATTTGGAAGTCACCCTCAGAGTAGTAATGATGAAGCTATGAGAATGAATAGATGGAAGTCCACCCATAATTCCAACCTACACTGTATTTCAAAACCAGGTTTAAAAATTGACTCAATTCCTAAAGTAAGTTATATTACTTCAAGTTTTTGCTTTATGATCATTAGTCTCATTTTCTTATGTATTTATCATTTATAGCTCATGAATTTTATGTTCTCTTTGTCTCCTTCTATCTTTTCTCTCTCCTTCTCTCCGTTCCTTAATACTAAATTTCTTTGTTCTTTCTGATCCTTTTGTCTTCTAATACAATCAGAAATGAATTTCTAATTTTTGGATGCTACTCCATGACACCCTGTATGATTCACTAAAATGATCTGAACATCAGTTTTGAAAATATGGAGATTTATTAATTTATTTTGACAGATGCTTCCAAAAACCTGCAATCTACAACTCCAGCCAAATTTACACTAAAATGATTTTGCCCTTTCTGGATAGACAAAAGTGTACTTTTCTCTTTTGACATAGTAGATATTCAGGAAATATTTATTGTATACTGACTGTGTTCCTGGTACTAAGAATTTTAGCTGAGCAGCACATGTTCTGGAGTGTTAAGACAGGGTGACAATTTGGTGCCTTCATTTCAGGCATTGGATTTTCCATCTGGTTGCATGCAAATGCCCTTGTCCTGTAGTTAAAATTTTTCATTGATCACCTATAGTTGATTGGATGTTTGGACTATGCCATATTACCTTAAAGCAGATGGCCATGATTTCTCTATATTTTAAGGGGACATGTAAACATAACTTTATAGAACTTGATGCATCATGAAGATGACCAACATGCCAAAATTTACAGTTCTTGAAATTTTTCCTATTGTATCTTTTTCTCTTAGTGACAACATTTCTTCTCTGTGCTAAGCAATAGATATTTAGTGGATCTTTGGTAATCTAAATTTTCTTTTGAAATTATTATACTGGAATTTGAGAAAAAGGAAAAAATCTTGATTGATTTTTTTCTGTGCTTTTGAAAACTTTATTAGAAATATAGAAGATGTGCAGAAAAATAGGGTCAATGTGAAATCCAGGAACTGTTCCCTTTCTTTGCAGTCCAGAGGGCAATGCTGTTCTGTGGCTAGTTCTGGGTGGAATGGAGGTAGTTGCTGGAAATGGATTCCTGACAGAGGGAACGAAGTCCTCAGGTCCTTTCCCTTGGTGTGGTGTACCTTAAGACTCCGATCTGCCTGACAGACTCTTCCCTGTAGCTCCTGGTTGCAATGAGAGGGGAGTCAGACATTATTCCTTTGTCTAATTTAAATGACGAAGGTTAATATGTTGCAGTTTAAAATAACTTTTATATTAAAGGTCTTTATTTTCTTTAATTTTCCTTATAAACCCTTTTTGGCTTAAAGATAGCCATAAAGAAAATCAGGAGAATAAAAAATTATGTGAAACTATAATAGTTTGTAACTTTCCTTAAAATGCATGAAACTTGAGCACCACAAACTATGCTTAGAAGCAACATTTGAGAAGAAAATGGCTTTTCACAGCAGGGCCCAAACCTCTGCTCCTGGAAGACCTTGTTGTTAGTACTTTTTCTCAGTAAAGCCATCGCATTGTACTCAACTTACAAAACAAAACGCAACCCGTTTACCTCTTTCTCATCTCCAAAACAACCCATTCTCACTTGGCCATGAAATTTGAGAATGGATTCAAGGATACTGAGTAGATAATAACTAGTTTTATATTTATGCCCTACCTATCTGTGTACTAATAGGCAAATGTTATTCACTGGTTGTTCTGAACTTGAATTTGATGGTATTTTGATGTGGACTATACAGAGAAATTAATTAGAAAGCTAAAGTGGTAGATTTGAGAGAGAATAGGATTTAAAGTCAGGAAACAGATTTTAGTTCTATCTACTACATTTTCTGTTTGTGTGACTATAAAAACATCTTTTGAACTTGCTGAACATTAGACATCTAGGTTTTTAAAGTAAGATTTATAATGATTATCCTTCTACTTTTCACATAGAATTGTTGGGTGGATCAAAATTTAATGTATGTGAATGCTTTTAGTTACCACAGGATGTTATTATTAACAATGAGTTAAAAAGAATATTGTATATTTATTCAGAATAGGAATTTGGTTTGGAGCTTACAGTTAATTGTACATTACCTATGAAAACTGTAAAAAAAAGGAATAAATAAATATAATGACAAAATTTCATAGGAGAGGTTCTATGTAAAAAAGATAACATTTTTGAGAATGTCACCAAATTGCTTACATATTATATATACTACTACTGAATTTAAGTAAGTCTCTAAATCTAAATAAGATTATTTGCACATATTCCCATTTCCAGATTTGTGCATAAGGAATTAAACAAAATTGGTAAAAAAAACTCTTAGTAAAAAAGGTTCATTTGTATGATCATTTGTGGTTTGTTCGTTTAGCCTGTTGGTCATTTGGTTCATTGGTCCCTGATATTATGTGAAATATCCAAGTAAGAAAGATAAAGTTGGGTTTTGAGTCAACTCGAGCTAAAATTAATAATGGATTAAAAGGAAACATAAAGATATTCTAACTAGCTTAGTTTCCTAATTGGTAAATATGAATAGCCTTTCTGAAAATTTGATTATTTCAATGTTTTGTGATTGGTTTGTGGACTCTTGAATGTTTATTTAAAATGTACCTTGCTCAAATTACTGACTTTCTGGAGTAAAATGCATCTTCAGTACAGGCTAATATACTAAGTGAGTCTTGAGCATATTATCTTGTATATCACCCCACGAGTCTGTAAATCTGTGCCAACATTTGTATATGTGCTCCAGTTTTATTCCCATGATCAGTCACTCTGGGAAAGTACTGGTGGGGATGGGTAGTAGAGAACATATATTATGAATTATACGTTTGGGAACATAGGTTGCATTTAAAGGTTCATCATTTTAATTTGATAAGTTTAAAATTAAGTCAATCACTTATAATTTAGGAAAGTATGTTATAAATTAATTTGTATTTTATGATTCTAATTTGAGCACACTTGATAAGATAGTAGCATGCACACACATTGCAACTAATTATTAATGAAAGGATGGAAGATCAGCTGTTTGGCCAAATTCCATTAGGACTATCCTATGATACAATTTTTACTTTTCTAAGTGAAATGCTTTGTGTCTTGGAAGCTCGACTTTACCCTCTGCTTGAAGCAGCTTCTTCTCTTCCCATCCATAGTGCACTCATCAGTTAACACCTTGCACAGTACACTTCATGTCAGTCTGCTTCTCCCAAACCCAGCACAAAACTGTGTCCGCCCAGATCTCTCTGGCCCCCCCTGTTTAGACAGCTTTGCTCCATAGCACAGCTGCTGGTGCACTAGGGTTTGAGGGTGCTCTCCAGTTGCGAAAGCATGCTCAGTTCCTGCAGGTTTAAAAAGAAAACATGGGAGGAAGTTGGGACTCATCCTCAACTAATAAGGATGGGAACGATAGGGACCTGGTGAACAAGTATCCTAGCCTCCTCAGCCCCCAGTGGGAAAACTGGGAGACGTGTGCTTCTATCCCTCCGAGGGTTCTCAGACAGGTTTAACTTCAGTCGCCTGGAGTGATGCACTGCTCATTCTGATGCCCTGTTGTGACTTGGCGCCTTTTCCTGTCTTACTCTCCCCAACCTCAAATTACTTTCCTACACTCATAATTGAATTTATTGCACCCAGTCCTTTCCAGGGACTACTTAGGGAGTTCAAACTAAAACAAGATGTAAGGCTTCACAGTCTTTGATGCATCCCATTTTAACTGTATACTGTTATATCGTTATATCGTTACTGTCTACCTCATTCACTCTTTCGTTGTTTAGTTTAAATAATTTGAGTTATACATAATATATTACACTGAAACAACAGCACAGGACTGCTCATGTAGACTAGTGGAATAGCACCAAAGAGTTGTAGGAATTCGTTCTAATGGTTCTACTGCATCTAGTCTCAGTTCATCTTTAAAGAACATACTGAAATTAGTGATAAAAAAAAAAAAATCCACAAAACTCATTATAGATATTTCTGTCTAAAATTGTCTTTTATTTATATACCAAACATACACCTACTTTGTTTTTTGCAATGAAATATATTCTTATTGTGAATAGTTTAATAACTTATTAGAAAGGGAATATGTTCAAATTTTATGGGTTATTACATTTGTTTTCCTTTTATTTTATTTATCTTTTCAAACTAGGAAAAGGAAACCTAAAAGAAAAATTACTTTTTCTTAGATGTGCTAAACTAAGAAGCCTAAACTTAAATGGAAGATAGGTTGCATGCCAAGAAACTTAAAATAGTAGACTTTCTATGATCTTAATTTAAAGTACATCTAAAAAAAAGAAACCTGAGTTCTGTTGGCTATGAGAAATATAATTTGGTAGAAGGTCATTTTATCTAAGAAGAAACTATATAACTACCAAATTAAATATTTAAATTGATTTCTTTAATCATGCATTTATTTCAAGATGATGAAAAATTATAAATTTTATTATCATATTGAATCATGATACTTTTAGCAATTTTAATAGGAGTTTGGGAAAGAAGGGAGATGTCTTCTATCATCTTTTTGGTCCCATGTACCCTGAGATTAAAAAAAAAATTTAGCTGAAATTTATATGATGTAAAATTAGAATTTTAAACTTATATTCAATGGCATTTAATATATCCAAAAAGTTGTGCAATTATCTATCCCTATTTCAAAACATTATTATTACCCCAATGAAGATTCGTACCCATTAAGCATTACCTTTCCTTTGCTCAGCTCCTAGACCCTGGCAATCATAATTTGTTTTTTCTCTTTAAAGATTTACCTATTCAGGACATTTCACATAATTAGAATCGTACAGTATATATTCTTTTTTCCTAGCTTCTTCTTGATGTTTTTCAGGTTCCTTCATGTTGTAGCATGCATCAGTATTTTATTCCTTTGCATGACTGAATATTATATATACATATGTATATATCACAGTTTATGTGGATATATATTTATCATTATTTGTTTATATATACATACATATATTCACATACATATATAGAGGGAGATCTCACTATTTGTTTAAACATTCATCTGTTGATAAATATCTGACTTATCATCTTTGGGTTACTGTTAATGGTTATTGTTAATAGGTTTCCATTAATATGTGCATACAAGTATTTTTTGAGCACCTGTTTTCTATTCAATTTTGGTAGGTTTATCATTAAAAGTGGGATTGCTGGGTTATATGGTACTTTTATGTTTAACCTTTTGAGGATATGCCAGTGTACCACAGCTGCTGCACCTAACATTCCTAACATGAGGTTATGATTTCTCTATATTGTTTTCAACACTTGTTATTGTCCTTTTATTTTGTTTTTGCTTTTTGTTTTAGCCATCCTAGTGCATGTAAAATGCTAACCTCATTGTGGTTTTGATTTGCCTTTACTTAATGATGCATGGTGTTGAACATCTTTTCATGTGCTTACTGGTCCTTTCGTATCTTTGAAGAAATGTCTGAAGTCTTTTATTATTTTTTAATTGAGATGTTCAACTTTTCCTTGTAGAGTTGGTAAATTTTCATAATATTCTGAATACTAGACCCTATTGGCTATATGATTTAAAAATATTTTCTTCTGTTTGGTAGGCTTTCCTTTTAATTTCTTGATAATATCCTTTGATGCACAAATGTTTTTAATTTTGATAAAGTCCATTTTTTTTTAGTGGTTGTAGTTTCTTGTGCTTTTGGTTTCCTATCTAAGAATCCATTGTTAAATCCAAAGGCATAAAGATTCACTGCTACATTTTCTTCTAAATGTTTTATAGTTTTAGCCCATATATTTAGATCATTGATACATTTTCAGTTAATTTTCAAATATGGTGCTAAGTAGGGATGCAATTTTATCCTTTTGCATATGGATATTCAGTTGTTTTTATTTCATTTATCTTGGCTCCAATCTTTATTTTTTTCCTTCTTTGGACTATGTTTGGGTTTATTTGACATTCCTGATTCCTTACAGTATGAAATTTTTGTTTGTGATCTTTTTTTCTTTTTTAACTTTTGGCTATAAATTTCTTCCTAAGCACTCCTTTTGCTGCCTTACATAAGTTTGGGTTGTTTTGTTTTCTATTTTAATTTGTGGGGAAAGGAAGAATAAGGATTATAAATTCATTTTTGGCTATGTTGCATTTGAGGTACCCCTGAGACATTAAAGTAGAGGTGCTGATTAGGGAGATGTCTTTGCACCTGGAATTCAGGAGGAGAGCATGGATTACAGATACAGATTTGGGAACCATTGGAATATAAATAGAAGTCACATGGGTAGATAGTAATTTAAATCACATGAGTGGCGAGTGAGAGACAGAACGTATAATTTGTGACATCACAAATGTCAACAGATGACAAGCGAATAGGGAGGGAGAAGCCAGCAAAACTGACAGGAAAGAAATGCCAAAGGACTGGGAGTGAGAAAAGGCGAGAAAAGAAATGGAATTCTGTAACAAATGGTGCAAAAGATGCTGAGATGTTGACAAAGTAGGAGTGAAAAGTTTTCTTTGGTTTTTGTGACTTGAGGTAAATGGCGGTTTCAAAGGTGCCAGTTTCAAAGGCTGCAGTTAGGTTGAGCAGTGAGGGAGGTGACCAGCATGGAGGGTGTGAAGATCCTGAGGAAAACACCATATGAGGAATGAGGGGCACATGATGGCAGGGGAGTAGTAGCCCAGGGTTGAAGGCAGCCTTTATTCAATGCAGTGATTTTGGTGAAAAGTGGAATGCTGATAGGAAGAAAGAAATATGAAGGGAGAGGTGAGATTCTAGGGCACAAGGAATAATCAATATCATGCCATTCCTGAGAAACCATTCTTTATTGCCTTGTCAGATGGCTTAATTTTCTGTCATTTCTTCCACTAAATTTAAGTTCTTTGGTGACAGGTCATTTTCCTGTTTGGATAAATGCTCTCGACTCCAAAATCCATCCTCTACCGACCTTCCACACACATCCACAGTAGACACACTAAAGACACACACATATATTGCATAGTGATTACTGTACATAATGGATACTTCATAAGCAATTGTTTCTCTCTTGGTGAATCAAAATATTTTAAGACTCATAACCTTGAAAAGACATTTCTCAGTGACTCTTGTCAGTAGCCTTCTCTTCCATCTTAACAGAATATGATAGACTGTTTGCATTCTCTCATTAGTATTCAGCAGCAATGAATGAATACTAAGTTCTCACTGAATAATTTAATTCAAAATGTTTACCCTTTGATGAGCAAGTACAACCTAACTAGACAACACCATGGGCTGAATCTATTTTCATAAGCCATTGTGTTTGCATATTTAACACTTTAAATGCCATATGTGACTCTGAGAAACACTTTTGAAAAGTTGCAAAGTAATAGAGGACAGGCAGATGCAAGTGGTGGTAACGTGAGGTTAAGGGAATAATTCTATACACTGGGTCCACTATGCTGACCCCCACATGCTTTCTTTTCTAAGAAGCAATTTACCTGCAGTCCTGCCTGGCTTAAGTGGACAGGTATGTCACATTATTCAGCAAACTACCTGTTATCTGTAGACATGAAATAATTCTGATAAGAGAAGTACAAGCAACACTGATGGGGTGTTGGGGGGGGGCTTTTTGTGACACACAGACTAGATCCTAGAATGTAGAGACATAAAGATAATTCTTTTTAATCTTACAGATTTTACAGTTAAGAATCCAAATTAAATCAGATAGCATGGGCTAAAGGAACCTAGAGTTGTCATGGCAGTGGGGACTTGAAAGTCTGATGTCATCCTGCTGTCAGTCAAAAGTCAAGAGATGGACCTGGGCAGGATCCCTGGAAACTTCTCTGGGATCCCCATTAAAACTGGAGTGCAGGAAAGGCACACTGTCCCTCTCCTCTCTGAGATGACCCACTCTCTCCCTTGAGAAAGTCCCCCTTTTCCCTTACCTATTCCTTCTAATAGCTCATGTCTATTACTCTGAGCAACATGTCTGAAATTTTTCTGACTTGATTATAAGAATCAGGATTTGAAAGGAGACCTTCACACTGCCTCAGTTTTCCAGAAGGCCCCAGACCTTAACAAAATGAAATTCCAGATTTCTGTTGGTGCATTCACTCCCATTCTCCCTATTTATTCCCCTAAGCCCTCCAACCTTACAGTTGCTACTGAAAGCCCAACTGAGGATTCTTGGATCACTGTGCTTGCTCTCCATCCTGGTCTCAGATAATGATGTATGGAAAAGTTTTTATTGTATTTTTTTTTTAAACTCTAGCTATATTTTTAAAACCCTACAGTTGCCCAAGCATTAGAATTCACTGAGGGGGCCCTAATAGAGGTTTTATAATGAGTAGGAAGAGTGTATCCCAACAGATTCAAGTTTTAAATCTTTCCTCTGCCATTTAAAAATTCCCAGGCTGGGAGGAGGATCTGGTTCAGGAGCAAAGCAATTGCCTAGCATGTGTAAGGCCCTAGATTTGTCC
The DNA here is from genome assembly GCF_902686455.1 of Sciurus vulgaris. Taxonomy (NCBI): domain Eukaryota; kingdom Metazoa; phylum Chordata; class Mammalia; order Rodentia; family Sciuridae; genus Sciurus; species Sciurus vulgaris. Next base: position 31,809,161 of record NC_136468.1, read on the forward strand.
TCCAGTACCGCAAAGTAAAAATAAATGAAAGAACTCCCAGACTTGGACAAGATACTTAATGGAGCCCTAATTCTTTGTTTAAAAGTGAGGCTGTCCACTTTATCTAATATGAGGATGGATAGCCCTGCTTTTTTATTGAGTCCATGTGCATGGTATGTTTTTTCCCATCCTTTCACCTTTAGTCTGTGGGTATCTTTTTTCTATGAGATGAGTCTCTTGAAGGCAGCATATTGTTGGACCTTTCTTTTTAATCCAATCTGCCAGTCTGTGTCTTTTGATTGACAAGTTCAGGCCATTAACATTCAGGGTTATTATTGAGATATGATTCGTATTCTCAGTAATTTTGGCTTATTTTTGGTTTTTAACTTGACTTGGTTTTTCCTTTATTTGGCTATTAACTTAGGGTAGTTCTCCCTTTGCTGCCTTAAATCACTGTTTTTCATTTCTTCCTCATGGAATATTTTGCTGAGAATGTTCTGTAGTGCCGGCTTTCTATTTGTAGATTCTCTTAGCTTTTGTTTATTGAGGAAGGATTTTACTTCATGGTCAGATCTGAAGGTAAGTTTTGCTGGATATAAAATTCTTGGTTGGCATCCATTCCATTTTCTTTCAGAGCTTGAAAAATGCTGTTCCAGGACCTTCTAGCTTTTAGGGTCTGGGTTGAGAAATCTGCTGATATCCATACTGGTTTCCCCCTGAATGTAATTTGATTTTTTTCTCTCACAGTCTTTAAAATTCTGTCTTTATTTTGCATGTTAGGTATTTTCATTTTAATGTGCCTTGGTGTGGGTCTGTTGTAATTTTCTACATTTGGTGTCCTATAAGACTCTTGTATTTGATTTTCCATTTATTCTCCAGATTTGGGAAATTTTCTGATATTATTTCATTGAATAGATTGTTCATTCCTTTGGTTTGTTTCTCTGTGCCTTCCTCAATCCAAATAATTCTTAAATTTGGTCTTTTCATGATATCCCATAATTCTTGGAGATTCTGTTCATGATTTCTTACCATCTTCTCTGTTTACTTACCTTGTTACTTAATGACCATCAGGATTTGATTCACGGTTGTTACAGTTTCTTTCCTCTTCTTCCAACTTCACCTTCATCAGGGAGACCTGTGATTTCAGTTCCTGGTCTCTCCTGGAGTTCTCATTTTGGCTGATTTGTACTTAAATCTGTGATGTGCTAGAGAAAGGACCTGGGCCATTGTCCTCATTCCTATTTATGTTGAATGCAACATATTATGTTGTGAAGATTCACTGACTATAATGATGACAACTTTACTTGACAGATGATCTTATTCTATTCTTTTATCACTTAAAAAGTGATGTTTATTAATATCTAATTTTCATTTATGTGCCTACTTTGTGATATGTACAGCACAGATAATGCAAAAAAAAAAAAATGCCCACTTTCTGGTCTTAAAAGAGCTTGTTTTCTCAAATGACAGAAAGTTTTATGCAGCCCTGGAGGGGTAAAAGATGGAGAACAGTGTGTGCTAGCAGTGGTGTCATTGTGGATCCAGTGTGCTTCCTATCCCCATCCTATATATACGTTCAGTCTGTTTCATGTGCACCTTAAAGCTCCATATGAACGTATTAGTCAGCCTGTAGGGCAACCTGCTTGTCTGCAGGGTTTCTTGCATGGGCAACTTCAGGTTCAGTATTTTTTCCCACCTGGGATTCTTGAAGGAAATAAATCTATTGTGTTGTAGGATGGGGATCTTTCCAGGGTCCCAGAAACAGAAAGAGTCTCCAAACCACAAATGAACAGAAGGCTGAGAAGACAGAAGGAGTCGGAGCTGAGAACTCATAGGGACTTAAGGGACAAGCCTGACTTCCAAAAGCCTGGCTGCAGATACAGGCCAAGAGCTATTCAAAGCTTGTCACCTAGCAACACAAGACCAGCTAATAAAGGGGAGTTGGAGGCTTTTCATTTTCCCAGACTGCAGGTAATTTTTCTGGGGAGTTTGGAAACTGTTCCTTGTATTTTTTTTTTTCCCTGGAGCCTAACATTTGCTCTGCATGTTAATTAGATGATGGAATTTACTGAGTTTCTCCCTGGATGCTGAGTGATATCTTTCAGAGGTTCTCTCCCTCCAGCAGTGTGACCACTGATGCTATATTTAACATTGAGCACTCAGGAGTAAGCTAGTAAACATCACTTAATGCAGAGTAGCAGTGGTGGTTGCATATATTTCTGAAATAACAAGGCAGATGGAAACCAGGAGCTGTGACAAGACAGTGGTAAATAAAACATCAGTTGAACTTCTTAAGAGAAATAAGTCTCCAAAGAGTAATGGTATCCTACACTGTGGAAATATTGATAATTCCTAGGTTTCACTCTCAGGTGACTAAAGGGGCTATTGGTAGCCATACTAGGAGAACAGTTATGAAATATGCAAACTCTCTGTTGTGCTTCTCAACCTACAGTTGCTCAGTTGCCACCCACAGGCCAGTGCTGATTTGCAAAATGTTATTGGTCCCCAGTAGCTATGGAAATTGAGAGTATTCATGGACAATATATTTTAGCAATTGAACAGAGTAATTTAATATCTATTGTATCTAATATTTTTCTAAAATCAGGGCTTATATTTTATGTCTTTATTTTGTAATAATTCACTTCTATTGTATTTAAGTAAAAGTATTGTTTCATGATGGATTAGAAATTAAAAGCACAGAAAATATTGACTCTTTGACACAGTTTGAGAAGTGTTGCTCTAGGCCAGGTGTCAATAAGCTTTCCCACAAAGCACAGATACTAAATTCTTTATGATTTCTGGGCCACACAGAATCTCAGCTACAACTAGTAACTCAGCTGTCACAGTACAAAAATAGCTGTAGACAATGCATAGATGAGTGGACATGGTTATATTCCAATAAAACTTTATTTACAAAAATAAGCAGTAACCCCTGCTCTAGTCCAGTGTGTCTACAGCTTGACTGAGCAATCAACTCATGCTGGTTTTGATTCAGCATTTGTGGAGTAGGCCTTGAGATGCTACATTCCTGAAAATCTTATGGCTGCTGGTGTTGTTACTTCTGGTTCATGGACTCACTCTAAGTGTGAAACCCTGATTTTGTCTAGAGACAAAATTCAAAAGAGAGATGGAGTCCACACTGCTATTTGCCAGCAGAGTAACTGTGAAAGAAGTTATTTATCTTTCAAACTTCAGTTTTCTTATCTGAAAAATGAAGATGATAATTTCTGTCCCAATTTCTATGAAATTATGCATGCAAAAAGTTTTATAAAGAACATACAAAGTCATGCTAAAAGATGTAATGTAGATACGAGGTTTTTCATTACCCTTAATTTTCTTTAAACAACTTCAATTTAAAATGAGGATATGTGTGCAAGTTAACTTTAATCCACACACTAAGAAAGTTCATTTTTATTTGACATACTCTAGTCATAAATACATACTTGTTTGTGGTTAATTAGCATCTGAAGGACTGTTATTATGAGTACATGCCACAGAGGTGTCTAAGGGAAGCAAGTCAAAAAGTGCTATGTAAATATGCTTTAGAGATCTTCTTACTAGTGGCATTAAATAACCATTTATTATGAAAATGAATGCAGTTCAACAAATGATTAAAAGACCACAGGCATGAACAGTGTATGTGTAATGAACCAACAAATCCAGCAACTTTAAACCTCAACATGAGCCATATGTATGAAATCAGCTTCCCGTCTTTTCCTCCACTCAATGGAAGCCAGCTATGCCCAACCAAAAGTTGGCCAGATAATACAGTCAGAACAATGTTGTATTTTGTCCACTGATGGGACTCTTCCTTGCTAGGTTTTTCTCAGAATTCCTGAAATGACAACAAACCAGGATCTGACAGAACTTACAGAATAAGCTATATGACCTGTTTTGGTTTTTTTGTTTTTGGTGTCTGCTTGCAAACAAATCTTTGTGAGGGTTAAGATACAGAGTAAGACTTGCTTTCAGCTGCATAGTGATGAGGTTGTAGGGGAAGAGGTAGGTAGACAATCTATCTGATTTCTCAAACCTAACAGTTGTGATGACCAAATTGTCTTAGGCAGCCTGCCACATAGGTACTATTAATATCTTTATAACACAGAATCCTGCTAGAGATTAACATTCTGTCCCCTTTTTCTAAAGGAAGGTATGAGAAAGCCATACCTTCCTTTAGAAGACAGTTACTGAGTTACTGAGAGAAGCCATACCTACCAGGTTGGAAAATGTACCAAAAGAGCAACTTGTGTTATTGAAGATAGTTGTGCTGAGAAGGACCTGGGTAGAACAATTGGTTCTTTTGTCTACAACCCTGAGTTGTAATAAAACCATTTATGCTCAGCACTTGCAGAAAATTGGCTTTATCTAGAAAGAAGAGGAGAGCAGTTCTTCAGGATTTAAAGTGGAAAAACTGAAACATCTGAAAAAGAGATCTCTTGGGGAAATAGAAATGAGATTTAGGTTCCTAAAAGTGGAGGGTTGCTGAAGCAATTTTGACATAACGTTCACAAGCTAGTGATGGCCTCAGGATGTGGCTTTGAGAGTGAAAACAAGGAGGTACAGTCAACCCGTGAGCAGCGGGCTGGGAGGAGGAGCACCGTTAAGAACTTAGCCTCCATCTTGGTCTTGAAAGCCTATATTTGCAGTCTCCTTTATGACATACTCTCCAAACTCTTCCTTGTATTTGTAAGTTCAAGCAATCTTAACCTTGGGGACAAAGTGACCTGTGAAGACTGAACAAAGTATATGATGTGTTTTAAAACACCTCTGATCACTTGAATGTGATTGGTCTGAATTTCCATGGAGGAGAAAAGGGAGGGGTTCTTGGTGGATGTGTTGTTAGGCTCAACAACCTTCCTGAAGTTGGCTGGTAACCTGAGGGTGATAACCTCACTTGAGGCCAGCTAAGAGTTGAGGGCTAAGAGCAGCAAATTTGGGAGATCAGTTGAGGGATTCTCTGGGCTAACTCAGTCTAAAAGAAAGGGATCCTTCATCTATAAAGACAATGTCCTCCTCACCAAAGTAGGAGGAGTTTTCAAGAGTGATACCATGTGGCAGTAAAAAGAAAAACTGCCTTGACTGAAGTCTCTATTTTCCTTCCAATTGGTATAAAAGTTGAACAGATCCCTTCCTTCAACTTCATCAACTGCATGCCATTTGATAGAGGAAGACATAACTCTGAAAAGGAAAATGCCTGAAGATAAAGAGGATGGGATTTTACAACATATTTAGAGAATATGGGAGAAGTGACCATACTAACTGTCCTCATTTATGATAGGGTTCATAAGTTTGTTGTAGGAATCAACTGAAATATAAGATGTTTAAATCCTTGAAAAGATAAAAATCATAGTAGAAGTAATAAAGTTATTTAAGTGCTATTTAAGTGCTATATATTGCAATTAGTATTATAGGTTGTTGTAGGAATTCAGGTTGACATGACTGTAACCATGTTGTCATACCTGCCATGATTATTTCTGGGAAACCCTGGTGGGTTTTCTCTGCATGATTTTATAGCACACTAAAAATAAACAAAATCATTAGTGTGCCATGTGGAGCTTTATAATTAGGACCTCAGCACTGTGAGCACCAGAATTATACATATTAGCTGGAGGTAAACCAGGTACTTTCCACCCTGGGTGAAGCCACTTTTGCCCTGGTCATTTTATAAGCCCCTTCTTCTGACCTGAATCATAGAGGTTCACTAGCCTTGTTGCCACCCAGGATCATGCCTCTGTGAGTAAGTCCCTAATAAATTATACTCCCTTCACAAAACCGCCACTACTGGATCTGTCTGTTCCTGTCTCTAGTCTCATGTCATCTTGTGGCCAATTCTCATAAACTAGGACCAAATTGTTCAGGAACAGATGGCAATTTTGATTTCAGATAAATTAAGTGCCCTGGGTAAATGTTGTCCTCTTTGCCTCAATTTTTGCTTTTAAAATTCTGTATCTGGAGGATTGTGATGGGTTGAACTGTGTTCCCTAAAAAGATATGTTTAAGTACTAACCCCCAGTACTCTTGCATGTGACCTTATTTGGCAATAGGGCATTGGCAGGTATAGTCAAGTTAAGATGAGGTTATTAGGGTGGTTCCTAATCCAAGGTGACTGGTATCCTTATGAAAAGAGAAGAGACAGAGACAGAAACTTTTGCACACAGGGAAATGCTATGTGAGGACGGCAGCGAACATTGGAGTTATGGTACCATAAACCAAAGAATTCCTGGAGCTACCTTAAAGATGGAAAATGTAAGAAAAGATCCCTTCCTAGTATGGTCCTATTTATGATGTGATTTTAGGCCTCTAGCCTTTAGATCTGTGAAAGAATAAATGGGGGTTTCTTTAAGTGACCAAGTTTGTGGTACTTAGTCAAGACACCCCTTAGAGAACTAATACAAGGATGATTCAATTTTTAAAATGGAGAATTTTCTTATCTCTCAGAGAAAATGATGTCAAACACAAAGTACTGATAAATGCAAAAGCATAAAGTCTTTTATATGCAGGATGATTTTGGGAAATGAGCATAATCAAAGCTAGAAACTTTTTGTAGTAGGAAAAAATGGCAGCTTCTGGGATAGTTCAAGGAACCCAATATATGGAACTTTCTGGCCTAGAAGGGAAATGAGATGGGACATCATTCAAGTATTGTATTCTTCAAAGCTTCCTGTTTACTTCTATTCCCCCTATTTTCTTATTTCCTCTTCTCTGCTTTTACCCCTAACCTAGTAACCCCTAAAAAGATTTCTCCTGCTTTGCAATGTTTTTAGTATGGTTGAAAATGAAAAAAGTAATTTAAAACTCTCATTATTTGAAAGAGGACTAACATTTCCTAGAAAGCTGTCCTGGGGCACTTTTCTTGAGAGCTGCTTTCACCCAAGGTAAACAAATGCAGAAAATGGCCAAAATGCCAGTGGTACCCGGGGACTCCAGTAAAATCTCCATTCTTACTGTTTCTCAAAATGAGTGGGTGAATATACTAGATGATGGATTTCTTCTCCTGAGGTAGTGCCTCAGTGAGCCTTCTTGGGCTCACTGAGAGGAGAAACTGAGTAACCAGAAAGTCAGCACCAACCTGCATTTCATGGGGAGGAAAATTGAGGTCTGTCAAAGAAGGGAATGTAGAGTCTCCTGGAAAGAAAAATGGGGCCCAACTTCCCCTCCCTATGCTCACTGCCCTTCACAAAGCTGCCACTCCAAAGTGAGAGGGAAACTCTTGGGGAAAGAAAGTGAGAAATAAGTTCTAAAGACTGAGATGGAAATACCAGCAAGAAGATCTTTTGAGTTGGTTTCCTAGCAACGCAAAGCCAGTGTGCTTTCAACATTTTGTTGTCATTCCTTGAAAACAGTGACTCCTGAAAAGAGTTTGAGCAATAACTAAAAAGAGAGGAAAGAACTTTCTAGCGGTTAACATTTTATTCAATTCCTGTATCTTAACAAAAAAATAAATTATTATAATTTATTTTACTAATAATGCTGCATGCTCATTAATCCACGTCTTCTCAATAATTAATTAAAGAAAAAGATGTGGCTCCACACAAAATTTATAAATAGGAATACTGTTATTTAGGTCTCTAGTACTATGAGCTGACCTAAATCAGTTTGTCCATTCACAACTGTGAGATCACAGAGGCAAACTAACATTGAAGGCCTCCTCTTCCATATCTTCATAGCCAGAAGGAATTGAAGCAAATCAGACCAAATCTGCCGTAATTCAAATCTTTGTGATCAAGAAGACCCCAAAACATTAACTGCACTATTCTTTCCACTCTCAGAAAGTTCCAGTTCCCTATCTTTGCATGCACGCAGGCATTTTTATGAAAGGTTCATTTAAGACAGGTGAGAGCAAAGCTGTTTTAGTAGCAGAATTCATTTAACCTGTTAATCAGTATTCAGGTAGGATCTTTGAATGAGATCTGCAGTATCCTGAAGTGATGATACTCAGCAGTCAATTGTAACCCTTAACCCAGGGATTAACCCAGGGATTCATGTAGCCTAAACAAGGGTGGAGATGCATGTACAATATTTCCTTCCAATTCACAGATCTTAGGTACCATTCATTTTACCAATTAAAAACTATTTCTAACATCTTTTGTGCAATTAATGAAGACTTAGATACAGAATGTTGAAACTTACAGAAGTCACCTGGGGAATATAATTTGACTTTTACAGATATTAACAAAGCATCCTTAAGCCATGTGTATCTGATTAGAATATATATTTAAAACATTTGCTAGGTCAGTCCTCATCTTTAGGGTGTACATAAAGTTAATTTATGTACATTACTTAATATTAATTAATTAAATTATTATAATTTAGTATCGAGCCCCCTTATTCCTTCAAGCTGCTCATTTTTCTCTTATTAAAATCCCTCAGGTCTTTATTTAAACAAAGAATAATTAATAATAGCTTTGAACATATGCATAGGAGAGGAGATAGACATAGAACCCATTTTTATCTTAAATATTTTAAATATAGAACTGATGCTGGGAAGTCAGCACCTTTAAGTCACTTAGCACCGGCCCTGCTGCACTCAGTAAATGAATCTGCTGCTGTTTCCACGGTCCCATTAGCCAAGGTAAGTACTTAATGCATCTCTCCTTTTTGCCTTATTATTATTATTAACACATGTTAATTATATGAATGAGTGGACTTCACTCTGATACTCAACACAGGCCTACATCATGCATTGATCACCCCCATCCTTCTCCTCTCGTACTAGCCCTAGTAATCCTCCTTCTTTCAGGTCATATTCTTTTTTTTTTTTTTTTTTAAATTTCCACATATGAGAGAGATCAGGTGATATTTGTGTTTCTGTGCCTGCTTATTTCATGTAACATGATGTCCTCCAGTTCCATCCATTTTGTTGCAAATGACAGGATTTCATTCTTTTTTAAGCTGCATACTACTTGATGGTGTTTGTATACCATATTTTCTTTATTGATTCATCCGTTGATAGGCATCTGGGATGATTCCACATCTTAGCTTTTATGAATAGCACTGAAGTTCACAAGGAATGTATCTTTTTTTTTAATGATGTTTTAAAAGCAAGGTTAGTGATAGAATTTAGATATCACAAGAAATGCCCACAACTTTTTCATCTTGCCAGGTAATATTTACCTTGTTGAACTCACCGAGACCAGAGACCAGCGCATGGAAAGTGTTATGTTTGGGGACACCTGTCATGCTAATTAAGCAAAAAATTGTGTATTTTACAGATCAGAAAAGTAATTAATTCACAATGAAAAACACAACTGCCAAGTAAAACTATACGAACATTAATTTGACCCATGTAATTTCTCCCAGTGGGCAACTATTGAGAAATCAAATGATAAGTTCCGATTGAACACAAAGTAAGAAAAGGGGGTGGAGCTTAGTTATGACATACATATTTTATGCCCTTAGGTTCTGCTGGGCTGATGGATCTCCATTACAGATATATGCCTGCCACAAGGGCTATTTTCTCATGCAGATCTGACAGGTAACCTCATGTTCCACTTCCATAGAGTGTGGGTGGGCACTGCCAACCATTGTCTTCAGAAGTCTCCTTTTTCCATATTTTCACAGCTAAGATTCTCTCTTCTAGGAAATTCCTCTTTAGAGATAAACGTTAAGGTGAAGTCTGATGGTTCCCAGTGACTTTTCATATCTGTTTTTATATAGATTTTATGGTTCAATTCACATGGCAACTTCATTTCTGACAGAATGAGTTATTATAGTCATCTCTTGTGGCACCATGTACCACTTTAAGGTGGCGATTATTCTTCTAATCAATATGAAAGATTGGCATAAATGCTTTGTGATACTAGAAATGTAATTTTAGAAGAAAGTTAGAAGAATTGCATTCAAGATAATGACTTGTCTAGGAATCAATACATATGAGATGAATTAATGAGTAATAGATGCGCATACTGGTTCTGGCATGAACTTGAAAAAAAGTAGTGAAAGACAGGCAGGGGAGTCTTCAGATAACAAAGGTAATCTGACATTGTCATCTTTGGCTTGGAGCCCTGACACTAAATCCACACTTGCCAGCCTGACTCAGTTTCCTTGCTGTCAGTGGATAGGGATCACACCCAACAGCTCCCTATGAATCAAACAGGGAAGGATCTGGGGCACCCAAAACAGCATGCGATGATTCCCATAGTTTCCTGTCCTGCAGGTAGAAATCTTCCCTCTTTCTTCTTCCCCAGGACTGTAGCACTAAGTTTTTCTTTTTGGTTTCCTTTCAAAAGGAGTACATAGAATGCAGCACAGTGTTAATGAATGAGAGATATCATGAAAAGAGATAAAAGGGTAAAAAAAAAAAAATAGAGGAAAGAGCTTTGAAAATTAATTAGAAAAGAAGGGTAAATAGTATTGTTAAATCCCAGAGCTGTATGTAACCTACTTTTGAAGATTATGTGTGCATTTCAAAAAAATTCTGTAAAATCAGTTTTATTCTATCATGCTAATTATTTGCTTATCCTTTGAAATATGATCTTCTCTTTAGAAGCTTTAGCCTACTTGATAACTTTACTACATTTTCAAAATGGACTGTGATACTGTGTTTTTTGATTTGTTTCTAGAGCAAGCCATGGTTAAAAAAAAAAAAAAAAAAAGGAACAAATCTATTGTTTCAGTTTTTGTTTTAGCTTGGTTTGTCTTAATATGCTCTTGGGTCTTCATCAACATTATGCTTGCTCTAGACATGTCCCTTTTTTGTAATAGATTTAGTTAATTTGGGGCTAGCCAGGGTTATCTGGAGTTACCAGTTAATAACAAAATAAAAAATTTTAATCAAAGTTCATAATTTTCTAGAGAAACTAAAAGTGACAGCTTTCTCTATAACGCCAATTGAGCCAGTGAGATGCTTTAAAATGCATATCATATCATTGCATTTTCCTGTTTTGAACTCTTCAGTGGAACCCAAGAGGTGCAAAATCAAGGACACTCTGCTGCTTAACTTTCCAGCCTCACCTTTCATGGTTCCTCACCCCTGCTCACTGTTGGAGCCATATTGAAAAGTCGTAGTCTCACAAGTGTGCCACTCTTATTGTCCCCTTACTGTCGGTGCACCTGCTGTTTCCTTTACCTCATTTTTCTGGTTCCTCATGATACCATCTCCCCTTCAGCCATGAAAAGTTACTTTTATTCATTCTTACAGAACTTTTCCAACCTTGTATTATCACTGATCACACAGGACTGAAGCCAGTGGATTCCATCCCCTAGAAATATTGTTGAATAAAATAATAAATGACAGAGGGTTCTCAAAAGACTAGGCATGGAACCACCATATGACCTAGTTATTCCACTTCTTAATATTTACCCTGAAGAATCAGTCATCTTACTACAGTGATACATGCATACTCATGTTTGTAGCAGCCCAATTCACAACAGCAAAACTATGGAACCAGATTAGGTGTCCATCCATAGATGAATGGATAATGTAAATGTGGTATATTTACATGATGGAATTTTATTCAAGCCATAAAAAAATTAAAATTATGACTTTTCATGAAAATGGATGGAACCAGAGACTATCATGTTAAGCGAAATAAGTCAAACTCACGAGGTTAAGGGTTGTATGTTTTCTTTCATATGCAGAAGCAAGAGAGAAAAAAGGAAAAGAAAAGTGGGTGGATCTCCTAAAAATCAGAGAGATCAGCCGAGGAAAGGGACTAAGGGGGGAGGAGGGGGAGGGGGAAGTAATGGAGAGTGATATTGGCAATTTCATTGTTTTATTGTGTGCATGTATGAATATGTAATAATAAATCCCATCAATATGTATAACTATTCAAAAAAGAATAAATTAACACTTCATTATTTTTTAATGGCTAGGACTAGAAATTTCTATTCATCCCATCATACTCCATGTTTTGGGTGTGAGTAAACTCCTCATCAATTTTTATAATTTTCATGCCCTCTAAATAACATTCAATCATATTCTATAGTTTTTTTTTTTTTTTTTAGTTTTTTTTTTATTTTTTTTTATTTTTATTTTTTTTATTGTAAACAAATGGGATACATGTTGTTTCTCTGTTTGTACATGGCGTAAAGGCATACCATTTGTGTAATCATAAATTTACATAGAGCAATGTTGTTTGATTCATTCTGTTATTTTTTCCCTTCCCCCTACCCCTCCCACCCCTCTTTACCCTCTATACAGTAGTTCCTTCCTCTATACTTGCCCCCCTCCCTAACCCTAACTCTAACACTTCCCTCCCCCCCATTATGTGTCATCCTCCACTTATCAGCGATATCATTCGTCCTTTGGCTTTTTGAGATCGGCCTATCTCACTTAGCATGATATTCTCCAATTTCATCCATTTGCCTGCAAATGTCATAATTTTATCATACTTTATGGCTGAGTAATATTCCATTGTATATATATACCACAGTTTCTTTATCCACTCATCAATTGAAGGGCATCTAGGTTGGTTCCACAGTCTGGCTATTGTGAATTGAGCAGCTATGAACATTGATGTGGCTGTATTTCTGTAGTATGCAGATTTTAAGTCCTTTGGGTATAGGCCAAGGAGTGGGATAGCTGGGTCAAATGGTGGTTCCATTCCAAGTTTTCTAAGGAATCTCCACACTGCTTTCCATAGTGGCTGCACTAATTTGCAGCCCCACCAGCAGTGTATGAGTGTACCTTTCTCCCCACATCCTCGCCAACACCTGTTGTTGCTCGTATTCTTGATAATCGCCATTCTAATTGGGGTGAGATGGAATCTTAGGGTGGTTTTGATTTGCATTTCTCTTATTACTAGAGATGTTGAACATTTTTCCATATGTTTGTTGATTGCTTGTAGATCTTCTTCTGTGAAGTGTCTATTCATTTCCTTAGCCCATTTGTTGACTGGACTATTTGAATTCTTGGAGTAGAGTTTTTTGAGTTCTTTATAGATTCTGGAGATTAGTGCTCTATCTGAAGTATGATTGGCAAAGATATTCTCCCACTCTGTAGGCTCTTTCTTCGCATTGCTGATAGTTTCCTTTGCTGAGAGAAAGCTTTTTAGTTTGAATCTATCCCAGTGGTTGATTCTAGCTTTTATTTCTTGTGCTATGGGAGTCCTGTTAAGGAAGTCTGGTCCTAGACCAACAAGGTGAAGATTTGGACCTACTTTTTCTTCTATAAGATGCAGGGTCTCTGGTCTGATTCCGAGGTCCTTAATCCATTTTGAGTTTAGTTTCGTGCATGGTGAGAGATATGGGTTTAGTTTCATTCTGTTGCATATGGATTTCCAATTCTCCCAGCACCATTTGTTGAAGAGGCTATCTTTTCTCCATTGCATATTCTTGGCCCCTTTGTCCAGTATGAGAAAATTGTATTTATTTGGGTTTGTGTCCGTGTCCTCTATTCTGTACCATTGATCTACCTTTCTATTTTGGTACCAATACCATGCCGTTTTTGTTACTATTGCTTTGTAGTAGAGTTGAAGATCTGGTATTGCAATACCCCCTGTTTCACTCTTCCTGCTAAGGATTGCTTTAGCTATTCTGGGTTTCTTATTCTTCCAGATGAATTTCATAATTGCTTGCTCTATTTCTGTAAGGTACACAATTGGGATTTTAATTGGAATTGCATTGAATTTGTATAGCACTTTAGGTAGTATGGCCATTTTGACAATATTAATTCTTCCTATCCAAGAACATGGAAGATCTTTCCATCTTCTAAGGTGTTCTTTAATTTCTTTCTTTAGTTTTGTATAGTTCTCATTGTAGAGGTCTTTCACCTCTTTTGTGAGATTGATTCCCAAGTATTTTATTTTTTTCGAGGCTATTGTGAATGGGGTAGTTTTCCTAATTTCTCTTTCTGAAGAGTCATCACTTATGTATAAAAATGCGTTGGATTTATGGGCATTGATCTTGTAACCTGCTACTTTACTGAAATCACTTATGAGTTCTAAGAGTTTTCTGGTGGAATTTCCTGGTTCCTCTAAATATATAATCATGTCATCAGCGAACAGGGATAGTTTGAGTTCTTCTTTTCCAATTCGTATCCCTTTAATTTCTTTGGTTTGTCTAATTGCTCTGGCCAGAGTCTCAAGAACGATGTTGAATAGAAGTGGTGAAAGAGGGCATCCCTGCCTTGTTCCAGTTTTTAGGGGGAATGCTTTCAGTTTTTCACCATTTAGAATGATATTAGCCATGGGCTTAGCATAAATGGCCTTTACAATGTTAAGGAATGTTCCCACTATCCCTATTTTTTCTAGTGTTTTGAGCATGAAGGGGTGCTGTATTTTATCAAATGCTTTTTCTGCATCTATTGAAATAATCATGTGATTCTTGACTTTAAGTCTATTAATATGGTGAATTACGTTTATTGATTTCCTGATGTTGAACCAACCTTGCATCCCTGGGATGAAACCCACTTGATCGTGGTGTACTATCTTTTTAATATGTTTTTGTATGCGATTTGCTAAAATTTTGTTGAGAATTTTTGCGTCGATGTTCATTAAGGATATTGGTCTGAAATTTTCTTTCCTTGATGAGTCTCTGTCTGGTTTAGGTATCAGTGTGATATTGGCTTCATAGAATGAGTTTGGGAGGGTTCCCTCCTCTTCTATTTTATGGAATACTTTGAGAAGTATTGGAATGAGCTCTTCCTTAAAGGTTTTGTAGAACTCGGCTGAGAACCCATCTGGTCCCGGACTTTTCTTTGTTGGTAGACTTTTGATGACTTCTTCTATTTCAGTACTTGAAATTGGTCTATTTAAATTGTTTATGTCCTCCTCATTCAGTTTAGGCAATTCATATGTCTCTAGAAACCTGTTGATGTCTTCGACATTTTCTATTTTGTTGGAGTATAGATTTTCAAAATAGCTTCTAATTATGTTTTGTATTTCCATCCTGTCTGTTGTGATATTTCCTTGTTCATTCCGAATTTTAGTGATTTGGGTTTTCTCTCGTCTTCTCTTTGTTAGTGTGGCTAAAGGTTTATCAATTTTGTTTATTTTTTCGAAGAACCAACTATTTATTTTGTCAATTTTTTGTATTGTTTCTTTTGTTTCAATTTCATTGATTTCAGCTCTGAGTTTAACTATTTCCTGTCTTCTACTACTTTTGGTGCTGGTCTGTTCTTTTTCTAGGGCTTTGAGCTGTAGTGTTAGGTTGTTTATTTGTTGAGTTTTACTTCTTTTATTAAATGCGCTCCATGAAATAAATTTCCCTCTAAGTACTGCTTTCATAGTGTCCCAGAGATTTTGATATGATGTTTCTTTGTTCTCATTTACCTCTAAGAATTTTTTAATTTCCTTCCTAATATCTTCTGTTATCCATTCATCATATAATAGCATATTGTTTAATCTCCAGATGTTGGAATAGTTTCTGTGTTTTACTCTTTCATTTATTTCTAACTTCAATCCATTATGATCTGATAGAATACATGCTAGTGTCTCTATCTTCTTGTATTTGCTAACATTAGCTTTGTGGCATAATATATGGTCTATTTTAGAGAAGGATCCATGTGCTGCTGAGAAGAAAGTGTATTCACTCTTGGTTGGATGGTATATTCTGTAAATGTCCGTTAAGTCTAAATTATTGATTGTGTTGTTGAGATCTATGGTTTCTTTGTTCAATTTTTGTCTGGAAGATCTGTCCAGTGGTGAGAGCGACATGTTAAAATCACCTAGTATTATTGTGTTGTGGTCTATTTGGTTTCTGAAATTGAGAAGGATTTGTTTGACATACATAGATGAGCCACTGTTTGGGGCATAGATGTTTATGATTGTTATATCTTGCTGATTTATGCTTCCCTTAAGCAGTATGAAATGACCTTCTTTATCCCTTCTGACTAACTTTGGCTTGAAGTCCACATTATCGGAAATGAGGATGGATACTCCAGCTTTTTTGCTGAGTCCATGTGCATGGTATGTTTTTCCCCATCCTTTCACCTTTAATCTATGGGTATCTTTTTCTATGAGGTGAGTCTCTTGCAGGCAACATATTGTTGGATCTTTCTTTTTAATCCAGTCTGCCAGTCTATGTCTTTTGATTGATGAATTCAGGCCATTAACATTCAGGGTTATAATAGAGAAATGATTTGGTTTCCCGGTCATTTGGTTCATTTTTAAAATTTTGTTTATTTATTTGTTTGACACAACTTGTTTCCTCCTTTATTTGACAATTCCTTTAGGATAATTCCTCCCTTTGCTGATTTGCTTCTTTGTTTTTCATCTCTTCCTCATGGAATATTTTGTTTAGAATGTTCTGTAATGCTGGCTTTCTTTTTGTAAATTCTTTTAGCTTTTGTTTATCATGGAAGGATTTTATTTCATCGTCAAATTTGAAGGTAAGTTTTGCTGGGTATAAGATTCTTGGTTGGCATCCATTTTCTTTCAGGGCTTGAAAAATGTTGTTCCAGGACCTTCTAGCTTTTAGGGTCTGGATTGAAAAATCTGCTGATATGCGTATTGGTTTCCCCCTGAATGTAATTTGGTTCTTTTCTCTCACAGCCTTTAAAATTCTGTCTTTATTTTGTATGTTAGGTATTTTCATTATAATGTGCCTTGGTGTGGGTCTGTTGTAATTTTGTGTATTTGGAGTCCTGTAAGCCTCTTGAACTTGATTTTCCATTTCATTCTTCAGATTTGGGAAATTTTCTGATATTATTTCATTGAATAGGTTGTTCATTCCTTTGGCTTGTTTCTCTAGACCTTCCTCAATCCCAATAATTCTTAAATTTGGCCTTTTCATGATATCCCATAGTTCTTGTAGATTCTGTTCATGATTTCTTACCATCTTCTCTGTTTGTTCAACTTTGTTTTCAAGGTTAAATATTTTGCCTTCAATGTCTGAGGTTCTGTCTTCCAGGTGTTCTATCCTATTGGATATGCTTTCTATGGAGTTCTTAATTTGGTTTATTGTTTCCTTCATGTCAAGGATTTCTGTTTGGTTTTTTTTCAATATCTCTAACTCTTTATTGAAATGATCTTTTGCTTCCTGTATTTGCTCTTTTAACTGTCGATTGGTGCGATCATTCAATGCTTGCATTTGCTCTTTCATCTCATCGTTTGCTTCTCTGATCATTTTAATTATGTACATTCTGAACTCCTTTTCTGTCATTTCTTCTGCCATGCTGTCATTGGGTTTTATTGATGTAACATCTAGATTTGTTTGCAGCATTTTCTTTCCTTGTTTTCTCATATTATTCAGATATCAGTGGACCGCTGAGATATTGCAGATTTCCTCTGTTGATTTACAATGTCCCTGAAGATTTCTATATATATCCCCTCTTAGCCTTCAGTAGGCTGAAGTCTTGGAGGAAGTTGATAATGCGGTGCTCCACAAGGAAGCTGCCTCTCTAGGAGTGGTGGCCTTCAGGTGGGGTATATTCCCTGCTAGTGGGCAGAGGTGCCTCCACTTGTTGACCAATGGTCATCCAAAGGGGACCTAGGCTGTGGGCTGAGGCAAGGCCTGTTTGGGCCTGTGTCTCTGGTTTTACCGTCCTTGTGGGGAAACCTCACCAGGCAGGGAAGACTCACCCAGTGGGGAGGTCTCGCTGGTCAGTTTCCTCCTAGAGGTTCCCCTCAATTTACACTACTGCCTGGGCTGGGCTGCCTTCCTCTGCAAAGTTTCCAGGGGCCCGGCCCTACCTCCTGGGCCTGGGAGCCTCACCCTTCACAGATGAATCTCCTTAGGCTGCCCCTCCTCAGAGAATTTGCCCATAGGCCTGGAACCTTCGCTCCGCCCTAAGCCTGTCTCTGTGCGGCTCTTCCACCCAGAAGCCTCCTAGATCCTGGGACCCTGTTCTGCACCTAATCGCCTGGCTGCGTGGCCCCTCCTCTGAGCAGCCACCTGTGGCCCCAAACAATCGCTCTGAGTCCCAGAGACCCGCCACAGGCCTCTTCCTCCAGACAGCCGCCCAGTATGCCGGTGCGGTCACTAGGAGTCCAAGAAACTCACTTCGTGCCTCCTCCTCCCACCAACCACCCATAGCCCGGGGCAATCAATCACTCCGAGTCGAAGTGACCCTCCTCGTTCCTCCTCCTTCTCCAGATAACCCCCCGGGTGTTCAGGAGCAGTCCCTCTGAGTGGCTCTGAATCCACGTGACCCGCTGCACGGGTCCTCTGGGCACCGCCCGGAGCTCTGGTGCGGCCACTCAAGACCAAGTGTCCCACCACGCTTCTCCTCCAGGCAGCCCCCCTGTGTTCAGGAGCTGTCACTTTAAGACCAAACAACTCACCACTCGCCTTCTCCTCTGAGCAGCCGCCTGGAGCGCTAATGCAGTCACTGCGAGTCCAAAGGACCCGCCGCGCTCCTTCTCCTCCTTCTCCTACTCCTCCGGGCAGGCCCCGGGGTTCAGAAGTGGTCAGAGTCCAAATAGCTCGCCACGCAGCCCCTTCTCTGGCAACCGCCTGTAGCTCCGGTGTAGTCACCCGAATCCAAGCGGCCGCTCCTCTTCCTCCTCGTCCTCAGGGCAGGCCCCGGGGTTCAGAAGCGTCGTTCTGATTCCAAACAGCTCGCCGCGCGGCTTCTCCTCTGGCAACCGCCTGCAGCTCTGGTGCAGTCTCTCCGAATCCAAGTGGCCACGCTCCTCTCCTCCTCCTCAGGGCAGGCCCCGGTGTCCTGAGTCCACACAGTTCTCCCCGCCACTCCTCCCCTGGGCAGCCGCCGGAGCCCCAGTGGTTGCTCCGAGTCCCAGCGCTGTGCCGAGCGGCCTCCTCTACGGCGCTCCCAGCTGTCCGCGTTCACTGCTTCAGCGGGGGGAGGGGCGTCTCGCCGGCAGTTCTACTTCACAAAGTTTCCTGCGTTCCGGGACCCCCGTCCCATCCGGGATGCCCCCCCAGGGGGTGAGAGTCACCCAGCTGCTTTGAGTTGGTCCCAAGCGTCCCAATATCTCCTCTCTTGAATCCTGAGTCCTGGAGCAACACGAAATGCAGCCACCCTCTAGGCCGCCATCTTGAAAACCCCTATTTTATAGTTTTAAATTCAGTTCCCTTGAGTTAAATGTAACTTAATTTAAACATAAACTTTAAGAATTCATTCATTAAAACCCTTTTTAATAAAACCCTTAGTCCGATGGGTCAGTGTTGATTTTTTGAATCCGATTTGGAGAATACCTTGCCCCCATAGCTCCTTTCTTTTCTTTCTTATTTTTCTTCATTTCAAGTTACTCTATCCTGATATTCATGTAACATATCAAAAAGTTTAAGGGAGCAAAAATAAAAAGTATGTCTACCCAATTCTGTTATTTTCTCTGGTAAAGCATATATTAAGGAGAATTAACTATGTAGCTTTGGGGAGAGGGGTTGGGGGTTGGAGAGGTATCTGATAAATAGACTATTCAGAGTTTGCAAGTGTTCACCACTAAGAAATTTAAATTGTGGTGAATGAACTCATTTTTAACCAGATACTCTATGTTTTAAAATGTGAATCTTGATGCATATGTTAAAAAAATCCTGCCATATTGCTTGGCTTTTAAAAAAACATCTAGTAGTTGCAAACCATTTTCTTTTGATTGTGACTTAAAGTTATGCTGTATATTTTTTTATAATCCATGCCACCTAAAAACTGATTCAAAAGTCAATTACTGTATTTCTTTGATCCTAAGACAGAATTTTGGATGGAAAGTGGAATACACTACTCCATTTAATGAATATACTGATTTTAAGACTCAGCGGCAGTTTGGGAACATTATTAAATGCATAAAAATGAGCACTTTGAAATCAAACAGATAACATGTATTTTTTTTCTTACTGCCAGAAATAAAGCCCAATTATGTGGTTCCTGTTATACAAGTATGTTCTACATTTTTCCATTTAAATACATAAAATGGACAGACAATTTCAGCTGATTTCTAAATAAGACCCAATGAAAGACTTGATTTGAAGAAATGGCAGAACTTCAAATGGCAACTGCTATGGTCTTATTGGTTTTCTGTCTGCACATGTACAGGTTATGTTGCCTTTTGGCCAAGCATTTCAGTTTGGTATTCTGCTGCCAAGCCATCATTTGAATATAGCACATAGCACATTTTCTATGATCTGTCATTTCATCCAGAGGTGTATCAAAGCTCAGGAATAATTCCAACATGGAACAAAACCATTATTTTTGGCTCAGATTTATCATATTTAAGTATTATGTTGGTCTAAAGTTGGACTTACTCTCATGCATGCCATTTATTTTATGTAGTGATCAGTTAGACTAGTGTCTTACTATTACTTTAGTCTGATGTTTTTCAAAGTATAGGGTTAGGACTGCCCCATACCAGAATCCCCTGGATCCTGACAGAAATGTTCATTCCTGGGAAACCAAGTCAACTGCCTACATGCAAGTAGCAAAGATTGGGCTCTGGACTATGTATTTCTAACTAGCTCTCTGGGACCCTTTAATGCACACCGAAATTGAGAAGTTTGGTGTAGTGCAGCCTGGAGTTAGAGTGACTGATTCTCATTTAAGAGCAGGTTTACTGCTGGCAAACTAGCTATACTATTTGTGCTTCAGTGTCCTCCTCTGCAAAATGGGATAATATCAGAGCCATCATTATAGGGTTGTTTTCACAATCAAATGAATGAGTAGTTGTACATCACTTAAAACAGTGTTTGGCATGTAATAAACATTATTTACATGACTTTCTGAATTTGCAGAAACCACAGATAAAGAACAGATGCTCATTTAACAAATATTAAGTGAATGCACATTGTGTGCTGAACTCTCATCCCAAGCTGCAAATGCTTGCCATTTACTTGGAGGACCAGCATGCAAGCACACATACGCTTAGCATTGTGTGTACTAAGACCTTTAACGATATTGCCTGATTCGTGGCCTCAACCCTAGGAGCTAGGTAATATTACCCTTCTCCTTTTACAAAAGAGGGAACAGTCATAAAGTGGTTAGGTAACTTTGCCACCTTTGGACAGGTGCTAAGAGATGAAACTGGTAGTGAAATTGAACAGCCTGACTCCGCCATGCACTCATTTAACCTTACTGGCCTGACAGGTATATTCCATTATAATGACTTATAATGATCAAAGCCATAATTTAAATGAGGATCTATCTAGAAGTCAAGAAGGAACTGAAGTGTATAGGCTTCAAATTTAGTAAGTGGATAGGGTGTGCTGCTGGACTTCTCAGTAGATGATGGGGAGGGGGCCAGGTGGGGAGAGGTTATTCGTCCCTTCAAGTTTTTCATGGATACTATTATTATGCACAGTAAGTGGAGAGGCTCAAACCTTCTATTTTAAATAGATACAAGTTTAATTCAGAGTAAAATCTTTTTAAATGCTAGTAAATGAAAAATCAAACGCTCTATTGGTGCCAAATACCTAGGTTAAGTCTGTAATTGGTGTCACCAGGTAGTCGAGCAGATCCACAGACATTTTGGGGTTGGGCTGTACTTCATATTCTTTTCTATTGAAAGGAGAAAGTTATTGAAGGTGTGGTAACTATGAGTAGTTCCTTGTATTTACATTAAAACTTTCTCTAAGATGTCAACAGACTTTGATTTACGCACACTCCCTTTCATTTGGGAGATGTGTGCTTAGGAGTGATGCTAAAAATCAAAAAGAGGAATGAGTCAAGTCCAAGTTACAGTATGACATTTGCTCACATGTGGGATGTGCTTTGCAGTTACAGGTAAGAGATCATGTAAGGGAGTATACTCCTTTGCCTCCAAAGATAACTGTGTTTTCCCTGGCTACCTTTGAAATACCTTGGTAAGGAGAGAAAAGAGAGAGCCTGGCACAGTGGCACATGCCTGTAATCCCAGTGACTGGGGAGGCTGAGGCAGGAGGATCCAGATTCAAGGCCAGCCTCAGTAATTTAGCAAGATCCTATGCAACTTAGTGAGACCCTGTCTCAAAATAAAAGTAAAATGGGCTGGGATATGGTGCATTGGTAACGTGTCTCTGGGTTCAAACCCCAATATCAATAAATAAATAGAGAGAGAGAGAGAGAGAGAGAGAGAGAGAGAGAGAGAGAGAGAGAAAGAGAGAGAGAGAGAGAGAAAGAGACTGAGGATGTCTTCAGTTAAATATTTGGTTAAATAGGAGGGTATCTAAAAACCAGCTTGCAGGAAGGAGACAAGAAGAGTAGAATTTTTACTTGCTGTTTGGCACTGGGATTAAAGCATACATTTAGTAATCTCCAGTTTTCTTTTAGTATGAATTGCATTAAGTTTAAGGATTTATAAAATAAACAAGTTAGTTTTGCAGGAGTTATAAAGACTACCAGGTGTCTATAAAAGTGTATTTACCCCCCAAAAAACTCACTTAAATTTAAAATTAATGTAAATGAAATGCCTTTGAAAGAGTCATGAAATATGCATAGTTAGTAAAATGAGGACTTTTACTACTTATATATATGATGTTATATATATTCACTATATGTATATTTGTGGATGCATGTATATATGATATATATTTTAATTAAATCATTTTATGAAACACAAAAGAGACATTTTAAAGAGAGATACATGAGAAAATATTTTTTAAAAATTTTAAATGGCTCAAAACTATATTGCTGCACCTAAAGTGGCATTTGTTATTATTCCAATGCCATTGAGTGTGTCTTGTTATTTTGGGAAGTGTTCTATGCATGGAGACAGCTGGTTTCACCCAGGAGCAGATTGCTCCCAGCCCCCACAGCCACCACTCCGCTCTACTGCTTCCTCAAGGGTGTTGCCATGTGGACAAAGCACCACCAATTCCAAGTTTTTAAAGGGGTTTCAGAAATCTAGATTTCAATACAAAATTCTCTGAATTTTAATTTTACCTTACTTTGAACATCAGATAAGTAAAATAAAATATTTTCATGCTGGGCAAAGTTTACCTATGATCATCTCTGGGTGAGTTTTTCTATAATTTATTCAAGATCAGTTCTTCTTAGAAAGCAAAGATCATCTTTACTCTATACATCCTCTCCTTCTATTGTTTTATTTTTAAGATAAATTCAAGTCCACTTAACTTTTCAAGCTCTTCAGTGTTCACAATCAAGGCTAAATTCCTTAGTGAAACACAGGGCCTATTTCCTGCTCTGTGCTCCACTCTACCTTCAAATGTAGTGGTCCTTTCATAGGGTGCTCTTTTTCTCCTTATCCTCTGATTAGCTATGCCTAGTATTAGTACTGCCTGGAATGTTATCTATGGTGTGGAGTCTTCTAAGTGACTGTTGAACAACTAACCAGAATACAGGGGACAGGAAGAACACAAATATACAGCTCTCACTATCACTGATACCTAGTGACTGGGTTTGACTCACTCAGTATCTTAAAAATAAATTCAATAAATATTATCGAGCCTCTACTCCATGCCGCTTAGGTAGGCATTAAAATGATGAAGATACAAGCAAGGTCTCTGTCTTCAAGCTGTTCACAGTCTATAACAGACCTGCCATCAAACAACTGGAATACAAGCACTTTCATGGAATTCGTTAGAAGTTGCTGATGGAGAACAGAACAGGAAAGGCAGGAGGACCAGCGCCGAGAGGTGATACTTGAGACAAACTTCAAGGATGAATAGATGCTTTTCATGGGGCAAGAGGAAGGGAAGGCATTTCAGGCAGAAGGAAGAGAATTTTCAAATAGAGGCTCAACATGTGCATATAAGAAAGTCTGGATTGAGAATATCACATTGTTTGCTAAGATTAGAAGTTCAAACACTGTTTAGGTGACCACTGACATTAAATGATTACTGTTGCATTGTGCTGTTGTTTATATAGAAGTTGGCCGTACATGCTTTTCCTGATTTTTTCTGTCATGAGCTATGAGCCTCTTAACTGAAGATCTTCATGACTCCAATAATATCTAATGCTTTCCAAGTGCCTGGACAATATGCAAACTAAAGGACCACTTACCCAGTGTTTTTGTTTTATTTGTAGAGTCTCTCTTGACCAATTCCTTGACTCAAACTGTGGACATATCCATACCACTCTCACATCATTCTGCTGCATCAAACCTCACATTTCTTTCAGAAATATTAAATTAATTTGATGAAATTTCACTACAGGTGATTTGTGGAGTTAAGATATCTGGCGTTGGTTTTTTGTATTCTTTAAATTAAAAATGATTCCTTGTCACATTTTTGTAAGTAACATTTGGTTTTCAATGAAGTATGCAAAATACCCAAAGCATTAATAACAGCCCCTATGAATATGTTTTGCACTATAGACAAAACCACACCGTCTCCTGTTACACTCAAATAATTGAATGCATGAGAATAATGCTGCAAAGTACAAAAATTTTGACATATTAAGAATTGTATTCAATTAACATAATCAAAACTAGCATCAGGGAGAGAATTCAAGATGGCACCCAGTACTTGCCAGCTTCTCTATAACATAGAACCAAAACAGCATGTATATAGCTGCATGTTGAGGTGGGCAATCATAGGAGAGCATGGGATCCCCAAAATGGAGTCAGTGCTCAAGTATAACCCAGAGATTTGGGATATTAGAACAATAAGAGAAATAAAGCACATCAACACCAAGTGCTCAAGGCAGCTTGGCAGGGGAGGGACAGACATCTCATTAGGGGAGTAAGTGAAAGAGACAGACTCTTAGTGATCTCCACAATTGCAGAACCCCAGACCTTGCAAGTATACAGTCTTAAAAAAAAAAAAAAAAAAGACCCTGGTATCTGCATAGTGAGCTGGAGGTTCTCTGCATTTCCCAGAGTATTCACAATGAGCCATCTTGAAGGCCCCTTTGTTGGCGCTTACTGCTTTGGGGATTCAAAGTTCTTGCATTTTTCTATTTCTGAAAATAGAAACATCAGGCTGTTCTCTGCACTGGCTCTGAAAGTTTCTGCTTTTTGAGACAGTTTGAACCTGGGGGAGTAACTCTGACACAAATCCACCGAGATTGCAGTGGCATGGAAAGCTCAGATTGTGATGAAGAGAGAAGGGGAAAGTACTTCAATTTAAAATTGGTGGTGTAGGAGACCTATGAGAGCCAAAAACACACACCTGAGAAAAGACAGCCTCTTCCGCAAATACTCCTGGGGAAACTGCATATCCACAAGTAGAAGATTGAAACTGAATCCCTGTTGCTCAACCTGCACAAAAATCAACTCAAAACAGATCAAAGACCTTAGTGTAATACCCAAAACTTTTGAAACTACTAAAAGAAAACTTAGGGAAAATACTTCAAGGTATCAGCACAGGTAATGATTTCCTGGATAGAATTCCAATAGCTCCAGAACAAAAGCAAGAATGGAAAGATGGGATTCCATCAAATTAAAAAGTTTCTTGCACAGCAAAGGAAACAGTAAACAGAGTGAAGAGACAACCTACAGAATGGACCAAACTCTTTGTCAGTTGTTCATCTGACAGAGATTTAATACCCAGAAAATAAAGAGAACTAAAAAACATTCAATCAAACAAGTAATCAAATTGAAAAAGTGAACACAATGATCTGAATAGAGATTTCTCAAAAGAATAAGCACACATGGACAATCAATATATGGAGAGAGGTTCAACATCTTTAGCCATCCAGGACATGCAAATCAAAACTACACTGATATTTCATCTCGCTCCAGTTAGAATAGCTGTTATCAAACACAAACGAACAGATAAAACTAAAAGAAAGATGCTTCCAAATGGTCTAGTTTTCTGGGGACATTTTCCAATAAATTTTTAATTTGTTTATGAATTCCTTTATTTTGAGAATTTCTGCTTGATTTATTTATTTTTTTTCAGAATCTCTATCACTTTATCGAACTGGTCTTTCACCTCCTGGATTTTCTCTGCGATTTCCCTCCTTACACTTTCTTTTACCTTGCAGATCAGATTTAACTATGAACATTCTCAAATCTTTGATATTTCTTCCACTGTGATGTCAATGGATTCTATCATTGAAGTATTTTGGTTTGTTTGGGGGGATTTGTTCCCTTGCTTTTTCATGTTGTGTGTCTACCTATCTAATAGCATGGAACTGAATCAGTAGAGTTTCTACGCTGTGGACTTATAGTGTCCCTGAAGGTTTCCAGTACCTCACAGGTTAGGGGGAATCAGAAAATAATAACACCCAAAGCAAACGATCAAAGAATTAAACCAAATAGTTCCTACTATGATGTCTACAATGTTGTCACAATAAACAGAAATGATATGGTCAGTTATTTCCTACAATAAAAACAGTAAGTTTGCAAAAAGGGTTTACGATTTCAAATGATAAACAGGGAGAGAACAGAAGTGATGTAATATGTGATGATTACGAGGAGAGAAGATAGACGTAAAAAATTAAAGGATGTGTGAAAGAGAAAACAATAGAGATTAGCTGTTAGCAGAAGAAGAGAGAGAAAGAGAATCAAAGAAAACAGATAAGTGAGAGAAAAATATATAAAATAAAAATTTTTAGGGGCTGGGGTTTTGGCTTAGTGGTAGAGCACTTGCCTAGCATGTGTGAGCCCCTGGGTTCAATTCTTAGCACCACATAAAAATAAATGAGTAAAATAAAGGTCTATCAACATCTAAAGACATTTTTAAAAATATTTTAAAAATAAAAATATAAGAATACAAGAACAAAACCAAAATAAACTAATCAACATCCTAGTCTTCAAAATACTGATTCTTGAAAATTACTGCTTATAAAAAGTGCAAGAAATGAGAAAAAAGAAACGAATATGAATATGTGTAACTGTCCATGAAACATTCAGGTCACAATTGAACAGAGAAAAGAAAAAATAAAATAAATGAATTTTAAAAAAAGATCTTAATGAAAAGTTAAAGAATTATCTGTTGGAGTTCAAAAGATTCTTGGCTTCCCTTCTCAGCTGTGTTAGCTGGGGTTACTGGAGTGTGAGAGGAGATCTTGTACGGTGGTTAGGCTTAGGTAAGTTCCAGATTCTTTGTTGAATGGCGATTGATCTGAAGATTTTAAGTGCACCTCCAGGGCCCAGCAGTTGCTGATTCACGCTAGGAGACTGCCCCCCAGGAAGTCCCCTGGGTTCCTCTCGTGTAGCGGAGGTGCCGATCCCTCACCTCAATCCTCTCCCTCAATCACCCATGGGCCCTGTGTTTAAAATGTAGACCCAATTTTCCATCACATCAGCTTAGGAACCAACAAGACTCCTAAAGAATTAATAAATGGGATGGTATCTGTTATGGTTTGGATGTGAAATGTCCCCCAAAAGCTTACCTGTGAGACGAGAAGGTTCATAGGAGAAATGATTGGGTTGTGAGAGTCTTAACTCAATCAATAAATTATTCCCCTGAGAGGGATTAACAGAGTCATAATTTAAGTGGTAGGGTGTGACTAGAGGAAGTAGGAATTGGGGGCATGACCTTGGTATATACATCTGTATCTGGCAAGTAGAGAGCTCTCTCCACTTTCTGATCACCATGTGAGCTGCTTCCCTCTACCACACTCTTCCTCCTTGATGTTCAGCCCCACCTTGGGTCCTAAGAAATGGAGCCTGCTGTCTATGGATTGAGACCTCTGAAACCATGAGCCCCTAAATAAACCATTCCTTCTCTTCAGTTGTTCTGGTTGGGTTTTTAGTTATAGTGGTAAAAAAGCTGACTAAAACAGTATCAAACTAAAAATTTCTTCATAGCAAAGGAAACAATCAAGGATGTGAAGGGAGAGCATAAAGAATGGGAGAAAATCTTTGCCACCTACACCTCAGTTACAGCATTAATCTCCAGGATATATAAAGAACTGAAAAAACTTAACACCGGGCTGGGGATAGTGGTAGAGTTCTGCCTCACATGCGCAAGACCCTGGGTTTAATCCCCATCACCACACACACACCAACCAATAAATAAATAAATAAATAAATAAATAAATAAACACTTAACACCAAAAAACCAAATAACCCAATCAATGACTAGGCAAAAGAAATGAGCAGGCACTTCTCAGAAGAAGAAATACGAATGGTCAACAAATACACAAACAAATGTTCAACATCTCTAACAATTAGAGAAATGCAAATTACAACTACACTGAGATTTCATCTCATTCCAGTCAGCATGACAATTATCAAGAATACAAGTAACAATAAATGTTGGTGGGGATGTGGAGGAAAATTATCAGGTACATCGTACATTGTTGGTGGGAATGCAAATTGGTGCAACCATTCTGAAAAGCTATATAGAGATTCATCAGAAAACCTGGAATGGAACCACCATTTGACCCAGTTATCCCATTTTTCAGAATATGCCCAAAGGACTTAAAATCAGTATACTACAATGACATAGCCACATCAATGTTTATAGCATCTCAATTCATAATAGCTGAGGTATGGAACCAACCGCCCTTCACAGATGAACGGATAAAGAAAATGTGGTATAAATACACAATGGAATATTGCTCAGCCATAAAGAAGAATGAAATTGCAGCATTAACTGGTAAATGTATGGAACTGAAGAATATCGTGGCAAATGAAATAAACCAATTCCAAAAAATCAGTGGTCAAATTTCTCTTTGATACATGGATGCTAACACACAAAAAGAGGGCGGGAGGGAGGAACAGAAGTTCATTGGATTAGCAAAGGAGAATGAAGGGAAGGGATAGGGGATAGAATAGGAATGACTGTAGAAAGAATAACTTTCTTATGTTCATATATGAATACATGACCAGGGTAACTGCACATCAAGTACAACTATGAGCATGAAATCTTAATTAGAATATGTTATACTCAGACAGACATCATTACCCTATGTACACGTATGATAACATGAATGATATGAATCTACATCATGTACAACCATAGAAATGAAATGATGTAGCCCATTTGTGTACAATGAATCAAAATGCAGACTGTAAAAAATAAAAAATAATTTAAAAACATTTATTCTATTTAAAACAGAAAACAGAAAAAAAATAAGTATGCCAAAATGCATTATACTGACTTGTATAATTATTTAGAACAAATAAAAAATAAATTTAAAAAATTTTGACATAAGAAAAAAAAGAATACATTATACTCCATGTATGCATAGCATGTCAAAATGCACTTGTACTGTAATATATGTAAAAAGAACAAATTTTTAAAAAGAAAATGCTGGCAAAGATGTGGAAACAAAGGAACCCTCATCCACTATTGGTGCAAATATAAGTTAGTACAACCACCCCAGAAGACAGTATGGAGGTTCCTCAAAAAACTACAACAAGAACGACTATAGATCCAGCTTCATCACTCCTGAGTATATTTTGAAAGGAAATAAAGTCAACATATAAAAGAGAGACCTGCATACCCATGTTTATTGTGTCACTAGTTTCCATCGCCAAGATAGAGATCAACCTAGATGAATGGATACAGAAAATATAATATGTATGCTCTGTGAAATATTATAAGCCATAAAGAAGAGTGAAATCCTGTCATTTTCAGGAAAATATATGGAACATCATGTTGAGTAAAATAAGTCAGACACAGAAAAACAAGGACCACATGTTTGCTCTCATATGTTTAAACTATAAAAAGATGACCTGAAGTAAAAAAGGGACTACTGGGGACTGGAAGAGATAGAGAGGGTCGAAGTGAGAGTGGACATGAGCAATGCACAAAATGTGTACGTGTGTAAACGTCACAGTGTAACCCACGAATAGTGTGTGCTCTTCATTTTTATGTTAATAGAACAAAACACACAAACTAATATCAGCTTTTAGTAACCAGGATTTAAGCAGCAAAAACTCCGAACTTGCTTAGCTCTCAAAATACAGGGTTTCACCTGCAAAGCAAACCTCCCTAGGGCGGACTGAGTCAACTCTTGTAAAGGTGGTGAGCCATGCTGTTGTCATTCATAGTTGTCCCCATTAAATTCCCTTTCAGAACTAGGTCGAGCATTGGTGGCACAAGGCACAAAATGTCCCTCTGTAATGGCTGGGATAATTGTTAGCCGTGTATGGCCACTTCCACCCTTGACTCTCCCCTTTCCTTCTTTTCACATAGCTTTTTTCTCCATAATACACCTTTAGCCTGCCAGTCGAGCCAGAGGCATTAATTTGCTCTGATTGTGAACCTGGGTTAAATTTCTCTTGCTACATTACAAATCCATTGAAGACAGGCACCATATCTCTGTACCTTGGCCACCTACGTGTCTCCATGCCTAGCAGAGGAGCTGCCAAATTTACACTCAATACCTCAACAAATATTTAATTAGATGTGAAAGGAAATTTTTTTTTGAATGGTGGAAGCTAAAGACATTAAACTACAAAAATAATGTGACCAAGGAGGTAGGATTTACAGGTATAGATTTGATGCCTTTTCCAACCAATGTTCTAAAAGGAAGCCACAGTTCCAGAAATTAGACTTCTACCTTGGGGCCTCCTCAGACACTTAGGAAATGTTTTTATTAGGCACTTAACACACTTGAAAACTGGCTGGGTTCTGATTGTGGTTCTTTACATCTTTAAAAAATGCTATAATCATGGATGAAAATTTACACAGTTAACTCAGATAGTGTACCATGCCACATAGATAATATACATGCTACACATAATATATTTTATACATACACTTTTAATGCTTCAGAGATGATCTTGACTTCACATGGGTTTCAATATGCCATAGGGTAGGGTGAGAGAACAAATACAACTTCTAAATGCAAGAAATGGAAGAAATTTGTTACTTAACACATTTATCATGATTTGTGGGGAGAACACTTCATATTCATTCTCAGCATTTTTCAGAAATACAATATATTATTTATTATAATCACTACTATACAAGAGATCTTTTGAATTTATTATTCCTATTAACTGAAAATTTTGACCATCTCCTGAACCACAACCCCAGCCTCTGGGAATCGCCATTCTATTCTTTACTTCTGTGAGATCAGTTTTGGTAGATTCCACATATGAGTGAGATCGTACGATATTTTTGCGCAGTATATTCAAAACATCACCTCATACAGGGTAAACATACATAACTTCACCTGTAAATATAAGTAAGTAAATAGATAAGAGTAAAGACATGCCACTTTTCCTATATATGACCATTCCTCCCTGTGGAAGGTATACACCCTTCATCTTTCATATTTTTTCTATCTCTGCCTTTTACAGATGCCCTCTGGTTAAAGACAGAAGTTAAGTTTTACTTGCCTTCTTGTGATGAGCATGGGCCTCACACCAGTGAGTAGCCAATGATGTGGTACTTTAAAGTACCACGGGCTTTGGTTGGAGTTCAAAGCTGGGAAATATTGGCAAAGCTCCCGCGTTATTTGGCCTTCTCTGCTGCCTTGTACAGATCTCCATGTGCCTGGCTGAAATTCCCTGTCAGAACATTCATTTCAGGCATCTCAGTCTCCAGCCACCATTTTTATTTTAATGTTCCTGTCCCAGTTTGGGTTTCTACAAGGCAATTGCCTTCTGAAGTCTTACAAGGAAGTTGGGTTGAAGCCTTTCCCCATATCCCCCTCAGCCCTCCTTTTAAAAGTTAAGCACCCCTTGCCTTTCTTCATGTTTGAAACTGAGGGTGGAGGTGGGGCTCAAATGCAGTCCACCACCTGCACTTCTCTCACCCCCTCTTCTCTGTCCCTCCTCCTCTTCCTTTAGGTCCAGAAAAGTATTTCTACTATTGTATCTCATAAACTTCCCATAGTGTCATCTACTCTTCTTTCTGTGGTTGGCAGGTAGAGAACATGATTTACAGAGAGGAATAAAAGCACATTGATTTAACATTTTCCAAGTATTATACACCCTGTATTCATTTTACCCATGAGAAAGCTAAAGCTCAAAGAGGTTAAAGTAACTTGCTGGCAAAATGGCAGAGATTCAATTCAAAACCTGACTGCAAAGCATAATAATAACCCCAGATAGCTTGGAGATTTTAAGTGTTTTAATTCAAAGAGCTTCTTATTTCTCTTTGCAAGTTGCATCACCAGCTATTGCTTCTTATCAAATTTAAAACATTATTTGATATTACTTCTCCAATCGCATAGAATGTTGGGCACATGAGACCAGAAGCAATTGCCCTAATTAATTAATTTGACAAAACACAGTTTATGTGTTAACATGAATTAATGATTAGGTGAAATTAAAATCTAAATTAGGGAAGCAAATCTTTCACTTTTCACTCATGGTGAGGAGACTTGTTTCAGTTGAGTATTATCTCTGATATACAAAATATTGGCGTGATGTTTATTAACAAGATTTGTTACATTTGATTCTAAAGAGAAGCAGAGAAACTATTTTTACATTTTAAAAGCCACTGACTAGAGAATAATGAACTAGGATCATCTTATTTAAAAAGTAATTGACTTTAGGTTTTTAAAATAGAAATATAAGAAAAATAATCACTTTTGAAAAAAAATTAATAACTTGGTTTTTCAATGTGTATAACAAATAGGCAAGAAATAGATTCCCCTCCCCCAGGTTAACCCAGACTAAAGTTAACAATAATGTCACAAAACCATCACAAAAGCAAATGTCTCTGACTTTGTCCCCACCACATCCCAAGGTGTGTTGACTCACTCTTCAAGTTAATTCTACTTGTCCTGATTCCATGTGTCCTCCACAATCCACATCTCATGGTGACCCTATAGAACCTGCTGTTTCCCTGGTGATGGTTTCTGTCAAGGTCACACAATCTTCCTAGGCCCTGGTGCTCTCCTAAAGCCCCCTCTGCTGTTTTGCTTGTGATATGGGAGCCAAGACCTGCTAATGCCTGATGTCTCAGGGACTTAGCCTTCGGCTCTTGAAGCCTGCAGTTTCTAGAAGGTTGCCATTTCTCAGCACAGTCTACTCAATGGGTACTAAATGTGCTCATGCTCTGATCTCAAGACACCACAGAGCTTTTGTTGAGGCCAGACTTTTTACTTACTACACTTTAAAAGTAAACTTCTAAAAGTAAAACCTGTATGAACCTCATCAAGGAATGGTCTGAAAATAGACAACATACTCTGAGAAGAGCTACCGAGTCACTATAATATTTATCTCATTATCTATGATCCACACTTTCCTCAACTCTTTCTTGTTTAGTACTTTTCTGGCGTGTTTTTCATTTACTTATTCAAAAATAACTTCTGTAAGCTCATCTTTGGTTCAAGTGAAGACCTCTGCTGTCTTTCTTACTGATCTTCTACTTATATTTACATCTCCCTACTGGATATTTCTATTAGATATCCCACATCTTCCTTGAATTCAGCATGCATGGATTGAATTCATTATCTTCCTTGATCTTCCATCTGGATTTCCAGTTTCAATAAACAGAACCTCCTTTCACCCTGTTATGTTTTTCAGAAACCTAGGCATTCCTGTTTTTCTCTCTTAGCCTAGTCTGGTCAAATCTATTTTCTCACAAATCCCATTCTTCTTCCTAAACATATATTACATCCCTTCACGTCTCATTTCCATTATCTAATATCAGGACATCACCTCTTGTCAAGACTTCTGCAATAACTTCCTAATGCTTCTCCCCACACCTTCTTCTGCCCCTCCCCTCATAGGCTGTCTACATTGTGGAGCCAAATGAATCCATCAAAAAATGGAGGAAGATCACCATGTCCTTGTTTATGACCTTGAATTTTTTTGTTTTGTTCTTAATCCCAACCTGATCTGGCCATAATGACATCTTTTCCCCACTTAAAACTGCCATGTTCTCTCTCATCTCTGGGCTTTTAAAAACACTGTTTTCTCTGCATGAAATGATTAGTAAATTGTTGTTGAATGAGTGACTAAGTAAATAACGTTTTCCTAGAATAGAGCACATTAAAGACCTCACGACAAGCAGATTCCTTGAATCTATTATCTTCAACTAAACAACTCCATCGCATTTAAAATGTATTTTTTAAAAGATGCATTTCATGTTTTATAAACAGAAATTTGAACTGAAATTGGTATTTTCATGTGAACTTTAAAGATTTGTTTTGAAGTCCTAGTAGGAATATGCAGCTAATTTTATGGCTTGGCCCTCCTCTATCTGGGAGTATTGCTCTTTGACTTGAGTGACATCCTGAATATGCAGCCAATGCCTATGGCAGGATGACAAATATAGGACAGTGAGGGAATCACTGGACATCTTTTAGCCAGTCAAATCCCTTGAATCAAACCTGGCATAAATGGAGTGACAGATGTCACTGTCAGATTGCTTTAACACCCTTGATATGACCTACCACTAGATGTTCTAATTTTGCTTTTAAAAGCCTGAGTAATCTTTACAAGTTTGGACAGTAAAAAGGAGAAAATAATTGTATGACTTGGCAAGGCCAACGGCATGCAATCCATCTAGGAACAGACTTAGAAACTTCATCTTTCACAAGAGCATCTGGCTGCCATCTACAGGATGCTGGGAACATGCCAACTTTGATAATTACATTCAGCTTGCCCACCTTCCTTCATCACTTCAGTTGGATGACACACATTCAATTCTGTTCAAAAAATACCATGCATGATTGCTAGTAAATTCTACAAGGAAACTATCTTCCCCTAGAAATTGTATCATTTTACCATAAGTAAGATAATTACACAACACATCCAGAGCAGTAGCTTAAAAATGACAAATTATGAGACAATGAAGTTGCTAATTATACTACTCATGAAATTTTAATATCTTAATTCACATTACCTTTCTAGTTTATAAAAGAAGAACACATTTGTTTTATCCTATCTGAAATTTTGATTTGGTTTTATGGTAATTAGGTATAAGGTCAGTATAATTCACATTTAAATATATATTATATTTAAATGTCCCCACAGACACAAAAGCCCACACACAGAGAAGAGATTTTATTTAGTGTCAACCGTATTTTATAAAGCCTAAAATTAAATTTAAACAGCAGAGAAACATTTATTACACTGAAGTATAAAATAATTATGAAACAAAATATGTCCTTTTATTTATATTTTCCCTTACCTACTTGTATTTACAGGACTTAATATATTTTATTAAGAAGTTTGACACATTATTTGTAATAGTTTTTGTTTCCACAATTTAGACATTTAAAAAATTAACTTTATTCTTCCATGTTATTCTGAGAGTTATTGAAAATGGCAAATCTATTCTATGGTTGGCTATAGTCTCAGAAGAATCCAACTTTCAAGGATTGGAAAACTGAGGGAAGCATGTTGAGAAATAATAATAATCAACATTTATATAAGCTTTGCCGTGTACCAGGAAAAATTCTGGTGATTTGCCTATACTAATTCACTCAGTTCTCACCTTAACTCAGTGAAGTGGGTTTTTCTAATATTCTTATTTTATCCATGGAGAAATGGAGGCACAGGTAAGTTCACATGGCTAGCAAATGGTAGACCTAGTGTTCAAACTCAGGGAGTCTGGCTCTGAAGATCACGTTTTCATTAGTATCATGCTATACTCCCTGTTCTTAGACACACCATGAGAAGCAATTATTCTTCTTAAAAAGAGATAAGTATCCCCCAGTGAATTTGATGTCAGAGCTGTGAGGATGACAGTTCTGTGAGCTCTTGACATCCTTTCAATAAAGCTCTGCTTTCTCAACCCAGATCAGTTGCAGACTAAACAACAGACTGACAAAGGAATCCATCTTAAACAAGTCAAAATTAAACATGTCCCCAAACATTCCACTGCTAATAGTTGACTGATACATTCCCCAGGGTAGAAAACTGATCTGCGTACTATGGATATGAATTAAACTATGCTCCCTTGAAGAAGTGTTTTGGGATACGCTGGCAATGCCCAAGGAGAACTGGCATGGTAAAGAGGGAAAGCAGATAAGAGAGCAAGTGATGCACATAAAAAGCAGACTGATCCTGCTGGAGGGAAAGAGAAGTGAGGATGATCCAGAGCATTCTGATCCAACTGAGTTTTGAAAAAGATGAAATAAAGACCAAATCTCCAAATATATAGGAAAATTTAATTTAATTTAATGGACATGATGTTTTGAAATATATATTTCAGCTGGACACATTTTTAGCTC
The DNA here is from genome assembly GCF_902686455.1 of Sciurus vulgaris. Taxonomy (NCBI): domain Eukaryota; kingdom Metazoa; phylum Chordata; class Mammalia; order Rodentia; family Sciuridae; genus Sciurus; species Sciurus vulgaris. The sequence goes on from NC_136468.1 coordinate 31,844,895, forward strand.
TATTCCATGACTTACAGGATTATGTTGTGGAGGGTGTGGGGGAGAACCTATCATTTCTAATGCTAAGATGTGTCAGTGAATGGTGTATATGAATAAAAACAGCAAAGTACTATCTTCTCTTTTTCTTTCTTCGAAATGCTCTAAGAGTCAAAGATGGAATTATATAAAACAGACTCCCAGGTTTGGACAAGTATTGGACAATAGCTGTGCTTTTATGTTTTATTAAAATAAGATCAGAACACAAAAATTATAAGCCTAATAAAGTAAAAATGAAAACTCGTAAGGTGAAACCACATTGTGACATTTTTGTACTTGGTTGCTTTTTCTATGTGTTATATTTAAATGTCCCCACCGACACAGTCCTATTTTGGGGATTTTTCTATTTGCTCACTTGAAATGTTTTCTTTGCCTGTTTCATGGATCAGTATTTAAAGGCATCCAATGGTTATAAACCTGCAACTTTAAAAAGACCTGTATTGGCTGGTTTCCTAGGGGTATGGTTATGTGATTAGATGAGTCCAGCCAGCACTGTGCCCTGAATGTCAACAGTCCTCAGCTGTGTCAGAAATCCAAAGAGAAAATGTGTTCCATATATCTAAGGATAACTTGGCTTCTACCACTCTGCAATTTGAACTTAGAGATGTGAATAGAGGTGCCCCAGCTGTTCTTGCCTGCCTGAATGAAATAGGAATGGGAGCCAATTTCAAACAGATTCAAGGATCAGAACCTACAAAATTTTAAAGAAGAGATTCAGAAATTTGGGTTATAATGAGAAATAGCCAAATAGTTAGAACTGCTAAACACAGTTTCAATATGTTTTTTTTGTGGTGATGGCTAGAAACATCAAGGCCCCTAAATAGCCTTCAGTGTCGTAAGAGTGGAAGAACCCAAGCTCTTGAAAAGAAAGTAATACAGAAAGCAAAAGGAAATGAGGTTTGCTTTTGTATCCTTTGTGCAACTGTAGCAGAAACCACAGAAAAGAAGGAAACGGTTGTCCTGATCATTAGCAAGGAGTGATGTGAAACTATGAGTGGACTCTTGATGATTTTCATTGCTCTTCACAATTCTGAAATCATATAACTCAGGGGAAAAGGAGAAGACATGTTTTAATGCCGTAATTTTCCTTTATCAATTGGGATGGACAAATTAGAGAAAGACTTGTAAGACAAGTGTGGCTCTATAAACTGATCATTCTTTTTCTCTAAAAATATCTAGTAGAGTCGAAGACAAAAGAAGTGCCTTTCTTAGTGAAACTAGAAGATAAACTGCAAAATGGTTTTAAGAGCATCTAAAAGTTTCCAATTGAATGTATAAACTAAGTATGAACAAGTGTAAAGAAGGTGAGGAGAGACTCCAGTAACAAAAAGTTTCATAAATTCCCAGAAAGAATGCATTTCCTGAAGGTGATGGGCATACTCTAATGTACAAAAATCTACACCCTTTAATGGAAAAAGTGAGAGCAACCAAGTGAGCAGTTTGAAGTCAGAAATCCCTCATGATGAGTTACATTCAAAGAAGCAGGGGAGATCTACAACAAGAAAATTTACATGGGCAGGAAGAAGTTTATTGCTGTGATTACTTACAACAAAGCGTTGAGGTTCTGAAAGGTAAGTATTCTGGAATTCTAATTTGCCATGGCAGCCCAGAATCTCCTGGAAATAGCTATCCAACTCTTTTAAAGACGAGCAATAAAATTAGGAAAGAGCTGAGGTAAGTTACTTGAAGGCAAATATAAAAATTAATTAGCATAGCATTCACATAAGAGGCTAGGAAGAAAAATAAAGAAAATAGCAAAATTTAAAACAGATGAAGCATATCCCAGGGGAAGAAAAGTGTTGACATAAAGCAAATAAAAAATGTACAACAAAATTTTTCTCTGAATTAAAACAAAACAAGCAAATGGCAACAAAATAAATGAAGTAATTGCTTTTATGAAGGAAAATACAAGAACAAAGCAAACTTGCAAACTAAAGAAATATTATGAGAAAGCAGAGAAAGAGGAAATTATGCTTGCTACCCTTAGGTAAAAACAGGAAAAATAAAATCAACAATGAAATTTTAAAAGTGTATATTGACAAATTGACACTAAAAAAGCAGTATGAAACATAGAAATGAGAAAAATAAAATTAGACAAGATTAAAGAAAACATTAGAGAAGACCAAAATCATGCCAACACACTTATAGTTGAAGTTCTTAAAAATGTTCCTTATAGAATAAACATATTTAGTCGTAATTCAAGAAATTTTCTTGAAATTAAAATACTGACAATTTTTTGAAATCAGAGAAAAGACAAACGATATATCTTTATCTATATATAGATAGATAAAAAGATGTGTGTATGTATATGTATGTATATATGTGATACAACCATATGCCTGGGAAAAGTTATCTAGAAAAAATAATCTAGAAAATAGAATAGATTATAAAAATGTATGAAAGTTATTTTATAGAGTCAGGCAAAAAGATGACATTATTTAAAAATGTGACCAAATTTGGCTTCCTCAACCTTCATATCACATTATACATCAGAAGGCAATGATTTATTCCTCAAAAGAAAAAAAAAATGTGAGAAGACTACCTTTTTATCTAGCCAAATTGACTTCCAGGAATAAAGTCTAAAGACTAAAGGTTTGTAAAATGCAAAAAACCAGAAAATATTATTCCCATGAGTCCTTCTTGGGAGAAAGGCTAGAGAATAAATTTAATTATCGTGCCCATTGAATATATTTAACAATAGAACAAAGACTGAGTAAAAGCAGGGTATACAGTGACACACCAGTGTAAATATTATATCCTATAAGTTAGAAATATCACTGAAAGGAGACAGACCACATATACTGATTGTCTCATATCTAATCACTGGAAGTCAAAAGACATTCAATATTGATAAAGCAATAGAAATAAAAATATCTGTACTTTGGACAACTATAAATAGTCTAAATCCACCTATTTAAAAAATTTCAGATTAGATCACAAAGCAAAACACAGCATAGTATACACTGAACAACCCTATAAATATTCCAGTGGTTTATGTGAATAAAAACCAAGGTAACAAAGTATGCAGTTTTCATATATGTAAGTGGGATATGGGACACCCTATGTAAAGAACACACCTGAAACAAAACTGGAAATAAAATGATGACCAAGGCTACATTTTGCAAGTGCATAATCAGGAGTCACGAGTGAAGAAAGATGTGCTCTAATGATAGTGCATGCAGTTCAAAATGAAAAGAAAGCACTGATGAATATCTACCAAACAACAAGACATCATCATTTGTCCAACAAAAACTGCACATGTATCAGGGAGAAATAGAAATGCATTACTAACAGGAAACAAATTTACCACTGTTTGTCCATGACAGGTCAATTAAGCACACAAACAAAAAAATATTAAATATGTATACATATAATTAATCGGCAAATTTTAAACACCATTTTTAAAGTAAATATTTACAATATTTACGATAAAACAGCAATAATTTTTGAAAAGTAGTAATTACACAGTATCAGAGTATTTAAGATATTTTTATATCTTAAAAATAAAATCGAAACCAAAAATTTCTGCCTCCTAGGGGAACAAAAGAAAGCTTCAAGTTGGTCACATTTGGCATCAAGATGGGTCCTGTCTTTGAGGTTGCTGGACATTAACATGGATAACGCAGGACTAGATACTAAAGGAAATTACAGAAGAGATCAAAAGTCCAGGGGGAAATGCACATTTGCCCACACAAATAGTATTGATGTGTTTTGTGTTATATTAAGCTGTCCACTCTCATTCCAAAGGTAGTGATTTTCACTGTTGATATGGAGAATATTAGTGCTTTACAAAAAGATGTGGAAACCAAGGGTTACCTAAAAACTGGAATTAAAGTTTCATTAATTAGCCATGGTGATGGCAGTTGTAAAGCATAAACCAAGGTGTATGAAAATTTGGGAGAAAGGGTACAGAACCACGGATACCCCATGGCATAGGGACCTCCAACTCTTCCCTTGAAGAGCTTTCTCCTGTTCAAAGAGTGGAGAGCTGTTAACAGAGGACTTTATTGATTATTCAAGATTCAAAACTCACAGTTTATCAAACATATTGAAGTAAATTAAAATGGCTTCCTCTTGGTCTCTTTTTATGGGTTTAAAACTTAGGAGACTTCCGGTTATGGGAAAGGCTAATTCGAGGTCATGGTGGGCATGACATATATGAATTATTTGTATGTATATTTGGATCTTTGGAAGGAGACAAATATATGAAAAAAATTTTGTATGACTATTTTTAATGTGTTAAAAATACTTCAAACTTTTATAATTTTAGGTATAAATATTTGTAAGTATACTGATGAATGGGTTTAACCTTAGGATACTATAATGTGCAAATTTGTCTTTTGTGAAACAATTAAAAATTCCATTAAAATATGATTTGTTATTTATCTTCTATCCTCTAGGTTCAGAAATAATATAAAGAGTTTTAAAAATACAACACAAAACAAGAAATCGCAAACTGAAATAGCAAAGTATCTTAAAATAATAGTTAAATCATTATAGATATGCAGGAAGACAACCATATAGGAAGCAAGAAAGAAGAAAAAAAGAAGCAGGAATTCAGAAAGTCATAAAAATTTGACCAGACAAACCACTAGCTACAAATAAGAAAATATAGAAAATAATATATATGCAAAATAAAAAATGATAATAGAAAAATAACCATAAACAAAGGAAATTTAAAGAATCATTTTTAGAAGAACTTTTCTTATCACTATGAAAATAAGTTTGAAGGTAAACTGAACAATTTTCTAGGAGAATATAGTATCTAAATTTGACCCTTAAAGAGGTAGGTAAATTTAAAAGATATTTCCATTTGTTAAGTGAAGTTGCTCAAGAACTACACTATTCAAAAATATGAGGCTTAAAATTTTTAAGAAAATTCTTCTTTAGTCCTTAAAGAGAAATAATTTCAATGATTTCCAAACGTTCCTAAATCAAAAACAAATACAAAAAACTCAACCAATATTACACACAAAGGAAAAAGATTTATGGGCTAGTGTAAAAATTCAAGGTAAAATACTAACTAAAAGAACTCAGTAAGCCAGGTACTGTGGCACAGGCCTGTGATCACAGTGTCTCAGAAGGCTAAAGCAGAAGGATCAAGGGTTCCAAGCTAGCCTCAGTAATTTAGCAAGGCCCTAAGCAGCTCAGCGAGACCCTCTCTCAAAATAAACAATGACAACAATAAAAAGCAAAAAAAAAAAACAAAACAAAACAAAAAAAAAAAACAAAGAACTGGGGATGTGGCTCAGTGGTTCAGTCCCTGGTACCTAATAAATAAATAAATAAATAAAAATAAATTGAACGGCATACTTAAAAATATTCCTTTTCAGGTGGAGTTAATTCTAAGAATACAACAGTGTTTTAAAAACGAGATATAAAGAGATGTATTATAATACTTCACTATAGTACTAAGAAAAACATCACATGATCATTTCCACAGATTATAAAAGGAACCAATTAATTCATAATTTATTCATGATTTTAAAAAAATAAAAGCCTCAGTAAAATGGTATCATCCTCTGCATTATAAAATATATTTCCCTCAGCTCAAAATCAAGTGTTGACTGAGGATGTAGCTTTTGGCTGAGGTAGAGTACTTTCCCGGCATGCTCAAGGCACCGAGTTTAATTCCCAGTAAAACACACACACACACACACACACACACACACACACACACACACACACACACATACAGCAAGTATTTAACTTAATGGAGAAATATTAGACATGTTTTCATTAAAGCAGAAAGTAAACAAAGATTCCACTCTGCTAGTTATTTATGGCTTCTCAGTCCAAATTCACCCTTCAGTACTTGCTTTGTAATAATGTACGGGATGCCCAAAGCATTTCTTCTTTACAATGAATAGGAAGCTAAACTTTGTCAGTAGAAGGCACTAGAGAAACACTGCAGAAGGAAAGGGGCTTTTCTTGCTTATACACAGAAAGCCCTTGAAATTCCCCCACTGTAGGGGAAAACTGGGTGGTGCTCTTCCCCAATAGCACCAACTGGAAGACTCACAGTGGCAACTGATAAACTGACCTCCTTCCCCAGCCCTCCTGCTGTGGAACACCACCTTAGGCCTTGTCCCTGCAGTGTACTCCCTAGGTGGACTTAGCCACCAGCATCAGATTACTTGACCCCTGAGAACTGTTTCTTGCCTGTGTTCCCACTCACACCTGATGATCTCAAACCATCCACACCCTGGAAATGTGTTTCCTTCTCTTCCGAAGACTGTGGATCAACTCTGGGGCTTGTCCTCCGCCCAGGGGTTTCCAGCAACACATCTCGATGAGGTCTGGCAGAGTTAGGGAGCGATCCCTTCTAAGTCTGCCCTTCCTTGAATATTTCTCACAATACCAGGTTACTTTTAAGAGTTTTTTTTTTTTTTTAATGTCTTTGTAGTTCCCTTTTGTCAGAGTTTATATCATTCTTTATACTAAGTGTCCCATTTAAATTACTGTGTAGTTTGTCACCTGTTTTGATTGTCATAATTATTAAAAAAAAATACAGGTCAATGTAATTATAAAAAATAAAAAGGCCTCAGAAGACTAAAACTTAGAAAAAGCATAATACTAGGACAATTTATTGATGATGTCATTGCATATGTCCAAAAATCAAGACAGTCAAGTATAAATGCTACAAAATTGAGATAATTCACTAAACCATAGGTCATTAATTAATATTTATCATTGATTTTCACATATAGAACCAAATCAGAAATCATATGAAATAAAAAGAAAAATGCATTACAATAAAAACTAAAAAGAAAATTCTTGGGAATCATTCTAATAAGAAGATATAAAACTCATATGAAGAAAAATTTAAAATATTATTGTAAGGAACATTAAAAACTTGAGACCCAGAAGAGCCACAGCAATGCTAAGCAAGCAAAGGAAAGCAGGTGACCTCATAATATCTGACCTGAAATTGCACTACCAAAACAGCATGATATTGACATCAAAATAGAAATGAAGACAAATGGAACAGAATAGAAGATAGAAAAACCACATACCTATAACCATCTGATATTTGACAAAGTTTCCAAAAAATATATCTTGAAGAAAAGACAGCCTTTTAAACAAATAGTGCTGGCAAAGCTGAATGGCAGTATGTAGAAAAAGGAAACTAGACTCCTACCTCTCTCCCTGCACAAAACTCAAATTGAAATGGATCAGAGATTTAGGAATTAGACCAGAAACTTTACAACTGCTAGGAGAAAATGAAGGGCCAACACTCCATCATATAGGTGCTGGCATAGACTTTCTTAACAAGATCCCCAAAGTGCAAGAAACAAGAATCAATAAGTGGGATGACATTAAATTAAAACACTTCTGCACAGCAAAGGAAGCGATCAAGAGTGTGAAGAGAGAACCTACAGAGAGGGAGAAAATCTTGGCTAGCTACTCCTCTGATAGGAGATTAACATCCAGAATAGACAAAGAACTCAAAAAACTGAACATCAACCCCGCCCCCAAAACAAAACAAACAATCCAATCAAAAAATGGACAATGAACTAAGCAGAAACATGGGCCATCAAATCAATGGCATTGGACCTTTTGAATAACACCCAAGTAAACAAAATAGGGTGCATATCTGATACTACACACCAAGAAAACTTCAAATGAAAAAAACATTAATGTTAAGAAAGTTTAAATACTATAAAAATCATAAAAGAAGTATTCTATAGCTTCAAATGATAGGAGACCTCTGAAACGGTGACATAAAATTCTTGCAAGCTATAAGAATTTATTAGTTGCCCAATAAGGTCATCTCTGTAAAGTATACAAAAGCAAATACTGTATCATGAAAACGCCAGATGAAAAAATCAAAAGAAATAACAAATTGGGCAAAAGTCCTTTCAACTAATTTCATTAGCATTGGGTCAAATTCCACATATACGAAGTGTTGCCGGTAACTAGTAAGGAAAATAATAGCAACCTAGAAGAAAAAAAAAAAAAAAAAAGATGTACGGACAGAAGTTTAATAGAAAATGAACCACAAGTGGCTCTTGATTATATAAAAAGATGTTTTTTGCTCAGAAGTATAAATGAAAACCATATTGAGATGTGGTTTACTTGTCAGCTTTGCAAACTAAGTTTCAAAATTTGGTAACACTGCATTGGTGAGGATATAGGAAACAGGTCCTTACATACATGATTCATGGTTGGCAAATGGGTACTATATCAAAGAGGGCGATCTTGGCAGTATATGGCAGGATTGCATCAATTTGTAATCCAGTAATTCCAGTTCTAGGAACTTACCTGAGAGTTTTAATTGCACATGTGCAAATGAAGATGTGTAAGGATATAAAACACTGCAGCTTTGTAACAGCAAGCATTTGTAAACAGCCTATTATTCACCTGTACAGAACTAGTAAAATTAATTATATTACATCCCTAATTGAATATTATTTAAACATTTTTATAAGAGCAAACTCATGTGTTAATGAGGAAAGATCTTGAAGATAACTTTAATGGGGTAAAAAGGTCAAGTCCATAGCAGAATAATGCACTCCCACCAGGAATTACTATTGTATGCATTTTCTTTGCTTAAAAGATAATTGCTGAAATGAAAAGAAACTAGTGAGGGTGGTTACGCACAGGAAAAAGGAACAGTTGGCACACAGGGAAGGAAAGAAAACTTTACACCACTTAATTTCATACTTTTTCATATCTGTTCCATGTTTATTAAACAGTATCAGTTTATTAAATAAAATGATTCTTAAAAATCAAGATAAATAATCCCAGTCTGCCACAATATTGCAAAACTAAATTTTCTGAAATACAACCTAGTTTTGTTACACATTTATAAGCCTGAAGTGGAGCAGCTTACATTTACATTTTTATATTTATTTCTTGGGCTCTCTACATTCTGGGTTCCACTGAAAATGTGCTCTCAGAACTCGCAATGGGTCTTCTAATTCCCAAATCCAATAACCACTTTTCAATTCCCCTCTCTTTTGAATCCCTGCAGTGTTTGATGCTGCTGTCAGTCCCTCATTATTAAAACACTGCCTCTTTGTTAGCACTTCACTATCTACTGGAGTTCCTGCTCTTAGTCTCTCTAAAGCACAGGCTCTCCTCTCATATTCACTCTCTCTTGAGTCCCGGTAACAATAGGATAAGATGAGATTTTCTTTCAATTGTCTTTCCTGGTCAAATGCCCTATCATCCATGACACTAACTGGAGTTTGTAACATTGTCTTTGTTTTTTAACAGTCAAAGAACCTCTTGCAAAAAAACTAAAGATCACTTTTGGTGGGCAGGAAACTATTCATTTCCCTATAGTCAGAATTCTCTGTGTTGAAGGTGGCACAAAGGATACTTAGGAATGGGGCAAGGACTTTGAGAGTCAGCCTTGGGGTTCAGATTCTGGTACTGAATTTCCTGGGTTCAAATTCCAGCCTCATTCCTGGCTGGCATGTGATTTCAAGTGAGTTATTTAAATTTAGTATGGATGAGTTTGTGAGAACTGTACATATCTTATTTGCTTCTCTCTCTAAAAATGGTGGGAGCATAATAGTACCTAATTCACTGGGCTCTTTGGCAGTATTTATGAGATAAGAGGTGTAAATCATTTAAAAATCATTCCTCAATAGTGCATCTATTATAATAGTTCATGTAGAAAATTCTAGAACACTAAGTTCATAGTCACTAAATTTGACTTCCAATCCCATTTCTGCTGATATCTATGCTTTGTATAAATTTTTGGTTTTGGTTTCCTGACTATAAAATGAGAGGTTGAAATGTAATCTCCAAAATCATTTGTCTCTAATCCTAAGCACCCAGCTGTTTTGAGGAACAATGTTTTAAACTTGTCTACTTTAATGCCAAATGACCAAAGTGCTGCTTTGGGTATAAATTAGAAAGCTTTTCTGAAGGTCAGAATTAATAGCTTCACAGTATTAGAAACATACAAGCTTGTTTCTTGAAGACACTTAGTATTTTACTAATTTTTAAGCACAGTAGTCACTACCTTTAGCACAGGAAATGAATCTTAATCTTAAGGGATGAAATGGCTCTATAAATTGAATAGATGACTAATAAACCCAGGTTCTTCACAATTTCTAGTATTGAGAAATAAGAATTAAAATTGTGTAGGTTATAATTAAGTCAATTGATAGACAATCACTTACCTCATAAATGTGTACAGTTAATGTATATGTAAGTCAGCTTTTCCTCAAAATGCCTGAGAAAAACAATGTAGAGGAGGGAAGATTTACTTTGGTTCATAGTTTTAAAGGTCTCAGTTTGTGTTTGGTTGGCTCCATTGCTTTCAGCAATGAGGCCTGGCAGAAAGTCATGGAGAACAGGTATGGTAGAGGAAAGCTGACCCTCTCATGGCAACTGGAAAACAAGAGATCAGAGAGCAAGGACCAGGAACCAGTCATACCTTTCCCTAGGGACCTGCCCTTCTCCAACCTGGCCCACCTCCCAGTTTCCACCACTTTATTAATCCATGGATCAAGTCAGAGGTCTCATGATCCAATCACGTCCCCAAATCTCTACCTCCCTGAACATTGCTACATAAGGGATTAGACCTTTAACACAACAGCCTTTGAGGGATATTCCAGATCCAAATTATAACAGTATGTGTCAGTTAAAAATTGTTAAAAATAAATAAAGTATTTATTTTGACATCACTAAGTTGAAATTTGACAATTAGACCTAGGTTACCTCAACATGATTTTTAAAAACAAGTTAACCCTTAAATCTTACATTCTTCAGTCCTCTTGGCTTAAATTTTGAGGCTCTATGTTTGATGTTGTTCTGTTTTACTGCTTATGATCAATACAGTCCTGAGCCCTGGCCTTTCTTCTCTTTCACTGCATTGCTACAACATTTAAATCCTCTTTACATCTCAACCTCTAAGCAAGAGACTAGCTGACTTTGGTCTTTTCATTTTCAACCAAATACAATATCCACTGCTAGTTACCTCTGTCTTTAAATCACTTTGCCCTAATACTTATATCTCAAGAGCTCATATTGATTTGTTACTACCTGGTTAGTAAGTCTAAATTTTCTGTCAGACTTTGAAGGCTCTGCAGACTTGAGCCTTCTTTAATGGATTTTAATGGATCTAGCTTCTTTTCTTACCGCCTTCTAGACCTCTGCTTCCTCTACCCCATGTATTTCTTTCCTCCTGGTCTCTGTTCAAAAGTTTCTCACTCCTGATTTTATGCAGGAATTTGATGCCTCTTCTTGAATAGCTCATTTTCTATCTTTTCCAACCATGCATCCATCATCCCCACCCTTTATAACTTGTCATCTTAATTTTAAATAAAGATTTACATTTTTATTAATGTTCTTCTATGCATTTGCTATCAATAACTCACTCTAACTACTCTCCAATTATTTTGGGTTACTGCATTATAAGAAATTTAAAAGGGCATCATGATGTGACAGAAAATCTACTTACTTTGGGGAGTATATGACTTGAATATAAAATTAGTTCTTCTATTGACCAGTTGTGTTTCTGTTGACAATCGTTCCCTGGGCTTCACAAAGTTGTTATAAATATTAAATGAAAATGATGAAAGGCTGTTTTTGTAAGCTCAAATGCAATGCCAGTACTTTTGTTGTTATTCATGTTATTTCTATGTGGAATAACACATCCTAAAGTGTTATAGGTGGTCTGTCAGGAGATATTAATAAGTATATGGAATATGCTTCAGGGATTCCCAAAGCTAACTATTAAATTAAAAAAGAGAAAATTGGAATGAAATGTAAAGCCATGGGATTAAATTTCAACTCTAAACATTGAAATGAATGGCAATTCTTATGAGAACAAATTCTCACATGGAAACGATGGGACACTGTTTATTCGAGTATTTCCCAAAGAAACATTAGTGTCAGCTGACTGCACCCATGACCAGTTACAAGAGACCTGCCCTAATTGCATTGTGCTGTTACTGATGAAAGATCTATTTCTATGAATGGGGGAACCTAATTAGGGTCTCGGCAGAATAATTCAGATTCTATATATTTTCCCTGTGGTCATTCTGTGTGGTATCCACAGGCAACTACTTTGAAATCAGTGGAGACTTAATCTATTGGGGAAGTTTAATGGGAAATGCTAATGACCAGAAAATGTTAATGAGTTAGAAACATATATTCTCTTCTAGCTGAGATGAAAAGCATCATAAGAGAGTAATTAACCTTAGAACTCACAGTTTGGTTTCTAAACTATTGTACCTAATTTAAGAATATATGATAGAAAAGTAAAACTATAAAGTACTTGAAAAAGTCATTTACTTGTTGAAGCATGTTTTGTTAAAAAAAATGAATAAACTCTAAATATTCTTGAATAGTCTCTTCTAAAATTTTCACAGTACTTTAACATATACTTATGCTCAACCCAGGAGTTGTGCTGAAGTAGTAAGTAAAGTGGAGTTCAGACAAAACTATGAAAGGCTAAGACCTAGTAAATATGACAAGAGAGCTACCTGTCTACCTAAATTCTGGCTTTTCTTTCCAGAGTTTAGGTCTGTGGTACAGAAGCAGTTGCCTGTATAATAAATATCTCCCCTTTGTCTAAGTAGGGCCCTGTGACAAATTCTATTTAGAGGAATCTGAAATTTGAAGCTATGGATTAAGCATAATAAAAAGTAATGAATTAAACATAATCATAAAGTGAACAGACTAAAGAACAAGTTGACTGTGATATGCTGGGAGTTGAGACAGATTTCTAAATATAACTGTATAATTGCTACAAGATTTCATTAATACAAATATATATGTAAATTTCCCAAACACAAATATTCTGAAAGAGAAGGATAGGCAACATCCTGTTGCCATTGTTACCACTTCCGTTCTACTTCCTGGAAATTCTTCCCTTCTAGCCATGCACCTGTTTATGCCAACTATGTTCTCCCTTGCGTGGGTCAAGGTGCAACCTCTTGAAACTCAGCACTTCTACAGATACATAAACTCTCTGAGTCTGCTATGTGTTAACAGATTCATAGTTCTACACGTCCTTCAAGTTCATGCAGCATAGAGATCTTATTGAAATGAAACATTTTTTTCTTTTGTATGTGACATTTTATTTTTATCAGTGATCATAAGGCTGTGGTCTTATTTTTAAATTAAACAAACTATAAGTATCCTGAAAATGAAACTGTATGAGCAATTAGGGTTAGATTTTTTTAATATGAGAAAGTTACACACAAAACATAACAGGGAAAGCACAATGACTTCTACATTTTCATAGAATCTTATTATAAAACTATTGTCCTTTAAATAGTGAGGGGAAAATTCCTTCTTCTGAGCTATTCTGGAAGATTTAGCCAGAACTATTTTTTGTTTATTTCATGGCTACCTATTTTGAAAAAAAAAAATCTTCTATTTTAGGCATTAACATTGTTTAGAAAATCAGATATAAAAATCTAAGAAGCAGCAGAAGAGGATGGGGGAAAGGGAAAAGAGGAGGAAGGAAGTATGAGAGGAAGAAAAAAGTTAATGACAAAAAAAAATCTAAATTGTGAGTTGCTTGCTTGATGTGTTTTAATAATAAAAGTATAAATTATTTAACTACGTTGTTATTAAATTCAGTAAAACTGGCTTAAGAGAAAGACTGGGAGGTGACTTGAGAGACTTTCTTGATTACAAGACCCTCAGATGTCCTTGGCCATTGAAGATAGTAGCTTCTCTGCTAAACAAACAAGGATTAATTATTCATTTCTTTACTAGGGAGAAATTCATCACAATTTTAACCAAAGGAAGAAAGTGAAAAGCAAGGAAAAGGGCTATACAGAGTAAGTGACCCAAGCATTTGAACAGGTGCTGTTCCAGTTGGAACTCTGAAAAAAGAATTAGTATTAAGTGCATGATGTGTGTGGTGGGATTGTGATTGGTGGTGGTCCAGGGTTGCTGAAAGAGAAGTCAGTGAACTAGAAACTTAGAAATTTGCTGTTTAAACCTAAGTCCCAGAGACATAATTCTAAGGATGAACTTGGTAAGTTCAAAGAAGCTTTGGGTCAGAAAATAGGCCTCTGACAAAGAGGAGGGCTTTCAATAACTAGTTCAGAATTGCATCCTTTTACATTTAAGTCCTTAAAAGAAAAGATAATTAGATCTTAACATAGATTCTGAAGGACAAATGCAAAAGTTTTCAGGAAATAGTTACCCATCCTTTTAAAGTAATATTTCATTTAATTATACAATTACAACACAATACAGTTGGTTTTATGGTTTAGATGAAGTGTTCACTGAAAAATCATATGTGAGACAGTGTGAAAAATTTCAGAGGTGAATGATTAAATTATGAGAGGTCTGACATAATCAGTGGATTGATGTCCTGGTATGAATTATCTGGTCAGTCATTAGGCAGGTGGGGTATGGCTGGAGAAGGTAGGTCATTGGAGGTGTACCTTTGGAGTATATATTTTGTTTCTGGTCAGCAGGACTATCTCTGCTTGTTGGTGGTCATGTCCTGAGCTACTTTCTTCCACCACACCCTTCTGCCACAATGTTTTGTCTCACTTGGACCCAGAGCAATAGTTGGCCATCTCTGGATTGAGACCTCTGAAACCATAAGCCCCAATTAAACTTTTCTTCCTCTATATTGTTCTTGTCGAGTGTTTTTGTCACAGTGATGAAAAAAGTTGACTGAAACAGTTGGCATATATATATATATAATATATATGTAATATATATAATATATATAATATATATGCCTTATATATATAATATATATTATATATATATATTAGGGAATATAATGATCCTTGGTATATCAGCCATTGCTTCATTAGGAACCAACTTCAAAACAGTATTTAAAAATATCTACCACGTAAAAATTTTAATTGCCAAATAATTATATATATATTTACAATATGATGTTTCAATTATCTACCACATATCCATTATTATACTTTGTAGAAGAATTAAATTAATTAAAATATCTATTACTTCACCTATTTTATATTTTTTATTAGTGAGAATGTTTCAAATCTATTATTTTAGTAATTTCTACATATACTATATAATATTAACTATGGCTACCATACTGTGCAATAAATTACTAAAATGTATCTTTTCTGTCTAACTGAAATGTCTAACCCATTGACCAATATCTCTCCTTTCTCCATCTCATCCCCACTTATAGCCTCTGGTAACCACCATATACTCTCTGCTTATATGCATCTGACTTTATTTTTATTTACTTATTTGTCTTTATCAAGAATATAACCCATCGTTGTTAACTATAGTCATTATGTTGTACAATAGGTTATTTCTCCTAAATGAAATTTTGTTATCAACTTAACCAAAATCTTCCCCTCCAACCCCAACCGTTCTAGTCCCTGGAGTTCCTGTTATTTAGGGATCAACATTTTTAGATTCCACACATGTAAATAAGAACATGTCATATTTATCTTCTGTGCCTGGCTTATGTCACTCAACATTTTCTTCCAGGCTCATCCATGTTGATGCAAATGGCAGAATTTCCATCTTTTT
The DNA here is from genome assembly GCF_902686455.1 of Sciurus vulgaris. Taxonomy (NCBI): domain Eukaryota; kingdom Metazoa; phylum Chordata; class Mammalia; order Rodentia; family Sciuridae; genus Sciurus; species Sciurus vulgaris. The sequence goes on from NC_136468.1 coordinate 31,860,390, forward strand.
ATGAATGAATAGCACTCCGTCATGTTTGTGTACCACAATTTCTTTATCCATTTATCAGTTGATGGATAATTCGTTTTCTTCCATTTCTTGGTTATCATTCATCATGCTGCAATGAATATGAGAGTGTACATGTTTCTTCAACATAGTGATTTCATTTCCTTTGTACATATACACAGTAGTAGGATTATTGGGTTACAGGATATTTCTATTCATATTTTTTGAGAGGTCTCCATACTGTTTTTCATAATGGTTGTACTAATTTGTATTGGCACTGATAGTATGGAAATTGTCACTTTTTTCACAACCTCAGTTATACTTGCTATCTTTAGTCTTTTTTAAATAATTTATTTATTTCAATTCATTGTAAACAAATTGGGTAAAACTTATTTCTCTGATCGTACATGAAGTAGAGTCATACCATTTGTGTAATCATACATGTACACAGGGTAATGATGTTTGACTCATTCGGTTGTTTTTCCTTCCCCAACCCCCCCACCCCTCTTTCCTCTATACTATCCATCCTACCTCCATTCTTCCCTCCCTCCCACCCCCCATTATGTATCATCATCGACTTATCAGAGAGATCATTCATCCTTTGGCTTTTTGGGATTGGCTTATCTCAGTTAGCATGATATTCTCCAACTTTATCAATTTGCCTGCAAATGCCATAATTTTATTCTTCTTTATGACTTTAGTCTTTTTGATAACAGCCTTTTGTACTGGGGGGAGTTTATAGCTTACTGTGGTTTTAATTTCATTTCCTTTATGATTAGTGATGTGGAACATTTTTTTTTCCATATACCTGTTGGTCATTTGAGAAATGTCTATTTAGGTTTATTTTTCACTATTTAATTGAGTTATCTGGTTTTTTTGCTGATGAGTTTTTTGAGTTCTTTGTATATTCTGAATATTAATCCCTTTGTACATGTAGAGGTTACAAATGGCTTTCTCTCAAAGTCTGGGTTTTCTCTCACCTTGTTGGTTTTTTCCTTTGTAGCACAGAAGTCTTTTAGCTTGATGTAATCCCATTTATTTGTTTGTTCTTGTTGACTTTGGGATCTTGTCCAAGAAAATCCTTGCCCTCTCCAATATTCTGAAGAATTTCCCCATTTTAAAAAATAAGTAGTTTCATAGTTTCAGGCCATATTTCTATCATTAATCAAATTTGAGTTGATTTTTGTTACTGGCGAGAGATTGTTGTAGTTTTAGAATATATTTTGAGGTCAGGTAGTGTGACGCCTCCAGCTTTGTTCTTTTGCTCAAGATTGTGTTGGCTATTAGGGGTGTTTTGTGATTCCATACAAATTTTAGGAATTTTTTTTGACTTGTGTGTAACATGACATTGGAATTTTGAATTTTGCATTGAATATGTAGATTACTTTGGATAGCACAGGAGTTTTTAGCAATATCAGTTATTTTAATCCACAAACGCAGGAATTCTTTCCATTTATTTGTGTTTTATTTATTTCATGAATGGTTTGCGATTTTAAGTATATAAATCTCATTTGGTTTAAATTATTCTTAAGCATTTAATTTTGTAGCTATTGGGTTGTTCTCTTGATTTCTTTCTTTTTTTTTTTGAGATGGTTCATTTCAAATAGTTCACTATTAGTATATGGAAATGCTATTGAGTTTTATATGTTGATTTTCTATACTGCAACTTTACTGAGTTTATTTGTTAGTTATAACAACTTTGGTGGATTCTTTAAGGTTTTCTGTGAATTGTGATGGGCTGTCAGATTTGGTTCCTTGGAAATGTTATAGGCCAGGCTATATGGACAATGACCAAACAGACTCCATTTTACTCTGAGAATCCATGTTATGTAGGAAATGCTTCTCCCATGGGAACACCCCACCCCTGTACCCATCATCAGTTACTTAGTGTGACATGTTTAGCGATACAAAATGACAATTCTTATGTAATGAAAAATTGCTCTCTTTTGATTCCTATTGCTCCTAAACAATGAACCATGTGAACTGTGATTGTGTAGATGTTAGTAACCATTCTTCAGTTTGTACTTAGGTAAGGGTCACTTTGACCCACTTCCCCCCTCTGTTGATGATCTCATGATGTTACTTTGTATCTTTGAATCATAGCAACAGACACTTATGATTGATGTGATTTTTGGTATAAGAACCCCTGCAACCCTATGATTGGGCCTGTTCTCCCAATAGCCATTTTTTTTGGGCATTGTGTGAGACAATCGGCTGACTTAATAAAGACTCTCAAATTTGGACTTCTCAGTGGTTATCAGTCTGTTTTTAAGTTGTGCCCCACAACATGAATAATATCACATTGTCTGCAAACAGGGACAATTAAACTATTTCCTTTCCAGTTGGGTTCCTTTAATTCTTTCTAGTGCCTAATTGCTCTGTCCAGAACTTTGGGGACTATATTAAGTGGAAGTAGTGAGACAGACCCTTCTCATTTTGTTCCTGATCTGAGAGGAAAAGTTTAAATTTTCCCCAATAAGTGTAATTTTAGCTGTGGTTTTGTCATGTGTGGGTGCTATTGTATCTAGGTACATTCTTTCGAGTTCTAATTTGTTGAGCATTTTTATCATAAAAGTGTGTTGAATTTTTTTCAAACAGTTTTTTATGTATCTACTGATGTGATCATATGGTTTAAATCCTTCATTCTGTTAGTTTGGTGCCTCCCATTGATAGATTTGCACATATAGAACCATTCTTGCATCCCTGCAAGTGTTTATCCCACTTGACCATGGTGTATGGTCTCCTTAATGTGCTCTTGAATTCAGTTTACCACTATTTCATTGAAGTTTTTTGCATGTATGTTCATCATGTATATTGGCACAAAGCTTTTGTATGTTGTAGGGTCCTTGTCTGGTTTTGGTATCAAGATAATGTTAGTATAAATTTGAAAATATTCCTTTGTCTTCAAGTTTTTGGAAAAGCTTGAGAAAGATTAGTCTTCTTTAAACATTTGTTAGAATTTAGAAGTGAAACCATAATTATGGTTCTAGGTTTTTCTTTGGTGGAAGTTTTGTTTTGTTTTTTGTTTGTTTGTTTGTTTTTACTAACTTTATTTCCTTTATTGGTATTTGTTGCTCAGATTTTCTGTCTTCATGATTTAATCTTAGTAGATTGCATGTATCTAAGAATTAATCCATTTCTTCTAGGTCATCCAATATGGGGTGTATAATTGTTCATGATAGTCTCATATCACTCTTTGTAGTTCTATTTTTATGAATTGCAATGCCCCCTTTTCTACTTGTGATTTATTTGAGTCTTCTGTCAGGAAATATTTTTTAATGAATGATAGCCATTAGTTTCAAGATGATAGGCTATAACAAATACACATCTTGTATACTCCCTAAACCAGATTATTCATTTTACCTACTAGGAGTATTTCAAATTGATTTAATGTAACTAAATATGTTACTACATATAGCCAAAAACACTTCGCTTCGTCAGGTGCAGGTGATGGAATGGAATTGTTAATTGACTTTTAAAAATTTTTTGAATTTGTTTTAATTAGTTATACATGACAGTAGAATGCACTTTGATTGACTTTTCATAAGCTCTGAGTGTAATGTGTTAGTGTTAGATGGTGAACTGTTTTTCAATTTGTTACAATATAATACAACATTGACCACTGACATGAGAGCCTTCTAAAGAAGCACTCTTCCCTAATCCCAAAAATGTCTCTTTCAGCACAATATCTGTCAGTTAAATCTCATTACCCACCTTCCTAAGTTTCTAACAGAAAGAATTCCAAGTGTGTCAGAAAATTATCACACAACTTTAATCAATATCTTTAATCACAGTATTTCAATGCAACTGAAGATAAAAAACAATTCCTTAAAATGAGAAATATGACCTTTCGTAAAAGGCAAAATTAGTGGTAGATTTCAGAGAATGGATATTTAACTACTTGTTCTTTCCGTGTTGAAGAATAATAACAAATCCTTTTCAGGCTTTTCAGTTTGCAAAATATATTATCATAGTCATCACTTCATTTTATCATAATTCATTATTCTCTAAAAGGTTGTGAGGAGTGTAGTCCAAGATCAGCTCTATTTTTTACTTAGCTATGAAAGTGGCCCTTAATTAAGTTAACTAGGTTAACTCCGAATGCTACCACAAGGATCTATTCCTCTTCTGATCTTTCTTGGTAGTTCACAAATAATGTTCATCATTTGAAATTGTCTCTTAGAATGTCCTTGCAGTGTTACTTTTCAAATTACTAGTTGTAACATCTGCTTAAGTGGACCCACAGCAGTCGGTTGGAATTCCAGCATTCATCACTTCATGCACACACCAACTGGACCATGCATGGGAAACCTTGCTTTGAGAAATTTAAGCTGGCTCTGGTCCAGTGCTCTGTCGGTCATGATGTCCTCTGACTTCAGAGTTAGCTTTAATGATGTTTGAGTGAGAATGAAATTACTTTGCTAGTGTGATGTACAACGGAGGAGAATAAATTTGGCATTGATCCTGCTGAAAAGACTTTAAATGTTTCAGAAAAAAATTAAAGTTTTGTTTTTTTAAGATTTCTAGGGGGAATCTAGATTTAAGACAAATGCAGAAAGCAGGCTATAAAATATTTAGAGTTGGTACTTAACAAAGAATTGATTCAAGGTAAATGAAGCATTTTTAAAAGTGCTTAAAGGAGGAAACTATAAATAAAGTGTGTGCTGAGGCAGTGAAGGAAACATTTTCACTGATTAGGGACTGAATAATCTTGGGTTGGACACAAGCTTGTGAGTTTGCCTTATTTGTCTTTGTGATTTGGAGAAGAGAGGTGGAAGCTGTAAGAACAGTTTGGGAGCCACTTAAAAGAGGTTGTATTTCTTAGATAATTAGGACTAGAGAGTGGAAAGTTAATATATTCTACCTAATTAGTCTAAATTGCAGCAGGCAGAAGTAATAAATTGAAAGCCGGCCAGAAAGTTCTGTAGCTTCTAAACACTGGAAGCATTACACACACTGTAGAAACTTGAAAAATCCAGATTCTGAGGCTTCTTCCCAGATACTGTTGCAAAAAATTTGGGGCAGAAAAACAGAATCTGAATATTTGGTGTAGAGACAGATGTTCTTTGGAACACACATTTTAAAAACAGCACTAAATAGTATGATAAATTTATCATTCCCTATTAAAACAAGAAAGGAAGCTGGTTCAAAGAGTAAAATGAATGAAAATTATCATGAGATATGAAATGTAAATTTGCTAGAACTGCCAAAGTTCTGCAAGCAAAGCAGCTGTGAACTTCAAGTATTTATAAGCAGACATTTGCATATGTGCACAGGGCATATACAATGTTCCTTTAATTTTTGACTTCTAGTGTGAGAACCAGTATGACAACTTCTGATATATACATACATGATGTACATGTGGGTGTGGTGTGGTGTGGACTTTGGTGACAAGAGTACCTGGATTCAAATCCAGGGCCGAGGGTAATAACAATATGGACTTGGCAAGTTCCTTAAACTCATTGTGCCTCATATTTCTCATCTGTGAAAAACACTGATAATAATTACATCAAGAAGATTACTGAGGAGAGTATATTATTTAATATAATAAAATGCTCAGAAAATTTCCTGGAATATCATAATCTTTCAACATTTTCTCATTATGGTAGTAACTTAAGGGAAATAGATAGCTGCTGAAATTAATTATATTGATGGACTATGATGATGGATTTGTAATAAACCCAAAATGTGAACTCAGGAGGAGAGTAAAATGAATAGAAGAAAGTTAAAATTGGAGTGAAAGCTGAACCTCCAATCTTAAGCATTATCTTCTACTTGCTTCTTTGTATATTTTCTTTGAGCTTAGCATTTTTAAAAAAATGCTTATTTGTTCTGTTTTTAATGGAAGAAAAAAAGAATAGCTATAAATAATTTAAGGATACTTCTAAGTTCTTTCCTCTTTTCTTTGGGATCTATGCTTTTTCTACTTTCTATTTTCCCCAATGTTGTGTTTGCTGACATCCTGGTAAAAGCAATTTTTCAGCTTCACCCTCTTCTTTCCTGTATCCCTAATAGTTAGTATAATTTTTAAAAATTGTTTTATCTACAATAAACGGAAAAACAAAATTTACACAATAATGCCTTCTTGCTTAGTTTCATGGCTCAAAGGCAGGCCATTTGAGAATGAAAGACTTAGAGACTCTGTATTTCAGAGCAAATTAGCCTGACAGTCATCACTTCATTTTTGTGGTTGAGTGTCCAGTTAGGAACCAATACTGCACTTACGAGAGAGATGTACTTCATTAGAAAATGTAGCAGCAGAAAAACTAAAAAATCTGGGGTCTGACACAGTTTTTACAGGATGAGTAAAACCTGGGCAGATGAGCCTTCAGAAGTGAAGCTAGGAATTGAACTGAGGTAATAGATTAAAACTCAAGGAGAACCTAGACTCTCTTTTAACAACATAAAGCTGTAGGAAGGCCAATAGCAACTGCCACATTTCACACTGGATAATGGAACTCCAGGTCTGGAGGAGTCCAGTTACAAGCTTTGTTGTTCGGGGCATCTACAGCCATTGATAGCTTCCTGCTTGGATCTGAGTTGGCTTAGGAACTGGAATAAGATAGAGACTTCACAGTGAACCTTTCAAATATTAGGTGGGTCTCCTGAATTTTGTCGAATAGAACAGAACCAAGATGATTTCTACAATGCCACATTGGTATGTCATAGTGTAATTCAAGTAATAACAATGGGTCTTGCCAAAAACAGCAAATGGACTTTGAAGAAGATATTGCCAGTGAAGAACCACCACAATAGAGATAAGGCATCCCAAACGAAAGGATTACCCACAACTTCAACATGTATTTTCTGTTACATAATTCCAAAAATTTTAAGAGCAGTTATAATGGCTTTAATAGAATAACATTTAGTTTTTTTCTAATTAACTATACAAATGAATTGCTGAGAGAGATTTTAGAAGGGAGAAAATGAATTATATTTCATTAGAATTAAGATAAAACCTAAAATTGAGATTGATAGTCAATGCCTTGTAGTTTAGATGACCATTTTCACCTGAATTTCATGTCAATTAAATATTAAAACATCTTTTTTTTCAGGGTATAATAGTTCTCACATATAAAGAAAAAGTGTATTATATTATTAATAGAGAACAACTCTAAAACAACATCTTAGATGGCACAGAGATGTTCCCTTCTTTCTTGATTTCTTTCTTAATATTTTCTAAAAACCCAAAGAAACAACAACAAAAACAACAAAATACTGTTCTTTACGCTAACTCAGTACCTAGGAAAAAATTTGGACTATAACAATTCAAGGCAAACACTAAACTTTATGATATATTATTGCAGGTTTTTCTGTTGGCAAGAGGCAGGGATGGTTGGTATTAACGGCAGCATGACAGTCTGAAAGAAAACCAGCTCGTGGCATTATGAATCATAGGGCTTTAAAACATTTATAAATGAATGAAAAGGCTTGCGGCTGACATGAATTATGAGTCTCATTATGGCACTGTAATTTCTCCAGCAATGCCTCAGAGGGGCATGACACCTCCCAAGAAAAGTGGTTAAGACTTCCATTGCATTATTTTTCTACTGGTAATTGGCTATAGTCAAGGTGGAATATAGTCTGTATCCCTGGGGTACACATGGCAACATATCCCTGCATGTAAATATTTCCATCAGTAAAAATCCTGCAAGGCTCTTTCTTCTAAGGGCCAAGCATTACAGTTGACCTTCAAGAAATAATAGCAGGCCATAGCAGGAGGAGTACATTTCAGATCTTTCCATTTCTTAAGGTAGCACTTGATAAGCCAAATACATCTATTGTTTTCCACTGATCCAGACTGACATAAACTTAATAAAGATAGTTCTAGGAAAAGAACATAGATTATTTAATTATAATGGTAGTGAAAAGGAAAAAAATATGAAGCATTACTTATTAGTGCAAATATATGTACTCTTAGCATTAGTACATTGTAGATTTTCATCATCTCAATATAGCCCAGGTTAAATAGCTTTACTAATTGGGTAAATTGGGGAAAATGACTATGAAATAAAAAGAAGCCTTCATTATCAATCATTTCCAAGAAAAAATCGTATTATTTCCTAACAAAACAGCATATCAAAGCATGGATTTAAGCAATAGCAAACATCTTTACTTTTGGATTTTTCATTACATTTATGTATGTGTAGAATTACCAAAAAAAAAAAAAAAAAAAAAACAAATTTTGTTTGGTTAGCTGTTCATGTGTTAAGAACTCCTCCAAAGGCACACTATATGAACATCTATCTAGTCATCCATCATCTCTACCTACTGCAATGAAGACAAATGTAGAATTACTGTGATTCCAGTATGTGGCAAGGATACTGACTAGGAATGCTAAACTTCTCCCATCTTTTTCCTTTTCTCCTAGGACAAGAGGTAGACTTTAGATTGCTGCCATTGAGGTAGGGTCATGGCACAAGTTCTGGTCCCTGAAAATGAGTAAGGTGATGTTTGTCACTTCAAAGCCTAACTTAGGAGAACACCCTGAGTGATTGTCTAGTCATTCTCTTTCCTTGCCAGTTGAAAAGGACTTGGCAGAGGACTTCAAGGACTTACAGAAGGGGAAAGCTACTAGGTCAGAAGGATCCTGCCCTGAAGGATTAACTACAGTATTCTTTGCTGACCCACATTTAATATAATGCAACTAATTAACAAACATTTCTTATTTTAAGACAATGAAATTTTAGGATCATTTGCTATAGTTGTTAGATCATACTGCCCAGTTACTACTCATATGTGTGTTTATATTTAAAATATATGAAAATATGAAAGTAAAGTATTCCTGTTTCAGTCACAGATCAAAACCAACAGTATATTTTCCTTTCTTCCTTAGCCATATGTTATAAGAAAGCCTTTTCAGAGATGAATGGATTCCATGTAATAGAAAATAGTGCCATAAGAAAGATAAACTGTTGGAATACATTAAGAAATTCTCAGAAGAAAACAAATTCAGGAAAGTGGTCTTGGCAGATACCTAAAACACAAGTCCAATCACTATTTGTATCCCATTTTCCCTCACTTTATCCCTGGGTCCTAATTTTCTACTACTGTCCAGACTTCTTGGTCTTCTAATCCCATTACTATTCCTAAGTATTAGTATTCCCTGTCTGATTGTACAACATTAGAACAGTTCTGCTCCCCATTTTTCTTCCTATTGGAAAAAGACTTTGGTTGGTTTGCTGAATGACAGCTACAATTAGCTTAGCATGTTCTTTTGGATTTGCTACATTAATCAGACTAACTTATATAGAATATGAGAGACTGTTTTGCAGTCATTAATTCCTACATTTTTCTCAGTGTATAGTAGATCTGAGTTCATTTTTGTATCCACTAAAAAAGTCAAAGAAAAGAACAAAATAATATTTTTACCCTGAAAACTGCCATAGAATATAAATCTCCTTTTGATATTTTTAAGCTACAAGAGATGAATTCATAAAATATGCATATGTTTTAAGAACCGTATCTATAATATTTCTAATGACTTCAAAAAACTACAATAGACTCATTTTTAAAAATCGTGGGTCAAGCAGGTCACACGTTTTTCTTTAGGAAAAACTCTACTTGACTCCCAGGAAGCATCCCCTAAAATTTATACCCTGAAGTTGTTAATGCGACCTTATTTGTAAATAGGATCACTGCATAGGTAATTGGTTTTGGTGAGGTCATACTAGAGCAGGATAGGCCCCTACTCCAATATGATTGGTGTTCTTCTTTTTAAAAAATGGAACTATTGGAAACAGGGACACAGGGAGAATGTCATGCATAGAGGGAGAAAGCCCAGGTGAAGGTGAAGGTAGAGATCAGCAGAGGAACACCAAAGATCACCAGAAAACCACACACACTGAAAAGACTGAAACCTGAATGATAAGATTGAACTGGGTGTGAAAAAACCAGAGGAAGAACAACATTCAAGGCAGTGGAAAATGGGGATCCTAAAGAAGGAACACAGGAGGTATTCCAGGAACAAAAGAAAGACTCCCTGGTCAGATCTTAGGGGAACTGGCACAATCTGAACTCAGGTGTCACTTTTGGTGAGTCATGGGAGAGAGCTTGGATTTTATTCAAAATATAATGTGAAGTCTTTAGAAGGTTTTAAGCAGAAGATGACACAACCTGACACAAACTTTAAAAGGTTGAAACTATGGGAAGTTAAGACTAAGAGAAGGAAAACCTGCTTTTGTAATAGTAAAGATGAGTGATGATGGTGAGTCTGACCAGGACAATCTCAGTGCATGTAGCAAAACAAATAAGATTTACAGTGAGGGGCAAGAGAAGGGGAGGAATAAAAATGATGTGTTGGGTGAAACTAGACATAACGCATGGGTAGTGGCACATCAATGAGGGAGGGAAGAGTGAGCAGGATCACGTGGGAGGGGTAAGGGGAGAATGGTGGGATCAGGATGCAACATTTTATTTAAGATGTCTGTGAAATGTAGTAGAGATATCAGGGTACAATTGTGGGGAGTAATCAGACTTGCAAACATGTATTTGAAAGTTGCCAATTTTTAGATGCTACATAATTTCAGACTGGATAAAATCACCTAGGAAGAGAGTATGTTTGGAAAGGAAAAGTAGCCCCTGCGCTAAGCTATGAGGCAAACAGTTTTTAGAGGTCTGTGAGAGAAGGAGCCGAGGAACCCAACTGAAAAAGGAGCAGCCCTTGAGGTGGGAGAAAGTTCCAGAGAAAGTGACATCATAAAATCTGAGATGAAAGATTTTTAAGCTGGAGGCCAAAGGCCCCTGAATAGTTGAGTAAAGTAAGCATTTAGAAGTAGTGATTGGATTTGGAGAATTTGGATACATATTATAAAGGATGCTCAGATGTTGAATAACAGCGGAGTTGGTATCATTTAGCTGATGGTACAAGGAGTATTGCAGATAGTGAAGACAGAAAAATACTGCATGTAAGAATCTCAACAAGGTTGGACTTTTGAGAAAAAAAAAAAAAAAAAAAAAAAACTGCCAAGGAAGAATTGTTGCTTTTTAAAAATAGTGTGTCTGCTTCACAGAAGAAGATGTACAAGCAATCAACAGATATATGAAAAAATGTTCAACATCTCTAGTAATAAGAGAAATGCAAATCAAAACTACCTTAAGATTTCATCTCACCCCAATTAGAATGGCGATTATCAAGAACACAAGCAACAATAGGTGTTGGCGAGGATGTGGGGAAAAAGGTACACTCATACATTGCTGGTGGGGTTGCAAATTAGTGCAGCCACTCTGGAAAGCAGTGTGGAGATTCCTCAGAAAGCTTGGAATGGAACCACCATTTGACCCAGCTATCCCACTCCTTGGCCTATACCCAAAGGACTTAAAATCAGCATACTACAGAGATACAGCCACATCAATGTTCATAGCTGCTCAATTCACTATAGCCAGATTGTGGAACCAACCTAGATGTCCTTCAGTTGATGAATGGATAAAGAAACTGTGGCATATATATATATATATATATATATATATATATATATATATATATATATATATATACACAATGGACTATTACTCCGCCATGAAGAATGATAAAATTATGGCATTTGCAGGCAAATGGATGAAATTGGAGGATATCATACTAAGTGAGATAAGCCAATCTCAAAAAACTAAAGGACGAGTGATCTCGATCTCGCTGATAAGCGGATGAAGACATATAAGGGGGGGGTAGGAGGGGTTGGCGTTAGGGTTAGGGTTAGGTTTAGGGTTAGGGATAAGGAGGGTGGTAAGAATGGAGGAAGGAAGGACTGTACAGAGGGAAAAGAGGGGTGGGGAGATGGGGGGAAGGGGAAAAAAACCCAGAATGAATCAAACAAGATTGCCCTATGTAAATTTATGATTTTTAATTAAAATAAATAAATAAATAATTAAAAAATTACCAATCCTGAATAACTTAAAAAATGTAGCTAACCTAAATCAACAAATATATATCAGTTATCAACTATAAACTAGTCGCTGTATTGGGATTTAGTAATAACAAATAAAAAAATAAACTTAAAAAAATAGTGTGTCTGTTTCTTTGTTTTTTTTTTTTTTTAATTTTTTTAGTAGTAATGAAGATTTTTTTTTTCTTTAATTATTGCCTCTGGGGATCAAACCCAGGGCCTTACTCATACCAGACAATGAAGAGTTTCTTTTTTTATTTTTTTATTTCTGGCAGAAAGGAAATAGTTTCCTTTATTCCCTCCAACATTATTGACTTATAACTGACAAAAGTTGTAGATATTTCAGGGAGGGCAAGATGACATTTCAATATACATATTGACTTAAATTAGTATAAAATAAAAAGACATTAATAAAAAATTAGTATGAAATAAAAGGGAAAAAACTGAATGTCATTTGCAAACCTGGACAATTCAGTGTGTTTTGTTTGCCCTTTTGGGATTATTTATAGAAATATATAGCATAATCAGCCCCATCTTGGTCCTGGGAACCCCTCAATCAGCATGTTTTCTTCCAGAGATGGATTCACTTGCTTTATAGTTTTATGGTAAGAGTGGGGATTTTTTTTCCCATTAAAGTATTATTATCTGCTTGTTATGAAAAATTTAGAAAACATAAAGCATTTAAAAAAAAGTCACGTGTTCTTATCACTCTAGAACATACATGGTTATTATCTTGTATTTCCTTTCCCAGAGAAGATTCAATGATGAGTTTAATGGAAACAATATCAAAGGTCTCAGGAAATTAAAAGTCAATTATTTGAAGTAGCAAAATAGCAAACAACAAATATCAACAAAACAAAACCCCCCTTAAACATTCTGAAGCACCAGTAGTAGCAGGAAGTTTAAATTATGATCTTGTCATAGAATGGAAATATCACGTGGCCATTAAGAGCCATATTTTAAGAGAGTATTTTCTGCAATGGAAAATATTTCCAGTGTGATGTCAAGGCTATGGTGGTGGGGTGCGGGAAGCCAGTGGTAGAAACAAGGACTTATGGAGATGCAGTGGGAGGAATGAGCTTGGGTTACTGGGGAAGCCCAGGAAACTGGGCTTCTCAGACTGAGATTTGGTAAAGGACATTGTGCCTGGTTGAGTCTTGAAGACTTAATAGATGTGAGCCTGATGAAGCTGGCAGGGAAGCATCCTTCCTGACTTAAAGTATGCATAGAGTTGTGGAACGGTACGTTGCAAGGTAAGAACTGCAAACAGTCCAGTGGTATTAAAGCTCAGGAAGGAAGAAGCTGGAGAAGTTGACCAATTGTTAAATTTCTCTGTGGATTTCTCAGAGCCCAGTAGTGCTGGGTGCCACATTACTTTTTTTCATTTTTAATTTATTATTTTTTTATTTTTTTATTTTTACAAACTACATTTTGATTCATTATACACAAATGGGGCACAACTTTTCATTTCTGTGGTTGTACACAATGTAGATTTACATCAATTATGCAATCATACAAGTACATATGGTAATAATGTCTGTCTTGGTCTATTATCTTTCCTTCCCCCATTGTCTCCCACCCCATTTTCCTCTACAGCATCCTAAGTTCCTCCCTTCTTTTCTTGCCCCACCCTGCCAGCCCCTCATTATGTACCATCATCCATTTAGCAGAGAAAACATTGAGACTTTGGTTTTTTGGGATGGACTTATTTCACTTAGCATGATAGTCTCCAACTCCATCCATTTACCAGCAAATGCCATAATTCTATTCTTTATGACTGAGTAATATTCCGAATATTACAGTTTCTTTATCCATTCATCAATTGAAGGGCATCTTGGTTGGTTCCACAATTTACCTATTGTGAATTGAGCTGCTATGAACATCAATGTGGCTGCATCACTGTAGTATGCTGATTTTAAGTCCTTTGGGTATAAACTGAGGAGTGGGATAGCTAGGTCAAATGGCAGGTTTATTCCAAATTTTCTGAGGAATCCCCATACTGTTTTCCAAAGTGACTGCACCAATTTGAAATTACACCAGCAAAGTATGGAGTTGTGCCTTTTCCCCACATCCACACCAACATATTATTGCTTGCATTCTTGATAATAGCCATTCTAATTGGAGTTAGATGAAATCTTAGGGTGATTTTGATTTGCATTTCTCTAATTACTAGGGATGATGAGCCCTTTTTCATATATTTGTTGATCACCTGCATATCTTCTTCTGTGAAGTATCTGCCCAGGTCCTTAACCCATTTATTGATTGGGGTCTTTATATTTTTGGTGTAAAGTTTTTTAAGTTCTTTATAAATTTTGGAGATTAGTGCTGTGTGTGAAGTGTGTGTGGAAAAAAATTTCTTCCACTCTGTAGGCTCTCTTTTCACATTATTGATTGTTTCCTTTGCTCAGAAAAAGTGAAAAAACTAACTAGTTTGAATCCATCCCATTTATTGATTCTTGCTTTTATTTCTTGCACTTGGGGGGTCTTGTTAAGGAAGTCTGGTCCTAAGCCAACAAGATAGAGATTCAGGCCTGCTTTTTCTTATATTTGGTGAAGGGTCTCAGGTCTAATTCCTAGGTCCTTGATCCATTTGAGTTGAGTTTTGTACAGGGTGAGAGATAGGGGTTTAATTTCATTTTACTGCATATGGATTTCCAGTTTTCCCAGCACCATTTGTTGAAAGGCTATCTTTTCTCCATTGTGTGTTTTTATTACTTTTGTCTAGTATGAGTTAACTGTACTTATGTGAGTTTGTCTCTCTGTCTTCTGTTCTGTACCATTGCTCTGCCTGTCTATTTTGGTGCTAGTACTATGCCGTTTTTGTTACTATTGCTGTATATTAGAGTTTAAGGTCTGATATTGTGATACCTCCTGCATCACTCTTCCTGCCCAGGATTGCTTTGGCTATTCTGGGTCTTTTTTTTCTTCCAGATGAATTTCATGGTTTCTTTCTCTATTTCTATGAGGAATGTCATTGGGACTTTAATTGGAATTGCATTAAATCTGTATAGTGCCTTTGGAAGTATGGCCATTTTGATAATATTAATTCTGCCTATCAAAGAACACAGGAGATCTTTCCATCTTCCAAGGTTTTCTTTAATTTCTTTCTTTAGTGTTCTGTAGTTTTTATTGTATAGGTCTTTCACCTCTTTTGTTAGAGTGATTCCTGAGGTTTTTTTTTTTTTTTTTTTTGAGGCTATTGTAAATGGAGTTGTTTTCCAAATTTCTTCTTCAGAGGATCCAGCACTTATAAATAGAAAAGCATTAAATTTTCTGTGTGTTGATTTTATATCCTGCTAGTTTGCTGAATTTATTTATTAGGTCTAGAAGCTTCTGGTGGAGTTTTTTGGATCCTCTAAACATAGAATCATGTCATTGGCAGATAGTGGTAGCTTGACTTCTTCTTTTACTATTTGTATCCCTTTAATTTCTTTGGTCTGTCTAATTGCTCCGGCAAGTGTTTCAAGGACGATGTTGAATAGAAGTGGTGAAAGAGGGCATCCCTGTCTTGTTCCAGTTTTAGAGGGAATGCTCTCTGTTTTTTCTCCATTAAAAATGATGTTGGCCATGGGTTTAGCAAAAATAGCCTTTACAATGTTGTGGTATGTTCCTACTATCCCTAGTTTTTCTAGTGGTTTGAGCATGATGGGATATTGTATTTTGTCAGATGCTTTCCTCTGCATTCTATTGAAATAATCATATGATTCTAACCTTAAGTCTATTGATGTGATGAATTACACTTATTGATTTCCAGATGTTGAACCAACCTTGCATCCCTGGGATGAACCCCACTTGATTTGTGGTGCACTATCTCTTAATATGTTTTTGTATGTGATTTGCCAGAATTTTGTTAAAGATATTTGTGTCTATTGTCATCAGAGATATTGGTCTAAAGTTTTCTTTCCTTGATGTGTATTTGTCGGTTTTTCATATCAGAGTGATACTAGCTTCATAGAATGAGTTTGGAAGGGTTTCCCTCCTTTTTCTATTTCATGGAATACTTTTAGGGGTATTGGAATAAGTTCTTTGAAGGTCTTATAGAACTCGGCTGAGAATCCATCTGGTCCAAGGTTTTCTTGGTTGGTAGGATTTTGAATGGCTTCTTCTATTTCATTGCTTTAAATTGATCTGTTTAAATTGCATATGTCCTCCAGATTCAGTTTAGTTGGATCATATGACTCTAGAAATTTGTCAATGTCTTCAATATTTTCTATTTTGTTGGAGTATAGATTTTCAAAATAGCTTCTAATTATGTTTTGTATTTCAATAGTGTCTGACACGACATTTCCTTTTCATCCTGAATTTTAGTAATTTGAGTTTTCTCTCTCCTTCTCTTTGTTAGTGTGGCTAAGGGTTTATCAATTTTGTTTATTTTTTCAAAGAGCCAACTTTTTGTCCATTTTTTAATTTTTCTTTTGTTTCAATTTCACTGATTTCTGCTCTAATTTTAATTATTTCCTATCTTCTATTCTTTTGGTGTTGTTCTGCTCTTCCTTTTCTATGACTTTGAGATGTAATGTTAGGTTTAGTTGCTGACTCTTTATTCTTTTCTTGAATGTTCTCCATGCAATGAATTTTCCTCTTCATACTGTTTCCATTGTGTCCCAGAGATTTTAATATGTTGTATCATTGTTCTCATTTACCTCTAAAAATTTTTTTATCTCCTCCCTTATGTCTTCTGTTATCCATGCATCATTCAATAGCATATTATTTAGTCTCCAGGTGTTGGAGTAGTTTCTGATTTTTGTCTTATCATTGATTTCTAATTTCACTCCATTATGATCTGATGGAATACAAGGTAGTATCTATATTTTTTTGTACTTACTAAGGGCTGCTTTGTGGCATAACATGTCATCTATTTTAAAGAAGAATCCATGTGCTGCTGAGAAGAAAGTGTATTTGTTCATTGATGGATGGAATATTCTACATATGCCTGTTAAGTCTAAGTTATTGATTGTGTAATTGAGTTCTATGGTTTCTTTGTTTAGTTTTTGTTTGGAAGATCTATCCAGTGGTGACAGCGGTGTGTTAAAGTCATCCAGAATTATTGTGTTGTGGTCTATTTGATTCCTGAAATTGAGAAGGATTTGTTTGATGTACAGGGATGCACCATTGTTTGGGGCATAAATATTTACTATCATATATCTTCCTGATGCATGGTTCCCTTAAGCAGTATGAAATGTCCTTCTTTATCTCTTCTGACTAACTTTGGCTTGAAGTTCACTTTATCTGATATAGGATGGAAATCCCTGGTTTTTTACTGAGTTCATGTGTGTGGTAGGTTTTTTCCCATCCTCTCACCTTTAGTCTGTGGATGTCTTTTTCTATGTGATGAGTCTCTTGAAGGCAGCATATTGTTGGGTTCTTTCTTTTTAATCCAATCTGCAAGTCTATGTCTTTTGATTGATGAGTTTAGGCCATAACATTCAGGGTTATTATTGAGATATGATTTGTATTCCCAGTCATTTTGGCTTATTTTTGGTTTTTAACTTGACTTGGTTTCTCCTCTGATTGACTTTTCCTTTAGGGTAGTTCCTCTCTTTGCTAACCCACATTGTTGTTTTTCATTTCCTCCTCATGCAATATTTTGCAGTGAATGTTCTGTATTGCAGGCTTTCTATTTGTAAATCTTTTAACTTTTGTTTATCATGGAAGGATTTTATTTCATCTTCAAATCTGAAGGTCAGTTTTGCTGGGTATAAGATTCTTGGTTGGCAACCATGTTCTTTCAGAGCTTGAAATACATCATTCCAGGTCCTTCTAGCTTTTAGGGTCTGGGAAATCTGCTGATATCCATATTGGTTTCCTCCTGTATGTAATCTGAATGCTTTTCTCTCTTGCAGCCTTAAAATCCTATCTTTATTTTGTATATTAGGCATTTTCATTATAATGTGCCTTGGTGTGGATCCACTGTGATTTTGTGCATTTGGTGTTCTGTAAGCCTCTTATAGTTGATTTTCCATTTTATTCTTCAGGTTTGGGAAATTTTCTGATATTATTTCATTGAATATGTTTTTCATTACTTTGGTTTGTATCTTTGTGCCTTCCTCAATCCTGATAATTCTTAAATTTGGTGTTTTCATGATGTCCCATAGTTCTTGGAGCTTCCATTTATGATTTCTTACCATATTCTCTGTTTGGTCAACTTTATTTTCAGGATTAGATATTTTGTCTTCATTGTCTGAGGTTCTGTCTTCCAAGTGATCTAGTCTGTTGGTGATACGTTCCATTGAGTTTTTATTTGGTTTTATTGTTTCCTTCATTTCAAGGATTTCTATTTGGCTTTTTTTGAGAATCTCTATCTCTTTGGTGAAATGATCTTTTGCTTCCTGCACTTGCGCTTTCAATATTAGCAGCACCCAGTACAGACAATATGCAGCCCTAAATCAAATAGCCCCCATGAAGATGTTAACAATAGTCATCAGTTCAATTATTATCTACAGTGTAACAAAAAGAATTGCAATGAGGTCTACAGTTTCTAATGGTGGACAAAGAGGATGGGGAGGAGTGTAGAATGTAACTATTAATGGGATAAGAAAAGAGCATATGAAAGTACTAGATCATAGGAAAGTGAAAGTGGAATCAAAAGAAGTTGGTTGTTAGCATGAGAAAAAGGAGAATTAGACTCTGAGGAAATAGGCAAACAAAAGGAAAATAGGAAGAATGAGAAAAACAAAGAAATAAAAACTTGAAAATTTTCAGAAAGGAGAAAAAAATCTACACTATAACAGCCATATACTATTCAAAGCCCCAGTCTTCAGGTAGCCTGATGCATGAGAGGTACTTGACAATGAGCTTCCAGTCTCTAGCAGGCATTTCAGGATGGGATTGGCCCTACCTAAAGAGTGCAGCTTCTGCTTCAAGGGTAATCCAAAATGGCTGCACTGGCTTCCAAACGTGTTGGCAAATGGGGAGCTGCAGTGCAGGGCATGGGTACCAGGTTTGTGTGGGGTGCTGTTGGTTGGGCCAGGGGTGCTGCAGGTCCTGGTTGTTGTCCCCAAAATGGAAGCAGCCACGTGTAACCAAACCTGCGGGTAATGTGACAATGGACTTCCAGGCAACAGCAGGCAGCTGGTGATCCTCTGGCAGTCTGCAGGCTATTAGCAGATGACCAGCAGGTGGACCTTGGGTAGTGGGTGATGAGTAGGTGAAAGGCAGACAAATGGGCAATGCCAGATGATAGGCGGCAGTCAGTGAGCAATCTGCACTCAAAAAGTAGTCTGTACGTTGGCAAACTGCCAAAGAATTGCTTTTCAAGGAAGAAATTAGATTGCAGAAACAGGAGGACCTATCATAAAATAACTTGTAGAGCTATTTAAGGAGTTAGAATTTTAATCCAAGTACACGGGAAGAAAAACTAATTAAGTGGGGGATTATGTATTTTGATTTATGCATACATGAGTATAAAAATACCATTTTATCAGACATTTCAAAAAATTCAGTATTACATTTCCCTTGTAACACATTAAACTTATTGAAGTTAAACCGAACTTAAAATTTGTCAACTTAAAAAAAAATAGCTTTAGAAATATAAATGTTTAATTTTATATACTTTGGAATTTAGGATACTGGGGGACAAAAGAAAATATTTTAGACTCAACCATTCTCTTTCAATAGGACATGGTAGGAGATCTGTAAACCTCTCTTTCTTTTTGGTTGTAAACTCCACTGAAATCAATTGAAGAGAGAAATGTTATGCCAGGTCATCCACTGGGAATGTTCTTTTTTCTGTGCTTACACAGTTTTAGTGTTTTAAAACTCTGGTTTCTGATCATCAACTCTCTCAAAACCATAGTGAAATTTTCATGATGATTCAGTTTATGAAAATGGATGAGTTACATTTTATGGATTATTGAAGAAGCATAACAGCCATGCTTTTTGGTATGTAAACCCCAGAACCTGCAATAGAGTGAATACCTACCTCTCAGAGCTAACTGCCAGTCACTGACACTGACGCACCTGCACTGCTTTCTTTCACCCACTTCCCCTTCACCATGTGCCGATGACCTTCACAAGAGAATAAAAGGCTAATATCAGGTTGGTTTTCTAATTGTTTTAAAGAGCATAATAAAGGACTTCTACGTAGGCACAGCTCCTGTTGGTCTCCAGCTTCTAACTACATACTATTTTTTTTCCCTTTTATTGATTCATTTTACTTACACATAGCATTAGGATTCATTTTGACATAATTATAAGAGCATGGAATATAATTTGCTCTAATTCAGTTCTTCCTCTTTTCCTCTCCTCCTCCCTCTCCTTATTCCCTTACCCGTGTTCTATTGATCTTTCTGTTAGTTACATAGGCTTTTTGTTTGTTCTTTGGTTAGTGTCTGTGGATGTATGTGATGGTGAGATTCAGTGTCATCTTCAGGGATATGCCTAAGAAAGTTTGATAAAATTTATTCCACTGGTCTTCCCTTATTCTGTTCCTTCTCCCTCTCCCAGTTCCCTTCATCTATCCACAAACTTCCTTCTATTTTGATGAAATCCCCCCCACCTTTTCTCTTTTTCTCTCTCTCTCACTCCCAACCCCACCTTATTTTGGACTAGCTTCTGCATATCACAGAGAACATTAGACCTTTGAGTTTCTGAGTCTGGCTTACTTTACTTAGCATGATACTATTTTATCTTACTGTACACAATTATATCTACTCTTTGATTATTAGTGTTATCACCAAAGATTAGAAAAGAAAGCTTTATCTAAAATAACACTGAAATCTTTTCAGATAAAACATCATCAAACCATGTATTTTCCTTGGATAATATTGACAAATTAGGTTTAAGCATATTTGGTGGTAGTGATGATGAGGATGATGATGATTGTTACTAGGTTTAGGTCTACTTGGTGAATATAGACTGAAGCCAGACTGTCTCACTTCAAATCCCTTGTCTATTATCCCTAGCTGTGTGAATCTGGGAACAATCCCTTAACTTTTCTGTGCTTTAATTTCTAATCTATAAAATGGATAAAAATAATGTTTACCTCTTAAGATTTTTGTGAGGATTAATGCATTACTATAATGTGAAGTGACAGTATGCGACCTGGCATATAGTTAACACTACATAAAGATCACATAGATGGTTAGGCAAGAACTGATATATGTAACTAAATGTTGGTTTCATTCTTTGTTCAGTTTACCAAACTCAACCTATATTTTGACTTCCACAATATTTGCTTATCTTTCTTCCCGTTTTCACACTTCTACTGCCAAATTTTCTAAACTGGATCATGACATCCATTCCAACGTTTTGCTACAAACATTATAGGACTATTGACTGGTGGTTATATTATTCTCCTTTTTGTATATCAGATTAGAATACACAATACTTCAAAGTCCACACAATACGCCTATCCAGTCTACATTTTCAATGTACAAAGAACTCTTAAGAAATTGAAATTATCATTTAAAAAACCATGTCAAGAAATAATTCTTAATTATTGAAATAAAACACTCAAATATATACCAATTTTGTATTTTGTAAACCTTTACTGTCAAGATTATCTCTTCATACTCACTGAGAAAGGGATGAGTTGGAGAGAACATGTATACTAGGTGAACATTATAAGCTGTCTAATGGTTCTTTTGACCAGTCAGTATAACCAGAAGGAACCCCCTTCTCATGGCAGTGGCGATACAGTTTCCGTTCTGTGCTCTGAACAAGTTGAACTGAGTGGCATTGAGAAAAGAACAATCACATAAGCTGACATTGTTCACTGTTATGTGCTGCACAGCAGAGGGCCTTAAATTGGTCAAATTTGTTATTTCTCTCTTTCTTTCTTCCTTTTAAAAGAAAAATTCTAAGACAAGGAAAGTATTTCCTGAGAAAATTTAAGAAATAATAACAGAGTGAGTGGAGTCAGTTCAATCTACTACTAAGTGAGTCTGTTGTTTCCAAGAAAAGCATCCAGGTCAAATCATTAAGTAAATGCTGAAGAACTCAGTAGAGGGGATCATCTACAGCAGCAAAATATGCCTAGGGTTGGTGAAGATCTCTCTCACTAAGTAAAATGAATTTTTCATGATAAGCTTCATTTTTAATATATATTTTTTAGATGATGATAGACCTTTATTTTTATTCATTTATTTATATGCCATGCTAAGAATCAAACTCAGTGCCTCATGCATGCTAGACAAGCCCTCTATCACTGAGCCACAACCCCAACCCAAGTTTTATTTTTAAATTTCAAAAAATCATAAGCTGAATTCTTAACAAATGAAAATTAATTAGTTACAGATTACATATGATTCTACAAATATGTTGCATTTAATGATTAATTACTCTTTATTTTAAATGGAGAAAACATTGTTATTCAAATGAAATCTGGAAAACTGTCAAAAGACAATGTCTGAAATAAACCAGTCTTTACTTCAACAGAAGTGAAAAAAATTAGTAACTGGAAAAAAACTTGACATACTTTAAATGAATGCAGTAGCTATGAAAAACTTTAATATTTTCCTAGTAGTTTCCTGAAAACTAATATATAAAATCTAACATAAAATGAAATAATATTTGTGGAAAGCAAATGTTATTCAAACAAAAAGTAATTGGCCTGGAAGCTTTTGATAAAGTTAAATGCTAATAATGATTTAAGAAAAAAAGAATTACCAAATAATAATAGAAATTTCCTTAATTTGGTTAAAATCATATAGCCAAAATATCACATAAAAAATCTATAATAAACTCAGTGGAAACTCAGGGTGCATTCCTTCTATTGTTGAAACTGAAATTGTTGACCATTATATAGGAAAGTCAATTAAGTGTCACGGGATTCTGAGGTGAAAGGATAATCAACTTTCATTCTTTTGAATATCTATGTAGCAAAGTCAATGGAAACAACAAATAAAATAATAAGATCCTGGTTATTACCATAAAGAAGAAAAAAAGAGACACGTAATGAGGATTACAATTTTGAAGAGAAAAAGAGTTGACATTTATTATTTTCATTATGCATTTAGAGAAGTCAACACAAGCTAGTAAAGATAACACTAATAACCCATGGAGTGTTATGGCAATAGAGAGACAAAAATATCTTCAATGGATGCTCCTAACTGATGCTCATTAAAAGCACAGACCTGGGTGACTATGTATAAGACACTTTTGAACATTTTTGACAAACTAACCAATATAATGATATTGGTTGGTTGGTTCTATTGTCACTGGATACAGTGGAGAAAGAAAAAGATGAACTCAGGAATTCTAATCCCAGCTCAAATGCTGGATAATTTATCCAAAAGCTTCTACATATACCCTGAAGGAAATCCTCTTCTCCTGTATCTCCAGGACCCAGATTGCTAAAAAACGAATGCAGCATTTCATAGTGCAATTGGTTGAATTATAACATAAGTTGAACTCCCAGACTCTTGGGCAGCCTGCTGTTAAAAATTGAAAGTATTGATAAGGAAAGAATGGAATTCTTTAAATTGGAATGGGGATAATCCGAAGTATTCTAATGAGCTTAGGGACATTCAGCCTCTAAATTCTGATAAGCTGCCTTTGCCAATGAAAGAGGCTGCCCCAGAGTAGCAGCCTGTCCTTAATCTTGCATTGCTGCCTGAAGAAACAGTAATGGCCTCTCCTGAGGAAACAGTAATAGCTTCCCCTGAGACAGTAACCATGCAAAACAATCTGGTTCTTGGGACCCACCCATTACCTCTCTTTGCCTCAAGACTTACAATTAGACTAAGCAGGTCACTAAAGGTGAGATACCAAAATGTTGTCCATGAGTAAGTACACTACCCTATAAAAGAACCACTTGAGTTTTAAATCAATAGACATTTGGGGAACCTGTGTAGAAATGGAATACTGAATATGTGTGAGATAACGTTGGCAAGAAAGTAAAAGATTAGGCTACACTTATTGACAAAAGTAGGGCCCACGAAGCAGAGAATCCTACACTTAGTGTTATAGCAAGGAGAGGTAGAAAGAGTTCCAATCTCTTGAAACAGAGACCAAAGGTGACCCACAATGAGTAAGTTGGAAATAATGGGCCACTCTTGGTTTAAAAAACTTAAAGGAGAACAATTTAAAGAGGAAAAATTTTAAAGACTAAAGGAGACAAATATTTTAGAGTGGACCTGTCATTTAAGATTAACTCATCCCCACAAGTGAGTCCAGAAAACATTTCTTTTAACACTTCTGTGAGAAATAAATTTGTGAGAGGCCCTGGTATTCTTGAAGAGCAACGTGATTGCTCTTCTCTGTGGGTCAGGTCTTATACTGAGAACTGCAGTCACTGAATTGCAAAACTTAAATGCAATGGGATTAATTGGATCCTGGAATGCCTGGGGTCAAATGGTGGTACTAAAATTCCAAAGGGAAGGTGATCCTGCTTATCATAATGGAGAGCAGAAGCAAAGCAGCAATCAAAATATTCTGACTTGATTGTGGAACCAACCTAGATGTTCTTCAATTGATGAATGGATAAAGAAACTGTGGCATATATATACAACAGAATATTACTCCGCCATAAAGAGTGATAAAATTATGGCATTTGCAGGCAAATGGATGAAATTGGAGAATATCATGCTAAGTGAGATAAGCCAATCTCAAAAAACTAAAGGACGAATGATATCACTGATAAGCAGATGATGACATATAATGGGGGGAGGGAGGGGTTAGCGTTAGGGTTAGGGTTAGGTTTAGGGTTGGGGTTAAGGAGGGTGGCAAGAATGGAGGAAGGAGGGACTGTATAGAGGGAAAAGAGGGGTGGGGGAGGGGAGAAGAAAAAAATAACAGAATGAATCAAACAAGATTACCCTATGTAAATTTATGATTACACAAATGGTATGCCTTGACTCCATGTACAAACAGAGAAACAACATGTATCCCATTTGTTTACAATAAAAAAATCCAAAAAGACTTCAAGCTGAAAAAAAAAAAAAAAAAAAAAATATATTCTGACTTGAGCAGACCTATAGCACTGGTTAGTGGTTCATGGTGTTCCTAGTAGGAAAATAGGCAGTAAGCCTACTAAATTTTATTTGATATCTATATGCAAAAAAGTTCTAAGCCAAGTGAACAACAGTCTAATATGAATCATAAAAACTGAGAGTTGGGACCTTTCAAACAATTTCTAATTTTAAATTTTATCCAACTTACAAACCCAAAATCCAGTGAAAAAAGGGGAAGCTGCATCCCCTTGAGATAGGATCCCGATATACTTCCAAAAATGTGTAGTTAATCTTTCTCCCAGATTTTCCAAATGGACTATGGCCTTTTACCAGAATAACTATATTGGGGGAAAGGGAAATAATTATACCTTTGGGGGTTACTAGACTCTAGTTTTGAACTGACATTAATTCCAGGATACCCAAAATGTCACTGTGATCTGCTAGTCAGGGTAGGGGTTTCTGAAGATCAGGTGATCAACGAATTTTTAAGTCAGGTCCATTCATAGTGGATTCAGTGGGTCCACAAACTCATCCTGTGGTTATTTTCTCAGTTAAAAAAGGTGTATTTGGAATGGATAAACTCAGAAACTAGCAGAATCCCAACATTTTGTACCCTAGCTTGTGGAGTGAGGGTTATTACCGAGGAAAAGTCTAAGTAGAAGTCACTAGATCTGCTTTTATTTTTAGGAAAATAGCAAACCAAAAGCCATACTCCATTCCTGAAGGGATTAATGATTAGTACCACCATTAAGGTCTTGAAAGATGTAGTGATTCACATCACATCCCTATTCATTTTGCATATATGACAGATGAAGAAGACAGATGAATCTTGGAGGATGACAATAGATCATTGTAAAGTTAGCCAGACAGTGACTTCAATTGCACCTCGTATACCAAATGTGGTTTCATTGCTTTAGCTAATTGGTACATGCCCTGGTACCCCATATGCAGTTATTTGTCCATGAAATTATTTTTTTTTTTCCCTCAAACCTGTCAATAAGGAACACCAGAAGAAGTCTGCTTTCAGATGGTAAGGCCATCAATAAACCTTAACTGTTCTATCTGAGGTGTGTGTCAACTCCCCGGTCCTATTTTAGTTCACAGGGACTTAATCCCTTTCCCTTCCATAAGTATCACACTGGCCCATTATGACATTATGCAGATTGGACCTAGTGAACGAAAGGCAGCAATGACCCTAGTCTTACTGGTTAAGACATTTTCATGTCAGAAGATAGGAAATAAACCCAAGAAAAATCCAGGAAACTTCAATCTCAGTGAAGTTTCTAGAGGTCCAATGGTGTGGGCATGTCAGTATACCCTTTCTAAGATGAAGGATAAAATATTGTATCTGGCCCCTTGTACAATAAAAAGAGAGGCATAATACATATTGGGTCTCTTTGAATTTTGGAGGTAATATCATATTCATTTGGATGTGTGATTCCACACCATCTACCAAATGACCTGAAAAGTTGTAAGTTCTGAATGAGGTCCAGGACAGAGAAGGCTGTTGCAGAGGAGGCTCAGCAACAGGCTGTGGAGGATGCTCTGCCTCTTGGACCATATGATGCAGTAGATCGCAGGATATTTAAAGTAGACAGGGATGTTCTTTGGAGCCTTTTCCAGGTCCCCTTTATTGAATTGCAGTGTGGGACCTTAGGATTTTGAAATAAAGTCCTGCTGACATTTTCTGTAGATAACT
The DNA here is from genome assembly GCF_902686455.1 of Sciurus vulgaris. Classification (NCBI taxonomy): domain Eukaryota; kingdom Metazoa; phylum Chordata; class Mammalia; order Rodentia; family Sciuridae; genus Sciurus; species Sciurus vulgaris. The sequence continues at coordinate 31,886,858 of NC_136468.1, forward strand.
ACTTTCTTTTGACAAACATCTTTTAAGCCTTAATATAGTCTAAATGCTTAACCATGGACCAAGTAACCATGAATTGACCATCATGAACTCTGTGTTTTCTGTCTCTCAAGTCATAAACGTGGTCATTCACAGCAGCACGCCATCATCAACTGAAAGTAGTACATATGTGACTGGGCTTGAGTAGGCCCTAAAGCCTCAAGTAAATTTGATATTTTGTGAAAAAGGTCAATATAAGGTAATATTTTCAAGATGGGAAATAGGAAATTATTTCTTGTCAAAGATACAGGAAACACTGAACAGAGAAAAGATTGCTAAATTAATTGGTTCTCAAGAATTTTTGTGCATAATCGGTGCAACCACTCTGAAAACAGTATGGAAGTTCCTCAGAAAACTTGGAATAGAACCACCATTTGACTCAGTTTCCCCACTCCTCAGTGTATACCCAAAGGGCCTAAAATCAGCATAGTATAGTGACATGGCCACATCAATGTTTATAGCAACTCAATTCACAATAGCTAAGCTATGAAAAAAACCTCGGCATCCTTCAACAGATGAAAAGATAAAGAAAGTGTGGTATATATACACAATAGGATATTACTCAGTCTTAAAGAAGAATGAAATTATGGCATTTACAAATAAATGGATGTAACTGGAAACTATCATGCTAAGTGAAATAAGACAATCCCAAAAATCCAAAGGCCAAATGTACACTCTGATACTTGGATGCTAACACACATTAAGGGCATGGGGATAGTGTATTGTATTAGACAAAAGGGAAATGAAGGCAAGGGAGTGGGATGTGACTAGGAAAGACAGTAGAATGAATTGGGCATAACTTTCCTAAGCTCATATATAAATACACAATCAGTGTAATTCCATGTCATGTACAAGAGCAAGAATGGGAAGTTATACTCCATGCATGTATAATATGTCAAAATACATTCTACTTGCATCCTTAACTGAAAAGAATGAATAAAAAATAAGGAATTTTGGTGCATGAAAGACACCATTAAGAAGGCTAACATATAAATTTCAAAGAATGGGCACATTGCTACTCTACACAGCAACATTAATAAAGTTCACAAACATAATAATGAGCCACTGAAATAAGTCACACAATTATGTAGAGACAATAATACTACTCAATATTTCAGAAATGAACAAAATTAAACTACATTTTTTGAAAGGGCAAAATTGGTGGCAAATTAGAAAGAAGAGAAAATAAGTGATTATTTAAATTATATTTTTTTTCAAAATGTTCATTCTGGACACTGTTTTAGTGCCCTACAAATAAAAGCTTGTGTTTTCATTATTACAATTTTTACCTCTAGTGGATATAGCATTACAACTGGAGAGAAGCACATGGGAGCCTTCATAGATGCCGGCAATGTAGAAACAGATCTTCACTTGTGCATCTCCTTTATTCTTAAAATATTCACATGTGTTTTATGTTCTCATCTGAATCTTGGATGGAGTAGAAACCATTAAAAAGAGTGCACGAGTAGATGAGCCTAGCAGAGTACTGTAAAGGAGAGAAGAGTCAAGAGAACTAGAGGATAGAGAGGAAGGAAGGGAGGGTGAACAGAGAGACACCGAACACATATGTGAATGAGTGTAATAAATGATATTCATGAAGCAAAAATTGACAGGAGCATTTTGAAACGAGGTCAAGGAAAAGGTTATACTAAGTTAATAGTGAATTTAAAGAGATGTTGGTAATAGCAGTGATGCTAACACTGAGCATAAAAGAGGGTTGATTATTTGAAAATGAAAATGAAGAAGAAATTAGACATAAAAGAATTTGATGACTCACTTATTAACCCCAAGATTTTATATATGTGAGGCTTAGACAGCTGGTAGCCACAGTATTTCAATAAACACTTTGTCAGTGTAACATGGTCTAAATAGTGTCATTTTCAATGATTTTGTAAATCAGTACCAATGCCTAATATTAACTAAATTCAAAGGTTCTGCACTTTGGACCCAAGTCTGTGAAAGTCAAGAGCAATCTTTCTACTAGATTGGAAGCATTTTCTACTGGAAGACAAAGTCTCATTTCATAAGTATAAATTATTTTTAAATAGAAAATAACCCTAATCTTACTTAGAAAGTTAGATTACACAAATCACAATAGTAAAGAAATGACTTATAAAAGCTATCTTAGATCTAGCTCAGAGTTCACATATTAATAAATAAACTCATTTCAAAGGAAGAGGCTTATATTTTCCTTTGAAATTTTGATTTTACCTTGGTACAGGGGTCCTGGGATCTTTTGCTGTGCACTTCAGCTCCCATTCTCACACGTGCTGATGAATGCAACCGATCATCCTCACCTGAGCTCAGCATATTTTGGCCTTGAGGTCACCCAAGTGGGGCCCTCAGGACTTTCTCACTTGGTTCTATAACAAGAACTTGGAACCAGGATGAGAATGATGGAGTAAAGGTCTGAACACTACCAAATTTAGCCCTCAGAAATTTCTGGACCAGTAAGAGGAAGATCAAAGTCAGCCCATGTGAATATTTCCTCTATTTTGCTGGCCCATTAAGAGTTGCAAGGGGAAATGGGTAGACCGTGGGAAGGATCCAAGTATACTGCTGAAAAGTTTTACTATCATCCATTCTCTCAGCCTTCTCCAAAGGGATACTAAGCCTTTTACCAGAGTAACTATGCAGTGGGGAAATAGTCAGACCTCTCAGGTCTGAACACGGGCTCTGAACTGACACTGACTCCAGGAGACACAAAGTATCATGTGGTCCTCCAGTCAGAGCAGGGTTTTCCAAAGACCTGGTGATCAATGGAGCTTTAGACCAGGCCCATCTCAGTGAGGATCCAGTGAGTCTCCAAACCCATCCTGTGTTAAAAAGGTAAAATTGGAATAGATGCACTTAGCATCTGGTAGAGTCCCCATGGTGTTTCCCTGTCAGAGCTTGACAACAGGAACGAATCCCCAATAATTCAATACTAGAAGTGCCAGATGACTCCAAGCGGTAGAAGGACCTCCACCTGCTTCCTCAAGGGGCATTGTTTACCTGAAGAGTGAAAAAGGGACCACTGAGCCTTCCTCTACTCTTGGGTAGAAACTTACCAGCTGAAGCTGAGTCTGTGACAAGACAAAAAAATAATAATAACAATAACACATCCAAGGACTTTCACAAAAGGAGGCCCATGAGAGGAAGAACTCAGAACTGAATGACAATCCCACTAATGAATCACAGCTGTTGGAGGAGACTCTCTGCCCTTCCTGTACTTTTAAAAATCACACTAAAATTAAAAAAAAAAAAAAAAAAAAAAAATGCATAGCTGAGTTGGAAAGGTTTATTTTTTACTGTTAAAACTCAAATTAGTAAACTGGAAAATCAAGTTGAAAAACAATATCAAATGGCAGATTGTAAGAAAGATTGGAATTGTAAGGGATAAAGTTTTATTTATTCAAGAGAGCCAAGTTATTTATAAACACGTGTTCTTCAGTGATGAAAAAGACAATGGAGAAGAGATAATCAAAAACCCAACAATAGAAGATTTTCTGTTTTCCTAAGGTGAATGGAAACCTAAGCCTGGACATTAAAAGTTTTCACTGGTGGGGAGGGAGCTGGAAAATGCTGGGGAGTTATAGCGGCCAAATTATATTATTATATTGTATACATGTATGAATATGGAAAAGCAAATCCCATCATTATGTACAACTGTAATGAACCAATAAAAAGAAAAATGTTCTCACTCACTACCAGGTGAAATTGAAGAAAGCACAAAACCAAAGAGGAAAATCTCACAAGCTTCCAAAGAGAACTAACACAATATAGGTGCATGGAAAAAGAATCAAACCATTACTAGACTTTGGACATGCAACATTAGAGGCAGAAAACGGAAGACTAAACTCCTAATGACAACAAGAAAAATAAGCTTCAACCAAAGATTCTCAGATCCAGCTAAGATAGCACTTAATATGGAGAGAGAAAAGCTCTGTGAGGATATGTAGTGATTCAGAGAATATGTGAATCCAGAAAGTCATTGTAAAAGGACTCTGATTGGACAACACAGTAATGAGAAGAGATGCATGTATTGGTTTTCTGGAGCTGCCACGATAAATTCACACATATTGGATGACTCAAAAACGTGTTCCCTCACAATTCTGGAGACCGGAAGTCCAAAATCAAGGCGTTGATAGTGTTCCTCTGCCTCCTGAGCCTCCAGGAGAAGCTCTCCTGGGCTCTTCCAGCTTCTGGCCTTCCTTGGCAGAGGCAGCATGACTCCAATCTCTGCCTCCATCTTCACATGGCCTCCCTCCCTGCATCTCTGTCTTCGTATCTCTCCTTTCTCTGATGAATCCATCATTCATTGATTTAGGATTCACCCTAAATCCTGAATGATCTGATCTTAAAGAGCTCATTTCCAAATAAGGTCACATGTGTAGGTACTGGGGGTTAGGACTTGGGCCTATCAAAATAAGAGATCAAAATAAGAGATCACATTAAAGAACAAACAGTGCTTCGTTACAACAGTGACTGGGTACTTATAAAGTGCTGAAAAGATGCAACATCATTCCCTAAGTAAGGGTTTTTAAAATAGGGATTTCTAGAAAAATGCAAGAGAAATTCTAAAATTAGTCTAGAACTAAAAATACTATTCTATCTCAACAAAACCTAGGAGTAGAGGAGAGGAAGAACTAAGGGAAGCAAATATGTTTCAATCTGCTCATGTGTTAGGGACAGTTGAAAGCAGTGGGGAAATAGAAAATCTTGTTGAAGAAATAGTTGGAACCTTGTTTTCATATGTCACTCAGTGATAGATTATGGGATTCAGAAAATAAATGGGAAATTTGATGTACTTCAATGAGAAAGAAAAAGAAATGAGTGACAATTTGATCAACTTCCAAATTAAAAAAAAAAAAAGAAAGAAAAAGGGAAAGCAATACTGTGAAAAGCAGCACTACTGTGAAACAATAACACAATAAAATGAAAAATAAAATGTTAAGGATATAATTAAAACTGAAGCTATGTAAAAATTATTATACAAATTTAATACAATTACATTTCCAACATAAATTTTTAGAATATTGAATTTCTTTAAAAAGGCATTTTTTAAACTTTAATTAATTTATTTTTTATGAGTTGCTGAGGATCAAACCCAGTGCCTCACACGTGCTAGGCAAGTGCTCTACCACTGAGCCACAACCCCAGCCCCCCAAATCCTGGATTTTAAAAACAGTGGTATTTATTATGAAAGAATAAAAGTCACTGGGAGGAATAAAGACCTTACCTAACCTTAACTGTCACAACACAATATAAAACCATCAAAATAAAATAAAAGTAAACTAACATAATGTAAAGTCATTGAAATAAAAGAAATATAAAGCTGATGCTGGGAAAAACAAATCAGAGGACTAACATAGAAGATGAAGATATAAACTACAGAATTTATGATAAACTACTATGCAACAATATTGTTACATCAATTGAGTTGAAGAAGGTGGTTCATTCATTAAATGGTAATGCACAATTTCCCATTTAGAAAAATAAAGTTAAACTCCCATCATATGATACATGCAAAACTCAATTTCAAGAACATAAAGAAAGAGCCCACAGAATGGGAAAAAAAACTTTGCCAGTTAATCTTCTGACAGGGGATTAATATTCAGAATACATAAAAAAAATCAAAAAATAAAATGCCAGAAAAAAAAAAACCAATCAATACATGTGCAAATAATCTAAACAGACATTTCTCAAAAGAAGAAATATAAAGGGCCATCAAATATGTGAAAAAAATGTTCAACAAATTTAGCCAATCAGGGAAATGCAATCCAACACTACATAAGACTTCATCTCCCATCAGTTATAATGGCAATCATTATAATATAAATAATAATTGCTGGTGAGGATATAGGAATAAAGGTACACTTATACATTGTTGTTGGGACTCCAAATTAGTAGAAACACTTTGGAAAGCAGTTTGGAAATTTCTCAAAGGACTAGGAATGGAACCACCATGTGACCCAGCTAATCCATTCCTTAGTATTTATTTATAGATCTAAAATCAGCATACTATGGTAATAAACTATAAACATGTATACCAATGTTTATAGCAGCACAGTTCACAGTAGCCAAGTTATGGAACCAGTCTATGTGCCTATTGATAGATAAATGGATAATGAAATATGGTACATATACACTATGATGTTTCATTCAGCCATGAAGGAGAATAAAAATATGTCATTTGCTGATAAAAACATGGACTGTAGAACATGATACCAAGTGAAATAAGCCAGATTCAGAAGTCAAGGATCAAATGTTTTCTCTCAAGTGTGGAAAGTAGAAAGAGAGAGAGACAGAGTAAAAGGAATAAAAATGGGATCTCATACAAAGAGAAGGCAGACCAATTGAGTAGAAGAATGAGATTGAGAGGAAGAATTTTAGTCAGCTTTTTTGCTGCTGTGCCTGAAAGACCTGACAGGAATAATCATAGAGGATTAAAAGTTTATTTAGGGGGCTCACAGTTTCAGAGGTCTCAGTACATAGAAGCTGTCTCTATTTCTGGGGGCTCAAACTGAGGCAGAACATAATGGCGGAAGAGTGTAGTGGAGGGAAGCAGCTCACATGATGATCAAGAAGCAAAGAGAGAAACTTCATTCACAAGATGCAAAATATATATCAAAGGCTTGCCCCCAGTGCCCCCTTCCTCCAGCCATGACCTACCCACCTTCAGTTTCCACTCGTTTAATCCCTATCAGGAGATGAATTCACTGATTGGATTAGAGCTCTCATAAACAAATCATTTATCCTCTAAACCTTCTTGCATCGTCTAATATATGAAATTTTGGGGGACCCCTCACATCCAAACCAAAATAGGGAGGGAGGGATAGGACATGGAAAAGTACTGGAGGGTGAAATCTACCAAATTATTCTGCATCTATGTAGAATCCTGCTTTTGTATATATAATTAAAATGAACTAATTAAAATTATAATAGTATTAGTAATAAAGCCAGAATTGGGGACAGGCAGTTAGTGTAGAAATAGGAGATTGGGGTCAAATCAAGGAACAGAGGCCAAGAAGTCATCTGCCTCTGGAAGTTGGAGACTGCCCCTGGAGAATGTAATGTCAATGGAGCCCTTTGATTATCAAATTGCATGCCCTTATCAGGGATTACAGACAAAGAACAACTAATTAATGCTCCCGGGACCCTTACCTGGCTGAATCACTTTGACTCTCCCCCTGTCCATCAGCTTCTCACTTTATGCAACTCACCTGCAAAACCAGGCCTAGTCATGTAGGCAGGAAGGAGAGATAAGGGGGAGAGAATTGGAGAACAAAAGAGACCTTAACCTATAAAAGACGTAGGGCATGCTCACTTCTTGGGATTCTAGAACATCAGCCATTGCCCCCTTCTCCCTCCTTGGAGAAGCCTGTATTATTACTACTTTTAAATAAAACCTGCTTAATATGTTTGCCTGGGCATGCTTCTCTAGTGTTCAAACTTCAACATTAGAGGAAGCAGAACTCTATGCCAGTAAATGATGGTATCAGTAATAGAAAGAAGATCAATAGAATGGTACAAGTGTATCAGGAGGGGAGAGAGAAAGGGAGGGAAAGGGCCAGTATTGGGGCATGAAATTTATCAAATTATGTGCATGTACCAACATGACATAATGAATCCCACTGACATGAATAACTTTATGCATCAATAAAAAATAAAAATAAAACTTTCTTTATCAGCACTAAAATCCAAACAATGTAGACACATGTTTATATAATTTTAATAACATGACACAATAGTGGAAGCAAAGGTAATGGACATATGAGAGGAAAAGAATATTTTCAGGGTAGAAGAAATATAGAGAATAATGATATATATGATATACATAAGGTTTCTATATTTTGAAGAGAAAAACAGCATCATAGAAAAAGAAGTAAAGGATATGAATAACCAATGTCTCAATGCTGGTGGAAACACAGAAAAAAATATTTTCATATATAGATGGCATAAATGTGAACTGCTATATCTGTGACTATTACTCACAGATGTACTGTAAGAATCCAGAAACCACTCCTGATGTGGGAACCCACGCAAGAGAGTTTAATAAGCAAACAGGCAGAGCGTCTCCTTGCAGGGTAAAAGAGAAAATGAGAGGAAAAGAGAGAGAGAGAGAGCGAGCGTGTGCACACAAGAGAGTGAAATGGAGAAGAGAGCATGAAAGTGAGGAGGAGAGAGAGAACAATGGCAGGGGAGCTATTCTTAAGCAGTCAAATTCTGCAGGCTAACAGGGGACCAATATTGGAGAAGGATACTTGCAAGCTGACTGGTGAACCAATAGCTAGATAGGATGTTCACAGACTGACAAGCTAGGTTGCAAGTTGGGAGGCAGGGAAATGACTGCAGCGTAAAGGGCAAGGGAGCAGGTTTATATTATATTATAGGGATATCTACCAAATAATTCTATATAGTCACTCACTCTTGGAATTCTATCCCAATAAGTAAGAATCCAGTATTCAAGTGCAATATATTGAGTTGTGTCCTGACCTCCACAATAAGTTCAAACATTAAATCTCTAAATCCTCAGTGTGATGACATCAGGACCTAGGGTCTTTAGGAGGTCATTAGGGTTAGATGAGGCCATAAAGGGTGGGGTTCTTGTAAGGGGATTTGTGCCCTTGTAAGAAGAAACATGAGAGAATTCTTTCTCTATTTACAAGTAGAGGAAAGACCGAGTGGGCACATGGTGAAACGGTCTATAGCCCAGGAGGAGAGCCCTCACCAGGCTGGCGCCTCCATCTCTGGTTTCCAGCCCTTCAAAGAAAGCAGACTGTGAGAAGGTAAACTTCTGTTGTTTAATCTGTATGGTCTCTGTGATGTCAGACCAGATGACTAACATGAATGTGCAAAGATTTCTTTTCAAGCTAATTTGTGTGGGGAATATATTTTTTCTCTTTCTAATTTTAAAATTTTTTATTATATTTTATTTGTTCTTTTTAGATATACATGACAGTAGAGTGTATTTTGACATATTATACATCCATGGAGTACAACTTATTTTAATTAGGATCCCACTCTTGTGGTTGTACATAATGTGGACTTACACTGGTTTATTCATATATGAACATAGGAAAGTAAAGGAGATGAATAACCAATCGTTCTATTGTCATTCCTATTCCCATCCTTTCTCCCTTCCCTTCATTTCCCTTTGTCTAATCCACTGAATTTCTATTCTTCCCTCCTGCCCCCACTTGTGTGTTAGCTTCTGCAAACCAGAGGAACATTCAACTTTAGGTTTTCTGGGATTGGCTTATTTCACTTAGCATGATAGTCTTCAGATCCATCCATTTACTGGCAAAAGTCATAAAGTCATTCTTTTTATGACTGTGTAATATTCCATTGTGTATATATATATATACCACATTTTCTTTATTCCTTCATCTGTTGAAGGGCACCTAGGTTGGTTCCATAGCTTAGCTATTGTAAATTGAGATGCTATGAACATTGATGTGGCTGCATCACTGTAGTATGCTGTTTATTAATTCCTTGGGTTTATACCAAGGAGTGGGTTAACTGGGTCAAATGGTGGTTCTATTCCAAGTTTTCTGAGGAATCTCCATACTGCTTTCCTGTTCTCTTACTTCCTCCCTACCTTTTTTTTTTTTTTGATAGAGATGTAATTTTGATCATAATCAGTAAAATTTTTAAAAAGTCAGAGTATACACGTTTGGGCAACGGCTATAACTTCATACAATTAGTAAAGATATTTGAACAGATATAAACCAGTCAGCACGTTGTGATCAGGAACACAGAGTTGAACAGGGAAGAGCAGGGTCCTGACCCTCAGTCTAGTGGGGGAGACAGGCTGTGATCAAACGGCAACTGCAGGGGTTTCAGCCACATCCAGCATGGATGAAGAAAGAGTTAACTGCTGGAGGATGGTGGTGCTGGAAATAAATCAATTAATTACTAATAAACTTATCTAATCAATAAACACACAACAGCCAATACTCTTTTCAAATGGAAGGGGGTGTGGCGGATCAGGCCATACCAGATCTGGCCTCCAACAAGATGGAGAATCACACCTTCACCTTTATTTACAATCACACAGATAAAGGAGCTCAGACCAGGAGGGGCTTCTTCTGTGAGGAAGAGGATGGGGTGAAGTTAGGGAAGCCATTTGCTTAGGGAACTAGCTTATCATCAGACAGTAAGCCACTCCCATACAGGGCCACTTAGTCCTAGGCTATGTGAAAGTCTTCCATGACTGCCAGTTCCTGGGAGTCAGACCTCTGTATCCCAAGGCTCAGTCAAGTCTGATTCTGCTAGGCATGAATGGCTCCCCACAAGCAACCCCAAAAAAGGCAAAATTGTAATGTGCAAATTTGTGCCACGTTTGAGTGAATAACTCAAAGCTGGGCCAGGTGTATGGAGAAGCAACTACACACAAGTTCTCTGGTAGTTCTCCCTTCAGTCCTATAGAGTGGCAATGCTGTGATCTTCCTGTGCTGGGAATTAGACACACTGAAAACCTTACTCAATTCTGTAATAAGTACATGGGGATAGGATTCAGAGGTTCATCTGGCATCTCATGCTTCAGTTATTAATCTTGACCTGTAATTAATCTTGACCTGTAACACTTAGGTTTACATTTCACTCAAACCTTGATCCAGTCAGTGAGAATCAGAACTACACCTAGTGGAAGGAGAGTGACAAATAATCATAAAATACTTAATATTATACATATTTTTTCGAAGTAAAATTTTACTGTCTAGCTTGCTCATAACCTCTGACACATCCAGTTCCCTCTTCAGTGATCAGAGTTGAGTTATCTACGTAAGGCATATGTCAGACTGTACCTTGGCCCAGACCTTTACGACTCACGTGGGTTATTATTTTAAAAACACATTAAAAAATGTTAGGCAGTCTCTAGCAAATGGCAAGTGATCTGTAAATGTTGATTTCCTTTACCCTCCTCTTCTCCAAACCACTATTTCCTAAAAAATAAGAAAAAAGAAGTCAAATTCTTTGAATTGACACTCAAGGTCTTTAGATGCTTTGACCCCCAGAATCTACCTCTCTACCCTCTGCTCTATTGTGTCTTGCTGTGCCTTGTAGACCTTTGTTCATCTGTAATCAGAAGCTACAATTTCTCTGCCCTGCTCATGCTCAAACACCTTCCTCAGACTACAATGTTCTCTCCCTATGATTCTATCAATTAGAATATATGTAATCTTGAGATAAAACATCAATGATGTCTCCTTTTTTCAATCAGGATTTGCTGCAGACATTCTCAGTGCATCCCCCTCTTCCCACCTCTGACTTTTCATTTCGGTTTTCTTCTGGGTTAATAGTTATGATAATTTGTTTATATATCTGTCCTCTTACTTTGCTAGAGAGGAGATATTAGACAGCAAATTCAAAGACTTTAAATACAAGTATTAAATTTTGTTTTTCAAGTACTAACTGCCATATAATTAAATTGAAGTAATTAGAATTTATTTGACAAAAATATGTGCTTCCTTCATTATATCATTAGATGTAATCAATTGTGCACAGGACGATAGATGGATAGATAGAATAAAATTAAATTATATAGATAAATATACACATCTGTATAGCAAAACGTCACATTTTAATTAAGAATACTGTACATTGCAATTAGTAGGTTGCTTTGGCTTGAATGTTCCCACCAAAGCCTTGTTGAAATTTAACCCCCAGGTAAGAAAATAGGAGATGGAAACAGGTGGACCTTTAAGAGGTGATTGGATCAAGAGGACTTTGCTCTTGTGAATGGTCTAATCCATTCATAAATTAATGGGTTAATGGGCTATCTCAGGATAAGAGCACCTGTTATAAAAGCCAGTTGTGTTCTGTTTTTTGTTTGTCTCTCTTGCCATATGATTCCCTGCTCTCCCTTGGAAGACTGCACAGAATTCCCAATGCAAGAACAACTTCTCTAGATACAGCACTTGACCTTGAATCGCACACTCTCCACAGCCATGAGCTGAATAAATCTTTGCTGTTTATAAATAACCTACTGTGTGGTATTTGGATATAGCAAGAGACAATGGACTAAGATATAAGTGCTCCAATCTTTAATTCACTCAACAAATATCTATAGGTGCCTGGCTATGTGTGAGGGCTGGGCTAGGTGTGTAGAATCCAACACAATTCCTGCACTCAAGGACTCGTGTAGCGGTGCCTTCCTATAGTGGTATACATGTGTTGCAGCCTCTTTTTATTTTTTCCCTCTCATTATGCCTGCTAGAACAATCTAGGAACAGATTGTATATTACTTTTCAGATCTGAAATTTCCCAGAGAAGCAAGGAATTTACCCTTAGATTGATTTTCTAGAACCCTGATCCCTAGTACCTACATAACTCAACAATTTATCTTTTCCAAAATAAATTCTAAGTCCTATTTTATTTTCTTCCCTAACTCTATATTTCATATTGAAATCTGACAAACCAGCCAGAAACTCACAATGCTGACTAAAACAAACTTGGAATGATCCACTGTGTGATTGATGGATGGATGGATTAATGTCAACCTTGCCATATATAGTATCTTCCTGCTATTGATTGTATAGTGCTTTAATTCTTCTGCCAGAATTTCAGGGACATGGATAATTTAGTCCCACTCATTTTACTCTTCATTACTCACAATTACCAACCAGCCCCTTCACTGTCTTCCATACAGAATGCTTATTCAATTATATGACTGATGTTTTTCAATTCTTGCTTTTCTACTCTTGTTTATTGCTAATTCACTAAGAAACTCACCCACCTGAAATGTTCTTCCTTTTCTCTGTTCCCCTTCCAAACCCAGTAGTCCCTCTTATATCTATCCCAGAGCTATCATGTTTATGAAAACTTAGGTGAAGCTATACTACACTAACCCTCCTTATTAGTGAATGTAGTGCCATAAAGTTTGTTATTTCTTATAAATTTAATTCATTTATTCCATAAAATCATCTAAAGCATTTATAGGAACTGTACAAGAAACTGAATATAAAATTATGTCTAAAACATCATCCTTGATTTAAAAACTTTCAGTGTGGGACAGAAAGATTAAGATCTGTAATCATTTAAAAATATTATGCTATATGCAATTTTTGCATTATTTTACCTTTAAATGCCATGCATTTTTGATAAGGGTAGTTCATTCTACATATTGTTTTACCTACTGATGGACATACTAGTACTCTTTGATAGCTATTTCTGAGCTCACATATGATTTTTAAATTTGTTACTATTTCCAAGGACTTAATAAAGACCTATGTACTGATATACAGAGATAGTCTAACATCTGGAGCAACCACACATTTCATTTGACTTACACAGTGGCATGAAAACAACTAAATTAAGCAAACAGGTAATTTTTTTTTTTTTTTTTTTGTATTAGGGGTAGAGCCCAGATCCTCTTGCATGCTAAGTAAGTGCTTTAAAACCACAGAGCTATATCACCAGCCCCATAGGTAATCTTAATAACAAAAGGAGCAACAAATGTTATGTGAGTACCTTTGCAAAAATAATATTGAAAAAGGGACTACGTTTAGAAAATAGTCTAAACTCTCTGCTAAATTATATCCATTTTCACAGTAGAATAATACTGAGAAGTAGGGAATAAGCTTGCTGATTTTTTGGGAGGTTTGGCTATATACATAGTTGGTTGCAATAAATAAATGATAAGTGGATATGCAGTTCATGAAATGCTAGCAATGATTGGGAACAGATTTAGAATTTTCAAATCATTCTTGGGGTAGTTCCTTCAATTTTAAGAATGATGCTGAGCTCCCAGGTGATGCACACCTATAATTTTTTTTTTTTTATTATGGAGATAAGTACTGTCAGTCCCATGTTCTGGGAGAGATTCTATTACTCATCTCAGAGCACAGCCAAGTCGTGGGTTTAATTTCATTGGAAGTCACTGCTAATAATCTGAAATTGGCCTTTGTGCACACACACCACTCACTGAATTGCATCAGAAATTAGGCTTCATCTCTCCCTTTTTGAAAGGCATGTGTGTACACAGTCTCCTCTGCAGGAAGATAAGGGTTGTAGAAATGCAACTCCATTAGTGCTTGAGATAATTCTGAGTTTGGTGAAAATCAGACAGGTGAACTTGAAATTAACCTGATATTACTCATTGTAATCTCTAGATCATAAAGATGAGCTTCATAGTAAGAAGAGATAACTGAGAAGTCAACAAAAGATATGTTTCTAGCTGAGTTTTGGTTTATAGTCACACAGGTATTCATATATTTTATAACAAATACATATTTCACATATGTATATAGACAAATACTCTTTTTATAAGTGTTTTCCTTGAAATATATTTTTTTCTAATTGAATTAATTTTTTTTTGAAAGCTCACGACTTCTCCATAAATTGATAAAACTATGTCCTTGAACTATGCAGCTAAGGGGTATTTATGTTGGCCATATTGAGCCTCATCAAGCCCAACAGAAATACCCATTTGCAAGCACTTTTTTTTCTATGTGTGATGCAGGTGATTGAACCCAGGGCCTTGCACAAAATAGGCAAGTGCTTTACCACTGAGCTAAAGCCCCAGCCCCAATTTCCATGCACTCTTAAAATATCAACCTTTATGAAAAAGGAAGTAAAACATGAAATAGTCTCTTTTTATATCCCTACCAGTACTTCCTTATGTTCCTTCTTATTATTTTGTTTTTTGGAATACTGGTCCAGAGTTAATTATACTCCTCATTTCATTACACATTTTCATCATTGGTCTTTGCAGAACCTATCAATACTGTTCTCTCAGCCATAACCTCACAGTTATTCATGAGGGTTCCCTTTTACCCACATCTGCCCCATCTCTTGGTGTTATCCTACATCTGCTACTTTAAAAGAGAATTCAATCTCCATCACTGCTAAATAAATAGACTGAAAGAGCAGAATAAGTTTTATTGTTGCATTATAATTATACGTAATAGTGGGATTCATTATAATATATTCATACAAGCACATAGCATAATTTAGTTGGTTTTCTTCCTTAGAAACTCCCTTTTCCCCTTCTTCCTTCTTCCCACCAGTCCGATTCTTCTACTCTACTCTTCTCACTTCTGTTTTTGTGAGGTTCTTTGCATTTTTTTCTTTCTCTCTCTAGCTTCCATATTTGAGAGAAAACATATAAACTCTGACTTTCTGAGTTGGGCTGTTTCACTTAGCATATTTTCCAGTTCCATCCACTTATCAGCACATGACAACTTTGCTCTTCCTTATACCTGAGTAAAACTCCATTGTGTATATATACCACCTTTTCCTTATCCATTCACCCACTGACAGACACAATAATTTGGCTATTGTGAACGGTACTGCTATAAGCATTGGAATGCATGTATTGTTTAATTCTTTTGGATACGTGCTGAGGAGTGGTAGAGCTGGGCCATACGGTGGTTACATTTGAGGAGCAGTCAGACTGATAATGGTTAGGCTAACATACAATCCTACCAACAGTGTAAAAGAGTGAGCAGAACAATTACCTAAAACTAAGATAACAGATCTTAATCTTGAATAGATTGTATGACACATAGATATTGATGGTAACACATTAATGAGAAAGTTTTAAAACATAATATGGTAAAAAAGATTTTCATTGACTTTCCCATTATATAGAGAGAATACAGAGAAAATGGAATTTGAGCATCTACTTGAAACCATGTATGCTTTATTTTTTGGTCAAATATTTCCATTTGGAATACATCCAAAGATTCATTTTCAAAAAGGAAACATTTTTTAGTTGCTAGCAGTTTAAAGAGGAGATAAATTCATTCAATGGATCTGAATTGCTTCCATTGATTGTTGAACAATTCTAGTAACATCTGAAAATAATATAAATAATAATATAATTATTCAATAGAAAAGAAAATCATGTTAACATATTGAAGATTTTTTTCCTCTAAATGTACTTTTTACATAGATTCTGACCTTGAAGGTATAAAATAAATGTTTTATTTTAAAAAATTAAACATGATTCATGTGGGGCTTTAATACATGAAGACTATCAACTAGTAAAAAATGGTTTCTATTGTAAAATAGCTACTGCATAGCAAGCAATTAGGAAAAATACTTTGCAAAGAGTTATAGATTAAAGACAATCATTTAATAATGAACAGAAACAACTATCCAAAATGACTCATTTAATTGGTTTGACATTTGAAACCAAAACTCTAAAAGAGAATTTTAAATCACTCTGTTATCAAAATAGAATTTAGGCTTCTGAACTAATTTAGCTGAAAATTATTAGAAGTATCTAATGGTTACAGTACATAATGACATTAGGTTTGTGTTTTCAGGGAATGAAAGAGAATAAATAATGGATTTGGTGCCAACAATGATTTACTGCATAAATATGATCGGTTCTGACTATACAATCATTAGTTCTGAGAGCCAATATTTATATTCTTGTTGTATTACTTGACTCATGACATTGAAGAATAAATGCATGTTAACATGTTTTATGACATAAGAGGAGAAAGAACTCCTCAAATTCCTCCTCTCAGGTCTTTGTGAATTGATAACAGTCGAAAGATTTTAGGCAGATAAGACTAAAGTGTATAATGTAGAACTTCTAATATGCTGTGAATGCTATGGAAAAAATGTTAAAGGAAGATTGAGAGTAGGCCAGCTTTGTAATGTAGCTGCCAACAGACTCAGTTTCAAACTGAGGTCAAAGTGCCAGATCTAAGTAGATGAATTCTCTAGCAAGGCAAAAATCATCACTTCTACTCTTGTAAATAAAATCCACATGGGTCTACAGAGAGCTGTCCTTTCTTAGCGACCTTTGTGAAATATCACTGTTATGGTTTGGATTAAGTGTTCTGCAAAAACTCCTGTGTAAACACAGGAATATGCAGAAGGACAATGATTAGATCATGAACCTGTGACTTCACCCGTCCACCCTAGTATGAATGGACTGACTGGGTGGCAATGTAGGCAGGTGAGTGGTTGGAGGCAGTGGGTCACCGGGAGCCTACCCTGCAAGAGTTCATCTTCCCTGTTGTTCCTTCATCTTTCTCTCTCTGCTTCCTGGCCACCATAAATGGAGCAGCACTCTTTGGCCACACCTTTCTGTCATGATATTCTGCTCACCTTGGCCCAGAGCAATGGGATTGGCTGACCATGAACTGGATCTATGAAACCATGAGCCAAAATAAACTTTCCCTCTTTGAAGTTGTTCTTGTCAGTATTTTGGTCACAACAAAAAGCTGACTAACACAAGCATGTGGGGGATATTGCCCTGGCTAGTCAAGAGATGCCATTCTTTTTCTCTGATGTTGTTACCTCAAGTCCTTTCTTCTCCTTCTCCCATCTCAAACAAAGAGAGAAAAAAATAGCTTTGCATCAAGAGTGATCTGTTTTTCTTTTCTTAAATTAACAAAGAAGGAATAGAGGATAACTGATCACACATAGTGATTTAGGACTTAATTTGAATTCCAGGAAAAAAAAAAAAAAGCAAAAGTCTCATTGAACATCCTTGTAAGATAGACAATTTGGGTCTGGAAAAACAATTGTTGAGCAAACAAGAACAATCAATAATTC
Source organism: Sciurus vulgaris (assembly GCF_902686455.1). Taxonomy (NCBI): domain Eukaryota; kingdom Metazoa; phylum Chordata; class Mammalia; order Rodentia; family Sciuridae; genus Sciurus; species Sciurus vulgaris. The sequence goes on from NC_136468.1 coordinate 31,904,396, forward strand.
CAAGAATAAATATTTGCATAGTTTATAATAGGAAGAGTAGGGGAAAATGAACACTTGGAAAGAGATCTATTAGTATTCTAAACCTTTACCATCCTAATTAAGAAATAGGACATATTGCACTTGTTTCTTTCTGAGTAAGAATGTAGGTTAAATCCAGAGTGATTTGCATGTTAATAAGAATGGTTTTGCAGTTAGAAATGATTGATTGTGATATAATGCAATGAACACCTAGGGGTAAAGTTACCCAGAAAAGAGAAGGAAAATGATTCAATACATCTTAGATGTGAGGTATTTGCAGTAGAAGCAAATACCTATACAAAGTGTAGAGAAGCAGCTAGGCCAGCCTCCTGGGATAGCAGAGGGTTACTGTGGCCACTGATCTTAATTGAAGAGAGAACCTGCTGTGAGGAAGGTGGTCTGCTAACAGCATTCCAAGCAATTGAACCATCAGAATCTGATGTAGCACGGAGGCTGCGGTCACTTTCTCCCTGGTATGTCCAGTCAATGACTGGAGTCCATTTCCTGTTAATGCAGGAGTCCTATCTTACGTGTGTGGTTCCCTTTGACCTGGCTGAGATTTTCTAAGCTGTGCAATGCAAAGATGCTTCTTTTCCAAATCTTCCTTTCTTCCCTTTTCTTTTTTCACAAGAACCAGATACACATTGTGTTGGAAAGTCGTTCCTCCCTGCCTACTCTTGGTTCCTTTCCCCAGGCATATCTCCCACCCCTCTGTGCCACAAATCTCTGGTGGCTTCTAATTCTGTCCTGGTGTCTGCTTCCTGGAGGATTTTAACAGAACAGGGGATGATGCAACAGTGCTCATTTTGTCAAAGGAAAGAGCTGTTAAAGGCTCTTAATGATAGTGTTAAAGCAGCTATTCTATTTTCAGTGCCCAGTCTTTAAACATCTCTGAAATTTCCTGTCTTATACTATGACAGACTGGATATATCAACTACCTTTTTTTGCTGAAAGCAGAAGTGCTGGATGATTATTTTAAATATGTTCTCAATTCCATCAGTGACCTGGCATTAGTAAGGAAAACTCAGACCAAACCTAAATTGGAGTGAGGACCCAAATAGCAAAATGGTATGCTGAAGTTAGCTTTCATCAAAGGGTGGTTTGACAGACTTTCTGAACTTGAACTCTGATTTTTGTGATCATTCCTCGGTAAGGTAGGCCCTTAAGAGCTGACAAAGCCCAAGCCCTGACAAACTATGAAATCATGATGTCACCATAAACTTCCATTTTAAGTCAATGAGAAGCTGGGTGCAGTGGTGCATGCCTGTAATCCCCAGCGGCTGAGGAGGCTGAAACAGGATTGCGAGTTCAAAGCCAGCCTCAGCAAGAGCAAGGCCACTAAACAACTCCAGTGCCTAAATAAATACAAAATAGGGCTGGGGACGTGGCTCAGAGGCCAAGTGTCCCTGAGTTCAATCTGGGTACACCCCCCCCCCAAAAAAAAAAGAAAAGAAATAAGCCACAACCGTTCGTCAGACTTTGTAAAGTGTCAAGAATTGGAAAACAGTGCCTGTCTTGAATTCTGGTGCTGAATTAGAAAAAAAAAAATTTTGCCTTAGAAAAACATTTAACAAAAATTCAACTTTATTGCAGGTTGAAAGAAAATTAAAAGAAGAAGAACTCTAAGGCCTGTTCTCAACCTGAATTCTCATTGACCTGTGTTTAAAGATGTTTAGGTCAGAACTTGGCATGAGATAGCCCCAGACTGATTCCTCTAAGTGATCAGAAAAAAGAAACACAAAGTCTTCATGAAGAAATGCATCAGGTCCCCAAAATTCTCACAAATAAAATTATGAGACATGCTATCACAGTAAAAAGTACAAACGAGAAGGCACGATATCTGAGAGCCCGGAGAATAAAGTTCCATCAAATGAGACTAGCAGAGTTTGTAATTATCAAACAGAGAATAGAAAACAAATATTTTCTGCAAGTTTTTAAAAATTAAAGAGGGTATTAAAGGACAAAAAATAGCCAGGGACTATACAAAAGTTCAAGAAAATATTTTAATAAATAAAATTCAACATCCACAAGTGAAAGATATAGAAATTGAAGAATTAAAATGTCATACTAAAGAAATTAACTAGAATACAGCACAGAGAGACATCTATAAGAAGAAATAAAGGAGTATGGAAGATGTTCCATATGATCTATGAAAAGCAGTGTGATATAGAAGATACTTATCATCTGACTATTTAGAGGGAAAGTAGAAAATGAATGTCATAGATACAACCTTTGAAAGATAGTGACAGAATTTTCTGGATTGACGAAAAATATAAAACTCAAGTAGCACAACAAATCTTCACCTTATCTTTGGATAAACTTTGGGTTAAAAAAGGGAAGAAATCCCCCTCTCAGATATTGATTGTTAAACTTCAGAATATGGAAGACAGAGGAGATCTCAAAAGTCACTAGAAAAGAAAACTTCTACCAAGAAAGGACAATTAAAATGGCTCTTGATTTCTCTAAAGAGAATGACAGGAGTCAATAAAATATTTTAAATTTCTTTCCCTTTGCTTTTTCCTGGGGCCTACTATCTTGTAGGCTGCCTCTCTGATTATCCTTAGGGGTCACAGTCTTGGGTATGTATTCATTCTTCCAGTCATTTGGGGATGACTGCTATTTCATTTTTGAGCCTGAATTCCGAAGTGTCACCCTTGGGTCATATAGGCCTATGGCCCAGTTTTATTGAAGCTTGAGGTTACATTTAAACTCTGTGTGCTTTCTTTACTCTGTGGTGTGAGCTTTGCAACTGGAATAGCTTTTAGAACTGCACCATATTGAAGCAAAAGAACCAGGCCTTTGTATTATACTATCAGTTCAACATCAACTACGTATTGCCTGGTGTAACAGTGGTGACTGACAGTATAAGGCTACTGGTATGTATGGTTTATTGGTATACTTTGCTTTGTTTGGCATTAAATCTGGATGCTGTGTTATTTCCATCTTAGGATGACTTTCTGTTGGGCCCCCTCACCCTCATGACTTGGTGGGTCTGAATATACAAACCCAGCCCATTATGTCCATATGGTCTTGAGGTTTCAGATTAATAGGTTTCAGTTTTGAGATCTGATTCAGGATCGGAAACAGGGACTGTAATCTCAAATCCTAAACAACCCAGAACATTAATGACCCAAACATACAAAACTGATGTTTGATATAAGTTTTAATTTTCGCCTGAGGTTTTCCTCAGTTGACTTGCTTATTTGTATTCCTATCTTGTTTTTTTGATCAGGAAATATTTTGTGGAAAATTCATCAGTTCAAAGGGACACTGTATTAATAATGAGTTTTTGATTAAACTATTTGCAAGTTAGTATTTTTTTTTTATTGTAAACAAATGGGATACATGTTGTTTCTCTGTACATGGAGTAAGGCATACCACTTGTGTAATCATAAATTTACATAGGGTAATGTTGTTTGATTCATTCTGTAATTTTTTCCTTCTCCCCCACCCCTCCCACCCCTCTTTTCCCTCTACACAGTCCTTCCTTCCTCCATTCTTATCACCCTCCTTATCCCTAACCTAAACCTAACCCTAGCCCTAACGCTAACCCCTCTCTCCCCCCATTATATGTCATCATCTGCTTATCAGCGAGATCATTCGTCCTTTGGTTTTTAGAGATTGGCTTAACTCACTTAGCATGATATTCTTCAATTTCATTCATTTGCCTGCAAATGCCATAATTTTATCATTCTTTATGGCGGAGTAATATTCCATTGTATATATATGCCACTTTCTTTATCCATTCATCAATTGAAGAACATCTAGGTTGGTTCCACAATCTGGCTATGGTGAATTGAGCAGCAATGAATATTGATGTGGCTGTATCTCTGTAGTACACTGATTTTAAGTCATGGATATAGGCCAAGGAGTGGGATACCTGGGTCAAATGGTGGGTCCATTCCAAGTTTTCTAAGGAATCTCCATACTGCTTTCCAGAGTGGCTACACTAATTTGCAACCCCCCAGCAATGTATGAGTGTACCTTTTTCTCCACATCCTTGCCAACACCTATTGTTGCTTGTGTTCTTGATAATTGCCATTCTAATTGGGGTGAGATGGAATCTTAGGCTAGTTTTGATTTGCATTTCTCTTATTACTAGAGATGTTGAACATTTTTTCATGTATCTGTTGATTGCTTGTACATCTTCTTCTGTGAAGTGTCTGTTCATTTCCTTAGCCCATTTGTTGATTGGATTATTTGTATTCTTGGTGTAGAGTTTTTTGAGTTCTTTATAGATTCTGGAAATTAGTGCTCTATCTGAAGTATGAGTGGCAAAGATTTTCTCCCACTCTGTAGGCTCTCTCTTCACATTACTGATAGTTTCCTTTGCTGAGAGAAAGCTTTTTAGTTTGAATCTATCCCAGTGGTTGATTCTAGCTTTTATTTCTTGTGCTATGGGAGTACTGTTAAGGAAGTCTGATCCTAAGCTGACATGTTGAAGATTTGGACCTACTTTTTCTTTAATAAGATGCAGGGTCTCTAGTCTAATTCCGAGGTCCTCGATCCATTTTGAGTTGATTTTTGTGCAGGGTGAGAGATAGGGGTTTAGTTTCATTCTGTTGCATATGGTTTTCCAGTTTTCCCAGCACCATTTGTTGAAGAGGCTATCTTTTCTCCATTGCATATTTTTGGCCCCTTTGTCTAGTATGAGAAAATTGTATTTATTGGATTTGTGTCCATGTCTCTATTCTGTACATTGATCTACCTGTCTATTTTGGTACCAATACTATGCCGTTTTGTTACTATTGCTTTGTAGTAGAGTTGAAGATCTGGTATTGGTGATACCCCTGCTTCGCTCTTCTGCTAAGATTGCTTTAGTTGTTCTGGGTTTCTTATTCTTCCAGAAATTTCATAATTGCTTGCTCTTTTCTGTAAGGTACGTCACTGGGATTTTAATTGGAATTGCATTGAATCTGTATAGCACTTTTGGTAGTATGGCCATTTTGACCAATATAAGTTCTGCCTATCCAAGAACATGGGAGATCTTTCCATCTTTTAAGGTTTCTTTAATTTCTTTCTTTAGTGACCTGTAGTTCTCATTGTAGAGGTCTTTCACCTCTTTTGTGAAATTGATTCCCAAGTATTTTATTTTTTTGAGGCTATTGTGAATGGGTAGTTTTCCTAACTTTTCTTCTGAAGATGCATACACTTATGTATAAAAATGCATTGGATTTATGACCATTGATCTTGTAACCTGCTACTATACTGAATTCACTATGAGTTCTAAAAATTTTCTGGTGGAATTTCCAGGTTCCTCTAAATATATAATCAACGTCATAGCAAACAGGGATAGTTTGAGTCTTCTTTTCCAGTTCGTATCCCTTTAATTTCTTTGGTTTGTCTAATTGCTCTGGCTAGAGTTTCAAGGATGATGTTGAATAGAAGTGGTGGAAAGAGGGCATCCCTGCCTTGTTCCAGTTTTTTAGGGGAAATGTTTTCAGTTGTTCACCATCAGAAAGATATTGGCCATGGGCTTAGCATAGATGGCCTTTACAATGTTAAGGAATGTTCCCACTATCCCTATTTTTCTAGTGTTTTGAGCATGAAGGGATGCTGTATTTTATCAAATGATTTTCTGCATCTATCACAATAATCAAGTGATTCTTAACTTTAAGGTCCTTTGATATGGTGAATGACATTTATTGATTTCCTGATGTTGAACCAACTTGCATCCTTGGGATAAAACACTTGATCGTGGTACACTATCTTTTTAATATATTTTTGTATGTGATTTGCTAAGATTTTGTTGAGAACTTTGTGTTGATGTTCATTAAGGATATTAGTCTGAAATTTTCTTGATGTATCTCTGTCTGGTTTAGGTATCAGGGTGATATTGGCTTCATTGAATGAGTTTGGGAGGGTCCCCTCCTCTTCTATTTCATGGAATACTTTGAGAAGTATTGGAATGAGCTCTTCTTTAAAGGTTTTGTAGAACTTGGCTGAGAACCCATATGGTCCCGGACTTTCTTTGTTGGTAGGCTTTTGATGACCTCTTCTATTTCATTGCTTGAAATTGATTTATTTAAGTTGTGTATGTCCTCCTCGTTCAGTTTAGGTAATTCATATGTCTCTAGAAACTTGTTGATATCTTCAAGGTTTTCTATTTTGTTGTAGTATAGATTTTCAAAATAGCTTCTAATTATGTTTTGTATTTCACTCATGGCTGTTGTGATATTTCCTTGTTCATTCTGAATTTTAGTAATTTGAGTTTTCTCCCTCTTTCTCTTTGTTAGTGTGCCTAACAAAGAGAAATAAATTGTGTTTATTTTTTCGAAGAACCAACTATTTATTTGTTAATTTTTCTGATTGTTTCTTTTGTTTCAATTTCCTTGATCTCAGCTCTGATTTTAAGTATTTCATGTCTTCTACTACTCTTTTCTATTTATTTGTTGACTTTCTATTATTTTAATGAATGAACTCAATGCAATGAACTTTCCTCTTAGCACTCCCTTTATCGTGTCCCAGAGGTTTTGATATGTTGTATTCTCATTTACCTCTAAGTATTTTTTTATTTCATCCCTGATTTCTTTTGCTATCTATTAATCACTCAACAATGTATCATTTAGTTTCTAGGTGTTAGAGTAGCTTTTATTGCATTTTTGATTTCTAATTTCATTCCATTATAATCTGATAGAATGCAGGGTAGTATTTCTATTTTTTTTCATTTGCTCAAAGTTGCTTTTCCATAGAAAGCATAACCAATAGGATAGAACACCTGGAAGACAGAACCTCAGACATTGAAGACAAAATATTTAATCTTGAAAACAAAATTGACCAAACAGAGAAGATAGTAAGAAATCATGAAAAGAATTATGGGATATCATGAAAAGGCTCAATTTAAGAATTATTGGGATTGAGGAAGGCTTAGAGAAAAAAACCAAAGGTCGGCTCTTCTTTTTCTAGGGCTTTGAGCTGTAGTGTTAGGTCATTTATTTGTTGATTTTTATTTCCTTCGTTGAATGCGCCCCATGAAGTAAATCTTCCTCTAATTACTGCTTTCATAGTGTCCCAGAGATTTTGATATGATGTGTCTTTGTTTTCCTTTACTTCTAAGAATTTTTTATTTCCCTCCTTATGTTTCTGCTATCAATTCATCGTATCATAGCGTATTATTTAATCTCCAGGTGTTGGAGTAGTTTCTGTTTTTATTCTGTCATTTATTTCTAATTTCAATCCATTATGATCTGGGTAGAATACAAGGTAGTATAGTATCTCTAGTTCTTGTATTTGCTAAAGTAGCTTTGTGGCATAATATATGGTCTATTTTAGAGAAGGATTCATGTGCTGCTGAGAAGAAAATGATTTCATTCTTTGTTGGATGTATATTCTATATATGTCGGTTAAGTCTAAATTGTTGATTGTGTTATTGAGATCTATGGTTTCTTTATTCAATTTTTGTTTGGAAGATCTATCCAGTGGTGAGAGAGGTGTGTTAAAATTGCCTAGTACTATCGTGTTGTGGTCTATTTGATTTCTGGCATTGAGAAGGATTTGTTTGATGTACATGGTTGAGCCAATGTTCGGGGCATAGATATTTATGATTGTTATGTCTTGCTGATTTATGCTTCCCTTAAGCAGTATGTAATGTCCTTCTTTATCCCTTCTGATAATTTTGGCTTGATGTTCACATTATCTGAAATTAGGATGGATACTCCAGCTTTTTTGCTGTGTCCATGTGCATGGTATGTTTTTTCCCCATCCTTTCACCTTTAGTCTATGGGTATCTCTTTCTATGTGATGAGTGTCTTGCAGGCAGCATATTGTTGGATTTTTCTTTTTAATCCCATCTGCCAGTCTGTGTCTGTTGATTGATGAGTTCAGGCCATTAACATTCAGGGTTCTTATTGTGATATGATTTGTATTCCCAGTCATTTGACTCATTTTTGTTTTTTGACATGATTTGGTTTCTCCTTTATTTGGCTATTCCTTTTGACTAGTTCCTCCCATTACTGATTTACATCATTGTTTTTCATCTCTTTCTCATTGAATATTTTTTCTGAGAATGTTCTGTAATGCCAGCTTTCTTTTTGTAAATTCCTTTAGCTTTTGTTTATCATGGAAGGATTTTATTTCATTGTCAAATCTGAAAGTAAGTTTTTTTGGGTATAAGATTCTTGGTTGGTATCCATTTTCTTTCAGGGCTTGAAAAATGTTGTTCCAGGCCCTTCTAGCTTTTAGGGTCTGGATTGAAAATCTTCTGATATTCTTATTGGTTTCCCCCTGAATATAATTTGATTCTTTTCTCTCGTGGCCTTTAAAATTCTGCCTTTATTTTGTATTTTAGGTATTTTCATAATAATGTGCCTTGGTGTGGGTCTGTTGTAATTTTGTATATTTGGAGTCCTATAAGCCTCTTGTACCTGGTTTTCCATTTCATTCTTCAGATTTGGGAAATTTTCTGATATTATTTCATTAAATAGATTGTTCATTCCTTTGGTTTTTTTCTCTAAGCCTTCCTCAATCCCAATAATTCTTAAATTGGGCCTTTTCATGATATCCCATAATTCTTGTAGATTCTGTTCATGATTTCTTACCATCTTCTATCCTATTGGTTATGCTTTCTATGGAAAAGCAACTTTGAGCAAATGAAAAAAAAATAGAAATACTACCCTGCATTCTATCAGATTATAATGGAATGAAATTAGAAATCAAAAATGCAATAAAAGCTACTCTAAAACCTAGAAACTAAATGATACATTGTTGAGTGATTAATAGATAGCAAAAGAAATCAGGAATGAAATAAAAAAATACTTAGAGGTAAATGAGAATACAACATATCAAAACCTCTGGGACACGATAAAGGGAGTGCTAAGAGGAAAGTTCATTGCATTGAGTTCATTCATTAAAATAATAGAAAGCCAACAAATAAATAACTTAATATTACATCTCGAAGTCCTAGAAAAAGATGAACAAATCAACACCAAAGAAGTAGATTAAAAAATAATTAAATCAGAGCTGAAATGAAATTAAAAAAAAGAAACAATTCAAAAGTTGACAAAAAGTTGATTCTTTGAAACAATAAGTAAAGTTGATAAAGGCTTAGCTACAATAGAGAAGAGAAAGAGAAAGAACTCAAATTATTAAAATTCTGGATGGAAAAGGAACTATCACAATGAACACTACTAAAATACAGAAGATAATTAGAAACTACTTTGAAAATTTATACTCTAATAAAATAGAAAATCTTAAAGATATTGTCAAATTTCTAGAGACATATGGTCTACCCAAACTGAATCAGGAGAACATACACAATTTAAACAGATAAGTGTCAAGCAATGAAATAGAAGATGCCATCAAAAGCCACCCAATCAAGAAAAGCCCAGGATGAGATGGATTCTCAACCAAGTTCTACAAAGAAGAATTAACCTTCTTATTCAAAGAAGAATTAACACAAATAGTCCTCAAATTATTCCATGAATAGAAAAATGAGGGATCCCTCACTCTATGCAGCTATTATCATCCTGATACCAAAACCAGACAAAGACACATCAAGAAAAGAAAACTTCAGACCATAATGAATATAGATGCAAAAATTCTCAATAAAATTTTGGCAAAATGCATACAAAGACATATTAAAAAGATAATACACACTATCAAATGGGGTTCATCCCAGGAATGCAAGGTTATTTCAACATATGAAAATCAATAAACATAATTCACCACATCAATAGACTTATAGACAAGAATCAAATGATCAAATCAATAAAGGCAGAAAAAGTGTTTGACCAAATGCAGCATCCCTTCCTATTCAAAACACTAGGAAAACCAGGGATAGTATGAACATACCTAACATTGTAAAAGCTATTTATGCTAAGCCCCAGGCCAACATCATTCTAAATGGAGAAAAATTTGAAAGCATTTCCTTTAAAAATGGGAACAATGCAAGGATGCCCTCTATTGCCACTTCTATTCAACACCATCCTTGAAACTCTAGTCAGAGTAATTAGGCAGAAGAAGAAATTTAATAATAGGAAAAGAAGATCGCAAACTATCACTATTTGTCAATGACAAGATTCTTTATTTAGAAAATCCAAAAAACTCCACCAGAAAACTTCTAGAACTCATAAGTGAATTCAGCAAAGAAGCATGATATAAAATCAACATCCACAAATCAAACATATTCTTATACCTCAGTGATGAATCCTCTGAGAGGAAATTAGGAAAACCAGCCCATTCATTATAGCCTCCAAAAGAAAAAAGAAAAATACTTGGGAATCAATCTAACAAAAGAGGAAAAAAAACTTACAATGAAAACTACAGAACAATAAAGAAAGAAACTGAAGAAATTCTTAGAAGATGGAAAGATCTGCCATGCTCTTTGATACTTAGAATTAATATTGTTAAAATGGTCATACTACCAAAAGCATGATACAGATTCAATGCAATTCAATTAAAATCCCAACATCTTTCCTCACAGAAATAGCAAAGCAATCATGAAAATAATTTGGAAAAATAAGAGACCCAGAATAGCCAAAGCAATCTTTATCAAAAAGAGTGAAGCAGAATAGAAGACACAGAGACACACCCACATAAATACAGTTATCTCATACTAGACAAAGGTGCCAAAAGCATTCATTGAAGAAAGTATTGCCTCTTCAAAAATGGTTCTGGGAACCTGGAAATCCATAGGTAGCAAAATGAAATCAAACCCCTATCTCTCACCCTGCACAAAAATCAACTCAAAATGGACCAAGGACTTAGGAATTAGACCAGAGACCCTGCACCTAACAGAAGAAATTATAGGCCCAAATCTTCATCACATCAGCTCAGGGCCAGATTTCCTTAACAAGGCTCCTAAAGTGCAAGAAGTAAAATCAAGAATCAATAAATGGAAAGGATTCAAACTAAACAGCTTCTTCTCAGTGAAGGAAACAATAATGTGAAGAGAGAGCCTACAAAATGAGAGAAAATCTTTACCACGTGCACCTCAGATGGAGCATTAAGCTCCTGAATATATAAAGAGCTCAAAAAACTTAACACCACAAAAACGAACAACCCAATCAATAAATGAACTAAAGAACCAAACAGACACTTCATAGAAGAAGAAATACAATTGATCAAAAAAAATATGAAAAATGTTCAACATCACTAGCAATTAGAGAAATGAAATCAAAACTACTCTGAGATTTCACCTCATGAATGCCATTCATGCCATTCTGAATGGCAATTATCAAGAATAAATGCAACAATAAATGTTGGTGAGAATGTAAGGAAAAAGGTACACTCATACATTGCTGGTTGGACTGCAAATTGCTATAACCTCACTATGGAAAGCAGTATGGAGAGTCCTCAGAAAACTTGGAATGGAATCACCATTTGATACTTCTATCTCACTCCTTGGTTTATACACAAAGGACTTAAAATGAGCATACTACAGTGACATAGACACATCAATGTTTATAGCAACTCAACACAATAGTTAAACTATGAAACTAACCTAGGTGCCCTTCAACAGATGAATGGATAAAGAAAATGAGGTATATATACATAATGTGTTAGTACTCAGCCTTAAAGAAGAATAAAATTATGGCATTTGTTGGTAAAGGGTTGGAGCTGGAGAATATAATCCTAAGCAAAATAAACCAATCCCAAAGAACCAAAGACCGAATGTTTTCTCAAATATGCTGACACTAATTCACAATAGGGGGGCTAGGAAAGAATAGAGGTAATTTGGATTAGGCAGAGGGAGTGAGGGGAGGGGAGTGTGTATAGAGCTAGAAATGATAGTACAATGAATCGTACCTTAATACCTTATGTGCAAATAAGACTGCACAACTGGTGAGATCCTACATTATGTACAACCAGAAGAATGAGAAGTTATATTCCATTTATGTATGATGTATCAGAATGCATTCTACTGTCATGTACTACTAATTAGAACAAATAATGTTTAAATTGAATCATAAAAAATACATGTCAAATAGAGCTTGCATTCCACTCCGGCTCCAGGGCAACTTCCTCTGGCTCTCTGCCCTATTGCCCTGCACCTGTGCACTTCACACCCTCAGACCACGCCCACTGGTCTGCACTTGACCACTTGCCTGAAAATGTTCACGGCTAGCCTCCAAGTCACAGTGCAGCAACCAAAGCAGTGCACAAGTACTACAGGCCTGACCTGGCAATGCCTAATATTCCATCCAAACCTGTGGAACTGAAAACAGATATTCCAGGATTGAAAAAGAGCACATTGAGCACAAACCTCAAATTTCTCAGCAATAGAAATTTCAAAATAAAGCTGCTTTTATTACTGTCTCAGAGATTTTGACATGTCGTATCTCTATTCTTATTTTTTTCTATGAATTTCTTGATTTTCTACCCTCATTTCTTCATTGATCCATTCTTTATTTTAAAGAGTACTATTTAATCTCCATGTGTTTATGTGGTTTCTATTATTTTCTTGCTGTTGATTTCTAGTTTCTTCCATTATGATCTGATAGGATGCATGGAATTATATTGATTATTTTTTTGTACTTGAATTTCCAGGTGTTGGGGTTTGGACTTCGCTGGGTTTTGCAAGTCTGTTGGAGTACAGTTGAGATTTGGTCGGGTCCCCCTATTGGTGTACTGCTTCCTGTCTCTGGGTCTTTCAGTTCAATCCACTTTTCTGGCCGAGGGACTAACCTCCACAAGTTTCACCTTCCGAACTATGACTGTGACTTACTGGGTAAGTGCCCTAAAGTGCAGATGTGCTTGTGTGGCCACAGTGAGTGTCTTCACGGTGGCTTTTATGGGGCACCAGCAATTATGGGAGTTTTTCTCTCTTGGGATCCAGAGGCTGAATAGTACAGGTAAAATTTTCTTTGTGCCTGTTTCAGTCTTTGGTTCAGGCACACTGTGGGAGTTTTTTCATTGGCTGCTGGTAACTTCCTGTATGAGCCCCCAGTCTCTACCTCAGTTCATACTTTCTATCAGCTGTTGGTACCTGGGATACCTGGGCTTGTTGTCCCAAGGCACCAGGCTGCAGAGGGCTTCTGCACTTGCCTGCAGGGCTTGCTGCCCCTGGAACACACTTTAGATTTGTTTTCACCAAGACACTTGCCCTACTAGCTCTGTGTCCATTCAAATCAGACTTCCTCTGTAAACCATAGTTTTTCCAAGTCAATTTTTCTTCATTTTTAAAATTTCTTGATCCACAGGCCACACATCTCTTACCTGCACTCCCTGCTGGTGGCCAGAGTTGGTGCATCTCAAAGGTATTATTTCTTACTTTCAACTTACCTACTTTTTTTTTTTTTTCTTTTAATAGGAAGAAGCCAATATTAGATTCACATAGGGTACAAGATCACAGCAACATAGAAATGAATTTGGGATATAATCTAATTCAATTGTTCAACATGTAATTATTAATTACAAATTCAAAAATATTATGAGATTGTAGTAAAATATATGAACAGGTGGCAGATGAGAGATGGGGAAATGGTACAAGTAGTATTTTTTAAAATATTTAATATAATATTTTAATTTTTAAAAAAGTTTTACAGACTGCATTTTGAATCATTGTACACAAATGAACTACATCTTTTTGTTTCTATGGTTATGCATGATGTAGATTCATACCATTCATGTAATCATACATGTGCATAGGGTAATGATATCTGTCTCATTCCACCATTTTTTCATACCCCCTCATTTCCCTCTACATAATCTAAAGTTCCTCCAGTCTTCTCTTAACCCCCGACTCCCCCAACCCCATTGTATATCATCATCCACTTACCAGGGAAAACATTAGGCCTTTGGTTTTTTGGGATTGGCTTATTGCACTTAGTATGATATTCTCTAATTCCATCCATTTATCTGCAAATGCCATAATATTATTCTTCTTTATGGCTGAGTAATATTCCATTGTGTATATATACCACATTTTCTTTATCTATTCAACTGTTGAAGGGCATCTAGGTTGGTTCCACAATCTAGCTATTGTGAATTGAGCTGCTATAAACACTGATGTGACTGTGTTAGTATAGTATGCTAATTTTAAGTCCTATGGATATAAACTGAGGAGTGGGATGGCTGGGTCAAATGGTGGGTTCATTACAAGTTTTCTGAGGAATCTTCATACTGCTTTCCAGAGTGGCTGCATCAATTTGCAACTCCACCAGCAATGTATGAGTGTACCTTTTCCCCACATCCACACCAACACATTATTGTTTGCATTCTTGAGAATAACCATTCTAATTGGAGTTAGATGAAATCTTAGGGTGGTTTTGATTTGCATTTCTCTAATTACTAGGGATGATGAACACTTTTTCATATATTTGTTGATTACCTGTGTGTCCTCTGTGAAGTGTCTGCCCAGTTCCTTAGCTCATTTATTGATTGGGGTCTTTATATATTTGGTGTAAAGTTTTTTAAGTTCTTTATAAATTTTGGAGATTAGTGCTGTGTCTAAAGTGTGTGTGGAAAAGATTTTCTCCCATTCCGTAGGCTCCCTTTTCACATTACTAATTGAGATAACTGGGTCAAAAGGTGGGCCCATTAATATTTTTTAATCCTCTTTTATATGCTGACTTTCTGTAGCTGTATAAATTTTTCTTCCAGTTCAGTATTGAGTTTCAGTGATGTTCCTTAGTTACTCACCTTGCTAGGAGCAGTCTTCCCACTTTGTAAGTCTGTGCTGAGAAACAGCTAGCATGTGCTTCCTCTCCCTCATCCGCCACCTTCTCCTTCCCATCAGCTTCTCAAATATGGTTTAGAAGCTATTTAGTCTTGAATATCATGTGAGTATTGGAGTCTGTTCTGTCATTGTAAATCTGGTTTATTTCTCTGAATAGCTAGAAGGGCCTGGAACAACATTTTTCAAGCTTTGAAAGAAAATATCTGTTGTGATACTTCCTTGTTCATTCTGAATTTTAGTCATTTGGGCTTTCTCTCTTCTTCTCTTTGTTAGTGTGGCTAAGGGTTTATCAATTTTGTTTATTTTTTCAAAGAACCAACTATTTATTTTGTCAATTTTTTGTATTGTTTCTTTTGTTTCAATTTCATTGATTTCAGCTCTGATTTTAACTATTTCCTGTCTTCTACTGCTTTTGGTGTTGCTCTGTTCTTTTTCTAGGGTTTGAGCTACAGTGCCAGGTCATTTATTTGTTGATTTTTTTCTTCTTTTATTGAATGTGCCCCATGAAATAAATCTTCCTCTAAGAACTGCTTTCATAGTGTCCTAGAGATTTTGATGTTGTTTCTTTGTTCTCATTTACCTCTAAGAATTTTTAAATTTCCTTCCTGATATCTTCTGTTACCCATTCATCATACAATAGCATATTATTTAATCTCCAGGTGTTGGAGTAATTTCTGTTTTTTATTCTGTCATTTATTTCTAATTTCAATCCATTATGATCTGATAGAATACAAGGTATGATCTTTATCTTCTTGTATTTGCTAACAGTAGATTTGTGGCATAATATATGGTCTATTTTAGAGAAGGACCCATGTGCTGCTGAGAAGAAAGTGTATTCGCTCTTTGTTGGATGGAATATTCTATAAATGTCCATTAAGTCTAAATTATTTATTGTGTTTTTGAGATCTACGGTTTCTTTGTTCAATTTTTGTTTGGAGCATCTGTCCAGTGGTGAGAGAGGTGTGTTAAAATCACCTAGTATTCTGTTGTGGTCTATTTGATATCTGGCATTGAGAAGGATTTGTTTGACATATATGGATGAGCCACTGTTTGGGGCATAGATGTTTATGATTGTTATGTCTTGCTGATTTATGCTTCCCTTAAGCAGTATAGGAACTTTATCCCTTCTGACTAACTTTGGCTTGAAGTCCACATTATCTGATATGAAGATGGATACTCACTCTGGCTTTTTTGCTATGTCCATGTGCATGGTATGTTTTTCCCCATTCTTTCACCTTTACTCTGTGGGCATCTCTTTATGAGATGAGTCTCTTGCAGGCAGCAAATTGTTGGAACTTTCTTTTTAATCCAATCTGCCAGTCTATGTCTTTTGATTGATGAGTTCAGGCCATTAACATTCAGGGTTATTAGTGAGATATGATTTGTATTCCCGGTCATTTGGCTCATTTTTTCTTTTGACACGACATGATTTCTCATTTATTTGGTTGTTCCTTTAGGGTAGTTCCTCCCTTTGCTGATTTACATTGTTGTTTTTCATCTTTTCTTCATGGAATATTTTGCTGAGAATGTTCTGTAATGCCAGCTTTCTTTTTGTAAATTCTTTTAGCTTTTGTTTATCATGGAAGGATTTTATTTCATTGTCAAATCTGAAAGTAAGTTTTGCTGGGTATAAGATTCTTGGTTGGCATCCATTTTCTTTCAAAGCTTGAAAAATGTTGTTCCAGGCACTTCTAGTGTTTAGGGTCTGGATTGAAAAATCTGCTGATATCCGTATTGGTTTCCCTGAATGTAATTTGGTTCTTTTCTCTCACAGCCTTTAAAATTCTGTCTTTATTTTGTATGTTAGGTATTTTCATTATAATGTGCCTTGGTGTAGGTCTATTGTAATTTTGTATATTTGGAGTCCTATAAGCCTCTTGTACTTTATTTTCCATTTCATTCTTCAGATTTGGGAAATTTTCTGATATTATTTCATTGAATAGATTGTTCATTCCTTTGGTTTGTTTCTCTAAGCCTTCCTCAATCCCAATAATTCTTAAATTTGGCCTTTTCATGATATCCCATAGTTCTTGGAGATTCTGTTTTTTACCGTCTTCTGTGTTTGGTCAACTTTGTTTTCAAGATTAAAATATTTTGTCTTCGATATCTGAGGTTCTGTCTTCCAGGTGTTCTATCCTATTGGTTATGCTTTTATGTAGTTTTTAATTTGGTTTATTGTTTCCTTCATTTCAAGGATTTCTGTTTGTTTTTTTTTTTTCAATATCTGTAACTTTTTATTGAAATGATCTTTTGCTTCCCGTATTTGCTCTTTTAACTGTCGATTGGTGTGATCATTCAATGCCTGCATTTGCTCTTTCATCTCCTTGTTTGCTTCCCTGATCGTTTTAATTATGTACATCCAAACTCCTTTTCTGACATTTCTTCTGCCGTGCTGTCATTGGATTTTATTGTGATACCATCTACGTTTGTTTGAGACATTTTCTTCTCTTGTATTCACATATTGTTCAGGTATATACCCCTCTAGTAGTGAAACTCTGGGATATTGCAGATTTCCTCTATTGACTAATATTGTCTCTGTAGATTTCCAATAACTCACCTCTTAGCCTTCAGTAGCCTGAAGTCTTGGAGGAACTTGATAATGCGGTGCTCCACTAGGAAGCTGGCCTTCTACGGGTGGTGGCCTTCAGGTTTTCCCTGGTGGCTCTGCGTTGGTCCCGAGTCTCTCAATACCTCCTCTTCTTTGCTCCTGGGTCTTGTCAAAGGTCCTCTAGCCTCCTGTAGGTGTCTCAGGAAGGGAGCTGCCCTTCCAATGATGATGGCCACACCCTCAGATGTAATTCAAAATGCTTGCACCAGCCTATAAAGAAGCCTCTGGCTAACTCCGTGATGGCGACATACCTCGGTGGCGTGGTGGTCAGGTGGGGTTGTTCAGTGATGGCATCTGTCTTTGGCCTGGTGGTTGGGCGGGTTGGCTATCCGTGCCCAGCTCTGCAAGGCAGGCGAGTTGGGTGCCCGCCTGCTACCTCTGCGATGCAAGCAGTATGACTCGCCTGCCAGCTCCCTCTGTGACTGCGACCAACCAGTGATGGCACCAACCTAGGTGCAGGGGTCAGGCGGGGTCACTCAGTTATGACATCTGTCTTTGGCCTGCTGGCTGGGCGGGATAGCTGCCTGCTGCTTACCTCCGGGATTTAGGCGGCCTGGCTCACCCTCCCACTTGCTCCGTGGTTGCAAGGATCCCTTTTCTTAAAGAAGGAAGTTTCTCACCAAAAACTTGAGAATATGAACCTGAACTTTATCTTTTCACATTAAAACTAGTGTTTTGTTTTTTCTTCTAATTCGTCTGTATGTGGAATTTTTTCCATTTTCAAGGTCGTTTCATTATTTGGGGATTTGTAGTTGTGCTAAATCTTTCCCAAGTCTATGAAGAGATTAAAGGAGTGAACCCTATTAATGGTGTGTAGTAGACCATTGGTCCCCTGAACTCAGTAATATTCATTAATCTTGATGAAGGGGTCATATTCTTTAGATGACTCAAGCAATTTCAAAGCATAAAGAAAAAGTCCAAAACATTAGCATGCAAGAGGGAAAAGAAGGTGACACAGAAGAGATGAAGTTATAATATTGAAATTTTAATTTTATTTTGTCTCAAAATGTGGTAAATCGTTAATTCAATCAGAACCTTAAAATGTATTCGAACATTTTAGAAGCTGGAAATCAAATTGTCTTATGAATAATTTTGCTGCAGTCTTTAAAACTTTGAGGTAAGAGTCCTCAAAGTTTCCCTTTAAAGAATGTCTTTATTGCTTGGCACCGTGACTCATCGCTGTGATCCCAGCTGCTCAGGAGGCTGAGACAAAAGGATCACGAGTTCAAAATCTGCCTAGGGAGTTAGCAAGACCCTGTCTGAAATGAACAAGAACTAAGAAAAGGTGACTGAGGGTGTGCTCAGTGGAAGAGCACCCCTGAGTTCAATCCCAAAAAACAGAGAGGGAGGGAGAGAGGGAAAGAGAGAGAGACAAAAAAGAAAGAAGAAAGTGGGGGGAAACTACCAATTCTTAAACCAAATTAAGGAAGAGTAAAAATATACTTTTTAAAAAGGTGAAATTTCATATTTAAATAAAACAAATTGATTCAAAATCTTTTTCAGGACAGTTAGATTACAAGATTTAGCCTTCAAGTTCTTTTTCCAATGTCCCTTTACCCTTTAAGGAAATAAACATTCTATTGCAAGCAGCATACACAAATTGAATTAAGTATAAACGTTCAAAGTTATACTTGAGGGTCTGGTATGATGAGGTTGGAGGTTGGGTAATGCTAAAAATACTTTTTTGAAACAAACTATATGATACTAGCTTGAAAAATGGACTAAATACCTGGACCAAACCTACAAAATGTGGAGAAAGTTGGATTATAATGATTATAATCTGTCTGGTTGACTGAACCAACAAACCCATCTTCTGAGCCTTTTAGAATGCACCTACTAAAAGTATTTTTGGTCTGGTCTAGCAGTTTGTAAATTGCCTCTTTGTCCTAATAACAAGTAAAGAACTGAACAAACAGAAAAATTAACAATCTGTACAAAATTAACAGTCAGGGAAAATTGCCTTTCTCAAAGCTGGAAAGAGAGAAAGGCAAATACAGAGACACAAAACTTTCCAGAAAAGAACCCATGAACAGTAACCTTATGGAAGCCCCTGAACTTTAATCAGTGAATTGTTGGAGGCTCAGTGTGAACAACTCTAAGAGTGATGAACTATAGGAGGACTTGGTCATAGGAAAGACTCAACACTTGTGTAAGATGTGCCTCTAGGAATTCAACCTGATTCTTACAATGACTATGAGAAAAATACCCCCTTATGCTTTGCAGGTGGAAGGGGAAGTGAACCATTTTGAAATAGGCCAGTTAAGAACTATTCTGTTCTTAACAAGGTCTGCCCTCAACAAAAACAATTTAACCAGAGCCTAAGCTGCTCTGGTTTTACGAGGATGAAAATGACATGCGGAAAAGGGAAATACCCCATTCCAGGCCACTCTAGCCATCCCCACCTAAGCAGAGAGGGAAGAAGCTGAGAAGCATGGGCGAAAGTCCCAGTTCAGAGGTAGAGCCTCAGTAGAAGACTGAGACCTGATCCTAGGTGTAGGAAATACTACCCCTTCCCACATTTTACCACCAGATGAATAAAAACCAATGTATATCAGCTTCTTTAACATAGTACTTCATGTGCAGCTGTGAAGGAAAAAAATTACAAGGCCTACTAAAGGTCAAAAAATACAGTCTAAAGAGACAGAGAAAGCACTAGAACAAGATTCACCCATGGCAGGAATGTTTTAACTCTCAGGCTAAGAATTTAAAATAACTTCAGTTAATATGGCAATGGCACTAAAGAATAAAGTAGTATGTAAGAACAAATATGCAATGTCAGCAGAGATGGAAATTCAAAGAAAGAATCAAAAGTAGTGGTCAAAAATACTGTAATAGAAATGAAGAATGCTGTCAATGCGCTCATTAACAGACTGAAGACAGTCAAGGAAATAATTTCTGTGCTTGTAGATATCTCAATAGAAACTTCTAAAACCAAAAAGAAGAGATTAAAAAGCTAAACCAACTCTTACCACACATTCAAAACCTTTTGTGCATATTGATCATAAAGTTTATAGGGAAAGGCAAAAACTCAAGATTAATTAAGGAGTAGCACAGAGCTGCAGGAGTGATAGTACCTGACCTTAAGACTATAAAACAGGAAAAAATTATAGGTGACCAAAGTTTTGGTGATGACTTTTTAGATACAATACTGAAGGTAAGATCCATGAAAGAAAAAAATTGACATAAACTTCTTTGAAAGTAAAATTCTCTGCTCTGAGAAAGACACTATCAAAAGAAGAAAAAGAGAAGCCACTCTCTGGGAGAAAATACTTGCAAAAGATGTATCTGATGAAGGACTATTACCCAAATATACATAGAACTCTTAAAACTCAACAACAAAACAATCCAGTTAAAAATCGGTCAAGAGCCTTAACATTCACCTCATCAAGAAATATGTACAGATGGCAAATAAGCATATGATAAAATGTTCCATATCATATGGCATCAAGGAAAAACAAATTAAAATATATAAGACTACACATTTATGAAAATGGTCCAAATGAATAACAGTGACAATACCAACTTCTAACAAAGATGTGGAGCAATGGTGAGTCTCATCCATTGTAGATGGAAAAACAAAATGGTACAGTCACTTCAAAATGCAGTATGGCATTTTCTTGTACCTCTGACCACACATAGAATCCAATACTATGTACCCAAAGGACTCAAAAAGTTATATTCAGACAAAACCTGCACAGTGATGGTTATAGCAATTTACTAATAATTTCCAAAACTTGATAGAAATCAAGGTGTCCTTCAGTAGGTGAATGGATATTATTCAATGCTAAAAATAAATGTAGACTCAAGCTATAAAAAGACATGTAGGATCCTTAAATGCATATTACTAAATGAAAGAAATCAATCTGAAAAGGCTACCTCCTGTGTGCCAATCTTACATTCTGGAAAAATAAAAAACTATCTAGACAATAAAAGATCAACGGTTGCCAGTGGATACAAAGTGAGGGACAGAGGAATAGGTAGGGCACCTAGAATTCCTAGGTCAGTAAAAATGCTTGATGTGATACTCTAATGGTGGATACAGGTCATTATACATTTGTCCAAATCCACTAAATGTGCAACATCACAAGTGAACCTAGAGGTAAAGTGTGGTCCTTGAGTAGTGCAGCTGTGTCTCTATAGTTTCATCAATTGTAACAAATGTATCAGTCAAGTGGGGGAAGTTGATAATGAGGGTGGCTATGCATATGTGGGTAGGAAGTCTGGACTTTCAATTTTGTTGTGAGCCTAAAACTGTCCTATTTGATGAAATCTATTTTGAAATGATAAATCAGAAATGTCTTTAAAAATCACGGGAGATTACAAATTTAAGAAATTTCTGTAACATTCAGCTTATATCAATTATGCTCACTAAAACCTTCAATCCTCTTGTTTCATAATTCTACTGGACAATTGTAATTCCCCTTGTGGAATAATATCCCCAGTGGCTGCATCTCCTGGCCTAATATCTTGATTACCTAGAGTCTCTGGAACACGTTGTGAGGTCTTCCAGACTAGCTACTACTTGTATCTTCACTTACAGCTTTTTATTTGTTGGTGGCTAACCCTTGTTTCACATGGGCAGGTGGTCTAAATCCTGAATTTGGCTTTGCTTTGTGTATGACTCAACTTTTTTTCATATATTGTATCCCATTTTCATTTTCCTTGCTTGTACCCTTATCCTATCTCCATATTTGACTCAAATAAATATCCCAGCCTTTTCTCACTTCTTCCTAAACTACTAACCATATCTTTTATCTAACATCTCCAGACTGAGTCTGAGCCATAATCTCCTGATTACCAATTAGAAGCACTGTCAGATTTTTCTCTTGCCCAGAAGACTTCATGTGCTCTATAATGATACTACTTTTGATAAAGTACCTCATCTCTATATATGATCTGGTTTCCAAGAGAAAGTATTGTTAAATTTATCATTATCCAAAAAGAATAAAGTATTCAGCTATATATAGCTTTGTGTTAGATGCTTTAGAAAAGTAGATTTGACAGCACAGGTTCCTATCCTTTAGGTAGTTATTTTATAATATAAAAAGGAGATGCAGACATACATTTTAAAATAAGATTCTACATTATTTGAGGGGAATGTAATTTGTTATAGTTATATTCCAAGAGTTTCAGTAGAGCCCAGTAGGAATGATGGATGATAATATGGTATCCTCCTATTTCAAAGAATTTATTAAATGTATCTATCAATGTTTTTTATGCAGACAGTGATTCATGGTACAGCAATATAACAGAACTTAGAAATGGGTTCCTCGATGTCAAGCTGTTGATCCTTACCCCCACTGTTTTCTTCTTCTGCCTCTTCCTCATCTTTCCAGAGAGTTTATCTCCTTTAATGATCACAGAATTGAAAATGTATAATTTTAAAACAAATACTATGTATTATATGCAATTCTTGAAAGAAAATGACAAATTTGATTAGACATTTTTCGAAGCTGAAGGAAATGATTGTACTTGCTATATAAGGACTGTTTCAGAAGTTACTGAATGATGCTGCTAACAATTTATATTTGGTAATGCCATTTGCAGTCATTTGTTATACAGT
Source organism: Sciurus vulgaris (assembly GCF_902686455.1). Classification (NCBI taxonomy): domain Eukaryota; kingdom Metazoa; phylum Chordata; class Mammalia; order Rodentia; family Sciuridae; genus Sciurus; species Sciurus vulgaris. Next base: position 31,927,202 of record NC_136468.1, read on the forward strand.
ATTGCTTAATATTCACAGTATTGCTATGACAGAGTTGGATAAGTAAGTTAGTCCTCATTATATGAATCTGACCTTTTCCTTGGAAAGGAAAAAATTTAGCCAATATTACAGAGAAAATGTTGGAGGATGAATGTGATTGAATTCTGTTGTTTTCTAGTCAATAGCACTAGACAAGACTATAGGAGAGAATATTCTTTTCTTTAAGTTTCTGAAGTAGAATAAAGTGTCAGGTTGGACCAGAACAGAGAGAGGTCGATTACAGAAAGTTAAGCCCTGGGTTTTGCTAACCAAGAACACATAAGAACATTCATTGTTCTACCACAAGGATGTCAGTAAATCCTCTCCGCCAATAAACTGAGAATAACGTTGGAAAAACTGACAAAAACAAACATTTAAGCATCTCAACTGAAAGCAGACAATAGCCTGGAAATCAATTATTCTTGAAAACCTGGTAGAGTTTCAAATAAGAGCAGCAGGAGACTTCAAAACAGCCATTACAAATACGTGCAAAGAATGAAAGGAAATTGTGTTTTCAAAAAATGAAAAGATACTAGGCAACAATGACTCAATTCATAGGGATTCTCAAAAGAGAAATAAAATGTATAAGAGAAAACCAAACTGAAATTTAGAGCTTGAAAGTATAAGATTCACAAGTTGAGTTCAATAGCGGATTTGAAACAGAGGAAGATAAAAACAGAAGTTTGCAAGGTAGGTCATTTTAAAGAGAAAACAGTGAAACAAAATAAATCATCTCAGAAATTCGGGGTATTCCATGGAACACATAAAACATATTTGTAATGGCAGGCTCAGACTTTCACCACATACACATTCATATAAACTAGAAAAAAAAGAGCACATAAACCTCAAGTAGAAGGAATTATATAAACAGGTTTGAAGTAGAAATATAAAGGAGAAATGACAGGGAAAAAAATCTATGAAACCAAAAGATGATTCTTTGAAATAAAAAAATTGATAAACTTATGGTTAACATGATTATGCAAAACAAAAGACAGAAGTTATCAAAATCAGGAATACAAGAGGATCTTCCCAAAATGAAAAGAGAATATTAAGAGAATGTCAGGAGCAACTGTCTACAAATTGGACAAATTAGATGAAATGGACAAATTCCTAGAAAGATACAAATTACCAAATTTTTCTTAAAACAAAGAGAGCTGAATAAATGTGTGCCAAGACATCAATTGTAATCTTTCAAAATTAAAAAAAATAATAATAATAATTTAGGACCAGAAGAGTTCAATGTTGAGGAAGAAAGAGTACTAATTCTACAAAGATTCTTTCAGAAATAGGGTAAGAAGGAACAATTTCCATCTCGTTTTATGAGACTAATATTATCCCAACTCCAAAGGTATCTCAGAAAGCAAAACTACTCTAACATTCCTCTTGTAAATAGATGTTAAAATCCTTTAAAAATTATTATCAAATGAAATTCAGAAACATATTATAAAAAGGACTGTATACCAAGAGCAAGTGGAATTAAGCTCAGGAATTCAAGGATAGTCTAGCATTCAAAAGTAAGTTAGTATAGTATAAACAATTAATATAATGGACAAAAAATGACTATCAAAATAGGTGTAGAAAAAAACATCTAAGAACATAATAACCATTAATTATTTTAAAAATATAAATCTCTCAGAAATAGAAAGGAACTTTCTTAATTTGACAAATGGGTGAATAGCAGAAAATTCTATAGACCACATTATCCTTGATACTGAAAGAAGGGATATTTGCTTCTAAAGATTGAGAATAATACAAGTGTGCTCTTACCACTTCTACTCAACATTGTAGTTGGAATTTTAGCCAGCTAAATAAATAAAGAAACACAAATTCAAATTGTCTTCATATGCAGATAACATAATATTTTTAAAAACAAAAATCCTACAGTATCTATAGACAAAAATTATTAGAACAAATCAGTGAGTTAAACAAGGTCACAGGACACAACAGCTCAATGTATACAAATGGATTATACGTACATCGGTGTAGTAAGTAACTCACAAATTGAATTAAGTAAACAATTCCATTAATAGTAGCATTGAAAAAAATCAAATACTTAGAAACAAATTTAACGGAAACATCCCCAAACCTTTCATTGAAACTATAAAATATTGTTGTGAGAATTGTAAGAAATAAATGCCTATACAATATCCTTGGAAATCTCAATAGTGGTAAGATGTCAATACTTCCCAAATGAATCTGTGGATAGATTCAGTGGAATTCCTGCCCAGGTCCAGTCCATTGTTTTTAAAAATATCAAATCAACAAGACAATAAAAAAATTTATACAGCCATTCAAAGAACTAGGACAAAAAAGTTGAAAAGGCATAACATAATATCTACATGATCTCAAAACTTACAAATTACAACCATCAAGATGGTGTGGTATTGTCAACAGGATAGGCATATGGAGTACCCTAGTAAAGTGAGAATTCAGAAATAAACCTACACATTTATATTCAATTGGATTTTGACACAGGGACCAAGGTGATTCAATGGGGAAATTATTGTTTTGTCAACAAAAGATGTTAGAACAATTAGATATTCATTTTGAAAAGAGAACTTATACTTTTCCAAGTACCACACAAAAATTTTACTCAAAATACATTATACACCTAAGAGTTAAAACTATAACAATTCTAGAAGAAACAGGAAAAAATATTTTTGAAATTTGTTTAGTCAAAGACTTTTTAAAATAGGATACCAAAAAACATGCTCCATAGAAGATGAAATCGATTCATTACATTTTACTAAGAGAAAAAACATGTTATTCTCATTCTAAAGACTATTAAGAAAATAAAAAGGGACGCAAGAGACTAGAAGCAAATATTTGAAAATCCTGTATTTGATAAAGGGTATTGTATCTAAATTATATAAAAAACTCTTGATAAAAATTGACAAATATTCTAATAAACATTTTACTAAAGAAGATATACAGATGGCTAATGAGCACATTAAAAAATAAGTTACAAATCATTTGCAATTAGGGAAATGAAAACTAAAACCACAATGAAGTCAGAGAATGGATATAATTAAAAAGAATGACAATACCAAATTCTGCGTAGGATGCAAGGCGACTGATTAACAGCCCCCTGCTCCTGATGTCCACGTCTGACCCCCGAAAATGTGCACGTAACCTTACGTGACTAAAGGAACTTTGCAGAAGTCATCAAGAATCTTATCTTGAGTTATCCAATTTAATCACAGAAATTTTTATAGGAGGGAACCAGAACAGTCAGAGAAGTGTATAACAGACACAGAAGTTGAAATGAATGGAACTGGGAGCCAAGGAATGTTGGCAGCCTCCAGAAGCTGGAAGTGGTGAGAAACACCCTTTCCTTAGAGCCTGCAGGAGGAAGGCAGTTTTGCCAACACTCTGACCTTAGCCCCAAATGACTCATTTCACCTCCCATCATTCAGCGTCATAAGATATTATATATGCATTATTCTAAGCCACTAAACCCATGTTAATTTATTACAAAAGTAATACAAATCTAATACGAATGTCAAAAATTGTGAAACTTCAAAATCAAAATGTCTTTTAATTTATGAATTGATGAACACCAAGCAGTGTAACTACACAATGGAATAATAATAATGGAAAGGAACAAACTCATCATGAACGAATCTCAGAAATTATGCTAAATGAAAGAAGGCAAATACAAAACCCATAATTATATGCTTCTCTTTATATGAATTTTGAGAAAAGTCAACTTTACATAAAAAGAAAACCAATCACTGCTATTCTGGGGATAGATAGCAGCAATTTAATGAAAACAAGCACGAGGGATTTTTTTTTAACTGCTATATTATTAAACTGGATTATGGTGATGATTGTACAAGGGTATAAACTTGCTAAAATCATAAAAATGTACATTTTTGTGTTAATAGTAATAGTAATAGGTAATAGTTAATTAACTATTTAGTATGTAAGTCATACCTCAATAAAAGTATTAAAAGTAGAAAAAAAGAAGAAATGGGAAAATAAGTTGTCAACTTTGCCTCTCAACTTTTCTAAGAAGCTCTTCTCTAAGGAAGAATTGAGGAAATCCTCAAATCACCTTTCCCCCTTAATGCTTACTTACTTTTTTACATTTATCCCTATATTTACATACTAATTGCCTATTTCCTCATTTTGATTAGAAAATGTTGAACTTCTTGAGAACAAAGAATAATAGTTAATATTGAACCCATGCCATCGTCCCTCTTCCAAGAATCCACCAGGTCTGGAATGCATTTGCTGAATCACTGAGAATTCAGTGCTCCCAGCTCAGATACCAGTGTGCCTTCCAGCAACATGGGGAAATGCCCTTGCTTATGTGTTCTCTCAAGGTTAACCTTTGGTATCATCCCAAGTTTTAGAAACTGTTCTCTTACAAAGCCTCTGTGAGCACTCAAGGAGGAAAGAAGGGAGGAAAGAGGTACTGTACTTTCTCACAGCAGTAATTCTGTTCCTGATTCTCATAATAAGTACTTATTACTCTGAGAATATCCTTACAACTTTTATCTTCCAAATAATTTTATGTTTCTCCCTCTTTATTATCACTTCTCGAGGTTTTCTCTTCTAATAATCATTTCTTACTTTGAAAGGAAAATTATCAGCTGAGCAGGTGTTCAAGGTCACATTTGGATAATTTTTCCCCATCCACTACTTCCTCAAATCTATTTTTCCTGAATTCTGAATTAAACTTCTTAATCCATTCATGTTTTTACTGTTCATAAAATAATTCATCACATCAGAATCAGCCATATGATCAGTCACATCAATTTTTAGACAGTTTGAAGTGAATGAATTGGCTAAATTAAAATTCATGCACTTTAGCATATGTTCACACTGCCAAAATTGATTACCACTCAAGAATTTGTTTAAAACATGACAATTGTACAGCCCTGTTGTGATATCTCTAGGGATGATGGGAGTTTAATCTCTTCCATTTGACGTTGTTCAATGTAATCCAACATCCTGACAAATAGAAAGTTTCAGAAGATGCAAAATTCAAAGAGAAAGTCCCTAACTTTGGGATGTTGTCTGTCAACTAAAAGTATACATGGTAAAAGATAATTTGCCCTACAATGTTATCAGAACTATAAGATGGAATAAACAAAATGTTGGAGGAGTTCCTATTGCTCTTCCTTAGTAGATGAACTTCAACTAATTTTTTTTTCATGGTTCCTTAGAAACTGATGAAAAGGCAAGAAAAGGATTTTTACAAATGTACCCAGAAGCATACTGTCCATAGCAGTAACTATATATCCTTATATTCTCAGGTCCTATAACCCAAAAATCTCTGAAAAAGGTTGAGCTTAAACCACTGAGATCTGTGTCAGTTTTCTCATTAAGATGAACTATTTAGGAACTTATGGATAAAAACCATAATTGAACACAAACATCTACTTTTATTTCCTCCCAGTATCACTAAAGCAATAAAGGGATTTTTAAAAGACATAAATTCGCAAGAGGTGAAACTCAAGAGAAAAGACACCATCAATACAGATTTGGAAAGTCAAAATAAAATAAGTAGATTTAACATGCCCTCCCCCCCCCCCCCAAAAAAAGGTATTCTAAGCTGCTGAAGGAAAAGTCAAGAACAATCTTTAAATCTGTCAAGGTTTTAGGAATGGATGGCACCATTGTGAAAGTGAAAGTGAAGATTGGTTGAAAGTGTACCTGAGTAGTAAATAGGTCTCTATGTCCATCACTTCCAGCACAATAAGCAAATAAATAAACACATAAATACTTGAATTTTATTCTCAAATATAGGATTTTTAGACCTCTATATATGAGAAAATAATAGCCATATTTGCATTGGCAATTACTGTGTTCCAGGAATTTTCGAAGCATTTACCTGTGGTGACTCATTTCGTCTTGCTCTAGCTCTATGAGGTAGATATGAAATTTAGCTCCAAATTACTGATGCAAAGAAGCAGAATCCTAAACAAGAGTAATGAGTTATTTATTGTCTGCGTATTGTATGCTTAGATACCTGGGTCCTCCCCACCAAACCCTCTTTCTTTAGCCTCCACCCTCTACATAGGAGATCCAAAGACTCTTCTCTGAGGATCCTGACAAATCCAGCAGGAAAGACACCAGGGTTTTCCCAATCACATACCCCAGTAAATTCCCTGTAGTAAACTCAGTCTTCTTCCATGATCTCAGTCTCCAGTCAACTCCCCACTGGTAAGGACTACTCGGCATCTTAGGAAAACTGCTAAAAGAAAATTTTGAGAAAAAAAGCAAATAAAAATTCTAAAAATATTTTAAAATAATTAAGAGGAAATAAAAGTCTTGCAGAAATAAGGATACAAAATAGATCCTCCTATCCATCTATTGCTTACTCACAAAGAGTGGATAGTATTTTAATCATGAAAAAACACAGTTTTCAAAAATAGATATTCAGATAAAAGGCTTTTGAAATTAAATATATACATATTTACTAATTATATATACTACATGTAATACATACTATTGATTATTATACATAATATAATAATAGGTAATCAATAACTAAAAACTCAGTAGAAATTTTGGAATATTAAAGCTGAGAAAATCTCTTAGAGAATAATGTTAAAAAAAAAACATAAATTTTAAAAGTAGGAAAGAAGTCTGAGATCCAGCCCAGAAAATCAAATATTGGAATAATGAAAAAAAAAATTGGAATAATAATAATAATAATAATTGGAGTAAAAAAGATAAATTTGAAAAAATACAAAAGAAATCTGAGAACCAGCCCAGAAAAATCAAACATTGGAATAATCAAAATAGAGAACAAGACTTGAATGAAAAATTTATCAACAAAATAAACTTTTTTTTTCTAAAACTGTGGTCTATGTAACTTTTCCTACTGACAGAGTCCATTGAAGGAGCCAAGTGAGTGAAGGCAGATTCACATCAAAGAATATAATTTGGAAATGTCAGGGAACTTAAGAGAGTTGAGTGAGGTTTTGAAAAGGAAAAGAATGAGATATAAAGGACTGAGAATCAGACTATCAATAAACTTCTCAGCAAGAGCAGACACTAAAAGGTACTAACCCATGGTCCTCAATTAGCAATCCAGTGCAAAGATAGAGAAAGAATATTTTTAGGAAAGCAAGTTTCCTTCCTTGCACTCTTTCTCAGGAAGCTACTGAAATGTGTGCCACAGTAAAACGAAGGGTAAACCAAAAGGAAGCCAAGCAATTCAGGCAGCAAGCAGACAACCCAAGAGAGGTGAAGGGTCCAGAACAAGAGGGGCGTCCTGAGCCCTGGGGCAGCCAGTCTCATTGGAAACATGCCACAAGGTTCCTGAAGTAATTTCTTCAGGAAGATAAAACCGACAGATCCCTGCTACACCTGAACGTAGAGAGAAAAGTAAGACACACGGCAGGGGCATTGGGGTTGAATTAGCGATAAGTTCAAAGAAAATCAAAGGAACAGCGGCGGCAGCATCATCATAAATGGCAAGGACAAAAAGTTACATAGGAAATAAAAAATTAGAGTCACAACACAAATACTATAAATTGTATCTGTATAATTGTACTAATATAAACACAAGATGAAATTATATTGGGGATGGTAGTAAAAGGGCACCATCTGGAGATAACAGTGAAGAATGAAAACTCTTTTTTCCCAGTGAGAAATCAATTGATGCAGCCTCAGACTGAAACCCTGTGAAATGACATATCAAGCATGATAATTTGGGACATGGGTGAAAATGCCAAAATATATTCATAAAATTGTTGGAAGAATTGCTCTTGAAAAAGGAGGAATAGATTTGTTTGATGTGGGGGCAGTTAACATTATTTTTTCCCTATAAAACTTGCAAATTGTTTGACTTAAACTACATGTATATATAACTGTGACAAATATAATAATTTAACAAAGAACTAAAAGGAAGCTCTGCAATATCCATGCCACTCATTTGTCATTTGCCTGCTTCTTGACACAGCCTATTTTTTCTAATAAGAGAAAAAGCCTATTACTTTTCCCTCTTCATCATTCTTAACTACTTCAAAGGAATTATTGAATTTTAGAAACTTGAAGCATGATACTAGGTAGGGCAGGAATTTAAAATTAATTTCCAAAGTTATATACACATGAGAAAATTTTAGGTGACAGATATTAATAATGCAACAAGCTGCATAAGAAAAGAGTACCAAAGGTCTCTCTTCCTCCATGGCTGCTTTGGGTAGAAACTAACTATGTAAACATCCAGGGTAATGATACTTTGATACCAAAATACCACCTTTTAAAATTTCTTTATTCTAGAAGGTATCTTGGGAGATGGTATCAAATGTAATAGGAGAAAAGAATGAAAGAAATAATAAATGCAGAAGACCTAAATATTTATTAATATGAACTAGGCAAAGACCCATAACACCTTCACTATATTATCAATCTTTCTTATGAAACATTTGTGCTACAAATGAAAACTTGCATATGAATTCTGAATCATTTGTTTAAACTAAAATCAAGCTGTTTCATCTGTGGCAGCCTCAAGCCTGTAACACATAACCAATTTATGACCAAGGGATAGTAATAAACTTAGATAAAGGAAAATCAAAGATTTCCAGAATTCTTAAAACAAATACCCTGAGATTCTTTATCAGTGAGATTCTTATTAAGTATTAAAAAATAATCAAGAACAAATCTTATGTAAAAAGTCATTATAGGTATCAAGAAATTTTTATTAAGAAGTTGATTTTGAATTAAAGAAAGAAGTCACTGTTCTTCCTCACTTGTCACCTAACATGGATCCAATTGAGCATCTTGAGTAAGCGTTAAACAGAACATGTTTTAGTGGTGTCAAATTTATGTCACATTCTATCAGAATACAGCATTTTAGGGATAGAACTAAGCATTAAAACATTGTTATGTATACCTTTCAGCCCAATGAGTGCAGTGTTAGCAATCTTTCCCCCAAAGTCCATGCATGTACAAGTACATGAGCACGAAGATGTTCAATGCGGTATCATTTATAATAACAAAAAACTGTAAACATCTAAAATGTCCATTCATTTTAGCATGTTTATACACATAATTCATATATATATATATATATATATAAAAAACACACATACATATAATGCCTTGGACACATATATAGTGATACATCAAAGTCATTTTGAATGAAAACAGTTTTTAAATATTTACCCACTTTATCAGTGAGGTTCTCATTAAGTACTAAAAACTAATCAAGAGCAGATCTTATGTAAAAAGTCATTATATTTTTCCCATTCATATTTTAAAAGATATATCTGTAGGTGCTCATATAAATGTCACTGCGTAGACTGGAGCCTAGATTACATGCCCTTTGTTGGCAGTGCTTACTCCTGGGAGAGTTAGGTGGGAAGGTGAGGACCTAGAAAGCCATATGAATAGTGGATAGAGACATGGACTTTGGTACCAGACCCCCGAACTTTGGAGGCTGGCTCTGATGTTTACTTGTATTCCATTCCAATATCTGTGTTCTCTTCCAATTTCTTCATCTATGAGGTATTATATGTATGCAAGTATTGGTTAGATTAGACTTAGCACATAATCAGCATGACATGAATTAACAAGCACAAAACACTCATCAGTATTTTTAGGGGACATTTTAGTTTTCATTTTATAGCTGATGTTCTATTTAACTCTTGTGAAATATATTAATGTAACATTATTTTTAATCTAAAGATGACCAAATCCAGAAATTTTGATGCTATTGCTCTATGATGCAACTGTATATAGATGTCACAGCATTGAATTGTAAGACCTTATGCCCATTCACTGGTAAATGAACTAGAGTATTCAAAGTAAATAATTATCCTTCTACTATCTCAAGGGCAGAAAATGACTGCTCTTTCCCCTTAATGAATCCCATAGTGCTGTGTACACAGCGGGTGTGCACAAAATGTTTACTGATAACGATAATGGTGAGGATGCTGATGGCTGTGACACACTATAAAGCTTCATTTAAAAGCCATCAGGAGGATGTAACACAAAATATGGTGCTTCTGCATTTTGTCTGCATAGAAAACAAATTCTGTTGGATTATTAATAAAGTAATTCAGCACACATTGTACTATTGATTGCTTTGGTACCATCCTGTGTTTTTGCTCATTAGCATGACCTAATTATTAGCACAGATGATTCAGAGGCCATAGAAAGCTCCATTTTTATTATTTTAGCCTGAAAAGTTGGTCTCCTATAAGCACTTTTTTAATTAAATGCAAAAGTGGTTGCTATCAACTAAATTATATTTAATCCCTGCAGCAAGATTTGCAGTAGCTATTTTCCATCTCCTTAAATTGCAACGCTACTTTGTTTCTATAATGCCATGATTGTTTTCCATATGTTTAAGTAGTCCATGCATGGAGAGACTGAGTTTACTGGAAACATGTTGGTGCCTCTCTGTTCTAGCTCCATTTCAATTTGCAGGAAAGAAGCCCCAACTATTTATTCTTAGATAATTTTGCCTGTGTTCCACAATCACTGAAAACTCAGTCATACAGTGTATGAATAGTATGTATCCCTTTCATCAACAAAATCTGAAGTTGGTCTTCAAGGATGCAGTGCTATTTCCTCGAGGCTGGTATGATGGAGGCTACAGTGACCAGAAGACAATAGGGAAAATAAATTGCAGGGAACAAAAGCTAAGACTATGACTTTGTTGATTGGGGGATTCTCTCTTCATGTCTATATCAGGAAAAAGAGACCACACAATACTCTGAACTGAGAAATTTTAATGAAGAATTATGAACTAATAAAAGGATATTTGCTCCTTAAAGGGTAGAGGCAGAGCATCTTAAAGGGTAGAGTATAAGCCTGGGGAAAGGGTGTTTTTATCATGGCCGAGCTTTAGATCTCACTGGAGAGGGATTTTCTGTGTCCACTGGATGGCAGAGAAGTCTGCTGAGGTGCTCCAGGTTGGTCTGAGAGTAGGGTACTTGTGAAACTCACTAAGAAGCTGTCCACTGGGGCATTAGTTAAGACTCAGTAGGAAGCCAGCTGGGGAGCCAGACTGAAAACTCACTGGGGTTCTGGAGAGTGAGCAAAGAAGACCCCCCTCTAGGAGTCCGTGAATCTTACTGGAAAGCTAAGTGCTGAAGTTCTTCACTGACTTATTGGGAGGCTGTGGTATTGACAAGGCTCACTGGGTTAAGAAAAGGGGAATAAATTCCACTTACAATTGTACCCTAGGTGATCACAAAGGGGAGAGTTCCCTGTGTCTAGGATGAGAAGACCAGAAGTTTCTTCCCCTGCAGAGTCCTTTTGTTGTCCTCTTCTCATAATACTAGTAGTGTGCTTTCTGGCAAATAAATATTTACAAGGATTGATTTCAATATTATAAAGCAGGGCAAAGAAAGGTTGATTTAGAGTTGAGTTGAGAGGCAATAAATTGATAACTGGTACACTAACCAAGCCTGGAATAATGGAATTTAGTTTCACTAAAGGACATCTCAGTCATGACTTTCCTAATTACTTGACCACTTATTTATTAATCTATTAACCCATTCAAGACTATTTATTAACCACCAGTAGGTGGTATTAAGAAAGGTGGTATAAGAAAGGTATTAAACTATGGACCAAGGATAGAGTAGTATATGAGAGACATAGTACTTAGACTTGATGTCTGATGGCTAGTATTCTCCCTAGCATTACTAATTCTATGTGCAATTTGTTCAATATTCTTGTTACCTTTCAGTCTTACTCAAGTCCCTTGTCCCAGCATGTTCTGGAGGCATGGCTACCCCCATGGATAAGCCCCCAAACAAAACAAAACATACAACATAGTATTAAAAATTACAATTATTTTGATATTTGTTCGTTTACATGAAAATCTTATCCTAAACTGTAGCAATTGGCAGTTAGACAATAAAAAATAAGAAAGTGGGGAATATTTAAATGGAAGTGCTAAGCAGAAAGGATGCAACTCGATTTTTATTGTTGTTGTTAGAAAATGTTCACCAAGCAAAGGTCTGCAGGAAGGAGAGGTACTTGGGGTGGGCATTGGGTTGGATGTGATTAGGTGTTTATACACCCGGAGTCTCAGGTGCACATGCCCATTCAAAGGGAAATGTCCATCATGAAGTTGAATCTTGCTTAGAGTACAGAAGTTTAGAAGTCATTACTGTAACTATGTTTTCCAAGCTCTTAAATGAATAACAAAATAAGAAAAGTAGAGAACAGTAAGTGCAAGGAGACCTGGGCCTTACATAATCCTTACATTCTTTATGAATGTCTACTTCTAGCCTTCATTCTAGGTTATTGAAGAGGAGGTAGTTCACACTTAGCATCTTTACTTCCTTAACCTATAACCAGAGAAAGGTGAGAAATAGCAACATCTGGTCTTCTTCCTCCTACACTCATGGCCCTGAGAGAATCCATCCACCCATGATCTGACAGATCTGTCATTTCTTATTTCATCAGAGTTGAACTGGCTGTCCTTCCCTTCCCTCCATATTGCCTCTCCCTTAAAGCTCACACTCATTTGTAGAGAATTCCCTCATAGCTAAGAAAGAAGGCTATCTTATCTGTGTCAAGGGGCAAACTTTTTCTACCAGACTCTCCAAAAAAGCTCCCTGGAAACAAAGAACATTCTCAGAGCTAAGAGAGAGGTGGGGAAAAAAATGAGAGATGAAATTCAAGGAGTTCTGCTATGAAGGGACCCCTGATTTGTGCACCCATTTCTGGAGCTGCTTCTGCAGTTTTGTGCTTACAGTGTTCTAGCGATTTCCAATTTCATGACTATATCCTGCATTTCCTATGTTTCTAAAATTCTCTAGTAATAAATAATGTCACTCACAGGTGAGACTTAAAAAACGTTCAAACAACTTGACAAAAGGAATGAGGATTACTTGAGCAAATCTATATATAATTGCAAATCACTACTATAGGTACTGACTTATCTGGTTTAGGGAACATTTTCTTAAAGACTTTTTCTCAATTTATTGTTTTTCCTCTCTACACATCTGAATTTATTCCTCTTTGGACAAAGTTCCTCCTGAAACAGCTTCTTAGGAAAATTTAATATCTCTTTCCCTTAAATCCATCTGGGTTTTGGTCACTGCCTTCAGTAGATTGAGTGCTCTCTTTTTTCTTTATCAATTAAGATGATTTTGGCTATAAATATTTTCAAAAGCTCAACCGAAATGACGTCAGTAATCCTGAAAATACGTATTCTCATATAAAAAGTTATATGAATAGTCAGATGGCTCCAGGACTAGCTAATCCAGCAGCTCACCAATCCATGTTCTTTCTGCCCTCACACTGGGACTGTCTCAAAGCTTGATTGGTAGTATCATGCAGATGTAACCATATCCTGCACGGACAATGGACTCCTTCCTCTAAGTGAACTCTCTAGGGCGGCCTAACATACTTTCCACACTGGACATACTTTATGAACACTATGAACAATCTAAAAGAGAAGAAATTATCTGAATATAAACCCAGAGAGGGGATACTCAAAAAAGAGCTTTCTAAGCAGGAATAGGGAATTGACTACTTTACTTTTCCTAATGAAAACTCTTGGCCCTACAATCTATCCCTGGTTCCATTTCTAACTTGAGTAATGCTGGGGACCTTTTGTCTCTTTGGAAGGAGTCACATGTCAGGGTGTCAAAGGAAGAAGGAAGGAAAAAGGGGGGGGTAGGGGTGATAGTCTTTGGTTCTACTAGGATAGAGCTTCAGAACTCAGGAATCTCATGAAAAACATATTTGGAGGACTAACCTCCACCATTTCTTGGGTAAAGGATCATAGATTAAGAATCCAACCCCCTGAAAATTATAAATGCTGCTGATACTTGCTCAGTAAACTCTTAGTATTGTGTGACCTAGGTTAATTTTGGTTTAAGGAGGAAGCAGAACTTAAGCTTTAATATAGAGAGGATGAGAAAAGGCAGACTACTCCTATTGGTATAGGAATGAGCATGGGGTGCTTCTAAAATAGAACCCTAGACATATAAGGCCCTGCTCCCAGCCCAGCAGCCTCTCATACCAAAATAAGACCGTGAAAGCAGTACTATCATGGATTCTGTAGGCAGGAAAATAAGACAATTTTAAGGCATGTATTTTTAAAGATGCAATTTTAGGATTTATGGAAAAAATACATTTATGTGAGAAAGAAAAAAGAAGCATCAATGGTAATACTAGGAAAATGATACTACTATTGACAGAAATAGGGATAGGAATGTAAAGTTAGAGAAATGAGACTAGAGATGAAGTTAGGAACCTGGACATACACTATTGTTTAGGCCATGTTAACAATTTTGGGCTTTTATTTAAGATGAAGGGTTAACTTCAAAGAATTCTAAGCAAGTGCATGATATGATCAGATGTGTATTATGGGTAACTTGGCTTACACTCCAAGGAAAGTGTTAGCAGGAATAGGGAACATTGACTACTTTACTTTTCCTAATGAAAACTCTTGGCCTTGCAATCTGTCCCTGGTTCTGTTTCCAACTTGAGTAATACTGGGGGCCTTTGAAGAGGTGAAGAGACCTTTGAAGAGGCTTTTGTAGTAACACATCTGAAAGACCCTGGACCTCCATAGGGATGTAGAAATCGGGGCTGGGGTCATGTGAACAGATTTGACAGATATTTGGGAGGTAAGTTTAAATACAGTTTGATGATAGGACAGAGCAAGGAAGATGAAAAATAAAGGGCCAAAGAACATGACCAGATGTTTGATGTGGCCTTTTGATTAATAGAGAACTCAGGAGGAAGGGAAATTTCATGAGGGGTCAGTGGTAGAGGATGACATCTTGAATGTGTTCTGTTGATGTGGCAATGGCGCATCCAAGCTGAGATGCACAGATGTATTAGAAACTCAGTCTGAGAACGAAGCTCTGTGTACACTAGGATTTATTTAAAACAAGGCCTGCCTGCAGACTCATAAGTGTGCATGAAGCATCTCAACTAATCAAAGTTACACAACTTTGGTTAAGAACTAATTCCCTAAAAAATGATGAATGTGAACACCACATGGTTTACAAATCAGATTTCTTCTGGCTCATCCTCAAGGAACCCAACCTAATGGTCCTAGTTTCAAAGGCAAGAGACTTAAAAAGAAAAGCAGGACAAAAGCAGAACAAAAACCTACTAATGTTTTTTCCTGGCATAAATTCAGTGGACACTTAAAGTAGCAACAGACCACCAGGTACATGAATGACATTCTTTGTAATGAAAGTGGATCAGCCACAATGGAAGTGCCTTTAAGATCTTCTCCACTAGATAACAGTGCCCTGAATCTTCACTAGGAAGATTGGTGGTATGTCTAAAATGGGCATTGGTAGTATAGTGACCATTTTGATGATTAGTATATAAAGAGTCCTAAAAACAGATTCTATAACACCACTTCGTATAAGTAGAGGATCTTACTAAAAGAAAACTTACAAACAGAAAAATAGCAAGCACACATGATCACCTGGGTCATCAAGGTCCCCTATCTACCCACATGTAGGCCAGACTTTGTTGGGTGGAAACATCAGACAAAAGGCTGTTTGTGGGACCTACCTGCAGTGCACTACCTGTTTACAGGAGCAGAACATACATAGCCCAGTATATTACAGCAGGAACTCTCCAACTCTAGAAAAGGAAAAGAGATTCTGGCATTCAGTAGCTGCCATTCATCAGCTGAGCTCACTCAGTCTGGCTGACCAGCTCTTTGTGAGGCTATTAGAAGGGGCGAGAAATTGAGCCTCCAGGGCCTTACAGATCCATCCCTCCTTAATATTAGTCTACAAAAGAGACACTTGTCACTGAGATCTTAGCTTAAAGGGAAGAAAGTACTTGGTGATATGCAGACTATTTCTAAGAGCACAAGGAAGACCCCTTAAGAGAACAGAAGCCTCAAAATTTCTGATTGAGAGGACTTAGAAGCATTGGCAATCCTTGACAAACTTTAGAATTATCTGTAAAAAGCCAGTGGGGAGGAGCCAGAGGAATACTTTTGTCACTTATAAATGTACAACTCGGGGGAAATGGATTATCAGTAATATATACACAGATGATATATAAAGATACAATTTGTCCTTCATGTGCATTAATAGAACCAACCAACCATGGGTCAGAAATATTTGCAAAAAATAATTGCATCTGTACTGACATACATGGATTTTTTTCTTTGTCATTATTCTCTAAACAATTGGTTATCACAACTAGTTAAAAAACATTTACATTCTGTTAATAATCTAGAGAAGATTCAAAGTATACAAGAGGATGTACATGTTACATGAAAACATTATTCCATTTCATAAAAGGTTGAGCATCTGTGGGTTTTGGTCTCGGGACCTGAAACACATTCCCATGGATACCAAAAGATACTTAATTGATTCAGAAAAAAATAATTTTATAAATTTATACAAATATATTTTATATGCATATAAATGTTACATGCATATCAATATATATGAAAGAATAATTATAAGGGCCCTCTACTATCATGTCATGTCGGTATACTTAACTCTGGCCTCATTTACTTTAAATTCAGTATATTTAAAGTAGGTGATATCTTGACCATCAAAAGTGGTCAGTAGTTTAGTTTATTTTAAGAGAGAAAATTCATATACCATGGAAACATTTTCACTGACCTAGTTTTGTTTCTGCCTAAGCTGGAGAAAGATGTAAATGTTGAAAACAGAAGTCAGGAGGAAGAAAGACTAATTCTTTTCTATTGCTGTATGTTTTTGTGTGGTTGTTTTTTATAAAAAAAAAAAAATCATCTAAAGCTATCATTTTTTAAACTTTAAGAGCTAAATTAGTTCCAAGGATTAGTAATTTATATCCTTTTACTTGTGACAGTAGAAACAACTCCCTAAAGGATACCTAAGTCTGTGTATATGTGTTTCTCTTAACTCCTAAATTCTGTGCTGATATTATAAAAGCACCAGCTGGACCCAGACTCCATTCTCCCTCTTCATTTTATTCATAAGTCACACTTGTGCACTCAAGGTCATCCTGCTTGACTACATTTCCCTGGCCTTGCTTGTACTTAGCTGTGGTGCCTGTCATGATCGAAATTCCCACCACGGTAATGGGGGCAGCAGGACTGGCTGCATTTCCGCAGTTCTTGCTGCACCTCCGCTGCCCCTGTCTCTCCTACTTACTGGCATCCAGGGACAGCTGGAGGAGTCACCCCTGGTGATGGAAGGCCCCTGTTAAGGATACCAAATGTGAGCATCTCATCATTCCCTCAGGGGCCTCAGGGAGCAGAAACATTACATTAAAAAGAAACATCTATTTTGCTTAACCTTCTCCATTTTTAGACCCCTGGCATAGCAGCTTAGCTTGCATTCTAACTACAAATATCAAACTATAAAAAATTGTCAACCTATCATAACATTGCTTAGGAGAAATGCATAGTTCTGAATCTTAGCACTTATTTTTCATCTAGCTTATCCTGCTCTTATATCCTTATTTGTAAATGTCTAGTTTACTCTGCAAAATTTCAATACTTCCTTGAATACCTAGGTTTTCCATTAATACTTAAAACTAGTGGACATAGTTTTAGCTTGCTGGGTGCTGCTATGTATTTTTGACGTTTTCAAACACAGTATTTTTCAGGTCACTTCAATTCTAGAAATGAGCTGAGAATACCAAATATTACTCACTGCATTAAATCTGTTATCTGCTGGAGGATAGAATGATTACATTCAATTCAATCTCTCTCTGTCTGATACCCAAAGATTCTCATACTGACAAGACTGTGTTAACTATCACCAAAAGAAATATCTCAGTATATAGAGTATACAGACATAATGCTATTGGCTAGTTTTGTAAAAATAAAACTTACAACGAAACTGTTTAAGATGCAATGAAGTTGTTACACAATAACTTCTTTGTGCAAAGGCATGATTAATTAGTGTGTTCTATTTTGTAATTTTACCAGAGTTTTGCCCCCCAGCATACTGTAAAAAAATCATATTTCTTTCTACTTCAGAGACTCTTTAAATTTTTAAGAGTTACAGATTATACTTTTTTGCATTGGAACAATCTATCAAAACACTGTTACAAAGGAATAAAGGCAATATAATGAGAAAAGATAGTCTTTTCAACAAATGATGTCAGAACAAGTGGGCATTATCATATAAAAATTGAGTCTACACACAGGCCTTAACCTCTTCA
The DNA here is from genome assembly GCF_902686455.1 of Sciurus vulgaris. Taxonomy (NCBI): domain Eukaryota; kingdom Metazoa; phylum Chordata; class Mammalia; order Rodentia; family Sciuridae; genus Sciurus; species Sciurus vulgaris. The sequence goes on from NC_136468.1 coordinate 31,945,298, forward strand.
TAAAAATTAGCTCCAAATAGATCACAGATTTAACCATAAGACTCCACACTATAAAAATACTAGAAAAAATAGCCAGAAAAATATACATGACCTGTGGTTTAGTGATGACTTTTTAAATACATCAAAGGCAAGATCCATGAAAGAAAAAAAATGGGCAAGATGAACTTTGAAATTAAAATGTTCTGCTCTGAGGAAGACATTGTCAGAAAATATTTACAATAGATGTATCTGATAAAGAACTATTGCCCAAAGAACTTTAAAACCTCAAGAATAAGAAAACAAATAATGCAAAATGTTTAAATAGGTCCAAAATCTTAATAGACACTTAACCAAAAAGGATATAGAGATGGCAAATAAACATATGAAAAATTATGCCATTCTAAGATATCAGGGAAATACAAATTAAAATAATAATGGGATACCACACTTATGAGAATGGACAAAATTCATAACACCAACAGCACCAAATGCTGACAAAAATCTGGAATCAGAGGAACTCTCATTCATTGTCCTAAGAATGGCACAGTCACTTTGGAAAACAGTTTGGCAGTTTCTTGGAGAATTAAACATTCTCTTACCATACATATGATCCAGCAGTAGTTGTCCTTCATAGCCACTAGAAGGAGTTGAAAGTTTATGTCTACATAAAACCTTGCATGCAGACATTTATCACAATTTTATTCATAGTTTCCAAAGCATGGAAGAAACCAAGGTGTCCTTCGATAGGTGAATGGATAAAAAAAAATGTAGTATATCCAGACAATGGAATGTTATTCAGTGCTAAAAAAAGAAATAATCTGTCAAGGAACGAATGGGCATCAAAGAATAGCATATTACATAGTAAATTCATGACTAGGTGAAAGAAATCAATCTGAAAATGCTACAGTCTACATATTCCCAAATGTATAACATTCTGAAAATGTAAACTATGGAGGCAGCACAAGGCCAGTGGTTGCTAGCGGGTGGGGGTCTTGAATTGCAGGAGCACAGAGTTTTTGGTATTTTTTAAAACTCTATATGACACTAAAAGTTGAATGCATTTCATGATACCTTTTTCCAAGTCCACAGAATGCACAAAACAAGAGTGAGCCCTAGGGCTGGGGATATAACTCATCAGTAGAGCACTTGCCTACCATACACAAGACCCTGGGTTCAATTCCAAGCTCCACAAAGTATGAATAAATAAGAAGGGTGAATCCAAATAGAAACTATGGTCTTTAAGTACTAATAGTCTATCAGTGAAATTGTTGATAAGGTGTGTTGATAAGGGAAAACTGTACATGAAGGAGCAGAGGTATATGGGAAATCTCTATGCCTTTTGCGCAATTTTACAATGAACCTAAAACTGCTCTGAAAAAATGTCGATATTTTTAAAGGTTAGCTATTTATATAGTATGACTTACAGACACTGTTTTAGTCAGCCTTTTCACTGCTGTGACCAAAAGGCCTGACAACAACAATTTTTAGGAGGAAAAGTTTATTGGGGGGGCTCGTGATTTTAGTCTGGCTGGGGTTATGGCTCAGCAGTAGAGCGCTCGCCTAGTGCGTGTGAGGGACTGGGTTCTATTCTCAGCACCACATAAAAATAAGTAAATAAAAATAGAAGAGTCCACCTACAACTAAAAAAATTTTTTTAAAAAGAAGTGTCAGTTCATACACAGTCAACTTCACTCCTTGGGGCCTGAGGTGAAACAAAACATCATGGTTGAATGTGTGGCAGAGAAAAGGAGCTGAGCACATGGCACCCAGAAGCAGAGAGAGAGAATTTCTTCATGTACAAAATATACACCATGTACAAAGGCATGCCCCTAATGATCCACCTCCATAAGCCATACCTGCTCTGCCTTCAGTTACCACTCAGTTAATCCCATCAGAGGAATGGGTTGATTCTCACATTCAATCATTTCACCTCTAAACCTTCTTGCGTGGTCTCACACATGAGCATTTGGGAGACACCCAATATCTAAACTGTAATAGACACCAAAACTTTCATTGTCTTAAAATATCTTCTTCTTTTTTCAGTAAATCATACTCATTACTAATTTCTCATATTTACAAAGTATTGCCTTTAGAAATCTCTATTCAAAATTTAATTGTATCATTTAAAAATAGATAATATGTAACATTTATATTGTTGATAAGATGTCAACATTATATGTTGATAAAGATGGATGTTTTCAAAAGATTATTTATATACCATGTAGTCAAATGTCTTGAGTCTTTGGTTTATAGGACGGATGTGGTTTTATATTGGAGAAAAACAACAACACGGTTAAAAGATCCTAGAAGGGATACTCTGGAGTACCTTGAAGCATTAGTACACATCAGACTAGGAGGTGTGTTAGTCAGTTTTTCATCACTGAGACCAAAATACCTAGCAAGAACAATTTAGTGGAGGAAAAGTTTATTTTGGGTTCATGGTTTCAGAGGTCTCAGTCCATGATGGGCCAACTCCATTGCTCTGGTCCTGAGATGAGGCAGAACGTCATCATGGAAGCATATGGTGGAGGAAAGCTATTCAGTTCATGATGGACAGGAAACAGAGAGGAAGGGATAAGCCAGGAAAAAGATACAGTCCTCAAAAGCACACCCCCAGTGACCTACTTCTTCTAGCTATACACCATCAACCTATAGTCAGCACTCAATAATCCAATTGAATTATTACTCCATCAAATGGATTAATCTACTGATCATGTCACAACTATCATAATCTAATCATTTCATCTCTGAACATTTTATCACATTGCCTATATGTAAGCTTTTAAGGGACACTTCATACATATCCCAATCATCTCTAAAGGACATCTTCTCTAAACTCCAGCATGGTATAATCAAACTCCTAGCCTGATAAGGAAACATATAGGAAACCCAATAAGGATCTGAAAACTATCAAATGTAAAGACAAATCCTGAAATTTACCCTAAAACTTACTATTTCCATTTTTCCAAAAGCTAAATCTCAAACTTTGGATTCATTCTTGTCTTTTTCTTTAACATCTCACATTCAATTCACTAGAAAATTCTATCCATTCAAAATCTATCCAGTAACCAACCACTCTTACTATCCTGGTCCAATACCATCTTCTCTTACCAGGCTAATTGCAATAGATGCATAGCTCAAACCCCGCTTTCATTAAGCTTCTTTTACTTAGCAGTATAAACAAGCTCTGTGGCACAATAGACAGCTCATTAGACTTCTAGCCAAACCTGTAGTAGCCATTCACTTAAGTATAGTACGCATTTAAATTTCCTGTCTTTTTGTTACTTGACAGTTCCTCCAATCTATATTTTTTCTTAAATACTCATTCATATTTAGCAAATCTTATTTTAACTGGATTATTCTGACTTTAATATTGAGAATAGAGTATAGGAGAAAGGAGACAGTTTAACTTCGGTTATTCATCTAAGATTATGCTGGTCAATATGAGCCACATATAATTATTAAGTAGCATAATTAAATTACAACTTGAATTTAATTAACTTTAATTTAGAAACTACATCATTATAAAATATTTTACTGTTAAATACAACTTTTTGATTTGGTTAGAATATATTTTAATGTAACTTTTTAAAAAAGGTTTACATGAAGTAAAGTGTGCTGTATTTATAAAATACACAGCAGATATTGAATACTTTGTAGTCTGTGCTGGCTATTATAACAAAAATTCCATAGACTGGATGGTTTAAGGAAAACAGTCATTCACATTTACAGTTCTGGGGAGTGAGAAGTCCAAAATCAAGGTACTATAAGATTTAGTGTCTGGCGAAGACCCGCTTCCTGGTTCAAAAACAGCCTCTCCTCACTGTGTTTTCACAAGGAAGAAGAGGGAGGGAGCTCACTGGGGTCTCACAGAAGAGCACTGATTCCATTCAAGGAGGATCTGCCCTCATGACCACTTCCTCTCCCAGAGGTCCACTTCCTAATACCATCACCTTGGGTGTTAAGATTTCAATATATAAATTTGGAGGCTGACAGGAACATTCAGTCTACAGCATTTTTATGATAAAATTGGAATGTCTCATTAATTATTTTATATTGATTGTATCTTAAAATGAAGATAGTATGTATATATTGGGTTATATATTTTAAATTAATTTCAGCTGTTTCTTTTTTGTTTATTGTGACACTAGAAAATTTAAAAGTAATTATATGACTCACATTTCTGAAGACAGTACTGGAGTTTAAAAAGAAATTATGTTGAAAATGATGGAGTGGCAACATTTGAAGAAATAATTTTAATAATTTTTGAAGATGGGTCCTCATGCCAAAAAAGTCTTTATTTATAAAAGATGAATAAAAATGAGTCTATATCGAACTTATCATAGCAAAAATGCAGAATATCAAAAAGAAGCATAATATTTGAAGAGCGACCAGGTTTACCAGCAAAAATTAAATTTTAAGTGTGCAACAGAATTTTCCATAGCAGAAGAAACGTCTTGTAGAGTTTCTAAGGAAAAACCTGTCAACCTATCTAGCCTATGATTCAAGAGTGAAGGTCTAATAAAACAGTTATCAGAAAGATCAAGGCAACTCACTAAGGGGATTATTTATACTTCAGCAAGATGAAAAACAAGCAAAGAGAAAGTGTGTGGAATACCTTAAGAATGATGAGTAGATGAGTGCTAAAATTAATTTTTTAAAAAATTAGTGCACATAATTAAATTATCAACTTCAAAAAGATTCTGAAGAGCTATTACAAGATGATAAGCACATGTGCCTAGTTAAAGGTGGCGAGCATTTTTTTCTGGTGAAGAAGATATTAGCATTACCAGGTATTAATTTTATTATAAAAATATACAATTTTTTTATAAGTTTAAGTCCAACAATTTAAACAAATAACTTGAAATCTATGACTTTCAAATGAGTAGAGGAAAAGATACGGCATAGAGAATAGAAGGCAGGTAATCGGGGGGGAAGAGGGAGATGAAAAGATGGGAACATAAAACACCTAAAAATTATAAAAATAGTGCACCCTCATCAACAATCTCAATAAATATATATGTATATATGTGTGTGTGTATATATATATATACACACACCTCATATATATAAAACATATATATAACATATATATAAAACATATATATATAACACCTCATAAAAAGGTTAAAATAAAGTTATAGAAAAAGATATACCAGGCAATGTCAATCAAACGAAATATGGTATATAAATATCAGACAAAATAGAAATTACATATAAATTTTAGTAGGAATAATGAGAAGCACTGTTTTAAAAATCTGAAGTATAAAGGATACTAAAAAATTTAGATTCACAGGAGTAATTGGCAACTATTAAGTAAATGACAAATATCAAATAGACTATTTGGGCAAAAACTGGTAAACAGTATAAAAAATTGAACAATATTATCACAAGTCAGCTATACTTATCTCACCCACACTCATGCACGTGTGCACTCACACACGCACGTGTGCACTCACACACACACAGTCACACACATGTGTGCACACCCACAAATCACCTAATATCTCCAAGCCAGAAAACATACATTATTTCATATACCTAAGGAATTTTTTACGAATATTGACTATGTACTAGTTCACAAATTCTCAATAAATTTAAAAGAATTAATATCATATAGAATATGATATTTGATCAAAATTCAAGCAAAGTAAAATAAAGACTAGAAACATTTAAATTAAAACAAAAATGCCTAGAATTTTATTATTGCATTCTGAAGTAACTTACAAAATCGATCACAATGAAAATTGCAAAATATTCAAACTAAATGACAACGAAAAGGCATATCAAAATATAAATGAGGCAACAAATGATACTTAGGTGTAAATTTAGGAGTGTAACACATTTATTTTTAAAAATGGGGAATGTAAGTTAAACAGTCTACTAAGAAAGATAATGAAATAGAGTATAGGAAAAAAAGCAATAAAGTACAGGAATCAATGATGTAGAAAGAGTGGGAAAATTACATGCTCAACAAAATTAAAAAAACAATCTAGTACCTTTTTGGTAAACAGACTTTTCCCACAAAAGACATAAGCTGAGAGTATTACAGATAAATCTTACAAGAAAAAAAAAATGCTTTTACTAAGTTAAAAATCTCAGACCAGAAAAAACGGGCCAATATCCATACTTTTATATAAATTGAGTCCCTCACACCAAACCAGTGAAATAAGAAAAAGAAAAACACGAACTAAATTCATTCATGCATATAGATACAAGATATCCCATCAAAAGGAGACATGACAGCAAAATTCAATACTTTTTTTTTTTTTGGTATTTTAACATCTAATAAAGGACATTATTGGTACTACTAGCAAAATTTCAATAAGCTCTACAGAATATCATAGGATATCATATCTACATACAAATGTATTTATTTATGTTGATGGTTGAATTGTATATAGGTAGGAGAATGAAACAGACGCTGATCAATTCAGGATGTTCACCCCCAACTCAAGTGGTTCAGGGGAAGAAAAAGGAAAAGTTCTTTGTGCTACATTTACAACTAGTTTGTAAGTTTGTGATAAGTTCAAAATAAAAATATTTAAGATATTTTTAAAATTGACATTGTGAGAAAACATGTTAAGTAAAATGTTAATCTCGTTTGTGTTATTTAAACCAGTTTACACGTTACCTTTTCTTCCTTCATTATGTATTACAATCTGTGTATGCTTAACTTTAACTCAGTATTATAACAGATACTAAGATTACAGAATCTATAACCACGCAGATCAAATTCCAACTCTGCATTTACTGTGTGATCTGGGCACACTGCCCAAGCTATGTGTTCTTTGGAGTTCTCATAAAAAGTCAGGATATGGTGGGCTAATTACATAAAACATTAAGCTATTGACTGGTACATGTTCATTGATATATTCACTAGAGTTATTTAGAGTCAACTTTGTTACAGAAAATTTAGATTTAGAGCTATCATTCTAAGTATATTTACAATATACTACTAATAACACAGCAGTGAGAATTAAAATAATATAATGATTCTAATAATATATTCTAAATGTGACATTTTCACCATAAGTAAAATTTTGATTGAATCTGCATTAAATATTTGACTATGTCTCATGGATTTGGTAATTCTATTTTCTCTTTCAGGGTTGTAGAGGTGATCTACAATTGGTATAAAAACAGCAACACTTTGCTAGGGAAGTATTTGAAGACTGCTTGATACTGCAAGTTAAGGGCTGTGTGCTTTAGCTAATAACTCACTTGGGACAGAACTTCATAGAGGTTATACGAGTGAGCTTAGCCTCTAAAGGCAATACTACTGGTTGTCTGGCAACAGGCTATTTTCTGGGAAAGCTGTTTTAAAGAAATGCAGTCTCAATGTTTTGGGGTGAAGATATTTGGTTCATTATCAAAGAAATATAGACGGTTTTTCTGCCCGGAACCCTTATGTTGAGAATTAGATGACCTCCACAAAACAGGTTCAGCAATTCCCGTGATGTTAGTCCACTGAACATATTTCCAAGGCAGCAGGTCATGGCTGTGCCTTCTTGGTAAACTCCCCACAAAGTGTGGAAAAGCAAGAAGATGAACAACTTTGCCCACTCTGTCCACCAAATAAGTAAGTGAATCACACTGAGTCAGTTTAGCACCACCCGTGGGCTTTTCTCTAAAGAATACCTACATAATACCATTTCAGTAGAAATAGATTTGACTGCTTATTTTTAGATCAAGCTTATATTGACTTCGTTATTTGGATCCCAGGGTAGAAGTGTAGAGTCAGGTGAGAGGGCAGTAAGCATCATTTCCTTGGGAAGGTGTGCCTCTGTTGGAACATGGATTAAGCTCAAAGAGAGGTGGTGAGTGAGGGGTAGGAGGAGGTCAGTGCTGGGACTTCATCCTTCCCTAAGACTCAGGCTGATTATACACAAAACTAATGTGTACACTCAATACCATCAGTGCGCTTTCGAAATTGCTAAACTTGAAAGTTAGCAGGAGATAAACTAAAAAAATTGCATGGGGTTTAAAACTTGAAAGATGGAGAGGATTTTGGATTCAGTGGCTGTAAATAAGAAGGATATTCTCCTGACTATAGACTATTGCTTTTTCCATTTCTCCCTGCACTTATTTATACTGAGCCCTTTGTTGAACAGATCAGTCCTAAACTTTGACCATAAGCTCTTTAAGGTTAATAATATTTTTAATACTGTGCATTTGGAGCACCCTGCACAGAATGAATAATGTATTATAGATACTCAATTACTCATTTAATAAAAGTTTTTATTTTACTTATTAATTCTGTTAAGTTAGATAATTGATTATCAGCCAATTTTTAAAATTTTCTTTAATGGCTTCTGGGGTTATACCTTGGCATTGTAACTGCCCTAGAAGTGTTGCCATTGAACTTATCAGAAACCGGCTCTAAACCATATCTGTCCTTGAGGCTTTCTTTCAAAGCAGAGATACTAGAGTCAGAGGGGCTCGATTCAACACCAGCAGTATTCATCCAACCTTTGTCAACGGAAGTGATCTTGGCCAAAGGACCACAGGTCTTCTGGTTTTGTTTCCAAAACAATGGCTACTGTAAAGCTAAATGCATTTGACTACCTGAGAGATTCTGTTGCATATTCTATTTTTCTGTCCATCTTCCTTTGCTTTGATTCTATATTCATTAAGCGGTTTTTCAATAATTATATAGTTTTCCATATTTTATAGAAATATATAGTTTTCCATATTATATAGTTTTATATATAACAAAATTATATAGTTTTCCATATTTTTTTCCTAGAAGAAAAGAATGTACTGACCATACACACTTTGGTTTCTTTTATCATTCTATTAATTATTTCTCCTCATAAATTAACAAGTTAATATTCATATGGTCTATAGCAGTTTGGGATTTAATATAGTTTTCCCTTGGGCTATGGCAGGAGTGGAAAAATAAGTCAGTTTTGGAGGTTTCAAGGCTGAGAAACACATCTAGACTTCAGAAATGAACTGTGGTCACCAAGTGAAGTCTTCTAGACACCTTTCCAAGGTGAGCACACACTGTAAGCCTACGTGTTTTCCATATATATATGAAACATGTTATGGTAATTCTCTAAATTACTTTAATGATATTGCACTTTGTACCATTTAGCTACTTGGTCCTGGACATATATTTGGCTACTGGCTCGTTAAAAGTAGTGTGTCTGACATCTGCTGGCCACTAAATCTGCCTTGTTAACAATGGACATCCAGGTGGTCATTTCTAAGGTCGTCATAGAAGACCCCTGCATAGTTCACCCAGTCATCTCATCTACTCTCATCAGTCCTAGGGAAGCCTGCACTATCACGCCAGTGCATAAGGAGAACCTTGACAGGGTCTGTGATTATTTATGGTCTGACCAGTGCTCCAGTCTGGCCGATGACACACAATGAGAAGTACGCTGCATGTCCGACTCACTGGTTTTATTCATTTTATCGACCATTGAGAGGTTGTGCTCAGTAAAAAAGTGTGCAAGCTTCCTCAGATTATCAGGATGCCTTTATAGAACTATAATCCCTTGAGTCTTGTTTGCATTAACAGTCAAACTTACTTTTACCTCTTGCTTCGCAGAGTTTATTATTTATTCCTCATAGCAACTAGGTGAAGCAGGTAAGGTAGATAATATTATTTTTATCTTATTTACAAGGAAAGAAATTTTAAAATGTTGATTATACCAAGTCCAACAAAATAAAAAAAAATAAAGCTTGAATTTGAAGTCAGATTCAATAATCTATGAAAATGTGAAATAATAGGGTAAAGTTTAGAATAGTGGTTCTTCCATTTTAGTGTATTTAAGAACACTTTTAATCTTACCTGGGTGTTTTAGTTAGCTTTTTTGGCTTCTGAGACTGAATGGCCCTACCAGTACAATTGTAAAGGAGGAAAAAGTTTATTTGGGGGCTCATGATTGTATAGGTCTTAGTTCACAGAAGGCCAGCTCCATTCCTCAGGGCTCAAGGAGAGGTTGAACATCATGGTGGAAGAATGTGGCAGAGAGAAGCAGCTCACATCATCAGGAAGCCCAGAAAAAGACTCCACCAGCCAGATACAAATATATATACTCTAAGGCGACGCCCCCAATGAATTACTCCCTCCAACTACACCCTACCTGCCTCCAGTTACTACTTAATTAATACTGTCAGGGATTAATTCACTGATTGGGTTAAGACAACCCAATTATTCCTCCTCTGAACTTTCTTTCACTGTCTCACACATGATCTTTTGAGGGACACCTCACATCCAAATCATACCACTAGGCATTATACTAATCCAATCTATTAGTTTCTTTCTTCAAAATCAAGCATGGGTGAAGCCACCACAAGAAAAGCAGAACAAAAAGGAAAACCTGAGTCCAAAAATGTGAAACCTGTGACAGTGTGCTTGGGTTGAAGGATAGAGACATCACAATTGTATGCTTGGTTGGATAATAACTTTAAAACTGCCCAAATGTAGCACAAAATAGTTTTTAAGAAAAATAAAAACAAGGAGATACAGAGTATAGATATAAAAGTGCCAAAATAACAGAATTATAGTGAAAAGAAAAAAGCAAAAAAGGAATTGAAGACATACTAAAGATAATTGGTATTCACATGTTTTTCTCCATAAAAAATATGCCAATTTGACACAAATATGTCTATAAAAATAAAAAATATTTTAATAAAAAATATGCCAATTTGAGACATGGCAATTTCTCAACAGTTAACACAAGTAGTTATTAGATTGGAATTTTTGGCATTTTGATAAATGACATTTCAGTGTAGTTTAAATTTACAGTATCTCATTGTGAATGAAGTTTAATATATCTACACATGTTTAAGAGTCATTTAATATATATGTCACTTAACATAAATTGTCTATTCATATCTTTGGCTCATTTTCCAGTAAATTTTTGCTCTTTATTTCTATTTTTCCCATTTTTCATTTGTCTTTGCTTATAAGCAGACATTTCTGATTCCTGTTTGAAAATATACATCTAACTTTTATAATTTAAAATGTTTAATTTTGTAAGGGACTTTATTATTTCAAGGTTATAACTCTTGGGGAATATTTTTTTAAAACAAGTTCCTGAGCATCTACCTTGAATGTTTAGTTCTCTGAATCTGGTATGGGACCAGAAGTCTGCTTTAGCCAGTTCTGTCTAGTCTAACATACCTTTGTGTTAGCTATTCAGCAGGTGATTAATGATGACAGTAACCCAAATGTCATTTGCAACTAAACCACTCTCCTGAGATATAGCTTTGACTCTCAAAGGCAGCAAAAACCATTAATTCCCCAAGACAAAATTGTAATCATTTTAAGTCTTTAAAATAGTCACAAAAGCATAATGTTAAGAGTTATGGTACTTAAAAATGGAAGCATGTAGCCAGGTGCAGTGACACACACCAGTAATCCCAACAGCTCAGGAGGCTGAGGCAGGGGGATTTTGAATTCAAAATTAATCTCAGCAATTTAGCAAAGCCCTAAGCAACTTAGCAAGACCCTGTCTCTAAATAAAATATAACAAAGGGCCCAGATTGTGGCTCAGAGGTGAAGTGCCCCTGGGTTTAATCCCTGGTGGAAGGAAGATAGGAAAGAAGGAAGGAGAGAAAATACATGAATAGTGTTTTTTCCCATGAGCCCATTGCACAAACCTCTTTCACCTCCATCGTAACCCACTGCTCCTTTCAGAAGCTAACTACCAAGGACAGAGGGGTTGATGGTGCAACTCAACTGAGATCAGGCTATGCTGAGGGAGACAGAAGCTGGCAGTTCTTGAAGAAAGGAATTTCTTTTTTATTGCCTGTTCACTGTACTCAAAATGATTTCTCCTAAATTTACTCTATCAGAGAATCACTGATTCACTTAGCTTCTCTCTCTCTCTCTCTCTCTCTTTCTCTCTCTTTTCTCTCTCTCTTTCTCTCTCTCCACTGCCCCCACACATTAGCTCTTTAGACATCATTCAACTCAGTTGTTCTCTACTCAGAGGGAACAGTTCAGTTAGTTGCCTGAGGAATTTCAAAAAACTCTTGAGCCTCAAGCCAAGCCAAACCAATCAGAAACTCTGGAGGTGGCCCGATAGGTTCTAAAGTGCCCCCAGGTGATTCTAACAAGTTGAAGGATGCTTGGAGAATTTTGATAAGCCTGGAGAAAGGTTTTGGAGAATGGCATGTTCCTGAAGATACCATTTCTGGAAATAATTTATTTTTCTAAAAAGCAGAACAACCTGGGAAATTTTTACATTTTGCTTTATTATTCCAGAATAACTCGAAAGTTGTTTTCTCTCTCTTCATTTATATTAATCTAGAGGAAGGGATAAAAGTTACATAGTGATTCCTTTTCATTCATATTTCTTTTTACATCACATTCCCCTCTATCAACAAAATATATATACCATTTTGTTTTCTTTCCATATGCTCTATTTTCCCAATATGATGTTTCAGATATTTGGCAGGCAGAAATTGAGTAGGAATCTTTTTCCAATCAGTCAAATGCATTTTTTTTAATATTTAAAGATGTTTGTCATGTTGAAGCAATTTCCCTCTCATTTCCTGTGTGTTTAAATGTGAATGAATGGGCTAATATGTAACTTGTATACTATCTCTGCATACCCGTTGCTGATATTTATAGCTAAACTTCTGGAAAATGAATACTGTTCCCAAACATAACAATCCCCTTTCTGTTTACTGCAGCACTTTCTGAATCAGATGCACATGTCCTAAAAATAGAATTTCCTTCATTCTAGTCACTTTTCCCATTTTCTTGTTTTTCTACTTTGCCTTTAAGTTTTTTTCTTTTCTCTGTTCTCCCATAAAGCAATTTTACTCATAGACCTACTTGGGAGTTCCAAATAAAGAACCTTTTAAAATACAATTTGCCTACACAGATGGAAAAATATAAGATACATTTTGTATTAATGACAACTTTGGTTGTTGCAGAAAAAGAAATAGATATCCCTTATATGTTTTGGTGAAGAGTATATCAAATCCTTTGGCCTTTAATTCCATATTTTTATTTTGTATCACAATATTAATAGATTCCCAATTAGTGTTCATGGGATGCATATTCATATTGAAGGTTCTAAGCATAATGAAGTGTATCTGAAAAACCAAACTCTGTTGATAACAAAAGGCATATTTTTAAAAAGTTGCAGATACAAAATACCTTGATGTTTTATACCATAAACTGTATTTTTTAAAATACAGACAACTAAACTAGAAAATGTTAAAATAGAACCTACAAAATCTACTTCCTCTTAAACCTTCATTTTATATACATAGAATGTGTTTATAAGCACATCCTCATTGCTCAAGTTGAATTAGTACTTGTGAAACAACAAAATGTTTCTTTTATCATTAAGAATAATTTGAAAATTTGGAGGGATTTTGGCTTTTTTGGTTATTAGTAATGGAATGTAATTTTCTATCTAAAGAGCAATCAAAGATATAAAAATTCAGATGACTCAGAATTTTAAGACTGTCATTGGTATGGCAACAATTTTGGGCTATTTCCCCAGGCCCATGTACACTGATGTATGATATTCAGTGTACTTAAACATAAAGACTTACTGCTACCTCATACTTTTGCACTATCACAGTAATGTGGTAAAAAATACAAATTAATTATTATGAATCGTTTTATTTTTGTTTGTTTGGTTTTTAAAGCTCATTCAACTGTCCTTTTAACTTCTGGTTTTATATAGTATGTTCCATGTCACTTTTCAAATGAGAAATGTCAGTGTAAGAAGAGTGTGGTTTTTAGATAGCACTTAGGGTTAATTAGACTTTTCTGTCTGGTAACATTCTGAAAATTAAAGAGCAAGTTTATCAATAAACCAGTATTATAATTTCTATTTCTGTTGCTCTCTCAAATTAGGTATGGGAGTCTGACTTTTATCTTCTGTAAGAGTGATTGCCAGGTATAAAATTTTTAACTATGGTAATATTTTCTGACACAATTTTCTTTTTAATGAGAAAAGTGTGGCATATTTAAATGTTTTATGACACTTTTAAAAATAAATATTATCTGGCTACAGAAATAAAAGTTTTCATAATATAATTAAATTACCATATTACAAATGTGTTTTTCACCTTTGGTTTAATGTCTGAGACACCAAATCAATTGCATTAAATTGAATGGAATTTAAAAGAAATGTTACCACCTTTTCTGCTTATATCTTTACAAATATTTAACAAAAACCACACAGTAAAAATTTGAGGGGAAAAAAGACATAGGGGTTTTATTAGAGAGTAAACTTAGTGAAAGTCAATAGCGGCTTTGGAAAAGTGAATGTTATTTTACTATACAAGTGAAATGGTGTTATAAATAACACTCTTTTCTGACTAGGTTATTCCTGATGTATTTTTCTGTTTAATTTAGTCATATATATGTGTATATATGTCTATATGTACTTAAAAACACAGGTCCAGGTACTCATATGGTATTGTATGGAACATGGTTTTTGTTCATTTGTTCACTATTTTTGTACCAAGTATTGAACCCAGAGGTGCTCAACCACTGAGCCACATCTCCAGCCCTTTTTATACTTTATTTGGAGACAGGATCTCACTGAGTTGCTTAGGGCCTCACTAAGTTGCTGAGGTTGACCTTGAACTTGTGATCCTCTTGCCTCAGCCTCCCTAGTTGCTGGGATTATAGGCATGTACCACCACCACCTTAAGAAAAGGGAAATTCTAGGGTCAGGCATTCGATTAATTGAACAGAATTGTTGTTTTGAGACTTCTCAATGTTAAGGACATTTGTCTCCACAAAAGAATATAATATGCACATATTTTCAAAATAATTGACTGTCAAATTCTTTTTTCATAAAATATCTAATGACATCTAGAGAGAGGTCTTGAGAAATAACTGGATTCTACAAAACCCTATTGAGCAAATGCTGATCCCATCAATTGGAACTTGATTAAGGGCAAATAACCAGGGGAACATTCTTTCAGTCCTCCTCTGACCTCCTCACTAGAATGATTACTCTCTTTGGATATATCTGTGTGATGGAGAAGTAGTTTTGGAGTTTGACTTATATTCAGGTTTTTAAAGTGTGTATTTCTTGCCTTAAGAAATATCTGAAACAGAAACAAGAATAGATTCACTTACTACAAATTTTAAAATTTTACCATAAAAGTTCTAAAACAGGATATGGGAATGAATGCAAAGTTTTGAAGCTGACTTATCTACGTATTGCTGTTTTCCATTAATGAACCAAGCTTCTGCTGGAAAGATCAGAGATGGAGTTTGCTACTGAATGTCACACATAGCTTCACATCTGTATGAATGGGAAAGTTATAGTCAAGTTTTCTTTGGGAATATGCATCACAGCAGAATACCATCAATGGTAATGTACGAAATTAGGCCAGCAGATATTGATATTTCAATTAGCAAAATACCAATAGGAAATACAAAGATATGAAAGTGGACTCCCAAGCTGTAGAGCACCCCAAACATCACACAGTCTAATCACTCATCCATGACTGATTGTCTCAATCCATCTTGGTGTCCAGATCTATGATGACTTCCCTGTAGTAACAATGTCCAAACAGAAGCTGAGGTTGGTCAAGATAGAGGTTCATCAACACACTGTGTAGGATGCTGCTTAAGTGACCTTCACAATCTCCTTTCCTTAAACATTTTAACTCTGACATGAAAGATTAAAATTAATCCAAAATAGGAAAGGTAAGACAGTTTTGCATATTGTACTTAAAAATTGTTATGGTAATGTATGTGAGCAGTTGCTGGTGGTATTGCATTGATTTTTATTAAAAAGAGAAACTATAAGAGTATTTTTCTGTTCACACTTTCTACGCACAAAACAGAGGGAAAATGTTTCAGAGAGGAAATGGAGTAGAACTCATGCTTTAAAAATGTCCTAAAAAATCAATAGGAGTTCTGTTTTCCCTTTTATTGTTTCCTAATGTCTGATCAATATCTGGCCTGCTGAGGGCATCTACTGTTGAGAGATCCCTGCCTGAAGTTGGTGTCACTTTTAGCTTAATCTGTTACAGGGTCTATGTTACTTCTTTCCTCCGCTTTTATTTCTCAGAATCGTCAATAATCTTAGAGGGTATTTGAGATGTCCATTCATACTAGAAAAGTGGGAACAAAAGAAGCTTCTATAATTTTGAGGAAACCAGACCAGAAAGAATTTGTACCAAATACAACAGGATGTTAAAATGATTTCGGCATCGAGACACTAAGTGGACAGATATCATATTTCAAAGTGAAGAGCAAGGTTAAGATGAAGGAATTGCAAAGGAGGAGTTCTAGAAGATGCAAAGTGATTCTTAATCCTTCACCCATATTAAAGTTTTATGAAAACGCTGAAGGATTTGAATATTGAAAAAAAATGTTAGTGAACTATGACTTTTTCCCTTCTCCTCAAGTGGGGAGAGAGGAAGATGTTTACCCTTCAATTTCCAGTCAGTAAACAAGGACTTTAAATATTTCTCAGAGATGGATTTTGTTTGGAGGGTATGGTAGACTGGTAATTGATCCTCACCTGAGAAATATAAAGGGGCAAAACTATAATTGACTTGTTGCCCTGGTGGCAAAACAAAACACAGTTGTGTTGATACTTTGTTACACAAACTAGCTAAAATTAAGATGAAGCTGGCTTTGAAGAGTTGGGATTAGGTCCTTCTCCCAAATCCTTCTGAGAAGACTAGTGAGAAAGAAGCTCAATGACATTGGGTGCCCAGGACTGAAGAAGACAAAAGAAACCAGTCAAAATAAAGATGGACTACCTCCTAGAAACTACTGTTAGGAACACGCTCTCCAAAGGTGGGCTATGGGTAGGAGCTTCAAGGGAACCATGCAGTCTGTCCCATCCCCAGTGTTGTGACAGAAAATGACAGCCCCATACCAAAGAGATCTTTCACTTGCTTTGACCATGGTGGGGTGAAGCAGAGTGTGGTAACTGGGGAGAGATACAAAGAGGCACAGACAGAAGCTGAAAAAGATGAAAAGTCTTTTGACTTGGAGTGCAGATTAAAATTATGATAATTACCTTGACCTGGAAACACTTATTAATTAGACAAGTTTTATCACCTGAAAGTGACTATGAAAATAATATTTATTCATGGTTAAAAAGCACCCATTTGTGCTTGTTCAAAGAAATGGCTCCATTTCTTTTTCCTTGTGAAGCCCAGGACAGCCCAGTAAGATCAATACAAGGTGATGGAAAGACATTTAAAAGTGTCTCATACACAAAAAGTGTCCTGTACCTCTCTGGAAAGAGCAACAGAAAGAGTAAATCTGCAGCAATACTTACTAGGTAGAAAATCGATAACCACAAACCAGTTGTCCCCAGTTATACCTCCCCAGTTGCCAGAAATTTAGGAATAATTTAGAAAAGCAAGGAGGAGGGGATCACCAAAATGACTAGAAAAATCTTGAGTTGATGCTTGATAAATTCTACAGTTAATGGAGCATAAATTAATCTCATCATCATATTAGATAGAAATTAATTCAAATAATAAAAAAGTTACATTTTTTGATTCCCAGTTTAAAACCTGAGAAATTTCTACCCATCACACTAAATGTAAGTAAACTGAGTTCACCAGGTTCTACATATTCAACTTCTCACTTGAATTCTTTATTTTTGTTATCATTGTTTTAGAATTATGGTTCTATTTGAATTCAAAGCCCCATACCAAGCCTTGCTAATGAATATTGATTTCTTTGTATTCTTGCTGGCTCCTCCTTAAAAAGAGCCTGTTTACAAATTAAATCTGTATTACTGCAGGAGAATTTTTTTTTTTTTTTTGCAATCAATCCCACTTTATTCTGGGGAAGGCTGGGTTTTATACATTTTTCTTCAGGCTTTGATGACAGGCTTGTGATTAATAAAATCAAAGAAGTTTCCAAAGCAAAAAAATTGTTTTTACCAAAAGATTATGAGAAAACAGTAACCTTACAGATTATCATTACTTAATCACAATTGTTTTAAGAATATCTAACTATGTCAATGAGCTAATACAATGTTTATTTCCTTAATATCTAAACTCTATATGACCTAAGACTATTCTTTTTTTTTCCATTTTTTTTATTAAAAATCATAAATTTACATAGGGCAATATTGTTTGATTCATTCTGTTATTTTTTCCCTTCCCCCTACCCCTCCCACCTCTCTTTTCCCTCTATACAGTCCTTCCTTCCTCCATTCTTACTACCCTCCTTATCCCTAACCCTAAACCTAACCCTAACCCTAACGCTAAGCCCTCCTACCCCCCATTATATGTCCTCATCCGCTTATCAGCGAGATCATTCGTCCTTTAGTTTTTTGAGATTGGCTTATCTCACTCAGCATGACATCCTCCAATTTCATCCATTTGTCTACTGCAGGAGATTCTGAGGTGGTTTCTGACTCTATCACAATCTATGCTGCATGTATCAGATTACTAGTTTTCAAGAGATGCAATTTTAAAGGTTCAGTATTCTTAAACATCCAGTTTCTAGATGAGGTTCTCATATTTAAAGTTTCAATGACTTTTCTTACCAGTATTGTACCTGATATTCTTTCCCACTTTGGATTGCTGTTCCCCTACTCTCTAATTTTATGTTCATCATTCCTCAAAATTCCTTTTTAATTCCTTCCTCTAGTTTGTTCTTTCTTCCCAACATATTGTCCCAGAATTTTGTAACAAATTTTCGTCAAGAAAACATATTTTGATACAGCTGAGGAAGAAATCAGGAAAATCATTCATTCACAATAACTCAAAAAATTAAATATTTGGAAATTAATCTAACCAAGGAGGTGAAAGAATTCTACAATGAAAATTATAGAACACTAAAGAAAGAAATTGAAGAAGATTTTAGAAGATGGAAAGACATCCCACGTTCTTGGATGGGCAGAATCAATACTGTCAAAATGGACACACTACCAAGAGTGATATAGAGATTCAATGCAATCCCCACCAAAATGCCAATGACATTCTTCATAGAATTAGAAAAAGCAATTCTTAAATTCATTTGGAAGAATAAGAGATCCAGAATAGCCAAAGCAAGTTTAAGCAAGAAAAATGAAGCAGGGGGCATCACAATACCTAATCTGAAAATGTACCACAGAGCAATAGTCACAAAACCAGTATGGCATTGGCATCAAAAGAGACATGAAAACCAATGGAACACAATGGAAGACACAGATATAAACCCACATACCTATTGCCATCTGATATTTGACAAAAGTGTCAAAAATATATCTTGTAGAAAAAACAGCCTTTTTAACAAATAGTGTTGGGAAAACTGGATAACTATATGCCAAAAAATGAAATCAGACACCTTGCTCTCATCCCGCACAAAACTCAAATTGAAATGGATCAAATATTTAGGAATTAGATCAGAAACTATACAACTCCAAGAAGAAAACATAGGGCCAACACTCCATCATTTGGTACTGGAGTCAACTTCCTCAACAAAACCCCAAAGCACAAGAAATAGAACCAAGAATCTATAAGTGGGATGCCATGAAATTAAAGAGCTTCTGAAAGAAAATGATTAATGAAGAGAGAGCCTACAGAATGGGAGAAAATCTCCACCAGTTACTCCTCTGATAGAGGATTAATATACAGAATATACAAAGAACTAAAAAAAACTTAACACCAAAAAAAAAAAAAAAAAAAAAAAAAAAAAAAAAAAAAAAAAACCAAATAACCCAACCAATAAGTGGGAAAAAGAACTAAACAGAAACTTATCAAAAGAAGAAACATAAATGGCCAACAAATATATGAAAAAAAATATTCAGTATCTCTAGCAATCAGGGAAATGCAAATCAAAACTATACTGTAATTTCATCCACTTCAGTCAGAATGGCAATGATCAAGAATACAAACAATAGTGGGGCACAGTGGCACAAGTCTACAATCCCAGAAGCTCAAGAGACTGAGACAGAAAGATTTCAATTTTAAAGCCAGCCTCAGCAACTTAGCAAGGGCCTAAGCAACTTAGTGAGACTCTGTCTCTAGTTAAAAATATAAAAAGAGCTGAGGATGTGGCTCAGTTGTTAAGTACCCTGGGTTCAATCTCTGGTACGAGAGAGAGAGAGAGAGAGAGAGAGAGAGAGAGAGAGAGAAAGAGAATATAAACATTAAATGCTGGCAAGGGCGTAGGGGAAAAGATACACTTGTACATTGTTGATGGTGCTACATACTAGTACAACCACTCTGGAAAGCAGTATAGAGAATCCTCAAGAACCTAGGGATGGAACCACCATATGACAAAGCTATCCCACTCCTCAGTATTCTCCCAAAAGATCTAAAATTGGCATGTTACAGTGATACAGTCACATCATAATAGCTAAATTATAGAATCAACACAGATGCCCATCAGTAGATGAGTGGATTAAGAAATTGTAGTATATATGTATGTGTGTGTGTGTGTATGTATACACATACCATACAATGGAGTTCTACTCCATCATAAAAAAAGAGTGAAATTATGGCATTTGCTGGCAAATGGATGGAAATGGAGAATACCATGCTAAGTGAAATTAGCCAAACTCAAAAACTGAAAGGTCAAATGTTTTCTCTCATACACAGAAGCTACAGTAAAATAAAAAAAAAAAAAGGGAGGGAAGGATAGGACAACATTGAGAACCAACCAAATATAAAGTAATAGAGAAGTGAAATAATGTCTAGTAGAAGAAGGAAAATGGGAGAGGGGAGGGAGGACAGGAAGGAAAAGGGGAAGAAAATGGGGTATCATGAACTTAAATTGATTTCCATGCATGTATGAGTTTGTTGGGATGAACCCAACTACAATGATAACTATAAAGCTCTAATAAAGATAAATAAAGAACTGTACATTGACCTGCAGTCATATGAACTAGCACAGGAAGTTCATTGGCAGGGCTCAGCCAGTGGTAACAGTTTGCAAAATTATGGTAGGATATCACAACAATGATGCTGACATTTGTTAAAACTCATTAATTTTACTCAGATTTTCAGAGTTCTGTTTTTAGTCATGCATGCATGTACTCGCATGTGTGTGTGTGTTATGTAAGTTCTATACAAATTTTCCACCTGTGTGGGTTCATGTATGGACACAGTCAAGACACTGAGTTGTCCGCACCACAAGCATCCCTCATGTTGCCCTATTTGTAGTCATATTTACCTTCTTCCTCCCAGCCCACTATCCCTAGCCCCTGACTAACATTATCTAGCCTTCCCTTCCAAAATCTTGACATTTCAAGAACGTTGTATAAACCAGGCACACACACCTATAATCCCAGCAGCTCATGAAGCTGAAGCAGGAGGCTCACCAGTTCAAAGCTAACCTCAGCAAAAGTGAGGTGCTAAGCAACTCAGTAAGACCCTGTCTCTAAATAAAGTACAAAATAGGGCTGAGGATGTGGCTCAGGGGTGAAGGGCCCCTGAGTTCAATCCTTGGTACCCCTCCTCCCCAAAAAAGTACTATAAATGAAATTCTATTTCATTTGACTTTTCTACTTAGCATAATTCTATGCAGGTTTATTCAAACTGTTCCATAAATTAGTAATAGTTAATATCTGTTGGTTGAATAAAAATATATGAATATGAATATGAATAATACTATGTATTTTCATATATGAATAATATGAATTCATATTCATATATGAATATGAATAATACTATGTATTTTTCCAAAAATGTTTGAATTGAATACCTTTTGATATCATTCTTGCAGAATATTCCATACTGTTCAAATTCATATGCAGAGAAAATACTTTTAGAAATACAGTTTCTTTATCACTATGGCACTTTAAACACATCAGGATAAAAACAAATGCATGCACTGGAAGAATTTCTTTGTAGCTCCTACACAAATTCTTTGCTGAAATGCGTCTGGTTGATGTGTCCCTGAGTTAGCAAAGCAGAAGGCAGGGAAGATTTCAGATAAGGAATTCCAAAGTCCATCATTATAAAGTAGGATTCTCAAACCAGGCAGTATCACTGCCTCTCCTATTTCTATGTCTTGATTAATCTAAATTTTTCCTTGTTATCCCCTAATTTTTCCTCTTTGATTATAGATAACCAACCAGAGGCCTTCCAACATTCTCCTCTATCAACCAAACACATCCATGCTTTCCCAGAATACCACACTTTATCCTTTTGCAATCAGGACTGAGATTCTACCTTCTGGCAATAATGCCATATTTGTTATTCCACAAACTTATCACTTTCCCCCATGCTTAAATCTCCCTGAGAACTTACTGGGTTCCTTCCCATCACAGTTATCAAATACTCAACAATATTTACTAAATGAGGGTAGACTCAGTTATCCATATCTAAGGGAAAGTGATACTCAGATAAAACCTTCATAAAGTGATACCATTGCACATCTTAGGAACCAAGAGGTAATTCCATTTGTCTCCTTGGGGTTTTCAGTTCTAACCCTCTTAAGTAGCAACTAACATCAAACTTTTGGGGGAATGGAGTGTACCTGTCTATCTTTGATATTTTGTATGTATGTTTTAGCCAGAATCTGAGCACAATTATGAATACAAGCATACAGCAAGTAATAGATATAATCCCTTCTGGTCACAGGAGAGGAAAGGGTGCTCCTGAGAGATACCCATATTTCAGGAACTAAGCTAGGTATGTTATTTTGGGCTCCCACAGAAGCAGGCTGCAAACCCAGGATTTCAGTGAATGTAGTTTAATTTGAGGAAAAAACTGATAGGAGAGTAAGATAGGGAAGAGAAATTAGGCCAATCAAGGGTGCAATATCCAGCAAGTTCCTATGTATTCAGCTTTGGCTCAGTCCTGCTGGATACCTGTGATGATCAGTGGAACCTGACCTGGAATCTCACCTGATTGTGGGGAAGCTGGAGTGCTCATTTTTCACCTCCCATCTTCATAGGCTGAGGAGTGCCCCCAAAGACAGGTCCATTTCAGCATTTCTGACCTGATCACACCTGGGCAGAGGAAGAGCCTTTAGGTGAATGTCACAGGTGTCTGCAGAAGGAAGCTGTGTGTGCCAACTGGAAAGTGAGGGCCAAGACACATGGGTGAGGCAGTGACGGCATCTGCTTCATCAGGTAAACTAGCATAGGAATAAAGGGGCTAGTTCTCTAGTGACAGTCCACATGTTCAAAAATTATCAGAAGATGCTCTACATATGTTGTGATTTGGATCCTAACAGAATATTTAAGTCAATATTTTAAGTACTAAAGTAAGGATATTTAAGTACATGTAGAGCTTTATTCCTTATCCAGAGTGCTCAGGGCCAGTGTATCAGATATCAGATTATTCTTAAGGTTTTGGAACATTTCCATTTACACAATGAGATGTCTTGCAGATGGGACACAAACATAAAATTTGTTTATGTTCTCTAGATACCTTACACACATAGACTGAAGGTAACAAAATAAATTTTTATGGAATGTCCCATGTGTGGCATCATGTTGTCACTCAAAAAGTTTCAGATTTTGGAGGACTTTATATTTTAGAGTTCTGGATTAGGGAAGATCCATCTGAAAAGGTTTGATAAGAGAAGACTACTTGCTACAAACTATGTCCTTGAAGGAAGACAGGAGAAAGTGTAGAATGAGCAGGAGAAGCCTGGGTAGAGCTGCTATCTGATTCCTGAAAGACACACAGATCTTTGTGGACTTAAAATACATAATAAGGAATTCAATGTAACTGGGATTTACATATGTCTGAATTGGGTCCAAGCATCATTTCCCACCCCCACTTCTCACCCTGTACCCCCATTGCCAGATGTATTTTATAATGTACTCAACCTCTTCTTACTCACATCGGGGAAAGTCTTTCCTCGTGATTCTGTGCTCACTGAAACAAGGTCTAGCATACACACCTCCCAGACCCAGGATAACCTTACCCAGCTCCCACCTACCTACCCACAGCAGGAGCCAGCTCTTTCCATTATGAAAATTTTTTAGAAGGATTATTTCCATATTCTACCCTAGGTCTTGATCAGAGCCATTTGAAGACTCATTTTTTTAAAATCCCAAAACCACACAACTAATTTTGAATCTCAAGAAAAACTCTCAGATATCTTATATCTGCTTCCTTCCAGAAGACCCCTAAACATATTCTAAACCACTTACTCCTCAGAACACCCACCTGGAGGAAAGAGGAGCCTTCACTGAATCACAGAGGATGAAATCGGGGTGGGATAAGCTTCTTATAGCCCCTTTTTTTCCTAGAATATTTTTTAAAATGTTATTTCCATCCTAATTACTTACCTCTCAAAATATGCCTCTAGTCAGTCGCCTGTAATCCCAGCTGCTCAGGAGGCTGAGGCAAGAGGATCATGAGTTCAAAGCCAGCCTCAGCAAAAGTGAGGTGATATGCAACTCAGTGAGATCCTATCTCTAAATAAAATACAAAATAGGGGTAGGGATGTGACTCAGTGGTTGAGTGCCCCTGAGTTCAATCCCTGGTACCTCTCTGTTCCAAAATATGTCTCTAACAGAAAAGAATGGATGTGTTTCTATCACTGGAAGGTTTCAGATTGATATCCTACAACACTTGTCTGGAATGTTCTAGAAGTGCTTAATACACTAATCTTCCCTTCCAATTTGGATATTGCTATCTTTCATTGAGAAATTTCCAATTAAAAAAAAAAAACATTTTAAAATTAAGATTTTTGTTAAAAATTTTATTTTTTTTTTTCCTGGAGAATTCTCTCTGCATTAGGCCCAAATAACATAACATTACCACAATGTTTTCCTAAAACTAACATATCTGCGTGGATGAGTAGTACCTCATTACCGGAGCTTATTATCTGAGTCATGGCCCCAGCATCAACCTAGAAAGTACTTGTGTAATTTTGCTGGGAGCTGGCAGATGGGCTGATAGGCAAATGCCCAGCTGCTTATCATAATGCTGATAAAGGAAACCTGGACTGCGCAGTCACAGCTCCTTACAGCAGGGACTGCAGAGCACTGAATGTGGCATCTGCCACTCCTAACTGCCACATGCTACAAACTGAAAAGTAGAACAGAATGTTACACAAAACGTTAACAAAATGCCTGGGTGAAATATATCAAATAGATTACATTAATTATAGCACATATCCTAGGGACAGAGAAAGGAGAGATTCCATTAAAAAAAATCAGCTGTTTTGAAAACAACAGGCTACGGCAATTGGACTGAATTGAACCCATTTTCCATTTTTGCTTCAGTTCTAAGTGTGTGTGCGTATACTCAGCTTTTGTGTTGCTAGGGTCAAGCCTATCACTGGATCTTGAGCGGTTAGAGTCACTCAGCATTTAGCCATGTTGTTTAAAGTTTGTTATAAAAGCTGTGTTTGTGCCATAATGATACCAAGACTCCATTCATGGTCTTGATACCTATAATCATGGTCTCCAAAACACATGCATTTTGGTAACATCTAAATGTTGCTTTGCCCAGAAATTTTGAAAACTTTGCTACTGATTTCATGAGTCTACAATGATGCTCTTCTTATACCTATCTCATTCAGAATTTATTCAACAGCTATTCCTCATACCACTAAAATAGTTCAATATTACAGCAGTGAACATGAACTGCCTGCTCAATTTCACCAATTAACACTGTATATTTAAAGTTAGAAAAAATTTAACAAAATACTGATATGTGAATATTTTTATAAATACCAGTGTTCCAAAAAATTGTGCCATAGATTCATCTGCAATTCAATTCTTAGGTGGAAAGATATTGCCTAGCTTCAGAGACAACTAAAAAAACTCCCTTCATGGAGAAGTATGATTGAAATTTGTTTTGAAATATTGAAAAGGCTTTAATTGGGCTGATGGGCATTTAAATGAATTTCAAGGAATACAATTAAAGTATTGACTATCCAGCAGAATGACAAAGTTCAAAAAGCAAAACCGTGCAGAAAAGTTTAACACCTAAAGTGATATAGCTTTAAAACAAGAACAGAAAGCCTTCTTGATGGAAGGCAGACCTGCTTTGGAAATTCCCATGTGCTGGGGTTTTCTACTCTGTACAGATTCATCTTTAGTTTATGGACTTAGTAAACAAGATTTAAAATGAAGGGCTCAATAGATACCTGACACAATGTATGGGTCAGGTTTTCTTTGCCAGTCACTTCTCTTTTCTTAGTCAGAGAGCTTCTACTTTGTCTGAGCCTCTGCTTGTCCCTGGAGTCCAACTATGTATGTCCTCCAGGGCTGTCACCCGCATCATACTTCCTTGCTGTCCTAGTTGCATAGACAGAATCTTCTTGGGAACAACTAAAATCCTTTCCTGAAATTTAAAAAAGTATAACAAAGAAAACAGATTTTCCCCCGTGGTGAGAAATCTGTAATATTGCCAGGCATGCTTTCATGTGTAGAGGAGGCTGAAGAAATGAACACAGAACTCAGAGAGTAGAGAAGAGATAAAAACAAAAATAGTTCAGCTGTTGTTCACCTTCCTTTTAAAAAAAATTCTCCCTTTGAGCCAAGCTAGTTGAAGTTATGATTCTATTATTGCAATCCAAACTTTTGAGCAATGCTGGGCCCAGTGAAGCAACACCTGTAACCCAAGCAGGTGGGGGAGGCTGAGACAGGAGGATGGGGAGTACAAAGCCAGACTCAGCAAAAGCAAGGTAGGTGCTGATTAACTCAGTGGGACCCTGTCTCTGAATAAAATACAAGATAGGGCTGGGGATGTGGCTCAGTGGTCGAGTGCCTCTGAGTTCAATCCCCAGTACCCCCCCAAAATAATAATAATTCTGAGAAATATTCTTTGAACATAATGATTGATTAATCAATTTGACTGATTGAAGCATGCCACAGCTTGGTCAGAGAAAATAAATACACATATCAAATTAAGTGCTGTAGACAACTTTCACATACCTCAAAATTTTTGTGACTCACAGAGCTGTTCCATCCACTAAAATAATGATGTGTTATATTTATGTCACAATATCTATATTCCCATTTATATCCACTTTTATTTCAAAGTATATCTCAAACCAAATTTGTACAAGGATTTCCATATTTTGGTTTCTGTTCTGGATAAAAAGAACAATAGAAAGTATAGAACCAAAACTAAACCAAACTCCGTTAAATAATCATTTATAAGTCTGTCTTTTCTTGCCAATTAGCTTAAGTATATCTAAAATATTCATAATTACTAACATTTCAATTCAGGTGGCCTAGTGCAATACTCAGGATTGCCTGAAAATAACCCTGAGACTTTCTCAATTGAGAGATCAACTGATACTTTGGGCTATCAGAAGTAGCTTAACTTCCTAGGAGACTGGCTTTCCCCTCCCTGAAGGAGACACTACACTTTCATCAAGAGCTCCCAGCCCTTCCATAACTGGGTAGCTGACTTTCCCAGAGAACATCTACAGAAACCCAGAACCCAAACCCTGCCTGCCTGGTGCCCAAGTTCCCTCACACTGATCAAGGTTATTTTCACATGTGTCCTTAAAGGTTATTCTCACATGTGTCCCTGAAACATGCAGTCATGGCAGGTCCAGCAAAGCTCCTTTGGCTCAGCAGTCATTCTTAATGATAGCAACAGATGAATTGTTTCCTGTTCTTTTCTTTTGCTGATTCATGCTTTGTATGTTTCAGAAAACTCTTCCTTCACAGATATGTGAGATTCTATAGAATTCATCTCAAGTTTTGATGCACTGAAAATGGTACCTAAGAAAAGACTACCATGCTCTGTGTGTTGGATGTTGAAGTGGCAGAGCCCCTGACAGTCTCAGTATGGATACTTCTGAATCACTTGTCCTTTTTGACTTGCATGCATAAAAGGAGGATTAGCTTAGCTTTTTTTCTGCTCATTATGCTTAAACCTTAGCTGAGAAACCTCCAGGATCATTTAATAGTTAAACTATGTAAATATGGTATGAACATCTTTGCCATCTCTTAGAAAAATTGAGTACCTGCTCTGATTAATTCAGTGCTGCAAATACATAACCTTGCTTGGTCACAGAGCATCACCCTGGGTGACTCAGGGAATAGAAAATGAACCATATTCTCTACCTTCAATACTATTTCCTACCTGTAAAGACCTTTATATTATCACAGACCTTACATTCTTGCAGCATCTTGCTTTTTCCATAGTTTGAACTTTTTTTCACATCTGGAAGACTAATCCCTGGCCTTTTAGAGACAAATAGTTTTGTATTGGGAGTAAAAAATAAACATACCAGCACAATAATTGCTCAATATCCTCAGAGAGGAATAAAGTTGACCCTGCCTGGCTGCTAATGGCATGTTTGTATCTTAGAAACTAAAACTAAAAGGGACAAAGTACTGTGCACAAAGAAACCAAACACCAAAAGAACCCAGAGTTGAACAGGAGCCAAGTCTGCAGAGTACCACACCCAAAGTCCAAATTCATTTAAGCTGGTTTTCCACACTAAGGGTGGAACATGGAACCAGAAAAGATGACAAGGACAAAGGATTATCAGGACTGACATTCAGTGGGGGTGGTAGGCTGGTGGTTTGATGGAGTGAGAGCAAGAACAGAGAGAGGCATCTAGGACAACTCCTGCCAACAGAACAACTTTTATTTCCCAGGGGACTGGGGAAGTGGGTGGAGGTGCCTGAGTAAGACTGGCTTAAAATTTCAAGGCCAGGGCAGACAGCAGTAAATAAAAAAGTTATTATTCTTGCATTTATATTGTACCTGAATTATTAAATTTTCTTGAGGCTAATTCCAATATTGTGGAAAGTAGGAACAGACACCTTTTGTTTCACTACCTTGAAGAGACTAGAAGCTGCAGTTTAAAAAAAAAATCTTTTAAGCAACTTAAAAGAAATCTCTAAAGCTAAATATCTTTGCAGAATGAACAAAATAAAATAGTTATTTCTGAAGTGGAATATAGAAGATAAGGTATAACATTTCACATTTCAAAATGATAAAGCAATTTCCTGATAACAATTTTACAAAGCATTTTTCTGTTAAGTGACCTACTGTGTCCTGGGCCAAAGTACAATCATTTACCCATTTTCTTGCCCATTTTGTGAAATGTTTTGAAATAATGTTATCTTACTAGCTCCTACTTAGGGCAAAAAATTTTTAAACTCTGTTTTTTACACATTTTATCTGACACTAATTCTCTACATGTCAATCTTCTATGTTCTATTAGCATTAAAACTAAAGTTCACAAGTTTTTTAAAAACTGCAATAGCTAAAATTAATGCAAAAACAGCTAAAGGGAAAACAACACAATTATGAAAGAACTTTAAGAACTCTCATTTTAATAAATCACTGAGCATGTATAAGTGTAGGACACTTACTTGATGCCACATGCTCACTGTTCATAGGCCTGGGGATCAGCTGGGGACAAAACAGAGAAGCAGAGAGTGTGGGAACATGGATGATGAATAACAAATACATAAATAGTACATATGACTATGTGACGTGTAATACATGTGTGCATCTATTTAAAAATGTAATGAGGAAAAATAAATATGGCTAAGGGCTAAGGAAAGTGCTGAAGATGCTATTGTAGATACAGATGATCTGGAATGTAAAGGTAATCAGTATGGTATAAATGTCAAGTTTAAGGTCTAGAGGGTCTTTGATCTGGATTTCTAGTAGCAACTTAACAGTTCCTTAGCATCGTGTCTCTAGGTTGAAATTTTTTTTTGGGGGGGGTGCTGGGGATCGAACCCAGGGCCTTGTGCTTACAAGGCAAGCACTCTACCGACTGAGCTATCTCCCCAGCCCTAGGTTGAAAATTTTGTTGCCCTAAACTTCCATATTCTAATATATAAAGTGGGGATACAAAAGGAACCCACTTAAAGTGGTTGATATAACAGTCTCACCCAATGCTGGGCACCAGGACAATGATACATGATGTTTCTTGTTGTCTGAAATTGGAAATGGATGTTTGTCAGGAGAAATCCTAGTTCTTGGCTGGCAGCAGTGAAAGTCTCAAGTGTGTAAGGAAAACTTGAGGGGAGGAGCATTCCCCTTCGGCTACCTAGGAAAGTAAACGACTGCCCCAAATTGACTCAGTGTTACCAAGGGAACCCATATAGGAACCTGGTGGTCTGATCCCCCATGGCACATTGTGATTGGGCAAGAAACCTATAAAATGTATAGCTGTTCCCGCGATAAACGAGTTTGCAGGCCGCTGGCCACAAGCCTGCTTCCACCCATCTCCTGGAGTCTGGGTCTTGACTCCGCATCCTTACCCCACATATGAGCTAGCCCAGCACCAGAGAAACTACAAATGTCCATATAAAAGCATCTGTGCTGTGCTTCTCTACTTAAATGAGGAATCTTCTCCACCTAGTGTGGCTCCATGATCACAGTTTCAGCTCTAACAAATAAATCAGAGGCAAACTGCCTAGATATCATCCTGCACCTCTCTGCATTCCTCCAAGGTGTTATGGTTTGGATGTGAGGTGTCCCTCAAAAGCTCACACGTGAGACAATGCAGCAAGGTTCAGAGGAGGAATGATAGGGTTGTAAGAGTCCTAACCCAATCAGTGAATTAACCCTTGATGGAATTAACTGAAGTGGTAGGGTGTGGCTGGAGGGGGTAGGAATTGAAACGTGGCTATGGGGTATATATTTTGTATCTGGAGAGTGGGATCTCTCCCCCCCACACACACACCCCTTTCCTCCTCTATTATTGCTGGTCAGATCATTTAGTCACAGCAGTGAAAAAGCTGACTAAAACACAAGGATTATTGGACACACATTGTTTACTAACTTGCTTTCCTTGGGATGTCCTCAAGTCATTTTTATTGACTATCTCTACCAAAATGACACCTATAACTGATTAACTGCCAGAGCCTAGAGTTGGTACTTCATTTTCCTTTATCATCTCCAATATGTGAACGTTTCTTCTAAAATCTCTTCCAACCTGGGCAAGACTGCCTCATAGACCCATTCTAGATAATTATCACATGACATGGAAGGAAAGAAACTGACTTGCATATAAAAAGACAAAAGCCAGCTTGACATATAAAAAGAATCTTCAGCCTAGATTATTTCCTTCATTACTACAGGTAATAGATGTGACCTTTCTGAATGTTTTTTTTTCCCCCTGCTTTTTCAGGCAAGAACATCTGATAACGATGGCTGATGTTCTTGACTATAAAAGTCAAACAGCTCCAGCCATGACTTTCTCTGACATAACCAGCACTTCAGCACTACATTACCCATGTATATATTCAACCTGCTTACATACTCCTCAAATCCCAACCCATATGTGTCAGTCAGCTTTCTCACCGTGGTGACCAAAAGACCTGATGACAACAACATAGCGGAGGAAAGATTTATTTGTGGGCTCACAGTTTCAGAAGTCTCAGTGTGTAGATGGCTGGCACCATTGCTCTGGGCCCAAGTTGAGGCAGAACATCATGGCTGTAGAGTGTTGCAGAGGAAAACAGCTCAGGACATTGCACCAGAAAGCAGAAAGATTCCCATCACTGTGGACAAAATATGTAACCCAAAGGCATGATTCCCAGTGACCCTCCTCCTCCAGTCATACCCTACCTTCCTACAGTTACCTCTCAGTTCATCCTTATCAGGGGATTAGTGTACTGGTTAGGTTAAGGCTCTTATATCCCGATCAATTCACCTCTGAGCTTTCTTGCATTGTCTCACACAGGAGCTTTAGGGGGACACTCCATAACTAAACCATAACACCATCCAACCTAGTTGACCAGGTTATTGGGATCATCCAAAAAACTACTTTATTACATAAATGAGAGAGATGAAGTGACATGGACTAAAGCATAACTGGTGACAGAACTAGAGCTCAAACTCAAGTCTCTCATTCCTTGTTCACCCAGCTCCCTTTATCAAACAAACTCAATCACCAGATTAGCAAGCAGGACCAGGTTAACAGGGAAGGGACTGCCTTTTGTTTGGAGTACAGATTTTTCTACAAATCAACCATAAATGCCATCAAGACAGACTATTTTGTTGCTTTCATGTAATTTACATTTATTCAACTTTCACACAAAATGCATAATAATACAAAATAGTAGTCTTAACATTGTGATCCTTTCAATAGATCATGGTATCATGTATACTGACTGAGTCCTGTCATTACAACAAATTCTCTGAGAACTGAAGTTCTAGCAGCAAAATTGGAATGCATCACTACACTTTGGGTAATTGTATCATTCCAAAATAAATCTCTTGTGAGATACAGTTTTATATAGAATCCATCTGGCGCTTGAACTCACAAGGGCCCTTTCTTTTACATTTTCTCTTATGTATATATAAATTGCTATACATTACATTTGTAAAGAGAACCTATTATGCATTCCTGATGATAATTTCAATAGTGTAAACATATACAGGTGGCATCAATCATCACAAATAAAAGGAAATCAAGAATGCAGACTCCATGGATCTCCATATATATAGTTATTGACAAAATTTAATATGCTAAATATTGGGCAGAAAACCACAAATTAAAATGTCACTTTTCTTCTTTTGGAAAGGGCTATAGTAATAAGCAGTCTTCCTAAATTAAAGCATGTTTGAGTAAGTATTGCCCTTATGCCCAGGCAAGAGGGATATTTATTCTAGGTTTCAGTGGTCACATAATTCAAACACAAGCAAAAAAATAAATGCTTTACAGAACACAGGAGTGCCCATCACCTAGAATCACTTAGTCCCACTACAGTACATCCTGAAATTCTAATCACCTGCACTAATGACTGACACCATTCAGGCCTCTTGCCTTATATTCCAGAGACAAAAGGCAGCTTACTACAAGATCTATGAAAGTTTGTAGCTGTGCCACTGGACACTGCTGTAGAGAGGAGGCACATGAGTTGCCAAAGTGTTCAGTAAAAGAAAAGTCAAATCAACTAATCACTTAGTCCTTTCTCTCAGATATCAGACAGCATGAATGCAACAGTCTTACACAGCAAGGTGCACAGCGTATGCTTCTCGGGTTTATTACATTTTTTAAAAAGGAGGAACCTAGGTTTCCAAAAATAAAATAATGGGAAAAGATCAGTATATGTCAATATGATAAAAATATTGTGAATGGATTCTTTAAATTATGTTTTTAAGGAATATTTATTGACAGGAGAATATTCAAAAGAAAAAAGGATACAAAAACTATACTTCATGTGATCTGAAGTTTTTTAAAAAGTATTTATATATTAAAAATGTATTTCAAAAGGCATTTCAAGATGGCGGCCTAGAGGGTGGCTGCATTTCATGTTGCTTCAGGACTCAGGATTCAAAAGAGGAAATATTGAGAGACTTGGGACCAACTCAAAGCAGCCGGGTGAGTCTCTCCCATTGGAGAGGTGTCCCAGATGGGACGGTAGTCCCGGAACGCAGGGAACTTTGTGAAGTAAAGCTGCCCAGCAAGACACCCCTCCCCCAGCTGGAGCAGTGAATGCGGACAACTGGGAGCTAAAGACTAAAGCTAAGACGCCTCCAAGTTTGTTGGGAATTGATCGAAGAATAGCATAAGCAAATAGGAAGTATCATTCAGGTTTGATATGAGGAGGGGTGTTGAGAGGATTGGCAGGGATATAATTATCTGGATCTCCTAGTAGGTCTGGTGAGAATAGGACTAGGGTTATAAATAATAGAAGAAGAAGTAGAATGCCTAAAATGTCTTTGATTGTATAGTAAGGGTGGAATGGAATTTTGTCAGAATCAGAGATCAGGC
Organism: Sciurus vulgaris; assembly: GCF_902686455.1. Lineage (NCBI taxonomy): Eukaryota > Metazoa > Chordata > Mammalia > Rodentia > Sciuridae > Sciurus > Sciurus vulgaris. Next base: position 31,978,818 of record NC_136468.1, read on the forward strand.
CTGATGGATTATTAGATCCTGTTTCGTGAAGGAATAGTAAGTGCACTATGACTAAGGCTGCGACGATAAAAGGAAGAATAAAATGAAAGGCGAAGAATGGTGTTAGAGTTGCTTTATCAACTGAAAACCCGCCTCAAATTCATTCTACTAGGGTGGTTCCGATGTAAGGGATAGCAGATAAGAGGTTTGTAATAACTGTAGCACCTCCAAATGATATCTGTCCTCACGGAGGGACATAGCCTATGAATGCAGTGTCTATTACTGCAAAGAGGAGAATAACCCCAATATTTCAGGTTTCAAAGTAAGTATAGGAACCATAGTAGAGACCTCGGCCTACATGGAGGAATAGGCAAATAAAGAATAGGGAGGCGCCATTGGCATGCATATATCGGATTAGTCAGCCATAATTTACGTCTCGGCAGATGTGAGTTACGGAGGAAAAAGCTGTTATTGTGTCTGATGTATAGTGTATAGCTAAGAATAGACCAGTTAAGATTTGAATTAGGAGACAAAGTCCAAGGAGTGAGCCAAAGTTTCATCAAGCTGAGATGTTTGAGGGAGCTGGTAGATCAATAAAGGAGTGATTAACGATTTTGATTAGAGGATGAGTTTTGCGGATATTTGTCATTATGTTTTTATAGTTGAATTACAACGATGATTTTTCATGTCATTAATCATGGTTAGACTCCATGTAAAAATAATGACATATGTAACGTACTTATTAAGTATATTATTTGTTCTAGGGTTTTTAGGGTTTTCTTCAAAACCTTCACCTATTTATGGTGGATTAGGGTTGATTATTAGTGGAGGTGTAGGATGTGGGATTGTGTTGTGCTTTGGTGGTTCATTTTTGGGCTTAATAGTCTTTTTAATTTATCTAGGGGGTATGTTGGTTGTTTTTGGGTATACTACTGCGATGGCTACGGAGGAATATCCAGAGGCTTGGAGTTCAAATGTGGTTATTTGAGGGGTGTTATTATTGGGGGTTGGAGTAGAGTTGATAATTGTGTTGTTAACAATTTTGTATGAGCAGGTAGAGGTTATTGTTGAGTTTAAAAGTTTAGAGGATTGAATGGTATTTGATGTTGATGAATTAGGATTAGTACGAGAGGATTCAATAGGAGTAGCTGCTTTGTATAGCTATGGAAGTTGATTGATGGTTGTCGCGGGTTGATCTTTATTTGTTAGTATTTTTATTGTAATTGAGATTACACGGGGAAATAGATGACTATGGCTAGTGCTAGGGTAGTTGATACTAGGAAGGATAGGAAATACAGTTTGATTAAGCCTTTGTGGTTTGATGTTAAGGTAGAGGCAGAAGATTGGGTAATGGCAACAAGTTTAGGTACTGTTTTTTCTATTCAGATCTGGTCAAGAAGGGTGGTTGCTAGCTTTTGGCTAATTAGAAGGTTTATTTTAGGAGGAAGGCGATGTATTGTAATGGGGAAATATCCTAGTAGAGTTGAGAATTTAGTGGAGTGTGAGTAGTAGTTTAATTTTAGGTTTAGAGTAAGTTGATTTAGTTCTATGGCGATAATAAATCCTGCAATTGTAACAAATAAAGCAGTAGTTTTTAGGTAAAAAGGTATGGTTAATAAAGGAGTGTTTATGGGGGGAATATTATATGAAAGTAGGAATCCTGCAAAGATGCTTCCAAATAGTAAACGTTTAATAGAGTTTATTAGTTGGGGGTTATTTTCATTGATTGAAGTAAGTGAAGAGAATCGAGGTTGTCCTATTAGGGCGAAAAAAATAATTCGTGTACTATAAACAGCGGTAAGAGAGGTGGCGAGGAGAGTGATTATTAGGGCTCAGGCGTTGGTATTAGACGTGTTTGCGGCTTCAATGATTAGGTCTTTGGAGTAAAAACCGGTTAAAAAGGGTGTTCCGGTTAATGCGAGGCTTCCGACTATGAGAGAGGAAGAGGTGAAGGGTAGTGCTTTAAATAGTCCTCCTATTTTTCGAATGTCCTGTTCATCATTTAGATTATGAATAATAGATCCGGAGCATATGAATAGTATTGCTTTAAAGAAAGCGTGAGTGCAGATGTGTAGGAAGGCTAGGTGTGGCTGGTTAATTCCAATTGTAACTATTATTAAGCCTCATTGACTTGAAGTGGAGAATGCAACGATTTTTTTAATGTCATTTTGGGTAAGTGCACAGATAGCAGTGAAAAGAGTCGTGATAGCGCCCAGGCATAGGGCCAACGTTTTAGCGGTTTCGTTGCTTTCTAGTAAGGGGTAGAATCGAACTAGAAGGAAAATCCCTGCGACTACTATAGTACTAGAGTGGAGTAGAGCTGATACTGGAGTGGGTCCTTCTATTGCTGAGGGGAGTCAGGGATGGAGTCCAAATTGGGCTGATTTTCCTGTTGCTGCCAAGAGAAGGCCTATGAGAGGTAAAAGAGGGATTTCTGTTATAAAGAGCTGTTGAAGCTCTCAGGAGTTGGAGTTAAGTATAAATCATGCTATGGTTAGAACGAATCCAATATCTCCGATTCGGTTATACAAGATAGCTTGTAGGGCTGCTGTGTTGGCGTCAGTTCGTCCATATCATCAGCCGATTAAGAGGAAAGACATGATTCCAACTCCTTCTCATCCAATAAATAGTTGAAATAGATTGTTTGATGTAACAAGAATTATTATGGTAGTTAAGAATATTAGGAGATACTTGAAGAAGCGGTTGATGTAAGGGTCTGAGTGTATATATCATATTGAAAATTCTATAATTGATCATGTGACGAAAAGTGCCACAGGCATAAATATTAGAGAGAAATAATCTAGCTTAAAGCTTATAGTAAAGTTTATGGTCTGAATAGTTATTCAGTGTCAGTTGGAAATAACTAGCTCATAATTATAGTTGATGAATATAAGTGAGGGGGGTGTGCAGAATGCCAGGGCACATACAATGGACATTTTTACATAGTTTGGAAAAGTATGGGAGTTGTAGGAGTTGGTAAAGCTAAGAAAAATAGGAAACAATAAAATAATAAGTGATATAAGGATTAAAGAGGAGAATAGGTTTATTACTTTTATTTGGAGTTGCACCAATTTTTTGGTTCCTAAGACCAATGGATTACTTCTATCCTATAAAAGTTAAGAAAGCCACGGGTTTAAGCGTGGAGGCATGAGTTAGCAGTTCTTGCATACTTTCTTGGTAAATAAGAGGATATTATCTTCTATTATTAGATTCACAATCTAATGTTTTGTTTAAACTATATTTACAATAAAGTTGACCTAAAATAATTTTAGGGTTGATTGATAGTAAGATTAAGGGAAAAATATGTAATATTATGAGGGTATTTTCTCGTGTATGAGTGGGATTGATGTTGATCAGGTGATAAGTAAATTTACCGCGTTGTGTAGAAATGAGTATATAAAGTGAGTATAGGGCTGTAATTAGTATGTTTAGTCCTATGAGAACAATTGTCACGTTTGACCATGAAAAGGTTGATACAATAATAAATAATTCTCCAATAAGATTGATGGAAGGAGGAAGGGCTAAATTTGTCAGGCTGGCGAGAACTCATCATGTGGTCATAAAAGGAAGGATGGATTGTAAGCCTCGAGCTAGAATTATGGTTCGGCTGTGAATGCGTTCGTAATTAGTATTGGCGAGACAAAATAATATTGATGATGTAAGTCCATGGGCCACTATTAGTGCTGTTGCTCCTATAAAGCTTCATGGGGTTTGGATTATAATAGCTACAATGACTAAGGCTATATGGCTAACAGATGAATAAGCGATTAGAGACTTCAGATCTGTTTGTCGTAAGCAGACAGAGCTGGTTATGATTATTCCTCATAAGGATAATAAGATAAAGGGGTAAGATATAGTGCTTGTAATAGGATGAAGCAGTGTTGTAATACGGATTATTCCGTACCCACCAAGTTTCAGTAAGATGACAGCTAGGACTATAGACCCAGCGATTGGGGCTTCTACATGGGCTTTAGGAAGTCAGAGGTGAAGTCCATAAAGAGGTATTTTTACCATGAAGGCTATTATGCATGCTAGTCATAATATACTGTTAGTTCACGTTAATGGTAGGGTGTTTGATTGATATAGGGATGCAATGAAGTTTAGTGACCCTGTTGATATTTGGATATACACTCATACTACAAGTAGGGGTAAGGACCCAATAAGTGTATAGAATAAAAAATATAGTACTGCATTCAGGCGCTCTGTTTGATTACCTCAACGAGTAATAATAATTAGAGTAGGAATTAAAATAGCTTCAAATAGAATATAAAATAGAATTAATTCAGAAGCAGAGAAAGTTATAATTAAAAAGAGTTGAAGTGAGATAAGTATAAGAATGTAGAGTTTTTTTCGTACTAAGGACTCTTTTTTAAGATGATTTTGGCTTGCTATAATTATAAGGGGAAGAAGTCATGCGGTAAGAATTAAAAGTGGTGTGGATAAGGAATCTGAAAAGAAAGTAAGTGAAAAGATTAAGTTGTTGTCTTCTGCGTGATAGAGTGACAATAAGACAATTAAGCTAATAATAAAACTGTGAATTGATGTGTTAATTCAGATTAATGATTTTTTAGAGTATCATATAGTAGGGGCTAGAAGGATGGTAGGTAGAATGATTTTTAGCATTGTAAGATGTTGAGGTTCTGAACATAGTCTATTCCATAAGTATTAGATACCATAACTAAAAGAGCTAGGCCAACTGCTGCTTCGCATGCTGCAAATACGAGGAGGATAACAGGTAGGGAAAATGATACTATAAAATGAGTAAAGTAGCGAGGGTAGTTATGATAAATATAGATAGTATTATTCCTTCTAAGCATAGTAGGGAGGATATAAGGTGGGATCGGTAAATAAATATTCCTAGTAAGGATGTAAGGTAAGCTAAAAATAGATTTAGAGTCACTACAGGCATTTAGTAATTATGATTTATTCATAATCTAGTGAGTCGAAATCACTTGTTTTGATTTAAACTAATTACCATATTCTGCTCATTCAAGGCCTTTCTGGATTCATTCGTAGGCCAAACCTAGAGTGAGAATTAGAATTAATACTAGGGCTATAGTCAATATAAGTGTGAGGTTGTTAGTTTGAGAGGCTCAGGGAAGAGGGAGGAGGAGGGCAATTTCTAGGTCAAATAGGAGAAAGGTGATGGCAATAAGAAAAAATTTTATAGAGAAAGGTAGTCGGGCTGATCCTATAGGGTCAAAACCACACTCATAAGAGCTTACTTTTTCTGAATAAATATTTGTTTGAGGTAATCAAAATGCGATTAGTACTAAAATTAGGGAGATTGAAATGTTGATGAGAAGGGTGATTAGTAAGTTTATTACTTCCCCCTAGATTATACTAGGACTGGATGATTGGAAGTCAGCTGTACTAATTGATACTAGGGAAGTATGAACCTCATCAATAGATTGAAACATACAGGAAGAGTCAGACTACGTCTACGAAATGTCAGTATCAAGCTGCGGCTTCAAAGCCGAAGTGATGGTTGGAAGTGAAATGAAATTTTAATTGACGTATCAGGCAAACTAGTAGGAATGTAGATCCAATAATTACGTGAAGTCCGTGAAATCCTGTTGCTATAAAAAATGTACAGCCATAGATACCATCGGAGATGGTGAATGATGTTTCTAAATATTCAGATGCTTGAAGTAGTGTAAAATAGAGGCTGAGGGCAATTGTAATAGCGAGTGCTTGAAGTATTTGTTTGCGATTGCCTTCTATTAAGCTATGATGGGCTCAAGTGATTGAAACTCCTGAAGCAAGAAGGACGGAGAAGGCCGCTCAGCACAGCGCTGGGACTCAGAGCAACCACTGGGGCTCTGGTGGCTGCCCAGGGGAGGAGCGGCGAGGAGAGCTGTGTGGACTCAGAACACCGGGGCCTGCCCTGAGGAGGAGGAGGAGGAGCGTGGCCGCTTGGATTCAGAGTGACTACACCAGAGCTACAAGCAGCTGCCAGAGGAGGAACTGCGTGGCGAGCTGTGTGGACTCAGAGGAGAAGCGCGGTGGGTCACTTGGTCTCGAGTGGCTGCACCAGAACTCCGGGCGGCTGCCCGGAGGAGGCGTGCAGCGGGTCATGTGGATTCAGAGCTCCTGAACACCCGGAGGGGTTACCTGGAGGAGGAGGAGGAACAGGGTGGGTCACTTCAACTCGAAGTGATTGCCCAGGCTATGGGCGGTTGGTGGGAGGAGGAGGCATGCAGTGAGTTGCTTGGACTCTTAGTGACCGCACCGGAACACCGGGAGGCTGTCTGGAGGAAGAGGCGTGCGGCGGGTCTCTGGGACTCAGAGCAATTGTACGGGGCCCCAAGTGGCTGCTCAGAGGAGGGGCCGCATAGCCCAGCGATTAGGTGCAGAGCAGGGTCCCAGGACCTAGGAGGCTTCTTGGTGGAAGAGCCGCAAAGACACACGCTTAGGGGCGGAGCAAAGGTTCCAGGCCTGTGGGCAGATTCTCTGAGGAGGGGCAGCCTAAGGAGATTCATCTGCGAAGGGTGAGGCTCCCAGGCCCAGGAGGTAGGGCTGGGCCCCTGGGAACTTTGCAGGGGAAGGCAGCCCAGCCCAAGCGGTAGCTGTAAATTGAGGGGAACCTCTAGGAGGGGAAATGACCAGCGAGACCTCCCCACCGGGTGAGTCTTCCCTACCGGGTGAGGTTTCCCCACAAGGATGGTAAAACCAGAGACACAGGACCAAACAGGCCTTGCCTCAGCCTGCAGCCTAGTTCCCCTTTGGATGACCATTGGTCAACAAGTGGAGGCACCTCTGCCCACTAGCAGGGAATATACCCCACCTGAAGGCCACCACTCCTAGAGAGGCAGCTTCCTTGTGGAGCACCGCATTATCAACTTCCACCAAGACTTCAGCCCACTGAAGGCTAAGAGGGGATATACATATAGAAATCTTCAAGGACATTGTAAGTCAAAAGAGGAAATCTGCAAAATCTCAGCAGTCCACTGATACCTGAACAATATGAGAAAACAAGGAAAGAAAATGCCACAAACAAATCTAGATGATACATCAATAAAACCCAATGACAGCATGGCAGAAGAAATGACAGAAAAGGAGTTTAGAATGTACATAATTAAAATGATCAGGGAAGCAAACGATGAGATGAAAGAGCAAATGCACGCACTGAATGATGAGATGAAAGAGCAAATGCAGGCATTGAATGATAGCACCAATCGACAGTTAAAAGAGCAAATACAGGAAGTAAAAGATCATTTCAATAAAGAGTTACAGATATTTAAAAAAAAACAAACAGAAATCCTTGAAATGAAGGAAACAATAAACCAAATTAAGAACTCCATAGAAAGCATATCCAGTAGGATAGAACACCTGGAAGACAGAACATCAGACATTGAAGACAAAATATTTAACCTAGAAAACAAAGTTGAACAAACAGAGAAAATGGTAAGAAATTATGAACAGAATCTACAAGAACTATGGGATATCATGAAAAGGCCAAATTTAAGAATTATTGGGATTGAGGAAGGCCTAGAGAAACAAACCAAAGGAATGAATAATCTATTCAATGAAATAGTATCAGAAAATTTCCCAAATCTGAAGAATGAAATGGAAAATCCAGTTCAAGAGGCTTATAGGACTCCAAATACACAAAATTACAACAGACCCACACCAAGGCACATTATAATGAAAATACCTAACATACAAAATAAAGACAGAATTTTAAAGGCTGTGAGAGAAAAGAACCAAATTTAATTCAGAGGGAAACCAATATGGATATCAGGAGATTTTTCAATCCAGACCCTAAAGCTAGAAGGGCCTGGAACAACATTTTTCAAGCCCTGAAAGAAAATGGATGCCAACCAAGAATCTTATACCCAGCAAAACTTACCTTCAAATTTGACAATGAAATAAAATCCTTCCATGATAAACAGAAGCTAAAAGAATTTACAAAAAGAAAGCCAGCATTACAGAACATTCTCAGCAAAATATTCCATGAGGAAGAGATGAAAAACAAAGAAGCAAATTAGCAAAGGGAGGAATTATCCTAAAGGAATTGTCAAATAAAGGAGGAACCAAGTCGCGTCAAATAAATAAATAAATAAAATTTTAAAAATGAACCATATGACCGGGAAACCAAATCATATCTCAATAATAACCCTGAATGTTAATGGCCTGAATTCATCAATCAAAAGACATAGACTGGCAGATTGGATTAAAAAGAAAAAATCCAACAATATGCTGCCTACAAGAGACTCACCTCATAGAAAAAGATACCCAGAGACTAAAGGTGAAAGGATGGGGAAAAACATACCATGCACATGGACTCAGCAAAAAAGCTGGAGTATCCATCCTCATTTCAGATAATGTGGACTTCAAGCCAAAGTTAGTCAGAAGGGATAAAGAAGGTCATTTCATATTGCTTAAGTGAAGCATAAATCAGCAAGATATAACAATCATAAACATCTATGCCCCAAACAGTGGCTCATCCATGTATGTCAAACAAATTCTTCTCAATTTCAGAAACCAAATAGACCATAACACAATAATACTACGTGATTTTAACATGCCTCTCTCACCACTGGACAGATCTTCCAAATAAAAATTGAACAAAGAAACCATAGACCTCAATAACACAATCAATAATTTAGACTTAACGGACATTTATAGAATATACCATCCAACCAAGAGCGAATACACTTTCTTCTCAGCAGCACATGGATCCTTCTCTAAAATAGACCATATATTATGCCACAAAGCTAATGTTAGCAAATACAAGAAGATAGAGACACTACCTTGTATTCTATCAGATCATAATGGATTGAAGTTTGAAATAAATGAAAGAGTAAAACACAGAAACTATTCCAAAATCTGGAGATTAAACAATATGCTATTATATGATGAATGGATAACAGAAGGTATTAGGAAGGAAATTAAAAAATTCTTAGAGGTAAATGAGAACAAAGAAACATCATATCAAAATCTCTGGGACACTATGAAAGCAGTACTTAGAGGGAAATTCATTTCATGGAGCGCATTTAATAAAAGAAGTAAAACTCAACAAATAAACGACCTAACACTACAGCTCAAAGCCTTAGAAAAAGAAGAACAGACCAGCACCAAAAGTAGTAGAAGACAGGAAATAGTTAAACTCAGAGCTGAAATCAATGAAATTGAAACAAAAGAAACAATACAAAAAATTGACAAAATAAATAGTTGGTTCTTCAAAAAAAAAAAAACAAAATTGATAAACCTTTAGCCACACTAACAAAGAGAAGACGAGAGAAAACCCAAATCACTAAAATTCGGAATAAACAAGGAAATATCACAACAGACAGGATTGAAATACAAAACATAATTAGAAGCTATTTTGAAAATCTATACTCCAACAAAATAGAAAATTTCGAAGACATCAACAGGTTTGTAGAGACATACGAATTGCCTAAACTGAAGGAGGAGGACATACACAATTTAAATAGACCAATTTCAAGTACTGAAATAGAAGAAGTTATTAAAAGCCTACCAACAAAGAAAAGCCCCGGACCAGATGGGTTCTCAGCCGAGTTCTACAAAACCTTTAAAGAAGAGCTCATTCCAATACTTCTCAAAGTTTCCATAAAATAGAAGAGGAGGGAACCCTCCCAAACTCATTCTATGAAGCCAATATCACACTGATACCTAAACCAGACAGACTCATCAAGGAAAGAAAATTTCAGACCAATATCCTTAATGAACATTGACGCAAAAATTCTCAACAAAATTTTAGCAAATCACATACAAAAACATATTAAAAAGGTAGTGCACCACGATCAAGTGGGTTTCATCCCAGGGATGCAAGGTTGGTTCAACATCAGGAAATCAATAAATGTAATTCACCATATCAAAAGACTTAAAGTCAAGAATCACATGATTATTTCAATAGATGCAGAAAAAGCATTTGATAAAATACAGCACCCCTTCATGCTCAAAACACTAGAAAAAATAGGGATAGTGGGAACATTCCTTAACATTGTAAAGGCCATCTATGCTAAGCCCATGGCTAATATCATTCTAAATGGTGAAAAACTGAAAGCATTCCCCCTAAAAACTGGAACAAGTCAGGGACGCCCTCTTTCACCACTTCTATTCAACATCATTCTTGAGAATCTAGCCAGAGCAATTAGACAGACCAAAGAAATTAAAGGCATACGAATTGGAAAAGAGGAACTCAAGCTATCCCTGTTTGCTGATGACATGATTATATATTTAGAGGAACCTGGAAATTCCACCAGAAAACTTTTAGAACTCATAAGTGAATTCAGTAAAGTAGCAGGTTACAAGATCAATGCTCATAAATCCAATGCATTTTTATACATAAGTGATGAATCTTCAGAAAGAGAAATTAGGAAAACTACCCCATTCAAATAGCCTCGAAAAAAATAAAATACTTGGGAATCAATCTCACAAAAGAGGTGAAAGACCTCTACAATGGGAACTACAGAACTCTAAACAAAGAAATTAAAGAACACCTTAGAAGATGGAAAGATCTTCCATGTTCTTGGATAGGAAGAATTAATACTGTCAAAATGGCCATACTACCTGAAGTGCTATACAGATTCAATGCAATTCCAATTAAAATCCCAATGACGTACCTCACAGAAATAGAGCAAGCAATTATGAAATTCATCTGGAAGAATAAGAAACCAAGAATAGCTAAAGCAGTCCTTATCAGGAAGAGTGAAACAGGGGGTACCGAATTACCAGATCTTCAACTCTACTACAAAGCAATAGTAACAAAAACGGCATGGTATTGGTACCAAAGTAGAAAGGTAGATCAATGGTACAGAATAGAGGACACGGACACAAACCCAAATAAATACAATTTTCTCATACTAGACAAAGGGGCCAAAAATATGCAATGGAGGAAAGATAGCCTCTTCAACAAATGGTGCTGGGGGAATTGGAAATCCATATGCAACAGAATGAAACTAAACCCATATCTCTCACCATGCATGAAACTAAACTCAAAATAGGTTAAGGACCTCGGAATCAGACCAGAGACCCTGCAGATTATAGAAGAAAAAGTAGGTCCAGATCTTCAACATGTCGGCTTAGGACCAGACTTCCTTAACAGGACTCCCATAGCACAAGAAATAAAAGCAAGAATCAGTAACCGGGATAGATTCAAACTAAAAAGCTTTCTCTCAGCAAAGGAAACTATCAGCAATGCGAAGAAAGAGCCTACAGAGTGGGAGAATATCTTTGCCACTCATACTTCAGATAGAGCACTAATTTCCAGAATCTATAAAGAACTCAAAAAACTCTACACTAAGAATACAAATAATCCAGTCGACAAATGGGCTAAGGAAATGAATAGACACTTCACAGAAGATCTACAAGCAATCAACAAACATATGGAAAAATGTTCAACATCTCTAGTAATAAGAGAAATTCAAATCAAAACCACCCTAAGATTCCATCTCACCCCAATTAGAATGGCGATTATCAAGAATACAAGCAACAACAGGTGTTGGCGAGGATGTGGGGAGAAAGGTACACTCATACATCGCTGGTGGGGCTGCAAATTAGTGCAGCCACTCTGGAAAGCAGTGTGGAGATTTCTTAGAAAACTTGGAATGGAACCACCATTTGACCCAGGTATCCCACTCCTCGGCCTATACCCAAAGGACTTTAAATCAGCATACTACAGAGATACAGCCACATCAATGTTCAGAGCTGCTCAATTCACAATAGCCAGACTGTGGAACCAACCTAGATGTCCTTCAATAGATGAATGGATAAAGAAACTGTGATATATATATATATATATATATATATATATATATATATACACAATGGAATATTACTCAGCCATAAAGAATGATAAAATTATGGCATTTTCAGGCAAATGGATGAAATTGGAGAATATCATGCTAAGTGAGATAAGCCAATCTCAAAAAGCCAAAGGATGAATGATATCCCTAATAAGTGGATGATAACACATAATGCGGGGAGGGAGGGATTAGTGTTAGGGTTAGAGTTAGGGTTAGGGAGGGGGCAAGTATGGAGGAAGTAAGGACTGTATAGAGGGAAAAGTGGGGTGGGAGGGGTGGGGGGGAAGGGAAAAAATAACAGAATGAATCAAACAACATTACTCTATGTAAATTTATGATTACACAAATGGTATGTCTTTACTCCATGTACAGAGAAACAACATGTATCCCATTTGTTTACAATAAAAAAAATACAAAAAAAAATGTATTTCATAGGTGTACCAGTTTCAATCAACTGTATTAAGTCTCTAGCTACTTAAACAAAAGTATATTTGCTGCTATTTTAGCGTCTGGAGATAGATGATACTAGTGCTAGTTCAACCCTGTCAATGACCAAAGTTCTTTTAAATCTTCCATTATATTGCACGTTAGATTTGGCCTTTAGTTTGTTGCTGCATGATTGTAAAATTGGCTGCCACATCTCTGAACCTTCTATACTCACATGATTGCATTCAAATAAGAAAGAAGATGGATATTATAAAAATAAGCTCTCTCCTAAAATGGACCCCTCTTACTAGAAATCAAAATCTTGCCAGAACCCTCAGAAGACTTCCCCTATATCTCATTGGGTAGCATTGGGGTCACAGACTTGCACAGGGGAGGACCACAGATATTACTAATGTTTGTTTTAGACTATCAGAATTCATCCCCTGAGACTTGGCATGTTGTCATTTAAAATATGGTCTCTATTCAGAGTTTAAAAAAAACAAAAAGGAACAAGGCCATTGGATAGGTAACCAACAGTACCACACGAAAATATCTGTTACTTACAAGTAGCACTAGAGTTGTTTTTCATTTTTGCCTTTTGGTATGCATGTCCAAATTTCCTACAATGAGTTATTCATGAGTTTACAATAAAAAGATTATATTTTTTCTTGAAGAAAATGCCCCAAACATTGTAAAGCTCCCAAAGAATTTCCTCAACTTGAGGGCAAATGCATGATTTAACTGGCCCAAGAGACATTCCCTTAAGGGTTACAAAAATATAATCTATGGGCTAAGGTTGTGGCTCAGTGGTAGTGTGCTAGCTTAGCATGCATGAGGCACTGGGTTCAATCCTCAGCACCACATAAAAATTAAAAAAAAAAAAAAAAAAAAGGATTGTGTCCACCTACAACTAAAAAGTGTATATAAACCAATAAATTTGAAAAAACTTAATATGACTGCATTGCTATTTATGATCTCAAATCAAAATGGCCTGCTCAATATGATTAAGGTGATAGCTGGTAGAAATGTTTGTTTTGCCAGTTTTAAGGAACAAGAAAAGGACAGAATAAATTTGAGTCTCAGGCTAGTCAGGCATGATGACCAGTATTTGCACCAACAGAAGTCCCACATTCATGTAAATTGTTTCTACCAGGCAGCCCAGTCCCCTCTTTGGTGTCTGATATCTTCGAGTTCCAGATTTTCTAGGCAATGTACCCAATTTTTAAGTCTCATAAATATTTTAAAATATAGCTTAAATGAAAGATGGAAAGAGAAAATTCTGGGATAGAATTTCATATTAGTTTTTTTTTTTTCAAATTTTACTTGGAAGCCCAGCTGAGTCATTTATTTATTTATTTTTATTTTTACAGACTGCATTTTGATTCATTGTACACAAATGGGGGTACAACTTTTCATTTCTATGGTTGTGCAAGATCTAGATTCATACTATTCATGTAATCATACTTGTACATAGGGTAATGATGTCTGTCTCATTCCACCATCTTTCATACCCCCTCCCTCTCATTTCCCTCTATGTAATCTAATGTTTCTCCATTCTTCTCTCGCCCTCCACCTCCCACCCCATTATATGTCATCATCCACTTATCAGGGAAAACATTTGGCCTTTGGTTTTTTGGGATTGGCTTATTTCACTTAGCATGATATTCTCCAATTTCATTCATTTATCTGCAAATACCATAATATTATTCTTCTTTATGACTGAATAATATTTCATTGTGTATATACACCACAGTTTCTTTATCCATTCATCTGCTGAAGGGCATCTAGGTTGGTTCCACAATCTAGCTATTATGAATTGATGTTAGTTTTAAAGTTGGACTTCAAATTCTGACTAATAATCTTTGTTTCCTTTGGAATACTGGATTTGTTAGAATCAAGAGCCAGGTGAAACTACAAAGAAAATTACAAGCTCATTTTGAGAAGACCCACTTAAATTTCTCATAAATCGAAGAAAATGAGAAACATGGCAATATTTATGTTTAAATTTAGATGCCACGGAATATATAGAAATTCGCGTACCTATTCCACCAGCATTTATATTTATATGCTCCCTAAATTCATTTGCCTGTGACTGCAAAATGGCAAATTTTTTTGACTGAAAACCAGAGAAAGCCTTCAATCTAGATTTAAGAAAGACACTCTATCATCATAGATTATTCTTTCAGAAAGTTTTTTAGATAAAATGCTTTGCATTAGTAATAGTACTCAATCCCTTATTTACACTAGAGAGGAAATTATATATTAATTTTAAAATGTCATATGTGATTCTAAATTGTTGATAGTGATTTTCTCTGCAAAGAGAACAAGATCAACTGTTACTGTATCTATTTGTTTCTGTATTGTTTGATTTTTTACAAAAGAATATATTAACATATTACTTACATACTTGAAAATCATTACCATTTGTAAAAGACAGCAGGTACTACATGCAATTTTATTCCATTATCTACAATTACATAGAACAGACCAAATGTTTTTCAGCTGAGATAGGTAGCAGTATGCCAGAGAACTAAGACCAAAACCAAACCAAAACAAAACTATCACAGTGGATGTACTCAAAGTTAATAATCTAAAGTCTTATTTTTTTCAATTTATGTTTATTGTAAACAAATGGGATACATGTTGCTTCAGTTTGTACATGGAGTAACAGCATACCATTTGCATATTCATATATTTACATAGAGTAATGATGTTTGATTCATTCCGTTATTTTTTTCCTTCCTCCCCACCCCTCCCACCCCTCTTTTCCCTCTATACAGGCCTTCCTTCCTGCATTCTTGTCCCACCCCCCACCTCCCATTAAGTGTCATCATCCACTTATAAGTGAGATCATTCCTCTTTTGGATTTTTGAGATTGGCTTATCTCACTTAGCATGATATTCTCCAATTTCATCCATTTGCCTGCAAATGCCATAATTTTATTATTCTTTATAGCTGAGTAATATTCCATTGTATATATATATACCACAGTTTCTTTATCCATTCATCAATTGAAGGGCATCTAGGTTGGTTCCATAGTCTGGCTATTGTGAATTGAGCAGCTATGAACATTGATGTGGTTGTATCTCTGTAGTGTGCTGATTTTAAGTCCTTTGGGTATAGGCCGAGGAGTGGGATACCTGGGTCAAATGGTAGGTCCATTCCAAGTTTTCTAAGAAATCTCCACACTGCTTTCCAGAGTGGCTGCACTAATTTGCAGCCCCACCAGCAATGTATGAGTGTACCTTTTTCCCCATATCCTCTCCAACACCTATTGTTGATTGTATTCTTGATAATCACCATTCTAATTGGGGTGAGATGGAATCTTAGTGCAGATTTGATTTGCATTTCTCTTATTACTAAAGATGTTGAACATTTTTTCATATATCTGTTGATTGCTTGTACATCTTCTTCTGTGAAGTGTCTGTTCATTTCCTTAGCCCATTTGTTGATTGGGTTATTTGTATTCTTGGTGTAGTTTTTTGAGTTCTTTATATATTCTGAAAATTAGTGCTCTATCTGAAGTATTAGTGGCAAAGATATTTCTCCCACTCTGTAGGCTCTTTCTTCACATTGCTGATAGTTTCCTTTGCTGAGAGAAAGCTATTTAGTTTGAATCTATCCCAGTTATTGATTCTTGCTTTTATTTCTTGTGCTATGGGAGTCCTGTTAAGGAAGTCTGATCCTAAGCCAACAAGTTGAAGGTTTGGACCTACTTTTTCTTCTATAAGATGCAGGGTTTCTGGTCTGATTTCAAGGTCCTTGATCCATTGTGAGTTGAGTTTTGTGCAGGGTGAGAGATAGGGGTTTAGTTTCATTCTGTTGCATATGGATTTCCAGTTTTCCCAGCACCATTTGTTGAAGAGGCTATCTTTTCTCCATTGCATATTTTTGGCACCTTTGTCTAGTATTAGAAAATTGTATTTATTTGGGTTTGTGTCCGTGTCCTCTATTCTGTACCATTGATCTACCTTTCTATTTTGGTACCAATACCATGCTGTTTTTGTTACTATTGCTTTGTAGTATAGTTGAAGTTCTGGTATTGCGATACCCCTTGTTTCATTCTTCCTGCTAAGGATTGCTTTAGCTATTCTTGGTTTCTTATTCTTCCAGATAAATTTCATGATTGCTTGCTCTATTTCTGTAAGGTACATCATTGGGATTTTAATTGGAATTGCATTGAATCTGTATAGCACTTTTGGTAGTATGGCCATTTTGACAATATTAATTCTTCCTATACAAGAACATGGGAGATCTTTCCATCTTCTAAGGTCTTCCTTAATTTCTTTCTTCAGTGTTTTGTAGTTTTCATTGAGAGATCTTTTACCTCTTTGGTTAGATTGATACGCAAGCATTTTATTTTTTTTGAGGCTATTGCAAATGGAGTTGTTTTCCTCGTTTCCCTTTCAGCTGTTTCATTGCTTGCGTATAAAAATGCTGTAGATTTATGTGTGTTGATTTTATAGCCTGCTGTTTTGCTGAATTCATTGATGCGGTCTAGAAGTTTTCTGGAGGAGGTTTTTGGATCCTCTAAATATAGAATCATGTCATCTGCAAATAGTGACAGCTTAAGTTCCTCTTTTCCTATTCGTATCCCTTTAATTTCTTTAGTCTGCCTAATTGCTCTGGCTAGAGTTTCGAGGACAATGTTGAATAGAAGTGGTGAAAGAGGACATCCCTGTCTTGTTCCCGTTTTTAAAGGGAATGCTTTCAGTTTTTCTCCATTAAGAATGATGTTGGCGATGGGCTTAGCATAAATACAATGTTCAGGTATGTTCAGGTATGTTCCTACTATCCCTATTTTTTCTAGTGTTTTGAGCATGAAGGGGTGTTGTATTTGGTCGAACCCTTTTTCTGCATTGATTGAAATAACCATATGATTCTTATCCTTAAGTCTATTGATATGATGGATTACATTTATTGATTTATGCATGTTGAACCATCTTGCATTCCAGGAATGAACCCCACTTGATCGTGGTGCACAATTTTCTTAATATGTTTTTGGATACGGTTTGCCAATATTTTGTTAAGGACATTTGCATCTATATTAATCAAGGATATTGGTCTAAAATTTTCTTTCCTTGATGTGTCTTTTCCTGATTTGGTTATGAGGGTGATATTAGATTCATAGAATGAGTTCAGTAGGGTACCCTCCTTTTCTATTTCCTGGAATACTTTGAGAAGTACTGGAATGAGTTCTTCTTTGAAGGTCTTGTAGAACTTGGCTGAGAATCCATTTGGTCCTGGGCTTTTCTTGGATGGTAGATTTTTAATGGCTTCTTCTATTTCATTGCTTGATATTGATCTGTTTAAATTGTGTATGTCCTCCTGGTTCAGTTTGGGAGGAACATATGTCTCTAGAAATTTGTCAATGTGTTTGGTGCTTTCTATTTTGTTGGAATACAGATTTTCAAAGTAGCTTCTCATTATGTTCTGTATCTCAGTGGTGTCTGTTGTGATATTTCCTTTTGCATCATATATTTTAGTAATTTGAGTCTTCTCTCTCCTTCTCTTTAGTGTGGTTAAGGGTTTATCTATTTTGTTTACTTTCTCAAAGAACCAAGTTTTTGTTATGTCAATTTTTTGAATAGTTTCTTTTGTTTCAATTTCATTGATTTCAGCTCTGATTTTAATTATTTCCTGTCTTCTACTACTTTTGCTGTTATTTTGTTCTTCTTTTTCTAGGGCTTTGAGCTGTAATGTTAGGTCATTTAATTGTTGACTTTTCATTCCTTTCTGGAATGCGCTCCATGCAATGAATTTTCCTCTTAGTACCGCTTTCATAGTGTCCCAGAAATTTTGATATGTTGTATCATCATTCTCATTGATCTCTAAGAATTTTTTAATCTCCTCCCTGATGTTTTTTGTTATTCATGTTTCATTCAATAGCATATTATTTAGTCTCTAAGTGTTGGAGTAATTTCCTTTTTTTATTTTGTCATTGATTTCTACTCTCAGTCCATTATGATCTGATAGAACACAAGGCAGTATCTCTATTTTTTTGCATTTCCTAAGGGCTGAATTGTGGCATAACATATGGTCTATTTTCGAGAAGATTCCATGTGCTGCTGAGAAGAAAGTGTATCCACTCGTTGATGGATGGAATGTTCTTTATATGTCTATTAAGTCTAGGTTATTGATTGTGTTATTGAGTTCTATGGTTTCTTTGGTTGGATTTTGTTTGGAAGATCTATCTAGTGGTGACAGTGGTGCATTAAAGTCGCCCAGAATTATTGTGTTGTGGTCTACATGATTTTTGAAATTGAGAAGGATTTGTTTGATGTACAGGGATGCACCATTGTTTGGGGCATAAATATTTACTATCGTTATGTCTTCCTGATTTATGGTTACTTTAAGCATTATGAAATGTCCTCCTTTATCCCTTCTGACTAATTTTGGCTTGAAGTCCACTTTATCTGATATAAGGATGGAAACCCCCACTTTTTTAATGAGTCCATGTGTGTGGTAGGTTTTTTCCCATCCTTTCACCTTTAGTCTGTGGATGTCTTTTTCTATGAAATGAGTCTCTTGCAGGCAGCATATTGTTGGGTCTTTCTTTTTAATCCATTCTGCCAGTCTGTGTCTTTTGATTGATGAGTTTAGGCCATTAACGTTCAGGGTTATTATTGAGAAATGATTTGTATTCCCAGTCATTTGGCTTTTTTTTGGTTTTCAAGTTGGCTTGGTTTCTCCTTTGAGTGGTTTTTCTCTAAGGTAGTTCCTCCCTTTGCTGACCTACATTGTTGTTTTTCATTTCCTCCTCATGGATTATTTTGTTGAGAACATTCTGTAGTGCAGGCTTTCTATTTGTAAATTCTTTTAACTTTTGTTTATCATGGAAGGATTTTATTTCATCTTCAAATCTGAAGGTTAGTTTTGCTGGGTATAGGATTCTTGGTTGGCAACCATGTTCTTTCAGAGCTTGAAATATGTTGGTCCAGGCCCTTCTAACTTTTAGAGTCTGGGTTGAGAAGTCTGCTGCTATCCGTATTGGTCTCCCC
Organism: Sciurus vulgaris; assembly: GCF_902686455.1. NCBI lineage: Eukaryota > Metazoa > Chordata > Mammalia > Rodentia > Sciuridae > Sciurus > Sciurus vulgaris. The sequence goes on from NC_136468.1 coordinate 31,997,998, forward strand.
CTATATGTAATCTGATGCTTCCCTCTCACGGCCTTCAAAATCCTACCTTTATTTTGAATGTTAGGCATTTTCATTATAATGTGCCTTGGTGTGGATCTGTTGTGATTCTGTGCATTTGGTGTTCTGTAAGCCTCTTGTATTTGTTTCCATTTCATTCTTCAAGTTTGGGAAATTTTCTGATATTATTTCATTGAATAGGTTGTTCATTCCTTTGGTTTGTATCTCTGTGCCTTCCTCTATCCCAATAATTCTTAAATTTGGTCTTTTCATGATGTCCCATAGTTCTTGGAGATTCTGTTCATGATTTCTTACCATCTTCTCTGTTTGAGCGACTTTATTTTCGAGATTAAATATTTTGTCTTCATTGTCTGAGGTTCTGTCTTCCAAGTGGTCTAGTCTGTTGGTGATGCTTTCCATTGAGTTTTTTATTTGGTTTATTGTCTCCTTCATTTCAAGGATTTCCGTTTGGTTTTTTTTGAGAATCTCTATCTCTTTGTTGAAATGATCTTTTGCTTCCTGCAGGTGCTCTTTCAGCTTATTGGTATTATCATTCATTGCCTGCATTTGCTCTCTTGTCTCATCCTTTGCTTCGCGAATCATCTTAATCATGTATAATCTGAAGTCCTTTTCTGACATTTCTTCTAACATACTGTCATTGGATTCTATTACTATCGAATCTAGATTTGTTTGGATCATTTTCTTCCCTTGTTTTTTCATGTTGTTCATGTATCTTCCCCTCTAGCGCTGCAGATCTGGGGTATTGCAGATTTCCCCCTATAGGCTTATAGTGGCCCTATAGGTTTCCAAAACCCTTTCTTTAAGGGGAGATCAATATTAGCAATGCCCAAATCAGACACTATGCAATCCTAGACCAAATAGCCCCTATGGGGACAATAACAAAATTGTCATAATAAACAAAATGTGTTCAAATGTTATCTTCGGTAAAAAAAGCAGGTTTACAATAATGTCTGCAGTTTCTAATGGAGGACAAAGAGGATGCAGAGGGATGAAGAATATGGCTGTTAATGGGATAATAAAAGAATATACAGTAGTTCTAGAAAATAGAAAGGGTGAGACTGTAATCAAAAGAAATCAGATGTTAGCATGTAAAGAAGGGAGAAAGCAACTTTGAGGGAACAGGTAAACAGAAGGAAAAGAAAGCAAGAAACGTAAAGAAATAAAAACTTAATTTTTTTTTTTTAAAAAGAGAAAAAAGAAAATCTACTGTGTAACAGTCATATACTAATGGAACCTCCCAGTGTTCAGTAGCTTGATGTATGAGAGGTACCTGACAATGAGCTGCAAGCCTCCAGCAGGCATCTCAGGATGGGATTTGCCCTACCCGAAGATCGGAGCTACGGCTTCCAGGATTATCCAAGATGGCTGCTCTGGCTTCCAAATGTGTTGGCAAATGGGGAGCTGCAGCTCAGGGGTGGACGTGGTCAGCTGGAGGTCCTGGAGACAGGATGCAGTTGGTCCGGCAGTGGTCCTGGAGGTCGGGTGTGTTTGGTGTGGTTGTGGGATCCAGGAGACTGGGTGCAATCAGTTGGTCTGGGTTCCTGATGATAGGGCACAGTCAGTTGGTCTGGGGGTCCTGGCGGCAGGGAGCAGTCAGTTGATGTGAGGGACCCAGAGACAGGGTGTGATCAGTCGGGCTGAGGGATCCTGGAGATGGGACTCAGACAGTCCGGCCAGGGGTCCTACAGGGCCTGGCTGTTGTCTCAAAATGGCGGCAGCCACGTGTAATCAAACCTGCAGGTACTCTGACAGTGAACTTCCAGGCAGCAGCAGGCAGCTGGTTCTCCACTGGCGGTCTGCAGTCAGTCTGCTGGCAGCTGTCGGATGATCGGGAGGTGAACCTCGAGCGTTGGGTGATGGATAGGGGTAAGGCAGGCGATGGACAGGCGAGAGGAAGGCAAATGGTGGATGATAGACGCCTGACTGTGAGTAATCTGCTCTCAAAAAAGGCGTCGATATGCTGGCAGATTGCAGGTGATCACAGCAGACAAATGGGGTAAAGAGCAGGGGATCGATAAGCAGCAAAAACTGCCTCACGGAGAAACAGATATCCTCTGCTTGAATCCGGCGTTGCGGAGCGACAAGGAACGCAGCCTCCCTCTAGACCGCCATCTTGGATCCACCCCTAAAGTCTTATTTTTATGTTAAAGCAAACCTTAAAATAATGTAACTATATAGACTGCAAAATTTGCTAAAATTATTAAGGCAAAATCTGAGGCTTCAACAAATGCTTTTGCTGCGAGCTACTTGGGGCTCTAGTTCATAGAGAAACTTGAAAAGTACGAAGTGTTAGGAGCTGACAGTGAAGTTTGCAGAAGGTAAATGGCTTATCCAAGTTACAAATGACTCATATTCATTGTTAGGGAAAATTTTTCTTGACAATTGTTAAATGGTAAGAAGCATTTTATTCAAGATTATTGAATTCAACTCCAAACACAACAAAGATAGCTAGGAATTTATAGACAGAATGAAAGCATCTGTAGATGGAAAATTACTAAAAGAATAATATCAAGGATAGGGAGATTCTTACCAAACCAGATTTATAGGGTTTTTATGAAATACTGATCAAGGACTTAGATGTCAAGGGTAATGGATAAGGAATTTGAACAGACATCAAGGGTAGAGGAATTGACACTAAACTGATTTGGTAGAATTCTTACTAAAAGCAGACAAAGATCAAGACCTACTTGAGAAGGGATAGTGATCCATCAATGCTGAGTCTTTGTCATCAGGAACTCTGGTGTGTTCTGCTCTTTTCTTCCAGCAAATAACATCTACACTCAAGGGTGTTTTTCTGCCTTGTTGACAAAACTAGTCATTGCTGGGGAGAATTAAAACAGAAATATATTGTAAAATTTAAAATGGTATCATTGACTTTGAAAGTATTTCCGAGCATAAAAAAATAAGGAAAACAAATCAAGAAAGCAAAGCAAACACATTCACAATAGCTGCTGTATACATAGTAGTAGTGTTTTTTTTTAAATTACGTTTTCATTTCTTCACACCCTAATAATCAAATTTTGTCCTGTCTCTTGTTTCTTTTTTAAATTATTTTTTCATTCTTCATCTCTTTTCAGCTTTCCTGCTTTTCATCTTCTGAAACTTTCTTTTGCCTTCCACTTCCATTTTCTTTTCTCTAAACGAATTTCATTTTTATAATTTTTAAGAACTCCTTGATTTACATAATTGCAGCTCCCATCATTCAAGCTGTTTCAGTTATTGGCATTGTGATGCCATAATTGACACTTTGTGTTTACCTTAATATTATAAATACGACATAGCTGCTGTTGTTAATTTCTGACCCCACCATTCCTGTTTTTGTGATTATTTGTCCATAGTTGTAAGAGTTGGCACCTGATATTTACTTTAATTGTATATATTGTTTACTGACATTTTCACTATTGTTATTTTCTTACTCCTTTTTCTGTAAAGTGCTGGGAATTGATTCCTTGAGGTGGTAGAGTAGATGCTCTGCTGCTGAGCTTTACCCCTAACTCAACTTGCTCAACACACAATTTAACCCCACTGGAACTTGAGCAATACTTTAACACAAAGAATAAGGGAGTCAAAAACATGAAACTGGACTGGGATTGTGGCTTAGTGGTGGAGTGCTTGCCTACCATGTGTGAAGTGCTGGGTTCAATCCTCAGTACCTTATACAAAATTAAATAAAATAAAGTTATTTAAAAAAAAAAAAAAAAAAAAAAAAAAAAAAACACCAAACTGATGACCAGACACCAAGTTGGAATGGTGGGGTTTGGGCATTAGGATTTACTCATGGTCATCTGCTTTTATAGAAATAGCAGAGGAATATCATAAAGACTGTAGCTATCACACCTGCAAAGGGCCTTAAAATAGATGGTTCCCATAAACTTCTAGAACTTATAGTGTTGTCAAGTCTAGAAGAGAACTACAGAGGGTATACCCCATTTGCCCTACTGTGTGCAACAAAGTTGCTTGACCTACCTGAAGGACCCTACTTTTGTGAGACCTAGAGAAAGTGGAATTTTTAAGTTTTGACACATTTCAGAATGTGTCAAAGTATGTTAGTTACTACCAAAGAACTAACAGGGAAACAACACCATAAAGCCCACTTGGAAACATATTTAAAAAAAAAAAATCACAACAAATAGATATCTCAGAACACTTTTCCAAGTGAAAGATAGGCCCTAATAAGGCTCTCAAATAAAATTGGAAGAGCAATTCATCCCAACAGATGCACAAATATCAACATAAGAATACAATAAATATGAAAAAAACAAAGTAACATGACACCTCCTAAGGTACACAGTTCACCAACAACTAGTCCAAAGATATCAAAGTAGATAAAATACTGGGCTAATATTCAAAATAATAATTATAAAAAGATCAATGAATTCTAAGCACAGATGTACAACTGAATAAATTAAGGAAATCCATAAAGGATGTGAATGAAAAATTCAATGAAGAGGTGGAGGTATTGAAAAAGAACTAAGCAGAAATATTGGAAAATAAAGGCATATTAAACAAAATAAAAATTTAGTTGATAGACTCTCAAGCAGATTAAATCAGGTCAAAGACAGAATCTCAGAGATTGAAGATAAGGTGAAAACCCTTGAACATTCAGATAATATTAAAGAAAAAAATAAGAAACTATGATCAGAATTGAAAGAACTCTGGGACTGTATTAAGAGACCAAACTTAAGGCTCATAGACTTTGAGTAAGGTGAAGACAGAGAGGCATATGGTATTCAGTTAAATAATACTAGAGTTTTTCCAAACTTTGGGAATGAAATGGACATACAGACACTAGAGGCATTTAGAATCCCAAATAGAAAAAACTAAAAATGAAACTCTCAATAAGATACTATAATTAAAATGCCAAAACTACAGATCAAAGCCAGTGTAGCAGAGGAATTGTATAAAGAAGACAAAAACAAATGAAAGTACAGTTAACAATATCTCTCACTAGAATAGTAGATAAGTAAATGAAAATTATGATTAAAGCACACATTAGAAATAAATCAAAATGACAGGAAGTAACAGATACTTTTTTATAACAACACTAAATATAAATAGTCTCAACTCTCTAACTAAAAGACGTAGACTAGTGGATTGAATCAAAAAACAAGACCAAACTAATGTTGTTTGCAAGAAGCACACCTTATAGACAGAGATATCCACAGGCTGAAAGTGAATTGATGGAAAATAATGTCTAATGCAAATGGAACCCAAAAAGAAATAGGAGCAGCTACTCCAATATTCTACAAAGCAGAATTCAAGCCAAAATTAGAACAGACAAAGAAGGTCACTATATTTTGATATAAAGGGAAGAATCCAACAGGAAGCAATAATGATAGTAAATATTTATGCTCCATACATTGGTGCCCCTAATTCTATAAAACAAATACTGCAAAACACAAAAGCTCAGATAGACCCCAATACAATAATAGTAGGCTATTTTAATATATATCTCTCTCACTAATAGATAATTAATCCATACCTAAATAAAAAGAATTACAACACAGTTAAACCATACTACAAACCAAATGAACTTAACAGACATTTGCAGAATATTTCATTCAACAACAGTTGTATACACTTTTTTTTTCAGTTGTTCATAGAACTTTCTCCAAACTAGGTAATATTTTAGATCATAAATCAAATATTAGCAAATACAGAAAGTCGAAATAATTTCATAGTATTAGATTATAGTGGAATGAAATTAAAGTCCAAAACAAGAAAAAATTTCAGAAACTGTACAAACACACGGAAATCAAAAAATACACTTTTGAATGATGAGTGAATCCTCAAAGAAATCAGAGGACAAATGTTAAAATTCTTAGAATCAAGCAGGAACAGAAACACAACATATCAAAATCTCCTGCACATAGTTTAGGCAGTTCTAAAAGGAAATTTGATCACTAAGAGCATCTATGTGTTAAAAGAGAGAGAGAGCGAGAGAGAGAGAGAGCGAGAGAGAGAGAGAGAGAGAGAGAGAGCGCAAAAGATAGGAAGGAAGGAAAAGAAAGAGCCCAAATAAATAACCTTAGGATGCATCTCAGTGTCTTAAAAAAAACTAGAACAAACTATTTCCCAAACCAGTAGAATGAAATAAATAATAAAATCAGAACTGAAACTAATGAAATAGAGAATAAAAGAACAACAACAACAAAAAGAAACAATCAGTTCATTGAGAAGATAAAAAGATTGAGAAATCCTTAGTAAAATAACCAAAAGTTAGAAAATGAGAGAAAAGACTGAAATCAATAAAATTAGAGATGAAAATGGAGATATAAAAACAGATACCTCTGAAATCCAGATGATCACTAAAAACTACATTGAAAAGGCCCTATTCAACTTAGTGAGACCCTGTCTCAAAAGAAAAAATTTTAAAAGGCAGGCTGGGAATGTGGTTCAGTGTTAAGTGCCCCTGGCTTTAATCTCCCAAGTAAATAAAGAAATAGCAATGATGTTCTTCTTATAAATAGAAAAAAACAACAATCCTAAAATTGTATGGCAGACTAAAACATGCAGGATAGTGAAAACAACTGTTAAAAAAGAGTAAAGATGTGGGTATCACATTTTCAGATTTCAAATTATACTACAGTCATATTAACAAAAAAAGTTTGAACTAGTATAAAACTAAACATGTAGACTAACAGAAAAGTATAGATCATGAAACAAACCCATACAGCTAGTTACCCGATTCTTCATGAAGTGGCAAAAAATTTACATTGGAGGAAAGACAGCCTTTTTAACAAATGGTGCTGAAAAAAACGGATATCCATATGTAAAAGATTGAAACTAGATCCCTATCTCCCACCCTGCACAAAAGTCAACTCAAAATGGATCAAGGAGTTCAGGAATAAAACCAGAAATTTTCAACTGCTGGAAGAGAATATAAGGGAAACAAACACTAACATATAGACTTAGACAGCAACTTCCTTTATAGTAATAGTTCAGGAAATAATATTTAAAATTAATAAATGGGACGGCATCAAAAGAACAATGAAATAATTATGGCATTTGCTGGTAAATGGATGGGGTTGGAGAATATCATGCTAAGTGAAATAAGTCAAACCCAAAAAACCAAAGGCCTAATGTTTTCTCTGATATGTGGATGCTAATTCACAATAAGGGAGGCAAGAATAGGGAAGAATAGAGTTACTTTAGATTAGGTAGAGGGGAGTGAAGGGAGGGGACGGGGTCTGGGGGTAGGAAGGATAGTAGAGTGAAACAGACATTATTACCTCATGTACATATATGACTGCATGGCTGATGTGATCTTACAATATGTACACTCAGAAAAATGAGAAATTACACTCCATTTATGTATGATCTATCAAAATGTATAAATGCATTCTACTATCTTGTACAACAATTAGAACAAATAAAAAGTTAAAAAAAAAAAAAAGATTTTGCACAGCAAAGGAGAAAATTAACAGAGCCAGGAGAGATCCCACAGATTAGGAAAAAGTCCTTGCAGCCATTCTTCTGACAAAGTATTAATATCCAGAAGAAATAAAGAACCCAAAAAACTCATCATGAATAAAACAAATGATCCATTCAATAAGTGGACAAATGAACTAAACATTTATTTCTCGAAAGAGGAAGCACGAATGGCCAAGAACTAAGTGAAAAATGTTCAACATATCTAGTCATCAGGGAAATGCAAATCAAAACTGCCCTGAGATTTCCTCTCACTCCAGTTAGAATGGCAATCAACAAGAGATTCCCAGCCAGCAAAGCCTAATTCTTCTCCACTACTACTGAGTGGCTGGTTGTAACTCTCAGCATTGCAGCTTTAAATGGTGGGCTATGCCCCCCAGTGTTGCAATAGATCCCAGCAGCTCACTGTCAATTTCTTTGCAGGTCCTCGTCTCACAAATTCAAAGAATGTCATTCACAGGACAACAGAAGGAAAGAGTGAAAGGAGTAGGATTTATTCAAGTGAAAAGAATAGAAACAAATCTTGCAGGAGCAAGAGAGGACCTACGAGGGGTTTCCCTTTGCATGTGCTAGTCTAGGGCTTTATATAGCACTCGGTCAATGCTGTTGGTTCACATTTAAGCTAATCAGGACTTGGAATTAACCCTCAAGTCTGAACTTTCATTCAGGTTACCCCACTTCTGCTTTCCCACAACTTATTAAGAGGCAGAAGGTTAAAGTCATGGGATCGTGGATGCATGGGATCAGGGTTTGCAGTGCTGTGTAGAGCTGTTGTCCGTAACAGGCCAGGCCCGCCAGGCCAGCCTGCCTCAGGCCAGCACACCCTGGCTTGCCTTGGCCTTGACTTGCTTTGTCTCAGGCCCACGCCTGCATGGTGGGTTTGGCATAACCATGGCTTGTGCTCACCACCCACACTCCATTCCACCCCAGGCCGCTGCTCCAGGACAAGGGCTTGGCTTCAGTACTAAAGAATGAAATTGAAATTATGTTATATGCATGTATGAATGTGCCACAGTGAAACCCATTATTGTGTGTAATTATGCACTAATAAAAAATCGTAAAAAATAAATGAAATTAGGATGTTCAAGAGACATCTGCACTCCTATGATTATTGCAGCACTATTCACAATAGCCAAGAAATGAAAACAATGTGTTTATCAAGTGTTGAATGAATAAAATGTGGTATATATGCATATGGAATTCTATTTAGACATTATAAGAAGGAAATCGTTACATTTTCATCAATCTGTAAGACATTATGTTAAGTGAAATAACAGGCACAGAAGACATATTTCACATGATCTCACTTAAATATGGAATCTAAAAGTTAACCTCTTAGAAGTTGAAAGTAGAATGGTAGTTATCAGAGGCTGGGGAGAATAGAGGTGGAGAGATTGAAAGATTGAAAAATGTTGATCAATGGGTAGTAAGTTACAGTTAGATAAGAGCAACTAAGTTACAGTTACATAGGAGTAAGAAGTTCTGGAGTGCTATTGCATATTAGGGTAAATAGAGATAACAATTATGTATTGTATATCTCAAAAAACTAGAAGAAAATATTGTTAATGCTCTCAGCATAAAGCATTGATAAATATTTGAGAAGACAGATATGTTTAAACATTACCCAATATTTGATTTAAACATTATACAATGTATTCATGTATTTAAAAATCAGATACCCCATGAATAGGTATTTTTGAGCTTTTATCTTTTAAAAATAAATTTTAATCTTAAAAAATACAAATACATTCTTGATTTCTAAAATATTTAGAGAGAAAAAGCATATTTTCCATGAAAAGTTTAAAAAGACTTCTGTAATTTCTGTTCTCAAAAATGTCAGGAAATTATACCAATTTTGATCTAGTCTATCCACTTCCTGCCCAAAGAGAAAGCATGAAATGGTGCTTCTGCTAAAAATGATGGAGCTTTGCTTTAATCCCTCCTCTTTCAATTTTAAAAACAAATTCTAAGGGGCCAAAGAAAACATTATTTCAAAAGTGTCGTTCATTTTTGAAGGATGTTATTTTCTTCCTCACACAGTATGAAGTTTCATGTGGTAGCCCATGTAATTTTTACAGCTAAACACATGGTGTGGAGAAAAAATATAGTCAGAGCCCATAGAAAGCCTGAAGACTTAACATGACGGCATTCACTTGCTTAAATAAACTGATACCAATTTGCTCATATATCCGGGAAACTATATGAAAGATTCTCCACCATGTAAGTATGTTGGGTCACTATTCTTCATAGGAACAAAGTGGGGGAAAAGATTATATACATAAATATATCATCTCTAACATATTTAGAGTTAAAATTTTGATTACTACTATACATCATACTTATATTTAGTTATGGAAAGGCTTAATCCTCTATTCACCTTGGCTTCTGGCCCTAAGACAGATCTAATTTTTTTTTTTTCCTTGGAAGAGTTGTTGGGATTTGAGTTTAGGCCAAAAAAAGCTAAAGAGACTAGGGAGCACTTACAGATGGAGATAATTAGCATATTAAAAATAGGCCAGCCAGATTTTTTTTTTTTTTCTTTTTAATCAGGAAGTAGAGGGGTAAATGCTCTTTCTGGCGAGACTATAGAAACTGTGTGGACAGAGGAAATGTGATTCAAACTCTGGTATGAGAATGGCATTTTACTTGAACCAGGTTTCAAAAGACTGAAGCAGGAGTTCCTTGTACTGAAAACCATGAAGTTGGCGGGCTTTGTAGGGGCCTCCCTTGAAATTCTGTTCCAAGGATACTGTTTTGAATTTTGTTTCAAAGTCTTAGAATGGGAGCTGCTTGGTTTTAGAGGACACAGGATAAACATCGTGAACTCAATTGCTTTCTGATGCATGGTGGAGGAAGTGCATTTCTGATACCACCTCCGTTGAAAGGGGATTACAGAAGAAGGCAGTAGATGGGAATGAAGGCCCTAGGATAAAACCACTCAGGCTTCATGGGTTATTCTGCCAATCCCAAAGCAAAGGCCTGAAGTTGATTTGGGATTCAGGCTCTATCAATGGGGTGAGCTTAATTTGCCAGATAATTCACTGTGGTTTCCTGAAGTTCTAATTCACAGTCAGTCCTTCAGATCATATGTTCCTACCTATTTTCTGAAGCCTACTGTCATTTAAAACAGGCTTAAAGAGTGTCTGCCCTAGAAAAGTGCTTCTTAATGGGTACTTTGGGCACCAATGATTGAATATAAAAATATCCAGAGAATGTACAATATTTACTAAGAATTAATAATTCCTCTGTTCCCATTGTCATCTAGAAGTATGTTTAACCATCTTACTGACTACTCACCATGGGTTTTACAAATACAAAATTGTTAACAGTGACACTCTTTTATGGATTCCTTTTTCTTCTATGGGTTTTAATACAAAAAAAAATTGTAGAACAACATTATGGAATTTCCACGAAGAGCACAAAACATAGGAGGGAAAATTATTAGCCTGGGGTAATTTCACTGCTGTCTTATTTTTGAGAATAGGTGAGACCAAAGACTCTTGCCACCTATTTTGTGGTCTACATCTACAGTTAAATAGACAGTCTCTCCCTCTGCCTTTAAGATTGAGCTTGTCACCACGTGGAAGATTTCAAATAGCAGGTAGATGTTATCCTTACTACTGATCATGCTACAAAGAAGTAGCTTCCTTTTTAGTTAATCATTCAAAAGTTTCTAAATCTCCAAAAGTTAGAAATATTTTAAAATTTATTGTTCATATGACACAATTCTTCCCAGCTCAGGGTTAACTGTCTTGGCAGGGGTGATGGTCCTCATGTGTAGGAAGTGTGGGATACTTTTAAACAATAAGACAAGGAGAAATACTCATGGAACCCAGGAGATGTACTTGGGTGCTTTCTGATACTCCCTTTCTCTAGTGCAGCTGTGAATGGACATAGGCATATCTCTGACCTGAGAAGAATGTGATTACCAAGGGCTACAACTAAACAAAGATTCCTGTAATACCCCCCAGTGAGTCACTCAACCTGACAGGTGCTATTAAAGGTAGGGTTAGGTTTGGGGGTTATGATGGTTGGTGAGCAAGTAAGAAGACAAATATCAACTGATGCGCTGAGAAAAGCTGCATCAATAAGTGTTCAAGTTTGTGTCATTAGCTTCCCTTTTCTGAGTTTGCTTTCAAGGAGAATTCCATGGGAAACATGGGACAGGGGGGTTTTCTAATCCTGTGTAAAAAGTAGATCTGTATGGAAGAAGTAGACTACAGTAGCTATAGAAATGTATTGTTCAGATTGCCTGAAAGAAAATCTGCTGCTGTGAGGACAAGTTGACTAACGGCCTGAAGTGGTACTTCCAGATCCTGTTCACCCTAAGTCCATACTTCCCTGGGCTCCTCACTGCACACCAGTGAGCATGACTATGTAACCATGCTGACTGCAGAACAGAGAATTCCTGTAATGGGAAAGCTTAGCTTAAGCATGTACAGTTGCTGTCGGGCAAAAATTTTCTCAGATCTGCACCACAGTTTGACCTTTCCTGATTGAGGCTACTCTTCTGCTACTCAGCCTTTCTGTTCACAGGCATAAGACCTGCTGAGCAGCCTAAAGTCTTGCCCTGTTTATTTCTCTTCCTTCCTCTTCCCTGCTCCCAATATATTTCTTGACTATCAAATCCCACGTGATGGTATTCACTTCTAGATTGAAGATAGTCTCTGAAGCTCCAGCAAAGTCCTCATCAAACAAGTCTTGTTCCTGCAGAATACCAGGAATAAGGAAGAAAATCTTAAAAGTTTGCAAGGGGATAAAAACATAATGATAAAAAATTAACATAAAAATAAGAATGTCTGGATTTCTCAATCACAGTTCAGAAAGTTTGAAGTCAATGGAGCAACACCATATATGACTGGTAGTCAAGAATAAGAAGAAAATCATTGCTAAATGTAGGAAGATGGCAGAATAGAGAGGTCACTTCCCTGGCAGCTCCTAAGAAAAGAAGACAGGCAGTTTTCAGCAAGTTTATGGAGGACTAGAATGTCTGAATAGCACATTTCTGTTTTGTTTTGTATTCTTTTATTTTTTACTTTTCTCTTTCTATTTTTAATTTTTAAAATTGTTACTTTATGTATATTTTTCCTCTCATGTATCTGTTTCCCCTGGATTCTCTTTCTCTCTCATCTCCTGCTAACAGCCAACCTCCATTATTTCCTTTTTCGCTCTTCCTATAATTTTTTACTTATATCTCTCTCCTCTTTCCTCAGGAACATCACATCCTCCACCACTTTGTTCTCTCTCTATCTACCATTTGAAATTGTAAACACTTTTGTAAACTTACTGTTTATATTGTAGGCAATAACTGAACACATCATTTCTGGTTTTTGCAACAAAACTGAATATGTCTTAGTAGGAGCTATTTAGTTTGCATTGTTTGTTATTAGTTTGCATTGGTTGCTATTATTATCTGTCTCCCCCTTAAAGGCAAGGCACTGAAAACCTTCAGGGACTCTATAAGTCAACAGGGTAGAAATCATACTGCCTCAAATACACACTGCTAGATGGGTAGCCACATAATCAACATGAGAAAACAAGGGAACAAAGTGCCTCAAACAAATCAAGATGCTCCAATAATAGAGTCCATCAACACAACAGTGGAAGAAATGTCAGAGAAGGAGTTTAGAATATACACAGTTAAACTGATCTTTGGGGTAAAGGATGATGCAAAGAGTGAAATAAGAGACAAAATTCAGGAGGTGAAAGATCAATTAAGCATTAATCCTCAAAATGAAGAAACAAATAAACCCAATTAAAAATTCAATGAAGGAGTCACCAACAGACTAGACTACATGGAAGACAGTATTTTAGGCATTTAAGACAAAATATATAATCTTGAAAATAAAGTAGACCACAGAGAGAAGATGTTAAGAGAGCATTAACAGATCTTCCAAGAAGTATGGGAAAACATAAAAAGACCAAATTTAAGATTTATCAAGACAGATGAAGGTGCTGAGATATAAACCAAAAGAATACACAATTTTTCAATGAAATAATATCAGAAAATTTCCAAAGTCTAAAGAATGAAATGGAAAATCAAATACAGGAAGCTTACAGGACACCAAATGTACAAACACACACCAAGTCACATTATTATGGAATTGCATAACATAAAAAATAAGGATAGAATTTTAAAGGCTGCCAGAGAATAACATCAGACTATGTTTTGGGGAAAATCAATTGGGAACTCAGATGATTTTTCAATCCAGACTCTCAAAGATCAAAAGTCTTAGAATAATAAATAACAACCTCTGAAAGAAAATGGTTGCCAACCAAGAATCTGATACCCAGCAAAATTAAAGTTCAGATTTGAAGATGAAATAAAAACATTCCATGATTAACTAAAGTTGAAAGAATTCACAACTGCAAAGCCTGCACTATAGAACATTCTCAACAAAATATTACATGAAGATGAAGTGGGGGAAAAAAGTGAAAACCAGTGAAGAGAGGAACTATACTAAAAGAATAATCAAAGGAGAAACTAATTCAAATTAAGAACTACAAATAAACCAAAATGACTGGGAATACAAATTATATTTAAATAATAACTTGGAATATAAATGGCTTAAAATCATTAATCAAATGGCACAGACTGACAGACTGGATTACAAAACAAAAAGACCCAACAATATGCTGTCTTCAAGAGACTTACCTCCTAGGAAAAGACATCCACAGACATCACAGACTCAAGGTGAAAGGATGGGAAAAAAAAACATATCACTCACATGGATTGTGTAAACAAGAGGGGTTTCTATCCTCATATCACATAAAGTGGACGTCAAATCAAAGCAAATCAGAAGGGACAAAGAAGGACATTTCTTGCTACTTAAGGGAATTATACATCACAAGACATAACAATCATAAATATTTATGCCCCAAACAATGGAGCATCTATGCACATCAAACAAACCCCTCTCAATTTCAAAAATCAAATAGACCACAACACCATAATATTGGGTGACTTTAATGCACCTCACTCATCACTAGATAGAGCCTCCAAACAAAAACTAAACAAAGAAACTAGAACTAAATAATATGATTAATAATTTAAACTTAACACACATATATAGAATATTTTATTCATTAATGAGCAAATACACTTTCTTCTCAGCAGCACACAGATCATTCTGTAAAATAGACAATATCTTATGCCACAAAGAAACTCGGCAAATACAAAAAAAGAGATAAAACCCTTCATTTTACCAGATCATAATGGAATTAAATTAGAAATTAACAAAATAAAAACAGAAGCTATTCTAACAAGTGGAGACAAATAATAATATAATTTATTTTATTTTTTAATTATGTTTTTATTTTTACAGACTGCATTTTGATTCATTGTACACAAATGGGGTACATCTTTTCCTTTCTATGGTTGTACATGATGTAGATTCATACCCTTTGCGTAATCATACATGTACATAGGGTAATGATGTCTGTCTCATTCCACCATTTTTTATACTCCCCTCCCTCTCATTTCCCTCTATGTAATCTAAAGTTCCTCCATTCTTTTCTCACCCCCTACCCCCACCCCTGTAGGGAACATTCCTCAAGCTTATCTGACAGCAGTCAGTGACACCATGGTCTAAGTAAGCCAAACAGTCTGGACAGAGAAACCAAGGTAATGGTAAAGACTCGCCATGGAATGAAGATCTTTGTAGCTGTGAGGCTGAGTTTGAGCTGAGGGGAGGCCTTGTTCTAACATGCATCACAGAAAGCTGTGATTTGAGCTCACCCGCGCTGCCTTGCCTCATGCTGTGTGCAGGAGCTTGCCATTCCCCCAGTCCTTTGTCTCAGACCTGTTGCTGGGCAGAATTGCTTAGGCATGCTTGGTTTGTTTACACTACCTAGATCCTTGACACAGAGTTCACCTATAGGCTGACTCTGTTATACTTTAACAAGCATGTTAACCTGATTGGATAATGTGCCGATATATGTCCTGTGCAACCCTAAATAAAATTAGATCCGTACCTTCAGAGCTTGATCTCCAATGCCTGAGTAAGCACACTGGGTAAAGTAGGTGTCGTTCGTCCTCACCCTCAGCAAACCCGTCTCTGAACATCTACACACCCCTTTATATATCATCATCCACTTGTCAGGGAAAACATTTTACCATTGGTTTTTTTTTTGGGATTGGATTATTTCACTTAGCGTGATATTCTCTAATTCCATCCATTTATCTGCAAATGCCATATTATTCTTCTTTATGGCTGAATAATATTCCATTGTGTATATATACCACAGTTTCTTTATCCATTCTTTTGTGGAAGGGCATGTAGTTTGATTCCACAATCTAGCTATGGTGAATTGAGCTGCTATAAACATTGATGTGGCTGTGTTACTGTAGTATGCTAATTTTAAGTTCTTTGGGTATTAACCAAAGAGTGGGATAATTGGGTTAAAAGGTGGGTGCATTCCAAGTTTTCTGAGGATTCTCCACACCGTTTTCCAGAGTGGCTGCACCAATTTGCAACTCCACCAGCAATGTAAAAGTGCACCTTTTTCCCCACATTCATGCCAACATCTATTATTGTTTGTGTTCTTGATAGTAATCATTCTAATTGGAGTAAGATGAAATCTTAGAGTTGTTTTAGTTTGCATTTCTCTAATTACCAGAGATGTTGAACACTTTTTCATATAAAACATACAATGAAGAAAAGATAGCTTCTTCTACAAATGGGTGCTGGCAAAACTGGAAATCCATATGCAATAAAATGAAACTAAACCCCTATCTCCCACCCTGCACAAAACTCAACTCAAAATGGGTCAAGGACTTAGGAATTAGACCAGAGACCCTGCACCAAGTAGAAGAAAACATAGGTCTGAATCTTCATCCTGTTGGCTTAGGTTCAGACTTCCTTAACAAGACTCCCAAAGCACAAGAGATAAAAGCAAGAATCAATAAATGGGATAGATTCTAACTAAAAAGCCTTTTCTCAACGAAGGATACAATCAATATTGTGGAAAGAGAGCTTATAGAGTGGGAGAAAATCTTTTCCACATGCACTTCAGATAGAGCACTAAACTCCAAAATTTATAAAGACCTTACAAAACTTTACACCAAAAATACAAAGAACCCAATCAATAAATGGGCCAAGGAACTGGACAGACACTTTTACAGAAAAAGATATGCAGGTGATTAATAAATAATACAATATTGGTCTTTCAACCAATAGATAGCAGAAGAAACTAGGGATGAAATAAAAAGTAGAAGTAAATGAGAATAGTGACACAATGTATCAAAATCGCTGGGACACTCTGAAGGCATTTCTAAGAGGAAAAGTTCATTGCATTGAGCTCATTTATTAAAATAATAGAAAATAGCCAAATAAATAACTTAACATCACATCTCAAAGCCCTAGGAAAAGAAGAACAAATCAACACCAAAAGCAGTAGAAGAGAGGAAATAATTAAAATCAGAGCTGAAATCAAAAGAAAACTGAAACAAAAGAAACAATTGAAAAATGGTTGGTTCTTTGAAAAAATGAACAAAATTGAGAAACCCTTAGCCATGCTAATGAAGAGAAGTAGAAAGAAAACTCAGATCACTAAAATCTGTGATGAAAAAGGAAATATCGTGACAGACACTACTGAAATACAGATGATAATCAGAAACTATTTTGAAAATTTATACTCCAATAAAATAGAAAATCTTAAAGACATCAACAAATTTCTAGAACCATACAACCTACCCAAACCAAATCAGAAGGACATACACAATTTAAACAGATCAATTTTCATCAATGAAATAGAAGAGGCCATCAAAAGCCTACCAAATAAGAAAAGCCCAGGCCCAGATGGATTCTCAGCCAAGTTCTACGAGACCTTCAAAGAAGAATTAACACCAATACTCTTCAAAGTTTCTATGAAATAGAAAAGGAGAGAGCCCTTCCAAACTCATTATCTAAAACTAATGTCACCCTGATACCAAAATCAGACAAAGACACATCAAGGAAAGAAAACTTCAGACCAGTATCCCTGACGAACATAGATGCAAAAATTCTCAATAAAATTTCTGGCAAATCACATACAAAAACATATTGAAAAGATAGTGCACCATGATCAAGTGGGGTTCATCTCAGAGATGCAATCTTGGTTCAACTTATGGAAATCAATAAACATAACTCATCACATCAATAGACTTAAATACAAGAATCATATGATCATCTCAACAGATGCAGAAAAAGTATTTGACAAAAGGCACCACCCCTTCATGTTCAAAACACTAGAAAAACTAGGGGTAGTAGAAACATACCTCAACAATGTAAAACCTATATAAGCTAAACCCAAGGCCAACATCATTCTAAGTGAGAAAAAGTTAAAAGCATTCCCTCTAAAAACTGGAACAAGACAAGAATGCAGTCCTCACCACTTTTATTCAACATCACCCTTGACATTCTAGCCAGAGCAATTAGACAGAAGAAAGGAATTGAACAGAAAGAAAGTAAATGGATACAAATACAAAAAGAACTCAAACTAACCCTATATGCTCATGACATGATTCTGAATTTAGAAGACTCAAAAAAGAGGGTGGTTGGGAGGATGGGAATACAAAAGACAGTAGAATGAACCATACACAACTTTCCTATGTTCATATATGAATACATGACCAGTGAAACTCCACATCAGGTACAACTGCAAGAATGGACTCCTAATTAGAGTAAGTTATACCCCAAATGTGTATAATGTGTTAAAATATACTCTACTGTCGTGTATATCTAAAAAGAACAAATAAAGAAATAGAAACTCCTTCAGCCTAGATAAAGTCAAGAACACTGAATTTTAGCAAAACAATAAACTTTTGGCATACTTAAAAAGTTAAATAAAAATAAATGTATAATAATAGTCATCAAAATGCATCTTCTTTCAGAATTGTATGCATTGTAGCAAGGGAAATTACCAAATAAGAAACCATTATTATCTGAACACCTACAGGAAATTCTACTTCTTAAATAGTGTTATAATACCATCAAAATCTAGAAAACAAAAGAACAACAATAGTACACAAAGAATGTGGCACTGTGCTCTTGGCTATATTAAGGTGCTTGTTGAAAAGTACTTGTTAGCAATTGTCCAAACATCTCTGGTCAATTAAGAAATACACATTTTTGTTTTATTATGTTATCCTTTGAAAAACATAGAAGCAATACTTTCAAATGTAAATTAGACTGCCATTAATTGTCATATTGTATCAACGTTTAGAACAATTAATTTACAAAGAAAAGAAAAGATTGGCTTGATTTATAGATCATTGATAAATTTGAAAGTTAAAACCTGATTTTACTCATTTTTAAAGTATTTTAAATTCCGTTTCTCATTTGAATCTCTGGTGAGATGTTTGGCCTGGTGTTAAATGTGTGGAAATAAATATTATTAGCTTAAAATCACTTTAATTCGATTTTGGTTAAAATTTTTAAAAAGTATAGTGTATGAATCACAATTTTGATTAATGAGAAAACTGGAAAAGAAATATAAGAATTCAAAGTATTGAGAATGTTATAATACTGTAGTCAGAATAAAGAATGAATAATACTTATTTACCAGTTACCATAAATTTATGAACAATATCAAAACCCTAGTAGGCAGGCCTAAAGCCTAGTTTCATTAAAATTCATTCAACCTATGTGTCCTGCTGTCCTGAGCCAAGTTTCTATAACTTGTTTACCAAGAACGATGTGGGGAAGGACTCTGTCATGATGCCTGGCGCCCCTGTGCTTACCTGCATTGGTGACCACCTTAGTTGCACTTCCCTGGCTCTGAGCAGAAGGCCTGGGATCCTGCTGCAGTAGGAGAGTTGGGATATCTGTGAGTTGCTCTGAGGCCCCCTCCCACTTTCTATCTCCTCTGGGAACTATTGTGACAAACCTAACCACTTCCCAGGATTTGAGGAAGTATAGGGCTTTCTGTTTGGGCCTTCTCAGGATAAAGCTGCTAAATATGGACCATTTTGCTGAAGTCTAGAATTGACTCCTCCATGATGAAGTCGCCTGCAGCTCACATTATAGCCAGCCAGCTCCTTATCGTTTGGGTATTGTGTGCTGTTAATTTTTATCTTTCTTCCTCCTCCTCCTCCTCCTCCTCCTCTTCTTCTTCTTCTTCTTCTTCTTCTTCTTCTTCTTCTTCTTCATTATCCTTCTCCTCCTCCTCCTTCTTCTTCTTCTTCTTAATATTATTATCATTATTATTTTGTAAGACAGGGATCATGGAGAGCTGGCATCTTTGGCTTGTATATGTAATAAATGGTCTTATTC
This sequence comes from Sciurus vulgaris, assembly GCF_902686455.1. Lineage (NCBI taxonomy): Eukaryota > Metazoa > Chordata > Mammalia > Rodentia > Sciuridae > Sciurus > Sciurus vulgaris. The sequence continues at coordinate 32,017,701 of NC_136468.1, forward strand.
CAAAAGTGGTCCCCTGTATCTTTACCTGTCCAATGAGTCAGTTCTTAGGTATGTCTTTGCCTTCTTTGTTTTTATGAGCAAATGTAAGAAGCCCTCTTGTGAAACTCTTCTGTTAACCACAGAGGTGTTTTAGTTTTGTTCTTATTCTTTACCTCTAAACCATAGGGTGATGTTGCCTCAGGGTTATTGAAAATTGTGCTTTGGTAAAATATTTGTTATAAAATATTTTATCTGTCTACATTAAATTACAAACTCTCCATGAAAGAAAATTGAATTAGCTCACCAGTCTTGTAATGATGAACCTATAGACTGACATCCTGATAATTAATCTCATCACCTTCAACATGTGCAAATTCTACTACTACTGTGGAAATATTCTCCACATTCCTTTTTGGGGTTTGAACAAATAAAATAAAATACGTTTTGCACAAATTTAATTTTAAAAACATCATAGAAATGTTCAGTCTTTCACATGCTTGCCTTGCTAAGCAGACTTTGAATTGGACAAAAAGAGGACTCACTTGAATTACTGAATTAGACAATAGGGAAAAATAGTGGAAGGGACAGGAAATGTTGACAGGTTTTCTTGCTGGGCATAGAGTAACAGATGAGAAATAGCTCTCCAAACTACAAGTCAGTTAATTCGATACTATTTGATTCTTTTTGTTTCGATTTTGTTATTTTTAATTATACTAATATTGAAGATGCCATGCACTTTTTAAAAACATGTTTTATTTGTTCTAATTAGTTGTACATGACAGTAGAATGCATTTATACATTCTAATAGATCATACATCAATGGAGTATAATTTCTCATTTTTCTTAATATATTTATTACACATATATATTATATATTACGTATATATAATATATTATATATATTATCCTGTGAAGGATCACATCAGTTATGCAGTCATATATGTACACAAAGTAATAAAAGTCTGTTTCACTCTACTATCCTTTCTACCCCATACCCCTTCCCCTCCCTCTACTCCTCTCTAATATAAAATAACTCTATTCTTCCCTATCCCCCCACCCAATTATTGTGAATTAGCATTGGCATATCAGAGAAATCATTTGGCCTTCGGTTTTTTGGGTTTGACTTAGTTCACTTAGCATGATATTCTCCAACTCCATCCATGTACCAGAAAATGCCATAATTTCATTCTTTTTTAAAGCTGAGTAATATTTCATCATACATATATGTGTGTGTGTATATACATATATATATACATATACACTACATTTTCCTTATCCATTCATCTGTTTATACTTAACAGACACTATATGATTCTTTTTAATAGTTTATTTTATTTATTTATTTTTAAATTTTTTTTTAATTTAGATTCATTGTACACAAACAGGGTACAACTTTCGTTTCTCTGGTTTTACACAGAATCACACCGTTTGTGTAATCATTCATGTACATAGGGTAATGATGTTTGTCTCATTATATTATCTTTCCCTCCCCTCACCCCCTCCCCACCCCTCATTTTCCTCTATACAATCCATCCTTCTTCCATTCTTACCTCCCCACCCCTGTTATGTATCATCATCCACTTATAGAGAAATCATTAGGCCTTTGGTTTTTTGGGACTGGCTTATTTCACTTAGCATGATATTCTCCAACTCCGTCATTGATTCCTGAATAGCATACTGACCTTGAGAATATTTAAACCTTTGTTATCATTCACCTAATTTACATTTGTTAAAATTACCATTTTCCCCTCAAAGTAGAATTTATATTAAAGCCATAGGCTAACACAGGCATAACACCATTGTGTTAATGTAGAAAATCATTTACAGAAATTTCCCCAGTCACCTACAATTTCTCTGACAGATGTCCATCTAAGTGATAAAATATTTGCATCTTTTTATCAAACAACAATTGGACCCCTCTACCTCCTTGAGATATACCCCATAACCAGAAAAATAATTTGTTACATTTCAAAAGATACGCCAATCCAAACAAACTTATGTTCATTTTTATAAAAAACTCTATTTTAACATCATAGCATGAAGTAACTGACAAAGTGATTGTAAAAACCAATTAGCATTCAGAAAGGTCAATGATCTGTGTACTTGCTTGCACTTCTGAGATACCTGTTCTTAAATCCTCTTGAGGCATATGGTATACCTTCTTCCTTCCATTTGACTAAACATACCACAGCGAAGTTCCAAGGACCTAACTCTTCTTCCAGAAGATACTTTTTATCCTCTACTCATTATCAGACAGGAAAAGCATGAATAACATGCAAACTGGGATCATGATTCTATCTGAAATAAAGACAAACAAAAAGTTTTCCCAGGAACCAAAGAAATTCTGTTGCTATATATTCTAGCGAAGGTAATGTACTTAGGATTCCAATGGATATGGAGTTTTATTGTGACAGTTCAAAAGTAGCTTTCATATCAAGAAGTAATTTTTTTATTGTAAACAAATGGGATACATGTTGTTTCTCTGTACATGGCATAAAGGCATACCATTTGTGAAATCATAAATTTACATTGGGTAATGTTGTTTGATTCATTCTGTTTTTTTTTCCCCTTCCCCCCACCCCTCCCACCACTCTTTTCCCTCTATACAGTCCTTCCTTCCTTCATTCTTGCTGCCCTCCCTAACCCTAACTCTAACCCTAACGCTAACCCCTCCCACCCCCCATTATATGTCATCATCCACTTATCAACGATATCATTCCTCCTTTGGTTTTTTGAGATTGGCTTATCTCACTTAGCATGATATTCTCCAATTTCATCCATTTGCCTGAAAATGCCATAATTTTATCATTCTTTATGGCTGAATAATATTCCATTGTATATATGTACCACAGTTTCTTTATCCATTCATCAACTGAAGGACATCTAGGTTGGTTCCACAATCTGGCTATTGTGAATTGAGCAGCTATGAACATTGATGTGGCTGTATCTCTGTAGTATGCTGATTTCAAGTCCTTTGGGTATAGGCCAAGGAGTGGGATACCTGGGTCAAATTGTAGGTCCATTCTAAGTTTTCTAAGGAATCTCCACACTGCTTTCCAGAGTGGCTGCACTAATTTGCAGTCCCACCAGCAATGTATGAGTGTACCTTTCTACCCCCATCCTTGCCAACACCTATTGTTGCTTGTATTCTTGATAATCCCCATTCTAATTGGGGTGAGATGAAATCTTAAGGTGGTTTTGATTTGCATTTCTCTTATTACTAGATATGTTGAACATTTTTCCATATGTTTGTTGATTGCTTGTAGATCTTCTTCTGTGAAGTGTCTATTCATTTCCTTAGCCCATTTGTCCATTGGATTATTTGTATTCTTGGTGTAAAGTTTTTTGATTTCTTTATAGATTCTGGAGATTAGTGTTCTATCTGAAGTATGATTGGCAAAGATTTTCTCCCACTCTGTAGGCTCTTTCTTCGCATTGCTGATAGTTTCCTTTGCTGAGAGAAAGCTTTTTAGTTTGAATCTATCCCAGTTGTTGATTCTTGCTTTTATTTCTTGTGCTATGGGAGTCCTGTTAAGGAAGTCTGGTCCTAAGTCGACATGTTGAAGATCTGGACCTACTTTTTCTTCTATAATCTGCAGGGTCTCTGGTCTGATTCCGAGGTCCTTAATCCATTTTGAGTTTTGTTTCATGCATGGTGAGAGATATGGGTTTAGTTTCATTCTGTTGCATATGGATTTCCAATTCCCCCAGCACCATTTGTTGAAGAGGCTATCTTTCCTCCATTGCATATTTTTGGCCCCTTTGTCTAGTATGAGAAAATTGTATTTATTTGGGTTTGTGTCCATGTCCTCTATTCTGTACCATTGATCTACCTTTCTACTTTGGTACCAATAACATGCTGTTTTTGTTACTATTGCTTTGTAGTAGAGTTGAAGATCTGGTATTGCGATACCCCCTGTTTCACTCTTCCTGCTAAGGATTGCTTTAGCTATTCTTGGTTTCTTATTCTTCCAGATGAATTTCATAATTGCTTGCTCTATTTCTGTAAGGTACACCATTGGGATTTTAATTGGAATTGCATTGAATCTGTATAGCACTTTAGGTAGTATGGCCACTTTGACAATATTAATTCTTCCTATCCAAGAACATGGGAGATCTTTCCATCTTCTAAGGTTTTCTTTAATTTCTTTCTTTAGTGTTCTGTAGTTCTCATTGTAGAGGTCTTTCACCTCTTTTGTGAGATTGATTCCCAAGTATTTTATTTTTTTCGAGGCTATTGTGAATGGGATAGTTTTCCTAATTATTCTTTCCAAAGATTCATCACTTATGTATAAAAATGCATTAGATTTATGTGCATTGATCTTATATCCCGCTACTTTACTGAATTCACTTATGAGTTCTGAAAGTTTTCCGGTGGAATTTCCTGGTTCCTCTAAGTATATAATCATATCATCAGCAAATAGGGATAGTTTGAGTTCTTCTTTTCCTATTCATATCCCTTTAATTTCTTTGGTCTGTCTAATTGTTCAGGCTAGAGTTTCAAGAACGATTTTGAATAGAAGTGGTGAAAGAGTGCATTCCTGCCTTGTTCCAGTTTTTAGGGGGAATGCTTTCAGTTTTTCATCATTTAGAATGATATTAGCCATGGGCTTAGCATAAACGGCCTTTACAATGTTAAGGAATGTTCCCACTATCCCTATTTTTTCTAGTGTTTTGAGCATGAAGGGGTGCTGTATTTTATCAAATGCTTTTTCTACATCTATTGAAATAATCATGTGATTCTTGACTTTAAGTCTATTGATATGGTGAATTACATTTATTGATTTCCGGATGTTGAACCAATCTTGCATCCCTGGGATAAAACCCACTTGATCATGGTGCACTATCTTTTTAATATATTTTTGTATGCAATTTCCTAAAATTTTGTTGAGAATTCTTGCGTCAATGTTCATTAAGGATATTGGTCTGAAATTTTCTTTCCTTGATGTGTCTCTATCTGGTTTAGGTATCAGGGTGATATTGGCTTCATAGAATGAGTTTGGGACGGTTCCCTCTTCTTCTATTTTATGGAATACTTTGAGAAGTATTGGAATGATCTCTTCTTTAAAGGTTTTGTAGAACTCGGCTGAGAACCCATCTGGTCCCGGACTTTTCTTTGTTGGTAGGCTTTTGATGACTTCTTCTATTTCATTACTTGAAATTGGTCTATTTAAATTGTGTATGTCCTCCTCCTTCAGTTTAGGCAATTCATATGTCTCTAGAAACCTGTTGATGTCTTTGAAATTTTCTATTTTGTTGGAGTATGGATTTTCAAAATAGCTTCTAATTATGTTTTGTATTTCAATCCTGTCTGTTGTGATATTTTCCTGTTCATTCCTAATTTTAGTGATTTGGGTTTTCTTTCGTCTTCTCTTTGTTAGTGTGGCTAAATTTTGTTTATTTTTTCGAAGAACCAACTATTTATTTTGTCAATTTTTTGTATTGTTTCTTTTGTTTCAATTTCATTGATTTCATCTCTGAGTTTAACTATTTCCTGTCTTCTACTACTTTTGGTGCTGGTCTGTTCTTCTTTTTCTAGGGCTTTGAGCTATAGTGTTAGGTCGTTTATTTGTTGAGTTTTACTTCTTTTATTGAATGCGCTCCATGAAATAAATTTTCCTCTAAGTACTGCTTTCATAGTGTCCCAGAGATTTTGATATGATGTTTCTTTGTTCTCATTTACCTCTAAGAATTTTTTAATTTCCTTCCTAATATCTTCTGTTATCCATTCATCATATAAGAGCATATTGTTTCATCTCCAGGTGTTGGAGTAGTTTCTGTTTTTTACTCTTTCATTTGTTTCTAACTTCAATCCATTATGATCTGATAGAATACAAGGTAGTGTCTCTATTTTCTTGTATTTGCTAACATTAGCTTTGTGGCATAATATATGGTCTATTTTAGAGAAGGATCCATGTGCTGCTGAGAAGAAAGTGTATTCACTCTTGGTTGGATGGTATACTCTATAAATGTCTCTTAAGTCTAAATTATTGATTGTGTTATTGAGATCTATGGTTTCCTTGTTCAATTTTTGTTTGGAAGATCTGTCCAGTGGTGAGAGAGGTGTGTTAAAATCACGTAGTATTATTGTGTTATGGTCTATTTGGTTTCTGAAATTGAGAAGGATTTGTTTGGCATACATGGATGAGCCACTGTTTGGGGCATAGATGTTTATGATTGTTATATCTTGCTGATTTATGCTTCACTTAAGCAGTATGAAATGTCCTTCTTTATCCCTTCTGACTAACTTTGGCTTGAAGTCCACATTATCTGAAATGAGGATGGATACTCCAGCTTTTTTGCTGAGTCCATGTGCATGGTATGTTTTTCCACATCCTTTCACCTTTAGTCTTGGGTATCTTTTTCAATGAGATGAATCTCTTGCAGGCTACATATTGTTGGATCTTTCTTTTTAATCCAATCTGCCAGTCTATGTCTTTTGATTGATGAATTCAGACCATTAACATTCAGGGTTATTATTGAGATATGATTTGGTTTCCCGGTCATTTGGTTCATTTATTTAATTTAATTTATTTATTTGTCACGACTTGGTTCCTCCTTTATTTGACAATTTCTTTAGGATAATTCCTCCCTTTGTTGATTTGCTTCTTTGTTTTTCATCTCTTCCTCATGGAATATTTTGCTCAGAATGTTCTGTAATGCTGGCTTTCTTTTTGTAAATTCCTTTAGCTTTTGTTTATCATGGAAGGATTTTATTTCATTGTCAAATTTGAAGGTAAGTTTTGCTGGGTATAAGATTCTTGGTTGGCATCCATTTTCTTTCAGGGCTTGAAAAATGTTGTTCCAGGCCCTTCTAGCTTTTAGGGTCTGGATTGAAAAATCTGCTGATATCCGTTTTGGTTTCCCCCTGAATGTAATTTGGTTCTTTCCTCTCACAGCCTTTAAAATTCTGTCTTTATTTTGTATGTTAGGTATTTTCATAATAATGTGCCTTGGTGTGGGTCTGTTGTAAATTGTATATTTGGAGTCTATCTATAAGCCTCTTGAACTTGATTTTCCATTTCATTCTTCAGATTTGGGAAATTTTCTGATATTATTTCATTGAATAGATTGTTCATTCCTTTGGTTTGTTTCTCTAAGCCTTCCTCAATCCCAATAATTCTTAAATTTGGCCTTTTCATGATATCCCATAGTTCTTGTAGATTCTGTTCATGATTTCTTACCATCTTCTCTGTTTGTTCAACTTTGTTTTCAAGGTTAAAATTTTGTCTTCAATGTCTGAGGTTCTGTTCTCAGGTGTTCTATCCTACTGGATATGCTTTCTATGGAGTTCTTAATTTGGTTTATTGTTTCCTTCATTTCAAGAATTTCTGTTTGTTTTTTTTTTTTTTCAATATCTGTAACTCTTTATTGAAATGATCTTTTGCTTCCTGTATTTGCTCTTTTAACTGTCGATTGGTGCGATCATTTAATGCCTGCATTTGCTCTTTCATCTCATTGTTTGCTTCCCTGATCATTTTAATTATGTACATTCTGAACTCCTTTTCTGTCATTTCTTCTGCCATGCCGTCATTGGGTTTTATTGATGTAACATCTAGATTTGTTTGGGGCATTTTTTTCCCTTGTTTTCTCATATTGTTCAGGTATCAGTGGACTGCTGAGATATTGCAGATTTCCTCTATTGACTTATAATGTCCCTGAAGATTTCTAGTATATCCCCTCCTAGCCTTCAGTAGGCTGAAGTCTTGGAGGAAGTTGATAGTGCGGTGCTCCACAAGGAAGCTGCCTCTCTAGGAGTAGTGGCCTTCAGGTGGGGTATATTCCCTGCTAGTGGGCAGAGGTGCCTCCATTTGTTGACCAATGGTCATCCAAAGGGGAACTAGGCTGTGGGCTGAGGCAAGGCCTGTTTGGGCCTGTCTCTGATTTTACTGTCCTTATGGGAAAACCTCACAGCACAGGGAAGACTCACCTGGTGGGGAGGTCTCGCTGGTCAGTTCCCCTCCTAGAGGTTCCCCTCAATCTACAGCTACCACCTGGGCTGGGCTGCCTTCCTCTGCAATGTTCCCAGGGGCCCAGACCTACCTCCAGGGCCTGGGAGCCTCACCCTTTGCAGATGAGTCTCCTTAGGCTGCCTCTCCTCAGAGAATCTGCCCGCAGTCCTGGAACCTTCGCTCCACCCCTAAGCGTGTCTCTGTGCGACTCTTCCACCAAGAAGCCACCTAGGTCCTGGTACCCTGCTCTGCACCTAATCGCCTGGCTATGTGGCCCCTCCTCTGAGCAGGAAGGGAGCCACTGTACCATCCCTCCAAGACCCAGCGACCCACCGCATGCCTCTTCCTCCGCACAGCTGCCCAGTGTTCCGGTGCTGTCACTAGGAGTCCAAGCAACTCACTGTGTGCCTCCTCCTCCTGCCAACCGCCATAGCCCTGGGCAGTCACTCCCAGTCCAAGTGACCTGCCCCGTTCCTCCTTCTCCTCCGGGTAGCTGCCCGGAGCTCTGGCGCTGCCGCTTGAGACCAAGCGACCCACCGCGCTCCTCCTCCAGGCAGCCCCCTGGTGTTCAGGAGCAGTCGCTTTGAGTCCAAACAACTCACCACTCGCCTCCTCCTCTGAGCAGCTGCCTGGAGCTCTGATGCAGTCACTCTGAGTCCAAGCGACCCACCGCGCTCCTCTTCCTCCTCCTCCTCCGGGCAGGCCCCCGTGTTCAGGAGTGGTTTCTATGAGTCCAAACAGCTTGCCACACAGCTCCTCCTCTGGCAACTGCCTGTAGCTCTGGTGCAGTCACTCCAAGTCCAAGCGATCCACCACGCTCCTCCTCCTCCTCCTCAGGGCAGGCCCCGGCATTTAGGAGTGGTGGCTTTGAGTCCAAACAGCTTGCTGCGCAGCTCCTCCTCTGGCAACTGCCTGTAGCTCTGGTGCAGTTGCTCCGAGTCCGGGTGGCCACGCTCCTCCTCCTCCTCCTCCTCCTCTGGGCAGCCACCCGGCGCCCCAGTGGTTGCTCCGAGTCCAAGCGCTGTGCTGAGTGGCCTGCTCTACGATGCTCCCAGTTGTCCGAGTTCAATGCTCCAACTGGGGGAGGGGTGTCTTGCCGGGCAGCTCTACTTCACAAAGTTCCCTGCGTTCTGGGACTACCGCCCCATCCGGGATGCCTCCCCAATGGGAGAGACTCACCCGGCTGCTTTGAGTTGGTCCCAAGTCTCTCAATATCTCCTCTTTTGAATCCTGAGTCCTGGAGCAACATGAAATGCAGCCACTCTCTAGTCCACCATCTTGAAACCCCCCCAAGAAGTAATTTTTAAAAATTAAAAAATTTTAATATGCTCAGAAGTAAACCAATAAGAAAGTAGAACAAAATGGAAACCATCAACTGAGCATGGGGTTTGATATCACACTTTTAATTCAAAAAAATCACATTTTTAAATGTCCTTTCCCATTTTATAGCTTTAGCATCAAGTTAGATGGGAAATGAGTTGAATTCTGTGTTACTGGGACAACTTTTTCTGGATTATTTGCAAGTCATTTAAATAGTCTACAGTGATTAAGAGGAATTCCCTAAGCTAGAAGGAAAACCCCATGAAAACAAAGTATAATTGACTAAAGAAAAAGAGAGAAAGAAAGAAAGGTAGGAAGGAAGGAAATGAAAGGAAAGAAACAGAAGAAGAATTACCTAAGAGGTAATTTCCTAAAGAGGAAAATTTGGAATGTAAGTGGCATTACAATAATAATATTATAATAATAATAATATTACAATAATAATATTACAATAATAATAACAAAATAACAATAGTTAATGCTAACAAATACTTAGCATTAGCACTTTGCTAAATGTGTTATTCCTATTATCTCATTTCATAGATAGGTAGCATCTCTATCCTGCTGTGTGAAACCATCATCTCTAGTCTAAATAATATTCACCTTACAGTGGAGATAGAAACAGAAATGTGATTCTTTGCCTCCAGTGCTAATGACATGATGTTTATATTTCTAAAGGTGTTTATAATCTAGAATCTTAAAATCTGCCAGATAAAGACTTGCTTTTATAAATGATCCAGTGTTGCTGTTACGCATAATCCATAAAGGATATTTTGTTATCAATAATCTGCCAAAAATCTTCAAGTGAATCACCAAGTGTTGGCCTGTCCCTGCAGTCAGAATGCAGCCACCCTGACTGGGGTGTCCATGGAGCTGGAGGGCGAAGTCTAATGGGTGTATTTTGTGAAAGGAAAAAAATGCTCATAGGACGACTGCCACTGCCAACTCAGGGACAGTGAGTAAATCAGCCTGAGCTGAGCAGAATTAATGGTCAGGGCCATGCCCACGATCATGAAAGAGAACCTGAGAGAATAAATGAAGGAAAAAGTGATATACAAGCTGTGACTGGAAAGTGTTAGTGCCCTTGCAAGAAAAAAATCCATTACAATGAAGAATCACTGGGAGACCAGAAGGGAAAATGCTGGGGAAATCAACAATTTCTATTTTGTCTTCCCCTCGTGCCTACAGGTAAGAGCCACCTGATATAGATAGTCACAGCTCATGGGATGAAATCTTATAGTGCTGTCCTTATGTGTTTAGTAAAACTGTTTCACTTCCTATCCATGCATGAAAAGGAAATGATTGTTCATTACAGCTGCTATCAGTTGACAAATAGTCCTGCTTCAGTTAAAATAATCACTTACTTGTAGTCACCACAATTCTGAACTTCAGTTAAAGTTGGAGCCTCTCCCTGCCCCTGGATATGATCAGCTCCTTCACTTTTTACCCAGCACTTGCCTTGCTCCCTCCCTCACAAACCTTCAGACAGGGTTTTTTGCCCCTGGTTGGAGGTCTACAGCTGGAGAGATGGGGAGATGTCACATGGAGGGCAAAGCTCAGGCCCAAGAAGCAAGGTTAGAGAATCCAGCAGTTGAAAGAAGACGTAAGACATGGTGGGGATATTGGTCATCCCTGTTTTGGAGGTGGCAATAGCCCCTAGCCAGCCTCCAGTCATTTCATTTAGCCCCAGTCAGTTTCTTTTTGCCTCCAAAGGCATTTCCATAGGCCATTTTTATATGCAACCAAAGAAGGCGCATTGCCATCAAGTTACATGCATGCAAACAAATGTTTATGACCTAGAGTACAGACACTGAATCAGAGTTTTTCAGAGTCTGACTATTCTAACCATAACATAGCTGATTCAAGACCTTGGCTACACATTAAAAACGTAACATAGAAATCTCAACAAGGGACCTTAAACTACAGTCATTTGGAGTCCGCCCCACCAGGAAAGATAAGGAAAGCAAGGGTTCCTAAGTCACAAATTGGCAGTACCTGATGATTTTGGCCTTTACTTAAAGCTGACTCTACTGAGGAACACTTTAATGAGATATTTTAAGATGCTACTCAATTGCTTAAAAATACCCTCCCGAATTTCTCAGGACCTGGGAGTTACCTGGTTATGCATGTTTTCCCTCAGTCCCTAGTGATCTAGCAATACCTCCAAAGTCTCTCTGCATCCCTTTTGGAAAGTCCTAGAATGACCCAGGACTAAACTCTCTCACCCATGGATAACATAGCATTCATAGCAAACACAGCTGCTCTTAGTCCCAATAAACTTTAGGAGTGCTGGATGGGGGTCTTCACATAATAAATTCCCCTTCCTTGTCTGATATAGATTACCCAGCCAATCTATCACCCTTGAGATTTAGCAGGAGAGAGACAGATTCATGTACACTTCAACCTTGAAGCGTACACATCAGACTCCCCATGTATCTCAGTGATAGAATTGATTTAAATAAGGAGAAGGCATACCTCAAACCTGTCCTTACAGGAACCACAGATTCTTAGTACATATTTCCAAAGAAACCCACCTAAGAATTTATATTTGGATCTTCTCCTCTAACCTTCTATATTCCTGAGTAGAGTGAGGAGTTCAAGAATAATCTACGAGTCCTCAGCTTCATACTTCATAAATTCTGACCCAGAACTTCAACTTGAAATAGGTATCTGCTGTTTCTCAACTTAAACTTTTATTTGGCCATCTTGTTCTAAGGTACTGCATATGTTCTATGTTTATAATTTTCCATTTTTACATATAACCCTATTTTCCCATGCCTTACAAGACTGGGAATATAAACTTGTAGTCCACATTTATACCCAAATTATGAGGCAAGAACCCTAACTGTTTTGATGACTAGTAATTAGTGCATCTCTGAATGTCCCAAAGATATTTTTGGTAGTTTCCCAAAAGGGTGCCACATATATGCCCACAACCCAGTCTGTAACTGCATAGTGTCTGTTTTTTTTCTTCCTTTCCTAGGCTGGCTTATAATTTTCCAAATTCTCTGCTTCCAGATTTGAGGAGTGTCAGATCATTGCTAGGTTCCAAGGGGAAGTAGAGGAAATAACCTGCACTCCAATTGCTTGCCACATTTGGTCACCAAGACTCTGAAATGGTTCATCTTTCCCAGAAATTAACTTTTGATCATCAACTTCCCATGAGTCCTCTAAATTTCTCCTAAAAAAAAAAAAAAAAAAAAAAAAAGTGCCATTATTTTTCTGACTGCTACTTTTCTCAGCTTGGACAGCCCAACCCAGTCTATGGGCCAAAAAAACTCCCATTCTTAGCTCCCCACAACCGCAAACTACACCACCCAAATTCTTTCCTTCTCCTCCCTCTTGCCCCAGTAGAAAACAGAAGCCTCTGTGCACATTAATGGATGGGAGGGAAGAAGAGGTAGAAGTCTCTTTAATAACCTCTTGGCCAATAATCTGCTGGCTAAGAATGTCCATCTTTTATTTTCTGAATTTACAGCCGTTAAAAGCAAAGTGGAGAACAAGGTATGTCTGCTACTAATGGAAGGAACATTAAGACTAAATAAGCATTTGTAAATACAAAGAATTCTTCAGAATGACCTGTGAAAAACTAGTTAATGGGGGCTGAGGTTGTGACTCAGTGGTAGAGTGCTTGCCTATCATGTGTGAGGCACTGGGTTTGTTCTCAGCACTGCATATAAATAAATGAATAAAAATAAAGGTCTATCAACATATAAAATATATGTATATATATATTTAAAAAACTAATGAGCACGGTTGTTCTTAGGGTGGGGATTGGATAACCTGGGACCAGAAATAAAGAGAAGATTTTTGTTTTCACTAAATTTCACTTTGTATCTTTTGCATATTTTACATGGGCATGTATTCCCTATTGAAATTGATTTTTAATGATTGTTCAATGAAAATACTTTCAATTTCACAATTTTTGAAACTGTTGCTTGTTTATTTTTTTCACCTATATATTTGCTTGTACATTGTTTCTCCACTGAAAAAGAATTTGCAGTGAATTAGAATATAGATGAAAATCCTTTCTCTTTTGGGTGTGTTATCACATTCTTCATAGCAGGAGGAACATTTTTTCTAAAAGGATTGTCTGAAGTTTCCCTCTTTTACAGCGTTCTAACAAACTCAAAGTCTCTCAATAATTCTCCATGTCACTGAGGAATTTAGTCAGTGACAAATTGCAAACAGTGGCTGACTCTATATAATCTTTGTAATATGGATTCCATGAATCCTGCCGGTGTTCTTTTAGGTGAACAAATATCAAACGTTTCAAAACAAAAGCATGAATTTCAAAATTATTATCCAACACATTTTTAATTTAGCCATTCTAAATATGTGTATAATATATCTGGAGAGTATTTATACTTTCAAAAATAAATGTATCACGTGTTCACTTTTCTCTCAGGTTCTGTGTATGAAATACTGCAAAAACAATGTTTTATGAATAAAAATGGAGAAGGCAGTTTTTTGTCTTTATGACACTCAAATATTCTCACTGACAATGAAATATGACCTAGTTTTCCTAGGTCATTAGCAATCCGGGTGGAGTGGGATGGGGTTTTGCTAAAAATAATGCCAGTCATTCAGGGAATGATGTACATAATCAAAGTGTGCAGGTATAAATAAAACATGGGAACAAAATCATCTTTACTCCAGTCTTCAGACAAAAATCACAGAACCCAGAGCCCTTCTTCCCGCTGGATCATCAGTGTTAAAAGGTCTTCCCTGTCGCCTTTGCAATGACTCCTTGTCCTAAATTAGGAGTGTGTTCAAGCCTCATAATACGTCTCTAGGTGCTCTATTCTCCCTGGGTGCTGCCCTCTTAGTCTCTTACTTGACTGTCAAACTTTTTGAAAAAGAGATCTAGTCTAGTTACTCGGTGTCACCTCCCTGTCCTTACTCTTGCCTCTCCAATCTGTTTCCTGTTTCACCACATCAATAAACTGCTCTCTCTCTCTCAGGTCACAGGTCATTTCATAGGGACCAAATCTGGTTCTGTCCTTCAATTCTCGATCTACCTCAGTTTTCTTAGCATCTGACATTTCTTGATAATTTCTCTTTGAAACACACTTTTCAGTTGAATTTCATGGAATTACTCTGCCCTAGTTTTTCTCTACCTTTTTCTCTACTTCTCATTTTATGGAGCACTTTTATTATTATTACTTGTGTAATGTGTGTTATGTGTCAGGACTTGTCTAGGGTATGCAAAGGAAATACAGTTTCTTTTCTTATAGAGGTAACGGAAGACAAACAATAAAATAAGCAATTACCATAAAGGATAACAAATGCCCTGACTAGAGAAGTGCAGAGAGTGAAGACAAGCAGGGAGACGCAGCAGGGGTACCTAACCCTTCTGAACAGCTGACAAAGATGGCTTCCAGAGCAGTGATGTGCAACCATCAGTCTGAAGAGCAAGTAGAAATTACTGAAAAAGAGAACAGTGCCCCAGGCAAAGGGAGCAGAATATGTGGAGGTGGGAGAGAACACCATTCCTTTCAGAAACTGAAATGATTTCACAGGAGTGGGGACCTGGACATTAATCATTATCATCCATGAGAGCTACTGTTTGTACCAGTCTTGGAAATCAGGGTCAGGTTCTTGTGCCCCTGCTGTTAAAAATTAAACACTGAGAAATGCCAAGGCAAGCACAGAAAGTAAGTTTAATTTAAGAGATAGAACATAGACATCTCAGACAGAAGGGACCCAGAGCTGGTGCCTTTGGGAGTGAGGGTGTCCTGTCTTTTTATAGACCCCAGGTTTTCTTTCTTCTCATCCCTCCTCCTCCCCCTATCTTGCCTACAT
The DNA here is from genome assembly GCF_902686455.1 of Sciurus vulgaris. Taxonomy (NCBI): domain Eukaryota; kingdom Metazoa; phylum Chordata; class Mammalia; order Rodentia; family Sciuridae; genus Sciurus; species Sciurus vulgaris. The sequence continues at coordinate 32,032,757 of NC_136468.1, forward strand.
GACCAAAAGGTAGGAAAAGAGTCATCCAGGGGATACTCATTAGCAACTCCTTGTGTTGGGAGGAGTGATTCCCTGGAGGTGTTGGTAACCTAAGTAATTAGTTGAGAGGTGAGGGAAGTACTCTGGAGATGAAGCATATTATTCCTTTTTTTTTTTTTTTTTTAATTAGCCCCCATCTTTTGGTTTTTTTGTTTGTTTTTTTGTTTGTTTTGGTATCAAGGATTGAACTCAGGGGCACTCCACTACTGAGCCACATCCCCAGCCCTATTTTGTATTTTATTTAGAGACAGGGTCTCACTGAGTTGCTTAGTGCCTCACCGCTACTGAGGCAGGCTTTGAACTCATGATCCTCCTGTCTCAGCCTCCCAAGCCACTGGGATTACAGGTGTGCATCACCCTTACCAGCTAGCCCCCATCTTTCCAACCTCATCCCTCATTATCTACACTGACTACCTGTCCTCACTGTAAGTCAGGTCCTACATTGCATACTTTAGATATATTATCTACTTCTCCATACAAGGATATGTGGTAGTTATCATTATCCTTATTACCATAGAAAATAATCTAATATACAAGACCTACTATCTACCAGTTATTGTTTGGTATATTTTAATGCCTGAATTCACTTGTTTTAGCCAGCTTTTTCACTGCTGAGGCCAAAAGACCTGACAAGAACAATTTTAGAAGAGAAAGTTTATTTGGTGCTTACAGTTTCAGAGGTCTCTATTCATACATAGCCAGTTCCATTGCTCTGGATCCAAAGTCAGGCAGAACAGCATGGCAGAAGAGTGTGGTGGAGGAAAGCAGCTCAGGACCTGGTACCAGGAAGCAGAGAGAGAGAGAGAGACTCTCCTTAACATGCATAAAATATATACCCCAAAGTTACACCCCTAATGACCCACCTCCTCCAGTCACATCCTACCTGTCTGCAATAACCACCCAGTTAATTCCCATCAGTAGATTAATGTACTGATTAGGTTAAAGCTCTCGTAAGATCATTTCACCTCTAAGCTTTCTTTCATTGTCTCACACAGGAGCTTTTGGAGGATACCTCCTATCTAAACTATAAAATCATTGAATCTTCATAGCAGCCTTATATTATATAGCATAGGGTGTGTGTGTGTGTGTGTGTGTGTGTGTGTGTGTGTGTGTACATATTTGTACACCCCTATTCCAATTTTACCGTATCACACAGCTTGGCGAACGCAAACCCAGACGACACACACTTTACAGGAGTTGAAGGATCTCATCATAAGTGACGAGGACAAGCCTAAAGGAGAGTCTGTTAGTGGTGGAACTCCAGGTTCTGGAGGGAGGGAACAGTGGGGACCTGGGTGAAGAAGAGGAAGAATACAGAAGGATGGACAGGGCCCACTGGAGAGGGTTGTCTTGAAAAGTAACAGCCTCAGGAACATTCACTAAATCCATATTTTTCCTGTATACACTAAGATTTTTTTAACTAATCACTGAATATTTGGTAGCTAAAAATGATTGAAAATTATCCACCCCCCATTGCTTCACAATTCTTTATAAGGGAAATAATAAACAGGTAAGTAAGTTGTGTTTCTCTTTTGAGAAACAGAGGCCTTGATAGACCCACTAACAGACTAAATTTGTTGGAAAAAATAGGCAATCTTACTTCTATGGCCTAACTTGAAAACTAAGAACTGTACAATTAAATGACTACGAACCCACACCACGTGCCTTATGTGGGTTATGTCATTTAATCCCCAAACCAAGCTGTGCACTTTCATTCCACTGATGAAGAAACTGAGGTCCAGAGGTAGAAAATAACTTGTCCAGATGGCATATCTAACAAGTGTAAGAGACAGAATTCAAACCCCGAATGTCTGGGTCCAAAGTGCATGTTTGTTCTACTCCACAGAATTTCCTCCATGATTGATAGATGAGTCTCAGCTGTCCTAGTTTGTCCTGCCGAACCATCTAATTAGCTCCTTTTTAGACCAGTGGGACCAATGACTGCATGCTTATTCTGCACAGTAACTTACCACATCCTACTCCACCATTGCAGAGCATACAAAACCCTTCCTACTTCATCAATCAGGCCCAGGGAGCCTTCCCAGCTCATCCTCGCCACTGCTGTTTTTTTCCTATTTATCTGCTCTATCATTACCTCATCCCTGAAACCACATTCTTAAAGAACACTTCATGTCATGGGAAAAAAATTTTATCATATAGTCTCAATTATTTATTATTTAAATTTTTTTTTCAAATAACATGAACATTGTTAATCCAGTTTGGGAAATCATGACTACACACACACACACACACACACACACACACACAAAGACAAATAATAACATGGCAAAATACTACCATTATCTATTTCAGAAGGGTTTTATTATAAATGATTTTTAGTTTCATGTTTGTTTTGTTTCCTCAATTTCATTAATAAAAATGCATTTTAACAACAATAGTTTTATAACATTTTTATAATACTATTATACCAATGTAATGTTTTATTTCACAGTGTGATTATCAATTTCTCTGCCATTTTAATAAAGCAAAGTAGGTAATTGGATTCTTATTCATGTTGCTGAAGATGGATGTGTTATTTGTATTGTGGATATTGCCATTTGAAATGAAAAATTAAAACTTGATCCATCTTTGTTTAGGCAGCAGTATGTTCACTGGTTGAAATCATGTATAATCGTGGACAGATCTGGAACCAAATGATTTCTCCCTGGCTTCTAAATTTTACAGGGGTGAAAGAAAGCGTGGTATGTATCTTAATGCAATGGCCTCCCAACAGGCGTCCTGGTGAGTGTGTGTCAGCAGGATGTAGGTGGAAATAGCTGGAAATAGTTCTTTGCACACCTTCCAGAACCATAATGAAAATAAATTCTCTCCTGAAAAATAAATGCACCTGATATAGGGCCATAAGAACAAAAAGGAAAGAAAGTAGTCTCCTTAACCATCTTTACCCAGACCAACTGAATCCCTCTTACCTTCACAGTATCTTTTCTTCTTTTTTTCAACTTCATACTGTCTGGTTGAAAGATTAAGGGTCGATGTCATTAGAGAAATTTTAGGAATATGTTATTTACGTGCATCAAAAGATTCAATGCCAATGAGTCCTTTGAAATACCTGAAAGAAACCAAATTTCCAAAATATGTTTTAAGAGCAATGATTTTTCTTGTCTTTTAAATGTACTTTAACTATAGAATTATTTTTCTCTTTTGATAATACTTGGATCCATCCTTACAGAACTCCCCCTTTGTATCTGAACTATCTCAGATGTTTTTCAATACTTTCCCCTAATTTCTCCTAAATTCTTCGAAGTGACTCTCGGAATCACAAAATTTTAGAAGAGTCTTAGGATCCTCTGTTCCAACTGCTCATTTTGTTATTGAGGAGGCGACTGTAGCCCACAGAGACTACGTCATTTGCTCATGAGCACAGAGATGATTAGCATCAAAGGATAGACTCAGATCTCCTAATTCCATATCAGGCATTCTTTCATTATACCTTACATTATCACTAAGGAATCAGTAAACTCTTTGTAAGGCAAAGATATTTCAAAATACCTTAAGACAACCAAAGCTCTTCTACCAAGAATTTCCTCAGTTTTCCTTGAAACTGAAAGTCTCAATGACATTACCATATACATTGTCTCCTGACATCAAAGTTCCCCTTTGATGGAAAAGACTAAATAATGTAGAGACTCAAGGAATTTGCTTAAGATCCTACAACTGAGAAAAGCAAAGTTAAGATTCAAACCCAAGTCTTGAAAGTCTTTTTTTTTTTTTCTTTCTTTCTTTTTTTTTTTTTTTTTTTTTTTGGTTTGGTACTAGGGATTGAACCAAGGGGTTCTTAATCACTGAGCCACATTTCCAGCCCTTTCAATTTTTTATTTTGAGACATGGAATCACTCAGTCACTGAGATTGGCTTATGAACTCAGGACCCTCCTGTCTCAACTTCCAAAGGAGCTGGGATCACAGGTGTGCCCAAGTCTTGAATGCTTTTTGCAGAATACTAGGTTGCTTCTCCTTCCATGATTCCAAGTCTTAAGTCCAAAGTTAAGGTGATTTACCCATGCTGCTTTTTAAAAGAGAGAAAAAAATGTTTTCAGCTGACAAGAAAAATAAAAAAGAAAACATACTTATATTGCTTGTGTTTTTATTCACTCATCCATTCATTCATTCATTTAGTAGTTTGGCATTGGGAACACAGGCATAAATGCACTGCTCCAGAAAGAAGTCTAATATAAATTTACCACGGTATTCAGAAGAGCAATCAAACACTCACAGGCTTTGATTACTTAATGTATGAACTACATTCACTCCATGTGTTGTTCTGGGCTGTACACTTCAGAGGAAAAGGAACTCAGGAAGGAATCTGAAGATAGAAAGATGAAAACAAATAAATGTACAAAGAATGGAATTATTTTGTCAACTCAAGAGAAATCAACATCATAGTAGTTTCCGTGTATGAAAGATCATTCTCCTGACTTTGATGACAGGTTAGTCTCCATTTCCAAATAAAATGAGACAAAAGGAAATGTAACAAAACACAGAAGTTTTGGCTAAATGCAGTCAATGGTCAACTGAGCAAAAGAGATTTAAAACTTTGGCTTAATTTGTGGGGGGAGAAAAAAAGGATCACATAATTTCAAGAGCAATGAAATCTCTAACCCTGTTAGATTTTATAAGTTAGTAGTTTACATATGGTGAAACTGATTTTCTCTAAGTAAGACACAAGTGGGGGGATGTGTGGGAACACAATTGACTTCAAAGTTCTTAACATCTGCATAGTTCTAAAAATGAGGCATTTTAATAACACTATCCTATTAAATTTCTAATTTTATCATGTCCTACCTACAATTATTCTGATTATTCCAAAAAAGCTGGCCGACATTTTTATGAGCATTACAATCTGGGGTGCCACATCCACAGCCTACTTCTCTCTCACATCTGCATGTGATTTGGATCAGATGGCATCCACGAATATCAGGGACCAGTTTCAGTGACCCATAGACAGTCCTCTGTGGGGATGGTCACAGGGTTGGTCAGACACACAGCACACAGAAGCTAGAGGAAGACACAAAACAGGTAAAAGAGACCTGTGGGAAGTTGGATGGAGTGTGTTCACTGTAGAATACTGTACAATCTCATGATACTCAGCTGCTTTTACCATTTGATTGACATTTCAGCACTGGGATAGTAGCCCTGCAATTTATAGGCTCACTGAGGTGGCACTTAAATTCCCTAGCTCTGTTCCCTGACACTGGTAAACTGACTTTTCTACCAAAAACCTTGCTGTTATCATAATACTGCTATAAATATCAATTTCTCCTTTGAAATATCTAGTCATTGGATCCCAGTGTCCCAGAGTTGGTATCTTCCAGGAAACTGAGGCAACATGAAGATTCCCCTTTGAACCCCAATTCTTGCAATCAAGTCAGAAAGATTTCAGATATGTGGCCCAGAGGAACAGGAACAAATTTATTGAAAAGATAGGTAGGGCAAAAGGAAAGAGGACACTCTCAAAGGAGAGAGTGGGTCCTCTCAGAGAGGAGAGGGACAATATGCCTCTCTTGCACTCTGATTTTATTGGGGAACCCAGAAAATTTTCCAGTGAGTTCCACCCAGGTCCACCTCTTGACTTTTGACTGGCAGCAAGATGATATCAGACTTTCAAGTCCCCACTACCATGACAACTCTAGGTCACATTGGCCATGCTGACCAGTTCTAACTGGATTCTTAACCATACATTCTTACAGATTTTATGGTTATTAGGAATTATCCTTATCTCCCTGAGTTTTAGGATCTGGTGTATGAAAAAAGTCACACAAGTTTTCCCCTTCAGGGTAACTTGAGTTTCTCTTATGGACATTATTTGGGAGCCTGCATTTCTCCTGCAGATAACAGGTAGTTTGCCGACGAATGTGACATAGCCTGTAACTTAGGCCAGGCAGGGCTGCTAGAAAGTTGTTTGTTGGAAAAGAAAGCATAGGGGGGATTAGCACAATGGCCCCATTTCATAGAATTATTCTGTTAACCTCACGTTCCCACCATTCGCATCTCTCTGTCTCCTAATGCCAGGACAAGAAAATAATTAGCAAAGAAATAGAAGTACAGATAACTGATATATAGCTGTGATAAGAGGCAGAGATAAATTCCGTCCATAGATAATGTCATAAACTCTAGATATGGTTTTTCTTAGAGGCATAGAAGGGAAGTAGAGGAGGGAAGACTGAGTCTAAAGGGCTACCCTCATCTTACACTTGAGAGCATGAACAAAGGAAAGCTTTGGGCCCAAGGTATTGATGTGAAAAAGCATGAGTTGAAGAGGGGAAAATGTGGTCCCAGGACCTTTTATTAGGCTAATTCTTTCCTACATATGACAGAAGAAAACTGACTGATTAAGGTATTTATAGCAAAACTAATTATTCAGGTTGCAGATTCTATACCCCTTTCAGCTCTCAATCCACCGCTCATTTATTTCCTTGGTCTTACTTCTGATGAAATAGCTTTTCTTGAATAGTTAGAGTCTGAAGAAAGTTTGACTCTTCAAAATGATTTCTTAAGTTAACTATCCCCAGAGTACCTGAAAAATTGCCTATCTGATGAAAAATACATTTTCATTTCTATGCTTCAATAACTCAAAATGGGCCACCCTGAATTTTATCAAACATTCCAAAAGAAGGAAAAAAAAAATCAGTTCTAGCTTGAAAGTAAAAATAAGAAACTTAGAGCCCATGGGGAGCAAGAAACTTAGAATGAAAGTGCTTTCTCAACCAGAGCACTCCTGTTGAGACATGATAATAAAAATGTTCACAGTAATAGAGACAATATTTCTACTCGGCACAATCCGAACAAAAGGAAAAAAAATCATTATATTTCTAGAAGCCCAGGTGTTTGTCCAGGCATTTAGGTCTTTCTTTAGACAAACACATGCCATGTTTATTACTCATCAAATATTGAATTTGTTGGAGTAAATCTTTTAGTCTGACCTTGTTTTGCAAAACACGAAGACTATTTTCCTGCCATTGAATAAGTCCATATGTCATTTGATAAGTTTTCTTTACAATGTAACTGAGCTAACTGACATGCAATATCTAATTCTTTTCCCCATTATCTTTAAATTTTTTTGAAAAATTAAAAGATTTAAAGCCATCTGCAATTCTAATTACCATGAGCTCTCAAGGATTGTCCCACTTCTATTGTCATATTAAAATGCTATAATATAATGCATTGTTTGATATAAGGCTGAACAACAGTTGTTGACATTTGGAAATTGTACTTGTTCTAGTGGAATTTGATTTTCTATAAAACATGGATTTAGTGTAAAGTTTGCTGTTTTTCCCTTGCCAGGAAGTCATTCAATAAACAACTACAAAATTAATTTATGATGGTAGATTGATGGAAGGATACAAAAGTAATATACAATAATCAGGCTAAATGCAATTTTAAAAGGAATAGTAGCATTTGTGGACAATTTGCACTTACTGAAAAGAGTATTATGGTTTGGATGTGAAGTATCCCCCAAAAGTTCACATCTGAGACAATGCAAGAAGGTTTTGAGAAGAAATGATTGGGTTATAGCCTTAACCTAAACAGTGAATTGATCCCTGATGGGATTAACTGAGTGGTAACTGGAGGCAGGTGGGGTGAGGCTGGAGGAAATGGTTGATTGAGATCATGGCTTTAGGGCATATATTTTATATAAATATATATATATATAATCTCTCTCTGCTTCCTGATCACCTTGTGAGTGCTTCCCTCTGCCACACTCTTCTGCCATGATGTCCTGTCTTACCTCAAGTTCTAAGGAATGGAGCCTGCTATCTATGGATTGAGACCTCGGAAACCATGAGCCGTCAAATAAACTTTTCGTCCTCTACAATTGTGCTATTTGGGTCATTTAGTCACAACAGGGATAAAAGCTAACTAAAACAAAGAGTCCTTCAAAAATGGGAAAGAGAAGTTTAAGCTACAGTTGAAAAGCTAAAACAAATACAGGATGTATTAGGAAAACATAAAGCATACAGGTATTTATAAATATACGCCAATATCATTGAGCTATATACAATAAATACCAGCTAGATGGCCAGATACTCAAACAGAGGTTCAGAAGAAGAGATTCCTTCACTTCCAAGAGGGAACAATGGCATTTCCCTCTAGGAAATACTTATCTAAAAAAATGTAATCTATTGTGACTTTAAAATGAGTATGCAAATGATAGAATATTCAAACCAGGGGATTTGGGTAAAAGAAATGCTGTGTATGTGTAGGTGATCCCAAAGCTAGAGACAAAGGCTGTACCCTGGGAGGCTGGAAGCATGGTGTCAGGATAGCCATACAGGGTGGATGAGTGTAGGGCCCAAGGAAAGGCTCAGAGTCTGTGTAACCTAGAGGTGTAGCCAGAAAAACCAGAATGTCTTGGTTCCTGAGAAGGCACAAAACAAACAGAAAGGATCATACACCCGAAGGAGTCTAATTAGGAAATGAAAAGACTTCAGTGATTCGTGTGGACATAAGGAGAAAGGCTACATTTGGACTGCAGTCTTCTCAAAATATATGAAGACCAATTTCCAAAGATCACCAGATTGATCACAATGCTGGTGACCAACAGATGCTGGTCTCCAACAGATGGTTGGAGATCTGAGGTTTCCCCACCCGAATGATGCTTTAGCCTTCCACTCCTAAATCAACAGAAGAGATTAAGGGAGAAAAAGAAGCAGAAATCAAGAGACATATTTGCACAATGATTTTTATGGATATAAAACATACATTGGCTTGATATGATTATACAATGATCTTGAATACTTGTGGTCTGAAGAAAGTTTGACTCATTTATCTAATAGCATTTATTAAGCAAGAACTTTGAAACACTGATATCACCTACTAGATAAAAGATTCTATGGTCAGTTCCAGAAATACAAAGACCAATAAGGACCCTTTTCTCAAGCTGGTTACATACTAGTACAGCAGGAAGGTATAATTGCAATATAGCATAGTAAGTGCTTTACAGGGCATTTGTAAACAGTGTAGTGAGACCATAAAGACACAAAAACAGCTTCTCAATGGAGTGTAAGGGAAAACCTGGTTGTGCTGCATTTTAGAAGCATGAATAAGAGATGAAACATTTTTCTATACAGAGCAAACAACAAAGTGTAAAAATGTGCAGATTTGTCACAATGTGGAAAGTTACAAAAAATATAAGTGGTTTAGAATGGATGGGGACTACATCCCATTTTTGAAAAATAATATTAGATATGCAGACAGGATAAAATTATGAGATTTCTTACAAACTGAACTAGAGTTCACTGATTTAATAAGTAACAAATAACCCTTCAGCAACTGTTAGCACCTTTTGGTTAAACTATGTTACACCATTGCTTGTCTTAGTCACATCATGTTTACCCCACTAGTGAGGGAGGGATTCCACCCTAGGGCTAACTGATGGCCAAACATTGGACACCCAACATTGGACCCATGAAGTGACAGAAGTATATTAGGCACATACACTCACAGCCCAAAGCAGGAGGGTCACATGTCACCTAGGGCTGAAAGGGGCTACACTCTGAAACAGAATGAACCAGTGGGTACCCTACAAGGTAGGGTTGCTGTACTAAGATAATGGAGTGCTTCTTGATTTCCATGAAAGAATTTGACTTGTATGAATCATCCTGTGGGCTGGCAGGGGACAGACCTGAATTATACATGATTCCATAGACAAAAAGAGCTGAATGGCTAGGGGATCTTATCTGCAGGGGCATAGTGGGAAGGAACTTGCAATTAAGCTATTGAAAGCCCTCCTGGTTTCACCAGATATCAAGGTATCACATACCATTAGGCTTTAATTTTAGACCTTAAGTTATGTGGCTCTATTTAACTAAAAAAAATTCAATAGTTGATTAAAATTCAACTCATATCAGACAGTACCAGGGTTTGCGGGGATTATTTGCTTTGTGGTACTAGGGATTGAACCCAGGGGCAGGCACACTAGCACTGAGCTACATCCCTAGTCTTTTTTATTTTTCATTTTGAGGCAAGACCTCACTAAATTGCCCAGGTTGGCCTCTTCTGCCTTGTGACTCTCTTGCCTCAGCCTCCCCTTTGCTGAGATTACAGGTATGCATCACAATGCCTGGCCTTAAACAGTACTGTTTTTTTAAAGAATTATGCAAAAGTCTTATGTTATTTGGGAAAAAATTTAGTACCTAGTGTATATGCAATAATTATTCCTTTCTCTGGCTACCTTCGCCACCTGATTTCCTCATGGTATAGTTTTTCTCTCTTCTTTGAAATTACATGACACTCTAAATCTTTTTTTAGTTTTACCTGTTTTGTCCTATAATGGCACACAAGTTATTTACACTTCCAAACTAAAACCTCCATAAGCGAAGAGATGGAAGAGGTGGGATCACATTTGCCTCAGGGTTTCCTATCCTGTTAGCAGAGTAGCATGTGCATGGTAGCGCTCTGTAAACTTATCAAATTGATTTGAGCTCCAAAGCTGTCAACTAACTTGGCCAATACAAATAGCAGACAATATCTGTCTGCAATACAAATCTCTTGACAATATGCACATATTTTTTCAACTCTACAAATATCATAGACTGTTTGTAGTAGATAAATACTTTCTGTAAAATTAGAGAAGTTATTTTATTTTTTGGAGACCATATTATCTCCAGCAAAATGTTCCCCCAAAATAGGGGGTCATTTGAGCATGCCTCTCAAATGGGATACAAACAGAAGTAAATATGCAACAAATTAAATATTAAATTACCATATATATATATTGCTGTGACCTACCTTTTTCTGCTCATTTAGTTAGCTGTTCCTTAATACCTTTCTCTTAAACTGTCCCATGTAAAATTGACTCAATGAGAAATATTCGGGCCAGTCTCCAGAGACTGATTTGGTTGACCTACCTCAGGGTCCAGACCCTGATCTGTTGTTTTAGTCAACTTTTTCACTGCTATGACTAAATGACCCAACCAGCACAACTGGTAGAACATCACGGTGGAATGGTAGAACATCATGGTGGAAAAGTGTGGCAGAGGGAAACAGCTCACATGGTGATCAGGAAGCAGAGAGAGAGAGAGAGAGAGAGAGAGAGAGAGAGAGAGAGAGAGAGAGAGAGAGAGAGAGTCTCCACCTTCCAGATACAAAATATATACCCCAAAGTCTTGCCTCAATTCCACTCTCTTCCAGCCACACCCTACCACTTCAGTTACTACTCAGTAATCCCTCTCAGGGGATTAATTCATTGATTGGGTTGAGACTCTTACAACCCAATCATTTTTCCTCTGAACCTCCTTGCATTGTCTCATATGTGAGCTTTTAGGGGACACCTGACATCCATACCATAACATTTGTGTCTCTAAAATGGACTCTAGTAAAATGCAAAGCGAGATGTCAAATGCCTTCTGGATGTTTCCATCTTCTGTCTCATAGACACCTTCAGTACATACATTTTAAAGGAATGTTGCTTGCGTCCTTCTGTACCTGCTCTTTCCTCTATATCCCTAATCCACAAAATCATTATCGTATCACCCAGTCACTCAACCCTCAAGCTCTCCAAGCTGGAAACTTAGAGATCTTCTGTACTCCCCTTTCCTGGACCCCTAACCTCACGCCAACCACCACAGTAATCAGGAACCAAGTCTCAGGCCTTTTCCCTCCTTTGACTTCTCCTGCTGGTTCCCTGTTCTCCAGACCTGCTGGTGATGACTTGGTTTACACTCACCATCTTTTTAATCATCACAGAATTCTTCAATTCAGCTTAAACATTTTAATCTATCCACCATAGATCTACTAAAGATCTCAAATTTTTTTTCCAACAATTTGGATCTGATAATGTCCTTTTTTCTGAAAATTTTTCAACAACTGCCCTTCGCCTAAAGAATCAGTCAGGAGACCCTTGGCATTCACCTTTCCTCTCTTAATCGTTTTCTCTTTTCATGCTTCTATCCACACCCTAAGCTCCATCATGCAGAAATATCTGGAGTTTCTGACTCCCCTCTGTGGGTCCATACTTCTCTATGCTGTGCCTATGCTAAGTCTACTATCAGGCAACATGTGAAAGGAAAAAAAATTCATGGTCAGAATTCATGTAACTGCCAAAGTTCAAATCCTAGATTTGCTTCTTAGAGGTTGTGTATAATTTCTCTGGCCTTTATTTGACCCTTTTGTAATATGGAATAGAAAAAAAGTGCCAACTTTACCTTGTTTTGTGAAGATTAAATAGCACACTGAAATTTGCCTGTATTTGGTGCATATCAAGCACTCAATAAACAAAAACTAAACGAAAACTCAATAAACTAAAATGCTTAGGTAAGTCTTCCAAGCTTACAAAGGACATGGTTTCCCAATGTTTCCAGAGTTGGATTCAGCATGATTTTCTGCGATCATTTCTTCTACACAAGTATCCAGTGATTAGATAATAAACATACCCCGCTGAGTCTTTAGGAACCATAGGTAAGTGGTTTTTACATTTAAACAAAGGGAAAGCTGAACAGAAGCAGAGGTGGTTGTGAAGAACAAACTCAATGATGACACATGGTCCAACTTGAACCTTAGACGTAAGCTGACTGCTCTGGACAGACTCACTATCCTAACACACTGATCACTCCAGAGGCCCTAACAGCATCACTCATTGCCTTTTCTATCCAGCATTGTGACAGTTTCTGCTTCACATGGTGTGGGGTTGGGAAGGAGATTGAATAAGGTTAAGGTTATCTGGGACCTCCTGAAAAGCACTCACCATCTTAGGAAGTTTACCCCAAGGGTCAGCTGAGCAGTTTTACTAAAGTATGTGCATAGCATTGACCCTTGGTTAAGACAGGCAATGTCTGATTACTAGTGCTGCTTTGTAATCATAGGTGCCAAGTGACACCTGTCTAAGGTGACCCAGTTTGTCTATTTGGTCTTTTTGTTAAATGGTGAGATTGATGATTTGCACCTGTTCTTGTGGAGAACCCCTTAAAAGGCTTCTCCATTAGTTACTTAGAAAATAAGATTACTATGTGAATGCAATGACATTAAAAAGTCCAATTTTGACTCCATCTGTTTTCCTAGTTCCAAGAAGTATGCATTACTCGTCATTCCTGATTGGAGAGAACAAGTACATCCTAGTACAAACCAGAAGAGGAAAAGCAAAAGGAACTTGTTCCCAGCCTCTTCAGATACCTCCTGGTAAAGAGCCTTTGGTTAAGATGCACAGATTTATTTTAATGCTGTTTTTCTATTGTATCTTTTCCCTGGGTTAATCAGAAACCCACAAGCTTTGATGTTTGGGAACCTTTAGTAACCAAACACTATCTCAATGACAATTTTTATGCTATTAGGTTCCACAGGATCATCCAGCTAACAAGATGTGCAAATATCTACAAACATATGAAAACCATTACCTAAAAATATATAAATGCTGTTAATGTATAGAGATAATCACTGCTTATTTTAAAATACTATTGTTTAAAACATCACCTTCACACATGACACATTATGAACTTAGCATTTTGTGAAAGTATTTATAAGTATTGAATAGGAAAAGGAGCTCACCTTATGGAATAAAGTAAGGCATGAATTCAAAAGTGAATGTCAGAAGAGTTAAAGACTTAACTGAAAAGTTAACATCGAAAGAAAGTTAGAGAAAATGCAAGAGATTATGAACCAAATTTTCATAAGGACTTCCAAATAAGAAATCTTAAAGTAAAAACTGTAAAATGAAAGAGTGGCTAGCTAAGATTAATGGAAAATACGTAACTGAGAATATAGCAAAATCTAAATCAATAAGAAGATTTTTATATTCACATACATAGAAACTTACACATACCAATGATGAAAAGAAGGAAAACCAGATAGAGACTTAAATCCACTGGTAATCAGAATAATAACAATAAAACTTCTTGGACTGGCAAAACATAAAGCATCAAGGACACCAAATGTTGGGAACTGTGTGGATAAACAGGTTACACTGCATTGCTAGAGGTAGTACACTCTAGCATCAATGTTGTTGGGGGCTGTGCCATGTTGGCGGCGTCAGGAAGGCGCCTGATCACATCGGCAGCGAGGAGGTTAATTAACATAAGCACACTCAGGTGATTTTCTTGTCCATGCACACAATGTATGCGCATGTGTTCTCGAGCACTAATTGCCTGCTCGGAGCATCTCGCCTAATCTTTGCGTAAGAGGCGTGGCCCTGCTCTCCGCATCCTGGAGGTGATATAAGCGTAGGCAGAGCGAGACAGAGACACAGCAGCCATTAGCAGAAAAGCAGGAGAAGAAGACACGCCACAGCAGCCATTAGAAGCAGCCAGAGGGAAAAACACGCTACAGCAGCCATTAGCAGAAAAGCAGTAGTAGAAGACACGCGGCGCGGCAGTAGCCAGAGAAGAAGACACGCCATAGCAGCCGTTAGCAAAAAAGCCAGAAGAAAGAACACAGCAGCGAGTAGGGGCAGTGGCGGAAGGCAGATCGCAGAACAGAGAACTGAGACGCATCACTAGGGCACCTTAGGTAGACGTACCCTTAGTTCACAGGATGCAGGACTTTAAGGCGTAGCAAGTTTCTCTCTTAAGCAAAGTCTCTCTCTCTGATAAGCAAAGTCTCTCTCTCTCTCCTCTCAAAGCAAGTAAACCTCATTTCCTCTATCCTCTATAAACAAGCAAGAAAGCAGTGCACTAAAGAGAAAGATAGAAGTGCCTCAGTTTCCACTCCACCACCCATAAGACCCGTGCAAGCTGTTGCTGCAAGCGGTGACAAATATCCACGGATTTTGGAACCGCAAAGAGCCAGCGACAAATGTGAAGAACAGGAATTTTGTGGTGGTCAGAGAACTTATGACCCAGCAATCCCACCCCTACATTTATATAAAAGGGGAACTCACATAGGAAATTCATAAGGGTAATGAGCAATGAGAATCATTATTTTGTTGCAGAGTTGAGAGCTTGAGGCGGGGAGTCCATCTCTGGAACATCATATCATAAAAGGTGATGGACACACACAGTGGAACACTATGTAACAATGAACAACAATGAATCAGATATACATATAGTAATGGGAATAGATCTTTAAAAACATGGATCAAAGAAAGTATAAAAAATAGAATTAAGTCTATGGTACAATGCCTTCAATATAAGTAAAAAAAACTAAATATGCACCTAAAATGCTACATATTTATGAGTATTCACACATATTCAAGGATATCTATCAAATATATGTGGAGAAGGAACATGAGAGAAAGCAAAAGAAGAATTTAAAAAGAACATCTATTTGTTATGTGAAATAAACTGAGTAGTTTATATTTAACTGAATTCTTTGCTCACAAGATTAAAAAAATGCATGCTGTTATAAATTCTGCCATAGTGCCACATTAGACCAGGCTTTTCTTGGAATCCTCTTATGTATTTTGGAAGTTTTATTTGTTCAGGGACAAATCACCAAATAACTTGTCATCTAAATTGGGATGCTACTGAAAATAGAAGATAACAAAATAGTAAAAATTTTATCATATTTAAGATATTTACTGATTGATCAGCTAATGCAATTACATTAGAAGACATAAGATGTGATTCTATTTACATGTCATTTTCAGGAATTTTGTCTTCCTGCCTTGATAAAGTAATAGCAACTTCATTTACTCTCCCACCTGAAGCAATTTTAAAATGGGAAAATAACTGACGCAAAGGGTTTCAGCACAAGACAAGGATTCCTGAGAGAAGAGGAACAAATGAAGTAAACCATGGTCGCCTGAGTTTACTACCTAAAGAATTTCCAGGGGAAAGGAACACAAACCAGAACTGACAAAGTTGCTCATCCGAAAAGACAGTTGAGAATTTGGGGAGGCCAAGGAAATAAAATTTGCAGTTCCGAGTGTCAGATAAGAGAAAACTGAAGAAAGAGCTACACAAGGACAGAGCCCCAGAGAATTACTGAAATTACTGAAAGCTCCCCTCAGTTTTCAGATCAGTATCAATCAGTATCAATCATGATTATGAGGAAACTACCTCAAACTGGAGGAAAGTCATGAGAAAGAATAAAAAAGAACAATCTCCTGAGCTCTTGTAGAGTCAGAAATAGGTTTTTGGGGTTTTGTTTGTTTTCTTACTTGTTTGTTTTTTCCATCAGCTAGACTGTGAATCTCTTTTAAAACAAGGATAAAAATTAGTGTTGGACTAACTGCTGCCCTGGTGGCTCTGCCTAGCAACCTTCAAAAGGATCACATTGTTCCTAAGTAACTAAACTAAGCCCCAGGACAAAACTGAGTAATATCAATAGGAATACATAAGTATTCAGCACCCAATGATTTAAGATTTATAATGTATGGCATCCAAACAAAAATTGCCAGACATGAAAAGGAAATATGACCATAATGGGGAAATTAAATCAATAGAAACAGACCCAGAATGACACAAACATCAAATTAGTAAACCAAGACATTAAAACAGGTATTATAACTTCATTTTATTTATAAAGGAAATCATGAGAACATTAAAGAAAGACATGAGAGATTCAAAACTAAAAAAAGGACCAAATTGAACTTCTAGAGCTGAAACTATAATATCTGAAGTGAAGAAAACATTCTTGGGTGGAACTAATAGCCACTATTGCTATTTGAAATACAAAATTAAAAATTAGGCTGCATCCAAAAATTGCTTTTTTTCAGACAATGTAGAAAGACTTTTTTTTTCCTTTTTTTGTTTTTTATTAATTTGTTCTAATTAGTTATACATGACAGTACAATGTATTTTGACATATTATACATATATGGAGTATAACCTCTAATTCTTCTGATCCAAAAATGGTTTTGAGCCAAGATATTACAAAGTGAAATCACAGAATTTCACTATGTGTACACCCTCTGGGACTTTCTCATTGATTTTTTTTTTTTTTTTTTTTTTTTTTTTTTTAGAGATTATTCCTTGCATTTATTTTCTAGGATGAAATTGCAATGTCTTCCTTTTAACAGAACTTAAATCTGTCATTGGAATTACCTAAAAATGGTAAAAGTTGTTGACACTTTGACAGTAAAAATGTTGAGATGATTAGTATTCTGTGCAATAATTTGATTAAACATTTCCAACTGATTTTGAAAAAAAAAACACACACAATTACTTAGAGAATTCATCTTTTGAAAGTTCAATACCACTGTAAGGAGGCTTACAAGGTTGATCAGCTTAGTTGATGAGAGGCAGTAGAGAAGAAAGCAGGTTTCGCTATGGTAACGTATTGTTTATATTCAACATCCACTTTATCACCAAAAAATTTATACTTCAGTTACTCAATTATGTTTATATAAAATGCATGTGATTTCAGCAACTATATATTTTTATTAGCACAATGTAGATGCTTATCTAGGTGCAACTGAGTTGAGTATGCATGACAATTAGCTCCAAGTATATATGCTTCATAGATTTCTTGAATTAATGATATTGTTTTTACTATGACCTTGTCTACCCATAAATATTTTATTCATAAATACAATATGGATAAAATACGTAACTTTTTCTTCACTATTAAATGTTTGATTTAATTTACAATGCCAGTCACAACAATGTCAGATGTTTCACTTTCAACTAAATAAAATTCCGAGTGTTTCAATGGTTGAATAAAAAAAAAATGAGTCATTTTAATTAATTTACCTGACTTTCCATGTGAAGCATTTGATGTCACTGATATAAAACAATATTTATTGAACTGTTTGTGAAGTTATAATGGAGCTAACACATTAATAACTATATTTCATTTTTTGTACATGTAAAAAGTGAAATAAGAAATGAGTGAATTAATTCAAAGGAGATTTATTTGATTTAAAGGAAAAGTTATGTACAATCTTCCTAAGATGACTGCCTACTTTTAAAGTATATGCTGATACAATTCAAGAATATTGTTCTTTTTGGTGTTTGCATGGTCAGCTCCCAGGGTGGTAAACATCTTCAAAACTTGCATGCTCTTTATATGTTCATCCTTACTTTTATTGAGAAATATAAATTAAGGTACATGATTTTTTTCATAAACACATACTTCGGTTTGGTTTTGTTTCTTTTGTTTTTGTTTTGTTTTTGTTTTTGAGCTCTTTGCTGTCAAAGTGTTTACTTCAAAACACAAAAGACTAACAAAAATATAATATATAAGTGAATATTATTATGCTCTATATAATAAATGACAAAATTACTCATCCAACTTTTAAACACTGTACACAATGACTGATCAGACTCTATTTCTCCCAACTACTTCATGCACATTCAATTGAAAGTTTCATGTGTTTCCTTTTAATGCAACAGATGGGCAGCTCTGCATGTTTGTGCATCTCAAAGACTAAAGCAGAGTCTGTGGTGCCCCAGGATTAGATGCCAAGAAGCCAGCAGAGGTAGAAGTTTCAAATAATTTTCCTTATCACCCTTACTCTTAGGGTCAGTCTGTCTCTTGTCACTCACATCCTATCACACTCTGTTTTATCAGTTAGTGTCTCTCATGCTGTCCCTAAAAGAAAGAAAATAATTGTGTATTTCATTTAAAGAGATGGGAAAAGATGGGTACTTGGTCATCTTTTAGATTGAAGTGCAAGTTTAAGTAAGAACTTTGTACACCGAACACCAGAAACTATAAGTACCAAGCAAAGGTGTACCAAATCCACCTCAGTTGATTTTAATACAACTATTACTGTTAGTACTTCATTTTTAAAATCAATAAAATAAAAATCCAGGATATATGCTAAAATAGAAAGGATATCACAATGGAAATATATGAAATTTTTTCTGGGCTAGTCAGGTCATATGGCTACCATAACTGGATTGACATATGTTATGCTTAGTATAACTATTATTTTTTGTTGTTTTTATTACTTCTACTTACATGTTTAAGTTAAGCACTGATTGCTTAGTTTATGTCATTACTGTAATAAGTGCTTGCAGTCATGATCTCTCATAGTATTTACAGCAAACCTACTATATAAGTGGCACAGCTAATTCATTTTAGAATCAGTATTTTCACCTAGCTCTCACACCAAAGCCTGCACTCTCAATGGTGCTTATGTTTAGCTCAAGTGCTACTTATAAATCTTTGCCTGAAATTCCCCTATTCTGATGATCTGTTGCTGCTTAACAAACCACCAGAAATTTAAATGGCCTTGGACAACTATAACTTCATAACATTCATGGAGTCTATATGGCAGAAATTTCAACCATCCACAGCAGAGATGTCTTATTCATGATCTGTGATCCCTGAGACCTCAGGTAAGAGACCCACAAGTGGCCCAGCTGGAATCATCTGAAATTTTCTTCACTCACATGTCTGCTGATGGGGCTGGAAAGCCTGAGGATGGCTACAGCGGGGATCAGCAAGCCTGCACATGGCCTCTGCAAGTGGCTTAGGCTTCTCCCTTCATGTCCGTTGAGCTCTGAGCACAAGTATAATGGTAAGGAATGTCCAGAGGGTAGCATTCCAAAAGAGCCAACAGCATGCTTCCCGAACTTTCATGACCTAACTTCAGAAGTGTCAGCTTCATCTCCACCATTCTTTGTTGCTCAAAGCAGGTGCAAGTTGGTCCGGATTCAAAGGGAGAGGACATAGACCACCCCGCCACCTCCCAAAAGGAAGGGAATCAAAGATTTTTCAGGCCACATTTTAAATGACTACATTCCTGCACAACACACACACATGGGCACACATTTGACGACTCCTCGATATTCTCATACTTTGTACAATTAAATGAACATCTCTGATCTATTATAGCACTTATTTGTTTAGAAACATCCTTCCTCTAGTGAACTGTGTGTTTCTTAACATGCAGGACTCTGTTTTATTCACAGAATTTAGCACAATGTATGGCACCATAGTATCTGCTCCATAAGTATGTGTTGAATGATGGCTGACAGATGCATTGGGAAAAAAACAAAAAGTTTTATTTAAAAACTTTTAGAATAACTTTCCCAAAAGAAAAAGCTTTTAAAGCTTTTTAAAACTTTTTTCTCTAGCTCTCAGCTACAATTATATGTGGTACATGAAAATATAAATTGCCCTCAATCCTTCCTCCATTCCAAAAGAGGTTATAAAACCTCTCTGTGAAAAGCATGTGGTGGTAAGCTAGGTATAGACTTCAAAAGGAGGCATTAGCCTCTCCTTTCTCCTTCCTTCCCTCCCAGGTTAAGACAGGGCAAGGCTCTCCTATCTTTCTCCAAATACCGGTTGGTTTTGTGATTCAGAGGCATGACAGAGGCGGAACAAGACCCTTCACGTCTAGGTGACTTTGGTATCTGATCTTGGAAATTATGACTCACTGTTTATCCACACTTGGGTTTTGTGACCCCCATCCCAGGAGAGTACTGAGTAAACCTCCCCACTTTCTCTTCCTCTGCTTCCCTAGCTTTCACCACCACTTAGAGATCTGAACATTATCCAAAAATTCCTGTCTCCACTGAATTTGAAGGGCTGATGATTTTCTAAACCATGTATGAATAAAACCATAGTACTTACATTAGTGAAATGACAGGTAGGTTTTACTCCATAATTTCTATGTTAACATATTTTCTGGTATATGAAGTCAATATGTTTTATAATACTTCGGTGTTTGAGATTTTCTTACATTCATTAAAAAAAAAGTAGCAATGACAATATAATTAAATGTTTTCCTAGATTAAAATTGTATACTTGTTTGCTGTCATTCAACCACTTGACTTGTTAAATTCTGAGTTCACAGAATATGTCTAAATTGAATTATACTGTTATTCAGTTGAATATCTGGTAATACTTCTAAAATATAAAATAGATAGTTCAGCAAGATTCCTGTTGCCAGAGAAAACATTAAGTGATTTTTCTAGATAAGCCTGGCTGGTACATAAGTCTTTGCAATAACCTTCCTCAGCTCTGAGATACCCCCTCCTGGTTCATTTCTCAAAGCTATAACAGACCTGGAGAGGGATGGGTTTAGCAATGCGGTCCTATGGTTGTATGTAGAATTTGCAAAATACTTCACCAGCAATTTAAGTTAATGATAACTATCTCTTCACCCTGACCTCTCTACCATATCCCTTCTTTAAGATGTGACTGTGAAGCTGGACACAATGGTGGTGCACATTTGTAATCAAAGCAGCTGGGGAGGCTGAGGCAGGAGGATTTCAAGTTCAAAGCCAGCCTCAGCAAAAGTGAGACACTAAACAATTCAGTGAGACCCTGTCTCTAATTAAAATACAAAATAGGGCTGGGATGTGCCTCAGTGGTAGAGTGACCCTGAGTTCAATTCCTGGTACCCGCCCCCCCAAAATGTGACTGATAATCTTTAGGTTCAACCAAGTAGAAATTAGGTTAAGAATATGTCTTTTTAAGTGGAATTTGCATAGACATTTTGGGATGTTTCAATAAAGCCACTAATAAATTACACATTTCGTGTTTTCTTATAAGGGAAAGAGAACTTCTTTTTGTGCCTTTAGCCATTCAATAAATGAAAAAAGAATTGGAATGCAAAGCCCATAAAAATGAATAGTGAAATCAAGAGAAATTACTGTCATTGAAAGTGAATCAGCCAAAAAAAAAAAAAAAAAAATCAGACTATATCAAAAGTAATAATTTGTTTTTAAAAGGTAAAACTACAAGAGAAGTAATGAATAAATCTGGATTATCTGATAATCAAAAAATGAAGAGGAGAAAATTATATGGAGAACTTGGGAAAATATTTAAAACTCTCCCTCATTTGACATTAATTATTGATACCAATACATAAAAGTATGGAGTGCTTCTCAAAACGGATTGCTGGGCTCCACCTCTAGGGAATTTGGACCAGTAGTCCTGGAGTAGGGTGAGAATTTTTAGGTCTAATCAGTTCCTGCAGATTCAGGGGCCACACTTAAAGAGAATCACTGGTATTCTTATTACACTAATAATGGTAATGTTCTCATTGTTTCTATTTATTTCTCTTTGCTTTCTCAAATAGAAAACCTTCTCTTTAGAATATATGTACCACCAAATTTCACCTATTATCAATTCATTTCTGACATCAACAGATGAATACTTAAACTCCAAAAAGATTCAGATGGAAATTCTATCACAGTTAAGATTTTCAAGATTTCTGTAAAAAAAAAAATTCAATTCTTTTGTTTTAAAGATAAAACAAAAACCTGAAAATCATTACATAATAAGGAAAAAAAGCTGTTTATTTTCAATATGCTCAAAATGATATGATTGGATTTGACTATTATGCTTACTGAGAGGATAGTTATATTTATGAAACTGAGGTTTTGGTTCACTAGTCCAAAGAACCCACAGGAGTGAATGACTTTAGGGCATTTGAGTCACTTTTATTCAGTTGGCAAGGTGATAATTGACTCTCAATTACTTGGAGCATATAACTGTCCCTGGCAAATTTCTGAGTTCTACCAGATGCTGGGCGCTGCTTTTGGAATACTCATGGGTAGCTCCTCATCAGCGCTGCAGGAAGCAGGAACTTTGTGTTTCATTTCACAGAAATCTGATTGCTTTAGCCACCCAGTCTTGCAGGGCCTGTCTCCTACGGACTGAAGGGGGGCAGAAACGAATTTATTGATCTGCTCAGTGGGGTATACATCATTGACTTAAACACAGAACTGTAATTTAAGTAGGTTTAAGAGAAAATTCACCTCCTTTCAGGGAAGACTAATTTCCTAATTCTCTCCTTTAAGTGGAACATCACAAAGGTCCCCAATATGTTTGACTCAAGGGGTTAACAAAATGTTTTCTCCTAGTTTCACTCCAGTAGTAGTTTGTAGCTAGTTACCACGTGAGCAAGGCCGCCCTCCTGGGCATACTACCAGTGAGCCACATGGGTCATACTCGAAAGGATCCTGTGCTTATTTTAAGGCCATTTTGAAGTCTTGATAATTTTAACAAAGAGACCTGTATTTGATCCCACACTGGGTAGACTACCACAAATTATGAAGTGGGCCCTGATTGTGAGTTCTACAGTGATATGTGTGGCAAAAAGCTTTTTTTTTTTTTTTTTTTTTTTTTTTGATGTTCATCAACATTGTCAGAAAAGAGAGAGGAATGTTTTTCGAGTGAAGTTTTGCCTCATTACTCCATCATCAACTTTTTAAGCAATACAAATCATATCTATGCTGTCATTGTTATCATGTGACAAACATAAATATAGGTATGATTCTTAAGCCATCCTTGCATTGTAAAAGGTCTTGATAAAAGGACACAAGTCTAATTCACTCACTTTAATAACTGATGAGAACAAAACTGCTGCTCTTGAGAAGACTGTCAGCCAGGTAAAGCTTATCTTAGACTCCTGGGCACTTTCTTTCTGCACCCCCTGGAGCCTGTTCCCATTCCATTTTCAACTCAGTAACTCACATTTCAAAGCCATTTTCAGGGTAATGTGCCTCTATGTCATATTCACCTTGCAATGCATATTTTGCCAATTATAACTCACCCTGAAATGCTTTTTTTTTTTAATTTAGCTTTTAATTTTTTACAGACTGCATTTTGATTCATTGTACACAAATGGGGTACATCATTTCGTGTCTATGGTTGTACTGTAAGGCCCCCCAAAAAGGAAACCCCCCAACTCTGTCCCATGGATGGACGGCAACCCCAATCAACCGCAGGAGGCGTCACTTGATGCAAACCGCAAGAGGTGTTTATTCCAGCGCGCTGGGACCCAACTCCAGGAGTCGAGTCCCTAGCAGAAAATCTTGTAGGTTTATAAAGGCAGAAACCACACATCGGGAGGGGTCGCACATGAAAGGGAAAAGGGGGACAAAGCTGCCGGGAAATTTCAAAGGGGGTTCTGGGTTTGCTGATAACATACAACATGTTTCACAATGTTTTACAACAGGGCGTAGATTCTGGTCAATAGTTTCTGGTAATCATTCTGTTTGATCACTATCTGGCTATCTGGCTCAATTTACCCTTTTATTCTCTGTTTGGGGCTGTTTCTTGGAACAGCTTTAAGGGCTTTGTTCCCATTCCTGGGAGGGTGACCTTAGGGAGTTGAGATGACTGGGAGGGTGACCTTAGGGAGTTAAGATAACTGGGAGGGTGACCTCAGACAGCTTAAAAAAAGGTCCATTCTTTCAGTACACAATGTAGATTCATACCATTCTGAAATACTTTTATTTTGTTAACTTTCAATTTTTGGAAAGCAAACCTTCTCACCAGCAAAAAAATAAAAATAAAAAATGTCTAAACATATCAGATTCAAAAGTGACAAAGAGATTTTCCAAAGGCTTTCAAAACTATTGTTAAGTGAAGTTCAAACCTGCTAATAAATGATGTATTTACAAATTGGCAAACCTTTTCTAAGGGATAATCCCTGTATTTATTTATTTATTTTTATTTTATTTATTTTTATTTTTTGGCCTTCTCCTGTTAGCATATCAACATTTCTACCAGGAAACCCTGCTGCTGCATTTCTGCAAGTAATTTCAACAGATATTTCTTGCCACTGAGCTCTCTAAATCAGATATTGTCCTCCAGATAACACTGCTTTGCATAACTGTTTCCAAACATTAGGAGTCAAATTTAAATTACTCAAAGACTGAAGCATACTTATGGTAAATGGTACCTGAGGTCCACATGTCATAACTGCCTCTTTAAAGTTTTTAATGGTTTTAAAATCTAATGGTTGATGGTATCTCTGTCTATTTTGGTCCTCAAATAGGGGCAGGTCCCACGAATTTTGGGGTTCTTTGTATTCAAGGGCGTCTATAAACGCTTAGAAAGGCCCTGAATGGCCTTGGTCAGAGGATCCTCCCATGGTGGTGCAGAAGGCTGAATAAGATTTAGCTCTCCCCTAACTTTTTCCCTTTTTTTTCGTAAATTATCTAAGTAATTACTTTCTAAGTCACTACCACTCAATTCTTCTTACTTGGTTCTTGTTTAACAGATTCTCGCTCTTGTACTTCTCTTAAGGCTTCTGCACTCTCAGCAACGCTTTCCTGGACGCTAGGTTTAGATGAAGCTAAACATTCCCTAATTAATTGCCACATAGGAAACGTTCCTTTAGGAAGAGGAGCCCCCTGTTTTTTGTTTTTTGTTTTTTTGTGGGTTATTATTATTATTTTTTTTTTTTGTCGTTATTAGATCCTGTTTAGGAAGATCCCATAGTGGCATCTTGAGCAGCCCTTCCTCTATAAACCATGGGCTTACTTTTGCTAGAGTTTGAGCATTTGACCAAGCGGTGGTTTCCTTCGCTGCCGTGTCATTACTTTTTTTAATACATCTTTTGTGACGTTAGTCATTTGGGTCTTTGACCGACCCCATTTCTTCTTACTTTCCCTCACCCTTAAACCGCTCTGGCCAGAGACTCCCACGAGGTTCCTCAGTGTTTCCCCATAAAGGCTTCCCAGAATGGCCACACTTGTTGCCGCCTGCAGCAAGGAGACCGCGGAAAGAATCGGAGGTGGACTGGGAATGAACAACTTCTTTATTTTTCTCTTTTGTTATTTTAAATCTGTTTAGCTTGCTTTCTTCTTAGAGGAAGGTGCTTCTTCTCAGAGGTACTTCCTATCAGAGGTGCTTCTTATCAAAGGTGCCCCTCTATTTATTTATTTAATTTTTAAAATTTTTACAGACTGCATTTTGATTCATTGTACACAAATAGGGTACATTTTTTCATTTCTATGGTTGTGCACGATGTAGAGTCATACCATTCATGTTATACGTGTACATAGAATAATGATGTCTGTCTCTATTTATTTTAAAAACTGTGAAACCAACCTAAATGCCCTTCAACAAATGAATGGATAAAGAAATTGTGATATATATACACAATGAAATATTATTCAGCCTTAAAGAATAATATTATGGTATTTTCAGATAAATGGATGGAATTGGAGAATATCATGCTAAGTGAAATAAATAAGCCAATTCCAAAACACCGAAGTCCAAATGTTTTCCCTGATAGGTGAATGATGATACATAATGGTGGTGGGGATATGAAAGATGGTGGACTGAGACAGACATCATTATCCTATGTACATGTATGATTACACAAATGGTATGAATCTACATCATGCATAACCATAGAAATGAAAAGTTGTACACCATTTCTGTACAATGAATCAAAATGCAGTCTGTAAAAATAAAAAAAAATTTTAAAAACTATAAAGGGAAGCTGAATTTCCATATAACATAGTTTTGACTTAACTAAAAAAAAAATTATTGATTTTCCAACTCATCATTTTGTTTTGTGTTTTTTCTTCCCCCTTTGAAAGTTTTAGTTCATCAGTTCAGTTTTACAAACCATGAGTATTTCAAGTGTTTGAATAACAACAACAACAAAAACAAAAACAGTTGCATTTAATTTTCTGTCTCTACTAGGTTGCTTTACCAATTCATAAAGATTTACTTGACCTCATTCTCAGGTACTAAAAGATGGAGACGGTTGGCAAGTCACCAGAGAAGTCCGCTTTATTACAAGATGAGGCTTACATATATACTCTTGGGGCTTCCGGGTTAAGGGAGAAAGTGACGTGTGGGTTTCTGATTGGTCCGGCTTGCTGCCGGCGGGAAAATAGGTGGCGGGAAGCCGAGACTTATGGGAAGAAGAAGCCGCTCAGGGGCCATCTTTGGTGTGGATCGGACTGCATATGGAACCTTACAGGTACCATTACTAAAATAAAAGGAAAATGTCTAAATTCACAATACAGTTTTGGGCATAATTTCCTTATCTGATCAAGTACCAGAAAGAAGTACTACATTTGTGCGAAAATAGTAGACCACAAATAAATGCCCAAGATAGCAGCACCTCACTTGGCAATCTGTTTTGGATCATGAAACTTGCTTTGGATGATTTTTGCTACTCAGGAAATTCCCTGCTGTTTCCACATCTCAAAGTCTATCACGTGAACTTGATTTGTGGTAGAGCTTATCTAAGAAGGAACCCAAGCACTTTACATGTTCATATATTTTCATCTTAGGTAAATTTGCGTATTTTATTTCCATGGCTCATTGTGAGCAAAGGTATTTGTGGTACCAGTAATCAAAACACTAAATGTTTTTATATTCAGCACCTCTGACCCTCATGTTTTTCAACCTCTTCAAGGTCAATTTCATCCTCATTTTTAATGTGCCTTTCATCTAAATAGAAATTTTATTTATACATACCATGAGTTTGTTTTTCAAAAGAAAACATCCAATCTTTTTCTTCAATGAGAAAGGAAAGCAACATATATAATTTAAATGTTAAGTAGTCTTAAAGAGTCAAAGTAAATTCTTCCTAATTTTGAGGTTACAACAGGCTTTCTGGTTCAAATTATAATCTCAAATATGCATTCTAGTCTTACATTAACTTTAATTAGAAAGGTATGCAAAATACATTTGAAGAGAAAATTGTACCAGAAATTGATAAACATTTCAAGGATAATGGTACAATTGAAGTGTTCAGCGAGATCCATATCTCATTATCCAAATGACATTTAAAGTCACATCAATGTTATACAATGATTTTCCTTGGTATCTCAGAACAAATGTCTCACTGTAAGTGAAAGTTGTTCTACCTCCTAATTCTTCAGACGACAGTGAACTGGGCAAGTATATGGGATGCTATTGCTTGTGTCTCTCACTAGATGGCGCCAGGAGCATCTAATATCGTTGAGAACTGCACACTAACTTCCTGAAATACGTGTCAGCATTTCCTTAAATTGTATTTCATCTCTAAAAGAAGAAAAAAAAAACTTTAATTACTTTTGCACATTTTTGTATGCTTATTTATAGCTAAACAAATGCTTTTCTCTTGATATTAAAAAAAATCACAGAATTATTTTGGAAATTGTACACTTTTTAACTTATTTAAGCATGCCATTTTTTTCAAAGCTGGTTTTGCTTTTCTGATTATGAAACATCTATGATGATTACTTTTCTCCTGCAGCATTCTTCCAAGCTGTGAAGCCTGCATTTGTAGTACCTTAAAAGCTTTTTTTTTTCTAGAAGGCATAAATGTCTATAAGAAAATTAGAAATAGTAGCTGATAGAAAGTAAAATGTCTTATCTAAAGTCAAATAAATAAGCAAATGGTCGTGCAGGACCCAAATTTTAAGAATACATAATCAGGAGCCATTGAATTACAGTTTTTTGTTTTGTTTTATGTAAAGACTCATTGCATGAAGCAAGCAGTAAAGTGAGTTGGAAAATTATGGCCTCAAATGAATAAAGTAAAATTCTTTATTTTGCTGATGTTGTGAAACCACTTCTAATTTCCAGGCTGCTGATCTTGTTAAATAGTTGAAGTTTGTCAGTTTATAATTTCCACTAGCATATAAAGCAAATTTTTTTTTTTTTTTTTTTTTTTTTTTTTGCTGTCCATTTATTATTTAATTAAAGTGTCAGCATTATAGATAAACCAAATGTGTGGCTACATGTTCACAGGACTGGAGTAGCTCTCCTGTCATACAAGAGAACTGAAACACGGGAACAGGAGAGAGGAGGACAGACATGGACCTGCACAGTCAAGCCCAGAGGCAATGAGAAACTTTTGTAATATTTAATAGGTTTTAACAATATACATACTATGTGAGTAGGAGGCATAGACATCTTCTATCTTTTCATTAAGGGATGAGTTCTAAAATTCACAAAATGCTTACTGCTTTCTGAAGAATTAGATCTGAAGGCATGTAAGATGTTGAGAAAGCATGAAGCTCTATCAGTCACCCAGTGTGTGATCCTGAGTAGAATTTAACACCTCTGAGCCTTAGTTTCTTGTCTCTAAAATGCAGAAAATACCCACCTTACACAGGTTGATAAAAGGAGCAAATGGATGCAGCTATCTAGCTCAGGCCTGGCCCTTACTGGATGCCCAGTCAATGTGAACTTCTGACTTTTCCCAACTCCCTTACTCAGTCAGAATTACTGAGTTATTTTTGAAAATGCACAGGCATTCACTAAATAAGTAGTATGTAAGAATAGCAAAATAGTTTATTTGAAAACAGATGAATTCACTATCACTAAGCAATGTTAACTGCTTTTAAAAACTTTAAATTGCACGCTTTCCATACCACTGAAATAAAAATTATGTTAAAGGAAAATATTAATATGATTCTTCAACCATCTCTTTAATTTATCTCTTTAATGTATCTGGAAAGTGACAAGGAAAGGAATTGTCACTTCCACTGACACCCACTCTCCAGGGCACTGAGGGGTTACTCTCCATACTATCTAAACAAGATTCACCAGAAAATTAAGCAGATGATTTTATTTAGGCTATTGCAAATGGGTGAGTCTCCCAGATCAGAAGATCAGAGCTGTCTCTACAGAGTGGCTTTACCTTAAAATATTTTCAGGGAAGAGTATACAAGTGGAGATTTACACTGTATTGTTTTGCAGTCAGGGAAGTCTCTGTTATTTAGCTAGGTAAGACATTTTCATCTCTGTGTTCAGCTGGTCTCTGGGAGAACCAGCAGTTGTAATCTTAAGTAATCATTCACGAGATGAAAACAGGGCATTTCATTAGAGCTGTCTGGCTTTACCAATAGAGTCCACCAAAATGTGAAAGGTTTGTGTTTTGGCATTGCCACAGGTGAATAAGGAAGTAATTGGAGAGTCTTATAGGAGTCCTGAAAAGTAAGGGGTGAATCATATCTAAGCCATATGGGGTAGGTGATTCCCTTCAGGAAGTTGTTTTTCAGAACCTCAAATAGTGGTAGATTTGAGAAAATGAAAGACTGAGAAAATTTCTTTAGTTATTTTCTGGAAACACAAGGTTTGGATAAAGTCAACATTGTTAGTCCAACCTCCTTTTTGCTTAAAATTTAATTTTATTCATTGACAAACAAGCCAGAGATGACCTTTAGTCTCCTGAAAGAAGTAAACCAGGGTCTAAGAAATAATATTTTGAAGATTCTTGTTAGCATGGTATGTACAAAATCAATTAAATCTACTATTAAAAGAAAGAACTATGATGAGTTTAATTTAAAGATGTCTTTTAATTTTGATTTTATAATCAGGCAACTGCTAATTCTATAAAATAGAATGAGTGTTCCAATGATCTGAACAGAGAAATTTGGCTTTATAGGCAGAAAAGGTATAGGTAGAAAGCAGAAACAACAACAACAAAAAAAATGAGTGAATCTGTTGTCTCAGATTTACTTTCCTTATAAGATTAAAACAGAGGGAACTTCTGTGTCCCTATTTTGCAGATACATGTTGACTGAAATCTCCTATAGTTCAGGAAGTTGACTGGTTTCAATGTTCACTATGATTATGTCACACTTAGCACAGGTGACCACACCCTGCTTTGGTTTCGTCTGTTAGGACTCAGGATAGGAGGCTAGTCCAAAACAACAGCCTCTTGCAAACTTTGCTTAACATATCAAGGACAAATTTAAGAGTTGTTTAAGAGTCCTAGAGATTAGACATCTTTAAAGAGGGCTGCCTGAAATGTGAAATACAAATACTAATATAAAAGATTGAATTAAAAATCCAGGAGTTTCAAAGTATTGCTATTTGATGACAACATGATTCTATATTTAGAAGATCAAAAAAAATCCACCAGAAAACTTCCACAATGCATAAATGAATTCAGCAAAGTAGCAGGACATAAAATCAACACCCATAAATCAATGCATTTCTATACATCAGTGATGAATCTACTGCAACAGAATTGAGGAAAACTACCCCATTCACAATAGACTCAAAAAAAAAAAAAATCTTGGGAAACATTTTAACAAAAGAGGTGAAAGACCTCTACAATGAAAACTATAGAACACGAGAAAGAAATGAAAGAGGACCTTAGAAGATGGAAAGATCTCCCATGATCTTGGATAAGCAAAATTAATATTGGCAAAATGGCCATATTATCATATGCCTAACGAAAGAAAAAGTAGGCCCAAATCTTCATCATGTTGGCTTAGGGACTGACTTCCTTAATAAGACTCCTAAAGTGCAAGAAATACAATCAAGAATTCATAAAGGGGAAGGATTCAAACTAAAAAGCTTCTTCTCAGCAAAGAAAACAATAATGTGAAGAGAGAACCTACAGAATGGGAAAAAACCATTACCACATGCACTTCAGATAGAGCACTAAACTCCAGGATATCTAAAGAACTCAAAAAACTTAACACGAAAAATATAAATAATCCAATTGATAAATGGGTTAAGGAACTGAGCAGACACTTCACAGAAGAAGATATACAATTGATCAACAAATATATGAAAAAATGTTCAACATCTCTTGTAATTAGAGAGATGCATATCAAAACTACCCTAAGATTTCATCTCACTCCAGTCAGAATGGCAAGTATCAAGAATACAAGCAACAATAGGTGTTGGCAAGGATGAGGGGGAAAAGATACATTCATACATGGCTGATGGGACTGCAAATTGGAGCAACCATAATGAAAGCAGTATGGAGATTTCTCAGAAAACTTGGAATGGAACCACCATTTGACCCAGCTATCCCACTCCTTTGGCCTATACCCAAAGGACTTAAAGTCAGCATACTACAGTGACATAGCCACATCAATGTTTACAGCAGCTAAATTCACAATAGCTAAACTATGGACCTAGATGCCCATCAATAGATGAATGGATAAAGAAAATGTGGTATACATACAGAATGTACTCAGCCTTAAAGAATAAAGAAATTATGGCATTTGTAGGTGAGTGGATGGAATTGGAGAATATCATGCTAATGGAAATAAGTCATTCCCAAAAAAACAAAGGCCAAATGTTTTCTCTGATAAGTGGATGCCATCCATAATGGGGGAGGGAGGTGGCAAGGGAAGATTGGAGGGATTTTGGATTGAGCAGAGGGAAGTGAGGGAAGAGGAGGGGGCATTTGGGTTGGAAAGATGGTGGAATGAGATGGACATCATTACCCTATGTGCATGTATGATTGCGCAAATGGTGTGACTACATCGTGTCCAACTAGAGAAATGAAAAGTTGTGCTCCATTTGTGTTCAGTGAATCAAAATGCATTCTGCTATCATGCATAACTAAACTAGAACAAATTTTTAAAATCTTAAAAATAAAAATAAATATATGCCAGATCTTGTATTCCACACACACACATAAAAAAAAAGTTGAATTCTCATAGTTCAGTTTAGTGGATTCCAAGACTCAATAAATGAAAACCTTTTAATTGTGCAGCACTGCTTGTTGAATTTCCTACAGTTAAGAAGTTGATGTGTTGTTGTTGCTGTCCAGTGTTGTTGATTAATTCTCTTTTAAGCACATGTAAAACCTGAGCATTTTATTGGATTTTCTTAGTGGCCTAGACAGTCACTTGTCCAGGAGTAAATCTAATCTATATATGGGTTTCTGTGATGATGGGTTCTTCAAGGTATATATCAAGTCAGCAGGTTCTAGCTTCCAGGGATTTTTTTTTAGATATTGATGTAAAAAGCCAACTACAAGGCAACCCAAAATCTCAGTAAGATCTCTGGTAGTCAGATTTTTGTTCTCAGTGATGCCAAATTGAGAGGGAGGAAGAAGTTTTAGTTTGGAAGGTAATAATCAATTACTGAAGAAAAGTGGGAGAATAGAAAATTTGTTCAAGGCAACAAGATATAATCTAGTCACTGGTAATGCTATAGATTAGATATGTGGTGTAACCCAAAAGTTCCTGTGTGAGGCAATGCAAGAAGGTTCATAGGTGAAACAATTGGATTATAAGAACCTTAACCCGATCAGAGATAGCATATGGCAAGTAGAGGAAGGTCATTGGAGGTGTGCCTTTGGGGTTTATATTTTGTTGTGAAACTCTCTCTCCTCCTCCATCACCCCCACCTCCTCCTTGATCATCATATCCTGACTCTCTCCTCCTCCACACCCTTCCCCCATGATGTTCTGCTTCACCTTGAACACGGAGGAAGAAGCTGGCTATCTATGAATTGAGACCTCTGGAAACATGAGCCCCAAAATAAACTTTTCCTCCTAAAATTGTTATTGTTTGACTCTTTTGGTCACAGCAGTGAAAAAGCTAACTAAAACAAGTAGGCAACAAAACCAGTTTTTCAGCAGTGGAGAAGTAAGTCAATTAAATCTCAACCAAACATGCCAGAGTCTGCATATCCATCAGCTACCTGAGATTTACAAAGAGGTACCAAATAGTTAAAAAATAACTGCAATATTGTTCTGGATTTGATAACCCAAAGAAGTCTGCTATAATTTTCCACTGATACAAAAATTTTCCCTACAGTCACTCTCTTTGATCAAAGATAATCTCAAAAAAAATGTAATTATTTTTCAGTGTAAAATAATGTGGTCTCTGTCTTCATTTGACCTGATTGTTTTCACAAACACAGCAAGAATGGTGATTTGCCATATACTCCTTATTTAGTTTACTCTGCTGGAAGTTATCAAAAGAAACTCTAGATTTGACTTTTATATGCCTCTTGGGGCTAGAATGCCAAATTAAAATTCAGCATCAGATTTAATTTGAAGTTCCTATATATTTGGATTAATTCCTTTTTTCTCTGAGGCTGCTCAAATATCCTGAGTTCTAGACTCCACCAGAAAGTAGTGTTCCTTACTCAACTGTAAGTCTAAGAAAGAACCATTGTAAGTCCTGTAAGTCATTATCAGTCAGGTATTCGACCAGTTTTCCTAAGGGGGTTTTGTAAGGATGGGCTCCATCAAGTCAATCTCAGCTTCTTAAGTCTCTCTTCATATTTGATTAAATAAGCCTCATTATCAGTCACAGCATAGCATAATCTTGGTTGCATAATCAGTGTTTCTAATTATGTCCTGTTAATAACAAGGAAGATAATCTCTATGCATATTTAACTATGTTGCCATGAAAATAAGAAGACTTAATAAGAGCTTTTGGTTTCTAGAGGGGACAGACAGAGGAAAAATAAACATTTTAATTCTGTTTACCAAAACACAGTATATAAAATTGCTATAAGTCACAGGAAAAAGTAAAAGGAGTTTCTTATATCAAGAACACAGAACATTAAAACAATCAGCAATATTCTAAAAAAAAAAAAAAAAAAAAAGCCACAATTGTATTCAATTAGTGTATTCAGTCCTATATAATTAATTCTCGTTCCGCTCATTCTTGGGTTAGTGATGTCGTGGACCCATTTGTTCCTTGACTAAAGTTCTGGAAATCCTGAGTCCACCCCCTGGTATGGGCTTTAGGCAATGCCATTGCAAACTGGACCTGGCATCATCCTTCTCCCCCGGGGCTCTGCAACAGTCCTTTGTTGAAATGATGCACTCTGACCTGTGGCAAGATGCCAAGAGCTTTCAGGAAAGCATCATAGCCAAATACAAACATTCTGTAGGTGTCGGAGGTGTAAAATGGGTGTGATTAGCTCATTATGGTCATTTGCAAAACTCAAAGCTCAAAAGAGAATTTGCTACAAGAATAATGTAATTAGCAAGGAAATTTTCATTGTCTCTGTGACATGCAAAATAAGCCAGTCCAGAAAGAAACAAAATATCTATGAATATAAGCATTAATGCAATTTTCAAAAAGTGGATATGATACCTAATTTACACAAATTGGTGAACCTAACATTACACTTAGAAAAATCCTTCAAATGTAATAATCCTGATACATAATGCATCCTGATGGACCAAGTATACAGTTAGAATATACCAAGAACGTATCGAGATGATCAAGTAAAAAGATTCACATTCAAGACCAACCTCAGCAGCTTAGGAAAACTTTGTCTCAAAATTTTAAAAGGTCCAGGGATGTGTAAAATAAAAAAATTCAGAGGATGAGATAAAGGGGAAAGAAGATAAGGAGAGGGATAGGAATAGGAAAGACAGAGGAAAGAATCTGACATAATGGTTCTATGTACATGTATGAACACACCACAGTGAAACCCACCATCTGGTACAGACGCAGGACTGGACTGGGGCCCTAATTAGAATAAGATATATTCCATGCATGCATAATTTTATCAAAATGGATTCTATTGTTATGTATAACAAAAAATAAACAATAACAAAAAAAAAAAAGAGTCAAAGAATGTTGCCCAGTCAGTAGAGGCCCTGTGTTCAAATCCCAGTAACACACACACACACACACACAATGTATAAGTGTGACTCTCCAATATAAAACCACTGACCTAGAATATATTAGATTTCTTTTTTTTCTTAATTTGTTCTAATTAGTTACACATGACAGTAGAATGCATTTTTTTTAAACATTTTTTAGTTGCTTGTTGATGGACCTTTATTTATATATGGTGCTGAGAATCGAACCCAGTGCCTCACACATGCTGAGCAAGTGCTCTCCCACTGAGCCACAACCCAGCCCCAGCAGAATGCATTTTGACACATTGTACACAAATGGAGCACAACTTCTCATTCCTCTGTATATGTTGTGTACATGTACAGTCATGTAATCATACGTGCATATAGGGTAATAACGTCCCTCTCTTCCCACCGTCCTTCCCACCCCACAGTCCCTCCCACCCCACAGTCCCTCCCCTCTCCACCCCTAAGATTCCCCTCTGCCCAATTCAAAGTTATTTCATTCTTCCCTACCCACCCCTCTACCCATTATGGAACAGCATCTACTTATCAGAGAAAACACTCAACCTTTGGTTTTTTTATATTTGGCTTATTTCATTTGGCATGATAATCTCCAAATACATCCAATTACCTGCAAATGCCATAATTCCATTCTTCTTTAAGGCTGAGTAATATTTCATTGTGTATACATAACATACTTTCTTTATCCATTCATTTGTTAAAGGGTACCTAGATTGGTTCCATAGTTTAGCTATTGTGAATTGAGCTGCTGTAAACATTGATGTGGCTATGTCACTGTAGTATGATGACTTTAAGTCCTTTGAGTATAGGCCAAAGGAGTGGGATAGCTGGGTCAAATGGTTGACCATTTGACCATTTCCATTCCAAGTTTTCTGAGAAATCTTCATACTGCTTTCCATTATGGTTGCTCCAATTTGCAGTCCCATCAGCCACGAATGAATGTATCTTTTTTTTCACATCCTTGCCAACACTTATTGTTGCTTGTATTCTTGATAATTGCCATTCTGACTGGAGTGAAATGATGTCTTAGGGTAGTTTTGATATGCATCTCTCTAATTGCCAGAGAGGATGACCATTTTCTCATGTTTATTGATCAGTTGTATTTCTTCTGTGAAGCGTCTACTCAGTTCCTTAACCCATTTATTGATGGGATTATTTTTATTTTTGTTAAGTGTTTTGAGTTCTTTAGATATCCTGGAGTTTAGTGCTCTATCTGAAGTGCATGTGGTAAAGGTTTTCTCCCATTCTGTAGGTTCTCTCTTCACATTATTGATTGTTTTCTTTGCTGAGAAGCTTTTTAGTTTGAATCCATCCCCTTTATGAATTCTTGATTGTATTTCTTGCACTTTAGGAGTTTTATTAAGGAAGTCAGTCCCTAAGCCAAAATGATGAAGATTTGGGCCTACTTTTTCTTTTGCAAGGCACATGGTCTCTGGTCTAATTCCTAAGTCCTTGATCCAGATTGAGTTAAGTTTTGTGCAGGTTGAGAGATAGGAGTTTCATTTCATTTTGCTGTGTATGGATTTCCAGTTTTCCCAGCACATTTGTTGAAGAGGCTATCCTTTCTCTAGTGAATGTTTTTGGCACCTTTGTCTAGTATGAGATGACTGTGTTTATGTCAGTTTGTCTCTGTGTCTTCTATTCTGTGCCATTGGTCCACCTGTTTATTTTGGTGCCAATACCATGCTGTTTTTGTTACTGTAGCTTTGTAGTATATTTTAAAGTCTGGTATTGTGATGCCTCCTGCATCACTTTTCTTGGTAAGAATTTCTTTGGCTATTCTGGGTCTCTAATTTTTCCAAATGAATTTCATGAAGTTTTTCCTAGTTCCATGAAGAATATCATAGTAAGATATTCTTTAGTAATAGTAAGATATTCATAGTAAGATATTCTTACTAAAGAATATCTTTAGTAAGAATTACATTAATCTGTATAATGCTTTGGTGGTATGGCCACTTTGACAATATTAATTCTACCTATCAAAGAGCATGGGAGATCTTTCCATCTTCAAAGGTCTTCTTCAATTTCTTTCTGTAGTGTTCATTGTAGAGGTCTTTTACCTCTTTTGTTAGATTGATTCCCAAGGTTTTTTTTGGAGGTTATTGTGAATGGGGTAGTTCCTCACTGATGAGTAGAAATGCATTTGATTTATGGGTATTGATTTTATATCTGCTACTTTGCTGAATTCACTTATGAGTTCTAGAAGTTTTCTGATGGAATTTTTTGGATCTTCTAAATATAGAATCATGTTATCAGCAAATAGTGACAATTTGAGTTCTTCTTTTTCTATTCATATCCCTTTAATTTCTTTCTTCTGTCTAGTTTCTCTGACTAGACCTTCAAGGATGATGTTGAATAGAAGAAGTGAAAGAGGACATCTTTGTCATGTTAAAGGGAATGCTTTCAATGTTTCTCCATTTAGAATGATGTTGGTCTTGGGCTAAGCATAGAAAGCTTTTACAATGTTGAGGTGTGTTCTTACTATCCCTAGTTTTTCTAGTGGTTTAAATATGAAGAAGTGCTGTAGTTTGTCAAAAGCTTTTTCTTCATCTATTGAGATGATATATGATTTTTGTCTTTAAGTTCATTGATGCGATGAATTACATTTATTGATTTCTGGTTGTTGAACCAAACTTGCATCTCTGGGATGAACCCCACTTGATAGTTGTGCACTATCTTTTTAATATGTTTTTGTATGAATTTTTCCAGAATTTCATTGAGCATTTTTGTATCCCATGTTCATCAGGGATATTGGTCTGAAATTTTCTTTCCTTGATGTGTCTTTAGTTTTGGTGTCGGGGTGACATTAACTTCATAGAATGAGTTTGGAAGGATTCCCTCCTTTTCTATTTCATAGAATAATTTGAGAAGTATTAGTGTTAATTCTTCTCTGAAGGTCTTGTGAAACTCAGCTGACAATCTGCCTGGTCCTGGGCTTTTCTTTGTTGGTAAGCCTTTGATGACATCTTCTATTTCATTGCTGGAAATTGATCTGTTTAAATTGTGTATGTCCTTCTGATTCAGTTTGCGTAGATCATATGTCTGTAGAAATTTGTCAATGTCTTCAAGATTTTCTATTTTATTACAGTATAAATTTTCAAACTAGTTTTAGATTATCTTCTGTATTTCAGTAATGTCCATTGTGATATTTCCTTTTACAACATGAATCTTAGTAATTTGAGTCTTCTCTTTCTCTTCATGAGCATAGCTAAGGGTTTATCAAATTTATTTATTTTTTCAAAGAACCACCTTTTGTCAGTTTTTAAAATTGTTTCTTTGTTTCAATTTTATTGATTTCAGTTATGATTTTAATTATTTCCTGACTTCTGCTTTTGGTATTGATTAGTTTTTCTTTTTCTAGGGCTTTGAGATGTAATGTTAGGTCATTTATTTGTTGACTTTTTATTCTTTTAATGAATGAGCTCAATGAAATGAACTTTCCTCTTAGCACCACCTTTATAGTGTCCCAGAGATTTTGATATGTTGTATCATTATTCTCATTTATCTCTAAGTCTTTTTTAATTTCATCCCTGATTTCTTCTACTATTCATTCAATACTATGTTATTCAGCCTCCAAATGTTGGAGTAGCTTCTATTTTTTATTTTATCATTGATTTCTAGTTTCATTCCATTATGAATGATAAAGTGCAGGGTATTTTCTCTTTTTTGGATTTTCTAAGAGTTGCTTTGTGGCATGCTATATGGTCTGTTTAGAGAAGGATCCATGTGCTGCTGAGAAGAGAGTGTGTTTACTCATTGCTGGAAGAAATACTCTATATATGCCTGCTAAATCTAAATTATTGATTGTATTATTTAGTTCTATAGTTTCTTTGTTCAGTTTTTGTTTGGAAAATCTATGCAGTGGTGAGAGAGGTGTATTAAAGTCACCCAGTGTTATTGTGTTGTGGTCTATTTTATTCTTGTAATTGAGAAGGGTTTGTTTGATGTACATAGATACTCCATTTTGGTGTACATAAATATTTATGATTTATGTCTTGTTGATTATGATTCCCCTAAGCAGTATGAAATGTCCTTCTTTATTCCTTCTGACTAATTCTGGCTTGAAGTCTACTTTATCTGATATAAGGATGGAAACCCCTGCTTATTTACGCAGTCCATGTGAGTGATCTGTTTTTTCCCATCCTTTCATCTCCAGTCTGTGGATGTCTTTTCCTAGTGTAACAGTGGTCCACTTCACCTTTTGAATATAGCTCTGTGGCTCATTTTTAAAAAGGACATGTTTTTCTTTTCCTCTCCTTTCTTTCCCCCCTCCTAACCTGGGGGCAGGGAACAAGATTACCTTGATTTATCTGTGCTCTACAGAAAGGAGATAATCTGCCAGAGGAAGTGAATATCTCCCAAAGTAACAAGTGAATGTTAACACACCATCAGGGTGAACCGGGATCCCTTGTAAGGGTACATCTAGAATGTAGCCTTTGAAGAACTCCTTTAAAATCCCCCTGTTCCTCCTGTGAGAGAATCACAACCTTTGGGACAGGAGTCCCCTGTTTTTCTCTTTTGCTAGCAAAGCAATAGACTTTCTTTTATCTTTTTCTCAAAACCGCGTCCTCATTATTGAATTGGCATTTGGGACAAGGACTGAGCTGAACTAGGAGGTGAGTCTCTTGAAAACAGCATATTGTTGGGTCTTTTTGAGATCCAATCTGCCAATCTGTGTCTTTTGATTGATGAGTTTAGGCC
Organism: Sciurus vulgaris; assembly: GCF_902686455.1. Taxonomy (NCBI): domain Eukaryota; kingdom Metazoa; phylum Chordata; class Mammalia; order Rodentia; family Sciuridae; genus Sciurus; species Sciurus vulgaris. The sequence continues at coordinate 32,072,362 of NC_136468.1, forward strand.
ATTAACATTCAGGATTATTATTGAGATATAATTTGTAATCATTTTTGTTTATTTTTGGTTTTTAACTTGACTTAGTTTCTCCTTTGATGGACTTTTCCTTTAGTGTAGTTTTTCCTTTTGAAGGTTTTCATGTTTTGTTTTGTTTTTTTCATTTCCCCCTCATGGAATATTTTGCTGAGATTGTTGTGTAGTGCAGAATTGCTATTTGTAAATTTTTTTAACTTCTGTTTATCATGGAAGTTTTTATTTCATCTTCAAATCTGAAGTTTAGTTTTGCTGGATATGAAATTATTGGTTTACATCCATTTTCTTTCAAAGCTTGCAATATAATATTCCAGGATCCTGGTGTTGAGCGTCTGGGTTGAGAAATCAGCTGAGATCTGAATTGGCTTCCCCCTAGATGTAATTTGACATTTTTCTCTCACAGTCTTTAAAATTATATTCTTATTCTGTATATTAGGCATTCTCATTAAAATGTGCCTTGATGTGGATCTGCTGTAATTTTGTACATTTGGAGTCCTGTTAGCCTCTTGTAGTTGATTTTCTATTTCATTCTTAGATATGGGAAATTTTCTGATATTATGTCATTGAAAAGATTGTGCATTCCTTTGGTTTGTATCAGCATCCTCTATCCTGATAACTCCTAAATTTGGTCTTTTCGTGTTATCCAATAATAATTGGAAGTTCTGTTCATGGTTTCTTACCCTGTATGATTGACTTTATTTTCAAGAGTATATATTTTGTCTTCATTATCTAAGGTTCTGTCTTCCAAGTGGTCTAGTCTGTTGGTGACACTTTCCATTGAATTTTTAATTTGTTGTATTGTTTCCTTCATTTTGAGTATTTCTGCTTGATTCCTTTTTATAATCTCTGCCTCTTTATTAATCTTTCACTTCTCGTATTTTCCTTCTGATACCATCCTTTATTTCAAAGATCAATCTAACTATGTACCTTCTAAACTCCTTCTCTGACATTTCTTCTGTGTTGTCTATGGATTCTATTGTTGTAACACCTTGGTTTGTTTGAGACACTTTGTTTTCTTGTTTTATCATGTTGTTTGTATGTCATCTCATCTAGCTGTACGAATCAGAGGCAATACAGCATCTACCCTGTCATCTTATAGTGTCTCTGAAGATTTCCAGTACCTTGCCTTTAAGGGGGAGACCAATATTAATGAAGCCAGAATTGGGGACAGGCTGTTAGTGTAGAAATAGGGTATTGGGTCAAATCAAGGAAATGGGGGCCATGAAAGCCATCTGCCTCTGGAAGTTGGAGACCATCCTGGGAGAATGGAATATCAAGGACCTGCAGAGCTCATTGGTTACCAAATTTACCTGCCCTTGTCAGGGACTACAGGCAAGGAGATACTAATTAATGCCCCTGGGTCCTTACCTGCCTGAATCACCTTGGCCCTCCCCCTGCCCATCTCTTTTCACTTTATGCAAAACTGGGCCTAATCACATGGGCAGGAAAGAAAGAGATAAAGGGGAAAGAGAATAAAATCTATAAAAAGGACAAGGTTTGCTCAATCTGATGGATTCTACCTTTGGGTCCCCTTCTTCCACCCAGAAGTCTGCGTTTACTTTTCTTTAATAAAGCTTCTTACTTTCTACTCTATGCTTGTCTCAGCATGCCTCTCTGGCATTATACTTCAACACCTGAGGAAGCAGGACTCATCACCGGTAAATGGCAATATCATTACCAGCACCCAATGCAAACAATATATGATCTTAAACCATATAGGTCCTATTAAGGCATCTACAGTTTTGTTGCAATAAACAGAAATGTGTTCATCTACAATATAAACAGTAAGTTTGCTAAAAGGGTTTACCATTTCAAATTATAGACAAAGAGAGAACAGAAGTAGTGTAGGATGTGATATTTATGAGGGAGAAAGAGAGAAGATAGAAGCAAAAATTTATAGTAAGAGTGAAAGAGGAATTAATAGAGTTTGGCTTTAGCATGAGAGAAGTGAGAAAGAGAATCCAGGGAGACAGATAAGTGAGAGAAAATATATATACAGTTTTTTTTAAAGTAAAAATATAGGGCTGAGGTTGTGGCTCAGTGGTAGAGCACTTGCCTAGCATGTGTGAGGCACTGGGTTTGATTCTCTGCACCATACATGAAAGAAACAGGAAAATAAAGGTCCATCAACAACTGAAAATATGTATAAAAATTTTTGAAAAAAGTAAAAATATGTAAGAATATACAACAAAACTGTAACATACTATTCAGACAACCCATTCCTCAATAAATTGATGCATGAAAAATATTTGGTTTCAAAGATGATACAGATGGCGGGGGCAGGGGGAGAAAGTCTCAATGGATAATGAACAATTATTTTTGTTGACTTCCAAAATTTTTCTCTTTCCCTTCTCCACCAATAGGTGAGGTTGTCTGAAGTTTGATGTTAACTCCAGCCCAGTGGGTGCCAGACCGGTTGGCTGGATGAGCTGATAGCAAGATGACTTCACAAGCTCTTCCAGTCTTCCCACTTGTTGTAGCTGGACCCTTCCATCCCCATGCACTTTAGGACTCACTGAGTTGGAGAGGACCCAGTTTTCCCAGTTCTCCAAACTGTGCTCCCCGCAGGAATTGCCCTCAGTCACCAGCTCTCCACAGGCATGCCAGGCCCAGATTGGCCCACACAGACACAGCTGAAATCTGATGGATCTGAGCTTCAGATTCCTCAGGCTCTGCCTTGCTGCCAAGATCTCAGTGCTGTTCCAACTTACAGAGAGACCACAGGGATGGGCTCCCATAAAGGAGTGACCCTGCAAAGAGGCAGCCAGATAGTGGCTATTCACACTCCCAGGAGGAAGCCCTCAGGTGCAACCAGACCTGCAGGTACCCCAACAATAGATCTTCAGGCCTGGACAGTGTCCCCAGACTGAGGCAGCTTGCCCCAAGATGGCATTCATTGGTGGCAGCAGAATCTTGCAGGCCCCTAGACCCTGGTCTCCCAGGCCCTGGCCAGTGTTCCAAGATGGGGGTAGTCACCTGTAACCAAACTTGTGAGCAATCCATGGATTAATGGCAGGCAGCATATAATGGGCAGGAGAAAGGCAGGAGATGGGCAGGCCAAAAGGTGAGTAAATGGGAAAACAGCAGGAAATCAACGGTGATCAGCCAGCCATCTATAGGCAAATGGAGGGTGATCTGCTGGCAAATAGTGGGGTGGGGGTGAAGAATAGGGGAATCAGCAGGCAGCAACAGTTGCCTTACAAAGAAATAGTATTTCCTCTGCTTGACTCCTGAGTCACAGTGACAAAGAATGCACTAGTCTGCCTTCTTGGATCTCCTAGAATATACTACATGTAAACTAAGGAAATGAAGTTGTTGCTATCAAGCTAACATTTTTATAAATAAGTGAAATTGCAATTGATAGGACTAATACAATTATCTAATAGACAAAAGACTGATAAGATTTAGCATTTGAATATCAAACTGAATTTACTGAAATCTTTAAAGCAATTGATTCAGATGATTTCATGCAGTGTTATTCTCTGTTAGGCATGCTTTGTGAATCTCTTCTGTCATGGTTATGAAAAATCTTCAACCTGGGACTAATCACAATATCCAAACAAAACTCTGATCTTAAGCTTAGTAGACATTTGTTTTACATTTAATTATGTTTAAAAGCAACATAATTTCTCACTCTTATGAATTTATCTTCACCACCACCATGAATTCAGGAAAGCAGCTTCTAAATAACTTCCCTCTTTCTTTCTCAATTTATACATATGTATGTATATGTGTACTTAATGTATTGGACATGATGTTATTATGTTTTGATACACATACATATAAAAAATGATTACTATAAACAAACCAACATATCCAACCTCTCACAGTTACCTTGTGTGTGTGTTACAAGTACTAAAATCTGCTCTTTTAGCAAATGTCCATTATACCATACAATATTTTTAACTGTAGTCCTCATGCCTCACACAGATTTCCAGAATGTTGGTTACTATTAGATTATTTATCTCACATAACTGCAACTTTATACTCCTCAACATGGTAACCACCTTTTTATTTTGTTATTTGAGTAATAACCAGTTTAAAAAATGTTTTCTAACTCTTTGAGATTACACTAGGCTCTTTAAAATTTAAAATATATAAATATATATACTCCCTAATTTCTTCATCTGATATTTCTTTTAATTAAATTTTTTACTCCACATTTTGTTTGAAATGGGTTTAGGTCATTTCTCTTATGAGCTACAGTTTCTATTTATGTTAATAAATTTATAAGAATATATGTTGAATGAAAGGGTAGAGACAAAACTCTAACAGTAGTTATTGATTTATGAGTGACCCCATGTGTTTGTATCCTGGGTTTCTTTGGGTTCACATGTATAAAACAATACTTTTGTGGGGGTGGGTACCAGGGATTGAACTAATGGGCTCTTGACCACTAAGCCACATCACCAACCCTATTTTGTATTTTATTTAGAGACAGGGTATCACTGAATTGCTTAGTGCCTCACTTTTGCTGAGGCTGGCTTTGAATTTGTGATCCTCCTGCCTCGGCCTCCTGAGCCACTGGGATTACAGGTGTGATGCTAGCTTTATACCATCATTAGTCATTTCCATACAGTTCAGAGCTAACCCTTTCACAGATTACATGTTCTATCATTAGCCAAATCTAATAGCTTCCACCAAAACTCAATTTTCATAGAAAATATATATGAGACACCAGGAGAAAATTTAGCTTTGTTTGTTCTATTTGTTTGCAGTACTGGGAACTGAACCAAGGGGTGCACATCCCCAGCACTTTTTATTTTATTTTGAGACAGGGGCTCACTACGTTGCCCAGTCTGGCCTCAAATTTGTGATCCTCTTGCCTCAGTCTCCTGAGAATCTGAGTTTACAGGTATGTAACACCATGCTTGGGGAAAACATAGTTTTTAAAAAGATGATGCAAAGAATAATAGAAATACAAATACTTAATGTTAAAAGTAAGATATTATCCAAAAATATTATAAATAAGAGGTAAAATGGCATATTTTTTGGCATAATCACAGATAGGAAAGTTTTTAGCCATTAAATTATGTCCTTTGCTTCCAATGCTTGCCAGTATATTTAAAACACACAATAAAATCAATTCTAAAAAAATAAAAATACAAGAATTACATCTGGGGAAAAAATAATTCCATGACACATGTAGAAACTAAAGCCTGTATTTTAATCATGTTTGGATGTCCATAAAAAGGAGCATAGAATGAGAAGACAATAATGCACCCCTATGGGCATCAAAATAGACAGGTAGATCAATGGTACAGAATAGAAGACACAGAGACAAACCCTTATAAATATAGTTATCTCATACTAGACACAGGTGCCAAAAACACACAATGGAGAAAAGATAGCCTCTTCAATAAATGGTGCTGGGAAAACTGGAAATCCATATGTGGTAAAATGAAAATGAACCCCTATTTCTTACCCTGTACAAAACTCAACTCAAAATGGATCAAGGATCTAGGAATTAATTAGATCTGAGACCCTTCACCAAATAGAAGCAGAAGTAGGCCTGAATTTTCATCATGTTGACTTAGGACCAGACTTCCTTAACAAGACCCCAAGAGTCCATGCAGTAAATAAAAGCAATAATCAATAAATGGGATGGATTCAAACTAAAAAGCTTTTTCTCAGCAAAGTAAACAATCAATAAGTGAAAAGAGAGCCTACAGAGTAGGAGAAAATCTTTTACATACACTTCAAACAGAGCACTAAACTCCAAAATTTATAAAGAACTTAAAAAACAAAACAAAACTTTACACTGAAAATACAAAGAACCCAATCAATAAATGGGCTAAGGAACTGGGCAGAAACTTCACAGAAGAAGATATGCAGTTAATCAACAAATATATGAAAAAGTGCTCATCATTTCTAGTAATTAGAGAAATGCAAATCAAAACCACCCAAAGGTTTCATCTAACTCCAATTAGAATGACTATTATCAGGAGCACAAGCAATAATAAGTGTTGATGTGGACGTGAGGAAAAAGGTCCACTCATACATTGCTGGTGGAGTTGCAAATTAGTGCAGCCACTCCGGAAAGCATTATGAAGATTCCTGAGAAAACTTGGAATGGACACAAAGGACTTAAATCAGCATACTACAGTAAAGCAGTCACATCAGTGTTCATAGCAGCTCAATTCACAAGAGCTAGATTGTGGAACCAAACTAGATGCTCTTCAATAGATGAATAGATAAAGAAACTGCTATATATACATGGTGGAGCCATAAAAAAGAATAAAATCATGGCATTTGCTGGTAAATGGATGAGTTGGAAAATATCATACTAAGTAAAATAAGCCAAGCTCAAAAAACCAAAGGATGAATGTTTTCTCTGATAGGTGGAGGATGATACATAAACAGGGGGTGTTGGCGGAGCAGGGGACAAGAGGAGAATGGAGGAACTTTGGATTATGTAGAGGTAAATGGGGCAGGAGCGGGTGGGGAAAGGAAAGATAGTGGACTGAGACAGACATTATTACCCTATGTACATGTATGATTGCATGAATAGTGTGAATCTACATTGTGTATAACCATAGAAATGAAACGTTGTATCCCATTTGTGTATAATGAATCAAAATGCAGTCTGTAAAAATAAAAATAAAGTAAAATGTACCCCACAACATTCACAGCACCTACCAAGCTTTCATTTCCAAAACTGTGACTGTACCTGGGTAAATGCATTAACAATTCACTTTGGCCTCAAAGTCTTTGATGAGGTAATTGAGCTATCAAGAATTACTGATTAACATTTATGAGCCTTATCTAACCATTACACTTGCCTATAAATGTAGAATAAGTTATTATTCATTAGTATTTCGAGGGTACAGTCAATACAACCAATTTAATTGACAGTAGTTTAGAAACATACTTCAAAGGTTCTAGAGGGTAGAACTAGCACAATTTCTGCAAAATAATCATTGGAACATACTTCAGGGAGATTATTCTATTTGTGGCACCTTTGCTTTTTCCATTTTCCCTGGAGGTGTGTTTTCTTCTTATTAGTTATTTTATTTACCACTTTTTTTGGCCCACACATAATATATCTTTCTATGTGTACATATAACCATTCATTCAGAAAATATTTTTTGGGCATCTTTTGGCTGATACTGTTCAGGTGAGAGGACTTAGAATTAATGATGGAGATCTGTTCCCGCCCTCATGGGGCTTCTAGACTAGGGAATAACACAGTTACAATACTGTGGAAAAAAACTGACAAAATGGAGAAAGTTCAGATTGATTTGGGATCATACAGGAGGGTACCAAACAACTAAGAAAGAGTCAGAAGGCATTCCTGGGGAAGGTAGTAAATTAGGTGGAAAGGTAAGTGGGAGTAAGCCTGCAGGGCTGGAAAGAGAGAAGACCCAAGCTAGCAGAGATTTCCTGTGTCCTGTACATTCAGAAGTTATAACTGACGTCAACCAACGCGGATCCACCATCTGCAGTGGATCCACTATCATGATGCAGATCTTCAGAGAAAACTCTCATGGGAACACCATTACATTTGAGGTGATGTGAGGAGACACCTCACATACTAGAGACAAGATAAAGGCAGGATCCAGGAAAAGGAAATAATTCCACCTGATCAGCAAAGACTGATCTTTGCTAATAAGCAACTAGAAGATCAATGTTCTTTGTGTGACAACTTTCAAAAGGTGTGCACCCTTTTTCTTATGTTAAGACTTGGTGATAGTGCTAGGAAAAGGAGGAAGTCATTTACCACCCTCCAGAAGAATAAACATAGGAGGTTAAGTTGGCTTTCCTGAAATACCATAAGGTGAACGAAAGGGGCAGAATTAGTCTCCTTTGCCTTTCTTCAGTGGGAAGGAGCTTTTATGTCCAGGCACAATGACAGACATTATTGTGGCAAGTTCTGTCTGACTTACTGCTAGAACCAACCAGAAAACAAGTCACTGTATATGAGTTAATGAAAGATATAAAATGAACTTAAAAAATCAAGCCTAGAGTATGAGCTCTTTCAGAGCAAGAACTCTGTCTTACTACCTAGTTCAGAGGCTGGCATTTAATAGATGCATCATAGATGTTTGACCAGTAAAATAAAGGGAAAGATGTTGAGAGTTATAGAGTGTCCAGGAAGTAGGCACAAATCTACCAGGAGATGAAATTTTTTGTACTCTTGTACAGGACCTAATAGGTCCTAAAACTAGAGCTGATCAGGCCAAGAACAGGTGAGGAGACACTTCCTTGAGAACAATGCTTTCTGCTTGGACAGATATAAATTGTGACTTGGGTAGGATGTTCTTCATGCTCAGATGGGATCAAAGGCAGGAGTAGACCAAGGTAAAAGTTAGGTACTTAAGTCAGAGAAAATCCGAATAAAATAAAGAAGGAATAGTAACAGGGGGGAGTAAAAAAATAATAGATTTTTTTTACAAATAAGGAAAAAACATTAAAGTTTTTGGTTAAGAAAGTTGAGGAAAAATAGAAACAAAAAATTTAAGAAGTTAAGGAAGAAACAGATATAAAGCAACAGAAAATAATTTTTGAATATCCATTCCAATTCCAACTCAGAAGATTAATATAAAAACAAATGCCTATCAAAACTTTTTGGTTATCTTACCAAGGACCTAAAGTCTTTTGACTAGAAAAATCATACCCTTTATTATGACAAGAACAAAGTGTTTCTACAACATTATTGAATCAAATGTTTGTCACACAAATAGATTATAATTTTTGGAAACAATTGCCCTAGTTTTTCCCCTTCAAAAAAGATTTTTTTCCAAATGTATATTTATGGCATTTGTTCAACCACAAGTAAACACTCAAATTATTTTGTTTATAACCTCAAACCCAAAAGCTTGTTCAGAACAGAAATATGAACCAGAAATAAATTACATGGTAAATCAAACCCTCATTTTGGGTCTGGGACACTATGCAAAGTGGTTTACAATTTGTTCTTTGCAGTGTAAATGAAAACCCCAAGATACTGGCAGGAGAGGAAACTGTTTTTTTTTTTCCTTACCCATCATATTGGCAAAAACCCAGAAGCTTAAAAACCTAATTTGCTGCTGAAGCTAGCTGGTAAAATATGTTATATTCTCTGTAGAAGGACATTTGACGATATCTAACCAAAGTACATATGCAGGTACTGTTTGACCCAACAACTCCACTTTTAGGAACAGATTCCAATAAACTGGCAAAATATAAAAATTCATAAGCTTAAGTAATTCATTATCATTTTCTATAATTCTAAGTACGGAAAGCAACCCAGACTATAGGACTAGGTAAATGAATTATGGAGCATCCACATGATAAAGTGGCATGTATCTGTAAAAACAAGAATATAATAAATAAAAATAATAATATGCAAAAATAGAGTTTTCTATACAATGTGGCAATATCTCTAAAATATATCATGGAATTAAAAAAGCAAAATAAAGGAAAAAGATTTGTAATGTGATATTATTTAGTTTAAAAGGGATCGTGATCATATCTATATATTTTCTTTTATTTTAAATAGTAGAAAGATAATCTACATATATTAGTTTAGTTATCTACAAAAAATAAGGGGGAAGAAATAGGGTGAAAGAGAGAGGAATAGAGCTAGAGTTCTCAACATATACGTTTTTGTAGATTTGATTTTGAAACCACATGAGTATTTTAAATTATAAAATAACTTATCTTTAAGTCCCTAAAGATTTCAAACAAATGTAAGTAAATGAAATTGTGAATGTTTCAGTGCATTACTACATCAAATGACGTTAAGACACCATAATTTCACTATACATCCCTAGTGAGATGTACAATAAGAATAAAAATACCTGAAAAAGAATATTGAACTGTTGTCAAGGAATGTACTAGCGACTAAATAGCATTTGAACTGTAATTCTGAAGCCCAGGAAAAGTAAATGTTGGTACTGGCAGGTATTTTCACCATAAGAGAAAGGGAGATACATACATAAGATCCGTAAAGTTCAATTTAAAAAGTCTCTAGTTCTGAATTCTATTGAAAGTGCCAAGTATAAACCACGATATTCTTTGTATATAAAGGGTAGTGAGAGTGAAGACTCTTTCTGTATACTATACAGTCTGCAGAAACTACACAAACTAAAACAGAGGGAGAAAGAAAGATTAAAAATATATATCCATCTGGGAAAATATGTAAGAAAATAACGTCTAACACAATCAATAGGCATCTGAGAAGAGAACGTAATGGTTTAACTTAGGGCAATCTGACCTGAGATTTTTTTTTATTTTACAGTGGTAGAAAAGTTACATGCATCAGTAGAAACCCTCCCTTGAATTTTGATCTTTTCTCTGGCTAGTGATGTTGGGCAGCAGCAGTGAGCCAGAGCTCTCAGGCAGCCACAGGGTCACAGGGGGGATGATTAGGGCTCTACAGAGTACTTTGTGGCCAAGCTGTGATGCTTGTTGAGTTTGGTATGTTAAACGCATTAAAAACTTATATCCTCAACTGGCAATGAGTTTATTAGGACGTAACACTATAACAAGTCAAGAAGCATCTATACAGCAGGAAAAAATAAACAAACATTTAAAGCATTAAGGCAAACACTTTTCCAAAATCAATTTCTAAACATCCAACTCAGGAATCCAAAAGCGCATCAATTCCCTACGTGAAGAAACCCACGCTGAGGTATATCACAGTCAGATTAAAAAATACCAAAGAAAGAAAGAAAATCTTAGACAGAAAAAAACACACAATGCATTCGTGAAGCAATAATAATCATCACAGCCTTCTCATTAGAAACAGTGCACGCTAGAAGATAATGAAATCACGTCTTTAAAGTGTTGAAAGAGAAAAATGAAGGTATAGTAAAAAATACACTTCAAAAATGATGACAAATCAAGGTAAATACAGACAAATAAAAGCTGAGAAAAATCCTTTATGTTGAAGAAATAGGATAGGAAAGAGCTACATATGTAAATGAAAGAATGGTGAATACAAGAAATGCTAAATGCACAGGTAACTCCAACTGACTACTTTCACTTCTTAATATTTAAGAAGACAACTGACTTCTCAAAGAAAAATTAGCAACTTTATTTTGGCAGTCATAACAGAAATAGCATGCATGAGAACAACAGGAAGAAGGGTATAAATGAAAGTATACCGATAGAAAGATCTTCCATTACAAGTGGAGCAATATTAACTTAAGGTGAACTATAAGAAGTTTAAAATGTACATTACGATCTTTAATGAAACAATTTTTTAAAAAGAATTTTAGCTGCAATGCCAATAGAGGAGAAAATAATGCGCTATTAGAAATACTCAATAATTCAAATCAAGAAAAACAAAGGAGGAAAGGGAAAAGGGAAGAAGTAAGACAAATAGAAAGTAGACAGCAAATGATAGATTTAAACCCAAGTATATTAATAATTGTATTAAATATAAGTAAATTAAACACTCCATTAAAATATAGATTATCAGATCAAATTAATGAAAAGCAAGGCCAAATTACAAACTGGTTATAGGAGACGAACATTAGACATGGAAAAATACACAACTCCATAACTACAGTTGGATACTTAGCAATCCTCAGTAATTGCTATTAGTGACAAATCAATTGAAATATAAAGAAGTAGAACAATAGACTACCACCTTGATCTGATAGGTATTGAATCATTTTCCCCAAACTCAAAGACTATGCAGCCCAGCACAGTGGCCCATGCCTGTAATCCCAGCAGCTCAGGAGACTGAGGCAGGATGTCAAGAGCAAAGCCAGCCTCAGCAACTTAATAAGGCCCTATCCAACTCCAGGAGACCCGATCTCTAAATAAAATATAAAAAGGGCTGGGGATGTGGTTCAGTGGTTAAGTGCCCTTGAGTACCCTGGTACCAAAAATAAAAAAAATAAAAAAGAATATCCATTCTCTTCAAGGACTGAGTGGGAAAAATATACATTAAGCACTTGTATTAGTAAAGAATAAAAGTCACAATTAATTATATAAAAAAAGAATACAAGAAAAAATATCAAATGAAACCTAAAGTACCGAGAAATAAAGCAGATATAGAAATCAAGGAAGTAGAAGACAGAAGAGCAATAAAGGTCAATGACACCAAAAGTTGATTCTTTGAATATATCAAGATAATTGATAAGCCTCTAATCAGTCTGAACCAAGAGAGAGGGAGATGGGGAGGGAGGGAGAGACAATACAAATCAACATTTTTAGGAAGGAAACTGGGGACATCACTACAATTCTTATAGAGATTATTTTTAATCAAGTGGAATATTTCAAATATCTTCATGTCAATAACTTTTATAACTTAGATAAAATTAATAAATTATTTGAAAAACATTATTGCTTTTAAAGAAATAAATCCATAATTATAAGCATCCCCCCATAAAATCTCTAGGCCCAAGTGACTTCATCAGTGAGTTATATCAAACATTTAGGAAGAAATAATATAAAGTTTAAACTAGAGGAATAAAACACACTTTTTGATTCACATCATGTGAAAAGAGTAACTGATATGAAAACTATATGAGAATATAGTTTCTCAATTCATATAGTTCTCTATGTGATAACATTTTTGCCATAAAAGGAAATTAGAGACAAATATTCATAAACATACGTGTAAAGTATATGAAAACATATTTCTAAAATATTTTAAAGATATATTTCTAAAGTAAGTGCATCAATTTAAAAATGATAATATATTATATTTAATTATGGTTGAGTGCTGTAAAACAATATTGGTGTGACATTCAAAGATTAATTAACACATTAACAAATTAAAAGAAAAACTTATATGATCATTTCAGTAGATGCAAACTCTACTATTTGACAAATTCAGTATGAATTAATGACTTTTAAAAAAATGTATCTGTAAATGTTTTAAAAATTTATCTATGAATGTTTGACCTTTATATAGTCTACATAATGTTTGTTAAAAGTTATTGCATCTATTTTTAGTGATATCTAAATATTGAAAACAATCTGTCAACAACAGAGTACTGGTGAAATAAATTATGTACATTCAGGGAATGGAGTGTTGGACAGTCATAAGAAAAGAATGGAGAAAATAATTGTGTAGTAACATGTATTGATCACCAAGATATCATATGAAGTGAAAACACAAAGAAAAATGTGTATAATAAAAGAGGAAGGGAAAACATAGATATATATATAGATAGATAGATAGATACACATTTATTTAATTATGTATCCATAAAATCCCTGAAAGGATGCACCAAAAATGTTTGATATCAGTTCATTGTGGAGAGGGGAACATGTTGGTAGGGTAGCAACGAGAAGGGAGATTTTTTTTATTACAATAACTTTCTCTTCCCTTTGAATTTTGAACCATCTCAATGTATCACCTAATCCCAAACTAAACCAAATTTAAATTCTAAAAGAAAGGATAGTAGAGTGAAGCAGACATTATTTATCTCATGTACATATATAAATGAATGACCAATGTGATCCTACAACATGTACAATCAGAAAAATGAGAAATTATACTCCATTTATGTATGATTTATCAAAATGTATAAATGCATTCTACTGTTATGTATAACTAATTAGAACAAATTAAAAATTAAAAAAAAACACTAGGAATTAAACAAACAAGAATAATTTAGAAATAATTTAATATTTGATTTACCAAAAAGAATCATATTCAACATAAGAAAATGTTAGAATATAACTGAATTATTTTACAGTTTAAAAACAATAAAGAAAAACTCTCTTCTACAAATCACAGTCCTGTGTAGTTCTGTCTGTGTAGTTCTATACACGGGTTGTCTTCCACATTGTGTTTAGGAGAGGATGAGATATGATAACAGGATCCGACTCTGAACAAGAGGATAGAGAGCACAGAGAAATATCAGGGCAATGAATGTCACGTGCCCAGTTCCACGCCATAGTCACGGCAATCCTCAGTTTACCTTAGCCAAACTTGGGGGCACTTTCACAGAAGACTGCCCAACAGGCATGACTTAGGGATTCCTCTCCAACTCCCCCTCTTGTCTCTCTGTCCACACAATCCTGTCCTCCAGTTAAACCACCAACACCATGTAAACACAACTGTCTCTTACTCATCCCCATCTGACCTCATTTTCTCTGATCCTTTAAAATCCCACTCCATGCATTTGAAGCTCGCAAACAAGATGAAGTAGGATTCATAAGGAGATGGATAATGGAAAAAAGTTCCTGTGAGTGATTCTGGGACTCTAGTCATCAACTTACAACATAATTTACATGAGAAAATTCATTTCTATTTCCTATACAACTAGGGTAGAAATAAGACACTTCAAAAAGTAACTTGTCTGTAAATTAAGGAACTTCTAGGTTTATACTCCCAAATGTAGGCACAAAGACAGGGTCACAACAAAATGAAATTCAAGGCTTTAGCAAAGATGTACATTTTTCTTAAAAATAAATTCTTACATTGAATCCAATTTATGAATGGTAATACACATATTTATGCTGTAAAAATATGATCAGAGTCTTTGCTGGTTAGTTTTTAGAGACTGTGGAAAATTTGAAAACAAATGTTTGCCTATGCTTCAAGAGAAAGCAGACAATTCTAAAGAGCTTCAAGTGGTGACTTCAAGTAGCTTTTTGTCCTTCTTTATACTGATATAAAAATATGTGAAACAGATGGTACTTCCTGGCTATTTATAGCTTGTGTTGAAACTTGTTAAAGACAGTTTGGATCATGATTAAAAAATCTTCCCACCTCTTAACTGAAACATACCACAAGGTTTTTCTTAGAAGGTGTTGGAGAGGAGCTAGTGGCGGTAGTCAATATTTCCTCCTTCTATGGATAAAATGCCTAAAACCACCTCTGACCTTCTGTACACAAGCAGATACACACAGAAACTCAAAGACAATGGGGAGATGTAAGGACCAAAGAATCTTTGCAGCAGCTCAGAAAGCAAAGATGTGGAGAGGCAGGGCCTGTTTGGAACACGTTTGGCCAAGTTATGTTGGCAAAGTTCTGCCCAATGCTTTTTCCTTGCAGGGAAAAAGAACCTTCTCGAGCGAGCTCCCATAAAGGGCAGCTATTTAAAAAACACCCAGAAACCGTAGAGGACCCTGGGGAGATATTTGTAACCAGGCCCCTTGGCAGCTCTGGGAAGGGACAAGTCAGGAATCTAGCTACTGAGAGCATGCTGTGTCTCAGCTGGCGTCTCTGGTTTCTGGTTTCTGTGTCTTCAGCTCCTCTAGCTCCTCCTGCAGGCTCACTCCACCTCTGTTCTTACTCAGCCTGAATAGAGCAAAATGGGTCCAAACCGGCCTCCCCAGCCCTGGCCCCACATGACTTTTTGGGTTCAGGAATTACCATGTCACTTTATCCCTGGCAGTCATTTATTAGCATAAGTGTTCAAGAGTGAACATCTGATTTGTCCCAAAGTTGCCAATGGATTGTTGGACCTTGGGTGAGGTGGTGTTTCCCCATCAAGTCAGCTTTGAGGGTGGAGGTGATGGGGGAAAGCCATCCACTATGTGTGCAGTGCGTATGCCTTTGAAAGTAAGCAGAACCCTGTTAATAATTACACTAGGAACAGATATAAATCAGGATGGACACAGGCCAACAAAGCTCAGGACCATTCCCGGTTCCAAGGACTATGAGGGGCATAGATTTTATAAAGCAGAAGTAGATAAACAAGCAATGAAGGCTGTCTAGTACACTCTTCTGGTACATACTACTCTTTTGTCTTACACACACACAGACACACACAGACACACACACACACAATCTTTTTCTTCATAAATATACTCAAGTATGGCTTGTCCCACTTAACTACACAAATGCTCACCCCACACTTGGAGGAAAAAGACTGAATTACTGCCGGTTCATGTAAATGAGGACATTCTATCACCAGGAGATGCCTTTCCTCCTCTTATCCTCTTTTCTCTCCAAGTCTTCACCAGTGGAATAAATTAGTGGTTCTCAAAGTGGGACCCCTGACCAGCATTATCAGGGTCACCAGAAAATTCATGAAAATGATAATTCTCAATCCCATCCCAGGTGCCCTGAGTCACAAGCTCTGGTGGCGTCTCTGTAATCTGTTTTAACGGACCCATCAGACAATTGATACATGCAAAAATGGGAGATTCACTAGGGTAAACTCTAACATTTAACCACTCCTAGCAAACTAGAAATAGAAATAAAATCATTTTGCCTAATAGAAACACTTTCCCTTCATGTGATCTTCTCAAAGCTTTAAAGGGAGTTAACCTGTATTTTATAACTGAGAGAAAGAGAGATGGGGAAAGAGGGGAAGATGGGGGAGAAGAAGCAGAAGGAGGAGGAGGAGGAGTAAAAGGAGCAGTAATGAGCCATTGTGTTCACTTAAGAACAAAAATCAAGTCAGTTCCAAATTTGATTTCCCTAGTTTCATTTTCTCCTTAAATCTGGATGTGTCCTGCCCTTAAGTTTTCTTCTAAGAAATTTCAATTTTTTCTTACATTTCTATTAAATGTAGGTACCTTACAAACCATTGGTCCCTACAGAAGATAATGGCCAATAATCAATAATAGAAACGTGGGTGGCATTGTAAACCTCCTGTAGAGCACTTTGTATTGATCTGTAATATTGAGCAGATATTAACAGCCTTTAGGGGAAAAGTCGGTATTGGAATGGTCTTTTCAATAGGCACTATGAGGCCAGGCTCTGAGTTACATGATCAATTAAATCAGTGAACCCCATGGGCATCTGTATTTATCCCACTCCCCTGAAGAAGACAGTTCCTTGAGTAACACACCAGCTATCCTTCTTATTGCTTGTCAGGAAAATTTCAACTTTTACTCTTCCTGTGGTCACCTTGAGACAGAAGTCAGGACGGATGCCCTTATGAAGCAGGGTATTTTTTTTTTTTTTTTTTTTTTTTTTGGTCAGTGTCCATTTTATAGTCATGTATGGCCAGACTCCTTGCTGAGCTCATTTGAATCAGTCATAGTTCTTCAGTTGCCAACCCGAATTTTTTTTTTCTGGCAACACACAACTTATATAAAACTTTAGGGAGCTGCTGCTAAATCTCATTTGGAAGTATTCCAGGCACTAAAAGCAATACCAGAGGTATTGCTGAAATTGTGGCTCAGTAGAAACCACCCACTTATCCACTTTTTTCTCATAATGGCCCTAGGTTCAGGGCCCTAATGGAATAGAGCAGATTACCTTTAATTCCCGATCTGTCTTTGCACAAAAACCCTGAATTTACGGTACATTCAAACCAAGTGCTTGGGACCATGTAATGAGAAGAAGAGAGGATTGGTTGTACTGCTTGGAATGGTATCAGAGAATCACCATACCCTGACTCTACTCCACCAAATGTCACTATTACAATTGTCATGATCTCCATTTTAGGATCTTGTCCTGCAGAAAGTTACATGATTCTTTCATTTGGATTAAGTCCAATTTCTGTTCATTACAAATAATACTACTATGACTATTCATGAACACATCATTTGGAGCATTTTTGTTGGACAGATGTTCACACACACACACACACACACACACACACCTTTGTCTAGTTCCTCAAAAGGTCCTCTACCTTCGTCTTTCTCTCTGATGGTTCCTGTCATTGCTGCTTATTGCCTGTCCTTGGTTAACATCCTAACTCCACTTCTCAGCTATTTGAGATAAAGAAAATGCTTTTGGAAACAAGCTGAAACTATCATTTTATCCCTCTATAAAACCACTGTTTATGTTCTTGTGGAATTTGGTTTCTACTTTTGTTTGCAAATTTTGTTGCTGCATATCTAAAACAGTGTAATAAAACCAGAAAAGGCAAAGAACGCACATGTTTGAGGTCAACAATGGCAAAACAGATGTGGGCTGCTGGATCCCTGTTTTGACTCAGAGAAGCCATTCTTAGTTCCGGTGGTTCTAACTGGGTTTCCAATTTCCAGTCCTCCTGAATATGGGTTTTCCTTGTCTGACTTTCCTCAAATCTTCTTTTTTCCTTAATTTAACCTTGTTTCTATCCTCTGTCAGGCTATCATGCAGCACTTTCTTGTTCTTTGTGGGCACAAAGCTTCTCTGTTTGCTTTAAGAAGCACAGCCTTCTGAGTTAGAGCCAAGCAGGATTCTGGTCACTCTATACACTCTGAATAGTTTCTTTTTCTCCTTCCTTCCCCTATAATCTTTCCTCCTGAGGCTTTTTAGATTCATCAATTCTTTCTTTGTTATGCATATTTCTCTAGTTTGTCTGAATACGTATATTTTAAGGATTCTCTTTAATGTGTGGATCTCTACAAGTTGGAGCAAATCAATAGTTATAGAACGCCATTACTAACCAAAAATTAAGGATTATATTATTGCCAGAAATGATTTGAGAAGTCATCTGTTCCAACTCCTTCTTTATTCAGATATAGATACCAAGATTCAGAATAGTTAGCTCAGTTAGTATGTTAATTAGGATAAACTGCTGTAACAAATAGACCATAAAAATAGTAATGACTAAATGCCCTTCATTTCCCAGTTATCAGTCCTGGGATATTATTTCATTTTTCTCTCCACTAATATCAGACCTAGACTGACAATGGTTATGTCATCCTAAAAATGCTGATTTTAGGGTCAACATAATGGCTACCATCCCAATTATCTTGAAGAGGAAAAGAGCTAAGAATAACACAATAGGGTGTGTTTAATAGTTGGAAGTGGGTCATTACTTTTTCTTACATGGCACATGAAGAATACAGTCACTTGGCATACTTAACCAATTGCAAGGGTGACTGTATGGCCACAAAACACAAAATAATGAAACATATTTTGGGAGACAGATGATAATTTCTATCACAAAGATCACAGGTCACATACTTAGTGGAAAGGTGTTCTTCACAATACAAGTGTTTATATGTGAACTGATGTAGTCATTTTAAAAACATACATTTTAAGTAAAAAAAAAAAAAAAAAAAAAGATGTATTCTTACTAAATGCATGGGAAAGGTTTATCATTTCCATGGACTAGATGCCTGAACAAATAAAATAACATCCCCTGAATGTTCACCTGGTGGTCAGATGCTTCTACATTCTTGCTTTTTTTTTAATCATCACAGAACTCTATGAGGTCACCATCTTTGATTTCAGAGAGAGAGAAACTGAGGCTCAAACAACTTAATCTCTTTTCTCTGAAAAGTTAAATTTACTAATATTTATTGATAACTAGAGAAAATATTTGAATTCAGTGAACTGATTATAACAGACTATGCTACCTTCAATGAAAATAATGAACAAGTCACGAAAGTCTACTATAAGCTAAGTTTGAGTACCATGTTTTTAAATGATATAACAATATAACCAAATCCTCTGAAAGTGTTTTGATTTTTTAAAGTCTTTTATATACTGCATTAGTTAGTTTTCCACTACTATAAAAATATCCTGAGTAATCAATTTACAAAGAGGAAGGGTTAATTTCAAGTCACTGTTTCAGAGGTTTCAGTCCATGGTTGGTTGGCCCCTCTGCTTTAGGGTCTGCTAGGCAGTTCGCTGTGACTGGAACACATGGAGAAGAAAATTGCTCACTTCAGAGTAGCCAGAAAGCAAAGATAGGAAAAGGGAGAGAAGGAGTCAGAGTCTCAATATCCTCTTTCAGGGCATACCCACCAAAGACCTATTCCTTCCACTGGGCTCCACCTCCTAAAGGTTAAACCACCTCCAAGTAGCCCAACAGATTGGGGACCAAGGCTTCAACACACGGACCTTTGGAGGATATTCAAACTTGTATCAACCAGGAACTGTTAGTACAGTAGTATACTTAAAGCCGTGTCTTTATATTCACAGGTATCAAAACCATCCCGTTCAAGCAAGTATCCTGTGTGATACTCTTTTGTTCTTTTCTATTGTACAGTAGCACACCTGCACAAAAGCATCATTTTATTTATTTAAATCCTTAAGAGGACCAGTCTCTTCACTATGAGTGGGTCTAATCAAGCCTTCCTAATCCCTTTGCACTGCTAGATAGTCACCCAAAATATTGTCCCTTCTCTTTCTTGTCACATAGCTACACTAGCTTTTCCAGCCTTTCTTGTCATTATGATTATCCCAATAATAATGAATGTCCATGCAAGTCATGTATTTTCTTTCCTGGTCAAAACTTTTTTAAAAATAATATTTCCTGCATATTTTCTTTCTCTTTTGCCAGCTGCTTATAGATGATGAGTATCTAAAGAATGGAAATCCCCCATATAAGAAAGATCCATAAGAAGTGAGTAAGTTGCTGAAAGTTCCTGAATTAATAAATATGGGAAAACTTCCTGTTAACCAGAATTATGCAAAAAATAATCTGTTTGAGCCACTGCATAACATGGCTCTATTCTGTACTTTACCTGATGCATCTTAATACAGATGCATGATGATTCTTGATGCTTTTTCTACTTCCTTCCCTCCTTTATCTACCCCATCTGTCTGTCCTTCTGTCTCTTTCTTCCTTCATTTATTTCTTTCATTTTCCTATTTCAATTTCTTTCTTTCTGCCTCCTCAACCCAAACCTTTTAGGATATTATTGTAGTTTCCATTACTCTGAAATTTCATCATGATATCCCTTAAGAAATCAATCTTTATTCAATGGATGAGAATTCAGCGGATGTTTCTCCAATTTATTTCTAGCAAATTATCTTGAATTATTTCATTTCTAATTTAATTTTCTTCATTTCTTTATGTGTCTGTGTATGTGTGTGTGTGTGTGTGTACACCTGTTCATTCAATAGAATAACTAGGCCAGATTTCAGGACCCTTGAGGGTTGAGGCTACTAGTATCACCTTCTAAAAGATGTTTCTGTAAAAGTAAATCATTCCAGATTCTTTAGTTTTCAAACTTGGGTATGCATTATGTTGGGAACTTTGAAAGTGGAGTCACTTTCCTGTGCCTGGGGAACTTCTTCTGGAGGGGAACCCTTTCATATGCTTAGTATAGGAGACAACGTTGGTGGGAAGGGTATTTTTCATCTTTATATCGAAATACCTGGGAACTGCTTTATGGTTGCAACTTCTGCCTCCAAGAAAGAGCCAAATTACTATGTGGCTGAGCAAAATAAAGCACTGAAACAGGTAGCCAGAACATATAAATTACAAAATCAAAGTCTACCTTCATAATCTCCACATTGTCTTCTGAAATTCATTTTTACTATAATCCTTTTAAAATCCATTTTATTAATAATTTGTGACTATGATATAAAGATAGTCTAAGTAAATATCACTTTTTAAAAACAGATATGTATTAATAAAAACCTTTATGATATGTATAACAACGCTCCTGATTCTAACAGAATCCCCATATTCATTAACCTTGTAAAATATTCATAAATTATTTGTACATAAACCTGATTTTCCATTCTACTCAGAGAACTTCCATTTATGTGTGTGTGTGCTCATGTGCATAACAAGATCAACCATTTGTTCAGCTCTCCTAAACTTTCTTATAGTTGATATTTTATTCCACAGAAATCACCATGTTTTATTGGTATAATTCTTATTTTAATTGATCCGATCTGCCTTCTCTTTCTCTAAAACTACTCCCTGAATATAGAGCTTTAACCTTTATCACTATTATGCTTGAATGAAACAAAATGATTCTTGCACACATAGAGATGAAGGAAATCCTCCCCCCACCCCAACCCCACACATAGTCTGCACAAGTGAAGATTTGAGTCTTCAAGTCTGGCAATAGATAAAGTAGCAGGATTAAAAGCATACAAATTTATTTTTGTGCATTGTTCATCACAAAAATGTGAGTACGCTATAACCCAATGATGCCCAGAAATTTGTATACCCTTCTTCATAGAGGGAAGGAAATGGGAATATATCGATTTTGAAGGGTAATAAAAAAATTTTTACAGGTGACTGATAGGCCCATAGATGTTTTGTGGCCAAACCTGTGTGCTCCAGGTATGGTGTCTGATTTTCAGATTCTTTCTCTGTGATTTGAGTTGAATTTTCCTTGGTTAATGAAATTTTGGTAGGAGGATTAAAGGCAAAAGTGTTCCTTTTTGGTGGATCCACCTTTAGGTAGATAGGGGAACTTCAGAGAAAAACCTTATCCTGTTCTTAGAGATGGGAGATAAGGGCAGGTCAGAGGACCTTAAAGAACACCTCTTTGGCTTTCCATTTCCTTGTAACTCAAAGTGCACAGCATGCTGAAATACCATTTAGGGTATCATTTTCTGAGCCCTAACACAACAACCACTGTAGGGAAAATAAAATGCATGTGGCAAAAGTCCCACTTATCCATTTCTTCTGCTCTATGAGACAAATGTATTTTCAGACAATTGGACCCTTTGATTTAGACCAGTACCAGGATTAGCACCATGATTAAGAGTGGAGGCTCTAGAGTTCCCCTGCCTTGTTCTAAACCCCAGACCTACCAGTTCCTCACTGAGTCTGATGTTCATCTGCAAATTAAAGGTAATAGTAGTTTCTACTTCCTAGACTGTCTGAAGATTTAACTAGTAAATCCACTTTAAAAGATCTCTTGATCATATATAAGACAAAATTAGTATTGCTTTTCTCCCCAGTTTTTTCCGGAGTTTAATCACGAACACATGACATGTATTTAATTGTTATATTTCTAAGTATTCAGATTTTTCTCCCTAAAATTATTGTCACTTATTAGAGAAAAAAAAAATCAGAATTCATGCCCTAGCTGTGGAAATGAATAAATACAAGATAGGACTAATTAGACCTATATTTTACTCTTCACCTCATGAAATATACATGCAATTCAATTAAAGATATTTACAGGTAAATGTGAGAGTTGCTAACCATAACACGTTTAGCATCTGTAAGGTGTTGTTTGGGTAGTACAAACTGAACTTTTTCAACTGAAATTATTTCTACCTAATTATATACTGGGAAACCAAGAAAGATTTGAATCAATATGATTTTCAGGAAATTATTAGGCAGAAAATGAATCAATGTACTATTTCACTGGTCTCCAGGCACAGTTGCTTAGGATGTCCACTCTGGGCTGCTAAATGTAGCAACAGTCTTATAATTATTGTCCAAGACTTCACCAAGACCTGTCTCCTAGTTACCAAGAAAACATTTTGTGGAATCATTCACAATAAGAGAAAATAATAAATACTCAATATTTCCTTTGCCTGAAATTCTCTTCCTCCAGTTATCGGCACTTCCACGTTTAATGTTATCTTAGAACTAGGCTCTCAGTGGCCACAAAGATACCACCTTTCTCCCCTGAATCTTTATCCCATTTTTTTAGATTCACTTTCCTTTGTAGCTCTTAAAATCACTAAAAATATTTAAAATTTATTTACAAGGGTTGAGATTTTGTTTTGTTCATTGTAGTATCCCCAAATCTTGGTAAACAGTTGGTGCTAAATAAATATCATTTAAGTAAATGAACAAATCTTTCTGCATCTTCAATATTATATGTACATATATGTATACATACATTTATGGTGCTACATGGCAATCTTCAATTCGTATATTAATAAGGAACAATAAAAATGACTATGCATGCTGAATCCATGAAAAGCAATATTAATATTCAATAAGAAAAAGTAAGACCATTTGGCAATCTTCAAGATTTTTTCTTAGAATTATTAGAACTTTCTGTCATTTGTAAATGTATAGGGATATCAAAAAATACTAAAACTAAGATGTATTTAGTGCATTGTAATAAGTGTTACCAGAGCTCCAGGGCAAAGGTGACAGTTCTGGGAGTTCCCATAAGAATAGGCTCAGGCACATATTCAAATCTGTCAATCAAAGAGATGAGCAGTGGTGAAGGGTAGGAAAGGAGCTTTAGTCAGTGAGGCAATACTGCATAGACTGGATACAGGGATGGGTTACCAAAGAGCTGTTTTCAAGGAACTGACCAAAATTTTGAGGTTTTATAGAAAAGGGGAACAAAGGTAAGTGTTGGGAACTTGCACAGCTGGCAGAGTAGGTCATCTGGTCATCTTGGTCAAGTGTATTAGTCAGGGTTCTCTAGAGGAACAGAATCAATAGGAAGTATGATTATAAAAAGGGAACTTATTAGATTGGCTTACACGACCAGAAGCTGGATAGTCCACAATGGCCGCGTGCAGGCTAGAGAGCTGGGGGAACCAGTAACTTTGCAGTCCAAGGGTTGGAAGCACCAGAAAAAGAAGGATCAACAGTGCTACCCTAGTCTGAGACCAAGGGTTCTGGGAACTACCTGGAGAATCACTGGCAGAGTCTTCTTTGGAAGAGTGAAGAAGCAAGAGTCTGATATCTTCGGATGATTGAAGCAGCGATCAAGAACCAGTTCAAGAAGAGCCGAGCTTGCATCTTCATCTGCTTCCTTGTTCTTCCAGCTTTTATTCCATCCTATTGGTTGGTGCTGCCCACACTTAGGGTCTCCACCACAGTTCACTATCCCACATTCCAATCATTCCTAGACATGCCCTCATTGACACGCCCAGGAGCCTCTTAATTGTCAGCATCTCTTAATCCAATTACCTTGACAATTCAAATTGACCATTATATCAAGCAATGGTCTGATTGGTCTTTGTTTTGAGACTGGTTCTGTGAAGCCCTGGGGAGGTTATCACCACTCCAAGGGATAATTCTCTTCCCATGGTGAGATGATTGCTCCTACTTAGGGGGTCAGCCCCAGTTCATGGGGTAATTTTTCCTACTTACGGAGGCAATCTGATCATGGGGTGATCTGTTCTGTGAGTCTTGCCCTGCTTTGGGTAGTTTCAGTCCCTTGACATAAAGATGCTTATCAATCGGACCTGTTGTTCCTGGAACCCAAGGTAACTGCAGAATAAAGTGTCGCAGAATAAAAATAAAGAGGCATATGGAGTCAGAGAGGGACAACATGGAGTTGGTTAGGTCAGTGAGTAGTCCCTCCTTCAAAAGCAACTCCTTCAAAAGAAATGTGAACAATGATATTTAACATGCTTTATTTCTTTGCAAAAACTTATGCAGAATAGTTTGAACAGTGCTCACTTTCTTCTCACTCTACAGCTTACAATGGGGAGTGAACATCTCCACCTTGATAAATTATCACACTCTTTTCTGAGTTTGAATCAGCTTCTAACATTTTACCTTCTGTGCTTTCAACAAAATGACACACCTCTGAGAATCTCTTAAATGGGAAGCTGTTTTGTTTCATTTTGTTTTCTAAAATTACTTCTCTTGAAGTTTCTACAAGCTTTTCATCACAACCACTTTCTACACTTACGCTGATGAGTTCACTTTCACTAAATTCCTCTGTCTACCTAAGGTGAGCCTCTAGAACTCGCAGGATCAACATCCCCAGGGTCAGTGCTAGAGTTTGGGTCTGGAGTGTATCCCAAAGGTCCATTGGGAGATATTGGAAACTTTAAGAGGTGGGAAGGAATTTAAGTCACTGGGGACATGCAATTGAAGGAGATACCAGGACCCTGGCTCTTCCTCTCTCTTTCTTGTTGCTTTCCAGCTACCACCACAAGGTAAGCAATTCTGTTCCACTACCTGCTCCCTGCCTTGTGTTCTGCCTTACTACAGTTCCATGCAGGGCCAAGTGACCATAGTCTAAAATCTCTGAAACCTTGAGTCAGAATAAAATTTTCTTCCTGTTAAGCTTACTTATTCAGGTATTTTGTCACAGCAATGGAAAACTGACTAATACAATCAGCTATTTAACTCTATTTGCATTTGATTTATATCCCACAAAATTATTTGCACAGGGCAGTAAAAGCTCCTGCCATACTGCGTGGATTCTTCCTGCTTTTACCTCCCATCATAATGCTTAAATGTTTTCCGTTGCGTGCTCTACGCTACATTGCTCCCAAAATTCAACTAAAAGAGTTACATGACCTCCAGTTTCACCATCAACAGGTCATCTCAAATTTCATGTAAAAGACATTAATTGCTAAAACAACCTCTTGGTCCACATACTTGATTAATAAAATTGTATCTGGTGGTAAAAAGCAAATTTTCACATTATCAAGTTCTCAAAGATTCAGTATCCTTTAAAAGTTAACTACTTTGTCTATGTTTCTCTCAAATGCCAGAAAACCAGGAAATGACTCACCTACATGCTTTGCTCTCTGTGTGTGAACTGAATAGCAGATGTGAGGTGGCCAATCACAGACTTGGAAAGAGGTGATGTGAAGGTCACTGGTCACTGACCTTGATTAGCATGGATTATTTACATAGTCAGTATTCTAGCAGTAAAGTTTGTGCTATATGTAGTTACTCAGTTAACATCTGTGGTCACTGAAATATGAACTGTGTTCTTGAGGGACTGCTGTTGTTTAACTAATGTAACTGAAATTCACGCAAGTCGAGTCTCACAGTGAGAGGAATTCTGATACACCTCTATGAAAGTACCTGTTTTCAGAATCTAAATGTGTGTGGTTCCGAAACTGGCACAGAGCAACTTAAGGAAGTGGATGAGCAAAAATTATAAAATGAGGCAAATGAGAGCAGAACCAGAAAGAAGGAAGGAGAAATTCAGTCAAGTGTCTCAGTAAGGAACTAGAATTTTCCTAAGATTGCACGCTTCAGTTAATTCAAGGAATTTGGGGGCACAAACCAGGAAGTTCATGGTGAGTCCTCAGGTCCCAGCATCAAGAGACTATCTCAAAGAACAGTTTTAGACTAACCAGAAGGTTCAGCTTGACTTTCATCTGAAAGAACTGCATTTAGATAAACATCCAGCATAGCCAGGGGGAACTACAGCCCCCAGAGTTCCCACTTCCCAGAGAGTAATCAGTATAGCCTGCCATGCCTGGATGGTATGAAGTGGGAAATCCATATAGGAACTGAGGACAAAATCAAGGCCATAGCTAAGCTAACAAATAGTTATCAAGGGAAAGAACAACATATTTATTTTGCTTGCCAAGGCACACACATAGCCACTAACCTCCTTCTAACCTCCAACCACACCCACCCTATCCTCCATGGAGATCTGTCCTTATCTACATGAAGCTATAAACACAGTTTTCCAGCCTCATAATGGGCATTGAGTTTCTCAAACTCTTGCCTTCTTCCCAACTTTGTCAAAAACAATCCTTGGACCCCTGCACAGCCTTGCTTTCCAGTTGGTGAAGGAAAGTTTTGGTGCCTCAAAACCCCAGATCCTATCCCGGACAGATCTGATTAATCACTTCTTTCTCTTTTCTTGAAGATAACAATGTTCATTATATACCACTCCTGGGTATACTTCCTGTTCCATAACTATTTTCCATTTCCAATCTATCAGTTGGATGTCCCCAACACATCTTTGATTACTTATTTGGAGTATTTTATTACCAACTAGAAAATGTATTTAGTTCTTATTCCCAAGTGTAGAGTCAATTATTCTTGTTTACCGTTTTCCATCTTCACACATTTTCAAAACCTACCAGGTATTGTGCATTGACTCTTCAGCAGGTACAACCCATTTCACTTTTAAATTAAGAATGTATTGCTGATCAATGCACACAAAGCCATGTTGTTAACAGCCCTCACAAAATTGTACTTAATATAAGACTATTTATTTGTGTGTACCTATAACATGTGCTTTCCTTGACTACAAATCTGGCTGCAAGATTTCTTTTCATCACCTTGAAATAAGTTTTTGGCCTTCATAACACACTTGATTTGGAGTCACTATCTTGATTGTGGGAATATTTCAAATTTTCCTTGCACATGAAACAACCAGAGAGGTATCCTTTGGAGTCCTCTTGACCCTAGTCATTTATCGCTATAATTTACTTGACACAGGATAATAAAAGTGGCCAGTTGGAAGCCACTCCAAAAGTTACAAAGGGTGGGGTAGAGATGCTAGGAATTCTAAATATGAGGTAACTTTTACTTAGCAAAATATGATATTATTAGGCAAAATGCAGAAGAGACCTCAAACAGTGGCTGTGACCACAAACTTCAAAACAAACAGATCAAGTTTCCCCTTGGGACTTGAGCAATTCAAAAGTTCATCTACACAGAAACTCTTCCAAATATAGTTGATCTTAGGCCAAGGTTCTTATAAATCACTTTTGCACAGGAAACTCTTAAAGTGTTATTAAACAGCAGCTATTCCAACTCCACCTCACAGAGATTCTCAACCATTGGTTTGTGAATATCCAGAAATCTTGCCTGAATATCCAGAAGTCTTGCCTCATAAATTGATCTACTGCAAAATGTGAAAATATTTTCAGTGCTAAAGAGTAAGCATTACTGATCCTATTTACAGGTGAATTAAGAAGAGTGCTAAAGGACAGCTCTGTTTCTTGAGTTGTAGGATACATGTTTCAGAGATGCTTTGGAATAAACGACAATAGTGGTTTTCCAACTTTAGTGTGCATCAGATTTACTTGGGAGGCTTTTAAAACACTGATTGTCGACCCCCAACTCAAAGTTTCCTATTTCATGGGTCTGGGGTGGGCACTAGAAATTGTATTTCTAATAAGTTACCAAGAGTTACTTACATGCTTTGGATTTTATATGTCCCCCAAAGGTCCATAGGCTAAAGGCTTGGTTGCCAGACTAGACTGTTCAGAGGTCATGGAACCTTTAGGCAGTGGGGTCTAGTGGAAAGAAGGAAGATCACTAGTGGTATGCCCTTCAGGCCCTTCCATATTCTGTGTGTGTGTGTGTGTGTGTGTGTGTGTGTGTGTGTGTGTGTTTCCTAGCTTCTAACCTCATGCTCCCATGCTCCCTTCTGTGATGCTCTGTCTTGCCATAGGTCCAGAAACATTGGAGCCAAGTGACCATGTCCTGCAGCCTCTGAAACTGTGAGCCAAAGTAAATCTTTCTTCATTTTAAGTTGTTTATCTCAGTATTTTGCCATAGCAATGGGAAGCTGAATAACACATTACTGCTGGCCTGGGTACCTCCCTCTGAGAACTACCGTGTACAAGATATGCCTAGGTTAGTTTACCTGTTGACTTTATGGTAATGACAGCTTAAAAACCAAGAGGTCTATGGATATTATCTGAGGGCCCACTATATGCTGGTTGGGCCCTATGCACTGGTAATACAATGGTGAATCAGACACTGAGTGCATCAGTTTGATATAAAAACTAACCCTTGTTATATTTGAGAACCTCTCTGCGGCATACATGAAAACTTGTGAGCCACAGGGTCCTAAAAAGAGACTTTCTATGATTGCTTTCTATTTCCAAAAGGGTCACAATATAGATGGTGATTATCACACATTCCTTCTCTTGGGATACCACAGCTTTTCCAGAGCTGCATAAAAGATGTACGAACTTTCCAAACTAGAAAGATAATACAACATCGGATCAGCAATTTCTTTTGAAGTATGTATTCTCAAAAGCCTTCAACTAAAGGAGGTGCTTATAGTAAATCTATTCTGCATTTCATTCTTACTCTTCCAGGAAAATGGTTCTTAGCACTCAGAGGTAAGCTCAGGTTCATGCAGAAGTACCTTTAGGGAAGACTCTGATTGGGCTCCTGGGAGTGTATTCCATGCAGGCTCTACCTGAATAACATAAATGCTCCAACCCCAGTGTGAAGCAGAGCTCAGGAGATGTTTAACATATTTCAAAGAAGTCAGGCCATAGGTATATTCAGATGCTCCTTAGTTTTCAATGAAATTATGTCCCAATAAACTTATTGTCAGTTGAAATTATAGTAAATAAAAAGTACATTACATCATAACTTAGCAATATAGTACACTAGAACAGCAGTTTACCCTCATGATCATGTATCTGAGTGGGAGCTGTGAGAATAACTTACCACCACCTATCACCAAACAAAGAACAGATCGAAATTCAAAGTAGGGTTTCTGCTGCATGTATATTGCTTTTGCACCATTGCTAAGTAAAAAAATCATAAGTTGAACCATTGCAAATGGAGGACCATCTGTGTTAGAGTTATAATATATAAAGCATGAACTCTGTGCCAAGCACTCTAAGTGCTTGAAACACAGTCTATGTTAGTGGTTAATGTCATTAACACCAAAGCCAAACTTTTAATAGACAGGTGACCTTGAGCTAGTCACCTGGTCTCTGTGCTTCAGTCTTATCATCTGCCAGATGGAAATAGCAAGGCCTACCTTACAAGAATATTGTCATAAGTGTGTTGTTATGTGCAAAGCACTGAGAATAATGCCTGGCCTGCAGTGAGTACCCTGTGTAAAATGAATGGTGTTTTACAAACTCTAAACTTTAATCCCAGCAACATTAAGGTATAGGCACTATTGCCAAATCTATTCTAAAGTGGAGCAAAACTGAAGCACAGAGAAGTTATGCAGCTCTCCCAAAGCAACAAGGTAAGTGGTAGAGCCACTCCTAGGAACTCATGCAGTCTGACATTGGAACTGATTTTCTTAATCGCAGTGTATACTGCCTATTGAGAGGATTGATTTTTGAGAAAACAGGACTCATAATACATATTTTACTGAAATCTATAATTCAATTGCAAGTCACATACTTGAAAAACATTTCTAGCAGAATCACATTCTCTCTAGACCAATGAGGAAATTAAGCCCTTGTGTTAATTATTTTTTTCATACTTAAAGTGTCTTGAGGGAATAGTGCAGTTTAATAAAAAGAATATTTACTTTAAGTCTGACAGTACTGCCTAGCTCTCTAGCTACTTGTAGGCAAGTTATATCTGTTCTCTCTGAGCATATCTTATCTTCAGCAAAATATTGGCAGGGGTATTGACCTCATGCCATTTTTTGTGAGTTAAATGAAATAGTATATGTAATGTGCCTAACCCAATCCGATGTTCATGATGGAGATTTTAAAAACATCATTTCCTTCCTCCTCTTAAAATTACATACTATGATAATTCCAGTTGTAAAAGTAATGTTCTACTTCCCACAATTATGTCTCTTTCATAGAGAATGAAGCACATGGAAGTTTTTCATATACAATCTAATAGCCAAAGTGAGTCTGGACCTAGGAGGAGACTATCCTACTGACTGTTTTGATGGGACTCCTGCCTTTGTCCATAGGCTGAAGTCAACAGAAGGAGAGCAAAGGATGGCAACAAGGCCTTCCTTCCCCTTCTATGCAAGGAGCACAGAGGAGAAGCTCACTCACTTCATATTAGTTTGCCTTTAGCTTGCTCCCTAAGCACTTGGAACTTTGAGTATTTTCCTCATTTTAATCTAATTTTGAATAATTATAATTTTAATTATAATATATTATTTATGAGTGCAAATATTTCACACCTACAGAAAACAGTACAAGAGTCATTTACTTTGTAGCAGATGAGATAACATGACAGAAAAATAGAATTAAGAGAATTGGAAGTGAGAAAAAAAATGAGCAATTATGTGATCTACATTTTAAATATATCAGTAAATATTACTGCTTCTTCCTTTGGTGCTGCAGATTAGACTTAGGGTCTTGTGCATACTAAGACTGTGCTCTACCACCAAACTACACCCCCAGCCTAATATTTTCCTTCCTAATGATGGATACAACTGATCTGATGCAGCCAGAACAAGTTGTGTGTGTGTGTGCGTGTGTGTATGTATACAAACATATGCACATGAATACATGCGAACTAACACAAAAATTAAGGACTCTGTTAAAAGATTTGAACTTTTCAACACAGTTAAGTTGGTAAAGCATGTTCTATAAGGTGCTTTCTCTTGTCTTCATGTCTACAGCTGAGCTTGAAGTCCACTGCACAAGCATTTGGGAAGGAAAGATGGATGTAAACTGAGAACAGGACACTTTGGAATCCAAGTGCCTGAATAGAGCCCTTGAAGTTTAATCAAAATCTAAGTCAATTTGTGCTGTCTCTGGTCTTGGTGACATCAAGTGTCCTGCAGAACCTAGGTCTTCTTCACATAGCCAGCTCAAGAGACAGAAAAGCTGAAGAAAAATCCAGGAGAACATGAACTAGTTGCAGGCCTGGCTTAGCAGATAGTCACAATATATGTGACTTATAAAATGGCTGCTACTTCACCTTCTATCCTTCAAATGTTCCACAGGAAATTCTCTCATGTCCCAATAAAACCAGAATTATATTGAAAAGGGAATTCTGATAAATATAGTTTAACTTAGACAAGTTGATATGCTATTGCTGAACATTTTTTTGAAAAATCTTCAAGATTACCTACTTAAGTAACAAACATCCAATATCTTCCACAGTTTCTTATTAAGAATCCAAGAGTGACTTAGGAAAGTGGTTCTGGATCAGTGTCTCATGTGAAGTTAGTTGTGACCAAAATCATCTGAATACTTGACTAGGAGGGTCTACTACCAAGTTCATTCATGGAGATGTTGCCAGAGGCTTCAGTTCCTTACCAGGTGAGATTCTCCATAGGGCAGTTCCCAGTACGGCAGCTGGGAAGTGAGAGATGAGAAAGGACATGGGGGTGGGGAGACAGAAGATGGTGTCTTAAATTAATCTCTTGCCACTTCTGCCATAGTCTTGTTGGTCACACTGATACAATGTGGGAGAGGACTACAAGGATGTGACTAAGAGGTGAGATTCTCCATATGAATATCAAGAGGTGAGCACTCTTGTTAGGACTGTGTTAGATCCTGCCTGTCACAATGTCAAATTCACAAATTCATCTCTACCCCGAAAATGGCTTCAATTTCAGGTGGGATATTAGTTCACTTCGGACTGGGGAGTCCTGTCTTCGTACAATCTCTTCTGTGAACTCCATCCACTTCTCTGGAAATGCTTTAGTAGCAAAGTTCTTCTTTAGTATTGGTCTTTACCTACAGCTCATTTTCACAAACATTGTCAGATTTGAACCTCACACAGATTTAAGAAGACAAAGCTGGGCCACAGCTGTATGTCATTCTGCTTCCAAGGTCGAGGTTATTTTTACTATTCTGCAGCCAACTTTATAGCATTTGCCTTGTCAAAATAACCCCCCTGTATTACCTAATATTAACTGAAAGACTTTTTGTCAAATAGCAGAGTTCAGGAAAGTATTTTTTCCTGTCTCTCATTACAAGTAATTTTTCTTTAGTCTGACTAGGTATCTTTGGCATGATTTTCCATATTTATCATTGCAAAATCTCTGACATGTTTTATGTTAGTTTGTATTTTTATATCTATGAAGTATATAGGGCATAGTTTTCTCAACTACAAAACAGCATGCCAAAAGTAGTCACAATTTTTTACTGTTTTCATAGCTCTTAAGCTAGTGACTCACTGTTTAAATTATTTCTTGGATCTAAATGAGACAACTTTAAGTGACAAATTACTCTTCCAATTATACCTACTATTATTTAGTTCTTGAGGATCTGTTTAACACTGATAAAATCTTTATAACTGCAAAGAAGCTGTTCTGAATCACAGAATCATGGTTGGACTTCCCAATCCCAGCCTCTTTTTCTACTTGGTGAATTGACCTGGTATTAAAAAATGAGTTAAAAAGGAAGTTTAATGGTGTTTCTTCTCCGTTCTGAATCTTGAGTTTTCTAAAGTCCCAATTCCCGCTTCTCATCTAGCCACCAACTCCTCCCCACAACTCACCAAGACCAAATTTGCCTCTAAAATAAAATAAAGATATCTCCATCCCCAAAAGACACAAAGACCCCCAAAGTACTTCATATTATACCAAAAAGGAACCCGCCTATCCCAGTCCTGAGCAAAAAGAGATTAAAATTCTGGAATTTTGAAGAATAATATCTTTTTGTTCCAACTTCAAACCCCACCTCCACTCTGCCACAGATGAGGTTGGAACCTGAGCCGCCAGGTGGAGCTTCTTTTGACCTTGCCAGTATTTTCCTGTTTACTTGTTTAGCCATTGTTTAGCCAAATGCTGTTCCTAAAGCAACTTAACTCCTTACTGGTTGTAGAAAACTGAATTCTTGAAGTTAATCTCCAAACTTTCTGGAAGTTTGACTAGAGAAAGCTCCCTTTGCATTTTGAGGATTTCATAAAACATATTTTTATGGATCAGTTAAATTGTTTACCCTAAGGTATATCTTCACACATTAATTTATTCAAGTGACATTAATGTCTACCTTGTTCCTTTGTGTTTATCTACCTACATGACTCTTTTCCTTCCAATTTTATTTCCAGAGTACGGGAAAGGGTCAGTGACATCATAATCATTCCATAATTGATGTATTGAATAAATGACCAAGGTCTGATTCAAATTGCTAGATAAGTCATTCTAAATTTCAGCTAAAGAATTAAACTGTTTTCATTCCCCGGTAATCATGGGAATACAGTGCTATCTTTGGACTTTGACAATACTCTCTCTAAAAAATGTGAATGGGGAAAGTATTTTTTAGAGCATTCATTTAAATACAAATTAAATATTTTAGGCAGGTAGATATAGCTAAAATATGAATCTCCTTCCATAAATTCAAAGAAATGAATGCACTTAGGGTTACTGAAGCTAACCAAGATCAAAAGATAGAAACATGCATCAACATGCATAGATCAATACATCAGCAACAATATATTACTGCTATTTATACCCAAGAAACAAAATTGCGTGACAGGTCTACTAGGGTGGATCCAGTTTTTTCTTTTATTAATTTCAAAACATATTTCAAGGTTTTCTGTTCAAAATTCCAAAATAAGTCATTAAGTTGTTTTGCACAATAAATTGGGCAAATATGCTATTCCGTACAAATGCCACAGCATATTTTGGGAATATTTTTTCTTTCCCCTTTCTTAAAGTTCACAGGTATTTAAAACAAAGTCACATCAGATTTGGGGCAGAAAAAAAAATAAGTAAGTTTAAAACATCTTATGCCAAACACAAGGACTTATCTAAAGATTAATTGTGATATGTCAAAAAGATAAAGGAGGGAAAACTATAGGGAAAGAAAATAGATGAGTGTTTGCTTGGAAGTAGAGGGTTGACAATAAAATGGCATCAGGGAATTTTTTTTTCTTGTGTTGGAACCATTTTGTATGTTTTTATTGTTACATAATTATATGTATTGACCAAAACTCATAGATCTCTACCCTAAAAAGTTTTTTACTGTATTTAAATTATACTACAATTTTAAAAAATATGATAGTGCAACTACACTGATAGGGCCTTTTCTGGCCAAAGTTGGAACCATGTTTAGCATTAAAAAGAAGAACAACCACACAAAGACCTGAAACCAACTCTTGAGAGCAATTTAGTTTGTGATAGCCAGAAACCAGAAAGGACCAAAATGCCCCTCAAGAGCTGAAAAGTTTAAACGAACACATGTACCATGGAATATAACTTAGCATAAAAAGACATGAACTGCTTCTACACAGTAATGTGAATAGATCTCAAGGACATTAGGTTAAATGAAAACGAGCTATCTCAAAAGGTCACAAACTCTATGATTCGATTTACATAACCCTGTCAAAGTGACAAAAGTATAGTGATTTGATCTCAGATCAGCAGTTGCCAAGAGTCAAGGAATGATGAGTACAAAGTTGAGTGGATATAACTCTTCAGAGACAGGATGCTTGGAAATCTATGTGATGATGATAGTTCTGTATTCTGATTATAGTTGTATTTACACAAATCTCTACCTGTGATGAAGTGACCCAGAAACACACACAATTTTCTGGTTTTAATATTGAATTATAATTACCTAGGATGTAGCTGTACAGGAAAACTGGGTGAGAGGCCATTCACAGGGCTTCTGTGTATTAACTTCAAAATTTCCTATGAATTTATAATCATTTAAAAAAAATAATGCAAATGATGGCCATATATTAAATAAAAAAAGAACACATGGTTCTCTCAAGTGGTAGGTGGGAAGGTTTTTTTAAATACATATCTAATTTTATTAGTTTTAAAATTGTTTATTCACTTTTTCAAATTTTGGAGGTTTACAATTATATGCATTAGACAAATGCATATAAGCATAAAATAACCATGAAAGATTAAGACATAAAATAGATTAATACCCCCCAAATTCTCTCATGTTTCCCTTTATAGTTTGTACTTCCCCCACCCTCAGCCCCTGGTAACTACAGGTATGTAGTATATGTTCCTATAACTTTGCCTGTTTTAGAATGTTATATTTTAGATGACATTTTTAGATTTGAAACTGTATTTTTTAAATTTTTATTTGTTCTAGTTATACATGACAGTAGTTATACATGCATTTTGATAAATCATACATAAATGGAATGTAATTTCCCATTCCATCATATATGTAGATGAGGTAATAATGTCTGCTAGGGAAACTATCTTTCACTTGGCAAAATGCCTTTAATGTTCAATTATATTGTTTTATATATGGGTAATTTGTTCTTTTTGACAAATAGTATTCTATTGTATGTATGTAACATCATTTAATCGTTCACCCATTGAAGGACACCTGGAATGTTTCCAGTTTTAGGCAGTTATGAACAAAGCCAGTATAAACATTTTTATTCAGATTTCTTATAAACTTAAGTTTACAGAAGGGAGAAGTGAAAAAAGTAATTGGAAGATTAAAAATTCCACAAGGCTTATGAACTTTGTTACTTTGCCACATCTAAGTTAGTTTTCTTATTAACCAATTAAAATGCTCAGGTCTTCCTTATGGACTGAAATGTTTCCCCACAAAATTCATGTGTTGAAGTCCTAACCCCCAGTACCTCAGAATGTGATTATGTTTGAAGACAGGGCCTTATAGAGGTGATTTGTCAAAATAAGGTTCTTAGGATGGGCCTTAAGCCAATCTATATGACATACATATGAGAAGAGGACATTAGGACATTCAAAGAGATACCAAAGGCTACCTGTACAGAGGAAAAATCCTTGAGACAGCAGGAAAGTCATCTACAAGTCCAGGAGAGGGGGCTTCAGAGGAAACCAAGTCTGCAAACTCCTTCATCTTGTAGCTCCAGAATTATGAGGAAATAAATTTCTGTTATATGAACTTCTCAGTTTCTAGTATTTTGTAATGACAACCCTAGCAAACAAATACAGTCTTTCACTAGCCTTCACTTAAAATCCATACCCCCTTCCTATCCTTGAGGGCTAGTCTGAACCAGGGGGGTTGTTATCGCCAGCCCAGGTCATTTGTTTTGTTTTATTCTTTTGCTGTGCTGGAGTTTCAAACCTAGGGCAGTATAAATGCCGGGCAAGTGCTCTACCACTGAGGTACACCAATATCCTGGGTATTTAAATGTGTACCTTTCCTACTCTCCAATGAGAAATTAATACTGAAACAGCCCTCAGGCAAAAACATCTACTTAGAAATGCCATCTGGAAATCCTGCTGATATCCCCACCCTAATATAAAATGTACATCAGGTTCTTTGTCTCAGTCAACAGACAATGACCCTAACTGATAAACACACATTTTATTCAAAGCAGATTCAAAAATTCCAAAATTGCTGGGAATAAAACCCAAAACCTGACAACAGACATGATCTGATAAAAAAAATTTGCTGTTGCTCCTTCCCACTGAGCCCTAAAGGAAACTTGGCAGGTGTCATCCTCTGAATGCCCCTTCTATGCCAGGAATTCTGCCTTGGACCCACTGGGAAACTTCCATGCCACTGCCAAGACTGAAAGTTTAATGTATCTACTGCCACATGCCCCAGTAAAAATGGAAGCTCCCTCAAGGCTAGTATTTCTGTTTTCTTCTCAAAGACATTGCGTAGGCCAACTGCATTTTATCTGTTGGAAAGTCCAGAGGTCTGAACCACGAAGAAACAGGACTCACTGTCTGGGAATTTACCCAAATGCTGAAAGGTCTTTCAAAAATGATAACTAACCTTTAAAGTTACAACTATATTATTAATGACCAATTCAGACTTGTTGCTATGGCTATTAACCTGCATTTTCTTTTCAATACTTTTTTATAAAAAATGATTTTTATTATTATTATTTTAAATTAAAATATTTATGCTATGTGATTTGGCAACAATATATGTATACAATGTGGGATGGTTGTATCAGGGTAGTTAGCATTTTCATCTCAAACATTTAAAAAAAAAATTTGTATTAACATATAACATACATACCTAAGAGGAATAGTATGGTATTTAAATATATGTATACAGTGTGTACTGATCAAATCAGAGTAATTAATGTTTTCATCTTCTTATCATTACTTGTGTCCAGAGCCTTCAAATTCCTCTTATCTAGTTATTCATAAAATATGTGCTAGGATTATGAATTATAGTCCACTGTACTATAGAACACTAGAACTCATTGTTTCTAATGATCCAACATTCAGCTTGTTATACTTTCTTGAAATCTTAGGCTTCCATAACTCTTAAGTATAATCCGCACTTCAACATCTGGAAAGATGCTCGTTAGTCAAAACAGCCCATCTGGCCTTTCTTTCTACAGAGTCAAGAAATAAAAGTAAGACAGAAACAATTACCCTAATTTCCTCTCTGGTAACAATTTCAGATGACCTGCCTGTGGCATCTGCTAATGAATCATTTGGTTGTAATCATTTAGATATAGCGTAAAACAACTGCTAAAGGAATTATATGCTATTAATCTTAGAAGAAATATTTGTATTTTGAATTAAAAATTATTTAACATACATGTAAAGGCTTTTTGTTATCAATAGAATGATAGGATGTGTTTTGACAATCCAAGTAATACTAAATTAGATGTGTCACTTGAAAAAAAATTTTTTAAAGAAAAACAGACAAAGTCTATTGATGGAAAATATTTGACTCACAGTCATCTTTCAGTACCTTGCTCTTCTAACCATTTTTACATCTTTGAAAAATGAGAACAATTTTGAGACCCTGGTGTCATAAGTTTTGCTTTAAACGTTAATAAACTTCCTTTAGCCTCCATTTCCACCACACATTTAAATGGTTCAACCCAACTCATCATTTCTCAGAAGTATTTTACTTCCAAGTTCTCAACCTCTCAAAAACCCTTTCTCTGGTTATATCATTCTTTCTTCTTTCCTATTCCTCCATTATATCTAATAAACCTATTTCCCCATCTCACCACGACTTCCAGGCCCTATATCTTCCTATATTACATCATATCACCTTTTTTCCAGCTTGCACCTGCCACCAAGCTGGACAACCTTATCACAAATCTCCACCACTCTGCAATTCCACCCTTCTGGTTCTCAGCGTCCACACCACACCAAATTCGCCAGACATTGCTGGAAAAAGTGTGTACGCTCTAACTTCAGGTGTTAGCCCTGCTCTCTTTAATTTACATTCGTCATTTCTTGTTGATGTCCTAGTTTTAAAAAGTGGCTGGCAGGAACTTTTCTCCTTCAATGGCTTCTATCTAACCTCCAACCTTTGGCTGATGATTTATCTTTTATTCAATTGAGCAATCATCAGCACCAAACCCATGCTGCCTGCTCATAGATAAAATGCAGCAAACAATGACAAGGTATAAAATGTGGTTTTATGAGAATATAATGTGCTGTTTCCATGACCACAAACCTGACTCAAGCCTATATTCAGGGGCCAATTGACTATGAAAAAAATAAAGTAAACTTTGAGGCCTTTCATATGTACCATCCCAAGAGCCTGGAAGGGACATGATTAGTTTTTCTTATTGCTGTGTAATAAATTACTCCACAATTTAGCAGCTTAAACAACACTCATTTTTTCTTATAGTTATTTTGTTTGAGGAGTCGAGGAAGGCCTTATTCATGCCTTCTGTTTCAAGTTTTCTCATAAGCTTTCAATCAAGGAGTTGACCAGAGCTGAGTTCCCATCTTTAGGCTTGACTAGAGGAAGATTAACTTCCAAACTCATGTGGCCACACATAGATACTTACCTGGTCACACATAGCCCCCTCAAAATGGAAACTTGCTTTTTCAAAATCAGCAAGGAGGAGAGTCAGCAAGACAATAGTGACTACTATATCACATAACTTAGCCTCATCACCTTTTTCACGTTATTGGTCAAAGACGGGTTATGAAATCAGGCTACACTCAAGGGTGGGGATTATACAAAGGTATAAGTACTAGAAGGTAGGAATTTTTGTGTGTGGATCTTTAGAATCTGCCTGCCACAGGGCCCTGGCAATATGTTCAATAGGTCATATATTTTCATAAAATTTGTAAAAAAAAAAAATCTTAGTTGCAATTAATAGAGACCACTGTGTTAGTCAGCTTTCAATCTAGGACAAAATACAGGAAGTAATCAATTTAAAAGAGAAAAGGTTTATTTTGGCTCATGGTTTCAGAGGTTTAATTGCAGATCACTTGACCTTGTTGTTTTGTGCACATGGCAGCATAGTATACAATGGTGGGAGAATGTAATAGACGAGACCTATTGACCTCATAGTGTCTAGGAAACAGTGACAGGAAGAGGCCAGGATCACAATATCCCCTTCAAAAGCATATGACCCAATTTCCTTCCACTTGGTCATACTTCCTAAAGGTTTTACCATTTCTCAAAAGCACCATTGACTGAGGACTGAGGCTTTAGCTCATGGGTCTTTGGACAAACATTCAAGATCCAAACTACAGCAACCACTGTCTCTCTCCACTTATACCACATGTACCTTAGAAACATCCCTTCCTCCCTTATCAGGTGGCATTTGAATGATCCCAGAAATTGTGCAATACAATAAGGAGAAACTGTGTTGGAGATTGATTTACTATGGATTTATTGAAGTATGATGAATGGTTTGCAGCCAATTTATTTCCAGTTACTCTAGAGAAGGAAAGATTTCCAGTAACATATTAGTTGCCTGCTGTCGTGACTCAACCAGCCTGTGACATAAAAAGAAGTCATATCATTATATGAACATACTCTTAGGTTTTCAGCACTGGTGAGATTAGGGCGTAAAACGGAGCCAAAAACCTATTTCAGGAATATTTTTTTCAATCATTAAATGTGTACAGGTAGAAATGGAAGATTCAGGTCTCTTCAACGCCTACTCAAAATTGGTTCTATCTTGTCAAAAATATATTCAATAATGCATTATGTACAATTATAAACACACTACTTAATTTTTTTTCTATTTTGATGGCATGATAAGGCATTCATTTCAGAATGGATCCTGCCCTATACCCACAAGAAAGGAATGCTGCCTGGGGAAGCCAAGAAGAATCTGATCTTTCTGGGTTTCCCTATCCATTCTCTTAGCATTAGACATTCCCATTTTGTCCAATCACATTTTAACAGAGCTGTTTCTTACTCCAGTCATGTCTATGCAATGAAGCCTCCATAAAAATCCCAAAGGAAAGGGTTTAGAGAGCTCCCAGATAGATGAATACATGGAGG
The DNA here is from genome assembly GCF_902686455.1 of Sciurus vulgaris. Taxonomy (NCBI): domain Eukaryota; kingdom Metazoa; phylum Chordata; class Mammalia; order Rodentia; family Sciuridae; genus Sciurus; species Sciurus vulgaris. The sequence continues at coordinate 32,113,340 of NC_136468.1, forward strand.
TTTCCAGAAGGTGGTATACCTGGAGAGGGCTTGGAAGCTCTACACCCCTTCCCACAAACCTCACCCTATGTATCTTCTTATCTGTATCCTTTTGTAATATCCTTTATAATAAACTGGTAAATGTAGTGTTTCCTTGAGTTCCATAAACTGCTCAATTAAATTAAACTCAAGAAGGAGTAGTAGGAACCCCATTTACAGCTGCTTGGTCAGAAAGCACAGGTAAAACAACTTAAAACTAAAATAACTTGAGACTTCCATGGGGCAACCAAAGTGGGGGGTGGGGGAGTTGGGAACTGAGCTCCTAACCAAGGGATAGAGGTTTCCAGTGCAGAATTGCTTACTTGCTTGCAGGTGGGCTGAGGAATCCCCACAACTTTTAGGGTGACAAAATCTTCTATATTGACTATGATGTGAGAACAGAAGTATAATTCATTGTACCGCAAGAAAGTAAATCACCTTTCAGTTCTCTCTACAGAATATTATGTAACATGTCATAGGAAGAAACACTGGACAAGTATGCCACTTAAAAATGTAAAGAAATAACATTTCATCAATGTCAGTTGGTTCATAAAACATTCTGATTATTTTTCTGGATTTTTACATTTAATGTATCTATTAACTTTAAAATATTTACCTTTATTCAACTTTTCTTTAAACATTAAGTTTAATAATTGATTTTTATTAGTTTTATTTATTTATTTTTGCTGGTGATTGAAGTCAGCCCCTTGTACTTGCTAGGAAAGTGTCTACCTCTGAGCCACCTAAACCCTTACTTGTCTTTAAGTATCCAAACTGTGTAAGGCTCAGGGCTCTGCAAAATGGGTCCATCCCTGTCTGCCATCACTGGCCCTCATGAGTATGGCAGCTTCCCAAATAATCTTCCTCTACTCACATCTGTTCAGACCCCTACCACTCACTGCTGCCCAACAGTCCTCCCAAGAAAACCCTGTAATCATGTCACTTCTCTGTTGAAAAATTTTACTGTCTCCCCATCCTAAAACGTATCCAAATTCTTCAGTTTGGAAAAGAAAGGTCCCGGTCTAATATTTACTTTTATTGTCAATGACTCCTTATTTTAGTTTTTGTTTTGTTCTGTTTTCCTGCCAATGAAACTTCTTGCAATATAGCTACTTTCCGTTTATAAGCATCCCTGTTTTCCCTTTACTCTCATTTCTTTTTGTCAAAATCCTACCGATCCATTAAAACCTGACTCACAAGCTTCCTTTGTTGCTCTCAGGCCCTACCAGCCACCCCCACCTTGCCTGGAGCACTTTCCTCCTCTCTCCTAGTTTATATTTCACTATTGCGTATTGCATTTGGAGCATTTGATTATTTTATATTTTGATTCTCCTAATAAATCCTAAGCTCTTTGTGAGCAAATATTACTTTTTTTTCACTGTTGTAACCCCTTTAGCCCTCTAAAGCCATGCTTGAAGAAAAATAAACATTAGTCATGAATAATTAAGTGAATGAAAATGCAGGATTTGAGCAAATATAAATGTATTCATTTGGATGCTACTGCATTCACTTATATTAAAATCATATTTACTGAGGCCATACTGTGTGTCAACCTTTGGGAATCTTTGCTGTGAACCTCAAAACAACGAAACAATAAAAAGTATTTTTTGCTTATAGGGAGGTAACATTCAAGTGGACCAGACAAACATTAAACCAAGAACCACGTGAACAAATATAAAGGTTCATCCTTGACAGGGCCTAGCAAACATACATGGGTTATGAGAGCACAGAGTATATCTGATTTCAACTAGCTTGGACATTTTCATGTGCATTTCTCACAATGCATCATAAATATAATTTCGTTTTTAAAAACTTCTCTTTTGTTCTGGGTTCGGTGGTGCACACCTGTAATCCCAGTGGCTCAGGAGGTTGAGGTAGGAGGATTGGGAGTTCAAAGCCAGCCTCAGAAAAAGTGAGGCAGTAAGCAACTCAGTGAGAACCTGTCTCTAAATAAAATTCAAAATAGGGCTGGGGATGTGGCTCAGTGGTCAAGTGTCCCTGAGTTCAAATCCTGGTACAAAGAAAAAAAAATTTTTTTTTCTTTTGTAAGGAAAGAGCTAAATTATATTTGATCTAACTTAACTTATTATATTTGACCTAACATTCATTTTGCTTAATTAATTCTTCATTTGATGTGACATTTTTACAAGATTAGAGCAGTGGTTTCTTTCCTGTTTCTGAAAATTGGCACATTTTAGTGCTACTTTCTGAGGGTATGAGTGAAACTGAGAGGCCCAAGCTCAGCCCTTCTCTGAGAATAATGCTCTCTTTATTTGGATGGTGGCTGTTGATAGCTGAGCTTATCCTGTGTATAGTGTTCTTTCTTAGTCTGACAGCCACTGGCCAGGGCCTTTGCTTCCATGAATCATCCTGTCCCACAGACTGCACTGCAGATAGTCTGCCGTGGGGTTTACAGATTAGGTAGGTTATGCATTGAATTCTGTCTTCCAAAAAAGATAAATTGGAGTCCTGTCTCCCCAAACTTCAATGTGTGACCTTATTTGGACATAGAGACTTCATATAGGTAATCAAGTTAAAATGAGGTCATTTAGGCCCAAATCCAATATGACTGGTATCCTCATAAAAAAGGGAAATTTGGATGCAGAGACAGACATTCACAGAGGAAAGATAATTTTAAGACACAGGGATAAACAATCTACCTGCAAAAAATTTCTGAGGCTTAAGAAGTTAAAAGAAGGGCAGAAAGCCTTCAGAAGGATTCGTACCTCTAGCTACCTTGGTCTCAGACTCTGTCCTCGAGAACTGGGACAATAAATCTCTGTGATATAACACACTTAACTTGTGACACTTTATTATGGCAAACCTAACAAACTAATATATAATATATTTTCATTGAAAAAGTTCTGTAAAACCAGTGCCTTTAGGATTTTTATTCTATAGAATTTTTATTTCTTTAGAATTATTTTCATTTATGCCTAAATGAAAATTTGGAAACAGCACCCAAAGTCTCAAAAACATGTATCATTAAGAGATAAAAACAACAACTAAAAGTTCTCTTGATATGAACATTTCTTTTCTGGGACTAACTAAACTTCACAAGACCAGTTTGGCTGGGACTTTCTTCTCTATCTGCTGCTACCTCCAACAAGATTAAAAGGTAGTGTAGCAGTTACACCTTCAGGGTAAAATGAAAGCAGCCAAAAATGATCTGGAATTCAGAATGGAAGAGGAATGTGGAAGGAGCACAACACAGTTTTGTGTAGAAGTCTTTTAATGCTTGGCTTACTACCATATTTACTTTAGGGATTGAAGAAACCATTGTATGTTGTAACTTAGTCTCAAAGACATTTTAAAATTCATCTGAATGGCTGCTCCCTGTGAAAGAATACCTGCAAAATAAATAACTTCGGTTCTTTTCAGAATAGAACAGCAGTAGGGTCCTTTCCCCAATCTGGGTTGAAAACGGGGAGGAGGCACATAATATGTATCTGCCAATTAAGAAAATTTACTCTGCTTATTCAATTTAGTTAGGTAGAAATAAATTCCTTTTTTGTTTGTTTCTTGGGTTTTGTTTTAAATTATTTATTTTTTACAGACTGCATTTTGACTCATTGTATACAAATGAGGTACATCATTTTGTTTCTATGGTTGTACACGAGGTAGATTCATACCATTTGTGTAGTCATACATGTACATAGGGTAATGATGTCTGTCTCAGTCCACCATTTTTCATAACCCCCCCTCATTTCCTTCTACATAATCTAACGTTCCTCCATTCTTCTCTCACTCCCCACCTGATGATATATCATCATCCACTTATCAGGGAAAACATTCAGCCTTTGTTTTTTTGGAATTGGCTTATTTCAGTTAGCATTATATTCTCCAATTCCATCCATTTATCTGCAAATGCATGATATTATTCTTCTTTATGGCTGAATAATATTCCATTGTGTATATATACCACAGTTTCTTTATCCATTCATCTGTTGAAGGGCATCTAGGTTGGTTCCACAATCTAGCTATTGTGCATTGAGCTGCTATAAACATTGATGTGTCTGCATTACTGTAGTAATGTACCATTTGGGTATAGATGAAGGAGTGGGATACCTGGGTCAAAAGGTGGGTCCCTTCCAAGTGTTCTGAGGATTCTCCACAAAATTCTTATAGGTTCAATACTTTAAAGAAATACTTTTTGAGCACCTATAATATATTAAATACTAGGAATACAAAAGAAAGTTGGCAGAAATAGGGACAATCTATTTCTTAGGGTGTTGGCAGGCCTTTAAAGGAAAGGGTAAGCACAAGACAATTAGCAACCACATGTATAAAGGTAAAATTTCCAGTTACAAGTGCAACTAGGAATGCATGTTACAAGGGGAGCCAGTAATGGAATTTAATTTACCGAGGAGATCAGAGAACTCTATTGTGGGGACTTGCGCTTCCTTCCTGTTTACTACCCAACTTCGGAGTCCATCGAGTGTTTTGAGAATTTCATACATTGTGAACACTGACTGGAGGCAGATAATGCCTCCCGCTGTGAACACTGAAACTGTCTGATGCTTGCTTCCCTGGCTTCACACTGTAACTAGAATGTGGTGGGCCATCTCTCTCTCTCTCTCTCTCTCTCTCTCTCTCTCTCTCTCCCTGTCTTAGTTTGGATGTGAGGTGTTCCTCCAAAAAGCTCCTGCGTTTCAGCAGAAATATTCAGAGATGAAATTATTAGATTACGAGAGCTGTGACCCAATCAGTCCCTCCTGGTTTCGGTGGAGTCACTGGTGGTAACTATAGGCAGGTGGAGTGCAGCTGAAGAAATTGGGACATGGGGGGCATGCTCTGGAAGGGCTCATGTGCCCTTCAGCCCCTTTGCCCATTTCTGTCTGTTTCCTGGCTGCCTTGAGGAGAGAAGCTTCCCTCTGCCCCTCCCCATCTCCAGGATGCGCTGTCTCACCTTGGCCCAAAGCAATGTACTCCACTAAACACATGGCTCTGGAACCATGAGCCAAAATAAATTTTCCCTCCTCTCAGTTGTTTTTGTCAGATATTTTGGTCATAGTGAAGCAAAACTGACTAATACACCTTCTGTCATTGTTGTAGTTCACCAATGTAAAGGGGCCAACTGTAGTAAATAGCACTTAATGACTAGGGTGGAGGTTTCTGCTGCATACCAGTTTCTTAGTTTGGTTAATATGTTATTCCTAGGTGCTAATGCTTGGTTTTTCAGTCTATATGACCATTCCATTTGTGAATTACAAATAACCTTTTAACACTTTTTTTTCTACTCAGGTCAGAAAAAGTTTATTTCCTTATAAGAGCAAACTTTGAATGATACAATTCCCCCTCAGGAAGTGACATTTGAACTTAGATTTGAAAGATGAATGAAAGTGAACTAGACAAGAGAGGAGACATAACTGTTCCAAACAGGGTGAAAAGCACCAGGAGACTGTAAGGGTAGGAGTTTTGAGAATGAGGAGGAGCCCATAGTATGAGATGAAGTTGAACAGGTAGGTATGCTTCAATGATTTCAATAGAAATGAAGGGAATTTGAGAAACCTCAGCAGTCACACTACCTTTAGGAGGTATTGTTGAATTACCTAGAACAGATTTATAGTTTTAATATCAAAGGGTGATTGAGTAGGGTGTGACAGCTAGCATAACAAATTGGATGGCAATGCCATTCATAGAGATAGAACATATCAGAAACAGTAGATCTAGGAGTGCTTAGGGAGAAAAGAAAATTCACAACTTCTGTCAAGGTGGATCAATTTTTTGGAATTTCAAAGATATTCAATAGGAGATATCAAGTAGACAGTTAAATCTGTCTGTAGTTCAGAGGAGAGGCCTGGACCAAATATGTTAAGTTTAGGAATCATTGCTGTACATGTGATAATCTGAACTTACATGAGTTTTTCATTTTTCTAGTGAGGGAACACAAAGGAAGAAAAGAAAGGACCTAGAGACAAAGCTTGATGGCACCCACCATCTAAAGAGCTCCATACAGAAGAATAAGCCTGATAAGGAAAAGACAAAATAGTAGGCAGACGAATATGAAGAAAAACACGAGACCATCTTCCATAGTTTGCATCTTTTTTTTTTTTTCCAGGATAAATTACAGGGTTTAATATTAACACTTTAAAAAACAGTCATTTGTAACATGCTGCTACAATTAGAACAACCAGTTTTTGGGTTACTGATACAAGAAATTTCAACAGCAAGCTTAAAGCTTTCTGAAAACATAAAAATTGAGACAGTGAATTGATGCAAAACATACTACATGTGAGAAAAATACTCTTCTTGTGAATGTTAATACTCAGCTAAATATAATCACTGGCACTGTGACTTGAGTCAGGCTTTTAAATCTGGATTAGCGCAACCACAGGGAAGTCTCCCAATGGAGGAAGGAATGGGACTCAAAGTTGGAATAACTTGAAATTCTAGGAACAATGAAGAGACCTGTTTTGGGGGAGCAGAGTTACATATCAGAACACAAAAATATTTTAAAAATTAAAATATATGTTTCAAAGCATATGCATCAGCACCTCATGGTGAGTTGAAACTTCTTTAACAAGGCCCAGTCTGAAAAATGCATATAAATGAGAATTTAGAGAGCCAAGACACGCTTTAGTCTTGTTGGTGCAAGGGTATGGCTTTGCATTTTGTTCAGGATCTCTACTAAATTGTAGGGACTTCAGAAATAATAGTGTTTTTTTTTTAAAGATATTGCTTATCTGTAATAAATGATTTTAGTTAAAAGGTTTGACCAAGTAAAAGCTCATGAGCAGTGCACTGACTTGCAGGTTTTACCTCTCAAATATTCCTGAGAAAACACTAAGAAAAAAGCAGCTTTCCTCACTTTCTAAAAACTCTTTTTCAGAGGTTTTTCAGACTTTTCTAGATGAAATACACAGGCAATATTATGGCTAAGGGACAAACTGAGGGACTGCTTCCCACTTAAACCAAATGGGAAGAAAACTTAGAACGATCTGCTATAAACTACAAGGAAAAATGCAACTCAAAACTGAATGGAGGGTGGCGGTGGCGCTGCTGGAACCCAGCGGAAGCTCTGACCAAACCTTATGGCCATCTCTGAGCCAACTACTGTGATCAGAAGGTAGGATGCTAGGATCCAAGATGGCGGTCTAGAGGGAGGCTGCGTTCCTTGTCGCCAAGCAGAGGATGTCTGTTTCTTGGTGAGGCGGTTTTTGTTGCTTATCGATCCCCTGCTCTTTACCCCATTTGCTGTGATGACCTGCAGTCTACCAGCATATCGAGGGCTTTTTTGAGAGCAGATTGCTCACTGTCAGGCGTCTATCATCCGCCATTTGCCTGCCTCTCGCCTGTCCATCGCCTGCCTTACCCCTATCCATCACCCAACGCTCGAGGTTCACCTCCTGATCGTCTGACAGCTGCCAGCGGATTGACCGCAGACTGCCAGTGGAGAACCAGCTGCCTGCTGCTGCCTGGAGGTTCACTGTTGCAGTGCCTGCAGGTTTGATTACACGTGGCTGCCGCCATTTTGAGACAACAGCCAGGCCCTGTAGGACCCCTGGCCGGACTGGCCAAGTCCCGTCTCCAGGATCCCTCAGCCCAACCAATCACTCCCTGCCTCTGGGGCCCTCACATTGACTGACCACTCCCTGCCGCCAGGATCCCCAGACCAACTGACTGTGCCCTATCACCGGGAACCCAGACCAACTGATTGCACCCGGCCTCCTGGATCCCACAACCACACCAAACACACCCTACCTCCAGGACCACTGCCGGACCAACTGCATCCTGTCTCCAGGACCTCCAGCTGACCACGTCCACCTCTGAGCTGCAGCTCCCCATTTGCCAACACATTTGGAAGCCAGAGCAGCCATCTTGGATAATCCTGGAAGCCGTAGCTCCGATCTTCGGGTGGGGCAAATCCCATCCTGAGATGCCTGCTGGAGGCTTGAAGCTCATTGTCAGGTACCTCTCATACATCAAGCTACTGAACACTGGGAGGTTTCATTAGTATATGACTGTTATACAGTAGATTTTCTTTTTTCTCCTTTTTAAAAAAAGATATTTAAGTTTTTATTTCTTTACGACCTTGAAATCAGACCGGAGACCCTGCATCTTATAGAAGAAAAAGTAGGTCCAAATCTTCACCTTGTTGGCTTAGGATCAGACTTCCTTAACAGGACTCCCATAGCACAAGAAATAAAAGCAAGAATCAATAACTGGGATAGATTCAAACTAAATAGCTTTCTCTCAGCAAAGGAAACTATCAGTAATGTGAAGAGAGAGCCTACAGAGTGGGAGAATATCTTTGCCTCTCATACTTCAGACAGAGCACTAATTTCCAGAATATATAAAGAACTCAAAAAACTCTACACCAAGAATACAAATAACCCAATCAACAAATGGGCTAAGGAAATGAACAGACACTTCACAGAAGAAGATGTACAAGCAATCAACAGATATATGAAAAAATGTTCAACATCAATGTTCAATGTTAGTAATAAGAGAAATGCAAATCAAAACTACACTAAGATTCCATCTCACCCCAATTAGAATGGCAATTATCAAGAACACAAGCAACAATAGGTGTTGGAGAGGATGTGGGGAAAAAGGTACACTCATACATTGCTGGTGGGACTGCAAATTAGTGCAACCACTGTGGAAAGCAGTGTGGAGATTCCTTAGAAACCTTGGAATGGACCTATCATTTGACCCAGCTATCCCACTCCTCGGCCTATACCCAAAGGACTTAAGATCAGCACACTACAGAGATACAGCCACATCAATGTTCATAGCGGCTCAATTCACAATAGCCAGACTATGGAACCAACCTAGATGCCCTTCAATTGATGAATGGGCAAGAAACTGTGGTATATATATATATATATATATATATATATATATATATATATACACACACAATGGAATATTACTCAGCTATAAAGAATAATAAAATTATGGCATTTGCAGGCAAATGGATGAAATTGGAGAATATCATGTTAAGTGAGATAAGCCAATCTCAAAAATCCAAAAGAGGAATATCTCACTGATTAGTGGATGATGACACTTAATGGGGGGTGGGAGTGGGACAAGAATGGAGGAAGGAGGGACTGTATAGAGGGAAAAGAGAGGTGGGAGGGGTGGGGGAGAAGGAAAAAAATAATGGAATGAATGAAACATCATTACTCTATGTAAATTTATGAATATGCAAATGGTATGCTGTTACTCCATGTACAAACAGAAACAACATGTATCCCATTTGTTTACAATAAAAAAAAAAAAACTGAATGGAGCAAGGGTCCTTTGATAAGCGGAGGGTGAAGTGTGATCACCTACTTGAAGTTCCTGGTATGTCATAAGTGCAATTCAGTTTGGGGAATAGAGTTTAATGTATCTCTCAGAAAAAAAAAAAAAAAAAAAAGTTTATACTTTACCTCACAAACAAAACAGTGGTTACAATGTCCAGTGTCACCAAGCAACTTTCATTCTGTCCCATACTGCTGAGAGCAAATCCAAGGCAGGGCAGACATCCAGGGTGATTAACTGGTAGTCCTTGCTGACTTCACCACCATCGTAGTCATCTATCACATATCTAACTTCCGGGCCACAGCGGCTGATGATCCAATCTTGCCCCATCCAGGACTGAATTCTTGCCCTTGATGAATACTCTTTTGCTTTCCCTTCAAATCAGATCAATGAGGGACCACAAGGATGCTCCGTAGCATGAAGAGCTTCCCACTTCAAACTCTCTTTCCAAGCCTGTTCACTGTTCTGATTGTGAATTCTAATGATGTTATACATCTCTTCCTGACTAATATCCTCATCCTTCCACTTCCACCCTTTCCTTAACATTGCATTCCAGAAGATCTGTTCAGGATTGACCCATTTTTTTCTCTGAATCTGCTGGTGGAATGGATGACTCCTCTTTGACGGAGAACAAAGGAAAGGGCTGATCTGGAGCTGGTGTTTGATTAGGTGGTGGCATCAGATTTGAAGGATCCAGGTTCTCCTGATTCTTAGCAGCAGCGCCTGCAACAGGACACTCCACATACTCACATGCACGATCTTGGTGGCAGGCACAGAGTGTGTTTTGCTCTCACAGGTTGGACCAGAGGGTTCCGCGCTTGTTGGACAGCCTTTCATTTTCCCTTCGTGCATTGGGCATCCTAAAGGCGATGATGGTATCTGATGAGCTGAAGCTTTTGAGGTCTGAATCCGAACAGCAGGAGTAAAGGCTGACAAACCCATGGCTTGTCAGGGTCCTTAGCCCCCTTGCTCTTCTCGACCAGTGACAAGGGAAGGGAGCACTCCCCAACAGGGCCAGACCGGGAAAGGTAGGGCCGACTGACCACCGGCACCCAGCATTCCAGGTGGAGGACAATCAGACACGTCAGGGAGACCAGTCACAGCAGGAACTCGTTTATTGAGGAAGTCACACAGCTTTTATGTAGGGTGGGGGCTAGGCAGGAACCAATCAGCTTAAAGGTCAGCAAGGCATGGGTGTTCACGCAGACGAGAGTCCCATAGGACTATATGGCAAGCACGTGCTGATCACGTTGGGGGAACTATTGTTAATCAATCCCTGACGGTGGTCCAAATTATCGTCATTAACTATGGAAACTGCCTTTGAGGCCTTGATCTTGCTCACTCGCCAGGGAGTAAGGAGTCAGCCTGAGTTAGTTAACGTGTCATCAGTCCCAACAATGACTGGAATCAGTGTTGACTCCCAACTATTTTAAATTTCCCGCTGATTCCTCCCCCAGACTGCTCCAAGAGACTGGCTCTGCCTCTAACCTCCAACCCAAGCCCCGAGGACAGCCATCTGCTGTCGTCCCTGCCTTTCTCTCACTGGGTCACCACTGTCACCTCAGTCACCCCCGACACTCTCGACACTCTCACATGCTGCTCCTTCCTTTTCCGACTCCATAGTTTGCATCTTGAATATTCCCCAAAGACCCTTGCATTGAAGGCTTAGTCCCAAGGGTGGCATGATCAGGAGGCGATAGAACATTCAAGAGGTAAGGCCCAGTGGGAGGACTTTTTCCCCCCACTTCCTGACCGTAAAGTGAGTGGTTTCACTCTGCCATATGCTCTCACTGAAGGTCTAAGAGTAATGGGTCCACCTGATGATCAGAATCTCTGAAACCATGAACTAAAACTAACCTTTTCTCTCTATCAGTTAATTATCTCAGGTATTTTGTTACCGTGATGAAAAGCTGACCAACACACCCTCTGGTTACTAAAGGAGTGGAAAGGGAAGCAAACTCCTAAGGAAGAAAAAGTTTTAATTAACTGGTTTGAGTGCTCTGAAGATTTCCAGATAGAGTATGGATGAAGAAAAATTTCAAGAATTCAATAGCATGTGAATAACTGATGGGAGATCTGGGTTTATAAAATGAGAAGAAAAAAACATGAGGCAATGAGACAGTAATTATAGAAAATTTACTTAGCTATAAGGAATGAGTTAAGACTTATTGAATTTGAGATGTGGTCTTAAGGAAGTTTTATTTCTGTTTTTGATAAAAAGGAAGACATTTGAACTTGTGTGTAAGTCACAAGAAGAATGAAGTTGAAAAGGAGAAGCTGAATATTCAAGATAAAGAAAGATTGATAGAGACAAGGTCTCGAGAAGGTGAAGAGGGACAAGATCCACAGCTGGGGGTGGGGGGAAGGAACTGGTTTTAGGTGACAAAAAGGGAAGGAAAGGAAGATGGATGTGAGTGTATGTATAGCTCAATTTGAGGCAGTTGTAATGGCTTTAATTTCCTCTGCAAGGTAGATTTGTCAGAGTGAGAAACAAAAAGTTTGAGGAGTCTTGAAAAGACTTTGGGAGGGATTCAAATCAATCAACATTAGCTGGATTGTAGGGTGCCCTGAATCATGAATTTTACAACAGAACCAACTTATCCTCTTGAGTAATTTTCTCCAGCAGGGAGGGCTACAGAAGTGTAAACTGTACAGTCTTGTAGGTGTGCAACCCACACAATTGTACAGGGCTCTGTGACTGGAATAACCCCACATCTGGTGGAATGCTCTGCCATTCCTATGTAGAAAGTCTTAATTTTTTTTAATAAGGAACTCACACTTTCATTATGTAGCCAGTCCTGCCATTAGGACTCTAGCATTCTGTTTTGTATCTATATCTTGAAATTTTATGCACAAAATAATGTTTGAAACAGGGGAAGCAATAGTTAGGAATAGTCTTTTGTTATATTAATGGCATTTTAAAAAAATTATTATTATTATTATTTTTTTACAGACTGCATTTTGAGTCATTCTACACCAATGGGGTACATCATTTCATTTCTATGGCATTTTTTAAAATTTAAAGGCATAGTATTATGAAAATTCTATGAAAATACTGAAGCAATTGTATCATGGCTAAAATATGTGGAAAAATCAGCATTTTTACATGTGTTGGCAACAATCTAAATGTCATATCTATGGAAACCTGCAGTGGTAATTTACCAGCAAACAAAGAACTCAGTTTTTTGGTACATTACAATCAATTAAAATGATACCATATGATGCCATTTTAATAAGTAGCACTGTTGAGCTTCCCATTAGTTCATAACTTTGGAATTTCAAGCATCACACTCCAAGATTTGTCAATTTAATCCATGCAGTTTGTATATCTAGTTAATATATTTTCTAAACTAATGACACAGGCATCTTTATTCTGGCCCCATGGTCCAAACAATTAGGCTTCCTACAATAGAGATTAAAGCAGAAAAAAAATGACTATGTGCTTTTACTTTCTTTTTATAGAAATGAAGAATAAAATGGAATTTATGCTTAGATGCCTAATCAAATTAAAAAAGAATAATGCTGCTCACTTGAGGGTAGTGTGGGAGTGAAAACTGCTTTTGGAAAGGGTCTCTAAGAAGTAACCTTGCTTGCATTGCTTGTTTAACTACTAATGGGAAAGCCAGTGGAATGCAAATAGGATTTGCAGGCTAAATAACAGATTGCATCAACCATAACTCCCTGATTCCAATCACTGTATTTTGGTCACGTAAGATGCTGATATCAGGGGCAGTTAATTGAAGGGCACTGTAATGATTAATTGTATGCGTCAACCTGTCTGTGTCAGATCATGCCCAGAGAAGCTGGTAAGACATGATTTTTCTGCACGTCCCTAAGGGTGTTTCCAGAAGAGATTCACACTGGAATTGGTAGACTGAGTAAAAATCTGCCCTCCCACAATGTAGGTAGGTATCACCTGATCTTTTGAGGGTCTGAAAAGAAAAAAAGGTGGAAGAAAGACAAATTCCTTCTATGTGTGAGCTGGGACATCCCTCAAAACTGGACATATCCTCAAAACTGCATTATTCTTAAAGGAACCCTTTAACTATCCTTAATTGTTGTCCAGAACCTGGGAAAGTTTTATGTTCCACTAAAGAAGGTAGGAAGTTTAGTGTTTTATTGGCTCATTTAAAGGAAAAAAAGGAGGGGGGACATACCCAGTAGTGGGTGACTATCCCAACACAAGGGAACAACCAAATCCTCACCTGGTATACATCTGGGCCATTCCTTTGAAAACCTGCAACAATATGTTGCACAATGAATAGATTACTTTTTCGTTTCTCAAAAAGCAAGTTCAAAGGTTGTTGGAGCTGCCTAGACTGGGCTTATGGGCAGGTGCTTCCAAAGAAGTGCACTTTCTTTTTCAACTTCCTTGGCTCCAATCAGTAAGAGACAACAGGTCCTTTAGGCCTTTAGACTCAGACTGAATTATGTCTGCTTCTCCAGCTTGCTCATGGTCATGGGACTTTTTTGTCTCCATAATTTCCTGAGGCAATTTCCTTTAAAAAAGTATAGATACAGTTATATAGATATAGATATATAGAGATATATCTCCTATCAGTTCTGTTTCTCTGGGGAACCTCGACTAGTAAAAGTATAGAAGAATTCAATGCTATTTTTGCAAATTTTATGTAAGGTTAAAATAATTTTTAAAGTAAAATATTTTAAGTAGTCTTAAGCATTCTTTTTTTCATTTTTTATTTGCTCTAATTAGTTATACATGATAGTAGAATGCATTTTGATACATTATATATAAATGAAGTATAACTTCTCATTTGTCTGGTTGTACATGATGTAGAGTTACACAGGTCATGTAATCATATATGCACATAGGGCCATAATGTCCAATTCATTCTACTATCATTCCTACCCCCATTCTCCCTCTCCTCTCTTCACTCCCACTCCTAGGTTTATGCCCAAAGGATTTAAAATCAGCATATTTCAGTGACGCAGTAACATCAATGTTTATAGCAGCTCAATTCACAATAGTTAAACTATGGAACAAACCTCGATGCCCTTCAACAGATAAATGGATAAAGAAACCATGGTATATATACACCATGGAATATTACTCAGCCTTGAAGAAAAATGAAATTATGGCATTTGCCTGTAAGTGAATGGAATTGGAGAATATTAAGTTAAGTGAAATAAGCCAATCCCAAAGAACCAAAGGTTGAATGTTTTGTCTGATATTCAGATACTAATTCACAATAAGGGGGGAGGGAGACTAGAGGTATTTTGGACTAAGTCTTCTTTTAAAATGAAATCTTTCCTATTCAGAAATAGGCCTCTTATTCCGCAGATATAAGATTAACTATTGTTACAGAAGAGAGTAATGAACTAATGAAATTAGTACCGTATGTGTCATAAATCAAAGAACTAACTCCATTTCTTAATGGTGGTATGTTGGGATATACCTACTAGTTAAGAAAGCATTCCTTTCTTTTTTCCTCCTTTCTTGTGAGTTTAAGTAGATGTATTTGTGAGAATGAATGTTTGTTCTTTACTAAAGATTTAACATTTCTGTATCTGTTCATGCTTGTTTGTATAAAGGTGTGTATTAGAAAGACAGAACACATTGAGAGAGAGAGAGAGAGAGAGAGAGAGAGAGAGAGAGAAATTTTAAGTTATCTGTTACATTCCCAAAGTTGTCTTGATAAATTATCAAAAGCCTGATAATTTAAAACAACAGAAATTTATTCTCTCACAATTCAATTCTGGATTTTCCCCCTTTCTTGCCTACCACTTAAATCATCCTCTAAAGTCATTGATTTCTCACCAATTGCTTCAACTCCCTTGCCTACTTTCTCTGCTGCCACATCTATCCTGAAACATACCAGCCAGATATTGGTTTATACGACTCCTTCTCGCCCCTTACCCTTTGTAAAAGACAAATCCCAAATAGAAGTATTTAAAATTCAAGCTTGGCTGGGCCCTCAGTGTTCTCAGTGTCTTTAATGGACTCCTAATAGTTACCACAGCCAACCTGTCTCTCCCAACCTCCCATTCCCGCCCTGTAACCTTACTTTCCTTAGCAAAGAATTTCATCTCCTCCTTCAGAGAGAAAACAAAGTGTTTCCTATTTCCTCTGTTTATGAGACTAATTTCTTCCAAACTTTTCCTTTTCTCTTTCCCATCATTTTCCCATATTCCAGATATGTTCCCCCTTCTTGTTCAAGGTCACCTGGAAACTGACTGAAAACTCTGTGCCCATGAGTAGGACTTGATGACCTGCCTGCATGGAGTCATCTAATGTTGGTTTCTTTCCTTTTAAGTTTGTCAACTTAACAACAACAACAAAAATCTCCTACTTGCTGCCTGAGTGTAAGCCTTGCCACTGTTGATCTGGGAATCATTGAAAAACGAGATCTGGTATTCTCAAGATTCAGGATGTGGACTTCCACTGCACCTTCCCTGTTTGGTATCCCCACCTTTAATCATGCCTGTTTTATCTCTCCAGGGAGTGAACACCCACCACCACTACTGTGGGAAAGATTCATTTCCCTGACTGCATTCCTTGAGGAAGAGATTTGGGGAAACTTGCTGCATCTGAAACTGGCTTCCAACCAATACTATTCTCCATTTCTGTAGCATGGGGGAGGGGGAACTTCTCTGATTTCCCCTCTGCTGACTTAGCATTCAGCTTTTCTTGCATCTGCCAAGCCACTTACCACTGACCACAGACTGCTTGCTTCCTAACTTCCCAAATTTTGTTCTGTCATCTTCTCCCACATAAATTATTTGTTCTTGGGGCTTTATGACTTTTTGAAAAGTCTTTTATGCTCATCATAATGAGGTCTCAAGAGTGAACCAAAGTCAGGAGGCTGAGCAGGAGGCTCACAAGTTTCAATCCAGCCTGGGCAATTTAGTGAGACCCTGTCTTAAAATAAAAATGAGCTGGGGATATAGCTCAGTACTTGCCTAGCATGTGCAAAACCTTGGGTACGAAAAATAAATAAATGAAAGAAAGAAAGAGAGAGAGAGAGAGAGAGAGAGAGAGAGAGAGAGAGAGAGAGAGAGAGAGAGAGAGAGAGGGAGGGAGGGAGAGAGGGAGGGAAAAAAGAGAAGAAGTTGCTTTGAAAAAATTCCAGAGTCTCTTTGCTTCAAGCATATAATGCTGTCACTTAATTGGTTGGAGTTTGGTAAACAACTATGAGAAATGTATTATGAATGCATATCTTGGCTATAATGTGGTTTATACAGACCCGAAAACAAAATGAGGAAAGAAAAAGTCACTATCCTTAAGAAGTTTGTAGATTAATTAAAGAATCAAAAAAAGAAACACACACACACACACAAAAAAAAAAAAAAAAAAAAAACAAACAGTGAAGAGAGGTAAATATATGTTCTCTAAATATATTCTGTTGTTTTTAATCAGAACACATGGATTAATACTTCCTTCCTAGCCCCTGGTAGTCTATTAGGGTACATCTTCTGGAGACTTGTTTCAATGATTTATCCATTTTTGTCTTCAACTTTGCTGTTAATCTTTCATAAATGCATAAAGGAACTTTGTCACTGTGTACAAGTATAAACTATGAACTGATCATGTGTATTACAGAAGGAATTTTTCTCTTTGCCATAGGATTAACGGTTTCAACTATTCCTTCCAAGCACTCCCTGGGGTCATCCCCAGAAGCCCCTTCTCTTGTTCTCCTCCTATCTTTAAGTCTGTATTAATGAGCTCTACATTTTGTTAATCCACAACAATATAGTCCATTACAATTGACCAGCCCACTTCGGTAATGAATGCCCTCAGAGTATTTCTGACCAGCCATCTTCCTAGGAGTCCTCAGACTATTAACACATTTATAAAATTGACTTTTACAAATGGAAATTGTATCCTTCCCTGCTCTGGGCAATGCAAAAGTTTCAAATGATGGTTTTGTTTTAAAGCCCAAGTTTATCAGTACAAAATCAGGCAGAGTATTCTGCTATACTGATAGTTGCTGATGGCCCTGCCAGGCTTAGACAGTCCCTCCTCTTTGCCAAATGCCACACAGTATGCTTATCACCCTGACAGACTGACTATATTTTTTAAACTACTGTTCACATATCTGTCTCTTATTTTTACACTTTGAGCTCCCTAGAAACAGGAGGTCCGGGGCCATGTCTTCTATTGTGTTTCCTCCTCTTAGCTTAGTACCTTAAAAGAAAGATATTTCATAGTTCCTTTCATTTATATAGCAAATGCTTGGTAATTGTTGAATGAATGAATGGGTGAATTACATAAAACACAGAGTCAAATAAATATTAACATCCTTCATGTAATTGTGGCCATATAAATATAGTTTGAGCAGTATATATGTATGTTTCCCTCTAAAACATTTGTATCTTCCTAACTTCAGAAAAAAAAAATGTATTTTCTATTTGCAGGATTTTCTCTCACAAACTACTGAATATCCTCACGGAATACTTTATAAGGTCAGTAATCCATCAGATATTATGTCACTTGCATTTTCCTACTCCTTAACTTTTCTGTGTTGATATTCCATTTCCTGGAATTATGTCCTCTTCTTTTTTTTCTTTTCCTTCCTTCCTTCCTTCCGTCCTTCCTTCCTTCCTTCCTTCCTTCCTTCCTTCCTTCCTTCCTTCCTTCCTTCCTCCCTTCCTCCCTTCCTCCTTCCTTCCCTCCCTCCCTTCCTTTTTTTTTTAATTTCACCGTTTAATGAACACATATTTTGGCAACATTTTAAGAAAGGGGACAGAAAGAGTAAATTTAATGGGACCTTTAGTTGCATAAAATATGCTTATTCTGGATTGATAGTTTGCCTGAGTACGATTTTCTAAGTTGAATATCATTTCTCTCAGAATTTTAAAGGCATTGCTTCACTGTCACCTAGCTTTCAGAGGGTCTAATATCATACTAACTCCTAATCTTTTATTTACAACCTATACTTTTTTCTCTTTGTAAGATTTCAATACACATTGTTTGCCCATGTGTGCTGAAATTTGGAAATTATTTTCTTTATCGTGAATCTTTTCAAATGTATTATACAGGCATTTCAATGAACCCTTTTACTAAGAAAATGCATGCACTTTATTAAGTTCAAAGAAACCTCATGTTTCTCTTGATAGTTTGCCCATCTCCACTTTCTTTCTTCTCATTTCCTTTGACATCTATTAGCCAGATTTTGTACCTTCTGCATTGCTTCCCTCATTTCTTTCATCTATTATTTTCTTCTAATTACTATGAAATTTTTTTAAATTTATCCTTTACTTTTAAATTCTAGCTGAAACTTATTATCTTATTTTTAATTTATGATTGATATTTAGATTCTCTGTCATTTCTCTTTTATGTTTTCTTATTCCATGATGACATAATATTTTCTACATCTCTGAAGCCATGAGTTGTAAGTTTTTAGAAGTAGTCCTACTCTTCCTGTGGTCTCTGCTCCTTCCCCACCCCTTCCTCATTATCTGCTTTGGGTCTCTGTCTGCTAAAGATGCCTCTTAAATGTCTAATTCTTGGCCATTCATTCTTATTACATTTAAGGCAGTTTTAACACCTGACTGAACCCTCTCATGGGTGAGGCTTGATAATTAGTGAGCCTCACTAAAGGACAGTTGGTGTTGAGTAGGGTTTTCACTGAGTGACCACAAGGTCCATAACTGAAGCATTTTCTGGAAGCCATCACTCTCCTCTCCTCTCCTGGCTGGGAGGTTTATACCTGGCTCCTAGAGTCCTAGAAGAGGAGGTAAAGAGGTCACAGTCTTTTTCAATTCCATTTGCTAACTCTCACTTTATTCCCCTGGGTTTTCTAGTTCCCTGTTTAAAAATAAAGAGATTTTAGTTTCCATTTCTCCAGAGAATAAGCCAACTTCCTCCTTGACGGGAGGAGGACAGAGGTAAGGGTAGTCACCTGGCCCTGTAAAAAGGCTGGGAAAGAGAAGAAAAGGGCCTTTTTCTCTGTCGGCAAATGAATCCATGCCCTCACCCATGCCTGGCACCCCAAGTCCAGGGATTTCCAGGAACTTGCTTCCTATGTGGCCTGTGGGCTCCAGCTTTCTTCTGTCTTCCAAATTAGTAGCTGGTCCTCTGTTTCTTCTGTCCTCAAAAATACATTAACATCCCTGGCCTATTGTTCTCTTATCTCCTTCTATTGTCTTCTCTTTTTTTCTTTATGGATTTAACCCTTCTTCTCACTTACTGCCACCTTAGGAAAGATTTAAAGGGGCCAATTAAGGACTATTAGCAGAAAAGTTGACTAAAAACCAGACACCAAACTTCCTTTACTTCCTTTGAATTGTACATTATTTAGAAATGGCATACAAAGAAAGAAGGAAAGAGAGAAGGAGAGAGAGAGAAAGAAAGTGTACTTCAGTTAAGCTTGTGACTATTAAGTCATTCTCTATCGTATGATTAAAACCACCATATTTTTCTTTGACCTTTCAAGCATTAGAATTCACTCTAATAAGCAATAATTAGTGTCTCATACTGAAAAACTCTAATGGGTCTAAATTTCCTAGGAAATTTTTTTATATCTTTAAAGAAAAAGTTAAAATGGGACTTGCCACATGCTGATTGTATGCCCAGTACTGAGCAGTTGTACTCCAGTTTAGCTCTTACAAAACCCTCAAGATAGACTCTTTTTGCTTTTGTTTTCTTAGTGCTAGGGATTGAACCCAGGGCCTTGTGCTTGCAAGGAAAAGACTCTACCAACCAAGCTATCTCCCCAGCCTGCAAGATAGGTTTTGTTGCATTATTATTGTGCATCCCCAGAGCTGCAAGGCCCCAAGCCTACCATTTATCAATCCCCAAGGAAGAACTTGGAGGACTCAATGGAGAGGCTGTGGACGTGTTATTTTTCACTCACTCACTCACTCCTCGGCAGCTGGTGGACCAGGATACAATGGAGGGCCACATCATGCCTATAAGGAAGGGGTATATATAGGATGGACTGCATGCCCAGGTGGAGTTCTTCAGATGCTTTATGAGTACATTCCTTTACTTTACAAACAGGGTCACTCTGTTTAGATCCTCTCCTAAAGCCTGGAGATAAGGAAGTGGTCAACTCCTCCCATTCCCTTTGTTATTACATTCTTTAGAGAACTTGATATCTCACTGCAATCTTTCCAGGGCACTGAGTAGTGTTTAGTTCAACCCACCCCTTTAATGCCTCTGAGGCCTCTTCAGGTCTTTCATGATCCCAGACGATTATTCCATGTCTTCCAGGAAGTACCTGGGATGGGACTCCAGAGTCACATTGTATCTATAGTCCAAGACAGCAATGCAAAGAGCAAGAACCTATCAGCATGCATCACAGGGTTATTAAGATAACATAAAAGGTATGGCACCATGTTGAGGGAGGGGGAGCTAACCATTTAGAGAACGGATCAGTTGAAAGGATCCATAGCATTAATTTGATTAGATGCCTGGATTAAAGCATGAGGAGCATTATGTTCATTTTCAGGTATAGATACACAATATTCGGCCCCCAGGGCTGCACATACTTCATCTGGAATAGTCATCAGCATATCTAGTGCCATCCTGTTTTGTAAAACCATCCTTCTTATCTGAGCAGTTTTCTCAATTAACAAAGTTATGGCTTGTTTAGTTTGATTGAGGACTTGAGCAGTGTGGGAGGCTAAAACTGAGACAAGAGTTTCTACATAAATCACTGCACCTTGTGTGAAAAGAGTAGCTAAGGGAGAGAACCACCAGGACGCTCTACCACACCCTGTGCAATGAGTCTTCATGCTCTCCCAGTTGTTAGGTGTGTGTGGTAAGAGGCAGAACTTGACCTGGGATATCATTCTGTCCCATAGTAAGGTGGGTAAGGTCATCCATAGGGCCCATGTATCCACAGTGCACTCCACAGCAGGGAGAAATCCCCCTGTGTAACAGCAAGTGATGGAGTAAGGTCATCTGTTGACTGTGGTGTCACAGAGGGTCAGACATACTGTAACCATATTGGATCACACAAAGGGAATTTCAACTGCAACCTGACTTGCTACTTCCCCATGAACTCCCTAATCAAAGCAGCAAACTTGTTTTGTGTAATTGTGTGATGCATTTTGGTGGGTGAAAGTTTTCAGTCTAGCTTTGTGTCAGTCAGGTTTATTCTGTCTCATTTATATGTTGGTCTACCTGGGGAAGTCCTTGTGCAGCAGTCACAGGGAATTCTGAGCAGATTCAATGGTCAGTATTGTTGGTATGATGTGTAACTCCAGATGCCCGGTTCAGGAAGAAGTTATCGTTGTTCACCTATGGAGAATATGACAAACGTTTAATAGGCACCAACAGTGACAGATCATCCCCATGAGATAGTATACAGGCTTCTATATGATCATGTGTTAGTAAAGTAGCCTGCACAGTAGCCTTGCCTGGGCAAGTGGACCATACTAATCTATCTACACTTCAGGAGCATAGAAAGCATAAGACATCTCTGGAGTATACACTGTCATAAGCTGATATAATGTACTCCTCAGGTGATCACACCAAAGGTACTGTGAAGGCCCACGTATCCACAGTGCACTCCACAGCAGGAAGAAAGCCCCATGTGTAACAGCAAGTGATGGGGTAAGGCCATCTGTTGACTGTGGTATCACAGAGGGTCAGACATACTGTAACCATACTGTAATCAGACTAAGCAAGTCATAACCTTGTTAACTGAAGTATACCTATACTTGTGAAGGCCAGGTACCCAACACAGTAGGCTTTACTTGTAAACTTAAGACATTCTCTCTCACCCAAAGGGTCCAGGAAGGCAAAGTACTGGGGGCTTACTTTATAGTCCATGGCCAACTAATGCTCCTTGTCTCAGATGTGATGTCTTTAGGAACCAGCAACATTAACATATTACTTGTGCCCCAGATTAGTGTCATAAAACATTCTGTAAAAGTGTCCTTTAATGCTGGCAGCCACAGGTTGAATACCACAGAAATGGCTGCAAGATGCTGATGTCTTGGTTTCTCATTTGGTGTCCTTAATGCCTCAGGCAGATGAGCAGCCCACTCCTGCCTAGAGTTACTCTCGGTTCCTCAGCATTGTTGCAGCCCATTGATTCTTTCAATTAATTCAGTTCCTGTTGAATTGTATTGCAGGTGTATAGTTCATAGTATGTCCTTGCCTTGAGCCCACTGTTGTATGTCACAGTCTATGAAATGGGTTCCTTGGTTACACTTACCTCTGGCGCCATACCTGGCACTCAGCCAGAACAGTGCCTCAATAATTGCCATCTGATTGGCTCTTTTGTTGGAAAAGACTCGCATCAAGCCTGTAACTGTGTCTACAGGAGTCAATGCACATTTGGTTCCTTCTTACAATAGGAGAGGGCCATTGCTGTCTATCTGCCATCACTGAAGAGAGACATCACCTCCCGTAATGTGCCTCTCAGGGACATCCAGTGGTCATGGGTACCACCAGAGCAGGCAAGCCAGTTCTGGCATGTAGCAACAACATCAGACATTTTTATGAGCCATTCCCAGTGTGTCAAACATACTCACATAGCTTTTTGATCTGTGTTTCTTAATCTATCATGGAGCTAAGTGGCAATGTTTTATGCTGGGGCTTTCTCCAGGATCTTATTTTTACCAGTTGTTCAACTTCATAATTTCCTGGGAACTGGAGAGGGCAATTGGGCTGTCCCATGGTACACTGTGATAATTTTGGTTTGGATACAACATCAAATATCCTCTCCTAGTTGCCTTCCCCACAGAGGCCCACCATTAGTCATCAACCCTTGGTGTTGTCAGTATGGCAGACATATTGTAAATCCTTGAACTATAGCCCAACCATCTGTTAATAGTTAATAGCCCACTTTCATGAGCAATAGCCATCCATAACACTTGCAGTGGGGTTCATTGGCTGCTGTGTTCTTGTCCTCTGCTGTTCTACAGAGTCTCAGTCACTGGAAGATAGGCTACAGTTCTCCACTCCGGGATGGGGTTCCTTTGCTGATCCATAAGTGTACCAGACTGACTCTGGTGTTGGAGCTTGGTCTTTATGGGTAAAGGGAGTAAAGATGTGTCTTCTGGGGTTTCACCTTTTTCTGTTACATGTGTAACAAGTCCCAGAAACATTTGAAGTTCTAAGCTGAGAGGTGAAGTGTTATCTATTCTTCACTATTGAGGGTATTCACCCTATTTCATAGTGGTTACCCCCAATTGTGGGAACTCAGCTATTTGCTATAGTCGTACACTGAAGGGTTAAGTAGTCACAACTTTGACCATTGCTTCTCTGGTGATGGACTCAGTAGCAAGAAGGGCAGAAAAACTAACACACAATTGTTTTTCCAACAAGTTATAACATTTCCTTTAGTACCTTCCATAACTGTGACCAAAATCCAATGGGGGCCTCGTGTCCCCTAATCCACTGTCATAAATTCCATCCAGAGTCATCCAAAGTGACATGGATGGTAAGCTCAGCAAGTTCTAATATGTCTAGTGTTCCAAGGAATTGTGCCATTTTACTGTCAATTTGGCCTGATTAAAAGTCAGTCCAGTGCCGCAT
This sequence comes from Sciurus vulgaris, assembly GCF_902686455.1. NCBI lineage: Eukaryota > Metazoa > Chordata > Mammalia > Rodentia > Sciuridae > Sciurus > Sciurus vulgaris. Next base: position 32,137,065 of record NC_136468.1, read on the forward strand.
GGTATGCCTCTAACACAAATTATACAGAAATTGTAAAAACTGAGCCAGAAAAGGAGTGAAAACCCTCCCAGTAACCCAGTAAGCCCATAAGTTATTGTGTTTACTGTGTTGGGAAGCATAAACACCTGGATTGTATCCATTCCCACCTGACAGTATGAACTTTGGCTCACCCAACAAAACAACACCTAAGAATGTTATTGATAAGCCAGATCTCTATACTTTGTCATGGTTTATGATTCATTCTCTTTCTTAAAAAGAAGTCAGAAGCATGGGAGTAGCCTTGGTGAACACTGAAAGAGAACCAGATGTAATCATTATGTAAGCATTTTTGCCAGCTACAGTTGGCACCAGGTTTGTTACTACCCTGGCACAAAGTGGGGTGATGGAGATATCATTGAGGTAACACTGTAAAATCCACTGTTGGCCTTCCTGCATAAAGACAAATGGAATGGTTCATGCTCAATCTCCCAGCAATGCAAACAGAGGCTCCCTGTGGTACTTTGTAGGCATCCCCACATAAAATATCAACACTTACATATTTAGGAATGAGAACTACAAACACCTGGTGGGTGTCTAAGCCGTAGTGTCAATGTTATGGCTTAGACTCTCACTGGTTTCCCCCTATATCCATCAATAGCAGTTAACCTGCCTGAGAATTTGTCAGAATTACTGTACATCAATGTCCACTCAGCTCCCACTTTCTGATGCTCTTACTTTCTGAATATTTTTTGAAGACCAAAGTCTTATCAATTTTATATATGGCACCTGTCCAGATTCATGACCTTTCTCCTATTTGTCTCACACTGTAAGATTCAAAGATCTCAGAGGATCATTCTGTTTAGATTCTCTACTAAAAATTAGATATAAGGGAAGTGGCCAGCTCCCCATTCTCCATTTCCTGTATTAGCACAGTCTTTAGAGATCTTCTTATCTCATTGCAAGCTTTCCTAGGCACTAATTAGTGTTTAACTCAATAATTATCTTGACTGCTTTTACAGATAAGGAACCCAAACTCAAAGGTTAAAGGAATTTTCTTAGTGTCAATCACAGCTAGAAAATAATGGAGTCAGCATCCACCCCAGTTGTGACTTCAAAGTTCATATTCTCCAACAACTTAACTCATGTGACTCATTATTCCTCCCCAAGTACAAGGATGTCAAGTCTACCAACATTCATAGGTTTCTTCAGCATTCAAATGATAGCTATGACCAGCTCTTTGAAAAACAACCTAAAAATCATGACTTACAAATTGTTTTCTATACATCATATCTATTTCTAAAATTATGTATTTGCCCAAAAGGGTCAAAAACACATTTCAGAAAATGCATGTGCATCAGTTAAATACATTTTTTCATATTAAAGTACTTTACTTCTAAAAATAATTTTAGAGTTCATGATGTAGCCCAGTGGTAGAGCCCTTGTCTAGCAGTTGTGAGACCCTGAGTTCGGATCCCTAGCACTGCACATACACAATAATAGTAATAATAACTTTAAATATATTACCTAAGAACACAGACTTTTTATTGTTGTTTTTAACTAAGATCCCATCTACTAAAACTCTGCCTAGATATATCATACCATGGAATATGTGAAACATGATAATATTTATCAACTTCAAGCAAAAAAAAAAGGGCTTTTAAATAAATATTAGGTAATATATTTTTTAAAATTTGGTAATATGTTTTTTAAAGTTATGATACTTTGGAGCCAAATAGACCTGTATCTAATTTTTACCTCTCACCTCCATGGCTGTGTGAATCTGAACAAATTTCTTCAGTTTGTCCTATGTCCATATTCCAAGTTGGAAATAACTACAATTAACTTGCAAGTGTACTGAGAGGGTTAAAAGAGACAGGTTTCAAAAGGCCTTAGTACATCTGTATTGTTTCTCTCAGTCAGATTTGGTTGTTGCAAACAAAGAGTCTGACTCAAGTTAGTTCAAGAACAAGCAGTTATTGTAAAGGTACACGTGAATGGAAAGTTCATCGAAAAGTCACCAGGAACAAAGGCGACTTGAGAGATAGGCTGTGCCTGCCTCCCTTTCTGCACTTCTTGGGCTCATGAAGCCTCCTCTGCTTACTGGACTCTGCCTTAACTCTTCTTTCCCTATCAATCTTGTTCTTCGGCTCATGCATAAGTTTTATTGCTTATAGCTTCTATGTGACTTACCATGCTACCAATTCTTGGGACATCTTTCAAAGTACGATTTTTCTTTCACCTCTTCTAATTGGCAATTACTTCAGGTATGTTTAAGTTCAGATTTCCAGGGAGAGTTACCTGATTGACCCAGTTTATCTTTTCAATTATTGATCCAGATTATAAGTCAGTTATTATTGGTTCAGTCAGTGCTAACTAAAAAAAAAAAAAAGAAAGAAATACAGTCAGATGGTTCACCCACAAAATATTGACCACTCTTATGCAAGAACTAATGCAGCAATGTTCTGAGGAGTCATGTGAATTAAGCATGTAACTCTAACAACGTTAGAAAAGTAATCTACAAATTTTAGATTCTTTTTCTCTGATTTCATATGCCCTGAGTGACAAAATTATTGTACAGATTTATCACTTGTCCCCTACTCTTATTCTATTTTTTTCTCTTTTCCTTGAAGATTGCTTGATATTATCAGGACTAGGAGACAATAATCTACCAATATCCCCTGCATTCCTGTTACCAATAATCTGCATCTATTGGAGTTAGTGCAGATTTGAAAATGAATTTACTGAAATTTTGCCAAGATTCTTTTAAGAGCTCAGCACAGTGCTAGGCATTGTGCTCATTTTAAAAAAAGAGTAAGAGGCCCTATTATTAAAGAACTCAATCTTTTTGACATATGAGAGAATAATTCACAAGAAATGGTTCTAGTAAGTAATAAGAAAATAGTGAAGGTGGTGGAAAGATGCTGGCTATCTCCCAGCATCATTTGATCATTTTAAAAATGATCAAATTCACTGATTTGAGCTACTATAATAATATGGTCACATGAGGCTTTTTGCATTTTGCTTAAATCCAGAATGGAAAGTGAACACTTGGGAAGACATATCTCAGATCACTAAGGTATAATTTAATGTATTATGTATGTAGAGTTTTGGAAAATTACTTCCTTGAGTGCCAAATTTACTATCTGCAAATCTTTCAAGGCTGAAGGAACTCTACTTAAATAGGCATTCATGCCACCTAAACAATGAAAATAAGTGACTGAAATCCAGTTGGTGTGTTTTCAAAGAGCTATACAGAATACATTTTGTTCTACTTCTCCTGTGAGACAGAGAGAGAGAGATTGATGTTGAAACTTACAAAGTAATAAATAACTGGAAGTACTTTGATAGTGATTATACTGTAACTGGGCTCTAATTTGATACATATTTCTAATTCCTTTCTTCATTGATTTTCATTTGAGCCAGAGTTCAGATTTGATCTCTTTTTGACCTTTACTTCTCTTTTTCCACCTATTTTCATTAAATGAACTCATTTTCTTGCTCTAATAAAAATTCAAGGCCTTTTCAATTCTTTATCTCTTTCAGGATGATTAAAGGTATAAATCTAGAATACTGGGAGTCATGCATCCCTTCCCTCTCCTTTTTCTCCGTTTCCAAGTTACTGCCCACTCCTCTTACTTCTACTGTCCAGTTGTACATTGGTGCCATATGTTCTCTCTGCATCTGCTGCCACCACTTAACTTTAGACCTTCTCCATGCCTTGCTTGTATAGGTGCTGGCCCTCCTCAGTTGACTGTCTTCCTGGTCCTTGATGCTGTTGCATCCTCCATACTTCCATGGTTTTCTTGAGAAAACCCAGATGTGATTATGGTTTTCCTTGTTTTCAAGTATGCTAGTTTTCCATAGTCTGGAAAATTTACTCCAAATAATTTGAACAGGCATAAAAGACCCTTCTGTTAGTCAACTTTTCATTGCTGTAACCAAAAGACCCAACAAGAAAATCTTAAAGGAGGAAAAGTTTATTTTGGCTCAAGGTTTCTGAAGTTCAGCCCATAGTTGGTGTACTCAACTGCCCTGGGCCCAAGGTGAGACAGAGCATCATGGCGAAAGAATGTCATGGAGGAGTGATGTTCTGTTCATGGTAGTCAGAAAGCAGAGAAAAAGCAAGGGGAAAGGACCACAGGAAAGTTGAACCTTTGCAGGGCTCACGCTCAGTGACACACATCCTCCAGCCATACCTCACCTGCCTATAGTTACCATCCAGTTTCATACATTGAAACTAGGATGGAGTAACTAGATTATTGCTCTAATTATCTAATCATTTCTCCTCTGAATATTCCTGCATTAACACAGGAGCTTTGGAGAGACACCTCATATGAAAATCATAATAACAAACTTTTTTTTTTTCAGTTTTTAAAAATTTTTTTGATTTTTTTATTTTTTTATAGACTGCATTTTGATTCATTGTACACAAATGGGGTACATCATTTCATTTCTATGGTGGTACATGATGTAGATTCATACCATTCGTGTAATCATACATATACATAGGGTAATGATATCTGCCTCATTCCATGGTTTTTCATACCCCACCTCCCTCTCATTTCCTTCTACATAATCTAAAGTTCATCCATTCTTCTCCACTTCCCACCCCCCACCCCCATTATATCATCATTCACTTATCAGGGAAAACATTTGGCCTTTGGTTTTTTGGGCTTGGCTTATTTCACTTAGCATGATATTCTCCAATTCCATCCATTTATTTGCAAATGCCATGATATTATTCTTCTTTATGGCTGAATAATATCCCATTGTGTATATATACCACAGTTTCTTTATGCATTCGTCTGTTGGAAAGCAGTGCGGAGAATCCTCAGAAAACTTGGAATGGACCCACCTTTTGACCCAGGTATCCCACTCCTCGGTTTATAAACAGAGGACTTAAAATTAGTATTCTACAGTAACACAGTCACATCAATGTTTATAGCAGCTCAATTCACAATAGCTAGATTGTGAAACCAACCTAGATGCCCTTCAACAGATGAATGGATAAAATAACAACCTTCTTGATTTGACTGTACTTTTCCAAGTTTCTAATGATTTTTTTCTGCCAATCATCTCTGTTCTTGTCACATTACTGACCTTTAATGTGTCCATGACTATCGTTTACTCTTCTTTCTGCCTTGCACACTGTTTCTGCATTGACTATCAGATTAAACAATATGTATATACCTCAAACACTACCTTTAAGACACTCCTTCCCTTACTGATGAATTTTGTTCCTGTGGTCCCATAGGTCTTTGCATAATCTTCTATTTTTGGCATATCTCACACAGTGTAGCAATTTTTTGCCTGCAACCCTTTTACTCCAAACAAAAAAACAGTTTGTTTTATTTATCCTTGCATACCTACATCTTGTGCAGTGCCTGGCACAGATTATATACTCAAAGAACATTTGTTTAATGTCTCTCAAATTCATGTTTGTTGATTTTATGCTACAGGCCCCTTTGGGAGAAAACTAATCTATTAGGTTTCTCTAAAAAGGACATGGAAAGCACCTCCAAACAGTTTCATTACTGAAAATCAAACACTTAGTAATTTGGGAGGATATGTCTTTAGTCTAAGATCTGGGCATATAGTCCTCATTCTTTTTACCCTCTAATATACTTCCTACCAAAGAAGCAATTTTATACTCAAGCCTTCATTTAGAGAACATAAAACTACTTAAGCCAAATGTGATAATTATGAAATCTATGATTCACAGGGAAAAGCCTTGTAATATAGCTGTTTTGGATTAACTTGTGTCCCCAAAGGAATATACTGAAGTCTTAAGTCCTAGTATCTGTGACTGTGAACTTAATTGGAAATACAGTCTTTGAAGATGTGATCAAATTCAGATAAGCTTATACTGAAGTAGGGTGGCCCTTAATCCAATATGATTGGTGTCTTTATAAGAAGAGAAAAGACAGATACAGACACATAGAGAAAAGTCATGCAATGACAGAGACAGAGACAAGTGATACAGTTGCAAGACCAGGAATACCATGGATTGACATCTATCACCAGAAACTGTGAAGACTCAAGGAGATGCTACCCAGAGTCTCAGGGGAACTTGGATTTGCAGTCATCTGGCCTCTAGGGCAGAGAATAAACTCAATTGTTTTAAAACACTCAGCTCAGGGTACTTTGTTACACACGCTCTAGGAAATTCTAACAACTCAAGGTTTACCTGATGCTTTTAGCATCAGAAACCATTTTCTAATAATTCCTGAAACAGAAAACTTACTATCTCCAAAAGGAATCAGTCCATAGTAGTAAGGTGGAAAGCTACAAGAGGAGTTTTCAAATTACTTCTTATACCTTTTGACTATTATTCTCAAACTGAAAACCATGACATCTTTAAGTCCTACAATTTCTGCAGCTTTCAATGACAAGTTACATAAGGATGTTTCTACACAAAACAACTGAGAATTGGGAAATATAATGTGCAAATTTCAAGGATATGGGTCTTGATGAACATTTTTCCTCCATTAATTAGAGACACTGGTATTGTTTCAGTACAACCTTATTCTGAAGGACTGATGGTTTTTATTTGCACTCACATCCCATTAGAAAGGGAGAATTACGTAGCTACCTTCCTCCTACCTAGGCCTAATTACATCAGAGGACTTTCCAGTTTTCTGTTTCCCTGTTTGCTCTGGCACCCAACCGAATGGAAGACAGAAATAGCCTTCAAAAAGCAGAAATGCTAGATTAAAGGAATTAAAAGTCAAAGCAACTAAGAATCCAAGGAATATCATTGGTAATGGAAAGAGTAGGTTGCCCATAAAGTGATTAAGCTCCCTCTGGCTATAAAATAAAAGGGAAAACATCTCTCAAGTTTAGGATTACTATCCTCCAAGGACATGCAACAAAAGATTTGTGTGTGTTTTTACTTTCAAATGGCCCATGAAGTTGATGTAAGTTGTAATTTGAAGATTACTTTTTCAGTTAACAGAGCTTCCGGGAAAACCAGGAAGGTAAATGAATACTTCAGACAGCTGCCAGCAGAGGAAAATGAATGTTATCTCTCTATAAAAAGAAGTGAGTGTTTACAAAAGCAGAATACACAGGATACTCCAGTAACCACTTAAGAAGTTAATCAAAGGGAACATGGGGAAATGTCTATAAACAAAAAACCTGCAATAATTATTACTCGTTTCTCTCCCTCACTTCTCCATCAAAAGTCATCTCCCCTACCTCCACCATGGCACAGATAAAGTATCTGTAAGGGAATCCAGAAACCAAAGGAAGCAAAAGGGTAATTGTCATACACTATCAAAATAACCAATAGAAAGTAAAATAGTTTATTGGCTTTGACACTTAGTTTTGACCTAGAATATTACTTAATATCATTAAAATTTTGATTTAGTACCATTTGCCTTAATAGACAAATCCACGAAGTGGTCAGCATGTATACTATCACAGCCCCTAAAGGTATCTTTGTGGAAGGCACAATTGTTCTCTGTTATAGTCTGGGTAAGTGTCCACCAAAGGCTCATCTGTTAAAGGCATGCGGTGCTATTGGAAGGTGGCAGAGTGGTGGGCATGCCCTTGAAAGGGATATGGGGACCCCAGTTCTCTCTCTCTCTCTCTCTCTCTCTCTCCCCTTCCTTCCCAATCCCTCCCTTTCTTTTGGCTTCTTGGCTGCTATGAGATAAACAGCTTTCCTTATCATTAACTCCTGCCTTGATGTTCTGCCTCACCACAGGCCCAAAAGAAGTCAGCAAAATAAACATTCTATTATGTTTTGATATGAGGTGTCCTCCAAAAACCTCATGAATTATTAAACAATACAGCAATGTTCAAAGGTGAGATGATCGGATTATGCCCTATTCAGTGGATTAATTTATTTGAGTAATTAATAATTTGAAAGGACTACTATACTGGGTGGTAACTGAGGAGATTGGGTATGGCTAAAGGAAGTGTGTCACTGGGAGAGTTTCCTTGAGGGTTATATCTTGTCCCTCTGGCTCATCCATCCCTCTTCTCTCCCTCTCCTTCTCCCTCTCTCTCTCTCTCTCCTCTCTCTCTCTCTCTCTCTCTCTCTCTCTCTCTCTCTCTCTCTCTCTCTCTCTCTCTCTCTCTCTCCGAATTCTGACTACTATGAGGAAAGCAGCTTTCCTCCACTATGTCCTTCTGCCATGATGTTCTGCCTCATCCAAGTCCCAAAGTAACGGTGTCAGCCAACCATGGACTGAACCTCTGAAACTGTGAACTCAAAATAAACTTTTCCTCCTCTAAATTGCTCAGGTATTATGGTCACAGGGATGAAAAGATAACTAATACACCTTCCTTCCTTATAAATTGATTACTCCAGATGTTTTGTCACAATGACAAAAAACTGACTGTTACTGTTCCAAAACAGCTCTGAATATTTCTCATATTATCTACCAGGACTTCTATATTTAACTCACTTTGGGTTTCTGCAACAAAATTTCTTCAGCATAATTTTCAATGATTTTCCTGGAAAATCAAATTCAGCATTTCTGAGTTTTAAAGGATGACTGCATCCCTACTCAGTGTCACCAAGGTCCACACAAAATTGAGGGCAGGAAAGGACTTAGAGAAGTACAAACATCACTGGGACCCTGGGAGATAATATATAAAGCAAGATGCTGAAATTTCTGCTTCTAGTTTCCAAACTCAAGTATAGAAAGATGCACATCAAATCTTAATTCAGAGAATAGAAATGGCTTACGAATACTCCACCATTTCCTTGAACTTGGCTGCATGCCTCTTTCATTGAGCCTACTTTTTTCCTCTGGTTATTCTCCACTCACACTCCTCACCAGCTGGTGGTAAACCCTTTAGTCCTCCTGCTAGAAACAAGGCATTCTATTCTACCTGGGCTGAGTAGGAGCACAAGTTATACATACAGTGTGCACCCCCACATAGATCCCTTCCACAGAGATTTTTTCCTTGTGGTTGTTCTCTAGACAAGAGACCAAATGTCCCCAGACCTAGGGACAGCTATTCTGCTGTTCCAAAGTCATACTAAATATTCTATAGCCCAGTGGGACCATAGTATATAGGTAATTTGGGATGGGAGAGGTACCAGGGATTAAACTCACTAGATCACTGAGTCACATCGCCAGCACTATTTTATATTTTGTTTAGAGACAGGGTGTCACTGAGTTGTTTAGCACCTCATTTTTGCTGAGAGTGGCTTTGGACTTGTGATCCTCCTGCTTCAGCCTCCCAAGTCTATGGGATTACAGGCATGCACCACCGTGCCCAGCTTAAATAATTTTAAAATAATAACAAAAGCTACTAAAAAATGGTTGCTTTCTATTATCATCATACATGAGGAATTCTACACAATGATAGTGATGGAGAAGGGGCAGAGTAGGGGGAATACCATCTGCAGATCCCACTTTTGATAAGCCCACTTCTTGGGTCCTGATATTGTCCATTGATCCCTGGGAAGAAAAGTATTTTATTTAATGATTACTAACAGCTCCTTTCTGGTTTCCGTCTATGGTACTGACCCTTCAGGACCTCCACTGACCTATCTGGAGGTCTCTATGCCTCTGATTCTGGGGTCCTTTACCTCTTTTGTGAAACATTTTTCTCTGTTCTGTTATTCTTATTGGAAGTTGAGGTTCAAACTGGCTCAACTCTTAGGTGAACTAGGCTTCTTTCTCTTTGTTTCAAATGAGTTTGGGATATAGTTTCACCAACTGCCAGTGGCTTCAAATGAGTATTTTGTATAAAAGAAGCTTATGTTTGGTCAATCCCTTCCCAGAGACAAATTCTTTTATAATCTTACTCTTTTTTACCCCTCAGCTATTCTTGAGGTGTTCTTAGGAAGTAAAAAATGTATATATTTAAGTGTGCATGGATTTTTTTTTTTTTTGCTCTTTTTGTGATGTTTTGATATATGTATAGGGAAATTATTACTACAGTCAAACCAATTAACCTATCCGTCCACCTTGGTGTCTATCATGAGAACACTTAAGACCAACTCTCAAGTTTCAAGTATATAATACAGTACTATTAACTATAGTTACCCAGGATGTGGGTATTATGAGATGGTTTAGACAATAGAGCCTGATAGGAGGTCCTTAGGTAATGGGAAGTGTCCTCTCAAAAGGGATGGTGTGCCCCTGGTCTCTCATCTCCTCCCTCTCTCTCTGTACAGGTTTGAGATGTGATTATACTTCTGCATACCCTTCCACCATGATGTTCCACTCTCACCAGAAGTCAAACAATTGTGACCACATGATCTTGAATTTGAAACTTCATAATTATGAGCCTAATAAACTTCTTCTATTTATGAAATCCATTGCCTCAGTATTTTGTTGTGGTAACACAAAGGCAAATAATATACCATACTACACATAAGACTCCCTACATCAGATAATCTTTGCACCCTGTAATCAATGTGTCCTAATTTCCTCCCCCCTTTAGTCTCTGGCAACCACATTCTACTCTCTACATTTATTTGTTTGAATGTTTTAGATTTCACAGGTAAGTGAAACAATGCAGTATTTTTGCTGTTATTATTTCTTAGCTTATTTCACTTAGGATAATACCCTCTGGGTTCATTATTAATGTAACAAGGGCCAACCTTATTCTTTTTAAATTTCCTGCTAAAGTCACATTTTGATCTCTTCTTCCTCCATGGAAAAAATGTTTAATTATTTAAAAATACCATAGATCAGATTTTCACAAACCTTAGTTCACATTCTGATAACTCTAATTACAACTCAAATAATTGTTTACTCAATAACTATCAAAATCATGGTGCATTCTATCAGTAACACATATATAATGTTCTAGGAAATCTAACTTTAAAACATACGATATCAAAAATAGACATTTTTCCACCAACGAAAAGGAAGGTTGTTCCTAGAGTACAGTATCATTTTTAATGCACTTAAATAATTTTTCTAGAATAAAAACCTTACTATATCACTGTATTGATTTTGTTGTTATTAATATATACTTGATGTTGGTATGATTAATGCCTTTGTGACAATTGATAGTGAAGTTGGTAAATTAACTAATATGTTAATTCAAGGAAAAGGAGATTAAATTACACATAGTAAACAATGTTGGCACATGACCTGTCTTGTTTTTCCCTCTTTTTTCAATACAAAATTGCTAAGAAATTCAGAATCTTGAAGTACCTATTTGATTAAATTATTGACCAAATTTTCTGCATAATATAAGAGATTTTTTTTAAGATACTTTTGCTTTGCTGGTAGGTTTTAAGTAAACTCCCAATGTGCCAAAGACAACATTGAATAATCCATAAAAGCTTCATTGAGTGTTACGTAGAGAATGACTATACACAGACTCTTCCATTTTGCTATCATTTACTACAAAGCTTATTCATGCTTTAGACTTTCAAAGTGACTCTCTCCATGAGTTCTGAAAGTTAGAAAAGCTCTTCTGCCATCTGTTTTTATCTTTTTTTTTATACGTAACCTTTGAATCACAAGAATGATGTGGGAAGGTATCAGAAAACATTGCTTTTCAATCAGTACTGCAAACAGTAGGAAATTGAGTTTTTCAGGTGTTCAGTAACCCGAGCAATGATCAAACACTGACATCTCCCATTCTAGTTATTTTGCTTTTCAGAATCCAAGTAATGTCTTTCAAAAGACTCTGGAGAGTTGAACAGCTTTTGAGATGAAATGACTAAATTCCCCAAACTGTGTTGGATTTCTCATCACTCTCATGAGAAAGAGTAATGCAGACTCTTGGAATCAAAGCCAAAGTGGGAACAAACAATGTCTCCTATGTCATTTCATCTGCATGGTGAGATAATAACAGGAGCTCCTGGTAAACAGTCTTCTTGAGCTGCAGCCTCTTATCTTGGAGAAAGCAAAGTAAATCACATTCCTATTATTTAATTGTGCCTTTATTACCTGAGACTTATCAAAGTTAAACAATGTCAAAATCTGTTGCACTTCTTGGGAGGTAGCATAATCCTATTACTTAAAATTAGGTTATGAAAAAGTGAGGGATATTTGTACTTGTAAAACTGTCCTTTGTATCATTAAAGAAGATGAAATTAAAAACTAGGGAATTATAATGCACTTGAATAAATTTTTGACCCCAGAAAAAATTTCAATCTATGAGCATAAAACATTCTAAGAAATATGTAGCTTTTATTAACTAAATTGAAACATGTTCAATGTGATAATGTTTCAATTTTTAATCCTGATGAAAACTTTAGATTTATAAGCTGATCTGGACAATGACTATCAGAAAAAACCTGGAATAGAAAGCGCTGTATTGCTAAGGAGATCCAGATGTCTGAAGGTTTCAAGACTGTTCGAAAGGGTTAGGTAGGACAGAAAGAGAGCTCCAGGGAATTTGCAGGTATTCTCTGATACCATGTTGGGCTTATATATCAGGGTTCAAGGTACAAGTTATCCTTCATTTATCATATATCAACTTAAAATATTTATTTTTATATAGGCAATATGTATTATAAGAAATCATATAATGTAAAAATACACATTAATGAGAACTGAATGGCTATAAAAATAAGTTCAAAATCTTTGAAATGAAGGCAATGGTGATAGAATCCATGAGAGCTGGAAAATACTAGAATGGAGAGATCCCAGGCAACTAGAAGACTGCGTTGAGGAAGTCACTCATAACCTCTCAGAGACAAAGATATTTTTAAAAAACACAAGAGATGGATAAAATTATGAGGTTCCAAAATTTTTCTGATAGGTGAAAAAGAAAGAAGACAGAAAAAGAAAAATGGAAGAAGAAAAAGAACTAACAAGAAAGCAATGTGTGGCAAACTGGTATTTGCTATCTATTGCTACATAACAAATTACCACTAATTTTGCAGCTTAAAACAAAGCACATTTAAAACAACCACAGTTTCTGTGGATCATGAATCAGGCCGTGTTTTAAATGGGTTCTCTGCTTCGGGATTTCACAAGGCTATGAGCAATGTGTCAGCCAGGGTTGATGTTTCCTCTGAAGTCTCAGTTAGAAAAGACCCACTGCAGGTTTACACGGTTGCTGGCAGAATTTCAGTTCCCAATGGCTATTGGACTCAGGGACTCAGTTCATAGATGACTATTGTCTGGAGGTCAGTCTCGTCTCTTAATCACATGGGCTCCCCAACAAAGCAACTTGTTTCACCTAAGCCAGCAAGAAAGAGAGTCTGCAAGGAAGATAAAAAGTACTATTTCATGTAACTTAATCATGGAAGTGACATTGTTTTCCCTCTACCACATTCTATGATTAGAATCAAGCCAGTCCAAACCTAAGAGGAGGAGATAACACAAAAGGGAGAGTACCAGGATTCTGAACTGGATTCTGTCCAGAAAAAGGTTCTGCTATAAAGGATATCATTGTAAAAATTGAAAAAAAAATTACATAAAGTTTTTGATTAAATAATAGTATTTTGTCAACCTTAATTGTTTTTATAATGATACCGGTTTTGATTGTTGTACAGTGATTAAACCATGAAATATACTATCACAGAAGTATTTAAGTGTAAAATAGCATCATAGAGAGAGTGAATATTAAAGCAAATGTGATAAACTTAATTATTTAGGACATATGTGAGTACTTTTGTTTTGTTTTATTTTTTGGTACTATTCTTGCAATGTTTCCATAAGTTTGAAATTATTTTCAAAGAAAAAGATACATATCTAAAGCCTATGTAGATTTCATCAGTTTTCATAATAATATCCTTTATAGCAAAAAAAAAAAAAAATCCTATATATACACATAAGAGAATAAGAGGTGACCAGCAGAGTAATTTTAAGAACTCTTGTGAAATTGTGCTTAAAAGTGAAGCAGAGAAATGACTCAGCAACTGGAAATGCTGGAATTAAGGTTTACTGTGATCACTGCTGTTTGAATACAAAGTGATATTAAAGGAAGTATATAACAGAAAACCAGGAAAAGAATATAACTGAAAAAGGACAATAGATGGTGTTATGGTTTGAATATGAGGTATCCCTGAAAAATTCATATTAAGCAAGGCAGGAATTTTCAGAACTGAAATAATTAGATTATGAGAGCTATAACTTCATCATCTATTTGATGAATTAACAATTTAAATGGATTACTGGGTGATAAATATAAGCAGATATATAGGGTATGTCTGAAGGAAGCAGGTCAGTAAGGGTATACCCTTTGGGGATTGTATTTTGTTCCTGGCTCCTCCCTTGCTCTGTTTCCTATCTACCATGTCCTGAGCCACTTTCTTCCACCACTCTTCTGACATGATGTTCTGCCATTCCTCAGGAACAGAGAGCAGTGGAGTTGGCTGACCGTGGACTGAATTCTAAAACTGTGAGCTCCAAAGTTACCTCACTTTTAAAAGGAAAGAAAACTATGTTTTTGATTATCAAAGGCCCATAACGAGAGAAAGGCTTATAAAGTCAAAGTCTGCAAATCTAAAATATAGGAAGGACAGATCTGTAAGAATGGAAGCATGATTCTTCACTCACATTCTTACTGATCTATTCACTGCTTCCAGTTTTTAAGATGTTTTGAAAACTGAACTCAGCAAAAATGAAGTCCAAATATATGGCAGAAGTTAAATTGAATTAGTCAAGTTTTATATTATGTATATCCTTTAATATAACCTTTTCATGCCAATAAGTATGTCATGCATAAATGAAATGCTACACTATCTTATGGCTTAGCAGTATTGGTCTGGGTCTCAGATGGGTAGTTAGAACTCAGGCTCTTTTAAGAATTGTTTTCTTTGCCAAAACATGCTTAGCCACCATCTAGGTAACCCATGACTTTGTTGTTGTGCCCATGTAAACTTACTTGAGAACATATTTACTGTCCTAAGCAAAGATCTAAGTACCTATTAATCTATTTTCAAAGAAGACTATTTAAATTAATCTAATAGTGCCAATATTCCTAAGGAAAAATATATTGGAAAAACACTGAGATCCCATTAAGATGGTTCTCACTCATCAAATTCATCTTAGACTTACCAAAGTGCCTCACACTTTATCTCAGAAACCAGTTAAGGAGGATGGTCCAAAGACTGTGCCACTAGCCACATATAAATATTAAAATTAAGCTTTAGTAGGTAAAGTTAAATAAAAGTAAAAATTGTTTTTCTCTCTTATGTCCACCACATTTCCAGAACTCAATAACCGCATGTGGCTAGCTAGCAGTTACCATATTAGGAAGTTCAGACATACAAAATTTCATCATCTCCAAAAGTTCTACTTGCATGGGTCCAGACCATGGAAGACTCCTGTGATTTATCCCTTTTCAAGACTGTTTCTGGTCCAAGGGAGGCATAATGAAATATGAACTTCTGATACAACCTCAGAACCACTATGAACTTCAAACTGACCCAAACTGAAGTTCTGGCCTTTCCTAACCTGATTTCACATAGACCCAGCATTTAAGAAGATGATGAAGCAATACTTACCTCAAATGACATAATAATAACTGAGAAGATCCTCTTAAATCTATGAAGTGCTATACAAAAATAAAACATTTCCTTAAGTAACTTTGTTGTGGGGAATCATCCTAGATTATTACATTCAGTATTGTACTCTATAGCTTGAGATAAATGCAGAAAATTTGGAGCCAGATCAGTGAGAAACACAAAGATGATGAAGGGGTTGAGAAATAAACTCTTGTGGCTAAAGAAACAGAAATCATTCATTCTGGGAGAACATTTTTACAATTATCTTCAAGCATATGATGCATCTTACATGGAGAATTATGTCCAGCTACTTTGAAAGATATTGTGAACAGAATAGAACAATAAAATTAAATTAATTGCATAAAAGTAAATTCCCTGACAAGGGTTCCTTTTCTTTACTAGAAGTATTTGACAGCAGAAAAGATTCCATGTGAAATGCTTTCTGGTCACTGAGTCCTTCTAAAGAGAGCACTCAAATGCAGTTCATTATGCATATATGCCCATGTTTTGTACCATGCACAAATCTGTTTCCAGCTTGTTAGCCCAAGGATTGGTTATAGCCAATATTAAGCCACCTAGAGTCTAACCAATGGCTACAATGAAAGCCAAGGTAACCATTCAACAGGGTCACTCTATATTAGGAGTGATTATACAGGGTAAGCTCATTACCTCCCCAGAATCAACTTTTCTTTTCTTGTAAGACATTGCATTCTTTTTCTTGTGGAACCATTCTCCCAACCCATGTAGCACAGGTCTGGTTAACCAAAGCATCCATTTCCCCTGGCCACAATGATTGGGTCAGGAATAACAAGTCTCTGAGTCAACTCAATGAGACTTATTCCAGGATTTTTCCCCACAAAACTGTCAGGAGCAAAGGAATCTATCTTTGTGACCTATTTTGAGGTAGGAGATTATAAGCCTGGATCTAGTGATCTGGGGTGAGTTGCCACTGAAGGTGAGTACAACAATGTAGTGCTTTTTTTTTTTTTTTTTTTTAAGTTTTTGTATTTTTCATATATTTATGTTATCTATTTATTTTTATATGGTGCTGAGGATCAAACCCAGTGCCTCACACATGCTAGGCAAGAGCTCTACCACTGACCTACAACCATGGTCCCAACAATGTAGTTCTTATATACATGTTCATTCACTTTCTCCAGGACAGAAGCATTCATCTCCTGCCAGGGAACAAGCAGCTATAGCTGCTAAGCAACACAACTAAACCACAGAACTGGGTACGGGGGAGAAGCAAGAGAAGAGGCACCCAAGACTTCCATTTCCCTTGACCCCTTTGTAGCACCACACTCTCTCACTACCAAAGGTCCTCTTTTCACTTCTTTGGACAGAGAATTTTCTCCTCAGTTGCCTCTGTCCTATAATCTGATGATGCCTTCCAGCTTGCTAACCATTTACTGAAGTTTTTCAGACACCTATGGCCTCTTTCCTCTTTGTCCTTTGCATAACTATCATTTTTTTAGTTTGATCTCAGGGAGGAGATAAATGTTCTTGGCCAAATACATCGTCTTTAAACTACTTTAAGGGTAAAAAATAAGCAAAATACCTATGTAGAAGAGAAAAGAGTAAAGGAAAAAGAGAATGAAAGCAAGATGGAGTGTCTGCTAATCGTTGTCAAGAACAAATAGACACTATTCAAGGGTCTCTGGAAACCGGGAGGGTACATCCTCAGAGTGACAGTCCTTCAGTGAGTTTAGGGACCCATCCTGCTGGGTCCTGACAGAGAGCCATACTGTGGATGTTTACAACTGTAACTTTCTCCCAGCCTTGTGAAAGTGATACACAGGTGAATTTGTTGTTTTGTATTTTATTTTCTACTTTTGGAATAACTTCAGTTCCATGAGGGATTTTTTTTTTTTTTTTTTGCTTATTTAACAAATATTTAATAAGCAACTAATGGGCATGTAGTAGTTTATGTTCTAAAATGCAGTGAGGAAGAATCAAATATTGCTCAGAGAAATCTTGTAGTCTTGTTGAAGAAAAAGAATCTGTGTATTTAAAAATGTAAAAAAGGGACAGGTGGGTGGGGCAAGGGTTATATGTAATAAAGGGAAATGTTTGGGAGTAGCCAGTCCTCTGGTATCATTTGGAACATTGATGTTTCCAGATGTCTCTGAAAATCCAATCCCAGTAGCAAGATTAATATTGGAGAGATTTACCCAGATTTATGGGTGAATGAACTGGACTGGTAAAGGGCTTTATTTCTAAAATACACAATCTTACTCTATTATTGAGATACAATCTACAATCTTTCCACCCTTAGTTTCCTCATTTAAACTTTCTATGATGGTTTCCAGTTCTAAAATTTTAGTATTTGAACCCAAATTCTGGCTTCTGGGCAATCTTCTGATAGTTTTCCTATTTATACCACATCCTGTCCCCAAATGATCACATTTTTTTTTTTTTTTGCACTGATTTGGAATTTTACATTCCTGTTTCCATCCCTACCCTACACATATTTCTTTTTCTCAATTTGTTTTTAGGTTGAAGTAAAGTTTACATGCAACCTAGCAGCACACAAACCTGGAAAAAAGAGAAGGATTCAATTTATTGTTTGGTATTGAAGAGATCATTTGTAACTAGAAATATACCAAATGCTCTCAAATGCATGAATTATATTAATTATATTTTTCAAGGATACTCTGAAATGCCATTTAATCTGACTGAAATGAATCATACAACTATTATGATAATCATAGCCCTTCTAAACTGAGGAGTCTCAGGTTTTTTGATACTTATAATGTACTTCAGAGTCATCTCTCTATCATATAATTTGTATGACAATCTCTAATTTTGTTTTCTTTCATAATTAAACAGAACATCTTTAAATTGTATGGATTTTTGAACTGCAAGAATTCTTCATTTTTGTTCTTTGATTATTAGAATTATCTAACTTTTTTGAAGAACCAAGATTTTATGTCTTCTGCTGATTTTATTAGGTTTTTGATCTCTTCAAAGAGAAACTAGGTCCTATGAGAGGATTATTCAAATGTTTATTTGTTCTAAAGCCTCTTTTGGGTTTACAATTCTGGCTATATGAACTATATTTTTACAATGATGTCATATGTTTATTTGATATATTTATTCTAAAGCTTTAAAAATCAGATTGTTCCTGTATATAAATCATGATTGTTATTTTAGTATACTATAAAGGAAATTATATTATTGAGTTACTTAACATATATATGCATACATGTATATAAATACATATTTTCTTACTTGGTAAATAACATTGATTCTTACAGAAAGCATTGATTCTTAAAGCCCTTATTCAAAATTTTTACAGTTCTGTGGAACATATCCAAATTCTAAACATGTAAAATATGATAAATATGATGGTGACCTTCCTATCTAAATGGTAATTAGCCTTGATTTATATAAGAAGAAATCTAACTAATCTACATTCCTTAATGCAAATCTCTGATAGAACTACTTTTATAACAAGCTGGTTTTCTTTAATTAGATGAAAATATTAGATATAAAGGTATTATGTTTATCTGTACGAATTGATTATACAGACTAGATTTACTTTGCCCTTGTTACTGTTCTGCATTTTTCTTGCCTAATTTCTTAACAGTGGATGTCTAGGTAAACTTGACCAATAACTACTCTTTCTTTTCTGTTGTGTGTGTGTGTGTGTGTGTGTGTGTGTGTGCGCCGGGGATTGAACTCGGAGACACTCGACTACTGAGCCACATCCCCAGCCCGATTTTGTATTTTATCTACAGACAGGGTCTTACTGAGTAGCTTAGCACCTCACTGTTGCTGAAGCTGGCTTTGAACTCGCGATCCTCCTGTCTCAGCCTCTGAAGCCCGTGGGATTTTAGGCCTGTCACCACGCCCCACAGAACTACTCTGTGTAATCCTCCTGCTGCTTATAATTGGCTAATGAGGTCTTCTGACACTAACTCATAAACTGCCACTTCCCCTGTCATGTGGAACCAACCAGATCAAATAACTGGACAAACCTCCTGCTGCTTGGGACCAACACACTTAGCAAATAATGAACAATAAATATGTTCCAAGAAAATCATTCAGCGATAGAGGGGAATTGTATGGAATCAATGATCAAACCTCACCCAAATTAACAGCTGGTAGGTTATAGAAAGAGAGTTCTCATGCATACTAACACTAAAGTCCTTCTCCTAGGCAGAATTATTAAATATTTGATATTTTGCCTCCTTCAGAAATAAGCTTCTAGCTTCCTTATACTTCAGAGTTCCTTAATGGAACCTACACACTAACCAAACAATGAGCTGCCAGGCAGATGATGCTGATGCCCCAATTCAACACGGAGGGATGAACTAGGTAGGAGGGAATTGAAGCACTCTTAAAATTAAAAGCAACTTCCTGATAACAGTTTTTCTGCATCCCAAACTTCCTTAAGCTGAGAATGAAAACTGCAAAACATCCCCCTGGCCTGGCTGGGTGCCAGGGAAGCTGAAACTGGTGTTCTCTGGCTAGCACTGCCTGGCTAAATGTGCTTGTGTATGTCTCCTGGCTTGTGTTTTGTACAAATTGTTACCTTTCCTGTAAGGACCTGCAGAGAAACAATCTAGCTGCTTCTTCCCAGCCTGATCAAACTGTATAAAAATCACTTTTCCTTTTTACATCCTTTGCTTCTTTCTTTGCTTTCTTTTTTCTTCTCTTGAAAATTCTTTTCACTAGTTTTTCATTAGTATAATATCATTATACAAAATAGTGGGATCCATTAGGACATATTCACACTTGTACATAACATAATTTGATCAATGGCATTCCCCAGTACCTTTCTTTTCTGCCCCAAATCTTCTTGCTCTACTCCTCTGATCACCCTTCTATCATTACTACTATTATTTTAACTGGTATGTTAAAATTATATAATTACAGGAATTCATTGTGACATATTCATACATGGACATAGCATAACTTGGTAGACTTCTTTCCCTGGTATTTCCCAATGTTCCCCTTCCTCCCTGTTGGTCCCCTTCTTCTACTCTATTGATCTATTTCCACAAAATCCCCCATTTAAAAAAATCTCTCTCCCTCTCCCTCTCTCTGTCTGTCTCTCGCTCTCTCTCTCTCTCTCTCTCTCCCCGCCCCTCCTGCCCCCCTTCAGCATAGGAAAGAACACTTTCAGTCCAACACGGGCTAATTTTACTTAGGATGATATTCTTCAGTTCCATCCCTTTACCAGCAAATGACATCATTTTATTCTACTTGTGGCTGAGTAAAATCCCATTGCACGTTTATACCACATTTTCTTTATACTTTCCCCTGTTGATGGGTACCTAGGCTGGTTCTATTATTTAGCTATTATGAATTGCACTGCTGTGAATATTGGTACGCATGAATTGATAGAGTATGCTGATTTTAGTTCTTTTGGATAAGTACCAAGGAGTGGGATACCTGAGTCATAGTGTGGTTTCATTCTTAGTATTTCAAGAAATCTCTATAATGTTTTCCAAAGTGGTGGTACTAATTTAAGGTCCCACCGACAATGTATAAATATATCTTCTCCACAAATCCTCAACAGCAATTATTGCTTTTTATATTATTGATAATTGCTATTCTAACCAGAGTGAGATGAAATCTCAGTGTGGTATTGACTTGCATTTCCCTGATTATTGTGGATGTTGAACATTTTTTTTAAACAATGTATTTGTTGGCCATCTGTATTTGTTTTCTCTAGAAATATATGTTTAGATAATTTGTCCATTTATTGATTGGGTTATTTGGATGTGTATGTGTGTGTATTATCTTTATATATTCTGCATATTAATCACCTGTTGGAAGAATAGTTGGCAGATTTTCTTTCATTCTGTAGGCTCTCTCTATACTCTTTGCTTTGCAGAAGCTTTTTAATTTGATGTCATCTTATTTACTGATTCTCAGTTTATTTTCTTGAGACTTTAGAGTCTTTTTAAGGAAGTTGGTGACTGCAGCAATATGTTGGGTTATTGACCCTAGGTTTTATTCTAGCAGTTTCACTGTTTCTCACTAATTCCTAGGTCTTTGATCCACTTCAAGTTGATTTTTGTGCAGGATGAGAAATAGAAATCTAGTTTCATTCTTCTGCATATAGATATCCAGCTTTCCCAGCACCATTTGTTAAAGTCTTAATTTTCTCCAACATGTGTTTTTGGCACCTTTGTCAAAGATCAGATGACTGTATATATATATGTGGGTTTTTCTCTGTATCTTCTATTCTGTTCCATTTGTCCTCATGTCTATTCTGATGCCAATACCATGCTGTTTTTATACCATAGCCTTGCAGTGAAATTTGAGATCAGGTATTGTGATGCCTCTCACATTGCTCTTCCTGTTCAGGGTGGCTTTGGTTATTCCAGGTTCTAGTTATCTCTTCTGTAATAAGTCCTGTGTTGTTGGTCTATCTTAGCTTCAAAACATAGATTTAGTGTAATCCAACCTCCAATACTTATCAGTTTGCTGCTGCAGAATCCCTGATTTATTTCACACTTGGAGAGCGGCACCAACAATGTGGATTCCTCTGAACCATTGTCATGGACTCTCTCTGTTTCTGCTACAGGAGAAGATTCCATGAGTTAATCCTGAGGACCCTCCCCTAACTGTTCCTACTTGGGTCATGGGCATCAGTTTGGTGGGTTTTGTTTTATTGTTGTTGTATGTGTTAAAGTATAAGCAAAGCTTGAGCAGGCTTAGTTTGTGTGTGGAGCAAGGTATGCTGTTTCTTGGCTGGGTTCTAGGTATAGCTCAGCAGCAGAGCCTCTGCCCTCTGAACTCACAGTGTAGCAGTCGCTTCCCAGCATCTGCAAGGGTTCAGGCTCTGTCCCTGAATGCATTCCAAGTTGTCTGCTACCAGAACTGGGACGTCCCCATAAACCCTGCAGCATCTCTCATTGCCAGCCACCATAGTCGCTGCTTATTTCCTATATGGACATGGTCCAAGTCCAGTCAGGTGGAGTCAAGATAGGTTTCCTGGCTTGGTTGCCAGTAACACTTTTGCCAAAGAAACTTTAATTTTCTTTTTTTTTTTTTTTTTTTTTTTTTAATTTGTGGTGCTGGAGATTGAACCCAGGGCCTTGTGCACAGGAGGCAAGCACTCTCCCAACTGAACTATATCCCCAGCCCAAGAAACTTTAATTCTAATGATACAGAATTCACTCAAAAATGGTGGATGTAGACAGGACTTCCCAACTTTTTCATATTTTGATACACATGGGAAATGACTCTATTTGTACAGCATACTGGGATAAATCATAGAGGATGCGATAGGCCAGTGGAACAAGCCTAGGGGTCATAGGAGCCTGCTGATTATGGGAATAAGATTTGAATGCTCCAGTTGCACACCCACGACAACCCACCATGGAGTACAACAGAGACTTTGTTTCAGAAATTACCTGAAATCCCATCTAATCTTTTTCCTCATTGGCACACCTATCTCTCTACTTTTTTCTCATCCCCCCAACCCTTGCATTTTTGCACAAGTTGGGTTAAGCATGTACAATTTCATTTTTACATTGGTTTACTACTACTGTAGAAATCAAAGAAATCAAAAGAAAATAACAAATGACAGTAGAATTTTACTCTTTGATATGAGGGTAAGGTTGTTCCATTGCACCCAATGATTTTAGTTACTATGAGGGATTGGCAATAAAATTATTGGCCCTCCTAGTCTGTGTTCAGTAACCATGTCAATCATACAATGTGCCTATTATCACATTGCCTTGGACCCAACTATTTCAAGAAACAGACTCTACAGATATTAATAAGAACATTAGTCCTCAGTGTGTTACCATCAAGTGACTTGAATTACATATTTAATCAAAAGTCAACCAAGGCATACATTCCAGTAAAGTTGTCTGTACTATTACATAGGAGTTTAATAAAATCCCTTCAATTTTCTCTTCATGACCTCTTACCGAGATTTATAAAAGATGCTATAAAGATAATTAAATTAGATGCTTATTTGTGACTATTGTTGAACAGTACTATCACAAAATCATTTCAGTTTTATAGATTTAAAAATAAGGGAAAATAAAATAGGGTGATGAAGGAGAGGAGAGAGTTGTAATGGCAAAAGTATATGTTTTTCCTTTGGCAGAAATTAATTTAGTAATAATCAAGAAATATTCAGTGATTATTAAATCTCTTGAAAATAAGTAAAGGAAGACCTATGGTAATGGACTTATTCAAAGACATTTTCTCTTATAAACAAGAAACATAGATTCCAAATTTGAATAAAATAGAATTATGACTGGAATATATACAATTCTGGGTACCAGACTCTGTGCCAAGCACTTTCCAGAACTTTCCAAATTCTCTTCATTCTCAGAACAACCCTATGAGGGGGGTGAGTTTATCTTCATCCTATCAATGAGAGGGCTGAAACCAACTAATTGGTCAGTTAGAGAATATGTCTATATAGAACCAGAAGAGGCAGACAAGATTAGAATCTTAAACCATCCTATGCAGGTGCCTCTGATCACATTGCCTTAGGCCCAATCCCTGCAAGAAATAGACTCTACAGATTTTAAACCAGCTCATTTTACTAATTTAGCATGATATTTACAATTCCAATGGTTCATAAACTTGGTTCCAGACTAGAATCACTTTTGGAGAGCTTTTAAGATTTATGGATTCACCCCATACCAAGTGAGTCATAATGTCTGGTGAAGGTGGGAAAACCAAGCATCAGTATTTTTT
Organism: Sciurus vulgaris; assembly: GCF_902686455.1. Lineage (NCBI taxonomy): Eukaryota > Metazoa > Chordata > Mammalia > Rodentia > Sciuridae > Sciurus > Sciurus vulgaris. Next base: position 32,161,114 of record NC_136468.1, read on the forward strand.
AAGATTCCTAGACAATCCAACTCCAGAAAAATTTGGAAACCACTGACCTGGGCTAACTTTGGACGCCCTGGCCTAAATAAAGCTGGTTCCAGAGTCCTAAATTTCATTGTAATGCAGGTACCAGAGCTAGACAGTTAGCTGCAGGTTGTGACTACTCCCTATGTTTAAGAATTTTCTCCTTCTACCTTCCTCCACCCTCAAATAATGCTACACATGCGCTATCATTGGTGTATACTCAGGGGGACTGAGCAAAGGTAGCAACTTCTTTTATGCACTAGAGCAATATTGAGTAAGCATACAGAAAAGTGGGAGAAAGAGATATTTTGTCAATTAGCAGTTATTTTGATAGTGCTAGACATTCAAACAGAAAAATTAGGCCCCCAAAATTGACTTTGAAATTTAATTATCCCATTTGACTGTCTAATGTGAACAAATTAGTCACCAAATTTCCTCTTATTTTTCTTTCTGTATTCCAGTATGTTACATATAAAAACTCTCATTTAAAACAAAACTTTTATTTTTGCTATATTTTGCAGAAGAATAGGAAAAAAACCTGACAGATCATCTGTGTCAAGTCCCTCATTTTAGAGCTGAGGGAATCAATTACCAGATTGTGTTTTTATTCTCCCAATAAAGCAAATGCTTCCCTGAGGCAACAGCTCAGAGTGACCCAATACCCAGAGGAGACTGTCAGAAGATTCAGCAGGAGCAGCCTCTCTGGGGAGGAGCATGTGATTCTGACACCCACCATGTTTGCCTTCCCTGAGTAGGTGAAACATTATGCCTGGTAATCCCTAAATTTAGAGAAATAAAACAAAAATGGCTTGTCAGGGGTTTCCTAGCCTTGGGGCTTACAGGGGAGATGGTAAGGAGTCACATCCCTCCCACAGGTCTTGAGGTCTTAGGAAGTTGGGTCCCTTCTCTGCCTAGATCTTGGGGACCTACTTGCAGATTTGCATGATTTGTAACCTCAATATTGTTGAGGTCCCTAGATCTTTGTTGATCTTGTTTATGTTGTGTCCCTCAGAAAAGCTATATGAGCCAAGAAGGAAGCAAAGAAGAAGTCAACCCTGATCTGGATTCTTGGGGTTCTTATCTCTGACCCTTCCCACATAATTAGATTATAGTGCCTTACCTATACTGGTCATCCAACTTTAGTAATGACACTTTTAAAAAACTACAAATATTCTCTTAAGAACATCTAAATAGAGGAGGAAAAGGGAAGTCAACCAACCCCAATTAAGATTTCCCCTTAAATTATCAGATAAAGTATAAAGTATTCAGTTTTATAAAGGTGAGATTTTACCATGTCTTAATACTGTCAAATAGAAATGTATCCAACAAAGCAGACAGTTCTTTAATGATTGTGTTACCAATAGATGTATTTCATTACCATGCTAGAAATTCATTTATTGCTCATGGTAAGTATTGTAGAACAGGACTGCTACACTAACCTATAATTACACTGATGCAGACTCATACTAGTCAGTTCTTTTGGAAGGCAAATCACATGATTTGTTTGTATTAAACAAAACTCTTATCAATGTTTATAGCAGCTCAATTCACAATAACTAAAATATGAAACCAACCTAGGTGCCCTTCAACAGTTGAATGGATAAAGAAAATATGGTATATATATACAATGGAATATCAATGAGCCATAAAGAATAAAATTATGGCATTTGCTGGAAATGGATGGAACTGGAGACTAAGTAAAATAAGTCGACCCCAAAAAAACAAATGCCAAATGTTCTCTCTGATATGCAGATGCTAACACACAATAAGGGGAGGGAGGAGTGGAATAAAAGTTCATTGGATTAGACAAAGGGGAATGAAGGGAAGGGAGGAAGATGGGAATAGGAAAGATAGTAGAGTGAATCAGTCATAACTCTCCCTTGTTCATATAGGAATAATGGGCCAGTGTAACTCCACCTCATGTTCAACCACAAGAATGGGCTCTTAATTAGAATAAATTATACTGCATGTATGTATAATATGTCAAAATACATTCTACTGTCATGTATACCTAAAAAGAACAACAACAGAAAAGGGTTCTCAGCCCCAAGGAAATGCTATATCCACTTCCCACATAGGGAAACTGAAGCCCAGAAAGATTACTACCAAGCAGCAACTTTGGACTTCACATCCAGCTGCACATCAAGTGCAGCTGCCAAGTGTCCAGAAATGAGAAAGACTTCTTTCTCCTCTCTTCAGGGTGTCATTTCAGAATTTGTTAATGGGGTAGAAAAATGGGCACAGGCAATGTAAAAGTGGTGAGCATGTTTTAGCTCTGAAGCCTCTAATTGGAAAGCACCATAATCTTAAAATAAATGTTATTTTGTTTCTCAAAACAAAAACAAAAACAAAATTCGACTTACCTTCCTTTCCACATGTAAGGGCAATCGACATGACTCTTCCAAAGCATACCTGGGTATAATAATATTGGCTTTTTTGTTCAGGCACATTCAGTTATATGAGGGTAGAACATAGAGCTTGGTATGAATTGGAATAGTTAGGGCAATGAAAAAATCAAATTATTTGCATAATTAAGGGTTTTTAAATTTTTCCCCTGGAAGTCAGGGGAGACAAGGGATTGGAAATATTAGAACTGAAATAGAAGTTTTAGAAGAAAGATTTAAATAGAAGCAAGAGAGATTAGGGGGAAATAAGAGAAAGATCCCCCTGGTAACAATATCTATGGATCTTTAAAAAAATAATATCTGTGGTGTAAAAGAGGTTGAGGAACAATTTTTACTTGGTCAAACACCAAACTCCCTTCCTTTTATCTGGGAGGAAAACATCCTTTTCTGCACTTTTCTAATGGAATATATAAAACACAAAGCTGTCTGTACTAATGACAACAGAGAGAGAAAGTTCACCTCTACAAATTACTAAGATAATTAAAGGGAAGGACATTAACTAAAAGTATTAATCATGAGTCCAGAACCGAGAGTTCCGGAGAAAAGAGCTGTCGTGGAACTAAGTAAAAACCATTCATCAATGTAGGAGACACAACTGCAAATATGTAGGGAAGTGCTTCAGAATATAGATGAGGAGAGACCCTGCGTGCTGGAGGAAGGTTGCAGGTGGCACTGATAAGAGGGTGACTTCCTAAGTCAGACCACACCCCTGCGAGGAGGTAGAAACCGAGGACAAGCTGTCCTGAGATGGAGCACGTCCGCAGACTCCTTCCTCTTCAGAATCCCATGGGAGGGACTTTTGCATCGCCTGTCTAGTGGAAGAGCACAGGGGACTGCTTGCAGGTGTCCTGCTGTCTACAGAAACCTTCATCAAAAAACCCTGCTCTTCCTTTTATTCTTCTTCAGAGAAGCACCGCTCTGGGAAAGAAAAAGCAACCCTTTGAAAAAGCCATGACTTAATCGTTTTTCTAAAATTCTTAAGTAGTAATTGGCACTGTTGGTCTAACAAAGGAAGCAAATTGCAACCTTAATATATCTTTTAAAATTATTGTCCATGCCCCAAATAAAAATGTAAATAACAGGAAGACAAGGATTTTATTTTTATTTTTCTATGTATTATGCCCGGCATCCAGAAAAAAGACTACATGATAGGTTTTAGAAACTACTTATGAACAAAGAACCTTAGGGCCCTATGTTCAAACCTTTGGAGATATCTATTACATAAAGCAGATGGATTTTAGGGGTGCTTTAGGGAATGCAGAGCAAGAGTAGGGGCCACTTGCAATCTGAGGAAGGGCAAAGGTGACACTGTGATACCGCCAGTGATGAGAATCAGGACTGAGTTCCCTTTCCCTAGAGGTGAAGATGGATCACCCAAGAAATGCTGAGGCAAGTGTAGAACTCAAGCCTTATTTAAAGGATAGAACAGAGATAGACTTCTCCACAGAGAAGGGGCCCCAAAGTTGGATATTCAGGGAAGAAGAGGTGTCTTGCCCCTTTTATGCCTTTTAGATTTCCTCTACTCTTGTGCTTTCTGTTCCCCTTATCTTGCCTCACTCCTCTCCCCATTCTGCCTACTGACCAGAGGTCAAAAGGTGAAGGTGGAGTGATCCAAGGGCAGGAAGGAAGCTGCCCAGGGGTTCAGTGCAGGAATGGACCGACCAAGAGACATTCTTTAACAACTCCTACAACTCTCTGCAGGGAGGAACAATCCTGGGGCAGGTTACCTTAGCAACAGGTTGGAGGAGGAGGAGCAAGGGCTTTGAAGATGTCTGCACTTGATTTCCTTTCCTTTCAAACCAGCCCCCATCTTCCCAATTGGACCCAATTATTTATTATCTGCATTGATTACCTTTTGTCCCCTGGCTTTAACTGCTGGAGTTGAAGAGCACAAGCAGGGATTAAGAATCAAAAGGGAGCAGGAACTCTGAGACAGAAAGCAGGGATACGTGGAAATTTGACTGTGCCGAAGGCCGTACTCCCAATAGCACATGAGTTAGTGGTCCCAGCCAGTCTCCTGGATTAAAGGACATGTAGCTCTGAAAGTCAGGAGAATTTAAGAGCAATTGAGTAAATAAATTGTGAATCCATTTTCCATGGTGGAAAAACTGCCTTTCAGTCTAGACCTTTATCTCAAACTGAGATTTAGAACAAGAGACCTAAACATCCACACCACTTATCAGGTTGATACTGCTGGTGATGAGAATCAATCTGGGCTGAGTTCCACTTCCCCAGATGTGAAGATTGAACATCCAAGAAATGCCGAGGCAAGTGTAGAAAGCAAGTTTTATTTAAAGAATGGGACAGGCTTCTCCCAGGAGGAAGAAGGGGAACCAGGGTTGGTATTCGAAGCTGGTACCCAGGGAACTGGGGGTGTTCTGTCCCTCTTACATGTGCCCCCCCATCCTACACACTTGACCCATGACCAAAGTGACTGGTGACCAAAAGGTGTGCCAAGGGCAGGAACGAAGCTGCCCAGGGGTCCAGACAGGGAGGGAGAGGCCCAGGAGGCATTCATTAACAGCTCCTTTTTGGGGGGAACAATTCCCAGGGAAGCAAAGTCACCTTGGAAACAGGTTGCAGCAGAGAAAGGACTCTGGAGGTACTAGGATTTCAATACCCCAGAGGCAGGTGACTTTGGCCAGGAGTCAGGGGGATGTGTTCTGAAGATATGAACACTCCATTTCCTTTAAATTATCTGCAGTCTTCCCAACCCAAACCGATTATCCATCTACCCTAACTGCCTGACCTTTGTTCTTGCTTCAAAATAAAGATTCAAGAGCAAATTTTATCTGTCCCACTGTTAGTTTTTAAAACTGGACCAATACACCCCCATGGCATGAGTTTATGAGAAGGAGGGAGGTTTCACCAAAACTCCTTCTATGAACTCTCCTTACTTTCCTTTCTTTCCTTATTTTATTTTTAGTTAACAGGGAATAATTTTATGTTATATATTTATGGGGTGCAATGTCATATTTTGATACATATGTTTATATTGTGGAGTGATTAGATAGATACTTTACTTTTTTCTGAATTACAGTCCATTTTCCCAACCTGTGCCATATTCTTGGCTAAACAGTGCTAACTTAATCCTGCCTTTGGCCTTTTGAGTTTGAAGTTAGTTCTTGATCTTTCCAGTATTTGATTTTTAGTTTTCCCCAAAGATCTATACTGTGTTCATTATCATTATTTTAAATAAAAATTCATGCCCAAGTCTCAAATCCTTGTGACCCTTGAAAGCACCCAGAAAACCACTCCAGATGCGGGAACTCACACAAGAGATTTTATTAAGCAGAGTGTCTGTCCAGAAGGGAGGGAGGGAGGGAGAGAGAGAGAGAGGGGGGCGGGGAATGATGGAGGAGCTATTCTTAGGTAGTGGAATTTCACAAGCTAATAACAATCTGGACCAATGACTGACAAGGACGTTTGTGGGCTAACAATCTAGGTTGTAAAATGGTGGAGGGGACAGAATAATGGTGGCAGCAAAACGGCAGGGGAGAAATGACTGCAGCCTTGTTAACCCATGTCCCTTCATTCCCCCATTTTTGTTTTTATAAAAAGATCCCTTTTGGGCATATGGGCAAAGATCCATCATCAGTAACTGCTTCCTGCTGGGTGTGGTCATAGAGCTGATTCAGGGGAGGGAGATGTCATTGCAGTAGGTGGGGATTGGGGAGTGCACTTGTGGCCAGGCTCCAATTCTTCTTTTATGAGGTCCTGATAGCTCTATAATACAAGCTGATTAATAGTCTGATTAGATTTTTTTTTTTTAATCTGATTTTGTGCACATTTCAATGTGCAGGGGGAAAAGGGCAGTATAATGGCAATTATAAGGAGTGGGGGACATAAATGGGAAACAAGTTGCTACAATTGACCCAAAATGGGCCATGAGGATCCATAAGTTCGTCCTTCTCCTCTCCAAGTCCTCCTGCAGCTGTTTAATCTTGTCCTTAACAATACCTGATTGGTTGACATAGAAACAGCACTCTTCCTGTGAACACTTTCCTTTTCCTAGTGAACCCACATGGTGGCTTCCATTAGAAGATGTGCACCTAGAAGCAAATTGGAAGAGAAGCACTCCTGATAATTTTGGGATGATATCAGCCTGCTCCAAGGGGGTGCTGTTGAAAGTCAAAGAGCTGTTGAAGTCAAGGGTGCTAGCCAGGAATGAGAGAACCCTGCTCTCATGCACATCTAACATCCCTGTGCCATGAGGGGATTAGTTAAATTGAGTATGTGGTGTGTGGTGGTGACTGTGTTAAGAGTGGATCCTCTGAGCATCAACTGTGACATATGTAAAGTGGGTAAAACATTCCTGGGGACAGAAGGAGTCAGTCTTCCAGCAGTCCCATGGGCAATACGGGAGGAAGGAAATGACTGGTATCTGGACAGATCTATTGGGGAAAAAATCTGATAGGAAATTGGCAGACAGGGCGAATGACAGGGGAGGCAAGAATGTGGCTGGCAATCCTGTCCTCATGGCTGGATATGGTTGTCTGGTGTCTCAATATTCAGGTCCTCAGCCTCTAGAATGGCAAGAAGGATGGAGGCTTGATGGCATTCAGCCTGAGGCAGAGTGGTCCCACGGGGGTGGCTGAGTATTGATCAGAAGAAGCCTGGTATTGGTCAGAAAAAGTTTGTGGGTTAGAAGCTGAAGAGGAATTTGTGGATTTAGAGTAGAGCTTAACCTGAGAAATACGTAGTCGTCCTGGTAAACCTCGCACCTTGACAGCTGTTGGTGTAGCCAGGACCACTGTATGGGGTCCCTGCCATTTGGGAGATAGAGGGGGGCTGTAGCCTCCTGAGGAGGAGAGATAAGAACTTGGTCTTCAATTTGAAGAGATTGAGCCAGGGGGCCAGACAGGGGTCTAGGCAGGGAGGAGTCAGCATAACCCTATAGAAATGCCTGAATGTGGTTTAGGAGAGGAATGAATATATGCGAAGAAAGAGAGGAAGGAAGAAACCTTATCCCAGGGAGAAGGATGGGATGATCGTACATCAACTCAAAAGGGGAGTTATTGGCAGGTTTCTTTGGGAGCAAGCAAAGATACAAAACAGCAAGAAATGGAAGTTTAACCCAGTTAAGGTGAAGTTCTAAAGAAAGTTTGATTCAAACATTTTTAAGAGTTCGGTTTGTTCATTTTATTTTGCCCAATGACTTTGGGTGAATGGGAATGTGGAAATGTCAAGGGACTCCGAGAGCCTTGGCAAGTTGTTGGGAAAGTCAGGAGATGAATTCAGGCCCATTATCTGACTGGAAAGAGATAGGCACTCCAAAGCGAGGAAAGATTTCATGAAGGATGAAGGTAGAGACAGTGCCCTCTTGTTGGAGGTGGGGATGGCTTCAACCCATCCTAAGAAGGTGTCTACCATGACCAAAAGCTATTTAGATTTTCTTACTGTGGGCATGTGAGTGAAGTCAATTTGCCAGTCTACCCCTGGAATGGCACCATGGACCTGGTTAGTCAGAAAAGTAGGGGGTCTGAGAGCTGTAGGATTGGTTTATAGGCAAATTCCACATGTAGAGGAGCATTCTTTCAGAAATGACATGTCAGAGGAGGACAGTTGCAGATGAGTCTTAGCGAATTGTGAGAGTGAAGAAAGGTTGGGGTGGAATAGACGGTGAAGGTAGGAAAGTATCTCCCTGTTGGGAGGCAGTGGAGGCAAGGGATCATGGAGAGTCATGATGGGGACTGGTGTGGATGATAGGGCCACTCTTATAGCCTCCTATTCTTCCTTGTTGTTGCCTGAAGAAACAAATGATTGTCTGATGGGCTCAGCAATGTACAAGGCCTATGGTTGCTGGGAGGTGAAGAGCCTCAGGGAGCTTTAGGATGTAGCTAAAGTTGGTGATGGCATTCCTTTTGTGGTAAGAAGGCCCCTCTCTTTCCAAATAGTGGAATGGGAAAGGACAATATGAAAAGCATAATTGGAGTCAGTGTAGATTGTGATCCTCCCTTTGCGAGGGTGAATGTGCAGGTGAGGGCAATTAGTTCTGCCTGTTGGTTGGTAGTGTTGTTAGGTAGTGGTCCTGATTCTACAACCTTTTCCAGGGAGACAATGGCATATCCAGACTATTGGATCCCTTCATGGAGAAAAGAGCTCATATCAGTGAACCATATGAAAGTAGGGTTGTGTAAGGCCCCCTCCTGAATATTGGAGGTAAGATTCTCTTCCAGAATCTCAAGGCAGCTATGGGTTGCTGAAACATGTATGTTGGGAGGTGGGGGTAAGAGAGTGACTGGATTTAAAGGAGGGCATGTCTTAAAGGAAATCGAAGAGTCCTCAATAAGAGCAGTTTGCAAAGCTAACACTTGACAGGACAGTAGAGTTTGCAGACCCTTATAATTATGTAAAGTTGGACAGATGATGAGGTGAGAGCACTTCAGTGGGAAACCCAAAGGAAAGTTGTTTTTGATTCCTGGGTTAAGACAAATGCTGCAGCCAATACTCTAAGACATGGTGCCCAGCCTCTTACGGTGGGGTCTAGCCTTTTTGATAGGTATGCCACTGGGCCAAAGGTGGAACTGAACATGTGTCCTAAGATCCCCAGAGTGAACCCACTTTTCTCAGGGACAAACAGGTAGAATGATCTGGTGATGTCAGGGAGGTGTAGTGTTGGTGCTTGAAGAAGGGCTTTCCTTAGGGACTAGAAAGGGGTTTCCGCTGGATTGAGGAGTTGTAGTGCCCTTTGAAGCCTCATACAAGGGGGCCAGCAGGATGGAAACATTTGGGATCAAGGATAACAAATATCCTTCTAGCCCTAGAAAGGAAAGGATTTCTTCCTTGGTGGATGGAGTGGGCATGGCCTGCAACAATGCTTTTTTTTCTACAATGATGGCTTTAAATCCAGGTTAGAGGCTGACTCCTAATTAAATAAACTGAGGTTGGGAAAGCTGCACCTTTGCTAGAAAGACCCTATACCCTCTTTCAGCCAGAAAATTTAGAAGCTTAATAGTGTCTCCTTGGGAGTCCTCAAGAGAGGGACTACATAGAAGAAGATCATCAACATATTGTAAGAGAGAGAGGAGGAAGTGAAAGTAAGAGAGGCAAGATCATGAGACGATGTTGGGCCAAAGAGGTGAGGGCTATCCTAAAATCCCTGTGGGAGAACTGTCCAGGTCAGTTGAGAAGAAACTTGAGTGAAAGGGTCAGTTCAGGTGAAAGCAAAAAGATCCTGCGAGTCAGGATGAAGAGGGACAGTGAAAAAGGCGTCCTTCAAATCCAACACAGAGAGGTATGTGGTGGAGGAGGGGAGAGAGGAAAGCAAGGTGTAGGGATTGGACACAATGGCGAAGATGGGGACAACTGCCCAGTTGATGATGCAGAGATCTTGCACCAAACAGTAAGATCCACTAGGCTTTTTAACAGCCAGGATGAGAGTGTTAAAAGGTGAGTTGGCGGGGCACAGAGTGCTTTCTGCTTTAAATCCTGGATGACTAGTTGAAGCCCTAAGAGGTTCCTTTGGGGAAGGGGATATTGGACCTGGGCTAGGTAGGATGTTGGGTCCTTCAGGTGAATGAGTACAGGTGAGCATGTGGCTACAGAGGGTATGTGGGTGTTCCAGACCTTGGGGTCAACAAGGGAGGGAGGAAGGAGATATAAAGACTCAGGTTGGGTTGTATATTCCTGCAAGGTCATGAGGAGAGGAATAACAGAGGAGTCTTGATGGCAGTGCATGGTGGGTGAAAAGGAAATAGAGGCACACAACTTGGTTAGGATGTCCCTTTCCAGGAGGGAAATGGAACACATAGAAATTATCAAAAAGAAAAAAGTGAAGCAGATTTGTCCGATATGGCAACTTATTGGAAAGGTTTGTAGGGGGTGGTATGGTCTTCTCTGTACCCCAACAATAGAGGATTTGGCAGGGGAAGTGTGTCCCCCAAACTCCAGAATCCCTGAAAAGGTAACTTCAGTATCTATCAGGAAAGGGAGCTACCTGCCTGCCACTGTAATGTGTCATCCGGGGCTCCTAAGCAATGATGGTCATTGGGTGTAGAAGTCCTGGGCCCCTTTGGTCATCCATTGCCAATCCCAGTAAGTCACTGGGGGAAGAGGGTGAGGGTGACCTGGCCCTTCTCTGAGCACCAGGGTAATTCACTGCCCAATGTCCTGGTTGGTGGCATTTTGGACAGGACCTGGAGGTTTCTGGGGGTTAGGCAGGCTTGTGCACAGTGGCCCCCTTTTCCACACTTGAAGCATGGACCTGAAGGTCTTCTGGGAGCTAGGGTGCCCCTAGTAGTGGCTGGCTGAGCAGGTCTAGCTGGCTGAAAGGTGTTGGCTAGCATTTGGTATTTTAGTTTTTGGGTTTTTTTCTTCCCTTCCATTATACACCCTAAATGCCACTCCTAGAACCTCTGGCTGTGGGGTAAGGTGCTCCCTATGCCACCACTTCAATTTATCCTTTATGTTCGGGTAGCTTTGAGAAAAATAGTAAGTCATGAGTAGCTGTCGTCACTCTGTAGTTTCAGCGTCCTGATTAGTATATTTTCACATGGCCTCTGTGAGGCAACTCAGAAAGGCAGATGGGTTTTTAGTTTTGTCCTGTGTTACTTCCTGAAGTTTATCATAATTAATAGGCTTAATGGCAACCTTTTGGAGACCTGCAAGAACGCAGGTTTGGAATCCATCCTGCCGCAGACGCCCGGTGCCCCTATTATAGTCCCATTGGGGTTGCCTATTTGGTACTGCCTCAGCCCCAGTGGGATAGGTTGGGGGTGGTTGGTGAACCTCATCTGCATAATTGTACGCCTGTTCCCAGACTCTCCTGTGCTCCTCAGGGGTCAAGGTTTTGGACATGATCATATAAATGTCATGCCAGGTAAGGCCATAAAACTGGGTAAGATACTGAAATTCCTTAATGAAGTTTGCAGAGTTGGAAGTGAAAGAGCCTAGCCACTCCTGTATCCGGGAAAGATCAGAGATTAAGAAAGGAACTTGGACTCTGATCACTCCCTCCACACCAGCCACTTCCTGTAAGAGGGCTAGAACATGTGTGTGGCAGGAGGACTGGATGGGCTGGGTGGGGGCAGGGAGGCAGAAGTAGAAACAGAATGGGCAAAGAAGATGGAGGAGCAGGAGCCGGAGGGGCCTCTGCTGCAGGGGAATGGTAAGCGGGTGGTTCGTTAGCTGGGTCAAACTTGGAGTAGGAGGAGGGATTAGGAGGGGGAGAAAAAGCCAAAAGGATGTGTTCAGGTTCACAAGAAGAGCAAAGATCAGGTTTAGCGTGCAAGAAAGAGAAAGCTTGAAGATAAGGAATCTCTTTCCACTTGCCCGTTCACTCATAGAAGTTGTATAAGTTCCGTAAAACATTGGGGTCCAGGGTGCCATTTCGTGGCCATTTTGTTTGATTATCTAAAGGATATTGTGGCCAAATATCATTACACAAGTAAATAAGTTTTGGTGGCTTTAGGTGAGGTGGGGTCACGTGAAAGGATTTAAGATTGTCTAGTAGACACAAGGTGTGAATCTGCTAGAATGGAGGACCCAGATCCCATGGTGGAGACTGATAAAAAGCTGAGTCAGTGTCCAAGGCATCCTGAGGTCACAGGCTAATTGGCTGGAGATGAGGAGGCAGCATAATGATGGGATTCATCACCCCATCAGTGTTGTGCGGGGCAAAAGCTGAGGGGGTTTAGGACCTGGCGCCAGGAATTTTGAGTGAAGAGAAACCTCAACTCAGAGAGAGAATCTCTACCATAAAGATCAGGGACCCACCCATCAGATAAGGTCAACCAAGGGGACCAGCCATAACTGTAGAAGATGGGCTGGGGGAATCCCCCACTCCTCAACTGCCTGGAGGGCACCAGACGATCAACAGTTGCATCTAAGGTCAGCAGAGGAATATTTAAGTTGAACTAGGGGAAAACTCACCAATCTGAAGACCATTGGTGGATGTGGGACCGAGCATCTGAGTGAACAGAAGATGTGACCCGTGTCAAGGGGGTCTGGGGTGTCAGATGAGATTCCACTCACCTAAGTGGCAGTAGAAGAGCCCGTCTGAGTCACAGCACCAATGAAAGCACACAGAAGACCACTCTGAATGCAGAACTCACACAAGAGATTTTATTAAGCAGAGGAGCAGAGTGTCTGCCCTGGAGGGAGAGGGAGGGGATGGGGGGGAGGGGAGGGGGAGGGGAGAGGGCCTTGTTAACCCATTGTCCCTTCAACCCTGATACCAAATATCTTCCATTGCACTGACCTCAACTCCTCTGTATAGTAAGAGTTGGGGACAGTATAAAAAAAGCTGATGAGATTAAAGAAGATGCAGGTGATTACTAAACAAATATGTAATTAGTACTTAAAAGACCTTATTGAGTGCTTATTGAGTGTTATAAGTGTTGTTATTGGAGGGTTATGGAAAATTATATTCCTATAAGACAGTTCCCAAGAAAATGGAGGGACCATGTGGCTTGGAAGGAGGGAGGAGAAATTGGCCAAACATTAAACCTCTCCCAGAGCATTCATCCTGATAACAATGACCTGGAGGAAAGAGACAGACACCAAATGCTGGGTCCTAAAACTTGACCTTCCCCCATGGTGAATTAGTCCTAAATAACAATGGGCAAGATTTGAGTACTTATCCCTCGGGATCCAGACTCTTATCTCCCCAGACAAAAAGGAGTTTCAGCCTTTTTACAACTACCTGCCTAAATTAAAATTTTAACTTGTACAACTAGCTCCTGACAGTCAAAACTGCACATACACAGCTTCCAATGATTACATCATTGTACTCTATAAAACCAAAGTCCCCTCTGTAACTGATGGCCCTTTTCCCATTCAGAAAGTAGACCCCGGGCGAACCAAGATGGTGGACTAGAGGGTGACAGCATCTCCAGTCGCTCCAGAACCCAGGATTCAAGAAAGGGAGGCATTGAGAAACTCGGACTAAAATAGAACCACGGGGTGAGTCTCCCCCACCCGGTGAAGCTCGGCCGGGGCAGCAGGCCTGGATACAGGCAGCTTATCAGAGTAGGGCAGGGCAGCTAGAGTCTTCCCCAGGCAGCCCTGAGCACTCCAGCAGTGGGCTTCTCCCACAGGGCCAGATACTCCAGCTTCTCGGAGCAGGCCCCCCAGTGAGAGCCTTAATGAACAGAACCAGCTCCAAGTCCCTGGGCCAGCGCGCGGCAAACTCCGGCCCACCCATGCGCTGCTTCAGAGACCAGGACAGGGCAGCCAGGGACTTGCCCAAGCAGCCCAGCTCCCTCCGGCGGGAAGTGCCTTTTTAGGCTAGCTTCGCGGAGCAGACCGCCCAGTGAGAGCCTTTCTACTCAGACCTAGCCACAAGTCCCCAAGCCAGCGGAGACCTCCAACACGCAAGCAGCCTCTGAGACCAGGTCAGGGCAGCCAGAGACCACTCCAGGTGGCCCTGCCCCCTCTGGCCGCAGGCTTTTTCAACAGGGTGATCCAAGATGGCGGAAGAGAGGTGACTGCATCTCCAGTTGCTCCAGAACCCAGGATTCAAGAAGGGGAAGCATTGAGAGACTCGGACTAAAAGAGAACCACGGGGTGAGTCTCCCCCACTGGGTGAAGCTCGGCCGGACGGCAGGCCCGGATTCGGGTGACTTATTACACTAGGGCAGGGCAGCTAGAGTCTTCCCCAGGCAGCCCTGCGCACTCCAGGGGTGGGCTCCTCCCACATAGACGGCTTCATGGAGCAGGCCTCCCAGTGAGAGCCTTTCCACACAGAGCCAGCTCCAAGCCCTGGAACCAGTAGTGGGCTTGGGACAGCTTTAATCAGAAGTACTGCATTATCAAATTCCTCCAAGACTTCAGGCTACTGAAGGCTGGGAGGTGATACACTGGAAATCTACAGGGATACTATAAGCAAATAGAGGAAATCTGCAATATCACAGAGTTCCACTGACATCTGACCAATATGAGAAAACAAGGGAAGAAAATGTCCCAAAAACCTAGATACTATATCAATAAAACCCAATGACAGCACAGCAGAAGATATGTCAGGAAGGGAGTTCAAAATGTACATAATTAAAACAATCAGGGAAGCAAACAAGGAGATGAAAGAGCAAATGCAAGCATTGAAGGAGGAGATGAAAGAGCAAATGCAGGCATTAAATGATCGCACCAATGAACAGAAAAAGAGCAAATATGGGAAGCAAGAGATCATTTCAATAAAGAGTTAGAGATACTGAAAAAAAAACAAACAGAAATCCTTCAAATGAAGGAAACAATAAACCAAGTTAAAAACTCCATAGAAAGCATAACCAATAGGATAGAAAACCTGGAAGACAGAATCTCAGATATTGAAGACAAAACATTTAGTCTTGAAAACAAAGTTGACCAAACAGAAAAGATGGTAAGAAATCATGAACAGAATCTACAAGAATTATGGGATATCATGAAAAGGCCAAATTTAAGAATTATTGGGATTGAGGAAGGCTTAGAGAAAAAAACCAAAGGAATGAACAATCTATTTAATGAAATAATATCAGAAAATTTCCCAAATCTGAAGAATGAAATGGAAAATCAGGTACAAGAGGCTTATAGGACTCCAAATATACAAAATTACAACAGACCCACACCAAGGCACATTATTATGAAAATACCTAAAATACAAAATAAAGACAGAATTTTAAAGGCCATGAGAGAAAAGAATCAAATTATATTCAGCGGGAAACCAATAAGAATATCAGCAGATTTTTCAATCCACACCCTAAAGGCTAGAAGGGCCTGGAACAACATTTACCAAGCCCTGAAAGAAAACAGATGCCAACCAAGATTCTTATATCCAGCAAAACTTACTTTCAGATTTGACAATGAAATAAGATCCTTCCATGATACACAAAAGCTAAAGGAATTTACAAAAAGAAAGCTGGCATTACAGAACATTCTCAGCAAAATATTCCATGAGGAAGAGATGAAAAACAACAATGCAAATCAGCAATGGGAGGAACTAGCCTAAAGGAATAGCCAAATAAAGGAGAAACCAAATCATGTCAAAAAAACAAAAATGAGTCAAATGACTGGGAATACAAATCATATCACAATAATAACCCTGAATGTTAATGTCCTGAACTCATCAATCAAAAGACATAGACTGGCAGATTGGATTAAAAAGAAAAATCCAACAATATGCTGCCTGCAAGAGACTCATCTCATAGAAAGAGATACCCATAGACTAAAGGTGAAAGGATGGGAAAAAACATACCATGCACACGGACACAGCAAAAAAGCTGGAGTATCCATCCTCATTTCAGATAATGTGGACTTCAAGCCAAAACTAGTCAGAAGGGATAAAGAAAGCCATTACATACTGCTTAAGGAAAGCATAAATCAGCAACACATAACAATCATAAATATCTATGCCCCGAACATTGGCTCATCCATGTACGTCAAACAAATCCTTCTCAATTCCAGAAATCAAATAGACCACAACACAATAATACTAGGTGATTTTAACACACCTCTCTCACCGCTGCATAGATCGTCCAAACAAAAATTGAATAAGAAACCATACATCTCAATAACACAAACAACAATTTAGACTTAACCAACTTATATAGAATATACCATCCAACAAAGAACGAATACACTTTCTCCTCAGCAGCACATGGATCCTTCTCTAAAATAGACCATGTTTTCTGCCACAAAGCTACTGTTAGCAAATACAAGAAGATAGAGATACTACCTTGTACTCTATCAGATCATGATGATTGAAATTAGAAATAAATGACAGAATAAAAAACAGAAACTTCTCCAATACCTGGAGATTAAATAATACACTAATATATGATGAATGGATAACAGAAGACATCAGGAGAGAAATTGAAAAATTCTTAGAAGTAAACAAGAACAAAGACCCATCATATCAAAATCTCTGGGACACTATGAAAGCAGTACTTAGAGGAAGATTTATTTCATGGGGCACATTCAACAAAAGAAGTAGAAATCAACAAATAAACGACTTCACACTACAGCTCAAAGCCCTAGAAAAAGAAGAGCAGACCAACACCAAAAGTAGTAGAAGACAGGAAATAGTTAAAATCAGAGCCAAAATCAACAAAATTGAAACAAAAGAAACAATTGGAAAAATTAACAAAATAAATAGTTGGTTCTTTGAAAAAATAAAGAAAATTGATAAACCCTTAGCCACACTAACAAAGAGAAAGAGGGAGAAAACTCAAATTACTAAAATTCGGAATGAACAAGGAAATATCACAACAGACAGAATTGAAATACAAAACATAATTAGAAGCTATTTTGAAAATCTATACTCCAACAGAACAGAAAACCTCGAAGACATCAACAAGTTTCTAGAGACATATGAATTACCTAAACTGAACCAGGAGGACATACACAACTTAAATAAATCAATTTCAAGCAATGAAATAGAAGAGGTCATCAAAAGCCTATCAACAAAGAAAAGTCCAGGACCAGATGGGTTCTCAGCCAAGTTCTACAAAACCTTTAAAGAGGAGCTCATTCCAATACTCCTCAAAGTATTCCATGAAATAGAAGAGGAGGGAACCCTCCCAAACTCATTCTATGAAGCCAATATCACCCTGATACCTAAACCAGACAGAGACACATCAAGGAAAGAAAATTTCAGACCAATATCCTTAATGAACATTGACGCAAAAATTCTCAACAAAATTTTAGCAAATCACATACAAAAGTATATTAAAAAGATAGTGCACCATGATCAAGTGCATTTTATCCCAGGGATGCAAGGTTGGTTCAACATCCAGAAATCAATAAATGTCATTCACTGTATCAACAGACTAAACGTTAAGAATCACATTATTATTTTGATAGATGCAGAAAAAGCATTTGATAAAATACAGCATTCCTTCATGCTCAAAACACTAG
Organism: Sciurus vulgaris; assembly: GCF_902686455.1. Lineage (NCBI taxonomy): Eukaryota > Metazoa > Chordata > Mammalia > Rodentia > Sciuridae > Sciurus > Sciurus vulgaris. Next base: position 32,178,363 of record NC_136468.1, read on the forward strand.
AAAAAATTGGGGTAATGGGAACATTCCTTAACATTGTAAAGGCCATCTACACTAAGCTCAGGACCAATATCATTCTAAATGGTGAAAAACTGAAAGCATTCCTCCTAAAAACTGGAACACGGCAGGGATGCCCTCTTTCACCACTTCTATTCAACATCGTACTTGAGACTCTGGCCAGAGCAATTAGACAAACCAAAGAAATTAAAGGGATACGGATTGGAAAAGAAGAACTCAAACTATCCCTGCTCGCTGATGACATGATTATATATTTAGAGGAACCTGGAAATTCCACCAGAAAACTCTTAGAATTCTTAAGTGAATTCAGTAAAGTAGCAGGTTACAAGATCAATGCTCATAAATCCAATGCATTTTTATACATAAATGATGAAACTTCAGAAAGAGAAATTAGGAAAACTACCCCATTCACGATAGCATCGAAAAAAATAAAATACTTGGGAATCAATCTCACAAAAGAGGTGAAAGACCTCTACAATGAGAACTTCAGAACACTAAAGAAAGAAATTAAAGAAAACCTTGGAAGATGGAAAGATCTTCCATGTTCTTGGATAGGCAGAATTAATATTGTCAAAATGGCCATACTATCTAAAGTGCTATACAGATTCAATGCAATTCCAATTAAAATCCCAATGATGTACCTTACAGAAATAGAGCAAGCAATTATGAAATTCATCTGAAAGAATAAGAAACCCAGAATAGCTAAAGCAATCCTCAGTAGAACGAGCGAAGCAGGGGGTATCGCAATACCAGAGCTTCAACTCTATTACAAAGCAATAGTAACAAAAATGGCATGGTATTGGTACCAAAATAGAAAGGTAGATCAATGGTACAGAATACAGGACATGGACACAAACCCAAATAAATACAATTTTCTCATAGTAGCCAAAAATATGCAATGGAGAAAAGATAGCCTCTTCAACAAATGGTGCTGGGAAAACTGGAAAACCATATGCAACAGAATGAAATTAAATCCCTATCTCTCACCCTGCACAAAACTCAACTCAAAATGGATCAAGGACCTCAGAATCAGACCAGACACCCTGCATCTTATAGAAGTAAAAGTAGGTCCAAACCTTCAACTTGTTGGCTTAGGTTCAGACTTCCTTAACAGGACTCCCATAGCACAAGAAATAAAAGCAAGAATCAATAACTGGGATAGATTCAAACTAAGAAGCTTTCTCTCAGCAAAGGAAACTATCAGCAATGTGAAGAGAGAGCCTACAGAGTGGGAGAAAATCTTTGCCACTCATACTTCAGATAGAGCGCTAATTTCCAGAATCTATAAAGAACTCAAAAAACTCTACACCAAGAATACAAATAATCCAATCAGCAAATGGGCTAAGGAAATGAACAGACACTTCACAGAAGAAGATGTACAAGCAATCAACAGATATATGAAAAAATATTCAACATCTCTAGTAATAAGAGAAATGCAAATCGAAACTACACTAAGATTTCATCTCACCCGAATTAGAATGGCGATTATCAAGAACACAAGCAACAATAGGTGTTGGCGAGCATGTGGGGAAAAGGGTACACTCATACATTGCTGGTGGGGCTGCAAATTAGTGCCGCCACTCTGGAAAGCAGTATAGAGATTCCTCAGAAAGCTTGGAATGGAACCACCATTTGACCCAGCTATCCCACTCCTTGGCCTATACCCAAAGGACTTAAAATCAGCATACTACAGAGATACAGCCACATCAATGTTCGTAGCTGCTCAATTCACCATAGCCAGAATGTGGAACCAACCTAGATGCCCTTCAGTTGATGAATGGATAAAGAAACTGTGGCATATATATACAATGGAATATTACTCCGCCATGAAGAATGATAAAATTATGGCATTTGCAGGCAAATGGATGAAATTGGAGGAAATCATGCTAAGTGAGATAAGCCAATCTGAAAAAACTAAAGGACGAATGATCTCGCTGATAAGCGGATAAGGACATATAATGGGTGGTAGGAGGGGTTAGCGTTAGGGTTAGGGTTAGGTTTACGGTTAGGGATAAGGAGGGTGGTAAGAATGGAGGAAGGAAGGACTTTATAGCGGGAAAAGAGCAGTGGGAGGGGTGGGGGGAAAGGGAAAAAAATAACAGAATGAATCAAACAACATTGCCCTATGTAAATTTATGATTATTAATAAAAAAAAAGAAAAGAAAGTAGACCCCGACAGTACCCAAATCCACAAAGGAATAAAGGCTTCTGTCAAGCCGTTGAGGTCTGCCTCCCGTCCTTTTGTGCTTATAGTTATTATCTCTCTTATTGTCTCTTCACTATTCATCTCAACGAGAATTTTTCCCTTCGATTCAATAATCTTTTGGTCTATTATGGTGGCAATATGTAATAAGTGGAAAGGTAATTTCTTCCATTCTGCTTAAGAGTAGTAGTTTTCTTCCTTGACTCCTTGTTTTATTGGAGTTCCTGTTGACTCTTCTGCTATCAGTATATAGCCTCTGTTGACTCTTTTGTTATATAGCCTCTCTCCCGCTCCCTCTCTTTCACACACATACCACACACACACAAACACACACACACACACACTGCTTTAAAGACAATGCAATTCACCTTCACCCTTCTTCAAATCTTCCCATGCACAATTCTCTATACTCTCTCCCCATATTTATCACAATTACACTTGAGGTTTATAATCTGTTTCTCTGTGAGCTATGGCCTTAGTCATTTCCGTGTTCTTATTTCAAAATGGTCTTGATGCCATATTGCATTTGCTATATTAACTTCTTTGCAATTAACATCATCTACATTATAAACAGCAACATGCCACATCTCATCTTCAATAGGCAATGCTACTCCAGTGAAATTCAACCATGAGCTCTTTACCTACACTGTATCAAATTCCTCTATGCCTCTCTGTTATGGTTTAGATGTGAGGTGTTCCCCAAAAGCTCATGTGTGAGACTGTGCAAGAAGGTTTATAGGTGAAGTGATTGGGTTATGAGAGTTTTAACACAATCAGTGAATTAATCCTCTGATAGAGATTAACTGAGTCATAATTGAAGGCGTGTGACTGGAGGAGGTGGGTCATTGGGGGCATTCCTTGGGGGGTATATATTTTATATCTGGCAAGTAGAGTCTCTTTCTCTCTGCTTTCCAGTCATCATGTGAGCTGCTCCCCTCCACCACTCTCTTTCACCAGGATGTTCTGCCTCACCTTGAGCCCTGAGGAATGGAACTAGTCTTCTATGGACTAAGACCTCTGAAACCATGAGACCCAAAATAAACTTTTCCTCCTCTAAAATTATTCTTGTCAGGTCTTCTAGTCACAGTGGCATAAAAGCTGACTAAAACACTCTCCTAATCTCCTTCTTCATCCCCTGCAGTTTTCTAAACTTTAGAGAGGTCAACAAACCTTCAGTGCTCATTCATGTACTTACCCCAGTAGAACCCTCTTTTGGTCCTCCTCAGACCAATCAGCTTTGTCTACAAAACTCCCTTCTCCAGAAGGTTAGATGTCCTCGACCCTGACATTCTGCAGAAGCGGACACCACTGTCTTCTAGGAGAGACCACTACCATGGCTTGCTTTCTCCACTGCTGCTTCCTGGACTCAGGATTCTTAGAGGAAGAGACAGCATGGCTCAGATCCTACTCAGCATTTCTGTTTCTACTGAACCTTCATGCAACTGCTTGACCCTTTCATTTTCTTCTCATTGACTCAGGAAACCCTCTTCTTCCAGGAGTTATTTTAACCACCAATCACAGAACTCAGCACTTTCAAGATCGTGTTCAGTTCCTTCATATTGCTGATGAAGAATCTGAAACTCATAACTTTGGTGGATGACACATAGAACATTTTAGCCAGATGAAACTTAAACTCAGACTTCCTGCCTCCCACCTGTTGCATTAGAGTCAGCCTCTTAATTTTCTCCATGTGACTGGCCACTGAGCCACATCCCCATCCCCATTTTATTTATTTATAGATTTATTTATTTAATTTTGAGACAGAGTCTCGTTAAGTTGCTTAGGGTCTTTCTAAGTTGCTGAGGCTGTTTTTGAGCTTGTGATCCCTCCCATCTCAGCCTCCACAGAGCCACTGGGAACATAGGTGTGTACCATCGTGCCCAGTTTGAATATCTTCTTTTGTGGAGTTTCACAGGTTTTCTTCAATCCTTCCTTCTCTGATCACTTCAGCTCTGCTTCACCTTTTCTAAGCTTAACCCAAACATAGGCTCCTATCTTTTTGTTCATTTGTTTGTTTTATAATTGAGCATTTTAAAACATTTATTTGTTCTTTTTATTTTTTTTTAGTTTAGATTTTATTTTATTTTATTTTATTTTATTTTATTTTATTTGGTACTGGGCATTGAACCCAGGGGCACTTAACCACTGAACCACATCTCCATCCATTTTTTACATTTAATATAGAGATAGAGTCTTGCTAAGTTGCTTAGGGCTTCGCTAAATTGCTGAGGCTGGCTTTGAACTCAGTCCTCCTGCCTCAGCCTCCCGAGCTTCTGGGACTACAGGCATGCTGCACTGCTCCCCACTTTATTTGTTCTTTTAGATATACATGACAATATGATGTGTTTTGACACAGTATACATACATGGAGTATAACTTACTCTAATTAGGATCCCATTCTTGCAGTTGTATGTGATGTGGAGTTTCACTGGTCATGTATTCATATACAAACATAGGAAAGTTATGTCCAATTCATTCTACTGTCTTTTATATTCCCATTCCCCATCCCTTCCCTTCATTCTCCTTTGTCTAACCCAATGAACATCTATCCCCTACCCCATACCCCATTGACAGGCTTCTATATCAAGGCCTATATCTTTACTTCTTCTGGGAACACTTCCAATTTATGAGTCTGCAGGAACAATTCTGCTTAGATATCTCCCAACCCAGCATTTCCAGCCACTCATCCTGCTGTAATCCTAACTACATTCCCAAAACATAAGGATAGGGTTATGGTTTGGATCTTAAATGTCCCCCAAAAGGTCAGATGTTGAAGGCTTGGTTGTCAACTTGTGGTGCTTTTGGGAGGTGGTAGAATGTTTTAGAGGCGGATCCTAGTGGAATGAAGTGAAGTCACAGGGGGCATGTCCATGTAGGACCCTGGCCCTTTCCTTTCCTCCCTAGCTAATCTAATTTATTCTCTCTCTCTCTCTCTCTCTCTCTCTCTCTCTCTCTCTCTCTGTCTTATGTTGGATGCCCGTCTGTCTTCCTCTCTCTCTCTCTCTCTCTTTCTGTTTCCTGGGCATCTCCATCTGAGAAACTTTGCTCTACCATGTACTATCTGCCACAATGTCCTGCCTTACTATAGGCCCCAAATGATAGGACCAAGTGACCATGAACTGAAACCTCTGGAACTGTGAGTCAAAATAAGTCTTTTTTCTTTACAAGTTGATTATCTCAGGTATTTTGTCACAGTAATGAAAAGCTAATTAACCAGAGGGCTACATATGGGTTGTTTTAAAGCCAAGGGACTTGATAAGATTACCCACATACATCATGAGAGTAGAGAAAACAGAATTGCTCAGACCCAAAACCCTAAGGTATTTAAACATTTAAAGATTGAGTAGATAATAAGGAGCTTTCGAGGAGGACAGAGAAGAACCAATCATGAGGCAAAAGAAAAGATGAGAAAAAGTAAATATCCTGGAAGCCAGAAGAGAAAATGAGTAAGAAAGTAGCCAATAAAAGAAAAGGTCAGTCTGACCAAAAGAGAAAGAAGATCACTGGAGCTGCCAAAATGGAAGTTTCCACATGAAAGAGAGTGGTAGGTGTGGACAGAAGCCAGAGTGAATTTCATAATGCATGGGTAGTAGAGAAAGAGAGAGAGTACAAGGGGTTAACTCTTTAGACAAGTTTTACAGAGAAAGCAGAAAGTGAGATTTGAGGGTAGCGGTGGAGTGTTAATTTTTTCATAGTTACTGAATGGATGATATTAGAGAATGTATGCATGCTGGTGAAAATAGAGGAAAAGATCAGTGATGCAGCAAAATGAGATAAATGAAGAGCAACAGTTCTCAAGAAGCTGAAAGAAGGGGTCACAGCTCAAAAGTTAGCATAGACCTTTGAAAGAAAATTGAGTACAGCAGTCATTGTCACAAGAGGGAAGATGGAGAAGGCAGGTTCAATGACTGGTAGGGTGATAGATTTTGTAGTAGGGAAACTGAAGAAATTCTTTACTGCTAGTTACCATTGATTTTAAATACAACAGTGATTTCATTATCCCAAATGAGGAGAAGTTGAGGATGTGTAGAGAGATTTTAAGAGAAGTATTAGAGTGTGGTAAAGAAGACAGAAGAGTAAGACTGATGGATGGCACTGTGAGTCTATGTGAGGGGTGTGGTCGTGTACTCAAAATGAAACCAGCTTGTTGGAATGATTTTCTTGCAAGACAGATGATAGATAGATAGATAGATAGATAGATAGATAGATAGATAGATAGATAGATAGACAGACAAATAGTAATGCAGTGGGGACAGTATTGAGAAGGTAGGTACCGTTATCTAGGAGTCAGAGAAGGCCTCTCAGATGATTTGAGCAGAAGTTAAGGAGAGTTTCCAAACATTCTACACAGAAAATACAGTAAGTGCAAATCCCTTAGGTGGGAGCATGTGTCCAATATTCAAGGAATTTCCAGGGGGACAAAAACAGTCTCTAATATTACCTATCACTTCAACAGAAGGTGGCAAAACTGATAGAGATTAAATTCTGTACTTTTATAAATGCACAGTAATTGTTAACAGCTTCTAAGGAACAAAAATAAAAAAAGTGTAGGTTGGGGAATATATAGGTCTACCCACAGTTTGGCAAGAATTTTGCTTGCTGCTTCTTCCCAAGTGGTAATAATAACAGTTCAGAATTAATTAGATTTAATAGAGAAAAGAATATTGTCTATCAAATGAAAGAACACTTTTCTGTTAAAAATTTCCTACTTCATCTTTCATTGGCATAACCTTTTATTTACTTCATATTTTGTAAAAACCAAAACCAAAAACAAAAACTGAAGAAGTAGTCAAGATGCTTAAAATGTACACTGAGGTATTTAAAAACATCTAATTAGTCAGTCTAATTAGCAGAGATCATCTATTTTATTTTATAAAGCTTATTTTATTGAGCAACCAATGTTTCTCATTTTTTAACACGATGAATTAATTATCAGGGATGATAAAATTGTTTGCCCAATTTAGAAGTATTTATTTTGTAATTTGGATACATAAATATTGGTGATTTTTATGAGTTCAGTTTGGTGAATTATTTTCATTTTTCTCCTTTTGAAATGATTTGTTCTCTAATGAAATCAACCTCTGAGTAAAAGCACCCAGATCTTTTCTGAAACATGAAGTCACACTGAAAATCAAACCAAGTTTCTGTGTACACTATTTATTGATGTCAAGAGACTGGAGTTGACTATTAATTGTCTACCAACATCTGTTCTTCCGACTTCATAGCAGTAGTGCTTTGTCTGGCACATCTCCACCCAGCTAGAGATGACAAGACTCCTCTGCAGCTGGACATGATCAAGTGACAGAGTTCTTCATGTCACGTGAACGGGAGCAATGTGTTCCACTTGCTTAAGGAGAAGCACTTTCCCCACTGCTCTTGTGCCCCTTTCCTGTGACCTGAACTCAGAGGACACCAAGAGGATGGCAGAGCAACCAGAAGAAGTCCCAGTCCCTGAATGACAGATCGCTGCCCATCTCTGTACAGATGTTATTGAATAAATGCTCTCTATTTTTTAAATGTTATATGTCTAATTTTGTGAAGGAAACATAAGAGGATATGATAGTGTCCCTTATTTTTCTGAGATTATGATACAGTCAAAGGAAAAAAATTAACACAGGAGAGATAATTTGAACACTTACATACTTTATAAACAAATTAATAGTCTCAGAAAAGGAACTAGATTGTAAAGCAATCTATGAAGTTGGAAGAAAGGACTTGAAATATGCATTTTAAAAAAGAGCAAATGAACAGGAAGAAAAGTCAATTGAGGTTCATAATTTGTATAAATAAGTGCATTGAAATAGGAATGAGAGTATCATGTGAAGAAAATGAAGAAAATAAGGTGAAATTTGACTGATAGGCAGGTTGAGTTCATGCGAGGAGGAAGAGGCAAGTGAGCATGGTAGGGTAACCATTGCAAAAATTCAGGTTCTTCATCAATAAAATGACAAAAATACAATAGTAAGTTCAATAGATCAGCATGAGAAGAGAGTAGAAGCAAGATCATGACCACCAGGCAGTAGCCCAAATCCTGAAGTGAGCTAAAATGAAGAATTATAGAGACAAAATGTGGAGAGACAGAACAGAGAACAATGCACATGCTAAGTAAATGCAGATTTGTTCAAGTTCATACAAAAATTAGTTCTCCTCAAGCTCTTTTAGCCGGCATTAACAATGCAATAGATTTTTTGTCATAAAGATGATTTGATCATGACTCATTTACAGTGGGTGCTACAGTTTGGTTCTTGGGTGTCCCCCCAAAGGCCATGTGTTAAGGGCTTAGTGCCCACAGTGGAACTATTTGGAGATGGCAATGTCTTTAAGAGGTGGGGTCTAGTGGAGATCTTTAGGTCATGAGAGGTGTGCTCTCAAAGGGGATTGAGAGGTATCAGCCGCTTCCCCTTTCCTTTCTGTCCCCATCACTCTGAAACATGCTCTTGGCCCCAAAGTAATGGGACCAATGGAGCATGAACTAGAACCTCCAAATGTGAGCCAAAATAAACCTTTTCATTCTACAATTCATTATCTCAGATATTTGTTATTATGGCAGAAAACTGCCTAACATGGTGGGCTTAGTTTAATTAGCTGTTTCATACATGAGCTAGTATTTTAATCTTGACACACTTCATTGAAAATACAATGCAGAGTACATACAAAGGGTGCATGTATTTTGTTGTTGTTGTTGAACTGAATTAAAAGCTATAATGCTTTAAAAAATTTCTATATATTGCACACATGTGATAAGGATGGCCTCTCATAGAAGGTAGTTCATAATAAATTTAGTAATTTATAATAAAGCCTTTGAGAAGCAATTGTACTGTATCCAGTTTTTTGTTTTAATATTTATTCTCCACGGAAGATGTTGCATTAATCATGGTAGAATTTCCCTCAGTCATTGTTTGAACAAATGTTTACTGAGTGCCACAGCAAATATAAAGTCCATGAAGCATGAACCAGTCTAGCAGGTTGAGGAACAGCAAGAAGGCAAATGTGAATGTCAGAGAGTTAACAGAGGAGAAGAAGGAATGAGGTCAAGGAGATAGGAAAGTGCCAGATTATGTTGGGTTATGTAAATCTTGGACAGGTATTTGAACAGGATAGAAATAAATTGCATATATATTGAGAATAAATATCTCTGTTGTTGATTTCATACCTTACAGGTCAACCTAGAACAGAAATTCTTTTACTGTGACACAACTATCCCTAGAGCTTTAGTTTCTCACTCTTCAGCACAAGCTGACATTAAGGGCCACCTGGTACCTGAGGAGAGTACCTAACAGAAATCAGAGACCAAAGCAAGATAAATGAAGAGGATAGTGCAATAGCAGGGGGAAATGGTATATTGGGGGAAAAAAAGTATCAATGGAGTCTTCATGATGATGATAAAATAAATTTCAACAATACAACTTGTGCCACAGGCTTGAGCAGAAGAATAGAGGAGTTGAACAAATGAAGAGTCCAGTAAAAAAACTGGAAAGATCAATAAAAATCCATCAGCCTCCAGCCAACAAATTAAGAAAATAAGAGAGAATTACAAATAAGAAAATGAGAGAGAGGCCATCACAATGGATTTCAGAGATATTAAAATGATAAGAGGATTTTACAAACAACTCTATGACCACAAATTTGATAACCTAGATGACATGGATGAATTCTTGAAAGGCATAGTCTGTCAAATAAGTGGAAGTGAGAGAAGAATGGAGGAACTTTTAGATTATGCAGAGGGAAATGAGAGGGACAGGGGGTATGAAGAATGTTGGAATGAGGCAGACATCATTACCCTGTGTACATGTATGATTACACGAATGGTATGAATCTACATTGTGTACAGCCATAGAAATGGAATAATGTACCCCATTTGTGTACAATGAATCAAAATGCAATCTGTAAAAAATTTTAAAAATAAATAAATAATTAAAAAAAACTCCTACAAGAAGAAATGTGCAACCTGAATAGGCCTATATTATTAAAGAAATTGAATTAAAAAACAGCATCAGGCCCAGACAGATTCACTGGTGAATTGTACCAAATGTACAATTATAACAGGAAGAAATTTTAACAATTCTCTATTCTCTTTTAGAAGATAGAAAAAAGTAGAAGTAATACTTTCTCTTTCATTCTATGAGGTCAACATTATGTTAATATCAAAATTGGACAAATGCATCACAAGAAAAGAAAACTAAAGACAATAACTCTCAATGTAAAAGTTCTCAACAAAATATTCGCAAATTGAATTCCATAATATATAAAAATAAGTATACAACAGAGGTAAGGAGTGTTTTCCCCAGGTATGTGAGGCTGGTTTAATATTTGAAAATCAAAAAATAAAATCTATCACACTCACAGGAAAACAACAACAACAACATATATTGTCAATAGATATGGGAAAAGAATTTGACAAAACCCACACCCATCCATGATAGAAACTCTCAGTGAATTAGGAATACAAAAAATCTACTCCAAACTTGATGAAGAACTTCTTCAAAAACCCAAGAACTAACATCATACTCAATGGTGACACATTCAAAATGTTCCTGTTATTTAATATTAGGAAGAAGACAACAGTGCCCTTTCACCCCTCCATTTCAAGATCATGCTAGAAGTTCAAGTTAATACAGTAAGAGAAGAAAAAGAAATTTAAAAAGTATACAAGTTGAAAAAAGAGGAAATAAAACTCTCTTTGCTTGCAGATGACACAATCATCATTAGAAAATCTGAAAGAATTGACTCCCTGCCCATCATAAAAAAACAAACAAACAAATGAAAAACTCCTGGAGGTTTATAACAAGTTTTAGGATGCCAGGTTAACATACAGGTGTTAATTGCTTTCCTACATATCATACAGGAATGATAGAATCTGAAACTAAAAACATGATAGTATTTTTTGTTTGTTTTTTCTTCTTTTATTAATGCATTACAGTTATACATTACAGTTGGGTTTACTTTGACAAAATCATTCAGACATGGAATGTATTCTATTTCAATCCCTAGTGCCCTTCCTTTCTCTCTCCTCCTCCTTCCCCTATTCTCCTTCCTCTATTCTACTAAAAACACTGAGCTATATATTAATACCCTACAAAATGAAATATGTAGGCATAAATCTAACAAAACATGTACAAAATCTCTATGAGGAAAACCAAAAAACTCTGATGAAAGATATCGTAAAAGAACTACATAACAAGAAATCATAAAAGAATATTTATGGCTAGGAAAACATCATTCAAGATGCCAATTCCACCTGACTTTTCTATAGATTCAACATAACCTCAATATCAGCAATCATTTTGTGGATACTGACAAATGGATTCTAAATTTTATATGGAGAGGCAAAAGACCTAGAATAGGCAACTCAATATTGAAGGAAAAGGACAAAGTTGGGGAACTGAAACTACCTGACATTGAGACTTACTGTAAAGCTCCATTAATCAAGAGAGTAGTTTGCTGTAGTTTAGATGTATCCCCAAAATTTATTTTTTGGGAGTTTGATCTCCACTCCAGCATTGTTGGGAGGTGAGAGGTAACTGCTGAGAGATAATCAGGTCATGGGGCAAAGCCCTTGTGAATTGAATAACACCTTTATTGTGGAAGTGCGTTAATTATTGGCAAGAGTATGTTGTTATAAAAGTGAATCTGGCCCTCATGCTTTCTTTTTTGCATGTTATTTCTTGCCTTTTCACCTTTCACCATGTTATGATGCAATCCAAATGTCCTTGCCATGCCACAGCTATGTCCTTGGACTTCCTTAGCATCCAGAATTGTGAATTAAATAAACTTACTTTCTTTGTAAATTACCCAGTTTATGATACTCTGTTATAGAAAAAGACAGTGGAAAAAACAAAAATATACCAATGGAACAAAATAGAGAGCCCAAAATAAACCCACATAAAAATAGTCAACTAATCTTAGTCTAACAAAAAAGCAAAGAGAATAAATGGAGCAAAGATAGACTTTGCAACAAATGGTACTAGAATAAATATGTCCACATGCAAAAGAATGAATCCTCCTAAAGTCAGTTTACAACGGACCAGGCTTCTCTTATCTCTTATACTTGACCATGGTCTTCAGTAGTATTTATACATTCCTTGCATTCACTGTTGTTAAGCTTTGTTATGCATTCTCTCCACAATGTGACTATAAACTGTTGAACTGCAATGGTGCATGGAATATCATTTGTAGGATTGTGTTATATTCCTATTAGATGTTGAAAGAATATTTCTTGAAAGAATAGGGGATGAATCCACTATTGCTAATAGAGGGGTTAAATGGTGTACTTCTCTACAAAAGATATGTCCATGTTCTAACCCCTGGAACTTTGAAAGATAACCTTATTTTAAAAAGTACTTTCTTCGCAGATGGAATTAATTAGGGTTTTGAGAGATCATCCTCTTATTTGAGTGAGGCCTAAATCCAATGACAAGTATCTTTATAAGACATAGAAAAAGAGAAGAAAGTAAGGGAAAAAAGAATGTCATGTGAAGGTGGGCACATTGATTGCAGTCATGCACCTGTAAGCCTAGGAGCATCTAGATACTAAATACTAGCATCAGATACTAGAAGGGCAAGGAAGAATTCTCCCCTAGGGCCTCCAAAGAGAACTCAGCCTAGCCCGCACTTTGATTTTGGATTTCGGTTTAGGATTGGGAGAACATTAATTTTTGTTGTGTATACCACTTTGTAGTAATTTGTCATGGCATCCCTACATAACTAATATACCTGTCATTCTTTTGGGTTGTTTACAGAAACTGGTCTCCATCACTTCACTGTATCTTAGATGCTAAAAGGACAATTACCCCAGGCTTTTTTTGGTACTCATTTAATAAAGGTACAAAAATCCCTCAAGCTCTGACAAAAAAATCAACAGCAAGTTATAAGATTATTCAAGAATGTTGTTTTGCTCTAATAGTTACAAATTCCTGTAGCATGTTCTTAATTAGGCATTATATTTTGTAATCATTGGAGATTGACATACAGTCCTAAGATTAATAGAGAGAGCCTATGAACCCCTTATCCAGTTTCCTCAAAAGCCAACCACTTGCAAAACCATGGTGCAATGTCCCAATAAAGATATTGACATAGATAAAAATCCACTGATCTTATTCATATTTTCAATCTTGTAACCATTTGTGTGTGTGTGTGTGTGTGTGTGTGTGTGTTTGGTTTTGTAATTTGATGACCAGTGTTGGTACCTACATTCACCACCACAGTCAAGATATACCAATACTTTATTGCCACAAGAAAACTCTGTTTCCTTTTAACCACATCCACCCCCTTCCCTTCTTTCTGTTATTCTTGAGGATAGAAAATGGGTGAATCTTAAAGGAATTATGCTGAGTGCCAAAAGCCCCTTCAAAAAGGTTACACGCCATTTGAGTCCATACATACAACATTATTGAGATGACAGGACCACGCAGATGGATAACAAGCTTGTCAGGGGGTGTATATTTTCTTGAAAATGAATATTAAGAAATATAATATATTAAGAAATATCAGGGGTCATCCAGACTCAAAATTGTCCTCCATAGGAAATTAATTAATTCCATGAATACTTGGGGAAATCTTTTCTGTGCCTCACACTAAGAAAATCTTTTCTGTGCTGAAAATATCTAATTATTGTACCAGGAAATGCTCAAAGATACCAAGGAGAAGTTTTAAAATGAAATCATATGTTAAGTGCTTGGTGGGAAAAATGAACTGGCACATTCAAGAGGCTCTAGATAAAGTTCTGTCTCTATAAGGGACAGTGAGAAACTGTGTGAGGATTTGGTATGTGGGGGACGGATTTGGGAGCATAAGCAGTTAAGGTGTTAAGATACTGGTACAGATTGTGGCCTCTGGAAACCTGGAAGAAGGTAAATAGGTCAGTGATGAGCATGAGCACCAGAGACTGTACCACAAATAATGGAGAGGTGACACTTCTGCAGGGTTGGAGGTAGCACAAGATGTCAGTTCCTGCCAATCAGCACAGATCTTGTGAAGAGTAGTACAGAAAAGAACCAAGCAAAAACATTTCTGCAAAAATGAATCCTGAGAGTTTTGGAGAGTGTTTAAGGAAGACTATGCAAATAAGTTCCAGGACAATTGGCAGCCTGAACTGATGAGCAGATACCTCAACATTTGCATTCAAATAAGGGGAAAATAGGTGAGGATGTTCAGGAATGTTCTGGGACCACAAATCTGATGACAAGTGAGTTTCATCTCCTACAGTAAAAGCTATACTAAAATGTTCTCCACAAACAAGATAAAATAAACTAAAAGACTGTGGGAGAATCGTTACTGTTCTCATTTACAGGGATGAAACTGCTTTGGACAAACTAAGCAACTTGTCTGAGGTCACTTGGTAGCCAGTAATAAATTCAGCAAGGTTCCAAATTCCTCTGACTCCAAACCCAACCCCCTCCCTTCAAGTCGTAGAGTTAACACATGATGGGGGCAGGGAGGGTGGCCTGGAGGCACAGAGGAGAAGGGAGGTTTTGGAAGGTGAGATTATCTTAGAATCCCCAGATTCTGAAGGTTAAATTTTCACATTCCTGGTTTTTCAGTGAAGTGAGCAATTTCCCTGGCTTTGGCTTCATGAATAGAGATGGAAATTTTGACTACTGAATAAAACTCTGCAAAACACCAGATGCTATATTTGAGCAGAACTTCTCTGGGTAAATAAGTTCCATTTTAAAACATAAACCCAAGACTCATTGAGGCCACAGCAGTTCTACAAAGAATCTTTCAAAATAAAAGTGCCAAAAAAAAAAAAATGAAGATTAAGGCATACATAACTAACTTTTACTATTTAAGCTTAAAATAGCTCGGATATAATAGGGGTCGTTGGGGATGGGGAGTGAAAAAAACTGCATTCAAAATTGAACTAGAATGGGAAATACAGTTGAAAAAAGAAGTTTGGATGGGTAGAGTGATTCTGTTTTCTATTTTGATCATGGATACAACAATGAAAGTCTTGCTTACACACAAAATACTGGCAGGGTATACCAACCGAGGGTTAATGGAATTGTTTGGGTTTCCAATGTGTATTAGTTAGCTTTTCATCACTGTGACCAAAATACCTGACAAGAACAACTTAGAGGCAGAAAGATTTATTTTCAGAAACCTCATGGTGGTGGAAGGGTGTGGCGAAGGAAAGTTGCTTAGCTCATGGCAACCAGGAAAGGGAATGTAGCCAGGGGCAAGATATAGTCCTCAAAGGCACACCCTTAGTGACTTCCTTCCTTCAGCCGCATCCCACCCACTGACAATTATCACTCAGTAGTTCATTCAATTTATCAGGTGAATGAATCTGCTGATGAGTACAGCTCTCATAATACAATCTTTTCACCTCTGCACATTACTGCATTGCCTCACACATAAGCCCTTGGAGGACATTTCAGATTTAAACCATAGCACAATGTTTCTAAGTAATTCTTTGGGAAGATGATATTGAAATAAGTAATATTAAGAAGAGATCCCACAAATTTAAGGGAGATAATATTCTGGAAAAAGTACACAAAGATTGCAAACAACATATGCAATAGGTTTTGTTTTGTTTTATTTAATCTGATTGTTGGGCTTTTTGTATATTTCTTAGATCTGTTGTGATCACATGGGAGTTTGGCCTCTGGAGTGTTGTTGAACTATCTGTAGTGATCGTGAAATCTATTAAGAGAATCAATCTTAGTGAGTACTAACAATTGGATGATATTTGGTTATTTATATTCCTACTGTTTTGTCTTTCAAAGCAAACAGTACATTCGATTTTCTGTAACTCAAGGTATTAATGTTTAATAAAAATATTACAGTCATTGAGACCTTTTGTGTTTAAAGGGTTTCCATGCTAAGTTCTTTCATCAAGAACTGAAGTCACAGGCCTAAGCAATTATGTTTTAGGAAAAAATGAAAAGTGGTCAGTATTTGCTCACTTGCTTCTTCTGGGAGGATTTTTTGGCTGACTTTTTCCTTTTTTTAATGAAGTGTGGACAGAAGTGTTTTTTAGATGACTGGAGGCTTATTTTATTTCATTTATTGAGAATTATATGAGTGTCACAGGTATACTCACATTTTCTCATTTGTTCTGTTGCAGTGAAAAATTTAAAAACATTTCCTCCCAAGGTCTGAAAAATATAAATTTTAAAATATCTTATAGACTGTGTGTATGTTATGTATGTGCAAGGAATGTATGTGTGTGCACACACATGTGCATGTGTGTGTGTGTTTTTAGGCTGATGTGGGGTTTCTGCATCTTTGCTCAGCAGATATTAACTCTACCTTATGAA
This sequence comes from Sciurus vulgaris, assembly GCF_902686455.1. NCBI lineage: Eukaryota > Metazoa > Chordata > Mammalia > Rodentia > Sciuridae > Sciurus > Sciurus vulgaris. Next base: position 32,194,839 of record NC_136468.1, read on the forward strand.
TTTTAAAAACACTTTTTTTAGATTTTAATAGTCAGAAGTTTTTATAATAAGTAATATTTTATAAGACAGAATTATAAATTATTCTTTTGCAAAATCCAACAATCTTAGTAATTATTTAAAATATACATTTGAATATAATTTTGAGGACATAGAAATAGTGATTACTTTGTAGTCACTATTCCAAAACGCTTTAGAGATTTGGGATATATATACAATGTATCACCTAATGATTAATAACAGATAAAAATGCCAAATTTTCCCACAATGAAAGACCTATACAGCTCTGGGGAAGGATATCAGTGGAAGAGTACTTGCCTGGTATGTGCAAGGCCTTGGGTTCAGTGCCCAGAACTATAAAAAACAAACAAATAAACAAAAATCAACAAACAAGAAAGACTTATAAAAGGATTAATACAAATCAGAGTCCACTAGAAGTGGAATTAAAACAATATAATTTAAAAGTTCGAATTGTTATGGAATCTAAAATTTTATTGTTTGTTAATAGAAAAGAAGCAGTATATTGAAAATTCAGGAGCGCTTTTTCATGAAAGATAAATTTGTTATTAAAGGATTGTATTGTATCTTACATGTCTCAGTAAATTGAACAACTTATAGACTGTATCAATAATATGTCAAATACAGCTCTCCAACTTCTTTGTATTTGTTCTAGTCAGCTTTTTCACTGCAGTGACTAAAAGGACCCAACTAGAATAACTGTAGGGAAGGAAAAGTTTATTTGAGGGCTCACAGTTTCAGAGGTCCCAGTTCACAGAAGGCTGGCTCCAATTCCTCGGGGCTGGAGGTGAGGCAGAATATAATGACAGAGGGAAGCAGCTCACATGTTGATTAGGAAGCAAAGAGAGTCCACATGCCAGATATAAATATGTACCCCAAAGTACACACCCCAATTCCCACCTCTTCCAGTTGAATAATACCACTTCAGTTACCACACAGTTAATCCCTCTCAATTAAACCACTGATTGGGTTAAGACTCTTACAACCCAATCACTTCTCTAAACCTTCCTGAATTGTCTCACACATGAGCTTTTGGGGGACACCTCACATCCAAACAATATTATTTTACCTATAGGCCATGATAAAGTTGAAAGTTCTGAATGCACAGTTTTATGAAACTTCTGAACAACAGTTTTAAAACCCCATCTGGGTTTTGCATTTTATTCAATATGAATATAAAATCCACCACTTTTACTCCTCCTCTCCACTGCTATTCTTTAAAAACTGGGCAAGTTTCTGGTCATTTTTCCATAGACATAAGCTTATAATCCAATGTAAACATGTTTTAGTTTTTTAATGTAATCCCTACTCCTAGAGGTGATCAACTTTTTTCCCCCTACACACCCATTCCTGAGTGATTCAGTTTTTTATCGGCATGGAACAAACTATTCAATACTTCACAACTGAAAACATAAAAATGTATGCTATTTCTGAAGATTCTGTGGGTTAGCTGGTCTCTGCTGGGCAGTTCTGCTGATATTGTCTAGAACCACTTTCCTAATAAGGAGTTTAGCTAGTACTGTGTGTCAGTCAGTTTTCTGTTACTATGATAAATTAACTAAAATAATCAACATATGAGAAGAAAACATTTATTTTAGCTCATCATTTTGGAGATTTCAGTACGTAATCTATTGGCCTGTTGCTTTTGTGTCTGTGATGAAGTAGCACATCATGGTGGGAGTACATGGTGGAGGCAGCGAGTTACTCATCTCATCATGGATGGAAAACAAGAGAAAGAAAGGAAAAAGCTAGGTCCTAATATTCTCTTCAAGGACATGCCCCTAGTGACCTAACTTCCTCCCACTAGGCTCTACCTCTTTAAGGTTCAACCATCTCCCTACAGTGCCTGGCACATGGGCTTTTGGGGGACACTTGTATCCAAAGCATAGCAGACAGGAACATGCAAGATGACTTTACTCACATATCTGGTGCCTCGGCTGGTGTGGCTGGAAAGATTTGGGGATAGCCAGGACTTCTTTCTGTATGTTAAGTTTCTCATTGTTCAGTAGACTACTTTATTATATATGGTAACTAGATCTCAGAAGAATAAAAATGGAAGCTACAAGGCTTCTTAAAACCTAATATCAGAAGTCACACAGCACCACCTCCAAGGCATCCTATTGGTCTAGACCATTCCCAGGGTCAATGAAGGTTCACAAGGATGGTATATAGATATCACTTATTGATAGCAAGAGTGGCCTGAACTTAGAGGAATGAGAATAATTTTGGGTAACCATATTTGTATACAATCTTCTTCTCTGTATACAGAAAAATGATGTCAAGTGGACCATTCTGCTAAGGAGTGGGACGATTCAATTTCTGAGGTTTTTCATACATTTTATATTTAATAATATTGTGTAATTCTTATATGGGAATAAGTACAGATTATAGTTTTACATAAAACCCTGCATCCATTGAAGAGAGAATGGATGTTTTTTCCAAGCAAACAAAAGAGATGGGTTTTGAAGTTAGGCATATGGATTTCAGCCTTGGTTCTGTGAAAGCCTAGCAGTAGGACCTTTGGCAATCCTGTTCTACTCCTATATTTTTCTTGTATGTATATGTAGGTTTGCAAGGATTAAATGAGTGACTATATGTAAATTCTTAGACAAGGATCTGGTACATCATAATTATTTGAGAAATGATGGCTTTAAAAACACAAACTGTCAATACCTAATATGTCACATAGTAACCCTGTTTAACTTATATTTCTGGAAGCTGTGAAGTTCTCTGTATTCTTATTAAACTTAATCATTAATCTTGATTACTTCCCCTGCCTCCCTTGCCTCCTGGCAAATGAAAGAAGGAAGTTATATTTACCCTTTCATAGGTGGAACAAGGGGCTGATTAATAGTAGTTCTAAAGAAGTGATTTATCAACTTTTAAAACATTGCACCAGATATTAAGAAACACAGTTTACAATGTAACCCAGGACATGTACACAGACACAGAGTAACCACTGCACCTAATACTTTATACATGTTTCAAGAATGGTATTTATCCTCAAGATGTGCTATGAAATTTGGTTTTGTTCTGTTCAATGAAACAAAAACAACTGTTGTTAATTTCATTGCCTACCAAAGGGTTCTAAGCATCTTACAGTCAATGGGAATGGACGATCAAGCACACTATGCTCTGGGTACAGGGATTGTTTCAGGTATGGTACTATCAGAATAAGATGAATGCACTTTCCAAACAGGCCAGTTGGATTATAAAGCAAAATACTCTTTCACAAATAGCGACTGACTCAAGAGTTTTCATAATTTATTTCAGTGGGACAAAGGGATTGAAGAGGAGACATATGGAGGGTTTTTTTTTTTTTTTTTTTTTTTTTTTGGTATCATAATTAAGTGCCTTTTTGTTAGACTGGACAAGGTGGAGCAAGGCTGGAGTCCCAACTTCACAACTTACTATCTTGTATTTTTGAGCAAGGTTTTAAAACTCAGTTTTAGAGTCTTGATTTTTTGATTTGTTAAAATAATACACACAGGTCTGGGGATATATAGCTCCGTTGGTAGAGTGCTTGCCTAGCATGTGTAAGGCCCTGGGTTCAAATCCCCAGCATCACTAATAATAATAATAATACACACGAAATTTATTTTGATCTGTGAGAAGAGCACAAAGTACTGTACAATAGCAAAAATATTTGGCACACAGAAGGCACTCAGAATGTGTTTCTTGCTTCCTTCCCTCACTAAGGATTAGACTCCAGAATTTGAAGCTATTATTTAGGTTGTATGTTTTATTTTTTTGGAGGAAAGCTAATATTTGGTGGAATCATTACTATAGTCAAACCCTATTATTTCTTTCATGCAATTTAATTCTTACACCATGGATTGATTGTATCAATATCCTAAGAATAGTTAATATTAAATTTTTGGAATAGAAATCTGATTTATGGAACGTTTTTATGTTCTCAGGTTATGTACAATAAGATTTGGAATAATTTTTCAATTATCAGTACAATTGTGGGAAAATGTCCTAACGGAAGAGAAAAACATTTCTAACTGTAACGTTGCTAATAATTTAAAGAAACAAAATGACATGCAAATGCAAGCATTAGTTTCCTCCTTGGGTTTTCATTAAAGGTTACCAGAATTCATTATGTCTCTGACGTACAGGATTTTCATGACCAGTAACCTAGATGTCAGGAGATCAAAGACAGTCACCTCAGGTCCTAGATTGACATGGCCATCCCCTCCCCGATAGATCGCTAGGAAGGGGTGAGGAATTTTGAAATTTCTGCCTTTAAGGCTGTGTTTGTGTGTGTGTGTGAATGGCGGGGAGGAGGCCGTGGCACATTTTCCCTCCTCTTGGGATGTCACCCAGCTGCCGGCCGCCGACGCGGCAGCTCCCACGTGGCAAGTCTAGATTGAGCCAGGCGGGGCTGGGGGTGGCGGGCGGGACGCAGCGCCAGCCGGATCTCCGGCCCTTCCCTCCGGCCTGCCGGGCGCCCGCGCGGTCCTCCACCGCCAGGGGGCGGGCGCGGCTTCGCGACGGCGGGGGCCCATTGGTCGCGGCGGGGGAAGCGTGGGAGGAGGCCCGGAGGCGAGCTGGCTTCCTCCTGGCCACTCGCGGGGGTGAGGGGAAGCCGGAGGAGTGCGGGAGGAAGCTGAGGCGAGCGCTGGAGGCGGCTCCCATCGGCCTCCGGCGGGACTGAGCGCAGGGAGGCCGAAAGGCGGGCGCACGGCGGGTGAGACGCCCGGGGAGGCAGCGAGGTCCGGGGAGGGATGGGGGAGCCCGACACCCACCTTCTCCCTCGTCCTCGGTGCCCCGCGGTCGCCGGCCGGGGACGGGCCCTGGGGCGCGCCGCGTCGCTGGGGCGCGTCGGCGTCAGGATCCGGACCCAGGGCGCCGCCGACCCGCGGCGGGGGCTGCAGCCCGGGTGCGAGCATCCTCTGGCCGGCGCGGCTCCGTGGAGGGCGGGGCGGTGCCTGCACCTGGCGCGGGGTCCCGCGCTGGGCTCTCCGCTGGCACCTGAGCGCAAGCCTTCCGCACGGAGCCTCCAGCTCCGGGTTCAAGTCTGTGGACCCCAAGAGGCGGGGCTGGAATTGGGTGTTGGATTCGAACTCCGTGGAGGGCCGTCTGGACTCACTTGCGAAGTTTTAGTGTCTCCTAAACTGGAGATACTTTCTATTAAAAAACAAAACAAAACAAAACAAAAAACCTATCTAGCCCATTGGTGTTTGGTGTCATTGATGAATGTGCTGTTCATGTCTGCTATGGCCACAGCTCTGTACTGTGGGTGAGGGCTAGTGCCCTGACACTTAAATAATGAGTGTGGATTGACGGATTGAGGTTGGTATCTTCAGCCATGAATTTGTGTGTGTATGGGGGGAGGGGGGGATGCTTTCATCACCCTCTACTTAAATATATGTTTATTTCAGAACAACTAATTGATAGAACTTTTTCTCAGTGTCTTTTTATTTAGTGAGAAATATATGGATACAATGTCACTAAATAATTTTAAATTGCCGGCTAATTGCTAAACGCTGTTGCCAAGTACTTCCACGTGTATGTTTCTCACATCTCAGTCCTTTTACCTATCTTCTTTCCTAACTTTACAGATGTAAATGCGAACTTCCAGAAAAGTGAAATAAAGGTTGGTGCTGATAGCAGATCCCAGACCATCTGGACCTGTGAACACCTTGCAGGACTAGTGATATACTGTTGCATTTTTCAGGTTTTGGGCAGCATTACTATTATTCAAGCAGTGCCTTACAGAGTTCCAAGTGATCTCCATTTAACTTAGAAAAAAAAGTTAACAATTTAACAAATGCCTGTCAACAAGAAAATGGCAGAATTAGCAAATCATCATCCAGTTTGGATGGTATGATTGGCATGTACCTCCTTCTGGAGACTGCTAGCCTCTTAAGTTCTCTGCCTGTTTACTAGTTAAGTCAATTTTTTGTTTTATACAGATGTTAGGAGCTTTGTGTTACAGATTCTCACTATTTTCTCAACTCATTAATGTCTAGCATTACCTGATAGGAAGAAAATAAAAATAATTTTATTCAATAAAGTTAATTCCTTTAATCCCACAACTCCTAGTCTGCAGGAGCTCCAGATCATCAGTATGACTTTTAAAAAGTAGGGGGCTTCTGTTTCAAAAGTGAAAAAATAAGAGTGAATTCCACTGTACTAAAGTGACCTTAAAAACTAACAATGTTTTTATTAAAATCACAGACTTTTAATATATATTGTTACCTTAAGCATTGCTAACTAATCTTCCATACTTTGTGAAGTCACATTAAAAAGGAGGTAATTGGAGAGAATTTCAAAAAGATAAAAGAGTGGCAAAAAGTAGTGTTCCCTGTAGGGGATCATAAAAATCTGTTTTTCACTATAAAGATTTTAAAGGTAAGCCTCATTATTTAAAAATATTTTTACACTTTTTTAAAAATATTAGCGTGCCTGCTAGGTGCTGGTATTTATCATGGATACTATGAATAAGACAGCCTGGGCCCTCATAAGGCTACTTTATTTGCTCAAAGGCAGTGAATATTTAACCTCCTATCTTTATACCCATTTTGTAAAGTTGACCCAGGGAGCAAAAATTTTGGTTTTATGTTTCAAAAGAATTTGTCTAGCTCAGAACTTAGTACAGTAGCAAAATTTGTCCTGAGCCTAGTCCAAAAGAGTTCCTGTTTGGGAGAATCTGATAATCTGGATTTTTAAGCAACAGTTTTGTATTTAGTTACTTCATGAATGGTATTGACCAAATTAGCACATTTAATACTTTATTAATTTGATCAGAGAGGTTGAACAAAGTGAGGGTCTTTAAACTTCTAAAGATTTTGTGATTTTTTTTTTTTTTTAAATATAGCTCCTAAAATATAATGAGCTGATTTTCTTGTCAGACAAGGAAATTAAATATTCTAATACTTCTAAATCCCCACATTGTATGGAGTGAATATGCTCATAAAAAGGCAAAATGGAGTTTCTTTATGGCAATAAAGTAGTTCTGGGTCTTGAATGTGGTGTTGGATACAGCAACCAACATAGGTAATCAAATTACATAACCAAAATCACAAATGGTTACAGTACCACATTGCATTTATCCATTCATCCTTTAATGGACCCCGGTGAGTTTTTTGTGTGCCAGGGAGAAAGTTATATGAACCTTTCTAGCGGTGTGTCACATCGTACTAATTTTCATCATCATCTCTAAAGACTTGTTGAGGTGGTATTCTAGCGTCAGGTGTGCCACCTAACCAAGGATACCATTCATTACCTGAGTTAGTGATCATTGAGTTCTGAAGAATATTGGTCAACAGCAATGAATTTTTAAAAATCATTTCAGTTGATAGGTTTTGAGAAAAAAAAAATTATATTAGAAGCATCTTTCTATTTGTAAATGGTTGCTGACCTGCAATTAGTTTTTGAGGCAGAAATAGCATGTTAATTGCATTTCATCCCAGGCTGTTGGACATACGGAACTGCTGTTTCTCCATTTCTTTGTGTACAAGGCTTGACTGACAGAATTATGTCTACCATTGTGCAGGTTAGTTCTGCAGACTGTTTAAAGACAGTATAAGTGTGGTGGGTGCCAGAAGTTCTTACACAGAATAGAAACTTATAACTTCTCATCTGGTGTAAAGGAGATGAGGACAGAAGTTTACCATGTATCATTTTGTGCCTTTTCCTAATTTTTAAAAACAATTTAAAATATGGATATTTAATTACCTTTTTGGATATAAGTCCAATCTTTTATTTTTGTTATTATTCTTGATAATACCTTTTCTCTCCACCCATCTCCCCCAAAGTGGTTTAGTAGGGATTAAGGTTGTTTAGATCATACTCTTTAAACAATTGTAGAATTCTTGTAGGAGCAGGCAAAAATGAATGTCATTTTGTAGGATTCTGTCTTGTTTTCTGATTTGGGTATGTTTGTGCTCTGGGTTACAGAAACCTAATCACTATTCTAGTCCCTTAACTGGGTGATAGCTTTTTAATCAAAAATTTGCTATGGTAAAAGAGAAGAAATGCAAGAAGACATTCGGGAAATTTAAAATCGAGTAGTGTGTTTTGACCTTTGCAAACTGGAATTTTCTTTCCTGTTGTCAGTTTTCTCCAGATATTCACTGCCTGCCTCTTCCTCTTTCACCCCCATAGGAGATCTGGCCTAGAGACAGGCTGATTCCACTTGGTGTTCAAAAAACAATGAAAATTCTTGTTATATGAATTTTGCTTTTGGGCCTTTTCGACCTGGATCTGTTTTTTTTTTTTTTTTTTTTCCCTTCTATAACCTTTTCTTAGTATTTGCGTTGTTGTTCTCTTGGTCTGAAGTTCTCAGATCTGAGCATAAATGAATGGGAATCACTGGGGAGCTTGTTAAACATGCTGGAATTTAATCCCTATTCCTAGGGATTCTGGTTCTCCAGGTCTGTGGTTGACCCTGGAATTTGCATTTAAAAAAGCACATTAGTGATTCTGATGTCCCTGGTGCAGGTAATACTGTAGTTAGGACTTTGTAGGATATTACATTGAATCTGTGCAACTGTAGTTTGTAAAGTACCCCATTATTCCAGGAAACAGAAATGTGGTTGTAAACCTTATCTTGAGTTTAGACATGTTGATAAGGGAAGTAGTGTGCCTCTTAAAATTAATAACAGGGTTTTAGGTGTCTAAGGAACAGAAGGGCCCCTCTTGTCAAAGGGTTATTATAAGGCATATGGTATGAGACAAAAGAATTATATAACAACATTTCTTCAGATCTTACACCATGTAAAATATTTGTAAAATAGAGTTTATATAAGTTGTTCTTACTTGACATCTGTTCGTAATGAAGATTGTATGGATGACTTTGTTTTAAAAGTGCAGCTTAGCTGGCCGCAGTGGCGCATGCCTGCTAATCCCAGCAGCTCAGGAGGCTGAGGCAGGAGGATCTGGAGTTCAAAGCCAACCTAAGTTGCTCTAAGCAACTCAATGAGACCCTGTCTCCCAATAAAATACAAAATAGGGCTGGGGATGTGGCTTAGTGGTCAAGTGCCCCTGAGTTCAATCCCCGGTACCCTTCCTCCCCCGTCACAAACAAAAGGGCATCTTGAGGTGTAGTGTGTTGAGCTTGACCCCATGTGATTTTCATCCTACACATTTCCAGTCATTTATGTTATATTAGTGGCTCAGTTTTGAGGTCTTATGTTCCACTGGAACATTTACTTAATGTCACCCTGACATCAGATGTGGCATAATGGTTTGATTTCTGTCTTTTTATCATTCTTTTCTTTTAGTCCCTAGTCATCACTAATGCCAGCTAGCTGTTTATGCTCTCATACACCAGCCATACACCATCCTGTGCTGAGTCGTTGTAGGAAGTGGTGGTAGGGTAAACACCAAATCTCCTCAAGGTAGGCCTCAACTCTGGCTGGCAGCTCAAGAAAAAAAGCTGTGGTGGCGCATTGGGTGCTGAGAGAATGTCTAAGTTAGAACAAATCCTCACTGTTGAGGATTTGGTGAAACACAACCCTGCCTGCTTTTGGTGCTTTCTTCCATGGTGGGGAAAGTTACTTAGCTGTGTTAGATTTAGAGAAAGGAGAGCAGAACATGGGTCAATTTCAGTTTTAATCCCTTAAAGTGTTTTTGGAAAACATGGTGAAATGCTTGTTGATCAACTGGATTATTTCAGAAATTGGATATCTTACATTTCTGAAGAGGAAAGAGTAACTAGGTCTCTCTGACTGATTCACGTGGACCAGACGGTGTTGTGCTATGAGATTTTTGACATTGAGCTGACTGGCGTTGCTCTCAGAATGTCCTGTGTGTGGTCTGTCAGGCTTGGCTACTTCTCTCTCCGCTGTCTTTGGTGCAGTTGATTCAGGCAGGGCACTTCTGTAATTGATGGTGCCCCTTTGTTAACCTGTTTTTAAATGAAATCCAGTGAGTAATTACAACTGTATTTTATCCATTTTTATCCTTAGGAGACTGGAATTTTATCTAAGCTTCTGTAGATCAGATACAAGTTTTCTGAAGTGTTACTCTGTCTGTTGACAGTAAAAGAACTAAATGAAAAGCAAGGTGTAACAGTTATGGATTGCAAAGGAAAGCTGGATCTTCCAGTGTACCCCATTTGTTTAATCTCTAACATTGGTTAACATTCTAGAGGAAAGTTAAAAACACTTCCTGCTCACTTTTGCTTTTTCATACTAACCTTTAATTTTGTTTGTTAGGAACATTTAGATATATGTCTTCTTTTAAATATAATTTCAATATCATTCTTAAGAAAATAAAAATCATGGTATTGATTCAGATAACTATTTAACAATCCGTGATAGAGTATCCATATCCCTTTCTTCCCATGGTTTTCAATAGAACATGACATGTATTCTCAAAGACTTATTTATTGGTTCAGTTGACCCATTATTTACAATTTTTTCATCTGTCGTTTGCAGTCTTGCCTTTTGTTGGGGCCACTTTGCAGAAAGAGTGGGGGGGAATTTTTTTTGCACCTTTTTTCCCCTAGTTGAAATGTTAAGTTTAGTCTGTTCTTTTAAAAACTTGGGAGACTTTTAAAATTGTTAGTCATTACAGTATTTTCTTTTAATCATTATGTCATGCACACTTTTAAAAACTGTATACGTGTGTGTGTGTGTGTGTGTGTGTTATGATGGTAGAGTCTTTTTTTAAAATATTTTAGTTGTAGGTGTACACAATACCTTTATTTTATTTTTATGTGGTGCTGAGGATGGAACCCATGACCTCATGCATGCTAGGCAAACGCTCTACCACTGAGCTTCAACCCCAGCCCCAAATGTTAGATTCTTTTAAATTTCTTTTAAATGGATGCATGCATCTTTTAGAATTAAGTATCAGAGTGTTTTTCTTTTCTTTTCTTTTTTTTTTTTTTTTTAGCTGAGATCAAAATAAATACCTGACAATAAAAACTTAGAGAAGAAAAAGTTTGATTTATGCTCATGGTTTCAGAGATATGAGTCCATGGTGCGTGGACTCCATTACTCTGGCTTAGAGTGAGGCAGAATAACCTGCTCAACTCATGGCAGAAAGCAGAGCAGGGGAGCTAGGGACAAAATATAAAATCTGCAAGGGCATGCCCCAGTGACCTCCATCCTCCATCCATACTCTTCCTGCTCACAGTGACCACCCAGTACAGTAGTCCTTTCAAATTATTAATCCATCAAATGGATGATTCCACTGACTGTGTTACAGTTCTCATAATCTAGTCATTTCACCTCCCAACAATCTACATTAACTTATTAGTTCTTTGAGGGGATACCTCATGTCTAAATCACAATAATGTCCTAGCATTGAATACAGTCTTAAGTTAATAATTGGATTTTTGTACCTTTAAGCAATTAGCATTAAAAATGCCACATTCTATTCACAGTATTTGTAACACTTAATAGTAGCTCTGGGAGCATCCTGAGTTTTTAAATGTTAATGTTCTTTCATATAAATGCAATCATCTTGCACCTCTCCATTTTGTTATTTCACAATTTGACTAGCCTGGCAAGAATGAAGGTCCGGTGGCATTTGGATGAGACAGGTTACTTGATGGTAGTGTATATCTGTGATAGAGATAACATATTACTACACGAGAGTATTAAAGGAAAGGTTTTTAAAAGGCTAATTTTGAATTTAAATATTTAAACTTTTTAACTAAACTATTTAAACTTTTTAACTTTTTAAAGTTGATCGTAACATCAGAAGCACTGAGTGGGGTCACTCTATTTTAAGCCCATCACAAAAATGAACCCATGTAAACACCTACATAAACAGTGGTGTCTGCTTCTCCCCACTAACATAATTTAATAATCAATGAAATGAAATTTAGTAAGATTTGCCCAATTCTTTATCCCTCATGGGATTGGTTTGGAAACATTACAGAGTCTAGATTTATAACATTCCAGTCTAGATTTATTCTTGCCTTTGTAACTGCCATCTATAGGAAGGGAAAGCTTTTTCCCTTCTTTCAAAGATGAAACATCCTGTATTTTCTCAAAAAAATATACAAAATATTCTTTGAAAGACAGTTGAATATGAAAATGTTTGATGGAGCACTAATTTAAGATTGTTTGATCAGCCCAACTTTTGTTGCAGTACTTCTAAGAGATCCAATAGCAGCCATATAGAAGTTGTATATTATGCATTATAATCCATAAAAAAAATTAGACTACTAGGGCATAGTCAGAAAAGCTTTTTATTCTTCTACTTTATTTTTTTTTTTCCAGTTAAAAAAATTTTTTTTTTCTTTGTTCCTCAGTCTCAGGGCTCTGCAAATTATGACCCACCCGCCTGTGTGGCCCATAAGCCAAGATTGGTTTTCATGTTTCTAAGTGGATTGAAAAAAGAATAATTTGGTGAAATATAAAAATTTTATGAAATTCACATTTTGGTGTTTATAAATAAAACTTTATTAGAACACAGTTGACTTATTTTATATTATTGATTATTGCTTTCTACCTATAGCTACAGAGTAGGACCCTTGTGATAGAGATTGTATGGTCCTGAAAGCTTAAAGGTATCTACTATCTGGCCCTCTTACAGAAAAAGGTTTCCAACACTTGCCCTGTTTTATTTACATAAGTGCAGTTATTTATTGCAAGTAGTTCTTTTTAATGTCATATTTTTTTTAAATGTAACAAAGTAACATCTTAATGCCTCTTCTATCTTATTGTTCTTTTGGTTTCAATATTATCTCATTTTCCTCTTCACTTTAAATGCTCTGGGGATGAAATTTAACTTTTTTCCTTTCCAAACTCCAGGACATCTGTATTAGTCTGGGGTTCTCCAGAGAAATAACCAATAGGTGAGGTATAGGTAATAAGTATAGACATGTAGATACATATTCCTTATAATAAACTATTTGTAGATATATAATTTTTTATATAAATAATAATTTGTTATAAGGAGTTGGTTCGCATTTCTAGAGGTTGTGAAATCTAGTATCTAAAATCAGCAGCAGAGTTAATAGTATGGTTCCAGTCCACAGCCAGGGACTTTCTCCCAGCTTAAAAACAGAGAACAAATTCTCCTCCTTTTGGGAAAATCAGTTTTTCCCTATACTCTCACATCACAGTCAGCACAAAAGACATGACCTCAAAACTTGTGGAGGATTTTTTATTAGCAGGGTCTCATTACAGTCTACTAATAAGTGAGAGTTGGTCAGTTTCTTTTTGATCGGCTCCAGTATAGAAAGGTAGAGAGAGATTAGGGTTTCATTCTCTTTCTTGTGCAAGAGAATGGCCTAACTTGGGGAGGGAGTTATAAGCCATAAACAATGGATGAAAATCAAAATATCATATCACACTCCTTTATTCAGCTCTTGTTCTATTCAGGCCTTCAGTGGATTAGGTGAAACCCACCCCCATTGAAGAGAACAGTCTATTCAGTCTATGATTATGTTATCAAAAAACAATCTTTTATAGACACACCCAAAGTACTGTTTAAATATATGAGCAACTTGTTACTCAGTCAAGTTGACACATAAAATTGACCATCATAGGGCCTAAATAAACTTTATATCTATTATTTTGCCCTTTTGCCTACATTTTTGATAGTTTTCTTTAAAAAACCCCAGTCTGTGTGAATATTAGAATCATCTGAACTTAATTGGTTCAGTTTAAAGTATCATTTGGCTAGCACCAAATTGAAGTTGAATTGAACTGAATGGTTATTTCTCCATGTTTGTGGAGGATAGCGATAATATTTCCTTCTATTTTAATTGTTTGCATGTGTTAACTGTACCAGTGAGCATATTTGTACAGTTCATTTTCTTGTATCAGTCATCTTGAGATGGGACGGCTCTAACACACAAGCTTAGTCATTTTGACAAACTAATCTCTGGAGAGACTCATTTGCATTTGAGATCAGAAATTCCCAGAACAATTTGCAGAAGCCAGATTGATTGGCGTGGCGTTTTGTCAACAGACCTCTTAGAGTATGTCTCTGAGCAGTTGGGGTGAAAATGAAGTGGATTTATTTGTGAACTTCTTCCTTACCTTTCATGGGACTTTAGATTAATCCCTTGACCTCCTTCATAATGCCTTTATAATACCCATTACAGCTGGAGGCTGGTAGGGAGATTACATAAAACAGGAACGTGTGTGAATTGCGCCACTGTATGCATGCATTGCCTGGTTTATATTAACTGGCAAGATATCCTTCTTTTAGTAATTGTTTTCATGGCTTATTTTGTTGATATAGAATGGTGTTCTTGTTAATTTTCCGATGTAGACTCCACTTCTGCAGGAAAGGCTGGAAAGCAGACACTTGATCTGTGCTTTTATTTCTGCTGTTTAAGTTAATGGATTCTAAGATAATACCTACATTTCCACATGGTAGTCTTAGTTCTGCTTGAGTAACAACTTCATTCATTTGGACCAAAGTAGACTATTGGGCTAAAGGAAATGTTTTTATATTATAAAACATTCAGATAAAACACTGTGTCACTCTGAGGTCTGAGGTCCTAGCTTAGGCTCTCTTCAGTGCAGGTCCCATACTTGGTGTTTGTCCAGTTCAGTGTTTCATCACATGGAGGCATGATGAGGGCCCTCCATGCTTTTGACTTTCAGATAGTTATGCTGAATCCTGATATTTAGAATCCTGACTTCTTGTCTAAGCACTGAAACTTGTTTCGGAGCAAATGTGTTTCATAAATATACTGAGTTTTTTAATTAGTTAACATAATAATAATAATAATCATGCAGTACCAGGGATTGAACCCAGGGTTAAGTTACCACTGTGCCACATTCCCAGCCCTTTTTATTTTGAGACAGGGTCTCACTGAGTTGCTGAGGCTGGTCTTAAACTTGCAATCCTCCTGCCTCAGCCTCCACAGTTGCTGGAATTACAGGTGTGTGCCACCGTGCCTGATGCTTAATTTATTTATTTTTAGTCTGTCATAAGAATACACTCCTACCACTAAATTACTCTAGTTTTGGTAGCTGGCACTAATTTAGCTCCATCTTTTAATGAATATGTAAGAAAAATGGTAAACCTTTTACTTGTCCTATCTATATAGGTGCCGAGTTTCTGGTAAAGGTCTTTTTTATCCCAGTACTGTTGTGTTTGTTTTCACTGGACCTCTTCCATCCTCACTTGATTGTTGGTGTGGTTTAGCCTTAGATTTCCATTAAGTTTTTCTTTTTCCTCTCTGAGATTTTTACATATAAATGTTTTGTTTTGTTTTGTTTTCAATGCTGTCATAAGAATATAAATCAGGAATCACTTGGAATTAGCATCATAAACATGCTCGGTGATTTGCTCTCAGATATTTTCATTACTCCTTTTTGCTGATTTACACTTTGTGTCATTAAGTCATTAATTAAAGATGTATCAGCATTAATTAAACAAAGATGTGTTATAGCTAAAGCCTTAATTTGATGAGATTTTAATTTAGAGATTTTACTAACTTAATTCCCTAAGAAATTTTAGTGTAAAACAATTGTATTCAGCTAGACAACTGTAGTTACTTGCAATGTGGTCTTAGTAGTAATAAGTTTAGAAGCAGGCATATTGGGAGGTACAAACAGGTGGCAGGTATAGGAGGCAGTGACTGTAATTATACAGGTGCAGCCTCAGCAGGTAATGGAAACTGAAATAGAACAGCAGGTGTCTGCTGCCCAACTGCTTATCGAATTTTCAAAGAAGTTTTCTCAGACCACACTCAGATAAGAGTGAAGTTATTTGGAATATTGGCTGGGAGGAAAGCCTTGTGTGTTGTGAAAGCAGAATTCAATTTTGCTGGAAGCCAAAAGAGGATTTATAACCTGTTGGGATTTTCATTTGAAAAGCTAAGGGTTTTTTTTTTTTTCTTTTCTTTTTTCTTTTATGTGATGGTTTGTGGATACTCCAGCTTCTATTTTCTTTTAGTGTTTTCCTAGCCTGTGGCTAAGTAGTTTAAATAGATATGTAACATTGACTTTTCCTATTATGTTGTAGGTGTTCTGATAACTAACAAAGGAAAATAAATCAATAATGAACAACTCCGTTTAAGTGTTGATTTTTTTCTTCAGGGTAGATTGTACAGAAGAAAAGGAGCCAGGACTGGAGCGGGCACCTTTGGGTGCTGTCCACCCTTCCCCAGCCCCCTGCTTTTTAAAGAATACTGGATGTCTTGCTTCCTTTCAGTGTCTTTAAGGGTAGATCATTATAGGTGAAACATCAACAGGGACACATAAGTATCAAAACATAATTTAAAGTAAAATTTATTTCTGATTAATCACAACTTTCCTTTGAATTCCTTTCCTTTACAATGGATTGTTGACTGGAGGCTTTCCAGCTAAACTTGGATGTGGCTTTCCTATTAACTTATTTGCTTTTCCATTTTTTAATTTTTAAGTGTACCTATCAAGTACTTCCTAGGAGGTACATACTGATTTTTTTTTTTTTTTTTTTTACAGCATCTGCTTTTTGTGTATGGTAAAATAATATCAAAGAAACAGGGTTTTTTTGTTTTGTTTTGTTTTTTGTTTTACTTGATGTGTATTATTCTGTCAATAATTGCTGGAATGTTTAAAATTATACTAATGTAGTCCAAATGTGTTATTTTGCTTATGTATATTGAAAACCATGAAGAGAACCTGGTATTAAACTAAGATTTTTGCCATGAATGCTTATCATAGTGATAACGGAATTATGTGAAATAAAAAATGAAGTGGCAGCTGGGCACAGTGGCACACACCTGTATTCTTGAGTTCTTGGGAGGCTGGGGCAGGAGTATTGTAAGTTAGAGACTAGTTGAGGCAGTTTATTGAGGCCCTGTTTTTAAAAGGGCTGGGGATGTAGCTCAGTGGTAGAGCTCTTTTCTAGTATGTGGTGGACTCTGTTCAATCCCAGTATTACAAAAAAGAAGTAGTAGTAGGAAGTAGCATGATGCCCTGGAGTAAGCTGGCCAACCTCTAAACTCTTGCCTCATTTCTGCAAATTTTTTGTTCATGACTAAGTAAGCAGTTTATCCTCTTTTGGACCTTGTCTGCAAACCCAAGATTCTGAACTAAATATCAGAAATTCCTTATAGATACATAATCACTGAGAATAATAAAGCATTGTCTTCTAGTCACAGCCTAATGGCAGGTTTTCTCATTTGTCCATTCAGTGAGGGAGCTTGAGGACAGAGCAGAAGAAGACCACCCTCTTGAGGCTTTATGGTCCAGTGGAAGGAGACAGACCTGTGATAAGAGTCTTTTCATTAAATGTCAATATGGGTCAAATACTTAGAAGTGTCGTGACATTTACTTAATTAGTTCAGTGTATATATTTCAAATTCAATCTAAGAAAGAATATATGTTCTAGAATTAATGGCATTTTTCTTTTGATTTTAGGAGCATATTTAATGAAAAGTTTCAAAGACTGAAAAACTAAACATGAGGGTAGCAGGTAAGATATTTAATTCAGTGTAAATAATTTTGCTTTTTGTGTAACCTTTTTGTTTAGTAATAACTAAAGGTGACAGTAATATTTCTTTATATTTAGTATAAAGCTAAAGTTAATTAAATCATCATTTAGCCTTTTTTTAAGGTAGTAAGAAATTACAAATTGTACATTTAATGAGTATTAAGCATGTTTTATACATAGAACTTTTGAAATGATGCTAAATATTTTGTTATAGTTTTAACATTTCTTACACATTAAGCTTGTTTGCCTAATATGTTATATACAAAATGTCAATATAAAAAGTGATTTTTACCATGTTAGGAGACTGAATTTTGTTTTGCTAAAGTTCTAGCCAAGAGAGAAATGAGTTCGAAAGTTTCTCAAGGTTTAAATCTCTCCTAATTAAAATTAAAACTAATGTAGGTGAAGGATTCAATGAAATATGCCTTTTTAACTCAGTATTTGTTAATTCAAGTTCAGTCAGTATAAGTGAGGTTACATGATATAAGAACATTAACGTGTTCCTGAAGTAGCATATTAAAGAAATTGAGAAACACCACTGGATTTTACAGTATTAAGATAGCTATCTTTAAACATAAAAAGCATATCCATAACACCTGGATGAACTCCTGCTACCTATTAAGTGAAAGTAAGTGATTTCCCTACCCTTCCTTCAGTCAAACCCCATGTATATTCTACAAAGGAATTTCTATAAATATGTAGCCAACATAGGAAATAACTTGTAACCTCTCATAATCAAGGTAATTGGTTTTTCTCCTTATCATTTTCTCACCAACAAACCATATAGTTTTCCTACAGAAACATCTCTTAAAAAAAAAAAATGCATAAAGTCAAGGTAGATGAACAAACTAGTCTTCATACTTTGGTCAGAAAGGTATAGAATCATGCACAGTTGTAAGCATTATGATTATTAAACAAAGGATAACCGGAGGTTGTCACAAATGCTTTTGTGGAAATTTGAAAACCTACAACTCTGCCATGAAATTACAAAGTATCCTTTTTTAAATAGTTCTGTAGTCATTGAAGAATAATATTCCTGGAAACCAAGAGCTGGTTGCAAAAAAAATATGTTGCACTGCCTTTTTTTGATACCAAGTATTGAACCCAATGGCACTTAACATTGAGTAATATCCCAGCTCTTTTTATTTATTATTTTTGACACAGGGTCTCACTAGGTTGCTTACAGTGTCACTGAGTTGATGAGGCTGACTTTGATCTTGAGATCCTCCTGTCTCAACCTCTGGAGCCATTGGGATTATAGGAATGTGCTGTCATGCCTGGTCCTTTTTATTTTTTTTTTTTTTTGATCTGTAGTATAGTGGGACTATCTATGATTACCTCTCTAGATGATTTTAAAGTTCATTGCTTAAGCGTGGGGATTTGAAATAAAGCAAGTTTCTCTCTTGCACATAATTCTAAATTCATTCAGTGGAAATTAATTTTGCCATCTAGTCCATTTCTCTGATTCTGACAATTAATGCCCAAGCTAATTGATGAGTAATTACTCACTGAGTGCTTATTTTTCTTTTGGCACCTTTCCTGGCATATAGGTCTTGAGGGAACTGCCTTTAATGAATGAATAAGAAGAATTAGCTATTAATTTATTACTTCTAACTGATTAATCTCTTCTCATTTTAAGAAATATCTGATTGCTTTGAAACACCCATATAGCCATTATTCTTACATCTAAATTTGTGGTTTTGGGTTTGTGAAAAATAGAAATAAACAACTAGTGTAGTCCATGACTGGAATCAAGAGGATTTTCTGCCTGGAAAGTAAGAATGGGAATCATGGTATGATATGGTTGGGTCCCTCTGTGTCCAGAACTAGATGCTGGTTCTGGACACAGACCAGCTATAGAGGAGACCTCTGTAACAGAAGTTCCAAAACTCTATCCTTAAGGGAATTCTGCTGGTTTCTTTTTTTTAACTTTTCTCTCCCTTGTAGCTTTTGTTTCTTGTTAGTTCCCCTGATGGTCTCAGCATAATGAATAGATCTTGGCTTGAGACTCAGGGCTACCACTGACTAGTTATATGACTTAGACAAGTGGTCTAAAATGTTAGCCTTATTTTCCTTGTTTGTAAAATGGAAGTATTATCTTGGAAAGCTGTGCAAATGAAATCATGCTTATAAAGCTTTCAGCTCTATAGTAGACGTTCAGTAAATGGTATATATGTATAATATATACCTGTGATTATTTATAGTCAGGCTTAGGTTTAGCTTTTTATTTTTAGTCCAGGCTTAGTTTTAGCTTTTTATAAACTTTCATATTATAGATTTGATATTTTAATCATTTTAATATTTCAGACTTAATGAAACTATCACATATCTGCTTTATGGGGACAGGCAGGAAAGAGTTTTCTCTGCTTGTATGTGCTCATGATTGCTAGAAAATAAAGTGGTAAGACTATCATATGATTATGTAATCTTCAAGCCATTGGTCTTAGTCTTAAATGATCAAGAAACAATATGCCACCTGTTATCATTAATCTATTTTGCAAACAGTTGTTGAGAGTATTAATATGTATGAGGCACTCATCTTGATCTGGGGAAGAGTTCAAATCCAGTGGAATTTTGCTTTCATGCACTGAAAATGTAGGCAGCTTGTCATTGCTCTTAAGAACAGGAAGCAGTTTTGGGAGGGGAGAAAGTAGGAAATGGAGGAGGGAGGCAAGGATTATTAGAGGAGTAGTTAGGTCTTCCATTGCCACCTCATTGCTATGTTAATAGAATGTTTCTTCTTTTTTTTTTTTTTTAACTTTATTTTTTAGAGCAGTTTTAGGTTCACAGAAACATTGAGAGGAAGGTACAAACATTTTCCGTTTACTCCCTGTCCCTCCATGTGCATAGCCATTCATAGTGTTTCAGAGCAGTAAGTTGGCATTTTCAAGCATCATCAGTCTTCAGTTCATTCCTTTCCCTTACCCTAAGACTGTGGTTTATTCTTTTAGGTTGATAAAGTTAGAAATAAATTTTTTTAAAAAAATTCTTCCTTACCCAATAATTTCAGCTTTGTGTGTGTTTTTTTTGTTTGTTTTTTTTGTTTTGTTTGTTTTTTGTTTTTTGTTTTTTGTTTTTTAAGAAGAATGTGGTAGTTTGGTTTAGAATGGAAGTACTGTACAAACCACCAGGCTGGATTCTGGTTCTATGCTGGCACTAATTTATCTGTCATCTTGGGCATTTACCTCACTTCTAGGCCTTTTTTCCTTTAAGAACAGTGAGATGACTGCTGATCGTTATCTACTTTTATATTACTGCACATTAAACCATTTGCAGGAGAGGGGAACAGAGTGTATAGATACACATTGTTATTGTTCCTAAAAAACCTAATCATGTCTCTGACATACTTAGGTTAAAAGGAAGATATTTCTTAGCCTTTTCTTAGTCCTTTTTTCCATTTCCTTTTTTGCCTTGCACTTTGTCCTTTTCTTCCCTAGATTTGGTTAGCTGAGGGGGAAAAAGGACAAAAGATAGGTCTTATTAAGTAGTAATGTCAAGAATGACTGTAAGATACTCTGATATGATTAAAAATACAAAGGTATGAAAGTCAAGGGGTCTGCCCTCATGGAGCTCACCTCATAGCCATGTTAGGAAACATTGGTGATAGATGTCAAGTTATTCCTTCAGGGGTGCCCAGAGCCTTCTTACAACCAGGTATTGATAACGGGAAGGAAGACTTCAATGTTCGCTATGTCACAAGGGTCCGTGTAGCTTCAGGAGATGTATGGTTGATGACAGGACAATAAGCCTGTTATATTTCACTTGAGAACTGCTTGCTTAGTGGATATCCTTCTGGCCCTGAAATCTCCAGACGGTTTAGTGTTTTGGTAACATCCCTGAATAGCACTGTCCTTTGTATTTAAAAAGAATTAGGAGTGCATCAGCCAACAAACTTGGTGGTGAGGGTTGGGTTCCATTAGCTGTGACAGTTGTATAGTCCACCTGAAAATAATGACAGATATTTCATTTTCTTTGTAAGTAAAACTAGGTAGATAGTTCAAGTATTTTTTTTTTTTTTTTTTTTTTTTTTGTTGGAATTGATAACTAACTCAAGAATTCTTTGATTAGGAAAATTCTTTATCTTTTTTTTTTTTTTTTGGTGGTGCTGGGGATTGAACCCAGGGCGTTGTGCATGCGAGGAAAATTCTTTATCTTGATGGGATTGTTAATGCAACTTTTATTGTAATTTAAGGAAAATTAACATTCAGTAGATAAAAAGTAGAAGCTTATTCATTTTAAATCTTATTTTTTAGAAACAACATTTTTCATAGAAATGTATAACAGAAGTTCTATGGGTTCATCAACTCATGCTGATTATTTCTGCCTTTTGCCTAGGTGCTGCAAAGTTGGTAGTAGCCGTGGCAGTGTTTTTACTGACATTTTATGTTATTTCTCAAGTATTTGAAATAAAAATGGATACAAGTTTAGGAAATCTCTTTGGTAAGTTTTATTTCTCTCCTCTCTTAAGCCTAATTTTTGTTGTGGGTGTTTGAAGTTTTATCAGTTTTCAATTGAGTTACTGCTATTGAGTGTATCTAGGAAAGGAATCATTTTATCAGTAAAGGATTCAGTAGCATATTCTAAAATACATAATAGGTCTTAGAATTAATTCAGTATAAAGCATGAATCTGCTAGTCAACATTTTGATCGTACTTAATGAGTACTTTATACATGCTTTCAGGCATTAATCTTGACTTCTGTTGTACCTTTTAGAAGATGATAAATAATACCCCTAAGCTTACATTGTTTCTCTGTTTGAGTTGATTCCTAGAACACTTGGACTGAAATCTTATCATCAGTTACTGAATGTTTTGAGCCACATTCATGCATTTTAGATGTTGGTCATAAAAATTCGTCCTGCTTTCCTACCCTTATTTCCCTTGGGTGGCATTTTCTTTTACTGATTTATAAGATGTTTCTATATTGTAAATGTAATCAGTATAAGGTACCTTCAGTTTTTAACAAAATCCTTAGTAAGTTAACATTTGAAATGTTTGCCCAGGAACCAGTTATATTTCATAATATTTATTATATATTTCATATCTTAGTGAATAAAGTACAAAGTGTGTTTCTGTTCTGTAAGTATTTCATTATGAGAATACAGAATGAAGTGTAATGTTTACATATTTAAGTGGGAAATAATTGTTTGTATTTAACTAAGACCCTTATATAAAATTAATTTGAACCTTTTCTGGAGACCACAAGTCTTTATCATTTGAAGTTTGAGAAGCTGTTGACACCCTTCATAGATCCTTGTGCTTGTATTTACTAAGCTTTGTCTGTGGTATTGTTTAAGATATTTAAAAATTAAGCATGGAAAGTGAGACAGTGAAACCTGGAAATAGTATTTTGCTCTAGTAAGCAGAACTGAAAGAGAACCACTGTGAGATCTTTGGGTTAGTGAGTTTGGCTTTCCATAAATTGTTAGAAAGGAATCCCAAGACTTAGTTCACTCCCTCTTGCATCTAGTCTAACATTCCCTTATACCAGTACTTCTCAAGCTTTCATGTCTAAAGAATTTCCAGAGAATCTTGGTAAATCCAGATTATCATCAGTATCTGGGATGTGGCCTGAGATTCTGCAGTTCTAACAAGCTGTCAGATGATGCTCAGAGTCTTGTGCATGGACCACATACTGGGTATCCAAGCTGTAGACAATTTTGACATGTAGTCCTCAATGTCTGTAAAAAATGTTTTCTTACCATGACTACTTACGAGTGCTTCTTTGTATTCTGTGAATTCTGCCTTTTGTCCTCCCTGTTAATTTTAATACCCTGTCCTTACTTCTGCCTGCTGGAGTTCTCTTCTATCTTTGATCTCTCAGACAGTTAAATTGCACTCCTGGTTTTTCAAACCTTCTTCTTACACATTTTCATCTTTTCAAGTAATGGAATCTTCCCTTTCAGTCATTTCTCTGATATACTGATCATTTTCCTCCTGAACCTGTTTTTTCAGCACTTGGCATTCATCTGAAAATAAAGTACCCAGGATCCTGCTTAAAGTGGTTATTACAAAGTATTTGAGACTTGATTTTACTTGTGGTGACTTTTGAGAGCACAGTGCTTTCAAAGGATAAGCAGAAACCACATTGAAGGCACTGAGAACTTGTTCATTGTCGCTCTGGAGGGAGTGTGTAGCCGTCTCTGCTAAAAAATGTTGATGGTATAGGATGATGATGATGGGATGGTAGCTTTATGTGGAAGGGAGTTGCACATGCTTTTCTTTTTGTAAAGTAAATGAATTTCACTTATCGGTAGGTTTTGAGAAAAAATTAGGCAAATGAGAAATCAGTGAAAAGAGATTGAAAAAGATAAGAAGGGGAGGGTCCCTGAGAGAAGGGAGGAAGAGGACCATGGTAAAATGGGCTATTTGGGGAAAGGACCACTGTTTGCAGAGGAGTGAAGAGGAGGCTGGGTAGCCACAGTGGGGCACAGTCATTATAGCTGGTATCTCCCCTTCCATAATCTACTTGTGTCTGTCTCCACCCTCATCCCCACACCTTTTCCCTAGTTGGGATCTTCCTGTCTAGTGTGGATTGTTTTTATAAACATGGTAATGTCTCCACTTCTCTTTCTTGTCTTTACTGCCTACCTGCCTCAATACTGTAGCCAGAGTCATTTTCTCAAAACTCCTGAACCTTTAGTACCGTTCTTGGAGGAAAAATGCAAAATTTCTGCTCAGGATGACAATCAAAATCCCAGTCTGCCCTTCTGACCTGTTCTCCACCCCTGTCCACTCCATGTGTCCCACTTGCTAGGACACGGAATGTGTCCTGTCCTTCTGTAGAGCAGATTTTGCTTGTGTTGATTCTGTACCCTGCATGCCTTTTTCCTTCCCTATCTCCTGTTAATCCTTCTCACTTTCACAACTGAATCAGTGCCCCTTCTTTCCTTATTAGAATGTATTGCTCTTTTTCTGAATTGTTCTAATGGTGTAGTACTTACATAATTTTGTTAATCATTTTTTTTCTATCTTACATTATAGAATTTCCTTTTTCTTTTAACTTTTTTTTTTGTTTGTTTTTTCATATGCCCGTCTTCCCTCAATGGATATTAGATCATGAGGGCAATAATATCTTGTTGCCTTACCCAGCATCTAGCACTGAACCCTGCAGATAATAAATGCTGATTGAGTGAAAATAAATATACATAACTGAACATTCTGAGTTTTCTGTGGGAAGGAAAATATTTCCCATGTGGGATTCATGTAAAGCTGCATTAGTTGGGAAATCACTGGTAATCAGTCAGTTATGAAAAGCACTGAGTACTTTAACTTAGTTGTCTCTCCTTTTCATTTTGATTTTTTTCCTGATGTTAAGAACCTGCAAGATTTTAGCTATGTGATTTAGGTACTCTTAGGCAGGTGTTTATTTTGATGTCATAACTGAAGTAGTACATTGCATCTGTAAAGCCTTATTGGATTCCAATCAGTTGAATTGATGAAAAATTAATTTTGGGGATTTTAATTCTCATTTCAGGCTATTGTAGCAAAGATGTATATGTTATCTTTGTCATTTGTTTAGCATGTAACTTAATTTACCAAAGGTTAATGAGTTTAGCCCAATTTGGGTTTTTTTCTGTAATCTGTATCTTAAGTAACTTCTTTGGTGAGTTTTCTATTTTTTTTAACTTCTATAACATACTTGATAACTTCTATACATTCTTTCAATTTAGCTTTATTATATAATATTATTTTTAAAATACTTATTTCTAGAGAGAAAGAATTAAAAATTTGATACTAGTTTAATGTTTAAAATAATAAGGTAGACTAATTGTGATTTTTTTTTTTTCAATTTTTTGGGCTGGATATGTAGCTTAGTGGTAGAATGCCTGCTTAGCACACATGAAACCCTAGTTCAAACCCCAGCAAAACAAAACAAAGAAAAAACTCACAATCTTTTAAGTTTTTTTTTTTTTTTTAATTTTGAGGGGATTGTAGATTTGCATGCATTTGTAAGAAATATTACTCAGAGATCCTGCATACTCTATAATTAGTTTCTTCCATTAGTAACACTACTATAAAACATGATCATGACCAGGATATGAACACAGATACAGTTACCCGTCTAATTCATGATCTTGATTTAATATGTGTGAGCTTTCAGTATGGACATTTAGCTAGTGAGTATACTGTCCATAGACTAAGTCATATTTTTGCATATATTGTTGCAGTAAATAGTGTTCTATAGAGTTCGTTTGACCTTTTAGATTTAAACCACTTATAAGTAGTAGATATGTAAATTACTTGAAACATTATTTAAAACTAAAACAATATCATTCTCTGATTCTGTAGTAACTTAATGAAAGACATTCATTGATATAACTAAATCAGACATGTTTGCTATTATTCCTTGAGGTGAAATGTTGTATGTACTGAAAGAAATTACGGGTCACTGTCAGGTAGTTTGAAGAATGAAAGTTGCTAAGTGTAGGGATTTATGTGTTTGTATATTGTGCCTATAACTTACCTTGGACAATACTCTTTTATTTACAAAAAATAACTAACTTGTTTGGCTCTGGGAGCTAACATGCTTAGAATTACAGCCCCGGTAGAGTGCTTTTAGTTTTGATGAGTCCTGGATAAAAGTAAGCTTTCATCTGCAAGGAAAATTCTTTCACAAGTGTTTTGTCATCTTTAAGCATCCCGTCTGTCCCCATATACACATGAAATGGAGGTCAGATTGTTTAATAAAAACCTGATGACTAACAAAGTTATTTTTCCTAAATTGTATTCCAGTAAAGTATCTTTTTAATTGAATAGCAGTTACAGGCTTTACATCTTATATTGTATATACAAATAGTTTGACCACTTTGAGGAGCCATCCCTGGTTTTTCTTCTGCTTCTCTTTTCTCAGCCACTTCACATTTCTAAGGTTCCTCTGCTCTGATCAGTATTTGCTTCTTGATGTCCTAAGAGACTCTCCTCAGCCCTTGTGTCTCTTCAAATCCTCTCCCTGGATGACCTCATTTGTTTGCCAATTTTCCGTTTTATATCTTAATCCCAGGCCTGTTTACAGCTGGCTTTAATACTGTTGCACTTGGATCGTCTCCAGGTATCTTAACATATCTTAAAATTAACAGGTCCAACAGCAAATTCATCATTCATCCCCATGCCCATCTCCTCATTAGATAATAAGCATCTTCTTTTTTATTTTGCAGTACTGGTTTTTGAACCCAGGTCCTTTCATGTGTTAGGCAAACACTCTTCTCACTGAGCTGCATCCTCAGTCCTAGATTATAAACAACTTGAGTAGAGAAGGTATTTTTGTTCATTGACTCATGCGAATGAATGAATGAGTGCTTTCTAGGTGAGCTTCTTGAGCTGCATCCTTGACTCCTCCCTTTTCCTGTCTCGTGCATGTGGTCCATTCCCAAGTCCTGTCACTGTGTTTCCTTAGTTGATCTGAATCTGCTTTTCAAACCCATAGTTGACTGTCCTTGCTGACTCCCTGTCTCTGGTCTGTGCAGTCTGCACTCTGTAGCCAAAAGGGTTACGAAAGGCTCCTTCTCCTGGCTTCCAGCACCTGGCAATTTCAGTTTATGTGATCACAAGACCTCAGACATTCCTGTTTTCAGAGGTGGTACAGTATGAGTTTGGGTACTAGATGAAAGATTGTTTTAAAAAGTAGCTCCTCAATTACTTATTTTGACCTACAACAAATAAAATCAGTAAATTCCTCAGTTTCTTTATCTCTAAAACATTGATGTTCAAATCAATGAGCCAGGTTATCACTGTTCTGACCACACTGCCTTCCCTGTACCTCATTACCATAGGTTGGTAACTAGATTCCTGTTTTGATTTTGTTGTTGTTTTTTCTTTTTAGGTATATATGACAGTAGAATCCATTTCGACACAATTTTACAAGCATGGAATATATCTTATTCTAATTAGGACCAATTCTTGTCAGATTCCTGGTTTTTTGTTTGTTCATTTTGTGGTTTGAGGGATTGAACCCAGGGTCTTGCACACACTAAGCAAGTGCTGTGCCAGAGTTACCACCCAGCCCTGGATCCCTGACTTCAAAGAGCTTCCTCTTTGAAGAATCCTAACACTTGAGCCGTGTTTGTTCAGGACAAAGTGAAGTTGATAATCTCACCCTTTTGCTGCTTATCACATCCTGGGTTTAAGTTTTTTCACTTATGAAGTAAAAACATCGGTGCCTATCTCTTACTTTTCCAGATAAAATCAAAGGAAAAAAAATGACGTAATTTAAGAAAATTGAAAGAACGAGACCCAGTAATCCCAGCACCCAAAATTTACCAATATTTTTGTTTCCTTCAAGGATCTCTCTTTATCATATGAATATTTTTAGTATTTAAAGTCATGCTATGGGTGAAGTTTGTTTTGTTTTATTCTATTCATTAAGTCATTTGCATATTTTTGTGTTATCTTTATGATTTTAATGGTGTACAATATGCTACTGAGTGTTCTATTGAATTAGTGAGGCTTCACTTAACTTTTGTGGCCATTTTCCTTCTTATCATTTTAGATACTGTCTTTCAGCTTTGACTTTCTGTTCCCCAGTTTGAATATTGGACTTACAGGAAATTCACAATTATCTAAAATAGTACAGAAGTAAAAACCAAGTGACTATTTATAGTCAGACAGCTGGCTAACATTTATCACACTGCATACTTATTAGCCAAATCAGGAAATGGCTGTCCACAGTACTTTGATGATCTAAGTTATAATTTCCTGGGCTGTGATCAGATGTTGGTGCTTTTAGAAAACTCTATGTGTAATTATGATAGATAGCCAGGCTAAGATCTACTGGATTGGAGTTAAGATTTGTCCTTCTGGTTTCCTTGAACTGGTAAATTATGAAACTCACAGTAATGACCTTGATTTTTTTATTGTATTCAGTGCATTTGTATCTTGGAGGAATTAAAGTTCCCACCATTCCCATACGCTTCCTTTCCATCTCCCAATCTCCTAACCTAACCTCCAACACAGACTTATGTACATTCTCTGGGATTTTATATGCATATGTACTGAATACCATATAGCAGTAACAACTTTTAAACAACATATTCGCCAAGTATTTATAGATACTTAAAAATAAATAGAGTAACTTTGTTTAGACTTTAAAGTTGTAATAACTAAAACTAAAAACAAATGTAAAGGTTAAAAATAAAATGTTCTATCAGTAATAATAAACACTAGCCTCCATGATACATCTACATAAGTGTTATAATAAATTGTAAGTGTAAAGTTACTATTCTCTTTTTCTGAGATGATATCCACATTTTATTTGTTGTATACTGAGCAGTCATTCAAACATTTCTGTAGGCCTATTAGAAGCTCTACCTGTTTAAAGAGCGTATATTTGCTGATAGGCTTATTCTTTCTAACAAAGGTGACTTTTTTTTTTTTTTTTTTCCTTAGCAAGATCAGCATTGGACACAGCTGCACGTTGTAAGTATTTCATCTAGATATTTTAAATGGCTTATTCTGTCTTAAGGCATATGAGAGCTTATATTCAAGCAGAATCAGTACTTAAATGTGAACAAAAACTGGTAGAAGTTGTTTTTTAAAGTTGTAATGATTCTATTTAATTAGACAGCCCAATACTCTTGGTATTTATTCATTATAAATATTTTGCTCCATTAGTGCTTCTCATTTCCAGCATTATAAGTCCTAAAAGCAATGGAGGAATAAAGGAATCCTAGTTTGAATTAGTATATGGGCAAAAAGTCAGATATTAGGCTTCTTAGTGATCCTGCAGGCAACTGAAGGTAACTTTAGTGACCCTGGAGGTTTTTATGCATCTATGAAAATGGGAAGTAACAGTTTATGTCTTCCCACATACTGAAATTTAAAGATAAACTCAAGAATAATTAGATAAAATACATCTACACTTATAAGATCATGTTACTTGTTTCCCAGGAGGTTTTGGGTTGTGTTGTTTGGGTTGAGGTTCTTTGAAACTCTCTGGGGTGGGAGTCTATTATATTTTTTCAGTTGTATGTATCTTGATGTTTTACATAATGCCTGTTCAGGAATACAAAAAAAAAAAAAAAAAAAAGTCCTCTAACTTACTTTCTTAAAAAAAAAAAAAATCCTATTTTCTTCCCCAAAGCTACAAAGCCTCCCAGATATAAATGTGGTATCTCAAAAGCTTGCCCTGAGAAACATTTTGCTTTTAAAATGGCAAGTGGAGCAGCCAATGTGGTGGGACCCAAAATCTGCCTGGAAGACAATGTGTAAGTATGTGTTGGTTTGGAGCTATAAAGGGTGCTATGTATTAAATTATAGACCTGAATTGAATAAATCTTCTGAAAATAAACTGGGCATACTTCTACTAAAGGAAAGTTATTTCAATTATTATATAATTGATTCCCCTATTCATTTACTGAATTGTATGTTAGAGAATGACTAAGAACACAGCATTTATTCAGTTTCTTATAGAGAGGAAGGATTTTCTTTGAGTGCATTCTCTAGATCTGCATTGTCTTATTTGGTAGCCACCTAACACATGTGACTCTTCTATCTTAAATACTGGGGAGAAAATTCATTTAAATTAAAGTTCATTTCCTCAGTAACAGTTGTCACATTTCAAGTGCTCAGTGGCTATGTGTGGCTTGTGGCTGCTGAATTGAAGAGCCCAGATAGATTTCCATCATGGCAAAGTCCATTCGACAGCACTGCTCTGGATAATGAATACTTTATCTTATAAACCAGCATCTTTCATCTTAATTGAGTGCTACTTGTTGAAGTGGGAAATGATCCAGTGATAATCACAGGTCCATCCTTGCATAAATTGCCACTAAGCTGAATGGTTTTCTATGTTGGTTTGTAGATGCTGCAGTATTCTACCTCAGTGTCAGCTGTCACATATAATTTAAGTCTATGCCTCTGAGATTGCAAATCCCACTTTTAGTTGTTTACTTTTTATCTAATTGCCTGGAAAACTGTGTACATGGGCTCTTTTGAATTTCATATAAAAGAGTAAATGTGACATATGAATTTGTAGATTAAAGAGTAAGGTGATATGAGATAGAAACTACCTAAACTAAGCAGTTTCTCCCAATTCTTTTTCTTTAATATGGAAGCTCTTAAGTTTTTATTCTAGCCCCTTTTGCAATGAGCTGGCTGAGAAGATTATTTAACCTAATGTGACACTTCTCTTGCAGAATTAAGGGCTTGAACCAGATGATTTTTAAAGTCTCTGCTCACTTCTTTCTTTTCCCTCATGCTAATGATGATCCATTGTTAGTTCGTTGTCTTATGAGTTCTCACCATCCTACTCCTGTTTTACTGATATGTAATAAAGCACTTTGGAATTTAGAAACTCATAGGTGTTTTTAAACATTCCTAATCCCCTTATACCTTATTTGACTAAAGAGACCCTGAGCTTGATTCTAAACAATAGGGAGAATATTCTTTTGGAACGATTACCCCCCAGATTATCTTTGGACACCTACTCTGTCTCTATCAAGCAAATAAGTTCAATACAAAGAAAAAGAGATCAAACTCTTTTTTGACTAGCAGGTTTTCTATCCCCAGATTGCATAGGTTGAAAAGAAAAGTATGTAGGCAGTAGAGTCTGCAAAATAGTACTGGGCTTGGAGCCAGAGAATTTGGTTCAAGCATGGTGGGCATGTCATGTACTTTATTTCACTTTCTTTAACCATAAAATTGAGGCTGACCACCAATCCAGCTGCATTTCAAGAATCATTCTGCCATTCCCATGAAAGATTAAATAATGGATAGGATTTTATAGCTAGGCCTCAGGTTATGAAGCAAATCCCCATAGAGGGGCTGAATAATTAAATAATTGGTGAGGGATCCCCAGTAGTGACACTGCAAGGACCAAGTTGTAGTCCAGTATATTCTATTTTTATATTGAAAACTCAAGTTTTTTTTTAAGTTTAAATAAGGTGACTAAATTTTCTAAGCATCATTCATTCACCTGTTCAGAAAATATTTATTGAGCCTAGTCTTCCTA
This sequence comes from Sciurus vulgaris, assembly GCF_902686455.1. Lineage (NCBI taxonomy): Eukaryota > Metazoa > Chordata > Mammalia > Rodentia > Sciuridae > Sciurus > Sciurus vulgaris. Next base: position 32,226,156 of record NC_136468.1, read on the forward strand.
TCATGGAATTTACAGTCTCATAGGAGGAACAGATACTTAAAAAGTAAATGCAAATCCGTGATCCTAAATTGAGACACTAGCTATGCAGGCAGCAAGGTGTGGCAAGTACCAATGGAGTGATCAAGCTGAGGTTTCTGACTTTAGTGTGATACTCAGGGAATAGATTCTAGGGCAGCAATGTATGGTATGAGAACTTGAGCTGAGAAGGAAGACAGCTGGATGAAAAGTGGGGAGGTGCATCCTAGATAGCAGGGTGACTTTGCTCAAAGGCCCTGAGATGGTAAAGCTCTGGAGAGATGTGAATAGGTCCAGGCCACTCAGCAACTTGTAGACAATGCAGGTAAAGGACTGAGGTTTGTTTTTTTTTTTTTTTTCCCATGAGTGTGTTGAGAAGTTGAATGTTTTTCAGACATTGGCATTGGCATGTTATGATTTCATTTATATTGAAAAAAATGATCTGGTTGCTATCTAAAATGATGTAAGAAATGGGATAGAATAATGGAGAGGCCATTGCTAATTGCTGCCAACTCTTTGATACTGCCTCTCAATTGGTTATAAGCCTTTCTGCTTCTACAAATTCTGAAATGTGTAAGTAGATAATAAAAATACATCAATAGAAATTTTAGTATTTTCTTGTACCTGCTTTGAATACATACAAACTCACTTTGGCAAACACTCTTCCAGATTAATGTGGCTTACCGGGGGTGACTTGGATCACCAGGCAACATTGTCATTTGAGGTTATCACAGCAGTAGGAATGTTACCTGCAGAGAGAGATGCTATTACACATTTTTCAGTGCCCAGATTAGCCCCTCCACAAGAATGATCAGGCCTCCAGTATCATTACAGGCTGAGCTTGAAAAACTCTGATAAAGATAAAATGTGGCAATTATGAGTAGGATGGTAGTCGTGATGTTAAGGACAAGTAAAGGCAAGATATGTTCCAGAGATTAAGATGCATTTTAAATGCCTCATTAGTTAGAAAACTGAGTGTAAACCTCAGGTGTCACACAAAACAGGATTTGCAGGTTTTGTTCCCATTTATGCTTGAGAACCCCTTGAACTCTTGTTTGAGCTAAAGTTTTCATCCAAGGCTTACTCGTTTGATTTCAGGTTTGTGTGAAGTTGATTTTAGTAAAAATACTTCACCTCTTATAATCAATGTTTGTTACAGAGTATATAGGAGATTTTGTGTGTGTTTTAACAACAAAAATTGAATAGTGTTTTTGGCTGTAAGGGCCAAGAAGTAAAATCAATATTATGTAGGTACTTATATAATAATTTTAAATGTCACCATTAAAAAATGTAAAAATCACTCTGTACCCACAAGTAGTAAGTCACATCAAAACAAAATAAAAAAAAACAGCTGAATGGATTTGGCCCTTGAGCTAAGTTTGCCCAACCCACTTCTAATTTTTAGTAGTAGCTAGAAACTATCAGGTATATGATATTGATCTAATCATTTCCTTTATATTTTTCCCTGGGGGTGTGAGTGGTACAGACATTCATGAGGGATAAAAGAAAATGTTTCAACTTCTGTTAGTAGCAGTGACTAACCTTTATACATTTTTAATCTTAAGTGGTTTTGTTGTTCCAGGTTTTCCGTTTGAATTTATTTTTTAAAAATTGATAAGCTGCTGCCCTCTTGTGGGAATCCTATGCCATTGCGCTTCACCATTACCTTCGTTTCTTTGCTTTATAATGGGTTTAACCATGGCAGCCTACTCTGATGTGACCTGTGCTTCGAAACGTCACTGTAGCATTTAATCACTAATTCAACAAATTAGTTATATCTACTTCTTATTATTAATGATGAGTTTATTTACCTAGTGTATTTCTGAAAAGAGTAGAGCAAATACATTATGTACTTCCCTCCTCTTTGGTATACTCAAGCCAGTAGTCATGTAATGGAGCATAAACCTTTGTGTGTGTGTTGAGACTGGTTTAAACAATTCTGAGATATAATTCATATACCTGACACTACAGTCACTTTAAATGTACAATCAGTGGTTTTTATTTTAATTCATTGCTATATGCAACCTCTCACAGTCAATTTGGAACATTTTTATAACTTAAAAAGAAACTGTACCCTTTAGCTATAGCCTTCCTTCCTCCTGCATTTTGCCCTGCTCCCCTTCCCCCAATCCCCAAATTAACACTCATTTACTTTCTCTTTAGATTTTCTTATTTTGGCTATTTTATATAAATGGTATTGTATGTGGTCTGTTGTGATTGACTCCTTCACTTAGCATGTTCTCAAGGTTGATCCATGTTGTTGCTTGACCAGTCCTTTGTTTTATGACTGGTTAATAGTTCATTGTTTACCCATCCCTCAGTTCTATCAACTGAGTCTATCACTTTGAATTATTTGTTCCTATAAATTTGTGTACTACTTTTTGTGTGAACGTATTTTCATTTTTTTATGTATATACTGGAGTGAATTTTGGTTCAAATGGTAACTTAACTATTTAAGACTTTGAGATTGTTTATCAAAGTGGCTGCAACATTTTACCTTACCAGTGGTAGTGAATGAGAATTCCAATTTTCCACTTCTTTGCCAGTCCTTATTATTAACTAACTTTCTAAGTATAGCCAGCCTAGTAGGTATGAAGTAGTCTCTCGTTGTTTTTTTTTTTTTTTTTTTTTTGCGGTGCTGGGGATCAGAACCCAGGGCCTTGTGCTTGCAAGGCAAGCATTCTACCAACTGAGCTATATCTCTAGCCCTTCATTGTTGTTTTGATTTGTGATTCCCTTGGGGTGAATGATGTAGCATCTTTTCATGTGCTTATTGCCTATTTGTATACCTTCTGTCATGAAATTTCTACTCCAGCTCTTTGCCCACTTTTAAATTTAGTTGTTTATTATTGAGTTTTAATCTTTTTTTAAAATTATACTTTACTATCACTTTCTTTATGCTTAAGTGACTTTCTTATAGACAACATGTAGTTAGGTCCTGTTTTAAACTCACTATGTTAGTTACTGTCTTTATTTGGTAAATTTGAAATACTTAACGTTTATTATGATTATTGATTTGTGAGGGCTTAAGTCTGCCATTTTGTTATTTTTATTCTGTTTGTTTCGTATTTTATATTGACTTCCAAAGAACTTGGTGAATGTTTTTTAAAAAATCTTTTGATTTATTCATATTGTTTCTGAGTGCATCTCTTTGTATAGCTTTCATAGTGATTGCTCTGTCTCACTCTTTACAGAAAGTTTTCAGACTCAAGGTCTGCACTTAAGAGGAGGAGGGAGAAAATGTTAAGTTAGATTAAACTTACAAGTGTGTTTTATCTATGGTTCTTATACTGTGAATAACACAAAAGAGAGGAAATCATATACCAGTATTTGAAAACTTATTATATGATCTTTCTTACATCATTAGACAAGTGAAGTTTCAACATAAATCTTCATTTTTACTATTTTACTCTTTTTTTTTTTAACATTTTTTTAGTTGTCAGTGGACCTTTATTTTGTTTGTTTGTGTCTCTGAGAATCAAACCCAGTGCCTCACACATGCTAGGCAAGCACTCTACCTCTGAGCCACAACCCCAGCCCCTGTCTTACTCCTTAACATAAATGTGAATAACATCCAACATTTGTGTTAGGACTACATTCATTCATCAGTTGCAACCATAGTTAGCCACAGGTATGAGTTCTATGAAAATCAGTTAACACATCCTGTGAGAATCAGTTGACTATGTGGAACTTACAGTGAAGTATTATAGGCTTTATTTGTGAAATTGTACGTTGCATATTTTTTATATCAGTAAAGTTTTGTAAGTTGTGTGCCTGTGTGTATATACAGATGTGTCGCTACATGGATATACGTGCATGTGTACATGCTCTTGTATCTAAATGAACACTGCCTCATTCTCCGAACTTTAAACCAGCTCTTAAACATTTGGCAGCACACTACTGGGAATATTACTGTTACCTTGAATTCGTAAAATGAAAAGTACCTAAAATTTCAGTTTAATAACTAACTGAACAGACTAAACTGGTAAAAAGCAAATGTGTCAGTGTGCTATCCATTTCACCATGTCATTGTTTTATGTAGTGTCCTGTGAGGTCCCAGCGCATGCTGGTTTTCTCAGGCAGACCACATGGTACCTGTGGTGATTGTGTAAGCAGTGCACAGTTGACATTGCTAATCACCAGAAGAGCGTTCACACTTAGGTAAAGAATTCATGAAGAGTGCTCCACTACTCCTCTTGCTTTCCGGTGGTAAAAGATTTAGGTACCATATCACTTCATGTCACACTGATACTGCAGAAAGTAGAAAAGAGATTGTCCAGTTTCCTTTTTTCCCCTCAATCCTCTGAGGAGATGGAGAATGTGTGAATATGTCTGTATGCTGTGCGGGTGTTTTTAAGTGGTATTACAGAGTACGGCATAGAGCATCAAGAGATAGACTAAGTATTTCAGTCCCAGTACTTTTAAATATGTATAGTTATTTGGGAAATAATTTTTAAGAGCATTGCTTTAAAATTATTTAGTGTTAGACTGTCTTCTTTGACTTAGTAGAGGCTTTGTAATTTCTTCTGCAGAGCCAAACTATTGACATATATTTAATATTCCTTTTCTGCATGACTTTATTTTTGTGATGTGTTTGTGTGTGGTATTTAATTCTAACAAGTTGGCTTGACTTTTTTCCTTTCAGCTTGATGAGTGGTGTGAAGAATAATGTTGGAAGAGGGATCAACGTTGCCTTGGCAAATGGTAAGAATAATTACTGTAGCTTAGGGGTATAGTCGATGGATATTCTTGTGCCTAAAAGTAAAATGCACCTAGTATCAAGGGATCAGGTTATAAGTGCCACATTTGACACAAAAACCCTTCCCTCAAACTCCACCCTCACCCAAACCACCATAGATGGAGACTTGGTGTTTATTTGTAGCATGCTTTCTTGAAAGTATCCCATTAGAGATCATTCTGTGGAGAACTTTCTTTGAGATTATCAGGAAACAGTGAATCTAATGTTAAATTGATGAAATTTTGATGCATATTTTGGGATTTTGGCATAATTATGAAGACAGGGAGATAGGAATGAGAATATGTAAAATGACAAAGGATAATGGACTATTTAATAGGTAGAGGGGGGAACAAAGAATGATACTTTATTGTAATTTTTTAGTAATGTCCATAAGCTTCTCATAAGTTCATTGAATCCTGGGCATCTTCAATATTGCAGAATTAAATCTGAAAATCCAACCCATGAAGCAAGGGCTAAATGCATAGAGATCTTCTGTGCCCTGGTACCATACGTATCCATAGAGCTGTAGTGGGTGGTAGAGGCTACTAGCCTCCTTACCCATTCGTTTTAAAGGAAAACAGTTTTATGTCTTTCACAACAAGAAGTAAATTTATACTGGGTTTGTGGTTCAGTGGTAGAGCACTTGCCTAGCACGTGTGAGGCACTGAGTTCCATCCTCAACACCACATAAGAATAAATAAATGAAATAAGCTATTGTGTCCATCTACAACTAAAAAAAGTATTTTTAAAAAAAGATGTGAATTTATGCATTTCTACTTTCTTCATTCTTAGGTAAAACATTTAATATCTATTTAATCAATTTTAGTGGGGAAACATACATTTTATTTTTAAATATTTCATATAAAAGGGTATCTGATTTAAGTAGCTATTTCTTTGTTGTAAAAGATTTATTTTGGGGTAATTCTTAAATAAGGGAAACTGATAACACTTTTAACTTTGAATTGAAGCAGTATGCAGTAGTGAATTATATTTGCCACTCTTTGGTGTAAAAGATTAATGAGAAAGTCCTTTTCAGGATGAACTGGAGAATATCATGTTAAGTGAAATAAGCCAGTCCCCAAAAACCAAAGGTTGAATATTCTTTCTGATATGTGGATGCTAACCCATAACAAGGGAGGGTAGAAGGGGAAGTATAGAAGTTCATTGGATTAGACAACGGGGAGTGATGGGAAGTGGGGGATAAGAATAGGAAAGACAGTAGAATGAATCAGACATAACTTTCCTATGCTTATATGTGAATACACAACCAGTGTAACTCCACATCATGTTCAACCATGAATGGGATCAAAATTGTAACGGGTTGTACACTATGTCAGAATACACCCTACTGTCATGTACATCTAAAAGCAACAAAAAATAAAGTGTCCTATTCAAAAACTACCCTTCAGATGCATACAGTTCAGATTTCAAGTTCTCAAAATTATTCCTTCTGTGCTAATGAATTCACAACAGTCATTGGATAAGATCATTTTTCTTCATAATGTATGGAATATTTAAATTGTATAATCTGATATTAATTCAATCTCTTTCAGGGAAAACAGGAGAAGTACTAGACACTAAATATTTTGACATGTGGGGAGGAGGTACGTGTGAATAATATATAACTCTGTTCTGTTGCTGACAGTGACTGAATCACCTCAATGTAATGTGGCCCATTAATGAGAGAAAAATGGTACCATTTGTGTGTTAGTTCATTTGCTTCTCTATCTTTTCACTAAATGTCCAGGTGTACTTTAATAATCAAATTGTATAGTTTATTTCTTGTTAGAAAAACAGTTGTGTGTAATTGAAAAAAAAAAAAAATAAAATAAAAATCAAGATTTTTTAAAAAGAATCTGAGTTCTGTTTTCTACAGGACAACTAATTCAAAGCCCTGGGCTCCTTGAGGTTTCTGTCTGAAATTAGAAACCATAAATTAAAGATCAACATTAACAATTTAAACATTTTTAACTGAATCAATTTGTTTACGTATAATTCTCAGTCTCAAAAATAAATCATTAAGTAGGCACCTTCAGCATATACAGATATATCAGGTTTTAGAAAAGCATTAATCTCATTAATTCATCCTATTTCTACCTTTGAGTATGGCCATTAAAGTACAGGAATACTCAAGGAATAGATTTTCTTTCTAATTCACTGGACTTTGAGCAATACCAAAATATTTTTCCCTTTTGTATTTGGAAGTTGTTCAAGGAGTGGGAAGAAGACACCAGCATGCAGAGGCAAGGAACTGGCTAGCTTGAAGAAGAATGATACCCAAAAGAAAGGGTTTCTTCAAGTTGGAAGGAAGGCCAACACTGGTTTATCTTTTGGTTCTTTAAGTTGGTTTCCACTTCCCCATCCCACTTATAAATTCCCTAGAAACCAACAGCTGCTAGGCTTCCTTAAATTTTATATTGAGAATTTTCAAACAATTCAGCTTATATAGCATTTCTTATAAAATAAGATGTTGTGTATTATTTATTTCTCAAATAAGGTTTGAAGAATGTTTTACAGCTGTCAAAACTGTAAACTTAAAACGTTGCCATCAGTTTTAGATTCTAAAGACATAATTGGTCTTAGCAAAATGTGTTATGCAGAAACACTTTTAGAAAGCTGTTGTAGATGTCAGTAGTGTGACAGGAACCTCTGGTTGTCCTCACTTCTCATCGCAGGAAGATGAATTCCTCTGAAAACATTCTCCCAGTTAAGAAATAGTTGCAGTTTGCTGCCATCTTTGCATTTAATGGGAGTAATTTGTTAGCTGCTTTGTTTATTCCATCTTTTCTGAATTGAAAATGCTATTATTGGTACATATAATCAGAGAAGATCCTTGGAATCTTTGCTGTGGGAAAAAAAAAAAATTGAGTAAATGTGAAGTAACCTAGCTTTGAAGTAGTATTAGGTTTGGGGGCTGTAAGGAAACCTGACCTTGTAGACAACTCCATGTGTGAGGTGATTTACAGTACTTGACTTCCTATCTGGCATCACCAGACTGTAGTCACTGAGTATTTTTTTTTTTTGATGTTCTTGTGGAACAAGGTGGTCGTAATATTTACTATAATTAATTTAGCTTTTAGTGATACCCTACATTCCTTGCCCAAGCTTATTGCAAAAGATAGAGGTAGAAAATTCTTGAAATCTGTGTGTGTTTATAGATGTTTTTAAAAATTATAGATCTCTTTGAGAATTGGATGAAAGCAATGTATCTTCTTTCAGAAAAAGTGCCTATACAAACAATTTTATATATATTCAGGGAGTCCATGAACTGCTCTCCTGCCCAAGTTTACCCCATGGATCTCATCAGAATCAGGCTTTCCCTAGACACAGTTGTTCATATCTGAGTGATACCTTTCACTTTATAAGTTATGACTCTGAGTTGGATCTTCCTCAGCCCCAGGATATCAGTACAAAAGACACAGGATAAATCAGGACTGGAAAATTGTACACTGATGGTGGGATCATATTAAGGGACAAACCTGACAGTTTTTAAACTTTGTAAGATTTGTTTCCCTTTTAGGTTACTTTTTATTAGAAATTCTTGTTTTACACATACTTCATGTTTTACAATATTAATTCTAGGGATTATTTCTGATGGTTACTCAGTCATTTAAAAAGAAAAACCCCAACCTCTCTTTTTCTTCAGATGTGGCACCATTTATTGAGTTTCTGAAGGCCATACAAGATGGAACAATAGTCCTAATGGGAACATATGATGATGGAGCAACCAAGTATGTAAACAAAATCTTACCCAACTTGTTGGGGCTCTAACTTATAATTATAAAAGCAATACATTTTCTTTGAAAAAAAAAAAAAAATGTGTTAAACAGAACAAGGTAATCCAACTACCAGATAAATTAACACTGTCGGGATTTTTAAAGTCTGTTTTCTTCCTATCCTTCTTCATCATGTATGTATTGTGAAATTAGAATCTCATCGTTCATAATTTTAGTGCTTTCTTTTATATTCTGTTTAATGTTATATCATTTTCCCTGGCATTAATATTCTTCAGTACCATTTTTTATGACTTGTCAACAGTTCATCCTGTGGGCTTACCTTTTTTTAAGTTCCCGCATTATTGCCTAATTTTTCTTCTTACAAATAACATTGTGACAAACATCCTTTTACAGGATTTTTTTTTTTTTTTTTTTCCTTTTTTGTACCTTGGATCACATCCTGAGGATAAATCCTTAGAAGTGGATTAATGGTTAAAGATACCGTCATGATATATTTTTCATAAAATGTAATAGGTGCTAGTTTTATAACTTGTTTCATAAAATCATGTACATTGTAAAATTTTAGAAAATACAGAAAAACAAAGTTTAAGTTACATAGTTCATCTCACCAGAAAGGATACTCATAATATTTTAGTTTCCATTCCAGATGACCTAATGCACTTGTTATCTTCATTTTAAATATTTAGAATTATTGTATTTATAATTGATCTTCCCACCTAGTGAATATTTTTACATATTGCTGAATATTCTTCATAACTAAATTGTCATAGTTTTTAAACCTGTGTCATGATTTATAATCTGTTTAATTAGGATTCCTACTGGACTATATATTTATATATTTTTGTATTTAGCAAAATGCATTATCTTTAAATTTTTTTGAATAATATCATTGTATTTCCTGATAATATATCTTGAAGTAAGATTGTTGAATTAAAAGATGTGCATATTTTATTAAATAAGATTTTTAAAAATTTGTGCCAAATTTATATTTTTCTCAGAACTTATGAATTTTTTTTAAAGTTCTAATTCTGTAAGCTTTTTTTTGTTTTTCCAATAGGTTTTTGAAAAGATATTTTCCCTTTCAAAAGAACATGCCTTCTTTGATTATTTGTGAGATTAAAATTTTTTCCTGGCAAGATTTTTTTGGTGTTTTCTTTTTGAAATTGTATTTTGATCATTCACATTAACCCATATTTCCTATTTATCAAGATATTAACCATTATTCATGTTTTTTTTTTTTTTTTTTTGGTATATCACTTGTTCATAGTTTTGTAAATTTATGGTGCCTTCGGACTTTCATTTTAAGGTTAATTGTCAGGTAGTTGAGTCTGTGAATTTCTCTTTTTAGTTTCTTTGCATTTTTTTTAAAATAGAGACATATTTTGCATCTCCAAATTTGATATTTAGTGTATTTTTCTCTTCCCATGATTTTACCATTTTTCTGTATTTCTAAAAATCTATTTGGAAGACCCTGTGTAAGTAGGGCCTTATGTTGACTTGACTTTGTGTCTAGAATTTCTGTTCTTTTGACCTATTTTTTTCTGTTTCCAAAGATACTATTTCAATTATTTTATAACTATTGTATAAAGGGTAAGTGTACTATTGACTACCTTGTAGGCCTAAGCCTCCCTAACATTATTCTTTTAAAAAACTTTGAGATTATTTCTGAATAAAAAATATCCATATATATATTTGAATTAAAAAATCTTGAAAACTATAAGATTCACATGGAATATGGCATATCTTTCTATTTATTGATTTTTTTTTAGAACGTAGTATATGGTTACATTATTGCAGATAGAAAGTTAAAAAATAGTACCGCTTTATAAGGGAATCTAAACTGAAGTCATTTCACAAACATTGTGCTTTTTATCTGGTTCAACTTAGGTTACATTACAGCTGTAAACTGAAGATCAATGTAAAATTGGCAAATTGAACCATTTCCATGTATCTGAATAGGACCACACAGGATGTAATTACACTTTCCTTTTCAAAAAACCAAGTAACTTGCTCTTTGCTTTGGCTGTTTTAGCATTAAATCCCCCTTTCTAACTAGACTCACATGACCTTTCTTCTGGGCTACATTCTTTTGTTATTATACCTGTTTGGAATCAGAAGAGTTGTTCTCCTTAACCTATTAATCTATTAATATTCTAATAATGAATTGTAGCCTAACTGGAAGTTTCAGTGTAGATGCCTGAGATTAAGAAGGAACCTTAAGCCAGGCACAGTGTCATACTTTGAGATGTGGCTCAGTGGTCAAATCCTGAGTTCAATCCCTGGTACCATACCACCACCACACCCACCCACCCCCCCAAAACAAAACAAAACAAAACAAAACAAAACAAAACAAAACCAAGAAGGAACCTTAAAAGCTATCTGAAATAGCACCCAAACCTGGGCAAGATTCCCTGGAGTTCTCTGTAAATATCCCTACTCTCATACTCATGCCGTTTTTCATGAAGTTTCCCTAAATGAAACAAACAAAACTAACGCAGATTCATAGAGAAGTGCTGTGCTCCAGGGTGGGCTCCCTTTAAATTCTGCCTGATTGCCCTGAACGTGGGTAAGTGGAACAACAGAACAATAAGTATGTTCTCCCAGTCATTTGATACTCCAGGTATTTAAAGCTAATTGGTGTTTACTGTTCTCTTCTCCAGGCTCTGTACACAGAGCTCCTTTAACCTTTTATCATGTTAGGTTTCTTATTCTACTTACACTCCTGGCTACATTTCTTGAGCATTCTTTAGTTGATCATTGTCTCTTTTAAAATGAGTGTCCCAAATTAAACACAGTGTTCCAGATGTGGTCTGGCCAGTGCAGAGTACAGTGGAGATGATCTCTTGCTCTGCTTTAGAGATCACATTTCTTTGAATATTCATGTGGACTATTAGTTTTCTTTAAATAATCACATCACATTTTTGGCTCATGAGTTTTTGGTCAAGTTAAATTCTAGGATCTGTTCATTTGATCTTAGGCATTTTTGTTAACTATTGCCAAGTCAGGTCTTTCTCTCCATTCAGAGCTTGATTTTGTTAATTTAAATGAAGGACTTGATATTCATTTATTCTTGTTAAATTTAATTTTGCTGATTTGGGCTCTATTGGTCTTGATTCTGACATTTGTCCTATGAGGTTTCCATGATCCAGGCTTTGTACTCTCTCCAAAGTCATTTTTATGTCTAAATATAAGTCCCTGACAAAAATGTTTATTAAGAGCAATGTGCCTCCTCCAAGGGATTCATCTGGTAATGAACTATAGAAACTAGTTTCTAGTATACCTCAAGAAGCATATTATCCAGCTGCAGTTTTGTTATTTTATTTATAGGGTCTGTTTTTCAAGACTATCGGATGCTCAGTTGAAATTCGTGGATGATGCTAATTACAGTACCCTATGTACTGCATAGCCGAAATATTCGAAATGTCATTTACTTGACTTCACTTAATTCTTCTCTCCTTCCCACTACACATTTTCTTTCTTTCTTTTATTTTAATGCTCGTAAGATTTCTTCATTGTCTTCCCTTGTAGAATTGTGATGGGAATTGGAACCATTATTTCTAAAATTTTCCTTGCATTTTTTGAAAAACTGGAACTTTTGACTTTTTATGTCTCAGCATCTTCATTTTTCCATCTTGTAAAATAATTGACACTACCTCAAATATTATTTTAACACAAGTTCCTGTAGAACCTAAGTGTGTGCCTTATGTGGACCTGGAGGCTTAGATCTACTTTAAAGCACGTACATAGACATTGTTGAGCTGCTCTTCTCTTTTTATGTTGATTAAAGAATGTGTACCTCTCTGGACATAGTCGTGCTTTGTCGTGATGATATTATGTCACTCTTGTGAAACAGTGGAACCCTTCATTACACTGGGTAGCAAAAGTTCTGTGGTAGTTTTGAGAGTCATATCTTGTTCTGAGCATTATAGGTCTTCCTGACAGTAGTAAAAACTTTAAGTAATGTGGTTTGCATTGTATTTTTAAAAATGTGACTTTTTTTAAAGTTTGAACACATCACAATACCCTCCTTTATAGTAGCACTAATTTAGAAACTATTCCCTTTTTTCTGGCATTGTTAGCAATTATATGGTGAAAATTATTAAGGTTTTTGTTGTGTGTGAGTGTGTGTGTGTGTGTGTGTGTGTGTGTATGGTTCCCTCCCAGGCATTTCTAATCTGAACTTCCTGTAACAAGTTGTCTTTCGAGTCTGGGCTAGATGGTCTGTTCTTCAGACTGCTGAGGTAGTATGGTAATGCTCCTAACACTTCTATTTCCCTACTGGTTCTTTCCTATTAATCAGAATTGAGCCCAAAATAACAGTTCTCTTTGTTGCTTTCTGAGCTTCAAAAAAGGAGACATTGGCTTGGCTCAATGGTGGGACCGTGGGACTGTCACACATACTTCCTTTCCCAGCAAGGACTGCAGCAGAACCAGACACCATCATGGGTCCCCAATTCCACCTTGGTGTCCTGGGTTTTTTACTGGGGGTTTGACATGTAGGGACCATCTACCTAAGCTATTCCCAAATTCCAGACAACAAGACAAAAAGTAGGCATTCAGCATAAACTACGTTGTTTGTGCACACAGGCCTAAGGAATCATTGTCTTTAGTTCTGAAAAGAATGGGAGACTTCCTCATCCAGACGCCAGCCAAGACCATTCCATTTATCAGGCCTTTCTAAGGATGGAAACCTCAGGTCTGCTGTGTTAGTACTCTCTTGAACAGGAACTCATGGAAACACATGGAAAGAGACTAGTAGAGTGAAAACATAAAGCTAAATCTTCACACTTATTCTATATCTCAGGCTAAATTCATTTATATAGATTATAATGATGACTTATGGAATTATGAAAATAGCCAGTTACAGAAGAAACAATGACTAACTGCCCTTCAGTTTGTTTCTTAGTTTGTGCAGATGCTTAATTAAGAAAGATTTTACTTACTTTTTTCAGGGGCCAGACCTGCATTTGCATGAGCGCCTACTTTGGCAGCAGTTTTGTGTGTAAAGCAATCACTTATCATTTGTGAACTTAACGTTCATAATTTCAACTATTTATGAACAGCCCTAAAGGCCTGTGAGATGGCAATTTGTAATTCTGAGGTGTAAATGTGAATGGAGTCCGGGGCTCTTTGCCCAGAGAATCTACTGTGTACCCTCTGCATTTCAGTCCTATTTATTCTTGTTATGGCAGTAAAACTCATGTACTAGGGTTACAAGTACAAAGTTTTGAGAATGTAGCCAGACAACAGAACATCTGCATGAACTATATCATTGGAATTTGAGTCTTCCAGATCCATGACATACATTCTAACACTATTTGGAAACAAGAAAACAGAGTTCAGGCAATACTTTCCAGGAGTTTCTCTCTAAGACAAAAGTTGTTTATCAGGGGAGCAAACAAATGGAAAGTGATACCTAACTCATGTAAGGATGGTCACAGGAAACAAATCTTAGGGAGAAAATGAGAGCACCCCTATACATGATTTCATATGAATGTCTCCTCTCCAGAGGCTTAAGATGTCACTAGTTCTTTTTACACAGAGACATCGCATATTTTTGGTTCACTTGGTTATAATGTATCACTTGATACAAAGTTGAGTCTGAAAGGCTGAAGATTTCAGGGGCTGCTCCTTATTTTCTCACTGCTTCTAGTACACTCCTTCAGGTGGGTAACAGTGCCCATGCTGAGGTCAGAATCCCTGTATTGCTCCATGGATGTGGTTTGTATAAGTTATAAAAACTGAGTCATGTTTGTAGTTCTTTCTTGTTTTATAATTTCAAAACATAAATCATCCCTTTTATCCTAAGTTAAATGAGAGCTGTGCCTAGTATTTCTTTCATTAATATACTAAAAGAGCTAACAGATATTAGCACAGTATGTTTTTTGATACTTTTTCACTGGAATGAAAAAGTATCTTCTCTGCTATTTGCAAGTATGGCACACCCTGCCCCACATTTTAGTAGAACAAACCTTTCAAATTGACCTAGAAGAGCTGCTTATGGGGCCATGTGCTACAGGATAGGACTGCATATCAAATAACCTGTTCAGGGGACCCTTAATTACCTTTTTCTGTTTATAGCTGTACAACTAGCATTTATCTGTTTTTTCTCCCCCTTGAGAGATAAGGGAAAGAGATTGATAGCCAACACCCCCCAACCCAAATTTTAACTAGTAATTTTGACTACTAATTTCCTTAGTGGCTAGCTTGCTACCACCCCTCCTCTTTCTGGTAGTTAATATTTTCATTTTTATTACATAGCTAAAATAACGATCTCTATCTCTGTTCAAAATTTGCCTTGTTTAAAATAAAACACTGCTAAAAACATCCAGAGTTCTGTCAGCATTTACCTTTATTCCATTCCCATGTAACTTATAAAGGGTTTCATGGAGATTCAAAGTGATAATTAATTTTACAAAGATATTGGTTGCTTAAAACCTTGGATTAAACAAGGTAGGCATCTACTAAGACTTACTAAGATGAATGTAATTAAAATAAGTGAAGATAAATTTATGTCTGAAATATGGACATCTGAAAGGTACTTCCTAGTAGAATAAATTTAATGTCAATTGCTAGAATTCATATTTTTTGTCACTAAAGAATTCAAGTAGAAATGTGGTTCTGTGAAAACTTTTTTTTTTTTTTTAAATTTTCTTGTTTAAGTCTATGTGTTTTCATTTTACTTCATGTTAGTCAAATGTTGTGGGTGAATCCATGCTAAGTGCAGTGCCCTGTGTTTATTGTTGTATTCTTTCTCTTTAAGACTCAATGATGAGGCACGACGGCTCATTGCTGAATTGGGAAGCACATCTATAACTAGTCTTGGTTTTAGAGACAATTGGGTCTTCTGTGGTGGGAAGGGCATTAAGACAAAAAGTCCTTTTGAACAGGTGAGTATCTTAGACTTTCATAATCAATGGACAAAACCAAATTGTATAAAACCTTCCAGTATATATTCCCATTCAGTTATTGAAAATTAGATAAAGCAATTATTAAATATACCCAGATATTTTTCATTAAGTTCTTGATAAGCTGTTATTTGAAATAACCCCGACACTTTTTAAGTTTCAAATTTTAAAAACAAATGGTGTATGGGTTTACTTTTTGTTTTTTTTCTTACATAACAGTTCATTGGAATAGGATTACTTTTAAGCCTTTTAGGAAGCCTTAGTTATTAAGAATTTTAATTAAGCTTTAGATATTAGAATCAGTTAAGTTTGAAATATTATAGAACTTAAAAGAATGTAAACTTTACTATTTAACTAACACATGATCCTTTAAAAAACATCTGCAGTGTTTTGTTTTGTTTTGTTTTTTCAGCTATGTTTTGAGGGTTGGCTACGTATATGCCAGACCCCAGGGGTTGCTCATTTAATGTCTTGGTCAGTAATTTATATGACCTCATTATTGACATGAGTGTTACTGAAATGAGTGAATAAAGTATGTTTTTGCAAATCAGGTCACAAAGGTTTTTTAAACTGTATATTATTACTGTGTTCCAATAGCACATAAAGAACAATAAGGATACAAATAAATATGAAGGATGGCCTGAAGTTGTAGAAATGGAAGGATGCATCCCACAGAAACAAGACTGAAGGAAATATGGAGAAAACTGAAGGAAACGCACTTTCAATATTATTGGGAGACTCAAAGAAGAAACTATGTGTAAATATTTTAAGAGCATGCAGCCATCTTGGTGTGTGCATGAGCATTATCTCTTTTGATATCAGGATTATTTATTGCTAACGTAAATAGATGTCTTTGTAAATAGTCCTCATGGGCAAATCACTGAACCATTTTTAAGCACATTTCCTTTGAAGTACAATGTTTAGACTGCTATGATAATAACACACATCAATTCTAAAAGCATACTCAGTGAGTTACTGATCAGATTGTGAAAAATATATCCATATGTATGTGGTTGCTGTGAAAATTGGTCATGGAATAATATGGCTTTTATGGAGGAGATTTGTTTATAAATATATGTGTAGGTATGTATCTGGCCTTGTGATGACATTATCTTTTAAAGTCAAAAGAGATTTGGCTAGTTTTATGTGCAATGTCACCTTATAGTCCATTTCTCCCGATGTACCTGTTACTCTTTATTTTCCCTTCCGAAGAAACCAAGAAATAAAATTTTGGATATGAAAACTTATATCACATTTGTGAAAAGCACAACAAATTCTTTAATGCACACAGCAAAACAGTCATTATGTAAATGTAGGTGGCCTTCAGGACCACAGCTTCTGAGTTTTGTGTTAGTGATGTCAAACTCGATCTTGTATAAGCTATTTAGAGGGAAGCTGGAGGTGGAAACTCCACAAACCTGAGAACCAGGCCAAGTCCCCTCCTTGACCTAATTAGGTCACTTAGCACAGCTAAAACAGTATATTTAGAGCAATACAGGTATATGTTTTCCTTATTTGTTATTGGTATTGACCAAGTGGTTTGTAAAGGGGCATGCTTTAGTTTCATGATAATTTTGACTTATAAACCAAGAAATTCATTTTGTATTTACTTCATCTAACTTCATAATGGCAATTATTGTCCAAAGCTGCAGTGGCATATTTAGAAAAGTCCTAATTACTCAATAGAATGATAACATTTTTAAAAATAATTTTTATTTGACCTAAAAGGACTTTATTCCCAATTCTACATAAAAATATAGGAGATCTCACTTTTTCCTTAACTTAAGATGTTTACTAAATTACTTAGTTTTGTTTTATTTTGCTTTCATTTTTCTAGGGCATTAAATACCTATTATGTCTGAAGTATCATAAACTGGAACATAAACAAATTTAATGATCAAACTGCCTTTCACAATATAAGGCAGCACTTAAATTTTGACTCTAAATTTTAGATGGCTTGTATAAAAACAACCTATAAGCAGTATTTGTTATTTTGCTGTAAGTTGGATGTGTTCTGGATATTTCATAACTATTGATAACCTTTGGAGTACTATTTCTTCCCTCCAACTGAATGTAATTCATAAGTAAATGCACCTTATGTGTTTAAACAATTTTTGTAAACTTTTTAGATTTTTGGTGCTTATATACTCAATCACATTCAGCATGTATATTTTGACATTTAAAATACTTTCCCTCAATTCTGTAAGTTAAAAGAATAGCTATTTTACAGTTCCAGGGATTGTACAATAAATGTTGCAGTTTTTTTAAAATAATGAAAATAAATACATCTTGTTTTACACATGAATTTTTTTTATTATCTGGCAAAGTAATATACTATGAAACTTCACATTAAGGTTTCTTGAAGTATTTATTGTACTGCTTAACATGCAAATAAATTAAGTCAGTGCTGTGGTTAAACAGCAGAGGATATATCATAATATGTATAGAACTTAAATATCTAGATGCCAGGATACCCCTTTGATTTTAAAGATTGTAAAAGAATGACTTTTGCTGATGCAAAAATGAAGTGTCAAGAGACGGGGTTAAGGTTAGTTATGTAACTGCTTTGGTGCAGTATGTTTTTGTTTGACTTCTATCTTGTATAGATTGTGCCAACTTGACTTTGGAAGCAATAATTTTACTACATTTTATTTCCAGATCTCTTTAAAGTCAGCATTATAAGTGAAACAATGCTCATTTAACATTAATAACTTTCTTTATTAAAGTAGAAATTTGACGTCAACATTTCAATAGTTTACATGTATTTAAGGGCTGTGGATGCATATTTTTATTTGTAATCACAGATGATTTCCTAGGACAAATGTATTATCATGTGAATGTTAAAATAGAGTAAAAAAGGAAGTAGAAAATAAGTGATATTTGGAAAATTAAAGAAAAATTGAGCCAGTCTTCATATTCCTGACTTTAATTTGATTAAAGTGAAATTTATTATTGTGTTTTCTATATTGTATTTGTTTTTCAATGAATCAGCTAATGTTTTATAATTTTATGATAGCTGAAAAGTCATTTAGCGTGTATTTTACTTTATACTTTTAAAGTTTGCACAGATTATAAATAACTTGACCAAAAAAATTACAATTTTATTGTTTGATCCTCACTACTGCTTTTTAAATGAAAGAATGAGAAGTGTTTTGTGTTCAGTGAGCAGATGGTTAAAAGTAGATAAGGATTTAGAAGACATTTTTGAAATATATATGAAAAGGAAAAATTGTTGTTCTGGTAGAAAATTTACCACTTCTCAGTAATTATAACCTCTTGGATAGCAGTAAAAGACATGTAAACTTAGTGATGTAGAATAAAGGAACAAATTTCACTTTTTATGAAGCATTTCTAATGAGGATGCTTTTCCTGTCTCTTACCAAGATAGCTTTTCTACCATATACGTGTTTCTTGATTGTCACATGTCAATAGTCAGTTTCCACCCACCTTAAGGCTCCTCTTTTTAACTACTTTGATCCTCTCCTATAGCTTGCTTTGTTGCAATCCCCTTCCTTGAGGTTCCACTGAAATCAAGGCTAAATAAGAGTATGGAGCAGGCAGGCTTGCTCAGGGCCTGACCGTCTGCTGTTGCTAGGGACATGAGGGGAGCCATTAGTAAGATGAAAATCCCTCCAAGGAATCTCAGGGGCCTTCCTCCACTATCGCCTTGCTCCAATCCTCTGAATATTTGGGTATCTGTTCTGTGGGTGGTCAGAAGGAAAAGGGGTTGGCCAACCTTTAATATTAGAGACAGAGGAGATGTTTCTCTTGGGTTTGTCCCATGGCAGTTTATAGCATGGGGAACACAATCTTCCCAGTACAGCTAGTTCACACGTACAACTTGGTGCCATTACTGAAATTACTGTTCAGCTGTCATAAATTATGCTGACCTAGAGTGCATTGAGTTTTGAAAGAACAAGTCAAGGCTAAATTTATAAAAGATGTTCCCTTTTGTCAAGGAAAATTGAATTTATGTACCTGCAAGTTTAAAATGCTCCATAACGGTGCATATTCCTTTCCCTTGGTAGCCAAAGAGAAAAGGAAACTAAAACCTTAAAGAGAGGGAATTCTGTGGTGAGACAGTGTAGCATTCCTTTAGGAACACAGACCTGCCTGTGGATGCTTATGTGTTTCACTGGTTATGACAGGACAACCTTGAGAAAGTTCCCATGCCTGTAAAACAGGGATTGTACTAATGTGTGTGTGGTTCCTACAAAGCAACTCCCACAAAGTACTCAATAAATGCATCTTCTAGTATTACAGTTGCAATAAGCTCTGTCTCCTGCAGGCTAGTAACAATTTAGACCAAAAAAAGTTAACAAGCCAGCCTCTCTAGCTTTCCAGATCCATCCTATCAAGCCAGAAAGGCACTTTTCAGTGCACTGGGCAGTGAGATCATAGGAAAGGATGCACTTATTCAGCAGAGGTTGTCCTTGACTTTCAGGCCTCTAACTTTAATTACTTACCCTTTCATCCATTACACCCTGACACCAAACTCCCCTTCATGCACAGAATTCAAACTTTTGTGTATCTGCAGGCAGTTAGCATTTCAAGCGTTCCCCTGTTGGCCTGGCCTCTGGAAGGGAAAAGTGTGCGACTTTAGCCAAAGAGGTAAGGAGCCTTGGCTGACTCCTCCTCATAGCAGCGGCTAGTTAAGGAGCCTCACAGTGGAGCCCAGACTTGAATCCCTCTTCCCAATAGTCTAACCATCCATCCCAGCTCTAACTGTGTGACAGAGTGGGGCACTGGTCAGAGCAGGGAAGAGATTGGGACTCAGTTGTATCCCTTTGCACACAAGCATTCTCTTTCTCTGAGGACCTGTGAGGGTCCTTACCCATCAGGGCTGTCTAGGCAAAAGGAAGAGTCTCTTGAATGGGAATTTTCACTTTTTTACCTTCTGGGATCAAAACATTCCTTTTATGCAAAGTCTGTTAGAAATCTTATGTTTGACTTACATGTTTTCCATGATGTCTGCTGCTGCCACTATAGCTTAGAAGTGTCATGGTGGGATGAACAAACTCAGTCCTGGCACCAGTGAATCCCCTGCCAAGGCTTAGCCTTCTCTGTGACCAGTAGAATAAACTAGACAAGTTGGAAGTTTATTCAACAGAAATGCTGTTTTCTGTAAATATATTCCTCTAACAGAGGAGGAAAATACTCAGCCCTGGGACTTGGATCTTAACTGAGAGCCAGGTATGAGCCTGAGTTCTCTTATCCTAAAACTTAAGGCAAATTTTGCATTTATCATGTGCGTATGTTGACAAGAACATGGAAATCTTTTAAGTTACTTTCAATTTTAGTTCCAAAACTCTTTAGTGTGTGTATATCTCTGTGCATCAGGGGCCTGATTAGAGAAGTAATTTATGCTTTTTTGACAAGAACCAGAATGAACTCCAAGGAAATTGTCTTGTGAGTCCCAGCTCTGATCAGAAGAAAGGTTTAAAAGCAAATAATGCTGGGGGCTATCATTAGGGATGTGTTAAATTCATGGAGAAAGCAGTAGTCCCCGATTGTTGGGGAGGCCCAGGGTGAGAAGTGGGAGGGTCATCAACTGGTATTTCCTGAGGTGCTTGGAATGAACTCTGGCCCCTGAGTCTTGCCTCCTGATTACGAGGGAATGTGCCCTGCTATAAATAGCTTTCTCTTCTCCCTTAGGGACAGGACTTGCCCTAGACTTCTATAGAAATCAGATACTTGACCAGAATAAGGTTGAAAACCAGTGGAATTCTTAATAAAGTACCTTAGAAGGAGGTGTTAACATTCCGTTATGGAAATACTCTGGAGTAGCGTTCCTGTGGTTCCAAAGCCCTGGGTATGTTGGATGTGGGCACAGTGATGAGTTATGGCAACTGGAATTTTGAGATTGTTGTTTTTATATCTTAGTCAAGAAATTTTAAGTATAGTTTCTCAAGAAGTAATAAGTTGAAGATTTGGGGAAAATAATCTTAAAGTTGACAACCTCTGACATGAATAGTGAAGTTTACCTTTTAGTTTGTAAAAATTATCCTGTACCAATTTAATAGAGGACACGTTTGGATGTATCCCACTGACTTCTTCAGTTTTTTTTTTTTTTTTTTTTTTTTTTGCAGTATACATTTTTACCATATATTACTTTTTGCCTTTCATAGAGTTTTAGAGGAGCAAAAATTAGATATTTGCCAGGGAGTTTAAGATAAAGGAATGACAGTGGATAGGACTAATGAAAAGTGAGGATTATATACCAGGAATAAACAGGTAACCATTGATTTACATTTTGTATACTGACATGTTTCCTTGATTTAGAAAGAGATTGAGTCTATTTAAATGTGCAGTTTAATATGATAATAGTCCATCAAAGAATGATTAGTGGCAATAAGAGGCTGCCCTTCCTTTTCTGGCACAGGGTCAGGTGGGTATGAATTATGACCAGGGGTGTTAGCTTATTACTAAAATTTAGAAGGGAAGGCTTTGGGACCTCTGGAGGTGAGTCACCCTAAGGACTCAGAATGGCCATTTGACAGTAACAGACAGTCCTGTATCCCCCCACACTTTGACTTTCCTGTTCTTACAAATTAAGTGCTTTTACTTATTCTGCAAATTAAAAAGTCACATATGAAACTTTAGTTTGTATTGACTTGTTCCACATCTAGTATTACTTGCCCTTTATAATCACAAGGGAAGAGATTACTTTTTCTAGCAGATTTTGTTTCAAAAGGTTTTAATCTGTTGTAAACCACCTCTAGCGGTTTTTCTTTGGATGTGAATATAAACCATTACAAATGGTAAATTTCATCCATCTATTAAAAATAATACCTTATGTAACAACTGATTGTAAGCACAACAATAAAAAGGATGTAAGTATTTATTTTATGTCGAATCTAGTTAGTGTGATCTTTACCCAGAGTCATTTATTTTTGGAACAATTGTTAGATTCTTGTATAAGCCAACTGTTAGCCCCATTGGGATCTAAAGTACAAATCTGCTCAAGAAACAGTGGATTTTAATTATAATTTCAGAGCCTATCTCAGTTCTCAGTTCTCCAGTCACTTCACTTGCTTTTCCTCAACCAAGTTTACATAACGAAATCATAAAGAAAAATACTATTAATTGTCATTATATTCACAAATCCCCCAAACTCTGTAAATACTGATGATTTTGATACTGAAGCAAAATAATGACTTAGTACTGGCTCAGGGCATAGATGCTGAAGCTAGTCATGGTTACTTGACCTGTTGCAGGTAAGGTGTCTCAGTTTCCTCATCTAAAGTGAGGGCCATGGTAATGGTACATACTTTATGTGACTGTTGTGAGAATTAAAAAAAAAAAAATATATATATATATATATATAAAATACATATCACATACATTTATATGTATATATGTATAATTAGACCAACACCTGATATACAGGGAGTGCAAAGTGTTTGCTAATACTCTCTTTTGAAGGAAATGAGTCTCTCTCTGGTATACCACCATGTCCCCTTCTGTGCTGTGCCACATGTCATCCTTCTCCAAGGAAAGTTATGACATCACTGTTATTTATCTATGGTAAAACTGAAATGGAAAAGAGTCCAAGCATCTTAGCTCACTCTTTAGAAAGGGTTCACCTAGTATCATGGTTCCTAGACAACTAACTGGCTCCAAGTGGTTGGTTTAATTTCTTGGTCTATGGTGACCTGTGGGAAGTGAGGCAAAAAAGTGTCAGCAACTTCCAAGGGACCTCTACATCAATATTTTGGTGAGAAGCTTTTCTGCTTCCACATTTTAAACTAAGTAAAATCAAAGATCATATCTCTTTTTTTCTGACAGTATTTCAAAAAGTTAAAGTGCTTTGAAAATATTTACTGTGACTCACGTTTCCAAAGCTGCAAAATCATAAGTTCATAGCATCTAAACATTTATAAAGAAAACTTCCTTGCTATTCTTTGTACCTCTATTATATAGCTCCTTAAAATATGACAGCTATCATCCAAATTGGAATAAGGAAATAATATAGTTTATATTCAAAAGATTTAACATGTTATTAATGTTGTGTAAAGGTAGTACATTCAGAAATGTTTTCATTAGTCAACTTCCTTATCCAGAGGTTACAAATAAGGCCATTTAACATGATATTCTTGATTTTAAGATGAATGGTTGTTTCTATTAGGCAATTCCAAATTAATAAAAATGTTGAACTCCTAAACTGGAAAAACTAACACTAGAGCACTTCTTTCCCCTTTTAACATAATACAGAGCTTTTAAATAAATCAAGGCCTTTTGTACCCACATACATAACCCACAGAGCTCTGGGCTTGCTTTGTCTGGATGTGAATTCTATGTGTTGAAAGAAGCTGTCCCATAAACCCATCACTGGAGTTGGGACATGTAATGACTTGCTGGCCAGCATGCCAGCACCCTTTACTGGTGTACAATACCTTGGTTTTCCTCTATAAATTCACCCCCTCTCTGTTTCAGGCTGTGTCATTTTAGTTTGCAGTGAAAACCACTGCTAGTTCCAGGCAAGGACCATCAGGCAGATCAGTGTACCTATTGCCTACCTCCATCCCTGCAATGGTCGTTATGATTGGTTCTGAGTTGGGCACATTTGACCCATCAAGGTCAGTGACACTCGATCTTTGCTGGAGCTTCCAGAAAAGAAAAATTTCCCCTCTCTTCCAGTTGAGCTTCTTGAAGAAAAGAACTTCTGCCTTTCCTTATTCGAATAAGATCTCTCTTTCCTTGGAACAAGTGTTCGGAGAATGTGAGCATCCCTGTTGCTAAGAAAAGCAGAGAACCTGGAGCTGCTAGGGGTGGGAAGGTTTGGAGTTACCACACATTGTGGAATTTGAAGTCAGCCTGAAGGGATGGAGAGACCTGAGCCAAAGTGTGAGTTTGTGGATCAAACTTCACCTAAAACATGTTACAATTCTTTAATTTTCCATTACTGAGTCAATACATTTCCTTGAGTGTTTAAACCAGTCTGGGTTGTGTTTTCTGTTACTCAACAAAGAGTTCTAACTAATGCAGGAAAAATAGCCTAGACTGGATAAGAAACTTTGTCCCCAGAATTGTGTTCCTAAAGGCACAGCAGTGCTACTACCCAACTAGGAGTGGGAAGGAAGTGGGCCAACACCAGGCAGTCAGCCAGTAAGACACAAGAGAAACTCGAGGATGACTTCATGGAGGTGCCAAGGATGAAAAAGAAAAGAACTCAAAGACGCAGCTTGGGAGTTGGCACTGTTCTTGCTTAGCACATAGAGAACCTGAGTTAGCATCCGGTTTTTAAAGTAATGGCTGAGTAGTAATCAGGTGTTCGTAAATTAAAGGCTGCCTGATTCTCAGTCAGCCGATAAGGTAATTATGAAAAGTTTTCCAGTTAAAAGAAAGAAGAATTGGTCATTAATAAACACTATGGCCTTCCTCTTCTTTTTGGCAGGAGGGGAAAGGTACCAGGGATTGAACCCGGAGTGCTTAACCACTGAGCCACATCTGCAACCCATTTTATTTTGAGACAGGGTCTCCCTAAGTTTCCCAGGGCCTCACTATGTTGCTGAGACTGGCTTGAACTCGAGATCCTCCTGCCTCAGTCTCCAAGTTGCTGGGATTGTAGGCATGTGCCACCACGCCTGGCACATGTTTAGTCTTGATTTGAATACTAGAACTGGTACATTTTCCATGGGTTTTCTCTTTTTCACAAATTATTGCTCTACCATAGTAAATGAAATTTAAAGGAAATCAAATGAAGCCTCTGTGTCAGGGAAACATTTCTTTATCTTATTCATAGGAAAGAGAATATTCTTTCTTTATCCATCCTGAATGTAGAAAGCTTTTTTCTATATAATACTGAAATATTTAACAATGCATAAAACCATAAGCATTTATATTAAAATACAACCTTAAATACAGCCCTGTAATTTTCACCAGGAACCTTGTAAAATATAATGAAAATACATGCATGAATATTAAATCAAGAAAGGCCACTCAACATTCAAGTGGAAATGCAGCATTACATACTATATAATAAATATCCAGGATATCAAATCTGATCATTACTCTGACTTAGATTCTTTTATCCAGTTAAGACTTGCTATATAATTTATTATAATAACCTTACAAGTTAAACATAACTAATGTGAAAAGAGAATTCAATTAATCTGACTACTGAAATAACACAATTCTCAATATTTTGCAGCATATTTTAATCTATAACATATAAAACTGTCATTTTGGCAAGAAATACACATCCATATAACTAATTGCTCAATTACCTTCTTTTTCAATGTTAAAAAAGTCAGAAATAATAGTATGAAAAGAAACAGACTAATCTTATTTCTGAGATAATCTTATTGTCTCAGCTCTTGGACTTTGACAACAAATACCTTACGTTTTAATATATGTCATATAACTTAAATACCATATTTACAAAATATAAAACTTTTTTGGCAAAATACTATACAAAATACTGTCTTTACACATTTAAAGGGTGCTTTTCATTGTAATATATGAGAGCCCTTTATATTTTTACCTATAGTGTATTCTCATCTGTTTCCAGAATCTCCCTCTCCCAATATCTCAGTGCTGAGTTGTTAACAGAAGAAACTGGTCTATAATAAAAGTGTGAATTCAAAGATCAAAGATTGCTGTATACCATATAGAAGTTTTTCTAAACAAATTCTCCTGATTAAAAGGCACTTAGAATCCAATTAATACATTTTACTTTTTACATTTTGACTCTTTGTCACTAAATGTCTCTAATGAACACTTTTTCAGGATATTATGTACTTATGAAGATTCTTTTCTATTGCCCTCTTTTTGAAGTACATGAAAGGGTAAGTAAGCACCAACCACTCAGTTTAACTTTTCAACATCTGTCTATGCACAAACACTTGGTAACATTTCTTCAATTAAAATACTGAGAATAAATGAGATTCTTGTTTACCACTCCTGGTTGCTATAGAGATGTCTGTAAAAAACGACTGATGTTCACCCACCATTACTGATTTCCATAACTGAGTTCCACAGTTGAGGATCTTATCCTGATTATGGATCTGGTCTCCAGTGTGAGGGTTCTTTCTTGCTGAGAAAACAGATTTATCTTCCTCGTATGTCAATATACATTCTCCAAACCACTCTCAGATGAATGCAAACCTGAATGCAAACCTTTTCAAGTTCAAAATCCCAAGAAATCCATGATCAATGTGTGATGAATGTCAGTCAGATAAAGGTAAGCTCAGAGGGACCGAAGGATCTGGAAATGCCAAAGGAGGAGTCAACTTGGCCAGCCCGGCACCTTGAGAGGTACCCTCTG
This sequence comes from Sciurus vulgaris, assembly GCF_902686455.1. Taxonomy (NCBI): domain Eukaryota; kingdom Metazoa; phylum Chordata; class Mammalia; order Rodentia; family Sciuridae; genus Sciurus; species Sciurus vulgaris. The sequence continues at coordinate 32,252,823 of NC_136468.1, forward strand.
GATTGCAACCCCCTTGCATGTTGCTGAGTCTTGCTTGAGACTGGATGGAGCCGTTACTTACAAGTGTGGACATCAGTCATGCTCTCACACCTCCTGCAGCGAACGTAGCAGCACCAGATGAACTTACACTCACACCTCTCCACGTGCCTGACCACATGGGTGTTGTAGCCTCGGCCACAGCAAAGGAGGTTGCAACCGTCTGCGCCTTCTGATGTACGGTTGCATTCTCTGCCTTGTGTTCCTGGGATCCCCAGCTTTTTATCTTCCACACAGTAGTTGGGAGACTTATTAACATAGAGCAGGTCGTCCTTATGTATTGGTATTTTCCTCTGATCTTTTTCTCTCCTGCGCATTTTCCTCTTTATTTTGTCTGATACCTGGATACTGTTTTCATATTTATCCTTTAACCAGTGGCCAATCTTTTCAAAAGAAGACATGGTTTTCCAGCATGTTTTCACAGCACAGGAACCAGAAACTCCATGGCAGCGGCAGTCTACTGACATCAACTTGGCAACTGCCTGAAACCAACAGTAATTGAGTTCAAATGTCAGAAACACAGTTAACTTAGTTACTTAACTTTCTGGGTCTGTTTCCTCCTATTTAAAAAAAAAAAAAAAAATGATGGTTTTGAACCTAAAGGAACTTTAACGATTGTTTAGGGTTCAAATATTTTGTTTTTAATTTTGTCCAATTGTCTCAATCTTGCAGAACAAACCCAAGTTGTATTTAAAGTCATAGGCCAGGCTATTGTTGTTATCAGAAATTATCAGAGATACCAAAGGAAAATTACTTTTATTTCTAATATCCTACTCTAATGCGTGGGGGTATGCTCATGAATGCTGGCATGTTCCTGGTACCATTGCAAACCTTGCTATTCACAGTTTGATTCATGGACCAGCAGCTCCAGTGTGCCACATGAGAAACACAGGCACTCAAGCCTTACTCCAGACATATAGAAACAAGCTCCCATTTAACCAGACCCCACAATTTTCATGCACATTTAAGTTTGAGAAGCACTGATAGAACAGGTACCCTCAACTTGCACAGTACATAGAAACATTTATAGGGACTCTACAAATAACCCATGCTCAAACCCTTGAGATTCTGACTTAATTGGTTGGCATGAGCTGCTTAAATGATGCTAAGGGCACCCAGTGATGACACCTATTGGTCCAGTTGAGAGTCTTGGTTTGACCACTATAAAAGTTACATTCATGTGGAGTAGGATAGAGAGAGCATGCTCTCTGACCAGGCACATGAGAAACCTTGACTAATCAAGTTGGTCAAAAGGAGAACGAGTTATGGAGTATGGATGGTTCCCGCAAACTCTTCCTCTTTTCTGGAAAATTAATTCAAGACGTATGTCCTATTCTTAATGTATGGGTAGCACTAACCTAACAGAAAACAGAAAAAAGATAATGTTCATGTAATTTTTCATTTCTAAGTAGGGAATACCATTTATGGAGAGTGAGGAATTAAATGTGATTACATATATTTGTAATAACTCACAGTCGGGTCCATATTAACGTCTAAATGCCTCCTTTTTCTGAAGAAGTTACAGTAAGAGTTAACATAAAAAGCTTCAGTGGACCTAATGATGCAAAAACAAGAGAGAGATTTCAGAAGTTTAGGGCTCTAAACTCTTACTCTAAACTCTCGCCAGCATAGCTTCCTTCAGTCCCCAGATGATGGCAGAGCAGATTAATAAATCGTCAGCACTAGCTGTAGAGTTGACACTCTGTCAACATGCTGGGCAAAATGAAAAATGGATCCATCCATTCAATTACTTGGAAATTATGTACGTAATCTCACCAAAGAAAGGAAAAACCTCATAGTTTAAATTCTGCTTGCAGTTCTTATCAAAACTATAAAATGACAAGGGTCTATACTTTGCTAGTTTGCACTAAACCCAACATTGACATATTTACAGAATGTCATTTTCTAACAAATTAGCAATGTTTTCTGTACTATCTAATGACACAGACTATTCCAAACAACTATTTATTTGCAACTTTAAGTGAAAACATATGGTATTGATTTGTACAATGTTACTTCTTAGTAGTGTTTCAAAATAATAAACAGAATAATATTCAAACCCCGTCCTTTATAGAATATGGCACATACACTCATTTTGAAATTATGAAACTGAAAAACTAATAAATGTATCTATTTCTTATTAACCCAGGGCAAAATATGACTTCTAGCAATATAAGAGAAATAAATATATAAAACATGGTACACAGGCTTACTTTGTTTAATTGATAGCATTTGATATTCACAAAACCTTCAATTCACAAAGACACCACTGGGCAAATATGTGTTCAAATAAATGCAATCTGCCTATCTTTGTTCAGACTTTAAGTGCCTGAGGGATTTGAGAAAAAGAGCTCAGTCAGTCTTAGGTAATAACAAATTATCCAAGAAAGCCAAAAACCTAAGAAAGTATGTTTATGTGTTTAAGCCTGATCAACATTCCTTGTAGTCATCACTTAGTGATTTAAAGCTGGCTTTTCCTTCTGGATCATGACTGAGGAGCTGACTTGTCCTGTTATTACCCAGTTCAGACATCATGGAAGGAGTTGCCAGTCGGCAAAGCATGGAGGATGGAGTAGATGCTCACCAAATACTTATTGAATAATTAGTCCCACTCACTCAAGCAGTTTTAATCCATAATTGGTTGGTAACCCTGAACCAGAGGAAGTAATAAAATTCACCTTCATAAACAAAAAAATCACTGCCCCAGGGCCAGGGGTGTTAGGACACCTTCAGCCAGTCAGTCTATCCACCAATTCTTCCACCCTAACCATGTCCATAGCAGGATTAGTCCTCAAAAATGACAGGCTGCTTCTCAGATTTGAAGGATAAAAAGAGACTTTCAAATGCAATTTTCTCAACCACTGAATTTCTATCCGAATTTTGTGACAATTTTCCTACTCTAGAAAACCAATCCTTTTAAATACCTGGACTTTATAATTAGCCAGTAACATGTTTTAAGTTTTATTCTGTTACTTTTTAATTTTAAGTGGTTCTACACTAAAATTTTTTTGTCATCTGACATATTTTTCTTAGAATCTATGTATATAAGTGAACTTCAAAGAGAAGAATTCCAATTACCTAATGTGCAATTTGAATGACTATAACCTCACAGTACTTCAAGGGTAGAATTTGGCCAAATGTGAATTAAAATAAAGTCATATAATCACACTCAGAATTTTATGAAATGCAGAGTTTCAAGGCAGATGAACACACAGACAACCACACAATTTTAACTCGACAGAATTTAGCATTTCACAGATTGTTTTACATGATTTAGTTTTATAGGAAGAAATGCTTTGAACCTAGTAGCCAGTTAATGAACAGGTATTTTGTTAAAATTCCAATTTTATAGAAAAATAAACAGTGTGAACACTTGTCTTACATAAGTTGGGGATTTACGATATAAGATCTTTATATGCAGCGAGATGATTTTAGAAGAACAAGTAAAAATTAAAGTGGATAAAGCAAATATATTTAAGGGGATTTATGAAAACTCCAAAAATAAAAAAGGTTATTCTAGATCTTTTCCCTTCAGGTTCTTAATTAATGTTAAATAGTTATTCTGAGTTGCAGTGATAGCTCCATCATTTTCTGGTAAAGGGAAAAGTAAGAGAGTAGCAACCGAATGAGTTGTGTGTGGTTATGAGAAAATTCCTTTCTCTACTCTAGTTGAATTGTTAAGGTTTATAACGATATTAACAGAGGAATGTTTTGTTAACTATTGCAAACAGATGTGCACATTTTGGTGGAACATTTTTAAACCATGGGAGAGCAATTAGGAGGGTGGCATTTAATATACTGTACTCCTCACGTCAGTTTTGGTTTGATCAATTTCTAATGAAGTGAAATAGGAAAGATGTATCATTGGTACTTAAGGTAAAAATAGAAACAACTTAAGAAATGGTTTAGGGGCTGATTGGTCCCACAATTTGGATTCAGAGGTAATGCAGCAGGCGGAGATTGTTTTCCAGTATAGTACATTATCCAAACTTTACAGGAATAGCCAGAAAATTGTTGTGGAACATTTTGTGACTAACATTTCATTTTGTCAATCATCAGATGATCTGTTTAAGTTTTTATGAAAATTGCAACGTAAGATTGGATGGGTGTACGTAGGATTCCTACTCCTCTGTCCCATTTTGTCTCTTTCGGTCCAAAAATATATTTGAACCTGCTGAAAAGCAAAACACTTATGTGTTGTTCAACTACTTATAAATATTCCTGAAACAGGTCAATGAAAATTTGGGGCTGGCCCTTCCCACTTTGTTGAGTTACTCATCATAAAACAAATTATGGGGTAGGGAAACTTAAAAGTTTATGAGGTGGACATGGTAAGAATGGAAATATTTTAAGCACACCAAAAGAAATACCCATAAATATTCCAAGTCACATTATTCCCAGAAGTTCTGCCCCTGGAAGACATCACATCATTCTGCTAGCCAATCATTATTCGGCAACATTATTCTTGGAGTTATAACTTTAGGAATGGTGTCAGAAACCAAGTGGGAATCAGAGTATTTAAGGTCAGCGGTTAGAAAATCATCTATCCTGCTCAGAGCACTACTAAGCGCCAGTACCCACATTTCTCTGAACGCTTTCCTACATTTCGAGTTTGAGATTTTGAGACTAGAAAAATCAACTCAATTGAATGCAGACCTTGAACTTCACTCAGACGAATATGCCCAGTAGATTAACATCCTAATTGCCAATATTGAAAATTGAGTCGATTTTTCTTACATGTTAGCTAATAACCTGGAAACCTGTTCTGTAGTGGCTTTTTTGTTTTGTTTTGTTTTGTTTTGTTTTTCTTTTGGGGTTTTTTTTTTTTTTTTTTTTTTTTTTTTTTTTTTTTTTTTTGGCCACCAATGGAAAGAAAAATACAAAATGTTTTGAATTATAATACCTCATGAGAGAAGACCAACAAAAACACTAGTGTAGTACTTTCGAAATAACCAGGTAAATATTTTGTAATATTTTAAGAATCTATCTAGGACAATGTGGAAAAAAAAAAAAAAAGATTCCATAGGGAAAATTCTGAAATTTGTACAAAAAGTCTATATATGCACAGGCTGAATTATTTTCTCCCTAGACAGAATAATAGCAAAAAAAAAATCTATGTGATATGAGGAAATTGATTTTTGCTAACTAGTAGTGGATTAAAATCCAAACTGAATAGCTCTGTTTTAATAAAATCAGAAAAGAAATAAAAGTTTAATACTAACAGTTATAGAAGCAAATATTGCTAATTTAAAAAAAAACACCAGATGAAATAAAATTAAATAGCTGCATAAAATGCATTTTAGAATGATTTAGGGTTTTCCTAAGTTCAGAGACTACTTTATTTGAGAAAACTAATCAAAGCATGAGCTCCTGACTTCTGGTTTTCCAGTTAACATTTTTTTTAATCCCTACCAAATTATTTAAAGAAAGGCTAAAGAAGATGTAAGTTCTATGTTGATAATAAATTTTCATTTAATTGTTTTATTGTTTTATAATATATAGCTATTTGATATAACTTGATAGCTTTCTTTAGTTTAGAGTTTAAAGGAACACATGTTATTTACTATGTTAGAAACCATAAATATTCCTTCATTGGATATGGATATTTAAATTGAAGCAACACCTCACTCATTCATTTTTTTTTATGCACTGCATAACTACAGTGTCAGGCAAGAGTTATTTTAGTGAGGTAAAATAATTTTTAATTTTTAAAACATAAATATGGAAATCTTATATAACTACTGACTTCTGTGTTTGCTATTTTGCTATTTTGAAAATGATATTCAAATTAAATTGAAATTTTAAATCCAAATATTTAAATTTACTGAGTTTGCTGTTTTTGTATTTTAAAATAGGGTGGTTAAGGAAACTGGCTGGAACTCACGACTATTCTGAATGAGTCCCATTTATTTATTTGCCAAAAATGTAAAACAAATGCAATATTTATTTTAAATATTCCTATAAGATACTGCAACTTGCTTTAATTTACTTCAGAAGAATGTAGTAAATTGCAATGACCATTCTGGGACCTTTATAGGTTATTGCCTATTTACAATAATATACAATATGTGTTGATAGTCCTGTCTTAAAAGTTTACTATGATATAGAAAATACACATTCATAACATGTTACAACCTTTTAGAAAAGTCACTATGAATTGCCAACTAATTCAACTATGTTGTATAACTCAAACTTTATTGAATCAATATTCAGTAATGTAAATATATGTAACTTAAATTAAGGTACACATATACTCCATTTTAAGAAAACAAAGTAAAAATATCAGAATTCATAAAAGAAGTTAATTAGGTGATTGTTCTTCAAATTTACCTCCCCTCAATCTACTTTTAATATACCTATATTTTAAAATACCCAAATATTTAAAATAGCTATAATTTTCTAATACTTATCTGCATTTAATGATTTTTTAAAATGACCCTACATATTTTTTTAATAAAATACCTATTTTCTTTTTAGAAAAGCTTTGCTTTGCAAAAAATATTATAGTAGTTTACTTCCCAAGAATGTTTGCTCTAGAAATTAAGAACAAAATTGACAGCATATTTAGGAACCATTAGACAGAAAAAAAAAAGTGGATTTAAAGACATGTAATCAAAATTAAAATTTGGGAAAATAATATTGATTCAGTACCATTAGAAAGGCGGATACCATAAATCCTATTCTGGCTTTGTTATTAACTACCTGAGGAGGTGGAGCCAATAACAACAGGTACATGTACAACTGTTATTTTATAATTAATGTTTCAGGTATACAAAGTATAAAGCCAGTAATACATTGTATCATAAGATTTAACTGCAGTCAGATGCAGAACCTAATGAAATCAATGCAGTCAATACACACTCATTAAGGAATATGTGTGCCTGTGTACACACATATATATGTGTGTGTATATTTAAATTGTGTGTGTGTATGTGTGTTTGTGTGTGTGTGTGTGTGTGCTGTCAGTGTTTACTGTTTAAATCATTCAGATGAATTCATTCAGAATGTAATCCCAGTGTTATTTACATAAAGACACTGGATTTTCATTCCATTTTCTAATACATACCTGCCTTCCAGCTTCACTGTTATGTAGGTTCATTGTGAACAGGACTTTGCTTTCTTTTCCCGTGGTGTTTCTGATGGGGAAGTCCAGGAACTTCCTGCTGAACCACATGCCATACTGCACATCATCAGAGCAGCCCCCCCAGTGCCAGCCTTCACTTGCCGAGCCACCATTCTGCAGGGTGGTGTCACAAGAACATTCTGTCATGTTGCCTGCACTGCATGACCTGGTCACAGAGTGCACCAGGCCTGCCGCCATCACAGCATAAATAAATGCTGTCTCCTTGGTACCTAGAATAAAACATAAATTGCTAAATTAGAAAGACATGTCACTTTCTCTTTATGTTCACAACAAAGTCTCCCACTCATTCTCTTACTAGGCAAGTAATTTTTCAATAACTCACAATGGATGCTTTAATGTGTACATACTTAGAAAGGAAGATTTCTATTGTTCCAGTCTTGAAAACAGCAACACTAATTTTCAGTATCCCACTTGAGGGGACTTTCATATATTGCAATGTCCTACATTATCTTCATACCTTAAAACCACATTTAAACTTAGTGTTCAATAGACAGTAATAGCTCAAAAATACATGTCAAATTTAAAGTCCTTTGCATGGATACTGTGGATATAAAATACTCAAAGGAAATCAGAGAAGGAAAGAAAACATTTTAAAATTTAAAATATGCTGCATTCACAAAACATGAGCTGAAAAATGTAATGTGATTTTTGTTTGAATAAATAATATGCATCAGAATGCAAATAAAAATTAAGCCAAGCTCAAGATGATTAATAGATAAATGTTACAGTTTACTTTCACACTAAACTAGACTTAAAAAAATCCCTGATATTAACATAAAACAGTTAACATTTTACATAGTACAACTCTTAACAGTCATAAAGTAAGGGAAAATAATATAATTGAAATGTCACTAGTAAAAAAAAAATAATAATTGTTTCCAAAAAGCATCCTATAATGAAATAGTTGTATTTAGCACTCCAGCAGAAGAGTTTGAGCTAAAATCTTTGAAAATTAAAGTTCTACTAAAACATTAATAAGGTAAACTAGAAGGGACTCAGCAGGCGACATTTTTTTTTCTTTTCAGATGTTTAGATTGGAATGGAAACAGTTTCACGCCCCGTTGTCCAAGAAACCTTTTCAACAGCTAAAGCTTCTGCATTTCACCAACTGTGAAAAGCACAACTTTTTTTTTTTTTTTCTTTCTTTTCTTTTCTTTCTTCTTTTTCTCCCCTCCCCACCCCACCACCTTCGGGAATCTGGGCTCATTCGGAAGGGTGCGAGGGCTAAAACTTCAAGGCAGAAAGGCGTTGCTTTGGCAGCAGAGTGAGTGGGGACCCTTTGGGCGAGGGTCAAAGGTGGAGGGAGAAGGGAAATGAATATGAAAAACGACAATGCATCTTTCAGCGACCCAGTCCTAAAATTCTTTGAATCTGCTGATATTCCAGGAACAGTCCTGGCTCCCTGCACCTTTATCCTTACCAAGTCACTACGCGCGTGGAAAGAGAACTTTGTTTTATTGCAGCTTCCCCAGCCGCGGGAGTGCGCTGAGGGAGGGAGAGCGAGAAGGAAAGGAAAATAGAGGCGACCGCTAAAGTAGTGGTGCTCAGGTTAGCCGCGCATCGGGTTGTCGGGGACAGGCCCTTTAAAATCACCCTGATTCGGTCAACCGGGTGCTCGGAGGAGTCAACAAACGCGGGACTTGGCTTCAGTTAGCCACTTGTCCAGGACTCGGTGCGCAGCGGAGCCGGCTAAATCAAAGCAGATGCGGCTGCAGCATTCCCCGCTGCCGACATCATGTTTCTCCAGCTGGTCACTCACGTAGGAGGGCGCTACGGGGTCCGAGGGGGTCGGCGGGGTAGGAGAGTCAGAGTTTTTCTGCAACTGGCGTGGCGCCGCGGGAAGGAGGAAAAGCCGCAGCCCCTAGCGCTCGGTCTGTACCTGGGGAGTGCTCCCTCCTGCAGGATCGCACCTGCACCCGGAGTCTGGCCTCTATCGCTCTCGGTTCCCTGCACTAAAAGCCCTTTTTAAGATTTAGAGAACCACGAGACCACTCTAACATGATTGCTTTATTTGAAGGAACTAACGAGGAGTTGTCGCCTTGTGTTCCCTGCCATTCCCAAGGGTCCCGGACTCACCGCTGGTCAATTCGTAGCCAAAGAGGGGGCTGGTGCCGAGCGGGGCAGCGGCGGCGGCATTGGCAGTGGCGACCATGCAGTTCCATCTCTCGTGTTTGAACTGGCTCCTGCACTCTTGAATGCCCAGCCGGGCGCCCTCGCGGATGCTGGGCAGCAGGTAGGGTTTCCTCTTGCACAGCTCCTTCTGGCGGCTGTTCAGTGGCAAGTTGGCGCAGCCCAGTTTCTCCGGAACCCCAAAGGAGGCGATGCCCAACCACCTGTAAGACACGGCCGCCCCTAGCGTAAGCCGCTCCCCTACCCGCCTCCCCAATCCCAGATGTTTTCTCGAAAATTAGGTCACCCGCTCTAGGGTCTCGGCCCCTCCTCTCCTGGCCTCAGTTGAACGTTCTCGGGGGTTGGGCACCTCTTTTACCACAAAACCCAGGTACCTCTGCGGACCCCATACTCACATCCAGTTTCCTTGGACTCCGCAGGGGAACAGCGCGAGCAGGGCTGCCCACAGCGCGCACAGGCGGGGCAGTGCCAGGAGTGCCACTCTGTCCATGGCCCCCGCATGGAGTCCCCCAGCCCCGACCACTCCTCTTCTGCCTCACTTCTCCAGAGGCCCGCAGGGCCAGAGGTCAGCTTCCCAGCACCAAGTTGTTCCTCGCCCTCTTGCTCCTTGCGGAGAACATAAAAAGAAGGTCAACAATGATAAGGGCTCTCACCAGCCCCCAGACCCCTTGCAGTATGAGAAGGTGGAAGAAGTTGCTTGGGGCCCTCCTGCGCAGAGTTGGAGATGTACTGGAGATGCGAGAGAGTCCCTCACATTCCAAGGTGTGAAACTTATGTTGAAGTCTCTGCGTCTCCATCGCCCCCGGCTTCTCTTCTCATCCCCTCCCCCTGACCGCGCCTGGCTCCTGATTGGCCCAGTAGCGGTCCCGCATCTCATCATCCCGAAACCTCAGGATCCTATTGGTTGACAGCGGGCTCGGCGGGGGGCGCTCTGGACCCACGTCTCCGGGAGCGTCTGTCCAGACTAGGGGGTGTCATAACCTTTCCTCCTGTCTCAGCTTCCTAATCGTTTCGGGATTGATTCAACCCAAAGACTGACAGGGTTCTTCTGTCTTGGCAACCCAGGATAAAAACGTGGGTTTGATGGGAGACGTTTGCCTTCCACCCACCTCAGCTGCTTCTGGATTACCCTCTGGATCGAGTGGCTGTAAAATCTCTCTGCCTTCCTTTTTTTACTGGCTTTTCCTTCAGTTCCCAGGAGAATAATCTTTTTGAGTCAGAGTTGGTACCAAACAAGTTGACAGTCCAAACCCCTGTTTGAGATCTTAAGAGCCAGGGGACATTAGCGGATGGGTAAGATGCTATCAGGTTTATGCTCTTCGCCATTTTTGTATACTTTTACTTTTAGCGAGAGACTTCTATCCTAGTTTCTATTCTACCACATTTAAATTGTGCTGTGATTTCCTTTTCCCTATTTGTCTTGTTTCCTGCACTATCTGTCCCGAGTAAAAATGAAGGGAAGAGAAGTGAGTGATAGTTGTCTAGAAAACTCTAGAATAGATAAGGTTGTGTTCTTATTCTTCTCTTTAGACTCACGGTGGCTCTCTCCTGAAAATCTTGGACTAAGCTACATATTCAAAACAACAGCAAAAAACTACTGTGTGCCCAGTCCTGTGGGAATTTATAAAGGCAAGATTCCTTCTCTCAAGAATACAAACCAAGAATACAAACCAGTCATTCAGAGAAATCTAAAACAAAATAATTTGAGATTATCAGTAATGAAGAGTATAGAAGTTAGCAGGGTACTCTGGGGCCAAAGGTACAGGTAGCAGAATGTTTTGGCAACTGATAGTTTTGGAAGGTTAGTTAGCCAGTGTTTTGTAGGAAGGAAGGTCTCCGGGACTACTCTGAAGACCAGAAGAACATGCTTGTATCAGAAAACTCTGTGTCACCTACTCAGACATAAGAAATGCTTCTGAGATGCATCAGTTGCTCCCTAGACACTTCTGAAAGGCTAGTAAACACTCAAGGTGGACATTTCAGCTCAGTGGGTACCCCAAATGAGACTCACTCACTTAAAGGCTTCAATAATGTTTGCTGCTTAATCCCAATGTCCAATAGCCTAGAGAAATGAAAACCATTGAAATTCCCATTTTGTCCCATTCACTCCTTTATCCAACAAACATTTATTGAGCGTACACCATGTACCAGGTCCTAAAACCACATTGTAATTTTTTGAGAGCCAAGTTGATGATAGGTTATAGTTACTGATCCAGAAATATTTTGGCTAATGGCTAGTGGCCTTTCTGAAAATCAGAACCTCGCTTCAGCTCTCCTTAGTCTGTGAGCTTCCTCAAGAGGGAAGCTCACCATGTTATATTCATTGATGTACCCTTGCCGTTGGACCCACTACATACCATTCTGGTTAAAGTACAATTTATTGAGTGAATTAACATGATGAGGAGCATCTTGAGTAGATACCTAAGTGGCCTAAATGCCAGAACTAGAGAAGTTTCTTCCTTACAAAGAGAATTGAAGGGGGTGTGATCTTTGCATTGCAGGGACGGTGTTGGGAACATCAATTCCATTGGGTGATTTCAGGGTCAGTGGTGGTAAGCATTATAAAGAGGATGTTTACTTTTTCCATTCAAAAATTCATAATGAGGGGCTGAGGGTGTAGCTCAGTGGTAAAGCACTTGATTACCATGCATGAGGCCCTGAGTTCAACTCTCAGCAGTGCAAAAAGAATTTTCCATGTTGCGTTACAATACAATGCAACAAATGTAGGAAGTATAGTGTGCCATGAACACATATATAGATTATTTAATTGAGTCTTGGCCAGAAGGACTAGTCACTTGAATGCTTCCTTCATTGTTACTCTAGAGGCCCAGGATTGTCCAGGCATCTAGATAAAGTCTTTAGAGGAGCAAAGTGTAATTTTCTTAGGATCTAAGACCACTGGATCAAACATTTTCAAATCCATGGCACATTTTCAGGACCTTATTGATCCTGTACCTCTTTTGTATTGTCTAGTGCCTTAGGGGTCATTGTGTCCATACTTCTAAAGCAAAGATGACAAATTCCTAGGAGTTGACCTAGCTGTTTTTTGTTCAGTGAACAGACATTTCAGTGCCCATTTTGTGCTGGGCACTGTGAATTCTCATGAACGAGAGCCTGCTGTCCTCCCAGATTCTCTCTTGCACTTATTCTCTCCCCTACCACTTACCTATCCTTCTCCTTCTCTCTCCAATGTTCCACCCCCACCCCCAACAGTTGATGCTGATTTTATAGATGAGGAATTTAATTTGGGAAGATTAAGAAGTTTGCCCAAGCTCAGTTAGTAAGTAGTAGAATCAAATATCTTATTTTAGAGGTCCTGCTCTGTCTACCACAACATACTACTACATAACCTAATTCAAAACCACAATTTATTTATTTATTTTTTTTACCAAATCCCAGATCCCTAAGGCTCAGGATCCAAATTTCTCATTGTGTCCCATGGTTCCTTACATCACAGTCCACAGTTATCTCTGCTGAAAACGTTCTGTTTTCTGAAGATAAACAAAAGCCATAGTAAGTAGATACCCTGAGGAGGTTTTTGTGAAGTGGGTACCTTGGAGGCAGGTCGCAGTCTGCATGAATGCCTTTCCATTTTCCCTCTCTCTGCTGTCTGTGGGTTTTGTGGGCTGGGAGGAGCCATGGAAGGAGCACAGTGCTGGTTTGGGTGACTGCAGCTCTGGTCAGCAGGTAATAGATAATCTTGGGTAAATTATTTCTACTTTCTACTGGTTTTTCTCATCTGTAGAATTATCAAAAGCTCTCTTTCCTATCTGACTCTCCTTGGAGTACTCATAGGACTGAAGTGGGGAGGGTGGTATGGGTGGTTGCATGTGTGGGGGCAGAAGGGAAAGTGCATTGCCAGAGGATTCCAGGAAGATAAAACCCTAGCCATTATTGGGCATGTCTGCCTGAGAGATGGGTGGGTCCCCAGAGGGGCACAGGCTAGAGTGTTTTGAACCCCATCTTGTATCTTCAGTTCCATGTGTGCTTTTGGATTTCAATGAAAATGAATTATTTTAATTGCAGAAATCTTTTTAAAGGGTCAAATTATAATGTTATAATCTTGTCAGATCATACGAAATTTTATTTGGAAAATAAAAGATGTGGCAGATTTTTTTTTTTATCCTGGAATATGAAATCAAGGAGCTCTGATTTATATCTACTCATACAAAGTAGTTCATCTCAACTCATCAGGGAGCATTATGCTATTTAGACTGGAGGGGTAAAGTAAAAGGTGGTTAAATGAAAGCACACACACATCTCCAGATTTCAAATTGTTTATTTATTTAGCCACAAGTAGGAGCTTTACTTCCTATTTAATGGTTTTAGTTTTATAATTTGGAGGAAGGACAAAATATTAACTAAATAATAGAATATGATCTGATGTTTAACTGTGCAAGGCAAGCTTTCTAAGCTTGAGATGCTGATGGTTATAAAAATTTTTTTAAAGACCTTGCCATTCATTGTTCAAGAATGGGAGCTAATTTTATGTCATCTCATGATCTGAGTTCGGCTACCCACAATTTGATTTACGCTATTAAGAATAGCACCATGTAACTCCAGGTTTGTATGGATTATTGAAGCATCTTTAATTTCTTGATCCCATGAGGAGGAAATGTGCTTGAGTTTGTTTCCTAGCAGGGAGGAAAGTGTTTTGAGTTATCCTCTGGGAAGAGGATTTAAGAAAGGAAGAGCCAGCTTTCAAGCATATTCATTTCACACAAAGAAGCTCTCTGGAGAGACTGAATCTGTGACTGTGGTCATCTCTGACCAGCTGAGGCAACTGAACCAGATAAGTAGCTGGCTGGCAATAAATCCCAGCTCCCACCAAAGATGGTTGTAGATTACTAGTTGTAGGAGCCAGGGAGCCTGTTCCTTCAGGGAGTTTTCTCTCAGCCCCTGGGAAACTCAGCAAAAAGTCTTCCTGGGCAGATATGCCTTGGACTGTGCCTCTGGCAACCCATCAGAGGACGAGACTTCTAAGGGCCCTGTTGTAAGAATTTCTGCTGCAGATCACAGAGACTTATGCACTGGAAACTGATACCAGCAGCACCCCAGCTGGTCTTAACTCCCATGATAGAACAGAAGACCAGAGGTGACTTTTTACATAACTGGGTCCCCATCCATTCTATTTTAAATTCCACCTGGATGCTGCAAGTATGGAACAGAGCACAGGCTTTTGATCACTGGCCCTCAGGGGAGGGGGAGGTGGAGAACAGCATTCTGGATACCCTGCAGTTCTTTGGTAGCCAGAAAAGCCCATAGGAATGACAGACTGGATGTGGGGGAGCAGAAGAGACATCATTATAGAAGTTCCCAAAGCTATAAAAGTTGAACGTTTTTTATTTACTTGTCCTAGAATTCTAGGCTGAAGAAACCTCATAAAGCCCAAATACAAAGTAACATCCTGTGACCAACATCTCTCTGCCACCTTACTTTAAAAAAAATTAAAAAAAATTAAAGTTGAAAAAAAAAAATCCCAAAATCTAGCATTAAAAGAGTCTCATCTCTAGCTGCATTCGTAGGCATTATGTAGTCTTCTTGGAATGAGAGAACAAAAGTGACAGAAATCCTTACAAACAAGAGTGACCACTGTTATTCAGGGGACACAGGTAAGCAAAACACACAAAACTGAAACACACAGAGTGTCCTTTCTTTGAATATTCCCTTAGACAATTATTTTTGAGTTTTTCAAAATAAGACAACTTTGCCAATTCATGAATTATTATTGTTTTTTAAAACATTATCAAGAAAACTACTTCAAAAATCTTGTGTTGGGGCTGGGGCTGTAGCACAGTGGTACAGTGCTTGCCTCAAGTGTGTGAGGGACTGGGTTCCGATCCTCAGCACCACATAAAAATAAGTAAATAAAGATATTGAGTCCATCTACACCTTTTTAAAAAAATCTGTTGTTTACATTTTTTAGAGTAGAATTTACTCCAAAATACTACTGGGCCACCTACAGTGAAAAAAATCAAATTGCTTTTGGAGGTGTTTTACTAACATAGAACAATCAAAACTTCAACTGAAAAGTCATTTTGAATTGACTATATTTTATTCTGTGGATTTGCATAATTAAACTTAAAGTTGCAATGTCATAAATGTAATGTAGACAACCAATGTCATTCAAAAATAAGCTAATGCATACATTGCTTTTTTGTTCAAGGTGACTGTTGGCATCTTTAACCACTGGTTACTGTCCTTATTGTGGGTAGGGAGAAAGCTAAAGTGGAGTTTAAGTCTAGCAAAGTACAAAATGACATTTGGTGTTTACTCCTGTCTCAGTCTTTATACTGAGGTGAATCACATTGAAACTTGACCTTAACATTCTCATTTGCCAAACTGAAATCTTTCTTACTTTATATTTATTCGTACAGCACTTTAAAACCCTTTGGCATGACTTCTAAAATTCTACATTCAGGATTTGTCTACTGCATTCATTTCTGATTAAATTTACTCCATTTCCTTGTACTCATTCTCTCTAGGCAGCTCAATTTCTTTTTTCCTGCTTGTAAATAGGGCCTGAATATTTATGTTTCAATTTCTTGAGAAGCTTCCAGGCCTAGAACTTTTTCTTCTCCTTTCTTATCCAAACTCACCTAACCAATTTCTAGTTCATAGCACTTGAGGAGTTAGCTGTATTTATATCTCTCTGCCCAATTCCTATATCACCTAAGGTCCCTACTGCAAAATTCGTCACTAAATTTATCTTTACTTTATAATGTTCTAACATGCCTTGATTTCCAATCACCAATTAGATTATAAATATCTTTAAATCAAGGAGTACAAGTGATCTCTGCAATGCCCATCACCACCACGGGCTGAGTACATAGTAGGCATTCAGTAAACGTGTGGTTGTTGCTTTAACAGATGGGAATCTCTCACAAGAATAGTGGAATCCACAAACCATTATATTGAGAGCTGTTGCTATCAGCATTGACATAAACTACTAATTTACCACTTGTTTTGTTTGTTTGTTTGTTTGTTTGTTTGTTTTTTGGGTAATAGGTATTGAATTCAGAGGCACTCGACCACTGAGTCACACTCCCACTCCCAGCCCTATTTTGTATGTTATTTACAGACTGTGTCTCACTTAGTTGCTTAGCACCTTGCTTTTGCTGAGGCTAGCTTTGAACTTGTGATTCTCCAGTCTCAGCCTCCTGAGCTGCTGGGATTACAGGCTTGCACCACCACACCCAGTACCACTTTTCAATGGAAAATTTACCATGTCTTCAATCTACTACATTGCATTAGTATGTGCCATATGATTTGCACAAGTTTCAAGGGACCACCAGATGGCTATGTCTAGAGTATTCACAGCTTCAGTTTCTGCTAGTGTTAAAGTCAGTAAATAAAATGATACTCTTAAATCTTCCTGACAAATCTGTAGCCATGCCTGTGCCCTTTCCAGGTAAGTTTGTTGAGCTAGGCTAATAACTCAAACTCTTACTGGAGTTTTCCCCGGAGAAAGCTTTTATTTGAGCAGGCAAATGTGTAGAGCTGAGGAGGTTTATGAGGGTTCAGAGACATAAACACAAACTGTATGGTAGGTGTGAGGTGTGTTCCAACTGCAGTCCTCTCACCTTCTGTTAATGATTACTGGGAGGGAGGCATCAATACAAAAACAGCCAGCTCAAGGGCTCTCAAGTTTGCAATCTGATGAAGTCTTCTGGTGCCAGACCAACTTTTGGGGTTGTCACATGGCTTAGTGAAGCAGCTTCCAAAATGGGCTGAAAAACCACAATTTTGATATACTGGGCTGGATGCCAGAACAGAGTCGGAGTCCAGCCGACTGAGTAAAAGATTCCAGTTGCTACTTTAGCACCAGCGTATTGTCTGAAATCCCCAGGGCACACCCATGAAACCAACAGCAGACAAATACAGTGGAGCCACTTTTTAATGCTGTTTTGGGGAGTGAACTAATATTTGCCTTATAGGTTAACTGAGTTATGGCAGGCTTCAGCTGGAAGGAGTTTCCCTTCAGGAACCGATTTGGCCCTCAGCATATCTTAATCTTATAGTAATTGTTGGCAGTCCAGGGTGGGGTTCAGTACTGGAATCTTACCCTTCATACTCCACCCCTCTCCTTGCCCCAGGGGTTCTGATGAATAAAGCATGCACAGAAAGAACTGAACCGGTTTGGGCAAACTATCAGCTTTGTCAAGTAAAATGTTTTCTAGTGGTGCTAGACCATGCAAAGTGAAGTTTCCTATTCCTTCCCCTTGAACTGAAGACCAGGAAGCTGACAAAGCAAAGCTGATCCACGCTTAATAGTCATAAAAATTTTCTGACCAAACAGCATCTCTTATGATTACCTTAACTCTAATTCTACAGAAGCTACCAGGAAGAGACAACAAGAAGTGGAAAGGAAAGCTTGCTCTATTTTAGGACATTGGAGTCGAGGAAGTAGGAAGATGGAGTCAGTCTTAATTTTGAGGAAACTACTGTGATAAGTACCTATTAGCTGATCACTCTTTTTCTAAGGGGAGGAGGTGGGAAATAAGTCACAGATTCCTTACCATACAAGGAGGAAATGGGAATACAGAAATGCCAAAGGAAATTTTCACTCCCTTGGCAGAGACAGGAAGTTAGTCAGATCTGTTCCCTACTGTAAAATATAGTGTTGCAGACCCTCAAAATAGGCAGGCAGATTAAGAAAGAGAGAACTATGGTACAAATTTTCTGGACCATATTCAGAGAAAAGACAAGTTATACAATGATAATTAGCAGCAATGTAGAGAGTAGTTAGTACAGGGCCCATCAGTGACCACGGCAGTACCATCCACTTGTGCAACTTGAAGTCATGGCATGACAGGGTGATGTTCTTATTATCAACCATCCTCAACTTTACAAGTTAACCCAGAGAATAGGGAAGGTGATTTCACCAAAAGTCATCACATTCTAAAAATATTGTATTTTTCTTTACCTTTTTTAACCTTAGGATGCATTATTTGTTTTCCTGTTTGCAGTTTCTGTTGGTAATGTTAACATTAATTCATGATTTCTCAAATCTAGTCATCTCAGACAAGTGACCTTGATCATATCATCAGGTGGTCTAATCAATATAACACTGAAAAACTGAATGAGGTTAAATCACAAAATAATTGACTTATATTTTAAAATCAGTGTGTTAAATTTGAGAAATATAACACTGAAATATGCCAATGATTATAAGAAGTTTAAGGAAGCACTTTAATTCACTTAATAGCCACAATTATCTGTTGATAGATTGCATTAATTTTCAGACTAGATAAGACATGTTAGAACTGCTAGTGACTACATGTAACAAAATATGCTATTTTTTTAGGATAATTTAAGTCATCTGATAACATGAAGGAGGGTTATTTTTGGTAATTGTTTCATTTAAGGTGTGTCTTTCTTGGAATTCAAAATGAACAAATAAAGGAATTGAGAATCATAAATATATTTCACAGCTGGAAAATAACGCAGAAAAACCATTAGATTAAGCTTATCCAGGATTGTTTGTCTTTTGGGCTTAGTTTTAAGCAGTAACCTTCAACAAGTCTCAGGCTGGAGTTGTGGCCCAGTGGCAGAGCACTTGCCTAGCATATGTGAGGCACTGGGTTTGATTTTCAGTACCACATATAAATAAATGAATAAAATAAAGGTCTATCAACATCTAAAAAAATTTTTTTTAAAAATCTTCAAGACTCCTTTTCCTCTATTTAAACTGTGCTATTTAGAAGTCTAATCAAAGGCATCCACTGAATAAATAAAATTTTGTAAAACAACTTAAAGTGATATTCACATTAAAATTCCAATATTAGCATAGATTTTTAAAAAATCACATATATGATGAATCAAATGATCCTGTGAATCATGTAATGAAATAAGTTTTCCATTTCTTCACTGACCATTTGCCCTTCCTGAGAATATCTTGCAGTTCTTTCAGCTGATTCTTTTGGTATTTTCCTTCAACTTGTTGAATATAATATTTACACAGTTATTTCTTTTTTTCTTTGAGACAGAAATAATCTGTCCATATTGGTCTCCAACTCAAAATCCTCCTGCCTTGGTTCCTGAGTAGCTATAACTATAGGTACACATCACCATAGCTGGTTTAATACAGATATTTTTTAATTTTTAAAATCTGAGGCATCGTCTGGTACTTTCCTCCCTACCCCTGAACATTTGTGTCTTATCTTTTGTATTCCCAGTATAGATATCTCAAAATTGTTGTTAGAGTAACGGTAAACTTTTACATTATTATGACACTTGATCTTGTTCATGCTAAGTCACATATTACACTACAATTGCTTTTCTTTTCCTTCCTTGCCTTTCCCTCCATTTGCTGTAAATCAACAAGTTTTATTGTAAACTGACAAGTTTTAATTATATATAGTTAAGGGGCACGACGTGATGCTATGATACGTGTATATAATGTGGAATGGCTAAATCAAGCTGATTAACACATGCATTACCTCAAATGCTTATTTTTTGGAGTGTAAATATTTGAAATTTACTCTTAGCAATTTTGAAATATACAATACACTTTTAACTATGGTCACCACACTACACAGTAGATCTCAGGAAAACTCATTCCTCCTGTCTAAGCAACATTTTGTACCCTTTCATCAGTATCCTATTTGCCCCACTGCTCTGTCTCTGGTATACACAATTCTGCTCTCTGCTTCTGTGAGTTCCTGTTTACTTAGCTTTCTTTGAATTTATCCCTAAACATCACCAGTTTTTAATTCATCAGATGAGTTGGCAGTGCTTCTCAATTTCATCTTTTTGATACAGTATGTCTCTCATTGTCCCCTGACCTGTTCCAATCAGGAATAGTTGCTTCCACATCTGACGCCTAACTGCTCTGGGACACTTTTCATCTTCATCCCAGAAGTCATGTTTTTCTTGTTTCTGTGTAGAAACTTCATTTTCTCAATCTTGTATATTCTCATTTTTAGTTTGCTTTCTAGTTCTAATGGAGTATATAGTCCCTTCGCTTTCTGAAAAAGTATATATGAAATAAGTTTTATAAGAAATTTTTATCTTTCTCTGATAGTTTGACTAGTTATTGAATTGTATGGCAGCAATAATTTATTTTCAGAATGCCAAAGGCATTTTTTTCAATTTTTCTAGCTTTCATCACTACTGCTAAAATATCTAAAGTCACCTCAATTATATCTAATCATATGTATCTGGATATATATAATCATATGTCTCTATATGTGAACTTTTTATTCCTATGTTTTTTTGAATCGTCTCTCTCTATAATATTTAGAAATTTCATTATGATTTGGCTAGATTAGGTATATCTTCACCAGTTTTATAGACACTTAGCAGGGCATCTCAATATGACAACCCCTATTTTACTTGTAGGAAAGAAATTTTCAAATTATTTCATTTATTTCCTCTCTTCCATTTTCTTTCTCCTTCCTGGAATTTCTATTTTGTGAATGTTAGATCAACTTCCTGATTTTTTTTTCAGTTGTATAATTACTCTGCATTATTTTCCATATCATTTTGTATTCCTTTTTTTCTAATTTCTGTGAGATTTTTCTCAATTATATCTTCAGTTTTGCACTTCCACTAACATACATGTATATATGTGAATATGTGTATGTGTGTGAAAATGTGTGTGTGGCTTCTAAGAGTTTTTTTTTTTTTAAGTTCTCTGAATATTCCTTTACAAAATAAAATGAACTGATTTCTTTTTCTAAATACACACACACACACACACACACACACACACACACACTCACTCACTTTCATGGGAACATTCTATTGCTCCCATGAAATTATTTAGTGATTTCAAATGACTGAAAATCATAAGTCTACAATGGGTCAGCAAGACTGGATTTCTTCTGGAGACTAGGGGAGAATGCTTCCTTTCCTTTTCCAGTTTCTAAAGAGACCTATGCTCCATATCATGTGGACTCTTCATTTTACTCTGACCTTTGCTTCTGTTGTCACATATCCTTCTCTGGCTATGACCCTTCTGTCTCCTTTAAAGGATCCTTGTGATTACATTGACACTACATTGGTAATCTAGAAAATCTTCTTATTTCAAGCTCCTCAATTTAATCAAATGTATAAAGACTCATTTGTCTTGTAAGCTAACAGATTCATGGGTTCCAGGGATCATGACATTGTCATGGGTTAAGTAGTACTCTCTCAAAACATATATTCACACCCTAATACCTCGTACCTGTGGATATGATCTTATTTGGTAAGAGGGTCTTTGTGAATAAAAATAAGAATCTTAAGATGAGATCATCCTGAATTATTAGGTGGACCCTAAACCCAATAAAATTGTCCTTATGGAGAACAGAAGAGAAGACATAGGCTCAGAGGAGGAGGAGGCCATGTGAAGATGGGGAAAAGATTGGAGTGGTGGCAAAATAAGCATCTGAAACCACTAGAAACTAGAAGAGGCAAGGAACTCTCCTCCCCTAGAGCCTGCAAGGAAGTATAGACCAACTGGCATTTTTGATCCAGACTTCGTGGTATAGTACACTGAGACAATACATTTCTGTCGTTTAAGCCATCCTGCTTATGATACTTTGTTAAGGTAGCCCTAGGAAACTAATTTAGACATGGCCACATTTGGGGGAGGAAGAATTATTCTGACCAACATATCAAGGATGCTTCTTTCTTTTTAAGTTTTCTTTCCTTTGGTTCTTCCAAGTTTCTTTCTTTCTT
Organism: Sciurus vulgaris; assembly: GCF_902686455.1. Lineage (NCBI taxonomy): Eukaryota > Metazoa > Chordata > Mammalia > Rodentia > Sciuridae > Sciurus > Sciurus vulgaris. The sequence goes on from NC_136468.1 coordinate 32,274,799, forward strand.
TCTTTCTTTCTTTCTTTCTTTCTTTCTTTCTTTCTTTCTTTCTTTCTTTCTTTCTTTCTTTCTTTCTTTCTTTCTTTCTTTCTTTTTCTATTTGTTTTGTCTCTCCCTATCTTTTTAGAAACTTGCCTCAGATGTCTCATAATACTTTCTTGTTGATCATAATTTGAGTGGAGCACTTAGCCAATCAGAAGCTCTGAACATGTGGGTGGTTCTTATTGACTTTGGGTTTTATTTTACTGTGACTGATGAGTCATTTTATTGGCGAATCTTCAATGTCAGTATATTTATGTCTTGTCTCTTAGGCTGGTCAGTTTCCACAGTCGCACATTCCAGTCTCCGGCCTTGATAATATTGACTAGTGATCTTCAGTTAGAAGGATTTCAGAGGTGTTCACCTTTACTATCTAAATTTTTATTAAGCATGTTGTCTGCACCCTCTCTTCTGGTGTTCCTCCGCCTGCCCAAACTCTCAGGCTCTTACATTCTTTAAAGAGTAGACCTACTACCTTCCTCTGGGGCCTATGGGACACTTGTTAAGTTCTCTCTAATATGGAAACAATTTGGGATCTAACTGCTTCCTTAACTTTCAGCTGACCTGTTTGCTTTTAGCCATACTTTCAATTTGATTGCAGGGATTATGGTATCCTCAATACCTAACCCTTGGAATTTCTGTGGTGTCACAGAGACTGATATTTGACCTTCTCTAATAGCTTAGGATTCTACTTACCTGGGTCGGATAATTCAGTCATCAGTTACCTGCTTTCTAGTTTTCAAAATTGTATTTCTGTGTTTTCTTTCTTGTTCTTTTGTTGCTTAGATCTGTGTTCTTTAAACAATTAATTTACTATAGTTATAATAGATTTTGGAAAGAGAAAAAGGTAAATATTACTGTTCTATTCATCACCTTTAATCAGAAATTCCATAATAAAGACATATTTCATAGACCTAATATCATTACAAATTAGGGTCATTCAATATGAGGAAATCTTAGGTTGCATTTTTTAAACATTTTTATTATTTTTCCTATAGAATCTAATTTTTAAAATATCTTGATTATTCATGAAGTTTTAATTGCATTAATACTTATTCACTATACAAAGAATAAGAAATTCTTTTAGGCAAAAAGAAAACTTACTAGTAATCCCATGACTAGGATAGGTAATATTGACACATTACTGTGTATTCTTTTGATTTTTGTCTTTGCATATGTGTATTTTATATAAAAAATGCCATATTATAATATTGATTTAATAATTTATTTTTTCACTTAATGTACCAAAACAAGTTTTTTTTTTTTCTTTTTTCAGTTGTGAAGATTTTATTTAATTTTCTCAAGTAGATTAACAAATGGGTGCAATTCTTTGGAAACACTTTGAACTGAGCCACACTTTGTAAATCACTCATTATCTCTCTACCAGAGGTATTTAGGCCTCAGCAAGAATCCAACAAATAAAATTCATTCTTTTGATTGATTATGAACATTTCTTTAGCAAATATTTTATAGTGATTTGCTGCATAATGACATTTCAATCACTGATGGGCTCTATATACCACACAACTTAGTTGTATAGTAAGCTATTCTGTCTAGGTTTATGTAAACACACTCATGATGTTCATACAGTGATAAAATTGCCTAATGACATGTTTCTGAGAACATATCCTGTTCTTAAGCAGCACATGCCAATATCTCTCTTAAGTCTTATAGTAGAACTGCTTCCCTTAGTTAAAAGTCCTTAGAACACCACCTAATCTGGCTAGGGAGTGCTCATTTACAGAACTTTGCACTTTCCTATAGTTGCATTTTAATCATTTACTTTTACATCATTTAGACAGTTTGTGTAGCAACTTCATTCACTGTCATCTCAGTAGCACAGAGTGCCCAGATAGTCTGATGGTTAGATAGCAGGAACACAGGTAGACAGGGACAACGATCAAGGAACCATTTGATCTTGTCAAGATCACTGCATGATCAAGCCAGACTTGGGAAGTGCCTCGATGTCACATATTTGAACGCTTCCCATAGCAGTTGATGTTTGGTTTGAATGTTCAGTCATAGTAAGTCTAGTAGTTGTATAAGCTATCTGGTGCATCACAGATAATTGACTTGACAATTCCAATGCTTCAGATCATGGTTGTTGAACATAGATGCTACTTTAGATGTAATACACAATTGAGAAACACAGAAAATAATTTTCAGATGTTAATTTGGGAATCCAGACTGATAATCTTCAGTGTAAAGCAACTGGGATGGTCTCTTTGGGAGTGTTGAACAATGAGCAGCCTTGTACTGAAAATTCACTGTCATAGTTCAGTGACTTATAAAGTTAAGTTTATATACTGGGAAACTTAAGTCAGTACAAAGGACAGCTTTCATTATTGGGAGATGGGATGAATACAATAAGCAAATGAGTTACAATAGACTTATTTCTGATGCAAGAAAGCTCATGATTCTAAGGGCTAAACTAAGAATTACTCCTTTTCAAAAGACAGTTTCAAAAGTACCACTAATCAGATTAGTGTGTATAAATAAGACATCTATTTGCCTTTTGTGACTGCCATTATCCTCTCCCTGATTACGAGCATCTTTGCATTCTCTTAGCACCGCAGTTACTTCACGTCTGTAAAACCAAATGCACATCTGGATAATTAAAAGTTTAATTTTCAGTCAGAGGCTGTGACCCTTGACTGCCTGTTTTTGGCATAGCCTCTAAGAGCTACTTGCTGAATTTGTGGATAAATTCTAGATCCTTCTGTCTGACTGGTAATTATGACAACAGGCCATCATTTCTTTAGGGTTCCTAAAACCTCTGCTTCCTTCTCCTTTTACTTCCTATTGCTCTCAATTTCTTGCCTTTTTTAAGTCTTTTTATCTTCTGTCATGTCCTTCTTTTTCTTTTGACCTCCTGTAGCCTGATGGACAAATCTAGACTATCTTCTCAATTAGGGTTTTAGACTAAAATAAATAAACACATTAAAACTGATCCTCCTGGAAACATAAGGAGATTTAAGGTTTTGAATCCCATTCCTCAAAAGAAGTTTGGCAGTGAATATGTTGGAGGGAACCACACGAATAAGCACAGCAAAATGGGGCAGACTGTCATGTCAGGTAATAGTTCACTTTTAATTTGCACAAAAGAGGATAGAAACTTTTCCAGTTTATCCTCAGGTCACCTAACTACCTTACCTCTCTGGAGGTCAGAGACAATGGGCACATATAGTCAAGTGTTTTAAATCCTTTAAAAAATTGATTGCACTCTAAAAATCTTTAATGTTTCTAATTTTCCAATGACTTCTTCAGGAAAATTATCTTTACATTTCTTCCTACCCATACACTTCTTAGAAGCTCGACTAACATGTTCTCATATAAATGGTCTGTGATAGTTCAGGAGAGCACAGTGGTTGCTATATACTCATTTGAATAACTCCTTTTATCAGAGAAAATCACCTAAATGGGGCCATGAGAGTGGTTGGAAGATGTAGGACATTTAGCTCACCAGACTAGGCACTTTGAACCTGACAACCACTGAGAAAGTTGGCATCTCTGCTATATTATGCTGAGTTGCAAATTTTATTTGCTTTCTCCAAGTAATAAGGGGTGGATATAAACTTTTTGTTTCCATCAACAAACAGCAACAGTTAGTAATTGTTTTGGTTTAAATATGAGGTGTCTGCAAAAGGTTCATGTGTGAGACAATGCAAGAAAGCATAGAGGTGAAATGATTGGGTTTTGAAAGCTTTAACCTAATCAGTGCATTGATCCTCTAATAGGGATTGACCTGGCAGTAGCCATAGGCAGTTGGGGTGTGACTGGAGGAGATGGATAATTGGGGGCATACCATACCTTCTGCCATGATGTTCTGCCATAACTTGAGCCAAGAGCAATGAAGTTGGCTTTTGTGTACTGAGATCTCTGAAACCCTGAGCCCCAAATATACTTTGCCTCCTACAAAGTTGTTATTGCCAGGGTTTTTGGTCACAGCAGTGAAAAAGCTGAGTGAAATAACAATGTTTCATATCCTTGGCAACTGGTCTGCTCTTAGATATAAAATAACAAAGGAGAACCATGCTTTAGGCAGCAGTGTAAACCAGCCAATGAAGAGATAGAGGGGGACTGTGCTGAAGTAGTGGAATGCAAAATGACAGGTAATAGGTATAGTCCAATTAGGTCATCTTTGGAATCGTGAGTCCTCCAGATAAATGATTAGCATCTCTTTAGCAATTCTTCGGAATTGTTGTATGCCAAGTTCATCACTTGATTGTAAGTGATTTTAAAGTTCAGCCATCAGAATTAACTTGGCAAAGTATGGTCTTTTGTCACAATGGTCCATTGGCAGCCAATGATCCTTTGCTTCTCAGGTTCCTCTTATCCCCCAGAGGACTCCTTTTCCCAAAAGGGTTCACTTCAAAATTATGTCCTGTCCCCTTATTTACTCAATGCATCAAATTTAGCCAAAAGTTGGAAGAAAAAAAAAAGTGATTAAATTTAGTCACACTACAAAGGTCTCAATGACCCCATTCTGAAGGTTAATTTAAATGATTCCACTAATTGAAAGGATTTCAAATGGTAGACTCTAATGAAATAAAAAAATTGTGAATAGAGTGTGTGGTCATTTGATAACAAAGTTATCCTTTCCCCTGAATCCTAGACACAGTTATGTGTGAAAGTATTAGTATGATTCTCATGCTCTGAGTTCTCTTTATACTTCCCAAATTCATATTTTTAATGCTACTTGCAAAATTAAATTGCTGAACAACATATCTTCCATCTTGTTTTAGGAATAAATATGCAAAGAAATCTTTTAGCAGTTAATCTACTGTAGTAAAAAAAAGTATAGAATTGGTGAATGTAAAAGATGCAAATATCTATTTGAAGTTCACCAGAAACAGATGTCTTCTTACATATATATATATATATATATATATATATATATTTTTTTTTTTTTTTTGGTGATAATGTGATCTTTCTACCTATAGAGCTTTTAGTTCTATAATTAAATACAGTTGCATTGTTAATGTGCTGTTGACATTAACTTGTATCTTATATACACAAGACTGGGAATACACATATGTTAACTTGAAACAGCTGCTTGCAAAATTATTACAATATGGTCAGTACTTCTTTAAACCATTATTTCCTTCTATTTAAACATGATTTGCATCTGTAAGTACTTATTATGTATAAAATTAAAGGAAAATTTATGACATTAAAATGAATTTTGATGCTACATTAATATTGCATTTGACAATAGTAGGGCAGAAAAAGAAAGCTAGTGGAAATATTTCTCTAGATCAGAAGCCATGCCCCATTGATATGCATGCCACAAGGTCAGGGTCTGTATGGACATCTTTCATAGACTCCAGTCATCTGATAGTTCAGAAGGGGGCCATCAGTGAAACTTCTCTCCTGTCTCCTCTAATCTTGGCATGGAAATGGTAGAACCTTTGGGATAAGTTATGTGATGTCCCCTCATTCTTCCGAAAACCTCATTTCTGGCTAGTTGATACCCGAATGTCTTACTTTGCCCTCTCTTAAAATTTCAGTATCTTTGTGCGAACAAGTTGAAATATGAGGACTCATCATTTAGACCTAAGCATGGCTTCATCAAACCCCTTCCAGATTTGATGGGGACAGGATGGAGAAATAAACAATGAGTGGGATTGAACAAAGAGGAGGCCTCAGATGACCTTAGACCTACAAGAACTACAAGACTTAGGGCCCACCAGCATCCTGGGCTCCTAACATACTCCCCACCTGGACTAGGAAGGGAACTTCATCTGCAACTCACATCTTCCCTAACTATCTCTTTAGTGCCCTACTTCAGTCCTCAGGGCACAGAGGGAGCTAAAAATTGGTACTTGCTGAGATTTTTAAAAGGATGATGCTATTTCCAACATAATGCTTTGTCAAAGAGTTTTAGCAAGTTCTATTTTGAACACAATTTCTAACCCCAGGAAGTGCTTGAGGTTGTTAGGGAACATTTTTTAATTTTATAAAAATTAATTGAGCATCTTTTTTATTACTAAAAAGAATGTAAAGATCAGAACATAGTAATATTCAGTCAAAGAAGTCAACTACAAAAACCATGTGTTGTAGGATTCTATTTATATGAAACAACCAGGCTAGGTAAAATCTATCAGAAAAGAAAGAAAGTTAATCAGTGCTTGCCTAAGTTTGGGAGATGGGAGAGGGGGATGGCGGAAAGTGAATACTGTTTCTTTTGGGGGTGACAAAAACATTCTAAAGTTAGATTTTCATGATGCTTGAAAAACTGTGTAAAATATGTTTAAAACACTGAATTGAACACTTTAAAAGAGTAAACATTATGATGGGTACCTTATATCTCAATAAAGCAATGAAAAGATAAATAATAAACACAACCAAATTAACAAAACCTTAACCCCTTCCTCAGGGAGCTTACATTCTTTAGAAAAAGATAAAGACTGAACTAGGCATGAGCAGAATAGCAGGAGATAGGCATGAGGGAATAGCAGGAGAGACCACTTGGATCAGCGTTTGGAGATCAGAGGAAATGGCACACAAGCTAAGAAGTAAGGAGCAGAGAGCAGAACCTGAAAGAACAATGTGCACTCACCTCCTCTGTGTCAAACATTGTACAATAGAAAGATGAATGGAGCAAGCTCAAGCCTTGAGAAGCTCAGCTGTAGTGGGACAGAAGATACAGAAGCAATTATAGATAATAATGTAGGCACAGTGCCATGACCAAAGTAGACACAGGAACATGGAAGTCAAATAAATCCAGTCAATGGGATGGAGTCAAATAAAAAAGGAGACTCAGGAAGGGAAGGAAGTTATGTTTTTAACATGCTAAGAATCCGGGTGCAAGTACCCAGGGATGCCCTCTGCCACGGCCTACAGGGTTCAACTGCACGGCTGCCATCTCACTCCTCATCTATTTGTCTCAGCACTTGCCAGTGGGAAAGCCTGACCAGATCAGAGGCCCAGGGGAAAGCTGTGAGGTAGAAAAGATGGCAAAGAGGCCGAACACATGGCAGAGTTCTCTTCCAAGAGTGATTCCAACCCGAGAGAGCTCTACTGGTCCGTTTATTTTCAGAAGGGCACAAAGGTGACCAACTCTTTCACTCTTTCCTTAAGTTCTCTTTAGTTTTCAAAAGTTGCAGCCCTCACAACTCTGCAGTTCAATATTTCTTAGCATCTTCTCCTTCTGGTGATTTCTGGTGGTTTCCTTGCTTGTCACCTCTTAAGAGGACCTTTTGATAGACACCTCCCCTACCATGTCCCTCCCAGCTTTGCCACTGCTTGGCATAGGCCTGGGATCACATTCTTCACATGTCCAGACAGGCACCTGCAAAGGCACCCAGAGCCATAGAACCTGTCATTCTAAACTCTTTGCATACTCCTATAAATCAAAAATAAGAGGAATGTTTTAAAGAAACTAATTCAATGTCTATAAGATTGTTACCTATTTCATTGTGTGTGTGTGCATGTGCATATTTGTGTATATTTTATGCACATAAATGCACACATTCATGTGTTTATAGAGTGTGGATGAATTCTTGTTTATATTAATACAGAATTTCTCTTTTTAAGGCCATTGTTTAACACACACTCCGCCCAGACAGAAACCAGAGAAGGTTTGGCTTTGGTCCAACTGTTTTGACTTTCTGCTCTGCAGAGGCAGCATAACAAGTCCAGGACCAGTGGTGAAGGGAAGGCATTTATTTTTACTGTATTTGATAAGAGTTTGCCAAAGATGCCCACCCAGGGAAGCTTCCATTGGAAGAGAAGTCAATTTCAAGAAAATCAGTACTTCAAAGACTGATGATAACCCCAGGAAACAGAAAAACACCACTTAAACCAATCACTGGTTCTTCTGGGAAATAGGAAACTGAGATGCAATATCTGTATCAGTCCCATCTCAGAATCCATAAATAATTCATGGAAGGTATCAATTTATTCATAGGATAGGTGGCCAAGAGAGTTCTGGGTGTTTACCAATAACATGGCCCTGGAAACCCCATCCTACTGAAATGATTCCTATTCTTGGCAGGAATAACTTGTGCTAAGGGTTGAATCCACACCCTTTTAAAAACATGCCACTGATTTTGCATAGCTAATGTGAGCTTTGGAATGGGTATTCTTTGGAAGCAAGTGTGAACATATACCAGGTTTTGCCCAGTGGGCACGCACGTGTGTTGGAAACCCATGAACCCAATTCTGTGCCACTTGAAAACTGAACTTATTTTAGGCTACAAAACTATTGTTTCAGGTCCCCCATTTCAGACCAAATTTTATCTTATAAGTAGAAGTAACTGTAAATAAATCCATATCCTGCCAATGACATGGTACTGATTTTTAACAAAAGACTCATAAACTCTTTTACGATAATATAAAACTGTAGAGTCCATGCCTGTTAAAACATAAGCTTCATGTTACATGTAATTAAGACAAGGAGGAGAATATAAAATGCAAGCTTTAAAATGTATCCTATATTCCATATTTAAATACATTAAGAAAAATACTGTGTAAATTGCATTTTAAAGGAAAAGGTAAGGACAAAAAGTAATTGTCCTGGTAAATGAATTCAAAAACTCAAAAATAGGTTACCATTTTAGGTTCTCAGGAGAATACACTACATTGATGATCAGAACACATTTTCTCTTTTTTTCCAATGGTAGACAAGGAAAATAACATCAGACGCATATTCACCTGCTATTTGGCTAATGCGAGTTATCATTCTCGACCCAATAACCACTTGAAACAATTATTTACTTTTTTAGATGGAATCAGACCCTCCAAAAAGACATATATGTTAAGAAGAAGGTTTGAAGAGAGGTCCATCTTTCAATGGCAGCTGGAAAGTGATCTGTATTTGTACTTCTTGCAAAACCCAGAGGAGAGGGAATCTTTGCTACGTGAAGGGCTATAAGTCCCTTTCAGCTGTCTTCTAATTGTTGTGGGCCTCCTAGACTCACCTGGGCTACATTTGATTCAGTGTTGGCCTTTTGCACGTACTCTCATATCCATGTATTGGCTGAAAAGTGACAGAGAATTCTGAAACCCAAACCTTCAGCTTAAGTAAAAGAATCGACTGGAGACCAAATTACCTGTTACGTCTAAATGGAGTTCAGCAGATACACACGTACATTACAAGTCACAACACAGGCTCATTTTATTTTAGTATTCTTAAATATTTTTCTAGTGTCCAAATTAATGATTTAATTTTTAAGGCACGCAAATTATGGACCAAATAAAAAGTTACAGAATTTAAAGAAAATGATGATGTTGATCTTGATGCTATACAAGCTATAGGTTTGGAACAGATTTTACCATAAAAAGAAAGTAGAAATACAATTGAACAAAATATATAAATGTATCATATTTCATAGCCATTAAATAATTTAGCTGAGCACTAAAAGCTGAATCAAATTGATGTACTTAACTAACCATAAAATAAAAAAATTCACTCTATAGTTGAGATTCAATCGAATATATTTTATATTTATGAAACCATGTTAATTCTGAATTCTGATATGCCAGTAATCAATTGTAATTACTTTGCTTTTTAAGTATGTCTATATATTTTCATGGATTTCATATAAATTGCTTTTTCATGTAACCAAAAGTATATATTTTAATTTCCTGTAATAAAAAGAATAATATGATGTTACACATAAATCACCTAAGGAAATATCTTGGTTAGAGATATTAAATGCCTAATCCAAAATGCAATATTTTCCCCAGATGTATTATACAGAGTTGGAAAAAAGACTTTAAAAAACTAAATGAAAACAGTTCTTTTCAGAGAGCCCTACAGACTTTCAATAAAATGCCAGTCAGCATAAATCAAACTCAAAAGCTAATCTACCTAAACATTACCACCCTGTAGGAATCCTTTTATAGTGTTTTCTCTAAATCTGACTATGTTGTTCTTACTATTGGTTGGGCTTAAATAATTATGTTTATTTGCATGGCAAATAGAATTACAGATTTTACTCTTGATGAGTTTTAAGAATTAAGATGTTCATTATATATTGAATGTGTTAAAGCACAGTGATCTGATATTTAGGAAAGTCATAAAGCAAATTCTTGGTATTTTAGTGAACATAAAAATAAAACAAGTAAAACACCATTTTAGGAAGGCTGCATGGTCCATATCAGTTAGAAAAAACAAGTTCTTCAGCCCTTACATGAAGGGATGAATCATAAAAAGAAATATGGAAGTTGATAACAGCAGTTACTGCAGCAATAAAAACATCATAAAAGGCTTTTTGACAGTATTAAACCTTTGGAAGCCTTGCCAAATACAAAATCTAGTTTGTAGGTGCTTGCAGTATAGTGTTGTCTTTAGTAGGTCTTGAGTAGGTCTTTAGTAGGTCTTTGGGAAAATTCTGACAACTTCTGGTTCATCTCTTTCAGCCAAAATGATCTATCAAAATGACTTCATTTCTAAGGGTAATCAAAAAGTTTTGTTTTAAATACATATTTTAAAAAAATTCAAATAAAGACAAGCATGGTGACTCATGCTTGTAATTCCAGCCACTCTGGAGGCTGAGGCAGGATAATCAATCACAAGTTCAAGGCCAACCTGGGCAATTTACTGAGACCCTGTTTCTAAATAAAAAATAAAAGGGGCAGGGTATGTAGCTCAATGGTAGATCACTCTGTGTTCAATTCCCAGCACTGGGAAAACAAAACAAAACAAAAATTAAAGTAGTAATTGCAGAGCAATTGTTTCTTGGTGCACAATGGTAGAATCTGCTGTGGTATCGTTTTGTACTTGGATACATGTTTTTGAAGCTATCAGCTCATGTGAACTGATTCAGTTACATTTGTTTACTTTAATTATAATAGTCTTGTACATTGCTTTTGATGATTTTTAAATATTTTTATAAGATGAAAATTAAAGAGAAAATTTTTGATACTGATGATTTTTTTTTTCATTTGCTTAAATGAAGGAGGCTTTAGAGATAATATTTAAGAAGATCCTACCCCTGGTTATCTATTTAGGTTCTTAACCTTATTACCATATTAGATACCTGCCCCCTTTCATACCAAAACCTTATAGCTTTGAAATAACTTTTTTATTTTATTTTTTATTTTTATAGACTGCATTTTGATTCATTGTATTCAAATGGGGTACAACTTTTCATTTCTACTGTTGAACATAATGTAGGTTTACACCATTGGTGTAATCAGACATGTACATAAGGTAATAATGTCTGTCTCACTCCACTATTTTTCCTTCACCCACTCCCTCCCGCCCCATTTCCTTCCACACAATCCAAAATTCCTCTATTCTTCTCTTACTACTCCTCCTGCCACTCCCCTCCCCGTTATGTATCATCATCCACTTATCAGAAAAAACAATTGGGCTTTCATTTTTTTGGACTTGGTTTATGAAATAACTCTTATTAATAATGTAATTTTGATCCATTTCTGTATTTCTTCCAGTGAAATGGAACTCTGAAAGAAGAAACTTCAGATGCAGTATAGATTTGGTTTTTTTGTTTTTGTTTTTTTTCCCCTTCCATAAACTTCACTGCAACTGTTTCCAGTGATCACTTCCAACGCTTTCTAAGTGGGAATCACTGTTCTATATAGAAGATTGCTAGGCATGTAGGCCATTAATATGAGTAAGATTGAATGATACAAATATGGACCAAACAAGCAAGAGATGGTGAGCCCTTCTTTTTCATTGTGTCTCTATGGGATCTTATTTGCTCACTGGCAAAATAGTACAATGTGCCTTTAACCCCACTCCCCACCCCCTATACACATGCACCCACACGCAATGTCAACAGTAATGTTTAGAAATGTTTATGCAGTTATTTTTGACTTTCAATATTATAACTGTTTTCTTTAGTTTAGATTGGATACTGATCAATTCTTACCAAAAATAGTATACTTCCTGTAACTTTCACACCTAAAGATACATTAAAATGCCTATACCTATTTCTCCCCCACTCAAATCGGGAACTTGCTAAATGTAGACAAATATATGTGTAGGTGTACAAACACACACACGCCTATTTCCCCAAAGTAAAATAAAATGTTGTTACTTCGATTAAGATGTAGTATTAACTTTTTTTCTTTTTTAATCACTGTGACAAAACACTGAAGGAAAACAAGGAGAAATGATTTACTTTGGCTCACAGGTTCAGAGGTTTTAGTCTATTGTCAGACCCATGTTTCTGGTCTGTGGTAAGGCAGAATATCATGGTGGAAGGGTGTTTCAGAGCAAAGCTGCTCACCCCATGATGGCCACTGGGAAGAAGTGAGAAAAGGAAGGACAAAGGACAAGATGTAGTCCCCAAGGGGGCATGCCCCCAAGGACCCACTCCCTTCATTAGTTTCCATCACTTTCCAATAATAGTTCATTCAGCTATGAATGCACTAATGGATTGATCCACCGATGAGGTTGGAGCCCTTATGATCCAATCACTTCTTAAATGCCCTATCTCTGAACATTGCTGCACTGGGGACCAAATCTTCAACACATAAACTTTTGGAGGACATTCTGGGTCTGCACCATAACTGCATACATATAAATCTTTCTAGACTTTCATTGCCTTACCTTACAAAAAAAATCTTGCCATTAAACTATGTTCAAAAGCTTTGGCCATTGTGCAGCAGAGAGTTCATCTGATCACACACTTAGAGATTATCAGAGTTGAAAAAAAACTGTATCCTATTAGTCATACTCCAATACTTGGACCCACATGATAATATCCCTGCCAAGTGGCTACTGTTGGTGTGGTTGTATAGCTCTAGTCAATCAGAAGATAAAAGATACTCTCCAAACACAGAGTATTACTAGTAAGACATTTATTAATAATATCATTACAATTATTTCTAAAATCCATTATTATTTCACTGGTGAAGAGGCAGACACCAGACTAACTCAGCCAGACGATTACTACAATCAAGGTGACAGTAATGCAGACACAGTTGAACTGCTATAGAAGACATGACACATTAAGACATGATGGAGCAGATGCAGGAATTGATAACATTTTATAACATTTTTAAAAAATCTGAGAGAACCTAAAACTGATAATTGCATGTAGATGAAGATACCGGAAAAATCATTTCTTTTTAAGTTAATTCTGTACCATTTTTAAAAGGTCTATCATCTATGTTATTGTTTATGTCAAGTGATATCTGCATTTAAATATACTTTAAGGCACTTAAATATAAACTCATGTGTATGTTCATATAAAAATATATATAAAAATAGAGTATTCGAAGGAGGCGAATATTCATACTAAAGAATTGCTCAATCAAAATAGCTCCATTTTTGTATTTTAATGAAATTGAGGTATTTATAAATTAAGTTCAGTCATATATTGAATTAACCTTCTCAGCTTCTTTTTCCTCAAAAGAAAAATAATCCTTTAAAAGCCACCATAATGGTGAGATGTAATCTTACAACAGAACATTTGCATAATTAGGAAATTAACCATTTTGAACCTAAAAATATAGAAAAGAAAATTTTGGATACTAGTAATAGGTATGTTTTATATGTATGCTACCATTTTAATTAAAAAATAATTTGTGGGCTATTCTAAATTTGGATTTGATACAGTTGCTCAAGAAAAACAAAAATATAGATACTACTAACAGAACTATTTGGGGACATATGCAAATGCTTTATACTAACACACTGAGAATACATAATCCTTTGCAAAATATTTATCTAAAATGTAATTGTAAACTTCAATTACATAGTCTGTCTATAGCAGCAAATAAAAGCTTCCTTGCAAAATATCATGAATGAAACATAATAAAGTAATACATGAGGAACTATATTTTGTTCCTTGCTTTAAAATTATCTAAATCATCAATTTAGAATGCAGTTACCCATCGAAGTTGACAGACAAGACAGGAGGGAATGTTTATGAAAAACACAAGGAGTGCAGAATTAAATATATTGGTGTTTTAACTGTGAAATGTTTCACTTCCTGTTTCTCTCATAGAATCTCTTCAAGTTCCTTGTAGGGCAGCATTTCTGTTCTTTCCCTTTAAGTTATAAAATTTGAAAAGTATAAGAAGAAATGTTTTCCATAAGCATTAGATTCACAAACTCTAAGTCATCTTAAATGCCACATTTTCTCCTGGTAAAGAACATAATTAAAATCCCTACTTGCATGTGGAATGTAATTGCTTCTTGCATTTTAATATTAATGTACCTCCAGAGACTTTAACACAAGACTGAAGAGCCTGATCCTCTTTCCCATCAATGCAAGTGTCTATATTCCTGTTTATTATCACAATGCAAGACCTGGCCCACAGTGGTCCTAGATTATGATTATATTTCAAGTAATCATTTTCTAGCTTTATCATTCACTCTGAAACCAACTAATTGTTCATTTTCACATCTTGACTTTGTAAAACTATAGGAAAAACGTGTTATTACTCTTATTTTAGCAAAGTGTGCATGTGTGTGCAGGTGTGCGCTGGTGTGCATTAACGTGTGGTTGATCCAAGATACAAGTGAGGCACGTTGTTTGGTTCTCTGACCATCCTTCAGGTGAGAAGCTTATCTCTACCTCCTAACTCCTTGTTCTTCAGGGAGCCCGTACAGTCCTTTTACTTGCACACATCCTGCTGAGAAGGATTTCAGAACAAACCTGATTTATTGGACCTCTGACGTGATATGGTGATTGAGGATTTGTTACTGAGTCTTGTTGTAGTTTACTTTGATTGCTGAAATATTTTCCCACAATATGATTCTTTGATCTTTTCATCTTAATAAAGTGGAATTCTTTGGATAACTTTGCTTTCACTACCTGCAAATAAAGAGTGATAAAATGAGACACAATCAAGGGCATTTAGACCCTGCATATATCAATATTACTAATTCTCAAGATAGAATTGCATTTCTGCCACACAGATGTTGCCTGAAGGCCACAAATACAATTTACATAACCAAGAACCAGGGTAACTTATGTTTCAAAGAAGACAAAGGTTGAAATTAGAATTCTTGTCATTTTTCATACCTTCAGGCAGCTGTTCCCAATGCAACTAAGAACTGTCACAGATAATGTTTCCACATGCTGCTCTGTGTGTGCACGCGTGCGTGTGTGTGTGTGTGTGTGTGTGTGTGTGTCTTCAGTCCTGACAAACCAACACACAGTGTGACATTAACACCAGAATAGAAATAACACTGTCGTGCCTTTGCCAGGTCACTGATTGACACTTGGTACTCTAAATCTGTCATGGCACCAATCCATAGAGTGGCAGCTAAAAGTATTTTCAGAGAAAAGAAAAAATATTTTTCCATTGCAGATCCCTAAAGTGACACTGTAGCAGGTTGTAGTTTCATTTCTCTGGGTGCTTTACTATGCCATGAAATCTGAGAAAGAGCCTAAGCTTTACTAGCTTAATAACTTGTGTATTTGCAGATATATATGTAGCTATAGTTTTATCCTAAATATTTTTGCATAAGTGGTATTACAAAACATTCATAAAGCATGAAAAGAATTATAATCAAAAGTTTCCTTCCCTTTGTGGCTTCCTACCCCAAGTCATTCATTTCCTTTCCATATAACACCAGTTTCTTTGTGAATCCATTCACAGTATTTTATGAATATTCACATAAACTCACACAAATAAACAGAGACTATATTTATGAATTATTTGTACATTTCATCAAAAAGTTATTTTGGTGGAATCCTAGGTCTATCAGTCTCCATCACTGGGCTGATAGAATTCAAGTTGTTAGCACTAAAAGTTCAGGGGCTTTCCCCTGAGGTAGGGACAAGAGAAATTGGGGGACAGCGTGGAAGTAGAAAAAGAGAGGAAGAAAAGGACAGAAAATAGGGCCAAAAGTTTTGGGTTGCTTTACAAATGAGTAAATTTTTACAAATTATGCTTTACAAATTATGAATTGCATTATTTTAATGCAACGGTGAAACAGTAAACTATTATTGATGACTAATGAAGGTAATATTAGCTCACATAGATTTTTAAAAATTCTTCTGAGTACTATGCAATGATTTAGGTGCATATTTTTGATTCCATATAAGAGAACGCAATGAGGCATTTATCCAAAAGAACTAAAGTTGGCATACTATAGTAATACAGGCACATCAATATGTATAGCAGTCTAATTCACAATAGCCAAGGTGCCCATCAACAGTAAAATGGATAAAGAAAATGTGGTATATGTACACAGTGGAGTTCTATTTAACCATGAAGAAGAATAAAATCATAGCATTTGATGGTAAATGCTAAGTGAAATAAGCTGGATTTAGAAAGCTGAGGGTCAAATGTTTTCTTTCATGTGGAAGCTAGAGCCAAATAAGGGGAAAAAAGGCAGGAGGGTGGATCCCACCAAAATAGAAAGAAGATCAGTGAAGTTGAGGAAGAAGATTGAGGGGGAGTGGGGGAAGAGACAGGAAAAGGGAAGAACTGTGGATGAAACTGACAAAATTATGCTATGTACATATATAAATATACCACAATGGATTCCACCTTTATGTATATCTACAAATCACTAATTAAAAAATAAATAGAAGGAAGACCAGTAGAGTAGAGGAAGGGAGGCAGAGGAAGGGAGGAAGGGAAGGAAAGAGGAAGCACTAGGGACTGAAATTAAGTAAATTATATTTACTTCATTATAAATTTATGATTATGTCTAAAATAAGCCCCACTATATGAATAACTAGAGTGCACTAATAAAAAACATAAAAAGAGATTCAATGAAAATAGCTCCTCTCCAATAGATACTTGAAAAAATATAGAGTATCTATTTAGGAGATAAGTATTTATAATTACATTGCAGTTGAATCCAAAGCATTTTACAAGTTATTTGAATGGAAAATCTGTAAAGATCTACACTAAAATGTGAATAGTAGTAGACTTTCAGGGAAGGTATTTCAGGTGATTTTACACATATTGGTGTAACTTTTGGTTGTTTTCTTTTAATACAATGAATGTGCAATACTTTATAACCATAATATTTTGAAACTATTGGCATTCTGAATAAAAAAACGTTAACAGTAATGTGTTTAAAAAGAAATTACACCTTGGTAACCCCAAAGAAATGAAGAGTTTTCCTGTAGCTATGGGAGGTTTGGTTTTTCTTGATCAGGCACTTGGATCAAGTGACTGTTAGGAAGGGTATTGAAATCAGCAAGTCATGGTAAGGAACCCCTATGGATTGTAATTCAGAGATCAGTTTGCAGTTACCCACCAATTGATATTCCAGATTCTAAGGTTGTAAGTTTCTATTAAGTCCAGTTCTTTCCACCCCATTTGGTTATATTGTAACTCCAAATGTGATAGTCTGGAGAGGACACCTGTGTTTTCCTGTGGGTTTTGTTCTTTTAGAGAGGTTTGTACTCACTCAAGATTAGCGAACAATCTTCTGGACGTTTACTTAAGGAAACACTTAAGCATAAATATAACATTCAATCTTTAAATAATATTATTCCAGTGCCCTGAAGCCAAAATAAGGTAACTTTTGCTTATAGAATTTTATCACAATTTTATCATAATTTCTGGCTTTGCAATTGCCTGATGATCTGCATGCTAATAACATATAGAAGAGACAAAGGTCCATTATAAGACAAAAAGTTACTGTTGTTTAAACATTATTTTAGTATTTTGTGTGATTTCAGGATTGAATTTCATGTTACCTTACAAATGTTGGATAATGGTAGTGTAAATTTGTGCAACAATCTTCAGATTCATAAATAGAATATTCTAAAATACATATCTCCAGTGTATTTGCTGAAGTGCATAACTTTCACTCAAAAGTAGTGTCCATATTTTGCCAGAGCTCAATGGGAAAGGGGATAATTAGCATCTGTTTCTGAGATCATTGAGTTGATATCTGGGAAGGGAAGATGGACTAATGGGGTCTCCCCTGATTTCCAACAGCCAACCTAATGCTTCTCGAAGGTTAATACGTAATTATAATATTTAAGATGGACTCTTCCACACACATTTGGTGATTGACCCAACAATACTTAATTCTTTTGGTTTCCTTTGAAAACTGTTTTTCAGGAAACAAAGATGATATTTCCTAATTCTTTTGTTTAATAAACATTATCTTGATATCAAATCCTAACAGCTGACAAATATATAGGATTATTTCAGTTTTGATGTATTGAATGATTTATAGAAATTTCTTCCAAATGCTATTGTGAATTAAATCCAGAGGCACTAAAAAATTCTAGTATTATGTGCTATACCACTACCACATACAATTTATTTCAAGAATGCAAAATGTTTCAATATTTTGAAATATATTATTGTAGGAAATTACTAAAGAATTATGTGGAACCATAAGACTGTTTGTCCCTAAAACCCAAAGGAATCTACTGAAAAAATAATTAGATATTATAAAGTTGGTATTTAGAAATTATGAAGATTTCTGTATCTTTTCAATGATTAACAGAAAATTATTTGAAAAATTCCATTACAATACTAAACAACTTCGCCAAATTCAATAATAATCTATAGGCTGCAGGTGTACATACAAAAGTTCAATGAGGACTGAGGATGTGGCTCAGTGAGAGTGCTAATCTAGTATGCATAAGGAAGGCCCTGGCAAAACACACACACACACACACACACACACACACACACACGCACATTGTTGGGAGTGCTAGTACACTCCTGTAATCCAGGTGACTCTGGAGGCTGAGGCAGGAGGATTGCAATCTTGAGGCAGCCTCAGCAATTCAGTGAGACTGTCTCAAAATAAAATAAATGGAATTAAATAAAGGTTTGGAGATGTAGCTCAGATCCTCAATGTTACAAAATAAACTAAAAATAATGAAAAATGTATGCATGGCCAGGTGCAGTGGTGCACACCTGTAATTCCAGTTTCTCAGGAGGCTAACACAGGTGAATTGGAAGCTCAAGGCCAGCCTGGACAGCTTAGAGAGACCTTGTCTCAAAATAAAAATAAATAAGGACTGGAGCTGTAGCTCAGTGATAGAGCACTTGCCTAGTTTGTGTGAGACCCTGGGATTAATTCCCAGTACTGGAAAAAACTAAAATACAAACAAAAACGCATGAACAAATGGGAAGACACTATATCAAAGCTTCACAAGTTGACTGAAGGGTCAATGGTAAGCCTAACAGGATGACAAGTTTTAAAATATATCTTTAAGAATAAATAGTACTTTGGGCTGAGACTCAAGCTCAGTGGCAGAGTGCTTGCCTAGCATGTGTGAGGCACTGAGTTCCATCCTTAGCACCACATAAAAATAAACAACAACAACAAAAAGGCATTCTGTCCATCTATGACTACAAAATTATTTTTTTAAAAAAAGAATAAACGTTACTTTGTTTCTTTCATCTTTCCCCCACAAGCCTCTCCAGTATTGGGGGAGGGGATAGGAGGAAATAGAAGAGCTGCTGATCATGGGAATACTCATCCTACCAAGGTGTATTGTCATTGTTTACTTTGCTTAAAATTTTTTTTTTTTTCATGGTGCTGGGGATAGAACCCAGGTCCTTGTGAATACAAAGTGCATATTCTGCCATTGAGCTACAACCCAGCCAAGGTCCATGGTCTTTGGATCCTAGGGACAGCTGGTTTTCTCTGAACACTCTATTGCCACTTCAGGAATACCACTCTTCCATCTCCAGCCTTTCTTCTGTTCTTTGAGACTCATGCCATTCAGGGAAAGCTTCATCTAACATCTCTCCAGTGTTGACATCCACTAACTTCTGTTCTAATCCTGTTATCATTCTAGATATTAACAAGGTGGTTTCACCTTGGGTCAGCCACTAATCTTGGAGTTATTCATCTCTTGGGCAGGACAACATGGATGAGAGAGTAGTGCCTGCTTTTATGGGAGGATCCCAAATTTGGGCTGAGGGATGCTATGCTATGTGGCCCGTGTAATGTACAGAGGGCCAGATGTTCCTACCATGCTCTTTTGATCATAGGGGCTGAGGTGCCTCCTGGGAAAGAATCTAAGCTCTTTCCTCTACTCAACTTCTGATAAAACTTAGCATGCCTCATCTCTAAAAGGTGTGACTCCCTAGGTTCCATGGTAAGCCAAGAAACTATAACTAAATGCCAAAACACCAAAAAAAGAAAAGAAAAAGGTGTTTCAGCAAACAGTACAACTCATTGGAACCCAGGCTTTGGAAACCCTGTGATGGAGAACACACAAAAGGACAGAGCAAGTCATCCAGAGAACCATACATATATGAAACCCCGAGGACATGTGACAGCAGAGCAGAGGGAGAGAGCTGCCATGGCCAGTGTCTGGGGCAGCTGCAGCATATGGGCTCTTAGAGAGACAACAAGGAATCAGGAGTTTCTTCCTGTGTTGGAAAAGCACTGGCCATGAGAACAGCCTGTCCTGGAGCATATTGTCCATGGTGGAGAGGGCATGTAATACTTGCAAGAGGTAGTGTTCCCTCACGAGCAGATGGAGGAAAATTCAGGGTAAACAGGGTTACATATATCATGTTGAAGGTCTATGCATCTCTCTTTCCTATCATTAGAGAGGTCAAAGCTCTGAACACCTATCATTCAGTGCATAAACTGGCATGTAATACATGCTCAATAAATTTTTGTTAAACTGGCAAGGATATTTTATCTTGTATTTTTGTGTTCCTGCCTTGATTCAGATGGCAAATTTCTTTGTGGAAACAACCTTAAGTATCATGCTTTCTAGGAATGTAATAGCAAAGTATGGCTCACAGGCTGAGTATAAGCAGAATTCAATAGTGGAATCGAAGGAACAAGAATATTCATACTACAGATTAGAATGATTTCATAAGCTACCATTGCTCCCTTCTATGGAGAAATAAGGCAGTTCTAAATAGAACCTAATGTTATATAAATCCAGTGACTTTAAATGTTGACAGCCTAATATATTTAATTGCATAGGATTAAAATCAAGAAGATAGGTTTAAAATGGAGCTATGTACCAAAATGAAGATAGTCTCCAAAGGAAAAAGAAGGAGTTTTTGTTTTTATTGTGAAGACTTATTTTTTGTTTTTATTGGTTCTTTTTAGTTATACTTAACATTGGGATTCATTTTGACATAATTATAAAGACATAGGATATAATTTGCTCTAACTCAATTCCCAGTATTTTCCTTTTCCCTTTCCTACCCCACCCTGTTCCCTTTTCTCTTCTCTACTGATCTGTCTGCTATACACTTTTGGAGGTTTTTGTTTGTTTGTTTGTTTGATTAGTTAGTGTTTTGTGGATGTACATGATGACATGATGGTAAGATTCAGATGTTTACCATGAATTCAGGTAACCCTTTTGCAATTAACCAAAACAAAAAAAAAAAAAAAAAAAAAAAAAAATTGAAAAAGGAAACAAAAAAACTTATACTTTGTAAAATAAAATTTTAATGATTTTTTTCCACCTAATACCCATCTTTCAGTCTTCAGAGTTTCTGCGTTAGGAAACACGTGGAGTAATTCAGATATGGTCCCTATCCTCAAGGGGACTATATAAAGACACATGTCTAAGATACTTGAAGTAAGAACAAGAATGAAGTGACTTCAAAGACATTGTCTGAGAGCAGCTCTGCAAGGTCAGGCACCATGTTGTTTCCATGTAATGAATAGTTCCTAGTACATTAGGAAGATTTAGTGCTAATTTATGGTGGGCAGATAATCTGTTTACAAAGCTATTAATTCTCTGAACTTATTTGTAAAAATTAGTATCTAGCACTGCTGTCAAACTACTCTGAGTTTCAAAATATTACTTTACTTATTTGCATAGGCTTTCCAGTGGACAAAAAGGAGTTAGTTACATTTCTAAGGCTTGGAGATGTATGCCAATAAGAGACGTTTGATACCTGTGCAGTAAAGAGCAAATTGCTTCTTTCCTTTGATCTTGCCTGGACATGTGCCCACTTGGGTCCTTCCCAAAATCAGAGCACCATTTAGGGCTGTTAAAATCCAACTGAAGTGTCAACTGGAAAGTAGCCTTGCAAGAGAGCTGCTAGCAATACAAAGGTTACTCTGGGGAATAGTGATAATAATAAACAATCAAAATGAACCATTCAAAGACATCAATGAAAGATTGGAGCCTTGAAACAGAGACTAAAGTCTCCAGATATTTGAGCATAGTGGTCAGCTCCCTCAGAGAGAAATACTAATGGTTTCACACATCTAAATGCTTCTCTAAATTTGGGTGCAGATGTCTTGGCCACTGAAAAAGAGACACGTTTACTTAAATGGGAAAGAAACCACTAGCTGTGGTTAATAGTCCATAGGTATATGATTTGGGAAATGTTTACAGCATTTAAATATGGGTGTTAAATGCCAAATTTTTTTTTCCATTTTAAACCAGAATAACTCCTCTTCTTTACCTTTACCTTGTTTGCTTATTTTCTTTTTGTGACTTTGTTGTGTTGAATTATATTTAAAATTAAGAAGAGGTAAGTGAAGGGCAATTGGTGTCCACAAAGTATAATAACCTATTAGATTAGCATTGTTCTATGTAATAAAGTGTTATTATTTATTATAAGTTATGTTAAAATTTTTCTCACAGCAATGTTCAAATTTAGATTAAGTTAAGGATAGGTAAAAATTTTCAAGTAAATTTACAGTGTATTAAAAATAATTTACATTTTTAAATATTTCAACTACAGAAATTAGGGTCACTTAATTTAGGAGCTGGGATCAAGAACTATATATACACTATGTCGATAATCACAATTTTCTGTGACTCAGTGAAACAAGAATTGAAATTCTGTGCTTTGCAATAGAAAAGTAATGTTTACTTTTTCATGGGTGACTTATATGTTAAGAGATCTCTCAGTTTAGGATTACAGATCTATCCACATCCCTACATCATTAAAAGCTTGGGCACACAGAATTTTAGAAGGCACACCAAAGGCCACAATTCTATATGACTGGTCTTGGCTAATGGCTTGTGTTAAGACTTTTCAAGCAAGTGAAAGAATTTTATCAATTACACAACGAAACATTGCAACTTCTGCTATTAAACGTCTGATAACTTTAACACTCAAAATTGGTTCCACAGAAGTGTTCAGAATGATTGTATCACCGTGACAATTAATAGCTGCATCTAAAATAACTTTGAATTTTCCAAAAGCCAGTACAAAAAGGGCAGGCTTGGTGAACTGGAAAGTGCCAGGCAGATTACAAGCAAATACCTTTCCTAAAACCGATCTTGACCTGAATAACCCTGAAGGAGCTTCTGATGTAGTTCCAGGTTCACAGAACAAAATAGAAAACAATTTTCTTGGTGCAAGTGTTCCAGAATCACCCTAGACTGGATCAGAGGGATGCTCTGATTACAAACATGTGTCATGATCATGAGTGGGGTCTGAAGAGGAAGGAGGGGAATGTCTTTCTAAGACTGGAAAACATGAGATTGACCAGGCCAAAAACGCTAATGTAGACTTTTAGGATAAATGTATGCTATTGAAATATTTTTTATTTGATGCAGTCATTGTGCAGACTGCCATTCAGTTCAAGATCCCGTCACAAAATTATGACCAGCTGAAAAAGTAGCCTAAGAATAAAAATGAAATGAAATAAAAATAAAGCAGCAAACAATAGCTAGAAGCCAGTCTTTATAATTCATGATTCCATTTCAGAGCATCATGCACTTTTGACAGATAATAGAGAATTCTTTCAATTCACCCTTTTCCCCAAATATTTAATTGTGGCCACATGATATAAACTATGTTTTGATTGAAGGGAGTCCAGCTTTTGAATGGGCCAAAGATTCTGAGGATTAGGGGACAAAGCTCAAATGTTTTTGAGGAATGACTTTTGCTCTGTTTGGGGTTTCTCGATTTGCAATGAGCATCTTGTTCGTCTCCCACCCTACTTCTGATCCTCAACCCTTCTTATTCCGACAGCTGAGCCTCTAACTCCTACCTCTAATTCTACTTGACTGGTCTTGTGTGGACCGATGTTTCAACTGCTGGCTTCACTGTAGGGATTTTCTCAGCTCAGCTCTGCCTTTTCAAAGGAAATCAATTATCTCTGCTCAGAAGGGCTCTCCAGTCTCCTGACTGGGCATTCTAGGCCTGGGGAGGTGAGGAGCTCTATCTTCCATGTGCTAAATTTCACTTTCTGTTTTCAGCCCTCAGATTCATTTTTCTTTACCTGTGTTTTTGACTCCAGACTCTGCAGCTCAATTTTAAGATAGTAGGTCCCTGACTGCATGGACTGGGATAGTGGACTCAGTGGTCTACCAACTGTGTGCAAACTATTTAGAGCATTGGTGGACAGGTGGGCTTTCTACAGTTTGTGTTTCCTTTCTCTGGGCATTTAAAGTTTCTGGTTTCTTGGCCTGATCAGCCACATTTCATAAAATAAATGAATTTCTTGTCTGAGTTGTTATTCTCTCTTTTAATTTGGGAGGGGGCGTAAATAGCTTTATGTCTGTAGAATCTTGGGATTCAGGTGGAAGAGAAGATAAATGCTTGTGGTCAATCTGTCACATTTAGCCTGTATTACATGCAATATTTTGAACCCTTCCCAAAGTGTTTTTAGTGGGATGTTAATGGTCATTCTTACAAAATAAAAGTGGAGCACATAGGGAACAAGGTCATGAAGAAACAGGGACTAAGTGTGGCATTGTCATTTCTTCCTTCTTCCCTCTCTGCACCTTTTGCAGAGCTGCCAACAGCATCGTGTTAGTACACAGTGCTGGAGGTTCACAGCCTCTGTGGTCCCTGGGAGAGAGTCCAGGGAGCAATTTGCCATTTTCAGTGGAAAACAAGTAGTGGTTACTAATTATAATCACTTTATACTTTGGATCTGATTTGCTCCTTCTTTCACATGCTTAAGAAATAAGACTGTTTTAGTTCTTTCATTTAACACATATGAAGAGCCTTTTAGGAAATATAATCCCTTTGAAAAAATGGATCCAACACTTGAATTCATACAGCATATTAGATATGTTTGTGAATAAACTTAAGACATCAAAAATAAGAAAAGTGGTTTGTGGCTAAAAATGTTTGGGAAAAACTGGATCAAACCAAGCTAGACTTTACTTATCTATCTATTTATCTATCTTTGATTCAGAGTCTTGTTGTGTTGCTTAAGCCAGTCTCAAACTCCTGGGCCCAAGAACCCTCCAGCCTCGGCCTTCTGAGTTCTGGGAACAGGCATGCCCTACTTCACATAGCTCAAGCTAGACTTTACTTGACATAAGAGCTTTGTAATCACTTAATATCATAATATTATTTGAGAATTCATAAAGCAGAGACATATATAGTATTTCTCCAACCACAGACCTGTTATTGCCAGGCTAACACATTTAAATATCATGTAGGAAATGCTAGTCAAGGCAGTTCAGTACCTGTCTTCATTTGATTTCTTCAGTTGGTGGTAAATTCTAATACATAAGTACTTATTATGCAGAATATGAAGCAGTGAGGGTCAGTATCTCTTTCTTAACTGAACTGCCATTCTACATTTCAGTACTGCAGAGGTTGGGATGTATAGCTGACTCACGGAGCCATAGTACTAGTTCAACATACAGAGACTGATGCCTCTTCATTCATCCTCTATTTAATTACTCTATTTAAAAGAGAGACCCCGATTTAATTGGTGTTACCACCATTCGATATGAGATATTTACTTTAAAACAGATTTTTTGCACACAAACACCTTTGAAAGGGTTGGGGTCTGTTATCACCAATGAATTCATCCTCTATAGGCACTGCTCTCTAATCTAATCAGCTGGTAGAAAAGATCAGGGTTCACTTGCAGACAATGAAATGAATTCTATTCATTTTATACATAAAGAGCTGGAACCATTTTAAGCAAAGAGGGGGGTGGTATAGAAATAGCAGGCAGTGGGGGTGTCTTGATTTTCTCTCAGTACAGAGACATTGAAAGATATTAAAGAATTACATTAGATTTGAAGTATGGGGACATTCTCTTGGTGGAGGCATGAAGGATGGATTCAAGTAGGTGAACCTGGAGACACTGAGACAGAAATATTGCTATAGTCTAGAGCAATAAATGATAGGGAAGAAAGAAGGACCTTCTTCTTCCCCACTTTCTACATTTGCCAGCACCTACTGAAAACTTACAGGTGACCTTGACCTCGTCCTGACCCAATTATTGAGGGAATTGCTCCGAGAGTCCTCCTCTCTCCTGTATTTTTAACATACCTCTTGCTTGGTTTTTTCCCTTCTATTCTCAAACAAGCCAAAAGCTTTTCTCCTCTAAATCCAAAATCTTTCCCTCTTTGTTATGTTTAATTGTTGAGAGACTTCACAAGTCCCCTTTTCTCATGTCCCAGATTTCTTCAATCTGTGGTAGTCTAATTCCTGCTGCCAATATTTTACTGTACTCTCAAGGTGGTCAGAAAGGACTTTCTTACACAATGAACCATTACCTCTAACTATAATCTTCTAACAAAAGGCAGGGGGCGGGGGGAAGAGGACTTTCTTTATTGCAAAAGCTGAGCATTTTGAGATCCTTTTCTTGGATCTATCTGTTACCTGTGACAGTGTGGAACTTGTCTCTATCTCCCCTTCCATATTTTCACTCTCTGGCTTTCTATGGCTTCATACTCTACTAGAGTTTTATTATAACAGTTTATGCTCTAAATTCAGCTGCTCCTATTTCTCCAGACTTTGATCTGTTCTTACAGTTTCGGCTCTTGCCGATTTACTGATGACTCCCGACTGTACCTCCAGTCCTGACTTGTCCTCAAGCTTCGTACTTGGATATTCGCTGCCCATTGTTAGAGATCACCACCTGGATGTCCTGCAGGCATCTCAAACACAACAAGTTCAAAACTGAACTCCTCATTTTTCTCCTAAGCTGGTACTTTTTCAGTTATTCTGACTGGATTCCTATCTTACTTTTCTAATCAACCATCAAGGCAAGGAATCATCTTTGGTTCTTCCCACACCCTCATTCCACAGATAAGACCAACAGCTATTATTTTTTTTTAAAAATAGGGCTTGGATTTGTCCACCTCACTCTGTTCTGGTTTGGTGACTTGGTCCTGTTTTGGGTAGGCCTTTACCATCTCTTGCCTGACTTCTGGGAGAAAAAAAATCTCCTAACTTACCTCCCTGACTCACACTATATCTGATTTCTAGGATATCACTATTTCCATACATCACTATTCCTAGACTTAACCCTCTGAAACAAAAACACTCCTCTCTTTAAAGCCTTTTCATGGGTCTCCACCACCTACAGAACTGAAGTCGAAGCTCTGACCAGGATCTGGCTCTTGCCTATTTTTTTTTCCAGATCCCTTTAGTAACTGATGCTCTACAATGTTCAGAATGTCTTCTGATTACCTGAGAAGAGTAGGTATTTCAGAGCTATGCATTATCCCATGGAGTTGGAACCATCTTCCCTCTCTAGTCACTTGATTAGGGTCTATTCATCCTTCAACAATCAACATAGGTGGCTTTCAGATTGGGCTATGTGTCCTTCTTGCTGTGATCACAATAGTTTCATATACACATCACTGAACAAATTGTTTCATAATATGGGGTTTTTAAAAATGCCTTAGTCCTTGACAACAACATCTTGAGGACAGAGAATGTGTCTTAGTAATTTTTACCTCATTACCATTTAGCTGAAGCACTGAACTCAACAAATAAATATTGGATATTAAAAGAATAAACAAGATTAAGGAAACTGGAACAGTATAGAGGAAAGATTTTAGAGACTATTTAGCATATAAACAGGACTTAGTAACTGGTTATTTAAGATTGTTAGGGGACTAAAGAAAGATAAGCAAAAGTCAAGGGTGTCTTTAGTTTGTAAATGGCAGTGCAAGAGAGTATCTTATCTTAGCATATAACAGAGGGGAACAAACTTAAAGGAAATATTAATTCTCCCTTTGTGGGACCTGCTGCTTTTGACATGTTTTTGGGAATCCTTTACGTGTTCTCTTGGCTCATTTTGTAACAGTAGTAAAATAGAGTAGGTACTCAAAAATATCTGTTAAATCGACTTACGTTACAAATTTATTAAAAATAGCTATGCTAAGAGTTAAATTCTAGAATCTTCTGTATCAGCTAACTATATGTGGTTCATTATTTTTCCTGAAATGTAATTTTTTTAGGTAGATGAATTTTAAAGTTATTTTTCTCCATTGTGTTAGATAGTAAATTTTTAAAGTTTAAAGGAGAAAAACATTTCTAGTCCACATAATGTTTTATTTAGTTAAGATTAAATAATAAAGATTATAAGGTGAAGATTAAATAATAATGGGAAATCATCTCTAATAAGGAACCGAAACTCCCCTCTTTTATTCTTTTTGCTGTGCCAGAATCAAAGGAAACCTGCAGGTATTAGTGTTGGGGCCGTGATGCCAGATGGTTTTTCGTCAACTGAGTCAAAGCTCTAGTTACATTTTCCAGAAAACGAGATATTGTGTAAGGTCTGTACAACTGATTAGACTAATTAATAATCACACTGCAATTGGTGGTGAATTTGCCTCTCCGGCAACTAGGTTTGGGCTGGTAACATTATTGAATACTTGCCAGTTTCTAACTTGTTCACAGTAATGTTTGCCACATAACAGACAGTACAGTCCAAAACCTCTCTTGGGCAAGAGCTACCTGGATCCTGTTTGTTGTCCTGCATAAACACTGGAAAACAAAATTCCATTTCCACCCATTAAAAAAACACCTGCTTTTCTAATCAGCAGGAACTTTTTAGTCAAAGTAGAGGTAAACCAGTTGGAAAACTGTTTATAGATTCCTGGTGGCAACATATTCTCTTTTTGTGCCTTAACAGATAAAAAGGTGCTCCAAGACCTTTAATGTCACCTATGGCAATAAGAGCTCACTGATGCAGCTTTGTTATGTCTGTGGTAGAATCCCATCCACAAAGCAAAGAAGAAATGTCAAGGTCTTACTGTAATGATTATACCAATAGTCTTAGGTACTCTTGAAACTGTTGTGGGAATGGTTTAAGTGAACACCAGAAGGTACAGCCCCCAAGCCAAAATTCTTATGGTTCTAATACAACTGTTTCTCATTTTGTTATTATTTTATGGCAAACTTGAATTTTTTACCATGCTCATAAAATGAGCAAAGAGCAAAAAATGACTATCAGCAGAATGTTTGCCCTTCAATATGTTTTGCATGAAATTCATAATCAGCTTCTTCCTGGCTTGCTGCATTCATCATCAAACCATTCTTTATAAGGAGGTTTTAGATTTTTTTGATTGCTTGTAATAAGTTAATAGGGATTTAAGATGTTGGCTGATGGTTTAGAAAGATTATAAAACATCAGTGTCAGCATAGAGACTTCCTGAAGTACAAGTGGTACAAATTGTCCAAGAGTTAAGCAATAATTATGCCTGAGCAATGAACAAGTTTGGAGACTTTATGATGAAGGGAGTCAACAAAGAAAGATGATCTTATCAACTCCATATTGTAACTGAAAAGGCAAATACTCCCAGAGTGAATTTCGGCTCAATCATGAAAACTTACAAGTAGATCACACTACCAGGAATCAGCTGGGAGAATCAGAGGAGGGTCCTATAATGGTTTGCCATCAAAACAGTATGCATTAGAGATAGAGCTAAGAAGAAACAATTTGTACATAATCAAAGCACAAAAAAAGATAGAAATCAAGCAAGTGAAGCAATTTTACCTGACATGCTTAAATCATTATTTTGCTAATTTAGGATAGTTTTTATTAGAAATAATTATAAATCAATATCCTAGTGTTGATGGTTCAAGGAGTCTTTTGGGGGGTTTTCAAATTCCATGGCTGTTAGCATAAACCAGTTGATACTATGGCAGGAGAAAGGTGGAACCCCAATGGAAAGGACATTTTCTGATTTTACTTGGAGTCAAGTTGGAAATATTGGAGGACATTTCCTTGTTAGACTTTCCTTGTTAGCCCTAAAGGCTGGGGGAAAAAAACCAAACAAACAAAAACTAGATACTCTCCCCACCAAAAACTAATTGAAGGTACATTATATAAACATAAATAAATAAACCTTTTCTAAAAGAGGGGGAAAAAAAAAACTAATCTGTATGTTGTCTTTCAAAGTCCCCATTTTTGTGGATTTGCTTTTGTGATCCACTATGATCCTGGGTTGGTTCAGCTGACAGTTCATTGTTTCTTGCTCTTCCAGGCTAATGTGCTTGTGTTTCTAATCCCCACTTTTTGCAAATAGGATAAGAACTCTATGGGTGGTATATTTTCTTGTGGAAGCAATTAGTAGGCACACAGTCTCCTACAACTTAAAATATGTTCTACAGCAGCACAGCCAAGCTTCAAACTGCTAGATCAAAATTTATCATGTCATGTTCTCTACTTCAACTGCTGGCTCTCACTTCTCTGAGATGCAGTTGCGTTGGCCACACAATAAACTAAGAAGCATCCATCAGTAAATCATACAGGACTAGTGAAGCATCAATAGCTTTGAGGTATTTGTAAGAATCTGGGGATGAGGATGAAATCTGACAGTCAGCTAAAGGCTGAAAACTGGATCAGAAAGAAGCTTTAGTTGTTGTCTCACTAGTAAACCCACTAAGGGATGCATTCTGGTTAAAAAAAAGGAGCCAAATGGGAAAGGAAGAGTGACTCAGTATTTGATGGGAA
This sequence comes from Sciurus vulgaris, assembly GCF_902686455.1. Lineage (NCBI taxonomy): Eukaryota > Metazoa > Chordata > Mammalia > Rodentia > Sciuridae > Sciurus > Sciurus vulgaris. Next base: position 32,305,310 of record NC_136468.1, read on the forward strand.
GGTTAAATGGAGGCTCTCTTCCCCTCTGTGTCAGCTGAATCTCTTGAGACCTGGACCCCAAACAGCATATGTCAGGAAACCTTATATTCCAACAGGTCTCTGGATAATCTATTTAGGACTTGAAAAAGTGTGGGCAAAATCCAGTTATATAAACCCCTGTTTCAATAAAAGAGTTGTGAGATGAAAAAGGAGAGAGAGAGAGAGAGATTTCTACATGAGTTTTCCAAATACCTTGTGGTTTTCTTCCCCTTTGAGGAGTTGCTTCCTTTTTGCTTAAAACCAAGTGAGGGGGCATTCAAAAGGCCAACTTGATGAGCTGGACACATGTCTACTGGGACTTGGGGGCGGGCATTAGAACTAGTATAAGATACTTGCTGTAGATTCACTTTCAGGTGACAGAGAGAGCAAGAGTGAGAGAGAAGGCTTCATTGGGAATTAACTGTATTTCCAGCAACAGCGGAACAAGGATGCATGAGTATTTCTGTAGACCAAATGAGAGCAATTAAGTATAGCAAGCCTAGTGCCAACTTGAATATCTTCCAAGAGGATGCCTGGAGGGGCAATGTGACCTCCAACAGAGTGGACTGTTAGTTAGCAAAGGGCCAAAGAAGGAATCCAGCTGTAAGAGATGGTGTTGCCTTTATCAAGAAAACTGCAGCCAGAAGGTCCCAGTGACGGGAGGGTTTCCAAGGACATTCACAAAAAAACTGTTAAAAAAGGAAGAAGTGGCATGCTGTACCCAGAAAGCACATTGCTGGGTTATGCCTGTACCACTCAAGTTAGAGCTTTCTTTTCCTCAAAATACCCTCCGTACTCTGATTCAGTGCCAACAGAGCAAGGAAAAGAAGTGCAGCAAAGCAAAATGGGGAAACAGTGAAGAAAACTCCTGCGTTCTCCCCACGACTTCCGGCTTTTGAGGCAGGCAGCCCTGAGCCAGGGGAGAGGAATGATGTGCTTATGACACAAGACTGGACAATTTTAGTACTGATGTGATATTCTTCCTATGTATGAAAGTGATTGGAAAACGTTCAAAGCTATGGGATCTATTCAAGATTTTATTCAAGTGATAGGGAGGAAATACACAGAGGAATCTGAAAGGTCAGGAGGGAAAAGAATTAAATTATTTTCTACTGTCACCTTATGGGCTAAGCCTACTTAATTACTAATTACAAACAGAATCATTATTACATTTGTGGGAGAAAAAATTACTCAAAACACAGGTCTCTGCTATGCATTGGTTAAACCATTCATTAATTTACCACATTAAATAGACTCGATTCTCAAGCTGAAGATTCTTGACACATTTTTTGGATGAGATGAGATTTCTTTCTTTCTTTCTTTCTTTCTTTTTTTTTTTTTTTTGCGGTGCTGGGGATTGAACCCAGGGCCTTGTGCTTGCAAGGCTGGGTGAGATTTTCTGATGGGAGCATTTGAAGTGTGTTGGAGAAGGTAAATCCTCTCCAGGTCCCCATCTTCACACAAACATTGAACACATACCCTTGTTTTTAAGTGTCTAATTTTTAAAACCTCATTTTATACACCCAAAGTTGTAATTGCTATATGTCTTTGCCTGAATGAGGATGAGCACATTATTTGATCTCCGTCTGACATCATTTTCTTTTGTGTAAAATAAAGGTACAACAAAAAAAATTTTTTTTTAAATGAAAAGCTATAAAAATCGGAAAGCCAGCATAAATACCTCATGGAAATGACATCCGCAACTGCCTTGCAGAAACTCTTTGTATCGTCCCATGGTTATAGTGAATGTGTCAACCACTTCATAACCATAATTTTTTGCAGCATCCAGAATAATCAAATTTTCTTTCCATAAGTTTTGTACTTCACTCTGTATTGCAGAGTAGAATAATAAGGGTTTTTATTAGCAGTGGATTATTTTATGATTTCATAACTCAAGCAGAAATCATATAAATGCCATCTTTTAAAACAGATTGGTTATATTGTGCGATAAAGAATTTCACATGCATTTCTTAAATAAAGACAAGTTCTATTCTCTTCTCACTCAAGACATCAATATAACCGTGTGTGTGTGTGTGTGTGTGTGTGTGTTGCATAAAAATACACACATAGTTTAGAACTTTCCCTTCCACAGAAAGGAATTAAATTGATTGCCTACAATAAATATTTAAAACATTTCAATTTGAAAACCAATATTTAAGACTCATGAGTGCTAGGTCCAGCTACTTGGATTCTTATTCATTTGTTCACATTAATTGGCATCTGCTTTGTGCTTCATTTGTAGCCACAAGACAGGAATACATGGGTAAATAAATTGTGGTCCCTGCTCTTAAGATGCTTCATTTTTAATAAGAGAAACAGATACATAAACAGCTAGTAAGTTCTTTATTAGAGGAGAAATAAGCCAATTTTTGCACTGAGGGAAGGAGTAGCTATCAGGGACAGGGGAGAGCTGGATGGTGAGACTTTAAGAGGAGGTTATCATGCACAACAATAGAAACAAAAAGATGTACCCCATTTGTGTACAATGAATCAAAATGCAGTCTGTAAAAATACATTTTTTTTTTTTTTAAAGAGAAGTTTCCTGAGCAGTCTTGAGCGAGATTTGCTGGCTGGAAAAGAGGTGTGTGCTTGGGAGAGCAGCAAACTTGAGTGAAGGCTCCAGCTGCTGTTACTGTGGATCAGATTCCTCCCTCCCTCCGGCACCATGTCCCTGGCAATGATTGAGCGTGGCTGGGAGTTCTAGTTCAGGTGCACTCTGCTAATCACTGTAGCTTCAGGGCTTCTTCGTGGCTTGGCTAAGTTTCTCAGAACTGACCTGTAATCCTAGACTTTCTACTGAAATCACCCTTCCTCTTCTCCTTTCATATTTGACCCATTGCAGTCCAAGAGTTCCAAGGGAATATTAGGCACTCAAAAGATATTTGGTGCAAGATCGAATAACATGCATCAGATGCTGTGATCTGAAGGGCCTCCTGCCCACTCCCACACCCTTCCTTCTATCTTTCCCAGGCAGCCCCCTTTATGCCCTTATTCAGTTAATCCTGACTTGCTGTCTGTTTCTTGGAGAAGCCAGACTGACACAGGGAAGCTATTGTACTCACTTTTCCTTTTCCCAAAGGGAAAATGTGATTCTTCAGCTGAAAAGACAAATAATAGCTCCCATTTGTTAATCCAACAGCAAGGTAAACGAAGCAGTTATAGATACATATAATTTTCTGCCTTCACTGTGCTTACATGTTTATTTGTACATGATAGAGAAGAATGTTTCCTTCAAAATAAAGGTAGTGAATAGAAAAGGCTCAAAAGAAGCAAACTGCAGGAAAGAGACATGTAAATATTCTCTGGGCCTCCACGATCATATAAAAAATGATGCTCAATATTATTGATTTTGTGTGTAGGCTTCTTGTCCATTATAAGAATTCTTCCAATTTTAATGTGCCTAGTTATGGAAGGTACATGAAACTTTAAGTAGTTTCCAGAGAAAATTTTCTGAAGCAAAACCAGTTCTGTGGGAAATAGATAAATTTGAATGCAGGGAGCTAAGGGGACAGTGCTTTGGGAATCAATACATACAAGGGAGCAAGGGAAGAAGAACTGGGCAGAGGGAAGAGTTGAGTTGCAATGCAGTAGCAACAGAAGCTTTCGCTAATTCCATCTGGAGTTCTAGAGCTGGGATGACCCAGGTGGCCCAGGTCGAGAAAGGGCACTGAGTTTTAGCACTCCTTCCTGCATAGGCGTGTTGGGTCTCTGCAGCAAAAGACAATTTCTGCTGGGACTCAGATGTGAGTCATCATTAGGACAGGAATGAATGCATCAGATGAGAAAGGATGATCTGGGAACACCCAAATCACTAGAACAAATCATGCATTCGTTTGTGCACAGGCAATTTTTGTGGGTCCACTATGTGCTGAGAAATGTGTTTGGAACTTGGGGTACCAAAGTGAACCACGCAATGACCCTTTACCTCCCTGTCCCTGTTCTCACTCAGATTCTAGCCCAGCAGGATAGATGGACAACCAAGGGTTGTGTGCACTGGTTGACAAGCTTGTGAGGACATAGATACTATTTTAGGCACTCATAGTAAGAGGAACTAACAAGTCAAGTGTGTCCAGAAATTTCTCCCAGAGGAAAAAGCACTTAAACTAACAAGGGGATCTGAAATTGACCCAGGTGGGGAGTGGGGGGAGGGAACAGTGGTTTCAAAGACCTGGGGGTGACTGAAAGCATGGTGTGCTTGAGAAGGAGCACATGCTCAGCTTGACTAAGCTCAGAGTGTGTGTGAATGTGTGTGTGTGTGTGTGTGTGTGTGTGTGTGTGTGCACGCGAGCATGTGCGCATGTGGGCATATGTGTGCATGTGCTCTGGGAGCAAGGAATAAAGGTATATATAAATATAGAGAGGAGGGCAGTTATCAGTCTTGCAAGTAATGATGGGAGTTGGGATTTATGTTCTGTCTTTACTTGCTATTATCTCTTTCTACCATCTTTCTATTTTTGCCCCTTTACTTCTTTCTTCCTTTTGTTCTCACTCTGTTGGAAAAGACTGATGAACACCAGCAAAGCTTTGGTGGCAGGCAAAGTCTTTGATGCAGGGTCTGGCACATAACAAATGCTGAAGAAATGTTAGCTGGGATGAATGGATTGTGAGTTAATGACCTAAATATGTGCAGGGGCCATGAGCACTCCAGTTGCCGCAAGGAACTGTAGTCAGAGAAGCACAGAGGAGCTACCAGAGTTGAGAAGGAATTGCAATCTCAACTGGTAGCCCTCAAATAACATTAAAGGGGCTCAATTCATAACCCATACCAAAAATGATCAGAGTCCCCTTTCCTGGTCCCCAGTAAACGGTAGCCCTTCAGCTACCTCAGCTTTTAAATGGCTCAACTCATTTTAAGTTACTGTAAACCCTGCTGACTTCAAGTTGCTGAATTTGAAGGTTTTTACTTCAGCCACTTTCTACCAGTTCTCCCATTTTAGTATCAGAGAAGATCTGGCAAAATTTCCAGAAAAGAGGAGGTAATGTGCTCAGTACTGGGAAAAGCTAGGTATACTCAGTAGAGACACAAAAATAAATCTTAACTCCTTACATAGCAAATGGGCACTCTCCTGCCTGCCCAGTTCCCACAATTCCCCTGAACCATGACTGCAATTGCCAGCAGACTCGGCTGCTAGTGAATGTTCCTCACTTGAGCAAGAGCAGCTGGTTCTCCAACCTACAAATGTGGGTTTTCTTTTTTGTTCTACAATTTCTATTCAGTGGTGAGAAGAATTTATCATCTTCTTCTGGTCAGAAGCCCCTAATTCCTTTCATTTATGAATATCCAACTACAGAGAAAAAACAATGATACTACTTCAAAGATTTTTTTTTTTTTTTTTTTTTTTAACAAAAAAAGCAATTGTCTTCAAAAAAGCCACTCCTTCCCAAAGGACACTTTGATATTGGCAATTTCATTTGTGGTTTCTGTCTGAACCTGAAGAAAAGAAAGCCTTTTTATATAGCCTAGAAAGGCATATGAAACACTGCGGGTAAATGATACTTAAGCAATTTCTCTCATATATGCCTCAGTTCTTAATTTTGCATGGTTCAGCACCCCTTTTTCTTTTACGAATCCAATGCAAATTATTTGCAATACATTTGTGGGCTATGGTCTCCTTTTTCCAGGAATAATTACAATTGATCTGAAATCATAATCTCTATGTATATAATCTCTTTTGATCTTTATGAAGGTTTCCTTTCAGAGCCTTTTCCAGCAGGGATCAAAATAGGAATTAAGAAGTTCACACAGCCAAAAAGAAATGGGCTTACCTGTGTTAAGAAATGCACTCCATTCACTGGTAGATGGAATCCAATTCCCAAAGTTTTGATGATCACTAGGATATTGAGTAAATTTTCCCTGAATGAAGTGATCAGAATTCCAAAGTCACAAACCATAAGTGCAGTTTAGATGTTTGTTAATTATACCAACAAATTCAATAGAATCCTTTTATAATCAGATAATTGGCATACAGGGCCAAATTCCCATTTTACAGATTTGATGTATATTAGGGGATTTTGTGGATTGAGTTTTGCATGTTTTGATCTATAGCAAATTTAAATTTGGATGATAAAAAGACCTGTTGTGATTATATATAAAGGTGTTTTGAAATATTTTAAACCAGGCTTAAACTTCTAATTTTAAATTATGAAGTGTTCTTTAAATAAATGTCTTGATAAAACTTAGTCCTATCAACATCACATTTTAAAAAATTGAAAATATTAATGACAATTACTGTCACAGCAGTTTACCTCTTCAAAACCTTGTGAATAATTTGCAGGTGGTTGGAATTAAGCCACTGAACACCACCAACAACCAATACAGTCTGGCCAGTATTCTCTAGGGGACGTGATCTGAAATCCAGAAAGAAAAACAACACATGTTGCTTTAAAACAGATGGTAAACATTTTAACTGCATTGCCTCACATTTCATTGAACCATGTCTGGCTTCCTGATCACAGGACCTCCTTGTCATTTGCAACTCGTTTTCAGCCACATTACTGAGTATCTAAGCCTTTCAGCACATTTGATATACAGTGAGCAATTATGACTGCTAGTAAAACATCAGGACATTGTGGCCTTGTGCCATTTATAATAGTTCCATTGTACCTTTGCAAGAGATGTTCAAGTGCTTTCTCAAATGTTGGTCTCAGTGAAGGGCTTATCCAAAACTGGGGATAGTAGGAGTAACTAATCAACGTCTTCCCACCATTGACGTTGGGATACAATTTAGTGCCATGCACCTTCTGCCATTCCTGGAGAGTTTCATTTAGTCTTTCAATCAGATAGTACATGATCCCTCTGTTGGTTGAATCACCAATGAAGAGAATCTATAAAGGAAAAGATATTTGTTTCCAAATCACAGTTTACATGCTATAAGATAATCTAAATTTACTAATTTTCGAATATTTATAAAACACCTGTCTAACCAAAGGACAGACCTTCAAAAATGACATTCCTTAGGATAAGATTTATCATATCTCACCTAACCTGTTCCTTTTCTTATCTTCTAGTAATGACATCCTCTGTGGACCCACGAATGCATAAAACTTTTCTCTCCACGCTATTTTCAATTCCTCTATCTGCCATATATTCATTGCTTTCTTATCTACTCATTTAACAAGTCTTATTGATTTAAAGACACTTGAAATATTTTAGTGCTCAGGATTTTTCAATCTGTTTTATAGGTGTGAAACCTGAGAATCTGCAGAAGTACTTCCCTAGAGGTCATGTTATTATTTGGGGAAAAAAAAAAAAAAAAAAAACATGACTAGAATCTGATTTTCTGAACATCTTGCCATGTCCCAAGTTGCATAGCCCAGGGCCATTTGCTCCCCAGCAAAGTCTCCCACATCTATCACTTCCTTCCATTCCCACTAGCCCTTCTTGGGGCTCTCACTGTCTCTAAGCTGCACTATTGCAGCATTCTCCTGAATAGTCTTCCTTCATGAACAGTGGCTGCCCTCTAATTTATTCAACACACAGTATTGCTGGGATAAATTTTTACATGTCTAGTTCTGGTTATCTTATTTGCATGTTCAAAATTTATATTGGCTTCCATATCCTACAGAATCAAGTCTGAACTATTTAAGTTCAGCTAACAGTTACTGAATTTTTATTGCATGTCATGGTCTGCTAGTTGGAGATTTCCACGGATGAGGAATTTGAGACTCAGGAAGACTGAGGTCATAAATCTAGTAAATAGTGAACACAGAACTCAAACCCAGGTCCTTTGGCTCAGTGCAGGAGCAAAGGCCATTCCTCTCAATGCATCCCCTCATGTAAGCATGACACACTCCTACTTTTTCACTGAACATGATTTGCACTCAACAACGTCTGTTTTTCCTTGTTTTAATCTATCTGCTGTGAAGGTTCCTCCCTGGGCAATCCCACCTGTCAACCTCCAGACCCAACACCAGCGGCACTTCTACCAACATGCCTGTGCCCCTATCCAGAATTAACTTCTTAGGCCTCTGAGATTCCATCAAATTTTTACTCCCATTATAGACTGAATCAATGTCTACATGAAATTATGGTTATTGTATCTGTGTCTTTTTTTCCTCATATCTTTTCAAGGAATAACTGAGATCAGGGTCAATTTCTCATCTATTTCCCCATAGGACCATGAGTACACTTTAAAAAAAAAAAAAAAAAAAACACTTAAGTTAATTGAAAATAAAAGAGGATTTTTCCATGGACAATATTTGAATGTTTTTGGATATGACTGAGTTTATTCTTGAGCTTTTCTCTTTCTTTTGAGATTTGCTTTTTCATTGTTCTTGCACAAATTTTATTCTCATTTTAACAGCTAGAATTGCCATCATTTCTCAGGAATTTCTGCATTTGTCCATCCAGAGTAAATTCAGTGAGAATATGCAAAGGTTTATTCTTTCCAAGGTAAGTATGTCAAAGTAGTTGTGTGAAGAAATTCAGAAAGTTTTTTTCAATTTGCCTTCAGAGTCAATACTGTTACCATAAACCTGGTCCAGATAGACTAAATAACATGCCAAGGGCCACACCAATCCTCTTAAGTTCAATTTGGGGCAATAAAATTGTAGTATAATAAAATAATTTGTGAAATGAATTGCTTCTTATTAGGTTTACCTTATAACTGTTCTTCTGGACTAGATTTCTGATTTTTAAACAAGGATTCTGAATCATCATGAAAGCTCTTAATTTGGATACTAGCAATTATGCAAATTCACTTGTACTGGTTTACTAGTTCTGCAGGGATGGTACCACAGACTGGTGCTTCGACAACAGAAATTTATTTTCTTATATATCTGGAGGCTAGAAATCTATAAGATCAAGCAATTGGCAGGGTTGATTTTTTCTGAGGGCCTCTCTGGCTTGTCTTCTCTTTGTCTTTGCACGGTCTTCCTCTGTGAGTCTATGTTGTAATCGCTTCTTTTAAAGACTGGTCATATTGGAATAGGTAGACCCCATCCATATGATCTAATTTTACCTTGTTTACCTCTTTAAAGGCCCTATATATCTATAGGTACTTTCTGAGGTACTAGGAATTTAGAACTTCCAACATATGAATTTGGCAGAAAGGATATCAGTCAGATCATGATACTAGTATAGGACCCTCAAGTTCTAGCTTTAAACCAAATCACCACGACGGACTTATTTTAGTGAACTTTTTTGCCACTATGATCAAATGGCCCAACCAGCACAACTGTAAAGGAGGAAGAGTATATTTGAGTGCTCACGGTTTCAGAGGTCTTAGTCCTTAGAAGGCCAGCTCCATTCCTCAGAGCTTGAGGTGAAGCTGAACATTATGGAGAAAGAGTGTGGCAGAGGGAAGCAGCTCACATCATCAGGAAACAGAGAGAGACTTCACTGACCAGATATAAATATATATACCCCAAAGCCATGGCCCCAATTTCACCTCCTCCAACCACATCCTACCTGCCTCCAGTCACCACTCAGTTAATCCCATCAGGGATTAATTCACTGATTAGGTTAAAACTCTTACAACCCAATCATTTCTCCTCTGAACCTTCTTACATGGTCTCACATGTGAGCTTTTGGGGGGACACCTCACATCCAAATCATTACAGGACTTTTCTTTGCAGCTTCTCTTCTTTTTGGTATAGAGGTACAATTCCTCCCATGAATCACTGTGGTCACTAGATATCTGTATTATGGGCTATGGAGAGATACAGAGGTTTAGGGAAGTCGGAGTGACATGTTACTGAGATAAAAAATCCTGACAAAGCTTGTGGATCTCCGGTCTTTCTGTGTGGTTAGGTCTGAAGATGTGATCCACCAGAGTAGATCAGAGACAAAACAGCTCTGTTTCAGAATTCTAAGCTCCTATTCTTTATTGCCTAGAAAACCTTAGACAAATGGTGTGGCCTCTCCAGGGTGTAATTTCCTTATGTGTAAAATGGAGGAAACTGCAGCTCCACCTCAGAGGACTTACATGAGACTTTAAAGACGTGTCCTGCGGCTGGCATAATGAGCACACAGTGGATGTGAGCTGGCATTCAGGCACAGGAGAAGCCAGCAGCAGTTTTTGAGAGTGCCTGGCAGTGCCTTGTGAAACACTTTGAATTCTCCAGCCCATTTAGAGAAAGTGGCATGGAAATGGAAATGTCTGAGTCACGGCAGTCTCCCTTCTAGCCACCAAACTGCTACTACTTGACCCTAGGGAGACTAGAAGGGCTACTGCAGAAACCTAGGTTCTGGATGGAGGACTGAAAGAGAGACTGTCACTCGAGTAAGCCAACATGGTCAGAGCAGGTCCCTGGTATTTCCATGGTACATCTGTGACCAACAAGAGCTACACAGATGCCAGAAGGAGCACACCCACCATCATTTGCAAAGCCAGTTCTGTTACACAGCAAATATCTAGAGAGCACTTTTTAATGCAGTGGACACAGCTTTGGGAAGGCCATTTTCTAGAGGAATATCTTTGCCCATTGCCTTTCCATTCATGAAAGATGAAAACAATAAAAGCGTAACTAAAATAAAATGAAGTCATGATAGTAAATTGATTGTTCTATCAGTGAAACAAATTTTTAAAAGGTTAACTCGTATCCCTAACCAAAAGATTTCTAACTTCAAAATGTTAGCCCTTTTAAATGTACAACACGAAATTTACAAGTAGCATCATGAATTAAAGAGTGGTTCTTTTCATGATTACTTTCAATCTTTTATATTTTTTTGATCATTCAGATTTGATGAAATCGATTAAAAGGAAAGGTGCAGACTATTTGTTTTAGAGGACAAATTCTATTTCCCAAATGCTAAATTATAATAAATATTTAATACTATCAGTACAATTAATAAATGACTCTTCTTCTCTCCCATGAAAATTATTTTCTTAGATTAGCATATACAGGTATTGGTGGACATAAGCAATCAAAGAGAAAAAAAACAGCATTAAATACAAAGAGCCAGTAAGAATATTTTTTTTTTTGTATTTTCTTTTTTTTGGAGTAAAAATAACTTCACTGAATATTGAAATCAAAAGTTCCCAAAAGTTGTGATTGTATCTTCATCAATAAATATTATTTGTGGCAGGGAGCTATTTCTTTCAGAATAGAAGTCTTTTTATGCATCACAGGGATTATACATTTTTTCCCTTCTTTTTTCTCTTTCTTTGGCTTGGGTTGTCTTTAATATGTATAGAAATGGAAGCATTCTTTTGGCCCAATAAGATGCATGAGGATGACAACAGAGGGCTCATCCAGCCAGCAGGGACCCACTGAAACATCTGAGAGGAATTCCACAGGAGAGCAGTAGGCGCTATGGTCCACTAGTGGAGGTAATGCCTCCTGACTGGAGAGCACTCACATGGTATAAAAAGAAGATGAAAGTACAGGGAGAAGTCTTATTCATCACATCTAGCTCAGAGCCAAGCAGAGCACCTGTGTTGAGGAAGCCCCCCGGTGATGCTGAGGAAGCCCAGGATTGAGAAACCCTGCTCTCAGAAAAGAGACACCCATTTCTATAGGAGACAAAGGGTGTCCAGTTGAAACACGAAGCCGGGACAGATCAGATGACTAATGATATTTAAGTAATGACAAAAATTCAGTTCAACAAAGCATCTCTTTGTGGGCTGTGATTTGGCTACAATGAAAGTATTCTCATCAGGCATTTTAATTTAAATTGACTATAGATGGGCAATCAAATTGCTGTTTGGAGGTGAAAATAAATGTGAGACTGAGATTTAAACAAATCACCCTCAAACATACAAAACTGAACCACAAAGGAGATCAAGCAACTGTGTAACCCCAGTTAAACATGGTTCTTCTAGCTGTTGGAACTGAACTGCTTATGTCATCATTTTGTCTGGCTTGTCAGTCAGTGTATTTACTGAACGCAGAAGGAGGGTACCAGGTATGAGTCATCCTCTCCTGGGGAGCATGAGGTACACTCCCCTTCTTTTATCCAGCCCTGATTATAGGATTATTGAAAGTGACAGCAACGATAAATTAAGTAGCCATAATGGAATTCACATTACTCACAATATATTATTATAAATTAGCCACACTTCAAAAATTTAAACACCTTTAGGTTTAAGACACTACTTAGCTTGAAAACATTACTTAAAAATTTAAGTTACATTTCCTGTTTTAACAGCTGAGTTCAAGTACTTTCTGTAAACATTGCCTTTTATATTTCCCTTTCTTAATTGCACTCTTCTTTCAGATATTTTATTACTGGTTTAAATTCTGAACTGCTTTCAACTGACAAACAAAATAAGGGCTTATTTCATTCAGTTGGGTTACATGATATAGTTGCCCGATTTTCAGCAGTAAATTTGATTGTCATATTTCTAAACCATTTCCTACATATTTCACACTGTGATTATAAAGGTGAGCTCTGACAATTTTTTATCAATGTTCCATTCATTCTTTTATGAAATTGGGTATCTATTTAGAGAAAAAGTGTGGAAGTATAATTGGAATTGTAGCTTTTGATTCAATTGATTTTGCTTTGATTCAACACAGAATCACAAAACTTAAACATATTTATAAAAACCTATAAATGAGACATATCCTGTTTGAATAGAGCTAGAGTTTAAAAGGAGTCTCACATTTACCTGCCTTCCATAACGCTCAAGTGTGCTATAGAAATGAATCTCACAAACGATCTGAGGAGGAAGGTGGTTTTGTCCTTTCACCCGAGAGCTTGATCTGTCTTTCCTTCTGTTAACACTGCTGAAATGAAGGAAATGACCGAGGTGCAGAAAGTTTGGTGCTGCTCACAGGTTTTTAAGTGCAGTGAGGTTCCTGGTTGAAGTTACTGGAAACCTGAACCCCTTTCAAATCTCAACTGATTTGTGTCTTGCTCATTCTTTACAGGTGGGCTTGGATTTTCAAGCATAGTCTTGGCATTCATCAATGTAAAACAGTAGGAAAAAGATGGAAAAGGTCATAATAACAACATAAGGAAACTCGACAGAGAGAAATGACTACTTGGAGATTCTAAAGAAAGCAGAATAGTATTTGAAGGCCTAACTTTTCAGTAATTCTCACTGGACCTGTCAAATTCTGTTTCCTTTAGATTTGAGTCTTTGGAGAAAAATAACTCAGTTTCGTTCGTTTCCCAAAAATGAAGATTGCCAAATTTCGGACTTAAAGTTCTAATTCTTCTCCTTCCCCTTCCCCTTCCCCTTCCCCTTCCCCTTCCCCTTCCCCTTCCCCTTCTTCTTCTTCTTTCCTCAGCACAATAGTTTTGAACTACTTATTCATGGCAAGAATGAAATTTCTGGATGCTCACTATTAAATGTCTTAGTTTTCCATTTTTTCTATACTACTTTTAAAGTCCTCAGCTACTATACTGTTAGAAATTGTGTGTTGCATACCCCAAGGTGTGTAAACTGGAGACCTGAAAAACTGAGGTCCTTATTAGTGCTGTCTCTAGTGTCTTTCTCACCTGGTTGGATCCTTCTCCTTTATCCCACTGAGAGGGATGTCAGAAAGTGCTCGGCTTGAGGGATGGGATTCTCACAGCAAATGCTCTTGGGAAAAATGAAGATCACTGCTTTTTCTAATTCAATTAAGTGATTTCAAAATAATCAATTCATAGATAGCCTCAAAGTACAAGCACTACTCTGTCCAGCCATCTTCTTTCTGGAAACTTCTCCAAACCCTTCCAGTCTGGATCTGGAGACTGGCAATCATCCTGCCAATCATCATGCTGTTTTGCAATGATTGCTTCCCTCATTTGTCTTCTTCCACTAGACATTTAGCATCTGGAAGAATGCTGTATGCTACTGGGATAGATTCTTACCTCAAAAAACATTTTATCAATGAATGAAGTGACAGCACAAAAGTTTCAACATACTTTAGAACTTAACTTCAAGTGATCGGGGGACTCAGCTCTGTGCTAATATTATAGATAACTGACAATAGCGGTGTTTCTGGAATGGGGCAGCATAATAAATCTAATGATTTTGATGAATAAAAATAATTACTTTGTTGGTGAGGTGAGAACTATAGCTCAGGCTTTGTGATTACCTGTCTGAACCTCTCCTGCTTCATTACTATCTCATTGTCCTTATGTACTGTTAACTGAATATTGAAAGTAATATGTTTCTTTTATTCAATATTTGACATGGTAGAAACAAATACAAAAATGTCCAGCATATAATACATTTGAAAAGCAAAATATTCCTATTACTTTTTCTTCCATTCTTGTAATTGTTATGCCTTAAGATTATTTGTCTTTGGAATGGTATGATAATTGTAGAAAGTTACGGGTAGAATGAGAACTTATTTGTCTTAGTAATCAAACATTAGAATTAAGGAGTACTTGGTATATTTTTATTATTCTAATGGAGAGTAAAAAAAAAAAAACAAATAAACTGTGAAAATCTTTTGCTTACCTACTCCAATTAATAAATGGAGCTTTCTTAAACCAAGTGCTGTAACATAGTTTCAACTCTGAATGTTTATCTCTACTTTATGAGGCTTATTAACATAGGCATCTGACTGTATTACCAAATCCTGTGACTCAATGTGAACTATCTTTCTCAGGATCTCTCTCCTGTGCATTTCCACTAGCTCTGTGCTAGTTATGATTTAGAAACAATCTTTTAAAATATAAATTTCTGTTTTTTTATTGATTGATTTATGGATTGATTACAGTGCTGGGGACTGAACTCAGAGTCTCATGCTAGTGATAGACAAGTGCTTTGTCACTGAGCCACACCTCCAACTCTAACATACATAGTTTTAGTTTAAAAAACCAATGTTCACATATTTTGAAAATGAAAACACTCATACTAAAAATGATCTCTGTTCTCTTCCCCAGCCATGCTCTACTACCTGAGCTGCTTTCGTGGGCATGTAACCTGAACAGTCTCACAGGGCTTGTGCTTGGAAGGGTTCTATGCTTGGTTGATTGTCCCACCATTGCCTTGGGATTCTTAATAATGTTTTAACACAGGGTCCTGACTTTTCATTTTGTACCCTACCCCTCTCCCACTCCCCTCCACATATTGTATTCACTCTTACCAATTTGTTACTTACAGAAATTCTCTGTGTAAGCAAGCATGTTTGTATGTACGCATTAGTTTCTACGTCAATGGATTATTCTCTACACGGTCTTGCTTCGCCTCCTCAATGTTGCATGTTGGAATTTTCCCAGGAACAGCCTCAGTCTCCCCAGCATCCATTTCCTTCTTATCTTAGGCAATCTCCCTTCTGTTATGGGAAGATCTTTCTAGTTCTGAATATGCCACTCCTCTGCTAAAAGGGGACAATGTTTCCCTGTTTATGTGTAAAATAAATTTAACATCCTGGAAACCAAATCAGACTCGTAGGACCAGTGCCAGTGTTTTGGAAAATGTGAGTTTCTGAGCACACAGATCTCAAGGACTCTGGACTAGGTGAGGCAATATGATAAGCCCTCTCCGCTAAGCAGG
Organism: Sciurus vulgaris; assembly: GCF_902686455.1. NCBI lineage: Eukaryota > Metazoa > Chordata > Mammalia > Rodentia > Sciuridae > Sciurus > Sciurus vulgaris. The sequence goes on from NC_136468.1 coordinate 32,320,711, forward strand.
CAGCTAGTTGGTCTCTGCGGGGATCACCTAACCTGAGCATAGGACACTGTTTTCAGACTTTGCAACAACCAATCTTCTCTTGCTAACAAGTAGGAAAAAGTGATCTATTCTCCTTACCATTATCTTGTAGAGTTGCTAAAAATCGACTTTGAAATTACTAGAGACAGTGTTATGGACTGAATGTTTATGTCCCATCTAAATTAATGTGTTGAATTAGTAACCTGCAGTGTGACAGTATCAGGAGGTGGAAGTTTGGGAGGTAATGAAGTTTAGATGGATCATGAAGGTAGAGACCCCATGATGAGACTGGTGGCCTTATCAGAGGAAGAGACCAGAGCTCTTTCTTTCTACCACATGAAGACTGTAGGAAGGCAGTCACCAGAAGCCAGGAAGAGGACTCTGAGCAGAACCTGACCATGCTGGCATCCTGATCTCAGATTCTTCAATGTCCAGAGCCATGGGAAATAAATGTCTGTTGTTCAAGTCACCCAGTCTATGGTATTTTATTAAAGCATTCCCAGCTAAGATAGAAAAGACAGGCTTTAGCTTTCTACAAAATCAATCAATCCACAGTAGAGACTTAGATTGTGTTTACTTACTATTTTATAGATGAAAGAAAATGAGCCTGAGAAACAATACATGTCCCATCCCAAACCACAGAATTTAGTGATGAACTTAATATCTACTGCTTTTCAGGTTAATAAACTATGACATCTTCTTGGAATTTTACTGAATACTCTAAATTCTGAGGTCAGAATGGTATTCTGAGTTTGGAGACATCTGGCTGGTGTGGCAACAGCGATTGTCATTGCTTCCAGTGCTGCATTTCTAAGCTGTGGAGGGTGGATGTCCAAGCTGGGGTTCAAAGTGCCTGAGTCTCAGCCACTCCCACACTTCTGCAGTGATTGGCAGATTACCCAGTCTCTCAGGACTTGGATTTTCTTAAGAAGAAATATCATTATTACTAATAACATATTATTCTACTAATAATATTAATATATTATTATTTCGGAGTTGTGATTAGGAGTAAACAATATTTTAATTCATTTACTCAAGCACTATTTATTTTTTTTGTTGGCGTTGGAGTTTGAACCCCGATGGAGCCTTGCACGTGCCAAGCATACAATCTAGCATGATCTACATCTCAGCCTTATAAATGTGGAGGGATGATTATGTATCAAAAATTTGCTTAGTAATCAGGTTACAGCAATAAATCAAATACACTGCCTGACCTCATGAAGCTTATAGTCTATTGGGATTTAAGGTATAAGAAGGTTAGATACATAGTTCCCTGCACAGAATCAATGCTCAGTTAATATTACTGATGGCAACATAGTGGTTGTTTTCCTTCTTTCCCTCTTTACAAATTAATATTAAGGATATCATTAGAGATATCCTTAATCATGAAAACCGAGGCATTTCTATTGAAATTAATGAAGAAGATGTTTATCTTCCTGTTCTGATCCTCACCTCCTGACAGGTTTCTTAAACCAGTTGCGAGTAGAAAATTTGGCATACATTCTATTATGTATTCTATTATGTTCTATCCAGGTTTTTTTTTTTTTTTTTAACATCAGGAATTTAACCCAGGAACAATTAACCACACACTCACATCCCCAGCCCTTTTAAAATATTTTATTTAGACACAGGGTCTCGCTAAGTTGCTTAGGGCCTCACTAAGTTGCTGGGGCTGGTTTTAAACTCATGATCCTCCTGCCTCAGCCTCCCTAGTTGCTAGGATTACAGGAGTGCATCATCACACCCAGTCTCCAAGGTTTTTTCTTTTAATGCATTAATATAACTTTGTAAAAGTCAGCTTTTGAAATCATGCCCATGTGTGAGATCTTACACACAGTGTAAAAGAAAATGTCCATCTAATAAAAAAAATACTTGGAAAATCTGGTGAAGATTACTTACTTGGTGTTATTAAGCAAGCATCTCAGTATATGAGCCCGTTTCGCATGTCCGAGAGTTCTGCCGGACTCTACCTAGTCAGAGCATGCCTAGCAAGAAGACAAGGCATGTCCAAGAAATCAGCTTGGAAGCCTCACTAAAGGGAAAATCAGTCTAGTGAGGGCCACGTGAGACCTGCCCAGGAATGTGAAAGAAGATCAGCAAGGTTAGAGTGCAAAAACAATGCCATGCACTTGGTAAGTTCTACGAGAAGTGCGTCTTGCATGCATTTTATTTCTTGGGCTGAGTTACAGATGTCTGTCTCAACAGCAGTACCCCTAGAGCTGCGGTTGACAAGGCCAGCTGCTCTGAACTGCCAGCTGTCAGTTGACGTGGCAAACTCCTAACAACTTGTGCTACAAAAACAGAATGGAATTGGGTCAGCGCGGGACACAACTTTAATATCCTCCATCTGTCAAGTACACTGATGGAGATAAAAATGAATATTTTGAACAAGAATTGTTAAAACTCTTCTATGATACCATCTACATATAATTGAAAAGCCAAGTTGCATTCAATTAGTTTTCCTCTGTGTGTGAGGGCAAGAAATTAATCTCGTAGATACAGCTGCCTAGTTTTAGAGCTGTAGGCGGCAAAAATCAAAGGCTTCCCCAACAGGACTGGATGCAGCACCTACCTTCCTTCCTCCCAGGCACTGCTGGAGCTGAGGCTTAGTTAGGACACCATGTTGGCAGCTGTGGGGCTGCCAAGTTATTTCTCTCCAGTCACAGGTCCTGTTGTCTGAACAACTAAGGCAAGGCACGATCCACTGGCCTGGAACAGATGGCAAAACATCCTTTGGTTTGGATTCTACTGGCAAAATTATAGTTTGCAAGTAACTTTAGAATCTAGCGTATGGCACACAATTACAGAAATTATAGTGAGAAGATTATTCTTATCATATAAATCCAGTGGAGCAATGCATGGCCTCCTGCCAACCAAATAGAAGAGCTGTTGTAATGTTCTGAAATAGCACCACTCACACTGAAATCAAGTATGAGCTCTGTTCCATGAAACCGTATACTTACATTAACAAAAATTAAGTGATCAGGTACTACTCAATTATTACTTATTTTTAAACAGCGTATCACTGCTACTTTGGTCAACAGGACTGAAGTAGATTAAGAGCTCCCCAAATTGTTAGTAGGTCTCAAATATATACTAAATTAACACATTCTCAGATTGCTTATCCAATAATAGATATATTTCCTGCTCTCAAAAGATTTAAGGTACAAGTGAACTACTTCTATATTCTGATATTTCATTATTTTGGAGATGAGTCATTATTCCTCAATTTGATGGATGGTTTTTAGTGTGAATCTCTTCAGCTCTTTCTGGCTGTGTCCCCTTCATTTCTTCATCTGTTAGTGAGATGTATTGTGTTCTTACATGATTGGTGTGAGGATGTAATGGAATAATGTACTGAAAGGGCCTAGTTACCTGCAGAGTTCACCTACATTTTTGAATTAAGAAAGAAAAACAATTTAAAAACTTCATCCATTCTGGGTCTGATTTGTGGTGTGGTAGTAAAAGTCCCTGGTGTGATATGAATTTTAGGGGGAAGAATTTCTTTTCAGAGCGTGAATATAATGCAGTTCACATTCATAACCTCAGGGACGTCAGAGTTGTGTATGTGAGGTTTGTGTTTGTGGAAATAGTTATAAATAATAAAATATAAAAGGGATTATAGTTTATGGCTTATATTGATTGATCACAGAAAGGGTAAAAAGTACACACATTTTAGAGAGAGAAACTGAAAGAGAAAGGAAAATATAAGGTAAAAGAGATGAAAAATTATGAAATTCAAGGAATGGAAGAAAATGTATAACAGCATCTCTTCAGGGGTACAAAATCAACTAAAGCAGAATTGTAGAACTAAATTCAAAAGAAGTGCAGATATATTTCTTCTTCTTGCCATATTTTTCTCATTGCTTTGATTTTTCAGTGTAATGAGAATTCCAGAAAACAGTCTCATTCAATGTCTACTAACTCTGTACTTTCTACACAATTTCAGGACTGGGGAGTGACACTCCATTTCTCCACATACATATCACTCAATGTAGTTTAATTTAATATATTAAGATCTCTCCCATGAGGTATTAGGTGCCATCGGTGTTAAAATATCATAGTAATGTAAAAAATAGAATTTTAATTGCACCTCCCATATGCCAGAGAGTTCTTTAATATACTAATTTAAGCCTCATATTCACCCTATTATCACCTCCTTAACTAGGGTTCAGAAAGTTTAAGTAGCTTGTTGACTTCCAAGAAACAGGTGGTAGAACCAGGATTTGAACTGGACTATCTGTTCTAGAGCCCATGTTCTTAATTATAATTCTGAGTCCCCCAAATCGATATTCAGGTTAAAGGGTTATAATTTATACATGTAAAATAATTATACCATATAACAGGGAATGTAAAATTGATACTGGATTATATCTGCATGGTAGTGAAAGAGCCTAGAATTTGGAGACACATGCATCTGGTCTCTGCTGCCTTCGACAAGCCCTGAGGACCTCAATGTTAACTGCAAATCAGAATTACCCAGAAAGTTTAAAAAAAATATCCAGATGGGGGTTGTATCCCAGACTGAATATATCATAATCACCAGACATGGGACCGTTCTTCACTGATTTCAATACAAAGTCAAAGTTGCAATTCACTATTTAAATTAATCTTTTCATGATTTAACTTACTTCTTTGTAAGGAAAATAGGTATAGTACTTGACACAATGCCTGACACCCAGCCATTGACAAATATATTTTACTCCCATACCCCAACCTTGAACAAACCAAAGTAGTTCAGAATGAAGAGTCATGAAGGTCAGAGTTTTCTGGAAGTTTTCATGGAGCATAAAATATGAACAGGACTTTATGGACGGATAAGATTTGGAGACATGGAAGGTGTGGTACTTTAGGGACAGTGAAGAGATGGGCCTTCGAGGAGAGAGGCAGAAGAACTGACTGGTCTCCACATAGATGGCATGTTCTGCAGAAAATGGAGGGTCTGCTAGGTGAAAGATGTTTCCAAAATTTCCAGATAGAGAAAGTAGAAGACAGACAATGTGGGACAGGTGCTGGTTTTAAATGGAATAATGCAGGTTATGCTCACATGTGCCTATTTCTTCTGCCGATTATTTTTCTTTTATAATTTTTCTTTTTCATTTAGAATATATCTTGATTCCTAAGTCCAATTTTGCTCCAACATATAAGGTTTACAATCAATAAACAACTTCATTCACATCTCTGGTTCCTTTAATACTTTTTGATTTAGACATAACCTAAAGTTTAATCTTTCTTGATGAATGCCCCCAGAAAACTTCCTTGGAGAAAGGCTCAGTCTTTTCATTATGGAGGTTTGTATTCAGTGATGAGCAGAAGCATCTTGGTGGGCGCAGAAGGCACTCAGCTCTTTCTCTCCATTCTCTTGTTTTACAAATGAGGCAAGCTGAGGCCCTAAAGAGTTAAAGGACTTTAGTGGGGTCATGCTGTTCATCACAGGGCTGGACCATTACCAAGAGTCTGCAACTTGCTCCTCTTTTATCGTGTTAGGTTAGGTCAGCATAAAACCATCAGTTGAAAATGAAATATGTCCCAATAGTCTCTTATAGGAAAACCCACAAACTGGTTGTTGTAATGAATTTTTCTTTATTTTATAAAACTGAATTCACTCAGTGGGTTCATGTGATGATAGAGACTATGTTTAAACAAAGATTGTCAATTTTCTTTATAATAGGATGACAGTATATTGGGAGCATAAATGTTTTCCTGAGAGTTTTCATATGATGGCTGAATATCTAAGAGAACATGCATCCCACCTCCAACCGGGGGAACTCTCTACCCACAACCGTGCTGACAGCTCATTTTTCACAAACAGGCCCTCCATGGCCACTTGCTGATAAGGATGAAGAAACAAGTGGTCAATTGAATGCATAAAGACTCAAATATGGGTGCAATTAGTTTGTGGGCATAACATTGCGTGCACATAAAAAGGAGGCTTGATTTGGTCTCTGAAAACTTGGCCCGATGGTTCACACTACTATATATTTATATAGTCAAAACTTTTTGCATTTTTGTATTGGTGAACAATTCCTTTTATTTATTGTGGGTTACTAATGCTGCTTGAAATAGCCATCTGTATAACATCTGCAGGACTCGGGTTCTTGACATTTTAAGTGACACCAGCTCTTAACTAAAATTGCCAGAAAAAGGGACATAAATTCTGTGTTATATACTTAAACACTGAATGACTCAAAGCTGTGATTTCTGAAATAAAGTATGACATATGTTTTAAGGAATAACATTCTGAGGAATGAAAGTATCTTTTAGGAAAAGTTATTTTATTTATAGTTATAGCTCTATGTTTAATGCAAACTAGATTTCAGCCATTTAAGTGAATCAGAGTAGTTGATATAATGGAGAAGTATTCAGGCTCATGGTGACATATAAAGTCATATAAATGCCAGAACTAATTCCTGGCTCTCTAATATTGTGAAATAAAGTGGTGGTTATTATGAAGAAAAGAAAAATCATTTATGTATTTAATATGAGAAGTGTTAGATTATGTGACATTTCCTTGCTAAATATAAAGTACCATGAAATCTTTTAATGGTTTTCATATCATAAAATGCCATCTGATTTATTTTCCTTAAAGTTAAATATCATTCATTGATCACTGTATACATTTTTTCATTCTCCAAATTAGAATAATTGCTTCTTTCTTAAGCAACAGATTTAATTCTTAGATTAGATCTTAGTTGAATTATTTCCTAAATGATAGACATCAATCTAAGAATTGAAATATAGTTATTCAAATGTACATTAGCTAATGTTAATGAAAAAGACATTTTGACATTACATTACAAGGTAAAAAAATGGATCCAGTTTTACTGAATAAATGTAATGTGCTATTAAAATAAGATTTTTGAACATGACTGGGATTGGCTGCATAAGATTAACCTAGAGTGCCTGAATGAGCTTCCTTTCAGTGTCACCTGCTGTGACTTCTTTCATCAGGAGGGAATCCTGCTATTAAGGAAGAAAATCATCTCTGGTAGCAAAGAATATATTCTTGGAAGCTGCCATCCAGATCTCACTTGTTCATTTTGAGTAGATAGGCCCTTAGGAGCTCCAGTGGGGAGGAGTCCATCCTGATCATTGTGTCCTAGCTGCTCACAGTCTTCTGTGGGAGGGAGGGTGGTTTGGATCTTAGTTTTAGTTCAGCAACCATTTTTCAGACATATATTAGACATTGAAGAATGAACAGTAACAATTTGTGCCGTGGAAAGACAATCTAGGGAAACCGTCAGTGAAAGCATTATTGCTCATGTACCCTTGACGTCTAATATACGTACATTGTAACACATGTACAGACACGTTGACACTTATATATTATGTCCATTATAAAAAATAAAAATAAAAATGGCTAGAAAAAAATAAACACACATCTATTCGCATCTTTACTGACTTCAGTGAACCCTGTGGTTTGCCACGTCCCTCCCCTTCCTGGTGTGCATTGTTCCATTTCAGAGATCACTGACCGGAGACAGAGAGGAACTTTTAAGTACCCACTTCTAAGAGCTATTGTAAATCTATGCCCAGGATTGCTCTGGAACACAGAGGAGACCCCAATTGACAATCTGGTAGAGAAGACAGTTTTCTTGGAGAGGAAGATAAGCATCAGAAGAAGTTAGGCAATGACAGGACAGGGACTTGTAGTGTTTGGGAACAGTGTGGACGTAAACATGGAGTCCTGGAGCAGTGTTGTTGGCATACATGAGGCAAGGAGGCTGGGAGGAGGTGAGAGAGAAGAGAAGCTGGTATAAGGAGGCCATGAATTTTTAGACAAAGGAACATGGGCTTGATTTGGCAATCGATTTGGAGATCTTTTCAGAAGGCCTGATTGACAGTCTTTCCTGGAAACTCCTAACACAGAGACAGCACACAACCGAGCCTGACGTAAGTGACCTCAGGTTTAATATGCTGAACAAGCTGCCTTTTCTTGAGGAATCCCAGTAATGTGTCTTGAAATTATCGTGGAGGAACTTTTGACTTGGTGCAGTCAAAGGAATAGAATTAAGTTGTTTTATGATTGTCATAAATTGTCAGCTGATTAAAAAAATAGTTAACCAGACATATCGCTGTCTCCTTTGTACGCTAAGGGTATGCTTCTCCTTTAGCAGAGAATCACAAATCACACCACCTGACACACCATAATGGGTAAATCCCTTCTCATACACCGACTGGAATTTATTATTTAGAACACATGTTTAAGAAGGGGGACCTGCCCACGTTTGCTAACCATGCATGCTAAATTGCAATTTGCCCTGCCCATTTGGGAAACACATTTCCCATTCAAGCAATGGTGTGAAGTTCATGGCAAGCTCTTGAACGTTTTCTCAGACCTGTTAGATGAAGGGAGACTGGGGGTCAGGAGGACAGAATGGTAACTAGGAAGCTTGGAGAGAAGCTGCTCCCTGCTTCCATAATCACTTTGAATGCAATTTTTGTCCCAGCTTTGGTTTGATGCCACTATATTCACTGAAAGATGATTGCTAGGGAAGAAAAAAAACAGGGCATGAGAGTGTCACCAAAACGTGTCTCATTCCAGGTCTGTTCAAGGATTAGGCAGGATATAACACTGTAATTTGAATTTGAGGTCTTTATTTTCCTATCCGTATTAATGTTCAATATATGGGGGAACAGTCATGATCATTCTCAAGAATTTTTTAGAATTAAAATAAATTCTTTTCAACTGAAACTGAATTCTTTGCAATTCTTTGATTCACTACTAATATTTATTTTCACCTACTATGTATAAATTGTGGCACCAAGTGAATTGATATAATGTAAACAAGTCCTTGCCCTCCTGAAGCTAATATCTTGGGAAAATTGACATCTAACAACTAGTTGCATATTTAATTATTTAAACACCTGTGGTAATTGCTGTGAAAAAAAAGTACAGTTTTGTGAAATGTAGAAGGAAATGGATTTGAGGATTAAGGATTGCTCCCTGGCAAAAGTAACTTTTGAAATGAGATCTGCAGATAAGCAGAAGGCACTTCAAAGAGGAGAAGATGAAGAGAAAAGAATATGATTAATCAAAGTATTTTGAATATTAAAATCATGCATTCATATTTATTATGTGTATTATAGCTCATAATAATGAAAAAAGTAATGCCCTTTTTTATGATATTAGTTTAAATAAGCATATACTTATCTATGTCAAATTTTTTAAATAAGGAATTATATCCAAAGTAATAGTCACCTTTTATGTCCCCAGATGGACATCTCTTCAGTTCAGGGTGTGAAATGGCTTCAATGTACTCAGGAGAAACAGGCTGTAACCCACAGGTCTCCTCTGGGTGAATTAACAAGCCACAATCCTGCATTAAAATGATAGGAATTAGTTGTCATAGTAATTAATCTGACTCATAATAAACTCTAAAAAAACTAAGATTTTATGTACCAGATAACCATAGAAAAGTGGATAGAGTTGGGGAAGTTAGGAGAAAAGGTGATATCAATATAACTGGGCATGCTTCGTGCATTTTATGGAACAAGAGAAGAGTGGGATACGTGGGAAAGAGAGTCACTGTGCTTGGAGTAGCACCTGTGAATTTTAGATCCCGCGGTGTCATGAACTGGCTATGTGGTTGTCACTTTGACCTCATTTCTCACTACAAAATGAGGAAGGATGGAGAGCGGGAAGAATTGCTTCAGAGATTTCACGTACTGTGCAGACTGCATTAGGTGATTGTACAACTTTCACTCTCCTTCCTTTTTTTCTTGTAATGGAAAGACCCTTTTATGTTGGAAGAAACAATGGGCCCAACATTTAAAAATTCCATTTCACAGTGTTTTGTAGTTAAAGGTGGTTATGGAACACAATTCTAGAAACGCCCCCCCCCCCAAAAAAAAAAAAAAAGAGAACACTATCTGTGGTTTTCTGGAAATGTTTATTTCTGTTGCTCCATTTCTTTTGCTTAGAAAGCAAACACAAACCTGAAGGATAAGCAGCCATCTTGTGACCATGAGGAAACCATAAGCAGAACAAGCAAAATGATACAGTGGAGCTGCAGGGCCAACTTTGGGCTGCCAACCTCTACCCTTTTTTGGTGTCACAAATAACAAACTAAAAAACTCCTGCTCGGTCAAGCTACTACAGAAACACAAGATGCAGCCAAACTTCTCGCTTCCTCTAAGAGTTCATGAAACATTTTTTTTCAGACTATACAAAATCTTTTACTATTTTTTGATCCAAAAAGTGATTAATCCCACTAGTAGAATTTTAAAAGCCAATCTGGAATGGAAAAGCTCATTAGCAGCTCTTATTGCCTTTTTCATTGGATGATGACAAATTTGGTGAGGTGTATTCACAAAAATGAATGACAGCTGTTTTTGAGGATTCTCCACATTTTATATATATATATATATATATATATACACACAGAAAAGGTAGTATTTAGAATTGTTTAAAATGGCCTTAACCCCAGAAATAATCTGCATACTTAGAGTTTTGCTGGAGACCTCACAAAGGGAGTCCCAATTCCTGAGCAGTTTGTCCCCAGTTCTCGTAAGAGTCAATAAGATAATGAAAAGGGATTTTCTTGTTCAGCACTGTGCAGAGTATGTTTGTTTAGTATGCGATTTAAGAAATTCATGAACCACTGCAGTGATGGCATTACATGTGGACGTTACAGTGCCCCTGGCTGTGCCTTTGCAGGACCTGTGAGTACATGAGCACTGTTTCCTGTTATAAGTTTCTCTGAGAGCCCATTTCAATCCCTACCAAGGTGCTTGGCCAGAAAGGAGTAAGTAGTATTTCTCATTTTTTGGTGATACTACTGTACTTTTAGAGTAATACCAAGTTGGACTCTTTAAGCTGGTGGATAAATATCTTTAAAATTTACCTCCCTTTATTGACCCCGTGGGATCATTTCTTTAAGATGAAGAAAAATTTCTCTTCTCTCTTTAAATAGTTTTATGCACCCACCTAAGTTTTAAAATATCCATTCACTCCCTGCAGCACCCAGCTCTTTCCAGAGGGACCCATTTGCTACCTTCCCCTCAACTCCTGTCACATCTAATGGGTCAGTAATGGTGTCTCAGAATGTGCTGGCATAGCTGCCCCCTCCTGAAAGCCGGTCTTTCTCCCAGAGCTATTCCTTTCCCCACAGGAGATGGGTTCCTGGGAGTTTGCTGCATTATTGGCACACCTGGGTTCAGGTTTCTTTGGGACTCCATGATATATTCTCCCCAATGTTCTTTTGGAGTCTTGAGCAAAGGCATCTGCTGGCACCTTGGAGCCCCCTGACACTCATTCAGATTAAGATTGTGTGACACCTGGAAACTAGCAGATTCCACCCCATCTCAGGCCCTTGGTACCCTCATGCCAGAACCACAATGCCATGCTGCTGCCTGTCTCCTCTCCTCTAATCCTGCATGGGACATGTCCCTCCCCTTAGGTACAACTTCCCATGTTTTCACTGGTCCTCTGTCACTCCCACCCATGGCAAGCAAACCCTTCCACGTCCCTCAAAGTCTTCTCACAATGTTCTGTCCACTGGGGAAAAAGACAACTTGCTGTGGCGTCACCATCTCCAGGGAAGGTTGCCTGCTGAGACCCTCAGCAGCCCCGGCATATCAAGAGGTTTACCTTCTCTTGTCACACAGCTGTTGCTTCCCAATCATCTTATCTTTTGCTCTGGCTCATTTTACCTGGCTCCTCCCTGTAGCTGTCTTCCACCAATATTTTCATTTTGTGTCCATATTTGCCAGTGTTAACACCTTGGTTTACCAGTCTCTCCACTTCACAATTGGCCATTAAGTGTCCATATGAAAACTTTCTATTTCATTCAACAGAATCTTTGAACTAATTCCAGACCTTTTCATTCAAGCCAAAGCTGCTTCATTTTCCCTCTTAAATTTGAATGCATTTGCTATAAATAAAACATACTTTCATGTATTTATGGTCCTGGGAATTGAATCCAGGGCCTCATGCATGCTAGGCAAGCATTCTAGCACTGAGTCACATCCCCAGCCAGCTTTTTAGTTTCTTTTGAGACAGGATATTGCTGACTTGTCCAGGCTGATCTGGAACTTGTGCTCATCCTGGTTCGACCTCCTGAGTCTCTAGGGTTATAGGTGTGTACCACTGCACCTGGTGTAACATGCTTTTCTTCTAATCTTATTCCTCCTTGTCCTTTAGTCATGCTGGACTTTCATTCTCACAATTCTGATCCTGAATTAATGTCCGTACCATCCATTTCTAGTTCTCGCATTTTATTTCACTGAAGGTGCATAGCAACATTCAAGTCCTGTAACTGTGCAGTCTATCTCCATCTAAGTTCCTACACGCCATTCAGTGACAATGGCAAAAGTCACACAAATGTTAAGACAAATAGTATAAAAGTTTCTTGCTGGTCTTTAAGTACTGCCTCATCTCTTCTGTATTATTTCTAGTTATTTCTCTATTATTCTAGTTAGAATCCTCCCTTTCTCCACAAGGATGACTTCAAATCTTCATCAATCCCCTTACCCTCTTCATTTCAGTATCACCATTGGTCTCACTAGATGATCTTATCTATTAATTCGTAAAGAATATACAGTCCATCAAGCAGAAATCTGCTCAATTTCAACACACATTATTACCAACACAGCTTGATTGAAGATTTTTTTGCTGTTGTCCAGCCCTTCAAATCTGGCCTTCTCTAGAGTGGTACCTTTGACTCTTCTCTGTTGCACTCTGGGACAGATAATTCACCCTCATGGCAGAATCACTCCTAAACTACATCTCTGCACAGGCGAATCTCATGAGTCCCAGACACATATACACCACTTCCTGAATATCTCTCCCATGCCTCACCAGGACCTCAATTTTAACATAACTAAGACAGATACCACAGTTTGGGTCAAAATCCATTTTGATCTCTGTTTTCCTTGCTTTCATCTTTTAAAGAGAACGCTAATGCCAGGCCTCCCCTGTTTATCTTGTAGCCAAGAGTGACCTTTGACATAATTCTGTCCAGTGAGCAATAAGTAGAAACTTGCTGGGAATTGCAGGGACAGCCCTTGCTTATTTGAGGCAGAGGCTGTTTCTTTCAAAGTTTTCTCTTTTTTCTTCCTTCCCTCCTGTTACAGGGATCTGAAAACTGAAACAACTATCTTGTATTATGAGGGAAAGGCCAAGAGAATTGTGAAGACCTCAGTTCTGACATCCTTGATCTGCTGTCACCATATGGACCTATTGTTGTAAAAGAAGAAAACACCTCTTATTTGTTTAAGTTACTGTTAGTCAGCTCTGCTATTGAGAAGCCTCCTGGATCTTTTAGCTTTCCTCTACCTGTTGTGCCACATGCCAGGATGGGTCACGGTCTTGATGACCATACATGGCTTCCTTTGGAAGCATCATGGACATTTATCTCTTCAATGAACCTCCTCTTTCTGACTTTTTGTTGCATTTGTTTAAAAATTTGCATCAGGGAATAATAAGATAGGATAGTTAATGGATCCAAACTAGCACTTATTTTTTAAATGTAAAGACTGCTCCGTGAGATTACCTGTACAAACATTCCAGTCAACTCCTTTGTCCTTGGGGGATGGGAATAGAAGGGTAGGACAGAACTGAGGAAAGAGTACAGACTAAAGGACCAACCAATAGTCTTAGCATTTTTCCAATATCTATTTAGCATGAATTTTTATCAATGCTCCTACACAGAAGCTATATAAGCTCCTAGACTAGCATGCTTAAGTGACAACCTGCTATATGGTCCCTTTGTGCCTTGTGGGAGTTCTATCTCTTCTTCCCACTTAAATAAATCCTATTCCTTTTCCTCTTGCTTTCCGTTATTGTCTGTGAAGTTCGTTCTTTAAATTTGTGAGACAAGAACCAGGAAAAAAATTGACAGTGAGCTCCTAGGGTCTGCCATTAATAGCTGTAACACACAGCTTGGTAGTAGGGAGAAGAATCTGACTTTGCCGACTGTGACCCTCAGAGCTGACGCTGGCAGGCATCCCTTGCTGTGATTAGCTGCTAACACCAAAATGGACTTTCTCAGCTGCAAAGGCCTGAAGCTTACACAGACCTCACCAGCCAGTAGAAGTGGAGATTCCAGTTTTAACTCAAACTCTGGTTTCACTGTTACTTACCAAATAGTCAAAATGGACCGTAGGAATAATCTTTCCCACATTTGTCCCATACCCATAATTTCAATACCAGGAGAGATTCAGTTTCCAAACCAGAAACTTCCCTTCTCTCTTTCCCTTAGTATCCAACCAATAACCAGAGTTTTCTATAGGCTTTCTTCTCTTGATTTCATTTTTACTTTCTTGATTTCAGCTTGAACAGTGTATTTATGTCCATTTGCACGGGAATTGCCTTGCCCTCCCTCTCAATCCATCTCTTCTGCCACCAGTTCTATTGCTTGCCCACACGTGTGTTTTCCACATTGTTGTTGAAGCCATTTCTCTAAAACGAACATCTTAACTCCCTTTTGCTTGAAGTCATTTGAAACTGCATTGCATTCAGAATAAAATGTGACTGATACCTTCCTTTTTTGGTTCATCTCCATCCTGTCCTATTAATCTTCACCAGGTACGCTGCTCTACCTGAATAACTGCAAGTCTGTCCAGTGCTACTTTTTCTAATGTTTCTATATCCCCGCTCCCACACAGCTGTCTGTTCATCTATCACCTGCTTAACTCCTACTCGTCCTGAAAAACCCAGCTTTGTAGTCTTCTCCCTCTGGGAAATGTACCCTGATACACTAGGGGTTGGATGCATTGTCCTTTTGCTTTTGTCCTATTGTTTCTTTGTTACCTGTTCTCTTGCCATGAGAACCGGGAGTCTGACATCTCAGTCCGTGGTTTCAATATTTAAAATCTAGAGCTAAGAGTTATATGCAATAAATACAATAAACGCATGAGTACATGAGGGGTCCAATTTGAAGAGACACATCATGATACTTCCTGTAAGTCTGTGCATCCTTTAAGAGGCTCTTCAGAAAATGGTCATATTATTAGCTCTCACTCTAGAGGAGACAAGTCACAAGTATTGAAACTATTTCATTCTTAAGGTCTATGTTACAACACACACAATTCCTTTTTCTTTTCTTTTCTTTTTGGACATGTACTAAAAGATGACCCAAAATTTCTAGAATGAATCAAAAAATTAAATTGTACCGAGCAGTGAACTTACTAAAAAATGCACAAACATTATGCTAGGGAATATTGCTCCTACCACTGGAAAATGTTTCATTAGCTGGTTTTGAGATTTATAGTAATTTTTCATGATAAACACTTTAGTTACATTTAGTCTCTCCTGTGAAAATCAATCTACAAGCTTCATATTTTTTCTCATGTTGGCAAAAAGATTGATTTCTTAAACATACGCTAAATAGCAATATCACATATCCTGAATTGCATGTGACTCACATTAAAGATACATAATATACAAAATCCTTCATAAATATAGCATAATTTTAGGAGGTATTTAAATATGATCACTTATACATTTGGGACATATTCTTTTCTTTCTCACACAACTGTTTTTTGTTTTGTTTTTGCTTTTATTTTTTTGTTTCTTTTTTTTGTATCATGGATTTAAACCAGGGGCACTTAACCACTGAGCCATATCCCCAGCCCTTTTTAAAAATTTCATTTTAGAGGGCTGGGGATATAGCTCAGTTGGCAGAGTGTTTGCCTCACATGCACAAGACCCTGGGTTCAATCCCAAGCACTGCAAATATATATATTTGCATTTATATATGTATTTATATATGTATTTATATATGTATTTATATGTATATATATGTATGTATATATGTATATATATGTATTATATATGTATTTATATATGTATATATGTATGTATACATACATATATATGTATTTATATATGTATATATATGTATATATGTATATATATACACATATATATGTATATATATGTATATATTTAGAGATAGGATCTCACTGAGTCACTTAGGGCATCACTAAGTTACTGAGGCTGGCTTTGAACTTATGATCCTCCTGCTTCAGTCTCCTGAGTCACTGGGATTACAGGTATGCACCACCGCCCACAGCTCATTTTTAAATTCTTATAAAAGTGCTATATTAAAGAATGGGAGAGAACACATTAACAAATCATAATGAATTTGCCAAATATGAAATAAGAATTTATTTTGCCATAAACATATTGTAAAAATACTATGCAGATATTAGGATGAATATCAGTTGCTAGTTGGATTTCTAACTTGCCATCCATACTAATAGATACCTAGTATAAATTAGTCTAACTTCTCAAGTATAAAACTGGAACATCATGATACTCATAATGATAAATGAAATAACTACTTTTTTAGTATTTGCTCTATACCATGTATCATATTAAGTGATTGACAAATATTATCTTTTTTTTATCATAACATCTCCTCCCTTCATTTTACAGATAACAAGATAGAAATGCTAAATTATTAAGGGGCAGGATTTAAATGCAGGCTGGTCTCACTGCACACCTCTGCCACCTCATCTTAGTACATTGCTGACTTCTGAAAGACAGGAAAAATCATTGCTTTTATCATCTGATCTCAAGCTTTTTGAGAAAGGTTCAGTACTTTATCACCTTTATGCCACCTTCACCCCAGTGCCAGCTGAGAGCTGGTTCCTTAATGTCAACTTGTATTGCCTAATTATGCCTTTTCAAATACAGCCATACCAAGGCTGGTTTGGTATAAATCAATCCATGATGTAAGCATCGATCAGAAAGTTGCAGATCATCCTTCTCTTTCTAGCATTTCTCACACTCCTGGGCAGGTGATAAGCCTTCAAAATGTGGTTGCCAATATTAGTTAGCATATGAATATATTGTCTATATATGGGATCAATGGAAAGGGATGGGGGCCCATTTGGGGGTGGGGGTGATCCAGTGATGAGACTATTGGAGCAGAGAAAGAAGAATAAGAATATAAGAGTAAACATGGCCTAGTCAGCCAGCCCAGACTCCATTAGAGTGTATATATTTAGGGCATTGGAAAGGCCTCAAGTACAATTCTGGCTCTAATATTGTTGAGTCTGTACAAAAATAAAAGATGTTTAGATCATTCCTATATGATCTACTTAGCTGTAGAATTTTATGTCTGTGGTTTTCCTCTTTTGAGAAATTTCCAAATGGGCTTCTTGTACAAACTCCCATCTTATTCCAAAGGAATGAATTATTATTTGTCTTCATGTTGTCTATAAATTTAACAACTGCTCTCTTAATATTATAGTAAGTCAGCCATAAACTCCTGAGTACTGTAGTGTGACTCACTGAATCCAAAGTCCAATGAACATTTGTAGAATAATTAGCTAAACTATACATTAGCAAGAAATAATTATAGCATAATTTATGTGCAATCATCCTTTGTATACTACAATCATAAAACTGAATGTTTTGAAGAAAACAAATGTATGTAAATCTATATGAAGAGCTTTATATCCTTTATGGAAAACAATTGAAAATACCTCTGAACATAACAGCATATACCTTTTAACAAGTCATTATACTGTTAAGACTTTATTTTACAGATATAGTTAATAAAATATACACAGATACACGTACAAAGAAATGTACCAGACTACTTCTTATAATAACAGACAACTTGACACTACTCAAGTATCCATCAATAGGGAACTGAATAAACAACTTATACTACATCCACATAATGGAATATTTTGTAGTACTTAGAAAAGAAGGATGCAGAGTGAAGAGATAGATATATAAGATACTAGAAGCAACAAAGAATTGTAAAGCATGATGCATACCACGAGCTCAAGTGAAGTTCTAGATATTAAATACACTTGACTGCACACACAAAAATTCTGGACAAGAAACTGAAGAGTGGATCGTTTAGAGTAAGAATTACAAATTAGGCTGGTTGTGGTGGCACATGCCTGTAATTCCAGCAGCTCAGGAGGATCATGAGTTCAAAGCCAGCCTCAGCAATTTAGCAAGGTCCTAAGCAATATGGTGAGAATCCATCTCTAAATAAAATCTTAAAAAGAGGACTGAGGATGTGCTGGGTTCAACCCGGTACCATAAAAAAAAAAAAAAAAAAAAAAAATTACGAATTTACAAATTTAAGAGAGTAATATTTAGATGGGAAAGTACAAAAAGAGAATATGAGAACAGAACTGATAGCTTCTGTAAGGGCATATGAGAATGTTAAAAGCCACTGTAAAAATGACCCACAAACTGGCTGGCATTAACAACAGAAATTCATAGTTTCACAATTCTAGAGGCCAGAAGTCTCAGAAGTGAGGTGTCAGTGGTGTTAATTTCTGGGTTATTAACCTGCAAGTCATTTAGGATTGCCATGTTCACAGGACTTGTGGTCTATCAGCAGGAACAAGTGAGAGGCAGGCAAGTAAATGCTCCAGGCAGGAGGATGAACATTTGGAACATTCTGAGCTGAGTGAAAACAGCCACCAGACTCCCGAGTGGATAGCGTTAGAGACCAAAATTGAATCCGGCAGAAATTGGTCAAATTAACTTGGAATCATGATGTTCACGGTGGGCTCATTCTAATGACACCAAGTTCAGGACCGTGACAACAAACTGAGTTTCCTCAATTTTCTGTTTAAAAATTCCTATCAGATAAGCCTCCAAGCTCTATCCCCTTTTATTAGAAAACTTGTAGAAAATTTCTACTTTCCTTTTAAAACACAAAACAAAATTAGACATCTTTTTCTGAGGAGTGGGAGATGTTTTGACTTTTATTTAAAATTTGCTCTAATAAACTTTTTGGTGAGCAAGATTTATCTGTGTTTATTAGCTTACTTTGATTTTTTTAAAAAATGTATAACTGCCTATCATTCTATTTTATGCAGATGATACACCTAAATATGCTGCTTTAAAAATTGATAAGTTTCAATACTTGACATTATCCAGTTTTAGTGAGAGATTACTAATAAGTTTAAAATTTTATTGTTCTAAAAAGCAATTGAACTTGAGGTCAAGTAGTAGGGTATGGCTTCAGTTGTCTGTGCTTGATGTTCATTTCTTAAAACACATTAAAATCTACATAGTAATGATCCATTAAATAATGTGACATAACTGTGTGCTTCCCTACACAAATACCAGTAAAACGTGGCTATACATTATATTATGAAAGAATTTTCAATTAGTCCATAAAGAACTCAGGAAGAAGGTAAATTGAAACACATTATAAGCAGATGAATTCATTATTTTCAACTAAATGCATTAATATGACATCAATATTTGGAATACTTCTGTCTGTTTCTCACACATTCCAAATCTCTGAACTAATAAACATGAAATTTTATTTTTTCAATCTAGATTGCCTTGAGATCAGCCTGGATGGGGCCAGTGTGGTCCTGAATGCTGAAGTCCATTCTGAAAGGCATTCTCTAGCATTCTCTAGTGTCAATTTAGAAATACATACATACATACATATATATATGTATATATGTATATCAGTCTCTGAGTTTTGTAGAATTTGGACTTGAAAATCTACAGAGATGAGGCTTGTGAGATGGCTGATGCTCCTGGTTTTTAGTAAGCTAGAAACCCCATCGAAAGCAGTCTTTACGGTGGTGTCTCAGCACTATTGGTTTTTGTTCCAGTTGGAGTCCAGGAGGGTAGATGTGGATGCAAATGAAAAATAAAGAGTGAATTTATATATTTAGGTATCTGAAAACACCCAGTTCTTTTTGATTTATGAACAAAGTGGGGAATTGGAACTGAAATGTACTTTGTTGGGTTCTGTCATACTTTGAAGAATCTGGATCAGTTTGGGAAAAGACAAAACAACAACACAACACAACAACAACAAAGATTATTTCATATTTGAAAGGAGCAAGTCTGTTGTTTGTAGACTGAAGCAGAAATAGCAGGGGTAGGGAATGGGTTGTAGGCTACAGAGATATTTCTAAAGACAATTTAGTTGATATGTACTTAGCCTAATGGTGATTCCAAACATAAAAGCAAATGTTTGCCATATATTAAGTAATAAGCCAAGCAGCCCTGCCCAGGAGGTATCAATCACACATACCGAAAATAGTTGTTGTTATGTTTCAGCTTGGACGTTTCCACTTACAAATGGCCCATTAATAAATGATTAAGGTGGCATCCTTAATTAGTCGGTTTTGATGGGGAATCTACTGAGTGTTTTGAATGGAGTTGAATATTTAATAACATATGCAGATACAGTAGCTCTGGGCACCATGTGGACATTTCTTGTCTACCTTCATCTTGATAACTGCTACACACACACACACATACCTACATCTGCAGACACCTACCCCCAAGCACACACAGGTGTAGACATATAACCATCCTTAGAAATGTGGGATTTTTAAAAGGAACTTGAACATTTTTGAGGCAAGTTTAAGTTTGCCTCAAATCAGAGGTGTGTCTAGTTCTTCTATACATGCTTTCAGGTTTTGTGAGTTCCTGAGACTCCTAATAAAGAAGTTCAGCAGCACAATAAGAAGAACATTTGGGAACACCCATGCTGACTGTTACAGACACCAGCCAGCCGTCACATCCTATCAAGTCTGTCATAGAGTAAATACAGACTGTTGCACATCAAGCCCTCTGCAATGTTTCACAAATGTAAAACATAAACATCAAAACAAACTAATTAGTGGACTGAAGTATAGGCCAGAGTCCACTCAATGCTTATGTTATTAAATATACAATAGTTTCCTTTGGAGAAGGAGACTAATAGAAGATACTGGGAATTTTTTAAGTTTTCCATAATTATCAAAGGCAGAACTAGTTAACATAGATTAGCATAATTACATGGAACTGACTAGAAACAGGGAGGACTGTTGCCCCCTACAATTTTTAGGGAGTTTATATTTCCACTGAGACCACAAACCTGGCTTGCAAAAGTCTTTGACTACTTGTCTCCTAAAGTAAACCTGGTACATAACCTGGCCTCGGTAAGAAGGAAGATACGAGAACTGTGAAGCCCCCAATAAAAGACAGTCTTAAACAACCACTTCTGGATAATAAGAGCAATCTTTCCAGAAAAGGCAGTGTTCAAAGCAGAATCTCCAAAGAGCATTAAAGTTGAGCTAACCAAAGAGCTTGCTCCATGTAAAGGCAAGGAGTCTGGGGTGAACTTCTTATTATGTCTTCAGGTCACTGGACCATGAAGAAAAATATTTAGAATTAGTACCTGTCCTGGAAACCTTGGACTTCGGACTGGGTGGCCTCCTCTGGAGAGGGTAAGGATTCTATGAGAGAGGCAAAGAGTCCCCAGGTCCAGTGGGTGGTTGAAGCCAGAGGGACTGGCTCTTCGATATCCTCCCTATCCCCCCTGATAATCCTTCTCCTCCCCTTTCTTTTAATAACAGACCTGCAGAAGGTTAACTGGACATATGGCCAGAGAACATTTCTCTGTCTCCCTTGCAAATATATGTGGGTCTTTGACCAAGTACTGAATGAAACTCGAGCAAAAGTGAAATTTCTGGTTACATCTTCTAAAAAGAAGTTGCTTGCCATTCACTCCTTCCACTCTCCTTTTCCTGGTGGATGGGGCAACAAGGTGTGCAGACACTCGGAGCAGAGATGGAAGCCACATATCAAAGGTGGCAGAGCTGTTAGTCAGCCCTAACCCACTCATTCCTACACTGCTACTTGAGAGAAAGAAATAAACTTCTATCTTATTTAAATCATTGTAATTTAGGGCTCTTTGTCATAGCAGCTTCTCCTATGACTTAACTATTTAGCAAGTTGCAGTGGATAACAGCTTAAGCATTTGGACTTTACAGCTAGATGGCCCATTCTGAACCAAGACAATAGCACTTACTACCTGTGTCATTTTGGGTAAATTACTTTGCCTCTCTGTGCATTCTTTATCTGTAAAATTAAGATAATAAGAGTATCTTACAAGGTTGTTTGGAAGATTAAATAATGTATTTAAAGCCCTTAGAAGGATACCTGGGTCACAGAAATTTCCATATCTTATTGTTTTTACATTGTTATTATTAGTAGTATTACCATTACAGCCATTGTTGTGATTTTGGAGTCAGACTTCCACTTAATGTTTACACAGCAAAAAGTTTAAAATTAAATATATATATATATATATATATATATATTTAAGTTTAAAATTATTTTTTAAAAATTTCATTGGTGCCTCTGAGTAAATTGATATCATTTTTAATTTCACAGTAATCTTTGAATTTTAATTCTGCGCTCCATTTCACTAAAAGAATTGGTGTCAGATAGCATTCTCCCAAACTAATACTTTAGGTCAAGGGATTGGAACTTACTTTAAACTAAGTAGCATATCAAATAAATTATAATGTAAGTACAATTAAATCACCATTATTATATTAAGACTGCTCCTGCCACTTGCTAGATCAACAGTAAAAGCTTAGCTTTGTTGAAAACACATCCTCTTAAATAACAGCTAATTTGTGATCTATGAATCTTGGATGCTAGTCTAAGATAAAGCATGTGATTTCCCTGATCTTGGAGTCTAATTTTATTTACACTTAAACCTGCTGGCTCTTAAAAATCTTTATGAAAATAAAATTATACTGCTCATAGACTGAGTTTTTCAAATGGCAGCAACAAATGCTTGCCAGACTCTTCATAATATCTAATCCACCTAACTCTAATGACTTAGCATATGGCCTGACATGCAGAAGGTGTTTATTACATGTTCACTGCATTCATGGATGGGGAGCATATATGAAACACACCCAGGAGGACAGAGCTGGGACATTAGCTTATTTGCAATATGCTTTTACTAGCTGAACTTGCTTGACATATCCATAGACATATGGTATCTGAACATGATTGAGAATTAGATATAGAGGGCCAGGAGCAAGGGTCTGGCCAGTCCACATGCTAACCCCACAGCTCAGGACCTCAGGACTGCATTCTGCCTTTTATTCTGGTTAAATATGTGCTACCAGTGATACGTGGAAAATGTTATACTGAAGAAGAATGATCTTATGTCTTTTTTTTTCATTTTTTAATTCTTTATTTTTTTATTTTTACAGACTGGTTTTTGATTCATTGTACACAAATGGGGTATAACCTTTCATTTCTATGGTTGTATATGATGTAGATTCACACCATTGGTGTAACCATACCTGTACATAGGGTAATGATGTCTGTCTCATTCCACCATCTTTCATACCCCCTCCTCCTCCCTCTCCTCATTTCCTTCTCTGTAATCCAAAGTTCCCCCATTCTTCTCTTACCCTTCACCCTCCCCACTCCCATTATGTATCATCATCCACTTATCAGAGAAAACATTCGGCCTTTGTTTTTTTTTGGGATTGGCTTGTTTCACTTAGCATGATATTCTCCAATTCCATCCATTAACCTGCAAATGCATAATTTTATTCTTCTTTATGGCTGAATAATATTCCATTGTGTATATATATATATATATATATATATATATATATATATATATACACACAATATACCACAGTTTCTTTATCCACTCATCTATTGAAGGGTATTCTTATATGTCTTAAAGCTATAAATTCCACCTTCTGTTGAGGCTTTAAGTAGTAATTGTTTAGCACTAAGTTTTCACAGATTACTCTGAATGACGTACATTCAGTTAAGTTCAAAGCATGCTAAAGGTAACTAAATTCTGTCTAGAAGGAAATGAGGTGCTTTTAAATTCACTGTGTGAATATCCAACTATTATGACATTGTGAGATTAAAAGTTAATATTCATCCTAAGTTTAGATACATTCTAACAATGTAAAAATTAGACACCTATGAAACATTTGTATCTATGACAGGGCAGTCCTTTCTATGTATAGCCTTATATTTTTATATATGTCAATTGGCCTTTTAAAACATGCTCTAGGAGCAATACAGAGATCACACTTCTAAAGTACTTGTTGATTACATAGGGAAAAATGGAACTTTACTCTGGAGAAACCTAGCAGACAAGTGAGCAAGAGAAGGACAACCATTTCTTCAGCATTCATTCTACAACTGTGTCACTTCGTTTAATCAGCAGAAGAAGTCACATAATTCCAAACTGAGACACATCCTACAAAATAACTGCCTTTCCCTCTTCAAAATGTCAAGGTCATGAAAGACAAGAAAAGGTTACAGAACAGCACAGACTAGAGAGGACTAAGAGGCATGAAAACTCAAAGCAACAGGGAATCCTCAACTGGGTCCCGGACAGAAAATAATTTCGGTAAAAAGAGAAAAATTCAAATGAGATGTTTGGTTAACTAAATATATTGTACCAATTTTAATTTCTTAGTATTAATAATTGCACCATAAACCTAGAAGATGTTAACACCAGGGGAGGCTGGGTGAAGGGTATTTGGAAACTTGCTGCAGCTCTAAAATTAATTTTTAAGATCAAAAGATTAGTTCAGCACAGTTTGCTATTTACAATTGAGAATTTTCTTGAAATCAAAAACACTTACACTGTAGAAGAGTGTGTCATACTGTAGGAGGTTTTCAAACAGTTCTGTCCAAGTGTCATATGGCAGGGAAATGGCTCTGTGTGGTCATGTTTTATTGGCATTCCTAAATTGCGATCAATAGGCATTTGCTCTTAAAATTTGTGGCAACTGCGGTAGGATAGTCCACCAGCTAAAGAAGAGTCACCTGCTGTCTTATGGACTTGCTCTTGGAGAGCAGTCTCCTGGAAGGTTGCCAAGAAGGAAGGGTAATGCCTGGCAGGGAGCCTGGGTTGTGCCCAGCACCAGAGTAGGCACTTCCCGTACAGGACTGTGTTGAATCTGGACAACGGTTGGAGGAAGACGTTATTATTCTCATTCACCAGATGGGGAAACAAAGGTTTGGAGAGTTTAGAGGAAGCTTTTCTGAATTTAGGCTTAATAAGTGGAACAATTAGAGTTTGAACTATGGTTTTATCTGACTTCAAACTCATGCTTCATAGACTGAAAAACAAAACAAAATAAAGTAAAACACACTGTACTAAGAAACAAAGGTTGTGTTTGTGAAACATTTACAGACCAATTAAAACTTCATCAAGGAAGACTCTTTTCATGGCTACAGATGGCATCTCTAAACATAACCAGCTGCACTTAAAATGATTACATTGGTCAAAAGTGAGACCAGGCAAGCGTATGAATAATTCAGGCCAGATCCACCCTCCCCAATCTCCCACAGAAAAAAAGATTCGAAGCACCTCTCAGACTCAGGCGGGGTCACAAATTCCAATTTCTACTTCTGAAAAATGGCACATTAGGAGATTACTAATTAACTGAAGATTTAAAATTAATTTCCATGGTAGATAGTGAACAAACATTTATTTATCATTGTCTATCATCAAGGAAAATATTTGCTTTAATATGATTTTCAAAATCATCAGTGCTCATTTGTCATGTGTTTTCAGTTCTCCCAAGAAGTTTATAGTTTATGACATTTCCTCATTTGTTTCTTTCGGTTGATTCCCTGAAGAGGCATTTGTTTAACATCTCCATGAGCCAGCCACAGTCTCTGTGCTCTCAGAGTTCTAGCAGAGAAAACAGATATGTAAACACGCAATTGCTGCAGAAAGCACTGAATGCTGTAATGAAGATTGTTCCAGACACAGCTTTGGCACAAAGGACCACGATCAACTCTGCTTTAGAAAGGAGATGCTTTAGTTTGAACTTGAACTATATTGAAGTTCACCAGACAGGTTAGGGTTGATGGACTTGCCAAGCACAAGAAACAGAGGCAGGGGCGAGGGGGTGCCCAGAGCAACCATCTCTGGTACCAATGTCTGCAGAGGACTGGGAATCCTTTACATCTGAGACTAACTGAACCCTGATTTCTAAATTACTAAATTTTTCCTCCTGCCTGTGACCATTAGCTTGCGATTCAGTCATTAGCCATAAAATACACAAGACAATCTGGAACAGATTGGAAATGGATTTTGTCTAGTTATGTTTAGAGGCTGTGTAAAGCATATGGCGTCAGTTACAAAACTCTGAAGCAGTCTGTTCAAACCCCAACCCAGCCATATCAGTTCAGGATTTGATATTGTTAGTTATCACCAAGCAGGCCCAGTAAGGAGTCGGTATTTTTCGGTCTTTGGCATGCAAACCAAACTTAGGAGTAGTCTCTTTTTGTGGAGGAACTTAGGACTCCATGACCAGTTACAAAAGAAGGTGTCCTGGAGACATTTCAAGATATAAAACTGTCATTTTATTTTGTCTTAAATTCCCCATGGGTTTTAAATTAGCTCATTATTTCCTGAACTTGAATGCTGTTACTGGGATTTGATGGTTACGGTTAAGCAGTTGTCACAACTCACTGTGTGGGATGAAATGACTCTTTCATTCAAAGCCAAGTCTGGCAAGTGCGACCTTAGAGATCACACATCTCTAGGTCTCCACAGTTTTAGCCTCAAAAGGCAGATGCTGTTAGTCTGCCCCAGGTTGCCCCTCTTCTCCCAGCTGAAGTCTCTGGACCTTACCTCCACTGCCACATGCTCAGCAGACCTGCCTTGTCACTACTTCTCAATAATCCACAACCATGTGGTGTTTCAAGCTGATCTCCAGAATATGTCACTTCTATGCATTAGTCAACAGCTGTTCTGGGATCCTGCTGTCACCAATCAGATATGCTTGCCTGGTCTAGCCCAACTGAGCTAACCCCTTTAAACTCAGAGGCCTGGTTTTGTTCTAGGACTTCACAGTTGTTACTGTGCCCAGATCCCATACTTTGTTGTCTGCCCTTCAGTGATTTTTCTTTCAAAAGCCAATGTTGTCTTCAGATTCCAATGTACTGACTAACTTTGACAGGTCCAAACCAAACTGGACATAGCAATAGATCTACTAATTCCCACTGTGTTTCCCTGCCTTGCTCCAGGTAGGCCTTTTAATTACAGCTGTGTACATGAACAAATGGTTTACAGCAAAGGCTGATCGTTGGGAAAAAATATTATCTAGGGAGATAAATTGTTCAATAAGTTGGCTATTATTTTTAATCATTCCCTGTGGTATTCATAGAGTTTTAAAAACTCCATTTTAATTGTTCTCTAAAACCTTTATTGAAATAAAAAAATGATATCATAATTTATAGAAAGGCCATATGTTCTCAAATTTGTGTTTCATGAAATATAGGTTCTGGGAAAGTTAGTTAAGTAATTTTTGAGTCAAAAAAAGAATGGGGTAGTCAATGAAACAAATTTTGGTAAAAATTTAAAATATATTTGGGCTAATTTAGTAGTAAGTAGTAAAGTGCTCTACACAGTTTTATAGTTGCAAAGAGCTGATTCTAAGGAAAATGTTTAACAAGTTGGCATTGTTAAAACTGAAGATAATTTAGCTATTTGGAGAGTTTTAATTTCCTGAAGACAGTCATTTTCTGATGAAATGTCTTTCTCAAAGAACCTATGACCAGGAAATTAGATTAACTTAGTCAGCTGCTCTCATGAGGAGTATGTCACAAACACTGAGCTGCGAAAAAATGTGGGATCATTTCTTCTATGATGGGTCATGAGTAAAAACTTCATATGCAGCAACAAAGACCAAAACAAAAGAAAATACCACAAAGCTATATGGAAACAATTGTCATCCATTTACTGTGTTTTAAAAAATTATAAACCAAAGAAATATTTTGTGATGACGGACTTATATTTGGCATAACTAAGAAATCATTCTTGGGAATGAATATGTTTTTGAATTAACTACAATCTTTCCATTTTCAGTAAGCCACATACTATGCCCATGATATAATCATGAACTCTATAAATGCACTCCTGCCCTTGTTCACTTATAGCAAATTTTCTATTTATCAATAACAAAGTCACCATTGAGAATGTATTCTATGCTAGCAAATTGAATTTTCATCAATGATCATTTTAACAATATTTATGATAGCAAAGCATAAAAACAATCTGTCACATAATACTAAACCATGATTTCTGGGGCAAGATTAAGAAGAACATTCATGACCTGTAATATACATTTTGTTTTCTGTGTGTGGGGAAACAATAAAAATATATTAAAACTACTATTCAGCCGGGTGTGGTAGCACATGCCTGTAATCCTAGCAGCTCCGGAGACTGAGGCAGTAGAATCCTGAGTTCAAAGCCAGCCTCGGCAACTTAGCGAGGCACTAAGCAACTCAGTGAGACCCTGTATCTAAATAAAATACAAAAAAGGACTGGGGATGTGGCTCAGTGGTTGAGTACCCCTGAGTTCAATCCCTGGTACAAAACAAAACAAAACAAAACGAAAAACAAAAAACTACCATCAATAAAAGATCATCATGGTTGTTTTATACCTTAGATATGTCCCTGAAAATTTTACAGATTTTAGCAAGGAAAATTATACTTTAAATATATCAGTAGTTTTCCATAGTACAAAATAACCTTCTGTAAAGTGAACATAACTTTTTTGTGGTATTAATATTCACAATGCCTGGCTGCCCATTTTGACCTATTTAATGTTTGTCCTTCGGAGAAATGGAGGTCAAAGTTTCTTAATGATCTGGTTAAAACTTAAACATAGAGAATGTCATTATTTTTCCTTGATTAGCATTTCAGGGGAAGCTCCATGCCCCACTTAGGAGCACCTGGTTCTTTTCCATTTTGAGCACGGGGAAATGTATCAGCAGTTGAAGCTCTTGGTACATTGATATAGTTTAGATTTCAAGATGGAAGAAAAAGAGTGACTTCTACCAGACTCACACACAAGGAGCAGGCTACAGGAGAAAGTGAGCAGCTGTCCAAAGGGGCTCCCCTGTGGGCAGTGAGCTGCCCTTCTATGGACAGGCAAAGGCAGCTCTTACCAGCCAGTTAAAGGAGACAAAGTGACTGAGGAACCTTCAGCCTCTTGTTTGCTCCCAGTCCATGTTTTAAAGAGCCTTTTTAGTTTTGAGCATTTTAAATACATTTGAACTGAACAGATTCATGTCTTTCTGCCTTCAGTGCATTCAGAGTGGGCAAAATGTTAGCTTCAGCCTGGTTAATCACTATGGGGGGATGCTTTTGAGAGAACTCTAAGAAAAGTAAGCAAAACGAATGGTATAAATTGTATTTCTTTGTTTCAAGTCATGTATGTTTCCATTGTCCACTTCAGAACCCCTGAAAGGGCAAGATAGTTTGCTCATCATTGGACCTTGGTTTTCAGGAAAAATAAATAAATAAAAACAATAACAATAGAAGAAACCTCGGCAAGTCTGACAGAGAGATAATATCCAAAAATGCCTGAGAATAGAATTCCTACAATATTAACTGAGGAGTGATCATAAAATCTTTCAACAGTTTGAAAAGTGAATTAAGAATTTCAAAATTATTTATGGGGTGAAAAGTAAAGGAAGATAAAATTATTGACTTACTAAAAATGGAAACATTGTTTCATTGACAGATAGATGGTACTAATAAATTCTCAAGCTGTACAAATTATTTAACCTGCCTTTTGTGGCTAATAAATGACAATGTTTCTAATGGTCTTGAAAAACATGGACAGAATTTTCATGCTTAATGAATCTATAAATTTAAGGGGGAAAATCCTCAAAAATAAGAAAAATTGTTAAAATTATGTTACCTGTTAATTTGTTCAACCATGTAGTGTTTAGGATTCACCTGAAATCCTGATGAACAAAATAAACCTTGCTTTCCATAGTGGACAGCATTTTCTTGAGCTAATCATGAAAAGAAACTATGTCCCAGAAAAGAAAACCGATTATTTTATGGAGGTGGCTCATAGCCCCCATTTGAATCATCAAGATCAAGCAATGACCTTTTTTTGGTTATATTTATCTGCCCGTTTTCTACAGGAAAGAAACATTAATAGCTACATAAAGCTTCAACACATGTTGTACAGAAAGGACTATATAACTCTTTATTATTTCTGCCTGTAAATGACTACATGTCTAGCACTAGCCTGGGGCAGAATTGGCTGCCAGAAACTTGACCTGCATCATGGGCTTAATGAAGCTGTAACTTTCTGTTTATAATTCTTTCCACTTTTAACTAGTATTGTATCCAGGGGAAATGAGATAATGTGCCTCTCCGTTTTGGTTCAGCTGGGTTACTGACCAGTCCTCAGTGAAGAGACAAGTGAGACAATCTGGACACTGCTCACATTCTGTAACTTGCTCTGCCCTTGACCCTGAAGACAGTTCAGAGTTGGGCAGCTGGAGCATCTGAAAATTTTCACCCAGGGGAACAATGAGCCACGGTTCCCTGTCAGTGTGTGCTGACTGGCAAACGTGAACAAATACACCTGCGTACAATTTCCTTCTGCCTTTCCCAGATAACGATGAATGACCATGGGCCTTTCCAGCATTTTTGATTTAGAAAAGTTTTCCTTCAACGTTCTCAGCCCTTTGGGGATCCTTTTTCTCATTCAGGAGCTTCCACTTCATAAAATTATGGTGGCCTTTAGACTTTTGATTTGCTGGGTCCTTTCAGGTCACCACAAGAAAGGAGAGGATTTTGTTATTCTTCATTACCTAAACGTAATTAAGCCTCAGTATGTATTTTAAACCCCTGCTCTTTCCAAATCTGGAACACAACATTTGGTGAGGCACCACTAAGGCGGTGAAAGAGATTTGAGGATAGATATGTCTCGCCCTCTGTGTGCCTTGAGATAACATGCTGGAGAATCTCCTTTCTGAGCACCTTCCTGCCTCACCTCCTTGAGAGTGGGGAAGAGAGTCGGGGTAGGGAGCGGGCATAGGAACAAATACCAAGGAACGAGCTCTAAGGAGGTGGTGTGTTGGCCTTTCTTACCCTTTGTAGCAACAACCTCAAGATTTCAAAGAAGGCCAGCCATGTTAACCCAATTGACCGCAGCCTCTCTTTCCTTTTCCTCTCCAATGCTTTCTTCTATTCCTCTGCCTGTGGACATCCAGGTAAGACATGGCCTTATGTTCTACTCCTCATAATCATCCTGCCCCTCCATACATTGTGATGATCCCCCTGTTGTGAAATGGTTAACAGTTTCATTGGCTTTGTTTCCCTCAGAAGAAAATTCAGTTTCTTCAGCACCACAAAATAAGAAGCAGTGAGGAATGGGCTAGGGGATGATGGACTTGCCCCTCAAATTCACTGAGGGCAGTTGATGTTTTAATTTACTGAAGGGAGAGGACTACAAGGGCAGTTAGGGAGTGATAGTGACTTCCGGGTCAGTGTAGAATGATCTATAGATGGAGCAGAAGTCATGCGGTAGGAGCTTAGCTGTTGACAAAGAGGCAGAGGGAAAGAAGGCAGGATGGCCCCAGGACTCACAAGAGTGAAGAATTATTTTAAAACGTGGAAGTGACTTGTGCTTTTGTGATAGAGAGGGAGGCAGTAGAAATAATGAGTTTGAAAAATCATTAATTTACTGAGCAAGGCCCTAGGAGATGGGAGGTAGTGAGGTCTGAGGGAAGTGGAGAGATTTGCTTTTGAGGGAGGAGAGTCACCTCTTCAAAGACAACGGCTATCTGTGATGGTATGGAGGGACTTGCAGTCATTGTGCATCATCCCAGATAACTCCGATCTTGTTAATGATATGTTGGAACTTAGGACATGAGGATGAATGCTTACAAAGAGTGGGAAAGACCTGAAATACATGGATTGTGTCCTCTGGTGGTGAGCCAGGTGTGTCATCTTTATTTACATGGAGCTGCAAGTCACTGGGTCTAAAAATAGGAGCACTTGGCTTTAGAAATAAACAAAAGCCTAAGTTTGAAGGAGGGAGTAATTCTGGAAAAAATGTAATGGGTGAATGCATCATCAAGCATGCATTGAAAACTTCCTGGGTACACAAGCCTTCCTGGGGTTCTTTGGAAAATGAATCATAAGACCTGTGTTAAACGGCTCTGCTACCTAATGGTGTTGCTGTCTTTGGCATGGACCAAACACTGACTGTCCCTATTGTCAAGTACTGTGTTCAGGACGGAAATTACAATAGAAAACAATGCACTCTCTGACCCAGGTCAAGTTTCCATTAACTTGTAACTCCCTGCACTGCCTCCTTTGTAGCAAGGTCAACTGAGAGAATAAACCAGAAGATACTTTGAATCTCTGGACCTCTCCCCATTTTCTTCCCACCCCCACCCAAGACTGGTAACCACTATCTTGTTCCCTTGTATATTTGGTGCTTATTTATTTATTTTTTTAGATTCTACATGTGAGATCATGGGATATTTTTCTTTCAAAAAATAGATACAGGAGATGATAGATACGCTAATTTGTTCCACTCTGGTAACAAAGCTTGCTATATGTGTATTTTATAACATGATTTGTATAGCTTACATATACACAATAAATTTTATTTAAAAATATAAATCTAATGTGTTTTAAACATTTTGTAATCCAACTCTAGCAAAGCATCTATAAGATTTTTTTTTTTTCTTAGAACAATGGTCCTATTGTGATAATGAGCATAACAATGATTACAGTTTATGGACAGAAGACTCCAAATGATGTTCTGTGTCTCTCCCAGGCTTTGATCCTCTTATCACATGCCTTCCCAGTCAGGAATGGCAGCCATTGTCCCCTGGTGGGAAGCAGAGAATGTGGCTTTGTCGTGTTTATGCCATTCTTGCACCCACTTCTTCAGGTCTTCTGTGACTGGTCACCCTATTCCTGTGACAGGCTCCTCCGATGAAGACATCAGGGCTAAATCCAGCAAAGGCACAACACCGAGCTGTCCCAACAGTCGAGCTTCAAGCAGCGGAGTCCTTTGATCTTTAGCCTGAAGCATTCTTTGGGTGACCAAAACTTTGGAAGGACAAGCTAAAAGAGTATGTGTGGTGATTGGAAGCCAGGTCAAAGGTAATGCTCTAAAGAGGATTTCTGGAAGTAGAATTAAGGAAATAGTCTTTTCTTTTTGATGTCTTGAATCTAGAATAGGAAAAATATTTCCAGAAATGTCTCCAGCAGTTTTGTGGACAGTTTATTACTACTATTGTGGCCACGGAATTTCTGCATACTATACCCATCTTTCTGTAGCATACTAAGTATTGTTTAATATGTCTGTGTATGAAACATAAATAATTATGAGCAATGGTGGAAGATAGAAAACCAGTGGTCAGGGACCTTTCTTTTATTTTGTGTTAAGGACAAGGAGGAAGTCCATTCCTACAACTAGGATTTTTCAGACAAGAAAGAATCTCAGCTATAGATTAGATGAACAGATAGGAAGGAAAGGTATGAAACTGAGGTCTGTCTTCCTGGGTGAAGGGTTGAATTTATAACTGGATCCAGGTATTAGATTCATAGGGAGCTTGTTGGGTAAGGACATGGACTAATCACCTCTATCTAGATGTGAGAAAAAGCAGCGAAAAAATTGTGAAGAAGGGGACCTCTTGGGCATTCATCCCTCAATAATTCATTTCTGTAAATTTTGTTTCTCGGGGGCCTGTGGGTGAAAAGCACACATTCTAGAACTTCTTTCCTAGCTCTGGATCTTGACTTTCCCTTCTGACCTTCCCACATTTCCCACATCTCCCACCTTGTGTCTTGGATCTCTTTTTCTCAAAAACATGAGATTTACCTACTAAGGTCAGAAACTCCCACGTGTTTCAACACAGGTAGGTTTTTGTAAGTTGACAGATGATTCCAGGTCTTGAGTTGTCTACCCTTCTTCTCACTGCTCTTCCTTGCTTTCTCACAGTCAGACTTGACTTTGACAGGAAACATAATTTGTTTTATTTGTGGATGTTCTCTGAATCCCTGTCACAGGTTGAGTGCGTGGGAGAGCCGGAGGCTCTCCCTGGATGCATCCCTGGTGACACCGCCACCCTCGTTGCCATTCTCCTGTCAACCCTGACTTGTTGATGTGATTTGTTTCTCCCTCTGGGCCTGTGAAGTTTATTTCTGCTCTCATTGCATTGGACTTTCTATTTAATTCCATTCAACAAATATTTACTGATAATCATGCTCTATCCAAGTGTGAAATAAAGATGTGAATAAGACTCTGCCTCTGTCTTTTTTCAAAGAACTTGGAAACTTCTGGGGGCAACAGTCAAATGGAGAATGGGTCAAATGCTATAATAAATTTTGTGAGATGCACTGGACAAGAGTTAAGTGAGGGAACACCCACGTCCCTATGAAAGCTTCCCAAGACATCTCCATTTTGCCTTTTTCTGATTTCCAAGTTCCTACATCGCTTATTTTGGGCTTAAACCAGCATTCTCCATACTGTGCTCCTTGTAACTCTAGTCCTAAGAGATGCTGTGTGAAAAAACAATTTCACGACCAATTAAGAGTAGGAAATGTACACATATTACCCAGAAGTTTCAATGCCATATATTCACACACCACTTTTTACAGATCTCATAGAAAAAGTAGTATTTCTCCAACCACACTCTTAGAAACATTGCCATAACTGATTCATTAAATGATTAATATAATAATGTTAAGAAAATCCTATGTGTTTGCAGGATTTCATTTTTAAGAATTTTTAAGAAGATCTTTCATAAAAGCTAGATTCTTAAATACCTAAACTTGTGCTGCCCAGTGTGGTATCTACTGGCCATGTGTGGCTGTTGAGCACTAGAAATGTAACTGATCTCGTGAGAGATGTATCTTAAGTATAAAATACACAGGAGGCAATAGTTGCACCCCATTTGTGTACAATGAATCAAAAGAAAAAGGAAAGAAAAAGACACAAGGGGTTTGGAAGATATTATTAAAAATAAGTTAAAATATTAATAATTCTCATTGATTATATATTGAAACATACTATTTAGGATATATTTAGTTAAATAATATGCTATTAAGATTAACTTCACCTCCTTCCTTTTATTTCTATCTAATGCAACTACTAACATTTTAAAATTACATGTAGATCACATTATCTTTCTACTGGATGGCGCTGGTTTTAGATGGAAGACAGGAAACATAATTTGTTTTACTTACTATTGCCTTACAGTTCACAAAAAGACAACTCAATGAAAATATTTACGACATACTTGCTGGTTCAATTAATTTGAACTGCAAGGTTGGATTGGGTTGGGAAAGCCACTGTATTAAATCAGATTCTTCTGCATATGTCCCAGGTGTGGATCAGTCCTGTCAAAAATCACAGAGAAGAGCATCCAGCAGCACCACACTGATACTGATTTTACAAGACCCCTTGATAGGATCTTGGGTCCCAATCAGAATACCAATATGCCCTTGAAACTCCTGCTTCAAAGCAGTCTGTGGGTATTTCTGCACATTTTAATAGTTGTTAGGCATTTTCAGACTATAGAGTTATTCCCTGGCGTTTACTCTGTATTTGCTAAATGGATCACCCCTGTTGCTCATGACATATTCCTGAGGAGGCAAAAGAAAAAACAGAAGTTAAAATCCCCACACTTTGCTTCAGAGGAATCTTCCCAAATGTGTCCACAATACTGAAGGAAATAACTGGTATAGATGAGGTTTTCAGTCACAGATAGGAATGAAACAAGATAAAACCAAACACTTTGATAAGTAAGCTGTACCACATCTGTGAGCATTGTCAAACCTGATGATTCACATCTGTGAAATAGTTATGCCAGTGCATGCTATCTTGCAGCCACCTCTATCTTCAGCCAAGTGAAGGGCTCCCAGGAAGCAGTACTTCCCATGAGCATACAGAGAAGCCTCCAACCTGGTGAATTCCAGAGAGTAGTAGGAAGGCAGCCCTGATGGCAGCTGACTGGAAAGTTGCATTGAGAGGAAAATAAGCAGGATCGGGCAGCACTCTCCAAATCATGAGTCAGAGTGAAAAACAGGGAACACCACCATGGAAAATCCACTGCAGATGCTTTCAATCAGATAAAAGTGTGCCTGCTCCACTCACACTAGCCATCCAAAGGGAATTACAAAGAAAATGGATCTGATATACTCATCTTTCATGCAGAAACAGAACATGTACCCAAGAAATCATACTGAATGTAATTATTAAAAATCAACTTTCATTTAAGAAGCTACAGAAAGCTTCAAGAGCTATGTATGCCCATGACATTCAGGAGTTCACATCTGAACAATAAATATACTTTCCTGTCTTATGAGACTGGTCTGGTAGAGTCTCTTGAGATTCTCTAGTTTAAGGATGCCAAGGTATAAAGTACTGAGGATCTGTTTTTCTTAGATAATAAAATAGCATCTTGTCTTTCACATTATAACTATTACCCCCAAACACTGTTTATTGACTTCTTATTGTAATCTTATTCTAAACATCTTGGGTCCATATTTATCCATCACAATTGAAATAAACTCCATTATTAGACTTAAACTTTGAGACACATTTATGAAATCTTCTCTCTAATGTTAAAAAAAAAATAAATGATTTCCCATTGGCATTAAACAAAAGCCACACTTTCCTGCCTGACTTTTAGGGTTTTTATGATTTGGCTCAATCAACTGGTTTGGCCGTATTACCATAATAAACTTTGTATACTCCACAGACTAGGCAATTTGGGCTCATTTCTCCACCTCTGTGGCCTGCCAGGCTCAGCCTCCGTCTCTGCACATTCAACTCCCAAGCAATGGACAAGGCTTAGCCCAGTTGATGGTTCTTCCAGTAGCTGTGACTCTGTGCATGTCACACACTCGTGCGCACGCACGCACACACACACACACACACACACACACAAACACAATTGTAAATAATTCTGTCTGAGTTAAATTCTAGCCCTAGTAATTATAGTATGACCTTACCCATGAACCTCTCTGTACCTTGGTTTTCTCAAATGTGAAAGTAGGAATAAGAACAATACCTACTTCATATGGTTACTGTGAGGACTAAATTAGCTTCATAAACTGTTTAGAAAAATGCTGGACATGTAGTATGTCCTTGGTAAGTGATTTCCAGTACTTGTAATAGTAGTCATAGCAAAGATATTAGTGCTTTATTATTATTTCTGCATCCTGAACAACACTTCTTGGGGTCCTGTACATTGTACTTGACCAATAAACATAGCATAAAAGGGTAAGTAAAGGAATATAGAGCAAAAAAAATTTTTTTAAAACTCAATGCATTAATTCCTTACTACTTTTAAAAACTGCCTTAGGAATTCTATCTTAAAAATACTAGGACTTATTAGGCACTCTTTAGAAAAACAAACTTTTAAAAAGGAAAAACTAAAATAAAAACTCAATAAACTTGTAATTTGTAGATTAACTGTTTTTTTTTTTTAATGCATTGTGTTAGTATGTAATTTTTGGAGAAACAAATACTTATCTAACTTGTATTTCACATCCTTATACTGCAATAAACTGCAATAAACTTAGACAAAATGAAAATCGAGCTCCGTCAAGGCTAAGTGTAAAGACAACTGAGTGGAGTTTTGAACTTTCCAGATTACATTTATGCCCATCGTCTCATTAATGATTTCTGGCTCTAATGAGCTAGACTGTGTAAAGAGTTTTAAAAATAGAACTGAAAAGAAAAGAAAATTACGTGTGATCTGAAATTCAACCTCGTCTCTGCTCTGTCACCAGACAGATGGGAGGAACAGTAGAACCACTCCTCAGCTTTTCAAAATCAGTGTGCTTTTTGCAGAAGGGAGCTGCTGCCTTTCAGAGTATTTTCCCCTGCTGTCTTATAACTATGTCCTGCACTAAATTTAACCTGTCCCCAGACTCTCATTTAACTCTCACAGCTGGGAGACAGGACTGGTCCAGCAAATCTGTTTTCCTATGGTACTTACAAATTTGCCCTTTAATAATTTATTTTTTTCATGAAAATGGTCTCTAACTAAGCTCTAATAGATTTTGCCACATGGTTGCTGCTTTCATCAGAGAAGAGCATTTTATGGGTTTATTAATCGTGCTCTTTTTCAAAAGCTACTGATTAAACATTTCCCTGATAGTCACAAGTAGCCGGAAGTTGCAATGGTGCTGCCGGCTTACCAAGCAGCAGCCCGCAGGTAGCTTTCACGAAGGGTCCATAAGAGATTGCATACAGCTAGTGCCAACTGAGCAGATTGAAGTTTCACCCCCACCCCCAGCTCTTAGCAAGAGATTGCTCACAGCAATCTTTTCTGCACTATGTTATTCATCAGGGCTAATCCAGCAGCCAATAGCAAAATTCTTTCCCACTCTCCACATCCCAAAGCAGCTAAATTATTTCTGAAAACTGAATGACACGCTTGGCAGAAAAGCGTATTCTACCGCGAGGCACTGCTTACAACAAGGTTTACTTTGGCCTCCTCAACCAGCAGACCCACTAAACACCATCGCCCCCTGCCTTCTAGGAAAGCGGCATCTTAAGCCACACAGTCGCTTTGTGTGTTAATGTTCAAGGCACCAAAATAACTGCCAAGCAACACATCGGGGCTTCCTGTACTCAAGAAAACCCCTACTTCGCGGAGGCCAATTTATAGTGTGCTCATAAGAACACACATTCAGACCAAAAGCCAACCCTGCTTGAGGTTTTGTTAGAAGTCAAGGCACAAGGAATAAGCAGTGAATGGTGTTTTTGAAAGAAAAAGTAAACTTACAATTATTTGATTTATCGCTTATGCTGAAAATGAATATTTTCCTACAAAATTCCCAGCTGTTTGGAAATCCTTTAAATTTCTTAAATATATGTGTGAATTTCTCTGTCCCCTTAATGGTCATTGAGAGGGATAGATGCAGTGAAATGTCCTTGAGATCAATTTAATAATGATTGGCTCATGACTTGTCCAAACATCTCCACATTTGGCTGCAGAGCAAACATTTAAAGCAGCACTTCATATTCTCAGCTTAGCATAAGTGTGTTAGACGTACTTGTGTGTTGACCTAAAAGGACCATATTTTTAAAAATTCAAACTTTATCTTGAATTGTAAACACTAGCTATGCTGATGTGCCTTCAATAACTAGGAACATTTGTTTGTTTCAATATGTGTTAGTGCAAAATAAAAACTGTGTCCATAATCCCCAAGAAAAAAGTAGATTAATTAAAGCATGGAAAGAATAAATGGAAAATATTTATAAATTATCTTATTTGTCTTAACAATCAGGCTACTAATTCTACACGAGGATATCCTGGGTTAATCTTGTAGTTATTTGTGTAGATACTTTATTATATCTGTAGAATGGGTCTGGGGTCTCACATGTTTATTTTTGCATTTCCTACTTCAAAAGAATTAATAGACTAATCAATAAAAATAGAAGACTAGTATAATGGTTTGCAGACTGTCCTAGAGTGAAGAATAGCATAATATTTGTAGAAAAACTTTTCAAAAAAAAGGAATGTTGAGGATCATTTTAGTTCTTCTCTACTGAATTTACAAAACTAAAAACTTCTTTTCCTATGATGCACCAGAAGGTTACAAAGCACAAACCCTAATTTACTTTTATTCTTCACATCACATGACATGTTTTAATAAGCAATGAGACATACAAGTTGAAAAGCCAGAGATGTAATAGAAAAGCAAATCTCAAAACCACGTTCAGCTGGTAATTAGAATGATCATCAGTCAGAGTTTGCTATGTGGAAACAATATAGGCTCTGCTTCAATAACCTGGAAAACTGATAAAAATAAATTTATTATATGGTCTATGGTAAATAAATTACTTTTAATTGACATTATTCAGGTAGTGCCTGAATAGTAACTGCTACCATTTAAAAATATACTGCTGTCACTGCTTGTTCATTCATGTTAATAAAGGCTGTGATGCTAATTCCTAACTCTTTATTATGCACATATAATAAAATACATCTGATTTATTTTTGAATTTTTATTTCAGGCGTGTCTTACTCATATGTCCCAATATTACAGGAAATATGTAGTAGTAGAAATTTGGCATAAATCATAACCAGGTTTAAATCTTTAAAATTAAGAATAGACAACCATACATTCCTCATCTGTAGAGTTTATAACACTTGCATAATGTGTTTATTGTGAGGCAATGTGTATAAAGGGCCCAACCAAGCTTATCACACAGTAGGTGCTCAGGAAATGGCAATTCCCTTCTCTTTCCCCTATCTGTCCTCTGATCTGTGTCCTCTCCATTTCAGGTATTTGTGGGCCCCTCTAGGATCATGGAGTATACTATGTCATGGAGTATACTGTGTCATTTTCAGATGATACATGAGAAGAAGAAATAAAAGCATAAATTGAATTAATGTGATTTTGATTTTATTAGTTGAAATGATCCAATAGGAACTTCGATACAAAAGAAAGAAAAGCTTTTACATCCACCAAACAAGCCTTAAAGGTATTAGAGTGCTATCAATGGTTTATTTTCTCAACCAAAGTAACCCAGATTGTTCACATTTTCCATCATTTAGTTTGGTATCTTTAATAAATGTTGGCTAGCCTAGCAAGCTCTCACATTTCACTTTTGGTTCTTTCTCTTTTAATTTTTTTATTAAACATTTGTTCATATGCATTGTAAAAACAAATAGAAATTAACCATGGTGATGGCTAAAATATAAACCACAGATTTGAGTCAGCAGAGATCATTTTGGGTAACCCGACATTCCATGTCTCTGTGTATTTCAGTACCTTCGTCAGCCTATTAAATGATAAATGAAAGAGATCAGAAGAGCAGAATACAAATTAATCCCTCTTAAGGGTTCTATATGCTCTTGGTCAAATCCCAGACCCAAAAAGAAACTTGATCTTGGTTTTGAAAGTACTTTGGTGTCTCAGAATTATTTTACTTGATCAAGTTCCCAGAAAATACATGGTTCAGACTGGTGACAAATTGTCAGAAAGTTAGGGGGTAATGCTCAGTTTCTCCTCAACTGAAAATGAAAAGCTTACCTATTTTGTTTATTCTTTAATTTTGAGGTGAGTATTTTCTATAACACTAGTGATTAATGTTCGTTTATTTACTTAAAGTACGTGTTGTATTCCAATACACAACTGGATAAAAGATAATTTTCTTCTAAATTATTATCATTTCCTTCTTCTACTTCACTGATTCCTAAATAATATTGTGTGGTGGTTAATGGTTGCAAATTTAAATGTAACACTGAGGCCTAACAAAATTTCCCCTCGCTAATTTCATTCTGTTTCTGGTTCTCATCACACTGGAAATGGGGCCACTGTACAAGACATTTTCAATGCATTTGTGAAGGTCAATTTATATTAATTGTTGTCTAGAAATGTTTTGGTTGCACATCCAGACAAAAGATAAAACAACATTTGACTAAAATATTTATTGTGGACAGATTATAGTGTAATTTTGTTGTTCAGTCAGGGAAATACTGTGAAGGAAAGTGGACAAATTGAATTGTTCAAGTAACAGTTTTTCCTTTTTTCCTTTTACTATCCTTTTCAATTTCTGTGATGAGCTTGCCAATTAAAAATGCATTTTGATTGAGGTCTGAAACTGATATACCTCCCAGAGTTTTGGACCCCAAACTCAATGAAAAAGAACCACAGAGGCATGCAACCAATAACCACCCAAATTTGAGTAAATTAGGACTATTCTGTTTTGCCACACTAGTCAGAAAGCCACAGGCATTTCACCACCCCAAAAGGGTCTGGAGAATTTGTGGAAAGTATAAAAAAAATGAACACAAATTTTACATAGTTGTGCTGCTTCTTTCTTACCTAACAGACATAGAAAGAATACCAAATTTGAATTGAAAGGCCTCCCTTGCAAAAGTAATAGCCTTTGAAGTAAAAATCTTGATCAAGTTTTTCACCCGGTGAATGCTTTTTAATGTATTTTTAAAGTTCATCCTAAAAACACAACTCCCATTTTTTATATGAAAATAGACAGTTACCAAAATGTCATTTTTTTCTTT
The DNA here is from genome assembly GCF_902686455.1 of Sciurus vulgaris. Lineage (NCBI taxonomy): Eukaryota > Metazoa > Chordata > Mammalia > Rodentia > Sciuridae > Sciurus > Sciurus vulgaris. Next base: position 32,362,295 of record NC_136468.1, read on the forward strand.
CACGTTTATGAAAAATAGAGATATAGGCATGGTTTTTAGGGATACATCACATTGATAGATTTTACTGTGAAATCCATGATTATTTACTGAGAAATTCAACTACATCAAGACATTGGAAACTAAAGATATATTAATAAAAGACAGGGTTCCAGCCATTGAGAAGCTCTCAGCTGGTGAGGGACAACTTTTAATACAGAATGCAGTGTTAGGGTTTTAAAGTTTGTGTTCCTTCCAAATTCATGTTGAAACTTAATCCTTACTGTGTTGGTATTAAGAGGCAGAACTTTTTGGGGAGTGATTAAATCATGAGGGCTCCATCCTCGTGAATGGGATTAATGACTTTTTGTTAAATAGGCTTCAGAAATCTCCTGGCCCTTATATCTCTTCTGCCATATGAGGACACAGTGTGCATGCTTTCTGCTTTTTCTGCCCTGTGAGGATGCTGTAGGAAAACATCATGTATGAAACAGACTCTCTTCGTACACTGAATATACCATGATCTTGGACTTTCCAGAACTGTGAGAACAAGATATCCATGGTTCATAAACTATCCAGTCTACAGCATTTTGTTATAGCAGCAGAAACAGACTGAGACAGGTAAGGAAAGGTGATTTGAGGAGGCCCAAAGTTTTTAACATCTAAAGAAGAGTTTCTAAGGTCCATACACTTGAACTGAACAAATTTTCCAGGAAAAAGAAAGATTTTCAAGCAAAGGGGCAGCATTTGGAAAGTGACAGCAAATCAGGAGAAATTAAAGGAAAATGGGGAGTCCAGAAGATGAGGCATAAAATGGGAGCTGAACTACAAGGGACATTGCAAGGTTAGCTTTTATCCCCAAATGCACAGGGAGCAAGAGTTTTATGGGCAGGATAAAAATCATATTTGCACCTTAGAAAGATTACTTCACAGTCTGGAACGGCAAGAGGCTAGAGGCAAAGGGACGAGTTTGTCAGTAGTCCAAGTGAGACAATGAAGGAAAAATGCAAAAAATATTAAAGATGTCTAAAAGCTAGGACTTGTTGATCACTTAGGTGTAGAGAGGGAAGGTAGCACAAAGAAAGAACACCTCTGAAAACCTGATACTTGTCTTTCTAAGTATACATTTGAATACATTTCTTGTTTTCTGTAGAGAACTGCACGAAGTTGTGCTATATGGCTTTACCTCTTGGTCTTAATGAAACTCACAGTAATATTGAAGGTAGATGAAAAGCGAAGGTTTTCCCAGCCTGCCTGACATCCTTCCTAAAAAGTCACTTATTTTTCTATGTGGCTTAGGCACGGAAAACGAGCAAGAGCTTCGTTTGGTAATAATTAATAATACTTTTTGTTAACATAATAAATGAGTGCCGATGCAAATATTCCACCAGATAGAAGTACCCAAGTAGTTTTTGTTGGATTTTGTGCACGAGTATCATTGTCCTGCTTACAGTTTGCCAGCTACTCTGTGGTGCTTTTCATCTTTTCCTTACCACATTCCCCAGGCCAGGAACCCTCCCCCTGTCACCCTCTATCAGACCTTCAAAACCCTCTCAAATACCACCTCCTCCAGGAAGTCTTCTCTACTCCTCTTGAATCAATGCTTTCTACTATACTACAGGGTGCTTGTTTGCAGTGTTCTTTACTCATCAGGGCATAAATTGACCTATAAATCTGTAGAGTATTTGTTAATCTCTGTATGAACTTTGGATTTTTGTTATATTCTTAAGGATGGCAAATTTGGTTTTTTTAATTTTTTTTTTCACACTGTGTCCAAGCACCTGCCTTCTGAGATTCACGATTATTTTTCTTATTCCCTTAATTCTCTCTCTAGAATGATGAGGCCCTCACCTCCAAGAGACCTTGACATTCACAGACTGAAGGAACAACATTATAATAGTCCAGACTGGCCAGATAGGCTTTAAAACTCAGCAGTGACTTGGGGATGGGGAAAATCTGATTTGTACGTGTGTGACTTTTGTAAACGATTTGTAATTTAACTCACACGACTTCACCCAGATTTAATAAAATCCTGTCATCACATTCAGATTTCAGAATTTTAGATTTTCCCTAAATGCTAAGCATTGTAGAGCAATTCAGATCATTCAGGTTTCATTTTTCAGTTTGAGAGAAAAGTTTTTGATGGCCAGAAACTGAGTGTATATATACAAACACACAGCCACACATATATTACAGATGTATAAGTAGTACATGTGAGTAGTATATGTGAATTTATCCTCTTTTATTTCCTAGTTTTATATATATGTATATATATAATTATATATATTATTAATATTATTATATATACATTATTTATATATACATTATTTCCTAGTTATATATTATTAATAGTATTATATTAATTATTATATTATTATATTATTTTTCCTAGTTATATATATTATTAATATATTAATCATTATATTATTATTATATTATTATATTATTATTTCCTAGTTATATATATATTAATATTATTATATATTATATACATTATATATACATATACATACATTATATACATATATACATTATATATATATTTATTTTATATTTAAAACTAGGAAATAAAAGAGGGTAAATTCATGGCATTTTCTTAAATATTATCTGGATATTGATTTATTTTCCAGTTTTCCTGAGCCTAGAAAAATGTTGCCCCTCCAGTTTTTCCAAAGTTAAAGTTGAACTTAGTCCTCACAAACAATATTTGGGATCGAAGGTAGTTTAGGGTCTGGAAGATAAAGGTCTGGAAGTGAGAAAATGTTGACATTCATCCTATTTAAATCCTTAAATTCATGGTTTTAAAAACTAAATCTAATGCAATCATGCCCGTTCTGAAATACCACCCTATGCTGGATGCCCACCCACAACAATAAAGTCTAGTCTTTATTGTGGTTTACAGTAGGGTTCTTCGTGACCTATCTCTGTCCCCCTACCGCTCTGCACCCATCTCATTCTCTTCCTCTCTCTACCTTCCACTCCGGGAGCCACGTGGCCCCTCAGCTCACTGTTCCTCCTGTCCTAGCACGTGTCACCGCCAGGCCTTTCACCCTTGCCGTCCTTCCCACTGAGATGCTGCTGCCCCAGATACCTGCACAGCTACAGCTCTCCTTTCATTCAGGCCTCGGCATAGATGTCACTTCATCAAAGGGGACCTCTGGCCAGCTTTTAAAATAGCACCTTTTCTCCCCTCCTTCCATCATGTTGGATAGTATTTATTATGTGAAACATTGTATATTTACCTGCTAAAACATTTAAAGTGTTTCTGCAACCCAAATGTCAGTTTCAAAAGAACAAAGATTTTTGTCTGCTTTCATTTGCTGCCTGGTTCCTGTTCATTGTTACTGCCTGGTGTCTATTCTAGCACCTGATGCTTAGTAGGCACTCAATACTTGTTCGCTTACCTATAAGTTTTTATACCTGAGATGTGTATAAGCCAATGTTGGCATGTATTTCCTAAATGAATAGAGTTAAGGTGGCAAAGAAGGCAATAAATACAATTTATTTGAAAAAAAAACTTTAAAAATCAAAATAAGAGTTTTCAAGTTACTCTCATTTGTTTATGTATGTTTTTAAGTCACCAGTTTGTTTAAATCGCAAGCCTACCAAGAGTTGAGCATTGCACTTAATTGAGTGGTACTGTGCACTTCTTCATTGCACCATATCAAGAAGCATATGAAGTTCAGTCTGTCAAATAAAATAAAATAAGATAAAAATAATAAAAAGCCATGTTTGAAGACTGCGTGGTCACATTGTAACACGAAGTTAGAGGGCACCAGAGCCTGAATGGCCAGTTCATCTCTTTGTCCCTTCACACTTTGTAATTTGGGGGTTGCCCCCTTTTTCTCTGTTCTGTTCCTCAGGTCTTCAGCTACCTGTGTAAGCAATTCCCTCTGTTTGAAAGAACGGTAGTGTTTTTGCTCTGGACTGACTTGATTGATACAGATGAGATCACTGGTTTAATTTGGGGCCTGATGAGGCAAAGGTACCCTTAAACAGGATGAGCTTAAATCCTCACCCCTTTCCATGGCCTGCTCTGGCCTCGGTCTACCTCTCCGTTCTCTTCAGGCTTCACCACCTCCCTTGTTAAACCACTCTTACTATTTCACTCTACTGGTCTTTGGGACTTTCTTTAAAAATGCTAAGTTTTTTTCTTGTCATAGCTAACCTTTTTCCTGAACAAGCAGTTTCTATGGCTAGAATTTTCTTACTTTAGCCTTTTCCCAAACCGGTGTCTTTTATTTGAAATACGCCTTCACGGTAAAGATACTTTCAGGCAATCCTACCTGCCCACAGTGTTCCTTGTCATTTCCCACCAAAGCAACTTGCTCCTATCCTTTATAGCATTCAGCATAATCTGTAATCACTATGCTTCTTATTCAGAGGTTTGTTTAACATACAGCTTGTCAAGTATTTTAAAAACACCACAAGGCAGGAAAGGGAAATCATGTCTGTTTTGTTGATCACTGTTCCTGGTGCCTAGAATGAGAAGAATGAATGGACGCATTACCAAGCTACTCAGGGGTGTTGGGGGCATGCCCAGGCTGGATCTGTTTCCAGCTTAGGCTTCAGGGAAGCAGGAAACACCCAAGTAGGCTGCTATGTTCACATCAGAATGCTTTTAAGCCCAGTACCCCAGCACACTGGGATAGATGTTTAAAAAAATGCTCTGGATTGTGATGTCTTTGTGGGTGTTTGAGGAACTGGGTCAAGAATTTCTTTTCTCCTGTAGAAAATACAAGACAACTTTAACCAATTTAAATCACTGGGTAAGAAATCCAGCTTTTTGACCAGCTCGATTAAACCAATGCCAGTAGCCTTTTAAGATTTAAGATAATTTTTTTTTTCAGTGCTTGGGATGAAACCCAAGGCCTCAGCACGCTAGGCAAGCACTCTACCACTAAGCTACATTCCCCTACTTAAGATAATTTTAGGATAAAAGTATTTATAAAAATTTTACAGGATGCATAATTCATTTCTTAGAACCTCACAAGAAACATTGCTTCTTCAATAGACTGGAAGGAAGGCACCGATATCATTTGATATTTGATTTTAATAATTTTGGTATATGTACACATAATGTCCTATGCAATGTAACTTATGCATTTTGCTGGCATTCAGTTTTCCAGACACCAAGAAACCAAAAATTCATAGTGGTCCAGGGACATCATTTTGGTGGAGGCTTAAAGTATCAAGAATTTCAAACAGAGCTATTAGGACTCTCTTGTATAACCACCATACAGAAGGTAAGTGCTAGTGTTTCACCCACAACATTCAAATATTATTTTATGAACTTTTAAATTTGTTGAAAATGAAGCTTACTGTGAATCCCCAGGTCTATAATGTTTAGATAATTTATAAATATTGAAGAAAAACTTGAGGCATACTGTACCAAAATCAGAGAAGGACAAAAGCACTGTGACAACTTTTGCAAATGTGTTTCCTTATCTGTATAAATAACAAGGTTGTGCATGTGAAATAATATTTTGAGCAAAGCAGCAACTTAAAGCATACAAATGTAAAAGGCTTTCTTCTCAATTTATTTTTTTTAATGACTCTATGGAAGGGTGACCAGAAGAAAAGAATATTCCATAGTTATTAGTGTTGTATCCATTTTATTGGACGTATCTCCTACACTTTAATACATTATCATATATGACTCATTAGATGCTTGCAGAGCATTTGAAATGCCCTATGGCTCATCATGACCTCCCCACTGCAATTTTTCCAGTACATTCCTTCTTTTCTTCTCACTGGAATTGGACTTCTGGGTTGTTCAAGCACAAAAATCTCAGTTAGCAGTCACATGTTGTGGAACTAAAACTTTATTAGGAAACTGTGATAACTGGACACATGTCAGCAGTAGCAATTCATTCCCAAGAGCCCCCAGAAGATGCACAATTTGCCCACATTCATCAACTGCAGTTCCTTGCCGAGTTTCTTACTCTCAAATTATGCTGCTTTGTAGAAATAGGGAATGGAAGGTAGGAGGCAGTCATGTTGAACGTTATCTTTCTCCACCCTATTACAACCAAAACTTCCACTGTTACTTGGCTCTTAATTCCACAGTTTCAAACTCTACTATTCTTAGTTATCAGTAATAAAATTAAAAATTTTAAACTTTGACCACTGTAGGTATAAATCTGTGTATTTTGTGCATTTATCTCCTGTGATTTAAGAGGAATTTCTGAATTGAAATGGAAACTCACTTGGGGGTAAAAATATATACTTTGAAATAATTCTGCAATGAGTGTCTTCCTATGCTACTGTCATAGTCACTCATGAACGGCATAAGAGAATCTACTAAAGAGAAGAGTGTGAATGTTTCTTATGTCTTATGCCATGTCTGAGTAGAGATATATCATTTGCTCTATTTTTAATCAGGGAAACAGATTTGTGTATGCACTTAAAAATTTCCAGGAACCATGTGCTGTTCTTTATACATAGAATTGATGCTATGGACCTGAGAACTTTATTATGCTTTTGGTCTCAGGAGTGGAAAGAGAATTGTATTGAGCCATACCTCTGCCACATTGTGCCATCATTTGTGACCTACAGCATCTCTTGCTCAAAGATTTTGCTGCAGGCTGGAGTGTGAATTTAACTACAGACCAGAGTGAGGTTAATCTCCACTTAAAGGAATCCCTGTCTATCCTTCACTCCTCATTAACTACAGGAGTTAAGTAGGTCCAGGCATAACAACAATGATTTTTTGCTTTCCACTGTATACTTAAAACATCAAACACTCTTCCCTACTCTAAATTCGAGAAGGCTCACTTTGTTAAAGAAACTTAACTGTTTAAGAGAGCAAAACTAACTTATACAATTCTACTGTTCCATTAATTAATTGTCAGTGAGAACTAAGTATTTTCTGCTCACCCACCTCCAGTTTTGACTGTAATTTCCTTGCGTAATTGTTGACAAAGACAGTTGCTAATTGTACTCAGTATAGCTCAGAAAACAGTTACACTTATCTCTGATATTGCTAAACTTGGAAGAAATGAAAACCCATCCACTGGTTTTCTGTATGAAATATAATACAAAACTTAATAAAAGGAAATATGACTCCTCCTGAAAAACTTAATGAGAAAGGTTAAGCATTATATGACTTTTGATGGCAATAGAAAAAAAAAAAACAAACAGAAATAATGAAAAACAACATTAGGATTAAATTAAAATAATAATAGTACCTACTTCACATATGTCAGCAACTGGACCAGTTTAGACTGCATTTATATTTTACCTGTTCACAAAAACTGTTGATTTGCTCTATTTTTTTTTTTTTTTTTTTAGTGAGGCTCAGCACACCTGCTAATCCCCTTTATCATACCAATCTATTGACTGATTAATAGGAAAAAAGTTAAATCAAAATTGCCACATCCAATAAAGAATGTAAATATGGTTCTGCTTCTTTTTGCTTGGAAGAAAAGAGACACAAAAGAAATAATTTTTAAAGAAGTATGGATGTTGAACATTTTTTCATATATCTATTGATTGCTTGTGAATCTACTGTGAAGTGTCTGCTCAGTTCCTTAGCTCATTTATTGATTGGGTCATTTGTATTCTTGGTGTAAAGTTTTTGAGTTCTTTATAAATTCTGGAGATTAGGGCTCTATCTGAAGTATGTGTGGTAAAGATTTACTCCCACGTTGTAGGCTCTCTTTTCACATTGTTGATTGTTCCCTTTGCTGAGAAAAAGCTTTTTAGTTTGACTCTATCCCATTTATTGATTCCTGCTTTTATTTCTTGCGCTTTGGGAGTCATGTTAAGGAAGTCTAATCCCAAGCCAACATGATGAAGATTTGGACCTACTTTTTCTTCTATTTGGTGCAGGTTCTCTAGTCTAATTCTGAGGTCCTTGATCCATTTTGAGTTGATTTTTGGGCAGGTGAGAAATAGGGTTTAGTTTCATTTTGCTGTATATGGATTTCCAGTTTTCCCAGCACCATTTGTTGAAGAGGCTACCTTTTCTCTATTGTATGTTTTTGGCACCTTTGTCTAGTGTGAGATAACCATATTCTTGTGGGTTTGTCTCTGTGTCCTCTATCAAATCAAAACTACCCAAGGATCTCATCTCACCCCAATTAGAATGACTATTATCAAGAATACAAGTAACAATAGGTGTTGGCGAGGATGTGGGGGAAAAGGTACACTCATACATTGCTGGTGGGATTGCAAATTGGTTCAGGCACTCTGGAAAGCAGTATGGAGATTCCTTAGAAAACTTAGAATGGAACCAACATTTGACCCATCTATCCCACTCGTTGGTTTATACCTAAAGGACTTAAAATTGGCACACTACAGTGATGCAGTCACATCAATGTTTGTAGCAGTTCAATTCACAATAGCTAGTTTGTGGAACCAACCTAGAAGCCCTTCGGTAGATGATTGGGTAAAGAAACCATGGTATATATTCACAATGGAATATCATTCAACCGTAAAGAAGAATAAAATAATGGCATTTGCAGGTAAATGGATGGGGTTGGAGAATATCATGTTCAGTGAGACAAGCCAATCCCAAAAAACAAAGGTTGAATATTTTCTCTGATAAGTGGATGATGATACATAACAGGGGGTAGGAGGGGGTAAGGGAAGAATGGAGGAAGGGTGGATTGTGTAGAAGTAAAGGGGGTGGGAAGGGGGTGGGAGAAAGGAAAGATAATGGAATGAACAAACATCATTACCCTATGTACATGTATGATTACACAAACAGTGTGACTCTACTTCCTCTACAACCAGAGAAATGAAAAGTTGTACCCCACTTGTATACAATGAATCAAAAAAAATAAATTTAAAAAAAAGTGAAAAAAAAAAAGAAGTATGGAAATCACACAAAGTGTGGGGACAATTGGTACCCACCTCACCATAAGAACTATATGAATCTAATCCGCAGTGCGTCCTTCTTCAGTTAGCAAAACATAAGCATTCCCTGTGCTTTACTCTTAACATACAGAAACCAAGTTGAAAGGAAAACCAAAGCCCTGAAAGTTAAAATACATGGAAAACAAACCAGTTATGTTCTATTCACATCCATTCCCCACTGACACCTTAGGTATTTCACATCATTCAAACCCTTACTGAAGCAATTTCCTGCTGCCAGTCACTCAACATTCACTACTTGTTGCTTTACCCATGAAGTCTGTGAGGGAAGATGGGACCAAGCTCCTGCCCTGAGGAGATTCCAAAAGACTCCCAGCTCTCTGGAATACTCTAAGGATATCTGGAATTCCTGAAGTCCCTATTTCCCTCTTCTCTTCCCTTGGGAAGATTTTTGAGGGCCCTTTATAGTCTCAAATCTATGTCTGAGTTGATATTCTACGAATACTTCTTGACTGACTGCTATCATCACTTCTAGCTTTCAAATGTTTTTAACACTTTGGAGAAAACATTACTTTAGTCTTACATTTTTCATTGCCATATACCTACCACTTCATTTCTTGCTGACAGATTAAAATTTGAAGATGAATTGCTAGGCAGAATAGGAGCAGAAACTACTAGAAATCTCCAGGGAAGGAATCTATTGAGTTGACATAAGCCAAATGATTTTGAGGTCCAAACAGTTGGAATTAAGCACTTGACATGTGGGAGAAGCTTGTACGTTCCATGAAACATAATCACTATGGATTATCTGATTATTAATAATTACAACTCCTTGGCAGATTCTTACATTTTTGTAAGGCTTTGTAGAAAAACCAAATAAGGTGTTTTTTTTTTTTCAAAAGAACAAAAATTATACCTTAGGATAATAAATAGGAATAATTCCTTGAAGGAAAAATAGTGTTATTATAAAGAAGAGGGAGGAATAAAGAAGGAACTAATGTGTTTCTACCACTTTCCATGTGTTTCTACCACTTTCCATGTCTTAGGCACAGAGGCCCTCAAGCCACATATGTGGTACTGGTAAATAAATGATCACCATCACCTAACCAAGTAGGTACTTGTCTCCTCATCCTTGAGAGAAGGTAAAACTTGCCCAAAGTCATCCCAGAAGTGAGGAGGAAACTGGAACTAACCCCCAGGCTGGCTACTGACTCTAGAGTTGCTTCTCCAAAGCATGCTGTTGGCAGTTACACTGAACAGCAGTTGAAACACAAGACTCAGTCTTTGGAAACACAGTGGCACTCAATAACCACAGAACGAATCACGAAAGGAGGAGGAAAGGAAAGGGGTAGGAGAGAGGAAGTCAGAGAAGGAAGGAGAGTGCAGGAAAGGAAAAGTGGAAGGAGCAAGAGGAGGAAATTACGGGCTGTCACTTCACTCCTACTCTAGCCTTTACTGTCTAGCTGGATTGCTTTCATTTTAATGAGAGTCGGTCTATTTTTAATGAAGTAAAAAGCACCTTAACATTCTCTACCTAATTTCTGGCATTTTAATGAATTTAATATAAATTTTTATTTCAGGAATGTAACATCATTAAAACTAAAAAGAGCTCTCATTTAAATGTTTAGCATGAACTGACATACTCTAAGTTTACTGTAGCTCGTATAGTGATTTTTACTAATTGTTATTGTTGAAAATAACAGAAAATTTTTTTATGTCAAGATAGGTCTAGGACACAATAGTTTTATGAAGGAAGTAAGCATTTGTGACACAGTTTATACAGACGTAAGTGGCCCCCTAAATAGTTTCTCATGTTTATTTTGGAATAGATGTGTTTTTTGAATTTCTAGATATCAGCTTTTTTCCCTGGAATATATAACACAGAACCATATTAAAAGTTATGAGACTGAAATATCCTCAGTTAATATGCATTCATATTCTTTTATTCACAGTTCTCTGACAATAATATCCCAGCTTGCCATACACAAGATGTGTAACCTTTAGAAAGTGACTCAATCACTCTGTGCTTTATTTACCATGTGCAAAATGAACTTCACAATAAAACCTTTCCCACACTTGAGAAGGATATTAAGCTACATAAGTGATTCATCTTAAGATGATACCCTGCTCCCATTATAAAGGGCACATTTAACTCTCTTTTTGTCTTCTCACTTCTACATTATATAGTAAGGAAATATCTATGTAAGGAAATATCATTGTATAGTAAGGAAAGCAGGGAGTGGGCGTGTATCAAGGTGTGTTCACTGGAGAACCAAAATGTATAGATACTGTCCCAAGTGATTCTAGATTTTGTGGTGAATTCCATGATATATCAAAATAAATACCTGAGCCTGAGCACAGTGGCGCCAGTGTGTAATTCCAATTACTTGGGAGTTTGAGGTAGGAAGATTGCAAGTTCAAGGTCAGCCTCAGCAATTTAGCAAGGCCTTAAGCAACCTAGTGAGAACCTGTCTCAAAATATAAAAATAAAAAAGGGTTGGGGACTTAGCTTAGTGGTAAAGTGCCCCTGGGTTCCATACCCAGAGTAAAAATAAAATATTTATCTTTTAGGATATTATTACCTTATTGAACTCAATGTATAATGGGCAAAATCAAGTAAAGAGCCTTCAAATTCTGGAAGAAAATCAAATACACTGGGCATAGTAAAAATTTATTTCCACTTCAGTGTTGGTATTTTCTAAGAAAAACATGTTTTTAGAACTGAGAAAAACATTCATGTTGGCTAAAAAAGAAAATAGGCCATCAACTGAAAACAGTCATCTCTCCTGCAGTGTGATAATCCATCAAGTGAAAACAGTCCTCTTGCCTGCAGTGTGATAATCCACTCACATGAAAACAAGATGAGTCAGTCTAAGAATCATCACGCATATCCCCTGCAGTTTGCCCAAGACTGATGGAAGCCATACTGTTGGAAATGTATTGAAAAGAAGGCTGTGTGGCCTTGGATGATATTATTCTAGGAGTCTGAAAATTCAACAAATCTCACTTGTTGAGGAGAAAGGCAAGTGTTGTGAACCTTGACAAAGTCACACAATGACAGAAAACACTACTGCCCACAGGGTCTGTGCTCTGAATGTGACAGGATTTTGAGTGATTGTGTATCATGGAACACCATGCATCACTGTTGGCTTCTTTCTTCCTGCACAAAGTATTAGCACATGGTGAATAATTTAAAACATTTAATGTTTACTGCAGACTATCAAAGTAATGCAATTGATTTGACTTTTTATTATACTAATTAAAATGCACTGCCACCTTTCCTATGGGGAACCAGGCTAAACAATAACCCATAACATGCAGTGACCAAGAAGCTAACTATAAACCACTCTGTTGAGTTGAAAGTCATTACCATTGAGCTATTATTCATGTCAAATCTGAAGCATTTGCATGTGCTTTAATTCATAAGCACTCAAACCTGCTTTAATTCATTTAGACAACAGAAAATCAAATAAAGATATGAAATTAATAAAGTGATTTACATGGTTAAAGTTAAAAGTATGGATATGCAAAGAAAAGAAAAACTGCCTTCTGCCATTTGGAAAAAGGTACCAGAAACATTCCATTCTGTACACTATTGTGATAGTAATTCAGCAAGATCTGGGGCATTAAGTTTGTCTTCAGATGGGAATCCTCCCCTTCCTGTAAATTTATTACACACATACATTATAACATAAAGGTCTACGACAAGTTGGATGCTTTCTGACATACTTCACTTGACCTTGCCTCAACCAACATTCTCCACTTCATTCACTGCCAAACTTCTTACAGTGAGTGTGTGTGTGTATAACTATCAATTCCTCCTCCTCACTCCTTTCTTAGCCTTGTAGCCTAGGTTCTGCCCAGATCATTCCAGGCAAACAGTTCATCTGAAGGTTTCCAACCTCCTAACTGACTGGACCAACAGGTCAGCTCATGGTTTTACTCCCCACCCCTACTTTTCTGCAGCTTCTGACTCCACTGATCTTTTCCATACATCTTTCACTGCTGGCTTCCCAGCATGGTACAGCTTGGTTCTCCTCCCAAGCCTCTGACCTTGTTTCTCTGTTGCATGCGTCATCATCTCCTTCCTTTCATTTCTCCTACCCTCTACCTATAGGTTTTCCCACGGACCTCTCCTTGGACCTCTTTTGTCCTCTCTTTTCTTTGGAGAATCCCATGTAGATTTACAGATTCAATTATCACTTTGGTACAAATGACACCCACATACCCGATGCCGATCTGCTATGCTATGTGATTCGTCTGTACCTTAGGACCAACTGGTCCAGTGCACGTCCTGTTCTTCTGCACAGTCAGCTCTTCTAACTTCCCCTGTGTATTCATTGGAGCCACAATTTGCCCCGTCACCTGAGCTCAAATCCTTCTGTCATATCTTCCTGCTTTGGCTCCTTCCCTCCCTGCATTCTGTATTTCCACATCTGTATCATTAAGCTCCTGTCTATTGCCATTAAAGCACAGTCTGCAACGTTGGCGACAGCCTGCCCATCTGTGTGCAGGACTTTTTTTTTTTTTTTACATTAAAGACATGTCTTTAACTGATTTTGCATGGGATCTTTACAATCAAGCAGTCCCCCAAGGCTCTGCCCCCACATCACAGAACTAAGTTAATGGTTTTTACAACAACCAAAAAAAAACACATGTAAATTAGCATAAAAAGTACAAACTTCAGACCACAAATTTGGTGTGTAATAATATAACCTTCTTTCTCTAAAAAGAAATTTAATATCTAGTTAAATGCCTATTCTTCTAGGAAGTGAGAAGAAAGGAAACTTCTAGATGCATTTGCATTCAGTGATGGGGTCACAGGACATGTGATGGGGTTTCCTCAGATGCTATCTCCCATAGTCCTTACTGTCACTTCTACTGCTTTCACCAGTGGCTGCCTCAACTCGCCCCTTCTCAGAAGCTGCATTCAGAAAAGTGAGGGAAATGTTGCTGCTGCTGTGTCCCCAAACTCTTTGTGCAGTTCTGGGGTCAGAGGGATCTGAATTTCTGAGGACATTTCCCAGCACCTGACTCCCTTTCTTCCCACCTGCATTTCCTCATCTGTTCTCTAATTTAGAGAACTGTGTATCTTGGAGGTGGTTATAAAGGGCTGGTTTCCAGCAACCTTTTCTGTAGGGCAGAATACCACTTATTGAATGGACTTTATTTTCTTATTTATGTTTATGCTGTAACACCCTTATTCCAGGGGCATAAGCACAAAACCCACTAGAGGCTTCCTGCGTAGAAGGCAGGTGAGGAGGCAGGAGAAAGGAAGAAAGAATCAGAGCTAAATGTCCTGTCCCTCCATTGCAGGAGCAGATCTCAACGACCATTAACCAACCTCTGTCTCCAGAGAGGATGATTGTTCACACAGGCGTTTGGAAGGAAGGGTCACTGCACTGTTGCTGTCATGTGCTGTAAAACTTTGTTCACTTCATGCAATACCTGTTTTTTTTTCTAAGTTTTTTTAAATGATATATGTAAAGACACGAGTTCAACATATACCTCAACCACAGCATTTCTGAAACTCTGTGGAAGGAATCGCTGAAGGTAAATGTGTGGTCTATGTGTGTTTTGTTTGCCTTATGTAAAGTTTTACATCTTTCAAAAGAGGTCTTAATGGAGAGTTTCCACATAAAATCGGTATTTTCCATTTCTCTAGAAAAAGATGAAAACTTGGTAACATCAGGAACTTGTACAGGATTGGTTTGATTTGAGATTGCAAGGGTGGTAAAGATGAGGAGAACTAATATCAAATAAGCACTTTCCACGTGCCAGACAACCACATGTGCATGCGCACACGCACACGCACACACACGGGCACACACACGTGTACATGTACCATGTTATCCTTGCAGTGACAGAGGTAAGATTTTATTCTTCCCATTTTAAGAAGCTAGTAAGTGACAGAGCCAAAAGGGACTCCACACCACTTCTCTCACTAGGAAGCCATATGACTGAAGGGGAAATAACTGGAAAATAATTTAGGCCCACTGCACCTAATTCCCAGTGGTACTTTTTATTTGAAAAAAAAAAAAAAAAAAAAAGAATGAGCAGAAGCAACAAGCAAGCCAAAATACAAGGACATAAACTGCTGCCATTGCCTGCTACCTCTAAGCAAACATCTTGTTGCCAGAGTTTACTTCCTTCCTAGGAAGTAAAAGTAAGTAATTCTAAGTTAAAACAAGACAGATTAATCTTAAAGCTATAAATCTTTCTATTCTTCGGAGAACTTCTGGTCACCATTATTATAGATGCCTCCTTTCCAAGGACTGAAGAAAGCTCTCTGATATAAATAATATAAGTAACATATTTTACTTCTGATTGCCTTGGTCTTTTGCAAAATGAGGGACTATCCACTGAGAAAGTGGACAATAAGTTATATTAAAGTGGCTCTTCCTACTGTCTCTAGGAATGCGTAAAGTAGCAATTCTCTTTCTAAACCAAATGTGTCTGACAAGAGGTACTTGCTGTTATGCAGATAAAAAAGTTGTCTCCCTCAGGAGAGTTTGCGCCTTTCAGATACCCATGAATCTTGCTCCTCTCCTTCTGGACACAATTAGTTTCTTTAATCATGCCTAATAAATCAGTTCCTTCATTCTCTTAATGGTTTTTCTTGTTTTTCTCTGAACTCCATCCAGTTGCTTTCTATATTTTTAGTAATGAGTAAAACAAAACTAAATGGAATATCCCAAATTGTGATTTTTAAAAAAAAATATTCCAAATGTGATTCCCATAAAAGTTATCAGTTCCCTGTAAAGCACCTTTAAAAAATAAAAATACAATCAAAGACAACCAAAGGAAACTATGAGAAGGAGCTCGTGATGATTCCTGTGAGTGTCATAACTTCACAATATTTTTACAGATATTCACTTGTCATTTAATATTAGTAGGCTCTCCTTGTTATTATATCATCTACAATATTACACATAACATTACAGTATTATTTATAGCTAACTGTGAAATTCAAGTTGTTTCCAGGGTGCTTTCTTTTTCTGCTTCTTTTCTCCAGTTGTTTCTCTAACCCTGTCCCTGTGTCCAGGGTCTGGTCTGCATTTGACTCATTCCTTAAGTAATTCGCACCTGCCCATCTGACTAAATCACCAAGTATCACTCATTCCATACTGTCCATGGTAGGAAACCACTCACCTCAAGTAATTTGCTGCTCCCTGGACCCCTGCTGTCACCGTTTTCCTGAAAGAAGATGAACCATGTCCCTTTGACTGGCTGCCTTCTCTAGCAAATCTGTTTTCAAGAACTGCTTGGAGCTTCCTGGTCTCCACCGGCTCTCTCTGGGTCAGCCTCAGCCTTCCTCTATTGCTTTCTTATGCTGGGTAAACAGTCATGCCATGCTGGTTATTTTCAAATTATCACAGTCATTCTGTTCACTAAGGTGTATTTTAACTTACAAGCCAGAGCTTTGTTTTAAAGATAATTCATCTTCAATGTTGGAACTTTCTTGAAATATTTATATTGGAATCCAAGAAAACAAAAGTGTGTTTTCAGTAATGATCTTGATGCTTTCTAGCTAAGGAAGAATAGAACACTAGCGGACATGCAAGACTCTGGAACCAAACTGCTTGCATTTAAGAAACCCAGCTGCACCATTCTATGCAATGAGATGCTGTTGTAGTTTGGATCTGAAATGTCCCCCAAAGCTCAAGAGTTAAAGCCTGTGGTGCTGTCAGGAGGTTGTAGAACCTTTAGGAGGTAAGGCCTAGTAGAAGGTAATTGGTCTTTTAGGGGACTCCTGGGACCCCCATCCCTTCTTCTCTTCCTCTTTGTTTCCTGGTCAAAGAACTGAGCAGCTTTGTTTCACCACAAGACTTTTGTTTCAACTCCCTGCTATGACATTCTGCCTTGCTACAGGCCCATAGTGACAGGGCCAAGTGACCATAGACTGAAACCTCTGAAACCATGAGCCAAATAAATCTTTTCTCTCTTCTTTATAAGTGATTTATCTCAGGTATTTTATCACGGCTATGAAAGTCTGACTAACACAGATACTTAATTTCTCTGTGCCTTGGTTTTCTTAACCATAAAATAGGAATATTAATAAAGGTGTCTATCTCAAAGGACTGTGTGATTCAGTAAGAACGGGCAGGTAAAACACTATCATTTCATGAATTAGTAGCTATAAGCACCTCTGAAAAACTGTAGGTCATTTAATGATAAAGAAGAATATCAAACCTTGCTCAGCTCCCCAACAAAAATGATCTCTACCTCTAAGGATGTCGATTTCTAGTTAGAAATGAAAAATGTGCGCACACACAAAGAAGCAGGACAATTATAGGGCAATAGATAACCTGTCCTTCAGAATCATATTCATTCTGCGTAAACATGGAACCTATTAATCACTAGAGATTAATTACTTCAATTCAATACTAAGTCTAGATTATTATTCTCAACCTGACTTGCAGAGCCAGTTAGATCTGTCCTTAAACTGAGAAATCAATTATATGCATTTAGTTCAGGTTTTCATAGGTTTATCAGCATGAGATATATTAAAGTCCTAAAAATATGCAATTATTTAGACTAAACTATCGACCTATCATCTATCCATTGATGTCAGATCCTCTTTATGTTTTAACAAAACAGGAACATAAATCAAAATTTTGGAAGAATGTTAAATTATTTAATTTATAATACTATACCTTTTTGTAAGAAACCACTTTTCTGTAATCTTTAAATGTTCTATGAGATTTTTTAAGTATATTAAAGTAAGGAAGAAAAAAATCTTCAGTACAGTTTTAACTTCAAATGGAGAAAATAATTTAAGAAAAAAACATTAAAAATCTTTCATTCTGGTTGGTATTAATGAAACTGTGAGATACAGGAAAAATATTCTTGACTTTCAATATGTGCTTAGCATTGTGAATTAAGCATTGGTTTTATAAAGAATCATCATTGATCTGAAATACTGTACACAAATGTCTCCAAGCATTCAGTCTGAAACACTGATTTCAGGGGCACGCCCAGTCACTCTCAGCATACCATGTGACCTGGGCCTGCATGAGGCCCAGTGAGCCAGTAGTGCACCATTTGACCTTGACAAGATGTTTTACCTTTCCTGCTCTCAGATTCTATTTTGCCAATCTATTTCATACAGCGTTCACTCTAAACCACCTCAAAGCCTTTACAGAGTGGGATATAAAATAAGTAGGTTTTAAAAAGAGAAAGGAACTCAAACCAAGACTTTCTGATGTTGACCTTAGAGTTTGATTCCAAACTTCGAGATCATGATGATAATTGAACATACATTATTGCCCATTTGAAACTGATTTAATAGTTAAACATGCTTTGATATGATAATGAACGTGCTAAAGTTTAGGAATGACTAAATGAAATACTTCAATTCTTAAGCATTGATTGATTTAAAAAAACAGCGAGAAACACTATTTTATTAGGAAGACAGGATATGTCTAAATATTTCCTGAAGTATTGGGACTTTAGGAAATGTTTAGAAAATGAAATATTAAGGGGTTTTAGACACTTTTGCAACATTTTACAGCACTGCAAGAGACCTTAGAAAGTTCCAATACATTATATTATATTTAATGACCTTCCCAGGATGCAGGAAGACTAGTGGGAAGATAGCCTTAGTAGATTCTGAGGATACTATAGAGATATAAAAGCACTGTGCATTTAAATTGTTTTTCTTCTAATGAAGTTTGTAATCACATGAATAATAGGAGAATTTGAAAGATAGTATGTTGCCAATCAAGATATAGCTGTTTTTCACCAGAAATAATTTTCCAGCTAATTGAACATAGACGTGATCATAAACAAAGCTTATGGATTCCTCTAACTTTAGATTTTACATTTTTCATTTGACGATATAAAATATTATTTTTATTATAAGTTAAACTCAGTCCACTGGAAAAATGTAAAGATGCACTGAAGGAAAACAGCCATTTGAGCAATTTTAAAGTTTTGGTATGAATATTTTTGTAAATTTAAATGATGGAGGGATGTTAACATTTAGTGAATAAGTTAGAACTTATTTAATCAACATCTTACAAGTCATTTAATGATGACAAAAACTCCCTTAGTTGGCAATAGTAGGAGACCTAGAAATATAATGATCTCATCTTTTTGAATTTTAATGAAGAATGGAACTCATTTCTTGTTAGACTATGTACTTATCCATCATCGTATTTATGATAACTATAATTTATTAGCAGTATTATCTGCTGAACATCTGTTTTTTCCACTAGAATCTGTGTTCTGTAAGGAGAAAGATGTTAATCAGCACTGTATCTGGTGTATTGCAATCATGACAATAACAATAGTGTGTTAACATTTATTGAGTGCTTATTATTTGTCAGGTTCAGTGTTAAGTATTTATTATATATTACTATTAACCCCATCTAATTATATTTATTTATTTATTTATTTTTAGTTTTAGAGACTGCATTTTGATTCATTGTACACAAATGGGGTACATATTTTCGTTTCTATGGTTGTACATGATGTAGATTCATACCACTCGTGTAATCATACACATAGGGTAACGATGTCTGTCTCATTCCACAATTTTTCATATCCCCACCCCTCCCTCTCATTAGTTTATAAATTCATAATCAAAATACTCTGTATTTATACAGAGAAACACAGAAGAGCCTTTTGCCAAACAGCATGAGACCCAGAGTGAGAAAGGGTCCGTAAAGATTAGCTACTCCATATAAATGGGGGACCCAGGTATCAGAGGTACAGTCACTTGCTTAAGGCAAGAGAGGAATGTCAAGAATATAGATATTTCTGATGATGAGTGTGATGCCACTGAGTATGGGGCATCGGAAGAGAGATGCAATTAGTCGCTCTGAAAATTATGCAGATTTCTCATGTGGATTTATTCTTCACCACTCAGATAATCAACAAACATTCAATGGCTACTGCCTTTCATATTTTTTATGTGGTGACAGTGATCCCAAGACCAAATCAGAATTATGGGGAAGAAATACGAATATAAATAAGAGTGTCACTAAGGTGTGGCTAGTGTAAAAGGGACAGAGAGGGACAAAGAAGGAAATGGTTTCCTCAGATTTTGATAGAATCATTTGCTTTAGTAGATGGAGCTCCTCTATGGGGTGGAGAAAATATTTCTCAAGACAACTCCTTTAATGTAAAAAAGTTGAATGTACCTTCAATATTAATTCAAAATTAGTTTGCCAATGCCTGGGAGAAATCACATTTCAGGACTACCGTCCTGACACAGTGAAAAAATCACTTTAGCTGCCATTCTTCCTCTCTGGACACATTAGCCATAGATAGATGAGATCATTCATTTATTCATTCAACAACTATTTATTGGATGTTTATTATGTGTCAATTAATTGGCCAGAGACCAGGATCCAAGAGTGATGAACTTTAAAGCTCAGTCATTTGTTTATGTGATAAAACATAAAAGAATCTTGAGTTTTGATCTTTTGAATGAACAAGATAAATTTTGAAATGTTAAGAACTTCTCATCAACTTCTTAAAAAAAGTAAAATTAAAGGGTCATTTCTTAAAGTAAAAATCTCAAATACATAAAGAGGTCAGTGGATAAGCAGCTTTTATTTGAGCAACTTCCTCAACATATTAAAATTCCGACCAGTCAGAAATGGCCCTGGTATCACTGTATCTGTTATGTATGCCAATAGCTAAGTATCTGCCTCTGTAGAGAGGCTGAGCCAAGTGGGGACCTCAGGAACTGAGCTCAGTTTAAAAGCAGTAGGCTGTCAAAGGTGAACCAAAACTAATGGAATCCAGTAACTTCTCTTACACCTTACGATCCACATCAAATGGTTTATTTGAACCATTTGTCTCAGATTCAAAATATGTTGAGGCATCTTCTTCATCTTACAGAATGCAGGAAATGTCTCTATTACCTTCCTCACCTTTCCCAAGCAGACTTTAACTGTGATTCCTTTCAATAACTTTATGATCCTGAACTTGACGCCTGACCATGTTAGAATATGATGCTTATGAATTAAATACAGCATTCTGAAAGTGAAGGGTGAGGGGTTCAGTCTTGGTCACATTCCAAAGAACTCCTTTTTTTTCCATAAAGAAATGAATTCCTCATTCTTCAGGTTCTTCCTCCTTCCTGTAGGGGCTCGGGAAGTTTTCCGAGGCTCTTTTGCCATCGTCTTGGCTACACTCTGATTTCATGACCTCTGAGTTAATTCTTCTTTCCTTCCTATTAATAAGTGTAAGCAGGCCGACTTCAAACGGACTGCAATAGGTCACGAGGTTTAATGGGCACAGAGATAATCATCTAAATTACATTTTTAGGCCTGATGGGGTAGACAGACTGAGAGGGTAACTTTACCAGCATTCGCTGTTAATCAGCAAGGCTGGTGGGTCTCGGGAGCATAGCTGCTCCCTGAGGGCTGGGTCATACTGACTGATTAGCAAAGGCAGCTGCATTAACTTTCTTCTCCCACAAAGTGTGTCGGGTCCCGAAAGGACATGAAAGTCAAATGTGGCCACAGCTCAAACACCAGACGCACTCTTTTCATCTCTGGGGAATTATCTGCCCTCTACTTGTAGATCATGATCCTCGGCACAACAGTTGTTGCTCATTTTCACGATCTGCTAACACTTAGGAATTTTTACATTAAAGAACTTTCTCCTACATTGATTTCTTGTATCATCTAGGAAAATGCCATCGCCTATTGTTTATTTTTTTATTGCTCTATGATTCTTAGCTTTGAAAGGAATAAGAAACATGGGCTTACTCTAAAGATAAAAGGAACCAAAATAACTTTACCTCTTAAAACTGAAAGATAAACATCCTTTGGGAACTGGCAGAGGGAATATTATCATGAGTTGTTTTTACAATCCAGACTCATACAATTTGGTTACATATTTCAGTTTATTATCAAAGAAAACAGCAGCCTTTAACCTGATACAGTGGGATGTTAGGATGTATGTTAAACTGAAAATGAACTGGAATCATTCAAAATTAATCAATATGTCTCATGTAAATAAATATGACTCAATATTTCTCATCCATATAATTCATAACTTACAGAAAAGGCTGTTATACCCAATATCATTTTATTCTTTACAATAATCCAGTGAAATAGGCTGAGGAAAGTATTCTCTTTATTGTACATACCATAGCAATATTCTGATAAATGGCATGATCAGCAACACTGATCAAGTGATAAAGTCAGTGCATAAATCCAGGCCTTTGATGCCAAACCCAATCCATCGACATAATTGAATAACATTTGCAAAATGTGATCTTGTGGTATAATGCACTAGTGCCTTTTTTTAAAAAAAGTTATTTTCTCAAAGAGACCCTAATGGCAGAGTTTGTAGGTAAACTGTGTTTACTCAGATTAGCATTCTAAAGTGAACAGAATCAGATATACTGAACTAATTGGAAGAGGAGGAGGATTTGTTAAAATAGCCATGTACATTATAATGTTTCTAAAGTCTTGGATGAATCTCAATAGCATGAAGTTTATAAAGGTTGCACATATATGAAATCATATTTCAGTTTGATGCTGAAGGGACTAGAACTCTAACAAACAAATGGGATACAAATGATTTAAGTAAGAGCCAGAATAGAAAGAAATGCTGGGTTTTTATATATTATAACTTAAAATATTTTAAGACATTTTCTGAATTATAAAAATTTTACCTCTCCCCAGATACACACCAAAAAGAAAAAAGAAAGAAGAAAAACATGATTTAGAAATGTCATATTTAGTAGTGGTTAATTATCCAGAGAACTGAAATAGGACCAGATGTCTTAGGAACTCTGTGGTGAGTTCTTTGAGGACTAGAGAGAGAAAGACAAGGAGACTACAGTGTAGAGGGCATTAATTCTAAGAAAATAACTTTTTAATGACATATGCTTTGGTCAAATGAATACTAAACATATTATCACTCATGATTAAACACTAGGATGAATGAGGTAGACATTATTCAAAGATACTCATGCAAAATCATGTTCTCAAACATGAATCTGGTGCATTAATGAAAATAGTCTTTATTTTCAATACTTGTCAGTTTGGGAGTTTTTAATTTTCAATTTAAACAGAAAAGTACTTTTGCTTTTTGCTTTTAGAAATGACTTTTTAAAATCATTTTTACAAAAAAAGATATAAAGAACAACACACAAAAAAAAAATAAAAATAAAAAAACACACTTTTTGAGTGCTTACGTGAAATTTATGTCCAATATATACTACTTTGTTTGGTAGGGATTTTATCTGGTATTTGATGAGCCTTTCCTTTTTGTTTTTGAACTTTTTGTTCTCATAGATTTGAATTATGCTTGACAAAGGAAAATAAAGCAAGAAATAAAATAATTTATGTTATCAAAATAATCATTGAAAAATTTGTTGGGGTGTTATATAAGCAAATCATTAATGCCTTTGGCCCATTTTTAGAAAATGCAAAAAAAAAGTTGGAAAACATCATTGGTGTTCAGAATCACTTGTAGGAAAAATAAGACCATGTTGAGAAAATGATAGAAATACATTTGTTCTATAAGTAACAGAAGAGTGGTCAATATAGAGTTGGAAGCTCCATTAAAAGTGCTGGTCATATTTCATTTCAGTAACAAATACCTGATATGATCAACTTATAAAGAGGAAAGTTTTATTCTGGTCACAGTTTTGGTGTCTATGGTCTGTTGGCCCTGTTACTTTGAACCTGTGGCAGGACATTTTGGCTCAAGTGTATGCTGGTACAAAACAGTCTACCACATGTCCAGGAGTGAAACAGGGAAAGGAAGAGATCAGATTCCCACATCCCCTTCAAGGGCACACTCCCAATGACCTAAAAATTCCCAGCAAGTCCCACCTCTTAAAGGTCCCATCACCCTCAATAGTACCAAGCTGGGAATCAAGCCTTCCTTTAACACATGGGCCTTGTGGGGACACTTCAAATCTAAATGGTAGAAAAGGCATTTATTTTGTTCCCTGAAAAATATATCTTGTTGGTGACATTACCTAGAAATTAGTCTTCATATACAAAGATGGGGTTTTCATGAGGTAAAAAGAAAATAGCCTTTCCTATCATTTAAGTAAATAGAATACAGAAGAATTGCCTCAAAAAGAAAATGCTCCTGAGCTGCATAATCCTAAAAATAGGAGCTTTTCATATGAAAAAGAAAAGGCATAAGCTCACGAATAGCAAAAGCAGATGGTTCTCAAAGTGCAGTACCAGAGGTCTCAGCACCATCAATACCTGGAGACTAGTTAGACTTGTCAACTCCTGGGCTCCACCCTAGCCTCTGGAGCCACAGCCTAAGGCTGGGGCCAGAAATCTGTTCAGCAAGCCTTCCGGGAGCTTTCAATGCATGTTCAAGTTTGACAATCCCTCACATAAAGAAAAGCAGTATCAGAAAAGGAAAGAAGGAATGAAGAGAGCCAAGTAGAGCAAGGGCTGCCCTGGTCAGAACAGTTCTGAGCCTTCAGGGGAAGGTATTCACAGATGCCCCAATGCCACAAGCAGTCAAAAGCACTTAAGGAAACTGAGCCCCAGGAGGGACTTAAGTGAACTACAGAAAGGTCTAGATTAGAGAGGAATCCAGTGACAAATTATGGATATATTCTTCAAATAAACCATGGGACACAGTCCCCCTTTAAACTGTGGGCCAAGAAATGAACAGGCCCTGTGGCATCTGGAAAAGCACATGTTTAGACTAATGAGACTTAAAAAGGCATTTGGTCCACACAACCCTGTGATGCCTGAGTTCTTTCTTTAATATTGGTGCCAAGTGGTCAACTAGTCTGTGTTCTGGATACCTGAAAGAAAACCTTGCTGCCTCTGGAGGGAAACCTATTTTATTCTTTCTTTGGAAGAGGCAGCTGTCTTCATGTTGTGAGGCTTAATAAAACACTGGAACTAAGGACATTTGTCGATTTTTGTTGTCCACTATTCAATCCCTTCTTTGGTGGTCATTCTCTACATAAAAGTCAGGCACTTCTCCTTCTGCCTGCTAAGTAAGACAAGGACATGTGACTTCAATGTGGCCAACTGGATGTCCCATTACAACACTTTGAATATGGAGCACATGACACAAATAGGAAGGGACTGATTAGAATTCTTTCATGGCCCTTTTTATGATTTGGATGTGTTTTATGGTTTGGATGGCTCATGTGTGAGAAAATGCAAGGTTTAGAGGAGAAATGACTGGGTTACAAGAGCCTCAACTCAATCAATGAATCAATCTCCTGATGGGATTAACTGAGTGCTAACTGAAGGTGGGTAGGGTGTGACTGGAGGAGGTGGATCATTGGAGGTGTGCCTTTGGGGTACATATTGGGTATCTGGCAAGCGGAGCCTCTCTCTGCTTTCTGTTCATTATGTGAATTGCTTCCCTCTGTCATATTCTTCTGCATGGCAGATGTTCAGCCTCACCTCAAGCCCTGAGGGATAGAGCCAGACCTCTGAAACTGTGGGCCTCCAAATAAACTTTTCCTCCACTACAATTGTTCTGATCAGGTCTTTTAGTTACAGCAACAGAAAAGGTAACTAAAACAGTCCTGATGTTCAGCAGCCAGCGCTGAGCCCATAGGATCTGGCAAAGGGAGTCTGCCTGGTATCAACCGCCATCAGGTGGCATCCAGACCTGATAGTTCCCGTGGTTGGATGATGTGGTGATCTGGTGGCCCTTTCTGTTTCCCTTGACTCCTACCTATTTTCAGGTTCTTTAGTCTCCCTTCAACATCCCAATTCTTGGGCCTTGTTTCAAATAACTTCCATTTCTTCTTGTGCTAGCCAAAATTAATTTCTATTTCCTGCACCCAAGAAGAATTTTTAGTAATAAAGGAGATGTAATGGAAGGCTTTGGGAAGTGGGGCTCAAATAATATCTGACAGAAGAGATGTTGAATGGGATCAAAGGTGGGTTATCTAAGCAAAAGTGATTTATGTATAATTGAAGCAATAGATGAAATACTTGAGCAAAATCAAAACTGGAGGAAGTATTTCATTAACCATTTTTAGACTTAAAGTTCTAAGACTGGAAAAGATGAACCCAGTATGGAATCTGTTATTTTTTCTCATCACCTTTTTGTTTGTTTGTTTGTTTTTGGTAATTTAGTCTTCTCCATTCTTAGTCACAAGGTTTGTGGAGCGGGGGTTTGATGTCTTACTAGTTTTAGGACCTCATTGGCTTAATCAAAAAATAGTTAGTAATTGGACACAAAATCCAATCAAAGAGAATATGTTTTGTGAAAATTTTGAATACGATGTGAGATTATGAAGTGCAATGTGGCCACGGCCGTGTATGGATGTGTGGGAGGACCCACATCTGCTAAAGGTCCCCACATGAAGTCTGAGGAATAAGTAAAACTAGCATGCAGAGCCATGAGCTGGAGAAGAATCAGGTGACGTCATTTAAGCAATGATGCAAACTTAGCCTTGAGCTAAAAATATCTCTGAACCTTTTTAGTTACATCAGTTAGTAAATCCTCTTTGTTTCAACAGCCAATTCAAATTGGGGTTTTTAAACATTAGTAATGTAAGTTGTTCTAACCATTACACCCCTTTTTCTCATCTCCCAGCCTCACACACACATACACACACACACATCATATTTATCATTTATTTATCATTACTAAAAAGAGTAAGGTGAGTAACAGCTGAAGACAAAAAACAAATGGCCTCTGAGTTGAATATTACCAAAGAATTTTATTTCTTTACCTTGCAATATTCTCTTTTAAAAATCAGTTACCAACATGTAAACCTTGGGAGAACTTTAATTAAAATCCAACTTTGGGACTTCTTTGGAAGAATCGGGAGCTTTAACAATGCTGAACCAATGTTCGAAAATGGCAACAATCATCTTGACAGAGTAGTTGTTCTTTGATTTGAAGAAGGTGTAATGTACAAAGCTGCTGCCACTGCCCTTTCCATTGCAGCCATTTCCCCGCCTCCCAACTACTGTCAGTCTGTGAACATCCTAGCTAGCTATTGGTTCATTAGTCAGCTTGCAAGTATCCTTCTCCATTATTGGTCCCCTGTTAGCCCAGCAGAATTCAACTGCTTCACAGTAGCTACCCTGCCATCTTTTCTCTTGCTTTTTTCTCCTACACGCTTGCTTACTTTCTCCTCCTTGCTTTTCCACTCTCTCTAGCATGCGCCCTTTCTTGTTCCCTTTCTTTTCCTCTCATTTTCTCTCTTACCCTGCAGGGAGACACTTCGTTTGCTTAATAAACTCCCTTATGTGAGTGTTCAGTGTGGTTTTTGTGGGATTCCTTACAGAAGGCACGTGCCTGCCAATTTGCTACTGTCTTTACCACTCCCTATTGCCTCACACCTAGCGTAATTCTGTCATTTTTACTACCCACCTCTGAAAGCACTGGTGTTTGTAACACTGTATGGTTAATAAAGTCTGTAATAGGTCTTTGTAAAAAGAACTGCTCATCTTGGAAGAGGTATCAACACACATTTGCAAGACTGATCATACTCTGTACATCAGGCTATGAGAATTTTTGGGGGGTGGAACATGATTTGATTATGAAAATATCCATAACTTTGATATACATTTTGCTTCATTTGTCATCTGGAGTAAAATACCCACAGTAGCTTAAGAGCAGCTAATTTTTTATAACAATCAGTATCATGAGATTTAAAACCAGATAGACCTGGATTTCAGTTCCATGTCTATATCTTTTTTTTTTTTTTTTTTTTTTTTTTGCTACTAGAGATTGAAGTCAGGGGCACTTGGCCACTGAGCCACATCACCAGCCCTATTTTGTATTTTATTTAGAGACAGAGTCTCACTGAGTTGCTTAGCGCCTCATTTTTGCTGAAGCTGGCTTTGAATCTGTGATCCTTCTGCCTCAGCCTCCCAAGCAACTGGGATTACAGGTGCCACGCCTGGCTGCCCCTTGTTTTCTATAATGCTTTTACCCACCACGTGTGGATATCATGGACATTAAAATGACAAGATGCAGTATTAACAGTATGTGGACATAGGAGTTTATTACAATAGACTATTCTACTGTGTGAGGTTATTCTAATCATGTATACTAGATTTTGATTAAGAAAGCTCAACTTATAAGGTAAATAAATGACTTTATTTTTTCCAATAACTGCTACTATGCTTCTCCATTGACCAACCTGACTCCTCTCTTAATTGCCTGACTCCCTTAGTCATATTGAATTCTTGTATTGTTATGTGTTAGTCATTGCCAGTCATTAAAACAGGTCTATTTTCACTTAAACCTTAATCTCCTGTTGGATCCAAAGCCCTCCCCAGGATAGATTAGAGTTGTTGCTCCTACAGCTTATAGTGGGTAGAGAGGCTTAATTTTAGAGAGCTTTTGTAATTCTTGGCCCCTGGTGTATATACAGCTTCCTCCAGTTATTCAAGCATACACAAACCAAAGTGGTGCTCTGAAGGAATTTGGCAGGTGTAGTGAAGGTCCCATATTTCTTGGCCTTTAACTGGGGAGCTTAAATCTGAGTCCAAAGGTCAGAGATGGGGAAGTCAGAGAGACTGATCCTCAGAGAAATTCAAGGTGTGTGAGTCTCCACTGCCAGCTTAGGCAATGCAGGGACCACGTGGCAAGGAATACAGGCAGCCT
Source organism: Sciurus vulgaris (assembly GCF_902686455.1). Lineage (NCBI taxonomy): Eukaryota > Metazoa > Chordata > Mammalia > Rodentia > Sciuridae > Sciurus > Sciurus vulgaris. The sequence continues at coordinate 32,390,639 of NC_136468.1, forward strand.
GAGGAAGCTGAGGACAGTCGTGGCTGACAAGGAACAGGGAACTCAGGCCCATAGCTGGAGGAGACAGTTCAGCAACAACCTGAACATGTCTGGGAGTGGATTCTTCCTCAGCACCTCCAGGCAAGAACTCAGCCAGGCCATACTGTGACTTCAGTATTTGACTCTGAACAGAGAACTCTGTCACACCATCCCTGGATTTCTGAATTATCAAAAGTGAACCAGAAATTGGATGCCGTTTTAAGCTTTGAAGTGGTGAATAGAATCTGTCCCCTCTTATCTGTCCCAAATTTACTTTTCTTGACTTGGGGCAGGAGGAAGTAGAGGGGAAGAGAAATCTCATTTTTGGAGGTCATGCCTGTTGGTAGAGCTCATAGTTTATGCTTGTGTAGATGGGGTGGCCTCAAATAAACCCTGCTGATAAGGCAGTTGCCTGAGCACTGAGTCCCAGCTTGCTTCTCCAGCGGATCCTGACTTAGACCCTCAGGTGCCTTTTCGTCCCATCCTGGGCCCCTGATAACACTGAATGCAGAATCCAGGTTCTTCTGCCTTCTACAGCTTCCCCTCTGGGGTCTGAGGCCTGGAGCAGCTCTTCCTCCAGGTGCTCTAACTCAAGGCTGATCCTTGCTCCTTAGCCTGGTGACCCTCATGAACAGCAATATCTCAGCAAGCTCTTTCTCCCTCTCTGGTAGTTGAAACCCAATCCACAAACTCTGGAATTAGGCAAGCATTCAACCAGATAAACAAGTAACTTTCTCTCCCTCTTGAAATCATCTTCAGATTTCATAGGTGTTTACCTCAGAAAGGAGAAATCATGGCCCACTCTCTCTTGCCCCAGGGAAGTGGAGAGGTGGTAGCTTCTCTTCATGAGCAGTATTTTCCAAAGGTTACCCCTCTTATCTCTTTGTCTTCTTGTCAGCTCTCTGGCTGCTGAGTATATGAAAGTCTGAGGTTCAGAAGGAGAACTTTTTTTCTACTGATATCTGGAGAATTTGGAAACTTCACATTATTTGGTCAACTTCAAGGACCAGAAGGAAACCAACTCTATTTCACCATAAAAGTAAAAATGCAATTTAACAATTTTTGAAAGGATGTCTTATTCATATGACTGCCTTAGAGAATAATAACTTTAAAAAATAGGACATATCTTTAATTTTGCATTTGGTCTGGACAGTATCATTTAATTTTAAAATATTCATCAAGAACCTTTCATGACTGTGCTAAATAATAGTGATCAAATACCTAGGTTTCAGCCTGGAGAAATGTACGTGTGTGTGTGTGTGTGTGTGTGTGTGTGTGTGTGTGTGTGCATGAATGAGTGAAAGAAAGAGATGGAGACAGAGGTTGCAGAGGCACAGAGAGTAAGCAGAGGCACAAACAGTATTAGTTAGTGTTAGAACAAAGATGCCCACAATTATTTCACCATCTTGAGCAACACTGAGCTAATGGGGAGTAGAATCCATGATGTTTAAAAGTAGAATATGGATGAGGTTGTGAAAGCTTCTTTTAGTAAAAATAAGAGGTAAGTTCATTTAAAAAATACCTTTAAACAAAGCATTTTAGGATTTATAATATGTATTATCTCAAATTCTTTCTTGGTAAAACGAATCCATGTACTTCTGTTCTATTTTTTGAAAAAGCCAAAAGGAAAAAAAAAAAAAAGTATGAACCAAACAAAACTTTTGATCAAGCCAGAGACCCTCTGATCTTCCACAAATCCAGATCTCACTGAAATTGACTGATAACTCTCCATTTGTGGATCTCCAGAGCAGTTTTGGAAAGTCTGAGCTTTCCAATTCAGAAGGGTAAATAATATGAATTTTTCTCTTTTTGAATGTGAAATTTAAAATTTATAACATTTTTTACTGTGCTCGATAAAAAGTGAAATCTTTATTCTGTTGGTCTGCAAGAGCAACTTTTGAAGTTGGATGTATTTATCAACATGCTCATTAGAGACATTTCTTTCTCTACAGTTTTGGAGAGAGTTTGAAAACCAATACCAGTATGGTTTAGATATTCATAATTGTTTACACATGTTTCAGTAACAAAATATATTTGGGGGGGTTGGCACTTTACTTTTAGGATTTGGGACAGCTGGAAATTATTATCATTGTGGTTAAAAATGTTCTAACAGGATAATGGTGTTAAAAAGAAGAGAACATTCTGGAATGATTCCTCCTAACATGGAACACATATCATTTTATTAAATTGAGTTATTTAAGTATAGATTGACTGATGTCTAGCCAGTTACACAGGAAAGTGTCTAAAGAAATAGGTTCCTAGAAGAAACGCAGCAGAGAAAATGACAGTGACATTATTATTAATATTATTGCTGTTACACAGAGAATATCCCATTTAGAGACTAGATAGTCAATATTTCATGTACCACAGTGACAGCATCTAATTAACTCTTTAGGAAATAGGACATCCTTTCCAACCATGATACAGTGTATCCAATACCTTGGAGAAAAGTAAAAATTCTGGTCATATTGCTTCTCAAAGAAAAAAAAAAAAAAAGATGATTAATAAGGGATTCTGTGACTCTCAGAACCTGTTTCTTCTAAGCAGCTAGACTATGTTAAGAGCCAAGAGGAAGCAAGGTTCAAAGGAAATTCATCTAATATTTGTGCTCTCGTTATGAAAGGGGTGAGCGGTTGTCCACTGGCGGCATGTGGCCAGTTGGCAGGAGGGCGGCGTGCCAGAACAAGGGGTTACTGTGATCACAGACAGACTTAGCATGAGAGGGAGGATGCCAGAGTCCCAGGCAGTGCAGGCTATTTTGGGAACTTTACATGAATCATTAGTTTTTCATACACTTCCAATATTGACATAAAGAAATGTAATTATTTAGTTCTTAACAAAAATGCAAGCCCAAAAACAGCACCCAGACTTGATGCAATAATTATCTCTTGTGTGTTGATGTCATGACCTAATAATTTGTCTCTTATTTGTTGGTCAGCTACTGAAGATCTGCAGATTACCAAAGTAGGTCTTATCCTTGGAGACATCACTCAAAGAAGATTTGTAAGTAATGATTTATCATTGCCTGCAAATATGTGGCATTCCTTTCATCAAAAAAAAATTTTTTACTGTTTTTATATTGTGTGATATCAAGAAAATGCCACTAAGACTTAAGAAACAAGTGCACAGAGTAGTCCGGTACATATTTCATAGAAGAACTCTTTTTAATTAAGAGGAGTAGTCGGCAAATTTGCAATCCTCATTTTAGAAATTTAGAATTAATGTTTCTGCCTTTGTGACTTTCTTAAGGATATGAAGCAGGCTCAGCAAACTCAGAAAATATTTATATCTGGATTCAATAGCCTTTCTAAGTAAAATTCATCTACAAACTGCCAGGAGGTTCAATGCTTGACCCATGGGTGCTCATCTTTCTCTGCCACTGACCAGTAAAGAATCTGGTAAATTGTTATGAATGGACCTTGGAAAATCATTGAGGTTTACTTATATGAAGGATAAAGATATTATATATCACTGATTCCCCTAACTCAAAAGTGTAATGTGACATTGAAACATAAGATTCATATAGTCTGTGACAGCACTGCTGGTCACAGGGCTATTGGTCAGTCCTATTGCTAAGAGAGACATGCCCACTGCTGAATTCCCTCCTCTACTCCCATCTTCCCATTAAGAACTTTGGCCACACTGATTCTCCATTCTTGAACACTGCAAAGTTTCCTGGTGTGCCTGCCTGCCCCCTTTCTCCTGATCCTCTCACTGTTTATTATTATCATATGGTGAATGGGTAGTGAAGGCTCCCTATAATTTAACCTCATGTATAAATTTTCTTCTATAGAAAATAACAAGTTTGAAACACTAACCTTCAAATGAATTCTCAAGTTCTGCAAGCAGGCTACCTGGGTTCAAAATGGGCTCTGCTACCTACAAGCTATTCGACCTTGGCAAGTTCTCTGTTCTTCCATTTTTCCATCTGTGAAATGAGAATTATTGAACTACTTCATGCATTAAGTATTAATTGACTTAATAAATGCAAAGCAATTAGAATAGAACCTGGCATATAATAAGTCCTAAATAAATAGCGAAAACTGTGCATTGTAAATGTTCCTTACGGGAACAAATCTCTAATCTGTGAAGACACATTAGCATTTTGGAAATAACTGAAAATCATTTGGAACAAATTGTTTTTAAAAAATAGGGAAAAGTTGAGCAGTTTGGATTGAGATCATGATGTAAATATACAGAATGAGACTTATTTCCTCATTAAATAAGGTATGAAGATGTTTATGGACCTTTGAAATGACAGCTTTCAAAATAATAGCACTTTTTTAGAGATTATCCATAAAATAAATAAAAATTACAGTCAGACTGTTCCTTGTGCCTGATGAAACCTTTATCCTTCATTACTTCTTTATATAGATGGCACAGAGAACATTGATCTCCTCACTTGTGATGGAGGCTACCAGGTATGGTTTTAGCAAAGAAATTCTTCTGTTCTTTTTGCTGATTAAGTAAGTCTCAAAATTAAGTCTCATGAGTCTCAAATTCTTAGTCTCAACTGAGATTGCTAATAAGATGACATATAAAATTAATCATGTAAATGTCAAGGTTCAGACACATGTTCAAGGCAAAACTTAAACTCAGTTCTTGAGTTTTTTCAAATCACATTCCTTTCAAACTTTTCTGTGTAATTTAGCACAGATAGCTTGTTCTACAAAGTCATATTTTTATATCTAATTAACTCTAAATTTTAATATAAGCAAGTTGAAAATCTCCAATACAGTTTGCTAGACTTCAGTAGGGGGAGAAAAAAAATCTATGTTCTAGACTTTATCTTAGTACCACCTGAATATATATTTTATTTATCTATCTTTCTTAAAATGTATATTTAAATTTATGAGCTCTGTTCCCAGGCAGCATTCCAAGATCTTCACAATATAACTCAATTTTCCCTGTAAACCCTTCTCTAGGGTCAGTCCTATTCCTGTCCCTATATGACTGATAAGAAGCTTGCCCAAGGTTTCCAACAAAGGAGTTGCAAGCTGTGACTCAAATTCAAAAAGCACAAATAGTATTTTGATCCAAGTATTTGAGAGGGATTGTTTTTACTTCTTACATCTTTATGCCTTTCAAACCCAGGTCTCTTCACTTCATCAGGAATTTAGTTTTAACATATCACTTTAGGTCAAGAATCCCACATGCCATATTTCTTTACCAAATCATTAGATCTAGAATACTCTCCTCAAGCATGCAGAGGGTGCGGACAGTTCAGTGCATCTGCACCACATTGCTGGAGAACAATGCCTAGCAAGTGAGAGAGCCCGCTCTGCTCTGAAGAGAGAAGAGTTTTAATCTCTGTCCTGCCTACAGCAGGGATGTACATGAAAATCAAAGGGGGGGGGGGGGGGACAAATTAGCAGGATTTTCAAAAGAAGCTAAGAATGTCAGGCAGTAAAGTGCCCCTTTTGTCTTCAGAGAACAGGTCGAGCCAGCCTGTAGTTCTGTGATGGCTGAAGCCATCTGTGAGGAATCTCCACTCCCCGTTCTTGTCCCTACAACACATGCTGATGGAAGGAAATGTCACAGTCAAATGCATCTGGAAACTTTCTCAGCATTACCTAATGGAAACACTAGGCCAAGCTTCCTTTGAACACAAAGCAATTTGTTATAGTCTGCTGAAAGAAATAACACCGATATCTTTGACTAATGACAATATAAATAGTCGCAATAACAGGTTATTAACTTTCCCTGTGTGTTCAGGAGCACCATTACCTACATCTCATTACCAACTTTCTGAGCCATGAGGGTAGCTCCTTATACTTATTGATTTCTAAGGCAAATACTAGATTTGGTGGCATTTTGCTTTAAGGTTGGTGATTCTCTGTGCTAATAGAGAACATTGGGAGAACAACATAATTCCAAAATGTCATATTTTATATATGATATAATGTCATTTTTTATTAGAACGAAGAAGGAAACAATGTATGTAAATGCTTAGTACATTTCCTGGAACAAGTAAGTGCTCAATAAATTGAAATATAATCATGTATATTTGCAAGAAATGACATGTGTCCTACAGAGAGTCCAACTTTGTTGTTTAAGATGTCTTTTTAAAAATAAATTGTGGGGGCTGGGAAGATAACTCAGTGGGTAGAGTGCTTGCCTTGTAAGCACAAGGCCCTGGGTTCGATCCCCAGCACCAAAAAAAAAAAAAAAAAAAATCTGTTCTGGAATTGGTTTGGTTGTGGGAAGAGGACATAAAAATGCCTAACCCAGCACCCGGGACATCACCATGCTTACTCTTCCGGTATGTACTCTTGCTTGAATTCGTCTGGACTTTAGAAATGGAAGAATGTGGAGAATGAGAGATAAAAGAGCTAGAGGCCCTTTGAAGGAGTTAAAGCCCATAAAAAAAAAGTGGGTATTAGGACTTGAAGTAATCAGAGTCCCCTTGTCTACTTCTCTTGAAGCCACAATCTCCTTCAAAGTTTCAAATGTCCCATTTGAAATCCGGCTGCTTTGACAGAACATAAAAACAAACAAACAAAAACCAGAAAAAGACACTCCAATGGTTCCTCTCTATTTCTCTGCCTAGTTCAGAAATCAGAAGACTAATTCTTAGAATGCCAAAGCATAAACTTTAAGTGAAAATCAGGGAATTCAGCAGAGGTTTACACTCAGAGAAATTTCTCCACATGCTGTCAGAAGCTGGGAGGACCCAATCTCTCCTCTTTGTGTTGGCTCTGCTGCATCAAGGGTAGAAAAAGTTTGCCTCTTCTAGTGAAGGAAGCAGACATGGGTAGGAGAAACATGCAGAACAGATGTGCCAAACAAAAGTTTTTATTTAAATAATAACTTATCTGACCATAAGTTACATTAATTCATGAAGTGTTTAACATCACTCTTCCAGCAACAAAAGAACATTTATATAAGCACTGAAATAGATCATGAATTCAAGAACATACCCCCTCTCACCTTTGCTTGCTTTTTAAGAAAACAGAGTGCCAAAGATTCCCCTGCCTTGAATGTACGTAAATGCTTCCTGGCGACTGGGAAGGCCTATAGGTTTAGAATGCCTCGTGTGCACACTTCTTGGGGACTAACATCTCACTTTGCTTGGTGCTACGTGCACTTTTGAAGAAAGTTGGTCAAGGACCACTCAGTCCTGCAGTTAACTGCAGAGGCTCAGTGTTTAGTGAAGTACACTCAGCAAAGCTTGAAAGAATGCATACACGCCTGTAATTCCAGTGGCTTGGGAGGCTGAGGCAGGAGGATCACGAGTTCAAAGCCAGCCTCAGCTACTTAGCGAGATTCTAAGCAATAGCAAGACCCTGTCTCAGAATAAAAAAATAAAAATGGCTGGGGTGTGGCTCAGTGGTTAGAAACTCCTGGGTTCAATCTATGATACCAAAATAAATAAATAAATAAATAAATAAATAAATACAGCCTGGGGCATTGATAATGAAATACACATTACCTCTACAGAACCTTCAGAATGAAATAAAAGAGTAGGCCACCTGTCTTATTGGGCACAATAGGCACAGAGCCTGTGGCATATAATACTTTTAGGGGTCCATGAAGATGTTAGAATTTCTGAGCATGTTTAAATAGGAGAGACTAATCTAAGCTGTTTGGTAGATTGCTGGTATTAAATGAATTTTCAACTTTAGGTATTTTCCACATAAGAAGGTTTAACAGGATGCAACGCCATGTAAGTCACAGCATCTGCACTCAAATTCCACTTTACCGCTAATTAAATGTCACACAGAAAATTTGCACATGGTTTCTAACCTTTCTAAAGCCTTAGTTTCTCCATATGTTAAAAAAAAAAAAGGTGAGGGATTAAAAAATCACCTGCGTTCAGGGTTATAATGAACATTGGAGAAGACGGGAAGATAAAGTTCTTATGCTAATGCCTGGTATAATTTCTACAAATGCTGTTACTACTATCTCTGCTGCTGCTCTTGGTCTTGTCTGCTCTTGAGACTCACAGCATGTTTCAAAGAATGAAATGCATCGCAGTTACTTAATAACCTGTCTCTGGTTGACAGCATTTCATAATAGCACAGATTGTATTGTTGAAAAAATTAAATCACATTCCTCTGGTAAATTTGAAGTAGATAAGGTAACTAAAAACTACTAAAATGGATATTATAACTTTGGAGGCTAATAGGCTTTTATTAAATAATTATTGATAAATGTACTTCTGTTCATTTATCATGAATATTTTCTAAGGTAATAGGTAACTATTACTTGTAGCTATTTTATAATAGCCCTCTGTGGTGTTGGAATGGTACAAAAATAAATGAAAGAATTATAAAGAGTTTCTAAACACTATAACTGGGAGTCATTCACACATCATATAATAACTCAGCATCTAAGTGGCTTTTTTAAAAAAAAATAAAACAGCAAAACATCAGCTTTAAATGTATTGCTAAATGTTGGGCAGATCTTTTATATTTTAGTTTTCTCTTCCCTTAATATTTTCCCTTTGTGAACTGTAATCCGTTTTAAGATGAAAATGGTTTAAGCAAATGAACCCATGAAGCATCTTCTAGGCTTCTGCTATATGACCTTTCTGTAGATTTTATTTATGGCTCTATTCTGGCATAAGACTTTGGGGGCAAAATGTATATGAGACCATAGATCATGCATAAAAGTCAACCTCTGTAGATGTTATATTGTTATCCATGTTAAATGGTTTTGATTTGAAAAGGAGCATTAAAAGAAATATTTTTCCATATGTATTTTAATTTCCTTAGAACATAAATATTTTTACTAATTCCTAAACATGATGCTTTTCCAGCCACAATAACAGTTTATTTATTACTTTCTAAATCTTTCTTCCTAACAGCAAAACATCATACTCTTTATGCATAAATCAAAATGAAATAACAGGCTAGGTGTGTTATGTTTTTATATTTTATTAAGAACATGTTTTCTATAATTGAATGCATATTTGTGATTGTAATAATTGAATTAGAAAAGATGGCAGATTAGTGAATAGAATAAAGAACTGTCTGAATAGTATCACCAAACTAGAAATGATTAAAAACAAAAGGATGGAAAAAATAAGAATGGTTCTCTAAAATCCAACACTAAAGGATTGCTTTTAAATTATTCCCACTTCTAGTAAATGTGTTAAGAAAGCAGCATCTCCTACTGGTCTAAATCTGTGGTTGTCATTTGAGGTTGGCCTTACCTCTCAGGAAACACTGGCGCTACCTGGAACTATGTCACAATTTGGGTAAAAGTTGTGCTTCTGGAATCTAGTGGATAGAGGTGCTATTCAGATGCTGTTAAATATCTAAAATGTGCAGGATAGCTTCCCGAAACAATAGTGCTGAGGTTGAGATATCCTGCTCCCAATATAGCTATTTAAATTGGTCATACAAATTAGCTTTTTCTCCCTTACCCATAATAACTACACTAAGAGTTGCCTCTGAGGCTACCATATATAATTTCCAATTGGCATAATAACAATTGGAATATAACCATTAAATAAATTAACAAATAGTTAATTACGGTTAAGTAGGTTACTTATCAATGTTTGAAAATATAAATGATACAAAAATACCTAACAAATTACTTAAATTATTTCATTATTTACCAGAATGTTATAGTAATTCTTTTTTAATTGAATGGTATGCTTTATATTCTCTTACTCTTCTCTGTTCATCTTTGGGTGAAGCAGAGTAAATAGTCAAAGTCAAAAAGGTAAGAGAATGGAGTAAGGAGGAGTTAGGAGACTTGATTAATCATAAGTTGAATTCTTCTCTTTTGGCTATTTGAAGTGGATTGCTTTTTGTGTTTGCTATGGTCTGAATGTCCCCCAAAATCATGTGTTGAAACTTAATCCTCACTGCAGTAGTTTTGAGAAGTGGGTCCTTTGCAGGCATGATTAAGTCATGAGGGCATACTGCTCAATGGATTAGTGCCTTGTCAAAGGACTGGAGGGAGCTAGCTTAGGTCCCTTTTCTGCTTTTTGACTCTTTCCCCATATAGGGACTTGGTACATTTTCTTTTTGCCTTTTGTGACTCTCCCACCACATAATGACATATCAAGAAGGCCTTTGCCAGACACCAAATGCCTTCATTTGCCAGACACCAAATGCCTTCAGACTTACCAGCCTCCAAAACTGTAAGAAACCAATTTCTGTTCTTTATAAATTACTCAACCTCAGGGACTTGGTTATAGCAGCACAAATGAACTAAGATAATACTTATTTAAATTTTAATAATGGAATCATTAGACCAAAATCTAATTATAAATGTAAGAAGAAATTATGATTTTTCCCTTCCCCAATAAATAAAAAATGATTACAGTTGAGTTTATCTCCTTTTACGTTTGCATGTATAGATTTGGGGGATTCAAATAGAACAGCCTATTCTTTGACTTTAAGAATACAGTGAAGTATCTAAAATCAGCATACTACAGAGATACAGCCACATCAATGTTCATAGCTGCTCAATTCACAATAGCCAGACTATGGAACCAACCTAGATGCCCTTCAATTGATGAGTGGATAAAGAAACTGTGGTATATATACACAATGGAATATTACTCAGCCATAAAGAATGATAAAATTATGGCATTTGCAGGCAAATGGATGAAATTGGAGACTATCATGCTAAGTGAGATAAGCCAATCTCAAAAAGCCAAGGGACGAATGATATCGCTAATAAGTGGAGGATGACACATAAAGGGGGGGAGGGAAGGGTTAATGTTAGGGTTAGAGTTAGGGTTAGGGAGGGGGGCAAGTATGGAGGAAGAAAGTACTGTATAGAGGGTAAAGAGGGGTGGGAGGGTGGGGGGAAGGGAAAAAATAACAGAATGAATCAAACAACATTACTGTATGTGGATTTATGATTACACAAATGGTATGCCTTTGCGCCATGTACAAATAGAGAGGCAACATGTATCCCATTTGTTTACAATAAAATAAAATAAAATAAAATAAAAAATAAATAAATGCAAAGATACACACACACACACAAAAAGAATACAGTGAAGGCACTATGGTTGTTGACAGAAAAGAAAGAAAAAAATTTGAAAAACCAAAAGTTTTTCTGTCTCACGATGTATATCTGCTTGGTTATTAATTCTCAAATATCTAAGAATTGACAGGAGAGTTGAAATTTTCTTTGTATTGGAATCTTTGTCATTCTGTCGGCTTGCAGGGTAACCTAAAGGGGATTAAGCATGAAAGAAATACGGGGAAGGCCTCCAGACAAGGTTAACCAGAGCTTATGGTGAGAAAATTTTACTTCTGCTATTGACATCTCCCAATTCATGAGGCCAATTAGGGCTAGTTAAGTGTCTAAAGAAATCAACATTACTCCTGCCTCATTTTTCTGCTCACTCATTGGACAGTTTCTAAAAGAAACGCTAAAATATACAAGTGCTTATTAGATACTTTGCCTGTTATAAAATACATTACTTATTATAGGACCACACATAAACTTTAAGACCTTATGGAAATGATTCTAATAAATGACTGAAATACTTTTCTATGTTCATCTGTAGAATTCATCCCACAAGAATTTTTAAATATATTTCTTTATATTATAGTAACAAATTCCTAATATAATCTATTTTCTAAGTGACTGTATAGTAATTACCTTGTTTCTGATCAATATAATATTTGAGAAGGGAAGAATGCCTTGGAAGATAAAAATAAATATTTCCCATTAATACTTTTTCTTACTTTTTTGAGGTAAAGTTTATATACAAATGTATCTAAATATATGTACATATATTTTATATTTTGCATAATTTGTGTCCAGTAAACTGAACAAATCTTAAGTGTATAATTTATATACATATGTATATATGCATATATGTATACATGTATGTATATATCTTCTAGTTATATAAGTTACCACCACCCAAATCAAGATGTCAGACATTTGCCCAAAAAGTTCCCTCATGGTGAGAGCACCCATATCTTGTAGATAACCACTATTCTGATTCCCTTCATTATAGGTTAGTTTTTTTTTCTGTTCTTCAGCTTCCTATAACTGAAATACAGTATGTCTTCATATAGCTGGCTTCTTTTCATCAACATAAGATTTTGAAAATCCTTCCATGGCATGTGTATCCACAATTCATTTATTTTTACATATACCAAATAATGTTGTACTAGATTTATCTCCTTTCTTTTAGCTATCATGAATAAAACTGATATGAAGATTTTGGGGCATATATCTTTTGATGGACATGCAACTTCATTTATCTTGGGTAGAGAGCTAGATTATCCTATAAACACTATAACCCTACAAGAGATGTAGAAGGTTAGCTGTAGTAGACGTAATAAAATTTTTCCAAAGTCATCAAATAATTTATAGTCTCATTAATGGTGTACAAAAGGGAAATTGCTCTACCAATAAAGGGAAGAATGTTTAGTATGGAAATAAAATTATGTACATACAAACATATACATACACAAAATGCTCCTTCCCCTAAGTGTTTGCTAATTTCTTAACATTTTTGATATGGATTTAGTTACTTGTTTTCCAATTCAGAAAAGAGTGAGATAAAACAACCCAAATAAAGCGGAATTAAAAGTGGAAAACTAGGGGCAATATATTTTGATTTTTTTCTCCCAAACTTTAACCCAATGTTTCCTCAAGAAAACAAGCATTGATATCCATTCCCATTAAAGTGACATCAGATCAATGTAGAAATGGAGCACACACATATTCTCTTTTTGAAGGACCGACCACCCCTTAAATTAGCATATTAACAGTTCAAAAAAGTTCCATAGTCAAGGAAAATAATGCACTTTGTTTAATCCATTACTATATGAACCTATTTGACCATGGACCCCACTCTTTTTTTTTTTTTTTTCAAGTACTCCTATTCATAGTTTTTGAAATAAAATTTTTGTCTTGCTTTAAACCATTCTCTAGATCAATGTGAAATCCCTTTCAAATTAGTGATAATTTACTAATTAGAGATATTTGTTTCCTTGAATAATACAAGTCTCAGGGATAGGTTCCCTTCTGAGACAGTGTTAAGCTTTGGGAATAGTTGAGATGATGCTCATAGGTCAGGAGCAGGATTACCATGTTTGGCCATTAAATAAAAATACAAAGGAACGTGGCATCTGTACCAGCCACTGAGGCTCAGGTGGACCTATTCTTTTTAACTAATCCTCTATACTTCAATTCCCAGTGGCATACACATCCTTTTGACAATACATGAGTGTTTGCAGTTATACTTTCTGAGTAGATTAGTAGATACATGATGAAATTACCAGTTACTACTTCCCTGGAATAGTCTATGCAGAAGACATAGATATGATGGTAGAAATTGTTCAAAAAAAAAAAAAAAAAAAAAAAGCAAAGGCAGAGAACAAAGCCACCAAACAGAAAAACATCTCTCAGAGTAGCAGTCATCTTCTTCCACTATTAACAAGGCTTCCTTATGGTTTGTGTTGCTCACAGGAGAAACTCCCACCCTGAGAAATTATTAAGATATGAGAAATATATCTATCCTAAGCAAATTTAATTTCATTTATTTGGTATCCCTTCTGTTAAAAAAAAAAAAAAAGTTTGCATAAGTTTTCCTCTCATTCTTTAAAATAAATTCCAATGAATCTAGTTCAAAATTTCAAAAGTGGATCCGGGGTCAAATCCAAGAAAAACAGCACGATTTAATGAGGAAACATGAAACCAATTTCACAGCAAAGTGTTAGTATTCAGATCTTTTTTAAAAAACAGAAACCACAATAAACCCACTGAGTACAATGAGGGCAGGGAGTAGCCGCCACAGTAAAAAGAAAACCACTCATAATGAGGTGTCTTAGCTACCTGCCTGGGACTTGTGCTCTTTTACAGAGACCGCAATTTAGATTTAAGAGCATATGATATCTTGTAACAATTTTCATTTGGCATTTTTCACCTGGGTAGAAAGAATCATTCCTAATTCAACTCCTGTGCAAATGTAAAACTCACTTACTTGCACAAAACCACATGCTGTGAAGTCCTCAAAGAACGGCAGGCTTGGGCGGTCTTCTCTATAGATGGTGAGTTTGTATGTGACCAGAATCTCACCCTCTGCTGGAGACTCATCCACCACAAGCATGGAGATTTTATTCATTCCTAAGCCCAGAGGGTAGTTGGCAAAGCTGCAGATAAAGGGAAAGAGAGAGAATAAATATGAATGGGGATATTTATTCAAGCCAAACTGATTCAGAACATCAATATTTATTAGATGCCTACTATTTGCATTAAAACCAGGCAAGGCCTGTACAACCACATAAGAAACCTAATATATGAAAAAATAAATAAATAAAAATTGTTTTATAGTACTTTACTGTTCCAAGGGTCACCTTGCAGAGTAAGTCATGTCTTCCATTAACTAAAGTGAAGGAAACTGATGCTATTAACCACCTGTCAGGGTCATACATTATCTCATTAAGAACTCACAGTAACTGATGGTCCCGATTTAGAATATATGGGCCATTACATACAACTAGTAAGCAAATTGTCCAAAATTGCATGCTCAAGCCAGGGATGCAACCCAGATGGGTGTGACTGAGAGCCCATTTTTCTTTTCCTTCTTTTTTCTTGGGGGGGCAGGGAACAGGGATTGAACCCAGGGGGACTTAACCACTGAGTCATATTCCCAGTCCTTTTTATTTTTTTATTTTGAGACTGGATCTTGCTAAGTTGCTCAGGGCCTCACTAAATTGCTGAGGCTGGTTTTGAACTTGCAATCCTCCCACCTCAGCCTTCTGAGTTTCTGCGATTATAGGTACGAGCCACCATGCCTGGTCTCTGTTCTTTCTACCAGACTTTTTGACTAATAGAATAGGAATGCTTAGAGCTTTTCTTTCCCTGCAGCATGGAGCTATGAGTATGTTCCTTGCTATACAACATGTAGTAAGAGTCTGTTTTCTGTTCAAAATTATAAACAAATGAGTTGGTGACTTTCAGATGCATGGATAGAAAAAAATGTCCCTGTGAGACTAGGTAAGTTAGTGGGCACCATGTCCACAAATTGTCATCAACATATTTAAGCAATGAACCCCAGTTATCTAAATACTTGAAGACTTGGTTTGGGGTAGGAAGACATTAGTGGTCAGGAGGATTCTTTGCAACAACCAGAAAGCCTCAAGACAACAAATAGATTTTCTTTAATGATTCCTTATTGTATTTCCTATAACAAGATTCTCCCTTTTTATAACATTGTCACCAATATTATTTACAAAGGTTATTAATAGGTGAATAGCACTGCTGTGTTCTTAATGAGCACGTAATGCCTAAAAAGGGGAAAGATTTCACCCCCTAGAAATCTCTCCAAATGACTGATGGCTCCACTTTCCTGAACCACTTTTATAAAGGCTGGGCATTGAATGTCTGCTTCCCAGGGAGCTGTCTCAACTCAGTCCCAGAGAGTATCCCCATACCTCGGCCCTGCCCGCTCATACAGGTGCACCTTGCACTGACACTTAGATGTCTCCGCCCCAATTGTCACGGTTACCACATCAAATGGGACTTCAGAGTAATAATCTTTGATCTTTGGATTAAATTCAGGATTTAGTTCCAAGTGTGGACGTGTGAAGATCTCCTTGATGTGACATAGTGTGTCTTTATCTGTTAAAACAAGAACAGTGACAAAATGAATCTGTGGAATGGATAGAATATTTTTAAATCGTATATGTTTAAGGTTTGGTTTTTTTTTCCCCCTAATTCCTCTGAGCAATTTCAAAAATCGCCACTGACTGTCCATCCAGCACCCTGGTCATAGGTGACTTGTGGCTTCAGCTGGATTTCCAATTTTTCAAATATCACAGAATTTACATAAAGCAGCTGTTGCCTCTAGTTGGTGTTGTACAGATGACATTTTTGCTCAGCCCTTGAAAATTTAAAAGCACAGAAGTTGGGGGAAATGTCTCTCCTGTGGGTTGATAACATTTTTATGATGTTTGTGGCATATATCAACAAATATGTAAATGGGGACAATGACTTTGTGGGGTGGTGACAGAAAGAAACCATCAGGCAACGAGGAATATTTCTTAATGGGAAATGTCATCAAACTGCCATGAGGCTGATAGAGAAGCTTATAGGGAGTAGGGTGGAGTGAAGAATGTGCGCTCCAATGTTAAACAAATCCTCCTGAAAACATCCACAAGAATGTCCTGAATCTCCTTCCTTCCCAGGCCACCTCAACATGGGAAAGGGCCATGAAACATCAAAAAGAGGTCCTATATTCTGTTCAGTCCTGCCTCAGAATCTAGAATATGACTTCGACCAATGATTCTAAGACTTTAATCTTTCTCTTTGACAACTTCTTAGTGAAGAAAAAAAAAAAAAAAACCAGCTTTGGAGGCACATGCACCAGCCACAGGTAAATTATATTCAATGTTAATGTTTACAATGGACAAATCACCCAATGAGTTAGTAAAATTTTTTTTTCAAAAAGTGTCAACAAGTACTGTGTTTCATTAATTATTTTCTTTAGTCAACAACATTCCAGAAAGACAAATATAAAACATTCTGCAGGAATCAGTAAGATAAGAGTTTGCTTGCATTGCCTTTCTATAAAATGTTGAGCAATGTTTAACAACAGCAACAAGAAAGACAACAATTCAAGGCAGAAAACTGTAAAACTGAATTTAGAAAAAGGAGATGATTTTGTTTATGGTTGACCTCCTGCTTTTATACAACTATCACAATGATGTTTCTAAAATCAATCTGATGGTATGTCTTCCATTTGCAGTGGCTTCTCATCACTTCTAGTCAACTTCAAGCCCCTAAGAAGGCAAACAAGGCATTTTGCAACTCCTTGTCTTGCTCGTCATTTGCCTTTCCCATTGTGTCCTGGTTTTGTATTCAATAAAATCAACATTTTTATGTTTCTTTGATGGACATGATGATGATCCAAATGCATGAGGATGGATTCCCCCAACCACATGGGTGTTTTATTGTAGGCCTAGTGACCTGGTCTCAGAATAGATGTCATCATGAATGAAAACAAAATGAATAAGCCTGTGTATTTCTAGACTATCCTCTGTGATGGGCCCATCCACCTACCACATTCTCAGCCTGTGGTAGAAAAAGCTATTCAAGTAGAAGTTAATAATAATGATAACAATTATAAAGTGAATATATTGTAATTTTATTTTGTAGAAAAGTCTAAATTAAAAAATAACTAGCCAATTCTGTTGAACAGCTCCGTGAATTGGTTCAACTACTTAAATAACAATCCTTAGATTTTTATCTGGCTGATACTTAAAGGAAGACTGCATCTATAATTTTAGTAATCATACCAGCTCTTGAAATTTTCTTATAATAAAAGTAAAAAAATAGGGCTGGGGATATAGCTCAGTTGGTAGAGTGCCTGCCTTGCAAGCACAAGGCCCTGGGTTCAATCCCCAGCACTGCAAAAAAAAAAAAAAAAAAAAAAAAAAAAAAAGTGGAAAAATTAAAAAAAAAAAACATAAGAGCAGGGGTTCCATTATCAGAACTCATACTGAAAAGGATCATAACTTTAAATTTAAATGCAGCTACTTATTAATAACATTCTTTTTTTAATCAAAATTTTTATCCCAAGCATATTCAATGTTAAAGGTACTTAAGATAAACACAGTAAAAACAGGATACTACTAATCAAGACATTTTATTCAAATGGATGCTGTTAATCCATCATAGCACTAAGCAAACTGGACTTAGGATATGTACTGTGCTATGGAGAGGCCCATTGTCTAGGCACAAAGGAAATTGCACTATGCTTTTATGCTCAGAGCTGTCTGAATGAATAGGAAAGGAGCAGATCTTTTTTTCTCATAATGAAACATAGAAATGCACTTAAATTTAGGATATATTTTTGTAAAGGTTCCCTGAGAGACAGTTTCCCTTCAGTAAATACGTTTTACATTTCTTTTTATATTCCACTTAAACAGTCATGGTTTTCAGTGGGGCTTGCACACATAATAAAATGAACCTCAGCCCTACTTGAGGTGACAGAAATGTGTAATTATTTTCTTCATCAAGGTTTTAGCAAGTTCTTTTTTTTTTTTTTTTTTCGTTTCTTTAGAAATTTTTTACCTCTGTCTTAAGCACTGTATCCCAGACTTCTGCTTGAAAGTTGATTTAGCTCTGACATCCAAACTGAATCATCAGAGTTGCCGCCTACAAACATCTGGTGTTTCCTTGGAAACTTTCCCAGCCCAATCCCAACTTGTCTCGCACCAGCTTACCTAAGAACTATGGAGAACTCAATGTGAGGTATGGTGGTAGCAAGCCGCCTATTTGGCCAGTGTACGTGGGAAAGCTGGTGGAAGTTTTGGTTGCTTTTAATGGATTTCTTTTAACCATAGAAATTGATTGCTCTCTTGAGGGAAAATCGTAACTCATTTTAAACATGAGAATAGCCTAGACTCTTAAAGATAAGCCCATCTGTTCTGAAGCATCATCAAGATTTTTTAAAAAATATCCTATATCATAAAAGCTTAATTCTGAAGATCCAGGTAGGATTAATTTTTATCAACATAAAAACATGAACGGAGTTGAAGAGTTTATCTAACAGGTTCCCCTTTTCTTTATCATGTTACTGTGAACTGAAAACAATGAGCTCATTGGTGAAATCCTTCTATTGCAACAATTGAGAGTCTAGATGCCCAAACAGGTGAATGGAGAATGGAGACACTCAAACAGGTGAATGAAAATCTAGACGCCCAAATAGGTAAACTGGCCTTCCTAGCACTGCAGCCAGGCTCAGCCCAGCTCAGAGAAGAGGTCAACAGATGCTCATGCAATTCTGCTCCTAGTTTTTTCACTAATCTCTTCCCTACCACAGTCCTAGCAACAATGTTCCTGGAAGATAAATAAGCCATGTATTTTCTGGAGTAGGAGATCAGGCAGCAAGTACAGGGAGGGAAGAGCATAAGTAACTTCTATTCTCTTTTACTGTTAGCAATACTTTTTTTAATATGCTTTTTTCTGTAGTTGGATGCATGTTGATTCTATTAACTCTATTATTAAACTACTTATTAATCTACCATGATGTTAGTGATAGCATTAAAGCATCATGAGTGAATTAACTTGAATTTATAAGATAACAAATTGGGTTTTGTTAAATTAGAAGACTTCTCTTTATAATAAATTAAACCTGCCTATATACTCTATTTTTTCAACTTCAGTGTTTTATTGGAATTGATGTTTTATTTGTAAAAGCATTTTTTGTAAAAAAAAATTTCTAAATGCATGTTTTAGGACCATACATAGACAGATGTATACAGACATATTTTTAAAAAGTTATGTGTTGTCCAAAACTTACTATGTAGAACTCTTATTTTTGCATGATGATACACTATTAAAACAAATTCAGGAGACTAGAACTAAGAATCTGAAGACCCAGCTTTATGATCCAACTAAGGCATTTTCTAGCCTTGATCTTGAAAAAGTCAGACTCTTTAAAAAGATATATTTGCAAGACCATTGTAATAACACTGACCAGAATGAAAGAAATTATTTTTAAGTTTAAAATTTATATACACTTAAAATTTATATTTTCTTTTATTGTGCCTTGGTTAAAAAATTCATGAATTTTAAGAAAATAAATTGAAAATTGGTGTAAAAATGCTTAGCTATCTAACAAAATTCAATTCAAGTACAATCTATCATAGCAAACTCTTCCACTTGAGGGACCTCCAAAATAAAGCTATGGAATCTCTTGGGTCCCTCAAAATGAATTTAGAAGTAATTATCCTGAAATAAACATAACAGTTCATGCTAAAAACCAGAAATTTAAAATGCTCTTTTTATACAAAAGTGATAAATATTGACTCAATCAACAATACAATAACTTCTTAAATTTTAATTAAACTAAAGATACAAGAATATGATAAAAGGACTTCCTTTCGCAAAGCACTGTCTGACCATTGATTATGCTGCTGAAACACATTGATCTTGACTCACCATCACTGCAATGTATATCTTTATTTTCATTCATAATTTGTGTAACTGCAGCTAAAAAAGAAATGTCAATTTTAAATTAAAACAATTAAAATTTAAAGCATATATTTAATTAACTCAGAGGATAATTTAATAAAACACATTTTATTAGCTTTTATAATACCAGTGAGCACTTCTAGGTAAAACCAATAATTACAATAAAACAAAAGCTATTTGGTTCAAAAAGAAAAAGATTTTTGATTCAATTTTAAATAAGGTAATATTAAAGGTGAAAAAGAATGGTCTAAATGTCATCCTTTGCCTGAGGGTAATTTATTGAATTTCCTTCTTGTTTTATGATCCTGTGACTATAATTTCCCAAATTATTAGAATTCAGAAATTCTATACAGCTGGTTACACTGCAATTTGTTCAGTTTCTGAATTTAGCCAAACATCTAAAAAACTCCTTAATAAATATTTATGAACTAAATAAATGAATAAGAACATGCAGAGTACTTAAGTTATTCATTTAAAGAGAAAAATGATAGGAGAGAGAAAGGGAATCATAATACTCATTTAGGATTAATTCCTCACTAAGCCAACTGATTCATTCTGTTCAATCAGTAGTTCTCAAACTCTAGTGTGCTCCAGACCCATCTGAAAGGCTTGTTAAAATGCAAATTACTAAGCCTCATCTAGAGATCCTGACTCAGGAGCTTTGAATCTCTCATTTCCTTTGAGGGTGGGACACAACTGAGAACCAAGGTATTTGATTGAATCCTGGTTTATAATAGAAAAACTTAGATTTTTAAAAAAAATTTGTAGATACATGGGTGAGTACTTTTTCATTTTCTCTTCTTAAAATTAAAAATATTTTCTTATGAAAAAATCTCAGATATTCTTTAGAAGGAAAAAATGAGAAAACAGATAAGCTTAAGACAGAAAATCAAAATCATTAATTTTCCTTGAGGTTCCTATTGATAGTAGCCAACTGATACATTTAATCATATATTCTAAACATATTTCATGTCATAAATATTTTTCCACGACATTTGAATGGCTCTATAGAATTTCATTGGATGACTCTGGCTGCATTTATGCATCCATTCTACTTTCATGGCTGTAGTGGTAGCTTCTAATGCTTTTTATTGCCAATTTATTTAATTAAAATTTTTATATGTTCTTAATTATTTCCTTAAAATGAATATCCAGCAGTGGAACTCCTGGTCTGTAAGAATCATCTTTATGACTTTTATTATATGTTGCTGAATGATCCCTTAAAATACGTTGTTCTAATTTATGCATCCACCAGCATCATAATTTTTTCCATATAGTTTCCCAACTCTTATCTATAGGAAGAAAAATCCAATTTTGAGGGAAAACAACATGTCCTTGTCTAACATTCAGTTTTGATTACTAATGAAGTTGAACACACACACACACACACACACACACACACACTTTTGGTCAGGCAATTTTTATTTTTATGTTGAAATAAGTGGGACTATATGGTTTTACCTTTTTTGTTTTCATTTGCATCAAATGACACTTGTGGTTTTTCAATGTTCTCAGTTTCTATGAATGAATTCCTGCAAATAAAATGTCAAACAACCCTGGATCAATGAAGCAAACACAATTCATCGAAATTACATCAAGTACACTATCTTTTCTTCCATGTGGGCACAGTTATTTTGATGAAGACAAAGAAACACTTTCTGGATTTTATTTCTCCAGACTGGCAAGTGAGCTGCCAGTGAGGTGGGTGAAATCTCATCATCTCTAATCAGTAGAAGCATATTTGAAACAAACCAGGGCAAAAAGTCATTCTTCAGTCCAAAGCTGAGCAATCTCAGATAGCCTGAGTCCAACAGAAGCAATTCAAGTACACACATTGTTATTGGAATCTCTGACTAAAATTACACAGCTTTTGAAGCAAAAAAGCCTTGGAAACTCTGAGACACAACCTGAGAAAAACATACCCAGAATATGAGAAAAGTAATTGTACCATGCACTAAGGACTTATGTCACCAAGTTTTCTGTCCTTCAATTCTGATAATTGGTTGGGAAGGGAAAAAGTTCAGATATAGTGTGCTGAGTTCCCTTCTTTTTTCTCTGTTGTATAACTAAATAATAAATACTTGGCCAGAATGTCCTTCAAATTCTTAAATTTGGGATCAGAATAATAAATTCCAGAAAGAATAACCGCTGGTCCTGATGATAGAGAAGATGGTCTAGAGGCCCCTGCAGGCCTTTCCTGTGCTGATGGGTCTTTATTTTCACCCCAGCAAAGTGGAGATAACAATACTTGCCTTACTTCACAGGGATGCTATGAAAATTAAATGAAATGCTCTGTGTTAAGTAATGTTTTAGACATATTTATTGTCTCAGATCTTGTGCTAGGCACTGTAGCAGAGCAGAGATGAATAGTGTGTTTTAAATTCCTTTAAGATATAACCATCAGAAAGGGAATTAAGAAGAGTCAAGGAATTACATATTTCGCTAATGTTAGAAGGTGTTATAATTGTATTGCAATATTATTTCCAATATGTTTTGCAAAACATGCAACATGAAATGCACAAAAACTGAATTTTGGAAACATTGCTATCTCAATGGAATGAGATACTTTATAGAGAAAGGCATCTTGTAGTGATTTCTTGGATAATTTTGTGAATAAATTATTTATTTTGAATCCACATGAATTTTCTTGGAGAACATTTCCTTAGAGCAAAATACACATACAACTATATTTCCAGCAAAGTGAAAATTAGCAGATGGTGCACAAATATGGGTTTTTAAGATTTCCTTTCTATTCAGAATTACACTAATTCAATTGGGACTTCTGGATTCTGAGCCTCAGGGCACAGTGCGAAAGCTATTATCTACTACTATTGCTTTCTGACTTCATTTTTCCTCACCTCGTTGCTACAAGCAAATGGTCTTGATTTAGAAAATAAAATGGTCAATAAACCCCATAGGTAGTCTAGGTATATGAAATTGACGTATTCTATAGAAAATCTGGAGGTCACCGTTTTCAAGGTATATGCAATGATTACCGTCCTATCTGCATGATGCACTGGAAAAATGTACTGGACCATAGATGAGATGGCTGGAGTCCTAGTCCCAAATATATTTATGGTAGTTGTCCAAAGTGAACAAATTACCCATCTTCCTAGTTTCCTCATCTGGAAAATGTATATAGTATGTATGTATCCTTCTTGGATGAATGATCATTAAATATACATATGCTCACTGGTAAATTGACTATTTGAATAAATTAAACTTAAATTTTCTTTCTTAAAACTTACTAGAAGCATATTTTAATGTTTTTTGGTAAAAATCTAAAATTTACTTGTTTAATTTTAATTTAGGTAAGTCTTTCAAACATATTTTTCTTTTCTAGTAAAAAAGAAAAGAAAAACATTACCCCCACTATAAAAACTAAAGTGACCTTTGTATGGTATAAAAGCCTGAAAAGAAAAGCAAACTAATATTTACTTCATACCTGTGTTCCAGCATCAGGTGCACAGCAGCCATTTTATGTGATCCTACTGAACTAATAAATGACAGGTAATATAATCTGTATTTGACAGATGAGGAAACTGAGTCTGCACTTTGCCTGCTATACTTAATAAACTCTAAAGTTGGAATTTCTGAATTCAGGTATGTACAATTTTAAAAAGTCCTGTTCCTTTCAAATTATACTCAACACTGACCATTATCAGTAAGGTTCCTTATTGGAAGGGAATCCAATCATCTGAGCATAAGAACAGTGGATTTCTTAACCTTATAGCATATGTGGAGCTTGAGAAAACTTGCTGGAGAACAAACTTCCTAAAGCTTGTGTCTCTCAGGGGAACTTACTCAACATTAAAAACAATAGGTTAATAGGCTCCTTGGGAAATCCAGCCTGTTCTTCACTTATCTATAATGATGCATGAGACAGTCTTGCATTATTTGAGCAAGTGCAAGGTGAAAGCAAAGTGACTTTGAGCCATATTATTTAAAACTTATTTTCAAGCACACAAACAAAACCTTCTGTCAGGCCTACTACTTCCAGGTATTGAGGAAATAAGGCCAAGTTCATATAGTTGTGGCAAGTAGGATAAGTTCTGATCCTGGGAGATATTATAAGAAGTCTTCAAATATATGATTATTTGTAGTTTTTAATTACAAAAAGGGTGTCTTCTAGAATTGTTTTCACTACCTCCAGAGGCAGAAGGAAATGAAGTATAAGTCAATAGAACTGCAGCCATCCCCAGGGTGACTGACTGCAAGGGATGCAAATGAGTATACCGGGTCGATTACTCTTTCATCTTCCTAGGAGGTTTAGGTTTAATTCTGTTTTCCTGGCAGTAGAAAAGTCAGATTTCCTCAATTCTATCCATATAAAAGAAAAACAGACAGAATCTTAGGTGCTGAAGGCACCAATACACCACCTGTACCATTAATTAACATATGGCCTACACCATTTCCTTCATTACTGCCTCTCATCAGGATGGAAAGTACCTTACAAAAACAAAATAAACAAAAGACAGAATATGTGTACCTGAATTTAGATTTGCCCAGAATAAAGTCATGCTTCCAAGATCCTCTAAATAAATAATATGACCGTATTAGGCTGCAGTCAGATGGTTCATGAAACAAATCCCACCTAATTTTCTGTCTGATGAGCCAGCAATGCAAAGATATATATCGTGGAATGAAACTAGATTGAAGCTTTTAATTTTAGGCATTACTTTATGGAGGAGTCAAGTCTTGTTGGTTTAAAAACGGTTGGATATATTTTTGTTACAGTGTTTAAAGACCACCAGAATCATTATGGTTTCAATGTTTTAAAGACATTTATTTTCCAGAGCATGAATTTTTTTGGACACACTTCTTTTTGTTGCTTTCTTTAATGTTAGGCAAAGCCTTTTGAAATCAATCTTTAGACTGGAGATTTTTTTGGATTGCACAGTTCAAATTTGTGGCTATCTTACCATTCCAGTGGATGTAGCTGGGCTTTTTTATTCAGGAGCCAAAATTGTTCAAATACATTTAAAAGAGACCAGTACTGGGTCAGGACTGAGCCAGGTTTTCCCAAAGGATTTGTTGCATCATAAAATTCACTCATCAAAGATCGAATCCCAGGAGTGGTAGATGGAAAGAGCTGAGAAGAAATATTCAAACACAAAGTATGGAAAATAAGTTAAAATGCATATTACTAGGAAAGGTTTTATATTTTGTTAGATTTTTAAAAATCAATTTATTGATCGATCAGTACTGTAATTTAATTTTTCTGTGTAGTTGTCAAGGTAAATGCCCCTTTTTATAAGGAAATAATTTTGTTGATGATCATATTTCCAAATGGGATGAATTTATCTTTCCGTTCTGTTGAGGAGATATGGATTTCTCCTTCTTGTGAGAGATAACTAACATATCATGCTGCAGCTAAATAGCAGAGGGAATCAGGCAGCAGGGAAAATGAGGAAAAATCCCCTTTGTTACAAGTGAATTACATCAGGGTAAGAAATATTCGTCTCACCAAAAAATTAAATTAAAATAACCTTAGGTTATTTGGTTTCTACTCCCAGAGTCAGGAACTAAGGTTTTGCCCTGGCTTCTGCAAAATAATTCTTTAGTTCTTTTTTGCATTATGCCAAGAGATATTCTATATTCCCAGCATCTTAAATTATAAATTCCTAAAAGATAAGTGTCTCTTTGATTATCTTTCTATAGTATTGAACCAAATTACCACGAATGTAATGCTATACTTACATTAGTCAAAATGACAAATACACAAAGTAAATTATCTTTGGAGAAATAAGCTTACTTTGAAACCTCCCAAATATGGGCTAAATTATAAAAGCAAATGTCAAACATTCATCAGTTAACTTAACAAATTGGTTACAACTCATACTGCAGATATGTATACATAGATTTAAAAAATGCTGAAGCCATATGTCAGATTAATAATGAATTATTAATGTACTCCTAAACATATTATTTTTAAAAGATGTTTTACATGGACAAATCCTAGGTGGAAAAATGCAAATCATTATCATCTATTTATATAAGTGGCAGAAGTAGAAACAAAGCTTGCACTGAGCATATTCATTTATATGTAATAAATCATCCTTAGATACTAATAAATAATAAAGTCCAAGAAAATATATACAAATACTCTTTTAATAGGCTGAAACCAGTAAAAATTGGTATAATTATGTACATTTTCTTCTCTCTGACATTTGTTATACAGTTAAAAAATTAAGATTTAGGTAGCTTTCTAAAATGTTCTTATTTTGTTCAATTATATTTGATTTTATATAAATTAAAAAGATATAAAAAGCAGAAATAAACTTAGGTTGTATGTAAATGTCCCAAAGCTGAAAGCAAAACTTATTTAGAAAAATGTTGACATTTTCCCTTTGAGAACTGTCGAATCCTGGAAGCTGTACTAATCCCATATATTTTTATGTTTTTTATCTTTAATAAATCATGGGTTGTGCGTAAACTCTTAAAGTGAAACATATAGATCTTGCTTATCTGTTTAGATCTCTGAAAGCAAGACTGAATCTTACAAAGATTCAGAAAAAAAAAAAAAAAATTCTGTCCAGTGTGAAGTCAAAAGAAGGTAGTTTAGGGCTGATCTACTACAATCTTAGTAATCAAGAGGAGGCAAATGTCACTTTTGTTTTACCAGTTGGAATTGTCCCAGATTCTCAAGTTCCTTTATGAAAGTCATAATTGAGTTAATTTCTTCTAAAGACAGACATTGATTTAGGTGTTTTTGATAGTCTTCATTTTCACCCTGTAATAGGAGGAAAAAAATCATAAGCAATAACTAAAGTTTAAATCTTTACCCCAATTGCCTCCTACTTCATAAGCCAAATTTTCAGCTCTAAGCAGATAAGCAAATCAATGTTATATACTGCTTAGTAACTTCAACTTGTCACACGATGTTGGAGTATAAGTAAACCTCATATTTGACAAAGTGAACCTGGATGAAATAGCTTCATGATGCTTTGGTAGTGAGGTTGGGGAGGTGAACAAGAAGCATAATGGGTGTGACAATCAGTTTGAGAAAGCAGCAGGAGTCTCCTGTAGCCTTCAGAGCATTAAATGAGTATTTACCGATGAACCCATTTATGGGACATTGCCATTTGGGGTTTCACATACTTTGGTAAGCAGACCTCTCCCCATGTTTTCCCACATCCATTTTTTCTAGTACATCACTGCGAGAAAGATAGATGCTCTACAGAGAAATGGTTGTGAGAAATACAACATCAATCTTTGTGAAACCTTTCACATCCTCTCTCCAAATTCTATTTAAAATATAGGTTACAAAATAGAAAAATACATAGGGAACAATACTCAGTTTAGTCATTTGTATAGTACTTTACATATCAAGAAAACTTATACTAACCATAAAACTTCACCAATGTTACTCTGAAGTATCATCAGCATCTGGCTAAACATGTTAACAGATGTGAATGCTTTAAAATATTAATATTATAAGTTAAATCTTCTGATATCCATCTGAAGCACTTTCTGCTATTCTAGACTGCCTCCAAAAAGTTCTAACACTCCTTTAAAAGATTTCTGTAATATACAATATGCATTATTCATAATATACACAAACATTTCTTCTGAATTATGAACTACTTTATTTCACTTTCAACTCACAATTATATCACAATCATTTTTATGCACACACTTTGTTGATGTAAAAAAGTTGATCCTCAGGTCAGAAAAAATTAAGAGGTGCAACATAGGTACCAATTAATTTCACACAAATTCTCAAATTGCTTGATTGCATAATAAAGAAAATGTTACCTTCTAAAGAAGACTTGAAAAAACATTCATCGGTACACAAATTAGCACTTACCTTAAATACACCCGGTCTATAAAGTCTCTGAAATATCTCAGAAAATAAGGAAAGTGAAGATTCATTGGAGAAAAGAAAATTGAAGGTGTCTTTTAACAGGAATTCTTCTGTATTTTGGTCCTCAAAATCCATGTCATCATCATCTTGAAAATTTAAATGCTCGTGCACCTTTGAAGAGGCAAAGCACAGTGAATAGTTTCCATGAGTTAATACAGTGGAATTACTTCTAAGACGTGATTTATTTCCTGTTGTTTGTAGATCAGACCTGACATCTAGTGGTCTTTTTGGAGGTCAACAGTTTTATAAATAAGAATAATGTTTTCTTAAAGATGCAATTTTTTTAATGTAAGAAGTTTAACTGTGATAAAGTCACATTAGCTTATCTTAAAGCCATCTGTGTAATTGAAGAATCTGTGTTCACCAAAGATAATATATAACACTTTTCTGAAGTACACATTTTTAGAGCCTGATATCAACTATTAGATATGTGTACAAAGTAAGGAAAAAATAGTCATTTTGTCATTTCATAAAGCTTCAAAAAAAAATTGCAATTTACCTCTGAGCTACAGTTCCAGGCTTTTTACTTTTTATTTTGGGATAGGGTCTCACTAAGTTTCTTAGGGCCTTGCTAAGTTGCTGAGGCTGGCCTCAAATTTGTAATCCTTCTGCCTCAGCCTCCTACATCATTGAGATTTTAGGCATGTGCCATTGTGCCTGGCCAAAGTTTCAAAATTTTATAGGTAAATATTAAAGTTATTCAACCAAATGTCTATAATTGTTTTTCCTGAATTATAGTTTGAAAACAATGCTATATAAATTTGAATTCTGGTTATTCATGCTATTTTGTTCCTCTTCCCTTCTTCCCACACCAGAACTCAAGAGAGAACTTTCTGTAGACTAATTGAACCAAATTGGTTTTTATCTTCTTGCCCTTGAGGGCTATTTTAGAAGAAAAAATATGTTTGGGGAGATGATCTGAAAGAGTCCACTGAATTCAAGAAGAAGCAAAAAGGTGTACTAAAGCACTCTAGTTCTGTGTATTTATACTAGGGAAAAAAATCTCAAAAACCCCTATGTATTTTTAAATTAAAACAAGCCGATTTAAAAACTAAATGTCCCAACATAATGAATAATACCTTTTTAATAGCACTATGTGAATGCACCATGGAATCTACCATTTTTCATTATATGCCTTGCTTCTCTCCATAAACACGTACTTGGGTTTATTCTACATTTTCTTCATAAACGGTGGTTGAACCATAAAAAAAAAAATTCATGTTTGTTCTACAGGAACATACGATGGGGATTGGAACACAGATTTGCCACATACTAATTAATTCCCTAAATCACAATGCATATGAGCCTATAATGGCTTTAATTCAGGTTGCTATTTATCAATTGGTGACTGTGAATGAAAGTCTTTCGCTCTCGCTCTCTCTCTCTCTGTCTCTCTCTCTCGCTCCCTCGCTCACACACACACACACACACACACACACACACACACACACACACATACACACCCTCCACCAAGAGCTGGAAGCTCACATCACTCATGAGGCCTTTGACAACTCACCTGAAGCACTACAGGGTGTCTGAGGCTGTCATAACCAATATCAAAAGTTAAAAGTTGAAAGCATAACCTACATCTGAAATAAAAACATAAGATAGCATAAAAATAGACTCTTTACTACACTAACTCCACTATCTGGTATCACATTGTTAATGACTGCTATTGTTAAATGTCAATATCTCTAACCAAAAATTATACATAATTGACTTCTGGGTTTGGGACCTGTTTTGTTTCTTACAGAAAGTACATCTAACTTATTCATAACACTTTAAACTATGAAGTTATTCCATGAAAACCTTAATATGGAGAAGAAAACTCTCCTATTTCTACATGTGAGAGGCCTATTCACATACAAAGTATAACAATGCGTAAATAAATTGAGGAATCACTTTTTTTATATATACCCAATTTGACATGTTCTTAAAGCCAAGACAATAAATTATTTTCAGTAAACTGAAATATGAGGCTAGGGTTACTAAGTGTGTTAATAAAGATCTTTGTTTCCGTCTCTGCATTTTGAAATCACTGGGATATCTGAGAATAAAATTTATTGGGTAAGATTGCAACCAATCAACATTAAATCTATATGCTAGAAATAAAGGAATAGCCGAACTTGAAAGAAAGCTGCCATTTAAAATTTAACTTTAAAATGTTGTGTTTTATTTATTGTCACCAATATTTGGACATTAACAAGTGTGCAGCATGCTCTGAAGTGTTAGGATCTATAAACTGGTCCACTTCTCTTTAGAAGATCCTATTAACAATTTTTAGAAGACTTATTTTCTTCCCTTTTTTTAAATTAAAATTTGTTTTTACCTATGGAAGGTCTTTGGTCCCAGAGTAGATGTTTCACTGAAGACTTCGGCCGCCAGAAGGAGTTTGCTGATGGCTTCCTTCATGTTATCAAATGCCTGAAGTGGTGAACTAGCCTTCAGGAATGTCTCCAAAAAAGTTTGCAGCTGTGAACAAAGTAAAAGATTCATACACTAAAGGAGCAGTCTCAATTTGTCTATCTTTTCCAGGGGGACCAATGTGAACTATTCTTTGTCACATACCGGGTTGGCAGAGGCAGGGGAATCCTTAAATGGAAAGTTTGATAATCTAAAGTTTAAGTGTTTTATAATTTAAAATACAAAGTGAAAGAGAAAGGTGTAACTGCCTTGTGATTTAAATCATTTTAGAGATGCTTACTCGGTTTTTCTTTCTTTTATGTCATGGCATCTAATCTTGGAAAGTGTGGAGGAGCTTTTATAACAAGGCTTGTGAGCAGAACTCCCAAGTTTAATTTGTGACTCTACCAACAAAGGGACTGGACTTGCTGCTACTCACTCCTCAGGATTTCTGTGTCCTCTCTTTAAACTGGGGTTAATATCTACCAACAGAGTTGTGAAGCCAAATTAGAAGAAAATTTATTTGAAAGTCAATGTGTGGTATGAAATCAAATCTTAGTTATTATCAATTTTCTGCATGTTATCTGATTAAAAGTGGCAGTATCAAAATTATTTCTTCACTGCATTTTTCTCTGCATGGACCAAGGCAAGTAGAGAGGAATCTAAGAGAATTGAATCCCAGTGTTCTGCAGACATTTCCATTTAAAATTTCATGTGGATAGAGCAGTATTACCAAAGGGCAGATGAAACTCAGGTTTATGTCTTCTTAGAAACACCATAATTAAAACCATAAATAGTTATTTTTGTTTGCTTAATTATTAAAAATAACCAGACAAGAATGCATAGCATTAAAGCTCAAATCTTTTGTTTTGTTTTTGATTTTGTTTTTGGTAGTGGGGATTAAATCTACAGTGCTCTGCTACTGAGCTACATTCCTAGTCATTTTTATTTTATTTTGAGGCAGGGTCTCGATAAGGTACCCAACCTGTCCTTGAATTTGTGATCCTCCTGCTTCAGCCTACCTAGTAGCTGGGATCAGAGGCATGTGCCACCACACCCACTTCAAGTCAATGTTTTTTAAAGGCATAAAACAAATCTCATATTGCTTCATAGATTTTCTCTAAACATACCCTTTTAAAGATGAAGAACTAAAAATATTTTTTAAAAAAACATGCAGCAGGTATTCTATTCATGTTTTTGGAAGAACAGATGAAATGTATCAGAACAGTATGAGATTGCAAAGTGAAAAACTATTTGGGCTGTGATAATGAAGGACAAATATTGGTGCAAATCACCTGAGGAAAATGGTAATTGTTATCTTTAAAATGTTCAAGCAAAATTCCCCCAAGAGAAACAAATACTGACTTCATAAACTTTTACCAGCTGAAAAACAGAAACCTAATGAGACTACACATTAAGACCCTAAGAAAATACCATTGGCATTTGGCAATTGGGATGTTTTTCCATTTTACCAAGGAAAATGAATGTAGTAATTGTATAATTAAAAGAAAACAAATTAATGCTAACACTAAAACTGCTAACACCCTTGAGTCAAAATAGAATAACATTATGTTTTTCTAAATAAAAGGAGTTGGATGCCTCTCCCTCTAGAGTTGGCACACATTCTCCCATGAAGGTGACTCTGCTTTTTGAAATAACCCTTTGTCTGTGTCTCTGAAAAAATTAAAAAGTAACTCATCATACTTGATATGTTTTACTAGGGATAGTATTGCATTTTCCCATTATCATGTGAACTGAATATCAAGAGGTTAAGGTTAATAACATAAAGAAGTTGGAAATGCCTATGTAACATATAAGATACATAAGATAGGATCAGATTATATCCTTCATGAGGAAGAGATATTAGCAAATTAACATTCTAGATTGTGTTTATTCTTCTGATGAAGAAATGATTATTTCTTCATTTCTGATCATAACAGCAATGAATATGGAGTGCTGTTCATTTCATTCTTGCAATTCATCTTTCAGGTGAACTCTCCCACGTGGAAACAGCTGTGCACTATGTCTTGGGAGATACGCTGTATCGCTCAGAGGTAACACTACAGACCAGTGGCAAAAGGTCCCATGTCAGCTTTGGTTCTGTACCAAAGTTGTGAGACCTTGTGGAATAAATAACTTCTAATTTATACACATATTGCCAGGATTAAATGAAAGCTGCCACAAGAGGCATATCATCATCCAGCAACATTCGGTACATGTTAGCTCCTTTTGTTTTTTATTGATTAAAACAAAACAAGTCCTGGGAACCTAAAACTGCTATTTAAACAAAATGAAACAAAATTTTAACCAAAACAAGCACAAAATCAAGACATATCCATGGTCCACCACGTAAAAGAGATTAAAGGAGATTGCAGTTAAAGTGGTCCTTGAACCCAGATTCTCATAAAGCAATTTACATTAGTGACACCAACCAAGGAAGAACATTTTAAAAATATTAGACTTTTGATAGAAATGGTTTAAAGAGAGAGAATAAAGAGGTCTGATGGTTGAATGGATCCCTCCTGGGGTGTCCCTCCCAACAGAAGTGAAAGAGCAGAAGTGAATGACCCAAATAACTGGGGTTTTTCCCCCATTACCCTCAGAACTCAGTCTGCAGAAAGAAGGACTAACATCACCCAATGCTAATGAAAGTTAGGGAACTTGAACATAACTGCCTTTATAACTAGAAGTGTGGAGAGAGAAAATGACACTCGGAAAGCAAGACTCAAAAAGGGACAACTTCTCTTATTTCTACATTAGTTCTGCTTGCAGTTTTTGTCTCTGAATGCATTCCCTTTTATCTCTTTGTATGCATTTCAATTTATGTAAGCCCTTAAATTCAAAGAAATTCTACATGAGCGTGACCTCTTTTTATTTAGCTTTAGTAGAGTGGCTGCAACCTTCATGTGCAAAAAATAAGAGCAGAGTTATGCAAGTGCTTAATACACACATATATATAATCATCAAATTTCAATTAATCTTCCACAGAGGTAATATTTCCATTATTCCTTACTGCTAATTCACTCAGACAAAGTGGAAGACTTATATGTCTGGTTATATTGCAATTTATTTCTCTAATTGTATTTCCTGGATCCAACAATTGCTTGAGTTCTGTTCATCTTGGTGTGCTCAGATGCACGATGACAGAACTGTTTGATGCATCTCAGCGTGCATCAGAAAATGTCAAATCAGAAAATATTTAATATTAATTCCACTCACAAGCCATCAGAACCTGAAAACCACGTTTCACCCAAGAGCTTTTTTAGCTCAAGCACAGATCCCTGAAGGAGCACCTCACCTTCACTGCTAATTTAAAACTATCAATCCACGAGTTCAAATATTAAGGAGACTTCTCCCTCTCTATATCATCACTTCTAATCAAAGTTTTTAAGTTAAATAAATTTGATAATATAAGTTCCCAAGGAAATCAGTGCCTCTGCAGTGAGAGAAACAATAGATAAAAACTTTTTACATAACACGAAACTGTTTTACGGACTATAAATTCTTCCACTTCCGTGTAACAATGTAGTACAAATTTAATGCAAAATAAATTATATAGAAAATGACCTTGTAAGATTATGATTGTAAAACCAGGCAGATAAAACATTACTGTTTGTTCATACTTGTATAAAATTCAAGCAATAATCAGTGAGGTATTTATTTATTTGTTTATTTTTTTTGCGGTGCTGGGGATCGAACTCAGGGCCTTGTGCTTGCGAGGCAAGCCCTCTACCAGCTGAGCTATCTCCCCAGCCCAATCAGTGAGGTATTTAAATCGATCCATTCAAACAACTTATTGAGGTAGAAATAGTCAACCAAAATTATCAATTAAAATGGAAGGTCAAGAGGAATGGAGGATGAACTTAACAGGATTTATGGAAAAACTCTGATTATGTATTTGATATCTTAATATATTTCCAAAGTGCCCTAATTATTCACCTCATTCTCTTACCGCGTATCTCTTCCCTTACTACTGCCTTATTATTTCTTGCTCTCCTCCCATAAGATATTGGGCAATTTATTCTCAGTGTCCATGTGTCATTCATTCTGCTTTAAATCTGATGAGCTTCCTGTCTGCTCTTATCATGAGACTGTGAGTATTTTTAGATCAGGAATGGTCTTGTTTTATCTTTGGATGTCTGGTGCCTAATGCTGGGTATTATTATGATATTATAAAAACCACAGAGACCATGATAAGAGAAATTGTTCATTTTCAAAACAATTTTTTAGTATGGTATATTTATTTCTTGCTTCCATCTCATGAGAAATAAAGATATGCATTTTTCTGGTCACTTACAACAAAATAGCTGAAAAATGAAAGCTTACAGCTGTTCGAGAGTATTTCTAGATAAGAAAATTCATGAGCTAAGGCAAGGGATGAAAGATTAACCAATATAAGTATTTTTTTAAGTAATGTCTTTGACTAACTGAGAAACCACAGCAGAATTAGTATTATTAGTATTTCAATATTTTGAACTTTGGATAGTGCTTTATAGCATTATACTTACTAAAGTTTATCAGGATTTCTGTCAATGTTATTGTGTATGTGAGAAAGAAATTCTCATCTTCTCAGATTAAAGAATAATACTGTACTTAAAATAATTTTTTAATAAATGTCATATGTCCAATGTTACTAATCATTATGGAAATGAAAATTGAAACCACAGTGAGAGATTACTTCACACTCATTAGGATAATTATTATTTTTTAAAAAAAACATGGAATATAATTGTGTTTGCAAGGAAATGAAGGAATTACAATCTGTATGCCCTCTGATGGGAATGTAAAATGATAGATACATCATAGCAGTTGCTTTAAAAATAATATATATATATATATATGTTATTAAAAAAGCTTTTCTGTTTGATGAAGCAACCTCAATTCTTGGAATATACCCAAAAGAATTGAAAGCAGGATTGCAAAGTGATATTTGCACATCTATAGACAGTAGCCAAAAGGTAGAAGCAAACAAGTATACACTGACAGATGAAAGGATAACAATGTAGTCTATCTATACAAGGAATATTATTCAGCCTTAAAAAAGAAAGAAAATTCTGAAATGTGCTAAAACTTGGATGAGTATTTATGCCATATGCTAAGCAAAACAATCCAGTCACAGCTGCATGATTCCACTTGCATGAAGCTTCTAGAGTAGTCAAATGCATAGAAAGAGAGTGGAGATGGTTGTCAGAGGGCAAGTGGGAGTTGCTGTTTGGTGGGTAGGTAGGTCACAATTTCAGTTGTGTAAAATGTTCTGAAGACTGGCTGCAAAACAGTGTGACTATTTTTATCCCAGATGAACTGTACACTCCACAGTGGTCAGGATGAAAAATTTTATGTTACCGTATATCAACACAATATTAAAATTTGGATATAATTTTGAGGTTCTCAGAGCCACACTTCCTACTACAAATGTGCTCAACAACTTGCTTATTTTGTACCACCAAAATCAGCCTTGAACTTTTCGTTCATTTGTTTAAGAAGTAAAATAACACACAGCAAACTTGATTGATCCAGAAGGGATGGAACACAAAGCCTAGCAATGACTGTTTCAGGTTATGGTCAAAAGGTAACATCACATAAGGGTTCAGACATATTTTTTACTCATATTTAGAGGCAAGGGCACTCAAATATATAAAATCCAAAATTCTATGCTCTGTGACAAAAATAAAAATAAAATAAAATGGAATAGGGATGCATTCAAATCTACTGGGTTTTTGTTGTTGTGGTGGTGGTGGTGGGTTGCTGTTGTTTTGTGGTGCTGGAGATTGAACCAAGGTCACTTTACCACTGAACTACATCCCTAGCCCCAAAAAGTATGGTAGTATGGTACTGGCATATAGACAGAAATGCAGATAAAGGGAATAGACAAAGATGACAAAAACATGTTTTGAAGAAAAGACAGCTCCTTTAACAAATGCTGGGAAAACGTGATATCCAACTATAGAAGAATGAAACTAGAACCTTATCTCGCATTCTGCACATAAGTCAACTCAAAACAGATCAAAGACCTAAGACTAGAAACTTTGGAACTGCCAGAAGAATACATAGGGGAAATACTGCAACATCTAGGTGCAAGAATCAACAAAGGATTCATATCCAGAATAATGAAGAACTAAAAAAATTTAACATCAAATATTAATAATTATAACCTTTTTATTATTTTTTTATTGTGAGATAGGGTCTCACTAAGTTGTCAAGGCTGGCCTTGAACTTGTGAATCTCCACCTCAGCCTGCCAAGTAGCTAGGATGATAGGTAGGCACCACCCAGCCTGGTTCAAATCTACCCATTTTTAATGCGGCTGGACTGAAGTCTATTGTTCTTGATAGATATTATTATTCTGACTTTTTCAGACTCACCAGAGATGTCTCAGACTTTGACCTAACCAATCTGTCTCCAAGCCATTTGCACAATGATGTAAAATGTATCTGAAATGATCCAAATATCTCAGACTTTTATATCAATATATTTTATATATGGAAGTCTCTTGTGATTGCCCTGTAATTCTCAATAGGAAAAATGTGTTTAAAAGTTTTTAAAAATTTCAATGACTATATGGCTCTAAGCTAAAAGAAAATTCTTCCAAAGAGTTCTGATACAATTATTTAACAGACACAATTGGTCAGAACAATAAAGGTATTACAAATCTTATGAAATAACTTCTAAAATAAAAAAGCAAAATTACTAGAGATATTGAACACATTTTCATGTATTTGTTGATTGCTTGTATATCATCTTCTGTAAAGTGTCTGTCCAGTTCCTTAGCCCATTTATTGATTGGGTTCTTTGTATTCTTGGTGTAAAGTTTTTTATGTTCTTTATAAATTTTGGAGATTAGTGCTCTATCTGAAGTGCATGTGGAAAAGATTTTCTCTCACTCTGTAGCCTCTCTTCTTACATTATTGATTGTTTCCTTTGCTGAGAAAAAGCTTTTTAGTTTGAATCCATTCCATTTATTGATTCTTGATTTCATTCTTTGCTCTCTGGGAGGCTAGTTAAGCCAATATGATGAAGATTTGGCCTACTTTTTCTTCTATTTGATGCAGGATCTCTGATCTAATTCCCAAGTCCTTGATCCATTCTGAGTTGAGTTTTGTGCAGGGTGAGAGATAGGGGTTTAGTTTCATTTTGCTGCATATGGAGTTCCAGTTTTCCCAGTACCATTTGTTGAAGAGGCTATCTTTTCTTTATTGTATATTTTTGATACCTTTGTCTAGTATGAGATAACTGTATTTATGTGAGTTTGTCACTATGTCCTCTATTCTGTACGATTGGTCTACCTGTCTATTTTGGTGCCAATACCAATGCCATTGTTGTTACTATTGCTCTGTAGTATAGTTTAAGGTTTGGTATTGTGATACCTCCTGCTTCACTCTTCCTGCTTAGGATTGCTTTGGTTCAACATCTCTTGTAGTTAGAGAAATGTAAATCAAAATTGCCCTAAGATTTCATCTCACTCCAATTAGAATGGCTATTATCAAGAATATAAGCAACAATAGGTGTTGGCATGGATGTGGGGTAAAAGGCACACTCATTGCTGGTGGAGTTTCAAATTGGTGCAGCCACTCTGGAAAGCAGTATGGAGATTCCTCAGAAAACTTGGAATGGACCCACCTTTTGACCCAGTTATCTCACTCCTCCGTTTATACCCAAAGGACTTAAAATCAGCATACTGCAGTGATGCAGACACATTGATGTTTATGGCAACTCAATTCACAATAGTTAGAGTGTGGAACCAAACTAGATGCCCTTCAATAGATGAATGGATAAAGAAACTGTAGTATATATACACAAAGGAATATTATTCAGCCACAAAGAATAAAATTATGGTATTTGTAGGTAAATGGATGGCATTGGAGAATATCATGCTGAGTGAAATAAGCCAACCCCAAAAAACCAAAGGCTGAATGTTTTCTCTAATAAGTGGATGATGGTACATAATGAGGGGGGCAAGAGAAGAATGGAGGAAATTTGGATTGTGTAGAGGGAAATGAGGGGAGAGAAGGGGATGGGGGAAGGAAAGATAGTGGAATGAGACAACATCATTACCCTATGTACATGTATGAGTACACTAATGGTGTTAATCTCCATCATGAACAATCATAGAAATGAAAAGTTGCAACTAATTTTTGTACAATGAATCAAAACACAGTTTGTAAAAAATAAAAATAAATAAATTTTTTTAAAAAAGGGAAATTATATTGAGAATATACCTCTCATGCAGATATAATTTCTGTTTATTCAAATTAATTCATATATCCCTTGAAAGAATACTTTTGTTGTTAGACCAAGGATTCAGCATCTATATTATCTTTAAGAAAAGCATGGGAAGACTTGATCACATAAGTACACGTGTTGGACAGAAGAATTTACTTATAGCAACATGACTCAATTCTTTGAACTCCCCCTAAGATGGGGAGTAAAAAAGCATGTGATGATTTCCCATGAAATATTCAGTTTTGTTGAAAATAACCTTCCTTGTGAAGGGTTTACTACCTAATGTTTAGTTTCCTTCACCTTCTCTAATGACACATTTAAGTTTATCTTTTTTGGTCAATTTTTTTTCACTCTGGAGCAATAATTATCACAATGTTAGGATCAGGTAAAAAGCCAGGTCTTTCTTTTGAAAGATGTTCATGAAAGCTTTGGGGGAGAAGAGTGTGTTTTAATGGTGCCTTCTCAGCCAGATGAAATTGTTGGCAGGTAAACATGCAGGTTCAGAGAAGCCACCTTCTACACACCTGTGGCAGGAAAAGATGTGCTCCAGAGGGCTCTGTACCCCTGGAAGAAGTCTTTATGTTTTAAAGAGACAGGATCTAAGGGGGAGAATCAGATATTTTAAAATAGAAGAAAAAGAAGGAAAAAAAACTTTAAAGGATAAAAATGACTGAATTGCAGATATAAATAGTAATGTAGTTGTCACTTAGTGCTCATGCATTATCTGAATATAATCCTATGTTGTATTTAATAATAATCACTAACCTTAGCCAAGCTGACATTCCGTGGCAGACACTGTGTTTTTATAGGTACCGTTTTGTTTGTATTTGTATACAGTGGTGTTGACATCCCCATTTTATAGGTGAAGAAACTGGGGCTTGCGAATGCAAGTTACAGCTAGGAGTGATAAATATGAGTGTTCAAGCCCATCTGTGTGCCTGCAAAGTCACATCATTATTCCTGCCCCTGTGCATTTCATTGTAGTACACTTAGGAATGTGGACACAGCCTGACATACAGAAGAATTAACTATCTGTGTTTTCACTTCCAAGAAAAATGCATTTGATACTGTCGTAATTCCCAAGCACATGCCTTTACAACCACAGAACTAAAATATCAACTCAACAACTTAAGTATTCGTGTAGCCTAATTTCCTTTTGGAAAAACTAAGATTTTTTTGTAACTTAAATTGCCCAGATTAAGAAAATAAATTTGTGTTGAATCAAATGATTTAAGAATATAAATATTCTCATCATTTGTTTTAGTTCACTGAAAATTGGCTTGCTTTAGGGCAAACTATGGAAAAACTGAATTAGCTAAACTTAAATTAGGATGCTTCTTACTCATTCCTTGGAATTAGATCAAAAACTTCAATATTGAAATAAGTCTTATGCTTCTAGCAACATGAATAATTTTATTCATTTATACTTCTTAATAATCCTAAGCTTTACAGTATATATTTAGCTTGGAATTTCAGAATACAGATTCTGTGTGATCTAAGCAGTCTCACAATTGAAAATTCAAGAATATGTGAGAGAATTGATCAGAAGCAGAACACAGAAATACAAAAGGCTGTGAATAGCATAAAAATTTGACTATTTGCTTTGAATGGTGGAACCTTGATTGCATTATATTCAACTTTCTTCAGAGAAGTGGCAGGTTTTCTTTATTATCCCTTCCAAAGTCTCTCAGTGGGATATAGAGGAGTAGAGAGATTTGACAGTAAAGACCAAAAGCTAAAGCTGTAAAGATTTTATCATTGAACTTTCTAAGTCTATGTCTACTCATTTTCTTTATATGAATGCCATTGTTCAAGCAGGTCACAACTATTTCCTTTAAAGTAAAATACAAGACTTCTTTAAATTTCAATAAAATAAGGTCTGACAGCTCATTTGAAAATTTTCCATCATTCATTAATTATTGTGACTAGAAGGTGACATTGAAATTGGTAATAGTCGTAATAGGTAATGCATGTGACCAGCAGTTCAAAAATTTGCAAATGGGGATACATTTGACAGCAAATTCCTCATATTTCTATAAATACCTTCAAATGAGTAAGACATTCAAAAGAGAAAATATATCTCTTTATATTCTGAATATTTTATTCTGAATATTTTATATGCTGGATATTTTATTCTGAATCTTTTATATGAATATTTATTGATTTTAGGTCTCATTAAGTCTCATGGTCAAACACAAATGAAAAGGGAATATATCCTTTATAAAAACAACAGGTTCTAGTTGGACAATAAGTAAATGAGGAGCAATTAGTCCTAACTTATGAGAGCCTGAAATGTTAAAGTATAGTCCATCAATAGTAGGTTCATTACAACTCTCTGTATTTTCTTTTTTGGGGGTGGGGTGAGTAGGGATTAAACTCAAGGTACTCGACCACTGAGCCACATACCCAGCCCTATTTTGTATTTTATTTAGAAACAGGTTCTCACTGAGTTGCTTAGCACCTCACTTTTGCTGAGGCTGGTTTTGAACTTGCAATCCTCCTGCCTCAGCCTCCTGAGTCACTGGGATTACAGGCATGCACTACTGTGCCCAGTTTATATTTTTTTAAACCTCTCTCATATCAGTTACCTTATACCTTCTTGTACCAACCAACCAACCTTGTGATATATGAAATGGACATTTAGTACCATGCATAATTTAAAAATTCATGATTTAGTGTCTAGTCACATAAAATGTTATCCAGCCCAAATCGCTGATTTCTTACTGTTCTGAGGACTGCCTACTGACTTACGAGTTTCCAACCATTTTCTTTTCCATTGCTACCAAGTCATCTTTGGGAAGCCAAGCTGGAATCAAGTCATTCTCCTGATCATAAAGGATAGAAATCTCCCAGGGTTACAGAAGGAGGTGGCATGGCAGACAGAATTCCTCTTATTCTTTTTGCTATGAAGTGTGTTATTTTGATGTGAGAACTCAAAAAAGTTATACAATTCTTAAACTTCTTTTAATTCAAAACCCCTAAGTTCATATTCCTTTGCCAATATTATAATCTATAGTCAAGACCTTTTATGTGCATACGGGTGAACTAATTGGAATTGTTAGTCATCTAACTTACAGAAACTTCACCCATAGGCATTGGTTTAACCCAGCAAGAGCAAGAACATAAAGACATTTGCAAAAAGGAACTGAGGGCAGAGTCATCCTAGGTTTTACAATTTCACCAACTTTGAACATTGTTATAACCACATTGATTTCACCTGAAATGTTTTAAAGCAATTTTCCTATATTGATTCTTAAGCGTACAGCTCTGTAGCACCGGCAGCATACTTGACACAGCATGCTTGCCTCAGGCCCTAACCTCTGCTTTCAGCAGTCAGCATGTTTTATGAAGGGAGCCCCCTTGGTTGCTCAGTACCACAGTTGTCAGGGGGTAATCAAGACAGATCCTATTCACCTGAGGCCTGAGTACCAATCCTAACTGACGATTATTAGCTGCTGTCTCAATTAAATCAGAAATCTTCATTTCCTCATCCTTAGGATGAGTAGATCAAATCACTGTATATCCCAGGGTCCTTAAAAGACTCAAATGGGACCATATATGACAACACATTCAGAACTATCAAACAACCAACACTTACCATTTCACATTCCATGAAGTTTAACTTCTTCAGGCTTTGATTCTTAATACATTTTAGCTGGCTCCACCTACTCCACAAATCCTGTACCTTGTCCTCTTTCTTCCCCCTCAGTCCTCCCTTAGGCCACACTAAGATTCTCCCTACTCCTGGAGACATGCAAACTCTAGCCAAATAAGGCAGCTTATGATGTCTTTGCACAGCAAATGTACATATACCCCTGGCATCTCTAAGGAAACCCTACTTGTTCTTCCAAACTCAGCTAAAATACCATCCATTCTGTGAAACCTACCT
The DNA here is from genome assembly GCF_902686455.1 of Sciurus vulgaris. Classification (NCBI taxonomy): domain Eukaryota; kingdom Metazoa; phylum Chordata; class Mammalia; order Rodentia; family Sciuridae; genus Sciurus; species Sciurus vulgaris. Next base: position 32,432,952 of record NC_136468.1, read on the forward strand.
CACTCCCCCAGTGTGAATAATGCCACTGTTACTATGAGTCATTTATTGGCAACTCTGAGCCATTTATTGCATTCTCTCCTATATTGAAATTATTTATAAATGTATATTTCTCTCCCACTGAAGAATTCCTTGAAAACAACAATTTTTCTTTTTTGAGTCCCTCTCCACACTGCCCACCACACAGTAGATATGCTTCAAACAGTTCTGGAATACAACTGCATTAAATTAACAATAAATGATCACTGACATACTCAATATTGCTTTTTCTTGGATTATTTTTTGTTCCATGATCAAACAAACCCAAAATATTACATAAGCCAGGAGACACAGATTAAAGGCAGTAATTTCCCTCTGTTGAGGAGATTGTGTCATTTCTACATTGGTGAAGAACAATCATTAGAAATACATTCTTCTCTTCAGAAACCATCGGACAAAATATTCTTCCTACATTCTCGTGTCTCTTGCCTCAAACTTAAATACTTCCCTGTACTCACATTTAAATTCCATCCTGTCAAACGTGCTGAAAATATGCCCTAACATGAAATATTTCTTTTGTATTTTAAAATAATATACTGAGGATGTCTTTTTTCACCACTTCTGTTAAACATTGTCCTTGAAACTCTAGCCAGAGCAATTAGAAAGACCAAAAAAATAAAAAGATACAAATAGGAAACAAACAACTCAAACTATCACTATTTGCCAATGACATGATTCTATATTTAGAGAATCCAAAAAATATCACCAAAAATTTCTAGAACTCATAAATGAATTCAGCAAAGTAGCAGGATATAAAATTAACACTCAAAAATCTAATGCATTCCTATTCATAAATGATGAATCCTCTGAAAGAGAAATTATCCCATTCACAATAGCCTCAAAAAATATTTGGGAATATTTGGGAATCTAATAAAAGAGGTGAAAGACCTCTACAACAAAAACTACAGAACACTGAAGAAAGAAATTAAAGAAAATGTTAGAAGATGGACAGATCTTCCATGTTCTTAGATAGGCAGAATAAATACTGTCAAAATGACCATACTACCAAAAATGCTATACAAATTCAATGCAATTTCAATTAAAATCCCAATGATGTGCCTCAAAGAAATTGAGAACGAAATCATGAAATTCACTTGGAAGAATAAGAGATACAGAATAGCCAAAGCAATCCTTAGCAGGAAGAGCAAAGCAGGAGGTATCACAATACCAAACCTTAAACTATACTACAGAGCAATAGTAACAACAATGGCATTGGTATTGGCACCAGAATAGACAGGAAGACCAATGGTACAGAATAGAAGACACAGAGACAAACCCACATAAATATAGTTATCTCATACTAGACAAAGGTGCCAAAAACATAGAATGGAGAAAAGATAGCCTCTTCAACAACTGGTGCTGGGAAAACTGGAAATCCATATGCAGTGAAATGAAACTAAACCCTATTTCTCACCCTGCAAAAACCTCAACTCAGAATGCATCAAGGACCTAGGAATTAGACCAGAGATCCTGCACCAAATAGAAGAAAAAGTAGGTCCAAACCATCATGTTGGCTTAGGCACAGACTTCCTTAACATGACTCCCAAAGAGCAAGAAATAAAAGCAGGAATCAATAAATGGGATAGATTCAAACTAAAAGGCTTTTTCTCAGCAAAGGGAACAATCAACAATGTGAAGAGAGAACCTACGGAGTGGGAGAAAATCTTTGCCACACATACTTCAGATAGAGCACTAATCTCCAGAATTTATAAAGAACTCAAAAACTTTACACTAAGAATACGAATAAACCAATCAATAAATGAGCTAAGGAACTGAGCAGACACTTCACAGAAGATCTACAAGCAATCAATGGATATATGGAAAAAAGTTCAACATCTTTAGTAATGAGAGAAATGTAAATAAAAACTACCCTTAGATTTCATCTCACCCCAATTAGAATGGCTATCATCAAGAATACAAGAAACAATAGGTATTGACGAGGAAGTGGGGGGAAAAGGTACATTCATAAATTGCTGGTGGGATAGCAAATTGATGCACTCTGGAAAACAGTATGGAGATTCCTCAGAAAACTTGTAATGAAACCACCATTTGACCCAGCTATCCCACTCCTTGGCCTATACCCAAAGGACTTAAAATCAGCATACTACAGTGGATGCAGCCACATCAATCTAGCTTAATTCAAAATAGCTAGATTATGGGACCAACCTAGATGTCCTTCGATAGATGAATGGATAAAGAAACTGTGGTATATATACACAAAGGAATATTATTCAGCCACAAAGAAGAATAAAATTATGGCATTTGCAGGTAAATGGATGGACTTGGATAATATCATGCTACATGACTTTGCACACTTCCCATCTGGAGATGGTGTCTACTTCTTCATGCTTTGAATCTTGGCTCATCTGTGTGATATTCTTTGACCGATGGGACATTAACAAATGTGATAGAACTTCTGTAACAAATTACTAAAAACTTGGTGACATAAAACAACAGAAATGTATTCTCTCACAGTTCTGGAAGCTTAAAGTCTGAAATTCATGTGTCCACAGGACCATGTTTCCTGGTAGAAGACAATCCATTCCTCTCCTCTTCCAGTTCCTGGTGGCTGTTGGAATTCCTTGGCTTGTGGGTACAAGATTCTAATCTCTTACTCTATTTTCACATGGTTTCTGTGTGTCTGCTCCTCTTCTGTTATCAATTTACTTTCTGACTTTCTCTTGAAAGAATATATGTCATGAAATTTAGGACCTCTCTCTATAATTCAGGATGGTCTCATGTTAAATCCTTGACTTAATTGCATCTACCAAGACCCTTTGTCCACATATGGCCAAATTCATGGTTGTAGGAATTAGGACAGGGATACATCTTTTGAAGGGCATTCAACCTACTACAAAAGCAAAAGCTTGGAAATAACTTGGCCTTCAGAGTAGTTGCCTTGCAATTCTTGGGATCCCTGACACTGAATTGCCTGTCGGATGATGAAAGACACATGGCCAAGACGTCCTTATGACCCTGAAACCCAGCCAATAGCCAGGCTTGTGAGTGAAGCCAGGTTAGATCATCCAGCCCCAGTTGGACCACCAACTCCCTGCAGAAACCAGCAGAGTCTGCCCAGCCAACCCACAGAATCATGAAAAGTAACTGTTTGTTTGCTCAGTCAAGTTTGGGGGTGGCTTGTTGTGCCAAAGCTAACTGATTCAATATGCTTTTTTGTTTGCTTGTTGTTTGTTTAATTTTTGCCTTCTTTTCTTTTTAAAATGGAGCCTGCAACTCTTTCTTCTATGAACCTCTCATATGGAGAATGTGATCCAAGAACCTCATTTTTAAACGCTATTGTTATTTTCATTGCTGAGAATGCAGTCTAATGCCTGCTGCTTCTGTTTTGAGTTCTTCATTAGGATTGCAGCCAATTTCACTTTGGCTTCTATTCTAAACACTGAATAAATTTAACCCTTGTCAGGATAGGCATTTTTCCAAGCATTTTTCTCTTCACCTTCCTGTCTGAATATTTCACAGTCAGCTACTCTTCTACTCCAAGAGATTGAACTTGTGGCTGGAGGCACCACCTCTTTGAGAATACCCTTTGAACCCACGGTGACTGAGAAACAGACACTTCTGTCTCATGTTTTTACAGTAATGGGAATGTGGAAATGTGAGAACCATATTGTCACATTAAGATGGGCAAGCAAGGAGAGTTGTTCTTCTCTTGTTTCGGAAGTGATAGGAAACTTTGGTTGGACACTGGAGGGTGCGGGGTTGGGGAGAAGAGAGGCAGGGAGATTACTTAAATGGTGAAAGCAACACCAAACCCTGAAGGGGAGACTTTTCTGTGTAGGGTTCACAGTAAGGGGTGGAGCAAACAAGTCCTGAAAGAGGCAAATAAATAAGAGCCCATCCTAATTGGTCAGCTGCTCTAAGATCAGGAACCCATCTGTTACAGTTTGGATGTCCCCCAAGAACTCATGTGTGAGACAATGCAAGAAAGTTTAGAGGTGAAATGATAACACTATGATAACTTTATTACCTCGTCCATGTGTTAACCTGCTGATAGGGATTAATTGAACAGTTACTGCAGCAGGTAGGGTGTGACTGGAGGAGATGTGTCTATGGGATTTATATTGTGTCCCTGATGAGCTGAGCTTAGGCTTTCTCTGCTTCCTGACTATCATGTCCTGAGCTCCTTTCCTCCTCCACACCCTTCTGCCGTGGTGTTGTCTCACCTTGGGTTCAGAGCAATGGAGTTGGCTGTCGATGGACTGACACCTCTGAACCTGGAGCCAAATAAACTTTTCCCCTTCAAAATTTTTTCTTGTCAGATCTTTTGTTCACGGCAAAGAAATAGCTGACTGAAACACGGTCTACCTCCCACTTCCTCATTTCCCCTTTCTCTTGCCACTTCTCCTGACGAGTCATTCTCCATCTGGTCTCTCTTAGTAAATGCCACTGGAGTTCAAATGATGTTTGAAGAGTCGTCCCTGAGTCCTCTCTCTCCACCCCTCTCTTGGCCCAACACCAATTATCCTTCCCACCTCTGAGATGTAGCCACAACTCTCCTGAAGGCCTTCATCTCCCAACCTAGTGCATGCCCCCATCCTTAGCACTGGGGGCCCCAAGATGGTCTCATGTAGCTTCTCCCACTCATAATTCCACCACGCAGCAGAGTGGGCTCAAAAAGCTGATTCAATTATGTCACTCTGTTGTTTACTATCTTTAAGTGACATCTCTTTGTCCATACAGGAAAAAAAAAAAAAAATCCAAATTCTTTAGGCCCTGTTCAATTTGGTGCTTGCCTTTCTCTCTGGTGTCCTCTCCCCTTGGTTCCATGTAATACAGCGCTCTGGTGTTCTGTGAATATGCAATTCTTCCTACCTCTAGGCTCTGGAAGTGTCCTTTGCTGAGAATGTTTAACCACCAGCTCTTCAGATGGTGCACAGTCTCATTGGCGAATTAAAGCTGGAATTAGGGAGCTCTTCCTACCTCTCATAAAGTGAGCAATGGAATTACCTTATGCTCATCCTCTTGTTCGTTTTTAGTTATATAAAAATATCTAATTATTTGTATTTGTTTACATATGTATCATTCTTACCTGCTTTTCATCTATCATTCCATACAAGAATAAACTCCACAAAGGTGGGGACCTTGTATCATTTATACAATTCCATTGGGGATTAATGATGTCTATGTATGGGAAGCCCCAGGAATTATCTTAGAAGGAATAAAAAAGATCATGTAACCTACAGGAAAGCTATTCCTATTTTATAGACATGGAAGGTGTCCCAAGAGGTTAGAAAACTTGTCTATGGTCATACAGTTGTTACAAGGACTTCCCTATTTGCACATATATCCCTGGGTTTCTAGAGATTGTACCTCGAGATTTTTCTTTTCTATTTTGCATGTCCAATTCTACAGATCTCCCACAAGAGATTCATTTTTCTCTCCAGTAGAGAAAAATGCAGTCAGATATTTGCTTATTATTCAGGCTGAAAGGAATCATCATTGTCCTATTCATATTTAAAATCACACTTCTTTTTGCTTTAATAGTGACTCCTTGAAAGAATGAAAATGAAATAAATTTCCTTAGCATAATGTTTTTCTTCTGTGACTTCTGAGTTTAGATAATGATTTGGTTCTGTGACTTGAATACTGACTCTGCATGTAGACGGTCTGCACAATCAAGCACCTGGAAAAATGATCTCACCTTTCAAACGCATCTGGAAAAAAATCCTAGCAGAAATTGTTCTACTAGAAATGTCTACCAATGCAAAAAGCACCAGTTTGGAAGAGTACTTATAAAAAAAATGAAGGAAGCTGTGATGTCTAGAACTATTAACTTGTAGAAGATAGACACCAGCCTGGTGGAGCTGACAGAGCAATAGCCACACTGCATATGGATACCTAGAATTTCATCTCCGGTTTACAGTCATTTTCTCCATATTTTAAAGATGTGTTTCAAAGAGTTTGTGTGAACTGGCTGCACAAATTTGGGGGTACAGAGTGAGAGGACAGCTGTATGACAAAGGAGAGTGATGTCTACAGAAATGCTCCCTATCAGTCAATGAGGAAGTTGGAGGATAACTGCCTTGCAGGCAGATGCCCCATAGAGATATGACTAACAAAAGCAGTGAAGTATGCCTTTCTATTACAGTAGGCAGGGGATGTCGTACTTTGCATGTGTGCAGAATCCTAAAAAAGAATCTGCCTTGGTAGCACTCAGAGAAATGAAAGATATATTTTAATCTCCATATCAAAATATTGGGTCATTTACATAATCTGAAAGAATTCAGGTTAACAGCAGATCTGAGGTTCAAATTAAAATCAAACAGAAGTACAACAAACGACACGAATAAAAGCAACACATTCTTAGATGTTGAGTTCAAAATGCCAATTCTAGATTTATAGTGTTTAAAAAAAAATCTAGTGTATTTCAGAATCTTCTTAAATGGAAAAAAAAAAAAAGTCCAAAGATTGACAAATGCTGAAAACTCTCCAGATAATTTTGTGGCATAGGCAACTTAAATGTACTGAAGAGTATTGTCCTTCAGAATCTCTATTTATCAGTATACCTTCCTAACACAATTATGGATTGTCAAATGACTTTTAAAAATAAATATATAAAATCCAATGAAAGAAGGTCAAAGCTTTGCTGACTAAGCATTTGTACCTTTGATTTTTTCCCCCTAATAGCTCAGGCTATGAGTGCAATGTCAAACAAGACCACTTGATGGCAGCAATGCAGTAAATTTTTTTGCTCCATAAGAATGTGGGTTTCCTTGGTGACAAAAAATTGCCATTTCTTCCAAATTTCAAGCCACATTTTAATATATGGGAAGGAAAAGGTTGTATTTCATTTTAAACTTACAATGCATAAATCACATAAGACAAATGCAAGTCAGATATTCTCCTGAAGGGAGCAAAAGTCTGTCTTCCTTTAGCAAACAAATCAGTTTTTACCTAGTTGGCACATTTGTGGATATCTTATATTTAGAATTTGTCACAGTCTTTGAGACAGTGCTCAAGGAACAAAGTAAATTGTTAATAGAAATGTTAAAATAAAAAATGCGTGACAAGTTTCAAAATGGATCAGGAAAAGATTGTTTTGTTGTATACCCTAAGATAAAATATAAATATATAAATAAAATATAATATAAATATCCTCACTGGGTACATTTTCTGTAATAAATTTACATATTAAACTAATTGATTTTTGAGACATTCACTATTTTCACTTTAATATTTTGTTCTCACATCTCCATTGTAAAGAAATTATTTTTATTGCTAATTATTATTTGAATAATATCCTGAGTAGAATCTCTGTTCCAAGCCTTCTCTGCCCCTGTGCCTGCTAAGTAGTGGACAATGTGCCAGGCAGTAAAGGTTTATCTCCTATTTAAATAAACAATAAACATAATCTCTTCTTTCAGGGATTTCAAACATATTTAGGCAAGTACATTTTTCTTCTTGGTTGTTGTGTTCTCTTGCTTCTTTGCTGACTTTATCTAATTTTTACCTCCCAATATGTTTTCCTGTCAGCAAATGATATTTAACATTATCACAAGGATGGAAAGCTAAGGTAAGCCTTATTGTCAAAGTCCAGGGATCAAGATTTATAAATTCAGTAACTCTCTAGTTACCTGCACAGAAATGGAAAAATTCAGAAATCTTGCTGAGTTCGGCCTTAATTCTGGGCTCCTTACCCAAAGATCCATCTTAACAATTCTTTCACGTGGAGGGTAGTGAAGAAGGGATTACAACTGTCTCTGACATCTTTCTGACTGAGTCGGTCCATTTATTAAGGAAATAATAACTGGGAGAGTAGGGAGGGAGGAGGGGGGAGAGGTGATCAATGGGTACTAAGTTTTAGTTAGACAGGGGCAAGAAGATCTAGTGTGCTATTGCCCAATAGAGTGATTACAGATAATGATAATGCACTGCACATTTCATAAATGAGTGCTTTCATCAGAAAGAAATAACAAATGTTTTGAGGAGATAAATAGATTTAACCTGACTCCAATGTTACACAATACATACAGGTATCAGAATATCTAATGGTACCCCATAAATATGTGTAATTTTTATGCTTTTGTGTAGCATTTAATTTTTAAAAGTAAAATAAAATAGGTATAAAAATAATGAGAAACTCAAAACTTAAGATAATGTTCTCTATAGATTCTTAAAAGGCTTTGAAACACTGTGTATGTTAGTGCTATTTTCCCATGCTCATTTTTTTGCTCTAGATATCTGTATATTTTATAAACTTGTGATCAATAAGGTATTTCAGAATTCAGAGTGACATTCCTGCATTGGGCAGAAAGAGGAAGAGCCTACATAGACTATTGTTGGGGAGCATCTGCGAAGACCACAGCCACTGGCGCCCAGCCTCCAGTTGACCTTGCCCTTTCCAAAGCACTTGCCCTTTCCAAGTCCCCATGCAGGCCCCTCCCTCATCCTGCAAACACTTGCCTAAGGGAATCCAGGGAGACATGGCTTTGAAGAGCATAGGTGGAGGGAGCAGCTCAGGAGGCGGCAAAGACACACCTGGACATCCAAAACACCATGAGGAACCAGCCCCCTTTTCCATCTTCCCATCACCTGGGAGGAATTCACTTCCCTCCCCTGGTTTTACATTGAAATCCCTATTAGTTCATCTCTGGTTTTCAGATAAATCATGAACACTTATCATATGATTTTCTAGTTTTAGGAGAAATAATAATTTGATAATAATGAGCAATTTCACAAATTTATTCATTAGGCTTGTGATTTACCTTTACATTGTCGCTGTAATGCATCATACAAGTATGTGTGTCCACATATGTCTATATATGTCTACTCATCTGCTCTGGCTTCATTATGGTTTGTACCCTCTGAAACACATGCTGAAGTTTAAGACCCATTGTGAGGTATTGTGAGGATAGAAACTGAATTCTGCTGTGGTGTTTTAGAGAGGATACTTTGGGGAAGTAATTAGGATTAGGTAAGGCCATCAGGGTGTGCCCCCATGACTGAATACTGATGTCTTTATAAGAAGAGTGAGAGAGACCAGGACACACTCCACTCATGGTCCCTATCTCTTACCACATGATGCCCTGTGCTACCGCAGGACTCTGTCACCAAGAAAGCTGTTAACAGTTGTGGGCCCTTGACCTTGGACCAGAACAGTAAGCCAAAATAAATGACCTTCTTCATAACTTACCCAGTCTGTTATATTTTGTTATTAGCAGTAGAAAACAGACTAAGAATATATAAGCAATTATTTTTGCATATATCTTTCAGATCATAGCATTAGTTCAAAAGAAATAATATGTTTAACCTAGCCAAGTGGTACATATAAATTCATCCTACTATTTCCTGTTGTAGACTCTTCTCATAAATCATATCTTTCAAACTGACAGTTTTTAATGCCACTGTTAATAAGGCATCATGAATTGAAATGATGACAATGGACAACCTTTCATTGATAAATATTTTTAGAGTACCTACCTCGCATTCTGAGGCTCTCAGAACATAGACATGTGGCTGCTGTACTGATGTTTAGGGTCATGTACTAAAATTATCATTTTTGACTAAAGAGCCATGACCATGATTAACGAACAATTTTCCTCTCATGTAGGATAATGATTCAACTTCTATCTTGAGAATTAACGAATATACAAAATTACCTGACAAGTCTCTTATGGAAGAAAGTTGGAAGTAAGTGAATAAAATGAACGAGTAGATTTAAAAAAGAGAGAGAAAAAATTTCCATCAACAGCATCAAATTCAAAATAATTTGAAATCATGTGCAGTTGTAAACCAATCATTCTTTTTCTAGAGCAAATACATATTTGAAATAATATTTCATACCAGTGTAGGCTGATTTAGATAAATGTTACTTTGTTCTTCTCATTTAAGATTTTCCTCCAAGTTGGCTTCTGTCCCATTCTTATTTATTTAATTATATGCTGATAAACTATAATGTCTATTTATAGAAAATCAGACTTCAAAATGAACTTCCTGATGAAATTTTTTAATTTAATCCAAACAAGAGTAGGTTAAGTAATGCATCAACTCTTTCTGCAAACTCCTGGGAGAAGACTTTTATTCATTCTTTCTATAGCTGACATAAATCTCCCAGGCCTATCGAAGGGCCAGATGCTCAGTGGAAAAGTCTTTTACAAGGTCTGTTCCACAGTCTGCAGTTTTAGACATAAAATGAAGTTCAGGAGAACACTTCTTAAGGTTGAAAAACTGTACTGTAACTTTATACCTGCTTCCAAAGACATTACTCATTTCTACCCTGGGAATATATGAGCTATCTCACCCAGCATTATCAAAAGCACTGTATAAATATTGACAATGCATGAAGCTAACTTCATTCTGCAACTGTGTAACATATCCAAATTGAATAAGAGATAAGAGATATATACAACTTTTAAAAAGGAACATATAAATAACAACATTCCCCTCTTTGCCCAGGTTCTGCTGGTCTCTGGGTACATTTTCTCATTGCTTTGATGCAAGAGGGAACTGTAGGTACTGGAAATGGAAGAATGGTCCCCACAAAGAGGAGAGCTGGGGATTTAGAGTCACAGTGTGGGCAAGAGCTTGCTTTAACTTGGGTTTCCATCGAATGTGATTCTCACAGATAATGACTTGAGAAATATCTACATCTCTTGGGTTTTAGTCTTTCAATCAAAGTGGCCCCATCCAGAAATGCAAATTATGACATCTGTCTATTGCACACACTGGAAAGCAAGTTATAATTCATTCATCATTGATCTGTGTCATTTATATGTCATTACCAAGTAGAGTGGTCGGCGTACAGCAGATAAAGATAAAGTAGACTCATGCAATTTCTTCACACAATTACATTTTTAAAATGACCTTTGACTGAATTCAACTAAAAGACATTTATCTAGAGATGATTTTATTCCAGGAATCATCTTCATGTAAATTTATATCTGGTATCAAATACTGAATATCAATAAACATAACATCTTCAAAGATGGAATGGCTGGTCAAACAATGGCTTCATTTATGTCTCAACTAGACTAAATAAAGCTTTTGGCAAGTTTTCCTGCCGAAAGTCACAAATCACTTCAGCAATATGGTCTCAAAAGAGTCAGCTATGGTCACAGGTATAAAAAAATCTTCAGACCTCTTAAAAAAGATATTAGTATTTCCTCTCTGTTGGGGAGCTTCTTATTTTGTGTGATTTACAATGAATAAAAATATGCATTTTTGCAGTTAATCTATTTGTATATAAAGACTAACATGGACTCATTTGATTAAAAGTTATAGTTAGAATCATTGTGACTGGATTCTACTCCTGAATTCATGGATATAACTAACATGTTTTGGAATTAAATTGAGCTTTGGAGGCAAGATACTTTTGAATAAAATATTGCTTAAACTTGGATTTACTATATTCACCAAGAAAATAATATTTCCCTGACAATAGCAAATATAGGTGTTTTTCTAATTCAGATCAAAAGATATAGTAATCAAATATTGCATTTGCTATAAGTTTTCTTTCTGTTTTTGCATCCCTCCTCCTCCTTTAAGCTTGAACATCCTTGGGAAACATCTAACACTTTAATTTCAAATATTTTCATTTTAAGAGGATTTTTTTAAAAATTCAGTTTACATAAGATTTATTATTTCTAAGATTTGCATTTCTTGATATTTTCAGCTCTCTCCAAAGCTTTAGCAGATAAAGTATCTCAGCAGCAGACCTAATTGGAAATAAATGAGCTCATAGTTATATCTGTGATTACTTTCATACCTCCTTTAGCTGCCAGAATGTTCTATAAATGGCCACTGATAACCAGTTTAGTGGGCTTGCATCACTGAACAGTGCATAAATCACTACTGATTTAACTAAGTAATTTTGCCTCTGAATTCAGGACTCAGTATGTACACACATGCACACAAATTATGCTTCATGGAATTTAGGAACAGAGTTTAATAACATGCTATTAGGACATGGTTAGTCTTTAAAGTGGGTTTTGGTTTTGTCTTAGCATTGAGAAGTTTATGTATATATATTTTTAACATCTAACAACACCAGAAGGAAGTAGTATTTTGGAGAATGGTTAAGTAACTTAACAAATAAGAATGATCTTATTGTTTTAACAGAAGTTCTTCATTTGAAGGGTAAGAAAATATCCTCTGATTTTCTGAAACCTCTCTGTATCCTCAAGCTTAACTTTAATATAAAAGGAAACAATTGCTGTCTTGCACATAAACCCAGGAATCTGTGCTACTGCCCCTCTGAGAGCAGATAACAGTATTGTCCAGAATAATCAGGCAAGATCTTGAAAAGATAAAACCCAAGGACAGGATGAAAATGACAAAGAACTGCGTGCTTTCCTGTGCTGCAATGGCAGCTTGCATCTGTCCTGCAGACACCACAAAAGCAGGAATCAGAAACAAAACAGGGAATAATGCATGAAAATATGAAGAAAACCAAATCACGATGAGCTTTCTCTCACAATTTATCCTCAGGGTTTTCATAAATAATACTACCACAAAAAGCTTATAATTTATAATTTCTATCAGTCACTTTTACTGGGGTAGGTGAAAAAGCACTTTCATGAGAGAGAGAGAGAGAGAGAGAGAGAGAATGAATATGAATAATTGTTACAATATTACTCAGAATACCTGAGAGCATCAATTTCTTATCAAGATGGTGAGGCTGCATAGGCTTGATAAGAAAAAAATTTCTTATCAAGATGGTGAGACTGAGGGGCATGGATTTGATAACAACAAGACAATAATAATCTTTGTGAAGGGGACTCTGGAAGCAGTTTTGCACTGGTCTAGCCTATAGTGACCTAGAGAAGAAGGACTGGAGGTGGGTGAGGGAGTTGCTGGTGGCTACCTGAGAAAATAAGCTGGAAGAAAGTATTCTAGTCCCCAGAGTTCTCCAGGACAGTCACCACTGCAGACTGTTCCTTCCTTGTTAAGGATGTTGACCCAGGCCCAGGATTCAGGTTGCTGAATTTCTTGGGGCTGAGGTCTTTCTTGCTCAGGTAAAGAGTTGTTGAGATGTGTGGGATGATGACCAGTTACATTTGGCATCTACTTCTCCACCCTGGGCTTGATGGATTTCAATGGAGGGCCATGCTTCCTCCCAGGGCATTTCTTCTGAAGAGGTCAGGGAGTGAAATTCTGACCAGGGACGTTTCCTTGGACTCACCTGCAAGGTCTGGCCTTCTCCAAATACTGCATTGACTGGAATAAATAGTATCTGCAAGACAACTTACGTTCAAAGGACAAAATAGAGAATACATGAAAAGTACTGCTACCTCAAAAAAAGTCAGCAAACTAAATAATACCTATCATGTTACTTAATGGATGGATGAGAAATTTAAGATAAGTATGATTAATCTACTCAGGGAAATAATGGAAGACATTAGCAAAATGAAATATGAAAAATAAGAACAGAGAAAATGCAGTAAGAGATTAATAGGTGTAAATAAAAATGCATGCCATTCTTAAAGGGCATCAGCATATAAGTTATACCTACAATATTAAATAAATTTTAAAAAAGCGATAGATGAGATGGATAGCAGGAAAGAGAGTATAAGGATTTCATGATTCAGATGATAAGATCAAAGAACTGTCCCAGAAGATAAAAACACTTTTAGGGAGCAGATAAAGAGATAGAAAATATATAAGAAAAGTCAAATTATAAAAGAGAATAGAAGTGGATAGACCAAATTCTGAACAAGAGAAGGAAGAAAAAACAGTGAACAAAAATATTTCAAGAATTAATGAAAATGAATTTTCCAAAAGTAAAGATTAAAGATTTCAGGCACAAATTAAAAACACTCAGATAAGAAACAAATACAGGAGGGTAATGCAAACAGGAGAAATGAGGGTGACAAATTCCTTGATAAAGTTTTTTTGTTTGCTATTGAAGAGGAAAAGGACAAAGGAAAATGGGGGGGCAGTGATGAGGATGTCAAAGAGAAATAAAAATTTATTTTGTGCTAAAGGGACTTATAAGAGACCAAAATCCAGAATCTTTAGGAGACAGAGATGAGGGAAAGATAAAGATTTTGAAAAGCTTAAGATATCAGTAAGAGAAAGGAAACACAAGTGGATGTTTGGGCAGGGCATGGCTGCCCATACCTGTAATCCCAGGGACTCTGGAGGCTGAAGTGGGAGGATCACAAGTCCCAGGTCAACCCTGGCAACTTAGCGAGATCCTGTCTCAAACTGAAAATACAAAAAGGACTGCGGGGGCGGTGTTTTCAGTCATAAAGTATGCCTGGGTTCCATCCCAGGACCTCCCTCCCAAAATGTGAGTTTTGAACTGATGGTGATCACCATATATTATAGATATATAACATTTAAACTTAGAAGGTATTTGAACTTTACAGTGAAAAACAGGAAAAGATAGTTTAAAAGAAAACAAAAAGAAAATACACTAAATAAAAGGGTCGCAGAGAAGCAGTAAGTCTTAGGACTTACTGCCCATGTCCTTCTAATGTTGGGACATCCGTCTTCTCCCATCCTCTGATATTTGAGCTCCTCGGGTCTTTGGAATCAGACTGAATTACACTACCAATTTTCCTATTTCCCAGCTTATAGATCATGGAACTTTCTCCTCCATGACTGAATTAGTGAATGCCCAAAATAAACCTCCATATGCAAAATAGGATTTCTTATGTGTAAAATTGTATGCATATTATCTATTATTATACATGTAACATAAAATATATTGGTTCTGTTTCTCTGGAAAACTGTGATTAATACAACATTCTACTTATATTACTCCAAAATATTTAAAAAAAAAAATACAACATTCTTAAGTGTTTATGAGGATGGAGATAAATGTTTACAACCTAGTTATCTTAATCTTGAAAACTACAAAGTAAATAAGAGAAACTTCTCCTGCCGGGCATTAAGACATACCTACACGACCAAGATAATATAAGCAGGTGGATCAAGTGAGACAAAATAGCGGCTCCTTGAACATTTAGGAACTTACACAATAAGCAAGACATTAGATTCATGGTAGAAGGTGAGTTTTTAGTTGGGAGAATTGGTCAGGATATACTTAAAGAAAAATGGATAAAAGATGAACTTTTTTGTATTTTCAGGAAAAATTATAAAGACAATGGAGAAGCATGTCACTGGGATCTAGACATAAGAAAGTATTTCTAAAACTATTCCCTGAAGCACAAGCCATGAAAAAAAATTAATTTGATGGATCAACAACAGACATGTGGATAAAGTTGGCAAGATCCATGACAAGTTGAACGATCTGCAAAAGTATGATGTAACCTCTCATCTGTCAGACTGGCAAAATGAGGACTAGAAAGGGCCAAGTGTTGACCATGCTTTAGGGATATGGAAGCTAATAATGGGATAGAACTGATGTAGGCAATCTGCAAGGCAAGCTGACATCATTTAAATCTATCCAAATGAACCCACAGCCTATCTTCCAGTAATTCACTGCTGAGTATGCATTTGCAAGAAAATCTACACAGTTTCATAATAAGTCATATACAATGACTTTTATATTTGAAACATTATTTAGTTTAACCCCAAATTGGAACAGTTTATCTGTTACCAGAAGAGTAGGTAGACATGCCAAAGTACCGTGAATCAGTGAAAAGATAGCTCTGAAGATGTACAAAGAGCAACATGCATGGTCACTTCTTTAAAATATGTAGCGCTGCATACAAAACTGCTAGAAAAAAGATTTCTAACACAATACGATTTACATAAATTAAAAATATACACACAAAATAAAACGCATATAAGATTATAAACAAAAGCATACACAATAAGCCCTTATGGGGTCCTTCTGAAGGTGAGAATAAGTGCAAAATGCAGATGAAATAGATTAAATAAACAAAAAAAGAGAAGTCTTGTATAGCGTTATAATAGGGATTTTGCTCAATGCTCAAATATTTATTGAATGTATGAATAATATGACATGATTTTAGGAACATAAATCTCATCTCTCTGGGCCTGATTTCCAACTATTACGTTGACCTTGTGAAGTCACAACATTTTATAGGTTAAAAAAGATCTAATTTCTAGTTTCCTATCATTTATCCTAATAACAAGGAAAAATGGAAATAATTAATGATACATAGGTAAATATGAACAGCTACTGTAAAAATTTGCAGGAGATGACATGAAAGAACTCAAATTAGATTCTGCATTAACTGAAAGCCACAGTTGTTGATATAATTGAGAGAGGATAATTGTTTTTAAGACAAAGAAAACAACTTTAAGGACATAAGTCAATACTCTTTCCTTACATGTCAGCTGTTTATTTTATTAATCTATATAACATTTACATCTATTACCACACTGATGTGGTTTTGACAATATTTAAGTAGCCCAATTACAATTTTCATCATTGGAATACTTTTCAGAATTAAATATGCAATTTTGTGTAAGATAAATTATTCTCATTTGTTTTCAGTACTGGAGATTGAACCCAGGAGTAGTTTACCACTGAGTCACATCCCCAGCTCATTTTTATTTTTTATTTTGAAGCAGGGTCTAACTAAGTTGCTGAGGGGTCTTGCTAAGTTACTGAGGCTGGCTTTGAACTTGCAGTCCTATCTGGGCCTCCTGAGTCACTGGGATTACAGGTGTGTGCCACCACACCTGGCTGTAAGATAAATCATGAAAAAGAAATCAAATTCAGTCATTTTTAAAAATATGCTGAACAACCACTTCTGTATAATTAAAAAATCCTTAAATTTTATCAAATATGTTTTCACAAGACCTTATCCATAGGTAAGTTAACTTGAGCTATTGGAGTTATTATTACGTTCTTCCCTGAAAACTTTCTCACTGTCTCTTATAGCATGTCTTGCTATATTTGGCACACCAGAAAGCTGTATTTTTCACTCAGCAAATATTCCATATTGACTGATGTAATGAAATGGGCATCATGCTTTGGATAAAGCAAAAAAACATAAGGGCAAAATTTATATTTTCATTTGTTGCATTGATTATATTTTTCTTGAATAAGTAGAAAGAAAAACCAGAGTACAGCCAAAACCGCTCTGTAATAGGTCAAAGAATTAAACTAAAATAAGATAAGAAAAAAAAAAAAAAGATGTAGCCTTTGTGATTCCCTAGTGAATTAAGCTATTTCCAGTTCATTTTTGAACCAGCACCTATTAAACGAAAATCTCTGCTTGCAGCAATAAAAAGATGCAATCTTTGTTCAAAGGGATTTGATAACCATGAAGGTCGGAGAATAGCAGCCCGACGCACTTTACTTATCCCCCGTGTACTTTGTATGAAATAACAGCTTCAGCAGAGCTTTTACCTTGACAGTGAAACGTTTTTTCTTTGGTGGACTCCACACCGTGCCAGTTGAATGAATGAATGCACGCAAAGGGGTTAGAGATGTCACCAGTACATATGCTTTAAGAATCACAGATAGATCCTCAGCTCTAAAGATTGTTTCTTGGGGAGCAAGGACTGTTGTTTGATTCCTACAAAATAAAACAAGATCGTTAACACCCATAATTTAGGGTTGAGTACGTAATGTGTACCTTGCCTAAAAGCTTTGTAAACCCCTTCCGTTGGACTCAGCCATCAGTGTGTGGGTTTCCTTAATTAGCTTCACCACCAGGGGGTGCACAGGTAAGGAGAGAAGAGATCAAATTGGTGAGCTCACCACTGCAGATTTAATCAAAAGTTGCTTAAAAAGAAAAGAAGGTAGGAATATAGATTTAATAATTTCTAAAAATTAAATTCGTCACTCTACCCATGACCTCATATTCATGGTACTATCATAACATAAGTGATAAAACTGACAATCTAGGAATAGTGAAACGCTTACTTGAAAGGCCCTCTTCTGCTACTGTGTACTTTTGCTTTTTATTTTCCTCTCCATAAAAAGTGTCAAGTTTTTCAGTAGTGGAAAGGCCACCATCAAAAAGACAAAGTAACTCTTCCCACTAGTTCAATTCTGCTCTTCATCCCTGATAATAAAAGGTCAATTGAAAGAATGAAATATTCAGAAGACACTTCAGTATACAGAGGAAAAAATCACACTAGTTTAATGTTTTGTGATAAAACACATATGTTTTCATCAAAAGGTATCAAAATGTATAGCTAGTTGTTTTCCTCATCATGCTTCTCTAATCTCCGTTTGATCAATAAAGAGATTGTGCTTCTTAACTTTTGAAATCTAGGTAAGCATAAGATGTATTCATTTTTCAATAAATTCCATTAACTACGGAAATACTACTTAATAATTACAAAATTAAATTATAAAATTTATTCACATCTTGGATAAAATAATTAAAATCCTTTATTTTCTCTACATTCTAAAGTGCCTTCCTAGAGGTACCCTGGACAATTTGATACCTTATAGATTATCTCTTAGATACTGGAAGCCATTAAAAAATAATTTAATAAATAGGAAAAATGCATTCAGTCATATTAATAAGAGAAGGCAATGTAATCTGAGTATATAAGAGAAGTTAAAATTTTATAGTTTCACATTGTCAAGGTTTTAAATTCAATTTACATTAATGTAACTTACCAGATAAAAGTCCAGTTTAACCAAATGTTTATTCTATAGCACGAGAAATTTAAATTTGTCTAGAAGAAAAGTCAATGACATTCTTTAAGAAGGGACCCCGGAAAATTTATGTAACAGAATCTAATAATTCAAAGATTCAACCTGCCTCCACATCCCTCTGGGCTACTTTCTTGTCTCCTGAATGCTTGCTGAATAGAACAATTCAAGGCAATCAGCTTACAGCTGTTCACGTTACCTGTCCCATGGCTTCCACATATGTGACTTCGCTGTTTTTAAAAGATGACTTGAAGTACTTGGCTGTTGTATTCCCTGATCCAGACACACCGAGGGACTCACTGGAAGTTGCAATTCTGGAAAAATTCAAAAGAGCAGAAGACAGTCATTCTATGATTCCTTTTGGAATTGCTTCCAAAATAGAGGATGCTGCGTTAAGTAGGGTCCATGGGAGATATGTGACCATTTCTCCTTACATTCTGAATTCAAGCTGGATCTATGAAGTATGAATGCATGCTCAGAGAGGACTTTGTTTCATAGCTTGTTCTTTTACCATGGACTAGGAAAACAATTGCAATAACTGATTTCAAATTCTCTTGCTCAGAAGTGGAGATACGTTTGATGTCTCTCATTGTCCAAACCCATGCTGACCTAGCTTCCCTGCAGCTAAGGTGTGGACTTGCAGTATGAGGAAGGTGGCCGGAGGAGCTGAATTTTGTTTGCAGTGTGACTATTTCATAGAAAACTTGAATTGATTTCCTGACAACACAATGCTTCATAGGCTAAAGTTTGTCATGCTACATGACCTTGGAAACCTCAACAGTCCTTAATTGCTTTGTAAATATTAATTATTGGATTTTTGAGTATGCGAAAACAAAGAAGAATAACTTACTTAAGAACACTCAAATTTATATGTTCAAAAAATAAAAGTATTGCATATACTTATTTAGAAACCTCAAATTTTACAGAAAGCTCTCAAGTAAAAAGAAAAATCATCTTCCAGTCCATTGCCATGGAGGAATACTCTCCACCAAAAACCAGTGCTTACATATTAATTTTTAAATTTAGATAAGCACAATGGTTCACCTGCATTTGTTTCTTCAACACGTAAATTGATGTAATTGATATAAGCATCAGCATATCCAAAACTATGTAACAAAAATTATCCAGATGAGATCTCATGGCCTATTTCTGACATTTTCCCATTAATCCCCTGTGGAATTCTTTCATATCAGTACATGTAGAATTACTCCATACTCACCTCTTATTTGGCTTAGGGTGTTCCATTGAATGAATGTACATTTGACTTACCCATTCTTCTTTCGTTGTGTTTTTAGATTATTTTTGTAATGTTTTTCTTTTGCTATTTCAAAAACACTGTGATGAACATTACTTTGATGAACTTTCACAAGTTGATCTACAGGCAAATTTTCTGGGCATATGTAATTGCCAGTTCAATGAGTAACTGCATTGTATATTTGTTAGACATTACCAAATTGCCTTCCAAAAAGATTGCTCCAATTTCCACTCTCTCCCAGAGTGATGAGAGTTTGTGTTCTTCACTCACAGGTCACAGTGCTTTATTTTTGAATCAAATAATTTATCTATCTCTCAAAGTGGAACATAGCCTTTAAATTATTTTCCCCCTTGTGCACATTTCATCAATACTAACATAGTCTAATTTAAAACACTTCACACGCTTAAGTAAAAGTCAGCAGAAGTCAAGCTGTTCAATGTATTCCCATATCTCGTTATTTAGCACAGTGGGATCTTGCTCAAAAAACAATAACTTATTTGTAAGCCTTCCCTATTAATGAAGATGTAATAAATCATAATAAAGAAAATATTAAAACTGCTTTGTTTTTGAAGGTGACAAATGAAGAGCCATTAAGATAATTTCTTTTCGTAAGAATCACAACTTTTTAGAAAATTTAATGTTTATATAACCTTTATATTTGCATAAAGAAAATAAAGACTCTTAATTAAAATTTCACTAACTAGACTTATTTCTTTAGAAATTATTACTAATTACTTTTGCCAGAAATAATTACTTTTGCCAGAACAGTCTATTTGTAGCCTTCTTTGGTATAATATGAGAATGGTGCAATGTACTCTGATTTCTCTTGAACCTTGCTACAAGGAAGCACAACATGGATTTGAAGCCCAATCACAGCTGACTTTCAAGAAGTCACATATATTCACAAGGATAGCATTTCACCAGAGCAGCACCTCGATGGCTTGAAGGAAGTAATCAACAAAATATGACAAAAGAATGAACAATTTTATGTTTCGTTTGTCTGGTTTAGCTCAAGTCGAGAAGCCCATGATAGGAAGTCAAAGAAATTCAGTTCAGGAATTGCCAAGAATAAGTCAGATTTCCACAACAACCCCTGAAACTGTGACTGAACAATACAACTGAATATAGATTAAAATAACTATCCTTATTTGCTTATTTATACTACATCAATAAATTTTAGATTTCCCGTTTTGTTATCCTAGGCTTGGTGGTGGTTATATTTTACGATTCTTTTTTAAAAAAATAACTTTGGCATTAGTTATTCCTTCACATCTAAAACTATCCCCACTCCATTTGATTATGGAAGTAAACTCCATTGATATCTAAAGTCACGATAAGTGTATTTTATGGAATTTAATAAATAATTATGGAAGGATCCTGGATTATTATTTAATAGAATCAAATATTTGTCTAGAGGCACTCTCTTCTATCTTTTATTTGACCTGTCCACCAAAGCCTCTCTCAATAGGCCATTCCAATTCACTTTTTTTCCTGTCACTGTCCCCTTTTCCCTGACCCATTGACACACTCCAAGAACCTACAAATCTTCTACAAATGATGCTCAAATTAGCTTCTTTTCTTGGACAGAATTTGGGAACTGATGCTGTAGGACACAGATCATCTTCCAAGTAGCTTCCCTCATTAACACATACATCTTTAGGAAGCAATTAAATGTGAGGGGCCTAGCATGCATCTTTCTGGCTTTCCTGCCCCATAGTATGAAGACTGAATGTATAATAGATTCAGATGTGAAATACCACATGGTGAATAGGGCTGAACTTTTATTTATTGCCTACTCTTGGCTTATTTCAGAGAGCACTGAAGCCTGTAACTTCACTGATTGCCTAGAGTAAAAAATGAACAATTTGTTAAGGATGCATGAAGACTGCTTTTCATGCCTTTTAAAATCTAGCTTGCTATGTACTGAGTGCCTGCTGACTGGTGCAGTTACATGAAAAGGAAGATAGAAACAAAACTAAAACACCTGGATTACTGGTTCCATTCTTGCCAATCAACACTTAACAGGCTTTTGACATTGTTAAGGAGCTTTCTAGAATCCAGAATGTTATTCCCATGAATCTTCTAAACCTTCCACATCACTGAACACAATGTTGATGCATAATAGATGCTCAGTCAATGTTTGTTCTAGCAATAAACTAGTTCTTGGAAGTTAATCCAACCTGTGGTTAGAAACCAAAAAGTTATTCTAGTGAATTCAAAATATTTTCTTTGGTTACTTATTCTTCTTGTTTCTTTGGTTACTTCTTCCTCTTATATATAATTGTATATACCACAGGAAAAAACTAAACACTTGTACTAGCAAAGATTAGTTGTCAATTTTATAATGCATCTGATTTAATGTTTTGCCCCATAGCTAATAATTAATATGAAAATAATAGTAAAAGAATAATTCTATTTCACAAATATTTGAATATTGCCTTGAATTTCATACTAAGAAACTAAATTTAGCCAGTGTTTTCTTATTTCAAAATGTCTAATAATATCAAAGGCCTTAATTAATAATTAACAATTAGTTTTTAGAATAGCAGTATAAATAAGCACTGTTTATAAGTACCTTGTTATTCCTGCCTAGAGGGCTTGAATAAGTACAAAGCTTACAGGTATAAACACTATTCAAACATAACTTCAGAACATATATGCAGAGAAAATATAACTTGCTTACAGGTATACAAAGGAGTACAAAGGAGTACAAAGTTTACAGGTATAAACACTATTCAAATATAACTTCAGAACATACATGCAGAGCAAATATAACTTTACATATACACAAACTGAAGATTTATCCAGGAATAATTTGATCATAGATATGAAAAAGCCACCAAGCAAGAGCTATGGCTACCACTAGAGGAATACAGGTCCTTCAAAGCCAGAGTTTGACAGGAAAGGAGGTAGGGAGTAAATATCCCCAACTTGTCTTCTCCTAAGCTTGATTTCTTTTAGAGTCAGAGGACAAGGGGTTCATACTGATGCAGTCTATGCAGGATAGCCTCCTGAGAAGGGCAAATCTGGAAGGGCAAATGGAGAATATCCAGTACAAACATGATTCTAGGAAAACATGAGTTTGGGCTCTAATTTACTCCTTATTGGTCACATGTCCCAGAGAAACAAGTGTGTGTGTGTGTGTACACATAGAGCATTTGTGGCAACAAAAGTTCTGCCACTTTCTAGAGAGAACAAATACCTTTTCCTCTCTATCTATTTCCTTCCTTGTATGATGATAAAAAAGCACAGCAGCAAAGCACCTGGGATGCTGAACAACTATGGCCTGAAGGAATAACTAGTTGATGTCTAGGGTAATTTACAAGTCTAATTTTCTGTGACCCCCAGGTACAAAGGAATCATTCTTAATATATGTTATTATGACTTAATGGAGAAGATAATAGTGTACTCCAATTTCTTCTTACCCAGATAACCAGAGATGTATTCACTGATATATGCACTGACCATAGAAAAAGGGATATAGAAATAGAAATGATGAGCAAGCCAAATGCT
The DNA here is from genome assembly GCF_902686455.1 of Sciurus vulgaris. Taxonomy (NCBI): domain Eukaryota; kingdom Metazoa; phylum Chordata; class Mammalia; order Rodentia; family Sciuridae; genus Sciurus; species Sciurus vulgaris. Next base: position 32,456,273 of record NC_136468.1, read on the forward strand.
GAGAAGCTTTACTAGAGTTGTACATGTCCATTTATTGTTCAGACACAGGATATGTGTGTAATGTGGGAGGGGATTGGTTTTCTCTCTCACCTCAATGTGGTGTTCCTTAGATTGGCATGCTCTAACAATACCCAGGAAGCCCTGGGAAGCAGGCATGAATCAACATTTCAAAGATCACTTATCTAAGATCTAGATACCTCATAATGACAAAGATTCCTGGGACCATGAGAGCACATGAAACCACAGAAGAGAGGGTTACCAACAGATAGCAAAAAGAAAGGTTGCCTTTTACAAGGACATCCTAGAAGGGTTGAACTTTCGGGTCAAAGTTCCATTTGTTTCACCAGAAAGACTTAATGTGGGTTTGAGAAGATGTGGGCAAAAAAAACCAATAAAATCGATGTTCTTTTACAGTCAACATGTTATACTAACCAATATTATATCCAAAAATATTTTATAAATCACATTACAAATAACATTTATTTTAAAAATCATAATTCTTGGGTTTTTTCAAGATGGCGGCCTAGAGGATGGCTGCATTTCATGTTGCTCCAGGACTCAGGATTCAAAAGAGGAGATATTGAGGGGACCAACTCAAAGCAGCCGGGTAACTCTCACCCGTTGGGAAGGCGTCCCGGATGGGACAGTGATCCCGGAACGCAGAGAACTTTGTGAAGTAGAGCTGCCGGCGAGACACCCCTCCCCCCGCTGGAGCAGTGAACTCGGACAGCTGGGAGCGCCGTAAAGGAGGCCGCTCGGCACAGCGCTGGGACTCGGAGCAACCACTGGGGCTCCGGCAGCTGCCCAGGGGAGGAGTGGCGAGGAGAGCTGTGTGGACTCAGAACACCGGGGCCTGCCCTGAGGAGGAGGAGGAGGAACGTGGCCGCTTGGATTCGGAGTGACTGCACCAGAGCTACAGGCGGTTGCCAGAGGAGAAGCCGCGCGGCGAGCTGTTTGGACTCTAAGCGACCGCTTCTGAACACCGGGGCCTGCCCTGAGGACGAGGAGGAGGAAGAGGAGCACGGCCGCTTGGATTCAGAGTGACTACACCAGAGCTACAGGCGGTTGCCAGAGGAGGGGCTGCGTGGCGAGCTGTTTGGACTCTGACCACTTCTGAACATCGGGGCCTGCCCGGAGGAGTAGGAGGAGGAGGAGGAGGAGCACGGCGGGTCGTTTGGACTCCAAGTGACTGCATTAGCGCTCCAGGCGGCTGCTCAGAGGAGAAGGCGAGTGGTGAGTTGTTTGGACTTAAAGTGACACCTCCTGAACACAGGGGGGGCTGGAGGAGAAGTGTGGTGGGTCGCTTGGTCTTGAGTGGCCGCACCAGAGCTCCGGGTGGTTGCCCAGAGGACCCGTGCAGCGGGACACGTGGATTCAGAGCCACTCAGAGCGACTGCTCCTGAACACCTGGGGGGTTACCTGGAGAAGGAGGAGGAACAGGGAGGGTCACTTCGACTCGGAGTGATTGATTGCCCAGGGCTACGGGTGGTTGGTGGGAGGAGGAGGCACGCAGTGAGTTTCTTGGACTCCTAGTGACCGCACCGGAATACTGGGCGGCTGTCTGGAGGAAGAGGCATGTGGCGGGTCTCTGGGACTCAGAGCGATTGTACAGGGCCCCAGGTGGCTGCTCAGAGGAGGGGCCGCATAGCCAGGCGATTAGGTGCAGAGCAGGGTCCCAGGATCTAGGAGGCTTCTTGGTGGAAGAGCCGCACAGAGACAGGCTTAGGGCGGAGCGAAGGTTCCAGGCCTGCGGGCAGATTCTCTGAGGAGGGGCAGCCTAAGGAGATTCATCTGCGAAGGGTGAGGCTCCCAGGCACAGGAGGTAGGGCCGGGCCCCTGGGAACTTTGCAGAGGAAGGCAGCCCAGCCCAGGAGGTAGCTGTAAATTGAGGGGAACCTCTAGGAGGGAACTGACCAGCGAGACTTCCCCACCGGGTGAGTCTTCCCTGCCGGGTGAGGTTTCCCCACAAGGACGGTAAAACCAGAGACTCAGGCCCAAACAGGCCTTGCCTCAGCCCACAGCCTAGGTCCCCTTTGGATGACCATTGGTCAACAAGTGGAGGCACCTCTGCCCACTAGCAGGGATTATACCCCACCTGAAGGCCACCACTCCTAGAGAGGCAGCTTCCTTGTGGAGCACCGCATTATCAACTTCCTCCAAGACTTCAGCCTACTGAAGGCTAAGGGGGGATATATATAGAAATCTTCAGGGACACTGTAAGTCAAAAGAGGAAATCTACAATATCTCAGCAGTCCACTGATACCTGAACAATATGAGAAAACAAGGAAAGAAAATGCTGCAAACAAATCTAGATGTTACATCAATAAAACCCAATGACAGCATGGCAGAAGAAATGACAGAAAAGGAGTTCAGAATGTACATAATTAAAATGATCAGAGAAGCAAACGATGAGATGAAAGAGCAAATGCATGCACTGAATGATGAGAAGAAAGAGCAAATGCAAGCATTGAATGATCGCACCAATCCACAGTTAAAAGAGCAAATACAGGAAGCAAAAGATCATTTCAATAAAGAGTTAGAGATATTGAAAAAAAACCAACAGAAATCCTTGACATGAAGGAAACAATAAACCAAATTAAGAACTCCATAGAAAGCATATCCAATAGGATAGAACACCTGGAAGACAGAACCTCAGACATTGAAGACAAAATATTTAACCTTGAAAACAAAGTTGAACAAACAGAGAAGATGGTAAGAAATCATGAACAGAATCTACAAGAACTATGGGATATCATGAAAAGGCCAAATTTAAGAATTATTGGGATTGAGGAAGGCCTAGAGAAACAAGCCAAAGGAATGAACAATTTATTCAATGAAATAATATCAGAAAATTTCCCAAATCTGAAGAATGAAATGGAAAATCAAGTTCAAGAGGCTTATAGGACTCCAAATACACAAAATTACAACAGACCCACACCAAGGCACATTATAATGAAAATACCTAACATACACAATAAAGACAGAATTTTAAAGGCTGTGAGAGAAAAGAACCAAACTACATTCAGGGGGAAACCAATACGGATATCAGCAGATTTTTCAATCTAGACCCTAAAAGCTAGAAGGGCCTGGAACAACATTTTTCAAGCCCTGAAAGAAAATGGATGCCAACCAAGAATCTTATACCCAGCAAAACTTACTTTCAAATTTGACGATGAAATAAAATCCTTCCATGATAAACAAAAGCTAAAAGAATTTACAAAAAGAAAGCCAGCATTACAGAACATTCTCAGCAAAATATTCCATGAGGAAGAGATGAAAAACAAAGAAGCAAATCAGCAAAGGGAGGAATTATCCTAAAGGAATTGTCAAATAAAGGAGGAAACAAGTTGTGTCAAACAAATAAATAAATAAAATTTAAAAAATGAACCAAATGACCGGGAAACCAAATCACATCTCTATTATAACCCTGAATGCTAATGGCCTGAATTCATCAATCAAAAGACATAGACTGGCAGATTGGATTAAAAAGAAAGATCCAACAATATGTTGCCTGCAAGAGACTCACCTCATAGAAAAAGATACCCATAGACTAAAGGTGAAAGGATGGGGAAAAATATACCATGCACATGGACTCAGCAAAAAAGCTGGAGTATCCATCCTCATTTCCGATAATGTGGACTTCAAGCCGAAGTTAGTCAGAAGGGATAAAGAAGGTCATTTCATACTGCTTAAGGGAAGCATAAATCAGCAAGATATAACAATCATAAACATCTATGCCCCAAACAGTGGCTCATCCATGTATGTCAAACAAATCCTTCTCAATTTCAGAAACCAAATAGACCATAACACAATAATACTAGGTGATTTTAACATGCCTCTCTCACCACTGGACAGATCTTCCAGACAAAAATTGAACAAAGAAACCATAGATCTCAATAACACAATCAATAATCTAGACTTAACGGACATTTATAGAATATACCATCCAACCAAGAGCGAATACACTTTCTTCTCAGCAGCACATGGATCCTTCTCTAAAATAGACCATATATTAGGCCACAAAGCTAATGTTAGCAAATACAAGAAGATAGAGACATTACCATGTATTCTATCAGATCATAATGGATTGAAGTTAGAAATTAATGAAAGAGTAAAACACAGAAACTATTCCAATATCTGGAGATTAAACAATATGCTATTATATGATGAATGGATAACAGAAGATATTAGGAAGGAAATTAAAAAATTCTTAGAGGTAAATGAGAACAAAGAAACATCATATCAAAATCTCTGGGACACTATGAAAGCAGTTCTTAGAGGAAAATTTATTTCATGGAGCGCATTTAATAAAAGAAGTAAAACTCAACAAATAAATGACCTAACACTACAGCTTAAAGCCCTAGAAAAAAAGAGCAGACCAGCACCAAAAGTAGTAGAAGACAGTAAATAGTTAAACTCAGAGCTGAAATCAAAGAAATTGAAACAAAAGAAACAATACAAAAAATTGACAAAATCAATAGTTGGTTCTTCGAAAAAATAAACAAAATTGATAAACCTTTAGCCACACTAACAAAGAGAAGACGAGAGAAAACCCAAATCACTAAAATTCGGAATGAACAAGGAAATATCACAACAGACAGGATTGAAATACAAAACATAATTAGAAGCTATTTTGAAAATCTATACTCCAACAAAATAGAAAATTTCGAAGGCATCAACAGGTTTCTAGAGACATATGAATTGCCTAAACTGAACGAGGAGGACATAAACAATTTAAATAGACCAATTTCAAGTACTGAAATAGAAGAAGTCATCAAAAGCCTACCAACAAAGAAAAGTCCGGGACCAGATGGGTTCTCAGCCGAGTTCTACAAAACCTTTAAAGAAGAGGTCATTCCAATACTTCTCAAAGTATTCCATAAAATATAAGAGGAGGGAATCCTCCCAAACTCATTCTATGAAGCCAATATCACACTGATACCTAAACCAGACAGAGACTCATCAAGGAAAGAAAATTTCAGACCAATATCCTTAATGAACATCGACGCAAAAATTCTCAACAAAATTTTAGCAAATCGCATACAAAAACATATTAAAAAATAGTGCACCATGATCAAGTGGGTTTCATCCCAGGGATGCAAGGTTGGTTCAACATCAGGAAATCAATAAACGTAATTCACCATATTAATAGACTTAAAGTCAAGAATCACATGATTATTTCAATAGATGCAGAAAAAGCATTTGCTAAAATACAGCACCCCTTCATGCTCAAAACACTAGAAAAAATAGGGATAGTGGGAACATTCCTTAACATTGTAAAGGCCATTTATGCTAAGCCCATGGCTAATATCATTCTAAATGGTGAAAAACTGAAAGCATTCCCCCTAAAAACTGGAACAAGACAGGGATGCCCTCTTTCACCACTTCTATTCAACATCGTTCTTGAGACTCTGGCCAGAGCAATTAGACAAACCAAAGAAATTAAAGGGATACGAATTGGAAAAGAAGAACTCAAACTATCCCTGTTTGCTGATGACATGATTATATATTTAGAGGAACCTGGAAATTCCACCAGAAAACTCTTAGAACTCATAAGTGAATTCAGTAAAGTAGCAGGTTACAAGATCAATGCCCATAAATCCAACGCATTTTTATACATAAGTGATGAATCTTCAGAAAGAGAAATTAGGAAAAATACCCCATTCACAATAGCCTCGAAAAAAATAAAATACTTGGGAATCAATCTCACAAAAGAGGTGAAAGACCTCTACAATGAGAACTATACAACACTAAATAAAGAAATTAAAGAACACCTTAGAAGATGGAAAGATCTTTCATGTTCTTGGATAGGAAAAATTAATATTGTCAAAATGGCCATACTACCTAAAGTGCTATACAAATTCAATGCAATTCCAATTAAAATCCCAATGACGTACCTTACAGAAATAGAGCAAGCAATTATGAAATTCATCTGGAAGAATAAGAAACCCAGAATAGCTAAAGCAATCCTTAGCAGGAAGAGTGAAACAGGGGGGATTGCAATACCAGATCTTCAACTCTACTACAAAGCAATAGTAACAAAAACGGCATGGTATTGGTACCAAAATAGAAAGGTAGATCAATGGTACAGAATAGAGGACACGGACACAAACCCAAATAAATACAATTTTCTCATACTAGACAAAGGGGTCAAAAATATGCAATGGAGAAAAGATAGCCTCTTCAACAAATGGTGCTGGGAGAATTGGAAATCCATATGCAACAGAATGAAACTAAACCCATATCTCTCACCATGCACGAAACTAAACTCAAAATGGATTAAGGACCTCGAAATCAGACCAGAGACCCTGCAGATTACAGAAGAAAAAGTAGGTCCAAATCTTCACCTTGTTGGTCTAGGATCAGACTTCCTTAACAGGATTCCCATAGCACAAGAAATAAAAGCTAGAATCAACCACTGGGATAGATTCAAACTAAAAAGCTTTCTCTCAGCAAAGGAAACTATCAGCAATGCGAAGAAAGAGCCTACAGAGTGGGAGAATATCTTTGCCAATCATACTTCAGATAGAGCACTAATCTCCAGAATCTATAAAGAACTCAAAAAACTCTACTCCATGAATTCAAATAATCCAGTCGACAAATGGGCTAATGATATGAATATACACTTCACAGAAGAAGATCTACAAGCAATCAACAAACATATGGAAAAGTGTTCAACATCTCTAGTAATAAGAGAAATGCAAATCAAAACCACCCTAAGATTCCATCTCACCCCAATTAGAATGGCGATTATCAAGAATACGAGCAACAACAGGTGTTGGCGAGGATGTGGGGAGAAAGGTACACTCATACATTGCTGGTGGGGCTGCAAATTAGTGCAGCCACTCTGGGAAAGCAGTGTTGAGATTCCTTAGAAAACTTGGAATGGACCCTCCATGTGACCCAGCTATCCCACTCCTTGGCCTATACCCAAAGGACTTAAAATCAGCATACTACAGACATACAGCCACATCAATGTTCATAGCTGCTCAATTCACAATAGCCAGACTGTGGAACCAACCTAGATGCCCTTCAATTGATGAGTGGATAAAGAAACTGTGGTATATATATACTATGGAATATTACTCAGCCATAAAGAATGATAAAATTATGGCATTTTCAGGCAAATGGATGAAATTGGAGAATACCATGCTAAGTGAGATAAGCCAATCTCAAAAAGCCAAAGGACGAATGATAAGTGGAGGATGACACATAATGGGGGGGAGGGAAGGGTTAGTGTTAGGGTTAAGTTAGGGTTAGGGAGGGGGGCAAGTATGGAGGAAGGAAGTACTGTATAGAGGGAAAAGAGGGGTGGGAGGGGTGGGGGAAGGGAAAAAATAACAGAATGAATCAAACAACATTACTCTATGTAAATTTATGATTACACAAATGGTATGCCTTTACGCCATGTACAAACAGAGAAACAACATGTATCCCATTTGTTTACAATAAAAAAAATGCATTCTACTGTCAAAAAAAAAATCATAATTCTTGACTTTTAATGACTACATTATTCATAGGTGTGGCTATCAGTCAGTTCCTTAGCTTTTCTTAGTTTAGTATCTTTATCTGGAAAATTAGAATAATGGTAATCATAAGAACCAATCTTATATGGATGCTAACAAAAATATCAAATTCCCTTAAAGTGCGTTGCACAGTACTTTGCTCATATTGAGTGCTCAAAGAGCATTAAGTAGATTCTACTGGTGGCTGGTTAGTAGAATTATCTTATATAATTTAGAAATCCTATTTCTAACTTTAAACTAGAGCAAAAATGCTGTTCCTTTTGACTTATTTAATTATACGAGGTTCCCATCACTACTATTAGATAAATAACCCTTTAGACCTTCTTTGATGTGATACTTAAACATCTGGCATTTGACACTAGTCTCTTAAGAACAAAACAAGAAGTATGAGGGCAAGTGTTTAGACAAAAACCAAACAGCACCTTTACTTAAAAACAGACTGTAAAGACGTACATTCTGCCTTGAGCGACTTTCCTTGGGTTTAGCAAGCCAGTGTCCCACGAAAGCAGTTCAGTTGCTGTTCAGCTTCACTTATTTCAAGGAATTCTGTATTATGTTCTACGGATGAAGCAAGCCTAGGACTGGCCTGGTTACTACCATATTCAAGTCTGTTCCTCTCTATTTTGTTCAAGGAGAGACATCTTTTCAAACAAGATGAAACAGCTAGCATATGTATCACACATAGACAAAAACCCCTAAACTGTTTTAGACCTACACTTGAACTTAAATGATATAATTTGGAGATCTGTATTCTCCAAATACATCAATTTCCTTGATAACTTTTTACCTTCATTTTAAGCAAATAGCATTGGCCAGAAACATAAAAAACACACAAAATTAGTACATAATTCAAGCGTAACTCAGGCAACTCACAATTAATTTTTGAAGATCTGACAATATTGTATTATTACCTAGGTGTCTTTGACATCATAATTTCTTCTCTATGGTTTCATATCTTTTATATACTCTTACTGGATGAGGTACATCAAACCACAAATACAAATGCCATTATATTTCAATGCAGTACTCTTTGGAGGAAAAAGAATAACTTGCATTTTGTTTTTTACAGGAAATGCATTGTGCTCCATATCCTGATGTAAGTGGAGACACAATTTGATCTATAAAAACAACCAGATCAAAGACATAGTAATGTGTTTTAAAGGGATAGTCATAATATAAAATTCCCAACAACTAACTGATCCGTCAGTCAAACGCCTATTGAGCACTCAGTAAATGCAAGCCATAAATGCTCTCCTCCTAGACTTTTTCAGTAGAAGTGTCAAAGTCATGCAATTCTACAAAACCAATTTTCCCCATGGACTGTTCTATGTTTTGACCATGACAACATAAGAACCTTGAATTCCGCTCATTTTCCTTGGTAATAAAAGCTATGTCTAGACTACTACTTCAATTTTCTTGCCCTGTGATTTCACTGCAATGACCAAACAGCATGAAAGATTGTTTTATTACTTTATGGCAGCTTAATTTTCCTTTGATGCTTTTCTGCATGAATTTTCCAGAGGAAAATAAATTTTTAAAAAAGGAAAAAATGCTTGATTAATTCAGCAACACCCAAGATGAATAATTTGATATAAATTAATGAACATCATTAATAACAATTTGAAACACAACTTCCAACAAATATTAATACACAGAGTGTAACAAATGTAACAATAAAATAGTTGCCTAAGCCCACCCACAGTGAAAATAAGTTAACTGCTTGATTAATATTAAACTCTTTCTCAGGAACACTTTCTGGACTAAACCATAAAATATTATTAATATCATTTATATCAGAATAATTAATGACTTACTAGAACTCTTTAAGAGTGATTCAAAATTCTTTTTAAATACATTGAAGTCAATCCTGATTTAAATGTAAGATACAGTCACAGAGGGTCATTGCCCCTGTTTAAATTAAACTATACATTAACTTATTTCTTCTTTAATGATGACTTCACAGGGCTTCTTAACCTGCCATTTTTACACCACATTTTCAGAATAGAAAAATGTACACAGTATTGCTGCCAATTTGTTCATCTCCTTATGCATTATTTACAAGTAAATGGATTATATTTGAGCCAACCACTTATTTAAAATATCAGGATTTTCATAATATGCAATTCCTAAAGTGAGTAAGGTAAGAATATAGAACATACAGATTCCAGAGCCAGTTGCCAAAATTAAATCTGATGAGGGTTAGAGATTCAAATGCTAGAAATAGGACAGAAACATATAACTATATCAGAAAATGTTTTGGGTTAGGAGACTGAGCAAATTTATTATGACTGAACCATCCTGTCCTGAGATTCTTTCCCTCCAGTTGACCAGCAATATGATTGGACTCTGGGGGTTTAGGATTGGCTGAGTGGCACTATCACACAGGAGTTCAATTTTAGTAGATTGAGGACAACAGGGCATGAATCAGAAGTCAGGCACAATCTGATGAGATTTGAAATGGTATTTCAGGTTTTCAACCTTAGCTAGTTGAGTGGATCATTAGCCAAGTGCATCTGATCTATTTTATGCCTCATAAATGACTAAAGAATTAATCAATTGATTGTACCAAAGAGGAGGGGCCTTCATGTCTGAAAGGCTAAATGACTACTGGTTCTTAAAATTGTTAATTAGGTATTAAATTACTGAATTATTTCTTGCTGTTCTTGTTTTGGATTTTAAAATCTAAAGCTAACCTGTTTCTTTTTTTCAGGTACAATTTAGTTCAGGGCATTGAATTCTGATGACTATTTCCATAAGGATGTTCTTCAAATTTAATTGAGACATCTCTCATCTTTTATTCTGCCAAGATGGTTTTAGCATATATATGAATATATAAAATGATTATATATGAATTATATAATGAACATACACACACACACACACACACACACACACACACACACACACAGAATTTTCAAGAGATTTTATGTGTTCTAACCCTGTCTTTAGGGTTTTGACATCACCATGTTATCTCAATTAATACTTGCAGGTTCCCTGTGTAGAAATCCTAGACTGGAACTTCCTGTTCTAAACTGCTACTTAGATGCCTTAGAATAGGTGGATAAGAAATCATTTGTATCTTGCTACTTTATATAAAATATATTAAAAGTCCTAAGGAAAATATTTTGTGACACCAAATAATGCCCCAGTCATTTTCAATAAACTGGGGACATGTAGTCATTGCTTTAAAAATGTTGTGAGCTCTGGCATCATTCAGGTTCAAAGTCACTGAATAACCATTCACAGTCTGTTGTTTGGGGTTGTGTAGACCCAGCCACCAGAGTTGGATTTAAAAGCTTGAATTGCAAGTAGTATTGAATTGCAAAGTATTCAAGTTAGCTGGCAACAGTGAAAACAAAATATCAAAGCATAGCTTTTCCTCTCTTCCTTCCCCATCTAAGGAAGATGGACACATGCTATTTGGAAACTAAATCTTTGTTATTTTGTTTGGGATAGTGGGAAAAAATCAATTGCTTGATTGATCTCCAAAATGAGCTGGCGAGAGAAGAGTGGACAAAGAGCCCAAAGAGGAGAGAGATTGGGCAGGATGTTGCTTGGTGAAGTAGAGTTGCTTAGGGAGAGAAGAGAGTTATGAAAACAGAATTGGACAGGAATTTCATTGTGTTGAGTAAGACAAATTCACCCTTTACCACTATTTTGTCTGTAATCCCCCACTTCCCTCATCTACCCCCCAAAAATACTATTTAAAATTTCAAACTACTCTTCAGGCTTTTGGAGTCAGATGTGCTGTTATTGGAAAGGGATATTTTAATTCGTTTGTTATTTGTTTGCTTATCACAACATGATGCTCATCTCTCTCAGAGGGTCATTTCTGCCTAGGTCCTCTGCAGCTGGCTCAGTCCAGTGGGGCTGGGGTGGGGTTCCTTTTGTCTGAATCTTTGCTGGGGGGCCCTCTGTGAGACAAAAGGCATGGTCAGTGTGGGGTACAGGGGGCAACTGGCAGCTGAGCCAAATCAGATTTAAAGAACAAGCACACAAAGTTTCTATAAGGAGCGAGGCTGAACTCAAGAGTGTTCATTCAATTTCATGGATCTAGAATGAAGAGTGACAAAAGTTCACGGCCACCATTATCCACCAGATGATTTGCAATTCAGGTTTTCAGAGCTGTTCTTCAAAACTACTCACCTAGTCTCCAACTTGCAGCTAAGTCTGATTTCCCAGAGCATATTACTCCTTACTCAGCCTTTCCTTCCATTCCCTAAATCTGGTTTTTGTTCCCAAATCACTTAAAATATCCAGTCTCCATCAGTCCTTGGAGTTTTGAGTTGACATTAGGACCCATGTTTCAGACAAGAAATTCTCAAAATTGACTTCAGACTCTAGGGTTTTTCTTTCTTTCTTTTTTCTTGTTTTCTTTCCAGTTTTGCTTTCCCCTATGAGCCACATTCTATATGATTAAGGGCTTTTTGTCCACCAACAGTTTAAAAGGTAGTTTAAATGGCTTACAGAAAGCAAAACACCCTATTAAAATCCGTCCAACAGGTAAAACTTCCTGCACCTGGCACATTTCTCATTTTGTAGATTTACCAATAAATTGTATAATTGGAAAAATTTAGCCATTGCTTTGTGGGTGGTACCTGGCATTTCATAGCCTGTTATGAATAGAGTTGAAAGTTCTTTCCCTTAAATGACACAAAAGTGTTCTAAAATTGGCTGTTGACTGACTCACACTGGACTGTGATGAGGAATATAGAAACAGAAACATTACAAAACACTGAACTGAAGACGACGTTAGGCATAAGCAGTTTACTTAAGCATGTCATCTCTCCCCACTCTTTCCTAACCCTGTATTTAGATTCAGAATAAACTTTCCTGCTTCTGCAATATTTGGAACACAAAGATAGAAGTAATGATGGCTTTATATTCATAGGGTAAATACATCCCTGTGTCTAAACTCTGCTTATGAGAAATACTTCAGGTCCAGTTGTGACATTGTTGGAACTTGGTGATATTAACACAGGACCACAACCCCCAAAAATAGAAAGACAAGGAAAAAAAGTGCCTGTTTTCTTTTTCAACTCTGTGGTTAATGAGAGACGGAGAGGTACTATCTGGTTATTATTTACTCCTGTGGTGGAGTGTAAGAGTGAAACTAATTTGTGTTCCACTAGCAGGCCTCTGTGTTTGGCCTTGACTGAAAGAAATGTGCGTGAGGCCTGGCAGCAAAGAATCAATCTGTCCTGAATCAAAAAGAGGTGGATAGCAAGAGAATCCCAAGATAATGACATGAATTAGGAGGGCAGCTTTGTTATATATCATTTTATATTGCACAGACTCTATTTCTCTCCAAGTTTTATATCAAAAGCTAAAACAATAGTAAAAAAATATGATTTTTATATTATCTTTTAAGTTTTCAAATTAATGTTGGAAGTATATCATATTCGAAAATGAATATGATAAGAAGGGTTCTGCCTGCTGAAGTGAAGAAACCAACTTTTTTTTTATTTATTCAAGTTTTGGAAAATGCAAAGAGAGTCTCAGGCCATGGGCAGGACAGGGACTGGTATGATGGATCATGGCACCAACAGCTTCAGCAGCAGCAAGGGGAAAAGCAGGCACAGCATGGACTTTGGCATCCTCGACATTGGACATGGCACCTCAGCCACAGATGTGGCCAGATGCAGCAACAGCTCCCACCAAGTGGATACAGCTGGGAGTGGGACTGGTGATGTTCGTGGGCAGCAGATGATCACAGGGCACCAGAGCAGAAATGGAGTGAATGGTGAGTGGTGACAGGTTACCAGAGGTCTGTGCTCATGAGCACACAGTGTACGCCTTCTAAGACAAGGCAGGTATTTGGAGGCATCACAGTGATTAGGAATGCTACTGAAATTTAATGAATGAGGACTATAAATGTTAGATGTATGCCTTGAGTAATAAATCTGATATTCATTTGAAATGCATTGGTGAGGTAGAAAAGTCCAGCACCTATTTAGTTAGGTGTCCATTCTCATTGACCAATGCAGACACCAAAATGGCTGCTGCAATGTGAACAATCACCTTGAATGAGTGAATTATCTTTATCCCACAAAACTTTTTGATGTCTCACATTACACTGGCATGGATGAAAGGCCCATTAGTAACTATTTTAAACCAGACCTTGTCTTAATTTTAAAAAAACACATTTTTTTTCTCAGTTTTAATATACACTCAATTTTTCCAGAAAGCAATTCGATGGCCAAGAAAGGGAACAGTAAGCTTTGTTTTATTTGTGATTTTTCTCAAGAGCTGTTCACCATTTTGGAAAGACACATCATCAACAGCAGCATCCTCATGGAATCTTGATTTTTCCCTAAAATATCAGCACATCAGTCTGCATTTGTAGCTGTCATATTCATGGTGATTCTAAATATGAGTGGAAACATTTGAGTATTATTATCTTCTGGTGTCTTCATGTATAAAGTTTTATATATATTGAAATACATGTTACTATATTATAAATTATTTTCCTCTTACTTATCCTTTATGTTATAGTAGGGATATTGTACTAGTCTTTTTTTTTTTTTTTTTTTTTTTTTTTTTTTTTTTTTTTTTTGTCACTGACAAAATCCTGAGGGGGGAAAAAAACTTGAAGAAAAATTTATTTTGGCCCACAGTTGTAGACATCTCAGTTCATGGTTGGCTGACTCCATTGTTTCTAGGCCTGTGGTGAGACAGCACATTGTGATAGAAGGGTGTGGCAGAGTGGAAAAAAAGAAGTGCACATCTCATTGCAACCGAGAAGCAGAGAGAGGGGATAGAAGGACTTGGGGACCAACATGGACCCTTTCAGAACATTCCCAGTAACCTACTTCCTTCAACTAGGTTCCACTTCCCATAGTCCCACCACTTCCCAATAGTTCATTCAGCTACCATTTGTGAGACATCAATGGGTTAATCCATTGATGACATCAGAGCCCTTATAATTCAATAATTTCCCAAAAGCCTCACATCTGAACACTGCGGCACTTGGGACCAAGACTTCAACACGTGAGCCTTTGGGAAATATTCCAGATCTAAACATTAGCAGGTATTATACTGATTTGTTAAAATTTGGTGTATAGATGATTTATAGATATTTCACTCTATGGGTGTTAATAAATGTTATCAAAAGAAGAATATGAGGTCTGATAGGAATCTTGGGGATACCCGTAAGTGATTGGTAGCAGAATTTTAAGATGAAGATAGCTAGTATAGGTAGAGGTAAAAGAATATTTTTGTGACTATGTTAGGATACAAGTTTTATTCTAGGTTACTGAATCCTGAAAAACATGTGTCTCACAAAACTAGATGAAAGTGGTAGCTAATAATTATCAACTAATACTTATTGAACAACCAAGCATAACACTGAACAATTATGACATACTTACTGTGTGCACTGTCCCAAATACTATAGTACATTAACCTCATCTATCCTCTTAACAACTGTAGGAGACAGAATGATGATCATCCCTATATTATAAACAGAAAACTGAGGCATAGAGAGGGTAATAAACTTGTCCAAGGTCACTAGGCTATTACGTAACCAAGATGGAATTTACATACGGAGTCTGGCTCTGTCTGTGCCTCCCACTATACTCTAGCAGTTGTGTAATCAGGTCAAAGCAATTACTCTTTCTGAAAGTGTTTTCAGGACCATTATTGCCCCCACATCATATATTTCCTATAAAACATAATTTGGCTCTCCTCACATTCATTAACCCACATTCTCAAATCTGTTGGTTCTTTACAAACCAGTTTGGCAGCGCAATCAGTGAATTCTAAAGAACACCATATAATCCTTCTGTGAAGGCCAGGAAAGCAGCTTCAGAAAGAAAGAACAACTAATTCTTAGCTTTTCCAAGTAATGAAAGGAGTGTCGTTATCATTCTAGAGGCCCAGACCTGAGGCAGGTGGCTGTATCCACATCTGATTGACCACTACCCCAGACATATGACCACAGGATAAGGTTTGTCATGGCACATTTTTTATTCTCCCTGAAAAAGGTTGGAGATGGCTTGGGGAGTTGAGACTGGAGTAGGCACATCAGAAAAAGGGTAACAAGAGAGAGTAGGAGGACCCTCAAGGGAGAGCCTGCTGGTGAGCATGGATGACTGCAATTCTGACTGTCCCAGGCCTGGCAGTTCCCACCACTTAAACAAAGAAAACCAAAGCAAGCCATCTTCTGCCTGCAGCAAGTACACTTATTCTGCTCATCTGTAAATATCAACAGAAAAAAAGAAATTAAAAGGATTATGTTAGTTAATGAAAGAAGAGGAGGAGGAATAGAATGAGTAAATAATTCAATTTCTCATTAGGTGCAGGAGATTTAAAAAAAAATAACTCCTTTTAATTTTCCTGCATTATAATAGAGGATTAAAATACAGAATAGTAGATCAAGTTTATCATAATAGTTATAGTGCAGTACTTGAGATATGGATGTGCTATTTTCTAGCTATGCAGCCCAGAAAGTGACTGCCTCTAGGTTAGAATTCTCTTCAGTACGTATATTCTCACAGGTGTTCAGAAAAAGGGGAGGCAAAATGGGCCATGCTCCTAGACAATGTGGATGAATTACCTACTTCTGTCCTTTATGGGGTACATTGATCCTTGGATATGAAAAACTTTTGCTTATGAGATTACTATGCATACTGGGATGGCACTGCTGCTATGAGCCTGTCATTATTTAAAATGACTCAAGAAAAGAGTAAGTTCTGTATTTCACCATTAGATGGTGCTAGGAGAAGTTGAAAGAAAATAAGTCTCGAAAGTTATTGATGCAATGAATCATAGGGTTTGAAGGGGGTTTACTGTATAATAGAGTCTGTGTTTCTCTCCCAGACAGGAGCACACCCAACTCATCATTAAAGAGTAAAACATCTTCCAAAGCTACTCCATTATTCAGTTAATTATACTTCTGCCAAGATAACTATCCTTTCTAATCAGAACTTCAACTGTGGATGATGGATGCTGAGATTCTATGTAGTGACACAAACCTGTTTCTCTTTGTTGGTGGTTTCCTGCAACTCTCTTTTTTTGATTTTTATCAATGTATTTTGTAACAGAATGTGTGACATTGGAAGAGACTTAATGTCTGTTACAGTGTATTGGTCCCAATAAATTGTCTCATTAATTATCATGGTAACAATGAGAAATTCAAGGAATAGTCATAACAATCACTATCCTTCCATGGAAACTTGTCACATCACACAAAATTTAAAAAATGGTGTGCATTTCAGCCAATGCTTCATGTTTCTAATATTGAGGATACATTGCAAATCAAAGTCAGTGCACAGTCCGGGACTTCTGCAAAAATACATGAAGAAAGTTTTGAACACTTAAAACTTATTGAATCTGTTTGTTTGTTTTCATAACACTTGTAGTTTTTATGTTGTTCGATATCTGTCTTTACCACCAAAAGGAGACTGGGAGAATGATTGTCTTGAAGTTCAACTCACTGTACCTCCTAACATGAACTCTTTTTTTCAATCTGACTCTTTCTCCTCTCTCTCTCTCTCTCTCTCTCTCTCTCTCTCTCTCTCTCTCTCTCTCTCTCTCTCTCTCTCTCTCTCTCTCTCTCTCTGTTGGTGTGCATGCTCAATGAATAGATTTCTAAAGTGCATAAATGAACAGATCAAAATCACAGTATGGTACATTTCTCATTCACACATCAGGTTTACTCACAGAGCAGGTAAATTTCAGGATGAATTTTCACTGTCCCAGCAGTTAAATCCTGGAAGCTGATTGGGCTCTGCAGCTTTCTTAGCCTAGCTCTTATAAATCCTGAGTGTAGCCCCAGATGGCTTGAAAATAAAAACGTTTGACCATTGCTGCAAGAACTTTCTCATCTATTTTGCAGCGTGCCATGTTTGTCAAGCATCTTATCAAGACTTCAGATAAGTGCCTAATATTTCAGTTGCACACACAATAGTTCAGGAAAAATTTTTATGGAGAAAATATCACAGTAGCTACATGGGTATGCCAAGTGGACAGAAGAAAGATATAGTTTCCAATTAACAGGCTACAACAACCAGCAGACACTTTTCTCATTTTCAAGGAAATGAAGCAAAGCTATGCTATCATTTTCTCCAAACTCTTTATTTGATTTTGGCTGTGATTAGTTAATTTAGATATTTATGGTTCACAGGCTGAGCTGTGAATTTTATAAATAGGTCAGGCTGGGTGGGTGGTCAGGGCATTTGCATGATTCAACAGTTTCCATGGGGTTTTGCCTGGTCTGCAATCATGTTAAAATTCTCACCAATAAATTATTCATTTGGGTTAAAATATTTCCCATGGGGGGAAAATGTACATTTGAGAGAAGAAAGTATAACACCACTAATTAATTTATGGGATTAGCTAACTCTAGGGAGCAGAAGCAAGAACTGGGAGCATATGACAATTGAGGTTTTAGGTAGCAAATAAGCAAGCATTACATGGGAAGACAAATCTCCATGAAAACCAGCAAAAAAGGATGTGGTAGTCAGTAGGTAGTATCAGGGATCTTCGGTGCTAAAGAGAAGGACAGATTAATATTCTAGTTTTAAAAAATGATTTGGAGGCTACTTATGCCTAAAAGAATTTCATAAACTTTACCATATCCAGTCAATAAATATTTATCAAACACAAAACAGGTGTCTGATGTTTTTCTCTCCTTTCTTTTCTTGGAGGCCTGTTCTCCTCTATTCATGTGGATTCAACGGAAACTGCCAATCACAATGCCCTGACTTCTCTACCCATCTCTGCTTATTATGAGCTTAATAGTGTCCCACGTAGACATTTATATATTGAAGTCCTAACTGCACATTTAGAGATAAGGCCTTTAAAGAGGTAGTTAAGGTAAAATGAGGTCATCAGGGTAGACCTTAACCCAATATGGCTGATGTCCTACGAAGAGGTGAGAATACAGACATAAAAGACCATATGAGGGCCCAGAGAGATAGAAGCCATCTGCAAGTCAAGAAGAGAGGCCTCAGATGGAAATGAACTCGTGGACACTATGATCTTGGAATTTTAATCTTCCAAATTGTGAAAAATAGATTTCTATTGATTAAACTACTTAGTCTGTGGTACTTTATTATGACAGCCCCTAGCAAAACAATAAAGTGACCAGGTAAGTAGACTCAGAGTTATTCTCCTGATCACAGTGTCTACTAGGGTGGTCTGGTGACCCAAACTGGCTTCTCAATTTGGAGATGAAGAGAAATGGTGGGGTTTCTGAACTGAACATGGTTTAGTCATCTTCCCTATCATGTGAAAAAAAAGCACATCTGCAAAAACAAAGAATTAAGACAACACAAAGAAAGAAGTGAAGCTGAGACCATGAGAGAGAGAGAGAGAGATGAGGGGGATCCTGTGACTGTCCCCTGGAGTCAGTTAAGATTGAAGCCAAATACATCTTTGATTTAACAAACTAACCAATTAGTTTTTGTTTGTGCTAGTTCAAATTGGGTTTTGCAATTATAAAGAAAAGAGTTCTCATCCAGACATCTATTATACACATATTTTAGTTGAGGTGGAGACATATGATATGAAGAAAGGATTTATTTAGCCATAGAGGAATTTACAATTTAGATGGAAATAAGAGAACTTTGTATGAAAGAGTAGCAGGCAACATTATATATTAAATTACAATACCCAAATGAGTATTAGTGAAAATAAATGCTGGGAATGACAGAGGAAAAAAAACACATTTTGTTGGAGTGATCATCAAAGAATGCATACACAAAGAGAACAGTCACTCTAAGAGATGTCAAGAAGGTATGTGTGGGGGCCACCAGGAGGAAGGAAAGAAAGGGCAAAGAAGAGAATGAAGGAGAGATGATCCTACACTTACTAAGCAAAGCAATTCCACTCTGTTATACGAGACTCCTGTGTATTTTCTTTTTTAATGCTGAGAGCTTAAGAAGAAAAATATGCTCCACATCTACTGCAATCTCAATTGATGGTTTTTCCTTCTTTCTGATTTAGATTTTCTGGTCATATCTCACGCATTCTCACTTTCTTTCACAGGACCCACGTGGTAAAAGAAGCTAAAACACAATAGTCAGCAAGAAATGAGAGATTTATTTCCTCCACCCTGAATGCAGAACCATCAGTATGAAGAATCTGCCCAGAAAGCAAATCTATAAGAAGTACTAAAGCATCACTGTACAAGTAAAGAAAGACCTCTCACCATTGTCTTTCTGCTTCATCTTCCGGCAGTCAGCATTTAGCTTCTCCTCAAAAGAAATGGTGAATAAATATTGAAGCTTTTGAGGTTGAAACAGCACAAATATATAAGGCTACTTGACAGAATTACTTGTCCATCTCTAGCCTGCAAGCACAAGGATCAACCAACAAATGATAAAGGGTTCAACCCATCCTTTTTGATAGCAATGATGTGCTGTCTCTTGGCTACAGGATAACCACCTGGAGGTTGCCACTACCACATGAAATTTATTGATGTTTCTACCTTGGTTATGGGTAATTATATAACAGTTTTCTGTTTGTTTCATAAATATGAATACTTTATATTAAAAATAGGCAATAGGCAATTATGACCAGGAGGAATGAGGCAGCATTTCCTACCTCTCCTGCTCCTGTTCTCTGTCTCAAAGCATCAGCTGAATATTGAACTCAAATTGAGTAAATGGATAAATCAGTTTAAGCAATGGCATGACCCTTTGATGATTGGCAGTGCCCCCTTCCACAACTCTGACCCCTTCATTAGCATCGTTTCTATTCCGTTCATCTTGAACATTCAAAATATTAGAGTGAAAATTATGTAACAGGGACTCTGATCATGCACTGAATTTGAGCAATGAAGAAATAAGGTCCGCCTTCAAGGAACCTTGGCTTTTGCAGGTACAACAAGGAACACAGAAGAAAGTATAAATCTAGCTCGACAAATTAGGTAGAACTCACTTTGAAGAGTATTGAGTCAATGTCTAAAAGAACAATAACATAAACTTTCAATATAAAATATGTACACAAAATGTTCCTAGCAATTATTTCTAGGTCAGCTAAATTTTGGGAACTTTAGATGGCACACTAAGTGTTTGATAGGGGGAAAAATGTGACCAAAAAATGACTGATAGAGAAAGCAGCAGAATTAAAAGTACTCAGATTGTCACCTGACTTTCCAGTGTCAGAGGCATTGAAGGAGTCAGTGAAGAAGTCCAAAAGACTGTCATTACAGAATAGTGAATTAGTTTGAGCTTTCATAGAGTTTCGGGCAATGCAATTCACCTACCAAGGCTATAGAAATGGGAGTCTGATGTGGAAGTGTAATGAAGGTCATGGATATGATGAGATCAAAGATCTGTGAAGCAAGGGTGATGAATGGGTCATCCATCTAGACATGAAAACTGACAAGAATGATGTTGAATTTGGAGTGGAGCGGTAGAAGTTAATCCAGGTGGTAATGTACTTATTGAATAGGATGAATGACCCAAACACTGGTAGAGAATAAGAAGGAAGAATAAATAGCAAAGAGATGTTGACGATCCCTCCCAACTCCAGAGTTAAGGTTTTAGTAGAAAACCCAGCGCCATTGTCCTCTGAGGTTAGCAAAGCTCTGTTTTGTGAGTAAAATGGATGTTAGAATCACTAAGGACTTTGAGAAATGTGAACACATGTTGAGGGGGAGGAGCACAGAGAAGCATAGGGAGGTGGGGGTGGAGATGGTTTAGACCACTGGACAGTAACAAATGGTTACTGAATTTTATAAGGATAAGAAAAAAATGAGGGAATTTTCTTTAGGTTTCCAACAGTGCAACTACACTGAGAGATAAGTCTGGATGAGGCCACTTGCTATTGCCTTGTCCTTTCTGTGTCTTCAGCTCTTCTTGGAGACCAGATGATTTTTGTTGAAGAGTCTCTACATTTGATAACAGACCAATCCTGAAAACATACAGGTTATCTCGCCTCTAGAGCTTCTGAATCTGTTTATAAATTTGTTATGTCACATGCTAGAACCCTGTAAGCATATGGTGTAACGACTGTCTAGGCCAAAATCTATCCCTGGGTCAAGTCAGAGCACAAGAGAGATGCTTATCTTGGCCTCACTGTTTCAGTCCCTAGACAGACTGCCATAAGCAGAACTAAGAGGTTTGTTTTACACATTTATGAAAGGGTGAAGGTAAGATTCCTCTTGCTACAGTCTTCATAATGGGCTGGATTATACAGGAGCAAGAACAGAAGTGGGAAGATATGAAAACTAACTTGGAATTGACAGGTCATTGTGGAGATGGAGAAAAGTTGATGGATTCAGCAAGCCTTGGGGGTGGGTGGATTCTTGAGAGACTGAATGGGAATTTGCATGTACTCCCAGAAATTCTGCCAATTAGAAATTCATTGGTTTTGCAATCTTTTCTAAAAATGCAAATATATTTAAGAAGCTTATGACAAGGGCAAGTGTGTAATTTAGTCTGAATTAGTTCCATCAGCTTACTTCCGATACCACCTTGCTGAAGTCAGTTATACTAAAGAAGGAGAATTTTACTTGGAGAAAAAATGCTTTGCATAAGAAACATAACCATATGTGGCACTGGAGGCAAGAGTCTTTGGAATGAGAGAAGCATCAGGAATCCCGTAGAAAACAGAGTGGAATGTCAGGAGCAGAGAGCACAGAGAACAAGTGAACTTTGGCCTTCTCTGCTTAGAATATTAGAAACATTCATCAGAGTCAGGCAAGGTGGCACAGGAGTGTAATTCCAGCAACTTGGGAGGCTGAGGCAGGATGATCACAAGGTCAAAGCCAGCCTCAGCAACATAATGAGACCCTGTCTCAAAACAAACAAACAAATAAAGAGCACTGTAAATGTACTTCACTGGTAAAAAGTCTTTGGTTTCAATCCTCGGTACAAAAAAGGAGAAAAGAAACAATCATCAGTGGGATCTCAGAGAAGTGACTTTTATTGATCAATGATTAAAAACAATTTAAATTATGTCAATGATAATAGTTTACATTTGGTAGCAAGTGTTTAGAATTTTGTAAAGCCTCATCTTGTTTAGATATAAAAAGAGTTAAACTTTATCTAGTATATTCTTTTTTCTATATATATTCACATGTTTTAACAAATGAAGATGTAGATTCTAAAATGTTCAAAATATTATCTATGAATACAAATCTTGGTATATATTTCAAACCTCACATGAAAGTCAATGCTCAGAACTAAGATAAAACTACTGGAAAGAATGAGTTATGGTCAAAAATTTGGCTCACTCCTAACCAGGACTTCTTGGATGGCGAAGCTGTACTAAAAAGAACAAAAAACAACAACTTACTACCCAAGTAAAATATTTTTCTTATGTTTTGTTTTGTAATTGTAGTTCAAATATGGGAAAGCAATTTGCAATTTTTTATATAAAAAAAGAAAGGAACCAAACTTTATAAAAAGCATCAGGAAGCATTAGTGATAAATTTGGGTCAACTAAATATTGGAAAACTTTTTTTTTTTTTTTTTTTTTTAATCAAAAGGCAAAGCCTTAAATGGCTACATAAAAATAAAGTCTTGGTACTAGTCAGTAAAATTTCCATGGATGTGTGCCCTTCTATGTGAGTCACAAGTCTAAGGTCAGGTACACTCTGTTTGGCTATGAAAAGAACATACTGTGTTATCCTTAAGTGCTGTCTCCAATCACTCCTCTGCCTCTGGCCAAAACTGTCCTGCCTCACTTGCACGGGTCCCAACCACATTCACCAGTATTTCATCTCTCACTTCTCAGAATCTTAGTCCTTGCTTACTGCTGAAGGTAAAGGCTGGAACAGCAAGACTCCATGGGGAAAAGGCACAGTGGAATCATGGGATCTCAGCATTATTGTCCACTGCCACACTAGGTATTTTTAAGGATGAGTAAACTGAAGCAAAATTAGATTTTAAGTCTAGCTCAAAGTTTTAACTTAGATTACGCTTTGGAGTTAGAACTTGGCAAGTATTCTCTGAAATCATTGGAGACAATTCTCGATACCTCTTTCATATTTGTGTACATTTTTAAAAATTTTTACAGACTGCATTTTGATTCATTGTACACAAATGGGGTACATCAATTCATTTCTATGATTGTGCACAATGTGGATTCACACCATTTATGCAATCATACATGTTCATACGGTAATGATGTCTATCTCATTCCACCATCTTTCATACCCCCACCCCCTCCCCCCCTCATTTCCCTCTATATAAAATGAGAGTCTAAAGTTTATTTGTGCACATTTTATAAATAGAGGTGCTGACTAGTTTTGTTCTAAACTATCTTTTCAGATATTTATGTAGTGGACAGCTTTGAAAGATAGAGATGGTATCTCACTACAGAGGAGAGGGAAAGTGTGGGGTTTTTTCTCAATCTAAGAAAAATCTGGGCAAAAGGCAAGCATGTTTACTGCCTATTATAAAAGATCCATACTCCCTAAGCTTGGGGTTCCTCTAGTGAAAGGAAAATCATGAAGTACTGAAGTGTCACCTAGCCAGTGAATGGGTATAAGTGCTGGTAGTTTGCCTATTGCTGTTGCTGTAACTGAGAATATTATTTGTCTCTGACCTAGGTATCTCATGTCTTCTGACCACACCTATAAAAAACTGGCAGGATGACTCGTGAGCTTGGAAGCAGGGTAAAATCTCAGACCCTTTGCAGCTTTTGACAAAAATATAAAATCTCTGTGATAAGCAATCACTAGAATAGAGAAAATATCAAGTACTGTGAGGTTCGCAGCTGGGTTTTTCAGATCAAGTATGATGCAATTACCATTTTTGAGCAAAGTAAATTATATACACTCATATACATGCATATAGAATTTACTTGATTTTAAAAAAATTAAACATATGAAAAAGGTTCATTTTTCCTACTTTATACATTAAAGAAAACCAACAATTGAAGTTAAGTCACACAGCTAATTGGTGATGGATCATGTCTCTGGTTTCAAAATTTGTGTTTTCTCAACCTCCAAATAAAATATATTTAAAGTGGCATAGGTCATTTGGCTATAAATAAAATGTTTAGTTTATATAGTATAATGTTTAGTCTTATCATTTTTCTTTTTTAACAATACGAAATACTTAGGTACTGACATGTTGATACCTAATCTGAATTCATTATTAAATATTCAGCATTTGCAATAGACAAAAATATTTTTATTTTTATGAATATTGAGTTTATATTATATATTGTGTAATCATAGTAGCCATCTACAACAAAATTTAAAAATTTAGATCAGAAAATAATGCTGCAAATACATTCCTTTAAAGCTACACATCTAAAAAAATTATCTTCAGCTAGAGAAAGATAATATGATAGTAGAAGTAATTCCGTTTAAAAGGCTGTATAGTCCATGAAACTATCTTGTTAGTCACAGAGACAAATAGAAAATTAACATAGTAGACAGACTGGGAAAAGGACTACACATGTCTAGACTTTATAGATGTTCTTGAGAATGAAATATGTTTAAAACAAATGAAGACAGAAAATACTTCCTAATTTTATGGAAGCAAAATGTAAAATATAGGCTTATATAAGACTTGCTTGTGGAATTTTTTAAAATCAATAATCCACTTCAAACCATAAACAGGTTTTCACTTCTGTGATTCCATTCTGCTAACTACAATGCTAAAAAATTTAATGTTCTGAACCAACCATTTTGAAATATAAATAGCTACAGAGAAAAACACACTTTAAAATTCCACTGAAGGCTCTGTTCAAATGCAAACAATTTTTTTCAGATTGCTTTAACTAAAAGAATGCAGGGTATTTATTAATATTAAATTAATGGAAGTAAATTACCTTACTTCTCAGAAAATTACATTTTTATAAAATTAAAAATGACCCAGTTAGAGCTTACCAAAAAAAAAAATATGTAGTCAGTTATAATTGTCATATAAAACAATAATTACAGAACTAAATTTACAAAGCTATTTATTTAGAAATGCATCTTAAATTGAAAGTTGAATTACCAATTCATTTATATTTTACCTCCTGATAAATGACAGTAGGAGACTGTAGTCTTCACTGCGGGACATGCCAAAGAGGTTTAGGTTTGGTGTGGAGAAGGAAACCTCAGGGAATGACTGATAGGTTAATATGTATCATCAGTTTTCTGACCACTAAGACACAAATTAATTTAAAAAAAAACAGAAATAAAGATATGCAGATATAAATTCTAATTATGTAGTGAAACACCTTCTAGGGGCATAAACTATTAAATCTTAAATGGATTTTAAAAACAAGAAATCTGAGGAACCCTTTCACCATTCAGGACATAATTTTGTCCATGAGGGCTTATTTCATCTATAAAGACTCATATACCTTCTGATGTTTTTTCCCACTGAGGGAATCTGTGCAGAAATTGGAGGAGGTCATTTTTATAATTCCTAATATAGTCAAGACACAGAATTTATTCATTCAGTATCCTTTCTTAGACACATACATTTTAGGGATTTGAGAAAGGAGAAAATATAATTTTAAGATTAGAATGAATCATGAAGAAACAATTATTAAAAACCTTGAATAAAACAACTACTAAAATAATTGCTTTTAAAACAAGGCAGCAATTATTTTAAAGACGAGCAGAAAAGAGGACAAGAAGTACACATCTAGCAAATCAGAAGGAAAAACTGGGGAAAAAATAATCACTGCTATGCTGGTATTCCTTAATATCGAGGTCTTCCCAACAACAAAACCTATGGACTCTAGAAGATATGGAGATAGCAGAACTGATAGACAAAGGAGCTAAAGATGCTGTTCTGAAACCTGGTTGTCTGTTGGTGTCTGTTTAGGACACATGTTATCAGTTTATGCACAAGAAGCAAACTGAAGTTTACCTGGAAATCTTCTAATTATTTGACATAATCCTTCCTTTCTGCAAAGTTGTTGCTGTATTTCTGGTAATATATTTATCTGAAAAGAATAAAAAGATTCTAGTGAGTTAGGTATTCATAAATGGTAAAGCAAAGGAAACACAAAAACTTAGAGTCTAAATGTGAAGTACTGTCTACACTATCCACACCCAACCTTCCAATCAAGTCAACATTCATATTTAGAATATGAAAATGGTTTGATAACATAAAAAATCTTGCCCTTAGAAATCTTCAAAATATTTGGGAATACTTTGGAAAGTCTTTTTTATATTTCAGTCATTGCTTGATATAAAAGGAAATACTTATGGCAAATATAGTAACACAAATAACTTCACTGTTTCAAATTTTGCATTGCAAAAAATAGCACTAAAATACCTCAAAGTCAACTAAAATTACAGAGATTCAGAAGCCCTCAGTGATTTGCATCACACAGTTATTTAGTGGTAATTCAGTGTTAAATCTGTTTCAAAACTTTGCATTCAGTCTTCATACTGAAGGGCATTATTGCTTTCAGACATGAAAGCCAATCACCACAAATCTCTATTTTAAGCAAAATTTGTTCTTAGAAAGATTTGTAAGTTCAATCATAAATTCAAATACAGTTTTTTAGCTTATAAAGAAAAGATGCAAACAAGTTTAATTCCTTCCTCCTCTTGTGAATTTACAGATTAATAAGCTGTCATCAACTAAATCCCCAGACTAAGGCCACAAATGGTGGTTAAAACCAATAAAAAGATAGACATGTGAATTAGCTTGAAAATCATATTCATTTTGGAGACATTACTGATTTCTTTCAAATTAATTCACTCTAACTTAATAAACCATTGTAGTTTCTCTATTGTGTGCTACTGGCATGACTAGATGAAAGGAACTCAGCTCTTCTGGAGAAAAAAATAGGCCACCAAAAACATGGTGCACTTAATAGAATCGTCGCCTTGAGTGCATCTTTCTTCCTTGTTTCAATTTCTTTATTTCTTCGTTTGTAAAATAAAGCATTTAGAGTCTTTGGTCTCTAAGATCCACTTCTGCTCTAAGATTTTATCAACTCCGTAATAAGTTGTAGTTTTTTTTTAAAAAAATGACTCAACAGTGTTTTGAAACAGTCCATCAATTAAATATTTTCTAACATTTGCTGTCTTATCAACCTGTTCATTTATTTAGCAAAGTTTCTTTCCCTCAATAATAGATAGAGGAAGAACAAACCTCAGCCCAGATCCTATATAAATAAAGCTCAGACTTCAGCAGACCCCACGCTTCTGCATTAGCAGCATCCTAAATACTGTATTCTTGTTTGAAGTCTACAAGAATACCGAAGTCTATCATTTACACTCATTTGCACTGGGAATTGGGAAAAGGCTGTCAGTGCAGTATACTTTTGGTTTCAGGAATGTCTACACTTCTCAAATTCAAAAATGAGAGTTCAGGGTCTAACGGTAGGAAAATAAGGACTCTCATAAAGCCCTGAACACTTCCATTCAGAAATCTCATGAGGGGCTGAAGTGACTGACAGAACACTGCTAAAGTACAGAGAATTCAGAATAAAAGTGATTTTTGTTGTTTAAATGAACACCCAAAATATTTTTCTAAATTAGATTCTGAAAAGCTTTGAAAGTCAATAAAATTGAACCATTTTCTCCATATAAGGCAAAAATCATCACATTGCTAGTGACTTGACAAAAATATTCAGAAAGAGATTTAGCACTAGGTAAGCAGCATCAAAGGCCACGGACTGGCTCAGTTTCACTTCTAATCCTCTCCTAAAGGGTTCAGAGCAAATGTGCTACCCTGTGAATGAAACTGTGTTGTCACCCCATCCCATGCACACTGAAGGGAACAGAGGAATCCTGGTGAAATGAACAGCAATAACTCCAGCAATGGGCCAGAAGAATTTATGTAGATACAGCAGTGGTAGTATACAGCTAGTACATATTTCAGACATAAGGATAGATTACTGGGTCTTGTCAAAGAGATGACTGGATGTGAGGCTAGGTTCAAAAGGATGAACTGACTCAGGAACAGCAAAGGACTTGCTTCAAAAAGTCAAAGCCAAGCCAAGAGAAGAAACCGTCCTACATTTCTGCCTCCTGTTTCCCTGTTGTTACTTGACACACACAGCCCAATGACTTCTCTATGAGCTCTTTCCTCCAAAGTACATCTTTAGAATTCAGAAGAGTGGGAGATGACATAATTGTGGTGACATGTGACACCAGAAATATCATCTCTATTCAGCTCTAGCACTGAGTAACAAATTAAGCAGTTAAATGAGAACTCACAAAAATTGCTATTACACCAGTAGAGTGGAGGACAGGGATTGAGAGTATGGGAGGAGGGGAGAGTATGGGGAAGTACTGGGGAATGAAATCTACCAAACTATGCAAAGTCCACAAAGAAATAAAAGACGACAATATATCATATATATGATATATTTACATATGTGATATATATTCCACTGTTACAGTTTGGATGTGAGATGTCCCCCAAAATCTCCTGTGTTTCTATAGGAATATTCAGAATTTAAAGGATCAAAGTGTAAGAGTTGTAACCTAATCAGTTCATCCTAGTTTCAATGGTCTGAATGGTAACTATAGGCAGGTGGGGCATGGCTGGAGGAGGTGGGCCACATCATTAAGTGGAGTATCATCAAAGGAGTTTGGATTAGCTGATTTATCTAATGATGAACTTCTCCTATTCAACTTTGCAATAATTTTATAGCTTTTATTTTTTAAGAGCAATTTTAAATTCACAGCAAAACTGAGCAGAAGGCATAGAAAATTCCCATATACCCCATTGTCCCCAACATGCACCAGGTCCCCCAGTTTCAACGTCCCTCAGCACAACGGTACATTTGTTACACTTGATGAACCTAACCTGGCATGTCATTATCAGTCAAATAATCATTTTTAATAAACACTGATCTTGTATTAGCTTTGAATGCTTAAATACAAATAGTATAGTGTCTATATTTATACATAGACTGCAATTTTTCTTACTTGACACAAAACTCTTTTGAAAGGACTAGTACTCATATACAAAATTATAATGACATTCATACCCTGGGATACTTCCAAGAGATAACTGGGAGACAGGGAATGCTCATTTAAAACATTTTTGACCTTAAGTCTATTGATATGGTGAATTACATTTATTGATTTCCTGATGTTGAACCAACCTTGCATCCCTGGGATGAAACCCACTTGATCATGGTGCACTATCTTTTTAATATGTTTTTGTATGTGATTTGCTAAAATTTTGTTGAGAATTTTTGCGTCGATGTTCATTAAGGATATTGGTCTGAAATTTTCTTTCCTCGATGTGACTCTGTCTGGTTTAGGTATCAGTGTGATATTGGCTTCATAGAATGAGTTTGGGAGGGTTCCCTCCTCTTCCTTCAATTGATGAATGGATAAAGAAACTGTGGTATATATATACAATGGAATATTACTCAGCCATAAAGAATGATAAAATTATGGCATTTGCAGGCAAATGGATGAAATTGGAGAATATCATGCTAAGTGAGATAAGCCAATCTCAAAAAACCAAAGGTCGAATGATATCGCTAATAAGTGGATGAGGACACATAAAGGGGGAGGGAGGGGTTAGTGTTAGGGTTAGAGTTAGGGTTAGGGAGGGGGGCAAGAATGGAGGAAGGAAGGACTGTATAGAGGGAAAAGAGGGGTGGAAGGGGTGGGGGGAAGGGAAAAAATAACAGAATGAATCAAACAACATTACTCTATGTAAATTTATGATTACACAAATGGTATACCTTTACGCCATGTACAGAGAAACAACATGTATCCCATTTGTTTACAATAAATAAATAAATAAATAAATAAAGTGAACGATAAAACAGTCAAAAAAAAATTTTGGTCCCAGCACATCTTCTACAAACTTAATCTGTGATAAACTGTATTAATTGGTATTCATTAACTATTGTCAGAAGCAAAAGTAAAAATCACTCTTCTTTTGAGACATATTTCATTAATAAAAGCAAAAAAATATAATACTAATTATGAGCATTAGCAAAGTGTGCATAGATCAGAAAAACTAAAGCCATAGTAGTATCATTAATTGTTAAGAAGAGTAGACATTTGAATTTGAATTATTGATAAACTATAAGAAAGTACCTAAAAAAGAAACGTTTTTCTGGTCATTGGAATAGTTACAGTGACAAACATCTGACATTATCTCTTAGGGAACTGTTCTTTTCTTTTTGTATCTGTAGACATATTCATGACCTTTATTTTATCAAAAATTAGTCCTCCCAAACTATCCAGTGTCACCAGCAAGGAAAAGAATTAATGACAAGCAAATTAAAAATAGCTAATCAAAGAAAGAAAAGGTTTTTTTTTTTTTTCTCTTCCCAGGTGTTTTGCAATTATCATACCACAAAGTTCACCTGATATGATTGAATGCTTTACAATAACAGCCATTTCTGTAGTTCTCAGTGTGCCAAGTACTAAAAACAGCATCCTGGTTTTAGGGACTGCTAATCCTACAAACATTTAAAGCTAGAAAAGAATCCCTCTGCTTTGCAACACCAGCACCCGTCTGTTTGAGATGAGCTAGAGCCCCAGTTACTAAACTTAGTGTTACCCAAATAGTGGCTCTCACTTCACTTTCAATATCACACAGTCCAAGACAGTTTTAAATTCATGTTTCAATCTTACTGATGAGAGAGACTCGTGGCCGTTTCATTATCAATTATAGATATTTTGATCACTCTCATTAAACACTAAAATTACAAAGCTGTAATGTGACTAGTAATCCTGATTTGAGCAGGTGCCCTTTTCTGTTCCCTCTAAGGTCATTGACAAGTCTACAACATCCCCACCAAATTTGAAGCAATTTCTGTTTTGAATATTTATGTCATTTACATAAATGTGTCAGGGTTCATAAAACTTCAAATTATTCACTCTCCAAAGCAATAGTGATCTACATGTATTACTGAGAATTTATGTATTCTTTAAAAATACTTATTAGATTAGGCTACAAGTTTAGACTTATTTGGAAGGGTTCTATTGATATGATTGATAAATCGGAAATTTGAAGTCAGCTGCCTGGGTGTGAATCTTGGTTGCTTTATTAATTAGCCATGAGGCCTTAGATAAGTTTCTTAGCCTCTCTGTGTTTCCAGGCTCATCATGCAGAGAATGCACATAAATAAATATGTAAGCACTCAGAATGGTGCTTGGCACATAGTAAGGTTATGTGTTAGCTATTATTATTGGTTGTTTCCATCCTTCATGTATCTCCTAGCTATATTTCACATTTCATTGCCACTCCACAAGTCCAAGTCCTCCTCATCTCAGTACCCCATTATTGCAGTAACTAGTCTTTGTTCTTTGGTACTTGCTCATTGGGTACTTATTTCAATATAGCAGCCATAGCCATCCTGTAAAAAATGTAAATGGACTCATATTACCCTTCTCTCAGAACCCTTCGATAACCCTCAGTGTCACCAAGAATAAAAGCCATAGTCCTTATAAAGGACCCCAGGACCCCCCACTATTGAATCTCCCATTACCAGTACATCTAGATCCTCACCTCCCAACTCCACTCATTTTACTCCAGTCTCCTGGGACTCATGTTCTTCATGCCAGCAAAAGACCCTCTTTTTACTGTATGACTATTATTCCCTTTCTCTGTGTCTGTGGTTTTACCCCAGTCACCAATATAGGAGGCCATCTTCTAGGCTATACTCAAAAGTCTCTGTCTTGGTGGAATCTCCTTCACTCATCTCATCTAAAACTCAACCTCCCAATGTTTTCTCACCTTACTTTATTTTTCTTTGTAGTACTTTTTTTTGTCATCTCAACTATCATATTTTATCTAGTGATCTCTTTTTCCTTTACCTCCATATAACTATCTAAGCTCCCCAAGATCAGGGTTATTATTTTTTTTTTTTTTGGTCTGTATTGTTAACAGTTATATTCTTGGAGGTTTCAAGATGGCGGCCTAGAGGGTGGCTGCATTTCATGTTGCTCCAGGACTCAGGATTCAAAAGAGGAGATATTGAGACGCTTGGGACCAACTCAAAGCAGCCGGGTGACTCTCACCCCCTGGGGAGGCATCCCGGATGGCACGGTGGTCCCGGAACGCAGGAAACTTTGTGAAGTAGAGCTGCCGGCGAGACACCCCTCCCCCCGCTGGAGCAGTGAACTCGGACAGCTGGGAGCGCCGTAAAGGAGGCCGCTCGGCACAGCGCTGGGACTCGGAGCAACCACTGGGGCTCCGGCGGCTGCCCAGGGGAGGAGTGGCGAGGAGAGCTGTGTGAACTCAGGACACCGGGGCCTGCCCTGAGGAGGAGGAGGAGGAGCGTGGCCACTTGGATTCGGAGTGACTGCACCAGAGCTACAGGCGGTTGCCAGAGGAGAAGCCGCGCGGCGAGCTGTTTGGACTCAGAACGACGCTTCTGAACCCCGGGGCCTGCCCTGAGGACGAGGAGGAGGAAGAGGAGCGCGGCCGCTTGGATTCGGGTGACTACACCAGAGCTACAGGCGGTTGCCAGAGAAGGGGCTGCATGGCGAGCTGTTTGGACTCTGACCACTTCTGAACCCCGGGGCCTGCCCGGAGGAGTAGGACGAGGAGGAGGAGAAGCGCGGCGGGCCGTTTGGACTCGCAGTGACTGCATTAGCGCTCCAGGCGGCTGCTCAGAGGAGAAGGTGAGTGGTGAGTTGTTTGGTCTTAAAGTGACAGCTCCTGAACACAGGGGGGCTGCCTGGAGGAGGAGCGTGGTGGGACACTTGGTCTTGAGTGGCCGCACCAGAGCTCCGGGTGGTTGCCCAGAGGACCCGTGCAGCGGGTCACGTGGATTCAGAGCCACTCAGAGGGACTGCTCCTGAACACCCGGGGGGTTATCTGGAGAAGGAGGAGGAACGGGGAGGGTCACTTCGACTCGGAGTGATTGATTGCCCCGGGCTACGGGTGGTTGGTGAGAGGAGGAGGCACGAAGTGAGTTTCTTGGACTCCTAGTGACTGCACCGGAATACTGGGCGGCTGTCTGGAGGAAGAGGCCTGTGGCGGGTCTCTGGGACTCAGAGCGATTTTTCGGGGCCACAGGTGGCTGCTCAGAGGAGGGGCCACACAGCCAGGCGATTAGGTGCAGAGCAGGGTCCCAGGATCTAGGAGGCTTCTGGGTGGAAGAGCCGCACAGAGACAGGCTTAGGGCGGAGCAAAAGTTCCAGGCCTGTGGGCAAATTCTCTGAGGAGGGGCAGCCTAAGGAGATTCATCTGCGAAGGGTGAGGCTCCCAGGCCCAGGAGGTAGGGCCGGGCCCCTGGGAACTTTGCAGAGGAAGGCAGCCCAGCCCAGGCGGTAGCTGTAAATTGAGGGGAACCTCTAGGAGGGAACTGACCAGCGAGACCTCCCCACCGGGTGAGTCTTCCCTGCTGGGTGAGGTTTCCCCACAAGGACGGTAAAACCAGAGACTCAGGCCCAAACAGGCCTTGCCTCAGCCCGCAGCCTAGGTCCCCTTTGGATGACCATTGGTTAACAAGTGGAGGCACCTCTGCCCACTAGCAGGGATTATACCCCACCTGAAGGCCACCACTCCTAGAGAGGCAGCTTCCTTGTGAAGCACCGCATTATCAACTTCCTCCATGACTTCAGCCTACTGAAGGCTAAGGGGGGATATATATAGAAATCTTCAGGGACATTGTAAGTCAATAGAGGAAATCTGCAATATCTCAGCGGTCCACTGATACCTGAACAATATGAGAAAACAAGGAAAGAAAATGCTGCAAACAAATCTAGATGTTACATCAATAAAACCCAATGACAACATGGCAGAAGAAATGACAGAAAAGGAGTTCAGAATGTACATAATTAAAATGATCAGAGAAGCAAACGATGAGATGAAAGAGCAAATGCAAGCATTGAATGATCGCACCAATCGACAGTTAAAAGAGCAAATACAGGAAGCAAAAGATCATTTCAATAAAGAGTTAGAGATATTGAAAAAAAACCAACAGAAATCCTTGACATGAAGGAAACAATAAACCAAATTAAGAACTCCATAAAAAGCATATCCAATAGGATAGAACACCTGGAAGACAGAACCTCAGACATTGAAGACAAAATATTTAACCTTGAAAACAAAGTTGAACAAACAGAGAAGATGGTAAGAAATCATGAACAGAATCTACAAGAACTATGGGATATCATGAAAAGGCCAAATTTAAGAATTATTGGGATTGAGGAAGGTCTAGAGAAACAAGCCAAAGGAATGAACAATTTATTCAATGAAATAATATCAGAAAATTTCCCAAATCTGAAGAATGAAATGGAAAATCAAGTTCAAGAGGCTTATAGGACTCCAAATACACAAAATTACAACAGACTCACACCAAGGCACATTATAATGAAAATACCTAACATACAAAATAAAGACAGAATTTTAAAGGCTGTGAGAGAAAAGAACCAAATTACATTCAGGAGGAAACCAATACGCATATCAGCAGATTTTTCAATCCAGACCCTAAAAGCTAGAAGGGCCTGGAACAACATTTTTCAAGCCCAGAAAGAAAATGAATGCCAACCAAGAATCTTATACCCAGCAAAACTTACCTTCAAATTTGACGATGAAATAAAATCCTTCCATGATAAACAAAAGCTAAAAGAATTTACAAAAAGAAAGCCAGCATTACAGAACATTCTCAACAAAATATTCCATGAGGAAGAGATGAAAAACAAAGAAGCAAATCAGCAAAGGGAGGAATTATCCTAAAGGAATTGTCAAATAAAGGAGGAAACAAGTTGTGTCAAACAAATAAATAAACAAAATTTTAAAAATGAACCAAATGACCGGGAAACCAAATCATTTCTTTATAATAACCCTGAATGTTAATGGCCTGAATTCATCAATCAAAAGACATAGACTGGCAGACTGGATTAAAAAGAAAGATCCAACAATATGTTGCCTGCAAGAGACTCACCTCATAGAAAAAGATACCCATAGACTAAAGGTGAAAGGATGGGGAAAAACATACCATGCACATGGACTCAGCAAAAAAGCTGGAATATCCATCCTCATTTCCGATAATGTGGACTTCAAGCCAAAGTTAGTCAGAAGGGATAAAGAAGGTCATTTCATACTGCTTAAGGGAAGCATAAATCAGCAAGATATAACAATCATAAACATCTATGCCCCAAACAGTGGCTCATCCATGTATGGCAATCAAATCCTTCTCAATTTCAGAAACCAAATAGACCATAACACAATAATACTAGGTGATTTTTAACACTCCTCTCTCACCACTGGACAGATCTTCAAGACAAAAATTGAACAAAGAAACCATAGATCTCAATAACACAATCAATAATTTAGACTTAACAGACATTTATAGAATATACCATCCAACCAAGAGCGAATACACTTTCTTCTCAGCAGCACATGGATCCTTCTCTAAAATAGACCATATATTATGCCACAAAGCTAATATTAGCAAATACAAGAAGATAGAGACACTACCATGTATTCTATCAGATCATAATGGATTGAAGTTAGAAATAAATGAAAGAGTAAAACACAGAAACTATCCCAACAAACGGAGATTAAACATTATGCTATTATATGATGAATGGATAACAGAAGATATTAGGAAGGAAATTAAAAAATTCTTAGAGGTAAATGAGAACAAAGAAACATCATATCAAAATCTCTGGGACACTATGAAAGCAGTACTTAGAGGGAAATTTATTTCATGGAGCGCATTTAATAAAAGAAGTAAAACTCAACAAATAAACGACCTAACACTACAGCTCAAAGCCCTAGAAAAAGAAGAACAGAACAGCACCAAAAGTAGTGGAAGACAGGAAATAGTTAAACTCAGAGCTGAAATCAATGAAATTGAAACAAAAGAAACAATACAAAAAATTGACAAAATAAATAGTTGGTTCTTCGAAAAAATAAACAAAATTGATAAACCTTTAGCCACACTAACAAAGAGAAGACGAGAGAAAACCCAAATCACTAAAATTCGGAATGAACAAGGAAATATCACAACAGACAGGATTGAAATACAAAACATAATTAGAAGCTATTTTGAAAATCTATACTCCAACAAAATAGAAAATTTCGAAGGCATCAACAGGTTTCTAGAGACATATGAATTGCCTAAACTGAACGAGGAGGACATAAACAATTTAAATAGACCAATTTCAAGTACTGAAATAGAAGAAGTCATCAAAAGCCTACCAACAAAGAAAAGTCCGGGACCAGATGGGTTCTCAGCCGAGTTCTACAAAACCTTTAAAGAAGAGCTCATTCCAATACTTCTCAAAGTATTCCATAAAATAGAAGAGGAGGGAATCCTCCCAAACTCATTCTATGAAGCCAATATCACACTGATACCTAAACCAGACAGAGACTCATCAAGGAAAGAAAATTTCAGACCAATATCCTTAATGAACATCGACGCAAAAATTCTCAACAAAATTTTAGCAAATCGCATACAAAAACATATTAAAAAATAGTGCACCATGATCAAGTGGGTTTCATCCCAGGGATGCAAGGTTGGTTCAACATCAGGAAATCAATAAACGTAATTCACCATATTAATAGACTTAAAGTCAAGAATCACATGATTATTTCAATAGATGCAGAAAAAGCATTTGATAAAATACAGCACCCCTTCATGCTCAAAACACTAGAAAAAATAGGGATAGTGGGAACATTCCTTAACATTGTAAAGGCCATTTATGCTAAGCCCATGGCTAATATCATTCTAAATGGTGAAAAACTGAAAGCATTCCCCCTAAAAACTGGAACAAGGCAGGGATGCCCTCTTTCACCACTTCTATTCAACATCGTTCTTGAGACTCTGGCCAGAGCAATTAGACAAACCAAAGAAATTAAAGGGATACAAATTGGAAAAGAAGAACTCAAACTATCCCTCTTTGCTGATGACATGATTATATATTTAGAGGAACCTGGAAATTCCACCAGAAAACTCTTAGAACTCATAAGTGATTTCAGTAAAGTAGCAGGTTACAAGATCAATGCTCATAAATCCAACGCATTTTTATACATAAGTGATGAATCTTCAGAAAGAGAAATTAGGAAAAATACCCCATTCACAATAGTCTCGAAAAAAATAAAATACTTGGGAATCAATCTCACAAAAGAGGTGAAAGACCTCTACAATGAGAACTATACAACACTAAAGAAAGAAATTAAAGAACACCTTAGAAGATGGAAAGATCTTCCATGTTCTTGGATAGGAAGAATTAATATTGTCAAAATGGCCATACTACCTAAAGTGCTATACAAATTCAATGCAATTCCAATTAAAATCCCAATGACGTACCTTACAGAAATAGAGCAAGCAATTATGAAATTCATCTGGAAGAATAAGAAACCCAGAATAGCTAAAGCAATCCTTAGCAGGAAGAGTGAAACAGGGGGGATTGCAATACCAGATCTTCAACTCTACTACAAAGCAATAGTAACAAAAACGGCATGGTATTGGTAGCAAAATAGAAAGGTAGATCAATGATACAGAATAGAGGACACGGACACAAACCCAAATAAATACAATTTTCTCATACTAGACAAAGGGGTCAAAAATATGCAATGGAGAAAAGATAGCCTCTTCAACAAATGGTGCTGGGAGAATTGGAAATCCATATGCAACAGAATGAAACTAAACCCATATCTCTCACCATGCACGAAACTAAACTCAATATGGATTAAGGACCTTGGAATCAGACCAGAGACCCTGCAGATTACAGAAGAAAAAGTAGGTCCAAATCTTCACCTTGTTGGTCTAGGACCAGACTTCCTTAACAGGACTCCCATAGCACAAGAAATAAAAGCTAGAATCAACCACTGGGATAGATTCAAACTAAAAAGCTTTCTCTCAGCAAAGGAAACTATCAGCAATGCGAAGAAAGAGCCTACAGAGTGGGAGAATATCTTTGCCAATCATACTTCAGATAGAGCACTAATCTTCAGAATCTATAAAGAACTCAAAAAACTCTACTCCAAGAATTCAAATAATCCAGTCAACAAATGGGCTAAGGAAATGAATAGACACCTCACAGAAGAAGATCTACAAGCAATCAACAAACATATGGAAAAATGTTCAACATCTCTAGTAATAAGAGAAATGCAAATCAAAACCACCCTAAGATTCCATCTCACCCCAATTAGAATGGCGATTATCAAGAATAGGAGCAACAACAGGTGTTGGCGAGGATGTGGGGAGAAAGGTACACTCATACACTGCTGGTGGGGCTGCAAATTAGTGCAGCCACTCTGGAAAGCAGTGTGGAGATTCCTTAGAAAACTTGGAATGGACCCTCCATTTGACCCAGCTATCCCACTCCTTGGCCTATACCCAAAGGACTTAAAATCTGCATACTACAGAGATACAGCCACATCAATGTTCATAGCTGCTCAATTCACAATAGCCAGACTGTGGAACCAACCTAGATGCCCTTCAATTGATGAGTGGATAAAGAAACTGTGGTATATATATACAATGGAATATTACTCAGCCATAAAGAATGATAAAATTATGGCATTTGCAGGCAAATGGATGAAATTGGAGAATATCATGCTAAGTGAGATAAGCCAATCTCAAAAAGCCAAAGGACGAATGATATCACTAATAAGTGGAGGATGACACATAATGGGGGGGAGGGAAGGGTTAGTGTTAGGGTTAGAGTTAGGGTTAGGGAGGGGGGCAAGTATGGAGGAAGGAACTACTGTATAGAGGATAAAGAGGGGTGGAAGGGGTGGGGGGAAGGGAAAAAATAACAGAATGAATCAAACAACATTACTCTATGTAAATTTATGATTACACAAATGGTATGCCTTTACGCCATGTACAAACAGAGAAACAACATGTATCCCATTTGTTTACAATAAAAAAATAAAAAAATAAAAAAATAAAAAAACCAGTTATATTCTTAGTGCCTAAAACAGTTCTTAATACAGATGTTTAATAAATAATCAGAAAGATCAAAGGAATAGATCCATAAATAAGTGTATGGATAAAAAATAAGTGAATTATTTGATAAAGGCAAGAATAAAGTTACTGAGACATTCAGCAAGGAAAGCCTCCCAGGGTTTTTATGGCTTCAATTTTGATAAATGGC
This sequence comes from Sciurus vulgaris, assembly GCF_902686455.1. Taxonomy (NCBI): domain Eukaryota; kingdom Metazoa; phylum Chordata; class Mammalia; order Rodentia; family Sciuridae; genus Sciurus; species Sciurus vulgaris. Next base: position 32,495,711 of record NC_136468.1, read on the forward strand.
ATTAGTATAAATTTAGTATAAAAGTAAGCTTTAAGACAAGAAGTTTCTCATATGAGACTTTTTCTATTTTTTCAATAAAAGTAACCCAGACATACCACATTGATAGAAAGAGCTCTTTCTTATAGAAGAATTCCAGCTAAATATTGAAGGACTGAGAGAAATAGGAAATCACCATTAGATGAACAGAATAATAATTATAATAATTATTGCAGACAAGATCTATTTCTGGATAGTGAAATTACTGGGCCAAAGTTTGAGAAGCAGGATATTTACACAGTCTCAAGGTATCATCTCTAAGATATGTATTAATCACAAGGTGGAAAAACAGTAATTCCACAGTGGAGAAACTCAGCAGACATCATCTTTTCCAAGAGATAAAGGTTAACATCACTAGTGAAAAAAAAAAAAAAAAGAAAGAAAGAAAAAAGAAAACAGACATCACATTCTTCCTGATAGTATGAACTGAGAAGGGCATATCGTTTCTATGACATTCCTTTCAAAATCTATACTATTATTAGAAAACATCAGATAAGGTTGGGGCCATAGCTCAGTGGTTGAGTGCCTACCTAGCATGCATGAGGCCCTAGGTTCAATCCCCAGCATCACAAAAAAGAAAGAAAATAAAGAAAACATCAAATAAGTCCTTATGGAGGAAAATTCTACAAAATACATGACTGGTACTATTGAAAAATGTCAAGGTAATGAAGGAACAGAATGATTAAGGAATCAATCAGAGATTGGAGGAGACTACAGAGAGATCAAAAGCTATATGTAACAGGGGTATTAGATTTGCTTCTGAAACAGAAAAAGGACATAAGTTTTTAAAAATGAGAAAGTTTGCATATTGTTTACAAGTTGCTGAATATTTTGTTTCAATGATAATTTCTTAGTTTTGGTAAATGCACTATGGTTATGTAAGATGTTAACCTTGAAGTTCGATGAAGGATATATGAGAAATTTTATTATTTTGTAATTTTCCCATTAATCTAGAACTACTTCAAAATTAAAAATTAAAAAACAGAATCTCATCATAACTAAAACTGTACTTTATAATTTCCTTCTTAATTTATTTGTCCCACACCCCCTTCTCATCTTCTGTGATGATTAATCTTGGTTATCCACTTGAGTGGATTGAGAATGCCTACAAAATTGGTAAGGCACACTCCTGGGTGGGTTTGTGAAGCTGTTTCCAGAGATAACTGGCATGTGGGTCAGTAAACAGAGAGGGGAGACCTACTCTGAATGTGGGTGGCACCATCCAATAAGACAGGAACCCAGATGGAACAAAAAGCAGAAGGGGGAGGCTCAGAGGAACTCAACCAAGTTCAAAGCTTGATTCATCTTGAGTGGGTGGAGTTTTGTTGTTACCATCACATGGGACATCAGACTCCAGTTTCTTCAGCTTTTGAACAAGAACTCACATCAGTGACTCTCCAGGGACATTCCAGGTATTCAGCCTTGGACTTCGGGTGTGTCACTGAGCCCTGCCATTCCTAGGCACCCAGCTTCTTGAACTGAGCAGCTACTGGTTTCCCCAGCTCACCAGCTTACAGACAACCATTGTGGGAATATCCAGCTTCTGATGCATAAGCCTATCTAATAAAGATGCTTGCATGATTACATGCACATTCTATTGGTTCTATTCCGACAGATAACACTGATTAATACAATTTCTCCATTGCCATCACTGACTGCTCTACTCTGTTCTCTCCTCATCACATATTCCACTGGTGTCCTGTGACTCTCATGTAAATTTAAAGATAGCAAATGACTTAGAGACTGCCCAGTGTCTAATGTCCTCTAATTTTAGGAAAAGATACTGAAAGCTACATTCTCACTGTTCTCTATCTAATTCCAGTCCAGGTGGAACTGATGGAAAGCAAGAACTTTGGGCACCTTGAGAACTAGGCAGCTATGGGAGGCACCTGGGCAATGAAGACATCTGTCACAGCAGCAGCCACATTAGTATAGATTGTTCCTCAGGTGTCTTTCCTACGGTGGGATGAAACAGGAGGCAGCAACAGGGTGTGGAAACACTACTCCAAAGAATATGGGAGATACCCCCTGGCAAAATGAATGGGAGACCTTCTGAGGGAGGTCTGCATGGTCCAACCAAATAGCAATGCTAATGTCAGTGTGAACTCATTTGTCCCATTTGTTGGTGAAATATGACTTTGATTTGCAGATGAAAGAAAAAGAGTAAGCAATATGATACTTAAAAAAAAAAAACTAGATATTAAAAAAAAATATCCTGAGGAATTGTGATAATCCCTAGGAAATAGTAGTGGTGTTGAGTCTAATAGACAGAAGGGGCTGACTTAGCAAGGAGAATACAGGCAGGTCTCTCAACCTTGGCACTATTAACACATTGGCTGCATGATTCTTCGTTGTGCACATTAGTACAATATTTAATAGCATCCTTGGCTTCGACCTATAGATACTAGGAGTAGATCTTCTTCCCAGGTTGTGACAGATGCAAAATGCCTTAAGTATTGCCAATATTACCAAAGAAAAATCTCTCTTGGTTGAAAATCACTAAGGTAGAAAGAGCTGATAAAGGGCATTCCAGGCAAATAAAACAGTAAAAATAAAGGTATATTACAGAAAATAGTATAGGTGTTTAGGGAGCTATCATCAGTGTAATATCACATGTAACATGACATCCAAACTAGAAAAAGGAAAGAGAAGGACACGTTAGGCAGGGCCATTCTCAGAGAACCTTGAATAGTTTATTGTGCTAAATAGACACCATTTTCCTGTCCAGATCTTCCCTCCTTGCTGTTCTCAGAAGGTTGGCTTTTATAATTTGACTCTCTCTCCAAGTTGAAGAGGACCAATGGGAGGCACTGGAAGAAGATTGGTGCCTGCGAGGAGATTTGGGGTTCTTATCTCCCAGGCTCCCTCTCTGCAGGCCTGTAATTTGGCTAAGTTACGTTCCCTTCAAGCTCCTTTTCCAGTGAAACCTCTTTCTTATTAAGTTCTGGCTACACCATTCTTTCTACATACTTCTCTTAGGACCAGGGGTGCTGAAAACCTTAGGATATTGCTGGACTTCAGATGCCTCACAGTCTGTTTGTCTGACACTGCCAACTTCTCTACAGTTTTCAGTTTCTCCTCAGTATTGCTCTTCGGAGAGTAGCAAGTTTCCTGCTGGAAGGCTAAGACACCATTAATATTTTAGATGTTATTCCAGAGTTAGTGGGAAGCTATTCAAGATTTTAAACACAAGAATCACAAGCTCAGTTCATCGTTTTTTTAGTTTTCATCTGACAACTGTGGTCAGGATGGATTTCAGGGGCAAAATATTGCTTCAGAAAAAACAGTGAGGAAGATTTAGCATTATTCAGGTAAGAGTCCTGATTCTCTGACCAGAAAACGGTCTATCAGTGTAAGTGTAGAGAGTAGAAACAATATGAGGATTCCCTTAGGGGTCACAGTGCTTAGTTGACTCTTGGTAGAATGTAGATGACCAAAGAAAGGAAAGGCTGGGGGCAAAGGCCATATTTCAACCTTAGGAGATGACAGAGTGATTGATTACGCTTGTAACCGACAGAATAGAAGCTGAGAGAAGCTGTCTAGAGTTTCTGAATGTAACAGCAGTAGCCACTTCATTGGGGAAAACAGTGAGTCCATTTTTTCCATGGTGAGTTTGAGGTGGGTGTTGGAAGTGCTCAGTAAGCGTTTGCATAGGCAAGGCTGAAGCCTGGCACGGTGCTCTGAATTTTAGATGAAGACTTAGGAATCATCAACTACACGTGGTGGTTGAAATTTGGAGAGTGCTCTTAGGGAATATAGGCACTTAGAGAATAGCCAGAAATAAGGTGACCATGAAGAGAAGAGAAGAAATGGCCAAAGACTTACAAAGAGAGAGCTCAGCTGGAGGGCCAAGGGAGTACAGAGTTAGAAGAAGGAGAGAGTAACCCAGACTGTCATTGCAGAAATATCAAGTTCTTAGTGTAGGCTGCTATAGCTGCACTTAGGAAATGAAGAATAACTTGGTTTGGACACTTTTCTCACAGGCAAGTTATAAGTATCAACCATATGTCAATTTTTCTAGCATAGTGACTAGCACATAGACATTGGCTAATTTTTAGTTAACTTTCTAAAAAAAGCATTTCAAAAGTTCATACAGTATAGGCAGTAAACAGTGACTGTCAGTTCTAAAAGTTAATAATAAATTATATGAATTTTATTGTAATTTAAGATATTAATGCAAATTTGAAAGTGTCTGAACAGTGTTCTAGAAAATGAAGACTTTGCTTCTTTGGATGAGTATGTGGCCAGGGTAAGCTACACTCTCTAGGCTACAGACTTCTAGATACAGTTATAGTCCTACTAGGTTAAATAACTGTACCACATTAGCTGATGCTGGGGAAGCTCCCTTCAAACAAAAAATTATTGTCATTTCATGGTGAACTGTGTGAGTCACAGCTGGTTGGAACTTTCTCTAAAGAGAAAATGGTCTTAATTTTTCAAGACTTTTCTTTTAAGCATTATCTAGCAAAAATGCCAGTGTTCAATAAAGCACATGCACATTTTGAGAGTATTTACCTTTTGATGTGAACCTAACTGGCACATGTCTTCCTTGGATACACAGGGTTTTCCATCAGCTCTTCTCGAAGGCAGACAAATGAGCAGATCCCAGGAGCTCAAATCACCTAACAGCAAAATAATAGAGAAAAAAAAAACAATAATTTATATGAGATATTTTAAAGGTAGGATTTAGTTCCTCAAATTAAAAAAAAATGTAATTATTTAAATGTTAGAACACAAGTAACAGGGATTCTGATATATTTAAAAGAAAAAGTCAATATTCACAGTAACTAAAATTCAACTTTTCTAATTTAACAGGGTTAACATGTTTACATTATATTGTAGGGAAAGTTCAATTACCTAAAATGAGATTATGAAATTACTTTAAAATACTGAAATTAGAACAATTTAAGTCTCTAATTTTATTAATTTATAAAGTCTTACTTGAAGATTAGAAGGAAAGAAGATTCTAAAATCTTTAGAGATAGAAGAAAGTCGTGAAATCAAATAGTGATAAGAAGTCAAAACAACACATATTTTTTCTGGGCCTGGATATTACCACTATTTTTTATAGATCTAAACATCAAATATACTTTCACACAACTTCTTAGAAGAAAAGGAGTATGTGAGGCAGAAAGTAAAATTCAATGAAAACAAAATAGATTGGTTTGTGTAAAAGAAATCTGTGATCTAGCTATAGACAGCACAGCTGAGTTCAAAATAAAGAGTATAGTGGACTAATGCAAGTGAAATTTCTACTATTTCACCAGGAACAAAGCTCTTTGTCAACAAATCATGGTAACTTTGGAAAATAATCTCAGAAGAGTACATTCTTAAATAATACCTGTACATTTTAAAATTAACATTGATGTGTGTATTTATTTTCCTTTATTCTCTTTGGCATATATATATCAACATGCCTTGCAACAAAATGGTATCTTACAAAATTTTTATTGAAAGAATGAATAACTAGTTAGGGATGGGGATGTAGCTCAGTGGTACAGAAATTGCCTGACATGTACATGGCTCTGGATTCTAATCCCCAAGAATTAAACTAGACAACTAGTTCCTAATAGGATAGTAAATGTGTTACCTCATGGAGGAAAAAAAATACACTTCAATGTTTAATGTTGCTGATGCTGTAGAAATAGGTATTTCAAAAATAACCAAAGGGAGTGGGGGACACTGAGCAATGTAGAAAAGAAATGACATTGCTTGGGAATTTTCCCCATTTTTGTGTGGAAAATCAGTTAAAATAACAATTTTTGTACAGATTGCCTCTTGTTGATCAATCCTGAGATAAACATTCCCTCCGAGTAACTATTCATGGCAGATCTCACCATTCACTTCCTACATTAGTTATAATGATTTCTGAAAAGTTTAGGAAATAATCAGCTTCTTCAAATCCCTCTCTTTTCAAATTTCCCAGAATTTCTCACTTGAGAAGCATAATGCTTCCAAAGTAAGTCTTCACAAAAGAAAGGACTCACGAGGAAGAGGGTCCTATGTCAATTAGGAATGAAATTCCACTCTCCACCAATCAAGTTCTTTTCAATTGGACAAGTCCTGTCAGGGCTCCTCTGTTCTCAACTGTTCTGTTGCTGGAAGAGAAACTTTGCAGACAAGCAAAGGGATCCCGACAATTCAAGCCATAGAACTTCTCTCTTGCCTTAATGTATCCCAAGATGTTGGAAGATAATAACAATAGTCCACAGGGACAAGGAGATATAATGCAGGGAATTTGGAAATGAGAGAAATCTCATTGCTGTCACAGTCATCAAGCTTTAGGCTTGAAAGATCCACCACGCTTCATTTGGCCTTGCTTGGAAGACCTTTAAACCAATCCAACAGCTAGAAGCAAATACAATATGATACTTCCAATACTTTAAGTTAAATATGCAGCTGGCTTTTTCAGCCTAACCTTTGATTTGGATTCAAAGAAAAACACAAAGGCTGTTTTTATTCCATATCATTTCTAACCCAGGAAATACTAAAATCTTAGGGAAAAAACCTCTTGTCATAAGATTCCCAACTAAATATTTTAAGAAGATAAGGATATGCAAAGAGAAAGATTTTAAATTAAAGCCTGCATTGTTTGAGTCTTAAAGGCAGAACCTATATTTGATATTCCTCTAAGGTATGCCACCCCTTGCTTCAGAAGGCACATTCATGATTTCTAGAGTTGATAAAAAGAAATTTATATTTGACCCATAAATGTCTAAAACTGGAAGACACATTTAAATAATTCAAAACATTCAATTTATTGAGAACCTCCAATGAGAAGAAACATTGTACTAGAAATATGAAAGAAAACAGAAAAAGAACAGATGGTGACTGTCCTCAGCAATCTATTTGAGGGTTCTAAGACACTAAAAAGAATTTAGGATAACTTGTAAAGCATCACACAGTTTCTTGGCATTTGTAAGGGTGAAACCTCCTCTCTCAAAAGTATTTGATTAATATTTTAAGTTAAAAATCAATAATTTAAAACTAGTCTGTAGCCCATAAATTTCCTCTTTAAATGACGTAAAGTATAACTGAAATTTTAAGAGATATCTTCATATACATCTCCCCTAATTCTTGCTACCATGATCTGGAATTGCTGATTGTTTCACTAAATCTCCTATTCCCCTACTGAATGCTACATCAACCTCCCAAACCTCTACTTACCAGTTAAACGTTCAGTAGTTCTTTCCACTCTACATTTCTATTTCCAACAATGACAAGATAACTCACTTCCCCCATTCACTCTTGTACTCACTTTTTATTTTTTATGAAATGAATGGTTTTTGTTTGCTTGCTTGCTTGCTTGTTTGTTTGGTGAGAGATTCTGTGTATTCAACTTTGCTTAAAGAAACCTAAAAACCGTGTTGATGTGTAAAAACTGGACAGAGAACAAAGCACATACAATATCTAAGTAAATCACATCCCGAAGTGATCCTTGGAGCATTTTTATCTTGGCAAAATTACAAACTAATATGTATCCTGGGGCTTGGGGGCAATGTTCCACAAGCTGAAAGCATGGACATCTAGCTGGCCAATGTGCAGGCTCTACAGCAGAGATCATAAGCCTGGAGGCAGACGGGAAAAACCAGACATCAGATGGGTTGCATTTGGCCTGCATAGTGCTTGTTTTGGTTTTGCTTTAATTTTAAGTATTTGCCAAAATGCAAATGTCAGCATGATCCACATAAAATTCCAGAATTCGGCCTTCATTGAAACCTTGGAAGCTCTGGAAACATGGGGTCCCTCAAGGCAGCAAAAGGCTGGTGCCAGCTTCCCACATGTTCTCCACCTGGCCCTAAGTCAGCCTCAGCTCTGCATCTAATAGCAGCACACAATATTAGCCCTGCTGTAAAACACTGGTGTGTCAGTTCTCCATGAATTAGTCATTTAGCCAATTGTTATTCCATTTTTTAGCTTTTAATGATTTAAATAAAGTGGTTTTCTTGAAGCGAATTCAGGCAAATTGATATTTGGTCCGTTGGTTGCAGAGAGATGTTTGAACATCATACCTTTTGATCTCCAGATTTGGCATGATCTTCCACAAGGTTGAGGAAGTTCATTTCAAATCCAAGTACATTTTATTGGTTGTGTTAAAATTGGCAAGGACTGAAGCATGACCTCTTAAAGTTCTTGTTCCTCTCAGAGCCTGAACAAATGGAGGAGTCTGTGGAAATCTTCTTTGTAGTGTCTCTTTTCTTAGGTTGTGAAGCTAAAGACAACAAGTCAGTTGTAGGTGGGCTGGCCTCAACTTTTTCTCCTTCAAAATCTGTTTGGACTCTTTCCATGTGAGCCTGCTTTGGGGCCAATGCCATAGTGGCAAGTGACCTAGGACAGGTTCTTCCTAGGCATTAGGGCAAATGTTCTTTTTAGGTGTCTTTCTTAATGTTCTCCTTCTGCCACTAGAAGATTGACATTAGAATGATAAGACCTGAGAAGTCATGTTTGGATTTGGAGGAAAAAAAGGAAAAAAAAAATGTTGCCAGTTTGGATGGTAGTTTATTAGGTTTTCCTAGCCTGGAGAAAAATGAGAATTTAGTGTGGTTTAGCCTTGCTTTTTAGAATACTGCATCAGAATTTGGGGTCTGAAGCCATAATGAATAAATAAGTAATAGTAATAATAATATGAATATAAGCAGCTAATAGTTCTTGAGTATTGATAATGTGCCAGGTATCATTCCAAATATTGGTATTAACTCATTTTTCCACACAATACTGAGTATTTTTTTATAAGCACAGAAAGGATCAATACTTTAAGCACAGTTGTCTATCTGGTTACTAGTAGGAACATAATTTGATTACTGAAAGTCAAGGCCTAGAGGCCATGTCTTTGGCACCATTGATTATCCTTCAAAGAACAAGAAGGCAACAGAAAAAATGTAGCTATTAATGCCTTCCATATATTAATTTATGAAGTACTCCCAACAACCCTGTTGCATACTTCCCAAGAGAAGAAACTGAGACATACCAATCACCTAACTTTGCTCTTTTTCAGTTATGGTTTAATGCATCCATTTTCTCTTGGGATTTGGAAAAAAAGAGTTAACAGGTATAGCTCGGGTATTCTAGACCCTTACATAGTACAAAAATACCCATTGCATTGTTAGCACTGCTGCTGGTAATTTAAGCTAAATCTTCACACATAAAAGGAACTTACTAGTTCTCAACTGCCTGTGAACTCAAAAATCAAAAATATTGAGTTGGCTTCCACTTATTTTTGGAAAAGAAATCTCTAAAAGTTCCTTAGGCTTTTTAAAAGAGGGTTAATATTGTATTTTTCCTTTTACAAAGAAACCAGAGCTCCTGAGTTAGAGCAGCCAAGGTCTTGAATAGAGAGGTCATAGGGCACAGTTCTAGGGAAAACAGGATGTGGGTGTTCTGTTCTCCGAAAATGACAAAAACATGAACACTATACAGGCATCTCCCGTAAAGCTACGAAACAAAACTGCTGATAACACCCATCACTGTCATGCCTCCAATGTTTGCTCCAGAAAAGATGAGTACTCATGGCCTATTTAAGAAGGAGAGGTCAAGGTCCAGGTTTATTAATTGAAGCACAACAGGACACTGACTCAATGTCCCTATGTGTCCTCAGAAGCCAGCTGTCATCTCAGTGTTAAAAAAGTAAAATTATTTTTCAAGGTTTTTGTTTTGTTTTTTAAAACTCCAGTGTCTGTCTATTCTGATCCTTACTAAGGAGTGAGGCTACCCCTAGCGTATTTCCAGTCCCCTGCAGACAGGCTGCCATGGAAAGCAAACAATTGTTTCCTGGCTCACAAATGACCTCCCTCATTGATAAGGTCTGCAGGATCCGTAATCTAATCTAGAGAAGGACACAGAACTCTGAGATAGCAGCATTCACATTAGCAGCATTCACATTAATGCTGTTTATTCTTCAGGAATGAGAACTTTGGCACACTGTTAAAAAAAAAAAACTATGAACATTAAGTTCACTCCTGCTTCATTTTTCTCTGTAGCATTTACAACTATCTGATAAATTGCATATTTCTTATGTATTTGTTTATTAGCTGTCCTCCCCTATTTGAACGGTAAGCTCTGTGAGGACAGGAACTGTCTATTCTTTCCTTGCTATAGTCTCAGTACCTACAGTAAGGGCTGGAACGCAGAAAGTACTTGCTACGTGTTTGTTACATGCCTAAGTGAGCAAATAACTGAATGTGAGCAGCAGATGATAATTACAACACAATCAAAACACAGTTTGTTGAAATTTTATCATAAAAATTAAAAATGGAAGAATCAAAAGAGAAACATTAGTTATCTAAAAATTACATTAAGATGTAATTTGGTTCTTAGCCAGTAAGGATTAAAGAGGAGAGGCCAACAAAAGGAAAATACAGTTAATCACTCATTGTGCTTACAGAAATTATAAGGACAAATAGCAATTTCCAAGTGCTTAATATATAGGTTCCACTTTTGATTGAAACAGATTTATAAAGTCTGGTTTGGAAAATGAATTTGGCTGAGAGTTTCTAGGACACATAGATATCAAAGCTACAGAAGCAAATCCTCATTTATTTGTAGTATTAGACTATCATATTCCATAAATATATAAGAAGAATATTTTCTAAAGTTAATTTTCTTTCAGGGTGAAGAATTAAAGATGTATTGTGCATGCTAGTGAAGCCCTTTATCACTAAGCTATATCTCCAGCCCCAAGATGTTTAATTTTTAAATAATTCACAATATTTCTTTATAATGTAACATAGAAGAATATTGTATACATTTACTACTCCATTATATTAGCCTTCTTTTCACAACTGGATTTTAAAATTCTTACTGAATAACAAAGTCTTACTTTCTCTGTAGCCATTCTTTATCATGATTAGTAGATGGTATTACATTCATGAGGACATTTTTAACTTATGGATGATAAATTAAGATCTATGCTTGATTCTACCACAAGAGTGCTTGGACATAAATTAGCCATTGCAAATACCTATACCTTGTCTTAAATCTTTCAGATTGCATTAAACAGTTCCCTATCCCATACTTTTAATGTGATCGATCTACAGAACAATAACATAGCACTTATAATTAGTTTTATTCTTGGCTATTCTTTAAAGACAAGAAACATTCACCTTATTGTTTCTAACAATTATTATGATAGATGTTTATTGGATTGATGATTTCCATTTTCAAGAGAATTATATAGAGAACCTGGAGATCCTCAATGAATTACACACCATGGTCACAAAAGTGTAATTAAATCTGGTTCTTGAACCCAAGAGCTGGGCCATGGGTGTTTACTCTAACTCCATATCCTTTTAGGGCTGAGGTGAAACTTTATGTTTCACAACAAGAAATTCGGAACCATTCTCTGCCTGATGCTCTAAAGACAAACCGTGGATGGAGATGTTCTGTCCTGATACCTGTCCTCTTTCTGCCCTAGGAAAGGCAATAGAGATCATTGAGATTGTTTCTGGGAAGAGTATTAAGCTCCTGAAATTCTTCTGTTCTACCCATAAGCTCAAGAAATCAACATTATCCTAAACATTGAAAAATAAAAGATTTCTGCTCTGGAAAATTTTACTATTAAGAAAGACATGAAAGATGAGTTTATTCCTATGAAATAAACTCTCTTTTAAAAATTGTTGTTTTTAGACTTACATGACAGTAGGGTGTATTTTAACATATTGTACATACATGGGGTGCAACCCATTACAATTTTGATCCCATTCTTGTGATTGGACATGATGTGGAGTTACACTGATCATGTACTCATATGTGAGCATAGAAAAGTCATGCCTGATTCATTCTAATGTCTTTCCTATAATCATTACCCTTCTCTTCCTTTCATTCTCCTTTGTCCAATCCAATGAATTTCTATACTTCTCCTCCCTACCCTACCTTGTTATGGGTTAGCATCCACATATCAGTGAGACTATTCAACCTTTGTTTTATTTGAGACTGGCTTATTTCACTTAGCATGATATTCTCCACTTCCATCCATTTACTGGCAAATGCCATAAATTCATTCTTCTTTATATCTGTGTAATATTCCATGGTGTATAGATATCACATTTTCTTTATCTATTTGTCAGTTGAAGGGTATCTAGGTTGGTTCCATAGCTTGGCTATTGTGAACTAAGCTGCTATAAACACTGATGTGGCTGTGTCACTGTAGCATGCTGATTTTCATTGGGTATAAGCCAAGGAGTGAGATAACTGGGTCAAATGGTGGTTCCATTACAAGTTTTTCTGAGAAATCTCCATACTGCTTTCCATAATGGTCGTACCAATTTGCAGTCCCACCGGCAATGTACAAGTGTAACTTTCCCCCTACATCCTCACCAACATTTATTGTTACTTATATTCTCTATATTGCCATTCTGACTGGAGTGAGATGGAATCTCAGTGTAGTTTTACTTTGCATTTCTCTAATTGCTAGAGATGTTGAACTTTTTAAATTTATTTTTTGTCCATTCATATTTCTTCTTCTGTGAAGTGCCTGTTCATTTCCTTTGCCCATTTATTGATTGTGTTATTTGTTTTTTAGTGTTGTTTGAATTCTTTGTATATCCTGGAGATTGATGCTCTATCTGAGGTGCAGGTGGCAAAGATTTCCTACTATTCTGTAGGCTCTCTGTTCATGTTCTTGATTATTTCCTTTACTGTGAAGAAGTTTTTTAGTTTGATGCCATCCCATTTATTGATTCTTGATTTCACTTCTGTGCTTTAGGAGTCTTATTGAGAAAATCTATTCCTGAGCCAATGTGATGGAGAGTTGGAGTAGTTTTCTACTAGTAGGCTCAGGGTCACTAGTCTAATGCCAAGGTCCTTGATCCACTTTGAGTTGAGTTTTGTGCAGGGTGACATATAGGGAGGGGTTCAATTTCAATCTACTGCATATGGATTATGGGAGTTAATTTTTTATCCTGCTACTTGGCTGAATTCATTTGAGTTCAAGAAAGTTTTTTTTTTCTTAATTTGTTCTAGTTAGTTATACATGACAGTAGAATGTATTTTGACACATGGTACACAAATGGAGCACAGCTTCTCCTACCATAGCCAGCACAGCTGGCTGTATATGGTACAGAGTCACACCAATAGTATAATCGTACATGAACATAGGGTAATAATGTCCATATCATTCCATGGTCCTTCCTATCCCTATACCTCTCCTTTTCCCTCCCCTCACTCCCCTCTGCCCCATCCAAAGTCCCTTCATTATTTCCTACCCCTCTCCCTAATTATGGATCAGCAGTCACTTATCAGAGAACACAATCGGCTTGTTTTGGTTTGGCTTATTTCACTTAGCATGATATTCTCTACTTCCATCCATTTACTGGCAAATGCCATTACTTCATTCTTATTTAAAGCTTAGTAATATTCAGTTGTGTATATGTACCACATTTCTTTATCCATTCATCTGGGCATCTAGGTTGGTTCCATAGTTCAGCTATTATGAATTGAGCTGCTGCAAACATTAATGTAGCTGTGTTTTATAGTATGCTGATTTTAAGTTCATTGGGTGTAAGTCAAGGAGTGGGATAACTGGGTCAAGTGGTGATTCCATTTTACGTTTTCTGAGGAATCTCCATACTGTTTTCCATAGTAGTTGCAACAATTAGCAGTCCCACCAGCAATATATGAGTGTACCTTTTCCCCCACATTCTCACCAACACTTATTATTGCTTGTATTCTTCATAATTGCCATTCTGACTGCAGTAAGATGAAATCTTAGAGTAGTTTTGATTTGCATTTCTCTAATTGCTAGAGAGGATAAACATTTTTTCATATGTTTGTCGATCGATTGTATTTTTTCTTCTGTGAAGTGTTTGTTCAATTCCTTAGCCCATTTATTGATTGGGTTATTTGTTTTTGGAGTTCATTATATATCCTGGAGATTAGTCCTCTATCAAAGGTACATGTGGTAAAGATTTTTGCCCATTCTATAGGCTCTCTCTTCACATTATTGATTATTTCCTTTGCTGAGAAGAAGCTTTTTAGTTTGAATCCATTCCATTTATTCCATTTATTGATTCATGGTTTTACTTCTTGTGTTTTAGGAGCCAGAGCAATCAGACAGAAGAAAGAAATTAGAGATACAAATAGGAAAAGAAGAGCTCAAACTATCACTATTTGTCAATGACATGATTCTATATTTAAAGGATCCAAAAAATTCCACCAGAAATCTTCTGGAACTAATAAATGAATTCAGCAAAGTAGCAGAATATAAAATCAATACCCCGAAATCAAATTCATTTCTATACACCTGTGATGAATCCACTGCAAAAGAAATTAGAAAAACTACTCCCATTCACAATAGCCTCAAAAAAAAATTTGGGAATCAATCTAACAAAAGAGGTGAAAGAATTCAACAATTAATATTACAGAACACTAAAGAAAGGAATTGAAGAAGACCGTAGGAGATGGAAAGATCTCCCATGCTCTTGGATAAGCAGAATTAATGTTGTCAAAATGGCCATACTACCAAAAGCACTATACAGATTTAATGCAATTTCTAATAACATCTCAATGACATTCTTCACAGGATTAGAAAAAGCAATTATGAAATTCATTTGGAAAAATAAGAGACCCAGAATAGCCAAAGCAATTCTTAGCAAGAAGAGTGAGCCAGGAGGCATCATAATACCAGACCTCAAACTATACTAAAGAGCCGTAGTAACAAAAACAACATGGTATTGAAACCAAAATAGACATGTAGACTAATGGTACAGAATGGAAGACACAGAGACAAACCCACATAACTACAGTTAATCTCATAGATAAAGGCACCAAAAACATACATTGGGGGAAAGATAGCCTCTTCAACAAATGGTGCTTGGAAAACTGGAAATCCATATGTAGTAGATTGAAATTTAACCTCTATCTGTCACCCTGTACAAAACTCAACTCAAAGTGGATTGAAGGCTTAGGCACTAGAATAGAGACCCTGTACCTAATAGAAGAAAAAGTAGGCCCAAATCTTCATCATGTCAGCTTAGGACCTGTCTTCCTTATCAAGAAGTTTTTTGGTGGAGTGTTTTGGTTTTCTAAATACAGAATCATGTCTTTGGCAAAAGGGGATAGTTTGAGCTCTTCTTTCCCTATTCGTATCCTTTTAATTTTTTCCTTTTTCTAATTCTTCTGGCTAGGTTTACAAGGATGAAGTTGAATAGAAGTGGTAAAGAGGGCATCCCTATTTTATTCCAGATTTTAGAGGGAATGCTTCCAATTTTTCTCCATTAAGAATGATGTTGACCTTGGGTTTAGCACATATAGCTTTTATAAGATGAGGTATTTCCTACTAGCTCTATGTTTTCCAGTTTTTGAACATTTATGGATGCTGAATTTTGTCAAATGCTTTTTCTGCTCTATTGAAATAATCATGTGGTTCTTGTCTTTAATTTTGTTGATGTGATGAATTACATTTATTGATTTCCTTATGTTGAACCAACCTTGTATCCCTGGAATGAACCCCACTTGATCATGGTGCATGATATTTTAAATATGTTTTTATATATAATTTGCCAAGATTTTATTAAGAATTTTTGTATCTATATTCATGAGGGATATTAGTCTGAAGCTTTCTTTCCTTGCTTTGTCTTTGGTTTTGGAATCAGGTTGATGCTAGCTTTATAGACTGAATTTGGAAGGCTTCCTTCCTTTTCTATTTTATGGAATAATTTGAGAAGTATTGGTGTAAGTTCTTCTTTGAGGGTCTTGTAGAATCTACCTGGTTGTGGGCTTTTCTTTGTTGGTAGGCTTTTGATTGTGTCTTCAATTTCATTACTTGAAATTGATTAGTTTAAATTTTCTGACTTCCTGGTTTAATTTGGGTAGGTCATATGTCTCTTGAAATTTGTTGTCATTATTCTCTATTTTATCATTGTCATTATTATTCTCATTATTCTCTATTTTATTGGAGTAAGGATTTTCAAAAGAGTGTCTGATTATCATATGTATTTCAATAGAATCCATGATGATACTTCTTTTTTCATCATGAATTTTGTTTATTTGAGTTGTCTCTTTTCTTCACTAGCTTTGCTAAGGGTTTATTGATTTTGTTTATTTTTTTAAAGAACTTTTTGTTTCATTAATTTTTTGGATTTTTGTTTCAATTTCATTGTTTTTGACTTGGATTATAATTGCCTGTCTTCTGCTTTTAGTGTTGATTTGTTTTTATTTTCTAGGGTTTTGAAATGTAATATAGGTTATTTATTTGGAAACTTCATATTCTTTTAAAGAATGTGCTCAATGCAGTGAACTTTTCTCTTAGAACTGCCTTCATAGTGTCCCAGAGATTTTGATAAGTTGTGCTGTGATTCTCACTTACTTCTAAGTATTTTTTTATGTCATCTCTGATTTCTTCTGTTATCCATTGGTTAGTCAATAGTATATAATATAGTCTCCATGTGCTAGAGTGGCTTCTTTCTTCTATTTTATCATTAATTTCTAATTCCATTTCCTTATGATCTGATAGAATGCAAGGTATTATCTTTTTTTTTTTTTTTGTATTTGCTAAGAGTTGCTTTGTGGCCTAAGATATGGTCTATTTTAGAGAAGGATCTGTGTACTGCTAAGAAGAAAGTGTATTCAGTTCTTGAAGGATGTAATGTTCTATATATGTCTGTTAAGTCTAAATTATTAATTGTGTTTTTAGTTCTATAACTTCTTTATTTAATTTTTGCTTGGAGGTTCTATCTAGTGATGAAAGAGTATGTTAAATTCACCAAGTATTATTTGGTTGTAGTCTATTTGATTCTTGAACTTGAGAAGGGTTTTTTTTTTTTTTTAATATGTAGATGCTTCATTGTTTGGTGCATTTATGATTGTTACATTTTGTTGATGTACACTTCCTTAAGTAGTATGAAATGACCTTATTGATCTCTTCTGATTAACTTTGGCTTGCAGTCCACTTTATTTGAAATGAGAACAGAAATCCCTGAGTGTTTAGTTGATCCACGTGAACGATATTTTTTTTCCCATCTTTTTACCTTCAGTTTGTGACGTCTTTGCTTATTAAATGTGTCTCTTGGAAAGAGGGTCTTGTTTTTTAATCCAATCTGCCAGTCTATATCTCTTGATTGATAAGCTTAAGACATTAACATTCAATGTATTATTGAGATATGATTTTTATTCCCTGTCATTTTGAATTATTACTGGTTTTTAATTTAAATTAGTTTCTCCTTTGATTGTTCTACTGTTGTAGTTCCTCCCATTTCTGGTTTTCACTTTTATTTTTTATTTCTTCTTCGTGAAATATTTTATTGAGTATATTTTGTAGTGCAGGCCTTATAGTTGTGAATGCTTTTAACTGGTTTATCATGGAGGGTTTTTATTTCATCATCAATTCCAAAGCTTAATTTTGCTGGGTATAGTATTCTTGGTTGGCATCCATTTTCTTTCAGAGCTTGGTATATATTATTCTAAGACCTCCTAGCTTAAAGTGTCTGGTTTGAGAAATCAACTGAGATCAGGATTGGTTTTTATGTAAATGTTGCCTTTTGCTTTTCTCTGGAAGTCTTTAAAATTCTATCTTTAGTCTGTATGTTAAGCATTAACATTAATAATGTGCTTTGGAGTGGGTTTGTTGTAATTTTGTATATTTGGGGTCCTGTAAGCCTCTTACATTTGTTTTTCCATTTCATTCTTAAGGTTTGAAAAATTTTCTGATATTATTTCATTGAAAAGATTGTGTATTCCTTTTGGTTTGTTTTTTTCTGATATCTCATCCATCCTGATAAATATTAAGTTTGGCCTTTTCATGTTATCCCATATTTCTTGGAAGTTCTGTTCGTGGTTTCTTTCCATCTTTTCCCTATAGTGAACTTTATTTTCTAGATTATATATGTTGTCTTCATTCCCTGAAATTTTGTCTTCCAAGTGATCTAGTCTATAGGTGATGCTTTCCATTGAATTTTTAATTTGGTTTATTAATTCCTTCATTTCGAGAATTTTGGACTAATTCTTCTTCAAGATCTCTATCCCCTTGTTGAATGACTTTCACTTCTTATTTTCTCTCTGATTTCATTTATTATGTCATCCTTGATCTCACAGATCAGTTTAACCATGAACTTTCTGAATTCTATCTCTGACATTTCCTCCACTGTAGTGCAATGGAGTCTACTGTTGAGGTAGTCTGGGTTATTTGGAATGGTTTGTTCCCTTGCTTTTTCATATTGTTTGTGTGTCTACCCATCTATCTGGATTGATCTGATGCTGTAGAATTTCTATTTCTACCTTATGAGTTTATACTGTCCTTCTAAGTTACTAGTACCTTACAGATTGGGCAGAGAGTCCAATAATAGCAACAATGTAAGCAAATATATATAGTAAGAGTCTAGATCCTTAGTTCCTATTTTGACATCTAGAGTTAATTGGTATGACACATAGGAATAACAGGCTTGGAAATTTCCATCAGTAAAAACAGTACATAATCATGTATTATGTCTGGCTTAAAATCAAGCAATAGGTGTTATCTATGCCTTTCCCTATTAATTATTGTTGTGACATTGGTGATAGGGGTAGATGTTACATACCTCAATTAGTTTTAAGAAGGTTTCAGGAGCTGGGCATGGTGGTGCATGCCTGTAATCCATGTGGCTCAGGAGGCTGAGGCAGGAGGACCATGAGTTCAAAGCCAGCCTCAGCAACAGGGGGATGCTAAGCAACTCAGTAAGACCCTGACTATAAATAAAATACAAAACTTTAAATAAATTTAAAAATATGGGGATGTGGCTCAGTGGTTGAGTGCCCCTGAGTTCAATCCCTGGTACCCCACTCCCCAAAAAAAGAAGTGTTAAATATAGAGTTGAGTATGTGTAAAGAAGAAGACATAGGAGGGTAGAAAAGTGTTTGCAATTTCAAAGGAGGTTAGAAAACAAAGTGCTCAAAAATAAACAGGGAACAACAAAACAAAACAAAAACAAAAACAAAATCAATGATGGGAGAACATCAAAGAGACACAGGAGCCAGTGGTCAACCTGGAACAATCTAAGCAATAAAACAGGTAAGATGTTGGATTGTAATTCAAAATATAAAATAAATATTCATGAGTTCATGCTGATGCAAACAAATGACTGAGTAAATTAAAAAGTTGGGATGAAAACTAAAATCTCCCATGCAGACGAATTCCGAATAAGTTATGTAGCTACTCTACCTTCCAGGAGATGGAGCCTAACTTCCCACTCCTTAAATAAGAACTGTGTATACAGTGACAGCTCTCCCAATAGTTTAGCATGGAAAGTGGAAATAGAAGAATAACTTCATGGTTGAAAAACCTGACAAACGTAACCTCAGTCGGGAGATCAGGTTAACACCAAGAGTGTCACATCAGCTTGATAGTCATAGCTGTGTCAGTCAGTTTTTCAGTTCTATAACCAAAATATCTAACAAGAACAACTTAGAGGAGGAAAAGTTTATTTTAGTCTCATGGTTTCTGAGGTCTAGATTTATGGTCCGCTGACTCCATTGCTCTGGGCCTATGGTGAGGCGGAACATTATGGCAGAAGAGCATTGTGGAAGGAAAGTTTCTCAACTCATGGCAGCCACAAGCAGAGAAGATATAATCCCCAAGGACGCAGCCCCAGTGACCTAATTCCTTTTGCCATTCTCCCACCTGTCTATGGTTACCACCCAGTAATTCAAATTATCAAGCCAGGAAATTAATTAGTCCACTGATTAGGTTAAAACTATTATAATCCAATCATTTTGCCCCTGAATATTCTTGCATTGTCCGTCACGTGAGTTTATCGCGAGACACCTTATATCCAAACCACGTCAATACCCTTACTGCAATGTGATAAGAAGGAGAAATTTTCTCTATGGTCATACTTCCAAACAATAATCCACCTAATATTGAGAAAAACATCAGGCAAGTTCCATTTAAAGGACATCCAAAGGACTGTGCAGTACTTCTCAAAACTGTCAAAGTCATTGAAAATAAGGAAAGTCTGAGAAAATTTCATAGCCAAGAGGAACCTAAGGAGACATGACACTAAATGCAATATGGTATCCTGGATGGGTTCTTGAAACAGGAAAAGAACATTAGACAAAAACTAGGAATATCTGAATAAAGGAAGAACTTCAGTTTTTAAAAAGTCTGAATAAACAAATTCTCCAGGAGAAATAAGATAATGACTATTATGTAACTGTAGCTAGATGTAAACTTTCATGTTCTAATTGCAGATCTCACCAAATAATTTGATACTTAGACTGTTGTTTTACAAAACCAATCAGGGATACATGCTGAAAGAGAAAATAATTACTTTCATGCAAGATGCATTCTTCCCACAAATTAAAAATTCAATTCAAGATAGCCAAGCTCTGGAACCAACCTAGGTACCCTTCAACAGAAGAATGGATAAAAAAAGATATGGCGTGCATACACAATGGAATATTATTCTATAAAGAAAAATGAAATTATGGCATTTTCAATAAATGAATGAAACAAACTAGAGACTATCAAGCTAAGTGAAATAAGCCAGATTCAGAAAATTGAAGGTTGAATGTTTTCTCTGATATGTGGAATCAGTTCAAAATAAGGATGAAGAAAAGAGGGAGGGAGGGAAGGAAGGAAAGAAGGAAGGAAGGGAGGGAGGAAGGGAGGGAGGAAGGAAGGAAGGAAGGAAGGAAGGTGGGGGAGGGAAGATTCTACCAAAATAGAAGATAGATCAGTGGAGTAGAGGAAGGAAATTGAGGGAAAGGGAAGAGGAATGTGATAAGGAAAGAATTTGACTTAACCTTCCTATGTACATCATATGAATATACCACAGTGAATCTCATCATTATGTATATCTGCAATATACTAATTTAAGAATAAAACTATAAATAAATAGCAAAAAGAGTAGAGGGAAAAGAATAGTGGGAAGGGAAAGGAGAAGTACTGGGGACTAAACTAGAGCAACTTATATCTCATGCTTTTATAATTACATCAGAATGAACCATAATATTATGTATAACCAGAAAGAACCAATAAAAAAAAACCCAGGAGACGGAAAAATAGATGAAATTTGAAGTTAAAGGCCTTTCCTTAATAACTCTTGTCCTCAAATTCCTATTCTTTCTTTAAACATATTACTATTTCCCTCTAAATTTAGCTCCTCTGGTAATTTTATTTGCATACATTGCTTTAGCAGTTAGTTCTCTGCCATTGACTTTCTCAAATTCACTTTTCTTAATATTCTTCATGTTTCAGAAGGCATTTTCAGTTACATTCTAGAACATATGCCCTACTGAACAAGTACAAACCTGAATTCACTATCTCCTGCCAAAATATCTGTCCCTCCTTCCATTGTTCTTATCGTCAAAGGTGTAGTCCTTTACCCTCCCTCACACTACACAGCATAAGATCCAACTCTCCTCTCATGCCCACATCCCACTGATTTCTGTTTTAGTCAGTTTTGTTTGTTTGTTTGTTTTTGTTTTTGTTTTTGTTTTTGTTTTGTTTTGGTTCTGCGACTAAAGGATCCAACCAGAACAATTGTAGAGGAGGAAAAATTTATTTGAGGGCTCATGGTTTCAGAGGTATCAGACTTTAGAAGTCCAGCACCATTCCTTGGGGCTCCAAGTGAGGCTGAACATCATGGTGGAAGAATGTGTTAGAGGGAAGCAGCTCACATGGTGATCAGGAAACAGAGAGAGAAACTCCATTTACCAGATACAAATATATACCCCAAAGTCATGCTCCAATTTCCATCTCCTCCAGCCATACCCTACCACTACAGATACCACTCGGTTAATCCCTATCAGGATTAATTCACTGATTGGGTTAAGACTCTTACAACCCGATCATTTCTCCTCTGATCCTTCTTGCATTGTCTCACACCTCGGTTTTGGGGAGACACCTCACATCCAAACCATAACAATTTCAAACCCCATCATTCTGAATAAAAATTCTCAAATATTTCCTGGCCTTTCCAAATTCTGTCCTAAACTCTAAATCTAAGATCTCACAAGCCCTTTCAAAGTCTCCTAACTAGTCTCCCTGCTTCTAATTACTTTTCCTTCTCTAATCTCTCTTCCTCCTCCCTACTACCAGAAATATCCTCCTGATCTTATCATTGCTAGAACAATTCAGATCAAATTCCTTAGCAAAACAACCATGGACTGTCATATCTGTCTAGACCAGGTTCTTCCAGTTTTGTTTCTCCAGAAGCATCCCTGTATCCCTTCCACACATACTCCTTCCTCTTCAGTCACACCTACTTCTTATTGGTCCCTGGAACTCTATGCATTTTCAACTGGGTGCCTCTCTCATGCAGTTTATACTGCCAAATACTCTTGCTTACAATGTTTGCTTAAGAAATCATTTTTAGCCAGCGGAAATGGTATACGCCTATAATCCCAGCATCCCAGCCTCAGCAATTCAGTGAAATCCAGTTTCAAAATAAATAATAAAAAGGGCTAGTTCAGTGGTAAAGTGCCCTGGGTTCAATCCCAAGAAAGAAGAAAGAAAGAAAGAAAGAGAGAGAGAGAGAGAGAGAGAGAGAGAGAGAGAGAGAGAGAGAGAAAAGAAAGAAAGAAAGAAAGAAAGAAAGAAAGAAAGAAGAGAAAGAAAGAAAAGAAAGAAAGAAAGAAAGAAAGGAAGAAAGAAAAGAAAAAGAGAAATTGTTCTTATTCCCTTCCTAGGTGTTGACCTTCAGAATTGGGCACTTCTTTGGAAGTCTTTTGGAATATTTCATTCTGCCCCTCAGTCTGCTCATATTGTAACTGATATTACACTTAAACCTGGAAATCCTGGCAAGCATAGGCCATGAACCCACATTGTCATCACCTGAAAGTCTGTCAGAAATGCCGAAGTCCAGGTCCCAACTTAGACCTCACCAAAACAGAATTTATCAATAAGCAAGATCCCCAGAGTTTGTATGCACATATAAGTTTTGAGAAACACTTACGTACACCTCTGCCCAATTGTTTTTTGAAAGTTCTCACTCATCATTGCAATGCTCTACCCACCTACCCAAGCCAATTATGGTCTTACATGGAGCTCTTATTTAATGACCAAGTACAAATAAAACTTAAGTGTCTAGTGTTGGTTATAAAATATCCTGATGCGTGGCTATGATAGTGTCCACATCTTAATCCTTGTTATAAGGTTGGTGCTTTAAACTGGGTTCTTTTAATGCTTGAGTACTTGACATGATTTTTCTAACAGACACTCCTTATATCAAATTCCATGAAAAAGCAAAGGAGGTTTTCCTGTATAATTAGCATGTGACACTTCATTTAACCAAATATTCTTCCTCCTTCTTATTCTATTAAAAGTTATTTTGCATGACTTCTTTAGAATGCATTCAATAAAATCTAGTCATATCTGGTTTAACATTGTATAATAATTCACTGGGGACTGTGAGCAATCTGAAAGGGAAGAGAGAGTCATTGATTTCTAATTTATTCCAAGAATAATTCCATACTAATTCAGCACAGATGAGAATTAGGCTTGAGAAAATATAATTCACTTACATGAGAAAAAGAAACAATCTTCTCTCAATGGCTTATTACTTAATGTCACAAGTATTTTAGGATTACTAACATCTCCTATTTGTATGCATTATTTTCATTAATCTTTGGAGATTTAGTTAACAAATCATACCATTCCTGTGAGATATTTATGAGGCAAGTTTTATCTTCCTTTTTCAAATCAAGCAATAAATAATCTGATGAGATTGTTCAAGATCATTCCAAAAAAAACAGATGTGAGGCATAAGATTCAAACCTCCCAGTAATAAAAATACTGGGGCAATGTTTTAGGGATTAAATGAGTTAATATTTGTAAATCATTAGAATAACATCCTAGCATTTGATAAGTTTTATAAAAGCATGTGTTTCATGAACACATAGAGGGTTGGCAGGCAGACACAGACACATAAACATTTCAGATCTGGGTGATGAAATTTTAAGAAACAAAATATGATATTCTATGTATCTTACCAGCCTATTATTTAAGGCTTCTGAATAGAGAGAAAGACACATCATCTGGAAAATACAGATAACTATCGTTATCTGCCACAGCCCCTCTGGTTTCCTCAGTAGGTCTCTTTCCCACTGGAGGATGATGTATTAAAACAGCCACAGAGTGGTGGTTTCAATGCAAGGGAAACACCTCATCAGTAATTGCCTCAGTTAAAATGCATGCACATCACCTAGAACTTGGGCAGAAGTTTTCTCCTATTGGTAATATCCAGTGCATTTGCTGGAATAGGTCATATTCTGAAATATGATGGAAATAAGTTCCTTTCCAGAGGAGTGAGTAGCACCAAATCCCACGTGGTAGGCACAAACCGGCCAGCCTCTTGGGACCCTCAAGTGGGTGCTTCAAATAAGGAGGAGCAGGGTAAGGGGTAAACAGCGCTATTGCTGAAGACACAAGTTTCATCCACTTCACAATTTTTCTAAAATTGGCACTGCTCCCAGAAGCCAAGAGTACAACAGAAGTGTCTCCTGAGGCTAATAATTCTGTCATCTATGAAACAAAAAATATTTAGGCCAATGTAAAACTATGCCAAGTAGTTATAAAGTAGATTGTTCCTATGCATCTAAGAAGCATATTTTATCCCACATATTTGAACAGGATTCTGTTAAATCACAGTTCCACCTAGTTTCATAGCATTAATTTTCCACCTTCCCAGAGACACTTGGAACAGAACATGCTGTGTTTCTCTGTAATTATTTACTACTAAAAATGCATACAGTAGTCTATTTCTCTCATGTTGTTTGCCATTATTTAAAATCATTTTTCTATTTCATCAGCATTGATAATTTTAAGATTTAGATGTAAATTTTACAATGTTTTGATATTTTAACTTCTATCAGATTGGTTCCCAACAATAATACTGTTGGCATCACAAGTATAATTTTAGGTTTTATAGATTTTCCAGATTGCTTTCTCAAAAAAAGGCTGTATTTCACATTTCCATAAGCAATGTATGAGAACTCCTTTTCTCAGACTCCCCACCAGCAATAAGTGATATCATCAGTTTTGGATATTGCCTGTGCCATAAATATAAAGTGATATGCTATAGTTTAAGTTGTCTTTTTGTAACTTTTTGTGAATTTCAGTATCTTCTCTTTTTTGTTTTGCATGTGTATTTTTTGAAGAACTGCTTATTCATATTCTTAGTATAAAAACTCACAAATAGAAATTAATTTTTAAAAATGTCATTTACCATAAATCAAATATTTCAATTAATACAAAAGTACACATTGTGCATTAGAAATACAAATTATGTTATTTTTAATCATGTCTGATTTTTTTAAATGGGGTAACATCTAATACTTTAGACTCAAGGAGAACGACAACTGTGCATAGAAATAAAATGGGAAATGAACTTCTTGTAGAGAAATTTGTCAGGGAAGACCATATTTTAAATATTTTCATCCACTGACCCAATAATTCTGTATTACCACTCAAATCTCCAAAATGTAAGGCAAATTAATGTTGCAGCCAAGTTTTATTTTATAGCAACAAGCAGAAAAATTCTTAATATCTATTAAGAAATTAGTTTAAAATTATGGTGTATGCATATAATAAAATACTAAAAAGAATGAAATATATATTTTCTATGTATTTTCAGGGAACTAGTATGATATTATGATTTTTTTTTTATTTGATATTATGATTTAAAGTTCAAGTTTGGAGATAGTCCTGGGATTCAACTTCAACTTCACCTTTTATGAGTTGCACTGCTTTGGAGATGTGGCTCTCTCTACTTTCTTTCTCATCTGTGAATTAGAAATGCTTATCTAATGTCCTAGTTGTGTGAGATAAAGGAGTTAACACATATCAAGTATGTGGCATGATATATTTAATTGACTTAATCCAGACTAGCTTGAAACTATTGATTTGAAAACATTTAAAATTTTTAAGAACTATATATGGTAAGACTTTTATATAGTGTTTGTGAAGAGGCAAAGAAACAGGATGCAAATGGGTGTGTATAATATCTGTGTGTGTGTGTGTGTGTGTGTGTGTGTGTGTGTGTGTGTGTGAAAGAGAGAGAGAGAGAGAGAAGCTCAGAGAGATACCTGGAAATGTGCACAACATTATTAACCAAGTTATCTCTAGTGGAATTCAAAGTAATTTTTACTTATATCTTTCTTTGTATTTGCAATATTTGATTGACTATTCTACCATAAACATGTAACATCTTTGTAAACAGAAAAGTCATTTTCTAAAAAATGCAGTTGCAATAGTTATCCAGGCAAATATAAACAATGTGCTTTGCAGAAAAACAGACATTGTCTTTTCACACACCATGTTATCGTTCAAAACATTTCAAAATTCCGACAGGATGTTATTCAATAATGAAAATGTATAGGAAATTAACCTGGACCTTGACCATTTTCAAATGCAAAATGTATCTGATGTAAGACAGAGTGCCTTAAAAATACTCATGTGACAAAGTATATATAGGATGTCTTTCCATAAGACAAGAACAGAACTTGGTCTCCTCATGTTATTGTCATGATGTGTACAATTATGAATTTGAGATTTCAGGCACCAGACAAAATAAGATCTTGTTGATAAACCCTAATAAGCTATTTCTCCAGGAGGTGGACAATTAATAAATAAGAAACTTTGAGCAAATGAATGGAATAACAAACACTCATTATTCCTGATAGTTTGGCTATCTAGATGAGCCTTCAAAGATTACTGTGGAATGTGTGCTGGCCATTCCGGCATTCTCAGTATTCCAACTATGATCCAAGCATCAGTTTCCCAGAAGAACCTTCATCTGTTACATGCTACAACTTTGATTTTGAATTTTTCTTGTTTTTGTGGTGCTGAGGATTAAACTCAGGGCCTTGTGTATGCAAGGCAGGCACTCTACCAACTGAGCTATATCCCCAGCCCTGATTTTGAATTTTTATGTCACACTTCCATATAGCAACAGGTAAAGTTCTTATTCCTAAAATAGCCTTGCTGATTAAAATGAGAATTTTGATATTGCTGAGGTTTGGTGAGAAGGGAACTTTCTTGTGCAGCTGATGGAAAATACTATTTGACTGTTTCAGGGAGAATGCTGACAACATCAATGAAGATAGAATCTGTCAATGAAAGTGAAATTGAAAATGATTCTCACACTTTTCCAGGAATTTTCATTTTAGAAATTAATGCAAAAGAAATAATTAAGAATCTGGACACAGATTTATAGACAAAGAATGTTACCATTGCATTATTTATAGCAGCAAAAAATTGGAAATATAATAAATATCTAATGATGTTGGAAAGATTAAGTAAACATTAAAATAGTAATATAATCTTGTGTAATCATTGAAATAATGTTTGTGAAGTTTTGTGCATGTTTGTATAATATTAAACTAGAAGCTGTATAAAGTATATAAAAATATTGCAAAGAAAGATGTTCAAAATTAAGTATCTTTGTTTCAGGTGATGGTAAATAATATAGGGGCTATAGGGAATTCCCCCTATTCATTATTATACTTTTTGTACTTCCTAAATGGGAGTAGACATCAGATTATCTTATTTAAAATTTCCATCTTATAAAAATTAAAGGAATTCAGAGAAATTAAGTAACTTAATCATGATTTGTCATGGTTTCCCTGGGTTGCCTGGCCCATCTTGCTTTTCTTCCAGAGGCTTATAATTGTCACTTGGGATAAATCAGATGTCCATATATTTGCCTTAATCTTACAACCCTCCAGCAAGCTCAATGTATCCAAAGATAGTTGTTGCTTATGCTTTCAATTTCAAATGAGATCCTTGATCTTGACTACAAAGAACTAAGCTAACACATGCCAAGCTTTTGCAAGTTAACTCAAAATTGAAGGGGTTAGCATCTATGTAAATTAGTAATAAGGTCTTTTATGGATGTGGAAGAATGATTCAAGGTCCTGGGAAAGCAAATGGGGGATTATTTGGCCATTAAATAGTCAGAACTTCATTGCATCTCTGGAAGAAACCCTGAAAACCAAGAAAACAAAGTACCTAGTACAGCGATTCTCGACATACAATTCTAGGATTAGAACATTAGCATCACATGAAAACTTGATAGAAATCCAAATTCTTAACCTGCCTCCCCATTCTTTCTAAATCAGATCTACTGTGAGTAGAGCCCAGAATTCTGTGACTTAACAAGCTTTCCAGAAAGTTCCAACGTGTGCCAAGTCTGAGAATCATGATCCCAGCAATGAGAGAGCTTTGCCAAAACTATGTTCTTTAGCAAACATTCAGACAAGGATTCCCCGTACCTTTGGATAACTACAACATCTAGAGCTAACCATTAGAGATGCAGGCCCTCCCAACCAGAGAATTTTCTGTTCTCCATACCCTTTAATCACTTATTTGGTTACTCTGATAAGGAGGTGGAATGCTAAACAAGATTTTTTAAATTCCAAGAGTGCTCTGCTCTAAATGGAACATTTTGTTGCATACATGATGAGATTCACATATGCCTTTCACATTTTTTCTAAGAGAAAGAGCTGAAAGAAGTTATTATTACTAGAGAAAGGTTATTATTAACTTGTTGGTAGAATTCTTCTTTCTTTGACAACAGAGACATTTGACCAAATCTGAAGCAATCTCAGACATGTCCTGAGCACGTTTCAATTTATTCTACTTTATACTTATTTCCTGTCACTATCAATACTTTTTCCCAAAACTTCAAAGAACATGATACTTAAATATATGAAGGAAATATTCAGCTATTTTATTAGTGTATTGTAGGTGTATTTATTTCAATTTTTATGCATTTAATTGTATATATACTGGATATATGCAAGGTGCGATCTTACGCAGAATAGCATATATGGAGATGAATAATAAAACAGTCACTGCTTTACCCTTTATAATATAGAAGGAAAGATAAGCAGAGAACAGAAAAATTATTAAAAATACAACAAAGCATATTCTAGGCAACAGTGTCATGAATGATGTGTGATAAGGCTATATTATTTATTATTTTTGATTTGAGGAGAACTTGTAGGGGAATTCACATATTCCTTTGGACTTTAAGAAATGAGAGAAAGGAGTTCCAATGGGTGACATGTTTTGGGTGTCCTCAAAGGTACATGTGTTGGAAGCTTAGTCCCCACTATGGTGGAGAGAGTTAGTATGAAACATCTAGGAGGTAGAACTTAGTAGGAAGTTCTTAGGTCAATTGGGTGGAGTAGTGAAGACCATTCTCCTGCATGTGAAAACCTGACTTTCACAGGACAGAGCCTAGGAAAAAAAACCTGAATAGCAATGCAAATTAGAAAGCTTTGAAATGTAATCAGGCAAACTGCTAAGTGCTATAGCTCTCTATCCCAATCACACATTAATATCACCTGGGAATTTTTTCATAAATATAATGATGCTTATACTATAGCAATAAATGCATAACTATGTTTACAGTAGCATAATTCACAATAGCCAAACTATGGAACCAACCTAGGTGTCCATCAAGTGATGAGTAAATAAAGAAAATATGGTGTATGTATATACAACTGAGTTTTATTCAGCCACAAAGAATAATGAAATTATTTCATTTGCAGGAAATTGGATGGAACTTGAATCCACTATATTAAGCAAAATAAGTCAAACTCAGAAAGTTTGACTCATATGTGGAAACTAGAAAGGAAAAAGGAAAAGAAAGGTGAGAAGGAAGGGGGGAATCTCATGAAAACTGAAGGGAGATCAGTAGAGTTGAGGAAAGGGAACAGGAAGAGGGAGGAGAGGAGAGAAAGGGGTATAAGGGAATGATATTGGTCAAATTATACTGTTACATTGTGTGCATATACAAATATGCAACAAATCTCACAATTTTGTACAACTATAATGCACCAATGAAAATATGGGAAAAAGAACTATGAAAAAATAACCTAATGATTATCAGACCCACCCACTTCTCTCCATATTCTGATTTAATTTCCTGGAGTGGGGCTTGGGCATTGGCTTTAAAATTTTGTAGAGTTCTTTAAGTAATTCAAATGTGTGGACAGCTCTAAGAGTAGAGGCTAGAACAGGGCTGTGAGCTTGTCTGATGCAATGGTACAAAAGGTATCGACTGTCAGGCAAAGAAATATGTACTCTGGTTGGAAGTAATAGGGGAGTATTTGTTAGCTTCTGTGGTAGCACAAGAGAGCCCAAAGCAACTGCTAGGAAGGTGGTGCCCAGGCAGAGCACAGGCACAGCTTACAGGGTTTGGTGACAGATACGTATTGCAACTAAAAAGGCTAGAGAGGATCTGACAATAAGATTTAGAGATTGAGGGAATACAGAACTATTGGCAAGAACATGTCAGGCAAGAGCAACAGATATGGCTGGGGCAGGATGATCAGTTCTGTTTCACACATGTTTTGGTAACGGGACACACCAATCAAAGCATCTACCAGCTATCTGGAAAAGTTTGACTCTCAAATTCTGCCAGTAGGAGACAGACTGGGACTCCATGTTATTTAGGAATTTTATCCTCTAATGAGGATATAGAATTTGGAGAATACAAAAACTTACTGGTGGAGTTTTAAGATGGGAACAGGGGGAGAGTCTGAGGAAAAATGCCCTGGAGAAAAACACATATTTGGAGAAATAATAAAAAGAAGGAAGAACCAGAAAGATGAAAGAAGCAAGCTAAGGGAACATTAGGAAGAGAGGAAAGGGTTCATAAAAGCAGTCCCAGCCCCATTGCCCTTCCTCAGTGCAGTAGATGTTATTCCATCGCGGTGTGTGCATTTCACCAAATTTAGGAAAGGCTATTAAGGATAAGATTCTTGAAGTTCTGAAATGATCTCAGTGAATTCACATAAATGATTAATTTATAATTTTTTTAAAAAATTTATGTAACTTCTGAGAAAAATTGATATTCTAGTCACACTCAAATCTACTTTTGTACCAAAAATAATGCAACTACAAAAATAGTAACTGCATTTTGTAATAAAAAGGAGTTTGGGGGGCTGAGGAGATAGCTCAGTCGATAGAGTGCTTGCCTTGCAAGCACAAGGCCCTGGGTTCAATCCCCAGCACCCAAAAAAAAAAGGAGTTTGTTTGGTATATTTGGGAAGGACGATTTCAGGAGTGGTGGAGTAAGTGTCAGATTACAGAGAACTAGAGGCTGTTAAAAGAAAGCAAATTTAGCTAAAGAAGAAGATGAAGGTTCTGAGAGAATATCCCCGGGGAGATACTGGTTGATTTGGGGAAAGTAAAGTCTATAAACAGAGTGATTTGAAAAGTTTCAATAACTGCATCATATTGAGGTTAGAAAGTAAAAGAGGTAGGAATATTAAAAAGTAGCCTCAGAAACATGGTTAGATACTCTTTAATTCCTCCCAAATTGAAGAAAATATCAAAAATATTTCAAGCAGCTAAATCTGATACCGTACCAGCAGAGTGAACACACTGTGTCCCCAAACTCCCTTTCAGCATATCCACACTGTCACTTGAAAGGCCCCATATGAAGGAGTTTGTTTTTCTTTTCTGAAGTCTTTCCTCAATGTAAATATAATACGGATATTATTTGTTTTTGCAAATTACATCTGCCATTCAAAGCCCAGTTTAGTCTGTGGCAAAACCAAACAGAACTAATTTTTTTAAAGAATCTTTTTCATTCTAAAGATATAAGAAAATTTTTAAAAGACTTAAAATAAATTATTAAAATTTCAATGCTGCATCTTTTAAAAAAACACAATTAGAAGAAAGTACATTTAATGAAAACAGGTCTGAAAAAGTATCTCCAAAGTAATATTAAACATTTCCCATTTTTGGAAAATTCAAATACCCAATCTGGTTTCTATGAAACTTAAAAAGATCAAACAATTACCAAGAAGCTCAGCTTGAAGGAGAAACGCTACGGATTTCAGTAAACATCTGGTTGCCATTTTCAATTTCAAGAACTAACCCACTTGAGGAAGTAGTTTAGTTTGGGGGGTAGTGGAAAACAAGACACTGGGTTTTTGTTCTCTCTGCCCATTGGAGGGTAAAGGAAACACCAAATGGGAGGTCACTCCAAGCTCAACTTTTATAAATACAAAAGTTTTTTTCTAAAATTAAAGTAAATTTAACTCAAGTCCTTATAGTATCAACATCTCGACTAGAGTTAAGGTTAAATAAACATTCCTTGAGCTCCAGTGTGCCAGTTAAAGAACAAATTCTATTTGGTTGTAAATAGATCAGTAATTCCATAACACCAGAGAGAATAACAATAAACCTGCATACACAATTGCAGAGTGTCCTAATGCAATAAAATAGAATAGTATGTCTTTATAAGTTTCTTTGATTCAATTTCTTTTTTGTCCTCCGTTTGATTAACTAAAGTACAGAAGCACTTCAGATACTACCCAAAGCCCATTACTTGTGTAATAAAAACAGTGTGTCAGATGTGTTCTAGGCAAAACACTGACAAGGCAAAACACACAGCGCCTTTTAAATGTGACCTTTACTCTTACGTCTTCCTGTTAAATAGTTATATAGCAAATTAAAGTCAGGAAAGCAGCAGGGTGCTGGTCAGCTAGGGGAGTAAGAGGAATGAGAAGTTCATTAGACTCTCAAGTTTTAAATTATCAGTAGAAGCATCTGCAACAAATGTGCACAAATAGCCAGAGGCGACCATCTCCAAATATGGTCCAGACTGATAGTTCTCCACTCCTTCCTTTCTCCACATTTTCCTCTTCTACCCACAAAAATGCCAGACTAAACAAAAGCAACGACTAAAGAAAAGGAATCCTATGACCAACAGAGATTTAAATTTTTGTCTTGCCTTCTTTCATTCTCTGTGCACAAGTATTAGACCACATCGTAAAACTTCGGAGTGGAGGAATAATTTGGTGGTCATTTCTCTTGTTCTCCTATGTGATGTGGAAGAAGACTTCAGTGCTCATTTCACTTGTTCTCCTACATAATGTGACAACCTCCTCATGTGCATCATGGACTTGCTTCTGTACCCACTGATTGATCTTCTAAGCTGTGAAGATGTGCACTGTGGGACAACTCTGGCTGATGAAACTGATTTAATGATGTTCATCCTTAAATTGATTCTAGTTATGCCTTCTAGAGTTGCTACAACAAATCTTGCATCAAAGCATCTCATTAAATAATGAGAATACAAAAATATGGGTTCAACTTCTCACAGAGCCTCCCAGAAACATTCTTTTCCACTGGAATAACCCATTTTCTCATTCCTACTGCAGTCCTGGTTTCTGGTGCAACCATAGAAATATGCCTTCCGCAAGGATCCATAAATAATTCTGACTCAGTGATAAAATACACTTTCTGTCAGAGTCTTTTGAACTATATTTTACATATATTCTATCCTGGGAACAGGTTGAAAACTTTTGGAAAATATCTACTCTGTTTTAGGTTGCTGTACCATTCTATGAGTTAAAATCCTAAACAGTATCTGGATGGTAGGAAAGCAAGTGATTTGATGGTGCCACTATCTTTTTCTTTAGAAAAGTACATGTCATAACAATGCTGGGTCACAAGATATATATTTTCCAAAGCAAGGTATTAGAAGACCATAAAGTGGTGTTTTACATTATGCTAAGAAATGAACCAGAGAGAAAAATGTACAGGACAAAGAGGAACCTAAATGACAGGATGAAGTTTTTGACTCTTTCCCCTTATTGCTTTCTGTGTTCACAAATAGCAAAAGCTAAATGCTTCCTTTATGTGTTATTTACTGGGGAGCATCTTTAGGTAACACTACATGTTATATTGTTTTATGAACTACTAAAGCCTTTAGTAAATCAATCGCCACCTCTGCCCTGGCCTCTGCTTGAGTTTCTGCTGTATACTTTCCTATGCAAAGTTCACAACACCTGCAACTGAATACACGTGCAACTAAACTCATGTCCCTTCCTCCAAAAGCAACAGGCTAAGTAACACCAGCAAACATCAGTTGAAAGCAAGGAAAGAGTAGAATTCTGAAAAATGGACACAGCACATAAAAATCCCTGCAGTCCAGAATCAGTTGCTACATAAAGTTGATGTGTGTGTACTACTCTACTTATGTTTGCATTATTTTTGTTATAAGAGCAGATTTGTGCATGAAAAGAATATCAGTGCTCCTCTAAGTTTACATAAAAATACAAGGTTTATTTACTCAGTTTCAGTGTGGATTTCCTGAGGTATTCACGGTTTAAAGGGCCTAAATATTAGTGCACTACTTTATTTTCATTTATTCCTGCATTCAGTAAATATTTATTGCATGCCCCTATTTAGAGGTCATGTTTTTAAGTGATGAGCAGAAAAGCATGAACAATGACTTTAGGGTGCTTATAGATTGTTTTTGATCTGCGATTTTCTAAGACAAAGACCCAGGAGGGTGTGTGTCAGAATTTCAGGAGAGTTTGCAACCCATATCTTTTAAAGAGAATTTGCAAGTTGAGGGAGTCTAACTTGAAAAGCACCTTTGGAGTCCTTTAACCCACAGCATAATCCTTATGCTACCTCACATTTTAAAAGGACCTCCCTACAGAGGACTGTGACATTCTCCTTTCTGTAAGTTCATGACAGCAATAATAATATTATTTCCCACTTTGGGGGTGTTTACTAAGTGCTATTCTCAAAGCAATCAATTTGCACATGAGAAAATTGAGTTTTGAAAAGTGAAGAAACATGCCCAAGGTTACATAGCTATTAAAGCACTAAAAACCAACACTAAGGACTCCAACTCAGGTTCTCTTACTCCAAAGCTTATAATTTTTAATTACCACAGTCCACCACTTCCCCCAAGCAAATACATAAAGAAAATTTAAATCTCAATTTCCTTATAGATTCTTTTTTAATATAAATAAACTAAATAAAAAATTGAAATATGTTTTTTATTAGAAAGGTTCAGATTGACCTGCAGGAGATGTTTCTTTTCATACAAACATGAGAAATAGCTTTTGGCAAGTAGCCACTTTAAATAAACCTTCAAAATTAAACTAAATTTTAAGCTATCCACAGATATGTTGGACATCTTTAATGTGTATGTGTGTGTGTTACTAGAGACTGAGTCCAGGGTGCTTTACTACTAAGCACATCCCCAGACCCTTTCTAGTTTTTATTTTGAAACAGGGTCTGACCAACTTACCCAAGCTAGCCTTGGACTTGTGAT
Source organism: Sciurus vulgaris (assembly GCF_902686455.1). NCBI lineage: Eukaryota > Metazoa > Chordata > Mammalia > Rodentia > Sciuridae > Sciurus > Sciurus vulgaris. The sequence continues at coordinate 32,530,750 of NC_136468.1, forward strand.
CCCTCTGCCTCAACCTTCCCAGTAGCTGGGCTCCTTTCCCAAATCTCCGATGGCCCAATACTTGTCACCAGCTCATTTACTATCTCAGTACTCATCAAAAAATAATTTTTATCTATTTTATTTTATGCTTAAGCTAACCCAAACTGTTTTCATTGCTTGCAATCAAAGAGCCTTAGCCTATACAAACATGCAAGGGCATATTCCTAAAACTGGACCCTGGAATTCACTATGTTCTGCAGTTTCTTCTTCGCACTGTACCATGTGCCATGGACATACCTTTACACCAGGACCTGAGACATTTACCCTATTCCTTTTAGTGACAGCATAGCATTTTACACTTGGCTATACTATATTTAGCCACCCTCATTTTTTAAAAAAGTATATATAAATAAAAATACAGGAGGACAGAAATACATTAAGCAGGAGGGAAATAGCTTTTTATTTTTTAATGTATTTTCACATTAAGTAGGGATCTGTATCTCTCGCTCTATTAACTCTATTATCTTTTAATAGTGTTAAAAGAGCACATTTGGGTAAATTACAGGGTCCTAATTGGGAGGGAAAAGGTTGTGAAGCAGCATTACTTAAAATATCCTTCTCCAGGACATAATATATCAAGTTAAATATCAATATAAACACAATAAATAGCATTTATCATAGTATTAACATCAGTCTTTCATGGAAATGCCTTCAGGGAATCATGCTGTAATGGTATACTCCCAGCTCCCACTGAGATTGCTTTAGGAACCAAGATACAATATCCACTTCATTTGAAATCCAATGTAGTCCTGGCCCTTAATCCATTGTAATTTCTTAATATTATCTACTTATTATCCTTCTTGGGAAAAAAATATACTACTAGGGTATGTGAGAAGTTGGAAGGAGGAATAGAATATTCCCTTCTTCATGTAAAACATCTCTTCTATTGTTGATCTATGTATTTGGAGGCTCACAGCCAAAGCTATGCCTAAATTATGGTAGCAAAGAGGAATGTGCAGTTTGGATCCTAGTTTTATATTTCTATTTTAGTCATTTTGTTATTATATGCATCAAATTCATTTTGAATGAAGTGGTATGAGTTTAAAAAAAACTAAACATCTCAAACATAGAGTCTAACCATCAACTTGGTGTGGGATAAAGTTACACACAATTAATCTAGGTACAAGGGTCAGAAAACTTTTTTTGCAAAGGGTCCAATAATACGAATTTTAGGCTTCCAGGGCTGTACAGTCTCTGTTGCAAACGATCAACTCTATTGTTGTAGAACAAAAACAGCCAAATATAAAATGAAAACAAATGAGTATGTCTGTGTCCCAGTAAAACTTTATTTGCAAAAAAAAGGCAGTGGGCCAAATTTGGCCAGTGGACTGTATTTTCCAGTTCCTGGAAAGAAAATCAATAAGGCATTTCTTTTTTTTTTTCTTTTTTTTTTTTATTTCTTCAAAAAGCATTCTATGCAAAAACCCCAAGTTTTAAAAACAAGAGCAGTTTGAAACCATAAATGCGACTCCAATTCTATGACTTTGCTAGCAGGTTCCTACTTTGTTTTTCACTTGGATCATAATACACATAATTTGAAAGTGCAATTATATAAAAATAAAATTTTGAACCAGTGACAAAACCAACTCTGAGTTAGAGTCCCATAGACCATATATTACTTGGATTTGACTATAGAGAGTAGCTTCAAAACTTTTGGAAAACATCTACACTCTTTTGGGTTACTACCCACTGAAGGACTTGCTAACTAACACCTACCTACATAGGAAAGAGAATAATTGGATGGTGTTTGTATCTTTTGTTTTAGAAAATTATATGTTCTCAAGAACATGGGACATAATCTACATTTTTTCCAAAGAAAGGAATTGGAAGAACATAAAAGTATATTTTCATTCTGTAACATTTTGTATGCCTAACTCTAAACAGTTGTCCTCATAGGGTTCTCAAAATCAGTATAAATGTGAAGCACTGATTGTAAATATCTACACTACACAGTAGAATCATAAGTAATGCAATGGCCTAATAGCAAACAGATTTTTACATCATCTTATTTTTAAATTTAATTCTAAGAGTTGTTATTTCCTGAATCAATAATATTTCCCTTGGAACATTGCTCTCCAAACTGGGCTACACATAAGAAGTACCTGTATCTGCCTTTAACATATGGGCCCTGTTCCCATAATTTCAAGATAAAACGTTGACTTGCCTTTGCTTTGTCTCTCCCTGAACTTTGATGGGGTTGGACAGAGCAGATAAATCTGCACTACATACTTCTCTGAAATAAATATCACTACCATCATTAATAGAGAGCTAGGGCTCAGAGAACTTAAATTTCTTAAGGTCACATATTCACAGCCCTGTAGCCTTTTTCAATAGAGCCATCAACCTCTGCTATGCCACTAGAATGAAATTAACCAGGGGGAGAAAACAAAGCCCATATTCTAATTTAGGATCTGAGATTGCCTACTTTTCTTTTCGAATGATGTTTACTAAAATAAGTAGGAAAATCATAAAATATAAAGTCCAAATGTTACTCTACCAGTACAGATTATATTTAATAGCAAAGTGTTGCCTGGGTAGCTTATCATCCTTTTGCTTTTTCCAATTTTTATTCTTTCCACTCTCACAAGGTTAAAAAAAGAAATTGGTTCCAAGCTACAAAAAGGACCACCTGTGGGTCAGAGTATGGCACAGAAAGAGTTGAGGAGAAGGGATCTGGATCAAGTCAGGAAAGGAAAGAAAAGCAGGTTGGATCGGACAGGCCCAGAAAGGAAAGTACACTTTATAATTATTTTCCTATGAATATGAAGGTATTTTATCAAGGTGTCAAACCCGTACTTGGGTTCTCAGTAGCATTTGGGGCAGTGTCTACTTTGCTTTAAATGTAATATTTTCATATTGCAGGTTAGCAAACAGCAGAAACTGCAGTGCAAAATGAAAGGTAGATACACTAGAGTTCCAGGTCATTCTGAGTCATTTCCACTAACCCAGGCTGCTCACCCTGGGGTGGTCAAGTTTACATGTGCCAACATAGCCTCACGCACTCTGTTGATATGCACACAATAAAATAAGGAGGAGGTAAAACTGTGACACTAAAACAAAGCAAGTTGTAATAAAAATCACATTTCTAGAAAATATTTTTGTAATGACTGCCTCAATTCAAAAATAATTTATAGATGAAATTGATGGCCATGGAAAATAAGCAGCAGTTTTTAAAACTGTTATTTTTTTTCCTATGGGATAGTGATCAAGTAAGTTACATTAGAATCTCAAAACTGTTTTGTTTCAGGTATTTGAAGCACACTGCTCTAAAGTGAAAACTACAAAATTAAATAAAATAAACAAAAATCAATTTTCCATACTCATGAAATTGTGAAATTGCTACCCTTTCTTGAGGCCTATCCAGAAATAATAGCTTGTGATAAAGAGTAAAAGAATGCCAAGAAAAGAGTTATGAAGGAGATGTTTTTAGAGCTGTGGGAATGTAGAAAAAGGAAGCCAAAGCAGCATTTGCACTGGCAAAGGCTGGGGACACCATATAGGAATCTTCTGCCATTGGGCCTAGCAGCTCCTTTGGCTGCCAGATTTTATTGCCTTCAGGCTGTTTTTGCACTTCCTTGATATTTGGAAGCTGCAAAATAATCTTATTTTTTTTTTTTTTCTTTGTCAAACTGACCCAAAGACATCAAGGGAGAGAGGAAATGTAATCCATCTGTTTTGCAGCTGGACAGAACTGAAAATTGAAATTGAATGGAAGTTGCAATGCACAGATAATCCATGTTTTGTGCACAGTAAGTCAGTGGAAGCACCAAGGCAGTAGGGAAGTACATGAATTTTGGAGCACAGTCTCATATCATCAGAGCCACTTTACATGACTTCAGGAGCAGCTCACAGGGCAGTGTGCAGAGGCAACCCAATCGCCCCATTCAGTGACAGGATGTGATGTTTTGTGCAACAAAAGAGAGAGACTAAGTATTATACATCTTTCCCTTATACCAAGGGCTATCCTGATGAATAGGTTTTGGACCATATCACTTATGAATGTTCCAGAACCTTAGACTGGTCCCTCATAATAGAGCCAACTCCAGCAAAATTATGAAATTTGGAAACTTTGCTTTCAGCTCTTGTTACTATTCCAGAGCTTTCATATTCCTTTTTTTATTTGTTTCAGAAACACCTTCCTGACTTTCTTTCAATTTTCTTTCCAGGAAAGGGGCACCTAATTGAAAAATAAGCATTATAATGTAGCAAGGTGGTTATAAAAAGTATTTAAGCACAGAGATCTAACCATTGTCTTCCAAAGGAAATCACTATTGACCTCAGCAGTTAATTCAAATTGCTTCTCCTATCTCCCTTTTAATAAATAGGAAAATAGATGTATACTTAACTCTTCATATCCACATTCACAGATTCAACCAACCACAAATTGAAAATATTTTTTAATTCATCTATACTGAACACGTGCAGAACTTTTTCCTTGTCATGATTCCCTAAGTGACATAACAACTATGTACATCATGATTACATTTATTAGGTATTATAAGTCATCTAGGGCTGATTTAAAATATATGGGAGGATGTTTTTAGGTCATATGTAAAGACTACTTTTACATATGACACTTTTCATAAAGGGTTTGAGCACTTTTTTTTTTTTTTTTTTTTTGGTATTTATGGGGGTCCAGGAACCAGTACCCTGGGATACTGAAGGAGGACTGTACTGAGCAATTGTGTTGATTGTGTATTCTAGATCACTGTAGCTGTCACAATGGCAGGGTAGTGCAGGATAATGGACCAAAAATAGAGACAAGGGTAATAGTGGGTAAGAGGAAGAGAACAGAAAGTGAGAGTTGGGACATGGGTTTGCCCACCCGTCCTCCCCCGGCAGCTGGTGTAAGACACATGGTGGGTCAGTTGCCTGGGCAAATTAATATTTCCCAGTCATTAGCTACTCAAGGTCTACAGTGCATTTTTAAATAAGGTCCTGGATGGCAAGTTAGGATGGAATCTGCTATATGCTTGTTATTGGAAATGTTAGCTGTTATCATTTCTGCCCTTTTAACCCTCATCATCTACTTAATTTTCTTTTTAAATAACTTGTTTAAAAATTTGTCTCTTATTTTTATCTTCAAATGATAGAAATAAAATTACCTGACAAGTAATGGTGTATATAATAAATATTCTTACTTCTTTCTTATTTAGAGTTATCTGTGAATCATATTTAAGATGCCTTCTTGAAACAATTTCCAGCACATTCTACTTGCAGTCAAATGAAGTGGCAATTTTCTTAAAATATGGAGTAGTTTGGTGCTGGGAAGAACATGTATTCAGGCTCATAAACATAAACATTTTTAATGTAGCATTTAAACATGAACTATGCAACTCTGAAATGCTACAGAAATATAAACAAAATAATTTCAGAAATAAAGTTATCTAGCTACAGAAAAATTGAAAGGAACTAAAATCTAAACAAAAAAAGGAAGCTAACAAGAAGAAAGTTGATCATGGATAAAAATTTGTGTTTGTGAAATTTTTTGAGAAAAAGAGTAGCATACTCTAGAAATCGTTTATATTGTGTGTGAAGTGACATTGGTAATTACTTTTTATTATTCTCACCTTGTTCTAGCAGTCCCAGCCCAAGGCCGGCACCGCGTCTTTCTTCAGTGATTACAACTGTGTAGCCACGCTGTGTGAGTATGTGCTGGTATAGCTGAAGCTCCATTTTGCTGTAGGAAGGAGGCCTATAGAGTACGGCCCTTCTACCATGACTGCCAAAGTGTGTCTCCATTGATTCTTCAATCTAAGAAAAGAAAGAAGGCATAAAAATTCAAGATGAGAAATTAGCACATTTCGCTTCAAGTACGTCATTAATGCAAATTGAAAGTCATTTAGAAAGGTATTCTTTACATTTTTCTCTAGAAATAGAAGATTCTCTGAAAGGCTGACAAGGACAAAGGCAAGCTCATGTGCAAGAACTGAAGGTGAACTTGTTCTCACTGTTACAAAAAGATGAAAATTTTAGGTCATTAAAATCTAGAGTTCTCTGTGGGGGAAAACTGCTGCATAGAAATAAAGAGCTCAACTCTAGCTGGAAAATATATAGGGTTGCACTTGCTTTGTGCTTTTATAAAGGAGTCCCACTGGGTTATCTCTTCATAGTTGATTTAGGCAAACATGAAGAAGAAACAAAGGGAATGCATTTTATGTTGGAAGGACATGGTCAAGCAGAGCCCCAAGGGAAATCTGGGAGCTCTTTAGAGGTATTTGTTGCTGCTGTTACTCTCAATTAAGACATCACAAAGTTGGATGCATATCAGTGAGGTGGGACCGGGCATCAGGTACAAGGAAAAAAACCTACTGAAGTTTCATAATTCTCCTCTCTTCCATTATTGTTCTCCAATATAAACAGTCTTCTTTCTCACAATATACTTAAAAGTAACAAAATCAATTTTTAAATTGACAAATAGAGATTGAAATTAAAATTCGTAATAAGTTTTAATAAAAGATACTGTTCCCCATCCCGCCCCGGAACATGACACGTGCCATATTCTTAAGAAATGAAAATATTTAGTAAATGAACTGCAGTAGCATTATATCAAAATATTTGAAGATATGTATAGAAAGAAGAAACAACTTTAGATTGTAAATATTTTGAAGGCAGGAACCATATCTTATTTTTCATTGCCTACAAACTATTGCCATAAAAATCAACAGACCAAGCCTAGTGAGGTGCCAGAAGACACTAGCTGAAGCCAAACTGCTGGACTGAAATCACCTGTCTTCACCAGCACCATCTGTGTGGTCATGAACAGCATCTCTTCCTGAAAGAGCTCAGAAGATTGGAGAGTTAATTTTTATAGTGTTAGACTCAGGCCTGCCACATAGGAGTGCTGTATGTGGGCTTTTAAAATAATAATATATCATAAAGAGCAATGAGTCAGGAAAGCTTTCTGAGTTTGAGCTCTGCCTGACACATGCTAACAAAGGTACTTGATACTTGTGTGACGGATATGATGGAAAGAAACAGAACACTATCTAATCACACCTTCTGTGCTTGGTACTTTGAGAAAACGAGCTTGATTAGTTATTTTTCTTTTTTTAAGGGTATTATGTTTTATTAATGAGGAAATTATTTAAACACAAGGATTTACTTGCAAATTGGGACTTGATTCCCCAGCAAACGCTGTCATTGTAATGATAAACTTACAAGGAGTGTTTGCAACTGAACACAGGTTGAGCCTCTATACAGAGCAGTAAGAGGGAACTCAGTGGCCCTCAGGAGCCAAAGAAAACAAACATGCGTCTAGGTGAAAGGGGAAGACAGATGCCTCCAAATATATCAGTGTCACTCAAGAGAAATGCACAGGATCCAGAATTCCCTTCTCATATTATTTTCTTTCATAATAATAGGATGCCCCCAAGTGTAGCAGGGATTTCACATGAGGAGAGCATATTTTAAAACTCTTAAGTTATTGTAATTTTAATTTTGAAAGATATCACTTCTCCTTTTCCCCCAACCAGGACCAATTTAAGCAAGAGCAATGTAACTTTTGCAAGTAGATCTTATGTCACACTTGTGCTAAATAAAGTATGATTACTGGCCATATTTTGTATTAACCTTTATAATTTGGACTGAAATTTTAATCATGTCTCAGACTACAGAGAGTAAATAGGAAATGAGCTTGTCAGTAAAATTATGTTGTATTACCCTGTAATACAAACTGGCCCTGCCCTTGTAATATTTATAACACACTGTATCAGCAGAATGGCCCAATACCAAAGGGCAAGAACAGTTTTAGCCAGTCCAACGACAGGTGCACACACTGCGTAAGTGAAATAAAAACTATGTGAACAATCATGTCAACCACACAGCAAATGAGGGATTATCAAATGTGAATAGCAGCACTCTGGGAAACAGAAGCTCCCGATTACTCCTGAATTTTCAAGTATATATTTTTATTGGAAGAAGGTATTTAACCATTACACTACATCTTAATTTAAAAAAAAAATGTGTATTCTTAGATGCTCATACCATGAACCCCTGAGTCACTTGCCTCTCTCTTCTTCTTTAGAGATTTTAAAATATTTCCCCAGAAATCACTTCACTAGAAGACAAGAAAGTTGTTTTATAACCAAACACATTATTCTTATTGGAAGGACTTCAAAATCTAGAATCTTTACATCACCTAAGATAAAGCGAAGAGGGGAGTGTTGTTATCCACTACTGTGAGTGTTGGATCCAGCCCTGTAGAGTGTAATGAGAGGAGACTGGGAATTAAAAATCTGGATTTAAATTCTGGCTCTACCTCTTGCAGGTTTCATCCACAAGGGCAAGATTTTTAATCTGTCCACAGTTGGAGTTTTCTCATAGGTACATTTGAAAGAACAAATCCTACTTCAAGAAGTTGTATTGGACTATGTAGAGGGAAATGAGAGGGGGGACGGGCAGGGGTATGAAAGATGGTGGACTGAGACAGACATCATTACCCTGTGTACATGTATGATTACATGAATGGTGTGAATCTATCCTGTATAACCACAGAAACAAAAAGTTGTACCCCATGTGTGTACAGAGAATCAAAATGCAATCTGTAAAAATTTTTTTAAAAAGTTGTATTGAAAATTAAACAAATTTTTGATATGACAATGTGTAACATAGTGTTCCACCAATAAATGACGCTAAATATATATGAATGTGAATACTATTATAATGTAGTTCTTCTTTTATCTTGGGAATCCTATATGTTTTCCAACTTTCGAAAAATTTTTTGTTCAGCACGTCATCAAAAGCATTTTTTTCAGTGAACTATTATTTTTCTTTACCTGATATGTGTTCCTCTGTAAGGATTATCATCTTTTAATGCACAAATATAATTTATTTACTTATTTTATGAAGCATCTGTCTACCCACACAAGAATATAAGCTAAATTAAAACATATTTTTGTCTGTTGTGTTCACTTTGTTTTTTCTAGCAGAATAGTAATTGGCATAAAAGAAACACATGATAAATTTTTTGGAAAAATGAATGCAAACATCTTTTTCTTCAATATATAAGAATTTTGTTATAAACAAAGTATGGAATATTAACAATATAAAGTGGTTAAAAGTTGTATTAATTTGATTTCAATAGAATTGTGAAAAATATCAAGAATTACAAAAATATTTAAATAGTTGAACAAAATAATAAATATACAGTAAAAAAAAACTGAATACAAAACATTATAAAGTGCTGATTTTCTCAGTTACCTTAAAATGTCTGCACCAGATTTAACAATATAACAAGAAATACAGCTTTTTAAAATATTGTATGAATGAAAAATAAAACTTGCCCTTTTCCACACAATAGAAAATCTTTTTCTGGATTTATTGAAGTTGCCATTTATTTATGATATCTTTTCATGCTCAAATACAAATCATATAGTGGACTTTGAAAGTGTTTCATTTATGACTAAAAGTTAAATTGCCTTCCTGGTCTAGATTTTGGCATTTAAAAACTATTACAGAGTCTATCATAGTGAATTATGTTTTAATTTTTCCACTGTAAGAATAAAATACAGATTCTTTCCTCACTGGCAAAATGTATACCTGTTTTTGAGGATGTAATAAATAAAATAGAAGGAGTTTTTCAGGATACATATCATATAAAATTTTATTTTAAAATCATGTTATAATTGCATGACTGTTTAGAATCCAAAGGTTCCTGAATATGAAAGACAGCCTTGTAAGAACTCCCCTACCTAAGGGCTGAGGGTGTAGCTCAGTGGAAGAGAGCTGCCTAACATGAGCAAAGCTCTGGGTTCAAACTTGGGCATATATAGATCCCCCTACCTAAAGGAAATATTGGTGAATTTCTGTCTACATCTTCCAGCAGATTCAACTGAATCTCTAGCTCATCATTCATTCATCATAGAATGGACACAGGCTTAGAACTATACCATCATGACACAAAGCATCTAGAAGTTCTAACTGTACCCAGAAACTGTATCTTGGGTTATCCTGACCCCCAATATTTGATGTTAGGTAAGTTTGCTCATCAGTAACGCTACGTAGGTTCGGAACAAATAGCAGAGAAACAAAAGCAATGGGTTTCAATATCAAAAATAAATGGCCAATAGAACTTTTGTGAAAAAGCGAAAGAGGTATTGCCAAAACCCATCATCACTGATCTCTCAACATAATTTTCCCAGCAGCACACTTCACAATGTATAAGTATATATATATATATATATATTTTTTGTTTAAAGTCCACATTTCCAACTACTGCATTCAATAAGGGACTACACTTGCCTGCTTTGGCCATTGTTATATATGCAAGTAACTCTAAATTAAAGACTATGGATGAATGAAGAAGCAAATGAATGACTACACAATGCAAAGTATGAGTTCATTACTTCCAAATATATTCATGCTCTTTAATTACTTTAAAGAGCATCCCCTAGAAAAATCTCAATGAAGTCTCCAACATGGTCATCTCAGGTCATAAAATATCCATGACCTCTTCATCTTCAATGACTCTCATCTCCACTTCATTTCATCCTCCCACGCCAATGGCCATAGCTTGGATTTTGTGATCCCCAAAACAGACCCTGTTCTGAAATTATGAAGTAAAATATTCCATTCTCTGATCACACCCATAACGTTCCAGTTCTTCTCCTTTATTCAACATATTAGTTCTTCAACAACTAGTCATTTCCCTAATCCTAACTTGTTGCCAGCCTCTTTTTTCCTCACCTTCTCTGTCAACAGCTCAGATTCAATGGTCCAACATTTCAATCACTCTCTTCCAGTATATTAAATCCTTTGCTCCACTGTACTTCCATATGCCATAGCACCAAACATGCAAGGGCTGGGAATCCACAGGAGTCAAGAAAAACTGGTCTCTGCCTTCACAGATGAAGGATTCATCAAGGAAGACGATATAAGCAAGAAGTTATAATACAATATAAGCCACAGAAATTGGGAGATGAGGGACACTGTGGAAACACTGAGTTGGAAGACCCGAGGAAGCCCCCAGCAGCCTGCCTGTCCTCCACCTGGGCTGGGTCGTGGAGAGCTGCTAACAGAGTCCAACACAGTTCAGCATCAGGTTCCCCAGACTATCCTGGTACATATGCTTCCCTCGTCAATTCTCTCTCATGCTTCCACTCTCCAGCTACCTCCATATTTCTGCAGATAATTCTGTCTCCCTGGTCACAGAAGAAATTAACATATTAGAAGGAAACACACTGACTTACACAGACTCTCTTTCAGATTATCTGGGGCCTATCTGCAATCACAACTAACATTTTGTCTTTTTCTTCTTATTTCTATGGAAGAAACTTGTCCTCCTCTTATCTACAGCTAATTAAAGATTCTTCTCCAGGTTTCACACTCTCCCTCCTCCCCAGTAACCAGGTTTCTCCCCTCTCCCCTTCCCATTTCTGTTTCTATCCCCAGATTCCTGAGAACTTTGATCCATTATTTAACCCCTTCTCCTGAATCCTTAATGTTTCTCTCTGGCATTTCCTGATTTTTTCTCATCACACATTTGTTCATTTGGTCATTCATTCTTTTACCTCTTTTCTATTTTGAGCATTTCCTAGGAGGCAGGCATGGTCCTAGTCTCTAGAGAATACAACAGTGAAGGATCCTAAACATAGTTCTAGCCCACATTGAACTTGCTGTTCAACAAGAAGATCAATAACAAATAATGAAATCATGGAATACAACTGCCTCTGGAGATATGAGCTCTGCAAGAGAATGATCCAGGACCTCTTTTATAGAAGGTGGCATGGTACTGCTGCTTATCTGTATTGTGAATGTTTTTTACGAAAGAAAATGAGGCAAGAAAGATAATTCTTCAACGTACAGAAAAGACGGAAAGAGGAATTAAATCAGGAGGGACTTGATGGTCAGCACCATGGGTATACTCTCTTGTGAGTGGCAAATATAGCAGTCAGGAAGGCAACAAGAAGTAACAAGCAATGATAACTCTTAAAAAGAGCAATACAACATTATTTCTTACCCATTTGGGGAGCTAGGAGGAAACCTAATTCTATTGAGTAGTTGAGAATATAAGAGTTGATAACTTCACAGATAGGTTCAACTTTGACTCTTTAGAAGTCGCAGTAGGAAAGAAGTAAACGAAGAAAACTGGACTTCTTTTCTTAGTTATGTTTTCTGGAAGAATAGGTATTCTGATAGAATTCTAGAAGGTCAGACTTTTACTACGTACAAGATTTACTAAGAACTGTAAGTCACCCTGCTATAATGCAAAAACAACAACAAAAAAATTTAATGTGGAAGTAGTGACAGTAACCTGCATGACTAAGCAGTAAGAGAGAAGCCTGAGACCTGTCTCACTGGGGCAGCTAACTACACAGGAGAAGCCTGGGAACAAGGAGAACCATGAGGTCTGAGCAGCAAGCTCTGTACTGTCGAGCCTGGCTCAGTGTTAAAAAGCTCAGGAGAGGCAGGGACACCTCAGTCAAGTCACAGGAAGGAGGATGGGGACTTAGGAAGAGCATGGTCTAAATGAGAAAAGTTCAGGAGAAAGAATCGGCTGTGAAGACATTAAGTAAACAGAAAGGATGTGTCTAAGCCTAACACATTAGAAAAGTGGAGGGTACAGAGAAAATTCCAGAACAACAGACCCTGACCTGGCCATACATGATAGAAAATATTTGATGATAAATGACGGCAAGTTGCCTCTGTCCACGGGGACATGTGAAACACTGATGTCTCAATGACACAGCACAATTTTAACTTATCTGGGAAGACTTCCCATTAAGCACAGAATCTGTGCAAACTAAAGATTCCTTGGTCTTCTCTGCATTCATCATCTGTTCTCCTCATTGAAATCTTTGGAACCACACCTTGTCACAGTGTGTTTGTGAAAGGGGTGCACAACATAGAGCTAGTGTAAATAAAGGAAGAAGAGAGGAGGAGAAAATGGGGAGAGCAGATTGAAAGACAGAAGCGAAGCAAAGCAAACTGCACAGCTTCCCAGTTCTGCAAACCCCAGAGAATGCAGTCATGTTGGGCGAAGCTTCGAATCTATGTGTAGCTCATTTCTCCCCACGGTTAACCACCACTCATAGCATGAATCTTGGAGTCAAAGAAAAATTTCCATACAGAACCAAGAATACAAAACTATCCTGGCGTCCATATCTGGGGTGTCTCTTGTGACCTCTGACCTCCCCATGCCCTGCTGTAGCTGTCAGCTCCCCCGTTCCACCCCCATTTCAACAAACCAGAGGGACCTATCACATCTCCCTTCTCTGCTCCTCCCAAATTTCTTCTTTTTCTTTTCTCCCTGTTTTTAGTCTATAAAGGATGCCTTTCAGCCTCTCTTGAGGATTTTCCTCCAACTGATTCAAGATTTCTTGCCTTGAGATGCCACCCACGATGCACAGCTGTGGGCCATCAGTTTACTATTTACTGTAACTTTGCAGACATAACAAAGACCCAGCTGAGATGATAAAGACAGAGGAATATCTGGGAGATGGCAGTCAGGATAACTTCCTTCAAGAAAACTTTTAAGATAAAAATTGAGGCGCTCTGGAGAAAATGTCCTTTGCTTTTTCTTTTGGCACATTTGAAGTTACTCCCCATTCCAGGGCAAATGAAAACCATTCCCAAGTGTCTCTCTTTGATTTCTTTTTCTTCCCTCCGCCCTCCTCTTTCTCCACACCATTCCCTGTCCTCAGGCCCTCACAGAGAGCTGAAAGGAGGAAGAAGTTATTTTCTTTGCAGCCCCAAGCCCTGCTTAGGTTTGCTGATCTTAGAGTAAATGCTGTCCGGCTGACTCTCCAGATTCCTTATTGCCCTCTGCGTCTCCACACTGTCAGCAGCCCTTACAGGACATCCTCTATAATGAAGGAAACATAGAATTGACAGTCCACCCTCATGAAATAACAAGGAGAGACCTTGTTCTTTTGAAACATGTTAAAATAATAGCAAGTCTCTGTCCCCTGCATCCTAAACAATGAGTTAATTCAGCAATTCAGTCTCAAAATATCAAGTCTATACAAAGGGAATATAACAGAAAGGAAGGAACTCTGGGGCCATTACAGCAACAATGTCAGTACCTAAGCAGCATAAAACTGGCCAAACATTTTCATAGATGCCAGACATGCTGATTCTGAGTTCTAGGCTTTTGCAGTGGCACCTAAATCCTTCTAGGTCCCTGGTCTCCATCTACTTCCCGGCCCCCAGGCCTTACCTGTGGAGACCCTGTCAGTTCCATGTGATATACTTCACTTACCTCATCTGCAAATGAGCTCGGACACCTTCCCTCTTACTATTAGTGCTACTGCAAGGATCAAAGAAGAAAGCAATTGATATGAAAGACTTCAAAAATATATAGTCCCCTCACCTATGTAAAGCTTTATTAAATAAATGTCTCCTAAATAAGTTGTTGGATAAAAAGTCTCTAGAAAAAGTAAAATATTTTCAGTAAAAATCTTCAAAATGTTTAATCATTTGATTTCATATGGGTTCTTTCAAATTATAAGCAGAGTATGGGAAGGTGGTATTTATATGTTAGGGACATTAAAGCATTGAAAAATAATCAGTGAATCACCATCTCTATTCTTCTTTCTTTTTTTTAAAGCAGTGTTAGAATCATCATACCACAGGGAAAAAAATTGATTTCATACATGTTATGAACATACTTCTTGGATTTGGGGGCTTTCGGGTTTAGATATGAGGTGTCCCCCAAAAGCTTGTGTATGAAATAATGCCAGAAAGTTTAGAGGTGAAATGATTGGGTTATGAGATCTTCACCTAAGCAGTGCATTGATCCACGGATAAGCTGGGAGGGTGTGGCTGGAAGAGGTGGGTAATTGAGGGTGTGTCTTTGCCCCTGGTTAGCTGAGCTCTCCCTTTGCTTTCTGATTGCCATGTCCTAAGTGGCTTTCCTCTGTTACACTCTTCCACCATGATGTTCTGCCTCACCTCAGGTTCAGAGCTATGGAGTGGCCCACCTATGGACTGAGACCTCTGAAACTATGAACCTAATAAACTTTTCCTCCTCTAATTGTTCTTTTCGGATCTTCCAGTCACAGTGATGAAAAAGCTGACTAAAACAGGGGGCTAGACAGAAGTAGGCAACTTCCTAATTGCACAACTACATATGCTTTAATTTTAGACTTTGTTATAATCTTCTATATAAAAATTTCTTTAGCAACATTACATTCCCTTTTTATGACTTAAAACGTATGGTCACCATTGTCTAATTTTACAACCTTCCCCCAGTGTCTGACTGATCAATTTCTGAATTTCCTACTTCCACTCTGCATTTCAATCCTCTTTTATCTCTTTCCAAATTAACAACTACAAAGATTGCTGCCCATCCTCTCACCACCCATCCTGCCCAGTTAATGACCCCAAGTGTTCTCCTAGCCTGCTGTCTTCTCTGTCACCTCTGTGGTGGCTTTTGCTCTGGGTCATCATGAGAGAACGTGTGGCAGCCAGGCTAGAATCTCTTCTGGCACCCGAGCACACAAGTTCCCCTCTGGGTAGAGTCCAGCTTCCTGAAACACCTGCTGGATGTAAGTGTAACCTTGAGGCCCTGAGCTGGGAATTAGGAGATTCTCTATCCACTCTCTAGTGACCACATTTATACCCCCTGGGAGAAGAGGACAGGTTCCTAACCCGACTTCATATGCTTAATATTGCCAATCCCAGGCAGATTGCATCTCTGTCTCCTGACTGCTCCTCTTGGCATTCATATCTATATACAACCAATTCATCATGATCCTCCCAGAAGTCCAGGGCTACCATGAACTGTGCAGATTGTTAACCATAGTAGCCAATACACTCCATGCTGGTGGCCCTGCATCTCCAGGGCAGCCCCAGTTCTAGTTGAGTGTCCAGCTACAGGATGCAGGGACACATATGGCAAACTGCCTTATGTCACACACATGGAGACCAAAGTGTTAAGAAAAATGGGGAAACTGTGCTATTCAGGCACCAGACTTCACATAAAAGAAGTAAACTGAGTTTCCTTAAGCACACATGTTTCTTACCTCTTATTCTGCTTTCTTGATTATTCTGAGCACACACATAGCTGTTCAGTCTCTATTGCCTCCTCACCTTGTCCTTCTAGCTTGTCTGTTACTAATGCACAGCTCTGGCTTTCCTTGGAGATGACCCTGTGTAACACTTTTCCCAGCCTGACACCTAAGAACTCTCTTTCTCCTGCTTCCCCTCTTGGAAGTCCCACCCAACCCAGCCTATCCCTGCTCACTTTTCCAGATGTCGCCCCATCACAATAACACATACTGCTTTCAAGATCAAACCCAGAGCTCTCCAAATTACATATTATTCTAGAATGCTAAAGTATTATATAGCCAACTTCTTCCTTCCAAAACAAACAAACAAACAAAAAAAAAAAAAAAACTGGTAGGAAATGGCAATACCTAATAATACCAGAACATAAGCACTAATCATCTAATAATAATATCAAATATTCAAGTTCCTAAACTCTCTAATCTTTCCTTTATCAGACAAATTATGTTGCACCATAGCTTTCAGTTTTCTTCTGTGGCTGTCCAGAAAATTTAATTTCCCTTCCTAGAGGTCCAGTTTGTTCTTAAAGGGTCCTCTTCTAACATGACAAATTGTTTTGGTCTTATCAAGAAAGAGGTGAGACTTTTTTTTTTTTTTTTTTTTTTTTGCACTGGGGATTGAACTCAGGGGCACTAGACCACTGAGCCATATCCCCAGCCCTGTTCATATGTTAAGGGTCTCACTGAGTTGCTTAGCACCTCGTTTTTGCTGAGGCTGGCTTTGAACCCAAGATCCTCCTGCCTCAGCCTCCTGAGCCACTGTGATTACAGGCATGCACCACTGCGCTTGGCAAGAGAGCATCTTTTAAATGGAGGATGAGCTGGGAGGGGTCTTCAGAGTTAAAGAATCCAATTACAATACAAAAGAATTGAAGCATTGCTGACTGTCATAGGGAATTCTAAACTGAATACACAGCATAAACTTATACTAAATCTATTCATTCAGCAAGTTATGTGCCAGGAATTATGTAAACCTGATCTCTGCCCTGACCCACATGTCTGTAATTTATTTGAAGGTTTTGTTGCAATGCAAGACTTTACAGAGTCCAGTTACATTAATATGAGTGCTTGGTTACTTTGGTTAGGGTTTTGCTAAAAATTATGCTTAGGATCATGTGCACATTATTGGATGATGAGGCACACTCCCATTTTTATCACAGAAAAGGAGCTTCTTCTAAGAAGCCATAATTTTATATTAAGAACAGGAGAGAGAATTCTAGCTTCTTGAGGTTTATATATCTGAAAGCATAATTTTCTATTGATACAATTTATCTCTTTCCAGAAAATGAAGTTTTTTAAAGCAAATATTGTATTAGTTTAACCTTGTTATTTGAAAGAAACATAATAAGCTTGCTTCCTTTTCCTCTGTACTCACCTACTATCTCACAAACAAAACTAATTGTCCCAAAGCTCTCTGATTTTATAATAATTTATGTCACTTTAACATACTTGGATTTGTTTAGATTGTGTTGTGGCAATTCCAGATGTGTTTTTCAGGTTTGCACTATTTATTCAGAATAAAAATCCAAAACAATAGTTCTTAAAGATAGCAATAAAGAGAAGAATGAGGGGAAACTCATTTGAAATCACATCTGCCCTTTGGGTTTACGTAAGAGGGAAGGTTCACTGCTCAAAATGAAAGTCAACTTTCTCATTGATGCTTTGCTAAGGTCAGAGAGTTCCTGAAACGCCACAGAAAAGTTTAATTTCCTGTTCCATTTTTCCTGAAGCATTTGTGTACTTTGGTTAAATTAATGCTAGATTTTCCACCAGGGAAGTGGCAGGCTTAGAGCTGAAACTCTTGGAATGCTATTATTCTTCCTTTTGCTTGTTAAAGAAACAGTAAAACATCAAGAGGAAAGTCAGTGTGACAGCACAGTCTTGAACTTCTAGTGGCATTTTGAAACATAACTTTCTAACTTGACACCTGTATAGAATGCTATGCTATGACTTTTTAATGAAAAAAGGAACATTTCTAGGAATCACATTTATGCTGCATATATGCATTCTTTTCCCAAGAGGGGTCAAATGCAATGAGAATATTTTCATGATATTGTCCTTTAGGATATGATAATGTTGCTCCCCTGCCTCTTATAATCTCAAGACTTTTCAAAGCATTCTCAGTGACAGTGTCTAGTTTGATCCCATAGCAACTTTGTAGCAGGCCATTTCCATGCCTTAGCCACAGATGAGGAAATTCAAATTTAAAAAGTCACTTTTCTATGATTACTCAATCTCAGCATTGAAACTTGGACTCCCTATTTCAATCTGAGGCAATGTCCCTTTTGCCTAGAAAAAGCAAGGGGGTCAAAGCAGGATCTATGTCAGATACATCAATTTTTAGCAGGTCCTTCTGGTGGTTTCTAGACATCTACACCACTGCTCCGAAACCATACTCCTTTTCCTATGTCAGAACAAGTAAGAAGCACCAGGATCCTGAAGCAATATTACTGTTCAAGTAAATCCTGTTTTCTTCTTATAGATTATTCACTATTATCAGACTTTCTCTGTCATCTGAAACTTCCATCCCAAATTGGCTATTTTACCTCTGAGTATAGTTTATCTGAGTATAGTTTCCTCTATACTCAGAACATGCTTAGGGCAACAGATACTAGTTATTTGTCAAGATCAGCTATGAGGTGGGTTACAAGGGGTTGGCCAGGAAAACTATCAAAATATCAAAATTCATGAATAATTTACATGCATGTCAAATACCATGGTTCGATAAATCAGGAAAGATGTGCTATATTCTCCCTATTTGCAGTCAAACACACTTTATCAAGCAGGACAAAAAGTAGTACGCACACCTGGAAAGTCGGTGCAATGTTCTTGAATTAAATTATATGTACAGGTGTAGGAGGGTGTAAGTGACAGCATAGGACAAACAGCTTTAAATATCTGCTTGTGCAAAATCTAAGGAAGAAAGGACATGGCCAAGAATAAAAATATAAACTCTGCATGATTCTTAAAACAAGTGTAATATAACATGCTTGTATATTACACTCAATCCAGCTTTTCAAGGGCAAAGAAAAGAAAGAAAACAAGCATTTATTGAATGCCAACTCTGGCCTGTCATTATACTGGATGTTGTCAAGCACATAAGTTTAGATAGTTCCATTTTCCTGATGAGAACACTAAAGGTTCACAAAGTTAGGTAGTGTGCCCATGGTCCCATAGCTAGCAAATGATACAGCTGAAATTTGAGGCAACCCTTAGCACAATACTCATGATCTTTTTATTCAAGGCATTTAGCAGGGGCTGTGGTTGTGGCTCAGTGGTAGAGTGCTCACCTAGCATGCATGAGACACTGGTTTGATCCTCAGTACCACATAAAAATAAATAAAATGAAGATATTGTGTCCATCTACAACTGGGAAGAATTTTAAAAAATACATTTAACTGGTTTGGCATTAAAAGCTTTGATAGAAAGCTTTTAATTTTCATCAGTAATGTGTAGAGTTGCAAGGCCTATCCTTTATCAAGGTGTTCTGTTGGGTTGCACTGTGAGCAGACTAGTGAGGATTTCTACTCGGAACACCAGCTAAGGATTAGAGATACCAAAAGTACTTATATTTCAGGGCACACAGTTAGGCTCATTCTATGCTTCCAAATCCATGGGCTGTTCCTAATAATTATTTGGTGCATCTGTTATTTTGGATTACAAGCACCTCAGGCCTATGTTAGTAAATTTTAATTGAAAGTTGAGCACGTCTGAAATGGAGTCCAGAGGATGGCAAGTTCGAGGCCAGACTGAGCAACTTAGAGAGACCCTCTCTCAAATAAAAATAAAAATGGACTGGGGATGGAAAGAAAAAGAAAAGAAAGAAAGAAAGAAATAGAAAACAAGGTGAAAAAGGTGAATAATTTTTTGTTAAAATTCTTGTATATCACAGATTCAGTAAATCATTTGTCATCATATTCTCTTTTTTAAAACCTCATACATGATGAGTGAAAATGCTGTTTTACATTTTTAACAAACCTCCAAACAGTATGAAAGTTGCCCAAGTACTGTTTACCTTGCCAATTTCCAACTTTGGTGTAGTGTCTGTCAGAGAATATAAAAGCTATTTTAGAATATGAGCTCATCCTTTGAGTGAGAACGGTTCCCGAGAAAAAAAATATCCAAAGGATGTTAAAGAGAAAAGTGAAACCAAAACATTCTTTTCACCCCCAAAGGCCACAGACTCAAAGTTGATAACAGCAAGCACTTTTTATAATGTCAGCGTATCCAGTGGTTTCCATTTCAGCAGTTTATCTCATATGAGTTTCCAATTCCGTTAGTATAAGAAACAGAATTGCTTAGAGGGAGAAAGAGGCAGAAGCTATTGCCACTATCTTGAAAGAACAAGAGGGAATTGCACCTATAAAATGATTAATTCCTTGATACATAGGAAATGTAACATAACTTGTTTAAATATGAACTTCATCAAGACTTCATTAAAATGTGTCTAAAGTAAGCAGGTTTGAATTTGTTTCAAAATTCCCCCAGAATGAGCAGGTCTTCATCATATGCCTATTTCATTATAAAAATTTAACATAGATCTAATCAAGTATCTCAGAGAAATCCACAGGCATTAAATGCTCATCAGGCAGCCCAGCTAATTCCATGAAAACCACACTGACAGCCTCTTCCCCACAGCCTCCTACCCGTAGATCCCTGTATTTAAAGCCCATCAGCATGATTTTAAAATCCACAACTTTGAATCCAGTTAACATATAAAAATATGTAAAAAGAAAGGTGCATTTCTGGTAGAATCAGTCTATTAAAATATGGAAATTTCTCAAGAGGTTAGGAGGATGCTGACAAAGAGGGGCAAGAAGATGGAAGTAACTGGAAAGGCACACTAGTTGGGAAAAGATGTTCTTCTGAAAAATATGGTAGATACTTGAGAATGTTAATAGAGTTAAGGGTCCTAATGAGACAAAGGAGCTGAAGGTAACAGGAGAGATAGGTGACAACTGATTGAAGGAAATTCAATGTAGCAAAATAGTATGATGATTTCTATCAGCCACAGCCCAAGAAATGTACAAGGGACCTTGGTGAAGTTCAAGGGACTCTGGTGTAGGAAAGAAGAGCCTCAGAGTTTAGCAAATAGAACAAAAGAGGGAGAAGGATGTTCTCATTTCCTGTTTCCTGACAACAGTTCAGAGGTTGCCTTCTCTGACCCTCAGATCCATCAGTCATTTATTGGTCCATTCATTGGCTAGATATTTTGCAGTGCTCACTATGTTTCAGATTCTATTTAGTACTGAAGACATAGCAGTAACAAATTAAATTAACATTCCATGTAGAGAGATAATACATAAAAAATATTACATAAATATTTTTTTCAGTACACAAAATCTTATCCTTCATTCCTAGTCCAACTCACCTCTCCACATCCTCAACTATGAGATGCTGTAATTTAGCATCAAAGGTTGTTTTTTTAATCTAGCAAAATTTAGACTTTGCCTATGTATAAGCAGGACTAACTTTGAGTGACATATCAGCCTCCCTAAGTCATTGATTCTAAAAGGTCATTGTACTGTGAAAAGACAACAGTGGAAAGCAGAGGGATAGGCAGGAACCTCACCCGGCTTTCATCTCAGTCACTCCTTACATCACAAATTCTGTTCATTATAGCAACTAGTAAGTGCTCACCTACCTGGTGAAGGCCAATGTTAAGGTCCACCAGGGCTTCAGAGATGAATAAGTCCTCTAAGAATTAGATAATTAATATTCTGAAAGCTAAGTGCTTTCCTATCTGCCAGACAAGTTAAATGCTTCACATGATTTATGTTCAATTAAGACCCCTAAACCTTGGGAGGTCCATCATACTGTATTTATCTCAGTTAAGGAAACAAAATCCTAAAGAAGTCAAGACTAAATGTCCAAGATAACAAATGATGCCAATTTGACTCCCAAGCATTCATATACTTAACTATTTTGCCTCCTCATTTTTATTAGTTTGCTATTGCTGCCATAACAAAGTACCACAAACTAGATGGCTTTAAGACAACAGAAATGTATTATCTCACAATTTTGGAGGCTTGAAGCCTGAAATCAAGGTGTCAGCGTGCCATGTTCCCTGTGAAACCCTGTACTGGAATCCTCCCTTATATCTTCCTACTTGTTGAGGGTTTTCTTGGTGATCTTTGGTGTTCTGTGTCACTCCAATCTCTACCTTCATCATTTCATGGCCATCTCCCAGGAATCAGGAGCCCACCCTACTCCAGTGGGACCTCATCTTAATCAATGATATCCACAACAACCCTGATTCCAAATAAGTTCATATTCTTTGGTACTGGGGGTTAGAACTTCGAGGATGACTTTGGAGGGGAGCAGAGCTAATGAATGGATATAGTGTATGGGGATATGAATGGAGATAGAAAGAACATAGGTTGCAGTCCAATCCTGTTCCTATCGATTTGATATCTTACTTTGAGACACTTTTCTTCTGTGCACTTCGTTTTCCTCATCTATAAAGACATCGAACCCTAATAATCTGAAACTCATTTCCAGTTCTAAACATTCTGATGTTCCTTCATTTCTAAACAATTATACTGAAAGGTTAAGTGTCATTAGGGATGTGAAGTACACATGTCTTTATGAAGGTAAGGGATACCATGATGGAGGAGATGGAATTTCATATGTTTCAGAATGTTTTAAGAATAATCATGAGGACTTCTAGAGGAGCTGACTGTGGCAGATGCCTTGGGGGGAGACTCCAGACAGAGGTAGAGATGTTGGAGTTTGGAGAATAAGATCTTGAGCTGCTTATAGCTTGAGACACATAGCTAGAGGGGACTGGGAAAGCATGTTGGGGACATGATGGGATGGAGAATGGTTTTTACTAGGTTGAGTAGACTCAGTGTTAGAACTACCCAAGGTTTTCCATCAGAATACTATGGAAGCAGTGCATAGATAACATAGAAGTATCGACAGATGGAGATAACTTCTTAGATTACTAAAACAGGTTATGTTTTAAAATGATTTTGATACAGCATTGAGATTGTGAAGATTGGCTCTAAGAGTTTGAATCAAATTAACTATAATCCAGATCCATTTAGGGGAGTGGGGGAAATTGCACCTTACACCAGCCATAAAGACTTCTGCTAAAGTGAACTTTATTTATAATGTACTCACTATTAAAAAGACCTAACTGTGGTCTTGTGACCTCACAGAAAAATCTGAGGTTAGTGCTAAAGCAATTTATAAACCACAAAGAGGAAATATAGAAACCAAGGAGATGAGACAGACTGGGAGGTAACAGACAAGTTGGGTTGAGACACAGGATTCCAAATGAGAGTCGTGCACAAGACGAATACAGAGCAATGTAAATATGGTTAACGCTGCTGAACTATACGTACAAATATTTAATGTGTCAGGGTTTATAACCATTATTAAGAAAGAAACTTGAAGACTATTGTGACTTTTCTAATTTAGAGTTTTCTAATGTGGCTCAGTGGCTGACCTAGAATTTTTGGTAGGAAGCTGTATCAGATGTATTTGGTAGGTGATAAGGAGTGGAAAGAAATAAGAAATATCAAAGATAAACCTAAGGTTTAAATCCCATATATCTAGGCAAATGGAGGAAGAAGTCAGGTCCTATTCATGGAAATAGAAAAGTCAAGAGGAGTCACTGACTTCGGCATACAATTTTCAGGGAAAATTAATATTTATAGTTTCTTGTGCCATTCTAGAAAATATACAAGGAAATTGGTGATGCAGGCGATTAATTGATACATTTACCAAGAAAAGTTTTTTTCAAAAGACAATTAAGTTGGGCTGGGGTTGTGGCTCAGTGGTAGAGTGCTTGCCTAACATTAAAAGGCACTGGGGTCGATTCTCAGCACCAAAAATAAATAAACGTCCATTGAAAACTTTAAAATGTGGGAAAAAAAGACAATTAAAGAAAGATCCAAGCAACAAAGCTACCTTTATCATCAAAGGATGTCTATGCTTATCATCAGAGGGCAGAAATGAACCTTATAAGGAGACCATGAATTATTCAGAGAGGTTAGAGAATAAGACTCATGTCACAGGATTCAAAAAATTGTTGCCCAGTAGTGGAAGATGCTTCAGAGAAGAAAGATACAGTTGAAAGCAGATCATTATTGGTAATCAGGAGGTCAACAAAAGAGAAGTTTCAGTAGAGAAGATCAAAGGCAAAGGACAGGAATGGATCAGTGTCCAGGCAGTGGCTGCAAGGAGAATTACTTCCAGTATCTATGAAGGGAACTAGAGACAGGGAGCACAGTAGGCAGCTTGCCAGGAATCAGGAACGCTTACTGTTTTGTTATCAGTTCTAAGCATGTTTACTGGTAAGTGGAATGGCCCAAGTAAGGCTTGGAACTAGTAATATAAGTAAGTAATTATTTAATGGAGAGATTGATACTGGCAATATTATAAGTATCAGAGTACATGCAGAACCAGTCCTAAAATATTAAAAAGGGAGTGTTCAAGAACACAGGAGGAAAGGAAGATTTGGCAAAGGAGGGGCATCTTGAAATAGACAAAAACTGGTTTCCCTACCTTCAATTCTACTCTGCTCTAGTCCATTCTGCAATGTGTGTTCTGGAATGTTCTCTCTAACACAAAAATCTATTCACGCCAAATCTTTGCTAATGTTCTTCAGGGATTCTCCATTGCCTTCAGAATCCAGACTTCTTATCATGCATGCATTATCAACACCTAGACCCTGGTGAATTTTCTGTTTTATGTATTTGCCTTCCTGCTTGCTTCAGGCTATTCCACCCCCAGGACTTTGAATTTTCCAAATGTATTAGGTTATTTATTTTCTTCGGATATATGGGCTTTGATGCTTTGGCCCATTTTTGTCTCTCTTTCTTCTCTAACTCATTCTCTGACCTCTCTAGTTCCTTTCAAAGAGCAATCTCATTATTATCAGTTTCCTAACACTTTATTTATTTTGTCTGTCTCACAGTGGCTTTTATTCCTGTAGCACTGGTATCTCATAAAGAGCCTGGCATACACAAATTGCTCAATAAATATTTATTAAGTGAATAGAAAAAAATAAAAGCATGAATGAAAGGGTTCAAAGAGAGAAAGGGTAAAGAGGAGATGTGGTTTTGTTGCTGCTTTTTTTTTTTTTTCTCTTTTACAGTCAAAGAGAGTGTTCTCAATGAGATAATCACAAATTTTTTATTTAAAGATAGCACGGCCATTTCCCAAGAGGGAAAGCACATTTAGACCTTCAGTGGATTTTTAGAAAGCAAAATTATCACCACTACTGTGTCCGTGGTTAGATCACTCTGCCTCATCTACCCCCTGGTGGACATTATTCATGCCATTGTGGTCATAAAGCTTCATACCTGCTTTCACCACCTCTGCCACCACGGACCTGCAGCACCTACAGGAAAAAGGAGGGACTACCCCACATTTGCTCTGGCAAAATAACACCTACCAAGGCCCTGGTTTCCCCAGGAGTCACCCTGAGAATCCAGGTTACTACCAGTCAGCAGCATGGACTCTAATCAATAAAAGGCAGAGGAAGAGGAAACCAGGAGATAAATTGCTAGCATTTGCTGCCCCTTTTCTCCAATGCCTGTTCTGAGATACAGTAGTTGAAAACAGCCTATCTGCATATGACTCCCAATAATCTACCTACTTGTGTTTGCTTCTCCTTTTTCATCCCCATGCTGCATCTCTGCGATTGTGTTTTCTAATAAAGTGTTAACATGTAAGAATTTGCCTGAAGTTCTGTTTCTAGAAAACCTGGGCTAAATAAGCAATGTTTATGAAATTTGCAAATGTCTAATATATTATTCACTATTAAAATGCAAATAAAGTTACTTAGACCATCTTTAATAAGAACATTCACTTATTTGCATTGAATTGTGTTTGGATCCTGAGGAGAGTTAAAGTTGTATAACAGCAGTCACTAAAACAGGAGAGTCAAGAAGAATAGCCAAGCAACAAAGAAAGAGTAGTTCTCATTGTGGAGTGTCAACAGGAGATAATTAGGAACACATGGCTTTGGTGAGTATAAATGTATTCCTCAAATAGCAACCTTTCCATCAGAAGAGATTGCGCTAAGGAGACATTGTTCCTGTTTATAATTTAATGTGCTCCCCGCCTTCTGTTATGCATATTACAGTGTTATAGTCCATGAAAACAGATAAATCTATTGAGTGACTTTACTCCAGTGAGGACAACACAACTGTGTTTACATACCAAGTTGGAATAGTTTTAAGACTCAGTGGATTATCAGACAATATGCAAACATCCAATGTTGAGAGAAAATCCAGAAGAAATGACAACAGTACATCTGCTCAGCAAGGTACTTTGGACCATCCAAATGGAAAATGAATTAAAATTTGGCCAGAAATAAGGAGAGTACTTCTTTAGTATGCTAAGTTGGCAGATTCTACACCATGATCTCAATCATACTGAAAACAGCTCTAGATATTGAATCAGATCCCACTGGTAAACGTGTGGAGGACAAAGTTACTCACCTTTAAGTAGTTGCTACTACAAAAACCTCTGTTGCTAAGCTGATAGTCTTTTCAAAGAAGCAAGTACAACTAGAAAAACAGGGAAGGACCACTTATTCATCAATGAATGAAAACTCTAATTTGAAAAACATACTCTGGTTTCTCAATGTTTATCCCCACAGATATTACCATATTCACTGAAAGATTCTTTTCTGTTTTTAAATATGCTCAGCTGGAGACTTCCATATAATTTTTTTTTTTCATCTTAGGTTTAAAAATCCACTCCCAACTTACACAACCTGAATGAATGAACAGTTAAACATTTAAACATACTGGTTGTTAAATATTCTCAGTGGTTTTAGCATCTTTTTATTTATGAATATGTGATTGAAATAAATGATTTTTCCTGAAAATTTACATATATGCATATATACAATATTTTGTATAAAATTTGTGGGGTTAATAGTTATTTTATACATCCAAATACATTCTCTTTTTTGTTGTTCTTTTTAGAAATACATGACAGCAGAGTGTATTTTGACATTATATATACATGGAGTACATTCAAATATATTCTTGAACTATAGGTCAAATCCAGGTGTTTTAAGGAACTTTTGGAAACACTTAAATTAAAGATACATGGATTCATCTTAAGAAAAACTCGTAATACAAATAAACTTGTCAAAAAAAGTAACAACAAAATTTGAAATTTATAGATAGAAACAATGCTACTTCTATAAAACATCTAAAAGCTAATTCCAGGTCTTTAGGAACACCTATAAAGAATCTCCTCAGTTATTTTTTAATTAACTTCATAAGCAGTTGTTTTGGAGAATAATCTATACATCTATCCTAATATATACACCTACATATTGATTTCTTTCTTCATATTTGATAACTGAAATAATATTTCATCATTCGCAGACAGACTTATTTATTTTTTTGGAACATATATGACAGTAATATCTAATTATATCTGGTTTTAACTAAATTCTGCATGGTACTTCTTTCTTCCTTTTCCTATCTCTAATAAAAATTGGATCTAAATCAGTGGCCAGCACAGGATAAAATGGAGATAGTAGGCAAAAGTTTGAAAATTCAGTTTCCATATCCACTGGGCTTCTAACCTATAATTTTGAATTTAGAATCTTGCTTATGTTTAAAATATTTGAGACTGTGAATCATTTGGAAACCCCAGTCATCATGTGTTTGGCATTTCTGGTAAAGAAAATTCTAGAGTAGATGTTTTACACCAGCAGCCAATAAGTTTAAGATGGTTTATAAGTAGCAGAAGATCCAAAGTCAAAATGGAATTTTCTGTGACAGTCTACAAATAACAGTTAACATATGCCTAAATTACAAACAAAGCAGAAATCATGGAAAGTCAAGTAGGGGAGGAAAGAAAAAAGGGCTAAAAGTTAATGAGTAAAACATTTCTAAAATTCTTAGAAAATATTTTAGGCACTTAAATACTAACTGTCTCTGCTTTTTTTTTAAAAAATTATATTCATCTCTACCAGAAACCAACAAGAAGTGACTTTATAAAAGTCAGTCACATTCATCATAAATTTGATATATTCAAGAAAAGTAAGAGTACAAAAAAAAGTTAATGCTAGTGTACATGAACCCAAAATACACACTCCTCAATGATTTTATAGTGTCCAAAAATTGATTCACATTTGCAGTTGAAGTTTAATCCAAGGGTGTTTCTACTTATATGTCTGCTATTATTGTCATATTTTTGGGTCAACGTGTTCCCTGACATTATTGCTAACAAATGCAGACACTCAAAAGTCTTCCGATTTTCTTCATTTAAATGTAATGATTTTGTATTTCAATAAGTTCTTCTAGTTGTGGTTCCTCAAATTATAAGGAGAGCTTTGAAATTACATTTATTGAAAGCAAGATAGGAACCAAGCTGCTTGATTTCTGTCCCTCTGAGGTTGCACCATGTCATAATGCTAGTCATGTGAACCACCTAAACATCTGTAGGGTCAGTAGTCCTATCTGTTAAGTTGATGACAATCATGCCTACTGTACCTATCTCACAGTTTTGTGAGTCTGAAAAGCAATAAGTAAAAGCATTTTTAAAATAAATAGTAGTGGCATTGGAGGTATTGGTGATGAGCGTAGCAGTAGGCTGGTGTTCAAGAGGAAATTCTGTGCCAAACATTAACCATCCCTGGATAGATCTAAATCTACTGTAGATAAAAGACATTACTCACTGACTCCTAAATTATCATGTTGTTATACTCTTTGAGGTAGCAGAGAATTCAGTGACTTTGCCACCATGGTTTTTGTATATAGGGATTTTTTTTGTTTACATTGTACTATGTTAAAGACCTTTCTTTTACTGCTAAGCTAGAACAGAGTGGTGTATTAAAATAGAAACACTATGTTTTCTTGGTTTGTGTTTTATTCTACGCTTAGTAAGATTGTTAGTGAAGTTAGGCTGAATAGTGTAAGTACACAATAATCTCTATTTCCCTAATTCTATGAACAAGAAGACAGGGTATGTCAATTAATTTGAAGAAATCTAAGACACTATTCCTTTAAATGCCTCAGAAATAAATGTACCACTTGAGAAATTAAATCGCCAATGAAGAACTGATTTAGCCAATTCTAAAATGGAATTCTGGAGTCTCTGAGTCTGGAAGGGTCTGGGCACTCATATTGACTGCCTTGAGGAAAAAGATGCTCAGTGTCTATAAATTTTTGAATCTTTGATTTATGTTTCAGATCTTTTCTCCTCAGATCACTTAGATTCCTAGTATTTTAGGAAGGAATCATACCACTTCCCCCACCTTCAAATTATCTATTTCATTCTAGTGAAATTCTAGAAGATAAAATAAAGGCCAGAACTTTCTGGAAGTAAATATAAGAAGTTGAAGCTTATGTAACGTGTTTCCCTGTCAACAGGTCACTTACAGGGCTGTTTATACTCTGGATCCCTTGCAGAAATCATGGAAGTTAATTTTAGTTGTACGGAAAGGACCGAGAGGAAGATTGTGGTCTTTGCAGAAATTGCCTCCTGAAGTTGGTGAGTCTTACCTTTCTGATTTCCTGTGCATTACCGGAGAGAAGGAAGCACTGTTGTTTGTCCTGGGTGTATCCTTCCCTGCATCTGCTTGCCTGAGTCTCGGTGGGTGTGTGGGGGGTAACGCCAGGGACAGCGGTTGTGAGCTTCCTAGTCCCTCGGAGTGTCAGAGTCTGGTAGAAGAGACAGATTGCCACCACCAAGACCACAAAAAGGGCCGGGGGCAAAATCGCCGACGACAAAGAAACACTGGACGACAGACCATGACCAGTTCAGCTTCACTTGGCCCCTGTCCACGTTGCCAGAAAAGTCATAGCAGCTATTTTTTGTCAGCATGAAAAATACAAATCTGTCTTCTTTTTCCACAACTCCAATCAAGTTTGCTCCATCTCGGCTTAAGAACTTTCCAAAGCGTCATGCCAAAAGATCATAGGTCCCAAAAGTCTGAGGTGGTTAAGAAAAGTCCTTCCATGAGGGACAGTGAAAAGTGACTGACCTCGGTTAAAAAA
The DNA here is from genome assembly GCF_902686455.1 of Sciurus vulgaris. Taxonomy (NCBI): domain Eukaryota; kingdom Metazoa; phylum Chordata; class Mammalia; order Rodentia; family Sciuridae; genus Sciurus; species Sciurus vulgaris. Next base: position 32,560,778 of record NC_136468.1, read on the forward strand.
AGAATCCAAATATTAATAGTTGCAACTAATAATCTGAGTGCATCCTAGGCTGCCAAACTGTTGGCTTCCGGGAATGCCTTATTTCCACGACATCCTCAAACTCACAGAAAAGGAGTCCAGTTCTGTCTCAGCTTTACAGGAAAAGAGAAAATAACACCAAAGTAAATCTGGAGTCTGAAAACAGCACCGAAGAACGCAATAGGTTAAAACCCAAAGTGCCTGTTGCACAGCTGGATGCAGGCCAGGTTGCCCTAGCAGTTCCTCATTTTCCCTCCGGTTTTAAAGCAGTACTGCTTTCAGCCTTTTATGTTTCTTAACTGCTTCCCTTCATTCAGTTTTAAATCGCCACTTTGCTGTAAGCATCCACGGCTTTTAACACTCAAAGGGAAAAGCGGTTTGAATATATATCATAAAGAGCAATGAGTCAGGAAAGCTTTCTGAGTTTGAGCTCTGCCTGCACATGCTAACAAAGGTACTTGATACTTGTGTGACGGATATGATGGAAAGAAACAGAACACTATCTAATCACACCTTCTGTGCTGGTACTTTGAGAAAACGAGCTTGATTAGTTATTTTTCTTTTTTTAAGGGTATTATGTTTTATTAATGAGGAAATTATTTAAACACAAGGATTTACTTGCAAATTGGGACTTGATTCCCAGCAAACGCTGTCATTGTAATGATAAACTACAAGGAGTGTTTGCAACTGAACACAGGTTGAGCCTCTATACAGAGCAGGAAGAGGGAACTCAGTGGCCCTCAGGAGCCAAAGAAAACAAACATGCGTCTAGGTGAAAGGGGAAGACAGATGCCTCCAAATATATCAGTGTCACTCAAGAGAAATGCACAGGATCCAGAATTCCCTTCTCATATTATTTTCTTTCATAATAATAGGATGCCCCCAAGTGTAGCAGGGATTTCACATGAGGAGAGCATATTTTAAAACTCTTAAGTTATTGTAATTTTAATTTTGAAAGATATCACTTCTCCTTTTCCCCCAACCAGGACCAATTTAAGCAAGAGCAATGTAACTTTTGCAAGTAGATCTTATGTCACACTTGTGCTAAATAAAGTATGATTACTGGCCATATTTTGTATTAACCTTTATAATTTGGACTGAAATTTTAATCATGTCTCAGACTACAGAGAGTAAATAGGAAATGAGCTTGTCAGTAAAATTATGTTGTATTACCCTGTAATACAAACTGGCCCTGCCCTTGTAATATTATAACACACTGTATCAGCAGAATGGCCCAATACCAAAGGGCAAGAACAGTTTTAGCCAGTCCAACGACAGGTGCACACACTGCGTAAGTGAATAAAAACTATGTGAACAATCATGTCAACCACACAGCAAATGAGGGATTATCAAATGTGAATAGCAGCACTCTGGGAAACAGAAGCTCCCGATTACTCCTGAATTTTCAAGTATATATTTTTATTGGAAGAAGGTATTTAACCATTACACTACATCTTAATTTAAAAAAAAAATGTGTATTCTTAGATGCTCATACCATGAACCCCTGAGTCACTTGCCTCTCTCTTCTTCTTTAGAGATTTTAAAATATTTCCCCAGAAATCACTTCACTAGAAGACAAAAAGTTGTTTTATAACCAAACACATTATTCTTATTGGAAGGACTTCAAAATCTAGAATCTTTACATCACCTAAGATAAAGCGAAGAGGGGAGTGTTGTTATCCACTACTGTGAGTGTTGGATCCAGCCCTGTAGAGTGTAATGAGAGGAGACTGGGAATTAAAAATCTGGATTTAAATTCTGGCTCTACCTCTTGCAGGTTTCATCCACAAGGGCAAGATTTTTAATCTGTCCACAGTTGGAGTTTTCTCATAGGTACATTTGAAAGAACAAATCCTACTTCAAGAAGTTGTATTGGACTGTAGAGGGAAATGAGAGGGGGGACGGGCAGGGGTATGAAAGATGGTGGACTGAGACAGACATCATTACCCTGTGTACATGTATGATTACATGAATGGTGTGAATCTATCCTGTATAACCACAGAAACAAAAAGTTGTACCCCATGTGTGTACAGAGAATCAAAATGCAATCTGTAAAAATTTTTTAAAAAGTTGTATTGAAAATTAAACAAATTTTTGATATGACAATGTGTAACATAGTGTTCCACCAATAAATGACGCTAAATATATATGAATGTGAATACTATTATAATGTAGTTCTTCTTTTATCTTGGGAATCCTATATGTTTTCCAACTTTCGAAAAATTTTTTGTTCAGCACGTCATCAAAAGCATTTTTTTCAGTGAACTATTATTTTTCTTTACCTGATATGTGTTCCTCTGTAAGGATTATCATCTTTTAATGCACAAATAAATTTATTTACTTATTTTATGAAGCATCTGTCTACCCACACAAGAATATAAGCTAAATTAAAACATATTTTTGTCTGTTGTGTTCACTTTGTTTTTTCTAGCAGAATAGTAATTGGCATAAAAGAAACACATGATAAATTTTTTGGAAAAATGAATGCAAACATCTTTTTCTTCAATATATAAGAATTTTGTTAAACAAAGTATGGAATATTAACAAATAAAGTGGTTAAAAGTTGTATTAATTGATTTCAATAGAATTGTGAAAAATATCAAGAATTACAAAAATATTTAAATAGTTGAACAAAATAATAAATATACAGTAAAAAAAAACTGAATACAAACATTATAAAGTGCTGATTTTCTCAGTTACCTTAAAATGTCTGCACCAGATTTAACAATATAACAAGAAATACAGCTTTTTAAAATATTGTATGAATGAAAAATAAAACTTGCCCTTTTCCACACAATAGAAAATCTTTTTCTGGATTTATTGAAGTTGCCATTTATTTATGATATCTTTTCATGCTCAAATACAAATCATATAGTGGACTTTGAAAGTGTTTCATTTATGACTAAAAGTTAAATTGCCTTCCTGGTCTAGATTTTGGCATTTAAAAACTATTACAGAGTCTATCATAGTGAATTATGTTTTAATTTTTCCACTGTAAGAAAAAATACAGATTCTTTCCTCACTGGCAAAATGTATACCTTTTTGAGGATGTAATAAATAAAATAGAAGGAGTTTTTCAGGATACATATCATATAAAATTTTATTTTAAAATCATGTTATAATTGCATGACTGTTTAGAATCCAAAGGTTCCTGAATATGAAAGACAGCCTTGTAAGAACTCCCCTACCTAAGGGCTGAGGGTGTAGCTCAGTGGAAGAGAGCTGCCTAACATGAGCAAAGCTCTGGGTTCAAACTTGGGCATATATAGATCCCCCTACCTAAAGGAAATATTGGTGAATTTCTGTCTACATCTTCCAGCAGATTCAACTGAATCTCTAGCTCATCATTCATTCATCATAGAATGGACACAGGCTTAGAACTATACCATCATGACACAAGCATCTAGAAGTTCTAACTGTACCCAGAAACTGTATCTTGGGTTATCCTGACCCCCAATATTTGATGTTAGGTAAGTTTGCTCATCAGTAACGCTACGTAGGTTCGGAACAAATAGCAGAGAAACAAAAGCAATGGGTTTCAATATCAAAAATAAATGGCCAATAGAACTTTTGTGAAAAAGCGAAAGAGGTATTGCCAAAACCCTCATCACTGATCTCTCAACATAATTTCCCAGCAGCACACTTCACAATGTATAAGTATATATATATATATATATTTTTGTTTAAAGTCCACATTTCCAACTACTGCATTCAATAAGGGACTACACTTGCCTGCTTTGGCCATTGTTATATATGCAAGTAACTCTAAATTAAAGACTATGGATGAATGAAGAAGCAAATGAATGACTACACAATGCAAAGTATGAGTTCATTACTTCCAAATATATTCATGCTCTTTAATTACTTTAAAGAGCATCCCCTAGAAAAATCTCAATGAAGTCTCCAACATGGTCATCTCAGGTCATAAAATATCCATGACCTCTTCATCTTCAATGACTCTCATCTCCACTTCATTTCATCCTCCCACGCCAATGGCCATAGCTTGGATTTTGTGATCCCCAAAACAGACCCTGTTCTGAAATTATGAAGTAAAATATTCCATTCTCTGATCACACCCATAACGTTCCAGTTCTCCTTTATTCAACATATTAGTTCTTCAACAACTAGTCATTTCCCTAATCCTAACTTGTTGCCAGCCTCTTTTTTCCTCACCTTCTCTGTCAACAGCTCAGATTCAATGGTCCAACATTTCAATCACTCTCTTCCAGTATATTAAATCCTTTGCTCCACTGTACTTCCATATGCCATAGCACCAAACATGCAAGGGCTGGGAATCCACAGGAGTCAAGAAAAACTGGTCTCTGCCTTCAGATGAAGGATTCATCAAGGAAGACGATATAAGCAAGAAGTTATAATACAATATAAGCCACAGAAATTGGGAGATGAGGGACACTGTGGAAACACTGAGTTGGAAGACCCGAGGAAGCCCCCAGCAGCCTGCCTGTCCTCCACCTGGGCTGGGTCGTGGAGAGCTGCTAACAGAGTCCAACACAGTTCAGCATCAGGTTCCCCAGACTATCCTGGTACATATGCTTCCCTCGTCAATTCTCTCTCATGCTTCCACTCTCCAGCTACCTCCATATTTCTGCAGATAATTCTGTCTCCCTGGTCACAGAAGAAATTAACATATTAGAAGGAAACACACTGACTTACACAGACTCTCTTTCAGATTATCTGGGGCCTATCTGCAATCACAACTAACATTTTGTCTTTTCTTCTTATTTCTATGGAAGAAACTTGTCCTCCTCTTATCTACAGCTAATTAAAGATTCTTCTCCAGGTTTCACACTCTCCCTCCTCCCCAGTAACCAGGTTTCTCCCCTCTCCCCTTCCCATTTCTGTTTCTATCCCCAGATTCCTGAGAACTTTGATCCATTATTTAACCCCTTCTCCTGAATCCTTAATGTTTCTCTCTGGCATTTCCTGATTTTTTCTCATCACACATTTGTTCATTTGGTCATTCATTCTTTTACCTCTTTTCTATTTTGAGCATTTCCTAGGAGGCAGGCATGGTCCTAGTCTCTAGAGAATACAACAGTGAAGGATCCTAAACATAGTTCTAGCCCACATTGAACTTGCTGTTCAACAAGAAGATCAATAACAAATAATGAAATCATGGAATACAACTGCCTCTGGAGATATGAGCTCTGCAAGAGAATGATCCAGGACCTCTTTTATAGAAGGTGGCATGGTACTGCTGCTTATCTGTATTGTGAATGTTTTTTACGAAAGAAAATGAGGCAAGAAAGATAATTCTTCAACGTACAGAAAAGACGGAAAGAGGAATTAAATCAGGAGGACTTGATGGTCAGCACCATGGGTATACTCTCTTGTGAGTGGCAAATATAGCAGTCAGGAAGGCAACAAGAAGTAACAAGCAATGATAACTCTTAAAAAGAGCAATACAACATTATTTCTTACCCATTTGGGGAGCTAGGAGGAAACCTAATTCTATTGAGTAGTTGAGAATATAAGAGTTGATAACTTCACAGATAGGTTCAACTTTGACTCTTTAGAAGTCGCAGTAGGAAAGAAGTAAACGAAGAAAACTGGACTTCTTTTCTTAGTTATGTTTTCTGGAAGAATAGGTATTCTGATAGAATTCTAGAAGGTCAGACTTTTACTACGTACAAGATTTACTAAGAACTGTAAGTCCCTGCTATAATGCAAAAACAACAACAAAAAATTTAATGTGGAAGTAGTGACAGTAACCTGCATGACTAAGCAGTAAGAGAGAAGCCTGAGACCTGTCTCACTGGGGCAGCTAACTACACAGGAGAAGCCTGGGAACAAGGAGAACCATGAGGTCTGAGCAGCAAGCTCTGTACTGTCGAGCCTGGCTCAGTGTTAAAAAGCTCAGGAGAGGCAGGGACACCTCAGTCAAGTCACAGGAAGGAGGATGGGGACTTAGGAAGAGCATGGTCTAAATGAGAAAAGTTCAGGAGAAAGAATCGGCTGTGAAGACATTAAGTAAACAGAAAGGATGTGTCTAAGCCTAACACATTAGAAAAGTGGAGGGTACAGAGAAAATTCCAGAACAACAGACCCTGACCTGGCCATACATGATAGAAAATATTTGATGATAAATGACGGCAAGTTGCCTCTGTCCACGGGGACATGTGAAACACTGATGTCTCAATGACACAGCACAATTTTAACTTATCTGGGAAGACTTCCCATTAAGCACAGAATCTGTGCAAACTAAAGATTCCTTGGTCTTCTCTGCATTCATCATCTGTTCTCCTCATTGAAATCTTTGGAACCACACCTTGTCACAGTGTGTTTGTGAAAGGGGTGCACAACATAGAGCTAGTGTAAATAAAGGAAGAAGAGAGGAGGAGAAAATGGGGAGAGCAGATTGAAAGACAGAAGCGAAGCAAAGCAAACTGCACAGCTTCCCAGTTCTGCAAACCCCAGAGAATGCAGTCATGTTGGGCGAAGCTTCGAATCTATGTGTAGCTCATTTCCCCACGGTTAACCACCACTCATAGCATGAATCTTGGAGTCAAAGAAAAATTTCCATACAGAACCAAGAATACAAAACTATCCTGGCGTCCATATCTGGGGTGTCTCTTGTGACCTCTGACCTCCCCATGCCCTGCTGTAGCTGTCAGCTCCCCCGTTCCCCCCATTTCAACAAACCAGAGGGACCTATCACATCTCCCTTCTCTGCTCCTCCCAAATTCTTCTTTTTCTTTTCTCCCTGTTTTTAGTCTATAAAGGATGCCTTTCAGCCTCTCTTGAGGATTTTCCTCCAACTGATTCAAGATTTCTTGCCTTGAGATGCCACCCACGATGCACAGCTGTGGGCCATCAGTTTACTATTACTGTAACTTTGCAGACATAACAAAGACCCAGCTGAGATGGATAAAGACAGAGGAATATCTGGGAGATGGCAGTCAGGATAACTTCCTTCAAGAAAACTTTAAGATAAAAATGAGGCGCTCTGGAGAAAATGTCCTTTGCTTTTCTTTTGGCACATTTGAAGTTACTCCCCATTCCAGGGCAAATGAAAACCATTCCCAAGTGTCTCTTTTGATTTCTTTTCTTCCCTCCGCCCTCCTCTTTCTCCACACCATTCCCTGTCCTCAGGCCCTCACAGAGAGCTGAAAGGAGGAAGAAGTTATTTTCTTTGCAGCCCCAAGCCCTGCTTAGGTTTGCTGATCTTAGAGTAAATGCTGTCCGGCTGACTCTCCAGATTCCTTATTGCCCTCTGCGTCTCCACACTGTCAGCAGCCCTTACAGGACATCCTCTATAATGAAGGAAACATAGAATTGACAGTCCACCCTCATGAAATAACAAGGAGAGACCTTGTTCTTTTGAAACATGTTAAAATAATAGCAAGTCTCTGTCCCCTGCATCCTAAACAATGAGTTAATTCAGCAATTCAGTCTCAAAATATCAAGTCTATACAAAGGGAATATAACAGAAAGGAAGGAACTCTGGGGCCATTACAGCAACAATGTCAGTACCTAAGCAGCATAAAACTGGCCAAACATTTTCATAGATGCCAGACATGCTGATTCTGAGTTCTAGGCTTTTGCAGTGGCACCTAAATCCTTCTAGGTCCCTGGTCTCCATCTACTTCCCGGCCCCCAGGCCTTACCTGTGGAGACCCTGTCAGTTCCATGTGATATACTTCACTTACCTCATCTGCAAATGAAGCTCGGACACCTTCCCTCTTACTATTAGTGCTACTGCAAGGATCAAAGAAGAAAGCAATTGATATGAAAGACTTCAAAAATATATAGTCCCCTCACCTATGTAAAGCTTTATTAAATAAATGTCTCCTAAATAAGTTGTTGGATAAAAAGTCTCTAGAAAAAGTAAAATATTTTCAGTAAAAATCTTCAAAATGTTTAATCATTTGATTTCATATGGGTTCTTTCAAATTATAAGCAGAGTATGGGAAGGTGGTATTATATGTTAGGGACATTAAAGCATTGAAAAATAATCAGTGAATCACCATCTCTATTCTTCTTTCTTTTTTTTAAAGCAGTGTTAGAATCATCATACCACAGGGAAAAAAATTGATTTCATACATGTTATGAACATACTTCTTGGAGTTGGGGGCTTTCGGGTTTAGATATGAGGTGTCCCCCAAAAGCTTGTGTATGAATAATGCCAGAAAGTTTAGAGGTGAAATGATTGGGGTTATGAGATCTTCACCTAAGCAGTGCATTGATCCACGGATAAGCTGGGAGGGTGTGGCTGGAAGAGGTGGGTAATTGAGGGTGTGTCTCTTGCCCCTGGTTAGACTGAGCTCTCCCTTTGCTTTCTGATTGCCATGTCCTAAGTGGCTTTCCTCTGTTACACTCTTCCACCATGATGTTCTGCCTCACCTCAGGTTCAGAGCTATGGAGTGGCCCACCTATGGACTGAGACCTCTGAAACTATGAACCTAATAAACTTTTCCTCCTCTAATTGTTCTTTTCGGATCTTCCAGTCACAGTGATGAAAAAGCTGACTAAAACAGGGGGCTAGACAGAAGTAGGCAACTTCCTAATTGCACAACTACATATGCTTTAATTTTAGACTTGTTATAATCTTCTATATAAAAATTTCTTTAGCAACATTACATTCCCCTTTTATGACTTAAAACGTATGGTCACCATTGTCTAATTTTACAACCTTCCCCAGTGTTCTGATGATCAATTTTCTGAATTTCCTACTTCCACTCTGCATTTCAATCCTCTTTTATCTCTTTCCAATTAACAACTACAAAGATTGCTGCCCATCCTCTCACCACCATCCTGCCCAGTTAATGACCCAAGTGTTCTCCTAGCCTGCTGTCTTCTCTGTCACCTCTGTGGTGGCTGTTGCTCTGGGTCATCATGAGAGAACGTGTGGCAGCCAGGCTAGAATCTCTTCTGGCACCCGAGCACACAAGTTCCCCTCTGGGTAGAGTCCAGCTTCCTGAAACACCTGCTGGATGTAAGTGTAAACCTTGAGGCCCTGAGCGTGGGAATTAGGAGATTCTCTATCCACTCTCTAGTGACCACATTTATACCCCCTGGGAGAAGAGGACAGGTTCCTAACCCGACTTCATATGCTTAATATTGCCAATCCCAGGCAGATTGCATCTCCTGTCTCCTGACTGCTCCTCTTGGCATTCATATCTATATACAACCAATTCATCATGATCCTCCAGAAGTCCAGGGCTACCATGAACTGTGCAGATTGTTAACCATAGTAGCCAATACACTCCATGCTGGTGGCCCTGCATCTCCAGGGCAGCCCCAGTTCTAGTTGAGTGTCCAGCTACAGGATGCAGGGACACATATGGCAAACTGCCTTATGTCACACACATGGAGACCAAAGTGTTAAGAAAAATGGGGAAACTGTGCTATTCAGGCACCAGACTTCACATAAAAGAAGTAAACTGAGTTTCCTTAAGCACACATGTTTCTTACCTCTTATTCTGCTTTCTTGATTATTCTGAGCACACACATAGCTGTTCAGTCTCTATTGCCTCCTCACCTTGTCCTTCTAGCTTGTCTGTTACTAATGCACAGCTCTGGCTTTCCTTGGAGATGACCCTGTGTAACACTTTTCCCAGCCTGACACCTAAGAACTCTCTTTCTCCTGCTTCCCCTCTTGGAAGTCCCACCCAACCCAGCCTATCCCTGCTCACTTTTCCAGATGTCGCCCCATCACAATAACACATACTGCTTTCAAGATCAAACCCAGCGCTCTCCAAATTACATATTATTCTAGAATGCTAAGTATTATATAGCCAACTCTTCCTTCCAAAACAAACAAACAAACAAAAAAAAAAAAAAACTGGTAGGAAATGGCAATACCTAATAATACCAGAACATAAGCACTAATCATCTAATAATAATATCAAATATTCAAGTTCCTAAACTCTCTAATCTTCCTTTATCAGACAAATTATGTTGCACCATAGCTTTCAGTTTTCTTCTGTGGCTGTCCAGAAAATTTAATTTCCCTTCCTAGAGGTCCAGTTTGTTCTTAAAGGGTCCTCTTCTAACATGACAAATTGTTTGGTCTTATCAAGAAAGAGGTGAGACTTTTTTTTTTTTTTTTTTTTTTGCACTGGGGATTGAACTCAGGGGCACTAGACCACTGAGCCATATCCCCAGCCCTGTTCATATGTTAAGGGTCTCACTGAGTTGCTTAGCACCTCGTTTTTGCTGAGGCTGGCTTTGAACCCAAGATCCTCCTGCCTCAGCCTCCTGAGCCACTGTGATTACAGGCATGCACCACTGCGCTTGGCAAGAGAGCATCTTTTAAATGGAGGATGAGCTGGGAGGGGTCTTCAGAGTTAAAGAATCCAATTACAATACAAAAGAATTGAAGCATTGCTGACTGTCATAGGGAATTCTAAACTGAATACACAGCATAAACTTATACTAAATCTATTCATTCAGCAAGTTATGTGCCAGGAATTATGTAAACCTGATCTCTGCCCTGACCCACATGGCTGTAATTTAATTTGAAGGTTTTGTTGCAATGCAAGACTTTACAGAGTCCAGTTACATTAATATGAGTGCTTGGTTACTTTGGGTTAGGGTTTTGCTAAAAATTATGCTTAGGATCATGTGCACATTATTGGATGATGAGGCACACTCCCATTTTTATCACAGAAAAGGCAGCTTCTTCTAAGAAGCCATATTTTATATTAAGAACAGGATAGAGAATTCCTAGCTTCTTGAGGTTTATATATCTGAAAGCATAATTTTCTATTGATACAATTTATCTCTTTCCAGAAAATGAAGTTTTTTAAAGCAAATATTGTATTAGTTTAACCTTGTTATTTGAAAGAAACATAATAAGCTGCTTCCTTTTCCTCTGTACTCACCTACTATCTCACAACAACACTAATTGTCCCAAAGCTCTCTGATTTTATAATAATTTATGTCACTTTAACATACTTGGATTTGTTTAGATTGTGTTGTGGCAATTCCCGATGTGTTTTTCCAGGTTTGCACTATTTATTCAGAATAAAAATCCAAAACAATAGTCCTTAAGAAGATAGCAATAAAGAGAAGAATGAGGGGAAACTCATTTGAAATCACATCTGCCCTTTGGGTTTACGTAAGAGGGAAGGTTCACTGGCTCAAAATGAAAGTCAACTTTCTCATTGATGCTTTGCTAAGGTCAGAGAGTTCCTGAAACGCCACAGAAAGTTTAATTTCCTGTTCCATTTTTCCTGAAGCATTTGTGTACTTTGGTTAAATTAATGCTAGATTTTCCACCAGGGAAGTGGCAGGCTTAGAGCTGAAACTCTTGGAATGCTATTATTCTTCCTTTTGCTTGTTAAAGAAACAGTAAAACATCAAGAGGAAAGTCAGTGTGACAGCACAGTCTTGAACTTCTAGTGGCATTTTGAAACATAACTTTCTAACTTGACACCTGTATAGAATGCTATGCTATGACTTTTTAATGAAAAAAGGAACATTTCTAGGAATCACATTTATGCTGCATATATGCATTCTTTTCCCAAGAGGGGTCAAATGCAATGAGAATATTTTCATGATATTGTCCTTTAGGATATGATAATGTTGCTCCCCTGCCTCTTATAATCTCAAGACTTTTCAAAGCATTCTCAGTGACAGTGTCTAGTTTGATCCCATAGCAACTTTGTAGCAGGCCATTTCCATGCCTTAGCCACAGATGAGGAAATTCAAATTTAAAAAGTCACTTTTCTATGATTACTCAATCTCAGCATTGAAACTTGGACTCCCTATTTCAATCTGAGGCAATGTCCCTTTTGCCTAGAAAAAGCAAGGGGGTCAAAGCAGGATCTATGTCAGATACATCAATTTTTAGCAGGTCCTTCTGGTGGTTTCTAGACATCTACACCACTGCTCCGAAACCATACTCCTTTTCCTATGTCAGAACAAGTAAGAAGCACCAGGATCCTGAAGCAATATTACTGTTCAAGTAAATCCTGTTTTCTTCTTATAGATTATTCACTATTATCAGACTTTCTCTGTCATCTGAAACTTCCATTCCCAAATTGGCTATTTTACCTCTGAGTATAGTTTATCTGAGTATAGTTTCCTCTATACTCAGAACATGCTTAGGGCAACAGATACTAGTTATTTGTCAAGATCAGCTATGAGGTGGGTTACAAGGGGTTGGCCAGGAAAACCTATCAAAATATCAAAATTCATGAATAATTTACATGCATGTCAAATACCATGGTTCGATAAATCAGGAAAGATGTGCTATATTCTCCCTATTTGCAGTCAACACACTTTATCAAGCAGGACAAAAAGTAGTACGCACACCTGGAAAGTCGGTGCAATGTTCTTGAATTAAATTATATGTACAGGTGTAGGAGGGTGTAAGTGACAGCATAGGACAAACAGCTTTAAATATCTGCTTGTGCAAAATCTAAGGAAGAAAGGACATGGCCAAGAATAAAAATATAAACTCTGCATGATTCTTAAAACAAGTGTAATATAACATGCTTGTATATTACACTCAATCCAGCTTTTCAAGGGCAAAGAAAAGAAAGAAAACAAGCATTTATTGAATGCCAACTCTGGCCTGTCATTATACTGGATGTTGTCAAGCACATAAGTTTAGATAGTTCCATTTTCCTGATGAGAACACTAAAGGTTCACAAAGTTAGGTAGTGTGCCATGGTCCCATAGCTAGCAAATGATACAGCTGAATTTGAGGCAACCCTTAGCACAATACTCATGATCTTTTTATTCAAGGCATTTAGCAGGGGCTGTGGTTGTGGCTCAGTGGTAGAGTGCTCACCTAGCATGCATGAGACACTGGTTTGATCCTCAGTACCACATAAAAATAAATAAAATGAAGATATTGTGTCCATCTACAACTGGGAAGAATTTTAAAAAATACATTTAACTGGTTTGGCATTAAAAGCTTTGATAGAAAGCTTTTAATTTTCATCAGTAATGTGTAGAGTTGCAAGGCCTATCCTTTATCAAGGTGTTCTGTTTGGGTTGCACTGTGAGCAGACTAGTGAGGATTTCTACTCGGAACACCAGCTAAGGATTAGAGATACCAAAAGTACTTATATTTCAGGGCACACAGTTAGGCTCATTCTATGCTTCCAAATCCATGGGCTGTTCCTAATAATATTTGGTGCATCTGTTATTTTGGATTACAAGCACCTCAGGCCTATGTTAGTAAATTTTAATTGAAAGTTGAGCACGTCTGAAATGGAGTCCAGAGGATGGCAAGTTCGAGGCCAGACTGAGCAACTTAGAGAGACCCTCTCTCAAAATAAAAAATAAAAATGGACTGGGGATGGAAAGAAAAGAAAAGAAAGAAGAAAGAAATAGAAAACAAGGTGAAAAAGGTGAATAATTTTTTGTTAAAATTCTTGTATATCACAGATTCAGTAAATCATTTGTCATCATATTCTCTTTTTTAAAACCTCATACATGATGAGTGAAAATGCTGTTTTACATTTTTAACAAACCTCCAAACAGTATGAAAGTTGCCCAAGTACTGTTTACCTTGCCAATTTCCAACTTTGGTGTAGTGTCTGTCAGAGAATATAAAAGCTATTTTAGAATATGAGCTCATCCTTTGAGTGAGAACGGTTCCCGAGAAAAAAAATATCCAAAGGATGTTAAAGAGAAAAGTGAAACCAAAACATTCTTTTCACCCCCAAAGGCCACAGACTCAAAGTTGATAACAGCAAGCACTTTTTATAATGTCAGCGTATCCAGTGGTTTCCATTTCAGCAGTTTATCTCATATGAGTTTCCAATTCCGTTAGTATAAGAAACAGAATTGCTTAGAGGGAGAAAGAGGCAGAAGCTATTGCCACTATCTTGAAAGAACAAGAGGGAATTGCACCTATAAAATGATTAATTCCTTGATACATAGGAAATGTAACATAACTTGTTTAAATATGAACTTCATCAAGACTTCATTAAAATGTGTCTAAAGTAAGCAGGTTTGAATTTGTTTCAAATTCCCCCAGAATGAGCAGGTCTTCATCATATGCCTATTTCATTATAAAAATTTAACATAGATCTAATCAAGTATCTCAGAGAAATCCACAGGCATTAAATGCTCATCAGGCAGCCCAGCTAATTCCATGAAAACCACACTGACAGCCTCTCCCCACAGCCTCCTACCCGTAGATCCCTGTATTTAAAGCCCATCAGCATGATTTTAAAATCCACAACTTTGAATCCAGTTAACATATAAAAATATGTAAAAAGAAAGGTGCATTTCTGGTAGAATCAGTCTATTAAAATATGGAAATTTCTCAAGAGGTTAGAGGATGCTGACAAAGAGGGCAAGAAGATGGGAAGTAACTGGAAAGGCACACTAGTTGGGAAAAGATGTTCTTCTGAAAAATATGGTAGATACTTGAGAATGTTAATAGAGTAAGGGTCCTAATGAGACAAAGGAGCTGAAGGTAACAGGAGAGATAGGTGACAACTGATGAAGGAAATTCAATGTAGCAAAATAGTATGATGATTTCTATCAGCCACAGCCCAAGAAATGTACAAGGGACCTTGGTGAAGTTCAAGGGACTCTGGTGTAGGAAGAAGAGCCTCAGAGTTTAGCAAATAGAACAAAAGAGGGAGAAGGAGTTCTCATTTCCTGTTTCCTGACCACAGTTCAGAGGTGCCTTCTCTGACCCTCAGATCCATCAGTCATTTATTGGTCCATTCATTGGCTAGATATTTATGCAGTGCTCACTATGTTTCAGATTCTATTTAGTACTGAAGACATAGCAGTAAACAAATTAAATTAACATTCCATGTAGAGAGATAATACATAAAAAATATTACATAAATATTTTTTTCAGTACACAAAATCTTATCCTTCATTCCTAGTCCAACTCACCTCTCCACATCCTCAACTATGAGATGCTGTTAATTTTAGCATCAAAGGTGTTTTTTTAATCTAGCAAAATTTAGACTTTGCCTATGTATAAGCAGGACTAACTTTGAGTGACATATCAGCCTCCCTAAGTCTTGATTCTAAAAGGTCATTGTACTGTGAAAAGACAACAGTGGAAAAGCAGAGGGATAGGCAGGAGAACCTCACCCGGCTTTCATCTCAGTCACTCCTTACATCACAAATTCTGTTCATTATAGCAACTAGTAAGTGCTCACCTACCTGGTGAAGGCCAAATGTTAAGGTCCACCAGGGCTTCAGAGATGAATAAGTCCTCTAAGAAATTAGATAATTAATATTCTGAAAGCTAAGTGCTTCCTATCTGCCAGACAAGTTAAATGCTTCACATGATTTATGTCAATTAAGACCCCTAAACCTTGGGAGGTCCATCATACTGTATTTATCTTCAGTTAAGGAAACAAAATCCTAAAGAAGTCAAGATAAATGTCCAAGATAACAAATGATGCCAATTTGACTCCCAAGCATTCATATACTTAACTATTTTGCCTCCTCATTTTTATTAGTTTGCTATTGCTGCCATAACAAAGTACCACAAACTAGATGGCTTAAGACAACAGAAATGTATTATCTCACAATTTTGGAGGCTTGAAGCCTGAAATCAAGGTGTCAGCGTGCCATGTTCCCTGTGAAACCCTGTACTGGAATCCTCCCTTATATCTTCCTACTTGTTGAGGGTTTCTTGGTGATCTTTGGTGTTCTGTGTCACTCCAATCTCTACCTTCATCATTTCATGGCCATCTCCCAGGAATCAGGAGCCCACCCTACTCCAGTGGGACCTCATCTTAATCAATGATATCCACAACAACCCTGATTCCAAATAAGTTCATATTCTTTGGTACTGGGGGTTAGAACTTCGAGATGACTTTGGAGGGGAGCAGAGCTAATGAATGGATATAGTGTATGGGGATAGAATGGAGATAGAAAGAACATAGGTTGCAGTCCAATCCTGTCCTATCGATTTGATATCTTACTTTGAGACACTTTTCTTCTGTGCACTTCGTTTTCCTCATCTATAAAAGACATCGAACCTAATAATCTGAAACTCATTTCCAGTTCTAACATTCTGATGTTCCTTCATTTCTAAACAATTATACTGAAAGGTTAAGTGTCATTAGGGATGTGAAGTACACATGTCTTTATGAAGGTAAGGGATACCATGATGGAGGAGATGGAATTTCATATGTTTCAGAATGTTTTAAGAATAATCATGAGGACTTCTAGAGGAGCTGACTGTGGCAGATGCCTTGGGGGAGACTCCAGACAGAGGTAGAGATGTTGGAGTTTGGAGAATAAGATCTTGAGCTGCTTATAGCTTGAGACACATAGCTAGAGGGGACTGGGAAAGCATGTTGGGACATGATGGGATGGAGAATGGTTTTTACTAGGTTGAGTAGACTCAGTGTTAGAACTACCCAAGGTTTTCCATCAGAAATACTATGGAAGCAGTGCATAGATAACATAGAAGTATCGACAGATGGAGATAACTTCTTAGATTACTAAAACAGGTTATGTTTTTAAAAATGATGATACAGCATTGAGATTGTGAAGATTGGCTCTAAGAGTTTGAAATCAAATTAACTATAATCCAGATCCATTTAGGGGAGTGGGGGAAATTGCACCTTACACCAGCCATAAAGACTTCTGCTAAAGTGAACTTTATTTATAATGTACTCACTATTAAAAAGACCTAACTGTGGTCTTGTGACCTCACAGAAAAATCTGAGGTTAGTGCTAAAGCAATTTATAAACCACAAAGAGGAAATATAGAAACCAAGGAGATGAGACAGACTGGGAGGTAACAGACAAGTTGGGTTGAGACACAGGATTCCAAATGAGAGTCGTGCACAAGACGAATACAGAGCAATGTAAATATGGTTAACGCTGCTGAACTATACGTACAAATATTTAATGTGTCAGGGTTTATAACCATTATTAAGAAAGAAACTTGAAGACTATTGTGACTTTTCTAATTTAGAGTTTTCTAATGTGGCTCAGTGGCTGACCTAGAATTTTTGGTAGGAAGCTGTATCAGATGTATTTGGTAGGTGATAAGGAGTGGAAAGAAATAAGAAATATCAAAGATAAACCTAAGGTTTAAATCCCATATATCTAGGCAAATGGAGGAAGAAGTCAGGTCCTATTCATGGAAATAGAAAAGTCAAGAGGAGTCACTGACTTCGGCATACAATTTTTCAGGGAAAATTAATATTTATAGTTTCTTGTGCCATTCTAGAAAATATACAAGGAAATTGGTGATGCAGGCGATTAATTGATACATTTACCAAAGAAAAGTTTTTTTCAAAAGACAATTAAGTTGGGCTGGGGTTGTGGCTCAGTGGTAGAGTGCTTGCCTAACATTAAAAGGCACTGGGGTCGATTCTCAGCACCAAAAATAAATAAACGTCCATTGAAAACTTTAAAATGTGGGAAAAAAAAGACAATTAAAGAAAGATCCAAGCAACAAAGCTACCTTTATCATCAAAGGATGTCTATGCTTATCATCAGAGGGCAGAAATGAACCTTATAAGGAGACCATGAATTATTCAGAGAGGTTAGAGAATAAGACTCATGTCACAGGATTCAAAAAATTGTTGCCCAGTAGTGGAAGATGCTTCAGAGAAGAAAGATACAGTTTGAAAGCAGATCATTATTGGTAATCAGGAGGTCAACAAAAGAGAAGTTTCAGTAGAGAAGATCAAAGGCAAAGGACAGGAATGGATCAGTGTCCAGGCAGTGGCTGCAAGGAGAATTACTTCCAGTATCTATGAAGGGAACTAGAGACAGGGAGCACAGTAGGCAGCTTGCCAGGAATCAGGAAAGCTTACTGTTTTGTTATCAGTTCTAAGCATGTTTACTGGTAAGTGGAATGGCCCAAGTAAGGCTTGGAACTAGTAATATAAGTAAGTAATTATTTAATGGAGAGATTTGATACTGGCAATATTATAAGTATCAGAGTACATGCAGAACCAGTCCTAAAATATTAAAAAGGGAGTGTTCAAGAACACAGGAGGAAAGGAAGATTTGGCAAAGGAGGGGCATCTTGAAATAGACAAAAAACTGGTTTCCCTACCTTCAATTCTACTCTGCTCTAGTCCATTCTGCAATGTGTGTTCTGGAATGTTCTCTCTAACACAAAAATCTATTCACGCCAAATCTTTGCTTAATGTTCTTCAGGGATTCTCCATTGCCTTCAGAATCCAGACTTCTTATCATGCATGCATTATCAACACCTAGACCCTGGTGAATTTTCTGTTTTATGTATTTGCCTTCCTGCTTGCTTCAGGCTATTCCACCCCCAGGACTTTGAATTTTCCAAATGTATTAGGTTATTTATTTTCTTCTATGGATATATGGGCTTTGATGCTTTGGCCCATTTTTGTCTCTCTTTCTTCTCTAACTCATTCTCTGACCTCTCTAGTTCCTTTCAAAGAGCAATCTCATTATTATCAGTTTCCTAACACTTTATTTATTTTGTCTGTCTCACAGTGGCTTTTATTCCTGTAGCACTGGTATCTCATAAAGAGCCTG
Organism: Sciurus vulgaris; assembly: GCF_902686455.1. Taxonomy (NCBI): domain Eukaryota; kingdom Metazoa; phylum Chordata; class Mammalia; order Rodentia; family Sciuridae; genus Sciurus; species Sciurus vulgaris. The sequence goes on from NC_136468.1 coordinate 32,579,237, forward strand.
GCATACACAAATTGCTCAATAAATATTTATTAAGTGAATAGAAAAAAATAAAAGCATGAATGAAAGGGTTCAAAGAGAGAAAGGGTAAAGAGGAGATGTGGTTTTGTTGCTGCTTTTTTTTTCTTTTTTCTCTTTTACAGTCAAAGAGAGTGTTCTCAATGAGATAATCACAAATTTTTTATTTAAAGATAGCACGGCCATTTCCCAAGAGGGAAAGCACATTTAGACCTTCAGTGGATTTTTAGAAAGCAAAATTATCACCACTACTGTGTCCGTGGTTAGATCACTCTGCCTCATCTACCCCCTGGTGGACATTATTCATGCCATTGTGGTCATAAAGCTTCATACCTGCTTTCACCACCTCTGCCACCACTGACCTGCAGCACCTACAGGAAAAAGGAGGGACTACCCCACATTTGCTCTGGCAAAATAACACCTACCAAGGCCCTGGTTTCCCCAGGAGTCACCCTGAGAATCCAGGTTACTACCAGTCAGCAGCATGGACTCTAATCAATAAAAGGCAGAGGAAGAGGAAACCAGGAGATAAATTGCTAGCATTTGCTGCCCCTTTTCTCCAATGCCTGTTCTGAGATACAGTAGTTGAAAACAGCCTATCTGCATATGACTCCCAATAATCTACCTACTTGTGTTTGCTTCTCCTTTTTCATCCCCATGCTGCATCTCTGCGATTGTGTTTTCTAATAAAGTGTTAACATGTAAGAATTTGCCTGAAGTTCTGTTTCTAGAAAACCTGGGCTAAATAAGCAATGTTTATGAAATTTGCAAATGTCTAATATATTATTCACTATTAAATGCAAATAAAGTTACTTAGACCATCTTTAATAAGAACATTCACTTATTTGCATTGAATTGTGTTTGGATCCTGAGGAGAGTTAAAGTTGTATAACAGCAGTCACTAAAACAGGAGAGTCAAGAAGAATAGCCAAGCAACAAAGAAAGAGTAGTTCTCATTGTGGAGTGTCAACAGGAGATAATTAGGAACACATGGCTTTGGTGAGTATAAATGTATTCCTCAAATAGCAACCTTTCCATCAGAAGAGATTGCGCTAAGGAGACATTGTTCCTGTTTATAATTTAATGTGCTCCCCGCCTTCTGTTATGCAATATTACAGTGTTATAGTCCATGAAAACAGATAAATCTATTGAGTGACTTTACTCCAGTGAGGACAACACAACTGTGTTTACATACCAAGTTGGAATAGTTTTAAGACTCAGTGGATTATCAGACAATATGCAAACATCCAATGTTGAGAGAAAATCCAGAAGAAATGACAACAGTACATCTGCTCAGCAAGGTACTTTGGACCATCCAAATGGAAAATGAATTAAAATTTGGCCAGAAATAAGGAGAGTACTTCTTTAGTATGCTAAGTTGGCAGATTCTACACCATGATCTCAATCATACTGAAAACAGCTCTAGATATTGAATCAGATCCCACTGGTAAACGTGTGGAGGACAAAGTTACTCACCTTTAAGTAGTTGCTACTACAAAAACCTCTGTTGCTAAGCTGATAGTCTTTTCAAAGAAGCAAGTACAACTAGAAAAACAGGGAAGGACCACTTATTCATCAATGAATGAAAACTCTAATTTGAAAAACATACTCTGGTTTCTCAATGTTTATCCCCACAGATATTACCATATTCACTGAAAGATTCTTTTCTGTTTTTAAATATGCTCAGCTGGAGACTTCCATATAATTTTTTTTTTTCATCTTAGGTTTAAAAATCCACTCCCAACTTACACAACCTGAATGAATGAACAGTTAAACATTTAAACATACTGGTTGTTAAATATTCTCAGTGGTTTTAGCATCTTTTTATTTATGAATATGTGATTGAAATAAATGATTTTTCCTGAAAATTTACATATATGCATATATACAATATTTTGTATAAAATTTGTGGGGTTAATAGTTATTTTATACATCCAAATACATTCTCTTTTTTGTTGTTCTTTTTAGAAATACATGACAGCAGAGTGTATTTTGACATATTATATATACATGGAGTACATTCAAATATATTCTTGAACTATAGGTCAAATCCAGGTGTTTTAAGGAACTTTTGGAAACACTTAAATTAAAGATACATGGATTCATCTTAAGAAAAACTCGTAATACAAATAAACTTGTCAAAAAAAGTAACAACAAAATTTGAAATTTATAGATAGAAACAATGCTACTTCTATAAAACATCTAAAAGCTAATTCCAGGTCTTTAGGAACACCTATAAAGAATCTCCTCAGTTATTTTTTAATTAACTTCATAAGCAGTTGTTTTGGAGAATAATCTATACATCTATCCTAATATATACACCTACATATTGATTTCTTTCTTCATATTTGATAACTGAAATAATATTTCATCATTCGCAGACTATTATTTATTTTTTTGGAACATATATGACAGTAATATCTAATTATATCTGGTTTTAACTAAATTCTGCATGGTACTTCTTTCTTCCTTTCTTCCTATCTCTAATAAAAATTGGATCTAAATCAGTGGCCAGCACAGGATAAAATGGAGATAGTAGGCAAAAGTTTGAAAATTCAGTTTCCATATCCACTGGGCTTCTAACCTATAATTTTGAATTTAGAATCTTGCTTATGTTTAAAATATTTGAGACTGTGAATCATTTGGAAACCCCAGTCATCATGTGTTTGGCATTTCTGGTAAAGAAAATTCTAGAGTAGATGTTTTACACCAGCAGCCAATAAGTTTAAGATGGTTTATAAGTAGCAGAAGATCCAAAGTCAAAATGGAATTTTCTGTGACAGTCTACAAATAACAGTTAACATATGCCTAAATTACAAACAAAGCAGAAATCATGGAAAGTCAAGTAGGGGAGGAAAGAATAAAGGGCTAAAAGTTAATGAGTAAAACATTTCATCTAAAATTCTTAGAAAATATTTTAGGCACTTAAATACATAACTGTCTCTGCTATTTTTTTAAAAAAATTATATTCATCTCTACCAGAAACCAACAAGAAGTGACTTTATAAAAGTCAGTCACATTCATCATAAATTTGATATATTCAAGAAAAGTAAGAGTACAAAAAAAAGTTAATGCTAGTGTACATGAACCCAAAATACACACTCCTCAATGATTTTATAGTGTCCAAAAATTGATTCACATTTGCAGTTGAAGTTTAATCCAAGGGTGTTTCTACTTATATTGTCTGCTATTATTTGTCATATTTTTGGGTCAACGTGTTCCCTGACATTATTGCTAACAAATGCAGACACTCAAAAGTCTTCCGATTTTCTTCATTTAAATGTAATGATATTTTGTATTTCAATAAGTTCTTCTAGTTGTGGTTCCTCAAATTATAAGGAGAGCTTTGAAATTACATTTATTGAAAGCAAGATAGGAACCAAGCTGCTTGATTTCTGTCCCTCTGAGGTTGCACCATGTCATAATGCTAGTCATGTGAACCACCTAAACATCTGTAGGGTCAGTAGTCCTATCTGTTAAGTTGATGACAATCATGCCTACTGTACCTATCTCACAGTTTTGTGAGTCTGAAAAGCAATAAGTAAAAGCATTTTTAAAATAAATAGTAGTGGCATTGGAGGTATTGGTGATGAGCGTAGCAGTAGGCTGGTGTTCAAGAGGAAATTCTGTGCCAAACATTAACCATCCCTGGATAGATCTAAATCTACTGTAGATAAAAGACATTACTCACTGACTCCTAAATTATCATGTTGTTATACTCTTTGAGGTAGCAGAGAATTCAGTGACTTTGCCACCATGGTTTTTGTATATAGGGATTTTTTTTGTTTACATTGTACTATGTTAAAGACCTTTCTTTTACTGCTAAGCTAGAACAGAGTGGTGTATTAAAATAGAAACACTATGTTTTCTTGGTTTGTGTTTTTATTCTACGCTTAGTAAGATTGTTAGTGAAGTTAGGCTGAATAGTGTAAGTACACAATAATCTCTATTTCCCTAATTCTATGAACAAGAAGACAGGGTATGTCAATTAATTTGAAGAAATCTAAGACACTATTCCTTTAAATGCCTCAGAAATAAATGTACCACTTGAGAAATTAAATCGCCAATGAAGAACTGATTTAGCCAATTCTAAAATGGAATTCTGGAGTCTCTGAGTCTGGAAGGGTCTGGGCACTCATATTGACTGCCTTGAGGAAAAAGATGCTCAGTGTCTATAAATTTTTGAATCTTTGATTTATGTTTCAGATCTTTTCTCCTCAGATCACTTAGATTCCTAGTATTTTAGGAAGGAATCATACCACTTCCCCCACCTTCAAATTATCTATTTCATTCTAGTGAAATTCTAGAAGATAAAATAAAGGCCAGAACTTTCTGGAAGTAAATATAAGAAGTTGAAGCTTATGTAACGTGTTTCCCTGTCAACAGGTCACTTACAGGGCTGTTTATACTCTGGATCCCTTGCAGAAATCATGGAAGTTAATTTTAGTTGTACGGAAAGGACCGAGAGGAAGATTGTGGTCTTTGCAGAAATTGCCTCCTGAAGTTGGTGAGTCTTACCTTTCTGATTTCCTGTGCATTACCGGAGAGAAGGAAGCACTGTTGTTTGTCCTGGGTGTATCCTTCCCTGCATCTGCTTGCCTGAGTCTCGGTGGGTGTGTGGGGGGTAACGCCAGGGACAGCGGTTGTGAGCTTCCTAGTCCCTCGGAGTGTCAGAGTCTGGTAGAAGAGACAGATTGCCACCACCAAGACCACAAAAAAGGGCCGGGGGCAAAATCGCCGACGACAAAGAAACACTGGACGACAGACCATGACCAGTTCAGCTTCACTTGGCCCCTGTCCACGTTGCCAGAAAAGTCATAGCAGCTATTTTTTGTCAGCATGAAAAATACAAATCTGTCTTCTTTTTCCACAACTCCAATCAAGTTTGCTCCATCTCGGCTTAAGAACTTTCCAAAGCGTCATGCCAAAAGATCATAGGTCCCAAAAGTCTGAGGTGGTTAAGAAAAGTCCTTCCATGAGGGACAGTGAAAAGTGACTGACCTCGGTTAAAAAAAGAATCCAAATATTAATAGTTGCAACTAATAATCTGAGTGCATCCTAGGCTGCCAAACTGTTGGCTTCCGGGAATGCCTTATTTCCACGACATCCTCAAACTCACAGAAAAGGAGTCCAGTTCTGTCTCAGCTTTACAGGAAAAGAGAAAATAACACCAAAGTAAATCTGGAGTCTGAAAACAGCACCGAAGAACGCAATAGGTTAAAACCCAAAGTGCCTGTTGCACAGCTGGATGCAGGCCAGGTTGCCCTAGCAGTTCCTCATTTTCCCTCCGGTTTTAAAGCAGTACTGCTTTCAGCCTTTTATGTTTCTTAACTGCTTCCCTTCATTCAGTTTTAAATCGCCACTTTGCTGTAAGCATCCACGGCTTTTAACACTCAAAGGGAAAAAGCGGTTTGAATGGGCATGGTTAGTGTCAGGGTTTTGCTTGTATTGGTTTCATTCCGTTTCAAGTTCAAAGTTCTGTGTACTTACTCAGTTTTCATCCTCTTAGCCAGAAAAAAAGTTTCCATGATTCCCCTAATGGATTGCTGATCAAAACCACTCGGAAGGAAACGCCCGGTCGTATGACTCCAATTCATCTCACACACCCCGACACACACGCGCAGACACGCAGACACGCAGACCCACACGCGCGCGCCTGCTGTACGCTCGGCCTGGAGCTGGCGGACCCCGGGCATCGCAGCCACCCAGGCCGGCCGAGCGGGGCGGAGCTTAGGCCCGGAGCTCCTCGGGCTCTCCCGGGGCAGCTGGAGCCGCGCTGTCAGCTCTGGGTCGGAAACCCATAGACTGGGAAAAGCAGTTTTGATTTCCCCTCAAATGTGGCTGCCTACCCAGAGCTGCAGAATTTGAAAACATATCTCATGTCTGATCCGATATTTAATTGCTTTCTCCTAAGACAGCATTGGAAAAACAAATAGTTCTTAGTCAATCGATGCCAAAGGTCAAAGATGAGGCTAAAGCAGACTTCATGAATTAATTCGGAAGTCCTTCACTCTGGGGAATTGTGGTCTCACTTAGAAGGATAAGAGGGCCACCAGCACTGTCTGGACCGCAGAACAGGAAATCCTGTGGCACGCACCAGCATCAGGATCACTGAAGTCCTGTCTGCTCTAGCACTGAACTCCCATCACAGTAGTTACTACCACTTCTTTCCTGAACTAACGGCTGGGTTTTACAAAACCTAATGGCTACTTTGCTCCTAAAATGAGTTGTTTGTAGCAGATGTTGCCCAGTAGAAAGCGGTACACAGTGGGCTTTGCCCAGAATTCAACCCAGTTTAATTCTATACAAACCATCACTTGGACACTGCTAGTAGTGCCAGTTGTGCAAACTTCTTCCCCTTATGCTGGGTCAGTAAAGGACCATCAAAGAGAATCTGCTGGGGCTTGTTTCTCCCTCTCCTAGTCCTTGCTTTGCGAACTCTAGATAGTAGGACTAGCTTAGACCCACAGGAGACATTCTTTGAAGGCTTTGAACCTAGATAAATTCTCTAACCTGTTTCTAACCAAAATTCCTCCTTGTGGGTGGAAATTCTCCTGTGAGGCCACACCCCTAAAGTGAACCCAACCCAGAGGCTCCAGGCCATCAGTCGCTTACATTTCATGAGAAGGAGCGCCCTCTAGGGGTGCCCAGCTAAGGAAGATTCAGAGAAATGGGCATCTCTAATTACTTGTTTGCAAGAAAAAAAAAAAAAAAAAAAAAAGAGTATTTTAAAATCATCAATTAAAGCATTAAAGAATAAATATTCACTATAAAGATAGATTTATTCCAAGTCCTTGCATGTATCCTCTCTTAGAGGATTTAATATCAGTTAATGTATAGATTTAGAGTCCTCAATTCCATGACAAATGAAGGAGAAGAAAAAAATGAAGCAACACTTGATATTGAGAAGCCAAGAGAGTTTTAAGAGAAAATGGCTGAACCACAGTGTTGCAGGACTTATAGTTTTGGTGGATGTAATGGGATTTTAAGGATAATAGGAATTATGAGATCTCTAATGGAATGGTCCCTGAGCTAAAGAAATGCAGGATGTGACAATGCTGTTTACTGGGTGATGCAGAATGAGCAGGCAGTTCTATTGATGCCAGAAGTCTGAAAAACCAAGGTTTCAGGAATCTGAAGGGCCATTTTATACATCATGAAATAGTTGAGTATGACATTCAGAAGGAAGAATATCAGATGTGCAGATAAAATTGCCTTTTGGTTGGGGGAAGTGAAAAACAGCAGCACTAAAATTTTTGTAAAGATGCTAAAGTTAGACTCAAATAATAGGAATCAAGAAGATGGAATGTTAGCATTCCAGAAATGATTCTGGAATATTGAAGAACCCAATTTCTACTTTAGTCACTGAGTCCCAGGGAGCAAGAGAAGACAGTAGATAGAGGGATCTTGACAGGAAAAAGAAAGGTGTTCATTAAAGTGAGATGGTGGAAAAGAAGGTACAGTACAAACTGTCACCAAATCAGCTGAGGAGATCCACAGGTAACATCTGATTTTGGAGTAAACCCAATCTAGACGTGAATTGTCACATTCACTGCCTGTTATCACTGTTCTTAAGTGATTTGACTTAAGTCTGGACTTTCCTCATCTGTGAAATAAAGATTCTGCCTTTGAAGTGTTGTTGGCACAACTAGATGAGATCATATATGGAAAGCACTTAGGCATCTTTGAACACCTTCTGGGTGAGTGTATGCTGAGTGCACCTCTGATAAATTTTGGACCTTGAAGCTGTGACCAGTCCTCACTGAGCTTATGGTATGCTGTGGTTTGAGACTGTGCACAGATAAATATCAAATATTGGGCCTCGTGGAAAATAAAGCACCAAAAGTAAACACCAGAACTTAGTATATGTTCTCTTTTCTTCAGTCTTCCAGATGTAGGTGAGAGGCAGGTGCTGGTTTGGGTGTAGAAGGACAAAGGTAGCATGAAAGTGAGCATGTGGGAATGACACTTGGGATGTAGTCATGCCTAAATAGGAGGTTAGATCTATTTGGGTCTTTTCAATTTAAATTAAAATTTAACTGATACATAGAAGCACGAAACATATAAAGCATATAAATTAATGGGTACCATGTAATTTTTGGTACATGTACATATTGTATAAAGGTTTAAGTCAGGTTAAACATATTGACTTCCTCCAATGTTTTTTTTTATAATGAAAACATTAAAAATTCTTTCTTCTAGCTTTTTGAAACACACAGTACATTGTCATAATGTTTAGTAACCTTACTGTGCCATACCACAACAGAACTTCTTTCTCCTATTTTAGTACCATTGATTAACTTTTCTCCATTCCTTCCTCCCTCTCACCAGCCCTGACGGCAAGTAATCACCTCTCTATTCCCAACTTCCATGGGATCAACTTTTTAATATTCCTCATATGAGCGAGACATCCAGTACTTATCTTTTCATGCCTGGATTCTTTTGCTAAAACTAATGATCTTCATTTCCATCCATGTTGTCACAAATGGCTGAATTTCATTCTTTCCATGGCCGAAGAGTATTACACTATTTATACATACTACATTTTCTTTATCCTTTCATCAGTTGGTGGACACTTTGTTTCCATTTCTTGGCTACTCTGAATAGTGCTGGCAATGAACCATGGATAACAGATGTCTCTTTGGCATACTAATTTCATACAAATTGCTGGATCATGTGGCATTTCTATTTTAATTTTTTGAGGAATCTCCATACTGTTTTCCCTAATGACTGTACTAACTTACATTCTCATCCACAGTGTGCAAGTGTTCCCTTTTCTCCATTTTCTCACCAGCAGTTATCTTTTGTCTGTCTCTCTCTCTCTCTCTCTCTCTCTCTCTCTCTCTCTCTCTCTCTCTCTCTCTCTCTCTCTCTCTCTCCTTCTTTCTTCTGGTACAGGGGATTGAACCCAGGAACATTTTACCACTGAGCTTCATCCCCCATCCGTTTTGTTTTTTATATTGAGAAAGGGTCTCACTGGGTTGCTGAGGCTAGCCTTGAACTTGCCATCCTCCTGCCTCAGCCCCCCCAACTGTCACTGGAATTACAGACTTGTGCCACTATGCCAAATCTCTTGTCTTTTCTACACGAATTCTGTCTGGAATGGGGTGACATCTCACCATGGCTTTGATTTTCCCTGATAGAGACATTAAGCATTTTCCCAGATATCCTGTAGTCATTTGTATATCTTCTTTTGAGAAGTGTCTACTTAAGTCTTTTGATCATATTTTAAAAATCAAGGTTTTGTTTTGTTTTTTTCTATTGTGGTTTTCTTTTCTTTTTCTTTTTTTTCTTTTTTTTTTTTTTTTTTTTTTTTGAGTTCCTTACATATTAGACATATTTCAGTGGAGGGCTAAGCAGAGCATGTACTGGAGTTTGAAGGTATCAGACCAGGGAACACTAAAGTCTGAGAATAAGTTGGGTCAGTGAGGGGATCAGGCAGGTAAATGTGCAGTAAAACTAGGAACTGGGGATTCTGGCAGTGTTTCAAATTGAATTATTCTATGCATATAGTTTCATAAAGTACCCTTTCCACTCAATAATTTCAGCATTCAAGGGCATGTATTTATGAGACAATAGACAACCCTGTCCTATAATATCAAGGTTGTACAAAACAGATCAATCTTCCTCCCCAAATCTTTTCAACATAAAGTATCAGAGCAGCATAATGTTAAAATCTCAGTGACTTGATAGAATAAAAGCTAGTTTCTTACTCACATCATTTTTCCGTGTTCATCAGTTTCCACATTTGGTTCCCAGGGTTCTTTCACCTGTGCAGGTTCTTGCACCTGCTCAGTTTCCATAGCATAGACTCTTAGATACTCACTGGGCTCCTCTGAATCCCATTAACACATGAGGAAAAGGGAAGAGCACTGCTGATAGTATGAGAAGTCTTTTCCAAGTCAAGTTTATAAACTGACCTATTTCCTTTGTCCCGTGTTACTGGCCAGCACCTAATCACATGGATTCACCTAATGGAAACTGAGCTGGGAAGTGAGGTCTATCTACATGCCCAAGAGGAAAAGGAAATGAGGGGGATAAACACATAGTAGTCCCAGGCACAGCTAAGATGTTGATAAGCCAAGGCTCACGGAAAAAAAAAAAAAAAAAAAGAGTTCACGTCTTTTGGGTGGTGATAAGAAAAGCTTAAAAAATATATATATATGGTCACTTCTACACTGGACCCTGAAGAGTCACAAAGATTTCAACTGCTGCAAAAGGAAAAAGATAGATGTCATGTCTTAGTGAAAGACCACTAAGACAAAGCTGGAAAAGAATGTCAGGTACATACCAAGGAAGGCCAAAATTTCCAAGCTTGAGTTTATTTAATCTTCATCTGTAGACAGTAGGAAACCAAGAAGATTCTTTCCCAGAAGATTTATTAACGAAGACAGTATGCTAGTTGTCAAAGGAGGATGAATCTGAAAATAATACTTTATTACCATTGATTTTAATTGTAAACTCGCAAAGCAAAACCTCCTTTCTTTTTTAGTGGGTGTGAAAACAATAACCTAGATCAAGTTCATGTAATTATTCTGAGAAATGTAAAATATATACAAATTTAAATCTGAAATATCAGATTCCTGATTTAGGAACTTCTCAATCCCTTAAGAGGCAAATGCTGTACTCAGGTAATGTGTATGTGAATGCACTTGACTATGTATTATCCCACAAAGTTATGTAAATACATAATTCTATATCATATTTAGGATCATGCATCCTTTCACATATTCAACAGTTTTCATTTGTCACTAATTATAGTGAAAACCAAAGCAGAGTCTACAGTGAAGTTCACATACAGTGCTTGATATACTGGATATTAGTGAACAGAACACAGTCTTTGTCCAATTTATAAGAAGTAAAATGCCAGAGAAAGATCTTTACTTTTCTACTTTTTTCTCTCTTTTTTTTTTTTTTGTAGGATATGTTTAAGTAAACATATCCTACAGTCTCTTTAATTTTTTAGATGAAAATCTCTAAACCAAATGCTTTTAATTCTAGATTGTCCCTAACCACACTTTGTATTTTGTTGCTAAAATACAAAATCACAGGGGGAATCCCACATTCCAATACTTGGGGCTATCTTTTGAAAATGAGGTATCTGTCCTTAGTTTGCCACTATTTTCAACTGGTTACTTTCCACAACTTCCTGTCTTTTCATGCAAAATTGCACTGGTATCAAAATTACTTTCATAGTATGACTGTATTTTATGTACTAGTGTACTTGTAACCTTTACAGTCTGCATTGCTTTATGATGGAAGCTATTTTACCATCTCCATGCCCCTGCAGAATCAAGCAGGATCTTCTTGCAAGTGATGGGTGTAAAAATTCATATTTGTAGATGTCTATGCATCATAGATTCAAATGCTTTTCATTATTGTTCCAATTTTTTCCTTGTGATTTCATATCCTGGTAATAGTTAGCCCACTGAAGGCAGTTGTACTCCCCAGGGGACATTTAGAAACTTCTAGAGACAGTTTTGGTTCATGACCGGCAGGAGAGGAGGTGGCAGAGATGCTACTGGCTTTAAGTGCACAAAGGCCAGTGATGTTACTGAACAGTCTCCCCACATGCAGGGCAGCCCACCACAGCCATCTGGCACAAATGTCAAAAGCACAAAAAAGGGAAATTCAAATTTAACCAAGGGGATAGTTGTTGCACAGTTTTTAAATGTGGACACCTAAGATTTGTCTGTTACTTCATTTAGAATAGTGAGCACCTAGGAGACTTGTAGCAATGCATGATTAGTTTCCTGGAGTTTTAACTACTTCCTGAATGTGTAATTACATTGCTCCCCAAACAAATTCAACAATGGACATATAATATCCTTTAAGGCTCTCAAATTTGACTTTTAGATTTGCATCCTTCAAAAGATTACAAATATAGATCTGTATACACATACATAGATCATAGATGATGATCATGGATGATGGATGGATGATGGATAGGATAATGGATAGATAGGATAGACAGGTAGACAGATATAGAGGTGGAGAGATCCACTCCAATCAATGGGCACACAGGTAGAATGGTAAACATTTAATCCAATGAATCCCACTATGTGTTTCGCTTTCTTTAGGGCACAAGTATATAGAATTCCTGTTTTTATCAAATAATTTATAAAACATGAACAGATTTTATAAGACTATCAAATTATATTCCCAATTAGAAATCTCATTCATCTTCTGTGTAAATCTGCAATACAGGATTCCTTGGAAACAACACTTTTTAAAATGTTTTAAGAGAGCCTCATAATTTCGCTTCCTTCACTTTCCACTTCCTTCTTTCTCCTTTCGTTCCCTTCCCTCCCCTTTCCTTTCTTTCATGTAATCACAACTCAAGCATACATTTCCATTTTCAGAAAGTAAATGAAAGCTTTACTACATCACTGTCACTATTTACAAATGGATGCATGTGACGTGATTGGAGGTTGGTTTGATCACTCCTATGATCACTGGCATTCACTTAGCTGATCTGGGTAAGGCCACATTCTCTGAGCATTTCTTTGGACACACATCTTCTACATAAAGTAAAATCTATGCCATATGATCAATATGTAAGCTCAGCGTTTTTCTTATATTCAACAGGTAACTGAACTTGTCTTTAAAACAACCACTAGTAAAGTGATAGCACCTTTTGGTACAATTGGGAAATCCATAAAAATTGTCTAGAATCAGTCTCTACTACTCAAGAAAATAATTTCTCATACTGCAGATAAAAATACAAATGCTTCAAAGATATGAACATCAATTTTGATAAATTCTAGTGGGACATGCTGGGGAAGAGATACTAACTATTAGTAACTATTAGTAAGATCTTTCTAGTCAATGCCTCTAATTTGTGCTCACAGTTATTTATATTTCTGGCTGGTCCCTGGAATTACATTTGACCTAGACAACCTTTCTAAAGTCACTTGGTACCTATTAAAATTGTTTTAATTTTAACCTAACAGCATGGACGGACCCTCTACTGGAGCAGGTTTAACAATTAAAACAAAAATTAAATGTGATGGCTAGTTTTTTCCTGCTACTGTATTAAACTTGTAAATGTTTTAAATGCACTCATATTTAAAGACTAGGAGCTACATAACTTACCAAGCAGAGTTGTTCTTATTAACATAGCAGGCAACACACAAGCAAACACACACAACCCCACTCTTACTGCCTACCCTGGCCTCAGTCCCATCAAGTCTGCTTGAATTTTTAAAAAAACAGCAGAAAAATGGATGATTATAATGTTTTCCTCTACATTTCCTTTGTTAGCAGTGAAGAAAGTAAGATGGTACTGGTTTCGCTAAAAATTGAATTATATGGCTCTGAAAATTTTTTTAAGAAATTATTTCCTTTCAGAAAATATTTTAATTATGTCTAGGATTCTAACAATGTATTAGTTAAAAAACAAACCAATAAGGCATATAAGACATACTACTTTAAAATGGAAATAGCCAGAAGGGTGTTTCTTTCTTTCTTGTATCGAATTTCAGTTAAAAAACAAACAAAAATCTCAAGTCAATTCATCTTCAAATCACTTTAAACTTTATTTCTCTGAAGCAGAATCAAATCATGAATAGTAAGATGCTGGGTCAGAAAGCACGAACTGTTGCTGTAATTTAGATTTTATATCAACTAAATAAGGAAGTCTAAAAATCTTGACTAACTACCAATTCTAGCTTGTTGTTTCAAAAATTGAAGGAAAACCTCCATCTTAAATTTAACACTTAGTAGTTAGAGACTAATTAATTTTAGGTCATCCCTACTTTATAATCTTAAGTGTTATGGTTTACTACAACTACAGTTAACAAACCATATGTAAATGTTATTACTCCCAATTAACAATGCCAATGGCACAGCAGGCAAAGCTCTTCATGAACGGACCCTTGCTCAGCTTTTGGATTCTTCCCTGACACTGCATCCACCTACCTCAGGTCCACTTGTTCCAGACTACCTCCCGTTCCCAGAATCCTCATGACTTTGAACAGCCCTACTTCATATATCTTTAGGACTCAGTTCAAATGGCACTTCGTTTCTTAACTACTGCAGTGATCAACTTCCCTGCCTCCCTATGTTCTCAAGGAGCTTCCTACATACATTACAGCATTTGTCAAAATGCTACAATCATTTAACATGTCAGCCCCCACCTACTTCTCCAACAGAATCCCCCCACAGACCTTAACCTACATATTCCCAGCATCTAGGCACTTAATACCGTGATTAAGATATGGATGAAGAGATTCTTTCCTATTAAAACTCATCTGCTGGAAGACTTTAAATGTGAAGATTGAGAACTTTGCAAAGTCTATGCATTCAGAGAATCATACTCTTTATAACCCAAATTTATCAGACACTTATTTGTCTATGATTAAGACAATTAATTAGATCTAGAAGGCCATCTCTAAGTTCCAAGGACAAAGGGCACTAACACCACAGACCTATGATGGTTGAGAACACAAAATACATGGAATTTGCTTCAAAGGAGAAAAGAGCAAAAAATGAACTGCCCTTAAAAAGAATGATTGTTATGTTTATCAAACACTCAGCTTCATCAGGCATTGAATTAAGCCATTTATTGCTTCAAATGTGTCACCACGAACATTTTAATATACACTCCAGAGCAGTAAGGCCTCAAGTTTCACCACCTATAAATTATGAACCCACATTTGGACTTTTTGTGCTACCAATGATTACATGAGTTTTGTACAACAAAGATTTTAAATGCCCTTGGTGTAAATGTCACAAATACTAATAGTTGGCCACATTTTTACTGAGGTAGTTCTGTTTGGCCCATAATATATATATATATATATATATATATGTATATTAGATATTAACAGGTTCTACCCATTACTAAATACTTGCACAAAATTTTGGTTTACTTCTTTATATACACTTCATAAAATATTCAGTGTTTGAATTTAAAACTTGTCAAGGTGTGTTCTGAGTGATTTGGTAAGAAGAATTTAGAAATTAAAAGGGCTGTAGCAGCTGGAAACAGGGATGTTCCTGACTCAGACAAGGAACTTTGTCTTAAAATAAGGCTGTGCATAAGGCTTTTTCCTTTGACCAATTCTTATAAAATGAATGAGTTTGAGAAACTCATAATATATAGTTAAGAGGATATAACTGATACATTTGAGCATATCCAGGCAACTAGTAAGCTAACCGAATACTCTATTATATGTTACTTCTCAAATGTTTATAAAATCTCCATGAAAATAGTGAGTATCATGAAATCATGATACCAATGATATTATGTAATCACAAGGACTCACATTACGAACCAAACTTTTCTTTTGGGGCTGGCAGTTATAAAATTAGACTGCAGCAGCTCAGAATCATGGAATCTTAAAGCTGGAAGAGAACTCTGAAATCTCCTGTCTAATCCATGCCCTCTGGGTAACATTGCATAGATTTTATACCATCTTAAGTTCTAAGAGGCTCATAAGTGGTTTTAATTAAAGCAGAAATCCAACAGACGCGGTAAGTTTCAAAATAAAGGAAATATGATGTGTTAACTATCTTAAAAGTTTTAAGGACTTTTCTATACTAGACGCAATTTTAAATAAAGCATCTACTAAGTAAGATCTAAAATCTAAATAGCACCTGTAGAATAAAACCTTAGGAGTGCTTTAAAGACACCCTGTACCAGCATCACCGTGGTCTAATAAGGCCCAGAGCTAAAGACTGTAATGAACTCAAACAGTATGTCACAGATTCAAAAATAGAGCTGAATATTAAGCTCCAACCAGAGATCTCTTCACTCATGTTGGCCATGCTGCCTCCAGTAAAAACATCTATAACCATTATTTTCATTTTAGCTGCTGTAATCAGACTTCTTTCATGTCCCTTAGACTGAAGGAAAAGTCAGAGAAATGTCCTAGAAAAATACATAAGTGTTTCAAATTTACATTAAAAATGTCTTTCCCTTATTTTCCTAACACAAATTCAAAGTACTATTACAGAAATCACAGATTACATAGCATTCTGTGTCCTGGGCCTCGTTCTTTTTGGATTATGAAAACTGTAAGTAAATTGGAATTAAGAAATTTTCATTATTAAGTGTGTAAAGTATAAATACAAGTAATTTTTTAAAAACTTTATTTTAACACCTAATACAATTCCAATTTTAAGGATTACTTGCACAAAAAAATAAACACATTTGGTATAAAAATGTATCACTTTAACACCCTTTCCCCCATCAGCCCCCCACCCCCACCCTCATGAACTGCACTCTATCTGGATGCAGAAACATATAAAGACTAATGGCACAAATTAGTTTTTACCTACAGGAGTTTCTGTTTATGTACCCAGGTACTCTAGAGGACACCAGCCCACTTTATCACATGAACCATTTCCTTCAGCCTGCTGAATTAGTTTCACAAAGAAACAAAGCTTATTATAAAGGCATTTTAAAAACCATTATCTTAAATTCTTTTCAGAAGGGCTGACTTTTTTTTTTTCTTTTTTGCAACCATTTATATACAGTGTTACATAACAGCTCTGGAGTACAGTACATGCAGCAGAATATACCTGTTGAATATAAAATACTTTTAAAATCATCATCGTTGGAATTCTTTGAAGTCTAAATTATAGAATGCCCATTACTTTGAGAAAATGGTTGAGGAGTACAAATGTCTGCATATGTTGGCCACAGAAATAATCCAAGGCTAACTGGAATAATATTCATAGCACACCGGGAGTGCATAAATAATTTACTTACATTATTAAAATACAACCCATAAAATTCAAGTTCAAGATCTTATAGGATTGTCAGTGTAAATCCTTTAAGTGGTTGCCTGGAAATGAGTTGTTTCTTCTTTCTCTCTTCCTTTTTAGAGTCCTATATAAAATGCTGAGCTGAAGCTTTCCTTCCTCAAGTGACACCTTTATTTGTGTCTACTGCCTCTTCTCTTCATTGCAGCAGTGCACTGTGGACAGTACCATTTTCCTTTTGGAGCTTCAGTCAATCCAACACATCCATAATGGAACCATTCTATTGGGCACTGGAAAGTAAAATTAAAAAAAAAAAATCAGCAGTTCTAGCAAATAGAAAGTATATTAAAGTATGCCCAGGAGACTAGATTTTTCATCTAACAAAAATTATAAGTTTTAGATCTAGAATTTTTAGAAATGACTTAGTCCACCTGATAAGACTTTATGAATCAGGAAATAAAGGCACAGAAAAATTACGCATTTTGGATTAACGAAGTTTAAGTAAGCTGTTCCCATAACACTAAATAATAAACCAAAACTGACTAATTTTCATTAATTTAACCAGAAAGTACCACCTTTGGAGGACAAAAAGAAGTGAGATGAATATTTTATGAAAAAGGTAAATGTATTTTAAAGATTTTATTTAACACTCAGCCTTATTTGCTCCCTCATTAAGTAAGTGAGCTAGTTGTAAGTGAAGACATGAGGGGTGTCCTGGGTGTCTTTTCTGGGCGTCTATTCCTAGAGATGCAGAGATGAAGAACCCCTCTATGAAACATATTAAATGGTTCCATATTTCCACAGAAAGTCTTAGCATGCAGCAGTGCACAAGAGAAGAGAGGATCTGAAAGCTTATGATATGGCATTTACAAAAATCTCAGTCATCATTTTCACTGCCCCAGAAGACAGCCTCTGGCAATGTTCTTGAGATGGGGGAGCAACACTGTTCTGAAATTACCAAAAACAGCCTGCAAGTGATTGCAGACAGTGAAAGAGGGGTGTGTCCCCACCCATGTGAAGACTTTGTTTGGACTATCAAACGGGGAAAGGCACAACTTTTACAACACCAAGTCAATTCCTATAAATTTTCAGGCTGTTTTTACAAATTTAAAATTCTTGCTAATCCGAGGATTCTGAAGTTTCTGGTTACTACTTTCAGAGAATTTCAGGGCTCTGTCAGCCCCTGGGAGCAAAAGAAGGACACCAAGGAGGCTGAGCTATAGAAGAAAGTAAGGAGGGTATCAAAATCACAAAACAAAAATAATTGTCAGCACTTAATAAAACACCTATCCCTAACCAAAATTAAGCTTCCTAAAGAAGAACTAGGAAATTCTTTCTAATCTCCTTTGTTTTTTTTATATCAGAGGGGGCTCCGTATTAGCTGCCACCTGATGAGAACAATACAAAACACTATACTAATGGAAGGGAAAAAAACCTCACATTAGATCTTCGATTATTCCTTGGCAACATGCTTCTTAAAAAAATGTACTATTTTAAAGTTCTACTTCTTCAATGTGATAAATGAACTGGACTCTAGTAAACACATCTTTACAAAGGGAAGGAGAATGATTATAATTTTCATACAACATAATGCTTATAAAAAATATAACCTGCATATAACGTTACATTAGTTTTAAAAATTTAAGTAGGGAATGCATTAAGAAACACTGCCCTATTGTGGAACAGAGTATTCTAGTATTACCATAACATAATTAATATAGCTGCAATTTATTTTCTTAAGACTATGAGATACAATATATAAGAAAAATATTTAAGCAATAAAAACCTATGGTTTTTTTCATTCCTAAGTAGCAAATTTCAATACTTACATCTTGGTTATCACATCCTACCATCTCTCCATATGATACCTAGTTAAAAGAAAACGAAATATTTTTATTATGACTATATAACAAGTATCTAAATCCAAATTGTTTTTTCCATACTTTTTAATTATAAATCATGTTCAGTGTATTTGATTTAGTAAAAAAAGCTCATTACCAAAAAAGTATATATGGTAATTCCTACTGTTAAACTCTTTCTCATATACATTATCTATGTAAATATGTGTTGTGGAATGAATGCTTGTATGCCCCCAAAATTTATATGTTGAAACCCTAAGCCTCCATGTAACTTATATATGATAGGACCTGTGAGGAAGTGGTAAAGGTTAAGTGAGGTCATTGGGAAAGGCCCTAATCTGATAGGGCTGTGCCTTTATAAGACACAAGAGAAGCCCCTACTCTTTCTCTTTCTCTACCATTTGAGTACATGTCAGAAGGCAGCGGTCTACAAGCTAGAAGGAACACTCTCATTGGGACCCAAATTGGCTGGCATCTACATCTTTGACTTCCCAGCCTCTGGAACTGAGAGAAAATAAATTTCAACTGTTAAAGTTACTCAATCTGCAGTCGACAGCCTATATGTGTGCAGAGAATATAACATGGTATGTCAAATGTTTCATTACAAGTTATATCTGAACCCTGAGATTATAGTCAATTTGGACTGACCTCCTTCCCTCCCTCCCTCTCTTTTCCTTCCCTCTTTTCCTTCCTTCCTTTTCTCCCCTCAGTCCCTCCCTCCTTCCCTTCACATCCATTCTCTTTCTTTACTGAGGTGCTAGGGATCAAACCCATGGCTTTATGTAGGTGGGATGAGTACTCTACTACTGAGCCATAGCCCCAGTGCCAGCACTTTTCTTTACATTCTTTGAATTTACAGCAAACATGTCACTTTTATAAGGGGAAGAAAAGTATACAAATAAAGCAAGGGTATTTTACTAGAGTAAGAGAGTTCTGGAAAATGGAATCATTTTCTTCTTTCTAGTTTATTTGGATTGTGCTGTTACAGAAATACACCAGACTTTTACCTGATTACAAATGCAATATCGAGGTTCATTTGGGTCATAAGTCCAATCAACCTGGCTGTTTGAGTCTGATTCTGGCACTACTGTTGTTTGCTGGGAGATTTCCTGTACAACAGTTGATGATGAAGAGCACGAGGACAGGGAAGAAGAGGAGGAAGAAGAGGATGACTGCTGGCTGGAAGATTTGTTGTTGTTTCTGAAAAAAAATATTGGTTTTATTTGGTCATCATCAGATGCTACCAAGAAAAACATCAAATGTATAAATTAACATCTAACCCCAGGTTAAGGTAATCTGATTTCAACACACACTTTTATTTAGAACAATGAAAAGCAACATTTTTATTTATTTTTTCATTTGGAATGTTTTGTTTTCTGGAGAACAAAGGTAAAGAAACTTCTTTTAAAATTGTTTCCAAGTTTTAAAAATATTTTCAATCATAGTTACTACTTACCATTGACTTAAACTATACACAGTATTTGTAAGAATTAGTATTAGTCATGTTTACCTTAGACATTTTTTTGTAATTCTAAATAATCAGAATACTCTTCATCAAAATGTAAAATGCAAATACAGAAAAGCACTTGATGAAAATAATTATGACCATTACCTGACATGTAAATACCTACCATGTGTAAGACAGTGAACCGAGAGTGTCAAAATTCACAAACTATTTACCACTAGCTCTAGAGTAGCTCATTTTAAAAATGTAAACATTCACCATAAGCAGCTAAATTAAATATGATTCATTAAAATTAAAATTAATTTTTAACAAGCTGATTAGTTCTATTATTATTTATATCCATCATTCTTTCAGGGATTGATACATAAAAAACACAATACAGTTAAAAATTAATTATAACAAAATTATAAAGTAACTAATTCTTTTGCTCTAGCACTGGAACTTTTATTATGTATAAGCACCCAGCATGTTCAGTTACCAGGGACAGATGGTACTCAATGCTGTTAAGATTTCAAAATTAAAGATCCTATAATCATCGTAAGAGCCTCAGATACAACACCTAGGCATATTTTCACATCATCAATTTTGGGGACATAAGACCAAGCATTAAGACAACTTGCTATTAATCAAATTAAAAAATCATATTTGTAAAAAAATGTAATTTACATTTTATGTATTAATTTACCTTGAAACATATGGCAAAATAGGAACTTATAAGTGAAAAACAGTTACATAAAATGGTTTATGCTAATGAACAAATGAAAGTAAACAGAAGTCACTTACTTGACAAGCTGAATTAAGACTCTAGAAAATTAAAAACAACTCTTACACTTTTTAAAGACTTTTATTCCTCCTCCAAAGCATGGCACTGTAAATGAAAGCCTCACATCTTCTGACCTGTCCTAAGTTCATCATGATCCTTTATGCCCTGGATAACAGGCACAGATGCCCAGCTAGGTGCCAAGCAGACTGAAAACTCGGCCAAGGTATGGGGCTGCTGTGATGAGAAAACTTACTTGCTCTTTCGACCACTCCGTGAGTCAGCTGCTGACGAACTGGCATTCTGTGTTAACGTTGTCATGAGTGCTGAAGATGATGAATAGCCAGCTGTTTCCCTGGGCATTGAAAATTCTTTTCCCAGCTGAAAGTCATTATTCTTAAACGCTTCATAACTGGCTTTTAAACTTGATGTTCTTCGTCCCTCTTTCATCTTAAAGAGACATTCATTTATGGCATTAATAGATATAAATACATACACTTTCTCAAGTTTTAAAGGTTATAGTGTTATTTTTGTTTATCCACTATACATTTATTTTGCTTAAACGATTTTCATCACTGGCACTTAAGTTATTTCATGTAAAGATTTAATATCAGTTTTTACACAATGAAGTAGTAACTGTGGGAAGGGTTGCTTTTCAATTTGGAACACTGGCAATTTCAAAAGTGAACAAACTCAAGCCAATCTAAGTCCCAAGGGTCACTGAGAAAGTCCTGAAAGTGGTAGAAAGGCCAAACAACTGTCCCAGCAAGTGCTAAGGACTGCAGTTGAGAACACAGGCAACCTGGGCAACTACTATGAGGAGAGCCTGGAAGACAAATCTACCATTTACTTTTTATCATCAGTCAGGTAATTCCTATTTATTAGTTCACTACATGTTATCATCATAAGACTGATCTAAAAATTAAACCACACAATGTCAAAAACCTGTTCACATCCAGCTGTTTCTAATAGGGTTTGTCAATGACTCTGAACTTTTTACCTGTGCTGTAGCTTGAACTGCTTGAGCTGCTGCCATGGTAATTGCCCCTGCACCAGTTCCTGAAGATAATGAGCCAATGTTATAGGATGCCAGGGGTTGGGAGGAATTCACATTGTAAGCATTGTTGGAAGCAGCTGTGGAATTATTATTTCGACAACCTGTACAGAAGAAAAGAAATAAAAATGGTTGTAGAATATTACTGAGTTTAAAATACATTATTTGCCAGCACAGATAGAATAACTCAAATGAAATTCTTCATGTACTGTAGCTTGAGGAACGGAAAACATTTTTCCTTTTTCTTCTTTCTTCATATGCAGACTTATCTCTAAGATGCACCAGTCCTGATGCTTTCATTTCCCCTATTCTAACACAAACAAACAAACAAACAAACAAAAATCAATAATATTTAAGAAAACAACTTTACCTAGTGTATTTTCCTTAGAGGCATCTGATGTAAGGGTAGAGAGCAGAGCTTCAGATTTAAACTTCTTTTCAGGGATGTGATCTGTTGTTGTATGGTGAGAAGTTGGATTATATTTCCTTTCTGAATATAAATAAAGAATTCACATGTTTTTAAACTTTAGAGAACTACAGATAGGCACAATTCCATCAGTCATAAACCAGTACACTCACAATATGGGTTCCTTATCAAACAGGGACTATAACGTTTTCTCAGAAGAGAGGACAAACAGAACTGTGTCATGTTTTATTCACAACTAAAAATCCTCAGGAGTAAAGTACTGAAGATAACCCAAGATGCATGATGGTTCCATATAAAATGTGAGGGGAATTTTGTCTTCAATCAAATCTTTTTTCCTATCAATCAAATCTTCTTTCCTATCAGATTGATTTGTCCAAAAAAAAAAAAAAAAAAAAAAAATGTACTAGTACAACTAGTCCACTAGCCAACCAGCCAGCCAACAATTCCTTTACTCACTAACTCACCAACCATATAACTTTTTCATAGGCCAAGCAAGGATGAAAAAGACTAAAGGCCTAGTTTATTGTTTGGCTAAATTGTAACACCCCCTTGAGAGAACTGGGCATCTGTAGGTAGGGAGCATATACAGTTATTACTAGTTCATATTCTCCCTTTAGGAACTTCAGAGAAAACAGACCATGTGTTCATAAGTCAAGTATGCTTTTCTGAAATGAAAAAGATAAATCTGTCAGGATTTGCAATGAAAAAATATCATTAATTTTTTTTTTAAAAAACGAGGGAAGAACCATTCTCAGCTTATGAAAGAGAACACACAGGTGACGTAAATAATGAGTTTTGAATTATATTTAAATATTTAGAGCACTAAACCAAACTTACTTTCCACTGGAGTATGTGAATGAGCATGGTGATTGTTCACTGGCTGTGAAGGAGTATCTAATTCCAAAGATCCTAAAAAGAAAGGCACAGAGATACACCACCATTAAATGTCACTACCAAACTACATGTTAACCAACTACTGGCAGTGTGTCCCTTAACCCAGCAGACGGCTGGCATGCTCTATGCATAGACCTGTATCATTTTATCATGTGTCAGAGGGTCACCAATGCCAATTCCACTCTGAGCTGTCCTCTCTCCAAACAATAAGAAATCCATTTCAATATTCACCTTAAATACAAAATGGCTCAAGGCATGCTAATGCTCAATTAGGGAAGTCACCACGTGGGTGCCACACAAATGGATGAATGGATATTATAACCACAATTACTGATAAAATCTAAAAACCTCAGGTGAGTATAACAGAATTGAGGACCTTTTACTAGGAAATTCTAAAGTTCTGTGTGACAGGACACTGCTAATCTGAAAGGAAATTCTTTGATCATTAAAATGACATATAACAGTGAAGACTTCCTAAAAGAAGTCAGGGATTTTACTTGTAAAAAGTGAGGGGAAGAATCTTTAACACCAAGCTTTAAAATACTTTTAAAGAAATTCTCTGGGTTTATTTTTGATCCCTTGAGATGAAATTATGGCAGGGCACAGGATGGAGCAGTTTGATAACTTGATCCAATTTAGGTCCATATGTCTGTGTCCTTAGAGAGGATGCTTTTATTAACCTTCCTGCAGTACTGAATAGGCATGAGTTACCATTATTCACAGCTACCATCAGCATTAGATTAAAAAAAAAAAAAAAAAAAGCAGCTATAGAATATTGTATTTTGTCTCCAAATACTCATCCTTGACAGACTTTCTCCAGAATGAAAGTATCACAAATAAATTGATTTGTTATCTAAAGTGATGGGTCTACTTTTGAATTAAAAAATGCAACTATGGAAATCAAAATGGATTTTATACTGGCATCTCTAACTAACCTGGAGTGAGATATACATCCTCACACCATCAAAAAACCTTTTATGAATAGAAACAGGTAAGTATTCTTGCTATTACAAGGTACCAAGGGGGAAAAAATGCTTGCAAACTTTAATTAAGTTCTAGTAGAAAACACCCATAACACTATTTGGTTCTATTGACATTTAGTGAGTGTCTCCTCTAGGCCTAGCACCACACTCTCTGCTTTTATGTATCTTACCTATTTAGGTTGGACGAGATGAGGAGTTAGTTAAAAAAACAGAGCTCAGCCATTTATTTCTGCTAAGTCTCCTGAATTAAACTCAAGAAGTATTTATGGGTAACTTATAGCAGGAGATCAATTTGAGCCTTGCTAAGAAATATTAACATGGCTTCTTGCTGATAATACAAAGTTTAGGAAAGGCTTTTTTAAAAAAGAGGAAATGCTGTGGAATATATTAGAATCTTTCTCAATAGATTCAGCTGAGGAAAAGTCTTAAGGAAGTTCCTAAGAAGAAAAACTAACAGGCAGGACAAAGTCACTATCTTAATAGTAGAAGATTAATTTGTCTCTCAATGGTGATACTTCTTTAAAACAATCTTTGCTTTTATCACTGATCTTACTAGTATGTGTGGACATTTAAAGATGGAATGACTTGGTATGTTTTCTTCATAAAGAGTGAGTCAGATGACAGCCTACATTATCCCTTTCAGTGGTGTCCATGACCCAAACAGTTCCAACTGCTGGGGTCCAAGTTATGCGACCGAGATGCCACCAACCGGCGAAGGGTAGAATCTGAAAAGCTTCTGTGGGACAAGTGTCTTCTCAGTGATTTGCACATGTATTGTCCAATATTGATGGAAAACTGTAAATTTTACTTACGCCTCTCTAATATCTCTGTAATTCCAGCATTATCAGCTTCCAGCTCCATTTTAAACTTAGCCAGTTCCTGATCCAGCTTTCTCAAGTGTCGATCTACCTGTTTCAAAGAAGATCAAAGATAACCACCAAAATTTGGGACACTGTTAAAGTGTCAGTTTAATGAGGAAACCTAAATCTTTGTTTCTTTTAATGAATCTGCTTAATTTTCTTGAGCAAGTCAATAAACTATGCCTCAGAGGTTTTGAATCTACTAAACAAGGGAGGTAGGCTAAATCATCTCCCAAGCCTCCTTTAATCAATTTTAAGTTTTAAGAAATCAGAATCTCAAATTTGTTAGAATGTTCTGCACTCAATTTGCACAAGTGTAGGGATATGAAAGTTAAAGCAAAACTGAGACTTGGGATTAAAGGATGAGAGGAAGGGCTGGAGGGCTGGTAACTTTTCAAAATATACCCTGTGAGTACATTCAGTCTAATCTCCACTGCTTATGATCAGGCCATTCCATAGAGCCACACAATAATAACTAATATTTAGAATGACGAAAAAAAGAGTCTACAAAGAGGCTACTACATTCTACATACTTTTCTAAGTCAGGAAAGCTGACCATTATACTTGTAAACATTTATGTAAAGGGCTCAAACAAAAGGGAATTTTAGTCAGAAAACATTATTCCCCAAAGAGCCTGGCTAAAATGATTTTGTCTATAATATTACTGTCCTAGTTAAAGTGGCAAAATTTTACTTTCTCACTTACATAGAGATCTTTTGACTAATTTCAGAAAATTATATGACATCTCAAACTAGCAGCAATGTCTTAATGTATTTTTTAAGCTTAAAATGAAGTGTTTTCAATACTTTTACAAACTTACTACTCAAAAGGAAAAAACAAGTTCTTTGAAAAATATTCATGTTACATTATTAATGACATCCTTTTCAAAGTCCAGTTTCCCACTGGATCGCTGTCATAATTAGGAATAACTTTCTTACAAACATCAAAATGCACTATGAAACAGCATGTATCAAAAATAAGAAGTTCAATTAGATAATGTGTATCTAAATGGGCCAGAGAGGGACAAAAACAGCAGAGGACAGGTGCATGTTAGATGCCTGTGAAGGAGCCATGTAACCATAGTGCTTGGTGTGTTAGATGTCTCTTTTCTAGTCCTTACGCTAATCTTTTGGGATAGGTTATTACTGGGCAGGTTATTACTTTATAAAAGAAAAAAACTAAGACTCAGAGGGGGTAAGTAGCATGCCCAAAGTCATATATAGTTAATGCATTTCAGAAATAAGATCTGTCTGCAATGAATTGCGTTTAACCATTTATTTCTAACATTGCCCTCTGAAACTGTGCATATCGAAACCAACTGATTTTTAACTCAAAGTAATATAATTCAAGTTGAAAAATGAGTTATGTCCTATTATTTGTATTTTATATGTTAGGAGCAACCATTGGGGTATTGGTTTGTAATTTTTCAGTCATTGAAAACCTAGTTTCCCCTTTACCTCACACACTAGATAACTCTTCAGAGCTTGAAAGAAACTGAAATTACAATATTTAAAACCCTACAGGGTCACGTGTTGTGGATACTTGCTCCTATTCAAAGAACATGCAGGTAATCGAGCATCCTTCAATGGAACCTCCCTTCCAATAATAAAGTATGAACACAGACCTCTGTTCAAGAATATTTCTTTCATTGTCAAAATTTAATCTCAAGGGAAATTAAAATAAATACTTAAGTTCTAAAATACTTAATACAATGAAAACACCCCATCACTTTTCTTACAAATATTATAAATATTGAGCTCCTATCAAGTTCTTGTTGGATTAAATGGAGGATGTGTGAAGAATGTGAGAGAATTCCTACCTTCACAGGAATCAGAATTTAGCCAACAAATTCAAATTTACATATGATATGTAATATAATAAAGATTTTTTTTAAAAATACATAGTCTAGATGCAACAAATAAGCAACACTTCAAAAAGAGTCAGAAGTAGCACATAAAGTAAAAACATAACATTGGGTGGTGGCAGACACAGAGGAGGTATAAATGGTTAGATAGCAAAGAATGAATTGTATTCAAGTAAATGGAAAGAAGGAGCAATGATTTAAAAATGTATAGGGACAGAAAGACAGTATGCTCAGAGAAAAAAATAAACTATGCCAGGGCCTGTAATGTACATAACATGGAGAGGGAGACTGCTAGAATCCTGGTTGGGAGCATGGTCTCAGGGTAATAGGAAGACCTTCCTTTATTTTTAACACCATACATACTCATTTCGCCTTTGCATAATTGCTTCGATTTGCTAAATACATAACTGACAAAAGTTTTTTACACATGAAACATGGACAATCATGACATTTTCAATACTTCGTAGCTCAGAAAAGGCAACAGAACTCAAAGAATTAATAACTCTATAAGTCAAATTTATAATTAAAATAAACAAAAAACCTTAACCACCTTGCGGTGAGCAGCTTTGTACAACACCTTCCAATTATTCTCATTTTTAGATATGTAAAAAAGATTAAGAACTAATTGGTATAAGCAATTATTCAACAATGAAAAGTATTTTTATTTGATTTACACTACTATACTAAATCAAATTAGAAATCAGGAAGTAAGTAGAGCACAAGATGTAACTTAAGCTACAAAGCACCAGGACACATACATAGTATTAAAATGGCAGGCTGGGGATATAGCTCAGTTGGTAGAGTGCTTGCCTCCTAAGCACGAGGCCCTGGGTTCAAATCCCCAGCACCACAAAAAAAAAAAAAAAAAAAAAAAGAAATAAAATTTAAAAAAATAAAATAAAATAAAATGGCTATAATAAGAGCTGCACTAAACTCCACTGGAATCTACAATGTGCCCTCTCTCCACCCACTCAGCCTGCATGAATGGGTTAAACATCTATTCTAGCTGATCACCACAGTGGCTCCCTACGTAGCAGGCAATGCAGGGACCTAGTTACTCCACCCCTCCATAACACCTGACCTCGTAAGACTGATTTATAGTAGTAAAGAGAACTGTCCCATGGAGAAAGATTCTCCATTAGTCCACAGATTCCCAACACAAGATTGATGAGAGTCTAATTATTGATTTGTTCCCCATTTAATGTTAATGAATACCATTCACAAAAGCTGCTTTGTCCTGTAATACCAAATCATATTCTATAACTCCTAATTATTACTGTTTTAAGTTTAAACTATTTGTCAACTCTTTAAAGACAAAGGAAATATTTTTTAAAACATATTCATGATCATAAAGAATTTCAGTCATACTTGGCCCCTCTGCAAAAAAACAAAAAAATCCTCATCCTTTAACACTTTTGCATATAAAAATACTTTATCCTTTCTCTTTTGAATCTCCCAGCTTTCCAATATTTAAATTTTAAAATGTATCACTGATTGAACCAAATTAAAACTAGGTACAGCTTTTAAAACATTTAAACATAGTTTATTACTTCCAAGACAGTCAAGTTCTAAAATGTAGATGTCTAGTTTGCCCTTTCAGAACAAACAATCAGTTTATTAGCTTTTAAGGTGAAATCCATGGCAATAAGAGATAAACTTTTATCCGTCATAAGATTTGGTTGTAGTGAACAATGAGGGTAAATTGGGGAAGAAAAAGGAAACATGATGGCAAAGCATATCTCTGATAAGTCATAAAAATGGTTCTTCATATCTCCAAATTATATTTAAAGTAGATAAAAATATGACCTATCCTTTGGCTGAACCAAATACTTCAGGCATTAGCACATAAACTACATCTAATTGTCTTTCTAAAAGACAATAAGGACAAGAGACAAATCAAAAGGTCAAACTCACATAATATATTTCCCTAATTAGAGTATCAGATGGGAAACTCTGAAATTTATAGGTAAAATGTGGGTCTGAAATATATTCATCTCAGGTACGGCCAGGATATAAAACCAGCAGCAAGTTCAAGGGTACTGAGCCCTCCAAGAGACTGCTAAAATCATTCAAGCATTAACCAAAAGCTCAAATTTTATCAGAGTATCTGTAAATCAACTTTACTAGGTATGGCCATCTAGTACATCTTTACGACAGTGACATCTGGCTGAGGAACGCGAGTGTTTAATGACTATTTATGAGTATTAGGATATAGAAGGCAATTATTTTAACATGACAATTTTGTTAGTCAAATCTCACTATAACCACTGAAATAAACTATCAGTTTGTCCAGTGGACTCCTAATTCACAAATATCTTCATTTGTTGATGTTATGCAATACATTTTTTTTTCTTAACAAAAGAGGTAACCTGAGCAGTGCCAGTGCCAGTCAATAGGAATCAATCAGTGCACGGTAATGTTAAAAGTAAATGAAATATTTCATTAAAAAAATAGCAAAACACCATGTTATATAAAACAATGAGGGATGAAATCAAACCCAATTATACATAGGCTGAGGACTCCTTATCAGAACTATTTGGTACTAGATGTATTTCAAATTTCTAATGTTTTCAAATTTTTGAATAGTTGCATATTTGGGGATAGAACGCAATTCTAAATACAAATCTCATTTATGTTTCATACATACATTATACAGCCTGAAGGTAAGTTTATACAATATTTTTAGTGCACCTGTGTTTTGACTGCAAATCATCACAAGAGGTCAGATGTGAAACTTTCCACTTGTGGCATCCTATCAATACTCAAAAAAGTTTCATATTTATAGCATTTCAGATTCTGAATTTTCAGGTTAGAGATGTTCAACTGGTAAAGTATGTGCAAATATTCCAGAGCCCTGAAGCTCTGAGAGTAGAATCACCATCCATGATGTGCTCCCCATCATTCTGGATGAGGGACAGACAACCTGTATTACCAGACTTTCACTTGGATGTTCACCACTGATATTTCAGGGAGAATACCTAATCTGACAGGTGACTCTATTTAATAACCTCTCTACTGAACAAGTCAACAATCCCCTTATGGCTTGACTACAGTTACTTGCAAGCTAATATGGTAATTTTTTATTCTCAATCATCACAAGACACTGTGGCAATCTGCGATGCCCAAGGCACAAGCTTTCCAAGGAAGGTACATAATTGTTTTCAACACCTTAATAATTATTTTTTTCATGATAACTCATGCTAGTCTTTCATTTATGTTTGTAGTATCAAATTAGAAAGTGTCCTCTTAAATACATTTGATTTTAAAATTTACTTAATACAGGTGGTATGTCTATATAAAATCAAGGTGGAAAGCAAATGACTAAGGTTTGTAAAACACTAGTTTAGATCACCTCTCTTCACCACCTGATTAATCTGTCAGGCTCTGAGGGCACACAATGACCAAGAACCTCACCAGCCTTGAAGAGCCCTGGTTAGATCTAATATTTTGGGATGTCCAATTTTGTCACTAATTTGTATAGTGATAGTGACTTTATCATTTAATAAATCTGTTTTGTTATAATTAAGAAGATAAAGCCAGGAGTGGTGGTGCATGCCTATAATCCCTGTGGTACAAGAGGCTGAGGCAGGAGGATGGCAAGTTCGAGGCCAGCCTCAGAAATTTAGTGAGGCCCTAAGCAAAACAACAAGACCCTGTCTCAAAATAAAAAAATAAAAAATGGCTAAGGATGTGGCTCAGTAATCAAACACCTCTGAGTTCAATCCCCAGTACCAAAAAACAAAAATGAAAAGGGAAGCTTACAGTGGAATATATTTTTAGTTGAAATATCAAAAATTATACATTACTATAAACTTTAATATTTAAAAAATGTCCCCTTTGCTGAATGCTTATTTACAAATCTTATTTCAGAAGAACTTTCAATTATCTTATGCATCAGAGAAGGAAGAAATCTCTAAACTAAAGAAAATAAAATTATGAGAGTAATTTGAAAAGGATACCAAAAAGCTTTGAGCATCATAACACTTCCTGGTATCCTAAAGTGACGCAATGAAGAAAACTAAACTCATCTGAAGTACATTGCTGTTATGATTCTTCAAGTCATGCACTGGAAAGACATATGTGGCTATTCAAACTGCAGTCTATCCTTGTTCTGAAACGATCTCAGCACACTCTATCACCTTTTTTTTTTTTTAATTTTTTTTTAGTGTCAGTGGGCATTATTTTATTTATTTATGTGTGGTGCTGAGAAACAAACCCAGTGCCTCAATAATGACCCCATTAAACTGCATGTCCAGGACTCAGAACCTGGAAGTCACGTTAGTGCACTTTCTTCTCCACTAACATATTCAGGTAATTTTGGTCAAGAAATATTTATTGTAGGAAAACTATGGTGGGTTCTGAAAATGCTAAACTAAAAAGACATAATTCTTGACATTTACAATAAGGAAAACAAGTACTTTAACCAAAGGTAAGTAAATAGTTACAACGCGATTTTATCAGTAATAAAACCATGTGAATAACAGATCTGAAGGTTGGCATGACGGTATCGAGTGGCAGGGTGAGGCACAACCCACTAACTGCCGACACAATACCTATTCTCCCTTCTTCCTTACTGACAGACCCCTTCATGTCTGGGGTGGTAATATGCCCTGTTAAACTTCTCAGTCTTCTTTGCAGGTAGAGAAGCCCTTAAGAGAAGTATATAGGATTCCAGGAAACTCTTCAAAGGAGCTAAGCTAACTGAACTCCAAAATGTGCCCTCTTGCATGATCTCCTACTCCAATTCTTCTACCTGCCCAGACAGATGAGAAGGAGCCTAGAACACTGATGATGTTGGGGTTGCCATTTAGGCACTAGTTGGCCCCATCTAATAGTTACTTTTCATGAGAGGAAAACAAATCCTGTGTTAAAATCACTCTTACAATATAAATATAAGCCTCTTCTGCTATAATCAAATATCTTTTCCTAGACATTAAATGACACAAATATCAAGATTAATAAGACAATGTTAATAAAGAGGCAGTGCATGTGCAGGATACTGAAGGATGGAGAACAGTTAATCAAGCAAAGATGAAGAGGAAAGCCCTGCTCAGGAAGTGATCCCTGTACAGTATGCTCACTGTGGACGCACACACAGATGGTGGTGAAGGATGGAGGATGAAGAGGAGATGCAGCCAGAGATCTGGCAGGAACCAGATCAAAAGGACCCTGAAAGACACAGTAAAAAAATCAGGAGCAAAACTCCCAAGAATTTTCAAATAAGGAGATCATTTGCTGAAATGTGTGTTTTAGAATAAGGATGATAATTCAAGGCAGAAACACCATTTAGAAAGGCTACTATAGTCACTCAGTGGGGGATTAAGATACTAGAGGGGAAGGCACTAGAAATGCCAGAAGGAACATTTTGGAGTGAATAGCAATGCTGTGTCTTGTTGGAGTATCAGTTTCAAGAGTATATAAATGTCAAAATGCACTGTTCACGTAGGAGAGGTACATTTTATTGTTTCTACTGGTATTTCAATCTTTTAAAACAAGTACTTGAACTACAGAATGATAAACAATTGGTGAATAAGAACCAATTAGAAGTCCTCAGAGTAAACTAGACGATATA
Source organism: Sciurus vulgaris (assembly GCF_902686455.1). NCBI lineage: Eukaryota > Metazoa > Chordata > Mammalia > Rodentia > Sciuridae > Sciurus > Sciurus vulgaris. The sequence continues at coordinate 32,611,700 of NC_136468.1, forward strand.
TGGTGATTAACTCAATGTAGGACAATGGGAACAAGGGGTCTAGGATGACTTTCAGTATCCTAAATTTGTGGTTCTTCTGAGTTTTAGAAACAAAAGTAAAGGAAGCAGGAAGTAAACGAAGAGAGTCTAAGAGTTTAAACTCTTAATACACTGAGCTCTGAAGTCCAGCAAAGATCAGATGAGATGAAAAGAATCTGAGGAAAAGTTCAGTTTTGAGGATTAACACATAATTGTTAAAACTAAGAGAACACACAGAAAGGTAATGAAGGGGTTTTTATAACTTGGGTGGGGAGCAGGGGTGGAGCACAAAATTGGTATTTGGCACAATTTCTCACCAGTACTCTGGACTTGGAATAGAAGAGGTGAAGAAAATTACCCTTACATGAAAAGCACCTGGAGAGTGAAAAAACACAGATCAAGGACCAAACCTGGGAACACCTCCATGACGAGCTTTATTCAAGGAAACTGAGAAAGGCCACAAAACAGGAGAATCTCAATAGATAGTCAAATGACAACAGATTAGCAAGAATGGTAAGGAGAAAAGGTTGGCAAATAGCATTTACATGCCCAATACAACAGTTAAAACAGAGAGTGAAGAGTGCAAAGTGGACTTAGCAATCAAGAAGTTTGGTAAAGAGAATCCAAATTGGCATGGACTTAGGAACTAGGGTGAGGGAGCACCAAGATGTTGAAGGAAAAAATTCAAGACGGACAATGCTAGTCATAGTACAGTCATGTGATCACAACGAGGTTTGTTTGCTTGTCTGGGTTCTTTTCAAAGAGAAAGACCTAAGCGAGTTTAAACATTGTGGTAGAGAAGCCAGAAGAAAGAAAACACTCTGAAAATAAAGAAGAGGAGGTAAAAGTGATGCAGCAAAGTCACAGAGGACATGGGAGGGGATGAGAATAAGGGAGGGATGAACAGAGGAAGAACATCTACCTCATCCTTAGACATGAGAATGTGGTCATGGAGCTGCAACTGCCAAATTGATAAGCAGGAAATGTTTCACAAAGTTTACATCAAAAGTCTCAAAATGTACTGTCAATGCAAGGCAAAAGTCACAACTGGTGCCCCGTGCAGGGGCACACACCTGTAATCCCAGCAACTCAAAAGGCGGAGAGCTGAGAGAATCACAAGTTGAAAGCCAGCTTGAGCAAGTTGGCAAGACTGTCTTGAATTAAAAAATAAAAACAGTTGGGGAGTAGCTCAGTGGTACAGCACCCTTGGGTTCAAGCCCCAGACAACAAAGAAAAAAAGGAAAATTTTCACAATTGGTGAGGGATGTTTGTATGACATATGTAGCATAGTTTTGGAATAGCTATTGGGAGAAACCAAAAGAAAAACTGACTATGTTGAACTATGAAAACTAAGAGGAAGTTCAAATATAAAGGGTTCAAATAATGAAAGCTATAATTTTTGCAGTGGCACAAACTTCATGGCTGCATGACTTTCCCTAGGTGTGATGACCTGATTCTTAGAGCAAGTGAAAAGACTCCCTATGATGGCACCAATGTGGATGGTACTGGTAAGAAAGAAGAGTTCAAGAGGTCAACTAGAGTCTTGCTTGGAGAAGAATGCAACAATAAAGTGGAAGGAGATGAGGTGTAGATGCAGGAGGTACTTCAGAAATAGGACAAGTTCAAGTGACGATCAGGATCAATATGCAGCAATGAAAGGAGATTAGAACTCACAAAAATCAAAGAAGCAGACAACTGTGAACCAGATGCTGGTTTCTTAACAAATGGATGACTACATCCATGATTACATCTTGAAGATAGTTCTTAAAACTGAGTCATAAAAGTTGTACATGTTTGTGTAGTTCCATGTGAAATTTTAACACATAAATACACTGTACAAATGTTCAAGTCAGGGTAAATATATCTATCTTCTTAAATATTGATCATTTCTTTAAGATAAAAGCATTCAAAATCCTTTCTTCTATCTTTGTTTTTTGTAAATGCAGTACATTACCATTACCATATTGTCACCTACTATGAAGTAGGACAACAGTTCTTTCTCCTATCTAACTATAACTCAGCACCCATTACCTGACCTCTCCCCCTCTCCCCAGACTCTGATAACCACTATTCCACTCAACTCCTAAGGGTCTAGATTCCACATATGAGTGAGACATTACAGAAAAGAGATTTTTACAGTAAGAATATAAGTGTCACCTGAAATAGCAATGGTATATCTAAAAGGAAAGGGAGAGAAGAAGATAATAAAGAGGAGGAACGAAAAAGGAAGAAGAGGAGGAATGAAAAGACAAAAGGCAGTCCCAGAGATAATAAGAGAGTGAGAGAAAACAGCTTCAACTTGGGAGGGCTGAAAGGGAAGCTGTGGCTTCAGGAAAGTAGAAAATTATAGTTGGGAAAAACAAGATGGATCAAGGCTTTAATAAAGGAGTGAATGCCTACTATCTGCCAAGCTAAAAGCATACATAGATATGGATACATAGCATACAAGTTAAAAGCTACATAGATATGTATATATACACAGACATATGTGTGTGTACAATATATACATATAACATGTATAACATATATGCATAATATACATATTGATTCTCAAAGAAGAGTTTTTGATTCACAAAAATTACACATATTTATAGGATACCATGTGATATTCCAATACATGGATGCAATGTGTAATGTTCAAGGGTAAATATATTATACATACACTTACCCACAACTACTCTAGCAAAATACATAAATGCTATTAATTTACAGATAAGGAAACTGAGGTTCAAAAATAAATAACTTTTCCAACATCATGCTGTCAGTGAAGGAGCTGAACTAGGGTATGTAGTGCCCTCTGTATGGATCCATTATGGACATTCACTTTTTACTACACTTATTACATTTTCTTAAATTCATTATGCCACCTTTTAACCTTACTCTCTAACCTTGGTAGCTTAACCTAACCTTTGCCTTCATTCTGCTTATGCCATTCTCTCTGAGTGAAAGGCTTCCTCTTGACAGAACCCCCAAATCCCATCCCTGACCCTGTGCTCAAAACTCATCTCTTCCCTCTAACTCAGCCCGACTTAGTCATTCAATTTTTCACCAGATAATCTCTAACACTCAACTCCCCTGTTCTTTACTTACTACATCTATCTACATGGGTCCTCCACATGAATTTGTGGACATCTTTCCAACTACCTTTACAAGAATCATTTCAAGTACTTACTTTTTTATTCCTCAATTATATGCAGGTAAAACTCCATTACTCAGGTACACAGTAAGTGAACAATGTGGTTCATAAATAATAGATGACATATACACATTTTAAAAAGCACATATCAAAGTTATATATTTTTTCAAAATATATGAAATATCTTTAGTAAAGGAATAAAAATAGTAAAATAATAAAATGTTAAAGGAATAGAACCAAAGAGCTATATGAATTAAAAAGCAGGTAGTATCTAAAGATTGACAAATACGGTCATCAAATATGAGGAAGAATTGCTACTAAACAATGTTATCCTCGATTCAAATGTAAATGGCTTTTTTTCCCCTGTGTTTACAGATATTATTCAAGACAATTAAGTGTTTTCATTCCACAATAAATCAAGCTACAACCTACTCTACCTTTCTTTAGGCAATGTCTTTTATGAAACTTTTTTCAGAACAGTATGAACAAAAGAGCCTGTATTTATGGCCACTAAAATATTTTCACTATATAAAAACAACTAAATATTCTCTATGACTTTACATAACAAGCATTTCCTAGTTTAGTACAAGCACTTATAATGCACACCGTGTGAGGTGTGTACCTCTTACATGTGTCTCACTCTCTAATGGCATTTTATTTACATGTACCTTGCAGTAATAAAACTGCAAAAAAAAGATCTGAAGTCTATAAGCTGAAGTTAAACAGAAGTGAGCAATTGTTTTATACTTTAACTTACTTTGAGAAAAAAACAATTATTATTTCCTAATATATGCATTTTAGAAGCTTCACATAAAAAGAGAGGGAGAACCATTAACATTATTTTTAGAAATACCACATACTGTATCTGTATTGGTAATTTCAATCTTTCAGAACTACTGATGCAAGAAAGAAACTTTTTTTAAAGGTTATGTAGTCTACCAAACATTTTTGCCACCTGACCCAGTTGTTGAAAGCAATCTATTAACATTCCTTCAACAGCAATCCCAAAGATTCTCTTCCCCCTTTTAATTGGACTACACAGAAATAAAATGATATAAAAAGCACAAAAACAGACACCCTTAAGAGCACAAGGATTAGTAAAATAAAGTTAAATATCAATTCTTGTTAAAAAAATACATATGTATATATTTTGACCCAATATGTATATATGAGACACAATCTTACAGTAGTTTAGTATTAACTAAAATTTTCTGTTGTGTCAGATGCAATGGATCAACTAGAACAATTTCTATGAGCTCTCCACAAAGAACCCCCCCAAAATTGATACTAAACCCTTAAATTAGGTGTGCTTAAGAGAGCAATACTTTAGTTTTAGTCTGTTCTTATTACATTTAAGCCAATAAAATTTAAAATATTATCCATAATTCATGTACTTATGGCAGAGTATGCACATTAATTTTACTTACCAAGTCATATATCTGGTTTGCCAACTGTACCTTCTCATCTGCATCTTCTAAAGCCTTATAGTAGTCCTGAATAAAAACATTTTTATTCAAATATAAATTAATCATTTCAAAACATGCAAGTGTAAGACATATAACTATATTTTCATTATCATACCTTTTTAGCACTGTCAGTCATCTTACATTAGCAATAAAAAGTCTCCTAGGGATAGGGTGTGATTGGGGAAGAATTAGAAATTATGGACAATGGCCAAGAATTAAAGGAAAATGTTCAGAAATCCTAGAAGAGATATAAATAAAAAATACTGTTCCAAGTCTAGTCTCTATACTAGAAAAAGCAATGTGAGCTAATGAATATTTAAAAGAAAAAAATGCTAATTAGAATTTATGTAGCTTGTAAAGCACATTTATGCTTTTCTTAAGCTTTTTTTTCAAGTACAGTTACAGAAAGGATTCTGATCTGTATGTCCTTATTATCCAATTGTTACCTAGCTCCTATTTTAAAGTAGGTATAAATTCAAACAACTCAATCTGTACTTTAAATTTCTCTACAGTGTAAAGCAAAAAAATTTTTAAAGAAAAAAGGATTCTATGAATTTCCATTGGTGCCAAACTTTCTGTTGTGCTACACCAAAAACTGAGAAGGTTAAAGGGATGATCAATGACGTTGAAGATGTATTTATGTGATGTCTATACTCACACACACCTGGGCCTCCAGGTAGCTTCCAGCCAGGACCACTTCTCTTACAGATTCTGATTTTTTTTTCTCCTAACAGAAATAATCTTCCCTCCATATGGTAGAATAAATAACACAACTACTCAATTTGTAGTTTCCAAATTGCTTTCTTAGTTGATCCTTGAACAATTCTATGAAGGTTGGGTGTAGGGAGGCATTATTATTCAGTGGAACTAAAAGATCTGCCAATATCACACAGTCAAACTGCAGAGTCATGACTAAATTCAAGGCTTTGAAGTTGTTCTTCCAATGTATCCCTGAATAAACTAGATCAGACCTTCAAAGAAAACCTTGGGGAGGGAGCTGATGCTCATCCTAAACTGGAAGAGAGCTCCAAGTCCTAATAAACCTAACAAAAACTCAAAAGAATTTTCTATTTCTAGATCTGATTCACATTACAAATATAGTTTTAAATTGAAAAGCTTTCAAAGATCATTCCAACTCTAAGATTCTGCTCCATGAGTTCACCAAGGTACCTAGCATATAAAATATGCTCAAGATTTTTCACCCCATTTTGTGACCAAAATTGGAAAGCAGCATTTTATCTCTAAAAGCAAGGCAACTTAGTTATATGTAATTAGAAAAAAAAAATTAAAAAGGAAAATGTACTTTAAAAATAGTTCTAATCATCACTAACAACCACTTTAAAAATGACCAAAATCTTCAATCCCTATACCTATTTCTCTTAAACACAATAAATTAAATTCCAAAGAGCCACTGATAACTTCTCACATTCTGATATCCAGAAATCTAATGTTAAAATATATTTTTCAGAGAGTCCCAATATTTATTGATAAATCATTCAAACTGTTACACATACTTTTTTGATAGATGCCATCTGTTCTTCTCTCCATTCAGGTTTATTTTTCTTTGCATTCATAAAGAATTCACGTGACTCTTTGTTCTAAGCTGATCCATTGCATCTGACATAACAAAAACATTTAATATTTAGATAAGCAAATTCATTTATCAAATACAACATGTTGTGATTCAGGGTGAAAAAAAATATAAAGGCCAGTCACCATTAGAGAGGCTGAGGCAGGAGGATCTCAAGTTCAGGGTCAGCCTCAGAAAATAAGCATGACCCTGTCTCAAACAAAAAATATAACGAACTACTAATGTAGTTTAGTAGAAGAGCACCTCTGTGTCTAATCCTTAGAACCAAATAAAAATAAAAATAACATATACTATTTCATTTGGCCAGTACATTTAATCAATCATGTTTGACTTCACAAACATACAATGCCTTAATGACTTGAGTTTTTAAAAGTTACAATTTTCCTCACTGACATTTTTTTTTGTTATTTCAAAACTTTTCCCCTAATCAAAGGAGAATCGACAACACAGATAGTATCTATACTATAGTTTTTGAACAGTACAACCTTGGAGTCAAAGCTAATGAATGTCACAAAATAATTATGTACGTGTATGAATATATAATAAGGAATCCCACTATTATGTACAATTAAAATGTACAATTAAAACGAAATAATTAATGGATGCTCCTCATATTTCTTTCTTTTCCCTCTGTTCTCTTTTTAAGCATCTACCTTTGAGCTACATCCCCAGTCCCCAGCCCCCAGCTCCCCGCCCCCCCCCCCCCCCCCTTGAGACAGGGTCTCACTATATTGCCCAGGATGCAATCCTCCAGCCTCGGCCTTCTGAGTAGCTGGGATTATGGGTGTGCATCACCGCAACCAGCTTAACCCTTAAATTTCTTTTAATAAGAAAAAGTAATAACAATTTTAACCGTAAGTTATATAGTGCTAAGCACCTCATCATCTCATATCACAACAGAAAGTGGTAGGTACAATCTCATTTATTCACTCAATACACTATTATATTTAGTTTATATCCGCTTTTTCAAAGTATGTGCCAAGAATAATTATTTTCATTGGGTATCTGCCTAACAAAGGAAAAATAAATTGGAATTTTGTTGTTATATATAGGTTGAGGAACATCTTTTACTAATTTCTTCTTTTAAAGATCTTCAGGTGCATAACAATACTTTATTCATTCTGGAAGAATTTTTCCATTAATTTTTAAAAAATATTTTCCTTTAAGCATTTCCTAACATTTGACCCTGTCTCTTTTGTTAACCCACAATACCTATTAAATACATAATATTCTAGCTATTGTAAAATTTGTATAATCTAAATCTAAATTATAAGGAGAATTTTAAATTTTTAGTCAAAAGAAAAATGTTTAAAATAGAACCCTTTATTTAATGCCTACCTTATATTAGGAGCCATACATTCAAATTTATTTGCATTATTTTAAATCCTCAGATGACTCTCTTTTTTACAGACAATGAACCCCTTCAGAAGTGGTAATGAAGTCAAGGTCAATGAGTAAATTAGTGATGTCCTGAAATAAACTCTGGATCTATCTGACATCAAAGTCTACGCTCAACTCCTGCAAAAAAACACTATTTCAGCAAGTCTTCAGCATTTTCAAACTATATTAAAATTAAAATGGATTGTGAGGTAGTTGGAAAACCAGGCAAACAACACAATGAATAAAACTAGATACTTATGAAAGAGCAAGGTTAATTTTAGGGAGAAAAAAAAAAAAAAATCACCAGCCTACCAGCTATCACTGAAAGGAAAAGAAAAAGCCCACTAAATTACCAAAAATTTTATAATATCAGACAAGACACTTCAGTAAAATCTTACTTTCATCATTCTGATTGTGAAAACGATCACGCTGTTGACAACTGGAAGTGTATCCTATAATTAATCCTCTTAAAAACTCGGCATTCCAAGTTCACTAGGTTCTATAAGATCCACCTATAATCATGTGCTTCCACGCTTTTGCCTCTTTAAATTTCTGAATAGAATGAACTTCAACAAGTATGAATGCTGAAATCCAAGTCCGATATATAAGGCTCAAGTGAAAATTCTTCTCATTAATTTATAGGGCGATTTCCACTAAGGCTACACAATGTTCTACATTCTCATTAAAGAGTACAGAAACATTTTTGAACAGTGACACTTTGAAAAGAACACGCATGCCCTAACGCCTCCTTCTCTTGCAAGTCACAAGTAAAGTAGCGTGGTGAGGGGAATAAGAAGCAAAATACAGGGACCTGCTGATCTTTTTGACAACTCCTTAAGTCCCAGCAAAGTGCCCCGGAGGAAAAGTCAAAGCTCAGGAGGTGCAAGCGTCGATGGCAAGAGTTCGGCACTGAACGCGCGCAGCGAACAGAGTAAACGCGCGACTTACTCTGCACCTGCAGATCCATCTCTCGCATCTCGGGAAGCGGGTCCCGCAGGTCCATTGGAAGCTGCTCAATCACTGTCAAAGGGAGAGTCCGTCAGGAGGCGGGGCAACGGCGAAAGTACGCGATTGCGTCATTGCGTGCGTGCGTGCGTGGGGGGGTCGAGGGAGCCGGCAGCTCACAACGAGGCTGCCAGTTACCGTGAGAAAGAAACATCCCCCGCCTCCCCCTCCCTCCCGCCATCCCGCCTGCCCGTCCACTCGCGCTCTCGCCCGCCCGCAGGTCCCATAGGCGGCCCCTGCCAGCGCCGCGCACTCACTTTCCAAATAGTCCTCTAGGTACAACATCGCGGCCCTTAGAGCTGGGGGAACGAAGGGGTCCAGGGGTTTATTTGTGTCACTCGCTGTCGCCGGAGTTTTGTCCCTTCCAATATGGCGCCTCCGCTAGCAGCACCCGCTCGACTCCGGCAAAAAAAAAAAAAAACAAAAAAAAAAAAACCACTTTGGCGCCTGACGGCGCTTGCCTCACTGCCGCCCGGAGCTGTCATTGGCCGGCTGGAGCAGTGACGTAGAGCGGCCAGTGCTTGCCCCCGAGCCTTTGTGGGAAGTGTAGTTTCACTTCTGCTAAGCGGGGATCGCCGCGCTGGCGGTCCTGCGCGTGCAGACTACAGAAACCAGGCGCCATTGCGAGCCCGGCGCAGCCGAATCTGAAATGCGCTGCCTCTGTTTATTTGTTGATTTCTTGCACAGGGAACGACGGGAGTTGTATGCGCCTGCATGACATAACTAGGAACAACTTTTCACCTGTTCTTTGCTGTGATTCCATGCCCCGGCGTTTGTGAGTCATGGGTTTCAGGTAGTGCTTAGCAAATAGTAAAGATTCTAAACGCTAGAATAATCAGCAAAGTTCGGCCAGTTCAGATTGTTTAAAACAGAACTCTCTGCTGGAATTTAGCCTCAGTATTCACTCTCATTATAAACGGGATACCTGTTTGGTTTCCCTGTAACTTTAAGGTAGTTTGTCCTGAGCCTGAGGCTTGAATGTGCGTTTCCCAGCTTAAAGGATGCACAAATAGTCCTCAGTAACCACCTATATATTCTATTTTGCGATGCATCTTGTTGGTTGATTCATTTATATAACCTGCACTTGAAAAAAAAATTAAAAAGTCATCAACCGTAGTAATATATATAGTTCATATCTAATGGGCTGCACTAGCAATATCTTCAGATTATTATAACCTGTATTAGAGGTCTGTAATTTGAAGCATTCTTTTTCTACTTTTTGACAACCTCTGGCAAATGTTCTCCAGTTATATATTTAGTATTTCACCGTTAGTTTCTTTTAAGATTTTTTTTCCATGAAATTTCAATCGATGTCATGTATTGTTATTTTACACTCTTCTTAATTATCTTCCTTTTTCGGGGAAAATTATTCCTTAGAACTATAGAACATCTTTAAGACATTCTTAGTTTATCCTCCATTTCTCTTGATCTTTCTTTTATGTGTTCCATCAAATGCTTCTTAGTTTTACAAATTCTGTGTGTTCTCTTTTTCAGAGGTTTTGTTTCTTACACACATTAAGCATATTTAGTCTATATTCTGTTGCTGTTGAATTCAGTACTGAAAATTTTGTGCATCTTTTTGTGCTTTATATCAAAAACAGACGCTTGATTCTCATCTCTGAATTCATGTTTCTGGGTTTATAAATATGGGGATTCTTTTAGGCTGGAGTTATGTGTCCTAAAGAACATTAGAATGTGCTTCTGCAAGATGCTTGGGGACATCTTCAACCAGAGGATCATTTAAATTCTGCAGTGGAGGTTTGTTGTATTGCACAATAGATTGAATTTGAGCCTCTAAATCAAAGTCTCATTATAGCTTTCTCAGGGAAGATCTTTTTCTTCCTTCATTGGTCTCCAAGTCTAAAGCACTTTCCTTACTGACTACTTTAGTACATGAGGTTTATTCTCATTCACCCTTACACAAGGAATACATCTTTGAGGAGCCCAAATTTTTTGTCTCCTTTTTGACTCTTTGTTTTGAACTGGTCCTTATCTTTATTTTCTGACTCTGGTGTGCTGCACAACTATCAATGCAGGAGCTCTAAGTGTCTATAATTTGATAATCTCTAAACAAAAGCCCACTTTGACCCTCACTTTCTCAGAATATGTTCCTTTTTCTTTCCTATAGTCCCTCTCAGGATTTTTTTTCATTCCCTATCAGTTCATCTATGTGTAAGATGTGTGTTTTTTTTTTTTTTTTAACTCAGAATTTTTAGTTGTTTTCAGCAGGTGGCTCATTCGAGCGGCTAATTTGGCATGCTGTCAGAATAGAAGTCTATTTCAGTGTAAACTGAGTTTTAGAATGTGGTCCATGTTAAGGAAAATGAGATAATAAATGATTCCCTGTTCAGTCAGTATACACAGATCTTCCAGAAAAAACTAAAAACAAAAATGTATACAGCGTATATTTTGGTTAAAGAACATAAACTCTTATTGTTGGAGTATCTATCCACTGCAGAAAATCATGTTCCTACATGCATCTGATAGCTTCTTTCATCATTAGGTCATACAGTTGCTAGTACTGGGAGTGGCTGCCTACTTACAGCCAACCCCACATTTCTAGGCAGTGCCTCTCTCATACAGGAGGAACTGGTCCTTTGTAGGATATTCCTGTGCTCCCTGATCATAGCTTATTAATTTATCAGCCATAGACCAAAACTGGCCTATCACATATACTGTCTTGAGATTTGAAATGAGAAGTGAAGAGACACAGCAATGGATGACATTGTGGCAGAATGCATTGCTTGCAATACCATAACTAAATGGTTCACAAACTCCTGCTGCTGAGAGCACCTAGAGAAAGCTATATTTTCTCCCTTGCTGGTTTGGATCTGAAATATTCCTCAGAAGTTCATGTGTTGAAGCCTTGGTCTCCAGTGCAGAGGTGGGGTCTTTTAGGAGGTAATTGAATAATAAGAGCTCTAACCTCATCATGGATTAATCCACAGGTGAATTTATAACCTAATAGATTATTGGAAGGTGGGTAAAACTTTAGGCCTCATTGGAGGAAATGAGGAAATGAAGAATAAGCTCAAAGTTGGACAGTGAACAGCTGAAAGAACTGAAGGTTTAACGCCTTACCTGTTGGGGACTGGATCTTGGTTTGCTTTCATATTTTTCAAGTGCTGGGAAATACACCCAGGGCCTAGTACAGGATAAGCATATGAACTGCTACTGAGTTACATCCCCTCCCTGAAGGTGTTGGGATTCTGATTGTGCAGAGTGAAATGATTTCAAATCTCATTGCCTGTGCCTGAAGGAAGCTAAAACTTAACTATCTTGCAATAAGCCAGTAATCATAATGGGCTGCTCCTTCTGTAGAACTATCTGGGAAAATAATAGAAAACTGGCCATCCATCCACCTGATAGCATGGATGAAAAAGCAATCAACATGAATGTGGACCCCAAACTTGCAGCACACATGCATATGAACTCCAGAATTGCAGACTCCTCGCAAAGCATCTGGACCCTGGACCAAAATAGTAAAAATTGGTCTGGCCTGGTATGTTAGTCAGCTCTGCTGTACTATAATGAAATACCTGAAGCAATTAACTTTATGAAGAGAAATGTTAATTTAGCTCACTGTTTGGAAGTTCAAAGTCCAAAATTGACAGAGAAGAATGGAGATTCAAAGCGTCTGTTTTCCTTTGATGACATTTAGATGAAGTTTCTAAATAAGTAAAACTGTGATGACAGAAATAGGAGAAATACTGCCTCTGGGAAAAGTGAGTGATTGAGTAATCCCAGAACCTTCTGCTGACAGGAATTGTTTCTTATGCACTGTATTATTACCCACTTGCAGAAGGCACTCAATCCTATTTGTCACATGATAAATGGGAAGAGTATTACATGGTTATGGGCTTATGAATCTGACAGACATGAGTTTGAATTCTTTCTGTTATTTACTCATATGACCTGAGCGCAGTTGCCCAAAGTCCTTAAGATTGTTCTTTGATCCATGAAATGAGGGTAAGGTGAGGTACTTGCAGTGTAGGATTGTAGCAGAGGCTTAAAGAAATAATGTTTAAAAAGTACCTAGCACAGTGCCCAGCACATAGATGTAATCATGAAAAATACTTATAGAACTGACAGTATCAAAAGGTAAATGGTCTCCTAAATGACCAAGGGTATTTCAGTGGAATCAGTCACTGCAGAGTAGGCAATTATGGAAATGCATGGTCTGTACAATATTTGAAAACAATAGTAAAGTTGACTTTTACAGTCTGCTTTTTATTACCATGTGCCAGCAATTTCAAATAATGTCACTGAAAAATATTTTCTGGAAAAAATATTTTGTTAGTCTAAGTTCTGAACAATCATTGCAGTTTTGGTTGAATTTTAATAATTGTGGGACTACATATTCCTGTTAAATAGTGGATTAGAAATAAAAATCAAAAGCACAGAGATTATATAGACAAAAACAGGTCAACCATATCTAGTTGATCACTTAGGTATTTCAACCACATTTATTTGGTCACATAGAAGTTTTATTTTTATTTTAAATTTAAGCAGTGAAACTGAACTATTAGATATAATATTTTACTATATGCAACATTTAGTTTGTGAAACTGCTGTATTTGAATAAGAAAATTGAAAAGTATTTTAAAATTGTTATTCTTTGTTATTTCATTGCTATGACATTTCAATGTAGTTATTCATTAGTATAATAGACAAGTGTTTTTCTGCTAAAAAAAATGCTTATGTTTTCACTTGGTTGAAGCTAAAAACGTTGATCTCATAGAAGTAAAAAGTAGAACAGAGGTCACCAGAAGCTAGGAATTGTAGGTGGGAGGATGAGGATTATTAAGTTTGGATAATGGATACAAAACACACAAGAAATAAGTTCTTTGTTTAAGAGATGCAGCACAGTAAGGTAGCTGGTTTACAACAATATGTCGTATATCTCAAAATAACTAGAAGAGGGGAAAAAGGATCTCAACACAAAGAAATTATAATTACCCTGTGAATCATTACTCATTTTATATTATTGAATTATTCCACTGTACTCCATAAATATATACAATGATTATGTGTCAATTAAAAATTACAATAATTACCGAACATGCCTGAATGTAATTCCAAAGTTTAATCCATTTCTTTTTTCTGTTTCTTCACTACTAATAAATTATTTATGAAACTTAGAAAAAAGTTTAAACTGAATTTCCTTTCTTTTAATTATTATTTATTTAATTTCATGATTTTTTTTGGTTTTTTGGTACTGGGGATTGAACCCAAGGCCTGAGGCATGCTAAGCACATATCACTGACTTACATTCTCAGTCCATAATTTCATGCACATTTTAAATTTTTTAATTTATTCTAAATATTTTTGCATAACAGTAGAATGCATTTTGACACGTCATACATAAATCGAGTATAACTTCTCATTCTTCTGGTTGTACATGATGTAGAGTTACAGTGGTTCTATAATAATATATGCACATAAGAAAAAAATGTTCAATTTATTCTACTGTCATTCCACCCCAATATCCTCTTCCTCCCTTCACTCCTCTCTAATCCTTTTTAGACAGTACCTTTTTTCTCTACCCCCCACCTATTGTGAATTAGCATACCCATATCAGAGAAAACATTTTGCCTGTGGTTCTTTGGGATTGGCTTACTTCACTTAGCATGATGTCCTCCACTTCCATCCATTTACCAGCAAATGCCATAATTTCATTCTTCTTTAAGGCTGAGTAATATTCAATTGTGTATATATACCACAAATTCTTTATCCATTCATCTGTTGAAGGGCATCTAGGTTGGTTCCATAGTTTAGCTATTGTGAATTGAGCTGCTATAAACATTGATGTGACTATGTCACTGTAGTATGCCAACTTTAAGTCCTTTGGGTATAGACAAAGGAGTGGGATAAATTGGGTCAAATGCTGGTTCCATTCCAAATTTTCTAAGGAATCTCCATACTGCTTTTCAGTGTAGTTGCACCAATTTGCAGTTCCGCTAGCAATGTATGGGTGCACCTTTTTCCCTACATCCTCGCCAACACCTACTGTTACTTGTATTCTTGATAATTGTCATTCTGACTGGAGTGAGATGGAATTGGTTTCATTTTAACTTGCATTTCTCTAATTGCTAGAGATGTTGAACATTTTTTCATATATTTGTTGATCAATTATATTTCTTCTTCCATGAAGTGTCTGTTCAGTTCCTTAGCCCATTTGTTGATTGGGTTATTTGTTTTTTTGGTGTCAAGTTTTTTGAGTTCTTTATATATCCTGGAGATTAGTGCTGTATCTGAGGTGCATGTGGTAAAGATTTTCTACCTTTGTGTATGTTCTCTCTTCTTGTTATTGATTGTTTCCTTTTGTTAATAAGCTTTTTAGTTTGAATCCATCCCATTTATTGATTCTTGATTTTATTTCTTGTGCTTTAGGAGTCTTGTTAAGGAAGTCATTTCATAAGTTGACATGGTGATTGGGGCTTACTTTTTCTTCTGTTAGGAGCAGGGTCTCTGTTCTAGTGCGTAAGTCATTGATCCTCTTTGAGTTGAGTTTTGTACAGGGTAAGAGATAGGGGTTTAATTTCATTTTGTTACATGTGGATTTCCAGTTTTCTGAGTACCATTTGTTGAAAGAGCCTCTTTTCTCCAATGTATGTTTTTGGCACCTTTGTCTAGTATGAGATACCTGTATTTTATGTGGGTCTGTCTCTGTGTCTTGTATTCTATACCATTGGTCTATTCTGTTTTGGTGCCAATACCATGCTGCTTTTGTTGTAGTGGCTCTTTGATATAATTTAAGTTCTGATATTGTGATGCCTTCTGCTTCAATCTTTGTGCTAAGGATTGCTGTGGCTATTTTGGGTCTCTTATCTAAATGAATTTCATAACTGCTTTTTCTATTTCTATGAGGAATGTCATTGGGATTTTAATAGGAATTGCATTGAATCTGTATCAGTTTTGGTTGTATGGCCATTTTGATAATGTTAATTCTGCCTGTCCAAGAGCATGGGAGATCTTTACATCTTTTAAGGTCTTCTTCAGTTTCTTTCTCTAATGTTCTGTACTTTTCATTGTAGAGGTCTTTCACCTCTTTTGTTAGGTTGATTCCCCAGTCTTTTTTTTTTTTGGGGGGGGGGTTATTGTGAATGAGGTGAATGAGGTAGTTTTCCTGATTTCTCTTTCAGTGGATTCATCACTGATATATAGGAATGCTTTTGATTTATGGGTATTAATTTTATACCCTGCTACTTTGCTGAATTCACTTATTAGTTCTAGAAGTTTCTGGTAGAATTTTTTTGAATCTGCTAATATCGTGTCATTGACCAATAGTGATAGTTTGGTTTCTTCTTTTCCCATTCATATCCCTTTAATTTCTTTATTTTGTATGATTGCTCTGGCTAGGGTTTCAAGGATGATGTTGAAAAGAAGTAGTGAAAGAAGTCATCCTTGTCTTGTTCCAGATTTTAGAGGGAATGCTTCCAATTTTTCTCCATTTGGAATGATGTTGGCCTTGGGTTTAGCATATATAGCTTTTACAATATTGAGGTATGTTCCTAAAATCCCTAGTTTTTCTAGTGTTTTGAACATGAATTGATGCTGAATTTTTTATTGTAAATAAATGGGGTACAACTTGTTTCTCTGTACATGAAGTAGAGGCATATCATTTGTGTAATCATACATTTACTTAGGGTAATGGCGTTTGATTCTTTATTTTTTTCCTTCCCCCCCCCACCCCTCCCACCCCTCTTTTCCCTCTATACAGTCCCTCCTTCCTCCATTCTTGCCTCTCTCCCACCCCCCATTATGTATCATTATCTGCTTATCAGAAAGATCATTCGTCCTTTGGTTTTTTGAGATTTGCTTATCCCACTTAGCGTGATATTCTCCAATTTCATCCATTTGCCTGCAAATACCATAATTTTATTATTCTTTATGGCTGAGTAATAATCCATTGTGTATATATATATATATATACCACAGTTTCTTTATCCATTCATCATTTGAGGGGCATCTAGGTTGGTGAATTTTGCCAACTGCTTTTTCTGCATTTATAGGGATGATCATATGATTCTGATCTTAAGTCTATTGATGTGATGAATTATGTCTGTTGAGTTTCATATGTTGAACCAAACTTGCATACCTGAAATGAACCCCACTTGATTGTGGTGCACTATCTTTTAAATACACTTTGTATGCATTTTGCCTGAATTTTATTGAGAATTTTTCTATGTGTGTATTAGGGGATATTGGTCTGAAATTTTCTTTCCCTGATGTGTCTTTGGTTTTTGTATCAGGGTGATACTAGCTTCATAGAATGAGTTTGAAAGGGTTCCCTCCTTTTCTATTTTATGGAATAATTTGAGAAGGATTAGTGTTAATTGGTCTTGTAGAACTTGGCTGAGAATCCATCTGTTCTTGGGCTTTTCTTAGTTGGTAGACTTTCTATGGCATCTTCTATTTCATTGCTTGAAATTGATTTATTCAAATCGTGTATGTCCTCCTGATTTAATTTGGGTAGGTCATATGTCTCTAGAAATTTGTCAGTGTCTGCTATCTATTTTGTGGAGTATAAACTTTCAAAATAGTTTTTGATTACTTTCCGTATTTCAGTAGTGACCATCATGATATTTCCTTTTTCATCACAAATTTTAGTAAGTTGAGTTTTCTCTCTCTTTCTCCTCATTAGCATAGCTAAGGGCTTATCAATCTTATTTATATTTGCAAAGATCCAACTTTTTGTGTCATCTATTTTGAACAGTTTCTTTTCCTCAATTTCATTGATTTCAGCTCTGATTTTAATTATTTGCCTTCTACTGCTTTTAGTGTTGATTTTTTTCTTCTGTTTCTAGGACTTTGAGATGTAATGTTAGGGTCATTTATTTGTTGACCATCTATTCTTTTAATGAATGAACACAATGCAGTGAAGTTTCCTTTTAGCACTGCCTTCATAGTGTCCTAGAGATTTGCTGTGTTTTATCTCTAAGTACCCTCTAACTACTTTTTTTTTTCATCCCTGATTTCTTCTGCTAGCCATTTGTCATTCAGTAGTGTATTATTTAGTCTCCAGGTGTTAGAGTAGCTTCTACTTTTTATTCTATTATTTTATTTCTAATTTCATTCCATTGTGATCTGATAGAATGAAAGGTTTATCTCTTTTTTTTGTATTTGCTAGGAGTTTCTTTGTGGCATAAGATATGGTCTATTTTAGAGAAGGATCTGTGTGCTGCTGAGAAGAAAGTGTATTCACTTATTAATGGATGAAATATTCTGTATATGTGTGTTAAGTCTACATTTTTGATCATATTATTTAGTTCTAGTTTCTTTGTTTAGTTTTTGTTTGGAGGATCTATCTAGAGATGGGAGAGGTGTGTTAAAGTCACCCAATATTATTGTGTTGTGATCTATTTGATTCTTGAAATTGAGGCAGGTTTGTTTGATGTAATAGATGCTCAATTGTTCAGGACATAAATATTTATGATTATTATGTCTTGTTATGTATAATTCCCTTAAGTAGAATGAAATGTCCTTCTTTGTCCTTTCTGATTAACTTTGGCTTGAAGTCCACTTTATCTGAAATAAGGATAGAAACCCCATCTGGTGTATACAATCTATGTGATTGACATGTTTTTCCCATTCTTTCACCTTCAGTCTGCGGATGTCTTGGCCTATGTGGTGAATCTCTTGGAGACAGCATATTGTTGGGTCTATTTTTAATCCAATTTGCCAGTCTATGTCTTTTGAATGCTGAATTTAGGCCCTTAATATTCAATGTTATTATTGGGACATGATTTGTTATTTTGGTTTATTTCTAATTTTTAATTTGAATTAGTTTTCCCTTTAATTGACTATTCCTTTAGTGTAGTTCTTCCCTTTGCTGCTTTTCATTTTTTTTTTCATTTCATCTTCATGGAATATTTTGTTCAGATTACTCTGTAGTGCAGGCTTTATAGTTGAAAATTATTTTAACTTTTGTTTTTCAAGGAAGGTTTTTATTTCATCTTCAAACCTAATGCTTAATCTTGCTAGATGTAGGATTCTTCATTAGCATCCATTTTCTTTAAGAGCTTGGTATATGTTTTTCTAGGACTTACTTTCATTACAATGTGCCTTGATGTGGGTGTGTTGTAATTTTGTACGTTCAGGGTCCTGTAAACCTCTTCTATTTGATTTTTCATTTCATTCTTTAGATCTGGGAAATTTTCTGATATTATTTCCTTGAAAAGATTGTGCATTCCTTTGGTTTGTATCTCCTCACCATCATCTCTCCTGATAAATCTTAAATTTGGTCTTTTCATGTTATTAATGACTTCTTAATATCTTCTCTCCATGGTCAACTATATTTTCAAGAATATATATTTTGTCTTCAGTACCTGAGGTTCTCTCTTCCAAGTAGTATAGTCTGTTAGTAATGCTTTCTATTGAATTTTTAATTTGATTTATTGTTTCCTTCTTCTCTAGGATTTCTGCTCTTTTTACTTTTTCAGAATCTCTGCCTCTTTACTGATGTAATCTTTCACTTCCTGAATTTTCTAATTTCTTTCCTTATAGTGTCCTTTACTTTCCTGATAAGTTTAAGTATGTACATTCTAAACTCATTCTCTGACATTTCTTCCACTGTGGTATTGATGGATTCTGTTATTGTAGTATCTTGGTTTGCTTGGGGCATTTGTTCCCTTTCTTTTTCATGTTGTTTGTGTGTCTACCCACCTAACAGTATAGATCTGAGTTAGTAGAGTTTCTACCCTGCAGACTTAGAATGTGCCTACCTCACTGTTTAGGGGGAGACAAATAATAACAACAACCAATGCAAGCAATATACATCTACAATGTTAATTGTCATAATAAACAGAAATGATATGATCAGGTATTGCCTATAATAAAAACAGCAAGTTTGCAAAAGGGTTTACAATTTAAAATGGTGGACAAGGAGAGAACAGAAATGACATAGGACGTGATGGTTATGAGGGTAGAGGAGAGAAGACAGAAGTAAAAAGATTAAAGGAAGAGTGAAAGAGAACAACAGAGATACAGAGATTGGCAGTTAGCAGAAGAAAAGAGAAAATCAGGGAAACAGGAGGAAAAAAATGTATAAAGTAAAAATTTTTTAAAATTAAAAAAGAATACAAAACTGAAATCTACTAATCAAACATCACAGTTCACAAAAAAAATCCATAAAAAATAACTGTCTTCAAAAAATGGTAGAAGTGAGAAAAAATATGAAAATGTATAAATGTGTATACCATCAAGGTCACAATTACACAAAGAAAAATAATTTAAAAAAAAGAAAAGACAAAAATCTTGATTAAAAAAGTTAAAGAATTCTTTCCATTGGAGTTCAAAATATTCTCAGCTTCTCTTGTCAGCAGTTTTAGTTGGGATCTTCTGAAGTGTGATGCTTCCACCCGCTGGATTGCTAGAGTGAGAAAGGTAACCTCATAGACAGAATTCCTGGAGCAAGGTTTAGGCTTAAGCAGGCTCAAGGCTCCTGACTGAATGCCATTTGTTCTGGAAATTTTAAATCAGCACACTTCTGGTGTCCAGTACTTGTGGGTCCATGTGGAAGACTTTACCCCAGGGATCTCCCCTGGGTTCCACTTCTGTGGGGAGGGAACCAATTCTTAGTCACCTGTGGACCCCAAGTTTCCTGGTATCCGTTTCAGCCTCCAAATAATCTCTCCTGACCCCACCCTTCTTTGTTCCTAGCCAGATGTATCTCTCCCAGGAGGTCCTGCAACCAGCTGGATTAGAGGGTGGGTTTCCATGGCCAACTGTCCTCTGGGTCAACTTCTCTCCACATTTGATTTTCTCCTGGTCACTTAAGCACACTCTATGTCATGCAGTGTGTATTTACTGGGCCTGTATTTCAGGCCAAACTCGGGTTGCCAGGAATTGGCTTCCTCAGCTGCTGGCCCCATGCCACCACTGCAAATGGTTCCTTCCTTTGTCCTCAGCACACCGCCTAGAGAGATGGCTTCTTTTCCTGCACATGGATAACATGCAGAGCATCTTTCAGGTTTGTTGGGCCATGTCCTCAATCTCTAAATGCTCTGTACCCAGACACACCTCAGACCATCCCAAAATGCAGGTTCCTTTAATTCCCTTATGCCTCTTCTATGATCACAGAGTGACCAGTCTGGCTGACGCTTCTGGCCTGGCCTTAATACTGCCTGTGTCACTGGAGATTTTTCTTTCTTATTTTATTAAATCCATCCTCCTTTGTCCCTGGTCTGCTTTGAATGTTCAGTTTTAAATTCCTATAAAGTTCCCTTCCAACCACCACCTTGTTTTTTGTTCACCCACCTTGCAGAGAAGCTGCCTGCTTTCTTGGTTTCATGCCACAGAGCAGCCAGGAATGTGGCCTCCTCTATTCCACCATCTTTCATGCTCATTTGTGAAAATATATATATATTTTTTTATACAGGAGAGATATATTAAGTAAATTATCTGCTCCAGGTGCCAGATAGTCTGGGTGTATTTATTTAAATGCTTATCAGGAGAGGCAGATGTAAATTTATGTATATACAATGGCATCCTTGTCTATTTCTCTATTTGATTTTGAAAGCCTTCGGCTCTAACATTCCTTTTTGTGAGACTTATAATGTAAAAATAGAGTTGCAAGCCTCTTCTCTTTGTGGTGCAATATGAAAACATGTGAGTAACTGGGAAGATGTTCAAACCTGCTGGAAACCCTCCAAGGACTCTACTTTTTTCTTTTATCACACAGGTGTGCTATGATATTGACATGAAGTGATGTCTAGAAAATTCAAGTCGTTTTCTTATTTTTATTTTTGTCCTGTTTTTAATAAATCTAAATCATTAGAGTCTTAGGAGTCTATTTTCCTAGTAGGTTCAGAAGTGTTTTCCTAAAGTTGGTTAGGATATTCTTATCTTTGAGGAAATGGACTGTGAAAGTATGACATTGCTGTGGTTTTTTTACACTCTACCCATAAATATCTTATGAGACTTACTACATTGTAGTAGAGGGCCGGCCTCCCCCACTAATTTGGAATTTCTCAAGGGCAGAGATCATGTTTTATTCATCTGTTGATCCACAGATCTGGCAGGTAATATGACTTCAATAAAAATGTGATGAATTATTGAATGAATGCATGCATGAGCATTAAGCACAAGTTCCTAAGTTTTCAAGTTCAAACTAGTGAGGGCAACATGAAATTGTCATGATCGTTAACTACTAAGCTCGGTGAAGAAAATAATATTCTAGTGGTCATCCAAGTAAATGGACTGGAATGCCGAGAAGAGTGTTCTAAATAGAAGGGTTTGAAGAATTCTCAAATACAGGAGTAGGTCAGCTCCTTCATGGTGGTTTTTAATTAGCTTGCCTACAAGGGTAGGCCGAGGGAAAATGTAAGTAATATGGTAATTCATGATGCACTATATTCTTAAAAATCCTTTGAAGTTCTAAATGTCAATCTAGGAAATACAAGAAAGTGTCATTACAACTTATTTCAGTAAATATTTGTCAAACAGCAAATACTGCTAATAGAATACTTGACCAAGACATAGTTCTTATAGAATGTATTCACAGCTCATTAGGAGAATCAGATGGTTACAGAAAAAATTTAGACACAATGTGGTAAGTGCTATGATATGTCAAATTTTGAGGAAAGGACCTGATAATTCTTGAAGAATTTAGATAAATGTAATTGAGATATGATGATTTCTTTGATGAATAATGAACATATCAATAATTCAATAAAGGATAAAGTGAAGATGATTGAGATAAAAA
Organism: Sciurus vulgaris; assembly: GCF_902686455.1. Lineage (NCBI taxonomy): Eukaryota > Metazoa > Chordata > Mammalia > Rodentia > Sciuridae > Sciurus > Sciurus vulgaris. The sequence goes on from NC_136468.1 coordinate 32,634,004, forward strand.
TGTAGATAAGATTTCCACAGGTTCAAACCCTTCATAGTCATTAAATGTCATGTGTTTGATCACCATCTACAATCATGATTTGATTAACCACAAGAATACCTTCTGAGAAGTACATCACTGGGTGATTTCCTCATTGTGTGAACATCATACAGTGTACTTACACAAAATGCAATCACTTAAAACTCCACTATCATTTAGAAATAACTTTTGCCAACTTTTTATGCAATACTATATTACATATAGTAAAGCCTATTGCTCTTAGACTACAAACCTGTACAGCACGTTGCTGAAATGAATAATGTATGCAATTGTAACACAGTGGTATATGTGTGTCTAAACATACTAAACATAGAATGGTTATAGAAAAAAATACTAAGTAAGAATTTTTCACCTTTATTTTAATCCACAGGACTAACAATCCTGTCTGTCATTGAGCAAAATATTGTTATGTGGCATATGACTTTAAGTATATATTAAAATGCAGCCAGGCATGGTAAAGCACACCTGCAATCCCAGTGGCTCAGGATGCCAAGGCAGGAGGATTGCGAGTTCAAAGCCAGCCTCAGCAACTTAGCAAGGCCCTAAGCAACTTAGCAAGACCCTGTCTCTAAATAAAATATAAAAAGGACTGGAGATGTGGGTCGGAGGTTAAGTGGCCCTGGGTTCAATCCCTGGTACCAAAATAATTTTTTAATTAAAAAATAAAAGTGAAGTGTAATGTATGCAAGGCCACTTATCAGATGATTTACACTAAAAGAATTCTAACAAGTTGTTAAAATATTGAAATGCTTCTATTTTTTGATATATAACAGCTGTTCAGAGTGTCTCATACAACCATGGAGGCCCTGGTCCTTCCTTTGAGATTCTCTGGTCTCTCATTATGTAGCACCTAGAGAGTTAACACATGGCCTCCCAGGATCTTGCTTCAGTGAGGCCAGCCTCTGCTATATGGCTTAGTAGTTATGTTGGATATCACTCCTGGATACATGATGAAGTAAAAAGTGGATTACCATATGTGGAATATGATAGCACATTTGAAAAAAAGCATGTGTGGATAGATATGCTCATCTAAATATATTTAGATGTAAATCTCTATTTTAAAAAATTGACAATGGGGCAGGGAATATAACTCAGTGGTAGAGCACATGCTTAGCATGCAGGGACTTTTTTCTCCCAGTACCCCCCCTAAAAAGGTTAGTAGTAGTTATTTCTGAATTATGGTGTAATTTTAAGTGATTGTATTTTCTTTACCTATTTCTATATTTTTCAAAGTTTTAAATTATTTTATTATCAGAAATATAGTTTATATACACACATACACACAATGATTTGGCATTCTATTATATAGTGTGTTACCAAATTTTTCAGAGTTCTAAAATACTGGGTAAACATCCACAACTATTCTTATAATAGTCAATTTTATTCTCAAAAGCTTTCATGCTGGGCTAATATTGCTATTTGGGTCCAGATGGTGTCCAAGTGTCAAAATACCAAGCCAGGTCATTAAGCAAATGAAGCATTTGGGATTCTGAGTCCCATTACTGAGTCCCATTACCAACCTTGGATCAGACACATAAAGATCAGGATCTGGGGGAAGCAGATACACAAATAGGAAATGAGGTCAAAAACACATAGAGGAACGAATTACTTGCCAAATCAAATCCTGGAACGTAGGATAATATTAAAAATGCTAAATGAAGGTCATCTGTAGTAGCAGGAATAATATAATTTAAGTTTGGAAACTAATTAAAGCTAGAAGAGTGTTTTGGATGCAGGTTACATTCAGCTTCCACACATACTGGTACTGCAGTGATGTGCAATTATGGCTGGAGGAGATGATACCAAGATGAATAGTACCCTCAGTGTCATATCCCTTGAGTTGCTTTATCATCTAGCTCAACATGTAAGAAGCAGGTTTTTAGAACTAAACTGATAGAGTACACAAGTACTTCTCTGGTCAGCCAGATATAGATTCTAAGTGAATCCATACGGTAATGTTGTTCGATACCTAGAGCTTTGATTCATGAGACCCCATTATAGGTATGATTGGTATAGGTATGATAGAGTAGTGGTCCTCGATCAGGAGCGGGTTTGCCCCCACTGGACATTTGGCAATACCTACAGACATTTGAGTTGTCACAACTTGGGCGAGTATTACTGGTAGCTAGTGAATGGCAGCCAGAGGTGCTGCTAAATACCCCACAAAACAGTATAGTCACTTGTAACAAAGTTATTAGGGCTAGGATGTCAATAATGCTGAGATTGAAATCCTCGGATGCAGACAGATGTTAGACTTGAAGAGTACACAACACTCTTGGGTCAGCATTCCATGTCTATCAATCACATCATTTCCTTAACAAATGGTATTGGTTTGGAGAAAATCATACAGTAGAGGGCAGTGATAAACAAATTTTTATGTTACATTATCTTTTCTCCTTCATCATTTTCCTTTTTCTACATCTCTAATTCCTAAAACAAAAATAACAATAGAATAAAAACAACAAAACTAAAGAAGACAATTCTGTATTTTTGAGAAAAAACAACTCCACATTTCATGCAAAGATATATTAAAGATTTTTAGAAAAGCGGTTTCACAGATATAGGAGGCATCCTCTGAGCACTGGCATCTGCAACTCCTTTTGTTTCCTTCAAAAAAATTTACCAATGGTGTCTGTTGAGAAAATGAAATATATTGCCCCATAATGACTTATAATTTATCATACTTTCCTTGGTAGCTTATTCTAGGATTTAATAATCCTTATTTGGGGGAACTGCTGAACCCAACCCTTCTCACTATAGGCACATACATGGTCTTTTGCAGATGATTTAGTGAAATTCAGAGACGTATTCTTTATACATTAGAATATGTTCAGCTTTAAAAATAAAATGCATTCTTAGTCAGGCTTTCTCCACATAAAATAGTCATCCAAAAAGTCTGAAATAGGTCTATCTCAATTATTGATATGTCATTTTTTAAAATATTCAATACTATTTCTTATCCCTTTGCAAAAATAATTATTGTTATTACTATGTTTTAATAACTAAAATCATGGTGAAACAAAATATCAGTAATCTAAAATAATTATTTTCTAAATGAGCATTCAGTTGTCCCCAAATTTTACATATAGGAATAAAAATAGATGAGATAGATGTAGATAATAGATATATGATAGATAGAAAGATAGAAGATGAATAAGTAATGTTGAAAATATTTTTTAAAAAATATTTTCTTTCAATTGTCCCCGCGGTTGTAACATAGTCATAAGGATGTGTATGTTGCATATTTTTTAACCTTTTAGGGTAATATATGCATGTGGTAACTATATAAAACTATAGACAAGCTCATAGTGAAATACAACAGACTTTTTGCCTTATTCATTCTTTCCTTCCTTCTGATCTCTGGAGGTAATTATTATTTCTTTTTTAAGTTCTTCCTATAGTTGCCTCAAGAAGTCAAAATTGGGCTGGGGTTGTAGCTCAGTGGTAGCGTGCTTGCCTAGCATGTGTGAGGCACTGTGTTTGATCCTCAGCACCATGTACAAATAAATAAAATAAAAGTCCACAGAAAGCTAAAAATAAATTTTTAAAAAAGTCAAAATTGTAGCTTTATAAATTCCTTAAATTATTACTTTTGCATAAGATATATGAACTACAAAAGATGAGAATGTAGATCACTTAACCTTTTTCCTTGTCCTCAGGGTTTGATATATAATTGTTGTTTTACTGATTAAAATTTTAACATTAATTATACATTTACATATATGATCATATCTCGAACTGTAACACCAACCCTAACTTAATCATTTTGAGACAGCATCTCGACTCCTCCCCTGGAATATGAAAAAACAAAGTGCCTAACTTTTTCTATCTTCACTCCTCCCCTTCAATTTCCTAACTTTTGCAGTTAGACTTTTACTTTGTTGTATTTGTTAAAAATATATTTTATCCTGTAACCACAACCTAATTTTTCTTGCATTATTTATAAGTAACTCTAAAAGGTTAAAAAACAAGTAACATTTACATCATTATGACTATAAAGTTACAATTGTGGAGGCAATTGAAGTAAAATGTTTCCAACATCATTTTATAATGTTCCATCAGTTGTTTAAAAGTATGCCACTTTTATAGTTAGAGCATTAGTTTTTGTCCCCCATCATAGTTTCTAATTTCTATTTCTCTCATACTGTATCCTCTATTAGCTTGTGATTCTCAATCATGCCATTTACTCTCTCTCTCTTAACCCCTCTTCTCTCCTATTTCCATAGATTTTTACTTCTTCTCTAATCAGCACTGAGTGCTGTCTCTGCTTATGGTACATTTGTCATCCTGGAACATAATTTTATTCATGCTGGTATATGAAATATAATGAATTTGAAAACATTAACTTTATATCCCATTGCCTTGCTAAATTCACCAAGTTTTAGTAGAGATCTACTATTTGTTTTGGTTTTACAAATTCCCTATGATTTTCTGTATATATAATCGTGTCACCTGTGAACCAGACAATGTCATTGGCTGAAATTGTGTTCCTCCAAAAATTCTTATGTTGAACTCCTGACACTCAATACCTCTGAATGTGTCTGTATTTGAGACAGGCTCTTTACAGAGTTGATCAAATTTGTTTGGCTTTGGTACCAGGAATGGAACCCAAGGTCATTTAGCCACTAAGCCTTATCCCAAGACCTTTATATATTTTATTTTGAGACAGGGTCTTGCTATGTTAGTTAGGGACTCATTATGTTGCTGAGGCTGGCCTTGAACTTGCCATTCTCCCGAGTCACTGGGATTATAGGCATGCACTACCTACCATGCCCAATTCAGAGGTAATCAAGTTAAAATGTGGTAGGCAGAGTGGGCCCCCCTCCAATATAAAAGGTGTCTTTATAAGAAAAGGAAATGTGGACACAGACATGGACAGAGGGGAGATGATGTGCAGACACAGGAAGAAGACAGCCTTCCGAAAGAACCAATCCTGTTATAACTTCAGAATGTCAAGATTTCAGAACTGTGAGAAAATGAATTTTGGTTGTGTGAGCTACCCAGTCTGTGGAGCTATGTTAAGGCAGTGCTGGGGAACTTAATACATACAGTTTTACTTCTTTCTATTTTGTGCCCAACCATACTGGGTAGAACTTCTTGAAGAGAATTCTGATGTGAAAATGTGAAAATACTCCTGTATTATTTCTAGGCATGGGGGAAAATGTTCATTATTTCATCATTAAATACAATGTTAGTTGTAGGGTTATTTTCAGATACCACTTATCCAATTGAGGAAATTTGTTTCAATTTCTAGTTTGTTGAAAGTTGTTTTCAAAATAATGAGGTAGTATTGAATTTTGTCAAGTGTTTTTTCTAAATCTTACTATATTGTATATTATTTCCTTTCTTTATCTTGATAAGGTAATGAATTTTCTTGATTGATTTTTTATTTTTACAGGCTGCATTTTGATCCATTTTACACAAATGGGTACAACTTTTCATTTCTATGGTTGTACACAGTGTAGATTCACACCATTCATGTAATCATACATGTACATAGGGGATTGATTTTTGATGAGTAAACCAACTTTGTATTCCTTTGTATTCCACATGGTTATGCTATAGTAGTATTTTATATATACTGATGGATATGATTTGTTAATATTTTGAGGACTTTTTGTGTCTATGTTCATCAAAATTATTAGCCTGTCATTTTCTAGTCTTTTCCATATCCAATTTTGGTATCAGGGTTATGCTGGCCTCAAGTGTGACAGCCACGAAGTATTCAAGAACAAGTGTTTGCCTTTAAGATTGTGCTAGGGAAGGGGAAAAAAGTATAAAACTCTTAAATTGTTTGCTTGAGGCATTCAAAAAAATTTATGGTTGTGACAAGGGAACATTTTATGAACCAAGAATAGGAATAGGGTTATATGGGAGTTTTCAGATGACTCAGAGACCCCTCCAAACCCTGAATATTTCTGAGTTGCTTCTGCCATACAAAACAACATCCCCATTTTTGTTAAGTGAGGCTAATCATTCCTTACTTGAAAATCCTTTAATAATCTCGCCTGAGACAGATACTCTCAAGGGAAGCCAAATACTATTCATCTCTCCCTAGCACCTCCTCTGATTTCCTCGAAACCCACATGAGTCAGATCTCAGTGTGACTCAAAGAAGGCCAAATAAAAACTCAAGAAGGGAAGGTTAACGTACCCTCATTTTCAACATTTTGCTAATTTGTGTCAGCATAAATGAGGACAGTGAAATTAGAAATGACTTGAAAAATGCTAAACTAAGAAAGGAAAAACAATCTTAAGTAAAATTCATAGATTACTGTTGGGAATACAAATTGGAGCAGCCACTGTGGAAAGCAGTATGGAGATTCATCAGAAAACTTGGAATGGGACCACCATTAGATGAAATTATCCCACTCCTCGCTTTTTACCAAAGGACTTAAAATCAGCATACGACAGTGATGCACTCACATCAAATGTTTTTAGCAGCTCAATTCACAATAACTAAACTATGGAACCAACCACAGTGCTCTTCAACAGATGAATGGATAAAGAATCTGTGGTATATATACACAATGAATATTACTAAGCCTTAAGAAGAATGAAATTATGGTATTTGCCAGTAAATGGATGGAACTGGAGAGTATCATGCTAAGTGAAATAAGCCAACCCCCCCCCAAAGAAAAGGCCAAATGTTCTCTCTGATATGTGGATGCTTACTCACAATAAGCAGGGTGGGGTAGGAAAGAATAGAAGTACTTTGGATTAGACAAAGGGGAATAAAGGACAGGGGGAAAATGGGAATAGGAAAGATAGTAGAATGAACTGGATGTTACTATCCTGTATGTATATATGATTATATGACCAGTGTAATTCTACATTGTGTATAACCAGAAGAATGAGAAGTTATACTCCTTATATGTATAATATACCAAAATACATTCTATCATGTATAACTAATAAGAACAAATAAAAAATATATAAACAATTTTAAGTCAAGCTGAATTTATCTATGTGGGGGTATATACCAGTAAGTGTAGGTTCATGTAGGCTCAGGCAGTTGGGAGTAGCTCCGTTTGAGTGGTTGACCAAATAAATATATAACAATGGCCTACCTTTAATGAATTGTGGTGACAAAAATCCCTTGGTGAGAAGAATCTAAGGGTTAAGGAGATAGGAAAGCTGGAATGGTTTTATCAAATGCAATTCTTTCACCTTCCTCCTAATGGTGTCTGCTGAGTGCCTCTGGAGATTGTCCTCTTGCCAGGATAGGGGGAAACTAATTTTGAGAAGAGCTTCAGTAACTTTGAGAAATGCTCCAGGGAGATATCCTCTGTAGGTTAGGAATGCTGGTAAATAAATGCTACAGTTTATTTAAACTATTTGATTGTCGTGGGGATGGCGGGATTCAAAGTTTCCTTAGCCAAATAGCCATGGTCCAAATAGCCATTTAACCACCAGAGGCACATGGCTTAGCCCCTCAATCATCACCAAGGCCTGTGTGGGAATCTGAATGATGTGACCTACAATGATGATCAGTGAAGGCTAATTCTTAATCAGGTCCCTATAAGTTAATAGGCAGATAATACCTTAAGGCCCTTTTTATTCTCTATAACCAAAAACTTGAGGTCTGGAGATAGGAACTTGATTTGAACTGCCATATTAGATTACAAAACCTGAGTTACTTTACACATCTAGATCCACTTTCATGAAAAGATGATTGGTACGCTTGAGAAGGAACCTTGTATCATTAAAGACCATGCCATCAATTTTCTTTCCATCCTTTCCCAAAAAGATAATTTAAGTGCACTTAAGTGAAGTACAACTTCCATTTCTGAGACTATTGGATATTGCTTTCAACTATTTGTCGATCTTTGGATACAGAGAATTCTATGACCCGTAAGTTGGAATAGGTACTTACAGCATTCGTGTGATTAACATACTGTTCATCAGATGCTGCCTCATAGTTGATCCCGGGTTACTCTGAACTTAGTCTATGATAAACTTCCCAATTCCTAATGTAATGTTGAAATAGTTCTATGGAGCAACTGAGAGAATCTCCATTCTGGAACAGTGATAGTAAAAGTCAAATTGAAATGACTTTATCTCTTTCCTCAAAACTATCCAATTCAACAAACTGACACTACATTTCAGGAATCTTAGAGAGATTAACATTACTATTATAAATTCAAAGATGTGTCCTTGGTCCCCACTGGAAAAATCTGCCATCATCTCTATTATTGTAGCAGTGTGCCAACTGGCCCCGCTGCTTCCTCCTGCTTGCTTTGTGCAGTCCGTTCTCTACGTGACTGGCGGAGTTATCCTTTTAAAAGGCAAATCAAATGACTAGTCTTCTCTTCCCGGAAGTCTCCAGTGGCTTACCACTTCTGTCACAGGAAAAGCTGGAATGGTCTACAAAGTCCTCAATGACCTACTTCTTTGTGGTCAATTACATCTACTTTAGCCATTTTGCCTCCTTACTTCCTTCAACACACCGTTCAGGATACACTTGAGGGCTTTTTGTTGACTGTTTCCCCAAATATCTCTGCATGACTTGCTTATCCACTTACAAGTCGTTGGATATCAGTCAAGTTACATCCTTCTCAGTAAGATTTTCTCAAACTACCCTATTGAAAATTGCATCCCCAAATCCAGCATCATCTCCAACCAGGTACTCCTTCTCTCTAGATAGATGTGTGGATGAATAGATAGGCAGACATATATATCTTCTTTATTTGGATTTTAGTCTTTACTCACTAGAATGCAAACTAGGTAGGACTTTTTATTTCTTTTAACTTTTGTATCACCATTATTTAGAAAAGTATTTGATAAATAGTAATAGTCCTATAACAACAACAGCTTTAGTGGTTGTAATTCTTTCCACATTGTCATTTAGATAAAAAAAAAAAATCAGCAAATGGTGCTGGGAAAACTGTAAATCCATATGCAGTAAGGTAAAATTAAACCTCTCTCTCACCTTGCACAAAACTCAACTCAAAATGGATCAAGGACATAGGAATTAGACCAGACACCCTGCAACAAATAGAAGAAAAAATAGGCCTGAATCTTCATTATGTTGACTTAGGACCAGACTTCCTTAACATGACTCCTAAAGTGCGAGAAATGAAAGCAAGGATCAATAAATGGGATTGATTCAAACTAAAAAACTTTTTCTCAGCAAAGGAAGCAATCAATAATGGGAAAAGAGAGGTTACAGAGTGGGAGAAACTCTTTTCGACACACACTTCAGACAGAGCACTTACCTCCAAAATTTATAAAGAACTTACAAAAGTTTACACCAAAAATACAAAGAACCCAATCAATAAATGGGCTAAGGAACTGGGCAGACACTTCACAAAAAAAGATACACAGGTGATTAACAAATATATGAAAAAGTGTTCAACATCTCTAGTAATTAAAGAAATGTAAATTAAAACCATCCTAAGACTTCATTTCACTCCAATTAGAATGACTATTATCAAGAACACAAGGTATATGATGTTGGCATGGATGTGGGGAAAAAGGCACACTCATACGTTGCTGGTAGAGTTGCAAATTGATGAAGCCACTCTGGAAAGCAGTTATGGAGATTCCTCAGAAAACTTGGAATGGACCCACTTTTTGACCCTTTTATCCCACTCCTAGGTTTATACCCAAAGGACTTAAAATAAGCATACTACAGTGATGCAGCCACATCAATGTTTATAGCAGCTCAATTCACAATAACAGACTGTGGAACCAACCTAGATGCCCTTCAATAGATGAGTGGATAAAGAAACTGCAGTATATATACACAATGGAATATTATTCAGTCATAAAGAAGAATAAAATTATGGCACTTGCAAGTAAATGAATGGAATTGGAGAATATCATGCTAACTGAAATAAGCCAGTCCCAAAAAAACCAAAGGCCTAATATTTTCTCTGTTAAGTGGATGATGCTACATAACCGTGTGGAGCAGTAAGAGAATAGAGGAACTTTGGATTGCGTAGAGGGAAATGAGAAGGGAGAGGAGGCTGGAGGAGGAAAGATAGTACCCTATGTACATGTACCATTCCATGAAAGGTGTGAATCTACATCATGTTCAACCATAGAAATGAATAGTTGTACCCCATTTGTGTACAATGAATAAAAATGCAGTGTGTAAAAATAAAAAATAAAGTTATGTCCATCTACAACTAAAAAATAATTTTTAAAAGATAATACAATTTTAATGTTGTTCAATTAATTTACCAACTCCACCATGAGCCAAGTTATGTCCTCTCAATTGGATAAAGTTAAAAATAAAATAAGATATGCTTATCTTATAAAATGAATTTATACTTTAATCCTATGAAATGTTAATAAAGGTTTCCACTGTATTTGCAAAAAAATAGATAAAAAATTTTATTTTCAATAAAGAACACATATTTTTCAAAGATTGATGTGATGCATGTTACTATTGCTGCTTCAGATGTGGTCTACATCAGTGGCATGTAATATGCAACTATTGACCTATAAAATGTTTTTTGTTTTTGTTTTTTGGTACCAAGGTTTTAACCCAGGGGCACTTTGCTACGAAAGCACATCTCTACCCCTTTTTATTTTTTTATTTTTGAGACGGGGGTCTCACTAAGTTTCTGCTGCCCCACTAAGTTGCTGAGGCTGGCCTTGAACTAGGAATCCTCCAGCCTCAGCCTCTGGAGTCACTGAGATTACAGGTATGCACCACTATGCCTGGAAAGATGTTATTTATTATTTCTCTACACTCAATAAGCAAGAACGTCAAACTAAATTACATTTCACCTAGATGGGACAGAAGTGCAACTTGACTGTCTTGCTTTAGCTCTGTGCCACAATCCACTGGATTTTGGACACTTGTAACCTTGACATCTTGTTGAATATTGTGAAATAACACTGCCAGGACTGAATATCAAGAAGTTAGAGATGCTTCAGAGTCTTTCTGTGTGATTCTATACTATTCTTGGCTGTGCGGCTTTATGCCAGATATGTGGGTACTGCCAAAGACTGAATGAGTTTCTTGATGTCCTCTGATAAACCCATTAATTTCCTGAATTAATCAAAGAATCTATTGGTATCAATCAAAACAGCTTTACTGAAATGAGTCTTTCTTCTTCATATATTTGATTTTTTGTTTGTTTGTTTTGGTGAGTTCTTGACTTCACTTTTTTTTTTTTTTCATTTATTTTCATTCATCCTTGTGTACTTATGTATGTGTACAGGGCTAAAACTTTCTTTAAGCATTATTTTTTTTATTGTCACTACTATATGTGCCAAATGTTCTAAGATTTTCGTTTTGATTTTTTTTACAAACATTGCTTATCTAGAGTTCTGAATTTTCTAGGTGCTTGTGTGGAATTCTTTTTCTGTTTTTGTTGACTTCTATTTCTGTTGCCTTATTAGAAAATGTGTTCTGTGTTGTTTCTATATTTTAGAGTTTGCTGAAGTTTTGTGGCTTAACATGTAGTAACTGTAGTAAATACTTAAAGGAATTTTTGAGGATATTGAATTCAATATCTACCTAGTTCTATACCTAGTTCTTCCATATTGTTATTTGGGACCGTTATATCCTTATTATTTTTGTATCACTTTAATCTCTCATGTGCGGGTTAGGTATTGTTAAGTTTCTGTGTCTACGTATGTGTGTGTGTGTTTTGTAGCTTTGGCTTTTTGAATTTTTAAGTTGATATTTAATTCCTAAAGATCCTTGAGAAATATTTATTGTAGATGAACCCTTTATCATTTTAAAGTATCCATTTTAATCTTGTGTGTTTTTACTTTGACTTCATGATTGCCTGATATAATTACTAGCACAATATCACTAACCCATCTTTTTCCACATGATTAGTATCTCTTTGCCCTTTTATTTTCAACCTTCCTTGTGTCTTTTTATTTCAAATATGTCTCTTAAATCTGGGTTGGTTATTATTTTACTGCCAATCTAACAGATTAATGTATTCCATTTCACTTATGTTGAGATTTAGTTCTGACCTCAGATTGTTTTGTCTTTGGTGTTTTCTTTGTTTGGTATGATTTGCCAAGAAAAATATTTTAAAGCACAATTTAAAGAAACATAAAAATATTTAAAAATTTGTTTCCTCCCTGATGGTCAGTTGAGACAATTACTCCCTAATCTAACTTTGGCTTCCTCTTCTAAATTAAGGAGAACATTCACCGTGACATTTTCTTCATATCAAATCCCCACAATTGCATATAATTTCCCTGGATCCCTAGTTCTAGTCTTTAATTTATTGTTTTGGATAATTTTCTGTTAACCATCATATAGCAAATATTAGACACTATTTTCTTGTGAGGGTTCCCAACTAATGTTTTTGCATGGTAGAAACTGCTTTTTTTTTTTTTTTTTTTTTAATCTCTCCTCCATTTACAGTGCTTTCTACCTTAAAGGCGTGAAGTGTAATCAGATAGAATAGAGGCTATGGTGACATGTGTGTCTGCCATTTTTAGAGCTATCTTTTTCTAGTTTTCTTTCTTTTTTTAAAGAATTCTTTGTTTAAGTGGATCCTCCCTCTCATTCCTTTAAAACTCAGAGCTTTAAAGTCAAGGTTCATTGAATTATTTAATAAAATGTTTCAGTCCCTCTTAAAATGTACCAATTACATAAGCTTATCTCAACAAGGAAGTATGCTGCTTTTTCTCTTGCTATCATCCCTTCCCAGTGAATATTATAAAACACAGTCATATACAACTCAACTTTTAAGATTATGCATTTAACATTCCTTTCTCAAAAGGTAAGCATCGATGCCATCCATCTTCAAGTGAACTCTTACAGATATCTTTGTCAAAGAATGAAATTTGATGATAAATATTGAATCAACGGTGCCTTACCCTTAATATGCCATTCTTATGGAAATTTTACTTTAAACTATGGGTGTATTTTCAACTGAAGAAGCAAATTACAGATGATAACATATATTTCAAGATTAGGGCCATTAATTTACTTGATTCATCAACAGGAAAATGGAATTTCCGTATGTCTTCAGATTTGACTTTAGGCCCAGATTTAGACATACGCACACCATTTCTTTTAGTTAATTTCATTTGCAGCTGAATTAGTCACATTTCCTTTTTGTTCCCTTATTGTCTGCAAACACATCATCAGTTTTAACCATTTACTTTCTATTTTCCAATAAATAAGAATCCTTTTGAATTAATTTGCATTCTCATGTACTAAAGATCTTACATCTTTTCACGTGATGAACTGGTAAACAAGCGTAAGTTTAAAAAAAAAAGTTTTAATTTAACATTTTGTTAGTGTGTTCAGAGAAAAAACTCTGCTGTCTTATAAGAATTGAAATGTGATTTTGAAAGGCTGCTTTTCGGTCATCAAAATATTCAAGTATCTCTAAAGATTGACTTCTATGTGATGTTTTGGATAAATATGGTTTATTGCTTTTAATATAGCAACGTGAGATAAAATTTGACCTTTTCTTAAAACTTTTCTGTAATTGTGTCTTCAAAGTATACTATGGTTTTGTTGTTTGTTTTATGTTTGTTTTTTGTAGGCTTTTATTGGTGTGGTTAGTAGCACATGCTTAGAAGTGGGATAGCATGGGATGAGATGCTTTCTCCACAACTCACTATTACTTAATGTCTCCTTGCCTTAGTTTCCTTCTTTGTAAATGAGGATAATAATGGTTCCCATTTCATGAGTTGTTTTTAAGATGAAAAGAGTAGATATATGTAAAGTTCTTAGAAGAAGGCCTGACTTCTGGAAGCATTAATAATAAGGTAACAATAATCATGTACATTGGAGCTGGCCAGTTCTGGCACCAACCCCAGTTCTTCCGTACACTGTCACTTTAGCAGAGGGAATTTGTTCACTCTGTCCTCCAAGCTCCTACCTTCCTCGTGTGGTAAATAAGGGTAATAATATGTATTCAATACATTGAGTGTGGTCGACCACATAAAGCAAGGCTTAGTGTAATACCTGCCATGTGGTAAGTACTCAGGTAATGATACTCAGAAATTCCAAATATGTTTTGAAAGCCTTGTGACAGAAACCCAAGAGTAAAGTTTAATGTTAAGTTGAGAAGAAGCAAGAAAATAACAAAAGCAAAGTAATTTATTGTCAATAGTACTTCTCAATGTTACAATGGAATATCGCTTCCCAAGTGCCAGTCTGAGGGTGGACATGAATAAAAGTCACTTTGACTTGAATTAACTCAGCTGTGTTCACTTTTTCTCACTCCAGTGTCTTTTCTAAATGCTCTCATTTACTCACATAAGAATTCCATACTGATCCTTTTACCCAAGACTGGGTTCTTGCTAGGTTGGCAAATGTCTAATAGGAAAAGCCCTCTCTAAAAGTAGTTTGTCCACACAAGCAAATCAGTTTTTTGAGAGTTGTTGAAAATCAATGTATTTTATGAATTGGTTTATTTAGTACCTCTTCACAACTCAGTGAGCAGTTGGGTACTAGAGAGTAAACTTTTAATGAGGAACAAATTAAAGACTAATTAAAAAATCCAGTTGTTTTTCTGGGGCCTGGCAAGTTCCAAAATTTTATATTAAAGAATATAAAATGTTAAATTTTCTTTAAACTTCAAACTTAAAAAGAATTTTTTGTTTTTGTAGATATTTCTATTCTAAAAACACAGCAGGAATAAAAGTAATTGCACTTTGAGAATTAACATACATTTTTGGTTAATAATCTGTGTATCAAGAAATTGTAACTTTGAAACAGTTCCTGTTTCACAATGACTAAAAATAAACACTTGGGAAAAAAAAAACACACACACAAATTCAGGACTAGAGGTCAGACAAGTAGGGACATGACTCACAGAAATCAAATAAAGTTCTGTCCAAAAAAGCTAGGGCAATGATTTGCATTGAAATTTGCATACACATGTATTAGAAAGTTTCTTAAGGTTATGACTCATTCAGAGCCTTAAGGTTTCTCCTTTCCCCATGAACTGGTCCACTTGTCTCTCAACCTTTTCTCACTCTCCTCTAGTACCTTGGGGAAAGCACCATGTGCTCCACGGGGTGTATTTCAGCATCTTAAAATTCCTGCTACTAGTGTAACAGTGACCCTGTGCCACAGATGTGAGTCACTGTCATAGCAACACTTCTGCTTTGCATAGCAATGCTCCTGACTTACTGTTATTTTTCTGCCTACCTCCTGACTCTCTCTATAATGGTCACAATAGGTATTATCTATTGTTTCACAATAAATTGAAAGTCGATCATTGATTTCAAGCTGAATAGCATCATCCTAGTCAGCATAATCCTTTTCACAGTTTGTTTTTTATACCGTTGCTTCCTCCTGGATAAAACATATGTGGAAACAGGAAACGAATACTAATTTTATTGAAATGTGTTTTGTCTGAATAGCCACACTGATGGGACTTCTGGTTTTCCTAAGCTGTACTTCTGCACTAGTTTTCTTCAAAATGATCCTTTATTGGGGTTATAGATTGTGACTGTCTAATCAAGGCCTGTGCTAGAAGCAAATAGTACATAGCAGAGATTATTATTTGCTCTTGTTAAAAGTAGATTTTTGGGGGACGGGGCTACTCTTCTTGATTCAAGTGTGAGTTTTCCTTGATAAGAAGCAATTTTAAGTAACAGTGGAATGATTAATGGCACATGGCTCTATAAGCCAAGGTACTTACACAAGAATGCAGTAAGATGGTAATTCTATAACTGATTTGATCATAGGGTTTCATGATTAATGACATAAAACTCTCCAAGCAGAAGTATTTATTTATAAAAAGAATGTGGTAACACACACTATCTTTAGAACAAAACACTGTTGTTGTTGTTTAATTCTCTAAAAAACCATATCAAAAGGCAGACTATATAAATGAACTATGTCAGTTTTAGATTTGTGATATCATTGCGTAGATGTTAAATTTTAAAACCTGACTAAAGAGTAATTAATGATCTGAAATTGTTATAAATGTATATTTTAGAATAAATGTGCAAGAACTTGTGTAAATTAATTGACTCTTATACTTCATTGTATTTATTCCAATTTCAATTACAATCTTTGAATACACAGTAAAATATAGCAAAAAATATCTTTAAGAAATAGCTTCCTGCTTTAAAGTTGGAATCCTTAGAAGATATTATTAAACTATATATCAGTGACTCAGTGAAATCACAGGAGAGAACATAACCCATTAAAAATTTCTGAAACAGCTCATTGGGCAAGCTATATAAGTTTACTTCTGGCAATTTCTAGTAAAGTGCTCTGGAAGCTTATAGAATTAAAAATTGAAAACGCAGGGGGAAAGAAACTGAAATATTTCCCCCTGCCCTTCTGCTAGTCCTAAGCTTTCAGTGCATTTCCTTCTAGTCCTTTGTCAGTCTGCCCTTAAGAGTAAGGAAGTGATTGACAAAAAAAAAAAAAAAAAAAAAAAAAAGATAGTATGCAAAGGTAGAATAGAATATAAGAGCAAAAGGAAAAGGAAAGAAAAAAAGAAAAAAAGACCTGAGGCTCACTTGAAGCAATTACAACCTGCTTAGAAGTTGAAAAGTAAAACCTTGTTGTCAGAATCTCCCTCCACATTGTCATCCTCTGTGTCTTTCCAAATTAAGTTTGGCATACTTTGAGTTCATCTTTTTTAAACCGCAGGACAACTGAAAGGCTGGAGGTTTACTGAAAATATGCATGAGGAAGTAAAACAAAACAAAACAAAACAGGATTCACAAGAGATACCATGTCTCATTAATAGAACCAGAATATCTCAGCTGCTTAGTATTCACTCAGCTGAAAGTTTTTCATCTGAAACTCATGCCAGGTATTGTTCTGGGCCCTAGTTATGAACAAAATATAGTCCTTGCCCTCAAGTAGCATGTTTTCTACTGTATAGGGGGAAAACAAGTTAAAAATATAATGCATGCAATCATGCTAAATTGGAATATCAATTCAGATGAGCAGAGGTTACTACATTAATTTCAGTGGTCAGAGAAAACATCACTGAGAATGAGACAACAAGACAAAGATCGGAAGAGTTAAACATGTGAATCTGGCAGAAACTCAAAGGAAGAATATTCCAGGTAGAAGGAACTGATGGTAGAAAATCCTGAATGGAGTAATGTGCTTATGTGATACGAGATCAACAAGGAGCCCTAGTATCACTGATGGAACAAGAAAAACAGAAAAGAACATTAATCAAAAAAATCAATAATCCTGATCAATCACATTGTATCATTTAATCTTCTAATTGAATAAGCTTATTATAGTTCTATCACCAAACAAAGGTGTAGCTATCACTCTGGGGCCAGGAGATGTCCAGGTCATTCTAAAACACTTTCCCTAGAGACCTTTATGTCTTAATAACCACAATAATCATACTTTCAGACATAGCCCTGTTTTGTAGAGCATCTTGGTGTTTCTAAGACCAAACGCTCCTCTTTTCATTAGATGAAATCAATCTTCATTATAGTCCAAACTACAAGGTCATGTGTGTGCATACAGCCTCAGTAAAAAGATAAGATGCTTGCATTTTACTTTCTTTGTACAAATGTTCTGTAGCCTCTAAAAAGATACTTTCAGGACTCACTTAAATAACTCAGTTTGCTAACATTTAAGTCAGCACTACTTGTCATGATGAGTTTACTTTATGACTTAATGTTCCTAAAGAAAAACCCCTGGCTCTCTTTTGGTTGTAAATCATATATCTACCAAGTCCAACTAAGAAACTAAAGTGAGGTTAGGAGTCACATTGAGCTTATGTCCTTCCTTCTTGCACCCTTATAACTGACAAAGTCCAGCTATGAAACCTGAGTCTGTCAATTGATGAAGACCTATGAGGAAAATCAGATCCTGAGAACAGCAGAGAGGACATTAAACTGAGGACCAGGTCTGAAAGGTAAAAACTCTCTAGTGTCTTAGTTTCATTTCTTGATCTTTTAACTTTCTCTCTACTGTCCAGGAAGCTGTTTTCATCCTGGATCTGTTTGCTATTCAAAGCTTTTGTTTGAAAGAAACAATTATAATTGTTTAGGAAAATATTTTAAATTGATGTGGACCTAGCCTCTGGGAGACTGGATCTTTCTAACACCAAACACTTCTTTAATTCTCAGTGGGCTCAATAGGTGTCCATAATTCAGTGCTATTCTGACACTAACTACTGAGAGGTAGCATCAGACTCTACAAGTTCAAGGGCTCCATGACACAAGACTGCTCTCACTTCAGATGCCGGTCTCAAGTCCTGGGACCCCAGGCTACCTGTGCTTCTGTACAATGTGGTGTCAAATTTGGAGTTTTCCATACCCCTCACCCCAAGTTCAGGATAATTCACTAGAACAACTCAGAAAACTCAGGAAAATACTTATGTTTACCATTTTATAAAATGGATACAACGGAGGAGCAGCCCAGTGGAAGAGATGCACTGGGAAGGGAACTGGGGGTAAAGCTTCCATTCCCACTTCCAGGTCCTCCCAGCATTTTTAAGTATTCACCAACCTGGAAGTTCTCCAAATCCCATTTTTCACTTTTTTTAAATTAAATTTTCATTCCATAGGCATGATTGTTGGCCACCAATAGCTGAGCTCAATCTCCAGCACATCTTTTTTTAATAGGAGTTTGGTCAGGATGGGGTAGTTCTAACCCTTTAATGACCCTGTTGGTTTTCAGACACCATCAAGAATCCACCTATAGGTTGCCAAGTCACCTCCTTTGCATAAACTTTAGGTATGGCTGAAATGGGTTCATTATGAATAACAAAAGATGTTCCTATTACACAGGAAGTTCCAAAGGTTTTAGGAGCTCTGTGCCACCAACAAGGGACAAGCACCAAACTGATTTTTTATTATACTATACCAACCTACCTTGGATATTTTTTATTAGATCCCATAAAAGTTTGTGGTATCCTTAGGAACCAGGTGAAAGGAGATGCCACTGACCAAATCTGGGACAGTTAACTGACAGAGAAGGTAACACTTTTTCTTAAGTAAATGTCAAATATTAAATGTTGAAGGAATGATGGAGTTAAAATCACCATTTGGCAACAGTCCTGGTAATAATCAGTTCAGACAAGAATAATTAATGAATGCTAGAAGAACTGGGTAAAAGTGTGATGAGAAATTGGAAATTTCCAAAGTATCAAATTATCTTCCCCCAAATACTAATGAATTAAAAGGGAAACAAAAATGCAGAGAAACCTGGTAAGCCCCAACTAATCACACATGATTAATGTTTAGCAACAAAAATGAGGCATGCCAGTATCATGTGCCTCCTGATTTGATGCTCTGGAAGAACCCAGCATTACACTACAGTATTCTACAGAAATTAGCATTCTACCATATTATGTACCAACATGCATAGCACAAATCTCATCATAGGGTCAAAAGAGAAGAGGTGTCTCTAAAGAAGATCTAAGGAGTTCTTGGAGAGCAGGGGAAACAACTCAGGATCAGCAGGGTTCTTGGCTTACATAATAGAAAAGAAATTCAGCATGCCTCAGTCAGAGACAAAACGAGGTTTGTGTAGGAAAGTAGATACATATTCAAGGGAGAATGTAGACCATGTTGAGAGCGAGAGACATATTTTCGGGGTTCTTGGCTCTTCTTCTAAAGGGAACTTGATGAGGGGTGGGTATAATCATGCCTGTAACGACTCAGCATATACCATTTTTATGTGTGCGTTGCTAGGAATTGAACCCGGGGCCTTGTGCACGCTAAGCAAGTGCTCCACCACTGAGTTACATCCCCAGCCCTAAATATATATAGTTTTTGAGCAATTAGGGAAACTTTTCTGAACAATTTTGAACAATTTAAATATATGTACATATATATATAATGTCTATAATTTATATACACACATACATATATGTGTATATATATGTATATATGTGTCTGTATGTATATATATAAAACAATTGGAGAGTCTGGATGAAATATAAATTTGAAGTTATTTCAAAATATAAAATAAGTTATCTTACTTTCTCTTAAGGGAGAGGAAATCCATGTAAGTGCTAAGAAAACATCAGAGTCCCTCATCTCGACCAGTCTACAGTCCTGGGGAGGACTCTATGATATGGTATATTCATTTCCTAAAAAATAACAAATTATTTGTTTTAAATTGGCGACTTTAAACAACAGCAATCTCTTCCTCCCTAGTTTTGGAGGCCAGAGTTCCTAGAGTGAGGAATCTCAGGGTTGCAATCCCACTGGAGGCTCTAGTGGTAAAGTGCTTCCTTACCTCTTCTGGCTGGAGAGACTATAGCTATTCCTTGTGACCATAGCACTTTATTCTCACCTGGCCTTCTCTTATCCTCCCTTCCCTTCCCTTCTCCATCTTTTCCCTCTTCTTTCTCTTCTTGGGTTTAGATTCAGGGTCCTTCTCAGTAATACAGAATAATCTCACCTAAAACTTCTTAATTATATCTGCACAAACTCTTTCTCCGGATAAGTTCACATTCACATCCAGGGTTTAGGATATAAGCTTATCTTCTGGGTCGACCTCAATTTAACCCACTATACATGTTTATATCGCAAAAAGTTGTTTTTTAAAATTTTTTTTGTAGTTGTAGATGGACAGCATTTATTTTATTTGCTTATTTTTGGATGCGGTGCTGAGGATCAAACCCAGTACCTTACACCTGCTAGGCAAGCACTCTGCCACTGGCCCCAGCTCTAGCCCCTTGTTTTTCCTTTTTATAAACTGAGAATTGAACAAGAGGTGCCCTACCACTGAGCTACTGCCCCAGGTTTTGTTGTTGTTGTTTTTATTTTGAAACAGTCTCTCTAAGTTGCCCAGCCTGGCTTTGAACTTGAAATCCTCCTGCCTCTGCCTTCCAAGTCACTGGGATTACAGGTGTGCATCATTGTGCACAGCAAGAAAGATATTCTAAATGAATTTGGTTAAGACTTAATTTCTTTCTATTTCAGCAATTTTTAGCATACTTTTCCTCATTAGATGGTTTTGGAGTTGTGAACAACGGGGGGACCTGATGGGAATTTGAGTTGGACATGTATTTAGTGTGAATCCAGAAGGATACATTTATGTGGTTTATTGTCCTTTATAAGGAGAATAGAGTTATTGCTCGCCTTCCAGTGTAGGAACAGCTTCAAGGAATATTTTTGTTTCTATTATGCTGATACACTCTGTGTCCTGTGCTCATATGTATGGATTTTAAAAATATTTGCGATAATTATTACTCTTAAAAAAATGTCAACTTGCAGTTTCTTTGTCATTTAGAATACACATTGACTTTTGTATTTGTGTATTTGTATTCTTCTTAGATGGCGCCTCAAAACTGTACATGTTGCAGTGTCTATTCCTACTAGTCTGAGAGGTTTTAAGGCGATATTGAAGTTTGAGTATGGATTAACATTAGCAATTCTGTTTTAACATTAAGTCATCTTTACAGACACAGGATTTAGTCTCTCAAAAGAGCCCTCTCACACTGTGATTCATAAAAACATAGTTTTTTTCAATTAAAATCAAAATGGTGTTTAGATATCTCAGTTTCTTCATTTGCAATTGATTATTTAGGAAGGTACCCACCAATTGAACAACTGAAAGCACTTGATTTTTAAAAAATAAAAAGCCATTAATAAAAATGCAAAAAAATACCTTGAGTTTGAACTATTTTCCTGAATGTACATGTGTGTTTACGACTTGAAAAAGAAAATGATTATATGTATGTATTTGCATGTGATTAAAATAGAGATGACTAAGCTGTTTAGAACAAGAATTATAGTTTGGACCAACATCTTAGGCTCAAAGGAAAAAAGAAATCTAATTTTTGACTTGATTTTTTAAAAAACGCCTTAGGCTAAGTAATAAGAAAATAGTTTAATTATCATAAGCATTTTTTTTTTATTTTAAAGGATGGCAGTTTTAAATCTTGCTAATAGCACAAATCTCTGCTGCAGAACAATGAAAATTATAGGCAGGAGGTTATTTAAGCCAACTTTGCCCCCCGGCTCCCCACCCCTATTTAATTTGTATAACACTGTAAATGGTCTTAATGTAACTGAATTGTGTGCCTAACAATGGTTAAAATAGTAAATTTTCATTTATGTATATTTTACCACAAAAATTTGCAAAAGGCGTATAAATATTTTCTCTTAAAAAGTGTGCTGTGTATTTTCCTAACTTCTTTATTTATTACTTGGGGGGAAAACACATTTAGCAGTCAACACCACAGATGTTACATTATCAATAAATCATGCAAAAATGGGTTCTGGCTATTTATGTTGTATTGAACAACCACTTTGAAGTCTTCATGTAGCATTTTCAAACAATGTTCTGTGGATGTGTGTGTATGCATTGAGCATTTATATCAACCAATCTAGAATTAAAGCAGTCACTACATGCACACCTAGGCAGCACACATTGTGGAATAGTGCACTGAATGAAACAGTAAATCAAAATTGGCTGTACTGGCAGGCAGAGTGGTCTATGATATTGGCTTCAGATTCCTAACTAAACTAAAGATTTAAAGAACAGTGGCAGATTATGGCCTGTTGCATATTTGTGAGATCCCATCTGTCATAATTACTGTATCTTATTCATAATATATTTCATCACCATCAATTGGAGCCATACTTTATCTAAAATGACTAGATAATATCACCACGACCGAGATCCTGGACCACAGCCAGTCTTCTGGCATTTCAGTGATCCTCCATGCAACTCAACACCACTGTGAACAGGATGTCGAAGCAGCTGTTGCAAGAGACTGAAAGGGGGCATTTGCAATCACTGGGCAGAAGAAACAGTGAACTATACACACCAAGTTCAAGTAACATTATAATACCTTAAGCAAAGCATCATCTTCCTGGTAAAGAGTTTATTTTTATAAACCAAGGCAAACTTGAAACTGTAATAATTATTTCCCAATAAAAATTTCTCCTTTGGTAAAATTTGAGAATGTGTTAATTTATTTGTTCATATATTTATGTCAATTATCCATTGTGATATTCTAGTACATGTGATTTTTCAAACCATTCTTATGGATGATTAAAGAAGAAAGAACTAGGGCTGGGAATTGAAATGGGAAGTAAATCAAATATTAGAGAAAGAATACCTCCTTTGGCAGTTAAGACTTGGAAAAGGTTAAACATGTCTAAAAGAAGAAAACTTAGTCCTCATAAGGCTTGAATGAGCTGGATCATGCACAAGAAAGTCAATGGAAATGAACTAGGAATATGTGGACACAGAAGTAGGGAGGAAAGAACTGGTATGTAGATGTCAGTGTCTGTACCTTATTAGATCAGAAGAGAAATAATCATTTGGATAGAGAAACATGGAAATAAATCTTAACGCGAGACAGCAAATTTATTAAACAATGAATGATACTTGCCCTTCTCTTCTTCCCTGGCTGCTAAAATAAATTCTGACTTTTTCTAGTCAACTTTTCCCTTTCTGCTGAGCTCCAAAACTTTCCTGTCTCGTTTAACTAATATTTAGGGCTTTCTTAACACACTATTAGAAGGAGGAACGTGGGTTGGGGCTGTGGCTCAGTGGTAAAGTGCTTGCCTACCACCTGTGAGGCCTTGAGTTCAAGCCTCAGCACTACATAAAAAGTAAACAAATAAAATAGAGCTGCTTTTTAAAAAGGCAGTGCATTGTTTAATAGAAGAAGAAGGAATGGGGGCTGAGAGAACAATTTGAGTGCTAGTGTTTAAAAATTTTTTGGAATTTTGAAAGGAGAGGCACAGAAGTTACCATATGAGAGAAGCTGATGAGAAAGGGAAGAAGGATTTTATGTATAGTAGTAGATTATATGCCTTCTTCAAAAATTTAAAAAAGTATTACTTGGTTGTTATGTTTGGCTGCATTACTGATCTGACCCAGGGCTTTATGGACTCTCAATCTGTAAACATTGCATTAGCTTGTTCATAATCCTCAACTTGATCCAACAGCTGTGCATGCATCTTGTTGAGACTGTAGTGAAGAGAGGGAGTCTAAACAGTGACTTCAGTGATAAATAAAAAATAAACGTACAAAACAAGGTATTACTTGCTTTTATTATTTGTCCTCGACCTTGTCCTTAACAATAATAGTTTCTACTCTGCTTTTATTGTAAACATAAAAGAAAATAAGCTGAAATTGCTTAATTTCTGATTCAGTACTCTGTTCAGTTTTTCTCAATATAAAGTCCCCCACACAGAAATTTTCTAAGATATGACCTTTACAGCAAAGAACTTCAAAATTTTTATTTTCCATTTATTTATGTTCTTCACCTCAAGCATACAGTTCCCTCTCTCCTTCCACATATAGATTTCAGATGCACAGATATCACCATTCAAGTAGACAACATGCAGATGTGCATACATCCAAATCACAGCACTCTTTTGCCTCTCTCTCTTAGACACACACACACACACACACACACACACACACACACACACACAAACACATACATTTATTTGTTGGTATGGCTAAAGAAGAAAGATAAATGCCCATCCCTAGTAGCTGACGACAGTCCTTTAAACCTTACAGTTTTAGTCATTATAAGAAGAATCCTGTGGTTTGAAATATAGTTAATAAGGCTTAAGTACTTGTCAAGATGCAAGTTCAATATTGTAGCAGACTGAGCACAGTAAGTTTGATAAGAGGCCTAGTTACAACTAAAGAGTCTTGCTTCCAATAGCTGTATTTATGGCTACTTGGATCTCAAATATATAAAGATTGTCCATGCCATAAAATGCTCAGGAAACCACAACATTGGATTAACACTGGTTGAAATTGGCTGGAGAAGCAACTATTTGGGGCTGTACTTGATAATGTTCAACACAGTGTTATTTGCAGGTCAGTTCTCCAACATCAATATCTGGTAGATGAGCCTTCTCCTTAGCTGGGTGGTCTTACCAGAGGAAGTATAAACAGGACAAGTCATCTGGATCTGCACTTTGTTCTGTGATTCACGTATATAGTTCCAAAATTGAAGTATAAAGGACAGCTCTAGAATTTGACCTTTGTATTAGTCTCAAACCTAAAGTGAATCTTCATCAAGTTCCCCTGAGATTAGGGACATAAAGATTCCTCAGCTTCCTGTGTGGAAGAGAAGACCTTCAACCTTAAAATCAACACTGAGAGACTGAGACATTCCATAGACTCCACCTGCCTGACTGAGCCAAGAGTTACTCAGGTCTAATTGTCAGACATGACTGGCATAAACCAAATTCTGTCTCTAATGTATTTTGTGAACACATAATTTGCTATGGGAACTTTTCTCTTCTTTCAATTCTCTTATGTAATTGAAACTTCCTGAGGATGGTGAGACCAACTGTTCTATACAGTGAAAAATACTAAAGATACCTGATAGCCCAAGTTTTTGCTCTTGTAAGAATGTGGACCAGCCAACAAAGAGGAATCTTTTATTCTCTGACAAGAACCTTTCTTTACATTCAAATCCCTAATTCTTCCTGCAAAAACCCATAGTAATCCTTATCAAAAAGTCTTCTTGACATGTGCACTAAAAGTTCAGTTCAATTTTACTTATCAACATACTCTTGAAAAAGTAGTGTTTTGTTGTTGTTGTTTTGTTTTGTTTTTTTTTTTTTTTTTTGTCTCACTCTTAATCATAATTAAAAACCTCTTTTGGGAGGATGATTTTCCACTTTCAGGATTAAGAATGTGTAGCGTTCTAGTTCTTTTTTCCACCTTGGGAAGAGGCAGGAGGATGACCTCTGTGTCTTGCTTAAGGGATCACTCCAGGACCATAGCAGCTTTGGAAACTTTGGAGAGATAGGTGCGGTGTGGAGAATAATTTTCTTCTTCTCTCTTGAGAGTACACAGTTCAAATTCTCAGTGGCTATAGGTTCTCCCAAGAGCAGTTGTCAGGTGGGAGACACCCTTGTGCAGCTGACCTGTGTATAATCTCTCATTCTTTGGTCACTCTGGATTTGTCTGGATTTGTCCCTCAAGGCACCTTGATTTAGCCATCAGCCTTTCCATTTCTCTTTACTTCAATCTCCTGCATGTATGTGATATGTCTGGGAAGAAAAGTAAATGCTAGCAGGACATTTAGTTATGACTTCTATCCCTCCGTCCATCAGGTAGCCATGCCACTCAGAAGTCCATCATATTTTGTTAACAGTTAATTTTCCTGGCATATATCAGTGTTTTTTCCTGCTTGCAAGTCTTTGAACCATGACATTCTGCTAAAATTGAGTAGGGCTTGAGTGGAAGGGCTAAATCTGAGGGGTGGTGTTTGCAGTATGGACATCCTTCCTCAGCTTCCTGTGTTGAAAAGAAGGCCTTCAGCCTTCAGCCTTTCACTATTCAGCACTGAGAGACTGAGACATTCCACAGACTCCACCTGCCTGAGTGAGCCGTGAGTTACTCAGGTCTAATTATCAGACATGACTGGCATAAACCTTCTCTGAAATTAATATGGTGTTGGTGAGTTTCTTATTCATACATATGCTGTTTTCACTGTTGTTGAACTTAAAAACAGTCCCCACACTACAGAACATATCTATATCAGACAACATTCCCAGCTGTCTCCTGAAGATTTATTCCTTAATATTTTATGTATTATGTTCTTTTTTCTCAATTAAGAGATAGTTGCTAGACAAAGATATACCTATAGTAGGCTTAAAAAGTCCAAAAATAAACATTAATTATATTTACAAATTTATTTTTAGAGAAATTGAAAATCATCAGTTAGCTCAGTTTATATAAAATTTTGCATTTTATCATACGTGGTGTGATTTGGTGTAATTTCCTTGGAATCAATTTGTTAAGGTGGAAACAGATTTATGATATTAACTTGATATATATTCATTTATAAGAAATTTAAAAAATTTCAATGTCACAATTGGAAATAAATAAAAATAGCTAAATCTGTATTCTATGATTATTTTAATTTAATCAAGTTAATTTATTAATGTTTCTTAAGATGCTTAGAAAAGAAACAGATTAATGCATGCCTGTGTATTATTTTTTAATAATGTCACTATAAGAAGTTATTAAAATATTTAAGTGGTGCTTTGGTGAAAAAATACATTATGTAGGATAGGATTTGATATTATCTACTCTTTATATTTATGGATTGAGGCCCTAGCTGGACATGAATCATATATTAAGTTTAGGACGGAGAGAAAGGGGTCAGAAATTCCAGAAATCTAATGAATGTTGTTCTTGATGGCTCATACTTTCTTATCTCTTTTTTTCTAAAATAATGCCTCTATTTTCCAGATTTATTGTTTATGTATTTTATAGCAATCATTTCTATTTTATGTCAGTTTCTTCTGAAATATTTAATTTTTATGTCATTAGAATAATGTATGTTTAGTTTAAGTATGTGTTTTAGCTAATTCCCATACTTTGAGAACATGATACAACTTTCCTTGGTCTTTCCAATTTGAAAAATATTATTCAATCTAACTATTGAGTAAAAGTAGGGCCTTCTTTTTTGCTACTTCTGGCAAAAGAAAAGATTTATTCCCCAAGAACATGAAATAAAGAAAACTGAGCAAATGCTAAAACAGCTGCCAAGCCATCTATTCAACTTTCTGCTTATGCCATAGAAAGCACGCATTTTTAAGAGGCAGCATATGGGCCTTATATCATATTTATGTAGGCATTTGTGAATTAAATGCCACTTCTACCCCAAACTATAGTTACATCTTGTACCTTTAGGAAATCCGTAAAAATTAATGCATCAGGTTTTGATAGAGTTAATATATTTCATTTAACCACAATATATTTTGTAGTTACTAGAGAAATTTTTCATTTTGTTGTTGTTAGTGGGGTGTTTTGGTTGTTTTTGTTTTTTTTTGTTGAGGTGTAACTTACACACAGTACAAAAACAGTTGACCCTTGAACAATGCAGGAGTTGGGGCACTGACCTCCCCAAAGGTCAAAAATTGTGTATAAATTCAATCCCTCAAAAACTTAACTAATTGCCTGCTGTTGACCTGAGCCTTACTGATAATGCAAAAAGTCAGTTAATATGTGTTTGTGTGCTACATATATAATGTGGTGAAAAAGACAAGAGAACCAGCAGAGGTAACTCTTTACTGCCATACCAGGTTTACTGAAGAGGAGATGGTTAGTGCCACATTGCATTTTAACTGAATACTTGTAACACGTAGGCTCTCTGCAATAGCAACAGGAGCTGACAGTGACATTATTTTGGTAGTACAGTTAATTTTATGCAGTTTGGATTAATGCTGCATCTTTATGTTTATCCAGTTTCTCTTGATTGTAAATAACATTATGTATGGTCTACAAGTGTTTGTGTGAGTAAGTTCTGATAAATTTTAACTTTTGAGAATAGGTTATGTATATTTTATGATAGTAAATGATGAAATAGACTATTATAAACATCTATATTTTGCATTCATTGTCTACCTTTTTATATTTGTTTATATCTAGGCTATGTAGTTCCAGATATTTCAAATTGTCCAAATCAAAAAAAAAAAAGAAAGAAAGAAAATAATTTGGTGTATAAATAAATGGACCTGCACAGTTCAAACCTGTGCTGTTCAGGGTCAACTGTAATTCCTTTTGAGTTTTGAAAAATGCTTCACAATCAAGATATAGAACAGTTTCATCATTCTCCCAAATTCATTTATGCCCCTCTTGTCATTATATCTGCTCTCCCCATACCCAGTCCCTGTTATACTGAACCCACAACTGATTAGTTTTTCTCTGTTTGTCATTTTCAGAATGTCATATAAGCAGAATTACATGCTAGGCAATTTTTTATCCAAATTATTTTTGATAATTTGAGATGTTTTCATGGGTAACAGGAGAGTATTTCTTTTAATAACAATTATTTTATAAATGGATATTAAAGTTTGTTAATCCATTCTTCACCAAAGTTCATGTAGATTGGTTTCTAATTTTTAGCAATTTTACATAAAATTTCTATAAACATTTAGAAGATATTTTTGTGATATTTTCACTTGGTGAGGGGCATTCTTAGAAGTGGAATGGTTGGGCTCTATGTTAAAAATATGAACTTTATATAAGTCTGTCAATGTGTTCCCCACGGGGTGGTATCATTTTATTTCCTGTGGCACTTGAGCATTCCAATATCTACACGGAATGGCCAAGCCTGCTATTGTGACTTTAAAATTTTTAGACATTCTAATGAGAAAGCAGTGAATCTTATTATGAATTGAATTGGCATTTTCCTAATGATTAATGATGTTGAACATCATTGTATAAGCTTATTTGTCATCCCATATCTGTTTTGGTAAAGTATGCATCAAATGTCTGTTTATTTCATGACTTGGTAGTAGCATCTTTGCCTAGCACATGCAAGGCCCAGAGTTTTATCCCAAGTACTACAAACAACACAAAACAGAATTTTATCTATTTCACAAAAGCTATTTGACCCAATTTGGTTGTGATATATGAGCACTTATTTATGTTGTTGAATACAAATTGAAAAACTTGATTCTATGTTCATGAGGAGTAGTGGTTTTTAGCTTACTGTGTCATGTCTTCACTTGGATTTAGTGCTATGATAATGCTAAGTTCACAAAATAAATTAGAAGATTACTTTCCTACCACTTTCTGAAAGAGCTGGCCTAGAATCGTTTTGTTTTGTTTTGTTTTGTTTTGCTGTCCCTCAAATTTTTTTTTAGCATTCTCCAGTGATCTACCTGGACTCGTAATTTTTTTTTATTTATTTTTTTTTACTGGAAGGTATTTAACTGCAAATTCAATTTATTTCATATATTCAGAGGATCTATTTCTTCTTGAGTGAACTTGAAAAGTTCTGAGAATTTGTATACTGCATCTAAATTGCATTTACAAGGATTTAGTTGTTATTAATATTTCTTTATAATATATTTAGTGACCTGTCTTTTTTTCTTCGATATTAGTAAATTGTGCCCCTTTTCTGCAGTGTTTGGAGGGAGGTGGTGTCAGACCTACAAGCAGAGTTCTCAGTAGTGTTGATCTTTGAAAAATAGTCTTGGTTACATTGATTGCAATATTTTTGTTTTGTTTTCATTTTTATGTGTTCCTACTTTATTATGTTCTTTGATCACTTAGTTTGGTTTTAATTTGTATATTTTAATGGTTTTGTAGTTTAAAAAAAAACCTTAATCCTAGATTTGGGGCTTACATACTATCTTTGAGACTTTTCTCTCATAACATATGCATTAATGCTATAAACTTTCCTTTAAGCACAACTATACCTGCATCCCATGGACTTTCATATGCTTTGTTTTCATGTTCTCTCACTTCACAGTATTTTCTAATTTCCTATGTGATTTATTTGATGTATTATTTATTTAGACAAATGTTGTTTAATTTAGACTTATTTATTTTCCTGATAACATTCAATCATTGATTTCTAGTTTAATTGTTATGGTAAGAATCAAATAATCTTACTTCTTAAATTTTTTTTCACCTAGAATATAGACTCTTTTGGAAAATGTTCTATTATTCATGCAATTTAGCTGCAGTTAATTATTGTTTATAAATGCTACTTTGGTCAGGTTGTTTAATAATGTTGCTGGAGTCTTCCATATACCTCATGGGTGTTCCCTCTATTTTCAGTTCTTCCCATTCTTGCTTTATGTGATCTGAAATTCTGCTGCTAAGTGCACACACCTTCATCCATTTAACATCTCTATCAGTACATATAAATGACTCCTTTATGCGTATGTAATGTACTTCACATTAGTCCTGGTAATATTACTTGAGGGAGTCCTTCTTCAAGTGAAATTAATAAAAGCCCTTCAATTTTCTTTATTTAGTGTTTGCATAAGCATATCTTTTCCCATCTTTGATGATGATCCCATTTGTATATTCAACCATTAAGTAGGTTTTGTAAAAAAAATCATTTAGATGTGTACCATTTTTGTCTATTTCATAGTCAGTCTCTACTTTTAGCTTGTGTTCACATGCCATTCTACTTAAGGAAATAAATAATACAGTTGAAATTTACCATGGCTATTTGTTCTGTTTGCCCCCTCTGTTTTAAAGCCTTTGTCCATTTTTCCTTCTTCCTATTGGATTATTTTAATATTATTTGGTTGTTTATTTTAATTTAGACATTGGGTTTTTAAACATATCTATTTGCATTTAATTTTTATTCATTGCAGTAGTAATTACAATGTACATGCCTCCATTCTGCAATATAATTGGGGATCGATAATGTCCTACTTGAAATAAATAAAAAGATTTTGCAAATGTGTAGGTCTTGTTTACCACCCCTTCAAACCTTCAGGTTGTACAACTACAACAATGTTATGCTCTGTTATGCTTTTTGTTTTCAAATTTTAAACATAAAGAATTTAAATGAATAAAAAAAAAAAAGCTTTTTGTTGTTGTTGTTTATTTAGCATTTCTCTTACTCTTCCTTAATTCCCGAATATCCAAGCTGCTTCTGGTGTAATTTCCCTTCAGCTAGAAAAAGCTTCATTTAGCATTCCTTCTGTATAGGTTTGCTAGAGCTAATTCTGTTTCCTTGCATGTGAATATTTTTGTATTGACCTCCTGAAAGATATTAAGAATTTGGAGCTGACAGTTCTTTCCTTTCAGGACCTTAAAGATTTTCTTCCATTGTTTTACTGGCCTCCTTGATCTCTGCTGAGAAATTAATTACTTATTATTCCTCTGAATGAAGAAGACAGAAATAAAGTTGAGAAAACTCACCACCCACCCAGTTTTGATTGCACCACCGGGTTGGCCTCCCCTTCACAGTCTGCCTGCTCTTAGTTACTCTGCGCAGTCCTTAGGTAGTGTTTTGTCAGAGTTGTTCCTTCTCATCAGGAGGGGTTAATTAATCTTTAATTAGAATAGGTACATCGTTCATGCACCCATAATGGAAATGAAATTGTATAAAGCACTTTACAATAGGGCTTATTTTATCCTTACCATCTTAAACTTCTATTTATAGTGAGGATGAAATCACAGAAATGGAAATAGAATAATTAGCTCTAGTCAATGCATTATAGTATAGGTCTTTTGAAACTATCTATGTTCCTGACAAAGCAATATGTTACCTATGATCAGGATAAAGGTAGGTATTTCTTTCTGATGTCTTTGTCTTTTAGGAATTATTTACTGTGACTTAAGCTGAGAGCATCAACTGACATTTTCTTAGGACTCATTTGTCCTCAGATTATATAACATATTGTGTGTATATAAATTACTAAAATAAATCCATGCTTGCTTCTCAAAAAAACAATCAAACTGCTGAGAGGAATCAGAAGATCTTTAGCTAGGTAAAAATAGAATGTGAAAGGCAAGGTAATCAAAGAAGCATAAAAAAGTACAATGTGTTCTTTTTCAAAGAGCTGCCAACCAACACTAAAATCAGTACCTCATGAGGCAATGCAAGAGAGGCTGACTTGTATGTATGTAACATAAATAAGGGATTGGAAATCTTTCTTCTAATTACGTATACTCCATATCATCTAGCATACTGCCTGTGCATAATGGTTTCAAAAATTTTTTCTAAACAATGTGTCAATTATGTAGGTACGTATATGGGTAAGAATTCAAAAAAGAAATTTTAGTGCCCTCTGTTACACTTCATTTCCAACATTACCAAGTCAGAACCTTTTGACTTACCGAATAGTTTTCTATCTTTTCTCCATTTGAATTCTTCATACCCTAGTTCTTCAGGCATGTAATATGTCTACTAAGAAGTGATTTTTTAAAATTATCTGAACTTAAAAATCTTTAGAATGCCTCCTGACAAGGTGGTAATGTTCAAAAACTTCTTCCACAGTGATAGAAAAATACGATTAAAACAATGATGGAAAAGTAATTTAGAAATGAAGTACAGTTATGAAAACCTGAGATACTTTGTGATGTTTAGAATATGCAACAAATCTTTCTTTTAAACCTAAAGTTGGCTCCTAGTTATCATAAAGAGAAAATTATTTTCTCCCACTAAATTAACATTGAACAAATACTTTAAAGGAGAGGCCAAATAATGAGCTTACTTGGTATATACCGTTTGTCTCAATCTGACTTGTTTTAGACAACTTGATCATTAAGGCAAATTACTTATAGGCAAATTCTATAGATGAACTGATCTGGAGCCACAGTTCCACAAAACTGAGATTAATATTCTGAATATTTATTATACAAATAGTGATTGGGCTGAAATCATTTTAAGAAGTTTACTGTATAGAACTAAATAAAGTAAATCAGTAAATATATGCACATAATAATATTTATTGAAAGCTTATTACTGGCCAAAAATTCTAAATTTTTGAATATTATCAATAGAGGAAGTGGTAAATAGATTTCAGTACATGCACACAAACTAAAAGTATGAATCCTATTCCTATTGACACAGTAGAATGCATGCAATGTATTATTACAGGAAAACAAGCCATTATATATTAATACATATTAATCCACTTTTGTAAAATGACAAATAAAAGTCATGTGTGTGCATGAGGGAGACAGAGGAAGAGAGAAGATGAAGGACAAGAAAGAGGAAGAAGTAATGTAGGTTATCTCTATTGAATGGGGGGGAAAGTATTTAAAGCATGAAGGAGTGCATCTTTATTTTTGTTTGACTTTTTCTTGGTTCAATTTTACATAGCATGTTACTGTTTTAACTTACACAAATTTAACAAAATTATAATTTTAAATTACTCTATGAAGAGATATCAGCTTACTTATCACTTCGTCTCTAGCTCTTCTTCCTGCAGGAAATTCATGGTCAATCAAGCAAAATGTCTTACCACCTGCCTTTGATAATTTAAGGACTCCCCTACCTTGAAGGCATAGTATGAACTGGATGTTCTTGCAAGTTCTTTTGATTCTGCCTATCTACTTATATTCATATGAATATTAATTCATTCTAAATCATATGAAACTATATCGCATATTTTATCCCAAAGTATTTTTCTCTCACATAACACTGTAGTAGTTGAATTGAGAGTATTTTAGAATGAAGACTTGAGTAGATGACAAATATTCAAGAAATTTTGACCTAAAAAATTCCCATGAACGAGTACATGTACAAATTGAGAATCCTTCACAGTCTGTGTGTGTACACACACACACACACACACACAGGAAACAAATATGTTCCAATTGAGCTAGTTGCCATTTTAAAACAATATAATTTGATAACTTGGAAATCTCTGTATTTGTTCCTTGGGCTTACCCTTCTGCTTTTCAGCTCATTATATGTAATAATTCCTTTCTACCTCAGAACTTATGAACTATTCTAAGTAACCCTTCATACACAAAACTTAACAGGTAAAGTAATGAGTATCTTTTTTTTTCCCCTTTTTTCTTCCAAAGAATAAGAACTAGAGATACCAAATATAATTTTTCAGAACAATTTTAATTAACTTTAATGTGAAATTGACATGGCACCCTGACTGCCAAGCCACCCAGCCAGCCTTGTGATCCCTGCTGAGTAGCAAGTAGTGGCGGTGGAGTGGTGACGAGGTAGTTTCATCCAGAGTGCCATGGATCCCTGGCAGCAAGTCTGGCTTGCAGCTAGCTGTGTGGAGCCCACCACGCAGGAGACAGGAGGGAAGCAATGCAGGCCCGAGGCACACAGACCTATCAATCTTGGACCAATAGTGTTAGTACATTTTTCAAACCCTAATGAGTATAAGTTTGGACCCACAGAAGTGACCCAAGTACTATATAAACCCCTAGAGTAGTACAGCAGGCTGGAGAAAGCCTGCTATCTGGTACCCTCTTGCATGGCAAGAATTCTATCCCTGATTCTATTCTTCAACAAATCCTACTTTAACACACACTCATTCTGGTCTGCGGATTTCATTCTTTGAATTCAGAACTTGAAAAGAAGAACCCAAAAAGAAGAAATCGATGGTGAGCTGCTGGGGTCTGCTCCAATACTGGAGGGCATAGCCTACCATTAAGGGCTTCAATACTTCTTAGCTGCAGAGGCCTGTAGCTTGTGCAGATTCCACCTGTCAGCAGAGTGGTGAATCGAGTTTCATCTCAAAACTTTGGCTTCAAAATGAAATTATTCTATAAATAAAACTATAGTTGTATGTCCTTTCCCCTTAATACAGATGACTATACTATACAACAATGAAAACAACAACAAAAACAACAGAAATCTAGTGTATATTTCCATTTTTAGTTCTGAAGCTGAGTTCTGAGAGGTAGGTATTAGATCTCTGTGTCTTATAAATATTCCATGTATGGTATCATTTAATTTTAATTTTTTGTGGTGCTCAGAATTGAACCCAGGAGCTTGTGCATGCTGAGTAAGCACTCTACCAATGAGCTACATTACTGCCCCTTTAGTGTCTTTCAGTATTGCAGTAAATATGGTTAAAAACAAAACTCCTTGTAATATTTTTCTGTATATAACCCAAGAGTATACTCAACAGATAATTGCTACTTGAGCCCTGGATGACAAATATAAAATAAAAGTTTGCTCCTCTTACTCCTTTTGATTTTCAGGAAATCCTTCTGATTTCTGGTAAATTTACAGATACAAACATTCTTTCCCATATGCAGGCTTTCTATCAATCATGAGGGAATGGGAGATATAGTCCCTTTTCCAGTGGGAATAATATAGCTTAGTATATAAGAAACCAACTTAGAATGATCTGCTTACATAATGTTACCACCCTAGGACTTGATAATTTACTGAATGACTTGATAAGAGACTGTAATTATTGTAATTATATGGTAAAAGTTCTGGGTACTAGTGAAGGGTATGGGTTTTGTAGTCAAACTGCTTGGATACTCATCTCTGCTCCACACATTACTAGCTAAGGATTTTGATGATGTTTCTCTAAACTCAGCTTCACCATTCTTTAAGGTAGTGTTTACTTAATGAGATTTTGAAGATGATTGCACAGTGAGTGGTTTTCAAAGTACTCTAGCATAGTGTCTGGTACTATATACTAGCAGTGGTGTCTATATACTAGCCATTAATTATTTTAAATATGTTCAGAGTCACATATCTTGCATGCATTAAATTGACAAAACTCATTTTGTACTGTTTGCATATGCTTCCATTTCTTCAATACTGCAAGTAAATTTACAAAAACTCATTTGAGACTAAGATAAGTTTAAAAGACATAGAGCTAACTCTCAGACCAATTAGATGAAAGGAAATCATGAACTTGAAGTAAACATAATAGAAAATTATGTTGAAATTACTCTCGAAACTGTTATGGTGCTTGCAAAGTTGTCAAAAGTCATAGCATCAAAGCAGATAATCCAGACAAGACTATCTTTGCAGATTCTGAGCAAGGAAAATAGCAATTCCAGATGATTTTAACCAAGCTTTAAATCCTTGAGACTGCCTCTGTGAGGAATTAGCAAAAGATACAAAGTACTTAAAAAAAAAATCCTCTGGCTATAACAGCTGGTTGCTGTGACCCAGGAGAAAAGGTAGAAGTGATACAAAGGTAGTAGGAAAGATGGAGGGGGTGAAGGAGACAACTTCGATATTTTTATCATTGTAAACTTACAATAGCAGATTAACTTTTTTCCTTTGCATGCAAAATATCAGAGAGAAATACAGAAAGTAAAGAACGAGCATTCATTCATCAGTTACCAGGTACTGAACACTCGCTAATGCTTTATTTACATTATTTCATTTCCTCTTTGCATATATTACATAAGGGTGTTCCGATAACAAAGTTTAGTGGCTTAAAACAGAAAGACTTGAAGACCAGAAGTTCTCATAGGCCCTTTCTTCATGGTAGTATAGCCTTGCAATGCCAATCACATTAGCACATGCTACCAAGATCATCCCAGAAAAGAAAGATATTTTTGTAAACTTTCATAATGTCAATGAAAGTTTCTTTCCAGAAACAGCATGTTACTTCTACTCACACCTCATTGGCCAAAGTAAGTTATAATACCATGCATAAACTCAACAAGGAAGAGAATGCAATTCCCTTTGGTTTGAGGGAGAAATACCAATGAGCAGCACTGATATCTGTCACAAAAGATAATTTCTTATTTTACAGATGAGGATTCTGAGATTTAGAGAGACTTTAACAACTTAAGCAAAATCACACTGCTAATTTTTGGTATATTGTAATGCAGAACCCTGGAATCTATACTCTTTCCTAAGTGTTATATTTCTTCATGCATACTAATTTTCACATTTGTGTTAATACAACACAAAAAACAAATATACTTCCCATTTAAATCAGTTTAGAAGTGAGCATTATAACTTGTTTCACGAACAGATAAACAAACATAAATGCAATAATTTTGAGGAACCACTAATACTGTAATCATGGACTTTTATTATTAATATTGCAATAAAATATTTTTCAATTTTGTAGTGCTGCTTTTATGTTTACTTGTTTTGCTTTTTGTTTCCTAAAGGACTTTAACACTCATAAGTCCTGAAGGAACCTCTGTTGTGCACTTATAGCACAGTAAAATCCATGGCATGCAGTTCAAAGAAAGTAGACCAATTAGGCTAAGAACATTTTCCAGATTCAAGGGAGCCTCTGCATTTAGAGCATGGTCCATGGATCAGCAAAGATGGTAGTTCAAAGGGACTAGTCAGTTTAGTGAAATAAGTACCTTGGTTACCCATTAAATTTTCCTTTGTAAATAAAGTACAGTGAGTTTCCCTTTGATCTTATGAAGATAGTTCAGCATGCTATACATAGCACAGAGATGAAAGTAGATGAGGCTGCTTAAAATGAAATACACCACCGAATGATATAAAGCTTTCAAACACTTCTAAGCAGAAGCAGAAGGAATCTTGTAAGTCATTACTTTGCAATATTGCTTTGTAATATTCATAAAGCATTCAGCACTAATTTCAAATTATTTTTATTAATGTAAATAAACAATGGGCACTGTGGGGAAAATATTATAAAACACGAGGCACAAATATGATCAATGATTTATGATAGCTGCATGTGTCTCCTTCCATTTCTTTAAAATTACATCTAGCTTTCACATTATTTCATCAAGAATCTTTTGTCAATCTCTTCTCTGGTCAGGACATTAAATTTTTAATTTAATAAGAATAACTTTATGCCATACATTTAATCTTTCCCTAACTGGTTGATATATTGTCTTTTTATTGG
This sequence comes from Sciurus vulgaris, assembly GCF_902686455.1. NCBI lineage: Eukaryota > Metazoa > Chordata > Mammalia > Rodentia > Sciuridae > Sciurus > Sciurus vulgaris. The sequence goes on from NC_136468.1 coordinate 32,671,932, forward strand.
GAGGGTGGTACATTACAAAATAGAAAATAAGGGAAAGTGATATTACTGTATTTTCTATTTCAGTGACCCACTCTGTTGACTTCCTGTAGCTGACTTCTGGTGCACTTCTCAAATGTCAAGATTTATCCTACTTTTTAACAAATATAGGCCCAGGATTTTTTTTTTTTTTTTTGCTAATATTTAACTTATATTCTGGGAACTGGAATTGTAATAGAGGGTTTGAATCCAAAGGAATGGATCCCTATTGGTAGAATTTTCAACAGGGAGCAGAAGGGGTGGAAAATGTGGGCCAAATGGTATATGCAGGCTCTGGCTCCCACTGGCCTGCATTTCACTTGTTTCAAAAGCTGACCTTGGTTGACAAATGTACCATACATGTATATTTTGTATATACACATTCTTATGTTACAGTCCTTTTTAATGTTTGTCGATTAAAAAAAAAAAAAAAACAAAAAAACTCTACATTTACAAAACCCTAAATTGTTTCTTTAACAATTTAAAAATGTACCTAATTTTCAGCTGGGTCATTATCATGAACAGTGTTTTTTAATTTTTGTTTGGAATTTATTTTGAACTAATTATCTTCATGTTTGATAAAATGTTTCCCAAAGTTTAAAATAAATTTTTATATTTCTTAAGAATTAGTGGAACATTATGAAAAAAAAATAGCTGAATTATACTACTATAACTGCATGTCACATGTCATGGGTAGAATGATAAATACCCAAAGATGTCCCTGCTCTAATTCTTGGAGGCTGTCAATATGGTGTCTTAAAGGGCAAAGAGATGGAGGATATGAGTGATTTTAAGGAACTAGAGCTGGAGAGATTTTCCTGGATTATCCAGGTAGGTTGAACCTACTCCCTGAGTACTTAACAGGACCTTTATAAATGAGAATTGGAGGGAAGAATGGTCAGAGATAAAGGAGGTGTGGATGACCTTCACTCACAGAAAAAGGCAAAGAAATGGATCATCCTCTTGAGCTTCCAGAAAGTAGTATAGCCTTGCTAACACCTTGATTTCAAACCAGTAAGACCTGATAGATTTCTGACATCCAGAATTGTAAGATAATGTTTTTGTGTTGTTTTATGTACTAGTTTGTCATAGCTTGTTACAGCAGCAATAAAAAAAAAGACATATTTTGTTACCAGGAGTGAAATCTAAACCCATGCAATACATTACATACCAGTTTTTGTGGGATTTTTTTTGCAGTGCTAGGGATTAAACCCATGGCATCTTGCTTGCTAGGTAAACACTCTACCACTGAGCTACACCTCCACCCCTTAACTTCTTTTTTAACTAGAGAAAAATGTATATGCAGAAATGCAATCTAATAATAAAAATTTGAAAAAGAAAGTTATGTGATTTCACATATCTTTGTGTGTAGAAGTTTTGTCTCTTTTTAATGAAAATAACTTTCTTCATTTTTCTCATTATATTAATATGAAAGGAATATTAAAACATTAATAAACAATCAAACCAACACAAATGAACCAAAAACCATTTTACCCATTTTAAATCTCTCCATCTTAAGAGATCTGCCATTAATTTTTTTTTTTTTTTTTTAAACTGGGAATTGAACCCAGGGGTGCTTAAATACTGAGTTAAGTCCCCAACCCTTTTTATTTTTCATTTTGAGATACAGTCATGCTAAGTCACTTAGGGCTCACTAAGCTGCTAAGGCTGACCTGGAACTTGTGATACTCCTGCCTCAACCTCCCAAATCACTGGGATTACAGGCATGCACCACTATGCCCAGCTGCCATCAATATATTTAATAATTTGATGAGGTTTGGAAATAGTCTATCCTCATACCCAATTGACACTTCAGTGGGATGTAGAATGCTGGATTGGTAATGATTTTTCATCAGATTTTTGATTGCACAGTCCTATTTTTAATGTAGCTAGTTAAAATGCAGTATGTCAAATTAAGTTTGAATTTTGAATAAACAGTGAATACTTTCTTTTTTGTCTAAGTAGATCCAAAAATATTGCTTGAGACACATTTATACTAAAAGAGAAAAATTTATTGTTTACCCAGAATTCAAATTTAACTGAGCATTCTGTATTTTTATTTGCTAAATCTGGCACCCCACCAATATGATTTACCTACCTTTATTAAGCTCAAAAGACTAAAGATCTGGTTGGAAGCTCTGCTCACATTTGCATTTGCTGTATTAGGTTCTACTGTAAGGTCAGATAGACTTCTTGTTGAGAAATCCCACATGACAGTATCTTTAGCCTTTTTCTCCTGGGCTGAACAGAGAAACCCCAATGGTCTCCCTGTCAGTCAGTAATCAAGGAGTCCAGTGAGGGAAGGATGTTGGAAGGAGCAGGGGCCTATAAAGCCAACACTTAATGGCATTATAGTCTTCTAATCACCTTGTTTTAGGTAAGAACCCTCTCTGTCAACCAGCCTCTTCAGTGACTAAGTCTTCAGCCAAGATGTCAGTGAGGACATATCTTACTGCTAGAGTGTAAGGGAAGGGACCAGGGATTGAACCAAGGAGTAGGCATCTTAAATAGCTATTATCCATTAATCCTCATTTTAGACATTTTTTTCCTCTGGTTCCTGTATATTTTAACTACTCTGCAATATAAATTGTTCCTAGCTTTTCTCATTGCTTGAGATTTATTTTAATCAAGTCTATTAAATCAGTCCCTACTCATCCATTTGCTTTTCTGTTTTTTTCTTTTTGTGTGTGTTTTCCTATTCTTTCATTTCTTGTAGTTTTACATTTCTTGCAAATCTCCTTCCTTTAGTCTTGATGAACTATAGGAAGACAGCAAAAGGAAATACCTATATTCTCACATTTAAATTGGAAAACCCAGTGGTCTTCTGAAGATTGACTTTTGTTTATGAGGTCTGAAAAGTAATTATAGGTTATCATTAAGTTTCTCCCATAAGTTTTCAGGCATATGTCAGGAATCCTAAATTATTTTCTGTAGAAAATCTTAATATCAATATCAATTTTTAGCAATTTAAATGATATATTAATCCACCTACAGATAAATATACAGGAGGGAAGACTAGAAAGAAATATACCAAATCTTATTAGTAATTATCTCAAGGGTGTAGAATATGGATGATTTTTTTTTACTTTTCAGTTTTCTGTACTTTTCTAAGTTTTCCATGTGAATATTTATAGATGAGAGTACACAATATGACTTTTCGGAGCTCTAGAGCATTCTAACAACATTTCTCAAAGTATCTTCTGTGAAACACAAAGATTCCATGTGAAGTATTTGGGGACTCTTTTTACAAGGATTTTGTTTTGATCATTTCTGTGCTCCACTATCCCCCAGGACAATGCTGGGGAAGAGCAGGTGCATTGTATGCATCATATTTTACCAATTCTGAGACATGTTTTTTCATATTTTAACACTATTAAATTATAATCAGTCAACTTCTAATACTGGCAGGGCCGTTGGTGGTCTTACCATTTATTGCCTGTACAAGCTCGTTATTCCTTAGGGAATTAGTGACAGTTCAACTCCATAAATGTGTCAGTCAACAAACCATTTAAGTACCACTTGGAGGAGGGAATAGACTTCTAATCAATGTCTGAAAACATGGCTTTGCCATGTTGTTTTAAGGTCTAGAATGTGCCATCATATGAAGTTGGAGGATAAGTGTCAGTGGATTGGAAGAATATCCTGAATCATTGCTTAGAAATGTGGCAGGCTTGGTGCTGTTGAGGTATACTGGACAGGATTTGTGGAGTAACCTTGACATTAGTGACTCCACTTGGTCAAAAAGTGACCAAGAAATTTACAATCTGATTGTGAATTAGTGTGAGGAATATCTTAAATGGTTTATTCTCCTTTGGATATAAGTACAAGAAAGATATGTGATAGAAATCTTTGTCTAAATAAATCTAGGAGAAGCTTTTAGTGAGTGTAAAATAAAAATATCAATACCTAAACCCTCATCTTTAAGAATGCACATAACAGGGTCATTAATTGGCAACATTTTCTGCTTATTGCCAGGACACAGATTAGTGCTTTATCTAACAATCAATAGAAAGTTAGAGTAGATGAAATGCAGTATTTATTAATGGTACATTAAAGGTGCTATTAAGTCTTATAAAAATCATTAATTTGTCTAGTTATGACCTTCCAAAGCCTATTTCATTATGGACTTGTGTTTTATATAACACATTTTAATCTTTAGAAGTAGTATTCAGTGGGACTCTGTATGGGAGACAATGTCATCCAAGCTCATTTTTGCTATTATTGTGTTAGAATCTCATAATAGGGTCAATGTCACGTGGGAATTGGTGTTGAATGAGAAAGATAATAGTGAACTCCTCTCTCGTCATCATCCATTTATTTAGCTAATTTGCTTTGCTTGTTTTCTTCATCCAGGAACTGCTGGTACAGCAGAGAGTAGGAAGTATACAGGAATCAAATCCATGCTGTAGAGTTGCATGTTTCAAAAGTGGTACAACATTTGGAGTTTCTGTTATTAGAGCAAAAATTATGGATAAATTATATAAAAGAAACTTTTCAATAAAATAATTTTAGAAATAAATATGTGGATTTAGTTCTTGAATCCAATACTCCCTCACACTAGCAGTAGTCCAACAGTAATGGCTAAGATGGGCACAGAAGAAGGAGGTAGGAAAGAAGGAAGATGGATCCTTGAACCACAAGTTAGGTAATGAGCTCTTGGGATGATAAGCAGTTGACCATATTTTCACTCTCCTCAGATGTATTATTTTCTTTACTTTTTTTAAAAATTAAAAATCATAAATTTACATAGGGCAATATTGTTTGATTCATTCTGTTATTTTTTCCCTTCCCCCCACCCCTCTTTCCCCTCTATACAGTCCTTCCTTCCTCCATTCTTACCACCTTCCTTATCCCTAACCCTAACGCTAACCCCTCCTACCCCCCATTATATGTCCTCATCCGCTTATCAGAGAGATCATTCGTCCTTTAGTTTTTTGAGATTGGCTTATCTCACTTAGCATGATATTCTCCAATTTCATCCATTTGCCTGAAAATGCCACAATTTTATCATTCTTCATGGTGGAGTAATATTGCATTGTATATATATGCCACAGTTTCTTTATCCATTCATCAACTGAAGGGCATCTAACTTGGTTCCACAATCTGGCTATAGTGAATTGAGCGGCTATGAACATTGATGTGGCTGTATCTCAGTAGTATGCTGATTTTAAGTCCTTTGGGTATAGGCCAAGGAGTGGGATAGCTGGGTCAAATGGTGGTTCCATTCCAAGCTTTCTGAGGAATCTCCATACTGCTTTCCAGAGTGGCTGCACTAATTTGCAACCCCACCAGCAATGCATGAGTGTACCTTTTTCCCCACATCCTTGCCAACACCTATTGTTGCTTGTGTTCTTGATAATCGCCATTCTAATTGGGGTGAGATGAAATCTTAGGGTAGTTTTGATTTGCATTCATCTTATTACTAGAGATGTTGAACATTTTTTCATATATCTGTTGATTGCTTGTACATCTTCTTCTGTGAATTGTCTGTTCATTTCCTTAGCCCATTTGTTGATTGGATTATTTGTACTCTTGGTGTAGAGTTTTTTGAGTTCTTTATAGATTCTGGAAATTAGCGCTCTATCTGAAGTATGAGTGGCAAAGATATTCTCCCACTCTGTAGGCTCTCTCTTCACATTACTGATAGTTTCCTTTGCTGAGAGAAAGCTTTTTAGTTTGAATCGATCCCAGTTATTGATTCTTGCTTTTATTTCTTGTGCTATGGGAGTACTGTTAAGGAAGTCTGATCATAAGCCAACAAGTTGAAGGTTTGGACCTACTTTTTCTTCTATAAGATGCAGGGTCTCTGGTCTGATTCTGAGGTCCTTGATCCATTTTGAGTTGAGTTTTGTGCAGGGTGAGAGATAGGGCTTTAGTTTCATTCTGTTGCATATGGATTTCCAGTTCTCCCAGCACCATTTGTTGAAGAGGCTATCTTTTCTCCATTGCATATTTTTGGCCCCTTTGTCTAGTAGGAGAAAATTGTATTTATTTGGGTTTGTGTCCATGTCCTCTATTCTGTACCATTGATCTACCTGTCTATTTTGGTACCAATACCATGCCGTTTTTGTTACTATTGCTTTGTAATAGAGTTGAAGATCTGGTATTGCGATACCAGATCTGCTTCGCTCTTTCTACCGAGGATTGCTTTAGCTATTCTGGGTTTCTGATTCTTCCAGATGAATTTCATAATTGCTTGCTCTATTTCTGTAAGGTACATCATTGGGATTTTAATTGGAATTGCATTGAATCTGTATAGCACTTTTGGTAGTATGGCCATTTTGACAATATTAATTCTGCCTATCCAAGAACATGGGAGATCTTTCCATCTTCTAAAGTTTTCTTTAATTTCTTTCTTTAGTGTTCTGTAGTTCTCACTGTAGAGGTCTTTCACCTCTTTTGTGAGATTGATTCCCAAGTATTTTATTTTTTTCGATGCTATTGTGAATGGGGTAGTTTTCCTAATTTCTCTTTCTGAAGATTCATCACTTATGTATAAAAATGCATTGGTTTTATGAGCATTGATCTTGTAACCTGCTACTTTACTGAATTCACTTATGAGTTCTAAGAGTTTTCTGCTGGAATTTCCAGGTTCCTGTACATATATAATCATGTCATCAGCGAAGAGGGATAGTTTGAGTTCCTCTTTTCCAATTCGTATCCCTTTAATTTCTTTGGTTTGTCTTATTGCTCTGGCTAGAGTCTCAAGAACGATATTGAATAGAAGTGGTGAAAGAGGGCATCCCTGCCTTGTTCCAGTTTTTAGGGGGAATGCTTTCAGTTTTTCACCATTTAGAATGATATTGGCCATGGGCTTAGCGTAGATGGCCTTTACAATGTTAAGGAATGTTCCCACTACCCCAATTTTCTCTAGTGCTTTGAGCATGAAGGGATGTTGTATTTTATCGAATGCTTTTTCTGCATCTATTGAAATAATCATGTGATTCTTAACTTTTAGTCTGTTGATATGGTGAATGACATTTATTGATTTCCAGATGTTGAACCAACCTCGCATCCCTGGGATAAAACTCACTTGATCCTGGTGCACTATCTTTTTAATATATTTTTGTATGTGATTTGCTAAAATTTTGTTGAGAATTTTTGCGTCGATGTTCATTAAGGATATTGGTCTGGAATTTTCTTTCCTTGATGTGTCTCTGTCTGGTTTAGGTATCAGGGTGATATTGGCTTCATAGAATGAGTTTGGGAGGGTTCCCTCCTCTTCTATTTTATGGAATACTTTGAGAAGTATTGGAATGAGCTCTTCTTTAAAGGTTTTGTAGAACTCGGCTGAGAACCCATCTGGTCCCGGACTTTGCTTTGTTGGTAGGCTTTTGATGACCTCTTCTATTTCATTGCTTGAAATTGATTTATTTAAGTTGTGTATGTCCTCCTCGTTCAGTTTAGGTAATTCATATACCTTTTGCTTTTTTGTTGATGTCTTCGAAGTTTTCTGTTTTGTTGGAGTATAGATTTTCAAAATAGCTTCTAATTATGTTTTGCATTCCACTCGTGTCTGTTGTGATATTTCCTTGTTCATTCCGAATTTTAGTAATTTGAGTTTTCTCCCTCTTTCTCTTTGTCAGTGTGGCTAAGGGTTTATCAATTTTGTTCATTTTTTCAAAGAACCAACTATTTATTTTGTTAATTTTTCCGATTGTTTCTTTTGTTTCAATTTCGTTGATTTGGGCTCTGATTTTAACTATTTCCTGTCTTCTACTACTTTTGGTGTTGGTCTGCTCTTCTTTTTCTAGGGCTTTGAGCTGTAGTGTTAAGTCATTTATTTGTTGATTTCTACTTCTTTTGTTGAATGTGCCCCATGAAATAAATCTTCCTCTAAGTACTGCTTTCATAGTGTCCCAGAGATTTTGATATGATGTGTCTTTGTTCTCGGTTACTTCTAAGAATTTTTTGATTTCCCTATTGATGTCTTATGTTATCCATTCATCATATAATAGTGTATTATTTAATCTCCAGGTACTGGAGAAGTTTCTGTTTTTTATTCTGTCATTTATTTCTAATTTCAATCCATTATGATCTGATAGAGTACAAGGTAGTATCTCTATCTTCTTGTATTTGCTAACAGTAGCTTTGTGGCAGAAAACATGGTCTATTTTAGAGAAGGATCCATGTGCTGCTGAGAAGAAAGTGTATTCGTTCTTTGTTGGATGGTATATTCTATATAAGTTGGTTAAGTCTAAATTGTTGATTGTGTTATTGAGATCTATGGTTTCTTTATTCAATTTTTGTTTGGACAATCTATCCAGTGGTGAGAGAGGTGTGTTAAAATTGCCTAGTATTATTGTGTTGTGGTCTATTTGATTTCTGGAATTGAGAAGGATTTGTTTGACATACATGGATGAGCCAATGTTCGGGGCATAGATATTTATGATTGTTATGTCTTGCTGATTTATGCTTCCCTTCAGCAGTATGTAATGTCCTTCTTTATCCCTTCGGACTAGTTTTGGCTTGAAGTCCACATTCTCTGAAATGAGGATGGATACTCCAGCTTTTTTGCTGTGTCCGTGTGCATGGTATGTTTTTTCCCATCCTTTCACCTTTATTCTATGGGTATCTCTTTCTATGAGATGAGTCTCTTGCAGGCAGCCAATTGTTGTATTTTTCTTTTTAATCCATTCTGCCCTTCTATGTCTTTTGATTGATGAGTTCAGGCTATTAACTTTCAGGGTTATTATTGTGATATGATTTGTATTCCAAGTCATTTGACTCATTTTTGTTTTTTGACATGATTTGGTTTCCCCTTTATTTGGCTATTCCTTTAGGCTAGTTCCTTCCGTTGCTGATTTGCATCGTTGTTTTTCATCTCTTCCTTATGGAATATTTTGCTGAGAATGTTCTGCAATGCTGGTTTTCTTTTTGTAAATTCCTTTAGCTTTTGTTTATCATGGAAGGATCTTATTTCATCGTCAAATCTGAAAGTAAGTTTTGTTGGGTATAAGATTCTTGGTTGGCATCCATTTTCTTTCAGGGCTTGGTAAATGTTGTTTCAGGCCCTTCTAGCTTTTAGGGTCTGGATTGAAAAATCTGCTGATATTCTTATTGGTTTCCCCCCGAATGTAATTTGATTCTTTTCTCTCGCGGCCTTTAAAATTCTGTCTTTATTTTGTATGTTAGGTATTTTCATTATAATGTGCCTTGGTGTGTGTCTGTTGTAATTTTGTATATTTTGAGTCCTATAAGCCTCTTTTACTTGGTTTTCCATTTCATTCTTCAGATTTGGGAAATTTTCTGATATTATTTCATTGAATAGATTGTTCATTCCTTTGGTTTATTTCTCTAAGCCTTCCTCAATCCCAATAATTCTTAAATTTGGCCTTTTATGATATCCCATAATTCTTGTAGATTCTGTTCATGATTTCTTACCATCTATTCTGTTTGGTCAACTTTGTTTTCAAGACTAAATATTTTGTCTTCAATATCTGAGGTTCTGTGTTCCAGGTGTTCTATCCTATTGGCTATGCTTTCTATGGAGTTTTTAACTTGGTTTATTGTTTCCTTCATTTCAAGGATTTGTGTTTGTTTTTTTTTCAATATCTCTAACTCTTTATTGAAATGATCTCTTGCTTCCCGTATTTGCTCCTTTAACTGTTGATTGGTGCAATCATTTAATGCCTGCATTTGCTCTTTCATCTCCTCGTTTGCTTCCCTGATTGTTTTAATTAGGTACATTCTGAACTCCCTTTCTGACATTTCTTCTGCTGTGCTGTCATTGAGTTTTATTGACATAGTATCTAGGTTTGTTTGGGACATTTTCTTCCCTTGTTTTCTCATATTAGTCAGATGTCAGTGGGACTTTGTGATATTGCAATATTCTTCTATTGGCTTATATTATCCCTGTAGATTTCCAGTGTATCACCTTCCTGCCTTCAGTAGCCTGAAGTCTTGGAGTAACTTGATAATGCAGTGCTTCCAAGGAAAGCTGCCCCTAGCCCACTACTGGTTCCAGGACTTGGAGCTGGTTCTGTGTGGAAAGGCTCTCACTGGGGGGTCTTCTCTGAGAAGCTAGCCTGGAAAGGTGCTTCCCGCCGGAGGGAGTCGGGCTGCTTGGGGAAGACCCTGGCTGCCCTGTACTTGTCCCTGAAGCAACCTGTGGGCAGGAACTTGCCGCACTGGTTCAGGATCTTGAAGCTTGGTTCTGTGCAGAAAGGCTCTCACTGGGGGGCCTGCTCCAAGATGCTGGAGAATCTGGCCCTGTGGGAGGAGCCCACCGCCAGAGTGCACAGGGCTGCCTGAGGAAGACTCTAGCTGCCCTGCCCTACTCTAATAAGCCACCCGAATCCAGGCCTGCCACCCGGGCAGAGCTTCACCGGGTGGGGGAGACTCACCCTGTGGCTCTATTTTAGTCCGAGTCTCTCAATGCCTCCCCTTCTTGAATCCTGGGTTCTGGAGTGACTGGAGATGCAGTCACCCTCTAGTCTGCCATCTTGGATTGCCCCGTGGAAAAAGCCTGCAGCTGGGGGGTGGGGAGGAGGGCAGCGGGGAGCAGGTCCGCCTGGAGAGGTCTCTGGCTGCCTTGCCCTGGTCCCAGAGGCTGCTTGTGGGCCGGAGGTTTCCGCTGGCTTGGGGACTTGTGACTGGCTCTGTGTAGAAAGGCTCTCACTGGGGGGCCTGCTCCAAGATGCTGGAAAATCTGGCCCTGTGGGAGGAACCCACTGCCGGAGTGCACAGAGCTGCCTGGGGAAGACTCTGGCTTCCCTACCCTACTCTAATAAGCCACCGAATCCGGGCCTGCCGCCCAGGCAGCGCTTCACCGAGTGGGGGAGACTCACCCCGTGGCTCTATTTTAGTCCCAGTCTCTCAATGCCTCCCCTTCTTGAATCCTGGGTTCTGGAGCGACTGGAGATGCAGTCACTCTCTAGTCTGCCATCTTGGATTGCCCAGATGTATTATTTTCTATTTTAAATCTCAAAGTACTTCTGGGTTTTGGGAGGTCTTAAGTGGAGTCATTCTATCTGCCTTTGGAATTGAGGGAGATTAAGATAGAATTGATCAGTGCAGACAGACAATGTGTGCATAGAGCCGCTAAATATTCTCTAGACCCACAAAACTTGGCATTGATCTGATCTCATGCATTAACAGAATTTAGGAAAACTGCAAACGAGAAAGGGGATTGGTCTGCAATCAAAGCATGCAGAGATGAGAACCACAGAGGCATGCACAGGTGGTGTCCATCCTGCCTGCTTCGTGGGCAGATCCGTCCTGACCCCAGTGCACAGCTCCTTGGTGGTCCTTGGCAGATAAACCCTTCATGTGGAAATGGATATTTTTAGGACTTGGGGGCAATTACACCCCATTCCTTATGTGGAAAGATGCCCTACAAGAAACATCCCTCTCTTTTCCATGTTACTCCTTCCCACAGTAGGAAAAATGTCTTATCTAACCACTAAAACATGTCTCCTCCCCGTCTTCTCTTTGGAAACCAGTCTTGCCATAGGATGGATGCATACATTTTGTCCTTCTCTACTGCCCTGTCATCAGGGCCTGCCTATGGGAGTGGGAGTAACTGGGATTGAACAGTTATACCAATGACAAGGTTAGATGGCCTAATTCATTGGAGAAATATCAGCAAGTTCACTTAGTTGCATAACTAAAGTTATGGCTCTCATCTAGACTTCATTAGTTTTAAAGTTGGCATCTTAAACTCCATCCAATTGACTCCATATTTGACTTTTAGTTGGTGGGGAAGAAAGGAATGCTGTCTACTGGGTCCCTTTAAACACTGCCAGATAAACCAGATTATCTTATACTCATGTCATTAAGTACCCAAATCATATACCTACCTCCTTTTGTTCTGTCTCCATATTTATCAATAGCCTTTGGTTACTTACTTGCCTCTTTATGAGGCACCAAAAGATGTTAAGTGCCTAACTTCCTTAGCAGTTATATTCCTTCTGGTAAACTCATATGTTGGCATTTCCTTTATACTTTATTTTTGTGAGCCCAGTTAAAGTGCATTTGCCCTTTATGAGATAGGTATGTCAACCAAATGATCTTGAAATTTTTGAGCCTAATAACTAAAGGTCCAAGAGATTTCAGAATTCAATCTGATCTTTGGCGGGGGGGCGGGGCACTGGGGATTGAACCCAGGGGTGCTTTACCCCTGAACACATCCCAGCCACCACCCCTTTTTTTTTGGTACAGAGGAGTTTTACCACTAAGCACATCCCCAGCCCTTTTTATTTTTTTATTTGGCGACTGGGACTCGCTAAGTTGCTGTGACTGGCCTAGTAGTTGTGATTCTCCTGCCTCAGCATCTCAAGTCGCGGGGAGTACAGGTGTGTGCCACCATGCCTGGCAATCCAATCTGCTTTTAATCAGCAAGGGCTGTGTGGTCTGATTAAAGCGAGAATGCAGGATTGCCTTATATGTAAATGTGCTCTCTCTTGGGTGTGAACACATTTACTTATCTAAAGAACTAGGAAAAATAAGATCAAAATCCCACATGGGTGGGAGTTATAGACTCTAAACTGACTTGAAAATTAGATAATGATGTGATTCATATAAGTCATATGAAGTTTTCCTCTTTACTTTTGCAGTTCTTATTATAGTGTGCAAGAAGGTACAGAGCTCATTGTGTTCCATCCGAGACACAGATCCAATTGGATAAGATCCAATCTTGTCCCAGGACTATCCTAAAATTATTAAGAAGCTAAGAAAGTGCCTCCAAAAACTAAGTTGGGTATAACCTCTAAAATTTTCTGGGATGATATGTTTTCCTTGTAGAAAAGCATTTTTCATATTTCAGAAGACTTAGAACTAATCACAGAAATGTTTAAGGGAACAAAAACTTAGTATTTATATTTTTACATTAATTAGTCTGTACACATTCACTATATTCACTATATTCAGTGTTGGATTATATAAAACTTTAATTTGTTAGAATAACAGGTCAAGCTTTTAACATCATTTTAAAATGTCTAATGAAAACTGATTTAGAATTGTGGGTCTAGACTGAATATAATTAAGTATATTTGGGAATTTGAACATTTTAGAAAACTTGAAACCATTCTAAGTTTCATTTATTAATTTTATAAGTATTACTTAATACTTGAGAAAGTTCATTAGATTATTTATATATAGAAAAATTGAGTAGAGTAAAGGTATTAATGCATTTAAAAATGTTAAATGAAATTTAATTAACAAGGTTTAAAGCTGGTTCCAGACAATAATTAAAGGTCTCCTTTCAAGTGACTGAAAATTTGCTATTTTTATAAATAGAATAATAAGGTTTATAGAGTAAAATGAAATTGCAAAGAAGAATTAATTCTTTTTACTTATAACTTTTGTAAATTGAATATTTTCAAAACTAACAACCTATGGATTTTTTTCCATATAAAAACCAATCAGGAAGAACCAAGATTCTCATTTAATAGGAATCAACTTTAGTATACAGATGAATCAAGTTTCTGATATCAAAAAGTTGAGATCAGTGTGTAAATTTGGCAATGGGAATTTACTAAGAATGCCAACTAAGGATGATTCTTGAGAGATAAGCAACTGACCTTTAACATACTATATTGTACTGTCGACCTTATTAGCAATTCTTCTCATTTCTGAAATTTTGACAGCTGTTTTTGTGTTTTATTAAAATAAATTATTTCCTTAAAGAACTGAATATTTTAAAATGCATCATATATTTAGATTAAAACATATGCTTTGGAGCTAGATGTGGTGGTTCACACCTATAATACCAGAAACTCAGGAGGCTGAGGCAAGAGGAACACCAGTTTGAGACCAGCCTCAGCAACTTAGGTAGATCCTGTCTCAAAATAAAAAAAATAGAAAGGACCGAGGATGTAGTTCACAGTGGTAAAGTACTTCAGGTTCAATTTCCAGTACCAAAAGCAAAACAAAATGACAATAAATTCCATGGGTCATGGATGCAGCTCAGAGGTTTACTACTTGCCTAATGTGTGTGAACATGGGTTCACTCCCCAGTACCACAAGAAACCAAAAACATACACTTTGATGATGACATATTTTTACAGTTCACGGATGTCATCTTCAATACTAATGAAGACAGGCTTGTAACTTTAATAATACAATGCACCTAACTTCATAATGACTTTGCACTTCAAAAGAGCTTTTGTCCCTTCCCTAGGTCCTATTGTGGTGCATGACGAGGTCACTGGCTAGCAATGGCAAGAGAGTATGAGTCAGGCAGACCTTGTTTTGAATTTCAGGTGAGACTTATACTTGTTTTGAGAATTTGAGAAGATATTTAACCTCTTACCTTTCTAATTGGATAATAATAAAGACATAACTGGATTGTTGTAAAGTTTAGAAGTACAGATACACTTGTTTCACTGGCCCTCAATGGGTAATAGATTTGATTCTTTTGGGTAGTTCATAAACAAGGGCATATGTGGTATTAGATGAGAAGGGGTTAATTTCTCCTTACAGAGGGTTCAGTGGTTCAGTGTGTGTGTGTGTGTGAAGGACCAGCTGCCTTGTCAACATGCTGCAGTGAATTATGGCTGGGTGCCAAACGGAGGCTGCAAAGACCCTGCTGCAAAGTCAGGCTTCTATCTGTATGGAGTGAATGACCCAGCTAGGACTGGACTTCAGACTTCATAGTGGTAAAGCCTCACACAATCTCTCAGAGATCACATGCTCTATACCCCACCGCAGTGAGAAAAACCTTTATACTCAACAATTGTCCATAAAGATGTTGAGTCTCTTATTTAATACTTGAGGGTTTCTTTCGTTTACCAGCCATATGCCCAGGTGCTGCTTTTGTTCACATAGTCAGTGAATGAGTGTCTCCACACCTCAGACCCCATGATTACTTGAAGCAAGGTATCAGATTGCAAATCTCTTTTGTAAAACTATAAAAGATTATATTTTTCCCTTTTCCATAGTGTTGTGGTTGATGAAAAATTCTGATAGTGGCAATTTGTATCAAGTCCTAACTCTAAACAACATTCAGAGAATCAAATAGAACAATCTAGAATTGAGAGGACAGGGGTGAGTGCGGGGTCTGGGAGGATAGAAGATGCTGACAAGATTTAGATGCAAAAATAGTGAAGCTTTTTTAAGACAATATAAAGAGGGAAAGGATAGCTCCTGCATTGACAGGCTCATTGAAATTCAGTATTTTTCAATGAAGTCTTTGTACATCTAAAGACAACTTTTAAATTCAATAACAGAGATAGAATCTAATGAATACTAGAGGAAAACTGACACCAATTCCATGAAGCAAAAGACACTGAAATAAAATACTTGACCATCATCCCAAACACTCTTTGTTGATATCTCCTTTTTAATGTCAAACTTTTCCAATAAACATTTTCATTCAATTTTTCCCATTCTGGCCTGGAGAAAACTGAATTTCTTAGGCATAAAATATATGTTGATTGACTCAATTAAAATTGCCTTCAAGGGTTAATTATCCATCTTATCATGATATAGATTTCGATTGGGTAAAACTATTTTTAATTGTATTATTATTTCAGAGAAGTTAATTTTTTAGTTGGAAAAATGTTTACAGAGTGCTCATAGGATGTTGCTACAACTGAAGAGATAGGTGTTCTCTTTAAGAAGCTTAAAGAGTCTAGTGGGGAATGTAGACGAGTGAGTAATTACAATGAACATTTTACCTTCTGAAAGAGGTTTATACAGTGTTACAGGAACATCAGTGAACTGCACATAGTTAAGCCTGGGGCTGTCGAAGAGTTGGTTTAGGCCTATCCTGTTGAAGATGCCAGCAAGCTGCCTGTGGGAGGCTGGATTTACCTTGCAACAATTTTGGTGTAAAAGCTGCAGATGGAGCTCTAGGGAATATTCACAGACTACAGAAAAGTCAAGTGCCTCTGAGAAGCATTAGCCACACATGTGGAGATGCTAGACTGTTTCTTATGATTAAATTTTAAAATACCATTTAAACATAAATATTACTAAGGGTGGCTTTGAAAATAATAGAAAAGGATTTGATGAGGGATTTCATCAAGAAAATGTAAAAAGGAAGCAAACTCTGAGATCACAGTTTCTAATCTCAGCTATGTAGAGCCTTTTGATTAACTCCTACTACACAATCTATCAAACTAGTGAAAAATCAAAGAAATCAATAAAATTGTGAAAGTAATAAAAATTAATCATAAGTTGTTCAAAAAGGGTCAAATGTTCCAGTTTACCTCAGTTTATTTTTGGGTTATTTGGACCTAAGGTTTTATCATGATTTCCAGATAATGGCAGAGATATGTTTTTGGTAATGAATTTTTTTAAAAGTGCAGAATATTAAAGAAAGTACAAAATTACTCATAATTTTACCTCTTTCCTGCTCTGCTCTTATAATCTCTTAACATTTTGATATTTTCTATAATAGGTATATTCATGTGAAGGTACATGAGTATGTATATTTCTGTTCCAGTTTAATTTGGGGGACATCAAAAAAATCATTTTTCTTGCCACTATTCCTCTAAAGATAGGTAGTAGCATGGTTTGGTAAAAAGAACTAACAATTAAAAGTATCCAGATCCATTTTTCTGGTTATATGAAATGGGGTAAATTGTTCAATCTCTGAGTAGGTCCACTTGGTTTAAACTTCCAGCTCTGTCATTTAAAAGCAAGCAACCTTAGGCAAATCTGTTCATCATCAGAAATTTTAGTTTCTTTATCTGTGAAATGGGGAGAGTGACACCTAGTATACATGGCAGTCGGAAGGACTAGATGGGATAGTATGTGTAAAATAAAATTTCTTTACTAAGAAAAATCAAATGAGAGCTGAGATAAAGATTAGCTGTAGGAGTGAGTTGGTACAGAACCTACTTTATGGAGGGTCAGCATGGATGACATCTTAGAGGGAGACATCTTAGAAGCAGATGGTCATAGGATAGTAGAAGCTAATGTGCTCTAGGTGAAAAGCAGAGCATGTGTAAAGGTCCAGGACAAGAAGGAGGCTGATGTGTTTGAGCAACCATGCATAGACCAGTGGGGCTCATGCACAGTAATTAAGGGACGAGATCAGAGATATATGCTGGGACAATATCATGCAAGACCTAATAACCACGAAAGGAGTTTTCAAATCATTCTAAATGCATTGGAAAGGCATTTCAGTATTTAAGCATACAAATTACCTGATTTTATTTATGTATGGACATCACTCTACTTTTTTATGGAGAATGGATTGAGGGGATCAAATTGAGAAGTGGCAAAGGCTGCAGAAGTAGTCCAGTGGAAAGAGAGCAGTTTTTTTGACTGGGTTGATGACAATTGAGACAGAGAATAAGACAGATTTGAGGACTATTTTATAGTAGAATTGATAGAACTTTCTACTACAGTGGACACAGTATTGGAAAAAGAGAAAAGGAAGAATCAAGAATAAACCATGGCTTCTGCCTGAAAAAGTAGTTTGTACCAACAATGTTGATGATGTTCATTGCTTGTTGAGAAGTGAGATGATGTTCCACAAAGAGAGTTTCATTTTGCACACATTATGTCTAAGATATCCTGTGACAGTTTGGGTACTAGCGTCTGGAGGTCTGGGCTAGAGATGCACGTTTAGGAGTCATTGCACTATATATGTAATTTAAAGCCTGAGAACTAATTGAGATTCTATAGGGAAAGGGAGAGACTGTGGACTGAAAGAAAAGGAAAGAAAATAACTGGAAAGGACAAAATGGCTCAGAAAACGCAGCTGCTCCCCATTCCATCATCGCCCAGTGCCCTGCAGGGAGAATGAGCTCTTGAAATTAATCCTGGGTTAATTTGGTGGAGTAGGGAGGGGACTGTAGAGACATATATGAAAGCCTTAAATAGAAGCAGCTGCTGACTCTTCTGGGTAGTAATTTGATGACTATTTATTTAGCTTCAGTGGAATAATTTTGTTGAGTAGATAAAATAGTTTAAAAAATATGCTTAAGCTGAACTGTGTATACCTTCACATATTACTATTTTTTTTTAACTTGCATAGGTAGATTCATAGAGGATTTTTTAAATGGAATTGAAGTGTTTTTAGGATATAGAAAGCTTGAATATGCCATAAATTTTGGTTTGAGTTGACTTAATGAGCAAATACTACTATTAAAATTCTAAACCCTGTATATCATTAATGATAAATGATCATTTCTATTTATGCTTTGCCATCACTATAATAGAAAGAAAAAATTATACTTGTAGTTTATATATATTATGTTCATCATATCTAGGAAGTGATTTCTGGTTGGTCTTTACTGGAAAGCAGTAACTTAATAAGGCAATGATACTTTTAAAATCATTATTTCACAAACTAAGAAATTTTCTTCATTCTCCTTATTTAACCTGTTGACTTGGGAACTTTTTTTCTTTTTTTTTTTTTTCAAGTCAAAAGAGGTGAAAATCTAAAGCATCCCTGTTACACTCTGTACTGATGTTACTAAGTTAAAAAACAAGTTCAGCAAGTTTTAAAGAAAAGACCTGTTAGTTAAGTAGAAGGCAAATATTTTCTTTAGTGCTGAGTGGAAAAGGGAAAGTCTCATATGACACATCAATGTTCTATCACTTCTCACCTGAAGCCCTTTTATCTCAGAGAAGAGAGACAACAAAGTAACAAGAATGAAATGAGGAGAATTTATATTAAGGAAATATTTTCCTCATAAAATGCAAAATGGTGATGATGCTATTTAATTCCATTTTTCTGTATTTTTTTTCATGTAAAATATAAACCCGTGATAATTTTGGATGTGTTTTTGACAGGGATGGAGCAAGTAAGGATAGTAGCTAAAACGACACTGCTAAATGAGGTAAGCAAGATTGGGAAAGGAGGCGCATTCTGGGTAGTTGGCCCCATTGCATGCATATGACAGAGATGGACTCCGTTTTTCCTCTCCTGAACAGCATCTCATTCATAGGTAATATCCCGATAGCTTCTCTTATCCCCTGGAAGACAGTGATGTGTGGACACGTTGGAACTGAAACACAGCTTTTGGGATGGATTCTAGAGCTGAGACGGATTTATCTCAACAGTGATTCTAGTTCTAGGGAACTCTATTTGAAAAGAGAGTAAAACTGTTAAATTTTAGAATAGCACGTAAGTGACTATTCGTGAGGAAGGTTGGTTTCTGCTATTTGTGGTTTTTGACCCAGCTCAAAACAAAATGAACAGTGTCCTGAGAAACTAAATGAAAATTTCATGCCCAAACTTTGTACAGGAAAGCCGTGGGATCCCAAGTCTCTCTGATCATGAACCTATTAAAAGAACTGCAATACTAGTTAGAAGAGGACCACCTGACCCCTATACATATGCATCCTTCTTCCTCCTCTACTGAAGGAGTAAGATGACCAGGGGAAGAAAAGCACAATATCATAATTTTCCTACATCACAAGATCATGGAGGCAGTGACATGGAAGTCAACAGTGGCAATGGAAACTGAGTCACCCTCTAGTTACTTGTGACTGTGGAACCAAACTGTAAGGAGGCTTGTGGACTGGGTGAGCTAACCTGGACCTTGCAGAAGGGAAGAAGCTTGCAGTTTAAACACAAACAAACAAAAACCTGTGGTTTTTATCTCTCCCTTGCCTCTACAAACATATTCTATCACGTTGGTGAAACAGGTCATACATATTCCAGTTAGGACTTGTATTAAAGATTTTTAATAACATTCTGGTCCAGGCACCAACAAAGTAGAATGAATGCTCCAAAGCCCTGGAAGAGATCCTGGAAGATGCAGGTTGTCTCAACATTATTGCTCTATTTTCTAGTTAGTATGAAAATCTTGACAGTGGACAGACTGACTAGAGAATCAAGGGACTCAGAGCAGCGACTCATAACCAAGTAGCTCAGAAGAATTCAGTATTTTACGGCTACTATGGGCATATCAAAGTTTGCCAGAGGAATAGAAGCTCTGAAAAAATTAGATAGCAATTTCTGAATGCTTCCTACTTCTTTAAAACTCAAATCAATGGTGTGTAGCATATTTTTAATATTTTAGTTCAATCAGTGTACCTTGGCATGCATCATAGGTCATTCATCATGTATTTATTTTACTAAACGTTAATTTTTATTGTAGAAAATATTTCAGAACTTATTTTGAAACTTTCATTATACCTTGGATCTATAATCAAAATTGAATTATTATCCAGTGACTTTTATTGGTACAGATGAAGATTCCATTTATGTATGGAAACAAAATTTTAATGTCGATATGCATTTGAAATATCACAGGAACTTTCTAAATAAATATTTGGGAGGAATCGTTTTGGCACACCTTTCCAAGCATGGTTTCCAGAAAAGGCAAACTGGCAAATAAACTTTGCTGCTCAAAAATTACTAATAGGAAAGATTGTTTTGTTTTTCCTTTGCCATTGCTCTAAGCAATCAAGTTGTGAGAACTCTAGCTGAATGCACAGGTTCCTAAATGGAGCTCATTTGTGGTTCTGGCCAGTATGAACGTCCACATGGCGTGAACGTCCTGACCAAGCAAAGCAGAGCCTGCTGACTGAGTACCTGAGTGAAGTTTGCTCCTACCCTCCTCCAGTAGCTGGTGATCAAGTGTCACCTTTCCCAGGGGACCACAAGGACCTGTGGTCCTGGCAAACACAACCAACTGACTCAAACCAATGGGAGAGCTCAGAGCTGCCTTGGTTTGGAAAAGGAAAATAAACTTAGGTAACCTGGAGAATTTTCTCTATTGGAAAATTAGAGGCAGAATTTAATCCTCTCTCATGTGCTTTTCCCTAGAGCTAGAAGGAGGATTTAGAACGATAAAAGCAAATCTCAAGCAAAATAACATTCACTCCCACTGTCAGGTAGTTAGGTAGGTAAGCTGGTAGACAGCAGGTAAGCAGCTAACTATCCTAGCTAGTGGATAGGAAGGCCATCCTGTCCGTTTTCTGATACCATCTTCCTTCTTTATTTCGGTGCCCTCTCCTCTCCTCTTCCTTCTCCCCTCAGTATTTCTTCCTCTGCCCTCTCCTCCCTCTCTCGCTACCTTTCTGCTCTAACTCCACTCACCCAGTGCTTCCTTCATCCTTTCTTTTAATGTTTCAGCACACATATACAAGTGCAGGGATGGAAATGGGGTGGAGTTTTAGGAGGTAGAAGGTAAGGGTGCTTAGGAAAGATTTTATGATGTGGGTATTCTTGAAGATTTAATATGTTAAAATATGCAGCTTTTGTATAATTAAGATCACTAGAAAAAATATGAAAAGGGTACAGATTAAACTAAATCTGCCTTAGTACTGCTAACTAATTAACCTAAGTGAATACTCATGATTTGTTTTATCACTTTTACACTAAGAAAATTTCTCAAATGGAGGATAATTACGGCAGAATCCTAATTAGATGCTAACAGACCATACTCTTTCTGTTCTGATGCATTAATGATTTCTTTTGTGTTATAATTGTTGTACTGCTCTGGGCAAGTTAAATATTTCCTTTGCAATAATCATGTAAAAATGGTGCAAAGTGGGGAGGGGGGCACTGGAGGAGGAGTCGCTGCTTTGAGGTGAGTTTGATATTTCTAGTCAAATTCATTGCAGTTTTATTGTCTATGTTGCAAAAGTTTCTGAAACATTTGGCACTACTGTTTCAACAGAAGACATATCTTTTGAAAATCAGTCTATTGAATTGAGACTTCTAAGAACACTTATTCTGGGTTATTATTGATTATTGATGCATCCATTACTTTGTGATCATTGTTGTCATAAAAATCACAAAATATTGTCATTTACCTTGTAAATGAAAAAATGACAGGTTAAATGCATAATGATTTATGCATTTGATTGAATTAACTAAAGAAACATAGAAGCTACCAATTAACACATGCTTACAAAATTGTATCTAAATGAATACTCAATGTATAAAAGCCAGGAATAAGTATGAATGTGGGCACTGTATACAACTGTTCGTTTTAATCACAGCTATCTTTGAAGCTGAAAAATTGCCCAAGAAGGAAAGCAAATTTAACAGTTAAAATTCCTAGATATATCCAGAAGCAACATGAGTATTTGATTTATATAACACAGAGATCATTTCTGAAACTCTCTTAGATACAGGAGGTTGGTTTTATTTATTTTTACTTATTTTTAACCAAATAAAAATATATAAACCAATAGAGCCTATCTAACTTTGAATGCCTTAAAAATTGATATGAACAATTTGTCATTTTCAAAACACTGAGCTATTTTTATCAATAGAATTAAAGGACATTTCCCATATCAGATCAGCAATTAGTATTTAGAATTTTTAAAAAGAATGTTAGAATATGAATATTTTGCCTATAAAATGTCATTACATTATCCCATTTTTATTCTGAGAATTATCTTTTCCAACTAGAGAGGATAGAATTTTAAATATGTGATCTTCTTAAAGTTGTAACTACATTATTAAAGAAGTTACTAGAATGTTAATGATGAGAAGCTTTTACTCATTCCTCAGGATAGAGAGCTGCTAAGCAACTCTAGGTTTCCCTCCTCATGAAAAAGCCAGCTGTGAACTTTATTTTTCTGTTTCCCAATCCACTGGTCATTTCACTCACTGTGTAGACTATACAGTGAGTACAAAATTAGACTTGTGGGTGGGGGGTAGGGAAGATCTTCTAAAAGTAGAATTTCCTTCAAATATTTTCTCAGAGTCTTTTTCCGAAAGATTAGTTCAGTAATACTTTTGTGACCAGAGGCCACTTATCTTAGAACTTCAGCTACATAGAAAATTGAGGAATAAACACACACACACACACCCACACCCACACCCACACACTTAAATCCTTGTGCAAAAAAAAAAAAAAAAAGACATCACAGAATCCTTACTAAAGCACATGAGTTTTTCTAGACTCTCATTAGAGTCTATTTTCTCTCATTTTGCTCTCTATTCTATCATCTAAGTTCTCCAGATTGTCTGCCCAAAGTATATTTGAAGATTTGTCATTAGTTCTTGATAAGAAAGAGAGCAGGAGATCAGGAAGGGGTGAGCCTCAGAACTTGGAGGAAGCACATAATAACCAGTAAAAATAGTAAACAAACCTGCAAATACCAGCCCGAGGATACAGAAAATTATGTTACAAATGCACTAAGTGGAGAAGTTAACAACCTGCTTACCTCTGCAAGCTGTGAGATCAACACTGTGAAGAGACTCTAATGCATTCACTGTTAACATGGGAAATCACTACAGGTCTATACATGCCGGTGTTCCAGCTCTAGGGCTTGAGGTTCAGTCTGAAGACTTAAAGCAGACCCAAGCTTGCTGCTTGCAGATTTCAGTATCCAACAAAGTCCAATGTGTGTGCGTGTGTGTGTGTGTGTGTGTGTGTGTGTGTGTGTGTTACAACATGTGTGGACATAGTGGTGGGGACTGGTTGTACATCATATTAAGAAAGACATTAAGCAAGTTGTAACATTATAGTGGCTTAATGGTCCATTCTTAACAGGTCCCAGCATGCAAGAAAGCAACTGAAAGAGCAAGATCTAGCTTCTGTGGGGGAGGGAGAGGATATTAAGAATAGAATAGTCAAATGGGCAGGATTTGGAGAAGGATTTCTGAATCTAAACAGGATTTTAAATTGGAATGTCAGGTAGGAAAGGCAGCAACAAGAGCCCCCAGGTAGTATTTGGTCAAGTGTGTAGGGCCAGGAGGGATGGCCGCAGTGGGAGACAGGAATTCTAGAGAGCCCTGGAGCAAATAGGATTGTCCTTGCTGGTATACTATGTGCAACACCAGGGGTGTTCTCTCCTTTCCTCCTTCCTTTCTCCCTTTCCTCCTCCCTTCCTTCCCTCCCTCTTTTCCTCCCTTCTCTCCCTTCTTTCCTTTCTTTCTTATTAGTTTATTATTTCTAGTCATCTCTTTACAGCTTTGATTCTATCTACATCTTTTGTGTTTCACAAATATGTTACACACATATTACTTATAAACCCAGGAACACTAACACTGTGTGTGTGTGTGTGTGTGTGTGTGTGTGTGTGTGTGTGTGATCTTTCCTCCTTATTCAAGGGTTCTGCATTTTCAGATTCAACCAACTGCAGATTGAAAATATTTTAAAAGGACTTCATGTAGGGCTGGGATTGTAGCTCAATGGTAAAGTTTGACTAGCACGGGTGAGGCCCTGGGTTGATCCTCAGCACCACATAAAAACAAATAAATAAAATAGAGGTTGAATCGTTTTAAAAAAGAACTTCGTGTATGTACTGAACATGTACAGACTTTGCAGACTTTAAGTCTTGTTATAGTTACTCTTTGAGGTGACATTGGCATCATATCTGGCTCTCCTACTTTTTTTTTGCGGTGCTGGGGATGGAACCCAGGGTTTTAGTGCTTGAAAGCCAAGCACTCTACCGACTGAGCTATCTCCTCAACCCTGGCTCTCCTACTTTAACCAGGCTTGCTATTCTGTGATGCATTTATAACTACTTCGATTTCTTTTTCTGTTCAGTACAACTTGAGGTTAGTGTGTCACAGGCAATTGTTGTCCCTCTTGATCCCACCTTAATATAAATCATACTTTTCTGTTTTTATCAGGTCTCAAAAATTTTTGTATTGGAAACTGGACATTATAGGTAATACATTGTAGCAGCTCTAAGCACTGGTCCACTTTCCCCCTTTGGGGCTCTTTATTGCTATTTGCATGGTTTTGAAATGACCCACTGCATTCCCGGAGGGAGGTCTATCCCCCCATGGTGGTGACCATCTGAGGTTGCTCCTTAGGGAGGCACAGGTTTGCTTTTTCCCACAGTTTCCCTGGGATGGCAGTGGTACTGGTAGGACTCTACTCTCTCCTTGACCACAGTCAGCTATTTAACTCCATTAATGCCTGCTGTTTCAACAATGCCCTGGTCAGAAGTTCTTTACTAACCAATCCAGCCAAAATATAACTTCTTCAAAAGAACACTGGCTTCTGAGGCCAGTGTTTGGTATTTTTTCTGACTCCAAAATGACTCCTCCCAGATGTCTGAAACTCAAGTTCTCTCCTGCAAACTAGTTGTCTACGTCTAGGCTGAATCCTCATTAGATCCACCAAATTGCCTTTTATCACAAGCTCCACTGTTTCTGAGAGCACTGTTAGGCTTATGCTTCTCCATGTTCTATTGCAAATGAAGTCATTTCCTTTGGGAAGAGATTAGGAGCTGGATGTTTATGCCTTGCTGCTACCTCCAGACTTAAAAACTCTCTGAGAGTTTCAGAGTTGGAGTGGGGGACCATGGCGAGCTTCTCTAGGTGACATCCCCAGTAGTTGATTGATAGGTAGGGATAGCAGCAGCCTGTGGTCTTAAGGTTTGCCTCTGTTATCATGGAATCACCATGTCATGAGCTGGAGTGAGGGTGAATGGAGTCCTAATATTCACAGTGTGCTATAGGTAAGGACATGAGTCTGAATGAGGGAGAGAAAATTGATAATATGTCATTGGTATGAAGTAAGAGAGGGGAATCCTGAGAAGAAGGAACAAATCTTAATTTACTTTTAAAATTACTTTTATTTTCTTTAGGTAGCCAAGTCATTGGGGAAAAGATTGATTTTTGAACAAGGAATCTGCTGGGAAAAGGCAGCAATTTAATCAGAGACAGCCCCAGAAATCCTCCTCTCTTCCCTAATATATATATATATATATATAGGGAAATATATATATATATATTTATATACATAATATATATATAGGGAAATATATATATATTTAAGTGTCTGACATTTGTGGAACTACTTCTGAACTTAGTAAAGATGAAACTTTTTACTTTAGACTTGCAAAAGTAGATGTAATGTTTGCTATGTATACGTCTCAGTTAAATTTATTTCGGTAACTTCATACTATACTCTTGAAAATAGAGTATCTTTCTCTGGGTGTGAGGTTTTGTTATGCGTTAGTGTCACATGAGCTCTGGGTGTCTGGTGGGGGACTCCAGTGGATTAATGTTGCAAACTGCTGATCTGGGGGGTTCCTGGGAAAAAGGGGTCTCTTGTGATGGATGGAAGGGGTCAATAAACACAATGACTGAAGAACTGTTGTTGAACTGGTTAGGTTTATGGCTAATGTCAAGTCCAAAGAACAAATAAAGATGGAAAAGAAAGATAAATAAAAAAGACAGAGGCAGAGAAAATGGAATTGGAATAATATCAGATTATGAAGAGTTGGTTGCAAAAGTGCTTCAAACCAAATGGAAAACTATCATAGAGCACCCACCTGTTTTCTCCAAATTTGTAACTGAATGTAGGTGTGAGGACAGTGGCTTCAACTAGATGTGGTTATACAGTTTTGCTAATGATTATTGACTCCTCCAAATGAATGACCTGGTCCCTAGGTTAAGGCATTGTAGACATGAGGAGGAGACTTTAAGGCTCGTGGTCAAATACAAGTTCCTTATTTCTCTCAAGTATTTCTACCTCTTTTTGCTTCATGTTTTCTTAATTGCCAAATACTTTGAAATGATTCAGTATTGGTATTTCTCAAATTATGTCCAATGGAGTATTAATAGTTCTTAAAGCATGTACAGTATTAGTAAGAATTTTTCTTTCTCTAGCCCCTTCAATGCACATGTGTATGGTACACACACACACACACACACACACAACACACACACACTCACACACATACATGCACTACTTGATCAAGTGTATTTAGGTAGTTCTGGCTTTCTTATATAAAGTAAAAGAGGTTTATTTCCTATGGGAGTTCTCAGAAGCTCTAATATGTTGAAGAGCTTGCCAGTGCCCTAGGTGGCAAATCTAAGAGTTAGATTAGATACTTCCTGTGTGCATTTGCCCTTAGAATGCTTAAAATATCAGTGGTTCACAGAATATTCTTTGTTAAATACTGCTAACAATGATCTGTCCACTGTTTCCTTGTCTCCACTGCATCCTATATCCTGCTATCAGAATAATCTTTCTAACAATCATATAGTCACTTATTTCTGGGCAATTTTTGCATGCTGTCAGCTATTACAAGACTCTGCAGCCAGACAATATTGCACTTTGGCTCTTACTTACCAAATACATGACCTGTCTTAGCTTCCTCATACATAAAATGGATTATTTTGAGGATTGAATTATTATTTTTATAGCATTCAGAACAGTTTCTAGTGTATAGTCAGCACTACAAAAGTTTGTGCTGAAATTTCTCTTAGGGAGAGCAGAGTGTGAAAGCTGAGATTTCTAGGGCCTAGGAAGAAAGAAGACTATAAAACCAAAAAGATAGGTATGTCTTCTTCATGAGAAGCTAACAGGAATTTGGAGGTGACATGTAAGTAATGAAAGAGAAGATCCAACAACAGGGGGCCAGTCAACATGGAAGTTTTGGGAAAAGGCTCCTGGGAACAAATAAGGCCCAGGGCAACCAGAGGATTTCTAGTATTTGTTTTGAGTTGTATGTGGTACTACTACAGATTCCTCCAGATTCTGAGTCATCAGTCAAAGGTAACTAGGAACATAGACTTGCTCTGACTATATATGGAGAGGGAAGGAATCTTTTCCTAAAGGCTGCTGCTCTTCAGAAAGACTAGCATATGTGAGTTGGCAAGATGACCCATAAACTTGTTCAGAACTCTAGAAGTGTGTCCTTTCTTCTTTCCCTATTCTGGAATCCCGAGGGACATTACAGGGAGGAAACATTTTTACCCACTGCTTGCAGGAAAGAGGCTTAGGCTATTCTATTTAAACCTCTAAGGACAGTGTGACCCCAGCTAAATGCAGGCCAGTCACACATTACATAATGCTCATGACCACTTTAGAAGGCAGGTGGACAGATAAGAAAACTGAGGCTTAAGGAGGTAAGATCATGTGCCCTTGATCACATCACTAGCAAAATGTAAAGCCAGCATTCAAATACAGGCCAGCTTCAAACTCCTGTTCATTGTTGTGTTATTCTTTGTTTCCTGTGAAAATGCTTCCAAGACTGTCACTGCCTTTAAATGAAGCACAAACTCCTCAACTCAGCCTTCAGGATCTTCGTTAGTCTGGAAACTACAAACTTTCCTAATCTGAACATTGTGACTCTTTTAAAAGTAGGGTCTAGAGGAGTTTCTCTGGGACAGTATTTCTTGGTTTTAAATCTTGCTTTTTCTAGGAACCTGAGTTCAGCTCCCTGGATTAGCCTTGTGGACAGGGTCTTGGCAGAGAATGGCTAAATTTCCTTGGTGTGGAGTGGGGTCTTTCCTCACTTATGAGAAACTTCTCACATCTTTTTTCCTGCCCTACTCCTTCGCCACTGAGTTCTGTCCCTCTGCCAGGGCACCTGCCTGTGACCATTTGCTGGGTCTCTCTTTGACGCTGCCATCTGTCTTCCTGCCGGGATTTCCACCTAGCGCTTGCCAACACATTCCCCTCATACTTGGTTACGCTTGACTGCCTGAATTTACATTGCCTTTTGAAGAGTTTCCACTGAGTTCCAGTCACACTCTAATTGATTGATCTAGTTTTTAGGTTCTGGCCATCCATGCCTGCTCCCATAACTGGATGAGACACTTTTGTGAAAGCTTGGATGTACAACAAACATGGTAAGTTCATGTGGGAACATTGGCCTGAATAGAGCAAAGGTTCTAGAGAAGAGGAGAAAGGAAAACTGATTTATAATGTCATTGGTGTATGTGCAAGTTGGTGACACCAGAAGGAGAAGAGGAGGGCAAAGAGAGTAGATTTAAGAACCCCGTTTCTAGCTGCTATAGTCTCAGTCTCTGTGTTGGATCTGAGGAATGGCTGTTGCAACCAAGTTTGTTAAGTCGACATACGGTCCACTTTCCAGCCTATGCTGTCTGCTGCTACTTTTTTAGGCCACTTCCCTGAAGTGAGAACTAGTTCATCCCCACATTGGCAGGCTTGGAAAGATTCCTCTTCTCTGTGACCTCATGTTAAGGTAATAGTGACTCATAAAACACCACTAATAGAAAACTCACACCAAAACAAAACAAAAAAAACCATAATTCAATTCTTACCAGGTTTTTACTTTTGGAAAATAGGTATAAGTTTTCAAAATTAAACATATTATATTCCAAGTCTTTTCTCTAGTCAGTTACTGTTATTAATAAAGTTAAGAAATATATTCAAATAATGGAAATGCTTGTAAGTTATTAAAAACTAACTATGGGAGTTATCTATAGATGTCTTAATTCCCCTTCATAATACCTGTTCCCTTACTACTGTGAATTGTGGATAGTTCATATTGCTTCCTAAGAAAAAAAACTGACTAAAGAGAGTAGAACTTAAGACAATTGTTAAAGACGATAGCTTTTTTTTTTTTTTTTTTTTTTTTGGATTCATAAGTCAATCATTCATGCATCCATTCCATGAAATATGACATCAAAATTCTTCACATCTCTAGCTTTCCATACATGGTTGTGGCTAATACACACATATTCACATGGGCATGCAAGTCTCCCTTGCAAACTAAAGCATTACACTCAAAGCACCACAACATTAAACAAATATATGGGTACACATAATAGTAAAGCCAGAAATAGCAATTCATCCACTCAGTAATGCTATGAAGCAATTCATCTACTCATTCTTTTGTCTCTTTACTTTTCATATATACATATATGTATATATATAATGTATCATCAATAAATGTGGATTTACAGTTCAATTTGAATTTCAGTTACATGAAGAATTTTTTTTTAGTGTATTTATGTCCAATATGATTTTGTCCCAAGGAATTTTGGGCACATGCTGTACCAAACTATTATTTCTTGTTTGTTTGAAATTTAAATACAACTAGATATTTAGTGTTTTATCTGACAACCCTAAGTTTGCAATATAATGAGGTCTACTTAATTCAGTAATGAAAGAATTTTCTCAGATTCCATTGAGTATACTCTTTCAGAGGTGAAAGGTGAAAGTAAATTCACCAACGATACTTTGAGTACGTGTTTTGAAATCCAGTTTCCTATACTCAAAAACCAATTTGCCTAGAATATTTTTTTCCTTGGAGTTTGTCAATGAATCCCCAATTGAGATTTGAATTTTTTTTTTGTAATGCAGATTGACAGTGGAAAGAATCCAACAGACCTGAGTTAGAAACTTGGCGTCTTTGCTATTATCTGTGTGGTCTTGGTGAGATCAACCAAATCTCACTTTCTCACCAGGTGGTTATGGGGAATTAACCACTTTCACTGAGAAGCAGCTGTCATAATAGGCACAGACAGCTTGTTCAAAACCTATTAGTTCTCTTTCCTGCAATGATTGTGAAGAATTGTCCTAGGTGTGCTTATGAGGGTCTTGTACTAAGAAGCAACAGGGACTTATCCACATAACCAAACACCTAAGCTGCTCCTTTGCTCTCCACAACTTGGGCAGAATGGGTGGAATAACAGGTATACAAATAAGGTCACTTGTAGAGTGAGGAACTGGTCTTACCTTACTGCACAAATGAATTTTATCCCTGACTCTGGGACTGACACCAAAGAGACTACTTGTAAATATTTGTCCTATTTTATTGATATCATTACCATTATATAAACAGAAAAGAACAAGTTTGTCTTTTCTTGTAGGGCAGGGACTTAGCATCTTCAGCATGAGGTATATTAGATGCCACCCACATAATGAAGCTCAGGTTGCTTTAGGATGGGTTCCTGCAATGCAGGCAATGTATAGTGCAGACAGTCTTCCTAATGTGCTGTTCCACATGCAAATTGTTATGCCTCCCATATTGTGAGTTTTGATCCTCCTTTTGTGGAAAAAAAAAATAGCAGTTCACACTGAGACAAATATAGAACCTGCAGAGTGATGGCTGAACAAGAGGAGGATTAGAGAGGGAGGGAAGGACAGCTGCCCTCCAGCAGTTGAAGAACCGTCATAAGAGAGAAAGGCTTGCTCAGGCTGTGGACTCCAAAGGGAGAATTAGGGTGGAGGGCTATAAGTGAAAGGGAGACATGGTCACATTGGAACCATCAAATCTGCCCCTATTGCAATGCCTCACACGGGGTGAGGTCTCTTCTACTGAAATGTTGATTCCAAGACTCTGATAACCATTTATCAGGAGCATAAGAGGAATAACTACAGCTCTGTTTTCTTCCTAACTTGCAAAGTGTGGATAATAATCCCAATTTATCAACTTGCAGATGAGGGATGGATTTGATCTAGCTAAGCCCAAAGAGACTCTTTCTAGTTTTTAGGCCTCCACAGCCCTAGTTATTGTGGATTTTCAAACTTTACTGAAGACTAGAATTATCACGGGAGCTTTGAAAAATCTGTATGCACAGGTCACACCTACAGATGCTGATTTAAGTGTTGTGGGGTAAACCAGAGCATTAGTATTTTTTTCAAAGCTCTTCAGGTGATTCTAATATGTGGTCATTTTGAGAACCATTGAACTAGTGTACTGGTTGGAGAACTCATGATTGCAGTTTGGGCTATGAAATTTTATCATTCTAGGGCAGCTGACTTGTAAGGAAAAGGCACTTAACAGTTTTCTAGAAATAGGTCTCTATTCTGAGACATAGTGCTTACTGGCACTCTTTTTCTCTGTTTTGATGAAAGTTCTAGACTCCCCTCAATGAGGGGATTTTTTTATCTCTCAGAATAGTGTATGGCACCAACAGAATTTGGATGGTTGTTTTGTTTCAATACTCAAAACTCCAAATGGGTATACACCTAGTTTGGGCATAAACTGATAGAAGATAAAAGTGGCTTTCTTTGCTGTTCTCCATGAATCCCAAAGTTGCTTTGTTATCAAGGAGTGAGTTGTCTGATGAACCACTGGACATTTTTCTTTTTGTTTTGTGTGGATGGCTATACTTTTTTATATTCTTCTGGGCTTGCTATCTTATACACTGCTTAATAATTTGCTTATCAAGAATGTTCCTAGGTTAACGTTGGTCTTGATTTTAGTTCTATCCAAATGAGACTGTGTCTTGTCATTCTGGTCATGCAGCAACTGACCCTAGACAGGTAATGATGGGCACAGAATTACAATATTCTTTTTTTTTTTTTTTTTCTGCAAGAATATTGAAAGAGGACTGCAGTTATTAGGTCTTCCCAAAGATGTTGCTTATTTTTCCGATAATCATCTTCATTGGTAAGGTTTTATTTGCCTCATAATGTGCACAAATTTTTTTTTTTTTTTTTTTTTTTGGTAATGGGGATTAAAGTCACAGGCACTTTACCACTGAGTTACATCCCCACATCTTCTTACTTTGTATTTTGAGACAGGGTCTCACCAAATTGCTTAGGGCACACAAAGTTGCTGAGGCTGGCCTAGAACTTGAGATCCTCCTGCCTTAGCCTTCTGGCAGATGCCAAATTCACACTATTGTGAGGCATAAACGAACAAAATTTTTATTTATGGAAAATATGATCTAATCATATTGTGAGATTTCTTACTTCTAAAAGGGAAGATATTTAGAAGGATAGTGTCCTTTTTTTTTTGTTCTACACTTCATGAATTTACAGTTTAAAAATTGCAGTTTTCCAAAAACCCATTTTTATGTATACATTTCAAAACAAATCCAGTTAAAACTCAAAGCAATCCTAACCAGGAGAAATGTTGGAAACTTTGGATTATTTGCAAAAGAGTTAGAAAATGTTTTTTCTTTCTATTCTGGATGTTAGATTGGACAGAATTACTCTGATATTTATGTTACGGTCAACGTGGGAAGAACTCCTTTTTAAAAAATCAAGAAGTACAACAAATCAATAAGAGGGATCATAGGGCACCATGTTAATGACAAATCACAGGAGGTGGCTCCATAAAGGTTGTGAAAACCAGTTTCTCATTGCAGGAATTGGGCTGGGCCACCCTTTTGCCCCCCTTCCCAAACATAAATATTTTCATATAATAAAAGCCTGCTTCCCTATGCTTCTAACCCAGCCTCCAGTCCTCCTACACCACCATTTTAAAGGGGTTTACCACACGGACTTCTCCAAAGTTTCTAGATTGTATCTCTTTCTGCACCGTGTTGTGTAGAGGTGACGGGTCCCTCTGGGGGCTCGCTCCGGGTGAGAGGGACAAGAAACACCCACTAGGACCCAACCCCGGCAGCCAGCGGCCGAGCATGCGCTGAGAGTTTGTGCAGCTGGCCCTGGCCGCCGCTGCTGCCTTGTCCGGACTTGGCGAGGGCTTGGGAGGGACAGCGGCGCTGGGAGGTGGCTTAGCAGAGACTTTCCAGCAACTGCTGCCCAGGACTCTTTTTTTTTTTTTTCCTTTTTCCCAGGAGGCGGCGACGGCGGCGGGGAGAGAGGAAGAGAAGGAAGCGTCTGCAGCTTGAGTCAATGCAGCCCTTCGGCTCTCCGGGAAGAGCGTCCCAACCTCGATGAGTCCCCTCCGTGCGTCCCCAACTATCCCCGGGAGGGAGTGGGGCACGGAGCCCAGCGCCGACGGTGAGTGGCCGCAAGTCTCTGGTCTTTCCTGCCCGCTGTCCCACCAGCCCGCTGGCGGCTGCCCTCGCGCTGTGTGCTAAACTACTTAAAGGCTGGCTTTGCAGCACCGCGCCGCCGGCGCTTCCCCCCGCGCCCTGCCGGGGGCGCGCGGACGCGGCGGCGGGGCCGGTGACCGCGCTGGCTTTGTGCTCCGCGGGCGGCTGGGAGCGCCGGGTCGCGGCCGCGTCCAGGGTCGGGGGCGGGGGTCTGAATGACTCTCCGGTGTCAGCACAGCTGCACCGACCCTAATTCCCCGTCGCCCCCTCCTCGCCCCCCGCCCCAGGCTAATCCATCATTCTGGGACCGAAAACATCATTTCTCACGTTCTCCCAAAGAAACCCTAGTCGCCGAACGGAATCCCAGCTCCGCGCTGCGCCCCACCTCCGGTGCCCCGCTTTTACTCGCATGCTTCGGGACCTACTGGGGGAGTGCGGAGTTGGGGGGGCCCAGGAACTGTCCTAATGAGAAGCGCACTCGCGCCATCGGACTCGCGGTTGGCGCCTGTGACGTCTCCGGGGGGGCAGTGTAGTTCCTAACCTTCAGGACAGTGCCGAGGAGAGCTGTCCCCAAGCAGGGACGTGGGATGAGGGAGGTTTTGAAGGGCGTCTTATCAGAATGCAGAGGGCCCCGCCGTGTGTCCCCAGAGAACAAGTTTACTGTGCGCCTTCATTCATCCTGAGAGTCGATCTTTCTCTCCCCCCAGCAGGTGTTATCCGAAGCCAGTGTGGAACTTTGGGGAATTGAGTTCCTATTAAGACTTTAACAAAAGATGTTTGATGAAGCGATGTCTCAAATGAGCTAGGCTTAGGGACCCTCTGCACTCAGCTAAGGGCGGGCAGAAGGCTGATGGGTTGACGGTGGGGAACAGTGTTGAGAAGTCCTCTGTTGTCCCCCGCCCCCTGCAGACCGCTGCTGCTTTGCCCGTGGGAGTAGGATGTGGTGAAAGGATGGGGCTTCTCCCTCCTGAGGCTCACAATGGCCAGAGAAGATTCCGTGAAGTGCTTGCGCTGCTTGCTGTACGCCCTCAATTTGCTCTTTTGGGTAAGTCAAACAGTTCCATTGCTCCAACAGGTGGGGACGGCTGGACCGGGTTTTCTGCAGCCACCAGATAATACGCCAAAGGGCATGGCTCAGCATTAATTAATTACATGGGATCACACCCTCTATTTTTCAGAGAAGTAAAATTTGACCTTCTTAAAATGCCTTTGATCTAGCTCAAGTTCCATTTGTAATTAGAAAAAAAGAAATCCACCCTTGGAAACTAGTGTCAGTGGAATTAGACATGAAGTTAATCTAGGGATATAAATAAATGCACGTGCTTGTTCTGTTAGATAAGAAAATTATGACACACTACTTGGGCAACTGCTTGTTTGCAGGAATTTTAGATAACTGCAAGCCATAAATTTTTTCTGTACGTCACCCTAGCCTATAAAAATTGGTTGGGGCAAACAGTCCTAGTGTTTTTGTAGGAATTCTACCTTGGTGTCCTATCAAAAAGACTGTAGATTTTTTTCCCCCCCTAGGGGATTCCATACAGTCTGAAAGGTGGTTTTCATGTAACTATTTCTAAATTGGCAAAGTTTAAGGAATTTTGTGTATGCTTTTGGAAAAATCCCATAACCATTTAAGGAAATAAAATATATAAAAATTTAACAAGCTTATGGAAATCTTTATGCCCAATGAGTGAATGACTTTTTATGTTTTATGCCCATGCATTAATTTTCATAAAGTGTTATTAATAATCACATTATTTATAAAATTTAGAAAAATACAAGAATTTTCTTCAGGAGATGGTCATGCTCAAGCAGGTGTTTTTTTCCTTTTTATCTGTTTGTGTGCGTGTGTGTGTATGTTTGTTTTATCAATGACTTATATTCAAAATTTCCTGTTAGAAATGTTAAGGTGCATTTATTTATTTGGTTGGCTGGCTGACATTGACGAGCCCTTTTTTTAGAGGGCTGTTACACATGGTCTCTAGAGAATGAAGTTTTTGGTTAAACTGATCCTATGGATTGGCATAATTTTAGGGTGACAGATTAAGTTTTCCTTTAGTGAATAATCTGAAAGATATCTAAAATGGCACTATGTTTTCTCTCCATGTGAAAACTAAGCTATAGAACAGCTAACTTTACCATTTGGATGTGTAAATTCACTGTGATTTTATTGTAATTTTTAATTCTACAAAGGTACATTTTTAAGTGGATCATTAAATCACCAGCTAAGCTATAAGATATTAAGATTTTGAAGTGTTTCTTCTAAAATATGTAATTATTTCTCTTGTCTACTAGCTTCTCACTTGTCTACATTATGCTTTTTAATTAGAAAACTGTCAGATCCTATCACTAAATGGAGCTTTAAAGATGGCCTGGTTGAACTTCCTTTCTTTGTGAGCAAGGAAATTAAGAGCAAGTTAAATGACTTGCCAGAGGTCAAATATTCCAATGGTGTTGATGCCAGGAACAGAACTTGGCTTTCTTGCACCTAGATGGTGCCTTTAACATGTAGCCTTACTCAGTTTTGAACTTTGACATTACTGAGATTTTTTTTTTTTTTTTTTTTTTTTTTTTTTGCTGCTGTTCAATAAAAAATACATTTTGGGGAAATTTGTTAATCTGTCTTGTGTAGGAGAGGAGAACCTCAAATCATTTAACAAGTATTGTTCTTCAGAAAAATGAAATTTGTTTTAAAAACAGCTCTTCCTTAAGCTTCTTCAGTGATCTCGATTGCCTCTAGAGGATGTCAAATGAGATTTCTTTATTGTTATCTTGTCCTTTAACTTCCTATTTGTGTGTGCATTCTGATTCGCTGATTTGTTTGGTCACTTTCCTCTTTCTTCATCCCTCCTCTTCTCTCAGCATCTTCACCACTCCAACAAAGGCATCCCTGTATTTCAGATGGGATTAGGCATGTTCAGCATGGTGTAGCTACAGACCAATCCCTGTATTTCCATTTGTTTCATAAGAGAGATTGACTCATACCTGTCCATGTATCTATCCCCATTCATGTACATTCATGATTTTTCCATTTGTCAAATCGTTTTTGCAAATGGCTTCCTGCCATAGGAGTGTGATTCCTTTATCAAAATGTATGTAATGACAATAAAAACAAATACAAAACAAGACAAACAGCTAACATATAGAACAAAACAAAACATACAGTTAACATACAAAAAAATTACATATTGCTCTTATGATGTTTGCCAGGAATATTTAGTGTCTCAGTTTCCATCCATTTAAAATAGATGTAATAATCCCTAGTTTTTGGAACTGTTGTGAGGGTCAGAGCTGACATAAAGCACTTAGAACAGTGGCACATAGGTGCTGTCTACAGTAGGCACACTTGTTATTACTACAAGTAGATTACCAGGACACGGGTCACTACTGTCTTTTTGGTATTAATAATAGTATTGGTTATTATTATGAGTAATATTGCTGCTACTTCCACTGCTACTCTAATTCCTTTGATCTTGAAACCTTATCCTGGGAATCTATCCCTTAGAAGTAAAAGTAACAGTATACTTTAGTTTATATGTGTGTTCAAAATGTATTTTGTTACCTTATCAATGGTGTGATAATTTTTAATTTTTGACAATATGAAAAGTTCAAAGTGTTGTCTTATTTTATTTTGTACCTCTCCCACTACCAGTGAGCATGAGCATCATTTTGTGTAGGCATACTTTTTATGAATATGGTTTCATTTCATCTTCATTAACCATTTTATATTTATTATTTAGATTTGCCATTTATTCATGATTTCATTTATGTTATCTGCTGCTATACAGTAGTTAAAATAGTTAACCAAATTTTTGTAATTCCCTTTAATATAATTTCAATGGAGTTTGATATGTCCTTTTATATTTTTCTTTTCTAGCACCTGCGTTTTTTGTGTTGGTTAAGATTTCTTTTTCTGCTGGGCACAGTGGCACATACTTATAATCCTAGCAGCTAGGGAGGCTGAGGCAGGAGGATCATGAGTTCAAAACTAGCCTCAGCAACTTAGCAAGGGCCTAAGCAAATTAAAAGACACTGACTCAAATTAAAAAAAAAAAAAAAAAACTGGGGATGTGGCTCAAGTGGCTCAATGGTTAAGTACTCCTGGGTTCAGTCCCTGATACCAAAAAAAAAAAAAAATGCTATTTAAAAAAGAATTTTTTTTCAACTTTGAACTTGTATTATCTAATTAAAAATATCTGTTGAGATTTTTGTTAGCATTTCATGAAATATACATACTAACTGGGAAAACTGGCATTAACCTTTCAATGCTAAAGCAATGTTTTGAGATCTCATAGTGTATTACCAATTAAGAAGAAATTTTCATCCTTCTGCTGGGCACATTCCTGAGCATCCTTACATTGCACTCTTATCTAATTTTCATAATAGCCCTGTAAAATAGTTTTCTTCCATATTCCTTTTTTTTTTTTTTTTTTTTTTTAAGGTAAGGAAACTGATATTCAGATAAGTTCAGTAACTCGTTAGTGAGTGGAAGAACAGGAATTCAAAGTTCAGCTTTGTTTTCATCCAAGCATAGTAGAAGTTACACTGCTGGGAACGGTGGCAAATTTATTTGCAGTGAAGAAGCCAAGTAAACATCCTCAGTAGGAAGGGATTAGCTGTCCACCTGCTCATTCCAAGTCCTGTGGAGCAGGGCTTGTTCATCCTCAGTGTGCATGAGAGTCACCTAGGCATCCTGTTAAAATGCACGTCTGGATTTAGAGTGTTGCAGTCTTGCCTGAGAGTCAGCATTTTTAACAATCTTCTCTGTGATACTGCTGCTGCTGGTGGGATCCACCCTCTGAGGAGCATTTTAAGTTCTCCTTGAAATGACAAGTAGAAAATTCAGTGTCTGAACCCCACTTCTTAAACCAGATTTCACATCCTGACTATGGAGAGAGAGAGACTGTTCTTCCCACTGAGTTGGAAGATTGACAAGCTTGCCTTTATGACCTAAGGAGTCAAGAACTGCAGGACATTTTAAACAGACTTATCCCTCCATTTCTTCCCTATTGGCATTGATGCACCTTTTCTATTCCACTGTTTAGGGAAGAGAAGAATGAATGCTAATCAGGAAAACATGGAGAACTCTTGCAATTTTCTTTTGTTGTTCTGGGATTTGAAAATCAAATTAAAAATCTTTTAAGTGCAAAAGTACATCTTGATTGTTTAACTTCTTAAAGTGTGAGACGCAGATATGTTTAAGTGAAAATAACCCATAGCGTATTCAAGATAACAAGTCCTCTAAATTCTCTTCATTGCTGTGGATTCATTGCCTTGATTTGCCTTCTGCTGAAAGTCTTGTCTACATTATGATGAAGCATGATCCTGGTACAGTTGTACTAGGGCAGCAGACAGATGCCAGGCCCTCTGCTTTGTCATGAGTGTTGTGGGTTTATAATGTAAAGGAATCCATAGGATATGGTGCATGTAGGGTAGCATCCTGGGAGCTCCTTAGAGATTGTGATTCACATTCTATCCATGATGTAGGCTATCTGTACTTCAAATTTATCACAATTTTACTATATAAATGGCATATTAAAGACATGAAACTTTCCTCTATTTTAAAGATGACTTTAATAGCTTTCTGACGTGTTTTCCATTCTTAGATGATAATTTTTCTGCTATTAGAAATCAGGATAAATATGGTGATTCTCTTTGAAAATTTCTGAGTTTGGTGAACACTTAACATTCATCAAATATGAATAATTTTCTAAGAGTGTGATATCCTGCCCGTACTGTTTAATTCCCACTTCTCACCATCTTAGAAGAGCTTTTGATTTTTACTTATCATTATTATAGTTGCAATGAAATAGAACTACCCTGATTAAATATGAAAAGATACTCATCAAAGAAAACTTAAGAAAGTAGACAGGAATCTAGTTCATGCTATTGGGAATGTGTGAGGTAGATGAAACAACAGAAGGCTTGGTATTCTACTCCTTTTCCTCTGGCCATCTGTAGTGAACCTTAGGTTTTTGTTCCATTCAGCCCCTAAAAAGTTAGATTCTTGGCAAGTGGAAGTGTGCATTCAAAGGACATTTTTATATTCATATTAAAACACCACTTTTTAAGCCCAGTGCCATGTGGCCCATGCCTGTAATCCCAGAAGCTTGGGAGGCTGAGGCAGGAGGACTGAGAGTTCAAAGCCAGTCTCAGCAACTTAGAGAGGCCCTAAGCAACTCAGCAAGACCCTGTCTCTAAATAAAATATAAAAAATGGGGATATGGCCCAGTGCTTGAGTACCTACTTTTTAAATTGATAAGCCCAACTTTATACTCTGACTGGCAATCAAGTTTCTTTCTTTTTTTCTTTTACTCTTCCTAAAGACTGATGGAGAGCCCTCCAATAAATATTTGTGTTCGTGTAAAATAAACTTCAACCATGAAAAATTCCTTTAGTCTTAGTGCAAAGCTGATTTTTTTTTTAAATACATCATGGTTGGCTGAGTGAAGATTTGAGCCACTGAATGCTCCTTAGGGAATGCATTTCAAGGACAGGTATATGGCAGGTTCTTTGGAGCTGTTCTGCTTCTGTTGTGAACCGGAGCAATGGGTCCCTCACTCCTCTGAATCCACTCGGGATGTTCCTGAACTGGAGTGGAGCTTACTAAAGTTCACTTCACAGAAACTGTTGCGTAGAGTGAGATATTTTATCTTCTTTTATCTGCAGTGCTTATAGGGCGATCAAAGATATGGAAACCAGGGTGATTTTGAGAGTGAAGTGGATGTCTACTAATACACCAGGACAACAGAGGCTTAAAGTGAATCTCTCCCAATCACAGCAGGAAGAACAGTCACCCTACCCTACGTACAGAGACATGCTGATCTGTAAGAACTACCATGCAGAACAACTCCAGGGTGCTATTGATTTAGTCAGACCTAATTAACAAATGTTCATGCTTAAATGATACTCACAGGTAGTCTCCCGACCTTATTTCAACCATCATTAACATTGTCTAATCTTTCACAGCATTTTTAAACAATGTTATCTGTTTCTGTCTTTTCTTCTCCATTTCCTGGTAGAAGGGAAGCGGGGAAGCGGGAGCTAACAAAAAGGGAAGAGGAGAGCAGGCATGAGACCCTGAACCAGACTTGTTACTGGTGGCACTTAGGTTGTACTGCAGCCCCCAAACAATAAAGATTTTATTGCACATTTACATTTCAGTAAATAACAGCTTAAATCATATTTTTTAAGGAGGAAAACTTTTATTCCGATGACTTAAAAAAAAATTTTTTTTTTCTGATGATGTTTGGGATTGAACCCACGACCTTGCAAGGGCTAGGCAAGCGTTCTACCTCTGATCTACATCCCCAGCCCTTTTGGTTTTTATTCAGAGACAGGCTGGCCTGGAACTTGTGAGTCTTTGGAGTAGCTGGGTTCATAGGCAGATGCCACCGCACCTGGCATTCTACTCCAGATTTTGCAGTTTCAGGATAAGCAACTAGAGGTCCCGAAAGTTTGAATTCTTTGTCCAAGTTCTCTTTGTAGAGACAGAGTGTAACTAAGATCCAGATCTCCAACATTCTGTTCCTTGGTAATAGATCTGACATAAAAAGCAAGTTCAGGTGGTTGACTTTAGAAATCTTTCATCCTTGAAGAGGAACTATTTATGTCACTGACATCTTACATGAGGCTGTACATGATATATACTGAAAACTAAGGGTTTCAAAAGCTGTTTTTGACTGTGATCTGACTATTTTGTGGAAAATTCTAGTTATACATTTCCTGATACCATTCAGAGAAATGCAGATATGCATACAGTTCTGATTTAGATAACAACTTGATTCATGACTTGTTTTTACTTAGTGAGATTCAAATGAAGTCAGACTGTCCCCAACATAACAAATTTAATATTTCTAAATATTTGTTGAGAGTTAGTGACTTCTAAACATTTTTGTAAGGCAGAATGTGACAAATGTCCTGCTAAGCTATACACTAAATTTATTTCTACAAAATAATACTTGTGTTATTTTCTAAACATTTCCTTGAGCATCAGATAGTATGTTGTAATACTTGAGACTATGTAAGGAATTATAAGCCTGGTTACATGGCTTAGTTATGACTGTAGTGCTCCTAAAAATTTAGTCATCAGGAAAGATTTGATTTGATTAGTACACAATTGAATATCTTGATGTACTCCATAATTACATGTAATTATTGTGTTAATTAAAAAGAGAAAATATACCTTTAAAAAGGGAGGAGTGCTAATTTGGAAAGTGAGCACTCTGTAAAGAATCATCAGTAATGAGTCATCAGTAAAGAATCTGGATTGCTCACATAAGTTGTGCTTCTAGATTTAGTAATATCAGAATTAGTTATGGAGGTGATTGTCTTACTTTTTTTTAGTTTCTTGCTGTAGGCACACACAATTGTTGCTGTTATCAGTTTCTCAACCCCAGTGAGTAAAATCACTCTTTGGGATGAAACTGTTTTCAGACATTTAATGTGGCTAGAATCAATGTCTTAAGAAAAAAGTCGTTTATTTTGTCTTTTACTATAGGATAAGGTTCTGCATTGATATTACTTATTTTGACTAATGTTCTCTGCATAACTGAAATGTTTGAGTATACTCCTGGGGTGGGGAGGGGAAATAGTGGGACAGGATAGAATGTAAAGTTTGTAGTTTAAAGGACTTTTGAGAGCACCTAGTCAGCCACTAACCTGTATTGTAAATCTTTGTATTGCCATTCAGCAAGCGTCTCTCTGCTGGAAAATTTCTAGCTTTAGGAAGCTGAATTCTTGTTAAAGCACCTCCTGATTTTGTTAAAGATCTCTAATAGTTGGCTTTTCTAGCATCCCTTTAATTATTTTCTGATCTATTCACCTAACACATGTTAGGTACCACTACTGAGTGTTCTGCTAGTGATGGGGAGTTGAGCCATGATCTGCCTTCTACTGGGGTGCTATGGAAGGTAAAAACAGGAAATTACAGGATAACTACTCTATGGGATCCGTATAGACAGCATGGAGAGGGAGGTCTGTGGGTGGGTGAGGAGGGGTTTGGGGGAGAGTCTTAACACTGGCTGATGTTTGGGCTGGCTTTGAAGAAGCAGAGGTGGCTCACTCATGAGGATAGGAAGGCTGGTGCGGATGGCATTCCATGCACAGGGAGCTGCCTGAGCAAAGATGCCAAAGCATTGGGAAGTGTGTCTGGTCCCTCTTGGAGTTTTGTCACTGTGCAAGCATAGAAAGGATGTAGCAGGAAACAGGGTAGAGGGTGTCTGAAGAAGCCTTGTGTGACCTGGTCAAGAGTTTAAACATTATTCTCTAGGAGGAAGTTGGAGAAAGAGGAAGTAAGGGTTGGGAAGAAGCCAGAAAGATAGCTATAAGCTAAAATGCTGAATCTTTGTTCTATGGAGGTAGCTGAAGGGTGAATTCGAGGTGGAATCTGTGAGCTGGAGAGTTCTATTATTAAGGTGATTGTAATTGCCTGGTAAGAGAGAATGAGGGCCTGAACTAGCCAGAAGCAGCAGGAAAGGGGGAGGAATTTACCCACTGTCTCTCAGGAACCATACGAAGGACTTGAAACTAATTAGATGTCGGATGGAGGAAGAGGGAGAGGTTCAGGCTGTCTGCCAAGTTGCCAGTTATGTGATTGAAAGGTTGATTATACCATTTACTAAGATAGAAAAAACAGTGGGAGGGACACGCAAGCTTTGAGAAGAACAGAAAGGAGTTGAGTTATAGAGATGTTGGAATTGAGAATGACCGCGGTCATCCAGCGGCCCTGTATCATGAGTCTTCCCCCCACCTCCATTTGGTAGACCTTCAGATATCTGAGGATCCTATTTTTGAACTGATTTAGGAGTAGTCTAGTCTCTTAAACTGACTGAAAAGATTTAAGGACAGCCCTTAGGTCAAAAGTGACTTGTGATAATAAGAGGTAATATATATGGATCTTATTCTGTTTTTTCATCATTTGAATCCTCCCTGAAGTAGAATTTATTTTTTGTAACACTTGCTAGTTAAAAAACAAACAAACAAACAAACAAAAAACAACTGAGGTTAAAGAAAGATTAAATAGCATACCCAAAGTCCTAGAAATGAAAAAGAGTAGAGTTGAGATTCTTAACTGGGATTAAGAGTTCAGAGGTTCCCCTTGTCATCCTGGTCAAGACCACACACCTTGAAGTGGCTTCTGAGACTCTGGTCTGCCCCCTGCCAGCTTGTGCATTCCCTCCCCGTGCCAGTTACCCTTCCTTGAACATGCCATGCTGTCTTCGCCCTGGGACCTTTGCTCTTCTTTCTGACTGGCCTGCTCTTTTCAACCCCTCTTCCTAATTAGCTTGACAATATTCTTCGGATCTTAGCTCTCCTAGGGAAGTCCCTTTGACCTTCTGGAACAGGTCAGAAGCTCCAAAACGATTTCTTAAATCAACTTGTACTATTTATTCCCAGCACTGAGTACAGTTTGCCGTTATGTATTTATGTCTCAGATGAGTTGATTAATGTGTGTCCTTTTCACTTAGTTCATTGGGTCACAGAATCCCTGTTTCTGCACATCAGTGTCTTCTCTTGCACATAGCATAGTACAGGCAGTGAGCCGATGACCAATACATATTTTTTGAAAGGAAGAATGACATCAAAGCCCAGACTTCAATCATCCTGCCATATAAGAAACATTGTGAATTATACTCCCCAAATGCGTACTTTTTGTCATAAATGAAAGAACAGTGTATAGTGAGAAGCAGTGTTAGCAGATTACACATTGAAGAATCAGATAACTTACTGACGCCTGACTCAAAGCTGAATGAGGTTGAAAATTGAATAAACAGCCTGTAAGAAGTTTAAGGATGGAGAAATCAGCATCACTTATTACTTTGAAGGGTGATAAAGACAGGAGAATTATTTTAACTGCAAAATAATTCAAGACTATGAAATAAAATAGTATGTCAATAGGCTATCCTGTCCTGTGACATTTGCAAGGTGTTTAATGACCAACATGTAGCCATGCAGAAGAAGAACATATAACCTCA
The DNA here is from genome assembly GCF_902686455.1 of Sciurus vulgaris. Lineage (NCBI taxonomy): Eukaryota > Metazoa > Chordata > Mammalia > Rodentia > Sciuridae > Sciurus > Sciurus vulgaris. Next base: position 32,716,182 of record NC_136468.1, read on the forward strand.
GATTTAAGTAGTTCATGGTCCTCTGCTAGTCCTTTGTGTTTTAATAGGTTCTATTATTAATTAGGCATCCTAAGCCAATGGATCAATAGATAAATGCCTTTGTAAAGAACCCAAAAAAAGGAATCTATGTCTCCCTATGGGGGGCTCAAAGGGAATAGGTTTGGTCACAGGCAGAGCAGAGGGAGAGATTGGAATTGTGAGTGAATGCTTTAATTGTGATTTCCATGAAAAGGAATGGGTGAGGCAGGGTAAGCAACTTTAGAACTGGCCAGTTTGAAAATTGGCTCTGGGGTGATTGGAGCAGCTGTGGTGGCCCTGAGTGTGACAGCCTGATAAGGGAAGTCCTTGAGGGTGTGAATTCTGCATCTCTTGGTTTATGTTTGGAAAGTGCACCTGGGAAGAAGACTCTCCCAAGGAGAGGCTGGATGATGGGGGAGGAAGGTCAAGGCAAGGTGACTCACACATTATCATCTTCTCTGGAACAGGATCTGTCCAGCATCTGCATGCAGAACAAATGTTAAAGCATCAAGTTTACAGAAGCTAGAAAGGGTGGCTAATACTCTGTGGCTGACTCACTTGGTAGATTTAATTAAGTTTGCAATTTGTTCTTCCTTCTGGAGAGAAATGAAGATTAATAAGAACTGGCGTCATTCTCCTTGAGCCGTGGTCCCAGGGTTCCTAAACCTGGCTTAGACTGTTGACTCCTTTGGTGGTCTTATAAAACCTGTAGATCATTTTCTGAATAATTTTATTTTAACATGCAAAATAAACTGTGTTGGCATATAAAGGAAATTAGTTATGTTGAGACACCCTTCCATATACAGGCTAAGAACTATTGAGCCCCATTCACCAGAGAATGCAGTTCAGATATTTAGCCCGAGCCTGACTGCTGCAGACTACTCACAGTCCTACTTTTTAAAAAATGAACCCTGCATCCTGTGCAGGCTAGTCTCCTCACTCTTTGTGAAGCATGGCATGCTCATTTCTAAACCTGGGAGACCTTAGTGACTTAGCCTGGCACACCAAAGCCCAAGGCTTGGGTTTGGATTCCAGATCTGCCACTTAAGGTCTGTGAGAACTTCAAAGAGTCACATATCTGAGCTTCATGGCACTTTCTACAGTTTTTGATTATTTCGTGTAAATATTTATTATCTGTGTCCTCCTGGGTGCTTCCAAAAGGCCAGAATCTTGTTACTTTTATTCATTGTGCAAGGGAGATAGGAGGTGTTGAGTAAATATTTGTAAATAAATGATGTAAGAGTGAATTCATTATCTGGCTTCCAAAGCAGATAGCCATTATTCACTGTTAAGAGGCCACAGAGCTCTCCTTGGAACTTTATCTAGAAAACATGTTTCATGGCCATCCTTTGCATCAGCACAGAATCATTTGTACTTTAGATATTCATTATATCAGCATTTAAAGCTAAATCTGTGACATAATGGTGACTAGTATTCATTAAGATATTAGAAATTGCTGAAAATCATCTTAAATTGAATTTTACTATGCTTTGCTTAAGATGATAAGAACAAGGCACATTTTAGAAAGATTTCCACCCAAATAGGAAAAACCTTCAGAATGTAGCAGTTAACATGCAGTTTTTAGAAAAGTTTCCCAGGAAGACTCATTCTCAACATGTTTTAGATAGAATTTTTTTTAAGTTTTGAGTTATAGGGGGCTAGAGTTGTAGCTCAGTGGTAGAGTGCTTTCCTAGCACATGTGAGGCACTGGGTTCGATCCTCAGTACCACTTTAAAAAAGAAATAAAATAAAGGTGTTGTGTCTATCTCCAATCTGCAACTAAATATGTGTGTGTGTGTGTGTATATATATATATACACACACAAACATATATATATATACACACACACATACATATATATTAAAAAAAGTTTTGAGTTATGAAAAATTGAAAACATATGCTAAGGTAGGAAGCACAGCATAATTAATCTTAAGTTACCCATTACCCATTGTCAACAGTTATTAAGATACCCTCTTCTACTTTTTACCTAACCCTTACAGGTTATGATATTTCAATTATAATTACTTCAGAATATTTGTCGAGATGATAAGTGCCCTTTGAAAATAAACTAAAAAAAAACCAACCCATTTTCATATCTAAAATTATGAAGATAATTTTTAATATTTTCAGACATCCAATCAGTGTTAAAATTTCCCCATTTGTCACATAAATGTTTCTTTGCAGTTGATTTGTTTGAATCAAGATGCAAACAAAGTAAATATATTACATTGGGTAATATCTTAAATCTCTTTGAATCTATAATAGTTTTTCCTCCTTTCATTTTTCTCTTGTCAGTTTTTTTTTTAATTGAAGAAAACAGATCATTCTTCTCACATTCTTGATTTTACTAATTGCATCCTGGTAGTGACATTTAACAAGTTTAAATTTATCCTCTGTACTTCCTGTAAACCGGTAATTAGAACTAGAGGCCTAGATTCTAGTTTGACTTTTTGGTAAAAATATTTAAGAGGAATTGCTGTGTATTTCTGATCACATCATGTTGGAATATGCATTGTGACTGGTGGCCTTTTTTTGTAAACTAAGATTCATCAGTGGATTCTGGTCTCATCAGTCTGATCCCTCCATTCTAAAAATCTACATCAACCTTATACCTGAGAACCATACAGTGGTTCTCAACCCTGCACATGAGGACATCTGTGGTGCTCTGACACATTTCGGATGCCCAGATTCCTCTCCAAGAATTGGTCCAGGGTGGACCTGGACCTAGTAAATTTTTCAGATTTGTGATTCTAATGTACAGACAAATGAAAATTCCTGACCTGATAAATATGATAGCCACTGAGGAACTTTTTGAATCTATAATAATGGAACTTTCTGAATCTAAATAATGGGTCTAGAGACCCATTATTTCGAAGGGGTTGTTAAATGGTGGTACCGTAGTATAATTTCTGCATATAGTAGCAGAGATTTTTCTATTAAAACTCAGTCTTTGGTTCCCCCTTTAGTTTGTACAGGAAAAGTCAGATAAATATAAATAGTGGATTCTTATAATGAGTTGAATACCCAACATCCTATATAGGTGAACAATGAATTTTGTTAAATATTTTGAGTTTATAGATTTTTAGATCATTTGGTATGTTTCAAACCATTGCATTTGTTGTTAGTAGTACTGTTATTTTAATGCTTAGATTGTCTGAATTTTAGTCAAGAGAAGCCCATTTAAATTGGATCATGACTTTTTTTAATGTTATTTAATTGCCCAGTAGTCACATTTAATTGTTTCTTTGCTTTTAAGTGTGAAAGTGTGTTTTAGGCTCATCTTATGTCTGATAATGTAGTTCTGTGATCTCATCTTAGGTAATTTCTTTCCTGAACCTGAAATCAGCCATTTAATACTTTAGTTTTCTGTAACCTATTTGGTGGCATTCTATTAGTGCTTGTGGTATGATTACTAAATGGAATGTCCTATGTTTATAGTAATTGTAAATAGGTAACAAATAGTAATTAGAAAGAACATAAAGATTATGTAACAAAAATCCTTAATTTTTCAATTATTAATCCTACAGTGAGTTTTGCATAAATCCTGGGTAACTGGTCCACATTTTTTCTCCTTAGTTAATGTCCATCAGCGTGTTGGCAGTTTCTGCTTGGATGAGGGACTACCTGAATAATGTTCTCACTTTAACTGCAGAAACAAGGTAGGCTTTATAATTACATATTGAAGTCTTCCACAAGGTTGCCTCAGATCCTCATGTTTAGATACCTGTGCCCTCAGCTGTTGATAGGGTGGGGCTCCTCCAAGAACTTGGAGAAGTTTTTCCTGCCCATGATACCTTGTTGAAGAAGCTGCACTTTCTAGCCTCCCCCTAAGGTGTGCCGCTGGTCCTGAAGGAGATCAGGTGGCTTATGTTTGTGTGGGCCTTCTGAGTATGATAACACCAATCACCTGTCTTCCTGATTGTGTGCCAACCTTGTCATATTTGTGTATAAAGGACAGCTTGGCTGCTTTTTCCCAAGAAAACAATTGTCAATTTCATAATTCATATTCCTGGGCTAATGAAAACTGAACCTCACAATGACATTTTCCTCTCAAGTTTCAAGGGTTGATCTACTAATATCACAAGGGACAAATTACTTTTCCTCATCTCTGAATGGAAATTATAGTATATAACACTTAGAACCATGGCAAGGATTAAATTAGATACCTTCCTGTAAAGTCCTCAACACAACAAATCTTGTACACTCTTACTAATGGTTCAGTTTTGTTATTATTATCATTAGTTCTGACTAATGCATTTTTGTAGTGTACTAGCAAAAATCATCTCTTTTCTTCTGTGAATGCAAATCAATTCCCTCTGCATGGCAGTCTTTCCCACTTTGGAGGAGTGGGAAAGTCTTTTCCCCAGTTGTCAGGGAGGAGAGATATTATGCACATGAATTGCAAGATCAGAGAAGAGGAAGGTGATCCCACTGACCCCAGCTTGGAAATAGCCAAGGACCCCATGTGATTTGTGTAGGCTAAGTCTTCAGAGCTTACTTCAAAGTAAGTAAAGAGCTTACTTTATTATATTGTATTTTATTATATTTTCAATGAGTTGTAATTCTTCCATTTGCTCAACAACAACAAAAACAATGAAAAAGGAAGCAAGTAAATAAACACAAAAATAGCACCATGATTATGAAAGAGACAATATCGCCAGCTAGCTTTGAGGGTGGTGTTTCAAAGAATCATGGTTCACAATTGGGTCTTGCACAGTCTTGGATGCATTTTGAGTCCATTTTACTTATAACATGTTATGGTTTTCTTCTTTCAGGGTGGAGGAGGCCGTCATCTTGACTTACTTTCCTGTGGTTCATCCAGTCATGATTGCTGTGTGCTGTTTCCTTATCATTGTGGGGATGTTGGGATATTGTGGAACAGTGAAGAGAAATCTGTTGCTTCTTGCATGGGTACAGTGTTTATATCTTCTTTTCATTGTGGTTAAACAGGCTAACTGGTAATGTATTACTTTTTATCCGCCGGTGAGATTATGAGCTTGGGGAACCGCCATAGCAGGAACTAATCTGCAGTTATTGTTGAGCGTCCTAGGTGGATGGAACCCTTCCTTCTACAAGAGATGAGTTCAATACAAGTTCTTGCTACACTGAAACAATGAAAGTAGGAAAATATATACATTATTTAATTATTTCACTTCAGTGCTGTCCTAGACATTTTAATTTGACAGCATAGTTCTTTTTAGTGTCATAGACAATATCACCACTCAAAAAGCCCCTGTGAACAAGACCCGAGAGTCATAATGGAACTGTTTCCTTCACTTCTTTTTTTGAACAGCCCCTCCCGTTAACTTATGTGGGAACCCAGGTGTTGAAGTTGCAGATACAGATTGTAATCTTTGTGCTGCCTTTACATACTTTAGTGGACATAAGTGAGCCTCGGTTTATTATTATTAATTTTTAATTGATTTATACTATTAATGTTTTTAACTCTCAAGGGTTGGATAAAATTAGATTTATTTTATTATCCATGGTTAACCTTTTAAATAAAAACTTTTAACATTAAAAATCAGAATTAATTAGTTGGTCACAATGGTATGCACCTGCAAGCCAGTGAATTGGGAGGTTGAGGCAGGACAATTGCAGGTTGGAGGGCAACCTCAGCAATGTAGCAAGACCTTGTCTCAGAATAAAATTATAAAAAGAACTGGGGGTGTATCTCAATGGTAAAGCACCACTGGGTTCAGTTCCTAGTACAAAAAAGTAATAATCAGAGTCAACTAAAAGGTTTATGCATAGAGTTTTAGAAGAACATTGAAATATAAAATATTGCACACTCTTGGCACAGGCAACAGGACTGCTAATATGTAATTGCAGTGCTTTACCATTGAGATACACCCCCAGTTCTTTTTATATTTTTATTCTGAGACAAGGTCTTGCTACATTGCTGAGGTTGGCCTCCAACCTGCAGGAAGAGCTGCAGTCTCAGCCCTAAGGGGTGAGTGCTGGCTTCTGGGGGAATGATGAGCATCCCCTTCTTTGCTGGGTAAATGTTCTCTTTTTTATGAAACAACTTTTTGTGCTTTGCTCTTCCTTTGTCCATGAGTGCCATATCTTCGTTCCTTCTTTTATTGATCTTTGTTAGTTCATTCTCCATGTGCTGTTCCTCTACTCATCTAGACAGACTAAGGTCCAGATCCAGCAGAGTATCTCCATTGTTAAAGAATAAACTGTGGTCTTACCTCCCAGTTGTTCATTACAACCAATCTGCAATTAGTCTGTTTCTCAGGCAGTTTCTTCTCTGGCTTCCTCTTTATAGCCCCCTCTTTTACACAGTGGCCAAGTCCCTTAGGTTCTGATCCCATAATCATGGAACTTGCTCTCTCTTTTCTGTTGCCATTTGAAATGTTGCAGTTCAGACTTTCAGGACTTCTTGCTCACATGGTACAGAGCCACCTAATTAATCTTTCTGCCTCTGTTGTCTCCTGTTCTACCCCAAACCAAAGCTTCCAGATTAATCTAATACAACCACAATCATGTGATTCCTGACTCAAGACTTTGATAGTCTCTCTACTGAGTAATGCAATATTTACAGGCACCTCTAACCTACACCAAACCCTTCTATAATCAAGCCTTCATCTGCTGTTTTTATCTTTCTTTCCTAATTCTTCATTCTCTGGTCTCTTTATTCTTTTTAAAATATCACCATCCCATTAAGACTTACATGAAATACTAGCTCCCAAAATAATGACACCAATAATGATAGTAATAATTAAAGTAGTAACATTCCTATGGAGTTTACCATGCCAGACATAGTAGAGTTTTGGGATTTTAATTTTTTTTCATGAAGATTTTGACATGAATTAATCAATTTTATCCTCTCTACACTTATAATACGATAGGTATGATTATTTTCAGATAGCATGAAGGTGAGCAAATGAGACACAGAGAGGTTAAGTGATTTACCTGAGTTTGCCTGGCTTGTAAATGGAGGATCAGCTATTCAGACAGTCCAGTTCCAACAACACATCTATGATAATTTTGCTATTTTACTCTACACTTGTTGACTTTTCCTGAGTGTCTTGCAGTGTATAAAACATTTCTCTATTATTGTTCATTTTAAACCTAGAAATAATCATCTGAGATAAATAAGAATTAAATGAGGTTCAGAATTCAGTGATGTGCCCAAGGTCACTGGGCAGTAGGGGTGGAGTGGGATTCAGACCTCAGTGATCCTGATTGCCAAGTTGTTTTCCTTGGGCTTTTGCTGATACCTCTAATAGGCTCTTCTCTACCTTTGAAGTTCTGTGTGTTAACCCTTCCTGTACATTTTCTGTGTTTATAACTCGTCTAAACTACCAGACTAAGACAACATGGTAATGTGAACCACTTTCCTTCCCCATTGCTTTAACAAATATTTAGTAAATTCAATAATAGGCAGGAAATTAGGATAGTGAGAGTGGGAGCAACCAGCACATCAGACTGAGGATGGAGCCTGGAAGACAGGAATGAGAAAGCTTGTAAAGGAGGAGTCTGGCTGTTAGGAAGGTTTAGATTACAAGGGAACGGCTTGTGAAAGGAGGATGGAAATGCAGAATGCGACATGACGTTAAGTCTTTGGTAAATATTTGCAAGGCAACTCTCATGGTTTTGTGGGTGTGTGCCTGTACGCACAGGCCCTTTATCCTTCATCCAATGTTAAAAAAAAAAAAAATTAGAAAGTTCTTGACTTTATTGTGAATGTTAATATTTAAACATGTAGAATGCATTCATCTAACCTGCCCATTTCCCTGTATTCAGTATTGTTTCACCTGTAAGGCCAATAAATCAGCTTAGTCTAGGAGAGCTATTTTTTTTTAAGACAATTGATCTCTGAGATTACCATATCTCTTGAATGATTATGAAAAAGAACCTGACACGCAGGTGTTCAGGCAAAAATAAAAATAACATTATTCATCCACCTGGTCAAGAGCAGTGAGAGAGCCGCCTTCACTACAGATCTTTCTAACCAGTCTGTTCCTGCCACCACTTCTCCTCAAAAGAGCAGCAACAAAAAGCTGAGAGGCCACCTATTAGAAAACCATGAATTTGACCCTTTTGTTAAATTACAGATTTTTAGATGAAAGTTGTTCAAACACCCTGATTTAAGGTTTCCAAATAAAATACAGGATGTCTAATTAAATTGTATTCCAGATAAAATATAAGTAGTGTTTTCGTATGAGTATGCCCCTTGCAATATTTAGGATATACATGTATTGAAACATTTTTTGTTGTTTATCTGAAATTAAAATTTAAATGGACATCCTGTATTTTTGTTGAATTTAGCTTTCCTACTCAGACTTGTTCTTAATCTTATGAAACTGTCAGAGAATCAAAACATTTACATATTTATATGAAGAATAATTAAAGTCTAATTATAATGGGAAAATAACAGGCCAGAAATAACTAGGAAAAGAAACTTGAATACACTATGACTTTCAAAGTAATTTCAGGAGCAGATATTCCTTCTCTCTTTAAAAGAGAAATTGAAGCTAACTGGAAATTGGTTTTAAGCCTTCGAAGGATGCTTCCCAGGCTTCAGCTACAGACTAAATGAAATTCATTTGTTATTGCAGTTCTACCTTGCTATTAATGCAGGCATTAGAAAAAGCGGTGCCAGCTCAGGGGGAATGTAAACAGATTGAACAGACAAGTTTACAATGTCGGCCTCAGCTGAATGTCACTGTCAGGAGATCATCATTTGTCAGAATGCAGTGCTAATATACACTCACCTGCCAGCAAAACAGTCAGGCCCTGCTCAGAAATGATGTTAGATGTACCCTGCATGTTTGAGACCTGTGGATTGTGTTTTAAGGGGGATGCCTTTTTTTTCCCCCAGTTTTATTACTCCAGAGAATTTGCATATAGTTATTGATTGTGCAGAAGCATTTTTAAAGCTTTCCTAAAATATGGAGTGATTGAATCAGATCCGAATGATTTCCTTCATGGAAATCAAGTACCTTTTTAATGCCCTGGAGAAATTTCCCCTCCACAGTCGTTTTGTTGTTTAAAATCGTAAGGTGAAACCAGGATATTCTTAAATAGTAATTCACTTTCTACAGACTCCTTTTAAGGATTTCTCTCATGTCATTATAAATTTTACACTTGTATAGTTGGTTATAGGTTGCTAAATTAAAATCAAAGTGTTAACTTAAATATCTTTATTATTTTGTTCATAGTTTTGACTGAAAGCCTAATAACTTTATTTCTAAATCAAGGTCCAGTATATCATTTACCATATGTTCAGCATATATCCATTATTTTACCTTTGTTTTCTCAGAAAATACTTATAGCAACTAGATATAGTTAGATCTATTGTACAAAGGAGGAAAAGTAACTTGCCCAGACTCACAATGTGTCCCCTTTGTGCGGTAATCAGCATTCAAATACAATCTACACTCCAGGCCCATTCATGTTTCACTACACACCACTGTTACAATACATTTAATTAATTACCAGCATTATTTCCACAAGACTTAACTATGCTTCATTTATTACTCAAAAGCATTCAGTAGTCGTTTAATTTGCAAAATTATAATCTTTTAGTGTAGTTATTATAAAAGGAACTCTGAAAATTCTCCCACAGTGATCATTCTCTCTAATCCTGCCAAAGAATCAAACAGGTTCTCCTTGCCTTTCCCCCTTTCCCATTCTCCATTCCTTTCCTTTTTCCCTCCCTTATTGTGTACCCAGCCTGTGATAGGCACAAAGATGAAAGGGGAAAAAAGAAAGAAAATTAAAAAGTGAAATATATTAAATTTATAAGTAAATGTCTTCGGGGACCTAGAATCAGGAGTGACGGAGACTTTCAGAAGTATTCACAGGAACATCTTTATCTGAGTTGGATATTGAAAATGTATCAGGTGGAGAGGGGAAGGGAGGGGATTGAGAGCAATATGAGAAATGTGTGCAAAAATGGAGGAGTAAAGGGGTGTTATGGTTTGGATGTGAGGTGTCCCCCAAAAGCTCATGTGTGAGATAAGGCGAGAAGGTTTAGAGGTGAAGTGATTGACTTATGAGAACCTTCACCCAAAGTGAATTAATCCCCTGACAGGATTCACTGAAGGTGGGTAGGGTATGGCTGGAGGAGGTGGGCATGGGGGTGTGCCTTTAGGGTATACATTTTTTATCTGGCAGGTGGATTCTCTCTCTCTCTGCTTTCTGATCATCATATGAGCTTCTTCCCTCTGCCACACTCTTGTGCCATGATGTTCAGCCTCACCTCAAACCCAGAGGTATGTGGCCAGCTGTCTGTGGATTGAGACCTCTGAAACCATGAGTCCCCCTATCAACTTTTCTGCCACTCTTTGTTCTGATCAGGTCTTTTAGCCATAGCAGTGAAAAAGCTGACTAAAACAAGGGGCACCGCAAGTTTAGGCAAAACTTAGAAATTCAGTTTGGTTGTGATATTGGGGCACGGTGAGACCAATGTGAAGAAAGTTCCATTATTAAGGCCTTGATACCTTGAGCTATGGAGAGCCAATTGGTATTTCTGGTTTGTGATAAAATATTTCACATTTGGGACTGGAGGCAATAGAAAGCCCTCTTCATAGTTACACTGTGGCTTTTATACACATAAGAGCCCATGACAGAGTTCCATGATCATTTCTGTTTCTTAAGTGACGCTGATGTGACTGCCTCTAAGGATTTCCCAAAAGAGCATGGAAATAGATGTCTTGAAAAGGAAATGTGTCATAGACTAGGGCCCAGGACAGCTGCATGTCTTTGTTTCAGGATTTTGGGTGCTCATTGGACTTACATGGCTTCTGGGTTTGAGGCATGAGTGATTCCAGTTTTTGTATTTCTGACCTTTGCACTATTTACATGTGCTCTGTCATGTTAAGCATTTGAAGCCTTCTTATGTATTGTTTCTTTGTAGACACATTTGAGATACTTTTAGTTAAATATAAGACAAATAAGTCTATATCCATTGACCGGGAGACTGCTCTTAGGCCATGAGAAGTTCAAAGTCACAATGCCAGGCATCCCTTTAGCAGCATATGCTGCTGAAGTGACTGTTCCCCTGTGCATGCTGGTCACTGTGCGTGCACGGAGCATGCAAGCTCAAGTGCTTCTCAAGGTGAACGCAACAGCAACAATGCGGTATTTTTGTTTTCTTATTGGCTTCCACATTGTCTCTTTGGCAAACATAAAATAGAAGGCATTCATTTAAAACTCATGTATCTGTCTAGAGGACTCAGGAAGCACTGTCCTAAATGTGCAGAGGATCAAAACAAGGGGGCAAATTACGCAGAGGAAAGAGAATTTTTGTCGTTTAAGCTATCAAGGAAAGCAGCTTGCATATAAACTGTTTGAAAAACTTGTGTTTAATATTTACTTTTTGTGTGATATCTAAGAAGCTGGTGACTGGAATACTAAGATCATGAATTTTAAAAATTATGATATTACAGAAATTTTTAAAACATACTTTTTAAAGATTGTGCTCCATATCCCTTTCACTTTTCAGATTGAAGGTGTTAACTGTCCTTGGTTGCATATTCAGGTTAAGATGAATTTATCTCAGATGAAAGAAATGATCACTTAAACTTTATTTTTAAAATACAAATAATATATTTATATCATTATGTATTCCTATTGAACAATATATTTGAATTCTTATAAAATAAGTGGTTATATCCATACAAAGAATATATATGTGTATACATACATGGATATATAAGGAAAATCTGGATTTTCTTTAGATTGTCATTTTTTGTTTGTTTCATAATGTTCAAGTTTGGAGATGGCAAATTTCCTCAAAGTAATCATAACCATGAAGATATTTTAAAAACATTGGGTGGACTATGACTCGTAGGATGCACTTGCTGAGTGCAGGATACTTTTGAGGATCTAGAAGGCTAGCGGCCTGAGCCCCTGTGATATTGCTAGGAAGCTCATGGTGGGTGGAAAGGGTGTGTAGGCATCTTGGTATGGGATATGCACCAGTAATGCTGAAAGCTGGCCGTGGGAGCTGGGGTCAACATGTGGAGAGTCTTCAGTACCTGTGCACACTGCATTTTGAAGTATTATGAACAGAAGAGTGATGCACTCTGATCTGTCATTTGCTCATGTCCCTGGTGGCAGTATCTGTTCCTAGCTGCTTCTGGGTCTTTCTCTCAATTACCTGGAAGAAATGACTACCTGATTGTGGCATTCTGGACTAAGGGGACTTGACTTTTGTTTAGAGAACTCTTTTTTTTTTTCAATGATGGAAGAGATACTTTGATTCTCACAATATGCCTTTAGATAAAGGTGTTCTTATTGGGAAGACTATCCTAGGATTTTTGATTTTTTTCTGGATATTCATTATAAGTAAAATTCTATAATCTGAATGTCTTTAACTCAGATCTGATAGCAAAAATATAGTCAACAAACTAAATTAGACACCTAGAAACTAGGAGCTGGGGATGAGGTGCCTTTTGGGAGACTAGCCAGCACCCACCCTCTTTGTTGGAGAATAAGACGGTTCTTAGGGAGCTACAGCAGTTTTCCAACCTCAGGAGTTGTGGAGAAGAAGGTTCTACAAATAGTTAACTAGGGTCAGGATTATAGTACCACTGCTTAACTTGTTTGAGAACAAGCTCATTCATGTTAGAAGCATTTACTTACAGATAATGGATATGCTTTGCTCAAATCATCATTGATTTGTTTATAAAAGCTTTTCTTCAATGCTTTTCAGCATTGTTCTATTCAAATATTTGTTGTAACAAACTGTGTTTCCTTAAGATTGTTCTGTAATTCTTGATGCTCAATTCACACTGATCCTTCTATCAGTTACATTCAATTATTGATGTTTTGGCAACATTGATGATTTCATGATTGTATCATTATTCACACATGGTTTTTCTTCTCTGAACATTGAACATGACTGAGAATCAGTGTAACATTCCCAAAGAATTGTGTTCTTATGCTTTTTAAAAACAATTTTTTTTCTTAGTTGTAGATGGACACAATGCCTTTGTTTGATTTGTTTATTTTTATGTGGTGCTAAGGATCTAACCCAATGCCTCACACATGCTAGGAAAGGGCACTACCACTGAGCCACAACCCCAGCCCACTTTTTTTCTTTTTTAAGGAAAACCAAAACTCATGTTTTTGGTTCAGGAAGAAAGTATTTTTACTTCAAAATATGTACATACTTATGTAAAATATGTAAACATATAAAATATATGTATATAAATTGTAGAATAAGTCTGTCTACTTGTAATAAATATTTGTACATGTGGATTTAGAATATTAAAAGGAAACTATTTCCTTTAATACTCTTTTTAGCAAATAGGGATGTTACTTATTCCAGAAAATATACAAAAATAAGTTATACTGCATATTTTGTCCAAAAACCAAGGTAAAACAATGAAAATAGTGTGATTAGGAAGAAATATTCACAGTTCTGGGTATGTTTTGGAGTTATTGGCAGATATTAAAGTATGAGTTTGCTTTCTGTCTAATGAAGCATTGTTTTTTCACATTTTCCATACCATTTGTTGTTCTGTAGATGTTTTAAGAATCTCTGCCCTCATTAGTTTAGTATTTGACATTGCAGAGACTGGAGTTTATCATTTATCATTTAGTGAACACAGACCTTTAATCAGACTTTTTGTTATTAAAAGGGTTGGTTATGTAACATGAAGAAGGAGTCAAAAGGGTCCCTTGTTTTCAAAATACTAAAATGTCCAGCAAAGTATGCTATATTTTAAAATAGTTTTTATTGTGGGGAGTTGAATCTCCTGTGCTGGGGAAGAGCCTGCCACATGCCGGTGGTTCCGAGAGGCGGGATCAGGGTCAGAATTGAGTCTGTTTTGCTAAGGTATTTCTAAGGTTTTGCTAAGGTATTTGCATTTTCATGTGCAAATTCTGGACATGGGGACCTCTGTTTCAGGTCTGAGGAATGGCCCAATTATCTGTAGAGGTAACTTCTTCGGAGACCAGTAACACACTCTAAATCTCTGGAGGTGGGGCTGAGCTTGCAGATTTCAACTGACCTAGCTTACAAGGCAACAGAAGCCATTCACATGGCGACCTCTCCAGTGAGTCCAGCCGTTTTTATTGCCCAGGTTTAATGCATTGCCTGCCATGGTATAAGTCGTTGACCTTGGGAACTCAACTAGACCTGGGATACTGCCACAACACATTTCTCTGTCTAGTAGTTGAAATAGCACATGGTGCAAACACTAATTTGGACTTCAGCAACACCTTTGATTAAAAAAAGAAAATGACTTAGCAATGACCAGTTTAAGTAAACTGGAAAAGAAGAATAAATAAAGAAACATTTGTAGAAATAGTATTCTGTACTTACTCAAGTATAAAGTCTGAACAGGGGACCACAACATACCAATACTTTCTTACCTGAACTCGACTTTCTGCCTGCACTGAGTAGTTATAAGACTGTTCGTTTAACAACTGGCCTATAGTTCTAGCTTTTCCTAAATTAGACTGACCTCATTCTATTTATGATTCTTTAAAGAAGAATAGTGTTGCCTTTTCTTTGAAAAAACTGTCGAAAGGCATCAGACATGGTTAACGGTGAGTCTGCAGAAAGTACCAACCCTCTGTCTGCTATGACATTGTTTTGAGAATTGGCTAAACAGAGACTATGTGTATATATGTTTTAAGCAGCAAGTATTCTTGAGCTGTTAGTATTTTAGTCCCTGTGAATTCTTAACAGAAGGGCGGCTGTTCCATTATCTTGTACAAATATTTGGCATTGGAATTCCCTTATTTACTAACTATAAGTAATACAATATTTTTAAACCTCCAATCACTAGGAAAGGAAAAATAAACAACTGACATAAAGATACTTAGCACTGAAAGCTTGCAGAGTTTAGTATTTGACAGGGCAGAGACTGGAGTTTATCATTTATCATTTAGTGAACACAGACCTTTAATCAAACTTTTTGTTTATTAAAAGGGTTGGTTATGTAACATGTAGAAGGAGTCAAAAGGGTGCCTTGTTTTCAAAATACTAAAATGTCCAGCAAAGTATGCTATATTTTAAAATAGTTTTTATTGTGGGGAGTTGAATCTCAGGTTGTATTATTTTTCCAAGACAAACGAGTCTGATTTTTGTGGTTTTAAATTATTTTGACTGTTACTTATGGAAAAAAAATACCATCTGAGCTTTTAGTTATAAATTAAGAGAGTAGCAGGTTAAAATACTTTTATAGGATTTATAATTTTTACTTTTCTATCGGTGAAACTTGTTCTCATTGGTGGGGTTCTATGATTCTTGTTTGATTATGTACTTGCTTACACAAAGACACATGCAAAAGTGTTCAAGAAAACAGTACAATTTTGTTTTATTGTAAGAATTCGATTACAGTTGGTATTAATGTAGAAAAACAGTTTAGAAAACACCTGTTTGTGATGAGTTGGATATGGAGTTATTTGTTTTCATTAGATAGTCTGTGTTATAGAATCCTCTCTCCAAAAAATTAGATGAAGTAAAGATGACACAATGTATTGTTTTCTAAAAATGTCTTTTTAATTGAAAGTCTATTTCCCTGTGTTTCTTAGCTGTTTACCAGGTTACATACACTCAATGAATTGATTAACTTCATTAGGGAAGATTGCTTTTTTGTTTACTTAGATTAACAAAAGTTAAAAATGAAAATTGAAAAATAAGTCGATTCCTATCAGTGTGAAAATTATTTGAAATATTTTACACAAAAACAAATAGCACCTTCTTAGAAAGTTTGTTAATGTAAATCATTAACAAGATGAAAAACTGTAAAAAGAAAAAAATTCTATCATCTTTTAATGCCTTTTGAAAAGTTGGATTTAATGAACTATTTAGCACTCATTGACTCCATGTCTCTTACTTCATTATAAAAATTATAAAATGTGAATAAGAACAAAATTAATTTTACTAGTAGAAGTCAATCTGACTACGACGTTGAAGAGGCAAATAAGATGAAATTGTTATCTGATATAACTTTTCACATAGATTTAAAACTGCATTTGTGCCTTTCACTAGACATGGTAGGTAATAGGAAAATAAGGAATTTAGGGCCATCTTTAAAATTTTGATATATTGTTCTTTTATTTTTCCCCACTTAGAGGAAATCAAAGGTGGATACACTGTTTTTGTGACATTCTTCCCTAGTTTAAAAATGAGATTTTGTATATGCATGTATGAATGTGTACTTGTATGCATGCGTGTTTGGAAGTTAGGATCTGTAGATAATAGATTGTGAGGTATAGCTAACAATAATGTTCCTAATATAATATATACTATGCACCAGTCACTGTTTTATGTACTTTACCTACCTTGGCTTATTAAATTCTTCCACTGTACTATGAGGTTGGCACTTTTGTTAGCCAGTTTTACAGAGGGGAACAGTGAGGAATGGAGAGTTTAAGTGATTTGCCCAACTGAGTTTTAGAGCTACAATCTAAACTCAGGATGTCTGGCTCCAGAGCCTGTGCACTGAAAAACTTAGTGTCCTTTTTCCTCTCAGTCATAAATGAATTGTGTCTAGCTCCATTTTCTCTTTTTGGAAAATTAGAAATGGTAATAGTTTTGTAATTTTTGATGAAGAACATTTTAGTACATGTAAATATCTAGTACAATAAATGACTTTTTCTTTGAGTGAAATGAACTATTGTAGAAAATAATCCAACTCATACTGATTTGGGTGATTGTACATGTGGTTTTAATGAGCAATATTGCAGAAATCACCTGTAAATTTCCAGGTGATATGTACTAAGAGACCTCTAGATGTGGTCTATAAATCACATTTAGGTATGCACTTTTTGTGTTTTGTTATACCACTTCCATTTGAACTATTAAATGTATATTTAACAAAATGAAGGAAGGACCTGAACATATAGTTTCCAATTGCCATTCACCTCCATTAATCCCAATAACCCTTATGTTTATTTGAGCTTCTTATAATTTTCAGCATTTTCTACTTACTTTTTCTGTGTAAAACACATTTAAGATCCTTTAGCTATTGAGTCTTTTCTCTTTGGTGTCAAGGCTAAGTTATCGTTTGCCTTAATTTTGTTTTTACTTATCAGAGTGTTTCATGCACATAATTTGAAGAGTTAATTTAGTGCTAAAACTCTTTATGAAATGTAGCATCCTTTACCCCACCATTCCTCACTCTCAAAAGGCAACAGCTGTCAATTTTTGTCTTAGCAGATTCCTTTGTAATTTACTTTCACATCTCTAAATCACATATTTATGTACTTCTTCTCATTCCTGTAGTTTTAGTTTAAAGCACTCTCCATTGACTTCCCCCATGAAGATGAAGGACTGGCACCCTTTCTCGCCTGACCCCCTCCACCTCTGCCCAGAGGTATCATAATTTTGGTTAGATCAGTGTTTACATGATTATGACTATGGAAAATCTATTCGTAGCTGGGCCAGATAAAATACTGGGTTTACGTTTTTCTTTCTGGAAGAGGATGCTATTTTTCTTGGAATTAATAACTTTGTTTAGTTTCCTGTGTATTAATATTTAATTCAACCATGTATTCCCTGGTTTAATTTTTCTCTTTATGTATTCAAATATATTGGACATTTCACCTTTTTTTTTTTTTTTTCAAACATATCTCAGAATATTCTAGACTGCTCCAGTCTAGGCCTGTCGACTTTGTCTCCATCGTAGAATGTTCTCTCACCATGCTGTCATTTCCTTTGCCTCCCTTTATTTTAGATACTGTTTCCTGGATTTCAAGTCATTGTCTTCTTCTGATTATTCTCTCATTTTAGGGAGCTCATCTTCTAGTAGTTTCCTGACAAAGCATGCACAGGAGATTTTTAGAAGCCTGCATGCCTGAAAATGATTTTACTTTTTTATTTTGGTGGTACTGGGAATAGAACCAGGGGCATTCTACCAACTGAGCTACATTCCCAGCCCTTTTTATTTTTTAATTTTCACGTAGGGTTTCTCTAAGTTGCTGAGGCTGACCTGAAACTTGCCATCCCTCTGTCTCAGCCTTTGCAGTTGCTGGGACTGAAGGCATGTGCTGTAAAAACTGGCTGAAAATGTCTTGATAAACCCTTATACATTATTATTATTTTTTTTTTTTTTGCAGTGCTGGGGATTGAACCCTTATACATTAATTTTGATGGCTGCAGAAACAGATTGAAAGTCATGTATCTTTGTTTCTTTTCCAGAATTTGGAAGACCCTCTTCTCCTCTTCTTTTACCTCAATATTCTGTGGACAAATTCACTGCTATTTTGGTTTGATTTGAGTTTTAAACTTTTGTAGGAAGGTTATATGAATTTGATGTCAATCCTCTGTAGTGTTGTACTTTCTCTCTTATTATACATGCTCTCCCCAGGTCCAAGACTGTCCAGTGTCCCCTTCCTCAGACTTCTTAGTTGATTAGAGGTGTGGCAGCCGCCCATGTTATCTGGGAGGGGAACTTCAGGATCCAACCTCTGCCTAAAGGGTTTTCAGCAGTGTTGAGAGAAATCCTAGTTCTTGGCCGGCAGCAGTGAACATCTCAAGTGTGTAAGGAACACTTGTAGGAAGGAGCGTTCCACTTCTCCTACCTAGGAAAGTAAACAACTGCCCCAAGTTGACTCAGTGTTACCAAGGGAACTCGTATAGGAACCTGGTGGTATGATCCCCTATGGCACATCATGATTGGGCAAGAAACCTATAAAATGTATAGCTGTTCCCGCAATAAATGAGTTCACAGGCTGCTCTCCACGAGCCTGCTTCCACCCAACTCCCAGAGTCAGGGTTTTGACTCTGTGCCCTTACCCCACATATGATCTAGCCCTGCACAAGAGAAACTACATAGCAGGCCCCATTTTAGCCCCGTCCTCATCCACTTCTAGAAATATCCAGAGCTGCCAACATTCAAGTACTTTGGGCTCTGCGATATGAGTGAAGTTGTTCCCAGCTTTCCCCTCTTGTAGACTTACCATGCAGCCTTGGTGAAGAACTGAGAAATTTACTATTCTTCTATATGCTTTACACTTTCCAAAACATGCTTGCTGTTGTGTCATTTTATTTTTTCTTTTCTCTGAGACTACACCTTTTAAAATATCCCTTTGCTGTTGTTTTAGTAAAGTTTCAAGAGGGAGGCAGGATAGGATAATTGGCTTTCTCTGGGGTGAAATCCTAGGGGTCATGGTAATAGGAATCAGATATTTCTTACAAATAAATTTCTTTTAAGAACCTTCCTGCAATTCTACCACTTTGTCTTTACACATATAAAGAAGTGAAATGACATTTAAACTTGGAGGGATAAGTCCCCTTTGTTTCTGTTGGGAGATACATTTACAGTCATCAAGGCTTAAGTAGGAAGGTGGAATGCTATGCCTTCCCTTCTTCCTCAAATACTTCCAGTGGACACAGGCTGGTAAGTGATGCTATTCTTGCAATTCTGTGGCCAACTCTAGTTAGTTTAAAATAACAAATTGATTTCAGTCCTAAATTGGGTCCCCACCCTTCACACCCATCCTGCTTTAGTTTTCTAATGAAGACATTTTTGGAAAGTACCAGCTATATTCTGACTGGACAGGGATTTTACTTAAGATTTTGCCAAATAGCTTTTGGGATTGGATACTCTTTTGTAGGGGTGACACTGATAATCTCTGGTGAATGAACACTTTTACACACCTTCATCCTATAATAATTACTTCTGTTCAAGAAGTATGACTTGAGTGCTTGCTATGTGCCAGAAAGTGCATTAGGTATTTTAAACATAATGACCTTTCTTGTCCTTGCAGGCGTGTATGTTCTGGTAGATACTGTTATATGATTATTAATGGCTACCGTTTAGAGGCTAGTTACCATGCAATAGCACTTTACCTCACTGAGTTAGCACAGCACTGCAAAGTGGCTTTAACGCACTCATTTTATAAATGAGGAAGCTAGGGCTTACTGGTTTTTCCAAGGTCAGGTTGCCCAGTTGGTAGATAAAATAGCTAGAATCTGAAGCCAGGTCTATTTTGTCTATTTTTTTCTTCTTCTTGTATAACTTTAAAAAAAAAAAAAACCAACAGAGCAACTTCACATATGTTGTTTTATCTAATTTTCTACCAGTTGACCCCATCAGGGCATCTATATTTGAACTGAAGGGATTTATTCTCAGCTCCAGCAGTCTGATGAAAAAAAAAATCAATTATCAATTACATCACTTCAGGGGTGTGTCCTATTATCAGAGTGCCTTTTAGATATACTTTTTTTGTGTAAATTACGCTTTGGGATAAAATTAATATGACTCAAAATTGAGTTTAGTTATAATGGAGGCCCTTCTATTTTAAGGAATCTTGTATTGAATAATTTCTCAAGACAAATAAAAGAGTAATGCAAATAATTATGTTCTAACTTCCTTGAATAAACACCTATTTTCTCATTCTTCATTTGTTCATAAAATGCTTAGTTGATAGTAGCACAGGAAGATAGGGAGACTGTGCATATTGCTCCTTTTCTTGAATTGTACAAATGGCTTTAAATGTTTCAGGGCTCACTGGATTGTCATAATATAATCTACAAAAGCAGATGCGCATAAAACAGAGAGGCAATATTTAAAATAGAAATGTGTAGGCAGAAGTCAAGGGGAGTCAAATGTTAACATGAAACGCAAGGTTCAAATTAGGTAAAGGAAACCCAAGAAAAGACTGAAATTGTTCTTCTGAGTTGGTAACCTGATTGTGATTTCCCCTGATGTTTATTGAATACCTGTTCAGTGATAGGTACTGTTTAGGCATTGGGAATAAAGTAATGCTTAAGAATAAGATCTTGTCAGCCTTTACTCATGGTCTGGCCTCTGAGTAAGCACTGTGACTTGGGGGTAAGGCAGCCAAAGGGTTGAAGGACATGTCTGAGGCCTGAAGTACAGTAGTCAGGGGACCCTGAAGAGCAGAGGAAAGGAGAAAAGTAAGCTGTTGAGTTGCCATTGCCTGTCTCGGTTTTATAGCACCAAGTTACCAAAATGGCATTTGATCCCCATAGAGTCTCCAGAATGAGATCCTTTTGTGCTCTTTTTAATGTCTTACTTGGTGTTGAGAATCAGAGCAATACTGTTAATGCCCTTAACTCAACAAACCCACCATGAAAGCAAAACCTTCATGTATTCAGTAAACCTCGACAACTGCAAAAGGCTTTATTTTTATTTTCGCTATACAGATGAACAAACTGAAGTGGGGGTAGTTAAAGGATCTGCAAAGGATCACTCAGCGTGTTTTAGAACTGGGAATCTTCTAACTCCAAATTCAGAACTCTTTCCACCATTGGAGAGAGAAAGCATACAAAGAAGAGGGCTAATTGCTCTGCAAGCTAAATTGGTACAGACCATCTCATTTAACTATATACACTGGGAAAGTAAGCATGAGAGGCACATGCTAACACCACTAGGGCTACAATTTCATGCCCCCAAATAAAGCTGAGGACAGCATATGGTTGTGTAGTGAAATGTGACATGGCTGTCCACTTCAGACCATAGCAAAGCTCAGTGGGAGCTGGCACTTTATCCTTTGTTAGTTATGTTCTGTTGAAACTATGGCTAACATCATACTTTACAGATGCTTCAATCCAGCCCTTGAACTAAATAGTGACTGAGTGATTTTCTATGCACTTATCAATATGAGGATGACTTTACCAGCAACTCAAATGTCACTGAAAAAGAAAATTTAGGAGTAAATGCAGTTCATCTAGGACATTGCACAAAGGATGGATTTGACATTCTCCTTTAAGGATGGAATTACAGGACTGGATGTTTTAGGCTAATGTAATAACAACAAAGCAAAATACTGACAATGAAGTTGCAGCTTCATTTGTAAAAACACTATATTTCATTATATTATAGCTGTCTCGTCCAGCAAGTACAATGAAGACTCGGCTCTCAGATGAAGTTTTAAGGTCTTTATTTTTATGGGAGAGCTTCTGAGCCGAGTGCCTGGTTCTTCTTCCTCCTCCACCACCGCAGTCTTCTTCTTCCTCTCCTCCCGCAGCTCTCTCTCTCCTTTTCTCTCGTGCAGCTGCTGCTTCTCTCTTCTTCTCTCGTCATGCAGCTGCTGCCTGCCTCCCTCCGCCCTGCAAAGTTCGCAGCTTTTATGGGATGTAAGAGCCAATCACCTCAATGGGTCAGGCGTTTGGCTCGTGGAGACTTAATGGTGGGTAATGAGGACATGTACTGATCACGAGCTAAGCACGGACACAGAGGAGATCAGTCAGCCAATAGAAAGCACTTCCTTAAAGTTGTTTTTCTTTGCGGTTGGGCTTCTCGGCGCCATCTTAGGGTGAGGCCAGCTACCACTGTGGGCCCTACAGGGCAGCGGTCTCCAACAATAGATGTAACTTATTACAAGAAAGTTTTACAATGTTAATGAAACTTGTACTTTTAACCTCAAGTTCAAATAAATCAGTGTTCCTGAGTGTTAGTAAAATAAAAAAAAAAAGTAATTGTTTTGTATGGGAGAACTTGCATTAGATGAAACCATTGGAAATCTGAAATACATGAACATTTGTAATTTTCCCAAAGTTGTAAGAGTGGCCAAATCATACAGAATTTACCTTCTCTCTTCCATGATCAGTAATCTCAATTTTGAGTTTGGAATGATAATTTGTTTTAGGTATATATACTTAACCATGATATTGCTAGACCACTGTAATGCTCATTCTAAGAAATCAAATGTTATATCATGCCTGCTGTTTTGACATGTCTGTTTGGACCCATAGACTTGGCAATTACTCAGGTATTACCCATTTTGCATACATCTGGATACTTCTCCATGGCCCTCTTCTGGAGTCTTTGACAGGTACAGTGCAGGTTTTTGCAAACTCATCAGTGACTCCCGCAGGCAGGAAATGAATTATGTCAAGTGGGATATCAAAGGATACAAAATCAGTTAAGAAATCTGCATGGTTAGCCCCAAGGCAAAGTCAGCATATCTGTATCTCCTTCAGTGTGTACAGAATTACCGTCCCTGTCCATGTTTTATCCTTAGAGACATCTGGCCTTTTGAGGACTGCTTTGGTTGTCAATGTAGCCAGAAATCGGTTTTGAAAAGAATTTAGGTTGAGGATCTGAGAGGCAGAGGTACCCTGTAGTGTCATTTTTCTCTGGAGTCTCTCTGTCTCTAAGATAGGAAAATTGATCGAGCATATAACTCCTGAACATTTGCCCTCTGTAACACAGGAGCAAATACAATATTTTTCATGCCTAAAGATCTCTTAATTAAAATATTAAAGAGTTTAGAGACTGAATTGGAGTACTGTTGCTTGCCAGATTTCTTTGATCAGCATCTCAAGACTAAAATGTTCAAATTAAGTCCAAAAAATAACCACACTTGGAAATGAGATCTGAGGAGACTGAAGATGACCATAAGTACTACAAATGCTGAAAATAAGAGTAGCTTATAAAATGGATCCCCAAAGCAAAATATTATCTTTTGAACCAATTACTATTTTCAAGCCATGCTATTGTCTAAGAAATTATGCAGTTCTATATTCTTTATTTTTTTAAATATAAGGACTATGAAGGAAGCAAATAATATGAATTTTAGCACTTTATATTTTTATGGCACAAGGATTATATCAGGGGATTATATAGAAAATCAGTCTCACTTTCTATATTGTTTATTGCTCTCCCTTCTTTGGGCAAAAATTATGCACATTGAACCTCAAAATGTAGGTTCTGGTGGCTCACAATCCTGTGTCAGCTCCCTCTCTTCCTTTCCCCTGTTCCCCTAGTTCAGAAGTTCCTTATGTAAGTCACCTCAGCATACACTTGCTTTGCTTTAGGTCATTTTTTTTTTCACAAAATAACTAGAATAGTTTTTACAATATCCATCAGATCATGTCATCTGCTAATAGATTTCCAGTACTCTTCAAATAAAATACAGGCTCCTTCCATGGCCCACAGCAAGCTGACTCTTCCTGCCTCTCAACTCTGCTGCCCTCACTCTTCCCATCCACCCACTGTGCTCCAGTTAACACTGCGTTTTTCAGCAAATCACTCATCCTGTAAGGTGACCTTGAGGTTGATGTTTCCTCTTCCTGGAACACTTTTTCTCAAATCCTATCAGCTTTTCACCCTCACCCCCAATCCTCACTGACTCATCTTTTTTGTTATTGTTGTTCTTTACAGATATACATCCCAGTGGAGTGTATTTTGGCATATTTTACATACATGGAGTGTAACTTATTCTAATAAGGATCCCATTCTTGTGGTTTTAGATGATGCAGTTACCCTGTCTGTGCATTCAAATACAAAGATAGGAAAGTTATGTCCAATTAATTCTGCTGTCTTTCCTATTTCTCTTTCCCCTCCTTCCCCTTCGTTTAATCCAATGGATTTAAAAGAACTAAAAAAAAAAACTTAACACCAAAAAACCCAAATAACCCAAAGAATAAATGGGCAAAGGAACTGAACAAACATGTCACAGAAGAAGAAATATGAATGGTCAAAAAATTTATGAAAAATTATTCAACATCTCTCGCAATTAGAGAGTGGGGAAAAAGGTCCCTTCATACATTGCTGGTGGGCTGCAAATTGGTGCAACCACTATGGAAAACAGTATGAAGATTCCTTATTCGTAAACTTGGAATGAAACCACCATTTCATCCAGTTATTCCACTCTTCAGTTTATACCGAAAGGACTTAAAATCAGTATACTACAGTGACACAGCCAATGTTTAATAGCAGCTCTATGTTCAATAACCAAGCTATGGAACCAACCTAGGTGTCCTTCAACAGATGAATGGATAAAGAAAATGTGGTGTATATACACAATGGTATATTACTAAGCCTTAAAGAAGAATGAAATTATGGCATTTGCTGGTAGATGGATGGAATTGGAGAATATCATGCTGAGTGAAATAAGCCAGTCCCCCAAAAACCAAAGTTCTCACTGATATGTAGATGCTAAGCCACAGTGAGAGAGGGTGGAGGGGGAAGAATAGAAGTCACTGACTCATCTTAAGGATCACCTTTATAAAGAGGCCTTGCACCTGGTGCAAGTAGCTTCCAGGCACTTCCTAGCAAATCTCTGTTTTTTGTTCGTTCTTTGATGTAACACATATTTATTGAGTACTTTATGTGATGAGGGACACAAAAAAGTACCTGCTCTTGGTGAAGCTTTCACTTCAGTGAAGGGGACAGTTGATGACAATCACTGCTCTGGACTCTTACCCAACCCCTTCTTGTGATGTGGAAGATTCATGAGCTCAGGATCATTTTATTCCTGCTGGAAGCAGGGAGAGAACTTCCAGAGAGCCCATTCTTTCTCACATGTTTATCACTTGCTTCTGTAAACTTATCTCCTCAGCTGGTGAGGTGGGCCAGAAAGACCACACAGAACAGGGCTACAATGGCCCAGCTCTCCAAAATGTACTATGCACATTCCTGAATGTTATCCACTTTTGGCATTCATTTTCTCATTTGTAAATGGGGTAGTCTTTTTCATTTCAGAAAGTTCTTGACTGGACTAATTATAAAGTACCTGATATATAGAGAGTACTATCCAAAAATTGCTAAATTTTTATCTCTAATCATCAGAATTTCTATCCTTGGGTATCTGAGCACTGAATTGGCATCTCTGTGTTTCTCAAAATCAGTGTTTTCACAGAACTAGTTACCCTTCCCCATTTCTCTACCTGGGGTTGATACTTTTTTCCCCCTAGGTTTCTAAATCCAATCAATCCAATTTCCTGTGGAATTTCTATTATTTTATATATATATATATATACATATATATATATATTTTATTGTTAACAACTGGGATACATGTTTTTTCTCTGTTTGTACATGGAGTAAAGGCATTATTTGTACATGGAGTAAAGGCATTATTATTATATTGCTTGAGGATGGTCTTTCCAGACTATTTGCAAGGCCACCATCTAAATTTGGGTCCCCACCTTCTGTGGTCTCTTTGTTCCTGTCTAAGGAATCATCAGCCTACCTAATTGGCCCTTCCCTCCCAAACTGATTAGAATTCTACCATTAAACTCTTTAGCATGTCTCTCTTTTTCAGAAACTTTGAGAGATGCTACCTTGTTACTGAGGTGATAAATTTTTAAACATCATAGTGTATTATTTAAAGTTCACCATAATCTGTCTTAAATATACCTCTCATCTGCCTTTCATATTTGATCTTCTAACATTTCTTTCTGGTAGATGGATCTTTTTCTTGTTCCTTGACCCTTCACTGAGTTTTTCAACTGCTTTTACACATTTGTTTGTGTGTTTTACTAGCCTAAAACTCTTATCCTTTTGTTCTAATCCCCATTACTGTTTGTGTTCATGTGTGTCCTCTATTTATAGGAATCCTGATTTTTTTATCCTTATTTTTTCTTTCTTTTCTTTCTTTTTTTTGGTACCAGGAATTGAACCCAGGGGCACTTAACCACTGAGCCGCATCCCCAGTTCTTTTGATATTTTATTTAGAGATAGGTCATCACTAAGTTACCTAGGGCCTCACTAAGTTGCTGAGGCTGGCTTTGAACTAGTGATCCTCCTACCTCAGCCTCCTGAACTAATGAAATTACAGATATGTGCCACCGCGCCCAGCCCTTATTTTTGGTTTTGATATTATACTCAACTTTGTGTTATCTCTTTGCCCAAGCATACCTTGTCAAACTTTCTGAAATTCTTTTATCAATCTAAGTGCCTTCCCATGAAAGCACCTTACTATTTATTTTGCATTATAATTGGTAGTTGAGATTTTGCTCTATACTATGGTTTTCAAAGAATGCAAAAGTGGTCCCCATTGCCTGGAAGAGTGAGTTACAATATGCTTATAGGCAGCGCATTAAACTTTTTGATCACATTTCATTCATTTTGAAATGAAATGAGGTTTAATTTCTCAGAGAACTTGATTATAGTTTACCAAACTTTAATATGGAAATTACTGTCTAGCCTGTGAAAAATACTGGCATTTATCAAAGATTTGTTCTAGGAGAAAATTAAAACTGGGCCACTTAGGTGAGTATTGCATGTTATCTGTAGGTGTTTCTAAATTTGCTGAATTTTTTCTCATCTGCTTCACTTCCTTGTCCATTAGATAAACATAACACTGAATAATATCTGATTTGTCTCTTTTTTTTTTTTTTTTTTTTTTTTATTGTAAACAAATGGGATACATGTTGTTTCTCTGTTTGTACATGGCGTAAAGGCATACCATTTGTGTAATCATAAATTTACATAGAGTAATGTTGTTTGATTCATTCTGTTATTTTTTCCCTTCCCCCCACCCCTCCCACCCCTCTTTACCCTCTATACAGTCCTTCCTTCCTCCATACTTGCCCCCTCCCTAACCCTAACTCTAACCCTAACACTAACCCTTCCCTCCCCCCCATTATGTGTCATCCTCCACTTATTAGCGATATCATTCGTCCCTTGGCTTTTTGAGATTGGCTTATCTCACTTAGCATGATATTCTCCAATTTCATCCATTTGCTAGCAAATGCCATAATTTTATCATTCTTTATGGCTGAGTAATATTCCATTGTATATATATACCACAGTTTCTTTATCCACTCATCAATTGAAGGGCATCTAGGTTGGTTCCACAGTCTGGCTATTGTGAATTGAGCAGCTATGAACATTGATGTGGCTGTATCTCTGTAGTATGCTGATTTTAAGTCCTTGACCGTACTTCATATTGATTCTGTACTAATGGCAAACTTGGTTTTCTACAGTACTTTGGAAGTCTACTTGTCATTTTCTGCATAGAACTGGCGTGTGGTGTCTGGACATATGAGCAAGAACTTGTGGTGAGTTCAAAGAAATATATAATCACAATCTAAAACAGTTTCTAGTTCAACGTTTTAAATCCAATATTTTAGATTAATTTAGGCCCTTGATGGTTAATTTGAATGTTCATGCTACATAACATGCTTCATAACAATGAAGTCCCAATACTTCTGAAAAAAATAATCTTTACTGTGTCTAAAGCATATTTTCAAACCATAATTTGTAATACTTTATTTGGCATACTGTGGTACATGTCTGTAATTCCATGGATTGCTTAGACATGGATGTCATAGGTAAAGCTAGCATATGTTGTTAAATAATTTTTCCAACCTCTGAGTTAATAATAGGAAAAATCTGATTTGTTCAAGAATGCTTGAATGCACCTCCTTAAAACTTTCCAAGATGCTACTCACAGAACATCCCAGGAACCAGGAAGCCTGTATCTCCTACTCACAACAGGCTGAATTGTCTTCCACCATAGGAAGTGAGCTTAGGGAGTTGCTGTATGTTTACTGGCATCTAGAAACACTCTCACAGCTTGAGACTTGGCTACTCGAAAACAGCTCTTCAGCACTTTTTCTCTTATTTCAGCCATTGAAAAGGCTGGAACAAATTTTATAGCTGTATTAGAATAAATGAGGCTAGGAGTTTCTCAGTCTTAAGATTTTACTGGTCAAGTTTGGTTTACCTCTGGCACTCCACCTTTGTTCACAATGGGTGTTACTTATTTAGTTTGCTCACTTCAGTGATGCAAATTTGTACATTTATTTTATCCATGGATTGGTGCACTTTTGCATGCCTATGAATGTTGGCTATTTTCATGGAGTCAGGCCAGAATTTTCCACCTTAAGCATTATAGAATAATTCTGTTTCAGTAAAATGGTGCTTTCAACATGTAATCCTTGGACCATCTGTAGTAGGAGTTACCCAGAGTGATTCTTAATAGTGCGCATGGTTGGGCTCCAGTCCAGATGTGCTAAATCAGAATAGAGAAAAAGACAGCAGGGGAGAAAAAAGACAGCAGGGCCTGGGATCCTGCATTTTGTGACAGGTTTAAACATTTCTAAATTCAATAACTCTTAAGAAGAAAGGGTGATTAGTTTGTATTTGTTTGAGAGAAAAAAAGTGCATCAGACAGTTGTGTTAATAAAATTGAGTCATTTCTGGTAACTGATGCAGTTATTAAAGATTGAATGGTGAACTTGCTACTTCTGTGAGGCGGTTGTGAATATTAAGTGGCAGCTACAGACTGGTGGGTACTCTGCATACTGCAATTTACATGTAAATGATGCCTTGGTACCGTCACTCATAGGAACCTGTGACACATGCACACCAGTGTGTAGCGTCTCTGAGGAAGAGGAGAGGATTTATGAGACGTTGAAAAGTCAGACTCAGTTCTCCTAGCTTTATTATAATATAAAGTGAAGAACTTTCTTCAAAATAAAATCTACCACTAAATATGAATTCTCTTTTTGTCTTTGAGATTGACATGTTCACGCCATCCCTAGAAATTCTGTGTATTTAGGAAAGTGAAAAAATAGTTGGGGACTTAGTTTTTGTGTCTTTGTGGTAAAGAGATTAAGTTTCTCTGTTATCAAATAATGTTTCTGTCTCCTACAATCAGTAGAGAGTAAATTGTGTCACTAATTCTTGATCCCCTTACCTCAGCTTTGGATTGTGTTGTGTTTGATAATTATAAGACTTTTTTTTTTTTTTTAATAAATGAGTTAACTTTCTGTGGATTTTGAAAATGGATTTTATAGTATATATGGTAGACTGATATATGATAAGTCTCCTAAGTTATAGCACGTTTAAAATGAATTACTTTAAGGTATTTGGAAAGGGATCATTTTGAGTCTAACATATTTCTAAGAAACATGAGGAAACTCAAAGGACTTTGTTTAGACACCCTATTCTATTAAGGGACAATCTGCAAATGGCTTCTGAGTTCTGGGTACTAAGTGAGCACACACTGCTTTTTCAGTTGAGGGCATACATCATTGTTTTGCTTGCATAAATCTTCCCCATTACCTCACCAGGATAGAGCAAGGGCTGTTTAAAAGTAAAATGTGGAAAGCGGTCTTTAAAAAAAAAAGTTCTTCATATTTTTTATTGCTTCTGCACTAATAACAGCGTGAATGAAAAGTGCCATTAAAGTTTATTATCTGCCACATTTTGCAGAACCCAGCATTACATAGAATGAGCTTTGTGCTTCTAGCAGTTCCTTGCCTGTTACTTTATGGCCAGGTCCCAGTATTTTGTGCCAGAACCTCAATGGTCTCCTCTGTTTTCTTACCACATTTGGTCTCAGAGTGATTGTGGTCACCATGAAGAAACAACCAATATTTATTTTGGAAAGTTAAAAAAAAATGTAAAAGAATGTTATATTAGCTAAATCAAGAGACTTGACATCAGTCTATTTCCCTGTCATTTTTGTTGTTTATACATGTTTACCTCTTAGTCATCATTCCTTTAGATAAAAATCTGTCAATAACATTCTTTCAGATTATACATCTCTTGAGAATTTATTTTACTTCCATTTATTTTATGCAAAAAAAGATATGAGATAATAACAACTCGTAGTGGGTAGCTTGAACTTCAGTTAGTTCCCTCAACTTTGTGGAAGCCATGTGAAAACAGAGGCTACAATCAGCCCAGTAATTGAGGAACAACATTGTGTGCCCAAGTGTGTGTGTGTTTTCTTTTGTGAAGTTTTATTTCCAAATAATTTTTTAAAAAAGGAAAAAACTGAAAAATATCTGTGGTCAAGAATTTGAAAACTATTTCTAACAGTATTACAATTTTTAATAAGATTTCAAAATTATCCTAATCTTGAGTCTAGTAGAACTTGCCTCTCCCTTTTTCTTTTCAGATCCTCGAGTTTTGTGTCATTTTTTCTTTTAAATGTCAGGCTTGCTTGCTTTGAGCTTGATTTGGGCCATGAGCAAATTGAAATTTAAAATAGTCTTTGCCAATTATAAAATATTCCAAATGTGCGTGTCATGATGTGGAGTGATAGCATTTTTAAGTATGTGAGAATATTAGTGTCTGAATAAGTAAGCTTGTGTGTTGATGTAATTGTTTTTCTCTCAGGTCCCAGTACAGTGGTCAGATATGGTCACTTTGAAAGCCAGAATGACAAACTATGGCTTACCTAGGTATCGGTGGCTTACTCATGCTTGGAATTTTTTTCAGAGAGAGGTAAGTGCTGCAGTTTCAGGGTGGAGAGTATAGAATAAGTATCACACTTTCAAAAATAGGTGTTCAGTAATTTTTTTCTGTGCCAGAAAATTAAGCCTATGATTTAATTATCACTGGTCTTATTTATTTATTTTTTACAGAGAAATACTTAAGTATCTCCATGCTCTGCTTTTCTTCCCATGAATACCATTTCCTTTTAATTCACCTAGTTCATACACATTTAATTGGATGTCATTTTTCTAAATGACTCTGAAGTTTCTTTTTCATGAGATTTTTGGCAATTATCCTAGTTTTTATTTAAATAGACATTTTTCTCATGACTTTTAGAATTATCTGTGTTTCAAACATCTTTTTAATTTTTTTTTAAAGGTTCTCATTTTGGAGTTTGGAGTTAGTACATATGTCATTAAGGGCATGAATTTTCTAGTCAGAAAGTTCTTGGTTCAAATACTAGTTCTGTTTCTTACAGTATTAATTACATGAGCTTTTGTAATTTTCTTAACCTCCTTGAGCCTCAGTTTCTTCACCTGTAAAATAGGTATAAAAAAGTCCCTACATTCTGGGAGTGCTGAAAAGTTTAAATGCTATCATAAATTTGATCTCATTTAATTTATGGTTATTAATAACAACACCAAAAAGATAGAGGCTTTTGGCTGTTCTTAAACAACTGCCATGTAGCACTGTTTATGGCAGTATATGGATGTATGTAACCATTTCAAATGGAGTCTATGTTTAAATGTAGAAAATCTGGTGACTTGAATTTAACCACTGATTTTGCTTCAGACCAAGCTCTTCTCCCAGGAAATTTCCTTGTTTTTGGAGTGACATTCCCAGATGATCAAGAACCTCAGATTCCTTTAATTCACCTTAGTGATGGGCTATGAAGCATTTGAGGATGAATATCTTACCCAGTAGCCAGCCTCCCGCTCAATTACTCTGTCTTGGAAAGGGACAGAGGTTCAAGTCCAGGACAATCACCAAATCTGGCTCTTTGTATTACAATTGTTAAGGTGGTAAAATTATCATTGTAACACAGATTTCCTGTTTATTTAAATGCTTCCTGACTTTGTTTGTTTACTGCACATTTGTACTAAAAACAACACAAAGGAAAAATATGTGAAGCATCAGGGAATTTATAGTAAGCTATGTTTAGCTACTATCCTGGGAGGAGCACCCCCAGAGCTCTGTATTTTCTGGAATTTATGATGTACACCATGATAATCCAATAATCCAAGTTAAAAACCAAAGAAACAAAGTGAGGTGTTTTGTTTTGTTCTTTTTTTTTTTTTTTGTTTTTTTTTTTTTTTTTTTTTTCTGATGGCTTTGCTTAAATGGACCATTGTCAAGTGCTGCACATGACAATGTGCTATTTTTAGAATTGTCACATGGTAAGCTCCCTCTTTCATGTCCTAAGGCTATTCCACTAAAAGGAGTGGGGAAGACCTCTGAGCACCCTGAAATAATTTTTCTAAGGCTCTTATGTTAGTCTGCTAGGACTGCCATAACCAAATATCACAGATGAGATGGCTTATAATACAAATTTGTTTTTACATGGTTTTAGAAGCTAGAAGTCCAAGATCAAGATGCTGGCAGGGCCCATGTCATCTTATGCCTCTCTCCTTGGCTTATTGTGTTAGTCAACTTTTTTACTTTATGACAGAAGTACATCACATAAACAGCGTCAAAGAGGAAAGATTTGTTTTGGCTCATGGTTTCAGAGGACTCAGCCTATGGCTGGCTGGCTAATTTGCTTTGGGTCTGAGGTGAGGCAGAACATCATGGTGGAAGGGCATGGCAGAGGAGAGTTGCTAGACTCATAGGAGCCAGGAAATAGAGAGAGAAAGAGACAGGAAGGTGCCAGAAATAGTTCTTAAGATGACACCTGGTGACCTACTTCCTCCAGCTACAGCCCACCTGCCTACAGTTACCACCCAGTAATCCATTCACATTATTAACTCATCAAATGAATTCATCCACAGTGAGGTTGCATGACACAATCATTTCCTTAAAGCATCACCTCTGGACTTTGCCACACTAGGGATCATGCTTTCAACACATGAGCATTTGGGGACATTCCAGATCCAAACCATAACACTTATAGCTGGCCCTTTTCTCTCTGTGTCTTCACAATTGTATTTTCTATATACATGTCTGTTTAAATTTCCTCCTATTATGAGGATGTCAGTCATTGGATTAAGACCCATCTAATGTATTAATGACTTCTGTAAAGATCCTGTCTCCAAATACAGTCACATTCTGAGATACAGGTAACTGAAATTTCAAACCATGAATTTGGTTGCATGGAGAACACATTTCAGCCGGTAATACCCCTCTTCACAATAAATCAGAGCAAAAAGTCACCTTGTCAGGTTTCGATTTTCCTGATCTCTCATTCAGTATTATTCTGAGTATGCTGCCCAACTTAATGGATTCTTGCTTAAGCCCTCATAACACTTATTTGGTACCTTTTTAAAAAACTATTAACTTTAACATAGTGGTTGGAGCATAGGCTTTGGGATAAGCAGACTCTGCTACATACTGGCCTATGACCTCAGGAAATTACTTTACCCATCAAAGGCCTCAGTTAATTCATATATAACATGGGGGTTGTATGGTATTTTCTAGAACTTGGAACAGTGTTAGCAACAGTAGAGCTATCCTACTATGCAGTGTTAAAGGAGACAGGAATATGACAAGGACCATGGTAATGTGTTTGTATAATATTGAATTTACTGAAAGACATGCTTAGGAAATGTTTCAATACAAATTCACTATCCTTTGCTGAAGAAGAAAGACAATTATGGAAAAGAAAAAAAAAATTCAGTGACTTACAAAAATAAAAAACATGTTGACACTGGACAGAGTATGTTTAAATTATCTGGAAACACTGTGTTGGTGGATCACCTCATTTTCTGACAAAGTCAGATAAATGGGCTGTATGACTTTGAGGCAGAGCGTTCCAAGGACTGCCTTTCTGTCATCAAATTTGAAAGGACTCATGCCATTAGGAAACGCGAGAAATGAGCTTTCTCCAAATATAAGGATTTAAAAAGACTAACTTTGAAAAAAAAATGAAAAGACTGACTTAGAAATGTAGTAATTGATGATTTTTAGAAAGTGAAATCCTTTTACTCCATGTTTTTTTAAAGACTACCTAATGAATTATGTAAAATATATGCTGTCAAATTATGTTGGACTTAAATTGGTGATGTTTTTGTTATATCTGTGGTTTTAGAATTGACTTTGTGATGATTATGATATATTTGCATGGTTTTGAGAGTAAGTTGATTAAAGGAAAATATTTAATATTTGTAACATTTCTCAAAATTTTAGTATTAACCATAGCTTTTAGTAACCATCATTTATAATACTCTCAAGGTGACTGTTGTTCTTTTTAATCATCAGATATTGAGGCAAGTGGAAAAATCCAAAATAAATTTTAGTGTTTTCTTGATTTGCTTTTTCATGAGAAGTTCAGAATTCTTCAAAGTTGACTTTAGTTAAATGTTGAGATGGTGGTGGATTGTGATATTTTATGATGCAGTATTAATCTTGAGCACAAATTGATCTCCTGGGCTACATCATTTGCATAGCCATTCACTCTTGGCAGAGTTTTTCTCAGTGACCGCCCATCTTCCTTGCTTCTGACTATATGGAAGAGTACTTACTCCTCTTTTCCCAGAAGCAGGAAATTATTTAGCATAGATAATTGTCTGAATCTAATCTGTGTATGTCCCTAAGCAGTGTTTCTAAACCTTCATCAGAGAGTTTTTTGCTAATCTTTGGTAAAGTGAAACAAAGTGAAACAATAGAGAAAGTATAGTTTTCTTAAACATGATTTAAGAGATGATATAGTTGAACATCCAACTTTATTCAAGCTAAAGGCACATAATTTTTTCTGCAATTATGATGATAGACTATAATGGTTTATTTCAGGAATCTCTTTCGGTTGAATAAAAATTAGTTGGCCCAACCTGTTTATTTCTTGAAATTTTGGGGATTTTTTTTATCAGTTAAGGATTCCTAGTCTGGTAACCTTTATGATGTGAGATTTGGTTGATAAATCTTTTCACAGAAATTAAGAAACTTTTAATAAAATATTTAAATGTGTTGAACATTTAAATAGCTAAATTGATTAACTACTCTTTCATGACTAGAAGTAAATGGTAAAGGTAAGATTTCAGCTATTGAATTTGTTATTATGCGTGTCAAATCCGTCATTATATGATGACCTGTGAATGGTATTGGAGTTGGGGAAGGAGACTTGGTCAGTCCTGATTTATTTTTAGGTGTTTGGGCATTATTGTTCAGAATTGTTTCATTATGGAGCGGGTAGCCTGGTGCTCCTTTGCAGCATTTCTATCATCAACTAGAATGTACATGTATCATTATGTGATGACAGAAAAGAGTTTAGCTCTGAGTACAAAAATTTAAGAAATCTAACATTTAATCTTCCATAAGTTAAAACAATATTTTTGTAGTTTCTGAGCCTGACCAGTCATTCTTTTGCAGTTTAAGTGCTGTGGGGTGGTGTATTTCACTGACTGGTTGGAAATGACGGAGATGGACTGGCCGCCAGATTCCTGCTGTGTTAGGGAATTCCCAGGATGCTCCAAACAGGCCCACCAGGAAGACCTCAGTGACCTTTATCAAGAGGTAAGGCCACATGTGGTTGACTTATCACGGGCAAGACTTTTTAAAAATAACTTTGAAGAATTGACAATGTGCCGATGAAATTTTCCTTTTCTGGGTAAATCTGAAAGGTCTTAAAACTTTTCTCTGACATGTGTAGAAACAGAATGAAGCTACAAAACTAATATAAAAACCTGAACACTAAACACATTTTTAAAAAGGAAAGTGAGAACACCAGGTTTTATAGCTAATCTGATTTTTAACTGTATTGTCTAGAGTCAAGTTTTGTTGCCTGCTCATAGGGAACCTTTGGAAACAAGCACATGGAGATGATATAGCTAACTCTGAATATTTGGGAAGCACAGGGTTTGGAGTTCCTGGGCAGAATATGTGTGTTGGGGCCTCCAGGGATTTGGGGGAAGAAACATTCTCCAGGAAAACACTGCTTGCTACTCTTCAGTTCCCCCTGCTGGCTGATAAGTAGTGATGCCAGTTTTAGTTTGCTGATGGAATTTTATACTTACTCAGATTAAAGTCAACCATCGTGTGTGCTGAGAAACTTTACACATTTGTGCATTCTGGGAAAATTGATCAGAATCATCAGTTACTTTTTCTCAGTTTTCCTATTCCTACATTTTCAGTGGTGACTTTCACACTGTTAGCAGTAGAATGCTGTTTTCAAAATTAAAGTCCAGAATTTTCCAGTACAATAGCTGCTAACTACATGTGGTTATTTCTATTACAATTAAATTAAATTAGATTAAAATTTCAGTGTCTTAGGTGCACCATCAATTTCCAGTGCTCAACAGCCACTTGGTGACCAGTGACTTTTTTACTGGGTGATGCAGAGGTAGGATATTTCCATCATTACAGGAAGTTTTATTGAGCAGTTTAGATCTTGAATGGAAACTCAAAGTGTAAATCAGATAGAAGGGAAGCTTATCAGGCCGAGGAGATAGAATCAGGCCCCAGGAATCTCTATTTCTATCATCTATCTATATCTATCTATGCTTATATCTATCTATCTACCTATCTATCTATCTATCTATCTATCTATCTATCTATCTATCTATCTATCTATCTAACAAAGCATTCTTGAAAAACTCTGGCTTATAACTGGGGAGGTTGAGGCAGGAGGATTGCAAGTTCAAAAGCAGCTTCAGCAACTTATCAAGACCCTAAGTAACTTAGTAAGACCCTGTCTCAAAATAAAAAAAAATAAAAAGAGCTGGGGATATGGGGATGTGGCTCAATAGTTGAGCATGCCTGGGTTCAATACTTGGTACCAAAAACAAAAACAAAAAAACCCCAAACAACTCACAAATCTCTGACTTAACACAGAGGAACTGCTTACACTAATCATAATATATATGTGTGTGTGTATGTTTGCATATTTATGTGTATATATATGTTCAATATGACTAAGAATGAAACCTTAAAATGAAATACATCGAAATTTATAAACATGCTTTTTTGAGGGGGTACTGGGAATTTAACCCAGTGATGCTTTATCACAGAGCTATACTCCCAGCCCCTATCCCACTATCTTATTTATTATTCTAAGACAGAGTCTTACTAAATGGCTGAGGCCAGTATCAAACTTGCAATCCTTCTGCCTCAGCCTCTCAAGTCACTGGGATTTAGCATGTGCTCCTGCGCCCAGCAAAATATGCGTTCTTATATATTTCAAAATGGTTTACCTTAGGAAGTTATACATTTTTCCCAAGAAATACTATCATTTAAAACATTTTAAAACATTTTTAGACTGTCTGCCAAAGTCAATTTCAGAGATATACAGTCTGTTTCTACTATATATGAATTAATTTGAATGCCATAATGAATTAATTAAAAGAATCCTGTATTATCTGCACATGTGATCTACTATACTCATATCTTAGATCCGAGTAACTTTTGACTGTTGGAAAAATATATCTCAGAGGACAAGAATATGCCATATTCAAGAATATTAAAAAATAAAATGTGCTCTGGGCTCTTGAAGTCATACCCTAAAGAATGGCAAATATTTTAAGTTTCCTAATTGTATAAGCTTGCTAAGGTTGCTGCAATAGAGTATCACAAGCTGAGTGACTTTAGGAACAGAGGTTTATTGTCTTGTAGTTCTGGAGGTTAAGAGTTCCAGGTCATTGTGTCGGCAGGGCTGGTTTCTTCTACAGGCTAGGGGGAAGAACCTGGTGCATGCCTTTCCCTAGCTTCTGGTGGCTGATGGTGATGTCATCTTCATGTGATAATCTTCTCGTGTGTGTCTGTCTGCGGACTTCCCCTTGGAGCCCACTTTTCTCCAGGTTGACTTCCTAACTTCATCACATCTGTGACAACCCTATTTCCAAACAAGATCTCATTCTTTGCTTTGGAGGTTAGGACTTAAACATATGTTATTTGGGAGGATCCAGTGTAACCCATTACAAGAATTAGGGAAGTAACTTGCTTATTTTAAAAGATAATCAAAATACATTTTGTCATTCCACACACAACTAAGAAGCATTGTGTATGGATGTTGTGAGTTCGAATGTGTTATGTTTGGCAACATTTGACTTCAATGAAAAGAAACACATGAGGTATAGGTAATTGAACAAACCACTGTTGGGTCAAGATTTCTAGGTCCCTCTGATTATGCTACATATTTTGCTCTAGGTATAAGCTGAATACCATGTTGGTTAGTGTCTGTCATGGTAGACTCAGTTAACAAATACAACAAAGTCATGATCAGTCCATAAAACAAAACAGTACTTAATTTTTCCGAGGTAGTATTAAATGCAAACATAACTGTGGATGTTCATCTACATTATAACTTACTATTAGGTATTAAAAAACAGGTGATTACAGAATAGATACAGGTGAATTGAAACCCATCAAGTTTTTAGTGTGAATTCAATCCATTTTCTGCTTTTTAGAAGTATTAGGTCAATATTGAAAATTATTGGGTTATAACACCATAGTATAACTTCTGCTTTAGTGATTAACATTGATGATGCGATTATAGCCATCACTGAGCTCATGAGAATGGCAAAGCATGAACCAGTTTACCAGATCTTTCTGAAAAGTCTGAATGTGGATAAATTACCTTTTTACTTTATTTAGCTGAACAATGTTTAAATTAATATTTAATATAATGTTCTTATAAAATTCATTTTTACTACTTGGCTTAGATTATTTTTACTAATAGTACTTTATAATGGAATACTTCACTTTCAGATTGTCTATAATTGAAAGATTGAAAGAAGCCACACCTGTGCATGTGCAAATTGAAAACTCAGATTATTTTGATTATTATTATTATTATTATTATTATTTTTTTTTTTTTTTGGTACCAGGGATTGAACTCAGGGGTACTCAACCACTTAGCCGCATCCCCACTCCTATTTTGTATTTTATTTAGAGACAGGGTCTCACTGAGTTGCTTAGCACCTCACCATTGCTGAGGCTGACTTTGAACTTGCAATCCTCCTGCCTCAGCCTCCCAAATTGCTGGGATTACAGGCGTGAACCACCACACCCAGCTATTTTTGTATTTTATCAAAAGATTTAACCAGCTAGCTGGTATTGTGTGTTATAAGATGTTCTTTAGACATGAACTTTTGGCCAAGGAGAAGTTTCATTGTATCAGAGTAATCTTCTTTTGCATCTCACAACTAATAACAGACTTTGATATTGGCAATGATATAGAACGTAATTATATGCATAGTTGACTTACAAAAGTGCATCATTTAATAACTTTATGGCACAAGTACAATTAAATCCATAATTAAAAATAAGACTTAATTCCACTTTGCCCTGGAGAACATATGTTTCCTAATTGCAGTGTGTCCAGAGATCATCCAGTAGGAAGATAAGTGTGTGTGTCTAAAAGAAGAAACAAGTGAATAATAGCTGGAGGTATTTGGGATGTTTATTCTGAAGTTGAGAATACTCAGGGGAGATATTTCAGATGTCTTCAAATATTTCAAAGTTCATAATTCAGAACAGGAACTAGACTTACGTGTTGTTTCTCCAGGGGCCAGAAGTTACAGGAAGGAAATTTTGAATCAATAGAAGGAAGACCTAGCTCATCAAAATCTGTCCAATTGTGAGACAGGTTATCTTGTAAAACAGTGAGTGTCTCATCACTA
The DNA here is from genome assembly GCF_902686455.1 of Sciurus vulgaris. NCBI lineage: Eukaryota > Metazoa > Chordata > Mammalia > Rodentia > Sciuridae > Sciurus > Sciurus vulgaris. The sequence continues at coordinate 32,755,819 of NC_136468.1, forward strand.
AAAATACTAATGCCGAGGTCGGACAATGGTGTCATTGGTGGTATAGAAAGGGTTTTTAAAATAAGAATGAATTCAGACTAGATGATCATCAAGGGCCCTTTTATCTTTCATATTCTGTAAACTCAGGTAAGAGCTGGCTCTCTTACTACGATCTTTCTTCAGTAGTCTAGTCTGAAATCAAGGAAATAAATCATCCTCAACCATCTGGTGGCCTGCTTGGTCCCTGACCCAATAATATTATATGACACATTTTGAAACCTGTGAAAAATGATAGGGCAGAAATATAGCAACAATTGCACATTTTAGAAACATTCCCATCATAGGTATTGTTAGATTTGCCACAGAAATCCTCACTCCTCAAATAGCCATCATAAGCTACACACTTGTATAAAACTATCAACTTAAAAAGCACAGATGGAACTATTGCTGACCCTCAGTTTGGTCCCAGACGTTCTTTCATCCAAAATGTCATGATTGTCTCCTGAATTCCACATGCTGTTCTAATTGCTGGAGAAACCATGGAGAATATTGCAGACAGAAATCTCTCCTCTCATTATAATTTATGTTCTAGTTATCTATACAGACATTTAACAAGGGGGAAAAAAGGTAACAGAAAATAATTACATGTGGTAGTATGAGATTGAAGACTCTAAGCCGAGCAATGGGCAGGACTTTGTTGGCAAGGGAGCTATTTGGAATAGACAGGAATAGACTGTCTTAGAAGACAATATTTGACCTGAGACCAATTTGTGGGAAGGAGCCAGTCATAAAGAGATCTGAGAAAGAGTATTTTTGGCCTAGGGAACTGTAGGTATAAAGGCTCACCCTCAGTTGGCCTGAGCCCATGATTACTGACTATCTATTATCCTGTTCTTTGGAATTGTCTGTATAACTATGCTTTCTAAATGCCAAGTGTCAGACTTGGCCTCAGACAAACATCAGACATGGATTTTAAGTTGGTAAATAAGGGATCTAGGGTGCATCTCTTCCTTCTCTCACCTGATGAGTTTCCAGCATACCCATTACTAAAGTATTACATCCACCTTGAACTGGAGAAGAAAAGCAGAGAGACAGGAAGGAAAAGAAAGGAACCAGACAGAAAACAGGTGTTGATATAGCAGGGATTCCCAAACTCTTGCCCTTGGACAAGTGCTATTCTTGGATGAACTTCAAGGGAAAAGTGATACTGCCAGTTTTAGTTTTTAATATTTTGTATGTATTTTGTCAAAGCAATTGCTTTCATCAGCTCCTTTTAGGAGTAGTTGCAGTTTTTATCTCAGACGGAAAAAGATGCAAAAACAGCTCCTCAAAGGACTGAAATGCCATTCTGCTCCTCTCTGTGTCATGTCCAGAAAAATAAATGGAAGTAAACAGGCTCAGAACAGCCCTGCTTCAAATGGACCCACTCACAGTAAAAGGCAAAGAGGAACAGACAGTCAAGCAAATGCATCTCCAGAGACACATTGCTTTGTTTTGTAGTTAGAAGAAAGACTGTGGCTAATATATTGACTGCTTGTTATGGTTTAGATCTGGAATGTACCCCCACAGGCTCACAGACTTAAAGGTTTGTTCCCCAATGCAGCAATGTCCAGAGATGAGGCTTTTAGGATATGATTGGATATAAGTTACCTAGCCTTATCGATGGATTAATCCATTTGATGGATTAATAATTTGGATTATTGGGAATTTAAGACCTAGGCAGAAGGATTGGGAAGAAATACAGTCCTGCACCTTCCTCTCTCTGTCTCTTACTCCCTCTGCTTCTTCTTGGCTTTGATGAGCTGAGCAGTTTTCCTCCAGTACACCTTCCACCATGATGTCTCTAAACCTTGAAGCCAGCCAATTGTGATCTGAAACTAGAGCCTAAATAAATCTTTCCTCCTTTAAGTTGTTTTTCTCAGATATTTGTCATAGTGACAAAAAACTGACTAATACACTGCTTCTTCAGAAAAGTAGTTTGCACAGAGGATCAAGGAGGGCTGGGCAGAGAGGTGCCCTCCACATAGCTGTGCTGCTTTGGAACACTTTTTCTTTAGACCCCTAAACTTTGTTTTTCTAATGTTTCAGGTTCAAATTTCAAATGCTCTTAGTAATATATTTTGTGACAAATAGGTTACACCAAGCCATTTATGACTCTCTGGTTGGTCATTTATTTCTTTTTCCATCACAAGAAAACATCTACAAATAAAGGAAATGGGGCAGGGCAGGGAGAGTGGAAGTGAAGGAATATGACCTTGTCTGAGTCTTGGCTTCCAGGTCAGAGAATCTGGGTGGAGAAAAGTTCCTGAGATCTCTAGTACTCACAGAACACAGACCAGTCAACTCATGGGGTGCTACTCCAGGTTAAAGATGAAGGTATTAGAAAATTATTCGGAAACACTTGTTACAGACAATAACGCTGATCCAAGATGGGACTACTGTAGTATGGTCAGGACCATGGCAGTGGGGGAGACAGATTGGGCTCCAATCTAAATAAAACATGAACTAGTGAGAATTTATAGTCAAGGAGCATGGCGAGGATCAGTGGACAGAAAATTAGTAAGAGGAAATGGTCGGAATAAGGATATATTCTGGCTAACCTAACCCTGAAGACAGGTCAGTGGAAATAGACATCAATCACCTGGATGGAGGGCGTGAGAAAGCTGATTAGATGTCAAAGGTGATTGGTAAAAGAATGGGGAATTCTGGCAGAAGTGAACTTGAAGATCCAAAGATCAAGGCCTAGTAGACAAAATGCTGAGGGGAGCCTGAGTAGAGTGGGGGAGGGGGAGTCGCAGAGAAAAACTTGGTCAATGGTCCATCCCGTTCTTGCCCATCTCCTTTGTATTATTTGTATTTGGCAAAGGGTATTTGTTTTATACTCAATATATATTTATTTTCCAGTACAGTATTTCAGTTCTTGATGCTTCTCATTAATATTCCTTCTTTGTGCATTTGACTAATGGAAACAATTTTTATTTTAAATTTTCACACACACATCTTATTATCATAAACTTTTCCTCAGGGCTTCTTTGTCTGAGATATGGCAAAGTGTTGTGAGTCCAAGGAAAAATACAAAAGGCTGTGTGGGGCAGGCTCCACTTGGTTATGGGGCCAATTGTTTCTACCCAGCCAACCTTGCTCTTTGGATTGTTGCTGGGATTCTTCTACTGACCAATGAAATTGCCACACCTGATGCAAAACAAAGTTAGGAGGAAAAATTAAAAGAGAAGTAATAACTGAGGCCTCCGGCTGGGTCCCGGCTGGGTCCTGGCTGGTTACACTAACATGATGTTAGTCAAATTTGCATAGAATGGAAGGCCACATCAGTAGCTAGAATATGAGGTAGGACTTAGAAATTCACTTCAAGATTGGGGCACATGAAGGAGCTGGCATGGAATAGCCAATCCTTAATTGCTTTTTTTTTTTTTTTTTATGATTGAGTTATTCAACCAGAGCATGTAGAAGTAGCAATATCTCTTTGGTCTTCCAATTATAAAGGATAAGTAGGTGTCATCCAGGTATGGAAAATACTTGAGTGACATGAGGCTGAGACGGGGCCAACTAAGCCAAGAAGCAGTGGTGCAAAGTTAGAGCTGAAAGCATTGAGCTGAGTGGGAGCGCAAGGCCTGAGAAGGGCCATGTCACAGCGATGCATGGGCAGGGCTGGGTGATGAAGAACCTTGTAATATCCTGCTACCACATCAGTTTATACTGAAGTGTGTGCGTAGATGCCAAATAAGATGACAAGCCTGATCGCAAATTCGAGGCATTATTATGAAAGAAAGGCTTAGGAAAATAGTAGTCATGGGATTCTGGTTTATTAATAATGAAACCTTGTAGATAAGCACACAGGGAGGCCCTCCTGCTCAGATAGCAAACAGTAGGCAGCTTCTCAGGCTCAGTGGTTATTTAGACGGAATATCCCCAAGAAGTTCCATTCTCAGGGTTGCGTCCACCTTCTCTCTGCTGACTCATTATCTCCTCCCAAACTGCCAGCAGGATGAGGTTGACTCAGGCTTGGGGTGGTATCTGTTTTATCATTCAAAGCCCTGCAGGTTGGGTTTGGGCTGGGGGCTGTCCTTTTTATCTTTAGGCTTTACTCCATCTAATAAGACCTGGAACTGTTCTGCCAGTTTTGCTTCGGGTATACAAATGCATTCTTTTTTTCTTTCACTCTTTCTTTACATAGTTCAATTGTGAGTTTCCCATTCCCTGTTCACTGTCAATCAACTTCTCCTCTTGTGCTTTATTAGTAGAGACTTGCAATTCTTGCCCTTAGATTGCACGGATATGCCTTTAAAATATTTTGACCTGAAAAAGTACCTTACATAATAACAATCTTAGATTTGTACTTTCAAGTCGTCATGCTGGCATTGTAGAAAATGAGGTAAGGTGGGGTTGACATGAGGATTGGGTCCTGAGGGAGGGAAATTAGGTAGGAGAGGGTGGTGAATAATTCAGGGCATTATGAGGGCTGGGATTCAGGCAGTGGCTTTGAGGATGGAGGGGAGCAAATGAATGTGAAAGATACTTAAAAAGTAGAATGAATAGGATTAGGTGATGAATTGGCTATGGGGAGTGGGTGACAGGGAACCCGCAAGCATGCTTGGCTTTGATTTGGACCTTGGATAGATGAAGAAGCCATTTATTGAGGGGAAGGTTTGGAGTCGTTTAGTTCCATTTTGGAAGTGCTTGGTTTAAAGTTCTTGTCAGGTACTCTGCATGCATAAACCCAGTAGGAAATATGGAGCTGCAGAGACAGAACTCAGGGGGAAATGCAGATTTTGTATGTGCATTTTAGTCAGCTTTTTTCTGCCGAAACTAAAAGACCTCAAAGACCTGACAAGAACAACTTTAGGGCAGGAAAAGTTTATTTAGGGGCTTGAGGTTTCAGATATCTCAGTCCATCCAAGGTTAGTTCCTTTCCTTAGGGCTCAAGGTCAGGCAGAACATCATGGCAGAAGAGTGTGGCAGAGGGAAACGGCTCACATAACAATCAGGAAGCACAGAGAAGTCCACTTACCGGATCCAAAATATATACCCCTAAACCGAGCCCCCAATAACCCACCTCCTCCAGCCACATCCTACTTTCCTTCAGTTACCACTCAGTTAATCCCCCTCAGGGGATTAATTCACTGATTGGGTTAAAACGCTCATAACCTAATCAGTTCACCTCTAAACTTTCTTGCATTATCTCACACATGAGCTTTTGGGGGACACCTCACATCCAAACTGTAAAGGTGTGCTAAATAGGGAAAGGGCTAATCCAATGTCTTACATAGGGGGATGTTTATTCCTCTCCCAAAGATCCTTCAGTTTGTCCATGCTGCTGGTTGGTTCTGCTGCACAAGTTCATTCAGGGACCAGGATGGTGAGACAACTTTTTATTTTGAAATACCTGTCTTTCAAAATGTGTACTTTTTTTTTTTTTTTTTTTTTTTTTTTTTTTTTCCAGCTCCAGCTATGGGAAAAAGATAGGGAGTGGGAAGGAGCACGTCCGATTACAGGAAGGCCTGTGTCGATCACCCCTGGTCACATCTCACTGGCAGGGATTCACAGGGCTTCGCATAACTGCAAGCGAGGCTGGGAAATGTGGTCTTTGTTCTGGGATATGGCTGTGTTCCCTATAGGATGCTAATTACTGTGGAAGATGCATTCTCATCTCTGCATAAGAGACATGGGAGGGGAGGAGACCACATAAAGAGGTGGTGTAATGTACTCATCTGAGGAGAGAACTCTCGAAATGCCAGCACTTCAGGGTAAAGTGGAGACACCCAAGGCAAAGACAAATTGAAAAGCAGGAAGGAAGTGAAAGAAAGAAGTTCTTAGGAACAAGTATTCCTTAGTGAGGAAGCATGGTTCAGAGATTGAAGTCAAACTCTTTGAGTTAAATCTTTAATCTCTTCCTTACTAGCTATATGACCTTGGGGAATTTTTTTTTTAATTGTAAACAAATGGGATACATGTTGTTTCTCTGTTTGTACATGGCATAAAGGCGTACCATTTGTGTAATCATAAATTTACATAGGGTATTGTTGTTTGATTCATTCTGTTATTTTTTCCCTTCCCCCCATCCCTCCCACCCCTCTTTTCCCTCTATAGAGTCCTTCCTTCCTCCATTCTTGCCCCCCTCCCTAACCCTAATTCTAACCCTAACACTAACCCCTCCCTCCCCCCATTATGTGTCCTCATCCACTTATTAGCGATATCATTCGACCTTTGGTTTTTTGAGATTGGCTTATCTCACTTAGCGATATTCTCCAATTTCATCCATTTGCCTGCAAATGCCATAATTTTATCATTCTTTATGGCTGAGTAATATTCCATTGTATATATATACCACAGTTTCTTTATGCATTCATCAATTGAAGGGCATCTAGGTTGGTTCCACAATCTGGCTATTGTGAATTGAGCAGCTATGAACATTGATGTGGCTGTATCTCTATAGTATGCTGATTTTAAGTCCTTTGGGTATAGGCCAACGAGTGGGATAGCTGGGTCAAATGGTGGTTCCATTCCAAGTTTTCTAAGGAATCTCCACACTGCTTTCCAGAGTGGCTGCACTAATTTGCAGCCCCACCAGCAATGTATGAGTGTACCTTTCTCCCCACATCCTAGCCAACACCTATTGTTGCTTGTGTTCTTGATAATCACCATTCTAATTGGGGTGAGATGGAATCTTAGGCTAGTTTTGATTTGCATTTCTCTTATTACTAGAGATGTTGAACATTTTTCCATATGTTTGTTGATTGCTTGTGACCTTGGGGCATTTTTTACCTCTCTGTGCTTCAGTGTCCTTATCTGAAAAGTAGGGATGACCAAATTACATACATCTTAGGATTTTCTGTTGTTGTTGTTTGTCTTTTGAGAGTTAAATGAAGTAGCATTTTGAAAACCTAGAACAGTGCCTGTTTGCAGTGTGTACCACCATTTACAGTGGTGACAAAGTAAGTAAGGGTATGAAAAATGGTGGAATGAGACAGACATCATTACCCTGTGTATATGTGTGATTACACGAATGGTATGAATCTACATCATGCACAACCATAGAAATGAAATGATGTACCCCATTTGTGTACACTGAATCAAAATGCAGTCTGTAAAAAATAAAAGATAATCGAAAAAGAAAAGTACAGATAGAGGAGAAAAAGTCCTATTCTTATCTCCCCATCCCAGAGTTCCTGGCTGACAGTCCTACAATGAAACACACATAGCTAATAAAAATTTTGTTTAACAAGAGAGTTTTCAGAAATGAAGATCCAGAGACTCAGGGAAAACTGATTTGGAGACATGAAAGAAGTATATAGTTCTGGAGAAACTTGATCAGACAAAAAGGGATATGATGAGCTCCTGGTAGTAAATTGGGACTTCTACCTGTTTCAGAGTCTTCCTTATCAAATGAGGATCTTCAGGGGACAAGGGAAGAGGTTAGAAAATGACTTTCCTAGGTTTTATGGCTTGCTTCAGGGGAGAGGAATTCTGGTTTATATACCTGCTTTGGGGACAGACAGGGCAAGAGATGGATGGTGGGAGGTCAGAGAGACCTTCTTGCTTCTGCACTCTTTCTGTCTCTTTCAGCTCAGAAATACTCAGCATGCCAAGGTGCCATATTTTGGGGAATTGCATTCAAGCTCTGACATACACATTGGATTTTTCAAATAGGATATTTATTTCTATCACTCTGGGAGTAAATATTTTAAATGCATTCCCTCATTAAGACACCAAGTAATTCTTTGAAGAAGATACAGTATTATCATCTCCATTTTATAGATGAAAAAAATGGGGCATGAAGAGGCTGAACAACTTAGCCCTACTCAGAATGAGTCAGTGACTAATTTTGAATCTTTCCGATTCCAAAGCCCAAGCTTGTAGAGACTAACATTTTTGGATGTTGAGTGGTCAAGAGCAAACGGAGTGTTTGTAGAATTTTTCCCTTCTGAACCTCAATGCCCTTATCTTGTAGATACGCTATTAGAAGTACCTATCTCATTGTACTGTGACAAAGAAACTGAGGTTCTGCCTGAGAAATCCTTAGCACACGGCTTAGCACATCATAGGAAGTACACGTTTTCAGTCCACACAGGTGGCTAATGACAGCAATACCTGTAGCTTGTGATTTATTGAAGTAAATAGAAAAATTACTGATCTACAGTTAGAGTTCCTCCAAGCTAAACTGCCCCTAGTGTTGCTTGTCATGACGGGATAGTGTGCATTTTCAGGTTTTACATGTTTGTGCTGCCCAAAGGTAGATTTCCAAGGTATTTGAGACTCAGTTTTTTCCCTTTACCCTCTAACTTCTTATAGATGGATACTTAGGGTGGACACTTCATATGAATAAACTCTTGGGCTTAACCAGGCAAGGGAAGCCTTCTACTGCTGGAACCAGCCTTGCTAGTGTGAATGGGGCTTACTGGATTTTCTTACTCTCTTAGTCTCTTTATAACCACATCTTCTGATAAAATTGAAAACTCCGCAGTAAATACAGTCTTTTCGGTTTGACAGTTCTGCTTACCTAATGGGGCTATTGTGAGGATTAAATGAGATATAAGGATCTGTCATATATTAAGAAGGAACAAGACTTTTTCTACTATATTTCCTGTGCTTGAGTTAACTTTGCTCTAGGACAGAAAACCCCATTTGTGAATTTTATGGTTTGATCTTTATTTATTTTTCTTTAAGGAAGTATCTGTCTCCATTCAGAGCTTAAAATTATCATTGCAGAATTCTATTTTTTAATTTTTTTTTTTATTATTAGAGCTTTATGGTATCAGTATAGACTTCTTGATCCAACCTGTTTAATGCCCATGAACTCATGAGGTCATGAACTGATGTCATTCAGTTCTTCAAGTCTAGAAGAAATAGGGCTATAAATATAGAAATATTGTATATTTGTATCTGATCATTAACACAGTCATTTCAAACTTGGGTGTTACCAAAAATCAATTACAAAAATATCAATACTGCATGTATTGGCAGCTAGATTTTATTTACACTTTATCTTCATAAACATTAAAAGACTGCCTGACTTTTGATGTGGCCTGTGAATATTGAGTACTGAAAAGCCATGGGTGTTCTTCCAATTTTAGAAACTCATTTTAGAGATAGATCAGAGAATAATTTCAAGTGTATAATTTCCTCAAGTGAAATGAGGCATCCTGACATGCCTTCAAATAGATTCCAGGAAATGTAGGGATTCATGCTTTTTTTCTGATAAAGGTAGTGTTATTATTTACAGTTAACACTTGACTAGAATTTTAATACTGCAGCCAGCAAAGTAGGTTAGTCAAGTCTTATTCATACCTCTGAATTATCTGAAGTTATTAACATAGGACTAATATAGCTCTATTTAGGAAGAAAACACATTCAGGCAAAAATCAACTCAGAATATTTTACTTTGAAAAAAGCAAGTAAGTGCAATTCAGTTCTTTCCCTTGCTGAATAAAACACCCTTTGCAAAATAGAATACATTTTGGGCTTCTAACATTTCTGTTCCTTTTTTGACTTACTCAACTGAAGTTTTGCAACTAAATAGCTATGAACAATATAGCAGATTCTATAGAAACATTTATATTTTTTTCTCTAGACCTAGTATCTTGCTTTTCAATAAAAGCATCTAAGTTTTCAGGGAAAAAATGTAAATCTTATACATAATTATTTGTCTCAAACTATGCTCAAGGCTATGTTCAGACTGAATTACTTTAATAAGATACAGGATGAACAATAAACCCTGAAGCCATTTCTATGAAGAATTTAGAGAGTGACTGAGGAAGAAAGTATAGAGGAATATTCTTTTGAAAAATACTTGTGTAAATAAATGATTCACCAGTACTCAGCTCGGTACTTCTGTTGCAAGTTTTTACAGTGCCTTCAGAATGATCAACAATTTTTAAATGTTATTTTAGAGACACTGTGCTACTATTCATATTTATACCCTGTATCTTATTTTATTGCATAAGGGGTTGAATTCAACAGATAACAAAAATACAATGACAGTAATAAGGTATGGATATAATTGAATAATCAAGGTTCAGAGAAGGAGTAAGCAGACATGCTATGAAGGCAAAGTGGGTTGCTGAAGCTGACTTGCCTGTTGGTCTCAGCTTTCTGACAGCTCAGCTGAACAGGGGACACACTCGTTTGCATATTCTAAAGTTAGAAGTGTAAATATTCTAATTTTTCAAAGGGAGCACAATTCTAAAGTTTTTTTTTTTTTTTTCAATTGGGGCTTTATAGCTACTACTCTTTTAAGTTATCCAGAAAAATATCTTCAATATGACTTTTACTTTTTAGTTTTCTTTTAAATAATCTGTACATAATACTTCTTTCTGAGAGGTTCTTTATAGAGAAGCATGAAATATAATTTAATGAATTCTGATGATGGATTTAAGGACTAAAATTCTGTCTTTGAAGGATTATCTATGTGCTTTGTCAACTAAATGAGGAAGAGATAAGATTAACAAGTTATTTTAAAAATGGAGAAATCTAATAGTGTGATAGTCATCTTTTTCACTGCCATGATTAAAACACCTGATAAGAACAATTAGAGGAAGAAGAGTTTATTTGAGGCCTCATGGTTTCAGAGGTCTCTGTCCATAGATGTCTGACTTCATTGCTCTGGGCCCAGGCGTGGCAAAAATCATGGCTGGAGAATGTCCTGGAAGAAATGGAACTGGGAAGCAGAGAGAGAGAGGGGGTTCCCCTTACCATGGACAAAATATGTACCCAAAGATATGCCTCCAGGGATCCAAATCCTCCAGTCATACCCTATGTGCCTACAGTTACTAACCCAGTTATCCCTATGGGTGAACTATTGCACTGATTAGGTTAAAGTTCTCATAATCCGATCATTTCACCTCTAAACTTTATTGCATTGTCTCACACATGAGCCTTTGGGGCCCCAGGCCCCCAAAAGCTCATGTCCATCTCACGATGGAAAATATATTTAGTCCATTTCTAAGAGTTCCCATAGTCTCGACAGTCTTAGCATTGCCCAAATGTCCAAGTCCAAAATCTCCTTTGAAATCCAAAGCAAACTCTCAGCGTAAGCCCCTATTGTTAGGCGTTAAAGCGCAGTTATGGTTCCTCGCTAGCTCCCAGAAACAGATACAGGTCTCACACAAGGAACCTTTATTTTATGCAGACGATTCACGTCTGCATGGGGGAAAGGGAAGAAAAGGAAAGAGAATATGGAGCAAGGTTTCTCTCAGACATAGGAATTTCGCGGGCTGAGAGGAACCAATCGTGGAGGAGAATTCTTACAGACTGACGGATGGACCAATGACATATTAGAACGTAACGTGGGAGGCAGGAAGATTACGGCAATGTAAGCTGGAAATTCCTGTAACGTGAGAGGCGGACGATCGCAGATTGACAGTGTAAGGCCCCCAAAAAGGAAACCCCAACTCTGTCCCATGGATCAACGGCAACCCCAATCAACCGCAGGAGGCGTCACTTGATGCAAACCGCAAGAGGTGTTTATTCCAGCGCGCTGGGACCCACTCATGACTCACGCAAGAGTCCAGGAGTTGAGTCCCTAGCAGAACATCTTACAAGTTTATAAAGGCAGAAACCACACATCGGGAGGGGTTGCACATGAAAGGGGGAAAAGGGGGAAAAGGGGGAAAAAAAGGAAAAATGGGGAACAAAGCTGCCAGGAAATTTCAAAGGGGGTCTGGGTTTGCTGACAACATGTTTCACAATGTTTTACAACAGGGTGTAGATTCTGGTCAATAGTTTCTGGTAATCCTACTGTCTGAGCACTATCTGGCTATCAGGCTCAATTTACTCTTTTACTCTCTGTTTGGGGCTGTTTCCTGGAAAAGCTTTAAGGGCTTTGTTCCCATTACTGGGAGGGAAACCTTGGGGAGTTGAGATGACTAGGAGGGTGACCTTAGGGAGTTAAGATAACTGGGAGGGTGACCTCAGACAGCTTAAAAAAATGTCCATTCTTTCAACAGGTGGTGGGGGAAGCCAGGTTCCTGTAACCAGAGAGGCGGGGAGAACCCAGATTGACAGGTGGTGGGGGAAGCCAGATTCCTTACACCTATAAATATCAAAAGCAAGCTACATATATCTTTTATATAAAATCATGCAGTAAACATTTACATTCCTAACAAAATGGAGAAATAGGGGCATAGAAAGAAAGAATGGGACCAAACAAAACCAAAATCTAGCTGGGTAAATAAATTCTGTAGCTCCATGTCCAGAATCTGAGGTTCCTGGCTTCTAGATGTTTTGTCCAAAGGGCTTGCATAGCTCCACCCCTATGGCTTTGCTGGTTGTAGCCCTCATGACCTCTCTGTCGGTTTGTCTCTGCTCGATTCCCACAGTGTTCCTTTGCAGATGTACCAACTTAGCTCAATTCTGGGGTCTCCACTGCAGCTTTGGCTTCCTTCTCACAACCCCACGCATCACCCTCTTGGGCTGCTCATAGGAATTCTGACCCTGTTCTACCTTGTCTGGCCTCCCAAGCCTTCCTCTGAAATCTCTGTGGAAACTTCCATGAACCCATGAACCCGTAACTCCAGCATCCTGTATTTCTGCAGAACAAACACCACATAGTTGACACCAAGGTCAGCCACTATCTTGAACATTAGCCCAAAATCCTGGAACCTTGGATGCATCAGCCTCAGAGGACCTGGATGGTTAAGCATGGCTCAACTTCAGACCTCTTTGTGCAAGCCAGGTGCCCCCATGGTCTCTTCTCAAAGGAATTTTTACACTTACTCCCTTGAGCCTGAATCAATTGGTCTTGTCAGCTCCTGAGATGCCCTCAAGCCATCTTTCATCTTGTGCAAAGTTTTTAGCATTTCTTTAGTAACTGTAATGTCTTTAACAACCACACATTTCTCAGCTAGCCCCAGTTTTACTTAGTTTTATGGTCAGACTACAAGTTTTTCAAATCTTTCTGCTTTGCTTTCTGCTCCTGATTATCACAGTTAACTTGGCTGAAAGTCACCAGCAATACCTATACCATTGCCTGAATGCTGTGCCACCCAGAAATTTCTTTTAGCAGACTAAGAAGACCATCGCCTTTAAATTGAGCCTCACAAAAAGTCTCAGGACACAAGCAAAAACGTGGGTCATTTCTCAGCTAGACCATAATATGAATGGCCTCTTGTCCAATTTCCAATGTAGTCTTTCCTCTGAAATCTCTTGAGTTCAGTCCTTACTGTTCACAAATCTTATCTGTGACAAATCCTGTGTTCTAGTCTTCTTACCTCCCATCACAATTGTTCATTAAGCTTTGCTTATTACAACCCAAAACTTTTTCCAGCTGGTATCTCGAAAATTTTCAAAATTACTCCCACAAATTCCCAAACCTCCAAAAGCTTCTAAACCACATTGCCAGTTTAGTTACAGTAGCAACCCCACTTCTTGGTTCCAGTTTCTGCTTTAGTCAGCTCAGGTCCTGAGGTGTGGCAAACATCATGGTAGAAGAGTATGGTGGATGATCATAGTTCAGGACATTGCACCAGGAAGCAAAGAGAAAGAGAGAGATGTCTCTCCTCACTATGGACAAAATATATACCCCAGAAGCATGTCCCCAGTGACCCACTTCCTCCAGCCACATCCTACCTGCTACCCAGTTAATTCCTATCACTAGATTAATGCACAGACTAGGTTAAGGTTCTCATAACCCAAGCATTTCACCTTTAAGCTTTCTTTTCTTATCTCACACATGAGCTTTTGGGGGATACTTCATACTTGAACCATAACGAATAGCACCTCTGCTTTGAATAAATCACACCACATGAAAATAATCCTCAGGCTTCAGTGATCTGGAAAGAAGCCAACTGAATTGTGTGGTTTAACAATACAACCCTCTGTTGAGTCTTCTGGGGAACCCAAATATTTTTCATTGAATCTAAACCTTCACAATAGCTTTGATTGTCTTAAAATTTTTTATTGCATTTTTTAGGTTTATAAAATTAAAAATTGATGTCATTTTCAAAATGAAAAAATCAGCATAATCCTCAAGATGATGAGGTATATACATTGGGAAAACTTGAAGGAACTGGAACTATTTAACCTTGAGAAGAGATAGGTTACAGGGAAAGGGATGTCTTCAGTTATGTCTCCATTTCATGGAAAAGGGGTGAGCTAAGAGCAGAACTAGAACCAGTACATCAGCATCAAGAAGGAAATGACTGCTAAGAATTAAAGTTGTTCCAGTGTCTGTCTGTTGAGGCAGGAAGATCCTCTCATTATAAGTGCAATTTCATTGGTTGCTTTTCCCCCCACTGTGTATGAACCATGCTTTCTTCTTTCTTTGCAAGTCTTGTATTTTTTTTTTTTTTTGGTAGAAAACTGGACATTTTAAATAATTTAATGTGACAAATTTGACATCAGATTCTCTCCCATCCCTCCAAAGTTTATTGTTGCTTATTTGTTAATTACTCTTCTAAACTAATTCTGTAAAGCCTATATTCTTTGTTATGTGCGGTCACTGAAATCACTGTTCAGATAGCTGAATGGTCAGTTAATGAATGAACATCTTTCTTTATATACGTGGAACCAAATAGTCTCACAGCCTTTGCCAAAGTTGCATAGAACCTCAAGGTTATCCAGAGGTGAGCTCTTAAGCTCTTCTCAAGTCTTTCCAGAGTACATGTGCAACTCTGGGCACACGTGTAACTTTCTAGATCCCCGTGTCAGAACCTTGCCAAGCCCACTGTGGACTTACTATTGTCTAGCTTTTTTCTTTCAAACTTTTTGGTCACCTTGACAGTCTGCAACTCTTATGAAATGCCTTACAGCCTCAGGGACCAACAGTGGCCTCTGATTGTCTTTAGTTAACACTTTCAGGGGAAAAAGTTATTCCCCCAGTTGAGCTCAGGTCAAATAAAGACAGCCTTGTAAGTGAGGTCTTCTAGCAGACCACCAGATCTGACAAATAATGACAGTTCTGGTTGAGAATGAGGCTTTACAGAAGCTCCAACCCCATTTTGCCCCTCTGGTAGCCTTGAGGCTGCCAGTTTACACCATGATTTTTCAGGACTCCCGCAGAGCTGGGGAGGGAGAATAGGAACAGAGCAAATTAAAATGCCACAAAGCTTATGGTTCTTACTGAGATTCAGATGCTTTACTTGCATAAATGCTACTCAGATTGTGGCAGCTTGGCTGATTTCCAGAGTTCTGAAAAAGTTGATTCTTAGTTTTTGGTTAATGCTTCCATTGCTTATATATAAGAGAAACTATTCAGAAGTCCTAACTGCCCATTTAGCTGATGTCAATCCAGAAGTGCTTTTAGCTGTGTTTTAAAAAAAAAAAAAAATGGAACGTTGTTAACTAATATATCTCATTCCCAAACCGTCCTGGGAAATATTATTTACTGTACCTTTTTAAGAATAAATATGATTGCTCAAAAAAATCAAAATGAAATTTCCACAGTGCCCAGATAGGAAGCACAACAGAGTGTACTTAATTACTAATGTCTACTTTGTCTTACTCATAGCTTTAAAAATCACCTCTTCTGTGCAGTTTCTTAGCTTAAAATAAATTAGTCCAAAGGGATAGGAAATCTTATAGCAATAAAAAAGAAGAGAGAGAAAGTTTTATGGGTAAAATTTAAGCCGCAGAGACTATTGAAAAGGAAAAAATGAAGTGATAATTGACTGACAGCATTTCACAGGTTTGAATCATCAGCATTCACATTTCTTTAATGGTGTGCTTTTTTAAAACATTGTTATTAATTAATTGTGATCACCATGTTTTACAATAGATTTCTTGAACTTGTTTTATCTAACTGACATTTTATATCCTTGAATGGCTTATCTTTGATTCTGATATTCATTGTAATAAGCATTACTCAAAATATTGATCTGTCCATACGAATGCTCTTAAATTCTTTGAAGATCCATCTTTATATTAAATACTGAGAACATAGGTAAGGGATCAGCCACACGTGATCCAAGCCAATTTTTTATTAATTTCTTGAAAAGCAGATGTGAGAACATAGTACCACATTGCTTGTCAATAATGTTAGATGAAGTATTCATATCTTAATTTTCCAGTTTGAAACCAAACCTTTTTTAATTTAACTATTTTTGAGGTGAATGTTTTCAGATAATATTAAATATTTATTGGTCACAGAGTTTTCATCTATTTTGAATTTGAGCATTGTACTCTGTGACCTAACACGTCAGGTAAGATCTGGTACTCACTGACCTCTTGCTGCATACAAGATGCCATTCTAAGTGTTTGTTCATTTAATCCCCCAATATCCCAAACAGGTAGTTCCCATTATCATCTGGGCATTCTAATGACAAAATTGAAGCACAGGGGAATTAAATAACTTGCCAACGTCACATGGCTTATAAGTACCCAAATAGGGATTTGAATTCAGACCATTGTCTCTGCAGTTCATGATCTTAACCATTATACTATATACTCTATTACGTTAAAATGCTTGTTAAATTATACATAAACATAAAAGTGAATGGGCTCTGATAGAATGCCTGAGTGGAACTCTTCGAAAAGTACTTGAACTTTGGTAAATTGTTTTGTGACATATATTTTGATTTCCCTCAGAATATATATGTGTGTGCATATTTCTTGTATGTAAAATAGTCAGGAGTGACATTTTTAAACCCATTTAAGTGTTAGAAAATCATAAATATTTTAATTTCGCTTTTGGCAAAATGGATGAATCTTTGCTTATCATTTGCTGTTAATTTTTATTATAGGTCATACCAGAAAAATGGAATTATTTAAAAGTATCCATAATTAGTTTTACATGATTTTTTATTTCTCTAGAGTAATGCCTTATTGGAGAAGGTAGCATCAATATCTTTGAAATTAAAGAATTACATTTCATTCCTTCCTCCCCACCAAAATGATATAGAAATTAACAACTGACTAAATAGTCTTGTTTTAGTTGGCTCAGTGAGTTCTTTTTGGAAATTTAGAGAAGAAAATAATTTAAATAATTATGAATTTATTTTCATTCAAATAGCTGCTGCTTTTGGATAAGCACTGAGTCACTTTTACTACTCAGAATAAAAGTTTCAAAGGCAAGTTCTTGCTCGGAGATAATTTTTTAAGACTGCCTCACTTTCTGCATGTTAGTAAGCTTGTCTGTGGGTGCTTTTGATCTGAACTGTCTGAACAAGGATGTATGTGAAGAAAACAGCCTAGAAAATAGATATATTTTCTCCCTTCCTGGGAAATGGCAGGTTTGTACTGTCCAATACAGTAAGATAGTCCTTCCCTCTAGGGTGAAAGGCAGTGAAGCTTACTGCCCATTACCAAAGATGAGGGTTCCCGAAGCTTACAGTCCTCTTCCATAACAGCTTTCTGTGTGTGCAGACACCATCTGACCTTCCTGTTTTCCTTGGAACTTGAGGAACTGATATTTTCTCTGGTGATTGCCATTGCTGAGTAATACAATCCATTGTCTGTCTTCTGCCAGCAACCATTGATTGGCAGACTAATTTGTTAACTTTCAAGTAAAGTAAAATCTTAGAATTTTCAAAGTTTTTGAAATTTGTTATAAAGAGCTATCTCAGATTTTTGCTTTAGTTTACAATTAGTTTCCCCTTAAGAGAGTGAATTATTTCTTTGCTGTGGGTACTAGATACAAGGCATAGCTGTTTGGTCACTTGAGACACTGGTTACTAGAGATAAGGCAAATATGCTTTGTTCACTCAGAAGGGACACAACTGTTACTACTTTACCTCCTGTGTTCCCCCTCACCCATTTGCCTTTCGTCGTGATTTTTCCTTCTATACTTTTCCTCTTCTCCTCTCCCTTCAGAATTGACTTTAATATCTGCCATGGGAACTCTTAGGCTTTTGTATTTAAAGTGCAAACAAAAAACTTCCTCATTTTTTTTTTAATTTCTGAATTTTTTATTGTTTTATTTTCTTTTTTTATTTTTTATTTTATTTTTTTAAATTTATTTTTATTGTAAACAAATGTGATACATGTTTCAGTTTGTACGTGGAGAAACAGCATACCATTTGCATATTCATATATTTAAATAGAGTAATGATGTTTGATTCATTCCGTTATTTTTTTCCTTCCCCCCCACCCCTCCCACCTCTCTTTTCCCTCTATACAGTCCCTCCTTCCTCCATTCTTGTCCCCCTCCCACCCCCCATTAAGTGTCATCATCCGTTTATCAGTGATATCATTCCTCTTTTGGATTTTTGAGATTGGCTTCTCTCACTTAACATGATATTCTCCAATTTCATCCATTTGCCTGCAAATGCCATAATTTTATTATTCTTTATAGCTGAGTTATATTCCATTGTATATATATATACCACAGTTTCTTTATGCATTCATCAATTGAAGGGCATCTAGGTTGGTTCCACAATCTGGCTATTGTGAATTGAGCCACTATGAACATTGATGTGGCTGTATCTCTGTAGTGTGCTGATTTTAAGTCCTTTGGGTATAGGCTGAAGAGTGGGATAGCTGGGTCAAATGGTAGGTCCATTCCAAGTTTTCTAAGGAATCTCCACACTGCTTTCCAGAGTGGCTGCACTAATTTGCAGCCCCACCAGCAATGTATGAGTGTACCTTTTTCCCCACATCTTCTCCAACACCTATCGTTGCTTGTATTCTTGATAATCGCCATTCTAATTGGGGTGAGATGGAATCTTAGTGTAGTTTGATTTGCATTTCTCTTATTACTAAAGATGTTGAACATTTTTTGATATATCTGCTGATTGCTTGTACATCTTCTTCTGTGAAGTGTCTGTTCATTTCCTTAGCCCATTTATTGATTGGGTTATTTGTATTCTTGGTGTAGAGTTTTTTGAGTTCTTTATACATTCTGGAAATTAGTGCTCTATCTGAAGTATGAGTGCAAAGATATTCTCCCACTCTGTAGGCTCTCTCTTTGCATTGCTGATAGTTTCCTTTGTTGAGAGAAAGCTATTTAGTTTGAATCTATCCCAGTTATTGATTCTTGTTTTTATTTCTTGTGCTATGGGAGTCCTGTTAAGGAAGTCTGATCCTAAGCCAACAAGGTGAAGATGTGGACCTACTTTTTCTTCTATAAGATGCAGGATTTCTAGTCTGATTTCAAGGTCCTTGATCCATTGTGAGTTGAGTTTTGTGCAGGGTGAGAGATAGGGGTTTAGTTTCATTCTGTTGCATATGGATTTCCAGTTTTCCCAGCACCATTTGTTGAAGAGGCTATCTTTTCTCCATTGCATATTTTTGGCACCTTTGTCTAGTATGAGAAAATTGTATTTATTTGGGTTTGTGTCCGTGTCCTCTATTCTGTACCATTGATCTACCTGTCTATTTTGGTGCCAATACCATGCTGTTTTTGTTACTATTGCTTTGTAGTATAGTTGAAGTTCTGGTATTGCAATACCCCCTGTTTCATTCTTCCTGCTAAGGATTGCTTTAGCTATTCTGGGTTTCTTATTCTTCCAGATGAATTTCATGATTGCTTGCTCTATTTCTGTGAGGTATGTCATTGGGATTTTAATTGGAATTGCATTGAATCTGTATAGCACTTTTGGTAGTATGGCCATTTTGACAATATTAATTCTGCATATCCAAGAACATGGGAGATCTTTCCATCTTCTAAGGTCTTCCTTAATTTCTTTCTTCAGTGTTTTGTAGTTTTCATTGTAGAGATCTTTTACCTCTTTGGTTAGATTGATACCCAAGTTTTTTTTTTTTTTTTTTTTTTTTTTGAGACTATTGCAAATGGAGTTATTTTCCTCATTTCCCTTTCAGCTGTTTCATCGCTTGCGTATAAAAATGCTGTAGATTTATGCGTGTTGATTTTATAGCCTGCTATTTTGCTGAATTCATTGATGAGATCTAGAAGTTTTCTGGAGGAGGTTTTTGGATCCTCTAAATATAGAATCATGTCATCCGCAAATAGTGACCGCTTAAGTTCCTCTTTTCCTATTCCTATCCCTTTAATTTCTTTAGTCTGCCTAATTGCTCTGGCTAGAGTTTCAAGGATAATGTTGAATAGAAGTGGTGAAAGAGGACATCCCTGTCTTGTTCCCATTTTTAAAGGGAATCGTTTCAGTTTTTCTCCATTAAGAATGATGTTGGCCATGGGCTTAGCATAAATAGCCTTTACAATGTTCAGGTATGTTCCTACTATTCCTATTTTTTCTAGTGTTTTCAGCATGAAGGGGTTTTGTATATTGTCAAATGCTTTTTCTGCGTCACTTGAAATAACCATATGATTCTTATCCTTAAGTCTATTGATATGATGGATTACATTTATTGATTTACGAATGTTGAACCATCCTTGCATTCCAGGAATGAACCCCACTTGATCGTGGTGCACAATTTTCTTAATATGCTTTTGGATACGGTTTGCCAATATTTTGGTAAGGATCTTTGCATCTATATTCATCAAGGATATTGGTCTAAAATTTTCTTTCCTTGATGTGTCTTTTCCTGGTTTGGGTATGAGGGTGATATTAGCTTCATAGAATGAGTTCGGTAGGGTACCCTCCTTTTCTATTCCCTGGAATACTTTAAGAAGTATTGGAATGAGTTCTTCTTTGAAGGTCTTGTAGAACTCGGCTGAGAATCCGTCTGGTCCTGGACTTTTCTTGGATGGTAGATTTTTAATGGCTTCTTCTATTTCTTTGCTTGATATTGATCTGTTTAAATCGTGTATGTCCTCCTGGTTCAGTTTGGGAGGAGCATATGTCTCTAGAAATTTGTCAATGTGTTCGGTACTTTCTATTTTGTTGGAATACAGATTTTCAAAGTAGCTTCTCATTATGTTCTGTATCTCAGTGGTGTCTGTTGTGATATTTCCTTTTGCATCATGTATTTTAGTAATTTGAGTCTTCTCTCTCCTTCTCTTTTTTAGTGTGGCTAAGGGTTTATCTATTTTGTTTACTTTCTCAAAGAACCAACTTTTTGTTATGTCAATTTTTTGAAAAGTTTCTTTTGTTTCAATTTCATTGATTTCAGCTCTGATTTTAATTATTTCCTGTCTTCTACTACTTTTGCTGTTATTCTGTTCTTCTTTTTCTAGGGCTTTGAGCTGTAACATTAGGTCGTTTAATTGTTGACTTTTCATTCTTTTCTGTAATGCGCTCCATGCAATGAATTTTCCTCTTAGTACTGCTTTCATAGTGTCCCAGAGATTTTGATATGTTGTATCATCATTCTCATTGACCTCTAAGAATTTTTTAATCTCCTCCCTGATGTTGTTATCCATATTTCATTCAATAGCATATTATTTAGTCTCCAAGTGTTGGAGTAATTTCCTTTTTTTACTTTGTCATTGATTTCTACTCTCAGTCCATTATGATCTATTAGAACACAAGGCAGTATCTCTATTTTTTTGCATTTCCTAAGGGCTGCTTTGTGGCATAACATATGGTCTATTTTCGAGAAGGTTCCATGTGCCGCTGAGAAAAAAGTGTATCCGCTCGTTAATGGATGGAATATTCTATATATGTCTATTAAGTCTAGGTTATTGATTGTGTTATTGAGTTCTATGGTTTCTTTTGTTGGATTTTGTTTGGAAGATCTATCTGGTGGTGACACCGATGCGTTAAAGTTGCCCAGAATTATTGTGTTGTGGTCTATGTGATTCTTGAAATTGAGAAGGATTTGTTTGATGTACAGGGATGCACCATTGTTTGGGGCATAAATATTTACTATTGTTATGTCTTCCTGATTTATGGTTCTCTTAAGCAGTACGAAATGTCCTTCTTTATCCCTTCTGACTAACTTTGGCTTGAAGTCCACTTTATCTGATATAAGGATAGAAACCCCCACTTTTTTACTGAGTCCATGTGCGTGGTAGGTTTTTTCCCATCCTTACACCTTTAGTCTGTGGATGTCTTTTTCTATGAGATGAGTGTCTTGCAGGCAGCATATTGTTGGGTCTTTCTTTTTAATCCATTCTGCCAGTCTATGTCTTTTGATTGATGAGTTTAGGCCATTAATGTTCAGGGTTATTATTGAGAAATGAATTTGTATTCCTAGTCATTTGGCTTATTTTTCGTTTTTAATTTGGCTTGGTTTCTCCTTTGAGTGCTTTTTCTCTAAGGTACTTCCTCCCTTTGCTGACCTCCATTGTTGTTTTTCATTTCCTCCTCATGGAATATTTTGTTGAGAACATTCTGTAGTGCAGGCTTTCTATTTGTAAATTCTTTTAACTTTTGTTTATCATGGAAGAATTTTATTTCATCTTCAAATCTGAAGGTTAGTTTTGCTGGGTATAGGATTCTTGGTTGGCAACCATGTTCTTTCAGAGCTTGAAATATGTTGGTCCAGGCCCTTCTAGCTTTTAGAGTCTGGGTTGAGAAGTCGGCTGCTATCCGTATTGGTCTCCCCCTATATGTAATCTGATGCTTTTCTCTCGCGGCCTTCAAAATCCTATCTTTATTTTGAATGTTAGGCATTTTCATTATAATGTGCCTTGGTGTGGATCTGTTGTGATTCTGTGCATTTGGTGTTCTGTAAGCCTCTTGTATTTGATTTTCCATTTCATTCTTCAGGTTTGGGAAATTTTCTGATATTATTTCATTGAATAGGTTGTTCATTCCTTTGGTTTGTATCTCTGTGCCTTCCTCAATCCCAATAATTCTTAAATTTGGTCTTTTCATGATGTCCCATAGTTCTTGGAGATTCTGTTCATGATTTCTTACCATCTTCTCTGTTTGGGCGACTCTATTTTCAAGATTAAATATTTTGTCTTCATTGTCTGAGGTTCTGTCTTCCAAGTGGTCTAGTCGGTTGGTGATGCTTTCCATTGAGTTTTTTATTTGGTTTATTGTCTCCTTCATTTCAAGGATTTCCGTTTGGTTTTTTTTGAGAATCTTTATGTCTTTGTTGAAATGATCTTTTGCTTCCTGCAGGTGCTCTTTCAGCTTATTGGTATTATCATTCATTGCCTGCCTTTGCTCTCTTATCTCATCCTTTGCTTCGCGAATCATCTTAATCATGTATAATCTGAAGTCCTTTTCTGACATTTCTTCTAACTTTCTGTCATTGGATTCTATTAGTATAGAATCTAGATTTGTTTGGATCATTTTCTTCCCTTGTTTTTTCATGTTGTTCATGTATCTTCCCCTCTAGCGCTGCAGATCTGGGTTATTGCAGATTTCCCCCAATAGGCTTATAGTGGCCCTATAGGTTTCCAAAACCCTTTCTTTAAGTGGAGATCAATTTTAGCAGTGCCCGAATCAGAAACTATGCAATCCTAGACCAAATAGCCCCTTTGGGGACAATAACAAAATTGTCGTAATAAACAAAATGTGTTCAAATGTTATCTTCGGTAAAACAAACAGATTTACAATAATGTCTGCAGTTTCTAATGGAGGACAAAGAGGATGCAGAGGGATGAAGAAAATGGCTGTTAATGGGATAATAAAAGAATATACAGAAGTTCTAGAAAATAGAAAGGGTGAGAGTGTAATCAAAAGAAATTGGATGTTAGCATGTAAATAAGGGAGAAAGCGAATCTGAGGGAACAGGTAAACAGAAGGAAAAGAAAGCAAGAAACGTAAAGAAATAAAAACTTAAATTTTTTTTTAAAAAGGAGAAAAAAGAAAATCTACTGTATAACAGTCATATACTAATGAAACCTCCCAGTGTTCAGTAGCCTGATGTATGAGAGGTACCTGACAATGAGCTTCAAGCCTCCAGCAGGCGTCGCAAGATGGGATTTGTCCCACCGGAAGATCGGAGCTACGAGCTACGAGCTCCAGGATTATCCAAGATGGCCGCTCTGGCTTCAAAATGTGTTGGCAAATGGGGAGCTGCAGCTCAGGGGTGGACGTGGTCAGCTGGAGTCCTGGAGACAGGATGCAGTTGGTCCGGCAGTGGTCCTGGAGTTCGGGTGTGTTTGGTGTGGTTGTGGGATCCAGGAGTCCGGGTGCAATCATTTGGTCTGGATTCCCGGTGATAGGGCACAGTCAGTTGGTCTGGGGGTCCTGGCAGCAGGGAGCAGTCAGTTGATGTGAGGGCCCCTGAGGCAGGGAGTGATCGGTCGGGCTGAGGGATCCTGGAGACGGGACTCAGTCAGTCCGGCCAGGGGTCCTACAGGGCCTGGCTGTTGTCTCAAAATGGCGGCAGCCATGTGTAATCAAACCTGCAGGTACTGTGACAGTGAACTTCCAGGCAACAGCAGGCAGCTGGTTCTCCAATGGCGGTCTGCGGTCAGTCTGCTGGCAGCTGTCGGCCGATCGGGAGGTGAACCTCGAGCTTTGGGTGATGGATGGGGTGAGGCAGGCCATGGACAGGCGAGAGGCAGGCAAATGGCAGATGATAGACGCCTGACAGTGAGCAATCTGCACTCAAAAAAGGCATCGATATGCTGGCAGATTGCGGGTGATCACAGCAGACAAATGGGGTAAAGAGCAGGGGATCGATAAGCAGCAAAAACTGCCTCACCGAGAAATAGATATCCTCTGCGGAATCCGGCGTTGCGGAGCGACAAGGAACGCAGTCTCCCTCTAGACCGCCATCTTGGATCTCCCTCATTTTTTCTTATGTCAGGTGTTTCTGACCTGTATAGGAGCTAAAGACATGTTTCAGATTGTTGCCTGGTAGAACTAGAAACTGGTTCATGATAAAAATTCCATGTGTATTTCTGCAGTACACCATGAAGAAAGGATGAGGTGGGGTGTCTAGATTGATTCCTATGCATCATCATGTTCTGGCAGCAGACCGTGGAAATGCTTCTGCTCCCTGGGGAAAAATTTGACCAAATTACCTATAATTCAACAATGAACACAATTAGAACAATAATAATAATGTTGTTTTAGAAAAGTTTAGATGAGTCTGAATCAGGGGTCAACAATCTATTGCCTATGAGCCAAATCTGCCCTGATACCTACACATGAGGTTTCTTTGGAAGATACCGCTTTCATTTATTTACACATGGCTGCTTTCATATTACGGTGGAAGAAATAAGTAGTTGCAATAGAGGCCATACAGCTTGTAAAAACCAAAAATATTTACTATTATTCCTTCATAAAAAATTAAAAAAAAAAAAAAACAGAAAACAAAACAAGACAAAATGTTTGCCAAATTCTGCTCTAGATGTGGGATTTCATACCAGTGAGTCTTAGTTTCTGGTTGTGTAGACAATGAAAGAAGGGGGCAAGTTCATCAGAATCAGCTAAGCAGACTTTTTAAAAGGTGCACACCTCCCTCTCTCCTCCATTTCAGAAGCCTTTCCTGTTGAGAGTCACATTTTAACTTTATGTTTCTAGTTAACTGATACATAGCCTTTGTTTTCACTATTTTTGACTCTTTGTAACATATCTACACTGATATTGATCATGTTATTTCTTTTACAGGGCTGTGGGAAGAAAATGTATTCTTTTCTGAGAGGAACCAAACAACTGCAAGTACTAAGATTTCTAGGGATCTCTATTGGAGTGACACAAATCCTGGCTATGATTCTCACGATTACTCTGCTCTGGGCTCTGTATTATGACAGAAGGGAGCCTGGAACAGACCAAATGATGTCCCTAAAGAATGACAACTCTCAGCACCTGTCATGTCACTCAGTAGAACTGTTGAAACCAAGTCTTTCAAGGATCTTT
Organism: Sciurus vulgaris; assembly: GCF_902686455.1. NCBI lineage: Eukaryota > Metazoa > Chordata > Mammalia > Rodentia > Sciuridae > Sciurus > Sciurus vulgaris. The sequence continues at coordinate 32,781,315 of NC_136468.1, forward strand.
GAACACGCATCCATGGCAAACAGCTTTAATACACACTTTGAGATGGAAGAATTATAAAGGATATCAAAGAAGGAAATCAAACTTGGTTTATGGGACTTGTGAATTTTTGAGTACACAGTTATCTGTTTCAGAAATTTGCAGACATAAAAATATTGCCATAAAAGAATGCCTAGGTATATAATTTTCTACTCTTTAAAATTGAGAGGAAAAAGTTTCTGTGTCACCACCTAGACAATAACTGATGCCCTTTATGATGCTGAGGACAGATTTAGTAGCCACTTTATAGCTCTTATAAGATTTTTACTGAACACACTTATGTTTTGAGGTAGCATGTTTGGTTGGCATTTCTGCATCCATGTAAATGAGACACATATGCTGAGATTAGAGCTACAGTAAAGGTTGATTTACTTCCACTGGCTAGTATATAAAATATCACTTAACTGCTAACATAGGAAGTTAAATAGTACTAATGACTTGTATTACTTGATAATATATTCTTTTGAGGGTGACTAGACTATATATATATGAATGTTTCAAATTGGTGTCAACCTAATTAGGATTTTTGCTGGTTACTGAAATGTTCTTAACATTTATAAGAGCAAACACTTTGTCTTAAACTGATCAGGGAAATATGTGTATATAAGTCTGTTCTACGTTTGTATAATTCAGTAGATTTCAATTCTATATAATGTAAGAGTAACAATTGTGAAAAGGATAAATTTGTCTTGTATAGAACCATTATTTTTAGTCTTTCCTATTCATAGAGCTTTTAAATTCTGTCTTGAGTCTACATTGCATTATATCTGTTAATTTAAATACTTAACCACTAATTTTGAAAATTACCAGTGTGATACATAGGAAGCATTTTAAATTCTGAATATAATCTGGTTTTAGTAAGTATTAACAAGAAAATTTACACATAATTTAGTTGATTTAGTAAAGAGTTGGATACAATTTTCTTTGAAGCAAAGATTCTTTTTGACAATAAACATGCTTTAAAAGAGTTTATATTTGCCTTTTCCAAAAGGAAATAACAGTCTTCAAGTCAATATAATTTTACAGAAAGTAGTTTTCTTTGTCTCCAGAAAAATGCTTGTGAGAAACATTAAAATAAGTGACAGTTTAACAAGAGATTATCTTCACCTTATTTCACTGATTAATATACTGTGGTGAATCACACAGATTATTAATTTTTTACAAAGGTAAAATATATTTATTTGAAATGGAAAAAGTGCATTTTACTGTATTTTGTGTATTATGTTTATTTCAGATTATGGAAAGAAAATTAAAACAACTGTCAATAAATATTTTCTAGAGAGTAATGATTTGGGACTATTTTTTGTACATATATTTTGCTACTTCAAAAGGTTAGCAACTGGAGAAAGATATGAGATGGAATGCTTGAGTAAGTTATTAATAATTTCCAAACTCCAGAACTCATATATACAAGTATGTATTTTCCCTGAGGAGACAAAAATATCTGGTTTTTTGGGGTTTATTTGTAGAAATATGATAAGTAATATTGGTGCATAGAATATAAAAATATGCCTATTTATGTTAACTTACCTCCTTAATGATTTCATATCCCAGGTTTTTTTTTATTACTTTTTGATTCATTGCATTATATGTTAATTTAAATACTTAAGTAAAACTTTTCATTTCTCTGGTTGTACACAAAGTAGAGTTACACCATTTGTGTAGTCATACGTGTACATAGGGTAATGATGTCTGTCTCGTTCCATTTTCCTTCCCCTCACTCCCTCCCCACCCCTCATTTCCCTCTACATAATCCATCCTTCCTCCACTCTTCCCTTACCCTTCGCCACTTTATGTAGCATCATCCACTTATCAGAAAACATTCAGCCTTTAGTTTTTTGGACTTAGCTTATTTCATTTAAGCATTATATTCTCCAACTCCATCTTTATGGCTGGATAATATTCCATTTTGTATATATACCACAGTTTCTTTATCCATTCATCTGTTGAAGGGCATCTAGGTTGGATCCACAATCTAGCTATTGTGAATTGAGTTGCTATAAACATTGATGTGACTGCACCACTGTAGTATGCTGATTTAAATTCCTTTGGGTATAGAACAAGGAGTGGGATTGCTGGGTCAAATGATGGTTCCATTCCAAGTTTTCTGAGGAACCTCCATACTACTTTCCAGAATGGCTGCACCAATTTGCAATTTTATCAGCAGTTTATGAGTATGCCTTTTCCCCCACATCCTGGCCAACACCTATTATTGCTTGTATTCTTGATAATTGACATTCTAATTGGCATATCCCAGATTTTATAGCTATTTTAATTTTTAATGGAAGATTTGTCTAGCCAAGGTATGGTGGTACACCTCCTGTAATCTCAGCTACTCAGGAGGCTGAGGCAGGAGTAGCACTTGACTCCAAGAGTTTGATGACACCAATGCAATAAAGCAAGATGCCTCTTTGGAAAGAAAAAATGCCAAGGAATACAATATTTGAAATTAACTGCCCGTGTTTAAAATCTTCCATAGAGTTCAGAGAAAACTGACTGAATTACTTTCTCATTCAGAACCAAAAGAATCCCTTTCTCTAATTTCTTCAACATCACAACTTCCCATAGTTTCACCAACAATACCCAAGTAACTAAGGCTGCTGTGAGTTTCATTTGAATTATTTGGATAATGGTAAAATTTGCTCGTGTGTATTTTGATGTGCCACGGTCATGGAGAAAACAAGCTTATTTAAAAAAAAAAAAAATCCTTGAATTGCAACATTACATTTTGAGACTAGATATTTTGCTATATTACTATATTTACTACTCTCTAGAAGAGTCAACATAAATTTAGACAATCATCTTATGTATAATACATTTGCTTAATGGGAACATATGACATTTATAGCATGGATCCACAAAGGCCTCTTATGGTCGCAATGCACCTGGAATAATAAAACCTCAAGGAACTTTAAAAAGTGTGTTTAATGCTGCAGAGCTGAGGGAGTTTGCTGTCTGGGAACACTGCAAACAACATTAACTGTTTCTTTGGGATTTTTTTAAAGGCTTTCTTTGGTAAAAATCGCCACTTTTAGAGTAAAAGTTTAGGAAGATTATTTTTAGACTGGTTAACAGGCAATTCAAAGTGCCCTGGAGACCCCGAGATGGCAATTAGAGATGATGTCTGTTCTTAAGCCCTGTAAAATCTGGGTTAGAGACACTTGTGATAACCACAAGAAGAATCAAGAAAGGAATATGCAGTGGGTAAGGCCATGCTTAGGAAGAAGAGACAGAGGAAAGTAGAAGTGAGGCAGCTGCACCAAGGAAATGACCTTCAGTTTGGGTCAGGAGGAGAGGTGGAGCTCAGCTACCTCACGGAGAACATTCCATGAACTCTGGGGCTAAAAAGCTTATGTTATTTTGATTCCATGTGCTTAGACAGAACATAGGGGGAAAATCATGGGAAAGGAAATGGGTGGAAATTAGATTGAGGGCTTCATTCTTCTGTAGATTCAGCAAGAGCCCTTGGAGTGTTTCCAGAAAAAGAAGTAATGCATGTTTCAGAAATTTCACTGGATTAGCCAAAAGGGAAATGGTGCAGGGAGACAGGTGCACCCATTGCACAACCCCTGGGGCTTGGTGGGCCATCACTTACCCAGCCCAGGTAAATGGAGCTCTCTGGAGCTATACAATGCCATACAGCCTGGTGGGAAACTAGATGAACTACTCTTTCTGTGCTTCTGAAGAGAGCAAAGATCCTCACCAAAACAATAAAAGTCAAAAAGTAGAATGCATAAAACAGATAACTACAGGGTACATCCACAAAAATTGGCAGCAGATTAACCTTGGGGAGTGTGGGACAGAAAAGTAAAAGAACTGAAATTTCTAGATTTTGTATCGGGCAAATTGGCAATGGCATTAACCCAGATAGAAGGTTGGAGGAGAATGAATGTGTGGAAGGGTAATTAATTTGGTTTGGGACAGACTGAGTTGGAGATGCCTGTAGGACATGCAGATGGAGATGTCTATAGGCAGCTGTAAATTCCAGTCCACAGCTCAGGAGAATTCACTAGAGCCTGAGAATTTTTATGCGTTGCTTTCCCATCTCAGGAAGCCTGACAGAAAATGGGCCATGAACCAAATCTCATATGAAGAGAATCTTAAGCAGGATGCTACAAGAGCCCCTTTTGTCTGAACTCCCACTCCCACCGATGAGTGGAAGGAGGTAAAGAAAGAAGAAATGAAGACACTACTGAGTGTACCAAGGCAAAAGGATCCGGCCCCTTTTAAAAAATATTGCCAACTACTTTGTTGCTTCATCTAACTGTCCCTTCCCTTATCATGAGATTTAAAAGTGAATGGTCTTTCCTCGCATTCAAGAAACCCCTAGAAATAAGCATGGGAGAATCTTTGATCATCTTGAAAGCTCATTAGCTATTTTAACATGTTAATTGCGATCCATCTTTCTCTGAGTCAGTAACAGATACTTTGCACATATTTCCTCTGCTCTTCAGAACATTTCTATAGTTTTTAGGCATCATCAGTTCCATTTTATAAATGAACAAGATGGACTCAGAGATACTATTTATCTAACTAGTAGGACCTAGAGCTCTCCTTCCTCCCTCTCCTCTTGTGACATGGTGTCTTCAACCTGTGGTGAGGCTTAACTGACTCCTTACATAAAAAAACAGATTCCTTACACAAGAATCAATATCTCCAGGTCCAATGGTTCTCCAAATTCTACTTCTTCTTACAAACTAACACTCTAGTCTTTCTAATTTCGTTCCTTCTACTATAACCCCAGAAATGATCTGAAGCTTTAAAACCATACATTGCTCTTCCCCTACCTCTTACCTCCTAATGATGTATCCTGTGCACACAGATAAAGCCATAGTAATTACTTCAATTATCTTTACTGAGTTCGATATGTACACATACATACATATATATAATATCAATTTTAAGTGTACAGTTAGTTTTCACTCATGCACGCCTGCACACACATACTCTCATGTAACCACAAGCACAATCACAATATAGAATATTATCACCTCAATAAATTTCTTCTTACCTCTCTCTCCTGAAATCCCCATTTCTAGGCTCAGTCCACATGCATCCGCTAAATGTCATTCAAATTCTTGAAGAACCTAATTCTTATTCTGTCACTTCCTTACACATTCAGGGTTTGCCTGTTTTACATGAGACAGAACTTTCCAACTCATTAGTGTATATCTCATTTACTCAGCATGCTGGGGTAAATGAAGTTCAGGGACCACTGGCCATTCTAAGCCTGGCTACCCTGAGGACTATAAGAAGATCATAGCTCAACACACAGGTTTAACTAAGATGTTAGAGACCTCAGAAGACAATGGATTAAAACAAATAGAAGTGAATTTCGATTTCATAAAACACATGTGTGAGTAGCTCAAAATCTGGCAGCCCCAAGATGTTTGGAGCTGTCTCCATCTGTCCCACTAGACTGATATATTGTGGTGCCCCGAATAACGCACTTCCAAATAGCACAGTTTGCTTCCACATTTCAAGCAGCAGACTGAATAAGAGAGAAAATTCAAGAGAAAGAGGCACGGCTCTTCCCTTTAAGTACACACACAGAAGAGCACACCACTTCCATGCCCATTGCGTCGCTCTGAGAGTCGGCCGCAAGTAGTCCTTGCTCTGGACACTCATGAATCCAGTTAAATCAGGACGTTCTATGACCAGCAGATTCGGGGAAATGAGTATTGGCATCAACCAGCAAATTTCTGCCTTACTCCTCATTACCTGCAGAATGAAATCATCCATCCGAAAACATGTTTTTTCAAACCAATCCCCTCTAACTTTTCTAGCCAACTGAGCCAAGCATGGTCCATTCATGGTAGCATCCCATATATCTTTTGGCTCCTTGATTTTGCTCACATAGTGGCCTTCTCTGAAAGAGCCTCCTCTCCACCCATTGACCTTGTACTCAACCTTCAAATCTCAGACCAGCAGCCACTCCTAACATGAAACTTCTTCCCCTGACCACTGAAGCCCTCAGCAATCCTCCAGTTAGCTCAGCATTTATTTGTTATTGTAGTATCTAATTCAATTCTTGTCTTTTTGATTTTATAATGTTCCTTTTCATTTATATTGTTTTGTTTTATTTTCTTTGCTTGTATTTCTGGATTTTCCTGAACATAAATATTCTGTTCCACTATTTTCCCACTCAGCATTTTGCATTGGTTTAGGCAATAATGACTCCTAATTGGTTTAGTCCAAAATGACTCCTATAAGAAGAAACCACTGTAAAAGAGGCCATTTATTCTTCTTGACTGGGACAGAGGACACTGGGTTATCATGGGCTAAATACTCATTTAGCCACAAATGGATGTAGATTGGATCTGCAGAATGCGTTTAGAGCTCAGTCAATTTTTATATATGTCTGAGTGAACTATCAAACTGTACTTGTGGCCTAATAATATAATAGGGTCTTAGATTCATAAAACGCTTTTACTCCTAACCCCAGTTCCTTTAACTTTAAATGTGCATTTATTTGACTGGTAGTGTGCAGAGTAAAAGCTGAGTACACATTACTAAGGAAATCCCTGGAGAGTGGGACATTGGAGCAGATCAATAACAACCTTACAATTTCTACGGGATTCTAGAATGTAACTTAAAAATGTGACATACAAAACGTTGGTGCAAGTATATCAAGAAGTGTTTCACTACTCTTCTCATAATTCCTATTTTTCTCATAATTCAATTTTGTAAAAACAAATACAGAGATGTTAAGGAACATGCTTAAGATTACACAGCATGCAGGGAATATTGCTGGAATTTTAATCAGGTTTGTTTAAAGTCAAAATCCATGTTCTTCCCAACCTTACAAGAGATCTACTTTGTTAACAGATTTACAAAACAGTTCTTAAGTTCATGGTCATAGCATATTGTTATTGTAGTATATTTTTACATTTTGCTTACTAGCCTTTAGGAATACTGATTATATTCATTTGTTTTATGTTTGTGAGTAAATTAATCTTTAATACATACTATATCAAGGAATAGCTAGAGCCTTATAAATATATGTTTTTAATTTTACTTTATTCTAAGAATTTGGAAGATATATATCCCATCTTCAATGACAGAAGAAAAAAACATTCTTGAATCTATCTCCATCAATAGTAAAAATGGAACTTTTCTCTTCTAGCCAAGAAGGAATAACAAGAACCAGATTTACCCTCCTCCCTGAAATAAACAAAAAAACCTCATACCACAATATTTAAAATAATGATTTATAACACACTGAACATTGGGTGGTAAAGAACAAGATCTCTAAGAGAATGGTAAGAAATGGGTGAGCCCTATGTTTCCCCCCAACTTCATTGCCTTCAGAGAGCTTCCCAGATGTGGTGAAGGGAGCATCTAGGTACAGGTTAGAAGATTCCATGGATGAAGGGGTAGACCTGAGAGGACAGGGACACCAGGACAGAATGATGGAAAGGAGAGGGATGCATAGGTAAAAAGCCCCACAGATGTGTTGAGGGTCCCACTGGAGTCTTCTGCAGAGTTCTGATCAGCACATTTGAAAGGATTAGGAGGAAATCTCCTGGTGCCCACAGAGGGCTGGGAATAATGTCAGTTCTCACCAACCAGAGTAGAAAATGTCATAATTCACAGATCATTGCATGGGGTACTCATCTCAGTAATAGAGAATAACTAAACTTGGAATAAATATGGCTCTACTGGTACCTAACAAATCATAAAAGCAAGACCCAGAATCATTGTACTGTCTCTGAGTAACTGCATCCAGAAAGAAGCTTAAGAACATTCATATATATATATATATATATATATATATATATTCATATAGATATATAACACAAAAAAGAAAAGTTTATAATATTAGATAGCCAATAAAAGATTACCATGCCTAAAAACTATGAAAACTCAAAAGAAAAACAGCACTCAAGATAGACCTATACACTTCACAGAAGAAGATGTACAAGCAATCAACAAACATATGAAAAAATATTCAACATCTTTAGTGATAAGAGAAATGCAAATCAAAACTACACTAAGATTCCATCTCACCCCAATTAGAATGGCGATTATCAAGAATACAAGCAACAATAGGTGTTGGAGAAGATGTGGGGAAAAAGGTACACTCATGCATTGCTGGTGGGGCTGCAAATTAGTGCAACCACTCTGGAAAGCAGTGTGGAGATTCCTTAGAAAACTTGGAATGGACCTACCATTTGACCCAGCTATCCCACTCCTCGGCCTATACCCAAAGGACTTAAAATCAGCACACTACAGAGATACAGCCACATCAATGTTCATAGCGGCTCAATTCACAATAGCCAGACTATGGAACCAACCTAGATGCCCTTCAGTTGATGAATGCATAAAGAAACTGTGGTATATATATATACAATGGAATATTACTCAGCTATAAAGAATAATAAAATTATGGCATTTGCAGGCAAATGGATGAAATTGGAGAATATCATGTTAAGTGAGAGAAGCCAATCTCAAAAATCCAAAAGAGGAATGATCTCACTGATAAGCGGATGATGACACGTAATGGGGGTTGGGAGGAGGGCAAGAATAGAGGAAGGAGGGACTGTATAGAGGGAAAAGATAGGTGGGAGGGGTGGGGGGAAGGAAAAAATAATGGAATGAATCAAACATCATTACTCTATGTAAATGTATGAATATGAAAATGGTATGCTGTTACTCCATGTACAAACAGAAACAACATGTATCCCATTTGTTTACAATAAAAATAAATTTTAAAAAAAGATAGACCTATAACTGACACAGGTGTTAAAATTAGGACAAGAACACTAAAAGATTATAGTGATATCCCATATGTTCAAGAAATTAAGGGAGATGGGTAAGATATTTTCAAAGGCCCAAATCAAACTTTTAGAGATAAAAACTACCATATACAGCATGAAAAATGCACAAGATAGAATTAATAGCACGTGAGTCATTGGAGAAGAAAAGATCAACACACTTTAAGGCATAGCAATATAAATCTAATGAAAGGAAGGGGTTAAAAAATAAGAAAAGGGAGCCACTGAGCTGTGACAACTTCAAGTGGTCTCATATACATATATAATTGCAGCCTTAAGGGACAAGGACAGAAGAAAGGTTTGAATAATTGCTAGAAAACAGGACTGCAGGTGTAGCTCAGTAGTGGAGTGCTTGTCCAGAATGTGCAAGGTCCTGGGTTCCATCCCCAGGACTGCAGAGGAGAGGGAGGGGTAAGAAACTTCCCAAATATGAAGAATTTAAAGATTCAAGTATGTCATATCAAATGACCTCCGTGTCACAAAACTTGGTAAAATGGCATGAAGGCAAAATCTAATCAATTTGCTCAAAACCAACGTACATAGAAAATCTTTAAGGAAACCAGTTGAAAAAATTTTAAGTACAGAGGAATAAGCATAAGCATGACAGCCCATTTCTTGCCAAAGCAGTATGATAATATCTTGTATTGAAAGAAAAAAAAAATCTACCTAGAATTCTTTATCCAGTGAAAATATTTTCCAATGAAGACAAAAAATGTTTTTTTTTCTTTGACACACAAGAACTGAAAAATTTCATCACCAGCAGAGCATACTACAAGCAATGTTAATTGGAATCTGTCAGCTATATGGAAAATGATGCTAGATAAAAATAAAGATCTAGAGAAGGTAATGGAAAGCACTGGATATGATAACTACATGGGTAAATTATGCAACTTCTTCTTATCATGCAAAGCATTAAAAAGATACAGATCCAAACAGTTCATTTTCTTAGACAACATGTTTGTCTATGTAGAAAATTTAATTGAACCTACAAAAATCTTCTAGAACTAATCAGTGTTTTTTTTTTAAAGAATAGAAAATACAAAGCCAAATGGAAAAGTAACCTGTATTTCTATACACTGGCAATGAGGCATCAGAAATCAAAATGAAACAGTATAATTTGTAATAAAATCAAAATTATTAAATATTAAGTGATATTTCTGGGTAAAATAATTCATAAGACATTGTACATTGAAAGCTATAAATCATTGCTGAGAGAAATTAAAGAATACTTCTAAATGGGGATGTATGGAATGTTCGTGAACCAGAGGACTTAAGTTTGTTAAAATGACATTTGCCCCAAATTTATCTTTTCGTTAAATATTATTCCAATCAAAATCCCAGCATGCACTTTTGAAGAAATTTCCAAGCTAGTTTTAAAACTCATACGAGAATTCAGAAGACTTAAAACAACAAATAATGGATGAATGAATGAATGAATTGAAAAATAAGAACAAACATGAAACAATAATACTAATAAATTTCAAGACTTATTAGAATGCTATCGACATTGTGTTGTACCAGTGTTAATAGAAGCAAATCAATGAAATAGAATAGAAATTTCAGGGATAAAATGACATATATGGATAAGTGACTTCTGACAAAGGTGGAAAGATAATTTAGTGATGAAAGCATTGTCTTTTTGACAAATATTATACAATTAGATATCCACATAACAAAAAATAAATAAAGTGGACTTTGATTCCTATATCACAACCCTACGAACTAAAGTAATTAAAAATGGATCACAGACTTTAACTGTAGAACTAAAGCAATAATACTTTCAGAAGTAAACAAATTAGAAAATTTTTGTGACATCAAACTAGACAAAGATTTCTTAAACATGATACCAAAGCTCAACCTGTAAAAGAAAAAAATTGATAAATTGTACTTTATCAAATTTAAGAACACCATTAAGAAAAAATAGACAAACCACTGACTGGAAGGAAATATTTACAAAACATATCTCTGGTATATGTTTGATGAAAATTTTTGATCCAAAATATATAAAGAACTCTCAAACCTCAATAATATGAAAACAATTCCAATTAAAAATGGGTAAAATATTCAAACAGAATTCACAAAGATCTACAGATAGAAAATAAACACATGAAAAAATTCTCTACCTTGTTATTCATTAAGAACATTCAAGTAAAAACCACAATGCACCATTACACACCTAGCTGAGGGCTAACCTTAAAAAGTCTGCCAATACCAAATGTTGATCTGCAGGAATTAGAACTCCCATACATGACGGGAGAGAGAATGTAAAATACCCACCCCTCTCTTCAAAAGAGTTTGAAAGTTTCCTGAGTTGTTAAATATCCACTTAAAATGTGACTCAGCCATTCTACTTCTAGGTGTTCACTCAAGAGAAAGCAAGACTTGTACATGAATGTTTAGGACAGCTTTATAAGCAATAGCCAAAACCTAGAAACAATCCCAATGGTACAAACAAGTGAATAGATAAAGAAATAGTGTCATATCTATATTATCTATCTATCTATATCTATATATAATTAATCTATCTATATACATATATATATAACGAAATATTACACAATACTGAGAAATAATGAACTGTTGATACTTGTAGCAACCATGGATAAATCTCATGAGAGAAACTAGCCTCAAAAAGTGATGACATATTGACATACACAACAACATGGGTAAAAATAAGAATTTTGCTGAATGAAAGAAACCAAACAACAGACTATTTGTATAAGACTCCAAAAATTTTAAGTTATTCTATCGTGATCAAAGTAGCTCAGTGGTTGCTCCAAGTAGAAAAGAGAGGGTTAAAAAAATGGGCATGAATGTGAAAGGGGTGAATCTACATCGTGCACAACCAAAGAAATGAAAAGTTGTACCCCATTTGTGTACAATGAATCAAAATACAGTCTGTAAAAATAAATAAAAATAAAAATTTTTTAAAATGGGCACGAGGAAACTTCTGGGGCTTTTGATTATATTCACTGTTTTGATTGTGGTGATAGTTTCATGGATGTATACATATGTCATAACTTGTGAAACTGTATCCATTAAATATGTTTGTTTTGAATGTCAATAAATCTCTTCAAAAACAGTTTTAAAAAATCAACCTGAATGTAAAATAGTGCTACTTGAGGTTGGTAAGGGTTTTAAAAAGGTTGGATTAAGGAGACTGGAATTGATCTATGCACGTGGTACTGAAAAAACATACTGGACTCCATTAATTGAATCATTAATACATATTAATAAAAATTTTTATAATGAAAAAATATAAAGTGAAAAAATCATCATACTTCCCCTTGTTTCTCATTTAACTTCTTAGATTTAGTTAGTATAGTCCAGAGATTTATGCCCAATTTATTATTAAACATTTACATTCCATATGAATAACAGATACAGGTGAGAATGACAAAACTATCTGACTTTTATTTTTAACTATGTTGATAATATTTATTTAGACTTAACTTGCTGCTTAAATGGTTTGAATTCCCAGTGCCATTCCTAATAGATATGAGTTTTCCTTCTCATAGAAACTTGGGGCAATATTTTAAGGAAGGTATATGAGAGGCAGAGTTTCAGAGTTGCCAGTTTCAGAGTACCTTTTAATTACCTCTCCCATGATGAGAAATTCTTGTCACAGACATTTTCTCTCCCAGCCCTGTAGACATTGTTGAGTTGACTTCACAGGCTAATGTTCCAGTTACTCAGGTTAAATGTGCATTTCCTTTTATAACCTACCCTTGAAGGTCAGCAGCATCTCTACCACTGCTTAATCTTGGTTACACACAAGTCACAAGCCTGTCCAGATTCCATTGAAAGAAGAGAAATTAGACTTGACCCTTGCTGAGAGGTAGTACCTCCTTCCAGAGGAACAGATGGAACAGAAGATGTTGCCATCTTTGCAAAATATAATCTGCCATAACTCCTTAACTTTTTAATTTTTATTTGTTGGTTCTGGGGGTGGAATCCATAGCCTCACTCATGCTAAGCACATGTCCTATCACTGAGCTACATTCCCAGACCCCATTAATTTTTGGTCTATTCAATGGAGATTTGAATCAAGTTTTTATCTATATTTATGTTATAATCTTCCTCAAAAATCAAAATAATTAAAAAAATAATTTCAAGAAAACGCCAAATTATTTTGTCATTTCTTGAAAAAATAATTTCAAGAAATGTTCAAAAGTAGATGAATTGAGAGCAACAAATCCATGGTGTTATGGGCATGTTAGGTAATTTAAGAGGTGTCTCCAACTGTGATGGTGTTTGATAGGCTAGGTCCCCACTTACCTGTGTGGACCCTTGGTTCACTTCCTATCTTATTCCTACTTCAATTAAATGGTTACAGTCCTGGCCTTAATTTTGCTGACATTCCTTCTTCAGTAATTATCTGATTGATTGACTAATTGTAATAGTTAATACTTTATTAGAACTTGACTAAATTTCTCCTGTTTTATTGAAGATAATTTCACCAGGACAGAGCTGAACAAGTCAGATGCTGAACTTGCTCTTAGATTAATCTGTCAGGGCTTGCCATGATGATTCAGCAAGCTGCGCAGCCAGATGTGCTACCTGTTCCCTTGCTCAGGGATCTCTACTGCTACAATCAGGGGCATCTCTACTCTGCTCCCAGGATATATTCCTTCTCATTTTTAAAAGGAGGTTTAACATAAAAGGATTATAAATATTGATCTTCCCCTGACTACTCAGAAAGAAAAGAAGTATTCATTACTCAGGGCAGGAAGAAAGCTTTTTCTGTTTTGTTTTGGTCATGAATCTCCCTACATTGTCCAGGCTGACCCTGAATACCTTAGCTCAAACGATCTTCCTGCCTCAGCCTCCAGAGTAACTGAAAACACAGGCGCAGGCTATCGTGCCCAGCTAGGTCTTTGTTTTATAATTCATTGTTCATAACCTTGTCAAAGGACAGGGTAATGTACAGGAAACAGTTAAAAAGAAAAAAAAAAAATCCATGCATTTTTCAGAATTTATAATTAAGCCTTGGGCTATTACGTACTTTTAGATATTATGGACTAAACATAGGAGAATTTAACTGCCTTTGTGTTGTTAAGTTCTCTTCACATGCATAGCTTAAAATATATTTCCCTCTGGAATGCTGTGCCCCAGCAAAGTCTGAAGAAAACTGTGTTGGTGACTGCTCTGCTACTCTTCTGCTGGAGGGTGAATAGGAATCAAGCTGGCGATCAGATTCTAATGATAATTCCTAATTCCTTTTTACTCTCCCCTAGTTTTCCTTGAAATTCATCTTCTTATTTTCTCTTGCCAAGTCTGAGACTAATTCAATTCAATTCAGTAAGCTGTATTGAGCATCTGCTATTGTAGAGCAAGTCGGACTGGACACTAAAGATTGGAAGAAAAATGTAAAAAACAAGCCCCATCTCAGACAGCTTGCAGCTGAGAGAGACCAAGCAAATGCATATGGAATCATTAACTAGTGCCGGATCCAGTTTCTAGCACAGTTGAAAGCTCAGGTAATGTATGAATTGAATGAAAATACTGAAAAATGGCATAAGATAGGTGGTATAGATTTCAGAGAAAGCAAGCCATCAACGCAGGCAGAAGTTTTGTCAGATCGTGAAAAGATCATATGTGAGACAGGGCAGGTTTTGATGAGATAAAAAGCAGAAAAATATGTCAATTGAGTGTAATTATAAATAAATCAAAGAGAAAGGTGTTAGCACAGTGTGTCCAGCACAGGGAGGACCCATTCTGACTGGAGAAGATCAAAACACACAGTTCGATTAGAGAATATAACAGAAGATCCCGTAGCAAGAGAATTTTGTACTTTTTGCTGAGAACATGGTTTTTCACCAGTAAATCTACATTGCTGAATGTATGCTTGTACTTCACTCAGAATAGCATGAAAGAAATGTATTCTGAAGGGAGAGAGTTCTAAAAATACGAGTACACAAATCAGGTAATCATAACTTGAACCATTATGGAGGCAGCATTATTGAGAAGGAAGAAGACAAACATTGAAAATAGGAAACAAAGAGACTTTCTCATTATGAAGAAGAAGAAATCAAGTTTGACTCAGGAATTTAAAAGTCAAAGACAACTGAGTGGGGTGGCACACCCCTGTAATCCCAGCATCTTGGGAGGCTGATGCAGAAGGATCACAAATTTGTGGCAAGCCTGGGCAACTTAGCTAGATGGTGTTTCAAAATAAAAAAATAAATAGCAGCTCAGGGGTAAAGCACCTATATGTTCTATCATCTGTACCTACACAAACCAACATATAAATAAATATATGATAAAGATTCAAGACAACACAAACCCAGTGACAGAAGAGGAATTGGTAGGGAAGATTTTGGTTTGGATTCACACTGGATAATATCTTGGCCAAGACAGGCTGACTTGGTTTTTATTTTTTTTTTTATTTTTATTTTTTTAATTTTTTTTATTTTTTTATTGTAAACAAATGGGATACATGTTGCTTCTCTGTTTGTACATGGCGTAAAGGCATACCATTTGTGTAATCATAAATTTACATAGAACAATGTTGTTTGATTCATTGTTATTTTTTCCCTTCCCCCCACCCCTCCCACCCCTCTTTTCCCTCTATACAGTACTTCCTTCCTCCATACTTGCCCCCCTCCCTAACCCTAACTCTAACCCTAACACTAACCCTTCCCTCCCCCCCATTATGTGTCATCCTCCACTTATTAGTGATATCATTCGTCCTTTGGCTTTTTGAGATTGGCTTATCTCACTTAGCGATATTCTCCAATTTCATCTATTTGCCTGCAAATGCCATAAATGTATCATTCTTTATAGCTGAGTAATATTCCATTGTATATATATACCACAGTTTCTTTATCCACTCATCAATCGAAGGGCATCTAGGTTGGTTCCACAGTCTGGCTATTGTGAATTGAGCAGCTATGAACATTGATGTGGCTGTATCTCTGTAGTATGCTGATTTTAAGTCCTTTGGGTATAGGCCAAGGAGTGGGATAGCTGGGTCAAATGGAGGGTCCATTCCAAGTTTTCTAAGGAATCTCCACACTGCTTTCCAGAGTGGCTGCACTAATTTGCAGCCCCACCAGCAATGTATGAGTGTACCTTTCTCCCCACATCCTCGCCAACACCTGTTGTTGTATTCTTGATAATTGCCATTCTAATTGGGGTGAGATGGAATCTTAGGGTGGTTTTGATTTGCATTTCTCTTATTACTAGAGATGTTGAACATTTTTCCATATGTTTGTTGATTGCTTGTACATCTTCTTCTGTGAAGTGTCTATTCATTTCCTTAGCCCATTTGTCGACTGGATTATTTGAATTCTTGGAGTAGAGTTTTTTGAGTTCTTTATAGATTCTGGAGATTAGTGCTCTATCTGAAGTATGATTGGCAAAGATATTCTCCCACTCTGTAGGCTCTTTCTTCACATTGCTGATAGTTTCCTTTGCTGAGAGAAAGCTTTTTAGTTTGGATCTATCCCAGTTATTGATTCTTGCTTTTATTTCTTGTGCTATGGGAGTCATGTTAAGGAAGTCTGGTCCTAAGCCGACATGTTGAAGATCTGGACCTACTTTTTCTTCTATAATCTGCAGGGTCTCTGGTCTGATTCCAAGGTCCTTTATCCATTTTGAGTTTAGTTCCGTGCACGGTGAGAGATATGGGTTTAGTTTCATTCTGTTGCATATGGATTTCCAATTCTCCCAGCACCATATGTTGAAGAGGCTATCTTTTCTCCATTGCATATTTTTGGCACCTTTGTCTAGTGTGAGAAAATTGTATTTATTTGGGTTTGTGTCCGTGTCCTCTATTCTGTACCATTGATCTACCTTTCTATTTTGGTACCAATACCATGCCGTTTTTGTTACTATTGCTTTGTAGTAGAGTTGAAGATCTGGTATTGCAATACCCCCTGTTTCACTCTTCCTGCTAAGGATTGCTTTAGCTATTCTGGGTTTCTTATTCTTCCAGATGAATTTCATAATTGCTTGCTCTATTTCTGTAAGGTATGTCATTGGGATTTTAATTGGAATTGCATTGAATTTGTATAGCACTTTAGATAGTATGGCCATTTTGACAATATTAATTCTTCCTATCCAAGAACATGGAAGATCTTTCCATCTTCTAAGGTGTTCTTTAATTTCTTTCTTTAGTGTTGTATAGTTCTCATTGTAGAGGTCTTTCGCCTCTTTTGTGAGATTGATTCCCAAGTATTTTATTTTTTTCGAGGCTATTGTGAATGGGGTAGTTTTCCTGAAGATTCATCACTTATGTATAAAAATGCGTTCGATTTATGGGCATTGATCTTGTAACCTGCTACTCTACTGAATTCACTTATGAGTTCTAAGAGTTTTCTGGTGGAATTTCCAGGTTCCTCTAAATATATAATCATGTCATCAGCGAACAGGGATAGTTTGAGTTCTTCTTTTCCAATTCATATCCCTTTAATTCAAGTGGGTTTCATCCCAGGGATGCAAGGTTGGTTCAACATCAGGAAATCAATAAACGTAATTCACCATATTAATAGACTTAAAGTCAAGAATCACATGATTATTTCAATAGACACAGAAAAAGCATTTGATAAAATACAGCACCCCTTCATGCTCAAAACACTAGAAAAAATAGGGATAGTGGGAACATTCCTTAACACTGTAAAGGCCATTTATGTTAAGCCCACGGCTAATATCATTCTAAATGGTGAAAAACTGAAAGCATTCCCCCTAAAAACTGGAACAAGGCAGGGATGCCCTCTTTCACCACTTCTATTCAACATCGTTCTTGAGACTCTGGCCAGAGCAATTAGACAAACCAAAGAAATGTCTTGGTTTTTAAAAGCAGAGAGAGGTTCGGGTTAGGGATGGGTGTTTCTATGGTGGTGGGTTTAGATCCTCAGGGACAATTGAGTTGTATTTTGTCAAATCCCCAGTGTTCCTGTCCATCCCCTCATTCTGCTATGTTTCATAGGAAAGAAACCTGGAATCAATTTTTCAGAATTTTTTCCTTGTGTGGTTTCAGGATAAATTGTTCTAAGAGAAGGCCCTTTCACAGATTTCAGAAGGTTCAGTTCTCACTTCTTCCTGGAGCAATTATAGTCTGACTTCTCACTGGTAGATTCCCTGCTGGAAGCTCACATTTTTAGATTCTGGTCACTTCTAGACTCACTTTTGCTTCCTCTAGTTCTAAAGGCACGTACTCTTAAAAGTTCTTGTATTGAACCTCTTTCTACTAAAAATTCCTAAAGGGCAATTCAATTTGTTCTTGAATCCTGAGACAAAAACACCTTATATGTGAACAGGATATGAATAGTGACTGAGACAGATCAGTGTGTGTGTGTGTGTGTGTGTGTGTGTGTGTGTGTGTGTGTGTGTATTGGAGAATTAGTAGAACCAGTAAAAGACATGGAAAAGGAACAACCAGAAAATTAAGGGAAAAAGGAAGCTTATCTGTAAAGGAAGTAAAATAGGTAAAATTGTGAGGCAAGACATAATTTTTCAGGCAAAGGCACAAAATTAGAGAAAAGAAAACTGTACATTGAATAAAAGATATAATATTTGTCATGGTGAATGATAACTTATAACAATTCTCGTAGTGTATTGCTGTTCCTACACATTTAATTCCAGATGCAACTAGAATGATGTTACCAGAACAGTGACCCAAATGATCCACGTGCCTGGAATTTGGTCATGACAAAGAGCCAGAGTTGACAAAGTCCCCGAGTTGACAGAGGGAATCGCGATATTTTCTCTGTCATATAAAGCAAATTTTTTGTGGTCTTAAGTAATTGGTCGCAAGAAATGGCATTTGTCAGATATATTAGTAACATTCTGGGCTTTCAGCAGGAGATCGTATCTTGAATAACTGCAAGGTAACATCACCTACTTACAGGTGATTAAATTTATGTTAATCTGCATAATTCCATAAAATATGTCTTATGTATTTTTTGGCATAGGTTACATAGTTAAATTAAGTAGAGAGACGACATATCTCTACTCTTTCAAATTTGATATTAATCTCTGAAATATTCTTTGTGATTTTGTAATTTTCAAATGGAGGGCTGATACAGAAACTTTCATTTGAACCTTCATATCTCACAATCCTTACTCCATAGATCCAAACATAAAGTGGGTTTGCTTCCCATTGTTGAATGTACTGTTTGCATTGAGAAACTTCTTAGCTAATCATAGGTGTGTTCACAGATCCACTCAGTCCACTGCAAGTGAGACTCTAACTTCTACCTTACCTCCTCTGCATTATAACATAGAGCTACTACTTTCTCAGGGCCAGAAACCTACTGTCATTATAGTACCACATTGATACCACCCTGCCATGTGGATCTATGGGAAGTTGTGTTAGCACCAAGTCAGTCCAATTATCTGTGAAGAATCTATTTCTCTGTGTTCTGTACACAGCTGCAAGAGATAATGACTTTCAGTGGCATTCAAAGAATAATACTTAAATATCCTTCTTGTGGTAGTGTGTCAGGGATATTCCTGAGACTATATGGTCCACTTTTCATTGGAGTGACTCTTGGTTGTGAAATGGTTCAATTCTTGGAATTGATTAAGTTATGATTCTCTATTGTATTGATAAGTTAAGATTATTCACAAGAAAGTTTCTCAATCTTTTTTATATGATAGTCCAAATGTCTAGGGATACCATAATCAATTAAGTACTAGTAGTTACATCTGTGGGTAGTTATTTCAGTTGGTGCTCTAGTACTGCTGCCTATTTTGGTAATTGCCTGTAGCTGTCCCTGAAAATTGGGATATCACTGAGCCCATTTCAAAGGGATGATCTCTCAGTATCATCACTGCCCTGAACCATATTGAGCTTTTCTAAGATTTTGACTCTTTCCTTATGAGTATATTTCTCAATGCACTGTTAAAAGTATTCTCTAGACATACCCAAAGGTGGGCTAGTGGGTAACTATGATTACAAATATATGTCAGTCTTGGCCCCTAGTTCCTGAGACAGAGCTCCTGTCTCCTTGTAAATAGAGACATTAGGAGAATCTCTTGTTTTAATAGTTGGTCTTGACCCTGGTTCCTGGCACATAATTCCCCAAATCCTTGTCATCTCCAAAGCATTTTCTTTCTCTATGCTATTGAGATGGATGATAGCCAAGGACTCCTGGATAGCTCAATGGGATGCTGGTTGTCAGGTGATCAGAGAGTTGGTAGTTTCCATTCTACCTGTCTGCATCCTCCAGGAGAGGGCACAAGGCTAAAGATTGAGGTCATCACCATCAGCCAATGACTTAAACAATTATGAGCCTCCATAAAAGTCCTATAGTCCTGAGTTTGGAGAGCTTCTGATTGCTGACCATTCCAGGTACCTTGAGGCTGTGCACTGAGAGAAGGCTCGGGAACTCTGCCCCCAGAGTCTTCCATCTCGCTGATTGTCTGTATCATGTGTAAATACCCTTTATAATAAATATGTAAACTTAAGAAAAGTGTCTCCCTGAGTTCTATAAGCCATTGGAGGACTTTGTGGGAAACTCTGACTTATAAGCATTTGTCAAAACCTGGGGCTGGTGACTGGCATCTGAAGTGGGGGTGGTTTGTGGGACCCAGCCCTTCACTGGTAAGACTAGCGTTAACTTCAACCAGAATTGAGTTAAAGTGTAGGGTACCCTGTCAGTGCCCACTGAGAATTGCTTGGTTTTTCAAATTTGCTGAAGTTTGAAAAAGTGTGTGGGTAGAAATCTTCCCAATTTGGTGCCCAGCGATAAAGTCTTCCACAGAGTTTATTTTTTTTTTTAATGTATGTTTTCCTTCAGTCTAACATGGTAAAACTGACTCCAGATTTCTATTTCCCTAAGTCTTTAAATCACTTCAACTATAATATACCAAAGATGTTCTGAAATTTCAGCTTCATTCAATTTGTATATATACATGCATAAAACAAGTAGTGAGACTTAAATGGACATTATAACATACAAATTTCAGGACAATGTGTGCAAAAGGGAGAATGGGGAACTGGAATCAGGAAAGCTTCGATTGTAATTGTAATGCTTCATTTCTAAAAATAGTAAACATATCCATAACATTTGTTGGATCTTGGAGGTGTGAACACAAATGCTTGTTTATTCTTTGACTTTTCTGTGTTTTCAAAATATTTCATATTAAAATATTTTACCATCTTAAACAATAGATGAATTTAACAGTTGTAACAAATATGGCTCCTAATACGATCACATAACAAAATTTGCTGAAGTTTGGAAAACTCATTTTAAAATAAACACCTTGAAAGATGGATTGTAAAAGATGACTGTGTAGTTCAGTGGTGAACACTTGCATAGCATGGTGAGATCCTGAGTTGACTCCCAGCAATACACACACACACACACACACACACACCATGCACACCAAAAAAAAAAAAATCTAGGAAGACAGAAAACAAATTTATTCTGAAAATGAATAAATGAGTTTGTTTCTAAATTAATTTTTATGAAGATATGCTAATTATGTGTTTTTTGTTGACTAGTTAAGCCACCCTGATGAATTTAATCATCCCTTTCAGGAGACCTGCAGCTTCCTGAGCTTCCTTCTTCCTGACTTATACTAAAAGTAAGGATGGGAGGAAGCACAAGAATGGAAAAACTATATCTGCCACTACAGTTATCTTAATAACCAACACTGAGCGCATATGTTTTGCTTAACACTTTTCATTTGTAAAGGGTTTCTCAAAGTGTGGGTTTTATATCAGAAAGTCACCTCTAATTTGATCATCTTGCACTTGGCAGCTATGATTAGTATTGTCCTTTTCAGTGATTGCAATAGAGAAATATGAGAGCAGCTACTGAAGTGGAAAATGCTAGCTATCATGATTCAGGTTCAGATCTTCCCTGGGATTTTTCTGCATCTTTAATTCAGAAAGAGTTTACACCAAGAATCATCAAAAAAGCGACAGACCAAGCTCTCAATAATCACTTAGAAAAATAAAATATAAGAATAGGTGAACCAGGCAAATCAGCTATATGGAGATACCTAGGGAGTAATGTGTGGTTCGGAACGAGATGAGCCGAGTTCGTACGATATGTGAGCAATTTGAAAAAGGGACATTCAGGGATGCCTGAGTAAATAGTTCTCTCCTCAAACTGAACCACTGCCCTGCACCCATTGTCCCCTTCCACATACCATAATGGAAGGAGTAGACCAGGATGACCTGGGTAATGGTCCTAAAACCTTGTAAGTTCCAAGGGCTTTCACAGGGCTTGTTTTAACCCTCTCATCCACTTGCAGTGCAGAACTTCATCACTAGGGTGCAGACACTGAGCTCAAAAGGCCGGACACAGATTCAAGGTCTCACAGTCAGGTAATGGAGCCTTGACCGCCAGTGCCTTTCTTGGCACTTCATGGACTCTTCATTCTTTATTGTTTATATGTTCCCTTAGTCTTAACCTTATCGTTTCAGGGAGCTTGGGGAGAATTTAAGGTAATTGCCTCTTGTAATTCTTTATCAATCCCATAATTCATTGGAAATGACCTTTACATGGTTGTGTTTCATAACCAGAAAACTATTGAAGATAGACAGCGCTTTGACCAAGATAGTCAATTGTGGAAGCTGTTAGCCGCACATGTATCCATGTCACAAGGTCTTATTTCTGTGAGGGAAAAGTTCATATTGATACCAGTCTCTCTTAACATACTAGTCATGTTTTTCTTTCTTTTAGGAGTAAAGCAATAAGAAGATTGGAGGAAAGCTTTTTACACATAGTTACTTGACATTTTCTGATTCTGTTACACGCTTCCTAACATGTTTTTAACTTAAAAGCATCAAAACAACACACATTATCTCAAAGTTTCTGACAGGCACTTGGTTGGATGACTCTGACTCAGGATTGTAAGGAGGGTGCAGGGAATATGTTGAATGAGGCTGTGGTCACCTAGCACCTAAGGGATTCACTTCCAGGTTAGTTCACTCACATGGTGAACAAGTTGATCTTGGCTGTTAGTTGGGGCTTTCAGTTCTTCTCCATATGGAACATATCTCTATATAGCATCTAGCTCCCCTCAGAGCAAGTGATCCTGAAGAACAAGACAGAACAAAAAACAGTTCCTGAGATGGAAGCTGCAGTCTTTTTATAACCTAATCTAGAAGTAATACTCCATTCTACTGCCATATCCAATGAATTATAAGTGAGTCATTAAATGTAGCCCACGTACAAGGGAAGGGAAGTTGGACTGCATTTCTTCGATGAAGGTATATCCAAGAATGTGTGAGCATAGCTTTAAAACTTTGCTTTGACCAAATTCTCAGCTTTTACAAGAGGAAGCACATAAAGTGAATTTATTTCTTTTCAGCGGGTTCACACACTGGTAAAACTGATAAAAACAGATAAAAGCTCTCTTGCTATTGCTTGTCCTTCATTGATATTTCCTTCTATTTTCTTTGCTGCCTCTCCTCCTCTGCATGCCTTGGGAGGTTGGAAGTTCCCAGTTGCTCAGGCCTCTTCTTTATGGACACTCTCACCTTACAACTTCATCCCAAACTGTGCTTTATATACCATCTCTACTCTCATAACTCTCCTATTTCTAACTTCATCCCTGATCTCTCCTTTCAATTTCAGTTTTATATATCCAGCTGCTCCTTGACATCTCTACACAGATCACATCAATTTAAAATGTTCCATGGCTAACAGAGAACTTGGTTCTTTCTACTTCTCTCCTGGCCTTCTTATTTTTAGCAAGTCTATCCACATGTTCAAACTCTTCCTATTGCATGTCTAATCCCGAGCAAGATTTGTCAGCACTTTTTAAAATTAAAGTCTTTTTTCATTTATCTTTATTTTATTTACTTATTTATGTATTTTAATGGGGTGCTGAGGATCGAACCCAGTGCCTCACACATGCTATGCAAGCACTCTACCACTGTTACAATCCCAGCCCGCCAGCACTTCTTTGTAAATATTTTATCCGAATCTACCAAACTTTCTCCACCTCCACTGCTACCACTTTGGCCCAACCCACCTTTCTTTCTCACCTGGTATTATCTACTGTAATAGCCTACAGGGAGCCTTCCCTCCTCCCTCCCTTCCTTCTTCTTTCCTCCTTTTCTTTCTTCCTGGTTCCTGTACCTATTCTCCATTACAGAGTGGTGGTATCGTGAAAATGTTACCAGTTCATGTCACTTTGTCATTTAAAATTCTGTGTGGCTTTTTATTTCACTTAGAATAATAAATCCAAACTCTTTGGGCAGACTCAGAATTTTTTACCTGTCTCTTGTCCCTGCCAACTATCCATCCACATTGATCTTCACTATTAGTATACAATGTGTGTGTGTGTGGGGGGGGTTGTGTGTATATGTGTGTCATGTACATGTTGTGTGTTTTGCCATATTAGCATGTGTCTGGGAATGAGTCTGAGTGTATGAATTGAGTGTGTGTGTGTGTGTGTGTGTGTGTGTGTGTGTGTGTGTACCAGGGTGTGTATCTGGCATGCTCTTGTGTACACTAGCCATCCTGATTGATAAGCAGTTTACATAGAATAGGCAGAATAAACAATGCCCTGGAGAATATTCAGAGACCACAGACATCATTTCTCTCAATACTTATATTTCTCTGGAGATTCATTAAGTTTAAGTGCTCTCTTGTCAATTGCAAACATCCTGGGAGCTGCTTAGTCATCTGTATCTTTGAGCGAGTCTTTATAATTAGATCGTATTCTTTTGCCTTGCTGACAGTCACTAGAGATGAGATTGTGTGAGGCTGTGGTCACCTAGCACCTAGCAACTCACCTGAGTTGTGGGTGGGTGGCGTGCCCGCCGAGGTGACGTGTCCTGGATTGTCTCCCTGGATCACTGCGATTCCTGCTTATCCACAGGCATCACTGGGAAGTGAAGAACTCAGTGGTTCCCAAGTTTGGCTGAATGCCTTTGGTGTGGTGCATGTTACGTGCTTCTGAGCATCCCAGGGCTCTCTAGATTTGGGGTCGTTTCCCTTTGAGTTCACAGCGTAAAAGAGCAGATTTGTTCCAGTAGACACAGTCCCCCTCAGTGGGCACAGGTAGCAGAGAGCAAGCTGGCACATTCGGTGACTATTTCATGCTGTCACACATAGCCAAACAGGATACCCTTCAGCGAGGTGCCTGTGAGGGTCTCCCAGGAAGCCCTCACAGTGCAGGGCCTCTTCCTTCTTGTGTCTTTCTTCCCTCTTATGCCAGCTGTTCAGAAGTCACTCTTGCTATTTCTCCTGTCTTTCCTTTCCTTTCAATCTTTCCTTTTCTAGATCCTAGAATTTCCTTAGCCAAGATGTGAGCATGCTGCTTTATATTTTATTATGTTGAGAAAATAGAAAACTCACCTTCTTCTACTCCAGATTCCCTTCTAGAAACCCAGTCATCTCTTGAGCTATACTCCCACCAAGTGACTCAAGATTTTCTACACTGTGCATGTCTAATTCAATCTAGGTTTCACATCATGTGCTTTTGCTCAGTTGGATGCTGACCACTCTGGTGCCAAATCCCCCCGATACTTTCAATTCATGCCTCACTAGGCATTTCAACAACATTCAATGAGTTGTCCTTTGGCTTCTTCTAGAAATCCCTCAATATCCTCCCAGCTCCTTTCTGCCCTTATAGCAACTCAGACTACTGTGTAGCCCCTTGTGGCTTGCTCCAGGGGTCTTTCTCTTATTTCTCACTCTATTCCAATCCCTTGACCTCTATCCTGCTGATTTCAAATGAAAAATTCTCAAATCCTCTTCTGGGCTGTGCACTCCTACATCTAATTGGTTACTTAAAGAGAACTCTCTGGAGTGGTTAAATGTTAAGATTTTGGAGCCAGAGTCAGAAATCTTGGTTCTATTCTATTCTTGCAACTTATGTGCCCTGTGATCCTACATAAAGCGTGTGACATCTCTGTCCTCTTCTTCGTTATCCATACACCAGGACTCTGTATGGTTTTTTCCTGATGACAAATGAAGTAATACATGTAAAACACTTGGAAACTGTGCCTAACATACAGTAAGCATTTAAAAGTACTTGATAATTCTTTGTCTTGTTATTACTATTATTGGCCCCCTTTTGAATGATTCATGGACATATTCAAAGGAGAATTCTTGATCATTTCAGCAAATGACACTTTCCTGCTCTTAGCTACTTAAATCAGAAATTGACAGCTTCCTTAGATATATCTCAAGCTGATACCAGTGATTGCCTAGTCTCCTTGACTTGAACTCCGAAGTGGCCTTTAAATCATCCAGTTCTCTCAGGAACCTCCTTAAATCAGCTCTACCTTGACTCTCACTTGAGTTACTGTAATGCTTCCCAAATTGGTCTCCCTGCTTCCTCTTGTGCCCTTTCCCCCAACTCATTCTTCAGCACTTAGCAACCAGAGTGATTTTTAAGGCATGAATTGCATCAGATCACTGCTCTGCTCAAAATTCTTCGTGGTTTCCCAATGGATGAAGGACAAAGTCCAATGTGCTTCAGAGAAAAGTTCTGCAAGTTCATATGTGTCCTGGGCCCAGTCTGCTTTCTAGTTAGTAGTCACTGATCCTTCCTCCACTGAGGCTCAACCACCCAGGTTCTCAAGTGTTATAAGATGTTTTCTATTGTTGGATTATAATTTTGGCTCTATCGTATTATTGGAGTGTTTTCTCCCCTTTTTGGATAATTCCCACTTATTTTAGGAGCCCTAATATATGTTATCCTTCAAAGGGAATTTTTTTGGTGTTTGACTTTGAACTTAGGTTTGGACCCTCTTTTCTCTCTTTTGTGGTTCTCCATGAATTTCCATTACAACGTGCAATTATATATCATCTCTTATATTTATTTGCTTAGTGATAGTCTTCCTAACTATATGCAAAAACTCTAATGTCAGGGACCATATCTGTATTGTTAATTGTCTTATCTCAGTGTCTAGCAGAACATCTGGCACATATAAAGTACTTGATTAATATTTGTTGGCTTAATAATGTGAATGAATGAAATATGAAGATAAAAACACTATTTCCCTCATATTAATGCTGGAAAACTACCAGACCTGTAATGCAGACGTAAGTAGTCAAATTTTTGTCTTTAAGTAATTAAATCTAGAATTGCAGGGCTGGGAATGTAGTTCAGTGACAGAGTACTTGCCTAGAACAGTGTGTTGTGTACAACTTTAACACTGTTTAATTATGTTGTTAACAAAAGGAAAGACTGGGGCTGGGGATATAGTTCAGTTGGTAGAGTGCTTGCCTTAAGTGCACAAGGTCCTGGGTTCAATCCTCAGTACTACAAAAAAAAAAAAAAAAAAAAAAAGGAAAGACTGTAAGGATGTAGGTGGACTTTGCAGTCAGTCCTGGGTTTGAATCCCCTTAATCATTCACCAGTGGTGTGGCCTTGGGCAAGTTACTTAATTTCCCTGGGCTTCAGTCCTTTTGCTTGAAAAATGGTTATCCTGGTACCAGCTTGCATGGCTGTTGCACAGAATTGCAATGAAGGGAATGGCTTGTGTTGGTTGATTAATGAATTGATAGTAACTGTCATTTTCCCTGAAAATTCTGTGTTCTGACTCTTAGTTTTAAAAGGGAAAGAAATAAGTATGAAGATTTATTTATTTATTATGTGGAAAGTTCTTTTGTTTGAAATTATGAAACAGCCAGAAGTAACAGGAAATGGAAAGAAAAAGAATTAAAGCCCATGAATTTTATTGATCAATAGATTGTTTTTGTTTTTGTTTTTTAAATATTCCTGAGGTAAATACAGAAGGGCTTCCTAGACGTGGAATACCCTTTTGCCTGGTTTACTCTCCTTTTTTCAGACCATTTTATTGTGGATCTGAGTACCCTGTAAGTTCTTTTTCCCAGGATGCATCTTGCTCTAAACTTGAGTTGTTTAATTATGTTTCTGCCATATTGGGGTCCAAGTCACCAAGTGCACTGCAAATACCACTGAGGGCTGGATCTTGCTATTATTCCACTCCTGCACCTAGCACAATGCCAGAAATGTACAATGTACTCACAAAGAAAATGAATGAATACACACGTTCCACAGCCCGAGTTTCATTATGACCTTTTGGTATAGTGTTTTAACCATAGTTGGAGTATCATGCAATGGTCATTCCTTAAAAAGAATCTCTTTGCTTTTAGAAAATGTCTTGAAATTTACGTAATTTTAAGCAGCAGGCATTATACTGTTCCATAGGGGAACCTGCACAACATTCTTGTGTTGCACCTCACTTTAAAATATGCAGGGTACACTGAGCATTGCTATAATATAAGGAAAGTTTGCCTCTTTTTTCTTGGAGTGTCCCCAGTTCTTCATGTAGTATGTACAAGGATTAATATGAACCAGAGGATGTGGGTTTGTATACATGTAGGATCTTTATAAATTACAAAGCCAAAGAAAATGGCTTAGCCCTTTGGAGAACAGGGAAATAGATTAGAAGCTCATTCATATGTTTTGAACAAGAATTTGAAATTCTTGGTATCCCCTTTACTGGCATGATGATAAAAATAGAAGATAGAGACTGGGGTTGTGGCTCAGTGGTAGAGTACTTCCCCAGCACATATGAGGCACTGGTTTCAATTCTCAGAACCACATTAATAAAGGTCAAAAAGATTGAAGAAAAAAAAAGATAGTGTTTTCACAACCTCGCCATCAGACACATTTATGTTAAAGTCTAAAACAAATTTACCTAAGAAACTGATTACATTTTTGGAAAACATACCGGTGGCTTTTCTTAAGGTATCCTACAGAAGCATTGTTTCTCAATAAACTTGCAAGAGAATAAACAATTAGTTTCTCTTTCCCATGTGAGTGCTCAAAATCACCAAGTCATAGCTCTCCTTTTTCTTCCTATGCTATTGTGAGTTCAGGTATTCTAAAGTATTTAAACTTTAGAAAACATAATGCTGTATGGTAATGCCATAAATGCTACTTTTGATAGTTTCTTTTGGGAGGATCCATTTTAAAGCCTACATATTTCTACATTATTATTTTCTACAATCAACAAAGAGAAAAAAAATCTTGAAGTTATAGTGATCACTAGGCAGGAAAAATTTTTCTTCATTAAAATTTTTCTTCATTAAAATTTTTTTTCAACTGCTTGTAAAATAGATGGAACTTCACATTGTGCTTGTCTTCAAACCTGTGTGTGGTGTGTGTATATGTGCACATACATGTGTGTACACTTTCCTCAAACTTGGTCTCTCCTAAATTTGATTTGAGATGTTTTGATCAGATTTGACATTGCTGTGACCAAAATACCTGACAACAACAATGTGGAGGAGGAGGAGTTTATTTGGGGCTCATAGTTTTAGAGGTTCAGTCTATGGTCAGCCAACTCCATAGCTCTGAGCCCAAGATGAGGCAGAACATTATGTCAGAAGGGTGTGGCAGAGGAAGGCAGCTCAGGACATGGTAACAAGGAAGCAGAGAGTGCTCTGCTCACCAGGAACAAAATGTAAACCCCAAAGTCACACACTACCTGCCTACCAGTTAATTCAGATCAATGGATTAATGCACTGATTAGATCACAACTTTCATGATCTAATCCTTCACCTCTGAATGTTCTTGCATCATCTCACACATGAGCTTTTGCAGGACAACACATATTCAAACCATAACAGAGATATGATAAAGAAATTTCATAGCAAAACATCTACATAAATTATACAACAATTTGATGACAAACACAAATGGACATTCAAGAAATTAACCAAGAACTTGTGTTTTTATTGTATTGTTTTACCTGTAAATGCACTAGGTGTTTAAATTAGCTTGTTTGGTTTTCTCTTATATTAAGAAAAAATATTTGTTGGGGCTAAGATTTTATGATACATTTTGGGCACTGAATATATTTTCCTCTTAGTTATGAGAAGAGATGGAGAAGTGTGACAAATTAAACACAAATGTTAGTAATTCTAAAGCTTGTTTGCATTTAAGTTTTTACTATAGGAAAGAATAATTATAAAAATATTTTATTAAAATCAGAAATACTCAAACTCAACAGAAACTGAAGATATCATCACTTTTTGAATTGTGGTCTTACTCTTCTAAATTCAGTTCATTATAATCATTTAGCTTTCAGGATAAATTTAAGTTGATACTTATAATGTGAGAATTACATGGTAGGGAGAATGTCCTGAATTAATTTCAGTTACCCTACAAAATTCACAAGTCTACATCTAATAGAAAATAATTGCATTAAAATCTAATTAAATTCTCAGAATCTTTGCCAATGAACTGAATTCTAGGTAAACTAGTCAAAGAAAATGACACAATGTTGAATTCTGGTCTTCCAAACTTCGTGTCTCCCAAGTAATATTTGGTTTCCAGATCTTCTAGTCACCCATGGCTCCATTTCTCTCATTAGTCAGCTCTTGCACATTTGGATGAATAAGTGCATTTCATTTTAGATAGCGGAGCTGTTATATATAAACATGCCTCTTTTTCTGAGTGTGGTGTGATTTTATATGAGGGTTTACATGCTCTATAGTCCTAGCTTGGGAAAAAAAAAAAAAAAAAAAAAAACAGAAATAAAGCTTCTTAATCCTTCCATGTGGCAATTTGGAGAAGCTTTATTATTTTATAATAATTTTATAAAATTATAAGGTATAAAATTTCAGTAATTTATTATCAGGATTTGACAATAATGAGCTGTATGTAATACTGATTCTTCCATGCAGGTCTTTTAAATCATAGTTACCTTTAATTTTTCATGTAAAAGAAGTTTTGGACACAATGGTAATACATTGAATAACATATTTACTATTTGAGTGGTAGAAAGGGGAAAATTGAAGTGGAAGGTGAAGAGATATTATTAATAGAACAGTGTTATTTTGGAGCATAAAACAAGCAAACGATGAAACTCAAAGAAGAAGCTTTATGGCAAGTAGTTATATCCCAAGTACCATTTTAAAAGGTACATTAAATTTTCTACAGTTCTGTATAAATCAAATGTCAGTGTTTACACCTTTATTGAAGCTTTTTATATTTGGGGGGGACAAATAAAAATGATCAGTGATCTACAGAAAAATTTTGGAATTCTTTATGAGGATGAAAAAATCCAGGAATATTTTTAATTGTATCATATTAATTTGAGATACTGAATTATGCAGTTATTTTGCCAATTTGAATCTCTCTGCACCTTATTTTGCATGTGGTATTAAATGCCAATAGGCATTTTGCTGTCACTCTCTGAAATGTTTGCCTGCAACAATTTAGAAAGATTCAAAAGATAATGAAGGGTGGGAATTGTGGTTGCTGACATTAATTCCAAAATATTTCTGTTCGTTATCATTAGCCTCCAGGAGTTGAACTGTAAGCCAATTAGATGATACAAGCTAAAACTACAGCCCTGACCAACAACTTTGAAAGGTTTGGCAGGCTTTGTTCACAAAGGGGAGTGAGACATGGTGGATACTCTAAAACATAATTCTCTCTGTTGCTATAAAGGATACTCAAAGTGTATTCTATACCAAGATGGAGTTGTTGGAAAAATCTTTGTCAATTAGATCAGCAATATATTTCCTAATTGGTTTGCATTTTATTTTAATTTATCAATAGTCAATTAGGAAGCAGTTATTAGCAGTATATTTGTTAAGGTTAAGAAAATATATTTGGACCAAAGAAAATGGGAAGACAAACCGATTGTCTTTTGCAACCACTAGAACATGGCTATAACCAGCTTCCCTCTGTGCCTCTCACCATTCCCTTTCATTTCTGTTCTACTTTCCAAAAAGCAATAGCATCAACATTTTTACACAATAGAACTCTATCACCCAAATACATGATTTCATTTAAAATGTTTTATTATCTAAATTAGGAAAATCCCAGACTCATTATTTTTCAGTGTTAAAGTTTTCTCCAAAGAAAATGTGGAATATAATTACCTAATGGAATGGTACATGTAAATATGATTATCACAGTGTCTGGCATACATTTAAGACCCAATGAAGTTAGCAGGCATTATTATTGTTTTTTGCCTTTTCATGGTTATTTTAATCATCATTATTTTGGGCTCACTGAATTTACTGAAGAAACCGCATATTGAATAGGGAGCATTAGGATTTTAATTCTATGATTTGTACATTGGTTTCTTATCAGGTTAGCTGGGGATGACAATATCATAAATTCAGATTGAGTCCTATGTAAAATTGTGATGTGCATGATATTTTTACTTTTAAAACGTTTAAATTTTCTTATATAATGTCTTCTTCTGTCTCTCCATGCATGTATCTCTGGGAAATATAACAGATTCATCTACTCAATTTAAGGTTCATTCAACCTCATTCTTTATATTCCTTTTTTTCATTTCTTAGCACTAGTTTCTTATTCTGCTGTGTTAGGGTCCTGTTCTCTGTTATTCAGGGAGTCTGAGATATATCTGAGCAATCTAATAGTACACGACTATTAAAAATCGATAGTAGGTTAATCTACCTTTTGGTGTTGCAATTCACAACTCTAAGAAAGCAATTAAAGTGATTTAAACCATATTTTAAAATGCTGGACTGTCCATTAGACCCAAACCCAAGGAATCCTCTCTATTGCCTTACAGCCCTTGTCAAGAGATATACCTTGTCACCCCGGGTTGCTCCAAATCTCTCTTCAGATCTTTAGCACTTCTGTTCAATACCCTCCTTCAGCCATTCTCATGTTTTGGAGTTGACATAAACCCCTCGGTGGGAGGGGGCCCACCTTTGTGGTGAGTGCCCTTGATAAGAAAGAAACTTACTTTTCTTCTTAGTTATACTGCTTCCTTGCCTCATCCTTCCAGGTATTTCAATAGAACTAATCAGTTGTAGTAACTTGAAGTATGATGTTAGGATTCACGAAGGATTGTTACTCTGGTGAAACTATTTTAACACCTTTCTTCACTTTCTCTCACACTATAGTAGGAATGGTGGAGTGGATACTTGGGGAAGGTTAGTTTTCGTTTTTGTTTTTTAAAAACATGATCCAACTATAAACATAAAGCTTTGCCTCTGTTATCTTGGGTTTTTTTTTTTTTTTTCTTTCCTATTTTTTCTCCAAGTAAGTGGGGATTCCTGTGGTGGTTCCTCATCCCCACAGAAATAGAACCACTGCCTCCAGAAAGAGGATTTGAATGGAAAAGGTTCAGAAAGCTCTTTAAAGAACACTGTCCTTCTGTAACATGTTGAAGAGATGTCTTCAGGAGACTGAGGCAGAAGAGTGCCTGTCACTGTGGCTGAAAGGACACTGCAGTGTAAAAGTGTGAATAGCAGAGTGAAGCAAAGAGGATTTGAACTATTTCCCCATTTCCCTTGAGGAGGTTTGGTCTGGTTTCTTAACCTCTGTTTCTCTAGCACCAGCACAATGTCTAGCCCATCCTAAGTAGGCAATAAATGGAGTTTTATGTAGAATGCACAGTGGTTACCTAATGCACGTCCATAGAATAATCAGAGTTAAAGATGTTGAGAGACAGGAGGTGCCTGCTGAAGGAATAATTGGTGCTTGAGGAGCAAAGCGGGAAAAGGCCAGGTGGGCAGTAACAAGGGAATCATTGGAAGGCATGGATCTGATAGTATTTCAAACAAACATTTGGCAATAAAATATGTTTTGTAATTGTCTTAGGCTACTTGTTGTTCAAAAATAATCATTTCTTAGAAGTAAATCCACTCTAGGGGGAAAGTTTTACTCTCTTAAACACAACTAGATGAAGTAAAATCATTTTAAACCTTCATTTTTACAATAATGAGGTGTGCCTACATAATTGTGTTGAAAATTCTGATGATGTTTACACAGTACAACAACCATTTTTGTATCTGTGAATTAATAAAACCAACACCCTAATAACATCCTAGGCAAGAGGAGATGCCTTTCTTATGAGACTCCAAGGATTATCCATCTGATAGAAGAATCCTTTTTATTCTTTTGAGCAATGTTGCTGCCAGTCATTACTATAACTCCCTGGAGGCTATTTCTGAAACCAACATTGTAACTAAATTGAAGGAGCAGGCAGGTGTGTTGGACCTTTTAAATGCAGGATTGACGCCTCAATAAATCAAAGGCTGTAAAGGAAAATAATTAAAAAGAAAATACAGAAAGTATTCACCAAAAAATCATATACAGCACTTGCTAAATATTTCTATTAAATGATTTACTTTGTCTTTTTCCTTCTTTTAATAAACACTTAACATTTTCTTGCTGTTTGTCTCCTCAGGATATTAAAAAGAAACCATCAGTATGTGCATATTTTTAAAAATGAATACAAGTACAACCATAGAAATGAAAAGTTGTACCCTATTTGTGTACAATGAATCAAAATGCAGTCTGTAAAAGCAAAATTAATTAAAAAATGAATGTAAGCCATATACATAGGTTTATATTCAGTTTTTAAAATATTTAGTCAAATATGCACACATATAGCTACACAAATAAATTGTCCTGTTTTCGTAGATAGAAAAAAATCCTTTAATCAAGAACCTAATGGAGTTCTGATCAAAGCTACTATCGCAGAGCTTACATTCTCTCTCTCTCTCTCTCTCTCTCTCTCTCTGTCTCTCTCTATATATCTTCCTTCCTTTCTTTTTCAGTACTAGGTGTGCTTAAACACTGAGACACATCCCCAACCCTTTTAATAAATTTTTCATTTTGAGACAGGGTCTCACTAAGTTGCTGAATATGGTATTGAACTTGCAATCCTCCGGCCTCAGCCTCCTGAGCCACTGGATTACAGGCATGTACCACCATGATCACTCAGTTTATTTTGCTTAATCCAAGTGGTAGTGATGAAGAAGTTTATGAGGTTCAGGGACTAGCCTTACTTAAATGACCCTTACTTTTCTGCTGAAGTTTCTTCCTAAATTCCCACTGTAGATAGAAAGCTGCTGTCTCCAACAGTTCAGACTAGATTTAAGTGTTGAGTTCTAGTCTGTAGGTATCATAGTCTTCTCCCATGTATATTATGAGTGCGGCACATCTTATAGATTTTGTAAAAGAATGAAGTCTAAGGAAAAAGGGCAACAGTCAACCACATTATCCTGTTCAAGCATGCACGTGTTTTATTTAAGTATTCTTCAAAGGTCTATTTTTTTCCAGCATAATGCAGATATTATGCTATCCTTTGAAATAAGATATATGAACTTTAAACAAAATTGTCAAAACAATGACCTTAGTTACTCCATATGGTACACAGAAATAATTACATTTCACTTACAATACAGATGCACTTAACACAGTCATCAATAGTCACTCACCACCAACACAGTATATTTTTAAATCACCTAAAACATCAAAAAGGTTTTTCTTTTCCAAAATTCTAAAGAAATTAATAATTTTGGATAAGTGATAAATGAAAAGAGGCAGAATTGTCAACCAAAATAACCTAACTGCTTTTTCTTTTATATAATATCAAGAACTTGTAACTAGAACTTCTCATTGGGAATCAAAAGACAGTAAGTATTCCTGATTGTAGTTTCTTAGTCTATTTTTTAAAAAGGTTTTCAATAAATGCCATCAAAGAAGTTTCACTATATATTTGCTCTAGAAGCATAAAGTGACAAGAGGCAGGTGTTAATATAATTGTTAATATTCACGCTGCTGGAAGATTAGTAGATTTTTAAAAGACATACTAGGAATAAAGCCAGTTCTTCCCAAGAGACAGTAGTTTATCGTACTTTCACTCAGCAAATGTTTATTAAGAGCTACTGTGTGCACAGCACTGTTCTAGAAGCTATTCTAGAAATGGGAAGCAAGAATTTCTGGCTTTACTCAGAAATGATTGGATTAGTTCATTTTTATGATAAGTTATGATAAGCATTTGAAGATCTCCATAATAGAGGGATAATTATTAACTCTTTCCATGTATAGAAACTAAGCTTTATTCCTTACAGTGGTGGCTCAGAATGAACAAAACTTTATTTGACTTAAAACTTTTTTACACTGTCACGCGCAGACACGTCTGCTGATGTATTTGAAGGGTGTAAAGGTAGAAAGACTTTTCACTTAAATGTACACAGAAATCAATCTTGCATCATCAAGCTCCTGTCCTCCCAATTTAGTGGAGAACGCTTCGCCTTGCCAAACACAGGACTCGTTCTGAGATAAATTGGTGCCACCCTCCTGAACGGGATCGGCCGCATGTTTTCATCAAACACTGCGACATGAAGCACGCCAGTTTATCTCTGCATGTCAATTCACATTAGGTATTCTCAACATGTATTCAAGATCTAAAGCAAAATAAATAATATATCAAGTAAGATTCTGAGATCATCGATCCTGTGATATTAGTCCCAGTCAACTCTTGAGGAAACACATACCAATATATCTAGTATCTGGGCTTTTCCATAAACAGCAAAGACGTTAGAGATAATTCATAGATGTCAACTCCTTTTCTCTAGTTTTTGACAAGGGGATTGATGACAGTCTACTTACAAGATAATTTATTGGGGAATACAAAAGTAGGAAAGTCACTTGAACTACAGTAAACACTAGTTTCGCTGATGATAATGAACCCAATACAAAGGTACCCTAGAAATACAGAATGCACTGGGTCGCGGGAATACAGTGGACCAAAGTATACTACTGAAAAACATTGATGACACAGTAGTTTTGGATTAAAAAGTCCCCTAAACCTGGCCACACCAGAAGTTTTCTATGAATGTGGCTCTTACTGTACCTATGATCTGGAAAGTACAACAAACAAAAAATCCTGATTCCTGATACAACATGTGTGCAGTGAATTATTGCAGTTGTAACAGTAACTAGGTGCAAGGTTAAACAATAATACTGAACTATCTGAACACTTTAGATTTACTAATGAGCATCCCCATGAGAAATACTGCAGTTCTAAAAGGAGTTTATTTGCACAGCCCACCATGGAACGTGAACATTCAGCTTGTTGTAAGTGCACAGAAATTTCCCCTTTCTACAATTATAGTTTATCATGCCTATTCTGAAGACAACATAAGGAAACTGAGATCACTGCTCCAAAGAACTCTAGCATGCATTATGATGGTTTCCTTCAGTCAATACAAATGTGTTGTTTGAGTTTTTTTTTCCATATGTAATAATCTTCATCATAGCCAATGTTCATGGTTTTAACAGGAAAAATTTTTATCAAAATGTTTTCCATATTTTTTTGTTTTGCATTCGACTGGAACATTATGTTCAAAGATTTATTTTATTTGTTTTATTAAAAAAGAGTTCTGATCATAAGAAGCATCGATAGGCGGCATTTCATTGTGCTCATTCACAAAGTCAAAGGGCCACAGAATATTCCTCTGTATAACAGGTCAAACTCTTGTCTAGAAATGCCATTGGTGGTTTTAGTCACATCCTCGAGTTTGGAAGATTTATTTTTATTTCACTACCAGACTTCTTGTTTTGCCGTCTTAATTTGCAAAACATTTATTTTTTTTCTTCTTTCTTCTACATTGAGATTCTTTCCACAGCCAGGGCTCAAATTCTCTTAAAACGAATCCAATTGTCTTACAAGGCAGACACCCTGACAATATTTCCTCCTGAGTACTCGGGAGACTCTGGCCTGTCATCTCCTTCTGGTGTGGTTACTGGAGGTGTTGGGATGCTTATTATTGCTGTAGTCACATAAGGTTGTTCACAGTTTAGTTTAACACACTCTTCCATTTTGGCATTTAAGCTGGATCGGCTGATGAGGAAAGAAAAATAGATTTAAGTAAGGAAGATATTTACTTAATTTTTTAAAAGTAACTGAAAAATGTATATGTTAATGCTTATCAGTAACATTTTAAATGTTTAGGAATAATTACCATGTAAAAATGAAAACTTAATATACATTATTTTGAACATTAGCCAGTTTATTAACATTAAATACATTTCTTAACGCCAACTCAACTGTTTCTCAGACAAACTGTATTCTGTATAAATGTGAGAAAGAAAGAGAACCAGGTCAGATCTGGACAGCCTGAGCTGAGCAAAATAAAATAATTTTCTTTAAGATAGGAACTCTGAGAGTTTGATATATCATTATGAAAGGGTCAGACCATGTAGATTTCTCAATTCTTTTGTCCACAGAATCTTTTAATTATTATGTCTTTTTAAAATATTTAATGCAAATAAACTCTCAATTTAGTGATGATCACATCTTAAGAACCCCAAAAAGTTAGCCGTTCCCATCTAGTACTTCAAGGTTTTCCTAAGTGGCATTCTTAAGAAGCATGTTATACTCTGTGGGGGAAGGAGAAGGAGCCAGAAGGGTATAAAATGGAGTTAAAACTACTTTCGTGGAAAGTAACTAAAATGTTGTGTCATAGTATTTTCTCCTTAAATATTTCCCCACTTTCTACTTTTTTTGTGATGGATGTAAAACAGTGCACAGGTAAAATATCTTAAAGATAGAAACTTTGCATTGTTCTAAATTTCAACATCGCAGTCTAATTTTTATAAATCAACATGTTCTGAATCCGGAATCTCATCTTGGTTTTCAACAAAGATTGTTGAATGCCAACAAAGAAGCAGGGCTGAACTTATAGAGTGTCAACCTAAGAATATATGTTCTCGAAATAAAAGAGTGAAGTAAAAAACACTTTGCTGAAGTTGATCTTTTTAATGTATAATTTTAGTGTATTCTTTTTATTAAATGTTTATAGTAAAAAAAATGAAAAGTAAAAGGAAAATGTCAGTGTATAAGTTTCGCAAAAATTGTCCATAAATTAACTGGTAAACAATTCTAGAATTTAACTTATCTTTTTGATATTGGATTGATTTTTGTATTTGATGTGGCCAAAAAATACCTTTTGGATCAAAAGTATAGGTTAATAAAAGAGATTTCTGTAGGCACAGTTTTAATTTTTACTGCTACATTGAATATGAATATATTTTAGGTACCGTTGGATAACTTTCAATTCTATTGATGTCAGTTTCATTTGTCTCTTTACAGTAGTTTTGACTGTCATTTCAGGCTCTTTGAGTTTACATAAGGGGCTCCTGAGGATAGAGGTCCTTGCTCAAACAAACAACAAAAAATTGTTGTTGAAGCAATAAAAATACATTTTGTGTGCGCCTAGTCATTTTTCTTCTTCCTACTGTTAATACTGATGTAATTACTACCATTGACCCCCTAAGGATCTGCCACTGAACCCCTTTTCCCACTTTGTTTAGTATCAGTTTTGTCTTTCTCAGCCCTAGAGGGTAGGACTTCCCTGCTCACAGGTGGCAATGTGACAGCGGGGATGTCGCCTGTGAACCAGCCCAGGTGTGTACACAGTAGATTCATCCAGGTACCTGTTAGATAGTGGAGTTCTCTCCACACACCGGATCTGAATCGTGCTGAGTTCTTGCACGCTGCCTCGATGACTTCCAGACACATTGGCATTTGGGATGCGGAAAGTTTTTTTGTGTCGACGTGAACAGCAAGTGCTGGTGACTCCTTGTTGTGAAGAGAGAGATGGGCTGTGACTTGAAGGACGGTTAACAGTGGCGACTTCCATGCAGCTTTCTTCAAAGACTTGTTCATCCACGAATTCATGATTCTATTTCAGAGTTGTAAGAAAATGTGAAGAGAGCAGATAAGCACATTTGAAATTAAAATAAAGGAAATGCATAGCTTTATTTTAAAAATTCAAATATGACCATGTATGGACTTTATGTGATAGGTAACTAACACCATTTTCAGAAAGATTAGAATATTAGAACCACTGTTCTTTGACATTTGTGTGGAAATAAAATCTCTCTACTTAGACTGAGTGATTGACATGTACCGACTGATTTGCTGTCCATTTGCCAATTAACTGTATCTTAGAATATAATTTATTGATTTAAGTATAAAATCAGAAAATAACCCTTGAAATGGGTATAAATAATATCTACAGGAAATTTAAAAATTTACATTGACTTTATGTTTTAAACAAATTGAAATTATGAAAAGAGATTATTTTATAGAACACGAGCGAGACTCTTAAATTTTAGCAAATATCTTCACATGGGATTGAAACATTTTTTAATCATAAAATAAGATATCTAAGACACTTCTCTTTTCTTTAGATGCTTCCCTAAAATTTCTGGTATGTAAGAAAATATAACTTGTTAGCTAAGAAAATAAAATATGCTTATCTGCAAAATGGGTCACTGTGCTTGATTCAGAATGGATGAGCACTGAACTTTTGTGGCCTCCTTTCTTCGTGATATATCACAGGAGGTAATCATGACCTTGGTCTTTGTTCAGGGTGTGTGTGTGTGTGTGTGTGTGTTTGTGTATATGTGTGTGTGTATGCACAGTGCTGGGAACTGAATCCAGGGAGGTGCTCTACCACTCAGCTACATTGCTAGCTTTTTTTAAAATTTTGAGACAGGGTCTTGCTAAATTGACCACACTGGCTTCTGACTTGGGATCCTCCTGTATCAGCCTTGGAAGAAGCTGAGATTGCAGGCTTGCACCACACTGCCCAGCTCTGTTCAGAGTTCTCCACTACCTTCTAGCCCAAGGCAATCAGTAATGGCCATCATGTCACACTCCCTATTTTATAGAAGCACAGTGCCAATTTTACTTTTAAAATGTTTAGTAAAGACATTGCCTCCTAAAATGTCTATGCAAGAATTTTACCTCAGAAATAGAAGGGAAACATTTTGGTCTGAATTACTAGAAAATAACTTCAATTACTGTTTTTCCTTTGTGTGCACAGAAATGGTCTTCTAATGGAATGCTTTGCACATACCAGATTTCACTTAACCATCTCTCATCCTAAAAATATTAGCAAAACAATTGAAGCAATTCGCTGGCTAATAGGAAATAGATTGTTTTAGTTACTCATTTTGTCATCTCTTTGCTTAGAAAAGCATTTTGAAATACATGAAATTTTACATTCTACTGTTTAGTGTCCAGAGAATAATTTGATTAGATAAGGCAGAATTTTATGTTAAATATTACATTTTAGAGGAAAAAAAAAACAGTGAAACAGATTCATAATCTACTTTCTTCTTTTACGAGGCACATTTCACACACACAATGCAAGTTACAGTGCATGAGATTCTAATTTGTCTCATTAGTGATTAGAATTGGAGAAGTCATTCTGTTATTGGTTACCCTATGTTTTTGTAGGTGGTGTTGAAAGTAAATTTTGATTTAAAAAGTCTTCATTGAAAATAATTGAAAAAGGGAAACGAGGAAAAAGGTAAATGCATTCTACCATTAATGTATCATTTAACTAACAGGTTATAGACTTGTCCAGATCTTTGTTTAAAAATGCAAATACAATCATGTTTTTATCCTGTTGAAAACACTTAAACAATTTCTGTTTATCATGAGATAAAGAGCAAAACTGCTCACTTGACTCCAAAGACTGACATTATCCAGCCACTATCTATCTGCCTCCTCTTGGGCCACGCTACACTTGCTCCTTCCACTCAGTCACTCTCAAATTATTTTGCCTCCCCTTAGGCCAAGTTCCTACCTTCTTCAGGTACTTACATGACCTTTTCCTTCTTCATCTCCTTGCCTACCTCCTGCTCATCCTGCTGGTCTCAACTCAAGGTCTTCCCAGGGGCCTTGTCTGACTCTGTCACCTCGTGGCTTGAGCCTCTTTTACTGGCTCCATGGTGGCCCAGTCAGTGCTCCACTGCTCACACCCCTTCTCCAAGAACACCCATGTTTGATGGTTTGTCCATAAATAGACACTCAATGGGGACAGAGGCCATACTATCTTCATGGTGTGTCTTGGATCTGGCTTGCTATTAGGCACATAGCAGGCAAATAATACATATTGGTTGCATAGTTACACAGGTAAATAAATTGATGGGAAATATATGGGAGTTGAGAATATATATAATGTGTCTTTGGTGAGTGAAGAAGCTGACCTGATTCAATATGTTGAACAATTTTGTTCTGCTCTATGGTCAACAAACTGTGACCCATATTGACCAGCTAATAAGGAATGAACATCTTTGCTATGGAGAAGTCCCACTTAGTACCTGTTAAGCAAAGAAATGTAAACTCTCTCCTCAATACCCAGAAGTGTATCAGTGGTTTAAATGTGTCATTTTTTTTTTGTATGCAAACAAATCACTTTTGGTATGTGCCTCTATTTATTACACTTGTGAATTACTTGTATTAAACTTTGAAATGCTTATATTCTGTCATTCTCTATTTTTTTTTCTTATTGCTATTGATATTCTCTTTATCCAGATGTTTGGCACACTTGAAATACCATTTATTTTCCTTTTTAATCAAAAGTTTAAAAACAGAGGAGACAGGATATTTTACTGGGACTATGCACTGGAAGACAGTTTTGCATCTGCATTTAACTGATATATTAAACTAGAATTAAGATACCACTAATTTAAGATACAAGTTTCTTAAAATAATTTCCAAGTTGAAATGTCATTATGGTCTTTCAAAGCAATTTCAGATTCTATAGGTTTTCTGTTTGTTTGTTTTTTAGCATATTTTCCAGTAATGCAGAGTGAAATGGTGCTTGCAAGTATTGTGTATGCACAAAGGAAAATGAACTCGTGTCTGAATGCAGGGGCAGGCCCTGGTGCTGTCTCCTTACCGTGGTTTTCTCCAGGCAGTGAAGCAGGTGGTGGTGCTGGGTTTCAAAGCTGGAGCCGGACTTGGTAATGAAGGCCTGCTCTTCCTCCGAGGACTGTCAACACAGAAGAGACAGAGGTGCTTCTATTTTATTTGCAAACAGAGAGAATCTCAGCCACACAATTGTGCAGAGATCTGGCCTATTTTCTGAGACTCACTGGCAGCACCTTTTTTTTTTTTCATTTAAACTAAAAAGGACAAATGTGCAGTTGCTTTTAAGTTGAATGATCAGCATACACATTTTCATCAAATTAGAGGTCTGGTCTTTTAGACTATGCCTCCCTGAATTGAAAATTTAAATCTCTTTTACTCATTCAAGGACCAACTTCCTTTGAAAGCCTGAGCCATTTATCTTTGGATAATAAAATTTAACCTCGTACTCAGATAATCCTGAAACCATTATCATGCACCTACATGAAAGATATTTTGTAAGGAAAGATGATGGAAATCTGAAATATTAAAGGAAAGTTTTGAAGTAAAAGTCTCTCATTTAGATTCAGTGACATTCCTAATACTGAATGAATGGTGCTCTCTCTTCATTAAGAAGTAAAATAAGACAGGGCATTACTTCTGCTTCCCCATTTCCTGAACTTTAAGGAACACGAGTAATCTTTAAATTAAAAAAAAGAATTAGGCATTTGAATTATCGAGCATCTTCTGCCTCTCTGATGTTAATTTGAGATAGGCTAGAGATGCTGTCTGATCGTGAATAGGAATCATGATCTACTTGCAATATTCCATAGCCCAGGTTTTAAGCTGATATGGCCAACAGGAGTATACAG
The DNA here is from genome assembly GCF_902686455.1 of Sciurus vulgaris. Lineage (NCBI taxonomy): Eukaryota > Metazoa > Chordata > Mammalia > Rodentia > Sciuridae > Sciurus > Sciurus vulgaris. Next base: position 32,824,334 of record NC_136468.1, read on the forward strand.
GGGGAGATTATAAAAAAAAATGACACTTTCGCTGTTTTGGTAGCTATTTTCATAATTATCCCCAATAAAATTATATGGTCAAGTAGAACTAAATTAATATTACCCCAATAAATTGATCATCAACAAAAAAAAGTACAAAGAGCTTGGCTATACCTGCAGCTGGTTGCTGAGTAAACCATTCCGTTTGCTCTGCATGTAAGCGCTGGCGCTCCCACTTTTGGCTGCCCGGATCCTGGCCAGTCTAGCTTTCTACAAGACAAGAAAAATGAACAGTCCATCAACACTTATGTGTTGTTGCTTTAAAATGGTGCAGTCACTCTCGCATTATCCTACTGTCAGCATACATATTGTTAAAAGCAAACCAGCTTTTCACATGTAACTACTGAAAAATATGCTCCTGTCTTCTTTTGAATGTTTTATTTTAGTTAATACTTATTAGTAAGGTCAATTAACTACTTTAGAGCTGGGTTATGTGTTTAGGAATTGAAATTAAGTGTTTACAGTAAGATTAAGTTATTTCATTACTGTTTCTCTCAATTGTGTCGAGAGAAAAATAGCAATATTACTTTACTTATGTTTTCATTTATCCAAATCTGAGTAACTTAATGAAATGAAGACCAATTGCCCAGTAAATCAGCTGCCATCTCCTTTTCATTTAAACTAATATTCTTTATAAATTAGTTTTTAAGACTAAGTTCTAAGAACCAGTTGCCTTTCTCTCTCTCCTTCTTCCCTTCCTTCCTTTCTTAGAATCACTATTCAGCTGTATCTGTGTTCTCCAACTTAGCTTTAATCTTTGCAATAATTCTGTTGAATGAGAAAAAGTAGAGCCCATGCTAACAAAATGGACTATTAAAAAAAAGAATCTCTGAATTTACCTACTTTGTCTGCTGACAAGCTCCACACAACTGTATGCTCACCTGTATTGTATTTCACTCTTGAATTTGTTGAAATGAAGAACAGAGTGAATCCATCCAAGAGACTTATAAGATCATTGTAAAATTTTAAAACATTTTTTTCACATAGTAAATATTTTCAATTAAGAAAATTTCTGGTGGTCACTTCAGTTGTTCACGGTTAGAATGACATCGACGGAGTGGTTTTACTGAGAAAACCAGGTGGTCATCTGGATTTCTGGTATGGCATTCTACCTTATGACTGTGGGCATATGCCCATGTTTGGACTTTGAGGTAAGATGCCTGCTTTGCACTCTTGGGGAGCACTACTTTGGTGACCATTCTATTTGTGTGATGCATTTCACAGCAAGTATATGTGACACAGCAACTGGGGTGACTTGGGAAAGAAGTATCTTATAAACTGACCCTAATAAGTCTCCTCTTTCCTTTCTAACCACCCCACACAGATACTATCTTTACTCTCAAGGCCTGGAATGATCTTTTTAGTAAGAGTTTCAAAGTTACTCAGATTTTTAAAGTAGAAAACAGATACATACATATGATAAAAAAAAGTTTTAATCCTATAAAACTACATTCAAGCAATTGAGTCTGTTTCTGGAACCATCTTCCTCCTGTGCTTTGTAGTAAATGATGGGTAATATTCTTAGTAAGTCCCATCAGACATGATCTAAGCACATCAAAGCAAGCACACGTATGCATATGAAATGGCATATATATCTTTATTCAGTTGAAAGAATACGCCTCACACCTCTGCACTTAGTTGTTTTCTTTTACCACATCTTGGAAACATTCCCACATACACAGGCACGAATTGACCTTATGGATATACAATATGCCTCCTTATGAATGAAGCATCATTTGTTTGGCCAGCCAACTACCAACACATTTTTTAAAGCATCTTTTCCTACTGCAAGAAACATTGCCTGCTTTGAACATTATGATGAGTTTATCTGCAAGGCAAACTTCTAAAAGCACAATTATTCCTGGATCAAAGGATGTGTGTGTGTACGTGTGATATTAACAGGTTTTACCAAATTTCTCTTCAAAGTTGTTGTATCAAGATGCCCCTTCATCTACATCATTTGAGGGTAGCACTGAAGAAGCTCTCAAAGTAGCTTTAAGATATCATCTTGGCTTTAACTACACCTTGGCCTCTAAATATATTCTTCCCAGGCACTGATTCCAGATTAAAATCGGTTGCAGAGAGTTCATATTTATAAGCAATGAGAAACACCGACAAATTTCCGCTCTTCGTTGTCAGTGTAATGCTTAGGTTACTCAAATACTGGGGTAATACTAAAGAAGGAAGTTGGAAGGTAGAAAAATTTGAACCTCAAGTGCTGTGCTGCAGAGCCAGAATTTCAGGGCGGACTCACCAAACAATGGAAAATGATTAGCACTTCTGGAAATGACTTGGAACTGACATGATGATTCAGAGATAAGCAGTTGATGTATTGGTTTTCAGAAAGGGCTTATTGTTGAAATTTTAGTCAGGTATCTTTCCAAAACATTCACTGCTCTTTTGGTTTCCTTCTCTCTTCTACCCTCTTTCCTTTCTCTTTTCTCTCCTTGGTTTCTTTGCCTGACTACCTGCCTGACTACCTGTCCGTCTTCCTTCCTTCCTTTCTTCCTTCCTTCCTTCATTTTCTTCCTTCATTTTCATTTTCTATATATAGTAATACCTATATCATAGTCACTAGCATCACCTATGTCATTCTTTCATTAATGAGACATATATATTAACCAAAATGTCATCCAGCAAAGGAAAATGGCATATATTTCTCATCATAATGGAAAATATACATATGGTAGCCATCACTACTACAGAAGTGGTTCTAACCATAGGGAAAAAGAAGTTGTTTTAGGGACAGCATGGTCATTTTTGCTAAGTTCATGTAGTGTGTTAGCAAAAAAACTTCTCATCTTAGTTCAGTCGCTTTGTTTCACTTTGATGCAATATTGTTTGAGTTGATTGGTGGTTCTCCTGAAGTATATGCCAAATACTTGTTGAATGCTCCCCTTTGAGGTCTGTGATTACTTTGGTTCTAGCAGGTAATTGAGGGAAATTATTTTATAAAAGTATTTTAGAAAATGATTTTACTTATGACCTCTTCGGCATGATAATCTTGGCAACTCCATTTATATAATTGAGAGGTTAAAAGAAAACAATTCTTCCAATCCTCCATTCTGTTCTTGAAGGAAATGAGCACTTCTTGGCATGGCAAATTGCCAGAAAATGGAAATCAGGGTGAAGTTTCAGTGAATAATTTACTGTGGTCCATTAGAAAGTAGAAAGCTTCCAAAGTGTTAATTAAAAATAGAGTTTGTATCGTCAGTTTTAAAATAAAAGCTTGGTAGTTATTTTTGAGTTTTTTATCTGCTTTAAGAACTATTGATGGTGTTTGGGAAAAATTGTTCATCTTCTAAGCACATTTCTTCTATTCATCCCAATTTCCCAGAAATTCAGTTTTGCCTAATCCTCTCATCTCAGCAGGATTTTTCAGTCAGTTGCAAGGAATGATAAGTTGTAATGTGTAAAATCCAAACCAACCAGATAAGGCAAATAATTGTTCTGTGGCCAAGATGAGGTTGGGGAATGCTGAGATGTCAGGCAGGTTTCCCTGCAGCTGGGTTCTTCACGACATATGTGAGGGTAACAGGAGGACACAGTTTACAAGTTTTCTTAAATTAATTTGACATGGAACTCTGCAGAGCATTCAGAAACTAGTATGCAGGGGAGCATAATGGCTTTTAGGAAGTTTTTTTTTTTTTTTGGCTATGATGATTAACATTATTTAAATTTATAAAGTATTTTGTGGAACAGAGGCTGAGCGCCAATCAAGAAAGATCTCTAATAAAATATCATTGAGTTAGTAATTCCCTTAAATGGGCAGACACCTTCTAAAAGAGATGTGAGGTAGATTGAGAAATGTTTCAGGACCATCCTGTCATCAAATTGCAAACAATTCTCAATACTTTTGAAGAGGTAACCCAGGCAGCTTAAGAGTGAAATACAGAAAATCTCTTTTCCTTGGTAATCTCAGACAATTCCTTATTCTCCAGAGATCAGCCCACATACTCCCCATACCATGTGTTCTGGAAATTTCACATTTAGTTGTTTCTTTCATTTATGGTTTAGTAAAAAGCTTCATGTGGATTTAGCATATTAAGCTTTCTCAGCTTTTAAAAATTTAAAGAGTTTATTGGAATCTTTCCATTTGCTAAGGAAGTAGCTGCCCTAAATATGAGACGAGTTAGTTCCAAACAATAATAAAAGTGAGAGTGGAAGGAAGTCAGTGGGAGGCAGTACAATATTTCCAGCCCTGGAGCCTTGTTAATCCTGGGATGGCAGTGCTGGGCAGAAAAAATCTGGGAATTGGGTCAGATAAAGAAACAAGAGGACAGTAAGAGGACTCTGAGTAGGAAGAGGTGAGAACTGAAAGAAGATGAAGGAGGGTATCAGAAGCAAAATAATGCTTCCTATTTATTTACTTGTAGTGCCAAGTATTGAACCCAGGGCCTCTCTCAGAAACCAATGCTATGTTATGTCAGGCATGTTACTGCAATATAGTCTTCATGGTGGAGGAGAAGGGCAATATGGTTGAATACATGATAATAGATTATGCATACTCTTGTGGGAGAAAAAAAGGAGGAATTCATGTGTCCCACAACACCCAGAAAAATTTCCATGGAAGGGGTGATATTTGACCTAAGAGTTGTACTCTGAGTAGAAATTTGTCATGTGATTACATTAGGTTGTGTGTGTGTGTGTGTGTGTGTGTGTGTGTGTGTGTGAATGTGTGTCAGGGGTGGAGAGCTAAGGGCAGAGGTGATTCAACAAGGCTAAAACCTAGAGTACATATGGAGAAGTATGTAATCCACAGATTCCTACATGAGTTGATAACAGGTGGTCATTAACTATAGACAAATAAAAAACTAGATTATCTACATAAACTTGGGTAGAAATTGAATAATTATTTTTTGTAGTGGGTAATCTAAAACAGATCATTCTAAGGCTCCAGCAAGGAGTTATTTCTTGTCTTTGCATTATTCCAGAATTATGTTTAAAAAATCTTCTGATGTGGACCTTGCTGAGTATACTTGGCAATGGTTCTCAAACGGTGGCAGCAGTTTCAGGATCACCAGGAACTTGATGGAAAAGCAAATTTTTAGGCTGCAGCTCAAAACTACAGAATCAGATGCTTTGGGAACAGGATTCAATTTGTGTTTTAACAATAGGGTCCTATCTGTGTTTTAACAAACTCTCCACATGATTCCAATTAATCTAAAGTTTGAGAACCACCATACCAAGGTGTGATAGATGACAGAGTATCAGTAACATCTTTCTGTATGACTGACAAAAATCTTCACACGTGAAAAGTAAGATATTCACATATATTGCACACTATTCTAAATTCCTCACTGTATTTTGAATTATCTACAGGAAAATCTCTCTAGGTAACAGAGGATTCATAGTACAAACAACGTAGACTCTTCTGGTCTTGGCCTTTAATCAACAAATATGTGCTCATGTTCAAGTTATCTGTAAAATGGAAATAATAATACCACACCCTTTGCAAGTTGATTGTGAATATTATAAAGCACCTGGGACATAGTAGAAAATCTAGAAAGAGTTGTTATTATTGCTAGTATTCCTAAATTACAGTTATAATTGCCATTGCTTCTATTACATAATGAACACAGGTTACCTGGTGAATCTGCAGATTATGTGTGACCTGATTCATATTTTAAAGCAAGGTATGCCACTTGCCTCAAAATATCAACCCTACCACCTACTGTTCCACCAGTTCAGCTACATTTTGGCAAATGCACTCTATTCAATAAACATTTATTGAATAACAGTGAAAAAATAATCTATTAAAATACAATTGCATACAGTAGACAGGGGAAAGGTGTCTCAGTTGAGACTTACATTAACCCACATGTCCATGTTCAGTAAATATTGTCAAGGATTGACAAAAACAGGGTAAACAAGGCAGGAGTGTGTACAGAAATCACAGAAAATACATGCTGGGGGAAAAGTCTAGAAAGGAAAGTATCCCTGACAGTGATGATGGAATTTTCTCAAATTGATATTGTGCACATTTCAAGATTTTTCTCAAGTTTGGAGTTGGCAATTGGGCTAAACACCAAAAAATTTGATCTAAAAACCATTTTGCAATATTACTTTAATTGGTCAGCTTGAATAATGTTTTTATCGAGCAGCCTGCTTGCTTGACTGAATCAGCTGATTATTTTTGCATAACTTTAATATCTGTCAAGTCACCCCAGCCCAGATAAATGCAAACTATCTTAGCCTAATGGAAGTTTTTCTGCTTTTTTTTTTTTTTTTAAATCTTCTGGGAAGGAAAGTAGGAAATATCCCTTGTTAAGTTATTTTGTTACATACCTATGTTCTTAGAGGATTATGCTCAGCTTATTGGCCACAGACTATTAACTGCATATATTATATTAGGTTATTATATTTGGTTTATTAAGCCTATTTTTCTAGTAATCATAGGTAAAGTTCATTGTATTGTGGCAGAAATTTAGAATACAGATGATATTTTTTTAAATACCAAAGTCATTCATGAAGCACACTTTTTAATTAGTGTATTTTTATAGCATCACTTTTACTTTGGCTCTTAAAACTTAGTTAGCCAAAAGGCTTCTAAAATATTCTAAGACTTTATTGTTGCGCAAGACAAACTGCAAAAAATATAGGTATTTTGGGAATTGTATTATTTGATAATCACATTTGTGCTTCCTACAGTTTTCATTCTTATGTTAAAAGAAAGCATTCCTAGAATGGAGATAGGCAAGGGACCTGAGCTTTCTTGGAGGACGTCTCTTATTTCAGACCCTGTGATAGTATGCTCCTTAGAGGGATTCCAGTGTGTGGCAGGACCAGAGTCCTGTACAAAGACACCATTGCCCAGAGGAAGCCTCTTTAAATTCTCCCTGTTCATTGGATTATCAGTTCTTTGTGTTCAGGTTACATGGAATATTTATTATTCTTATCAGTAGGAGTTAAAAACTAGTTATTAGACCAAAAACAGAGTGGAGTTGGTGATGAGTCTATTAAGCAATCAACTCCAAAGTTAAAAAAGTGATCTTTGCTGAAGGAAGAGGATCTCTGACAATGGACATAAAATGAATTCTCTGGAAAACACACTGTGACCATACTGATTAACCTGAACTTTCCAAAGAGTTCCTATGTAAGATTTTATACTTTACTAAAGAGACTAAAAATTGCTCAAAAACATTGAAAATTTGCTCTGTAATTCCGTACAAAGCCAGTTATGAACTGCACCAAAATCAATCATGATATCTTATAGTTATACCACATTATCCAGATTGTGCATTCACTTTAGTTATGGTTATAAATGGTTTCTAGATATTTAATAAAAGACATTTTTAAAGGACTAAGATATAGTGACCATGAAGGATACTGGAAATATAGCATTGAGGAAACTAGAGAAGAGACATCTGTAGTTATTTTAACTTTTGGTATTAGGGATTGAACCCAGGGGGAATTAACAACTAAGACACATCCCTAACCCTTTTTATTTTTTTATTTTGAGACAGGGTCTTGCTAAATTACCTAGGGCCTTGCTAAGTTGGTGAGGCTGGCTTTGAACTTGTGATCCTTCAACTTCAGCCTCCAAAGTTGTGGGGATTATAGGTGTGTGCCACTGTGCCTAATCCCAGGGTTATTTTAAAGCAAAACGGGCCCTGCCTTTCAAGATGACTATTTTGACAAAGAACAGGGAAGAGGGTATGCTAATAATCAATCAGTTTTTCTGAGACACAACTGATGGTAATGTTTAAGTTTTGTGTGAACCTGAGATGCAGCCTGGCTTGGGTTGAATGGTTGCTCTCCAACTCATTATGTATGTGACCTTAGAATTGCTCAATTCCTGTATTCCTTAGGATTCCCATTCATTAAATTGGAAGAATAATGTAACCAACTTATAGAGATGTTATGAAGATTCTCTTAACTAGATTTTGAAATATATTAGCCCAATGCCTGGAATATGATAATCACTCATAAATATGAAATCTTGTTAATGTTATTATATTTATGTAGATGTATGTATTTGCATATAATCTTTTAAAAATTTTTTTAGTTGTCAATGGATCTTCTATTTTATTTATTTATATGTGGTGCTGAAAATAGAAGCCAGGGCCTCACACATGCCAGGAAAGCGCTTTACCACTAAGCTACAACTCCAGCCCCCTGCATATAATCTTAATATTATTGTTTTCCCATTTTACAAATGGGCATGCACTGTGTACTTAGAATTAAGTAACTGGTGAGAAGTTCAGAGAAACAGGAAACTGCTGAATCAGGAGTAAAACTCAGTTACAGATGACCATATATCTCTTACTTCCTGTGTCAATAAGCAAAACATCTGTGACACATTTTGGTCTCAGTGTAATAGTCTTCTTCTACTAGAACCAGTTTGATCCCTCATAGAGATTAAATAAATCAGATCTAGAAATCTGATTTTAATAAAATTTGCCAAGAATCTTTCTTTGAATTTACTGCCATAATTAGTGCTGTCCATCAATTATTTCTTACTTTCTGTATCCAGTCTCATTGTAGGTATTTTCCTGCTCATTTTGAAGTTAGACATGGTTTTGAGACTTGCTTTGGCTAATGTAATAGCCATGGGCCAAGTCCAGGAAAGGCTTTAGGAGACAGTGGGTGATCATCATGGCTTATCATGACTTCAATGACCAGAAGTACATTGTCAAGATGAATTTCATCTCTAGACCAGTAATAGACCTGTAGCATGTTTCAAAAATATTCCTTGTTTTAAGCCACTGGGATGTTCAATTTCTTTTTACTGCCGAACAAGCTATCACTGAATAGTCAATAGGAAATTCTGAAGCTCATTATAAACAGCAAGAGATGTCAAATCGTGGTTTCTCAGAGCTGACTACATACCTTTTGTGCCCTTCTTTTGTCTGCTCGTTGATTTTGGTGGTAGATCCGACTGAAGTTTGATACAATCACCGGAACAGGTAGAGCAATGACCAAGACGCCACTTAGAGAACAGATGGAACCAAAAATCTTCCCTGCTATGGTTTTTGGTACCATGTCACCATACCTGAATTAGAGAAAGAAATGTCTATCATTTCAAGTCATGGAAAGACAGTTATACTTGTTACAAATAGATTTTTACTTTAAGTTAAATGATTTTTTAGACACATCTCTATTTCTGCTTCATGATTATAATGCGCTTGTCTTCAGATTTTAATAAGTCAGAAATTATGAATATCTGAACAGAAAAAATTACCTTTCCACCTTGTAGAAAATGACTCTAACATTTAGAAATCTCTTTGATTGGAAAATATTTTAAGCCAGATGATGTAATGATAGCTCTTCAATTTGTCCTTTACATAATGTAGCATAATTCTTTACATTTATTAATAGTCAATATTTCTGTGCTGAAATAATAGTCTAGGTAACACACTTTTCCACTTAATTTTTTTCAACATTGGATTGGTTATGAAATTAATGTAGAAAAAAGTAGGACATCACATTCCTTTCATCAGATATAATCACTTAAAAAATAAACTTTGCAAGGTCCCCATTAACCTTCACTTGTGAAACCCAATGGCCATTTCTCCATGATAATTTTAGTCTTTCATTTGTATTTGATTAGTTGACTATTCTCTCATGAAAACACTTTTTGTTCTTGGCTTTAGTATTGGAAATGCTTTTAGTCATTCTCCTACCATATTGGCTACCAGTTCTCCTTCTATTCTGGTTCCTGTCCCTTAGTCTACTTTGTAAATCTTGGAGTAAATTTAGGGCTCAGTCTCAAGTCCTCATTGTCTCCATATAAACTCTCTTCTATGTGATTTCATCCAATTCCATAGTTTAAAAATACCTGCATATAGCTGATACCCTAATTTACATTGACAGTCCCGATATTTCCCCTGAAAATCAAACTCCTATTTTCAGTGGATCCTAAGAGCCAATTAAATCTTAAATTACCCAAAATGGAAATCTTATTTCCCTAGCTTTCTCTGTCCCCCCTCAAATATGTTCCTCCACAGTTTGCCACCTATGATTAAAAGGAGCCATAAATTCCCGGTTCCTCATACCAAGATTGAAAGAGCCACACCCCAATTCCCAGTATCTAAATCTTCTTTCTCAATTAGTCTTCTTCTCTCTGACCAATCCTAGCTCTTTTTTTTTTTTTTTTCCCCCAAACTGGGGATTGAATGCATGTGTGCTTTCACTGCTGAGATACATCCCCAAACCTACTTATTTTTTATTTTGAGAAAATCTCCCTAAGTTGTTAGGGCCTCAACAAGTTGATAAGGCTGGCCTCAAACTTCTTGAACTTGTGACTCTCTGGCCTCAGCCTCCTGATTCACCAGGATTACAGGCATGTGCCCCTACCCAAATGTATAAATAAAAGATAAACCTAGCTCTGATTTTGATTAAACTATTAAATTTTATTTGGGCCTCTTACTCTTTCTCCACTTTGTCACAATAAATCAAGCCATTGTCTTGTCCTGCCAGAGCCATGGATATAGCCTCTTAACAGAACTTTTCACATTTACCACTATACAATTCATGCCAACATGATAACCAGAGTTGTGGTCATGAAAATGGAGATTAGACAGTTTCAACTTTCTTTAAATTCTTTGGTGGACTTGAAACTAAAATAAACCCAAATTCCTTACTTTTGCCTTCAAGGGACTACGTCATTTGGTTCATACCATCCTCCATCAAGATCTCTGTCCTCTGGTCACCCTGGCCATTTGGTCTTTTGTGTGTGTATACCCTCAATCTTCATTATTCAGGTGCCACATAAACATCTCCATTCCAGAAGTTATTTTCCAGTCCCCTTTTCTATAGTAATCTCATTATTTCCTATAATCATTCTCTATAACAATTTCCCAATTGGTTACCTTCATAGTTATTATCCACATATGGTATTTTCATATTTATTAATTTTCATTTTTGCTCTTCATAGACTGAACTGAATATAAAATTGACAAATCAAGATCCATTCTATTTTGTGTCTCACTAGCATAAAGCAAGTTCTTACCACACATTACTTGAATGAAAACATTTTCTGACTGTGGTATATATACACAATGAAATGTTAGTCATAAAGAAGGAAACTATGGCATTTGCCAGTAAATGGATAGACCTGGAAACTATCATGCTAAGTGAAATGAGTCAAGTCCCCCAAAACCAAAGGCCAAATATTCTCTCTGATATGAGGATATTACCCACAAAAGGGAGGGGGGAAGGAAACAGCAAAGACTGTAGAATGAATCAGATAAAACTTTCCTATGTTTGTATGTGAATACATGACCAATGAAACTCCACATCATATACAATCAAAGAATGGGGTCTTAATTAGAATAAGATATTCTTATGTATGGACAACATGTCAAAATACATCTACAGTCATGTATCTCAAAAGAGCAAATACATTTTTTTTTTTTCTGTTCTTTACTGAATTTGTATAAGAGTTCATTTCCAGGGAAGGTAGTAGGAAGAGATGTACATTACATCTTGAGGGAAGCTCAGAAATGACCACTATTATTAACATTATTCTTGTGAGAAAACATTGGTATGATAACATAAAGAGGAATTGGCCAAAGACAGGCCGGTGAGAGTGACAGAAGGCAAATCTGACTGGCACTGCATTAGGTGACCCCACAGGGATCTGATCCTTGGCTTTGAAGAATCAGTTACTTATTTTTGTTGTTGTTTGTGGGGGATCAGCAGTTAAGCTAATTCACTGTAACAATTTCTACAAGAGTTTGGCAAGAGAATGATGGTACTGCTATAATTATAGTACAAAAATTAATAACTTAAAAACCAGAATATGGGGCTCATATTAAACAAGCTTTTTTTTTTCTGTAGTATAACTGGGAAGTTACAGCATAATCTAAAGATTATGTTAATGAGGAAAGAGTCAAAGCTTAAAAAAAAAAGAAATTTAGAAAGTGAGTTAAAAAGACTTGAGGACATTCTTACAATGGTGATATGTCCATGGGCTTAGAAGGTCAACTCCTTTTTATATAATATTGTGTGCCCATGAGCCAATTTCTACAGTTCACCTTAAGTGCCTGGTTATATTTTATAAGCATCTTCTTTTCCTTTGCACTAGTTGTGTAGTAGGCCCTGAAGAAAGCCCTCTCTCTCTCTCTCTCTCTCTCTCTCTCTCAATCTCTCTCTCTCTCTCTCACATACACACACACACACACACACACACACACACATATACATACATACACAACTTTAAGAGAAGGGATTTGATTTTAATGCCTACCAATTAAATCTAAGGAAGTATTTCTCAAAAGAAAAATTTAAAAATCTAATTATTTGTTATAGTCAGAGAAGACAAGCATCGAAGTCCATGTGATTCAAGTAAGCCTTTAAAAATAAAAAATATATACAATAAACAGGTAAAATAAATAGGTAATGAGTCCATCCCATAGTTTCTCCTGCCCAGCTCTACAAGATTGGTTTAAATTAGTTTTTTACTAACTTCTTTTGTAGTCTAGGTGCCTTATGTCACAGAGTAGGCAAACCGAGAAAACCTGTAACTATTACAGCAAATTTAAACAAGTAAAAAGATTCATGGTTTAGATATGAGGTGTCTCCTAAGAGCTCGTATGTGAGACAATGCAGAAAGTTTAGAGGTGAAATGACTGCGTTATAAGAGCTTAAGCTAACCAATCAGTGCATTCATCAACTGGCAGGGATTAATTGGGTAGTAAATAGGCAGGTAGGGTGTGATTGTAGGGGTAAGTCACTGGGTGCATGCCTTTTGGAGTTTATATTTTGTTCCTGATGGGTGATGTTTTGCCTCACCTTGGGCCCTGAGCAATGGAGTTGGCTACCTACAGTCTGTGACCTCTGAAACCCTGAGCCCCAAATCAACTTTTCCTCTGCTATAACTGTTCTTGTCAGGGTCTTTTTGTCACAGTGGGAATAAAGCTTACCAAAACAGGAGATGATACAGTTTATTAAAAAGCAGCTAATTTACAGGCTAGAATAATCCCTAAAGGAAAAACAGATGGTGAATACACAGGGGTGGTTTAAAGAAATAAAGCTATGCTAATCTGAAGCAAGTAAAATGATTTTTTAAATTTATCTCTACCATAATTTTTTGCAATCAAAATTTCTTCACCATCCAGAAAGAGTTGGTAAGCATTTGAGATGACTGGGCAGTACTGAAATGAAAATGGTAAGAAGAAGGAACAAAGTGATCACTGGTGGGTAAATCTCTCATCTTTTGACTTCTGTAGACAGAACTTTCCCATACTGTAGCCAACTAGGATAGTTCCCAAGGCTCTGCTCTTGTGTGACAGGGTAGTGGGTGATGGTTAAAGAGCACAGGAGGTAGAACAGGCACAATGCAGGGTAGTCCAGGATCCTGTGATTATTGATGTGAGGACAGCCTGAGTCGGTGGCCCCTCCCCAAGGAGTGTCAGCTGCCTCCTTCAACACCCCCTGGATAACTGCACAGATGGCCCGCATGCTCTTCCTGCGACTCCCCTCATTTTCTAGATCCTGGAGTGCTGTTGATGTTTGTAAGATGTTAAGTATATTTTTCTAGTTTGAATATGTTGGAGGATAATGAAAAAAATATAGTGTGATTTTTGTGGTTTCACATTATCCATTTTGTCCCTCTTCTCATTTAGGACAGATCTGGAGAAATGGAAATGGATAATTTTTATCTGCAAATTTGTCACTGGGCATAGCATCTGCTGGGAGAGGGGAAATATCTCTTTGGAAAAAACAGCTGCTACCTTTGTTTAACAGAGGATTTGCTTTTAAAACCAATATTCAGGCTCATAGCAAGAAGCACAATAACCTTATCCACCTCAGGAATTAGATCCCTCTGAAACTCAGCGGAGAAAATACTTAGAACACAAAGCTTTATCGTGAGAATGACACTTACTATGTCAAAAGGACCATTTAAAGCATTCGTAAAATACTAACATCTTTTAATGACTAATTTCTATCTTAGACAACTTAGTTATCTGTTGATATATTATTCTTTATATTCCATAAAGCACACATCAATTTTTCCGGACTCCTTTTTCTTAAGTTCATGCTAAGCCTGATAGTATTATTCTTTCCATTTTTCTGTTTCTCTTCAGAACTTAATATTATGTCATCTGCCTTTAAAAATTCATTTCTCAAAAGCATTAAACTAAAATATTGAGTGGATGTGTTTATTTTCATACAATTTTTCTATATTTAACAAAGTTGATTAAAAGACTACAGTCCCCATAATCAAAGAAGATAAATATTGAGTTCTTAAAAAACAGAAGGAAACAAGGAAAAGATACTATAATGAGAGAATAACCACCCAAAAGTTTTATATAATAAAGCGACTTGTACTTTGTTAATTGAATGAAACTCTCTCCATACCCCTACTTTTTTCTGCTTCTTCTAAATTTCCCCTCTTCCCCCTATAGTCACCAAATTGCTACAACCACCCAGGTTTCTTTCTGTTCCCACACTGGACATCTGCCAGTTTATTGCTCGTTTTCCTCCTCATATCAGTAAAAAGGTACAATATGAGGTGTTGTTCAAAAAAAAATGTTAATTTTAAATTTGCATATTGTTCAAATATACTTGGCTTCAATGACATCTTTTGCCTAATGTTAAAGATCACATTCCTAGAAGACAAATTCTTCAGAAAAGAATTTGTTTTTTGAAGACTTCAATTTCAAATATTATTCAAAAATTTCATGCAAAGCCCTTGAATTCTGTCAAGTACTCTATTTACTGGATGCCAAAAAAAGTGGTACAAACTGGTTAATTCAGGCAAACAACTAAAGTAAATTTATCTTTCTATCTACCTAACTACCATTCATCTATCCATCTTTCCAATTTATCAGGTAATATTAAAATAGGTTAAGAAGTATGCCTCGTTTTTAAACATAACACATTGCAAACCAAATTTTATAAATACCTACTCAATTTCCCTATTCAGCAATTCTTCAGAAATTCTATGGCTAGAGTGGGTCTGTCTTTAGATCTCAAACAGAAATACTGTCTTGAATCTTCTTACATAGTCTGTGAACTCAGTACTGTAAGATTCCTGGATGTATTCATACCGGTTTATTTTTCTACTCCTTTTATTTGAAGAATTTGTAGGTTCATCTGATAAAGGAGAAATGTTATATAAAATAAACCTCCCTAGCTAAGGCATGACTTTCCATCTATGAAACTATTTCCCATGGATACTCAGAGAGGAAAAAAAATCATGCATTTTATAAACAATCACAAATTACAAGAAATACTCATACAACAGGAGGAAAATGTGATGTTAAAATAAAACCTTGATGCTTAGTGTAACTCAGTCTCTTCCTCTCTCTTTTTCTTTTTCTACTATGAAGAGTCATTAATTACCATGTATAAGGAATAAGTTGAACGGATCCGGTATGGGTGCATAGAAGCCTTGGAGCATCCTGAACTTTATACCGGGCAGGTGCTGGATCCATAAATACTGTAATTCAACCTTTATAATAGTTAAAATAAAAGCAAATTCATATGGGTCATAAATCAGTATTGAGTGGTATATTTAAAAAGCAGGTACTCTTTAAAAAAGTCAGATGTATAATATTCTGGTGAAAGTCATTAGCTGATAGTGTGTGTTTATGTATGTTAATTATTGATTTTATGTTATAATCTTCTCTCTGATCTGAGTACTAGTCCAAGAAGTCTAAGAAACAATTTCTTCTGACCTGGAAACTGGATCACTTCTTAACCAATAATTCTACCCCTTAGGGTCTCATGGATTTCCTGCCATCAGCTTGGTATTCTAGAAGAATCACAGTTTGATGAATAATTTTTATAGTAACTACAATGTTTGTAAATAGCAAATGACTCGTTTAAGTGTTGCTGTATAACACCTGCCTGTGATCCAGAACTTGTTTGCCAGAGGGGTGCTGGTATTACTTCCATAATAGACAGATTCATTTTTGACATTTTAAAATAAGTGTTTGCCTAAAAAACTGCCTGATTTTGTCTTCATCTCCTTTGCCTGGAGGATCAATCACTATATTATTCTAACTCTGTTGGATAACTTGAGAATTTTTTTTTACTAGTTCACATGTATTATTTAAAGTATTCTGTGTTTTCTCCTGTTTCAGCCAAATTTTGAGTTATTATTCTTTTCAAAAAAATATTGAAAAAATCCTTTTCTAATATTTACAACATTAACAATCTTAGCATCTGTTAAATAAAAAAGGAAGTCAGAGAATTTCCTTTTCTAATTAGAGGCTTTTAGATGAGAGTAGTGAACTTTTAACTAATTCATGGATAAAATTCAGTTGGGTCATGTAACTCCGTGGTAGTGTATATTTTTATATGCTTCATTCTGAAAAAGAGCTTTATTCTCCTGTTTTTGCAGTTCTGGGGATCAAACCGAGGGCCTTGTGTATGCTAGGCAGATACTGTACCACTGAGCTACATCCCTAGCTCTGAAGAATTCTTAAAAATTAAATTATTAATTTTGATTAAATTATAAAGACTTTATAAATTATCAAAAGTTTTATGGCTTAAACCATGTTTAACACATAATTTTAATGCTTAAAGGGATATCAATGTCATATATTGTCACTCTAAAGAATATGAACTCAATTGCACAAAAGGGAATGCTGTAAAAATATCACCGTTATTTTACAACTGCAGAAATAGCAAATATCCACTAGGGGGCATAAAAACCTTAATGAAAGTTTGGAAACAAACCAGGTCTTTTCTGGTTTTCACAAGCGGAGAGTGAGAAAAGTATTTCCAGTAAATTGCCTGTGCTGATTCCTTATCTTTGCCTACACACATTCAACATTTAAGAAATATTATGGACATCTTTTTCTTTTGGAAATAGTTGAAGAGAACAAAATTCCACCAATTTCATTGAGTACTTAATTTCAAGGGGTTTCCAAAAGGACCCAACATAATTCTGACAGTGTTTTTTGTTTCTTTTTAAAAGATGAGTAATTTTCTATAACGTGGGACATCACTAAAGCACAATTTTAAACAAGAACCCCTTAACAGGAACTCTTTGTGTGAAAATTAGGGAAAAGAAAAGGACTGGGTTTGTGTATACAAAGGGGAAAAATTGAGGAAAGAACTAAGGTGCTTCTAGCACATTTAACCAACATATATACACTAAGTCCTCAGTGTTCAATTTCATTTGGGTTTATTTACCACATTCTTTTGGTTTGTACCTTTAAAAAAAACAAAGTGTTTTCTGTCTCTTATTTTTCCTCTTATTTTTCACCTATTATGTCAATAAATGAAGGCTTTTTAGGTTATAAATGGACCATAAGACTATGACTTACTATCTAATATATTATTTTTTTCCTAAAAGAATGCCATCATTAAGTAAAACAGTACAACTGATTATAGTGAGGAACACATTAAAAGCAAACAAACAAAAACCAAACACTCCACTAAGGACTGGCTTTCCCAGCTCTGGGATCCTCAGAAATGTGTTCTTCTGCTTAGGGTGCCTAGTCTTTGTTGCTGGGAGCTCATTTCACCTTCATATATCTTTATCTGGTCATGTCATTCTCCTACATTCCCTCCATGATTGGCAGGAAGAATTTCAGTCTCCTTATCATGATCTTCGCATCCCTTCACCACTTGGTCACCTTGTCCTCCACGCTCTCCCATGCATGCCCTGTAGTCTGATTGGAACGAATAACTTTCTAGTAGCAGAACATACTATGTCCTTCTATTGTTCTATGCCTTTGCAATATTATCCTCTCTAGAATAATCCTCTTTATAGTCCCACTGCATAAATCCTTGGGATAAATTCCAATTTACATTGACAAAGCTCAAAGTTCTCATTTGAAGAACTTCTTGACTATTTTCTGTCTATCTGGTTAAAATTTTTTCCCTTTCCTATGGCTTCAAAGCGACTTGCAACTAATAGAGTGCAATTAGTTCTTTACAGGTCTTTCCTCTCTTGGTAAACCATGTGGTCCATGAGGTCAAGGATCATGTCCTCATTATACACTCAGGTTTAGCACAGACCTTGTCCAGTGCTGAGCAATAGCTGGAACTCAATAAATGTTTATTGCTTAAATAAATCCTCAAGGAAAGGTCTGGTGGTAAACAATAAATATGGGATGGAGGGGAGATACTCGTCTACTTCTTTTTTTCTCTTAACCAGATTTCCTATTTTTCTCTTCCAAGTTCAACAACATCTCATCTCCTCAATTTTTCTGAATTCAACTCTGGGTGCTTAGATGAAGTGCCCAGCATAACCTGGTTCTACCCTATTATTATATCTTGCTTTTTATATCAGAGAAACCATTTTTAACCTAGATGATTTTAAATGAAAACAGAATTGGAAAGACCTGACACTTTTCCTGTTCCTACCTCCTTTCCATTGTCACATGCATAAGAAACATGAATCTGACCAGAATCCGACCAGGATTTCAAAACACTTATCACCCCAAATTTGACAGATTTTGTAATCTCAAATGCCAACAATATGAATGAATACTGACTCCTTGTTCTGTCTCAGGTATGATCTTGGGAAATGGCTTATTGAATGCTACTAATCTTAAATAGTGAACACTAGCAATCCTCTGGAAATTCCATTGTGTGGTTTTCATTTTTTTTAACAGGTTCACTTTGGTTATACCCTATAATGGAGGAAATATGCTTGTTTTCCTGAAAAGAAAATCCATGAAGGAAATGAAGGTTCTAGCAAACACTTGATCCTTTTTACTTTGGTGGTTGAAACCAGCTCATGCAGGATATGTGTTTTGGTTTTGTTTCCCAAGGGGCTTCATTTAGCCCTGTCAGGGCTGGTCTCACACCGGGGACTTCCGTCAGTCACCTGCTGCTGTAGCTTCCTGTCTCTTCCTTTCTTTTGAAAGGTAGCTCTGTTGGATGACACTCCCCACTGAGCATGGTTCTAGTCTCTGCTGCTTCCCTGCAGGCTATCTCCGAGGAACCAAATCCCTAAGCCATTTGGAAGGTGCTGTTCATAAGCCTGTCTTCTTATAACCCACCTCTCTCACTTGCTGACACCACTGAACTGGTTTACTGCTTACAGTCCATTCTGAGACTACTTGGCACCTTTGCAATGGAGGAAGGAGGAGCTGGCCCCGAGGTTTAGGGCTTCAGCATTGGCTTTAGAGGAGAATGTCAGACAGGCAGCTTAAAAGCAAAAAGTAGAGCTATTTATTGTGAATGTTTTCATTTTTTCTTACCTAAGTTTGTAGCCTAAAACCGATTTGCTATTATGGACCTCATGACAACCTCAAGTTGTCAATAAGTATTTGCCTATTTTATTTTCAACTGTACTTTTTAAATTACTTATGGATCATCCAGTAATGACCTAACACATCTCTTATTTCCAATTCTACCCAGTAAGACCTGATCATTTTGCTTCCTGTTGTCTACTTCTTAAGTCTCTTGGAGAAGAATGCACAGAAATTTAACCGCCAGGGAGACTTGGCTCTACTGGGGCAGAGAATGAGGTGCTTTTTGTAGCAGTAGTGTCTGAGATGATGGTGCTGCAAATACTTCTAGCAGATCTGACCATGCCACACTATTCCATTCCCTCACTCAGCTGACCACCCAGGCAGGCCCAGCTCCTCCTGTCCTAGGCAGTAGGGCAAGTCCAGATTGGAGCTGACCACCCCACAGACCGGGTGCTCCCAAGTCACACAGCCAGCTTGCAGGCCTGCCTGGTTCCTCCTTTGCCTATGCAGTGCTCTCCCTTGTCACTGAAAGGGACTTCTTCCAAAATTCTTTAAGCAAAAATAATTTAATGATTATGTTTCACATAAATAGGTACAACTGTTTAAATAAAAAAGGAAGAAACTCAGAAAAGCTGTGATTTAACCACCCAAAGACAGCCAGGCATTGCCAGTCTTCAATTTAACATACAGAGTTTCTATATCCTTAAACAAACTGTGTTTTTGATGAAAATTCCAGGGCCTGTATTTACATTAGAGATGTTTTAGGAGAACAATTCTTTCCTGATCTATGTGAGACAAAGTTATCCCCTGAGATTACATGAAGATACTCCATACATTTAGTGCTTGATTTCTTCTGCCTCTTTGGATATTAAAATGTTGATCAAATGGTCATCCTCCTATTAACTATGATAAACATATGTAAAGGGGCCTTAAGTTCATTGCTCTACCTGTGTATTTCTGCTGTGTCTGTAAATGCTTCTGTGGTTGCCTTCTGATTGTCTCTAGATAAAAACACTATCACAAAATGATAACATAACGTTTCCATGTTTATATATGAATACATGACCAGTGAAACTCCACATCATGTACAACTACAAGAATGGATGCCTAATTAGAATAAGTTATACTCCATGTATGTATAATTCGTCAAAACACACTCTACTGTCATGTATATCTAAAAAGAACAAATAAAAAAATCATAAAAATCAAGCAAAAGCACACCTGCTTACACATAAACCAACTGAAAAAGAGCCTTCTCCAAAAATTGGTTTCCTCGGGTTTCATTTTAAGGAAAAAGAGGAGAAAAGTTATGTGAAACTATAAATCAAAAATTTTTTATATTCCTGACTATATCTCACATTCTAAGTGCATTCGATGTATATGTTTTCACATTCTTTGCATATTCCTATCTACACAAAATATTCTGGAAATGAGCTTAGGAAATAAGCATAGTATCTTACTTTTAAAATAATAGTTTGTGTTCAGGTCTGGGCAGGAAAACAGAAACCACTTTAAGCATTTACAGAATGGATTTACTGGAGGGAATTTTCATCCCACAGGCAATGGAGTTGCTGAGGCCTTAAGATAACCCAGGACTTGCCAATAGCAGGAAACCTCCACTAGCAGGAAGCTGGAGGGAAGAGAGGGGAGAAAATTTGGGGGCTCAAAGGCAGCGTCTTGAATGGAAGCTGGAACCATTCCAAGTCTTTACTATGGAAAGAACTAGGATCACAAAGGAGGGTTAGCGGGCGACAGGCTTAGAAGACGCAAAGGAAGAGGAGAAATGCACTGTCCTCTAACCCCTTTCCCATCTCCTGCCAATGCCTTCCATTGACAGAACTGGCAGAAAATCAGATGACATGCCAGCACTGGAAAAGCAGCCAGTTGGCGTCTGGACAGCTAGAAGGAGGCATGGTGCATTTGGAACCCAGGGCATTTCCTCCAAAGCTGTGTGCTCTGCCCCGCTCACCACAGCTCATGGCGTAGGTCCATTCTGGTTCCAAGATGTTAGGTCTCAGAAGCAAAGCTGTTATTTATCTTGTTGATTCCAACCTTTCACCCCCTAAAAGCAGAAAATTCCATTTTCCTACTATTAGAGACGGACAGGCCTTCTCTGGGTACCAGCATTCTGTGTCATTCTACTCTGGTTCTTAAACTATCAAAAGCAATTCAGTCCTCCCACCCTAAAAACCAAGGGAAGGTCAGACATTCTATTAGGGCAGGCTTGAGGCTTTTCAGTTTTTGTCAAACATGTCCATCTCAATCAAAGATCAAGCTTAAGAACCAAAATATCTATTTTGACAGAGTGGGCCGTGGGGCGGGAGACAAACACAAAGCAACATTATTGAGATGTAAATTAACTCTGATGATTATAAAATGTTCCACTTGTATCAGGTGGGCAGTGTTTGTTGAGAACTGGTTCCTGGGGTTTTCACGCCTAGTGGGGACTAGGTGTTGGCAAGGGGCTTGGAACAGAAGCAGTCATCTTGGAACTAAATCCTCCAACAGATCACTGGGAAGGCCATCCCGAGTAACTTAAAACCTTTTCTTAAGGACAGGTGAATATGTGTGAAACCAAGTCACCATTAAAATAAATACAGTTCCACAATTAGTTCAGTAGCTCATGAGTCTTTTTATTGCAGAAGTTTTGTTTCATATGTTGTTATTTTTGTTGTTAGTTTTTATTAGGGTAATGAAAGTCTATAGCTAAACATGCCAGAGACTGGCTGTTAGTTATAAATTTAAATAAAGACAAAATATTCCTATGTTTAAGGAGAGTATAAGAGATTGCTGATGAGGGTTTTGGCAATAAAATGAAAATATATGATATGCGCTTTAAATTAAATACAAGAAAGAACATAATGATTCCATTATAGGTGTCATTAACATGAATAGCTAGAATGCTCTTAAAACATATTTGACAACTTGATGTTTCTACCACTAATGAGGGCTTATGATAATGGTTTATTTACAGTTGTTGGGTAAAGCCTGTTGGGTTTTTCAGTATTTCACTAACCTCTCATCAATGGGATCAATGTGATCAATGTCGCTATGGAATCAATGGTGGCCGATTTTCATTATGAGAAGAGACTGCTAAAACATGAAACAATAAAAGTGTGTTTCTAGAAACGTTTGCTAGTGGCTTCAGAAATATAATGAAATCATCTGCTTAGATGAAGCACCTGGATTCATGAACTTCCACAAACAAGAAAGTAAAACAAACCAAAGCAAATATTCCTTAAGTATATATTTCTCCCTTCTCTTCTCCCTTCTTCTCTTCCACCCTCAAAAATTTATCCAGTTCCTATAAAGGAGCAGGTTCCTTGATGATGATAAATTACAGACTTGGTTCTTCCTTTTACCAAAAGATCTCCTACCTAACGAAAGCAGTTAGAACAATAAACAGGTAATTGAACTCTCCTTCTTAAGTCTCTAAATGTTGATTTGAACTTTCTTCCTATACCTTCAAGATGAGAAGGTCACTGCTTGCAATCTGGGCTCTATGGGATCTAACTTCTGCAGGAACCAGCTGTTAATGATCCACATATACCTCTGCTATTCACCCTAAAGGCTAGCCACCCTCAATGGCTTCCTCTCAAGTCACAGCAAGCCACTTTTTCTCATTCTCAGTTGTTTCTCAACTATGTTTTAAGAGATATAAACAATGTCACTAGGTTGCCTATATTGTTCCTAATACCCTCATTCAGAGCATTCTCTTTGTAAAGGCCAAGGTGGTAGAGTTTAGGCTTTACCAAACTCACTGCCTCTGCTACAAGTACTCACCTTTATTGTTAGAGTGCAGATAACACGCTACATAATCCATAGATGAATGAGGGTGATCATAATCTAGTAAGCCTTTATGGACACGGCCATTTGAATTTCTTATTAATTTTATATGTCAAAAAATACTATTCACCTTTAGATTTTTTCCCAACCATTTAAATGTAAAAACTCTTCTAAGTTTTCAAGCAGCACGGAAACAGGAGGTGGGCTGCATTTGACCTGCAGGCCACAGTTTGCCAAACCTTGACTTAGAAGAACCGTCCTTGTGTAATCAACTCATTTTGGAAAGGCTAAGTTCTGTTTCTTCTAGAAGAGTTTAAAACCATTCAACAAAATATGATTATGATCATGTTAAACATTTTTTTCAGACATTTTCTGTTTCTTGACTTTAGGAAATGAACAGTTTGTGAAAAGAGGATGGAGACGCCTACATATCCCTCTTATCTGTCTCTTCCCATTACTGCCCCCTCCACCATGACTGGAGGCCTTCTGTGATCAAGTTTGCCTCAAATGAAAAGGACAACAAGCTGATTGCCTGCTTGCTGGCTAGCATTTATCTAACACTGGTGCAGGAGGTAGGGGGAGGCGGTATCATGTTGTAAAGTCTGTGCTAAATGTGGGAAGGCAGAAATTAACAGCAGTAGTCTTTGCTCTTAGTGACCGCTAAAAGGGAAAGAGGAAGCACAAGAAATCAAAAGAAAGTGTGATAACTGCTGTAGGAGATGTGATTGTGGATTTCTTGGGAGTTGAGTGCACTTCGGAAATGCTCTATGAGAAGGCAAGATTTGAATTGAATCTAGGAAAAACAAAAAGGAGCTAGTCAAGCAATAAATAGAAGGAACGTGTTGTTGAGAAGCTTCTAGGCAACTCCTAGCAACAGGTGGTCTTGTGAGCAGGTGGAGTACCTTGCTGTAATGATACAGAGATGGCTTCCATGCCACTCTATCTCAGATACCTGCTTCTAGTACTTAAATTTCACAAAGACTCATTCTAAGAATGATCTTTGATAAAATACAGTTGTTCTCAAGAGTGGTAGCACATTAAGTCTTTGGATTCCTATGTGCATCTCTGGGATTCAATCTGTGTATCAATTTGTTTCTTGAAGACAGGTGTTAATGGGAAGAAGTTAGAGAAAAATTGTGTCCAAAGAAGTGGGGGAAAGATCCAGTAATGAAGGCTGGAACACAGAAATTCACATGTGTGTTATTTAAAAGTTTTAACCAGGGTTGGTTGTGCCTAGAAAAAGCTTCTTCTTCGTGAGCCGACTTTGAAAAGGATATCTGTTTGCCTAGCAAGTGTGAAAGGAGCTGGCTATTATGCCTTAGAGACCCCGTATTGATCTTAGCAGACAAACCACTAAATAGGACTTGACTGCTACACAGTGGAGGATTAATTCTCCCATCAGCATAAGCCCTCGGTAGGCATGTCAATACTCATTTATGAAAGCACCCTCTGTGTGGGGAGAGATCAGAAACTAATAAACAAATTAATGCAGGGACGTCAAGAAGGAAAATGCCCATTTTTTCTTTATATTAAACTCCATGAAATGAAGTCAGAAGAAAAGTTTTTTTTTTTTTAAACATAACTTCCTGACTTTATTCATCACTGTTTATACACAGTAGAGTGTCAATTTTTTTTTTTTTTTATTGTGGAAGAATAAAACACGAGGAAAAAGTTTTTCTTCCCCTTAGTGAAGATTTCTTACAAAGCTTTCCCAAAAGATTACAGAAGACTTGAAATCAGAGTGAAGCTAGGTAATTACAAGCACTTGATCGCTGAGAAATGTGAACAATTTGAGTGGAATTGTGGTTACTTACTGAGTGCAAAAGTAAGAAGGTTCTCTTAACTCAGTATTTGTCTCAGTGATCTCAAACCAATTTCATATTAAAAAAATAAAAAAGAAATGATTCCTTCACTTGACTGAATAGGGACGGATAAAATTCTAACTCCTTTATAATTAATGACATAAATCAGGTGCACAAGTGGCTTTCAGGAAAGCAGGAGAATAGAGAAATTGTACACAAAATTGTATGTTGGCTTTAATATCAAGTCAGAAAATATTTTGGCTCTTTTGAAGTCCATCACTCTGTACCTACTAAAACTTTAAAGACAGGATGTGGAACCATGGTGGTATTTGTTAATTTTAAACTGATGAGTTTTTTCATGATACGTGTTATGTGCTGAGCTTCTTTTTTTTTTTTTTTTTTTTTGTATCAGGGATTGAACTTAGGGGCACTTGACCACTGAACCTAGTCCTCAGCCCTATTTTGTATTTTATTTAGAGTTGCTTAGTGCCTTGTTTTTGCTGAGACTGGCTTTGAATTTGTGATCCTCCTGCCTCAGCCTCCCCAGCAGCTGGGATTACAGGTGTGCACCAGTGGCCTGGCTGTGACATGCTAGTTTAACTTCCCCTCCATTTTTCTACTAAAAAAAAAAAAAAATGTAATTTTGTAATTCTTGGGTCCTGACATAGTAACTGGTTTTGAAAATAGATGTAATAATTTGATTTTAGCCTTGTTCCAGCATCCACCCTTCAGGTGGGGATGTCTTCAGAGAGTTGGAGGATCTGACTTCACATAGAATAAGGGATTCAGATAAGTGCACCCAGTAGTAAAGTATTCTTACCTGACAACAAAGGGATAAGTGTAGCAGTATTTTCCTTTCTGCCATGAACTGAATAGTTAAGATCAACCAGTTTTAGATGGATTGGACCATCCTTGAATAATTTCTTATCTTACCTGGTTTATACAAATAATATTTTTTTCTTTTTTAAAATTAATTCTAACATATTAAAAAAAAAAATCCTGAGGACAGCAGAGACAGTCTTACCTTAAACACTGCCAAATACCTGCCATGTCCAAGCAGAAAGATGTTGAGTCATCCGCAGTAACTGCCTCTCCCAGCCAGCAGCCTCCTTAATCAACTCTGGTCAATAACGACTGCTATCTTTAATGCTCCAGAAGGTGGATGCCAAGGAGAGTCAGAGAAGTGAGTGAGAGGCACATTTGATGTATTTGGTTGGTGCTGTCTCTAGACTATAGATTCTTGATTTCCAATAACTGATCTCAGATATTCCAATATGTCTTTGACTGTCTCCAAGGTTATTTAATATTTCCAACAAAGTAGTTTTTTTCGGTGATTTTTATATCTAATTCACTTGAAAACTCTGTTTTCCAATTTTAAAAAAGAGGCACATGGAAAATGAAAGGAAAATGGGAAGGATGTCTCCATTCCCAAAATCTAGGAATGGCTATTATAATAAGATTTTCCCTTTTTCTGACCTATTTCACTATGCCATGGTTCCTCCAGTGGGAGGTAAATGTCACACATATTAAGTGTAAGGAAACAGGATGACACAGAAGGAAGAGACGAAATGTATCTGAATGCTGCTGAATTCTTAGGAGCCCAGATAAATATACAGTACTGAAAATAAAAGTTCAAAGATCAGTTGTTTCTATGGATGGATATTTGCAAGTGTCATCTTGAATTGTAGTACAAACCAATCCATAAATACTTGTTTGTGTTAATTGCATTGTGCTCTATAATCAACACATGTTTTTACTTACATAATCAGATAAAAACAGTAATTTATTTTCTTTGTCAGAACTTCCTTATCATCTAACGGAAACTTTATCTGATCAGCTTTAGCTGGTAAATTAAAATTCTTGATGATTAAGTACCATTCTCAATGGACGCATGTAGGGAGGAAATGCTTTTTTCTTTTTTTTTGGGAAAAAAATAGTGAGCTTATTTAGGAAGATTGATACACTGTTGACTCAGAATTAGATAGTATATGTTTAAGTTTTTTGTATTAATTGTATATCTATTTTCATAAGAGATTAGATAATAATTAAGCACCATAAAAGATATACTACCCCCCAGATACAAGTAAAACTTTTCTCATTAGTTCTCCTTCAATAAGTTATTGTAAAAAGGAAATACTTAACATCAAACTAATATCGTTACTGAGTCTGTTTACATCTGCTATGTCTGAATTTACTTCTTATATTCCAAAAAGTTAAGCCAAATCAAAACAAAAATAGTATGTTACATGATCCAGGTCTCCTGAAGCCCTTGCCTTCACATTTGCAGCTCACCTAATTGAATGACATCAAAGTCCCAATGACAATGAGTTCTACAAGGCACAGGTGCTACTTTAGTTTGTTTCCAGAAAAATTTGACACAACTAAATTGCAGATTAGCAAGATTATAATAATGAGATTATTTGAATGTGGGTTTTATGTGGAGGTACTAGTCACTGTCCGTGTGTATCTCTGATGGCACATTTGCCCAGATTTGTAAGCTGCATGGATTTGCTAAGAAACAGAGTCTATTGCTAGATTGGAAAGCACTAGGGTATTATGCCTTTGATATTATTTTGCAATTTGTTTTTATATTATGTGAAGTAACGTGAGTTCTATTTTTGTGGCAAGACACGAAACCAGAAGACCTGCTCAGCAGTGTGTCCTAGGAGTCATGTGACATTGTCTCCACTGGTCTAACCTCTCTGGGACTGTCTCCCTATCTATAAAACATCAGGATGACAATGTTCACTTCCACTTCCCAGTATGTGATGGAGATTATCAGTTCAAACTCCAAAGTCCAGGTGGATTCCACTACTGAATGCTGAACTGGTACAGGTAGTTCACTGACTGCCAAGGGATTCCCTTATAAAGGGCTGAATTTTAGTCTCTCTGAGGTGTGGGATGGAAATTGGAATCCAGGCATTTAGGACATGGCAGTTGAAACAAAGGTCTTTCATGAAGCAAAACTGGGATAGAGTCCGAGTCTCTTCCAGAAACCTATGCTAAGACATCACTTCAGAAACCTGTAGTTGGTTTTTGAAATTCCAATTTAAGATTGCGATTTCTTTTAGTTCCCTTCTACTTTAAAATCAAATATAATTCATTTTCTTAGGTGGAAATGTTTTGCTCTTTTCATTATAGCTTCTGTTTGCTTTCCTTATCTAATATTCTTTTATTCATTCGTATTCTTCTAGACTACAAAGCTAAGTCAAAAGATGCATTTAGAAGTCCAAAATTCAAAGGAAACGCACAAAACAGTCTTAAAGAATTAAATGGATTCATCAGTTACAAGTACAAATTAAACCTACCAGGCCAAAAACAGCTAGCTTTCTTATATTCATTCTTGTAAGGTCCATGTTGACAGAGATTGGAGCAAGAAATCAACGCTGAGCTTGATCACATGAGTTTCATTCAGTCTTTTAAATTCTTTTGAATTGGAAGGATGTACCTGGGCCATGGACCATTCAACGCACCATGCATATTCAGTCATCTTAATTTTCTTTAAAATTATTTAGAGTCTTTTATACAATAAGCTCTTCTGTGAGCTATTTGAGCTTTTGTATTTTGATTCGTTCATCTGTTGACTGACCTGATTATCATCCGGTATGTAAACAAATCAGATTATGACTCTAACTATAAATTCAGGTGGTGGTGTGCCCACATATTAAGATGAACCAACCAAGCAAACCTCATTCCTATAAATCAGTTAGGAACTGCTTTTGCCCAGCCATCAAAGCCTCAAAAAATAGAACCAGAATAGTCTCTGAGCTAAATCTGAACAGAACTTCCATTAAATACAAAAGCCATTTAAAGTCTTTTTCTTATTCCTAAAGGAATCCTCAGTGACAAGAAAGGCTATTTCCCCATGTGATCTAACACAGGGAGTCCTATGGATCCTTTTTTGTGGTTTAACACTTTCCACAGCCTGTTTGGTTCTGCTTGTTTTCATAAGAGAACATAGTTTCTTGTTATATGGACCTTTGGGGTTTCTTAAATTAAGTTCGGAAAAGGACACCTTCATAACTCTCGGACATTAAATTGTTTGAGGCATCTTAGTAAAGGGAATACAAACCATTGCAAATACAATGTTGTATTCCCTGCTTTGCCTATTCAGGCCTCCAGTTTTAATAAGTAAAAAATAAATGTTATAGACAATATGGTATATAAACACAGAGATTTAATGTGCACAGGCACTATAATGATGAACTTTTATCTTTGAATCTTTGATCAAATGCTGAAGTCAATGTCTTTGATGTGAGGATGTGACATTTAGAAAATTCACAACTCTATTTTTTTATTTAAATACTTATATATAAAATATATAAATGTATATTGAATGTAACATCTACATTTTATGTTTTTGAATCATATACAATTTTAATGTTGTCTAGGTTAAGGAAATACTCTTTTTTATTTTATATCTTCAAATAAATCATGGCAGAAAAGTAGAAAATATATGAGAAGCTATGTAGTCAGACTAAAAATGTGTACTCTAATGCATAACAAAAATATAACAGAGTTAACAGACTAATGCAAATTTTAAAACATTGAACAATAGCTCTAGTTTGCTAAGATCTGAAAGTTTTGTTACTTTATGTTTGACTTTAGTGAGCTTGTTGGGAATGAATTCTGGAAAAATACATGCTTTACCAACCCTGGGTGCCAGTTTTACATTGCCATTTACTAGCTCTATGAGTTACTTAACCTTAAGGAGTGAAAGTTTTCATCTGTCAAACAGACAAGAAAACCTATTTAATTTTCTTGAAGTAGTATAAATAACAATCTGAGAATGGCTCCTTAGGCCACGATAGTCCTAAGCTATGGTGGGAAATAAGACAAGCTTGCCATTGGTATGGCTGCTGACCACGTACCCTCAGAACTGGGCTTGTCAGGAGAAAAAACACAAATCAACTCAGACTCGAAGAAGTGTGAAGAGAGTCAACCTTGTTTAGGGTCATCCCTCTCCTCCAAAGAGCCTGAGAGGACATCTTCCTCTCTAAAATAGTTGTAATTGCATTATTGTATAATTTGACTTTTGTGTGGCTTCAATAATGAAGCAGGGGAGAAAATATTGCTGTACTAAATTACCTGCTCCCTGCTCATATTTGAATATTTAATAGCTCAGCAAAGCAATTATAAATGTCTACAAATGAAAATAATTCCTTATTCCTGGTGTGCCAACATATGTATCTATCTCCTTTACCAGTTACAACAAAAGTTTGAAAAAAGACTTGGGATCTATTTGTCATCTTCCCTTGTCCTCACGGTGCCCTGAAATCAGGTATCTTTATCTCAGTGTAGTATGATTCATTATTGTGGGAGTTTGGATCTAGTGTCACCAGGGTCAAACCTTAACATGCAGAGAACAGTAACAGAGTGTATGTGGCTGAATTTATGCATGTGTGACAGGCCCACAGCTCACAAAGGCCCTCTTCTTGATCTAATGCTCTGTTGAGACTTTCTTGAAATTGATTTTTAAAAATGTATGCATTTTAATTGCACACAGTAAGGGGGTTCATTTGGCATATTCATACATGCATACATATAACATACTTTGATCACATTCAAGCCTGTCTTGAAATTCTTAATAATTTTATTTTTGATCTTGGACTTTGCAAATCCAGTGGTATGTTGAGCAATAGCAGACCATTCTTTGCTGCCCCGTTCGCACTCACAATGTCACGTAGGCAAAGAACTCTGGTGGGCCCAGGATATGTGGGAGTGTAGCAAGACTCAAAGTAAATATTACGTACGCATGTCATATCTGCCCTGGGCAGGTGGGAATGCTCAAGCCCTGAAGAGCCACTCTGTCCTCTTGAGCCAGAATTTGCTTCAAACAGAAGGAATGGCATTCTAAGAAACATGAACATCCAAAGCACCTACACCACGTCCTTTCTTACTCCTGTTACCTTCTGTCAATCAACCACTTATGCTGAAATGATGACATAGGAGTTAAGGGGAAGGATAGGGCAATCCTTAGCTCCTCTCCCCACTCCCCCCAAACCCTTCCTGGCTGGTCAGCAAGCTGAAGGTAGAGACGGTTCCTATATGGGCGAAATCAAGAATTTGTTTTGTGGAGCGATTCTACTGCCTGGTAAGAACAAAATACATATGCATGTATGAGCTAGAAAATATGAATTGTATAATCTTGATGATTCTCTGTATAAAGTAAAAACTCATTTGCATTTACAACTGGTATTAAGAATATGAAGATGAATTTCAAAATTCATGGTAATAATTTAAAGTTTTATTTATTTATTTTTTACTTTGAAACATATTAAGTAACATAAAATTCAACAAGTAAAGAGAAAATGGAAGAAAGGGTAAAACAAATTTTTGTTTTACTACAAATTGTTTATCTACCTAGCATGGATACAGTAACATAGTGGTTAATTCCAAAAGCTTTGACTATATGGAGAATTCGATTTTAATCATGACTTGCCGCAAGGTAGAAATATATGTCATGATATATTCTTTCAAGAAAGACCAAGCTGTTTGGAGAAAGATAATTTATTTTGGATTGTGAACTATTTAAATTGAGATGAAGAAGATGAGGAGGAGATAATTAGGGAAAGAGTTGGGAACAGAAAGAAGTATAAACATCTGTCCTACAAGGAGTCTATAAAGGTTATAAGGTTGTTTGATACATATGAAAAAAAAAATGCACCCTAGCATTAGTAAATAGTGAATATACAATAACTTTTATCATGATTGGATAACATCTTTAGTCAGTCTGATTTTTATTCTCATCCTCATTATCCATCTGTATGAAGCAATGAGTATGAAAATATTTTTCTAGAAAGTTCATAATCAGCATAGTTGCTCATTTAATGATATTAGCTAAACCATCAGTACATAAGACAGTCCTCCTGCATTAATCCTCCCCCTTGGTACGGTCCTTCCTGGTTTGCACTTATCAGTTTCTAATAAAGTTAGCCAGGAAGTCTGCAATTCATGGTTTTCTGGCTCAGTTACATTTCATTATTTGTAGAAGCATAATTGCCCTGAACGCTATAACATTTCAATTAAAGAAAGGTTGGTGAAGGTATTTTCTTCCTGTCTTTCATTTTCTTTTCCTTGTTACTGATTTTAACAACTGTTATGAAAATGAGAAAAACAAAACAAAAAAGCATCTTTCTTTTCTTTGAATTGTCACTTCTGTCTCTCTCTTTCTGCCCATCATAGTTCTGATGCCTCTTTATATGAAACAACCTCTGGCATCATGTTGCTTGATGGAACCCCAGTTCTGGGGTCAGGTTGGCTATTTCCTGCTAAAGCAGAGGCATGGGGAGAGGCTACCACATGCAGAATGATCTGTAGGTTAACAGCTGAAACAGCGGAAGCTGCTCATGGCTGACACTTATCCTACCTTAACAGTGATGCTCTCACATCCTTCATTTCTTGGCCACCCAGAGCGCTCAAGCAGAGCCCTTAGGAATAATGTCACTCTACCTCAGCCTCCCTTGTCATCCCTCAGCAGAATCCTGGATGTCTGACCTATCACAGTCTCTCCTCTAGTCCAGCCAAAGGCAGATCTACAGTGAACTTAGTGAAGTTTATGCTTCAGGGGCCTGAGAGGGAATTTAACAATGTGTTCACAATTTTATAAATTAAATTTTCCAAAGTAAGAAGTTATAACCATTTTAAGTTTTTACTGGTTCTCCTTCCACTTCAAGGTTCACTTCTTATTTCTCCTATGGACAGAGAGAATTGGAATGTTTTGGGATGGAGTACCAGAAATTGAACCCAAGGGTACTTAACCACCGAGCCACATCCATAGCCCTTTTTTATATATTTTTTTCATTTAGAGACAGGGTCTTACTGAGTTGCTTAAGGCCTCACTGAGTTGCTGAAGTTGGCTTTCAACTTCGAGCTGCTAGGATTACAGGCACATGCCACTGTGCCCAGCCAGTATTGGAGCATTTTGAGAGCTAACTAAAAGCTCAAGCCCGGTAAACAGGTACTCGAATTTAGCGATTGTGCTTCCCCCCGTCATTCTTAATAAGTATTCACTTGTGGCAAAATACTATGATCACAACTGCTATTCTTTGAATGTGTCCTTTCTAAAATTCAAATGTTGAAACTTAACGGCTAATAGTTTTAAGTATTAAAAGGTGGAATCTTGTTATGGTTTGGATCTGAATCGTCCCCCAAAAGCTCAAGTGCTGAAGGCTTGGTTCCCAGTGTGAAAGTGTTCAGAGGTGGAGCCTTTGGGCGGTGATGGGGTCATGAGGGCTCTAACCTCATGTATGAATCAATCCATTGATGGATTCATAGTTCAGTGACCGATTGAGAGGTGGTGGAAACTTCAGAGGTGGGGCCTAGATGGAGGAAGTAGATCCTGGTGGTGTGCTCTTGGAAGCTTTATCTTGCCCTGCACAGGCCTCTCTATCTTTCTAAGCAGCCACATGCTTCACCACATGCTCCTTGCCATGATATTCAGCCTCACTAGCGACCCAGAAACAACCAAGGCAAAGAACCATGAACTGAAACCTCCAGAACCATGAGCCCCAAAAAATCCTTCCTTCTTTAAATAAATTTTCTCAGTTATTTTGTCACAGTGATGGAAATCACAAAAATGTGGTTAGGCCATGAGGGCTTCTCACTCATAAATAAGACTACAAGAAACATTCAGCTGCGTGTGCCTTCTACCTTCTGCCATGTAAAGACACAGAGCTCCTCCCTTCTGGAGAATGCAGTCCTCATCTGATAATCAGATGGACAGACACCTTGGTCTTGGACTTCCTAACTTCCAGAACCATGAGAAGTAAATTTCTCTTCTTTATAAAATCCTGAGTCTGTGGTATGCTGTTATACAAATACAAAACAAACTATTACAATAACTTTAGTTTTTGATCTAAAAGAGACTTCTCAAAATATATAATCCTCAGGCTGTACAAATGTTGTGTTCATTTCTGACTCTGACTCTATGTATCTTATCATCAGAAGAGTAAAGGTGGCAACAAGCACTTTATATGACCCTTTTTACCAGTATGGGATCCATGGAACTCTGTGTGTCCTTATGACACTTGTTCCATGTTTGTCATTTAACTGATTTTTTTTTTTTTTAAAACAACTCTTTTTTTTAAACTTTATTTATTTCGTTTTTGATGTGGTGCTGAGGATCAAACCCAGTAGCTCCCACGTGCTAGGCAAGTGCTCCACCACTGAGCTACAGCCCCAACCCTTAACTGAGTTTTCAGAGACTCTGGCAACAAGAAAAGTTCTACCAGATCATCCTCTTTGAAAACCAGCATTTTATTGTTGGACTCTGGAAATAATAAGTATGATTAGTTGACTGCCAGTCCAATTATTGAATACCTACAATATCCTTAATCTCCATAATATCTCCAGCAAATAGTTACTATCGTTGACATTTTACAAGGGAGGAGATGGCCTTGGAGAAGGGACCTTGTTAAATCTCAAATAACTGGAAAGTGAGGCTGCATTGGAAATCAGTTTTGTCTGATTTCAAACTGTGTTCTTTCCATTTACCATGCTGTCTGCCAATGTTGAAAGCCAAAGGAATTAACTTCTGCTGGTGAAATGTATGCGTGATATTGAGCACATGATTATCAAGTGTTGGAACAGGGAGAAGCTACACAGGTCATCCAATTCAACTCCTCATTTTTACATGAAGATCATTTAAGTCTTAGAAAAATGTAGTTCAAGTTTCCGGAATAAGTGCTGGAACAGAGCTGTGGGTCTCCTGGCTTGCTTTCATTAAATCTGACCTACACTGACAGTGTATATAGCCTGATACTATTTTTTCTTTAATAAAAATGATATTCTTCTTGAAAACTCATATCTAATAAGACACTTCTTTATTTCAAAAAGAATCAGTAGGTAATATTGAAGTAATTCAAATGTGAATTCCTTTAAAAATGTATTTAAATTTTATTCCACATGTTTGCTATAAATGACTTACTGTTTAAATCATGTAGTATGCAAAAACTAGAAAATGACAATCATACTTGCTTTCACTGTCAAGCATTTAATGAACTTTACATAAACTGTCTCCAATCCATATACAATCTAATATGGAATTTATAGGGACAATGAAATTTAAAAGTACTTTACACAAGGTTGTTCAGATGATAAGGGGTAAAATAGGATTTTTTTTTTTTTTTAAACCTAGATCATGTTCCCTACAAATAGCAAGTGTTTTGCCAGTTTTTATGAAGTTAACATACATAAGGTTCAAAATGTGAGCATTAAGACACAGCTTATATTATGCCCTAGTTATTTTGTGTTTCTTTTCTTACTCTGCATAAAATGGTTATGGCTTCCACTGAAAGCAGTGATCTGGTCAATAGCTTTTAAGTATTCTTTGAACAGAAACATTGGTACATAAATACTCAGGAGACGTGGATTTTCTCATTGAACAGGAATAGCCTTTGAAGGAAAGATTATTATAAGAAAAATAACTCAGCTGGTCAGAGCTTTAAGATTTAAAAATCACTCCTGTATTTTAAACGGAAGTTCAAGGATTTAAAAGATTTACTTAAGCCTATAAAAAAAAAAAAATCCTGGAAATTCTACCACCCTGAATAATGTAGCATCCAAAAATAAATCAGAATTTATTATGAAATCCTGATATTTCAGAAATCTCCCTTTCTAAAATTACTTCTTGGCTATGCTATGGTTGATTACACAGATATTGATTTTTGTTCTCCTGAATAAACAGATAGAGGTTATGAAAGGTAATATTCTTTACTGAGACTTTTTCACTTAAGATTCTATTAGAAGGAAAGTAGACAGGATTTGATGGTGTTTGGCCAATAGCCATGATTATGTGAGATCAAATGAATATAAATTCAGCATAGTAAAGCTCAGTAAGTGTTAGCTATTGCTATTTTTATTATTGGCAGTGCAAAGATGCCAGAGAAACCATCAGAAACGTGGATGACTTCCTAAAATGAATAGAGCATCTTGTCAAATGTTCCATGAGACATCCAGGCGTTAGAGGCTGGCAGTGAAATAAAGCAGCTCTGTGTAGCAACAAGATGGGATTTGGCCCTTACCTGGCACTATGCCAGCTGCATCAGACCCTTGTTGATTGCCCTGGAAGCTTGATCTGACCTGCTGATGTGACATTGCTGACACCACAGTCCAGCCAGAGGTACCTGCAATGTATCAGCACTTTTCCTCCGGCAAGTGCCACATATGTCTAATAAATATCCGATTTCTCACTCTGGGGATGTACTTTCTTTTCTTTTCTTGAACTTAGGGCCCCCATTGAGGTCCTAGGGCTGTGCGATAACTATTCTTCTGAACATTACAGCAAATGAGCAGGCTCAAATCACTATTCCACCTGTGTTTATCTAAGAGGGGAAGCTGGCAGGCCAAATACTCTGTTAACACAGTCACGCAATTCCCGATTATTTTAACTATAAAGGGTGAAAAAAATCAGTTCGATATCCTGATAATTATTCTTAACTCGGGTTCACAACCTTTGAAAGGCAGTTTGCCAAGGTCCTGAACATCACCATCTGGAGGGTGATGGCTAAATGCTGACTCCTGTCAGGAGACAGTAAAAATGGATGAGCACTGACCTTGAATAATTCTCCAGGGAGCTTGCTGATGAAGGTTAGGCTCAGTGATGATTTTTGTTAATTTTAGGAAGTTGGTTGCAGAGTATCCAGCTCATGTGCCAGTGAGAATTGACTTGTGTGAAGTTCACCACATGGTTCAGATTGCTTCTCTTTGAAATCAGCCACACAAGAGTTTCTAAGTAATGCCCAGGTAGCCCCTCAGTCTCTGGACCCCTTGGGACATCTAGAATATATGTTTATGACTTTTAACTTCATCTGTTTTCCTCTTATTTTAAGTGCTCAAAGTTCGTACATTGCAAGAATCCATCATGTGCTGCTTATGATTTATGTCATGGTTATAGCATTCCATCCAAATGGAATATTGACTCCAAATGAAGAAAAAACTAAGAGAAGACAATTTATCATGTCATAGTCTTGTATTATGGCCACAATAAAAACCTGGCTTTGGAAATGGAGCAGGCTGTCACTCAGTTGGGGTAATGTGTCTCACATATGCTTAGTAAGGTGGATTGCTGCTTTGGGGGAAGAGTATGCATAAAAACTTCACAAGTGTTCCTTTTTTAAAAAGTCTAATTAGCCTTACAGAAATTAGCCATCCCAAACTTCTTCCTCTCTACTGGAATGTTATTTGCAACAAATACTCATGATCAAAATATTTCCATTAAAACCCCCACAAACCTTTCTCCCACTCAGTGTCCTCCTACTTTGTTGTCCTATTTACATGCTTTCCTTTAGAGATAAGCTTAGTGGAAGATTAGTCTAAGCCTCCATGAGACTTTTCTGATGTAATTTGTCTTGACTAATCTGTGGCGTTCCCCACTACTGTCAGTATCATCTCTCTTAAACCTCAGTTTTCACGAATGCTATTTTCCTGGTGCTCCGATCTCAGCGTCTCCTTTTGTTCTCATTCATTTGTGCATTTTCGTCCAGGCCGAAAATATTGTTTTTCTTGGAGTTGTCTCTTGAGTCTCTTTCTCATTTTCACAAGTTTATCAAGGCTCCATATACCATGTATTTTCTGATGACTCATAATTGCACATTCTATCTCCGGAAATTCAGGGTTGTATTTCTATGTTCATTAACAAAACCCACCGAGCTAAGGCGGAACTCATCCACTCAATTGCTAAGCCGTTGTCTCCTCTCTTTAGGAATGACTTCACCATTTTCCTTCTATCTCTTTACCTTAGAAAACTCATCCGTCCTTTAGGATTAAGAACAGGTCCCACGTCATCCTTGGATATTTTCCTGTTCTGCACTTCTGCTCTTTGTTCTGGTAACACCAAGGTCTTCCTAATGTCTAATATTTTCACCCTGTGCTGTCATTGTTAATTTATTTATGACCCATACTCACTCCACTATTTATTTCTGTTTGAGCAGGGTTTCTGATTGTTTATCTCCATGTCATCAGGCCCAGTAACTCATACTAATGAAGAAATCAAGAAATGCCTCTGGATAAATGAGTGAAAATTTCTTCAATCTGTAAATAGGGCCACCGTTTGGATATATTATTCACTGATTTTTGTCCCATATTTCATTTGCTGAAATTTAGTCATCTCCTAGCTTGACTAGATTTCCTTTTTCATAACTTAAATTCCTAATACTTTTAAACATAATTTTTTTAATAATACAAAAAAACAACTAAGTGTGGAGAAAAAAAATTACAAGGATCAGAGTTGTAAGTTCTTACTTTTCCATCTTTTGAATCCAAAGAACACAGTTGCTTTCTTTGTGGTCATGGAGGAATACATGCCAGAATCCAATACCAAATCCTTTTCAGAGAGTAATTGGGATTGGACAGCTGGTCTACAGTTTGGGTCTGACATTAGGATGTACTTAAAGTCTACTCATTTTCAGCTGAGAGAGTGCGTAGCCTAGCTTATAGCTCACAGCAAGCCTGAGGAGCTGACATTGCTGAGAGCTCAATGTGTGCCAGGCACTGCTTCCAACTGCTGTGTGTGTATTATCTCATTTAATCCTTATAGTAACTCTACAAGGGAGAGATCATCATTATTATCATTTCTATTCCACAAATTTGGAAACTGAGTCCCAGAGCATTTTAGAAAATTATCCAGAATCTCATCATTAGCAAGCAGTAGAGTCGCAGAGCAGTAAGCTCAGCAGTCCGACTCCAGCCTGTGTGCCCTTCAGTAATCTGCTGCAGCTGTCCTGCAAGAAACAAAGCGGTTCCAAATATATTAGTCAGAACAAATTTATATGCCCAAATATGCTTCCCTAAAATATGAGAGTTATGGGTAATCTAAATAATTATCCTGTGACATTTTTTTCAAGAAATAGACTCAGTGATATTTAAAAATCTAGGACTACAATTGGGTGGGCAATAAATAAAGTCTCTTTATTGTTTTCTAAAATGTCCAGTAATTTTATTTGAGGATAGTTGATAAATGATGCTAAAAATATGTCTCCCATCTCAGGCCCTGCCGACCATATTTCACTGTGCAGCAGCAGGCTACATCCACGTCAGCTATATGTCACAGCTCTGTTAATTGTTGTTCTTACCATTATCCTGTCATTAGCACCCCAGCTGCTGTTTTTCATTCTCTGGTCGTTGTTCCACTTGGGGCAAACTTACTGCTTTTTCACTCCTTTGCATTTTACACGCTCTCACGTTTTTATGAAACCTCTCTAAAGGGTAATTTGTATATCACCACTTGCATGACTTTCATATTAAAGTATACAGCAAAAAATTTATACTCTGCAAAAGCTGTTAAATTCTGTTTAGCATATCAGACTAGGGACTCTTTATTATGAGGCGTTTTGGTATTTTTTAAAATATCCTCAAGCTCTCCTTTTGCTTCTAAAACAAATAATTATAATAAAAAATTCCTCACATACCCAGATAAATCTAAAAGGGAATTCTTTTACCCAACTAGGCAGAAAAAAATATATATTAACTTTTAAGAGGTTGGCATTTGAGAAATCAACAGTGGAAAAATGCTTAGTTAAGTAATGCAAAAATTATCGGCTGCAGTATAAAAAGTTATCTTCTGATTACTTTACCTCATAGTAATCGCATTCGAAAGGAGAAAACACATAAACCATATCTGTAATTAGAATGCAAACTCACTCATTTATCAGTGCTTAGGGAAGACTGATGTCCTTAACGTTCTTCCTGGGTGAAAAATAGTAACACTTTCACTGATTCAGCGGTACAAAAACTGTGTAAAAGAGGATGTTCTCAGGATTAAAGAAAAAAACATAATACCATTATTTACCAATAAATATAACCTAGGCTTTTAAAACATGAAACTAATTAAATGTACCTGATTATGTATAATCATTTGACCTACTGATGAAGCAATGCACTCTAGGGTTTAGTCCAGTCCTCATGGTTTTGTGACATGGCCGATGTTAATATGGAAAACTGACCCGAGAGGTCACAAAATGCTTCCATCAAAGGAATACGTGTTGGGTGGGGTCTTTGCAGTCCAGTCCTAATTAGTAATGGGAATGCCTAAATTAAAGTTGGCCATGGCATGCTTAGCAAAATGTTAATTTAGCCTTTAGCTCAGCCAAATTTTTTTTTTTTTCTATTGGAGGGGAAAAAAAGTAGTATTTAAATACAGAGAAATGATTTATTTTCACGCATTCACTACCAATGAAGAATGTTTGACTGCAACCTATATGGAAAGTAACATCATATTGGATCATTCAGGAAGAATAAAACTAGCTTTGAAAATAAATAACTTATGGTTTGAGTTAGGTAGCGGTATGCAGTAGAAACGTTGCTTGGAATAATGACATTTCTGGCTGGTTGCCTTGTTTGATGCTCCAGAAGTGGTTTCCATTGAGGCGATTAAATAAAAGGATTGATGCGAGATGGAATGTGCGACAGTGGTGCCCCTCATATGAGGATTAGTTGACTCTTTGATTCATTTTGGCATTTCATTTTGCACCTCTTTTTGAAATCAACTCCTGGCAATGTGGTCAATCTACTTCCTTCTATAAACTACTCCGTGTACTTTCACTTGGATACTTTATATGCATTCTGATTAGTGTTGCATCATTGCAAACTCTGCTAAAAGTAAATTACTAAGAGTAAGACTCAAGGGCCTTAAATGCAGAAGTGAGGGAGTGGAAGGTCAGTGGCTAAGGAGAAGAAAATCAAACCCCCATGTCTCCTGTCTCCATCACCATCATCATAATCATCACCAACAAACACATTAAATTCACATGTGCATTTGCCATTTCAGGTATTTTCTTTAGCACAGTCTCACAAGATGGAGCATACATTTGAGAATTATTAAAATATGCTAATTTAAACTTGACTTAATACCTCTCCTTAAAGAGCAACAGATAGTATGGTAGACTAGCATACGTGACAATTCACTGGTACTCTCTTACAAAATATGTCTGATGTAAAGTGAGAAATCTCACAACCTCATCAACAGAGAAAATACAAAACATTAAACTCAGTATATGTTCCCTTGCCAAATATTCCTTTTTTATAATTAAGGAGAAACATACTTTTTCTGCATATGGTGGTTGTTTCTGAAAATGAAAGTGGACCAATAAGCCAGAAAAATGTCTAGGATATATGGAGTTTGAACTGATCTATTTTTTTCCCTGTTTTGATTATTATAAAACAAAATTATGTTTCATGGTGTGTTGGACATCATGAAGTGCTTAATAGTAGGGTAAGAACGAAAACCCCAAGGAACTTGCAAACTTTGTTGGGAAACAAGGATCCATTCATCAATCCAGTTTGCATTAAGTACTAAAACCAGGGTGGGGAGGGATGGGGGCCAAAAATGCCATAGTACAGCAGAGGAAGGAGGTCATGTTTAAATGGGACCTGGAAGCTTAGGTAAGCTTTGAGGGAGATGACATGGCAACTAAACAGTATTGTAATCTGGAGGAAAATCTTAAGCAATTGCAGAGAAACAGAATAAAACGTGGAGGGTTGGTATAACTGCACAGGTAGGTGGTAAGCTGGAAACTAGAGGTAGTCTAGGTCATACAAAAAAAAAAAAAAAAACTATGTGACTTCTGTGTGCCCAGTGATGAGAATTAACTTCAGGGCACTTACTTAACCAGCACAAGACAAGTGCAAACATCTCAGATCACTGTAGGCATCATCATGGTATGGAATTGCACTGGTCCTTTTGACTCTTTTTAGATTTAGTATTTTTCATATTAGGAGGCTATGTGACATTCTGAAGAGTATTGATAGTTCTACTGGAACAGAGGGAGACTTAGTTTGGACTTGTCATTATATATAGCCTGGTTCACATTGGAAGAGATAGTTGTCTTCTAATTTGTGTCTGTATATAGCTCTTCTCAATGGAAAAAAGATTTTCTAAATCATAATTATTTATTTATGGATTGTGCCTGCCTTGGTTAAACCCAGGTGCCAGACTACAGACTATATGGATATGATAATTCCTTACAAGGTCCATCTATATCTAGAATAGGCCTCAAACATGATGTACTGTGTTCTAGAATATCAATCTGGGATGGGCCTACCCCACCAAAGTGCATAGATAGGAAACAGGGCCAAAGGTTTTCTATGTCTGGGGAAAGATAGATTATTACTGCACTGAGCTGGAGGCACAGGTGGTCTTGGGAAAGACATGGGCTACATGGACTACTACCGAGAGTTGATGGAGTCTAATATCTACAATGTAGACAGGAAAGATCATTTTGGGGGTGTCTTTTTGAATATTTATATTTTTCTTCTTTCTGACTTTTTTCTGTCATGTTGATACTTTTATTGCTTCCATGAAGTATCCTATTGACCCAGTATAGTAGAAAAAAAAGAGACAGACGCTCTGGAGAGTTAGAACGGGTTCTATTGCTGCTTGCCAGTAATGTGACTGTAAATGCTAGGGGTCTGTTTCTCTTTGGCAAAACAGGAATAATAGTAAGTGTTTCTGGTGATGATTAAATGAAATAGCTCACATAAAATTGCTAATACAGAGTTAAACCTGCAATAATGATGCATTCGAAGCTGATTTCCTTCCTTCCTTCTTCTGCTACCACTTAGTCTCTTTCTCTCTGACCACCCTTTCTTTCCCTTTTCCCTCTGATTCATTATTCATCCATTATTTATTTAGGAATATTTTAAAATTACTCCCAATTTGCTAAGTGCTATATTTGGGACTAAGGATGAATTGCTGCCTTGAAGGGAGATGATGATCCCTGCCCTCATTAGCTTACCATCTAATAAGAGAAACAAACTTTAATCAAAGCCAGACATCAATGAATATAAAAAAATTTCCAACCATTAAGTATTAAAGCAGAAGTATACGGTGCTGCAGGGTGAATAATAGGAGGATTAATATCTTTTTCTTTTCCCCTTTCTATATTATAAACAGGAGAATAAACTCTGTTTAGTGTTGAACTCAGAAAATTAGCAGAAAATGTAAATATTTATGTGTTGGCAGATTGAACTTGAGAAGTATGAATGTTGGTACTTCTGCACTTTAAGATTCCTAGATTCAGGAGCTGATTAAGAGACATCACAATCTCACATATTTCTACATTATGTTTCTTTATTTTATAACTCTTTGGTCCACTTTGTGTGTTGTATGTGGGCTGGGGGGAAAGAAGTTGTTTTAGTAGATTCTGGAAGGTTTACTCTTTCTTTGATGAAATGAATAGGAATTCCTTTGTTCCTTTGGGGCAGGGGGACGTAGTTTGCTGTTTAAAACAGTGTGCTGCCCGGAAACTCTTAAGTTCAGTCACATTATAACCACTCAATAGAAATGAAGCTTCATCCTCACAGGCGTTTCATCATAATGAATAGAGCTGGGGCAGTTTCATGGTATGGGATGCCCTGTAGGGGCGAAAGCCTCTCCAGGTCCTGTGGTTTGGAGAGAATAGAGAACTCCAAGTCCCATCTACATAAGGACTCTTGCCAGGAAGCGTCAGAAATCAGCAGTGCCAAACAGTGAGACACTCTCTTATTGGGTAATAATTCTTTTCTTGTTAATCCTAGAAGGGGTGGGTTCTTTGCAGGGAAACCTGGGGTCTTGTTATTAAAGGGCTGTGCCTGGGAACCCCTTTCTCTTATTCACCCTGTTTGCCAAAGCTGAGGAACTTGGGAGTTGTCAGTGTTTTTATGCCACATAAACATAATCTAGTATGTAAAGTCTCTCTCATTATGGTAAGTGACTATTTTATAGGCAAATCTGGAGGAAAAAAATAAAAGACAGCTTTCAAAATTTTAATAGAGAATTTGGAGTTAACTGACCTGCAGGGCCCTGTAGTCAAGAGACATCATTTTAGGAGCTGCCTTTGATGAGATTATTCAGCTGTGACAATCT
This sequence comes from Sciurus vulgaris, assembly GCF_902686455.1. NCBI lineage: Eukaryota > Metazoa > Chordata > Mammalia > Rodentia > Sciuridae > Sciurus > Sciurus vulgaris. The sequence continues at coordinate 32,867,911 of NC_136468.1, forward strand.
TTGGTGCCCCAGGAGGTGGCCTTTCTGCAGTACACCATACTCAGGTTGAATCTCCTCCCATTGTCCAGACCAAACAACAACAACAAAAAGCTGCTCGAGTCCAATTCCTTCTTCAGCTACCTCATTTCTCTCTTTCTCCTCATAGCAATGCTCCTTGAAAGAACTGCCATCTCCAGGTCATCTCCTTTCATTCTCCCTCTTTTTGAATTCCAATGAGATTTTCTTCCCCAGTGCTTCACCTACGCTGCTCCTTTGCAGGTTCTCTAAGTCACTAAATCAGAAGGTCAATTTACAGTCATCACCTCACTTGACTCTCACGGACAGTTGACCCAGCTGACCGCAAGCTCCTCCTTGAAACGTTTTCCTCACTTGACTCTGGAACCCTGAGCTCTCCTTGTTCTCCTCCCACTTTCCTGGTCTCTGCTTCTCAGTTTCCTAATTGTCTAAACCCCTTTGTCCCGGAGGAACAGGACTCTCTGAGTGTCACTCACTCAGTGATGCTTTGAAACAGATATTGAGTGTCCAGACCTTTCTGGGAGTTATTTGTGGATTTCTTTTCTTTATAAGAAGTGTTACATAAAAAGGCAACAGAAACATGTGTGTATGCATATTTTTATTTGAAACAATAACAAAGCAAATTGAAAAGCCAAAAGACAGTGTTTTTCTTACATGCCTTATATATGCATCATACATATATGAGATCTTCCAGCACAGGGTACATAATTTTTTACTGAATTCTTGGAATGGAAAACAAGATTTCCAGGTTTCAATAAAGAATTGAAGAAACAATTCTAATGCCAGAACACATAGAAAGATTTGTGTTGTGATTTACAAGGTGCCAAGGAGAAGATCAGAAAGCCTAGTATCACTGTTGATTTGACAAAAGTACATTTCCTCTGCAGATGGTAGACACCTCTCCTTAAAAAAGGAGAAAAACATAGGATTCCAAAACAAACTTGACTTGCACATATTCCATGCTACAAGGAAGCACATTATTGCAAATTCAGGTACATTATCTGTGTAGGTTTAGAGAAAGAGATAGTGATGATTTATAACTAAGTTTCCATATAAATCATAATTACTGAACCAGAATATCGATCCAAAAATAAAATGAAAGGCAACCTGCACCATAAATTTTATGACTTGGGGTTCATTGTATGTATTTCAAGTAAATATTAGGTCTGAATTATATAAATACTGACTTCAGACTCACTATTTATAAACAAAATAGAGTTATCTATGAAATCAGATTATTGAGCTGGAAACAGTTCAGTACAAAGAAGAAAATAAACAACTATTTCAATATGCACATCTAAGGCATAAACATTTTTTAAAAAAGAAAATTAAATTTTTATTGTAGTATAATTCATGGTGATTCAAAATTGGTGACAAGCAAAAAGGAAACAATACCTATGTTTCCTGGTATTCCATACTGCGTCTGCTGAATATTTCAATTTTGTGTCCTGTGTTACATTTTTCTTCCTCAGGAAGTGAAAACACAATGCTATATTGCAAGTGGGTGTCTGAGTTAGGCCACTAACTCTGCATTTTTCAGTTCATAGCCCCGACTCTCATAAAATTAGGTCTGCAATACAGTGATACTCTGGGTATGCTGTGTCTGTGATAAGGTTCTCTAAAGCACAGGGAGAGTCATAAAGCAGAGAAGGTTGAGTACTTGAGGTCTGGTTTTGAATCCCTCACAGAATTGCCTCATCTGCAACAACAACAACAACAACAAATTTTCTTTTTCCATTTTCATTGTCTGGTTATTGGCATATATGAGGTAAGACTTCCCTTCCTTTTGCTTAGCCTTATAGAAAGATCTCTGAGACATCAAAAGCATCAGGAAAGACAGACCAAAATACATTTTCAAAGAGGTATAGGGTTCTGTGTTTTTGTATTTATGAACAGTCTTTTGAGTTTTCTTTATAATTTATTTTCCTTTGAGGCTTATATTGTAAAATCAGAATGGAGTATGGAAGCAAGGTCTGTAGAAGAGAAACATGGCAAGACTTTTCTCCCCAAACAGGCAAGACTATATAGTCTTGTTTAGAGGTCAGTGGGTTCTTCACTGGCTCTTCGGAAACTCGAAGCTGAGGAGGATTCACTGTTAGAGGCAGGGTCTCCAGGACCTGGGAAGACCTTCTCTACACAGAAGAATTTGGCAAATTTCAGTAAATTTGGCCTGACTCATATTTTCACACAGTTTGAAAGTTAAAAATGGTTCTTAAATTTTAAAATGGCTGACACGAGAAAATGTCATGAAATTCAAATTTCAGTGTCTATAAATAAAGTTTTATTGGGACTCAGATACAGTCATTTGTTTGTCTATTTTCTGATTGCATTCATGCTACCACTGAAGAGCTGAGTGGTGTTGACAGAGACCGTATGGCTTGTAAAGCTGAAAATATTTACTATCTGGTGCTTCACAGGAAAAGTTTGTGGACTCTGCTACAGAGCACAATTTGCATAACTCTTCCCTAAAAGTGAAACTTGAGTCATTTGCAATTTTTTTTTTTTTTTTTTTTTTTACATTAGCTATAAGCTCGTGGATAAATTTATCTGTACATAGTGTAGCTTTGGTTTCACAGCTCTGGTTCCTAAGAAAGCCATATCCACCCATGTGCTTGACTGAATCTGACTCAGGAATGTGCTCACCAAGTTGAGTGCAGATTCAGCCTCATTCTCCAAACCCCACACCAAGAGCTTTCCATACTTGCCTCACTTGCCACAGTGACCCTTGTTTTGCTATCCTTTAGGATTATTCAATAGCTGAACTTCAGTAATGAGGGATACTTTTGAAAGAAGGGTCTGCTTTTTTTTTTAAGATCTGTGCATTTCACTGTGTGTAAATTGATATCTGAAACATACTTCAGTTTAAAGAAGCACAAACAAAATACACAATGAACAAAACAGGGAAGAAGTGATGAGGAAAAACACAGATGAGGTCCTAAACTTAGGAAGATGAAGTGAGACTCCCTCCAGCCAAATCCAGAAGAGAAATATGACCAGAATCTTGTTCTTGCTGCAGAAATGTGCCCAGAAGATCTGTTTGAAAAGTTAGACTTCAATTTCTTTTTGCTAAGTCTAACAATTATGTCTTCATGTGACCCTATTCTTATCTCAATGCCTTGATTAGAATATTGTTTATTATGACTTACCACTTAAGCTTTTTATTATGGCAAGAAAACTTAACAAGAGATCTACTCTCAACAAATTTTTGTGTACAATGCAGTATTTTTAAGAATAGACACTATGTTTTTAAGAATAGACACTACTAAAACAGAGTTCTAGAATTTCCTCATCTAGCACAATTAAAACTACACCCATTGAACAATTCCCCACTCCCCTGGGGCAACCCCTGGCAGCTACTGTTCTACCATGGGCTTCTGTGAATTTGAATACTTTGGGTACTTCATCCAAGAGGAAACATGCAGTCTTGTCCTTCTGTGTCTGTCTTTATCCACTGAGCATAACACCCTCAGGTCCATCCATGTTGCTGTATATGATAGCTTCTCTTTTTTAAAAGCTGAACAGTATTCCATTGTATACTGCTGGCTATGTAAAATGGGATAGCCACTGAGGATTTTAAAGTCCCTTAAAAATTAAAAATAGGACTAAATTATTACCCAGCAATCCCACTTCTGGGTAATACAAAAGAATTAAAACTGAGATCTTGAAGAAATATCTCTACTCTCATGTTTTTGCAGCATTATTCACAGTGGTTAAGATATGGAAAAAACGAAATATCCGCTCAGCACTTAATTAGAATCTTAATTTAGAATCCAGATGTTCTTATGTGGGGTCCAGAAATGCAAACGTATTTGAGTTAAAGGTCCTTAGCTAGGCTAATCTCTCAGGGACTAAAGCCTATCTTTGTCAGAAGGAAGATTTAATAACTACATTCTGTTTGGTGTGCTTGTGTTTGTGGGACAGCAAATCTCTTCAGTCTCTTGAATATACTGATACCCAGGAACTTTTGTTTCTCTTCCCTATAAGGGACTCAGAGGAAAGGCAGAAACAGAATCCAAAGGACAATCCCTGCCCTGGCAAGTTTGTGTGGGGGGAGAGAGTGGCCATCAGAGCTGTGTCCCTTTCTATTTATTGTTATTAGGAGAGAGGTCTTAAATAAAAATAGCTCAGTCAGAATGTTCCTCAGAAACTGCTTTTTCAAAGAGCTATCTCCTTTATGTAGAACAAAACACATTTTACCAGGAGTCAAATCAAGCTGTGGAGTAAATTCAACTGCTTTAATGGTAACAGATAGGGAGTTGGTGCTGCCAGACTGATTGAAACCAGATTCTAAGGTGACCAGTTGCTCACAGAGTAGTTGTTGGCAACACTTCAATGCAAATATTTTTGTCTTCAGCTGTGAGGCCCAGCATTTATCTCAGAATACCAAATTCTGCCTCCTGACACCATGACGTCCAGGATCATCATATGAACCTCCTAGAGCTACAGGGCTCTGCTTGCATCAGGTGAATATCCCTAGATAGATCATCCAGTAAGAAGCAAGTATTTGTGAGGACCTGGACAAACTCAGGCACTATTGTATATATTAGACCTTGACAAGTCTAGCAACTCTGAGGAGTCCTCAGAGCCTACATGATCTTAGTGCCTAGGTAACAATCCCATTAATAACAACCAAATCTGTAAGCGTGGTGGGAAGGAGCCCTGTCTCTAGTCCTGTTTTAGGTATACACAGCATCTCCAGTTTTATCAGCACTCATCTGTATGGCCACTTCTGGGCTCACTGTAAACTGCTTCTGAGCCTTAAATTCTACCACAGACTATTCAAAGAGACACTTAAGGTCCACCCAGAGTATGTAACATTCTGTGGGGTCAAAATTTGTCCCATATTGAAATATCCTCTGACTTTAAAAATGGAACTTGATGGGAACTGAATATTGAAAAATGTTAGCCAATTTGCTGCAGTTTTTATAAACTAAGAAGGAAATTCACAAACCCCATGATAATATTCCAGGAGTGCATCTTGCAACTATTTTCTTTTGATTAATCTTTGCCTCCTTGAAAATAACTTCTACTTAGACGTAGTTGCTTAAGCTGTGAAGCCTGAGGCACTAAAATGCAGTGTGCTAGCTTGAACTTCATGAAACGTATTTTAGCAAAGATGAACTTGCTCTATTTGAAAGTCCCAGGAATAAGGCTACTCCAGGCTAGTGTGTACACAAAGAATTCTGACCCCTGGCAGAATTCAGCCCTGTTGTGATAGGAGATTTTCATGTAATCAGCAACGTCCCTTTTGCTTTCAAGGTGATGTTGAATTACTCCATTTCCTCATTACAACTATTTTCTTAGATAAAGACTCTATTTGGAGATGGCTCCTGTTATCCCTGTGGTTCAAGAAGGAAGCCAGAAAATCATAAAGAGAAAGAACAAAGCTATTGCCTACAAGCCATAATGGAACTATCTGTGTTTATTCCGCCCCTCCTACCATTACTTCAACAGCATTTAAACTTTGTAACCTCCTGTCCACTGAATCTCTGAAACGTTAAAAAAAAAAAAAAAGTAATTTAACTTTTTGATTATTTAGAAAGTGTATAGATGAGTCTCAATTTCTATTTTACCAAGGCTTCTGTATTCTAGCTTGCTTTTGATATAATTTGCTAATCTGATCTGGATACTAGTTTCAAATTTTCCATTCTTTTTGGTTGTGTGTGTGTGTGTGTGTGTGTGTGTGTGTGTGTTTGGGGATTGAACTCAAAGGTATTCTACCACTGAGAGATATTCCCAATCTTTTAAATTTTTATTTGGAGACAGGGTCTTACTAAATTATTGAGTCTACCTCTCAAATTTGTAATTCTTCTGCCTCAGCCTCCTAGTAGCTGTGATTATAGGCATGTGCCACCAAAACCAGGCTAATTTTTCATGCTTCTAAATCATTTTTTCTTTCTAAGCATGGACTGTCCTAATCATTTTATGCATATTCAAGTTGTACATTTATTATATGCTAGTCATCACATTATTTAAATACTTTAAATTAAAGTGCTCCTTTTGCTAAGTATCTTACAGAACAGAATGTTTCTTACATTTTTGGGGAGTCTTTTTCCTGAAATGCTATCAGCATCTTTCCAATTCTCTTATTGGAATCACTTTTCACAGAAGATAAAGCTCTTCTCAGCTCTACTCACATCTTACAACTCTATACACCACAGAGTCTCCGGGACACTCCTCTTTATTATGACATTCTCATGCTGGCTTGATTAAGAAATGCCCACTAGTTAAGTTGATAGTAGACTGGAGTATCTGCTCTATCTCCATTTGCAAAATTTTCATTAGAGAAAGCAAACAAAAAACCATAGGATTTCTTTATTTATTCATCTCACGTGCCCTGAGTGACAGGTGCTATGCTTTTTCTTAATACACAACTGTACTCAGATCACTTGAAGGGGAGAATCCTTTCCTCCACTAATCTAATAATTTTTAGGATTAGTTAAAAGACAGAATTTTATTGGGAGTTTCAGGTGAAATTTTTACTCAAATTCAGTTTTTGTGCCAGACATTAGTGTTTTCTTTTTCCAGAGTCGTAACCACTTCTTTCCTTAAATTTTGCTAAAAGATACAATAATACATACTTTTTTGAAAAGTGTGATATTACCAGAGTTTCATGAGATAAATCAATATGCTCCCTAGTCAGTTTTGCCATCTCTACTTGTCTTTGCCAATAATTGGTTTAGGGAAGAACAAATGAAGCACTTTTGCCCAATAGGATGGTTAGGGAGTTTGCTAGAAGTCTCTGACCTGAGGGACATTTGCAAGTATTTCTGTGAAAACTTGATGCTTACAGCCATCATTGTCATTCTAAAGTCCTAAGTAGGGATATCGACACATCGGATGATCATAGAGTTGAAGTGTGGAACTTATGTTACTAAGCTGCTGAATCAATCTCAGAACTGCCTGCCTCCAAAGTTCTTGTTAAGAGAACAGTAAAGGACTATTTCTTATAGTTCTTTTAGCTGGATGTGGTATTCCATATAGCTAAAGAATCATAGGAAAACTTATGTGTATGAAAATTTAGTACTTTAGTAACATTCCTCATATCTTAATGTAGAACATTCCCCATTCAAAGAATCTTGAGTTGTTCCTTCATTTCTCAAGTCTTCTCTCAGTGTTTGCTGGAAAACGTTGGTGTGAAGAAAGCATGTTAGTGTTCAACAATCCTTAAAGTGGCTGATCGGAAGAACTAGTGGTGGACCTTGGGAAATTCTGGGGTGGTTTCATGAAATCTTTGTGCTTTGTGTATATACTTATATCCATCGCCATATCTGTATCTTTATCTGTGTGTGTGAGTGTGTGTGTATGTGTGTGTGTGCGTGTGTATCTTATAGAAAGAACAGCACAATCAAGGAATCTTAAGATTTTGACATTCTTTTTCAACTCTTAGCCTTGGCTTCAATTTACTGTGGATCCTATCAATTAGAAAATGTGACCATTACTGAGAATGTATCTGAAAGACAGTTGATTTTAAAAATTTTTAAATGTCCTGACATTATAATTTATTGGGTGCAGCAGCAACAGATGTATTATTATCCTCATATTTGTTAATATTATCTTTTTGTTCTCTCTACACATCTCTGAGGGAAATAATTGATGTAATGAAAACAATCTCTGCTTAGAGAAAACATAAAAATATATTGCGAAGTTATATTTATGTTCCTTAGCTTAAAAAGAGAAAAACAAAAGGTTGCCATTGTATTGATAAAATGAATAGCTTCGTGTTATGATATAGAGGAGCATGAGATTATATGAGACAATAAACTACAATTAAACTAATTTATATTCACCACATTATATAGAATTTTATCACTTATTTTTACACAGTATCTTTTCTATTGCTGTATTACCTACTTAAAGTTTAACGGTGCCTTTCTGGGATTTTCATTTAATGATCTCTATGTTAGCATTAGCTGCTTAGTTAGCCTAATTATGCTATTATAAAATGAAAGAAACTTCATATGGACATTCAACAAAGGTTATTTCCTCATATAGTATTAAAAATAGTTTTCAATTTCTGATAGTGAACCAGCATTCACATATTCCACCTGTTTTTTTCTTAGCGACTCAGTTGATAAACAGGCATCTTGACATTCAACAATGAAAATGTGAATATTTATGATCCAAGGATGCAAAGAAATTATGAAGCTCCAAACTCATTTATGTGCATGAAAATTTAGTAGTTTAGTAACTTTCTCATATCTTAATGCCTACTCCTTCATTTTATGGAGGTGGATCTAGAACTTATTTATTTGCATCTTAAATATTTAAATTTCTATTTATAACATAAATGTCAACAGATGTTGGTACAGGTAAAGAAATGTGCTTACAGTGTTTCTCCTTAGAGTGTGATCATCCTGCTCCTTCCCCCATGTCCCCTGTTCCTCGTTCAAACTCTTCCCTACTGACGATAATAGAACCTGGAAGCAGTACAGCTGGAAGGGATTTTATAACCCATCTCTGCCATCACTGTACCTCCCACATCTTATCCAGTGCTCGGAAAACTGAGATGCAGAAATCCAAGGTGCCTCAATCACTCAGGAGCAGCAGAGATTCTGATGTCAGTCCAGCACTCAGAAATGAGTCTTCCTGGACAGTCTCAGCTCTTTAGGGGCTATGCATCCCTTCCCAACGCCAGTTTGAAATAAGCCTGCTTTGGAGGACTGCTTATTTATAGGGCTCAAGATGCACTCTACATGAATAAGTTGTTCAAAAGGTGGAAACAATCTCATCCTCAGATGAGAACTGTAGGATTTCACCTTAAAACTCTAACTGGCATGGAATTACTGGTAGTCCAACAATTATACCACCCTGTAGGACTGCTTTATCACATCACTCAGGAGCCCCAAGTTATAGGGTACCTGTTCTGTCTGATCTAATATTTGGGTATTAATCAAATATATCTGGATGCTTTCTATCCAACTTATCTAAAATTGAACTTACGATCTAATGTTTAGGTTTTCATTTAAATATATCTGGATGCCTTAAATAGAGCTAATCTAAAAGTAAACCTACTGTTATTCTCTACAAACTTTTTAACTCATTTCTTTATTCGACAAATATTTATGGAATGCAACTTTGTGTCCAGCAGTATTCTAAAATGAAGGTATTTTCATAGCAGTGCACAAAACAAATTTCCTTTGTCCAACAGTAGTATCGGCCATGCTATTAGATTATACTAAAAATAGATCATTGTGTACTATAACAAAAGGTAGCAGCAAGAGTTTGCAAACGAAGCAGAGTGTACGGTCAGAGAGCAGGTGGGCTGGGGGAACGCTGTGGATTGGGTGATCCACTCAGGATGCCATTCATGTGGCAGTTAGCCTGTGCTAATTTGCCTTATCATTGGTTCCATTCATTCGCTAATTATTTGTTTTGTAGCTCTCTGTTGCAGACAAGTTGTTTGTATTATAGAAAATGGAAATTGTTGCCCCTGTGGGGCTCATAGTTCAGCATCAGAAACAGAACATGTATATGGTAGTGACAACTAAAACAAGGCAGATGATGGTAAACGTGAAAGAGACATCTCAGTGAAGTTCCAAGGAGAGAAAATGAAGAGCATGCTCTTGTGTATTGATTCTGTCTTCACAGCCAGGGATTCAGGAGATATAAATCATGTTTTCCATACTTGCATCCTCATTTCAAGCACAGTGCCCTCCCAGTTTGGACCTTGTTCATGCTCTGAGGTTTGTGGTAGATGATGACTATTGCTTCTTTTATCAGTTAGTCACTGTTCTTTAATTTTTTCTGTAGGAGAGACCACTATTCTTATGCAAATTAACCACATCTAAAACCAAATGCAACTTTCCCTTTTAATTTTCTTATCTACCTGTAGTGGAGTCTAAACAGTCCCTGGCTTCCTTCTTTCAATTATTCTATCAGTAAGCACATTGTGAAGAGGTGACTCTTTGTGACTATCATTCTTTGCAGGTATTAAGGACACATGAACAATGTATGTTTAAATGAGCAAGTGAATAAGTGTAAGAACCCCTTTCTGGGTATTGAATTTGGAATTATTTAATTCAGTTATGAAATGGACTTTTCATGACTGAAGGGAACAGAGAAATGGAAAAAAAATTTAAATTATAAAAGAAGCTTTTAAAAATGATCTGCAACTTGGATTCCATGGTTATTTTTATTGAACAATAGATTCCACTTCAAGTGCTTGGCTAGGCGGTCATTTTTTTTAAGCAGGTTAAAAAAATAATTAAAAGAACTAAAATAATTATCTGCATAAAATATTTTGTCTATGCATTTGAATACATGCAGGATTGCCTCCTTTTGTGATCCTTTTCAAATCCCAAGTGTTTTATTTTAAAAGGAATCACTTCAGCTCCTTTTTCAGTCAAAAGATTAAACCATTTTAATTTTCCAAGGGAAGAAGCCCCCAAAGCCACATAGAAGTTTTTAATCCTGCCCTAATATAAGCTGAATTCTCCAAAATGCCTGCCTCTGAGGTAAACAGAATCCATTAAAAAGTAGTTATTAAGCCCTGTGAACAGAAAACAATATTAGAAGCCTAAAAACGATAGCTTTGGGGCAATGAAACTCATTGGAAGTAGAGTATAGAATCAGGAACAAAGAAAAAAAAAAAGGAGAGATTCTTTGGTATAAAAACAAGATTATAGTGAAAAATATAACTAATTAGCATTTTCATTGTTTCTTTCAATAAAAATCTCAAGAAACTTTAAGGACAAGTAAGGTGATAAAAGGAAGCTTCAAGGTAGGCTACCAGATGGAATAATATATACACATAATGAAAATATACATAGATATGGAAACTTCACTCTTTATGTCAGGGGTAGAATTACCTGATCATGTTTGTATACATTTGGAGCCACATTTAATACCCTGAAAGGCTTTAATGTTTAAGAGCAATATGAATATCTTAGGAAGCACTATTATAATACTTTATGATATAACTCTAAAGTCAAGTATAATTGGGTCGAACTTCAGAATTTTTTATTTTGTGAATGAAAACACACAAGAATACCTCACAACTGGATTGTTTGTATTTTCAATAGGTCCCTATTGAGAGGGAATATGTATATATTTTGCAACAGCTAGAATAAGATAAATGAAATACATACACACACTCATATATATACGTACATATATATGAGTAGGAAAACTCTAGGGAATAAAAACTCAATATATGTGTATAGTAGTAAGTCATACATAATTGAATGCTTGCAGGGAATTAGCAATGCATGATGCTTATTCCAATGCTTATAAATAAGTGATGTTCCTTCTAAGGTCAGATCCACCTAACAATTTCAGAGTTAGTATTCAAGAATCATAACGAATTTTAAATGTAACACAGTGCATGTGTTCTGTTCTGATAAGGCTTATTATTTTCAATAAATGGAGTGAAGGATTGGCCTTGGTCTCAATTCATAAAAGCCATCTATTGCACTGACAGTTCAACAAAATGGCCCACAAATTAATGATTATGTTCCCAATAAAGGATATAGATGGAACATTGATTAAACTATATGCACTACTGATTAGTTTCATGAACCCTAAAATAATACCTGCTGTACATATTCCTACTGACCTAGAAATAAACTTGAGTCTCCCTTTAAAACACAAGTCTGCATTAGACAACTTAAGAATTAAAGAACTCCTTCATGTTATGTTCTTCTCCAACAACAACAACAACAACAAAAAAAAAACAATCTTTGGAGTATCTTAGTATTTGGAAAGCAAAAATGAAAGTACTAACACTGCATGTGATTATCAAAGGTGATACCTCAGAGATGGACAGCCTGACTTATGTTCTGAGTGTCTCTGGAAGGAGGGGTGCCTATGTTCTGTCTACTGGATAATCAGATTTCTGTAATTTAATCTTTAGATTAACTTTGGGTCTTTTATACTTATTTGGGTTCTCATCACCAAACATGGTATCACTCAACAGCAGACCCAACTCTATTCTGAGCAATTTCTCAAGAGTAGGATGTGGAGCCTTTGGAACTCACTTATTATAATGAGTTCCTCACCTTGTTTAGTCAATCTTCCCTGGTTCTCATCAATTTCTTGGCTTATTGGCTTGCTCTTCAATGGAACTGATTGATTCCAAGTGGTCTGGCTATCCACAGACTCTCTGATGTCAGTCATGGAAGTGTTTTGTGTTTCCATTTGCTCATGGAAGTTTTAGTAGCACTGTTTGTATTGCACCTTCCTTAAGTTCCCCCAGGATTTCTACCTGTGAATCATTTCTTTATTAGTTTCTAAATATTTAGTGATAGTTATCCTCTGCCCTTAAATCCTAGCAGCCTGATCATTGCCAAGGTCTCTGAGTAGAGGACATCGATTCTCATCTTGCTGTGATCACACACTTGCTTGACTTTTCCCATGCTAATTGGCCGTTGGATTTATGAAATACTTATTTAATTAGGACTCAACTTCACTAGCTATGCTTTTACAATCTTCATGTTCTGTCCCTCAACACACAACAAATTTGTTCATTTCAGCTAAGTATTTTAGAAGAAAGTACTGCTCTCAGTTCTTATGTAGATTGTGTAGCCAACTGATACTCCTTATGTAGATTGTAGCCAACCGATACCCATCATCGAATGGGTAGGTTCTTAAACACTTTGGTAATTGTATTTTGACACAGTTAGAAATGCAAGGTAAGAAATTGTGAAAAAAAAGCAAGTTTGGTTATCATAGAAAACATATGTTAGTATTTCCCTGTAGTAATGAAAATCATCGGTCAGGACTTTTGCTCCCTTATTAACACGTTTGATATCTTGAAGTACATTTCTCTAAACATGAATCAGATTATAATATTCAGCAAAGTATAAAAGAAATATGAATTTGTATCCAATATAGAATTCCATTCTAAAATGAATGAATACAGTGTTAAGCCATAGAGGGAAAATACTAATAGGTATCTCTACAACCTACAAAGACTAACCATCCTCCAAGTTGAAAGACAACTAGAAACTAAAGTTGATCAATTAAATTTAAAGACGTCTGATCTGCAACTAAAGAAAGTGAAATACATCCCAAATGGATATTTAGTGAATCACAAAATTCCATATAATTGTGAAAAGAATAGGGAAGCATTTAAAAGCAAGAGTATGTGCACGCACGCACAAATCAAAATCAAAGAAATATGAAAGAAGATGCTTCACTCAGTACACAAACTAGTCAAAGGGATAAAAACTATGTAGCTTATTAAAATATTATGATAAATGAGATCAATGAGGAATAAACCAAGTATTAATGAAAACACAATAACCTTAGAGGTTGCTTTCACTCTTGGTAGCTGCGTGCAGCTAGGCCTGAGATAGAACTAGGTATGAAACAGAGAGTCACTGCACAATTCATTCTTATATATATATTGCCCCACATAAGCATGCATTTACTGTAAAAACATAGAAACTCAATAAATAATCATACAGTTAAAAACTCCAGAACTTAGCAAGCTGCAGTAATCTGAACAGAGCTAAAGAATCTGTATTGATTCTACATAACTAGGTAGATGAAAAAGTTGGGTGATGGGATGAGAGGCTTGTAAAAGAGATAGGAAGAGAAATTTATGTTTAAAAAAAATTGGGTAGGGAATTTTAAAAAGTTTTCTATTTAGTTAAGTAAGATGATTTTTAGTAAATGGTAATTATAAAAAAATAAAGACAATTGCAAATAAAAACAATTGCTCTCTAAAGTGATGTACACTGAGGGCACATTTATTTTGAAATCAACTTTATTATAAAGGCTATTTTACTTTTTTGAGAAAAGAGAAACTCTTCTGCACCCACATACACATTCATCGAATGCAATAATGTTAAATTTGAGAACCTGGCCTCATGGGTTTATGTGGTTGACCATGATGCTAGAAGGTGTTTATAAAACTGTAGGGCTAGGAAGATATGCCAGTAAATTTCCTTTGGATATGACTATACATTTTAAATAGGAATGTGTGAAATTTTAATAATTGGAGAGATTAGGGTATTCATCTAAAAAAAAAAAAAAAAAAAAAAGACTCGTCTAAGAAAATTTGCAGACTCAGAACATAACCATAGCTACTAATGGTTCATCCCTAAGGAAATTCTTTATAGAATTTAACATGCCTTCAATGGCACTTATATATTCATTCATTTACTTATTTTTCTATCAATTTACATTTCTTGAACTCAGAGCAGATCCTCAGGTTACAAAGACAAGGGTTTTCCAAGACTTGAACTATAATGCGTTAGCCTCACAGGTAAAGAATCTATTGAAATACCAATGTAATAAGGGATTAATATACACAAAGTGCTCTTGGCTTTCATTAGAAGAACACACAGGTTTGATTGGGCTGTGGCTTTATGTAGAGCTTTCCACAACTATTGTCCATGTTAGCTTCTGGAGGAAAAAAAAAAAAGAGTTAAGTAAGTGAGGAAGGCAAGGTTACCTACAGGCATGGGCACTGGGTGTGGAATATACCACTAGAGGTGACGACAAGAAGTCACCTGATCATTTTGGTGAAAGGTGTTTCTGGACTAGAATTTGAGATTTTGAGTGGGCAAATGATAAGAAGTAGAAATTTTCCCTTTAAGTAGGAATGGAATTTTCCTTTATGAAAATTTTCTTTTGGGAAGAAAAAAAGGGTATTAGGACTTAAAGAAAGATTTTCTACATGGGCATATGTAGCTATTAAGAAAAAAAAAAAAAAAAAAAAAAAAAAAACACTGGAAAGAAACAAGTAGAATATATCTTAGAAAGCTGGGATCATAAAAAACAGAAGTGAGGTTACTAAGGAAGTAGGAAAAAATGAAAATAGAGAAGAGTGAGGATTAGCTTTGAAGCCGATCAGGGACTGATCTTTGAAGACAGGAAGATTAAAAGTAAGAGGTTTATTTACAGATAAATTTGCAGATGGGAGTTGGGCAATAAGTCAGGGAGGCCTAACAAATATATGTTAAGCAATGAAAAGGAATCAACTAAATCATTAAGGCATAGCTATGTGATTTTTTCCTATTCATGTTCAGGGGAGATGGAGTGGAGAGAAACATGTTGGAATGATACAGGTTTGTAGGGTTATGTATAGGGCAGCCAGATAGATCAAGGGGCAGCCATTGCTAGCAAGATGGTGGTAGAGAGGGTGCAACATTCCACATGAGCAGGACTGAAAATGAAGCTGGGCTAAGAATGACAATTTTAAAGTCAAGTTGTGAGTCAGGGCACTGGAGAAAGTAATGAAGTCAAGGAAGGTGCACAGCTGGGGATTGATATAACTGGAAAGAAAGATACCTTTAAACATCAGCAATTGGTAAATTTGAGATATCAATTGATTTGATATAGCAATTGATAATAAGTTCCAAGTTGAGGCAGTGTTAGTGGATGGCTGCAGAGGAATGGAAGAAAGGGTTGCTGGACTCCAGTTCTCTGTGCTGATCAGGATACGGATGAAGTCCTCAGCAATGATGGCAAAACCTGTGTTTTTCACAGGACTTCCCTGTGTATGAGAGGGTGACAAGAAGAGGAGACTTGAGAGGTGCATGGTTGAATGGCCTTCTAGGTTCATCTTGGAAGATTCATCTCTTAACCCATTCCCCTGATGTCTTACCTTGTCATTCACCCATTTCCGAGGGAGTGATTCACCACCTGCCTAGGAAGTGACTTGGTTGCTGCTGTACAGAGCATTGGATGGCATTTTTAATGCAAGAAATATTTATTGAGTGGCTCCTGTGCCTGGATCTCAAGGTCAGCTTTTGCATTTATGGAGAAGTTCATGTCCAGCTTACTTGTAACACACTCGGTAAACAAATTCAAAAGGAAATTATCCTTGTATCATGAAAAATGAGCAAATTTACATAATAAGCATATAAAGAAGTTGGAAGAAGGAAATTTATGTAGTTAGAGATGAATGAAAGTTCAAACAAATATAATTTAGTCTAGCTCAGGGGCTGGCAATCTTTTCAGAGATGATATACCCACCCTTTTAGAAAGACCAGAGGAGGATGGGGTGTGGTCTTACAGTGACTTTTGATTTCCCTCAGGAAATAAATCAACTCTTGGGGAGGCTAGTAGTAGCTTTTGACGGTGGCAGAGACAGAGACCTACTTATCAACAAACCCATGGCCTATAGCAAGTGGAAAATTCACTTCTCAGTCTTTGGGAAGTTGCCAATATTTGATTTAACATTATCTGAGGAATAATAAATGGGAAAAAAAAAAAAAAAAAACCAACCAAAAAAGCGCCTGTCAATTAGCAGAAAATATGAATGGTAAGTATTGCACATATTTCACATCTTTATATTTGGCTCTTAGGAATGACCTGGAAAATGAAGTTCAGGCAATGTTCTATGATTATGAAAAATAATATACTGGTCTGGATGAAAGAAGAAGTTGAAGAAATTTTTAAGTCGAAATGCAATATTATCAGTGACTTGTTAAGTTCAAGAGGACTATGGCCCTACAGAAACCTGTATGTATAATTAACATGTTTTTATCTTTATAAGCAGTAGACTCATCTTTTGAAACAGATTCCACTAGAAATGGATGTAAACTTCCTCCTAGCCTTTTAATATCATTGGTGTTATTACATGCATTAGTGTATGTGAATTGAATTTAATGCTGGAAAACATACCAGACTGGTTACTATGGAAAAAGCCTGACTCAGGAGTGTGAGAATGGCATAAGATCTGAAGATTCCTCCCAGCCTGTTATCACTGCCATGACTTCACAATTCACAGAAGCGGCCAATGAGATGACTTTGCCTCTGGCAGTTGCTATTTCTATATTCTACACCACAAGAAGCTCTAAGTTTGGAAAATTATTAAACTTTTTTCTTGTCCTTTTCATGTTAGAGAAAGCAATTGTAGACAACCTTCCGGGGGTTAGCTCTTTGTGTCTCCTCACCTGTGGAGAAGCCTGGTAATGAAGCCATGCAGTCAAATAGCTTCAGTTTTTTTAATATCAGAGTATCAAGTGAACAAATGGTGGAAACATTTCGCCATGCATTTTTCTCTTAATTCTACCAAATTATCTAAATTCCCTTGGTGATAATATCCTAGCAGGTTAAAAGATTGTACGGTTACCTCAGAAGCCAAACAGACTATAAATTTCATATTCCTGTTTGCGTGATAATTTGATTGACCTTGGAAAAGGACATGCATGAAACTCATGATATTTATTTGTACCCCATAGAATTTTACTCTTGGACAATTCAGTACTGTTTGGACTTCAGTTTAAGTGTGTGAGATAATGGGGCTAGATCATCATTATGTTTTTGTTCCTCTAGGAAAAAAAAAAAAAAGGAAGCTGAGTAACTCTGTTTATTAAATTCTATTTACTTGGTTAGGCTAAGATCCATTTTGAATGTCTTAATATTTTATGATTATTATGCCCTCCACATAAAGGAAGAGCTTTACCAACCAATTTATCCACTAAAGTAGAAAGAATAGACTGCTAAAGTTCTTCCTTGAGAAGAGCTTTTTAGAAACAGGATCATCTATAAAACACTTTTAAAAGGAACTGATCAAATTTTGTAACTGGTCCTAGATAACAAAGAAAAATGCCAATGTAGTGAAAGATAAAAATGAAATGATTTGGTAGCTCTATCATCATAAATATCAACGAGCACTGTAATTTTAATGTTGCTGAAATTGGCACTAGGGCATTATTGATTTTCTGTATCATCTAATGGTTTCCTGCAAATATCTTTTACAAAAGTGCATTATATGTCTTCTTAATAATCTTTTCTCGAGTCATATACTATCAAATCCTGCAGAGTACCATTCATTCCACAGTAAGTTAAAGTCATTAAACATATTTCTATTAAAATTTTATTAGACTTGAACTAATATCCTGAAACTGATGCAATGTAATTTTACTATTTCACCCACCACTTTGATTGTTTTATGAGAAGAAACATTTTAAAAATCAGAAAAAAATTCTAAAAGGACAATTAGAATTTATGAGAATTTCGTTTTTGACATTTTTAAAGCAGGGCTAATTATTTTAAGGTCCTGTTGTTACAATGGCCTTCCCTTCCCAGGAGCCTCTTCTCTCTTTTCCTCAGTGCGTTTCATTTGGACAAAGAAGATATTCTCATCTCATGACCTATGTGAAATGTGTTTTAATTTTGTTCAATTCCCAGCTGCTTTACATCTTGACATGGAAGAATTACTGCATCACACAGTGTTAGAAGGAGAGAAGATAGAAGATAATTACTGAACTTTATGTTACTATTGATGTGTGAAATTTTTCGAGGAAGAAAATCCATTCATTTTGATAATAGAGGCACACTGGCTAAATGCACAATCTTGTCCTATGAAACATTTATTCTTTACACATTCTTTTCTCTAGTAAGCCATTATTGGAGAGTGCTTCAGTGAATTTAGATTTTATTTTGGGGTTATGAGATTTACATATTTTAATGTGTGTATGCTTCCTCTGGGTTACTCAGAGTAATGAACGTTTTCGTTAATGGGATATTTAATGTCCTCTTTCTTTCTGCTTCCGTTTGGCACTGAGTACAATGAGTTGAGTATGGTATTACATGCCATCTTTACGTTCTCACACCTGAGAAAAGCATTTGTGCTTCTAGTGGGGAAAAGAAGCTGACATTGGAGTCCAGTGACATGTCTGGCTCTTCTCTTCTTATTTCTACTTTCTTCTTTTTCTGAAGTTCAACAAAGAGACATGTATGGGCAGATTCATGTCTGCTGGCTAGAGATAGAAACTGAATTACTGTTAAGTTTAGCTATGTTTGGCTGAAAAACTGCAAGAATTCTGAGACCACTTTGAAGCTGTGTGCAAAAGATTTCCTAAGTATGCGCATCTCCTATCTTTTGGACAGATACTCAACTTTTACCAGAATCTAAAATGTCCCCCAAAGTTAAGAATCTTTGTAAATGGAACACATCACTCTAACTAGCAGCTACACTAGGTTTTCCTTATCACATTAAAAAAAGAGAAATCATGGAGACCTTGCTGTATACGAGTCTTATTCTACCAGGGGAGAGAAGGGCTACAAAATTAGCCCCCTACTCTACATTTAAAAATTCGACTGCTGATAGAAGTTCAGCTTGTGAGGTATTTACTCCTTATGAACTCATGCAGAACTTAGTCCTTTCTCTGTGTCTTCTCTCCCTGTTTTTTGCCTACTCCTCTGTGTGGCTAAAATGAAAGAAAACTGAGACATATTGAATACATTTGACTTTAAAATTCCTTTCTTCTTTGTTTCCTAAGTATTGAAGTTTTTTTTTTTTTGTACTTTTTTTTCCCCCCCATTAATTACCTAGAAAAGAACGAGTGGGTAGCAAGATTGAAGCACTATCCTTCGATGGAGTTCATGGTTTCAATGGAGGGACCTGGTAGTTCAGAAGCTAGGCTAATGGCTGATTTAGATAAACAAACCTTGGGTTGGGTCCAGATGGCAGGCAGGAGGGACATTCCTGCAAGACCTTATGCCTGTCTCAATTTGGACAAGGAACAAGGAAATAGGAACATTCTTACTTTCACATATGCTGATTTCTCCTTGAGTAAATAGAGGGGCAAAATTCCCATCTGAAGCTCCCAGGGTGACCTGAGTTATTCATTCCGTGCTGCTATTTTATCAGAATTGCATCATTATTTCCCTACTAACCTTATACATTAAGTAAAATATCTTTAGAAATTAAAAATAAATTGACACATAGCTAGGAATTCAAAACTGATCAACAACATTTCTCATTCCTAGGTGGTAAGGATTTGCCATTTCTCCTAGCTGTCAGTGTTCTTTCTGTTAATTCTTGATTTTGAATACCATGGATCACAATGTTCCTGAGATTTTGAATGTTTCCTGTTCCTCTTGCCCCAAAGGCATACTTAGAATTATGGGAAACTATTTACCACATCAATCTAAGATTACAAATATTTTATCATATAATTGAAGACTGGCTTGATATACTCACATAAATAATTGGCTAATCTGTTTGACCTTTTAAATAAAATCCTTAAAATTTTCTGTGAGATTTATATAATATATGATAGTAATTTCCTTAACAATTCTGTCCTCACCAATATTAATATTTTCTGACTGATTTGAAATTGCATTTGTCTAATCAAGAACTTAATATATAGTATACTAATTTATTGCACAAATATGGGTCATATTTGAAATATTATCTGAAATGACTATCAAAGCAACTGCAGATTTACACTTGATTGGATATGCATGCTTATGGATATTTTCTCATTTGTTATCTGAAAAATTGTGCTTATAATAAGCACATATAAACAGAAAGATCCAATCTAGTTTGATCGTTGTACAACTATTTGAAGAAAAAGAGTTGGGTTGTTTGAGTCAATTATCGTAAAGAGAATGGAAAGTAAATGACTCCAGTGATTTCTTTTAGATTAGTAAAAGCAGCACAGAAAACCTCCCAATTCCCCTTCTTCCTTCTTACCTAATTTTACGTTGGCTTTATTGCTAGCAAGTCCGCAGGCATACACAACACCTTTCCTTTATGCCCCGAAGGAAAAAAGGCTGTCGAGAATATTTGAAAGAAAGAACTAAAATCTATTTTTGTGCTATACAGTAAAATAAAACCAGTTAATGAGCAATTAACTCAATTTAAGGTACTGAAAAGTACATTGATATATCAAGTAGTCTGTATAAAACTAATTAAGCTTAGGCATTGCCTAGGAGAGGGAAATGTGTCACATTCAGCTTAAATATCTGGTGTGGTTTGATATGTAGAACCACAGAAAGACAACTCTCAACTCATCAACAGACTCATAAACAAGATCAGATTATTCCAGCAATTATTTAATGGTTTCTTTTATTATGGTGATATTCCTTCCACTCTATCATCCTCTTAATCTCCACTTGTCTGTACCCTAACCTGAGCGCAAGTCCCAGGACCACTGCCACCCACACGAAACTCGACTTTCCTGGGAAGATTAACAGCATTTGGGGTCCCATGGTTTTAAAATGTGGTTGATTGAAGCACAGCATCATGAATCTTATAAAATTAGAAGTGATAAGCCAGAACAAATCATAACTATGATATTCACATCTCTGAAGACAGCCTCATGTTTCATGGGCTGTAGGCAGGGACTCTGTTAACTGGGTAAATACCCTTCTGATATTTGCTTTGAGCATTATAGCATAATTTATCTACCTTTAACGATCCCTCCTATAGAATTTTCTGGCTTAGAATAATCACTGATGAGAGCCAAGGCGTCTGAAAGAGCATAGATGAAATGAAAAATCAAAGCTTCAGGACTGGAAGAAAACCAAGGGTTCCTGAATTCGGTTTTCTCACCAAAATAACTGTCCTTGGCATGTTATCTTACTGTGTTTGTGCTTGAAACACACATCTTACTATCTCAAAATACGGCCACTCTAAATCATGGCTAGTGCTAGATAATTATTGTATTTTAAATGTTAATGATAAATATACATTTACTAAGGATTATATCTCTCTTTCTCTCATGTTCCCTCCTTCTTTCTTTCCTTTCCTTCCTTCCTTCTACTAAATAAGTTATTATGTACATTTTATATAAGTGTGGCAGGGTATTATATTCAAAATAGAAAGATATAAGTTTGGGTCAGTTTGAAGATTTAAGGCACATATGCAATGACTATAGTTCAAACTGTTGATGTTTGGTTTATAAAGAATTTTGATAAAGGCAGGAAAATGAGCAGGCATGCTGAAGCAAAGGACATCAACGATGGTAAGAAGGCTGAAAGCGAACCTCGCAATGAAGCTAAACTTAGTAATAACTATCCAGGCTCTTCAATGTGTGTGTGTGTGTGTGTGTGTTGAAAAGGGAATGGTGTTGGAAGGAAGGCCACAACAATAATTCACTAAAAGTCAAGGAGACATTAACTCACATGCTTGGACTTCTGTTCTCTTCTGCAAATTTCCTAGAACTATCATTAAATTACTGAGCACAAGTGCTGTAAAGAGTATATAATGGCCACAAGACTAATCAACAATTCTTGAAAGACAAGGATAATGATGCACCTGAACGTTGGAAGATGTTGCAAAGTGTGTGTTTTCTCTACCACCTTCCTTACAAAACATTGGACTTTAATCTGTGATGTGGTATTAAGTGAAAAATACGTCATGTTATAGAAAAATGATCATGTAATTATATACACGTAGTAAACATTTTATGAGCAAAGAGAAAAGTGGGGAAATAAATATAGATATGTTCATGTTGGTTATCTCAGGGAGGAGAAACTGGAGTGAAATGGAAGGAGTAAATTACTACCTTGTTACTGATACACTGTATTTTTATTTTCTTGCTTTTCCTTTAAATTTAAAAACATTAAAAAACTAAGTAGAAGCTTAAAAAATTTGCAATGATGTTTAAATTATGTTTTACATAAATGAGCAAAATCATTATAAAATTGAAGGATTGCCATACATTTTCATCATTTTAATTATTCTGTTATTTCATAAAACTTAAAAAATCAAGCAAGTATGGAAATATAAAATCACTTTATTAAATCATTCCTGCATTATTATTTTGCTCTTTTTCTCCCTGCTGATTGGTTAAATTCCATCATTAGTTGATCTTATTCTTCTTAATGTGGTGAAGTGAGGTGGAGTGAAAGTGGATTCAGGGAGTGTTTATTTCTCAGAAATAGGTACTTAGAAAGTGCAATGAGACATTATAAGAGAAAGAAACTAAATTAACCTACCACCTAATATCACCTTACAAATGTACCTTTCTGAGTCAATATGACACTTGGGATATTGGTCTCGGAATCTGCTGTATCACAGGTGAAATCAGGCTCAGTGCTTTTGGAAAGCTTTGACTAATGATTGTCAATAGAGTGGTTCTAGTTTTTTTCCTTCATACAACGATGGGGCTGAACTTGTTCTCGGTCTTAAGACATTAGGATGACTCAATCAGTTGATGTATTGGCAATTATTTAGGGAGTTGAAAGTTTGTGGAGCCCACTGAAGAAAATGAGTAGGTGTCAGGTATCAGGATCAGGCACGGACCTTGATCCAGTGATTGCTTTCTAGTTTTGAATCTCTTCTTGTGGCTCTTTCATTTTAGTGGATGCTTTTAATAAGGTGCATTTTATTTAGGGAGTTGAATAGTTAGAAGTTAGAAGTAAAAACAGTGAAGAGAATTTGAATGCATCAAAATAGCATGCACATTTGGCTATTTGAAAGAAAAGAAATAAGAGAAATCCATTACAAAGAACTGTATCATAAAGAATGGAGTATTGCCAGTCATAGTGGTGCACACCTGTAATCCCAGTTGCTCAAGAAGCTGAGGCAGGAGGATTACAAGTTCAATGACACTCTCAGTAACTTAGTGAGGCCCTACTAAACTTAGTGAGACCCTAGGAATGGAATGTCTCATATTATTGAAGGATGGTTTATCTGGGAGATAAGCTGATATATAGATATGGCTTAGTTGTATAGAGTTTTCTGATTATTGTAATGAGACTTTTGCCTAATTAAAAGCAACACTATTCTAAATGCTTAGGGGCATTTAAAAGATTACAGTGCTTAATCAATTTTATTTTAGAAAGTGTGCAGAATGTCTACCAACCTTCTCTACGGCAAGCTCAGTGTAGTAACAGAAGGACAGATACTGCAGGGGGAGGCCATATTTTTTCTCAACTCCTTTGGGGGTTTTCAGCTTGGCCTGAGTCAAACAATTCTAAACCAAATGAATGGTAGAAAAACATAGGAGCTTATCTGATGTAAATTCTATGTGCCACAGGAGCTCTTATGAGGAAATAAAGACCCAAAGAAGTGGTGAAACTTAAACACCCTCCTGATAGATTGGACAGAGATAGATTGGCACCATTGTGGGAAAGTAACTCAATCACAGAGGGAGGCTAAGGGAAGCCAAGGATTATTTTAACTGGATCTGTCTGTATCAAAGTCTCTTCTCTATGACTTTCCCTCCTTGCTGATGAGAATATTACTTTCTTTCTGGTACAGGGAGGACGTCTTCCAAAAGGGAGTGTCATCTCGTGTTTTCCAGAAGAGAAGGGAAGTGCCCTTTTGAACTTGCTGTTTCTTTAAGTTCCTTTAATTAAAAAAAAAAAAAAAAAAAAAAAAAATCTTCCTATGCAAAATGGTATATTTGGGGTGGGGGAGTTATTCTGCCATTCTTAATACTTTGTAGGCACTGTCCTAATCATGAGCCGAAGCTTAAAGAGCAGTCACAGAGCATGTTATCATTAAGAGATCCTTGTCATCTTATTTAATTTTCTCAGGGATCTGGATGGGTAGGTGCCATCTACTGAGTGCTTGGGTACATCTCACAGATGTGCTGCTCAGCTGCTTTCCTTTTTTCTTTTACTGGTATGCATTCTATACTTTAAGCCTCAGAAGCCTGGGGATCATGAGTATTATTACAAATAGCACTTTAGAATATTTTGTGCTTTTTAAAAAAAAATACAAAGCAAACACTTTTTGACATGAATTGTGAGAGGAATAGAGTTTTTTGTCTAGGCTTCTAGGAACAATATAGGTGTCTCATTTTGGGTATTAGGTAAGTCACCCCTTTTCTCTACTCCCACCTGACACCATTATTTAGGTTCAGGTATCTTGAGTCCATTCACCTTAAAAAACTATGGCAAAGAAAGAAGAAAAAAAAAATCACGTAAACATCATGTGGGATTCTTTCCCTATAAAATCGGATTAAAAAAGGTGACACTTAGCACTCTTTTTCTCCTGCCTCCTCAAATGCTACATGAAAAACCTATTGGATGGTGTCTTTGCAAATGCCTGGCAGGAGATGGGGGGAAGCTATGCAATAGAACGCATTTTTCACAAATAAATCATAAAATTAAGTTCACTATATTCCTTGATTAAAACTGCAGAGCATAACACAGCATATTCTAAGAAATTTTAATGACTTTACACTAATACCGTTGATACTACGGTAGATAAGCAAGCTTAATTCATATAATGATCTGTGTTCTCACATTTGCATATAATGAGTTTTCAAGGCCATCCTGGGAGCCCTATCCTAATCAATAATAATGACACAGTTTATGTTTTTATAGCAAATTAAGGCTAAACAAACTTAACATAAAAGTTATTTCTATTGAAATCCAACCAACTGGAAAGAAATAGGAGGTCAAAATATATAGGGAAAATAAATGATCCGTTCTTAATTGAAGATTTCTTTACATATTTCCTTTTGCTTTAGTTAGAGAAAGTTTTTTTTTTTTTCATTTTATTAAGAAGCTTTCTTCACAAGCTCATTGTTTCTCCTTTGAAAATTAAAAAGACAGGATGTATGTATTTTAGTCATAAGACAAAATGTATGACTGTCACTACTTTTTAATGGAAGAAAGATTTTAGAACTGTTGCTGAGAATCAAAACTTGCTTCCATCTTAGACATTAGTTACCACATTTAAAAAAATTATAGAATCTGGATAATAAATTTAAAAGTAGCAGCATGACACTTTCATAAGTTGCAGTTGGGGAAAATGTCTATAACACATTATTACATTCTTTGTAGCATGGTCTTTTGTGATATTTTACTCCCACCAAACCTACACCATCTCCAAGGGATGATGACTTTTCTTACTGGTCTCTGCAGCAATTAGGAAATCCAAAAGTAATCTTTCTTGTTATATTTGCCTTGTGGAAATGAGTTTTCTGTTTAAATGACTCATTGGATTGACATAAAAGGACAGTTGCAAATTTACTTACTAGTTTTCCTCATGGCATGCAATCAACACTCCAACATAACATTTTAATCAAAGAAAACTTTCACAATTGCAATGTAAATGTATGAGGCAACCACGCATTTGCCAGTCATTTTCCACTATTGTATACGCAGGATTTAAATGTGTCACATCACTCCTCATAGAAATACTTCTTCCCAGGTGGTGCCTTTGATATTGCCATGTTTGTTGGATTAGAGACTCTGGTCAGGGGACCACATGGCTGCATCATCTGCAGAAGCAGTTGTGACTCAGAGTCAAGGTTAATGAAGAATTTGGAAGAGGAAGCTCTCCTCTATCAGCTCTATTGTAGGATATGTAAAAGCTCAGATTCAGAGTCACCCATTTTAGAAACAGACCCAAGATAGACCTTCTCTCTCCCTCTGCCCAGATAAAGAGGTGACAGGGTCAAACAAAAACAGTGAAGTGTTTTAAATTTGAATGACATTTTTCTCCCTCTGTTCCCTTTCCCTCTGCTGGTAACATTTTCATTTTTCTCTTTGCACTCTTCCCCTCTTAGTTCTAGGTACCCAGGACTTTACCTGATTTCTAAATCTCTAACCATTCAAAAATTATTGTTGGGCACATGCTGAGAACTATTTCATGCAAAGTTAGGAAGTTTCCAAATCCTTTAGATACTTCACTTCTTTCACTAGCAATGAAGTTCACCTTTTTATTTTCTCAGAATCCAACACGAACCTGCTACATATCCATCCTGCCCACCACGTGCCTGCTAAGTAATGAATGAATGTGTCAGCATGTAAGGAGCACACCTCCAGATAAAGCATTCCAGTGACTTGTAACAGGGCATTTTAATGTAAGGCAGTAAGATGATTATCCTAATGATTAAGAGAGTGAATATCAGAGGAAAGGAAACACCAGCCGTTGGTGTATTGGGGCTAGAATCCTGACAAGGGACAATTAATTGTTCAGAGGTGGAGAACTAGGACCTTTTCTTTTAAGGTTTGAATGTCAGACTATTTGATGGCACTGCTGATGTGAAAGATGACTTAATTTTCACATAATATTGTGAAAAACAGTCACAGTTGAAAATAGAGCCCAGAAAACTCAAGTCAAATGAAAGGGGAATAGTGTGATAAAACAAAACAAAACAAAAAAATAGGTTTTTGTTATTTAAAACAATGTTCCTTTCAGTCACATACGTGAATTTCTCACCATTTAGGCCTAAAACCCATGTCACCCAGTAGATGTACATATATATTATACTTGCCAGATAAAGTTATTTGATTAAAACAATGAAATTTCTCATTTGTGCTTCTTTTATGGCTTATTCTGCATGATGATCTGCATCTAATTCGTAAAAGAGTACAAAGGTTTTTTTTTTTTTTTTTTTTTTGAGGTTGGGTATTTGACAGGAACAAGGAAGACTCAATTTCTCACTCATTTTGGAGCTTACAACTCTCACTGTTGATAGTTTTTCCTCTGGAAAAATTTTATGTTTTGTGGAAATATCAAAAACCCATGAGCAACTTTCTTCATATGAGGGTGACTGATCAGATATATTGTCAAAATCGGTTTGACATGTGGATTAGGTATTAGGCTAATGAATGTCCAGGCCAGTTAGCTTCTCCTGGTTCCAAAACAAACTGAAATAGTAATACTAGAAAAAGTTTTTTTTCTAATACTAGAAAAAGTGTCTTTTATTGGTCAAGAATAAGCCCAGGTAATATAAGTCTGCATAAATCCACCATTATTTAAAACAGACCACAAGGCAAATCACATAACTAGAAGACATAAATCAGGAATAAAATTGTCTACATACCAAAGGCCAGCTACAGCCCCAAATGGGCGAATATCATAACAGAAAATTTGACATGTGTGCTTACCAATGCCTATTTTCACATGTATTAGGAGCAAAAACCATCTGACTGTTCCTAATAATACAGGTTCAAATTGTTCTTTACTACTTTTGAATTAATCTTTCAAAGAGGCTTTCGTATATTTGAGATGAACAGTCTTCCCAGAATTAGCAGTAAGAATGCATTTACTTTAACTCCATTTCTATGTATATCCGGTCCAGTAACAATGTCTCTTTTTGCTACAGGGCTAAGGCAGTTTATTTCTCCTACAGGAAAAAACGCCTAAAAAATCAGAATTATTATTTTTTCCCTCTGAGAGAGCTCTGTTAGGAAGCTATTTTCCTCTGCCTTTTTGGCAAAAGGAAGTTTTCTTGGGATGTGAGTTTGCTACATTTGCATGTGTGGCCCAGAGGCCTCCTACAGTCTCAGCTGGATAGGTCCCTTGGAAAGGGAAATAGCTAACATATCACATTTTATGATGAGGCTGCCAGATTGTTGTTCCCCTTTATATACCTCCTAGTTGTTCTGCACAAGAGACTCCCTAGGGTGAAGAGGAGAGATAAATGAGGTGTTGAGGGGAATAATAATTTTGCACAAGGTGAAAGGATAAAGGAAAAGTGAAAAACATTCCTGCTTAGCCACAGGATAAGTCATATTAATTAGTGTGTGTTTGACACAATTCCACAAGTGAAAATGAAATTTATGAATAGAGAACCATAAAATGGATACACCTCACAGATAAATATTCCTCCAATGCTACACTTCATAGCTTTTCCACATTGTATGGAAATTACTTCATTTTTCATGACCTTATTAAAATACATTATGGAGATACAATTGGATATGAATTCTAAATACTTAATCTCAGTATGCTCTGTGTATTTAAAAATACAATGGAAGATCCATTTCTAATATCTTAGATTTAGACATTTGCCTTACAGTGACAAATGATGAAAGGAAAGAGTCTTCTATGGTCCATTTACTAAAATACCTGAGTGGAGTCTAGTCTACAGTAATGCAAGAAGCAGTGTTGTGTGTAATCTAAAAAGCATGGACACACATTTTCTTCTAGAATATATACTTAAGTTTTTTCTGCATATTCACCTTCTGAATTTTGCTTAAGATGGTAAAAAATATCGTTTTTGTAAGTATGGCATAATTAAAAGCCAAGAAAACCATCACAAAGCCTTGGAAAGGAATATGTGCTAGTATGAAACTCTTTTAAATATTAAATGCAAAAACACAGATAAGTACATAAGTGGATGGGGAGAGTCAATAGACTATTAAAAATTTCCCTGCTTTGTTAAAATTCTTCTACAAAAGTATGAATTAAATATAATTTTAAGCAAATGAAAGAATAAGAAAGTTTGCCATCTGAATACATGCAATCCCTGACATAGTTTTTGTTCTTTAATTTTGGCATATATGACTGGAGTGATTGATCCATAGATAGACAATCTCAATTATGTTCATGAGCAAAACAACAGTGCTTTTGTTTTAGGAATTTCATAACTAGAATGTAGATGACTGTTCAAACTAAAGAGGCAATTTTTTGTTATCCTTTTATCTTTCTTACTAACTTTCCACTAATCTATTCTTTTAAAAAACTGCATAATATAACATTTACAAATTTAACCAATTTTAGACATATAGTTCAGTAGTATACTCCAATGTTTGTTCATATTTTGATTTTTAACTAAATTTATTTTTTAACTGATATGTAAAACAAAATTATACATATTAATGGAATTCCCTGTAATGTTTTGATAATTGCATACATTGTGTAATCAGATCAAACATATCTCTCTTCTTAAACATTTATCATTTCTGTATGGCAAAAACACTCAAAATCTTTTCTCCTAGCTGTTGGAGATACACGGCACACAATTGCTATCTATAGTCATGGTGCTGTTCAATACCACACCAGAACTTCTTTCTCCTACCTGTAACTTGGTGCCCAGTGATTCACCTTCCTCACCCCTCCTGCCCTCCCCGCTCTCCCCAGCATTCTCTGGCAGCTGCCATTTGACTCTCAACTTCTATGACACCAACTCTTTTAGATTTCACCTGAGTGAGATCCTGTGGTGCTGGACTTTCTGTGCCTGGCTTAGCTCACTTATAGCAATCTCCAATTTCACCCATGTTGTCACAATGACAGGATTCCATTCCTCTTACAGTTGAATAATATTCCATTTTGTGTATGTACCACATTTCTTTATCCGTTTGTTAAGTAATGAACACTTGAGTTGCTTCCATTTCTTAGCTGTTGGAAATAGCGCTGCAATTAGGGAAACAAGTGAAGGCAAATGTCTCTTTGATACACTAATTTCATTTCCTTTGGATTTCTAGAAATGGAATTGTTGGATCATAGGGTAATTCTGTTTTTAATTTTTGAGAATGTTCCATACACTTTTACATAATGATGGTACTAATTTACATTTCTACCAACAGTATGCAAGGGTCCCCTTGTCTGTATTTCCTTGCCAGCGCTTGTTATATTTTGTCTTTTTCATAATCGCCATTCTTACTGAAATGAGGTGATAATATTTCATTAAGAGTTTGCTTTGCATTTCTCTGATGGTTAATGAATTTGAGCATTTTTTCATAGACCTGGTGGCCATTTGTATGTCTTCTTTTGAGAAATGTCTAGTTAGATCTATTACCCATTTTTTTAAAATGGGTATTTGATTTTTTAGTAGTAACTTTTATTTTTTTCAAGGTGCTTTCACAATGTCTGTTAGAGAAAGGTAGTAGGTCACGAATATCTAGAATCAAGTTCTAAATTGATTTTGTTTATGTTCGTTTTTCTAGAAATAACTGAGCTTAAGAGTTTGCTGGAAAGCTCAAAGCTCCTTTAAGAAATGCATCTTTGCTATTAATATATTCCCCTAAAACATTGTATATAAACAATTTTATCAACAAATGAGAGTTATATTTCTTTAAGTTATGCCTATATCAGCACTGTTTCTCTTGTATGATGAAAGGAGTAATCACTACAGTATAATAATTATCTTTTTTTCCCAAGGAGTAATTAGAAATGCAACCCTGAATAAGTAATGGTGTGTAAATTACTGCTGGCATCCCAAGGATCCAGTAGCTCATGCATTCTTCTTTTAAAAGTTTTTTTTCTTTGATTATCATGCCTAGTTTATGCTATCAAATATAGGATTCATCTCTCTTTTATAGCTGATGCTGCCTCTTTTGGAGTAAAGTAATTGAAGTTTATTTACTTCCTGGGGGAGAAAGTAATTTAAGGAATTTAAAAAATATTCTCCCTCTAGAAAAAATTCAAGCTGTACATTAATATGAAAATTCATCAACATATATAACCCATGTGAATTTACAGAAAAACTTCCTAAGACAGTAATTACAAATACAGTTGGGAAGAACAGTGTAAGTTAGGTTTTTTGTTAATTCATTTGATAAATTTTTGAATAGATAATGCATACACATAATATTGTGTTCAAAAAGAACAAAGGAATATAAAATGAGGAAAAATATATAATAAATAATATTTGCATTTCATCTCCTTCCCCAAGACCATAATGACTGTTTCCTGTGCATATATTTAGGGATGGTTTATTCATGGACAAGATTATATGAATATATGTGTGCATATCCATATTCATAGTTTTATTTGTGTTTATATCCTTATATGTCTTTCCTCACTATGACAGTTTACTGCACATGTAGGTGTGTACCTTACCACTTCACCCAACATTGTATCAGTACATAACATGTGTCCTCATTCTTTTTAACCATTGCTTATTATTCCATTATATGTAACATATAACTATATAAAATGTATCAAATATTTTAATAATCCATCACCTATCATGTTGAACATTTATGTGTTTTCTAATCTTTTTCTATTATAATCACTATAATAAGCAACCTCATACCTATATCAGAAACCACCAATATTTCTGCAGGATGTATTCCTAGAATTAGTATTGCTGAGTCAAAAATTCTGTCAATTATAAATTATGATTGAAGTATCCAAGTCAATCTCCAAGGAAATTTCACCATTTAACATGCCAGCCAGCAATAGACATAAGTGTCAATCACTTCTTGCAGTCACAAACGTAATGCTTTATGTTGAGAGCAAATACTTGCTTAATTAACTGTGGCTATGAATACAACGCTTGGCATTCTGTAAAAGCACTTTTTTTTCTCACTGACAATATCAAACATCCTGCATTGGAGTCATACTAGGATTTGGAAAAAAAAAAAAAAAGATCAAGCAAAACATGCAATTAAAACTAGCTGAAGAACCACGTGAGAGATTTCAAACACCCTGCCTTCTCTGTAATAAAACAACTTAATGGAAGAGCACATTACCATAATTGTTAATAACAAACATCTGTTGAGCACTAACAATACATGAAGCACCATAGAGAAAACAAAGAATTAGATATGTTCTGAATGCTTTTAAGCCACAATTTAAATTTGGGTAGAGAGAATACACACAAATACATGCCTTGAATTTTTGTTAATTTCCTCAGAACAAAGTCAATGGTCCTCTTCCACATTCCCATATTGTTCT
Source organism: Sciurus vulgaris (assembly GCF_902686455.1). Classification (NCBI taxonomy): domain Eukaryota; kingdom Metazoa; phylum Chordata; class Mammalia; order Rodentia; family Sciuridae; genus Sciurus; species Sciurus vulgaris. The sequence continues at coordinate 32,899,934 of NC_136468.1, forward strand.
CCCTCTAACTGTATATTGTGTTTAGCTACTGACCGTTCATCAACCCCTCTGGATTGTGAGAACTTCAGGTCAGAAACATGAGTTCTTGCATATCTTCAGCATTTTGCATTGTATTTGTATCCCAGTAGGTGTTTAATTATCATTTATTTTATGAATAACCTTCATAAACTATTTCAATTTGTTTATGATACTGAGCAACATTTCTTTTCAGCCCCATAATAAACCTATGAGACAAATAATGTTGTTGTTCAAACCCTGGTAGATGATCGAATTAGTATATGTAAAGGACAACTTGTTCTAGGTCACATAACTTGCTCGTTCCAGACACAGGATTCAGGTTCTTAGACTTTCTTTTTTTTGACAGCTTAATATTTTATTTTATTTTTTAAATTTTTTTATTCATCCCAACAATATGTTTTTTTTTTCCATTTTTTTATTAAAAATCATAAATTTACATAGGGCAATGTTGTTTGATTCATTCTGTTATTTTTTCCCTTCCCCCCACCCCTCCCACCCCTCTTTTCCTTCTATACAGTCCTTCCTTCCTCCATTCTTACCACCCTCCTTATCCTTAACCCTAAACCTAACCCTAGCCCTAACACTAACCCCTCCTACCCCACATTATATGTCCTCATCCGCTTATCAGCGAGATCATTCGTCCTTTAGAGATTGGCTTATCTCACTTAGCATGATATCTTCCAAGACTTTCTGACATCAAAAGCAAGCTGTCAGAAGAAAGAAGGAAGATATTGACTCTTGGGAAACAAATGAACCACTGAAGCCCTCTCAGATGCAGTCTAGATCATTGAGAGGTCCTTCATCCAAGTCCTGAAGAGTCAGTGAGATCTGTCCCCAAATCTTTCTATGATAAAGCTGTCACTGTTTCACTGTCCTCGGGGATTTTACTCCATGGTGAAAGATGGTAGAAAAGATCATTTCCTCCAAACATCTTGGTTTTTTGCTATTATGAAGGAATACATCCTCTCCACATTGAAGTTTGCCTACTAATCACCAAGAGAAAGCACACAGAAACAAGACTGATAACAAAATGAAGAGACTACAGAGGTTCTGAGCAGCTCATAGATGCTTAACTTTTATGGAGGTGTTTCCTGTCTCCAGCAGAAAGAGCTGAAATTATAACGGGATGAGAATAGTTTTGAAGTGGTAAGCCATTCAAACACCGACTTTGAGGGCAGCTCAAGAAACTCCATAGAGATATTTCATTTCCATTTACTTCAGTTGCCATTTTCAGAATACCATTTTCAGAATATCATTATAGTTCTCCTAGTCCCTGCTCCAGAACCACAGGAGGAGAGCTGGACTTTTGATTAGTTCTCTGATATCAGAGTCTCTGTGATTTAATGATGGGTCCTTCCATTGTTCTTTTCTTTTTAAAACATTTTTTAATTTCTGGGGAACATGGACATCTAGAGCAGAACCTCTTTTTCCTCTCCACTCTGTAGTTTTATATTCCACTCTGTCTCCTTAGTCTGCTCTATCTGGGATAGAAGGATCAGTAGGAATGTAGAGAAGTGATTTTGTTTATGCTTAAGTTAGTTTCCAATAGCTCTGATTTGCTGGGTTGAAGCATGTTATTCACCAAAAATTCAGTATGAACTATTCAGATAACTACATTGTAACTCAGTAGTTTAGTGCCATAAACAGTAAACAAAACAGACACAATTTCCCACTTCTTGGGGATATTTTCTCCCAGATGGAAGAATATCTAAGATAGAAATCAGATGAACTAGATTTCATTCTTAACTTCAAAACTGACCCATAATTTGAATTTAAGGCAAATCACTTAACTGACATGTTTAACCTCATTTCAAATGTGGGATTTATCCTAATTAGCTGATATGTGTTGTGATACAAGTAAAAAGCAAATGTGAAACCAATATACAAAAGCTAGCAATTCACACAAAAGTGACAGAATGTCATTTACATTTATTTATTATAGGTAAGCTTGATAGGGTATCTGAATCAGCTATTGATTCTGAATTCTTTACCATATTGGTAATCATTATTAAAATACGATTAGATAAAACTGTCTGGCTGAGTGACCATCAAAATAAGAAGTCAGATCCACTGTGAAATGTACTCTCTCCCCTTCATTTCCCTGCAAAATAAATTTTATGTGGCCACAGGTGAACCAGATCAGCATATCATAGTTGGAAGGAATCTTGAATACATTCTATATTTTCAAAAATATTTATGACCCAAAGAAATCAGGTGACTTTCATTATTGGTTTTAAAATTAGCACTAAATATGTGAAACCTTAGTCAAATAAAGTTCTGGTGATACACTTTGCTTCATTCAATTTTTATAAACTCATAAACATGAAACTTATTCAATGTAAGTAAAAAATTTAATTTCCTTTAATTCTCAATGAAATATATTTGCCCTTTGAGAAAAAGATGGTTTGTAAAGTCAGTCTCCTTTTCTCTTTCTCTCTTCTTTCTCTCCTTGTCTCTTTCTGTCTCTTTTTCCCTATGGCTGTTTACTTCAAGCATTCTTGAATTATTGTGTTATTCTTTGAATATCACTGTCTTACTTATTTTAGAATTTTTCTTCACTGCAGTGCTTTTCAATTTTACCCATACCCATATTATAAGGAATGCCCTAGGATTAAAAAAAAAAAAAAATCTCATCAGTGCTAATGTGCGAGTAATGATGCATTTCTTAGTAGTAATACAGGCCAAAATGAAAAAAAAAAATCTTGATTATAACAGAGAATGGAAGTATTTTTGAGGTCTAGTCCCTAATTCTGCCAGAAATTAATTAGGAGTCCTTGAAAAAGTCTGCTTTATTTTGAGTTCTAGTCCCTAAGTCTGCCAGGAATTAATTATGTAATCTTAGAAATGTCTCCTAATAATTCTAGGCTCAATTTCCCCAACATTTAACTGAGAGATAAGGATTAGTTTGACTTTTGAGTCTTTTCTTTCTGTGTCAATCAGTCTATAAATCTACTTGTCTTTATAATTTGCCATGCAAAACCTCATTAATGTGATTAGATGGCTTATTAATTCTTACATTAATATCAGGTCTTCTGATAAAAATTGACTTTTGAGGGATTAAAATACAGTTTATAGTGACTTTGTAAGAGATGTTAGTAAGGTTATAAGAAGCACAGTAGCCATATGTAAGAAATGCTACTCCAGTTAGAACACATGGCTGTGTTGTGTTTTGGGGTTGCTGTACTAGACTGCACATGCAGTGTGCTTGGAAGTCTAATTATTCAGGCCTGCTCATCTACATGGGCATTTGCTAATTTAAAAGACTTGGGGAAATATCAAATTTGAAATTTAAAATCAACCAAAAGTCATTAGTATACTCCATAGACACAGAACTAGTAAGTAGCTCAGTTTGTCCTTGAGCTTCAGTATCCTCTTCATTTTCTGTACTGTTTAAATTCATCTCAGCTGGTACCTGTTGGCCCCGCCAGCTATGCCTTGTCTGTTCCTTTCAGGATTCTTCTTCCCTCTTTCCTTCATCACTTTGTGTAGTGTGTTCTTCCTTTGTATTTTCTTGCTTGTCTTCTTATAGTCTTCCCTATTTTGACATTTTTATTAGCATATATTCCTCCATTTTAATTTCTTTTCTTCCACTCTGCCTTTCTTTATCACATCCATTTTCCATAGCATCTCATAGTTGAGCCTCCATTTCTTTTAATTTTAAAAATTTCTCTTCTGTCTCCTCTTTAAAAAACTTGCACTCTACGAACTCATTCATTCCAACTTATAATTATCATCATCTGTATTATTCATTCTTTTAATCATATATACTTAATTGTTCCTCTACTATGTACAATGAGGCTTTTCTCATACTCTCCAAGGAGAAAATTTTAGGGAGCAAAAGAGATAGTTTAGGAAGAAAGAAAAAGAGATTTTTTACTGTATCCCTTTTTTTCCCATTCAATTAAAAAAGAAAAACACAACCAACACAACAACCAATCTAACAGTCATTGCTAATATTACTGCACTTGGACATACTGTAAAACAAGCAAGACTCTTGTATACATCTCTATGTGGTAAAAGAACCATATTCATGTCCATGTGCATATCAAGTCTATGCACATCTTGTAAATGAGAGTGCAATCAATGTATTCTGTTCAATGTTACTACCAATTTTGTTAGAAGTTGTGAGCATGCTGAGTTAGCAAAAAATCATAAAAATTACATAGTATATACAAAAACACATTCAGAGGCAAATACTAAAACTTTGGAAAATTTGCATCAGTTAATTTGACAAATATATAATGAAGTACATTAACAGTATTTTATTCAATAGTAATTAGGCAATAACAATAAGCCATTCATGGAAATGAAAATAATTAGGCTTTTTTTCCTCAGCCAAATCTTTCAATAAGCTCTCACCATCTCAACTTAATTATAACAAAATGAGTCATTTTCAATATGGCAACAAATTAATTTAATTACATTATGATATTAATGTGTTTCTAGAGGGAAGGACGGTTGAGGGACCTGGACATGGAGATCCCACAAAAGACAAACTAAGGATGGCAGTGTTGGAAGAGGCAGGCCATAACAATTATCCCCTACCTTTACCAAAATCTATGGCAGGTTTTAATTCTTTTAAAGTACTATTCTTTCTTTCTTGCCAACCACAAAGAACTGAGTTCAAGGGCACTCAGGGCAGCCAGGCAGCCTGGGGCCAGCCCAGGGAGAGCACACTCTGTGGCTTGCAAGTTAATATGACATTTAACTTCAGGCAAATCATGAAAGTAGGCCTTTGACTTCAGCTATAGTCAGTCAATATGGACAGCGCTCTCCACAAGGGTCAAGCTGCAAACAGAAGTACAGGAAGAAAAGCTGAAGACCTAGCGGTGCAGGGATTACTTCATGATGCTTCAGGTAAAGTAAATACTCCCAAGCCAATATCATTTTCATTGAACTCTATATCATTTAGGCTAACTGGAAATACTGTATATCTGAGAACTGGATCTGAAAGTTTAAGGGGAAAAAAAGAAAAAGACTTACAGTTGTCTTTCTGTAAGTTTAAATAGATGTGAGTAAATAAAACCAGGGGGAAGATTCAAAAACTAAAGAGAGGCTTATATTTCAGTTAGCAGAAAATGCACTTTTTAAAGTGTCTCTCTAAAGGAATACGATTTGTACTAATGCAGTATTGAATCTCTTTGTTGAGATGAAAAACACAATTATTTCATTCATTTCCCCGCTGGCATAATAATCTGTATATTACCTTACAGTTTGCTTTAGAAAACTTCTTCATTTAGAAAGTAATCTTTACACTTCATTTTCTTCTTATTTTTCTCAGTAAAATGGAAGCCACGTGGCCATTTGGATAATCTTAGGGTGAGAAAGGCTTTTCTCTGCATGTTGCTGTACTCAGAATCAACGAAGAGGGTGATGAGATGTGAACACACACAAAACAAATGAGGGTCTGGACAGAAAAGAAATCACCATAAATGAAACTGGAAGACAGGTATCTAATTTTAAATAAATCACAATCCACAAATGGAGACACTTTTTAAAAAAGATGTCTGAGAGTATAATTGCATCTTGAAGTGAACAAAAATCTGAGCCACTGGGACAAGAGAAAAGCAGCAGCTATTGGTGAGGAGGGAGAGAAAGCAGGAGGGTGGGAGGCCATGAAGAGCAAGAGTGCCAGGGCCATAGCATGGTTGCTGTGGACCGAATGCTCATTCAGAAACAGAGTCTCACTTTTTGGGCTGTGTTAAATGGGTCACATATGGTTGTGGGAAAAAAAACCTTGGGACAGATTGTCATTGTGTAATCTCTGGAATACAAAATAATTCCAGCAGACTTCAGTTCAATTTCCTAGGACCACATTTTTGTCCTTCTGAAGGACAGTGATTTCATGGTCCTGGTCTGCACAAAAGATAACACAGCCACATCCTGGAGGCAGATCCTTACGAAGGGGTATCTGCGTTCTCACTTTCCTAAATGTGAGGGGCTTCCAGTTCTTCCTAAATAGGGAAAGATAGAACTTGTAAGTGTATCGGGCTCATGCCTCGGGCCAAATGAAGTCTTGGGATCTTGCCAGAGAACATGTAACTGTGTGTTAGCATGCCATTTACCACGTGGTCAGGACAGGGAGCCTTCTAGAACAGTAAGGCTCAGGGCCACAGTTCTGTTCAATTTCCTCATTTTGTTGTTAGGACTGGAACTACTTCTGGACTTATATCTGTTTTACTAAACCAATTTCCTGAGTCATTTAACAAAGTATAGCAAATGTCCTCTGAATGCAGATCACTCTAGTAGGCAGAGAGACTTTAAAGGCAGACATAGGACATATAAAATATTTACAAAGTCAGAACAGAAAAACTGCATGGGGGGAGGGGGAATACAGCAACACATGAAATAGAACAACTGTAAATCCATTCAATAAATATTAATTGTGTGACGCGGTCCAGATACTGTTAACAACCATGGCTATGAATTAGCCAGAATAGAATCTGATTCTAGCCTATACATTTAGACAGGACCAAATGCCAGCCAGGAAGCACAGGGTTTAGAAGAATTATTAACAACAGGTTTAGTCAGTCCAGGATTTATTAGAGGGGATAAATATTGATCTACAAACAACTTCTGAAGACCTTGATCTTAAGTAAAATATTCTTTCTTTCTTTTCTTTTTTGTTCTGGGGGTTGAATCCAGGGTTGCTGTACCACTGGGCTACATTCCTAGACCTTTTATAATTTAAATTTTGAGACAGATTCTCCCTAAATTACTGAGGCTGACTTCAACTTTCAATCCTTCTGTGTCAGCCTCCCAAATTGCTGGAATTATAGGCCTGCACCACAGAGCCTGGCCTAAATAAAAATATTCTTACTGAAGTGCCTGGCTTCTGATAGTAGTGAACATTTACCAGTTAAAAAAAAAAAAAAAAAACAAACTAAAACCATCATGAAACTATGAATTAGAATTTCGTATTGTGTACAATCCAATTTTTGTGGGAATGACACAAATATTCTGCCCACCACATTTAATCTAGTTGAAGAGACACAATTGGATGCAAAAGCAAATTCTTTGCTAATGACTACTTTGCTGTATTTTATGATGGCATGATTTAGTAGTGCAGAAATTAAATATGGACATTTTCTGGTACTTTGTTCTTTTCCAGGGGCTTAGAAATAGATTTTTATGTTATTTATCTTAGTGGTTTCCTTGGAAAGTGAACAGGTTTATTTATTGCATTTACCTTTCTAGATTTTATTTGTTAGTATAGTCTGTCTGGAAAATCTGGGCCTCAGAAATGGGACTGGGTTCTAGTATGTGACTATATATTTGCCAGTAGAGTGAAAATGGATGTTCCTGAAATGGATGGCTCTCCCAGGCATAATGGTCATCTGACCCATTTTTCATGATCTTTTCCCTTCTCTATAACATTCTGAGATTCCTGTCCTAGCTGTTGAGTATTAGCCTGTACCCTCAAACCTGGTAGGTTGTGTCCCTATAGAGATTTCAGTCAGTTTTCAAAAACGGAGATGCAAGTTAACTCCACTTTAAATATGTCTTACTTAAAAATGTGTATGTGTGTATGTGTCTATAAATATATATATATATGTACTTTTATCAAAGTTCATGTTGAGGTGGTTTCTGATGAGGTAGCATGAGGAAATAAACCTAGATTAGTTATATTTTTTCTATTAGTTACCCTGAAAATGACTAGTAATGACATATAAAACTATTATCATATTAATATTATATAATAAAATAATTATTTTATTATGACTATTCCTTGAACTCACATAATTCAAAATGAATACATCATATAAACATTTTCTAGGTAGCAATTATTTTTCTGTTTTACTCATGGCTAATATACTTCTTCCAAAAGGATTCTCATACAATGAATTATTTTGTAATGTGCTGTGTGCATATAACATGGAATAGGGAGTGCATTTAAAATCCTCCTTTAAAAAATGTCATTGTGATCCTTATTTGTCATCTCCCAAGCAATAATGGGTCTTTAAAAGGACTTTGAGACCTAATATGTTGAAATGATTCCCCCCAAGTCTTAAACAGTATGGTGTTTATTTGCCTAAAATCTTCATCGACATTTACAATGAAGTGCTATATAATTTAATATATAAAAATTTATTGCTTTGATCAAATCATACACATGTGTGAAAAGAGCCTGCTTTTGCATTGAGAATGATATATTTCTAGGTTAATTGTTTTGAGTATATGGAAGTTTTCTATACTGTATGATATAGTTAACTTCACAACTTAAAATACTTATGTTTTCTATTCAGAAATTATATCCTATCATATGTGAACTACTAATCATATTTCATTTTTATTATGCTAATGTTACTCATGAGATTAAAACTGCATTCCCCAAGGCTAATAATCTTAGTTCTTTACTTAGGTACAAATAAATACTTATATGTGGAATACTGACTGGCTTTAGAAAATAGCACCTCGTTTTGTAAAATATTCCAATATGTACTGCTCTGAAATTGTCATTTATTTAACTAGCAAACATGTTTTCACACTTAACATAAGCAAAGCTTAGTGCTGTTGTACCTGGAAGGGGTTTTGTGACAATCCTGTGGAATAACATGCTCTGTAAGTTGGAAAGTGCTATACAATGGAAGTTATCATGGAGTTGAAATTTTTATTATAGGAATTCTGATACATGCTGTGGAAAAATTCAGATGATTTTGGTATCAAAAAACATGGTTGAGTCCTGGTTGTTTTGCTTCCTAGCTATAAAATCTTGCAAAGCCCTGAAGCTGTTTTAGATCCAGTTTTTCAATCTGTATTTTCCGATTCATACAAAAAGTAAGATTTAAATGAGATAATGTATGTGGAAATGCTTTTTGAACCCTCAGATACTCTACAAATATTTGATATTATTATAAAACATGGTTTCTGCCTTAAGGAGGTATAACATCTAACAGAAGAATAAACAACAAAAACAACAAAATCCTTTAAAGTATACTGTGACATCTTCCTTTCTTTTTAGTGTATTTAATTATACACATATAGGATATTTCACATAATAAAAATTAGTCTACATGTTGAATGGAATGAAAAAGAGGGCAAGATCAATATTTTTGTTTCTGGGATTTATTTGTGATATAAATAGGAAGTAGTAAAAAGAACTGACAATAGTCAGCTCTCATAAGTATACAGTGAAAAGGAAGACTTATAATAGGAGACTCTTGAGAGCAAATATCAGAAAGATTTTAATTAGATTCTTATTCAATAAAGTGTTTTTGTTACATGAACGCAACTAGGCAGCGAAATCCCAGCAACCAAAAGGATACGGGAAGTCTTAGGAGCTCTAACTTTCTTGTCAGAGAATGCAATGACAACGGCTGGGTCTGCAGGCTATGAGCTCATGGGTGGACATGAAACTGCTGTGCTTTTATTTTATTCATTTTTTCTTCTGTTCTTTTTTCATTATCTGTTATGTTTCATAATGCAGAACACTAGTTAGTCTTTCCAGGAAATTTTTAGAATTGGATTTTAAGTATCGATGTACAACACACACACACACACACACACACACACACACACACTCACTCACTCATACACAGTGCTTAGAAAAGTTTTAATAAGAGTCCCACTTTAAAAGGACTATCCGATGTTAAAAATTCCCAATTTAATGATGAAATACTGTCATTAATAGTATCTGTATTTTGTTTCATGTCATTGAATGGATAGTAAGCAGAGAAACTTTGAAGTTTTATCTATCAGCCATTGCAACTGGGGGGCATTTTCCCCTGGGGTGCTTCTCCCAAGCCCAAGCAGAAGTCTAATTAAAGTCAGTGGGAGTTAGATGCCCAGAGGGAAAGAAAAGCAGGAACTTGGAGAAAATGTTCATTATCAATGTGATTTACACAAGGTCACAGAATTCTTTGGTCTCTAAAAGCATGCCCATGGGCTTGGAAGCCTTGACTGGAAATCTTCTTGCCTGACTATTTCCAGGGACTCCAGAGGTAAAGGGTCTTTTGGAATATCCATTCTAAAAAGATCATCTTGTTTCATTTTCTCCATATGTTCTTCTTGAGTTCAACATTACAGAAGCTGAGGGTTGCCGACATGACAGCCCGTGAATGAGTTGATGCCAATCTTCAGGCCAGCTAATTGGATCTGCCAAGTTAACTAAGCAGCTGGCCTCAATATGCCCTGAGGACTTCAGAGTCTGTTTTAATTCTCCAGATAATTAGGTAGACAGTGTTGGTTGTGGAGATAGCATTCCTCAGCTAGCTCCTTTCCCTGCCTCTGTCCATAATCCTCTGAGAAGGAGGGAATAATTGTAACAAAAACTCCAAATCATATCACCAACATCGTCCTAGTTGGAGCTCTCCATGGCTGGAAGGAATATTACAGAACAAGAAGGCAAGTGAAGGTGTTACACCGTGAACTATGAGAAGCAACCAAATTCACAAAACCACTAATGTAAAATTATTCCTCTTATCAGATGTTTTTGAAGAATTTGTGTTTGAACTTTAGCTCATTCTCTATGGAAATACACATTTATGCAAATATAAATCATTTAAATATATGGAGCTATATAATGTTGATGAACAAGATTTACAAAGCCTCTTATGTTTATGATGTATTTTCATGCAACACAACCATTTAATGAAAGGGTTCAAGAAGCCTATTGACATTTACCTTTCTTGGTACAATATATATATTAAGCACGAATATAACATTCACATTAACATCAAACACACGTAAAATATGAAATTGCTAGAGAGGAATGATGACATATTTTAGCACTTTGATGGTGGTGCCAACATTTCATTTAGGATATTTATATGTGTCATCTAAAAAGGACAATAAATTTCAGGGAAGGCTCAATATATTATAAGACTTTTCATCAACACACTCCACAGGGTAGGCTAAAAGCACAGAGGGAAGGAAGAAATACTGCTGAATAATCAATCTTTGAAAGCATTCAATGTTATTAAAAAAAGCTACATTTAAAATATCCATAAGTCTAAAAAATGAAGGTGTCGGAAGTGGTGTGATGCATATGTGTAGGCATAAGAGTTATAAGGACATTTATATTAGGTAAGCAAACACAAAAAATAAAACAGGACATTAGTGATGCTAAGGCTTTGACACAAACTCCACCTCTGAAAGGCAGAAGACCCCTTTGGGTGAAGCTGTTGTTAGTTTCTAGCCACTGTACTTGCTGACATAGGACAGTGGCCCTCACTGCTCACACACATAGCAAGACAGGCAGACTTTTCAGCTTTATAGAGGGGTGAGTTGAATTAGCCAAATTCATTACTCCCATATGCTTCTGAAGACTGGAATGAAGTTTGCTTAGATTTCTCCTAAGTTTGGATTTAATTAATGCATGTAGTAGTTCATCCTGATAGAGGTATTGACACGAATCTATAAACAACCCCTATGCCCAGGCTACTTTAAGTGAGGGATAGTGAAGCAAAGAAGAGGGGGCTTTCAGCTTTTTTTAAAAAAGGGGTGTAGTTGCATTGCTATCTGCTACAACTGGGAGCACCACATTTTAAATTGAAGGGACAGAGATGGAAGGTTGTGAGTTCATATCCATCAGATGCAATCATTTTATTCACTATGAGAGATCAGCTGTACTTCTTCTTACGCTTTGTTCTCTGTACTTAAAAAACATATCATACTGAAAGGAAACATTTCCTAATGTTCCCGGGTAAAAGAAGATCTTCTGATCCTATGCTTTTCTAGAGTGATTTCTTTTCACTTCCATTTACCCTGTGAATGAAGTCAGAAAAATGGATTGAGTTTTCTTTCTTTTACATCCCCAAATCAATGCCATCGAAGTTGTTGTAGACTGTCTTTCCCTAGGCTTTTTTCAGGGATGCCAAGTTGTATGTGCATGCTAACTTTTGAAGTTCTTTCTATTATACATGAGGCACCAAAGGAAAACCATTTTCTAAAATTCATTTTTGGAAAGTGAGCTTTAAACACCCTCAGAGGAATATCACTAAAGAGGAATTTGACCAAGCGACAATCTGTGTATTTCTGCTTTTTACTTTTACAAATCTCTCTCACACACGTACACACACACACACCCCTCACAAGCCCTCTCCCAATGATAGGTCCGGATTTGAATAATCTACATAAATTTAATACTCTTCATGGTCTTTCATTGCCATACAAGCCCAAAGCAGTTATGAAGCACATGTCTAATGAAAGCACTCTTATGATTTCCAGAGAGAACCTTTCGTCTTGGAGCACCCAGGGAAGTATGCATATCGGCTCAGTCTGTGATACTGTTTACAAATAGACCCCATTTTACCTCAAAATTTTAGGGAGAAATTATTTATCATGAAGCAGGAGGGCCATTCCTATTGTGTCTTAGCCCCTCTCCTGAGTGGTGATACAATATTCTGTTCAAGGGACTATTTAGGCTTCATGAGAAATTTAACCTTTGAGAGAAATAACTTTGAACACTGGCAAAACAAATATCTACTTGCTAGTAGACAGAGCATCAAATCCCATGCACTCATGGTGCGGAAAGTCCTCCTTTTGTAAATTAATTTTTCTACTACATCTGTAATGAAACTGGCCACAACCCTGGAGATATACCTATAGATGATCTTAAATTTATGTGACTAAATACATCTGTCCCTCCTTAGTTTTGTTTTGTCCCACAGATACCTAATTAATGGAAACTCAGATAGTGTGCTGGTCACCCTGTGTCCACGCTGGAGACGTTTTAAACTCTCTGCTACTTTGTTTGAACTATGCATGGACTGTAGAACGGAAAAGATAAAACTGGCTCATGAGCAGGCAAGGAAGCGCCTCTGTACAGCATGCTTGGAAGGAATCCTGAGGGAAAATCCTAATCCTAAATTTACTGGTCAAACTTACTTTTGCTCTGACTTTGGCTTCACTGCATTCATTTTGTTTCCCCTTTATTATTTAAGCCAATATAACCTATGACCTCAGTTTTAATGCCCCTTTTCTGATTTTCCTTTACTCTTTCCAGTCTCAGTTGTGTTTATGCTTTTGCAGAATGGTTATCTTCCGGTATTGGCTTCTTTATATTGCATTTTAACTGGGAGGTAGGTGTTCCCTGGTGTTTCATTTTCAAACTTTGAGCAAAGGCCACACAGAGGCTAATCTTTTCCAACTAGGTCCTGAAACTGTATGATGGTTATCGTACTTGCCAGACTATTGATAGGAATCAAGACACTTAAGGACTTGGATCATAAGAAATTTGCAGAATGTATACCCTAAATCTGACTTAGTAAAAATCCACCATAGATAGATTTCTTTTTTACCTAGGCAGTGATTAAATTAAGGTGATCTACTTATTCACATTCAAAATAGACACTGGAATGGCTAGTGAAATTATGTCCTTAGATTAATGTTTACATCAGAAACGGATAGAAATGGCATCTCTCCTGTGCTCACATAGGATTGTTGACATTAATGAAAGAATTCCACAAGAGTTCTTTCTTATTCCTTAAGTGAATGATGCCTTACAATAGCTGAAAAATGAAATTGTTTAAAACCAAAAATTAAAGTAAGAATACTATTTTTCAAACTCATCATCTATTTTAGGTATAGTTACAATCTTGTGCCTTGGTAGGACCAAATTATTATCATTCATAAATTTCAGATTCACAGAAATTTTGAATTTGCCCAGTTAACAAGCAGAGAAGGAACCTGATCTTTAGATGTCATGCTTGTATGCTTTCCATGAACTGCACCAATTTCTTACTTAATTCCACTGTTCTTTAAAAGGTTATAAAAAAAAGAACAAAAAATAATTTCCAGATTATTGAGTTTCAATTAGAGAACCCCTGAGACTCATCTAAATTTAGCAAACATTTTTTGGCAATATTACGTGTCTTAAACTGTGATTTAATGATGAATCAAATATGGTTCCTTACTTAGTCTAAACTGTATGTTCCTCAGGGTAGACACCACTATTACTAATTTTTAGCTCTGAGAGGAGAGTGAAGGGCTATCACAGAGCAGAAGCAGCAATATGTGCTTGCTGAATAACATTACACCAGACCTGGAGTCACTGTGCAGTACTTTCTCTCTCCAGTTTGTCTACATGATGGTGCCACAAAGCTGCAATTTGCAGGGGCCAGTTTTCCTGTTCATAGTTCTACAAGTCCCCAACCATAAAGTATTTGCTTGTCGATTTGTCAGAGGATGCTCAGACACAGTGCAAAACAGTTGAAGAATTATGGTGTTACTTGGGAGATTTTATAGAGGATCAACGTGCCCATTCAGGAATCCTGAAAAATGCTTAACCCTTGATTTTTTTTTTTTTTTTTTTCTGTTTAACCTCAATGACTTTCTTAGAAGTTTACTTCACAGATCTTCACTAGAGAACTCTGCTGTGCATATTTTCCTGTTGTCAGGACATTTTGCTAAGACTCATCAAGTTGCATTATTATGTAGGCAAAGCTTCAAATATGTAGGAACCCTATCCCTTCATAGTGAAAAGAGTAGAGTTTCATTTGGTAATAAGGAGAATATTGGCAAACACAGCAAAAAATTCTAGTTAATCACAAATTTTAACCACTATCTAGTTGACATGTGCCTGCTGTGCTAATTGCTTCATTACTTAATTATGCAAAAAATAATAGCATCCACAGCAAACACAGCCCATGAAGCATTATTAAAATACAAAGAAACATGCTCTACACTCTTTAGTGCAAACATAAATATTTCATAATGAGGAAGAGCACTTTTTATATAACTGTACTGAGAATTTGGCTGCTAGCTTGAGTTCGTTCTAGCAAAATTTTGCAACACTTACACACCATAATCTTTACTGTCTGTGCTTATAATAGACTTTGTCCTGCTCCTTACCCCATAAAGTAAGGAGTTGTGTTTTTGAGTTTTGGGAGCATTGTTATATATCCCTTCTTAACACATTGGGGATCACTATGCATTTGTTAAATGAAATAATGAATGAACATGAACAAACAAGTAAATCCATCAATCTAGGGCACAATGTGAAATTAGAGGAGAAACCCAGGAACCACTTTACTCAGACACAAGATGGTAACTTATGGAAGGTCAGAGCTGTGTTTCAAATATTTAGCAACAGGGCCCCATGGACTAGAGATTTCTATATAAAATATCCATAGTCCTAGGTGAGCAAATAGATATTGTCATTTGAAATCTTCCTAATTCCATTGCTCTAAATATTTTTGAAATTTTGAAGATTATTCTCAGCGTTTAAGGTCATCCAAGAATTTTAGTTTTATTACTTTTCTTTTCTTTTTTCCAAGCTGACAAAATGTGTTTTGTTCCTGTAGCTACCTTCACTATACATAGTTCTTAAATGTGGGTGTTTTAAATTTCAAAAGTACACTTGAAGGTGAAATAATTGCAACACTGAAGACATTCCAGGAAAGTTTTTATGACTTTGAATACAATTTAAAATAAAAGATGAAAAAAAATCTTACTTATATGGAAGCCTCTCTGGAATAATTGTATGCTCCAGGGAATTGATTCTGAATCAGGTAACACAAATCTGATCACATGATCTCTGTTGTATTTTCAATTTTTCACATTTGACCAAACATTCTCATTCTTTCCCTTATGTATATCAATATTTGTATGGCTCTTACAATGTTCTCAGTATTTTGTTGTTCTCTAGGTATAGAAAAGGAAATGTTGTGCTGTTCAGCACTCAGTATTTCAATGAGACACCAACATAATTGATGAATTGGGGTGTCACCCAGAGCCAACACTTAGGTCTCCCAATGGGTTTTGAGATGAAATGATATGTTGGTGCTATCCTAGCCAACCAAATGTTTAGTACTGATATTTCCTTCCTTTATTTCTTTGTTACATGAGTCAGTTTTTGAATATCAATATATTTATGATCATCAGGCACCATACAGGCTACCAGAACTATAGCAGTGAAAATAACAGATAAGCTCATAAAACAAGAAATATAAGTTTCATGACTATTTTCAGAAGGAGAGTAGAAGGAATATAAAAGGAAAATGTTGTTCAGTATTGGTGTTACTTAGTATGAAAAGTGCTTGAGACATTCAGGTTGAGACAACAGGCTACTGGTCAGAGTCCCTGGGATTGTTAAATAATGCTACCCAATCCTTATATAGAATTTTCATATATTTACAGCATTTTTCTCAAACCGCCAAATAATTTTGGTGTAGGAAGGCATCATAATAAGTATTTTATTCAATAAAGATTTGTTGCTTGTTGAGCATGCTTTAGGTATTAATGCTCAAGAAATTGAAATGTTTTTTGACAAAGGTTAGAATTTATATCTCCAAATTTTACACTGTATGAATTAGATCAACTGGGCACTGTCTAAGAAGATCTGCACCTCAGATATGGTCCTGGTTTCCAGGATATATAAAGAACTCAGGAAACTTAACACCAAAACAAAACAAATAGCCTAATCAATAAATGGGCAAAGGAACTGAACAGACATTTCTCAAAAGAAAAAATACAAGTAGTCAGCAAATATATGAAAAAAAAAATGCTCAACATCTCTAGCAATTAGAGAAATGCAAATTAAAACCACACTGAGATTTCATCTCACTCCAGTCAGAATGGCAACTATCAAGAATACAAGTAATAATAAATTTTGGTGAGGATTTTGGGAAAAAGATACATTCATACATTGCTGGAGTGGGGATACCAATTGGTACAACCACACTGGAAAGCAGTATGGAGATTCCTTAAAAAACTAAGAATGAAGCCACCATTTGACCCAGCTATCCCACTCCTTGGTATATATGCAAAGGATTAAAAATCAGCATACTACCGTGATGCAGCCACATCAATGTTTATAGTAGCACAATTCATAATAGCTAAGCTGTGCAGCCAACCTAGTGCCCTCCATTGGATGAATGGATAAAGAAAATGTGGTATGTATACATAATGGAGGATTATTACTCAGTCATTAAGAAGAATGACTTAATGTCCATTTGCTAGGAAACAGATGGAACTGGAGACTATCATGCTAAGTGAAATAAGCCAGTCCCCAAAACACAAATGTCCAGATATGTGGAAACCAGCCCACAATAAGTGGGGGAGAAGAATAGAAATTCAGTAGATTAGACAAAGGGGAATGGAGGGAAGGGAGTAGGAATAGGAAAAGGAAAGAGTGATATGAATCTGAGAAAATTTTGCTATGAACGTACATGAATACACCATAGTGCATCCCACCATTATGTACATCCACAAGAATGGGGTCCTAGTTAGAATAAGATATAGTCCATGCTTGTAAAATTCTGTCAAAATGGATTTACTGTCATGTATAACTACACAGAAGCAACAAAAATTAAAAAAATAAAATGAGAGCGCCTACAAATGCAGAGCACAGTTGTTAGCCTTTAGAACACTTGACATCATCTTCATGACCAGGGCTTTTGTGTATTTGGTAGAATTCATTTTTTATTACACTTAAGTAACTTCAAATATATTTGCCCTGGATTGCAAATCCTCGATACCCTAGCCAATTTAAAACTTGATAGATTCTTTACAGAACAGAAAATTCTGATGCTCTTTCAGGCTTATAAATTTACTTAATCCTAATACAATAGTTGCCAAATTTTAAAAGGCCACGATTACTACTAAAGTTTCTTGTTTGTGTGCCATGTGATGAATTCAAAGTAGCAAAATGGTTGAGAACATGGGCTATAGATTTGAATTCCTGTGTTCCCATCTTGGCTTCACAGTTTAGAAATAATTTTGATAAAGCATCTAAACTTCCTTAACTCCTGTTTCCTCATCTGGAAAGTAGGAAATAACAACAGTCATGGGGTTTATGGGAGAATAAAATGTGATAATTCATGTGATAATTCTGATAAATATTGTATAAATCTGGTTTTTATTTCTCTCCGGAGAGTCACTCTGAGTTGTTCTTTACTGTTGTAGGAAATTCCAAATGGGATTCACTCCTTCTTGACCTGCCAGTCCAGGCTGCCTCACATTGGTTCCCCACTTACATGTACCCACCCTGTGGATCCAGGTCATACCTTGACGCTGTGATCCATGCTTGAAATGTGATTTTATCGGCATAGAGCCATAGCTTCCGAAATGAACTAATCTCTTTCAACCTCCCTGCCAACTTTGCCTAAACAGAAGCTTTACAATCAATAGCACTGTTCTTTGAACAGTCCTCGTGAAAGGGCAGCCAGTTGTAAGTACAGTAGGAAATAATAGGATATCAGTGCAAATGAAAAACAGGCATCTTTAGCCCTACCTCCATTCAGTTCTACTTCCTCTGAGAAGGAAATAAGACATTTCTCTCAATACTTGAAATTACAATAATTCAAGGTTTTATGTGTGTGATTTATAATGGATAATCAAGCCTGTAACTGTGCTGTTAGCAGTAGAATTATTTATCTTGTAACTTGACTGACAGAGTAAGGACTGCAACAGGTTTCAGAGATCTCCTTACCTAAGGCTGCAGATTCCCTTTCATTCAGTGAGTAAAAGTGAGCCCTGGCTACTTATGGGGTTTTCTTTATGTCTCTTGGCAGCCTCCAGACAGATAATGACGAAGGTATTGGCCAGTCTAACATGGACTCCTTCTAAGATCAAAGGCTAACTCTAATGGTAGTGGAGCAACATTTTAACCTTTAGTTCTTGGCTGTGAGATTTGGGACAGGCTACCTGACTTTTTCTTGCCAAAATCCTCATCTGTGAAATGATAGGTAATACCTGTGACACTGTAAGGGTTTAGTGGGTTAATTTGTGAATTGTATCCATTATATACAGAGCAATAAATAAATCATGGTTCTTAGTATTGTAGTAGCCAGCCTACAGGTTTAGTTACTCATGGGGAAATACAATTAAAAAAATCAATATCTGTCTTGACTCTTTTAAGAGACACCATATTATATTTATAATTATAATTATTATATTTTATTTTCAGTTTTATCTGTTAATTTCTTGACTAATTTAAAAATTGAACCTTATCATAGGTAGTTATATAGAGGAAAAAACATAGTGTATGTGGTTTCAAGAATCCATTGGGTATTTTGGAACATGCCCCTATAGATGGGTGATACTACTGTATTTATTTAAAAAAAAAAAAAAAAAAAGCAAACAAAAAATATAAAAGACATGATTTAGGAAACTTGAACCAAGTGTGACTTTTTCACTATTTTTTTCTGAAAAGAAAAATCACACGTTAGTAGTAAAAGATATATTCAGAATGCTCCTCTCACTCTCCACATTACTCCAGAGAACAATTTTCTTACTCTGTATGTTGTGTACTTCACCTTGCTAAAGAAAGTAGTAACTGTAATTTACAGGTAGTTGTCTCTGATTTTCAACATTCATTTCCTTTAACTACTTTCAATTTCTTAGATGCAAGGTATACACAAAGGCAAGACGGGATTATTTGTTTTCTGCAGGTATGCCTTGCTTTTCTACTGTTCAGCATGTGTGTATGTATACTGCTGAAATTATATCATAATGATAGCAAATTGCAGAATTATGAGATATTCTGTACCTTCTCTTTTGTAGAAATAGAAAATTGAGAGACTTTAATAGCAGATGCTGCATTATGAATACAATTTACTGGAATTGCTCTTCTCTAATCATATAGAAACCATGTTATGTCCTAGGGAGGTTATAAAAATATATAGAAATCCATTTATCCTCTGAGGAAATTGAGGTCTTAGTTAGAATAATGACAAGAACTTGAAATTGAGTTGGGAGGCCTGACATCATGGATTCAGACAGTATCCTAATGATTTCATTTTATGAAGCCACAACATACTGAATACATGAATAAAATAAGGACAATGCTTACCACATAGGGTGTCTTATCATTTTAATCTTTTCCTGACATTCCTTAGAATTTTTCAAATGGAGTTTGTATATTTGTATAATGAAAAGCCCATAATCCCCATTTCTAGGTTAAACTGAGAACCAAGAAATATTTATATATGGTGCTTTCATTATAAGTTGATAAAAAGATTATGTATATATAAAATCATGTCTTCACATTTCCTGTTTACAGATAAAAAGTCAACCTATTCAATAGAGGATGAAGTCCAAACAATAGTCATTCCTTTTCTATATCATCCAGAATGCTAACTTCATAAAAGAGTTAAACATGCTGTTTTAGAAAGCATTGCATCAAATAGAATATACAATTTTATTTCTTGCCAGAGGAAAACTCTAATGTTGATTTCTCTGTGTATCCTCCTAAAAAGTGAAAAATGCTCCTATAAAAGCTTGCATTTTTAATGTGGTCTTTCACATTTGCATTATTTTAAGCCTTTACAAAGTAATGAGTTTCAATAACTTTAGACTCTAGTTTTGATTTTTAACATCACTGTGATTCAAACTGCAGTTCTGGGACTATCTGAATGCTGGGCTACTTCATATAATATATTTTAATCCTGGATAAATTCTGGATAATTCTGACATCTCAGAAAAATATTTGCAAAGACAATGACTCCATAGATAAAGATTTTAAGAAATATTATTTAAACTTGCAAAAGCAGTGTTTTCTGATACTCTACATTTAATATAATGCCACCTGAGTTAAAAAAGATCAAAATATTACCTTAATAAAAGTTGCAGACATTTCTCAAGATAATAGGCATTCATTTCCTTTGCTATCAACAGCTTTGGAAACAGTTGTTAGAAATACATTTAATCTCTTTTAAACTGCAGCTCCTTAAGGCTGATGTGATCACTAAACCAAAGATTTTCTAATTTACAGATTTAGTTAGCAGATGCAGTTAGCACTATTCTCATAACATTAACAGGCACATATACCTAATTTCAATTTCTTTCTTAAAAGATTGTGAAAGAATGCTTCTGGCAAGAATAATTTTCATATTAACACAACAACAAATGAAAATGAAAAACTTAAACTTAGATGTTTTAAAACTCCTAGGAAACCAGATTGAGAAAATTCTATGAACAAGTAGACTTTAAGCAAGATACCAAAATCTCTCGTTCTTTCAACAGGTTGGGAATTCCCTAATGACATAGGCAATAAGAATACATTTTATTAGTATTGTACAAATATTTTATTTACTATGTTTTCCTTTCTTTATCAAATATTAATAACAAGTTGTTATGAAATACAACAATCTGAGTTTTTTGATTTCCCCTACCATTCATGCTTTAAGGAATGGACTTTGCTCAATCATCACTGGATATTCCTATATCTGCGGCAATGGATCTGAAATTCGGAATACATTAAGGGAAAAAAAGGACTTTTATTTTCATTGAAGAAATGCAACAGTAATTTTGACTCTTTTAATCAAATTATTGCCTATGCACTAAGATTCGGTCTCACATTTCCTTCTTTAGAATACTATAGTATGTTGGTTAATTCCAAAATGTTAATGAATTTGCACTTGCAAAAGAGTAACTGTCTCTGTATATTGGGGTCAATACAGCTTGGGTATGACACATCAATGTGAATGTGACTTGCTAATTATCTATCTACAAGTGATTCAGTGCTGAGCACAGCAAGATGACTGGGTTACTGTCTTTTGAGACCATAACTCTTAATGAGAGAAATGCCAAGATTGTATATTCACCTTATTTATCTTCCCTAAATGCCAGTCATGGGACTTTTTTCTTTTGATTCATTCATTTTTAGGTCTATAATTATGATCACAATGCTGATGAATCCCAAATTATAACTCAACTTCTTCCCTGATCTCCAGACCCACATATCCAACTGCCTGTTTACCAACTCCATTTAGATGCTCAAATGGCATCTCATAGGAAATCCACTCAAAACCATGCTCTTAATTCCCACCCATCTGTTTTAGAACAGATTAGTACTACACTTGTTCCAGAATAAAATTTCAGAATCATCCCTTAATCCTCATTCTCCAAACATACCACACCCATCCAACAGCCTCTAATTGTCCATGATCTAGTCAGGCTTCATTGCCCCACGGAGCACTGCCAGCATTGGACAGTCCAACTCTCACTTGCACTATTGCAATCACCTTCTAACTAACTTGCAGGTTCGACCTTGACTCCTTACACTCTCTTCATCATTCAACAGGTAATTAGGTAATTTCCACCTCACTTTATCAGATCAAAAGTTCTTCACCACGTCTTTGTCATTTGCATTGTGGCCCCTTTCCCGAGCTCAATTCATCCTATTCGCCTGGTTTACCCTGCCCAACCACCTACACCTTCTTTCTAATACCTAAATGGCTTGAGCTATTTCTTGTCTTGGTGCTCTTCAACTCATTTCTTTGGTTTTGGAAATTCTTCTCATAGATTTGTCCATGCTTTTTTCTTTAAGTCATTCCTGAAATGACACCTTATCAGAGAGTTGTTCCAGGAATCCCTCTATCACCTGCACCTTTACCCAATCCATTTTTCTTAATAGCATGCATTATATTATTCATTATTTATTTGTTATCTTAAACCCCTAACTAAAATATAAGTGTCTGAGTTCTGTGCCTTTGGTTTTCACTGGCACATAAGAACAGCTTCTAAAACAATGTATGAACACAATAAAAATTTATTGAGTTAATTCAGAAAATCTCCATGAAAGGAGGGCATGGGGAATGTGGTAAATATGAGTTTAATTATACAAGTTTCCTGGGGTGCTATCCGTTTATGTGGTGACTAGAAATGGACACTTATGCTCAAGGAATATGCTCCTTCTATAGCCTCTAGAATTCTCAGGAACAGAAGGAAAGAATATCTCCCCTCTAGGTACATGGCTAGTTCTGCTTTCATCAATTTTTTTTTTTTTTTTACATTTATGAAAGATATGCACCAAGAGAAACAGTATTGCTAGTCCATTCAATTAAATATTGAATCTCCTCTCAAATCCTGAGTTAGAAGGAGAAGCAATCATTCAAAATTTAAGATTACCTCAGAGATTTCCTGAAGGACAGTTATTGTTGATTTGGCAACACTGGAGCTAATTTGCCTTTGTGCCTTGTAATGTACATATTCCCTTGACCTTTAGACTGTGGAATTTCTATGCTGATTTGCCTACTGTGTATTTGAGGAACTAACTCTAAGAGAACCTGGACTTCAGGTTACCTAGTGGCTCTGAAAATAGCTTGGATTTGGTTTGTAGGTTTGTTTGATTTTTCCACCTTAGTTTTCTGCACGTTGTCTTCAAAGTGATCACAAGAGGATACTGAACCAAAATCTGTCTTAATTATTTTGAATCTTTGTTTATTTCTTTATAATGCACCAGTGGCTTACAATTTTTCTTCTTTCAATATTCTTATACATTTATTGTCATCAGTGCTTCTCAGATTTAAAAAGAAATGCTGCAATAGTTCCTCAGAGCAAAAAGTTTCTGAAACCAGCACGTGAATTTCTTATATCAATCTCTCTGGTCTAACCATTTTTTTCCGTTAATTTCTGAAATTACTATTTATTATAGAATAATTGATGTCTTAACTCTGGATTCCTGTAGGGCTCCCTAGCAGAAATGATGGTAACTGTAATTATTAAATATCTGTAAACAGCTTCATTCTCTTACAATGGATTAATAAATGGGTTTGATATTATGTATAATTCATTACAAATGCATCTGTTTATTATATTTTGTATAATTTCATTATATAGAAATCATTATAAATGCTGCATGCATTTCTGTGAACATGAAAATCTTGATTAAACTATTTGGGTCATTGCCATACTCTTCCCATCTTAAACTGCAGTGTAGATCAAAACATCACTTTAATTCAATAGAAGTGGTTAGCTCATTGGGAGGCCTGTAAATTTGACTGCCAGAAGGACATTGACAAGTGAATTAAATTAAAAATCTATTCTTTTAGAACTTAAATAAACTCTAGGGGGTAACATTCAATAGGAACTTTACTTTTCAAAGTAGCATTTATTTGAAAAATTGGCATAAATCAATAATTGGAATGAAATCATACTACTAGTTGTAACTTTTTTTCATGAATCATATGGTAACCCTTAAAATCAAATATCTCTGTTAAAATGAGTAAACATTTCCCATTTATCCGTTTTAAAGTAATAATATTTAAAGTATGTTATTATATACTCATTTGCCTTTCTCTTCAACTAGATAAAAAGCTGTTAAAGGGCAGACTCTGTTTCTCTGTATTCCCATGACAAGCGCAATGTTGGACACATGACAGATGTTTAAGGTTTTGTGGAAATGGGGAATTCAATTTCCAGTTCTATCTAGGTTTCTGCTGTACAAAGTACTTATTTGAAGTTATATTGCAATATAATAGCCTTGTGGTGTTTGATGAAAATTGTACTGTGCACAAATCAGAGTGGATGTTGACCAACTCTAGATAAAATATTAGACAAATTCTGAGGAAGAGACTGGAGTACACATCACAGTACTGGGAGGGAACTTAAGATCATGAGAACACAGGCCTGAGGTTTACTTCAAAAGTTTCTTTATAGCGATATATTTTTTTGAGACAGTGCACTTCTCAAAGCACATTTACTTAAGGTTCGCTTAACAACATTATGAGTTGTGTAGGGTAGAAAATATAATTTACCTCTTAAAAATAGGAAGAAAACCTTACAAAGAGAAAGGCAATAATTCGCCCAATGTCACACAGTGAATCAGATTTTACTCTTGAATATAATTGCATCACACTGTGTAATGCAGAATACTGTAACATTTATTTCCAAACAAATCCCAAAATTCTAGAAAAGACTGGCACAATTAATTATGAAACAAGTGTGAGGTGCCCTTTTTTATTACTACTCATAGAACTAAGTGGTGTTGATTGACCATGGCACTTGTATTACGCCCCCACCTTTATATATATATATACATATATATATTTTAGAGACCGTGTCTCACCAACTTGCTTAGGGGGGCTTGGCTAAGTTGCTGAAGCTGGCTTTGAACTTGGGATCTTCCTGCCTCAGCCTCCAGAGTTGCTGGGATTACAGGCATGTGCCCCCACACCTCGCAGCACCATATATCTATGATCACTCTTTTAACCTACTTTTCATTAGAAACACTGTGTATATGAATACATGCAATGATAATTGGCACTTAGCGTTTAAAAAAATCAATCATTTGCTACAACTAAAAAGATTGTATGATACTTGAAAAAAGAGACCATGCTTCTCTTTTATGTATTCCCTACCATAATACTTTATGATAAAGTATATTTTCACAAATATTTTCATTATATATCTAGAACATTAACTTCCTCTTTTTAAGGTCAAGATTTCTCTGTAGAAACAAAAAGTGACTAGGCACATTTACAAGCTATGTATTTATGAAGCAATAAAATAGAAAGTCCATGAAAAGTCAATGATTAAATATTAATGCAGACCACGCATTCTAAATAGTGATCTTAAGTTTAAAACAAAAGCTGTTTTAAGTATAAACACTGTTATAAAAGTTGAAACTAAAATCTTGTGTTCAATTAGAAAATATCACAGAATTTGGAGCCTAAGATTGTCTTTTCGTATGTCCTTATCGAAATTTCATTCAGGTAGTTTAAAACTTCCCCTTTTCGGTTTGTGAACTGAAGACAAAATATCAAGAATTTATCTTAATCAGTAATAATAAACGAATATACTATAACGAATGAATTCTGAGTTTTTTGATTTTCTTAGTTTTGTTTTTGTCTGTCATATCCATAATTCCTTCAGCTTTCTCACAGGAAAGTTATTCTCATGAATTTTTAAATCAGATTTCACAGTTGGAAAAGCTGAGATCTATTTCTACAAGGCCTATTTCAATGATCTTTTGAATTTCTCTGTGATTTCTATTGAGTTTTCCACATGTAATCTTTTCTCCCACATATATTATATGAATTAACAGATGCTTACCTTCAGACTTCTGTATTTAAGTGGATTAGTATATCTCAGATTAGAAAAGGAGGGGCAAGAAATCAACTGCATTGATTGATACTGAACATGGCATATGGAACACTGTGGAAACCCCATCATAAAGATCTAAACAGTATTCTTATTTTACATTTGAATTAAAGTTAAAATTATGTGACAGAAGATAACATTATTGCAAATCTGGGAAATAAATCCAGAGTTGTGAAAATTAGAGTGAAGATGCCATACGAGGTCTTTAATGAGATCGGTACTTTTTGTTGTCCTTAGTGGTAGTTGACTTGCTTTGCCATTTCACCGTTTTTTTTAAAACCTTTTCTGCAAATAACTTACTCTGATCATCAGTCTAAGTGATGCAGTACACTAAATCATTTGATCTTAGACATCATTTACGAGGGCTATTCCTCGATTAATTTTATGGCAGCTATATCCTATAGTTCGATGTTACTACCATATAATATGGGACAAGTCTTATTTTATTTCCTCCCTGGAAATGAATCACATAATAGGAAAAATCGCAATTACATACAAGGAGATATACATTAGTGAGTGATTTTCTCAGCTGTAAACTTTATGAATTTATGATCAAAACTAGTCAATTATTTTATAATACAATCAAAACTGCTTTCCAAAAACATGACAGTTTGCTCTGTCATTAAGTATATTATTAGGCAACGCTACGTTCTATTTGTTCACTTTGTTATGGAAGACAAGTAATTGCCTTACTTTTCACATCCCGCCCATGGGTTGTTAATAGTTTCATGCATTAACTGTTTGATTGCAATTTTATTAGATGTGAAAAAATAACAGTAATATGTGCTAAAGATGAGTCTTCCAACAGAAGACAATTAAGAAAGTTGCAAGACATGTCAAAAACTTGGAGATGCCTGAAGTCAGGAAAAATGCACCATATGAACATATTTGATGGGTAGAAGGTTCCACAAACAAATTTATTTTGAGGTTAAAATATATGAATACTCTTGTTGAATTGTCTTAGGGTTAGCATGAGATATAACACAGCAACAGAAAGCATGTGTAAGCAAGCTCAGAATTTTGGGGCTCTGGTTTGTCTTTAGAATCCTGCATGGGGTCCACAAGGGACATTGTTGGCTAGTACCTGGGCAAAAGCATATTTCCTCCTAATTGCAGAATAAAGCGCTGCTTCCTGATGTTTAAAAAAAAAAAAAAAAAAGGAAAAGAAAGAAAAAAAAAAAGAAAGAAAGCATGTGTAAGTGTATCTTATATTTTAATTCTGGAATTCTCACTGAATATACAGTTAGAAGCTGAAGCTAAGGCCTTATTGAAGCACCTGTCTTCCACTTTTCTCTTTACTATCAACCACCTTATATGGAGGTAAGGAATAGCTTTCCTAAAAACATTATGACCACCTCACAGACTGCTTAAAAACTTTGTATGTTTATTCATTGTCAGATAAACATTTACCTTGACTAGTATTTTTGAACTTATTTTTTAAACTGAATACTATGTTTCAAAAAGCATACAGGCTACACTAATCCTTGTACATCCCTTGTATTCTGCTCCATTCACAATTTGGCTCGAATTGTTCTACAAGTCTAAATTTGTTTTCCCTCTATCCTGACCATTCATGTTCTTACAATTTTCAGAACTTGAGTAAACTCTTACTATAAAGTTTTCTGCAGCTTCTCCCTCTAAACATCTTTAAAAAATGGTTGTTTTTGTCATTAAGTTTACAATTTAAATCATGAGTTTTATTTTGTCATTTTAATTCAAGAATTCATATATATATATATATATATATATATATATATATATATATATATGAGATGCAATGTGGTTAGTACAATAGGACCTTGGTAATCTAAGTGTGGTGAGCTAAGTAAAAAAATAAAAATGGTTGGGATGTTGCTCAGTGTTAGAGTGCCCCTGGGTTCAATCTCCAGTATGCCAAATAGATAAATAAGTAATGTTTACATATATAGAAACATTACATGGTAGTCTCAAAAATCTGTGTAATTTTCATGTTTTTATGTATCAGTTAGAATAAATTCAATGAAAATAAAACAGAAACAAATCATAGTAACCAGATCCTTAGGCAATTATAGTTGGACAGACCTTGCTTTGGAGGATACAAACATGAGCTCATCATAACACTTGGCCCACACAGTTCAACAACTAGTAGCAGAACATTAAATAATCAGATAGAAGAAAACAGTCATGAGAGAAGTATAAACTAAGTTTCAGTTTGAGGGGTGTGCTGAAGGGAAAATATCACAAGCTAATATGATTTTAACTATTAATGTCATCAAGTACCATTAATAATAATGAACACTTATTTGCTGATTCTAATAAATATACTTGTTCCAGAGCTGGGCATTTAACATGCCTGATATGTCCACAATGATCAGGGTAGGTAGTTGCTATTATCCTTATTTAATATATGAATAAATCAGAAAAAAAAAAGTTAAAAACTAGTGTTCAGCTCAGGGTTTAAACCATGTCTATTTTCTCTGTTGTTACAACTTTTTCCACATTTCCTTGCCTAATTGTATCATTTATAATATTACATATATGTTATCTATCCCACTCAGTATGCAGTGTTTCTTCCAAACTTGTTTGCAGTCATTTAAAACTTTGAGTCTATTTGATACTTGTCTGATTCTCCTATGGAATTGATTGGAGGCAGTAAATAAATTTTTCAATTATATCTGAAAATTAGCAATTCTCCAAAGGAGAATTTTTAAAGTTTTAGTCACATAGGGGTACATGTGGTTTAGTTTAGCTATAAATGTCTAAATGTAAAACAGAAGGGTTAAAGTCTAAGCACATGTGTATGTTTAAGAAAGTGTATGAACTTGTTATGTGTGTGTATGTGTGTGTAAATGTATAAAGAAAATAGTTATTTTAACGTGTGAGAGAATATGGTAAGGACATTAGCGCAAAGGCATCATGATTCTGCTATAACCTCTAAATATACTGGGTTTGGGATATGTTTTATGTATTTTTATTTGCTTATTTACTTACCAAGAGAAAGTATGAGAATTTATACATAGTAATTTTAC
Organism: Sciurus vulgaris; assembly: GCF_902686455.1. Taxonomy (NCBI): domain Eukaryota; kingdom Metazoa; phylum Chordata; class Mammalia; order Rodentia; family Sciuridae; genus Sciurus; species Sciurus vulgaris. The sequence goes on from NC_136468.1 coordinate 32,928,727, forward strand.
ATGATAAATTAATTTAATTACCTAATAATCCTAGGGTAAATAATCCTTGAGTAAAAACTTCCATTCACCACTTCCACAGAAAACCTGGCATATCTATTTTGAAGAACCATTAGGTTCCCTCTCTAAAAAGAGAATTCTACGAATATAAATATATTAGTTTTCATGCATCTCTGAACTTTGAAGTTGATATCTTAATAATTAAATCATACTCATAAAGAAGTTTAACATATGTTTAGCTCTTCTAAAATGAACTCAGGCACATCAGTTATAGGTTGCTTAAAATTCAATATAACATGGTAATAACTATTTACTTAAGTAGAGTTTGTTTATTTTGGAGTAAGTGACATTTTCCTTTTTTCTTACATTTCTGCATAACTTATACAGAGTATTGTAAGACTTTCCATCATAACTTGGTCAGGTTCGAATGAATTAATGAAAAAGAAAAGAGCCTTTGATAACCAAGGCTATTTTCACTCCTAAAAAGAAAAAAAAAAAAAAAAAAAAAAAAAAGACATCCTTTCATTTTTTTTTTCCTAGTGTAGTTGAATGCCATTTTTCACAGAAGTATCAAGTGTAGCTGGATTCTTTCAGAGGATGAATAAAAGAGGAAGGAACCCCATTCATAGCACTCCTAGACTCTCTGTCTTCATCAATCAATGGCAGTTGTAAATGGAGACACTGAAATTTGTTCCTTTAATCTTGTTTTCTTCTTGTACTTGCAATGTTTTCTATTTTCTTCTTTTTATTCAATCTCAGAATGTGTTTTTCCGTCACCAATTGTCTAAAAAGTTTTAAATTATTTGAACTTGGTGCCAGCAAAATTTACTAACTTTATTTAATATTGACATTATTTTATTAAAAAAAACTTGTTAAAATGAGATTTGAAAGTTGAAAAACTACTTTAATGAAAGGGTCACTTCAGTGTCAATATTGGTTAATTTTGCAAACACTTATCACAGACTTCAAATTGTGTCAACCTATATTTGGGCACCCCTGGGTTAAACAGTACAGGCAGGTGCACCATTCACAGAGTGCTCTGAAAAACTTGGCCATCCCATCCTGTAGACTTTCACTTGTGCTTCTATTAAACACCATGGCTAAATGGAGGAGAGGCCCTGAGTGAGAAGACTCCTCTGGGGCACATTAAAAATAACTTTTCTGTTTTACCTGAGTGTGGGTTTGCTCAGAACCTGCACTCTTGTCCCTGCTAGGACTTTTACTTGCCTGGTGTTATCCAATTTATTTGAATCAAGGCATCATGACTTACCATATCAATTCTTCATTTTATTATTGGTGGATAAAATTAGCTTAATTCTGAAAATCGTGAGTTTTTCTAAATTCCTGGACAGTATATTAATAAAAAGCTGTTTAGATTTCCCAAGAAATTGAGTCTTTTGTAATAGAAATTTCAAGGGAAAATGCCTAGTAGGAAGTTTTGTTCTTCTATGCAAAAATATAAATGTTTTTTTATCATGCTTCGTTTTCTTGGATTTAGTTTTGTTCCTTCACTTATTTAAACTATGTTAACTGAAATATTACTGGAGGCAGGTACCTTGAGCAGTGAACAAGATAAATGTGATACCTGCTCTCAGTGTTTATTTTGGACTCCAAATTATACTATAGGACTAGACATCAAGGATTATAAATGAATGAAATTGAATCTGTCCATCCTTCTTTCTTTTAATCTGCAGTTAGAATTTTGTCCAGTTTTTATGAGAGAATGATTTAAATGAAAAACTCATACAGGTTTAAATATTACTGGGAATCATTTACTTTTTATAATTTCTGTACTTATAAAATTACTCTCAAGGATCTCACCATTTGAGGTAACAGAAAAATTTGTTATTGGAAGAAAAATTAATTATTAAAGACATTAAAAGGATAGTCATATTGCCTGAATATGAACTTTGTGAATAAAGCAACCACTTTAGTATCTTATTTGCAAAACAAATCCTTTTCAGTATTTTGTCCCACAAGAAACACAAATCTTGCTTTTGTATTTGTTTCACACGTTTATAATTAGATGTTCAGTTTTCAAAAGATAACAAGCTAAGAATAGTCATGACAATAAGAAAAACAAAATTAAGGCTTCCTGGCTGGTGAGTTAATGCTCTTTAAGGAACCATATCACGTGACTATATTTTGGTTTTTGGTTTCCGTTGCCATTGTTACAAATTCTATTTCATGCTTATAAATTGTATTTCCTAAAGTTGCATGCACAAAGCACCATTTATTACACCACTGTTTTGTTCTCTGGGGTTCTTAATCCTGCCTGAATAGTTAGTTGCTATATTTCAACTCTTCACATATTACATATGAAGTTACAAATCTTGAAAAATACATATGTTCTGAAGCTTATTAAAGATGTTTATTCTCACAGAACATCCATATATTCTTAGTCGATAGGCCAGGAACTGTTAAAGTATAGTTATGTTTTCATTGTCTAACATGTTAACAATTTAATTCTTCATTCAACAAACATTTAAGGCAAGCCTACATGAGATATAGATTCATGAAAACTTACAAACATTCCCTGGAAGAGCAATTAAATGAATAATGACTTACAACTTCTGGAATTCCTCTGGCAAATCTTCCTAAAATCTCTAATATTGAATACACAGAATATCAAAAGGAAATATTTTGTTTATGTGTTTTTTAAACTAGTCTGTCTATCCTAAATATAGTAAAATGTTGCTGAATAAAGCTATCTGCATTAAATTAAATTGTAATGGAGAGAATTGTGCTTTTTCAGTACAAACTAAATCACTAATATGGCAAATACAGTAAATATACACCAGGTAAAAGACAATAAATGCTTGCATTTTCCCTCAAATAACTTATGTCTTTCCCTTGTGAACAAAAGGAGTCTTAAAAAGTAAATCCAATGTTATTAGATTAATACTTGAAAAACTTTCATATAATAAGACATTAACAATGAGCTGCCGTAGAGGGAGAACCCCTGTACTTCATTTCAGAGACTCAAGGAAAAACTCTCCTTTTTGAAGAGATATTAGTTCAAGAAGAAGAAAATTAGATTAATGGTCTACAGGATATAGAATTTCAAAGGTGTCTACATCAGCTGCAGGCATTTTAGGTTTTTTTGACTAGCCTTTAATATATATAATTCAAAGAGAAAAGTTTTATATATAGGTATGGAATTATGTGTTATAAGAGAGCCACTGGACATATTTGATTCACATTTTGATCCTGGTTTTAAGTTAAGAAAGTGGATAAATTGCTCTAAATCTGCTTCATGACAAAAATCTGGAATATTTATGCATTACAATTTTACTGTAAGGCATTATGCCATGATACAAAGTTTGATTTAGAACAATTTTGGACATCATCTTGAAGAGTATAATTGCTAGAAGCACCTTGATTTTCTTGTTTTGTGTATGACATGCTCCCAGATCATTGCCTAAGAAACCCTGGAATGCAGGTCAACTACATGCATTTGATGCATCTTGCTTTCTGAACACGACATTTTGTGTTATTGGTGAAGCTAGCATACAATGATTAATGTCATCATTTGGTTGGTTCAATCCTTTTTTAAAGTGGCTGTGATCTCTGGGATCAGTTATATTGCAAATGTAGCTGTTGTGCTCAGATGCTTGGGAAATAAAGCAAACAGGTGAAACTAAGAGAAGCAAAAGTGAAGAAAATGATAATTCAGTAGAATCTGCAGGATGCTCAGTGTGACCCATCTTGATCAAATAAGACATGTGAACCTAACAGGCATACATAGGCACACAAACATACATGCACATACATCATAAAGTTTCACAAAATGATTACCTTTGTTTATTCTAATTAAATGCAAAATATAGTATTCTATTTTATTCTCCTATTATTACATTTCACTCCACTTCACTCCAGTTCATTCCATTTATTCATATTTGTTAAGAATATAATTGATCTCTATGAAGCAATTAGACTTCATTTCACTAATGAATCATGATCTTTAGCTGGGGAAAAGTGTGGCTAGTGTCAATGAGTGACTCTTGATATGGAATACACAGATGGTTTTGAAGAGCTTGCTAAAGCCATGGAATGATGAGGAGATGAACCATTTTCATTAGATTCTTAAATGGATTCTTGACATACCTTTGAGATAATAAATGCTAAATGATATAAAGCTATTTATAGTTAGAACACTATATAATCCTTATGTATTATATTATCACCTTTATTTATATTATCTCATTTATCCTTACAAGAGTGCTTTTAGATTGGTAAACTTGTACCCCAATATTCTAGTTCATGATATTAATGTTCAATGGGAGGAAATAATTTTTCTTAATTCACCAACATAGTAAATAATAAATAAAATCTTAATACAGAAAGTTTGACTCCAAAACTATTTTAAGCTTGTGAAACCCAATAAGCTAATTTCTTTCTTTCCTTTGTTCCAACAAAAAGATATCTTCATGACTTTCTCTGTGCTATACAGCAAGAACACAAAAGTAACTTACTGCTCTGATAGCATTCACTGTAAGGAGAAGGACAAACAGAAGTCAAAGTTGAAGGACATTCCAAAACTAAGAGAAGAGGCAGAAAAACAGAATCAGTCACACACTGATCATGGAAATAAGACAACTTCTTCCTTCAGAATTTTTCTTGAAGAAATCTTCTGTACATTTCATTAGAGAGCACAAAACCATTCTAGATTTGGTGGCTTCCAACTTTGTACTCTAGGAATCTGCCACATTTTTCCTACTGTGCGATTTTTCATTTTGAACTGGTATACTGTCATTGGGTTACCTGGAAGGTCTCTGGCCTCAGGTGCAGTCTCTGAAAAGTTAGCATTTTAGTTCTAGAGTTACTGTTTGTAGTAATGAGATTAATTCCTATATGGAAATCTACACAGTCAGCAGCAGTGTTTGGGTTATGGGAAAGGGTTCAGGTGATGCAGGACTGTGATTCATTACTACTCAACAATTTCAGTAAAGTTCAAAGTCTCCACGTCTAGGTGTAACTTATGAAACTTATCCGTGCCTGTCAGTTTCTGTGACAAAATAAGTAAAGATTTAGAATTACAGCAAAACAGAGAACTACACACATAATCACCTGAGGCTGTTACTTATTATAATAGACAACAGAACTCAATCTACAAAGTAAAGGCTTACTTTCCTTCTTTCCTTTCACATAAATTAAATAGAAACATTCTTGCAGCAGGATGGTGCCTAACATCATTTATTATCATTATGATTATTATTATTATAAATGGGAGGAATGTAGGTGAAGAAGTTAAGAGTGATTCAAGTTAGTGTTATCTGCTAAAATGTTTGGTATGATTTGAAAGTATTTAGTTGTTAAGATAATGTCCAACTAATTATAAAAGCAAAGTTAATAAGGGAGGCTACAACTAATTTTAACTATTCTAATTGTACTTTTGGTATTTTCTTTAGTTAGTTAAGAGCCATATGGGAGATTATGTCTACTTGATTTCTAGACCTTTCATTACCTTTATCTAATTTTGAGCCCAAATTTATATACCATACTTGGCTTTTTGGAAGTTTAGTTACTGCTGAAAATAAATTAATCTTTAGAGAACAAGACTTGTCACCATTCAAAAATATCCTATAATCTGAAAGCAGTTCCAAAAGAAGGACCTGAAACATGAAAACAAAGATAGCAAATCTGGAGAAAATATTCAGGTTTTTTAAGTGGAATTTCTTTGAAGGAAAAGCACTTGTTTCGATATGAAAGTTCTGATAAGGTTAATAAATTTTCTGGTAGGGCAGCTCATACTAAAAAAACATAAAACATGTAACACAGACAAAAAACAAAGAAAGAAAAGTGAAACTTCACATCCACAGGCATCTATTCTTAATACTGCTGTAATATTCATTTTAGCATCATTTGGTGTAACTTTAGAAATATGTATAAACATCTGAGGACCCTCAGCGGACAATGTGTCATCTCACACACAGAAGTTGGTTTGGGGATAGGTTTGGAGGAGGCTGTACCGACTCAGAGATTGGGATGATACCACTTGGCCCCTGGTTTATTCTCAAGGTATAGCGATGGCGTTTCTCTCATTCTGTGGATGTTTCTGAATACATTAAGAATAACATGATCAAATACAGTCTTAAGGCAGTCCTTCTCATTCTTTTTCTCCTCCATAAATATGCCCACATACAGAAACCAGAGATCTGGAATTACTTCCTTCTTTTAACTTCACAACTCTGAAGCATAAGCAATTCCCCTCCAAAACATAATCTTAAATCAAGCAATTTCTCTTCATGTCTATTTTTATGACCTTAGTTCAGACCATTGTATCAATTCTCTTCTAACCTCTTCCTCCTTTTCTACTTCCCTTCCATCAGCCATTCTTTATATAGCAGCAAAAGGGATCCTCTTTATAGGTAAATCTAAGCATGGGGCACTCTTGCAATGATCACTTCACTGCAGTCTATGTCACTTGGAATGAAATGGAAAGTCTTAGCCATGCTTTATAAAGGCTTAAATGATTAGTTCACTCTTCTGCCTTCCCCCGGTTGTTTTCCTTATCATTTGCATCTGGTCTCTGAATTCTTTCACATGGCAAAGCTATTTCTTGTCCTTCGGAATGGAGTCTTCTCATTGGTCATGCTGAGATTCCACACACTTCTCGTGAACCATGGTGTCAGCTTCTGGGAGAACTCAATGCTGATCACACTGTGCTCCAGTACGTTATCCTAGCATAGCCTCTGCCCTGTTTATTTTCTTTCTACTTTCTTTTTTATCTATCCTTCAGTGCTAGAAAATCAGATTATAAGGTTAAGATTCATTATTAATTTATCATTACATAACTAAAATGTAGACTCTGACACATTTAGCAAATGACTTAAAACATTTGCTGAATGCATATTATTGTTTCTTTCCTCTCCTCTTCCTTCTCCTCCTCCTCCTGCTCCTTCTTCTTTTGTCACTGGGGATTGAACCCAGGGATTAACTACTGAGTCACATTCCCAGTCCTTTTTTATTTTTCTTATGTTGAAACATAAGAAATTGCTTAGGGCCTTGCTAAGTTGCTGAGGCTGGTTTTGAACTTGTGATTCTCCTATCTCAGTTTCTGGAGCTGCCAGGATTACAGGCATGTGCTACCATGCCCTAAGTGTATTTTTGTTTTTTATCTAGATTAGTGTAAAGGCTAAATCCTGTCATATCCCTTTCCTGTTGTTGCTTCCCCATCCTTTTTCCATCACCAGGTTCATCTGTCCAATGAAAGGAGCATTATCATTATCATTTTGTTTTCCCCAACCTATATATTAAAGTCCAAGGTACTTTGATAAGACTGCCATTCAGGATCTTCTAAAATTATCTACAATTGTCTCCAGTATATTATAGCTCCTCAACAATAATGGACCCCATATTAGAGTCATGTTGTTCTACGGAACTAGCTTGTTGCCCAATATAACAACATCCCAGATACTTCTCACCATCAGCCTTGAAGGCACACTTGCTTCAGTCAGTGCAAAGCTCAACCACCTGATTATAAAGGACCAAATTCCATAAAGTGAGAGATTTCTGAACTTTTCAAGTCAAAGTAATTTCAATTATTTTAACATGTTATAATTGAACAACAGTTAGCTTCCAGGCAGTTTTCAGTTTTCAGAGTAGAAAGTGGTTCCTTTAGAAGAGACCTATGAAGTTTGACCTAGTTTCAGATCAGACTATGAAACTATAGCATGAGTAAACCCAAGCCCTAGAAAAGCAATTATTGACTACATTTTACTCTCCCCTATTTTCTCTTATAGTAGCAGGAAGTAAAGAAGATGATTTATGGAGAACTAGATTCCAGTAACCATAGGCAGGATTTACAGAAGAAAAGATGAAAGGAACAGCAGTAAACAACATGGAGTCGATCTTGGCTGTTGGGAAGAAACAGCTATGTTTAGGTCACTTGTCACTGTGATACAGGGCTGCCCCTCATCAAATAAGGACGCACTCTAGGAAAGCTTGAACAAGTATCAGCTCCTGGGAGGACAGAGGGCATAATGCCTTGGAAGGGAAATGTTTGTTGTTATTTATTTGTTCTCTTAAAGAGTAATACATCTGACCTTTTCACTAACATTCTCTTCCTGGGCTAAGCTAATGAATACTTTATACTTAGGAATGTCTTATAATTAGGTCATTTGGCCTTTAGAAGCCGAGGTTTTACAAAGTATCAAACAACCCATATTTGTTCATGAAGGACTCTGGAGCCAAGTTCCAGTGGGGGATCATCAGTGGCAATGCTACATTCTACCACTGATGATTCTGGTAAGTCCTCCTTCTATTTACAGATTTCAGAAGTAAAAATAAAGAACAACCTGCACTTCCAAAAAGTATCATGGTGCAATTAGAGGAGGAGGATTTTGAACCCTGCTTATAAGTCCTCATATTGTCATTGTTGCTATCTAGTTGTATGGTCTTGATCAAAAAGTACCAGTAAAAATTTCAGGGCCTCCATTGCTTCCTGTGAGATGAAGACTGGTTTAGATTATCTTACATGCCCTATCTGATACTGAATTCTTTGAGTCTATGATACATTTATTTAAACTGATAATGTGCTTTGTTAAAAAAAAAAATCATTAGATAACACATTAAGCCTCATATTTACCGAAATTTTCACTAAGTTTTCCCCTAGGAAGACAATGGTAAGTACTTCTTTCCAGAAATTTCTTTAAATTCTCTTGTTTTATCTTTAAAAATATGCAAATTTGCATTTTATCCCATAAGATGTACTTGTTCATTTTAATATAAAGTGATGTTTATAATTACTTAACTTCAGAAAAAAGTCAATACAAAACTTTGTACCATACTTATCCTGTGATGTTGAATATCTCTTGGCACACATCAGGTTAGGAAATGAAGTTTCAACCCAATGCTTACTGCATTTTAATTGGGTTTAGCTGGGGAACATATACATATAAGTGCAGAAGGAATGTGTAAGAGAGGGGGTGTCGGAAGATGAAATTCAGGAGATTGTTGGCAAAGGAATTGAATGAAGCAGCTGAGTTTCACAACTGCAAATAAAACTAGATGAGGTAGATTTTTAATTCTATGAGCTTCATTATAGCTGAAGGGGAGCTGAGGTAAAATCAAGCAAACCCCAAACAATTTTCCATTACAGCTCTCTGTGCCAACTGTTTAGGGCATTGAGCTGGAAGTCTAATACTATAAAATTATTTCAACAAAGATTAAAATACTTTGTTAGATAACTGTTTATCTAAACATTGTTCTACATACAAATGATTGGTAGACTCCTACAACAGAAGCACATATTTGTTAGTTTTATCAAAATAATTTTTAGAGTTTTGACAAAAACAAGTTAATATATAAATGTACAGGGAAATGAACTGTGGAATTTGACTTTGGTTAATGTCTTTGTAGGGTTACAGGAGCTGCCGTTTAGGAATTTTAACAATCACAAAGATCTAAAGAGGACTATAATTTTACTCCTGAAAATGACAAAGGACCTCATAAATAAGACGAAGGACCTGTCTCTCCAGCCAGCACTTCCTCCTACATCAGGGATGAGTTACATAATAGCATCATGCCAGGAACAGTTCAAGGAATAAGAATTTGGAGGACAAAAAAGAAACAAATGCTGAATTATAACCGTCCTTAATTGTGTAAATTGTGCATCCTTCTTTCTTGAGGTTTCAATTATCCAGTTTTTTTCAGGCAAGCAGGGAGGCCCACTGACCTTTTGAGTTTCTATGGTATGCTATTTTTCTGAATCCTGTGTGAGAACTAATAGACATCCCCTAATCCCAGATTGTACTAGGAAAAAGAAAAAAGAATTGAAAATTAAGCTAAAGATCCAGGTTTCCACCGTACAAAGAACTGAACACGTCTCTCAAATTCTGTGGCTATCTTTGTGCCTTTCTAGGATTCTTACAAATACTTCTATCATAAGCAGTTCATTTGGAAATTCTTCTATTTTACAATTTGAATTTATAAAATGATTAATGAAACAAGGTCTGGGAATCACATGCAACCCTTTGCTAATTAATCAATAGAAATTCAATTATTTTAACATCTTTCTTAAAATGCTTTAAAAAAAAGTAGCTAGATGGAACCCATGCAATTATAGTACTCATGAATTTATCAATTTTCTTGGAAGAATAAAATATTCTAAGGGCTGATAACCAGAAATCACTACGTGTACCATAGGAAGTACTTCATTCTTTCAGGCACCAAATTCTGTATTGAAATGTATGTTCCTTAAGACACACAGTTTGCCAGTGATTTATGTATATCTAGTTCGCAGTGTGTGCACATACAAAATAGTCTGAATATTTAGTTGCAATATTATAAAAGGGGCAAAACTTAATTATTTAAAAATAATGTGAAAATCTTTGTAAAACTAATAAATGTGTCACATATGAAATGCAATAAAATAGACATAGTCTGCTTTATCTGTCAACATATTCTTTTATCATTTATTTAGTACCATAGCAGCACACCTAATGTGTTATTTCCTTCACTGCTGAATGCTTCTTAATTACTTTATTTAATGGGAAACACTACTCTACAGAAAATGAAAGTGTTGTGGAGAGAGAGAGCTATGGAACCAAAGTACACTATTAACTCTTTATTTCGTGAACTATAAGTTTAAGCACGTTGGCACAGGGGACTTGAAGGTGGAATTATGGTGTTATTTCAGAGATAGCTGCTTGTTCAAATTCAGCTGGGTTGTTTACCAGCTCTTTATATACAAATTCAGGGACAAATTAGCACTGGTACAATAGCTCTCCCTGTACTCATTAGTAGTAAGCAATTCACAAAAGACATCTTGGGAAGAGAGCACTATTGGCTAAATGTTCTGCAGGGTGGATTGGAGAGGCTATAAGATCCAAGTCTCTGTACTCATTTTGGATGAGGTGCATTTCAGAGTCTGGAGAACCAGAATGTGTTTTAGCATGCTTTTTCCTGGTAACAGAAAATTCAACAGAACTGTTACTGCAGAGTACTACCCATGGAGCCTAAACACCATGGCACAAAGGTTTCTTCCTGTGAAACATCCATTTCTCTTCCAGCCCTGTTGGTGGTTTTTGTAGAAAAGCACAGGCAAGCTCTCTGTGATGATTCCAGGGTTTTGTAACCTTGGATATTTTAAATATCATTAGAAGAAAGTCCAGAAAGGTCATTTTATCAGGAGACTCACCTTGAAATGAAGTTCATTTTTCACTTCATTGTGGAGGAAGAAAATGAAATCTTTTTATACCAGTAGCTCTGAGGTTTCAAGTCTCTGCATTTTGAATTTTGTGTTCCTTTCCAATCTCACCAATTCAATCAGGATTTTCTGGACGTGGACTAGGATTTTAAGAACCATCTTCTCCACTCCCTCTTTTATATCTTTCACCCCAACTCCGACCAAATAAAAATCACAAAATCCACTCATATACAGACAGCAATCATTCATTTTTGTGTTAACCTAGACCCTTAAAAATGTAGAGCACTAAGTCACAAGTCTTCCATTGTTGGGCCAGATTTGAAAGGTCATGACCCCCTCCAGAGCTTTCTTTAAGAGTCAGTCTTTAAATACAAAGTTTTAAATTAATAACAAAACTATCTGTGGCTTCACATTTCAGAAGCACACACAGCACAACACTGTGGCAAAAAAAAAAAAAAAAAAAAAAAAAAAAGAAAGAAAAGAAAAAGAAAAGAAAATGTGTAGTAATGAAACAATATATGAAACCAGTTTGGAGTTTCCCAAATGCCAACCCAGAGAGGAACCCAGATCTTAAGCATCAGGGCAGTCTTGCCTCTTACAAACTTTCATTTAATGGTACATTTGGTACTTCGAGAGGGCTGCTATAGGCTGTGGGATGTTGGGTTCAGTAAGCAATTACCCTCCCTTAACAACAGAGGTAAAACATGGAACCTATGTGATTTGTTTGGGACAGCATGATGGGTGTTTTTAGAACTGATGTGAGAAACGGTGTTTGGTAGATGTGAAGTTGCAGTTTTTCAAACAACAGCTGAGTGGGTGAGGAGAACAAAAGGGCAGACTGCATTTAGAATCCTGAAAATCCACATTTATCTGCATAACCAGGCAATTAAAACAAGGTGAGCAGATGAGCAGCACCCTGATAATGTTTCCCTTCAGCGTGAAGATGTGCACTTTTGAAGAGAGAAAATGCAGTTTCTTTCAAAATGATATGACTGTGGAATAACTACACAAAGCTCTGCAAGTAATTAGTTTCTACATGAGTAATGATTGCGTCGTTTATCCTGTGTTTTTCTAGGGGAAGGTAATTCATTTGTTTCCTCTAGGACCTTGTCTCTCAAGCATTGTTTGCAGACTGAGAATACAAGCATCGAGAAATCTTGAAAATTCAGTCCTCATCCCACGCCGAACCGTCGATGACTCACGTAAATATTACAAATGAAGAAACAGTAGTCCAGGAGGTTCTAGATTGTTCATTCAGTTGGAATTTGAGTGGTTAAGCCCAACTGCCCCACAAAAGCACTTGTTTTTGGCACTTTGAGATTGTCAGTTATTGCGGAGGGCTACCTTGTTTCTTATTCTTAAAATCTTTCCATGATGCTATCATAAACCTCCATTCTAGGGGACCAGTATTAATCTCTTCTGAGAGTGGTGCCCCCATAACCTTGCCCTCTTTGATCAGACACTTGATACTCCCATCTTTTTTCATTCTGTACTCTATGATGGCTTGGATTTTAATTTCTAATTTTACATCTTTTAAACATGGTTTTTATCTTGTTTCTGATTTACATTTGGTCATGGTATAAGCTTTATTTAAACTTCTCAAGTATTTATGCACATATAGTTTTTCTTCTATAGTATAGATCTAATCATGTAATCTTCTGTGGTTATCTTCTGTCTATAGAAAAAAAAATGCTTAGACTGGCATTCAATGTATTTCTTGTTTTAGGCTTAATCTTTAAGTTTCATTTGTTACTACTCTCAGATACTAAGCTAAAGCAAATAGACATGCTTCCCTGCTGTAGTTTGGACCTGGAATGTCCCTCAAAGGCCCGTGTGTTGAAGGATTGGTCTCCAGTGTGGCACTACTGGGAGGCAGTGGATCCTTTGGAAGGTGGAGCCGAGTGGAAGGAAGTCACGTCATTGGAGGCTGCCTTTGAAGGGCACATTAGGTCACTGGTTCTTTCCTCTCTGTTTTGCCTCCTGACTATCATGGGGTGAGCAGTTTTGCTCTTGCTCTTCCATGTGCTCCTCACCATAATGTTCTGCCTTATCACAGACCCAAAGCAATAGAGCCAAACCATGGAGCGAAACCTCTGGAACTCTGAAACAAAATAAGTTTTTCTTCCTTTAAGGATTTTTTTTTTTTTTTGATTTTGTGTATCTGGTCACACAAACAGCTTATTAACACATTCTCCTTTGGCAGTTAGAACCAAGTGTTCTCTTAATACCTGTGCAATTCCTATATAAAAAAATCCCAATTGACTTCTTTACAGAAATTGAAAAGCTATCCTAAAATTCACATGGTAATTCAAGGAACTAAAACAACCTTGAAAATCAAAGTTGGAAGAATCATACTTTCCAATTTTAAGACTTAGCGTAAATCCACACTAAGCAAGACAGTGTGGTACTGGAATAAAGGTAGATATAAGTAGATATAAATGGAATAATTAAGATTTCAGAAATAAACTCTCACATTGATAGTCTATTGATTTTGAAAAGGTTACCAAGAAAATTCATTTTGAAAACAGTCTTTTAAGTAAGTAATGGGATTGTTGGATCCACATACAAAAGATGAATGAAGTTGAACCCCTTCTATATACTATTGAAGAGAATTGAAAACATATCTTCACAGCACATCTTGGACATGAATGTTGATAGCAGAATTGAACATGACAGCCAAAAATAAAAAAAGAACCCAAACATCTATCAATTGATGATGCATAAATAAAATGCAGGATATCCATATGATGGAATATTATGAAGCCATAATGGTGAATGATGTACTAATAACAGATAAAATTTGAAAACGGTGAGTTAAATACAAAAGGCTACATATAACATGACTCCATTTGCATGAAATTCCCAGAATAGGCAAATTCAAAGTAAAGTAGCGTTTGCCATAGGCTTGAGGGAGGGAGGGTAGAGAGTAACTGTTAATGGTTATGGAATTTCTTTACAGAGTGATGAAGACACTCTGGATTTAGGGAGGGTCATGGTTGTGTGGCTGTCTCCAGACAGTGCTGAATGTAGCATGGGGATCAAAATAATCCCAGCTGAGAACCATTGCCATAGAACTAACATATGTACTGTTGTGAAAAGATTTTGAAGACATATTATTTAATGATGACAACTTCAATAAACATAAAACAGCAAGATTGTATTATTTTATATTCCAAAGATTGGATGGAGTTGGGAGTCAAGCTGAATGGTAGAATGCTTGCCTGGCATGAGCAACGTCTTGAAAAGCCCTGGGTTAGGTCATCAGTCACACACACACACACACACACACACACACACACACACACACACACACACAAATAAATAAATAAATAAAAGATTGCATTTCAAGAGGAAAACTACAATTAAATAGGGTAGGAATCATCTGCAAAATATTTTTTCTTTAATGAATAATAAGTAGAATATCCTATTTACATCAAAAAATATAAAGAGGTCACATTTAAGAATGTTTTTCTTTTTATAATTCTTAGATGAAAGATGATGCGCCATAAAAAAGACATTTTCTTTTTTCTACTCTGTTCTTAACACAGCACTAAAAATTATTCAGTCTGTTTTCCAGAATGATTAAAGCATAATTATATAAATAAAAATAAATCAAACTTTTGCATATTAAAGACAAGATAATCCAAGGAGGACCTGTTTTCATTTTAATTGTCACAGAGAACACTGACTCTAAATAGGATTCTCTAAAAGAATCCACAATAGTTTACAATTACCAAGGCCAAAAGATTGGCAATGTAGGATCCTTTATTCATCACTTACAGAGTGATAATAATCACCAATATTTTATAATTCATTAAATGTGCCAGGTCCTTCACTACCTGTTTTAAATTACATTTAATTCTTGTATAACCCTATGAGATATGGCTCAGTGCATAACTCCCATTTAAAAGCTAAAGAAACTGAGGTTTAATAAGATTGAGGACATACTGGCAACAGGTGGTGAGAGTTGTTCCTGAATTCAAGTTTATTCAATTACAAAGTCCACGTACAACACAAATTTCCCACTAGACCATTTTTTAGATTTAATTTTAAGAAGAACAGCATGGAACAAAGGGTGTGATTTGGGTTACACTCCTTAATACATGGAGCTGAATTTTCAATACCAACAACATATCAACATAGATTAAAATCGCTATGGTGAGCATCCTTAAATATGTTTCCTAATGACAGGGACCACAGAAGTTTTTGATACCAGGATTATTGGTAGGTCTAGAGAAAGTCAGGATATCATGCTGGCCATGCCCAAAGAGTCAAGGTCAAAGTCAGACATGCTTAGTAAGTATGGAGCTAAGATTTGAATCTGTGCCTGTCTCATTGCTGACCTCTTGCCCTTTCTACAATACCATGCTGCTTCTCACAATGTTCTCAAACAGATAATGCTTAGCAGACAGGGCTGGGTACCAACCCAGACCCCAACTTTGCACACACAGTGCAAGGATAGCTAGAATTCAGAACTGAATTGATCTACAGCTCAGAGATAAAAATCCATGAGATAGTATGTCAGGTCCTATCATGATTTAACTTTGTAAACGTAGAGATGAAGATTCAGAAATTTTAAGTAACTTCTAATAGGTCAGATGTCAACAAGTGGGATACAGCAGATTTTAAAATTGCATATGTAGTGTTATTTTTACTTTTCCAGGCTCCATATGTAGACTGCATAATTTTTTCCAGGAACATTTGTACTATATTAAAATATTTCTGTCTAGTTTAATGACTGAATCCTTCATACAATTTGTGTTGAATTCCTTCTCATCTCTGTCCCAGGAACAGAAGGGGACATTTCAGGAGATTTCTAAGAGCAATACTTCCTCTCACAAACTGCTTCTACATTTTAGTCTTTATTCCTTAAATCTTCTCTACTTTATTTCAAGAATTTAAAATGTTTCCATAGAAACATTCAGAGGAAAAAGTGATGAGCTATATAACATTTGCAGTGGATATCTTCCTGTAGTTTGGACATTCATTCCTCAAGAGATTTGAGGGTTTTTGTTTGTTTGTTTTCTTTTTTTTTTAGGTAGAATACACTTCTAACAGTGATTCTCTTCACACTTCACACTTCTCCTGAATATTTTACAAACTCAATCTCTATAGTTTTAATGAAATGCTCCCAAGACTATTAAACCATTCCCTTTTTATTATTGCAGCTGAAAAGGGGCACCCTCATCTAGACTACCTGCATGGAACCTTCTCTTTGCTTAGAATCTATATAACTTCCAGGTACTGGAACACTGGATATGGAACACTGGACACCACATGTCTTTGTTCAGGCATTTTGAATAGATGGCTGGAGGCTCATGCAGCTGGGAAGAGGTGACAAAGAGGAAAACAAACAAGAAAAATGGTGTACCTAAAGCTCAGTTGGAAAACAGAGGTGACAGATTAATCCCAACACCAGGAATTTTTCCACAATTATGTGATCATTGAGAACCAACATTTTTCATAACACATTAAACACCCATGCATTCTCTACAATGAGGAAATCTGATAAATGTGGAGGATTTTGAATTTTCCCTTAATGCTATTTACATCACTTTCTTATTTACATCGATACCACAAAGGCTTGAAGTGGAGGCGATCATTCTATCAGAAGACATGGACTTTGCAGCTTTTGTTCAGTGCATAGGGAAGAGCAATAACTAATGCTGTTTGCTGCTGCATGTCCTAAATTATTTGCTCTTATCTTCACTAGACAGTTTTATATTTGAAGATTTCCCTTATCCACCTCTTGAAGCTGATCAAACTGCAAACAATCACTGAATGGAATTCTATATTGGCCTCACACGTGAGCAGGCGAACCTATAAATTAGCTAAGGGAGAAGTGGTTATATATTCTAAAGGACATTATAGTTCAGTGTTGGTAAGGAGCTTTAATGCTTTTAGTGAACTATCACAGGGATTTTTTTAAAGGGGGAAGGTAGAATGTCAGGGTAGATTTTCAGGACAAAAGGACTATTGCATTGTACAACTCTTGAATCATATGTTGCTAACTTATTAAGTTGTACAATATACAACAGAACAGACTTTAGCTGTCACCTGCTTATCCTGTCAAGAAGTGAATCCTAAGTAAGAAGGCCAAATCTTCGCTCCCTATCTACAGGTTAGCTCTCGTTAATAATAGTCAGTATCTGCAACCATTATCTCACATGGTAGGGTTAGCTGAGTCTTGGAAACTTGTTTAACTAGCGCAAACATACTCTTACTTTGGCATTGTTCTTTGAATGTACTTTCTTCCAATTCAATTCAAACATCATTTCCTCTGAACAGAATTACCTATGAGGAACTGGTCATTGGCTCCTCTGTGTCTCCTTAAAAAAAGTTCTATGATTGCAGCATCACACGTTAGTGTATGCTATATGTCAAGTACTGGTTTAAAACAAAATGACCACAATATGGTCCCAACTTTGAAGATATTTACAATATTATCACTCTTATTAATACATCTAATTCACCAAGTAGAATAGCATATACATTCTAAGAAGGTATATGCATTGTATTACCTATTTTTTTTAAACGTTCTTTTTTTTCTCTAAGTATTGTCAGCAACTAGCACAAAACTTTGCACAGGAAAATAAAAACAGTGTAAAGCGCTTATTGATTGAATATGTTATTAAAACATACTTATCTAATATATCAGATAAAAAGTGAATCTTAGTGAAATAATACAAAAAAATCAATAAAATGGACCAAATTAGGGAATTATACATACTGGAGTGTTTATGTTGTTTTCAGTAAAAAATGATACACAATTCACTGATTTACTGATTCATACAGTTGCTCAGTGAACATTCTTTGAGAAAATTTATAAACTGCACTGATACCTTTCCAAATGTCTATATTTTCCTAAAAGGTCAAAGTTATGTAAGAAGTTATTTAGATTTAGGGACAAAGGAAATTTGCAATCAATTCTCTCAACTCTCTAATAAATGATGGCAAATGATGTCTTGCTTATAAACAAGAAAGCTTGTTTGCTAATAAGACACATCATTTGCATACCCTTCTGCTTTGAAAAATCATTTTGTAATTTACTTTTTCAGCTTGCCGATTTTCTTTTGAATGAACACTTAGTAGAACATTTGAAATCAAAAGCTAATGAGGTTTTAGGTTCATTTGGAAATGTGGCATTCTTAAACATCTAATACTCTGTCCAAATAAGTTAGATTTCAATAGCACTCATTAAAATATTGCACATCTAGAGTTGAGGGGACTATATTCAACTTCAGTATTCTAAATTGTGAATTTCTAAGAGCAGAACTAAATTACTAAATCTTAACATTTGGGTGAACTTCTTTAGAATAGTAAAGAATAAGAAGAATAAAGAGTAAGAAGGTTTTTTGATTTTGCTTGCTCAGAGTATATGAAGGGATAGAATATGGAGTAGCACTGAATTACTGAAGTCTGATTTCATCCCACAAACATTCAGTGTACAAACCCCTGGTACCTCTGACACTGTGATCATCCAAAAAGAATTCTCGTGAAATTCTTTAAGTGAAGGAATCCAGTTTCAGCACACAAAAGAAGAAAGCCAAAACCTTATGATAATCTCAATAGGTGAAGGAAAAAATGACAAAACTCATATCTTTTCATGATAAAAATTCTCAGTGGTTTGGGAACAGAAGATAATTTCTTCAACCTGAGAAAAGAACATCTACATGTTACCTAGAGGTAATATCATAATTAATTGTGAAAGACTAAAGTGCTTTTACTTTATAATCAGAAATCAGGCAAAGATGTCAGCTTCTACCACTCCTAGTCATCATTTTACTGGAGGCTAATGTAATAAGACAAGGAAAGGAAAGGCACACAGGGCAGTAACAAAGAAATAAATCTGTATTTATGGAGATATGATTTCCTATATATAGATAATGCCAAATAATCTACAGAAAAGTTACTAGAACAGAAAGTGAGTTTAAGGTGGCAAGATGTAAAAACAACAGAAATTATTTTTATTTGTATATACAAGGAAGGGGCAATTGGAAATTTACAAAATATTACAATAGAATAGCATCAAAATATGAAATATATACATTTAAATCTAGCAACATGTGTAAAATGAGTATGCTGAAAACCACAAAACATTGATTAAGGAAATCAGAGAAGACCTAAATGAATGGGGGAAATGTGCTCAGCTTATGAATCAGAAAATCCAATTTATTAAAGTATTAATTCTCCCCCAATTGATGATTCAGTTCGATCCTAGCAAAAATTTCAGCAGAAATTTTATGTAGAATTAAGTTTATTCCCAAATTCATTTGACTACCAAAGTAATCCATAAGAGTTAAAATAATTTTGAAAAGAGGAACATTAGAGAATTCATTGTCTTATTTCAAGAGCTACCATGAAGAACTATATTCAAGGCAGTAATGTTGGCACAAAGATAGACAAACCTATCAATGGAACCCAATAGTAAGTTTAGAAAAAGAAGTACGCATATATATTCAATTGATTTTCTTTGAAGGTACAAAGTAAGTGGAAAATGATAATCTTTTGAGCAAACGGAGGAGTTTGTACAATTAGGCATTCATATTCCAAAAACAGTGATTCTCAACCCATTCCTCAGATAACATGCAAAAGTTAACTTAAAATGGACCAGAGAAATGAAACAGAGAGAAAATATATGCAATAGAATATAAAATAAAAGAATTTATTCCAGAATACAAAAGGAAATCTCAATTTGCAATAATAATAATTAAAAAAACCTGATTTTAAAAAGTTAGCAAAGGTCTTAGCAACTATTTGGCTAAAGTGAAAAGCAACAACAAAAACCAGAAGAGAAACACACCCCCGCCCCACTGAGACCTTACAATATCAAGTCATGACAAAGCAATGATACAGGCTCATTCACAGCTCCTGAGTACACAAAATACACAGCCCTTTGGAGAACAGTTTGACTGTTTCTTAACTTAAACATACCACTACCAAACAATCCAGAAATCCCATATAAAAGAGCATTTTAAAAACCATGTTTTTTTGTTTATATTTAACTATAATCTTAACAGTATAATCTGGGGCTTCCACTTAAGTGCATAAATTTTATTAAGTAGTAAGATGCTTCCATTATTTAATAGTAAAAGGAACTACTTTTTAGGCTAAGAGCTAAGATTTCCATAAGTAATCCTAATTTCTTCTACAAAACAAATAGTATTAGGCTTTAAATCATGAAGTACAAATCAATATTTCTTCAGTGGAACCATTTAATTATTCTCTAATGAAACAATTATGTTTTCTGAAATTTTGTTAATATTTCTTCAGTTATGTAATAAAAATAAATAAATAAATAAATAAATAAATAAATAAATAAATAAAGCTTTGTACCTGTAGAAATGGAAGTGGCAGTGTGGTGGTTTGGATGAAAGTCCCTTGTTTTCCAGAGGAAGTTAACTGTGGAGGCAGATTTTAGTATCTGCAAACAAATTTCCTACTCCAAATACAGAGTCCTTTTGACTTAAAAGAAGAGTCTCCTAGGGACAGAAGGATGATGCTGCCACATTTAAATTATAGCTGTGGTTATTTAGCACAGATTATTTTCCATAATAACAAGTCAACTCAGGAAATAAGGCTGATCAGGTCCTAAATTTCCTGAAATTTGTAAGTTTCCATATTTCCTAATTAGCCTTGCTTCTTTCATTCTTTCTTCCAGATCATATTTTTGAGTGCCTTGTAAGTAATGGCTATTGTTAGAAAGTTACCCTTTGAAGGAACTCACAATGTAATTTTAAGAGCAACACTATTGACTTTCATTTTATTTTATTTTTGGTACTGGGGATTGAATTTAGGGGCACTTGGCCACTAAGCCACACCCCCGGCCCTATATTTTGTGTTTTTAGAGACAGGGTCTCTCTAAATTGCGAGCCTGGCCTTCAACTCACCATCCTCCTGCCTCAGTCTCCCAGGCTGCTGGGGATTATAGGTGGATGCCACAGCACCCAGCTCAGTTGATTAAAGTTCAGTTATTTTTACATTGTGGACCTGCAAATCAGGATTAGAAAATATCATTGAGATTTTTTGAATTTAGCTTGTAAACCCAATGTAGTATTTGACATATAAGCAATGAATGATTTTTCTAAAAGTGCTACTTCCATATGAGTTTTGGGAGAATTGAAGTGAGAATGTTTTGCTTGAGATGGAGAATATTTAGGCATCATGTTTCCCTAGATAAATTGTATTCTGACACACCAATTTCCAATGTATTACTGATGTTTAAGGACTTCTTTGTCTCAGTATACTCGTGACAAAAGTAGGTATTCTACCACAGGAAGAAAAGGACTTTGGTATAAACTACAATTTCCAAATGCCAGTCTATGTATACTGGGTGTCAGGCACTGATATTAGTTTAACTCCCTCCACAATTTATGTGATATAAACACTATCAAGAGATGGGCCATTGGGGGTAATTTAAGTCACGAGGGTGAAGACTTCATGAATGAGATTCGTGCCCCTATGAAAGAGACTCCAGAGAGCTATCTAGTGCTTGTCTACAATGTGCTGTTACAACAAGTTTTTCATCTGCAAACCAGAGAGGGCCCTTACTAGAACTTGACCATGCTGGAATCATGATAATGGAATTTCAGCTTCCAGACATCTGTTATTCAAGACACCCAGTACTTACAGACTTACAGACATAAAGTTGGACTATCTGCCTAGGAATTAATTCACTGATTATTTTTTGCACTTTTAGTATATGTCTTTATCATACAGAATTTACTCAGAACACAGGTTTAATGAAATCTACTCATATTTGGTGGTTTGGAGGTGAGATCCCTCTCTATTTTGAGTTTACCAGATGATCCTGATAGTCAAGTAGGTTTGGAAGTCCCTGGGATAATACCCTTAGATATCAGAGTTCCAAAAGCTCTGTCTTTTTTTTTTTTTTGCGGTTTTGGGGATTGAACTCAGGGCCTTGTGCTTACGAGGCAAGCACTCTACCAGCTGAGCTATCTCCCCAGCCCGCCAAAAGTGCTGTCTTTTGATTCATCTGGTTATGAGAGGTAGATGTCGCCTGGTCACAGAGAAGAGTGCTAAAGCTGGCAGTTTGGTGAGGGCCAGTGCTGTTGTGGGCACATGTTCAGAGAGAGCAGGCAGTGGTGGTTGATGGAACATCCCATCAACAGAAGGATTTTTCTTCTCTGATAATGTGTAAGAAAATGTCCCCTTTCTCTCTCCTTGGAGAATAACTGAGCTGAGGGGCCAGATTTCAAGCAAAAGTCTTGATTTCTTTCTGGGCAAGGAAACAGAGAAGCAACATTTGATTTCTGTGGGGTCATAATTGTACTTTGGGTATGGATTATGGTTTGGTTACATTTTTTGCTTATTTATGCCTTGTTTTATATATATATATATATATATATGTACACACACATACATAAACACATATATCCATATATATTAATATTAATATATATCCATTGATTAGTATATAAAAATCCTTTGATTTTGGAATTTAACAAATTTATTGTTAGAACAATCATTAAGAAGACCCATAGTGGAGAGTGCTCTTGCTGTCTAAATTATTTAGGTGAAATTTTTGTTACCTAGCTATTAGTGAGGTTTGTGGCAAGGAGTAAATTTCTTAACATTATCAGTTGGTTAGCCTGGTCTTAATAATAGTGGGAAGTGACAGGGAGTTTATATTTGAAAGGAGTTTGTATTCTGATGTTCCTCTCCAACCTATATAGGGAGGATGATGATGGACCTCATCTGGTAGGGAAATTTACTTAGTTCCTTGAATGTGCATTTTCAAGTTAATTCTGTTTGTTAAATCAATTGGGAAGCTGTTCTACTCCAAATCAAGTACTTCTTAAAAACAATGAAGACATAAATTAGTTATGTGATTGGATCAACTGTCACGTACTGCATCTTATTTGGGTTTCAATGTCTGCTCTGGGAAGGAATATTTGATAGGGGATTTTCTTTCATTTTGTCTTTGTGCTTAGCTAAACTAAATAGGATTTTCGCAAAATCTTTTGGAATCAATTTTGTATTTGTTCTTATATTGTCAAATGTTTTTGCTGGCATTTGAGTTGGCCATTTTCTATGAACATTTTAACAAAAATTGTTTGCTTATAATATTTGACGTTTCTCAGTGAGTTTTGACAACAGTTATCTTTCTACTCTCCCAGAAAATATGAGCATCAAGAGTGTTTATCAGGATTATGTTGTAATACCAGTAGACATTTTGTTTTCCCTTTAAACATTTTAGTATCTCCAGCAAATATATTTATAATAAAATGAAAGCTAGTGAAGAAATTTCAAGAGCACTGTGGGCCCTCTGAGCACCTTAATGTGCAGAGACATGTGAACCAGGACTGTGGCATGCATCTGAAGCAGGATAAAGACAGACAAATGTGTCTTTTTGACTGGACAAGAAACTGAGCACTTTTCAAAAACCTTTGTAATTAATTCCAAGCATGATACACTCACAAAATATTCCGCTTTCTTTGCTTCTTTGTTCAAGAAGAGAATCATGGCCGTTGTCAGACAGTGTTTTGTCAGACTCCTTGCATACGGCTGGACTGTGCACTAGGTGACTAAACACCTGATAGAAGCTCCATGTTAACACTGCCTTGTTAAGGCCCTTCCCCACATCCACTGCTGCTGAGCTAAAAACCCATGATCAGGATACTTTGGACAGCAAAGCAATTTTTAAATTAAAAATGTTCCAATAAATTTTAACCAGTGCCTAGAATGTCATTAATTATTGTTGATAAACTCATGTCAGCCACCAGTTGTTATTCTATGCAACCAAGTGCACATGGTGTACATGAGCTTTCCTTCTGTGTTTCTATTACCTCTAAGGACAAGGCAAAGGAATTAATGGTAGCAATAATGGCCAGGACTTATTAAACTTCATAAGTAGTGTCAAGTAATGCACTGAGGATTTTACTTGTATTCTTCCATGTATTCCTCTCCACAACCCTGTGAGAAGACTGAAGGGTAGGTAGGCTCAGAAACGTCCCCAGATCATGTATCTAATAGCTGGTGAAGGGGACTGAATAAAGACTGAATACATTTGCTTTGCTTGAGAGCTCTTTAACCACAGGTTCAAAGTATATGGCTGAATGTGGTTATGAATCTATATTAAGCAGGGCGGCTGAGTCAATGTACTTCAAACTACAGGTTATATCAACGTTGTGCACTTCTGTAGTGCTTTTCACAGCATTTCACTGTTATTTTATTTATCCTAACACAGTCTTGTGAGGTGTATAAGTTAATGTTATTATTATCTTTTGATTGTAGAGGAAATAAAATTCTGTCTCATGCTGGAAAGGCTAGGCTAGAACCATGTTTCTACCTCCAAGAGGGGCACTATCACACTGCCTTTCGGTACGCCAATGCGTTCTTCTGCTAAATATAATATAATACAATAAAATATAGTCATAATATAATGATAAATAATAAACATAATATACAATATAATATTAAAAATGATGAAAGAGTAAATTTTAATGTTGCATGTTATTTTAACCTACAACCTCCAAACAAAAGCATTGATCCAATTTGTAAAGAAATGTTTCATTTGTAATTCTTACTAGGTAGAGAATTGAGGAAGAACTTACTGAAAGATATGAAATATGAATGATGCTATATTCTGGGAAAAGGGCTACTCACTTTTCACTTCTTGAAAGAAAATTTATGGGAAATAGAAGAAATATGGTAAGAAAAAAATAAACTAAAATAAACTTAACATGGAAAACTGTTTATGGATTTTGGTATAGATAGTCTAGCAGTCCAAGGAAAAATTAGTCACCAGTCTATAAGATAAACACAAGACCACTTCAGAACTTTTCCTTACATTGAAACTTAAGTAAAATTTCTCATATTGTCTTCATAACAAGATTATTGAAAAAGTTGTCCTAGACAATAATCTACTGAATTGATATGTTTGAAATAGATGATAGTTCCATAGCACTAACATGTAATTCAGTGTAAAAATTTTATGAAAGATCAAATCAGTACTGTCCACATATTATAACTTTCTAAGTCTTGGAATGACCCAAGGGTAAAATTAGAATATAAAGATGATCCCACAAAAAATGTGAATCTGGAACTGCATAACTTTTTCAGTCAGACTTCTTCCTCTGAAAATACAGAGCAATATATGTAATATATTTTAAAGTATGTAAAATTGAAAATCTCATGGCATTTTTACTTCCAGAGGTACATTTCTCACATTCAGAATCCCTGCAATAATGAATGGATAGTCTTAATTTCTCATTAAAAGTATTTGTCACTAACGGGCTTTTGGTAAGAATTAACAGCAGGAATTTGAAGGATACAGTCTTTGGTAGGAAACTGTGTTTTATGGTAACTGATACAAGGAGGTGCAACCCTCTGTGAAGAGGGTAAACTTAAGAGCTTTTATGGGAATTAAGGGACACAACCAAGACATGAACTTAGAGCCCTCTTTCTGACTACAAGTGTATAAACTGATGATAATAATGCATATATTCATTTACTAAGCACTAATATATTTCCCACTCAGGTTCCCACTTGGCATTAGAAAGTTAGCTATGTTTATCCCCATTTTTACAAAGGAGTAAACTGAGGCATGATGAAGTTAGGTAACTTGTTCAAGATCTGAATTCAGACTTTGAAGACATAATTAATTTACTTATAAGACTTCAGTTTCCCACTTTAAAAAATGGGATTTATGTTTCTTAAAGAATAAATTATTCATTGTAGTATGCTGATTTTTAAGTCCTTTGGGTATAAACAGAGGAGTGGGATAGCTGGGTCAAATGGTGGTTCCATTCCCAGTTTTCTGAAGAATCTCCATACTGCTTTTCAGATTGGTTAAATCAAGTTGCAGTCCCACCAGCAATGTATGATATACCTTTTTACTCCACATCCTCACCAACATTTATTGTTGCTTGTATTTTTGATAACAGCCATCTGACCGAAGTGAGATGGAATCTCAGTGTAGTTTTAATTTGCATTTTTATAATTAATAGAGAACATTTTTTTTCACATATTTGTTGATTGATTTTATTTCCTCTTCTGTGAAGTGTCTGTTCAGTTCCTTAGCCCATTTATTGATTGGGTTAATTGTTTTTATGGTGCTAAGTATTTTGAGTTCTTTATATATCCTGGAGATCAGTGCTCAATCTGAGGTGCAGGGAGTTAAGATTTTTGCCCATTCTGTAGGCTCTTTCTTCACATTCTTCATTGTTTCCTTTGCTGGGAAGAAACTTTTTAGTTTGATTTCATCCCATTTATTGATTCTTGATTTTACTCCTTATGCCTTAGGAGTCTTGTTAAGGAAGTCAGTTCCTAAGATGACATGATGGAGATTTGGGCCTACTTTTTCTTCTATTAGGTGCAGGTCTCTGTTCTAGTGCCTAAGTCTTTGATCTACTTTGAGCTGACTTTCATGCAGGATGAGAAATAGGGGTTTCATTTCATTTTGCTACATATGAATTTCCAGTTTCCCCAGCACGATTTGTTGAAGAGACTATCTTTTCTCCAATGTATATTCTTGGCACCTTTGTCTAGTATGAGATAACTCTATTCATGTGGGTTTGTCTCTGTGTCTTCCATTCTGTACCACTGACCACATCAATGGTTATAGCAGTTCAACTCACAATAGTTAAACTATGGAACCAATCTAAGTACCCTTCAACAGATGAATGGATAAAGAATTTGTAGTATATATACACAATTGGAATATTGCTCAGCCTTAAAGAAGAATGAAATAATGGCATTTGCAGGTAATTGGATAGAATTGAAGAAAATCATGCTAAGTGAAATAAGCCAATCCCAAAGAACCAAAGGCTGAATGTTTTCTCTGATATGCACATGCTAATTTACAATAAGGAGGGGGCTAGGTAAAAATAGAGAGAAGACAGAAGGGAGTGAGAGACAGGAGGCAGTATAGGGTAGGAAGGATAGTAGAATAAATTGGACATTATTACCCATGTGCATATATGATTACATGACCAGTGTAATTCTACATCATGGGCAACCAGAAGAATGAGAAGTTATACTCCATTTACGTATGATGTGTCAAAATGCATTTACTGTCACATATAAATAATTAGAACAAATTTAAAAAATAAATCTTATGCTGAATTGCAGGACACTTAAATGACTAACTGCAATCATGTGCACAGTAGCAATGCAAATGGGAATAAATGCAGAATTCTTAGAAAAAGAATAAATTATTCAAAAATAGCTCACAAAAGACAACTGTTATGTATTAAAATATACATAAAATCCAAGAAGTAGCACTTGCTGAATTTACTTTATTGACTGCTGTCTTGACCTAGGGATCTGGAAAGTACTTCAGTGCTGACATATGCGCCCTTGCCAATGCTTCGTGTTACAGTATATGGCTGTCAAATGTTCTTGACACTGAAGTTTAAAAATTATCTATACCTTACCTCACAAAATAGTCTACTGACTATGTCATAGACTTATGTAATTATTTTGTCTATTAAAAGTATATTTTGATAAGAGTGGAAAAATTACAATGTTAAAGCCTAAATTTAAATACTTGTGCTTTTCATACTCACGGTTCATCTCAGATACTTATTTCACATTCTGTATTCATTATATCCTAGTACATATTTAGAAGAGCACACATTTATAAATTTAATACCTATTATTTAAGCTAACTTAAATTATTTCTTAAAAACATATTTTTAGTTGTAGATGGGCACAATACCTTTATTTTACTCATTTATTTTTATGTGGTGCTGAGGATGGAACCCAGTGCCTCACACAAGCTAGGCAAGAGCTCTACCAGTGAGCTACAGCCCCAGCCCTAGGCTAACTTAAATTCTAAACTTAGAGAAAGATTGTCTGTTGCCTGAGTTCAGCTTTGTAAAAACAAACATTGATTGGGCAAGTGTGCTGGCTCCTAATTTTAGGGCAAACTATTTTTTTTTTTTAGCTTTGACCTGTGTTCTCAGAAGAAAAACATTTCTGGACTGGCTTATGAGATGGAATTTTGATTAATATTATATCGCCTTGTTTTATGAACACACGCATCCCTACCATAAGGAATAATTTTGGTATTTTCAAGCTTATCTTAAAAGATACTGTTCTGAATCCCCAAAACATTCCCATATGAGGCGTTTATTGAATAAAATTCTGTCAGTCAGATTGATAATTACCTCCTAAACCTAAAGAAACTGGATGAGGCAAATTTAAAAATATGCTTTAGGCCTTGGGGTGAAATTAATTCAGTCCTTTTCCTGTATTGTCTATTTTGCCATTCCCTCCTCCACACCCTTGTAAGTTCTCATTGTAATTAGTGACTGAATGTAGCTTCTTCACAAGCTTGTGTTCCCTTAGCCCACAGATGTCAGGTGGAGTGGGAGTGAATGCAGCTGGCAAACAGAACCCAGTTCTTCCTTCCCCAGGGTGGTGGCATGAATAGTGTTCTGCTCTGTGCTCTATAAGCAGCTTCCTGTGAGATCCAGCTTCATGATTAGGGGTTCACAATCTGTGCTTTCTAAGGTTCAGATCTTAGATTCTAGGCTGGGGAACGCTCTCAGAAAGCATATACATATACCCGTTTGGACAAGGGATCTGTTTATAAATCCTCCAGACATCCTATAACTAATCTAGCACCAAGGAGACTTTGTTCCAAAGGGTAGACTCCAGTCCCTGCTGGGACAGACTGGGTTTCATCTGCTCTACTTTTGCTTTGACATAATTGGTAACAATCAGACATTCCATAGTTGCCTATTATTTTTTCTAGCTCCAATAAAAATCAAGGATCACTGTATATTCCCCAAAAAGAGACAAAAAATCATTCATAACATTTTGACTGTGGCACTTAGGATTATGAAATATGAGTTACAATGAAATAGCAACTTTTAAATTATTTCCACACATCTGTTAAATTATAATGAAACTGTTTTCGTCAGCTTTTTCTCTGATGTGACAAAAAGACCTGACAAGAACAATTAGAGGAGGAAAAATTTATTTGGGGGCTCATGGTTTCGGAGGTCTCAGTCCATAGGAAGCTGGCTCCATAGCTCTGGGTCCCAGGTGAGGCAAAAGAGCATGGTGGAAGGGTGTAGAGGAAAGCAGATCAGGCATGGCCAACAGGAAGCAGAGAGATCCCCACTTACCAGATGTAAAATAAATACTCCAAAGACATGGCGGCATTGGCCTGCCTCCTCCAGCCACCCCCTACGTGCCTACAGTTACCACCCAGTTAACCCCTATCAGGGGATTCACGCTCTGATTAGGTTAAGGCTCTCACAACCCAATCATTTCACCTCTAGGCTTTTTTGCATTGTCTCATATATAAGCTTTTGGGAACACCTCATCTCTAAACCATAACAGAAACAAAAGGAAAAGAACTTGCAGTCAGAAACATTGCTTTTCCCCCATTTTACCTGGGTAAAGGTCTAGTTAAATATATTGGTGAATTTTTATTACATAAGGACCACAGAATCATGTCCTACAAATTATAACTACATATGCAGCTGAGGAGAGGAGAGCATGTGTTAAGATTAAAAAACAGATAACTTTGTTGTGTAGTGGGTGAAAAAGATGTTCTTTCTCTGGTGAACATTTTGGACATGAGAATAACAATTTTTTACAAGTACAGTAGATGCAAAATAACCTTGGTTTCTAAAGATGGAACTTCAAATGATCGGACTTCAAATGATCTTAGAATCTACCACAAAAGCTATAGGAGGTGACTGTAGATTAGACAGTATTTATGAATGCTATTAAATGATTCTCATTATTTAAAACAAAAAAAATTAAAGTGGCAAGAATGCATGCAACAGCTGTAACACATACCACTTATGTTATTATAAAGGCAGTGTAATGTTTTCTGAAAATTGACCATGGTGAAGATAGAAGCTTTTATCAAGCCAAAAATGGTGGTTTTTCATCATTATGAGGAGAGAACAGAGTGACTGATGTTACAAAAGAAATGCTGAAAGAAAAAGGTCATCTTATCTCTAATAGACTTGATTTTTTGTCTCTCCAAAGATATTTCAGTTAGGAAATCTATTCGCCTGGAAAAATAAAGTTGGGTAAGCCCGTAGGAGATGCAGCTCTTGCTCACTTACAACCATGTGAATAAGTCATGCTTACTGATCATAAAACAGATCAAGAAGAATAGTGTATAGCTGCCTTTAGGCTAATTTTAAAAATAATGATGACACCTTTCAAGAAATCAGTATTCTTGGTGTCTGTTTGGCTAATTAACTTGGAATTTGTGCAAGATTTCTTTCTTCAGTTTTCCCTTCCTGAATTTCTGACTCAATATATATTTCTCTGCTGGATTTTGTGCACTTTTAAGCAATATTTGTGGCCTGACTTAGAAGTTCTGGATTAAGGAAAACATTCCATACTCTACTAGTCTTTTAGAATATGTTTCACTTAAATTGCAAAACAAGACGCTGGCATCCTGTTTGCCTTCGTAGACTGTTTTTATAGCATTCTAACCTAAAAAGTGTTTGACTTACAGAGCTGAAATAGTGGACACATTAAAATAATTTATATTCACAGAATGTCTCCCTCTCCCCTTAAACAACAAAGCTAAAATAAAAATCCCATTTGAATTTCAAGTAGAAATTTTAAATTCATTTAATAATGTGGTATAATGTTGGATTTATTACCAAAAAAAATCAAAGAAATCTTCTATATTTAATTCCTTAGGAGGATTTTTTTAGGAAGCTGTGTCTTTTTTAATGAAAACAAAGTGTTACTTCACCATGATAAAGACCCTGAAGAAACCTGAAAAGTAAGGAGACTCCTAGTCTAAATGAAACCATTCAAGCAGGGCTATGAATGTGCCTTTGGCAGAGATTTATAACACCCACTTAAAATGCTATGCTGGTAGGAAATAAGACAGAGAGGACAAAAAAATGCCCCCTGAAAGTCAGGAAACCATTGAGAAAGCAATGAAAATCTTAGCAATAAAATGCTGCAAATCGCTAATAATATATATTTAACTATTTGACAGGCTACACAATACACAATAGTTATACAAACGGATGCAGTATAGAAAACAATTAATTGCTTAAAACTACTAGAAAATTATTTATTTGTGCCTAATTCCTGACATAGAATCACTTAAAGAATATAAGACCTGCTTATAGTAATTTTTATAAGAACATTCTATTTTATAAGTTTAATAATGAATAAACAGTTGGGTGCATTTTGTGTGTGAGTAAAGATTGCTTTTGTCCTTTGACAAAAGCAAAAAAAAAAAATCAATGATGATGAGAATTTCAGTATTTACATGAAGGAAATGAGAACTGAAAAGTCCTCAGTAAAAAATATATGATTACACAAATGGTATGCCTTTGCGCCATGTACAAACAGAGAAACAACATGTATCCCATTTGTTTACAATAAAAAAAAAATAAATAAATAAATAAAAATAAATAAAGAAAAAAAAATATATGAGGGTCCACATCCCAGACTTCAAATAAATTTTTTATATATATTGGTGTAATTTTCATATGAAGAAGGCATAAATATCATCATTGTGTAACTACTTGTATTTTATACATGTGTATATGTGTGTGTATGTGCATTTTTATAGCTAGTGTGGATTTTCTATTGTGTAATACTTAGATCTTTAGGAATCTGATCATATAATCCCTATGGAAGAGAAAAAAAAATCATAGAAATCAAGTAGAGTAGCCCTTTGGCATTTCTTGAGAAAGTATTATGAGAATGAGCTTAGAATTTATAGACTGAGTGGGACTGAGCCATATGACTGTTAGAGATAAATCTTAAAAATCTCTCATTTCTTCATGGTGAAACCTGAGGAATTTTCATTAATGTGGACTAAATGAATAGCCAGTGATGGCTTACCAAGAAAGATCATTTAATTTTTCACAGATGAAAATAGAAGGGATTCAGATTCATTTCCATTGCTTCCAAATATTGCCGTAGGTATAGGTCTCTGGTTCAAGTACCTGAGGACTGAGATGTGTCACTGAACATTTAGTCTTCAGTTCCCTGGCCCAGATTCCTGATACTTTGGCCTGCTTCCTGGAATTCATTCTTCACCTACTTATATTGAAGCACCTTCCCTCTATTTGTTTCCTACTATTCTTTCTCCCCTTGGTGCCTAATGTGTGATGTCTGACCTATTTAATATGTAGTGCAAATTGATCCTTTTCCCTACCTGAAATTCGGATTTTGGCTTTCTCTACATATAGCCGTTGTACGATATGTTTCTGTGTATTCTTTTTTCTCTTTATCTTGTCTGTCCAAGTCATATCTACCAAGTGTGCAAATTCATACATAACACATTTAAAGAATTTCAAGTTAGACCACATCACACCTTTTGTCAACTAAAATGACTTTCCCAAACATCACTATCACCTGCCTTTTTTCACATATCTTTCTTCCATGTTCTCTAGTGAATCATACAGGAAGAAATTTCTTCACTGAGATGAATTTCACATTACTGTATTTCTCAGCATGTATTCTTTTTTTCATTTTACGTTTCCCTACTCCTCACACACACAACCAGCAAGCTTTATTAATGCCACCATCATACCTGATGAAAGAGGAACCTCTAAATGTGTGTCAGGAACTCCGGGGATACTTTCTTGTTTGAAAAAGCCTTGCCCAATCCGAGTATTCTCAAATACCACCATGCTGAAGAGGTTATGATCATTCAGGTGAAAAAATTCACTCTCTGGTATACTTATACAAATATACCAGAAAAAAAATCCAGTCTCACTATGATTTTCTACTATTGCATTTATTTTTTATTTGGTGCCATTTACAAACCCAATGAAGTTGGACATTTTCAGGTTTTTTTTTTTTTTAACTTATACTTCATACTTCATTTTTCAGCAAAAGTAAGTGTGTGTGTGTGTGTGTGTGTGTTCATGCACAGTCTGCAGAATGTCAGATACAGTAAACCAGAAGAAAGTGGGTCCATATATTTAGACTACCACCAAGAATTAGAATTGCTGCAAGTTACAATTGCCTGCTTGAGAGTTCCGAAGGAGTTGGTGTGAGGCTCTCTTACATTACTGTTTGACAGGCAGCTAGCTAATTCCTAAATGGGTCTCTTATATTTCTCCCTATGTGCCTGTTTTAAACGCTAACTGATAGTTCAGAATGGCACTGAACATAAAACCCACCTTAGCTGTGTGAATGATTTTCTTATGTTCAGAGAGCTGGCTTGGAAAATGACAACATGAGTCACCTAAGAAATAACAGTCGGGACATCAGCACCGAAACTTTAAAATGTGCTCAAGAGCACAGAACGTGAGACTAAACACGATCAGTACAAATCATGACTGAACACAATTAATAAATGACTTGGTCTAGGGACAGTTTTGGGAAAGGGATCTGCATGGAATATTAATGTGCTGATGCACAAG
This sequence comes from Sciurus vulgaris, assembly GCF_902686455.1. NCBI lineage: Eukaryota > Metazoa > Chordata > Mammalia > Rodentia > Sciuridae > Sciurus > Sciurus vulgaris. The sequence continues at coordinate 32,962,225 of NC_136468.1, forward strand.
GGCAGCATATGTGCTATGAGGTAATTCAAAATGTAACTTAGCCCCCAAAGAGGATAGAAACTTTTGTATTTTAGTAAAGCATGTGCTGCATATGTCTCTGTCAATCGTGCATTCTAGATAGTTACCTCAGCTTCATGAGAATTTCTCAAGGGAATAAAGTGGATATGAGTAACACCCTTTGAAGCTTCACTGAATATTTTGGCTACTGCCTTTTCCTTACTGAGACAACAGTGTTCGATCCCATGACCTCACCAATGTCCTGTGGTGGAGACCTTCCCAGATGAATTCTTCAAACTTCAGGCTGGGTGATTATATTACTGTGTGATTCTCTTTCCTTCCTTAAAGCTTGTGTCTTCTGTTTCTATAGAGTCTTGTTTTCACACAAATATTTCTCTCCTTTAATTTCTTTTACTGAAGATAAATACACCTATATCTGTATAAATACATCTATATCTTCGTATATGGGTATATATATATATGGGTATATATATATTTGTACACACACATTTCCTTTCCCCATAATTCATATGTTGAAATCCTAATCCCCAGTATCTTTGAATGTGACCATTAAGAGATATTGGAGAATATTTACCAAGGTAATTAAAAATAATATCATTAGTCAGGTGTGGTGACACATGCCTGTAATCAGCTCAGGAGGCTGAGGCAGGAGGATCAAGAATTAAAAGCCAACCTTAGCAAAAAGTGAGGGTCTAAGCAACTCAGTGAGACCCTGTGTCTAAATAAAATACAAAATAGGTCTGGGGATGTGGCTCAGTGGTTGAGTGCCCCTGAGTTTAACCCCTGGTACTCCCTCACCAAAAAAATAAAATAATAATAATAAAAGAGATCATTAATGTGGCCCTAATCCTTTATCACTGGTGACCATAAGAGAAAATTTGTACAGAGAGAGGTATAGAGGGAGGGTTTAAGTTTGGAATACAAATGAAAATAGTCATCAGGAAGAATTAGAGAAAATAGTTCCTGCCACATGGGGCAGATTGGTTAGAGGAGAGATCTGAAGTGATGGAGTGAAAGCTACATTGTGTTCCTTATCCTTGCCCCTCACAGCAATTGAGTGCTTCTCAACTGTCATCATAATAACATGTATCTATACCACAGCATCACGAGCAAGAAATTCTGCTAGGACTATAGGTTATACTGCAAATATACTGTCTATTTCCTGCCCTCCAGTAGCTTATTGTGAAACTGCGGAAAGAAGATATGGGCACATATCCCACCTCCAACACACAAAGTCATGAAAACCAGTTATGAGAGGCTACATTATAAGTGAAGGGAACTAGAGACTGGAAAGGAATGAAAACAAGTGATAAAAAGAATAAAGTACCCGCTGGGCTAGGATGGGAGCCCAGGATAAGACCAAAGTTGAACAAGAGCTGAACAGATGATTTCTAAAAAAAAAAGAAAAGAAAAGAAATATTTATATAATTATACATTTTTAAAATATTTACATTTTAAATTACTTTTAAAAGATTTAGAGTTTGGGTGAATCTCTTGATTGGAGTGGGAGGATGGAGAAATAGTAGCAAGAGAGGCAGAGGGGGAGGAATCAGGATGCTTGGAGGAGACCCAAGACCCTGCAGTGGACAGAATCTGTGGGTGTGGGAGGAGCAGGGAGTATTTATCATTGAGAACAGCGCAGGAAGGTGACGGAAAGCACACATGAATTTAATGAGATAATCATTTGTATCCTTAAACAATATCAGCACATGATAAAGATATAAGATTTATTGCATGATAAAGATATAAGCTTTACTGCAGAATATTAAAAATGAGGAAGATTTATACGATGGCCAAAATAGGAAAAATAACAACTTAGAGCTAAAACTAAATCTGAAGTTTAGATTTGCTAGACAAGAGGAAAATGGAAGCGGAACCAGTATAAGAAAGAATGGTTATATGATTTTTTTTTTTTTTTTTTTAAATCATCATGGAGAGTTTCATGGACCTTGGAGGGGCTGTGAGGAGGGAATGACATACTGCCACAGAATTGAGACTCTGAGGGACGTGCACGAAGGTTCTGAAAATCTAATGAGAGGCCAGGAGCAGTCATACTATGTTTTCTAGATGAAGAGTGATAAAGCTCATTCTTATATATTAAGAGGATCAAGGGCTTTCTTTTCTTTTTCCTTTACTTTGATCAATTGTTAAGATCTGCCGATTTTGGATTCTAGACAAATTATCTGCTGCTTCTTCATCTTCCTTAATCTTTATTGGAAAAGAATACTAAAGCTACAAACTACATTTTTCTTCTGTGAGAAAAAAATAAATCAGTGGAGGATTGCTTCTATCTAAACAGAGAGGAACGGAATTGTTGTTATTTCTGCTCATTAATGTTATACTTTATTCCTCCTTTATTGTCTAATTAGGACTCCATCAAGATTTATATTTTACTCTTCAGTGAGAGATAAGACATTTTAAAATAGGACTAGGTATTGACTTTCTGTCCCAGGCTATTCCTGTTATATATAAATTCTTGGTGTTGACATAAAATGTAGAGATTATTTAGACAAGGATTTTACTGAATTTAGGAATCCATGCCCAACTATCCTTACATCAAGGTCATTAGGTACTTCCTTGAGTGCTTTTAGGGACAGGGAGCTCAATACCTTTTGGAAGTGATCATAAGAAATACAAGCCCATGCACTAAAGTTTTGTAAGTGATTTTTCTGATTCTGGCTGCATATTACAAAGCATGTAAGATATTAAAGTAATGTGTCAGACATAAAAAATGGCTTCTTGTTATGTAGAAAGAAAACTGTATCTTTCTTATTAACAGAAAGCAGTTCTAAGAAAAGGTGAATTACAAATGTGTTCAAGAATCAAAAGAGAACATGAGACATTCAGAACAGGGGCAAGTGTTTGTAAACAACGTGGGATGTCTGAATAATTACCACTTAGCTGAAGCAGCGCCCTGGTTCTGATTAGTAGGTTCTGCTGGATTTCAGGCTTTGCTGACTCTTTGGGAGGCAGAAAGAGGAAGGGGGAGGTGAAGAGAGGGAACAAAAGGGACTCTTCACCTGTTTCCTGTACCATCCAACCCTCCACTCTTCTTTCTCGAATTAAGTTTACTTTGCTCCCTGAGCTGTTCCACTGGAAGGCAAACCTTAATTGAAACAGTGCAATTGGTTAAGTATCTGTTCTCACATCTACTTGGGATTTTTTTTTTTCATTACTTCTCATTAGTTATATATGACAGTATAATGCATTTTGACACATCATACATAAATGGAGTATAGCTTCTCATTCTTCTGGTTGGACATAATGTAAAATCACACTGGTTATGTTATCATATGTGCACATAGGGTAATAATGTCTGAATCATTCTACTATCCTTCATACCCCCATTCCTCCTACCCTCCCTTCACTACCCCGTTTAACCCAAAGTACCTCTATTTTTCCCTAGCTGCTCCATATTGTGAATTAACATCCACATATCAGAGAAAACATTCAGCCTTTGGTTTTTGAGCATTGGCTTATTTTGCTTAGCATGATATTCTCCAGCCACCTCAATTTACCTGCAAATGCCATCATTTCATTCTTTTTTAAGGCTGAGTAATATTCCATTGTAAAAATGTACCACATTTTCTTTATCCATTCATCTGTTGAAGGGCATCTTTGTCTCCCTGGGATTTTATGTGAAATGTTTCCCATAGGCTTGGGTATGATCAAGGGGACTCTGGAGTATCTGAGGCTAATCCTCAACCAGAAACTTCTCAGTGTCAGAAAGGGAGCCACGATGGTCGGTTTAAGGCCACCAAAGTATTTCTAGATGTGCCAGCATGACTCCTAGCTAGGCCCCATGCACCAGTCTCTCAGTGTTTTAACTTCTGTTTCTTTCCTTCCGTTTCTAACATATTTAGCTCAAAGGAAAATTGTGCAATTTTACTCTATTTTCTTTCTATAGTGTTTATTATGGTTAAAATAAATGCTCTTTATGTAACCTGAAGTAAAATTAGAAATATATAGACTACATTTTTTAAAAAGTTTCTTTACTAAAGTGCATAATTCAGAGTGAATTTCTAGGAATCATTTTTTATTTTATAACAGAGACAAATGTTAATCCGTAAACTTTATTTTTTGAGCAGTACATAGTATTTTGCTTACCTTGTTGAAGATATAAAATAATGAAAAATAATTATTGGCTAGTGGTAGGCTCATGTAGTAACCATAAGATTTAATATTCCAAATTAGCATCTTTCATGGTGATATAAAAGCAGTTGAATTTTAAGTTGGAGCTTCATGCTTTGGGAGAGGGTATTTTCTGAGTGAATAAAAACTTAACTGAATTTTTTTAATGCTAAGAATTTTTTGTTGCTGTTATTGTCACTTGAGTTCAGGAAGGCATAGTTTTCCTAGTTTATCTTAAGACAAATGGAAATGATGGGTAAGCAGATCTTCATTCTTATCCCCCTACAGGCATGGGAAAGTCACTGGAATTGTGGGAAGCTGTATGCTCCAGGAAAAACATATTTCATAATTGGTGCATTCATAATAAGTTACACATAAAACTTCTTCATAAAATCTTGGGGCCAACATATTTTTTTCTTCATGCTAAAATCTTATGCAATAAGCACATTAGATTATATTTTCACCTTCTGCTATTGGTCTAAAAATGGAGAATACAGTTTCTGGGGAGAAGGTTGAAAACAGGTTTAGAAGTGAATTATTTACTTACATGATAAATAATCAATTCTGGTGAGACTGAGGGATTTTCCACATTTTTTGAAAACCAGTTTGGCAATATAAATACAAATGGCAGTTCAAAAATATTCAATCTTTGAACTCACAATTCCATAAAATCTAGCCTAAAGAAATAATTAGAGGTAATCAAAGGCATATACAAAGTTGTTCCTCATGACATTATTTATGAAACTAAAAAGTATTGGAAGCAAACTAACTGCTTAGAAATAGGACAAGATCTAAATAAATTTGCAAGCTGGAACACTGCAGCAATTAAAATATACTTAAAAATTTTATGGTATTGAAAAATCTTTGTTATGACACCAAAAAAGAAAAACATCCTATAAAATATTTATTTTAAGTAGTACCTTTATTGGTGATATTAACTGATTCATGCAATTCTTTACTTTTTATCCAAGTTTATTACCATGAACATTACTTTTTAAAAAAAATATCTCATATATAAATTTATATATGTGTATGCGTATAAAATCTAGGTAACTTAAAAATTCCTGAAAAAGGATATGTCAAATGGTCAGTGATAAGACAGCACGATTATTGTCTCTTCTTTATACTTTGGTTATATTATCCTACAATGTGTCTAACACTTTCATGACCAGCTATGATATAAAGTTGGGAGAGAATCAGGATTCAACATTTTGTTTACATCATAATCTGAGATTTGTAGTAGGTTAATGTATGCATATATAACTATATCAAGGAAGAGAAATTTATTAACATACGAAAATGAAGGGCACAATCTGAGAATTTTTAAGAACTTTATATATGACTTTGTCAAACACATTTACTTTTATGTAGGCTATGAGAAAGCTGAGGTAGAGAGATTCTTCCAAAGGCATGAGGGTTTAGGGTGCTTTCATCTATATAATGACAACTAGGGTCACCAGCTCAGTTCTGGTCTCAAGCATAGTCAGATACTCAGGTCCAAATAAGAGCATATTCTCTTGATTCGTCATTAGTCCCTAAAACTTAAAGCAGCTACTTAAACAACATGTTTCTTAGCATCATATAGCTAAGTGTACAGATTTTGGAAAGTCAGAATTCTTTTGTAAAGAGATTCTGTAGTTATTTATTCTTATGTCTGCTGTATCGTTTTGTGAAAGTGAAAAATGGAATCAGTCTAACACTAAGCATCCAATTTATTGATATGTAAAGAAATTTTAAATAATTCAAAGACAACTATAGAAAACCTTCATACATAGTTTCCCCCAAAACCAAACTATAGCTGTTTTTTGTTGTTGTTTTTGAAGGTGCAAAAGCTAAAATAAGGGTGAAGGTGAGACAGACGAGAACACTGGGTTTTAACCTTGCTGCACATCAGAATCACATGGGAAGCTATACAAATTTCAATCCCCAGACTCCATGAAAACGAGCTCTGAGAGTATCATTCAGCTCTGGTAGTTGTACTCCCCATGTGATTTCAAAGTGCAGCTAAGATTGAAAAATCACCATTCAAGAAGTTTTGATGAATATATTTTAATTCTTTGTTCCTTTGTTCTTTGCTTTAGTAGTCTCCAAATAAGTGCTTAAGTTTTCTGTCTTTATAATCCATGGGTCCCCTTTATCAGTTACTACAAAAAAAATTACTAGGTACTTTTATTGTCATTTTTGCTTTCATCTCTTCCTTCTCAAGTATGGCTAGTGCTATTTTAAAATCATCTTTCACGTGTATCATGTGAAGCCTGGCTATTGAGAAGTATTTCTGTTCACTACATAGTCAAAGACACTTGACAGTGATTGAGTTCAAGCTACCATGGTCAATATATGCCTCAAATCAACTCATTTGGAATGGATTAAAAGGGAGTCCTTCAGCTTTTAAAAACTGAATACATTATAAGCAACTGTCACCAATGTCATTTCGCTTGCATTCTAGATTAAATTCTATTATAGAAAAATATAAACACTGTACTTTGTCCATCTAGTAAAATAAAAAGTCAAGGATTTTAAACTTTAAAATTTCCTAGAATTCTTTAAATTACTTCTATTTTTCCTTATTCTAAAAGGATTTTTAACTCACCCTTGTTTTAAGCCCTTAACAGTAGCACAGGGACAAACGTCCAGGAATTTAAGTGATGAAACAGCATACAACTCTTCCTTGGACCTGAATTTTAGTTAAAGAATGGTATACAGAGAAGTGAGGGTAGGATTTTTCACAGGATTCCACGTTTTCTTTTATTGATTTAACTTCAGAATAACTTCTCAACTGTAATTTTTTTCAAAGTGTGCTATTATATAATTAGTGTTTCTATCTATTAAAGTTAGGATCTTGGGACTATCTGGTGGGCAAATGTCTCAGAGCTATTCACACTTGCAGGCTTCTTGCATTAAGCAAACTGATAGTACCAAACAGTTTTAAAGAAACAAAGGAGAGTGGAATTTCCCTCCACATGCACACTAAAGATACATGTGCCAAGCTTTTTATCTCCACTTGTTATGAACAGTCTTCAGGAGCCCGGGACTATGAGGAGAAGCAGCCTATTTAGCTGCGTAGAAGACAGTAGTGTTCAACTAAGGTTAAGAGAGAAGAGGAACTGGCAGAATAATTGCTGAAGGGGAGGCCTCACCTCATTCTGCAGTGCTATGGGAACTTCATATGGGCTAAGGTTGGAAATTTGTTTTTTCTTGCATTTCTGTAGGAGACTGTCAACATTTTACTCAAACCTTGTGATCATGTCTCTGCTAGTTTCAACGTGCATTTTATGATTACATCTGTCTCATTGATAATGTATAACATAATACAAAATCACAAGGAATAACATGACTGGCTCATAGTTATTTTGCTCCTATGTGTAAATGTAAGTCCTGTGGGACATGAAAACATACAAATTGGTCCACTTTTGCAAAGTTTTTAAGGACAGAATTTAAAGAACTATATAATTAAGGAAAAATACCATGATATTCTAGACTGAATACTTTATTTGGAATATCTTATAAGCTAAAAAGGACTCAGGATTTAACAAGCAAAACATCAAAACTAGGAGGTACTTCGTGTACTTCATGCTGAAGATGCAAACATTTTACAAATCAAAAGGATAATAGCATTTTTAAAATGGAAAAGATCTTGCAAATTTGTGTGTATGCATATATATGTGAGTGATTATGAATCTAAGCCTCCTTAGTTCTTATTTTAAAGAATTGTTTTGGATTGGTTATATAGCTTATGCTCATGCTTTCCCAAAATGTTAAACTTTAACAAATCAGCACATTATATACCATTAAGTAAGGCAATTTATTGCCTAAAGTATGCAGAAGACATTTGTGCAAGTAATAAATCCTATAAAACCCATATAACTCTGGACTGTTTTATAAATACAGGATGAATTGTCTTTGAAATCCGCTTTCCTGTGGAGTATCATAACCTATGTACTACACATTTACCATGTTCACCTCAATGTAGAAAGATGTTTCTTGAACAGATGGCCTTTGTATGTTGTTTAAACAATCAATGGTCTGTATTTTAATTTGCTTGAAAGAAAATTAGACATCAGACTTTTTCTGATGGAAAAAGTCAAGTATTAGGCCCATCCTGAGCTTTTTGGGTGAGCCTATAGGGTAAGAAGGAAGGGAATAATTATTTTCATTTAAGCAGCTATGCAAATGAAAATAGACCAGATAAACAACATCAATAAGAAACTGACCAGGAAGACAAAGCTGGAAAAATTCCAGTTAGGAACCTACAAATTTCTGTTTACTACCATTACTATTTATGTGACAATTCTTAGTTTTACCACTCTAATTAGGTGTTTAGAGAGTAGTGACTGAACAAGTGAAATGCTATTATAGCTAAGAAAAAGAAAAAATATTCTAGATAAAAAATGCAACAAGTTCCACACAATTGTATTGAAGTACAGATATCTGACTTCAAGGAAAACTAAAGTAGGGGATTATACTGTTGGTAATCCAGGTTTATTTTTATTAGTATAATTGGTTTTACTTTGCCAGATGTTTAGGTGATTTATATTGTGGAAGATAGTTCATTGAGAAAGAGTTATGTAGCTTTAAAACAGAAGACAGATGTTTAACATGCAAAGGGACCCTAAGGAATTGTTTCTTGCATCCATGGTTTATGTAAAGTAAAAGCCTACACCTAAGTTATTTCTTTGCCATGTTTTTCCAGAATAGGGTGAGGGAGGCAGGGAAAGCTAGGATATCCTCAGTCCAGGCCTGGATCTGGGACAAGCCAGGTTATTTCACCTTCTGTCTTTTCTCTCTCTTCTCTTCCTTCTTTCCTTCCACAGACCCACATGGAATAACTGCTATGTGCAAGGCACAGAGCTTGAAGAACTGTACCCGCTTTGAGCCAATATCCCCTCCATAATAATTTCTTCTGATTTCAGTTTTAATTCATTCATTAGACCTAAAAATGCTTTTTCTCCATTCTTTTATTCACATGGCCACTTCTCTCTTCACTTCAAAGACAAGGTATCACTGTTAGTCACAAATAAAGGCTAGAAATGGTAAATGTTGAGGTAAAAACAGATGCGTGAGGACAAAGAACCCATACATGGGCACATGGTAACAGGATGTGACTGGCCATGCAGAGTGGCTGGCAAGACCCGTGGGAGTAAAGATGATGGGTGGGTGCTCATGGGGGTGCTGGAGGAAGAGGGAGGGTCGCTAGTCCCATAAGTGGGAAGAGGCTGAGATCTGGGTGGCCTGGCACGACTCCTGGCGCAGAAGAAGGAAGCTGCAGTGCCATTTGTACGACAATGACACACTTCTCAGTGTATTTAAGAATGTATGTAAGAAACACCAAGCGTGCATACTACTTCCAACGTTGCGGAAGAGGAAAGGTCACACTTAGTTTAAAGAACAGGGCTAGGGTTTTTATCTGTGAGAGAAATTCTGCTTGGTAATTGGAGTTTTAAAGGAATCTGATGGTGAGAGTAGTGAGCACACTAGAGATATAAAAGTGCAATAAATAAAGGAATGATCGAACCCTTAATTAGAAAGTGTCTCTAGTGAGAGAGGGAACATGTTGTTTATATATGAACATAGAAGAGTATATCATGAGACTTAGTAAAAATTAATTGCTGTTAAGAGAGAAAAAGAAAAATGTGAAAACTACACAAAGATGACATGAAATAGAACAATCACAGGAAAGGGAGAAACAAAACCACCAGGGGTCAATTGCCGATTTCCAAACATCTAATTTCTTTAGTTTATGAAGACCTTCTGAAATGATGTTCTAACACACAATTTACTTACAAAATGTTAAGAAGCTGGAGGAACATTAATTAAAATAAGTATTTACATAAAGAGGAACACAGATGCTTTTCAAATAGCTTTAATGTACTACCTAATAGAGTCAGAGTTTGGAGTGTTTCAGTTACCTTCTTCAAGCATCACTAGCATTTGTCAAATAAAAATCAATCCCCACCTGAAAGGTCCTCTGTCTCCATTACAGCTCACTCACCCTGTCACTCTTGTGACCCTGCACAAACTTCTGTCCAATTACAAATCAACACCATATGTCTGCTATCTTAGAATTTCAATTTATAAAGTTTACAGAATCATCATATGGAAATATTATACTGTTTTAAAGATAATATAAGCTAAAATGTTTATTGTTCTCTCTTCTCCAACCCAGATTTTCTTTGAGTAACACTGAGAACATTTCAAGACCCCCAGTAATGCCTGAAACCACAGGTGCCACCTAACCCTATAGATCGCCATGTTTTTCTTTTTCATACATATTTACAATAAAGTTTCATCTATACCTTAGGCACAGTAAAAGATTAATTATAACTAATAGTAAAGTAGAACAATCACAACACTATACTGTAATAAAACTTATGGGAAGGTAGTTCTCCCCTCCCCCTAAAAAAAGATCTCTTGTGAAGTGAGATGATACCAGGCCTATGTGACAGGATGAAGGGGGTGAATTGCATGGGCCCTGTGATAGGGCATTAGGCCACGGTGTGTCACTGGACACAAGGGTTTCTCAACAAGGATGATTCACAACCTAGACAGCATTGCATCAACTCAGAGCAGCATGCAATTTAAAATTAACAAATGGTTTATTTCTGAAAATTTTCATTTAGTATTTTTGGAAGTTGACCATGGATAACTTAAACCACAGAAAATGAAAGAACAGATAAGAGAGGGTGACTGTCTTTTTGATGATTCAGGAGTATCATATTTGTGCTTATTGGGGGTGGCAAACTGCCTGATATACGTCAGAAGACCAAAAGTTTTTTTACTCCTACCTGGTTTCTTAATTTTGACTTACACCTATAATAAGGTCCCCCAAAGTGAGATAAATAATTCTGGATATTACCTTTTATTTTTAAATAAGGAGAGGCAATCAGGAAATAATTAGATAATTTTCAGAGGTACCAATTAACAATTAGATATCATATTGTTAGGAATGCAGCACTGAAAGGTATCTAGCTTCTCCTATCATTAATCAAGGGAGTCCACAATGAAAGCATTCAGTTATCTTATTAAGTTTTTAATAATACTGTGTTGAAGAAGATGACAGTTGGAAATTCAAAGTGATCACCTCTGAAATGTCTTCCTATAGAAGGAAGGAGCACAGTATGAACAAATATATTTATTATCATAAACTTCCTCCTAGATCAGTTTGACATCAAAACTATTTCAAAGTTAACACTACTTTTTATTCTAATATGATTTGCTCATCCTTTCCATGTGCTGGTGGTATTAATGAGAAATATGGTGCCTGGAAATAAATGACTGATTCAAGCATTTGGTCAAAGGTTTTGGGTGTCTGTCCTGGGAACTGTTGGGGATACAAGGAAGATGTGCCCTGCCTCATGGAGAAGAGTAATAAATTCCAAATTATCAACTAATTAATAATGAGCCTCAAAAACTTCACCACAGCAAACAATTAGATGGCAGTTCTTCAATTAACTGCTTTTATCCTCCTAAGAACCCTGTGAGGTACTAACTCCACCCTATTGATGGGGGGGGGGGGGATTTAGTAACTTATTCAAGGTAAAAAATTAAGGAATGTCAAAGATCAGGCAGCCTGGAAGAGAATCCACACACTTACCTGCCTCTCCACACAAACTCTAGATGTTCTGACCCTCATTGTTAATTGTGCCTGGAAGTAATATTTTTCATGACTGGAATAGTTGTGACATGCCTTAAATAACTTTTTGGAAGTCCTGGGGTTTGATTTTAATAAAACCTCAGCCCCAAAGTAGGATCAAATGTACTTTGAAAGAAAACACAATCTTTCAATTCAAGAACTTAATTTCTCATTCCTTTCTAACCATTAGAATGATTTGAAGTTCAAGAAGACTTGCCCCTTCTTGATTACACATTTATCCTACTAATGAAAATGCACATTATGCAAACAACAAATAGGTATCTGGTCAATCTCATTAGAAAGTCAGTAGTCCTAGAACCCAAAGATTTTGAATTCATCACAAAAAATTTATGGAGCTTTTATTTTTACCTGAGATTTTCAGTTTACTATATAGCAGTCTTCATAAAATGCTACTGAATTTACTAAAATATTAATCTTCAGCATCAGAAAGGGTTAATCTGCTGACTGGCTCAAAATCATTAGACTTAGTTCCTGCACTTATGTTGAGAAAAGGCTTATGTAAATGTTCTGGGATATTTTTACAATGCTTTAAATTGGAAACTGGTTTGTTTCAACCACTTTTCTTGTAGTTCTATTACCAAGAGCTTACATAGGAAAATACTAAATTAATCCTTTGTGAATATATTGGTAAAATTGAGGAATAACGCATCCATCTTTTGTGCAAAGTAGATATAGCTAGAGAGAAAGATGAAAGAACTGCATGCTTATTACCTGCTTTGATGTGACAAACTGCTATCTATAGATATGTAATTTTATTTCCTAAGTATTGAGTATTTTTATTGGCATGATGTTACCCATGATGTTGGTATGCAGGATTTAAAATCTGTAACTGGTTTTGCAGGCAGAAATATGAATCTTAATGAGATTAATATGTTGCATAATTATCATGTCAGGAAGCAATTATAAACAGTGTTTTACATGAGGAAGATAAAAGTCATTGCTCAATTTAGATGTTGGTATTCCTCAGAAAACATTTACATACACAGACATATGATTGCAGGAGTTTACGGATGCCAAGAAGTTATGGGTAGCTGAAATCTGAACTTGCTCTATCACATTATTATTTGAAATAGAGAGACCTGCAGCTCAAACTTTTTAAGTCCACTTGAGAGAAAAATTCACTTCTGAGGTAAAATTGATGAGAAATTTGTATTATTTTCAGATGCTAGGCTATTTTTTAAATGACAGATATATAGATTTCAAAACAATGAATACGCCTGAGGCAGTCATTTGTATCAAGTGGAAGAAGATATTATAAAAATAGAAACTGAACACTACTTCTGTTGAGACTCTGGGTTACAAGATTATATTAAGTATATACAATTTCATGGGTATCCACAGACTAGGAGTATGGGAGTATCTACTGTAGATTTTTTTTTTTTTTTTTTTTTTTGTGGTGCTGGGAATTGAACCCAGGGCCCTGTGCTTGCAGGCAAGCACTTTACCAACTAAGCTATCTCCCCAGCTACTGTAGATTTTTTTAAAAAGAACATCCATATTCCCATGCAAAAGCATAGCAATCATTTCAGTTGCTCAAGAGAAAATAAAAGGGTTGGTTCCACTGATCACTAAACATAGATAAACACAACAGGAGCAGGAGCACGAGCTTTCTTTACAAGATGATGATGATGATGATGATGATGATGATGATGATGATGATGATGATTTTTGCCTTCAAGGAAATAAGTCTGATAATAGATAAAAAAATGTTTCCCTTTTAAAAAAATGCCAGACAGGTTCATATACAAACAGAATGTTTGGTTTTCCAATACACTTGTTTGTACAGCATGATCATAAAATTCACAAATGAGCCAGCCAATTGCCAGAGGTTTAGGCGCACATGTAAACATATTTAAATTGATTTATAGAAATCACTCTATGAAAATGATGTGCAAAGAAAGATGAATAACTTAAACATTGAGAAGCAATGTCACTGGTAGGCATGCAGGCACACACATAATCCCAGCAATTCTGGAGGCTGAGGTGGAAGGATCACAAGTTCAAGTCCAGTCTGAGCAATTTAGGGAGACCCCATTTCAAAAAAAAAAAAAAAAAAAAGGACTAGGGGTGTATCTCAGTGGTAGAGTGCCCCCCTAGGTTCAATTCCTACTACAGAGAGAAAAAAAGAGGCAATGTCTTATCCACAACAGAGTCCTCAAAATATGTGAGAATGAGATTGGCAATCATTATAAGTATGAAATACTAAATTTTATATATACTCATATCTTTGCATTCCACACCATTGGATTTAACCATCTGTGGGTTGAAATATTTTTAGAAAATCCAGAATGTTCCACAAAACAAAAGTTACATTTGCTGTGATTGAGTCCTACACTGAATCCATGTGAGTGAAGTGATATGTAAGAGTACCTGGTGTAGCCTCCTGCCACTTGGTATATCCTGAGTCGCTCTCCAGCACTGATTGCTTGATCACAGTTCACTTCACATCTTGCTTGTGCACTATAGTTAGGGCTGTGGTAGTTGCATCTGTACTGAATGTGTACAGACTTCTTTCTCTTGTCATTTTTCCCTAACCATTATAGTACAGCAAATATTTACATATCACTTACATTGTACTATGTATTACAAATTATCTAAAGATGACTTCCAGTGATGAGATGATGCACATGGGTTATATACAAATACTATGCCTTTTACCAGAGAGACTTGAGCCTCTGTGGATTGTGGCAACCCAATCCCCCATGAACACAGAGGGATGACTTTTAGTCACACTGATTTATTTAACATCTCTGAACCTTAATAATTCTTAAACACAGAGCAATGGGAATTCTTACTAAAGAAGTGACACAAATATTTTGAAAGATGCATTAATATCCGGACTATTTTATCTTAAGTAATTTAGAATGCTAAGGAATGCTGTGCATTTTTTTCCTATTAATTTCTCCCTTCCTCTAATCCATGTACAACTGGTATTTCACAGTGAGAGAGTCATCATGTCAAAGTGGCACTCTTGACATACATGTCTTTAACAGAAAAAAAAAAATGACAAGCCCGTGAGATTGTGCATCTTTTTTGGTACAAAAGTTCCTAGGGGGCCTTCTCTGTCTATGACAACCATCAGTTACCCCTGAAGACAGGTGTCGTGTTCTGTGAATCTTCAATAGTAAGTCCCTGAAGTTTTGTTTGATGAATAGCATGACTTGTAGACTCAGGAATCAGGGAATAATTATGTAAGCCTTATGTTTGATTCTGTAAATTGATTAATCATTCTCACCTTAGTGGGATTTCTGAAAATTAAAATATTTGTCAACAATTCATACTTTGATTTCCTAAATCTAGAACAGCAGCAGAATTGTATAAATCCTTTCACAGGTATTTTGCAATTATACACAATCATTTTTTTTTCTATTTCTCAGAAAAGAAATACTGTAGAAAGAGACTTCCCATGTCTCCTTTTTCCTGACTTAACAGACTTGCACTTAAAATAAAAAAAAAATCATGAAATCTGATCACCCAGAGAATGGTCTGTGACTTCACACCTATGCGGAATAATTCTAAAAGAATTCTAAAACCAGATATGCAAGCTAAGTAATTAGACTTCTCACAGGAACCCTGTTAACACAACTAAATGATGGATTGATACTTTTGTCTACAAGGTAGGTCTTTCCATCATTTTCCTTACTGGAGATCGAGTGGGAGAGCTGTTACTGTCCTAGAATGACTATTTTTACCAATGCTTTTATTCACTTTGTTTTGTCACAAGTCATAACCAATACATATGCTATACAGTGTAATGATACTTTAGAAAATACATGCTTGCACACATACAGACCCTGAGGTCCCCCACCATGAGGTGCCTTGTCAGAGCAGTGGCAGAACAGATCTCCCGTCCCTGTCAGGTCTTTTTGCTCCATTTTCTAATATGCTGGTAAATCAATGAAGAGCAGTGTGAAACAATATTATCTTTTTCTATTCTTCAAGTGCCTACCTATAATATGTAGAGTCTCAGTTAAAATGTAAGGGAAAGACATTATTTGTTTTACCAGAATTCAAAATGAGTCTGAGTGAATACAATATTGAAAATGAAAACCCTCCCATCCCCATTATAAATACAAAAGTTACTCTACATAATTAAGTATGTTCATAATCAGTATGATTTCAAAAACATGTTGTCTTGTAAGGAAATAAGAAGGATGGATACTTTTTGTAGGGAGAATTCTATAAGTTAAACTGATTGAAATCTGTGTCAGAATCATTTGAGGCTCTTATTAAAATGTAAATCCCTCTGCTCTGCACAAGAATATTGAATCAGAATTTCTACTAGTGGGAACATGAAATGTATGTTTAACTATCAACCCTAGGTAATTATCAGCACAGAAAAGTTGAGAATCGAATGTTTAAGGCTTATACAACTACATAAGGATTATTGGAGATAATTCTAGATATCTCTCATGCTTCAAAAAACACATCAGTTGCCTTGATTTTTATGTGTTTTTTTTTAGAGGATGCATATAAAACATCACAAGCTGAAACTCTCAACCCGCAAGTAACTCTATAGAGAAATAACCAAACAGTTAATGAATTCTGCATCTTTATTAATCAAATGCTCTAATCTATTAAAGCAAATTCTTAGTAATCAGTCAGTAATTCATGGGCTACTGTTGTGGTTTTCTCCAAGGAATCCTTTGACTGATAGACCCTGTCAAAATGGGGATAGGAAAGTCCCAATCTTCAATATGAAGTTCTACATGAGAATATTGCATTGCTGTCTCAAGCTGTTGGTAAAAGTAGCTGTATGCTCACATTCATGAGTAATTATTAACAATAACAGCAACAATAATATTACAATATAGCATAATTAAAAATTTGTCTATTACTGATTTTTGCTTTATTATCTTTTTGGCTCTTTTCTGTAGTCTTATACTTTTATGAATGTGAAAATAGAGGCTTGCAGAAAGTTATTTGTCCACATTTCTTGATAAAGTCTATCTATAAAATGAGGGGTTTCCATTCATTTATCCATTTATTTTTCTGCTATAATACACCTTTAGAGTAAAGACATCACATTCTTTGTCCTTAAGTAGCCTAAGGTAGAAAGATATATAAAGAGGCAGTGTCGATACAGTTTCGTAAATATTCTGGAGGAGAAGGTACAGGCTGTCAAGAGAGCATATAGGAGAGAGATCTAATTCAGCTTGGAGAGAATGAGATGGGATTCCTGAAAGAGGAGACACCTTTGTGAACAAATGCAAGAAGAGCAGGTGTTAGCCAGGTAGAGAAGATGGGAAGATGGAGATAGGGCATTCCAGGCAGAAGGGACAGTTTCCGCGGTCTGAAATGTAGGAATGCTTCTGGAATATTTGAAATCCTATGGGTAGTTTGGTTTGGTCTGAAAGTAGAGAAGGAAGAAAACATGGGTCAGATTGTAAAGGATTTTGAACATCATATTGAGGATTTTGGACTTCAATCTATTGATGATCCAAAGTTACTGAAGATATTACATTTGCATTTTAGAATGATCTCTTTATGGAGAATGGTTTGAGAGGAGCTGAATTGAAGGCAGTTTGACCAGTTGGTAGACTTCTAAAAAATGATGATAACTTAAATTCAGATGATAGATGGACTTAACATACAGGGAATTGAATCCAAGGACCCAGTGACTGATGTGGGTTAGGGGAAATGAAGAGTACAGAAAGGCATCTCATACGTGGGGCAATTGAGAGAGCACAGTTGTAATCTGAAATAGGAAATACAGGAGAATGAAAAGCCCTTTGCTACTTCAATAATTTTCTTCTAAATTATTCTTGAATTTGCTGAATGAATCTTTTTCTTATTAGTGGAAAGGGAAGTGTTTAATTATATTTCTAAATGATGATCTGACTGGGACATGTCATAGCACTCTAACTGATTGGGCTCATAGAGCTAGACTCTGATTGAGCTCATAGAGCTAGGCAGGCACTCCTTTATTTCTTTCTCTATCATACCACATATATCTTTATTGAGTTTTCAATTTTAAGAGGGGGTCTTTTCCTATCAAGGAGAATAGTGTATCATTTTCTTTGATTTTAGGGAAAAATTATACTACATTGCCATCTAACAGATATGTCAAGAATCTACTTTAGATGAAATATTTGTAACATTAAAAACTTTACTTATGGTAAATAATAAATACCTACATCAGGGTCTAAAATAAACTAAGAATATTGGAATTTCATATTAAATGCCATTTCAAGTTCAAGTTTGTACTGCAGGTAGGCTGGATATTATTTAACTTTCAAATATCTTTTCACAAATAATTTTACTTCATATAATCTCATGGCATCATTATCTTGCAGTAATATGAGATATCTTCTTTTGTTCATAAAAGTTTCATTTCTGCTTGTGTCTCTGCTCCTTACTGATCTTTAGAGCCAAGTGCAGTGCCTGGTGCTATGGACATTTGCTAAAATATATTTGAGTTTTGTTTCATAGAATTGATCTTAGAACTTGCAGCACACATTTTTATATCTTAAAATATGGCACATAATTATTCTTTAAGAGTCTAATTTTGAGTGAAATTCAGTATCTGCTATTTAAAAATGGAGATTAACTTGATGAAGTCTCTTTTATACAAAAATCAAGATGTGATTCCAGGAAAAACACCTTTTTTTTTTTTCTTAATCTTCTAACCCTGATTATTTTTCCACATCACAATAAAATTTCTTCAGCAAGGAGAATACAGCACTAACTCCTGACTACTTCAAATTCAAAGTACCACAGGGTGGCCTTCTACCCTACCACTGAAAAGGCTTTATTATCAATTCCTGTGGTCACTTTTTAGTTCTGCTTTACCTGGACATCTCTTTGAAGGCAATGCTATGAAACAACCTTTCATTCTTAAATTTTTCTCAGTACCATGTTTTCATATTTTATTCTTCTGATTTTTTCGTCTCACAATCAATTTACTTTTTTTTTTTTTTTTTTTTTTTCTTTCTCTCTTGTAGTTCCTTAAATGTTAGTGTTTGCACTTTAGGGACACTCATTTCTCACTTAGTATAGTTTGAAAACATTTGTCCACATTCATATTTTCAACTGCTATTCCTAATAGTTGAATACTGCATATTTTCATAACTTCGAAAGAGAAGTCTAGAGCCATCAACAATATGGACAAATGTTAATGCCCTAATAGATACCATGAATCCACCCAGATAAAGAAAATGACCATCGTTTTCCCTTCTCAAATCTTTTTTCTTCTCTTTAATACCCAATTTATTTTAGAAATACAGTCATGCATTACTTGATGAGGATATGTTCTGAGAAATGTCATTAGGCAATTCTGTTATTGTGCAAGCATCATAGAGTGTACTTAACACAAACTAAGATAACTATGACCTCCCTAAGTGATGTAATCTTATGGGATTATCTTGGTATGTGCTGTCTGTCCATCATAAACCAAAATGTCACTATACAGAGCATGATGGTACTGCTATCTGTTAGGCACTCCACCAGGAGTAATCTATAAAAATAGAACAATAGCTTAATATTTAGGAATGTGGACTCTATACATAAACCTCTTGGATTCATATCCTAGCCTTGTACTTTGGGCAAGCTGGTTCAACCTTTCCAAGTCCCTGTTCCCTCATCTGTTAAAAAAAAGTATGTGTATATATATGCAATATTATATATATGCATGTATATATATGCAATATTATATATATGCATGTATATATATAATATTTATTTCATAAGAACAACTAGAGGATTAGTTTTCACAAATACTTAGAGTCTAACATAGTATTTGACAATTACCATTATTAATCTTCACTTCAGTGTCCTCTTGCAAACCTTGATTCCAATCAATATTTCAATTTTTTTAATCATGTTCTGTTCGTCTCTCTTCCCATCTCCCTTTACTGCTACTGTCCTTGAGAACAAGAACATACTGTCTTTTACCTCTATATGCCCTATGCATAACAGATTACACCAGTGTTAGTAATTAATAAATTAATCTATCAATGTCATATAATCTGGTTCTGAAACAGGACTTCAAAACTCTTTTTGGCAAACTGGAATGTTTGTATATCCTCTTAAGGTAATTGCTTTGAAGGATTGATCATTTGGACATAAACATATTTGTGTATTTCTTAATCAGTCTTACTGTTGGTAAAATTGCCTTGACTTGACAGTACTAACGGCTAGCTTACAGGCTTATCAACATTCAGTGTAACAACTGAACATGTTAGGACCTTGTAGCATTGGAAAGTCACATATAACTTCTCCAAGTACTGTTTTTTTCTCTAATTGCAGTAAACCAGATTAGAATTTCCTCAATAACCTTTATGATTCCAATAGATTTAAGTAATTATTCAACACCTGAAATATGAGACACAGAGGAATATATCATGGAGAAAATTTCAGGCAGGTGGATATGAAACTGATAACCTTAGTTCCTCTGATGCTGGGAGGCAGGATTTTCTAGAAGACAACATTTTAAATTTAATTCTGCAAGATTGCCCCTATCGTAGCATTAATTTGCATCTATTTCAAACAACTTGCATCTATTTCAAACAACAAAGCTTTCTCTCCAAAAAGTGGAAAAAAAAATTCAGCTTAGTTGGTACCACATTAATATTTTGACCTTGAACACAGGAAACTGCATCCCTATCATTTAAGATGATATTGGTTTTTAAAAATGACAAATCCCAACATTATATTGTCACTTTTCCCCCTGATTATTTGATTGAAGGTTTTTAAAAAGGCAAAATATTTTAAATCAAATTTGATTCATCATTGCACTTCAAGCAGCAAGTCTTTTAAATGTAGCCTTTTAAAACTATAGAATACCTAAAATTTCTTGTACTGATTATTCTGTGGCAAACTTTTGTGTAATAAAAACTGAACTGCAAAAATGATTTCTGGGACCTGGGAAAAAGATTTTCCTATGGAAAACAGCAATGTTTATATCATTGCTGAATTATTTATGAGTCAGTCATATTAATGCTAAATTCTGAGAACAACCCAACAATTTTGGCTCACATGGCTTGTTTGCTTAAAATTATTATTTTATGAAAGATGGTCACATTACGATTTCAGCTGAGAAATAGGAAAGTCATTCCAGTTCTATCATAGCCTGTAGAAAGTTGTTCTGAGTGCAACATTATATCATCTGTTTTATGATGGCATTGTCCTTCATCTGGGAACTTTCTGCTCCAGAGGATTGTGGATATTTCATAAGATGTCCTTAAGAGATCAAAGTTACTATTTATTAAAGTCCTGTTCAATTTTCTGATGAGTATTATTAGAAAATTAATTCACGAACTCACACTTTGATGTGAAAGATTAGCATATCAGGCTTCAAAGAGCATGTTTACCTAAACCCAAACCCTAGCAGGGGCATCTCAAGGTAAATCATAGAACAGACTCATATACTGGACTCCAGACATGCTCCGAAGAACAAGCTATCATGTTGTAGTAGCGGTTCCACAGAGTTTGAATTTCAAACATACTGCCCAATTTTTATCCTGAGTATACTTTTTTTGTTCCTATCAGATTATTTGCCTATTTTTTTTAAATTAGAAAACACTGTTACAACTAGATATGAAATGATAAAATTATAGCTTTCAATGTGGATCTTACCTTTAATCATGGGGGCTAATATTCAGTCCCAGTTCCTCAATTTCTATTTTCTACCCTTATGATCTGGAGAAAGTTCCCTGTTCCACCTAAGCCTTTGTTCTTATCAGTAGAAGGAAAATCCTGAGCAGTCTGCAAGGGGTGAGTGAACAGTTGGGATTGCTTGGCAGGTCACATGTGGGATGGTGTGTGCACAATGCCTGGCAAATAGAAAGTGCTTAGCTAACTCTAGATATTATCATTAGCAGCAGTGATACAATGGTGCCATTGTGAAACTGAACCCAAAAAGTTAATAGAAAAGACACATTTTAGCTTATGATAGTAGTAAGTTTATATTTTCATCAAA
The DNA here is from genome assembly GCF_902686455.1 of Sciurus vulgaris. Classification (NCBI taxonomy): domain Eukaryota; kingdom Metazoa; phylum Chordata; class Mammalia; order Rodentia; family Sciuridae; genus Sciurus; species Sciurus vulgaris. Next base: position 32,983,944 of record NC_136468.1, read on the forward strand.
CAATAGAGTTATGTACTTAAGACTTAATTGCATTCTCTGGTCTGGGGTTGTGGCTCAGTGGTGGAGTGCTTGTCTGGCATGTGTGAGACTCCGGGCTTGATTCTCAGCATCACATAAAAAAAAATAAAGTAAAGATGTTGTGGTCAAAGAAAAAAGAGTTAATCACATTCTCAAAAGTACTGCTTCCATTTTTTTCAGTCCTTAGGTAAATTTGAAAATAATGCACACAGAAAAGAATTTACTCTGTGAATTTTAGCTATATCACTTATCAATAACTTATCTATTGAAATAATCTAACCCCAAGATTCTGGCATAATGCTATGGAGTATCCACCTCCTTTTATGCTATGATGCCCTGTTGGAATAACAAATTCCTAGATATTTTAATTTGCCTCTCACCAGACTAGGTTGAGTCTACATTGGCAAAGGGAGCAGATATTTCAATGAAACACATAACTATGGAAAAAAAAAAAAAAAAAAAAAAGGAATTTAAGGCCCCAATTATCCTGCATATAAAGGACAAATTCATCAGCTCGTCACTTGAAAAGCTCAGGGCACAGCTGACTCAATCTATTTCACCATAGGATGTAGACCATTATTTTCAATGAAAGAATCATTAAAGTGTAGATATTATAAGAAACAGTGTGGTTAATTGGTTGTTCACATATATCCTACAGATCCCATTTAGTTCTTTCTAGAATCCTAAGTTATACACAGACAGACAAAATAAACTTAATTGTGAGTTGAAAATAAAGTGTTAACACTCCCTTTTGCATCTGGGGTGAACAGTCAGGGTGAGGATGTGTTCCTGTGTAGGAGGAAAAGGTTTCAGAACTGTTAATGTCACTAAGAATGCTATAATTTAAGGGTGTGATGGTTGTCCCTCTCTGTCTTATCCGAGTACCTATGATTGCAACGCCTCTCCTTTTGTGATTCATCAGGGCCATTTATAATCCCTCCCTTGCCTAGTTTTCTACTTACTTTTAGATAAGTCTGGAATAAAATCTCACCTTATAAGTATCACAATTTGTTGAAGGTGTACCCTTGTTCATGAGTTCCAGAAGTATAATTAGGCAGTCCATGAAAAATTATGTGACATTTTTCTAAGATCTCTGAAGAAGTTGGAGAGCCATGAGAAAATTTATTGATGATAAAGGTATTTGGGGAAAATATTAGTAAAAAAATTAAGAGGTCTACACTATAAATTTTATTGACCAGGTTACAGAAGGTTAGCCAATTAGGGCAATTGCAAATTTTGAATCTTGTATTTCTTTAGGAGTTTGGTATTTAAAAATCACCTTGTAAGTATTCTTCTTCTTTAATTGTTCATTATTTCTTAGATGTCTCTACAACCGCCTGAAAAACTAGGACAAGCTTAGGTGTTAACATGAAATTTAATACAAAGAGTTTTTACCAAACACTTATTAAGTATTAGTTAGAATTCAGGAACAATTGAAAACAAAGTTCTGAGCTTCTCAAGGAGCTTAGGTATAGGTGGAGAGACAAGCAAAGCAATTTGAAATATATATGTGATTTAATAGGAAAGTTGTTGGCACAAATAGTATGTGATTAGTGAGAGCAACAAAAAAAATATAGGTGTTGAAAGGTTGGGAAGTATTCTTTGGAAAAGGTGAACCTTGACTTTGAATGGGAAGAGGGACATGAAAGAATATTTCCAGTGGGGCCAAGAGCATGATTAAAGGCAGAGAAGTAAAACTGAGAAACTCTATATACAAATTGTTTTATATCAAAATGTTTTAAATATCTATGTAATTTCTAGATATTCTATAAAATATCTCTATAATTTTTTAAAAGTAAAACACAACATATTCTTGAAAGCATTTCTCATTGATTGAAACAAACAATATGTTAATACAACTAGGAAAAACTCGAGACTAGCAGCCAGCCTGGAAGAGTCAGATATAAAATTCTAGATAACAACATTTAAGAGTTGGTGATTTCTAGAGTAACACACTTGTTGATTTAACAAGATGCATGGACTTTGAAAATATTAGTAAATAACATTGCAAAGCCTCCAAATGGAAAGAAGATACCAGAGAGACAGATCTCTACTCAAGGTAACACTGCTTTATGCAATGTTAATATGCCACAAATTCCTCAGGGTGATTTATATTCCACATCTATTATACAGGTAAATCTGTTTTAGTAATGTTGTAAGTTTGGTCATTTTTCTGGCACATATTTTTTTCAGGTAATACTGTTTCTCTGTGCAGGTGTGCAATAAATCCTCTCTTCAAAAACCTGTGCTTTAGTAGCAAGTCCTCATTCTGCATCCTAATAAAGTAAAATGTCATGGTAAATAAAGTGCCAAAGTCATATGACTGATGTGACCCAAAAAGAACCTGCCAGAACAAAACTTTGAAGTAGGGATAAAGGGAAGCAAATTCCTGGCTAGTGACCTGCCTCTCCTAAAGGGAGATTTTTGAATGAAGGAACTGTGTATTCTTGGCTAAACCTCTGCTCTCTCTGGTCACATTTCTTGTGTGCTCCCTGACGGGGACTCTTTGCTGGGTCTCTTCTCCTTTCTAGTTGTACATGAAGAGTTACTGGCCACACTAATTTGGTTAGAAGTTAGAATGTGTGTGTGTGTGTGTGTGTGTGTGTGTGTGAGTGTGTGTGTGTGCGCGCGCATGCACGCACACTCTAGGGCAAGGAGGTCAGCATCTGATACAAAGATTCTTCATTATGAAGAAGATTCCTTCTCTGTGGCTCACCAGGAGAATTTGCTCATTTCATGTTCTCTCTGCCCTTCATTTGGGAAGCACTGAGAAATGGGAGGTCAATGAATAGTGTCGAAGATGTTTTTGACATTCATTTTCATTTAATAGCAATCTCTTTGAAGTCGTATACAGGAAAATGACATCAGGGAGTTTGTACACATAATCAATACTCCACTGTAACTTATATGCTTCAACAGTTCAAGTTTGCCTTTAAGAATTGTTGAAGTGCCAGTTATTCTCAGGTTTAAATTCACCATTTCAAATTAAAAAGTTATGATTTTAAACTATAACCCATATGGCATATTTAATGAATTTAAAGCTATTTTCTTTAAATCATGGTGGTCCATGTGAAAAAAAAATACCTCTGAATTTTTTTATGGGTATACTGATTTAACATCCATGTATTGTACTAAAGACAAAATTTTCTCACAAATCTACTTAAATTCAGGGATAATGAACAGCTCAATTGGAAACTTAATCTAACTTAAATGTTCCCTGAAATAACTGTCATTATCTTCACATTTGATTTACTTTGTATACCTATTTAAATATGCCTTTAAATGACAGTTTTCGGAACTATACAAAGCCTCTTTAACACCCAGATTTTAATCTCTGTAGATATATGAAACTAAATCCTGAACAAACAGTTGGATTTTGTAGAGGAACTCAGTGAGCTGAATTTGTAAGCTGACCTGACAAATTTGATTTTCAGAGAGTAGAAGGCGTTGACATCAATTGTGACGTTTTACTAAGAAAATACAAAGATAGAAGCAATTTTCTAAAATTGAATATGATGGTCAAAATTGTATATATTCACTATAACAGTCACCCCAAACCAAAAATCCTCCTAGTTTACTTTATGTAAAAACCAGTATGGGCAGAGCAAAAGGTACCACCAGCCACAAGGGGTCAGCATACACCGAGAGTGCTAGCCACCATTGCACCTGTGAGGGAATCAAGCTGGAGGACCTGCAGAGCTCCAGTTAATTAGGTGTGTAGTGAAGTGGTTACTTACCATCTACTTCAAGTTGCATTCCGATTAGAGTGAAAGAAGACCACCATACAGCTACGTGGGACTGATCAGAACTTCATAAATTCTCATTGTTTCCTTCTTAGACCTCTAAGTTTGAGAATGGGAATGGACAAAGGGCATTAGGAGAAATGGAGAAAGCCAGGCTACTACCAAGGAGAAAAGGTGGAACCTGCTATGGAGGAAGCCACAGCTAGCTAAGTTTCATTCTGTGGATGACTCCATAGCTCTATGAGATCTATCTCTAATTCAAAGTTTCTCAATATCTCAAAGCACCAATATCTCTTGGGCATCTGTCAGCTAAGCAGACTTTTGCCCACTTTGAATACCCAAACTAGAAACTCTGGGGATGGATGCCAGTAATTTGTGTTTAATAGGTCCTCCAGTTGACTCTAATGCAAGTTCATTTTGAGAACCACTCTCTAACCAATAACTGAAATGGGGTAAAACTGACTAGGAGTAGCAGAAAGAATATCTACTCTATTGAGTTATTTTCTTTACTTTGTGAGCAACTATCTCTTGAATTCTAAGCTTATTATTTGTTGTGTATTTGTGTCCAAGACTGAACTTGGAATCCTCTTTGTGTTCCGCAGAAAAGTAGGTTAACCCTAGTGGGAGTAATAACAAAACAACAGGGATTCCCATGTGAAGCACTTTTAATATATCTGTCCTTGAGGATGTGAGTTGCTTACCAGAGTCAAGAAGTCACAGGAAGATATGATCCTAGAACACTGCCAAGCTTTTGCCAAAGAATTCTGCACAATATATTTTTCTTGAGGGAAAGAAAAAAAATTACCAATGCTTAGGATGGGAGCACGGCTCGCACCAGTCTCTGAGCCATACAATGTGGCTGTAAAACTGTACTAGAAATCTCCATTTCTCCTACACCTAATTCTAGTCCATCTCTTTAAAATCTCACATCAGCCAATAAATATTATGAGAATCATTTTCATTTGCTGAGTGATCTAATCTCTATGCTCACAGGATGGCCTAAAATCATCCCTAACAGATGCAAGCTGTTTCTCTATTTAGAAATGGATCAAGATGAGAATTTATCAAGCTCATCAGCAGCTGTAGCAGCAGAAACAATATATTAAGTACCCAGTACAGGATATATTGCAATAGGTGTGGGAGCCAGAAAGTCAAGGGGCCTACAAGCTGCTTGTAAAAACAATGTAGCACTTAAAACATTTTTTAACATTATTCACGGTAGCCAAGATAAAGAAATAAGTTTCCATCAATAGATTGATAAAATGTGATATTTACCTATATAACCACATAAATAAATAAATAAATAAATAAATAAATAAATAAATAAATAAATAAAGGAATGTAATTTATTCTTAAAAAGATGGAACGCCTGTCATTTCTGACAAAAACATGGATGAATTTAAGAAATGTTATGCTAAATGAACTAAGTTAGACACAAGAAGATTCTGTATGATTGCACTTTAGATGTATGGAATCTAAAGAAGTCAAACTCAGATATGCAGATGAGAATGATGGATGCTAGAGGCTGGGGCTGGGGGTTGCCAAAGGGCAAAACTTTCATTTATGAGAGAGTTCTGGAGAATATACAGCTTGGTAACTGTAGTTCATGATAATGTATTATATACTTGAAAACACCTAAGAGTGTAGATCTTAAGTGTTCTCAAGAAAAGAGAAAGGTAGCTATGTGAGTTGATGGACCCATTAATTAATTTGATGGAGTAATCACTTTACAATATATATGTATGGCAAACATTATCTTGTATACCTTACATGCATACAATTTTATTTGGAAATTAGACCACAATAAAACTGGGGAAATGGAAAAATTTTAAAGTATAGATAGAAGGGTGGTGTATTTAAAAAGGTAGGATCGGGTTCAAACATGCTTCTGAAAATACGATATTTGGATGTATTTCAAGTTAAATAATTTAGCAGGTGCATGAAGGACTCTCTGGTCTTCCTCTGAAGCCAGTCAAAAGCCTCTCAGGTTTGAGGTAGCTTCCTTTTACCCATGCTTACCTCTGAGGATACCAATAGGAAATCAAATTAATAGACCTTGCTATATTTCCCAGTTTACCACTCTTAGTTCATGATCCTATGTCCTACTCCATTTTCCCATTGTTTCCTCCAATTATTCTTACAATCAATACATTAAGAAATTATAATTAATAAAACCTGCCTTTTGTTACAGAGTTGCAGTGTAGACCCTAGAAAGGTAGAAGGGATTTTTTTAAACTGCCCCTAAGAGTGGTAAATGGCATGAAAGGTAAAATGAACTTGGACACAGCAAAAATTTTAGAAATGTTCTCTCAAAATTAGTTACTTCTTCACATCTAGTAAATAAACATAATGGCCATGCTCTCAATTCAGTAGGAAGCGTTTTTTGTGATCTCTTTTGGTGCAGTATAATAAAAACATGTAATACATTTGGATCACACTATAATTCACATATATGGAACTAAAAGAAAAACATTCCATATTAAATTTGCATATCCTTCTAGGACATATTTATTTCTGTTGGGTATAGACATTTACAGCAATCTGGTTTCTTGGAGTTATTCATTACATTTCCTATGTTTCCAGTATCCTGCGTCAAATCAGAAAGCCATGATTCCTGAATAAAGTAGAAGAGAAATGCATTATAACATTAGCGTTCTGTCCCCTGGTTATCTGGTGACCTCCAGAAAGTGCTGTAACTCCAGAGGCCACTTGAGGGACAGGCTTTTTTCCTCATTCAGCTTCGTTTCTTTAGTACCTGAGCACAATGAGTGGATGGCATATAATGAACATTCAGTGACTCTTAGATGACTGGGTGACTGGATAAATAGATTACAGGCTGTGGCTGTCATAGGTTGCTATCCTTTTCCAGGTAGTTACAGTTTGGTAGGAGAAAAAGAAAAACCTACACTTCTCAAGGATTAGCTAATGAGGGATGATGTGGCTTTTACAATAGCATTCTCTGGCAATTCTTTAAAAGCGTGAAAGCTCACTTAAAATGAAGCAAATGTGATAACGTGTCTTTCCATATAGTTAGAAAATCTTATGAGCTGCATCCCATGAAAAACTCTAACTCACAGGTTTAATGTCATCACCAATTTCCAATTTCCCCCACTTGCTTTGTACAACTCAACTTAATATCTCCAGTACCTGGTCCAGTAAGTAGGATAGTGCCTGATACATGGGAGGTACACATAACTATTGATGAATTACTGAGTAAAGGTATATGAACAAATAAGGAAAACGTGTGAGACGTTGCCATATGTGGAGATTTTCACTACTAGGGTTCCTTAGGGACCCACTTTTAATAGATAGGGATACTTTTATAAGTCATTTCCACTAGAAGCAGGTCCTTAAGAATCCTATGGATTCCCTGCTTATATACTGAAAGAGGGTAGAAATAATTTATTTCTTAGATTGTTTGAATATTTCTAAGACATTATTCTACTCCCTTCTTAAGTCTGTCTCCTGAAAATAGCATAAAGAAGAACATTATTAGAGTCCTATAAATTTATTTAAAATTTGGAATGAACAGAAAAGTTCAGTGCCTGAGTATTCACCAGTATTTTCAAGGCTTTGTTTCTCCAAAATAAATAATTGCAAATTTTCCTTTTTCTTTACTCCTCTCTCACTGTGAGCTTCCACTATAACACAATCTACTCTTCAGAACTTTGTCACTGCTGAGAACACCCCTATTTAATCTTTTTAAATAGTATTTCCATTTGAGAAGTGCTAAAGTTGCTGTTAGAACTGAGTTCCTGTGTTTACCTGACTGTGAAAGTCCACATGAAAATAACTTATTAGGTTGTGTTTTCCCTCAGAATTTGTTCTCCCTCAAACTGACAGGAAGATTCCACAAACATAAAGGCAAATTGTTCTGACTTTAGAGGCAGGGAATTATGAAGGCATGTTTTATCCTGAAATGGTTCCCTGGAGACCTTGAAGAGCATGTGTGAATACAAACAGCCAGAGCCTCCTGTGGTTGACTACAAAGTGCTTGGTTGCAAACCATTTCCTGTTTCTTAACATAAAATGGAATCAAGAAAAGTCAAGCACCATTCATAAAGTCTGCAGATATGTCAGCCCGTGATGAGATCTGACTAAATGAGCATTATTAATTCTGTATCTTTCCTTTGACCATTTTTTATGGGTCTCCCTATTTAAAGCAAAATATGAAATGGGGCAATGGTCAATTCTAACCCCATTTATTCTGACTTGGGGGCTAAATGATAATAATATCTGGTACCATTGAACCTTGGGCTACTTCATTTATTCCCATTTTACAAATGGGAATAATTCTCTTCACTGTGTGCCACACTAAATTATCTTGAGAATACATATCGCTTTTTGGGATATCTGAACTTTAAAAAAAGAAGAGAAAATTAATTTTGGTTTTAATTAAAGAAAAAAGGCAATCAAGCACATTGGGACCTGTGAGTTTGGGTTACTTGGGGGAGGGGTGAGAAAATGGGTGCTGAACAACCTAGAATCCCTCTACAAAGGAAGCTTCTGACCAGCTAGGTGTCCACGTGGTTCTGCATTCAGTGGAGACTGCTAAACTGCCCATGCTTTGACGTATTCTTCCCGACTCTTCTTTATTATTATGCCCTTCATCACACTTATTTACAATATGGCTATATCTATTTCATTTTACCAATACTATTTAAAAAAAAAAAAAACTGATAGCAAAACAAATGATGTGACATTTATAATAGCCGAGGTTCAGGAAAAGAATTCGCTCAGAAATAAAGCTTTTCCAAAAAAAAAAAAAAAAATCCTGAGAAAAAGATATTTTCAGTACTCCATGGAGTACTTGTTCAGGCAACTCCCATTAATGCTAATGGGAACCAATCGGTGAGAGAATAAACACCTTATAACACATTACATTTAAAACTCAGCATGATCTGAAAAACAGCTATTTTACTCAGTTAGCAGGATGGATGCTTTTAGAGTAAAGGGAAAACCTGCTGTTGAGTTCACAATTCCTCTAGGTATAAAGGAAAGAAATTATTTTAAATGTTATTTGTATCCTTAACCCACTACTGTGCTCTAGCTATAATTTGCAGCAACATGTCAGTTAAGTAATAACAGATGAAACTGTAACAGTGTTAATCAACACACAAACACTGGTGTGCAAAGACTGAAGCTTTGGCAGGAATGTGCTGCTAGCTTATACAGAATGCCTCTCTTCTCCGTCTCTCTGCTTTCTCCTCCTTTCTCCTCCTATTTAACTTTGCCATGTATTTCGCTTGTGTCCTAAAGAGAAAATGGCTAGTCCCTATAAATCATTATGACTGATCTATGTAGCAGAGAGGGATGTTTTATTAAATCCCATCTCAGGATAGAGATCCCCTTTAAAGTGGCAAGCTTGCTAATTTCCTACATGGCTTAATTATAATATGGTTTAAATGTGCCTTCCTTTCAGAATCTCTGTGTCTAAAGCTGATGTGCTGCTCCTGCCTCTGTTTCAAAAGGGTCAGCCCCTGTTTCTCTGGTTTCTGACATCTTAATGGATGTGGGGTCACTTTTCACTCGATTACCAATCTTGTTAAGATTCAATTCCTACAACAGAGTGCTTCCTTTGAATCCAAAGTCTAATAAAAAGATTACAACTAAGTGCCACACCAAACAGAACTGTTCGTTGGAACAAAATGCAGCCACAGGGTCATGAGGTAAACCCCTCTCCTTGGTCAGTCTTCCAAGTGTGTCTCTGTTTTTACCCTGTGCAGTTCAACCCTCTTTCCAGTCCTTTGCAACATGGAGCTATGGATTTGCTACTGGTAACAATCTCTTTGCTTCCCACTCACTGAAAACTAAATTCTACATCACTTCTCTTCATCAGACTCTGGTACAGTGATTGAGTGTGGTGATAAACTTCCCGAAGAAAAGCTACAAAACTCCTGTTCTTTCGTTTCTTTATAAATTATTCCTTCAACAAATATTTAGCAAGCATATGCTGCTAAGATGCTGTTCTGGAATCCTCCTCTTCCACTGAGACTGTTTTGAGGCACGACCTCCTTGGTTTGATCCAGATGATATCAGTCTCTTTGGGCCATTCTGAGTGGGCCAGGAGGGGAAAGATGGACTAGAGGGGAAGCCATTTTTGAGAAGGGAGAGCTTTTAGAGTCTCAGGCAATTCTCTGGAACACCCAGTTACTGGCTAGAGAAACCTATTTTTTTTTTTTTTTTTTTTCCTTTGCGGAACTGAGAAAGCGCTTTAAAGGTCATATGGTCAGAACAACTTCATATTTGAAGTAGAAATATGGAAACCAAGTCCCCAGGAGTTTAGGCATCTCCAAGACTGTCAAACAGAGTGTTTGTTATAGAGTCTGAAGCTGGAACTCTGTCTCTGTCTCTGAAATACTGCTTCTCTTCATCCTGGTAAAGGGTGTAATCTAGAAATCTCTAGGACACATAAAGGTGAACAAACCTGACTGCCTTACATTCTTTGTAGATTCCTCAGGCTGGTATTAATGTAGTATCAATTATGTGATGAATGACATTCTGTACCACTGACAGCACAAAGAACGTCCAGGAGGTCCCTGTCAATCTTTCTTGCACTAAAAATTAAACAGAAGAATGGCATAATTCTTAGTTGCCTAGAGTTATTTTAGGTAAAGCACTTTTTTAAGACAGGTGAATAATTTATCCATGTCCTCAGGCTGACTGTGAAATCCATATCACCCACCCTTAGATGTACTGGACCCTTTAATAGCAACAACAGAGAGTTTTAATAGCTTCTATGGGGCTGAAACAATCATCTTGTCATTTTGCCAAAACAACCTGGAAAGTGAAGATTCTTTTGCAATAAGAAACAAAACAACACTGAGAACCACACCCCCCTCCCAAAATGAAACAAAACAAAACAACAACAACAACAAAAAGCAATAGACATGAATGGAGGATCAGGGACAATATGACCCATAAAAACTAGTTTTACAGAAAGTGAAATCAGAGGCGGAAACTCTTCAGAAAACCCTGAAGCAGAATAGAGAATGATTTCAGCCACTAAGTTCTTATTGGAGTTCATGATGCAAGTCCAAGAGAGATTTTGGTCAAGTAACTTAAAGCCTGGCTAAACTTGATTCATTCATTATTTACCTCTCTACCTTTGAATTTTTAAGATATTTTAATTTAACAGAAGAAAGACTTAAATATAAGTAACTACAGAGCAATTAGGTGGATTTCTTGTAACTCCACTTATATGTTACACTTTATTTTCAATTAATTGCTTCGCTTTCAGTGCCAGTGTTTATATAATTACACAAGAACACTAGTTATACAATGACCCAACAGCTCAAACCATTTCTGATTTTATTAACAGAATCTAGAGATCACAGGATGAATGACATAGAAGACAAAATTTTTAAAAATTACAAATATTTTAAATATTAACTGAGATGCCAAGATATAAATAATTTTTAGACATGGTATTTTTACCTAAATTTATATTACAGACAACATAAAATGCACATTTTACCAGATACTAATACATAGAATAGATAGTTTATCTTCTGTGTTTAATATAATTTAAAATCTGTTTTGTTTTGCATTCCAAGCTATGGACAATTGCATACTTGCTGAATTATCTATTGTCCATGATTTTACCTACCCAAGTCCCCAACCCATAGTTTAGGTATTCTCAGCATAAGCTTGTGGAAAAGGATGTTGTCCAGGAGGCAGAGTTTAAAAGAAAGGGATCTGGACACACAGGCAGAAAAAAATGGTGGCTTCCAATTTTGTATCCATGACTTAGTAATCCTATGATCTTGGGAAAATCACTTAAATGTTTTGTTTAAATGTTTGAATTTCTAATTTCAAAAACAAATTGATAAAGCTTTCCTCTCTTAAATCACAGGCTTATTAGGATAAACAAACCTAATAAATAAATGACTATGATTCACTTTGAAAAATGCAAATCTCTCTCACATTACTAAGTAAATTCCTTCTCTGAAATCAAGGGGAAAAAAACCATTAGGCTAATGTCTCTTTCCTATCCATGCCTTCCCTAACATCTGAAAAATGCCATAGCATTAACAGGGCTAAAACTTTGCTCAGTTAGTAAGTATTGAAACCCATTAAGAAATTTGATATTCAAAAGTAGAGATCATTACTTGCTAAATTTTGGGTTCCAGTGAGAGGCAGAGACAAGAGTCAAATGATCTCTATGTGATATTTAATTTACCAAAAATATTGGGGAGAAAATTAATATTGATATATGGTGGAAATAAGTTTTTTACTTTAGTTTTTCATGTTTTTATTTAAATTTCTTGAACAATGTCTCCTTCTAGACTATGACTGTTTTCCTTGTTTAAATATATTTCTTGGTATATAACTTTTCCTAGTCAATTTACCACTGGATTCAGAAATCAATGACCTGTGAACTCTAATGATTTGCTAGTTGAAGGAATGTTTCTTTGAAATTTTAAATCTTTTTTTTTTTTTTTCCATAGCAACAGTTGCTGAATGAGAGGATAGAGCACGCTCTTCATTTATTTTCAGGCAATATTTTTTTCTGAATCCCAAGTACTTTTTAAATTGCTTCAACATTAGTAACTTCTACTCTTGTTTCCAAAGTCACTCTTGTTAGACCCTATATTTCCTTTCCTAATGTATCAATCCTAGGCTGGTTGATTTGTTATCCCCAACTAGAAGCACAGAGACTACACAGATTATACCTAAACTTTAAATCAGATCAATGGGAAAATTAAAAATGAAAAGCACATTTTATAACACACTTTTACAGATATTGTTCCAGTTTCCCTTTAACAACACTCACTGCAACTTGAGATATATCTTAAAAAATCAAGACTTTACAGAATCTTGAGATTTTATTCTTATAATTTACATAATAAAAATCTTTACCTAGACATTTAATCCTAGTGTGTTATTTTTAAAACAAATATATAACATACGTTAATATTCATTCAAATACTCCTCTGTTTGTTGAAACCTTCTAATTTATTTCTGTAGAACCTGGCTTTATATCAATGAGGATAGAAGAGGAAGGCAGATATTGGCTTTGCTATTATTCTATCTTATTCTTAGTGCCTGTCTTTCAAAGTAGTAGGCATAAAAAAATACACGTATGGATATGGGTGTGTAGCAGTAATTTCTGCATACAATGATAGCAGGAATCAACTTTCTTCTGCAAGACGTTTGTCTTTTGAAAGATATGTTTTAAGAACAGAATTTGAATACTTACACCTATGGAAATATTTAGTTTGTGTATAAGGGTAGAATGAAGGAGTTTATGAAAATTTGATAAGATCCTAAATGAGTTCTTAGAACCATGAAGGAGACACTAGTACTGAGTAGTCTCTTAGGCTTTCTCCAAGTAGGAGTTATCTCCTTTTTATATTTGGACTTGCTCTTATTTCTAAGGTGACTTAGGTAATTTTTGGCAGTCTTAGACTCATGGCTTTTATCATCTCTCATCACTTGACTTCCCAAATGAACCATATGATTCAGAACCCAAACTTCACTAAACATATTAGTTTGTTTGATCATTGAAGAATTAAGAAATGAGTAAGTCACTGAGAATAAATATGTAGGAAAAAGCATAATTATCACCAAGGACAGAAACTAAGGAGAGTCAAAGTTGCCCTGAAAGTTTGATCCTGGATGAACTGATGTTGCAGGTGTGGCCATGCTTCATAGATTGTTTATCTATGAATAAGTGCAAAACAAGGTCAAGAGACCTCTACTAACGTCAGACTAATTCTAATTCTTTACAGAAATAATTTCAGAATCTTGTGTAATTATTAATTTATAAATGGTTGCAAACTGAAAAATGTTTCCTTAGATATTTTCAACTTGGAATAAAATAAATAATATATTTTAGTGGTGGGAATACTTTTTATACTTCCATGGCAGGGAGATAATATTGAAGTACAGATCTAAATTCAGTGACATCTTTGCTCATGACTGTCTACAAGACAAGGTTGTATCTCTTCCACAATATTATCTAACAATGAATCATTCCTACGAATTTCTGTTATTCCTCTCAGCTGAAATTGTCCTTCTTTTCTGTTTTCTATTGCTTCTGACCTATTAAAATTTGCCAGAATGTATAAGATTGTCCCTTTTAAGAAATTTATATTCTACAATATGACCTGCTTCAATTTTTTTTCTTTTTTTAAGAAAGAAATACACACTTTTGTTAATTGTAGCATATGTACTTGTCAAAATCCACTCTTTAAACCTACCTGGGAAGTAGACAGTAATCCTCATTAATTGCTTTCTCAAGAATAAAGAGGTTATCATCCCCATGTCTATTCTCTTTAAATTTTTCAGAGTAGTTGGTTAGGGTAGTGGTCTACCCCAACTATATACATAATCAAAAAGTTCATAGAAGGTGTTAACATATTTAGGAGATAATAATTGCCTAAAATGCATGTTCTTATCAGAAATGGATAAGAGTCAGTTGGATCCAGTTGGATCTATTATTCATAAGGCAGAATGGTTGAAAAAAACTCCAAGCTCTTTTTTTTTTTTTCTGCAAATTAGGCACTTGTGTGAGCAATGCAACATTGGCTTAAAAAGAAAGATGAGTGACAGATAGATTTGAGCATCAGAAAGTATTTAAAAGAAAGGATACTTCCTGTATATAAGACACCTATCTTTGGTTTTAAAAATTCATAGACTTGTACATAATTTGAACCATAACAAGCATTACATAGTTGAAAGAACATAAAATTATTATTAAAATAGTAAAATATTTTAGCTATGTAAACAGCAGAAAAAACTATTTCACCCAACAGAACCTCATTTTTAACATTATTGTTCCCATTGTAAAGAGCAAATATGAGAGAAATTAATTCTCAAGTATTAGGATTTCATCCTTTTCTTCTTTCTCTACCTCTTTAGAAGGAAAGTTACTGCTAGTCCTTTGTTGAATTGGAAAAGTATACATAAGAAGAGGACAATTGGAGAAGTCAAAGGAAGGCTTGCTGTGCTTCAGAAAAACGAGGGCATCCTTGAGGATGTGAAACGAGTGGGGTGGAAACAGGAGAGGTAGCTAGATAGGGAGTGGATAAAAAAGAGTAAAAAGGAACTGATGGAACCAAGAAACAGGTTGGAACATAACACTGATTAGATTTCTTCTTTCTCTTTGAAGATAACATTGCTTAGCTTTTTAAGAATAATTTCTGAAACACATGCAATGGAAATCACCAATAGTTTCCAAGAACACTTAAGTGAATATCTGGAATGCTTTTTAAAATGGTGCAGCAGGTGTGTGTGTGTGTGTGTGTGTGTGTGTGTGTGTGTGTGTGTCTTTTTCTGAAATAAAATGATCAAAATTGACTTTTGTCAAGAGCAAGTAGGGTCAAATAACCTGGTTAACAGGGATAATCCTTTCCTTGATGGACTGCTATTATAGTTAGAATTATTTATTACACTGCTTGACACATTGCAAGTGAGCAATAAATAGTGGCCATTTGCTGCATCCTAATGGAAGGAGATGTTACAACAGACATCATTTCAATATTAGCCATGTCTCCCAAGACAAGTGCTCAGGCTTTCAGGTTACACCCCAGTTGCTATCAATAGAACACCAGAGATGGGTTAAAGGTGTCTCTACTATTATTTAGGAATAAAAGTATTCCACTAGCTTCCTGAAGAGTCAGACTCTGAGTGAACATATTTCATAAGAAGAATGGAACATGCTGATGTGAGCTAAACAGAATAGAGATGAATGGTCAGCACATTTCAATTAGAATAACGTTAGCAGTTAGATCTCACTTAATGCTGGTGCTATGCTAGAAGTTGGGAGACTTATCAGGGTAATTTTATTATTTTATTCTCAGTTATGCAGGATTAATTCATTAGAAATCATGTGACTATTCAAGAAAGAATACAATGAATCAATTTCTTTTAAAACTGATTCACCTAAGATGACATGAAAATTAGACAAAGTATTGTGACTCTCCCCAAGCCCCTTTATAAAACTGATTTAAAAACACTTAAATCATATTTACTACTTGAAAATGAAAATCAAATCACACAATGTCTGGCAAATGCACACTGCAATGAATTCGAGTTTAATTCAATATATTAATAAGAATGTTTGATGACTGTCATTGACACTTTGATTCTATCACCTTTTAAACTAGAGAGTTGAGTCCTGAGTATCTGAAATTTCAGATTCTATTTCTAGCTCCATTAATTCACCAACTTATATTAAGTAAGACTTAATCCATGTGTCTGATACCAAAGCATTTAAAATTATTTAATAAAGCATGTCATGGAAACATCACATTAGACCAATAAATGATTGTAAAATGGTTTATGTGTTGAAGGTAAACATTAAGAAAATTATAATGATATATTCCTTCACCATAAGGAAAGATGCTGAATAGGAGGCCCCTTATGACATAGGTTATAAAGTACTTTCAAATGAATTTCCCTGGATGTTAATTTATTATCAGATAAATGTATGTACATACTATTGGATGATTAATGACATGATATGGTTCATTTCTCTTTCCTCTGACCAGAAGAATTACCACCTCATGTTTATTCAATTCACCAAGGCCAAGATCCTCCTCTTGCTCTCAGATCATCTGGTAGTTCCAGGCGTGTGGCCAAAGGCAGCTGGAAAGTCAGTTGACCGTGACCTGTCTTGGTGACACCAACTGAAAGACCTTATGTACTTAGCACCAGCACAAGCATAAATTTCAAAAACCCCTTCCCAGACTTCAGATTCTTGTAAACTTTGGACTTGTAAACTCTCTGATCTTTCTATCTTTCATAATACTTCTTGTGGAGGACTCTGTAGAGATGGGTAATGCATCCTGCTCTCTGGTTTATGGGAAAATACTCCACTTTTTCCATCCTCTGAATAACCTTACTCCATCAGAATACTTCCCTTTCATAAAGCTTTCCCACTGTTGGTTCTAATGACCAGTCGAATTTGGGAGGAATGGTTCTATTCCATAGCTGTGATATTCTAAGGAGCTAGGATTCTCTCCTTTATCCTCATTTAAGTCAGAATAAGGATAGAAGTTGATGATCCAGATTTAAACATTTTTATAGCATTTTGATGGGTAAATTTTTAATTTTTGAATCTAATAACAAGTAATATTTTATGTCTTTATTTTTGTAGCTATTTTTCACTATATTTTATGAAAATATTGGAAGGAAAATGGAAAAAGAGCATAGGCCATGGTGAGGACAGGACAAATGAACGATATTGTTGAAAGTTCTAATATCTTAAAATTATTTTATAAAATAATGAAATATTTTACAATAAAGTGAAGAGAGGTTAAAATGGAATATCTGAGTAAATTTGAAACTATTAAGTCAGTGAGTTTGCATTTTGCTCTTATATTTCTGGTCTACATGAACAGGAGCTAATCAATTCAGTCACTGAAGTCAATTAAAACTTTTTTTTTGTTAGAAAGTCAATTCTGTTTAAGAGAACAGGTCAATCAATTCAACATACTATTTTGATGAATCTGCTTAGTTTTATTATTTTGATTTGACATCACTCCAGTGGTTGAAGTTTGCTTGTGTGGACACAGCTATCCTCCTAGGCTGCAGCTTCCTTGGGTACAACTTCTCTTATAGTAACCTGCATAAGAAGTGTGTGAAGTTTGAGCATTATTTCATATGTGAATATTTTATCTAAATCTTTGGTATACAAATGTCTAAGGCACTAATTAAGAATTGTCATGTTACTCCTAAATTTAGACACTTTTTAAAAACATAGTCATTGCTAGTATATCAACAAGGTCGAACAAGAACTTGCTATGTATGGTCCTCTCAAACCAGCTGGTTGATATCTAACTATAAGAAGATACAAAAAGAAACGTGAAGTCCACATGGAAACTATATCATAAATTTATAGATCTATCAAGGCCTGTGGAGAGAAATTTATAGAGATAGTCTTAAGGAGATGTTATCAATTTTGCATCATAAGGTAAACTTAGTATTTTGCTAGTTGTACACTGTCTCCTGATGGAAATTGTGACAGGTACATGCTATTTCATAATTGTTTCATTTTCTAAATTCCATTCTATTAGGTTCGCCATAGGGAAGGCTTATTCTTATAAAGAAAATCGTCTTCAAGAGAGAAGCAAACACTTTCCTTTTCTTATTCTCAGTCCTTCCTTCTCATGTTGTACATGCTATGCATCATTGAATTGTGTTATTAAAATTTCAGAATTGATAGTGATGCCTCACTGTTCTAGATAGTACATGCAGTTAGTACTTAAGTGTGAGATGAGAGAATTTTCAGTTAATTTGCTTGATTATAGCAACCATTTCACTATCTAATTGTATATTAAAACATCATCTTGAATCTATGTTTGGAAGAATGAAACTAGATCCCTATCACCTTGCACACAATCTAGTCAAAGTAGATCAAAGTCCTGAGAATTAGACAAGAAAAACCGAAAGTGCTAGAAGAAAACACAGGGTCAATGCTCCAGCATATTGACATAGGCATCAACTTTCTTCATAAGACTCCTAAAACTCAAGAAAAAGAAACACAGTGGGATGCCATCAAACTAAAACGTTCTGTACAGCAAAAGAAAAAAATTAGGAACATGAACATAGTCTGCAGAATGGAATAAAATCTTTGCCAGTTACTTTTGTGACAGGGGATTAATATCCAGAATATATAAAGAACTAATAAAATTGAACATCAAAAAACAAAGAACCCAATCAATACTGGGCAAATGATTTAAATAGACATTTCTCAAAGGAAGAAATACAAATGGTAAACAAGTGTAAGAAAAAATGTTCAACATTCCTTAAAATTATGAAAATGTAAATTAAAACTATTCTGAGATTTCATCTCACTCCAGTTAGAATGGCAATCATCAAGAATAGAAATTACAATAATTGCTGGTAAGGATGTGGGGAAAAAGCTACACTTACACATTGTTGGTAGGACTGCAAATTAGTACAACCACTTTAGAAAGCAATGGGAAGATTCCTCAAAAGGCTAGGAATGGAGCCACTATATAACTCAGCTATTCCACAACTGGTATTTATCCAAAATATCTAAAATTAGCATACTATAGTGATACATGTATATCAATGTTCATAGCAGTGCAATTCACAGCGCCAAGTTATGGTATCAGTGTGTGTGCCTATCAACAGATGAATGGATAAAGAAAATGTGGCACATATACACAATAGAGTTTCACTTAGACATAAAGAAGAATAGAGTAGGGATTTGTGAGTAGGTGGATAAAACTGGAGAACATCATGCTAAGTGAAATAAACTGGATTCAGAAAGTCATGGGTTGAATGTTTTCTTTCCTATGTGGAGGCTAGAGGGGGGAGGGAAGGAATAATAGAGAGAAAGAGAGAAAATCTTATGAGAGATATACTTATATGTATATAATTATAGTTCACTAATAGTAATAATAATAGTAATAGAAGGAAGATAGTAGAGTAGAGCAAGCAGATC
Source organism: Sciurus vulgaris (assembly GCF_902686455.1). Taxonomy (NCBI): domain Eukaryota; kingdom Metazoa; phylum Chordata; class Mammalia; order Rodentia; family Sciuridae; genus Sciurus; species Sciurus vulgaris. The sequence goes on from NC_136468.1 coordinate 33,003,126, forward strand.
AGGGAAAGGTAAGGAAAGCTACTGGGAATGAGATTGATCAAATTGTATTATATGCACATACAAAAATGACATAATTATTCTTTCTGTATAATTTTAACGTACCACTGACAAATCATCTTCTATACCTTAAACATATACAATAAAATTTTTTAAAAAGCCTTAGCCAAATGTTGTTTCTGTAAAACCATTAGTGGTCTCCATGTTGGATGATCATGAGTCATTTACTTGGGAGTTACATGGAAGATGTCATTAAGTACAACTGAGATCCTGGTTTGCCAGTGCCCTCTGAACAGCGTTCCATGGCAGGTTGAGAGTGAGCACTTTACTTTTCTACCACATGTACTGCAGACATTTAATTCTCTCAAGAAATCAGCCAACTGATTCTAAGTCCCAAAGTTCTAGTCAGAGCTGATTTTGGTTCCATTTGTTTGAAGGCTTTTGGCAATCAAATCCAGATGACTGTCACAGATTTCTCTAAATCCCAAGGCAAATATGCAAATCATTTGAAACTGACAGTGATATAGGTTGAGTAACTACATTAGCCAGCTTTGCCTGCCATAATGAAATATTTGGCATGAACTACTTAGAAAGAAAAGGAACTTATTTCACAATTTTGTAGACACAAAGGTCAGGCAGGAGTGGAGGGTAGGGACCAGAGGGTATTGGTTTGATCTTTGGTAAGGGCAATGGATGATTGCGTATAATGGCCAATGAGCATGTAGGAGCAAGTGATTACATCTCAGATTAGGAAAAGAGACAGGAAAGGAAAGGCCTGCCTTGCTCCTTTTATACAACCATCTCAGCAAACAACCAAAGAGAAGCATAAGTACCTTTTCATAGCACACTATCAATAACCAAGGACCTCTGCTAGGCCCCACCTCTTCAAGGTTCCACAGAAGTTCCCAACACTGCCTGCCACTCTGGGGACCAAACCTCTAATCACACAGACTCATGGAGTACATAAAAATTGCACCCAAACCAAATAGTAACCAACAGTAACATTATCCAAAATGCTTGGAACCAGAAGAAATATTTCAGATTTCAATTATTTTTGTGGATTTTGGAATATTTGCATATACATAATGAGATTCTATAGATGGGACCCAAGTTATGTTTCATGTACAACTAGTACACATAGCCTGAGGATAATTTTAGAAAATATTTTTAGCACAATTTTGTTTGGGACTATTTCCTCTATATGAGGATAGGTTTGGAAATTTGTGGTGCCATGTAGTGCTAAAAATGTTTTGGATTTTGGAGTATTTCAAATTTCACATTTTTTGATTAGGATGCTCAATCTCTGCTAGGATTTTACTACTCATGAGATAGCATAATATATGTAGTATATGTCAACAGTCAATTTATTTGAATTTTTGACTATAATCTCCCCTTCTTATCTTGCTTACAAGGTATAGTTTGCAAGTATTTAATTACCTACAATATATAATTGTTTTTACTGCTTAAATTAATATATACTATCTACGACTAACAAATTACATGTAATTATTATCTGCTTCAGAAATGATTTAAATGAGTAAATAGCTAACTTGTGGTCACATTACTTGGGAATTTCTAGCACAAAAATGAATAAAAGACAAAAATAAGTGGCCTATATTTTCTTTTAAATTCTCATGCCATTACATGTTCTGTCTCTCTCTCTCTCTCTAGCTTTCTGTCTCTGAAACAATTCAGCACAACAGGTCAGGCTGAAGGGTCCTCTGGCATCACTGCCTGTCTCCAGTTGGACCCCTTCATCTGCTATGGATAGCACACATTCATTTATTTTCTATTCTCAGCCACAAATGACACTGGGTACAATTTTAGAATGGTTGCCCCATTTGTCAAAATATCAACATGTTGCAGTTGCAAATCAAAAGAACTAGAAATTTAAATAGAATTTTAAAATCCAAAACATTGGAAAAATAATGATTGTAAATATTACTCTGTGAGAAGTGTTTTGGAGCAAAGTAGTAAGAGTTAGGTTTCCAGGACCTGCTTTTCATTAGGGGTGGATCTTTGGGTAAATGATTACCCTCTCTGCCTCAGTTTCTTCCTTTGCAAAATGAAGATTTATAGGACATGAGTTCTATGTTACCTACCAGTTACAGGAAATAACATGCCCTCAGCTAAAGGTTGCACAAGGTATCTACTAAATAAGAGTATGAAATACAGTCTATTAGGAGCTATTTGTTTAAAGAACCAGAAACTATAACAGAACAGTAGACAAGAAAATAATATTAAAGCATTTATGAATAAAATTGTATTAATCAGCAGATGTATGTTGATAAGGAATAAAAAACTCACAGAACATGTATATGTTGTTATTTGTGAAAGGAAACAAGAATAGAAGTGAGTCATGCTTTAACCAGAGTGGATTGAAGACATCCAAAGGATGTGGAACAGTCCATAATTCTCCAGATTACTGTAATACTAAGGTTTTATTGAGATTCATCCACTTTCCCTCTTATTTATTGAGGCACGTATTTCAGCTATATTTGTAGCAGTTACAACTCTTTAAAAACCAAAGTCTATACATAAAAAACTATCTTGCCGGAGTGATAGGATGATAGTCTGGAATACATCCTTCTTAACCAGCACACTTTTCATTTAGAAATATTACTTATCAAAGATAAAATTTGTTTATTACTTGTTGTGGTATGTGGAGTATTTCCTATAACCATTAAACAGTTTTTATAGTGGCGAGTACAAGAGACCTCTTACATTTAAATAAACTTTTATAATAGATTTGGATTTAAAGAAAAGTTTCAAAGATAGCACATAGTTCCTATGTACCCCAAACCCTGTTTTCCCTATTGTTAAAGTCTTATATTACTATAGTGCCCTATTGCAATGAAGAGATCATCCTTGGTATGTTGCTATTGACTAAGAGTCCACGTTTTGTTGAGATGTAACTAGCTTTTCCATTCTCCCTGTGCCAGTATGCCGTCCGGGATACCACATTACACTTAGTTGTTTTATGTCTTTAGGTTTCTCCAGACAGAGGCAGTTTCTCTGATTTTCCTGGGTTAGATGATCTTAAGAGTTTTGAGGAATATCCATTAGGTATTTTGTAGAATGTTTCTCAATTTGAGATCGCCTGCTGTTTGTCTTGTGGTTAGAATGAAGTTGGGGTGCGGGTGGGTGAAAAAACAACAGAGGTAAATTGACAATTTTATCACATCTTATAATGATATATGGTACTAAAATTACTTACCATTGATCATGTGGCTGGCCAGTGTTCTCAACCCTGTAAATCTCAATCCTGTAAATTTAGTCCCTACCCCATGCCTTACTCTACTCTTGGAACCAAGTTATTAAGCTCAGCCTACACTCAAGGGGTGGGAATAAATTTCAGCTACATGAATGGGGACCATCTACAAATAATTTAGACTTCTTCAGTATAGAAGATTTGTATAAGACACATTTCTAATATAAAGTTTGTCTCAGATCTTGGGATGTGGAAAAAATGCAGTATTTTTGTTTTTCTTTTTTAAAAATTGTGAATGGCATGGCGTATAAGGGAGCTAGATTTTTCTTGGTCTCACCATTCCACATTTGTGGATTGAGATAACTATGAATCTTTTAAATTGATTGTTTTCAAAAGGAGATCATTACTTATTTTGTGCCGGTTATTATTGTACAAGGATCATTTTATGCTATTGATATTTAAGCTATTAACTTCCTCTACTGTGGCTAACATACCACAAGTAAAAGTCTGTGAAATATTTACATGTCAAGATGGGGGGGCATGAACAGAACTAGAGAGGAACAAAGTTTTATCCATTAATTAATATGACCTATGTTAATATGTCATAAACCAATGGATTTCATAGTTACCAGAGATAACATTATAGATGATGCTACGAGAATCTGTGGCAAGAATAATCTCCAAAGGCTAAGAAGATCTCAAGGTACCATGAAGGTAATAAAATATAACATGGAATTTGACAGCATTCCAAGCTTGTCAAAAGATGAGAACATGCCCAGTGTTTAAAGATCAGAAAATGGATTTCTTTGATTAGAAAATTTTTCACAAAATAGAGGAGTCAGAAAAAAAAAATGACTAGAAAGCTGGGGAGTGGAAAGTTCTGGAAGTTCCTGATTTCAGTGAAATAAGTTGTAAATGAGTTGTGACTAAAGGTTTCATAGATATGCAGCGATTTAAATAATGTATTAATAGTCACCATTGTTGATGTTAAAATAAAGAATACTACTGATGAGAAGACAAAATACAGAGAAGTAAAAAGAAGTAAAATCATTTGCCAACTTCCCGTCAGAGGATTACTTTAAACATTTATTTATATCTTTTCAGGGGACTATGTGTGTTTATACATGCATTTATTTATTTTTAAAAATGTATTAAGATACCATGACAATACATTAGCTTATCCTATACTTGACTTTATTGCTAAGAGTTTTTCCCTCTGTCATGACTAATAATATTGACCAGTCATAATTATTTTATTTTAGCTATTACTCATGTAAATGCATTTAGTTTGAATATTTTATTCCATTTCATCTTACTTTTTCATAATATTTCTCTAGTTGTACGTTTCTATTCTGCATCACTCTCCCACTAAGTTTTCATGATCCCGCTTTTGTTTTTGTAGTGATTTAAAATAACACCTCTATCTCTTATAGTACTAGCTTGATCCTGTCTTCCTCAAAGTTTAAATGTCAAAACTGACTTTGTGATTTATGAATTTTAATTTAAAAATCCACAATTTTAAAGACTAAGGATGTGCCTCAGGGATAGAATATTTGCTAACCATGTGCAAGTTCTTGGGTTTGAGCTCCAGCACTACAAGAACAAAACAACAAAAGGAAAGAATTCCTAGAAACCTTATAACTACCAGAACTTTGGCTAGCGGTATAGTTCAGTGGTAGACTTTTTGCTTAGATGAGACCCTGGGTTAGATCCCCAGCACCATACATGCATTAATATTTACTGTTTTAAAAGAATAATAACATGGAATCTATTTGTTTATTTATTTATTTATTTATCTTGGCATTCAGGATTGAACCCAGAGGCATGTTACTACTGAGCTACATTTTCAGTCTTTTTTTTTTTTTTTATTGAGTCAGGGTCTTGCTAAGTTACTTAGGGTCTCTCCAAGTTGCCAAGACTGGCCTTGAACTTGTGATCCTGCTGCCTTAGCTTCCTGAGTAACTGGAATTACAACACCATGCCCAGTTTGGATTTTATTTTTTGATATATAAAATATCATGGCTTGTTCCCCTTATCTGATACATCAAGAGTTTTGTTTGGCATGCCCATTGGCCAGGCAAATGGATCTCAGAAGAGACTGTGTAGCTGGAGGCCTCAGAGTATACAACAGTATTGAAAGCTACAAGACTGGATAAGATCAGCAGAGAGAGAACATAGATTAAAGGAAGAAAATGTCTAAGACCAGATAACTGCAGATTGAAAGCACTTTTTGCAAAGGAAAGAAAAAAATAAGATTAAAGGAATTGCCAGATAAATAGGTCAAAATCCAGGAAAAGTGTGGTGACCGCCCAGCAGCCAAGTATGCAGTCTTTTGTAAACGAGTAATTAACTGTGTCAAATGACACTGAAAGGAAGCCTAAGAATCAAGCTCAGGAGTGAACAGCCCTGATGACACCTGTGGTCCAGAAAAAGAACATCCAGGAGGGGCTTGCAAGCATGATGCAAAAATACCAAGAGATAAACTAACAGAAACAAAGGTTTGAGAAATTTTCCTCAAGGTGGCAGCTAGAGAGGGTTACTTGATCAACAGAAAGAGGATTACAGAAAGTTTTCCTACAGAAAGTTTATAAGAGAAAGATGGAATTAATTGCAAATAGATGGAATGGATGGGCAGTTACTGTAGCTGGATTTCCAGGAACATCAAGAAGGGTTCATCTACTGAAACAGGAACAAAAGAAGTATGTGATAAAGCTAAAGGCAAGTTGGTGAATTTGGTGGTGGGAGAATTATAAAGTTACAATTTAAATGTTTTGTTGTTGTTGTTGTTGTTGTTGTTTTGTTCTTAAACAGATAAAATCAAGCTAAACAGTTGAGGCAATTAGGATGGGGGAAGGAGACACTTCCAGCTGAAGGAGAGTAGAGAAGGTATCAACTTTTTTTTCCCCCAGAAATGGGTGCATGAGAAATACAGTAGGATTTCTGGGCAGTGTGGAATCATAAATCTGTGGTCATAAATTTAACATTATTCAGTACAACTGCTGCTTTTCTCCAACAGTGTTCAGCTGCTCAGATGTAGGCTGGTAGTAGGAGGAGAGAGGGATTTAACCAAAGCTGAGATTTGACAAGTGAGTTTGATAAGTGAAAAACAGGTAAAGAACATGAGGGAGTATGCCAAGGAGTAATAATTACAATGATGAACCTGTAAACTAAGTGATGTAAAAGGGTAGTGGTAAGGTTAAGTGAGGTGAGCGATGTTAAAAAATATGGTACAGTTCATAAATTGCAGATTTGCAATGATGTTTGAATTACTATATTGAATAATGACTGATATTATGTCATTGTTGATTGAATAATGGTACAACACAGGGACTGAGGAGGCAAGATAATAAGTAGTAGGCAGTGAAATATTTGAAATCAAAGTATGGATATGTTGCCAAGGTGACTACTACCAGATCCAGGGAGACCCTGAGAATGTTGCATAAGGTGTCAAGGAAGACAAGTCCTTTAGAAGAAATGACCAAGGATCACACGAACCTTCATGAACTCACAAAGAATTATGAAAGGTTAGAATAGGTATTTTCCACGAATGATGTCTTTGGGAGGGAAAACAATGTGATATTGACTATATAGAAAAATAGTGGCTGTCGTAATGAGAAATCACATGCTTTGAACATCTGTTTCAGGACAGGAAGAAAGAGGCTTCTTAGAGAGGCTAAGGTATGGAAGGACAGAATGAATCTTGATTACTTTTTAGTGGAACATACTCTTCCTCATTGAGGGGACAAATCTCTGGCATCTTATGGTGGCAGGTCAGGTTGTGTTGGTTATACTCCAGCATGAGAAGTGTATTTCTCAAGTGCTGCTGTGAACCATGCTCTGTCCAATGAGACAGGTGCCTACATTAAACTGAGTTTCAACTTGAGTTAACAATTGTAAACCTATGCACAAGAAATGACTGCATTTATTAAAACTGACTACAAAATAATCCCAATGGCAGAACGTCTCTTCTCCTATTTGGGGGTCAGCAGTCTGTTTATTTAGGAAAGGCACTTTTGCTGCTAGTTTGATTTGCTCTTTGGGATTTTTACTGACATAGTTGAAATTTAGCCAAGGTAATAGAGCATTTCAAATTCAACTGGAAGAAAAGTAGCTGGAGTGCTGCCATGAAAAGCTTTCTAGAAGAGAAGAACAGGGTGAAGGTGAAATGGCCCAAGCACATCTGAAATTCTGGCATCTTTTACATTGTAATAATTCAGAATACTCAGTTATGCTGCTGAATAAGCTACTAGGAAAACATCTTTTTCACTTAAGCTCAAATTTAGACCCTGTCTATTCTCAAATCCTATTACAGCTGAGATTGTGGGAACCTACGTGGAGCAGGCAAGAACAGAGACAGAAAGCAGACTCGGAACTTGGTTTCCAAATAAATCAATATGCTCCCATATTGAATAAAGATTCACTGCACAAGTGAACGAGTATAGATTCACTGCACAAGTGTACTATACCCTACCCTCCTTGAAATTCCATGGTGTGGTGAAAACTACCCATGGTCAAGGAAGAAAAATTTTAAATGTAGACTTTATTCAGTAATATTTAGGAGATACCAGTTCATAATATCTACCCCTCCAACTTTAAATCATATACTAATTGCTAGTGGGGGAAAAATAAAAACTGCAGAAAGAAGTCAGCTCTAGAGGTGTATATACATGTTTGTCAATTTGGAAATCTCCCAAATCCTGTAACTTCAGTCTCTCATGTACCTCCTATGTCAATGTATTGAAGTTAAGAGACAGTGAAGAAAAGAAAGTGGTAAAATTGGGACAGACATTATTGTCAGGTATTCTTAGGAGAGATGCTGACTCAAGTTTGAAGCTGAACAATTTTGAAATCCGGTAGTCATGGTTACATAGAGGAGCATAATCACTGGAAGAAAGTTTTACCATCTTTGTGTTTCATATACATGTGCTAGGTCATCTCTATAGAGCTAGCTAATTTCTATGTTCTAGAAGCTGCTGGTTAATTGGAGTACATTAAGGACTCTAAAAACCTAAAGCCATTGCCACCTATCTCAGCTGTTTACTTTTAAACGAGGTATAGTATCTTATGTGACCATGAATGCACATTGTGTTTAAATTGTATATTTAATTGGAGAGATTTAACAACTCAAAATTAGAAAGGCTCATTTCTAAGCAACCTTCTAAAATGTGTCATTTTTTTTTTTTTAACAATGAATCACTTTAAAAACCTCAACAAGTTATTCCTCTTCACAAACTAAGCTGTAAATCATTCTACACAGATAGGAAAACTTAAAATTTAATGATATATTATTATTGAGAGTATAAATTCTATGACTGTTGCCATTTTTACAGATTTCCTGATCCAATTTAAAGAGGAGTGTTTGTGTAGACTACTGAGAAAATCACTCTTCCTTCCCTGAGGGCCTAAGAGTATTGGAACAATGTTTGTCTTAGTAGCAGAGAAGTAATAAAATTATGGAGCAAAAGTAAGTGTATCTGAATTGCTGCAGCACTCCATTGTGTAGCACAGTAACAAAAATCACAGCTACATTTTAAAATTTATGTATGTCATCACTTTCGAAAATTATGTCACAGCAATTTTTCTTATTTTTTTAGGTACCAGGAATTGAACCCAGGAGTGTTTTACCACTGAGCTACATCCCCACCTTTTTCTATTTTTTCTTTTGAGACAGGGTTTCACTAAGTTGTGCAGTCTGGCCTGGAACTTGTGATCCTCCTGCTTCAGTCTCCTGAGTTGCTGGGATTGTAGGTGTGTCCTACCAGGCCCAGCTTTTTCATTTTCTTCCTTTTTTTTTTATCTCCCTCCCTCCTTTCCTCCCTTCCTTTCTCCCTCCCTTCCTTCCTTTTAGTAGAGTTACTGGGATCAAACCCAGGGCCCTGATTAAACAAGCATTCTATCACTAAACTACATCCCCATCTCCACAGCAATTATTTGTGATCAGAACAAGAGAGATAAGTATTCCAGTTCTACAGATCTGCCTGCTCTTTAGTATCCACCACTTAGTCTATTTTTCAAACATATGTATAAGTCATCCATTTGGTCATTTATTAAATATGTTCTTATACTTCCTATGCTTCCCTTACACTTCCCTTATCTTTCCTGTTACAAGGACACTTCTTGTACTTATAGAACTGTCATTGTCAATATAAAGATGAATTGGTAATTTCCTGATTTTTAGTTGGCTTTGAGTCCATGTGGAAGAAAGACACATACAGACACACTTGAAAAAACAAAGCTGAGTGTAAGAAATGTTGCTGTAGAGGATTAAGCAATGGATTATGGAAATACAAATAAGGAAGTAACTAGAACTGGAGCAAAGATCAGAAAAAAGCTTTAAGGGTCAGATGCCTTTCTAAACTGAGCCCTAAGAGATGCATAAAGCCTTTTAGTTCTTATGGCCTATATGATTACAAAAGCAATATAGGTACTGGCTCAAGAATGCAGATTAATTTCTCCTCCTCCTCCTCCTCGTCCTCCTCCTCGTCCTCTTCCTCCTTCTTCTTCCTTCTTCTCCTTTTCCTCCTCCTCCTTCTCCTCCTTCTCCTTCTTCATTTGGTATTGGGGATTGAACCCAGGGGATTTACCACCAAGCTACAACTCCAGCTCCTTTTAAAAATTTCTTAAAGTTCTGAGACAGGGTCTCACTCAGTCGCTTAGGGCCTTACCAAATTGCTGAGGTTGGTCTTGAACTTGCAACCCTCCTATTTCAGCCTCCCAAGTCACTTGGATCACAGGCATGTGCCACCACACTTAGCTCCTCTCAAAATCTATTTGAAGTAATAGAATAACTTCAAAAAATAAGTCTCTATATGGACTAATACTGTTTCTCCCTATTGGATCAGACATGGCTTCATAATCTTTGTTAAGGAGGAGAAGTTGTACTTCAACAGAGTGGAACTATGAGGGGTTTCTGGAGGACATTACACTCATAGGAACAAATGACCTCAAAGTCCACTCAAGGTAAGGGATAGCGACTTCCACGCAAGGAAAAGACGGAATTCTCAATGTAATTGGGTTTTTAAGGAAACCTAAATAACCACAGCCTGGAGGAAATGTGGTTGGCAGAGAAAAAGGGAAAGGACAGTGAACTTTCTCTGAATTATTAATTAGAGTAGATCAGAATGCTGAACTAGGCTAATACCAAGTCAACCTAATTATGCATTCCACACAAAACAATCTGAAAAATGCAAACTTAAAAGGATAATCTACAAATACACTAAAAAATAGGAAATTATGTATAATCCGGGGATTAAAAAACACCCCAAATCATTCTCCAAAAGCAGTGGTTAAATAAATCATAGTGGGCTGGGGAAATAGCTCAGTTGGTAGAGTGCTTGTCTCGCATGCACAAGGTCCTGGGTTCAATCCCCAGCACCACAAAAATAAATAAATAAATAAATAAACAAATAAATCACAGTATACTCACTCTAGGCAATAAATAGGAATGTTTTTATAAGTAATATGAAAACATATTAGAATGATATGGAGATTTGTAGACTACATGTACAGTGGCATAGAATACATATATGTTTCTATATATGAAAGTTAATAGACATATTTTTAGAATAGCAATAATAAAGTGAAAATAGCAATTACCTGAGAAGACAGCAGCAGAATGGAAAAGGTGAAGGGAGGAGACAATTAAGACTTTACACATGCGTCTTTACTTTATTTCAGATGTATATGTGTTTATTTTGTAAAAGCAATTAAAAGTTATTAGAAAACTTGAAACATATATAAATATATAAAAAGTCAATGGAACCAGACATATTCCTGCCATCATAAATGAGCATCTGGATCTAGTTAGGTAAAAATGAATGAAAACCATTCTTGGTTAAGGAAGTTTTGGATATTAGGGAAAATGAAAAGTTTCCAAGTTGTACCTTCTGCATGCTGTTCTTCAATGATGTATTGAATTCCCCTGTCACTTGTTGTGAAGCTTTATCAGACTCAATTCCATACCTAAAGCTAGTGCCTACTTTGCAACCTCATTGGAGACAGAGTGCCCCCGAAGTCAGGAGTCCTCTGTCGTTTGGCAGTTTTAAGGATGCCCTTGATCTGAATCCAACTAACATTCAAGAAAAAGTTATAAAAATATGACCCTTGAAATGTTTTATTGATTTCCAGGAATGAGGCCCCTAATGCCCACTATACTTTACTTGCAACATGTTTTATAGATGTTTTTATTAAAGTTGATTTAATTTCCCTCAGTTCACGTGTTCTTGCTAATTGAATCATTTCCCTCAGTTCCCAGAAGACCATAAAACAGAGAATTTATTATATGCAGTGGAACAATATACATTAGGGTAAATATATAGATGCGACTCTTCAGCCAGCCCATTGTGCAGATCTGATAAAGTGCCATCATAATTACTCAGTGAATCTGATACACTTCAATATATTTTCACAAGCTCTACTGGCTATGAAAGTTAAAATGATTCATCGCTCTTATTATTGAATTAAAGTCAAATATTTTGTGTGCTCTTAGATATAGGAAAGATGTATCACCTTCTTATTCAAATTGATTATGGAGAGTTATTCCGGAGTTCAGCTATTGTCCTTCTGCCAATTAATGAAATGTCAATGGAAACTGAAAGACAGAAAAAAAATCAGACTTCTGATTGATGTCCAGTGTGATATTCTAGCATTTAAAAATATGTAAAAAGATTATGGTTCTCATATGCATTTTTCTACAGTGGTTAATTATCAAAATTTTATATTTAAGGATTAAATTTAAATCTTGTCCCCACAATAAGTTTCATTTCTGAGTCAGTTATTTCATTGGTTTATTGGACATATGTTAAGAAATAAATCAACCAAATACTGTGTACTTTTTATCATGTTTTCTCAAACTAATTCAATCTGTTTCTTTGAAGGGTACATGGACATTATATTTGGAACTCTTTATGAGGTCCAATCAGAACAAGAATAGATGATAAGAAACTTCCTCAGAAAGTTCTCTGTAAGTAAAGCTTACATGTTGATAGTCTTCACCTTGAAGTATAATTTTTCTTCTGTAGAGGACAGTATAACTTTAGGAGAATTTAATGGAATAATTTTTCCTCAAAGTCACATAAACTTCATAGTTGAGATTCATCCCAAACCCTTAGATTTAAGATCCAGTTTTCCTTCTACAGTCTGCTGTTTTTCTCAAATGCATAATCAATATTGATTAGTTGAATTCTACATTGAATCACAATCAGAAAGTGATGTCTACTGAATTGTACATAAAAATTCATAAAAGAGAATGTCTAGATCACAGTTGTACCTCAGCATGCTAGGGAATATGGCCTCGGGAAATTACCTGGAGTCAAGATTAAAGGCAGCAAGTTCTGTTCTGTGGGGAAAGCTTTTGAGTCTTGGGAAACCCTGTGCTTACAGGAAGTGATCATCATTTGCTAAATAAGGACGGATGCAGAAGAGCAAGCAAACATGTTTGGCTGGAATGTGAACTATGGGAGTAGCACAGAAATAAACACAGTTAGGTTGCCATAACGTTATTAACATGGGAAATTTGAAACTATTTCTAAAGGAGAATCTGGACAAGAGTGTGTTCACACAAACATAAGCTTCAGTATGACTTCACATATGCTCTACCACTGAGCTGAGATACTGTGGGCCAGTGTTTATTCATTCATTTAGTAAATGACTATTGGATGAATAAATGACTTTACACTAGGCACATGTTATTTTATAACTTAGTGAGTAACATTCTGCATAATATTAATATTGGAGAATTGTGTGAAGGGTACAGAAAGAGCTGATCTCATTCAAACCTTGCGAAAGCATGAATTTATCAAGTATTTTGTCACCTGGGGAAAAGACTGAGATTTCATGCCAGATACTTAATTGTGTCCTCAGAATTATTAGCAGGAATTTTGAATTTATTTCATGTACACAATCTTGTATTATGCTAATTTAAGACTATATAATCAGAACATTCTGAAAACAAGTTTGTGCCCTAAAATAAAATAAGAACACTCTCAGAAAGCAAGAAAAAATATTCAAAAGCTAATTAAAGTTCCACAGGTTCAAAGGGTATAGGCTTCATGCCCTGATACACTTTGTGACTCAGGTCAGAATTTAAACACGTCAGTTTCCATATCAATCTCCAAACTTTAAAACTTCTTTCCAAAATTGTTGTCTGTAGTTAAAACTTTTAAGGTTTCCACGTGTTTGACAATTTGAATTTGCCAATGGCAAATAGACATTTGGGAAAGGAGCTGGGGGCATCAGAGACTCTAGGAGTTTATTTTAGCCATTTAAAACACTGATAGTGATACGGACAATAATCAACATGTAAAAGAAGTTATTCAGGTACAGTTTAGGTTAAATTATACTACCTTGCCAATTCAGAGTGACTAAAGAAGTTTGAATCAGCAATAAATTAAGTATTGTTTTGTTTTTATTATTTTTTGTGCTGGAGTCTTTGAATCCAGGGCCTTACATATGTTAAGTATGTGTTTTACCAATGAACTATGTTTCCAGCCTCGTGGTTTTTAAGTTTTTAAAAAGAAATATGAATTACCAGTCACACTAGAATATGAGGTACTCAAAAAGATGCAGTGTAAAATAGCTTTGCTATAGCAATGCTGAACACATTCTCAAGGATATGAACTTTATTAATTATCCTTTAGGATAATTAGATATCCTAAGCTAACTAAGCCAAGTAATTTCTTGGCAAGAAATTATCTCTTGTGAGTATTTTAAGTTTCATAGAATATGTATTAGGATATTGACTAGTTCTAGTATTATCAGAATAATTAAAAGCTAAGCTAAAATTGTCAAAATAAATGAACAAAGTATACCCTGAGATGAAATATCCTTGGCTCTTATTATATTTGTTCACACAGTTAGTAATTTTCAAAATTCAGCAATTGTCTCCTTGTCATTAGTGTGAATTAACAAGGCTCTACAGTAATAGCAGTCACAATGGTAATCATGGAAAATGAAATTACATTTCTAAACAAATGAAGGCTATGTTCATATTTAGTACTGCCTGAAGACTAAATGTCAAAGAAAGAGCATTTAAGCATATATTTTAAAAGCTAGCATGGAAATGAAGCAAAAACTTTTAAAAGCAATGTAATAGTTGCACATTTTATTGTGTTATCAAGCTCTGTTCCTATTTCTCAGCTCCTCTTACCTTATTATTCTGAGTGTATTTCTTTCGTTCTGATTTGGATCTTTTTGAAACATTAGCTGCCTACTTTTTTTATTTCATAAAAACAGACTTTTAACATTTTTCTCTTGAATTGTTCATACTTTTTCATATTTCAACTCCTCTTGATTCAGCAAAAAAAAAAAATTTTTTTTAACTTACCAAGAATAGTAATTTTTCCCTTTCTCACTGAGGTGTTTCAAAATGTTGAATTGGTGTACTCTGGCTTACAAGTAAAAGTCATGAAAACTTGAAAATATCTCTATAAACACTAAGCAGTGTTGTTAGTTCATGTAAAAACATGTAAATACAGCCCATTAAATACTCAATATGATTAGTGTTTTTAAAATTAATTATTTTAAGAAAATAAGATTAACTTGTTCTGAAATGTCTGAAAATCTATTTCCTTATTATAAACACATGCAGAATTTTGTTCTGCAAATTTTTTCCAGTTTTCTTTGGTGGCAGGAAACTAAGCACAGAGCAGAGTGTTCATGTTAAGGAACACTGCTTGAAGTAACTGGTTAGCACCTAAACACAGGTGGTATTAACAGAGTCACAATATGGGACCAAGAGGTGGGATGAGCTCAATTTAAAGGACATGTGGACAAGTGGAAATCATCTTCCACAAGTATTTCATTGCTTATCTTTTAACGATTTATTAAGCATTATTGGTGAGTCAGGGTAAAAAGATCATTCATTGTTCCCTTCTCAGACATAAAATTAAAGCCAGATTGGATGACTTATGATTTTAGATTTTAATTTTGGCAATCAGCAAATAATATTTGAGTCCAGTTTGGATTACAGTGAAGTTTTAAAATACTTCTTTCACTGAATACAAAAATTAATTATGTTCTTACACAAAGCAAAACCTCTGCTTGTGATAGAGGAACAAAGATGCAGAAGCTGCACAGAGTCCTGCAGGGCTGATAGTGGGGTCGAAAGACATTCAGAGAAAAGATTATAACAATATATTAAGAACCATGGTTGATAGGGTAATTTTGCTTTCCTCCCTCTGAGAACTGAAAAAGGATTATGAAGAACTCCCATTTCTGCTAAATCTTATTCAGAGGTTTAGACAGAGAGAGATCATCATCCCTGTGGGCACCACAAAAAATTTGGCATGGATATAACTCAGTTTGTGTACATACAATGCAGAATGAGGCTAGAAACCAAGTAGTGGTCCAGTCATGAAGAGACCCATTTAAGTAGCCATACATCCTAGAATACTATACTGCCTTCTGTACTTATACCTTCTGAATTGTGCATCTGTTGCAAGATTTACAAGCATTTCTAATGATTCCTCATGAAGCCCAAGAAATCAGGTGCCATTCTTAATCTTTAAATTGTTCCTAACAATTAATTATTTTTTCATAGTACAGTCTGATATTCTAGTGTGTAAAAGGTTATCTGATGGTTAGAAGTATCGTGACTTCAGGCCTTGTCAGGTTAAGGCAAGGGCTATTTGGCTTCCTTCAGGATTGCCAGTGGCTTATGTTCTAAGTCCATCTAAGGGGCACAGCCTACATCAGAAAGGTACTTCTTGGTGCTACAGAATCGAATGAGTTAGAGACTCTTTTATGCTCATTTGTATGGTCACCTATATAAGCTCCGTGTTCTCTATTTCTGGATGCTTCAATTGCCCAATCGAGTGCAAATAATGTCAGTTGAGAATAAGAATAAAAAAGATAGGTATGTCTAAGTAACAAAGGCAAAAAGCATTGCTAAAAATTGGCAGAATACAAGGAATTCCTTTATTATTTAGTATTTCCATAAAGCAAGTGCTTTACAGAGATTCACTTTATTATTCATGAAACCAGCACTAAATTTACCACATTTTAGAGACACAGAACCTGGGTCTTGTAGTGATGTGATTTGCCTAAGGTCATAAAGCTGTGTTATCAAATTGGAGATTTAGAACCCAAAGAAGCTGAATATTCATGACTTTAACTTACCCTTTCTGGTCCATCAGGGATGAGTCTCTGGATTGTTATTATAAGTTATGCTGAACAATCACTTTTCTGAGGATTTCTAGCAGTGTTTGAAAGAGAACAAATTACCTGGCAATCATAGCACAATAGAGTGACTCATTTCAAAAAGTAAGGTGAGGATGTGAAGAATTCTTGTTTATCCCTCTGCTTCCTTCCAAAGACCACTTTACATATATTATCCCATTGATCTTTCAATATCTCTATCTTATAGTAAGTAAAGTGATTCTCTTAGCAAAAGCCTGAGAAGATTAAATGATTCACTCCGGGTCACACTGTAAGTCCTTGGTTGAGAAGTCAGTCTTTGTGTATTCTGCTCTAATATGATACCCTCTGTCCAACTGCATACATTATCTTGGAGTTTTGAATAGTGCTTACACAAGATCTTTTTTAAAATGTCCAAATGAATGTGAACATAGAGGACTGCAGCAGAAAATAATTTCATTTCCGAAAAGCAGGCTAAGGACAATAGGTATAAATGGAGGTACAGAGAAGGGTGATTAGAGAGGGAAGTAGGGAGAACAATGGATGGAGGTCAAGTCCAAACTGAAAAAAATCCAGTAGACATTGAGATGAGGATGAGTTGTTGCAATTTTATGTGCAAAATACAATTCCACAGTGTTACCACTTTACTTTTCATAGTCTGGTGGAGGCGGAAAGCAACCTAAGAGATCATGGACTGTACTGCTTGCCTTAAGGCAACTCAATAGATAATGGTACAGGACTGAGGAATGTCAAGTTTTCCTGTATTTGCATGTACACAAGTAAACTACATACACGCTAACACATACAATAACATAAACAGAGATATGATTATAAATCAGGTTTTATGTTCTAAGAACTTTTAAATATGAGATAGGTGAGTTATAAGTTATTATGCCCAATTTAGAGATTGGGAAATGAATGTCTCATAATGTTAAATGAATACATTTAAAAATCCAATGGTGATATATATTCCTTTGCTGAATGTGACTTAATATCCAAATTTAAATATACCCAATATTTAATCAAAAACAATGCTTTCAAAAAATTGAAAGCCAGGCCTGGGGTTGTGGCTCAGTTGTAGAGCCCTTTCCTCGCACCTGTGAGACCCTGAGTTTGATCCTTAATACCATGTAAAAATAAATTAATAAAATAAAGGTGTTGTGTTCATCTACAACTAAAAAATATTTTTTGAAAAACTGAAAGCCTAAGGAAAAATTTGTCCTTAAAGTTTATCCAATTATGCTTATTAAATAAATCTGACACAGGTAAAATATGCATGATTAATTGATTGCATATTCCCCTGATTTTGTAATTCAGAGGTACAACTGAAAGAGAAAACATTTGGAATATAACCCTAGAAGTGACTTTCTTCAAACTGGTCATCTTATTTTGCAGTCTAAGAGCAAATTTATTAGGTTTTGTAATTTCTTAGAACTGAAAATTACACCGTTTTAAGACTGAAACTATTTTAAATGAAAATGTACGTATTTTCCTCTCATATATATAGCTTTCTTAAGTTAACAGTGTTAAGATTAGAGGTCTTCCTTTCCTGGGTATCAGTGTATCAATATGATTTTCAAAGAGGGTAATTGGTAGAGTATCATGTATAACCCTCTGTCTTCCTATAATGCAGTCCCATTCCTACCCACCCCACGTTTTTGTGGTGCTGGGGGTTGAACCCAGGGCTTATCTTATACATGCTGGGCAAGCATTTTGTCATCTTGCTTCAACTCTAGCTCTACGATGTAGCCTATAAATTACATTCACTAATCTACATGGCATCCAGTATTGGCCCAGTGATTATGGTCCCATAAAAGACATGTGTGGATTGCTTACCAAGTGAATGTACTTTCTCCATTTTCTCTTTTCTTAATAGCTACCTGAGTTCAGATGTTGGAGCCACAAGATGGATGGAAGCTAGGCTCCTGAATCATCACATGGAAGAAAGCTATCCACTTTGACACACAGGGCCAAGTAAACTTCTATTATGCTCATCTGTTAAAAATATGGTTATTATTCATTTTAACAGCTGAGTTACCTTAACTAACACATGCACCCAAATGCTATTAGTCAGCTTTCTGTTGCTGTAACAAATATTTAAAATATTCAGCCTAAAAAGAGGAAAGGTTTATTTTGGTTTCAGATGTTTCAGTGTGTGGTTGATTGGCCCTAGTGCTTTGGACCTGTGGGAACACACACATAATGGTGTAGCACGTGGTGGCGGAGGTCTATTTATCTCATGGCAATTGGAAAGCAAAGAAAGAGGAAGGGGAGTTGGCTCCAGTATCCCCTTTGTTATGGTTTAGGAAGAAGATGTACCACAAAAGCTCATGTGGGAGACAATGTAAGAAAGTTTAAAAGTGAAATGATGGGTTATGAGACTCAATCTAATTAGTACATTAATCCCCTGATGGGGATTAACTGGGTGGTAACTATAGTAAGCTGGGTATGGCTAAAGGAGGTGGGTCATTTGGGGTCTGCCTTTGGGGTATAGAGTAGTGCTTTCTCTGGTTTTTTTTTTTTTTTTTTTTTTTTTTGGTACTGATGATCTAATTCAGGGGAACTTTACCACTGAGATACATCCCCAGACACTTTTTGTTTTTAATTTTTTAATTTTGAGACAGGATCTTGCTAAGTTGCTGAGGCTGGCCCTGAACTTGTGATCCTCCTATCTCAGCCTCCCAAACTGCTGGGATTACAGGCATGCACCACTGCACCGGGCCTCTGCTTCTTGGTGGCCATGTGCTGACCTGCTTTCCTTTGTTACACTCTTCCTCCATGATGTTCTGCCTCATCTCAAGGAATGGAGTCGGCTCTCGGGGGATTGAGACCTCTAAATCTTCAAGCCCCAAAATAAACTTTTCCTCCTAAATTCTTCTTATCAGGTCTTCTGGTAACAGCAGCAAAAAAGCTGACTAACACACCCTTCAAGAGCATAGTCCAATAACCTAACTTCCTTCCCATAGGCCCTGCCTTCTAAAGGTTCTACCACTTCCAGTAGTGTTAAGAGCCAGCGACCAAGTCTTGAACACACGAGCCTTTGAGAGACATTCAGGACCTGAACCATAGCTCTCTCTTTCCATATTTGTCTCTTTTGCTTAAAAAACAAAAAAAAATTCTAAATTTCACATCTTTTCTTTCCTTCACTAGCACTCTACTGCCAATGTAAAAAAGTAATCATATCATTGGTTTAGTTGATCATTTGATTAACATAACAAATTGTTTTGTTTCATGACGTATAATCTATTTACTATCATGCTTCTTTCCTCAGATGTTTCCATCTACCCCTATTATCTATTTTTTTAATTCTTTTTCAGTGGTATCCTTGAAAACCACCCCCAAGCCTTTTATTTTTCTCTTATTCATCACTTTTCACATTTGTTTCCTCTAATCTTCTCAAGGTCAAGGACTCTCTCTTTCTTATTCAGGAAATATTTGCAAAACAAAACCTTTTGTTCTCAGACATATAGATATAGAGAATTTTCATTTTCTCTCCACTAATGCAGAAGTCAATGAATATCAGCATATCAAATTAAAAACTATGTTATAAAAGACTATGTATTACGTGGAAAGGCAAAAAATAATCTTCAAGGAGAAATTAAAAGAACTTTTGTTTAGTATATTTTCCACAGTTCAGGATTATAGATAGTCCAGCAAGTCCAAAAAACTTAATTTTGTCACTATGTTAAAAGGGTCTCATCTCTCAGGATTGTATTCACACCAGCCTATAACTAAAATTGAATGTATAATTAGAATGTTAAATTAATCTACATTAGAAAAACTAATAATTGACCTAGAGTATTAACATTTTTATAGCCACAGTTTCATCCTATAAACATAATTACTTCAACTTATAACTTGTAAGAAAGTTTTATTGGAGGAAAAATACGAAGAAGTAACTAGTTGATCCAAATGTTTAATGGATTGGACTAAGGTGGGTTGATGGAGCCATCTCTGTAATAGTGCTAATCTTACTAATGAACCTATGAATATGTAAAGTCCATTGCCAATTTCTATTGCCATAGAAATTTGATATTTACTTAAAGGTGTTTTGTTTTTGTTCATGAGGTAACTTATGGTATAACTTTCCTTCATTCATTCACTCATTCATTCATTCAATTAAAAAACACAGAGCACACATTATATCACTGTTCTCAGCACCAGGTAACAAAGACAAATCTGTTCTTCCTAGTTTAGAGTTTGCAGTCTGTTAATGTAAACAATCAATCAAGTAATCACAAAACCTAACATATAATCATAAACTAAATAAATATTCCAAAAGAATATACACGATTTGGTCACATATACAACATAAAACAATCCTGAACTATGAAGGAAGTGTGGGATGACTGGGTATTAACATCACAAACACATGGTGGGTAGAGGTAACAGCATGAGGAAAGTTATGTTGTACTTGTGACATTAGGTCCAATGCAGCTGAAGAAAGTGAGAACTTGAGGGCTTTGAAAGGAAGCTTGAAGTCTGGTGGGTGCAAGCTTTGCTCAGCCTCATTGGACAATTAAGAGGTAAGGAGAGCCAGGTGCAGTGGAGCACACCTGTAATCCCAGCAGCTCAGGAGGCTGAGGCAGGTGGACTGTGAGTTCAAAGCCAGCCTCAGCAATAGTGAGGCACTAAGCAACTCAGTGACACCCTATCTCTAAATAAAATACAAAAAAGGGCAGGGGATGTGGCTCAGTGGTTGAGTGCCCCTGAGTTCAATGCCCAGTACCCCCTCACCCCCAAAAACAGAGCTAAGGAGAGCTACTGGAAGCTTTAAGCAATATGACATATTCAGGCATCTTATGGAAATCCATCCTTCTGACTGGTGGAATCCGAGGAACTGTCTGAAGGAATACTAGGTGTCTACTGCTTGACTCCAGGTGAGAAGTGAAGCAGCATGGACCAGGACCAGGACTGGTGAAAAGGAGTCGAAAAGAATGGAAGTGGGGGATTTCTGTGATCCAAATTCCAAGAGTCATCATTTTCAAGTTTTACTAAAGACTTTACTGATAGCATAAAGTAACATCCATTCTTATCCAAGCTTAGACTCCTGTCAAGTAACCAGAGATATTGAGAAGAAAAACTCTGCCCAGACTAGTGGAGTTTAAGAGGCAGGCATGATGATATAGCTATATATTTTTAATAAATGTCCATAAAATAATAAAAATAACATCAAATTGTGTAAAAAATAATTATCATAATTCCATCAACTAAAAGAACTATTAATATTTGTACATATTCTCTTTAAAATATTAAAAATTTGAATTTGTGATCTTAATGACTGTTGATTTTTATAGATCATATTATGTTGAATTGCTCTCTACTCATAACTTTTTTACTGACATATCATATTTCATTAAGTCTGTATTCTAACGTTTGGGTAACCAGTGCAACATTTTTACCACTGTATGTGCTAGAGCAGTGAATATCCTTATGTGCAACTTTGTTCATATTTAAGAGAATTTCATTAAAATAGATTCTTAGAATTAGATTATTGAAACTAAAATATTCTTTAGATGCTGTATTCTCTAATAAATCATCTAATACTGAATAGTAGAAAAAACCATTTAAACAAAGAATTTTCTTTCCATGTTGCAATTATTTTTATTCATATATTATATGGCTATTATTATTCATAATATAAAACTATTATTAATATATTCATTGTGAAAACCTACTCACCAAATTAATGAAGGCAACCATTACTTTTGAAAAAATATTTTCTCTGTGCCAATATTATGATCTTTAATAATTATGATAATTTGTAATTTATATTCATGGCTTACCTGATAAAATCATTATATGTCTTAACATTAACTTTGATTGCATAAATATTACATTAGCTTCTTCAATCACATAAGATTTTGGAAACCATTTTAAATAAATATGAAGGAAATGGATCAGGGTGGAGTAATAAACTCCCAACTATATTTTTTATTTTTAAAGTTTTGCTTTGTCTATTGGAAAGCATCCACTGAAACCCTGTTGGCTGTGTTAATGGAATGACACTTTCATATAAAGAAAACTGGGGAAAATATGTACTAATCTTCTACTGCTGCCATAAAAAAATTACCACAAAGTCCTTGAGTTTAAATATCACTATCTCCCAGTTCTGGAGGTCAGACATACAGGTGGGATGGGCTGGTTCTTCCTCCTGCTCCCATGAGCTGAAATCAAGGTGTCCATCAGCCAAAGCTCTCTTACGTGCAGTTTGGAGAAACCTTTCTGGAAACGAATCTACTCCCAAGCTCATTCAGGTTGTGGGCACAGTTCCTTCCCTTGTTATGGGGCTGAGGTCCCTGTTTTCTTGCTAGTGTCGTCAGCCAAGAGCTGATCTCTGCTACCTACTGCTTATCATGTTGTCCTTTTTTTTTTCCAAGACTGGGGAATGAACCCAGAGGGGCTCTACCACTGAGCTACACCTCCAGTCTCAGCCTGTTTTTATTTTTTGAGACAGTTGCTGAGAAACTTGCCCTTCTCCTGCCTCAGTATAGATCAGAGATTATAGAAGTACAGCACCACGCCTGGCTCTGCATCTATTTTCTCTTGACAATAGCACGGCCAGTCCTTTTGCTTCAAAACTCTCAGAATCTTCGGTGTCAACTCTTTTCTTTTTCTTTGCATCCAGAAAAAGTTCTCTGCTATTATAAAAATTATGTGATTAGATTAAGTTCACCCAGATAACTCATAAGAACATTCCTAATTTAAGATCCACAATTGTAATTACATCTGAACAGTCCCTTTTGCCATATAAAAGAATATATGCACTATTTCCAAGGTCTATTGTAAAATTCTGTCATGTAAAAAACCATTGTATTGATTCCTCAATTCTTATTTCTTTAGCCCAGATTCCACATTTCTTAGCTATATAGCAAATATAATAAAATTTAGATGCATTCTAACAATATTTTCCACTTCATTCTACATGTTTGTAGGGTAAATGGATATAATCTGTACTCATAACTTCATTCTAACAGATGATTTAGTGTACTGATCATATTTAGAAAAAAATCTACTCAATGAAGTGAAGAATTGCCATGATTTTCCAGATGATTCAAGAGGAAATATTGTAGGAATTTGTTGATTTAACATTGTGTCTTTCATTTGGCATCTATTTCTTCCTTTCTTAAAAGTTATGTTATTTTTAGATAGTGAACATTTAATTTACTCAATGTGTCAAGTGAATTTTTTTAAAAAAGGTTTCAATAACTGAAGTTATTGTGACTTGATGCTATGTACTCCATAGTGGATTCATAATAGCTATCACTTATTCTTTTATTGAAGTTATGTGCTAAGCCCTTGCGTTTCATAGCCAGTTGCTGTTGCTGGGGAAAACATCTCTGAAAGGGAAAGGGTAATATGGACTTCCCTTAGGAAAAAAATGTTATAGCAAAACAATAAATTTTGATCATGATATAACATGTACAAAGCATCTAGTATAATTTTCATGTGCAAATGATTTCTTGTTCACTTTTTAATTCTCCAAACCTGAGGACCATTTTTTTTTTTTTTTTTTTTTTTTTTTTTTTTGTAGAGACATGGGCATAGATCCCTATTTAACAAACTCTTCAGGCATAGAAGATGGAATACTCTGAAGACGTGTAGAGCCCATAGAATAAATTACTAACAAATGGATGAAAACAGTATGTCCCAGAAAGGAGAATAGTGTAGGGCATGCAGTGTTCTGAAAAGAGAAACAGCACACACTGGAATAAAACTTAAAACAATGTGCTACTGGATGTGTCCATCGAGATTTCAGGTAAAGAGAGAAGATTGAAACTGGCAATGAAATGCAAGAGGATTTATATGTAAGTGCACTCCTGAAATGAAAATTGAATAAGTTATTCCTATACAGCTATAATAATAAGAGCAAATTGTTAGATTAGAAAATAGCAGTGGATTCATAATAGCTACCACTTATTCCTTTATTGAAGTTATGTGCTAATTCCTTGCCCTACTAATCTTTTTAAATCTGCATAACAAATTTAAAGACCCACCTTCTTATTTTGCAAATTGAGAAGTTCTGATAGATTAAATAATTTGTCCAAGGTCAAATAGCTTCTAAGTGAAGGAAACTGCTGTAACCCAAATCCTGAGCCTTTTTGCTGTTATGCTACCCTGTTTCTTTTAGGAATCAGAGATTAAATAATGACTTTGCCAATAATGCAGAGCTTCGTGATATTATTAATAACTTGAACTTCATCTAGTATTTGTGAAAAAGTTACAGAAATAATTACGGAAGATGAGATCCTGACTCAAAAATTCTACTGAGAATAACATCTTCCTTATTTCTCCAAAAAAGGATTCAAGTATATCATTAACAATGTCTAACTTTCATCACATTTAGCTACAATTGTACCTCATATAATACAAATTAATTCACAAAAAGAACACTAACTAAAATCGCATGAAAATCCAATTTTGACAAACCAAATTGCTTTTTAAATATACAATGGGGTTACTTTAGTTAAAGTAATTGTGTAGTTAATAATTTGTAAGATGAATAATCAACTTCTAGTTTATCATTGTTTTGTAGATTAGAATCTGACATGCTACATACATAAAGTTGTTTTATTAGAACAAATTATTTCCTTTCGAGAAAACGAAAATTTGAAAAGTTTTAACACTGGTTTCATACTTCTCAGAACAGTCCCAAGAACTCAAAAATTGTATATAGAGTTTATGCAACACTTCTCTAAGGCCTGTTGAAATTAGCTGTTATAGAAAAATTTCATTATAAAATCTACCTATTAAAAAGTCTTCCTAAAGCTCTTAAATATAACATATGGCCCACAGTTTGAGTCCATGTATAAATGCATTTTCATATATGTAAACATTCATTCTTGGGTCAACAATGGCGCTTCCATCTTCTATCAAATTAAATTCAGAACATATAAGTTAATGTAGTTTAGCCAATTCATCCTCCTGTGATCAGCTTAAAGTACTTGAAGAGTAGGGAAGTATATATACTTAGAGACTTGTTCCAGGAAGTCATTTCTGGATATGAGTAGCATAAAAATCTTCACTTTGAACACCCAGATTTTCTATGCCCTAGCCTATAGTCTCTTTCTTCAACTGGTTCAACTCTGGAACACTACTAGGTATCCTATTCTGCTGTCACCTTCCCTCAGTGGACAAAGAAGAAAGTAAGACTGCTGAGAAACCATAAATCTTTTGAGAAACTGAAGTCATATGTCTATAATTATATAGACAAGTAAAAGATTAAATTAAAAAGAATGCTCACTGGTGCATTTGTTTGGATACATGTAATGTATTAAGCAATACTCAATAAAATCCTAAGAAAATTATTAGAAGTGTCAAATAAGAGAAAAGCTAATTTTCTAATAATCTTCCTTTATAATAAAACATTCACTACTTATAATTGAAAATGGAAGGCCTTTGATTTGAGGGAATTCATATATTCATTTATTCAACAATATTAATTAAATTTTGGAAGATCAAAATATGAATTATATACGGACGTTTTTCTCAAGATTCTTAGAGACTGATGAGGTAAGAAAATGAAGAACACTATTAGGAGGAAAAAAGTGCTAAGTATCTGAAAAGAGGTATAATTAAAATGCTAAAGTGCTGATTTTTATGTTCTCTCTCTTTTAAATCCAGTGTGTTATGCTCTGTTTTGCGATGCTGGATCTGGCTTCTCCTTTGCCAGTTGGCTCTGGCTAGTTTTCTCCAAGCAAGAGAGGAGATGGCTGAGGGAAGGGGAAGAGATGGCATTTTACTGCTTGGCTTCTTGCTTGTATCAACATCAGGCCAGCAACCAGTTCTTCCTTCACCTTTGCAGCATCAGTTACCTCCATGTTTCATCTCCCTCTCAATTCCTGAGGCAAATACAAATCCTAGCCAGCTGGAAGGCCTCAGTTTTGGAGTTCTGAGTTCCAATTTCTGTGAGAGGTTCAAGAAGCACCAGCAGCAACAGAAAATGTTGTCTCACCTACAGGGAATGTTCCTAAGAGTTTTGAAATATTAATAATCCCAATTGTTCCCTGTATTTTCCCAGCCCCAGGGATGATATCACCTGCCTGCAATACCCTACCTTCATAACCTATAGTTCCCTTTTTCCTTTTCACTCTCTCATATCTGTTTAAATATTTTCTTATTAAATTCTCTCTGGCAAAACAACTAGTATGGTTTCTCTTATTCTTATTGGATCCCACTGACATAACAATAAAAACTCAAGAGACAGGAATAGACACTTCCAGATGGAGAGATCAGGAAGGGCTTCCCAAAATACTTGGCACTGGCCATGGATGAATGCTTTAAGTGAAATGAGATTGAAGGTCAGGAAAATGAAAGAGGAAGAGGCAGAGACAGGAAGACAAAATCGTTTATCTAGGGAAGATGACTAGGTCAATTTGGCTAGAGGGAGGCTAAGTGAATAGAAAGAGTGAGAACAATTTAGTACTATTTATCATTTTGGGGGTGTAAAAATTGCAAAGTGTAAGCTGGAGGACTTTAACTCACTTTATTGGTTTTTTAAAAATAAATATTTAACATTGTGAATTTAATCTCAATGATGAGTTCTGCTATACTTACATGTGAAAAAACAAAACAAAACAAAAAAAACTATCAATAAGGAAACAAAGCAAAACTTCCAAGTGTTATAATTATTTAAAACAGAACAAGGTTTTCTCTACCTTTTTATACATCCCCAAACTATCATTCTTAGTTGGCCTGGGCAGTGTCTCCTCCTTTCCTTTATGATAAAAAGAGAAAAAACTCACTAATTTTTTAGAATTGATCCTAACATGCATGTGTCATCTACAAATAACCTCATCAACATTCAGAAAGGATTACCTAAATGAACCTGTGTACATGTTGCTCCTTATAATGAGCCTCCACGAGACTAATGACTTATTAGTGCCATGGGCAATGAATGATTAATTAGTTGATTCTAAAGTGAATTGTTAAGAGCATAATTGCTACCTCTTCCTAATTTCTGAAGGTTAGAAGAAGTTAATGTTATGTTAATGCAGCCCAATAGACTCAATGAAATTGTTTTGTTTACTAACAAATTTAAAAAATTATTTTGAAAATTTGATCATAGTATATACTAAGAATATATTTATATTTAATTATTATTTTATATCTAATATTTACAATAAAATAACTATACATCTGTTTGCAAATATTTCTTTCTTACAATTCTATCTGTTCTTTCTTTTTAATCTGAATTTTTCATTGGTATCATTGCCAATTTTCAATAAAGGTAAAAATTTTGCACTTGCCTGGTGTTTTTTGAAATAGCATTAATTCTTCTTGATTCCTTTGAGGGTTGGTGACTCCTCTGCTCTTAAAAGTGAACTGAACACTGGGATTGTTGATCTTCCTAAATACAATCAAGTCTCAATTATTCAATGTCAATGAAAGGAGGTATTGGTATGAATAAGTAATACCAGTTGATAATTCATACATCTGTGTTAGGGCAAAAGCAATTTATTTCAAGTTGTTCCAATCAAGTGAAAGAAAAGGAAGCATAACTAGAGAAATTCCATTTGTGCCAGGTTTAGAAGGTAGTGAAGAGGCGGGTCTGTTATCATAAAACACAAACAGACTGGATCCAATTATTTAGGGCATGTTCTCACTGATGAACAGCTGTGTTAGCCTGGTTTTTCCATATAGCTCTAAATTAATATCTTCTAGATATTTTATCCTTTTTTAAATCTGCAAGACAGGTTTTATTATCCTCCTATTATAGTCAAGAAAGCAATATCAAAATGGTAAAAAT
The DNA here is from genome assembly GCF_902686455.1 of Sciurus vulgaris. NCBI lineage: Eukaryota > Metazoa > Chordata > Mammalia > Rodentia > Sciuridae > Sciurus > Sciurus vulgaris. The sequence goes on from NC_136468.1 coordinate 33,031,217, forward strand.
AACAATAAAAAAATTCCTGCACGGTCCCACTGATAAAAAGTGATAGTCATAATTTAAATCCACATCTCTCTGCTGTGCAAGAAATCGGATGGTAGTAACAACTTATTGTGTTCAAATCATGTAGAAATCATTCTTGAGATATATTAGTCAGCAAGGAAGAAAGGAAGTATTATATTATTATTAAGTGTATCCCAGTACACTCTGTATAAATTATACAATACTTTGTATAGTTACTCAATTATTTATTCACTCAACAAATATCAGTTGAATGCCTACTATGGGGCAGCTCTGGTGATAAGTAGTAAACAAAATTAATCACTTCCCCCAAGGAGATCCCATTCCTGGGACCAGGACAGACAAAAACTAAATAAATTAAGTGTATAGTAATGTTACATGGTGATAAGTCTTTGGGGGAAATAAAGTTAGGTTATAGGATTTGTGTGATAGGTATACTATGCAGAGACTTGGGGAGGTCTCCTTATAAGACAATTCTTTGAGAAGAAAATGAAATGAGCCATAAAGCCCACCAGGTGAAAAGAAAAATGTTCCAGCGAATGGAACAGTGTAGTTTTGAGTTGGCGTGTTCTTGACATGTTCAAAAAATAGCAAGAGACTAGGGTGGTTGGTAAGGAGTGTACATGGGAGTCAGTAGTTAGAAGCTCTAAGAAGTGTGTGTGGGGGTGTGTGTATGTGTGCGTGCATGTGAGGGGGGGAAGGTGTCAAATCATGTGAGGGCTTACAGAGTATTTTAGGATTTAGATTTTTCTCTGAAATGTGAAACCACTGGAGGGTGTGGGTAGAGGAGAGACTGGTTTTCAAAGATTCACTGGCTGCACTGAAGAGAACTGACTAGAGGGGCAGAAGCTGAAGCAGGGAAAAGTGGGTAGGAAGCCTAAAATTGTAATTTGAGAAAGGTATGCCTGACATAGTAAAACACTCAAAAAATCAATATATTCACAGTGATGGTGGTCAAACAATTTTGAATGTGGCAAAGAATTCAGTGTTTGTTAAGTAGAGACTTTGCAATTCATGCAATTTGTTAAACGATGATGTGAAATATTCCCCTCCCCCAGTCAAATCTACTTAAATTATATACATTTATTAATGAATACATTGATAGGAAGTGATTTAAGGAAATTTAGCTAAGGTTGGGCTTGAATTTAGGTCTTAAAGTTCAACAAACAATGTTCTCTTCCACATTTTCTTGCACTGACAAAATTCTGGCAGAAATTGTGAGATGTAAATTTGGATCCAGACTACCTGGGTCTGAAACTTGGCTCCACTATTTAATAGCTGGTGATCTTGGTCAAGTAAATTAAAATTTCTGGCCTCAGCTGCTGCTTCTCTGAAATTAAGGCAATAATAGTATCGATGTCAAGAAGTTTGTTAAACATTTACTTTAATATAGGTAGGGTACTCATAATACTACCTAGTGTCTCTGACAGCTGGAATATGTTGCATTCGGTAAGTTACATCAACGTATTTCACTAACAAATGTGTCTTTGAGGTAAGAAAAGAGCAAGGCCTTTAGCCGGAGCATTAGTGCTAGTGACAGGTGTACTTGGGGATTTGTGTCACACAGGAAAGCATGAATATTAAACTTCAGATACTTAAGTATCTGAAGAGCAGAAATAGTCTGGCTTCCTTAATTTTGTGACTAGAGCATCCAAAGCAGGACAGAGAGTATTTTTAACACAACAGCTATTCTATAGCTACTGCCATTAGCAAGAGTTTGGGTAGAAGTAGAAACCAAAGATTATCCTAGATGGTATCAAAATCTCAATTCTTAGATGTTGTGTATCTTATTGAAGGAACTGTGGGAATTATTTTCTCTGCAAGAGGCAAAGTCCATTTTAAGTACATGAATAGAAGTTGAAAAATTATTTTGCAATTGGAAATGATTTTTACATTTTGAATTGAGATAATAAAATAAAACTAATTACGGCAGCAAATTTTTAATATGTTAAGTCATATCTTCCACTCCATGCAAAAATATAATAAATGTAATAAACAACAATAAAATTAAGATGTCATTTGACCATGAAAATCCCATACAACCCCTCTGGCATATTGCCAAAAGATGTAAAAATGTCTGATCTTTTTGAAGCCAGCCAATGTAAGGGGAACTACCACTCCTGATTAAGATTATTTCTGAATACCTATCTCTGAATAATGTAATATTTGAAAGTTTTATCCAAAGTGTACTTTTCACTTCAGAACTGTTTTATATTTACAGGAAAACTGCAGAGTACAGAGTTCCCATATATCCCACATCTACTTTCCCCTATAATTAATATTTTATATTACTATGGTATATATATTATAATTTATAAAAGCTAATACACTGTTATTAACTGGAGTCTCTGTTGAATTAAAATTTCCTTAGCCTCCTTTTTCAGTTCCAGAATCCGACATTACTTTTGGTAGTTACTTCTCCTTGGATACCTTTCTGCTTTAACAGTTACCATAAAACTATTACATGATAAATATAATTACAAGTAAAATAAAACTTAAATTGATACATTTCTTATGCTGGTCTCAAAATTTCTAGGCAGAACACCTTCTTTCTGTATTGTTGGTTTGTATCACATGAATATTCCAAATAGGTTTACTTCTAATGTTTTAATATATACCAGTCTCTGAAAATGGTGGAACTGAAGGTAAAACACTGACTTCTCATCATTCCTTTTTTTTTTTTATTTTTAAAGAAAGGACCTATTAAAAGAAAAATCAATCAAACAACCATAGATAGTAAATTCCAATCTGAGAATATATATTTAGAGGATAATAAAAGTGGATGAAATTATTTTGACTCTGTAACACAAAAGATACAAAATGGGGTAGAGGTCACCACGTTGACACAAAAGATACCAAATTCCTGTGGCAGAATAGTACGCCCTAATTCTGAACAATGATTTTAGAGGTTGAGGTATTTGCTTCTTCTCACTGATTTTGACTTTAGGCTTCTTTTTAGACCTTCAGTGAAAGGTACTAGAGCAATCATTTTGGAAGGTACGATCCAATTTTTAAGCAGCATGTTGCAACCACAGGGCAGAATGAATGGGAGAACTGTATCCACAGGTGCCTTCCTTAAAACTGTCTTTCCAGCAGCCTCCTTGAAATATGGAACCATCAAAATCTATTAGTTCATTTGATATACTATGAACATAATAGAATTCTTTGACGGAGGTTCAGAAAATGTTAAATACCCATTTCCGAGAGAAAATTTTCTCCCTCAGATAACAGAAATATGTTATAATTGATGAGAAAAAAAGTGGTGCTCAATATCAAACCTAAGGCCTTATTCAAAAATGGCAAGTTCTCTAGCACTGAGCTAGACCCTGCTAGAAAGCTGCTTTCTAAAATAATGTTAAAGTGCACATATCAGCATGATATTCATAATAGTGATATTTTAAATTATAAGAAGTAATATTTATTTGTTCTGAAATTATTATGATATAAATTTGAACAGAGAAAATAGACTCGATTATTTCTGTTGATTACTTTTTGTTTTTCAATAAACACTAATTAAAATCTGGTAAATGTGCCTTAATTTGCATGGCAGTGAAGAAAATAGAATTCTGATATTCATTAAAATGATGAAAGTAACAATATAAACTCTTAATACTTCTTACCTCTAAAGAGAACAAGTTATTATTGAATTATTATGAAAATAGCTTCAAAATAAACTTTCATATATTTGAAATATCTCAAATATTGAAGTTCCACAATGACCTTATATTTATCAAATGTTGCCATGAAAGTAGGTAAACATATTATAATATTGTCACATTATGTCTAAAGTGCTTTTAAATATTTTAATTATTAGTTTTGAATGCTAATGAAAAACATCTAAAATAAAGTTCCTCATATAAGACAAGAATGTTTTCCTTTTTTACCTGAAAGTTCATAGTTTAGAAGATGAAGGGCTAGAAGTGCCTGATGATACAGGGAATCTAGACATATTTTACCTTGATATTCTAGTAACACGTTTTCGCTTCTCAAGACTACCTCTTATTCAGGGATTGAGGCTGAAGTGTCAATCATTAGATTTGTATTCCAACCAAGAGAAAAGAGGAAGGAGAGTAGGCATGCCCTTTGCATAAGGGAAATTTCTTATAAATTGTACTCAAGATTTCTGTTTACTTTCCACTGGCCAGACATGCATCTCCTGTTCTCTTAGTTGCAAGGAAGGATGAAAGATGTATTCCTTACACTGTGTGGCCATATGTCCAGCTAAAAATCTGGGCATTATTAGTAATGAAGAATTGGACAGATACTGAGAGTCAGCAGAAGTCTCTGCCCCATATGTCATTACCAAAAATCAACAAATATCTCTATTCCCCCCAAGTTCAGTAAACTGTAACTCCTATTCATAAAAAGGTATTTTGTTGTACACCTTACATCTCATCCTGGTATCCTTTTCAAGTTCTTGCTTTCTATTTCCCTAAAATGTTTAATATAATGATTAAAAGATGAACAATATGCTCCATGATCACCTGTGCTTTTTTAATAACAGCAAACAATAATTTTGAATAAATGTTTAACTGCGCTATTTAAACTAACTTGTTAATTTTTCATGAAACAATGTGCATGAACTAAATGATGCATATACAAATGCATTAAGTGGAACCTATGAAATTCAGTCAGAAATATCCTCCTTAGTTCCTTCTTATTTTTCAGAAAATAAATAAAACAATTATTATAACTCTAATACCAATTAAATAATTAAGCAAATAATGTAGATAGTAATATTTAAATAAGAAAAATCCAGAAAGAGCTTGACTGAAAATTCTACTGTGGAATATCTGCTTATAGAGAGTTTAGCTACAACTGAGAAATCTATTTGCAAATTTTCATGAGTGTACAATTGTATATGTTATCCTGAATCTGGATTCTATACTTAAGTCTCAGTGCCTAATAAGTGAGACGGGGATAGGTATGGTTGTGTATGCCTGTAATTCCAGCAAGTGAGACCCTGTCTCAAAATCAAAAGTAAAATAAAAAGGGCTGGGGTGTAGCTCAGTGGTAAAATGCCTCTGGGTTAAATGCTAATAACTGAAACAGGGAAAAGTTAAATTTCTTTCCTCTATTAAAATCATTTCATACCCTTAAATATTTTCCAGATTACCAAATTAATCAGCACATTTCGATTTCAATGTGTTTCATAGGCTAAAACAGAATTTTTGCATCCGCAGTCTTATGAAATAAAGCGCCAAAAGTCTATTATCTATTATCTTTTTACTGAATTTCTGTATTCTGTACATATTTGCTGTGTGCTCTCTCAAATTCTTTTTGGCAAGAGATAGAGTACAAAACACAAAAACCATGAAAGGATCTAATCTGTATGCAATCTATGGCTACAGAACAAAGACGAGCTAATTGGCCCATAAGTGGAATCTATGATCTTAGCATCATTGAGTGTAGTGCTCTAATCCCATTAACCAGCCTCTGCCTTTATCCATAGGCAGTTCAAGGGTATCAATCTTATTTATCTTTGTGTACCCAGCATCTAGCGCAATTATTGTCATGTGGACCAAGCTCAACATTTATTCAATTAAACTATTTTCCTATAATATACACTTTTTAAAATATCTGCTCTGCTAGGATATTTCCTCTTACTTTCCAGTTTTAGAAGAAAAAAGTTTCATAAAACATAGCTTACACTTCCCCCTGGCTCTAAAACAGAAAGCAAAATTATACTTTTCTTATGGGGGAATTGGTTTAAGTTATTGGAAGCAAATACACTACAGAACCTACTTTGAAAATTCTTTTACTAATAGTGAATAATAAAAGCACTAAACTTTTGATGTCAAATGTGCTTTTATTTCAGCATATTTTTCTGTATAGCAGTAAAATAAGGGCACTGATTTTTTCAGCATTATATCTATAGCTGACTGCTTTACTTCAGCAAGCAGAAGTTCTGTTTCTGTCTTGCTTTATTTCTTTTGCCCTGTGATTTGCTTTCAAGAGTCCTAAGATAAATGGTAAGAAGAGGGAGAGGAAGGGCACAATCCTTTATTTCAAAAGTGTACAGAGTGTTGCTTACTTTGGCTTACATACTAGTCTTCACCTTACATATTTTTACTGTTTCAAAAAGAAAATAATAAAAATGAAATAATGTTTAATGCTGTTACTCAACTAGCAGAAAAGTTATTTTGTAAACAAGGAAAATAAATTTATGACTTTAAATACCAGTAATGTCTGAACATTTTTACTATTTTTTAAATTGATAAAATGTTATCTCCTACTTAAGAAGCTATTAACCAGAGTTCGGGCCCTTTAATTTAAAAAGCAAAAGTGCTCTATATTTGCAGTGAGATAAGTATTTTTTCAAGTCTTAGCCAATATCCAGATGCTAGCAATATTTACCCACCTACTCACCTGCTAAAAAAGAGCATATCAATATTCATGAGTGATCCAGAATTCACCAAAATCTTATCGGAGGTACAAAAAGTACATCTGCCTATTGTAGTGATATTTAGAAATTAGGCCTTTGGCTGAACTCAACCCTTAGTAATATTTTGCAGAGCTGTTCATAATTTATAGAGCCACCCCTCAATCCTTAATTCAAACATGTATACCAATATTTTTCTAATTTTAATGACAATTGTACCACATGGTCTTTAGTATGGCAGGCTGCCTAGAAACTGTTTCAGTAAATTACACACCAAGATGATCTACTCTTTGGATTGTCTCCAGAACAAAGACCATGATGTATAATTAAAACCAACTAACAATTAGCTGCCATCAAATGTAACAGGAGGGACAAGCGTTGTAAATTTAGTTATTTACAATAAGAAGTAATATAAAACCTTTTTTCAATGAATGATAAAAATAGATCCACATCCTTGAGTTATAATTTTATGGTTTATATAAAATAATGTGGAAACAAAAGGAAAGTAACATATTCCACAGTTTGGTGTTGAAGTAATTTTGTTAGCATAATAAGGAACTGTCTAAGAACTCAAAAATTACTCTATTAAATGCATGTTTTGAACTGAGGGATTATTTTAAGAGAAATAGTAATATTACATTGGCATCATTAGTAGTTATATAAGTGTGAGGGTGTTGAATGAGCCAAAATTATGTTTTTGCACACTATAATATATTTGTGCTTACCAAAAAGAGTCACTTAATTACTGTGATGTAGCTTTTATATTTAACACTTACTTAAGAATCAGATCTTGAAGATCTGAACTAACATGTTTCTTTCATTATTTATTCTTATATAACCTAGGGGAAAGGCATAGGGAAGCAGCTATCTAATTATGACTGTTTTAGAAGGATAGAAGAAAGGAGCAAAAGATTTTCAAGGCTTTTTATATAGCGATGCAGAGGCGGATTTACTGTGAAGCTAATGAAGCTTCAGGGCCCCTTGCAAGCAAGGGGGCCTTCCAAGGCCCTGAACTTCATTCTATATTCATTATTTTGCATTTTATTTCTTAAAGTGACTCCCTTCAAATTATATAAGTCACAAGCTTCATATAACATGGACCCACCAGTGTGTAAATTTGAACATCTGGAGCCTTTTCAGTTTTAAAGAGCTGAGATCCTGGAATGGAGAAGGGACCAAAAGAAATTATGAGTAGAATCATGGCTCATTTTCATAATATATATATATATACAGATATATATTTATTTATATATATGTGTATGTATGTGTGTGTGTATGTATATAGACACACACATACATACATGTGTGAAAGAGAGAGAGAGAGGGAAGCAATGGACAGGATGCAGAAACTTCAAGGAGAAACTGGAAGAAAGACAGAACAGAGAAAACTTGAGGGAGGAAAGTAAAAAGGGAAACCAAAACCTTTGAAAAACTTATGTTGAAAAACATTGGCGTGTTAGGAAGTGACTGAGAAGAAATGCACACAAGTCTCATCATTTTACACCATCCTTTCTTGCCAGTTTTCAGTTCTCTCACTTGAAAGTTTGCAATCTCTCATTTAAAAACACAACTCCAAAATATTAGCATGCTTTATTTTCACTCTTTCCAAAATACGGGATTTAGTGCTAAAATTAAATGGTATTTGATTTTTATTTTGTAAATAAAATAGGAATTATAGGAAAAATTTACACAATATGCTTCCAACATATGTATATCCTCTTCCTCTTCCTCCTCCTTCTCTTTCTTTCAATTTGATTCATTTTTCACATGCTTGGGAAAGAACTGCTAAATGGCTGAAGTTCAGTAGATTATATTTACTTTATCAAGATTTTAAATGGATGTTTCAGACTAGACTGTCAGGGAACAGATAAGTAAAAGGTCATTCTCTGCCAGAATTTTGAAATAAATAAATAAAAACTGAAAAACCAGTTTTCCCTCACCTATGTCAGGGGAAATGCTGGAATTCTATAAGCAAAGTAGGATTGCAGGATTATCAGAACAGGTTAAATAAATTTCTTTTTGTAGGTCTGTGCAATTATAAAAATAGAAACCTATCAAAGAACAGGATGAGTTTAGAATCTAAATAATACAAGGTGAAACAAAGTAGTTTGTGTGTGGCAGTCAGCTTGCATCCCCATTCTTTGTTAAAGAAGAGGAACATAGACCCCTATTTGATAGAGGCACTGGATGCTCAGCCCACCAAATCCAGAAGTGGACCAGTGAATGGACAGCTACTGTGAAAATAATAAACCACCAGGAGGAAGACAAAGTTCAGGAGGCAGTCCCCACAGGGCCTGTGGGAAAGGTTTAATACTTGCTAGGCCCAGAGATGCTGAAGCCATTTTGTCAGTCTGGCAAGAACTCTCCTGTTGTTCCCCACTGCTCTCTCCTTGAACCTTCTGCCACGCTGAGGAAGCCCAAATTCTTAGTGCATAAGACAGTGAAGAGGGGCCAAATTCTTGACCTAGGGTATGGAGAGAAGAAAAGAAAAGAACCAGCCTCTCAGACAGTAGCCAGCCCTCAGAAGGACCTGGTTTGGGAAGGCCAAAAGATTTACCCTTAAATCAGGGTTTGATTGTTATGCAGAATTGACTGTTAAGGGGGCCCAGTTTGCTATTTAAATAAGCTAGCAGTTATGGGTTTTCCACATTTTCAACCCTTTGCTAGAGAACTGCCGTCACTGAGTACATTTTAAAGAGGCAAGCAGAGACAAAAACAAAGATGCTTTGCAAATACATCTCACTGGCTTTCTCACAGGACCACTTAACCAACATTTCATACTTTTTATAGATTGTTTTTCTGTGACTATGCTTTGCTTAATTGATTCATGGAAATGCTTTCAAAACTAATGCTCCAGAACAACTTGAACTTAGTTAAGACATTTTTCTTCTACTCACTGGAAGTGAATATAAATATAACGAAAAATTAAATTTTAAAAGTGAAGATTTTTAAAACTTGAAACACCTAGAGGAAAACAGAAAGTTATAAAAGGAAAAATATGATCCCAAGGAGCAAAGTTGGAATTCCATAAACAAAGTAGGACTGTCAGAATAGGTTGCATGCGTTTCTTTTTTGTGGATCTGTGCATGTCTGCAATTCTCAAAATAGAAACCTATCAAAGAACTCAATGAGTTTAGATTCCAAATAATTCACGAAGACGTTGACTTTAAATATATTCTTTACTATTTCAAATAACTTCAGATTTTTTTAAACTATAAATATTTTCTTGTGAAGGTGCTGTTCTGAAAGGGCAGAGGGCATTTATCTGAATGGTGCTTGTTGCCACAGCATTGGCAAATGTTCAGCTTTTGGACTGGGCATGGAAGAAATATGATAATTAATTGCATTGCTCAAGAACCTGAATCACAGCTCATTTCTTTTCTGTATGCAGTTATTCTCTCCTACAATGTACAAAACCTTAAAGGACCTGTCATATAAATATTTCTAAAGATCAGTCAATACCTGCAGCATTGCCATCCATCATTGCTGAACAAGTTCTGTTTTACACAGTAATCACATAAATCGAGTTACAAGAGATTATAATTCTTTAAGACACACCTCTTGGTCCTTGGCAAGGTCATTACTGTGCAGTGAGTCTGTTCTCCAAGATGACGTATGTCAAAGTATAAAGACTGGTGCAACCAAGAAACAAAGAACAAGAATGTAAAGATTCTAGAGGAAGTAATCTTTATTTAAAGAAACAAATCCTCAAAATACTGCTGTAGGTCTTATGCTAGTGTGTGATGAATTCATATAAAGTCCTGAGTTTTAGAACTGCTCTTTTTTTCACACAAAAATAACAAACTACAGCCAGAAGTCAAATATAAGATTTAACCATTATTTGTGCTTTACCCATAACTTATGGAATGAAAGATGGATCAAAGGTCGTATTTATTCACAGGCTTTGGCATTATCAGTAGAACTTTCTCAGTAATGATATTTAAACTCACATTCATCATAACTCTTTGATGGATACACATTTTAGAAAATCAAAGTTGATCAATGACATAAATTATCAAGCTATCTAATTTAGTAACATCTGCATTTCTTTGGCAATTTGTTAAACACAATTTTAGTTTTATTTTGCTGTATTTATTATTTGCTTGATTGGTGGGTTTTTGGGTTGAAACACCTCAGATATTTATAGTTTTTAAACATCTCATTCAGACTGTTCTTTGAAAGAATTTCAAAGTATATGTTCCTGGGAATTTCTAACACTAAAAATCAGAATGATCCTCAATAATTTTCCAAGAATGCCCCTGAGGTAAGGATATAGCACCAAATTTGATGATCCTAGAAAACACTTTACACTTACTTATCACCTGATAAGAAAATAACAGGTATTACTAAGATAGTCATGGAATTGCAGTACTCAAGGACAAGAATATTTACTTCTATTAAAGATGACTGGTGAAGACAATGTGGTAAATACAGTTTGTTTCAACCCTCTCTGCCCTTCCTTGCAGAAAGCTGGTAAGTCATAGAATAATCCAGTTATTTCTGGACTGTGTTCTTAATCCAAATAAAACTTGACTGCTAACACACACTCACACACACGCACACGCACACAAACACACACACAAACAGGTTAATTTCTGATCTCTAACAGTGGTAGTTTCTAATACAGAAAATAATTACAACTGAACACTCAAAGCAAACCAAATCTTTGTGACTAAAAAAGCTCACATACAACATGTAATTTTATAAAGATGCAATACAATCCAGTATTAATTTTTCTTTTTTTTATTCTTTTTTTTGCATTAGTGACAACTGCATTTAATTGTTTTGAGTTGTCACTATATGCTGAGTGTCCTGTGCTCTGCAGACACAGTGGTGGTACCAAGGTTAATCAGATAGAGATTTGGTGTTCAAGAATGAGCCATCTAATAAGAAAGATAAGATGGTGATAAATACTGTAATAACAACAACTAAATGCTGTCTGATAGATCAGATCAGCACACAGGAGGCAGAGGCAGGTACCATATCCAGGTGGGGACAGCATAACTTATTTTGGTGAAAATGGTATCTGCGTTAAGAGAAGGATGTGTTTTAGAGGCAGGACAGAAATAAAGGGGATTGGAGCAGACAGAATGACATTCTAGATAGAATATCAGCAAAAGCTCTACACGAGTTCTAAGAATTTCCATTATGAAAACTATTACTTAGAAATAATTTTAAGTTTTTGTGAAAGAAAGCTGCATATGTTTTAGTGTATGTTGAGCAGATCACAAATTAAGCACTCAAAATAGAAACAAGATGTCCTTTTGCTGCCAATGATGAAGATCAGGAAAATATACATGGTTTTCTCCCTTATTTTGGAACTTTAAATGTGACATAAAATCAATGGGCTAATGCAAATAATTTATTATTTGTTTTTTATTGAGCTATAATTTATTTATAGTAAAATGCTCATATGTTTTTGAACATTCATTAATTTCTGTAAGTCTGTAGGAGTTGGTTTTGAAAAGTTTCACTTATCAGAGAAACCATTTAAATACAGCTCAGCCTATAATGAGGTTTGTTCCCTTTGCTTCTGCTGAATATTTAGCAGTATAGAAACTTGACAGGTTAGGCAATTAGAACATAATTTATGATACAAGGCTCATGTGGATGAACTGCTTCCTGCCCATAATTTTGAATGCGAGTCAAATCACAGATTTCTTATGCTGGTCCAGAAGAATAATTTCCTATGAACTGAATAAGATAATATATTTATATTTTTACTTATATCTTGAAGTGACCATGCTGAAAATAGTGGTGAGTGCATGCAATTTGTTTGGCTTCTCTACAAATGATCAACAAAATACACGAATTTTACACACTGATCAACCTAATACCGCTGGGGCACATGTATTTCCTGTTGAAGAACACTAAATTGCCAAGGCGTCCATGGGGCATTTCAATGTGTTGCTATTATTTGGTTTATTAAATGCTCTTTCAATAGCCCCTGAAAACTACCATTCTTGTAACGATTTCAAAGTAGGCATTATGTGATACTTAAAAAATGTTGGTAAATGGCTATCTTTGATATTTGTAATGTACATATAAAAAACGCAAATTTATTAATACCCCTTTGCCTCATTCCCTCTTGTTCCATTTATTTATTTCTTTAAATTCCTTCTTCAGTCTTCATTTTGTGGCAGAGGGTGCTAGCATCCTCTAAAATCCATACTCCTCTTCTTCCACAATGGCAAAGCAAAGTCCAAGAAACGTATCTAAGTACATATATCCATTCAAAGTAAAATTATTTTCCCAGGTTCTCTTGTGTTAAGGGTGACCCTGAGATCAAATTAGATCAGTAAAATGTACTCGAAAAGTCCTCTGCCACTTCATAGACCCTACCTTGAAACCTAATTGAGCTCTAAAGTTTGCCGCTTTTTCCACTGACCTTTTCCCTGTGCTGTTGAAAGAACCTCGTATGCAAAGGATGGAATTACTTTTACAATTCTGGAACATGAGACCATGTGGGCATGTGAATCATTGAAAGGTGCACGGATCTCTGAGCACCTTGGGGGAACAGAGCCTTCCTCAGCTCCTGACATGAAGAAAATATAAACCCTGTCTTTTCCAAGCTTAGGATAGCACAATCCTAACTTAAACAGGTGAACTTAATCTTATAAAATACAGCTTGTCAACTCTTATCTTGTTGACAAGTTCTAAGGATTCATCTTTTTCAGAATGTCTTCCTAGTCTAAGCAATAACATGTGCATGCCCTTATGAATATTTCATTTTCCAGTTGTGGCCATATTGATTCAGCAAAGGATTTTAAAGGGAAAGCTGATCTTTAAAATATAAGTCATATGAAAGGGACATTAGAAGTTTGCTGGCAACTAATAATAAGACAATTAAAGAGCTCAGAATTTAGTGTTCTTATGTGCTTATTCTTTCTATCTCTAAATGTTAGCAATATCCTTTATTTTTACTCCACATTTCAGTCTAGTTAACAAAGAGAATGATTAATCAGTATTTTTACGTGCTACACATAACACTTAACAAAGAAAGGATGTTATTATAGTCTCAGATATATGACAGTTTTTGGTAAATTATCTTTATCTTAAAAAGAACCTAGACAAATTCAAATGCCATCATCATCATCATTAAGCCAGATTAATATCTTTTCATGGGGTTGGGTGATGAATTTTATTCAACTCGACAGTTATTGTACTAGGTAGTACAGGGTGTGTACACAAATTACCTATAATTCCAACTGTTGAGGAGGTTAGCATCTTACAGGGAAGATAAGACAAAATAATTATAACACAACCAGAGTATGTTACTTGCTACCAATACAATAGAGTTTTGGAGAAGAGAAAGGTTACAGTCAGTAGGCAGATATTAGGAAAAACTCCAAGAAACAGGTGGCAGAGGTGCACCATGCAACTTGGAATCAGTGTAGAGTCCATGGTTTTCTCATGGGAAAGCGGCCTCACTGGAACCTCACTGGACTATGATTCCTCGTGTTAACTTAAAATCTACCTGTCTATGGTGACTTGGTTTCTTTAAATCTGATTTTGCCTGCTTCCTGTCTTGGTTCAACCCTCTTCTAGCATTTGCTTGGCTAATTCACATGCTTGCTGCCTATTAATCAATTGGTAAATAAAGATTTTACTTCCTTAAAGCATAGGAAATTTTTAACGTTCTTGCTGCCTTAAAGACAAAATTACGCTTTTTGAGACCTACCTTGTTTTGCCTAACTGGGTTAGACAGCAACCCTCTGATGGAAGTGGGACAGGTAGGGAGCAGTGGAATATTTTGAAATGTTGGCTTCACGTTTCTTTCTAGTAATCGGCTTCTCTATCTTGGCCTCTGTCAGAATAAGTGAATGTAACTCCTATGAGTGCCTTTTAGTCTATGAAATTCATAAAAAAGAAAATCTCATCTGAAAAAATCTACCCATGACAAGGCTAAAATTGTAACTTTCCACATTTTCTTTTCCTTCCAATGGATGGAGAAAAGTTAATGGCATTAAAATGCATTACGTTGATCAGTCGCTATGCTAATGTACAAACTCTGTAGTTCTGGGTCAATAACATTACAGTCCCAACTTTCTTGATTGAAAAGGGACAAAGTGACCTGGGCAAATTGGTTTGACAGGCTTGTTTCTTATCTCAGAATGATAAAGGAGGTCTCATTGGAGAGCTGGGTCATATTGAATTGGGGTAAAAAAATGTTGTCATTCTATCCTCTAAAAATATCCAATAGTGGGTTTTTAATACCTTTTCTTTAATGGAATGTTTCATGTCATTAATTTTTAAAAGAATGTTGTGCTTAAAATCAAGCCCAACTTACCTCCTGATTGTAGAATGGGATTAAATGTTAGCTTTTGTAAAATGTAAACCTAAGTGTTTACAGGATAGCATGGCTCAAGAGGAAAAAAAAAAAAAAAAACCTAATACTTTTCAAAGGTTTGATTATATTTCCAAAGCATCTACTTATTTCACAGCTTTATTATTACTAATGCACATGATTTCAGGGGAGTAGAAAGAAGTTGAATTTAAATAACTACTTGTGGCAACAAAGCACCAATTATACACTCCATGGCTATTTATGTCCTCTGGTGATCAACTAGCAGTGGGAAGTAAAATTGACAGCACACTGGTACAATCACAATTATGGGTCAAACTTCAACAAGCCTGTTTAAATGGTTCCATTAGGGCCTACTTGATATGCTGATTTACATATATTTTGACTATTTTCAGACATGTTATCTACTTTAAAACACTGTGATATAATCATTTCCCATAAAGATGCATTAGTCCAGAGCACTGAAAAATAAAATAGCATGCCACGCACACAAATTTCTGCAGAATTTAAGTTGCATTAGAATACATCTCCAGCCATATTTAGCCGATTAAAATATCATTTGGATTCCACAGCAGGGCTATTTATCTGAGAATTTTAATATTTTTTGAATTGTTAAATAGACTTTTTCTCAATGTATTAATGTATTTTTAACATAAAAAAAAAACTGTGTCCACATATCAAGAGATGTCTTCCTGTATTGGCCCATGCCTTATCTTGTTGTTATGTTAGTCTGACCGAAATATCGTTTTTTCAGGTGATTTTTCTCTACTGAACTGCAACTCTTCTATAATGCTTTCCAAATATTGCTCTTTTAAAGACATGTTTTTATGCAACTTTGTTTAAACTACTTCCTTCTAAACATGATGTCATTATGTAGAAAAAAATATAATGCATAGTAAACTATAAGGCACAATGATAGAGTACAACAGATAAGTCATCAGTTAACTTAATACCTAGACATTATGCTACCCAAAGCTACCTGATTGGTCTTCTAAATCCAATCTTCCATCTTTTCCAAGAGAAAGTGGCTGTGTTAAGCTTTATTTTTCTTCTAATTTTGTTGCTTTAAAATAAGATTTTACTCCATATATATATTCCCCTAAACAACATTGTTTAGTTTTGCTTATTCTTAAACTTCCTAAAAATAATATAATCAAATATGCAGTCAAATGATACTATTTATTTTATAATTTTACTACATTACAGGATTCTTTAGTGTTGAGAGTAATTAGCTGTACATCACCAATTTTTTAAAATAATTTTTAATTGTCAATGGATATTTTAAAAATTTTATTTATTTATATGTGGTGCTGAGAGTATCAAGCCCAGGGCTTCACACATGCCAGGCAAGTGCTCTACCACTGAGCCACGACTACAGTCCCAGGTCAGAAAATTTTAGTGCTTACTTAATATTCCATTTTATAAGTATATTGTGATTTGTTTACTAATTAGATATTTCAGATGTTTCTGGTTAAATTATATTCTGGACTATGCTTCTATGAACACTCTTAATCAAGTCTTCTGATAGAAATACATGAGTTTCAAAAGTGTTGTTGTCGATTTCCACTCCCATGAATAATATATGTTTGTATTGCTTCACATTATCACCAACTTGGTCTTGCTATTTTTAAAAAATTTTAATTGGTACAATATTTGTACATATTTACGGGATACACAATACTTGTATATAATATGTAATGATCAAATCAGGGTAATTCGCATTTACAAATCATTAAATATTTATCATTCTGTGTTGGAAATCCTCAGATTCTTCTTTTCTAATTACTTTGAAATATGTCATAAATTATTGTAGATTGCAGTCTACGCTGCTATAGAACACCAGAACTAATTTTCCTTTTTGAATGATTTTAGGACCCGTTATGTAACTTTTCTTCATTCCCCCTTCCCTCCTTTAGACTCTAATGACCACTATTCCACTCTCTTCTTATGTGAAATTGATTTTTTTATCACTATTACAACTGTGTGAGAACATGTATTATTTGTCTGGCTTATTCCACTTCACATGATATTCTTAGTTTCATTCACTTTCCCAAAAATGAAAGGATTTCTTTTTTTTTTTTTTTTGGGTGAATATACACACCATATTTTTTAATCATTCATTTGTTGACAAATACATTAGTTGAGTCTTTGATTCTATATCTTGTATATTTTGATAAGTGCTTCAATAAATATGGGATTGGAGGTGTCTCTTTGATATATTCATTTCATTTCCTTTGGGTATAAACCTAGTACTAGGATTGCTAAATGATAGGGTATTCCATTTTCAGTTTTTTGAGGAACTTCCATACTGTTTTCTGTGATGTCTATGCTAATTTGCATTATCACCAACCATACTGAGTACTCCTTTCTCAGCATCCTAATCAGCTTTTTTTTTCTTGTTTGTTTTTGGTGGTGCTGGGTTTTTTTTTTTTTTATAATAGTCATAACTTGTGTAAGATGATTATGGTTTTGATTTGCATCTTCTTGATGATTAGTGATACTGAGCATTTTTTCATACACTAAAATTCTTAAGTTTTGCAAATATAGTGGGTGTTACCTACTATCTTGTTATCATCTTAATTTGCTTTTTCTTATTACTGATAATATTGAGCATCTTGACAGGCTTCTAATATTTTTGCTTTCCTCTGTGAAAAGAAAATGTCCGTTTACATCTTTTAGTCAATATTTTTACTTGGATATTTACTTTTTTCTTTTATGTTTGTAAGAATTCTACATGAACTCATATATTATTTCTTCACGTCTGTCTACAACTGTTACATTTCACATTTCTTAAGGATAAGGATTATGCTTTCTTTATTGTTATAACTCCAATGATCAGCAATGTGATTCAATTATATAGTTCTCTACTTTGCAAATTATACTATGTTCCTTTTGCTAAACTTTCTTCTTAAATCAGTAATAAAAGAAGGAAAATATTAATGAGTTCTCTTATAGGATGCTTGAATGAAGAGTAGGGTAGCATTGTGGGAAGAAAGCAGAAACTTTAGGATATCTATTACATATATATTTATGTGTATATATATGAATTGTGTACATATATGTGTATACCTTCACATATATTGCTATCATTTGAGTGTTTATGTCTACTCGAAATTCATATGTTGAAATCCAACCTGCCCCCACCAAAGTGATTGTCTTATCCAAGGTGATGGCATGAGACTGCAGGACTCCTGCTAGGTGATTAAGTCATGTGGGCAGGTCTTCATGAATGAGTTTAGTAACCTTATAAAAGAGGTCGGAAAGAGCTAACTTGCTCCCTCCACCAAGTAAGATTACAGCTAGATGGATTCCAGTTATGAACCAGAAAATGAGTTCTGCCAGAGAGTGAATATGCCAGTGTTTTTATCTTGATCTTCCTGACCTCTAGAATTGTGAGAAAAAAAATTCTGTTGTTTATAATCCACCCAGTTTATGGTATTCTTATTATAATAGGCTGATTAGGCCAAACGAAGACATATGTGTATGCATTTCAAATATTGATATAAAGTTATCTACAGAGAAAATGATATACATATATATATATATATATATAATTACACATAGTTGAGAAGAAAAAGTATATCAAATTTTGAGGGGTTCACTCTAGCTTGTCTATAAAGTGACTTCAAGAAATGTACCTACCCAGAGACTTTGTTTCTAAATAACACATTATGTTATGATTTTATGTTACTACAGAGGGTATGTGCTTTTGTGTTTGTATGTTTTGGTTTGTTACAAGAATGAATAGAGATGGGAATTGAAATGTACTGAGTTCTAGAGAAATAAATTACTTCTCGTTTGATGGATGGGCATGAAATAGTGTGGTCAGGAAAGTACTGATTCTTGGAATCAACTTATTCGAGGTACAAAGAAGACATTTTTTTTTTCATTTGAAAACATGGAATAGAAATTGTTAGTTGCTATGGCACTACTAATGGAAACTTTGATAAGATATGAATTAAATTGTCAAAGTTTAAAATTAAAAAGCCTATTGTTACTTGACATTTGGTAATATTCTAAGTATTTTATTAAAATATAACAAACTGTAATTGCTAAATTGCAATTATTTACATTAATTACCCAATTAAACTAATTACATAAATATGTAGTAGCATTTTTAGACATTCTCTAATACTTCTAAAATTTCAAATACAGAAGCTGAGAATTAAAACTTAAAGTGAAAATTAAGAGATGGCAGAATTCTAAGAATTCACTTTTTAAATGAGTTAATGTGTGTATAGTGCTTAAAATAAGCCCATACACATTTTGTTAAGATTTGATATCATTCCTATGTCTTTTACACTTAAAGAGATAAGTGTATGTCCAGTGAATCTCTGTACAAAATTTTATATTATATACCAGGAATGTAGGTTAGTGTCTCTATATGTCCAGGGAAAAATTTTTACCATAGATCTACTTTAAAAGGTTGCCTTTTGATTATGAGTGATAGGCAACCAACTATAATATATTATCACTAAGAAAGTAAGAAAATTCTATAACAGCAGAAACCCTTTCTTTATCATATTAGAGCACCTATAGTCTACATTATTGAAGTAGGAATAAGATGTCTGTAATTAGTACCTTGTCCACAGTGTGTACCAGATAACTACCTGTGGCATAATTAATTGATAAACTTACATTTCAGGGAATATAGTTGTCTTGGTACATTTTCTACTATTATAACAATATTTCAATGACTGGGTCAGATGCATGAAGAAAAGAAATTAAATTCTTATAACTTTAGAAGCTGAGAAGTCCAAAAGCATTTGGCTGACATCTAGCAAGGGCTTCCATGCTGTGTTATAACACAGCAGAGTGTCAAACAAGTCCTTGGAAGACAACAAAGGAGGGCTAGAGGAACCAAACCTAAACAAACTCATTCTTATGATCTGACCCATGGCCAAAATGCTGGCAAAACTCTCACACATAATCACTTTATAAGGTTCCAATTTTAATACTGTTACAATGACAAATTTTAGCATGTATTCTGGAGAGGACATTTAAGCCACAATAGTTTTCTTGCTCCTTTCAATGTCTTCAACCCAGAGAGTCCAACACATGGTATGTGATATATATCCATGTTTCTTAAATGTGATTCAGAATCTAATTGTGATAAACACAGCTGATGAAAATTCTCAGCTTACTTTTGAAGACTTGTGGGTATTTGCTCATTCCTATGTTAGAAGCATGGGTGGTGGGTTTTCTCCTGTCTCTATGTGAAAGCACAGCAGCAGTTCTTTGGTTACTGGTTCTTTAGCACTTGATAAACTTCATTAAACCCTTCTTGGTTCTAAGGTGTGGCCTGTTGGGCAAGTACCTGGTTCAATCATTCTCTGAATTTCAGTATAACTTCAAGAATGAGATGACAGATTTACTTACTTTAGCAAGAGTTTGTCACCAGCTGCTGATGACTAATGCTGCACAGGGAAAGAATTATTTCCTGAGTTATCTATATGTGTTTTATGTAAATAATTTTTTTCATCCAATCACTCCCAATCCCTTTGTGGTTACTAGCATTTTGCAATATCCTAGGGAGTGCTTAAGGTCCTGACTACAGCAACATAGGTATGGCATAAAAATCACTCTGCACTGTAGATTTGATATAATATGCTGTTGCTGCTTAACTTGCAGTCTGCATTCTGAGCATCTTGACTACTTATGTGTTATACTCCTTTGGGATTTAGGTGAAATCTATGCATTCTTTCTCAGAATAGTGTTCTAAAATGTATGTAATAAAATACATAGGATTACTAAAAACAAAGATCATTGATACTGAAATTTCAAATGCAAGTTTACTAGGAACAAAAATGGTGGTATTGCTTCTTATCAAAAAATTACATAATAATCTCTTGGATTGGGTGTACTACTCAGATTCAAAAATAGTGATGAGTTTAAGTGATATTTTGAGACATTTGCAATGACTACTATACAATGGGATACAATGATATAGTAGAGAGGTACTACCACTGTGCTGTCTACATTCACGATTTCAAGATTTTTCTGGGTAAAATGTAGTTGCAATTTTGTTTCCACCTGAGTTTATTCAGAGATAGTAAAGTAGTACTGATGCTTACATTATGCCCCAGGCTAGACTACTCTCTGGTCCAGGGGAGCTGCAGATACAGAGTCATTCTAGTCTCTCTTCCAGGAACCACTTCCAGGTCACTCTGACAAAGCCTAAGTTTTGAGCCTACTATCTACTGTAATAAGGGATCTTTGTTTCTGAGTTATGCAATGACTTGCCTCTCCTCTGTCTCTTTTTTATTGCATATGGCTGGCCTACATATAGGTCTAAGTATTAAACTGCAGGAAGCAACCCATGACTTGCAGACGAACCAAGTTTGGACGAGCTATTAGACCGGAGCATCAGGTTCTGGAACTGCCTGCATCATGTGGTTATCCTACGTTGGTTCACCTCAGGAAGTTCAAATGCAAGCCCTGGATGTGGGAATGACCCCCTAGAGTCAAATGTCTTGCTTAACTCCACACCCTATCCTGCTTTTCATGGGAGAAGCTCCTATCGGTTCCCTTTTGATCTGTACTACTATAAATAAATCAAGCACCAGCTCTTTCTTTTGTTAGAGTCAGACCCTTATGGACAGCTTAGTTGGTCACGCCCCTGCTTCTAAGATAATTTTGTCTTCTGTTCTTATTCCTGATAAATAAATTTCATAGCTTGTACTATGCAGCCAGCCCATCCCTCCTACAGGAACCCTTTTCCTCGCCCAAGGGGAACGTGGGACGAGATTAACCCAACATTTTTTTCTTTTGGTACTAGAGATTGAAGCCAGGGACACTCAACTGCTGAGCAACATCCTCAGTCTTTTCTATATTTTATTTTAAGATAGGGTCTCCCTAAGTTGCTTAGGGCCTCACTAAATTGCTAAGGCTGGCTTTGAACTCTAATCCTCCTGTCTCAGCTTCCCAAGCTGCAGAAATTACAGGCATGTTTTAAGAATTATCTCTATATATGCCAGAATTATCTTAGAGCACCCACAATAGAAATATAGGTAATCACTAATTTCTTAAATATGCAAAATCACATAATGTTTACTTCAAACCTTACTCTTATGTCCCTCTGGGAAGGGCATAAGCCTAGTTTTCTTTAACTACTTAAAATACCATCACTTCAAGATTAGCACTGCTTTTGATAAGGATTTGATTGAGTAAATATCAGTAGCCGAAATGAAAGCATTTTGATCTCTATAGAAATCACTGTAAATGTAACATGGAAAAATAATTTCACAAAAATGCTTAAGTCAGCAAGTTGAAGAATACATCAGAATAGAGAGAGTTTTTTTTTTTGTAATGGACAGAATTTCTGTGAGTCTCTTACTTCATTCAGAGGTCTGTGGTTTAACTTTCATAATTTATCAGTTGCATGTATAACAGTTTACTAATCAAATTTAGTAGTAATTTTCTATTAAAGTTATTGATCTTCAATGTTTACTTTATGTGTTGCATATAAATAATATTAAGACATGTAATTCATATATATGGCATTCATATATATATTAATTAAAGATAACTCATTTATATTAAAACACTGATCTGTGGATATTTAGGTCATTTATACCATGTATGAATTCATTCCTATTTATGTTACATATTTTTGATGAAATGTATTAGTTACACAAATATAAAACATTCTAGAAGAATTTTGGCCTGTTTAATATACAGAACATTAATACATAGGTAAAAAGAATTTATTTCTAGCAGAGTGGTAATTTTAATCAGGATACTTGTTAACATTTAGCTGTAATTGCTGATGTATCTCAATGCTCTTAAAATTCCATACTCAATGGTAAGGGGAAATTGGACAGATTACTTAGGGGAACTTATTGAATATGTGCTTTTTAAAAAAATGTTTATAAATTATACTTTGAATTTAATTAGCATGCTAGATACCCAAAGTCATCATTGATCATGTTGTTTTTATCTATATATATTACTTATATTTAAAAGACCAATGAGAATTTTCAATTTTTTTTTTCCAAATAAAGCGAACCCCAAAAAAAGGACATAAGATGACATCTAGAATTAGTAAATAAATGTAAACACATTTTAAAAAGAATGGAAATAACTATTTTTCTAGATTAAGAACTGGTTTTATTTTACGTTACCAAATGTGATTTTAATTTTTAATTAATAGAATCTTTTACAGTTAATGAAATATACTATTAATCTTTCTATGAAAATAAAGCCACTGTTATTACTTTCCTCACCCTTTTATTTATTGTACACTTTAATATGGGTGTTTTCATAATGAATAACTAATTTTGAATTTGTTTTTTACTTGTTATGTAGAATTTTCAGATCTTTTCCAGATTATTTCAAAGAGTCTAGCTGAGGTGAAGTCTCGGCTGTGAGATGAGGTATGATTTCAGTATTTCACTACTTGTGCTTTCAAGAATAACCGGCAGAGGGATACTGATGCTGTAAATGCAGAATAGATTTCCCATAAGACCACTGCCTGCCATGGAAAGAGGGCTTGGTGACACCACACATGGCCACTGCAGTTAGACCTCCTGTCTAGGTAGGTAGACAGGGAAGAGCAGGACAAAATCTGAGAGATCTCACCATGCTCAGGATACTATTGACCCTGATATAAAGAAGAGACAGAGAGACTGAGGGTCCATGAACTCACTTTTCATGGTCGTTAGCTGAGTACATCCTACTTCTCAGACTCTCACTCTCGTTTCCATTTCCCTTGCTCTTGTTTTGATATTGTTATTGTTTTTGTTTTTAACAGTACTGGGGATTGATATCTCTTTTATTCGACCTTATCTCTTTCACTTTTCTTGATATTCCATTTAAAAAATAGTTCTTCATCTTCTCCTCTCTTAGGCTTTGGTGCTTCGTTGTACCCAGAAGAATTATTTAGCCCAGTTTCCAATACTGAGAACTAAATTGTTGCTTCTCCTAATATTACGGGTATCTTTCTTTCTTTTTCCTTTACTCAAAGAACATTCCCTATTTCTAGTAAGAGCTGTGGGCCTATTTGGCGAGAAAGGCAAAACTGTTGAAATTTAATTTATAGAATGTGGATGCCAGACGCTGGTAGGAGCCGGCAGGATCACTAGAGTGCTCCTGCACTGTGCTTTCCACATTGGCTCCCAGTAGCTTAGCATATTGATTTTACAATTTATGGCTTTCAAAGCCATTTGCAGCCCTGATCCTTCTTATAGTTCCAATTTGCTTATGTCAGTCAAGAACACTGAAATTGTTCTGTGGCAGCATGTTTCCTTTGTAGGTCTGATTTCTTAATAGTTCAATTCATTTAAATTTGGATTGAAAGCTAACATCGATTTTCCTTTTTAATGTCTAACATTCTTCAGGTTCAGGTCTCACATATTTTGAGCTTATAGTATATGTTTAAAAGGGCAGGGCAAGTCCTTTAACAAACTTGACAAATATCCCTTGCATTGTCTCAATTACTATAAGTGACTCAGATAATGAACTATCCAACCAGAAAAAAAGACGAAGTATAAGTGAGTCAAACAGGGAATGAGACTTGGAATTTCTCATCATTCAGCATGGATTTCAATTTATTCCTTCTGTTTTTATTTTGATGCTCTACTTGGGTTGGAGTTCCTGAATCTACATGATATCTTCCTGATTCCACCTTCGTGGAAAGTAAACGTCTGGCCCTGCTCCAGGTATCCTTGTTGGCTGACCAACTGTTCTCTCTTAACTTTCAGGGTATCTTCCTCATTTTACCTTGTCACCCTTGGAAGAACGAAGAATGTAATGCCTGCAGTTACTGAGCTTGTCTAAGGCTCTCCAGCATTAATCACCTTACACACTTACATTACAACCTCTTGGCTCCCACTTCTGCCGGCTCAGGCTTCACTGTCTTCTGCTCTGCTAAGTCAGCTACCACTCCTCTGTTTACTCTTCAGCTCTCAAAATGTCAATGTTTCCACTTGATTATTTCTTTCTCCCTTTCCGCTTTTTTTTTTTTTTTTTGTACTGGAGATTGAACCCTAGGGTGCTTTACTACTGAGTCACATCCCCAAGCCCTTTTTATTTTATTTTTCTAGTTTGAGATAGGGTCTCACTAAGTTGCTTAGAGTCTTGCTAAATTTCTGAGGCTGCCTCAGCCTCCTGAGTAACTGGGATTATGTGAATACGTCACAATGCCTGTGGCTCTTCCCATTATTTTTGATTCCCTGGTTTTATGCTTTCCCTCATTTATTTTATTAAAACCTTGGGAATAAAGTGGAGTTAAAATTATGTCTTCACCTATACCAAAAATCTCTACTGTTAATTTGCTGAAGATCTGTGCCCCAGAGACCTATCTCAGGATTATATATAGAGCATTAGAATATATTAGATACAGTCTTCATTATCAAATAGCTTATATTTAAGACATATTGATACAAATTAGTATGTATGGCCTATAAATACATATAGCTTAACTTTTGGTTAAATGGTAAATAGTTCAGGCATGTTAACTCATTTACACATTTTTAAATATTCATTGAATACCTTCTATACAGTAGCTGCTAAGCATACAGCAGTAAACACTAATAAGGTCCCTTTTCCCTTGGAGTTTACTTTCTAGAGAGGGAGAATTAAAAATGCAAAAGGATAAAATAAAAACATATTTGCAATGTTAACAAATCTAGGAAGAGAAAATAAGATCCATTGCAAAGGGTCTGGAAGTAACTGGCTTTGAAGAAATTGTCAAGGCAGGCCTCTTTCATGATGTGGCAATTGTTATGAACTCTTCTTTTTATATATTTCTAGTTTGATAAATAAAATTTTGTCTAGTGTCTTCCACATATATAGTAGACATCTTGTTGCCAATAGGGAATCCAGTAGAGAATCTATTTTGTGTGGGACCCTGAAATGGATTTTTGCTGTGAACAAATCCAGGACTATTCTTTTCATCTTGTCTATTTTGCTATTTTGCGTCCAAGGTACCTGCAGAAGAATAGAAACTATTTTTTTTTTCATTCTGCCCTTTGATATTTTTACGTATTTGGTCATGAAATCAACTATTTTTGGGCAATATTAGAGGGGACAAATGAGATTTTCTTATTCCAGGGTAATTAACTCTGAGCATGATTTAATATTTAGGTGAGAGTTTTATAAACTGAAGTAATAATTTTCAGAATATCAATCCAGTATTTTCATAATTAATATCACACTAAACATACTAGTTAATGTAACAAGATAATAATGGTTGCAAATACACACTGAAAGAAAGGTTATTTACTAATTCATCTCTAAGTCAAAATATCATTGAAAGTTTTAGTGTTGACTACAATGTAAAAATCTTATTTTAAAATTGTTTTCGATGGAAGATCTCTCAGGAAATTTAGTTTATTTTTCTACTACAAAACACTGTGTGTTTGTGTGTGTGTGTATGAGAGAGAGAGAGAGGAAGAGAGAGAGAGTGTGTGTGTGTGTTGTGTAACATATATATGCCTGTCTTAGATGTTGGAGGTATCTACGTGTATTTGTACATCTTATTTTATTACAAGGGAAAAAGTCTCAAAGGTATATAGATGTAGCTCTCAATTTGGTAGCTTTTTTTCTGAATACTAAAACCTTGCCAAGTTTTTGTAACAAAATGAGGGGCCATGGATACAGCATTCCATTTCTTAGTTGGAAATTCTATGAGAAAATTGTATTATGGATTCCATGTACTGTAAAAAGAGAAGTAAGAAAAAATGAGAGCACTCAGAAAGCTAAAAAAAAAAAAAAAAAAAAAAAAAAGTAATAGGCACATTTAACTAGGGTGTTGAAAAGGACTTTTAACTGTTAGGGAAAAAAAAAATGTCTTTTTCAAATACACTCCAGTTTTGAACTTGATTGCTTTTGGGGGATGGCGAATTTTCCTCCTATGTAATGGATAGATTCCACATCTGCATCAAAGAAAATAGATGGAAGGCTTTTATGAAAAGAACCCCACAATTGTTGGCACCTTGTCAACCACTCCAAAATCTTAGGGTATGTATAAATTCTTTCTAAATGCAGAAGAAGAAATTAAGGATTAGATGATAATAGCTGTGGTTGTGCATTTCCAGCCTCCAAGGCAGCATGGTCTTCCCATTCCTAATGATCTGCTCATTTCTGCTCTCATTAAGATTTTCTTATTTGCTCTTATTAAGATCTCCCTCCTCGTGGATCCCTTTTCTCTTTTATTTATTTTTACATCCTTTTTATCCCTCCAACCAGCCTTTCTTCTCTTTAGTCACCACACATTTCTCCATAATAATATTGATTTTAAAAAGCAAAGCAAAACAATAACAACACGTTAACCTTCTCTAGATTATTTTCCCCATTTAGATAAGTTCCTGATCATACCTGTTCTTCCCTCTTGTCAAACTTCTACAAATCATACTATACACTTGGTGTGTCTAATTCTTCTTATATTTATCAGCCCAATAGTCTTTCCTTTTACTAGTTTGCTGAAATTTCTTTCTTCCACTTAGGTCTAGCTTTCTAATCTTTAATATGTGAATCCTTACCCCACTGGTGGTCTCTGAAGCGTTTTCTCCCACTATTCTTCCTTCCACTGTTTCTACTCTTGATGACTCTGTATGCCTTGGACTTTCCTCCTTTCACTGGATGAATTGTCTCACTGCTGCATTCTTTACTTCCATCTTTCATAAATGCAGATATTTTCAAGAATTGTTGGCCAGTCTTATTTTTAGCTTCCTATTTCTCTTTTCAGACAATCCCAGATATTTCTACTGATTTACCTGTCACTCCCATGCAAATAACTCACATAAAAGGTTTTGACCTTTTAAAGAGTCGAGGATCCAGATTCATTGCCTGGCTGTCATTCTGGCATCTCAAACTTAACATATGAAGTTCCCTATCACCATCTTTTCTTTTCTTGTGCTTCTTCCCTTACTAAAAGCCACAAAACTTCCAAGACCAAATACTAATGCCACATTCTACTTAGAGACTCTGATAGAGTGAGTAAAAAAGGTGAATGCATGTTTTTTGAAGTTCTTCATAAATGAAATGCAAAGCCTTTATATGCAAAAGCCCTAGAGAACAGTGTTTAAAACTAAGCTTCAAGTCAGATTGCCCTGGGTGTGAATCTCACAACATTTAGAAACCCTGTGAACTTTCTCTCGTCACTTAACTTTGACAAGCCTTGGTTTTCTCACCTGCAATATGAAAATAATAGCAGAGGTCATCAGTGATAAAGGTAAGAAATAGGGCCATGAGTTATAAGTGACACCATTAATCATAAGCAATTTGTCACTATTCTCAAAACATAAATACTAAATACTTGCGATGATTGTTGTTACTAAAAGATAAAATCTTTAGACTGTAGTTCTGTCTTGAAAAGGGCTTTCTGAAAGATTTTTCTCAAAACAAGACTGTAAGAGAGTCAGTAAAACATACCCATAGTTGGGTATAAGAGGATTGTGAACACATTTAGAAGAAAGGAGAGTGGATTCTGGGCAGATACCTAGGTTTCTTTGCCCAAGGACTTTGGTAGTTCCCAATTATACTTTATTATCAGGGCTGTAGCTTAATCAATACAATTAATCTACCCCATGATTACCTTAAGGAGAAAAGTATTTATACATGTCTACATATAACCTTATAAAATAGCATGAGTCTGATTTTAAGGCTGTCTGGATTTACATTTAGATCTGATCTGCAAAATTTAGATACAATGTACAATGGGAAATTATACATAGATGTGAAAAACTTAATTTGGCCCTTAAACATCAAAAGAAAATATTTTTGACTTATATACATGTAAGAACTTTCCAGACACTGTAGGCATCTTAAAATGTTATAAAGGTTTAGTTTAATTACCAGAAAGGAGGACTCAAGACATATTTTCCTAAAATGATTTAGCACAGAGATAAGATTGTTATATCTGATCTCAAATACAACAAATGACTTGGTATTATCAATTTTAATGGTCAAGTTTAAAAAAAGGAAAAAGGCTGGGGATATAGCTCAGTTGGTAAAAAAAAAAAAAAAACTCCATTGTAGAAAAATTGTAGAAAAACAGTCAAAATTCTTATGAATTCATCAAGCCAATTCAACAATTTCTGTGATTTTCACCTACATGCTTTAACTATTCTCCCTATAATGTTTTCTCAAGTATCTTAAAATAAATCCCTATTTCATGTCATTTTACCAAACACATATCTTTTTAAAAATTGTATTTGATCACTGACTGACAAACCATGCATCTCTGCACTCTGTCTCCTAGAAGCTTGGCAGTGTATCTCAAAAAGTTCTCAAAAGATATCTATATCAAAAAGAAATAACACTTCGCATTTACAAATGCTTCATAATGTCTTCAGTGAAGTTTTTCCTGTACTGCAGTGATCTGAAGGTCAAAGTGTGAAGTCCTCAGTACTGTGGAGGAAGGATATGAGCACATAGGCAGACCTAACTATAGTCAGTATTAGGTGTGGTGATCCAGTCACCATGTGAGAGATGATTTCTACTATGAGGCATGGTAATTGTATCAGTTAAAAACTTCAAGGTTTTTTTTTTTTTTTTTTATGTACTGGGGATTGTACCCAGGGGCACTTGACCACTGAGTCACATTCCCAGCTCTTTGTTGTATTTTATTTAGAGACAGGGTCTCATTGAGTTGCTTAGGGCCTTGCTAAATTGCTGAGGCTGGCTTTGAACTTGTGATCCTCCTGGCTCAGCCTCCAGAGCCCTGGGATTACAGGCGGGTGCCACCAAGCTGGGCTAAACCTCAAGATATTCTTATGAATAGAGTTCTTGATGCCTGAATGCAGAAGTCCATGCTGAGCAAGAATTGGTTTTTGGCACTACTGCCATGCTACCAAGGTGGTTTACCTATCCTTCTATATTTGAGTATTCCTATCTTTCTCCTTTTAGTGAGAGATATATACAAATCAAATAAAGAGTTCAAACTGAGAATTATGAGAATAAATGTTTTAGAAATCTAAAGAAATACACCAGAACATATTTTATAAATATTTCTTGAAATCCCTCTACCACATGAAATAAATAGTACTGAAAAATATCAACATGTATTTTAGGGTTATGGGTTCATTTAAGGAGTAAAAATTTCCTTGTAGTTAAATACATGTCTCAATTCCTTTGTAATTCTATATGTTCATACTTTTTATCTATTCAAATAACAGTCATTAAAAATAAAAAGCATTTTAAAATCACACTAAACACAATTCAGATGTATTTAAGTAGGTTGTTAGAAAACCAGAAATGTGATTGATAATATACTCACTTTAAAATATTAGGCTGATTTTACTACATAAGTAAATCAATGTTTTATAAATATTCAGTATAATTTTCATATTAACCTTTTTATTACACAGGTATAAGTGATTGATATTTTAATATAATGCATATATAGTTGAAATTCATAGATAAAATTATCTCCCAGATTTATAATTAAAATATAAATATTATTTTTTAAATTCTAAGAGTAATGTTCTATTTGAGATTGTTTTTTAAAAGACAGGAATCTGAAGCATGTGTTCAGATTTTTCTGAATAAACGAACACCAATACAGCCGTGTATTTAAAGGATGCAGTTTAAGATTGTTAGGGGGGAAAACGTGCTTTCTCTTTGTTTCTAATTGATGAAACTGTATGCATGAAGCCTCACAACACCTCTGCAACACTACAACCTTGAATTTTAAGTTGATATTGCCTGTAGTCAAGTGTGAGTCATGAATTTCAATACATTTGTTTCAATTGTTCCCCACAGCAAAGATGCAGAAAATACTTATTTCCCTGGTTAGCATCAAATTCAAATTAATTTTATCATTTGAACCAAGGAGAATACTCAAAGGTACTATCCTTCCTATAAAAACACATAATGGTGGAGAAAATATTAATGGCTTAATGTATTATTAAATTAGAGAGAATCAAGTTTCCTTCTATTTTACTTGGATATAATTATAAAATCTTCAATAGGGTTATTTCACTGGCTTGTCTAAGAAAAAGAGAAAAGATCCTGTCTCTAGAGTCTGACAGAAAACATTATAGCCAGAGGCCAGTACAAGAAATTGTTATAGAGTCAGGAATATGAATTGTTAGTAGGGCTTTTTCCCAAGTCAATTTTTTTTCTTATAACTATAATTATATTATTCAAAATTATTTATGCGAATCTTCACTTATATCAGTACAGGCTTAAAAAATTTAAAGTTATTTATTTTTCATATTATATCAGAAAAATAAATATTTTTTCATGATTCATTAACCAAGTTGAGGATAAACTAATTTCCACTCTTTATGTGGGCATCTGGCATTAAAAGAAGAGATGATGACACTACTGGTATTTGGCTCCAGTCACAATCCTACCTATATGGAAAATGTTACTTCACTGACAAGATTTTCCCTAAAAAGTGACAGAACTCATTATTGATATCAATGAGGCAGCAAGTATGACTAAGTGATAATTTATGGTGATGTAAGGTCGATTTAAACATATGACATAGTGAAAATTTATAGGTGATAAAGGACAATTTGAAAGTGTGACAAACCATATGACAATACCATATCTTTTATGTCTATAGTTCACTTTAGTGTAAATATTTTAGAACATATTTCTCACTTGGGCTGGATCTAGAAGCAAACCTAAAAGCTAGCATAGAAATTATAAATTATAAAGCCTATTTCTTGTGTATGTTTGCTCCAAATTATTATGGAATTATTGTGCAATGCATGATGAATAAGTGATTAGAAGCATATTATTATTATTATTATATTGTTGGCTTCCACATAAGAGGAATAGAATTCATACTGAACATTTTGAAGAGGAAAGCTAGTGGTAAGAAATAAATTGAGAGGTTTGTGACCAGAATTTTATAAAAGAAAGCAATTCTTACCAACTCTGATACCAATTTGTGTGTGTTTTAATAATTATAGATACTCATTCTGATCTCACCTCACAAACATGGAGTTCAAATAGGGAATATCCAACAAAAGTTGCTGAATTATTCAGTTGACCTATGGTACTGTAATTAGCTCAACTCCAGATAAATGCTGTCCCAATTTGTCTATCATGCTTGACTGCAGCGCTTACCCAGACTGAATGCCTTAGACAATAGGTGGTTCTGTGTACTTCTCTTTTTATTTTTTAACCCATTATTCTTTACTGTATACATTGGCTTAACCCTACTGGCAAGCAATATTATTTTACAATAAGTCGTGGAAATTACTCAGATTTGTTATTTTTTTTTTTAGGATTAATAAAATTTATATAGTAGCTTTAGGTTCACAGAAAAAAAAATGAGCAAAAATTCTAAGGTGTATCCATTTACTCTCTGTTCGCACACATGCACAAACTGCCCCACAGTTGACATCCAGCACCACAGTGGTACATTTGTTATAATCAATGAACCCACATTGGCATATCACCACTGCCCAAAGTCCATGGATCGCATTAACGTTCATTGGTGGTGTGTTCCTCTGTCTCTAAAAATTAAATGATAGCGCTTCACTGCTCAAAATGCCACTCTAAGCTGTATAAACACAGCTAGTTAGGATGCAGTAAGCTAGTTAGCATACACTAAGGTAGTTGTATATAATAAGAGCACTTCTAAACAAACTTAACCAGTGGTATTCCCACTCTCATATATGTGCATCTTAATATTTGGACACTGATGTTAGAGGAGAGGGAGAAGGATCCTAGTGTAGGGGAACAATTCAGCTACTTCTGAAAAACATCCTGTGGTGATGGCTACCTAATTTACCACTTTAGTCATGAAATGAGGCCAGCCCTGCAGGCTGGCATTTAGAAAGGTTAAGGACTGTGCAAAAGCTTAGAGTCAACGGTGACGCTCCAACACAGCAGCCATTCTTATGGTTTAAACACTTTTTCTTTTCCTTTTATTAGCTGTAATTTCCTATTTCTATTTTATTAGGTTGTGTTGTCCCCTAATATAAGTCCACACAGATCTACTTCGAAGAGAAAAAATGGGTAATGGAAATTTTGGAAGTAGGACCAGGGATAAATGAGCAAGGTTATGTAGAGCAGGGACATTTCCCTCTCCCATCCCCCAAACACATGTGCACACACATTCACCATATAGGGAAAACAATATAACAACAAAAACAGAAGATCAGTTTTAATGTGTTAATCCACTTAAAGAGCTTACCATAAATATAAATGAAATGGGGAGGCTTTTGTTATCTACTTAGATTATTTGGTTAAATAATAAGTTTCAATTAATATTTGAAATTCCTTTCTAGGCCAAGCACTGTTATAGATTCTGAAGATACACTAATGACCAAAGATAAGAATTTTTGCTTTCAGTAGTTGATACTCTATTAAAAGCTAAAAATGGCTTGCTTTGTGCTAGGCATTTTTTGTTTGTGTGTTTTAAGCCTCATGACCACCTATTTTAGAACCATGAACCATGAACCATGAACCAAGGAAGAGGGTATGGAAGGATTGAGTGACTTGCCATGATTACAAAATAAGGAATGGCTGAGATTCAAATCTGGCTCACTCCTCTCTGGATTCTACGCATTCAACCAGTTATGGAGCCAGGAGACCCATGGAAACTTAAAAAGGGAAACATTTATAGAGCACCTACTTGCTAAAAACAGACACACTCTTTTCTAATAGACTTAAGAAGGATTGTTCTATAGGCTTGGTTATGATGATGAATATTTACCTTTGAAACATGAGGCATTTTTCATTTGTCCATCTTTTTTTTGTGGCAATGGTCAGCATATGATTTGAGGTGCACAGATTTAATCTAGTGATTTTATCTAGTGGGAACCTTTCCATGTTTGGTTTCTTTTGTCTTTTTTTCTTTTAAACCAAATCTAACCAAATTAGTGATTTGGGTTAACAATAGTGTCCAACAGTGTTATGCTGTCATAGCATTGTATACTTTATACATATACATATCCATACTACATTTTGTATTGCTTATTTCAGGGTATGCTAAATTTGTAATGCTGTAGGACCATGTGACAATTGTTAATGTATGGTGGAGTACAAGAGGAGAGCAAAAAGGCATGTCTTTCATGCACTCTATTCACAGCTCTGTCATGTTCTGATGTTTGGAGCCCGTCACTTAAACTCTGTGAATCTGTTTCCGCCTCTAAAACAGAACTCAAAGCGACCTTGTTCTACACTAACAGCGCTGGTGTAAGGGAAATAGAAACAAAAATGTCCCTATATTTTCAAAACCTATGCAAATTTTATGTTACAAAAAACTTTAAAGAAAGAGATAGGGCAGTTATTTTATCGCATGGCAAATAGTTTTCAAGACCACAACAAAGATCCTTATTTAAGGGAAGTCAAAATGAAATGATAAAGAGAGCACCACGTGAATAGTAGTTACTTGACAAATGTGAGTTAATTTTCTTTATTTTTTCATGCTATATATACCCTAGACTATATCCCTGTGTATTTATGTATAACTCTAAGGAATAAATTAAATAAAACAAATATAATAATCACGTCTTGTTTTTTAAGGGGATAATGTTTAAAGAAAAAGGTAATCTTTTTTTTCTTTGCCTTTCTGAGTATTTTGTTTTTCTGAACAAAAAATGTCTGAAAAGGATTAGCAGGATTTCTTATAGCAACAATTCACAGAGAGTAAAATAAACAATGCTCAGTTTTTGAAGTAAAACCAGGTCCGTCAATGGTTAACAAAGAAGTGAGCAGATGATCAAGGTCATGCTTAGCAAAAACTAGAATGAGAATGTGCAGGGAAGTAAATGACCTTTTTCATTCCCCACCCTCCTTCCCTGGAGAAAAAAGATGAAAAGCCCTTGTGCTAAGATCAGAGGAGGAAATCAGGAAGGGCAGAGAATGCTCCCTCTCTACCCCTCCTTCAGCACTCTGACAAGCCACCATCCAGATAACCTTTCAGACACCACTGACACCTTCACATGAATATGGCAGACCTGAGTTGCCATGTGGAGTCCGCAGCAGCTAACCCGCCCCAAACCAGTGGCTGGGCAACCATGGGACTAGAGCACCACAGAAGAGGTTGGGGACAGGTGGCTTTGTAGAAAGGACAAGACTCTGCCAGGCTGGGGTCCGCAAGGAAGCACAGTAAGAGCTGAATGTCAGAACAAAGTGCCAGCTTAGGTGAGAAGGACACCTACCTACAAGGAGCACCATGAATTCACATCAGTGGCTACATGACCACAGACTTCAGTCAAAATTCATAACAGGGCAAACTGGTTGGATAAATAACACTACACTCAAGTCCCTAGGAGCTCAAGATTCCTCTTCTGTCTCCTGAATTTCTCTTCCCATCACGTGACCACCAAAGCCTCCGCCCTCTCCCAATATAGCCAGTGACTAGTCTAAGGGAGGAAGGAGATTTAGGGGAAAATATCTAAAAGACTGAATATTTTTATCCATGAAGGCTGAATACTCCTACACATGGTTACAATTGTTGAATTAGGGAAAGAAAAAAAAAAAAAAACCCTTTGGATTGGATTAAAAGTTGATTTTATTTATTTTTTCCTCATCAACCAGTTCATAGAGTATGCAAAGAGAAGGCCTGGCTAATTATAGACATGAAGAAATTACATTGCCTCTGAGCATGAGTTGGCGTTTGAGAGAAATTTGCTGTGCTGATGCAAGAATAATTGGGGATAGAAGAGGTAGTTCTGGGGGAGGTAACGAGAGGATCCCCTCCTGTTTGAGATACACTTGAGTTAAATGTCGTTATGTTAGAAAGACCTGACCAAATGATCATGGGGGATAGTTTCTCAGTCAGAGAAAGTGTACCATCCCTGAGCTGAGAAACCTGACCTGGATTCCCTCCTGTAAAGATGCTTTTTATTGCTGTCACCAGGAACATTGTTCCCTATGAGAGTGACCGTGAGCATCAAGGTTAAGTCCTTCAAATGAAGCACAATCCACTGCTATCATGAATCACATCCTATCAATCACCAAAGCAATCACAAGCTCCACAGTCACCTCTCACTGACCACCACGGCACCAAGCCTTTCTCCACCTATGGATGGCACCTTGGGTTTTGCATTGTTCCATACCTAAGGCTGGGCTGTTTGCTGGTCAGAGCCAATAGTGACTGGAAAGCTTCAGTTCCAAGATCAGATCTACCCACCCTTGCTGTCAGTGAACTCCTAACTGCAATTGTCTACATTTTGACAGATGAATTTTCTTTTGATTTTTTTTGTTGCCGAGTTCCTGTTTATTAACTGTTCACAATTCTTTGAGGTCCCTTGCCTTCTCCCTCCTGTGGATTTCAGTGTCGTCTTACTCCCAAGTCCATAGCTGGAGTCATTCCTGAATGTCTTTCCTAGCAGTACCACTTGTCTCCACAAACTCGCAGTTATTGACAGCCCTGGATTTCCCACTGTTCACGCCTTTCTTTATCCTGGGGTTTCTATGTTTCAAGAGTGTAGTTCACTAAATCTAGTTCTGTCTGTTGCAAAGCCTGAATATTTCAAAAGACTCCAGCCTTCTTCCATAAAGTTACAAAGCCAACCAGTCAGTCAGACAACCAATCAAACAAACTGTGTAGACTGCATTTTAAGTCTCACAATAATCTTACAAGAAAAATACTATCACTCTTTTTACAGGAACTTGGGGCTTGATAAAGTAAGTTGTCCAGACCACAAGTTGGGGACCAGGATTCACTACTGAGCAATGTTATTCCAAAGCCTATGCCCTTTCCACTATGGCACAAAGATCTTTTCCTCCGGATATTCGTTCAACTGTCATTTTTTGGGTCTACTATTCACTTTCTCTGAACTTCACATTATTCTGGAGGGTTCTTTTAGGCAAGCTCCTCCCCCCACCACTTCGTAGCAGTATATCTTCAGGCAACTACATCACCTTCCTAAAACTTTTTTTCTAAAAGGGAGATAATATTAGTAGCAATAGCTGCCCTGAAATAATACTTGACACATAATAAATGTTTGTTCTTACAGTGTAAGTACACTACTGCCCAACTTTTCTTTCAGGTTTTGTCATTTTTTTTTTATCCTACTACCCCTCCAAAGGTGCTTTACAAAAATATCATATTATTACACTTGCTCCTATATTTTACTTTACTCAATATCAAAAGTACTGCAAAGAATATTTGATGCTCATGCTAATATTCTGTAATTGAGGGGAGAATTCAGTACCCTGTCCCATAGAGTTAGTTTCCAAAGGAGTAAGGTTACCTTGTCATCATCAGTCTCCTCATGACACAGGCCCTGAGGACAGTGATGATGAGATGATAGTAAATTAAAGTCTTAGAGAGATTAGATGGCTTGACTATGAGTGAAGCGCTGTGACAGTAAAGAGCTCCAATTTCTACCCACTCATTATTAGATTGCTACCCAAGTCAAAGGGGGTCCACCGGCCTTGTAGGATCAAATGTAAGTGATCCTATGCTCATGGTGTCACTATGCATGCGTGCATTTTCTCTGCAGAGATAGTTTGGAGATATTTTTAAGAGAATCTTTTCTTCCAATTACACATTAGAAGAATTTACAATTCATGCTCCAGTCAATTTGGCCATAGTTGCTGCTACTTCCACATTTGCAACAATGAATTTACCTTTATTTTGAATTAATATGAAGAAATTAACGATATCTTCCATTCAAGCACAAGCGGGCAACAAAAATAACAAGTTTCCACATTAACAAGTAGAAAGAAATGTAGTGTTTATTAAGATATTAAAACACATTGTGCACTCAAAAATTTCCTTATTTGGTGTGACAAATAAGTGGAATTTCTATCAGAATATTAAAAAACCCCAGTATATTGCTGTGTTATTAACTGCTCATCTACAATATTTAATGTTTTAAATGTTTCACACACAGTGTCTGGTCTCAGAGTAAAGCTCAACCAATATTCTTAATCTACATAGTGAAACAACATGTCAAGTGTGTCATTTTTACACTAACAACAGGACATAAAAGTTCAGTCTTTTTATTTTTATTTCATTATGAAAGAGAAGACAGATATTTTTTGCATCTCATTTGAGTAATAGACACTAATACCATGCAAGTAGTTGGGTAGTTTTTAATTTAGCCTACTCATTTTGGATTTATAAGTATTTCAATAAATGTGTTTTTTTCTTATTTTGTTCGTGGGATGTTATGTGGGGAACTTTAAGCTGTATTACCAACTTGTATATTGGCTTAACCATGAGGCATTACAAAGGACAAATACTTAATTCATAAATGAAGACTAGGATGTATTTTACCTATAATATATATTTCATTTATAATGTCATGTACTATCACATATATGATACTATAAAACTGGGTTGAGTTACCATGAAATCTATCCCTCTCTTCTCCTTTGTTTACTATGGCAGTTCATATTCTATGCTTTCTCAAGACCAGGGATTATTTCTTATATAAACCTAAACTCTCTAAGTATTGGAAGTTCCTTCCTCATTTCTATTTACTATTTTCTTTGAAATCAAAAGCAAACCAAGAGCAATAAAATAATATCTTGAAGTTTAAAAGTTTATGGAAATTGAATAAGGAACTGTAGGAAGAGAAGAACATCCTATGCACAGTTAAGTTTGCAAAAATGTTATTAGTACATTAGCTCTAGGACATAAAACTAAATCTGCATAAGAAGCTGACACCAGCTCACCTGGAGAAGAAGGCAGGGCATATTTATGGTACATGCTTGACAGTAGGATACAAAATGACGAGGGAGCCTACAGGAATGAATGCCCTGAAGTTATGAACAGTACGAGTTGGCAAATACTGAACAGTATACCACTCACTTAACATATAAATAAACTTTATCTCGTAGCTATAACTGGTAATGGTAACGATGCAAAGTTTGAACTTGATTTATTTGTTACTGTATTAATATTTCCCGGTGACACTAGGCCTACCTATTTTCATATGAAAGAATAGAAAGAATATTAATCTCATTACAATTAAAATAACAATTACAGGTAGCATGTCACTCTAGGACTCTATGTTATGTACTAAGTAAAAAATGAAATAAAACTTTATTTTACTCTACCATCAGAGGTAAATTACTAAGCTACAATCTCAGGTCATAGAATAATGCTCAGTCAATGCTTTTAATTTGTGCAATGGAACAACTTGCCAAGAATGACATTTTATACTACTTATGGGACTTAAAAGTTTAGTCTTTTAATTTTTTTGTTTCATTATGAAACAGAGGACAGGCTTTCTTGCCTCTCATTTGAGTAATACTGACACTAAAATACAGTTAGTTGAGTAGTTTTCAATTTAGCTTACTCATTTCAGATTTGTAATTATTTCAATCAGGAAAACACTCAGAACAGGTCTAACAGGGAAGTTGGGACAAATTTGCACTGATTTATCTCATCCCAGTCATGGCTACAGTCAGGGGCTGTTAGTTTGTCTTTTGGCTCTGTCATATTCCACTGAGCCTTTCTGGGGAAATATCCTATGCATCTGGCAGATAAAACCTGACAGAAACGGAACTGGGATTTGAGCTCCTATCCTCTACTGAAACAGAGCATTGACTAATGATGATTTCTCTAACAACATTAGTGCTGGTAGACTCTCCCATATCCTTTTGTTGAAGTTTTCTGGCACTGTGGAACTAAGAATGAACTCACAGTACATATTTAATACTACAAAGCTGTGCATCCACTAAAGACATTTAAAATTCCAAAATGGAATTATATGTAGCACTTTACTGTGAACGGAATTTAAATATGCCACTCATGGACAAAGTCATGAATTCCATTTTACTTTCAAATACACATCTTTATAAAATTATATTCAGCTAATAACTGAACCTATTCCATTACAGAGGTATGACAAAGATGAAGTGCTGAGCTTCACAAATGAGAGGATCCAATTCATCTATGTTTTGTGAATTACTCATGCTTGACATTTGAGGAATTTATACCAATAAAATGCATAATGGATCAAAAGTTAGTAAGTTTCCAATTTAATTTTTAAATACAGGGAAGCAAAGTCAGAGAGTGGCACTTTGAAGAAGAGAGGTACCGTGTGGGTGGATGTATGTGTGTGTACCATATTCATAAAGATCTTTCCAGAATATATTATTATATTTTGGGGGCCATGTTTTCTAAGTAAGTTATAATGTGGAAACAAGAGGGATTTCACGGTCAGCAGTGTCCCTGCTTGCATTGAGGGATCAATGAAGAATAAGCCTGAAGCTGGGCCTATATCCTGTGCAATCTCATTATGACAGGTTTCTAGGAAATCAATCTGTCTGCTGTTTATTGCACATTTCTCAGATAGATCACATTGAAATTCAGCCCTTAAGTTCTTCAACTCTCATTCCATAGAAAACAGCAACAGTGGAACCAATTCAGTGTTAAAAAATACATAAATATGTAAATAAAATCGCAGCATATAGATAGGCTTGCTGTTGCTATGGCCTTTTAAATATCCATAAAGGAATATGATTTTCTAAAAATACTCTGTAGAAACTAAGTTTCTAAATAGATGTCACTTGATCATTTTCTAAAGGAATATTATAAGTATGAATTTGGGGTTTTTGTGCAAATTATTGGTAGAGAGAACCGTTACTGTCACGGAATGTCACAGGTCTGCTCCATGGGCACGATAATCACATTAAGAAGGACACCCTTTAGAGTAGTGTTCAGACTAATCCTTTCTCATTTTCCAATCAGTTTCAGAGAAGATCAGAGTAGAGCACAGGACTCCATTTGTTATTTACTTTAAAACTGAAAATAAATTACTAATTTTCTTTATCTTATTCACCTAGCTGTGAAATGAGATTGTAAGAGGAAAATAAAGTGCTTAGTTAATATTTGTGGGGGATTTAAATGAGAAAACAAACAGAAAAGTCTGAATAGATGAATGCTATTTTCTATACTTAAGTGGAATTAAAATGCTTCATATCCCAATCACTAAACCTGCAGCGAGCTTTCTCCCAGAGACCAATTAGTTTACAATACACATTTCCTTTAACAGAGGCTCAAAGCTTCCACAGCCTACCTTGATGAATGCAAGTTTGTATATATGTATAATTGTCATTTATCAACCTTAATGTTAACAGTGAACTTGGTAAGTGCCCATTAAAAATTCTCAGTGAGGTCTGATTTTTCATTGCAAAAATACTACAGAAGTACCTTCATGGATTTATGTTCCAGATGGTTGTACCATCTGGGAGCTAACTTTCATTGTCTAATGGTTTCTTTCTACATTTACATGTATTAGGCATCAACACCCACTCCTGGTTACAATCGTTTCCCTTTCTGCGTCAGTGCTTAGTAGAATGTGTGTTGTGTATAACTTATTATGCAACTGAGCACAGAAGACAAAAAGGAGTAAATTAGACGTCAAATTTCATATGGCTAATAATAGAATATACAACAATAAAGCGACCTCCATTGACCATTTTCAATTAAGAGATTAGTAGCATTTGCGCCTAATCTGACACTGTATTACATGAAATATGTATCTCAAACAGGTTGGGTCTGCCACTCTGTTCCCCTGTTAATGTAGATTTGCCAGATGGTTCTGATGAAACTTTATTTTCTTGAGCGGCTGCATTTAAAGAACACCTGATGGTCTCCAAATGTACCAGAAATTAAACTGCTAGATTTTCTAGTAGATTGATAAAAATGAGAATAAAATGGAGTGAACAGCAACTCTCAGAGCACATTTTCCTTCTTTTACTGACACTGATCATATTACAGTTTAATCTTGAGAATCAAGGTCTGATGATAGGCAGTCTCTTTTAGTCCACATCTCATGACCAAGGATTGGCTTCTGCTCAGGCAAAATGTCCATCAAATGTAATTCTTCCTCCTCAGTCCTGAGTATATGACCTATAATTGTTCTCATTATATTGACATAATTTTTATTTTACTGATAAGCTCAGTAATAGCTCTGAAATTCAATGTCTATGTTCTAATCTCTGGATCCTATGGATATATTCCCTACATGGCAAAAGAAACTTTGCAGATGGGGTAAGGCTAAGGATGCTGAGATGGGAAGATTATCTTACAGTATTCGAGCACACCCAATGGAATTACAAGAGTCCTTCCAAGAGGAAAGAAAGTTCAAGTAATAAGAAGAAAATGGAATGTTAGAAGCAGAGGCTAAAATGATGCAATTTACAGATGGATAAGGGACCAGGAGCTAAGTGATGTAGGTGGTCATCAGAAGCTGGAAAAGATAAGAGAATGGATTCTCTCTGGGAGCCTCCAGAGGAACACAGGACTGCTGTGTGTCTTGATTTTAGCCCCATAAGACTCATTTCAGATTTCTAGCCTCCAGAAGTGCCAGACAGTGAATTTGTGATGTTTTAAACACTAAGGGGAGATAACTTGTTAGAGTGACAATGAAGAACTAATACACATTTATTAGTGTCTACTGGAACCCAAATACTGTTTTCACATAATCCTGAATTATTTTACAACATGAATGATACACAGAGAAGGCCAATTTTTTTAATAAAGGGAGAATGAAAGAAGCAGTGTCAGAGTAATGGTCTTGAGAAAGTGAGAAAAACCAGGATCCAGGACACACACAGAAGGACTATCCTCAGATACGCAATGCTTGGCCTCATTTCCTGATCTCTAATGATGAGAATATCATTGGCTGTGCTATCATTAGCTACCAACCTCTTTTGTTTTTTTTTTTTTTTTTTCCAAACTATATGAATAGTATTCTCTCTTTTCCTGGATTTATATCCCTCTATCTTTGAAAGTTGCTATTCTCAAGGATCCTAGCAACAGACTGCTTCTTTTTCTCCACTGGATCTCTCAATACTCAGTCTTACCATCTTCTAATTGGCAACTGTCTTTATTCATTATCTAATCAATAAGAATGCCTGCTGGAGCAATGATTCTCAATCAGGGGTGATTTCCCCCCTGGAAGACATTTGGGCATGTGTGGAGATACTGTGATTGCCTCATTGTGGAGAGCTGGGAAGTACAGCTGTTATCTAGTGGACAACGCTCAGGGATGGCTGCAGACTACCAGCCAAGTATGCCCGAGCTAAATTAGTTAGGACACAGTACTTCAGATTGAGGACATTTTTAGATTTTGGAACATGTGAATATATACAATAAAATATCTTAGGAGTTGGGCATACGTTTAAATACAATAATTGTTTTTATACTCACATTATATAAAATATTTTTAGGGTGTCTGTATTTTGATTATAACTTGTCACATGAGGTCAGAAGTGAAATTTTCACTTGTTTCATCATGCTGATGCCCAAGGAGTTTGGGATTTAAGAACTCTTTGGATTTCAGATTTTCAGATTAGGGGTGTTCAACCTGTATCTTACAATACATGAGGCTGTTTCCCATAGCAAAGAAGTATCCAGCACCAAATGTCAATAGTGCTGCTGTTGGCTGTTGAGAAACCATTTTCTAGAAGATATATCATTTTAAATTTTTCAGTTAACATGACAGCACTCATTTCCCTGTAAGTCAAGGATACTGAAATAGTAGTCTCCATCCATATTTTCTATTCTCTTTATTTTCTATTACTAGTTTACTACAGCAGCTGATTTCCACTTTTTACCTTTGTGCTTTTCTTTAAGTCTTTCAAACCATGACTTTATATTACCAACCACAAGTGATGTTCAGATCACTTATTTATATTCAATTTAGTTTTATATACATTTAGCCAGTCCTACCTCTGGCTGTTCACAGGTATTAAACATCTCCACATTTTTGTTT
The DNA here is from genome assembly GCF_902686455.1 of Sciurus vulgaris. NCBI lineage: Eukaryota > Metazoa > Chordata > Mammalia > Rodentia > Sciuridae > Sciurus > Sciurus vulgaris. Next base: position 33,074,517 of record NC_136468.1, read on the forward strand.
TAAGCACCGCAAAGCACACATGTACAAGCAAATTTCATCAGTTTATCACCGAAACTTACTTTTATTCCCACATTTGCCATTTCCTTTCCTTCTAAGTTCTTCAAGTCCTTATTCTTTTGTTTTTCTCTTTGTGTTCCATTAATTGATCTCTGACCACTGACTTGGCAAACATGGCTAAAATTCAGTTGAAATTTCTTCATGAAAACCTCTCCTGACACTTTTAACTGTTGAGCTGAATCAGATGCCTCTGTTCTGAGCTCATTTTTTTTTTTTTTTTTTAATTAAGGTTCATCACCAATTGGTTCATCTCCAAATAAAGGATTATCTAGGTGGGTCTAATCTAATAACATGAGCTCTTTAAAAGCAAAAAGTTTTCTTTTCTGATAGTAAAAAGGGAAGTGAGAGGCATTCGAAGCTTGAGGACTCCAAGGACCATTGCTGGCACTGAAGAAGGAGGACCCCAGATGAGAAGTAAGGCAGGTAGGTAGCTTTCTGGAGCAGTGATCTCTTGGCTCTCAGCCAATAAGAAAACAGGGACCTCAAACCGACAGTTACGAAGAACTAGATACTACTAACAGCCTGGAACTGGGAAGCAGAGCTTCTAGGTAAGAGTTGAATCTAGCTAATACCTTGATTTCAGCTTTGTGCGATACACAGCAGAAATCCCAAACTTGCTCAGACTTCCAGAACTATCAGATAATAAATGGTTGCTTTAAGCCGCTAGTTTTATGTTAGTTAGGTGGCAATAAAACTCTAATACACTAGAGTACTTGCCAGTTCTCCCTCCACCTCAGTGAATGAATCACTCCTACTTCAATACTACAATTTAGATGGCTATCATGATTGTTGCATACATTCATCTGCTCCTCAAACTCTAGCTTTTAAGCCCCAAAGATCAGCATTGTGTATTACTCACACAATACCTAAGGAATTTCTAAGGAATAAATAAACCAGATTTTTACAAATCATATGGCATATATTTGGCCTTACTATTAGTCTGGTTTTCTGGAAATAAAAGTTTTATAACCTTGACCAGTCAAATCAAACTATCCAATTAACTTGTAAGAATGGACTCAGCCAGAAGCAGGACCCCTGACAACCCAATTTGATACAGCAGCCTAGTCTAACTGACAGCTAGGGAAAGCTAGGCAGTTTGGTAACAGTGCTAAGGGGCGGCTCCCTACATGCTCTTTCTGAAAACAAAAAGTTCAACTGTAAGACAAAGAAATGAGAAATGCCTGTCCCATGTGTGCTAGCAGAGCACATATTCATTGTTGCTTACACTTCAAGAACAAGCTTGCATAATTTTCTGAATTCAGAGATCTCACATGTGTGGTTAAAAGTCCAGTGCAGGACTAGTAGTACTTTTTTAGAAGCAATATAATCATAACATCATCTTCACTTTTGATAAAGCCAGGTAAAAATGGCAAAAGAGTGGCAAAGATGGCTCCTTTGTTTCTTTCTACAAATCGAATACCTTAAAATTCAACCTGCAATTTTTCAACCCAAGAGTGAAAAGAGAAGACTGACATTTGAGTGATTCTATTTTAACTATAAAAATTGAATACTTTAAGTTTAAAAAATGTGCCTCTTGTGTTAAACTAAGTGATACCAAAATGTGAAAATACAAACTAGATAGAGTGACACAAATGTATAGAATTCTGCCTAACAATGTATTATTGGTGATACTTTTCAATACAAAGTAATCTGTGAAAATGAAAAAGTTAAATACTTGATTACTCTCCTAATGTTTCTGATTTCATGAATTACAAATGTAAAATATCAGAATTCTTCAAATAACTTTCAAATAAACCAGTTAAGGATAATATCAGTGGCATTTACTTGGAGAAATTGAATTATTATATTCTCCAGACTATATCCTCAAAATAGAAAAGGAAGGACAAAATCCTCCATCTTTAAGGATATAACATGTGTGACAAAGTTTAAAATTCAGTTATGATATAATCATCTTTGTCTATATGAGAAAAATACTTAAAAGTGGAGGTATCTATATACTACCTTTGTCAAACACTGCAGGAATTCATGAGAAAATGAATGCACTTATGTTTAAGACTAAGATTTTAGATTTTTAATCATTTGATATTGTTGCATGGCCTATCTTTGCTGGACATACAGATGATAAGAAAATAAGTCTGAATGAACAGGCATATAGAAAACAGGATAAAAGCAGAGAAAAACATAATTAGTGATCTCAGTGAACATGTTCATTATGTTGCATATTTGTGCCCTTTACTGAAAATATAAAAATCAATTAAGGTGTTTTGGTTTTTCTCATGGTTTTAATATGAAAAGTTATTTTTTATCTCTTATACCTTTATAGTAGCATTATTCTTCATTTATTTTTTTTTAACATGGACAGAAGCCATAAGTTCTATGATAAAAATAGGGATTATTTTCACTAAGTACAGGACAAAGTAACAAGGTAAATGATTATTTCAGTCAAGAGAAAGGGCTCAGGGCAAAGAGTATATATTATTCTACTTTCTATGATGGTATATTTTCAAAATCATTTTAGGAGTTTAGATATTCATAAGTATTATTATATTAAAAGAGAATTACTAGAAATAGTAGTATTTCTTCCTGGTCAGAGACCATTACTGTTATGGTTTTTACTGCCCATGTTCTTTAAGATGCTTACTATAACCTGCAAATTTATCCTCAACAAGGTAAAGTTGAATGACTCCCAGAATCTAGAATTTGTATGCAGAGTAGAGTGGCAAGCATTCATGTTGGATTTTCTTCTTTTAAAAAAATAATATTCCTCTTTGTTAGTTTTCTCAAGTTTAATATCTTTGTTTATAGGATTACACTGCAGATACCAAATTTTCAATGTATTTTAAAAGTCTGAACCCTTTAGAACAACGCATACCCAAACATGCCACACACACACACACACACCTTTTCTTCCCCTTGGAGTTTATTTTACCAATGCCCTAGGAGGTGTGCTAAGGGAGCAAGACTAATGGAATTATTTGGACAATGAGGGAGTAATCAATGATCAACTCTCCCATGGCACTGTGAAAATAATTTAATTTTATAATCTATACATTGCTTACATGTAAGTGCTTTAGTTTCCATATGGATTGATGAAAATAATTTGCGGGGTTATTTTTAAAGAGGAATGAATGCAAGTATCCAAGTTTCTCTAGTGTATTTTAAAATGCCTTAAATTTACTAAGTATACTCACTGATTTGTTAGATCTGCAATGGAAAACTACAAGAACAGGAGTGGGAAGATTATGATTTTAGAAAGGTGACAAAAGCAGAATTAAACAGGAACAGAAATCTGTTTTTTAAAACAAAAATAGCATTCTATATTGCAAAAAATAACGCAATCTCCATTAATCTACATACATATTTATAGTCTTCTTTGAAAAAGCATCCTGAACCTCTTAGAAAACCTTGGCGGTTAGTGGAAGTCTCTGTCAGTTATGTCACTTCAAATAGCAGCTCAAATATTTAGCAGCCTCCCTAAATATCTGAAATCATATACATGGTGAACAGAATAACATGAATGAAAAGGAAACTCAAAAACAGACGGAGCCACGTAGGTCTGAACAGGGTACTGACGTAAGAATCTGCAGGTCTTAAAAATGAAACGTGACCAGATGAAGGGTCGGGGGAGGGCAAAACATCTGAAATATTAGTTACTTCAGCTGCTTGAAGACTCAGCAGTGATGGAAGAGATGTCTTCTTTAGCTGAGAATGAAAGGAATTATAATCTGGTCTAGAAAACCTACTGAAAAGGTGTCTGCTCTTGTTAGTATTTTCCACAAGGAAGCAGAGTCGTCTCAGTGGCAGATGACAAGCTACCAAGGCTAATCAGCTACAATCTTGTAGATAGGTGCAAATCATGGGAGGAGCTGGGGGCTGCCACAAAAGCTTCTGTAAGCTGGGGTGCCTGGGGCAGGAGGCACTAAAAATGACCTCAGCTACAACCCCAGAGGCCTTTAGGCATCACATAGTCTCCTGTAAATTTTGGCATCCAGGAGCTTTACTAGTACTGCATGACTCCAGATGAAAAGGCAGATGCAGGTTTAACAATAAAGCATGACGAAAAAAAGGAGAGCCGCATTTTCTGCCCCCCACCACCCCTGCTAAGTACATATCAAAGAAACAAAAACAGTTCCCTTAACTAGCTGGAAAGGTATTAATTTTTTTCTAATAATCTTGAAGAAAAAGGATTTTTTATCTTGGTTGAATTCGTGAAGTGCCAAGCCTCTTAAATCTTTTTGTCTTCTATGTGTTTCTTTTTGTTTAGCTAGAAAGGAAGTGATCAGGGGCAGGCTGAACCCTCAAATTAGTTTCTCTTTTGCTAGTAAAATAAAATGAGTCTCAGTATGCAAATGCCCTTGATACTTCCACAAGCTTTTTTGCAACTTACCTCCCTACACATGTCCAAAATGGGTAGTTGTTTCTGTTTTATATTCTAGATTCTAATTTCAAATATGAAAAAAATGAGGTCTTGGTAGTGAAACAAATTCTCTTAAGCTTTTTAGTAACTTAAAGATGCCTTTGGGGACTGAGAATAAAACTGAAATGATGACAAACAAGACATGCATGAAAAGATATTTGCAGTCAGGTCACAAGAAAGTAGAAGAACCATTCCTGGAACCAGGCTAATGAATTTGGATACGAGCTTCATCAGCAGACAGGTGACTTTGGGCACATTACCTATTTTTGTCCAACTTCAGTTTTCTAACTGGTAATATGGGGATAATCATTTACAGCACTGATATTGTTGTTTGAATTAAATTACGCTACAGCTTTGAAAGCTCCTCACAAGTGCCAGGTCTACAGGACACATTTAATAAAATTCTCTAAGGGGAGCTCAACTACATCTACACAGAGATAATAATGATGTGCTTAGTTATGAAGGAACCTGGTAGCTCATGACACCCTTAGAAAAAGGATTTCCCTCTTCCAAGTCTGGACAAGGGAAACATTTCCTTCTAATTGGGCGCATTTATGTTTCTGCCTAGATTAAATTCTGAGGTGAGAATCATTAGCAGAAAAAAGCGAAAGGAGGAAGCATTAAGAGAAACAAGTGAAAAAGGTAGTCTCTGTTTATTAAATGTGATATTTTCTTGTTCCTTTTTTCTCTGACAGTTAGAGGACAAGAGTGGTGTCTTTAATGTTGGTATTTATTTTGGGAAGAAGGAGAAGTATTCCTGGACTATAAGTTCACAGGGTGAAGATGAAAAGACTATGTTCAAATATTAGACACCAAAATTACTAGAAAATACATTCTGAGGCAGAAGGAGAAAAAGTAGGGCAGAAAGGGAAATCTCTCTGGGACTTTACCCTTCACTTGGAATCCGTTCACATAACTGGCAGTAACTAATATTTAATCATTATTTGACAAATATTCATGAGAATTCCTGTAATTCGGGAGTTTACTTTTTCAGCCACTGCAGACACAGTACTATTCAGACAGACAAAACCTTTACTCTCATGTAGCTTACATTCAGAGAAGAGGTATTCAAAGAGTAAACAAAATAGTACATGAAATACATTTTAAAATTACATAAAATAGTAGAAAGCAATAACTGCTATAGAAAAATGTAAAGCAAGGAAGTGGGAGGACAAACATCATGTTGGAAGAGAAAGCAGCCATTCATTCAGATTTTAAATAGACTGTGCAGGAAAGGGCTTACCCTACAAAGTACACTTGAGTAAAAAACTAAAGGAAGACAAGGAACATACTATGCAGACAGAGAAGAGCATTTGGGTAGAGTGGACAAATGAACAAATTAAAGATGAGCACTCCAGGCAGATCAGGGCTCCTGTGCTGAAGTGCAAGGAGGCAAGTGGGGCTAAAGTGACAGAATGAGGGAGGGAGAGGCCCAAGGAACAGTGGTAGAGCCTCTCCCTACCACTTTTTTTTTTTTCTTTTAAGCCAAACACATTTATTTTCAAAATGTGCTCTTAAGAGAATGAAAAGACAAGCCACACACTGGGAGACTGTATTAACAAGTAATATGTCAGATTAACTCTTTTTTAAAATGTTTTTTAGTGGTCGATGGGCCTTTATTTTATTTATTTATATGGGGTGCTGAGAATCCAACTCAGTGCCTCACACATGATGGGCAAGTGCTCTACCATTGAGCTACAACCCCAGCCCCAGATTAACTCCAGTTAATTTCCAAGCCAGCTTTTGTCATATTTATTAAATATACATATACGCATATGATCTGCAATGTGTCAGGCACTGCTCTAGGCACTTAGGCCTGAATAAAACAGCTGATGTTCTCAGCTTTGTGATGCTTATATTCATTTTTTCCTCTTTCCACATTTTTAATTGGTGCATTATAGTTATACATGAAAGTGGAATTTGTAGTTACATATTCATATATGCACACAATATAACAATATAATTTGGCCAGTATCATCCCCCCCCAGCACTTTCCTCTTTTGTAGGACTTTTTAAGCAATTGTAAGTATTTGAGCTTTTTTCTGGAAGAGCTTGAAAATCATTGGGAGGTTCTGAGGAACATGTTGCACTTCAGTTTGAACAATTTGTTATGCAAAGACAGGATAGGGCTACTAATTAATAATAATAAAGATAAAATTATAATAATTTTCTGGATACAAAGCGTTATGGTTTGAATGTGAGGTGTACCCCAAAAGCTCCTGCATGAGACAATGCAGTAAGGTTCAGAGGAGAAATGATTGGGTTGTGAGAGTCTTAACCCAATCAGTGAATTAATCCCTGGTAGGGATTAACTGAGTGGTAGCTGAAGTGGTAGGGTGTGGCTGGAGGATGTGGGAATCGGGGTGTGGCTATGGGGTATATATTTTGTACTTGGACAGTGGAGTCTCTCTCTCTCTTTGCTTCCTAGTCACCATGTGAGCTGCTTCCCTCTGCCACACTTTTCCACCATGCCTCATCTCAGGCCCCAAGGAAAGGAGCCAGACTTCTATGGACTAAGACCTCTGAAACTGTGAGTCCTCAAATAAACTCTTCCTCCCCTAAAATTGTTCTGGTCGGATCCTTTTAGTCACAGCCTTGAAAAGGCAGACTAAAACACAAAGTAAAGGAACAATCAGTAGGAATTGCTGGTAGACTAGAAAAGAGGTGTGAGAAATTCAAAGATGATTCCAAGGCTTTTCTGTGTAGGAAGGATGATTCACTCATTTTCTTTATTCAAAATTAATAACTGGACAGTTCTTAAATAATTCTAGAACATTCCTCTTCTTATTCTAGGACTCCCTTTTTACATGTATCCAAAACTTTTTTTAAAAATTATTTATTTTTTATTTTTTGCAGACTACATTTTGATTTATTGTACACAAATGGGGTACATCTGTTCATTTCTATGGTTGTGCACAATGTAGACTCATATCATTCGTGTAATCATACACGTATATAGGGTAATGATGTCTGTCTCATTCCACGATTTTTCATACCCCCTCCTTCTCATTTCCTTCTACATAATCTAAAGTTCCTCCATTCTTCTCTCACTCCCCACCCCCATTATATATTATCATTCACTTATCAGGGAAAACATTCGGCCTTTGGTTTTTTGGAATTTTGTTTATTTCACTTAGCATGATATTCTCCAGTTTCATCCATTTATTTGCAAATGCCATAATATTACTCTTCTTTATGGCTGAATAATATTCCATTGTGTCTATATACCACAATTTCTTTATCCATTCATCTGTTGAAGGGCATCTTTTATTACATAAGATTTAAATTTTCCTTATGATCACCACCCTAACTAGACTCAGCTCTTCTTAAAACAAGGGACGTGAATAATTCATTTTCATTGTTACAGTTTGTACAGGACTCAGAAAGTGTTGGCTGTATGCGGTTATGATAGGGATGAGATGGTAAACCTTTTTATATATCTTGGCCATCTAGCTTCTGAATACCTACTGTGAATCTCCCTAATTGTAAGAACTCTCTCATCTATTGAGTCTTGATTTATATCAAAGACTGTCTTCTTTACAGAAGGTAATGTTGAATATTTGCTTCCCCAGCCTCCCTGAGCCTTGGATGCAGACCTATGATTTGAGATTCTCTTTGCAAAACCTTCACAAAGAACATATTCTGGAGTTAGCATGTAAGATGCAGGCAGCAGTTAGCATTTCATCTATCAGATTATGTCTGAGGCATGGTTTTGGGAATATTTTCTGGCAGCTAAGGCCAATGCTTGGTTTTCCAAAGTTTTTAACTACTCTGTGATTTACTCAATATCCATTTATAACTTTTGCTTAAATAAGCCACTCTTGATTTTGTCACTTTGAATAAAGAAGCCTCACCCACATAGTGCTCAATAAATACTCACATAATGAAGGACTGAATATAGCAGCCTACTTTTTGAAACATATAGTCATTATCTTGAGATGGAATAGAAGAAAAGGCTTACAATTCTCACTCATATCTTCCTATTTATCATCTGCAAAATATGGAGGAGCATACTGAAGGAAAGGAACACAGGGATTCGACAGGAAGCAGATGAAAAGTAATGGGGCTCATTCTTATTTCTGGGTCGTGACAATTTGAAAATCTGGTCAACAGTTTGTATCCTCTTCATACAAAATTGCGCATAACCAAAAGCACAGATTTTTTAATGAAATTTTAATAAGATCAAATGCTTTGCCATCTCCTCTTTTGATAAATGTTTGTGTGGCTTTCAATAACACATTCTAGAAGATGAAATACTAGACTAAACCTATTCTTATTTTGTTCCTTTGCACATGTTAACATGCCTACCATTTCAAATTTGTAGCTGATATAATAATCAGTGTCGTAGTAATGAAATTGTATTTACTTAATGTGATGTTCCCAGAGAGAAAATAAGCCAAGAAAATGAAAATAAATAGGTGAATTTTTCTAGGTTCTATATTGTAATAAAGATGCTAATACTATAAAAACTCAGAGATAAGTGCAAATGAATTAAAGATTGAGGACTACATCAATGCCAAATAATTAATAACAACTTAAGGATAGATTTTGAGAGCTGAACAATTCCTTGAAGATCATCCTAATTAATCCCATTACTTGATAGTAGTGGGTCCAGAGTAGTAGAGAAGTTAGGAAAGGCCCCATGTCATCCATGTGCTCATTACTTTCAGAGGAATATTCTTTCAAAGACCAATCACCTCACAACAGAAAGTACCTCATTATTCTTTGTTCAAATAAAATTTTATACTCAAATCCATGCATGTGAATTATACAAAAGCTGACTTGACGATGAAGGTATTGAGGGGTCTGCTAATCTCCTCTGTAAGAAGCGAGGTTTGCAGGATTTGCAATATAATCAATTGGTTTTTGGCTATTAAAAACCAAATACAACTGATAATAATTGCAGGTCCCATGCTAAGTGTTTTCAGATAACTTATCTCACTCAATCTTTTCATGCAGCCTATGCAATGAGTATTACTGATTAACAGAGGAAGAAATCAAAGAGTAAGAGATCAAGTAACTTGCACAAGAAAACAGAGCCAACGCCAATACTTGAACCCAGAGACATATGACACCCGAGTCTTGCTCTAAGTCACTATGCTTGGAGGTCCTTCAACTTCCAAACATTATGTAGTTCAATAAACCTATGTTTCTTTACGTCCCGGTCTGTTCAACATACACATATTTCTTGTTCCTCATGATCTTTAAAATGAATTCTTAATTAGGTCAGATTTAAAATTCAAATAAAAATATTTTACCAGTACAAATGTTTTAGTGATCTCTGTTGTAGTCTGAATGATTGCAGACTTACAGATCATCCACAAGTTCACAGAACAGAAAGCACTAAAGGTGACTCCCCTGATTCATCAGCTTGTGGTGACTTGCTGTTTGAAAAATTCTTATCTAGAAGATTTCTAGAATTTTCAGTAACATATGAACATAGCACATTAAGAATTTAGCCAAATCTGGGGCTGTGATAGCACTATGATGGTGAGTAGATTTCATCTTTTTGGATCAAGGCCGGTCGATATGATTATGCTGCAACTGATTTAGGAAAGTTGGAAATGGAAGAAGGTGACATCATTTAAGCCACATGTTGAGCTATTATTTACAAATGCTGTTATGTAACTCATTTGACTTTAGGTCTACAGCAAGGCTGTGATCCTTAGGAATAGTAGTTAGAAGGCATTTAAAATAATGAAACAATAAATGTACAGTGCAGAGTTCAATGTCTAGCTTATAATATATATTTACTTGATGGTAGCTCTTATTATTCATTTTATTTTAATTGTTTATAAGAAACTTAAATAAGCTACAAGAATTTACTGATGTTTCACTTCTCTTGCACAAAATTTTATAATAAAGTTGTTTGTGATTTAAAATCTCTATTCTGTCCACAGAGGAGTTCTTCCAAATATATTTTTTTCTTAAGAACTCATGCTTCCTCAGATTAAGGTAAGGCAAGAATATGCCAAGATGTTGGCCCTTTCCTCCTGTAAACACAGCTAATTATGAGCAGACCAAGTAAGCTACATAACAACCTAGATACAGCAGGCTTTGCTATGGTTACATTCAACAGTGGGAAACTCAAAATTCCTACCTCAAACCCCAAATGGACCATAACAATTGGAAAGTTCTGCTTAAGCCATAGGCAGACAAGAGGCAAAGCAAGCGGTGAGGGTTAGAAATGCTTTGCTTTAGGAAGAGGCAAGAGAGAGGAGAGGGGGTGACAGAAGAATGGAAGGAGAGAGAATGAGGATGAGAACTGCAGAGAGCTGCTTTCTACTTTCAGCTGAAGGAAACTCCCCTGTTCTTTGGGCCTGGCTCAGTGGATGTCAGGTTTCTTGAAGTCACCAAGAGGTAAATCCCTCCACCTTTTCACAAGAGAAGGCTGAGTAAGAGAGGTTTCAGAACCAATCAATTTCATAACCACCTCTCTTGAACAATGGATCAGAAGTCTAAACAATAAAGATGGTTATTCTTGCAGAAGAGATATTCATAAGAAAGGAGGTAAAAGGCTGTTCCAGTCACATAATAATGTATAACCGCTAAGTCTTTCCCTCTGTAATTCCCGTCTTTGCAAGCGCAGTATGGCTACAGAAGCTCCAAGCACTTCATCCTCACACATTAATATCTAAAATTAGGGAGAAAACGAGGCTTCTCTGAACAAATACTTTTATTATTTAATTTTTTTAAAATCAAATATTCAGAAGACATTTCTTCAAATTTCATTAGCTGGTCATTAGTAGATTAAATATGCCTCATTGTGCCTTTATAGAGATTAAGAAAGTGAGTGTCAGACGAATTGGAAAGGAAGGGGGTATCAGGATTACTTATTTAGGTAACCAATGATGTCTATCAGCAGCAGGGCTTATACAGCCACATCAATGTTCATAGCTGCTCAATTCACAATAGCCAGACTGTGGAACCAACCTAGATGCCCTTCAATTGATGAATGGATAAAGAAACTGTGGTATATATATACAATGGAATATTACTCAGCCATAAAGAATGATAAAATTATGGCATTTGCAGGCAAATGGATGCGGTTGGAGAATATCATGCTAAGTGAGATAAGCCAATCTCAAAAAGCCAAAGGACAAATGATATTGCTAATAAGTGGATGATGACACATAATGGGGGGAGGGAAGGGTTAGTGTTAGGGTTAGAGTTAGGGTTAGGGAGGGGGGGCAAGAATGGAGGAAGGAAGGACTGTATAAAGGGAAAAGAGGGGTGGGAAGGGTCGGGGGAAGGGAAAAAATAACAGAATGAATCAAACAATATTGCTCTATGTAAATTTATGATTACACAAATGGTATGCCTTTATGCCATGTACAAACAGAGAAACAACATGTATCCCATTTGTTTACAATAAAAAAATAAAAATAAAAAAAATTTAAAAAAAAAAGAGTGTAGGCTTTAGGGTCAAACTTCGAAAGAACAAGTCCTGGCTCTTTCATTTCTGACCTATGTGATCCTAATTAGTTACTTAACTTCTTAAGAGTTTCACTTTCCTCATTCACAAAATGGTGAAAAAATAGTGTTTCCTTCAATTCATGACAAATGTTTTTATTATAAAATACTTGATTACAATTTATATAATAAAACATTGCATTGTTCCATTAACTCTAAACCTTTAACTCTCTTCGACTGATACTTTAGAGACTTAGAACAAGGTAACTCAAGCTTGCAGAAGTGCAACATGCTATATTAGAATGGTATGTGAAATTACATCAGTACCATCTTGGTGATTTACATAACTAATTAACAGCTGGGTTAGACTGGCTGTAAACTCCAAGGTATTTGCTCTGCCATCTTCCTTCCTACTTAACAACAGAAACAAAGTACAGTGCCAAATGACTTAATCTTTACCTCATCTATGAGTATAAGAAAAATGTATAGCCATTTACGGTTCCTGAGTTAGTAGTTAGAACTATGCCCAAACTTCCAAACCCATGTAATAATGTGTGTGTGTGTGTGTGTGTGTGTGTGTGTGTGTAAAATATGCAATCTGAAAAATTTTCCTTTAAAGTTGAAACAATTGCATCCTATACTGGAACAAAAGAGAAAAATTCAAGCAGATTCAAGTGGAGAGATCACTTGGGGGATAAGAAGAAATACTAGCATGGATGTTGATTTTATCAATTAATAATATTTTTTTGAGAGCAAACCACAGATAATACAAAAGAAGTGTAATATTTATCTTTGCCCTTAAGAGGTATATGATCTAGTTGAAGACCAAATTCAATATACATCTAAATCAATACTCTATTGCACTGAATTGGATTGAGAGAAGTTTTAGCAGACAGATTAGAGAGAATTAGAAATACTGTAAAGAAATTAGAAGGTTCAAACTACTCCTGAGATAGGAAAGATGAAAGATTAAAGACTTCAGAGCATGATTAAGGATGGTTGGGTACATTGGCTAGATGAAGATATATTGGAAGAAACAGGAAAATTTGTTTTGAGAAAGATTAATGGTTTAGACAAATATTTATTAAGTGCCTGATAGTACCAAGTTAGTGTTAAATGATAAGGATATAGAATGCTGTAGGCAATAGTCCCTGCTCTCAAGAAGCTTGAGAGTTTAGCTGTGTTGGGCAGGAGGGATGAGCAGACAAAATGTGTCATGTATGGAATATGTTCCATCTTGGTTATATATTGGCATTCATATATAAAGTTCTCTAAAATAATTGTGTATCATATATATTAATTGATATTATTCCCCTAATATCCAACTATCAACAATAATCATGCCAAATAAGACTTTGAAAGAGCATAATAGTAAAACCAAAGTGAGGAATTGTGACATTTTGTTTCTTCCAGAAGAATATTATATTTATATTATGATAATACTGAATAATGAATGTTTATTTTGCATTTATCATTTACTAAACACACTTAAAAGTGCTTTAATAGCATGATAATCTAATGAAGGAATGTTCCAGTACTTTATGTGCCCCGATAAGAAAAATGCACCCACCAATGTGGTATAACTTGCCTAAGCTGACAGAACAGGCAGAGCCAATTGGTGAACAGTCTAGTGTCAATACTGTTCTTTTAACCATTATGATTTATGAAAACATTAAAACTTGGAATACAAGAATTAAGTCTTTTGATATTTCTGTAGAGTTCATCCTGAAATTTTAAAGGGGCAAAAAGAATACTATTATTCTTCAAATAATGGTTTATTTGTCTAATAAAATTTTTTTTCAAATGTTCAGATTTCTACTAATATGTTAAAGTCTGACTATAGTTTGTGTTCAAATTCTTATTTTCAAAGGTGAGTATGTATTAAGGAACACTGCAGGCTTTGCCTTTATTTGGGGATATCAAGGATAACAGGATCAATTTTACTGTAAGTGCAACGTGTGAAGAGAGATGTTCAACATCAATGCTCTACTCATTCAGCCTGACATTTCTTTGTGAAGTGGGCAGAAAATTAAATTGCCTGAAATTAAAGGAGAAAATCACACACCATGGAAAGTAACATGTCCAATGACAGTGGAGGTCATTCTTCCACTGAGGTAAGTGTGGATTTTACCATATGAGTTTCATCGATGTTAATGGGAATCGTGCAACTGCCCTTCTTCATGTGCTCTGAATCATTACCTCTCAATATCCTGAAATATCACACTTTTTCTGGCATTTTAAGTTAGTTTTATAGAATGATACTGTTACATTTGTTAAAAAGTTGAGGATAACTTCATTAAGTATCTGCAGTTTTAATATTGTAAACTGCTCTCACCGACCCTCTGTCCCTGGAACCAGTATTCTGATATTCTAGAAATTGACTCTTTTAAACTGTTCCGAGTTTTAAACTAAGCATTTAAAATTACAGTATGTTAGTCAATTTTTGAATATTCAAGTTTTTATAGCAAGAGTTTTTTGAGAACTGTTTGAAAAACTCAGTGGGGTTCCTAGGAAAAAGATAAATTAGATATTGATTTTAAGAAGTTACTGGTCTGGCATAGAAGAAAAGAAGATGGTGAGTTTGTCAGTAATTAATTATTCTCTCTCTCTCTCTCTCTCTCTCTCTCTCTTTCTCTCTCTCTCTCTCTCTCTCAAAACACAGTGCTAAGTACAAATAAAGCAAATACCACACCTAACAAGGCTGCCTGGTATGTGATAGGCACTCAGTGAGAAACAGATTGCCTTGGGAGTCCAGGAGGCAGGTGGAATCTCTTGGAATTAGGGGTCAAGGTAACTTCACTAGGCATCATGATAAAAGGTATGTAGGCATGATGGAGGGACAAGGCTGAGAAAATAGCATGGGAAGAATGACATAGGATGGCAAGTGAAGTTCACGGCCAGATGTTGAAGGAGAGTGAAGCACTGAGGGTCTAGAGGTGAGTGGGGACACTTCTGGTTGTCACGACTGAGAGTTGCTAATGATATTTACTGCACTGAAGACAAGAAGGCTAACAATTCTGCAATCAGTGCCGTACAACAAAATATTGTTCCTTCAAAAATGCCAAGAGCACTCCAGTTGAGAAACAATGGAAGATAAAACCTCTGAAAAGAAGTAGTGAGCAAGAGGGTTAGAAAAGAGGGCTCCCATATCACACCGGCCATCAAATGCCATGCAAATAAGGGTGTCTTCATGGTAGGAAATGAGAGTCTTTTAAAGTTTAGAAAGTGAGGAATGGTGGGTCTCTGAAAGTATTGAGAGTACTGAATGAGATAATTCAAGAAGATGAATTTGGCATTCCTTGCCAAGGTGGTCAAGTTGGGGAAAAACTGGAATGGGGACATGAGGGATATACAGCCAGTAAGAATGAGCAGGAGGGAAAAGATGGCAATGTCAAATTCTCCATGGAGACACACAGGATCCCCCAAATCTTACTCTTCTTATCCAATGCACGACAGCTCTTCCCCCACCCTGGAAGTCATTAACCAGTGAAACTTTCAAGGTTTTCTGAGGATTTAGGAACTGAGAAGGGAAGGAAACCCCTATCTAATCATTCAAAAGCAGAATTTCTTCTTCTACCACACTCTTTAGTCTGTCACAGTAACATTGCCTTGAGGGACACAGTGGGAAAGCAAGCATCGGAAATGCAATTTCAGCAGCACACCTCACCCTGATTAGCCATAAAATATGAGCGCTGAGGCTGCTGCTCTGGGACTCAACACCTGAGGTTGTCCATCAAAACTCTACCACTCCAGTTCTTTAGTTCTTCATGACTAAGAATCTTTAGCCAAGCAAACTGCAAAGTGACAGAGTGAGGGGCACACAGAGCACACACACACATGCACAGTATGCGTATACACACTCTCCCAAACACAAGTGAGCACACGCCTGCATGCTCACTCTTACACTCTAGCCCCTAGAACAAAATAAAATGAAGTAGTCATTTGGTGATTCTAAGAATATTTATAGATTTCAAATTTCTTCTTCAAATTAACCTCACATTTAACTAGAAATCTAAATGGCTTAAGAGTAATTGTTTCTACCAATTTTACTTTAAAGGAACGGATACACATGGCCAGTCACATTGGTCACTGTTGTACAAAGAGCACTGATGACTTATAAAGGCATGTTGTTGGATCCAATCACAATCTTTTTTTTTATGCTTGAAAATGTTCTTGTTTGATTTCTAAGATCGGTATCTATAAATATCATTTTACATGTCTTGTGCTAAACACACCCAGCCATTAATTGTTCTCCTACTATATAAATCATGATGTCAATAGGTTAATTACATGTTACTTTAAAAAGCATGTGCTATTTTCTTTTTTTGCCCTATTGACTTTTAGGTACCCACTTATTTTTGCATGACATCTTATATTTTATAGAATTTTATAAAATATCCACTTACTGTTTTCATTCTCAAAAAAAGAAAGCAGTTGCAAATTCAAATCCCCACACTTAAGATAGTATGTTGCAGAGGGGACTGTGGTAGACCAAGCAGAACATGTCTCACTGAAAGCACTCACATTTAATGTTCTTATCAAACACCATGCAGAACACACACACAACATGCTTGGCTGCATGTGACCCATGGACTACTAGCTTATGATCCCTGGTCACAAAGCTTCCTTTGGTTCTTTAATGTGCATCTTCACATAGGGCAATGCATGGTGAGGGAGTCCCTTGCTGGCTGAGAAATGGGTAGTGCCCCTGGATGCTGGAACTTCTGACTTCGTCCAGAGACTCTAGGACAGAGTTGTGGTGATCCATTCTGTGCTTAAATGGAAGGAAGTTTATGTCCATTTCTCTGATACGTTTTACCAAGACCTTATTCTTAGTTCTAGTGGTCTTCCCTGGCTGTTAGTTGGGTTATCAAAGGGAAATGATAACACATGGAGACTAGGGAGACTTTTCTTGGATACCAGCTGACTGCCAACTTGGTGGTAGTTTATAGGAAACCCACTGCAATAGCCAAAGTGCCAGAAAGATAGTCAGGAGCAGAGTATGGTGCAATTATAAGTCTTGTGCACATACATTATTTTCTGATAACTTACGTCTTGAAGCACAAACATATGTCCCCTAATTAATTTTAGTTCCATGTCTTGCCATGTAGTTTTGTGGCTTTTGAATGCAAGGGACTGAACGGAGGGCCTTGCATATGCTAGGCAAAAATTTTAGCACTATGCTACATCTCCAGTCCTGGTTATTTGTTAAACTCATTTAGCAATCAGTTGTTCTCTAAGTGGGTAAAGGAAAATCTTCTGCAGGTTAATTACATGCTGTATGAAAGAGAATTTTCTATGCCCCATTTTCTCTGGGTGCCAGTTAGATACATGTTTATTTTTATAAGGCATTTATTATTTTACGGTCTGTAATAAAGCTTATATTCATTCTTTACATAACAAAAATGCAAACAAAGCCCACTTTGCCATTCTTTCTGAGCATTAAAAATATATATCTTTGACTTTGATAAATGAGTCTCAAAATCAAAGAGTTATTTCCTGAAGAATAAAATAAATCAGACTGAACTGTCTTGTTGCTGCTACTAATGAAGGGCCTATATATATTAAAGCCCTACTGTGTGCCATCTGATCACATATCTCTAAAATATCTCAGCATTTTTTTTACCAGCAGCCTTTAAAGCAAATGGTATAACAAAAATAAAGTAGGAGAATTTCATACATCTAGAAGAATCTGGATTCAAATACAAATCCCTCTGATGCTATAGAATATTATTACTTAGTTTCAAAATATCTGTAAAATTCCCTCATAAACTAATTCTATCTTTCTGAAGCCAAGCAATTCATTTGGTTTACTTGGTCTTCCATGAAATGCCAGTCAAAATGCAATATGAGGTGCTTTTGCATTGTTCTGATTTCATGTGGCCATCAGTGTGAGTACTGGGAAATAAATCAACAGCAGGAACAATCCTGTCTGCTGCTCAATCAACTGAGGGATTACTACAGACCACAAAAATCAACCTTCCAAATTTGAACAACTCTAGTTACTTGCTTATTGTGAAACTGCCCTGGATATTAAATAGTCTCTTGGGCTGAGGATTGTGGTTCAGTGGTAGAGTGCTTGCCTAGCATGTGTGAGGCACTAGGTTTGATTCTCAGCACCGGATACAAAAAAATAAATAAATAAAGGTTCATCAACACCTAATAAAAATAAAAAATAGTTTCTTTTCTATGGATAGAATAATCAGAAATATTTTTAGAGAAAAGAAATCTTGGAAAGATACCAACCTGGAAAATAAAAACTCACCAGGATCATAAAGTCCCCGTATTCAGAAAATAATTATGGGCTCATTCAGAAGACACATGGAAGCACAATTGAGGGCATGGGAGGTTTGGGCAGGGAGCTGGCTGATACAATGGGGCATGGAAAGGGCCTGAGTGGGATATGCATAAAGCTGATTGAGGTATAAAAGACCTAAGTACATATTTTGTCCCAACTGTGTTCCTTTTAAAACAATTTGCTTGTACCTCATTACCTGCTTTCATTCCCTCAGGCAATTTTAGTACAACGAAGTGAATTTCATAGCAGAAATATTTAAAGTAAACCGTAATTTCTACCTAGATAAAGAAACTGAAATGAATTCTTGCACTTTCGAAAACTGTTCATCAGCCTTCATCTGAAAACACTAGCCATCTGTTTTAATTTTGTAAACAGCCTCATCAAAAAGACAATCAGGAAGTTGCATTTTATTTGTTTTACCTCTCTTCTCTATAACTGAAATGTAAATATGTTATTTGTTTTCAACAATTATTTATGGAGGACTAAGATCATAAAACTAACGTAATTCCCATTAAAATAATTTTATATTAATGGCAAATATAATTCAAGGAATCTCAATTTAATATAGGTTGTTTGATAAAATATCAAAAGGACTTCTGTATTGTCTACCAATGATTACATCTATAGGAGATGATAACGAAGGTTTCACTATGAAATCCTCTGTGCTTTCTGAATCTTCCAAGATTGAAATATTCTCAAAGTAGTTTGAATTATCAATTCTCTTCATGGCCTTCCAGCTCCCAATTCCAATAGGCAAACAAAAATGCTCCCATGTGCAAGGTGTACAGACATACACACACACACACACACACACACACACACACACACTCAATTTGGTAAGGCAGTGAGCAAGAAAGAATATGAAAAGGCTACTTAAGAACTAAATACATTTGAATCTTAGTACCAATTTCTTATTTCCCCTGAATATCTATAGTATAAGAACTACCTGATAAATCAGAGATAAAAATAAATCTTTACAGTAGAATTTAAGGAAAGAAGTCATAGGAAACACAGGCTGAATATATTGACCAGATTATCAATTCTTAGGAGGACATTCTATTCAGTTTACTGCTATACACAGGCCTAGAACTATTACTGACACAGAATCAGGACTCAGTTAATATTTAGTATTTACTGATAATGAATGAAAAACTGATACATAAAAACTGAAGTATTTTTTTCTGAGAATTTTTTTATTACTGCATCTACTTTCCTAATGTCAAGATGCCTCGTCAATTATTTCTCCTAGCAAACATCATTATTTTGATTACGTATTTCAAAGTAAAAAAAAAAAAGCACTAGATGAAAATCATCTGACTCAAAACCAGTTTAAATACTAATCTAATTGGTAAACTTGAGATCTTGAAAAAAAACATTTTGATTATTTCATCAACATAGAACCTGCAATATATATTTAAAGCACTCTAATTTACACTGAAGGGTAGTTCAAAGTTCAATGTCTTTTGAAATAGTACTGCTTTCTTAATAAAGGGCAGGGTTGATTTGTCTCAGCCAGATAATTCATATCCAGAGCAAAGAAGCATCAGGCACGACTATTCCACTATTGACCTTCTTGAACTAAGATCCAGTCACAACTTAACAAAATTTAAGTTCCAAGAAGATGTTACTGACATGAATAAGAAGACTCATAAATATTTGTGAGTTGAGTAATTCATGAATGTTACAGAAAAATTTGTTTAAATCAATAGAACGTGATTTATAATTCCGTCACTATATATAAATGAATGAAAATGAACAGCAACAAACTATGGGTCAGACTGAATGAGTACAATAAAATTTGATGTTTTAATGCCACAAGAATCAAGGTAGAGAGGGTCATGCCCTGGGGCGCACTGCTTCCTTTCCCTTTCACTATATATATCTCAATGTGTAACTGTATGATTTTAACTCTTTTTGGATTCAATTAGCATACAGAATAATTGTAATGCATGTCATATGGTTACTGCTATTCTGTGAAGTGGCCACAGTAAAACACTGGTCTTAGTGCCTATCAAATTAGTTCCTCAAGGTATAAATATCTACATCTATGTCCACCTATCTATTCATCCATCCATCCATCCATTTTCCTAACTGGCTATCTTTCTAGCAAAACTATTCTACATATAATTCTGTCTCTATATTTGGCAAATATTATTTAAGTCAACCTATCTGAAATAATTCATTTTAAGGCTTAAAAAAACGAGAACCTAAGAAATAGATGTACCAAGTCTTACCAATGAGTACTACATTTTGTTGGAGAGCATCATGAATCTGCTGTACCACAATGGCCCACTCCAGACTGAATTTTTCTCAATGACTTCTATCTCCTGGTCTCTGGGGACTAAATCAAGCCACACATCTAAAACTGGTTCCTAAAAACTTGATGAGGCCACCTATGGACACCTTTGTTTGGAAGAGCACTGATCCTCTATATAAAGTCTCTTCAGTTATAATAACCGGGCAAACATTACAGCTGCTCATCTGCTTTTCAAAGCATATGCCTATTCTATGATCAAAATGAAAGCAAACCATATCTTCACCACTTAGCACAATCCAGATTCTCTGCTTTTTAACTTCTAATTCTTCAGGTCAACAAAAGTGTTTTTTAGAGAGCATTATCTAAGAAGCATGAATTCTCTGAGGCACTCCAAAATTTATTACTGGATAAAATTGGATCTTATTTGTTTAGTCATTCAGAATTTGTCTACGCAGTTCTGCATTCTAATGTGATGCCATCAATTTGTTTCCAATGGTTACTACAAGGATAAAAAAAAAAAGCAGTTTCTAATCTAGGGATATATTCACCATATCTTTTAGTATCCAATATGAAGTAGCCAAAACGCCACTACACTATTCAGTATAGTATATACATTAGCATAGGTTTAATTTTAAATTTTACCTGATTGCTTGAAAATTATCTCTAGGGATAACACATTTTTATATTACAAATGTCACTTTTGTTCTTGGCAATTTCTTTTATTTTGTGCCTCTTCCTCTAATTTGAATAGCAGTTAGAACATTCTATGTTCACTGTCACAAGTGGTGGCTGACACATTAGAATTCAAAAGAAACAAGATTTAGCTATTAGATTTTTGAGCTTCAAATCCAAAAAAGATTAGGAAGGATTCAAAATGAGTAAAGAAATTATGCTTCCCATGTCTTTCCCATCTCTAGGGGAAAATGTGAAAGGCTGGGAAGGGAAAGAAAATCAGAGAAAAGTAGAGTCCAGATATTTGTAACAACGCTGGGAACAGGGGTGTTTCCTTGACTGGTACCCAGAACAAGCTCCCATGGTGGAAGAGAATGGCGAAAACTCAGAGGAATTGCAGCTCTTGAAAAGTCTGGGCATGTGGCTGAGAGCAGCTCACAGAGTTTTCCTTAGCATGGAGCAACACAGAGAAGCAAAATTTCTCCAGTGAAAAATGCACAGAGAGCCAGCAGGCCTAATGTGTCCTTGGAATGAGGACAAGGGGGCTATAGTGGCAACCTGCAAGGACCAGTGACCACAGACCAGACTGGGAGGAGGAAGTCTCAGTGGGTGCCAGCAGAGATAGATAGCTGATGACACTGAGGGCCAGATGGCCCCCCACCTGGCATTTTGTAGACAGTCCTAGAGGACAGTCAGTTAGGGCTGATTGAGATTGAGTTTCTGTCACTTGATGGAACTGGGGCCCAGAATACAAATTAAATTCAGCAAAAGAAAAAAATAGAGAAAACTATGTTTCTTGAATACCTAAACACCTGATCTTATGCACTGAGAACCTCTGCTACAAATCTATGAATAACCTGTGACAACTCTTATTAATCATATATTGCATTCTAATTATTATATTGACATAATATGCCTACTTATTTTATATACTTAATATTTCCTATTTCCTAACCATTTAAACTAGCCTACTAGATCATATTGTAATTATTTTATTTACAGATTACTTTTCAATACTTAGCAATGACATTTATTAAAATTTATTATGAGAATATTTATCTACACTATCCTGCGCTTTCTTTCAATTTTTTTCTTATATTCTCCTAATCTCAGTCAGTAAAGAATGAATTCATTTGATATATGATAGCTACAATAATTTATCAATCTCAAAAGCAAAATAAAGTTTTATAGTCTTCCTGTTTGTGTATATCTTTAGTTTCAAACACTATGATTCTCAAATCTTTAGTCATATTGTCATTACATTCAGCATTCTGGCCCTCACACTCTACTCTTAGATCAATCTTCTAACATATATGAGATTGGATCAGGTTGTACCTGGTTGAAGATTCTAAATTCTGAGCTGTAATAAGATGCACAAAGCCTTAATACTGCAGGAGGTTCCACAAGGGAAGCTGTGAAACAAACCTATTGCCCAGATACTCCAAGCAACAGGCATAACCCATTGGAATGGCAGCTTGGGAAAGTGCAGAGGGCAATGGGCAAGTGGATGGGCTCCCTTGAGGCTGATTATACCTGTATCCATTGTCATACATGTCAGAAGGAGTTTGTGGTTCAGTTTAATAGTTTAGGTCCCTTTTCAATTCTTTTTATTTCCTTATTATTATCCCTATCAAATCTAAGTTTTGATGGACTCTAAATTGTATTAATGCATTCATCTGTTAAAATCATCATTATATTTTGACTGATAGCGTTTCCTATAAAAATGATATTATTTTCTTACTCTGTACCTGTAAGTAACATGAGCTTTCTAAAACAATGTAAGCTGGAATGAATTGGAGGTAGCTAGTATAAAATTTATTTTTTGCTACTCTACAGGCTAATTTAAAAATTTTAAAGACAAATTATTTACATTTTCCCCTATAGATTGAGATGGGAATACTTTCCAACCATGCAAATATATCACGTTCCTTTTTTAAAAAACTATGTCAGTCCTGTGAGTCTTGGATAGAAGACAATGTGTCCTCTGACATCTACTAATGGACAATGATCACAGACTAGTGCAGGTGGGAAATGCTATTTCAGGGTAATAGCTCACACCTGGAAAGGTCTATTTTTTCTCTAGGATCTTTTTACACAGCAGTGAAAATAAACTAATTAGGTCAAAGCATCACATTGGGACCCATGAGCTATGACGGTCCCTCTCAGTTGTGTCTCCACAAGAGGCCACTGTCCAAAGGCAAACAAGCAATAACCTCAAGCAGGAAAGGAGCTCTTGATTTAACCGCTTCTCCTTTCATTGCAACTGCCGTTGCATTTCACTGCAATTATATTCACGTAAAGTTCACAGAGAGAAAAGTGATATAAAGGGAAAAAGATGTAAGAAAGAAGAGACACAAGGAAGATACTGAATTTTCTAGAACAACAGAGTCTTCTTAGACGCAGGTACTGAGAAGCCTTGCTTAGGAGACAAAGGGATCAAAACTAGCATTAGGGCCTGGATTTTCCAGCTGCCTAGGCATCTATGGAAACTCTATATTTGCAGCAAAGAAATGGAAATTCCAGGCATGGACACATCTACTTTTCTTCCTTTGATAATTTCAATCACAACACAAAAGGGGGAAAAATAAGCCAAAAACCAAAAACATCTATCTTTCCTCTTATAGACTTTGTGGTTTAGTAAAACTCACTCAGGAGCCTTGGACCTACAACCATTCGTAGGACACAGGTTGGAAGATTAGAGGGATTGAGATTTCAAAAGTACAGGGTCCATTTTCACTTGTGTCATCAGTACTTTTTAAATTCAGTGCAGTTTGGTTTTGGCTCATTGAGGTCCCTCAGCAAAATATGGTTCTGCTTCCCTTATATATCATGTGAGTCTTTTGATTTTGTCATCATTTACCAGAGGGTTATCGGTCACATACATGCAACCATGCAAAATATAAGGAGATGCAAAGATGGTATTCTGTACCATCAGTGGTTAAGTGACTAGTAAATTTCATGCTTAATATGTATTTAATGCAAGCCAAAAAGCTGTTTTAAATTTCCTTTTTTTTAAAAAAAGTGTTTTAGATAAGCATAATCCCATTGAGCACATTAATACCTCTTACAGTTCATGTCCTTTACCCTGTCGTATTTTTAACCTTGTTGTACACTATAAGTACTACTACATGTTTGCTTACTATTTTTTTGTCTGAACTTATTTTTTTGTCTGTTCTTTTAAGACAGATATGACAGTAGAGTGTATTTGACATATTATACATACATGGAGTATAACCTATTTTAATTAGAATCCCATTTTTGTGGTTTTACATGATGTAGTTTCACTGGTTATGTGTTCATATATGACACAGGAAAGTTATGCTTGATTAATTCTACTGTCTTTCCTATTCCCAGGTCCCTCTCCCCCTTCCCTTCATCCCTTCATCCCCTTTGTCTAATCAAAAGTACTTCTGTTCTCTCCTCTCCACTTATTGTGTTAGCATACACATATCAGAGAGAACATCTGGCCTTTGGTTTTTTGGGGACTAGTTTATTTTACTTAGCATGATAGTCTCCAGTTCCATCCATAATCAGCAAATGCCATAATTTGATTCTTTTGTATGGCTGAGTGATATTCCAGTGTGTATATATATCATATTTTGTTTATCTATTTATCTGGTGAAGGTTGTGTTGCCATAAACATTGATGTGGCTGTGTCACTGTAGAATTCTGATTGTAAGTTCTTTGTAAGTTTATATACCAAGGAGTGGGATAACTGAGTCAAATGGTGGTCCCATTCCAAGTTTTCTGAGGAATCTCCATACTACGTTCCAGAGTGATCACACCAATTTGCAGTCCCAGTAGTGATGTATAAGTGAACCATTTTCCCCACATCCTCACCAAAATTTTTGTTACTTGTATTTTTTGATAATTGCCATTCTGACTGGATTGAGGTGGAATCTCAGTATAGTTTTAATTCACATTTCTTTAATTGCTAGAGACGTTGATGAACTTCTTATGAATGGCCATAAAGTAGCATCATTCTACCATTGTTGAACACTAGACTTTTTTCTTTTTATAACATTGTGTTCAATACTTTTTTATTGTGCATTTATTATATGCCATGCAACTGTGCTCACTGTTAGAGACATTACAGTTTCTTGTACTCAGGGGCTGAGATAGACTTACAAACAAGACATTGAACCATATACATGGAGTTTCTTGAGGGTCACAAATGGCCAGACAATAGCCGTCTGAGACAGTTCAACCAAGTGCAATGTGCTATGGAACCTGAGTAGGACACAGATGGCTTCAGAGAGGAGATAATAGCTGAGCAACATGCCTAAGATTTGGATTTTATATAGCATGCAGGTAAGGACAGGAATGTTTCTCCATCTTTTATCTATTTTAATAGAGGCCATGGCACCTGCTCCCTGTGTACTAATAATGACTCAGTTACTGCAGTCATGCTCAACAGAGGTTGCCAACCCTGCTAATGCATTTCAAATATCCATGAAGAGGGAGAGGAACATGTACAGTTAGAAGAAGGCTCTTGATGATATGGATTACTATTCCTTTCTCACTCTCCCCAAATCCCTTTCCAGTTTCTGTGAAAAGTCACTGCTAGAGGTAAGAGATCCATTCATTCTGCATGATTGCAGCATATAGGGAAACATGAGCAGGAACCATTGGGAAAGGGCACAGAACACAGATTAAGATTCAGGTTTGGCCATGCCACTGACAGGGAACAGTGAATGGATTTGAAGCAGTAATGAAGAGTTAGATTTGCACTTAGAATGACAGGTCCCAGAGCAAGGTTTTGAATAGATTGAAAAGGGAGGAACTTCAGATGTGAAGAATGATACCCCAATGAAGAGACAACAATAACTACACCAAGGCAATGAACAGAGGTGGGGGAAATGTATGTAACGGACAGTTAAATAAGAGACCTTTGATGTCTGTCAACATACCATAATTCAAATGCAGAGCATTTCCTTGGTTAAAAATTATCCAAGTAAGTTATTAGGAATAGTGCTATTTGAAAAATGTCACGATCATTTTCATTTTTCTTAAAAGTCATTTTCAAGTTATTTTCTAAAAATGTTAAGTGTGTGTATGTGTGTGTGCATGCACCTACATACACACAAATGTAAAAGGCCTGAATAAGTATTGCATTTTACTATATGCCTCTCTAAAACTCAGCATTATCCATGCCATCCCAGACAAATGAAGGTACACTGATATGTTTTCTTAGGTTATCAATAGCAATGTAGTGTCTATGTCAAGAAGCTCTGTGATCCAATGTACACATACTACTGCAAACACACCTAGAAACACAGTATGCAATTCAGAGGCAATCTTCACAGAGATATTAATACACCACAATATGTCCTAAGGGGAGTTTCTAGGAGGAACGAAGTAATGAAAATCTTGTCATCTGAGAATTGCTTGAAAAAACTGGGGCTATTTACATTGAGAGACAAAATATTCAAGTAATGACTGTCTTCAAATATTTGAAGTTCTGTCATAGTGAAAATATTCATGTTCTGATAGTCAGAAGACATATCTTGGATAAACGAGCATACATTTAATGGAGTCAAATGTAAACTCATCCTGAGGCCATGTGTTTTAGAAAATAGAACTGATGTGAACGATAATTTATGCTATTGCACGAAGCAATAATCCTAGCATGGTACACTTACAAACTTTGAGGGATGCCATGGAAGGCAATGTTTGCATACCTGTCCAGGTGAGTGTGTGAGTGAATGGGGTGGGGGGGCGTGTATGTAATGGACAGTTAAATGAAAAAACTCTGATGTCTGTCAACATACCATAATTCAAACACAGAGCCACATTATGCCAAAGAGAAGTCTTAGCTCTTCTCTGTTACTATGTATCTTAGGGCTATGGGCAATAAAAACAAGCAATACTGTGTCTAAGAAATCCAGAAGCTCTCTTCCTCCAAAGGCTGTGAACGAGTCTCCCCTCTCATCAGGGAGGAGGCTGCAAGAGGATCCATTCCTGAATGCTGAAAGGCCGAAGCTAAAAGGCAGAAGCAGCAGGGATTTCAAGCTCACTCCTCACAGCAGTCCTAACTCTGTTTCTGACAAGTTCACCAGCACCAACCATCCTGGTGCTTCAAGGAAGACTTTTTGGTCCTTATTTGTCCTGATCAATCATTCCCTTTCTGAAAATGATTTCCTTGTTTTATAATGAGGAGATGCTTTCCTCCCTTTTCCCCTTGAACCATAAACAAAGTGAAGCCATGAGCCACATTCATTTTGCTTATTTCTGCATATTTAAAGCTCAGCACAGTATATAAAATTGTAGAGCTTCCTTGTTACTCATTTTCAGCCAGTTAATTCTTCTCTTTCTGGCTTCTAAAATCAGGCATTCCTCAGGCTTCTTTATCAGTTTCTGATTTCTTCTTACTTGTTCTTTGATATTGATGAACCTTCTTTAGGTTAACCACAAATTCTAAACCCACATATCCAACATCCAAGCTGAAATTTTAAAACTTGAGATGTTAAACCTCTGAGTCTCGGTAACTCTTTGTACACTTAGAAATTACTAAGGATTCCAAAGAGCTTTTGTTTATGTGAAATGTATTTATAGATGCTTAACCTTGTTAGATATTAACACCAAAATTTATTGACTTTTTAATTAAATATAATAATAAAAATTTCATTACTCTACTAAAACAAAGCTAGTATTTTTATGATAAATAACTCTATCTTTGAAATAAAAAATAATCAGTGGAATGGCAGCATTGTAAATTTTTCCAAATTTAATGTGTGGCTTAATAAAGGATAGCTGAGGACTCATTTTGCTTTTGCATCATTTTTTAAAAAGATATACTGTTTTAGGTGATGTAAGTGAAGAAAATCTGGCCTTACAAATACATGGAGTTAAGAAAAGGAATAATATTTCAAGAGCTTTATCAGGTCATTATGAACATTTGATACTACAATAAAACTAGGCAAGTGGTAGATGCTTAAAGTTGATATCAGTGTGGAATCTGAAATTAGTTATGGAACGAACTGTGCCCCCACCACATTCATACACTGAAGCCCTGGCCCCCAATGCGACTGTTTAAAAACAGGGCTTTTAAAGAGGCAATTAGTTAAAAGAGCTCATAATGATGAGATCCTAATCCAATAGGATTTGTGTCCTTAAAAGAAGGAAAGACATCAGTTATGAAGTTATGAACATGCCCAGAAAAAGGGGGCCAATGAGGACAGAGAGAGGAGAGAGGCCTCAGGAGAAACCAAACCTGCCAAGACCTAGATCTCAAATCCTAGCCTCCAGGACTTTGAGAAAATAAATTTTTGTTGATGAAGCCACCCATTCTGTAGCATTTGTTATGACAACCCAGCAAACCCATACACAGAACCCTGAACTATGAAGCACACAACACAGAACTCTCAAACATTATCATCCACTGATTTATCTTTGAATAGGAATAGATCTTTTACCTAGGCATGATCATGAATAGCTCATTTGGAACATATTAATTCACTGAGTTATACAGATATTCCAAATTTTATGTATCTCATTACACTAAATCAGAAAGTCATATTTTAAAAAATATTTCAATATCATCAAGAAAGTCCCTATTAGATGTCAAGTGCATAGTAGTAGACAATAGGTTTTGAACTTCATGATTTTTAAATGAAAACCCAAATGTTATCACTGGCAAAAAATATCATCAGTGATTTACTGCAAAGAGAGTAGCATTTTATTCAATATTGACATAATCAACAAATACCAAAGTCAGAATAATTATAATTTGTCACGTTTTTGCAAATAGTAATGACAATTCATGAAAAAAAAAAAAAAAGACTAAATCAACTTGAAACTGAGATAATTACACAGGTTAAAAGAGCTCATAGTGGTTTTAGTTTTTTTTCTTCTTCACTTGCCTGAACCCAGCCTGTGCAGCACAAGTTATTTTTGTTTAAGTTCAATTTGGTCACAGATTGTTAAGAAGATAGTGAAAGGCTAACCTTTAATAAAATTACTACTTTTCTATTTTATCAATAATACTGTTAAGTGAGCTGACATTTATGTATTTATTGTAAGTGAAGAATACAATAACTACAAGTGATTTCTGCTAAATCGTCAAGAATTTTACCCACAACTGCTTTTATCCCCTCAGTAAAAGATCAACACAGAATATAGTATCTTAATAGCATTATGAAATCAGATTTAACCTTTTTGATGCCCGAAAACTTCCTAGGGTTCCCCACTCACCCCCAGCAGGGGTGTGTGGACCATACCTTAAGTTTGGCTCTTCTACAGTAACTTGGTTTTCACAAAAACTGTCACTGAACTGGTTTTCTTCTCTCTAGACCTGAGCCTCTGCCTTCTTCCCTTCTTGATGGTAGCTATGGCCCTGCACCTATTACCTCTGATCTGAAACCTGGCAACATATCAATTCCTTGTTTTGGGGTTTTGTGTCATAGAATCAGGAGGGATGAATGATTAATGAGTTGAGAAACAAAAATGAAAGACTCAAGAAGTATTTTTTACAGTATTAAAGAAAATAACTTTTAAACCGATTTTGATTTTTTTTCTTTTGATTAAAAATTCATAGCTAATTGTTCCTGCTTAGTTTGAGGAATGTATCATAACCAGATTGCTTCAGCAAATTTCTCAAGGCTGTGCCAGCCTTGCCCGCCTCCCTGCGCCTGCAGCTAGAGTTCAGTGACTCACTGGCAGCTCTTGGGTCATTCTATTCTTTCCTATCACAGAGTCTGCAATGCCCCACTCTGGGTTCAGGCTTTCTGATCTGATACTGAACTTTTCAGTCATTTGTCTTTTGCCACACCTGCATCAACTTATGGCAAAGTCTAGTAAGTTTTCAGTTTCTGAAACATGATCTCTCCAAACTCCTAGTCATCTCATGTTAGCCCCCCTGTTTTAGCCAGCTTTTTCCTGCTGTGACTAAAAGATCTGACCTGAATAACTTTAGGGAAGAAAAGTGTATTTGAGGGCTCGCAGTTTCAGAGGTTTTAGTCCATAGAAGGCCGACTCCGTTCCTCGGGGCTCAAGGCAGAACATCATGGTGGAAGAGTGTGGCTGAGGGAAGCGGCTTAAGTGGTGATCCAGAAGCAGAGAAAGAGGTCTTACTTGCCAAATATGCACCCAAAGCCACGCCCAAATTCCCACCTCCTCCAGTCACACCCTACCACTTCAGTTACCACTCAGTTAATCCCTATGGGGATAATTCACTGAGTGGGTTAAGACTCTTACAACCTAATCTTTTCTCTGCTGAATCTTCACACACAGTCTCACACATGAGCTTTTGGGGGACACCTCATATCCAAACCATAACACCCCTCTGAGTCAAAAATTCTTATTTTTTTGTCTCCTAATACTCATTTTCTACTCCTGTTCACACTCTCACTCTAGGTAATGTTTTATTACCTTCCAATTCTGTTTTCATCGCATCTGTACCTCTTTTTATTGAACCATACCAGAATTGACTGTTCTATTACATTTGGCTTCTCTTAAATTTGAAGCAATGGAAAAGCAAGTACCAAGAGTGCTCACCACATAGTCAACTAGGTTGTTACCTGTTGACTTGGTTTTGAAAAATCTTAATCAGCAGATTTTTCAAGAATGAGTTGCTAGACATAAAACAGAAAATGGAATATGATAAATGTACATTATTTTATTCTCAAATGTTTATAATATTCAATTTTAAAAGCATGGCTTGTAGAATTTAATAGGATCTGGTTTCTATTTGTATATTTTTCCATCCCCTAAGCTTTCACAGAAGATGTAAATCAACAGGAGTTTATCAGATATACCCTATCCTGTATCTCCCTGTCATGCAATATGGAAATAGGGACAATTTTATGATCATACTAAAGGATATTATTGCTACAGAAATGTATGGTCTTTAGGACTTTCATAAATGTCAAAGACTAAAAGGAGAAAGAGGTAGCTAATAATCATCTTTGTTAATTGTTCAATGACTGTTACCTCTACCAAGAAAAAAATCACAGCAACAATGCAGTAAATCATTAGTAGCAAAGAAAGCAATGTTGATATTCTTTTTAAAATAATATTTTACTAGAGTTAATTTCTTCATTTAAATCATTCTCTACTTTTATATCTGATATAAATATGGATAAACATTTTTTCACATATTTTCATATTCTTAGATTTTTTTATATTTGTTTCACATGTAAAAAAATCATATTTCTGTCAGCTTTTAATGGTTCATTAACAATTCACTGTATTGATATAAGAGCTTTGGCATAATTATACTAGCGGCTGAAATGTTGATATGCCTAGCTGAATCCTGCCCATTTGTGGAGTTAGTGCTCTAAAGAGTGTTTTCATGTAAAGACCAGAAATGGTTAGCCAAAGGCTAATGAGAAAATTCATGGAGAGATCCTGGTCTGCTGAATTATGTTTGAATGATGTAGAATGGTCCACAGGGGCAGACTGCCAAGGCTGTGCTTACAAAAGGGCTGACCTCCACAATGGCAGGATGTGTGAGAAATTAACTGTGCTATGCCCTAGGAATTTGGGGTGCACATTTGATATTGCATAAAGCATTGACAGATGCTGGTTTATGTTCAAAATACTAAAATGACGCTGACATAAGGAAAGTAACATGACAAAAACTGAGACACCAGGTACCCTGGAGGATGTGCTCTGAAACCGCTCTGCATCACAGTAAACCTGAGAAAACATGAGGAGCTTAAAACACCATTCTGGGATTTTTCTGTATTCATCTGATGTATTTGACAATGAAGACACTTCCTTGAAGATCTTTCCAATGACTAGAGGTAATAGTACAAATATAGATGAAATATGCAAGTAAAGAGAATTTCACCCTTAACAATATACCCTAGAGGGAGTAGTGCATTATAAGGTGGTAGGCAGGGAATATCGCAAAAATGTTTAACTTTTTAATTTAAACTTGAAGAGTCAAACCAATACTAAATTGATCATCAGCATCTTGGAAACATAAAAATGTATAACTCTTTCTAAAGTTATGTAAGTCTCTTAGAACATGGAGAAATTCTGTTTTTCTTTCATTTTATCTCTAATAAGTGAAAATTCTTACTGTTACGGTTCAGATATGAGGCGTCCCCCCAAAAAACTCATGTGTGAAACACTTCAAGAAAGCTTAGAGGTGAAATAACTGGGTTATGAGACCCTTTAACCCAATAGTTGCATTAATCCCCTACTGGGGATTAACTGGGTGGTAATTGTTGGTAGGAAAGACAGGGCAAGAGGAGGTGGGTTTTGGGGGCGTTCTTTGAGGGTATGTATTTTGTCCCTGGAGAGTGGAGTTGCCTGTCTCTCTGCTTCCTGGTGCCATGTCCTGACACGCTTCTTTCTATCACACCTTTCCACCATGATGTTCTTAATCAGCTCTGGTGCAAAGCAATGGAGTCTATTATCTATGGACCAAGACCTCTGAAACTATGAGCAACAAACAAACTTTTCCCCTTCTAAAATTGTTTTTATCAGGTCTTCCGTCACAGCCATGGAAAAGCTGACTAGACCATCTATCTTTGAGACATAAAAGAACATTATAGAAATTGAATTTGGGAAGCATATCTTTGAGAGGTTAAATTTTTAAAAAATATATGTTTAATTTCAGGAAATAGTATGTATTTAAGGAATGAGTTTGTTTTGCTTCTTTATTTCATTCAGTGAAGCATAATATCTGCAAACGATCTTACGTGCTCTTTCCCTTTCAGACCAAGAGATATTTTCTTATTTGTTTTTTAAAGTATGGTCAATTATTGACAGGTCTAAGATAATTTTTATATGAAAAGTGACATTAACATGATATTTCCTTATATGTAAAATAAAAGTAGCAATTGTTAAAAATTAGAGTGAATACAGGAATGGGAAACAAAATAAGGTAGGAAGGAATGTCAAAGAAAGCTGCCGAGATATAAAAAAAAATGAATTAAATAAATAAGAGAAAGGTGTAGTAGTTGAAGTGATTGAGAAGGTGAATTTGCTTGCTCCCCACAAGCCAGGAGCAAACATGACCTGGCATGACAACAGGGCCAGGATTCACGTGCTCCAGCACATCTACTGAGAAAGTAATGGTACTATGGTGAATGGTGCTGTCTTGAATCAGTTTGGAACCTCATAGCATGCTCACAGTACAATGCTGCTATGCTAAGTGACAATGAGAGAATCTGAGTAGAACTGAGTGACACAGAAAATTCTGCCCACAGAGCCTCAGAAGAAAAGATTTCTATTATACAAGAGTAGCCACAATATTCACAAATTAAAATTAAATAGGTGGTTTTGGGCACTGGCATCGCTATGATAGCAGAATTCATGTTTATTTTGGCTGGTTCATCACCGTCTATTACATTCCTTCACATATTAGTTCCTCAGAAATAGTTTTTGATCCTATGACTGTTGGGAAAGATTGTTTTGGGAAGCATCACATATCCACAACTTTGCCTACATAAATTGTGTGTGTGTTACATCTTTTATATTAATACCAATATACCTTTACTGGATAGCAAAATGTTCTGTATTTCAGAAGTGGCTAGGGCACACTGCATTTCCAGTCACTTTGATGGAGGGAGCAAGACAAGAAATTAATGTTTATTACTGTATTTTTCACTCATATGCTCAGTTGCACCTGTTATATAAATATAAACATAGCAGAGAAGAGCACAAGGAAAAGGAAAAAGGAATATACAAATATGCAATACAAAGGAAGCTAATTATGTGCACCTTTGAAAAAGAACAGGGAGAGAGAAATGATTTTGAAGTTTCACTATGAAATGGAATCAATTTGTTCCCCCTTTTAGTAAACTCTGCCTTGAAATATTTTTCAAACTAAGCTATGCTAGCAGAGGTTGTTAGCTATAGAAATAAACTAGCAAAATGCACATTGCATTAAACACAAGCCTAGTTAGCTCTGTGTCAAGCCTATGGAGAGGAAAAAAAATTGTCCTTTACTAATTTGCCTTTAGATTAAGGGGTAGATTAAACTTGACTTTATACCTATTGTCAAGTAAGCTGGCAATTTATTTGTAACTCCATCTACTTTTATGCTTCCTGTTATTTTCTCTAGTAGCTAGGTTCAGATTTCTTACCCAGGGTGATTTGTGGACTCTGCTTATAAAGTAAAAGTTGAGGTCAAATTCATGTATAGGAAGGCACTGTTTATTAAACAGGGGATCTATTTCAGAAGGCATCACAAGCAACTGTATAGCTCCAGATCAAACATATTTTTCTTCCTATGAAATGTGTTCTTGGATTCCAGAACTTGGCTTGAAACAAAAGTGAATGTGACCAAAATATTTCACCACTTTAATTTGTTGGGATTGATTTACATGGTGATGCTGATAACACCATCTTAATTAGTTGCTGCAAATTGTATTTGACAAACAATTAGATAACATATTCCCTCTGTCCATAGAGGTCTTACGCCGAACCAGATTCTTTATATACTTCATTTCATGTAGACTTTATTCAGTTCTGTCAAGTGGTAAATATTATCTGCAATCTTAAGATGATAACCTTAGGGACATTGCTAACGTGCCCAGGATTACAGACTCAACAGCAGCAGTGTGGGGACTTGTATCCCAAGGATCTTGCATCTAAAGCTTTTTTTCTTAGTTACTAACTCAATGCCCACTTGATAGTAAAGTTTATGTTAAAGTAAGTATCATATTTTGCATCAATATCAACTCAAGTTATGACAGTTTGTCAATGACAGTAGTTATGGCCAGGATTTAGAGGAAATACAGGGTAATTAGCCATTCTTCAAGAGAGGAGTTAAGGAAGGCGTCTTATAGCTAACCCTAATGTGAAATAAGCACATCAGTCTTAAAAAGGTGAGAATTTATATATACCAAAATATTCCTCTTATTTTGTTCAGGTTGAGTTAAATGCTCTAATAGAAAATAAACAGCAAAATCACTAAAGCAGCAGTTTGGTTCTGATAGAAAGCCAAACTTGAAAATGTCAGCACTGTGTACCAGGATTGGAAGGGTTTGTAAACAAGGCAATAAAATGTATCGTTTTGTTTTAAGAGCCAGCAATGCAGTATGAGTGTAATGGATTCTTCCAGAAAGAGACATACTTCGTGCCAGTCATGGAGAATAAAGGAAGACAAGTTTGTCCAGTTTCAATTGTGCCCAATCTCAAATGGGATAGATTTTTGTGATCATACCATATAGAGATTCTGTACAGGGGGAAAAAGAACAGTTTTTGTTTAACTTATGAGACTGATCTTTAAGAGGACGGCATGCTCTTACTCCAGGGCAAAAGCTGAAGGTTCGGTCTGACAGTATATTTCTAACTTCTACAAAGAACTGCCTCCTCTAGATTCTTGCATGGAATCTAGTATAAAAGAAAAATCTTTTAGATAGCTTTGAACTGATTAATAAATCATATTCACCTGCAACCCATCCAATGCATGGTTCCAAGTTAGAAAAAAGTGAAAACTACTTTTGCAGGAGTAAAATAATTGGGAAAATTTCATAATACAGGAACATGAGGTAAACTTATGTCCTTCTAGTTTAGGGAAAGTGGCTGGGACAGAGAAATAAAGCTAGAGGTCAGACTTCAAAATCAATATTTGAGGTTGAGACAATTATGTGGTAAAAACTGGGCAGGTATGTTTGGGTCAGTCTCGCTTTAGGGATTTACTTCTTTCTTCTCAAATGATGTCCCACATTAATCACAAGCTGCTGAGAGAAGTCCCACATGTAGAGGGCACTGATACTACCTCGCTGCAGAGCACAGATCTTTGAAGGACACATCAGTGCAGAATGAGGGCTGAGCCAGACAACCCTACAGTGTGCTCCATGCAAACATGAAGCATCTGAGCAGATGAAAACAGGCAGTCTAGCCTGACTCCCAGGGTAGAAGATATTCCCCTAATCTTGCAGGGCCCCAGTGGAGACAGGGAAAACAGCTGTCTTTGGGCCAGGGGACTGCTGTGGGGATATCTTCGCAGACAGAGCAGTAACCATGTGTCCAAGGCTATGAGCAAGGGGGCCCAAAACAAAAAACAAGGGGAAGAAGGGCCTGAACCTCTGGTTCTGTAGCATCTGCGAAAGAACGAACAGAGGTCAGAGAACAGGATAGAGAGGAGAAAAACATCATGGTTCTCCCCAGTGGATACTTTGATCAATGGGAGCTGCTAACATGGAACACACTAAAAACAAGTGGGATCAAAAAAGACTCAGTATGAAAAAATGTCAGATGTGCACAGAAAAGATGGGGCTGCCAGAACAAATGAAGGTGAAACCAACCTAATCCCAGAAGACAGCCCATGCTGGTCTCTTTTCCATCACTACAACAAAACATCTAAGGCTGAATAATGTATAATGGGAAGTTTAGGTAGCTCACAGTTTTGTAGGTTCAAGGGCATTACACTGGTACCAGTCTGGCTCTGGTGAGGACCTTGGTAGATGGCATTGCGAAGGTGGGAGCTCATATAGGAGGGAGAGATCATATGATGATGTAAGAAGCCAAACAGGGAGGTCTTACTTTCTTATAACAATTCTCAAGAGAACTAACTGGGCCCTCGAGAACCACATTCATCCCATCCAAGGCCAGCACTCCTGATGACCTCTCATGAAGCTCCATCTCTTAAAGGTTCTATTAGATGGCCACACTGAGGCCAAGAATTCCAACACATGCAACTTTAGAGGACACCATATCTAAACCAAGGAAAGGGGAGCCTTCTCCAACCTCACAAGGATAACTGCATTAATGAAGGAAGAAGAAAAGGAAAAAGTGATTGGGATTAGGAGATTTAAATAGATTGCATATTTTCTTGAGACTCTTTTGAAATATTTTGAAAAACAGCAAGAAAAGGTTTTAAATAAGAAAAAGTTTGAGAACCTTACATTCTTTTTTTTTACCTGCCAGAATGGTAACAGTCATGAGGATATTTAGATCACATAGAACAGAAAGATAGTACAGATTTTGGCATATCTGCATGAGAGTGTGTAAATTTCAACCCTGCTACATATGTCAGACCCAGATGAGAGGATCCACCCCTTCACTCTTTTACCACATTTAGCATTCCGTGAACTTGGTGATTTTCCTAAACACCGTGTAAGGAAGATATACTGAATAATCTTCTGCTTTTCTGCCATCCTGCTGGATCTCTGTACTGAATTTCCCAGGAGCCCTCCTGCTGGCATGTGATCCTCCACTGTGACCAACTCCCTAAAAAGTGGCCACTAGTCCACCAGCTTCCATTACTTTTCCTGGAAGGAAGCAGCTGGGTCGGCTAGCCTGTCCTGCCTGGGACTGGAAGGGGTTCTATCCTGCCACGTAGGCTGTGCTTAGAATAGTCTAGCAATTCAAAGCCTGATACCGCCATAAAAAGGGAACAGCCTGAAATGATGACTAGTATTCATACTGCCTTAACTAAAAATAGGAATGCCTTATAAATCAGAATGTAGGGGTATGGGAGATGGAGTGGTTCGTGCCAGATTCTCTTTAAACACTGTTTCCAAATGGCGGCTGAACATTGGCAATCACCCACGATTTTTTGGAGAAAACCAGATTCCTCGGTGTCATCACAGAAAGTCTGATCCAACAGCATGGTAAATGTTTAAAACACTTTCACATTGCTTTTCTCATTTCATCTTCAAAATGGTGTTATGATGATTGTGCTCCTATCTCTCTTATACAAAATAGAACCGGACTTTCAGAGAGGTTACGTGTTCGGGTCACTTGTCCTGAAGTGCAGAAGTGTCCTGGCCACAGGCAAGGCTTTGTCCTACGTTTTATCTCTAGGTAAACTGCCTAACCTTTCTTAGCCACGGTTTCATCATTTCTAGACCAGAGGCAATTATCTACAATTGGAATTACCATGACAATCGTGATAACAATGCTCAATATACATAGAGAGAAGAGCTGACATTATTACTGTTGTTGATAATTGAGCATTACCTCTCAGATATATCTGACATTAACAGAAGATGACAGGTGTTGTGCATTGCATATGCTATGATTAGAAATCTAACAATGTCAAGATAATATGTCATAATTTTAAATGTAGTTCAGTGACAATCATTATTGTTATTGATATATTTTTGATAGGATCAAATACAATACTGATATTAATAATCAAAATCATACTTCTTACTGTAACATTATACTGTTATTGATATTGCAATCCACAACATTCTAATTTTGTTCTCTTACAAATCTCTGCTGATGTTGCATAGAGCTCATGATTTTATGTATGCCAAATGATGTATAAATGCTTGATTCCTGATGTAATACTTTTCAAAGCCATGTTTTTTGCCAGCACTCATCTTGAAGATGATGCTCTCTTCCCGTGACCTTATATAATTAAAAAAAAAAATTCTGCATTCATATATTCCCTCTTACCTAAACTCAGATAATGAAAATTTACCCAGTCTCCTTAGTCATCAAGGGACAAGATGATGAATGGATTTTGCTTTACTATCTACTTACAGGTTGATAAGATGCCTCTCTTATACACCTCTCCTCTTTCTGTCTGTT
This sequence comes from Sciurus vulgaris, assembly GCF_902686455.1. Taxonomy (NCBI): domain Eukaryota; kingdom Metazoa; phylum Chordata; class Mammalia; order Rodentia; family Sciuridae; genus Sciurus; species Sciurus vulgaris. The sequence continues at coordinate 33,113,037 of NC_136468.1, forward strand.
GCACTCCCTGCTCCAGATGAATGCGCATTCTCCTGTTGAAACTGTCTTGACTAGTACACACCCAGTGCCTCCCTGTTGTACTATGGCATGGCAGGCTCCTAGCTAGTTATCTGCAGCTGAACTCATGAAATATTAAAAAACGGATCTTTCAAGAGATAACATCACCAAGTTCTTGCGCTCTCCTCCTTCTGTCAAGACCTGTTTTCTTTAATAGTTCTGCCAGGAACCATTCTACTGAGTCTATTCTATTGACCCACTGTCTGCAGGAGGCCAGTGAGTCCCTTGTTCTAGGTTATTTGCTTTTCTCTGTTTTCTGTAAGTTTAAATCTCTCAGTAGATGTAAAAATAAAATGGGTTTAATGTCTGCTTATAACAATTTCTTTCTTGCAGTGCAATATCAATAATAACTATAGAGCAAATATTCTATGTCAGGCATTAACTTAAAGGGCTTTCATGGGTAATCAGTGTGTGCAACAATACTAATGTAGATTGCTTTGCCATCATTTAAAAAAAAAAGTACCTGAAGTCTAGAAGTTGAGGGAATTCCTTAAAGTCAAACTGTGGAGAATCTTGCAAAGCCGAACTCAATTTGGATGACTCTTGGTTTTTTTAGCAGAACAAACCTTGATTCTCTATCTAGGGACCTACTAGTAGATTGAAGGAAGAGGTAAAGGAGAGGAGAGGAGGGAAGGGGACCAAAGTGGGGAGGGGAGTAAGGGGAGGGGGAAAGAAAGATGAAAAGAAATGAGTTACCTTTATTTTTTTTGTTGTATGGTGAGTCGGGGGATGGCAGTATGGGATGAAAGCTTATGTATTCCAGTTCATTTTGAATTTCCGAGGCTGGCCCCCAAGGCCTGGTTATTAGTGGAATTAAAGTTTAGATTCTGACTATTAGTTGTAACCCTTAGCTTTTGGATGAGGTTTTAGAGTTTTATCTTATTCTCCAGTCACTATATAAGACACAATGTGATACTAGCTTGGCAGATAAAAAAAATAGGCACACACCCATATGTTGTGTATATATGATGGGGTACACCTTGAGAAACCCATCTTAAGCTAAAATGTAATATATCAAAAGAATATTAATGCAAACTATTTATTGAATGTCATGCCCTGGCAATTCTGCACACTGTTGAGTGTGGGTGCTACCCTTACAAATGTGTGGGGAGACTGGGACTTCAACTTCACTGCCCAGCATCCCAAGAGAGTATCGTGCCACATATTGCTAGCCTGGGGAAATTATCAAAATTAAAAAATTGAAGTACAGTTTCTACTAAATGCATATTGCTTTTGCGCCATTGTAAAAATGAAAAAGTTAAGTTTAACCATGGTAAGTCACACGTGCACAGATGCCCATACATATAAGGTATACACACATATGTCAGATATACATATGTGGTTTCTATATATAAAATCTGCCCACAATGTCATCTGAGCACTCTGTTTTGGATGGGCTTCAGGAAAAAGGCCTCATTACTGGATCCAGCTGCTTATCAGCTGGATTAAAGGGAGGTTCCTTGGCACATACGAGTATCAAAACGTAATTCCAGAACAAATGGGATTTCAGTATATTCCAAGTAAACTTAAATTTCATATCAACCTCTTTTAAATAAAGAATTCTCTTTTACTTGATCAATCATTTAATTTAACTTCCTAAAACACACAAAAGCAATGGAAATTTCTGACTGCTCCCTTCAATCATACATGGAAGATGGAGTTGAGGAGCTTTGAAGAAAGGCAGGAGGAGAATAAATCCACCACTCCCTAGTAGTAGAACCTTTTATTTCAGGACAGACAGTGATCCAGGTTTAAAAATGACTTGTGAGTGAAATATATATATATTTATAGGAAGTACAATAGTTCCAATTTGACAACAGGAACCGTACTTTTTTGGAAGAAAATATAAATGCAGGGATTCACTCATATTCAATATATAGTTTTTAAAAATACAGAGAGATTAAGTGTACAGTGATATCTTACCTCACCAACACAGATTTGGGTAAGAGCTTACTTGGTTCAAAATTCAACAGAAACCAAGTGTAAATTTAGCCAAACAAGTGATTTAACTCATGATTTTTTCCCAATGAATTTCAGCCTGATTGAATAAATTAATGTCTTATTTTAGCAATGGTTAGAATATTAAAGCAATGGTTGGAATATTAAAGCAATGGTTCTGTTAATGGAACAAATAAGTGAATAAAAGAACAACCACTTGTGCGTGGGGAGAGGATGAGGGAGTACATGGCATTCCCTGAGCTGAGCTGTGGATACTCTTAGCTGTTTCTTTAACCTGAATGCTGCTGCTCCTCACTTAATTGACAGAGTGGTGAAGTGGGGTCAAGCATGCAGCCAACTGATTCTCAGCCTGGCTGAATACAAGCATCGCCAGGGAACTAATCAAAAATACCCATGCCAGGGTCCCACTACAGACAATTTTCATTAGAATCTCTGTGTAGTGGCATCTGAGGGATACATGTGTATAAAAGTCATCCCCTGCCCCAGTTGGTTCCAAGGAACAGCATGGGCTGGGTTCCACTGATGTAATAGACACCTGTTGTTCAGATCAAGGCAGACTCCAGTTGCTGAATGCAGCCTATACCTGAGCTATGTTTATTATTATTATCATCATTAGTATTACAAAATAATTTCTTCTCAAGTTGTTTTGCATATTAGGTTGGGAAATTTAAGTAGCTAATGAAAGACTCTGTGAATCCATGGTATGTGCTCCTTCCTTCTTTGTCACAATGAGAAATTAACCTTCTGCACAGCATTTGTTCTTGTTTATATCTAGACAAATACTTTCTGAGATCTTAGCATTAAGATGATAAAGTTAAGCGTCTACTCTCTTAATAGGATTTAGAAATGGAGAGATGAATATCACAACTGAGGTAGAAAGCAGAATTGACCTTTTGCATTAAGTGAAGGACAACCTAAGGAAATGCCTCTTTAAAAATAAGTAAAAAATTTGATGATCCAACAAAAATCTTTTCTTGGATCAGCTCTTACCATGTGGCTATTTAGTGGTTTCTTTTAAGTGAACATTTTATCACATTTCTGAAATTTATAAAGGGTCATTAAAAGAAGTCCAGAATGCCCATCGTTAAATTACACAGCAGGCCTAGACTCCTGGTTCAAAGAAATTAAGTTTATATCCACCATAAGCCAGATCTTTTTTCTCTTTGAACTTGGATTCTGCGTTGTGTTGTTCCCACTGCCACTGTAAATTAAAGGATAAAATGGTGAGTTTCCACTCTGCTTTCCCATAATGATGTATTCTTAGCTGAGCTTAGGTGAGAAATTTGAATGTTTCAGAAAACCAGATTGCTTTCTTTCCTGCCTCAGGGACCAAACTGGCACAACACAGGATCGTATATCATTCCAAAAAATTTATACTTGCTTACAGTATTAGATTTTGTTTTAGCCTTTTATTTCTTCTCAACAGATTTTTCACAGCCATAATACTGGAGGCTGTTTTCTGAAAACTGCTAATTTTTAAAAATAGACCAGTCAACCAAATTAGCAGGATGACTGAGGGAGAACTTTATTAGGAGTGAACAGCCGTAAGGTCTCAATAAATCTTTTCAGTCATTTGAAAAATGAAAAGCTAGAGGAATGGGGGGATGGGGTTGATTAGTTCAGATTATTCTAACAACCAAAACAGCAAATGTATGATTAAGTGTAAGGCTCTGGAATTTCTTTTCTACTGACTGAACTTTTTCCTGCCTGAGAGGCACAAGGGGCACAATCTTTTTGTCGTGAAACATGATGTAGGCATGAGATACCCATCTATTTAGAGATATTTATTCTAAAATGCTTATCAAGCCTTCGGAAACCTTCTTCATCAACATGCTTTCTAAATACCTGCACACACAGAGCTCACTGCGCTATAATTATTTTAATGTACCTGTTTTATCTGTTAGTCTGTGAGTCCCTCCAGGGCACTGTTTGTCTTTCCTCTGGGCCCTGTATTTGGCAAACATTTATTCAATTGAAATAATAGCTGAATTTTTCTTCAAAAGTATAATTTTGCTTATTTTAAAAAATGTAGTTGACTCTTCTAATAGATTATGAGAACAATAAACTAAGTCTGGCATGTAGTAAGCACTAGCCTATGCCTGAATGACACTGAGTTTCTCATGAAACCGTATCATCAGATCACGTACATTTTAGTTGTTAAAACAGGTTTCATGGAGAACATTTATGAAATACTGTGAACGCCAACTACAGGAGATTAATCTTACCTGTAGAATCAAGGGGGAATTCTGTGAAGAGGTGACATTTGAACCATTATCATAAAAATGAATAGGTAAGGCTAGTGAGGATGGAGGTATGAGAGTATACGGGATGGGGCATAGACATCTGAAGTAGAATAGAAGCAAGAGTATGAGCAAAAGTCCTGAGGTAGAAAGGGCATTGGCACATTGTAGAAATTGAAAATCTCGAGTTGCTGGATCACAAAGTAAGGCAGAATAGTTTTAGGTCACAAAAATATTAATATTTGCCTTTCAAAACACTTTGGCTACTATTATAAAAAAAAATAGTCCTAAAATGAAGGTGTCAGAAGGCCATGTAGGATACTATTGACACAATGGAAGCAATCCAGGTAAGAGAAGGCACATGGTGGTATCATGGTAGAAATGTGGAGAAACAGAGTTACTCAAATATATCTGGAGGCAAAAAACAAACATGGCTAGTGGAATGAATAAAGATGAAAGAAAACTGTTCAGAATGCTTTTTAGGTTTCTTTTTTTTTTAGTTGTAGTGGAACACAATACCTTTACTTTATTTAATTTTTTATTTGGTGCTGAAGATGGAACCCAGTGCCTCACACATGCTAGGCAAGGGCTCTACCCCTGAGTCACAATCACAGCCCCGATTTTCAGGTTTCTGACTTTGTAAATGAGTGGATAGTTGTCTCTGATAGCAAGGAGTAGAACATGAAAAGAAGATGGGTAAAATATCTTGCAGCTTTGTACATAGTGACTTGTGTTTCTGAATATTTAAGGGATGATGCCAAATGAGAGAGAACATACTCCTCTGCAGGTCAGGAGGGGGCCCAGAGAGTGGAAACATGACCCTTGACCACAGGCATAAATGACTGATTCTGAGCTAATGCCATTCACTGATGAGTTGGTCTGCCAATGGTGTACAGAACAAAAGGAAAGGAGGGCCTCAACTGAACCTAGAACGGTCCAATACTTAATACAGGGAAATGGTTAAGCAAAGAGCATTGAGCAGAGGATACAGAGAGGTAAAAGGAAAGCAAAAATTTATGTATGCAGAAAAAATTGTAGTTAAGAAGGAAGATACAGTCAAGTAAACAAAAGAGCCAAATTTGATTGGGATTTAGTGACATGCTGGGTTAAGAAGTCAGTAGTGCAGATGCAGGTAAGATATGAGAGTAAGGCTCTGAGAAAGCTGCTATTGAAAGCTCCCCGATGTTTCCTTCTCTATCTTCCTTATGAAATGGAATGCTTCTGATAACCAAGAGGAGTTTGTATTGTTAATTTGAACAGGTCATTCCCAAAAAATGAAGGGAGAAATGGGAATATTAAACTTTGCAGAAAATTAGAGCATGTTTGACCAATCTTTTCAGAGGGTGAGAGGGACAAAAGCAGTAGGATTATATGATAATATGGATAATCTGGTCAAGGTTAATAAACACAAACTAGTTGCAGTGGTACTAGTTTGATGTACATTATTTAACTGAATCTGCTGCACAGATGCAGACCAGAAAAAAGCCAATAACTGGCTTCATTGGGGGTTGATGATTTCTTGGAACTGGAAGTCAAAGTCAGTGAGGAAATGGAACTTTTGAGTATTGGCCTGAACTTACTGCCATGATGAGCCATGCAATCTAATCTGGTAAGAAGGAAAATGAAGAAAGAGTGGAAGAAGCCAATGAATAAGGAAAGGACTAGAATAGTGGTATGAATGTGCTGGATGCCATGACAGAATTTAAGAAAGATCATGTGGGGATACTATGACAATCAAGCTAAGTAATGAAGAGCAGCCAATGACAATGGCACCTAGGTGATGGAGGGGAATGAATTGGTATCACATGAATGGGAAGGGTTAATCACTAATTGTAGTTTTGTCTCTGGAGTAAGAAACTTAAATTAATGAGTTTGTGGGGATGTCAGAAGTACAGCATGGAAATTTGTGGGAGACCAGGTCAAAGCAGGACAGTAGGTTCTAGTAACAAGGGCATCGTAGGAGCCATTTCTGATGAATGTGCATCAACAATCATGACTGGAATTGCATTGCAGAGGAAAACTGAAGTCAAAGGACTCAATAAATGTTAATTCAGTGATGTACAATACCAAAATGGTCGAATGAGGGTAACAGTAATTGGACAACTGGTAATAATTCTGTGACCAGTGACTGCAAACTTTCTGGAGCAACCCCAAGTGGCTTTTGATCTAAGTGAAAAGCGGAATAACTTATTTAAACTATTCTCAGAAGATTAATGTCTTAACATTGCTGCATCTAGATCCACATTTTCTATACAAATTATTAAAGTGAGTGTTTTAGTTGTTATTTTTAAAGTATGGCACAATTACACTATTCTCAATATGAAGTACAAAGCATCAATAATGATAAAGCATGAAAAAGTATTACGTATATTCTGTTTCTTTTTCCTAGAATAGAGTTTTAACCTCATCATCAGCTTTAGCACAAGAAAAAAAAAAAAAAAAAACTGAACTTCCGTCTTATAGATTGACTTACTGTACGTGTTCTGGAAAAAAAAAAAAAAAGGAAATTGCCTTAGGTAATATCTGAAACATAATAAATCAGTTTAAGGAATAAAAAGTATCATATATCCTAATGACAAAAATCATCATGGAAACATTGATTCATCTGAGCTTTCTATGGAAAAAAGTCCCTAGCTAGACAATGTTAATCACCTAACAGGAAATATTAATTTAAAATATTCAGATAGGAAATGTCAACTAACAAGAAATAACAGGAATTTCTCTTTTCCAATAACTTGAAGAAGGTATTTTATTATGAACCATAATGCAAAGCTGTTTCAATATTTCAAAGATAATTTATATGAAAAAGGATCAAATTGCTACTAAACTATGACAGAACATGCAATCTGGTTATCTGGATATATTTAATAAATAGTTTGAGGTTATTCTTTCGCTACATATATGTATGGGCTTATGTGTGTATGTGTGGGCGATATACATGAATATTTTGGATAACTATTCACTTATTTGGGTTAGGTATGAAAATGTATTTTAAAAATTAACCATGCACTTTTTCTGTTACTATATAAATGAAGACACATCTAGACATATTAAACAGAAGAAATTATGGTTTACTTAACATTTAACTTAGCTATTGTTAGATATTTCCAGTTGAATATAATTTATTTAAATGCTGTATTAACGTTTGCTGCTTTAAATAGCCTAACCATAGTTCTCAGTAATTCCTAAGAATTTTATGATGCTAAAATAGTACTCTACAATGTCATTGGACTTGTCTGGTTACTCTCTATAGATTTTGTTAGTCATTATAAATTAGTTCAAGTCTATGAACATCTTTTAAATATCTACTTTTAAAACACTCTTCAAAATTACAGTATTGGTAGGGGTGAGCTAGTAGTCACAATTTCTACTCCTCTTACATAATATTAAACTTCTATTTCAGGCGATTTCTTTGTGTTTTTCCACTAGTTAAGATTTCAACAGAACTAAGCAGAAGCAGTAAATTTGTGTTTAACCGGTGAGAGCAGAACAAGTGATCTGGTGCAAAGCGGTGCTGGCAAAGCTTCTGGGAGGCTGCAGATATCAAAGGGTGCTGCCGTAGGGTGGCTCCAAGATTCTTAAAATCAGTGCTCTTGGAAGGTTGGGCTCATGTCACAGGATGACATTCCACCAGAAAGCAAAACTGATAGAGTATCCTGAGGAAATTAACAGCTTCCAAACACTTGGAGAAAACATTCTGGAAAACACTTCAAACACTGCATCTTCATGTGAAGGCACAGCCTTACTAAAGGCTGGCAATAAACAAGGCTTGATGACCATGGCATAGGGAACTTGGAGGATAGAGCCAAGGCAGCCAAACAGCAATTTTCAAGCTTAGAAAAGGAAACAGAAACATAAAAAGGAAATACATGGGTACCAGATGTGATGCAATTAGTATGCTATATGTAATTTTTAAAAGGAGTAAGGAAAGAGGTATAATGAAGTTGAATCCAGTTGGAAAATACAACCTTGATAACAGATTAACTGAAAGTCTATAAAGTGTAGTAGGATTCTCAACAACACATATGCAAAAGAAATGGCACCCCCAGACTTTTGCAACACAAGGGCAGGATGGAGAATGATCTGATCATAAGACAACAGCAACGAATATCCAAGAGAGGGTTGTGGTGATAGAACTAAGTTCATGACAATTCAATAGTTATGAATTGGGGTTTTACTTCTTTGTTAAATTTAAATATGTTACTTCTTAGGACTCAATTATAAAATTTAGGAATAATGGGATTAAACTATTGTCAATCAATCCCCATTGTTTATCTCATAATTATCTCACAATTGAATAATTCTAGTGAAGCATTCTTGATCCTTTTGCACTTGATGGAAGAATGTAAATAACAAATTAAATGGGGCACCATATTGTTTGCAGTAAATATATATTAATCCAAGCTTACCTACTGACCATTTGGCAAATAGAAGATACTCAGGCACAGCTAATTATGTCCACATATGCCTCTTGAAAGATGCAATTACTCACATGAGTTGCAAAATCCCTATCTACATAATGTAAGAGGGAATGAGTATCCTCAAAGAGCTAAGATTCACAAGGTTCAAGTACTGATACTATTCCCATAATGTTAAAAAAGACATTATATTTTCTTTTTAAATTTTTTTTATATTTTCAATCATTAATATCTTTATCTGTTAAATTATTAACAACAGACTGTGCATTACTTGACACTTGATTAACTGAATGTACTCTGTAGTATGAAAGTACAAAACAAATATTGTGTTATTTTCTTGATGGTACATCTTCATATAATTCTTGTGTGTGCTGGTATGCTCAAAGAGTCGACCTCACGTCTCCAGACATGGGGGTTTTCATTTTCTATTTTCCAATTCACTTTCCTACTTTGGTAGATAACTGTAGTTATAATAGGAATCTTTCTTCTTTTTAACTTCTTTTATCATTGTTAAATTTAAACTGAAGTATGTTAAGGTCACCAATATCTGGGTCTGAGGTAATGTTCTTGAAATAGGAAGAAACTAGGTTGAGAAAGTCACCACATATACCCAGGTATCAAACAAAGTAGATTTGAAGAGATATGGGCCTGTTATGGTTTGGGTATGAGGTGTCCCCCCTAAAGCTCTCATATTAATGCAGGAATGTTTAGAAGTTAAATGGTTGGATTATGAGAGCTATGGCTTAATCAGTTCAACCTACTTTGCATGGGTGGTAACTGTAGGCAGGTGGGACATGGTTGGAGGAGGTGGGTCACTAGAAACATGTCCTGGAAGGCCCTTTCTTTCTCTCTTTGCTTCCTGACCCCACCATGAGCTGAGAAACGTTCCTCCACTTGCCCTTACACCATGATGTCCTGCCTCGACTTGGGCCAAGAGCAATGGAGTTGGCCCACCATAGACTGAACCTCTGATCTATACTACTAACCAAAATAAACATTTCCTCCTCTAAGTTGTCCTTCTGTGGTATTTTGGTCACAGTGACGGAAAGTTGACGTAAAACAAGGCTTTTATTCATCAATACTGTATTAGTGATTTTCAAGGATAATAAACAATGAAAAATTTAAATAAAATATACCAGAGGTCATGGTCGTGATCACAACTGACTGCTAAAGGAATCAGAAATCCCATTTTAAATTGAACAGTAATAGGGTATTCTTGGATTTCTGATACAGCATTTGAAAATTCCAGTCTTGATCTCTTTTTATTTTTACTCATGTGTGTGTGTGTGTGTGTGTGTTTCCCTTTTTTCCCCAGATTATGCCCTTGGTGATCATTCAGTTGTCACTCTCCAGCCCAAGTAGGTATTATCATCTCCCATGTCTACACGTTGTATTATGGTATGGTAGTGACTTGCATATTTTTAATTCTAGCTGAAATTTCTCTCCTGAGTTCCAGATAGAGAGGTTTGAAAATTGCTTGGATAGATCTGTCCAGTGGTTTAGATTCAAAGCTCATGTGCCTAAACACTGTAATATCCCTGACTTCCCCTTTGCATGTTCTTATCATGCATACATCAAGTGATGCTATACTTTTTGGAGGGGGCATTGATTATGAACACACTTTGAATTCTTTAAATACAATGTATATTTCTAATTATCTTTATATTTTTACTAACATAATGTTGGCACACAGCAGAGCTGAATGAACATTGAGTCAAACATTTTTGTCTTCCTGGCCAACAACAATCAACAACAGCATTTCTTAAATTACTTTCCATGTGCACCTAGGCTATGGAATATTCTATAGAAAATGGATTTCATATTAATGAGTTGTTTGAGGATTCATTTGGCCTATTTCCTCCTCTTACAGTTTTATAAAACACATGAACATATTAAGGGGATTTATGAAAAAATATTATAAGGAAATTTTTTAGTTGATAATTTCTTGTATATATTTGAACTTAAAAATATCACTTCTGTCTTCAGTTCACCCCCAGGAAGAGCTATCACATCTCGTGGGACTATTGTTTTGAAGACTATGCTCTGGGAAACACTGATTTAAAAGATAAAGACAAAATCACCTAGCCAGACACCGAAATGCCATCATACCCTGTCTTTAAGCTAATTTTTTGTTTTTCTGCTCCTACAGATATCCTTCATATATCCATACTTATTCTTATCTTCAAAGAAAAATATCTTTCTTATCTGTCTGCCTTAGCTCTGGGTATTTCTTGTGCTTCTTGAGCCTAGAATGACTCTCCAGATCTGCCTCATCCTTCATTACTCAACTCGGTTTTGACCTTTGGATTAAGGTACAGCTCACCTCTCCAGCAAAAGCCACCTTCTACGAACTCCTTTAGCAGTTATTGCCTAAGCCACTAATTTTGCTATTAATCATGCACTACTTTGTCAAAGATTTCTACTCTTAACTAGAAAGCTTATATAAATTTAGCATACATAAGTTTTGCTTTTCAAAAACTCTTCAACTTATACCTGAATTCTCTCCTCTGTCCACCTAAGAGAGTAAATACAACAAGCACTCCATAAGTGACTGATCTTTTGTAGTTGCTTCAAAACCAAGGAAAGAGATTTGCCAAAATCACAAGCTAAGTGTATACTGATGCTGTGAAAGAGGTTTCGGATGATGGAGAGTTTATATCTTCCATGTTGCACAGACTTGGTTGATTCTAAGAATACCAGAAGAAGAAAAAAATATGTATTTTAAAGATATCACTTTGAATTTTCTTGAAATAATTAGTCATTTGACAGGGGAAAAGGACCATATTCAAGAACTATAGATAAACTGCATCCATTATTATTAACTATTGATGCACTACAGTGACTTCACCAAACATCATTTGTCTCTCTAGTTTCACTGGGGAAAAATAAATTACATTAAAATATTTTATCTTTGATTGGAATTAAATTCTAAAGGAGCTCCTTGCTTACTCGTTCATGAGACAAATGTACTTTCCTGAAAGGACATAACTGAAAAATAAAAGTGACAAATGAATGTCCTTTTTTGTTTTTTTTAATCACTAAACAATACCTACTATACTATGATAGAATCCAATAAATAGTCACTGCAATTTAGTCTCACCAGCATATGGAATTTCCCCAGGAGCTTTCTGGATGTCTAAACCACTACCATGAAACGTATTAAATACTCCTACCTCCACTCTACATTTAATATCTGTCATGATTCTGCCTTTAGAAAGACACATTAGTCATATGGTGACAAGTAGTTCAGTAACTACCTGACAAATCAGATGGTTTTTTAAAAAAGTTCTTTTAATTTGATTTTGAAGTGACGTCTATTGTTATAAATTTGGCAGATATAACCTTATAACTGTGAGCATGTGAATGATATCTTTTAGCACTTATTTACTCATTTTACTTGAAATATTTATGTAAATAAGAGTGGAAATGTTTTTTTTCCTGATTTCATGTAAATATTATGCTGTATTTTAGACAAGCCATCAGCAAAAGATTCCTTTTTTTTTTTTTCTTAGATGTGCTTTTCAACACTCTTCGATGTTTTTAAACGTGAGTTGCATTAGGATCAACCTGCACTGTGCAGTACACCTGGACTTGCCGAGTTATCAGTTACTCTTGAGGAAATGTCAGGAGGAGACATTAGGAACTCAACTGAGATTCACCATGTTAGATATCAGCAGTGACAGGCTTTGTAAAGTTGTCTGAAAGTAGTACATGGGAATGTCAACTTTAAAATGGGAAGTAATGAATGATGTACTGGACTCCCTTTAATGCAAACTTTATTACTTGCATTGGCCTTTAAACTACTAGAGCCATCATGAATATCATTTTTTCTGCCTTTTGAAATATATATAGATCCCTTGATTTCTAAAGATAATTTATGAAATGTAAATAGAGGTATTTAAACAGAAAAAAAGCAGTTTTTCTCCTTGATGCTCTTAGTTAGAAATAAACAGTATTCAGACTTTGTTAAATTCATTCCAAAAGAGGTTTTCTATAGAGTCCAATACGAATTTGGGTGAAGGGACCCAGTTGCGTATAGTGTATCACTTCATCTCTACATAATAGAATAAAGTACCTGGTTTTATCCATCACTATGCCTGGTATTTGTTACTTGCTCCTTCGATGTTTATGGAAGAGAAGGGTAGGAAAGAGACAGAGACTACAAGAGGGCTCTGAAATTAATCAGTGTTAACACAGAGGAATCCTAGAATTCTTATCCTCTAGCACACATGTCAAAAATGAATCTAAGGTTAAGAGTAACAGGTTATTGCTGGCAGAACTGGGTCTAGAATCTTAGTCTGAATCCCAGGCCATTGCCTGAGTAGGTTGGTGCCTCCCCAGGATATCAAGACTGACAGGAGGTAAGTATTTCTACTAGTTTAAAATATTAAACTTAATATTAAACTTTAATATTAAAATATTAAACTTTTCTTGTTCTTTTTCACAAAATCTACGGATTTGTCAATATTTCCCTTGCTTTCTGCTCTTTCTCCTTATCTTTTCTATATGCTTAGAAAATTCAACAAGCTGTAAACAGGTTTTAAAAAAAATAATGTGACATTAAGAGATATCACAAACGTGGAGATATTCAGTATATGCTGTATTCTACCAGCAATGCTGCAAATGTTAGAAAAGTGACATGTACAAATAAAATCCATGGCACTAATGAGAGGGTCTGGTGCCATATAATGTCTTAAATCCTCCCCAAGGTTCATTACTATGTCATGTTGATCATGTCATTTTTAGTAAATCTAGGACTGACTTATTCCTGGCTGACAGTAAGTGCAGATGCTGTAAAGTTACCTTTGAAGATCTGTCAGTGAACTTGTCAGAAAATAAAACAGAATATCTTTAAGAAAACAAAAAAGTCCAACTCTACACTTTTTTTTCTTAATACAATGAAATTTCATGCATACTCCCTGCTAAAAATTTTAATTTACAAGTAAAGTCTGAACGAAATGCTTTACAGAAAAAAAAAATCTTTGCATTTTTACACAAAGATTGTTATCATTTTTAAAAATACTGGAAGAAGTCATTTTTTTACTATAGTTTCAATGTTGAGCAAAAATATGTTCTGGATTCTTTTAAAAAATCTTGTTAATTTGAGTTATTTGCTTTTTAAAATATTTTATTTGCAGAAGAGAAATTAAATTTCTATTTCACTGAGCAAAAACCATCATAGCTACATAAGACTGCTTTCAAAATGTCTCTTTGATAAATAAAATTTGATGTATAAATGTTGATATATATATTTATATTTAATAAATGTGTTTCCTCCCCGAAAATGCTATTGTCTTATTTTAATTGCTTTCATGCAATTAAAATTGTGGACATGAAATTGCTTCTAATCATAAGTCTTATACTTGAAAAAATAGATAATAGTATCCCTGTTGGTTGATTTATGTAAATTTCTGAACCAATCTGTGACTGTCACCTCTTAGATTACCTTCCTAGCTGGAAGCAAGGAAAGTGTCCTTCATAGGCCCATGGTCACACTTTTCTCTCTCAGGAATTAAGAACTGAAATTAAGATATTATAGTTGGGGCTGGGGTTGTGGCTCAGTGGTAGAGTGGGGTTGTGGCTCAGCAGTAGTGTGTTCGCCTAGCACACATGAGGGCAGGGTTCGATCCTTGGCACCCCATAAAAGTAAAATGAAGGCATTGTGTACACCTGCAACTAAAACTATACATATTTATAAAAAAAGAAAAATCTTATAGTTAAGTTTGGGGCTAGTCCCTGAAAGGGAGAACTTGTGAACTGTTGGGAGCTTAGACTCAATCACCTTACCACATGGACCTTACCACATGTACATTACATAAGAGAAAAAGCCATTCTGTAGAAAGTTAGGGCAATGGAAATGCAGAAGTGCTGGTGGAGATGCACAGCGTCCCTGAGAGCCTGACTACTTCTTCATCCCTGCATGCAATCTCGAGGCCATGCTACAAACCAACTTTGATTCTTCTGGAACAATTTAAATTTCATTGAAGTGGCCCGCTTTTGTTTAGTTTCATCTCTCTTTTCTACTTAAGATCTCTCAACCTGGTTTTGTAAGTAGAATATTGTTGGGGACCCAGGACTCAAATGTTGTTGTTTGGTGGTATGTATTTGTATGTGAAATGAGAATGAGGACAGATTAAGTTAAAAAAATAAATAAATAAATACAACTACCAGAATTGAGGGATTCATGGAGTGGGATGAACTACAGACTAACAGGATAAGAAAGCTATGGGTATCCCTCAGGCTGGGCCCATCTGGGGAAGATGCCACCAGAAGCCAATGGATAGAATCTGGCAAGGCAGAATATTTAATCAGGGAGATTTAACACATAGGTGGTTCACGAGGAGAGGAGGAAGAGAAGATACTCTGGAGTGTCACAACAGAGATCCAGTTTTGGTGCGTGATATCTAAGGAAGATAGCATTTAAAATTTGAGCTATACCTGAGGTAATCTGTGTCTCTATCTAGAAATACTTTGACAGATCCTCTTAAGATAGTGCCTACCTACCAAAAGTGACTGTAAAATGGGCCTTGTTGCAGAAAACAGTTAAAGTGCTGCAGTGCTGTATTCCACTGGTTATCATCTGGAAGTGATTTTGCCCCTGGGGACATTTGCCAATAACTAGAAACATTGTTGCTAGAACTGAGTGAGGATTATTAGTGGTTTCTAGGCAGCTAAGGTGATGAATTCTTCTGATCTGATGCCTAATAATATTTTTTAAAAAGCAATGTAAAATCAAATGAGAATGGATCTATGCAATATCAATTTTTTTTAAAGAAAACAGGAGAATACTGATGTATCAGTACAGTAATATTTTATCCACCCTGTGTCTGCACTGGGCCTCAGAAAGGATAACCATATTGTCCAAAGGTTCTGAATGATGCCAGGTTCCACAGAGACACCCTTTCACACACTCGCCCAATTATGGGAATTCAGCAGTACTGTTTGACTCTCCAGAAATCATCAGAGTGCTCCCACATTTAACTTCAGTGCTATTAGTTTCCTATTACTTCTGTTAACAAATTGCGACAAAGTTAGTGCTTTGAAACAACACAAATTTTCATCTTATAGTTCAGAAGTCCAAAACGGATTTCATTAATTTGCATTGCTTTCTGGGGCTCTAGCAAAGAAACTGTTTTCTTTGACAGTCTAGTTTCAAGAGGTGTCCAGATTTCATGACCCGCAACCTTCTTCCATCATCAAAAGGAATAATAATGAGTTGAGTCTCAGGATAACATCTCTCTGTTCCTCACTCTTCTGCCTCCCTTTCCCATATATGTAATGAACTGAAAGTTTGTGTCACCACCAAAATTCATTTGTTGAAATCTAAGTCCCTAATATGAGGATATTTGGAGGTGGGGCCTTTGGAAGGTAAGTAGATTATGAGGGTGGAGCCTTTGTGAGTGTGATTATTGCCTTTATGAGCAGGGGTGGTGTTAGCTAGTGCTCTTTCTACATACAAGGAAACGATAAAAAAGTAGGACACCTGCAAATCAGCAAGCAGGACCTCACCAGACAGCAAATCTGTTGGAAACTTGATCCTAATTTCCCAGTAATCAGAACTGTGGAAAATAAATGTTTTCTTTTTTTTTTTTTTTTTTTTTTTTTTGATACTTTTTTTTCCAGGGCTGGGGGTGAGGATATTGAAGATTAAAATCAGGGCACTGTACCAATGAGTCTTTTTTTTTAATTTTGAGACAGGGTCTTGCTAAATTGTTGAGGGTCTCAGTAAGCTGCTGAGGTTGGCATTGAACTGGCAATCTGTCTGCCAGATCTCTCAGATTACAGGCATCTATCACCGCACCAGAGAAAAGTTTGTTGTTGAAGTCGCCCAGGCCATGGAATTTGTTACAAGGCCAAAAGTAAATTACATTGGCCCCAAGGGGATAGTTCGTATTATCTCCTTCAGGTCAGCATGTTAATATAACATATGCATAGATCCCAGGGGTACAGACCTCTTGGAGGGGTATATTGTTCTGTCTACCACACTTACTAAAGAACATCTCAAAAATATCTAAATATAGTTTATTAAGATAAGTTAGTCACAGAATCAAGCTTTGACATTTGAAAGGGAATAATTACATTAGGCATTTGAACAAAAATAATACTTCCCCTCCCTATCCTCCCTTGTTATGGGTTAGCATCATATATATCAAAAACAACAAATAAAAAAAATAGTAAACAAAACCTCAATGTTTAAAAGAGTTTCAAGAATCTTGTGGAAGATTCACTTCTGAACATAATATACCTTTTAGAATATTCACAAAATGAATACAATTATAAGAATTAAGGAATCACAGGAGATTACCAAATCAGGAAAGATATTAATCTAATGTTACCATGAGATTAAATCTGTGATTTCCCTTTTGAAATGCCATAAAAATCTTCCCTATACTCTAGTTCCCTGAGCCTAAAAATGCAACTCTCTGTCAAAAACTCTCCAAAAGGTAAAAATATTCCTCCTTCTTACAGTGGGAACAAAATCAGAGCAAGTGCTGTAGAAGAGTGGGTGAATGTGACCTGTGTTGTAGGTGATCCCTCCTGGTGATGAGGAAATTAGAGATGACATGCCAAAGACACTGACAAACTCAGGCCCACTGATATCAATAATAAAGTTGACAGCTTTCTACAAAATAAAAACCTTAGCCTTTGGTATTTTTATTAATGTAGTAGAAATTCAGTAAAAGGGGCAGAGAAAATCATATAACTGCTTCATAACAATCTTCAGGAGAAAATGGAAAAACAAACAGAAGTACATTGATAACGCATTTTTCCATAGAAAACCAAAACATTTCCACCATATTCTATTCTACACTAACAACTTCATTTTGAGAATATCACAAATACCAATGCACACAATGATGGTTCTGAATAAAAAGCTACCAAACTTATTCCTTTTAACAAATCAAGGAAATAAATGGTGCACTTAAAAATGGTTGAGATACTAAAATAATACAACAATGATTAGGAACAGAATGGAAACTTTCAGCACTTAAAAGAGTTTTCTTCTATCCAGAAGACCAAGGTCAATAAAGATAAGATATATATATATATATATATATATATATATATATATATATGCAAACAAATCTACAAGATACAAAAATTCATGAATGTAATTACTAATTTAAAGATTCAGAACAGGAACTATTACATGTTATAAATAATTGTCAACAGAGTAATATTTCAGAAAAGGAGATGTGTGAGATGTGCACTATTACAAATAAATGCCATTTGGCTTAGCAATTATTTTAAGCATACATCCCAGGTCTGGTTTAAAGCATTTTGAGGTCCTGGAATACTGTGAACACACTAATAATCGTTTATCCTACACAAGGCCTAATAGTTAGTTGATCTTAATGGGCAACCTTTTTTTGTTTACTATATTCTTAAGTGCTGAGTATTGACATTATTAAAAATAATAAGATTAAATGCCATAGAACTCTACTACATTTTTAAAAATTCAAATCCAGTTATATATATAAGTATAGTACACTCTATATTTGAAGTTATGCTTCCCAACTTACTTATAAACTAGTCCAACTAAACATGCTTGGCAAAGAAAAATGAGTACTGAATCCGTTACTTGACAGTAATCATACAAAGAGGCTCATAAGGCCCTTTGTTAAGATTATAACTCTGTCTACTGCAAGTGCATTTGGCCAATCTATTTTCCACACATTTTCTTTATTTATTCGTGGATGGACACCTAGACTGATTCCACATCTTGGCTATTGTGACTATTGCTGCAAACAACATAGGCGTGCAGATATCTCTTTGACATACTGATTTCATTTTCTTTGGATATGTACCCAGTAGTGGGACTGTTGAATCATATGGCAGTTCTATTTCTAGTTTTTTGATAATAATCTGTTTAAAAATGTAGATTACATAAGTGTACATATATTTATGTAAAAGTATTTTTATACATAAAATATATGTGAAATTTTTTAAGATGCAGGTACATTTTAAGTCCTTGGGAACATTAAAAAAATACTCGGGAATTTGTTTTCAAAGTTTCTTCTGAAAGCAACAAAATGAATCATCTTTAGATGGTAATGAAAAATTTCACTCTCAGGTACACTTGCATGTGACTAATAGCTTTAAAATAGCAAGCAACTTCACAATAATCAAAGAAAGAAACTCCTGTGGCATTAATCCACATACTGTAACTGATTGATATTGCCTTCTCTAATATCTCCCACATTTTAAGATAAAATCCACTATACTTTGCCTCAATTGAGAAAGATATTTATTTAAAAAAAAACTCTCAGTATATAAAAAGTAGACGTTTATGGCTCTCAAAAGCTGGACTGCATTATGTTACAATGATCATGTTTTGTTCCCTGTTCCTGGATTTCTAGTTCAACTCAGCATCCTTTTTGTAGGAAAGGGATACACCTGGGAAGCTTCCTTAATTTAGTTCCTTTCATCTGAAAATTTCAAAAGCTTTGCTGATGGCTATTATTTACAGGAGCTGAGTAAATGGGAGCAGTGAGCCAATGGGAAGCCATAACTATTCTATAAATGAATTACAAAGGAGTAGAATCTTGCTTAAGAAGTCAGGATGTAAAATGTCTTAGGCATCCTGCTGCATTCTGAACCCATATTCCATTTTTTTTCTCAACTTTCTCCTTTTTGTCACCTTTTTCTGATATCCTTGGATTAATTATGACCTGGGTAACTTATTTAGACACATGGAATCACTGTACCCAATTTTTTAAAGAAATTTAGGCCAGTTGCTGTACTGCCTATGTGGGCTGTTTACAAAGGGCAGGCAAAGTATATATGACATGCAATTTGAATGTGCTCTAGGGTGTAAATTGTGCAGAGAGAACAAAAGAAGAGAAAAATAAGTCTTTAAAGTCAAAATTGATAGAAAATAGAATGGAGAAAATTTGCTAATTTGGTTAGAGTTTTAGAATCTTTAGGAAAGCAAGTCTAAAGTAATTTTAGACAGAGACTATGAAGAGAGCAGATGAGGAGAGTTGTGTACAAGAGGCAGCAATGTGTAGGGAGAGGGGATGACTCCTTGTACATATAATAGAACATTCATTTATAGAATATCTATGAAGGTGTTTCAAAGACCGAGCCTTCACACCTTGTTTATTGGACTTACCGGTATCAGTACTCATTGTGTGCTTCATGGAGATTCATCAGATGTAGCTTAGAGTCCAAGAATTTGTACAAACTTTTTAGAAGATTCTGTGGTAACAGAATATTTTAAAGTATTCTGTAACTACTATGTAGTAGGTACAACAGCCACCACTGAAGGGAATACAGGGTGAATAAAGACTATCCCCTAAGCTGATGAGACAAGCATATCATAATTTAAGTTAAAATAGGGAAGGTGGCAAGAGCTCAAAAATGGTAGGACTGGCTTTAGCTGAACTGATAAAGCTTCCTGGGGGACAGAAGTGGTGGGATGAGCCTTAGGGCTTCCGTTTACTACATTTCAATAACAGCACTGTTCATTAATTCTATCGCTTACTGAATTCCCTCTATTGACCACTTTACTAGGTGCTAGGGTAATTAGTTCTTACTTAATATCCCCACATTTGAGCAAAATGCTACCCTCCCCATGTTAAGTGTGAAGAAATTGCAATTTAGAGGTTGAGCATTTTGTCATACACCACATGACACTACTGCAGAGCCAGGATGCCAGGCCAAATGTCTCTGAGATGAAACCCATGTGCTTGCTGCCACACTGCCCTGAGCCACTTCTCTGGTGACTGAACTAAATACAAACAGTCTGTGAAAAGAGGGGGATATTCAGATAGACTGACAGTGGTCTTCAGCTCTTTGGTGTCACAATTGAGAGGATTTGGTGATGAAATGCATGGAGTCACTCCAGTTTTTTGTTGTTGTTTTTGACTTTTTGCTGAGCTGGGGATACAACTTAGATTGAACCTAGGGCCACACTCATTCTAGACAAGTGCTTTATTACTGGGCCATATATATCCCCAGTCCCAACTTAGCATTTTGAAAAGCTTACCTATACAACTGAGATGAGAATATGAAGAAAACTATGGATTCTCATTGCTCTGAATTATTGTCTTTAACACAGGACATTTACTGGCTCTCCCAGGTCTCTGAGATCCCTTTATTTCAGCCCTGGGGGTCCAGCAGAGGGTGGTAAAATTGAGTACTGGCAGTGAATTGGGAAAGAAGCTTCCCCTGTAATGCTATTTCTTTGCAAACTCAGATTTTTATTTCCCTCCCCCGCTTTTCAACTAGCCCATCCAGTGGGCACAGTATTTAGCTTCTCTCCATTTCAGGCACCACTAAGATGCAGCCTCTATCATGTGGCCTATTCTAACACTTCCTTTGTTGTTCTCTTTCCACCAGTTTTTCATCTACTTTGGTCCATTCTGTACACTGTTTACATTATCTTCTTTAACAAATATGTTTACTCAGTTTATCCTACTCAATGAATTTATCAAAGTATAGGCCACTCCATACTCCACACCTGAGGGTGGGCCCAAACCACTCTCAGTCTATTACCTCTATTTCATTATACACAAAAAATAAAACAACAAAAAAAAAGCACACATTTCTTATTTTTGGCACTGTGTACCTTTGCATTTTGATAAACTCAAGTACTGTTTTCTCTGTGAAGCCTTTATCAGCTTCCTTAAGCATTCTGTCTAGAACACTTTCAGACACCTATTGCACCCATTTTCCAGAAAAGAATGCTTTATGTATCTGAGGTCATGACTTATTGACTTTTGTATCCGAGTGATCCAGCACACAGCATAGAATATAGGGAGGTGCAAATGGAGGTGGTAAGAGTGAAGAATCCTTTGTGTCCGGGTTTTGTCTGACTCTCAAGAATTACTGGAGATAATGCTTAAAAAGAAAAATAGGCAAAAATGAACAGGAGGTACGCTAAGGAATTTTCACTTCATCTTGCACAGTGAAGGGTCAGAGAATGTTTTTGTTTTGTTTCTCGTCCACAGAATGCTTTTATGTTTGATTGCTTGTTTCCTGGATGGATGGATGGGTGGATGGGTGGATGGGTGGATGGTTGACGATTTCAGAAGGGAAGTAAGACTATCAGAAATCACCAAAGAATGACAAGCAGTAATGAAGATGAACTAAATTAAACTACCATGATAATCCCTATAAACATCAATTAAATATTTAGTTAATGCTTTCTTTTCCTTTACCTTCTCAAAGTATAATAGGACTTTGGGAGGCATATCAATTGCCAAGATTATTTGAAAGGTTCTTAAGATTATCTAACTGATATCTTTTTCTGCCAGCGAATGTCTCTTTATTACAAACCAAGGTTTTCAAACTCAGTTTAGCAATCTTATAGCTACTTCTAATATTGAAATTAGCTCTTACTACATCTGTTTTGATGTTTCCCCTATTTAAAACTATATTTTAAGGGATTAAATTTACATGTCTTTTTTCTATGCCTGTATTTCTATTTTTCTATAAACCACCTTAGTTTATTAAAAAATTTTTTCATATCAAGTTAAACAAACAAAAAGATAGCAACTGAGAAAGAGCACTTTATACTTACTTGAAATCCTTAAAAATACAAATTACTAGGACATTATGATTATTTAATTATACTCATCTAACAGAAATGCTAAATCTATTACCTGAATATATACATCCCGCTGCTTTTTATGGGAATTCAGCCTCAATCACCCAGTAAGCAGGGCAAAAAAAGTTATGATTTAACTTTTAATTAGTATATTTCAAAGAAATTGAAGATCATTGTTAAATTTAGAAAAATGTAGAAAGTACTCATTGTACTTATTAAAGTACTTATTATTATGCTGTGGTTGACAGCTTTAAAATCAATAACTTTGGCACTACTCATACAGAAGAAAGTAACATAAGTGCTAGTATTTTAAATTTTGTTCTATATTTTGTAGTGGTAGCCAAAGGAACTTAAATATATTATTGGAGTACATAAAAGAAACATCAGCTACTGATGGATAGGTAGAGAATTTACTGAATATATGCAGTCATATTTACCAGGGCTAGGAGTAATATTCTGAGGTTTAATCCTGCATCTTATTAAAATTATTTTTCCTATTTTGAAAAAACAGTTTAATGAAAGGACTCCAAAATGAACTTGATTTCTGCTAATATCAGCTGTTAAAATGGGCACACATATTGACTGATATAGTCTCCTCCATCCTAGTGCAGGGTTAAGGCTTCATTTTTTATTCTGCAAGAATGAAATGTATACATAGATGTAGGACCTTCATTCCTAGGAACATGTAGATAAACTAAGAAAGAAAATCAGATAAGCAGTAACAACTCAGGAAGATTAACTTAGAGAAAACTGAAAATAATTAAATGTGGATCACTTCCCCAAGCCTGGAGGGACATGCTAAATACTGATAAAATAAGACAGTAAAGTCATTTAGCAAGATTCAACTACTTATTTAGCAAGATTCAATAAAATAACAACAACCCAAAATCCACTGGTATCTTGGCTGTTGTATAATATGGTCACAGAGTTCTGTGGTGTAGAAGGCATGAACTTGGAGGGTTCTTGCTTTTCTATTGTGGCTCCTATGGCAATGGCTCACATCTGCTAAACATACAGAAATAATTTAGGTATTATCTTTGGACATATATGCACACACACACACACACACACACTACAGGGATACTGAACACTTATTCAAAAACTGAGTTGTCTGTAAGTCATACTTTATTCTGATATTAATAAAACTCATATAATAATCAACTACCTAATTAAATATATAAATCCAATGAAAAATACAAATTCAAATCAGTTGGCTAATATTCTACTAAAAAAGAAATCATGAAATAAAGTGTTATTATTAATATTAAAATACAACTATCATACCTAGTACAAAAGAGTGAATCACTTGGACTTGTTCCACATAAAGTCAGGGGTATGTTACAGACATTTAACATAAAATGTACTACTTTACCCTAAGGATATTGCTATGGTTTGGATGTGAGGTGTCCACCAAAAGCTCACATGTGAGACAATGCAAGAAGGTTTAGAGGAGAAATGATTGAGTTGTGAGAGTTTAACCTAATCAGTGAACTAACTGACAGGATTAAACGAGCAGTAACTGAAGGCAGGCAGGTGTGGATGGAGTAGGTGGGCATCGGGAGTGTGCTTTTGAGGTCTATATTTTGTATTTAGCAAGTGGTGTCTATCTCTCTCTCTGTCTGCTTTCTGATCATCATGTGAGCCACTTCCCTCCACCACACTCTTCTACCATGATGTTCTGCTTCAATTTAAACCCTGAGTAATGAAGCCTGCTGTCTATGGATTGAGACCTCTGAAACTGTGAGCCCCCAAATAATCTTTTCCTCCTCTACAATTGTTCTGGTCAGTCTTTTAGTCACAGCAGCAATAAAGCTGATTAAAACAGAAATAAATCAGGAACCTATTAGCTAAGGCATGCAAGTTGATTTGGTGAAGCTCTATGGATAACCTCACAGTGTCTGCAACAAAGGCTCAGAGGAAAACCAATTGATCTTACAATTAATTTGACCAACACAGGATATTCATTTAGATCAAAGAGTGAACATTGGAATTGACATGACCAACTTGGCTATCTAAATGTATCAAATTAAACAAGTAATTGCCAGCATGTAGCTATATCAGACCCTGGAATTATAACTATCAATCTGACTTTATTTGGAAGTTCAGCTATTGAATTTGTGTAACTTATTTACCTCAAAATATGGCCGAACTGCTGAGATTTGCTCTGTTGGAAGTTCTGAGTGAACATAAAAGGTAGCCCCAGGTAAAATAGGCAGTTTACTTACATGAGAGCACAAAATTTGAGTGACTGTAGTGAAAAAGGAAAAACTGCAATTTCTATGTTGTTAAAAAAAAATCACTTCAGTACTCCAAGCCAATGTTAATGTTTCTACCTTGAAAATGAAATAGGAAGTCAAAGAACTGAAACAACTTATCTAGTTAACATTTACTTACATTGAGTTAGATTGAGTATGAAATTAAATATTAGAACAGTTATTGAAAAATCTAACAGATATGTATACTATGCACAATGCAAAAATGTGACTAAAGAACGTGGCACAATTTTAAGAGTTTACCATACACTGACAACTTTAGAAGGACAGAGAACAGAACCATAATATTACAGAAATACTGTTACCTCTACTGATATACACAACTAGAAATTTTCCAGAATAGATCTCTTCTTACTTAAGCATCCAACATATGAAGATTTGGGGAGTTATAAGTAAGAGAGTTTCACTAATAGGTAATCTAAACTTGGTATCATTAATTTGAATGGTATAGAGCAACATGTTTCTGACAACCATATAGCCAGAGAAGGAGCTATCACTTCTGCAAAGTTAAAGGGAACTCTTTTCTCACTCGGCCAATGACAGGAAGAGCAATATTAATAATCTTAAAATGTATGTGGACAGTAATTCAATTTAGATGGTTTAAATGGTTATATGACAGAAGGAATGTCAAATGGTCGCTATGAATCCCATCTATTTCTGGTTATTTCTCCTAACTTGACTTCATTATAAAGCATACCTAAAACTATTATTTATGCCCCAAAAAGAAATAAATTACCAGCTTGTTGTAATTTATCACACTTTCTCTTTTGAAGTCACATTCCATTAGAAGTAGTTAAAAATAATATCTTTCGAATTATTTTGCCATTGTGAAGACTAGGATGATTAGAAAATTTTGTCTTTGGATTGCTAACCATAATAGAATGGCAAGACATTTTCTCTGAGTGAGTTTTAATAGTTAAAAACAGAAAATGATGTGCCTTATTCACCATATTGCTTGATGGCATTATCTGGACACATTTCAG
Source organism: Sciurus vulgaris (assembly GCF_902686455.1). NCBI lineage: Eukaryota > Metazoa > Chordata > Mammalia > Rodentia > Sciuridae > Sciurus > Sciurus vulgaris. Next base: position 33,138,522 of record NC_136468.1, read on the forward strand.
AGAAAAGATCATTATGTGAAAAAAATTTGTAAGTGACACAGACACTTGGGGCAAAGTAAGGATTTTCTGCACCTTAAATCTTCACAAATTTGCATAATCAGATATCACAGGATGGATGATGCTTAAATAAGTTGAAGTTTACCAAAATACACTGGGATATAAAAAAAGAGGGAAGAAAGTATATACAGTATTGCAAATTTCATGTAAAACCTTTTAATAGTGCATAGGCATTTCATCTGCAGAAGAAAAATGAAAAGTCAATGTATTTCTATAAGATGCCAAGAAATTCTCCTTTCAAAGGACTCTTAATAGTTAAAGGTAAAAACTATGAATGATTTTTTTTCAGTGATAATTAGATAGAAGTAAATAATATTCATTGTATTAAACCTGGTACTGAGCTAAGCAATAAGCACATTGGTATCTGATTTATTTCTCCTAACAATTCTTACAGCTATGTACAAGTATTTCTACTTAGGAAAATATGTAAACTTGGCTCATAAAAGTTATCATTTTCCCAAGGTCAAACAATAAGTGCCATTGGTTGGGAAATGAACTCAATTCTGCTAATTCAAAACATCTATTACATTTTTGAATGATTCAAAAAATGAAAGAAGGGACATTCAGACTACTAAAATAAAACAAATTTTTCATATTTTATCAAACATTCCCATTACATCTTATGGTGAAAAAAGTGAAAGCAACATAGTGTGATAAGTAAATATTAGTATATATGATAAATAATATTTGTTTCAAATATACATTCTTATCACTAGATTCTATATTGCACAAAAAAAGTTGCTTAGCAGTGGTTTGGTATTAATAAGTGTCCCTTAATTCTATGACATTGGCATTTGTCAATTTTAACATCCTAAATGCACTGCTTATTTTACCTGAAAATAGTCAGCTCTGTGCACAGGAACCAGCTGCTTATCACACAAACATGGAAAGAACAAGAAGGTAGCTTATAACAGCTCCACTGGCACAGTTCTGAATGGGACCATTCCAGTAAGGAACAAAATCCAAAGTCATTAGCACAGAATTGGTTTGAATAAATAACTCTTTACATAAGATAGTCTGGAGGACAAGATAGGAATTAAAAGGCCAAAATGACTTGAAATAATAGTCAAATAACAAATCTTGAAACTATTAAAATAGGGTTAACATTGAAGAAAATTAAAGATTTTATTCATAATGAAGTGAATAATATCTTTAAGATATTTTCTTTTAAACCCTTTTGTTTGCCATAACCAAGGTTTTGATAGAGTATGACTTCAGATATTTGTATTGCAAAGTAAACAAACACTTTTACTTATAACTCATACAAATTTTACATTTCTGTTAAGCAGGTAACGACAAATGATATTCAGAATACATTTCTATTATTGAACCTTGTAAAAACTCATGAAGGAAGATATACTTATTTATTGATAAAGAAAACTAAAAATCCCAACTATCCTTTGGACTACATTACTTACTACTTTTCAACATTAAAATACTCCAATATAATTTTTGGTGGGAAATATATAGCACAGGTTTAAACTGAATCTCATCCAGTTTGTTCCATTTTGTGAGATCTGTGTGACCGACCCTGGTTCAATTATGTCAGGTCTCCAAGCTTCAATTTATTTATTTGTAAAATATAGATAATAATTATACTTTTCTCCAGAACTACTGTGAGGGTTAAGTTAGATAATATATGTAACATTAGCCATAGTCAGTAGCATGTGGTAAATTCTACATTAGTGATAGAAATCACCAGCAGTACCATCACCACCATCATTATCAAAGGCATCATGACAATTGATCCATATGGACATGGGGTATGTTACTTTTTTAATCTGTATCTTATTCATCTTTATATTTTCATTAGTACCAACTAGTACAATATCTTATATGCATGAAAGCAAACAGAAAAATATAAGGTATTCAACTCAAGCAATTACTAATGTGTTATCTCTCCCTCATTAATTAATGTGAACTTAAAATTTCTAAGAGAAAATAAGAACTTCTATCTGTTTACCCAATAAAGACCATACACATGCACTCACTCATACTGGGATAAAATGTCCAAACCAGCTCTGTCTCTTCATAACTGATCAAAAGAATTCCTCATAAATTCATTTCTGGATTGAAATTTGAGAGAAATCTACATGAAGATTTAAAAATTTGCTTAATGATTCAGCATAAACTTTTATTGTTTCTATATTACATACCTGTATTTAAATATAAATGTTAAATACTACTTACACTCAAAATTTCCACAAACCTAAAATAACTGAAATGCTCCAATTTAAACACAACAAAACCGTAAAATCAGTAAAAATTAGGTTGACCTTCTGAATTAAATCAATAAATTAATATAAAGAATGATTACATTTGCGTTTGAATGATAAACAAGTGTAAAGAGCTAACGCATAGCATGAAGACTAGTTAATAATACTAAACTGCATTCTGGAAATTTGCTCTACGAGTAGATGTTAGGTACTTTCGCAACAAATACAAACTACAGGTAACTATGTGACATGATGGCTATGTTACTTTGCTTAAGCATAGTAATAATTTCACAACAAATGTCAAGATATCATGTTGTATATACTAATTATATGAACTAAAAATGAAATAATCTTTAACAACTTGAAATGTAAATAATAGATAAATTATGAACCTTTTCAGTTCATCAAGCTTATCCTGCTGAACAGGCTGTATTGAAGATCACTCTCTCATCACTTTTATCTATTGGACAAAGCAAGATCTTCTTTGTGAATTGGAGTCATTTTGCCTTTCTTTAATGTGACTACAATATTTATGTATTGCACATGTCTATACTTTTTTCAGTAGTCCTAGAGGACTAAAGGAGAATAATATGATACCAAAATCTTTATACATACAAATGCTAAATTTAGCAGCAGAATATATCAATATATGTGACAATGTTATAATATTATGAGTAATATCATTATATATTATAAAATAAATATTTATAACATAAAATATATTATAGATTAAAATATAAATCATTACATTACTACATATATTTATTTCAGTAATCCACATAATTACATTAATTTATTTGTGATCCTCAACAAAAGGTTATCACTCATTCCCAAACAGACAATCCCTAAGAATGTGTCAGTGGATGTGCATATGAGGAGCTTGAATACGATGGTTTTAGCACATCTGGACTATCTATCACAGAACATTCCCTAGAGTATTTTTTGCTCTTAGTTTGTGCCCATAGATTTAAAATTTTTCCAACTGTCTTTTAACTGCCATGCTCAAGGTTAGGGATTAGTTCCCTTTTGCTCTCTCTGAAGCCTCTAATGGGTTCCACCTGTACCCTTACTTCATCCCTATTTTATCCCAGTCAGACTGGAATATCTGGCTGACTAAGAAGAGAGGATTTATGCACAGACTCACTCATTCAGCACATATTTAACTGACATCTACTTGGTACAAAACCACATGTTGGCACTTGGGAGAGGACTATGGACTATGGAGATAATGTTGAGCCAACAAGTCTCCTACTAAACTCATTTGCATCTACAGGAACAACTCACTAATTATAGAAAACTCTACCCCAGCTGAATTTAAAACTTGGATTTTATTAAATTATACATAGACTACTTTCTGGGGAGACAGTTAACTTCTATATCCACATAAAGTGTCCTGCATCATCAACAAATTAAAATATATACTAGATTCTTTAAACTTCCATCCCCACCCCACCAAGAGAATTAGTGAACATTCAAATTAGAATTCACTCAGTACAACAATTAACTATTTCAGAATGATAAAAGTCTCACCAACATTTGACTAAGAAGGGGTAGGGTATTAATTCAGTCAACGTTCATTTTTCCAAAATAAAATTCAAACAAAAAGGGAATATCACTGTTTGCTTCAAAAGTTAAGTTCTCAATTGTTAAAGAAAAATTTAAATGATAATAACCCTTTAGTCCAATCTGGTGATCAAAGTTTCACTGTCATTCACAAAAGGATACTTTGAAGACTAATTTTCATAATCAATTAATAAAATACAGTTTTGATCTCATGCTAAGTTCTTAATAGCTCCCATAACGAGAAGACATAGGGTTAGAGCTATAAAGAAAACCAGGTACTTCAAAAGCTAATGCAAAAGCCCCTACTAGATTTATGAGATGACATGTAAGAAAAATATAGGAATTAGAATTTAAAAATGATAAAAGAATAAATATTTTTCATTAAGTTATTTATTTGAAGAGAAAGCAATTATAATCTTCACTGGGATTATTTTTAGAAGCAATCATCTTTGCTTCAAGAGGCAAAATAGAGTTACATAAACTTCATCTTATGCCAAAATATTATGACGATAATTTGGAAAATCTCACAATTAATATCACATTTTAAAAAGATATCACATGGATAGTCATTCAGTTAATAAATTTGCATTGCAAGTCTACTATGTGACAGACACTGTTCTAACTGCTGGGAATTTAGTCATAATCAAAAAGGCAAAAGACTGCCTGGGCTATAGTAACAAAAACAGCATGGTACTGGTGTCCAAACAGACATGAAAACCAATGGAATAGAAGATTCCACACAAATACAGTTACCTGATACTACACAAAGGTGCCAAAAACAGGCTGGAGAAAAGATAGCCTTTTAAACAAATGATGCAGGGGAAACTGGAAATCAATATATAGAAGAATGAAATGTGAACCTGTCTCACCCTGCACAAAAGTCAACTCAAAGTGGATCAAAGACCTAGGAATCAGATGAGAAACTCTGCAACTGCTAGAAGAAAATATAGGCCCAGTGTTGCAGTGTGTTGGCACAGGAACCACCTTCCTTAACAAGACTTCTAAAGCATAGGAAATAAAAATGAAAATTCAGTTAAGTGGAATGTCATCCAATTTAAAAAGCTTCACAGGAAAGGAAACAATTCAAAGCATGAAGAGAGAGCCTACAGAATGGAAGATCTTTACCACCTATTCCTCAGATAGGGCGTTACATCCAGAATGTACAAGGAGTTCAAACTCTTAACACCAAAAGAACAAATAATCCAATCAATAAATGGGTGAAAGAATTAAACAGACACTTCTCAAATGATGCACACAAATGATCCACAAATACTTGAAAAAATGTTGAACATCTCTAGCAATTAAGGAAATTAAAATAAAAATTACACTGAGATTTCATTTCACTCCAATCAGAAAAGCAATAATCAAGAATACAAGTAACAATAAATGCTGGTGAGGACGTGGGGGAAAAGGTACACTCAGACATTACTGTAGGACTGCAAATTAGCGCAACCACTCTGAAAAGCACTATGAAGATCCTCAAAAAACCAGGAATGGAACCACCATATGACCCAGCTATCCCCACTCTTGGGTATATATCCAAAAAACATTAAAATCAGCATACTACAGTTAAGCATCTACATCAATGTTTACAGCAGCACAATTCACAATAGCCAAGTTGTGGAACCAGCCCAGGTGCCCTTCAGCAGATGAATGGGTTGAGAAAATGTAGTATACATACATGACAGAGTATTACTCAGTCATAAAGAAGAATGAAATTATGGCATTTGCCAGTAAATGAATGGAACTAGTTAGAATGTTTTCTCTGATTAAGTGGAAGCTAATCCAAATTAAGGGAAGTGGGAGAGAGATTGAATGAGAAAGGGGGTAAGGGAGTGGAAATCTCATCAAAATAGAGGAAAGATCAATAAAGTAAATTAAAGGGACTAACAGGGAGGGAGTAGGGGAGAGAAAAGGAAAGAACAGTGGAATGAATTACCAACCTTTCGTATGTACATACATGAGTATAGGACAGTGAATTAAAACATCAAGTATATACACAAGACATTAAAAAAAACTATATTAATTGCAGAAAGATCAGTAGAGTGGAGGGAGGGGAGCAAGAGGAGGGTTGGGGAGGGGGGAAATGTTGGGTACTTAACTAGAACAAATTATATTCCATGTTTTTTTGATTATGCATCTTAATGTTTTATATAACTAAAAAGACTCAATAAAAATTTTTTTTAAAAATTCTGTAAAGCAAAGTAGAAACCAATAAAAAAGAAAAGACTGTCTTCAAGTAGCTTACATTTTAGTGTGGGGTGGATGGATGATAAAGAAAATAACAAAGTATATAGTATATTAGATAGTGACAAATGCCCTGAAAAAAATAAATCAAATGATGATGGGCTTGATTTAAGTTATTTAGTTAGAATGGCATCACTGAAATAATTAAAGAAGGAAGTGAATTTGTTGAGGAACACAACATCCTTTACTGTCATTCTTGGAATGTCCATGATCCTTAAGAGAAAGCTAAGTAAATATAATTCTTCCATATTTTCAGCTCCAAGAAAATTTATGGGAGACAATTTTAATATACAAAGATTAAGACAATAAAGAGGAATGAAGAATGAAATGCTTCTTATAACAGTGAAATTTGCAGAATGAAGTATTTGTCAATAAAGTACAAATGGAAACGGTGATAAATGATTCCAAATATGACACAATAATAAAGACATGGCAATGACAAGGAGACAGATATTTACCCTGATTTTATCAGTATTACATACATGTATTGAAATCTCACACTGAACACCATAAATATATACAATACCATGTGTTAATCAAGTTTTTTTAAAGTTTGAGATGGAAATGTGAATTACACTGTTCTAATCATTATATACTATATACATGTATCAAATCATCACACTATACTCAATAAATTTGTACAACTAAAATATTATTAATTAGTAAGTAAATTAATTTACTATAAATCTGTACAATTAAAATACAAATTAATAAATTAACTTATTAAAACTTATAAAAACTAAAATAAATGCATGATCTTATAAATATTTCTGAATTCTTAAATACAAAAGAAAAGGATGTCCTGATTCTAACGCTTTGGGCTTTTTAAGAAGTATTACTGATTGACTACCAAGAAATATTTGGAACTGAACTGTCTCTTTGTTGTTGAGTCCTTTGCATGGACTTGTTCAAGTACACTTCCTATAGTTCTTAGAGGAGAAAGAGAAACATTTGTTGACTTCCAAAGAAACCTTAGCTCTTTAGAGCCATTGTGGGGAGGAGAGGCAAGAAAGTGATCAACAGTGAGGAGAAGTGTTGGCAAGAGAAACTAGCCTTGTGATGTTCCAGTCACCCATGGTCATATAAAGAGACCACTGAATGCAAACCTCAAAATATGATGTGAAATAAACATTAAAATGAATATGATTTTTTTCTTAAGAAATATTTCTATATCCTGAAATAGTTTGACATTTTCTTTCAAGTTAAAATCAGAGTTCAAGGGTTCCTGAGGTTAACAAGGTACAAATGCTTCTGACTTTATCTTTCCTATTCTCAAAACTACATTTTAATGGCTGTGTCATTCTGATAACTCCAGAGGCTAGACAGAAAAAGTGAGCCTTGCACAGAATTCTTAGGATCAATACAAAGGAGTGTCAGGCCAAAAATAATGTGTGCTCAATCTTAGAATACAAAGAAGGCTAAATGGAGTCAGTATCATCAGGTGGTCACTGCACTCATTTCCAGTTGAGACTGAAAATAACTATGTGCAGGAATGAAAATAGCTCAATGCAGAACCACTGGAAACCGGTGCAAAAGCCATCTGAGCTATAATTACAAAGAAAGGGGGAGAATCATATGAAAATACTGGTATATGACAGAAAAAACTGTGTACATCAAGAACATTCCCCTTTTCTGAAAACCTTTAATGTCATATTGGATGGGGCATGCTTCACAGTTCAGCTATTTCTAGAACATTAGAGAATCTACAAATGAAAACGTCACACCCTCTGGAACTGTATTTTTTGTTTTGTGCTTTGTTTCTTTTGCTCCATAAGTTACTGGCTTTGATGGTGGCCTCTTATTGACCAGGAGTTTGGAAACTAACACTAAGTAACCTTTTTCATGTGCCAAATTAGAAGTTAAAGTTTCCCCTTTCCAGTATCCATTTGCTAGTTTTCACTTATATTGGGGGCAAATATGATGGATAATTTTAATGTTTTTAAAGTTGGAAAAATCATCCATTCATCAATTGTTATGGTCCTCCAAACACTCATGTGTAAGACAATGCAAAAACTTTCAGAGATCTCTGAATGGGTTATGAAAGTCTTAACATAATCAGTACATTAATTTCCTGAGAGGGATTAACTGGTAACTCTAGGAAGATAGGGTGTGGCTAGAAGAGGTGGGTCCTTGGAGGTGTGTCTTTGGGATATACATTTTGTTCTTGTTGAGCAGAGCTCTCTTTCTTTGCTTCCTGATGTCGTGAGCCATTTTCCTCCACCTTGCTTCTGGCCAAGAGCAACAGAGTTGGCCATCTACGGACTGAGACTTCTGAATTCATGAGAACCAAATAAACTTTTCCTCCTTTACATTGTTCTTGTCAGGGTTATTGGTCATAGCAGTGAAAATGCTGAGTGAAACACCAATATTTGCTGTTTACCTACTTTTCTTCCCATTACTGATTTAGATGGGGGGATTTACAGAAATACTGAGAGGATTTTCTGATTTCAAGCAATTCATCATTATACAATGGCAGGATCTATGCTTTAAAAATTGTCTAGAAATGACTTTGAACATTAAAGGAAAGTGTGAATAAAGTCTGTGAAGTTATGGAAGATTATGAGTTTTTACTAAACACACGAGCTTCCGTAAGGACAGAGTTTCAGCTAGGCACAGGTCCTTGCTTACCACTCCACAGGCAGGCTAATTAGCAGCCAGGGGTGGCCTTCTATTGAGTTGTGACAGCTGAATGTGAATGGCCATTTTTATGATTTAGATTTTGTCCTCAAAATAGCTAGCAGTGTTATTTTCAAACAAGTATTCACTTAAAAACCTATTACCTACATCCTGTCTAATACCTTCTGGAAGGAAAAATCAAAATTCTAAAAGATCATGTACATTCTTTGTAAAAGATATTTAGATAGAGTAAAATGATAGATACATCAATAAATGTATGATGTTTCAAGCAAATGTTATATGCTATATTATGATAACAATGGTCCCACAGAAACTCGTTTTAAAACTGAAAAACATATTCAGGCACAGGAGATTAGGATGATGCTAAAAGTGCCATGGATGGAGGGTGGATATGGTTTGGGCTGATGAGCCTGATAGTCTCTCATACCGTTACACTATTTACATATTAACTTCTTTGAAAGCCTTTTACTTCCTGTTTATATAAATTCAGAAAAGTTACAATGAACATATAACTGAAAATTATATATTCTTTCTTCTATATGTTATATGTGACTTGGGATACATAAAACCCTTGTTACAATGACCACAGATATTTTAATCAAATTGATATTGCAGATAGGTCCTGTCTCACTAATATAGCCTCCCTTACATGTAAGAAAGCATGCCATGGAATGAATGGTGAGGAATACAAGACAAAGTATGAATTGAACTTTGCCTTCTTAGTAATTAAATTTTATTTAATATGGCAAGAAAATATTCCTTTAATTAAGCTTTTCACCAAAACATTTTGTTAGAGGTTGTGATATAAAAGAATAACGTGGTTCTCACACACATGAGTGAATGTGGAGTTCTGCACACATATTCACATACATATCCATACACACATCAAATGTGGGATAATATATTTCCAGTCTATTTGTGTTCATCCAACAATGCTTTAGCAAAGCCCTGTTGTTCATTGTTATCAAATGTCAACAGGTGGGTGAGTTTTGACTAGATTGCAGAGCACATTCGTGCTAAATTCAGTGCATATGATATCTGACTGCTCATAGTTTTAAGTTTCCAATAGTTTAAATAATTACTATTTGCTAACTTATAAAAGAAAAGCTTAAAAATAAGGTTCTTTATAATGTTTATTCTTCTAATTAAGTAAACTGTTTCAATATTAATGACCATAATATGCTGAACAGAAAATAAGAAAATTCAGAGGAAATGCAAATAGAAAGACAATCTTGGGTAGCCTGGATGCTGTTGGCTGATATGGAGTGAACAATACTGAAAGAAAATCTGGCCAAAGCAAAGGAGAAATAAGGGAAAAGGGAGAGAGCTTAAATAATAGACAAAGGGCATAAGGGAAAATTATTTTATTCAATAGGGAGTGCTAGAATATGGTTCAGAATTAATTCCATAACACCTTTGCGTGGTTTACACCTATAGACTCACTTATACTTTCTTCATGAGACAGTTATGTGTTTTCCTTAGAACCGTAAGGGTCACAGTTCAGAGTTGCAAGCTTTGATGTGACTAGTTATAGGGAAAGCAGTGACCTTTAAGGAGATGAGAATAATGTGACCATGATACTCTAGGAGAAATCCTTAAAAGATCATCAGGAGCTTTCTTTTTAACAAGTATCACCCACCACTTTACACAAACTATTCACAATACTATAATTTAATACAAATTGATTATTTAGAAAACATACTTGAGGCAAACATTTGGTTAATGCTGATCAGAAACTCAGAGTTACAAAGGTAAGACATTAACAGGAGTAATAACCTAGCAGGTGTTCTGTTCTATTCTAAAGTGACATTTTAGCAACACATGGCAGTAACATTTATAAAAAAAAATCACCAAGTTATTACATTTGTGTTTAAATTCTAACACAATACTCCTCTAGTAGCTTAAAACTTTTACCATATTCTTGTTCAGAACTTGGAAATCTAGACTATATTATATATAATTTTCATCTTTGTACTTCCTTTGGTTTGAATCCAAAGTGTCCCCCAAAGTGTCCATGAGGAATGAAGAAATATTCAGAGGTAAACTGATTATGAGAACTGTAACCTAATTGGTGACTTAATCCTTTAAATGGATTAATAATCTGAATGGATCACTGGGTGGAAACGAAAGGCAGGTGGGAAGTGACTGGAGGTCACTGAGAGCATGCCCTTGAGTATTATATTTTGTCTCTGGAGCTCTCCACTCCCCTGCTTCAGTGAACCTAGCATCACTCCGCCATGACCTTCCACCATGATATTCCGCTTCATCTTAGGCCCAGAACAATGAAGTCAGAGGACCATGGACTGAACCTCTTAAACAATAAGCCCCAAATAAACTTTTCCTCCTGTAAATTGTGCTTTCACAGACAAAAAGCGGACCAACACTGTGCTCTTCTATACTTTAACCAATATTTAACTAATTAGGATATTGGCCTCATATTTGGATTTAAGGCAATGAGATTAGATGGGAAAAGTAAAATAAAATTGGATATTTTTAGATTCTAAATACTTTTACTTACTTTCTAGAATTAAAAAAGGAGAAATAACATATACTTTATCCAGGCTGGAATATGCTTTATAATCAGCTACAGGTTTTTCAAGGAAATGCCTCAGGAAAAATAAAAATGTGTTCAGCATGACCAGTTTAATTGCATGTGCATCCTATCCTAGAAAGAACTATAAAGTAAAGTAAATAAATCACATAAAACTACTGACTATGCTCTTATTTCGATTTTTTAAAGAACTAATGGCTTTAAATTTTAAGTTTTAGCATTTCTTGAATAGTTGACTGTTAAACCTAATGAGAAAGTACTGGTTTCCTCTGCTTTCTTTCTTAAAATGGAGTGGCATAAGTCAGTTTTAAATATAAATTTTTATATACTCAAAAATTCTTTAGAATAGAAATAAAATTTCAGTATAATCAAATCTTATACATCATACAAGCAATTTGTTCATAATGTTGGTATGCCTAGTTTCTTAACAATTTTTACCAATAGTTTTGGCTAGTAATTGGGAGATCTTATTTCTGAGAATAATAGAATCTTCCAGAGATATAATTGAATTATAAATGACAATTATGTGTATTGGTGTACTCCATTAACTTATCTTTATTTTCCCACATAACACCAAAAAGGCTTTCATTCATCCTTCACAGGATATCAAATTAAAAAGATAAAAAAGTGTTGGGCAGAATGTAGCCACAATAAATTTTCCATGTTTTTCTTTTGTCTATCATATTATTATCAAAAAAGTTAAGATTCTGCCTTTGAGCAAAAATATAATTACAATAATTACCTTTTACATAATAAGAATTAAATTATATGTAATATTTTGTTACTTCTTCAGCAATTTATTCTGAGACCTTCACAGATCTTTAAATCTTTTGAAAGAAATATCTTTAATTTTTTGGTGTTTTCATAACTCCTTAAGAAACCACTTTGTGAAATTAAGTAATTTATTTAACTAACTATTGTTGGAAATTTATCAATGTTCTTAAAATAAATACATCTAAAACAATTTTTAATAACAGATTAATATGTCTACTTAAGTTCTTCCTCCCTGGTTATGAATAGAACCTGGTTATGAATAGAATATGGTTAGAATATGGTAGAAGGCTGTCTCCATTTGGCTTTGAAGAAAGGACTTTTAACTATCATTTTTGTCAGAGTTTTCCATATATTGTGGCCATGATTTGTCCCTCTGTAGTCAACATCTCTATACAACTAGATATTTTCCTTTCAGAAAAATATTTAATATCATATTAGTAAATTTGTAGCACTAAAAGGCTAGGCTACATACAAAAAGGAAATACTGCATACTAGAAGTATTTAGAAAGAAGTTATTAAACACTGTCCATGCATTAGTGAGTTTATTTGAAAAGCTATTACTGAAGTCTTTCAATTGCTGTGTGTTACATTTTATTTTTGCCTTTTCCCAAAGTCATACTTCTTAGGATTTGTGCTGTATCAGAAACCACTGTTGGTCCCAAGTTGTCAGGCTCCAATTCATCAACCATACACTCCCTGACCTATAGACCCTACTAGTTTCAGAACAAACATGAGCTTTATAAATGGAAGAGGGAAAGTATAAGTGAAGGAACAAAGTCAGTGACATTCTACAACACACAGGTAGTCACAAAAATGCAGCCCACATTGGTTCTATTTCTAGTACTATTAATGATTATATTAGCAAACTAATTCTGGAAAGTTCTGTAATAGTCCCCTATAAAATATTTATGGCAATCACTGTTCCCTGTTCCTTCTTTGTGTGGTAGGTATTTCTGTATTTCTGGAAGTTATCTAAAATTTGAACTTCTTTTTTTTTTTTTTTTTTTTTTTTTTTTTTTTTTTTTTTTTTGCGGGGGAGTGGTCCAGGGATTGAGCCCAGGTGTTCTTACCACCGAGCTATATCCTCAGTCCTGTTTTTCATTTTTTATTGTGAGACAGGTTCTTCCTAAGTTGCTTAGGGTCTCACTAAGTTGCCCAGGCTGGCCTTGAACATGTGATCCTGCTACCTCAGCCTCCCAAACCTCTGGAATTATAGGCATGAGCCACCATGCCTAACCAAACTAATTCTATAATAAGTGCTGTAAGTTTATTTTCTTATAAATTCATAATTTTACATATGAGATATATTTATTTATTTAATGTCATTTATAGGGTTAGTCATACATTCTTCAGGAAAAAAAAGAGATATATTACTCAAGTTAGAAAAGATTATTCTGCTAACAAACAAATCATGAAAGTCAGTGTCATATCATAAGAGCATCATAATCAACATCAATGAGAAATTTATATTTCATTGAACTTAAGTTTTGTGTCCACAAAACTCCAAGACAGCAATTCCATATATGATGAGTCAGTGATGGAAGCCACCTTGACCTTGTAGGTCCACCACATGGACACAGGTCATTTGGAGAGATGCTGGATAGGGTGCAGAAGTGTTTCCTGCTCCTGCCCAGGCATCACACTTATCTGGCGTGATCATGTTAGGCAGTACATTACATAGACTAGCTAACTTGAGATGTTTGTAAACTACAGTTTCACTATGCATAAAAAGGAGGAATAAGAACCAAATCTCTTAAAAAGTTTTCTAGGCCAAAAACATAAATGAGTTATAAATGTGAGATTTTAAGAAAAAAAAGGTAAATTTGACACTTCCTTGCCAGTCACCTGCGATGTTCTTGTATATTTTATTTGAAATAAATATATTTAATTTATATTGTTTTCAAAGCAATATAGTTCAGCAGCAAGGAAACTAAAATTGACCAACTGTTATCTTAAACATGATACATTATCTAATTTTTCTGTGCCACCATTCCATCAATTGAATAATAATAATAATAATAATAATTCAATAATCATTACTATTTCCCTGACATATGTCATTACACATGGATGAAGAACTTCTTCTAGGGCTGTATTGCCAATAACTAAAATATTATTAGAGATATTTTCAAATTCATACTAATTACATTTTCAAGTTTAGAATTTACATGGTGCATAGAAAACACACAGGCTTTCTTTCTTGGGCTATTTAGAATCATTTTATTTCATGCCTAAGAAAGAGTTAACCTTGGAGAAAAATCACATTAGAATTTCTTATATAAAAAACCTGCATGAGTAGAAATCTATCTGCCTTAAAAAACTATTAAAATTTTCTGGCCACTTATTTCAGTTTTATTGTATTTTCAGTTACAAATGAGTTCTTCTCTTAAACAGGCATATAAATTTCCAGTATAGATTAAAGTAGAAGACATGAGCCATTTGCTACTGAGAAAAGTAATATTACAACTAAGATTTTATCACCTTCTCAGTCCTTAGAATAGTTCCAATATATAATTCTATATATAAAAAAGGTAAGAATCTTAAGCAAAAAAGCAAATTACTCTTGCCAAATTTTTGAGATGTTGGCATTTTTGAACTGTTACTTAACAATGAATTTTAAAGTTATGTTGAAAGCAGAAATTATCTCTGAAGATTTATATAGCTAGGTAATTCAGTAAAGAATCACATTTTTGTGAACCTGCTTTGTACAAAGCTGTATTATAGTAATAATAACCATTATGGCAAATACCTTGTACAGTTAACAAAAGACATTTCTATAATTATTTTATTCAGTTAGTATTCACTTAAAAATGCTATGTGTTATATGTAGCAGGGGAAAATATAGTGGCCACTTAGGGAATTCTAAGACTTATTTCTAATTCCCACAAAATACTCCATAGGGGGGAAAAAAAAACCTTTCACTTCGGTTGTATGAGAACTTTTTGATTCTGGTTTAAAATCTGCATTCAAGTCAGGTGCAATGCACAACTGTAATCCTGGTGACTCTGGAGACTAAGGCAGGAGGATCACAAGTTCAAAACCAGCCTCGGCATCTTAGTGAACCCTAGTAACTTGGTGAAACCCTGTCTCAAAATGAAAAATAAAAAAAGGGTTGGGGATGTGGCTACATGTTACATGTTCCTGGTTCAATACCCAATCCAAAAATAAAAAATAAATAATAAAATTTGTATTCAAAATGTCTTTGTCAAAATTGATACCTACAGAAATAAAGTTATATGATATTTGGTTTTTGGTTTTTGATTATTTCATTTTAATTTGTTATCTTTTAATCCCTCAAAATGTTAATCATGGCAAATGGTAATCATAAAGTAAATTTAAAAACAATGTATAAATCCCTTAAATTTATGTTTTCATGCTTAAAATAATTTGTAATTAAAAATATGAACTATAAGTGACAAATGTGAAATATAAACAACATAAATATGAAATATAAATATTATAAA
Organism: Sciurus vulgaris; assembly: GCF_902686455.1. Classification (NCBI taxonomy): domain Eukaryota; kingdom Metazoa; phylum Chordata; class Mammalia; order Rodentia; family Sciuridae; genus Sciurus; species Sciurus vulgaris. The sequence goes on from NC_136468.1 coordinate 33,154,031, forward strand.
TATATATAGTCTACACTTTCCTTCAAGGAAAAAATTCTTTTTATTTGCCTTCAATGTTAGTCTTTCCATTGTCTACTGATTTGTAACTATTTATAAGCACTTCTTTGATTCTTTCTCCTTCCTCTTAAAGGACATAGTCTAGTTAGGACAAGAACTAGTACACAAGAATTATAAACTGATAATTAAGTTGCTTTAAAGGGGGCCACATTACATATGCAGTGTGGACAGAAGAGAGACACATAGCTTGATGGTGTGTCCCAGAAGGTATTATTGAGGACATGATGTTTCTGACATTAAATTTAGGGGATGTACAGAGATGTCACAGTGAGGAGACTGGCATGAGCCTTCCAGGCAGAATGGACAACATGGACAAAGTCATCGGAATATGATAAAACATGGAAGTCTTCTAGAATATTTGCCATTTAAAAAATAATGCAAAATAAATAGATTGTTTTCCCATTCTTACATATGAAGAGAAGGCTTAGACAGTCCAAGTATCCAAGTGTCAGCCTCAAGGGTAACCTGTGTCCACATGACTCCACAAACATCTGCCTTAACACCACATGCTCTTCTGAGGTGAGGAAACTGAGAAAGGTCAATTACAGGCAAAATCAGTAACTTAAATATTTCATAATAACTGGGAAAACTAATAACTGATTACTGAAAACTAATAACTGACTCTGGTTAAATAAAATGCATTTTAGAAAACTGGTAAAGAGAAAAGTGAATCAAGTTTTAATAATCCCACTATAAATCCCGTCTGGTTATGAAACTTTGCACTCAACACACTTGGTCTAGTTTTTTGACTTCTCTAGATACATTCTTCCTTCATTAAATGAAAAATAAAATATAATATTCTGAGATAGATATTTCAAATATATGTTGGAATTTTATTTCAAAATTCATCTATATCCTCCTATCTCCCTGATCCTTCTAAAAAGGATTGAAGGAGTTAAGTAGCTAATACAATTATTATTTTCATCTTTAGGAAGCCAAATTAACTTTCATAGAAGTATGTGACTTGTCCAGCCACAGTTGACAGATGTCCGAGTCAGAATTTAAACCCGGTTTTTTAGATTTCAGTTTCAACACTTCCTTCAACACCACATCTAACACTAACAACATATGAAATTGGAATTTGAAAATACCCTAATTTCAACTTTAGTCAAAACAATAAGAGACATTGGGTAAATAGAAGACATATATTAAAATATTTATATTTATAATCCTTAATGTTCATTTATATTAAGGTAAAAATCCTTCTCCTACTTGAGAGAAAATGCCAGAACTATAGATTCTGCCAATATAATGTAAGAAACAGCTGAGCACATGTAAAAATTTCAGTGAGTCCTGTGAATGCTTTAAAGGAGATAATAAACATGTAGAAACTTGGGAAACTTAGTGTATATGATTTTTTAATGCTGTCATTTTATCACCAACTGAGATAAAATTGGTTGAGCTTCAAGTTTCTCAGATTTTGAAAGGTAATATTAGCTAATAAATTGAAATAAAAGAAGTCAATAGGCAGTGGCTAAAACCGAATATCACCATTCAGTTCAATCTTTGGTTAGTTCAGGTCTAGGGATTCCAATAAAAGGTTAATGTAATTTTATCTAAATATATTTTATACTTCTCATATAACACGACTTTATACTAGTGCTATATATTATTTTATATTTATGTCATATAAATATAGTTTATTTAAATATAAAATATAAATTATGCTCTTTAAAAAAATAACGGTAAGGGAATATCAAATACCAGTAAGTGAATATATTTGAGATTTTTTGATAATTTACTGTCTTAATAAGGCAACAAAATTCTGAGCTTGGTTTATTAAAAGTTGCCAAAGGATTCTTGTGAGAACTGCCAATTTATAACACTGGCTCACAGTGTTTAAGCGTGACTGTCCCTCACCACCCCAATGAAACCTTCTTCTGATAACTGGAATTCACCTAAAATTTCAAAAAGAAAGAGCAAAATACAGAAAAAAAGTCATTGGGATTTTTAAAAAGATTTTTCTTTAATATTTTCTTGAGAGAGAGGAAAAGGATATTCAACATGAATGTACACCAAGGGTGTGGCAATCAGTGGGGATTGAGTGACAAAAAAACAAACTCCGTTTTAAGACAACTCAGATTTCAGCAAGAAATGTTTGCTATGACAACTAATATTCTTTATAGGATTATTTTTCCCCTCAAAGCCCTGCATATCTAATTTTGATTAAATGAATGTGACTTGCTTCTTTTTGTAGGTCATGCTGGCCTTAATTGGGGGCAGAAAGGGGATATTTTATAACATTGAGGAATAATTTCATAATCATTACAACACCCACACAAACAGACTTAATTCATTTATAAACTTGAGCTTCGTCAGGAAAATGCTCCGTTAACTGGCTTTTCAAATGCCAGAGAATGGTTCATTAGCTTTAACTGTAATATTATGATGACAACTCATGTAATAGAATAGAGACTCGTATCTTTTTATCTACATAAAAATAATGCAGTCTCTGATGAATTTAGGATTTCTGACAGTTCGCTTATCAAGTCTTGATATAAATTCATGCAGCATATTGAAAAGGAATATTTCCACTGTTATGGTACATTTAAGCTGACAAGGAGTAGGACTGAACAATGATTCTTTGATCTAAAAAGACTTTGTAAGGTATGCAATAAGCATTATGGCCACCTAGCATTTACACATAGGAGACTGAACGGAATCTAGATTACCAAGTATATTCTGGCTAGAAGTGGCAGGACAGAAGTACTCAGTTAATATACTTCTTTATAAGCTGTTTTTATAGTGTTTTGTGGGGGGGCATTTTGTTTATTCCTTCAAAAATGTATGTTCCCCAGTAAACAAATAATATACAAAAAAATTATAAATTCCATAGTTTAAGAGAGTTTAGGAGTTTCAATGTGCCAACCACTGGTCATGAGGCTAATGGTTTCTCTTTTAAAGGTATTCAGTTCTGACAGAGTTGACTACAAAGTAGACATATGGCATGTTCCTTTTCCAAGAAGGGCCAAGGGCCTTGTAAACACTAGGATAAGTTCACGGTTTGGGTGAATAGGTGAGGACTGGTGAAACTCATCCAAAAAGTACTAGATGTGCATCTCAGATGATTATTAAATCCTACCAGGGTAATTCAGGATGAAGATTTGAAATGATGTACACTAAAGAAGAAGGAATATAGTGGGCAAAGGTACAGAAATACCCAAAGAAAAAGTGTACTTGGGAAAAGGAAAGTAGTAATTTAGAACACACCATAGAGCTTATCATCAGGCAAAGCCACATGAGAAAAGACTTAAGCTACCCTTTAAAGATTCTAAATTTTATATGAAAATTCCAAATTTTATATGAAAATCAATGGGAAATCTCTTAATTAAGATCAAAGTATGTATTAAGAAGCTTTATTTGTTGGCAGTTTGGAAGATGAAACTGACGTAGGGCAAGACAGAGAGAGATAAAAAAGAACAACCTGCAGTAACTCAGCTAAGAAATATGTTTAAATAATCATAGGGAATAGGAATAATTAACAGACTGTAGTTCAAATCTACTTTTTTTTTCAGGGGGAAGGGTAACAAACTAGATTATAAAAAGAAGTAAGCCAAATAAGAATTATAAACTGTTCACTTGAAATACAATGCATTTAATTGACTGGTTACAAACACAGAGCTTTTATTCCTTGTCAAATTTCATTTCATCATTTGTTCATTTGAATATCTACTGTGGGGTAGACACTGTGGTAAGCCTTACGGGGAGAAAAGGTTAAAAATAATATAATTATTTTGCACATAAGCCTAAAGATTACTTTTAATCAAAAAATAATAATGGCATTCCAAGTTAAAATAGTCGAGTTTCTCTTAAGCACAGGAAAAAATAATAATTAAAACCTACTGGGAAAAAGAAATTTGAAGCAATCATTTGCATTGCTTTCAATTTGCACTTTCAAAAATATTATGCTAATTATGAAATCAACTTTTAAAACATAAATAGCTCATAGTAAAATCAACTATCACTTGTTTACGTTCCTGGGTTGATTAAATAGTCAGAAAATGAAGAATTATTGTTGAATAAATAATCACTCTACATTTAATTGTCATGTGGTTTCTAATCTTTTTGAAAATTCATAGTGGAGAGAGAAGCGTTTTGAAGTTATTCAATTCAAATAGAACTTCAATAGAAAGTAGAAGGACTTGTCAGCACATATCCTGTGGTATTTTCCTAAGCTCAAATTTGATACCCATCTAAGTCAAAAAGAAAAATATTAAAGTCGACCAAACAAGTTTTGTTAATATATCAACATTTCAGTTTCATCCATGTTTTCTATGCAGTTTATCCAATGGATCGATCTTGGAATTATGAATTTGGGTATCGCCAGATGTAAGTGTCCACATTCATGATCACTATGAGAGTGGGAACATAGCTGCTGGACATGTCCTAAAAGTATGGAAGGTCCCTTCTTACTGTAGCACAGATATTCCTGAACAATTAACTTCATTATTACTCTCAAAAAAGAAGAGCAATTTAAAGCTAAGTCAATTCTAAGGAGGAGGTAAAGAGCTTTTCAGATTTGCATATGAATCACTTCTTGTGAAAGCTTTTCCTGCTTTAGAGTGTGAGAAGATGAATGCACACTGGTTATTCTCAATTGCCCTGTGCCAGTTAATACCAGTTAGAAAAAGAGCAGGGCCTGGATGCAGGTGCTGTTCTTCAGCCAGCAACAGGAGTAGGTTGTTGTCGTCTTCTGCCTTCTTTGTGGAAGAAAAGGGAAGTAAATTAATGCTGTATTACAAAATCCATTCCTAGATCCAAGGGAAGCAAAACAAGATGAAAAATGCCAGGAGAGAAAGAATCACAATAAAAATCAGATAAATTCTATCCTGAACTGAATAACGAATTAATAACAAATTAGACTCTGGAGGAAGTCTTGGAGCATTGGCAACTGAGATAAAAATTCTGAAGGATTCAGACACAACTCACTGTAAGGTATCATTTTCTGGAGAATATTCTAGTGAAGTAAAAGGATCCCTGAGGGGAAATGAAGCTAAGGGCACAAATCTGAAGTAAAACTTTAGAAAGAGAATTCAATTCACAGACTTCTAACTTCGGTCCAGAAAGTCCAGGTTCATAAAGACTTGTGGTTGAAAGGTTGGTGGCAGCTATTCCATTTTGGGACTTAGCAGGGAGCTTTGATCCTGGAGTATTTGACAGAGCTAAATTTAACAGTCCTGTTCTTCTATAAAAAAGAAACCTATCAGATAAGAAAAAGTTCATCACAAAACAAAAAGACCAATTTCTTTCCATAGTTTTGATTATCTGTGCAAAAGTTCTAGAATTTTCGTTTTGTTAAGAGAAAAATTGCTACACAATTTAACAAGACAGATTTTCCTTTTTAAAAAATTTAAAAATCATTACAAATGTTATTTTTTCCTAGATCAACAAACTAAGAAGATGTCTACATTTTAAAAAATAAGAAATAAAATAACACTTTACATCCTTAGTGTATTCTTTTGCAAAAGGAAAATAAATTCATAATAAAACAAAAAACAAACAGCTTTATACATTGCTCAAAAGTATAACGGTAATATTAAATTGTGAATTCAGCTATACATGAGAAAAGTCCTTATTTTTTCCATTTTTAGATCAATTTGACATAATAATACAAATCTATAAGAAAAGTAGAAAGGTAGGGAGCATAGGCTTTAAAGTGAAATTATAGTGAATATCTTGGTTATTGAAGATTTTAAGGAAAATAAGTTCTCCAAAAGATAAACTAACCTCATTAAGAATATTATAAAAATTACCCTAAATTTCAAGAAAATTTCAGCCACACAGCTAGCTTATACCTTCTAAAACAATACCAGAGATTCAGCAGTCCCACTACTGGATATACAACCAAAGAAAATGAAATCCATATGTTAAAGACACACCTGCACCTCCATGTATACTGTGGCACTATTCTAATAGCCAAGAACTAGGAAAAACCAAAGTGTCCACCAAGGGATGAAGAATATGATATATAAATATACAGTGGAATTCCATTTGGCTATAAAAAGAAGGAAATCCTGTTATCTGCAGCAACATGGATGAAACTAGAAGACATTATCCTAACAGAAAAAAAACATGCATGGGAAAACAAACAAACAAAAATAAACTTTACCCATGTGGAATCTAAAAATGCCAAACTTACAGAAATAAAGAGTAGAATGGTGGTAGCCAGAGGCTGGCAGGGTTGAGGGATGTTGAGATATTGATCAAAGGATACAAAACTTCAGTTAGAAAGATTAAGCTGAGAGATCTGTTGTACAACATAAGAACCATAGTTTGTCACAATATAATGTGTCCTTGAAATATGCTGACGGATTTTAAGTATTCTCATCACAAAACAGTAACTATGTGAAGTAATACATGTAAATGTTTATGAAAATATACACACATATATGTCAAAATCTCATGTTGAACACAATGAATATATACCCTTTGTCAATTCAGTAAATAAAATGTGAAAAAAAAACAAAAACAAAAAAACAATACCAAGCCTCTTTGAGGAAAGAAAAAAGCAAAACAAACGTGTTCTTTGAGGTATAGAAGACTTCTCTTCTGTGTCCCACAAGAGTGGCCACTCAACCTAAATAGCCCATTCTGTGGATCCATTCCTGAAGATTTTTGGACAGAGGAACAAGGAGCTAAAATCAAATTATTAGAATCACTGGCACACTGCTTGCTTCCAGGATAATTTGATTAAAAGAATTCACCTGGTTTCAAGTTAGTCATTCACTCTTTCAATCATTGTGATTTTTGAATCACTATTTGTCAAGCATTATGTTAGATGGAAAAAAGAAAATGCTGACAATGCACAGACGCTGTCCTCAAGGTGCTCTCATTTTAGCTGATGTAGTATGATATTACATATATCTTCTAACATCACCAGACAGGTACATTACTGAAATAAGTCTGTTTAAATCTTGCTAATTCCCTCCCTCGATGAGATATAATATACAGCTAACTGAAGTTGAGATTACCCACCAATATTGTAGGGTATGGTACATTTACTTACTTTCAGAAGAAATGGGTCTTATGCTATCTTATAATTCATTCACTGAGAAAAATCCAGAAGACTCTCTTTTACCCTTCCCTATAATTCAATTCAAGAAAGGTGTCAATCAAATTGCTTCATCCATAGGTTCTCTGCCTAGTCACTGGATTACAGAAGCTAAGGCAATCATTGGCTGTTGTTGTTGTTGTTTTTTTTTTTAAATCTTTTCTTTATATGCCTTTCCACCTCTGGAAAATGACTGAAATTAAAGCAGCAACTCTGTGGTAGTTAGAGTCTACTCACGAACTGTTTCATTTCTCTTTCTAAGGGGCCAGTTCATGGGAATGTAGATTGCATTGCTCTGGTCAATGGAGAGTGAGTAGAGGCAAATTCTGTCTACAAAAGAGAAGGTTTGAGATTCTTTTTCCCATTAACTATGATACAGACGTGACCCAGATAAGGGCTGCTTCACTGGCCTGAGTCCTAGAATGAAGACAGAAGGAAGAGGAGCTGCAATAGTTCTTCAGAGGCCTGTAAACCCATGAAGAAATAAATCCTTGGCGAGAGACTGGTTGTTTTCACTGCATAGGCTAAACTATCTAATGTGATATAATCACCATCAGCACTATCAAGCCTTCCCAGTTCTATAATCCTTTCCTTGTAAAACGGCAAAAGATGATTAATTCTAAAATAGGCAGGATCTGTTACCTTTTCCTATTTTGGGCTTTGGTATATAGTGTTTGTTTTAATATACAAATAGTGCAGAATTATGTGAACGCATTCTCTGTAATGCCTAGGTTTAAATCCAAATCTGTCCCTTGTAGCTGTGTTATCTTGGGCCTGATTTCCTGGGCCTCACATTCCTCTTCTGTAAAATGAAAACAATAGCTTACCTCTTATAGAATGCTGTGAGGATTAACTGAATTAACACTTGTGGATATTATTATTTACCATTAATATTAATATTATTATTTGCTATGACTATAATTTACTAAGATGTCTATGGTTTCCAAAGGCAATACATTTAATTTTTGGTCTTGATGAATTCAATTCTAATCCATTTAAACTTCTTGTTGAATCTGCACTCAAAGGTATATGGAATCCAAACAAGTCAGATGATATCACTTCTATGCTCAGAATTTTGTAGTCGTTTCCCATTTATCTCAGGGCAAACTGAGTCTGTGCCAATTATGCCCTCCCTGGTCTGCATCAGGCACACCCCTTCTGTCCCTCTCTAATCTCATCTCAGGCTCTCCCCCGCCCCGCCCCACCCCGCCTCGCTCACTCTACTCCAGGTGACCTGCACTTGCTCTTCCTTGCCTTTCTACTTTGGGGCCTTTGCTCTATCTCCTTTAGTGACTGAAATGCTCTCACTTAAGATATCCTTGCAGCTAAGGCCAATCACCTCCTTCACAACTTGGTCTAAATGTCAGTAGCTTAATAAGGCAAATAGAGAATATCTTTTTCTTTCTTTTAATTGCAACTCTCCTCCCCAACCCCACATATACCTTGCCACTTATGACTCCCTTATGCACTTCTACATTTTCTTTTTTATTTTTGCCACAGAACTAACACACTATGTATTGTGCATATGCTACATGCTTATTATTGTCTTTTATCCATCACTAAAATGAAAGCTTTATGACAGAGGGTCTTTTGTTTATTGATTCCAAGGAATTAGATGAGTCTCTGGTACATAAAACTGGTAAATGGACATTGTCAGCTTAAAGAACAAACTAAAACCACGGAGTTTCCTTCTGATAAACAAGATCTTTGTTTAGCAGATAACTATGCCATGGTAGAAGGTTAACTTCTGCAAAACTGTGCCTTACAGAGGAGATATGAAGTGCTAAAACGTAAATGAAGCCCAAATGATGAGATACTGAGACAAAATGAGGGATTTCATATTCATGCAGAGTCTACATTTGGATTGAGGAAGGTCAGCTATTTCAGGACAGTAAGAAAATCGTGCCCTTAGAAGCCCTGAGACTGTAGAACTGTTTAGATCTGTACTTTAATATTTAATTTCATATATTTCCTGAAGGAAACTGATTAATAATTGCAACCAGTGAAGCCTCTACTTTAAAGGATTGACCCCTGCAAGCTGTTGTTTTTTGAAGATTAAAATAGTACCTTTATTTTTTTTCCTTATAAGATAAGTCACTGATGAAATAGCTTTTTAACTTCACAGAGTTGAAAAAAAAAAACAAGGTAAAATATGAAAGTTAACTAATTAGGCACATGTTTGGCAGTATTTCTTTTTTAGGACAACAAGCTCATTGCTGCATTATTTCAATACTTTGAGTAGATTTTAATGAAATATTAATTTGAAGTTATCATGCTTCTCATAACTGCTTTATATTTTAACAAACTTATCTAAACTCCCCCTAATTGTCAACTCTCAGACTCCAAGTCATACGTATATCAAAGAAGGAGGATCAGAGATAACACAGTCAATACTAAATACTGTTTCTACCACAGCAATCCATCAACACACTCAGGTAGCTCATACACCCAGTTGTTTGGGAAAGGAACACATGCAGGTTAGCCACAGAAAGCATTGTCTATTAAGGACAATGCGTAACTGAAATATGAAGAAGTAGAAATGGCTGGACATGGTGGCACAGACCTGTAATTCCAGTGGCTCTGGAGGCTGAGGCAGAAGGATCTCGCATTCAAAGCCAGCCTCAGCAAAAGCAAAGTGCTAAGCAAGTCAGTGAGACCCTGTCTTAAATAAAATACAAACTAGGACTGAGAATGTGGTTCAGTGGTCGAATGTCCCTGAGTTCAATCCCAGGTACCACCCCTGTCCCCTAGAAGAGAAGTAGAAATGTATGAAGTGAAGCACGATGTTTTAATTTCTCAATTCTTTAACTCCCTCCTTTGTATTCCATGAAAACCTGCTGTCTGTACTACGGTCTTCTTCCCCTTTTCAACTCTTTTACCTCTTTATGGATACCAATGTTATTTCCAAGAAACTTGGCTTCTAGTCCAATTTCCTAGAAACATCATCATATTATTAATCAAATTGAAAATGGTTAATAAGAATTAACAAAAATGAATGTTCCTGAAAACGTAAATGAAATGCATAGGGAGCTTATGCACTTGGGATAGACTAATAATTTTAAACATTTATTAGGAGTGAAAATGCTGTCAAATAATTTTTAACTTACAAGAAGATTTCCACTGACAAAGAAAGTTACTTTTAGAATAAAAAAAGATGGTCATTTCCATATTTACAAGGAAGTACTTTGAATAGATTTTTTTTTAATGTATAATAAGGATATGTGAATTGGTTTCTTTCCATGTAATAGTTTGGTTTACACATGCATATACACAAGCACACACATACACAGTTGTCAAGAAACACCTTGAAACCCAACAAACTTACATTAGAAAATAAAAATGATCCTTATACTCAACTAGCAATTAACAATTTTAACACTAAGAGAAAAATTGTCTCTAGATCTTCAAAAAGAACCTGAAAAATAATACACTAAGATCATTAAAAGTTAAGGAATCTTTGACCTTTACATTCTGGAAATTTCCTTTAGTGGAGGCAGTGAGAGGTAAAAGCTGATGCTGAAATGCTTTGGATCAAATGAACCTTGACATAGTACTATAGTCTGAGACCAATCACGGAGGGAAGATGAACAGTGTGTCCAGACATTTAGATGTGACACTCCTGGTTATGGCTTGCCCGACTGAATTAGTATCAAATAAAACAACTATCCCAGGCCTTTTTACACTCTGGCAACAAAGATCCCAAAGGAACTTAAACCTTTAAAGCAGATATTTGTCAGGATGGATGCAGCCCTTCCCTGGTCACCTTGATAGAAGAATGAAGAGAAAAAAATAGCTATTAACAGCTGTGTCCTCACAGCTACTTGTTCCTTTTGAAAATGATTATGAAATTAATTGGTCACTATTTTTGAAACTAATTGACAGTACAAGCTGACTCTCTCGTTGTTCTTCTGAAAAGCAACACTATAGCCTTTTATTAATTAGAATGAAGTTTTTAAATTTTTGCACAAAGAAAACAAAAACCTGTTTTTCTCTTTAAGGAAACAAAACAATAATTTTAATAATAGACATTCTTACTGAGAGAAGAGACTGTTTAAATCATCTGAGGGGTCTTTTCAAACTATGTGTTTCTCCATATAGCTGCTCAATCCTCAGCACACATACTTGATAATCACTATCAATACTCAGGTTATAGGGATGAGATTTTGCAATGATACAAATATCACCAGGTAAAAGAAACACCATTCTCCAAATGATGTTCTATACCACCATACAGGCATATCCAGACACCCTTGGTCTTTTTTTTTTTTTAAAGGAAATAGAAGAGTAGTGATTACATGCAGTACAAACAGAGCAGAAAAGCCCCATTGCTTGGTTTACCTCACGACTGTTTCTCTTAAAGTCATGTGAATAAGAAGACAGACCTTGGTTTGAATCCTAAATTCTGCTATTATGTTTTGATCATACATAAGTCTCTTTACTTCCATCAATTCCAGGTTTCTGACCTATGGCAGAAGTATAATAAGTACCTTGAAGACTTACTAATTCTCTGAAGGATAATGCATTATAAACACAACAAGCTATGCTTGGCACATAATGCACACTCAATAGAGGTAAACCTATTTTTCATTAAATATTATAATGCCTTGACGTTATTTACCAAATTTTCAGTGTTTAAAGTGCTTTTATGTGTCCTATTCCACTGGATTCTAAGAAGGAAAAAAAAAGGAAAGAGGTTAGGGCGGGAGGGAGGAGGAGAAAAAAAAATGGAGAGAGGGAAAGAGGAAGGAAGGAAGGAAGAAAATAAGGAAGTTAACTACTATTATCCCACTGAACAATTCAACAGATGAGGAAATATGATCGACCAAGGTCACATACTAATAATGACTGGGATTCAGATTTTAGAAATATTTTGATCTGTTCTTTTAACAAATGAACAGGCAAAGGCAGAAAGAACTGCAAGAGATGGAGTCAGAACCAAACTGCATGCTGTTTTCCAGGACCTTTTCTTCTGACTGCACCTTGTTGTCTTCCCCACCTTGGGTTCCCACAGGTGCAGAGGGGCTTCCAGAGGGACTATTTCACTGAATGGTTGAGAGAAAAAAAAAAAGGATTTGCATGATTCTGGCATAGCTGGGAGCTTCTCCTCAAATTCAAACCTTATCTTCTTTCCACATCCATACACAGGACTATTTCACAGTCCTTAAGAATGGGGAAAAAAAAAAAAAAATATATATATATATATATATATATATACATCTGTTATGCGAGGTCTCCCCAACACAGAGAGACACCTTTTGTAACTGAACATACAAAACAGTACTAAACCATAAACCAAAGCTAAGAAGACCAAAGTTATAACTTTACTCATACCAACGCTTTTGACACTTATTTTGAAATTTTAAATATAAAATTACTTTTTAATCTCTGCTTTGCACCTGTCATTATCACATATCCAGTTGGCCAAGTGAGTAATCCAGCATACCCACCCATTCGTCCTCAGTTCCTGAACACCCTACAGGCACAATGGGACTCAGGGTCCCTTCTGTAATCCCTTCTTCTTTAATCAAATAATTTATTCCTTTTTATCCATTCTGCCTCTGTTTCCATAAAGATAAGGATTTATAGTCTTTCCAATCCCAGGGCTATATCCACATTGATAGCTCATTAGAAGAGGATTTTTAGAGATAATATCTTGAAGGCATAAAGTTATATGAGGTTCATCAAAATACTGTGTCTGACTGTAGTAACTTCATTATAAATTTTCAGGAGCAAAATTTACTTTAAGGACAAGTGACCAAGACAATTTTGGAAGTATGGATTCAGTGCAGAAAAATTTCATGAAAAAATGAATCTAAAAGTCAGCCAATGACAGATGCATTTAATGGGTTCATCATCTCTTAAAACTGTACTGGAATCTAAATAAAAAGTTCACTGACTCCTGACAGAGCCATTCCTACACCATGCTGCCTGTGTTTAGTTATCACAGCTCAGGGATTCCTCATCTGTCAAGACAAAGTGTATATTTCCATGTAATTTGCATGAGGCTGTTTGCTAATTAAAACAATCTCTACCCAAATTCAGCACTGTCTACCCTCACTTACAGGAAAGAGACACCACTCTCCATCCCCTCAGAGGAAGCTCTTTCTCATTCTGAATATTTTAAATGAATTTTGTAATAAATTAATTTTCAACTTCTAGTAAAGATATTTTGTTCCTATTCAAATTAGTACAAAGTTCCAAATTTTATTCTCTTTAGTTTTATCACTTTTGTTCTTTTCCCCAACATGTTTTTTCATGCTTATGGAAATCTACATTAATACCATCCATAGAGTTTCTATTTAGAACATATGCCTCCTCTTGGAAGAATCTCATTTAATCTTTTCCTGTAGGTGCATTTTCTATTTGCTTCTTTTCTATACCCTTAACCATGCATGTCAAAAAGTATTAAGGAAATGCACAACTGACATTCCAGTATTTTTCTCATTTCTGCCTTCATTCCTCACAGGCCCTGCACCTTTGCCCTTACCTTAATCAGGACCCGGCAGGATTATTCAGAGCATTGAGTAAACCACTGGCTGATATAAATGCGAACACTTATCTGCCTCTCCTGTCCTCTTTGAGTAGGGATTACAAAGGGGAAGAGAAGTTCTAGCTGGTGTACAGGCACTGGCCTATGCAAGCGCAGGTTCCAATCAGCATGAAACCTGCAATGACTGCTGCTGGTCTAAACTTGCAGTCTTCCCGCCTACTCCTGAAAGGGACTTCTTGACTCAGGACACTTGAATTAGCCCCTTTTTTCCTTTCCTTCCTTCTCTCTCCCTCCCTCCATCCCTTCCTTCTTTTTATTTCAAAGCAAAATACAAGAAATAAAAAAAATTGCTGGGAATTTCACCTTGGCTTTTTCATAACATCACCATCCTACTGTACTGTTAAATGCTTCTTTTTTAAATATTTAAATACATATTGGGAGAGGGAGAAGATATCAGAATATCATGAAGTAAGTTGTGTCCTTCCTTTTCTCTTTTTTTTCCTTTTTTTTTTTTTTTTTTTTTTGGTACTTTCCTTTTTTTGGTACAGGAGCACTTAACCATTGAGCCATATCCCCAGGCCATTTTATTTTTTCATTTTGAGATAGGGTCTCACCAAGTTGCTTAGGGCCTCACTGCTGAGGCTGGCTTTGACCTTGCAATCCTCCTGCCTCCATCTCCCATGCTGCTGGGATTACAGGTGTGCTAAATACATCTTTTCATACTTTTATCTACAATCAATGTTATACTCCAGTATCTTCTTTGTGTAGTTTATGACTTTTCCATTTTATTTCTTACATCCTTTGTTTTCCTCCTTTCATTCTTTCGGTTCGTCCCATCCACAAGGCATGCCTCCTAGTCTGTAAATTGTGTTGCTTTAAAAGTAGGATTGGCCAATTCCCTTTCCCACGATTTTTCTCTGGAGTTAATGGCATCAAAAATGACTACAACTACTATGCTGGACTTTCTTCTGGAGAACAGTTGTACAGGTGGTACATGAACACAGAGAAATGGTGAGGTTCCCCCAGGGAGAACTTGGCAAAATGAAGTGCAAAGTTGATGTCAGGGTGACATATATAAACTAGACACACTATGATGAGAATAGAAACTGTAAAACTAAGACAAGTCCCAGTGGCAGAAATACAACATCTAAAACTAATGTATTCTCCAAACATTTACTGAGTATATACTATGTGCTGAGTGCAGAGGCCCCATCTGTGCTCTAAGAATAAGGAAAGCAGTTTAAAAAGTCCAGTGAGCTGGGGAGGAGTGAATGAGAACAGCTGGGGAGACATATCAGAAGAACAGAAAAATAAGGAGATGTCAGATCAGAGTGCCAAGGGAGATCCTGAGGGAGATAATAGTGCTTGCTATTATAAAGACCAGCTTTGATTGTGTGTACCTGTGGAAGCTGCTACATGCTCTGAGCAGAAAGAAAGTAGCATACATGGTCAAACTCAGATTATGACAGGATCTATCTAGATTTTGAAGTAGGGCAAGGTTTGATCAGGGACTCTGGTTAGGTGGCTGGCACAATAACACAGGTGAAAGATGATAATAGCTTTGTCAATGTAGTAACAAAGAGAAGGGATTGCTCTCAGGATATATATACACAGTATTTTGAACACAAATCTATCAATTACATGAGTCAAAAGTGTTTCCCCTGGAAATTGGAAGTATGAGGCTTCCATCTTCTGAGACAGCTACCATGTGCTTGAAAGAGATTGTGTGAGGAAGACTGCAAGCTTATTTTTAAGCATATGTAGTTTGAGATTTCTTAGACATCCAAGGATTTACAAAGGAGTCAACCTAAAAGGCAAATTTCTCTCTCCATTCTCCTACTCCCTTTCCCTGTGGGTTTTCCCTCCTTATATTAGAATTAATAGTTTGCTTAAACCTTCCTGATTCTGCTCAGCCTGGGTCCAACTTATAGCAGTGCTCAATAGAACAACGGAAAACTTACTGTGTAATTTCCAAAGATAAAATGCACTTCACTGTGAACTGATTCTGATAGGAAGCCATAATATATAGCCCATGGCATAGAATTACAGACTTTTAGGAACCTTAGGCAGAATCTACAGCAACCTCTTATTTTATCCTTGAGGAAACTGAAGCCCAGGAAGAATAAATGACTTTCAAAAGGTTAGTGATCTAGTTATTGCAGAACTGGAGCTAGAGCCCAAGGATCCTGGGAGCTGTGAGGGCCTGCTGCCTCTTAACCGATGTCCTGCTTTCATTGTAATTCACATGCTGTGGCACTCACATTCTATTTTACATATTTTTATTTGGAAATATAATTAAATGCCAGACTTCTATCATAGAGTCACCATTTTCCTGGCCTTGAAAACAAAACCTTGACTTTTTTCTTCCTTTTCTCATGTGTTTTGAGACCTTAGTTAACCTCAAGATGAACAGAACTACGGATTGTAAAACCTCAAGCAGAAAAATGATTTATGCCAATAAGATAGTTTGAAATTTAAACCAGAGAAAACATAACTTTTAAAGACATTTCAATGAATAGAATTGGGCTACATATAAACAATGACATTATGAAAGTTCCAAAAATTCCTTTAAGGAAAGGGTGTTGGTCTATCACAATTTAGGAAAAAAAAAAAAAAAAAAAAAAAACCTCAAGATTTTGTAGCAGCACTTACTTCAGCTGCAAATATAGTTGTAATTTCCTAAGAAAGGTTTGGAATCACATGAGAATAAATGATAGATTCAATCCCACCCAGGAAGGAAATAGTGAATGCTTTAATTATAACCTTCTATAGTCATATAAAACAGAAGGTTATTGATTTGGTTTTCATGTTTTAACCACACACCCTGTATCTTCAGGAAATCCTCCCAAGACCATGATGTTTACTGAATCCACAAAGAAGGCAATATATTCATAGAGAGCTGTAAATCCTTCTATTCAGTTCTGACAGTACAGAAATAGCTTAGACTTTTTAAAGTAATTAAATAGTCAGCTGCACTATAATCTTTAAATAGAATTAGAACTTACTTGGAACTTACTTTCAACCAGGTTCTCTCATTACATTAATGAGCCAAATAGGGATTAATGGTGATTATAGCAAATCAGTGTGTGAAACTGTTTTTAAGCACTCTGCTTTTGCCTTTCTGCTTCTCAAACCCCCTTCCTGACCTTCTCCTTTTCATGCAACATGCTTAGCATGCGACTCACTCACCATGTGGTAGCACTGCTCATTCTTCTCACCTGCCCTGAATGCTTCAAATCCCTACATTCTAGCCTCCAATCAATGGCTTTTATAAATAGTCCTTCTAAGCACAGGAAGGGGATTTATGGAAACTTTAATGTAGCCAGATGATCTACTGAGAAATTTACTTATGTTTTATTTCTAATTGTTTTCCATGAAGATGAAAAAGAAATTGTTCCATCTCCAAGAATGCAACAAGATATCATTCCTCAGGACTGAACTCTGCTTATACTGAAATGGAAAGCGTTTTTTCCCCCCCAGAGTTGGAATGGAGACATTTTAGGTTAGAACAGACTAAGGAAAATCCACTAAGCAATGCTTAATTTGGAGGTTAAGACCAGGCCTGGTACACTTAGGATTCATAGTAGCTTGCATGCCAACAGGAAAACAGGCTCCTGTGACAGTCAAAACAGGGGGTCTGCTTTTAAGATTGTGTAAACATCATCACCATGCATACTCCATGGGTTCCAATGCCATAACAAATGACCATTGTCATTTGAAAGTCCTACCATATATGTGTGTATAGATAAGTAGGTGGGAACTCGGCTGAATTTAATTTGATTTAAATAAAGACATGATATTGCCTGAAAAAGTATTTTGAAAGAATCTTACCTGTTGCTTACAAATAATAGGCTCATGAATCACACAAATTAGGAAAAGGAAAAAAAAAAATAACACAATAAGGTTATTTTAAGTCTTTGATGAAGTAAAACAAATAAAAAGCTGCTTCAATTTCTTGAAAGTCATGAGTTTCTCTGAGTATTCCAGTCTGTATTGTACTTAAAATTTTAGTTTTGTGTTAAAATTGAAAAGTATGTAATACCGGCATCAAGAATTAGAGTTAAGGACCAAATCACATCTCTTTTAATGAACCAAGGATATAGAAAAAGGGTTCAATATCATAGAAACATTAAAAACAAACTTAATTTCCAAATTATCTGAATATGATACTTAATTAAAAATTTATTTCCACTCCCAATCTACCTTCAAAGTGAATATAATGGAGCCAAATGATATTGGAACAAAGACATAATATTTAAACAGATGTTAGGTGTATATTCTGTTAAAAGCTGCAGCTTTCAAATATGATAATTTTCCCAAAGTTTCAAGACCCAAGATTAAAGTATGATAAGATGTGCTAAAAGCAAGGCACAAGCAATAAGATACAGCTAAGTGCAGATGGAGATCAAAGATAGGCCTGGACAAATCATACCAATAACAGGAGATCACAGAAATTTTGGATTGCAAAAGTTATAAAATCAAGGGATAAATTTTTGAAGTTCCTTGGTATGAAGACATGTACCTGTTTGCCCTTCTCCTGAAAAACCTATCAGAGCCTTGGTAGGTATTAAAGGTCAGTAAGAAGATACTGTATTATACTGTAGTGAATATGAGATGGTACTAACAATCCTCAGCAGTCTTCAGATCAGGTGAACCAAAATTATGCACCATGTTGTCACCAAAAGTAAAGGCTATATACTGCTTACATAATTTCCACACTAAGATCCTCTGTTTAAAAGCTTTTAAGATAAGGAGATTTCTTATCACATTAAGAATTTTTCATTACCAAAGGATAAGTTCTTAAAGTTTACCTTTTTAATCAATAGTTTAAAATCTCCTTTGTGAAAAAGGAACAATAAGAAATAAAATTCATCTTCCTGTTTATACAAAATAGGTGTAATTTGGGATTTTTAAAATTGGGTAGTAAACATTGTGAAGACACATAAGATCCTGAAGTATCCTGAGGTCTCATAATATCTGAAATGTTTGTAGGTCTCACCTATTTTGTAGCTTATATTGTAGCCATGGTACTACCTGAAAAGGTTAAGAGCAACCAGGAAGACAAAAATAAAACCATTTCCTTCCTCTCATACATCATCTTAATTACTCATAACGTCCAAAATGTGTGCTGTTGAAGAGAGATAAGAGGCACTTTCCTTGGCAAGAAGTTGAAGAAAATATTTATAAAAATTGAAGAAAAGATTTCTAAAATCTTTCTGGAAGTTTCCATCAATAAAGTAGGTTTCAGAAAGAGCCCAATCTCTTCCCACTATGGAAAGCACTGAACATTGGAACCTGACATAGTACAGTTTATAAAATACCACAAACTACTAATCCCTCACAAAATACAGTGGGAAGGATTAAACTCCAAAGATCCATGACTGCCATTTGTGACTTTTAAGACAGCTATCTATCTGACCTATACCGAAACATAGCTTCTACTATCATCAGCAGGTTTACATGTGTCTGTGTTATGTACAACGCAATGCTAAGCACTATAAGAGGTAGCAAATGAAATCTTTGCCTCTAGTTATGAAGACAAAATTTACTTTCATGAAATAACTAAAGATCTCTGCAAGATGGCATTTTATCAAATGTTTTGCAGAAGAGTAAAATCTGTGCCTAGTTAGAAATTTCAGTAATTGAAAACTTCGGGCAAGGCTGACTTCTACAGCAGTTGAACTTAAGGCAGACTTTACAAAACTTGGATCAATGAATAGCAGTTGGAGAAAGCATTTCAGGTAGAAAAATTCATGAGTAAATGCATAGGTATATTTAAGTATGGTGTCTATACATTAGGGGTACTGGTGATATTGAGCTGGTAGAAATACAGAATTTATGCTGGGAGAAAGGATAAGAATAAGTTAGACAGGAAAATGAAACTTTAAATTGAAGTCATTAAAGTATCAAAATGAAAAGTTGGAATTCAGAGCAAGAGAAAATGGTAATTATTTATCTTCTCTGTCACCAACAGATCATTTTAGTTTGAATCAATTCAATTCACATTTATGTATTGATATTGAAAACAAAACCTTCAGCATCTACTAGTCTTTGCTATGGGTAAAGAAGAAAAGGAATATTTTTACTTTAAGGAGCTCTTTTGTCACCCTCGAGATTTTTCAAGACCATTGCCGTCTGCACTAACACATCTTCTTAGCCTGTTTTACACACCTATTATATACATCTTGCTATTTCCTACATAAGGACCTTTATTTCTTTAGTCCTTTTCCATCAAAATATTCTGTCCCCTGAGCCAAAGTTTTTCTAGTTCATACCTGCCCATCAAGTACTAGTATGTATTTCATTTTCTCCATTATGTATTTCATAATAATGTCCACCTACACTACACTTATCTCCCAATTTTCTAATCACACATATTTTAAAAAGTACTCACTCAAGGTAATGATAATATTTACTGCCAGCTGTGGACTGACCTGTATTACCCCCAAATCCTTAACTTAAGGCTCTAACCACCAATGTGACCATATTTAGAAAGAAAGGCTTCAAAGAAACAATTACGGTCAATTGATGTCACAAGTGGGAGGCCTTAATCCAACAGAACTTGCACCTTTATAAGAATATAAAAGAGACCAGGAGTGCACTGTGGCTTTCTTCAAGTCAAGGAGCAGGCTCAGGAGAAACCAAACTTCTTAATACCTTATCATGGAGGTATGCATTCTGTTATTTTGTTATGATAACCTGGCAAAATAAATGATACACTACCAGTGTTTACTGAGCACTTGTTTTCTTTCCCTTATTTGATGTTGATCCTCTGGAAAGCAGGAAACAAAACTTATCTAATTTTTTAAAATCTCTTATAATGCAAGGGATACTTTATTTTCTGTAATGTTAGATGATTACAATTATGCACACATAAATTTAGTGAAGGTGAACAAATGAACAAATTTCAGATCCTTAGAGGAAATTATTCATTAGGAAGATGTAACTACTGTCTACATAGGAGAGTGAAAATCATTTTATACATTATAAAGCAGGAAGAGTGCATTGTAATGGAAGTGATTTTGATTAAGTCGTAAATCCTGAGTTTTAATCCTGGCTGTTTCAATTAAGAACTGTATATGCTGGTTATCAGTTTCATCAGTTTTTAAAATTGGATATCGCTTAACTTTTTGTATTATTAGAGGTAAAAGATTGTTGAGCACCAATTCTCATTTCTGGTGACATTTGCTTAATAATATTAGCATTCTGGAAACTTTAAGCAGAAACAGAAAAAATTAGCAAGAAATATAAACCTAAAATTAGGTAAAGGTACTACAAGAGTTCTGAAAGAAGTTGGAGAAATATAATGGAGAACAAAGCACTTACTGTGGGGTCGGGGAAAGGTCACAAAAACAGTACTGAAATCTTCTCAGTCGGGAACAATGACTCATTTATGTTTTGTTTTGGTGCAGGGATTGAACCCGGGATTGTTGAACCACTGAGCCAAGTCCCCAGGTCCTTTGCTTATGTTTTATTTTTAGATAAGGACTTGCTAAGTGTTTAGGGACTCCCTAATTTGCTGCGCTTGGTCTCAAACTTGGGATCCTCCTGCAGCCTTCTGAGACGTTTCGATGGTAGGCGTGAGCCACCATGTCTGGTCAGAACCCTAACTCTTATTTAATGGTATCTATCCATGTAGTCATGTAGTTTTTATTTTTGTTTTTGTTTTCAGCAATGCTAATGAGCCTGGAAATAACAAGAAAATAAAATAACTAGATTCACATGGAGCTTGAAATTAGTATGGAGGGTTAGCCAAAAGAAAAGGATATACATACAGAATGAGAGAGCTCATAAGAAGCTCTGTGAAATTTTGGATCTTTGGTCCATGCAGGATAAGAAAATAGGACAAGGGAAGAGTGCTGAAGGACCCTGAAATTGAAATCGTGTTTTCCCATTTCACTGTAATTCTTTTTTTTTTTAACTTAACCAATGCCATGGCTTCCCACAATTCCACATGTGATTGTGCCTTACCAGTAAACTGAGTGGGGCTGCTCTGCATCATCAAGTTTTCAATCAGGTCACATCAACAGGATGTCAATTCTATGACCATCTCATTTCTGACCTACAGTCATAGTACACCACTGCAAGAGCTGTGGTCATTCAAAACATTCATCTGTGATTTAGAGCTCACGTTACAATGTTTTTAGGTATATGTTTACAGCATTATTTCATGACTTGTAAGGAATGTTATAATTATATAACCACCAGGGATTACATCCCTTCTGCTCAGACAGCATGGAACCCCTCAGTAGTTTTCCATTACAGTGCTAGTCATATGGGGTGGGCATAAAGAATTAGGTATCCTACCTTTATTCAAGGTTAACAGACAGGAATCACAGAATTCATACTCCCATTGAGAATGGCTTGTCCTTTCTAATAACTTTTCCTCATCTAAATGAGTTACTTGATATCCTTCAGGGCTCATGCTTCCAAAACATAACCCTTTAAATGCTCCCTATTATAACAATCTAAGAAAAACAAAACTACATTCAAAGTTCTCTATGTATTTTGGTACAAATTAATGATGTAAATTTGCTAGGGTGATAGAGATATTATAATTTATAAGGAGTTCATATAGAAGATTTAGAAATTATTAGAAGTTTCTGCAGGCCAATTAGCTCATCCTGTAGAGTTCCTGACTCTCGTGCTGGAGGCCTGGGTTCGAGTCCCAGCCCTCAGGGATTGTGGAAATAACAAATTATTAGAAGTTTCTCAGAAATAGTGAATAATACTAAAGATATTTGAAGATCAGTATACCACATGGATTTCCTAGTAGAAGATGCAAATATGTTAGAAAGCTCCAATAAAAAAGTGAGCTAGGGAGGGAAGGGTCACTTCTTGGTTTGGATTGACATAGTTTAAGAATGATTAAGTTTACCAGGATATTGACCTAATGAGGTCTTTATTCCTTCCACATGTGGGTTTTAATATTACCTAAAGGAACATATTTTGGGTACTTATCAAAGTTGAACTATTATAGTTGATATAATGGTATCTCATATATAATGTTTGGGTTTTCCTGAAAGAATTTTTAATTAAAGTTACTGAAGCAAAAAAAAAAAAAAAATCCTTAAATGATATTCGCCAGTATTGAGGACAGTTCTCTTAGTCACATGATTCTGTGTGCACTCATTTATGACATGAATCTCTTATGCACAGGATTCCAAGATTATCTAAAATAGACCTCAGTGGATGGCATGTGGCTGAGCTTTACCTTTCCCTCAGAACTGAGACTAAAGTCATTTCCAAATCTTCTTTACAGTCTGCTTTCTAATCTAAAACTTCTTAATTAACTTAAAGATAACAATAATATGCCTACTATTTTTTCACACAGATAATATCTTTGTGATATTTTCTAAAAAGTTTGATGAAAGAGTGGTATTGTTTTACAGTTTTGCAAGTCATTTTAATGATGGGTTTAATAGAAAAGAGCTAGCTCTCATATTTGCTTTTGTACTCAATCTATTAAAGTATGCTGTTTTGTTGAAACACAGAAAATTCTGCCTCACACATATATAATGGGAAAAGGCTATTGTACTCTGATAGCATTGTCAGATAACTGTGGATATTCTTATTGACAATATACCAAATGTCAGTAAGTGGCAATTTCTAAAAGAAAAGGCAAGGTAGACTCTGAGACCATATTAATGAAGTTTTCATATACTCTCACTTTAAAACTCATTCCTCCATCTAGCACTTTGAATGGATCTTTTACCCATGTGCATATTCCTGACATTTTACACTGGCTGTTTGTAACATACTATATTGAATATTTGTAATATACTGGTTATGTAAGGTATGCTTATTTTTCAAAGTTTGACACATTTCATTGTATAATACATATATAAAAACAATATATATGTCAATGCCAATCATTAAAAGGTCTTTACAAATTTAGAAACTATAAAACGGAGTGGCTGTGACAACTCATTTGGTTCATATTGGGGAAAATATCTGCCAAATACCCACAGTGGAATGACATATTTGGCATGCCAGTTGTTATTTCAAGAAAAAGCAAACTATAATTAAAAATGGCTACTTCAGTTTGCCATTCTAGCAAGGGCATTCATGTTTTATTCTTGAGACAACCAGAATACTTTGATTTGAAGCAGATATGTTCTATGCATATATTTCTCATTTCATCACAGAGAATCTTAAGATACTAAAAATCTCAAAGGTTAACATTTAATAAAATCAATAACTTGTTGCTTCTACATTCTTAGGTGAAACTAGCTTCTTATTTTTTTAAACTTTGACTATGAAGAGATGAATATGACAGTTTGGTGTCATTCCATTCAACTATTCAGAGCACCTTTACCTTGATTACTTGGTCGTATTAGTGCAACTATCGGTACAATAAAAAAAAAGCAGTTAAGTGTTTAAATATTACTTAAATTTTTTTGACCTGTGAATTCCCTAAAGTTATCTTAAAGACCCCAGGGTCTGTGAACCATTGAGTACTCCTTCAGTAGCCAAAAACCTGTTCTTGAGCTCTAGACCCATATTTTCAATGGTCTAGATATCCTACAAGCCCTGTTACTTCAAGGCTATTGTATCAGAGTACAATAGCCTTTTCCCATTATATATGTGTGAGGCAGAATTTTCTGTGTTTCAACAAAACAGCATACTTTAATAGATTGAGTACAAAAGCAAAGAAAAGGAGGAGATGGTTACATCTCCTCCTTTTCCCCAAGATGTTCTTTCATTTCTTATCTCAGATACCATCTTTATTCATATCATTCAAGTCAGAAGCCTAAGAGTTACTCTTGATTTTTCTTTCTGTACAACCCGTTGTGTCTAGTCAAGTACAACCACTACTAGCATATATTGATTTCTAACACTATCATAATTAAGTCGAAAATGTTCCACGCACAAAAACACCTGCCCAAACTAGTTTTCATTCCTTCCCCTTTTTTCTCCTCCTATCCATCCTTCATTCCCTGCTACAGTTAACATTTGAGAAAGCAAATCTAGATGATGCCATGGATACAATGTGGGAAACAGAGGCTGAAAGACACACTCCAGTTCTGGATTCCCTCCTCTGCCACATCCCAAATGAATCACCTTGATAAATTACCCAAGCCTGTGTCATACTGTTTGCCTTTGAAAAAACAAATAATGAAGGTTTTTCTCACATATGACTACAAAGATAGAATAGGAGAATTCTCAAAGTGTTTTCAAGATGAATTCACAGCCTTAATACATAGTTTGATCTCTAGCAAGTTATTAATAAGTGTTAACAATTATTATTTTGCTAATTCTTTCTTAAAAATTCTCTCAGTTTCCTTGAAAACAATATGCGACATGTCTTTCTTACTGCAAGACTATTATATTCTTGAAGGTAGAAAATTCAGCCTATGCAGTATCCATTGCAGACTAGTTCCAGGACCACTGTGGATACCAAATTCTGCAGATTCTCTAGTTCTGTACATAAAATGTAGTAGTATTCGCATGCAGTCTTTGCACATTCTCCCTTATGCTTTAAGTCACCTCTAGATTACTTATAATACCTAATACAATGTAAATGCTATGTCAATAGTTTTTATTATGTATTGACTAGGGAGCTATAAGAAAAATGGTCCACACATGATGAGTACAGAAATAATCACAATGTGACATTGCTTTTGAACATTTTTTCATCTGAGATAGGTTGAATCTGCAGAGGCAACTGTATTATTTTACTGCCCAAGGCATAAAAAGCACCTGAAATATAGTTGATATTTAATAATTATAAGTTAATAAATGCAAAATTTTCTTTGAATTATCTACAAATGTAGACTTATATAATTTTATTACTACTTTAATTTTTTCAGTTATATATCTCTAAATTACTAAAGATCCCATCTAATTATCAGACCAAAATATGTGGTAATAGGTTAACAAATGTTAACATTGCATTTAGTAGGGTTAGTCTACTAACATATTGTCTCCAAGTTGGCAAAATCCTAAATATGCTTTTACAACATTTCTTCTTAAGACCCATAAGAGCAGAAGACAACCTGACTAGGACTTGGCTTTCAGAAAGTAAGGGATGGATTATAAAACTCATTAAATTATATTCAAATTTTAGTGAATGTCAGTGCATATTTTTAGCAGGGGTGGGGAATGGGGATTACTTTCTTCAGACTGATTGTGATCCACACAAGGTTAATAACCACTATTATGGAAAATGGCAGAGACTATAGTGCCAGGAGTTCCCAAGGTCCATGTCAAACTAGAGAAGATATGTTTTTCAGTATGGAAACTTTTGGAATATGTCAAATTACACAATGGAGGAAACTGCCTATCATGTCCATGTTTATCTAAACTTTGAAAAATTATATGCAGTCCACAACACTGAACCCAAATACCTGATTCCTGAACAAAAGACTATAAATAAAACCATTAAATCTCAGAGCCAATTTTACTGCAGGCTTCTTCACTATGTACCTTGTGTTTGCTGTCAACCCTGCTGGGGACTGGAAGGTATGATCATAAATGTGGATGTTTCTTTTGTGTGAGTGCATACACTTGGATTTGGGGTATGAGTGAATTTAAACTAATGACCACATTTTTAAGAGATTCATATAATATGTCATGGACAGTATGGCCCGTTTTGTATATTATACAATATATGATATCACTATAAGCTAGTATAATCAATATAAGTGAAGCTTATATAATATCTAATAATACATATAAAACTGGTGAGTGCATGGCTCACACCTGTAATTCCAGCAACTTGGGAGGTTAAGATAGGAGGATAGCAAAGTTCAAGGCCAGCCTCAGCAACTTAGCGAAATCTTCAGCAACTTAGACTCTGTCTCAAAATAAAACATTTTAAAAAGTAGAGCATCCCTGGTTTAATCCCTGGAACAAGACAAAAACAAAAACAACATCAAAAACAACAATGACGAAAAAAAAAAAAAACTGGTGGCTTCTCTAATGAAATAATTTACATATTTAATACAGGTAATCATTCTATATGATCTTTATAAGAAATATCATATAAAGCAATTCCTCTCTGTCAATAATAAAAAGTCATTTCTATTCCAATAACTACACTTTAATCTTTTTACAAAAAATATTCAATAGGTATATGCCAATTTAAGAGAGATTTTTCTTTGTACTCATTTTGGTGCTATAGCTTATAAGTAACTTCATGTATAAATATATCTAGTGGATCTGGATGTATAATGCTTACATCAATATTTGTCAAAACAGTAGTATGATTGGAACCCCAATTTAAGACTTGGCAATTGATTTTACGTGGAGTGGATGTTAACAGGTGTTCAGTTACAGGCTATCATGATAGAGAACAGGAATTTGTCCTGAGGTTGAAATTGATTATAGTGCTCAGACAGAAATAACATGAATGTGCTATAAGCATAAACATTCTGAAATCAAACACACTGATTAAAAATGCATAGGGTTGCCTCTAAATTTGCCACTGAAATAGTCATCATACTGAAATAATCATTATCAACTTTTCCATCTTTATTATCTGTTCTTGTCTGCTTCATAAAAATCAGAAAATTAAATGCAAAATCTTTCCATTAGTGTACTGTTAAAGCTGTAAATTTAAAAACAAATCAGAGAATATGAAAGTTAAGATCCTCTTAGTAACATTAACTTGTCCAACACTGATTATATATAATTCCTGGATTGCTGGTTAGTGTTCTAAATGTACATTTTATTATAGGGCATAAGAAATGTAGGGAAATTAATGCTGTTATGAAAACCCTAACTTTTCACATCCTTGAGTAATGAAGGTTAATACTTGCAACCTTAATATTGTATTAGCATCAGATTCTACAATTTAATAAAATAAACTGGTTAAGAAAATGAACTATACTCATTCAATAGAAATGATGCCTGCTTTCTTGAAGGGAATACTTATAACATGAATTTAAAGACAGCAGAAGAAAACTTAAATGATGTAGTCATTTTTATAAAAACTGATGTTACATCATGAAACAATATTATATATGTCTTCAAAATCTATAAGAGACCATTTATCTTATGTAAAGGTATCAAAGTTCTTATCCTTTAAATAAAGTAAATAAATTTATTTACTCTATAATATGTAAACATATCAAATATAGTTAATTGTTACTGTTCATGCATTTTTAAAGGAACTGAAAAGGTACTAGATAGAAGTGGAAAGTATCATCCATATTTCATTGATCTTATGATGTCTATAATGAACTACAAAGAAGTAAGAGACAGTAAAGTAATGACATAAATGATAAGTAACTAAATTTAAGCTTAAGGGGGCCAGAGTCCTTCTACATATTGTTCAATGAAGTATAAAGGTTTTGTATATAATAGCTGCTCAAAAAAGTCTGGAATGAATTAACTTGCCTGGTATCTTCAATAACATACAAGTTTACCACTTCCTTTTTGCTGATAGTGAGGTACCTTGAAAATAGTTTAGCAGCAAAGTAAATGTGAGTAATCAACACAAAGACTACTTACCCTGGGCAAAAACCAAAAATCAAATGTAGTCTGCAAAGAAAATCCATCCAAGGACATTACTGGAGGACACTTTACTCATCATTTACCACACTGGGCTAAACAACAAAAACAAGTGCATTAATTCCAGAAAGACACTGCTCAAAAACACATTCCCTTGAAAAACATCCTGTGTGTGTTGTGTGTGTGTGTGTGTATGTGTGTGTGTGTGTGTATGTGTGTTGTCATGTGGTGGTACTGGTCTTATGTTTCTCTCACTATTTCAGATGTCCTTCTAATTAGCTACCTGAGAGGCATCAGAAAACTTTCCTTAGATAAATGTAGAACAAAAGTTAATTTCTTCGTAGGGTTGAGAAAGAGGCTATATACCAAGTAGCACAGGTCTCCCATAAATATAGGCATGGTGAGATGTTAATAGAGTATAAAGGGGCCTATTCCACAGTAGGTGAACTGAAATTACTCTTGGAAACCTACATCACAGGTGTGTATGTGACCATGCTTGTTCATATATTCAACAAATATTTGTATTTTGGTACATTCCTCTGGTTTCTCTAGTTAAGCTACTTATGTTCAAATCCTGCTCTGCTGCCAGAGGTATACTGATAAGTGTGACAGACACCTGCCAGAGGACATTTTAATAAACCACAGATATTAAATAGCAACAATAAAACAAGTACACATAAACTTAGAAATATGCAATGTTATATTTTAAAAAGCAAAGATGTGAAATATCCTTAATCATATCTTCAATCAGCTACAGCAGCCTATCTTAAGGTACAGCAAGATCGAGCCCAGAGGTGACTGCTTTCATTTTTTGCTCACAGAAATCATTTGTTAGAGAACATGACAGATTTAGGAGAATGTATTTGCTCCCAATGAAGTTGTAAGTTATGTTTCAATCAAGTTTGATGGAGAATGGAGTAGGTAGCCTGCTATAATCTGTTCAAATCTGAGGAATTATTTCTCAGATCCCTTGCCTGTACAGTAGTTAGTGTTCCTCCAATCTCAGATAAGAAGATCTGGCTTTTGTCAAGGTATATATTAACTTTATTAAGGCACATATAACCACTCTGGTTCTAAACTGACAGACTTTTCAATCTTTTATGTCATTTGAACAACAAAAATCACGAAAGGCTTTAATAATATAATTGGGAATTACTTTTAAAGTTCTAGCAATGAAAGGCTGCCAGTGGAAGTCAGCATCCCACAGTCATACCCATAATAGCTCAATTCAAGAGGAAAACTGGCCAGACTCATCTATAACAATAACATTATTCTGTTTAATGTGGTTTGTGGATAGTCTAAGAAAAATTTCCACCATATTCAAAGTCAAAGAGAACTTATTATATGACTAGCAATTCTCTGGATAATATATGCAACGGACCAAATGTTTATCTCTCTACCAATGTTAAAATCCTAACTGCCCAATATGATGATATTAGGTACTGAAGCCTTCGGGAAGAAATGAGATCACAAGTGTGTAGCCCTCAAAATGGGATTAGTGCCCTTAGAAAGGGGATCAAGAGTGCTCTTTCTTTCCATCATGGGAGGCTACAAGGAAAAGTCAACAGTGTGTAACCCTTAAGGAGGTCCTTGCCAGAGCCTAATCATTCTGGTACCCTGACATCTGATTTCCAGCCTCCAGAACTGTAAGAAATAAATTTCTACTATTTACAAGTAACCCAACCTATTGTTCTTTGTTACAGATGCCTAAATAGATTCAGAAAATCTTCATCTAGAAAAGCAATCTTTAATGTCAAACGGGAGAACTTCCTTCTTGAGGTTTCTTAGTTCTGTAACACAGCTGCTACTGAGGGTAGCATATACACATAAGCAGAGTGCCCAGACGCAGAATAAGGGCTATCTGTCATCAGAACTGCACATAAACAGCCTGAAAACTGCTCTGCATACTTAAGTACTCAAGGGCTGAACACCCTGATTATGGGTATAATAACCATTTATTGGAAGACAAAAAAAAAAAAAAAGAAAAGAAAAAGAAAAAGAAAAACTATCAAAGCAATAGCTCATGTAGATCATGAAAGCAAATTAACATATTTTTCTTAAAAATTTAAATCCTCTTAGAAGTAACTTATTTGAAATGGTATGAAGATTTGGCTTAACTATTAAGGCAAGTGTTGCCTGTACTGCAAATTCAATCCAAAAGGTCTGTGGGACACATGCAGCAAATGTACCTCACCCAAGTCGACTGCCTCACACTCCCTCATTAGACTGTAACCCCTAGGAGGGAAGGGCCAGTGGGAAACACCTCTCATATCCTCTTCCTCACTGGAGTAGAGGACCAAACAGCACTTAGCTCCTGCTGTGGAAATGACAGCTGTTACTAGTAATTCTTTTCATGTCTCTCAGTGGAACATCTAAAGGGAGTTTCAATCACAGTTTTGAAGACAGTGTGCTAGATTACAGAATAGGATGGTCAGGGCAGTAGCAAAGTAGAAGCAGCTCCTAGGGTTTAGAGAGAGAAACAGAGGGCAAGAGGGTGGGGAAGGAGAGGTAAGGAGAAAGAAGACAGAAGAAGAAATGAGGAAAATTTTGAGGAAACCATTTCAGCATAAATATACACTTTCTCATTTCTGGAAACGTAACAATTTCACAGTTTAAATACAGCACAGGCACCACAGTCTGATTTGGGTTTATGGGTTTAAAGATCTTAACCTCATCCTTGTCAAGATGAACATTAATAACTGACATTCAAAAATAGAAATGAGTATAAATAATTAGTAACTCACACACTTATGTTTTTTGCCTGAATCTCAACTACTGGATTTTCTTTGAACTGATTCAAGAAAAAAAATTTGAGAGATATATGCAACAGAGTGAAAGGCCAACCTATGGAATGGAAGAAAATATTTGCAAATCATATATCTGGTAAGGGATTAAAATCCAGATATATAAAGAATGCCTACAATGGAAAGAAAGAAATTAAAAGAGAGAAAGAAGAAAAGAAAGAAGAAGGAAGGAAGGAAGGAAGGAAGGAAGGAAGGAAGGAAGGAAGGAAGGAAGGAAGGAAGGAAGGAAGGAAGGAAGGAAATGAAAGAGGAGGGGGGAGGGAAAAAAAGGATAAAACAAACCTTAAATAGTACCATTAATAAATGGAATTTGAATAGTATTTGAACAGCTATTTCTCAAAAGAAAATCTATAAATGGCCATATGAAAAAAAGTCATATGAAAGTATGCTCAACATCAGTAGTTACTAGGAAAATACATATCAGAGCCTCAATGAGATATCACATTACACCATCATCATGACTAATACCAGAAAAACAAAGTGAAGGTGAGGGTAATAAGAAATTGGAACCTTTATATACTGTTGGCAAAAATGTAAAATGGGGTGATCACCATAGAAAACAGTGTGAAGCTTCCTCAAAAAAGAATGAAAACAGAACTACTATATGATGCAGCGATTCTACTTCTAGGCATATATTCAGAAGAACTGAAAATTGAAGGGATGTTTGTACATCCATGTTCATGGCAGCATTATTCATCAAAGCCAAAAGGTAGAAGCAAACCAGTGTGTCCATCCATGCATGAATGAAAAGCAAAACTGTGAAAACTGTGTGTGTGTGTGTGTGTGTGTGTGTGTGTGTGTGTGTGTGTATGCATGCAGGTGTAATATTATTCAGTCTTCAAACAGAAGGGAATCCATCCTACAATACAGATGATCCTTGAGGACACTACACTCTAAAATAAATTGGTTCACTTACATGAGCAGTCATGTCCATAGAAACAAAAAGCAGAATGAAGGAGGGAAATAGGGAGCTGTTGTTTAATGGGTATAGAGTTTCAGTTTTGCAAGATGAAAAAAGTCTGGAGATGGGTCTCATAAAATGTGAATATATTGAACAACAGTGAACTACACAATTAAAACAGTTAAGGTGGCAATTTTTTTGAACCATTATTTTTCAAAAACCCACACCTTTGTTTTTTAACAGAAGTCTCAATCTTATTACTCCTATGATGGATAAGCTCACTACCAGGCGAACACTATAGGGCCAAAGGGACCAATTGGCAACTAATTTCTCAATTTTAGTCATTTTTATCCATCAAGTTCTCCTAAATATTAGGCACCTGGACTATACTGTTTTGTGGTTTTCAAAAATAATCGTTTTTACAAATACCTGCACAAAATGATGAACTGTGGTTTTGTTTTCTTTTAGTTTTAGAATGAGAGACAGTTCTGCTCATTTCTCTTTTAATTCTCAATCTACTCAAACTCTAAGACCAATATATTTCTTCCTTTATGAGGCTCTCTGACCCTGTTGCCACTCTTTGCTCCATGCTATTGTTTTGTCTTGCAAGTAACTTATGCTTCCCATTTATTGCCCAATTAGGTTTATACTAGCTGTGAGCTCCTTAAGGTTAACTTTCTATTCATATATGCATCCCAAGAACTCAGCAGAGAGGCAGGCAAGAAATAGAAGTTCAGTATTTATTTATGGCATAATGTTGAAGTCATGTCTTGTAAAACTGCCTTTTGAAGAAATGCAAAATAAATCCCTCTCAGAGATCAGAACTATGAAGAAATAAAAATAAGAACCTCATGCATTCCTTCTTTTTACCAAATGAGAGGTACAATTATGTTTCTTTTTTGAGTTGAGTACCAACAAACCAAATGCAAAAAGTCTGTCCTAAATAAAAGTTTACCCTCAGTGTCAGTAATCTAGTATGAGTAATCTGGTGTGATTTCACCACTACCCCATCCTGTCTTATCCTTGCATCTGTGCTATTGTAACATCATCTTGTTACAAGTGGCCTCAAGTCTATTTTGGAAGGAAGTGAGATATGATTAAAATATGTAAATATGCAATATGAGGCTAAATATGAAGGTGCTGCTTTAGCGCTGTTCTCTTTCGTTTTCTTTCTTTGTGCCATGAATAATGTTTCCTACATTTCAGTAGAATCCTAAGCAGCTGTGCTCCCATTACTGCAATATCTGTTCTTCTATACTTCATCTTGTCTGGTTCAGTTCTGAGTAGGCGGTATAGTCTGTTCTCCATAATTTGTTTCCTAATGTATATCCACTTGTGTGTCATATTAGTTACTCTTTTTTTAAACTGTGGCTAAAATAAGCTGTTTTTCAAAGTAATGAGAGAGTCAATCTAGTGAAGACCCTTTCTGTATAAGATGCATACTTTATTTTATATAATTAAGACAACTGGAAATATGATTTCCTCCTTAATAATCTTGAACCTTGGAATTTATGAGACATGTATATAGATTTAGATTTAGGATTAACTGTGATTCCTTGGAAAAATCATTTGATTCAGACTATATTATCTCAAAGTTCTTTCCAGCTCTAAAGACCTTATGGATCTATGTTATGTCTAGAATGACGGCTGAGGTGCTAAGCACTTGCATGGCAGACATAAATGGCATAAATGCTCATTTGCTTGTGCACATGCATAATCTTACGCATGGATTTCTATAAAAAGAAGCAACCCAGAATACCATGTGAAAATAGTACTCCATTGAGATTAATACAAAATTAAAACTTCAAACTGAAGAACTCAGTTTTATGTATGCATTTGCTATAAACCATTTACGTAAATATATCATCGACACTATTTTACTTATGGCTTAAAATAACATAACTAAAAATATAGGTTCTAAATAACCACACAATTTCTCATTTTGGTATCCAATATAAACCTTAGTACCATCCAACTCATCTTTCATATCTGTATTCAAGGATTTCCCTTGCCTCACTATTTAAAGATTATTTCTCCTTCAGACTGATTTCACTGTTGGTAGATACTACAGGCTCAGACTCTCATTGTTATCTGCACATAATTTTTCAAAAGTAAAAATTAAAATGAACTTTCACATTTACTATAGAAGAGAGTAATACTATACATATTTTTTTCTTGATGGTTGCCCCTAAAGCATTTTTAAAGAGTAATATAAATCCAAAAATTGAAAACTAAAATCTCTGTGAGAACACAAACAGAATCTCTAGTCACTGAAATAACACAGTTGGTGTATGAATGAGTTCATAAATCATTTATCAGTGGTGATAAAAATAGAAATTATGTACCTCAGAAGTCTATCATTTTTGAAGCACCCTGTAAATACATTCAATGTTTGAATCTCCACTTTGAAGGCACAAACTAACATTAATTGAATGCTTATTATGTGGCAAGTGCTTCACATACATCATTATACTTATCCCCACAATTCTGTGAGGTAGTTATTTTTATCCCCATTCAGAGATGGAACACATTAATGAAGAACTGAATTCATAAGCTGCAGAGCCACAGAAAGAACCTACATCTTCCTGACTCTCATACTATTTCTAACACACAATTCTCTCCAACTGTTCATGCCTATACTTTTCCATAACACCTTGTGTTTGAGGGACTTTACTTCCCTAGTCTAAATGTAAATACATGAGTCAAAAGATTATCATTACATAATGTGTTCCTACACTATGGAAGGCAAAACAAAGTTTTAAAAATCACCGAAGAGATGACCTTTCGTCCAAGAGGTCACATTGACAGATGGCCATTTCCACTGTTCTGATTATTTCTAAACCATTCTCCTACCCTCCTCCCTGTAAGCCCTAGCTTTCAATCTCCTGCCACCAAATTATATTGCTCATTACCTTCATTTCTGCAGTCACTTAATGACCTTGCAATTAACTCCTCCTCATTTCTCAATTATTTTAGCCCCTGGCTAAACTGCCACTCTTCCACATGACTTTTGATTTAATCACTGACAATTTCAATATACACATGTAAAATCCTTCCTAGTACCTGGCCTCCTGATTCCCTGACCTTCTTCTCTCTAAACATCTTGTCCTCCACCTTACCTTAGCTAATCAACTCCAGGCCATGTCTGGATCTATTAATTATCAGTAATGTTCATATTTCCATTATTTGTTTCATGCATCCAAGTCTCTGACCATCATCTATCTCTGACACTCGTTTGTCTAGGGTATGAACCATGACAATCATTTGATCCCATGAGTACCTTTAACCATTTAGTCTACACACAATTCTCAATGTTCCTCAACTCCTGTCCTTTCACTAAGCCAAACTGCAGCCCTGCTTAAATCTAACCTTTTGCCTTTCAACAACTGTACTTGTGCAACTAAAGTCACAAGCAGAAACATATAAACTCTGAATGATCTCACTTTGAACTCAATTTGACAAACTTCTAGAGAACTCTAAAAATTGCCCACAATATGCCATATTTCCCTAGCCCATGTGCCACCATCCTGGAGGACTATTTTGTAACTTCTTCCTTCCTTCTTAAACATCCAGCCCTCCATCCTAGAACTCACTCCCAGCCAACAATTTAATTTCTTTCTCCACTAAAAGTAGTGAAACAACCAAAGAGAATCTCCAGAAACTCTCACAGCCATGTATAACCACCCACAATTAAACCCATATACTCTGCTTTCCATCAAGTTTTTGGAAATAATATTTACTACTCTCAAAAACCTTTGCCTACAAATTAGTACAAATTCACATTATCTATTTAAAAATCATATACTGGAATTACTGCTTTATTTGCATCATTATTTTTCCTCTAATATAGTAAAGATGATCACCATAAACAACAAAATTTATTTTTCTCTCACCTTAAAAAGTCTTTATACCTCATTTTACTTACTAGTTGTGACTCCTTGTCTTCCTCCAATAGGAAAATAGCAAAATATCTTGAGACATTTGACTATATTCAGTATAACAATTCCATTTCTCTTATTTTTACTCCTCTTCAATCAGGACTTTATTCTGATCATTATACTGACACTATTCTCATCAAGATCATGATTACATCCAATCTGCTAAAGCCAATGGTCACTTTTCAATTCTTATCATACTTCACTTTTCAACCTCAGGTATATTATCCTTGATCAACTTTCTTCCCTTGGTCTCCATGACAACACACTTGTTTCAGGTCTAACCATGTTATTGTTCCATCTCAGTATCCTTTGTTGATTTCTGCTTCTCTTCTAGACTACTTAATGTTGGAATGCCCTAGAGTCTAGTCCTTTGCCTTTTCTCTGTCCACATCCACTCCTTGGATGCCTTTTAATGACAACACTATGCCAATGTCACCCAAGGTTTTACTTCTTACCCATTTTTTTCCCTGAACTTTAAACCCATAAATCCAACTATGTGACAAATCCATTGAGAGGTTAAATAAATACTTTTAAACTAACACTCCTCAAACCAAACTTCTCACTCCCCTTTTCCCCTGCACACTAAGCCCACTCAGAGCCTTTCTAATTCAAGTGAACGGCAGCTCCATTCTTTCCATCACTGAGACAAAAATCTGGCTTCCTTTCAGATTCTTCCCTCTCTCACATTCATATCCAATTAGTTGAAAATGCTGTTTTAATATCTTAACATATATGCAGAATTCAAGTATTTCTCAAAATTTTCAATACTATCACTCCTGATACCAA
Source organism: Sciurus vulgaris (assembly GCF_902686455.1). Lineage (NCBI taxonomy): Eukaryota > Metazoa > Chordata > Mammalia > Rodentia > Sciuridae > Sciurus > Sciurus vulgaris. Next base: position 33,190,515 of record NC_136468.1, read on the forward strand.
GTTATCACTATTACTCATCTGGATTACTCCAATCATCCCTTAACTCATTTTCCTTCTTCTACATACAAATGGTAGACACAGTGTTCCCTGTATAAGGTAAGTCAGATCAAGTCTCTCCCATCTGCTCTAAATCCTATAACAGTTCCTCATCTCAGTGTAAAACTCAAGTCATTACAAGAACCAAAAAGACACTACAGGGAACATCAAAACTCCATTACCTTTTGCATTGGAAAGCAATGGCAAGAATGATACCAAGAGTAAGCAAAGTTTAGATAAAACAAAGCCCTTAAAATTTTTCCCTCTCAAAATAATTCAGGCAGAGGCTGACTACAAGGAGCAGAAAAATCTCTGTACTTGTCTTACCTAGTAGTAGAAAGAGGTACCTAATAGGAACAAAATCCAAACATTATGTCTAAATTGTGAGTTTCCCATATATTAATTATGTTTTGGACTTCTCCATGTACCACACTCTGACACAAATGAATGAAATAGGAATCAAAGTCTCAGACACAATGTGAAATACTCATAATTAAGATGCCCAAAGAGAGCACAGCAAACATGAATACCAAACTCTGAGTATTCAGTGATATCATTAAACTTCACATTTCTAAAGATCTTATCAGGACTCTCCTGTGTAAAGATGTTATATTTAATAGATAAAAGGATAATTTTATTACTGTGAAAGTCTGAAATGTAAAACAGCTTGACATTTTTGATTCACCATGTCAGGATATCATGTTCAAACAGACTTTATTCTGTGCAGCTCTACACAAACTTTTAAAACTTCAAAAGAACACAGTGTCTTAGTAACATTTCTCAGAAGGAATGAGTTCTTGATACTATGCCAGAAAATACTAAAAGTCTGTTTCCAAAACAACAAACACATCTCTTTAAAACTTTTGTAAACTGATCGTCATTGGTACTTTTCCTCCAAAGACTTTTCATGCCTGGACTCTTGTTTGTCATCATGTACAGGCTGCATATAAATGTATGCTTGTATATACTATTATACACATGTATCTATTAGTTGTTTGGGTTCAGCAAGCTGCAATTATGGAAATACCACATTAGAATGAAAAGGAAATTTACTGATAGTCTACTTTAACCTCCAAATGTTACTGACAGAAAAACAGAAGTGAAAGACATTTTAAAACCTACTCATCATCAAAACCCAGGTCTCTTAACTTTTCATAGAAAAGTTCTTTCTAATATTTCACACTGTTCCACTGTATACACTGAGCTGATATAGCCTCATTAAAATGTCTTTACTAGGCCCTGATGTTTTGCTATATACATGTTAGCTTTAATGATTTTTGCTTGAAGAGGAAATTTAAAAATGACATCAATTTCAGTTGCAAAAATTACTACCTTCATGGGAATTCTTCCACAATGCTCTGCATATTCTAAATTACATATCTGCAAAGGTCAAATAAATAAAAGGATCAGCATTTGGTTTACCAGGTGGAACAAAATAATTGCAGTTGTTCCTGATGTAAAACTAAAGAAGACACTATTTTAAAGGTCTGGGTCAGAAACTTCCTATACTGTAGGAAGTATTATATATGCAGAAGAGGCATTTATCATTTTTCTTTGTTTTCCTTGTCATGTAAGTCCATAAGGAAAAAAAAAAAAAGCAGGCAAAACCAAAAGCTACCTAAATTTGTTGTACAGTTAATCTTCTGTTTTCCGATAGAAATATAATATTAGGGGTTGTAAACAAAACCTTACTGGAGAGAAAATAATTTCTTAGACTAGTTTTTTTTTTTAAGTGTTTTAGTGTTCATGTGAATGAGTTATTAGAGATCATTCAAAAGAAACACTCATCTGAACATTATCCAATTTAGCTACCTATCTTGTCTAAATAAATTATACCATACCCTTGATGAGGGTTTTTATGACTTTTGATTGAATAATTCCTATGCTGATTAAGATCAAAAAGATTTTTACTAAGTAACTTATATTATCCTATCTTTTTCAATAAGCATTAAGCAAAGAATAATTAGGATGTATAGTCTTGAGTTTTTGCAATAGGATAGGTTTTGACTTCTTACTGCTTTTAGTTGTAATATGGCTTCTCTGTGCTCCCCTAAATTTAAAGTATTTGAAACAAAGAAGAAAAAAAAGTCAATGAATCTAGTAATTAATTGTTGTTTCTAATGCAGTAACTTTTGGGAACTTTTACTAATAGACAAGCAGTCCCCACACTATTGCTGCCATAGTGAAGAAAAAAAAAGATTAAAAAGAAAAAACAGTCATAGACAAATCCTGGCCTACTATCAAAGACATTTATATGCCTCCTATCTGCATAACTTCCTGAAACCAAATTCTCCTCAGTGTGAGTTGACATGGACTTAATTAGTACAGTCAGTTGTAATCTTCAGTCATCTCCATATCAGGTGTTTGTCACATCCATCTTGGGGGATGGATTCCTGAACCATGACATTATTTTACACTGGGAGAAAGGAATTGGAAAAAGAGGATTAGTTCGTTTTTCTATCTTTACTGCAGTACAGATTAGATTCTTATGTTTAAATTGCTTTCAGACTAAGAGGGATCCTAATATTTTGCCATAGTGGGTCCTGGGGGTGATATACTATTTTCCTCTACTGAACCCAGTACCCTGCTAGACTTCTAAGATGTGGTGAGATACATACTCCTTTGACACTACTGGAGAGCAGGTGACCACACAGGAAACTTAGAACACAATTACAAGCTATGGTGTCTAAATTTTAGACAGTGACACTAGAGGATGGTAAGTGTGACTTTGCTGAGTCACTAAGTGGTATGTATGTGGCTCTCAGAAGGTCATTGTATTCCTGACCTTGACCAAAATGGGTGTCCTTCAAGACAGGAACATTTACTACCTCTCTATTAAGGACACAAAGTTTTTGCAGAAATACACACCACTTATCTCAAATAAACGAATAACAAGAATAAATCTAATTCTATAGTTGTGACATTGAAATTATTAGAAAATCTACAATTTGTTGAAGAGACATGGTGTCTCCTTACCATTTTGAAGTTGTCTTTAGCTCTGGCTTTTATAATGCACACAGTGAGAACACTTAAAAATGATGTCTATTCAAACACTTCAAAATTTCTATTTTGATTACTGAAAATTCTATTCTTTAGGCTAAAGAGACATGACTATTTTAATCCTCTTAATGTTCATGTGGCCGGGATTTAAAACCCCCTATTAATTCTTCTAAACACAGTCTAGGTTTCTTGTATTTCTCTTACAGAGGTATCACTGTAACAGAAAATTAAAATAAAACTGGCTTTAAAATCTTAAACAAATGTATCATTTTAAGAACCCAGTTTCTTTCTAGCCAAATACCTTAGTAAATAAGATTCTAATTCATTCATATAAAATCTGTAGGATTTTATATTTACATGACACTTTAAAATATAAATTTATTTAAACTTACCAATGTGTTGTTAAGATCTAAAGTGTCAAAAGAAGTTTTGGAAAGTATTTTGAAAGACAACCCTCAGAGGCAGCAATGATGCAAAATTCGGCAATGATGCAGAAATTTGGCAAGAATTGTTTATTTTTATTAATGCTAATAGTTGATTTTCTGGAAACTAGGACCAACAAGTTGATGTAGATGGAACTGATAGGTTGAAATATGTTTTGATAAATATAAAAAAGTAGCTGTATTATAAATAATTAAATTTTAATGTCAAAATTATATAATCAATGTATTATAGTCTGAAAAAAGTCAAACTAAAATTCTTTCTACAAAATTTTATTGTACTTTCTTAACCTTTAAGTTGTGCTATTATGGCAAAGGTCCGAAAATGCTTTGTTAGAAATGAAGTTTGTTGGTTTAAGTAAAGTTTTGGCTGCTTTTCAGCAAATGGAGTTGAATTTTTAAGATTCTGTCCAGGTTGTATTTTCTGTTTCTTCTGATGATTGACAGTAACAATCTGAAAATGGCTAATCTGACACAGAGAGAAACTAACCCTTTGTGGGAAGAAGCCAAGTAGCAAAAAAATCACTTGAACATAATTACATCACTCAATGTATAAATATGATAAACTCTGATTATTATATGTACTCTATAATTTGAAAACAAATTTAAGATTTCATCTGGCACTTGCAATAAACCTAGAGGAAGTTAAGGAATGAATTATTAACCTTTTTTCTACAAATAACTTAGTCCCACTAAGCCTTGATCTTCTTAACACATCAGAATAACATACTAAGTAGCTGAAACAGAATCTGGCTCTGTTCTCTGTCCTCTAATATCAATGCCATAGGGAATGTCATGAAGATAAAGTCCACAGGACATCAAAGACTTCAGATTATTCACAATGCCTCTGCTTGGATGTATTGATCCACATAGTTTTAAATAATATATGAAGTGAAATGATTTTATATGTGTTAAATAAGTTTATGTATCTTGGTTAAAATTATCTTTGCTTAATTGAAAAAGACTTGTCTAAGACTCTTTCCACTTATTAGTAAATGATTTTATGTAAACCTTTATATAAATTATTAACAATGTCTCACAATCTACATGCTCACAATCTAGGATACGTGTGCAAAAGTAGGCCAGTGATTAATCTCTTTAAAAAAAAAAAGATAAAAAAACTTACAATCGAGTAACAGTGAGCTTCTATAACTAGTTTTTCTTTTGTGCAATTTTCCATGTGGCTGTCTAGGGCAGGTTTCTCTCCGAAGTTTTATGAAAGACTCCTTTAAAAGAAGCTGCAAACTGGGATGCCAGAGTACTAAACATTCAGTGAAGCATTTAAGAAAAAGCATGGGCCATAAAGGCTTCAATAGCCACTCATTTATACTGGAAACAGTACTTGATTACATGAAAAGCTAACTGTACTTGGGTTTCTTACATTTAATAAAGAGACTTCCAAAAAAATGTCAACTACATCTATACACTTTTTCTTACTTGACATAATTAGTCCTCTTAAACTTGTTTCATAAGTATATCACTGATTTTTAAAACATGAATAAAATATATGTGGTATACTGCATTATGTCTCACGGAGAAGCTAACAAGTCAGCTTTGATATGTTGGAATAGGAACTGATAATCGGCTTAAAGTTAGGAATATTTTCACAATGTTTCTACAAATGAATGTGTGCCCTTCTCTGCTATTTTTTAGGGGTAAAAATTGGTATTATTTTAAGTTGAAAGAATTAAAAAGCTGCTTTTGATGCTAACCCATTTAACTTACAAATACAACTACAGTAGGCACAGGAGATAAAGATATTCAACTTGATGGGGTTACAAAGGAAGCGAATACTAGTATTGTTAATGGCAACAGAAATACCAGGTAAGAGGGGCATGTAGAAGCAGATTTGACATTTTCTTCCCCCAAATGGAGAAGATAACGGGATTTTCAAAAACTGAATGTTAAAATAGGATGATGACACCAAAAAAAAAAAAAAAAAAAAAAAAAAAAAAAGAAAAAAGAAAAGAAAGAAACAAGGGAAAAAAAGGTGTGAGGATAAGGCTAGAGAGAATGGGATAAAACTCAAAGCATTTTAAATAAAGTCTGAGGATATGGCCCTTAATATGAACCCAAGACATATAGGTAATTTTTGTAAATTCTTTGGATTCTTTCACATATTTCAAGTTACCCACAGGTAGTTTATTAGGGTGGCATTATCCCTTCAGTGTGGCATATTTTCTTGTGCTGCTCCAGAAGATGTTATAAGCACAGTTACTAGTTTATAATCACTGTTAATTTCATAACTTACTTGTGGGATTACAAAAGCTAAAACACAAAAATATTCATGTCATAATTTCTGCTAACATAGTATATGAAAGCAAAATCCACCTTTCTCATTCCTTCCTAAGCTACACACAACTTCTTCAGTCCCCAGGTCAAGGAGAAAATAATTCAAAAACTACCAAGATACAAGCATACAATCATTAAAAATGAGATTACTTTTTAAATATATACAAAAATTTAAAAAAAGCAAAGAACATTAACCTTAATTTGTGTCCTTTGAAAATTAAAAATCATTACGTGACTACATTTTAACTAAACATTATCATTTCCTTTAAAATTACTACCTGTTTCTAATAATAAAAATGAAGCTAAATAGCACATATTATTAAAATATAAATCTGGAAAAAAACATTTTCTCAAATGTTTCATGCTATTATGACTGTTAAACTCTAGCAACACAATAAGTTGAAATAGGAAAATAATATTGTTTTGAAACCTTACAAAATGGTTAAAAGAATAAAAGGTCACATAAGAATTTTTCTTTAAAAGATTTTTTGAAACATTTTCCATTCTTCATTTCAATTTTAGCTAGTGTGTACATAGGAATTTTACATTGCTAACAACATTGACAATTTATGATCTATTTTTAAAATCCTTTCTGAGGTGTTGAAAACATCATGCTTTATTTAGAACACTGACCTGAGAAATAGTGAATGAAATAACCAAATGTCTCCATACATTAATTGCTCTGCACCCACCTGAGTTGTGTCTATAATTTTTCACATTCTAAAATGGAACTGATCCACTGCCTTTGATTTGAGTATGTACAACCACAGTCTCTGATGCTTTTTTCTTATTTCAAACAGCTTTTATTCAGTTTGATGAAAAAAGTCAATACTGAGAACACTAATGTTAGCTAATGCTTACTATTTTTTTAATATGCCAGGAACTTTCCTAAATATTCAAAATAGATGACCTCGTATTTTTCATGACATCTAGATATCTAGAGTACGTATGTTATGATCATCAATTTACAGAGGAAGAAACTAAAAAATAAGAAGTTTAAGCAATGTGTCAAGTTTTTGCTTGTCTAATTATTGGGGAGCAGGAGCTTCAACCAATGTAGTTCCATTCTAGAGATTGGACTAGTCACTCTATTATACCTATAGATCTTGCTTAATTGAGAGCAAAACAAAACAAATGAATAAAAACCACTTCTCAGGGACAAGTATCCTATGAAAGGAGCATTTTATTATTAATCTATAGATGTGAAATAAATTGCAATATGGCTACTTTAAAGCCATGAATACTTAAACAATAAGGGTCCTGGACAAATTTACAGCACAATTGGCAAGCATTTTCTTCATTTACCTAAATTCAGAAATCCACTGGACTCTTCAAAACTTCTAACTTGTAAGGATAGCAGCAGAAAGTACTTCCTTCAATTCCTGGACAGAGTAATTATTGGGTACCTAGAAAGTCCAGTTTAAGAGGAGTATAAAAGATTTTTATTGAATTGCTGCAAATTCTGAAGTTCAGCATAATTCATTCACTGTCAAAAAGAACTTGAAAAAGCACAAGAGTCAGTTCAAAAAAAAATAAAAAGACTAGAGAAAGATAGACTAGATCTCATCAGACAAAATCCCTCCATTTTCTATGAGGAAAAGCAGTAATTCTTTCTGTTAAAGTATATTAAATTTCTCATTTTCATGAAAACAGCATCAGAATGAATTCCTGAGAGATTTCACTTATTTTGAAATGGCAAGGAATATTCATATTAAGGCTTTGAATCAAAAAGTATGCATGGGTATAAATATATACTAAGCTCGTTATATTTTCATTATCTTACAGTGTCATCTTACCTCATGATATTATTTTATTTCCATGACAATAGATTGTAGTTGCTGCCCATGAGCTAGAATAAGGGGTTTCCTAACTGAATTAAGACAGGGCAAATAAGTAGCCAGTTGAACAATTTATAGCAAGATATGTCATTTCCCTGATGACTTTAGTGCGATAAAAACATGATGCTATAAAAAGTAATGAAAGTTGTGTTTCACAATTATTAAATACATGCTTATTTAAATATCATCTGTTAAAAAACATAATTTACATGATAAAGAATATGTAACTAAGGTAAATTTTAATGTGCATTTAGAATTTCAGTACTAGAGGGAAAATAAAGTAGTGTACTATGCATAAACTTCTTAAACTCGAAACACTTTGTTTTGTTTTGAAACTACGAAAAAATGTGAAAATGAATAAGAAACCTATAAAGTAGTCTTCCTTTGGTGTTGAGCTTTATACAGTTATTCAGTCAATCATTAGTTTAGGATAAACTGCTTCCTTTTGAGACTGTAATTCAACATTCATTCAGTCCTTGATTGTGCTTATGCTGTAAACAGACTACCCTGGTTAGACTCCCAGCTTCACTATCTATTAGGTGAAAGGCAGTTGGTAAAAATTTTCTCTCTGTAACTACCAGGTTTTTCATCTATCATGTGAGAATGACCCTATGTACAAAAATAGATTGTTCTAAAACCACTGTGCAGAGCTTTAAAAAAGTTGATATTTAAAAATCACCATCAAGTATCAAATTTTAAAAGGTCATGAATTTGACTATGCACTTGGGAAATCTTTTTTAGAACAATCGCTTTAAAAACTGTGTAGTTGTGGAACTAAGCAATGGAAACTTTATCAATAAAGCCTGAGCTACTGAAAGAGTTTACTGGATTTCAGTTCAGGATGCCATGGTATTTCATCATGAAATACAAATGAAACGCATGGTCTGCAGGAGGCAAAATAATGACAGGAAATAACTGGGAGAAATTAATATAAAGTTCTCAGTAAGTGACTATGTGCTATAGATCTTGAGAGGAGCTCAGTGAGATCTTGGGCAATACTGAATCAGTGGATTTAGGTCATAGTTAATAGGGCATATTCTTAAACACAACCAAGGAATAAAGAATTTAGTACAGATCACTTTATGAAATAAATATTGTAAGAGTTGTATACATTCTCAATTTTTTTTAAATTCCAAAAATTTAACAGTATTCTTGAGCAGTTGCTTTAAAAACTGTTTGTATTAAGCTTTCTAAAGGAAAGTACTCCCTACAGTAAGTGATCTCTGCAATGCAGTTCATTCAAGAATCTGAGTTTGCATATCTTCCAATCCTTCATAATGATACGAAATAAATACAGGAAGTCTATGAAGGTGTCACACTATATATTATGTAACTCATATTAGCACTGATTATTCCCCATAATTTTATTAATTCATAAATTTCTTCAGTGCTGCAAGTCAGCATTGATTCTATCAAAATTTTATCAGTAGTCGTGAATCAGTAAATTCTGCTGTTTATAGTTTTGGGAGACTAACAATATAGGCAAAGAAGGAAATGAAATTTGAACTGTCAACTAGACTATATAAGAAATGTTTCAGATAAATATGGACATGAAAATATTAACAAATACAGTTCAAGTCTAGTGACCAAGTTTTCCTCCTAGTGTTGCATGTGAAAACTCATATTGAGACAAACACATATTCTTTTTCTTTGTGGTGGTAGGGGTCAAACTCAAGGTCTTAATTACTTTTATATTCATAAACTCTATCTCTAATAAGAAATATTTTAAAATTTAAGTTTAAAATTTAAAGGTTCAGTGTAGCTCCTGAATTATGCCATCTATAATCCAAAAACTTTTTATACAAATAGGTCATTATGAGTAACCACACTAAAATTTATATTCTTAATTCTAGAATGTAAACTGCCAGAAAATTCTTACACTTCATTTTCTTTATCTTTTTTCTTTTGATTCTAAACTTAAATATGTCAGTGCACCTTATGGATTGCATATATTATTACAGTATCTAAGATTTATTACCAGCAGCATACTATATTCAGATCTAAAAAACAGGCATTTTCCTGCTCAAATCACTTGCTGACTGGAACTAAATACTTACTTTTTCTTTCTTTCTTTTCTTTCTTTCTTTTTTTTTTTTTTTTAATATCCTTGCCCTTCTCCCTTCAAGTAAACCATGCTTGCCCTGGTCACCAGCACACATTTATCACTCACTCCTCAACATTTACTGGATGTCTACTATGATCAAGGCACCATTATTTGCCAAGGGAACACTTTGGTACACAAGGTAGACCATGTTGCTGGTTTCCTGAAGCTTATAATATTGTGGGCAAGACAAAGGATTTTTAAAAAATGGCTCTCATTACTTATTTTTAGAACATGTGTATAAAATGAGTAAAATTGTACTTTAATCTATCACTTTATCCATATTCTGATTGAATCTGATTATAATTATCTGTATGATCTTCTTGAGAGTTCTAATTCTATATTTTGAAGATAAAATATTTTCCCTTCATGAATGTGATGCCAATTGCTCTTGTTTTTTACTCTTGTATTTATTAGTATGCAAGGATGTTGATGCACAATTATGTTACTTAAAGTTACTTAAAGATATATAATCATGTGACTAGTATATGTAATCATTTTTTTCCTTTTGGATATTTTTGGAACTTGGGTCAGAAATTCTACTTCTTTTTATTTTATTTTTTCTTTTATGATCAACTGTCAGTGAATAAAGCATAAGAAAGTGCTATTATTCTAATCCATTCTCTGTCATAAAGTGATAGAATATTTATTAATGAGCTGTATTTAAAAGGCTACACTCAATTTATCAGAGTGCTCTTATCAGAGATCCCAAAAGAAAGTAGGTGAAAGTGTGCAGGTATAGTCTGTATGAATTCTTTCCAGTCAAAAAAGCACATATTTGCTAAACAAGTAAATTACCTTATATTTACCCAATATAAATATTTAAAATTATATACAAATAATATTTTAATAATATATCAACTTGAGGAAACAGAATGTCCCCAAAGATGCTTTCATTTCTGTTTTTATGTGAACCCAACTATATTCCATTTATCAAGTTTGTTTCTTTAAAAAAATCAATTTATACAGTTAAGAAAAACTTTAAGAACTATGTTTCCTAATTATGCTAGTAATCGAACTATTATTCTTTTGTTTTCCCTCTGATGCCAGTTTTCTTCTCCTGCTTTGAGAACAGGCCCCTTGTGGATACAGCTGAACCCCACATCAACACAGCAAAGCCACTACAGCCATTCTGACCTCCAATGAGCTCACCCTAAAGTGACACCATTCTTCTCAAATGAAGGATTCAGTTTTAAATATGGTCTGTTTTTCTTCTAGGTCATTATTTTAACCTATTAATTAAAACATCTGTGTTGATCAATGATCTTGTTTTATGACTTTATTTTTTGCTATAAATCAGAAGATTACATTCAGAGTAAATGCTGTTTTATTAATATCTAGAATTTAGCTTAAAATTTCATTTTAATGCCAACAGATAAAAAGAAAATAATTCATCGCTGTAACACCCAAAAGTCATTCAGTAGAACAGGCTGCTATCAAAAGACAAAGCTATTGTGCACCATGACGATAATAATATCGAGGTTTACTCACGACATGGAAAATACTAACAACTAACTAGCTAACAAACAAAGGAACACGGTCTTTGATTCTTAAGATGATGTAAACCCCAGAGAACAAGATACCATGATGTGTAAAATTTTACCCAGGGGTAAAATTCAAAGACATATTTCCTTCCTTAAATGGTCAAATTGTCTAACAAAACATAAGACTGGAGAACCCCAAAACAAATGAATTACATTACAAATAACTAAAAATTGTTTTGCTTGTTTCATGTACCGTTTAAGTATTCCTGTTAATGCTATGTGACAGAAAGAGCAGAGGACAAGGAAAGGAGCTGGGTTTTGCCCTAATCCTGTCACTGATTGGAAGCGATTATGTGAAGCAATTGATACCCCTGGGTCTCAGTTTCCTTACCCTCATTTAAAGAATCTGGAATAACTGATTGCTAAATTCTCTTTTATTTCCTATAGTTACAAGCCTATAATTATAAAAGTTATATGCCTATTAAGTGCAGATACCTTATATTATCACAAAAGGTGTTATGAACTAGATTATCTTCCTTATTCTATTAATTATTCTTTTAAAAATAATTGTTTTACACTGCAATATTAAGATTTATTCTACTGGAAATTAAGCTTTCTTTATTTTCAGTATCTAACTTTAATGATGAAACTGATACTTCCTTTGTTTTCAGATTTATGCTCTGAATTACTTTACTTTATATCCTAAGATCCTATTATGCAATCTTTAACTCTGGAAATGTTGATAGCAAAATCACTCAGTTCATTCCCAGTGGGAAAAATAAAAAATAAAAAATAAATCAAGTAATGTGGGAAGGTTGTTTTTAACATTTGCTAGCATACTTTAGAAAGTTGTGCACAGTAACAAAAATTAATTAATGGCCAAATGGAATTTTTAGACGGTTTCTTACACGAGTTTGCAATAAAAGTGAAGTGAATCCTTCTCCCAGAGGAGTCAGGATTCTTTTACTTTTGCCAAATTATTAGGTGAAGAAATTTAAGGATGACCAAACAAAGGAACAATTACTTTAAGGTATCATCATCATCATTAGCTTCCTCCTACCATCTTTAGCTCCCTTTCAAGTCAATCATTCCTTCAAAGATATTCCAGAAGCATTTTTCCTTTTCTTTGTGGTGGTAGGGATCAAATTCAAGGTCTTAATTACTTTTCCATTCATAATCTCTATCTCTAATAAGAAGGGCTGGGGAGATAGCTCAGTTGGCAGAGTGCTTGACTTACAAGTACAAGGTCCTAAACCCCACATCATCCCCAGCACTGCAAAAAAAAAAAAAAAAAAAAAAGTTTCTAATAATAAATATTTTAAAATTTAAAGTATAAAAACATTGCCATAGTTTTAATAATCAAAACCAAATATATTCACATGTAAGAAATGAATAATGTAATTTTTAGTAAACAAAGCTTATTAACAACTAAAACATAAAACCCTTAGACAAATTTTTAAAAAACTAACTAATTTTCTAACAAGTAAATGATCTAAAAATATACACAGAAATGCATCTATGTAATAATGAAAAGGATTGCAAATTAATTCTAGGAAGATATTATGGATTGGAATTCTCAAAATTCTTACTTCCACCTTAAGCTTGGCAACATGGGTCCACTGAATTCTTCATTCCTCCATAAGATATTTTCTTGTAAGAATCATATATCTGCAAGGACACTGTACCCTTAATATGCCCCCATAATAAACTTATCTTCTCCAACAAACATACTCTTTTTGCATTTTTGTCTCATTAATCATCATGCCCTTGACTCCATCAACTCCATCAAGACATCCTCCTCCCATTTTTTTAAGTCAGTCATACCAGGCCCTACTTTCACTTTCTAAATACAATTTTCTCCTTTACTATATTTCCCCCCTTCATTGTCTTCCTTTTAAACCATTACAATAAACTTTTATTTGGTTTGATTTGGTTTTGGTTTGGCTTTCAATGTCAACCCATTTCAATTTTCTTCAGAGCAACCACATAGTTCTTGATTTGAAATTCCTTAGAGATCCCTAGGCTTTGACAGGAAAAAGTAAAATGCCTTTTACAGAGTAGAAAGGTCTTTCCCTAACTTGCGACTTACATTTCTTTACCTGGACTGCACCATTAACTTTACACACACTGAATCACTCCCCATTCCTTAGACATATCAATTCTCATACATGCAGGTTTTTCATCTGTTAGACCCTGGGTGCGGAATCTTGAACACTGGCAAGGTCACATTCAACCAACCTAGCCCAATGATCGTGGACACGTCCTCTGTGAATCTTTCCTCAACTCCCCTCTGTAGATAGGACAACTCTTTGCTTTGTAACACCCCTCTATCTCTATACTTATTATATTTATCTTATGATAAAGCATGTCTGTCCTCCCAATTCAACTTCAATGTGCTTCCAGCAGCTAGCACATACCCAATTCAAAATTTTCTCAGTGTTATTTTATAAGTGGTACTAACTGACATAAAAAGCTTGAGGTAGGACAAAATCACTCAGACTCAATTTAAATTTAAGTATATTTCTTATCAAAGTAAAAAAAAAATGGTTTTAGTCCTTCTGAATTTGGAGGTCCTGTGCCTATATATGTGCTTTAAGATTCAATGCATATCAACTAAAATCTGTGAAGAAACTACATTGTGGCTTTAAAAGTAGTATGATACTAACTAGAATACATATATAAAACATGTAGTATACTATGTAATGATTCTATGAGACCCCTATCTTAAATGGAAGTCAAAATGTCTATATAGAAAGACATAATGGAGTAAAGAATATTATTACATTAAATCATTTCTGTAGTTTCCCGACACAGCTTAAAATATTTTCTTGACTATGCTGTTACCCTGAGAATACTTTTGAAGTGATTTTGAAATGATCTGAAGATGACTGTGTTATTTCAATGGCTTAAATCAAGATGTAAAAACATGGCACAAATGAGGTAAATCAACGAATCCCCTCTTTATTCTGACCTACCTTTAAAATCAGAGAAAGAATTGTCTTTGGTGTCACTGTATTCTATTCCGATATTTTGAAAGGACTGTCTGCTTTATAGCTAAATGTCAGTACCAAGGTCCTATGCCTGATGTTGATAATGATATCTATTGTAACAAAGGAAAAATATAGAATGGAGTTGGGGATTCAAAGCCTGCATCCTACTTTCCACTTGAATTTTTGTTTTAAAAATTGTAATGTGGTATGGTGTGTTACTAGTGTATAATTTATTCGTTAAAAATAATTAAAAAAAAAAAAAAAAAAGCTCTGTAGTTATGGCCTTGTTACTCCACAGTGATCTGGGAATACTCAGATGATCTTTAGAGCCTTGATGGAATAAGTGACCAAACAGCAAACTTAGGGTCCATTCAGGAAAAAAAAAATATTAGAGTCATATCTATTTAGTAGGTTAATGGAAAGGAATGCAGTGCAGAAAATATAAAATTAAATGCTCTGGTGCATCCATATAGTAATGTTATGGGGATGGAAAGGGGGGAAAGGCAGTAGACACAAAGAAAAATAAACTTGTCTATTGGAACACAGTAAGGATCACTACAGCAAAAAATTATCTAAATTACAGTGTGATAAATAAAATAGAAATAATCTTTACAGAATTTGAAGCCAACCATATATTGGTATGAAGTTAGTTTATTTAATTTCTGGAATTGCTATAAGATGTATTAATGATCTATTTGCATATTTATAAATACTTAAGGAATTGTTTCAAAGAGCAATACAAACTGTTCAATTTTATATGCTACATTTGACTATGAATTGTATTTATTTGGATCAGTAAACAGTTTTTCCTTAGTCTTCATTATAAGAGATCCGAAGGTTGGTTCTGAAACATTTAAATGAATTTCCCTATCAGCTTCCATTTCGCTCTCAGGCTCTGGATTTGATCACCAGGGGGTTATTTCAAGAATTTCCTAAGTTGTTTAATGTGTAAGCATTAAATATCACCACTGAAGCAAATAAACATGTTGCACGAAGGTATGCGTTGCAATTGATGATATAACTAAAGTATTATAAAACATTAATTCAGCACATTTTGGTCATGAGTGACCTCAATGAACAAAGAATTCTACTCATCTTTCCTACTGAATCAGTGCAGATGTTTGGCATGATTTCTGAAAAATATGAGGATTATGATCCAGATGTAATGATCAAATGGAATTTTATATTTAGTCATTCCTTGACTCTACTTCCTCTGGCATCACTATGCAATTTGTACAGTTTACACTTTACTATCTTTAGTCAGCTCAACACCTACTTTGAGCTCTTAGGTTCACTCATTTTAATTTTGTTTTCTCTTGTGCATTCTAATTCTAGTACTGCCTCTAATTTTAGATGTGAGAATTTAAGTCACTTGCATTTTCTAGGTCTTGACAATAAAGCAAGAAAATTGGATCAAGACTTCCTCTAAAATTCTTTCAAATCTAACATTCCACAGCCCTCTAACATCTCTCTCAGCCTTCACACCTTAAAGTGCAGGGTGGCATATACACAGCAGGTGCTTAATGAATGCCGCTTAATTAATATGGCATAGCTTCTACTACTTACTCATCTAGGCTTACTGCAGGAAGATTGTGTATCTTAAGAGTTTTTCACAAAACTAATGGTTGGAACATCTCAGAACGTTCTCCAACTGATTGATTTGAAATCATTGGCTTTATACTCTTCCCATAAAACTGTGTGTTTTTACAGCTTTACAGACAATAATGAGTACACTTAATTACACATGCACAGTAGCAATAATCTCTAAAGACAACTTAATTTCTGAAGCCATGTACTTTAATCTCAGCCAAATCATAGATTCACACAAATCCAATGGGGATAAAATTAAGGATGAAAACCAGTTTTCTTTACAGTACTGCAAAACTAACTTTAAATGTTTGATAACTTGTAACTTATAAGTCGTATCAGAAGTAAATGGTGAAAATGGGTATTTTTAATTGGAGTGAGGTGTTCTGGTAAAAACAAATATAATTCACACTATGCAAAGCTGAATTCAGAAATACAATGTGTTTCTTTTGGTAAGAAGAATGTTTGATTACAGTTAAGGACAGAAACTTGCTATGTGTTAGGTATGACATATATTCATCATGATCAAAATACTATAAAGTTTAGTGAATATTAATATAAATTTATCTAACTTGCGATTAATGTATATGTTGGAGAAACTGATTCTATTCTTTTGATGTCTTTTTTCTCAGAATATTTGTAATTCATCCTTAAAGCAAATTAAAGTATTTCTGATTTTTTCAGAAGTTTGAGATATACACTATTTCTATTCAATAAAGTATTGAATATATAAATGATTTTACTCTGATTTTTAAAAATCCTTTAACATTACACACAATAATTCAGTATAATAAAAAGCTATATTATTTGTCAAATGAAAACTTTACCCATTGGCATTTCCAATATGCCTGTTTTCAAGGTTTAGTTAGTCCTTCTACATACTAACCAGAATAAGTGGGCAATATAGTAACATGACTTGAAAATATCCAAATAAAAATTCAAACCTAAATTTTCATGAATGGCTTTTGCCTAAAGCTTAATAAATCCATTGAAAGAAAAAGAAAATCTGTGTACTAAACTTCACATACAGAAATAGCAACTATATACAAGTATGGTGCTAAAAACTTCAAAAGTCTAGAAGAAATTAGTTATTTCAAAAATGAGTTTTGATTTAAATGTAAGTTTGAGGTAGTTATGAAAAAACATTAGGGGAAATTGGAAAGACCTTGTTAAAATAATTGAGCTTACAGAAGCAGAGATAAGAATGTAAATCTGAAAATTGCCTCTGCATCGCATAACTACCTAAATAATCCTAGAAGTGGAATCATTTTTCTTTCTCCAAAAGCAAAATTGGAATTTTAATAGGGGCAAAGAAAAGTGGCATAGAAGTGAAAAGCACCTGGTTTTCCACCTCTTATAAGACACGTTGAGGCGGATATAAAATAATATGGTTTCACCTTTTAAGTATCTAAAAATGAGATAAATGTTGAATTTCAGTTTTCTTTAATAATCTAATTATGCACATTTCTGTATTTAAGTTTGGAGAATAAATAAATAATATTTCTATCCCTCCCCTTAAGTACCAAGAACCAGTTTTACACATATTTATGCATTTAATATTGTATGTTTTGCATCTTTGTTTTCTTCCTCCACGTGTCTTGGAAATTTGATGCATCTGCCAAACTCTGCTTTGACAGTGTTACTTAATGATTTAATCATCTTCAATTTTCATCAATTCTCAATGGATAAATGTCTTAGTCCATGTCACTAAGCCCTCAGGCTTAAAAGTCTCAAATATTACTCTCTCTCTCTCTCTCTCTCTCTCTCTCTCTCTCTCTCTCTCTCTCTCTCTCTCTTCCCCCCCCCACCCCCTCTCTCTCTCTCTCACATACACACACAAACACACACACAGAGCTCATGGAAAAATCAGGAGGCATCTGAGGTCTCACTGCTCAACTGGTATGGTTTATGACCATGACACTTGTAACATGCAGACAGAAGGGACATATTTAAAATGACTCTGATCCTCTGGGTCTTAGAGATTGTCCTATAAGAGTGACATCAAGGGCTTGGGAGATAGCTCAGTTGGTAGAGTGCTTGCCTTGCAAGCACAAGGCCCTGGGTTTGATCCCCAGTACCACCAAAAAAAAAAAAAAAAAAAAAAAAAAAAAAGTGACATCAAACCTGGTCAAACATTTCACAGGCAACGAGTGAGTTATTTTCTATTTCTATAATCAATACTGATGTTCCCTCAAGTGGACAATTTTAGGCATCATTTTGCTTCTAAGCCTTTCCGTTTGCTGTGGAAAATTCAAGGTTTACAGGACTTCTGGTTCCACTGTTCACCCTAAAAAAATATATACCATGTAAAGTTTGCACTCTGGGAACCTGAGAAGCATCCCATACTACACATAACAAGGATTGCTTAGGGTCAAATACAATAAGTGTGAAGTTCAACACTGTTTCCTGTGAATGCACCAAATTTCATAGAAAATTCCTGGGTCTGCTCAAGCTCCCCTTTGTGAGGAGAGTCAAGCCTCTGAATGTGTGGTGGGGTGGGAAGGAAGCAGAAGAAACCCAAATGAAATGCTGAGCAAGGTTCACTTTGTTCAAGCTCCCATGGATCTGAAATAAATCTTGTAATAGATGTTTTCTTTTCCCTTTACAAAGCAATTTAAGTTGGACTAAACTTTAACCAATTGATAAATTAATCATTTACTTCAATATATCTTTCAATAATTGTACTTTCTGTGTTCTCTGTAGATTGTGTGTGTGTGTGTGCCCGTGCTTGTCTTCCATTAAAAGTGTCAATATGATAATGCAGGCATTATTTCAGCAAAAAGCTCTAGGAACTAAGTTTCCAATATAACTTATTTCCAATATAATTAATGAGGGGATTACAGTTTAACATAATTTTAGTGATATTTTATTACTTTTTCATATTTAATGTGGATTTTCCCTACTTCTATGTAGAGATTATTATGGATTTTAAGCCACGTAAACTCTCTCTTGGAAAGTGGCTTCAATTACATACCATTTCTCATTGTAATACTTTAGTACACAAATAACAAATTTGTAATATTTAGGTATTCTTTAGGCTGTTTATAAATCTACTGTTCATGCCAACTCTGAAGCATATTTGTTGTATGAATGACCAGTCTGTTTATCTAAAATATGATGTATAATTTCTTCTTCATGGTACTGTGGAATAATCAGAATAAAATATATGAAATGCCAAAGAATTACTAGGCACTAATTTGATTATGCATTATTCTCCCATTTTGACCATAAATTACTTATTTTACTAATTAGTCTTTTAAGCCATAGTTAGTCAAAGAAAAAAAAAAAAAAAAGAGGTCCATATTGTCTTTTCTCTTATTAGTTGGAATTAACCAAGTAATAACCAAAAAATACATTTGGAAAATAAATATATCTCCCACATATCCCATATTCTGGTTGCAAAAAAATAATTTTTAAGAGTAAGAAATAAGTTTAATGAATCTGAATAATTCTCTTTTGCCCAGTACCTGCCTGCCACCCCCACCCCCAATGCCCATGCCCAATAGGGCTCCTTTTGAAGTGAGTAGAAGTTCATGCTGATTTTTGGTTTTGCTTTGTTTATTTTTATACAGAAGAAATAAAAATGTCCTCACAAAGCCTTAGAATAAAGGTTCAATTTCTTGGACAGGAATATGTAAACTTCTGGCTTATACCTTACAGTAGACTATCACCAACTTCTATAAATACTTCACGTTTCCAAAGGAGGACACTGTTTTTTTTAAATTAAAAAAAAAAAAATCCTTGGAGATATCTTGAACAATGTTTTCTAAGGAACAACAAAGCTTAGGTACTTCACCAGCAGTGACAAACCTAGAAGCAGTTTGGAAGCCACCAAGGAGGTAGCCTAAGGCATTTAACAAAGCCCCAGCTGTCCTCCTGTTCTGGCCATCCAGATCCTGTAATTATTACTGAAAGGAAAGGGGAGAGGCAGAAAATTCATTTTGAGTGGAATCAGTTACAACTATGCTTTCCATATTTAATATTATTAAAACATACTTTTAAACTTTTAGTAGTATCATCTCTCTTCACAAGAAAACTTTTAACAACAAATATTTTCCCTCTCAAAACAACCTTACTTAATAATGAAACAAGCTGCTCATTATTTATTTCTCAACACTTATACACATATATAGTAAAAGTGTTTTATCTATTATAATAGGATGAACAACTATCTTCAATCAGTTTGTTCAAGATAATTTCCTTAGTAATATCAAGCTCAATTTCTATTCCACAAGCATCTTCGACTACAGATGGTTCAATCTAACTCTTGTGCAAAACCAGAAAAAGACAATTCCCAGTGAAATATTCATGTGATCACAAAGAAAATTTAAAGTGTGTAATTGGACCTTTCTTGGTCCCATGAAAGCAGGGTTGGGTGGCAAAGTTGCACATCAATCAACAATCTACCATAACTAAATCCAAATTTTCAGATTTTTGCAATAGAAAAACCCTCAAAGTGTCTGTAACTACTCTGTTACATTAGAGATTCTTCTAGACCAGGTAATATTGGTCACAGCTAGAAACTTGCAACTTAAAAAAAAAAAAAAAGAAAGAAAGAAGAAAAAAGGAAAAGCTGAGAAGAATTTCAATACTCTCAAAAAAAAAAAAAAAAAGAGCTTCTTTGTAATGTTCTTAAAATAGTTGGTGGAAACCAACCCTTAACCATTTATCTCTCCCTGCATATGAATTTAACTTTATTGTGTGGTTATCATCCTAATACTGTCAACACCTACACGTTTAAGAGATTATTTTCTATAATTCCACTGATGATAATGCTTCGTCATGCTTACCCATTCAAGACTCAACTGGAACCATTATTGAAAGTGTCAGGCAGCAAACATATGAGTAAATTAGTGAAGAGTTGACTCAACTGGAACCATTATTGAAAGTGTCAGGCAGCAAACATATGAGTAAATTAGTGAACAGTTGAAGTAACTCTCTGAAGCTGGATGTGTGAATTCTTGTTGCCCTAATCACAAATGTCAACTTTTAAATATTCAAATCTGAATCAAATATCCCTTCCAAAAATCTTCTCCACAATTACTTTCTTTGCACAAATTTAGCCAACTACTTTGCAATTCTGTGTTAGTTTCCTCATCTGGAAAATGGTAAGAAATTACAAGATGCATACTATTCTGTGAATATAAGGATGCAATCCATTCATAATATTTACTGTAATTTTGTAGGTGCTCAATAAATACTAGTCATTGCTATTACTAAAAATAGGCAGTTTAGATATTTTGGGAATCATTCTTACATGTTACTCAAATTAATGCTATTCCTTCAACATTCCATTCTATCTAAATTGCCTCTATAATTAATTATAATTCATACCATCATTATGATGGAAATATGGGCAAATATTTAAAATATTTACACTGTTCCTTTCTCTGATTTTTTAAATAAAAAAATCTACAAAACCTTTCAATGAATCTTCAAAACATGTATTCTAATCAAGATGTCACTCAGTTTCCTTAGACTTTCATCAAGTTATCTGCATATGTCAGAAAAATCCCTAAAGAGCACAGCTTTGCTAAAAAGATGTGGCATGTATCTATATTCTGCTTATCAGGAGTCTAAATAAAAAAGAGGAAACAAAGTGCGCATGCTGTAAAAGTGAGAACACAAAGTCTAAGGTACTCAACAACCAAACAAAATGTAAACTATGCTACACTATATACTTCTATATAAATACATATGTATACACAAACACATATGTATATACACAAAAACTAAGCACTACATAGAATTTTAACTTTCTATAATAAATATCAGTTTTCCTTAATCTTTATTTATATAATAAATAATTATATTTACTGGAATTCTATAATGTGAAATAAAGGCATAGAAACCACTTCAATTTACTGTCATAAGTGTTTCTATGGTAAGTGTTTCTATGACCTTTTTATAAATAATAGTTGACAGGTGTCAAGTATCTTTGTGTAAGAAAAATGTTTCTTCTAAAGAAAAACTTGAAGGATAAATCAAATTGGTCTTCTTTGTCCTTAAAAACTGTAAATAATACACAGTGTGCTAATAACTGAAATACTACTACAAACTGCATGAGTTTTTTATCCTGAAAGTTTTAATTTTTGATTTAGTAAGTTACTTAGTTTCTAATAGATCATTTATTTTTTATCCACATTTTTAATGCACTTCTTCATCCTGAAATTAACATTGTGTGTTGTTAACATTCTGCCTCTTTCCCCTTTCATCTAGTAGACCTACCATCTCTCTCTCTCTCCTGCTCCCTCTTCCTCTCTGTGAGGACTACGATAGCCATCGCTGTCACAGGGAGCTGTTTCAGATGTTCTGCAAAGACAGGAGTAAAGTACTCAGCAGTTCCTCTTGAAGGAGTCAGGAAAGGAATCACAGAAGTGACAACTGAGATTTTCAGAAATAATAAAAACCTTTCAAGAGTTTAAAGGGTCAAAGCCCAAAGGGAAAGTATATGTAAAGGTAAATCCAGATGAGAGAATCTGACCTATGGAAAGGAATCCACTGTAACTGATACTCAGACAGGTCTGATGTGCTAACTTTAAAAGTTTCATTTCCATTACATAAATAGAGTTGTTATTGAACAATGTTAAACTATAAGGTGACGAGATCAGGGATTAGGTGAATCTGAAAGTTAAGTGACTAATTGGCCTTATTGGGGATAACATAAGTTAGTATTTGTGAAGTGCTTAGGACAGAACTTGGTGCATATCAAGATGTGTCAGAAATGAATGAATGAATGAATCAATCAATCCTGTCTGCTGTATTTTAACTATTCACTAAAGAAACACTTTTACTTTATATTACTTTCTTTTTCTTCTAGAAATGTATCTAGTTACATATAAAATATGAAGCAGACCTTCTGCAAACACTTACTTTTAATATGGTGCCCTACCTCTGTTCTTTGCTTCACCAAGTCTGTCTTTCTCCAAGGAATTTCTGATTGACGAGTAAATTATTTTTGCTGGGGTCTGAGAGAAGTACGTGCTTGGATGCACACTGGATGGTGAGGTCTATCTCCTACAAAAACCTCTAACTCATCCTTCTCATGTATTCCAAAATACCAAATACCTCTGTTTCTTGAGCCTTTCTGGTTTTGGGCAACACATGGCAACTTGTTTTGTGTTGGTGTTCCTGCCAAAGGCCTTTAGAACTTAACTTAGCTACCAAGTCATTTACTAATGTCCACATATTTCCTTTAAAATTTTATGAAATGCTTTCCTCTGCTGTTACCCACTATCCAATTCTCCTCCTTGTAGGTTTATACATGTCAAACTTCATTTGCTTTCATTTTAATGAGGCTTTGAAAGGAGTACAAATAAATGTAATCAACTTAATTTCTTAAACCAGAATTTCTCATTTACTTTATTCTGATAAGGAAACTGAGTCTCAAAGAAGTTATGTAACTTGTCATTTACACAGCTCAGGATTGGCCACAGGTAAAACTAATTCTAGATATTCCTGCCTATAGGACCATTTTCTCCTTTCCCACTTTGAACAGAACAAATCTGACTTCTTGATGAATCAAAAGAATCATATCTAGGACATGTATCTCTGATCAGTAAGAAGTGGAAACAATCTTTGAATCAACAAATTATATGGTCCAATATAATTTAAGCTAATATTTTGTGATAATAAATATAAAATATAATGCCTATGCCCCTTGAAACCTTAATTCAGTAATTTTATCTCCACTTGAATTTTTCTTCACTTACTGTTAAAAAATAATTGTAAAATGCTGCTAAGCCCTCAAAAGACAAACCAAAACAGCTCCCGTGCTGTTAGCAGTAAGGATGGTAATGTATCATCTCTGCATGGCGCTGCTTGGAACTATTTCAGTAAACAGGATAAAGCTATGTTACACTGGAAGAGCAGCGCCCTCCTATCACCTTTACGGGAGCCATACAGTGATTATGTGAAGCAGGGACATAAAACCACCTTTAAAATCATAAAAGGTTTTGCATCATTTGAAGCTGGACTATGGTTAAGGCTAAAAGATTTTTTTTTTTCTCTCTCTTTAGTAAAACCCTTCACTAAGGGGTATTGCAGGGAAAGTACAAGAAGGAGTTCTGGGTTTAAGACAGTGTCATTTCAGCAACTGCAATGTTAAGTTGATAATTGTCCACATAAACAACACAAATGTGTCTGTTTACTTTACATATACTCATGGGGGAAAAGAGAGGCTTGGATCATAAAATTCTAAAACCCACAAGTTTTAGCTGTTCTGTCACATCTCAGTGCATTTAATATCCTTCTGCCATATTATTTACAACTTCACAAAGAACGTAGTTATTTCCTATTATCTGTTCAATAAATACATGGAGAAATGCAGGCTGCACAGATACAATTTGTTAATGAAATAGCCCAGAGAATCTTCATGGTGTCTAGTTTCAAAAGCTTGCGCAGCATCTATTAAATCGTTCTTCAGTTCTAAAGAGTACCTCCAATTTTTACACATTGATATGTTCCACTCAGGTGGCTGAGGCATGCTTTCTGAGTAGATTATGCAATGTGAGTAATGCATGCTGTGATACAACATATATCTGGCCATACAGGCATGTCTAAACACTTTTCTTGTTCAACAGTTTTCTGTTACTGGGAACACTTTCATTTTAGAAATGAGATAGATATAGAACTTCCAGTTCTTGGAATTATTTCCAAGAAGAAGAGAAAGAAATCTTGCTTCTTGTAGTTCTTAACCATATATCACAGCAATATGAATTTTATGGTCAAAACATTTTGAAACAAGTTATAAGGATCCTATAAGCCAGATACAGGATTGGTAGGTACATCACCATTTCCAAACCTGTATATGTATTTACCACCTTGTAGAAAAGTTTGCATGTGTCATCTTCAAAACAAGATTCACTTTATGTTGATAATTCCCCTCATTTGTAAAAGAAATAAACACTAGGAAAAGTTGAGTTATAAAACTGGGTGTTCCCCTTATTTGCTGTTAGGGTTTTATTTTTCCCTGTAATAAGGAAGATATCCAAAGGAAATATGACTATTAAGGTAGGAGAAAATGACATGAGATTTTTTAAAAATTCTAGAGGAAGAAGGAAACATCATATCAGATGTGGAAATCTACTTCTATTCTTAAATACAGCCTTGATTTTGAAAGCAACCCTATGAATAAACTTGACTTTAATCAAAACCTTAGATGATCAAATGTTGCCTAGGTCTGAATTCTGCCTTTTTCACTATTTGAAATGCAGTTTATGGTCTCCAAAGCGTAAAGATCTTATATTTTGTCAATGTCAGGGGAAAGTAGTTACGTGAATTTATAACTTGTATGACAGATTACAGTGCACAGCTCCAGAGATATGCAGTACATCCATGTTTCACTAATTCTGATATTGTATGTCGGTAATATAATAATAATAGTCCCTGGGATTTAAAAATAAATTTAATTGTATTAATATGCAATTTATGTTCGCATCCCTAG
This sequence comes from Sciurus vulgaris, assembly GCF_902686455.1. NCBI lineage: Eukaryota > Metazoa > Chordata > Mammalia > Rodentia > Sciuridae > Sciurus > Sciurus vulgaris. The sequence goes on from NC_136468.1 coordinate 33,215,728, forward strand.
AATAATTTTTAATCAATTATATAAAATTATAGTTACATGTATGCTATTTTAATAGTAATAAGCATACATTTGAAAAATTATGAAAATAAGTATTTCTTTTGAATGTGTATAGTACATAAAACTTGACTTTCATGAAAGATGAAAAGTATTATTTCTTTATATAATTTCATAAAAATGGATATATTAACATCTTTCCTAACTTTTAAAAACAAGTTTTGTATAGAATGGCTAATATATTTTGATGCATTATTTTATGTTTTTGACAGAGTATCCAATTGAAATCATCAACAGTTAAACAACACTCAATTCCTTTAAAAAGTAGTTTTGGAGTTGGACGCAGTGGCGCACATCTATAATCCCACTGGTTCAGAAGGCTGAGACAGGAGGATGGGGAATTCAAAGCCAGCCTCAGCAAAAGTAAGGTACTAATAAGTAACTTAGTGAGACCCTGTCTCTAAATAAAACACAAAATAGGGCTGGGGATGTGGCTGGGTGATACAGTGCCCCTGAGTTCAATCCTCGGTACCTCTACCAAACAATAAGTACTTTTGAAATGGTTGCTATAATCTCTCTGTATACTCTTTCTCAGATATCTAGAAATGTCAGGAGCTATGAATCAAGTCTAAAAGTAAAAATAATTCAGAGGTACTCCAAACCCAAGAATCACCCAGAAGGAACCCCTTCAGTGGGTTCTTAACTGGGAGGAATTTTAATGCTTTTTACTTTGAGGATTTGGTCCTCCCAATGAGCCAGCTATAGCCAATTCCATAGGAAAATCTACATTTATAAAATATGATGGTGTTAAATGCATTTATATATTTCTTGATTTTCAGTTGTTTTTCATATGATTTGTGATTCAATATTTTACATATATTTGTTCAACTTTCACTTTTCAATCACTTTTGTTAATCTAAATATGCCTCTATGATAATACGGTGACTGGAAAGTAAAGTGTTAAAATATCAATTTATAAAGCATTGCAGGATAGTCTCTGTTTCTCTGCTCTATTCAACTCCTAGGTTTGTCTATTCTCTTTTTTCCTGTCTCTAGCTATCCTTGATGATTTTTAATGCCTCACAATTTGTTTAACTTACTGGAAAGAAAACATTTGGGGGTTGAAGAAGAAAATTATATGAAAGGTGTAGAAATTAATATTTGAAAAAGTGCTATACAAATATACATGGAGTTTTATGGAGAATGTTTTTAAGGAATCTGGCTATTATTTGTTAATTAAGAACATGGCCCCATAAAGTTAGGGATATCTTTTTCAAGTGCTTCTATTTTTCATAATGGTAAGAAGAAACATCACTAATGAGTATGTGTTTATTACTATTTATATCAATAATGTGACATGGATAATTTTTATGAAATCTGTTTGATTTACTGCCTTTTAAACTTTGCTGTTTTCTCTTTAATTTTTAAAAAAGGATGAAAACTTTTCATCAAACTTCATTGAATTTTTTCTATAAATAGGATGCCATATGAATCTCATAAGAAAACTAGACCATTTTTTCATAATATGAATTTTTAAGAAAAAAATCATGGTTGTATTTGAGATAAGACAACTGAATGCCAATAAGTAGAGAGAAGCAAATTGAACACCAAGAAGTAGATTTGCAGATATTGTAAGGCACTACTGAGACAGGAGGGTAGACCACCTGTAGGCAGATAGGAATAAGGGCCTCTGAGGAGGGAAGAAGGAAGACCAGGCCATCCTAGAAGGAGACACCAGGCCTTGAGAACATTCTTCTGAAGTCTGAAGCTTCAACCACAAAGACTCTTCCTCAGCTACCTCTAGCAACTGCCAAACACAAAATCTACCCTTACCCCAGCCCTTCTTTTCCAACAAAAGGACCAAATCCAGGGCTGGATCAATTCTCTTCATTATGTAATTGAGGGATTAAACTTTTGTACTTCTGATTGGCCTATTAAAGTCAAAGCTTGAAGGGCTTGACTGGTCCATGCTGAGTGGACATAGGCTATTTAAAGAGGCTCCAACAATCATCTACTCTGGGCCATCAGACATGTCTTTAAAAACTCTCAAAGACCCAGAGGTACCCTCCCTAGGAAGCACTTTTGTACTGGGGGAGCCTTTTCTGCCTTAAATAAATCTTGCTACTCTACCCTACCCTCTGCTTGTCCATGGATCTCATTCTTTGAATTCATGAGACAAAGAGCCCACCTGACATCATGCTCCGTGTTACACTATGACATCTCATGGAAGAAATGGCATAATATTAGTGCAGTCACTCTGGAAAGCGATGTGGAGATTCCTTAGAAAACTTGGAATGGAACCACTATTTGACCCAGCTACCCCACTCCTTGGCCTATACCCAAAGGACTTAAAATCAGCATACTATAGTGATGCAGCCACATCAATGTTCATAGCTGCTCAATTCACAACAGCTAGATTATGGAACCAACGTAGATGTCCTTCAACAAATGAATGGATAAAGAAACTGTGGTATATATATACAATGGAATATTACTCAGCCATAAAGAAGAATAAAATTATGGCATTTGCAGGCAAATGGATTAAGTTGGAGAATATCATGCTAAGTGAGATAAGCCAATCCCAAAAAATCAAAGGCTGAATGATCTCTCTGATAAGCTGATGATGATACATAACGGGAGGTGGAAAAGAGGCAAGAACGGAGGAAGGATGGATTGCATAGAGGAAATAGAGAGGTGGGGAGGGTGTAGGGGGGGAAGAAAAATAACAGAATGAGACAAACATGGACATGTACGATTACACAAATGGTGCAACTCTACTTCATGTACAACCAGAGAAACAACAGTTGTGCCCCATTTGTGTACACTGAATCAAAACAATTTTTTTAAAAAAGATAGCAATACAAAATTTCCAAAGCTAAGGGAAGGGACACACAATTCTTAGTGCAGGAACTAACAAGAGAAAATCATGAATGCAGGAAATAATTGTTACCATTTACTGTAGGAATGCTAAATTCTAGCCATTTTCCCTGTCATCCAAGTAAGCAGATGCTAAACAACTTACCGAAACCCATTTTATCTATGTCTTAAAGTTAGTACCATTCTTTTAGCTGTTCAGAACCTTCCCAAAAGTGAAAAACAGGTCAGCGTGGAGAGTCTCACAAGTGGCCCTGCCATCAGCAGTTGCGCCTTTTGAAAAGCATTCCGTCAGAATGGCGAGACCTTGCTTACCAAACCAAAGTTCAGTTCATTACCAAGAGTTTACTATAATTCTACAGAATGACCCTGGGAAAACTAGTGTGATGCTTCATTTCATTTATCCAAGTAGTAGAATTTAGGCCTAGAAATCTAAACAGGAGATGTTCTGGGAGAGTTGGAGATAGTCAAGAATCTGCTGGTTTTGCAAAGCCACTGAGAATTCTGAAAAAGAAAATGCAAATGGAATTGTTCTTCAACACTTGATTTCATATACAAAGGGGGTGGAAATAGGATGTAAAAACACAGGTAACACTTTATCATTACTTCATTAAGATTTAAGAGAAATTCTTCATTTTCTCTGGGTTAAAGATATGGCAGCTACTTAATTACTTTACATGATATTTAGCCATCTCCTGAGAAGCTTCTAGGTGAGATAAAACATTATAGCAGCATAGTTAAGTGCAACGAGTAAAAAAATTGAAAGGATATGAATTTGTTTGGCTTAACTTGGACACATTTTCAACTGAATAGTTTGAACCTACAGCCTCATAATTTTCATGCTCTTGAAAAAGACACTCGTAAAATTATTTTCTTGCTACTTTGCAAAGCTCTGGTTCAGAAAATTACTACCCTTTTGATGTGAAGGCTGATGTAACTAATTATAGCTAGGAAGACACAATTCCTCCTTTAATAATAAAGAAATAGCAATCTTTCACCTAGAATAGAACAGTGTCTGGATTGAAGCATGAAAGATTAAATCAGTAAGCTTTGAAATTCTATTATATTCAAAGAGATGTCTTCAAGGACAATAATATTGACAATAGAAGAAGGTTTCTTCAAGAACATTTCAACCTCTTAGCAGACTGGTGCAGTCAAAAATTGTTGGGCTGAAGATTAGGAGACATGCACTCCTATCCCCTAACAAGGCTTCTTTCGTAACCAGCTGAGTATTTACATCCAATAAGTCGATTTCTCCAGTGTAACAATAATGCAATGACTAGTTTCAATCACTATTTCACAGTAGAGGGAGGAAAGGAACAGAACAGGAGGTACCACAAAAGCAGACTGGAGAAAGAAAAGGTAGAAAAGAAAACGAAAGAAGGAGGGAGGAGAGAAGTAGAGACACAGCAAGAGGAGGAGGAAGTGAATTACCAATTTATATTTCAATGCTTTTAAAGCTTAACTGGCAACATAATAAGCTGGAGTACTTATAAAAACAGACTGATGTGCCTCACTCCCAGAGTAATTATTGCAGTTTGTCTGATGTGGTGCATCTAAGTAGCACAAATTGCTAGGTAGTTAGTCAGCTTTCAGTTAATCCAACAAATATCTGAGATAAGTCATCTAGAAAGAAGGAAAGGTTTATTATGGCTCACAGTTTTAGGGGTTCCAGTCTATGGTTGACTGGCTAGCTGCTTTGGGGCCCATGGTGAAGCAGTACATCATGGTGGGATCACATGGTGTAACAAGCCGCTTGCCTCATACTGGCCAGGAAGTGAAGAGAGAATGGAAGGGGTTAGGTCCCAATAACCCTTCAAGGGCACACCCCCAATAACCTAACTTCCTCCCCTAGATTACACCCCTTAAAGCTTCTACCTCCTCCCAATTGCAGGAAGTCAAGGACTAAGCCTTTAACAAATGGACCTCTGGGAGACAGTCCAATCCAAACAACAGCACCAGGTGATGCCCATGTTGCTAGTCTGGTGACCACATTTGAGAACACTGAATAATGTTTACATCTGTAAGCAGTCTTACCAAGAAAAATCAGATGTCATTCAGTTTGCTGTTTATGTTATTAAGAAAATTTTCTCAATAATCATCTTTCTTTGAAGGTCATTGCCCTTTCTAGGTACTATAGTCTTTTGTTTAAAAGCACGGAACTTCTCCTACCTAAACATTTGTGCTATGATTAAATAGATATGCTCTGTGAGAGGTGAAAAGGTAAAAAAGTAAAAAGCCCATGGAAGCGGCACACATTTATGCTGATGGGATAGAGACAGACTGGCCCAGAAGACCATGTGACAAGCGGGCCTTCTCATTCATTGCCAGCACAAATATAATTTGGATTAGTTGTTTCAGAATATCATTTGTCACTATGCATGAAAAGTCTGTTTAATATAAGCCTTTTTAGTACAGTTCAAGGTACCATTGCAACCACAATTAATAACAATAGTAATTGAGCATTTATTCTATGCCAAACATTTGGCTAAGTGCTTGACATGTACTTTGATATTTAATCCCCCCAACAGTTTTTTATTCTGACCCATTTTTTAATGTTATTCATTTGTGCAGTCATTATATTCAGAGACACACACAGAAGGAAGATGCATGTAATCAGAATAGGAGTAGAAGGGTACGATCTTTTACCCATCTAAAGACACTTAGGAAGGCAGGAACTAAAGTTGTTCTCCTGCTTTGCCTCCATATCCTCGAAAATATTCCTGAATCTTGGAATGCCCAAAGAGAAGCCAGAGATGTAAAAGGCATCCCCTCTAATCCTTCCAAAATCAAAACTTGTCCTTGGCAGAATAGTGAGAAACAATAATCAGTCTTATATTTAAAGTTTTACTTTGGAGGCTGAAAATGATTTAAGGTGATACATTTAGAAGAAAGTACATATGCCATATGTCTTCTTTTCTAAGCTTGCAAGGACAGGTATTTAATGACTTTTATATATAACCTCCTAGATCTCTTCTTTCAAAAAAAAGAGAAAATAATAGCTGTTTGTAAATGCCATTCTGCATTTCTATGGTCAAATATTACTTATTTGTTGTATCATAATACACAGAGGTAAGACTCACTGTGTGTTGACAATTACATATGAGTTCGATCATATATCTCTGGAATACATCTCATAATCTACTCTTTCTCAAATACCACAGAATCTCCCTTCATGAAATAATTGTCTCATCTCTCCCTCCTATAATCTATGGAAATGTTATTACCAAAAGACAGTTAGAAAAACTGTCATTTTGACTTGTAATATTCATCTCCAATTTTTTCTTTATGACCACTGTCTGCCACAAAAAGTAAAAGTTATTAGCAATAGAACTTTGAATTGTATAACATGTGGCACAGGCAATGGCGTGCCACAGAGGATGGAAATGAGCCTGAGGTTCTAAGTTCTCGTTTTTAGTTCCATCTCTTCCTCTAAACAGCTGTGTGACCTTGTAGAGATGACTTCACATTTATATAACTCATTTCCCCACAAATATAAATGAGAGCATTAATCTACATAATCTCCAGAGTGTATACACAAGCCTTCCAAGTTCATGATTCATTCTGATAAGCTGGTTCTGGTCTTGGGATGATCACAGGTTAATAGGTAGTCCAGATAAGATCCCTGAAAAAGTTCCTAGCTTGGGAAATGTGCTTTAAATACAGTTTGAATACAAACAAGAATCTCAGACAATCTGGTAGAAGTAGAATTAATAAGCTGTTTTACTATCACTCTTTTAGATTCAAACATTTCAATCATACATAAAGCATTTTTCAAATCTATTTTAATACTCTTTAACGTACTATTTAATATTACTTAAAGTGTATAGTTTATGCAATAATTCACTAGTTCTACTAAAAATATGTAGCTAGATAATTGATTACAGAACTGGTATGATCTTCTAGGGAATCTTCACTATTGACATTAATTGTCATGGATGAATTAATTGTAAATAGTTCTCTGTATCATATACTATACATAAATAGCTAATACAAAAGATGATAATCATGAGGATAGATAAACTGTTAGGATCTTTAGCAATATGTCAAAATACCCCATGTCTATAACTTTGTCTTCTGTTTTGTAACAAACTACAAGTGTATTTAGAGATGAAAACACATGATGCAAGAATTCTGAGATGACACATATTCTAACAAACATGACTTGGTAAAAAGTAGTCATCTAACTACTGTTTCATTTCTCCAAGTTCTCTTATTCAAATAGGCATATTTATAATAATTATAGCAATATAGACTCTTTTTCTATTTTGTTAATTAACTGATTAATAAACATTCAAGTTGCATTTTCTATTTGAATCTTAGTTTATACAAATGCCACCTACAAGTACAATAGAACAAACAAACAAACAAAAAAGCTGAAATACTGGAATAATAAAATTCAACAGGCTGGCATAAATTAATACTCTGAAGAAACTGGGCTGCCATGGAACAGGACCCAACAAGATGGCAATTTTTTAAGGTCTTTATTTATAAAGAAAGTAGATAATTCCCGAATTAAATAAACTGGGAAAATAATTTTAACATTTGATTAAGATTGAAAAAAAACCTTTAACTTGTTAAAGTTTTTAGATGGCAATGTAGAAAATATAAAACTTCTGTCAAATTGGCAGGAGACATTAAATATTGACATGATGACTAATTCTGCTTTATTTCGTTACTAAGGGATCATCCCAGTGGTTATGTTTACTGTCCAGAAGATGCAACTATATATAGCTACACAAATTCTTCATGCTCTTTCTGAGAGGTTACTGAATGGCATGGACTATACAAAATGTGAATTATAACAATAAAACTTGCCTCAGAAACTTGATCTATGCATGAAATTAGATAATTTATGTAAAACATTTAAAACACAATTTGGTCCACAGTTAATAACACAGAATTTAGTTATCATTTGAAGTATATTATTGTATGATTGCTGCATATAATTCATCATGCCAAATGAAGATAGTCCTTCAGATTTGTATTTGACGATCCAGGGATACTTTATAATAATCATGAGGTCTATGAACTTTTGCTTTGTAACCTCTTCCTTCCTTAAACAATCAAAAATTATACTTTATAACTGTGTCAGTATAAACATGAATATATTAATGTTAAATACTAAAATTTTTCCAACCTAAATTTCATTTTTCCTTCTTATTTGAAAAGGAAATACAATGTTTGCATGGACCCCCTAAAAGTAATGAGGGTCACCATCACTGTGTCCAGTATGCTTAACAGGGAAGTTTACCTGTGATCATAGAATCTGCGTGAACTTGGGAGATACCAGGAAGAATAGATGCTAAAAATCTAGATGATAATGAAGACTTCTGCCATAATTAATGCTTTTTAAATCAGTGAAAATGTTTTACAACTATAATAGAAGTAGCTTAATAAAAACTATAATTTTGGTTTATGTTCACCATTCAGTGTTTTTTCTACGTTCATTATACATTTTAAAACAATGTGCTTCAGATAATTCTGAAATGAAAACAACATAAATCAATATTCTTAAATAGCAAATCAAATTTTTATTTTCTAAATCTTTCTGGCAAATCTGCAATCAGAATTCAAATTCACTACTCAAGAATATCTTTTGACATTAAGACTCATTATTTTGGATACATCACATTTCTTTTGTGCATTTATATTGAGGAGTTCATATTAAGTTTTGAATTTTCTTTTTCACCTGTACCTTATTTTCTAGACACAACACAATGGAATTTATGCATATATATATATATATATATATATATATTTATTGCTAACATGAATTAGTCCATTCTAAGTTAAGTTCATCTAGTGAAGTGAATCTTTTCCAAGCTATTCTTTTAAAAGAAGATTTTGTCCCTTATCAGGTATATTCTTATTACTGCTTGCCCTCACCATCCTAGTAGATGGAACCAAACAGGGTAACTCTGGCTCTTTCTTAACCTATTAATCCCCAAGTTTTCAATTTGTGAATATTTCAGTGAAATTGATGCAGGTGCATTAAATTAGGCTTGAAGACATAATTCAGAACTTATTACATTACAGTGATTATGCTATGAAACATTTTGTTACAATTATATTACATAATATATAGTATATACTATAGTCAAATTTTTATAGGTGTCCCACATATGGAGCAATGAGACAACATGAGTTAAAGTCAACTTGACTACAACCTATGCTATATACCCTTGGAAAATTTTTTTACTTTTATTTTCAGATCTCTATCTATATGTCTTATAAATAGTGCTAATGTGATAAAATAATAGTCTATTTCTACAAGAAGGCAAGAAATAATTTTGGTTCAATATTTAATCTTAGAAGGGAAATCTTGCTTTTTCAATCTAAATGTTTTAGTTCTTGTATCAGAAACCCTTGCATCAGCAATCTTGAAGGAAGGCAAGGTCATATTCAGAATTAAAAACTATTTTGCAACTACCAAGAAATATCTTCAAAGACAACAGAAAAGGACTTTTATTCCTTTTTTCTCATCTTACTCTTTGGAATGCAGATATGAAATCTAGAACTTGATTAGACACATTGACCACAAGGTGGAAATTAAGTGTTAAATTTGGCAGAGAACTTGATTAAAAAAAAAAAAATCCTGTGACTATGATGAAGTAATGGCCAAAGTAACTCTGGAATATTCACTTCATTTCATTTATAGGAGAAATAATGATACTTCTCTCATAATATTTCTGAGTTTTCTCTTAATCTTAGCTGAATCTAACTCTAAACTATATAGGTGTCATGCCTAAAAATGAAAAGAAAGTATAATTAAAAGCACAAGATAGTGAAAATCCCAGCTATGCAGGAAATTTTCACATACAAATATTATAACACACATACACACACACACATACACACACACACAGAATGGTGAAAGTCTAATAGCTATGATAATCTCAATCTTTATCAAGCTCTTACTTAACTCACTGATTGTGTCTCATTTAATGTCTATGAAAAACCTATTTTACCAGATAATGCAGAGTATTAAGAAAATAAGACAAAACAGAACAAAACTGTAACAATTACAACTAAATAACAGATCTTGCATTAACCAGTGACTATCCTCACCCCTTTCATTAGCACTGATGATTCAGCAAGGGCCAACAGGCATAGCAAATACAGTCTAAGAATTTTACTCTGTAATAGTGCTCAATTATTATTATCTTGAAGAAGCAGAAAAAAGAATGGTTCTTAATTTTCTATGTAGTTTTTCCAAGACTAGGCTCTGAGAGAAACATTCCTTACTTTATTTCATCATATATTGTTCTGAATTCTTTAAAGCAGAAACTAAAAGAAATGCTAAACCAACATGGGAGACTGGTTCCTAAAACTTATTTTTAGATATTATTAGTAGGAAATGGCTGCATAAGGAAGTAGTCTCAATAATTTATCATCCAAATCACATTGAATATGCAATTTAAAATCACGAACCTATGAGTCACTGGATAGCTAGACTGAAAAGTACAAGTGGTCAGAAATTTTTAGTCAGTGGACTTGGTATACTTCATATTACTAGTTGTTATCAATGTGAAAACGTATTTTTTTTTGTTGTTTAAATCCACAATAATAACCTGATTGAGATGTTCTAATTAAATGAGTTTATTTTGTGGATGTTTGTTCCAATATTATAATGAAATTTCTGGAGAATATCCCATTTAGTAACCTCTGCCACCTACGTGTAGAGACCTCTACACGCCTAAATTAACATCTTTATAATGCATCTTTAAAAATACAGAATTTTTACTAATCACACTGTTAAAATAGTTAACTAGAACTGCTGTATTCAACATAGCAGCCACTGATAACATGTAACCATTTAAATTTAAAATAACTCTCATACAATAATATTAAAAATTCAAGTTTTTGGTCACCTTAGTCACATTCCAAGTACTCAGTAGTCACACGTTGGCAACTGTACTGAGCACAACAGATTGAGAATATTTCCATCCTCCCAGAAAGTTCTATGGGACAGTGCTCACCAGGATTTAATGTATGAACACAACTGGAAAGAGGACTAATTTTAAAATGCCACGTTAATACTTTTGCAATGACTTTTACTCAACAGAACAAACATAAGATCCAAAAAAGGGCTCAAAAGTGGTCCAGATAAAAGAGCAGGCTTGAAAATCCATGAGAAATTACTACTTATAAAACAGCCAGGAGTAGAAATGTTTAAAAAGTCAAGTTTCTGAAAAGTAGAGACATAATTTTAAAATAATCTGATTAGAAAGTAGCTTCATGAAAATATCAAGTAAGAACTCTCAACTAATACAGTAATGGAATCAGGTCTCATTTTCATCTCAAAGTTGTATTCTTTTTTTAAAAAAAACAGTAATTTAAATTCTTAGAAAATAATTGTTAAATGGATGAAAGGCTTAGTGTTTGGGCATTTTAATTGTTCATCCTTGACATTCATATTCTCAATATCTCATTTTCAGGTCTGGCTCTGGTTTCTTCTATTGTAGCCAACAGATCCAAAGACTCTTTCAAATGTTGATTCCTTATTCCTATGAGTGTTGGAAACTACTTCTCTCAGCAACTATGCATAGTCCAGTATGTGATTTATAATATTCTTCCAAGTGTGTGTAATATATATCACCCAGATAATTAGGATGACTATAAAGAATTCATTCTTAGGCCCATTTTATTATGGACTGAAAAAAAAAAAAAACAAAAAAGCTTTCTCAAATAAACAATTAGTGGTCCCAAATGGTCATACTATAGGGACATACTGAGTTCTGTTCTTTAAAGGTGAATGATAATGTGAAACTAATTATTAGCACTGACTTTCTCAGGAGAATTATTTGAAATAGGAAATTAATTTTTAAGAGATTAAATTGAAATAGAGATTTCTTGTCTCCTTGGTCCTAGGAATTAAACTTAATGAGATCCAGCACTTAGAATCTTTGTGGAATTTGTAGGACAAAAGTCACAATTAGAAATATGACCTTAAACACTTTAGTTGGAAAAACATGAGGTATAAAACACAGCTTTCCAAAGTTGAAAGAAATGTCACTGTCAAATGCAACACTTTAATTTCTTATGTACTTCACATGAACGCAATTCTGAATCTGCCAAAGACTGAATGAGTGTGTGCGTGTGTGTGTGTGCCTGTGTGTAATTTTTCCAGCACTTAAAAATTATATACCAACCTTTTCAAAGGGTGAAAAGCAGAATTAAAATTTTAGCCCTATACATTTAAAAAGTGTTCACAGTGTTTCAGGTTATATTTCAGTGTTCAGTGTTTACTTCAAAGATTTCCATGAACTCTTGCTGTGGGACCCCAACCTCAATTGTCTGTGAATACTTCTGTGGGGAACAGTTTATAGTTACTCTGACTTGTTGAGATCTCCTAACTTAAGATGTCAAGACTGTATAAGGGGAGCTTAACAGCAGGGTTTCCAGAGTCAGACTGGAATGAATCCCAACTCCCCAACGGTTGAACTGAGTTTGTATTACCTCATCTGTAAATTAGAGATAAAAACTTACTTCATAAAGCTCTTGTTAGGCATATACTATAGAATCCATATATAAATCCTTATATAGTTACTAATAAATAGCATTAAACAAATAATACCTAATATCCTAGTTCTGTTTTTTTTATTCCCCCATCTGGAATGATCTTCCCATTCCCACCCACCCCACCTGGAACGATCATCCCCTTCTCCATCCTCATTTCTGTTCACAGCTCATGTTCACTCTAAAATAGCTCATTCAGAACTCACTGTTAGATTAGGCTTTATCACTGTATATTTTGCAATATGATGTGAAATCTGTGTGTGTGTGTGTGTGTGTGTGTGTGTGTGTGTGTGTGTGCGTGTGAGAGAGAGAGAGAGAGAGACAGCGCTATGAAATATTTCTTCAAGGTGGAAAATATGCTTTGTTAATCTTTGAATCTTCAACACTTAGAAAGAGCAAGGCCCAGAATAGGTACTCAAATATTTGCTGAATAAATGAAAGAACAGAATCTTGATATTTTCTAATAGCTACTGAAAGAGAACATTATAATATTCTTGCAACCAAAGCTGAAATAAACTGATGCTTTATTGAGTTTGCTTCCTTGACATCAATATGAATTCTTTAGTGCTACATATTGAAAATCATTATCTCCAAGTCACGATAATTCCCCTTTATAAATAGAATCCTGCATATTTCATCAAAACCAACATAAAAATAAGAGAAAAAGCATATTCAATGCTCAGAATATTAAAACAAATCAAGTTAGACATAGGTCTTGACCATTAAGAGTTTATATTATAGGAGAGAATACAAAGGAAATAAAGACAGATACATCACAAATATATTTCATGTATGTATATGCTAGTATACATTTATGCATGTATGTAGTATCTGTGTGTAGAGATGAAAATATCTTTATAAATGCATATATTGTCATCATACCTTTCATTTAATATAGCACTAAATATAATGGGATCTAATGTTTTCATAAATAATAGATATAATTAATAAAATTCATTTCAGGAGGAAAAAATGATTAGGACAGTCATTAAATATTGTTTATATTTGTTCGTTACTACCCATGTCCATTAATGCTAGCCCATGAGAAAATTCTAAGACTAACAGCTTATATTCAATATAAACTCCATATCTAAAGCAGTAACACAATCCTCTCTGTTATAATCAAAGTGTATTTTATCCAGTTATGTATTAGTTCAATGATGCTGGATGATAATTTCAAACAGAAAATTTTAAAAAAAGAAAACTTCTTAGAAGAATTTTTTTTCTTGCTGCAATAGAATAAAATAAACAAGGTTGCATAAACCACCCATTTTTTTTCACTACACTGGTTTGGAAGGACTGTGGATTGTTTTTTCATCTTGATTTCAATTAGGAATCTTAAAAGTTGCAAATCTCAAATGAATACATGCCTACAGAGGAAAATATGCATATTGCCTTAGCAGCCTTAATCCATCCTTCACACAAGAAAATACTCTGTACTCCACTATAGTGGCTTGTAAAGACCGTCCACAATCAGGAAATTCAGTTATATCATTGCTAGTCTTGATGCTCTTTAAGTAAACCTTCTTTGTATAGCACTTCTATTTCTAGACTGACAGTTTACATAACTACTAATAATTATTTAACAAACATAAAATATAATTACTTATTAAATGGGAGCATCTGTGATGATGACGACGATGATCATGATGGAAAGGAAGATGACAACTGCTATTTTATCCTTGGAATGAATTTGATCAAACAATTAGAGGAAAGCTGCATGTGTCTGACCCTTTTCTTCTATCCATCCTGGTTATCTTAATAAGCTCATTACTGATGAGTCTCCTGGAGAGTGAAGAGAAAAATCTTCAGACAACTAAATAAACCTCAGCTTCTGGTCAATCAGAACTGGAATAGCCCATGGGTGCTGAAACAATTCAATTAGGATGTTTAATATACTCTTTCCTCTTCTCTCCCTCCCTATGGAATTTTCAATGTCTGGTTGCACTGTGTGGATGCTTTCAGACACAATGATCTGGATAACATTTTCATTAATGAGGAGACTCCTTTATAGCTTTTCCAAAAGAAATATTGCCTATTGTATGTTTGGTTTCATTTTTATAATACAATTAAACAGAGTAATGGAGACATTTGAGCCATGTAGCTATGTAACCCTCAAACAATGTATTTTTATTAGTTCATAGAATGAAATTTAATAAGAATTTTTTAATCTGGTGGAATCCATTCTTAAGTAGGATACATCATCAGTATAAGAAAATGAGAGAAATAAAAGGTATTACAGCATTCCAAGTCTGATACAGTGGTGAGTGCTATACTCTCAGGTACTCAGGAAGCTGAGACAGGAGAATCACAAGTTCCAGGTCAACTTCACTGACTTAGTGAAGCCCAAAGAAAGAAAGGAAGGAAGGAAGGAGGGAAGGAAGGAATGAACCGAGAAAGGAAGGAAGGAAAAAAGAAAAGAAAAAGCAAGAGCTTTTCAAAGACCTGTTACTTTACCATGAGATCAATACAAGTCAATGCACCTAGGCTCTACCAAGAGACAAATAGTGTTGGTGTCATGGTAGGTCATGATTCCAATGTACTCTCTTCTGGTTACATCAACTTCAGAGGATTTGAAATCAAGCAGAGAGAGGGTCCAGAAGTCACGTTACACAGCAAAAGTTTGAATGATTTAGAGAGGTTAACACCAGCAAAGAAAAGCCTATGGAGAAACATAATAGCTCTTTTTAACTACCCTCTGGAAAGTATGTAAAAATGAAAACAATCAGTTTAACTTCATAAAACCTAATTTAGATAAATGAATGATAGAAGAAAGTGTACATTTCAGCTCAATTTTTCAAAAGCTGATAAAAATTTGAGCTGTTCTGAAAAGAAATGAGCTGCCTTAAAACTCTAATTACAAAGAATATTTTAAAAGTTTATAGAAGACAAACTAAATATAAAGAATGTAGTACAGAGAAACTTTAAATGCGTGGATGTTTGAAAAGATGACCCACACAGAAAATTCTAATTCAAGATTCTATGATTCCATGAATATAAAGAATTACCCATTTGAAGAATATCACTTAAATGCCTGTTATAGATAAAATGTGTCCCTGGATTTATATAAGTACCAGGGGATATGATGACTTATCACCATCATGAAATCAAAACAGATTTGAAAAAAGTGAAAGTTAAGTAGGACAAAGGGAGTAGAAGCACTAAGAAAACTGAGAATATCTGAATCAACTGCTTTCTTATTATAAAAGTGTACCTTTCAAAATACAACTAGAACATTTACAATGGTGAGGTACACTTAAAACATTTCAATGTGATTATCTTTAAAATGACAAGTTTGTATTAAAACTAATATTGTACAATATTTTCAATGATAATCTTACATTACTTACACAATTTATGTTGTTCATTACTTAAAACTACAAGATATTGGGATCTTCCAGTATTTGGGGAAAATATGGGTAGTTATGTTTGATAGAGGAAAAAAACAAGCATAAAAATAAACTCAAAAGTTAGTTTACATGTATCCTACATATTTTTTTCCATTTTTGAAGACAGGACTAAAAGAAGACAAGGAGGTTCTGATAGAAGAAAAAGCATGTTCGAATGTTCTTGCAATTTCCTAACTTGACTATAATAGATGGTTGACTTGTGTTTTTTTCCACTCAAGCAAAAACTGGTCATTTCAGACCATTAAAGAAGTCCTCACTGATCTTATTTCATGCAAATGCAAATATATTTTTACATACCATCTAGATTCTGTAGAATCAGCCAGTAAGAGGAGCCAGGATTTAAAATCACAGTTCTTGGGTGTAAAATCTCAGATCTGTGAACAATTTAATCTCTCATACTTAACATCTTTCTTCGCAGTGCCAAATATATTGTCTGGCACTTGGAAACAGTCAATACATTGGGTTAACTGAAATATCAGTTCTGCATTTCGTTTACTTGTTAAAATCTATATGTGACTGTGCATTTCTGTTTTTATGTTTCTGGACATCATATTTTTTCTCTTAAACAAGTGTTCAGGTATGTTTAATAATGTACCCCAACTTCACAGGCACAAATAATAATCTTAAGATAATTAAAAGAAATAATTACAGATAAGAATACCACAGAGAGATAAAGTAATACCACGTCATACAGCACAGGTAATATTTGAGGAGTTCAAGTGTTGATCATAAAATAAATTTCAAATGTCATCAAAGACAATCTGTTGAATCTTCCTGCAAGAATTTGTTTCTACACCTTTATAAATGAATCAAATATTTATGCAATTCAGAAGGACATATTTCATTTATCCTTTCATTTACATTTATTCCATGAATAGTTACTGATCATTTATGATAAGAAAAACACATCAGAAAAGTAAAAATACAAATTTGAAAACAAAATTTATAAATGAAGGGATTATTATTTGTGCTACAATAACTTTCACAGCAGAATGCATTAGGATTCAAAAGTGACAAGAGATTCCAGATTTTGTTCAGTCAATATTCAACATATATTTGAGTGCCAGATAAATCAACAAACTGTGCCCAAAATACACTCTGCATTTTTCTGCCATTGAGATTTTGCCTATGCCAGGTAAAAAAATTCTTCTCTATCTCTTGACTGGCTGCATTATGACCATCTCTTGGTCATGGTATGCCACTGCTGGTGACCCTGGATATATCTAAGAATTCTTCTCATTAGTCACATAAACAAGCATCCAAGTTCTAATAGAGTTGGAAAATAAGAAAAATATATAACAGGAAATACATGTACATATATAAATATGCATATTACATACGTATTTTCCATAGATTTGTATCTTTTAATGTATGAGAAATTCAGTAATGTGTAGGTCAACAATTTTCTATGCCTAACGGTTGTCCATTAGATTTGGAAATATTCTCCACATGACCATTTCGTATGCTGACTGACTGTAAGAGCCAAAAGCTTAATAGTTGCCAAAGATATAAATCTGGAAATTACTGTCTAAAACTCAAAAGAATGATCCAGGACAGATGTGTATAGCTATGATCCAATAGCGCATGGATTAAAGAAGTAGCATAGAAATCTATAAGACTTCTTTGAATGGTTAAAGATAATAAACAAGGATTTGGAAAATAGTTTACTTCATGAATTTTTTTAATATATGTTGAGCTGAAGACTGCATGTGGAAATTTTATTTCTGTATGTAGATATTTGTATATCAGAGGATGTGAGGATGAAGTAGGAAGAAAGTATTATGAGTAATATATTCCGAAAATTGAACAGATTTTAAACAACAACCAAAAATTACCTTTATTTAGCATGTGTGATCTACAATGTTTCAGCATTGTTATAAAATCTGTGACAGTGATTTCAAGTAAGTCTGAGGTTCTCTGAAGAGAGAACTTCCATTGGTAGGCATCTGAAACACAAGGCTCCAGGTAGAGCATTACAGAATGCTGGAATATTTTTTCTCTTATTTGATTCCTAGGGACATTATAAATAAACAGAAATACAATGTGAGCTTAGAAACAACTTATTTAAAAATAAATTGTAATAAAAATGAATTAGGCATATTTTATGCCATCAAAGGAGTTTCTTATAATCACTACAGGGAATTGAATCTCATGACTCAGGTCCCTATTTTCTGGACTTTACTGCCACAGAGCAGGAAAATTATATCACAAAAGGTGTCAGCTGGATATGAAATGCAGGTCCTTTTAACTCTCAAGGGTGCCTCAGGAGACAACCCAAAAAAGTGTGGGAGCATCATCTCCACCTGCTGTGCCAATATCATCAGGTCCCATTGAAGCATGGTGAAATCACCTGTGCACAACAGCTCCAATGCCTGCTACCTCACAGTGGTGATATCTGCGTCATTAATCATGACAGTGCATCATTAGCTTATGACTTAAAGGCCCTTAGCAAAGATATTTTTTCTCTTGTTCATAATATATTATGGAAATTAATCCTGGGACTCAAGTTTACTAATTTGATTTTGTTTGACTAATTCTTATTATTTTTTCTACATTATATTGTATTGATTTAAGTAAGTAACCTTCACATGGTTCAAAAATCAAAAGAATACAGAAAAAGAAAAAAAATAAGTTGTATGTATAGCTGTTCAATAAAATGAATTCCTCTAAATCAACTGAAATAAAGGTGAACAAAATTCTTAGACCCAATGAAAACAAATCCTGGACTAGAAGTTGGGAGTCCTTTTGTTTTTAAAATTCTAGATTTAAATAGCAGGTCAGAACTTTCAAGCATGGCCTGTGGTATTTGGCTGGTGTTTATGTTTGGCCTAACATGCAGGGAGAGGACAGCTGCTGTACTTGGCAAAATCACTGATCCTTTCTGCAGGAAGATAAGAGGACTTGTTTATTTTGTGGCTCAAATCTTTGGTAGAAGCATGAGGTTCTTCTACTGAGACATCTGACCAGGGACATGAAGTTGAGCATATGATTTTTTTTTTTTCCCGAATCTTCACTAATATTCTTCCTTGAAAATTCCATGCATAAAGATTCACTCTCCTCTCTGAACATGTTCTATTGATTTTTTTGTTGTTATTATTTTAGCCAAAAGAGTTTGCTTGATTTTTTTTTTCCCTTCTTTGGTTAGTCCTGGCTGTTTGAACTTAAACATGTTTTTGGTGGTGTGGTCTTATTTTGGTTTCATCTTTTCCATTTTATTGAGTAATTATGTAGCTTACTTTTATTTATCTGTCGTACCAAAGGGAATCAGAATGTGGCAAATCAAAGGGGAAAGTCAATACAGGGAATAAAAATGGAACACTGTACCACATAAAAATAAATAAATAAAATAAAGGTCCATGGACAACTGGAAAAAAATTAAAAAAAAAACAAAAACAAAAAACACAGAACTCTAAGTCCATCAGGTGGTGTATGTCACAGAACAGGGACATAAGGAATACACATTGTTTTCCTACCCTTAGTGTAAGTGTGAGAGTATGTCCTTACACGCCTCTCTTTCCTGCTCTCTCCTCCTTCCCTTTCTTTTCCTCTTTCCACCTATATTCTGTTCAGGAAGATGGGTATTACAGAAGGTCTCTTAAAATCTCTTCTCTACTTAGCTGAATTGGTACAAATGTACATTGTATAACCAACTCACCTCAAACCAAATTTTCAAAATGTCACATCTGGTCTTCTGATCTTAACATTAAGTAATATTCAGGTTTCACATGAAATCATGTTTATCAGAACTTCTATAACTAGATCATAACATTTGACTATTGATTTCCTCTTTTTACCAAACTTACATTCAAAAATTCATTAGCCATGTCTACATAGCATTTTCTAAGATGGAAAGTGAATTTCAAGTCTTGGACATACTAATCTTCAATCACACTTTCTTGAGAGGTTTGTTTCTGTTTTTGTTTGTTTGCTTTTAACCTCTAGAACTTGTAGGAAAAGGTGTACTATAACTTCTCTATTATTACCAGGAAAGAGAATGAAATCATTTTGGTCAAGTTAACAGCCATGAAAAGCTAATTAAAAAGCTCAACTTCACATTAGTGGATTTTTACATAAAAGTGACCTTATGCTCAATTATAATCTAAAAGTCCACCAGTAATTTGTTTTCTATCTTTGTTCTGCACAGTTGAAATTCCTTACATATGATTAAAAATGATCTTCTTTGGAAAGCGAATTCTTTCAAATCAACTTTCTGTTTATATAGAAGAAAAAAATACTAGTCAAAGGAAAAAAGTTTACCTAAAGAAAATCCAAGTCTTTTGAGATTTAGACTGTTTTGATGACCTGTACTTTTATTTTGAACAATCTCTTTCCTTTAGAAGCTCCCGTCTGACTCCATGTTCTTTATTTTCATTATGCTCAAAGGATCCATTATCTTGTGCCTCTACTAAAAGAAAGCTCAACCCACCTATCCCTGACAGTGCTAGGAAATGAATACTTTAAGTTCACAATCCTAAATTCCAAAACAGAAGCAGCTACATTTTCTTTAGTACGGTTGCTCTCCAGAATGCTAGGACTAATGGCTTTTATCCTGGAAACTTTATTCCTTAGCACATGATGCTATATTGCTTTTGTAATAAAGAATCAATTTATTATCTACATTCAAGACTTCTGACTTTCTATCTATATTTCTACATATATCCAGGAAATAAAATTTAAAAATTAGCACTGTAGTACTTTCTCTACATTATAGACTTAAATAATTTGTTTTTACCTCCTTTCAAACTTCCAGTTTAAGTCACTAATATTGCAGGATGATATTAGAGAGAAAGGCACAACAAGCATTTTTTCAGATCAGTGATTCTTAAATCCTAATGGGAGAAATGAAAATGCTGACACCATGGTTCCTACTTAAACTATTGCAATTGTTTTAAGTAAACCCCAGAATCTTCAGTTTTGGGGTTTTTTTTAAATTCATTTTTATTGTAAACAAATGGGATACATTTTGTTTCTCTGTTTGTACATGAAGTAGAGGCATACTGTTTTTGTAATCATACATTTACCTAGGGTAATAGTTTTTGATTTGTTCTGTTATTTTTTTTCTTCCCCCCCACCCCTCCCCCCCTCTTATCCCTCTATACAGTCCCTCCTTCTTTTATTCTTGCCCCCCTCCCAGGGTCTTCAGTTTTAATAAACTTCCCAGTTGATCCTACCTCTGGTCATCCCTAGTATACACCATGAAAGAACACTCGAGATTTGCTAAACTCTACATGTGAATAATCTGATAATGACATTTTGATCAAGTTATTTGCATTTTCTATGAAAATACCTTTATATCCTTACAATATTATCATTTCACTCTATTTTTTATATACAGTATGGCCAAATTAAAAGTATTTCGAACCCTATCTCACACCTATACTAAATCAACTCAAAAGTATCAAAGACCACACACAAAAAAAAGACAAATAAAAGATCAGAAATTTTGCAATTACGAGAAGAATGCATAGGAAACCCTTCAACATCACACAGTGATTTTTTGGATAATAACCCAAAAGCAAAAGCAACAGGTAAAAAGTACACAAATGGGATTGTATCAAACTCAGAAACTTTAATACAGCAAAGGAAACAAGAGTGAAGAGACAACCTACAGAACAGGGGAAATCTTTGCAAACTATTCATCCAACAAAGGATTAATACCCAGAATGTGCAAGAAACAAACAACAACAACAAAAAAAAAAAAAAATCAAGAACAAAGAAACCAAGCAGGCCTGTGCCTATAATCCCAGTGGCTTGGGAGGCTGAGGCAGGAGGATCACAATTTCAAAGTTAGCATCAGCAACTTAGTGAGGTCCTAAGCAACTAAGCAAGACCCTGTTTCTAAATAAAATATAAAAAAGGGCTGTAGATGTGGCTCAGTGCAGGGCACCCCAGGGTTCAATTCCTGGTACCACAACAACAATAATAATAATAATCCAATTAAAATGGGCAATTATGTAAATATATACTTCTAAAAGAAGAAATTCAAATGTCCAACAGTTATGAAAAATTGTTCAACATCATTAGCTGTTGGGAAAAAGCAACTCAAAACCACAATGAAAAATCATTTCACCTTAAGATGGCTATTAGCAAAAAGAAAACAACAACAACAGAACGATTAATGCTGGTACAGATATGGAGAAAGGGAACTTCTTACACTCTTGATGGGAGTGTAAACTAGGATAGTCATAAGGGAGATTACTCAAAAATAAATAATAAAAACAGATCTACTTATCATCCAGCTATCCCATTTCTGGGTGTATAGCTAAAGAAATAGAATACCAATGATATTCATCCATAACCATGTTTACTGCTGCACTATTCACAATAGCTAAGATGTGGACTCAAGCTACCTGCTCATTAATGGATGAATGGATAAAGAAAATATGGTGTACATGCACAATGGAATATTATTCTGGCATAAAAAACAAGGGTATATTATCATTTGCAGGAAAATGGATGGAATTTGAATGTATTATGTTGGGCAAATTAAGTGAAACACAAAAAAACAAATGCATGTGTTCTCTCTCATCTTTGGTGCTATAAAAGGTTGTTCTGACGTAGAATACTGAATACCAGGCTAGAAAAGGTGAGGAGGAAGGGTGAAGAGGGACGTTTATAGGAGTTTCAAACCACAGTACATAGATGTAATAAATTCTAGTGCTACACAGAAAAATAGGGGACAATCATTCACAATGACCTATTATATATTTTATGAATAAGTAGGAACTTGAAGGCATCAAACACCAAATAATGATAAGGAGAAGGAAACATGAATTACTATTATTTCATCAGGCCATATTATATACATATACTCAAATTTCACAACAAACTACATAAATATGTACAATTTTTGGTTTGTTTGTTTTGGGTAGCAGAGATGGAACCAGGGGTGCTTAACCACTGAGCCACATCCACAGCCCTCTTTTTTACGGTCTTGCTAAACTGGGGAGGCTGGTTTTGACCTTACAATCCTCTTGTCTTAGCCTCCCAAGTTACTGGGATTACAGGCATGTGCCAACACACCCAGCAATATGAACAATTACTATGTGTTAGTAAAAAATTGTTTTTAAATGTTTAATAAGATGGAAATGCCAAATACCCGGATATGAGCATGTAAACATGTATTGAATTATTACCCTGTATCCCAGAAATAAGTACAATTAAAATGACAACATATTTCTAAGTTTTTTGTGAAAATTTTTATAGACTCAGTTCATTATATTGGTAAATAAACTGCTTACAAAGATCTACGTGACAATTGATTTTGGAACTTGTTTTTCTAAAAAAATTTTCATGAAGTGAGATTCTTTCTTATCCAAGATAAATAGCTGTGAAACACACCACATTTTTCTTATTTTGTTTGGCTGGCAAGAAATTCAGGGATGTTTCTACACTCACTAACACTGTAATATAACTTCTCCATTCTCTCTCCTCCATCATTAATACTTGTATCATGTCTTCGATAGGAGGTGTCCCCATAAACTCATGTGTCAGACAATACAAGAACATTCGGAGGTGAAATGATTGGGTTGCGAGAGTCTTAACATAAACACTGATTTAATCCCTGACGGATTAACTGGTTGATAACTGTAGGCAGGTAGGACGTGGCTAGAGAAAGTGGGTCACTGGAGGTATGCCTTTGGTGCATATATTTTGTCTCTGCTTCCTGACGCCTTGTGCTGAGCTGCTTTCCTCCTCCACACCCTTACACCCTGACATTCTACCTCACCTCAGGCCAAGAGCTAAGGAATTGGCCATCTATGGACTGAGACCTCTGAAAACCTGAGCCTCAAAATAAATTTTCCTCCTAAATTTGTTCTGGTCAAGTCTTTTGGTCACAGCAGCAGTTAAAAAACTGGTTAAAACAATTTGACACTTGCTCATTTAGTTATTTTGGTTTATTTGACAATAAATTGTTTCAAATACTCCTTAAAAAATGGTGAAGTAAAATAAATAAATAAATAA
This sequence comes from Sciurus vulgaris, assembly GCF_902686455.1. Taxonomy (NCBI): domain Eukaryota; kingdom Metazoa; phylum Chordata; class Mammalia; order Rodentia; family Sciuridae; genus Sciurus; species Sciurus vulgaris. Next base: position 33,239,493 of record NC_136468.1, read on the forward strand.
ATAAAAGCAATGAAGAAATAAGAAATGATTAAAAATATAATTTCCAAACAAGCTAGTCAGAGACATAGGATTTTCATAATTTAGTAACAAATTGTTGAATTTTCAACCAAAAAATATTTGCAAGGTGACTCCAAATTACAGTGTCTAAAGGGAAATGCCTGATTTATGGTATGTACTCAATCAACAACTCTTCAACAATTAGTTTCTGCTGAATCATCTATTGGTGGGATCCACTGGAGGCTTTTTCTTATGCAAAGTAAACATGTACTAGTTGTAAAATTTAATATTTAATTAATATTACTTATAAATAATTAATAAATATTATTTAATATCACATACTTTATAAAACAATAATATAATACCAATCTGTCCTAGATGCTACAGGAGGAGATATGAGCAGATTTAGGGGAAATGTTTGCTTGGCTGGGTTTGGGTCTTGCTTTGTCCTTATTCCTTCTATGCCCCCATTCCTCCCTTTTGGAATGGAAATGTTTACTCTATACCACTGTATATGGTATATGTCTAACTTGCTTTTGATTTTCACAGGGGCTCATAGCCCAGAGTTTGCCTTGGATCGCAGAGAAGACTTTAGACTTGGACTTATGGGCAATGGTGAAATTAAGACTGTGGGACTCTTGAAGATGAACTAAATGCCTTTAGCATCAAGAGATAGGAGCTTTTGTGAGCCAAGTTATGGTTTGAATATGAGGTGTCCCACAAATGCTCCTATTAAAGCAGGAATGTTCAGAGATAAAATGATTAGATAAAAGAGCTGTGAAATCCATTTTAGTTTTTTATCTGATTATTGAATCATCATTTTATGTTTTTATTTTCATTTGTTCTTTTTAGAACAATGGCAGAAGAATGTCTTTTGACACATTATATGTACATGGATTATAAACTTATTCTAGTTAGGACCCTATTCATGTGGGGGTACGTGATGTGGAGTTACCCTGGTCACGTATTCAAATACAAGGATAGGAAAGTCATGTCTGATTAATTCTACTGTCCTTCTTATTCCCATTCTTCTTCAGTTCCTTCGTTCCCCTTTGCCTAATCCAAAGGATTTGTATTCTTCTCCTCCTCATACTCCCTTGTTGCGGGTTAGTATCCATATATCAGAGAGAATATTCAGCCTTTGGTTTTTGGGGGACGGGTTTATTTCACTCAGCATGATATTTTCCAGTTCTATCCATTTTAGGGCAAACACCATAATTTCATTCTTTATGGCTAATATTCCATTGCATATATACACCATATATATATATATACACACACACACACACACACACCATATATATACCACAGTTTCTTTATCCATTTGTCTGTTGAAGGGCACCTAGGTTGGTTCCATAGCTTGGCTATTGTGAATTGAACTTCTACAAACATCAATGTGGTTGCTTCACTCCAGTATGATGATTTTAAGTCCTTTGAGTATAACCCAAGGAGTGGGACAGTGGGTCAAATGGTGGTTCCATTCCAAGTTTTCTGAGGAATCTCCATCACTGCTTTCCATAGTGGCTGCACCAATTTGCAGATCCAAAAGCCATGTATGAGGGTGCCTTTTTCCCCACATCCTTGCCAACAATTATTGTTACTTTATAATTGCTATTCTGACTATAGTGACTTTCCAGTTTGAATGGACTGAATGGGTGGTAACCGCAGGCAGGTGGGGAATGGCTGGAAGAGGTGAGTCACTGAGGGCATGCCCTAGAAGGGTGTATCTTGCTTGTGGCCCCATCCTCCTCTCTTTTTCTCTTCCTCATGATCCCACCATAAGCTGAGCAGCTTTCCTCCTCTGGGACCTTTCACCATGATAAACTGCTTCAACTTTGATCCACAGCAATGGACCGAGGTCTCTGAAAACATGAGCCCCACATAAACTTACCTTCTTCTAATTTGTTCTTATCAGTTATTTTGGTCGCAGCTATTGCAAAGGCTGACTAAAACGTAATCTCTCATGTAACAACTACATGAACCAGTATCCTAAGAATTTACATGTAATATTTACATTTAATTTCCACACAAGTCAGCTTATTTTACTGACAGGAAATCTCAGGCAATCAAGAATATAAGTAATTTTGACCAAGTTCATTGAGCCAGGGAATTAGACAACTGATACTTAAATCTAGGCAGTCTCTTTTCCCTTATCTTAAACATTTAAGATATTTTTGAGTGAATCATTAAAGGGTTATTATAAGAGAAGCAATACAATTTTAAATAACAAGGTTTCTACACAGAAAAATTGAAAGTAAAAGGTCCCAAATGATATAAGAGAATCTTCTTTTAATATGTTACTTTTTCTTAAAGTGTGGAATAAGTATTTATTGCCCAGATTGTCTTAAAAACTAATGAAATCAGTAGATTATGTTGTGTCTCCAAGAGGTATGTGTATATCAACATTGTATTTCCTAAATGCATATTTGAGTTTACATCATGCATTCACACATATTTCAGTAATAGTTAAAGTTATATGTATGGATCTAGAAATTAGGACTGAGAATGTGAGAAATAATGAGACAGAAGTAAAAGGAATATGACTGGTCTGTCAAGTAATTTCTTAATTTATTCAGTTTGCCTTAAAATAGAATGTTTTAGAACATATTGCCAACGTCTGCTATTTGACTGAAAAAAAGAAGTTTCCCTTTACTTTTTTTAATAAAATAATCTTATCTTTCTCTTAGATGATTATGAAGGTATTTGGACTCTTTAAATGAAAATAATGAAGTTCTTTTCAAAATCAATAGACACTTATCACTACTCTAGTACTATGCCAACACTCAATAAAGTACCCTATTTTCCATAAAGAAGAGTTTTCAGACATTTTCCAACTTACATTCCTTTTGTTTTTGTTATAATATTTACTGTCTTATCTTCTGACATTTTGTTTCAAATTCATCTAATTTTAAAGTCAACAGCAGAAATGCTATATTAAAAAAGAAAGACAACTGATCAACATATATATACTCTAAGTTAATTATGTTTTTCAAAACAACTGCATTTTATTGCAAATATAAAAATTACAAGACTATTTATGAAGGATTGGAAATAAAATTTAGTTTGGCTCCCATAATTAAGAATTTCCTGAAATGGAAGCAATTTCCTTTTGACATTTGTTCTTATCTCCTATTTCTCTATGATGTATTCGCTCCTGAATGCCTATGAGATGCTTTGAAATTAGTGTAGTTTTTCTAACTACAGCAATGTTCTGATTAAGTAAACAATGCGAATGAATTGTAAATGTATTCTTGATTGTACATGTTTGTGAAAAGTCACATATAACCTTTTATAGAACACTATAAAGTAGCAGAAAATCAAATGAATATCAACTTCAATCCTTTAATCCTCATTCTTAATTTCACAAGAATAAATAAACCAAAGCATTATGAGTGACTTTCAAGTTTGATAACTTTCATATTATAGGACTTGGAAAGGAACTAACTACAAATCATAGAGTTGAATAAAATTCAAGTTATGATTGCTGCATTTATATCTGTCATCTCCAAAAGACCATGGTGAAAGCAATACTAATGGAAAGAACATCCTTAATTTCTTCTTATTAAGTATTTGCTTCATAGAATTCTGGAGATGCTAGTACAAGTATCAATTGATACAAGAACTTCAGAAAAAAAATTGATATTATCTTCCAAAAGTTGAACATTCATACATAAGAGCCTCCAATTTCACTCCATGGAAAATCATAACACAGTTGTTAATAATTTGCATATCATAACCCTTCAGAAAAACCCAAAACCAACTTGAGTGTCATCATCAGGACAACAGTTGAAATAAACTATGGTATATGCACATAATAGAATAAGATGTTATATAGCAGTCAAAATGAATTACAGTGCATACAAATTCTGTGGATAAACCTGACATGATATTACATGGAAAAACTCAAGACTACATGAAACATTATGTCCTTTCAACAAAGTGACATCTCCCAATTAAAAATAAATGTTTAAGAATAACAAACACAGGACAATGGTGATCTTTAGTGGAAAGGGAGAGAGACAGTGGAACATGATGGGAAGAGGTGTATATGGTCAGATGCAAGTTTTTATTTTAGGCAATAGGTTCACATGCACGAATTACATTATTAAAATATTGTTAACTGCATAAATAAAATGGTAAAGAGGGTCATGCATATATAAATGATAGAAGTGTGAAATGAAAAGGAATAACAGTTAAAATTGTGTGCCCGTGGAATAAAGCCAACCATAATGTTTAGTTCTTTCAGCTGTTAGTATCAAGGGCTTAGCTTTTTGCAAAATCATGCTGTGTACATGCATGAATGTACCACAGTGAATTCAATCTTTATGTGTATAGATAAAGTACCAATTTAAAATAAATAAATAGATAGATAGAAGACCAGTAGAGCAGAGTAAGAAGAACTGGGGTGGGTGGAGGAAAGGGACAGAAGAGGCACCAGCAATGGAAATGGAGCAAATTAAATATTCCACTTATGTATAATTATATCAAAATGAACCCAACTGTTATCTATTATGTATAACTATAATGCACCAATAAAAGCATTAAAATATGTATAATAAAAATTAAAATAAAATGTTACTGAAATAGAAGACCCTCCCTTACAATTTATCAGTTTAGTAAAATACTGCAAGTATCTACTTACTACCTATTTTTCAAGTAAACTTAAAATACTTAAGGGAATTAAAGGAGGATTTGTTTTCCCCTTTGTAATTCCAAGGGTTAAAATGGCATTTTATATATTTTTCAAAGTAGAAACATACTATTTAAATAAGCTTGAGAATATCATTTCAAAATATATTCTAAATCATAATGTTTAATTTCATTCAAATCTTCTTTTATTTGACTTTAACATGCATGTGAGTTTTCATAGCATATTATGAACCTTCGACTTTTGACTTTCTGTTCTTTAGACCAAAATTAATCAAACAAATGATTTGACACTAATTTCACAACTTTCTTCCAACAGCATGGATATTAGAATCAACAAAATCATATCTAGATCGTTGTCTAAAATTCAGTTCAATACGGAATTCTATTCAGTTTCTAAAAGTTTTAACGATTACCAGATGACCAAGGAAATAAGAATAAAATGAAACTTATAACATGAATTCATTTATTCATTAGATTTCAAATTATATATAAACTATGGAGTCACTATCAGAATTTTAATTATATTATGGAGAAAGTTCTAGATATTCTTTGTTTTATTTCTCAGTTTTCTTTGTAATATTTCATTTAATGATGAGGACAGGTTTCAAGTAGAAAAAGAAACATAAGGAGTAATACAGCTTCCAGTGTGCTGCACTCTTAAGAGCATTAGACTTCAAAAGATCCCCCAGAAATCTAGTTTAGGCTCCTTCACTAAGTAGATTGGGGATTTTATGTAAGTTCCATAACCACATTTCAACTTTGTTTCTTCAAGTATAAATTGAGAAGTTTCTACAAAATGATTTTTAATGAGCCATTTAAGTCAAAAGTCCATTATTTTAATACCTTTGGACTGAAGCAGAAAACTCAAACACTTGGGAAACCCCTTACAAGACATTCTTTTCTGACTCAATAAAGTATCTAATGTCCATTTTGGGGTTGATCAAATTTAAGAATACAATATATAAGTTTACTACATTTTCAATCCCAAAATACCACATTTGGAAGAATTGGAAATGTTTTAATAAATTGCAATATGCATGATATCATTTTTTCCTAAAATGTATTAAAATGAAATAGGATTAGATAGCCTTACTTTTTGTAGAATGAAGAAAGGAAACCAGACCCTCATGAAAACAGAGAAAGAAGGATCATTATGAAAGTCTAGCTGTCATTATTGAACTTCATCACATGCAAAAGCCTAGAAAGACTAGAATAGTTCCTATGTGATGGCCCTCACGAATCCCAGCTTACTCCATGAGCATTCCAGTCTCTGAACACAACTTCCGGGTACGATGTAGAATTATCTGGATGAAAGATGTTCTAGTGAAAACAGCACATCAAAGTGAGATGCCACACTTAATTCCCTTAGTTTCGAGCATATATATTTGCATTCAATTATTGTTCTTCTAAACCCAAGTCTCTTCATAATCCATTCATAATTATGCTTAATTCTCCAGCATGGTGATTCTCATCAATGCACTACCTCTGTAAATTTTCATTATACCTCTGCTATATGCATGGTCCCAATCTGATTTGTATTCAAAAATATCTTATAGCAATTTTCAAAGATTTTAAGACATGTAAACCATTTTTTCTTTCAAACTCAAAAATAATAAAATACCTGGAGAAGATGTATACATACTTACTGCTATGTGAGAAAAAAAAGGAATGAAATTACTTTAAATAGAATTCAAAATGAATGTGATATTCTTTAGCACTAATGTTAGAATTGACAGCTGTTAATCTCCAATACTATATTCAAAATTTTAAAATTATCGTGTAAGTTCCCATACAGTTCCACATCTACTGCGCACCAGCTTAGTCTTTCAGCTAAAATGTGGAATTCATTTTTGTTTTCAATTAGTTTTATTTTTGTCAGTTAAGAATAATTTAATCATGCATTATTATAAAATGCCCCCATTTGGGACAATCTCGTGAGTAACTGATGTAAATTTTAAGTTAAGGTAAAAAATTCTGTACATGATGAAGCTATTTTAAAAATGATCCTTTTTATCTTTTTTAAATCTAAGTGTGGTCTAGATTAGTAGATTACTGCCTATGTGGAGACGGCACATGGCTCCATGGCTAAGGAGCGCTCGTGACAATGCAGGTATCAGCTCACTCCATGATCTGCAACACATTAACACATGTCTTTTTCTACATTTGAGCATTGTACCAGGCTAAGTCTCTAAAGGGTTCAGACTGAAACATGGAAAGCCTTTCAAACTAGGAATGAAGGCAAGAAGTAAAGTTACATACAGAATGGCACTTATATCAAATGTAACTCCCAGTAGAGATGATAAGGCTTGGGAGTTGGAGAAGGCTTCATGGAGAAGGTCAATGCAAAGACTGGTTCTCCAAGGAGAAAACTAAAGGGCAAAACATTCAACAGAATCTACAAAATCAGAGTCTTGTAAATGTGCACAGCAATGAATAGACGGTGTTTCACCACTAGGTTTCTTGTCAGTACCAGACAATATTCCATGCTACCAATCTAGGTGATGAAGTTATTGAAAAAAATACAAATCTTCACTATGATCTGCAATGTCCTTTATCATCTCATCTCAAAAACCTTTCAGATCTCATTGCTACCAAGCTCTTCACTGTTTTGCTTCAATTACAATGGCATTAGACAGAATACCACAGACTTCTTGAATATTTGTACATCCTGAGCATCTGTTATCTGAAAATGCAAAATCAAATATGCTCCCAAATTCCTAACTTTTAAAGTGCCATTATGATGCCACAATCATCTAAAATGACTTAGTGCACTAAACATATTACATAAAATCACCTGAGGATTCATGTGTAAGATGTATATGAAACAAATAAATTTTGTGTTTAGTCTGATTGCATCACCAGATACCTCACTGCGCATATACAAAAATCCAAAATCTGAAAAAAATTTGAAAGTTCTCTGGTCCCAAGAATTTTGGATAAGTGATATGTATAACCTGAACTTCTTTTCTCTTTCTCTTCATTCAGATATTCACAGACTCACTTCATCCTTTAATCAACTCAGATGTCAGTCTCTTGAAAAGACCTTCTCTGTTCTCTCTCCCAAACAGCAGCCTTATTACTCAGATTTAGTTTTTTCAGAGAGCTCATCGGGACCTGGCATTATAGCACATATTTGTCTTTATTTTCTGCATCTCCTACTATTTTAGATCTGCACCATGTTTTAAAGTTAGAAAGCTGGCTGTATGCTTATTATGGTCAACAGGTAATAACTAATCAAAAAAGTCTGTTAAATTAAAATGAACTCTGAGTCACATTTTGATTTTCCGAGAGTACACTGCTATTACTTGTGTTTCCAAAAGATCACTGGTGTTCTAAAAAAAAAAAAAAAAAAAAAAAAAGAGGAAGATGGGAAGATGGGTGAATTAGGTCCACATATCATAAAAAAAAAGACAAGATCTTTTACTTTTAGAACAAAACCTTCCCATCCAATTTGACATTATCTCAACTGTCACTCTTTCAGTGTTATTTTTTTCTCATTAACTTCTGATAATGCCTTCCCTACTCCCTCCATACTTCTCATGATTCAGATTTTCTTTACATAACACACTTTCAAAATTTCCAAGGCAAAATGGATTGCAAATGCCATCCTATGTAGCTACATTTATGTTTATATTTTGTACACCTTTTAAGCCCTTAGAATGTGGACTTCCTGCCAACAATTTCATGTACCTTATGTGTAATTTAGAGAGAATGGTTCACTATCTCTACGCACAAATTAGTTAACAACCATTAACCCTAACCTTTGCAGAAAAATTAGTTAGGGATAAAAAAGTAGATAAGTCTTACAGCACTTCCCAATCAAAAGAGAACTACAAAAAGAATGGGTCATAGTACAACATAAGGCAAAATGCTCAAAAAATAAATTTAAATTTTTTTAACAAGGCTCTACCCTTCCCTAATCACTCCCCCTCCCCACCTAGGCAGAATTATCCATCCTTGAGCACCCACCCATCACAGGAAAGAGGTAATTCAGACTTCAAGGATGGTACCAGAATATCTAAGAAAAGGCTGTCTCCCAAATTAACAAGTGAATTACAACTACAGACAGGAAACACCTGGAATGTAGCCTCTGAATCACCTCTTTAAAAACCCCTTGTTCCCTCTGGTAGGTAGAATCACAAACTCTAGGACATGAGTCCCCTGTGTTTCTCCTTTGCTGGCAAAACAATAAAACTTCTTTTTCCCTTTTCTCTAAATAAATAAATATTTTAATGTGGAACAAAGCCAAGACTCCTACTTTAGTGGATTATTGCCTATGCTGAGATGGCACTGCTTCACGGCTATAGCTCTCTCCATGGTGTGCAGGTATTCACTCATTCCGTGATCCAAACACAGTAACACAGACCTTTCTCTACATTTGAGCACTGAACTAGGTAATAAGCTTCAAAAAGTACACTCAAACCTCCAAAGTCTTTCTATCTAGATAGAAAGGCAAGAAGTAAAACCACAAATTATACGCAAAATGGTACTTACTAAAGTCAAGCATAATTCCAACTAGAGATGATGTAGGTTTAGGAGACTGAAAAGTCTTCATGAGCAAGATCAAGGTAGAGATTAGATCTTGAAGAAGAAAGCAAAGGGGCAAAACATTCAAATGGTAAAGCAAAGAACCCTGCAAATGTGCACCAAAAAAATGAAGAAATGACGTTTCACCCTTGGATATTTTTTCAATACCATACAGTATTCCATACTGCCAAAACTAGCTGCTGGAGCTAAGGGGAAAACAATGCTTCTTTCTTTCTTTATTATGTATTTGTGCTCCTAAAATAATATAAAACATATGGAGAACATGGGGACAGGGGGATAGAAATGAATTCATCATAGTTCTGAGGGGAAAATAATGCTTCCTTTACTGCTGAAGTTCTTTCCCTATTCTTGTTCTTGAGATGAAAGAGAAGTTAAATTGTACATTTTCAACAATTCACAGGCCAACTCATTTTCTGCAATGTAGGCAAAATGACTGATTTACTTTTCTATCAGTCAGTACCATTAAGTAGTCTGCCCCCAAATGGCCTAAAAGTTCACTGGATGAGAACATAAGGTGGTATTGTATCAACAAGGCATCGCTATGATAGAACACAAAGGCAGAGCCAGCAGAGATATTAAGGAATGTGGAAAAAGTGAGACACAGAGTACAGAACGAGGAGAGGAATTCACTATATGAATGGAAAAAACCGCAAATTTGTTCCTTCTCTTATCAGAAGCAGCCCCCAGATAATTATTATAGCATATTTCTAGATAATGTTTGAAGATCTTCAGAAAAAAATGAGTTTAAAAAGTAAAATTCCAAAAATACTGCTAATATTTAATGGTATAACTATGGAAAAGTCACAAAACTCTCCCATATTCTTGTATGTGTCACATGATAAATTTTTAAATAAACGACAGCTAAATTTTCTTCCACTATTTATTGAGTGATCAGGTAATAAGATATATGAATGTCAGTAATTTGTTTTCAAAGATGAATATAATCAGGAGAAAAGTTCTGAATTAACTATAAAAATAAATATAAAACAAAGTCAGTCAATACAAGGAACATAGCTGACCCAATGAAAATCAATAATGTCCTCTTCTCTAGAGTACTATGTTGAGACAACATATAATATTATTTCTTTCTTACATATGTCTGTCTAGAAAGAAAGTTAATGCTAAAAAGTTTTAGATGGTAGGAAAATACACATATTTTTAAAATGCCTAGTGAAATATTGTTTCTAATTGAAATGATGGCTACAATAATAGGAAAACACTTAAGATTAAGTAACCTTTAATGCTAAAAGGATAGGAATACATACCACATTTCAATTTCCATCCATTAACATTCTCTACAAAGAACTTCATATAAATATGTTGTACTATGCCAAAATTAAAATGACTGTTACCCATAATAGGACTCTTCACCAGTGAGATAAATTTTGGTACTTCCCACACCTTGCAAACATTGTTAGATTAACACATTAGCAATATTCATGTATACCAGCTGGCACAAGGGGAAGTAATTCCATCAATTTTAGTAGATATGTACACTGAAAGTCTCTACATAAATAATTTTGGAAGATATACACCTAACATTCCCCAAAATAATGTAATTAGAATTGTGACAGGTAGCAGGAGGATGCTATTCCAGAGCATTTTTGTCTTTCTTTTTAATAATATGTATTTATAACAGTATTATCCTATAGCATACATATGATCATATATATGAAAATGATAAATTCCTCTCAAATTATGCCATTCTAAAAAGTCAAATTTCTTCTTTTAAAAAGCCATGTTGTTAGAAAAACTGCAATGAGCTGGGAATGGAAGCACATTCCTATAATCCCAGTTACTCAGGAGGCTAAGGTAGGAGTTGAAGGCCAAACTTATCAACTTAGCAAGACCCTGTCTCAAAAAATGCTTTAAGTAAATAAATGAAATAAAATGGACTTGGGATATGGCTTCAGTGTAGAGCACCCCTAGTTCAATCCCCAGTAGACCAAAAGAGAAAAAGAAAAACGAAAAAATTGTAATGAAATTTTATTTTGCCTTTAAAAAACAAAACAAAACTGGGGATTAAACCCAGGACCTAGGGCATAAGCATATGCTCTATCATTGAGCTTGACCACAATCCTTCTACCCCCAATCCTTCCTTTTTTGTTTGTTTTAGTTTCTTAAAATAGAAATTCACTAAACCTATTAAAATTGAAATGTGATATTGCTAGTTTCTGAGGGCCTTAATCAATAGATAACTACTAAGTTTTCTTAAAACAAAAATGTACGTCTACCATGCTTCAGATAAACACACAATATAAGTAAATATTTTGTTTTCCCAAATTTGTTAAAAATTCAGAATATGATTTATGTGCTTAAATACACAAAACATCCAGCTACTCAGGAAGCTGAGGCAGGAGGATCACAAATTTGTGGCCAGGATAGGCAACATAGCAAAACACTGTTTCAAGATAAAACTTTAATTAAGAACAGAGATGTACGTAGCTCAGTGGTAGTATTTGCCTAGCATGTGTGAGGCCCTGAGTTCAATCCCTAGAATTGCAAAAAAATAAAAATAAAATCAAAAAATTTCATTCTAAACATGAACTTTAAAAAAATGCCATACAGCAGCTTTCTTCCTCTTACTGAAAACTTTGATGAAAACAACTTGGTTTTAAAATTTAAAAAGTGGTATGGATCACAAAATGATATTTCTGAAGTTCTTAAGTTATATGTTATAAGCAATATCATCACTTTAAAAAGAAATGTCTAGGGCTCAGGATGTGGCTCAGTGGTACAGCACTTGCCTAGCATGATTGAGGCCCTAGGTTTGATCCTCAGGACTGCAAAGAAAATTTTTTTTCAAAAACTTTAACTGTTTAAATAGTTAGTAATCCTGACCAAGAATACAAATATTGCCTAACATATTAAAAGTTCCTCAAATTATTCAGTATATCATCTGATACCACTTCTACCTCCCAAATCATGAACATGAAATACAATGACAAACTGAAGCTTGACCCTACTGAACAAATTTTTTAAATAGTTTTTTATAATTATTGGTGAATGTCTGGAAGTTTCCTGAATTGAGCAACATTTAAATATTACTATTTGAAAAAAAGTATCAATGGATGTTACCTTTTCAAGGCCTTTAAGCAAAAGAAGAGTTCTAAGCTTTTTTTCCAATATGGCAGACTAAGGCAGTAATTAGAGTTTTCCCATGGAAAGGGGAATGGGTGGGAAAGGGGCAAAAGTGTAACCCGGGCCCTGAGCAGGTCAATAAATATCCTTGAAAAGAAAGGATGAAATGAAGGAACAGACATATGTGGCCAACCAATATAAATACCACTTTTAAAAAATATTTCTGACATTCTTTCTTTCATTGATTTTTTTAAAAATTTTGCTTATTATGTTCCCAACTTCAATTAATAGGAAATGAGGGAACCTTAAAACTATATTTTAAAGCATTAATTGTACTGGCTGATTAAATAATTATTTTTATAATAAACATGGTCAAATAAGAGTCTGATATATTTGATATTACAGGAAGTAAAACGATCATTAGATGACCACATGGTATTTTAAAATAAAAAGAACAACAAGAACAACTGGATATTGTGTAAAATGACCTGAGAAGTAGTCTTTGATTCTACCAGTCCTCAATGACAAAGCTCTTGGGTATTTCTTCTCATGTAGGTAATGATTATATATGCTGGATCTTTTGATAGCCATTGTTTAGGATCACCTTTTCACTTCTATTATCATTAGTTGATGAGAATTAACATCATTAAAATTATAGTGACATTAAAAAGAGTCCATAGAGTATAATGGAAAATTCTTGATCATCTCTCAGACACAACTTTGTTATCTAAAACTCTTGCATACTTTCCAGAAAGTTTGCACTTTATACTTTATCCTCTAAAATAGCAACATAAAAGACAGACAATGACTGTTGCTGAATATATTCTATTCCTAAATAATACTGTTGAGTCACAGAGTAACCACAGATAAGAAACCAAAAAGGCACAGATTTTAAGAATCTATTTCTCCAAGAAATTAAAATGCACTATAAATATTTTTGATGAGAAATTAAATATTTTTCCTAAGAAATTTTGCTTTGTTATATAAAGCATATGCTTTGCTAAATGTCCACATATACTCTCATTTTGATTGCATCAACATTTCCACATCTGAAAAGTTGGATGGTGTATTCCATTAGAATCATTAATTAGCTTGATTTCCTGAAAATTAAAATTTTCAACTTCAGTGAAACTTGTCTTAAAACTAACTCCCACTTCACTTCCAAGTTCTGAGAAAGTGTATATATGTATGTATGTTTGTGTATATATGTATATATATTTATATTTATAAATTTAAGTATATACTTATTCAATTCTTCTACTTACCTATGAAACATGTGAACTAAATCAGAGGTTTAGTTTTTACTCAGGCATTATGATTCAGTTTCTTATGGCAAAAAGTAAAAATTTATAAGCATTTTATTTATATAATAAAAACTCATTCCTTCATTTTTTTCTGAAAACAAACAAATTTCAAAATAAAATAAAAACTGGAGTCATTTCAGGAAACAAATGTTAAAATAATACCAACTTCTCAGGTCTAGAATAGAACTTTTAGCTAGATGAAATTAACAGTTCATGGACATTCATTGTAATGATTCCTACATTCAAGACATATCTATGTCTAGATATATATATATATCTAGACAGTAGATAAAAGTGAAATGACAGATCTCATGAAAAACTGCCATATACACCAAATTTTTAAAGTATTATTTCCTTTTACTATTTCTCCCTTTAATGCAGTCTTCTTTTATATTCAGGTATACTTCTAAACTGAAGTCATAATAGTGATTTGCACTACTCAATTGTCCCATAATAATGATTTCAAATGACATAAGGGCAATAAGACAAAAAACAAATTCTCTTTGATAAAGAAAAAGCACCTAAGGTGTTCCAATCCTCTTCACAATCTGTCACAAAATTGTCAACAAAATAAAAAGGAAATATAAGCACTAGGATATGAACTTCACTAATTTCTTTTTTAAAATCTACCCGTAGGTCTTCAAAACTATCTGACACTATATCAAAATCATAAGTATTGTATTTTACTTTACCATAATTTGTTAATTAACTCACCCCAAATTCCTCATATAAAAAAAATATTCCATTAGTTGGCCATCTGACAACATGAGAAGCTGTTCAACACAATATGCCTAATAAAATTAAGTTGACTTTAACCACAATGTCATTTAAGGAAGTCAATGAAATTAGCTGGAAACAAAACTTAAAAAGCAGCTTGGGAATAACTTTTTTCTTACAGCCATTACCAAATCCTTACTGAGCTGATTACCTATGCAAAAAAAGTAGCATAAAACTGAAGAAAGGGCACTAACATCACTCCCTGGCTTATCTAAAATCTAATAAAAGTAAAAGGCTCTAACCATTTTATTTTATTAGATTCTCTAATATGTATAATGCTGCCACATTCAGCAATTTGATTAACATACTTAATCATCTGACACCTCTTCTTTTTTTTTGTTCCTACCATCTAAAAAACTTAATTCTAGCCCTGAAAAGCCATTTTAAACAACATGTGACTTCAGAATAGTTCCTTTGGTTATAAAACTTCATAACCCCCAATTAAAGAAGGCACAAATTAATTCTAGAAGGAAATTAGGACCCAAAATTCTATAATGCAACCTGTCCTTGGTGAACATCAATCTCACCAGACACTGTTCTATCTTCCAGCGTACTTAGTGGGTGTGGATCCATTGCTCAGGATCTTTAGTTTCTAAAAAAAAAGTGTGGATGACAATCATGTGCTTCTTTTTTTGAAACTGTGAACCTAGACTTTTAAATATCATTCCACTATATTTTGTGGAGTTGATCAGCTTCAGTCCTGATAAACTAAAAAATAACCTATCAGTTGTAATGAAAATGCACCTATTATTACATGCATATTTTATAAATTCTTTTGATATACCTACACTCTACTTTTTGTAGTGTCAAAGAACTGTGGTTCTGAAAGGGAGAAACGCATGTCATAAGTATCTATTAATAGAAAAACAATACTTCAAATATACATGAAAACTTTTCATTGGAATGCACTGAAGCATTTTCTAAACATTGCATTATATGTTGCTCATATTCATATGTTTATTAAGGCATAAGTTTTGTTTTTCTTTGTAATCATATTTCATATACTTATACATATATTTTTAACATTCTCCTATATTCAGGAATTCTAAATAAAGTTTCTTTGTGTGTTTACCACTTTCAGGCACCAATACTCAATATTTGCAGGGACCCACTAGTACCTCCATCTTTGCATCGTACCCATTTCACAGATCAAAAACTTTCCAAATCATTTGGATAATGATTTCCTAAATCTACTTAGGAAAAAGAAAAAATTAGTTCCTCTGAAGTATCATAAAACCTTAACAGGCAAACGATCAACTCACCCACATCCAACCTCCACCCCATTTCCCTTGATGGCACCTACCCTAGTGTTGTCATGGTGACGATGGTGTACCAAAAGGCCGCTGGGATGCTGGTGAACTTGCTGGCCGAAGACCCCTTCTCTGCGTAGAACATCACTGTTGCGAAAATGATGATGGCCATAGTGAGCGAAAAGAGCAAAAAGCCCAACTCCGAGGCACAGCTCTTCAGTGTGTACCCCAGGATGCGCAGGCCTTGGGAGTGGCGGGAAAACTTAAAGATCCTGAAGACTCGAAAGACTCGAAGTGTGACAAAGGCTCCACTGACATCCTCATTGTCCGTCATGACCAGCCCAATATAATAAGGCAGGATGGCCACCACATCGATGATGCTCATGACACTGCGCACAAAACGGTAACGACTAGGTGCTGCGGCCAGGCGAAGCAAGTACTCAACTGTAAAGATCATGACACAGGCCGTGTCCAAGCAGAAGAAGGCCACCGCGTAGCGCTCCCCACAGGGCAGTTCTTTGATGTGGCCTGGGCTGGACCCACAGGGCACTGTTTCCACCACATTAGCGATGACGGAGACGGCAATGAAGAACCCGGTCACGTAGTAGAACACCAGGGCCATGGTGCTGGTGTGGGGGTTCTCGAAGGCCCTCCAGACCCTCTGGCGGGCCGTCATGGTGGGCAGGGCACTCTCGCCCGTGTTGTCAGTGTCCGCGTCGTCCTGCAGGCGCTCGGCGTTCTCTCGCCTGCGGTCCTTGTACTCCTCGTAACAGCAGTCGCCAATGATTTCTGGGATGAGGCCAAAGAAGGCCAATTCTTCATCGTAGGCAGAGATGCACTCATGGCGGGGATAGTGGAGCTTCCCCGTGCGGTAGAAATTCAGGATGTGGCGGAAGATGTCTGGGTCACGGTCGAAGAAATACTGCTGAGTCTCAGGATGGTAGAAAAAGTCCCTCTCAGAGCTGCCCAGCAGAGTGTCTGGGTACCGTTCCAGGGTGTCCTGCCACGTCTGGAAACGGGTGCCACTCACATTCAGCACAATGAGAGCATCCTGAGTCCTCTTCCTCTCCTGCCTTGGGGGAGCAGGCATGGGCCCAGAGGCCACAGGCATCCACCCAATGGCTGCCGCCCTTGCAAAGGGCAGCCACGCGGCCACGCCAGCCGCCATGTTGCCTGGACGTGGGGCAACGAGAGTAAAGCAGCCTCTACAGTGGCTCGACCAAAGAGGCGCCCTCCCGGCCTCGGGCAGGATACTGGGGAACGCGGTTCAGAGGTACCACCCTACTCCAAAGCAGGGCTCCTGGTGAAGTCAGTTCTCAAAAAGGCAAGTTTTCCTCTCAGATATTAGGAATAACAACCCAAAATGCAATACTCTAACCTTCACCCCCAGTAGAAGCAGACCCAACCTCTGTCAGCAGTTGCACAGGCCCCCTCCTGGCACGAATGAGTACACAGGTGACTTCGGATGCAGCAGTTTCTTCAAACAGGTGTCTAATTTCTCCCCTGACAGAATCTGGACAATATGGGGTCAATGTGGAGTAGCAGAGAGAAGACGAAGAGTCACCCAGTGGTGTTATCTGGACGAATGAGGGAACCCTCTCACCTTCCCTTTCGCTCTTTCAAACCTTCCCTTTCCAAGTAGCCCTTCCCGCCAAAGGAGTCTCAAACAAGCGACCTGTTGTTGTAGCTTCGGAGATGCGGTCACAGCTGCTGCCCCACGTCCCTGGGAGTCCGGTTGCCGCCTCTACTACTCCCGTATTTGCAGAGATGGAGGTGAAGTGCCCTGGGCACGGTGGGGGGCGTTAATTGATAGATCCTCCTCCCCCACGTCTACAAACACCCTCGGTGTCTGCCAAAAGCGTTCGCCCAATCGCCCCTTCACTCTCTTTTCAAGTTCAGCTCAGGTGCAGTGTGACAGTTACAGAGCCCGGGAGCTGGCAGCCGCTGCCGCCGTGGCGGCAGCAGCATCTGCCTCCGCGTAGAACGCGCCTCGCCCGCGGTACCTACCTGGCAAAGTGCGCTCTGGGGCTGAGTTGCATAGAGACTTTCTCCTCGCCGTGCACCCGGAAAAGGAAAAGGAGAGAAAGCAGCTCCCCAGCAGCCGGATCCGATGCACCCAGGGAGCATAAATAAAGCTCAAGCGAGCTCTTCCCCTTCCCCCATCCCTCCGTACCTCCCTCCTCCTTTTCACCTTCCAAAAGCCAGGCGCAGGCGAGCCGAGCAACAGCAACAAGTTCAAAAGGTGCGGGGGAGGCGAGAACCGAGGGCACTCGCTCCTGCCAACTTACTGCGCGGCCGCTGTCGCCAGGGCCGGGGCTGCGCGGCGTGGGGCTGCGAGGTGGCGGGGCTGCGGGGCTGACGGGCGGGCGACGGCAGCGGCGCGGCGGGGCCAGAGCCGGGGCCGGCTAGGGCTCTCGTCCGAGCGCGGAGGCTGGAGGCGCTCGGCAGCGCGGGGGCGCGGGAGGGCTGCTCCTTGCTTCCCCGCCAGTGGGTGGTCCTGCATCTCCCCGAGCTCCCCGCGCCGCTCTGCTCGTGCGATCAATAAATAAGAAGAAAATAAATAAATAACCGCGCGCACGCCCCGCCACGCAGGTTAGGAAAGGCGTCTCCTGCCTTTCCCTCGGCTTGACCTTTCTCCGCCCCCGCCCCCTCGGGCTCCTCTCGCTCCACCCCAGCCACCCACCAGCCCCGGCGCAAAATGTCACCGAGGGAGAGCATCCAGGTGGTTCTGCCGGGAGAGGAGAGCGAGCCTCGGATGAACAAAGGGAAGCTTCACGCGCTCGGCTGCGGTGGTTTGGTGGAGGAGAGGAGGAAGGGGGCCGGTGCCTTGCTTCTGCCTCCCAAGTCCCCCTTCCAGGCGAGCGTGGGAAAAAGGGGCAAAAAAGACTCAAGAGAAGCTGGGAAGGAGGGTGAACGGAGCGGAACGCGCAGGAATTGGTTGTCTTCTGGGGGCGAATAGGTCGCAAAACCTGCAAAGCTCCGCGGCGAAATTTTTAAGCGCTATTCTCTCTTTTTCCTTCTTTTACTTATTTGTTTTTTTCAAAACAGATCTTAAGGTTGCTGAGATTAATGTGACATCTGTCCAACTTGCTGAAAAGTCAGGCAGTTTCCTCGGTCTAGGTCTTCCCACAACTCCTTTTCCGTCCTTTGCGAATGACAGGAGGATTTAGAACCCTTTTCTAAATGTCAACGTCAAGGGACGTGCGTCTCTGAGAGTGTGCGTCCCCTTCATCGTCTCTTACGCATCGCGGTGCATATATAAAATGGCTAAAGTAGTTAAAGGTGTCCATGTGGGGGGTAAGTGATGTGAGGAGACACAGGAAAATTGTCGCGGCCAACCGTTTTGTTTTTCGGGTACCCCGCCCCCCAGTCATTAGGAATCATCCTTAAAACCAAATGTATAACGTTTATAACCACTAGATGGCGTGAATGGCGAGAAGTTAAATCTGCACCTAAGGTTTGAATGCTGTAAAAAGGTGAAGGATCAAAAAATTAACTGATCCAACAGAGAATCAGATCACATAAACATCCTCAAATCCCCTGCTGCCACCTTTTCCAGTGTTTATATGAGATGTAGTTTTCAGGATTGAGTATGTGTTTTCACGGAAGTGGAATGAAATACAGACAGTTCTGTTTTAAATGCCTTTGAAAATTAAATCTAGATTACTGAATCATCATCATCGTTACCATAATTAAGATCTTTAGAAAAA
Source organism: Sciurus vulgaris (assembly GCF_902686455.1). NCBI lineage: Eukaryota > Metazoa > Chordata > Mammalia > Rodentia > Sciuridae > Sciurus > Sciurus vulgaris. The sequence goes on from NC_136468.1 coordinate 33,258,810, forward strand.
GTGAGGTTTCATTCACGTTGGCTAGGAGGAGAGGACCTAATTCTACCTGAAAATTACTTTTCAAGGCTCAGTTTCACTGTCCTTGGTTTGTAAAGTGGACTATAATGTACTGTACAGAAATTGACTTTCCAGTCCTAGAGATCATAAGAATGACGTGTCTCTTAAAAGTCTCAAATAGGATATCTCAAGAAAAGATAAAGAACTTTAAAAAAAAGAGCCCAGAAAATCATAATAGAAAGAGAAAAAATTTGTATAATGTATGAGAATTTCTGTAGAAATGGAAAGGTATTTTTTATTTGCCTACAAATGTAGAGATTTAGGGATTCCTGTGTTAGTAGTTAAAGTTGGAGCTAAGGCGGACATGGAACTGAGTCTACTTAATGTTTATCTGTTTGTATCTGTGGAGTGAAAAATGCTTGTTAATACATCTATATAGCCTGCATACCTGGTAACACACAATGAAACAGATTAATTGGACAATAGCAAGGAGGGGATTACCTATAAATTACTAAAAGAAAATTAACCTCTCTAATCCAGAGGAAAGGTGGTACCATGGTAAGGGTTAGGCTTGGCATCCAGAAAATGGAGATCCATGAATATTCAATTAATGCCAATACTGGCATGCCATCCTGTAAAGATGGGGCAAAAGCCCTAAATAGAATCTTTAAATTTTCCCCCTAGGAAACCACATATTTACAAATGTAAATGTAGGCAGTTCATTCCCAAAAGAAATCCCCAAAAATGCAAGAATAAAATACCTACATTTATAGGAAGGTGTTATGATCTGCCCTCATAAGCTTCTTATAGTGGAAAGATTGTGAGCTTGGAATCCACATCTAGATTCAAATTCTAGTCCAAGAAATTACGTAATTGTTTTCTTTAATTTGGCCAACTATTTAACATCTATGATTAGAAATTAAAGATAATGAAATAAAACTTTTTAGGCCCATTGTGAGGATTAAGCAGGTCAATACTTCTGAACACTGATGTAGTACTTAGCAGTGGAGGGTACTCAATATTAATTCCTTCTTTCTTTAATGAATAATTCTAATGGAATTCATTTGATCCCAGCCTGTATTTGAAATTGACACAGATATTTTTGTATATTTTCTATTGGCCCTGAATTTAAAAATCCCCTTTTCCAGATATGGACATAATTCTGATATTTTAATGTTCATTTATGTATTTAAATGTTATATGAGGATTAGGTATTCAAAATCCAGCAGACCACTGTATATGCCTCCCTTTTCCAGGGAATCCTGTTCTTTCTTCTTGCCTTTTCATTTTATATACTCTGCCTGGTTGACTGTGAAAAATAGACTCAGCAAGATCAAAATAAATTCATCATTTTATTTCTCCAACCATTTACTTCTCCCGTTTTCTCTCCTGCTCAAAGAAGTCCAAGAAAGGAAACTGGTAGTCATTCACTAATTCCCCTTAGCAAACATACTCATCCAATGATCCAGGAAACTGAGTATATTCCACCCTTAGTACCAATCTATCCTCCACACCTAGTACGATTTTTCTAAAAACTATTTTGAGGTAATTATAGATTCACATGGAGTTGTGAGAAATAATAGAGATTCCATGTACCTATCACCTAATTTCCCCTAAGGGTAACATTTTGCTTATCTTAAGTATGAAATCACAACTAGGAAATTGACACACTGATATTCCAGTATACCATTTGAACTGCCATAACAAAATACCATAAACTGGGTGCACCGTTTCTAAGCAACAGAAATTTATTTTCACAGTTCTGGCATCTAAGAAATCCAAGATCAAGGAGTCAGTGTTTTCATTATTTGGTGAGGGCCTACTTTCTGATTCAGAGAGAGCACCTTACAGTTGTGTGGATGTACAACCTTGCAGTTGTGTGGATGCAACCACACAGTTGTGTGGTGGGAGGGAGGGCAGATCCATAGGGTTGTTTTTTTAAAGGCACTAATCTTACTCATGAATCCTGATCATGATCCTGTGGATCTAATCTCCTTCCAAAGGCTCTTCCTCCTAATACAATGACATTGATGATTAGATTTGAACATATGGATTCAGGAGGGAGGGCTCAAGCATTCAGACCACAGGAGAGCAATCCACGGACTTCCTGGGAGTCCATCAGTCTCACAAACACTCATTTTTATGTTTATATTTAGTTCTATCCAATTTTATCACACATGTACCTATTTTGACTACAGTAAACATAGAGAATATTTCCATCACAAGGATTCTTCTTGAAATCTTCTCTAACTTCCTTCTCTCCCCCTCCTCTAAATCCTCTCACCCATTAATCTGTTCTCCTGTATAATGTATCAAGATTATCTAAAAAGAATCATGCAGTGTGTAATCTTTTAAGATTGCCTTGCCTGAGAAAACCCAAGGCTGTCAAAGGAATTCATTTTAGCCAACACTGAAGGGAGGACCCCTAACACTCAGTGAGGGTAGGAGACTAACTTCCTTATGCTCCAGTAAGGAGCATAACCTGATTTTTGTGATGTTTTCACTTTCCTAACTCTGAATCTCTGTTCATCCCTCCCTATTCCCTTATTTTCCTTTATAAATGCCTGGATACCTCTGTACAAATTGATCTTGAACTCAGTTCATGCTGGACACTTTTTCCTATTGCAATAGTATATTACTAATTAAAATAAGACCTTACCACTTTCACTAGTGTCTGTCCTGCTTTACCTTTAACAGCAATGGTATTTCATTTCATTGTGGGTTCATTTTGCATTTCTCCAATGGCTAATTTTATTGAATATATTCTTATTTGCATATTTACCATCTATATATTTGCTTCAGTAAGATGTGTGTTCCTTGTCTTTTGCCTAGTTTTAATCTGATTCTTTGCTTTTTAATATTGGCCTTTGAGAATTCATTATATGTTCAAAGTAATCGTCTAAGGTTAGACATGTTTTTCACAAACGTTTTCTGCTAGTCTGTGGATAGTCTTTTCATCCTTTCCACAGGGTCTTTTATAAAACAAAATTTTAAAAATTCTGATGAAGTCCAATTTGTCAGTTTTTCTTTTTATTGATTATGCTTTGGTATCAAATCTAAGAACTCTTTCTAGCCCTAAGTTCCAAAGATTTTCACTAAATAGCAAAATTTCTCCTAAATATTTGAAAATGAATCCCCATGGTCTATGTTGAGTTCATTTATGTCTAAGGTATAAGGCATGAGGTTTAGATCAAGTTTTTTTTGGGTGGGGGGGTGTTTTTCTTTTGTTTTGTTTTTGCCTATGTATGTCCAGTTGCTTCTGCACTACTAAGGTTGTTTGAAAACACTAAGATTGCTTTTGTACCTTTATCAGAAATCACTTGGATGTATTTTTGTGGATCTACTTCTAATTTTCTATTCTATTTCATTGATCTCTCTGTTTATACTAATGCTAAAACCCCTTTTCTTACTTACTATAGTTGTATAGTAACTCTTAACATCAAGTAAAATGTTTCATTTCACTTTATAATTTTTTCTCAAAAATGTCTTTATCATAGGTCTTTACCTTTCCATATAAATTTTAGAATAAACTTGTCTACATCTACAAAAAAAAACTATACTGTGATTTTAGCAGTCATTATATTACCCCTATAAATCAACTTGGAAAGAACTGACTTATTTACTATGTTGGGTCCTTTCCCGTTTATTTGATTCTTTTGGTATTTCTTTCATCAGCATTTTTTAATTTTGAGGAAATAGGCATTGTACATTTTTACCAGATTTACATAGATTTACTTTTGCAGCAATTGTAAATAGTATTGTGTTTTTTAAATTTCACTTTCCATATATTCATTGTTAGTATATTGAGATGTATTTGGTTTTGTGTATTGATCTTGTACCCTGCAATTTCATTGAACGTCCTTGTTAGTTCTTGGGGTTTCTGTGTATACAATCATGTCACCTGCAAATTGTGTCAGTTTTCTTTCTTCCTTTGCAGCCCCTATGACTTTTATTTGCAGTGTTTTCTAATGTATTTATAATCGTGTCATAACCCCTTTAAACAGTATTCCAGAAATTAGTCCTTAGGAAAGTATATAGAACTTGTAAACCTCATCTTAGCTTTTAGTCTGTTTTACAGTCTTGCTTAGCTGTTTTTAGTTTTAAAAATTTCATGTGTTTTACCTGGATCCTGGGTCTTGATACCTGTATCTCTTTCCTGCAAATATCAACTACTTAGTTTAAGACACATCCTTCCAGAAATCATTGTGTAGCCTCTTCAAGATGATGTTCAACTCATGTGATCCATCAGAGGGCAACAGCTTAGATGAGATTTGTGTTTGTTCTTTGTTTCTTAGTCACTGCACTGTAACCTGTTAGAGAGAAAGCACTGGTCTCTAACCTCTGTATCCTCAGTATCTCTCACTTATTTGCCACACAGTAGAAATAAGTGCATGGTTGCTGAAAAAGTGAATGAATACTCTAATTAGAGAGTAATATGCACTTTTTTCAACTATAGATTAGTATTGTAATTTTCCTGAAAGTTATAAAAAATCACACTGATTTACCACCACCATGTACAATAGGAAGTGGGGGAATTCTTCCCTTTTACAATGAAACAAATGATCCAAATTTGTATGTCTTTGTAAAAAGAGTTTTCTTGAGGCTGGGGTTGTGGCTCAGTGGTAGAGTGCTTGCCTGACGTGTGTGAGGCACTGTGTTCGATTCTCAGCACTGCATATAAATAAATGAATAAAAACAAAGGTTTATCAACATCTAAAAATATATTTTTTTTAAAAAAGAGCTTTTTCTACATACTTACTATGAATTATTTTCAAAAAGACCTTGTGAGGTGTGCATTGTTCCTATGTTTATTTTACCCAGAAGGAAATAAAAATCAAGGCAGTTAAATGATTTTCCAGGTTTATATTGTACAGCTAATTGGCAGAAGCTGACTCATTCCGAGGCCTTCTGACCCTAATCACATGTTCTATGAGTTGCTTAAACCCAGCAATACATGCAATGGTAGATTATCTTTGTCAATTTGTTGCTGATGTTTTTACTGGTGAGCAGTTTGTACTGAGAGGTGAATGTTCTCTTACTTGTCCCTGTGGAATGTCCCTGGCCAGGGCAGGATTTCAGACTGTGTCATGGAGAAGGGGAGCACCATATCTGTTTTCCCACATTTTAGCCAGTTATTCTAACTGCCCAAAGAGATAAATTTAAATATCCAGGTGATCTGTTTCAAATAAGATATACTTAATATTTCTGACTCTCTTCTCAGGACTTGTTTCTGGAAAACTCTTTGTAAGAGTTTATATTAGATTATTTTAAGATCTTTATCATCTTGATCTTTAAAAATGAAATCCTGAGTTAAGAAATCAGTTGAATCAATATTTAAAATAAAAATAAGAAAACTTTTCACCAGTTACTGAAAGTATGTGCCTTAAATCAGTTTAGTTTGTTAATGCTTAATTGACACTCAATTGTACATTTTTATGGGCTACAGTGTGACATTGCAATGTATGTATAGAATGATCAGATGCAGGTAATTGATCAATCACCTCAAATACTTGCCATTTCTTTGTGTTGAAATATATAATTAATTGTTACCCACCGTTTTTATCCTATAGAACAATAGAAGTTATTCTCTCTATCCAGTTGCACCCCTACATCTGTTAACAACCCTTTCTACCTACCCTTTCGCACACCTGTCGCAGGCTCTTTTAAACATTATTATACTCCATACATCTATGAAATCAACTTTTAGACTTCTACAAATAAGTGAGAATATGCAGTTTTCTTCTGTGCCTGCCTCATTTCACATAACTTGGTATTCTACAGTTCCATCTATGGAACTGCATTTGCTTCAAATAACAAGATTTCATCCTTTTTATGGCTGAATGATATTCCATTGTGAATCCATACCACATTTTTCTTTATTCATTCATCCATTGATGGACATGTTGGTTGATTTCATATCTTGACTATTGTGAATAGTTTTGTAATCAACTATTTTTTTGGATATCTATTCAGTAGTAGAATTGTTGGATCATATGACAGTTCTATTTCTAGTTTTTTAAAATATCCACACTATTTTCATAATGGCTATACTAATTTACATTCTAGACAAAAGTGTATGAGAGTTCCCCTTTCTCCACATCATAGCTAACATTTGTTATTTTGTTTCCTTGTTAATTTTGTTTTTTTTAATAATACTGATTCTAATTTCAGTAAGATGAGATCTACTTATAGCTTTGTTTTACATTTCCCTGATGATTAGTGATGCTTAATATTTTAAAAATATATGTTGGCCATTTGTACATCTTTTGAAAAATGTCTGTCAGCTCATTTACATAGTTTTTAATCAGATTATTAGATTTTGCTCTTGAGTTGTTTGAATTTCTTATATTCTGGACACTAATCTCTTGTTAAATAGTTTGTTAATATTTTTCCCATTTTAAGAGTTGTCTCTACTCTGTGGATTATTTCCTTTGCTATGCAATGTGTGTTAAATCTTGATTGAAGTCTCTGTGTCAAATTTTTACATCTCACTTGTTATGGTTTGAATATGTGTTCTCCTTCAAAAGCTCATGTGTTCATGTAAATCCATAAGAATAGGTATAGAATAAGATGTATTTCATGCTTGCATAATTCTGTCAAAATGAATTCTGTCATATATAACTAAAAAGAGTCAATAAAATAAGTAAAAGTATTTTTAAAAAAAGCTCATGTGTGAAACAATGCAAAAATGTTCATAGGTGAATGATTAGATTATGAGAGTTGTGACCTAATCAATGGATTTATCCACCCATACAGATTAACTAGGTGATAATTGTAGGCAGACAGAGTGTATACCTGGAGGGGATAGGCCACTTTGGGTATGCCCTTGAGGTTTATATCTTGTCCATGATGAGCAGATTCCTCTCTGCTTCCTTGTTACCATGTCTTGAACTTCTTTCCTCCACCATGCCTTTCCACCATCATGTTCTGCCCCACTTTGGGCCCAGAGCCAAGCAGTTTGCCCACCATGGACCAAACCTCTGAAACCAAGAACTAAAATAAACTTTTCTTTCTCTACATTGTTCTTCTCAGTTCTTTTGTTCATAGTGAAAAAAGGCTGACCAAAAATATCAATTTTTATTAAAACATTGTATTTGTTTATACTGCTAAATATTGAAAAAGAAACATTTGATCACAAATTGAAAAATTACACAAAAAATATGATTCTGTACATATGATTCTACACAAGTGGTTTGTATGTGTTTTTTCTTTTTGCCTCTGGTCCCATTAGAAATAAAATCTGAAATACTAGTAAAAAAAGAGGGATATGTGAATGTCACAGCATCCAAGGGTAGTTAAATGTTTAAAATATACTTGCAATTTCAAAATCCTCACATTATCCCTAGAATACAGTCACCAAGAAAGGGCAATGACCCTGCATCTCTTCTTGGACAACTATTGAAACAATCAGTGGACAATCTGAGCTCAACTTTTTTTTTCCTTTGTTACTGCTGTCAAAGTCCTTACCAAGGTTTAGACTTTGTACAATTTGTATTCAAAATAATATTTTTTCCTGAAGTTTATTTTTCATATGTATAAAAATCTCAAAAATATTTTATATAATTAAATGGACTCAAACCTCAAAGTTTCTCAATGGTATTTTGAGACTCTGTCATATTCTATGTGATTGAAACTGTAATACGGACAAATTTTGTAAATGGATAAACAGAACCTAACCATCATGTTATAGCATCAATTTTGCCTCATGAGATGGCTTGGTGTTTTACAAATATGTTTACATGTCCAAGTTCCTCAATTGCACACATTAAATTTGTGCAATTCTTTGTATATCTGTGTACCTCAATAAGGCTGTGAAAATGGTGGTTTTTCATTGTTAAAATATTTTTGGTTTCATGAACAGTGATGCATTTATTGTCCCTGTGACCTAAGGAAGCAAGATGCAAATTAGAAGGAAAAATCAGTTTTAACGTGTTGTTATTATTGATCATTCATAATATGAAACACATTAAGTTGGATATAGAATAACTCAAGTTGTGTAAGATCAGTTGCTCCTAAAGGAACTAGACATCTGAGATGAAAAGAGACAGAGCTAGAAAGAGAGATGGAGCTTTCATTTAATCCAAAAGTGACACTTACTTATGAGTTTTATTTTAGAATCTTTACTCTAAGTGTTTTAAGTGTTTTAGTCTCTAAGAATTGGTTGTTAAATATGAGAAAAGAGAGAAAATAAGGAATATATAAATTTGTTTCTTGGACTCATCATATTTAGAACTTTGGTCCTAATTGCTATGGAATAATTCCAGTGCCATAAAATAAGAATCATAACTAAAATTAAGAAATAAGCAGCAAGACTTCTAAAGAAACGAAACAAGTTTTAGGGGTTTTCTGATTTGGTTTTTTGTTTGGTTTGGTTTTTTCCACCCAAAAGCTGGAGAAGAGTAAATTCTTGCATCAGGGAGTAACAATGGCAAAGAAGACAAATTGCTTCCGTACACTTTGTAGACATTGAAAACCTTGAAAAACCCTTACAAGATTTTTGTCATTTAAGAAACTGCATTCTGTGAGAAAATTGATAATTAATTTGCTTGTTTACTTTCTTGAAGACAATTTGATATACTCTAGCAAGCCACTTTGATGCATGAAGGATATTTGCTTCATTATTTCCATGCACAAATGTGTGGTTGACTTTCATAAATCACTCAGAATAGAGTTTAATGAAAAGTAGAACAATACAATACTTAAAAATATTTGGTTAATAGGAGAGCCATGTATTACTTCCTTTTTAGAAAATGATACTATGTAAATCTTATTTTTGACAGAGCCTGCAATGAATTGTAATTTAAATAAAGAAAAGTATTTAATAGAGGGTTATTAAACAGGTTTTTACATTGCAGCTGTTCTAGTCTCTCAGGTAAATACTAATTGAGAGAGCTTATTAAAGTTTGTTGTACTTATTCATTTGAATTCTCATTCTTTCCCCCTGTGTGAACCCCTGGTGGGGGTAGAACTCCCACTGATTTTAAAAAGAATTTGGTGCTCAAGGATTTGGACAGAGAACAAACTCAGAATATGTATTAAGTAATTGCCTTTTGATGTCCTTTGTCTATAAGTGCCTAGTTCTCAATATTGTCTTTTTTTTCAAAATATCAATTTTGTCCATAACATAAACATTTGAAAAGTGCCACTTTTCTATCTCAGCTAAGAACTGCCTAGTTAATAGGAGCAGAAAGAATTACAAAAGTATTTTAAACATATTTAAAATATATTTTACCATATATTGAAAACATCTAAAATATGAATAGAGAAGTTGGGGGAATGTTTGGCATGAGGTGAAGATACTGTAGAGAGAGAAGATATTGTTGACACAGAAAAGGAAATTGTGAAGTTGGAAAAGTAAGGAGTTTCAAAAGCTATCAAACACTGATTATACCCCCCTCTTTGCATTTTTTTTTCCTATATCTGATTCAAAAAGAAAATAGCAAATAAGCTTTATTTTCTTGCAGCCATGTGCAGGAGAAATCTAACTGAGAAGGAACTGGCAGAAAAAGAAGAGGGAACTACTCCAAATGAACATCCTCTCCACCTCACACCTATAGCACTTAACAGTGGCAAAGATAAATTACCTACTTATGATATCAGGACTTAATTGTTCAAGAAAGGAAGAGGGTGGTAGAGCTGAGTCGGGTATTGTTCAGAAAGGGAAGTGGATAGGAAAGGGGATGTGCTATAAAGACTAAGCAGAAAAGGGACCTACTGAGTACTATTACTTAATTTTTCAACAAACTTTTTCAAAGTGCTTTCTAGTTTCCAAGAACATTCAGGGTGATGGGAGGAAAAACTCAGTACAGTGGTAATGGTACTCCAAGGTAGGCAATGCTACCATATCTAAGAGCATTGGAATAGTGAACATCAGTGGACAACTCTCTAGGAAACAAAGATAGAATTTCAGGGGATTGCTTCTCTTGAAGAAAAGAATTAACATAGGAAGTCCCAGTTGCTAGTTTTAGAAAGTCTGCTCGGAAGATTGATCCTTAGTTGATATCTGGAAACTTGGTCACAAGTCAATGGTCAGCTATTGGTGAAGGTGGTTCACTGTGTCTAGATTATCTGTGAAAACTATATAATTTTATATTGAACACCAACTTTTCTTCTGAGAGTCTGGAATACTAGTAGTGTACTAGTAGGCCCCTACGTAGGTGTCTAATAACCCCTGGGGCAGAAATATGGTATGTTCCTATATTTCATTACTGGAGGATGAGGGTACTTTATATAATTCCTCATGGGAAGGACAGAGCATAAAAAAACCACCACATGGATTCCTCTAGACACTGTGCTGCCTTTTCCTGATGTGATCTAGCTGTGTATCCTTACTACATTGCCATACCAAGTCTTTATGGTAAATACACCAAGATACTGAGTCCTGTGAGTGTTTCTAGTAAATCACACCCAAATGCTCTTGAAAATATTTTTAAAAACAGACTCAAATTTTGTCAGGTGAAGATGACATTTAGGTCAGAAATATGCCTAGAAATGAGAAGACACAGCATAATCAAAATCATGAAAACGCATATTGACCTGATGCTAGAGAGCATGAAGGGACCCACAAATAATTCATTGTTTCTGAGACAATAAATTGAAAGTATTAGCTGAAGGAAGTTCTCAGGGTTCTCATATTAAGAAGTATTACTTATTAGTACTTTAGGAAGTGTTCAGGTTGAGGAACAGGCAAAAGTGAGTAATTCAATGCATTTTTGGGACAGTGAAAGAATACATCATTATTATTATTCACACTTTTGAGCAAAGTTATTTATGCTATTATTAGATAACTATTAAGAGTCTGGAAAAATCATTAGCCACTCAGCTACCTGGTATTCTACATTTTCAAAAACAGAACCATGTCAAAATTATTTTCAAACTATAGTTCCTTGAAGCAAATAAGACAGATTTTTGTCCTATTCATGAATTTTATAAATATCAGAAGAGGTAACACATTTGGCCTTCTTTACTCAGTGATATCAGCATGCTGTTTTATGTATTTTAGGGTATTTATCTGTCAGTTTCAGAACCACATCCTGAGTTTGAAAATATAATTCATCTGCAAGATAAAATGTATCATTTATGTCTTGTAGGCAGTATTAAAAAAATGTGTCAACAACTTAAATTATAATGTTAGTATGGATGAGGCTATTAAACATTTGCCTTTGAAATACAAGGTTTTTCATCTTCATTCCATGCTAGAATACCTTGGGACATGATATTAAGAACAACAGATCAGAACTAAATACATATGTAGTAGGTTTTTGTTTTTATATTGTTTTTTAATTTGAAGAACTGCCCATAGAAGATAATTTCAAAGTGGAAAATAAATGACTGAAATTCAGCAATAACCGTAGAGAGATTCTCATTTTTATATCACAAATCTTGACAATTTAAGGCCCTTTTTTAATCTAATTATTTAAATTTAACAATATAAGATATCATTTTTGAAGGGTTATGCAAAATAATATTCCAGCAGCTCCCCAAGAAAAACAGAAAGACAGTGTGACTCTGGAGGATGGAAGGGAAATTGGCCAAACATTAAACCATTCTCAGAGCCCCTCCCCAATAACAATGGGCCATACACTTAAACCTTCCCCCATTTCAAATTAGCTCTAAATGGAGACACAGCAAATACTGAAACTCTGGGAAACAATGGATTCCAGAATAAGAAAAATGAGTTCAACCCTTTTACAACCACTCTCCCAAGTTAAAGTTTTAACTTGTACAACCAGTTCCTGATGGTCAAAACTGCACACACACAGTTTCCAACGATTACATCATTGTATCCTATAACACCAAAATCCCCTCTGTAACTGAAGGTCATTTTTCACCATCTGGAAAACGGGCCCCGACCACACTGGAGTCCAAGAAGGAATAAAGGCTTCTCTGAATCCATCCAGGTCTGCCTCCCATCCTTTTGCGCTAACAACTTTAATAGAATTTTATATCATTTCATGAATATTCATTTTTGTGTAAGATATCATTTCCCTAAACAGAGTGTTTTTGATATTTTAATAAATTCAAGTTAAAAAAAATCTAATATGGTATTCCCTCTGAATTTATTGAACCAATGATTTTAAACAATACTAATCAATGAATAGTTGCTGTTTTTTAGAACAAATGTGAATATCTTTGTGGGAGGAGTCCAAAGTTCATCACAGATAAATTTATATTTCAGAAATATAAAATAGCTAATAACAACATAGTGACTTTTTGCTTGATAATTTTTCTTACACTGAAAATATGTGCGTCCACCTATTTATTTAATGTGTCTCCTTGCCAGTCACACTTGGAATAAACTCTGCATCACAATGCAGAGTACACAAAAAAGAAAAAAGCATTTTTCACAGTTATGGAATTTTCTCCAAAAGCCCTTAGCATTGCTTGGAAAATATGTGCTTTGCTTTAGGTTAATAAAATAAGAAAACATCTCACTGAATCTGAATCTGAATTTCTGGTTGATAATATCTACAGGGACTATTGGTAATATCAAAATCAAAATTACAAGTATTTCACAATACTTGAAAATACATCTTTGAGATATTTAAATTGATTCCAGAATATATTATATACTTACTTTATGTACTTAGTCCATACTTTTTAGTCCAGTCCCTATTCTGAGCACTAAGCACATTAAAGCTAACCAAATAGAGCAAACTTGGCTCTCCTGGAGGTCACATTTACATTACAAGGAAATGCTCTATAGTACAAGATGTAACTTTTCTGAATGCTTTACTTACTTTTGTTCCAGTGACTATTACCTTTTAACAAATCACCTCAAAATGATATGGCCTAAAGCGACAGTCATTTCATTTTGTGCATTCGCCTACACTGTGCCAGGATTTGGTGAGGAAGTCATGTGGTATTAACTCATGTGGCAGACAGTTGGTGGTAGTTGTGGAATGAAAACTCAGGCAGGACCCAAGGCCTGTGGCCCAATTCCTCTCTGGGTAGATCTCTCCATGTGCCCTGGCCTTCCTCATAGCTTGATGGCAGGGGTCCAAGGGCAGGCAGCCAGACAGAAGCTGTATTGCTTTGATGACTAATCTTGTCCAACACATAGTGTCACTTCCACTTTATTATCACCCAACAAACCCATCCAAGGTCAAAGGATGGGGGAAACTTAGAATCAACCCTTTGATGGCAGAATGACAAGATTCTAGAAAATCACATGGAGCTAGAAATCTTGTTAAACCATTTTTGAAAACACAATCTAGCACAACTATAAAATCTGGGAAATAGTACCATATTTCTGAAGTATAAATTTTTGTAGTGTTTATGAAATAATGAATGAACATATGTTAAATATTCAAATTTGTAAAAAAAAATCCAGGTCTCATGTCATAATTGCCTTTATAATCAAGATATTTACAGTAACCTGTCAGAACTCATTACTCAAATCCTTATTAATGAACTGCGGTACAATAAAATATAAATCTTCATCCCAGTGTCCAATTTTAGTCATTGCAAGGATGCTGTTGTTAAATGTAGTAAAATTCTATATGACTAATCATTCACTATTAGTAGAAATAATAACTTGAATAAATCAGCCTGAAAGATAGATATTATGATAAAATTCTTCACAGTCAAAATTACAATAGAATAAATATGAAAGATTGTACATTAATACATTTGAGAACAGGAGTTAACTCACATTTATGGGTAGAAATTAAAGTTAGATTTACCTTTTTTATATAGCATGAATAAAGATGAACATACCCATAAAAATCATAGACTTTGGGATTCTATGTTATGACACAGATATTATTTGGCAGTTTCTTATCACTTGGAATTAACATCCTCTAGATTAGAGTCATGTCAGAGTACTGTAAATTCCAGAGGTTTTTCGTCTTATTACTTGGTACCTGTTGTGGCTGTTCCTTTGACTTAAATACCATTTCTCTACTTTATCTGGCAACTTCTTACTCAAATATATCCCACTCTTCAAATTTGTTCTTCAAAATCCTAAATTGCATGCTTCCTCCCACAGAATCTTAGACTTCTATAATTATATTTATCATGTTTAAAACACTGCAAGGACAAATGGCATTCAATTTTTCTTTGCATCTCGTATGACAGACACGGCAGGTGCTGCCTCCTGACCCTAAATGCAGTGCTCTTTACCGCTTCATGCCACAGTACCTCTTGAAGGAAGGAAAACACGAGAAGCATTTATCAAGTGACTAGACATAATTTAAAACAAGCTAAGTTACGAAAAGGTAATAAAACACCGTCTTAAAAGAACTTTGACTCTATCCATCATTTTAAAGGCATGTTTATAGGCATAGATATTAATGAGAGATTGCAGAATTGATTAAGAGAACTAAATGGCACAATAAAAAAAATAGTTTACTAGGTTAAGTTTAAAGCAAACACAGCTTGTACGTGGTTTTCTGCTAATAAACCAAATTACTTAGAATTGGAATTAAGAATGGCAAGTGGTAATGGTAAACGTATCCTAATTTATTCTGTTGTGCACCTCTTTTTCTTCAACACTTTGGTGGCATTATTCTTATTCATGAACAGAATATTGTTAGTGGATTGCCACTTACAGTCAAAGACATGTATTTCTGGACGGGAAAATATAATTTGACTTCAAGTCACAAGCTGAAAAGTGTCTAGACTCTACATTGATCTATTCTTTCATCAATTCCAGTTTATAAAACATGCTCACTGTTGAATTTTTATGTCTAGGCATACTCTTATAATCTTTAGAAGGATTACCTTAAGCTGTTGAGTCTGTTCATATGTACTTCGATAGAGATATATTCAGCAACATATGATTTTATACTTATTTGAACAAAATCAAAATCTGCAGATAATGCGAAACACCTAAAGCTGCAGTGCTGGGGCTTGAAAATTTGAACAAAAGGTTACTACACTGGACCATCAATGTAAATTTTAAAAATCTGTAACAAGACAATTGCTATTAGTCCTCAACTCACCAAAGGTTTCTTAATTGAACGTAAAACCAAATGCAGCGGATTTCGACAAGGTCACTTTGATGTGTGTGTCATTCAACTGGACATCACAGATAAATAGTCTGGCTACACCATTAAAGGGTGAAGGTAACCATCACCTCATAACGTGTATTTTTCACTTTTATGGGGTGAAAACTGGATATACTCTGATTTATCCCCTAAATCATTTTCTGATGGAATAGCAGTAAAACTGGCCTGAGCTATGATTTTTACAACAATTTGCAACATTTTTAATAAGAGTAAATAGAATTATTTTTAAAAATCCTGTGATGTCTTTCGCTTCACAAAAATAAAGCAAAAGTTAATGTTTTATATAGGAAACTGATTAATAATTATATTACCTTTCTAGTCAAGACTACATTATCATAGTTACTGTCCCATGATTAATTCAATGCTTATGAACTTGCAAAGGAGGTAATTTCTGGGAACAGAAGTGGAGGAGGATCTAAAATTTGGAAGAAACTAAAATTTAAACATTTTGTATAAAATTTCTCTATAAATCTCTAGAAATGCCCAGGGAAATAGATTTTGGTTTGGACAGAATATAATCATAGGTTATTTATAGAGTCCCAAGAACATCAATATTTCTTTTCATATTCAAACAGATAATTCTCATTTGAATTATAGTAGAATTCATTAATAGCTAAATAGAATATCTCTTCTAAAACTAAGCTTTAATATCAGAAAATTTATTTTTAGCATCTGAAAGGATATAATGTCATTGATATCATTTATAAATCATATACACAAAATATCCCCAAAATGTTTTTGAAAATAAATTAATTCTGCTAATTTGCAAATAACAAATATTTCTATTTAACTGTATAGTTTGATGAGTAACCACAAACTATAGAATATTTGCATCACCTAAAGTATTTCCTGTATATCTTCCCAATCAATCTAACCCCATACAGTCAATCTTAAAGATTTACTTATTTGCTTTGTTTAAATTTCTGACCTATATTATATTTTTCCTTTCTAGAGTTTAATATAAAAGCAATAATAGGGGATATGTCCTTGATATCTTAATAGAAATCCTACGAAATTTCTTTCTAAGTAGTCTAGGGACTTATAGTTTTATTTCTTCTGTGCAAATACCTAGAAGAGAAATTGCTGGGCTATATTATACATATGTTTAGTTACTTAAAAAAAATAAAAAACTGCCAAAAGTATTTTGAAAAGAGATCATAGAATTTTACATTCTGTCAAGAAATAAGAGTTCTAGTTGCTTCACAAATTTACCAACACTTGACATTGTCAATCATTTCAATTATAACCATTTTAATGAATACATATTTAGACCTAATTGTATATTTAATTTGTATTTCGTGGTAACAATGATGCTGAATTTTTGTCATTTGATTTTTCAGGGTATAGAAGAAATTTATCTAAGTCCAGTGCAGACTGGCCAGCTGACTTCTACAGTGGGAACAGCAAAGAAGAGACCTACTGGGAAGGTCCTGTTGTTGTAAACCAGTGTTAAACGAGTTCTCTCCACATTACAAGGCTTGGGGACAGGCAATGGAATGTGCTCGTGGCCACTGCGCTCCACGTACAATGCTGAGCTTGTAATCACTGTTACCAAAATATATACATCACCATGAAAAACCAGGATGGGCCACCTCCACATCTCCACATTATAAATATTTACGTCCTTGTCATACTCTGCTATGGAACTTGGGTTCTGAGGAGACTGACCCTGTTGCTGAGGCATCCCCCAGGGGAGGAGGGTGGTCCAGGCCTGGAGGTTCCCCTGACCTGGGGTCCTAGCAACAGAGCAGACAGGAGCAGAAATACAACTTTGGTCCCAAATTTGAAGGGAAAAAACATCCTGAAAGTTCTAGATCTGGCCTCCCTAGACAGATTACAGGGGAGGCTGGAGTGAGGTAACTGGAGGTCAGGCTCGGGTACACAGAGAACCCCATTGGCTCTGAGTCTGGGTCCTGTCTGGGACTGAATTGCTAACAAAGAATAAAATAGAAAGTACAGCATACAAAGTAATACCAAGAGAAAGCTTACTCATACCACTGTATCTTCTTGCTATAAAGAGTTATTCAAAATTATTTCTTTCACATAAAACTGAAAAAGATTAGGATATTTGGTCAACTGGAAATATTACTAATTATAAATGTTTGTGACCACATCAGAGCATGATACAAAGATTATAATGAAAGTTTAAAACCAGAAGAAGGCTGCCTTGGTGTCCTCTGGGATGCTGAGTATTTTTATTTACATTTTGTCCATTTACACATTTTTTTTGTGTGGAGCATCTGTTTGAACCCTTCCTATTTTTTATTGGACTATTTATTTTGAGTTAAAAAGTTTTTGAAAAAATATTTAAGGACGTGGGGAAAAAGTTACACTCATATATTACTGGTGGGACTGCAAATTGGTGCAACCATTATGGGAAGCGTATGGAGATTCCTCAGAAAACTTGGGATAGAAACACCATTTGAGTTGTATAAACCACTTCTTGGTTTATACCCAAAGAAATTAAAACCAGCATATTACAGTGATACAGCCACATCAATGTTTATAGCAACTCAACTCAAAATAGCTAGACTATGGAACCAACCTAGGTACCCTTCAACAGATAAATGGATAAAGAAAATGTGGTATATATGCACAATGGAATATTACTCAGTCGTAAAGAAGGATGAAATTATGGTATTTACAGGTGAATAGATGGAGCTGGAGAATATCATGCTAAATGAAATAAGCCAATCCCTAAAAACCTAAGGCCAAATGTTTGCTATGTGGATGCAAATTCACAATAAGGAGGTGGGGCTAGGAAAGAATAAAGTTACCTTAGATTATGTAGAGGAGAGTAAGGAGAGGAGAGGACGTAGAAAGAATAGTACAGTGAAACAGACATTATTACCTTATGTACATATATGACTATATTACTGTTGGGATTCTACATCATGTACAACCAGAAGAATGAGAAATTATACTTCATTTATATATGCTGTATCAAAGTGCAATCTGTTATGTATAATTAATTAGAACAAACTTTTGAAAAGAAAAAAGTAAAAAGTAAAAAAAAAATTCATCATAGTCAAAATTTGATATATGTTTGATGTATATGATTTCCTAGTGGCTTGTGGTTTACCTTTTTATTTTTTTCATAAACTTTTTAAATAGTATAAGTGGTCATTTTTTAAATTTTATTTTTATTGCAAACAAATGGGATACAACTTGTTTCTGTTTGTACATGAAGTAGAGGCATACCATTTGTGTAATCATACATTTACATAGGGTAATAGTTTTTGATACACTGTTATTTTTTCCTTCCCCCCACTCCTCCCACCCCTCTTTTCCCTCTATACAGTCCCTCCTTCCTCCATTCTTGCCTCCCTCTAACCCCCCATCATGTGTCATCATCCACTTATCAGTGAGATCATTCGGCCTTTGGTTTTTTGAGGTTGGTTTATTTCACTTAGCATGATATTCTCCAACTTCATTCATTTGCTGGCAAATGCCATAATTTTATTATCCTTTATGGCCAAGTAATATTTCACTGTATATATATACCACAGTTTCTTTATCCATTCATCCATTGAAGGGCATCTAGGTTGGTTCCACAATCTGGCTATTGTAAATTGAGCAGCTATGAACATTGATGTGGCTGTATCTCAGTAGTATGCTGATTTTAAGTCCTTTGGGTATAGGCCAAGGAGTGGGATAGCTGGGTCAAATGGTGGTTCCATTCCAAGTTTTCTAAGGAATTTCCACACTGCTTTCCAGAGTGGCTGCACTAATTTTCAACCCCACCAGCAATGTATGAGTGTACCTTTTTCTCCACATCCTCGCCAACACCTATTGTTGCTTGTATTCTTGATAATCGCCATTCTAATTGGGGTGAGATGGAATTAGGGTGGTTTTGATCTGCATTTCTCTTATTACCAGAGATTTTGAACATTTTTTCTTTTTTTTTTTTTTATTGTAAACAAATGGGATACATGTTGTTTCTCTGTTTGTACATGGCGTAAAGGCATACCATTTGTGTAATCATAAATTTACATAGAGCAATGTTGTTTGATTCATTCTGTTATTTTTTTCCCTTCCCCCCACCCCTCCCACCCCTCTTTACCCTCTATACAGTAGTTCCTTCCTCCATACTTGCCCCCCTCCCTAACCCTAACTCTAACCCTTCCCTCCCCCCCATTATGTGTCAACCTCCACTTATTAGCGATATTATTCGTCCTTTGGCTTTTTGAGATTGGCTTATCTCACTTAGCATGATATTCTCCAATTTCATCCATTTGCCTGCAAATGTCATAATTTTATCATTCTTTATGGCTGAGTAATATTCCATAGTATATATATACCACAGTTTCTTTATCCACTCATCAATTGAAGGGCATCTAGGTTGGTTCCACAGTCTGTCTATTGTGAATTGAGCAGCTATGAACATTGATGTGGCTGTATTTCTGTAGTATGCAGATTTTAAGTCCTTTGGGTATAGGCCAAGGAGTGGGATAGCTGGGTCAAATGGTGGTTCCATTCCAAGTTTTCTAAGGAATCTCCACACTGCTTTCCATAGTGGCTGCACTAATTTGCAGCCCCACCAGCAGTGTATGAGTGTACCTTTCTCCCCACATCCTCGCCAACACCTGTTGTTGCTCGTATTCTTGATAATCGCCATTCTAATTGGGGTGAGATGGAATCTTAGGGTGGTTTTGATTTGCATTTCTCTTATTACTAGAGATGTTGAACATTTGTCCATATGTTTGTTGATTGCTTGTAGATCTTCTTCTGTGAAGTGTCTATTCATTTCCTTAGCCCATTTGTTGACGGGACTATTTGAATTCTTGGAGTAGAGTTTTTTGAGTTCTTTATAGATTCTGGAGATTAGTGCTCTATCTGAAGTCTGATTGGCAAAGATATTCTCCCACTCTGTAGGCTCTTTCTTCGCATTGCTGATAGTTTCCTTTGCTGAGAGAAAGCTTTTTAGTTTGAATCTATCCCAGTGGTTGATTCTAGCTTTTATTTCTTGTGCTAGGGGAGTCCTGTTAAGGAAGTCTGGTCCTAGACCAACAAGGTGAAGATTTGGACCTACTTTTTCTTCTATAATCTGCAGGGTCTCTGGTCTGATTCCGAGGTCCTTAATCCATTTTGAGTTTAGTTTCGTGCATGGTGAGAGATATGGGTTTAGTTTCATTCTGTTGCATATGGATTTCCAATTCTCCCAGCACCATTTGTTGAAGAGGCTATCTTTTCTCCATTGCATATTTTTGGCATCTTTGTCTAGTATGAGAAAATTGTATTTATTTGGGTTTGTGTCCGTGTCCTCTATTCTGTACCATTGATCTACCTTTCTATTTTGGTACCAATACCATGCCGTTTTTGTTACTATTGCTTTGTAGTAGAGTTGAAGATCTGGTATTGCAATACCCCCTGTTTCACTCTTCCTGCTAAGGATTGCTTTAGCTATTCTGGGTTTCTTATTCTTCCAGATGAATTTCATAATTGCCTGCTCTATTTCTGTAAGGTACGTCATTGGGATTTTAATTGGAATTGCATTGAATTTGTATAGCACTTTAGGTAGTATGGCCATTTTGACAATATTAATTCTTCCTATCCAAGAACATGGAAGATCTTTCCATCTTCTAAGGTGTTCTTTAATTTCTTTCTTTAGTGTTGTATAGTTCTCATTGTAGAGGTCTTTCACCTCTTTTGTGAGATTGATTCCCAAGTATTTTATTTTTTTCGAGGCTATTGTGAATGGGGTAGTTTTCCTAATTTCTCTTTCTGAAGATTCATCACTTATGTATAAAAATGCGTTGGATTTATGGGCATTGATCTTGTAACCTGCTACTTTACTGAATTCACTTATGAGTTCTAAGAGTTTTCTGGTGGAATTTCCAGGTTCCTCTAAATATATAATCATGTCATCAGCGAACAGGGATAGTTTGAGTTCTTCTTTTCCAATTCGTATCCCTTTAATTTCTTTGGTTTGTCTAATTGCTCTGGCCAGAGTCTCAAGAACGATGTTGAAGAGAAGTGGTGAAAGAGGGCATCCCTGCCTTGTTCCAGTTTTTAGGGGGAATGCTTTCAGTTTTTCACCATTTAGAATGATATTAGCCATGGGCTTAGCATAAATGGCCTTTACAATATTAAGGAATGTTCCCACTATCCCTATTTTTTCTAGTGTTTTGAGCATGAAGGGGTGCTGTATTTTATCAAATGCTTTTTCTGCATCTATTGAAATAATCATGTGATTCTTGACTTTAAGTCTATTAATATGGTGAATTACGTTTATTGATTTCCTGATGTTGAACCAACCTTGCATCCCTGGGATGAAACCCACTTGATCATGGTGCACTATCTTTTTAATATGTTTTTGTATGCGATTTGCTAAAATTTTGTTGAGAATTTTTGCGTCGATGTTCATTAAGGATATTGGTCTGAAATTTTCTTTCCTTGATGAGTCTCTGTCTGGTTTAGGTAT
This sequence comes from Sciurus vulgaris, assembly GCF_902686455.1. Classification (NCBI taxonomy): domain Eukaryota; kingdom Metazoa; phylum Chordata; class Mammalia; order Rodentia; family Sciuridae; genus Sciurus; species Sciurus vulgaris. The sequence goes on from NC_136468.1 coordinate 33,280,242, forward strand.
CAGTGTGATATTGGCTTCATAGAATGAGTTTGGGAGGGTTCCCTCCTCTTCTATTTTATGGAATACTTTGAGAAGTATTGGAATGAGCTCTTCCTTAAAGGTTTTGTAGAACTCGGCTGAGAACCCATCTGGTCCCGGACTTTTCTTTGTTGGTAGGCTTTTGATGACTTCTTCTATTTCAGTACTTGAAATTGGTCTATTTAAATTGTTTATGTCCTCCTCATTCAGTTTAGGCAATTCATATGTCTCTAGAAACCTGTTGATGTCTTCGAAATTTTCTATTTTGTTGGAGTATAGATTTTCAAAATAGCTTCTAATTATGTTTTGTATTTCCATCCTGTCTGTTGTGATATTTCCTTGTTCATTCCGAATTTTAGTGATTTGGGTTTTCTCTCGTCTTCTCTTTGTTAGTGTGGCTAAAGGTTTATCAATTTTGTTTATTTTTTCGAAGAACCAACTATTTATTTTGTCAATTTTTTGTATTGTTTCTTTTGTTTCAATTTCATTGATTTCAGCTCCGAGTTTAACTATTTCCTGTCTTCTACTACTTTTGGTGCTGTTCTGTTCTTCTTTTTCTAAGGCTTTGAGCTGTACTGTTAGGTTGTTTATTTGTTGAGTTTTACTTCTTTTATTAACTATTTTTTTCATTATGCTGAGAAACATTTTTTTACTTGTAAACAGATACAATATCTTTGTTTATTCATTTATTTTCATGTGGTGCTGAGGATCGAACCCAGAGCCTTACACATGGGAGGCAATCGCTCTACCACTGAGCTACAGCCCCAGCCAGCTACTTCTTTTATTAAATGCGCTCCATGAAATAAATTTCCCTCTAAGTACTGCTTTCATAGTGTCCCAGAGATTTTGATATGATGTTTCTTTGTTCTCATTTACCTCTAAGAATTTTTTAATTTCCTTCCTAATATCTTCTGTTATCCATTCATCATATAATAGCATATTGTTTAATCTCCAGATGTTGGAATAGTTTCTGTGTTTTACTCTTTCATTTATTTCTAACTTCAATCCATTATGATCTGATAGAATACATGCTAGTGTCTCTATCTTCTTGTATTTGCTAACATTAGCTTTGTGGCATAATATATGGTCTATTTTAGAGAAGGATCCATGTGCTGCTGAGAAGAAAGTGTATTCACTCTTGGTTGGATGGAATATTCTATAAATGTCCGTTAAGTCTAAATTATTGATTGTGTTGTTGAGATCTATGGTTTCTTTGTTCAATTTTTGTCTGGAAGATCTGTCCAGTGGTGAGAGCGGCGTGTTAAAATCACCTAGTATTATTGTGTTGTGGTCTATTTGGTTTCTGAAATTGAGAAGGATTTGTTTGACATACATGGATGAGCCACTGTTTGGGGCATAGATGTTTATGATTGTTATATCTTGCTGATTTATGCTTCCCTTAAGCAGTATGAAATGACCTTCTTTATCCCTTCTGACTAACTTTGGCTTGAAGTCCACATTATCGGAAATGAGGATGGATACTCCAGCTTTTTTGCTGAGTTCATGTGCATGGTATGTTTTTCCCCATCCTTTCACCTTTAATCTATGGGTATCTTTTTCTATGAGGTGAGTCTCTTGCAGGCAACATATTGTTGGATCTTTCTTTTTAATCCAGTCTGCCAGTCTATGTCTTTTGATTGATGAATTCAGGCCATTAACATTCAGGGTTATTATAGAGAAATGATTTGGTTTCCCGGTCATTTGGTTCATTTTTAAAATTTTGTTTATTTATTTGTTTGACACAACTTGTTTCCTCCTTTATTTGACAATTCCTTTAGGATAATTCCTCCCTTTGCTGATTTGCTTCTTTGTTTTTCATCTCTTCCTCATGGAATATTTTGTTGAGAATGTTCTGCAATGCTGGCTTTCTTTTTGTAAATTCTTTTAGCTTTTGTTTATCATGGAAGGATTTTATTTCATCGTCAAATTTGAAGGTAAGTTTTGCTGGGTATAAGATTCTTGGTTGGCATCCATTTTCTTTCAGGGCTTGAAAAATGTTGTTCCAGGACCTTCTAGCTTTTAGGGTCTGGATTGAAAAATCTGCTGATATGCGTATTGGTTTCCCCCTGAATGTTATTTGGTTCTTTTCTCTCACAGCCTTTAACATTCTGTCTTTATTTTGTATGTTAGGTATTTTCATTATAATGTGCCTTGGTGTGGGTCTGTTGTAATTTTGTGTATTTGGAGTCCTGTAAGCCTCTTGAACTTGATTTTCCATTTCATTCTTCAGATTTGGGAAATTTTCTGATATTATTTCATTGAATAGGTTGTTCATTCCTTTGGCTTGTTTCTCTAGGCCTTCCTCAATCCCAATAATTCTTAAATTTGGCCTTTTCATGATATCCCATAGTTCTTGTAGATTCTGTTCATGATTTCTTACCATCTTCTCTGTTTGTTCAGCTTTGTTTTCAAGGTTAAATATTTTGTCTTCAATGTCTGAGGTTCTGTCTTCCAGGTGTTCTATCCTATTGGATATGCTTTCTATGGAGTTCTTAATTTGGTTTATTGTTTCCTTCATGTCAAGGATTTCTGTTTGGTTTTTTTTCAATATCTCTAACTCTTTATTGAAATGATCTTTTGCTTCCTGTATTTGCTCTTTTAACTGTTGATTGGTGCGATCAATCAATGCTTGCATTTGCTCTTTCATCTCATCATTCAATGCTTGCATTTGCTCTTTCATCTCATCGTTTGCTTCTCTGATCATTTTAATTATGTACATTCTGAACTCCTTTTCTGTCATTTCTTCTGCCATGCTGTCATTGGGTTTTATTGATGTAACATCTAGATTTGTTTGCAGCATTTTCTTTCCTTGTTTTCTCATATTGTTCAGATATCAGTGGACCGCTGAGATATTGCAGATTTCCTCTGTTGATTTACAATGTCCCTGAAGATTTCTATATATATCCCCTCTTAGCCTTCAGTAGGCTGAAGTCTTGGAGGAAGTTGATAATGCGGTGCTCCACAAGGAAGCTGCCTCTCTAGGAGTGGTGGCCTTCAGGTGGGGTATATTCCCTGCTAGTGGGCAGAGGAGCCTCCACTTGTTGACCAATGGTCATCCAAAGGGGACCTAGGCTGTGGGCTGAGGCAAGGCCTGTTTGGGCCTGTGTCTCTGGTTTTACCGTCCTTGTGGGGAAACCTCACCAGGCAGGGAAGACTCACCCAGTGGGGAGGTCTCGCTGGTCAGTTTCCTCCTAGAGGTTCCCCTCAATTTACAGCTACTGCCTGGGCTGGGCTGCCTTCCTCTGCAAAGTTTCCAGGGGCCCGGCCCTACCTCCTGGGCCTGGGAGCCTCACCCTTCGCAGATGAATCTCCTTAGGCTGCCCCTCCTCAGAGAATTTGCCCATAGGCCTGGAACCTTCGCTCCGCCCTAAGCCTGTCTCTGTGCGGCTCTTCCACCCAGAAGCCTCCTAGATCCTGGGACCCTGTTCTGCACCTAATCGCCTGGCTGCGTGGCCCCTCCTCTGAGCAGCCACCTGTGGCCCCAAACAATCGCTCTGAGTCCCAGAGACCCGCCACAGGCCTCTTCCTCCAGACAGCCGCCCATTATGCCTGTGAGGTCACTAGGAGTCCAAGAAACTCACTTCGTGCCTCCTCCTCCCACCAACCACCCGTAGCCCGGGGCAATCAATCACTCCGAGTCGAAGTGACCCTCCCCGTTCCTCCTCCTTCTCCAGATAACCCCCCGGGTGTTCAGGAGCAGTCCCTCTGAGTGGCTCTGAATCCACGTGACCCGCTGCACGATCCTCTGGGCACCGCCCGGAGCTCTGGTGCGGCTACTCAAGACTAAGCGTCCCACCACGCTTCTCCTCCAGGTAGCCCCCCTGTGTTCAGGAGCTGTCACTTTAAGACCAAACAACTCACCACTCGCCTTCTCCTCTGAGCAGCCGCCTGGAGCGCTAATGCAGTCACTGTGAGTCCAAAGGACCCGCCGCACTCCTCCTCCTCCTCCTCCTACTCCTCCGGGCAGGCCCCGGGGTTCAGAAGTGGTCAGAGTCCAAACAGCTCGCCACGCAGCCCCTTCTCTGGCAACCACCTGTAGCTCCCGTGTAGTCACCCGAATCCAAGCGGCCGCTCCTCTTCCTCCTCGTCCTCAGGGCAGGCCCCGGTGTTCAGAAGCGTCGTTCTGATTCCAAACAGCTCGCCGCGCAGCTTCTCCTCTGGCAACCGCCTGCAGCTCTGGTGCAGTCTCTCCGAATCCAAGTGGCCACGCTCCTCTCCTCCTCCTCAGGGCAGGCCCCGGTGTCCTGAGTCCACACAGTTCTCCCCGCCACTCCTCCCCGGGGCAGCCGCCGGAGCCCCAGTGGCTGCTCCGAGTCCCAGCGCTGTGCCGAGCGGCCTCTGAACATTTTTTCATATATCTGTTGATTGCTTGTAGATCTTCTTCTGTGAAGTGTGTGTTCATTTCCTTAGCCCATTTGTTGATTGGGTTATTTGTATTGTTGGTGTAGAGTTTTTTGAGTTCTTTATATATTCTGGAGATTAGTGTTCTATCTGAAGTATGTGTGGCAAAGATTTTTTTCCCACTCTGTAGGCTCTCCCTTCATATTGCTGATAGTTTCCTTTGCTGAGAGAAATGTTTTTGGTTTGAATCTATCCCAGTTATTGATTCTTGCTTTTATTTCTTTTGCTATGGGAATCCTGTTAAGGAAGTATGATCCTAAGCTGACATGTTGTTTGATTTACTGGTTGTTCTTCAACTTCATGTTTTTGCTGTCCTAATAAATCTGTGCTCATCTCAAAGTCTTGTTGTTTTTCTCCTATATTTTCTTATAAATTTTTATTTATTTTAGTTTCAATATTAGGTTTTATACCTAGGTCTGTGACTCATTTTGAGTTAATTTGTATAAATGATATGAAGATCAAAGGTTTAGTTTCATTCTGCTGCATATGGATTTCCAGTTTTCCCAGCACCATTTGTTGAACAGACACTCTTTTCTCCATTGTATGTTTTTGGCATCTTTGTCTAGTATGAGACAACTGTATTTATTTGGGTTTGTCTCTGTGTGCTCTATTCTGTACCATTGGTCTACCTGTCTATTTTGGTGCCAATACCATGCCATTTTTGTTACTATTGCTCTGTGGTAAAGTTGGAGTTCTGATATTGGAATACCCACTGCTTCACTCTTCCTGCTAAGGATTTCTTTAGCTATTCTGGGTCTCTTATTTTCCCAGATGAATTTCATGATTGCTTCCTCTATTTCTATGAGGTATGTCATTGGGATTTTAATTAGAATTGCATTGAATTTGTATAGCACTTTTGGTAGTATGGCCATTTTGACAATAATAATTTTGCCTATCCAAGAACATGGGAGATCTCTCCATCTTCTAAGGTTTTCTTTAATTTGTTATTTTTTTAGTGTTCTGTACTTCTCATTGTAGAGGTCTTTCACCTCTTTTGTTAGATCGAGTCCCAGGTATTTTATTTTCTTAGAGGCTATTGTGAATGGGGTAGTTTTCCTAAATTCTCTTTCTGAGGATTAATCACATATGAAAAAAAATGCATTAGATTTATGAGCATTGATTTTATATCCTGCTACTTTACTGAATTCATTTATGAGTTCTAGACGTTTTCTGGTGGAATTTTTCAGCTCCTCTAAATATAGAATCATGTCATTGGCTCACCCTGCACATAACCCAATTCAAAATGGATCAAGGACCTTGGAATCAGACCAGAAACCCTGAACCTTATAGAAGAAAAACTGGTCCAAATCTTCAACATGTCAGCCTAGGATCAGACTTCCTTAACAGGACTCCCATAGCACAAGATATAAAAGCAAGAATCAATAACTAGGATAGATTCAAACTAAAAAGCTTTTTCTCAGCAAAGGAAACTATCAGCAATGTGAAGAGAGAGCTTACAGAGTGGGAAAAAAATCTTTGCTGCACATACTTCAGATAGAGCACTAATTTTCAGAATATATAAAGAACTCAAAAAACTCTACACCAAGAATACAAATAACCCAATCAATAAATGGGCTAAGGAAATGAACACACACTTCACAGAAGAAGATCTACAAGCAATCAACAGATATATGAAAAAATGTTCAAAATCTCTGGTAATAAGAGAAATGCAGATCAAAACCACCCTAATTCCAACTCACCCCAATTAAAATGGCGATTATCAAGAATACAAGCAACAATCGGTTTTGGGGAGGATGTGGGGAAAAAGGTACACTCATACATTGCTGGTGGGGTTGAAAATTAGTGCAGCCACTCTGGAAAGCAGTGTGGAGATTCCTTAGAAAACTTGGAATGGAGCCACCATTTGACCCAGCTATCCCACTCCTTGGCCTATACCCAAAGGACTTAAAATCAACATACTACAGAGATACAGCCACAACAATGTTCATAGCTGCTCAATTTACAATAGCCAGATTGTGGAACCAACCTAGATGCCCTTCAATGGATGAATGGATAAAGAAACTGTGGTATATATATACAGTGAAATATTACTTGGCCATAAAGGATAATAAAATTATGGCATTTGCCAGCAAATGAATGAAGTTGGAGAATATCATGCTAAGTGAAATAAACCAACCTCAAAAAACCAAAGGCCGAATGATCTCACTGATAAGTGGATGATGACACATAATGGGGGGTTAGAGGGAGGCAAGAATGGAGGAAGGAGGGACTGTATAGAGGGAAAAGAGGGGTGGGAGGAGTGGGGGGAAGGAAAAAATAACAGTGTATCAAAAACTATTACCCTATGTAAATGTATGATTACACAAATGGTATGCCTCTACTTCATGTACAAACAGAGAAACAAGTTTTACCCCATTTGTTTACAATGAATCAAAATAAATATAGTATAAAAAATCAAAGATTATTTTTTCTTATTTTGACATCCAAGGCCATTTATTGAAAAGACTCTTCTGCACTGAAGTACCTTGTTAACTTTTGAAAATTAGTTGATTATATGGTCACACTGAATGCATTATGAAGTTGTTTTAAAATTTCCATTTCCCATTGTTCCAGGATAGTAAACAGAACTATGATTGAATTTTTCTTGACCTTATATGATACAACCTGGTTACACTGATTTACTCATCTAGTACCTTTGTAGGAAAAATATTTTTATATATACATGCAGTATGTATATTTGAATTATCATTTACATATTCCTATTACCTATCTAGATACGTGATTTTAATGATTGTACAATTTTTAAGACTTTATTTTCTTCACTCTTTGTGGTTTGGATCTGTAGCACAATGCTCAATTGAAATGATAGGAATAGACATCCTTACCTTGTTGCTGATCTTAAAGGAAAAGCACTCATTCTTTCACCCTTACCAATGATATTATCTGCCTCCTTTTCCTACACTCTCTTCATCTAATTGAGGACATTTCCTTTTATTCTTTATATGTTCAGATATGCTTTATTATGCCTAAATGTTCAATTTGCAAATGTATTTTGAAGTGAGATATATTTTTCTTCTTTATCCCGATAATATGGTGAAATACTATATATGAATATATTTGAATTTTATTTTGTATTCTAAATCAATGTGGCATGCCAAAATACTCCTGGTTATAGTTTATTTTTCATCTTAAATTATACTGTCAGTATAATGTTTTTATAAATATGTTTTATAATATTTTTATCAAGATGTATGAATCTATTATTATGAGAGATACTGGTCTATGGTATTCTTTCCTTGTAATAACCTTGTCCATTTTTTGCTCTCAGGTTAATGCTGACCACAGAAAATAAGTTTGAAATTGTTTTCTCTTTATTTTCAGGAAGAGTTATATCAGTCTCTTATTATTTCTTTCTTAAACGTTTGATGAAATGTTTAAGTGAAACCATCTTGGTTTGGAATTTTCTCAGTGGGAAGGTGTGATGGTTAATCTTGGTTGTCAACTTGACTGAACTGAGATGTGCCTGGAATATTGGTAAAGCACATTTCTTGGCGTGTTGGTGAGGATCTTTTCAGAGACAATTTGCACGTGAGTCAGCAAACTGGGGGGTTGGGGGGATACCAGCTTACAGGATGGTGCTGTCCAAAAGATTGGGGGCCCCTCCTGAATGGAACAAAAAGCAGAAGCAGGGGAAAGCTAGAATCTTTTTGAGTGGGTGCTTTTGTGTGTGTGTGATATTGGGAATTGAACTCAGAGGCACTTTACCACTGAGCGACATCACCAGACATTTTAAAATTTTATTTTGTTTTGGTACTGGGCGTTGTACCCAGAGGTGTTTAATCACTGAGCCACATCCTCAGCCTTTTTTATTATTTTTATTTTGAGACAGGGTCTGGATAAATTGCTTAGGGCTTTGCTAAATTGCTAAGGCTGGCCTCTATCTTGAGACCATCCTGCCTTTGCCTCCTGAGTCAGTGGGATTACAGACACGTGCCCAGCTCCCCATTTTTAATTTTCAATTTTGAAACACCAAGATGCCCAATCTTGTTTTGAATTTAGCGAGCCTTCTGCCATACCTTCCAGAGTCACTAGGATTACAGGTCTGTGCCACAGTGCTTGGCTTGAGGTGCAGTTTTGTTGCTACTATCCCCCATGAACATTAGACTCCAGATGCCATAGACTTTAGATATGGACTCACCAGCAACTCTCTAGGAGCTTCCAGACTTTCAGGTTCTTGGGCTGAGCAGCTACTGGTTTCCCCAGCCTTCCAGCCTCAAAGGGACTATTCAATCTCTGATCATGTAAGCCAATCTAACAAACACATTCTTATAATCATGTGCATTGTTCCTCTGGAACTATTCCTCTAGAAAACCAAAATGCAGAAGATATTTAACTATAAATGCATTTTTAAATGGATTTTATTATTTAAAATGTATTGCTTTCTGTTCTTATGTGAGCTTTGGTCATGTGATAGTATTTGTCCTTTAGGAAATTTGTAATCTTAAACAGTGTCAAATATTTGTTGGGTATAAATTTGTTCGTATTAATTGCATTCAATGTCAACAGAGTCGGTAGTGAGTTCCCTTTAATTCATGATATTAAAGTTGGTGCCTTAACACCTTTTATTTCAATAACTAACTTCAGGATTATACATTTTCTGAATATTTTAATTTTGTAGGGTTTTCGTTGGTCTTCTCTATTTACTCTTTTGCATTTTCATTGATCTCTGCTTCTTACTGTTTCTTTTCTTATATGGATATGTATTCTTTCTTAAAATATCTTACTAAGGTAAAATATCTTATTAAGGTAAACATTCATTTATTATTTCTTAAAGCAAGCATTTGGACTATAAATTAAAATTTAAAAGTTTTATTTTCTTTCTTTAAAAGTTGTGTTAGCTGTACCCCAGGTTTAGCTGCAAAATTTGATTTTGATATATTAAATTTATAATTGCATTGAGTTTAATTCTTTTTGATTTCCTCGGTGCCCCATGCGATACTTAGAAGGGTGTTTTTAATTTCTTTAAACTTAGCAATTCTCTAAAGAACTCTGTTATTGATTTCTAAATTAATTGCATTTTGGTCAGAAAATATACATAGCATGCTAGAATCCTTTAAAATACATTATATTTTATTTTATTAAAAAATGTATGGATTATTTTTTGAGTGTTCATGTGTAATTGAAGGAATGTATATATTGTTATGCTTGGGTGGAATGAACTGTAAATATCAATTAGGACAACTTGATTAAAAGTTTTGGGTTGCTTTTTTTTTTTTCTTCCAGATCTTCTATGTCCTTAATGATTTAATCTAAACTTGCTCTATCCATGATAGAAGAAAGGGTAGTAAAATCTCAAATTATAGTTTTAACCTGGGTATTTCTCTAATTAGTTGCCATTTTTTGCTTATGTATTTTTAAATTCATTTATTTGATATATATACACTTAGGATTATAATATCTTCTTGATTCATTCATCCCTTAGTCTTTATGAAATATCATTCTTTATTTCTGGTAACATTTTTTGTTCTAAAGTATATTTTGTCTTATATTAATAAAGTCTTTCTGACCTTTTATTTTAGTGCTTAAATGTGTCTACATCTGTAAATAAATGTACCTTTATTTTTTAAATTTATTTTTTTTTACATTTAGCCTACTTAAATGTGTTTAAAATATATTTTCTTTCAGTAGCATTACCTGTGATTGCTTTTTTAAGTGGTCTGAAAATATCTGTCTTTTAATTAGAGTTTTTAAACCATACATTTATTTGTAATTTTAATTGTGTGCAATTAAATCTACTATAACGCTCTTTGTTTTCAATTTTTGCTATCTAGGATTTGTGTACTTGATCTTTTTTCATAACTTTTTAAAAAATTATTTTAGTGCTTTTCATACACAGATTTATTTCCACTCTTGCTTCATTAGGTAAGTGTGCATTATCTATAAATTATTTCTAATATGCTATTTGATTTTTTCACAAACTTACTAGCTTCTCCTTTTTTCTTAGCGTTGGTCAGGGACACATCTGTGCGATAGTCATGGTTGCCAGGTTTTTACTTTCTGTCCTTTGAAGATGTTAGCTCCATTGTGTTTTGGTTTGCTTAGTGTAGTCAAGATGTCTGTGATTATTTTGTATATAGATTTTATGGTGCATAATGACTCATTTTTTCTGGACTCTTGTAAGAATTGCTGCTCATTATCAGTTATAGCAATATAATTTTGTTGTGGTGGTGTGTGTGTGCATGTGTATGTGTGCGTGCACATGTGTGTGGACACACGTGTGTGTCCTACCTGGAGATCACTGAGCTTTCTGGATCTGTTTCTATTATGATTATTATTTTACAGTATTTGGAAAAATTTAACTGTACCTTCAATTTTTTTTTTTTTCCTTCCAACCCTTCTTCCTGATAATATTGTTGCATGTATGATAGACCAGTTGGTTTGTTCTGCAAGCCACAGGGGCTCTGCTCTTTATATTTTCAGTTTTCTGTTTAATTTTGGATAGTTTCTATTGCTGTGTCTTTAAGATTTTTTTAATGTCTAATCTGCTATAAATCCTATACAGAAATTTTCAGTTCATACATTATATTTAATATCTGAAAATTTCATTTATTTCTTGTATTTTCCATCTTTCCCCTTAAGTTCACATTTTCAATTAAATATTTTTGCACACTCATTAGTAATATTTTCAGCATCTTTACTGCTAATACTACCATCTGTAGCAATTCTGAGCCTTTGCTATTAACTAATTTTTCTTTCAGCTACAGGTCACCTTTTCTTGTTTCTTTATTTTTTATTACATTTTGATGGGATGCTTTATATCATGAATGTTTTTTGCTGAGTGTCTAGATTTTGTTTTGTTTCTTTGAAGAATATCAGGCTTTTCTTCATATGTATTTAAAATCACATGCAGATACTTCGATTCCTAGAGGCCCGTTTTAGTCATCGCCAGTACACAGCCTTCCAGGGAAAGGGAAGTAGCTACTACTACAGTGCGGACCCTTTGGGTGCTTTACTGAATGCCCCGGATGTTAAAGAAAAATGTTTATGAAACAGTCGTGGTGAGGTGGGAATAATCAGGCACTTGTTAAGTTTTCTATTGCTGATTCACAAATGGCCACACTTTTAACACTTAATATCCATTTATTATGCCACTGACTGTAGGTCAGACATTTAGCACAGTGTAATTAGGTTTTCTGCTCAGAGGATCACAAGTCTAAAATCATGTTGGCCAGGTTAAGTCCTTGCTTAAAGACTCTGGAGAAAATTCCATTTCCAACCTCATCCATGCAATTGGTAGAATTCAGTTTTTTACCATTATCGGGCTGATGTCCCCGTTTTCTTGCTATGCGTCAATGCTGACTTAGTTCCTATATTCCTTTGCATTCAGCCCCTGCCATCTTCAAGACAGCAAACATGCATGAAACCCTGCTCACGGTTTTCATGCTTCGGGAATTCCCTCCTTTTCTGTGACCAGCTAGAGAAAACACTGTTCCATGGAGAGGTAAGATAGCTCACCTGGATAGTCTACCATTCTTAAAGTTAATTATGATATAAAACATAATAGTGATGAGAGTATAATCTATCATGCTCACAGTCCTATGGGCTAGCAGGGTGCCCTCACCAGGGAGTGTGAAATCCCAGAGGCCACTTTAGAATTCTGCCTACCAAAACACCAAAGTGTAAAATTATTGCATTTTCCATAGAATAAAGTCATTCCATGAGAATAAATACTGTTTGCGTGTGTGTGTGTGTGTGTGTGTGTGTGTGTGTGTGTGTGTGTGCGCGTGCGTACATTGTTTCAAGCAGGAGGGAATGAAAGAGATACTCAGGTAGATGATCTGACTCAAATGGGATTAAAATTTTTGAGAGTACTAAGAAATAACGTGAGCTTGAATTTATGAAATGTCTGAAATGTCAAACAAGGACATCTCTTCTTGATGTTTTTTTTTTTTTTTTTGTTATTGTTATTTGTTTTTGTACTGGGGATTGAACCCAGGGGCGCTTAACCACTGAGCCAGATCCCCAATCCTTTTTTGCCTTCTATTTAGAGACAGGTTCTCATTGAGTTGCTTAGGGCCTCTCTAAATTTCTGTGGCTGGCTTTGAACTTGCCATCCTCCTGTCTCAGCCTCCCCAGCAGCTGGGATTACAGGCATGCACCATCATGTCCAGCTGGCCTCGAAGTTATCGACAAGGTATGGTAAAAGAGTTGTTTTAGGAAAATTAGTCTAAAGACAGAATAAATTGGAGAAAGAGAAATCTAAAGCACAAGAGATTAGTTACGGAGTTCTGCCTTTAACTAATTCACTGGTTGCTAGAGAGTAAAGGGATTTAAAGTTGTTTCTCTAGTATATAAAATACCTCAGCCTTAGTTTTATATAAATATATTATTTAGGTTTTCCCCCACTACTTAAACATGTACCTTTCTTGTTCTATCATTTAAATAGTTTCCATGAGTCCTTGAGCTTCCAGGTTTCCTCGTACATTATATGTGCTACAGAGAATGACTTCTATTAAAGGTCTATCACAAAGCTTGGTCCTTAAATATTCAGTCCCCATTTTCTTTACACCTTTTATTTATTCTTCCAAATATTTATTGACCATCTACTACAGGTAGGCAGCATTCTATGCAGTGGGGATACAGAGTTGAAGAAAATGAAGTTTCTGATTTTATAGAATTTATAATCTGTGATGATAAAATAAATAGAAAAATTTAAAATATGCATAAATGTGGCTGGGCATGGTGGCACATGCCTGTAATCCCAGGGACTCGGGAGGCTGAGGCAGGAGGATCTTGAGTTCCAAAAATCGAGGCACTAAGCAACTCAGTGAGGCCTTGTCTCTAAATAAAATACAGAATAGGACTGGGGATGTTGCTCAGTGATTGAGTGCCCCTGAGTTCAATCCCCTGTACCATCACCTCCCAAAATATACATATATGTGTGTGTAAACATGAATAGTAATGATAATACTATGAAGAAAATGAAATAAGTAAGGAAAGAAAAAGAGAAAGGGGGAAGGAATGGGAGTGGGAAGAGAGAGAAAGAGAGAGAGAGGCATTGACTTTTTTAGATATGGATGTGTGGGAGGACCTTTCATGTATATGCCAGTCAATCAGGAAAGAAGTAAGAGAATGAGTCATGTGGATTTGGAAAAAGAATATTTCAGGCCAAGATAAGGAAACAGGCTAAGGCCAAAAGACAAGAGTGTGAATGACATTTTTGAGCAAGAGCAAGGACACCAGTTTGCTCATAAAAGAGTCAGAAAGGAATTAAATGTTAGAGTATGAAGATAGTGGTAGCATAGGTTAAGATCAACAGGGTATTAAAGCTATTTCAATTATTTAGGGTTTTACCCTGAGAATGTGGTGACAACACTGGTCAGCAGAGTGGATGAGTTACATCATAGACTTATGTGCTGGAGCTCAAGCTTACTCTTTTTTCCCTTGAGGTTACCTTGAAAATACAATCCTCTGATCCTCCGACAACATTTAAGTATTAATTTAAGCAATTTGGCTTTCTATTTTTGCTTGTTTTTTAGCATTGAGTTGAATATTTTCAATTTTAATCAAGTTGAAGTGTCTCTTCCTCTCTCTCTCTCTTTCTCCCACCCGCCCCCCTTGTCTTCTCTTCCTCTCTTCTCTCTCTTCCTTCTTCTCCTCTTCCCATGGTCCTCCTCTCCTTCCTCTCTCCTGCCCACCCTCCTCTCTCCCCCTCTCTTGGGTTGCAGGGTCAGCTATGTGGGAGTGTTATGTTACTGGTGAAAATTTCAATACCGTAGTTTAATGCTCTGTAGTATGTGGGGAGCCATTCATACCTAGCAGAATCAGACTTGGATGAGCACAGGATACAGAGGTCTGACTCCTAGGAACTGGTGGTCAAAGGAGACTCTTCAGATAGCCTAGGAATAAGTGGCCCTGTATGGGAGTGGCTTATCCTCTGATGATAAGCTAGTGCCTAAGCAAATGGTTTCCCTAACTCCACCCCATCCTGTTCCTCACAGAAGAAGCCCCTTCTGGTCCATGTCTCTTTACCTGTGTAAGTATAAATAAAGGTGAAGGTGGGATTCTCCTTCTTGTAGGAGGCCAAATCTGGTATGGCCTAGTCCGCCACTACCCCTTCCAATTAGAGATTATTGGCTCGTGTTTATTGATTAGATAAGTTTATTAGTAATTAACTGATTTATTGCTGGCACCACCGTCCTCTGGCAGTTAACCCTTTCCTCATCCGCGCTGGACGTGGCTTGAAACCCCCACAGCAGTAACTGTCTTGAAATTTTTAATTTCATCCTTGGACTTCTCTTTTGTAAGTGAACAATGATGCATATGAACTACCAGAGGAGATACACAAAAGAAAGGAAAACAATTTATATTCAGTATCTGTTTCTCTTTCTTGAGTAATGGCACCATATTTTCATTTTTCATCGGGCCCTGCACACAGCGTATTCAATCTTGCTCATTTAAACTTGTTTCCTAGATTTTCATCATTTATGGGGATGAAGGATCAGATGAAGCTTTTTATGATGCTGCAAGGGATACAGAGGAATCAGTGCTCCATTTGGGCTTTCCTGGGAGTTGGGGTCCACACCTCCATCAGCAGATGCCTAAGTGGAATGAACACGTGAGGCGATGAAGCAGGGAAGGCAAGACCTGGCTTCAGAGCTCAACACCTGCACACGTTCATTATTCTCTGTTCTACCAACTCTTTTTGCAAGGCACGGAGCCAGGTGCCACTGGGAATGTACATATAATAACAATGAGTGACAATGAATATTATCATGATTATTATTATTTATTTATTTATTTATTAAGGAACACTTACTCTGTACCAAGTCTTCCAAACACTTTGAGACATTTCTCCACTGAAATATCATGATAACTTTATGAGATAGGCATTATTATAGTCCCCATTAAACAAATGAGGAAATGAATCAACAGGAAGACCTGTAGACTTTTCCAAGATCATACAGCTAATAAGTAAGTGACAAGGTAGTATAACAAAACCAGGCATTCTGGCACCAGAAGTATATTCTAAATCTTATTCCATGTAAGAAAGGTAGCAATACAATTCCATGGGAGTTCAGGAGAGAGACAAGCTGGCTCCTGTGTTGACCTTAGACACAAAGGTCAAACCTTGCTAGATACCACTTGAGAGAAGAGGGGCAGGAAAGTACTGTCCATTTGTCATTTTACTGACATATTTAACTCAGAAGTTGAAAAGAAAATTAGACTTTAGTGCAAGTCACCCCTTTATATTAAGTTCAGGGTTGCAGAAATGATACTTAACTCTTGAAAGGTCACATAACAAATTAGAAAGAAGTTTGGGATTAGAACCCGGATTTTCTGATTTATTTTTCGGAGCTCTTACCACAGAACCTTACTTTACACACCTCCTGGGTGGTTTGTTCTTTCATATGCCATTTGTACAGCTCTCAGTCTTCCTCAAAAGGGCTATTCATCATTTGAAGGAAGGGACTATAGTACATTAAATATAGTTCCAAGAGCAAAGATAAATGATTTATCTACAAAAACGCCGTGTAATATTTGGCGTGTGTGTGTGTGTGTGTGTGTGTGTGTGTGTGTGTGTGTGTGTGTTTAAGAAATCAAATGTATGGTGCATTCATTTCAATTAATGAAAAATAATGATTTCATTTCATAATATTCTAAGTATATTCTAAAAGCTGTGATCTATCCCAGGGGATGGAAAACAAAGGTCAATTGTGAAAAAGTATTAAATACACAAATGCTGAAACACATCCCTGTCTTGTTATTTGACACCTTTGCCTAGAAAGCTCTGCCCCATAATCTATGTTCTCTTCAGGTAATCCTCCTGCCTCTGAGAGGTTTACCTTAACCCCAAGATCTGACTGTAAAGAGTTGAAAATTGTACTCTTTCTATACCTCTTCCTACCCTTGTATAACATACCACATTACTTTCTGTTTGTGAAAACTTGTCATTTCTACTAAAATTGGAATATTAAGAGATCATATTCAAATTTTTATGATGAAATTTGTATTTCCATTCAAATCACAGAGCCCAATGTCCACAAAAGAACCCATGCACAATAACTGATATGCAGTAGTTACTGAAGAGTTATATATTGAATTAGTTAATCAATGTCAAATAAATATGAACATGCTTTTACCTTATTAGATAAGTATACCTAATAATTAATTTGGGAATGGTATTTTCCAAAGTCCATTTAAATTAGTTAAATTTATGATATAATACTAAAACATTGACTATTTTGTTTCTTCTCCTTCACCTTTTGGTTATCAATAAATTGTAATACTTATGCATATTAAATTAATAGAAACAGGTTTTACCTTAATTTGAGTTGAAATGTTTCCAACATTCATTTCTGAATGGATCATTGAGTGTGCAAAAATCTATCATTTGGATAATGTAACATGAATTTATTGAATTGACTTCATGTCTACTGAGCTGGGATTTAAATGACATACAGGTGAACCAGAGTAGAGATAACAAGAAAACAGGGAAAGTGGAAATCTTGAGAGATTTTTTAGAAGAAGAAAGGATGAAATGATTGATAGATTAGATGAAGTAAAACAACAAAGGAGATGGGGAAAAGGACTACTGCCTAGCCTGGGCAATCAGAAGAATGATAGTTTCTTAAAAGTAGATGAATAAGGAAAAGATGTCTATCAGCAGGGATAAGAGATGAGTTTATTATGGGCTTGCTTTGTTTGAAATAGAGTCTTATTTTTTATACACATATACTTTTGCTTTCTCCAGAAAAACCATTAGACAAAGGATGTATTTACTAAGACATAGATTCATAAGGCCAGGCAAAAGGGAAAGGAGATCAGAGCAGCCCAGTTTTAGAAACTGAAACGCAGAAAGTTAAGTGGTAGATTTATTGTTAAAAGTGAGATTTAAACCAACAATGAAGGATACTGAGAAATAATAAAATTTATATTACATAATCCCCCAAACTCTCAGGAACTGTCACTACCAGGTATTTCTGAAAATAAGAGGGGTTTGAAATCAGATGCTTTCTTTTGAATCCATTTCATAGGCCTGAGTCATAGATCTCCACTGAATTTACCATAGCTCAGGGGCATCCCCTCCTAGATCCCATAAGAAGAGAGGAAGAGCAGATAAAACAGATGATCTTTGGGATGGAGCTCAAAAGTCATGGTTAAGAGTTATTATACTGTGCTCAGAACAGGAGACTTAAGCAATGGCATGCATACCTAATCGTACTTGTTTCGTCTTTCCTTCTTTCATAGTAAGATGTCAATAGATAATACATATTATGGGCTGAATTATGTCCTCCTAAAATTCCTATGTCAAAGCTTAAATGTACTACAACTCAGAATATGATTTCAAGAGAGGACCCTTAAAAAGGATAATTCAGGCAAAATGAGGTTATATATACATATAGTCCCTAAGCCATTGTCAATGGTGTCCTTACATGAAGAAGAGCTTGGGTCTACAGACAATAGACAGACTGAGGGAGGACCATGCAAGAATCCAAAGAAAAGGCAGCCTTCTGCAAAACAAGAAGAGAGCCTCAGAATAAAAACAGAACCGCTGACTCCTTTATCTTGGACTACTAGCTAGGCTCAGAATGATGAGAAAGCAAGTATTTGATGCTTAAGCTACCCAGCTAGGGTTATTTTGTTACGGTAGCTCTAGAAAACTAATACAATACCTGAAATGGAACAATCAAGAAGTCAGAATATAAGAATGCTATATAGAGATTTGAAGGTGAAAAATAAATTCAAAAAATGTTGAAGGTGATTGATTTGATGAGGGATAATTGAGGAAAGTGGAGGTGGAAACTATTATTTTTCACAGCAAACTTTATATAACTGACTTATTAGGTAGGAACATGTATAATTTTGACAGCAATTAAAACTAAAACTTAAAAATACAGAGTTTTCTTCACTGGTTAAACAAATGTAAAATCCGAAGCAGACTTTTCTCTGCCTTTATTCTTGGAAATCTGGGAGACTCTGAATTGGTGAGTGGTCAGAAAACCAAATTCCACTCTGGATATTATGACACATTGCATTAGGTGAAAACATCATAAAAAGATTAGTTGAACTTTCAAAATCCCTGTAGATGAGCCCAAACTCTACCCAAATGTGCACTGCCATGGTCATTGTGGTTATCACTATATTTTTAAGTTCAAGTTGAAGCACAAATTGACTGATTGTGCAGGATGATTTCCGTTGTCTCTACAGATCATTCTCCATCAGCTCTTGGTTGGAGCAAGATGAAATTTAGCAAGTATCTGTTGTGGTTTGGGTATGAGGTGTCCAATAAGCTCCTATGACAGACAACACAGGAATGATCAGAGGTGAAATGATTTGATTAGGTGAGCTATAATCTAATCAAGTCTAATCCATTTCCTGGATTCATAATTTGAATGGATTATTGGGTGAAAACTGTAGGCAGGTACGGGCATGGCTGGAGGAAGCAGGTCACGTGCCCTTGGGGATTATGTATCTTTGTCCCTGATTCCTTGCTTGCTCATTTTCTTTGCTTCCTGGTTACCAAGAGCCAAACAGCTTTCCTCTGCCACACCCTTGTGCTATGATGTTTCTGCCTCATCTCAGGCCCAGAGCAATGGGAGCTGGCTGACCATGGATTAAAATCTCTGAAACCAATGGCCCAAAATAAACGTTCCCTCCTTTAAATTGTTTTTGTCAGGTCTTGGTCACAGCGATGAAAGCTGACTGACAAAGCATCCATGCCTTCTTGCTCTGTGTTGGGTTTTGGAAATGGTCACTCTTAGCAAGGGAGTCAGAGGATGGGAGGACTTTGAGAAGAGGATATCAGCTATGGCTCTGCCCCAGCTAGCATGCCAGAGATTGACTGTGATCAAGTGAAGAATATTATTCCTCCCAAAGTTATTATCTACAGAACTCTTTCCTCTCAGATTCTAGTAACTAGTTTTTATTTTCCCCCTTTTGATCTGCAGCTAGCTACTCATTTCAGATTATTGCAATATTTTTGACTTCCCTTTACTTTATAACCCCTCTATGAACAAATACTCCTTGAAGCATTCTATTTTGAGTACATGAAAAGGTATCAGTTGGGACTGACTGATGTGGTAGAATGTGATTAAATGTATTAGACACTAAACGAGCCTTTTTTTCCTTCTGATTTTATGGCTTATTTTAATATGGATAGAAATTTCAAAGCTACTTTGAAATTTAATGGGGTTATTCAGGTAACAAATGATACTGATTGGCATATTGAGATTTTTTTCCACTATGTAAATGAGCAAAGAATTACAACAATAAACTGCATGTAAATGGTGAGCTGTAGATGGATGGGTGCTTGGATAGAGTTACTACAATGCATCATTGCATGAAAAGAAGATGCATATTATCACCATGCAGTTGTTCATTTTATTATTATTTATTCATTATGCCAATTGTCCTAAAATTGGAGAAAATGTCTTTGTCTTCAATGGAGCTACGTTACTTGAATAGAACATAGAAAGTAATAAACTAACATGCCTTTCCTAGGAAATAAATTTCCTGAATTAAGCTCTTCTTTATTTCTTATTATACATCACATTGGAGTTTTAGCTTCTTGTTATTTGAGAAAAAGTGTGATGCATATTCAACTCCCTTGTAACATAACAAAAAAATGTTTCTCTAAACAACCTTTCAAAGTTGTAATTGTGGAAAATGGTTATAAATATTAGAAGCTTAAAAATTTTTATTAATAATAATTTCAAAATTAAATGTTCTCATGGCACTGCATCAGGTATTTGTATAAATTTATTTCATCTCTATCAACAGTAGAAATATAATTGGAGTTTAAATTTTTTAAGCATTCAAAATAGAAAAATCTAAACTTTCAGACTTCGGAGGTAATGTGAGTGAGCAAGAGAGAGAAAGAGAGAAGAAGAGACACGCAAGAAGAGAGTAAGAAATAAACACTGATCCTCAAGGAACAAGTGATAGTTGTTGCTAGATTGACTCCAAGGTATTGTTTTCCATTTAAAAAAAAATACAGCTCACTTTACAAAAGCTTCCTCCTGTATATCTATTTAGATCTTCCTTTTCTTCATTTTTTAGGTGTCCATAGTTTCTTCCCTGCCCTGTCCAGGTCCGATACAGACTTTAAATTCCTATATATCAAGTGTGGTCCAGGAGGGCTCTATCCACAGCCTAGGGTCACTCTACACCTCTGTCATTTCTGTTGAAACCAAGATGTAGGCTTTGTGTGAATGAAGGACAGAATCAACATAAGAAATGAATTTTTGAATTTTATTGGGCCTTTAGTGAAACATGTTCTTAAATATGTCTGAGGAAAATGAGGCAATGTATGTCTACCTATTCTGTGACATATATTTAAGACACTATTGAGTGAAAATAACAAGGTGAGGATACCATGTTTTCATCATGTTTACTTTGTCCATATTTCTATCTGAAATGAAGATATGTAAATTTATATTAGAAAAATCAGCAATTTTCCACCCAAAATTAAAAAATCACAAAAGACACAATTGGAAAGGGTACACATGGATCAATGAGGACAGGGTGACATGTTTTGTGTTTTTAGCTAAACTACACCACTTATTAAATGTAACCTGGAAAAGTCAATCAAAGACGGATAAGACTTTGAATGGTCACATGCTCATCTGTCAAGTGTATATAATATTTTATTCTATTTTATTTTAATTTTGTGGTATTGAAAATTTTTTCATTATCTTTTTTTGACAGTGATAAATATTAAAAAATTTTTTCAACATATTTACATAACCATTTCTTTATTGATATAAATTTAGGTTGATTATAGCTTGCCAATACTAACATAACCGTAGCATTGTTATGTAATAATGAAGCACCAAACTGTAGTCTTGGCCACTTATTCCTGAGACACTATTTACTTCTGCTATTTTTCCTGTTTTTATAGTTCTTTGATATATGTGCTAATATGGAAAAGGGGTTGATGCATATTGGAATGGAAATGGTACGTTAAGGAGATCAAAGTTGAACTTCTCACTCTTCTTTCTAGATGTTTCTACATTAGAAACTTAGCAAAGGATCATCACTTTTATTGAGGTAATGGGTTTCAGTTTCCTGGTTATCCCTTCCTCCTCTATCTCATCTTAATGTATAAAACGAGTAATAACCTCACTGGTTTTCCAACTTTCTTGACCCTAAAGATAGTATCTTTTATTAATGACATTCATACTGCTTTGCAATGAGGTCTTCTTGACTTCTACTCCAACATTGTCTCTTATCAGAATAATTATAATCCTATTTGCTTTTTGACAGTTAAATACTTCCACATGGCCTCTCTTATGGGGTGAAAGGGAGCATGCATTCTTTGTTATTAACATAAGTACAAGAGTCTCCTCTACCAGCAACCCTGTTGTACAGGGGAGAACAGCTGATAACCTTTATAGAGATGCCAGAGTTCTTATTATGCATGATGTACCATTTTGGCTAATGGGATGCCCTTCATTTCCTTCTGCAGAACACTGTTAACGAGTGGATTTTTCAGCCTTTTGTAGTATGTCCACTCCTGCATACCTATGTCTCTCAGCCTTTTGATCTTCCACTGTTTGCTGCAGATGTTTCTACTTAACTTGCATGAGCCATGACTTCCTCCATGCTTCCAAGAGAATCACTATAGTATTGGTTCCTGAGATTCTTGCCAGAATGTTACATCCTATATCATAGGAGCATGGTTCCATAATGATAACTTCTCCTTTATCCAGCTTTATGCTCTAGCAACATTGATCCAACACATTTAGACCAGTGTGTACAATTTGGCACATGGTAGCTAGGGCTCTTGTAACTCCTTTGAAATGTAGTCTCTGTCCTGTATTAGCATGTCCAGGACTTCTTTTGGCATGTTTCAATTCAGTGCTAGTAACTGGTGGTTAGTCAAGTGGGGAGGTGTGGGTTGATCCTGAAGGGTACACACATTGCCTTGAAAATCAGACGCTTCTGCTTTAGTTTCAGTCATACAGATATCTTTCTCCTCTAACATTAAGGAGTTGGATACTTTTGTGGGGTCACAGGGGGAGATCTGAGTTCAGAGGATGTTAGAACTTCACAGATTTTGAGTGTTGCAAACAGATGTGCCAAATCTCAATAGCTCCTTCTTTCCCAACCAGTGCTTGGCTTTAGCAAACTTGGAAGTACAGGTATAAGGGGCTAAGAATAAATCACCTTTTAACTTTTTCACTCATATAATTAGGTCCTGGTCCTACTTACTAGCTTTCTTTTTCCTCTCTTTCCTGGAACTCTCTATTCCTTATAATTAAGTCATGGGCTTCTTCCTTAGGTTTTCCTGCCCTCTGGCTGTAGGAAATGAGTCTTTTTTTCTTTTAATGCTACCAAAAAAGACTTCTACTTTTCATATTTACTTCGATTTGATGATTAATTACCTTCTACTTTTTACTGTCTTCCTCTATTCCATAAATGGAACTTAAGCTGGACTTCGTGGCACATGCCTGTAATCCCAGTGACTCTCAAGGCTGAGGCAGGAGGATTGCAAGTTCAAGGCCAACAAAATTTTTAAAAAGTAAAAAGGACTAGGGATTTAGCTGAGGGGGAGAGTGTCACTGAGTTAAATCTTCACTATGGTAAAAATAAATAGATTAACAACACTCAACTACAGTTATCAGGATACCATTGTTTTTATAATCTGTACTTCCAAAGAGCCTTTTAAAAGCCACAAATATTATATATGTCACTACATATCTATTGTATCTCAGTTCAGCATTGGTAAAATTTGTTTGTTGCATTGTAATGGCCTATAACCAATGTATTATTTTGCACTTTGGTGTCAAGTGTTACAGCTCTAAAATCCTATTTTAGAATCTGCTTCCTTGAATAACTCCAAGTACTATCAATTTTGTGGTGGTCTGAGAAATAAATTACACCTCCTTCATGTCAGGCTCAGAACCACGGAGCTGGCTGACCATGGACAGAAATCTTCAAACTGCAAGCCAAAACAATTCTTTTCTCCTCTAAGTTGTTCTTATTAGTTATTTTGCTCATAGCAGCAAAAAGCTGACTAACACATGGACTAAAGTAAAGAGCTCAGATGATTCTATCAGAGCTCTCAAGATGGGACAATGATTCAGAATTGCTCCAACTTGAGGCCAGGGCACCAGGTGTTTATAGACCCACCTCAACAGTCATTAGTTGACATGCTGACTTCCAGGAGGGAGATGTGACCTTGGACAAAGATACATCTCAGCTGAGTAACTTTTCCTCCTGAAAGGGAATCATCTAGGTCATCAGCAGCCATCCAACCAATAGAGGGAACAAGGAGTGCCTTATTCGGAAGGGGGAGTCTTGGTAGCACACTCCATTGTTCTAGTAAATTAATCCATTTTGTGATGAAGGATTAACATAGGGTAATGGGATCTATTTTATATACTTCATCAAATATTTCTGTTATATATTGCTAGTATTAGTATATGATATCACCAACAATATGTGAAGTACAGTTAAATATATACTTACATGTGTACAGGTACATCCTTTGTAAGCTGGGTGTGTCTTAGGTGTTTATATTTTTCAAATAGGCTGAATATATCATATGTTATAGATCATATATTTATGTAGAGTAATCTAATGCAACAATTGAGCACTTAGTAGATTATATGTCACAGTTTCTCAAAGCTACTTATGTATGTATATTAAAATACATAAATATATATATAATTATATAGACAATTGTGACAAATTATATGATGTAAATCATTAGGAAAATTTATAAAAATATGATTAGGGTTCTGATTATTAAAAGCAGGAGTTGAAATGGAAAGAAAGGAGAGAAGAAATTTAACAGAGTCATGCTACATTATTTGTAGTTTTCAGTATAAGAAAAAAAGGCAGGAATAATTCATGGTAGCCAAAGGGTTTGAAGAGAAAAGAATTTAACAAATACTTTGGAGAAAAGGGAGCACAAGATGTAAGAAAGGAACATTAATAAATAAAGACTGGTAAGTTAATGATGATTCTGAAGGTTCTGAGCTATTGAGCTCATTTTAAAAAATTCATACTGGAATGAAATAAAGGAATGAAAAGCTATGGATTATTTAGCAATAATCATGCAAATCTTGGAAAACTGCTTATAAAATGAAAAGAAAATATGGTGAAAATTTCTTTTGCAGAAGAAATGAAAGTTAAATAAAAAATATGAATTAAGATTCTTAAGATTCTTTCTGTTTCTCTATTTCATTTTTAAATAATTTCTAAGTTCATAGTCTCTGAGTCCTCATTATTTGGATCTTGATTTTGACTCTCAGGGTATTTCTTTTTAACTCGGGTTTCTACTCCTACTGAAGGGAGTTGTTGGAGGGTTACAACACCTCTCCTCAGACAAATTACTTCTTTAACTTCTTTAACTGTGAGTAGGCTAGTAGCTGAATTTCCCACTGCAACAACCAGATGTCCTCAGCTCAGAAGACCTGCATATGCTGGGCCTGGGTGTAAGGCTGCCTTCAGGCAACAGTTACAGGCAAAGATAACGCTAAACTCTCCAGAACTAAGACATGATATATGTGTAAACAAAACAATCTTGATGTAGTAATTTTCTTCCCAGTAATCTTATCTGTTTGCAAGAGACTTACATTTTACAAAGCAAACACCATCTCTGTAAGAGTTGGGTCTTTTTTTCCACCCTGGATTTAGAATTAAAGTGAAACAAAACCATGCCTGAAAAAAGGTGAAATAGTTATACTCTCCTCAACCTGACATTATGAAGGTTTAAAGAATCTGATCTTGAAGCTCTGTCCTACCTCCCCTGGTAGATGACCAGTGTCTATTTTAACAAGTTGCTATTATCAATGTTGAGTCTCAAGGAATATTTTTCTACATGATCTATTTATAGATTATTTTTCATAGAATATGACAGAAAAAAAACTGAAATTTGTAACTATATTTGGTCCTTCTTACCTATCTGATATATGCCCTGTAAAGTTTTCCTTTGCCTGCCTGACTCCTGATACATGTTTATGTATATTACAATAAAGAGTAAAAATCAAACATTGTGAAGCCAGAATGGCTAAAGGATCTGCCCTTGAAAGAACAGAGTGTCTGGTAAGTGTTAGCCCTGGAAAGGGGTTAGCACCAAGGACTGAGTTGTCCCTCAAAGTTCATATGTTGAAGTCCTTACTCCCAGTACCTCAGGATATGACTGTTTGTGGAGATAGGACCTTGGAGGAGGTTATTAAGAAAAAATAAGGACATAAGAGTGGACCCTAATTCAATATTACTGCTGTCCTTAAAAAAGGGATTCAGACACTGGTTCAAATAGGAGAAAGACCATGAGAAGATTTCGGGGAGAGGATGGCAACCCAGGAGGCAGAGAAGAAAGGTTTCAAAAGAAATCAAACCTGCCAACACCTTCCAGGCTCCAGGATTGTTGGAAAAAGAAGTGCTTTTGTTTATATTACCCACTCTCTGGATGGAACTTACTTATGGCAGCCCTGGGAATTAATACAGAAGGACAAATTCAAGGTGGCCTAATGAGGGTTTTGTTCTGGGGTGTGGGGGTAGCTGGAGGAAGCCTGGAAGGAAGGACTAAAACTTCAGGGACTGCTACCTTATAGTTTAGAGTTTAGGACACAGCGGAAGAATGAAGATTGTAAAGCAGTTTAACTTGTATTAATTAGGTATGTAATCCCTGTTGACTTTCTTTTCTTTCTTTCTTTCTTTTTTTTTTAGAGAAAGTCTTCTGTAAAAATTTCACTGTTTTATAAAGTATTCTTATACATTTTATTATTTATTTTTATGTGGTGCTCCATTGCCTTACACACACTAGGCACAACTGCAGCCCCCTGTAAAAATTTCATTTTAAGTTTATTTTTCTTTACCAAATAATAATTTTTAAGCTGATACTGAAATTGGAAAAACTACCATTCTGCTTCATTTTGGTGGACAATACTTAATAGATTTTGAGTGACTATTATGTGGCAAAAGCTTTAAATATTTCACCTCTAATCATCACAAAAAAAGAATATATTCTTCTTAGGCTAATGAATGTGAAATAACTTGTCCAAGTTAACCCAGAAATTAATTTCCAGAGCTGGAAATTAATCTGAAGTAATCTAATGCAACAGTCGAGTACTCAGTAGGTTATTCATCACAGTTTCTCAAAGCTACTTCAAGGACGTTTTGGAAATGGTTGGAGGTTGTAGTAGGCCCTAACCTTTTCCTTGCCAAGATCCTTCTCCTGGTCTGTGGGCTTAGCTGTTAACTATTGCAATTATGGGTTCTCCTTAATTTCCTCTGGGGAAATGTGGCCATTTTGCTTCAGGGATGATGACCCTGTGTCCACCCCTGGGCTAGAACTCACCTTGCAATGAGACTGAGGCTAGGTTTTAATGCACATCTTTGTAGGTTATTTCCCTCTTATTTTCTTCACTCTTGTACACGTTTCACCTGAGAAACAGTCCCTTCACAAATCACTGGTATAAGTATCCCCATCCAGAGGCAATGCTTCTGTGGAAGGTGACAAAAGACTGGGTTGTAGTAACCATCTAAGTAGTAATGTGACTCAAACTCATTATGGGTAAAAATACAATGATAAACAACAACAAGAAGAAAGCCTAGCAGACTTCTGATGTGCAGTTATGTATGCATCACAACACAGAGAAATGATAGTTGAAAAGACATTATCTGGAAAAATTGCTTATTGGCATCTATAATATTATGAAGATAATGACTTTTTTAGCATAGATCTGTTCAGTTTTTGACTAAGTACATTGCATGCTACATCTATTTCACAAGTATTTTGTGTGTCAGGACTGTTTTTGATGGCAAGTAACAGAACTTCAATTCAAATTAACTGTCCAAGAGAAAATTCATTGGTCTCTGGGTCTTTTCAATTCAAAGGCCAATTTTATTAAAGGCATAGTTGGACTTTGGGGGTCTCACTTTCTCCATTTCTTGATTCTGTTTGGATTGATATTTTATACACATGTGATATAAAGAGGCCAGTGAAAAAGGTAACTTTTCTATGTCCCAGATTCTAACTGGTTTTACCCCCGATCACTTGTTAGATTTTTGTTTGGTTGTTTGTTTTTGTACCAGGAATTGAATCCAGAGGCACTTAACCACTAAGCTACCTCCCTGGGTCCCTTTTATTTATTTATATTTTTTGAGACAGGGTCTTGCTAAGTTGCTTAAGGCCTCGCTTAGTTGCAGAGCCTGGCCTCCAACTTGCGATTCTCCTGCCTCAGCCTCCCAAGTCACCGGGGTATAGGTGTGTGCCACCACACCCAGTCATTTGTTAGTTTTGAAATCATTGTTCTGTCCAGGGTATGGGGTACTCTCATTGAACAATCTGAAGAGGACATGTGTCACTGTGGAAAGAGATGGATGTTTTAGATGGCACAACTATGGCCGTGTAGAATAGGGAGAGGCCCCCAGTACAGCCATGAAAAGAGACATGTGGATGCACATTAGGCAGACAAAATCAAAAAACAAAAAACAAACAAACAAACGAACCTTCAAAATAATCTGCTAGTGAAAATATAAGTGTAATATGAAAAAGGTAGTGAGGTACTGTATGTTTGGAAAATTCAGGGTTAATCAAATCTGGATGCATTTGTTACTATAGGACTCTTCAGTTCCTTAAAAATGCTAATGGAGACTTTGAGTTTCCAAGATAATACCTCTCTATATAAATCACATATTAGTTTCCTAAATTTATTTGATCTTGGGATTTACTTTTTCATGAAGTATTTCATGGAATCCAGATAGACTTGGGTTCAAAGTCAGTTGTCTCTACTTATTAGCTTTATAAATACTTTGGAAAGCTAAATTCTCTTGGCCTCAGTTTCTTTAGCTATAAAGTGGAATAAGTAAATATTTTTCAGGTTATTATGAAGATTAGAGGAAATGTATTAAAATGCATGGGTTTATAAAAATGATTCATGTTAAACCAAATAGTATCAACTTGAAGACTTTTGATGCCTCTTCCAAGTGTTAAATTGTTTTCTGAAAATGAGATTAAAGTTTCTTCTGTCTCATAAAAGGGGTATATGGAGTTATGAGGAATAATTTATGGGCTAGGTATAGGTTGAATTGGATTTGGGGTGACAAGAAAAACATAGCCAGAGATATGAAGGACAGTTGAAAAGTTATTGTAGTAAATTGTGAACTGAGAGGAAATATAAGGAATAATGTACAACTGTTAAGGGGGAAATCATAAAAATGATTAGAAGATGTTCTGAGTGACCCAATTCAGCAGTTTACCATGAGAATTTTATTTTTCAAATGGTCTATTTAATTGAATAATGATGGGTGCTAAAATTTGTGCTGGGTGTCTGCTTTTCCTCTAGGTTAATAAAATAATATGCTGTGAAATACAATAAAACTTCAGAAGTTTAATCATCATCAGTAAAATCTTCCTTTACCTATAATTACTCAATTGTTCAATTCCAACTTCTGCTAATATAGTGTAGTATAAAAGGAATTTTACTTCAGATGTCAACTACTTCAGAATAGTCCTATTTTAGTGTATGAACTAGGATAAAATGCCATATGCAGTAATGATCATACTTAACGCAATACTGTAAAACTAATTAAGCTCTTTTCAAACAATTTAGGGGGCAATAACCACATAAAAAGTGAAGATTTTTCAAATACAAAAGTATGTTCCTAGGATTACAGATAGAAATGAAGAAGAAAAAATTTGGATTTAACATAGGATAAACATTGATTTATTTCACAGATTTTACTGAGATTGAGTATTATTCATATTTGGACCATTTGTGTTTGTTATGAAAATTTATAGGTAATAAATTAAGAAAATTATCAACTTATTGATGAATATATGGCATTATACCTTATGATAGGAATTAAATATTTTAAAGTTCATTATTAGGAAAGAGTAAAAAGAAGAAAACACTTCCGAATTACAAAGACAACTGCTTTTACCAGTTTTTTTTTTTTTTTTTTTTTTTATTGTAAACAAATGGGATACATGTTGTTTCTCTGATTGTACATGGCGTAAAGGCATACCATTTGTGTAATCATAAATTTACATAGAGCAATGTTGTTTGATTCATTCTGTTATTTTTTTTCCTTCCCCCCACCCCTCCCACCCCTCTTTACCCTCTATACAGTAGTTCCTTCCTCCATACTTGCCCCCCTCCCTAACCCTAACTCTAACCATTCCCTCCCCCCCATTATGTGTCAACCTCCACTTATTAGCGATATCATTCGTCCTTTGGCTTTTTGAGATTGGCTTATCTCACTTAGCATGATATTCTCCAATTTCATCCATTTGCCTGCAAATGCCATAATTTTATCATTCTTTATGGCTGAGTAATATTCCATAGTATATATATACCACAGTTTCTTTATCCACTCATCAATTGAAGGGCATCTAGGTTGGTTCCACAGTCTGGCTATTGTGAATTGAGCAGCTATGAACATTGATGTGGCTGTATTTCTGTAGTATGCTGATTTTAAGTCCTTTGGGTATAGGCCAAGGAGTGGGATAGCTGGGTCAAATGGTGGTTCCATTCCAAGTTTTCTAAGGAATCTCCACACTGCTTTCCATAGCGGCTGCACTAATTTGCAGCCCCACCAGCAGTGTATGAGTGTACCTTTCTCCCCACACCCTCGCCAACACCTGTTGTTGCTCGTATTCTTGATAATCGCCATTCTAATTGGGGTGAGATGGAACCTTAGGGTGGTTTTGATTTGCATTTCTCTTATTACTAGAGATGTTGAACATTTTTCCATATGTTTGTTGATTGCTTGTAGATCTTCTTCTGTGAAGTGTCTATTCATTTCCTTAGCCCATTTGTTGACTGGACTGTTTGAATTCTTGGAGTAGAGTTTTTTGAGTTCTTTATAGATTCTGGAGATTAGTGCTCTATCTGAAGTATGATTGGCAAAGATATTCTCCCACTCTGTAGGCTCTTTCTTCGCATTGCTGATAGTTTCCTTTGCTGAGAGAAAGCTTTTTAGTTTGAATCTATCCCAGTGGTTGATTCTAGCTTTTATTTCTTGTGCTATGGGAGTCCTGTTAAGGAAGTCTGGTCCTAGACCAACAAGATGAAGATTTGGACCTACTTTTTCTTCTATAATCTGCAGGGTCTCTGGTCTGATTCCGAGGTCCTTTTACCAGTTTTAAATTACTGCTTTCCTGGCTAAGATATTGTTGGTTGTAAAAGAGAGGAAAAACAAAAGCTTACACTAACTTAAGTAATAGAAGGGAAAGTCAAGGAAGCGATAAAAAATAAGAAAACTTAAAAAAAGAAACCCAGCCGGGCACAGTGCTTCAAGTTTTGAAATCCCAGCAACACAGGAGGCTGAGGCAGGAGGACTGCAAGTTCAATGCCAGTGTCAGCAACTTAGTGAGACTCTGCCTCAAAAACAACAACAAAAACCAAAATAATAATAATGATAAAAGGGCTGGGGATGCAGCTCAGTAGTTGAGTGCTCCTGTATTCAATCCCTAGTACCAAAACAGACAACAATAACAAAAACAAACATGCGATTCTATGGTTTGTGAAGCCACACTATAAAAGTCACAAAGCTTCCAGGTTTGAATGACTTTACCTGTCTGACTTTTCTGGATAGAAGATAATGAAGTTGGTTCACCTTGGGTTAGATGTCAATCTTAATTCAACATCTGTGGCCAAGGGCCAGAGCCTGGGCACAGATGGGTCCATCTGTGAGGCAGTGTGTGCAGACCTCAGCATGTAGGAATCTCTTCATGCAGTCTCTGGAAAAGATGTAGTACAATGTCCTGTACAGAAAACGTCTTGTTGCTTTTGTTACTTATTTAGTGAAATAACATTTTTTAAAATTGCAAATGTACTCTTATGTGAAAGATCAGTTTAAACAATCAGGAGAAATGGAATTGCTCTGACTGAAGAAGGGGAGGATGAGGGGATGGCGTCGACATTCCCACTTGGTTTGATTATTCCCTGCCTCTTATTGTGACTCCTGTAGTTCCTTTCTAGAGACCCATGTCACTGCAGAATACAATCTGAAAACCACTAGTGCAGCTAAAAAAAATAATAAAAAAAAGAGTCTAGGATTTTGAATCAAGTGATTTTAATTTTCTAAATGCTGACCTGGTACATATTAACTCTTAAGGTATAATCACTTACATTCTCTGAACTGCTATTTCTTCAGCTGCCACCTCACAGTGTTGATATATTAACTAAATCACCTCCTATATCCTATACAATGCTATGCATCATTAAAAGATATTGTAACTGTTGCCTCACCTTTCAGACTGCCAGTTCCTTTAAGAGCCTCTCCAGTACATTCTCTTTGAAACAGTTATGTTTGTCTCCAAGGATGTATTAGTGACAACTTACATTCTTATAGTCCTTCTATTATTTTGACGTCATATAGCTTACTACAAATGTGGAGCAGGTATTTATCTTCCTCTGTGATCTTGGAAGAGTGGGAAGAATGAGCAAGAGCAGAGAGAAAGGATGCCAAGTCACTGCTTTGACCACATGTCCTAGGTTCTTGCACAATCCAAATGAGTAGAGCCAACTCAGTTTCCTGAGCCTAGTCTAAAGCTTGTTCATGGCATTGGAGTAGATCACACAAGGGAAACAGATCCAAAGGAGACAAAAGCACCTCCTTGATATTATCCACTTGAGCATGATTATAAAGCCATGAAATGAGTGACAGACAAAAACTGCCTGAGTTGAGGCATACATTTTCACTCTATTTTGGTTGCTGGTACTCTGACAATATATTTTAAGCTCAACATTCCCTGTTATTTTTATTTTTTATTTTTTTTTAATTCTCATTGACTTGTGTGAGAGCTGCTCTTCTCAAGACTGAAGCTTTTCTGTAGTAATGCTATCTGTTGAGATTTGAAGCCACGAGCGCCCTGGCACATATGGCTACAATACTCTATTTTTAAAGATATATTGTGTCTGCTAATACAGAGGTCATGATGTTGAATTTGTCACTGAGAATCAGCATGAGAACGTGGGACTGTTCCTTGCAGATCTTGGCTCCATCAGCAAATAAATTAAAATAAACTGGAGGACTGAAATAGAAATAATCCTCCTTCCAAGTGTTTCGTTTTAGAGAATGACATCCTGTTTTCTTCAGAATATCATGGGTAATTCTGCATATGAATGAATTTAGGAATAAAAAAGGCCCTGCCAGTGAAATACACAAAATAACTTTTAGAATTTCAGGCTTCAGTAATAAAAATAAGTGATGATGATTTTCTGTTCAAAGTGTGAAGGGAAAAAAGAAACCTGAAGATTAGTTATAAAAGTTTTAGGGTTTCACAGCAATGTGTGAAAGCAAATGGTAAGCTACATTTTCCCTACAAAAGGACAGAGAATATTTTCAGGACGATTTACCATTCATCTTATAAAGAAAATCTTGACACAATTTGGCTGTTAATTACAGGAGTCAGGCTCACTTTCTGATTACAGTCAGAAGTGAAAAAGTATATTTCAAAGATGCCTAGACCCAAACATCACTCACCTGGTATACTTTGATTAGGTTCTCAACTGAGCCTGGAAGGGCTTTCACTAATGTTCAAAGTAATTGTTGTCAATGTGGGAGAAAGTCTTAGTAGTTAATGGAACCCATTACTATGAAAAAGAAAAAGAAAAAGAAAAAAGAAGAAGAAGAAAAAAGAACAGTGATATATTAAATTAAACCGTAAATACTCAGTGCATGCTCTTAAATATATATGTCTTCCGTGATGTCACACTAAACCTGACTGAGTAGTTGTAGCAGTCTTGACTTATGTCTATCACTAGTGCCCTTATGTTAGAGGACACTAAGGTCACCTTACTCTTTCTTCATTTAAAAGAAATTAGGAGAGTTCTAGGTTTGTGTCTCAGTGGTAGAGAACTTGCCTAGTACATGTGAGGCACTGGGTTCAATCCTCAGTGTCACATTAAAAAATAAATAAAATAAAGGTATCATGTCCATCTACAGCTAAAAATTAAAAAAAAAAAAGATTTCACCTTTAAAAAAATTATTAGTTTAGTAGAATCTCAATCTTGGGTAAGAAAAGATCAGGAAAAATCTCATATCTCAAATTAAATGTTTTTTTAGACAACATTCTTTCAGAAATTAGTGTGAAAATTCATACTGGAAATATGAAGACAATTTTTATCAAGATAATAATAATAGCAAAAAAACAATTACTTGTAACAAGTTATACCTATAAAAATACATGTAGTTATATGAAATTTTTGTTAAAGTTTTGTCAGATATCTAACTTTCTCCTTTTCTTGAGCACAGTTAGACTTTGTTTTCTACCCTTTTAATTATAGGCAGGGCCCTGTGACTTGCTCCCATGGATGAACTGTGAACTTGAGTCATATCCAGTGTTAGACAATTGAGAGTTGCTCCTCAGACTCGTTATTTTCCTGTTCTGTTGACTATATGGTTGCATTGTGAATTTGAAGTCATGTGTTACAGATGACCAAGTTTCAGTTTACTGGGTCTCCGAATGACTACATGAATTTTCGTCTCTTCTTCCTATCCCTGGATTAGTCTATAGATAAGCAATAAACATATTGTTAATCTTCAGATGTTTGAAGCTTATCACATAACCAGTACTACTCATCCTGACAAGTACATACCCAAAATAGATAATAAAAAATAACTAAAAGTAATTGGGGCATGAAAGTAGGTATTCAAAAAGGTAGGATGTAAGCAAAAACTAGTAAACATTGGATGTTTTGGAAGCAATCATAACAGTACCAGGAAAAGAAAGAAACTAAAGAGCTGGCAATACCAATTAGATGTAATAGTGATACTGGGGTCCAACAGGGGATCAGCATTGCTTATCACAAATAGTTACCAAGTATTAAACAAATTGCATGTTATGATCAAAGTGTTTCTTTAATCAAATGTCTTTAAAAAGGATGAGAAGACACCAGTCTTTATCTCCTAGGAGATGAATTTTCCAAATGATACTGTTAATTATTATAAAATACTAATGAAGAAAGTATACATTTTTAATAGTGCTGGCACAGCAGGTCAACATATCATGATTTTAGGGCAATAGATTTTGTAATGCTGATAAAAGCAGATTTCATATTTGGGGATTCAAATTAGGCTTCAAAAAATAAAACTGGTTTGAATGCTCAAAGAAAAACTATAATTAACAAATTAATTATTTTAACAAGTATTTGTTTATTTATTGAGCACTCATTAATTATCAGACCCTGTTTTCCATATTTGTGATGCGAAAAGTGGTGCCTACAATCACATTCTATTAAGTTCAACTATTCAAATGAATCCCAACAAATCTCTCAGGTTTGAATCTACAAAGGAAAATAATCCTAATCCTGAATCTTGATGAAAAATCAATAGACGGGTAATTCAGATCCTGGAATCATGGTTAGTTGGACTTGTTAGTCTTTTAGTTTCACTTCTAGTAGGAATATTGCAAAACCCTTTTCAAATTGATATTACTAGAAAAATAAAGCAATAACAAACTATGAACAAAGTTAGAAACAAAATATTAGATAGAAGAATGCATATATTCCCATGATGGTTACATTTTAAAATATGCTGAATTTAAATGATTTGATATTTAAATGATTTTTCTGATGATTATTTCTGCAGAACATCTTATGTGTCATTTAGGATGCTATGATGCACTCATTATGACAAACGTATTCTCCAATTTAAATTTTCTTGAAATCTTTAATGAATAAAGTTTATAAGTAATGCTTAAAAGCTTGAGAATATTTGGTCTTCAGTGTTTAATTCATTTGGTCTGAACTCCTAAACCAAATCCAACAAAATCTGACAACATAATGCTAGATTTGTCTTCTTACATTTCTGCCTTCTGAAAAATACCAAGTTAAAAAATAAATGTGGAATTCTGATTGGCTCATACTGTGTGAAACAGATTGTACTTAGGTATCAGAATTATTCATAATTATATCGCTGATTGGTAGGTTGCAGCTGTACTCATTTGGCATATTCTCCAAGAGGGGTTACTTGGAATCATATAAAATTTAGGTGCAACCTGATAGGAGCACTTTTCCTAAATTGAACTGGTCCACATCTGCTTGCTTTAATTTCATCTGTTATAACTGAATGCTTCTCCTTAGGCAGAGAGGACCTAGAAGATGCACCTTAGTTATTGCAAAGACTCTTACACAATTATCATTTGGAGAAATACTATATGACTTCATTTATGTACTTTAAATTTTTAAGCGAACTGGGTACTTTTTGTGTCCTGTGAATCTTTTTTATAATTTCCAATCCAGGACAAAGTGAAATTGAACCATTTTTTGTGTTATGAACAGTGTTTGTATTCAAAATATTTAACAGTATATATATGTGTGTGTGTGTGTGTGTATTTCCTTATGAAAAACCATCATCAGATATTAACAAATACATGTATAACTGTATGCTGTTTTCCCACTTAGAAATAATCCCAGGAGTTTTGCAATTTTTGATGATTGTCAGCAGTGATACAAAGATGATGTGTTCCCACTTACATCAACCCATGAGGATTATGAAAGATGTGATCTATGATCTTTTCAACCATTATTACACTTAATCTCTCTCTCTCTCTCTGTCTCCCTTTCTCTCTGTCTGTCTTTCTCTCTCCCCCTCCCTCCCTCCCTTTCTTTGTCCTTCTCAGTCTGTTGGCTATTTACTTATTTATTTACTTTTTCCTTTCTCTTTATCTAGGCAGGTCAGCAGCAATGTGTGATTTAACCAGATTGTTATCATGTACAAATTATCTTAGGTATCAATTCTTGATCTTTATTTAAATTACTGGTAAATACTAATTTACTGCATTTTGCGCTAGAGAGAAATGATAGTTCTATGGAATGGGAGCGCCTACTTCAATTGTAGTTGCACACGGTTCTCTAAATTAATTTTATAATTTAAGTTCTTTCTACTTTAGCAATAAGATTTCAATTAAATTGAATTCCTATGATTGTGATAATGAAATATAAAATGTCTGAGGGAGAAAGATTAAAGTCCTAGTCTAATATTGTTTCAGTAAAATGCATTTTGTTTTCCACATGTAAAACTAAAAGAAACACACTATCTTATTGCATGTTGAAAGAAGTATACATTCTTTTGTTAGGAAAGGAAAACTAATTTTATTGATATTCAATTATGAAAGTATCATGAATATTTTATATAGAGAGCATATTTATGCAGTCTTCTTTATTACCCCTTTCTTACACTGAACTATATGAGTACTGGAAAATAATCCAGAGAAAAATATGAGGATGCTAAAATAATATGGTTCAAGGTATGAAGGTGAAAACAGGAATATAATTTAGGAAAAGGTAGGACAATTTATACTTACAACTTCTTTAAAAGTTTTCTCAAATACTGAATTTTCTTAGTTGCTTTGTCAAGACCTTTAAGCAATAATCTTTCAAAATCAATGTCTTAATATTGATAGTATGAGTGATTTTTGTACATTATTTCATTTCCTTTTTTTTTTTTTTTTTTTTTTTTACAGTAACCTGATAAAGCAAAATAGTTCAAAACTTGCCCAAAATCACATGGCCAAGAAGGGGCAGACCTGGAGTTTTATTCTAGATGCACTAGAGCACCATTGCCTCAGATTACTACTGAGCTATAATGAATGATTAGTGTCTGGGAAAGGGCACGTCCTGGTAACTGATTGATGTGTGATCCCTGTCCTTTTGCAGAGGCAAAGTAAATGAAATAATAAAATAAAGAGCCTGCATTTGCTTCCAGGAATTGTCACCACCCTAGAACCTGAAGACTGATACAAGGGGAACTGAGGCCTAGGCCAAAACTATCTCTCAGAAATGGTTTTATATTTATTCGGATTATTAGATGAAACCCCTTGATTTTCATGTCGTGAATTTAAAAAATAGTCTTAAAAATTCGAAGTCGAGGCATTAGATATTAACTACTTTAATTGAAATAGAAATTTATTAAGCCTACAATTTAGGGCTTTCATAAAATGTTAGTTATAAAGAATTCCACCCCTCCTCCTAGGTTATTGAATAATTGGCCAATTTTAATGAAATTATTTAGCATAGTTCTTTCCAAGACTGTGGACAATGACTGTAGTCATAATTATTATATGGTGTTATACAAGCAATAATGCTAGGCTATTTCCAGTATTCATTTTCTTGTCAAGTAGTTACACACTTTAACCAACTTATTAAATAATATGTAATCAGTCGAATACAGAAAAGAAATTATTTTAGTTTTTATCCAATCATTGCCTTTTACCATGCTGGTAGATTTTCTTTTCTTTTTTCCTTCATTTCTAAATGACATCTTTGGAAAATCCATAGATTTTAATTTCTTTCAACTTCCACATATTTCAATCCAGTCTATTTAAAAATTCCAATTCCACATCCAGTTTAAAGCTTTGCAACCTCCTTTCCCTTCATCAATATCATTTTACACTTGTGCTCACATGACCTGAAATACACATCACTCTCTGAGATAATCAAGTGTCTTGAATCCCTTTATCTTCTTGTCCAGGTAGCTGTGTTGAAGAATGGCCATAAGAACTGGTCATTGACAACATGTCCTTGTGGCAGGTTTCCAAGCTAAGAGCCAATGTGTAATGGTTATGAGAGGACCCCAGGAGGCCTCCAGGTGCACAATTTGCTATCTTGGGAGTTGTCTGTAAGCAAACTTCCTTATCCTTCCATCCCCCTTCCCACTACTAAATAACCCTATATTTACCCACAGGAGTTTATGCCTTACTGATGGGAATACTACAGCCTATATCTCTCTGACCTACTGTTTTTCTCAAAGTCCCTTCAGGCTTTGCTCAAAAGAGCATAGGACACAAAGTGCATCTACTGTTTAAAAGATGTGAAATCAGATGCCAGTCTCCCATTCCTAAATGACCTCCACCTCAATCCCTTACATTTGCCTCAAAGGAAACCCTTTTACCTGATTCAAGTTTGGAAAGAGAAAAGGCTTTAGTCATTTTCTCCCTTGGCTAATATCTCATTATAGTTGTGCAAATATCTGTCTTGATGAGGGAGAAGGTAAGAGAAAATAGGGTTTGAGTTTTATCCACGTCCTAGTAAACTCTACAAGTCACATCTATCTTCCCTCTCTGTATCAACCCCAATTATTTGATATTTGCTATTTGTTGAAGATAATATGTGACCAGGTAAATTGACCTCACAATAACTTTCAGGCCCATTGACCAGGTTTGGTCTAATCTTACCAATGAAGTCCACTCTGAAATCTTTGTTACACTGATATATATTACTAAAATATAATTTTAAAAATTTTGCTAGAAAGATTTTGGTCAAAGGATACAAAATTTCAGTGAGAAGGGATAAATTCAAGAGAGCTATTGTCCATTATGGTGGTTATAATTAATAACAATATATTGTATACTTGAAAATTGCTAACAGTACATTTAAGTGATGTTATCACAAAAAATGATAAATTGTGAGATAGTGCATATGCTAATGGATTTAGACCATTCTTAGTGTATACATATATCAAAATATTATGTCATACCCCACAAATATACACAACTTTTGTCAATTAAAAAATAATGAA
Organism: Sciurus vulgaris; assembly: GCF_902686455.1. Classification (NCBI taxonomy): domain Eukaryota; kingdom Metazoa; phylum Chordata; class Mammalia; order Rodentia; family Sciuridae; genus Sciurus; species Sciurus vulgaris. The sequence goes on from NC_136468.1 coordinate 33,319,110, forward strand.
TATTGGGTCATGCAATTATACATTCTATTTTTAATTTAACATAATTTTGTATTTTTTACATCATTAAATATTATTTCAAGCGCATATCAAATATCTGCCTAATACTTTAGCATATGGATATAAAATATTTAATCCAGCATGTATTTTCTGGATCTTTATGTAGATTCAGTTCTCTTGGTATTATAAAGATAGCAGCAATGGAAATTTTGCACTTAAATTATTATGTGCATATTTAACTATGTCCTTGTAAAAATTTATTGCAATAGAATAACTGGGTCAAAGCACATATATCTTTTTCAAAATACCATTATATATACCATAGAATTATCCTCCAGAAAAGTTGGACCATTTTAACAGCATATGTCAAAGTACCCACCTTATAATCAGTAATATATAGCATTAGATTTCTGAAAAGTATTTGACAAGAAGAAAGGCAAAATAATGTACCATTTTTATTTTAAATTTTTATTTCTTTATTTATAGTAATATTAAATAGTACTAAATCAATTATCCCTTACAGTTCTTATTTTGTGAATTCTTTTTCCTTTGACTAATTTTAAATTTATGAAAAATACTTGTGTCTTATTTGATGTTGGAATGCAACTTTTAGTTATGCATATTTGTACTATGACTAGAAGAGTTTTCTAATTTTTTCTATATGCTGAGACATGCTACAGATCATAGAAATCACTTTGAAATTCTGTGAGAATTCACTTGTAAACCATTTAATTTACAACATTTTGGACTTAATTTTTTAAACAGTTCCTAAGTTTTCCATGTTGAATGATTGATTCAAAATGTTATTTTTAAAGTTTTGTTATTCATAATCTCTTAAGTATTTATATATTTTATTAATATAGAATTAAATACGTTAATATAGAATTAAAGTTTTTGCAAGATGTTTTTGGCTTTTTTATTTACTTCATCCATTTGGAAAGTACTGAAGCTGAATATTTGTGTCACTTTTTTTTCCCAATAAGAGTTTGTTAAATGGTTTCAATAAGGCTGTTTTTTGTTGTATTGTTTTAAGGGGGCTAGTTAAGAACTAAATTAGTAATCCATTTAATATTCATTTATAAATTCCTTACATTAGGTTCAATAATAGGTTTTAGGATGTGGGGTTTAATTTATGCTTTGGATATTTGAAAATACGTTCTTGTTTTTGACAATTTCATATATACGTTAAAGTCAATAATTATTTTATTCCTCTACTATTGGGGTGTATATGTTTACTCGCATATTTTGCCTATCAAACACTGAAAGGTTTTTTGGTTTTGTATAATTATAATTCATGCATTCAGAAATGCTCATCATCAATCTTATTCAAATATTTGCTTTGATTTCATATTTACATACTATCACTTCTGTTTTCTGTTTGTATTTGCTTAATATCTATAACCATTTATTATAAATGTTATATATTAATTGTGTTTTCATATATGTCCTGTTATCAAATCTATATATTTAATATTAGAGTTCATTATTAAATTACTCAATATTATTAAATGCTTAAATTAATATTTAAAGTAAATGTGGTATTATTACAGTTGATGTTTGTTAATTTATCTTATGCTTACTTTAAGCTTATTTACTTGTAGATATCTGAGGCTATTCTGATCTCTTCTTTGTAAACAACTCAATTATTTTTTTCTGTCAGTATGTTCTTGAACATTTTTCTGTATCTCCATAATTCTAAGCTTATGCTAGGCTCTATCTATACACATCTTCTTCTACCATCAGCAGAACCTAAACTTAGTGGGCTTTTTAAAACTGTACTTATAGTAAATAACTTTTCCTATATTTACAGGTTCCTTTTTTAAAATTTCTACTATACTTTATTGATTATGATCTGCTTTCATTTTTTTCCTTTATTTCATTTATTGTTATTTTTATTTTTATTATTTATTTATTTATTTTACTTTTTACAGACTGCATTTTGATTCATTGTATACAAATGGGATACATCATTTTGTTTCTATGTTTGTACACAATGTAGATGCATTTGTGTAATCATACATATACATAGGGTAATGATGTCTGTCTCATTCCACCATTTTTCATACCCCCCTCTCATATCCCTCTATGTAATCTAAATTTCTTCCATTCTTCTTCTACTCCCCCCCATCCATTATATATCATCATCCACTTATCAGGGAAAACATTCGGCCTTTGGTTTTTTGGGATTGACTTATTTCACTTAGCATGATATTCTCCAATTCCATCCTTTTATTTGCAAATGCAATAGTATTATTCTTCTTTATGGCTGAATAATATAGGAAGAGTAGGAACAAACCTCAACTTTGTAAAGGCTATCTATGCTAAGCCCACGGCCAAAATCATTTTTAATGGAGAAATACTGAAAGCATTCCCTCTAAAAACTGGAACAAGACAAGGATGCACTCTCTCACTACTTCTATTCAACATAGTCCTTGAAACACTAGCCAGAGCAATTAGACAGACCAAAGAAACTAAAGGGATACAAATAGGAAATGAAGAAGTCAAGCTCTCACTATTTGCTGATGACATGATTCTATATTTAGAGGATCCAAAAAACTCCACCAGAAAACTTCTAGAACTAATAAATGAATTCAGCAACGTAGCAGGACATAAAATCAATGCTCATAAATCTAATGCATTTCTATTCATAAGTGGTGAATCCTCTGAAAGAGAAATTAGTTATTACTCCATTCACAATAGCCTCAAAAGCAAAACAAAACAAAACAAAACAAAAACCTTGGGAATCAATCTAACAAAAGAGGCAAAAGACCTCTACAACAAAAACTACAGAACGCTAAAGAAAGAAATTGAAGAAAACCTTAGAGAATGGAAAGATCTACCGAGTTCTTGGATAGGCAGAAATAATATTGTCAAAATGGCCATTCTACCAAAGGCGCTATACAGATTCAATGCAATTCCAATTAAAATCCCAATGATATTCATCATAGAAATAGAGAAAGCAATCATGAACTTCATCTGCTTTCATTTTTAATTATTGTTTTGTCATAGGAATTTTGTGTCTTTGCTTAGAACATTTCTTGTCATATCTATCTTCTCTGGCATTCTTCTATTTTATTTTATCTTGTTTTTTATTTATCTTGTTTTTCTCTCCATACCAAAAATAGTCAGAAATTATTCTACATGTCATTGATTAAAACATTTACTGATTTGAGTAAAACTTATTTTCACTAATCCAATGCGAATTTCAGATCTGTTGTATTTAAGGGTACATTGTTGATGTGTGTGCACATGTGTACGCATTTTAAAAGAAAGCACTGTTTTATACTCTGGCCTACACACAATTCTATATCCCAATATTGTCCCAGATTAAATATTATTAAGCACTTTTTATGTTGATACAAGAATTGAATCTTGACATCAGCAGTCAATAGGCAAGAGAAGAATTTTTCCTTTTTGATAGTTAATTGCCATAATATAGTTTTGCTTCTAAAATATTATTTTAACTCTAAACTTTCTGTGAAAATTTAGCAAAAGTTGGCAAAAATAAGATGTAAAGATCAAATTCTAAGTTATTAAAAATTCTAAACTACTGTCAAATTTTCAGCATAATTGTCATTTGATGAAACCAACACAAGAATTGCAATCTGGAACTGATGCTGACTCGTGTTAGTATTAAAAACTTGATTGCTTGCTAGACAGATATCATTTTATAATACTGGAATCTGCCCAGCTTTCTCTTGCCCTAATGTCATACAGTAACATTTTGTAGATAGCCTGGGCAATTGCAGTACTTGAGACACATTATGGGGATGGTATGCAAGGATATCACAGCCCAAATGGGAAACCAGTTTATACAGAGGTGCCTAGAAATGAAGTCACTGCACTGTGATATCCATCAGAAATGTCTACAATTGTGTAAAAGGGCAGAATGGAAGTGTAGTGATAGATGTAGAGGTGAAAGATGGTGAGGCTATTTTCTCAACAATCAAGATGATAAAACCAAGTGGGTAACATGGAGGCCATTATTTTTGTATGGCAAGAGGGCAGGCATCCAACACATTTAAAATATGTATATAATTTAATTGCTTGGTAAAATAAAGCACAGTAAAAATTCAGTCCTGAATTAAATAATTTGAATTGAAATTTCATTACCAGAAAGTTTTCTCTTTACTTTCATTCTTCAAACGATATGAAAATACTATATGTAAGGATGACTTAGTAACTTAATCTGACTTATCTCACTCAACCAGCTTCTGATCACTTAATCAAAGCCTGTGACTCTTGGATCAATAAATCATGATGTTTATGAATATTTTATTATGAATATCTTATATTGTTTATAGTTATTTTCTCTTAGAAGTAAAGCAAAATAATAATAAAGTAGGGTGATAATTGTACTTAAACAGTTAAGCCTTATTCAATATAAAAGATGATGTTTGTAGAATATGCTTCAGGAAGAAAAATGCACAGTACTTTCAAGAAATTACCAAACAATTTAAATTATCTATATTTGAGAGGAATAGAGTGTTGTTCCTTTTGATACTCCTTCTGACAACCATTAGTGCCTGAAAATATAAATTTCAATAAATTTTGAGTTGTATTTAAAGAAAAGTTAATTTTAAAATTATATTTTTTACTTAGGATTACAAAATTATAATTAGATACTCTGAGAGTAAGATTTTAGGAAAATAAAATTAGGTTTTTAAACCTAGTAATATAACTCCTAGTCATCAATGGAAAGTTTTGCTCTCTAAATTCCTGCTTCTAAATTGTATTAATTATATATTATTCTATTGTACTATTTGTATTTCAATTAGTAGATTCAATTGCATTTAAAAGGCTTAGGTTGTATTCTCATTAGTATAAATATACTATATAGAAGTATATTATATCTGCATTGGAATAAATATACTATATACAAATATATGCTATGAATTATATATTAACAATAATTATAAAATTAATATTCCAGTCAATATCTATTTTATAATTCAGTTGATTCCAAGTTACACACAGTATGTTTTACATTAATAAAGTGCCTTTTGGCTTTCAGTCTAGTTGTTGACATTTCTTGGTTTTTAATAAATGGCTCCCAAAATTTTGTAGCAGAAATATGAGGAACTATTTGTCACCTTAAGAAGGAATGAGGAAGGTTTCCAGATGCTTAGCCATGGGGTAAGGAAAGTTGAGTTCATTTCTGTGTCTGGCAAGGAAACCTTTCTTATGAGGACCTTTACAGTAGAGTGGCCTGCTAGGAACACATTATTTTTGTCTACCTAATTCAACAATCCTTTCTTCTCAGTTATATATACTTATTAGAAGATGAATATTGATAATATCAAGTATAGACTAAGTTACCAGTTTTAATAAAACTGAAAGCAACTTTTCATTATGAAGATTTTATAAAATGACCAATTTATAAATAAAATTGATTACATTCAACTCATGCTAATAAACTTGCATTTTGAAATCTAGTAATACAAAAATTCTCTCATGATATTCCTATGTTAATAGTTAATAGTAGCAATATTCAAGATGTAAGAAAGGAAATAAAGAACAGAGACATTTTGGAAAAGATTCTAGGGATCTAAAGGATAGACATAAAGACTGATTAAATTGAGACGCAAGCATATAAGTATAGTTAGATTTATTTTGCATAGAATTTGTGTAAAATGTTTTCTTTGATGTCTACTTGGTGGAAAACCCAGTCTTCATTATGGTCCAACTTTTTTCAATTTCTCTACTTCACAACATATTGAGAACGGCCTATATCTGCAAAGAGAAGAGCCCATTTAATCAAAGGGGTAATATTTTGTATGCTAATTCTATATATTATCTGTTTCTTCAGTGCCATTAGAAAAGAAGTTTCTTTTTTCTAAGCAAGAAAAAATGGAAGACATTTACTGTAGAAAATACTTTTACCATCATGTTCTATGACTTTAATTATGCAGTTTTCTAGTTAAACTTTAAGTTTCTCTTGAAGGTGATTCTCCACTTCAATTACCAGTAATATAATCTCTTAAATTTATATAAAATGAATAATGATAATTAAAACTATAGTCTGTGAAAAATTCATATTATATTGTGACATAAATAATATAGAAAGTATGCATTATTTGGACTGCATACTATCAAGAGGTGGGGATGGAGATGTCATCTTCTTTTTCCCCCTGAAACATCCCAGAGAGTAGAGTAATGGATCCAATACTAAATCTAACAGGAATGGTTTTATAGATTGTGAAATTGAGGTCCGACAGTGTCAAGACAGAAGGTCATAGAACAAATCAATGGATCAGAAAGTACAGGAACTTGGAAATTTCTCTTACTCTCACTATTACTCAATGAAAAGGTGTTGAAAAATGATGTTAAATGTTGACAGTTTTCTGTTGAGTTAAAATTGTGCAGATGGCCAATATATCTAAAATTTTAGGCATGTACTTCTATGTCTTTTTGTAATTTGGCAGTTTCTTTGATTATATATTTACATTTAGTTACTATTTGACAATTGTCTGTTTTCCTCAATTGTTCAAAATAGTTTCAGGCTTCCTAGATATCATTGAGGTGGGTTTATTAAAAAAAAAATGAAATATACAATTTACAGAGATAATTACCATGAAGAAGAAAAACAAACCAAGAAGTAGACCTCAGTAATATAATTGTTTTAGTTTAGAGGGAATTTTTCCATTTTATGCTTTAAAGATAAACAATAGATTGTTTTATGCTAATTAATCACTATTTCTATATAATTTAGAGTATAATATAGAGTGCTTTATCTGCTAAAGAGATATTTTGCATTTTGGTAAGTGTCTCTACATTTGTGTTTGATTTTAAGACTTGTATATAAAATATATAATATTTTTTGGGAGGTACCAGGGATTGACCTCAGGGGTACTCAATCACTGAGCCCTGTCTCCAGCCCCTATTTTGTATTTTATTTAGAAAGAGAGTCTGACTGAGTTGCTTCATGCCTTGCTTTTGCTGAGGCTGGTTTTGAACTCTCGAATCCTACTGCCTCAGTCTACAGAGTTGCTGGGATTACAGGTATGTGCCACCACACCCAGCTATACATATTTTATATATAATAAATATAACATATATTGTATATAAAATTATACTTGTGGAGTGTATTGTGCCTTTTTACCCTGAAGTTTATGGGCACAGAGAAAGATAAGCTTACTATCTTCCCACTTTACAATCAAGGCCAACATGTTAACAATGAATACTCATCATAATGGAATCAGAATGTCATTGAACTTTTCAACAACACCTAGTCCTTGAAGACAGATAGTCATAACTTCAAATATTGAAAATGAAATATAATGAACAATTTAAACTTAACGTAGTATTTTAGAAGTACACAATCCAATGGGAAAAATAGTTTACAATAAAAAAACAGGACCCAACATAAAGAGGGTGGAAAAAACAGATGGATTCCATTCAACACCAACTGTGGTCTGTAAGCTGTTAAGGAAAATATGTTCTATTTATCCACTAAGATTTTAAAGAGATACATAATGTAATAAGAAATGATTACATGAAAATACAGCCTAAAATCCAGCATTTACAGCATACTTAATGATATTATTCTCAGCAGGTGGGATTTAGAGAAGAAATAAGAAGATCTGAGGCTTGGATGGAAAAATAGGTGAGGTACAAACTGGAACAAAAAGAATGATTTGTATGTGCAGGTCCCATCATATGCATTTGGCAATCTCTAAATTGTGTATACCCTTGTTTCTCTTACTGGGAATGGAAACTGGTGAACTTGTTTGTTAGCATTAGCCGAGTCACCTTACTTTGTCTGTGCTTCCTATCCCTATTCCTGCAAGGACGGGGTTTATGTTGGAAAGCACCAGAGCTCATGTCTTTGGGTATGCTCCTCATTTGAATCCTGACCATAGAACTTTGTAACCCACTGTTCCCTGAAGCCCTGATGAGGGAAACAAACCAGTGAAGGTACAGAGAGACATCTACACCTGGCTGAATTCACTCAAGTCAGAGCATGTCATGTGACATTTTTAAATGTACAAGGAAACAATATACTATGTCTCTTGTAACCTCGCTTTTAGGAAGATACTAGAAATGTACTAAAGAATAAAAGAAAAAAGACATGGCATACATGAAACGAGAGATTCCCAAAAGTGAGTCATGGAAGGAATTCCCACTACCTACAGCTTTATAGTCAAATTGACAAGGAACATGGAATGTTGTGGAAGGGTAGTACACAAAGGGTAAAAAGGAACCTGAAGTTCCTACACATTTGCAACAGTTATGGTGCTTTGAAATGTCTGGTGGAACACATTTAAAAATGACAGAAACATAGATATCTTAAATGAGTAATTAATAATTCCAGAGAAAAAGTTTTACAAGAACAGAAACCTAATCCTAGTGTCTTATACAGTCAATAGCAATACATTCGTCTAACAATTTCATTATTAATGGAATAGGTAGAATAAAAGGTGTGAGATATAGGGTAGAGTAGAAGATTCAAAATTGTTAACTATAAAATTTATTACTATAAAAAATATTTATGAAAACATATTATTTAGAGACACAGAATTAATGGTTGAAGAAATACCAAGGGTATTACAGGTTACTGACTATAGGAAGTGAGACCAAGGGGAAAAGATTTGTAGGATAGGACATTCTTATTTTTGCCTCTTATTTATGTCTTTTAACATGAGAAGATGAATAATATTTTTAAAAATATAAGAGAATCATTTTTTATTTGTTCTTATTAGTTATATATGACAGTAAATGCATTTATGCACTTTGATCTATCACACATAAATTGGGTATAATTTCTCATATTTCTGGTTGTACATGTTGTAGAATAACATCAGTCATGCAGTCATACATGTACATAGGTAATAATGTCTATTTCATCCTCCTACCCTTCCTATCCCATGCCCTACCCCGTAATAATATCTATTTCATCCTCCTACCCTTCCTATCCCATGCCCTACCCCACCTTCACTCCTTTTGGCCAAATCTAAAGTAACTCTATTCTTTCCTAGCGCATCCCCCACATTGTGAATTAGCATCTGCCTATCAGAGAAAACATTCAGCCTTTGGTTCTTTGGGATTGGTTTATTTCGCTTAGCATGATACTCTCCAACTCCATCCATTTAACAGCAAATGCCATAATTTCATTCTTCTTTCAAGCTGGGTAATATTCCATCAACTATATATACGACATATTCTTTATCCATTCATTATTGAAGGACACATAGGTCGGTTCCATAGTTTAGTTATTGTGAATTGAACTGCTATAAACATTGACGTGGCGGTGTTTCTGTAGTAGGTTGATTTTAAGTCCCTTTGGGTATAAATTGAGGAGTGGGATAGCTGGGTCAAATGGTGGTTCCATTCCAAGTTTTCTGAGGAATCTCCACACTGCTTTCCAGAGTGGTTGTACCAATTTGCAGTTCCACCAGCAATGTATGAGTGCACGTTTTCCTCCACATCCTTACCAACACTTATTGTTGCTAGTATTCTTGATAAATGTCATTTTGACTGGAGTGAGATGGAATCTCAGTGTAGTTTTGATTTGCATTTCTCTAATTGCTAGAGAGGTTGACACTTTTTTCATGTATTTATTGATCTACTATATTTCTTCTTCTGTGAAGTGTCTGTTCAATTCCTTAGCTCATTTGTTGATTGGGTTATTTGTTTTTATGGTGTTAAATTTTTTGAGTTCTTTATATATCATGGAGATTAGTGCTCTGAGGTGCATGTGGTAAATAATATCTCCCATTATGTAAACCCTCTCTTCTTGTTATTAATTGTTTGCTGTGAAGCTTTTTAGTTTGGGTCCATCCCATTTATTGATTCTTGATTTCACTAGCACTTTAGGAGTCTTGTTAAGGAAGTCAGTTCCTAAACTGACATGGTAGAGATTTGAGCTTACTTTTTCTTCTGTTAGGCACAGGGTCTTTGTTCTAGTGCCTCAGTCCCTGATCCACTTAGAGTTGAGTTTTGTGCAGGGTGAGAGATAGGGGTTTAATTTCATTTCCATACATATGGATTTTCAGTTTCCTAGCACCATTTGTTGAAGAGGCAATCTTTTCTTCAATGCATGTTTTTGGCACCTTATTCTAGTCTGAGATAACTGTATTTATGTGGGTTTGTCTCTGAGTCTTCTATTCTGTACCATTGGTCCACATATTTGTTTGGCGCCAATACTAGGTCTTTTTTGTTATTATGGCTCTGTATTTATAATTTAACATCGGATACTGTGATGCCTCCTGTATCATTTCTTTTGTTAAGGATTTATTTGGCTAATCTGAGTCTCTTATTTTTCCAAATTAATTGCATGATTGCTTTTTCTATATCTATGAAGAATGTCATTGGCATTTTAATAGAAATTGCATTAAATCTGAACAACACCTTTGGTAGTATGGCCATTTTGACAATGTTAGTTTTGCTTATCCAAGAGCATGGGAGAGCTTTCCATCTTCTAAGGTCTCATTTAATTTTTTCCTTTAGTGTTCTGTAGTTTTCACCATAGAGGTCTATCACCTCTTTTGTTAGATTGAGTCCCAAGAATTTTATTTTATTTTTGAGGCTAATGTGAATTGGGTAGTTTTCCTAATTTCTCTTTTAGGGATACATCAATGATGTATAGGAATGCATTTGATTTATATCCTGCTACCTTGCTGAATTCATTTATTAGTTCTAGAAGTTTCTGGTGGAATTTTTTGAACCCTCTAAATATAGAATCATGTCATTGGCAAGTAATGATAGTTCGAGTTCTTTTCCTATTCGTATCCCTTAATTTCTTTCTTCTAATTGCTCTGGTTGTAGTTTCAAGGATGTTGTTGAAATAAAAGTGGTGAAAGAGAGCATGCTTGTCTTGTTCCAATTCTAAGAGGGAATGCTTTCAATTTTTCTCTACTTAGAATAATGTTGGCTTTGAGTTTACCATAGATAGCCTTTACAATGTTAAGATATGTCCCTCATATCCCTAGTTTTTCTAATGTTTTGAACATGACAGGATGATATATTTTGTCAAATGTTTTTTCTGCATCTTTTGAGATGATCGTATGATTCTTGTCTTTAAGTCTATTGATGTGATGAATTACATTTATTGATTTACATATGTTGAACGAACCTTGCATCCCTGGGATGAACCCCACTTGATCATGCTGTGCACTAAAATTTTAATATGTTTTTGTATGTGATTTGCCAGAATTTTGTTAAGACTTTTTGCATCTGTGTTCATCAGGGACATTGGTGTGAAGTTTTCTTTCCTTGATGTGTCTTTGTTTGGATTTGTATCAGGGTGATACCAGTTTCCTAGAATGAGTTGGAAGAGTTACCTCTTTTTCTGTTTCATGGAGTGATTTGAGAAATGTTGGCGTTAATTCTTTTTTGAAGGTCTTGGCTGAGAATCTGTCTGGTCCTGGGCTTTTCTTAGTGTAGGCTTTTGATGGTGTCTTCTGATTCATTGCTTGAAATTGATCTGTTCAAATTGTGTATATCCTCCTGATTCAGTTCGGGTAGGTCATATGTCTCCAGAAATTTGTTGATATCTTCAAGATTTTCTATTTTATTGGAGTATAAGTTTTTAGAATAGTTTCTGGTTATTGTTCGTATTTTAGTAGTGTCCATCATGATATTTCCTTTTTCATCACAAATTTTAGTAATTTGAGTTTTCTCTTTTTCTCTTAAATAAAAATGTTTAAGATCCATTTATTATTATTCATTTATATTACTTATTATTGCTTTCTTATAGATTCTATTCTTCTAGTAACACAATTATTAGTCCTAATAGTAAGTAGGCCAAATCATTTTATTTAGGTTTTCTAGGTACAAGTTTGAGTCTCAGAGGTAAAAGAATTTGCTTTAAGATTACATTTTCATTAGCAGTACAAAGGATTGGACCTGAGTCTTTTGTTTAGTTTTTTTGTATTTATAAGTGTTGTTGTTGATTAAGGTTGTGTTGTTAGTTCAATGTGCTTTTACACAGGATTTATTTTACTGGAAATATCTATATACAGTGTTTATATCCCCATTGTGAAAGTTCATGTATGTAATATGTCAAAACAGATAAAAAAAATTTATCCAGTTAGTAATTCTTATTTAAATTGTCAAAAATACTGGGACTCTGGAGTGGATCTAATCAAGTTCAATGAATTTATAAGTAGAGTTTATATCAATTTCAACTGCTCACAACTTAATATAGCTTTTTTTTTTCCCCACACTGACTTGTAGGAAAAATGTATTTTGTGGCAAGTTACAAAACAAAAGAAAATGAGCTGTCCCCATGGAGATTTGCACTGTAGGACAAGAACAAATTTCTCTTGTCCTGCAGTGTTAACATCAAGGATGCTCTGAACACTGTGAGACATGATCTCAAACATGCCCAGCAGCTTCTAGGACTCAAGAGGAGCTATAGGGACATATGGTCTCAACATTTAAGCTCTGGGAATGTACTTAGATTTTTGTCACAGACCTTTTATCAACTCTGATAAATTATGGTGTTCAAAGCTGATGGACAGTGCATAAGTTCAATATATGAACACAGGAGAGGATTTGATTTCTTTCTTTTTTAAATAAAATAACATACTAAGAAAATAAAAATATATATATAGTTTACTTTTCTCTGTGAGGGATTGTGAGTTTTATGTCTTCTAAACCCAGTGAGAAAACAATATTCCCAAACACAGAAAGGATATGTTTGAAATACACAGTATTTTAACAGAATACTTTAGCACAAATATAAAAGACAAAAAATATATCTATATCTACTGGTTGTAGAATTAATTACCAAATTTCTCCACTGAGGCCATAAAGAATTTCTTCTATCTTGTTCTTGTCCAGAGTTCCTTTTCTTTATTCTGGAAATTTGCTATTTCTCTACCAAGGCCAGTTCCAAATCAGGTTACTTTTTTCCAGTCTGAGATAAGACTTCTATCACAACTGCAAAGAACTCTTTTTGAATTATTCTAAGTTCAATTATTAATACGTAGAAACTTTATCAAATTGTATTTGAATAGCTTTAGTTTTCTGGTTTTAATTGTAACTGAGATTTTGGAGCTGCTGGAGACATGACCCCTGTTTTGTGTGCAAATATTTCTGGTAATAACTTCTCTTTTACTCATACAGGACTCCCTCAGAGTTAGTTTTCTTAAGTTATATATTCCATTATTATTCTGTCTGCTAGTTTGTCAAGTGTCCTATCAATTGGCAGTTACGTGAGTAAAATGATGGAGTTAGGATGCCTTGCCATTTTATCACATTTGTGTTGTATATGTATAAGAAGGAAGGTCAGCGACATAGGTCCCACATTTGCTTGAATATTTTAGTCACAATTTTATCAAGACTTTTTTCTAGTCAGCTTTTCTATGCATCTACTTGAAAGTTTCAATAATAAATTCTTTCAATCTTAAAAGCCATTTGTCCAACAAATATTTGAGTACTGAGAATATACTGGACTAGTGAATAGTTGGGTTTGACTATGCAGGGGGGCAACAAGATATCAGAATGAGACAATAGACCATAAACAAACTGTGATTAGGCATAAAACGATTTTTATTATGCTTTTGAAGATCCTAAACCATATTCTAAGGGTATTAAGGAACATTAATTTCCAGTAACAGTGTGGGCAAACAGTAATACCTTCCTAGTTAATTGATCTTTGTGTTAGGATTTTAGGACTTCCTAGGAAGAAGGATTCCTACAATGGTGCCATAATCTTGGTGTTTAAAACAAAGGAATGTATAATGGTTCTTGCAGCTGGACCTCAGCACAAATTATTGCCAGGGCCACACTTTTCTGAGTTTTTTCCAGGGAAGATGCGTCCTCTCTCTTTTCTAGCTTCTGGTGGTCATGGAAGGCCTTGGCTTCCTTGGCTTGCAGCTACATCTCTTCAGTGACTGCCTCTGTTTTCATAGGGCCTTCTTTCCTCTGCTTGTGTGAATGTCTTCACATGACCTTCTTTAAAGACTTCAGCCAAAATCCATAGGGCCGATTGTAATTCAGCATGACCTGATCTTAACTAATTCTAACTTCCTATTTAAAAACGAAGACACATCTGAGGTACTATCTGGATATGAAATTTGGGGGCAGCTATTTAATCCAGTACAATTTTATTTATGACTTAAATATTCGTAACCTTAAATTTTTACTTGAAAGGGAGTATCACATAGATGTTTTATTTTAGTATAATTTTTAAAATAAGCAAGCAGCCCAGAGCTTTGAAATCAGATAGACCCATATTCAAACTCTTTCCTTCCTTTTTTATCTTGGGACAGTTACTGATTTGCTGTCTTTAGTAAAACCCATATAATAGTTATCTCAGGTGTTGTCAGGTGAACTGATTTATTTAAACCCAAACAATGATGAGTAGATATCTCTTTGCTTTTTATATCTGTCCTTTAAAGGAATACCCGGAGACAAATAAAAGATGCTTTTGTCAATTTGGGGAGTATTAAGTTACTTGGACTAAGTCTAAATACTAGGAGAATATAAATAACACATGTTCTGTGAGAGAAATAATCTGTAAGGAAATCCATTGTCTTCAGAGTGGGAAAATTATTGGCAAGCAGGAAAGTTTTTTTCTGAGCATTGCCAAATTCTGCTAAAACTCCCCTTCATTGAGATCTTGCTTTCATCCTTCCAGGGTGATCAAACATCAATAATGCAGTTAATATTCATTTGTCATCTGTCTGAAATGAAGACTTGGTGTGATTTGGAGAGAAATTTTTAGGGAAACTGCAAGTGACTTGCTGAGGATGACTCACCTTCACTGTGGCTCTCCTTGGGGTCATGTCCTACTGTGTAACCTGACATTTGCTTGGACGTGGAGCATCATTACCCACCCCACTTTCTTTCTTTGACTTGTTTCTAAACATGTCCTGGTCAAAATGTTCATGTCAATCTATTCAGCCCCCACTGTAGCTTCATTGATGAGGATTTTCTACCTTGATCCTTATTCTTACTAATTCAACTAGACCCAGCTTAGCTTTCTGATGGTATAGAGTTGAATTTAACACCTTGAATCTGACTATGTTTTTTTTTTTTTTTTCCCCATTCCTGGCATTAAAGTATGAAGACTCAGTAAAGACGTTTTGGTCCATTCACTGTATTTCCCTCACTTCCTTTCCCCTCCCCCTTCCTCCTTCCCCTTCTCTTTCTCCATTTCCTTCTTTGTGATACTTGGGGTTGAACCCAGGGGAGGGGAGCTTTACCACTGAGCTACAATTCAAGTCCTTTTTGATTTTAGTCTTGAGGCAGGGCTTCGGTAAGTGGCCTCGAAGTGGTGATCTTCCTGCCTTAGCTTCCTGAGTCCCCAGGATTACAAGCATTACAAGCCACCCCATTTGGTCTTTGACTATATCTTTAGAAATTCTAAGAAAGATGTACTATCAAATAGATTTGCACATTTTTGTTATTCTGTATGACTTTTTAAATAAATAGTTTGCTTCACTTAATAGAAAAACATTCTGCAATGTTATTCTCTTAATCTTTTAGAATTCATATAAAATGGACTTCCTTAAACTGTGTTTTTCAAGTCTACTGAGATTCACACATTTTTACTGCTACCAGGGTAATATAAATGGAGTATAGAGAGGCAAAGGGTATGAACATATCCTTTCTAATTCTTAAAATCTTCTACTGAGGTGGTATATAATATGTGACAGTTTTTAAAGCACAAAATGCACTCAAATAAATTCTGGTCCTTCTGCATGAAAATAAAGAAACTATCAACTAGGATACTCCTTTTGCCAAAGTATATAATCAAGTAACAATAACTATAAGAAATTACATTTTTATGTGTTGTGGTTCAAATATTCATAGTCATAATATGTTCTACTTGAAAAGGAGACCTTTAGTTTTATATGTTATTACTTGTGTTTTAAAGACTTAAGTTACGATTCTGGTATGTGTGAGCAAATTAAATACAACCATTTTCAAAAAGTCATGCCCTGGAATGTTACAGGTACATTTCTATCAGGTACTTTCAGTAATAAAATTCTTAAAAAAATCTTCAAAAAACAACTACCTTTGTATCCTATGCAGAAACTAGTTAGCTATGGTGAGAGTCCAATAAATGTATAATGCATAATGAAATCACTCCTTCAGTAGCAGATAAGGTTTATTCAGTAGAAAGAAAAACAAGTTCTGTATTTTTTGGGAACATATTTCAGCAGTAAAAGAGTGTCTTGGGGATGCTTTAAATTACTAATGTGAAGCCTATTATTCTTAGGGTTATAAAGTGATAGACTGTACTTTATAAGATTAGCTGTTAATGGGAAGAAAGATTGTCATTGGCTCCGTTATGCTTTTGTAATCAAGGAAAGGAGTAGACTATAATAATTGATTTGGAAACAATAGACCTATGTGAAACTTACTGAATATTAAATGTGTTATTTTCTAGAAATACTAGAAACACATTCTAGTAAGGAGCACTTTAATGTGAATTGATCAAATTGAGAGTTTCAGACATGAAAAAAATCACAATTTCTTTTTTATTATAAATCTAGTTTTTATAGCATGTTATTTTACTTATTAATTTTTATGTCTAACTATAGAAAATGAACAACTGAAGGAATAGTAACAGAGCCTCTACTGTAACTTGTTAGCATTTTATTGTTTAACTACTACTATTGTCAAAAAGTTTCTGTCACCTCAAAATTCTTAAATAAATATTGTAACCACCAAGGTCTTAGCAGGTGGGGGCTTTTGGGAGGTGATTAGATTTTAAAGGTAAAGCCCTCAAAAATAGAACTAGTGGTTTTACACAAGACCCCTCCCTCCTGAGAATTGCCTTGCCCCTTCCGTCCTGTGGACACAGCAATATGGTGCCCCTAGTAAGAAAGTAGGCCCTCATAGGACATTAAACATGTTGACATCTGAATCTGGGACTTCTCAGCTTCCAGAACTATAAATTCATTTCTGTTGTTTAGCAGACTGAACAGCCACTGTCTTTGATGAGAATATTTAATAAAAGAGGCGAAGTTTATATTGTATTATGAACACGCTTTAATGTAATATGTCACATATGTACAAATTAATAATAACCTGGCATTTTTATCCTTTACTCAGATTATACCACTTAAATGCACTAACTATATTTAATGATATTAATTGATTCACTGGGACTTCCAGTAGTAATGCTTATCATTTTAACTAGTTGGTGTAAGAAAGTATTAAAAAGAATGCTTTTGCAATTTGTTAAAAACTTCTAATTAGACGGTACCCCATATTTCAATTGTCATTTATTTATGTGACAGTTTAAAAAGATTTGCTTTTGGCAGTGCTGGACATGAAAACAAGGGCTTTAAGTATACTAGGCAAGTACTGTACACTGAAATATACTCCTAGACCCTATGTAATGGTTTTCCTTTTCTTTTTAATAAGAAGCTTAGTATTTAACATTGGAAGGAGTTAAGCAGAAATAAGAAATGTTTAGTTCAACTGCTTTTTCCTTTACTTTAGACAACTAACATTATATATATCTTTACATTGTTCATTTTGCTTTGACTGCCAGAAAACTAAGAGCCACATGGATGGAGAGACTAATTGTGGAACTCTTTTATGTTAGCTCAGTAAAATTTCTGCACTCATTTTTTGAATATTTAAATGATCTTTCAATTTATCCAAAGCAGTACATGCACAAAATCTCTTTAAATTTTTTAAAAAGCATGGATAAAAGTAAAGAATCCTCTAGAAACTTATCCTAAAATCCAAATGGTAGCCAAAATTATCTCTTTAATTGTGGTCATCTTCTGCGTCATTTATTCTAGATTATGTTAGTTTCTATCTGAAATATGGAATTAGATATTTTGAATGCCAACATGTGCTTACAAATTGTTCTTCAGAGTGACTATAACAATTGATACAGCAGCTTTGTATATTAATTCATTCAACCATGTATATTTATGTATATATATGTATATATATATACATATAGTATGGAGTGCCCAAACAGATGTAACATCTTTTTGCTTTCCCAGATACATTATACATACTTCTTTACCCACTTCTCTGTCCCAGGACGTTCATCTACTTACCCATATGAATGGGGTCCTTACCCTCTGTTTTCTAATTAGGTTCAATTTTAGAGACCTAACAGAAGAGTGGACAGAGGAAGGAAAGTCAAGTTGAGTCTCCACTTCTGTTTGGTTTCCTTATGCTGGGTGTGTCCTAAGGAGTACCTAGCTCTTTTCCTTCCACATTTCATTGATCCCCTGGGTCTTTTGTCTGCCAGTAAGAGATTCAGTGCCATCAGCCTCATGTTCCAAAATTTTTCCTATGATACTCCTTTCCTGATCCCACCTGGTAATTTTGACTTTCATTACATATTCCTTGAGACATAATAAGTGTTTGAGGAGGTAGATAAGTTTTGCCATTATTTGAACATTAAACAGTATATACATGCATGTATCAAAACACCACATGGAACCCATAAATATATATAATTTTACATATCAGTTAAATTTTTGAAATTAAAATAATTCCTTGATTTATCCTAAATTGAGTGTATCATCCATTTACTGCTGGGTCATAACTGATCCAAGAGCATTATAATTGCTAAACTCTTTAAGCTGCTGGGAATGGGGCAGGAGAGGTGGGGGACACAATGAAAGGGTAATTGCTCCCATAAAGAAAAAGTCAAGACCCAGATGACTTCACTGATGAATTCTTCCAAATATTTCAAGAAGAAAAAACAAACAAACAAACAAACAAATAAAAAAAAACAAGAATAGATGTTTAACAGTTAAAAAGACAGTTTTATAAAAATTGATGGTTTGAAACAACAATAATTTATTTAGCTTATGATTCTATGAACAGAGGATTTATGCTGGACACTGATAGATACTGGTTTGGGTCTTGTCTGAACTCATGCAGGCATCTTCAGTCAGCTGGGGTAAGATTATCTCTTCTCTGTGTGGTATCTCCATCTGAGATGGGCTAGCCTGGGCTTGTCTGCATAGCGACTAGGCAGAGTTCCATAAGAAGGAGGAAGGTTACCTGGTCTGTGAGGTTGGACGAGGTACATCATTAAAATTGTGCTGCATAGTGTTGGTCAAAGAAGTCATAGTACCTCCTCTAAATGGAAGGAATTACAAGTTATATTGCAAAGGGCAAAAAAGTAAGCTACTTATAGTATCTATTAAAATTATTTAAATTCAACACTGAAATCTTTACCTGTAGGGTCAACATTTTGTTTTTTCTTAAGATTTAGGAGCCTTTAAATACATTTGGCATGCATGTTGTTTATCAGACATACATCTTGATAATATTTTCTTTCTCTTAAGCTATAGCTGACTCATTGTTTTCATAATTGGTTTATTTCAATAAGCAAATTTTTAATTGTGATGAGATCATATTTAGCAATTGTTTCTTATCTGGTTAGTGCTTTCTGTATCCTAAGACATCTTTGTCTGGCTCAAGTTTGCAAAGATAATATCACATTTTCTTTGAAATATTATTTTATATTTAGATCTATGACATTGCTTAAATTAATTTTTGTTATGGTGTGAGGTAGTAGTGAATTTAATTATTTCCTGTACTTTTATCTGACTATTCAGCACTACCTGTTTGAAAAGATTTTTCCCATTGAATTGCTTTGAGTCTTGTCAAAATCAATTGACTGTACATGTTGGGTCTATTTCTAGTTCTTCTGTTCTTGGCATTGGATCTATTTGTTTTATACCTACACTATTACCACAGTGTCTTGATGCTATAGTGCTTTCAGATCAGATAGTGTATATCCTCTGAAGTTTTTCCTTTTTTCTAAGCTATTCTTGGTGTCAGCTATGCTATGTCCTTTGAATTTTTCATACCTTTTAGAAACTGTTTGGCCCATGTATTAAAAATATTACTCGCGTTCTAATTAAGAGCATTGAACAAAATATCTTTATAAGAAATCGACAACTAAAAATGGAAAAAACACTTGAAAATACCTCCAATAAACAGTTATATATATGGACAAATAAGCTGGTAAAGGGCTCAATGTTATTAGGCACTTGAAGAATACAAGTTAAAATTACAACAAAATCCTACTTTACACCCAAAAAAAAAAAATGCTAAGATCAAAGCACTAAATACTGACACAGCTTATGAAACCATTGGAATCTCTTTTTGGCTTTTTTTTCCATAAAGTAAATTTTCATCTTCCACATGCATTACGTTTGTCATTCCTTGGTAATTTCTCTGAGAAATGGAGAAGTGGATGCTCCAAGAATGCATGGTTATGAGAATGTTCCTGGGTGACTTGATTTACCTTTATCTAAAACTAGGAACAGGTCAAATGGATACTAAGAGAAAGATGTATGGTGTATTTGGTAGACTACACATTGACTACTGCTCAGAAAAATAAAAGAAATAGTGAATTATTGTTTGAAACAAAAAACATGATTGAATCAATAAACAAAATAAGTTTAGCAAATAATTTCATACACAACAGAGTGCATAGTCTATGACTTCATGTATATGAAGTTCAAAGATAGGAAAAAACTAACCTATGGTGATAGAAATCTGAATAGTGATCAAATTTGGGGAGGAGAAGCTTGACTGGAAGGTGAATGAGGGAAATCTCTGAAGTGAAGGGACTACTGTAGTTCTTGATTCGTCTGATAATACATTTGTCAACACTCAGTGAATTATATAATGGCGATCTCCCATTTCAATGCATATTGAAATGTATAAATGCATTCTACAATCATGAACAATAATTAGAACAAATAAAAATAAATTTAAAAATAATGTTAAGACAAATTCAATCTTGAAGAAACTAAGGAATACGTTGTGAACTGTAGTCCTTCCTTAATAGGAGAAAAAATCTTTTCTTTTCCTTAAGTACGACAACAAATGATTTCCCTTCAATAATCTGGGTTAATCATCAGACCACATAACACGAGTACCATATCCCAACACTTTTGCTTATTTTTTTACAAGGTCTTTTAGTCCTTACAATAACCTTTGGTGGTTTTAACCTTTAATTCATTGAAAACTTTGTGTTCAGACTAGAAACATCCCACCTTTATGTACTAAACCAGGCTGACTCAGAATCATGGGAATATTAAAGCAAAATTTAGTGCGAGGACACCAAAGTTGCATGTGAGAAATTTAACTGCTGTTTCCATACTTTGTTATATTGATCCAAGAATTCTGGCAATCTTATTTTGATTGCCATCCCAAATATCTGCTACATATTGTAAGACTGTTTCAGTATTACAAATCATACTTTCCTTGCTTCTGTAAAGTTAGTTACTTCTGGATGATGGTGTGCATGACAAAAGACTAGTAAGTCTGCAAGTGTCAGTCATCAATTGCCTCATTTTTCTATTAAGACTTTCTTGGCTGAGTAATGTTCTATGGTATTCTATATTAGCATATAATAGAATAAGAATTCTATAGATAATGCCTTTGGCAAGAAGAAGAGTCAGAAAAGGAGGAGAATCTCAATTCACAATAAACATTTTTTCATTAATGTGAAATTGTTACCTCCACACAGATGGAAAGGGTAAATGTGAGTTTTATGCCACCAGTTGACTTGCTGAGTGCTCTAGGTATAGTACTATCTTTAGATCTCAAAGTTGTTCATTAATGTGAACATATCTGATGCTTAATACTGTTGGTTCAGTTCAAAGTTGATGAAAATTCCAAGTAAAAGTAAAGTTAAAAGTCTAAATGATAACTCTGCTACCATGCTTGGCTATTTGTTAAGAAACTTATTGATCAACACTGGTGTACCTGAAAAAATTAGTTGTTTGACATAAAGTGGACCCTTTTGTCCATATGATTACTGAGAGACTCTTAGACATAAAGGAATTGGTAAGTTTTACATTAGGCACAATTTTATTAAAATGTGGACACACTTAGATTTAATACCTTTTCACCAACCATCTAGTCATGTTCCTTTCCATTGCTGAACAAAGGCCAAATTCTCAGATATTGCCCATTAATTCATTGTGCTCTTTTGGGCCAAATGGATTAAGAGATGAATATGTAGGTATAACTACTGGCATGGTTTTATTCTGCCCTATCTTTGAATAACGCTAAATTATCAAAGTGCTCCAAATACAGTATATCTAAATGTAACATCAGGAGCAATTTGTCGAACAAAGGCTTTTTTGTGGTTTCTCAGAAATGTTGACATTGAAATAGATAAACCCCATGAAGCTGTAGATGTGCACACCTCTGTACAGAGGCAACTGATTTGGGGGAATAATGGTTTTTTGAAGCTAGTAAAATTTCCTCTTTTATTGAAGAAGCATGTGGTTGAGTACTCTTGACATTATGACTTGGTAGATCAGATGAACTACTGTTCCTCAGGGGCAGCTCAGTTCACGCAGACTTCTCAAATCCACTGATTGTGCAAATAATTTATTAAGGTTTAATGGCAAGTTAATAGTTATCAGATGGGGAATATTTTATTTTC
Organism: Sciurus vulgaris; assembly: GCF_902686455.1. NCBI lineage: Eukaryota > Metazoa > Chordata > Mammalia > Rodentia > Sciuridae > Sciurus > Sciurus vulgaris. The sequence goes on from NC_136468.1 coordinate 33,341,464, forward strand.
TAAAGAAACCAAGAATTCATTCCAAAACCTTACGAGTCTTAGAGTGTTACAGCATGGGGCTGATTTCATACATTACCATGTTCTTTCTTAGAAATATTAAGGGGAAAAAGGGCCAATGGGTAAAACAACCTAGATAGCAGTCCAGATCAACTAGAAACCCTCCATTTTTCTTTTTTCTTTTTTTAACAATTGACTTAATTGAAAGAATGTAAAAAAAAAAAAAACACTCAAATATTATATATGTTTTCTCCAATAACTTTATGGACTAACTAAGCATTGTGTCCTTTTCTTAGCACTAGAGAATGTAGTGAGTTAAAATATGTCTTTCAATTTGGAGGGGTTGTCGTGATAGATTTCACAAGCATAGATTCCTAGAAAACCCATGGAAGTGGCAAAAACATAATATCATGGAATTTGTTTCACACCTTTGACATCCATGTGGCACGCTAAGGCATTTGCATATCTGCCATTCCTAACCCATAAGAACATACCACATTACATCATTGGTCCAGTATATAATTTAGGTATTAGGTAGCTATGCTATTATAAATAAGATCTCTTTGATCTATACACAGAAGAACAATTTATGTATTTCTGAGATAAGAAGGCTAGGGTTTACTGTTGACCTTGTTTGGTTAAAAAACAAAACAAAACAAACAACAAACAAAAACAACTGTAGTGTTTTCTTCTTAATGGGATACCAATAAAACTTTTGCTAGGTCAGAGGTTATATAATTTTCTTAGGTAAAAAACCACATTTATATCAATAGTTTTTTTTTTTTTTTTTTTTTTTTTTTTCCAGTAGGGACCACACAGTCAAATTAAAGAGGGATTGTGATAGTATCACCTGAGAATTTCCCACTAGGGTAAATGTTCTTTATGTTTTGTTACTTTGAGCACTATTAAGAGGCAAGACTTCTACTTGCCTCTTACCACAAACAGCTCCAGATATTCAGAGATGTTGAATGAACCTTTTAAAATATGCACTCAAGAACTGGAGAAATAATCATAAGACAATAGGTTGATTGAGTCACATATGATCCACAGTCCAGCCAAAATTCAGGTTTCGATTGATGCTCTGCTGCCCTTGGTTAGGATATGGATAAGAAGTTTGTGCATGATATATAAGCTCAAAATGTCCAAGGTCTCTATATTTTTAGAATCTCTCAGCTATATTTGTACCCCACAAGATCTAATCAAGGAGGAAGTATACACTAACTATGACATTTAAAAATAAGAGGGAGTTTAACACTTAGGGTTTGTTAAATTGGTGACAGAAGATCTAAGAATTCAAATGATAAATGAGGAGGAAAAGGCAGCTTTTTGCTATTGCATCGACTTGGATGGACAAAGGAAGGAGGCAGTTTATCTAGAAGCACAGAGTGAACCAGATACCACAGCCAACCTGTCTGGGAAAAGCAGGAGCTGTGGACAAGATAACAGTCACTGAAGGATGACTTTGCATAAGGCACAGAATGTGTAATCTAAATATTTGCCTTGTCCCTTCTTCTTTCCTTTACAGCGTTGTCTAGTACCTCTTGCTCACTTAACTAAGTGGCAAGTTAACTTCCAGTGTCTAGAAATGCAGTTTGTAGACTCATGCTCACTACAATATAGAGCAAGTAGTGAGGAATAGATCTGAGCTCTAATGGGCCAATGAATGGCACTTTATACCAAGTGTTCTTGTAATTCAGAATAATAAACCAGAGCCAAACTTAGTAGCTTAAAATGATGACAATATCCATCTTGCTAATGAATAGGCAAATTGTGCAGGGCTCTGCCATACTCAGTGTCAGCTGGGGTTATGTGGAATCATCTGACATATTGTTTATGCACTCATCTGGTACTTGATGCTAGTTATCAACTGAGACCTTGGCTGGGGTTATGCCTGGAACAGCTCTATCTGTCTTTTCCATGGGGCTGCTTGGCATATCCAGTTTGGTGGCTTGGTTCCAAGGATGAATATCCCATGAGGATTTGGTTGCAAGCTATTATTTCTGACAGTTACAGGCCTGTCTAGATTTTAAGGAAAGATACTCTATGACCCACACCTCTAAATAGAGAATTGTCAAAAGAATTGCCTAAGAAAGGCATATTAGATAAGAATATATTGGTTTAAGCATATTTAAAAAGTATATCTCACAAACTAAGAAAGACTGGGAATTCCACATCTTTTAGTTCAGGCCACTGATTGAGTCTATATATAGCTTAATAAGATAGTCAGAAATTATGCTTTTTAACCTTTTAAATTCAGAATCCCTAGAACCTGTACTAAATTGATACTATGTCATAGTAACTTGAGATATCAACCAGATATTAACATTAGATGTCAAGAAAGTGGTTTGATATTTGAATCTAGAACTAAGGGAAAGGCTTAGGCTAAATAGGAGTTTAGAAATTGATAGCATATTGATTCTACCAATTAATTTAATATATTGATGAAATTATAGCTGATTAAAAAAGAAGTCAGTATAGGTAGAGAAGAAGTAAAATAACTAAATCTGGGGTCACCACAACATTTACAGATGATAGTTTGAGAAGGATTAATTGAAAAGATGTAGGACATGGATTAAAGAAAAATTGGGAGACAGTCTATTACATCCTAAGGAAAATCTTGCCAGGTGAAGGGAGTAAGTAAAATGTCTTATGTTTCAAATAAGGCAAATAAGATGTGGGCTGAGAAGTGACCATTGAGTTTGACAACATGGAGTTCATTGGTGATGTTATCAAGTAGTTTTTGTGGAATCCTGGGTTAAAGAACTGATTGCATTAGGTTCAGGAGAGAAAAACAGCATAGACATTTTCGGAGTTTTGTTCCAATTGGCATCACCAGATGTTGAAGTCATTTGTTTTTCTTTTAAATTTCTATTTCTTTTTTAAAATAATATTTTTGGGGCTGGGGAGAAAACTCAGTTGGTAGAGTGCTTGTGTTGCAAGCGCAAGTCCCTGAGTTCGATTCCCAGCACCACAAAATAAATAAATAACATTTTTGTTTCTATTTTATATAAATTCTATTATATATTTCCATTTTATAATTATTCATTATATTCTCTTCTATGAAATACAAAATTATTAGTACTATAACCCCCACTCTAATTTTCCACCATCTGTGTAACTTCTGATAGTGTAAATCATATTTTTAAGTGTTAGTGCTTTATAACATTAAGATTTCTGATTTAACAATTCTCTAGTTTCAGAATCTTAATTTTAGGTCAATATGATTTCATTCTATAGTAACAGCCCTTATAATGACTTCTCCATTTCTGAATTAAATATTTTGGACTATGTCTTAGCAAAAAAAATTCATGATGCTGTCTGCTCTGAGTTTTCTCATGTTTGAGAATATCTTCCTTTTGTTTTTATACTTTAATAAAAGTTAATTTGAATATAACTTTCTTGATAACAATATTTTCTCAGTACTATTATATTTATACTGTATTGTCTTCTGGTTTGGAGAAAGAGTCTAGCCTGATTTTCTCTTTGCAAGTGGTTTTCTTCTACCTAGATGAATGAAGTATACTTTGAAAATACTTGACTTCTTTAACATCCAGTGTATAACTCAATGTTGATTTTTAATCTTTTAATTCATTTTGGTGTAATTGGCATATTTTAGTCTACTGATGTAATTTTTCATTTCAGGGAAATTTTGCTGTGTCATTTCTCTAAATACATTTTTCAGGTTCAATTGATTCATTCTCCATTTTAGGAGCCTTTGGATGGATCATCAGTCTCTTTGTACTATTGATCTCATTCTTGTCACTTTAATCAGTTCCTTTTCCTCAGTGTTTAAAGTGATGATATAGATTTCAGCAGTGACTATTCTTCCTTGCTGTTTCTAATTTATATTATTAGAGAGATATTGACTTTCTCTGGTTTGTAATGTATTTCCTTTTGGCCTGCTGTTTTTATTATTATTAAACAAACAGCATATATGCTGTGTGAGTGTGCATGTTGAAATTTCAATACCATAGTTTTCTGAGGGTGTTTATGTTATAGGAGAGGATTTTAAATTTTCACCTATTGGTTTCTATGCTCATTTCTTTTTCTTTGCTACAAGAGAAAATATCATAGGAGATTAGGGAAGTTACTTGTCCATGAAAATTAGTTCATAGATGGATATTAACTTTTTAGTCTCCATTTTACTTAGGTTGGGTCTTATTCTCCTATATTATATTCTTACTGGAGCTGGAGTCACCCAAAGTATAAAATTCCAGAAATAATACCATTGCTCAACCTTTGTCATTGTTTTCTGTAAAACTAACCATGTGGGCTGTTAGGTCCCTGAATTCATCAGGCTACTATTGCTCTTTGAGTTCAAATTTCTTCTTTCTGACTTGGTCTTGCTATTGTTTAAGAAGTCAAAGTACAAATGATAGACGATAAGTCATCTGATGTCTTGTATTTTTTTTATCAGTAACAATTAATGATGAACAAGTGTCCTGCCAATGCAGTGTGAGGCTGTACCTTGGGAAGGTGTATGTGGAGAAGAGAAATGCAGGAAGTACTATAGACAGAGGAACCACCCAGCTCGAGGAACTTCCCTAGCTTGGTTGGGCCTCTGCAGAAAAAACAAGTTTTTTTCCTAAGAACAAAAAGCTCTAACAGTTTTCCTCATCTATATTTTTAATCAAAATTTCAGGTGGAAGATACATAATCCTTCATTACCACCTCTCTGCAGGCTGGTCTCCACTTCTTCAAAGGGTGTTGCCACTCATTGCTTTGATTGTTTTTCCTTAAATTTGGATCTAAGGGAGAGTAGAAGTGGAGATATATTTAGTCTGGGGTTTAGATGCAATGTCACTTTTTGCATTTGCTTTTGACAGAAGCAAGGATATTACTTATATGGATACTACTTATCTTCCAGTCTCTTGGAAAGGTCCACCTTCACATGTTCACACCTTGTCAAAGCTTGGTTCCAGAATTTGTATCCCTGTTGACTTTTACCCAAAGGTAAAGCATTGTTGGCATTTATTAAACAGACCTAGTTTTAGAATATGTGGTTATGTTTTGTATTGTGTTCTTTTGGTGATTTATTTTCTTTCTGAGCCCAGAAATGCTTTGAAATTATGACTGTGATGATTGAAAGTCATTGGTAGTGTAATAAGGTAGTCTTTTCCCAGATTCCTGATAGCCTTCAGGAACTGGAAGTAATTTAGCATTCAATAGGTGTTGTATATATTTAAACATATTTTCTAGATGTGTATAGAAGAAATGAGCATCTACATTCTGATCGGAGAAAAGCAAATGCCTGACATGCTTCTCATTCCCCTTGTCATCTTATATCAAATTTGATAAGGGAGAGAGGATCCATCGCTTCTTCACCACCCCCATTGCTCCCACTGATTACTCACCTGGTATACTTTGATTAGGTTTCTCAACTGAGCCTGGGGGCTTTCACTAATGTTCAAAGTAATTGTTGTCAATGTGGGAGAAAGTCTTAGTAGTTAATGGAACCCATTACTATGAAAAAGAAAAAGAAAAAGAAAAAAGAAGAAGAAGAAAAAGAACAGTGATATATTAAATTAAACCGTAAATACTCAGTGCATGCTCTTAAATATATATGTCTTCCGTGATGTCACACTAAACCTGACTGAGTAGTTGTAGCAGTCTTGACTTATGTCTATCACTAGTGCCCTTATGTTAGAGGACACTAAGGTCACCTTACTCTTTCTTCATTTAAAAGAAATTAGGAGAGTTCTAGGTTTGTGTCTCAGTGGTAGAGAACTTGCCTAGTACATGTGAGGCACTGGGTTCAATCCTCAGTGTCACATTAAAAAATAAATAAAATAAAGGTATCATGTCCATCTACAGCTAAAATTAAAAAAAAAAAGATTTCACCTTTAAAAAAATTATTAGTTTAGTAGAATCTCAATCTTGGGTAAGAAAAGATCAGGAAAAATCTCATATCTCAAATTAAATGTTTTTTTAGACAACATTCTTTCAGAAATTAGTGTGAAAATTCATACTGGAAATATGAAGACAATTTTTATCAAGATAATAATAGCAAAAAAACAATTACTTGTAACAAGTTATACCTATAAAAATACATGTAGTTATATGAAATTTTTGTTAAAGTTTTGTCAGATATCTAACTTTCTCCTTTTCTTGAGCACAGTTAGACTTTGTTTTCTACCCTTTTAATTATAGGCAGGGCCCTGTGACTTGCTCCCATGGATGAACTGTGAACTTGAGTCATATCCAGTGTTAGACAATTGAGAGTTGCTCCTCAGACTCGTTATTTTCCTGTTCTGTTGACTATATGGTTGCATTGTGAATTTGAAGTCATGTGTTACAGATGACCAAGTTTCAGTTTACTGGGTCTCCGAATGACTACATGAATTTTCGTCTCTTCTTCCTATCCCTGGATTAGTCTATAGATAAGCAATAAACATATTGTTAATCTTCAGATGTTTGAAGCTTATCACATAACCAGTACTACTCATCCTGACAAGTACATACCCAAAATAGATAATAAAAAAACTAAAAGTAATTGGGGCATGAAAGTAGGTATTCAAAAAGGTAGGATGTAAGCAAAAACTAGTAAACATTGGATGTTTTGGAAGCAATCATAACAGTACCAGGAAAAGAAAGAAACTAAAGAGCTGGCAATACCAATTAGATGTAATAGTGATACTGGGGTCCAACAGGGGATCAGCATTGCTTATCACAAATAGTTACCAAGTATTAAACAAATTGCATGTTATGATCAAAGTGTTTCTTTAATCAAATGTCTTTAAAAAGGATGAGAAGACACCAGTCTTTATCTCCTAGGAGATGAATTTTCCAAATGATACTGTTAATTATTATAAAATACTAATGAAGAAAGTATACATTTTTAATAGTGCTGGCACAGCAGGTCAACATATCGATTTTAGGGCAATAGATTTTGTAATGCTGATAAAAGCAGATTTCATATTTGGGGATTCAAATTAGGCTTCAAAAAATAAAACTGGTTTGAATGCTCAAAGAAAAACTATAATTAACAAATTAATTATTTTAACAAGTATTTGTTTATTTATTGAGCACTCATTAATTATCAGACCCTGTTTTCCATATTTGTGATGCGAAAAGTGGTGCCTACAATCACATTCTATTAAGTTCAACTATTCAAATGAATCCCAACAAATCTCTCAGGTTTGAATCTACAAAGGAAAATAATCCTAATCCTGAATCTTGATGAAAAATCAATAGACGGGTAATTCAGATCCTGGAATCATGGTTAGTTGGACTTGTTAGTCTTTTAGTTTCACTTCTAGTAGGAATATTGCAAAACCCTTTTCAAATTGATATTACTAGAAAAATAAAGCAATAACAAACTATGAACAAAGTTAGAAACAAAATATTAGATAGAAGAATGCATATATTCCCATGATGGTTACATTTTAAAATATGCTGAATTTAAATGATTTGATATTTAAATGATTTTTCTGATGATTATTTCTGCAGAACATCTTATGTGTCATTTAGGATGCTATGATGCACTCATTATGACAAACGTATTCTCCAATTTAAATTTTCTTGAAATCTTTAATGAATAAAGTTTATAAGTAATGCTTAAAAGCTTGAGAATATTTGGTCTTCAGTGTTTAATTCATTTGGTCTGAACTCCTAAACCAAATCCAACAAAATCTGACAACATAATGCTAGATTTGTCTTCTTACATTTCTGCCTTCTGAAAAATACCAAGTTAAAAAATAAATGTGGAATTCTGATTGGCTCATACTGTGTGAAACAGATTGTACTTAGGTATCAGAATTATTCATAATTATATCGCTGATTGGTAGGTTGCAGCTGTACTCATTTGGCATATTCTCCAAGAGGGGTTACTTGGAATCATATAAAATTTAGGTGCAACCTGATAGGAGCACTTTTCCTAAATTGAACTGGTCCACATCTGCTTGCTTTAATTTCATCTGTTATAACTGAATGCTTCTCCTTAGGCAGAGAGGACCTAGAAGATGCACCTTAGTTATTGCAAAGACTCTTACACAATTATCATTTGGAGAAATACTATATGACTTCATTTATGTACTTTAAATTTTTAAGCGAACTGGGTACTTTTTGTGTCCTGTGAATCTTTTTTATATTTCCAATCCAGGACAAAGTGAAATTGAACCATTTTTTGTGTTATGAACAGTGTTTGTATTCAAAATATTTAACAGTATATATATGTGTGTGTGTGTGTATTTCCTTATGAAAAACCATCATCAGATATTAACAAATACATGTATAACTGTATGCTGTTTTCCCACTTAGAAATAATCCCAGGAGTTTTGCAATTTTTGATGATTGTCAGCAGTGATACAAAGATGATGTGTTCCCACTTACATCAACCCATGAGGATTATGAAAGATGTGATCTATGATCTTTTCAACCATTATTACACTTAATCTCTCTCTCTCTCTCTGTCTCCCTTTCTCTCTGTCTGTCTTTCTCTCTCCCCCCCCTCCCTCCCTTTCTTTGTCCTTCTCAGTCTGTTGGCTATTTACTTATTTATTTACTTTTTCCTTTCTCTTTATCTAGGCAGGTCAGCAGCAATGTGTGATTTAACCAGATTGTTATCATGTACAAATTATCTTAGGTATCAATTCTTGATCTTTATTTAAATTACTGGTAAATACTAATTTACTGCATTTTGCGCTAGAGAGAAATGATAGTTCTATGGAATGGGAGCGCCTACTTCAATTGTAGTTGCACACGGTTCTCTAAATTAATTTTATAATTTAAGTTCTTTCTACTTTAGCAATAAGATTTCAATTAAATTGAATTCCTATGATTGTGATAATGAAATATAAAATGTCTGAGGGAGAAAGATTAAAGTCCTAGTCTAATATTGTTTCAGTAAAATGCATTTTGTTTTCCACATGTAAAACTAAAAGAAACACACTATCTTATTGCATGTTGAAAGAAGTATACATTCTTTTGTTAGGAAAGGAAAACTAATTTTATTGATATTCAATTATGAAAGTATCATGAATATTTTATATAGAGAGCATATTTATGCAGTCTTCTTTATTACCCCTTTCTTACACTGAACTATATGAGTACTGGAAAATAATCCAGAGAAAAATATGAGGATGCTAAAATAATATGGTTCAAGGTATGAAGGTGAAAACAGGAATATAATTTAGGAAAAGGTAGGACAATTTATACTTACAACTTCTTTAAAAGTTTTCTCAAATACTGAATTTTCTTAGTTGCTTTGTCAAGACCTTTAAGCAATAATCTTTCAAAATCAATGTCTTAATATTGATAGTATGAGTGATTTTTGTACATTATTTCATTTCCTTTTTTTTTTTTTTTTTTTTTTACAGTAACCTGATAAAGCAAAATAGTTCAAAACTTGCCCAAAATCACATGGCCAAGAAGGGGCAGACCTGGAGTTTTATTCTAGATGCACTAGAGCACCATTGCCTCAGATTACTACTGAGCTATAATGAATGATTAGTGTCTGGGAAAGGGCACGTCCTGGTAACTGATTGATGTGTGATCCCTGTCCTTTTGCAGAGGCAAAGTAAATGAAATAATAAAATAAAGAGCCTGCATTTGCTTCCAGGAATTGTCACCACCCTAGAACCTGAAGACTGATACAAGGGGAACTGAGGCCTAGGCCAAAACTATCTCTCAGAAATGGTTTTATATTTATTCGGATTATTAGATGAAACCCCTTGATTTTCATGTCGTGAATTTAAAAAATAGTCTTAAAAATTCGAAGTCGAGGCATTAGATATTAACTACTTTAATTGAAATAGAAATTTATTAAGCCTACAATTTAGGGCTTTCATAAAATGTTAGTTATAAAGAATTCCACCCCTCCTCCTAGGTTATTGAATAATTGGCCAATTTTAATGAAATTATTTAGCATAGTTCTTTCCAAGACTGTGGACAATGACTGTAGTCATAATTATATATGGTGTTATACAAGCAATAATGCTAGGCTATTTCCAGTATTCATTTTCTTGTCAAGTAGTTACACACTTTAACCAACTTATTAAATAATATGTAATCAGTCGAATACAGAAAAGAAATTATTTTAGTTTTTATCCAATCATTGCCTTTTACCATGCTGGTAGATTTTCTTTTCTTTTTTCCTTCATTTCTAAATGACATCTTTGGAAAATCCATAGATTTTAATTTCTTTCAACTTCCACATATTTCAATCCAGTCTATTTAAAAATTCCAATTCCACATCCAGTTTAAAGCTTTGCAACCTCCTTTCCCTTCATCAATATCATTTTACACTTGTGCTCACATGACCTGAAATACACATCACTCTCTGAGATAATCAAGTGTCTTGAATCCCTTTATCTTCTTGTCCAGGTAGCTGTGTTGAAGAATGGCCATAAGAACTGGTCATTGACAACATGTCCTTGTGGCAGGTTTCCAAGCTAAGAGCCAATGTGTAATGGTTATGAGAGGACCCCAGGAGGCCTCCAGGTGCACAATTTGCTATCTTGGGAGTTGTCTGTAAGCAAACTTCCTTATCCTTCCATCCCCCTTCCCACTACTAAATAACCCTATATTTACCCACAGGAGTTTATGCCTTACTGATGGGAATACTACAGCCTATATCTCTCTGACCTACTGTTTTTCTCAAAGTCCCTTCAGGCTTTGCTCAAAAGAGCATAGGACACAAAGTGCATCTACTGTTTAAAAGATGTGAAATCAGATGCCAGTCTCCCATTCCTAAATGACCTCCACCTCAATCCCTTACATTTGCCTCAAAGGAAACCCTTTTACCTGATTCAAGTTTGGAAAGAGAAAAGGCTTTAGTCATTTTCTCCCTTGGCTAATATCTCATTATAGTTGTGCAAATATCTGTCTTGATGAGGGAGAAGGTAAGAGAAAATAGGGTTTGAGTTTTATCCACGTCCTAGTAAACTCTACAAGTCACATCTATCTTCCCTCTCTGTATCAACCCCAATTATTTGATATTTGCTATTTGTTGAAGATAATATGTGACCAGGTAAATTGACCTCACAATAACTTTCAGGCCCATTGACCAGGTTTGGTCTAATCTTACCAATGAAGTCCACTCTGAAATCTTTGTTACACTGATATATATTACTAAAATATAATTTTAAAAATTTTGCTAGAAAGATTTTGGTCAAAGGATACAAAATTTCAGTGAGAAGGGATAAATTCAAGAGAGCTATTGTCCATTATGGTGGTTATAATTAATAACAATATATTGTATACTTGAAAATTGCTAACAGTACATTTAAGTGATGTTATCACAAAAAATGATAAATTGTGAGATAGTGCATATGCTAATGGATTTAGACCATTCTTAGTGTATACATATATCAAAATATTATGTCATACCCCACAAATATACACAACTTTTGTCAATTAAAAAATAATGAATATTGGGTCATGCAATTATACATTCTATTTTTAATTTAACATAATTTTGTATTTTTTACATCATTAAATATTATTTCAAGCGCATATCAAATATCTGCCTAATACTTTAGCATATGGATATAAAATATTTAATCCAGCATGTATTTTCTGGATCTTTATGTAGATTCAGTTCTCTTGGTATTATAAAGATAGCAGCAATGGAAATTTTGCACTTAAATTATTATGTGCATATTTAACTATGTCCTTGTAAAAATTTATTGCAATAGAATAACTGGGTCAAAGCACATATATCTTTTTCAAAATACCATTATATATACCATAGAATTATCCTCCAGAAAAGTTGGACCATTTTAACAGCATATGTCAAAGTACCCACCTTATCAGTAATATATAGCATTAGATTTCTGAAAAGTATTTGACAAGAAGAAAGGCAAAATAATGTACCATTTTTATTTTAAATTTTTATTTCTTTATTTATAGTAATATTAAATAGTACTAAATCAATTATCCCTTACAGTTCTTATTTTGTGAATTCTTTTTCCTTTGACTAATTTTAAATTTATGAAAAACTTGTGTCTTATTTGATGTTGGAATGCAACTTTTAGTTATGCATATTTGTACTATGACTAGAAGAGTTTTCTAATTTTTTCTATATGCTGAGACATGCTACAGATCATAGAAATCACTTTGAAATTCTGTGAGAATTCACTTGTAAACCATTTAATTTACAACATTTTGGACTTAATTTTTTAAACAGTTCCTAAGTTTTCCATGTTGAATGATTGATTCAAATGTTATTTTTAAAGTTTTGTTATTCATAATCTCTTAAGTATTTATATATTTTATTAATATAGAATTAAATACGTTAATATAGAATTAAAGTTTTTGCAAGATGTTTTTGGCTTTTTATTTACTTCATCCATTTGGAAAGTACTGAAGCTGAATATTTGTGTCACTTTTTTTTCCCAATAAGAGTTTGTTAAATGGTTTCAATAAGGCTGTTTTTTGTTGTATTGTTTTAAGGGGGCTAGTTAAGAACTAAATTAGTAATCCATTTAATATTCATTTATAAATTCCTTACATTAGGTTCAATAATAGGTTTTAGGATGTGGGGTTTAATTTATGCTTTGGATATTTGAAAATACGTTCTTGTTTTTGACAATTTCATATATACGTTAAAGTCAATAATTATTTTATTCCTCTACTATTGGGGTGTATATGTTTACTCGCATATTTTGCCTATCAAACACTGAAAGGTTTTTTGGTTTTGTATAATTATAATTCATGCATTCAGAAATGCTCATCATCAATCTTATTCAAATATTTGCTTTGATTTCATATTTACATACTATCACTTCTGTTTTCTGTTTGTATTTGCTTAATATCTATAACCATTTATTATAAATGTTATATATTAATGTGTTTTCATATATGTCCTGTTATCAAATCTATATATTTAATATTAGAGTTCATTATTAAATTACTCAATATTATTAAATGCTTAAATTAATATTTAAAGTAAATGTGGTATTATTACAGTTGATGTTTGTTAATTTATCTTATGCTTACTTTAAGCTTATTTACTTGTAGATATCTGAGGCTATTCTGATCTCTTCTTTGTAAACAACTCAATTATTTTTTTCTGTCAGTATGTTCTTGAACATTTTTCTGTATCTCCATAATTCTAAGCTTATGCTAGGCTCTATCTATACACATCTTCTTCTACCATCAGCAGAACCTAAACTTAGTGGGCTTTTTAAAACTGTACTTATAGTAAATAACTTTTCCTATATTTACAGGTTCCTTTTTTAAAATTTCTACTATACTTTATTGATTATGATCTGCTTTCATTTTTTTCCTTTATTTCATTTATTGTTATTTTTATTTTTTATTATTTATTTATTTATTTTACTTTTTACAGACTGCATTTGATTCATTGTATACAAATGGGATACATCATTTTGTTTCTATGTTTGTACACAATGTAGATGCATTTGTGTAATCATACATATACATAGGGTAATGATGTCTGTCTCATTCCACCATTTTTCATACCCCCCTCTCATATCCCTCTATGTAATCTAAATTTCTTCCATTCTTCTTCTACTCCCCCCCATCCATTATATATCATCATCCACTTATCAGGGAAAACATTCGGCCTTTGGTTTTTTGGGATTGACTTATTTCACTTAGCATGATATTCTCCAATTCCATCCTTTTATTTGCAAATGCAATAGTATTATTCTTCTTTATGGCCTGAATAATATAGGAAGAGTAGGAACAAACCTCAACTTTGTAAAGGCTATCTATGCTAAGCCCACGGCCAAAATCATTTTTAATGGAGAAATACTGAAAGCATTCCCTCTAAAAACTGGAACAAGACAAGGATGCACTCTCTCACCACTACTTCTATTCAACATAGTCCTTGAAACACTAGCCAGAGCAATTAGACAGACCAAAGAAACTAAAGGGATACAAATAGGAAATGAAGAGTCAAGCTCTCACTATTTGCTGATGACATGATTCTATATTTAGAGGATCCAAAAAACTCCACCAGAAAACTTCTAGAACTAATAAATGAATTCAGCAACGTAGCAGGACATAAAATCAATGCTCATAAATCTAATGCATTTCTATTCATAAGTGGTGAATCCTCTGAAAGAGAAATTAGTTATTACTCCATTCACAATAGCCTCAAAGCAAAACAAAACAAAACAAAACAAAAACCTTGGGAATCAATCTAACAAAGAGGCAAAAGACCTCTACAACAAAAACTACAGAACGCTAAAGAAAGAAATTGAAGAAAACCTTAGAGAATGGAAAGATCTACCGAGTTCTTGGATAGGCAGAAATAATATTGTCAAAATGGCCATTCTACAAAGGCGCTATACAGATTCAATGCAATTCCAATTAAATCCCAATGATATTCATCATAGAAATAGAGAAGCAATCATGAACTTCATCTGCTTTCATTTTTAATTATTGTTTTGTCATAGGAATTTGTGTCTTTGCTTAGAACATTTCTTGTCATATCTATCTTCTCTGGCATTCTTCTATTTTATTTTATCTTGTTTTTTATTTATCTTGTTTTTCTCTCCATACCAAAAATAGTCAGAAATTATTCTACATGTCATTGATTAAAACATTTACTGATTTGAGTAAAACTTATTTTTCACTAATCCAATGCGAATTTCAGATCTGTTGTATTTAAGGGTACATTGTTGATGTGTGTGCACATGTGTACGCATTTTAAAAGAAAGCACTGTTTTATACTCTGGCCTACACACAATTCTATATCCCAATATTGTCCCAGATTAAATATTATTAAGCACTTTTTATGTTGATACAAGAATGAATCTTGACATCAGCAGTCAATAGGCAAGAGAAGAATTTTTCCTTTTGATAGTTAATTGCCATAATATAGTTTTGCTTCTAAAATATTATTTTAACTCTAAACTTTCTGTGAAAATTTAGCAAAAGTTGGCAAAAATAAGATGTAAAGATCAAATTCTAAGTTATTAAAAATTCTAAACTACTGTCAAATTTTCAGCATAATTGTCATTTGATGAAACCAACACAAGAATTGCAATCTGGAACTGATGCTGACTCGTGTTAGTATTAAAAACTTTGATTGCTTGCTAGACAGATATCATTTTATAATACTGGAATCTGCCCAGCTTTCTCTTGCCCTAATGTCATACAGTAACATTTTGTAGATAGCCTGGGCAATTGCAGTACTTGAGACACATTATGGGGATGGTATGCAAGGATATTCACAGCCCAAATGGGAAACCAGTTTATACAGAGGTGCCTAGAAATGAAGTCACTGCACTGTGATATCCATCAGAAATGTCTACAATTGTGTAAAAGGGCAGAATGGAAGTGTGTGATAGATGTAGAGGTGAAAGATGGTGAGGCTATTTTCTCAACAATCAAGATGATAAAACAAGTGGGTAACATGGAGGCCATTTATTTTTGTATGGCAGAGGGCAGGCATCCAACACATTTAAAATATGTATATAATTTAATGCTTGGTAAAATAAAGCACAGTAAAATTCAGTCCTGAATTAAATAATTTGAATTGAATTTCATTACCAGAAAGTTTCTCTTTACTTTCATTCTTCAAACGATATGAAAATACTATATGTAAGGATGACTTAGTAACTTAATCTGACTTATCTCACTCAACCAGCTTCTGATCACTTAATCAAAGCCGTGACTCTTGGATCAATAAATCATGATGTTTATGAATATTTTATTATGAATATCTTATATTGTTTATAGTTATTTTCTCTTAGAAGTAAAGCAAAATAATAATAAAGTAGGGTGATAATTGTACTTAAACAGTTAAGCCTTATTCAATATAAAAGATGATGTTTGTAGAATATGCTTCAGGAAGAAAAATGCACAGTACTTTCAAGAAATTACCAAACAATTTAAATTATCTATATTTGAGAGGAATAGAGTGTTGTCCTTTTGATACTCCTTCTGACAACCATTAGTGCCTGAAAATATAAATTTCAATAAATTTTGAGTTGTATTTAAAGAAAAGTTAATTTTAAAATTATATTTTTTTACTTAGGATTACAAAATTATAATTAGATACTCTGAGAGTAAGATTTTAGGAAAATAAAATTAGGTTTTTAAACCTAGTAATATAACTCCTAGTCATCAATGGAAAGTTTTGCTCTCTAAATTCCTGCTTCTAAATTGTATTAATTATATATTATTCTATTGTACTATTTGTATTTCAATTAGTAGATTCAATTGCATTTAAAAGGCTTAGGTTGTATTCTCATTAGTATAAATATACTATATAGAAGTATATTATATCTGCATTGGAATAAATATACTATATACAAATATATGCTATGAATTATATATTAACAATAATTATAAAATTAATATTCCAGTCAATATCTATTTTATAATTCAGTTGATTCCAAGTTACACACAGTATGTTTTACATTAATAAAGTGCCTTTTGGCTTTCAGTCTAGTTGTTGACATTTCTTGGTTTTTAATAAATGGCTCCCAAAATTTTGTAGCAGAAATATGAGGAACTATTTGTCACCTTAAGAAGGAATGAGGAAGGTTTCCAGATGCTTAGCCATGGGGTAAGGAAAGTTGAGTTCATTTCTGTGTCTGGCAAGGAACCTTTCTTATGAGGACCTTTACAGTAGAGTGGCCTGCTAGGAACACATTATTTTTGTCTACCTAATTCAACAATCCTTTCTTCTCAGTTATATATACTTATTAGAAGATGAATATTGATAATATCAAGTATAGACTAAGTTACCAGTTTTAATAAAACTGAAAGCAACTTTTCATTATGAAGATTTTATAAAATGACCAATTTATAAATAAATTGATTACATTCAACTCATGCTAATAAACTTGCATTTTGAAATCTAGTAATACAAAATTCTCTCATGATATTCCTATGTTAATAGTTAATAGTAGCAATATTCAAGATGTAAGAAAGGAAATAAAGAACAGAGACATTTTGGAAAAGATTCTAGGGATCTAAAGGATAGACATAAAGACTGATTAAATTGAGACGCAAGCATATAAGTATAGTTAGATTTATTTTGCATAGAATTTGTGGTAAAATGTTTTTCTTTGATGTCTACTTGGTGGAAAACCCAGTCTTCATTATGGTCCAACTTTTTTCAATTTCTCTACTTCACAACATATTGAGAACGGCCTATATCTGCAAAGAGAAGAGCCCATTTAATCAAAGGGGTAATATTTTGTATGCTAATTCTATATATTATCTGTTTCTTCAGTGCCATTAGAAAAGAAGTTTCTTTTTTCTAAGCAAGAAAAAATGGAAGACATTACTGTAGAAAATACTTTTACCATCATGTTCTATGACTTTAATTATGCAGTTTTCTAGTTAAACTTTAAGTTTCTCTTGAAGGTGATTCTCCACTTCAATTACCAGTAATATAATCTCTTAAATTTATATAAAATGAATAATGATAATTAAAACTATAGTCTGTGAAAAATTCATATTATATTGTGACATAAATAATATAGAAAGTATGCATTATTTGGACTGCATACTATCAAGAGGTGGGGATGGAGATGTCATCTTCTTTTTCCCCCTGAAACATCCCAGAGAGTAGAGTAATGGATCCAATACTAAATCTAACAGGAATGGTTTTATAGATTGTGAAATTGAGGTCCGACAGTGTCAAGACAGAAGGTCATAGAACAAATCAATGGATCAGAAAGTACAGGAACTTGGAAATTTCTCTTACTCTCACTATTACTCAATGAAAAGGTGTTGAAAAATGATGTTAAATGTTGACAGTTTTCTGTTTGAGTTAAAATTGTGCAGATGGCCAATATATCTAAAATTTTAGGCATGTACTTCTATGTCTTTTTGTAATTTGGCAGTTTCTTTGATTATATATTTACATTAGTTACTATTGACAATTGTCTGTTTTTCCTCAATTGTTCAAAATAGTTTCAGGCTTCCTAGATATCATTGAGGTGGGTTTATTAAAAAAAAATGAAATATACAATTTACAGAGATAATTACCATGAAGAAGAAAAACAAACCAAGAAGTAGACCTCAGTAATATAATTGTTTAGTTTAGAGGGAATTTTTCCATTTTATGCTTTAAAGATAAACAATAGATTGTTTTATGCTAATTAATCACTATTTCTATATAATTTAGAGTATAATATAGAGTGCTTTATCTGCTAAAGAGATATTTTGCATTTTGGTAAGTGTCTCTACATTTGTGTTTGATTTTAAGACTTGTATATAAAATATATAATATTTTTTGGGAGGTACCAGGGATTGACCTCAGGGGTACTCAATCACTGAGCCCTGTCTCCAGCCCTATTTTGTATTTTATTTAGAAAGAGAGTCTGACTGAGTTGCTTCATGCCTTGCTTTTGCTGAGGCTGGTTTTGAACTCTCGAATCCTACTGCCTCAGTCTACAGAGTTGCTGGGATTACAGGTATGTGCCACCACACCCAGCTATAACATATTTTATATATAATAAATATAACATATATTGTATATAAAATTATACTTGTGGAGTGTATTGTGCCTTTTTACCCTGAAGTTTATGGGCACAGAGAAAGATAAGCTTACTATCTTCCCACTTTACAATCAAGGCCAACATGTTAACAATGAATACTCATCATAATGGAATCAGAATGTCATTGAACTTTTCAACAACACCTAGTCCTTGAAGACAGATAGTCATAACTTCAAATATTGAAATGAATATAATGAACAATTTAAACTTAACGTAGTATTTTAGAAGTACACAATCCAATGGGAAAAATAGTTTACAATAAAAAAACAGGACCCAACATAAAGAGGGTGGAAAAAACAGATGGATTCCATTCAACACCAACTGTGGTCTGTAAGCTGTTAAGGAAAATATGTTCTATTTATCCACTAAGATTTTAAAGAGATACATAATGTAATAAGAAATGATTACATGAAATACAGCCTAAAATCCAGCATTTACAGCATACTTAATGATATTATTCTCAGCAGGTGGGATTTAGAGAAGAATAAGAAGATCTGAGGCTTGGATGGAAAAATAGGTGAGGTACAAACTGGAACAAAAAGAATGATTGTATGTGCAGGTCCCATCATATGCATTTGGCAATCTCTAAATTGTGTATACCCTTGTTTCTCTTACTGGGAATGGAAACTGGTGAACTTGTTTGTTAGCATTAGCCGAGTCACCTTACTTTGTCTGTGCTTCCTATCCCTATTCCTGCAAGGACGGGGTTTATGTTGGAAAGCACCAGAGCTCATGTCTTTGGGTATGCTCCTCATTGAATCCTGACCATAGAACTTTGTAACCCACTGTTCCCTGAAGCCCTGATGAGGGAAACAAACCAGTGAAGGTACAGAGAGACATCTACACCTGGCTGAATTCACTCAAGTCAGAGCATGTCATGTGACATTTTTAAATGTACAAGGAAACAATATACTATGTCTCTTGTAACCTCGCTTTTAGGAAGATACTAGAAATGTACTAAAGAATAAAAGAAAAAAAGACATGGCATACATGAAACGAGAGATTCCCAAAAGTGAGTCATGGAAGGAATTCCCACTACCTACAGCTTTATAGTCAAATTGACAAGGAACATGGAATGTTGTGGAAGGGTAGTACACAAAGGGTAAAAAGGAACCTGAAGTTCCTACACATTTGCAAACAGTTATGGTGCTTTGAAATGTCTGGTGGAACACATTTAAAAATGACAGAAACATAGATATCTTAAATGAGTAATTAATAATTCCAGAGAAAAAGTTTTACAAGAACAGAACCCTAATCCTAGTGTCTTATACAGTCAATAGCAATACATTCGTCTAACAATTTCATTATTAATGGAATAGGTAGAATAAAAGGTGTGAGATATAGGGTAGAGTAGAAGATTCAAAAATTGTTAACTATAAAATTTATTACTATAAAAAATATTTATGAAAACATATTATTTAGAGACACAGAATTAATGGGTTGAAGAAATACCAAGGGTATTACAGGTTACTGACTATAGGAAGTGAGACCAAGGGGAAAAGATTTGTAGGATAGGACATTCTTATTTTTGCCTCTTATTTATGTCTTTTAACATGAGAAGATGAATAATATTTTTAAAATATAAGAGAATCATTTTTATTTGTTCTTATTAGTTATATATGACAGTAAATGCATTTATGCACTTTGATCTATCACACATAAATTGGGTATAATTTCTCATATTTCTGGTTGTACATGTTGTAGAATAACATCAGTCATGCAGTCATACATGTACATAGGTAATAATGTCTATTTCATCCTCCTACCCTTCCTATCCCATGCCCTACCCCGTAATAATATCTATTTCATCCTCCTACCCTTCCTATCCCATGCCCTACCCACCTTCACTCCTTTGGCCAAATCTAAAGTAACTCTATTCTTTCCTAGCGCATCCCCCACATTGTGAATTAGCATCTGCCTATCAGAGAAAACATTCAGCCTTTGGTTCTTTGGGATTGGTTTATTCGCTTAGCATGATACTCTCCAACTCCATCCATTTAACAGCAAATGCCATAATTTCATTCTTCTTTCAAGCTGGGTAATATTCCATCAACTATATATACGACATATTCTTTATCCATTCATTATTGAAGGACACATAGGTCGGTTCCATAGTTTAGTTATTGTGAATTGAACTGCTATAAACATTGACGTGGCGGTGTTTCTGTAGTAGGTTGATTTTAAGTCCCTTTGGGTATAAATTGAGGAGTGGGATAGCTGGGTCAAATGGTGGTTCCATTCCAAGTTTTCTGAGGAATCTCCACACTGCTTTCCAGAGTGGTTGTACCAATTGCAGTTCCACCAGCAATGTATGAGTGCACGTTTTCCTCCACATCCTTACCAACACTTATTGTTGCTAGTATTCTTGATAATGTCATTTTGACTGGAGTGAGATGGAATCTCAGTGTAGTTTTGATTGCATTTCTCTAATTGCTAGAGAGGTTGACACTTTTTTCATGTATTTATTGATCTACTATATTTCTTTCTGTGAAGTGTCTGTTCAATTCCTTAGCTCATTTGTTGATTGGGTTATTTGTTTTTATGGTGTTAAATTTTTGAGTTCTTTATATATCATGGAGATTAGTGCTCTGAGGTGCATGTGGTAAATAATATCTCCCATTATGTAAACCCTCTCTTCTTGTTATTAATTGTTTGCTGTGAAGCTTTTAGTTTGGGTCCATCCCATTTATGATTCTTGATTTCACTAGCACTTTAGGAGTCTTGTTAAGGAAGTCAGTTCCTAAACTGACATGGTAGAGATTTGAGCTTACTTTTTCTTCTGTTAGGCACAGGGTCTTTGTTCTAGTGCCTCAGTCCCTGATCCACTTAGAGTTGAGTTTTGTGCAGGGTGAGAGATAGGGGTTTAATTTCATTTCCATACATATGGATTTTCAGTTTCCTAGCACCATTTGTTGAAGAGGCAATCTTTTCTTCAATGCATGTTTTTGGCACCTTATTCTAGTCTGAGATAACTGTATTATGTGGGTTTGTCTCTGAGTCTTCTATTCTGTACCATTGGTCCACATATTTGTTTGGCGCCAATACTAGGTCTTTTTTGTTATTATGGCTCTGTATTATAATTTAACATCGGATACTGTGATGCCTCCTGTATCATTTCTTTTGTTAAGGATTTATTTGGCTAATCTGAGTCTCTTATTTTTCCAAATTAATTGCATGATTGCTTTTTCTATATCTATGAAGAATGTCATTGGCATTTTAATAGAAATTGCATTAAATCTGAACAACACCTTTGGTAGTATGGCCATTTTGACAATGTTAGTTTTGCTTATCCAAGAGCATGGGAGAGCTTTCCATCTTCTAAGGTCTCATTTAATTTTTTCCTTTAGTGTTCTGTAGTTTTCACCATAGAGGTCTATCACCTCTTTTGTTAGATTGAGTCCCAAGAATTTTATTTTATTTTTGAGGCTAATGTGAATTGGGTAGTTTTCCTAATTTCTCTTTTAGGGATACATCATTGATGTATAGGAATGCATTTGATTTATATCCTGCTACCTTGCTGAATTCATTTATTAGTTCTAGAAGTTTCTGGTGGAATTTTTTGAACCCTCTAAATATAGAATCATGTCATTGGCAAGTAATGATAGTTCGAGTTCTTTTCCTATTCGTATCCCTTAATTTCTTTCTTCTAATTGCTCTGGTTGTAGTTTCAAGGATGTTGTTGAATAAAAGTGGTGAAAGAGAGCATGCTTGTCTTGTTCCAATTCTAAGAGGGAATGCTTTCAATTTTTCTCTACTTAGAATAATGTTGGCTTTGAGTTTACCATAGATAGCCTTTACAATGTTAAGATATGTCCCTCATATCCCTAGTTTTTTCTAATGTTTTGAACATGACAGGATGATATATTTTGTCAAATGTTTTTTCTGCATCTTTTGAGATGATCGTATGATTCTTGTCTTTAAGTCTATTGATGTGATGAATTACATTTATTGATTTACATATGTTGAACGAACCTTGCATCCCTGGGATGAACCCCACTTGATCATGCTGTGCACTAAAATTTTTAATATGTTTTTGTATGTGATTTGCCAGAATTTTGTTAAGACTTTTTGCATCTGTGTTCATCAGGGACATTGGTGTGAAGTTTTCTTTCCTTGATGTGTCTTTGTTTGGATTTTGTATCAGGGTGATACCAGTTTCCTAGAATGAGTTGGAAAGAGTTACCTCTTTTTCTGTTTCATGGAGTGATTTGAGAAATGTTGGCGTTAATTCTTTTTTGAAGGTCTTGGCTGAGAATCTGTCTGGTCCTGGGCTTTTCTTAGTGTAGGCTTTTGATGGTGTCTTCTGATTCATTGCTTGAAATTGATCTGTTCAAATTGTGTATATCCTCCTGATTCAGTTCGGGTAGGTCATATGTCTCCAGAAATTTGTTGATATCTTCAAGATTTTCTATTTTATTGGAGTATAAGTTTTTAGAATAGTTTCTGGTTATTGTTCGTATTTTAGTAGTGTCCATCATGATATTTCCTTTTTCATCACAAATTTTAGTAATTTGAGTTTTCTCTTTTTCTCTTAAATAAAAATGTTTAAGATCCATTTATTATTATTCATTTATATTACTTATTATTGCTTTCTTATAGATTCTATTCTTCTAGTAACACAATTATTAGTCCTAATAGTAAGTAGGCCAAATCATTTTATTTAGGTTTTCTAGGTACAAGTTTGAGTCTCAGAGGTAAAAGAATTTGCTTTAAGATTACATTTTCATTAGCAGTACAAAGGATTGGACCTGAGTCTTTTGTTTAGTTTTTTGTATTTATAAGTGTTGTTGTTGATTAAGGTTTGTGTTGTTAGTTCAATGTGCTTTTACACAGGATTTATTTTACTGGAAATATCTATATACAGTGTTTTATCCCCATTGTGAAAGTTCATGTATGTAATATGTCAAAACAGATAAAAAAAATTTATCCATTTAGTAATTCTTATTTAAATTGTCAAAAATACTGGGACTCTGGAGTGGATCTAATCAAGTTCAATGAATTTATAAGTAGAGTTTATATCAATTTCAACTGCTCACAACTTAATATAGCTTTTTTTTTTCCCCACACTGACTTGTAGGAAAAATGTATTTTGTGGCAAGTTACAAAACAAAAGAAAATGAGCTGTCCCCATGGAGATTTGCACTGTAGACAAGAACAAATTTCTCTTGTCCTGCAGTGTTAACATCAAGGATGCTCTGAACACTGTGAGACATGATCTCAAACATGCCCAGCAGCTTCTAGGACTCAAGAGGAGCTATAGGGACATATGGTCTCAACATTTAAGCTCTGGGAATGTACTTATATTTTTGTCACAGACCTTTTATCAACTCTGATAAATTATGGTGTTCAAAGCTGATGGACAGTGCATAAGTTCAATATATGAACACAGGAGAGGATTTGATTTCTTTCTTTTTTAAATAAAATAACATACTAAGAAAATAAAAATATATATATATAGTTTACTTTTCTCTGTGAGGGATTGTGAGTTTTATGTCTTCTAACCCAGTGAGAAAACAATATTCCCAAACACAGAAAGGATATGTTTGAAATACACAGTATTTTAACAGAATACTTTAGCACAAATATAAAAGACAAAAAATATATCTATATCTACTGGTTGTAGAATTAATTACCAAATTTTCTCCACTGAGGCCATAAAGAATTTCTTCTATCTTGTTCTTGTCCAGAGTTCCTTTTCTTTATTCTGGAAATTTGCTATTTCTCTACCAAGGCCAGTTCCAAATCAGGTTACTTTTTTCCAGTCTGAGATAAGACTTCTATCACAACTGCAAAGAACTCTTTTTGAATTATTCTAAGTTCAATTATTAATACGTAGAAACTTTATCAAATTGTATTTGAATAGCTTTAGTTTTCTGGTTTTAATTGTAACTGAGATTTTGGAGCTGCTGGAGACATGACCCCTGTTTTGTGTGCAATATTTCTGGTAATAACTTCTCTTTTACTCATACAGGACTCCCTCAGAGTTAGTTTTCTTAAGTTATATATTCCATTATTATTCTGTCTGCTAGTTTGTCAAGTGTCCTATCAATTGGCAGTTACTGTGAGTAAAAATGATGGAGTTAGGATGCCTTGCCATTTTATCACATTTGTGTTGTATATGTATAAGAAGGAAGGTCAGCGACATAGGTCCCACATTTGCTTTGAATATTTTAGTCACAATTTTATCAAGACTTTTTTCTAGTCAGCTTTTCTATGCATCTACTTGAAAGTTTCAATAATAAATTCTTTCAATCTTAAAAGCCATTTGTCCAACAAATATTTGAGTACTGAGAATATACTGGACTAGTGAATAGTTGGGTTTGACTATGCAGGGGGCAACAAGATATCAGAATGAGACAATAGACCATAAACAAACTGTGATTAGGCATAAACGATTTTTATTATGCTTTTGAAGATCCTAAACCATATTCTAAGGTATTAAGGAACATTAATTTCCAGTAACAGTGTGGCAAACAAGTAATACCTTCCTAGTTAATTGATCTTTGTGTTAGGATTTTAGGACTTCCTAGGAAGAAGGATTCCTACAATGTGCCATAATCTTGGTGTTTAAAACAAAGGAAATGTATATGGTTCTTGCAGCTGGACATCAGCAACAAATTATTGCCAGGGCCACACTTTTCTGAGTTTTTTCCAGGGAAGATGCTTCCTCTCTTCTTTCTAGCTTCTGGTGGTCATGGAAGGCCTTGGCTTCCTTGGCTTGCAGCTACATCTCTTCAGTGACTGCCTCTGTTTTCATAGGGCCTTCTTTCCTCTGCTTGTGTGAATGTCTTCACATGACCTTCTTTAAAGACTTCAGCCAAAATCCATAGGGCCGATTGTAATTCAGCATGACCTGATCTTAACTAATTCTAACTTCCTATTTAAAAACGAAGACACATCTGAGGTACTATCTGGATATGAAATTTGGGGGCAGCTATTTAATCCAGTACAATTTTATTTATGACTTAAATATTCGTAACCTTAAATTTTTACTTGAAAGGGAGTATCACATAGATGTTTTATTTTAGTATAATTTTTAAAATAAGCAAGCAGCCCAGAGCTTTGAAATCAGATAGACCCATATTCAAACTCTTTCCTTCCTTTTTTATCTTGGGACAGTTACTGATTTGCTGTCTTTAGTAAAACCCATATAATAGTTATCTCAGGTGTTGTCAGGTGAACTGATTTATTTAAACCCAAACAATGATGAGTAGATATCTCTTTGCTTTTTATATCTGTCCTTTAAAGGAATACCCGGAGACAAATAAAAGATGCTTTTGTCAATTTGGGGAGTATTAAGTTACTTGGACTAAGTCTAAATACTAGGAGAATATAAATAACACATGTTCTGTGAGAGAAATAATCTGTAAGGAAATCCATTGTCTTCAGAGTGGGAAAATTATTGGCAAGCAGGAAAGTTTTTTTTCTGAGCATTGCCAAATTCTGCTAAAACTCCCCTTCATTGAGATCTTGCTTTCATCCTTCCAGGGTGATCAAACATCAATAATGCAGTTAATATTCATTTGTCATCTGTCTGAAATGAAGACTTGGTGTGATTTGGAGAGAAATTTTTAGGGAAACTGCAAGTGACTTGCTGAGGATGACTCACCTTCACTGTGGCTCTCCTTGGGGTCATGTCCTACTGTGTAACCTGACATTTGCTTGGACGTGGAGCATCATTACCCACCCCACTTTCTTTCTTTGACTTGTTTCTAAACATGTCCTGGTCAAAATGTTCATGTCAATCTATTCAGCCCCCACTGTAGCTTCATTGATGAGGATTTTCTACCTTGATCCTTATTCTTACTAATTCAACTAGACCCAGCTTAGCTTTCTGATGGTATAGAGTTGAATTTAACACCTTGAATCTGACTATGTTTTTTTTTTTTTTTTTCCCCATTCCTGGCATTAAAGTATGAAGACTCAGTAAAGACGTTTTGGTCCATTCACTGTATTTCCCTCACTTCCTTTCCCCTCCCCCCTTCCTCCCTTCCCCTTCTCTTTCTCCATTTCCTTCTTTGTGATACTTGGGGTTGAACCCAGGGGAGGGGAGCTTTACCACTGAGCTACAATTCAAGTCCTTTTTGATTTTAGTCTTGAGGCAGGGCTTCGGTAAGTGGCCTCGAAGTGGTGATCTTCCTGCCTTAGCTTCCTGAGTCCCCAGGATTACAAGCATTACAAGCCACCCCATTTGGTCTTTGACTATATCTTTAGAAATTCTAAGAAAGATGTACTATCAAATAGATTTGCACATTTTTGTTATTCTGTATGACTTTTTAAATAAATAGTTTGCTTCACTTAATAGAAAAACATTCTGCAATGTTATTCTCTTAATCTTTTAGAATTCATATAAAATGGACTTCCTTAAACTGTGTTTTTCAAGTCTACTGAGATTCACACATTTTTACTGCTACCAGGGTAATATAAATGGAGTATAGAGAGGCAAAGGGTATGAACATATCCTTTCTAATTCTTAAAATCTTCTACTGAGGTGGTATATAATATGTGACAGTTTTTAAAGCACAAAATGCACTCAAATAAATTCTGGTCCTTCTTCATGAAAATAAAGAAACTATCAACTAGGATACTCCTTTTGCCAAAGTATATAATCAAGTAACAATAACTATAAGAAATTACATTTTTATGTGTTGTGGTTCAAATATTCATAGTCATAATATGTTCTACTTGAAAAGGAGACCTTTAGTTTATATGTTATTACTTGTGTTTTAAAGACTTAAGTTACGATTCTGGTATGTGTGAGCAAATTAAATACAACCATTTTCAAAAAGTCATGCCCTGGAATGTTACAGGTACATTTCTATCAGGTACTTTCAGTAATAAAATTCTTAAAAAAATCTTCAAAAAACAACTACCTTTGTATCCTATGCAGAAACTAGTTAGCTATGGTGAGAGTCCAATAAATGTATAATGCATAATGAAATCACTCCTTCAGTAGCAGATAAGGTTTATTCAGTAGAAAGAAAAACAAGTTCTGTATTTTTTGGGAACATATTTCAGCAGTAAAAGAGTGTCTTGGGGATGCTTTAAATTACTAATGTGAAGCCTATTATTCTTAGGGTTATAAAGTGATAGACTGTACTTTATAAGATTAGCTGTTAATGGGAAGAAAGATTTGTCATTGGCTCCGTTATGCTTTTGTAATCAAGGAAAGGAGTAGACTATAATAATTGATTTGGAAACAATAGACCTATGTGAAACTTACTGAATATTAAATGTGTTATTTTCTAGAAATACTAGAAACACATTCTAGTAAGGAGCACTTTAATGTGAATTGATCAAATTGAGAGTTTCAGACATGAAAAAAATCACAATTTCTTTTTTATTATAAATCTAGTTTTTATAGCATGTTATTTTACTTATTAATTTTTATGTCTAACTATAGAAAATGAACAACTGAAGGAATAGTAACAGAGCCTCTACTGTAACTTGTTAGCATTTTATTGTTTAACTACTACTATTGTCAAAAAGTTTCTGTCACCTCAAAATTCTTAAATAAATATTGTAACCACCAAGGTCTTAGCAGGTGGGGGCTTTTGGGAGGTGATTAGATTTTAAAGGTAAAGCCCTCAAAAATAGAACTAGTGGTTTTACACAAGACCCCTCCTCCGAGAATTGCCTTGCCCCTTCCGTCCTGTGGACACAGCAATATGGTGCCCCCTAGTAAGAAAGTAGGCCCCTCATAGGACATTAAACATGTTACATCTGAATCTGGGACTTCTCAGCTTCCAGAACTATAAATTCATTTCTGTTGTTTAGCAGACGAACAGCCACTGTCTTGATGAGAATATTTAATAAAAGAGGCGAAGTTTATATTGTATTATGAACACGCTTTAATGTAATATGTACATATGTACAAATTAATAATAACCTGGCATTTTTATCTTTACCTCAATTATACCACTTACATGCACTAACTATATTAATGATATAATGAGTCACTGGGACTTCCAGTAGTAATGCTTATCATTTTAACTAGTTGGTGTAAGAAAGTATTAAAAAGAATGCTTTTGCAATTTGTATATAAACTGTCTAATGTAGACGGTACCCCATATTTCAATTGTCATTTATTGATGTGACAGTTTAAAAAGATTTGCTTTTGGCAGTGCTGGACATGAAAACAAGGGCTTTAAGTATACTAGGCAAGTACTGTACACTGAAATATACTCTAGACCCTATGTAATGGTTTTCCTTTCTTTTTAATAAGAAGCTTAGTATTTACATTGGAAGGAGTTAAGCAGAAATAAGAAATGTTTAGTTCAACTGCTTTTCCTTTACTTTAGACAACTAACATTATATATATCTTTACATTGTTCATTTTGCTTTGGACTGCCAGAAAACTAAGAGCCACATGGATGGAGAGACTAATTGTGGAACTCTTTTATGTTAGCTCAGTAAAATTTCTCTGCACTCATTTTTTGAATATTTAAATGATCTTTCAATTTATCCAAAGCAGTACATGCACAAAATCTCTTTAAATTTTTTAAAAAAGCATGATAAAAGTAAAGAATACCTCTAGAAACTTATCCTAAAATCCAAAATGGTAGCCAAAATTATCTCTTTAAATTGTGGTCATCTTCGCGTCATTCTTCTAGATTATGTTAGTTTCTATCTGAAATATGGAATTAGATATTTTTGAATGCCAACATGTGCTTACAAATTGTCTTCAGAGTGACTATAACAATTGATACAGCAGCTTTGCTATATTAATTCATTCAACCATGTATATTTATGTATATATATGTATATATATATACATTAGTATGGAGTGCCCAAACAGATGTAACATCTTTTTGCTTTCCCAATACATTATACATACTTCTTAACCCACTTCTCTGTCCCAGGACGTTCATCTACTTACCCATATGAATGGGGTCCTTACCCTCTGTTTTCTAATTAGGTTCATTTAGAGACCTAACAGAAGAGTGGACAGAGGAAGGAAAGTCAAGTTGAGTCTCCACTTCTGTTTGGTTTCCTTATGGCTGGTGTGGTCCTAAGGAGTACCTAGCTCTTTTCCTCCACATTTCATTGAACCCCTGGGTCTTTTGTCTGCCAGTAAGAGATCAGTGCCATCAGCCTCATGTTCCAAAATTTTTCCTATGATACTCCTTTCCTGATCCCACCTGGTAATTTGACTTTCATTACATATTCCTTGAGACATAATAAGTGTTTGAGGAGGTAGATAAGTTTTGCCATTATTTGAACATTAAACAGTATATACATGCAGGTATCAAAACACCACATGAACCCATAAATATATATAATTTTACATATCAGTTAAATTTTGAAATTAAAATAATTCCTTGATTTATCCTAAATTGAGTGTATCATCCATTTACTGCTGGGTCTAACTGATCCAAGAGCATTATAATTGCTAAACTCTTTAAGCTGCTGGGAATGGGCAGGAGAGGGTGGGGGACACAATGAAAGGGTAATTGCTCCCATAAAGAAAAAGTCAAGACCCAGATGACTTCACTGATTGAATTCTTCCAAATATTTCAAGAAGAAAAACAACAAACAAACAAACAAATAAAAAAAAACAAGAATAGATGTTTAACAGTTAAAAAGACAGTTTTATAAAAATTGATGGTTTGAACAACAATAATTTATTTAGCTTATGATTCTATGAACAGAGGATTTATGCTGGACACTGATAGATACTGGTTTGGGTCTTGTCTGAACTCATGCAGGCATCTTCAGTCAGCTGGGTAAGATTATCTCTTCTCTGTGTGGTATCTCCATCTGAGATGGGCTAGCCTGGGCTTGTCTGCATAGCGACTAGGCAGAGTTCCATAAGAAGGAGGAAGGTTACCTGGTCTGTGAGGTTGGACGAGGTACATCATTAAAATTGTGCTGCATAGTGTTGGTCAAAAGAAGTCATAGTACCTCCTCTAAATGGAAGGAATTACAAAGTTATATTGCAAAGGGCAAAAAAGTAAAGCTACTTATAGTATCTATTAAAATTATTTAAATTCAACACTGAAATCTTTAGCCTGTAGGGTCAACATTTGTTTTTCTTAAGATTTAGGAGCCTTTAAATACATTTGGCATGCATGTTGTTTATCAGACATACATCTTGATAATATTTCTTTCTCTTAAGCTATAGCTGACTCATTTGTTTTCATAATGGTTTATTTCAATAAGCAAATTTTTTAATTGTGATGAGATCATATTTAGCAATTGTTTCTTATCTGGTTAGTGCTTTCTGTATCCTAAGACATCTTTGTCTGGCTCAAGTTTGCAAAGATAATATTCACATTTTCTTTGAAATATTATTTTATATTTAGATCTATGACATTGCTTAAATTAATTTTTGTTATGGTGTGAGGTAGTAGTTGAATTTAATTTATTTCCTGTACTTTTATCTGACTATTTCAGCACTACCTGTTGAAAAGATTTTTCCCATTGAATTGCTTTGAGTCTTGTCAAAAATCAATTGACTGTACATGTTGGGTCTATTTCTAGTTCTTCTGTTCTTGGCATTGATCTATTTGTTTATACCTACACTATTACCACAGTGTCTTGATGCTATAGTGCTTTCAGATCAGATAGTGTATATCCTCTGAAGTTTTTCCTTTTTTCTAAGCTATTCTTTGTGTCAGCTATTCTATGTCCTTTGAATTTTCATCTACATTTTAGAAACTGTTTGCCCATGTATTAAAAAATATTACTGAGTTCTAATTAAGAGCATTGAACTAAAATATCTTTATAAGAAATAGACAACTAAAAAATGGAAAAACACTTGAAAATACTCAATAAAACAGTTATATATATGGACAATAAGCTGGTAAAATGGGGCTCAATGTTATTAGGCATTAGAAGAATACAATTTAAAATTACAACAAAATACTACTTTACACCCAAAAAAAATGCTAAGATCAAAGCACTAAATACTGACAAGCTTATGAAACCATTGGAATTCTCTTTTTGGCTTTTTTCCATAAAGTAAATTTTCATCTTCCACATGGCATTACGTTGTCATTCCTTGGTAATTTCTCTGAGAAATGGAAGTGGATGCTCCAAGAATGCATGTATGAGAATGTTCCTGGTGACTTTATTTACCTTTATCTAAAACTAGGAACAGGTCAAATGATATTAAGAGAAAGATGTATGTGTAATTTGTAGACTACACATTGACTACTGCTCAGAAAAATAAAAGAAATAGTGAATTATTGTTTGAAACAAAAAACATGATTGAATCAATAAACAAAATAAGTTTAGCAAAATAATTTCATACACAACAGAGTGCATAGTCTATGACTTCATGTATATGAAGTTCAAAGATAGGAAAAACTAACCTATGGTGATAGAAATCTGAATAGTGATCAAATTTGGGGAGGAGAAGCTTGACTGGAAGGTGAATGAGGGAAATCTCTGAAGTGAAGGGACTACTGTAGTTCTTGATTCGTCTGATAATACATTTGTCAACACTCAGTGAATTATATAATGGCGATCTCCCATTTCAATGCATATTGAAATGTATAAATGCATTCTACAATCATGAACAAGTAATTAGAACAAATAAAAATAAATTTAAAAATAATGTTAAGACAAATTCAATCTTGAAGAAACTAAGGAATACGTTGTGAACTGTAGTCCTTCCTTAATAGGAGAAAAAAATCTTTTCTTTTCCTTAAGTACGACAACAAATGATTTCCCTTCAATAATCTGGGTTAATCATCAGACCACATAACACGAGTACCATATCCCAACACTTTTGCTTATTTTTTTACAAGGTCTTTTAGTCCTTACAATAACCTTTGGTGGTTTTAACCTTTAATTCATTGAAAACTTTGTGTTCAGACTAGAAACATCCCACCTTTATGTACTAAACCAGGCTGACTCAGAATCATGGGAATATTAAAGCAAAATTTAGTGCGAGGACACCAAAGTTGCATGTGAGAAATTTAACTGCTGTTTCCATACTTTGTTATATTGATCCAAGAATTCTGGCAATCTTATTTTGATTGCCATCCCAAATATCTGCTACATATTGTAAGACTGTTTCAGTATTACAAATCATACTTTCCTTGCTTCTGTAAAGTTAGTTACTTCTGGATGATGGTGTGCATGACAAAGACTAGTAAGTCTGCAAGTGTCAGTCATCAATTGCCTCATTTTTCTATTAAGACTTTCTTGGCTGAGTAATGTTCTATGGTATTCTATATTAGCATATAATAGAATAAGAATTCTATAGATAATGCCTTTGGCAAGAAGAAGAGTCAGAAAAGGAGGAGAATCTCAATTCACAATAAACATTTTTTTCATTAATGTGAAATTGTTACCTCCACACAGATGGAAAGGGTAAATGTGAGTTTTATGCCACCAGTTGACTTGCTGAGTGCTCTAGGTATAGTACTATCTTTAGATCTCAAAGTTGTTCATTAATGTGAACATATCTGATGCTTAATACTGTTGGTTCAGTTCAAAGTTGATGAAAATTCCAAGTAAAAGTAAAGTTAAAAGTCTAAATGATAACTCTGCTACCATGCTTGGCTATTTGTTAAGAAACTTATTGATCAACACTGGTGTACCTGAAAAAATTAGTTGTTTGACATAAAGTGGACCCTTTTGTCCATATGATTACTGAGAGACTCTTAGACATAAAGGAATTGGTAAGTTTTACATTAGGCACAATTTTATTAAAATGTGGACACACTTAGATTTAATACCTTTTCACCACCATCTAGTCATGTTCCTTTCCATTGCTGAACAAAGGCCAAATTCTCAGATATTGCCCATTAATTCATTGTGCTCTTTTGGGCCAAATGGATTAAGAGATGAATATGTAGGTATAACTACTGGCATGGTTTTATTCTGCCCTATCTTTGAATAACGCTAAATTATCAAAGTGCTCCAAATACAGTATATCTAAATGTAACATCAGGAGCAATTTGTCGAACAAAGGCTTTTTTGTGGTTTCTCAGAAATGTTGACATTGAAATAGATAAACCCCATGAAGCTGTAGATGTGCACACCTCTGTACAGAGGCAACTGATTTGGGGGAATAATGGTTTTTTGAAGCTAGTAAAATTTCCTCTTTTATTGAAGAAGCATGTGGTTGAGTACTCTTGACATTATGACTTGGTAGATCAGATGAACTACTGTTCCTCAGGGGGCAGCTCAGTTCACGCAGACTTCTCAAATCCACTGATTGTGCAAATAATTTATTAAGGTTTAATGGCAAGTTAATAGTTATCAGATGGGGAATATTTTATTTTCTAAAGAAACCAAGAATTCATTCCAAAACCTTACGAGTCTTAGAGTGTTACAGCATGGGGCTGATTTCATACATTACCATGTTCTTTCTTAGAAATATTAAGGGGAAAAAGGGCCAATGGGTAAAACAACCTAGATAGCAGTCCAGATCAACTAGAAACCCTCCATTTTTCTTTTTTCTTTTTTTAACAATTGACTTAATTGAAAGAATGTAAAAAAAAAAAAAAACACTCAAATATTATATATGTTTTCTCCAATAACTTTATGGACTAACTAAGCATTGTGTCCTTTTCTTAGCACTAGAGAATGTAGTGAGTTAAAATATGTCTTTCAATTTGGAGGGGTTGTCGTGATAGATTTCACAAGCATAGATTCCTAGAAAACCCATGGAAGTGGCAAAAACATAATATCATGGAATTTGTTTCACACCTTTGACATCCATGTGGCACGCTAAGGCATTTGCATATCTGCCATTCCTAACCCATAAGAACATACCACATTACATCATTGGTCCAGTATATAATTTAGGTATTAGGTAGCTATGCTATTATAAATAAGATCTCTTTGATCTATACACAGAAGAACAATTTATGTATTTCTGAGATAAGAAGGCTAGGGTTTACTGTTGACCTTGTTTGGTTAAAAAACAAAACAAAACAAACAAACAAACAAAAACAACTGTAGTGTTTTCTTCTTAATGGGATACCAATAAAACTTTTGCTAGGTCAGAGGTTATATAATTTTCTTAGGTAAAAAACCACATTTATATCAATAGTTTTTTTTTTTTTTTTTTTTTTTTTTCCAGTAGGGACCACACAGTCAAATTAAAGAGGGATTGTGATAGTATCACCTGAGAATTTCCCACTAGGGTAAATGTTCTTTATGTTTTGTTACTTTGAGCACTATTAAGAGGCAAGACTTCTACTTGCCTCTTACCACAAACAGCTCCAGATATTCAGAGATGTTGAATGAACCTTTTAAAATATGCACTCAAGAACTGGAGAAATAATCATAAGACAATAGGTTGATTGAGTCACATATGATCCACAGTCCAGCCAAAATTCAGGTTTCGATTGATGCTCTGCTGCCCTTGGTTAGGATATGGATAAGAAGTTTGTGCATGATATATAAGCTCAAAATGTCCAAGGTCTCTATATTTTTAGAATCTCTCAGCTATATTTGTACCCCACAAGATCTAATCAAGGAGGAAGTATACACTAACTATGACATTTAAAAATAAGAGGGAGTTTAACACTTAGGGTTTGTTAAATTGGTGACAGAAGATCTAAGAATTCAAATGATAAATGAGGAGGAAAAGGCAGCTTTTTGCTATTGCATCGACTTGGATGGACAAAGGAAGGAGGCAGTTTATCTAGAAGCACAGAGTGAACCAGATACCACAGCCAACCTGTCTGGGAAAAGCAGGAGCTGTGGACAAGATAACAGTCACTGAAGGATGACTTTGCATAAGGCACAGAATGTGTAATCTAAATATTTGCCTTGTCCCTTCTTCTTTCCTTTACAGCGTTGTCTAGTACCTCTTGCTCACTTAACTAAGTGGCAAGTTAACTTCCAGTGTCTAGAAATGCAGTTTGTAGACTCATGCTCACTACAATATAGAGCAAGTAGTGAGGAATAGATCTGAGCTCTAATGGGCCAATGAATGGCACTTTATACCAAGTGTTCTTGTAATTCAGAATAATAAACCAGAGCCAAACTTAGTAGCTTAAAATGATGACAATATCCATCTTGCTAATGAATAGGCAAATTGTGCAGGGCTCTGCCATACTCAGTGTCAGCTGGGGTTATGTGGAATCATCTGACATATTGTTTATGCACTCATCTGGTACTTGATGCTAGTTATCAACTGAGACCTTGGCTGGGGTTATGCCTGGAACAGCTCTATCTGTCTTTTCCATGGGGCTGCTTGGCATATCCAGTTTGGTGGCTTGGTTCCAAGGATGAATATCCCATGAGGATTTGGTTGCAAGCTATTATTTCTGACAGTTACAGGCCTGTCTAGATTTTAAGGAAAGATACTCTATGACCCACACCTCTAAATAGAGAATTGTCAAAAGAATTGCCTAAGAAAGGCATATTAGATAAGAATATATTGGTTTAAGCATATTTAAAAAGTATATCTCACAAACTAAGAAAGACTGGGAATTCCACATCTTTTAGTTCAGGCCACTGATTGAGTCTATATATAGCTTAATAAGATAGTCAGAAATTATGCTTTTTAACCTTTTAAATTCAGAATCCCTAGAACCTGTACTAAATTGATACTATGTCATAGTAACTTGAGATATCAACCAGATATTAACATTTAGATGTCAAGAAAGTGGTTTGATATTTGAATCTAGAACTAAGGGAAAGGCTTAGGCTAAATAGGAGTTTAGAAATTGATAGCATATTGATTCTACCAATTAATTTAATATATTGATGAAATTATAGCTGATTAAAAAAGAAGTCAGTATAGGTAGAGAAGAAGTAAAATAACTAAATCTGGGGTCACCACAACATTTACAGATGATAGTTTGAGAAGGATTAATTGAAAAGATGTAGGACATGGATTAAAGAAAAATTGGGAGACAGTCTATTACATCCTAAGGAAATCTTGCCAGGTGAAGGGAGTAAGTAAAATGTCTTATGTTTCAAATAAGGCAAATAAGATGTGGGCTGAGAAGTGACCATTGAGTTTGACAACATGGAGTTCATTGGTGATGTTATCAAGTAGTTTTTGTGGAATCCTGGGTTAAAGAACTGATTGCATTAGGTTCAGGAGAGAAAAACAGCATAGACATTTTCGGAGTTTTGTTCCAATTGGCATCACCAGATGTTGAAGTCATTTGTTTTTCTTTTAAATTTCTATTTCTTTTTTAAAATAATATTTTTGGGGCTGGGGAGAAAACTCAGTTGGTAGAGTGCTTGTGTTGCAAGCGCAAGTCCCTGAGTTCGATTCCCAGCACCACAAAATAAATAAATAACATTTTTGTTTCTATTTTATATAAATTCTATTATATATTTCCATTTTATAATTATTCATTATATTCTCTTCTATGAAATACAAAATTATTAGTACTATAACCCCCACTCTAATTTTCCACCATCTGTGTAACTTCTGATATTGTAAATCATATTTTTAAGTGTTAGTGCTTATAACATTAAGATTTCTGATTTAACAATTCTCCTAGTTTCAGAATCTTAATTTTAGGTCAATATGATTTCATTCTATAGTAACAGCCCTTATAAATGACTTCTCCATTTCTGAATTAAATATTTTGACTATGTCTTAGCAAAAAAAATTCATGATGCTGTCTGCTCTGAGTTTTCTCATGTTTGAGAATATCTTCCTTTTGTTTTTATACTTTAATAAAAGTTAATTTGAATATAACTTTCTTGATAACAATATTTTCTCAGTACTATTATATTTATACTGTATTGTCTTCTGGTTTGGAGAAAGAGTCTAGCCTGATTTTCTCTTTGCAAGTGGTTTTCTTCTACCTAGATGAATGAAGTATACTTTGAAAATACTTGACTTCTTTAACATCCAGTGTATAACTCAATGTTGATTTTTATCTTTTAATTCATTTTGGTGTAATTGGCATATTTTAGTCTACTGATGTAATTTTTCATTTCAGGGAAATTTTGCTGTGTCATTTCTCTAAATACATTTTTCAGGTTCAATTGATTCATTCTCCATTTTAGGAGCCTTTGGATGGATCATCAGTCTCTTTGTACTATTATCTCATTCTTGTCACTTTAATCAGTTCCTTTTCCTCAGTGTTTAAAGTGATGATATAGATTTCAGCAGTGACTATTCTTCCTTGCTGTTTCTAATTTATATTATTAGAGAAGATATTGACTTTCTCTGGTTTGTAATGTATTTCCTTTTGGCCTGCTGTTTTTTATTATTATTAAACAAACAGCATATATGCATGTGTGAGTGTGCATGTGAAATTTTCAATACCATAGTTTTCTGAGGTTGTTTATGTTATAGGAGAGGATTTTAAATTTTTCACCTATTTGGTTTTCTATGCTCATTTCTTTTTCTTTGCTACAAGAGAAAAATATCATAGGAGATTAGGGGAAGTTACTTGTCCATGAAAATTAGTTCATAGATGGATATTAACTTTTTAGTCTCCATTTTACTTAGGTTGGGTCTTATTCTCCTATATTATATTCTTACTGGAGCTGGAGTCACCCAAAGTATATAAAATTCCAGAAATAATACCATTGCTCAACCTTTGTCATTGTTTTCTGTAAAACTAACCATGTGGGCTGTTAGGTCCCTGAATTCATCAGGCTACTATTGCTCTTTGAGTTCAAATTTCTTCTTTCTGACTTGGTCTTGCTATTGTTTAAGAAGTCAAAGTACAAATGATAGACGATAAGTCATCTGATGTCTTGTATTTTTTTTATCAGTAACAATTAATGATGAACAAGTGTCCTGCCAATGCAGTGTGAGGCTGTACCTTGGGAAGGTGTATGTGGAGAAGAGAAACGCAGGAAGTACTATAGACAGAGGAACCACCCAGCTCGAGGAACTTCCCTAGCTTGGTTGGGCCTCTGCAGAAAAAACAAGTTTTTTTCCTAAGAACAAAAAGCTCTAACAGTTTTCCTCATCTATATTTTTAATCAAAATTTCAGGTGGAAGATACATAATCCTTCATTACCACCTCTCTGCAGGCTGGTCTCCACTTCTTCAAAGGGTGTTGCCACTCATTGCTTTGATTGTTTTTCCTTAAATTTGGATCTAAGGGAGAGTAGAAGTGGAGATATATTTAGTCTGGGGTTTAGATGCAATGTCACTTTTTGCATTTGCTTTTGACAGAAGCAAGGATATTACTTATATGGATACTACTTATCTTCCAGTCTCTTGGAAAGGTCCACCTTCACATGTTCACACCTTGTCAAAGCTTGGTTCCAGAATTTGTATCCCTGTTGACTTTTACCCAAAGGTAAAGCATTGTTGGCATTTATTAAACAGACCTAGTTTTAGAATATGTGGTTATGTTTTGTATGTGTTGTTCTTTTGGTGATTTATTTTTCTTTCTGAGCCCAGAAATGCTTTGAAATTATGACTGTGATGATTGAAAGTCATTGGTAGTGTAATAAGGTAGTCTTTTCCCAGATTCCTGATAGCCTTCAGGAACTGGAAGTAATTTAGCATTCAATAGGTGTTGTATATATTTAAACATATTTTCTAGATGTGTATAGAAGAAATGAGCATCTACATTCTGATCGGAGAAAAGCAAATGCCTGACATGCTTCTCATTCCCCTTGTCATCTTATATCAAATTTGATAAGGGAGAGAGGATCCATCGCTTCTTCACCACCCCCATTGCTCCCACTGATTCTGTCTGTCAATTTATGTCTAGATTGATGAACTTTTCCCATTTACACAAATTTATACTTAAAAGTTTTACTATTGTTTTTGCTGATGTTTTCTTCCCATAGCCTAATTTGCTCTCTTGGTTTAAATTTTTCAAAATCTAGATCTGAGACTCACACACAAGAGATTTGAACATCTACTCAGACAGCCTAAGAGAAATCACTTTTTATTCTCATCTTGTTCTGAGAGTAGGGATAATCTATAACTCAAACCTACTTGTAAAAAGCAGACCTTCTGCCTGAACTCAGACGTATTTTATGGAAGTTAGGTTCTGTAAGGAATGATATGTTGACATAAACTAACCTAAAATTGAAAATGACAAACTATACAGAAATGGTTCCCTTCAGCACCTCCACCTTTAATAGTAAGGGGAAGATTACCAATAGCTCTGAGACTCTTGTCATTCTAGCAATCTCCTCCTGGGAAGTAGTTACAGGATAAAGGGAGAAGCAAAAATAGCTTTCAGGAATTCCCAAAGGGAAGAAGTTTCCATCATAATAACCCAAAAAATTTGGGAGGAAAATTACCCACATTCAGTTCTTCAAGGCGTCAGCTTGAAAGACAGACTTTTATAAATCTTTAAGTTGATTTCCCCTTAACTGTTTATTTTTTTTTATAATATAGAGCAATGTTTAAGAAATGACCTCTGAAAAATGGTAAATTATTTATTATAAAGATGTTGTTGAGAATGTTAGTAACTGTTTTATATATCTTCTCTTGAAAAAGAGACATAGGGAATAATTCATCTTGTTCTTAGCTATAGAAACTCTTCTATTTCCCCTAAGAAACCCTGTTATGGTTAGATACGAGGTGACTCCCAAAAGCTCATGTGTGAGAGAATGCAAGGAAGTTTAGAGGTGATATGATTAGGTTATGAGAGACTTAACCTCCTCAGTGCATTAATCTGCTGATGGGAATTTACTGGTTGTAACTGCAGACAGGTAAGGTGTGGCTAAAGGAGGTAAGTCATTGTGGGGTGTGCCTTTGGGGTATATATTTTGACCCTAGTGAGCAGATCTCTCTTTCTGCTTCCTGATTGCCATGTTCTGAGCTGCTTTCCTCCTACACACCCTTCTGCCATGATGTTTCGTCTCACCTTGGGCCTAAAGAAATGGAGCTGGCTATCTATGGACTGAGACCTCTGAAAACGTGAGCACCAAATGAGCTTTTCCTCCTCTAAAATTGTTTTTGTTGGTCTTTTGGTCACAGCTGTGAAAAGGCTAACTAAAACAAGACTCACTATTTGCCTGAAAGGTAACTCAGTTCTCTCTCCTTGAATCACATTCCCACTCTTGTCTCTTAATCTTGGAGAATGGTATCGTCAACCAGGATGTGGTGATCTGTTTCCCGGTGTTCTTCCTGCTCACCTGCTACACATACAGTTTCTACATTTTGTAAATTCCACTTATCTAATACCTTTCTGTTCCTACTACAAATGCCTTAGTTGTTTGAATTACTACAATAGCATCTTAATGTGTGCCTTGGCCTCCTATCTTGTAATCCTCTGACAAAATATTTTGAAAAAACTATCATAATATTTAAACAGTGGATTAAAAATGGATA
Source organism: Sciurus vulgaris (assembly GCF_902686455.1). Taxonomy (NCBI): domain Eukaryota; kingdom Metazoa; phylum Chordata; class Mammalia; order Rodentia; family Sciuridae; genus Sciurus; species Sciurus vulgaris. Next base: position 33,382,087 of record NC_136468.1, read on the forward strand.
TTCATGTATTTGTCTCACATAATGGGATATAAAGCACTGAGAAGGTAAGGACCATGTCATGGATACTATGACTAACACAATTATTTTTCCTTCTGTGTGTCAGACATTTGAAAACTCACCCTAATTTTTGCATCAATTCTTACAATGATGTGACTTCATAGATTATTTTAAGTACTAATATCTCCATGAATATATTATATTTTACATACTTTTGGATCTTAGCTCTCATATACTCATTTACTCAGTGATTCTGCTTGTATGTATTTTAAGTACAAATCACTTTTGGAATTAGGCAGAATATAAATAAATTAAGTAATATAAACTAATTCAACCGAGAGACCTGGGCTGGCAGACAAGCTGCCATATCATTAGGAACAACCGGTTTCCTGTAAATTACATTTGGAGAACTATTAATCTTGTTCAGTGAATGTCTGTGAGTTCTATCCTTTTTATACCTGTAGCGTCAGTGATATAACATGCTTCGGTCCAATTCTGCTCTGAACAGTAAGTCATTAATACATTTACCCATAGAAAGCTATTTTATTTCGTGCTTCACAAGCTCTATGAGTTTGACCTTTCAAGTAGTATTAATAAATGTCACAACTGTCTTTGACCTCATTCTCTTTGAGACACTTCTAAAAGCACTGCTGAGAGGCATAATATTAAAAATAATAATTAGAAAAACTACTGAAGATTGGCTTATAGAATGTGAAAAAAGTTTGGATAGTAGGTTTTAGTGTGTCACCTAGAATCTTTGGGTTATCTGGAGATATTCTTGGGGTTATGGTGAGGGGAAAAGGACCAGGTGATTGATTGGATAGGCATTCCTCTTTTCCTGTGTTTCAGTCAGGGCAGCTGTGGAGGAGAGGTTAGAACATATTTTAATATAAACTGTATGATTTGTGATTTCAAATCTGGGTAATTGTTATCAGAATTTTCACTTAATCAACTATTTATTTATACTCTACTTCTTATTAGAAATCGTACATGCATAACCTGATCCATTGGCAGAAGTTTTATTATTTTGATCTCCTTTTCAAAGTGATCAAAGTATGCTGTTGTTTTAGTTGATACTAAATAAGCCTCAAAGTTTTATGGACTTCAGCAGGATTAATCATTTTACTTCAAAAATGTATGCAGAAGGGCTAGAATCTTGACACATAATTCTTTTAAAAAGTTGTGATTATTTTGGTTTCACCAGCTTTATGTGTTGAATAGAATTCTATTAGATTAAAACAAAGTTACAAAGAGGAAATATTAAGTATATAAGTATTTCAAAAAGAAAAAACAAAAGCATAAATTTTAAAAGTTCACTCCATTTCAATCTGTGTTACCAATCACATCCTCCTGGAACTGTGTGGAGTGTAAATTGCATCTTAAGTACTTCTGATTCATTTAATCAGGGAAACTTCAAGAAGCAAGTATCTCAGTATATATTGCACTAGAGAACAGTTGTTACTAAACAGCTGGCAAAATACTTAGAGAGGGTTATTCTCATTAACAAGATTTTGAAAATCTACATTTTCAAACAATTAAATACACTTATTCTTCATCTGCATGATCACTACTACTCCATTGTCTATTTTCTAAGATAAAGTACAGGAACCAGTATTTCCTAGATGAACCAGAACATTTCCAGAATGATGAAAAGTATTCCAGCCCACTGAGTATAAAATTAGATTGCTGAATGACTGTGGCTGGCTCAGATTCTGAGGTCATGATGACTCTTCCTTATGCTAAGCAGATGAAATGTCAGAATAAAATCATAGCCTGGCTTTAGTTATGAATCTTAAATTAGGTGAGATAAAAAACCTTTTGAAGTGTCATGTAGTATGATTTAAGTTCGTATCTCTTTATTCTTATCCAGGGTACCGGAAATCTTATTATATACCATGAAGACAACTTGCTAGCTAAGCTGACTTTAAATGAGTTTATATTCACCCTATGGGACCATTTAAGCATCTTTTCAATGCAGTTAGTTTACAACCATATACAAATTATTGCATTAGTATATTAATATTATAATAGGTAGCCAGCAGACAACACAAGCCCAGAACATCATTTTGTACATAATTAATCACAATTGTGTTACCCACCCCCCAATGCAAAACACACTTAATTTGGGGGAATGCATCAAAAATTGATGAGGAATACAATCAAATTTGAGTAGTGTTTAGGAAATTTAAATCAAAGATTTGAAATGAAACCTGGGGGTAAAGGGAAAAATTACTTTGTTGTTTTTGTAGTTTTGATACTTGATAGTTTTTATGTCATAACTCCCTAATTTGAGAAACACTGACTAGGAAGTAGTTTAATGTGTTGACATTAATACATTTTGCTTATATTTTAGGTACTCTGCATAGGGCTAGAGTTCTTAAATTCTTTACTCAAAATTACCACTATCATATCCTTAATGTATTTACTCTAAAAATTTAATTATTACTGTTATGGGTTCTGCAGTGCTGCTAAGATTTTCATAGATTATAGCCCAGTGAAATCATATATTGATCAGATTTCCCAAGTTTGGAATATTAGTACTTTCAGTAGTATGTAAATTTGGTTTAAAATCTTCCAGTTTCCATGTCAAAGTTTGAGATAGATATTCTATGCAGGAATATGAACTTCAGAGTTCAAAGCAGAAAGAGCATCTTTATCATTTTTTTCTCTTCAGTTATCTGAGAGAAAATAAAAACCAGCTTACATAATTTCATAGTTCTCTCTCTCATTTGTCTTTATTTCTCCTCATTGCCAATAACATCTGAACCATCTAATCTTATAAAAAATGTGTATGTCAACATATAAAAACACATAGACACACATACCTGTGTGCACACATACACATATTGTTTATAAAAATAAGCTGATGGTACACCAAAATTATTCAGTTCCAATAACTGCCCAGTTCTGAGAAAATGAATTTATGTCATTAAACACTCTAGAATTCTATTTTTATATTTAATTTTGCTTTATATAGAGATAGGTCATGTCTATTCTTGTCTCTGAATAATTTTTAAATTAATAGAATATTAAGCATGATATCCAGCTTCTCTCTTACATATCCAATTTTCCAATCCCGTAATTATTTCTTCCTAATGAATTTTAACCATTTTCTTCCATAAAATTTTAAATGTGTCTTTGGAGATTCCTTTTCTGCCAATGATTTGAATGTATTGCTTTTATCATTTAAAGAGGCTTAAGGCTTCCATGTATCAACTTTTGAAAGTCTTTCTATAATTTTAATAGGTATCTTTTTTCCAGTCATATGCGACCAATATGCAATCTTGGGTTTGAGACAGATTGCTGATAATCAATAGGATTTTGTGGGAACTAATTCTTGCAGAAATATAAAAAGTAGAATATTTAAGGTCATAATAACTGTTTTAAAATAAATAAGGTTATAATGTCAGACATTAAAATTAAAAATAATGAAAATTAACAATAATGCATGGATAATAGTCATGGTCTAGAGATTTGTTTTTCCTAAATGTCACAGGTTGAAATCTAATCACCAATGTGAATGTATTAAGAGATGAGATTAGTGCCAATATTAAAGAGACCCCTGTGAGCTGCCTTGAGCTGCCTTGTCCTTTCTATTGTGTAAGAATCCCCCAAGAAGTTGCCACATATGGCCAGGAGAAGACCCACATCAGATTACAAATTTGCCAGTGCCTTGGTCACGAACTTCGCAGGCTCCAGAACAATGAGAAAAAAAGTTATGATTTTTTTAAAATTTGTTCTAATTAGTGATACATGACAACACAAAGCATTTTGATTCATTGTACATGAATGGAGCACAACTTTTCATTTTCCTGGTTGTACATGATGTAGAGTCATATCATGCATGCGATCATACATGTACGTAGGATAATGATGTCAGTCTCATTTCACCATCTTCCCAGTCCCATGCCCCTTCCCCTATGCCCCATTCAAAGTTTCTCCCTTCTTCCCTTGTCCCCCTCCCCCGCATTATGGATCAGCATCCACAAATCAGAGAAAACATTTGGCCTTTGGTTTTGGGGAATTGGCTTATTTTGTTTAGCATGATATTCTTCAACTTCATCCATTTACCTGAAAATGTCATAATTTTATTCTCCTTTAAGGCTGAGTAATATTCCTTTGTGTATATATACCAGAGTTTCTTTATCCATTCATCTATTGAAGAGCATCTAGGTTGGTTCCACAATCTAGCTATTGTGAACTGAACTGCTATAAACATTGATGCGGCTGCATTACTATAGTATGCTGATTTGAAGTCCTTTGGGTATAGACCAATAAGTGAGATAACTTCATCATAAGTTGATTCCATTCCAGTTTTTCTAACAAATCTCCATACTGCTTTCCAGAGTGGTTGCACTAATTTTCAGTCTCACTAGCAATGTATGAGTGTGCCTTTTCCCCCACATCCTCACCAACACTTATTGTTGCTTGTATTTCTTCATCATTGCCATTCTGACTGGAATAAGATGAAATCTTAGAGTGGTTTTGATTTGTGTTTCTCTAATTACTAGAGATGTTGAACATATTTTCACATATTTACTGATCAATTATTTATCTTCTTCTGTGAAATGTCTGCTCAGTTCCTTAGCCCATTTATTGATTGGGTTATTTGTGTATTTGGTGTTAAGTTTTTTGAGTTCTGTATATATCTTGGAGATTAGTGCTCTATCTGATGTGCATGTGGTAAAGATTTTCTCCCATTTTGTAAGCTCTCTCTTCATGTTATTGATTGTTACATTTGTTGTGAAGAAGCTTTTTGGTTTGAATCCATTCCCTTTATTGATTCTTGATTTTATTTCTTGTGCTTTAGGAGTTTTGTTAAGGAAGTCAGGTCCTAAACTGACATGATAAATATTTGGATCTACCTTTTCTTTTATTAGGTGCAGGGTTTCTGGTCTAATTCCTAGGTCTTTGATTCACTTACAGTTGAGTTTTGTGCAAGATGAGAGATAGGGGTTTAATTTCATTTTACTGCATATGGATTTCTAGTTTTCCCAGCACCATTTGTTGAAGAGGCTATCTTTTCTCCAATTTATGTTTTTGGAACTTTTGTCTAGTTTGAGATATCTGTATTTATTTGTGTTTGTCTCTGTGTCTTCTATTCTGTATCCATTTTGGTGCCAATACCATGCCATTTTTGTTACTATAACTCTGTAGTATAGTTTAACATCTGGTATTGCATTAGCTTTGGCTTCAATTTTCTTTCTAAGGATTCCTTTAGCTATTCTAGGTCTCCTATTTTTTCCAAATTAATTTCATTATTGCTTTCTCTGTTTCTATGAGGAAAGACATTGGGATTTTTCTTTTTTTTGGAATTGTATTGAATCTGTATAATGATAGTATGGTCATTTTTATAATATTTTTACAATATTAGTTCTGTCTATCCAAGACCATGGGAGAACTTTCCATTTTCTAAGGTCTTTAGATTTTTCCTTTAGTGTTCTGTAGTTTTCATTGTAGAGGTCTTTAACTTCTTTTTGTTAGATTGATTCCCAAGTATTTATTTTTTTTAAGGCTATTTTGAACGGGGTCATTTTCTTAATTTACCTTTCACAGGGTTCAGATATATAGAAATGCATTAGATTTATGAGTGTTGATTTTATATCCTGCTACCTTGCTGAATTCATTTATAAGTTCTAGAAGTTTTCTGGTGGAATAATAATAAATAATAAATAATATACAATCATGTCTTTGGCAAATAGTGACAGAGTCCTCCTTTTCCTATTCGTATCCCTTTAATTTCTTTGGTCTAATTGCTCTAACTAGAGCTTTAAGGACTATCTTAAATAGAAGTCACTCTCTTCTGTACCAGCAGGGGCAGTTACTCCTAAATTTATGTTTTGTAAGCCACCCATGTATAGAAATCGGTCATAGCAGCCTGAATGGGCTGAGTAATTCTAGGCACAATAGTTCCTTTTTTCTCTGTCATGAGTTTCTATGACCTTGTTATACAAAAGAATCACCAAATGTAGTTCTTAATAATCGTGGTTTCTGGATTATACCATTTCTGAAAACAGAATATTTTAAGGATCTTTTAATCTTCCTAGTCGGATGATAATTAGTATTCTTTCTTTTGGGGGGTACTGGAGATTGAACTCAGGGGCACTCAACCACTAAGCCACAATCTCCAGTCCTAGTTTGTATTTTATTTAGAGACAGAATCTCACTGATTTGCTTAGCTCCTAGTGGTTTCTGAGGCTGGCTTTGAACTCAAGAATCCTCTTGCCTCAGCCCGCAGAGCTACTGGAATTATAGGCATGTGCCACTGTATCCAGTGTAGTTATTCTTTTAAAAAGAAAATTGTTGAGGAACAGGAATATTCACTCATTGCTGATGGAAATGATGCAAATGGAACAGACATGTTGATAGTGGTTTGATGGTTTCTTACAAAGCTAAACATGTCTTACAATATGACCTCAAAATGGAATTGCCTATGCATTTACCCAACTGATTTGGAAATACTTGTCTTCAAAAAATACATTCACATGGATATTAGTAGCATTTTTGTTCATAATTACTAAACCTGGAAGTGACCAAGTTATCTTTAAATGGGTGTATGGGTAAAGAAACTGTAGAACCACAGTTCTGAAATGAAATATGGATCACTGTTAAATAAGAAATGGGCTAAGTAGATATACAGAAACTGGAACAATCTTATATGAACATTGCTTAAAGGAAGAACCAATCCAAAAGGCTACTTGCTATAAAAATACATTTCATGATACCCAAGGCCATTCAGGCTGTAACAAATTGGGTGACTTATAAAAATAATAAAAGTTTATTTCTCACATTCTGGAGACTGGGAAGTCCATGACCAGTGTGCCTACAGATTCAGTATCTGATGAAGATCCTGGTTCCTGGACAGCTGTAATACCATTAATTGCAAATCACCTAAGCAGTTCCTAAAGCCCCCATCTCTTAATTCCATGATCTTTGGGATTAAGAATTGAACATAGAATTTTGAGTGTACACAAGCATTCAGAACTAAATATGATATACCCCAAAACAAAAATCAAGTGGTAAAAAGAGTGCTAGTCAGGGTTTGCAGAAAAGCAAGGATTGGTTATGTGAGTATAGAAGGTTTTTTTTAGAGCTGTGCTACTGTTTCATATGATAGAGTAACAGGCGCACCATACATTTGCTGGAACCCATGAGTTTTATAACAGTCAACCTTAATATATGTAAATGACAAGAGAGATATTTAGGAAGTTCAGAGATCCCAGGGTAGAATGCAGACTGTGAAAAATAATCTAACATGGTATCATATCTATGAAATAATCTTACTGAATAGGATCAAGGGAAACATGTGCTGACCAAAATTTTTTTTGGAAATGAGGGGAGACAGTAAGATTAAAAGGAACAAAATATCAGCACTATACTCTAGTGAATAAAGTTACTTCCTGTGGGGCTATGGGCTAACAATTCTAAAATCCCTATGTAGGTACACTGGAACTGAAAAATGGTTGACAGAGGGAGAGATATCTCAATGTTAGAGTGGAAGCTTACAAATAAGCGATGAGATCTATGTAGAATGATGTGCAAGGTAAGTTATTAGAGTTGGAGGCATCAGTATGAATTCTTAATTAGCTTCATATTGGTACAGATGTACATATCTAGAAATGTTTATTGACATGTGTATCTATAAACACACACATACACACACACACACACCACGCACACACACATACACATGCACACGCACACACACACACATACACATGAACACACATGAACTGACAGGATATAAAAGGATATAGAAGTAATGGTGCCCCAGTAGCAATAGCCATGGTGATACATTGTCTGGATCTTAATTTCTAATACCATACCACAATAAAAGGAATTAAATTTCCATGGAGAAAAACCTGAGCAATATGCATTAAAACATCAAAAATTAGGAAAGTCTGAGAAACTGTTCATACCACAAAGAGCCTCTGGAGATTGCCAACTAAATGAATTTGGTATTAAGTATGGGAAGTAGAAACACAAAAGGGACGTAGATTAAAAACTAAGGCAATCCTAATAACATGTGACCTCAGTTCATCACAATTAACAGTGTTTCATTAATTGTGATAAACATATATGTCAGATGTTAATAACATAGGAAACTGGGCACAGGACATTTGGAAACTATTTGTTCTACCTTCGCAAATTTTCTCAGTCTAAATATGTCCTAAAATTAATTTTTAAATAAAAAAACTGGTAAAATCATTAAGAGTTATGCAATTAATCTTATACCCAGCAAAACGTACTTTCAGATTTGATGATGAAATAAGATCCTTCCATGATAAACAAAAGCTAAAGGAATTTACAAAAAGAAAGCCAGTATTACAGAACATTCTCAGCAAAATATTCCATGAGAAAGAGATGAAAAAAAAAGATGCAAATCAGCAACGGGAGGAACGAGCCTAAATAAAGGAGAAATCAAATCATGTCAAAAAACAAAAATGAGTCAAATGACTGGGAATACAAATCATATCACAATAATAACCCTGAATGTTAATGGCCTGAACTCATCAATCAAAAGACATAGACTAGCAGAATGAACTAAAAAGAAAAATCCAACAATTTGCTGCCTGCAAGAGATTCATCTCATAGAAAGAGATACCCATTGACTAAAGGTGAAAGGATGGGAAAAAACATACCATGCACACGGACACAGCAAAAAAGCTGGAGTATCCATCCTCATTTCAGATAATGTGGACTTCAAGCCAAAACTAGTCAAAAGGGATAAAGAAGGACATTACATACTGCTTAAGGGAAGCATGAATCAGCAAGAGATAACAATCATAAATAACTATGCCCCGAACATTGACTCATCCATGTACGTCAAACAAATCCTTCTCAATTCCAGAAATCAAATAGACCACAACACAATAATACTAGGTGATTTTAACACACATCTCTCACCACTGGATAGATCTTCCAAACAAAAATTGAATAAAGAAACCATAGAGCTCAATAACACAATCAACAATTTAGACTTAACCGACTTATATAGAATATACCATCCAACAAAGTACAAATACACTTTCTTCTCAGCAGCACATGGATCCTTCTCTAAAATAGACCATGTCTTATGCCACAAAGCTACTGTTACCAAATACAAGAAGATAGAGATACTACCTTGTACTCTATCAGATCATGATGGATTGAAATTAGAAATAAATGACAGAATAAAAAACAGAAACTTCTCCAATACCTGGAGATTAAATAATACACTAATATATGATGAATGGATAACAGAAGACATCAGGAGGGAAATAAAAAAATTCTTAGAAGTAAACGAGAACAAAGACACATCATATCAAAATCTCTGGGACACAATGAAAGCAGTACTTAGAGGAAGATTTATTTCATGGGGAGCATTCAACAAAAGAAGTAGAAATCAGCAAATAAACGACGTCACAGTACAGCTCAAAGTCCTAGAAAAAGAAGAGCAGACCAACACCAAAAGTAGTAGAAGACAGGAAATAGTTAAAATCAGAGCCGAAAACAACGAAATTGAAACAAAAGAAACAATCGGAAAAATTAACAAAATAAATAGTTGGTTCCTTGAAAAAATAAACAAAATTGATAAACCCTTAGCCACACTAACAAAGAGAAAGAGGGAGAAAACTCAAATTACTGAAATTCGGAATGAATAAGGAAATATCACAACAGACACGAGTGAAATACAAAATATAATTAGAAGCTATTTTGAAAATCTATACTCCAACAAAACAGAAAACCTCAAAGACATCAACAAGTTTCTAGAGACATATGAATTACCTAAGCGGAACGAGGACATACACAACTTAAATAAATCAATTTCAAGCAATGAAATAGAAGAGGTCATCAAAAGCCTACCAACAAAGAAAAGTCCAGGACCAGATGGGTTCTCAGCCTAGCTCTACAAAACCTTTAAAGAAGAGCTCATTCCAATACTTCTCAAAGTATTCCATAAAATAGAAGAGGAGGGAACCCTCCCAAACTCATTCTATGAAGCCAATATCACCCTGATACCTAAACCAGGCAGAGACTCATCAAGGAAAGAAAATTTCAGACCAATATCCTTAATGAACATTGATGCAAAAATTCTCAAGAAAATTTTAGTAAATCGCATCGAAAAATATATTAAAAAGATAGTACACCACAATCAAGTGGGTTTTATCCCAGGGATGCAAGGTTGGTTCAACATCTGGAAATCAATAAATGTCATTCACCATATCAACAGACTAAAAGTTAAGATTCACATGATTATTTCAATAGATGCAGAAAAAGCATTCGACAAAATACAGCATTCCTTCATGCTCAAAACACTAGAAAAAATCGGGGTAGTGGGAATATTCCTTAACATTGTAAAGGCCATCTACACTAAGCCCATGGCCAATATCATTCTAAATGGTGAAAAACTGAAAGCATTCCCCCTAGAAACTGGAACAAGGCAGGGATGCCCTCTTTCACCACTTCTATTCAACATCGTCCTTGAGACTCTAGCCAGAACAATTAGACAAACCAAAGAAATTAAAGGGATATGAATTGGAAAAGAGGAACTCAAACTATCCCTGCTCACTGATGACATGATTATATATTTAGAGGAACCTGGAAATTCTACCAGAAAACTCTTAGAACTCATAAGTGATTTCAGGAAAGTAGCAGGTTACAAGATCAATGCTCATAAATCCAATGCATTTTTATACATAAGTGATGAATCTTCAGAAAGAGATATAAGGAAAACTACCCCATTCACAATATTATCCAAAAAAATAAAATACTTGGGAATCAATCTCACAAAAGAGGTGAAAGACCTCTACAATGAGAACTACAGAACGCTAAAGAAAGAAATTAAAGAAAATGTTGGAAGATGGAGAGATCTCCCATGTTCTTGGATAGGCAGAATTAATATTGTCAAAATGGCCATACTACCAAAAGCGCTATACAGATTCAATGCAATTCCAATTAAAATCCCAATGATGTACCTTACAGAAATAGAGCAAGCAATTATGAAATTCATCTGGAAGAATAAAAAACCCAGAATAGTTAAAGCAATCCTCAGTAGAAAGAGCGAAGCAGGGGGTATCTCAATACCAGATCTTCAACTCTATTACAAAGCAATAGTAACAAAAATGGCAAGGTATTGGTACCAAAATAGGTAGATCAATGGTACAGAATAGAGGACATGGACACAAACCCAAATAAATACAATTTTCTCATACTAGACAAAGGTGCCAAAAATATGCAATGGAGAAAAGATAGCCTCTTCAACAAATGGTGCTGGGAAAACTGGAAATCCATATGCAACAGAATGAAACTAAACCCCTATCTCTCACCTTGCACAAAACTCAACTCAAAATGGATCAAGGACCTTGAAATCAGACCAGAGACCCTGCATCTTATCGAAGAAAAAGTAGGTCCAAACCTTCAACTTGTTAGCTTAGGATCAGACTTCCTTAAGAGGACTCCCAAAGCACAAGAAATAAAAGCAAGAACCAACCACTGGGATAGATTCAAACTAAAAAGCTTTCTCTCAGCAAAGGAAACTATCAGCAATGTGAAGAGAGAGCCTACAGAGTGGGAGAATATCTTTGCCACTCATACTTCAGATAGAGCGCTAATTTCCAGAATCTATAAAGAACTCAAAAAACTCTACACCAAGAATACAAATAATCCAATCAATAAATGGGCTAAGGAAATGAACAGACACTTCACAGAGTAAGATGTACAAGCAATCAACAGATATATGAAAAAATGTTCAACATCTCTAGTAATAAGAGAAATGCAAATCAAAACTACACTAAAATTTCATCTCACCCCAATTAGAATGGCGATTATCAAGAACACAAGCAACAATAGGTGTTGGTGAGGATGTGGGGAAAAAGGTACACTCATACATTGCTGGTGGGGTTTCAAATTAGTGCAGCCACTCTGGAAAGCAGTATGGAGATTCCTCAGAAAGCTTCGAATGGAACCACCATTTGACCCAGCTATCCCACTCCTTGGCCTATACCCAAAGGACTTAAAATCAGCATACTACAGAGATACAGCCACATCAATGTTCACAGCTGCTCAGTTCACCATAGCCAGATTGTGGAACCAACCTAGATGCCCTTCAGTTGATGAATGGATAAAGAAACGGTGTCATATATATACAATGGAATATTACTCTGCCATGAAGAATGATAAAATTATGGCATTTGCAGGCAAATGGATGAAATTGGAGAATATCATGCTAAGTGAGATAAGCCAATCTCAAAAAACTAAAGGATGAATGATCCAGCTGATAAGCCGATGAGGACATATAATGGGGGGTAGGAGGGGTTAGCGTTAGGTTTAGGGTTAGGGATAAGGAGGGTGGTAAGAATGGAGGAAGGAAGGACTGTATAGAGGGAAAAGAGGGGTGGAAGGGGTGGGGGAAAAATAACAGAATGAATCAAACAATATTGCCCTATATAAATTTATGATTTTTAATTAAAAAAAATTACTGCCCAATCAATGTCAACCCTAGCTTTGATCAACTTACTCTTTCTTAATTACCTGGAAATGTATACACATTTTCATGTTTTCTACTTATTATTTAGTGAGGGATCCTTCTTAATTTGAGACTCTACTTACAGATTTTCAATTTTAAACACCTACATATTTGTTTATTAAAAATTTCCTTTGAATTTGAAATTCAATATTTTTTAAAGATACTAATAATTGAAAACTTAATTTAACCTGGAGTCTTTCCTTAGAAATTAGTCTCTAAGATCTTTTATTGTAGAAATAGCAAGACCTAGGACATGATAAGTAAAATGTCTTGCCAGGTTAACACAGCTAGTTAGCAACAGAGCTCAGATTACAATAAGGACCTCTGAGCTGGTCATTCTTTGTGTTTTTATCTTTACAGCATTGCTAATTTTCCTTCTTTATCTCTTGTTTTTTCCCTCCAGCTTTAGGTATAAATTAAGATAATTCCTTCAGTACTGTCCTGACATCACTGGGAATAAATTAGAATATAATTTAAATAATCCATAAATATAGATCATTGTAAAAAATTTACAACTGCAAAATGTCTTTTGCAATATAATGCTTGTAAAAATGTTTAGAAACTAAATATTTTCAAACATCTCATCAGATTTTGTTTATGAAATTATGTATGCAATTCATTTTTATGGAATCCTCTTTTCGTAGTAAATCATAGAGATGCAGGCTTTATATTTTTATCTGTGAAAAATTATAAGCCATTTTAACCAAGACATGGCCCATACATAGCACCTGTACTGACCTAATAGACAGTAATGGCTCATTTGTAAGTTTTATAACCGAAGGGTTTAATATTTTACTGCAAAGACTCTAATAGTCTTTGGCATGAAAAAAAAAAAATCTATGGAGGAGTCAAATGCCTTTTATAGATTGCTAAGTAAATAACACTCATTTAAAATAATATATATTTCAGTACCAGGAGAGTATGTAAATGTTCTTTTAAAACAAATCCCAACTGCTTCAATTTCTATCGCGTTTATCATTTTCTATCACAGTTCTGGTTTATAAGAAGTTGATAATTGCATATTCTCGATGGTTGTTGAACACATTTGCTTAAGAGAAAGAACGTTGAGAACATTTAAGCTTCATTGCCTCATCGGCGCTTCCATTTCTTTTAAATTGCATTCATTAGCATAACAAACATTTTATATAAAATATACAATGGGTGATTTAAAATACTGATTTTATAATTAGTGTGTAATAATGAAGTGTTTATTTTGGAATAAATTCTTTTCCTAATTTCTTATCTTGCCTTCTAGAACTTATCAAGATATTTTATCTTTATCACATATATGCATATGTAAATCACATGCTGCTTATTAAAATATGAATTTTGATGTTTATTTACTTTAAAATATATTTAACATTATTTCCACTACTACCAAGCACTTCTCATGTGAATCAGTGACTCTCTCTGATAAAACTTTTTTGAAATACCTCTCTCAGTCTCAGAGATTATTGATCCATTTATCACAATTGGATTCGGATAATCCTGTGGAACCACCCTCTTTAAATAGGGGATTTTTCTTTTCTGACAATTCTATTATATTTTATTTGAAACGATTGGCGTATCAGTGCATGGTTTGAGATGTTTCTATTTGATTCCAAAATACTCCAAGAATTAGCAAAGAAAATGTTCTCTGAAAAGTTAAATAGACAAGGACTTTTGGGAAAAAAAAAAAAAAAAGAAAGAAAGAAAAAACAAATTCTAAGAGGCAGGAATGATATAAGGCTGCAGGGAACTCACTCATTAGGAAAATGTCTCCTGTCTTGCACATAGCACTCATGGAAAGCTACATCCAACAATAGCAGAATATTCATTATCCTCAAGTTTACATGGAATATTCACCATAACATTTTGGGCAATAAAATGCACCCTGTAAATTTAAAATAATAGAAATTATGCAAAGTATATTTTCAGAAAAAATGACATTGAACCAGAAATCAAGGACAGAAAGACAGCTAGATAACTCCCCACATGTGTGAAGATGAAACAATATACTTCTTTTCTGCGGGAGGCACCAGGTATTGAACTCAGGGGCACTCAACCATTGAGCCAAATCCCCTGTTTTGTATTTTATTTGATGACAGGGTCTCACTAAGTTGCTTAGTGCCTCGAAGTTGCTGAGACTGGCTTTGAACTCAAGATCCTCTGCCTCAGCCTCCCAAGCCAGTTGGATTATGGGTGAATGCCACTTTGCCTGGCTAACAATATAATTCTTAATAGCACATGGCTAATGAAAAATTATCAACTGAAATTTAAAATATTTTGAATGAAATGAAATTTAAATACTACTTATGAACACATAGGATGCAGCCAAAGTAGTGCTTAAAGCAAAATTTGCATCATTTAATGAATGAATTAGAAAAGAAGATCTACAATCAGTAGCAGAAGATTTTATCTGAGAAAAAAATAGAGCAGATAGTGTAATTTTAAGTCTAAATAAAGTAAAAACAACAAAATTACATCAATAATGAAATTTTTAAAATGAGAAAAAAAATAGAGGAAATTCACATAACCAAGATCAAATTATCTGAAAAGATCAGTAAAGTTTAAAATTAGATAGTCTAAAGAAAAAAAAAAATCAGAAAATGTTAGTTACTAATATGAGAAATGAAAGAGGGTCATCACTACTGATTCCATGGCTGAAATGAATTATAATGTCTTAATTCTTTATAGGCAACTCTCCTACAGATAGTTCCAGTACCAACTTAGATGAAATACAATTAATTGAAAATCAGAAATTACTAAAACTCACACAAGGAAAAACCAATGATACGGATAGACCTATATCTATTAGATGAATTGTTTGTTAATAATGAAAGCATGTCAAAATATTATTTATAAAACTACAGATCAATACCTGTGTGAATGAAATTAAAGGAATCCCTCAACATTAGCAAATAAAATTCAGCAATGTATAAAAGTATTTTCCTCTACAACTCAGTGGGATTTATGTTAGATATGCAAGGCAGGTACAAAATTTGGAAGTCAATTCTTATAATCCACTATATCCGTAGGGTAAAGGGGAACAATCATATTATCATATGAATTGATAAGCAGAATGTATTTGGTAAAATCTAGTACTCTTAAGACACTCAGCAAACTTAAAAATAGAGGTTAATTTCCTTAACTTGGTAAGGAACATCTACAAAAAATCTAGTTATCATTGTATTTAATTGTGAGAAATTGCAACTTTCCCCTAAAGATCAAGTACAATTATGGACATTATCTTATTAATTCATGATTAGTAACAACCTTGGAGAAATGGTGGGGAGTAAAAGCACTGACCTAATTAGCTTTGGAAACCAGTGCAGCCTGTAAATCTAAAAAGTCAGAAGGAGATATAGACGTGACCACTGAAATCCTGTTGATGAAGTTATTTTCCCTAGGGGCTACCAATCCTGATATGGATGTGTATGTACATAGAAACTGAATAATTAAGCCATTGGGTGGTGGACTGTAGGAGCCAGGGTTTTTACTTTGGCAGTGGGAATTTACTGATAGGCAAGAGTGATCTATATAGTAAAGGATTAAAGTTGGAAACGTTAGGATGAACTCATGCTTAACACAAACACAGATTGTTACATATAGAAATACTGATAAATATTGCGGTTAATCTACACACAAATGTTTCTCTGCCCTGCCCAATGAGAGCTCCTAGAGGCAATGGTGTCCAACATTAATGATTGTACTTAGCTTCCAGAACTTGCTAATAGTGAAACTGGTTCAACTGAAGGAACCAGCCTCCATGGAGAAACTGCTGATTCTAGGACTGTGACAAGAACTAAACCAAAGTAACCTGGAAACTACTACAGTGTTAGAAAGTAGGGAAGTGCTAGAACAAGTAATTCCCATTGAGGGAAATCAAAGGGACATAGGGACCACATGAAAGCGGCTCCAATGGCCCTAAAGTATCAACCAGATGGAAGCCATTTGAAAAACAAAGTAAATTAGTGTGACGTATCCATGGATACAAACCAACATAGATAAATGATTGCATGAATAAATGAGAAAGAATAGACAAATATCCCTCACAGAAAAATTCCAAATATTGTATATAGATACTTTGGTCTCAAACAAGGGGAGCATAAATCCACACTCTAAGAGTATATGTGCACACAGTGACTTCTTTCCAGAAAATACAGTATAAAAAATATAAAAAACAGCAAGTTAACATTCATACTTAATCTGTTCCATTTCCTTCAAATTAAGTTTTGATGCTTTAGTTTATTTCTCCTTTTGTCAACGTAAAAGATATCTTAAAAATGCTCCTCTATTTTGTGTTCTTTTGGAAGAAGTGTATCCTTGAACTACCTTTGAACTGTTTGCTCTTTTTCTATTTCAACATTAGCAGATTTAAATAAATTTCACATTGTTTTGTAGTTTTGAGTTTAAATGGCCTATTTTTGTTCTTTTTTTCTATTCTTTATAAACATTTAGAAAACATAGCTGGAACCATTTCCGAAAGTAGCATTGTGATTTCCTGGACTCATTTACCTTTTGAACTTGCTTTCCTGGGAACATTCCTATTTATTATCATTAGTAAGAATCAATTTCTTCAAGCTCATTTCTTTAACAAAGCACTTTCCTTTTCCCCTTCTGTTTATATTTAAGAAATCCTTACATTTATCTCTCTCTCCACACTTGAATAATGCCTTGTATGTCTTTATTAATACCTTGTTATATGTACAACTTCTACTCTATAGGTAATTTTTCATCCTTATTTTTATCCTTACTTGATTCAGAGGGAAAAGTATCACAAGCAGTTTCCAAATAACTTTGGTATAACTTATTATTCATCTAAGAAGTAAGGAATATGAAGATGGTGATTCAAAAGCAAGGAAATACTTTATTTGTTCTTGAAAGCTTTCTTTTTCCCTTGTTATCTAGAGGAAGGTTTAGTTAAGCATAATCGCAATTTTAAAAAATGAATGCAACACCAAGGAATGAACCATGGAACAAATAATTGATAAAGTGGAATTCATTAAAATTAAAAACTATTGCTCTGTAAAAGGCAATGCCCAAAGGAGGAAAATATATATCAAAAACTGGTAGGAAATAGCTATAAAAGACACATCTGTAAAGGACTTTTATCCAAAATATACAAAGAGCTCTTTAAACTCAACCATAAGAAAATAAACAATCAGATTGGAAAATAATTTGAAAACCTCAAGAGGCAACTTTATTAAAGATATACTGATGACAAATTAGTTGATGAAAATATGCTTTTCATTATAAGTCACTGGGAAAATGCAAATTAAAACAATGAGCTGTCACTACACACCTATGCAAATAGTCAAAATCCAGACCACTGACAATACCAAATGCTGATGGGAATTAGGAAAAAGAGTCACTCTCATTCATGATGGTGGGAATGCAAAATGGTAGGCACTTGGGAGGAAGTTTGGTGGTTTCTTAAAAATCTAAACATATTTTTACCAAAAGATCCATCAATCACACTCTTTGGTAACTACCCAATGGACTTAAAAACTTTATCAACACAAACGCAACCTGCATATGGATGTTTATTTTAGCAGTTTCATTCATAATAGCCTGAACTTTGAGGCACCCCAGATGTTCTTTAGCAGATGAATGGATAAACTGTGGAACATGAAGACAATGGGATATTATTTAGCATGAAGAAGAATGAACTATCAAGCTATGAAAGACATGGAAGAATCTGAACTGCATGCTGCTAAGTGAAGAAAGCAGATCTGAAAAGTTCATACATTGCACGATTCCAACAGTGTGACAGTCTAGAAAAGGCAAAACTGTTGACACAGCAAAAATATCAGTGGTTGCCAGGTGTAGGGTGACAGGGAGCAATAACAGAGTGGAGCATGGAGGGTTCCTCTAGGTCAATAAATATGCTTTATGTGATATTATATAGACCAATGAATGGCATTACATATTTTTTTCAAACCCACAAGAATGCAGTCTTATATGAACCAGGGACCTTAATTGCTTGTGATGTACCAATGCAGTTTCACTAACTGTAATAAAAGTGTCACTCTGGTAGGGGACATTGATAATGGGATCTGCTGCACATGTGGATGGACAGAGAGATACGGGAAATTTCTGTGGTTTCTATTTTCCTGTGAACCTAAAACTGCTCTAAAAATAGTCTTTTAAAAATGCAATACAGGTATTTGCAAAGAGATGATTAATCTTTTTATTTATCTCTTCATTTTTATGGCATATAACTTTCATAGCATTTTAGTTTTATTACTTCCATGCTACCTTTCGTATTCTGCCTTTTCTACATATTTACCGTAACATAATTGATTTCTTGAACATCCTTTTTGACTTCATTGACATTCTAGCACAGAGGTTATTTAATGAAGTTTCTCTTTCTCATCAAGTTCTTTCCTTTGTAAATAATTCCTTTTATGTTAATATTTTTAATTTTAGTAATTTTAGTACATATAGCTGTGTTTGTTTGTGTAGGTGAGTACTGAAATTTATCCTCTAATTATAGTGTTCTTTCGAAGACACCAACTGCCTGTCTTGAATAAGTTACTAGGATTAAGAAAATATCTAAAGCTTTATCCAAAAATAGTTTGCCTGAAAACTAAGATATTAGTAAGCTAAGACGCATGTGCTGAAGTATCTTGCAGAGTTAGTGCATGTGTGCTCAGCACCATTTTCTCTTCCTGGGCAAGAAGTATGGTCATAGTTTCCAAGTGTTGCAGACAACACAATGTGGGCTGTAGCAAAAGAAGCCAACTCCAGCCTTGATGCTTCAAATCATCTTAGTAATCTTTCAGATCTTTCTGGCCCTCTTAGGATACATTCCTTGCTTTGGGAACCTTAGGATACATGTGTCACAGATCATATAACTATGAGAGATGTCTATGCCTCTATTAATCCTTGAAGACTACCTACCCATGGGAATCACCTTGTCACATTGCAATAGAACATAGGTGAGAAATAAACCTCTATTCTAGTAAATTACTGAGGGTTTTGAATGGTTAGTGATAATAGTCTTACTTGCCACAACTAATGCAAAGATAAAATAAATATCTACTTTTCTTGAACAATATAAAATAACATAAATCATATGCACGTACTTACATTTTGATGTGTTAATCTTGAAATACCTCTTCCGAGATTCCCCTTGCTGCCATCTCTGCTCTCATGGCATTTGTGAAACTGTTTCATGAGTGAATGATCACGAAAAAGTCACTTAGTGGTTTGAAGGATCACCTTATGTATCTTCATATATCTTGACTCACCTCCACTCCTACAAAAAGCACTTAGACCTGCACCGGAAGGTCCTGTACAAAATAGCACCTGTTTAAACATTTGGATCTCTGGAAGTGACTTGAGGTAGGTCAGAATTGAATATGTGACAATATAACTCAGCATGATGAGTTGAGGAAACTGGAGGTTATAGGAATATTATATCTTGAATATTAGAATATGGGGTAAAAATTAATGGGCAGTTGGATACCAGTATGTTTTTGAACAAGGGAGTGGCATAATTAGAGTTTTATTTAGAAAATTAAGCTATCAATGAATTATAGAATTAATTTCAGGAGAGAGTAAAAATGTAGAAACGCGAGGGAATGATATTGATACTGTTCACAAAAGAATTAATAAGGGAACTGGAATTAAGGAATGAATGAATGTAATATTATGGAAGGAAATAATAGTTCAGTATCTGAAAAGCTTATTGAGTTTTTGAGTCTATAAAGGACAGATTAGTGTATTCATCAATATAAAAAGCTTAGAAAGAAAATATGGTAAGTGATTTTAAATAATATTGACTTTTTTAAATGAATTAAAGTTTGGATCTAGTATAAAAATAATTTCCCAATATTATTTGTGCCTCACATATTTTTGATGATTGTAATTATCAGAACAATAAAATAGATTGAGTATTTAATGTTATTCATACTGCATCATGCATAACACGTGAATTATGATAATGTTCACATTAACCTTAGATAAATAGAAAGCCTATATTTTTTAGATGCTTTGGCAGTTTGTTCGAATTATTTTGATTCTGTTCTTGCCTAACCACAAAATTTCCCCCATAATAATCCATATTCTTTTTCTCATGATGTCTTTGGAGGATCCATGTTTATGATGGTAGTACTATAAAGTGGAAGGAAGCTGAACTTGTGGGTCCATGGTTAAAATACAGCCACCAAGGAGTCCTGCCTGACCCTCACTGGACAGTGATGTGTACTTTAGAAAATGTCTTTACTGAAATTGCACTTCAGATACTTGGTCCTGACATATATCCTCACCAATACAAGTGACCGCGAGGAGTATTATCTCAGCAAAAGTAAAAAATATGCGCCACTGAATTAGCAGTTGGATGACAGGGTGTGACAAAATTTATACTGAAGCTTTTAAAACTTTAAAAATGACTAAATAATAGTCTGCAATAATGGAGAAAAAAGCGTATGAAGTTGGAAAATGGACTTTAAAATACAAAACCTTGTTAGAGGTTGCTGGTTTGTAGGAAGTGAATTTAGAAAACATATTGTATGGGATAGGTTAATATTTGAACAAATCAGCCTGACTGCAGTCAGAGATGAAGTGATAAAGGGTCTTTGGGGATTGAAAAGCCTTCAATTCTAACTCTAAGAATGTATATGAAGTTTTGGTAAAATATCTTAGTTGACAAGTTGAGAGCAAGAGAGAAAAGATGAAGAAGGAGTAGGAGGAGGAAGAGGAGGAGAGAGGGGAGGAGTGAGAGGAGAAGGGGAGGAGATGGAGGGAGGGTGAGGGCATAGGATTGACTTGGAAGTTTCAAGGGAAGAAAGTTGCAGTAAAATAATGCAACTTTGATGAAATTTGAGTGTACCTTGTGTGAATGCAATGACTGGAAACATGTAGGAAATACTGAACTAAATACATCATTGACACTTGACATTTTCAGTGCCTTAGATTTCCATGAGCAGTAGGCATCAAGTGTAGTACAAGTCCCAGGAAAGGTGTGCTCCACAGTAGTTGCTTCAGAGACAGTCAAGGAGAATAAGGAATAAGGAAGAGTTTCCCAGAGTTTAGAACAAGGGGTGGTGGAAACACAATGGTCAGGGGAGTTACTAACTGAGAAAATGTTCAGGATCCAGTAATATTCAGGGCTTCAAAAACTGTTATTATTATTACTTCTCTGTTGCTTGTACTTGTAACATTGACTGTGTTACTAATTGTGAAGCCTACAGTTTCACCCTCTTTCACCTTAGTATGAACATTTGGATACATAAACACACATATATATGCACATAAATATATACACATATGCACAAATACCTCTGAAACCATGAGTCCAGATAAAGTTCTCCTCCTTTAATTTGTTCTTGTTGGGGATTTAGGTCACAGCAAAATAAGCTAACACAATATTGCATATCAGCTATTAGCACATTCATTTTTAAAGTAAATTTATTTTTAAAGCATCATAGAAAGCGTGATTTGGCATGCAGTTCTTCATTTTGTTAGGAAAGATGCTGAGGCATATGGTTGATTGTGGTAGCATTTTAAACCCTGCAATTACCAATCTAAAATCTGAATGTTAGAAAATTATTAAAGGAATCTGTTATATATGATGCCTGATTTTGTAAATGATTTTTGTAATTCATTAGTCTAACTTATTTATTAACAGTGCCTGCCAAAGCATTATATCTAGGTAAATTATTAATGCATGATTTTAATGAGAATATTATGGCATATGCAATACAAACACCAGAAAATTTACAAGAAATTAATTGTAAAATTTGCTCAACCATGGTTTGAAATCTGCAACTTATTTTTCCTTTCAAACTAACATATCCAAAACATATTGCATGCACCTATTAGGAGAACTAATACTTAAGAAAAGATTTTTGTAGCTGTATCAATGATCTCTGAAATAATAGTAATTTTAAAGATATGAACATTAAGATAGATGATCTATATGATTATATTATATTATATATGATTATATTATTGAAATATTATGGTAGAAAAAATAAAAATTTTTGTTGTTTTCAAGATATATTTTTAAAATTTATATATTTTGATTTATTGTACACAAATGGGGTACAACTGTTGTTTATCTGGTTGTACACAAAGTAGAGTTCCATCATTTATGTAATCATACATGTCCATAGGATAATGATGTTTGTCTCATTCTGTTATTTTTCCTTCCCCCCACCCTCTCCCCACCCCTCTTTTTCCTATATACAATCCATTCTTGACTCCCTCCCACCCCCCATTATGTATCATCATAGGTTTATCCGAGAGATCATTTGGCCTTTGGTGTTTTGAGGTTGGCTTATCTCACTTAGCATGATATTCTCCAACTGCATCCATTTACCTGTGAATGCCATAATTTTTTTAATTCTTTATGGCTGAGTAATATTCCATTGTGTATATATACCATGTTTTCTTTATCCACTCATCTGTTGAAGGGCATCTAGGCTGGTTCCACAATCTAGCTATCGTGAATTGAGCAACTATGAACACTGATGTGGCTGTATCTCTGTAGTATGCTGATTTTAAGTTCTTTGGGTATAGGTCGAGGAGTGGGATAACTGGGTCAAATGGTGATTCCATTCCAAGTTTTCTAAGGAATCTCCACACTGCTTTCCAGAGAGGCTGCACTAATTTGCAACCCCACCAGCAATGTATGAGTGTACCTTTTTCCCCACATCCTCACCAACACCTATTGTTGCTTGTTCTCAATAATAGCCATTCTAATTGGGGTGGGATGAAATCTTAGGGTAGTTTTGATTTGCATTTCTCTTATTACTAGAGATTTTGAACATTTTTTCATATATCTGTTGATTGCTTGTACATCTTCTTCTGTGAAGTGTCTGTTCATTTCCTTAGCCCACTTATTGATTGGGTTATTTGTATTCTTGGTGTAAAGTTTTTTGGGTTCTTTATAGATTCTGGAGATTAGGGCTGTATCTGAAGTGTGGCAAAGATTTTTTTCCCACTCTGTAGGCTCTGTCTTCACATTGTTGATTGTTTGCTTTGCTGAGAAAAAGTTTTTTAGTTTGACTCTATCCCAGTTATTGATTCTTGCTTTTATTTCTTGTGCTTTGGGAGTCATGTTAAGGAAGTCTGATCCTAGGCTGACATGTTGAAGATTCGGACCAGTTTTTCTTCTATAAGGTTCAGGCTCTGTGGTCTAATTCCAAGGTCCTTGATCCATTTGAAATATTTTAATGACAAAATAAAATACTTTTCTCTGGCAATAAAAGAGAAAACATAATTATTGAGTTATATCTTCCTTGTCATATTTATGAAATAAAATTTTCTACAGCAGTGGTAAGTTTTGAGTTGAATATAAATCTCTCATGTTTTTCTAGATTTTGTTTATATGTTATGGCCCAAGTTTTCATGAAGTAGTGCTCCGATTTTCTACAAAGACTTACAGGGCATCTCCTCTCTTATAAACAATATAACATGTCACACACCTTGAAGTAAAACATGAAAGTTTGGAAGATTTCCAGTTTAATCCCAAATTATAAAGATAAAATGGTTTATCATGAAAAAAAGTCAATTATTACCTTATGCATATCCTTTCATATTACTTTAAATGTTACCAGTTGCATAACTTTTACTAAATTTACTTGATATTCTGGTACATCTAATTTGATTTAGAATAAACCTCTATAATCTGTGATATATCTCTATTGTATTTTTGCATGTCTTTTAGCTTTCCTTGTGCATTATATTATTTTCCGTTTTCAATGACTATCTCAAAATCAGATTTCTGAATTTGAGAAGATAACTGAAAAGATCAAGTATTTAAAGTTAGGCATTAAATATTTAAAAGTTTGAATATACAATTAAAACATCCAAGAACACTCAATACAAGTTGGCAATCACTTGAGATTATGTTTGAATTTAACGTAAATTTTAGATTCAATCAAGAAACACGTAAGAACTAAAATAGATGCTGCTAGAACAGAGTTCATCCTGTTTACAAATATCTCTACCTGTGTTAAAAGCCATTACTTGTAAAAAGTATTTGCAATCCTAATTGTATGAGAGTGAATATTCTCAGGAAATAATGTGCCTTTAAAGTGATCAAAATAAAATAAAAGTGAGCACTCTGCTAATAATATAGAAATGTTAGTATTTTATTGTGATGGGACTACATAATGAATAATTCTGAAACTCAGTGATTTTCAGAAATGAATGTTTTAAAAACTTACTCATGGATATATGCAATTTTGACTGCTTTTCTATCTTGCTGTATTGTGATTTGCTGAGGTTGTCTCTGCTAACTTCAGCTGGACTAGCCCCAGACTGAGGGTTAGGGAGAAAATGGTCCCACAACTCTCCTCATTCTGAGACTAAAGGAGCATCTCTCCTCTGGGATATAAGGACTTCATGAAAGAGGGAAGGATACGAAAGAGGTCAAGAGACACACAAGGCCTTTCAATGCTTCTGCTCAGAACTAGCATTTGTCACTTCAGTTTCAAGGACTTCTGTGACTTCATTCAGAAATTCATTAGGAAAATTCCCACCTCAGGTTATTTGAAGTTGTAATCTTTTCCATTATTAAACATAGAAACATAGGTTGACGAATTTCAGTCTACACTTAAGAGTTTTACTGCTGACCACAATGTAACTCCAACGTCAATACCTTAGGTTTTGTTGCTTGTTCTACATCTGGTACCAGCTTCTCTATTAGCCTAGTTTTGTCATAATTTCCCATAGCATTCAATCCCCAAACTCTGTGATTTACAGCATCTTGCAATTATTTCTTGTTTCAGTGCCTAAAGGTTTGCTCTAGCTCCTCAGAGTCAGTGGGGTTCATCTCCTGGACTTGGTTGAACATGGAAACTGGATACAAGTAGAGTCTAGCACTTCTCCACAAGTCTTCCCAATTTGGAAATTAAGATAAAGGAGCATATCTTATAAGAATTTTGTTCTTATAAGAAAAATTACCTGGCCAAGGCAAAAATCAGTGGGGAAGTAGATTTTTTGCCCACACTCACCCATGGCAAGAATACAGAAGAGACAAAAAAAAAAAAAAAAAAAAAAAAAAAAAAAATCATGAATTAATAATACAGTCTACAAGCTGAGTAAACTAGATAAGTACCCTTGCATTTTTCACGTCATTGCCAGCCTGCTTTTTAGAAAAATCAGTACGATTGTGTTATTTCACTGGACTAGATGAAATCATTATCAACTTAACTAACTCAGGTTTTGTTTTGTGAAATTAATATTTTGCCTTATACAAAAATATATAGTTTTTAATCTCTGCATAATACAGGAATGCAAAAAACTTGCCAGTTCTGAAACTAAACACTGGGACAGCTATTACTAAATAGCAATTGTAATTAGAATGATAAATGTCATGTAAAGAGCATGACAATGTCAAAATCAGGTAAATTTTCTAACAATATTCATTTGGCTATTCAGTTTCCCCAACTATATATTATGTTGTACAGAAAGATAGAATTACTGATATTTTCAATTTTCCAACAGGTAGCCATAGTGAGGGTTTGGGTATTTTTATTTGCTTGTTATTTATTAATGTACACATAAGCTCACTGAAAAATGAAGCTGTCTGTGCCTACATGCTCAGTGCCATTCTCCTTATAATTTTATCACTAGGGAAGAATGTGTGCAATAATTGCAATTACTATACTTCAGTTTTTGCAAACATCCAGCAATGCTATGAATCAGAAAACTGTAATATTTCTGAAATGAATCTATACTCAGCAGTCAGAACTGCCTATATGAGATATTTTACTTCTAAACTTCTTTGAATATGACAGATATCTTAGTCTGCTACTGCTGTTAAAATAAAATATTCAAGGCTGGGTAATTTATTAAAAAACAGAACTTTATTTTCTCACATTTCTGGAGGTTGAGAATTTCAAGAGCAAGGCACTAGCAGGTTCAGACTTCTAGTGAGAGCTGATCTCTTCTTCCAAGATGGCACCTGGACAGGGCATCCTCCGGTGATTATTTTTATAGTGCTGCCTTTACATGGCAGAAGGCAGAAGGGCAAGAGAGCTGAAAGCTACATGAAGCTTCTTTAGTAAGGCCCTTGATGCCCTTCCCCAGGGAGGGAACTCTTGCAGCCTAATCATCTCTTAAAGTTACTACCACTATCATCATATTGACCATTAAGTTTTTATACTGAATTTTGGAAGGAAATATTGTCAAACCATGGTAATCAGTTACTAACTACTTTATGTCAATATTTTATTAAAGTATAACATAAAGTGGATGTGATTTCTATATTAGAAATGAAAACCTTTGTTTGAAAGAGCTGGTCCACATAAGTTAAGCAAACACAATGGGAATGAACACTGAACACACTCACACCCAGACACATACACACTCTTTGAAACATATGCCAGTTTAAAAAAGTCTAAGATTATATTAAATGTTTTTGTACCTATAAGACACTAACCATTTGATTGCAGAATAATCAGTGGTCCTCAAAAATGCATCATTTCTTCTTTTGCTAACATGCTAGGATTATATTTCTCACTTTTTTGCATAAAGATGTGTCTATATGACGGAGAGATTGGCAATGGATTGTGAGCAGAAGTCTGTGTTATCGACTTCTATGTTTATTTGTCAAGGTGATGGCCATCCCCTCCCCACAAACAAAGAGGACCCAGTGCCATTCAGCTTTGACCACAGAGGTAATGAGACGGCTTTATGGAACACTGTTACAACAGGATGAAAAAAAATTTGAGTCTCTGAACATCCATATGGAACTGAGTTGTGTTGTTATCATTGACCATTAATCTACAACTATTCCATGAAAACCAAACTAATTTCTGTCTTCTTGCAACCCCTGTGTGGAGCTTCTTCATTAACATCAGTGAACTTACTATGATAATTTGATTTAGTAACAAGACAGTAATTTGAATACTACACTTTTTAATAGCACAAATATAGAAAGAAGGCAGAACAAAATTTGTTTGTCAAGAGTAGAATATCACTTTTTTCATTTTTGATCACATGAGTTAGTTAAAAATATGATTTTAATAATGGAAAGAATGACTTTCATTTTATATTATTTTGCAAAAGTTATATCAAATAAACACACCAAACCTCAGAAAAGACCATTGATAAGTTATTTGTATACAAAGACAAGTGGCAGTTTATAAATTTCTTATTTAATTACATGGGTTATTCCAATTTTGATCAGCACTTTTAAAGTTTATCTTTTCAAGAAGAGCTTTAAAATGGAATATATTTGAAAATCCACTAGAAAACATAATATTCAACATAAAATTTGGAAGCTGTAGGTAACATTTGTATATTCCCATTGCTAAGAAATACATAAGATTAGAAACATGATTAAAACATTTAGTTAAATGTTTACTTAGATAAATAGTTGAAATATTTAACTATTTGCCTTTACATGCAGTATTTTCTAAAACTACAGCAGTTATTTAAGCTTCAGTGAAGATAGTTATCAATATGAAATGATATAATCTAAGTTGTAATGTATGAGAATTTAAGCCCAGAGGACAGTTTGAGGTAACTAAGTGATAAACACTAATGAAAAATACAAGATTGAAAAAATATTTCTGCACAAAACTTACATAAAATTTGCTTGAACTTTTTATTTAATTATTGACCAAATAAAATAAGATGTCTACTTTTGTCAACTCTAACATTTTTTTCCCTACTTAAGACCGATAACAGAATAAGCACAGTTAATTATCATAAATTTCTCATTAATTTCAACTTGTAGTAATAAGCACATTCTAGGGGAAATATCACTAACGACTTCCAGAGTAAAGAAGTGGAGACAGTGCAACAGAGAAAACCAATCATGTATTCATAAGTCAATCGCCACTGAGAACAACCAAGTCTCAGTCCTTCTGTTACCTGGGGGGCCCTCAGAAATATTGAGGGACAATCCCTGAATTGTCTTAAGAGGGTGGGTAAGTTCCAGCATTTAATTCTTCCTTTCCTTTCGAGGGTTGCTGCCAGTGTAGTACCTGATGTTAGGAATAATCTCCCTTGTTGCTGGAAAGAGCCCTTAGGCAGGAAAGGGAGACGGATGCAGAACCTTGAATTAAGAAGCTACCATCATGTTGGAAACCACAGCTTCAGGTGAAACTCACCTGGCCCAAGGCAAATGTGTCTGTTCATAAATAACATCCACACTTTATTATACATCTATTATAATGTCTATATTCATCCAATATTCATGGAACACTTTATATTGAGAAATATCAATTCATTTAGAGCATTTCACTTAGAAAATAGCAATCATCAAAGCAAAATCCTCGCTCCTGTGGAAATTTTAGTCCAGTAGGAGAGACAGACATTAAAAATAAAAGAGCAAATGGTTACATAATACAGTGATATAGAAAGTGATATAGTCTGGATCCTCCCTCCTCCTACCCTCCTGCCTCAAGTATCTGAGAGTGACGAGCAGCCTGTTTTGCTCCATTATACGTAATAATTGTAGCCTATGGACACCAGGAAACACTGAAATGGAATGCCTCTTGAATTGGTGATTAGATTTTCATGTGATGAACAAATGTAGAATGATTAGTAAATTATATGGGGTGTTCAATTAAATGATACTTAAAATGTTTTCTGACTTTGAGAGAAGTAGTGATGTATTTTAAAAATTCGTTTTATTGATTTAACATGCATATATTCTTGGCATGGAATTAAAAAGTGATATATAAAATAATTTATGTCACCAAAGAGTATACTTTGATTTAAATTATGATATATGTTTTTCCCTCTCAGGAAATTTCATAGACTATATTTATAAAACATATATGTTCCTTATTGAATACCTATGCTCAGGGATAACTACAGATGTGTAATGTGCACTAAACAAATATTTGTGAAATGCATAGTTCAAAACACTTAATTATTTGTGTATGTATGCATGGAGTATATATGCATAGACTTATTTTAAGTATTAATTTAAATATCTTGAAATAATGACTAAGAATTTTACCTTCTATGTTTATTTGTTATCAAGCAATCTCAGCATACCTTCTTCTCATGTATATTTAAATTTTAAAAGTAAGTAAGCTTAAAATATTTTAAAGAAATTTTTAAGGTGTTGATGGATCTTTATTTTATTTATTTATTTATATGCAGTGATATGAATCAAACGCAGTGCTTCACACATGCTGGGCAAACATTCTACCACTGAGCCACAACTCCAGCCCAGCTTCAAATTTTAAAGAGAGAATAAAAGGATTTTCAATTATATAAAATATAATACAGAATATTCTGCAATAGACTTTGAGTAAAACCTTAAGTACAATGATATTCAATGTTTTTTGAAATTAGTGGTCAAACATCATAACTACACCCAAATACATGGTTTCTAAAATTTTCTACAGAAAGTTTATTTCTTGTATACTAGTGCCAAAGAATTTAGAGGAAGAATAGTTTGTTTTTGATATATGTGTGATAAAGTAAAGAAGTTGTGGTCTCCTTTTGATTGTTTTCTCTGAACCAGAATTTAAAAAAAGGTGTTGAAAAATTAGAACCCTCTAAATAGTGAAGTAGAGATTGCCTGGCAGAATAGCTCAATAGAACACAAGTGCTCTGTGATATAGTATTGCCATTGTCTTGTTTCTTCTTTCTCCTCCTCCTCCTCCTCTTCCTCCTCCTCTTCTTCTTTTTCATAATATATAATACAGATTGTTTTAGATTAGCCTTTTAAATCACCAATATGAATGTAATGATATGACATAATAAAACTTCAGATATCAAAAGAGAATTTCAAAAATTACTGTATACATGTTATACCTATAATATTGTATATAACCAAGTGGAGGCTCTAATTAAGCTCTATAATGGCTAATAAAACTTTATAGGCTATTCTAATTTGAAACTTTCAAGTAAGGGTTATTTAAAATATTTACATCAAATTACAATTTATTCCACAAACAGACTGCAGCACAAAATCATGGTCATGTGAACTTTATAACTATTTTTCAGGAATAATTTCTCTGAGGGAGTCATATAAATTATTTTTTAATTTTACCTTTGTTTATATTTATTTTCTTTTTTTAAGTTTTTTTTTTTTTTGTTATTTTACAGACTGCATTTTGATTCATTGTACATAAATGGGGTATGTCATTTCATTTCTATGGTTGTGCATGATGTAGATTCATACCATTCATGTAATCATACATGTACATAGGGTAATGTCTGTCTCATTCCACCATTTTTCACACCTCCCTCTCTCTCATTTTCTTCTACATAATCTAAAGTTCCTCCATTTATCTCTTACCCCCATCCCCCAATCCCCATTATATACCATCATCCACTTATCAGGGAAACCATTTGGCCTTTGGTTTTTTGGGGATTGGTTTATTTCACTTAGCCTGATATTCTCCAGTTCCATCCATTTATCTGCAAATGTCATGATATTATTCTTCTTTATGGCTGAAAAATATTCCATTGTATATATATACCACAGTTTCTTTATCCATCTGTTGAAGGGCATCTAGGTTGGTTCCACAATCTAGCTATTGTGAATTGAGCAGCTATGAACACTGATGTGGCTGTATCTCTGTAGTATGCTGATTTTAAGTCCTTTGGGTATAAATCGAGGAGTGGGATAACTGGGTCGAAAGGTGGGGCAGTCATAAAATTTTACGAATAATCTTTGTCAACTTTATTTTTTTTTTGCATGACATTTTGCTATGAATATTCTGAAATTTATCTATGCATATTTACATTATCTGATACATCATAAAAGATAAACTGTATAATTGGAGATAATTTTTGGTTTCTTAACACTCACACTTAGGTCTTTTCTGTGGTGCTCAAATTGCAAATTGATGGTTCCTTTGGCCATTGTTCAAATTTGTCTTAGTGACTTTAGAATCTGAAAATAGCCTTCCTTATGATGTCCTTCTCTCTCCACATTCCTAAAATTGATGTCTGAAGCAACTTCACAGTTTGTGAGACACATGGGCAGTGCTATACTGTTAGGGTGCTTGTGGCTTTGTTGGTTTCATAAGCATTCTGATAAATATTGTATTTTATGAAAAAAATCATTTTAAATATGTTTGATATCCACTGGACGTCTATTAGTACTTAGCTCTTAGACAAATCAATGAGTCTACAATTAGTTCTCAAGAAAGTTAAAAGGACCTTTATACCAATCCACCAATATCTCATTACTTTAATATTTTTCATCCTTAGATGATGACAGTGAAGGAATTTAAAATAAAGCACATAGTCAGGTGCAGAGGTTCATGACTTTAATCCCAGTGGCTCTGGAGTCTGAGGCAGGAGGATATTGAGTTTGAAGCCAGCCTCTGCAAAAGCGAGGCACTAAGCAACTCAGTGAGACCCTGTCTCTAAACAAAGTACAAAATAGGGCTGGGGATGTGGCTCAGTGGTTGAGTGCCCCTGAGTTCAATCTCCCCTCCCCCAAAAAGGAGCATGTAATGTAACAATAAGGTCAAAGTGTGTGATAAGTATCTTTTATTCAATCTTCTTCAAATATTTAGAGTGAATTTTCTTTGCTTCCATTTTACTTAGGTTTTATTCCCATCATAGAGTCAAATACTGAACAGTTGTGAAATAGACACCCCTCAGTTCTTCCTTTCTATTACTTAATAATGACTAAAAATAATTACTTCAGGATCATTATAGTGAAAATAAAGCTGATTTTGTGCTGTGTGCAGCATGGCAGGAAACAAAGTATTTGTCTGAGGTAAAGGAAGTAACTGGGAAAAGTGTTTCCTTTCTTCTCGTCTTTCTCATTTTTTCCCTTTTTCTTTCCTTCTTTGTTCTTCATTATGAGTTTTTCTTTCTCCTGCTTGTCTCCTGCCTCCTTCCTTCTTTCATTTGTATACTTCTATTTTATTATAGTCAGATGTAAAGAAAAATGCTGTGCTCTTTCCTTCCTTCCTCGTAACCTGCCTCTTTCAGCTTCGGGACCCTCTGTTTTGCCATGCTTTCTGCTGAGGATAAAGCAGATGGTGGGTTAAGACAGGTGAGGCTTCTGTAGTTCATCTGCTGTGCTAACCTTTTTCATTTGCAGTTCTCGACAAAAGTTTCCTTAAAAATGTCATCTCTCGGGGCTGGGGATATAGCTCAATTGATAGGGTACTTGCCTGCACAAGGCTCTGGGTTTCATCCCCAGCACCAAACAAACAAACAAACAAACAAACAAACAAAACCCTCATCTCTTGAACTCTTGTCTTTCTTACCTCTTGCCAAATACTACTTTAAATGCTTGGAGAATTAAGGCTGTGTGCCTCAAATGCATTCTTTAACAGACGAGATAGCTAGACGATAGCTTGATGATAGATGATGGATAGAGATGCATAATTTTTTTGCACAAACACACACACACATGCACACAAAGAATAGTGAATAAAGGGTGACTGTTAACGTGTAGATTCTTGCCCGCCACACGAAACATTGTGGTGAGTACTCTAAGCTAAAGGCACACACAGAAACTAATTGGAAGCACAATGGTCTACAGATTGTTCTTAACCATTGAAAATATATGGGATCCTGAGTTAAGTGAAAGAATGCTACAGGTTTTTCAATTCTCCTTGCAATGGGAGATAGAGTTCAGCCTTCCTTTTCTCAGCTCAGGGCTGCCTCAAGACTGCTCCAGCCAACAACTGAGACACTCTGCTTATGTTCTAAGAAGCCTAGCAACTTCCGTCTTGGCATCTGGGAACCCCTCAGTCACCCTTTAAGATGTCCACTTACCCCACTGGACAGACCTATTAGGAAGCCCTAAATCTGGAGAAACAGAAGGGTCCAATCGAGCTCAGCCATCATTCTTACCCACCCAAGATGCCTGACATATGAGCAAAGCCATCTTGAACTATCCAGATCCGTCTAGCTACCAGCTTAAAATACAGATGGCCCCTGACTCTTATGGTGTGGTTCATTTCCTGACATCTTGTCTTTGTAATGGTGCGAAAGTACACTTACTTATTTTTTTTTTTTTTATGTTCAGTTCATTGTTCAACAAATTACCCGAGATATTTGACACATTTTTATAAAGTAGGCTTTGTGTTAGATGAGTTTGCCCATCTGTAAGATTGCAAGTGTTCCGAGTACATCCAAAAGGTGAGGTCATGATAAGTACATCTTCCACTTACCATATGTCAACTTATGATGGGTTTATCAGGACATTACCCATCTAAGGCAAAGAACAGCTGTACTATTCCTGGGGAGTTGATGCTACAGGGAACAGAAGAATTATCCAACCAAGTCTTTCTCAAATATATGACTTACAAAACTGATCCATATTAAAATGAATGTTGTTTAAAGTCTAAGTATTCCATATTATCAAATGATGATAAAAATCATGTCCTATGGGCACAAGAAAATCTACTTAGTTTTCTAATTACTTCTGTCATGCAATTTTCTATGTTACTAATATCATTCTCATATCCATAAATAACATTTTGATTGTGGCTTTTGACCTGGACTAGCTATGAAAGAGAAGGGGCTCACTGAATACACTAAATGGTTTCTCCCACCAACTTCTCCAATATAGTCTGTGTATAGTCCTCAGCTTTTGATTTTAGAAAACAGAACATTACTAAGACAGGAGTGAACTATAGGAAATATAAAAGTGCAAATTTAACCTCATTGATGCCCAATACTCCCATCTCTGCACTAAAGGAGAGACACTTCTTGACCAGGTTCAAAGCAATAATTTTATGAATGCACTGCTGATCACATGTCCCCAAGGCAATCCCTGAAGAAGTCCTCTCCATTCTACTTGCTGTCCATATGTCAGCCACGCTTTCTTTCTTCAGCAGTTCCCAGCCCTGCAACACTTTGAAATTATGCTTCATTTTTCCTTTGAAGTATTTTTTTTTTTTGCTAGTGTACTTTGTTTAGCCACCCTTAAGCTTTTGAAAAGATGAAAGGATGCATGAAAGTCAATTGTTTTCAGAAGAATAAAATGGAAAAAAACAATAATAGAAACTGAGAAGTCAGGTGAGAAAATACCTTTATGACTGACTTAAAACTATTTTGTCAAAATTTTGAGATCTGTGTCAATTGTTCAAAATGAGTTTAATGACCTTCAGTCTTCTAGTTTGCATACATATAGAATTCTATTGATATGATTGCATTATGCTGGGAAAAAATTACCCAAATAAGACACAGTCTGTAGATATTCATGTTGTTATCTGTCAGCTTTATTACTGACATACCACTGTAAAAGACATTTCACCCAAAACGTATGACAACACTTTTCAAAAATAGATATTCTCTATGTGACCAAGTTATTTAAAAATATATGGAAAGATTCATTGACATACTTGGTGATCATAAAAAAAGAAAATATGAAAATCAGGATTTATGATGTCACCAGACATAGCATTGCCGTTTGCACAAAATAATTAAAATACCTGTGAAAATACAAAGTAGCTCTGAAACTATCAGCCTATATTGAAAGATAAAAAATCACTTTCTCATCAACATTTTATGTGACTTTTTCTGATAATTATGTGACTAATTCTGATAATTGATTTGCTATATAGAGCCAAAATAAATAAATTCTATTATGACTTGAAATAGTGACTGCTAATTAAGGCTACTGACTTCCGGTTCATATACCCTTGGAAATGCAAAAAGATATGCAAATTTATGAAATAAAGGAAAACTGGGAACTGGTCAAAGATTTTTTGCCTTGAAGAGGGAAAAATTCTCTCTCCAATCACAGCAGACAGAGAATCTCGAATTATAGAATAAAAGTATGGAAGAGATGGTGGCAAACTTCCATTTAATCCCAGAAAACAAATATTTCCTCAGCCTAGAAAGGAGAAATGTATTCCTTTCTTCACCCAAAACATAAACGTGTGTACCTGGCAGCCTCGGCTTTCTGGTGTTTTGAGTTTCATTTTCCTTCAGAAATGTGCCTACATAGGATGCTGGAGCTCCTGTTTGATTCCCTCCCAGGCCTCCTGTGGGTGACGAGCCCTCTGACGCACTGGGATGTGAAGTCCGTTCCAGGGAAGAGGAGAGATGGAAAACACTGGGGGGTGGTAGGTCAGGGGTCGCAGGGTCACATGAATTTTTCTGAAAAGGAAGGAGCTGCATCCTGCTTCCGTCACTCCAGCTAAAAAATTCCCATCACTGAAATAAAGGAAACCCTATAATTTCAGTAGAATCATATTAGACAAATGAACCTGAAATGACAGAGAGAAAAGAAATAATTTACCCATCCTGTTTATGTCAGAACCTAATCTAAGTTGGATATCTTTTTATTTAAGGATTAAAGAAAAAAAAAAGAGCAACTGAAATTGTTAATAAACCAATGAAAAATAATCAAAAAGTGAAACAGCAATGAAGATAAATAAGAAAAATATAATTGTCCACCATTAAAAAGTTAAATAATGCTGACTCAAAAAAATGAAAGATAACTTGATAACACAATACATTAAAATGAAAAGGTATTTGGTAAAAAGGAAGCAGAGGGAGAAAGAGAGAATATCATCAGGGTATGAAAATATTATGAGTGCCATAAAAAGTACCTAAATTTAATATCTATTTTTGAATAAAAACTACATAAAAAGTGCTCATTATATAGATAAGAACTTTAGGAATAACTCTTATAGCTGGAAATTAAAGACAGAATGAGAAAATATTGGTATGACAAGTATGGGGTATTTATAATGTGGTGACATTATATAGCAGATACATAGGACAAAATAAGAAAAAACAAAAGATAATATGTGTCCTTAAAAAATGAAGGAAAATTATATGGTATAATTGACATAATCTGCATTACTATAATGATGTATATAAGACAGGGTATGGTGACACACACTTGGAATTCCAGCAACTCAGGAGACTGAGACAGAAGGATTGCAAGTTGGAGGCCAGCCTCAGCAACTTAGTGAGGCCCTAAACAAGTTAGCAAGACCCTGTCTCAAAATGAAAAATAAAAAAGACTAGGGATGTAGCTAAGTGGGTAAGTGCCTTTGGGTTTAATTCCTGGTCAAAAAAACCAAAAAATGAAAAACAAACAAACAAACAAACAAACAAACAAACAAAAAACAGAAAAAGAAAGAAAGAAAGAAAGAAAAAGAAAGAAAGAAAAATGTATACAAGAGAATTGGCAAAAATATTTGCCAATTCTACATTCTGCAAGTATACATTCTGTTGTGGTTTAAAGCTTACATGTCTCTCAAAGGTCTACATGCTTTGGCTTGGTCACCAGCCTGCTATTGGTAGGCAGTGGATCCTTTAAGAAGTGGTCCCTAGTAGAAGGGGACCTGCTCTTAAAGGAGATGTTAGTATTCTAGACCTTCGTTCTCCTTTTGCTGCTTGGCTGCCATAATGTGAGCAGTTGCTCCATCCCACGCCTCTCACCATGATGTCCTGCCTCACCGTAAGCCCAAAGTGCTGAAGCCAAGTAACCAAGGACAGTAGTCTCTGAAACTGTGAGGCAAAACAAATCTTTCCTCTGCATAAGTTGATTATCTCAGGTGTTTTGTCACAGGGATGAAAAGCTGACTAATAAGCCCAGAAAGACTAAGATATGCAATAATAATGATCTAGTTACAAAAGCTATGATTTTTATCAATAGAACTTGAAAGTACAATCAAATGTATACATTATACAGTATTTCTAAAAAAATTCCAATGTGGAAGGATACTGAATGAAAATGTCTTTGTAAAACATTTTAAAATGATGAGTACTTTTTTTAACCAAATATTAATATCTACTATAAAATTTCAAACAGTAAGATCTTCAACTGAATTAAATAATATGGGGAGTAGCCTAATAATAATGGTTAGGGTTTATTTATTTCTTCTTATTTTAATTTTTACAGACTGCATTTTGATTCATTGTACACAAATGGGGTACAAATTTTAGTTTCTATTGTTGTGCACAATGGAGATTCACACCATTTGTGAAATCATACATATATATAGGGTAATGATGTCTGTCTTATTCCACTATCTTTCCTGCTCCCACCCTCCCTCTCTCATTTCCCTTTACTCAGTCCAAATTTCCTCCATTCTTCTCTTACCCCCAACCCACATTATGTATCATCATCCACTTACCAGGGAAAACGTTTGACCTTTGCTTTTTTGGGATTGGCTTATTTCACTTAGCATGTTACTCTCCAATTCCATCCATTTATCTGCAAATGCCATAATATTATTCTTTACAGCTAAATAATATTCCATTGTGTATATATACCACAGTATCTTTATCCATTCTTCCGTTGAAGGGCATCTAGTTTGGTTCCACCATCTAGCTATTGTGAATTGATCTACTATAAACATTGATGTGGTTCCTTACTATAGTATGCTAATTTTAAGTCCTTTGGGTATAAACTGAGGAGTGGGATAACTGAGTCAAAAGGTGGTGCCATTCCAAGTTTTCTGAGGAATCACCACACTGCTTTCCAGAGTGGCTGCACAAATTTGCTACTCCACCAGCAGTGTAAAAGTGTGCCTTTTTCTCCACATCCATGCCAACATCTATTATTGTTTGTGTTCTTGATAATAGCCATTCTAATGGAGTAGGATGAATTCTTAGAGTTGTTTTAATTTGCATTTCTCTAATTACTAGTGATGTTGAACACTTTTTCAAATATTTATTAATCACCTGTATATCTTCTTCTGTAAAGTGTCTGTCCAGTTCCTTGGTCCATTTATTGATTGGGTTCTTTGTATTTTTGGTGTAAAGTTTTTTGTAAGTTCTTTATAAATTTTGGAGATAAGGACTCTATCTGAAGTGCATATGGAAAAGATTTTCTCCCACTCTGTAGACTCTCTTTTCACATTATTGATTGTATCTTCTGCAGAGAAAAAGCTTTTTAGTTTGAATCCATTGCATTTATTGATTCTTGCTTTGATTTCTTGTGCTTTGGGAGTCTTGTTGAGGAAATCTGATCCTAAGCCAACATGATGAAAATTTGGGCCTACTTTGTCTTCTATTTGGTGCAGGGTCTTTGGTCTAATTCCTAGGTCTTTGCTCCATCTTGAGTTTAGTCCAGGGTGACAGATAGAGGTTTAATTTTATTTTACTGCATATGGATTTCCCATTTCCCAGCACCATTTGTAGAAGAGGCTATCTTTTCTCCATTGCATGTTTTTGGTAACTTTGTCTACTATGAGGTAACTATATTGTCTATTTTGGTGCCAATACCATGCCATTTTTGTTACTATTGCTCTGTAGTATAGTTTAAGTTCTGGTATTGTGATACCACCTGCTTCACTCTTCCTGCTAAGGATTGCTTTGGCTATCCAAAATCTCTTATTATTCCAGATGAAGCTCATGATTGCTTTCTCTGTTTCTATGAGGAATGTCATTGGGATTTTAATTAGAATTGCATTGAATCTGTATAGCACCTTTGGTAGAATATCCATTTTGACAATATTAATTCTACCTGTCCAAGAACATGGGGGATCTTTCCATCTTCTAAGATTTTCATTTCCTTCTGTAGTATTCTGTAGTTTTCATTGTAGAGGTCTTTCTGTTAGATTGATTCCCAAGTTTTTTTTGTTTTTTTTATTTTTATTTTTTTGAGGCTATTGTGAATGGAGTGGTTTTCCTAATTTCTCTTTCAGAGGATTCATCACTTATGAATAGAAATGCATTAGATTTATGCATATTGATTTTATATTCTGCTACTTTGCTGAATTGATTTATGAGTTCTAGAAGTTTTCCAGTGGAGGTTTTTGGAATCTCTAAATATAGAATCATGTCATCAGCAAATAGTGATAGCTTGAGTTCTTCTTTTCCTATTTGTATCCCTTTAATTTCTTTGGTCTAATTGCTCTGGCTAGTGTTCCAAGTACGATGTTGAATAGAAGTAGTGAAAGAGGGCATTCCTGTCTTGTCGGTTTTTAGAGGGAATGCTTTCAGTTTTTCTCCATTTAGAATGATGTTGGACATGACTTAGCAGGATAGCCTTTACAATATTGAGATATGTTCCTACTATCCCTATTTTTTCTAGTGTTTTAAGCATGAAGGGGTGCTATATTTTATCAAAAGCTTTCTCAGCATCTATTGAAATAATCATATAATTCTTAACTTTAAATCTATTGATGTGATGAATTACGTTTATTGATTTCTGAATATTGAAGCAACCTTGCATCCCTGCGCTAAACCTCACTGGATCATGGTGCACTATCTTTTAAATATGTTTTTATATGCCATCTGCCAGAATTTTGTTAAGGATTTTTGTATCTATGTTCATCAGAGATATTGGTCTAAAGTTTTCTTTCCTTAATGTGTGTTTGTATTTTTTTTCTTAATACCTACTAATAATGGTCTTAATGTTTTACATAAATGAACTCATTAAATGTACATAAAAATCCTCCAATGTGTGTCCTTGTATAAGATTTATATTGATGCTGTGACAAATTTTCTCACATTTGGTGACTTAGATCAATGTAAGTTTATTATCTCAGTTTCCATAAGTCCTGTAGATTTTTGTCAGTCTCAAATCAAGGCATTTCAGGGCTGCAATCCTCACCTGAGACTGGGGAAGAATTAACCTCCGAGCTCATCCAGGTCGTTAGTTGAGTTCATACCCCTGTTGTTGTAAAACTAAGGTCACTTTTTTTTCTTGCTGGCTCTCTTCGGGCATGATTCTCAGCTTCCAGAAACTGCCCACATCCTGTATGTCTCCCCTTTCTCCACTGCCAAAGGCAGCAACTGTGGGCTGAGTCCTGGTGACACAGGAATCTCTCTTACTTTTCCTCTTGCTGCATCTCTCTTCTGCTTTCTTCTTCAGCTAAATGTCTCTGATTCATCTGCCTTCTTATTCTGCGTTAGAGGGTGCATGTAATTACATTGAGCCCACCTGGATAATTTAGGATAATCTGTATGTTAATGTCAATGGCTAAGGAGACTTAATTTTATCTGCAAAGTCCCCTTATAGCAATACCTAGGTTGGTATTTGATTGAACAGACAGGAGGATAAGAATCTAGGTGGGGGTGGGGATTCTTTAGCATTTTACCTGCTTTAGTACTATTCTTATCTTGATTTTACAGCTAAGTAAACTATGCACTAAGTGGTTAAATATCTGCCAATTACACAGAGCCAAGAACAGAGAAACTGAATGTTGAGTCTGATTTTTCTGGCACCAGAGTCTATGATCATCATCATTATGTCATGAAGAACAGTGCTGAGAAACAAGTGCTAGCATAATACCAAATGCTACCAACATTTCAAATGACATCACAAATCAGGAAAATTACATACTCATATGAAACAGCATTCACCAACATTAAATGCTGCAGGCATTAAATATTTAAGTATAAAAAATAGCATTTAGAATGTACTAGAGGAGTTGAGTTTCTAGTTCATCTTGAATGATAAATGCTTTAAGAAGCTAAAAGAAGAAAATACACAATATTGCTAAATTGGTTTAACATTAGATTTATAAATATTGTATTTAAAAACCCATTACAGGGAGAAATTTTTATATAATTCACTTTTTGATAAAATCCCTTATTAAAATAAGCATGTACAGATACAATCTTTTTCTGACAGAATTTTTCCTAAAGCTTACGTTAGATTTCATACTTGAAGGTGAAATATTAGCAGCATTCCCTTTTAAGTCAGGCAGCAGAAAAGAATGTTTTCCATTGGTGCTTGTATTAAACATTGTGAAGGAGGCCCTCGTGAGCAGAGAAATAAAAATAGAAAAAAAAAAAAATAGAAATCAGAAAGGAACACTCTTGTGATTTGCTTGTATACAACACCTAAGATGAAATGGTTATGGTGTCTTGTAGAAAAATACAAAATTTTTATATATAAAGACAAAAATTAAAAAGGACTTTTGAAAATTAAAAAATAAATGATATTTTAAATATAATACAAACATAAAAATTTATCATTATGAATATATGATAAAATATAAGACTTCCACAGGATTTCTCAAATAAAAGTCAACTGCATTCCTAAACAACAGCAAAAACTGTTAGAAATATTTGTAGAGGAAAAGTGAAGTGTTTCTGTTACCAGGAAATTTTGGTTAAGGCACAGGAAATATTTTACTCCACTGGCTAAGAGGACTTTCACATTGCCCTCAGCTTTAGTAAACTTGAGATAGATTTTTTTCTTAATTTCAGGTCCCAGATCTCTTTTGGAGTATTTAATTTAGAACACATGTAAGCATAAATTGTTTTTCTCTTCTTTTGGGATGGAAATGTTTCTAAAAACCACAGGCCAGTTTCACACCTTGGAAATGTCTCTCTCAAGGACCTGGGGCCATTTATAAAAATTGTAATCATCAGAGAAGACTGAGTCCTAATCTTCCCAGCTTCTGTGGGAGACTTAAGTACCCTGGGAACCTGTTGTAAAACTACCCCGGTCAGGAAAATAAGTGAAAGTTGATCTGCTTTGGACAAAGTCAGTTAGCAACCATTGGTGGACTAACATTCCTCTACCCAAGCTCTTAAAAAATCTCCATCTCTTTATTGGAGCAGTGTTGAGTTCATACTCAGTTATTGGTCTCTTTTCCCTATACTGTATCATGGGGAAACTTTTTTTGAATGTTTAGCTTTGTCTAGTTCAATTTTTGCCTTGATAGCACAGGCACATTGAAGAAGGAAATTCAACCAGAAGTTGCAGAGTTTGGCAAATAATAAAAAAGAAGGAGCAATGAAAGAATCTACTAATCCAGATGTTTACCTGTGAGCTAGGGAAATAGAAAGTCCATAAATTCTAAAGTGGACTCTAATGGACCCATCAATTTAATACCTAAAACTAAGCTATAATTTCTGAGATAAAATGTATTTCTGTAACTGAAAGTATTCTGAAAAAGATGGCTTCTGTCTTAGGAGTCATTCAAGAGCAGAAAGAGAGGGAGTTAAATGGTTTAAGGAAAGTCGTTGGTTAAAAATATAGTTTTTTTTTTTTTAATTGTACTATTCCATCTTTGGTATATTTAATCAGTTATTTAAAATATGTGTAAAAATATTCCATTTACAGTATGAACAGACATTTGAATACTTAAAAATAACAAAATATTTGCAGTACTTTACTTTTAAAAATTAAGCCAAAATAAATGGGAAGACACACTATGATTAATTATTAATATACAAAGTATTAATATACAAAGTATTTAAAGTATATCTTTAAATTTTGAAGTTAGAATTAAAATACTTTATTTCTCCTATGTTTTTAAAATTTTTATTCTGAACCTAATTGGGTGAAATAAAGGACTGAATATAAAAGCAAAACTTTTGTAATAAAATACAAGGAAACATCCTAATCATATCAAGGGAAGTCTTACTCATATCAAGGAAACATCTTAATCATATCAAGGGAAGTCTTTTTAATGAAAGATATAAGAACTACAAAGTCTACAGGAAAATACTGATGAAGTTTACTACATCAAAAGTTAGAATATCTAGTCAAGAAAAATATATGAACAAGGTGAAATGAGGAGCAGAGACTGCAAGAACACAATTTCCACCTACTCCTATCACATCTCTGCACACCTACAGCATCTGCACCTGATTTCATGCCTTGAAGATTAATTTTTCTTGCTCTTATGTAAAACCAATCTCTCTGTTTGTGCATTAAATTCCATCCCCTTTTTTGTATTCAAGAACTTTGCTCTTGTAATTCTTTCCTGTCTCACCTACGCATTTAAATTTTTGTTCTCTATTGGGTCGTTTTCATTTGCTTCCAAGTATGTTGTTTCTCCCAATCTAAAGTATAAAGTAAAATATACAAGTTTCTCTTGAATACACTTTACCAACCTGCTCTTACCCAGTTGCTTTGCGCTCCTGTTGTAGCAACAAACCTTGAATGACTTTTCTATCCTCATCTGCGCTCTTCCCATTCTTTCGTAAACCCAGTCCCATCAGACTTGTCCCAAACACTATGCTCATGACCTCTGTGTTGTCAAATTGTCATCATATTGACCTAAGAGTGGCATTTGTCACCTTTCCTCATGCAAGAGCTTCAGTAAAGCTCTTGCATGAGTAAAGCTCATCCACATGCTTCAGCCTTTTCTGATTTCCCTTACACCTCACCTTTCACCCCTTTCCAGCCTCCTGTTTCTTATCTCTCACTGTTGAAGTGCCTGAAGTTCAGAGCATGCTCCCCACTCCTGTTCTCCCTCTGAGATCTCATTCAATCCCAGCATTTTGAGCAAAATTCGTATTCCAGCAATTCTAAAATTTACATCTGCAGCTCAGATCTTTTCCCTGAAATCTAGGCTTGTACATATGATAGCTAACCTGTCAATTATGAACGTCTGATCAACTTTACTTTGGCATTACCTTTTAAACATATCCAGAATATGACCAGTTTTCACCAACTTTCCTATATCTTCCTAGTCTCAAGTCAACTTTGTCCTTTTTCTGGATTTCTATGACATATCTTTCTGAACTCAGGAGGGCTCTACCACTGAACTGTATCCCCAGCCTTTTTAAAAATTTTTATTTTGAGACAAGGTCTTG
This sequence comes from Sciurus vulgaris, assembly GCF_902686455.1. Lineage (NCBI taxonomy): Eukaryota > Metazoa > Chordata > Mammalia > Rodentia > Sciuridae > Sciurus > Sciurus vulgaris. Next base: position 33,425,951 of record NC_136468.1, read on the forward strand.
CTCTGTTGTAGAGGCATTCCTCAAACTTTCCATCCTCCTTCCTCAGACTTCAGAGTAGTTGGAATTACAGGCATGCACCTCCATGTGTGCCTCTTACAGTATAGCTACAGGAGAGCAGACAATATGGAGTAATCCTTTAAAAATCCAAGTTTGATCAGGTAACACCTCTCCTCAAACTCCCACATAGGCTCCTTATTTTACTCTAAACTCAGATTCATGATCCTATGTGATCCTACAAAGTTGGTGGTGTTCTCAGTGCCCCACACAGACATCACCTCTGCACACCCTCTCTGCTTTGTTTCTTTCCATATGGGCTATTACTTTTCTATCTCTCCAACACGCCAGGCACGATCCTACCTGAGAGCCTTTGCTTCAAATGGGAAAATATGTGGTGACAAATAATCAAAGTTGTTATTGCATAAAAAAATCTTATACTATATCTTACACATAATTTATTATAAACCAAATGAAAATCAAAAAACAATATTAAAAAATGGGCAAAGAATATGGATACAGATGTCACAGAGATGAAACATATATGAGCAATAAGCATATGTAAATGAACTGCTTGATGGCAGTGTAATTCTTACAGTCTATTTTACATTTTGTTTCGAGTTTTCAATTATTATTAATACTCTTTAAATAGTAATTCCTCATCATATATGATAAAGGTGAAACACAAATCTGTTTGCAGAGCTTTTCATGCATGCATTTTATTATTTTATAAATACTTGTTTTAATCAAACTTTTTGAAGTGTTAACTTCAGTTCATTTTTAATTTTTAAGTAAATAGTAATACATAGCAGACACTCAAAATATTTTTGGAGAATATTTAATCATTCATAATACAAAATGGAAGTACAGAATGTATGTGTATGTGTATGTTTGTATGAATGTTTTTGTGTGTGTATATTTGCACAATGATAATAAAATACATTTAAAATACCAATGACTTGTCTGCGAGTAGTGGGATTAGAGTTTATTTTAAAATGTATTCTTTATCTTTTGCTGTATTTGATACATTTAAAAAATAAGTATAAGTGGGTTTTACAAATTTATACTTAAAATTTTACAAATTAATCTTTACTATTTCACATTTTACTTATTATTTCAAAAAATGTATGGGATGACTGGTGCTGGACTTGAGCTAAAAGTATAGAGTTGAAACTAGAAAGACTAAACAAAAAGCATCCTCAACAAGGTTAGTAGGTTTGTTTTTAGTCTTATGTAGCTGTTATAACAAAAGCTATTTAAAAATAGCATATTTCTTTATGATATTTATCACATTGATATTAACATTATCACACAGCTTCCCCAAGATCATATACTCATTAACTTATATAAGAATAGTTATTGTGTCACTGTTGCATGCCAGTATTATTTTATATTACTGGGAATACAGCAGTAAAATCGCTCTTGTCTGTGTCCTGCAAGTACCACACTGAAGGACTCTGGATTCAGCCTGACTTTGCTGCAGGGTCATGCCCTTCCCACACTATCTTGCTTCTTTAAAGTATGTAGTTTTGGCAACACTAATTTGAAGCTTCAGTTTTTTCCCTTATAGGTTTTTCTCTGTCCTCATACCAAGTACTTGGTCTAAATCTCCACCAGCCTAGAAAATTCAGAATTTATACATGTTGTAAATAATTCAGTCAAAACCTAAAGCCTGAATGAAATATTTCTCCTTTATATCTTGATTTCCTGGTGGCCACCTGCTTACACTGTACCTAGAAAGCTGCCAAACAATTGTGTCCTTTTCAGTTGGTAATAGAAATCACTTTCCACACCATCACCTTCCACATTCCGTTTCATCTGGGCATTAATTGTAATGAAGTAATAATTCATTTGGCACACGAATATCATCTACCATCCAAAAGTCTCCAAGTATGTAACAAACATTAATTAAATAGCACAATGGCTCTGTAAGAGAAAACATTATCACAATCCTAGAATTGAATAGATTATAGAACAGTAAAAATAATGAGAAACTATTTTGAATGAATCAGAAGGCAGTAGGTTGTCAACTTGAACACTTTCATGTCATTACTTTACTCAGAGAAATAGGAAAGGGGTTGGGAAATGGGCGGGAACTATTTATAAGAGAAGAAAACCCAAATCCTGAAAGTAGCCTGTAACATGAAGTAAGCCTCATTGCTCAGTTTAGTATGTAAATAACTTATCATGATTTAAAATGTTTGGTTGACAGTTTATGAAGACTCTAAGCACTACGTTTAAAATCATGAAAAATTCCCTAATAAAAATCTAACCCATGAAATAGAGTCACAGAAGTGAAGAGTTGAAACATAGATATAACACAGATCAATTAGCAAAAGTCATTATAACTTCTGAAAATGACTCAAAATGCTCAACTTCCTCAGGTGAATTATGAAATACTTGATTATGAGATTCAACGATTCTTAAATCTGATGGGAAACAAAGTTAACGTTGTCACCAAAAGAGTCTACTTACCTGAAAAGGAAAAAATATGAAATTGAAGGGTTTTAGTCCAATAAAAATTTCCTGTGTTAGATGAGACTCAATTACCAGACATGGAAATCACTTTCACTGTGTTCCATTTTGCATAAGAGCATATGATTCTTCAGCATCCAAAAGGGTAAAGAAAAAAGAACTTTAACAAAATGTTATCTGAACCCCAATAAGTGGATTTTTAAGATGTGTTCTTTTGTACATTAGGAAACTTTGTTGTATTTAACTTTATCAAATTACACTAACTGCTGGATTCTGTGCATTTCCACCGTAAAAAGATTTCAAACATCTTGCTGATTTGAAATTGGCAATGCATTTCAAAGTTGAAGCTGTGAAGAGACATTGGGGTTAAAGGGCTTATGTTTTGTTCAGGTAACATATTACATTTGCATTTCCTATGGCTTTCAGGATTAGGAGAGATATATTGTGTTTGTATGAAAGATAGTTTAGAATTACTTCAATCCTTTTAAGCATAAGAAGTTGAAAAAGACTGAATGAAGATGAGATTGGTCATTAAGCTGAGGAATATGCAGAGAGTGTTCCAACGCATTTTTGCATGTGAGTTATGTCATCCATGAAAAATTGTTTCTCAGTTCTTTTGATTGCCTTTTCAAAAATACTTGACAGTTGCATGCTCAGTTACTATACAAGATCCTGGGACTGTGCATATTTGCTTAGTTATAATGTAATAATGTTAAGATCAGCCTATTAAATATTAATTTAAATAGTTTTATGGAAATTCCAAACTATCTCATGACAACCTAATCTTCAAAAAAGAGAACAGTTAATATTTTAACTGTTACACTTAAAAATAGAAAAGCAAATTGATTTTAAAAAGCTTAATAATTAAATTAATTGATTAAAAGCTTAATAAAGTTCTTAAAATATATACAAATTGCTTTCTTTTAAAAACCTTTTATCTAAAATATTATCATGCTGATATTAATTTTTATTTCTTTATCTTTAATTTTTTTTTGGTACCAGGGATTGAATCCATGGGCGCTTAATCATTAAGCTATATCCCCAGCCCTTTTTAGTTTTTATTTTGAGACAGGGTCTTGCTAAATTGCTTGGAGCATGGCTAATTTGCTGAGGTTGGCTTTGAACTTGTAATCCTCCAGCCTCAACCTCCTGAGCTGCTAGAATTACAGGGGTGTGCACCACCATGCCCTGCTTTATTATCCTTCATTTACCTGAAATATTGCATATAAAGACCTAGTATTTTAGAGACTATTAGTTAGACTGAGGTGTATGAATATTGTGGAAAGGATGCTAGTTATGACAAGTGAATATATTTTTACTGTTTAAAATGTTATTAAAAATAGCAATAATTATTAAGCATTAAACTCTTATCAGGCATGTAATAAATATTTTATAAATATTTGTTAATCCTCATAGAATTCTAAAGTAGGCATTGTTCTATATCTAACATTAATATCTTACTTATATTGTCAATCTAAAGTAAAAATTTAAAATGTATTTGCCCAAAGTCAGAACAAATGGCAAATCTATGCTTTGAATAGAATAATGGATTATGTCTTGCCAAGTAAATGAAATCCATTAGTATTTCAGACATGTGGAGAGTAGGATTAGGGACTGTGGCTAATTCTAGCTTCCTGTAGTTGATAATTGAACCTGTGAAAATGTGACTTTGGTTTTAAGAATTGAATAAGAAAATCTTAGGTCTTGACTTTAAGATACAAATAGTACTGTCTGTGAGAAGGGCAGAGATAATTGGAAAGAATATAATATTGACATACTTCTCAATAATTATGCTTCCCAATGTTGTTTATATACCATTAAGTCAAGTATCTCTACTGTTCCTAGGTTCTTAGGAAATAATGTTCTCCATATTTGGAGCAGAAAACCTTTCTTCTCCATCCCTACCTCTGTCTCATAAATGATCACATAGTTCTCCTATAAACAGAACTGGATAAATTGTTTACCACGATCACATATCTGTGGAATTGCTATAAACTTGGTTATTTTGACTAAAAATTGTCGTCAGGATGGTATTCTGTGTAGTGTGAGCTAATAACATCTCTAGGCTATTGATGCTAAGTTTAAGTTATATTGCAACTCATTTTCAGGTCATAATTACAATGGACAAATTCAATGCAGGACTTAACAAGAAAACTCTAGAGAGTAAAAATAGTTTCAAAAGTTTCCACAGAATATAGCAGCATAAAATAATAAAGAAGAGGCAATATGATGGCAATAAGGGCCAATTGTATAACCTGCCTGAGTGTCAGTGTGAAGGAGTGTATCAATGTGGAGCTACTCTGTTATGATTGGTGTCTAGACTATTTTAGTTGCAACATAGTCTTTTACTGGTTGCATATATTATCTCACCCATAATATTTGCTGGTTAGTACCATAACTTGTTTTTCTTGGGTAATGCCTAGTTTAATTTTTCTTTTTAAAAAGATTCTTTGTTTGGAAAATAAGAAATTTTGCAAGTAGAATATATAGATTTTATTTGAATAAAGTGGATCGATAATGTTGGGGAAAATGTAAATCAGAACAATGAGAAATGTTGGTTTGTGATTAAATTTTCTCAATTTGATTGAGATATTGAAGTTCTTATTAAATGTAATTACTATTTTTCAACATCATCTTATTTGAAAATATAAGAGCACAGTTTTTTTTCTTTCCATATTTTTATTGGTGCATTATATTTGTACATAGTGGTGGGATTTGTTGCTACATATTCATAAATGCACACAGCATAACAATATCATTTGGTCAATATCATTCCTCAGTATTTTTGCTTTCCTTCTCTTCCTATCCCCTGGTCCCTTTCCTTGACTGACCTCCCTTGGATTTTCATGAGCTCCCCACCCCCATTCTTTTCTTTTTCCTCTCTAGATTCTGTATATGAGAGAAAAAATGGCCCTTGACTTTGTAAGTTTGGCTTATTTTGCTTAACATAATGTTCTCAAGTAAGAGTATTTTTCTGAAAATGACATAATTTCATTTTTTTAATGGCTGAATAAAACTCCATTGTGTATATACACATCACGTTTTCTTTATCCATTCAGCTATTGAGGGATACTTAGACTGGTACCATAGTTTGGCTATTGTAAATTGGGCTGCTATAAACACAGGCATGCATGTATACTGACTTTAATATTGTGAGATAAATACTGAGGAGTGGTGTAGATAAATACTGAGGTGTGGTTCCATTCTTCATCTTTTGGGGAATCTCCAATGTGATTTCCATAGTACTTATACTAATTTACAATTCCACAAGCAGTGTAAAAGTGTTCCCTTTTCTCCATGTCCTCTTGAGTATATATTTGTATTCTTTTGTGGCTTTTTTTTTTTTTTTTTTTTTTTTTGCGGTGCTGGGGATTGAACCCAGGTTCTTATACTTTCAAGGCAAGCACCCTACCAACTGAGCTATATCACCAGCCCTGTATTTGTGTTCTTGATGACTGCCATTCTAACTGCAGTGAGATGAAATCTCAGTTTAACCCTAATTGCTTATGATGCTGAATTTTTTTTTTCATATATTTGTTGGCCAATTGTAATTTATATTTCTTTTTTTGAGAAGTGTCTGTTTAGTTCCTATTCCCATCTATTAATCTGGTATTTGATTTTCTGTTGTTATGTTTTTTATGCTTTTTGAGTTCTTTATATATTCTGGAATTGTTTTTTGCATTATTTTATTTGGTCAAGTATTAAGCAAACTTAAGAGGAATGAAACTTAAACCCCTCTGTCAAGTATAATTTTTGCCAACATTTTAAAAATGATTTTTATTGATTGATTCTTTTCAGTCATACATGACAGTAGAATTCATTTTGATATAGTTATACAAGCATGGGGATATATTTTATTCTAGTTAGGACCCCATTCTTATGGATGGCGGGATTCATTATGGTGTGTTCATATAAGAACATAGCAAAATTATTTTGGATTAATTTCACTGTCTTTCCTTTTCCTATCCCTTCTCCCTTCCCTTCATCCTTCTTTGTCTAATTACTGAATATGTATACTTCCCCTCTCCCTGCTTATTGTGAATGAGCTTCCACATGTTGCCAAAAACATTTGACCTTAATTTTTTGGGATTGACTTATTTCATGTAGCATAAATTTCCAGTCCATCCATTTATTTGAAAATGCTATAAAATCATTCTTCTTTACAGTGGAGTAACACTCCATTGTGTATATATACCACAATTTCTTTATCCATTCATCTGTTGAAGGGCACACCTAGGTTGATTCCATTGCTTAGCTATTCATGAATTGTGCTGCTATAAACATTGATGTGGCTGTGTCATTGTTGTAGGCTAATTTTAAATCCTTGGGATATAAACTGAAGAGTGGGATAGTTGGGTCAAGTGGTGGTTCCAATCCTGGTTTTTTGAGGAATCTCCATATTGCTTTCCATAGTGATCATACCAATTTTCAGTCTCACCAGAAATGCATGAGTGTACCTTTTTCCTCACCTCATTGCCAACATCTGTTGTTACTTGTATTCTTGATAATTGCCCTTCTGACTGGACTGAGATGAAATCTCAGTGTTGGTTTTAATTTGAATCTCTCTAACTACTAGAGACATTGAACATCTTTTCTCATATGTTTATTGACCATTTTTATTTCTTTTTCTGAGACGTATCTGTTCAGTTCCTTTGCCCATTTATTTTTGGGTTATTTGTTTCTTTGGTGTTAATTTTTTTTGAGTTATTGATATATTCTGGAAATTAATGCTCTAACTGACCTGAGGTGCAGGTGGCAAAATTTTCTTCTATTCTGTAGGCTCTTTCTTCACGTTCTTTATCGTTTCCTTTGCTATGAAGAAGTGTTTTAGTTTGATTCTATCCTATCTATTGATTTTTGAATTTATTTCTTGCACTTTACTAGTCTTGTTAAGGAAGTCAGTTTCTGAGCTAATATGTTGAAATATTGGGCCTACGTTTCCTTCCAGTATGTGCGGGGTTTCTGGTCTAATTTCTAGGTTTTGATCTGCTTTCAGATGAGTTTCGTGTCAGTTGAGAGATAGGGGTTAAATGTGATTCTGCTACATAAGGTTTTTCAGTTTCCCCAGCACCGCTGAAGAAAAGATAGCTTCTTTTCTCCAATGTATCTTTTTGGCACCTTTATCCAGTATGAGATAACTGTATTTTTGTGGATCCAGTATGAGATAACTGTATTTTTGTGGATTTGTCTCTATGTTTTCTATTCAGTTTCATCATCTTCTGGATTGTTTTGGTGCCAATACCATGCTGTTTTTGTTAATATAGTTCTACAGTATAATTTAAGGTCTAGTATTATGATGCCTTCTGCTTCACTTTTCTCAATAGATATTGCTTTGGCTATTCTGAGCCTCTTATTTTTCCAAATGAATTTCATGACTGCTTTTTCTGTTTCTATGAAGAACATTGTTGGAATTTTGATGGGGATTACATCGAATATGTATAGCACATTTGGTAGAATGGCCATTTTGATTGTATTAATTCTGCTATGCAAGAACATGGGAGTTCTTTCCATCTCCTAAGATCTTCCTCAATTTCTTTCATTAGTGTTCTGTAGTTTTCACTTCTTTTGTCAGATTGATTCCCAAGTATTTTATATTTTTTGAGGCTATTATGAATGGGATGGTTTTCCTAATTTCTCTTTTCTACAGATTCATAGTTGGAATATGGGGACACAGTTTCTCAGTGTTAATTTTATATCCTGTGACTTTGCTCAATTCATTTATGAGTTCTGTAAGTTTTCTTGTAGAGTTTTTGGGGTTTTCTAAATATAGAATCATAGCATTAGCATCCAGAGATAGTTTGAGCTTTTCTTTTCTTATTAGTATCCTTTTAATTTCTTTCTTTTGCTTAATTGTTCTGGCTAGAGTTTCAAGGACTATATTGATTAGAAGTTGTGAAAGTGGGTATGCCTGACTTGTTTTTAGAGAAAATGCTTTCAGTTTTTCTCTATTTAGAATGATGTTACCTTGGATTTATAATGTATATAACTTTTACAATGTTGAGGTATGATTCATTTATCCCTATTTTTTCTAGTGTTTTAATCATGAAGAGATGCTGTATTTTGTGAAATATTTTTTGTATCTATTGAGAAAATCATGTGATTCTTTTTTTTAAGTCTATTGATGCGATGAATTAAATTTATTGGTTTCCTTATGTTGAAACAAGCTTACATGCCTGAGATGAAACCTAGTTGATCAGAATATTATATATTTTTAATCTGTTTTTATATGTGATTTGCTAATATTTTATTAAGAATGTTTGCATCTATGTTCATCAAGGATATTGGGTTAGAATATAATTAAAATCAGAACTGAAACCAACAACATTGAGATTAAAAACAATTCAAAAATCAGCAAAACAAAAAGTTGGTTCTTTGAAAAAACAAGCAAAAAAATTTGATAAACCCTTAGTCAAACAAAAAAAAAAAAAAAAGAGAGAGAGAGAGAAATCTCAAATTTTTAAAATCCTTGATGAAAAATGAACTATCACCATAGACTTTACAGAAATACAGAGGGTAATCAGAAACTATTTTGAAAACATGTGCTCCAATAAACTAAAAAATCTTGAGGATATTGGCAAATTCCTAGAAACATACAACCTACCTAAATTGAACCAAGAGGATATAGAAAATTTAAACAGAAGATTTTAAATATGGAAATTGAACCAACCATCAAAAACCTTCCAACAAAGAAACACAGGACTGGATTGATTCTCAGCAGAATTTTATCAGACGTTTAAAGAAAAACTAATACCAATCCTCCACAAATAATTCCATGAAATAGGAGACAAAAACAGACACATACATATAAAAGAAAGAAATCTTCATACCAATATCCTTGATGAACCTATATTCTGGAGTTTTTTGAATATTACTTAAAGTTTTTTTTTTATTTTTACAGACAGCATTTTGATTCATTGTACACAAATGGGGCACAACTTTTTGTTTCTATGGTTGCACACGATGCAGATTCACACCATTTGTGTAATCACACATGTAATAGGGTATTGATATCCGTCTCATTCCACTGTCTTTCCTATACCCACCCCTTGCCCCTCTCATTTCCTTCTACACAATCCAAAATTCCTCCATTTTTCTCCTACCCCCCAACCCTGCTGCTATGTATCATCATCCACTTATCAGAGAAAACATTCAGCCTTTGGTTTTGGGGGATTGACTTATTTCACTTAGCATGATATTCTCCAATTTTAATTTACTCTCAGAGAAGTAGCTAGTAAAATTTTTCTCTCAATCTGTAGGTTCTCTATACTTTTTAAAATTTTATGTATTTTTATTTTTTTAATTTGTTCTAATTGGGTATACATGGCAGTAAAATGTATTTTGACACATTGTATACAAATGGAGCACAACTTCTCCTTCCTCTGGCTTAACATGAAGCAGAGTTACACCTGTAATGTAATCATACTTGGTTATAGGGTAATAATATTCATCTCATTCAACTGTCCTTCCCCACATTCCCACCTCTCCCCTTACTTTCCTCTGCATAATCCAAAGTTCCTTCATTCTTCCCTACCCCATGCCCCATTATGGATTAGTATCCATTTATCAGAGAAAACACCTGACCTTTGGTTATTTGGGTTTGACTTATTTCACTTACCATGATATTCTTCAGCTCCATCCATTTACCTGCGAATGCCATAAATTTAATTCTTCTTTAAGGCTGAATAATATTCCATTGCATATATGTACCACATTTTCTTTATCCATTCATCTTTTGAAGGGCGTCTAGGTTGGTTTTATAGTGTAGCTATTGTGAGTTAAGCTGCCGTAAACATTGATGTGGTTGCATCACTGTAGTATGCTGAATTTTTAGCCCTTTGGGTATAAACTGAGGAGTGGGATAACTGGGTCAAATGGTTCCAACACACCCAATCTCATCTGATATCTTTACACTTTTAATTCTTTCCTTTCCTGTGAAAAGACTTTTAATTTCACTTCATCCCATTTATTAATTCTTGGCATTTTTTCCTGAGACTTAGGGATCCTATTGAAAAAAATCATTACTGTGCCTGTATATTGGAATATTGACCCTATGTTTTCTTCCAGGAGTTTTGTGTTTCTGATTGAACTCCTATGTCTTTCATGCAGTTGAGTGGACTTTCATACAGAGTAAGAGCTCAAGGTCTAGTCTTATTGTTGTACATATAGATAACCAGTTTTATAAGTACCCTTTGTTGAAAAGACTCTCCTTTCTCCAGTGTATATGTTTAGCTGCTTTGTCAAGAACAAGATGGCTGTGTTCATGTGGATTTATCTCTTTGTCTTCTATTCCATACCATTATTTTATGTGTATGTTTTTATGCCAGTACCACAGAGTTTTTGTTATTGTATCTCTGTAGTATAATTTGAAGTCAGGTATTGTGATGCCTTTAGCATTGCTTTTATTTATTTAGAATTGCTTTGATTATTCTATGTCTTTTTTCTTCCAAATATCTTTAAGGATTGTTTTTTTCTAGTTCTGTGAAGAATTACATTTGTATTTTGATGGAGATTTCACTGGGTCCTATTTTGCTTTCGGTAGTATAATCATTTTAACACTATTAATTCTGCTTATCCATGAACATGGCAAGTCTTTCCATATACTTGCACATTTTCTTTAATTTCTTTTTTAAATGTTCTCTAGTTTTCATCATAGAAGTCTTTCACCTTGTTGGTTAGATTTACTCCTAGTTTTGTTGTTGTTGTTGCTGTGTTGTTGTTGTTGTTACTATGAATGTAAATTTTTCCCCCAGTTCTTTCCCAGCAGACTCATTATTGGTGCATAGAATTTTTAGTCACATGGATTTTGTGACCTGCTGCTTCGCTGAATTTGTTTATTAGTTTTAGCAAAATTCTGCTGGAGCTTTTTGGATCTTCTAGTATATAACCAGATTTTTTGTAGTGATAATTTGACTTCTTCCTTCTCAAATTTAATCTTATTTATTTTCTTCTTTTCCCTAATTTCTCTGGATAGAATTACTAGCTCTATATTGAATAGCAGTATTGAAAGTGGACAATCTTGATACGTTCCATATTCTAAAGGAAATGCTTTCAGTTTTTCAACACTTGCTGTGATTTTGACTTTGGGTTTGTCATATATAGCCTTTATGATGTTGAAGTAGTTTTTTCTATCCCTAGTTTGTTCAGTGTTTATACCATGAACGGGTACTAAATTTTTTGAAGGCATTTTCTACACCTATGGAGATAATTATGTGATTTTTGTTAATTCTATTGATTTCTTGATTTGTATATGCTAACATCCTTGCAAATCTGGGACAAAATCAATTTGGTCATGATGCACAATATTCTTAATGTTTTATTGAATATGATTTGCTAATATTTCATTAAGAATTTTTTGCACCTAAGTTTATCAGGGATATTTATCTGTAGTTATTTTTCTTGGTATGTCCTTATCTGATTTTGGTATGAGGGTGACAGCAACAGTTTCATAGAATGAATTTTGAAGTGTTCTGTCCCTTTCTATTTCATGGAATAATTTGAGGAACATTGGAATTAGTTTTTCTTTAAATATTTGGTAGAATTCAGCTGTAAATCCATCTGAACCTGGATTTTTCTTTGTTAGGAGGCTTTTTATTACTGCTTTTGTCTCATTGTTAGTTATTTGTCTGTTTAGGTTTACTATGTCTGCTTGATTAAATTTTAGCAGATATGTGCCTAGAAATGTACCCATTTATTCTATTTCCACTTTATTGGAGTATAAGTTTTCAAAACAGTCCCTAATGACTTTCTGAATTACTCTAATGTCTGATGATGTCTTCTTTTTCATCTCTAATTTTATTAATGGAGTTTTCTCCCCTTTTATTTTGGTTATTTTGGCTAAGGGCTTAGTCTTGTTTATCTTTACAATGAAGCAACTTTTTGTTTCATTGATCTGTTTTTTTGTTGTTGTTTTTTTTGGTACTTGGGATTAAACCCAGGGATACTTAATCATTGAGTCACATCCTCAGTCCTTTTTATTTTTTTAATTTTGAGACAGACCTTTCTAAGCTGCTTAGTGCCTTGCTAAGTTCCTGAGGCTGGCTTTGAACTTGTCATCCTCCTCCTTCAGTCTCATGAGTTGCTGGGGTTATAGGCATGCACCACTGCACTGGTAACCCTTTCTATTATTTTTAAAAATTATCTATTTCATTGCTTTCCCTACTGATCTTAATTATCTTAATTATTATTATTCATTTCTGGTTTTGGAATTGTTTTGTTCTTGTTTCTCAAGGGTCTTGCAATTTACCATTAGGTTGTTTATTAGGGAATCTTTCTGATTTTCTTATGAGTGAACTCATAACTATGAACTTTTTTTTCAGAAATTCTTTCATAGTGTCTCTGAGGTTCTGGTATGCTATATTATTAAACTCATTTGATTTGAAGAATTTTTAAATTGCTTTCCTGATTTCTTCTATTACTCATTCATCATTCAAAAGTGTATTGTTCAATATACATGTGTTTATACAGTTTCTGTAATATTTTTGGTGTTGATTTCTAGTTTTATTCTATTATGATCTGACAAGATGCAATGAATTATATTGATATTTTTGTATTTGCTAAGAGCGGCTTTGTGACCTGAAATATGGTCTATTTGGAGAAGGTTCCATGAGCACTGAGAAGACAGTGAATATGGATTTTGTTGAATGAAATACTCTATAAATATCTATTAAGTACATTTGATTTATAACTTTTTGGGGAATCTGTAGTTACTGAGTTTATGTCTAAATGACCAATCTTTTGGTGAAAGAGATGTGTTAAAAATCACACAGTATTACTGTACTGGCGCTTATGAGTCCTTACTTGTCTGTTTTATATAATTAGGCACTCCAAAGTTTGGAGCATGAATAATTACTATTATTATCTTCTTGTTGGATTGTTCCCAATACCAACATAAAGTGACCTTCTTTGTCCCTTTTGATTAATTTTGGATTGAAGTCTGTTTGTAGGTTATGAGAGTAGATACTCCTCCTTGTTTGGGGATTTCATAAGTGGTATATCAACTTTTGAACTTTCACTTTGGTCCTATGACTGTCTTTGCCTGTAAGGTAATTCCTTTGCAAACAACGTATAGGTAGGTCTTTTTTAAAATCCATTTTGTCAGCTTATGTCTTTTAATTGGAGCACTGAAATCATTTACCTTCAATGTTATAATATTTATTAATTCTTGCCATTTTGATGTATTTCTAATACTTAGTTTGGTACTGTTTCTCATTTGCTTACCTACTTTTCAAATGAGATTTGTGAGCTCTGAGGTTTGGTTTTGATTTCTTCTGTGTATTTCTTTAAGTATTTTCTGTAGCACCAGCCTAGTGCTAATAAATTCTTTGTTTCTACTTGGAAGAAACCTGGGAAGGTTTTTATTTACTCTTCAATTCTATAGGATAGCTTTGCTGATCATAGCTATTTTGATTGACAGTTATTTTCTTTCAGGTCTTTGAACACATCAATCCAAACCCTCGGATTATAGAGTGCTAGAATATCAGAAGTGATGTTCTTTTTCTTGAGGCCTTTAAAATTCTATTCTTCTTCCTTTTGTTAGGCATCTTAATTATAATGCATCATGGAGAGGTTCTTTTGTGATCTTGTCTATTTGGTGTTCTGAATACCTTCTGTATCTGGATGTTCATCTTTTCCTCAAGTTTTGAAAGTTTTTCTGTTATTATTTCCCTAAGGAGATTTTCCATGCCATTAACCTGACTTTCACAATACTTTAATTTCAATGATTCTTAAATTTGGTCTCTTGATATTGTCCCAGAGTTCTTGTATATTCTAGTCATTGTTTATTTGTTATCTTTTCTTTAATACTGTCTGAATAGTCAAGGCCAGACATTTTATCTTTCTGCTCTGAGATTCTGTCTTCAGTATGGTCTGCCCTACTACAGAGACTATCAACTGAACATCCTATTTGATTTATTGTGGCTTTCATTTCCCATATTTCCATTTGGTTCTTTTTCAATATATCCAGGTCTTCATTGAGTTTCTCATTCATATTCTGTACTGACTTCCTTAATTATTTTTCTTTTCTCTTGGAATTCATTTATCATTTTTATAATTATTCTTTTCTATTCCTTATTTGATATTTCATCCACGTCAATATCTTTGAGGTCAGTTGCTGGTGAGTTATGAACTATAGGAGGTGTGTTAACTTATTTTTTATATTTCTTTTATTCCTGTGTTGAGTTTTGTGCATTTGTTGGGATGGATTTGTCTTCTGCTCAAATATGTGAACCTTTTTAGAGCACAGCCGTCTCTTGCCAAATTGTCCTAGAGTGATCTCAGTTGAAACCCCTTGTGTGTGTGTTATCCAAAACCTTTGAGCTAATTCTGTTTATGCTGTAGGAGTGGACATGATGAAATGGAGCTGAGTCATCCATTCCCAGTTGAGTTGTTAGTACTTGGAGTCTGGTCATTAGTTTTTCTTTCTTTCTTTTTTTTTTTTTTTTTCCTCTTCTTTGTATTAAAGTATTGCTGGAGTTTGATTGTGGTTCATCTGTATGGAGCTAGTTGCACTCTCTCATATCTGGGTTTTATTCAGCAGCAGAGTTTCTACGCCGTGAACTTGTAGTGTCCCTATGGAATCCAAGCATCTCTGAGGATCAGTGGAGGGTCTAGAAAGTAAATGGGATGCATGTATATACATCATTACAACTGCTGATTCTCTTATCCAGGGGTCAGCATATTTCCCTCAGCAACCCAGCATGCCTGAGGAGACAGAAGGTTGCAATGGCTGCTGCTGTTCCAGTTCAAAGGCAGTGTGGAATGCCAGGGAGAGTTGCTTCAGGTACAGCTCATGAGGTGAATAATGTCAACTTAATCCTAAAACTAATGTGGTTGAGAACAAAGAATATTACATTTATCTGTGCCTAATTAGGATTGCAACAAAGGAAAACAGATTTAAGCAGTCTTGAAAATAGGTGCTCTTAAGAACAGTTTGGATGGACCTGCAGGTATGATCCTACCTAACTGTCATCTCAGCAACTCAGGAGGCAGAGGCAGGAGGATTGCAATTTCAATGTTACCTTCAGAAACTTAATGGGATCCTTTCTCAAAATTAAAAAAAATATAAAAATAAAAAATGCTGTGGTTTTAGCTCAGTGGTAAAGAGTCCCTGGTTCAGTTTTCAGTACTGCAAAATAAACAAATAAATACATAAATAAAATATCATGGTCCTGATTTTTAATTTCAATTGTTCATGTGCTCAGCAGATAGGGCAGCTTTTAAAAATGTACAGTCATAGTATTATCTTAAACTTCCAATAGAAAACCATTACTCAAGTGTGTAATGTAACATATTAATATTGAATCAGTTAATACACGAGTAGTGCTCTTATCTCACTGATCATTTTACTTCACAAATTCAGGAATCACATTCTGTGGATGCTTAATTTTTATTCAATCCTTTTTTGAAATTTATAATGACTAGAACAAAATGAAGCAGAAAGGAGGAAGAGAAGGAATAGAAATAAAAAGAAATATAATATATATATATAACACATATGATAGATATCATTTTAGCCTAATTTCATACCAATGAATAGTCAGGGGCATAGACAAGGTACTCAACTCCCCCGATGTCATAAAGGTAATTGAACTAACCTTTGAACCCCATGATCTGGCACCCAAAATCTATGATCTCAACTATTATGTTATGTCAACTTTCTATCATTTGGAAAATACTGCTTTCCCAAAAACTTACTGAAGTTAAGTACTCTCTCTCTCTTTCTCTTTCTCATCAGTATCTACTTACAGAGAGATGAAATATTTGTTTTAATTTTTTTCTGTTATGGTGGTGATGGAATTGAATTAATTCCTTCATATGCATGTTTTCCTTTAGGGTTAAAAAGTATAAGAGTATGTGGATGCTAATTCACAAGATGGGGACTAGGAAAAAGTAGAATTACTTTAGATTAGGTAGAGGGTATTGAAGGGAGGAGAGGGGACATGGGGAGAGCAAAGCTAGTAGAATGAAACAGACATTATTACCCTTTGTACATATATAACTATACAACCAGCAGGATTCTACATCATATATAACCAGAAGAATGAGAAATTATACTCCATTATATATGATGTATCAAAGTGCATTCTACTGTCATGTATAACTAATTTAAACAAATTAAAATTTTCAAAATGTATAAGAGCTAGGAAGTCTTTAATATGTAAGACTCTTAACTAACCTGTGAGTGTCCCATGCCCTTGTCTATAATTACAAAATGTTCCTGGCCCAATGAAGTAAACAACATGGATCTATTTTGTTTTAGAAAGAAGCACCATTTATTAAGTTCTGAACTTCAAGGATTTTCTGAAATTAGAATATAAGTTTGTTTTAGAAAATCCTTTAGATGTGTCACTGATATGAAATTGATTGAATAATATAGATTCTATCTTGAAAGAGTTTTTTTTTTTTTTTCATTCAGTAACAATTTCTTGGCACCAACTATTGTCAAAGGCTGAGTGCTTTGTTATGGACAATACACTGTAGATATGACAGCCCCTTTTCTCCTGGAGTTTATAATTTAATAGGGGAAGTGAGGTATCTATCAGATCAATATAAGAGTCGATTAAAAAGGTAATGTACACATCACTAGAGAACAATCAAGAACAATCTCTACTTGGGAAAGATGACACAGTCTCAGATATTCAGGGAATCATAGGCTTTGGTATCTGAAGAATGGTTGCATTATACCAAAAAAGAATTTGGGGTGTGAGGAACAGGTGAATAGAAAAAGTGGAATCTATGAAGCACATGACACATTGTTTTCATAAATTACAGAAGAGACCAATATGGAAAGGAAATCATTTACAATATGTGGGGCTTCTTGAAAGATAATGCAGTACTAGATTGTTAAGAATTTAAAAGAAACTAGCTGGTCATCCAGAAATCTTTGTGCTTCATTCCCACTATCACAAAGGATAGGAAAGTTTTGTGGGCAAGACTTGAAGAAGGCCATGATTGTAAGGGCATGGAAATTCTCTTGTGCACTCTACTCTGCCTTCGGCTCCTAATTCCCCATCAGAATTTGGCTGTCCCTAATGCCGTTTAAAGCATCCCTATCTTTTTCATAAGAGGGGAAGTCATCTGAACCATAACTTGTCTCCTTATAGTACAAGTGATCAAGTAATGGGTTACTTCTTCCTGCTGCAAGATTCTGCAGTTTCTCATACCTTTCTTGCTTTTAAGTCTTTCCTTGGAATAACACATCAGAGTTGACTGCTTGAGAGGAAATCAAACCAGTACCCCCAGGGTCAGAAAGTTTAACTTTCAAATTCTTCCTTTTGCTGGTTCCAAATAGAATCCTCTCCCTCTCACTCTCTTTCATGTGGATACATGCATGCATGCACATTCATACACACACACACACACACACACACACACACACACAAGGCGGGGAGGGGGAGAGAAAGGGTGGGAATATATATATATATATATATATATATATATATATATATATATATAACTGACCATGTTTATGAGGAAGCCAATTATAGTCTCTTTCTTTCCCTCGTTTTTCACCTGGCCTCAATGCTAGATTACCATCCCAGTTTTTATTTCAGTTTAATACGACCATAAAGCTAAGTTATAATTAAAATAATATAAAGAATGATAGGTGCTCCTTGCTGGATGAACCTTTAAAATGATTCCTGTGCACTCTCCATGCTCTTTCTCCTTTCTTGTTCCCTCCATCAGCAAGGCCGGAGTGATTCCACAGTCATGTAGAGAAGGTCTGAGTTACTACTAGGGTGGAACTCTCCATGACGCCCTGGATCTAGGACTTTTCACACCAGGCCCCCCCTTCCCACCAAATCTACACCCTTCTTTCCTCACTGACCTTTAAACCTGCCCTGGACTATTAAGAGAGAGAGATATTGTTTTTTGTTTAAGTCCTTAACATTTTGTTAAATTTTATATCTATATATTTGCTACTGCATCTTAACATATTCTAACTCATAATCTCAAAATTTTCATTCTGTTTTGAAACATATTCATTTCAGTTAAGTATGACTTTATATGCTTTGAATATAATGCTCCTCTTGACTAATTAAGCTGTTTTGATTAGATAAGCAATTAATCCATTGTACATTGATTTTGTTTTATAGCTATTAATATTTTAACGATGTGCAAAGCAAAACTTAAAAGTGCTAGTAAAATCACTCTTAACCTAAGGAAAAAACGGTTTAGTTTAATAGCGAATTCTTTAAAACGATCACCTTTTTTTCATGTGCCCTACCACTATTAATCATTTATTTCAAACATAAAATCAAGTTCTTAAAATACTTTTCTATTACTCTAAAAATGATGATTCTAGGTTGGACAAAAAAAATTCTAATCCAGACCTGAAATTTTCTCTTTTGTACTTCAACACATTTTATGTAACTATGCTGGACTTGAGGGCTTGCTTGTGAAGCGCAGTTGTCAGTTTTTCAAATAAAATTTTAAAAATTTTAAAAATGTAACACTTATTAATAAGCAATAGAACTGTATATTATTAAAGTATCTTTGTACCTAATTGCAAAATTATTAATACCAGTCATGATTCTAAAGTCACAAAAATTTCTCAACGATGTTCTTGAGGAGCTCTGATTGATGAATATGTGTATATTACACCATGGACATTCAAGGTTAAGGTCATAGGCAGTCCTTGGTCTTGAGCTCTGCATATGGAGTCCTGAGGGTTTTCACTGTATAAGTTGAGGAAGATTTGCTTCCTTTTTTTGTCATTTTGCCATTGGTAAGGACAAAGAAAAAAGAAAAGAAAAAAATAAAGAAAGCTCAGAAACATTCTTACTTTTATTAGTCATAGTAAAAATACTAAAATATCCAGAGGGATCTAATATCAAAAAGGACCTTATTTAAGGCTCATTTTCCTGTAAAATGAATTTGCACATCATTTAGCTTGAAATAAAATTTTAAAATAGGAAATGTATCTTCCTATGAAATAGATGCCATTTAGTTTTTCTCAAGTTAGTGGTTGTTTGTTTAATGTAACTTGTAATTCATTTGAACCTATTTTAATGGGATTCAAATGCTAGGAATTTCTTCCCATACTTTGGATTAAGGTTAGGATGAAAAGTGTCTTGGTGCCTACAGATACTGCTCTGAATCTGAAAGCTATTTTTATTCAGAAAAGATTGGCACTGTGTGATTCTCATAATCTGTTCATGGAATCAATTACCTATTATCAACTCTGTGTCAAAATTAAGTCAGGTACTATCTCACTTGGAAATAGATTCCATATTTCCAACAAATATATGTTCATGTACATATTCATGCATATATACATATCAGCAACTAAAAATTCTCAAATAACAAGTCTAAATTATTATCAAAAATTTTGATCAAATGGTGTTGAAAATCATTTTTAACTTTTGTCTTTTCATGTGTTAAAGATAAAGAATGATGAACAACATAGCATAATGTTTATTAACTTCAGAAATAGAATAAACATGTGAGGAGATAACTTACCTACTACAGGTTACCACTTTTCATTGAAACTGTATGTGTTCTTGGCAGTAGAATAGAGTCTCTTTCCAAGTGTTGGAAGAACAGATTCTGCTTCTAGGTGATGCATGCATTTTCTCTTCTTCCCTATACTTTGAATTCAATTCCCTTGCATTAGCAGAACAAAAATTTAAAATAGTAAAAAGTAAAGGTAACACAAACTGACAAAAATGAAGACCTTTGAGAGGCTTAAAAAAAAAATGAGACCATATTTAGGGAAAAAAGTTAACCACAAACCAAATATGCAAAAAATAAATCTGTTACATAGGTGAGAGCATGCTTTGTCATAGAAGATATTTTAGTTCATTCTAAATCCGAAGACAATAATGAATTGAGTTACCTGTGTGAAAACCGTTTGTGTACTTAATTGAAGAAATGCTTGAGAAACCAATCAAACACCTGTGACTAAAGGAGAGACTGGCTCCTTGTGATTACCTTTAGGTAAGCACCTAAACGCAAAGCAGTGGAGACATCTTATGTGGTACTGGTATCAGAGAGAGAAATAGAGAAGCAGAGCTTAACTTGCATCTGAATTGTCACAATAAATATGGAAGGAAAGAATAAATAATAAATAAATAATAAGAATAATAGGAGGAAAGAAAAGTCAGCTTTTCTGAAGTCTATCATAATGCTCTCAGCCCAAGTAAAGCTATACTCAGTTTGGTCATATATATAAGACTGTCCCTCTGGCTCCCTATTCCCATAATCTGAGGGAAAAGCTACGCTGTTATCTAAAGCAATACATTTTAAGGTAATTTGATATTGTTATTAATATAAAATATATTCAAGTGCATTGGGTGAGCCTTTGTTCTTCTGTGTATCTTGACGATGACCTTGAACATGTACTTTGATATTGATTCTAATTTTTATAATGGATAAAATGGAAACAGCACAAATGCATAAGAATAGGATAACAAGAAAAGTATAATATATCCATACAAACCAATATCATGTTGTAATCAAAAGTCATATTGCATGGGTTACACTTAGCAAAGGTCATCAAACTGTGACCTGTGCTTTTTACTCTGTGCAATTATACCTCAATAAAAATAAAATATAGCAAAACAATAATTAGTGATATGGAAATTGCTGTTAGATGCAAGTTTCAGAGTAATACATGTACAATGATTAAATTTATAAAATAAATTTTGATTTTATGAAATATCTGTTTGATCTTAGAGCTAATTTCCTTACACACAGATCATAACATCCAATAAATCTCTGGCATGAAAAAAAGTCTCTCTCTCTCTCTTTTTTTTTTTTTTTTTTTTTCTTTTCTTTTTTGCAGCACTGGGGATTGAATCCAGGACCTTGTGCATGCAAGGCAGGCACTCTACCAACTGAGCTATCTCCCCAGCCCAAAAAAAGTCTCTTGTATGCTAATGAGCTGATGTTGACTGGAACCGCTAGATAACTTCAAGACAGGTGTCATCAAAAAGACCAAGGCATGACTGGAGTGTTGGGACTTCTCTGTTTGCAGCTCAAACCCCCAAACTTCAGAGAGAAGAGAAGGACTGAACGTAAAGTCAGCCACCAATGAGCAATGGTTTAATCAGTCATATCTATATAATTAAGCTTCCGTAAAACATCAAGAGGACTTGAATCTAGAAACTTTTGGACAACTGAACATGTGGAGGTTCCTAGAGTTTGGTGCACTTGGTCTTGGTCTGGCATGACTCTTCCCACATACCTTGCCTATACATTTCTTCCATCTGGTTGTTCGTATGCATCTTTTGTAATACCTTTATAATAAAGTGATAAATGTGTTTCCTGAAATTCTTTGAACTGCTCTAGTAAATTGACTAAATTCAAGGAGGGAGTTGTGGGAAGCTTAATGTGTGGTTGACTGGTCAGAGTCACTAGTCACAACTTGTGCTTAAAACTGACACCTGAGGTGTGGGAAGTCTTCTTGGACTAACGAATCAATCTGTGGAATCTGACACTATCTCCAGGTAGATAATGGGATTTAATACTATCTTCTGTAGAAAGTGTCAGAATTTTTGAATTAGAGAACACCCAGCTGATGTCTGCCCCAGAATTTCTTGTTGGAATGTGCAGGAAAACCCACACACATCTGTTCTGTGCTGTATTGGATGATTGTGACAAAAGAGAAGAAAAAAATATCATTTTCCCCTCAGTATCTCTGCATATAATTTTATGCCTAGAAAATCATGCATATATACACACATACATAGGTGTATGTATTTATGACTGTATATTTTCAATTCCCACTGAATTCAGTTTGTTACCAGAGGCTATATTTCAAGAGGGAGTAAAACTTCGGAGGAGTAGAAGGGAGTCTTCTGCTTCTTGATGAATATACTTCATAACAGTTTGAACTTCCCTCAAAGCTTCATTTACTATGTATTTTTCAAATTTAACAGCAATGGCAAAAATTGCAGCCACACAAGGTGAAACAAAGAAAAATAGGGACATAGAATCTGTCTTCAATATTTCCTACCTGTTCACTAATAGTCACATCTCAGAATTACGTGTCCAAAGATAACCCTCCAAAGTAGGATGTGCCTGCCTTCACAACACGAATGTATATTGTTATTAATCTACAATTGTGGTATAAAAATGGGAGATAAATGGTGTTTTTCTATTTCACCTTACTGGATACTTGTATTAATAGAATGGGTGATAGATAATGAACATAAGCCATCTCAGGAAGCAACATTCATGAAAATGCCATAAAACTTGGATATTGAGACTTGAATGTTATACAGCAGACCCTATAAATCTCTGTGTAGCTCCTTTCACTATATCATATGAGTTAATATTTTGTAAGGCATATCACATTTCCATTATTGCAATTTGGATATATTCTTTAGACCCAGCAATTTCATTGGAGAAACAGAACAAAATGCCTCTAACACTTAAAGCTAACAAAGCAATCATCATGAGTTTTCATGAATTGCATTATGACATAGAAATAGGAGATTCAAGGAAAAGTACTTTGTATATAGTTATACCTTTCAGAAAAAAATACCTTGCAAATACTTCGACCTTAACAGAAACGGGAAAGTACAATGACACTACTAACACAACTGTCAAGTAGAAACAAGCAGCACTAAGAAAAACGTATATAAATGATGTATGCCAGAGATGGATAGAGGGTTTGTCTACCCAGGTATAACAGAGGAGATGACTGTTCTGATACAAGTACCTGAGAGTGTCTGGTTAATCAATGATTCTCAAACCTGGCAACTCTTCTGTTGTTCTTTTCAGTTATACAGGACAGTAGAATCTGTTTTGATATATTTTCACAAGCATGGAATATATCTTATCCTAATTAAGATCCCAGTGCTGTGGATATACATAGATTGTGTGATTCCCCATGGTGTATTCATATATGTACATACAGAAATTGTGTCAGATTCATTCCACCGTCTTTCCCTTTTCTCCTCCCTTCCCTTCATGCCCATTTGTCTGATCTGAACTTCTCTTCTCCCCCATCCCCTTGTTGTGTGTTGGCTTCTACATATTAGAATGGTAGACCTTTTAGGGGGGATTTGCTTATTTCACTTAGCATGACAGTCTCCAGATCTATTCATTTACTGGCAAATGTCATAAAGTCATTCTTCTTTATGACTAATACTCCATTGTGTATATACCACAATTTGACTACTCTTTGGAATCACCTGTAAGTGCACACACAAAAAAAATGTCTTATTGATTCCTTGGCTGCATCAGAGAAATATGGTTTAATTGGTGTGGGTGTGACCTGGGTACAGGAGTATGAAAACTTCCAGATGATATGAACATGCAGCAAATTTTAGGAACCAATATTAACTCATTCTCATGACAAGAAAACAAGTATCCTTCTTTCAGCTAAAACCTTTAGAGTGAAATTTACCTATAGTAAATCAAAGATTGCTTTACAAGTATTAAATGCATTCCAGATTACTGAGAAATGTCCCTGACATAAGTAATTTAGTATAAAAATTGTTAAAAAGGTGAATGTGGTGAAATGACTTTTCATGCATCTTAACCAAATTACATGAATTCTGCTAAATACTCTATACTCTTTAAGATGAATGAAGGTCATCACTCTAAATCAATGAATTTGTCTCACTCTGTCTTAGCCTCTGTTGTATTATACACTCCCAGCACACAAGATCCATGGCGAGAAATGAACTGAAACAGAGAATGGGGGTGTATAGTCTTTGCTTCCAAATATTCCTGCCTGAATTCCATACTGTCACTAAGCTATGCAAACAAGAATGACTGTTGAACATCTCTGAGACATTCCTGGTACCTCACACTCATACTAGCTTCCAAATATGGGGTCTCTGCATACCTATTTACATAGTTTGACTTAAGGTTGGGCCTTCTCAGAAGCACTATTAAGAAACAGTCCTCCACACCCAGGGACCAGTCAACAATGAGGGGATATGAAGACAAGCACTTTTGTTGATCAAGCTCTGTAAATATTTTTTACCTGGGATGTGGCCCAATTCCTGTTGCATAGCTAGAATGAGGACTAGTCTTGCCTGCTCTGCAGCCAATATCACTGTGTGCCCAATCATGAGGATTTGTATCCATGATGGAAGTACTAAACTCACAGGGGTAAAGATAATCTTATCATTTCAAGGCCAAATGCAGATAAGCTGATTATCATGGAGGGTTTGAAGCAAGAGAAACTGGAAAACAGAACACTAAACAACTCTTATTATCAGCAAATGTGCACAGCAGCTGCTGGTAATCACCAATCACAACAAGCAGATAAACAGAAAAGGGAAAAATATTGTGGATGCACCCAAATTCTGAATCTTGGCATCTAACTGAATTTAGCACAGAGCATCAGCATGAATTCAAATATGTGTGAATCACAGTAATCATTCGAAGTGCTAAATCACACATTTCATGATTTATCCAAGCTACCAAAAACACTATATTCAGTGTACTATAAGTTCGATGAGGCTTTTTAGGGTCAAACTTCTAAAGAGTTAGATCTCTCTCTCTCTCTCTCTATTTCGCTCTCTCTCTCTCTCTCTCTCTCTCTCTCTCTCTCTCTCGCCTCTCTCCCTCCCCCTCCTCTGTCCCCTCCCCTCTCTCTCTGTCACACTATTACACACATACCCCACACAAATCCTTCCCAACAACATTTTGTGTTATAACATTATATAACAATGATTATAATAATCAAAACCAAATATTTGGGTGTCTGAATCAAAGTTATTTATTGGAAATTTCATGAAAATCAATTTAACAAAATATCAGTTTAAATAATTACATATCTATGTGTATGTATTTGTGTGGGCATAAACACACATGTATATCTCTATCTGTATAGATAGAAAAATATAGATGATATAGATATCTCCCACTGGAAATATGCACATTCAATATTTATTAAACTCATCAATAATTCCAATCTCATAGAGTATGTAAAACAATTAAGAAAGGCTAATAATCACTGGGGATTAACCGCAATACATGTAGCCTATGCTGCAGAAGACATTGGGTGTTACAGGATGTCAGAAGGGCAGTACATTTGAATTGGGAGACTTCAGGGACGGCTTCTTGTATCATGTGATCATGACATGTATCATGGAAGATGACAGATTTGGATAGATGAATAAGAAATGTGAAATGATTAAAATTGGGAATTTCCAGAGAGAAGGAATAGCATGCACAAATACATGGAGATAAGAGTTAGACAGGCAAGACAGAATATTTCATCACTCAACTTGACAATTGCAGACCATGTAGCAACAAATGCCATCAAAGACTTCCCTATGGAGTTGAAGCTCACCCTGCTCAATGACAGCTGAGTGGTGAGTGATAATTCTTGGAGTCCACATATCAGGTATATTGGAGGGAGATGGTAGAAACACTGTTATCTCTAGTGGAAGTATATTCAAACACATGTTGGGGTACACCAGCTTGCCCATTCTGTTCAAGTAAAGGTGAGCTCTACCTCATTTACAGTCATTCTTTCCAATTGACCCCATGAACAAGATTTGTGCCTTTTGTTACTAACTGTGTGGTTATCTATGTTAAAAGGGTGCCAAATGATATTTCTGACTTATCCTATGATGACCTTGACCTGTGAAAGCACTGCCCAGTCCACTGTGACGGAGAGGAAAATCCAACTTTGTCAATGAGTGACATTGTGTGCCCAAGATGTTTTGCTCTTTAGTTTGGAAATCACTGTAAATATTGATGACATTAATAGCAAAAGTAAAATAGTAGTGCAGATGGCCAAGGAGTGAATATTAGTTACAGTTTGGAGACAAAAGCCAGTCATGAAGGTTAGATGTGAGAAAACACTGTTGTAGGCATCTGATTGACAAGGATGGATATTGCTATGATATTGCTTGCTATTATTACCTACTATCAAGGACTCACAATCCTTGTGTAGAAAAAACAATAAAAAGAATTTAAATCATTTGAGTGTTAAGTCTAAGAACTTTTCCTAGCCCTGTATTCTCAGAATTTCTGCTAAAAGTTTTATTGATTTATGTTTTATAGATAAATCCATGTCCATTTCAATTTAATTTGGACACATGTGAAATTTTGATCAGGTTCCATTTTTGTCTGTGGATGTTCAGTTGTTCACAATATTTGTTGAAAAGTCTATCTTTACCTCACTAAATTCTTTTGATCTTTGCTAAAAATAAGTTGAACACATATGTAGATTTAATTTTGGTATCCTGCTTGGTCTATGTGTCTGACCCTCTGTGGTATTTCACTCTGTCTTAATTCTTGTAGCTATGTAGTAAACTTTTATATCAGGTAGAGTGATCCTTTCCACATGTTCATTTGTTCAGAAATAGTTTTAGCTATTGTAGGGCATATGACTTTTTTCCATATATTTCTTGGTTCATTATAACTATATGTAATAGTGGGAATTTTTGTTACGTTTTTTACATGGACATGATACAACAATAGGGTCTAAAACTTTTAATCTAAATTTAGAAAAAAGTTTGTCTATTTCTACAATAATTTTGATGAGATTTTGATAAGAATTTCACTATATATATCAATTTAGGGAGAACTTAAATACTTTTTATATTGAATCTTCTAATTCTTGAATGGGGTATGTCTTTCCATCCATTTATGTTTTCCTTGCTTTTTTTTTTTTTTTCCAGTACTAAGTGGAACAAACAAAAATTTAAGCTGAATGACTTCATTGATATAACATTCTTGAAGTGAAAAAATATAGACTAAACACATAGTATGATAAATGCTGAAAGTAAACACAAGTTGTTATGGAAGCACATAGTAGACTGTAGGCCAAAGAGACTAATATATACTCAGCTAGTTAGCAGGAAGGTAAGAATAGCCCAGGCATAAAGATTGATTTTTGTAAAGAATGTGTCTAGAACATGTTATTTATTGGGTATTTTAAGTAATTTATTATTCTCTAGGCAAGAGAATAAAAGAGAGATTCTATGAAGTTAGAGCTAGTGGCCATTTCTTTGAGAAATATGTGATAACAGTAATGCTAATGGATCCAAACTGTAATTTCATGAAAGGCTCTTCAAATCCCGTATATTTCGACACTAAAATGATGTAATGGCACTGTGGTAAATGTCAGTGGTGGGACTCAGACGAGAGTCACGAAGTTCAGACAGAGTACTATCATTACATAAGAACCGGACAAATGTTTGTTAAATGTGCAAGGCATTAGTAGCAGAAAAGTTAAAGAGGGGACGCATAACCTTGAATGTCCTCTAGATGTAGTTGGTATGGTAAAGTAATCAAAATAACTTCTATGTTTCATTGTGAGAAAATTGAGGAAAAGAGACTCCAGGATTATCGGTATGGATTTTTCTTATATTTAATTGTAACATTCATTTCCATATAAACACAAATAAATGTTGGTCTTATAATTGCCTTCTTTTTCCTCCCTTCTCTAATGGGATAATATAAAGTATCTTGTGTTGGAAAAGTTGAGTGGACAGCAAAGATAACCAGGGAACAAAAGAAACTATTTCAGTTCTTTTTGTTTATAGTGCTTCAAACCATGGCAAAGTCTTTAAAAAATAATAAGGCCTCATTCTACCTTTTGATTCCACTTTGGAGAGAAGCATACACTACATTTTTTTTTTTTTTTTGTTCCAAATGTTCAAATAATATGTTCATGCTGGAAATCCAAAGTATAATGTTCACCAAAACTATATAAGCAGTGACCCTCAATGATTTGCAGTGTCTTTGAAGCTGTCAATAGGTGGCAAAAACACTAATTTTAACTTCAAGATAACAAATTGTATTTCTTTTATGATATCCCTGCAGTGGTGAAAATGGAAATTATTGACTCCGGGAACCCAGCCTACCATGCTGTTAATCACTGTATTGCTATTAATTGATTTCCTTAGCTGTGAGCTGAGAGATCCTAGGACACCACTTATTAGATCTCTCTGCCATTCTTAAAGCGGTGATTTTGATACCTCTTAGAAAGCAGAGTTTTAAAGTGAAATGTGCTTGGTTTTCAAAACAGAGGTACTTTTGTATGAAAAACACAAGAACCAGTTTGAACTATTCAGGAGTAGGGTGACTTTTGGGAGGAGAGAGACTCAAATTGTTCTTTTCTTCTTGTCTGCATTATCATAAATAAATAATTTTGAATTATGCACTTAAATAGCTAGGCAACTACCTTATATGTATGTGAAGAAACTTTACATCTTTTCATTATTTTGAAATATCAACTAGGGACCTTGCTACTTGGTTTAAAATACCGAGAGAAATTATTCTATTTTCTCAAAAAAAAAAAAAAAAAAAAAAAAAAAAAGCATGACAAATTTCTAAAAACTAGGAACTAAAAGCCATAATTTTCTTTCTTTTTCTCAAAATCTGTAGCTGGCAATGAAAATTATGAGATCATATTTTAAATAAAAGCATAATTAAGAAGAAAATGTCTAATAATGTGTTCAAAATAATGATTGTCTATGCTGACATGAACATACCTGCGGATGGATTTAAACAGTGAACATGTGCCTACTTTAGACAAAATTGGGAGACCATTATGCAACACATTAGAAAATTTGATTGATTGATCATTTTGCCCTTTTTCTTAATAGACTATTATGGTAGTAGACAAAGAAAGAAATAAAGTGCCCAGTTAATCGATCTGTATCATATTGGAAAGGTCAAAATAGAATTGTACATTACTACTGTCAGAAATATATAAAACATTAACATTTCTGTACCATATTCTCATCACAGAAATTGTAACGGAAACTGAAAAAGACACAATATTCGTCCATTCTCATGACCAAAATAGGTTTTAAATTGGAAATAGAATGGTATAAATCTTATCTCAGAAGAGGTGCTGACTGGAAGAAATGACTGTGGATTCACTCCTCTCTTTTATAGGACCTTGACTTCTCACTCAGTTTATCCTATAAGCACTCAAATAGTTTTTCCATAGGAAATGCTGAAATTGACTTACATATATTCATGACTTAAAATAATATCTGTTAAAAATAGACCGAGGCATAAAGAATAACTAAATAATAATATATTTAATAAATGTTTATCATATAAAAATAACAAACATAAAAAAATAGCAGATAAGAATTATATTTTTAATCTTCCTAAGTTGAGGCTAAACAGGAAAAGTAAATATTCTATGACTAGCTTTACATTTATATGTTAAGGTAGTTTAAATCATGCCTTTGAACTGCACCAGGTATACATTACAGAAATTTTAAGAGGTACAGTGCTTCTTATTAAACTTCGTATAAATACAATGCAAACTTTGTGGGATTATAAAACAATGAACAAACTGTATTTCATTAATCAATTAAATATGCTAGCAGGACAAAATGAGTTGCTTAACAGGTCATTTTTGAAAAGAGATACAAATTTTAAGAAGTGTTGAAAATTTGAAGCCTTTCTTGGCTTTGAAGACAACTTGTGTTTCTTACTGCCTCCTGGCAGCTTAGCTTAAGTTGAAGTTTATGTGGAAAACCTCTTATTATAATTGCTACCTCTGAAGAAACTCAGTAATGATACTTGCACTGGAGGTTTCATTGTTATTTTAAAATATCCTTACTTTAGGGAATGAGAAAACACATTATATATTCAACTCAGTATAATTGCAGAAGACACAATATTTATGAGAATGAAAATCTCCAGTAAATTTTATATTGGGGAAAAAAGATTATATTGTAAACTTGGCATTAAAATCAAATGTAAATCTATAAACATTGAATGCCTTTTAAGTACAGCACAGTTTGTTAGGAAATAGATGGACAATAAATAAGAGGGAATGCTCTGAAGGAGTTTATAGTCCCGTATAGACATAATAATAGGTAGAATATCATAAATACACAAAGGACATTTAACAATGCAGTGGAAAGAATTAGAGATAAAAGAAAATGTGGGTAAAACTCTCAGAAAAGGCTTCCTGACCAAGTGATAGAGATTAATAAGCAGAAATATCGCAGGAGAAAACTTAAAGTTGATACCCAAGATGAGAGGAAAAAGGAATAATGCAAAGAAAGGGGAGAATGTGGGTGAAAATTATTAAGAAAGTTGATTAGAAAATAGCTTACATACTTAGAGAGGTAATGGGATATGAAAACTGAAATGCATGCTGAGTCAAATTGCAAAGAGCTTGGATGCCAAACTGAATATGTTAGACATCTCTTGATAGGAAATGGAGAAACTTTGAAACTGAATAGGTACATAAACAGGAAAGTTTATTGTTTTGCATTAATTATGGTTCTTCAGAGAAACAGAATCTATAGAATATATCTAAATGGAGATGGAGCCATCAAAATTGGTATCAACTTTAGGCAAAGGATATTGACTTTCTGACCTTCTAGTTAGATGGCCAATGAAAAATACAAAGATGCCATCTACATTTAGCTGAAGTGCAGGAAGAGGGATCAGAATTATCCACCCAACTGAAAATAATAAGAAACAAAAAAAAATATTTGAAATAATGACTTTCAACATACTGGACACCTCAATGGCAATGAAGAGCAACTCAGGTGATATTTTAGATGTATGAAATAAATAAGGTAAGATTTATGACTGTCCAGGAAGTGCCTGGAAATAATTTACCGTCCCAATATAGGCAGAAGACACCCAAGAGGTGTTCTGTGTTCTGTCCTTGTGTGGCAAGGGAATTGGGATTCTGGGAACAGGATTAGAAAGGACAGAGATACCCATTGTGCTAAGGTCAGAGACCTGCAGAGGGTCAGCCTTGTGTGTTCATACGAATACTGACAAACACATTGTGGGAAGACAGTGATGCAAGGCCAGGACAGAACTTCCCAAAAGTATTAGAAGGGACAAACCCATGGAGCTCACCCAGGGGCAGGGATATTTCTTGAACCAACTAAACAGTGGGATCTCTACATGTTAATCATTTTGGTAGTTTTCTTAACTTACAAATTCCTTGATATTCTCTTTCCATGAATAGTTTAATTCTCATCCTCTTGAGGATGTGATCTAGACTCAATGACTTACTTTTAACCAACAAAGTATGGAAAGGGGGAAATGTGGACTTTAGAGTGGACAAACCAGGTAGATATCACCTGAACCAAGTTGTCCAAGTTAACATCACCAGTAAGCCCATGCTGATGTCCTGTATTCCTTGATATGATGAGAAAGACTTTTTACCTATGTGATAATTCTCCCTCCCAAGTACATAACCTTCATCTAATCACGAAAAGTCACTAGGTAAATCCAAGCTATAGGGAAATCTATAAAAACCTGAGTAATACTCTTCAGAAGTGTCAAGGTCATATGAAACAAGGAAACACTTAGAAACTGGCAGAAACTAGAGGGGATTTTAGAGGCATGACAACTAAAACCCTGGTTTGCTACAGAACAGAAAAAAATTAGTGGAAATCCAAACAAAGATTATATTTTGGTTAATGTAAAAGAAAAAAAAAAGTTGAAAGAAATAGGTAACATAAAAAGTTCTGTATCTAACAAAATAAATAAATAAATAAAAGCAATGTAAAAACTTCCCACCATAAACAAAGCTTCAGAACAAGATGGCTTCACTGGTGAATTCAAATGAGCATTTAAGAAGGAAATAGCACCACTGCTACACAATCCCTTCCAGAAAACTGAAGAAGAAAGGATGCTTGTGAACCAATTCTATAAGATGATACTTTCTTGATTTAAAAATCTGAAAAAAAAATAACAAAACAAAAATCCTAAATTATCACAAGAAACATAATTACTGATCAATATTCCCATAACAAAAATTTATCAAATTAAATAAAAAAACATAAAAGGTTAATACATGATTAAGTGGAATATATTACAAAAACTCAGTCATCCAACCATTTAAAAATCTCACCAATATATTTTTCATATTAACAGACTAAAGAGAATCAACCATAGAACATTGCCAAAGATTCATAAAATTATTGATAAGCTCTAACATCAACTTCTAATAAAAATATCTATCAACAAATGAAGACTAGAACTTCTTTACTCTGATAAAATAACCTATAAATAATTGAAAATCTACAGTTGACAGACAACATCATACTTAATGACTTTTTTTTGTTACCTGTTGCATTATAGTTAATTACCACAGGACTTAGCAGCATAAAGTTCACTTATAACCTCTAAAAGTTTCTGGGGGTCTGCACTCTGGGAACAATTTAGCACCCAGGTATTTCTTGAGTATTTCATAAGGTTGGAGTCAAGCTGTTAGCAAGGGCTGCATTGTCTGAAAACTTGGTTGTATAAGGGGTTTCATTTCTAAGATCATTCTATTGTCCAGAGTCTGAGTTTCCTAGAATCTGAGACTTCCCATAGAGCTTTCCCAGAAGAGGAAGGTCAAAGAGAGAAAAAAAGAGACAGAAAGAGATGGAGGGAGAGACAGGGAAAGACAGTCAAATGGAACCTGAGCTGGAAGCTGTGTGTTGTCTTTTCAAAAACTAATCTCAGAAATAACATGTCATCGCTTCTGCCATATTCTATTATTTAGAAGCCAGTGCAGCCCACGTTTGAAGATAATGGAATTACAGTTCTCCTCTCGTAAGGAGGTTTATCAAAGTATTTGCCCAGGTGTTTCTAAGACCACCACTGACTACATTCTAGACACAAATTACTTAAATAATTCCACATGTTCATGTATATACAGGGTCATTAATGTATTCTCTTAAATACATCCACTTTATTGTTTGTCAAAGTATCACTTAATAAATTTGTTTTAAAAGGAGTTTAAAGTGGAATAAGGAGAGAATCAATAAGGAAATAATAGTAGTGGTGGTTTTAAAATATATATGTATTTTTTATGTTTTTATATATATGTGTGTATTTTTATTTAGAAATAAAGGGGAAAGAGGATTAACAAAAAATTACCACAAAAAGAAGAAAGAACAAAAAGGAGGCAGAGAGAGAGAGAGGGACGGACGGACAGACAGACAGACAGACATTGTAGTGTAATATGAGGATGGAAGTTTGTGGAATTTGAAGGCCAGGGAAAATATATTTGGTTTTGCTGAAAATTTGATCAGCAGTAGGTCATAAGGAAATTTATTTTAGAAAATAAAATTAAATATGTCTTTTGGTTAAAGCCAGGAATCAGTAATATATACCTTTCCTTAAAATACACAATTTCACTATTACTCACGCTACAAATTTTCCCCCCCAGCTCTTGATATTCCTTTAATATTTAGTTTTAATACCAGATCTAAAATGTTTGATTTTGAAACAGCAGGTAGAAATAATATAGTTTTACTTTGGAAGTGACATGAAAATTTCCCTAGTAAAGGTATTTCTCACTATTCAATTGAGAAGAGTTAAAAAGAAGAAAAGTTCATTTGAGTAAATCTATACAAAACATGTAAGTTTTGTTTCTAGAAGATGCAAATCAGACAAAATATATCTTAAAATAATTATTAATCTATATAAATGAATATATTGTACTACTAACTCCTCATATTTTTCAGGGATATCTTTCAATCCAAAACTTGACTACATATAAACCTGATTATATATAAAAATTATTAACAATATGGTCAAATATAATTATTTGTTTAGTTCACATTTAATGATTTAAGACATACTTTACAAAGTTTTCAGGTACACGTATAGAAATTTCATTGAAAACTAGTAAGAAGAATGCATTTCTGATGAGAGTTGGAGATTTTTGTGAAGAATATTTTTTTAATACAGCTCAAAACTGAATCATATCATCAGATTTTATGGTAGTTGGATACACTTAACACACATGTATGCTCTCTTCTGCTCACTTTCATGCTTTTCTCTCTCCTACTCACTTTCTTTCTCTCTCCTCCTCACTTTTCACACTCTCTTGCACGCACCCTTTTCTCTTTTCCTCTCATTTTCTCTCTGACCCTGCAGGGAGACACTCTGTTTGCTTAATAAACCCTCTTATGTGAGTTCCCGTATCTGGAGTGGTTTCTGGCTTCTTACATTCATGCCGTGACTTGGATGGGCTCTTCCACTGTCTCTTAAGCAAGTGGAACCCCATCTGACGCCCCACTGCCCCCCAGACACAGCCTCACCTTCCATTCGCCTGGACGCTCTGCTCTGCATTCATCACCAGACTTCAGATTGGTGAGTTCCGTAGGTAGGTTCACCTATGCTGACTTAAACACTCCTCTGCCAACCTGAGAAGTGACCGTTGAGTGTCCGGGGCCCTCGAGGTGCCTGAGGGATGAGGGTACCCCAAGCCACGACTGGCCCCCTTAGTTGGTTTTATCTGCCAGGTGGGTTCTGATTTTTTGGTGGAGATTCTCTCTCAGGGTTGAGGCCCCTCTTCACACTCGCACTCACTCTTGAAAACCCTGATGTCAGGTCCTCAACCCTCTTGGCTTTTACCTGGCCCACATTGATGCTTGTGTGACGACCCCATCATTGTGCTGCCTTCTTGTCTCCAGTCGACTAATCTGTGGCCTTGGGACGCCCTGGTCACTAACTCAACTGTATCAGTCTCCACCATGGGATCTGGGTCCTTCATTCTGGCAGATTCACCCCTGGGATGTCTATTAGACAACTTTAGAACCCTTCGCCTGACCTCTGGCTTAAAGCCATCAAAACGTAATGATATTTGGCCACAGTACCCTTTAGATAATCAATCCAAAATGGCCTCGTAATGGCACACAGCTTCTGTGAGCAAGCGGGCAGATGGAAAGGGATTCCTTATCTTCAAGTCTCTTCTCTCTTGCGCTTCTTTGCTTTTCCTGCAAACTCTAAGGAACACCTCCTTTCTCAGCTCCTTTCAGATCTCGGTCAAGGCTTACATTGAAATGTAAATGGAGGAAGCCAGAAGGAGCAGTGGGAGACCAGTCTCAAACCCAAGGAAAAAAGTGTCCATTTTAAATTTCTCCTGGGCTGCAACACAGAACACTCTATCTCTCTCTCTCACCTCTTCTCTCTCTGCCCTTCCCTTTCTCACTCTCATGCTATAATTAATGGCCATTATCATTTTTCTTCTAGGATTCTTGTTTTTCTTAAATGTTATATTTTTGAGCTCACAATTTTGATCCTACATACCTAGGTTAATGATTTTTGATCAGTTCTTTATCCAACTCTAGAGTTATTTTTGAACATCTGTTACATTGCAATGGAGATAAACATTATAAGGCCTTTGCTTTTGTGTTAAATATAATCAAGCATAAAATTAAAATAAAAGAAAATGGATCCAAATACTTTTAATTCACGTGATTTAAAAAGGTTCAATTTAAATTGGGTATTTGTAAAGAGCCACGCCTTACCTGAGATAAGGCTCTGCCTCCCTTCCCACCCTGCTGCATGTTAGAACGGCTCCAAAGTAAGCCAGACTTTAATTCATTTAAAGTTGTGTTCAAAAGTTTGATGTTTATTATAAAGATTACTGTGATCTCAAACAGGGGATATAATGAATAACTCAACCAAAATTCAAGATAGCTATTGCACAGACTGAATATTTTACTGTTGGTGATTCCATTTTGTATTTTCCTTGTAAACTCTGTTGCCTGATTAATATTTTGCAGAAGTACTGCTTCAAGAGCAAACACTGTAAATTAACTTGGAATAGTAAGCCATCACCTATAGGACAGATAATGTAGACCCCAATAAGATAAAAGGGGGTAAATAACTGTAAAGTCATAGACATTGAAATTAAAGCCCAGCACTCTTACTTTATGACTGGTGAGACTGGCTTGCTGGATGGTTAAGATCAAATTTAGAGATTGAGATTAAATACAGAGGCCAAGAAAAGCCAGTATTTGGGTCTTGCCCTCTATCAGCCTGAACCCAGGGAACAAGAGGACTTCTCTAAGGAACTTTGAAACTCTGGGTCACATGACCTCCAGAACAGGGAGGTTGATGAGATCACTAGAGGATAAAAAGCCAATCAGTGCACCTGCTGCAGAGGAGGGTCATTGGAAAAGGGAGACATCCCTAATGCTTCCAAGGGAAGCCACCTCATTGAGGAGACCCTGCTAATGAACAGCACTAAAGCTAAGAAGTTGCTCTTAAGCTCCCCATGAGTGACCCCTGTGGGAACTCAGCTGACTCTTTAACAAGACAGGAACAGCTCAATTTGAACAGCTTGATTATAGACAACTAGCAAAACAGTTAAAACCAAAATGTAGCCATTCTTGGGCATTTAAAAGAAACAATAAATATAGCCCACTAGAATAAAGACTGGAAGTTACAAAAGAGAGATTCTTAGGCAAATGTGCCTGATAACTATCAAGAGAAACTGCCAGAATCAGAAGTTTTTAGTCAGTTTAAGGCCTACAGACACAGGTAAGCTTAATCTATGTTTGCTAGTAACAAAAATATAGAGATCTCTACTAAACACAGGTTATACCAATAAAATGATATTTTACAAAAATCAGATGACATTAAGTAGCTTAACTATATTTTCTGGGGACATCAATGACATTAAGAGTTAAATGTTGTGTTTACATTCCTGATAACTCTAAAAATGTTAAAGTTCCCAAATAAAGGCCTTATCCTCTCCAGCCTTTGTTAGGCCTTATTATGGGAACAACTTCTCTGTTCTTCCACCCCTGGTGAGAAATTATTGACTTCTGTCATCTTTATGATATTCATTGGCATGTTCCAGATTCTGCAACTTTTATATTGTATCAATCTCATTTCAGTGCTCATGTCTTTTTGTTCTTCTCTCATGGAAGCACCCACCCCCCAGATGCCTTTACAACCTTCTCTTCCCTGACCAGACTTCTACCATGGACCCCTTGATTGACCCGATTTCTAAAAAGGGAACTCCAAACTGCTTGCCCCACACCGTCCCCTTCCAGCTCGAAGAAGCCAGAGCAGTCTTTGTCCCCCTTTCCCTACAGCAGTAAGGAGTTCCTAAAACTAGAGGGGGGAATAAAGCCAGAATTGGGGAGAGGCAGTTAGTGTAAAAATAGGGGATCAATTAAATTGAGGAAATGAAGTCCATGAAAGCCATCTGCCTCTGGAAGTCTGGAAGTTGAAGACTGTCCCTTGGAGAATGGACTTTTTACATCTTGCTTGCAAAATCAGGCCTAGTTACATAGGCAGGAAGGAGAGATGGGGGGAAAGAACTGGAGAACAAAAGATCTTATAAAAACAGAAACGGGGGAATGTAATATAATATAAAGCTGCTCCCCCTCCCTCTCTGCTGCAGTCATTTCCCTGCCTCCCAACTTCTTGTCAGTCTGTGAACATCCTAGCTAACTATTGGTTCATCAGTCAGCTTGCAAATATCCTTCTCCGTTATTGGTCCTGTTAACCTGTGGAATTCAACTGCTTAAGGATAGCTCCCAGCCATTCTCTCTCTCTCTCTTCTCCTCACTTTCATGCTTTTCTCTCTCCTACTCACTTTCTTTCTCTCTCCTCACTTTTCACACACTCTCTTTCACGCACTCTCTCTCTCTCTTTTCCTCTCATTTTCTCTCTTACCCTGCAGGGAGACACTCTGTTTGCTCAATAAATCCTCTTACGTGAAAACAAAAACAAAAACAAAAAAACAAAAATAAAAACACACTTGTATGCATGTATGGAGATATCACTCTGAATCAGGTTAATATGTATATTTAAACTGTATTGATAAAAATAAAAATTGCTTTGAACTGTTAGGGTCTTTATGCAATCTAAGCTTTCATGAAAAAATCTTATAATTGTCACATTCAATGTTTTTTTTTTTAATTCATCTTCCTATTTTATCTTTCAGCAATTGACATAGTGGGCCACTATTAAATTATGCATCAATTCTATTAATACACACACACACACACACACACACACACACAATATTTGTTTCCTTTCTTGAATGGTAGCTTCCCTATAATTATGTCTTGAGCCCACTTGTGTTCCCTGTCTCTCCTCATGACTACTAAGTAAATACGTCCATTTTCTGTTAAGTGTATTATTTTATATCTTTATGGTGTCTTCATTTGAATAACTTAGTGCAGATCAAATGCATTATTGCTCAAACTGAAATTCCAGACCCCTCCTCCACATCTTGTTTCTTTCCTTCATTCCTTATTTCTTTTAATGACAACTCATTTCTTTTACCTTTTAATAATATCTTTTACTATTGGCATTTTATTTCACTCCAACATTATCTACTGAATGAAAATGGCAATAGTCAAATAGTTGATCTATTTGGAATTTTGCTCTCCTTACAACATAATCATGTGTGGTTAACTCTTCTTTAATATACAAATACTAAAAGGTAATGATGATAACACTAAGGTTCTCAACTCTCAGGATTAATTATTTTGCATTTCAAAACTAAAAATTCTCATTTATTGAAAAAATTTGTCTTAATTTCATATTTTCATGCTTGTTTAGTTTTTTATTTAGAAAATATAATATTATTAATTGATATATTCTTTAATTATTATCCCAAGTTTCATTTCTCTGCCTATTTCTCTGGGGCAAAAACTATTTCAGTTTGCCATATTTTAAATTTCTTTCTGTATGGTTTTATATACAGATGATGAAGTTGCTTTGCATCTTTAATTTGCACTCATAGTTACATGTTTTATATGGACCTTTAATTTACCTATAGAGGGCTTTGATTATTCTTCCAAGGAAGAGTATAATTTGATTGTTTCTAATATTTAACCATCATGATATGCTGGAGTGTATACTTAGAAGAGGTACCAGTGGCTCTTAAGATATAGACATCTTCCCCTTATTAGGTGCAGCCCTAATGATTGTCCAAATTGGCCACCATAAGTAATATTCCTTAGCAGTTTTTGGAAGCCACTTTTACTTCACATCCTTGCCAAGTCTTGATAATGTCTTTGTATTTATTTATTTTTTTTCACTTTTGCTCATCTCATGTGTGAGCTAGACTATCCTGCTAATTTTAAAAATTATTTTAAAAATATATCTGATTATGTTGCTGTTTTACATATTGCAATTCAATAATATTGCAGTGCTTCCAAGATTAAAATAAACAACAGAATGAAAATGAGAAAATAAAATACTTTCATTATGCAGCTCTAATTGCCTTCTCAATTCAAAACATAAGAGTTTGTAAACACAAAACAACCCATTCTTTTGTTAAGCAGGCTATGTCCTTCTCATTTCTATCTCATTATGTAATATTCCCTCTTCAGGACAAGACTTAGGGGGATTATTAAATAAGATAATATCTGTAGGTCTTTAATTATTGAAGTCTAACAATTTGTCATAGTATTCTCAATATATACATTTAATGATTATCCTCTACTTTAATTTGGGGTTCATATATCAAGTTCTTTCAGATTCTCCCAGTTTCCATGGATATATAGTCTTTGCTAATCCAGTATTTGAACATAATTCTAATAATGGAATCATTATGTTTTTTGCAATATATGTTTACATGTCTGTCTTCACCCCAAATTCTCACACACCTGTTCTTCCTACACTTTTAGGTGATATCAGTGGCCCATGAGTTCAGGTAATTTTGCAGGAGATAAATATTCAGCTATAGTTAAAAAAATGGAATTGAATAAACTATAATTATATACACTTCAATTTTTTTCTGCCTGAAATTTAGGAGATGTGACCTTATAAGAGCAAGGACTCACTTACATGCCCTCTTATGTGGAGTGAAGAGGATTAGAGAGAGAATGCTCTCCTTTTGTAGTAAATGATCTTTTAATTCTCAGCTCCTTCTCATCTCTTCAGAAAGGTATTTTCACCTCTCCAACAGGATTTTTCATAGTATCAAGCCTGAAAGATAGGCAAATAAAATCTGTGAAATATCAGTGCAATCAAACTGACAGTCACTAACTCCACTGGTCAGTGGGAATTCATGAGCAAGAATAATCTTATCTGATGACACCAGAGTTTTCTTTGTCCAACCAGACCCTTCTTGAGTCACCATATCAGGATTATTACAAGATAGAGTCCAGACTCAAGAATGCCAAATCGAATCATTAAGCACAAGAAGCACTTAGAGCTGGGGATTAGATTAAGCATCCTGGATTTTGATATATGTAAATTAGGAGCTGGAAACAGAGTCAGAAACAAGAAAGCAAAGTCATGAACACAGACATAACATGTTTCCAAAACAGAGTAACCAAATGCATTCTCACTGTGTTCTTTTTTACTTCAAGTTTTAGAAAATTCCTGTTAGATTGTGAATAGTGCTAAAATGTAATGTACAAAGTCATGAGTTCTTTGCTGGATTAATAGTCTGTTGTTAAAGTAAAATAACTTGAAAGTGGAACCTAGAGATGACTGGCTAAAGCCAGTGTAGAAGAAAGAACTGTAAATGCTTTGCATTTAATTGAAGAGGGACAAACTACAAGTGTCAGGTTCACTGAAGCAAGTTGCAACCAAAAGAGGTACAATAAATGAGAATGAGAAAAGCAAGCCAGTGATAAAAAACATGGTGTCTTAGCAACGAAACCATCTTCTTGCACCTGTTGCTGTTTTACATTCTCTTATCATGACTGAGGTTATTCTTTGATCAATCTGAGTTTTTAAAAATCCCTGAAAAGATGTAGCATAGGAAGAAGTCATAATCTTATTTCTTATGCTTTCCTTATAAAAGATATACATACAAAAGAACCGTATTTTCTAAAATAGTTTTAAGAGTCAACTAGCATTATTAACTACTTTTGTTTCCTTGCTTGCTTCTATCTTTTTGATACTGGAAGAACCAAATAAAAAATATGAAATTAAATTTGAGAAACTCTTTGCTCACATGAATAGTGTTTGAATAGGAATAAACAATAGGAATAAATAATGAACAAGAGTTCTGGATCAAAGAAGTTGAGGGTGAAATGGCAAGATATGGTTATGTTCCTGCAGGGTGTGGCATTACTTGCAATTTATGAATGAGCACTTTAAATGTTTACAAGTGGCAATAGGAGCAAACGTTTGAAAACCCTGATCAGAAACATTTACTCTCAGTTTATCTCCCAGGTTGGCCTTCTGCAGAATACATACTGGGAAATAGTATCTTACCGTATACTTAAGAATAAAGTATAATCTAGGTTCATGAGAATCCATTTTACTAATGATAATGAGAGTCAGTTGTGAAAGATAACGAACATTGGAAAGATGTTAGGGCTTTGATGAAGCCTGGATCAAAGCTTGTCGCATTTTTCCATTTTATGGGTAGATCCATTTTATTATCTACTGTCCTACTATGTTCTTAGTTGCGAATACTGACAATTACAAAAGGGAACACAGTAATAAGAATGTTGACCCTAAACTTTAAATAACTTTTTTTGCACCATTGGTAAATATTTTTGGTATATATTTAAATTCCACTTTAAAACAAAGATCTTATCAAAGCTTCCCTGAGTCGTTATAGGCATATACCAACAGTCAAGAGCTCTTTGGTGACTTAGTCACGCAAATACCTTCCAAAATTCTGAGGATTCTTTTTTTTATAACTTCCCAGAACTGGTTTGAAGAAATTCAATAATTTTAAGATATAGTATTGTATTTACCTTCAAGGACATTTTAAAATAATTAAAAATAAATACTCCACTCTTTAAATAAAATTTTCTGTAAATATTAGTTACCTGTGTTGATTTTTTAACAACATACTTGTATTTTACAATAGCTTTTAGATTCTTACCTCACACTGAAGTGACCAGAAATAGTAACAAATGGAGAAGAGTCTTTTTGTAAAAAGTGTTGATTTTATAAAGAATAATAAAGTTTAATGTGTGTCCTGTCTTCTAGTTTCAAGATGGTAAGGAAGAGATAAGACTTTGTTTTTCTTCTATGAAAGAAATAAAAGGATCCTACCAAATTTATATGGATGTCAAGAAGTACAACCACAAAATCTATCTTGAATGAAGGTAGGATAAATCTGCAAATATGGCCCAGAGTGACCGAATATGTGTCATAAGAATGAATGTAAATGACTTATCAAAGAGAAGGAAGTCATACCTGATTACTTTCAAGATGGGTGGGTCTGGAGGAGAGGAATATCATGACAAATCCAGGACAAACTTTGGAAATCTCCAGGAACAGACGTT
Organism: Sciurus vulgaris; assembly: GCF_902686455.1. Taxonomy (NCBI): domain Eukaryota; kingdom Metazoa; phylum Chordata; class Mammalia; order Rodentia; family Sciuridae; genus Sciurus; species Sciurus vulgaris. Next base: position 33,468,292 of record NC_136468.1, read on the forward strand.
GCTGATTCTACAAGGGTGTGGGTAGTGGTGTGAAAAAGAGCGGTTCCATGGAAAGTTGGGTTAAAAAGGCATTAAAAAAAAAAAAAGACATGAGGGAGAAGCCAGGCATGGGGCATGTGCTTCTAATCCCAGAGACTTGGGAGGCTGAGGCGGGAGGAGCATCTCAACTTCAAGGCCAGCCTGGGCAACTTAGGGAGACCCTATCTCAAAAAAATAAATAAATAAACATAAAGAAAAGGAGTGTCGAGGATGTAGCTCAGTGGTACAGTGCCCATGAGTTCAATCCCTAATACCACAAAAAGGTGGAGGGCAGTCTATAACAAGTCCTCATGGCCTCTACCCAAAGTCCGTGTACATTAAGGAGGCATCTTAGTGTAAAAGGGATTTTAGGTGAAGTAGAAGTTAAGGGAGAGCTGCTGTTCTGTAGAGAGTAATGATCATTTCATGTTGGCATTCCAAAAAGTGAGCCTCTTAGACCTTTTGCTTGCACACATCTAGAAAAAAACAGTATCCAGATTTATACCATGCAGGCAGGAGACCTGATTGCCTTACAGTAAATTCAATGCATATAGAACTTCCAATCAATTTTTAGTACCTCATTTGTAAATATAAATGGGCTGCCAACTTTTAAGGATGAATGATATGGACAAGCAAATAGAAAAAAAGGAAATGAAGATAATGATAGAATAAAAACATTAGTAATATATCTTCAGAGATATTGGAGAAGATATTACAGCTACTAAAGAGTACTTAAAAACATTCAGAGAGAAAAAAGAGGTCTTGGAAATTTAAAGTGTAATAGATGCAAAAATAGTAAAATAATTGGAAGGAAAATCAAATCACATCTTATAGGAAAATAAGAAAAGATGATGTTCATTTGGAGGAAAACAGACAAGAAAATAGATTAATTGAAGAAGCCCAATATCGGGTGAGCAGAACTTCAACAAAAGAAAAACAGTGAAAACAGAGGAAAGGGAATTCTGAAAGCAATCACGAAAAAAAAAAAAAAAAAAAAAAATCCCAGAAGTAAGCACAGAGATTTCCACAGCTCATACAACCCATACAACACTTGACTTAGAGAATAAAATATAAACTCACTAAAATATATTATGAAAATTTAGTACATGGAAAGTAAGGAAGTTTGGATGTTGTTTGTCCCCCAAAGCTTCATATGCTGGAAATTTGGTTCCCAGTATGGTGTTGTTGAGAGGTGGGACCTTGGAAAGGTGGATCGAAGGGAGATTATGAGGTCATAGGGTGCCTTGCCCCAGAATGGATCAAGGTTGTTCTCACAGGATGCTGAGTCTGTTCTAGTGAGAGAGTCACTATAAAACAGTAAGCGTGGACACTATCCTCCCCTAGTCTTCTTGTCCTTCCACGTGCTCTCTCCCTCATGAACACGCTCTCAGCACTGTGATGTTACCCTTCTTGAGGTCCTCATCAGAATTGAGCTGCTGTGATATCATATCTTATTTCCTTATGAACCTCAGATATACATACATTCATAGATATATATATATATATATATGCATATATATATATGCAAATATATGCTTCTGGTGGCCCATCTGTAAGTTCCCTCCAGCACTCTGCTTCTACAGACAAAACCCAACTTCTTGGTACGACAAAGCCTGTCTTTTGCAGTTCCTGGATTTTGTTCTATTCCTGAGTACATCTCTCATGCAGTCTCACAGTGTCCTCCTTCCCTGGACTACAATGTGACTGACAAAATGCTGCCCATCTCATCTGTCTAGGGTCAGGTGTCACTTTTCAGATATGCCCACATCCCTAGGTTGGCTAACTCTGCCTCACTAAAATGGCAAATAGGAGATAATGAAAATACTAAAATATTTTAAAGAACAAATATGTCAAATATAGATGCTAAATAATAATAAAATCATATCAGGTTTTTAAATGCCACAACAGAAACAAGAATACTGAACATTTTTCAAAATTCAGAGAAAAAATTATATGTGACCTAAAATTCTTTGTTCATTCCAACTATCATCCAACACATATGGGTAGAATTATTTTTAGATTTTTGAAGTACAGAAAATTTGACTGTCCTGAACCTTTTTTAGGAAACTATCTGAGATTGATTTCTATCAAAACAAGGAAATAAACTAAGATAGAAAAAGAACCATGATCCAAAGAATAGGGCACCCAACACAGTAGAGAGGCAAAGATAATTTCCAAGATCATGGGCAAAAAGGAAGCATCTGAGGGATGATTGTAAAATAGGATTAAAGTGTGCAGAGACCTTATTTTACTAGAAGGTCAGATGTCTCCAGTGGACACGTGAGCAGAAAAATTAAATATGCTTGAAAATGAGAGGAAAGCTTTGGCTATATGGAAAATTTTATAATGAGGCATTTATAGCACTTCTGGAGTGTACGTAGTGATTTATTTTTAAGTTCAAAGAAAACCAAATCAAAGTAGAGGGGCAGCAATTTTTAACTCTAGTATAAAAAAAGTTATAGAGGAAGGAAATGTAATCAGAGGATGTTTCTTAGCTCAGCAGTGAACAATATTTAAAAAATCATCATGGCAACACCAAATGTTTTTAAGCAAAACTTGAGGCATAATTATATTGAGAGGAAAATAGAGGGGATGAATTAGTCAAATAATAATAAAATCTTATGATAGGAACTTGATAGGTAATGTTCAAATTTAACAAGATAGAACCTTTTATTTATATTATAGACACCTATGGAGACAATGATAAAGTGAAATAGTTGAACATTAAATGTGTTTATCTTGGAGGAGCAAGGTAAGTCATAAAGAGAAAAGAAACACTTGTTTAATACACATTTCAGAAATAGTTGACTTTTAAACTACTTTTGTCTAATGTATTTGTTTAAAGTGAATAATTAATTTTAAAGAGTTATTTGGCTCCTATTTTCAATTATCAAATATATGTCCCATAATAATACTAACAAGTCACTTGCTAGTTTTCCATTATTTTTTTTTCTGGTGAAAAGATTTATAAACGTAATTGCTTTCACCATGACAATTTTTGCAATATTAATTCTAAATTTTTCTGCTTCCTTTTAGTGCTTCAGTTTATTCCCCTCCAGCTCACATGGTAAATTAATTGGAATCTTAAGAATCATTATGTTGTTCTCATTAAGATTACCCTTTTGAGATCAAATCATGTTTAAAGTAAAATGATTCTTGAGTTCTAATTTATTTCTAGTTTGTGGCAATTGGGAAGCTAATCTATCTAATGATGATCAGTATAAATCTCTAGGTCATGAATGGTGATGGGTGTCTAATCATTTTTTGCATTATTGTATTTCTGAAGATTCTAGTTATAAGTGGATACATATAAAGCAATCTGATGATACTTTAAAAATCTAGTATGTATTTTAAGTTAAAAACCTACTCTTGTAAAAAAAAGTATTTTAAATGTCTGATAATTTACTTTGAGTTTAAATGAAATGATACAATGAAAGGTCATTCATTATTAGATTTAAGTTGGAATTTCTACATTGGGAAACTAAACATTACCCAGGTCAGACCATGGAACTTAGTTTGCATACAGATATTCAAATAGTTTCTCTTTTGGCTATTCAAACATAATCCTTATATTAAGTATGCTTTTACTTCTAAAAGTGACCTTCCTTATATTCATAGGGTCATGCGCACTACTGTGTGATTTTAAAGTTAGGTTCATATGAAGCTCTCCCTATAGGTGTAGAGATTGTGGTTAATCAAATACATGGATGAAGATGGGGCTGTGGTTGAGGAATGAGGGACTTTTATACAGCAGCATCTGTAGATATATCTGTTGGTGGAGAAAATGAAACCCTCCAGAGAGCTTTGTCCCACATGAGATTGTAACTGAAAGAGGGTACTCTGGGTAGGTAAGCAGATATACTAAGGGTTACAAAACAGAAGTGCATATTTAAGTCTTTCAAGGATAATGCACATGTCAAAAATGAATGTTTGGACTAATGGCTCATGTTCAGCAGAAATTTCTTTTTATGACTGTTAAAATACATTTTTAGTTTAGATAAATATATTTTATAAATTAAAAGGACAAATAATTTTTAAAAAATTCGAAATTTGAGCAATACTATTAAGCTTACTTGAGATTAATATTTGCCAAGCTAAATGGATTGAGTTTCTCTTGAATACTGACAAAAAAGGCAGTAGACAAAATTGTAGATTCTGGAAGAAACTCCAGATAATTATACAAAGTAAATGAATATCCTAACCAAATCAAGATATTTTTTCATGCATATTTTATCTTAGAAGCAAGATGAATGTTTAAAAAACAACTCTAAGTAGTATTGAAGATTCTGTACCAAAATAAGTCATAGAGAAATTTGAAAAATGTGTTACAGGTACAACAATAACATATATACAATATAAGTCATGAAATATTTACTTAATATACTTGAAATATGATTTTGATTCAATGCTATTAAAAGCAATATTATAGAATTCATATCAAGCATCAACAGAATATAATTGTACATTAAATAATTCCAAATGACCAATCAAAACAAATACAATGAGCACTAAAGGGTAGCAAATTACACTAATATAGTTCATAAATTTTATAGTTATTTCAAATTATCCTTAGATCCATAGGACCTAATAAACTAATTTTGGAGGGTTCCATATTATGTGTGGCAATTCTTAAAACTTCAAATAGGACATCTAGGCACATGTTTGGTTTTATAAAAACCTATGTATTTTTTTATTAAAATTAGAACTAATATGAATCCTTATTTGTTTTCAACTACAATTAAGGTCACTAAAATCTAACAAGCTACAGTCTAAAATAATTGGCACTCTACCATAACAGGAAATACCACACACAGGGGAGGCAGGTGATATAAGATGAACAGTAGAAATCTGAGCATAACATGGGAATCACCTTAAGCCTAGCAACTCTAAATAAAGGAAACCCATAGGAGTGATGGCCCCTTCATGTTATGTCATATATACTTCTGCAATTTCTCAGCTAATTTAACTGGGTTATTTTCATATCCTTGTCCTAGTACAAGAATACGTGGTATCCAAGTGTAATAAAGAGTCAATGACGGTGAGGCTTTAGATAGTAAATATTGATCTGCACATGTAGATAACTATGACTAACAGATGATTGGTCCCTTCCTTGGAAAAAAATGCTGAGCTCACCCTTTGCTTCGAAAACTGTATAACTAACTCTGTTCTCTACTATGGCTTGTGCCCACCCTGGCTGTCATCTCAGTGTAAGAAGGTGCCAGTTTAGCTGCCCACGGAGATGAATGCAGTGCTGTGTTTTGCCCTTTGGAAGCATAAATTACTATCACTCAGAAAACAGGGACTATGAAAATGACAGTAACCACGACAATAGCAAATTGACACATACTGACGTTGTTACACTCTGTCTGATACTAAACATTCCCCTATGAATTTAAATATTAATGTTCTGTAGATGGGAAATTGTCTGTAAGACAAAATGTCTTGAATTATCTTTCCATGAATAGGTATGGAGTTTATTCAGCTTCAGCTGATGTGCTCTGTAGGATTTCTGCAAACTGAATAAACAGGAGATTGTTAGTAAGTAATCAGGCATCTGATCATGTTATATTTCACAGAGTTATCTTGCTCTTTTCAGACAAAGAACCTGTAGAAGGGGATTTGTGGAGCCAGAGATGGCAGAGCCCCTATGGAAAGTGTGACTGTCCCCAGACGGGGGAGATTTTGGGTTCAATGATATCCTCATGCTGATGAGATTAGTTTGTTTTACAATCTGCTCTGCCAAGCAAACTTTGACACTGTTCAGTGAAGGACACCAGGGAGATGTTGAAAGGAAGGGAAGGGTAAAACTTTATCATGAATTAACGTAGGTGGCAGAAAATATAAACAACCCAAATCAGACATTTATATTAAAGAAAAATCTTTTCATATTTATGCTCTTGAAATGTATAAAAATGATGATACTTATTTTTCTTGAAGTATAATCAAAATTCCATTGTACAACTACTAAAATTTACTAAAAGTGGAACTACATTGCATCATGTATTACTAATTAATAAGCACTTCAAGAGTAAAAATCTATCCTGGTAGTATTTGTATTGAACAAACAGAGAGAGAAAAAGATCCATTCTGTCCTTTTTGTTTGTGATTCATGCTGCCATTTTGTTTGGGAACCAAAACTGGGAGTCTTAATACTCAAAAATGTATTTTCACATCCCTAGGTAAATTTAAATATATTTAAGTAAAATTTCTAATTTCTCAAATGAGACAATTGTAACCCATGTGGATGATGGGTATACTCCCTGTTATAGAATGAAAAATTAGTATCAGTCCTCTTAACTCTTACACACCACACTGTTCTGCTCTGTGCCATGTCCTCCTGGGTTGTGTGAAGCCCAATGAACGTATAATATGATGTCAACCTGGTAAAGTAAAGAATGAGTATTTCACAATAAGGGAGACAATTCCATATTTAATTTTGCATGGATTTTTGATGCGAGGTATGCTCTAAATTTTTCCAAAGCAGACATAAATCGGTCCTATATCAAATATGATATTTCTGTTCTCATCTTATGATCTTGCCTACATGAAACGCTTTGGTGAAGAAGATAAAAGGGCCACCGTTTCAAAACAGTACAGTAGGGAATTATGGTGATAAATAGCTTTTCAAAGATATGATGACAGATGCCATTAAAAGGCACAAGCTGTTAAATCTAGAGACTCATATGTGCTTTGTTCTTGATTTCTAAATTTATCCCAGGTTGTTTTCAGAACTTAAAACACAGTCATGGGATGCTGGTGATTAGAGAAACTATTTGAAGTTCACAATCAGAACAGCTGGTCCAGAGATGATAGAAGATGATGCTGAATTTTATGAAGCAAATGCAAAATAGTGATTGGGGAACGTTTTGGCAAGTAATAAGAGAAATCGTCAGAGACTTATTGCAGGTGTCAAATAGCATTTAGGTTATATGCATTTTCAGAGCCGACATATCAATTAGCACTCTTGCCTTTAAGTATAAAGCTATATGATTATATGAGAAATATAGAAAGGTATAGAATTTTGATTAAGAAAATAAGCATAAAACTAATATATGAGTATTGTGAATGATATACATGTATATTACACACATAGCTGCTTTATACTATATATGGTAGTTGTTACATATATAGTTTTAAATTCTATATTTATATATGTATGTGTATACACACATATAAAATAGTCATCCTAACAGATATGCTATATCATTGTGGTTTTGATTTGCATTTGCCTAGTGATTAGTAATGTTGATCATTCTTTTATATGTATGTTGGTCATTTGTAGGTCTTCTTTGGAAAAATGTCTATTCATTCTTTTGCCCATTTTTGATTAGGTTAGTTTTTTCTTTTGTTGTATTTGTTGTTTTTGCTATTGAGTTGCAGATATTCCTTAAACATTTCAGAGATTAACCCATTATCAGACATATGGATTGCAAGTGTTTTCTACAATTTTTTATGTTGCCTTTTTATTGTTAATTATTTTCCTTTCTGTCAAGAAGCTGTTTAGTTTGATTAGAGCAAAGATGAATGAAACTGAGTATAGAAAAATAATAGGAAAAAATCAATAAAACTGATTCGGTTTTTTGAAAACAGAAACAAGATTTATAAACCCAGGAAAAATAAGAAAAAGAAAAAACTCAAATAAAATCAGATATGAAAGAAGAAACATTATAGTTGACCCACAGAAATAAAAGGATCATAAGATGCTGCTATAAAAAATTACATACCAACAAATAGTATAATATAGAAGAAATACATGTTTAGAAAAATGAAAACTACCAATATTGAATAATACATGAATAAATATTAAATTTAAATAGACCTTTAACAAGTACAGATATTAAATGAGTAATCAAAAATCTTCCAACAAAGAAATGTCTAAGACATAGTGACTTCGCTGGTGAATACTATGGAACATTTAAAGAAGAATTAAAGAATGCGAATTCTTGTCAATTTCTTCCAAAAATTGGAATGGATGGAACATTTGCACACCCATTATGTGAGGCCAACATTCCATAGTTTGCTTTTCATAAAGAATGCAAAACAACCTCTTTTAAAATCACTTGCTGATTTTTTATTTTTTTACCTCCACTTCTCCAGTGTATTTAGTAACATTTAAAATAAAGTTTAGGCCCTTTGCTTTAGCTTGAATGACCCCGTATGACTTGGTTCCTCACTACTGACTTCTGTACCATCCTTAGATTGGAGAGGACTCCCCACTCTACCAAACATGCCAACCATTACTTCAAAAACATTGCTTTTGTTGTTTTCTTTACTTAATGTAGTCTTTTCTCAGACATTTGTGCCATTTATTTCATGCCTAAAATTGGATCTAAACTTCAATTTATGTTTCAGCGTCACCTGGTAAACATGCTATCTCCTTATGCTACTGTTTTTCTTCATAACATGTATTATAACTTATACCTCTATTTGCTTTATTTTATTCATTATGCTCTTTGTGCCCTTGAATGTAAACTGCATCAGGTCAGATTCTTGTCCATCTTGTTCATTACTCATCCCCCCTGCTACTCAATAAAAATCCTAATAAGTAGTATTGAATAAACTTATCATTTAATTATATAATACTATTCTCAGGTTATTTCAGATTGTTTAAAGTAGTATCATTAGAGTTTACCTTTTCCAGGTCCTTCCGGGGGTAGGGATTGATCACATTTTATCTGCCATAGTTTAACAATATACTTATATCCTACAGTTTGGGATTTGTCTTAAATTATCTATTAATATTAATGTCTGCTTTTAATGTCTTCTTTTGGACTATATTACTGGACTATCTTGTTAACCTATTTTAAATTACATGCTTTTCCCAGTGTTTATTGTGGGAGATAATAGATTTCCAGTTGGGTGTCAAACGTCATCTCAAAAACAAATGACACTATACCAGTCCTTTTCATGACTTTAATGAAATCCCCAACTTTTGTCCAAAATGCACTCCACCCCATTCTGTACCCTGACTTATAAGAACTCTTCAACTCTATCCAGGGGAGCTAAATAATTCTCAACTGGATCACAACTCTTGTGAGATCCAGAAATAAGGCTTTGTTCTTTATTGGTTTCGAAGATACACTCCAAGAAGCAGGAAATCATAGTTATTGGCATAATGCTTTAATTTATTTAGCATGACACAATCTATTAATATTTAACAATTAAATATCTTTCTTACCCCCAAAGCCAATTTGTACAAAGCTAAATTTATTGCATACTGTAAGCCACATCACCCTCAAACCCAAACTGATGAAGTCGACAGGACACTTTAAAAAGGAAGCAGGCTGCCACCATTGTGTCTGATGCAGAGGTTCCCAGAGTTTCAGGGAAGGAGGTTTATCTGAGGCTCCGGGAGCCCAGGGAGTGAGATCTTGGGCAGAGATCCTACTTCTGTTTTCACATTGTGTCTGTTGAAGATCTCTTCTTGGGTAAAAAGAAAGGCATGCTTAAACTTCCTGACTCAGCTGTGAGAGTGTCTAGGATCTTTCTCCAAACGATTTGCAAGAGAGATGAAGACAATGCAAGACCTTGAAGTTACACCTCCTCATGCAGAGTTGTTACTACCCTTGCCAGCCTCTGTTCTTGCTGAGACATTGGTATGCCAACTCAGACCAAAAGTCTTTACATAGTTCTGACAGTTCTGAGGCTTAGCATTGGTGCCAAATACCATTCCCATGTTCCCTATCTCTCTTCCATGTTGTCTGAGGTGGTTGTAGTTTGTTGTTCCTCCATTCTTTTACATCTGCTCTATGGCCTAGGAGCAGGATTTATGTGGATTTCACCAATGGAATGTATTCCAGTCAGGATTAGACAATGAAGAGGTGCTACGCATGGCATTTATGCTACTATTCCAGTGGCTTGGGAGGCTGAGGCAGAAGGATCCAAGTTCAAAGCCAGACTCAGCAACTTACCAAAGCCCTGAGCAACTTAGGGAGACCCAGTCTGTAACTAAAAACTAAGAAAAGGTATGGAGATATACTTCAGTGGCAAAGCACCCCTGGGTTCAATCCTCATTGTACACACACTTACACACACACACACACACACACACACACTCTCTCTCTCTCTCTCTCTCTCTCTCTCTCACACACACACACACACACACAAATACACACACACGAACATACACACTAAAAGGGGAAATGAAGTAAGTTCTGTCTCTCTTTGTCGATCTTCTCTGCATGGCTATCTTCCATCATGGCTTTCTCTCTCTTTCTGGGTTAGTCTGCAAATCCCTCTGCTCACCATGCTCTGTATATTATTGGTGAACTGTTATTAGTAGTAAGGTCCTCTACTATTCTCTGTTGATTGCTTCTTTGGTTTCCTACCTACATCTTATATAATAATATATTTATTAAATTCAGCTCTAATGACTCAATTTGAGGGAGATGTTGGAAACCCAATTGACATTGCTCAAGGTTAAGAGTTGTTAAGTGGAAGTAAAAGACAAGCCCTCTGCCTCCCACAGCTTGAGAGGTCTGTTTGCAATTGTAACTTTCCCCAGGAGTCCACATTTGACTTAGAAGGAGGAACACAACAAAGGTAAACTAGGTTTAGGCAAGAAAAGAGTAGTGACAAAGAGATTAGAATATTATTCGGTGAGATAGGTACTTGGACAAATCTTCAGCGGCTTAATTTTCAAGCACCTTTTAATATTCTATTCCTCTACTAATTCCAGGCCTAGGAAATGACTTAAAACTAGTAGCCTTTTCTCTTCTCACATTAAATGTTATGTGAATTACTTGAAAAAAAATTTATTCAGAATATTCAGAACACTCAGGAGACACCAATTATTCTTTAAATTATAAAGCTTGCTGTTTTTTAAAATATTTTTATTCACCAATCTTCAGTTTGTTCAACTATGACAATCTCATACATTTAGTTTCCAAGGGTATTTTTCTTTTTATTAGGAAACTATTTTTATTTAATATTTCCTTTAGTTGGTGTGTTTTAGTTTTATAAAATCAGTTTTTGTTCTTTTTTAAATTTATTTATTTATTTATTTATTTATTTTTTAATGTGGTGCTGAGGATCAAACACAGTACCTCCTACATGCTAGGCAAGCACTCTACCAGTGAGCTACAACTTTAATTTCTAGATTTATTTCTTTTTAGTCAGTAGAGTTAATGAATTATTGATGTCTTATTTTGGGAAATTATGTAAGATTATAGTCATTATTTAAACTGGGATTAACTGAGCAGACAAAATATGCGTGCTTATACTCTATGAAAATATGAGCTTTTGAAGGGGGCTTACTAAATAGCATCTCTCTTCTTCCCCTGAGTTTTAAACTAATAGAAAAATAAGATAAAACAGTTAACAGATAGAGAAAAAAGTGCTTACTTTATTAGTATTAGAGGCTAAATTGAAGGACATATTACTATCCAAATAGTAATTAACTTGCTAACTCTTTTCCTACAGTGGAGAGAATAGAATAACACAATGGAGTGTAAATTTGAAATTACAAAGCCATCAAACTTGCCCATGTCCCTGTTTTCCACAAGCCTTAATGAAGACTGAAAATCTCTAAATCAACATTGAATTAGAGAAAAAGCACACTTCTTGTTTAGTTTCTCAAAGTACTGAGTTCTTCAAAACTCAAAATCTAAGGTAAAAAAATACTAACATCTTTACGTTAGTAAGTCATCCATCCCTCTTTCCCCCTTTTATCTAATATATCAATATATTTATTTCTCATTTTAATGCACTTTTAATAACAATATGAAATCATAATAAAACCTTATCATTAAAAATGAAAAACTTGGGCTGGGGATATAGCTCAGTTGGTAGAGTGCTTGCCTTGCAAGCATAAGGCCCTGGGTTCAAATCCCCAGCACCACAATAAAAAATAAATAAATAAAAAAAATAAAAAACTTAATATTTCTCCATTTCAAGTACACAGACTCCTTCTATCTTGAAGTAACTGTGCTGAATTGATTGTCTAATATTTTTGTGTGTATTCATGTATTGACATTTACATGCATGTAGCCACTTTCACCTGGATATATTTCACATTCACATTTATGCACAAAAATATGCAGTTTGCTTTGTAAATTTGTTCATATAAACTGGATCAGCTGTATGTGTTGCTTTGCAACTTGTTTAAGTTTAACATTTTGATAGGAAGATTTTGTGGTTTATTGGAAAAACAAGGCACAATTTCCTTTTTTTCTACAACATAGGGGCCTAGTCAGAAACCACTTGTATAGGCCTGGCAGTGATTCCTTTCTACCATTGCCTCAATAGAATAGTTAGGAAATTAGAAATTATAATGGTGGATTTCTATTATACCTGATAAGATTCACATTAATGGGCAAATATCTTTGGTATTGGCTGTTCCAGGCCTGCAGCTAAGGCAATGATAGACATTTTTATATAATTATTTCCTTTTTCTCTAAGTTTATTCTTTTCTTCATCCCTTTTTTAAGTACTAAGTATAATTGCCCTCTTTTCCCACTTAATTTCTATTATTTTCTTTAATAATCCTAAATATCACTCTTTGCCACTGCAGTCTTTTGAGATTCTAGCAAATAGAGTCACAAAGGAAGAAAACAGAAGCTTGAAATTTCTATTGCTTCCTTACCATTGTGTACTCTTTTCCATTTTGTTTTCACAACTAGATTTGCCAAAGTGAATAGAATTGAGAGGAATAACCAGCCCTACTGCACTCCATCAGAAATAGAGGAATGGTAGGGAGGAAACCAAATACTCAAGTGAGGAAGTAAACAAAATTTTGTAAATATCTACAATTTTGTGAAAAAAATACAGGTATGCTTGGTACAAGCATACAAGGGAATAACAAGGGAACTGATGCAAAAAATTCTTTTAAAACCTGAAGATCTCTTGTTCTTCTATTCCAATTTTCTATGGGTAATCACTTTTACCATTTTATTTAATACTTTCAGAAATAATTTGAACATAAATAATAAACATAAGCATATATTTACATAAACATACATATTTTATACAAGTTTTATATATATACATTTTATACACTTATAGATGTACATATATACATACATACATATTAATCTAAAACATTCATTTCACTTTGTTTTTTTATATTCATATACATGAAAAATACCTCCTTTGTTCTTACTAATTAGTAAACAGCTTCTTATTACATGAGATTGTCATAATTAATCTGACATATATTGGTTTTACAATGTTTCCAGTTTTTTATTAATAATAATGCAAGAGCAAGTATTTGTATGTAAATCCTTTCAATCATTGGGTCAGTATAAACTTTAGCAAACCTAGTGGTAACTTACTCATTATAAGTTTACAATGGAATGGAATGTATAAAGCTGCTCTCCCGCCCATTCCGTTGCAGTCATTTTCCCTGCCTCCCAACCACTTGTCAATCTGTGAACATCTTAGCTAGCTATTGGTTCATCAGTTAGCTTGCAAGTATTCTTCTCTGATATTGGTCCCCTGTTAGCCAGCCGGAATTCAACTGTTGTAGCTTCTTTTCCCATCTTTCTGTCTGTCCTCCTCACTTTTCTCTATTCTCCTGGCTTTCCACTCTCTCTAGCACGTGCCCTTTCTCTTTCCTTTCTCTTTTCCTCTCATTTTCTCTCTTACCCTGCAGGGAGACACTCTGCTTGCTTAATAAACTCCCTTATGTGATTTCCTGTGTCCCACGTGGTTCTGTGGGATTTCCCTTACATGGAATGTTTCTAATCTTTAGCTTTAAAAAAAAGTATTGGGCATTTCTATTACCCTTTAGATGTATGTGCTTGATTACTTTCAACTAATGAAAAAGCGGTCTTTAAATTTCTCATCAATTCTTGGACTTAACCCTGAGTGGACACTATTCTACTTCTGTGTTTATTGCACTGAAACAAGACAAGATTTTGCATAGCAGTACCACATCTGTATCATTAAGTGCTTTTTACAGCTGTAGCAGAATTCTTTAGAAGAGTTCATAATGACCTGTTTCTAGTTATGAAATTATTCTTTTCTGACAGTTAATTTCCAGATTTCAATGTGTTATTAGATAAGAGAATACATATATTAGAAAATGTATTTTAGAAAATGTTTCATAGTTTAGGAAATTGTCATTAAAACTCCCCTGACATGTTGCAAAACATGCTACAATTTAAATCAAAGTAGTATTGTCACTTTCAGCATTTCTCATCAGGCTTTTTCAATTTAATTTTATTATTATTATTATTATTATTATTATTATTATTTTCTTTATGTCTTCATTTTCTTTTTTAATTTTTTTTTTATTTTTACAGACTGCATTTTGATTCATTGTACACAAATGGGGGTACATCTGTTCATTTCTATGGTTGTACACAATGTAGATTCATACCATTTGTGTAATCATACATGTACGTAGGGTAGTGATGTCTGTCTCATTCCACCATTTTTCATACCCCCTCTCATTTCCCTCTACATAATGTAAAGTTCCTCCATTCTTCTCTCACCCTACCAACCCCCACCCCATTATATATCATTATCCACTTATCAGGGAAAACATTTGGCCTTTGGTTTTGGGGGGGATTGGCTTACTTCACTTAGCATGATATTCTCCAATTATTAATATTTGGTTCATTGTACACAAATGGGGCACAACTTTCATTTCTCTGGTTGTACACAAAGTAGAGTCATACCATTTGTGTAATAATACATGTACATAGGGTAATAATGTTTGTCACATTCCATTATCTTTCCTTCCCCCCACTCCCTCCTCTCTCCTTATTTCCCTTTACACAATCCGTCCTTTCTCCATTCTTTCCTTACCCCTCCACTTATCATCATTCACTTATCAGAGAAAACATTCCACTGTTTTTTTGGGGGGGTTGGCCTATTTCACTTAACATGTTATTCTCCAACTTCATCCATTTACCTAAAAATGCCATAGTTTTATTCTTCTTTTTTGGGTGAATAATATTCCATTGTATATATATATATCACAGTTTCTTTATCCATTCATCCATTGAAGAGCATCTAGGTTGGTTCCACAATCTAGCTATTGTGAATTGAGCTGCTGTAAACATTGATGAGGCTGTGTCACTGTAGTATGCTGATTTTAAGTCCTTTGGATATAGGCCAAGAAGTGGGATAGCTAGCTGGGTCAAATGGTGGTTCCAAATTCTAAGGAACTCCAAACTTCTTTCCAGAGTGACTGCACTAATTTTACAATTCCACCAGCAATGTATGTGTGTACCTTTTTTCCTACATCCTCACCAACATCTATCGTTGCTTGTATTCTCATCAGGTTCTTTTTTACTGTGGACATAGGATCGACCAAGCCCTTTCCTTTCTTCCCTTTTTGGCTCTTTGGGTTTGCATCCCATAGAGTTATAATTTCCTTTGTTTTCTGCTCAGATGATGCTCTTGTGCTGAACTTAACCTACTCTCTTTGCACTTCTCCCTTCCTCTCAGAAAAAGCTACTTTTTTGGTGATAGTGAATACAAAATGATTTTTAGATTGTGTAATTTTATAATTTTATCAGGGTCTTAAAATTACTATGCATGTCTTACAAACAGTAGAGTGATTATTTTCTATACCCAATTTATGTAGGATTTTTAAGGACTGGAGTGAGCTAGCAAAATATACTACAGGGTGTTAAAATCATCAACAGCATTTGCTTTATTCAAAGGAAAATTCAACTTCTATTTTTATGACAAGACAATTTTGTTACTTTGAGCAGGACACCTGTAGGAGTAAAGCTCCTACTCTCCATAGAAAGCAGGAAAATGGGTGTGCTATCTCCTTTGATGATCACAGTTGGAAGAGATGGATCTCATCCTTGAGAAAGACATTTCTGAGTTGTAAAACTGGCAAGAGGTTTTTAAAAAGATTTACATCTCAAAGGGACAGAGAAATAATTTGTACTTATAAGTTTTCAAAATTAAATTCTCTCAAGGGAAGTGAAGTCAGAGACCTAGAGTCAGGAAGGAAACTGCATCATGTTTAATCAAACTGAGGGGGAAATTTAAGGTCATCTTGATAAATTCAAATAGAAAATCTCAAAGTAAAAGAAGATTTTTCAGACAGTGCCACCTGTAACCTCAGCCTGAGACTCAAACCCATGTGAAGTATCAGCAACTTTCAGAAGCACAAAATGCACACTGAGTACTTGAAAAGGATGGATTTTTTTTTTTTTTTTTTTTTTTTTTTTTTGGATTGAGTGTGTGTATTTGCTACAACTCATCCTTAACAATGTGGAATTAAGAGTAAAAAAAAAATGTAATTTATACTCCATAAAGGTTCTTGATTTTTAAAACTGCAATCTCTGTCATTTGTGTTTACTTTGAAAAACCAGGTGGCTGTGATATTGTACTTTTAAAAATCGTACACACTCAAGTTTATCTTTTTTTCCCTTAAAATTGCTTTTTAATCTAGAAACATTCTTTAAATTTTGTTGTTGTTGTTGTTATAGACGTTAAAATCAATTCATCATACTTTTTTTACTATATGTAATATACATCTCTGGTGCTAGAATGATCCTTTTTTCATTGGTTATGGATTATTTAAATAAATAATGAATGACTATAGTAATACATGCTTAATAGTAAATTTGGCATTCACTGGCAAATGTCTAAGGGATGCCATATCAAAAATAATGTGTTAGAAATGACACCTCTCTAGGGTATTGCTTAACAATATACTGAAAAGTTCACAGTATTCATTGCAGCAATTACCATAGTGATTGTGCCTTTAAACGTGTCTTCACTTGTAAATCTTTGGGCAATTAGCTTTAATAATGCCAACACATTTTCACCTATTAAACATCTCCACATTTTTCTAAACTATTATCAAATTCAAGTGCCTTATAGTGAAAAAAAAACTTACACATTAAACCAGAAAGAATGCTAAGTGGATATATTCATATCCTGCAGTGCCAAAGAGAGAAATTGACAGAGACAAAGATTATTTTAATATTAGTTAAAATAAAAATTGTTTATTGCCATGTACCTTAATCTCATGGCAGTCTATGACATTAGCAGAATGTTTTATTGGGAGGTAATCCAGATATTAAAACTAGACACCGAACAAAATTGTGTCCTTATTTCATTAAGATGTCACTATGTCACATTCTCAGTAGCTTGACTATATATTCAAAAATTCCAGATATTACCTATATGGAAAGTATAATTTGTAGACTTGGCTTTTGGCTTAGAGATTACTTGTGTTAGTGAAATGCTAGTTGGTAAATTGAAGGTGTGGTTAGAAAGAAGATCAAGATCTGAATATCACCTGCACCCACAAGTTGAAGTCCTTTCGTATTAATGCCTAACCCACCTACTACCTGACTCAATTTTTTTTTTTTTTAAATTTGCCAATTGAGGCTTGGGATCAATAAATCAGTGACTCCCTCATAAACACAGAAAACATTAAGAATATGCCATACATTAAACAGAGAAAAATGTGTATATACACTGTACAAATGAAATGTTTGCTCATTTCATTCCTTAAAACAAATTTTATCTAGATGATGCTCAGACTCATCTCTCTCCCTCCTTTAATTCCTAGAAGGTATTAATACCATAATTCATCCAAGGAAGGAGAAGGTCATAGCTGTGGATTGGCATATACAAAATTATAAGGCCAACAAAAATACAAATCCCCAACACCTAGTTATTCAACACTCTGAAGAAATGAAGTGATTTTTTTTTTTTTTTATAAAAAGGCACAATAATAGAATTAGTGTAAAAATTAAGAAAAAATCCAAATATGTCACCTGGTAGGAGAGATGTCAGGGTTGAGGGGATAGTAGCAGGGGGAAGAGCACACAGTAGGTTATTCACTTTTATGACTATGTACTTAGTCGAAATTATATTTGAGCAGTTTGAAGAGTCTCCTCAAGTTTTATTACTTTTTCATGATTGATTTCATTCTACATAATGAGAACATGCACTGTGCTCTTCTAATTAACAGAGTGTTGCAAAGTGATATAAAACTTTGTTCATTTTTTTCCATTAGCAAAAAGGTCAATAATATAAAATGGCATCTGGCCAGTAGTTGCTGATGCTGCTTCTCACAACCACACACGAATTAATGCAGTAGGCATAACAAAATAATGAAAATGTAATATGCCATCAAAATTGAAGACTTATAGTCAACCAACTATGAAATTTTGGAAATATTTCCATTAGTTATAAGTTTGATGGACAGGGTTTTTGTAGTCTTGAAATGCCAGTCATGAAAACAATGAGAGAATAGACAAGGAATGAACAAGAATGGAGGACTCAATTTGGTAAAATAATGAAGTTCCTTGTGCCCTTTAAAATTAATCCTCCACCCTTCTCTGGTCTATTTATTCAGGTAATCTGCTTACTATGACTACAGAGAGTTGCCTGTTTTAAAATTGTGTATAAATGGACTCCTAGAAGATACAAACTTTTATGTCTGATTTTGGCTCAAGAGTTTTTTTGAGATTTATTCATGTTGATTCATAGCAATATTTTCTCATTAGCGCTCATAAGTATTTTATTATAAGATTTGATTTCCTATGCACTTACCATTGGACACTTGAATTGTTTTCAGTTATCACCTCTGAATGAAGCTACTATACATTCATGTACATGTCTATTGGTGGTCATGCTTTTATTTTCTTTGGATAAACAGACTTCAATCACCATATCATTTAATAAGTATATGTTCACTTAAATAAAAAACTCCCAGATTTTCTGGAGTCACTAGGCCATTGGGTATTTTTTATAAACATTGTGTGAATTTTATATTTGTTCCAAATCCCTGACTCTCCTTTTAAATTTTTGGTATTTTAATTTTAGCCATTTTAATGAGTGTGAAGTGGTATCCATTGTCTTTCCACATGTGTTAATTTGCCTTTCCATGTTTATTACTGATATATGAATATTATTCTTCATATATACATTCAGAACATTTGCTTATCTTCTTTTGTGAAGGGATTTTTTCAATCTTTTCTTAAAATTTTCATTTGTCTTATTATGGAGTTGTAAATATTCTTTGTATATTTTGTTTGTTTTTGTGGCACAAGTAATTGAACCTCACTGGAAAAGTAACATCGTCTATATGGGGTGGAGAGTTGACATTATCTATACTCTGTGAAGCATATGACAGGAGCAAATACACTTGCCCTATCTTGCTTCCTGAAGGAAATTTTCACTAGATACAGAGTTCTGAGTTAACATTTTTATCAACCAGTGTGAAGACAGTGTTCCATTGTTTTTTCAGCTCCGTAGATTCTGATTGAAAGTCAGTGTCTTAGGATTGTTGTTCTATGTTATGCACTGTTTATTCATGTTGCATTTATCAATCATTTGCCATTTTTTATTACAGAAGAATATTGATTGTTGAAATAATACAGTTATGTCATAATTTATCTTTTCAATAGTTGGTACACACAAGGGCTGTTTCTGAACACATCTGCTTTAACTAGTCATGGAAAGATCTTTATATTAACATACATTTTCACTTCTTGTGGGTAAAAACAAAGGAGTGGTAGTACCAAATAGTCAAATGCTGAATTTACAAGAAAATATTATTAGTTCCCTGACATATTACATTTTCACAGGCAAAGAAAGAGACTTCAAATTATTTCAGATTATCACCAATTCCTGTTTGTTTATTTTCATTGAGTTTACTACATTGTTACCAGTGAATGTAAACATTCTATATTATGAATAAAAACATTTTACACTTTTTTTTTTTTTTTTTTTTTTTTGCAGTGCTGGGGATTGAAGTCAGGACCTTCTGCTTGATAGGCAAGCACTCTACAAACTGAGCTATATTCCCAGCTCCCTCTTACACATATTCTTAGTCCAGATTTAAGGTTGTATTTCAATTTCTGATCATTATATTTTGAAAAACAGATGTTTTAAACATGTTGGTCTTCAACTCACTTTTTTTATTGTTATTTTGTAGCTTTCAAATTTTTGTGACCTAATAAATCTTCATGTAACTCAAAGGCACACAAATTTTCCCAAATATTTTCTCTTAGAATTTGTCAATTTTTGCTCCTCTAAATTTGGTCTCTGAACAGTTATAGTTAATTTTGTTTCATCTGTGTTACGTTGAAATATTGTTTGCTTCCTCGCTTGATTGATTGATCACATATGCATATCTAATTTTTTTAATTCACCTGATTGACAAAGTTATCATTTCCCAGTGGGTTAACTCAATATCTTTGAACTTTATCTGTTAACCATAAATGTGGCCAATGTCTTTCTTCCTTCTATATTCTGATCCACTATTCTCTGTTATATGCTAATATTACACTGTCTTGGTTATTGTTGCATTAAAAAAAACACTTCAAGTAAATTAATGTAAATTCTTTAACTTTGAGAATGATTTGATTACTCGAGGTTCTTGGAAAATTGTTTACTTATTCCAGGTTCTTTGTATATCCATTGAGATTTAAGAATCAGTCTTTCAATTTCACCAAAATTGCCTGATGGAATTTCGATAGCATGTATGTTAAATTTCTAATTGGAATGCTACTTTAAGGAATATTATCCCTTCTGTTTTCTTTCCATTCCTTCTCTCTCTCTCTCTCTCTCTCTCTCTCTCTCTCTCTCTCTCTCTCTATTTCACTCTCTTGTTCTATCTTCTCCCTGTTTGGACTTACAAATATTAATCTTTGTGACTTATAACCCAATAATACTATTTTTACTTATTTTCTTGCTAAAATATTTCAAGTGCTTTTTATCAGAGACTCTTTGATGTTCTTTCAACAAGTTTTAATTCTTTTTTGAACTTTTTCTTACTTTCTGGCATCCTGTAAATTTTTGTGAATTTTCTTTCTTTGTTCTATGCCTGTTATCATTAACTTCTCCAAAGAATCCTGCTTCCTTTTGGTGGAGAAGTGTTTTAAGAAACCACAGTGTAGACACTGTGTATCTTGATTCTTAGTGGGGGTCATTGCTTCTAGGACTTCTTAGTAGTCAGAGCTAAGATTCTTATCTGTCTCTCTGGCCTTAACTATCACTTTGAGACTTCTTTAGAGTTTTATTTATTTCATTTCACCTCCTGTTATGGTTTGGATATGTGGTATGCCCCAAAAGAAATGTATGAGACTGTGCAAGAACAGTCAGATGTGAAATGATTATATTATGAGAGTTGTAACTTAACCAATTGTTTAATTCACTGAAATGGATTAAACAGTTGGCAACTATAGGCAGGTAAGGTATGGCTAGAGGAGGTAAGTGACTAACGCTTGCCCTTGGGGTATGTATTCCGTCCCTGGTGAGTGAAGCTCTTTCTCTGTTTCCTGGCACTCATGTCTTGAGTTCCTTTCCTTTGCCAAACTATTATGCCCCTGATGTTCAACCAGAACTATGGAATTGGCTGGCTATGGACTGAACCTTAAACTTTGTGAGCCCCAAATAAACTTTTCCTTCTCTAAATTGTTCTTAACAGGGATTTTTGTAACAGCAGTGAAAAAGCTGACTAAAACTGAAATTGGTACTGGTAAACTGGGTCTTTGGTGTGACTAACCTGACCATGTGGTTCAAAAGCCTTTGGAGCGAGTTTATGGGGTATGAGTTTTAAAAGGCTTTGAGATACAAGTGGGAAAAGTTTTAAAATGTTGTAATGGAGTTCAATGGGCAATTCTGGTGAGAGTTCAGAAGAGCAGAATGCCAATAAGAGTGAGGACTGTAAATACAGGGCTCATGAGGTTTCAGAAGAGAAAGAGTCTCCTGGAAATTGGACTAGAGGCCATTCATGTGACATTCTGGCTAGGAAGTTGTCTACATTTTGCCCATGTCCTGAGACTTTCCATGAGTCTGAATTTAAATGTGATGGACTAATAAATTCAGTGGAGGCAATTTCAAGACTGCACAGCATTCAGGTGCTGACATGACTAAGGCTGGCAGGTTTTAGTCAAGTTTACTGTGAAAATCAGGAGCAGAAAGCAGGACAGGAAGATTTGAAAAACTTACAATGTAGCAAGAAAAGTGGAAGTCAAACTGGGGCTAAGGAAATTTGGGTTACAGCTACTGAAAAAATGCTAAGTACTTTGCCCGGAAACAATAGGAAAGATGGCTTGAGGGCATCTCAGGAATTGGCCACAGCACACCCATCTCAGACTCAAGGATGTAAAAATAAAAATTCTCTAAGGGGCACTCTGCTTATGCAGGAGTGCCTTGGAAGTTGAGGTACCATATTTAGCCTCTCAGGCACTAGGAGGTTGCTACAGCCAAGGTTCTAGGGGGCTTGACTACTGCTTGAGAAGGCAGCAGACCTTGGCATCACCCAAGTAGTTTTGGTTCTGCAGGAATGCAGGATGCTGGCATTAGGGGTTAATGAAGGCTTCCCCTGATATTTCAAAGGAAGGCCTCTGTCAGGCAAAGAGTAGCATAGCAGGGTTGGAGTCCCTGTGGGCTGTCCCTGAAAGGGTGATGCACAAAGATGTGAGAAGGAAACCAAAGCTGCAGTGAATACTCCTGAGATTATGATATGCTAGTATGGGGTGACATCTGCCAAGGAAAGCAACAGAAATTAAGCATTTACAAACCAAGAAAGAGACCATGTGGGCTGCAATCAGCAATTCCGTAGGGGCAGAGCTATGCAAGTCATTTGGAGAGAACATCCAATGCCATGTCCTCCAGATGCTTGATGTGTAGCAACAGGACTTTTTTGCCCAGCTGGATTTCAGTCTTGCTTTGGTCCCATCCCTTTTTCTATGTCCCTATCTCTCCATTTTGGAATAGAAATGTTTACTCCACATCATTGTATTTGAATACATGAAACTTGTTTTTTGATTTTTAGAAGGGCTCACACTGAGAATTTGCCTTGTGTCTCAGAGGAGACTTTGGACTTGGGCTTTGGAGTGATGCGGAAACTATTTAGATTATGGGGACTGTTATGGTTTAGATGTAAGGTGTCTCCCAGAAGCTCATGTGTGAGACAATGCAAGAAAGTTCAGAGGAGAAAAGATGGGGTTATAAGTCTTCACCCAATCAGTGAATTAGTCCTCTGATAAGGATTAACTGAGTGGTAACTGAAGTGGTAGGGTGTGGCTGGAGGAGGTGGGAATTGGGGGGTGGTTTTGGGGTGTATATTTGTATCTGGCAAGTGGAGACCTCTCTTTCTCTGCTTTCTGATCACCATGTGAGCTGCTTCCCTCTGCCACACTCTTCCTCCACCTTGAGACCAGAGGAATGGAGCTGTCCTTCTACGAACTGAAACCATGTGCCCTCAAATAAACTTTTCCTTCTCTTTAGTTGTGCTGGTCAGGTCCTTTTGTCACAGCAATGAAAAAGCTTACTAAAACAGGGACTTTTGAATAGGGACTAAATGTATTTTGCTTTATGAGATGGGCATGATCTTTTGGGAGCCAGAGGCAGAAGGTGATGGTTTATATATGTGGTATCCCCCAAAACTCATGTATGAGGCTATGTACGAACATTCAGAGTGAAGTGATTTAGATTATGAGAGTTGTATCCTAATCAATGCATTAATCCACTGATATGGATTATATGGGTGGTAACTCTAAGTAGGAAGGGAGTGGCTAGAGGACAGGATTTGAAGTATATATTTTGTCCCTGGTGAATGGAGCTCTCTCTGCTTCCTTGCTCTCATGTCCTGAGCCGCTTTCTTTTGTCAAACCCTCATGTCATGATGTTCTGCCTTACCTTAGGCTCAGAGCTATGGAGGCAGCAGTCCATGAACTGAGACCTCTGAAATATGAGTCCTAAATAAACTTTCCCTCCTCTAAATTGTTTTTGTCAGGTATTTTGGTCATAGTGACAAAAAAATCTTGCTAAAACACCTGTTTGGAGGTTCAATTCCTGGTACCACACACACACACATACATATGATTTTATAGATGATAACTTTTTGTTCCATGTTCTGTAAAAGTTTCAACAGTTCATGCATTTTCTCTCTCATCCAGTTTGCAGTTGCACTCTGAACTCAGCTCTCTGAGATGAATTTAAGGATTATGTATATTTTCCATTGTTAGGTTTGGTACAATGTTCTCTTTGCTATCTCCCAAGCAGCAGCCAAACAGAAATTTGGAAAATGGATAGCTATCATTCCTTCCAACTCTTTGTCATACCCATGCTTTCAACCTGGGAACACTAAAACAGGTAGACATTGCCACTTGATGTTGTCCCATCCGTCACTGAGATTCTGCACATTTTAAAAATATTTTTCACTCTTTGCTTCAGTTTGGATATTTTATATTGTTATGCCTTCAAGTTCACTTATTTCTTAGAATAGATTTCTTCTTTGTCTAATTCTGGGTCATCTAGTTATATTTTTGAGATATATTGTTTTTACCTCTAAAATTCTTTAGATTTCTTTTTATATCTTCCATTTCTTTTTTATGAAGCTTACGATTTACCTTAAATCCTTGAGTATGTTTATAATCATTCTTTTGATGGTCTTATCTTCTAATTATTATTTCTGCCATTTCAGGGTATATTTGTTTTGACTATTTTTATTTGTTATTACTACCTATCTTTGCTGTTCACTATATATATATTTGATACCAGGCATAATAGTGTTGGTAAATATTTGAATTTAATTGTCAACTTTTAAAAAGTGTTGAAATTTATTTTCCTGACAGTTAATTTACTTATAGGTGAGTTTGATGCCTTAGAAGCTTATTTTTCTGAGTATTAAGGTTGTTCTACATCACCTTTAACTCTATGGCTTTTGAAACCATACTACAAATATATGATTCTTTTATTGTTAGGAACTGAATTCTTCAAGTTCTCAACAGGGTCTCTCTACTTGGACTGGTATGAACTTGAATGTCTTCTAGCCCTGTGAGAGTTTAAAGAAGCATTCAGTGCTTAAATCCCCACCAGCTTTTCTTTGTCTCACACTGCAGATTTCACCCTACGCTATAACATACTATATTCATCCACAGACACCTTTTGTGTGAGCACTTTCTCTACACATACCCACTTTCCCAGAATTTTGATCCGCAAATTCTATATGCAACAGCTTTCCCAACTGCTTCCTTGGTTTCATCAACTCAAATGAGACCACTAGGTTCCACTCAGACTCCTTCTCCTCGAAATGTGGTCCAGAAACTGTCTTGAAGGTCAAAGCCTGGGAAAGTGATTTGCTCACGTCTGTCCATTCTCTCATGGATCACAGTCCTTTCCTGTCTTTTGTTCAGTGTCTACAAACTTTTGGTTCAGGTTTTCTGCAGTTTTATAGTTATTTTTCATATCAGCGATTCCATTAAAGGGTGAAGCTGAAGTCCTTACAGCCTTTGTGAAAACTGGTCCTGTTTGGTATTAGTGATTACATATGCTGTTATGATTTTTTTTTACTCTGTCCTCTCTGTGCAGTGATGTTCTCATAGTTTCTTGTCACAGAGACTATATTTCTTATGAAATTAGACTATAATATATATGTATACATGTATATATATATGTATATATATAAAATATAGGTGTGAACATTCATTACCTGAAACAAATCGATCCTATGTACAATGGGTTTAATAGTTAAGTGCAATAATTAGATATTTTTGTGAACAGATAAATGAATAAGAAGCATTGTTCTTTAAACTATTCATATGTATGTGTGTGTGTGTGTGTGTGTGTGTGTGTATTTATGCCATAATTTGTTTACCTAAATAGGTATTTAATAATACATACATGACAAGAATTAGGTGCATCTTTTTTCCTCAAGGCAATATAATGCAAAAGTTGAAGAAACACTAAAATTTTAATATACATTAAGTGTTTTCAATTATTATTTTACACATGAAACATTTTATTTCTTGAATCATGTACTTTTCATAGATTTTCATCTTTTTATTCTAGCTTGTCACAGACTACAATCTGAAATTTGGAAAAAAACGTCCTAAGAGGAACTCTAGATTTCTGTTATCATGTCAGCACCAACTTCCTCCTCTCAGCATCACACATGGCTTGCCATCTGGAGCTCTAAGCCCACTGTGCTCTCTCTCCACACCAAGGTTTGACCTGCCTTTCCCAAAATAATTTCTTGTCAAACACCAGTCTACTTCCAACTTTATTTTTTTAATTATTCCAGATCAAAGAAACATCAATCTTATTAATAATTAACAAACTGACTTCTTAATATTTAACAAACTTTAAAATAAAAAAATAGTCACAATTTATGCAAATAAATTATTTTGAACCATAAAAGGGAATAGTTCTATCACAAGAGGAAGAATTTCTGTCTCCCTACTGATTTACAGATAAGGTTCTATTTTAGCTCTTTAGACCTATAATGAAGGCAATTCCCTACTGCTAAGGGTAAGAAGTTATAACATTGCTAATGCTATTGAATGACCATGTTCTGGGAGTAAGCTTTATTTAATAAGCAAGTGTGAAGCACTAGTGTTACATGAAGCAAACTGGCCTCGTTCCACCTCCAGAGTGCTTCCCAGAGCAAAGATGCAAAAAACATGAAAAATTGGAAAACTGGTGATTAAACAGAAATGCATTATCCTGATGAGAAACACATCTTTGTTTAAACATCCCAGGGACTGAATACTGAAAAGACCAAGAATGTGAGCATGACTGTACAGAAAGAAGCTCCATCTTGATTTCTAGTGGCAAAGTCACAGTTTTAAAAACATGCCTTTGAAATATTATATAAAAAACTATACTTTAAAATAATTATTTATTATCTAATTATCTATATAGACAGAGCTATCTCTTCCTCCTTTCTCTTGGTCTCTCTCTCTCTCTCTATTTTTCCTTCTGTATATCCATTCATCATCTATCTGGTTTTCAAAATGGGAGAGAGTTTTTGATGTCATAGAGTTAATTAAAAAATAAAGTACAAAATTATTTGCTTAAAATGGTCAGATTTGTGACCTTGCTGTTATGGTTTAGATAAGAGGTATCACCCAAAAGCTCATGTGTGAAACGAGACAGAAGGTTTAAAGGTGAAATGATTGGATTATGAGAGTCCTAATCCAATCAGTGCATTAATCCTCTGATAGGGATGAACCTAGTGATGACTATAGGTAGCTACATTGTGGCTAGAGGAGGTGGGTCCCTGGAGGTGGGCCTTTGGGGTTTATATTTTGCCCTTGGTGAGCAGAGCTCATTCTCTGCTTTCCAATCATCATGTTCTGCGCTGCTTTCCTCTACCCACTCTCCCGACATAATGTTCTGCCTCATCTTAGGTCCTAAGGAATGGAGTGGGCCACCTATAGACTGAGACCTCTGAAACCATGAACTCCCAAATAAACTTGTCCTCCTCTAATTATTCTTTTATAGGTTTTGGTCACAGCAGCAAAAAGCTGACTAAAACTCTTGCCTTCCCTAAAAAAAATTCTCTCACAATTAGTGGCAATATCCCAAGGATGTGTAATTATGCTTTTACATATGCATAAATTGTTTAAGAGAAAAACATAAAACCATAAGTTAATGTCAGTTATTGAAGGGTGGAAGAAAAGGAGAGATTTAGGTGGCATTGCTGAACTTTATTTTCATTATTAATTTGGAGTGGTTTTATCTTTACACTATCATTCTTTTATTTTATGTTTAAAGAATAATGATAATAGAAAAATTTAAATGAGATATTAATATTAGTATGCAGCTGTTATATATTTTTTAATTACATCATGTGCAAATGTATGAAGAGTGTATAGTATTTAACCTTATGGAAATGTTGACTTATCATATCAAATGATTTTCAGTCAGTTTTCTAGTTTTGAACACTAAAACACTGCTTTTTAAGGATTAGGAAATTTATGCATTAGTAGGTACCCTAATAAAGACTTCCCCAAATATTTACCTGAGTCACATCCTGAATTTCATGAGGCATTCCTGAATTTAGGTTTATAAATTATTTTTGTATTTAAAAGTAAAGCATCTTCCTTTTAGTTCTTTTAAATTAATTTTTTAAAAAAATTTTAGTTGTAGATGGACACAATACCTTTATTTTATTTATTTATTTTTATGTGGTGCTGAGGATCAAATCCAGTGCCTCACCTGTGATAGGCAAACACTCCACCACTGAATCCCAGTCCCAGCTCCTTAAATTCAGTTTTGATATCAAAAATTTTAAGTTTATATAAGCAAATAAAATTTATTAGGAACCAAATACAATAAAAAAGTATTTAGTACATTGGTTTCTCATTCTTGTCATATTGTTTCATTTTTCTGTAATTATTATTTTGCGCGAGTTCTGAGATTATTCTCTGATACCCAAATAACAGCCTACAAATTAGCAGATTCCTTGCTGATCCAAACATGGCAAATAGATGGAAAATACTATACTACTCAATGTGTAATAAGTTGAGGTGCACATTTTGATATCTACACATAGATTTTCAAAAGAAACTTTATGATTTTCAAAAAACAAAAGATATTTGCTTGGTAAAGTTGTTATTTTAAAATTTAAGTATTTGGTAAATTTGAGAAGATGAAAGGGTATAAGTTAAACATAAGTATAAATTTGATTTTTAAATAAATGAGCTATTTTTTCAATATGAACTCTATCCATAGGTAATACAGAAATTATAAGATTGTACTGAAAGAATTATAATACTGTGCTAACCATCTAGAATTGTATTATAAATTAAATAGTAAAAGTGTACATTGGCTAAACTATCTTACACAGAAAGTTGCAATATCTCAGGACGATAACATAAAAGAACATCAGAGTGCTTATTATTGACTTAAAGATCTGGTCAAAATGAGTGCCGAAAAGGTAATATAAGTATCAGAATACAGTTGTATTCAATCACTGTTTCCTTCCAGCATTCAAATAAATGAACATTATATATGAAATTCTTAAAAACTGGTTACTAAGGGAAGTAACAAGGATCCCAGAAGCAGGAAAAACAGCCAAGAGTATTGGCTGTCAATATTATTGAAGCCTATAGATTCAGAAGTTCATAAGATGGGCAAAGGGATGTCAGAAATCTTAATATTTCCCTCAAATATGAGAAATAAATCTGAAGCTTTATGCTTACCTTCCCCTTACTATGACTGGCAGTAGGCAGGGCTGTCAAGGAGGGGAAGGAGCAGTATAAGTCTCATTGCATTCTTATTCCTGAAGGACAGGACAGTTTCTTTGCGTGTTCACAGTGCTTCTCCAGGGTGCTTTATGTGCTTCTTCCCCATTATCAGATTTAGCCACATGACTTGCTTGTGCTGACAAAATATGAATGAACTCAATAGTGTGCCAAATGCTAAGCAGCTTTATGCAGCATTTGCATGCATCGGCTAATTCTCTCTAATTGAAGTGTGAATTTCAAATTACATAATGAATTGGGGAAACAATTTGTAGCAGAAAGGAATAAGCATCCAATTATGTGACAGGTACTCTTGTCTAGGATTATTTATTCTTACATTCAATAATCATTTGGTGAGAGCTTACAATGCACTAGGTTCTTTGGCAGGTATTGAGGACATAGAGTGTGGGCATTTGTTTTAATTAGTCAGCTATTTCAGTTGCTGTGACTGAAGGACCCCACCAGAATAACTGTAAAGGAGGAAAGGTTTATTCAAGGGCTTAAGGTTTCAAAGGTCTTAGTCAACAGACAGCAGGCTCCATTTCTTGAGTCTGGAGGTGGGTGGGGTAGAACATCATGGAGAAAGAGTGTAACAAGGAGAAGCAGCTCACAAGATGATCAGAATGCAGAGAGAAAGACTCCAGGTTTCAGATACAAAATATATACCCCATAGCCACACCCCCAATGAACCACTTCCTCCAGCCACACCCCATCTGCCTCCAGTCACCACTCAGTTAATCACATCAGGGATTAATTCACTGATTAATTTAAGGCTACAACCCAATCATTAATCCTCCAAACCTTCTTGCATTGTCTCACACATGAACTTCTGGGGGAAAGACATCTCACATCCAAACCATAACAGCATTTTACATCCTCACAGAAACCAGAGTTCAGGTGTTCCAACAAAGGTTGTGTGCTCTCTCTCCAGAACTGTCTCCTTTACCTGTCAGGAGCTCAGTCTATAGAAATGTGGCTAACCGAGAAAATAATTAACTACTAAACAGTAATGAAACAAGAAAAACAGGCAATTGAGATGCAGCAAAGACATGGTCAAGACATATTGAAACATAAGGACCATGCTACCCATGCAGAAATGGGAAAAGAAGTATAAGGGTGGAGATACAAACAAATGTACATAAATAAAAGTGAGGAGCATGTCCTACCCAATGTAAACTAGTGTGGAGCTAATGCAGGAGTGAATTTCCCACAAGTGATTTCAAGACTGGAAATGCTGTAAAAATACTTTTAATTTAATGAAAATATCTATAAGACAGAATGTAAAGAAAAGATATGGAATGAAAATGTAGCTTGCAGACCTCAATAATCAGATCAAGGACCAAACTAATCTTAGAATAAATATGAAAATTAATTCAAAATAGTCAGAAGTAGAGTGTGGGAGGAAGAAATAATACAATCATGTAGGCTCTTTATGATCCTTTCTATTATGTCATAGAGAGACATTATAAAAATTCAAGTATGAGGAAAAGAATTATTTTGGCCATCAAGTGGTGGGGAAAAAAAAAAAAATCTTATTAAAAAGGGAGCCAGTCCACACAGCCTCAGACTTCTCTCCATATATACTTTCACTCTGATTTAAACAACATATAATGTCTATACTCCTACAGATATATCAAGTGGCACCCCATAAATATGCACATTATTAATGATTATATATATTAGTTAAAATGATTCTAATTTAAACTTTTAAAAATGAAAAGAAAATATCTCTAGCACTATTCAATGCTTGTAAATTGTAACAACCAAAAAACTCTAAATGATGGAAAGCATAACCTAAGAATATTAAAGTCAACTAAGATGTTTTCCAAGTATAAAATCTAAAAAAACAGGTAGAATCAACTATGGAAGTACTCCGGGCTGACAATACACATGACTTCCTCAATAAATCTGAAGACACACATCCAACCAATTAAGAAATGAGATAAGTAAAAAACTCAAAAAGAGAAAATCCTGGTGTCTGAGTTTATTCAGAGGTTCATGAAGCAGCTTCCCCTTTATTCAGATAACACACCCTCAATATATAAGCAGTCTCATGCATAAGCAATTGTAACCAGATATGTCCGTCCAATCCTGTTAAACAAAGAAAAAATGTGAATATTTACTTAACAGATTAAAAATGTTTTAAGATGTTACAGTATTATAATGATAATTTTACTAACAAAAATTTAAAAGTTAAAAGAGAATTTAGAAAATGTATAAGAATCCTAATGACTTAGTCCAACGATGTTTTCTAAAATTAAAACAGCTGAAAATCACCCAAGGATTCCGTCCTTAACATGTTACATAATTGCTTTTCTTATCCTTAGAATGATCTTTTGATATCAAGTTTCAGAGTGAAAAGATTTTAATTAAACACATCTCTGAACTCTTTATTTTAATTTCACTTTACTTTCTGATGTTACATGAAAGTTAATGAATTTCTTTAAAATAGAGAAATTTATTTTAATATAGATCAATATATTTATCATTTGATCAATATACATATGGACTAAATATACCAAGGATTATGTTCTTACAAGTGAATCCTGAAGTATTAGCAAATTAATCCAAAAACATTTAAAAATAAGTATACAGCATGAATAAGTATGATTTATTTAGAATATTTGTGTTAGTCAGCTTTTTATTGCTATGACCAAAATACCTGATGGGAAAAACATAGAGTAGGGATTGTTTATTTTGGTCTCACAGTTTCAGAGGTTTTGATCTATGATTGGCCAACTCCCTTGCTCCAGGCAATGAAGGCGGGAAGAAACTTCATGGCAAAAGGGGAAGGCAGAGAAAAGCTTCTCAGCTCATGGTGGCCAGGAAGCAGAGAGAGAGAGAGAAGGGGCCAGGAACAGATCCAGTCCCCTACTGACAACCGCTGCTTGCCGCCGGGGCTGCTCCAAGCAGCTCCGCTTACGGAAAACTGGGGCTTCTTTGCCTGACTGCTCCAAGCGGCTTGGTGCCACTTTTTGCACTTACGGCCCGGCCAGCGGGACAAAAGACACGTACACTTCAGAGGTTCATGAAGCAGCTTCCCCTTTATTCAGATAACACACCCTCAATATATAAGCAGTCTCATGCATAAGCAATTGTAACCAGATATGTCCATCCAATCCTGTTAAACGTCAAGCGATCATTAGCTCAAGCATACATGTAAAGTATATCTGTCCACGCACTAGGCAGCTGAACTGTTTATCATACAGCCAATGGTAAACCTTTCTGCCCTTCTCCAGGCATAATCAGGACGCCGTTTGCTCTCTGCCAGTCACCATCTTTAGATGCACGTGGTGTAAACCTGGGCCCCGGGTTTCGTCTGCCACAGTCCCCAAGATTCGTCCCAGTGACCTACTTCCTTCAGCCACACTCACCTGCCTAGAGTTATTACCCAGTAGTCCATTCAGATAATTAATCCATCAGATTGATTAACCCACTAATGGTACTACAAGTAAATGCTTGAATATAAGTGGTAAAGAAGAGAAAAAAATCTTCTTTTCAGAAGAATTCCAAATAATGTATGTCCATATTATGTATATGAACTGGGGCACAACTCCTCTTTCTTTAAATGTGACTAGTGGCTTTCTTCCAAAGATGGTAATTTGAAAAGGGAAGAGAGTTATTTAATAGTGAAGAAACTATTAAGGCAAGTCTGAGGAACAGTCACACCAAGAGGAAGCCAGCAGACATGCACCTAATGAACTGTGGCATCCTTAGGCTGACCTTGGAGCAGAGAAAGGACATGAGGTAACAACTAAGGACATCTGAAAAAAGTTTAGAGTTAATAACAATGTGTCAATATTTGCTCATTAAGTGTCATAAAATTACCATGTTAATATAAAATATTAATAATAGGGGAAAGTGTGTGGAGTATGTGGAAAATCTCTGTACTATACTCACTATTTGTCTGCAAATCCAAAGCTACTCTAAACACTAAAATCTATGTAAAAGAAAATAAATGACGATTATAGCTGCATGGTAGATTTAAGAGTGTGTTTCTCCATTATTACTTTGCTAAGATAATTTAACTTCTATGTAAAAATAATGTGTTTAAAATGATCCCACTTTAGAAATTGTTGATAATTTCATGATATTGTATGTAGCTATTCTAAATTTTATGTTAGTAAAATTTATTTTCTCTCCTTGTCATATTATATAAAACACGTGAATACATTTTATATTGTTGTAGTTTGTCAATCAGTACAGACCAACAAATCATTTTTGGGAAAAGTCATGATGTAAAAACACAAGTATAGTAATTTTTTAAATTTTGAAAATTTATACATGTTTTCTGTTCAGTTCTGGGTGTTCAGAAACCCAGGTGGGGAAACCAAAAAATTACAAAGAGAAAAAAGTAAAAGAAATATTTCCATCTTATAATGAAATCACTAGACTTCATCTCATCGTCCATCCGTCCAGTCCGTTTTGAATTTAATCATCCACTCATTTATGATAAAAATTTATTTTCTAAGCTATACATATTTATCAACTGTTTCTCTGTAAATACTGTACTGATCTTTCTCTCTTTCTTACAATAAATACATACACACACACACACACACACACACACACAATCAGTTTCTCAGGGTTCAGAAACCAGGGTTTGGGTGTACCTAGCTTAGTATATTGTCTTCAGATTGTCTTTTCTTACAAAATAATCTAGCACTTTCAACTCTAAATCAACTTTAGAGTTAGGCACAACTTTAATTTTACTTGTTATCACCTATTTTAAAAATGTGTCAGCTGAGCACAGTGGTGTATGCCTATAATACTAGCAGATTAGGAGACTGAGGCAGGAGGATCACAAGTTTTAGATCAGCCTCAACAACTTAGTGAGATCATCTCAAAATGAAAAATAGAAAGGGCTGAAGCTGTGGCTTAGTGGTTAAGCACACCTGGGTTCAATCCGTGGTACGAAAAAGAAAAAGGAAAAACGATGTTGACAATGTTAAGTGTCGGGCTCTCTTTGCATGTCAGAATATTTATAATTGTATATAACAGATGCTTAAAGCGATGCTACTTCAACAAGTTAAGCAAATCATGATTGTACACTATAGATTAATTAGCAAGACAAAGTTTCTGTAAAAGGTTCTCTTGCCTTAGGTGTTTCTCAATACATAAAATCATGCAGACTACTTGTGATAAGACAAAGTTGTTTTCATTTATAGAAAAATTTTGATTTAAGTTTCTTAAGTTTGCAACAAAATAAAAAGAACAGAAGAGAACAGAACAGAACAGAAACAGAGAAAATAGATATATGTATCAACAAGGAGAGGCCTGCTGACAAGGATGTGGCCAATAAGCCCGATTTTTTGAAAAATTCTTTTTCTCCTTCTTTACTTATACATGAATAAACAGAATTTACAACTTAGTCACACACACACATACACAAAAGGATAGAAATTTTTATTTTGAATTTATGAATCATCTCTTCATCACATAACACGGTAAGATGTGTTTTTATTGTTCTTTCTTTCTTCCCTTCCTCCCTCTCCTTTCTCTGTCCTCCTCTAGCCTCATTATACAGAGGTTGCCTGTGAAATGGTTGGAAGATGCTTTAAATTTTTCTCACAGCTTATCCACTGAGTCAAAGAATCAGTCTTTGGTGACATGAAAACTAAGCAGCCAAACCTATTTTGGCTGTTTGCTGATTCTTTTTCTTTCAGACAAAGTATTGACCTTTCAGTTACCTACCATTTGTCACATGCATGCAGAGGTAGTGATTCTCAGGAGAGAGGAAAACTTACAGAAGCAAGAGAAATGTGTTTTGTGTGTGTGTGTGTGTGTGTGTGTGTGTGTGTGTGTGTTGGGGGAGGGGTGCCAGACATGGCATTTCATACTGTAGAATGTATAGTCCTTGAAATTAAGCACTAGGAAGTAGAAGCAGACAGGAAAGCAAGAGAGTATACAAAAAACTATAGCAGCTCATGATTATTTTGAAAAATCTTTCCTCATGTCAGAGTTACTGATAATCAAATAGAAGATTCATAATAGGCTGCAATTTCATTACAGTGATGTACAAGGAAAGAATTCATAGGAAATTATGGATTGCACTTGGGAGTTTTAGATG
The DNA here is from genome assembly GCF_902686455.1 of Sciurus vulgaris. Lineage (NCBI taxonomy): Eukaryota > Metazoa > Chordata > Mammalia > Rodentia > Sciuridae > Sciurus > Sciurus vulgaris. The sequence continues at coordinate 33,503,293 of NC_136468.1, forward strand.
ATAAATTGTCCTTTATATGTGGACCAAGAAGGAAATTGCTAAGTGGACAGAGAGCAAAGTGAGTGATACTGGTTACAATAGTTGTTTATTGTTATTATCGTAGGAAAAGCAGCTGCAGCCACCAAAATTTACTGCACATTGCCCAATCCCAATCAATGTTTTAAAAACTTTGCACATACTATAGAATTACAAAATCACTAAGAAGGAACTTCTATCACTACCTCATTTTGTACTCCAGGAAGCAGAGATGCAGAATGTTCAGTTAATATGCCAAGATAGGAGCTGTTGGCTCAGACCTGTAATCCCAGTGACTTGGGAGGCTGTGGCAGGAGTTTAAGGCCAGCCTCAGCAAATTGGTGAGATACTGTCTCAAAATAAAATATAAGAAGGGCATGGGAGATGTAGCTCAGTGGTAATGCAGCCCTGGCTTCAATCCCTAGGAACACACACACACATTTGCCAAGGTCACACAATTAGTAAACAATAGTATTGTAAGTATTAACAGTATACAGGACTCAAATTTGTTGTAGAGAATTTGAACTGAAGTCAACCTTAGGTTATTGGTAGCACAAGTGATTTTCACCCAAAAAAATCCCACTCAATAAAATTTAAGTAACATTTTAATTAGGAATTATAAAATATAGTTGTATGTTATTTGGAATCAAACTGTATTCCAACCCTGAGTACTACTATAATCATTCTTTGGGAAGGAGAAGATCCTCTATTCCTTTTAATATTTTATTTAAAAATGTTCTAAAACTTATCTAAATCTCTATAATCCTAGATCTTAATTTATTTTATTTTTAAATATAAAACTGTTAATGAGCTTTCTGTCCCTGAGAGTCATTTAATTTGAAATCCAAGAATGCCAAAACATTTCTGGAAGTGTTTCTAATTGATTAGCAATTACAAGTAATTCAATTAAATGAGCCCATTTTTATTTTTAATGAAGTTATTACTGTAATAATTATTTGCTGAGTAATGTAGTTCAAGCATCTAAATATATTTCTTCTATTTGCCTAAATAATTTTTTTGGTAAATTAAGACAATGAGTTCTTTATTTCAATACTTAATCTTTTCCTCACTCAGAAAGATGTCAATAAACAACCCTTCTGGTATCCTTCCAACATTCAGACACTGCCACGTTATTTTCAAAGTAAAACAAAATCATTTCATGACTGTGTATAAAAATGATTAGTATTACTGGAATATGCTAGATTGTCGATGTTGCTCTCTTCTTTTCCAATATTAGGAGAGTAGTTACAATAATTGGCCATAGACAGAAAGAGTTGGAAAGAACTTGAGATGTTAACACAGTAGTATACTGTGTTCCCATGCAAGTCTATGGAGAACTGAAGGAAGGAAGGAAAGCAAGTTTTGGATAAAAATAAAAGTTAAAACGAGGTAGGAGGAAGGGAGAACCTTGGGGGTTTGAGATAGGAAGTAGAAAATAATCAAAATATTTTAAAGTTGAAAATGTATAGCTAATAATCAATGAACATCCATGATTTAGTTGTGTTGGGATCATTTCTAATTAAGGAAAAGAAAAGCAAATCAGAGAGTTAGGATGGAAGTTGGAACTTTCAGTTTATATATTATAATATATATATAATAATTATACACATAATATTATATATATAATATTATTGATATGTATTCATATGCCTAAAGCAAATGATCATGTGGAGCACTAGTATACACAGCAATAGATGTTGATACATGGGAGATAATGAGTATAAGGAGAATCTAGAACATAGCATGTGGAATAAGAAAAGCAGGCTAAAGAAGTGAATGTTCATCCTAAAGCAAAGTCTTATCACAGCTGTAGGCCCTTCCAAGGGACATAAGATGGATTGGTGATTCCAGTGATTGAAACAAGGTCAATTTCCTCTATTTGTTGAACCAGGTAGAAGAGGACTAATGATTCATGGATGAATGCAGGACACTGAGAAATGGTATTGATGGTGGGACTTTGGGTAGAGAGGTGATAATTTGGTTTCCTCAGCTTACTCTTCAAGGGATGGAGACAGAGTATCTTTCAAAAAGGAGTACTGGTATCCAAAAAACAGTTTCTTGGCCCATTAACTCCTTTAGAAGAATTTTCTAGTACTTTTGGCATAAAAAAGTTTAATCAACTGCACATTATTTAGGAAATTTATTCCATGTGTTCAATGTGCATTGTGTAGGAAACTGAGTCAGTATATTGTTTTGATGATGTAAGATTGAAAAATGTACAATTTTACCATCTCTGCATATTTTTCTAAACTATAATCATTAAAATGCTATACTGAAATATTCTTAATATTTTGTTTGACTTTGAATATGAAAATAACTCCTGTAAAAAATAAAAATATTTCTAATTAAATGTTGCAGTAAAAGCATAGTGAATCTTTATGCAGCATAGGAGGAAATCTCACCCAGCAACAATGCTCAAAACCCAAGAGAAAAGTGAAATACTTGTGATCTTCAAGAACTGGATTACCTAGAAGAGAAAGAGAATTTCCCACTCACTAGGAAAATAAACCTATACTCATATGTCAAAGAGAGTACATAAAGCTGTCTTAAGACTTGTTAAAAAAAAAAAAAAATTAAAAGCACTTGGGAAGAAAGCAGTGAGCACAAGAACAGGAAAGGAAGTAAATTAGTAAACCCTGCTGATAATCAATATAAGTGTACATATTTGACTGTTTTAAAAATTACTATAATTGGAATAATCCTATTTGGTATATTTAAAAGCAGCTTCAAATACAAATTTTATATATCAAAAATACAGAAACTAGCAAAGAGATAGTTGAAAAGAAACAAGATTTCGATTTGCTGAAATATGAACATATATTTTTTTTGTTAAAATTTAAGTAAAAGACCCTTAAAAGTAGATATAGATGTATGTGTCATGTAGTCTGGTAGAGTGAAAAAAACAATCAAAGAGACTCAATCTACGTGAGAGAAGTCCAAGAAGGAAAGTGAAGGAAGTACTGAAGAAGAATGTGTGCTACAAAGCAGGATGATACAGTTAGTAAGTCCACATGCCCAGAGACCACAGGTATGAATGAACACTACCTAGGAAGTGGAGAGTCCTTTTGGTTTAAGAAAAAAAATAATTCCAAATAAATCAGATATTAAAAAAAATGTGAATCCATATGTTCCTTTATATTCAGGAGTGCATTTTGGATTAAAAAAAAAAACCTCTTATTAGAAATAGATTAAATGTCTCACAGTGAATTTATATAAATTGAGTGAGAATATAGACATTGAAGACAGTAAGTAAACTCAACATCTTCAAAGTGGTTTTGCTGCAAAGCACAGGAGGTAGAGTGGCTATCAGAAAAAAAGTGATAAGTAGGGACAAGAACAGGAGTGATTTTTAAAAAATTTTTTTTGGAGAAGCAAGAACAGCAGTACTGCATGTTCATAAAAATGATTCAACAAAAATTGAAATATTGGGAATGGAGGAAAAACTGTGGAGAATTTCTACAGCAATACTTTACATGGGCAATAGGGCCTACCTATAGTTTAATAACCAAAAACAACATTTTAATTATAATTGTCAAGTCAAGAAAATAATATAATTATTTTAATATATCCCTAATAATAATATAGATAGGTAGAATAATGAGTAAATGGTTAAGAATGATCATGAATGGCCAGTGTTCTGATTCATGTGTTCCAATTCATGATGGTGCATCCACAAATATTTTAAATTATCAATAAACCAATAAATGTGCTCCAAAGCTTTAAAGACAGATGTAACAGTAATCAAAAAAGAGCTAAAAGCAAACTTTTAGCACTAGTTGACTTTTTAAGTAAGAAAATAGGAACGCTTCTTTTGAATGTTATATTCTGCTGGGCCACTGAAAATTATTTCTATGTGAATGTATTATCACCTGAAGTCTTACAAAAAAAGTAACCTTTTCTGAGGCAACAAATTATGGTACATTTTCCCAGTGGACTATAAGGATGCAATTACCTGGAATAAGATAAATCTCTACATGTTGACAAAGAAAGATGTTCCAATATATTATAAAGTGAAAAAATTGCAGCTACTGAAAAATATGTATTACATTCTGAATGCACATATTTAGGTAGAGGATGGATTTGGAGAGAAGAAAAGAAAATGTGTTAAGTTGAACTTTTTAAGAGCTATGAACATGAATTTCTCAGCTAATTATCATATTATTAGTTAATAAGGCTTAATAACCAATAAGAATTCTAAAAAGAGATTTCTGAGAAAGATCTGAATTACAGTACAAGGGTATATGCCATTTGGGAAAATAAAGAGCTTTCTCCTTTTGACACCAGAATAAAGTCATGGCATGTCCATTAACTTGCATCAATTCTGTCACTCTCAGTAACACCAATTACTGACAGATGAGGAATGAGTATCTACTTTTCTTTTAGAATTTCTAAAGAGATGAGGACAATAGGTCATATCTTGCCTTTCCAAATTGACTCTCTGTGCAATATTTGCTATAATCTTGATTCTCTACATGTGAATTATGAAAATTACTTTGATCATTAATTGGGTCATTATATGTGTTTAAATTCCATGAGTTATCTAAATAGTGAAGCTGTCCTAGATTCTCATTTATTCTAGAACAAGAGATATGGTCAATGTAATATCATGTTCACTGTCTTGTGATCTTTTAGAAGCAAATAATTGGGTCATAGTTATTAAATAATTATGCTATAGAAATCAAGCAGGTTACATAAACTAAGTAATCATGTATTTAGTTAGTTTCTTCTATTTACATATTCATATGGTGGGCAAGAGGGAGAGGAAATTGAACAACTCTGGTGATAGCTCAAATCGGATTTTTATTTTTGCCTTTAACTTCAACTGTCCCTGAGAATTACCTACCTATACACCTAATCATAAAAAAGCAAAACTTTAAGAATAATTTAAGAATAATTTAATGGTTTAAACTTAGAGTGCCAAGAATGCCTCCAAGAGCCAGGTGAGCTCACACAGAGGAATAAACATTCAGGATATCAGCCACAGTCTTGTTATTTATTTATCATAAATCTTTTGTCTTTTAGCTTTTGTTATTTATTGTAATTCTTTTAAATCTTCTAGTTTTTAAAATTTATTTACACCTATTTTATCTTTTTATATATGATCAAATGATCTTACTGTTTAATATGTACTGGTACAAACATTGCACTAACAACATGGTTGTTAATGAGCCTTTTTTCCTTTTTGACCCATAGTTTATTTTAATTTCCAGATTTTTAGAGAGTCTCTTAGTTTCTCATTAATATTGATTTATAGTTTGAGTCCATTGACCCATAGAACATAGGTCTGGGTGATTTCAGTTTTTAAAATTTTGTTTTAGTTACACATGACAGCCAAATCTATTTTGATATGATTATATAAGCATGGCTATGTCTTACTCTAATTAAGACCCCATTCCTATGGTTGTACATAATGGTGGGATTCACTGTTGTATCTTCACATATTCTGTAGAAAGGAAGATTATGTCAGTTTCAGTTCATTATCTTTCCTTTTCCTATCCCCCTAACATAAGTTATAGTACTTCATAGTGCAAATACTTTACATATGTCTGTTTTCTTTATTCAACTATGCAGCTAACGTGAAATGTATATTGGGGTCCTACAGTGTATCAAGAACCATTCTATATGGGATTGGACTAAATCAATGTGAATGAAGAAAGACAGATATTATTTTCCATAAAAAATAAATGTGAAAAACTTATGTATTGTGTTAGAAACTGAAATGAAAGGAGAAATATGTACTTGCTCTTATTCACGCTAGTGTTTTTGATATTCTTAGAAAACCTACAGATATTATGAATTCATAGATAAAAATGCAAGTCCATTTGAAAACTGTGACCTGCATGTTAGGATTGCAGAGTACCAGGCAGTATTGGGAATTACAGGCCTGGCCAATGATGGGTGGTGACAGCATTGCTTGACTTAATGAAGTGGCTATCGAAGCTTAAAAGAGGAAGATGACAAGGGGAAACTTGGCACATTCGGCTTTGGAAGAAGAGAAAGCTATATAACACTATACAGAGGAGAACTGAACTACTTCTTTTTGAACTTCATTAATCTTTTTTGTAAAAATCTCTCATTGTCAAGCAACTGGACAGTCACAATGGGAACATACGATGGGAACATACTTTGTGTCTTCAAAGTGTCCTCGTTGTCTTGAGACCCTTGTGCTTTTCCACCTTTGCAGAATTACTAAGGGGACCAGCAATGCTTCGCCAGTACGCGAAGGTGCCAAAATGCTTCAGTTGGGACTGGCAAAATTTTTGCTGTGTGGGAAAATTTTAGAAAAGTAATAACGTTTGTTTCTGAGAACAGCAGCAGCACAATTAGAAGTCCAGAATCATGCTGCTGAGAATTTTCACCCAGAGATGTTTATTATTGAGTTAAAGTTAGAGAAGTTATTGAAATAGTTCTAATGAATCTTTTCTGAAATTTGATGTTAAGGTTTAACTGCACAAACTTTAAGTGAAGTCAAAAAGCAAAACAAAAAGTCACACCACACGCAAACACACACACACACACACACACACACACACACACACACACACACACCCCTCTGAAGAATTCAAACTCCTGAAAGCAGTGAAGTCATTTCCATTCCCAATCCCCAAAGCTTTTTGCAATCTTTATTCATACCTATTTTGGTACAAAAAAAGCAGGAAAGCAATGCATGAAAATTATATAAGACTCCCTCCTTTAGAAAATATTCAAAATCCAGCCAAACTTCTATCTTTTATTATTAAAATATAGACTTTGATTAGCAGAAAATTAGTTTTCAAATAAGACCATTTAAGCAATTAGGAATTATTTTTAAAGTGAATACTTCATTATTAATCATTGTTTTTCTTTTCAAAGAAAAGACCATTTTTGTTTGTGGTATATGGCCAATTAAATCACTGTGGTGTTCTAACAGCTCAATTGTATTTTACCTTTCCTCTGCTTTGAAGTTTTGTCTTTGAGATAGCTGCATTTTCTTTTAAATCACAGGTACTTATTTCCAGCCTCATTTTCCACCATGGTTTTCTGCATCTGTGCAGTGGGTGGAACTCGCTCTAAATTAGTTCCAAACCTTAACTGATAGGGATCACAGACTAAGAAAACATAGCCTAGCATGCCAACGGCAGTGTGGGGGAGACAGAATGAGGACAAATTCTGCTGCTGGCCTAATATTTTCCTTAAAAACATAACATGATATTTCTGGAGGCTATTCTTCTAGGTTCAAAAGAGAATTGAGAAAATCTGAGTCACCAGTTGTCATTTATTGTCTTTGAATTAAGCTCAGACACAGAATAGGCCAAAATAGAACACTGCTCACATTGGATTGTAAATGTGAAAATACAGAATAAATAAATGAGTGAAGTAGAGTATTACTAATGAGAGAATAAAAGAGATTTCTTTATTTTATTTTAGGAGTTAGTCATATTTTCTTCCAAATGTTCTTTGAGATGTAACTGGCAGCAAGATTAATCCAGGATTTTGTTCTTGGCTAGCTACACAAGGTAAACAGAAATTATTAATTAAGAATTTTAATTACAAAGTCATTTAAATCTAATTTTTCTTCTACTTTTATGATTTATTAAACCAACATGAAAATACAGCTAATCATATAGTTGACCCACAGAAGTTGAGACTTAAAATTACAAAAATTACAATGGTCTAACATGAGAATTAGACCTAAGTAACTATGTTTTTTTTTTTTTTTTTTTTTTTAATGTCTTTTTTTCCTGAAAATTGCACTGTCAACAAATGATAACAGATTTGGGGTTTTCCATTTTCAGCTCTAGCATGAAAAGAACTTGGATGTTGTTACATCGTACACGAAAAAGCTGGATGAATTGAAAATCGATGACTTCTTATGCCTTTCTGAGAAAAGAATTTACATAGACAAACAGAGGAAGTCTCAAACTGAGACAGGTTTACCTGGAGCAAAAACCATGGGAGCCATAAAATTTTAAGTATGCTTAAATGGTAATTTTGATTAATTGCAGAAGTTGAGTGCTAGCTGGATAGTGACATTTAGGGTACCCAAAATATTTCCTGGAATTTACCTCCAGGGATCTAACTGAGATAGGAATTTGAAAATGAAGAGAAAAAAAAGATAGGAGTCTTAGAAGAGGAACATGAACCACTGGAATGCAGGAAAGTTCCATGAACCAATGAAATACAAAACAAGCAATTCCTATGAAACTCAACCTGAATCCTTGGGGCCTGTCCCTGCCCATGGAAAGGACTAGTTAAGCATAAGCACAGAGTGAAGTGCCACAAAATTGCTTAACTCCACCCAGACTCCATCTCTAGTATGCCCCCAACTACTGTCCCTTTAAAATTTTAAACTCCAGTCCAAGGGATGGCTTTGTTACTGGCAGGAGTTGGGGTTGGGTTTATGTTACTCAAAATCTAAGAATGAACACCATGAACATGGCACCAAGTAAGCCAGTGGCAGGAGTTTAATTTAAAAAGGAATGTGAAGGAAAATGGCTCAGAACAAGGGGTGCTGTGTGCCTGGGAGAAGCCAGAGTGCCATTTAAGTCTTATAGTGTTCCTTCTTCTAAAGGCAAGTAGGAGAAGTTGACAGGCTCCTCCTGAGTGTTTTCTCACTGTTTCAAGGGATGTGAGCTGCATTGATTGGTTCTTGATATTTCAATTGTCCCATGCATGGGCTCGGGCCTGATTACAGCAGTCGCTTTCTGCAAGTTGGAAACTTGAACAGTTTTATACCATGTCAGTGCATGTTAAAGTGGCTGTTCTCATGTTTGCCTTTGGTCTGTCTTTACTTTTCTTTCCCTACTGTAGACTGGCTGTTACTGTAGACTGTTCTTTTCTAGCTCAGCTTCTTACTCCCCAGATACCCTGCAGTTTTTTCCCCTTATATAACACTTTCATTCCTATTTAAATATCTGCTTGTCCCTCAATATCTGATTCATACTGAAAGTTTTTCTTTTAGTCACATAAATCAAAGTATCCCATAATACTATATTAAGTTCCCCTTCCTTGGGAGTTCATTGAACCCTCCTCTCACTTATAGGAACAGACATAAGAGTTGTGGGAACATGAGGTTAAGGGAATACTTCTAGAAAATGAGCCCACTGTGCTGAGCCGCACATACATTCTTTTCCAAAAAACAATTTACCTGCAGCCCTGCCTGGCTTGAGTGGACAGGATATATCACATTTCTTAGCAAAGTACCTATTATCTATATGCAGGAGAAATGCAGGCCAGAAATAATGTCAATAGGAGGAATCCAAGTTTTCCTAAAAGGGAAGACTCATAATCCTTTTCACAGAACAGATCCCCAAACTCAGGGAGATAGGATAATTCCTCCTAGCCATAAATCAGTATGAATGTGTTCCAGTTTGAACCTATTAACTTGGGCCACAGTGATTTAGAGTGGTCATGGCAGACTTGAAATTCTGAAGTCATTCCGTCAGTCAAAAGTCAAGAGAGGGACATGAACAGAACTCTTTGGAAACGTCTCTGGGATCCCTAATAAAATTAGAGGGTAGGAAAGGCACACTGTCTCACTTCTCTGAGAATACTCATTTGGGAGTGTCCCCTTTCCCTTTCCCTATCCCATCAATAAACTCTTGCCTGTTACTCTGAGTGACATGTCTGAAATCGTTCTGACTTGATTGCAAGAATTGGGGTTTGCTCCATGTTTGTATAAATAAGTCAAAATATACTCTACTGCCATGTATAACTAAAAAGAACACATAAAAAAATAATTGGAGTTTGAGCAGGGGGTCTTCATGTTGTCTTGGTTTCCTGGAAAGCCCCATCTCTGTAACATTATGACACTACTAGGTTCTCATTGTGTAAAGATAGAAAGAGCCCGCACCTGTGTAAATACAAATATGAGGCTCTTCCCAAACTGCCCTCAACCCCTCATAAAAGCTGCAAAGAATTTTCGTCTCTTATCTATCTGTAAAGGCCAGGTGACTGACCCAAAAGCAAACCTTGCTGGCACAAAAGCAAACTTAAAGATAATGATAACCCTCCTCTCGGAGGTCAGGGTGACCTACAACTTAAAATGATATGCTTTGTATACAATTTTATATGTTAGCCAATCAAAAAGAACACTGTAAAACCGTTTGCCTTTCATTATAAAAACCCTGCTGAGCAAGGGCTCAGGGCCTCTTAGTGTCACCGGTTACCAAGTGCATGGAGGACCAGGCTCGAGCTTGCTAATAAATGACTCCTTGTTGCTTGCATTGATCATGGTCTCTGGTCATCTTTGTGGGGTCTCGAGCCGCTGGGCACAACAATTGTAAAAAGCCAAGAAAGACTACCTGGTGGCTCAGGCAAGACAGAGTAAAAGAAATCACTATGAAGTCCTAGAGTCTTCTTAGCAAATGACTGATTTCCAAGGGGACTTTATCAAAGTCATGCCACAAAGCAGTGGGAGAGGGACATTCTTCCCACTTTTGCCCACTCTAGACTTCTTGCCTTACTTAAGGGAGAAAGGATGCTATATAATAATTAGCACAGATGAATATCATAGACCAGAGACAATAAATAATAAAAGACTGAGATTTAATTAGAATGCTTCCCTCTTAAACAATACTACCACATCAAAAGAGTTCCTCTAAAGAGAACTGTAGATAAAATAGCCACTTGCAAGACGCCTTTCATAAGAGTATTTGGTCCAAAACCTGAACAGTTGATGAGAAAAGAACTTTAGAGAAATGTAAAGACTCTGGAATCTACAACTACTACAAACACTATACAATGCCCAAATTTTATAAAGATTAACATGAATCTTCATACTACTGGCTCATTTCTCTCAATTATTACACATGAAACTATATAGCTGGTTTTCTATAAAAAAAAATGGAGGCACCATGAAGTCAAAAACAACAACAAAAAACGTACAAAATCTATAAAGATGAAACAAGTATCAAAATAAGACTCAGAGATAGAGAAAGTGATATCAAAATGGCAGGGTAGACATTGCTAGTTTTCATCACCCCAGAAAAAGCCACAATCACGTAGCCATCCACTATACCAAAATACTTATTAAATGTTCTTTAGAAATAGAGTGGAGCAAACAATGGAGAATATTCATGTATAAAGAATTATAATTGCATTTGAGGTTATGGGCTTAATTTTGGTGAAATTGGCATAACAGATAGCAGGAGATGGCTAGGTATGGAAGAAAGAGACTACCCACATCAGCCATAAGGTGGGAGCCCATTGCAAGAGATGGGAGTGACCCATCTCTTGTCACTGAAGTAGCTAACTATCACTCCCATGAGAAAAACAAAAACAAAAAACAATGACATGGCCACTGTGAATAGTTCCACAAGCCAGATACAGTTCCAAGAGGATTCCCTGAGGCACACATTTTCTGATGGAAGAAAAAGAGATTGCAAGAGTCATAAGAGCTTTTGTGACCAAAAAATTCAAGCAAACATGACTACCACAGTGTTGACTACTATTAAACTTTGCAATACTTATCAATGCTAGTCTCTGTTGTCAGAGTTGCAAAAAGACTACACAGATATGACCTTACGGGTGCCAGAACTGCTATACTCCCCCAAGTAAATGCCCTTGTTTCCTCTCACAATGCCCCTGTAATAAACATGCGTATAAGATGACAAGAAACATGTAAAACTAAGAAGAAATATCACCATCGAAAGATAATCTCCCATCAGCTGATATCAAAGAAATGGAGATCTGTAAATGGCATGAAAAATAAAATGAAATAATTCAAAATGATTGTTTTAAAGAAGCTTAGTAACTTCAAGAAAATGCATAGAAACATTTCATTAATATAAGAAAAGAAATATATGGACAAATGAGGAATTTAGAAGAGAGACTAAAACGCGTGTGTGTGTGTGCGCGCACACACACACACACACACATGCATTCTGGAGTAGAAAATAGAATGAATGAAATAAAAAATACAATAGGTAGTGTCAAGAATAGATAAAATGGGAGAATCCGTGAACTTGAAGAGAGAGTAGTAGAAAATGCATAGTGTGAGAAAATGAAAAGATAATAGAAGGAAAAGAATTAAGAAAGCATATGGATTTATGTGACAGCATCAAAAGAGAAAAATTTTAAACATAGGAGTTCAAAAAGGAGAGTAGGGAGACTAAGGAACCAAAAATTTATTTAAAGAAGTAATAGTAGAAAACTTTCCAAATCTGAGGAAAAAATGCATATAATCAGATATTGGAAAGCCAAAAGTCTTCAATTAGATTCAACTCAAATAAGAACATTTCAAAATATGTTATAATCAAATTGTCAAAAATCAAATACAAAGATAAGCAGCAGGAGAAAAGAAGTTTATTATATACAAAAAGTTGTGATGAAATCAGTAGAGGATTTCTCTAAAGAAACAGAAGAAAGTTGGATAGTATATTCAATGTGCTGAAGGAAAAAACAAAAAAACAAACAAACAAACAAAAAACCAAAACCAAAATCCTGTCAACCAAGTATATGTACTAGACAAAGTCGTCCTCCAGAAACAAAACAGAAAAACATCCTTCCCCAGACAAAAGCTTAGACAGCTCATCAACACCAGACCTGTTTATAAGAAATGATATAAAGGAGTTTTTCAAGTTGAAAGAAAAGGTGTTGATTAGTAATAGAACAACACATGAAAGAATAAAACTTTGTGGAAAAAGTAAGTACACAAATTCAGAATGCCCTAATACTGTAATGATGATCTATAAATTAGATTGACCTTTAGTATAAAGATTAAGGAAAACTCTTAAAATCAATAATAGGTATAAACATTGACAGAGGAATATACATTATAAGAAGATGTAATTTGTGGTATCAACACCAAAGAATGTTGGGAGAGTAGAATAAAAGTATAATATTCTTTATGTGATCAAATTTAAATTATTAACTTCAAATAGCCTTTAATAATTATATTTTGTGTAAACTTAAAGGTAATGATAAAATGAAAACATAGGAGATATGCAAGAAAATACCATAAAACTTAAGGAATCAAGAAATACATCTAAAAAAATGTCATTTAATCCCAAAATAAGACAGCCAGAAAGGAAGAAAAGAGCAAAAGATTTTTTAAAAACCACCAGAAAACAATGAATAAAACAAGTTAAAGTCCTTATATGTCATAAATTAAATTGAATATAAATTAAGCTCTTTAACCCAAAGACATAAAATGGTTGAATAAATAAGGAGAAATAAGACCCAACCATGCACTGTAAACTGGAAACTGACTCCATCTTCAAGGACACAGATGAGGTGAGAGCAATAGAATAGAAAAAGACATTCTATGTGGATGGCAACCAAAAGAGTTAAAATAAAATAAACTTCAAGTAAAAAAAATTATAAAATGATGAAAACGAATTACAAAATGATACAATGATCAATTCATCAAGAAGATATAATCATAAACATATATGAATTCCAAATAGGGGCATGTAAATAAACTAATTATTTTAAAGAGTGGAATATAATGTAATATAATAATCTTTAAGTATGAATCAAAAGGAAATGTTAGAAATAAAAAACAATATTAACAAATAATTTGACATGATCAATGGAACAATGAGAGACAAGATATACTATGGAAATATTATAAACTAAAATGAAAAGAGAAAAATGAATAAAAGATAACCAAGCAGCATATTTAAAAACTGTGAGATAATTTAACAGATGTAGCATACCAGGAGGAGAAAAATGAAAGAGCAGAGGAATATAATTAAATTATTCATATAAAAGATGGAACACTATTCAGCAATAAAAATGAATGAACTGTTATAAGAGATAACATGGATGAATTTCAGTAATGTTTCACTGACTGATTTTACTCATATAAAATTCTAAATAATATGACCATTCTCTCATGAAATAAATCAGAACTGTTGTTCCCTATGGGATTAGGCATTGACTAGAAAGTGGAAAAAGGTAACTTTCTGAGATAATGGTAAGTTTCCCTACCTAGTTTGTAGTGTTGATTATATATTTATTTGCACTTTTCTGCATTGAGATATTAAGCATTAAAATTTATGCATTTCAATATTCAAAGATACTATTTCAATAAAAATGAGATCAATTAAAAATCATAAGGTAGTCTTCCCTATAAAGTACATGCAGAGTAACTATATCATTAACAAATGAAACACAGCAATGTCTAAGAGTTATAAATGATAATCAAATAGTATCATAACTGGAGTGCCAGAATAGAACAACATTAGAATAATAAAATTCATATATAATCAGAGATTATCTTAAGAAATGCATTTTATATATGTACACATTGTCATAAACTTTACTATAATATTTTTAGCATTCCAGAAATAGAAGTACATTCTATGAATCTGATAAAAGATATCTACCTTCTAGCAAACACCGTGTTTAATATGAAAACTCAATTTTACTATTAACATATTAGAAAATATATTAAAATTTTACTGGAAGGCCTTGCCAGTGTAAGAGAGAAATAAGTACAATAATAACTGAAAAGTAAGAACGAACTGCCTTAATTTCTTAATATATAATTGATTCCACAGAACATTTCAGAAACTCCATAAGAAATTATGTGAGGAATAGAAAAGAATGCTAGTTACAAGATCAGCATATAAGAAACTACACAGTTCTGACCTGCAGTCAGAATAAGATTCAATTACAAAACCCAGAACCATATGTATTTGCATTCACATTATTAGAAATTAATGAAAGAGCAAGAAAGAAAAAGATGTAAGTATGGTATGCTATAAACCTATTGAGGTAAAGAAAGATGAGAATAAATGAGAATTCTCTAATATTCAGAAATAAGAACACCCAATTAAAATAATTAACACATTTGCTCTTTAAATTCATGTTTTCTAATCAAACTTTCCAAAACAGTTTTTTACTGGCTTTTTTACTTGACAGGCTTATACACATAGCAGAAAAACTAAAGTAGTTGCCAGTGCTATTTGGGAAAAAAAAAAAAAAAAGAACTGAGTAGACACATACTTTCCTCAAAATACATAAATAAATAAATAAACAAACAAAATAAGTCTATCATAATTAAGTCATTTCAGTACTGGTTAATAAATAAGCAAACACTATCATTAATAAATAAAATAGAAAGACAAAAAAAAACACATCTTAAGAAAATTTATATGACAGAGACCAATGGAGAAAATATGGACTACTCAATAAATAGTTTTGAGTCAGTTGTTTTTCATTAAAAAAAAAAAAAAATCTGATTTCATCCTGTCCACAGAAAGCATTTTTGATTACCATATAAGGCTATGTTTCAAAAACAAAATTTTAACATCTTTAGGAACATTATATGAAGTATCTTTATTACTTAAAGAGAGATAAAGCATTATGAGGTAAGTTGCGTGGTATTGTGATGTTCTCTCCAAATGACTTGCATAGCTCTGCCCCTATGGAATTGCTGATTGCAGTCCACATGGACTCTCAGTTGGCTTGTTTCTGCATAATTCCTGCTGCTTTCCTTGGCAGATGTACCAGGACACTGTAATCTCTTAATCTCAGGGGTATTCACTGCAGCTTTGGTTTCCTTTTCACATCTTCCTGCATCACCCTTTCAGGGACAGCCCACAGGGACTCCAACCCTGCTATGCTACTCTTTGCCTGACAAAGGCCTTCCTTTGAAATATCGGGGGAAGCCTTCATAACCCCTAATGCCAGCATCCTGCATTTCTGCAGAATTAAAGCCACTTGGGTGATGCCAAGGTCTGCTGCCTTCTCAAGCAGTAGTCAAGCCCCCTAGAACCTTGGCTGTAGCAACCTCCTAGTGCCTGAGAGGCTAAACATAGTACATCAACTTCCAGTGCCCCTTAGAGAACTTTTATTTTAACACCCTTGAGCCTGAGATGGGTATGGTCGGGCCAATTCTTGAGATGCCCTCAAACCATCTTTCCTATTGCTTCTGGGAAAAGTACTTAGCATTTTTTTCAGTAGCTATAACCCACAATTTCCTTAGCCCCAGTTTGACTTCCACTTTTCTTGCTACCTTGTGAGTTTTTCAAATCTTTCTGTCCTGTTTTCTGCTCCTGATTTTCACAGTAAACTTGCCTAAAACCTGCCAGCCATAGCCATGCCAGCACCTGAATGTTATGCAGCCTTGAAACTGCCTCCCCTAGATTAATTGACCATCACATTTAAATTCATCCTCACAGAAAATCCCAGGATATGTGCAAAATTGTAGTAACTTCTTAGCCAGAATGTTAACATGAATGGTCTTGAGTCCAATTTCCAGAAGATTCTTTCTCTTCTGAAACCTCATGAGTCCTGTCTTTACTGTCTACAGTCTTATTGGCATTCTGTTCCCACCAGAATTGCCCACTGAATTCCACTTACAATATTCTAAAACTCTTCAATCTTGCATGTCAAAACTTTTCAAACTTCATCACCCAACAAACCAGCTTCAAAGACTTCTGAACAACACGAACAGGTTAGTCACAGCCAACAACCCTAATTCTCAGTACAAATTTCTGTTTTCATCTGCTTTTTCACTGCTGTGTCCAAAAGATCCAACAAGAACAGTTTTAGAGGAGGAAAAGTTCATATGGAGCTCACAGTTTTAAGAGATCTCAGTCCATAGACAGTGGCTCCATTTTTTCTGGGTCCAAGTATGGAAGAACACCATGGTTAAAATATATGATGGAGAAAGGAGCTCAGGTCGTAGCCACCAATGAGTAAACAGACTAACAGTGATCTTAACAAAACAAAAAGTCACTTATTACCCTAAAATTCCTCTTGCAGGAATTCCACACATTTAAAAATGAAGACAAAAGAATAATTATCACGATTTTGCGTAAGAGAACAGTAAACTGGAAATAAACTAAAATCTTATCTGGGTGAGTATAGGTAAATATTTTGTAGTTTTTATAATAGAATAGTATGTAGAAATAAATATGAATGAATTTGAGCTATATAATATATCAGTATGGCTAGACCAATAAAAAGTCAAATTTCTTTTTATCAAGTTGCAGAATGATGAAAATACTACTGTGCAATTTGTATATTTTATGTATATATATGTATATAAGATGGGGTAACAACTCTTTGGAATAATAAAACTAAAATTCATGAAAATTGCTACTTTTGATATGGGGATGAGAAAGGGTAAATAGTTCTTTAATTGTATTTGTAGTGCATTATTTTAAATTCTGGCTCATAAGACTAAACATTAATGTTAGTAAATATGGATAGTGAGTCAGAGATTTTCAGTATTATTTTCTCCAATAGCTGCTATGTTGAGAGAGACAGACAGAGGGAGAGAGAAAGGGATGTGGAGGAAGAGGGGAAGGGGAAAAGAGTTCATGGATAAAAGGGAAGAGTTGTAAAATGTATTAGTCTCCTGTACATTTCCCAACTTGAATATGAAGTTTGTATATAACAGAGTGTTTAAAACCATTTTTTGTTATATATGTTGCATTATTTGTAAGAAATGCCTATTTTGTGTCTAGGTGATCAAGTCCCATTTAAATTCCACTATCAGTTATGTAGATAGCCAGGTAACTTGCAATGGAATTTTAGCAATCTTATTACTTTGTCTTCCTGTACATTCTTTTTAAAAATTTTTGAAATTTTTAAAATTTTTTATTTGTTCTAATTAGTTATACATGACAGTAGAATACATTTATGCATTTTGATGTATCACACATAAATGGGGTATAATTTCTTGTTTTTCTGGTTGTACATGTAGAATCACATCAGTCATGAAGTCATATATGCACATCAAGTAATCATGTCTGTTTCATTCTAATATCCTTACTATCCCCATGTCCCCTTTCCTCCCTTTACTTCCTCTACCTCATCTAAAGTAACTCTATTCTTCTCAGAGTCTGCCTCCCTTGAATTGTGAATTAGCATCCACATATCAGAGAAAACTTTTGGCCATAATTTCATTCTTCTTTAAAGATGAGTAATATTCCATCAAATACATATACCACATTTTCTTTATCCATTCATTTACTGAAGGGCACCTAGGCTGTTTCCATCTTGTAAATTCTTAAGACTGGTGTCAAATCCTTCTTAATTTTTTTTTTTTTTTTATTTACTAACTTTAACCTTAAAAAGTTCAGGTTTGCTGCAGTCTGGGGAGAGTATACTATGTTTCTCTTGCAACTCAACTAAGCATTACTCAATTTTCAGAATTCTTTCCAAATTTCCCTACTAGAATTAATATCTAAAATAGCCTTGTATATGTACTGCTATCAAAGCATTTGCAGTATGCCTGTAGTTTAGGCACATGTCCATCTCTTGCATTAGCTTATAAACTTATGGAGGACAAAAACCACACGTCTAAGTTTTTACGTCCTCTATTTTGCTTTGCATTTACTGAATTTTGTTTAGGTGTGAAAGGGTTTTGGTGACATCGCAGTTTCATTGATGTTAATATTATTTTTTGCCTCATAGGAGAAATAGAGAAAACCAAACTATTAATTTTCTATACACGCTTAGGTAAAGTTTTATGATTTTTTTCAAATAACTTCAGAAAGGAGGAATATTTTGACATACTAACTGAACTTATTTTCCACAAGTCTTTTATATCCTGGGTCTCTTCCTCTACCTACTTATACAGAACTGATAGATTTTCATAGTCACAACTTTGAGAGGAAGAGCAAAAACACTTGAGATTGAGTACCTACAGCATTTTGAAACAAAAACAAAAAGACTCTGAGATAATTGTTGGAGTTACAAGTTCTTTTTTCAGTATTGAGATAAATTTAAAAAGTGTGATTTCTAAGTTTCTATTCTAAATGTTAAATGCTAAGACTCACTAAAGCAGAATTTACAGTTTTTAAAAACAAAAATGAACAGACAGTATTGATGGAATGATAAAAGAGCTAATTTCTGTGTTTAGGGATGTGGCTCAGAGGTAGAGCACTTGCCTAGCATGTGTGGGGCCTTGGGTTTTATCCCCAGCACTGCAAAAAGAAAAAAAAAAAAAAAAAAAAAAAAAAAAAGTTAGTTTTTGGTTAGTTTTTGACCCTAAAGGAATATGAATCACCTGTTAGGAGAGAAAAGGAATGAATTTGGAGAGGGGAACCAAGAAGTGCAAAATAGCTGTGGCCTATGTGCCAGTGAAGATATTTTGACCCAACGAAAGCATGCAAGCTCTAGATGATGTTAGGTATTTGGGAAGGTGTTAAGATGTGTTCCAACTTCTGGAGGAAATCATGAAATGTGAAAACACATTTTTATTTTCTTTTAAGTTGTGAATTATCAAGACACATTCTGCAAATTGCTGTCTAAATCCTGTGCAGTACTGTTAATTTCTCCCTGCCCAATCTTGTTCTCCCATTCAAGAAAGCAGCTTCAAGAATGAAGAAAGTAGGAAAAACTGTAAAATGGATTAAAAATGTGTTTGAAAATACAAACTCCCAAACCATTTTAAAAAAACAATTGTGGCATGTTTGGCCCAGGTCATTCTAAATGCATAAAAACTACAATTCTTGGAAATAAACTAAGTATTTTTTAACAAATTCATAAAAACGGCTTTTAAAAAAATTAAGACAAGCAAGATTTTGAAGTCAATTTTGTAAATTTATTATTTTTTGAATAAAGAAAAAGCTAAATTTTCCATATAATGAATTAGTGTTCAGTGAAAGATTTAGACTGACAGGTCCTTCTGGTTATTGTTATTGAACAGTTTATTTTCAGGACATTGACCTGATTTTAATTAATGGCAGGTGGGTGAGATGCAGTATTGACATTAATATAGAACCTCTGACTGGTGTGAAATTGAATCTCATTCTTGCTTCAGTATAAATTTCCATGTCTATTAGCTAAGGTAAGTATTTTGAAATTGCATTGCCAGTTGGTTCTTAGTATGATGACTACTAGTCAAGTGAAATATATGAACATTTTTAGGTAGTAAGTTATGAGAAGTTTGACCTTATTGAAATATTCTGTTTGAGCTACTTTGTTTTGACACCTAAAGGGTAGGGAAAAAGGAAAAGTTGTAGTCTTTCAATGCTGGGTGGGTAGAAATTCAGGTTTTTCAATGGACCTCCATTGACACTTGAGAGGGGAGGGCGTCGGATCACTCCCTAAATGGAATGCCAGTTTCAGCCCCCTCCAATCTGCTGATGATGAGGAAAGTCCTATTCTTCAGACTTGCTCAGGCACCTCAGCTCAGGGTAGAGAAGTAGAGCTGCTCACTGCTGCTGGGTGTAGGTAGAGGCACAGTCTCCTCATGTGATCTCTGCTCACGCCACGAGGTGGGTCTCCTTAACACAAAAAGGCGTAAAAATCCCCACTCTTCATCCAGCCTAGAGGGGTGCTTGGTGCATCTCATGAATGGTGGTGGGTTACAGTTTTTCTGGTGGGATTGACTACAGTAGAATGGTTATTTTCTAAAAGTTTTCTGTCTTATTATATTGTTCCCCTTCTGGTCCTTTGATTAGAGAGAAGGCATTTGTAGCATGGTTGGAGGTGGATGGGATGGGTGGGTGAGGGGGAGTTTTTACTCCTGTGAGCAAACAACAAACACAAAAAACATTTCGAAGTTGCTGCAGGAGGGGGAGGTCTGGGATATATGAGGCAAAGAGAAAACCAGAGAGTGCATGAAAATAAGCGCCGATCAGACCAGATTATGATCTACCTATCAGATTGAACTTTTTTCACCCGCCTTTCAGGCTATTTATTTTATATATACTTTCCTAGGTTTTTACTTGCATTTTGAAGTATAAATAAGCAAAAGCATATCTACTCTACCAGTGCAGTAGCAGAAGTCTGTGACATTATAACATACCCCATTTAAATTATGTTTTTAATATATTCAAATTTATTTCATTTTTTATCTTCTCTAAAATAATAAGACTTTAGGCAAATTTATATACCGAGAAATTACACATACAGAGAAATATATCAGTTTGATGTCAATATCTAAATGAACCTCAGCTAAGGGAATATACGAACAATCCAATCAAGAAGCAGAACATTACCAGTACTCAGAAACTCCTCTCATGCCTTCTTCCAGTAACTACTTCTGCTGTTAAAGTAAAAACTATCCTGATTTGGAGCATGGTATATACATTTCACCTTTTACTGATTTTTATTTGAATTTGATCATACAACAGGACTTAATGTCTGTCTTCTTTCCTTCCTGTTTAGTGTTTCACTGAGTGAATGTAGTACAATATTATAATGATTCAACTATTGCTGGGCATGTTTTTTTTTTCAATTTGAGCTATTAAAATCAACTGTTTTATAAATATTTGTGTGCACTTCTCTTTGGTATATATTTAGGAGTGGAATTGTTGGGATATAGATTATAAAAACTTGCCATCTTACAAATACTACCCAACAATTTTCAAAAGTTGTACCAATTTACATTTGTGTCACTGCATTATAAGAGTTTAAGTTGCTCCACAACCTTGCAAAATTTATAATTGTTTTATTTTTTCATTGCAATTTTCTGGTGGATGTTTGGTGGTATCTCACTTAGGATTTAATGCAACAGTGCTTTTTCTTAATGACTAATGAAGTATAATTTTAAATGACTATATTTTCAAAAAATGCATTGTGTATAGCTATACTATAATTTATTAGCATGTTTTCCTGTTGGAACCATTAATTATTGCTTTCTTATTTTTTTTTTTAAGTTTCTTATTCCGTCACCATGAATTTCATCTTTTAAGGAAGTTTTTAAGAGAAACTTGCTATGTAACAACTTCTAGTTTGTGAAATTGAAGATGTCTTTGTCATATTGATTTTATGTTTTAACTTTATACATTGCCAGTACTCTGAAGATAATATTACAGAGCTTTTTGGCATTTATTGAAGATACTTAGGACTGTAACATATATAAAGATAATGGTGATTAGTATAACAAGGAAGAGCAGGGATTGCATTTTTATTTGGTTTAATATATACACAATTCTACTTAATTTCTAGTGTCGTACCACATGAAACTGATTCTGGAAAATTCCTCACCATTACCTCTACTTTGTGGATCACATTTATTATATTCCATCCCTTTTCATTCCTTCTGGAAATTATATTAAATGTGTATGGAGACTCTAATGCTATACTCCTTGTTATCAATGCTTTTTATGTCTCTTTCCCACTGAGCTTTTTCTTTCTTGAAACTCTTCCAAGTATTACAGTTATATGCCTAGTATTTGGTGGACTAATGGACATTTCTGGTTGGGTGTCTGATAAATCAATCTAAAACTAGACTTCCTTTTTCTCTTTCTCCCAATCTCATGTAGTTTTCTTAAACTCACTTAATGATGAAAATATCCTTGTATTTTTTTTTCTGACAAAAAACTTAGAGTCATCTTTAAGTCCTTTTGTTCTCTCAGATCTTAAGTTTGGCATATTAAGAAATACTAATCCCATCTCATACATCCAGTATCGAATCACTTTTCAGCAGCACCACCACTTTCAGAAATTTGTGTGTGGATAATTGCAGTAATTTTCTACAGGTTTCTTTGTTTCATTGTGCAATATTCCTTTATCCCCCTGCTGATATATCTTCTTCTGAAATGGGATAGGTTTTATACACATGTAGCCACTTCAAGCTTGTTTTGGTTCACAACTTTTTTCCATTCTTTTATTTTTACCTACCAAGGTTTTGCATCGACGTGTGATTCTTGCCAATTACATAAAGTTCAGGATTCCTTTTTTATTCAACTTAACAGTTTTCCCCTCTCTTATTTGAAGTATATCAGCCCTTTAAATGTGGTGAAATTGTTGATACAGTAGAGTTTAAGTCTACCATCCCTACACTGAGTCTGTTTGTACTGTTGCCTGTCTTATTTTAGTCAGTTTTTTCACTGCTGTGATTCAAAGACCTGACAAAAAAAATTCAGATGAGGAAATGTTTATTTTGGGTCTCAGGGTTTCAGAAGTCTCTGCCTGTACACAGATGGCTCCATTACTCTGGGCCCAAGGTGAGGTAGAACATCATGCTGGAAGAGTGTGAAGGAGGAAAGCAACTCAGGAAAAGGCACCAGGAGCAGAGAGCGAGTTCTCTTCACCAGGGACAAAATATACACCCCAAAGCCACGTCCGGATGACCCACCTACTCCAGTCACACCTTCTGCCCACAGTTACCTCCCAGCTAATCCCTATTAGGTGTTTCATGCACTAATTAGTTTAAGACTATCCTAACCCAATCATTTCACCTCTAACCTTTCTTGCATGGTCTCACACATGAGCTTTGGGGGACACCTTATGTCTAAATGATAACGTCTCTCTTTTCACTTATTATCCTTTGAATTTGAATATTTTTAAAATTCTTTTTCTCCTTTAGTGTTGGTTTATTAAACTGCTTTTCTGTTGCCTATCTATTTATCTAGCAGTTGTACTGGAGTTTGTAATATAAATCATTAACAGTCAATCTTACATGTTTTGACAGATAGTGTAAATCTTACAATATTATAGTTTTCCTTTCTCATCCCTTGTACTTGTATTTTTATAGTTTTATTTCTATCTATGTACTCCAAAGACATTTTTATTTTTATTACTTCAAAGAGAAAAATACAAATACATATGTGTATATATGTGTGTGTGTGTGTGTGTGTGTGTGTATCTTCAACTGTATTTATCATATCTGGTGCTCTGCGTTCCTGTTTGTTAATATTTATGTCCTGTTTTACTCCTTCTGCATTTAAATTCATACAATATTGGTAGAATACATTGTAAATTTAACTATTCTGAGTGAGTTTCCAAAGTAAAATAATGTTATTATTCTTATTTTGTGACACATTTCTCAGTTTTAAATAATAATACTGCTATACTGTTGCCTTTGTACTTTTTATAATCCAATTTTCTAAACATTAGATATCTATTTTTCATGAGTAAACTTTTTATCTATTAGCATTTTATAGCGCTTTTTATATTTATTTTGATTTTTCTCTTTGGTGTTTTCTTAATTTCCTATTATTTCATGTAACTCGAATCTTGCATGTACATCATAATTTAACCTTTCCTATCCACATGCTTCTTTTTTTTAATTCTTTACTAGATTCAGTAAGTTCCTTCATAATTGTTTTCCTATTTATTATTTGCTTATGTACTGAAAGAAATTTTTGTTTCAAGATGTTTCTTGATGTCATGCAATGATTGTTTGAGGATATTTAGTCATGTAGAGGTTTATGTTTTCCTCTACTTTATTGGTAGTTTGCTGGGAACTTTTCATGACCTGTAATACTTTATTATGTTCTATTTTCTCCTTCCAGTAGCATTTTATGGTATTTTCTATTTTAATTTTTTTCTGATGTTGAAATAGCTGATATTTTCTGAAATGTCAGTAATAAATATTCTGTGAAAGTATTATTGAAGAGTTTGGGCAGCATCTTAGGTTTCTTAAATCAACATTGTGGTTTTATTTTTTTATGATTGCAAGTATCCTGATTTCTTTAATGGATGATGTATTAGGGACAGAACCTATAGGACCTCCTCACACACACACAGGGTAAAAGGGCTCAAGAATTAGAAGCTGGTTAGTCCTGTGGTGATGATTTGCATACTGAAGAGCAGGAGGAATCAGTTGCTCAGTCTAAGAATCTGGAACCTCAGAAGAAGAGGAATAAATGGTGCAGCAGTCTAAGACTAAAGACCTGACAACTTTCTGGAGAATCTCTGGTTACAGTCCACTTTAGAGGAGTAAAGGAATTAGAGTCTGATGTCTTCATGGGATTGTAGCACCAATCCAAACATACCCCAGAAGAAAGAAGGTTTCCTCCTTCTTTGACCCTTTGTTTCTATCCAGTCCCCCAACCTATTGAATTCTGCAGCCCATATTCAAGGTGGGTCTTCCCTTCGGTTTGCTTTTCCACCTGTCAATCATCTCTGAAAATATCCTCATCAAGTCCCACCTCATACCAAAGATTGAACACAGAGGTGCTCAACCACTGAGCCACATCCCCAGCCCGTTTTTTATTTTTCATTTTGAACCAGGTCTCTCGAAGTTGCTGAATCTGGTTTTTGAACTTGCCATCCTCCTTCCTCAGCCTCCCAAGCCACTGGGATTGTAGGCATTTACCACCATGCCAGATTTAGGTGTCTCTTAATCAAATTCAGTTGACAATCTAAATTAACCATCAGAAATAACATATTTTTATGATGCAGAATTTTGCATTTTCCAATTTTGACATACTCCTTTGTTTCTTCAGAACTTAAAAAGATCCCCTTTTTGCTTTGTTTTCCTCATTATCACCAAGACATGGAATGTTGTCTCCTTCTTAATAGAAGTCTCCTTCTCCCAGGGAGGCATTGTCTTCTTTAGACTCCACTTAAAAAAAATGTATTCCCTTAAACCAATAGTTTCATTCACAGATATTCAAAACTTTGCTTAGAATTTTCCCATTCAGAGTAGGACTTTCTTCCACAAGAGTAATTATTATCAATGTTTGTCATCTCTGGACCCTTTTACCCACCCCTGTATTACACACAGTCTCCTCACAGTGTAGTTACTGAGCTGGAGCTCACCTTATGGTTTGAATATTCATCTCACAGTACACCATAATTCTAAATTTCATTTCTTGGTATTTTTGTAGGTTATGTGTGGTATTCTTTGCTCCTTTTATTAATAAATCATAGTGTATACATGTATATAGAATTTTGTTTCATATTTAGATATTCAGTATGAAGTATAGCCTTTTAAATTTTAGTTTGATAATAGTCTATGACTTTTTCAAAATCTTTATAAAAGTCAGAATAAATGTGTTATCTTAATTTTATCTGAAGTTTCTCAAACATGTACAACAGAATGATAGGATTTCTTAATGTTTGAAAGTTTATTAATTACACAAATCTTTTTCATGATAAAAATGAATGTTGTGTATTCTTGAGACTCTTGAACCATGGGTAAGACCCCAAGATTCATTCAAACCAATCAAGCCATTCCTGTTAATTTTGTTCATATTCTTTTCTTGCAGTTTGTATTTTCTTCTTTTGCTATAATAATGCATTTCAGAAATTTAGCAGTTTGAAATAATAGAAGTTTGATGTCTCACAATTTGATAGTTTGAATGAATTGGTTTCTCTAGTCTTGGTTTCATAAGAACAAAAACCTGGTGTTGTCCAGCTTGGCCATTATTAGTAGTCTCTGGAAATAATTTTCCAACTCATTCAGATTGCTGGTAGTATCTAATTCTTCTGGGTTGTAGCACCAAGATTCACAGTCCCTTGATGTTAGTATCTAATTCTTCAGGGTTGTAGTACCAAGATTCACAGTCCCTCGATGGTTATCATATGCTTCACTTAGAAATCTTTGAGATCTGTGTCTGTGTTTGCTCAATGAATTTGGGCCCTCACATCTCAGAGTAGAGTCATGTATCTTGGGTTTGGAATTATCTGACTTCTACTAATATATCTCCTGCTTCCAGGTGGAGAAAATTCTGTTATTAAGGGCTCATGTTATTTTATTGGATCTACTTGGGTTACTCAGGATAGTCTTCCTATAATAAGGTCTACAACCTAATTATATCTGCAAATATTCTTTTGTCATTCAACCTATCATCCTAACATTGACACATTCCAGAAAACATATTTTGGGGCAATCTATCTGCTCCATATTTAATTTAGCTTAAACCTGCCCATTTAGATAAAGATCTTCCTGATTCCTTTGTTGAACTCCTTCAATAGTCATCTTGGGATTAGATGCTATTTGTCTACTCATCATATATTGCAGACTAGATATAAATTAAACAAGTGCGTATTAAAAGTTCAATAGAAAAACATTTTCTTTAGTTTTAGCAATTCATTTAACTCTTTTTCTCTTTTTTATTTCTAAGGAGTGTATTTGAATATTTAACTTCAATGATTATCCAAATAATTCCTTCCTTACATACAAAAAAATGTGTTTTTAAGTGATTTTAAGATGTCATATACTATTCTCATCAAAGTCTTTTTTTCACCTACCACATTTCAGTTTACACCTAATCACCTCTAATAACACTCTATATTTGTATATTGCTTTATAGTTCACAGGTGCTTAAAATATACAACCTAATTCAATCCTTGTGATGTAAGTAATTGTGCCATTTTCAGATAAAGAATATTAGAGATTCAGAGAACAACCTTCACTGAAAATCACATGGCTTTTAATAAATATAGCTGAGGCTTAAACCCATTTTTTATTAAGCCCAGTTCTTTATCTTTACATGAACCCATAGTTGCCACAAATGTTTTGCTTCTTTGTTCACCTAAGATACCTAAGATGAATTTTCATTTTTTCATAAAATGTTTTCAGGTGTAACATATTTTACAAAAATTCTGATATATATGTACATATACATTTTTAGTAACATTTTAAATGGTATATATATATATATATAGATTGATAGATATACATAACTCTATAAATAAAATTATTTTTCTATTTTCTCTCTCTCTCTTGTGGCAGTACTCAGGATTGAACTCAGAGGCACTAACCACTGAACTGTACCCTGAGCCCTTTCATTTATTATTCTGAGGCAGGATCTTGGTAAATTTCACAGACAGGCTTGAATTTGCAAGCTTTCTGTCCTAGTCTCCTTAGTTTCAGGGATTACAGGCATGTATCATCATGCCCAGAATTTCTTATTTTATTTCATATACATGTTTATATTTGAATACTACTCTCTTTTTTAAAACTAAGTATATGTTATGTAACTATTTGTATTCCCAGTGTAATGCATCATTTATCTATAAGTCAGGATGAAGACCAGTACATCTCCTCACTAAGAAGTTTCTTGAACAATTGAGTATTTTAGGTCAAGTCAGTTTAATATCTATTTATTGACTACCTATTTCTATTAAGTCCAGTGCCAAACACTGAGAATCAAAGATGAAGAACACATAATCACTGCCTTCAAAAATTATCTTTTGAGAAACAAGTAGTCATCTTTCTACTCAAACTTTACAAATAACAATTAACATAATTAATAGTTCTATTAGAGTGCCTGAATTGGAAAATAAAATTCAACCAAAATGTCATAAAAAAAGAATAATGACAAATGAATTTTTCTCAAGAAAGATTGATTCTGTAAGTTTTCAAAATATACCATATTTAATATATCACGAATCTGTAAAGTTGATAAATATGAGATTGCTTTATACCAACAAAATGTAACACAAAGAATTGTTTCCTCTCATTTTTCTTTGCAATAACAACAATTCCATTGCTTCCTTTTGAACTCTGACCAGCAGTATCCTCCAAGTCCAGATTTCTACCAAAGTTTTGCTCAAAGTCATTGGGGCTTCTCACTTATGTTTTCCAACATTCTACCAGAAGGGGTACTGTGTACTCTGCATGGTTCCAAACCCTCTCACATATATTAGGTATTTATTTACAATAGCACCCCAACTTCTTAGTATAAAATTTTTCATTTATTTTCTTTTGCTGCCTAACAAATTACCACAAGTGTCGTAGTTTGAAACAACACACAATATTCACTGATTCTGAGTGTCAGAAGTCCACACCCAGTCTGGCTGAATGCTGTTTGTTGTCTCACAGGGCCACAGTTCAAATGCCATTTAAATAGTGTTCTCAATTGGAGGTTTAACTGAGTAAGTCTCTGCTTCCAAGCCCACTGAATTCATTGGCAGAATTTATTTCATTGTGGTGTTAAGGCCTAGGGTTATAACTTCTTACTGGATTTACCTAAAGGCCGTGTTCTATTCTTTGCCTTGTGAACTATCCCAGTGTGGTCTCTTTCTTCAAAATTGAGAGTTTCCAGTGAGTCAGCTAACAAAACACAGACTGACATTAAGTAATCATGGGAGTAGCCTTTCATTTCCATTACCTAAGAAGCAAGTCTTAGGTTCTGACATACTCAAAAGGGAGTGATTTCACAAAGCCAGAACACAGGAATCAATAAGGATCACATATGGCATGACTGCCATACCTTTTAAATTCAATTTCCCGAGGACTGAAAGAGTGTGTTGAATTTTATCAAAGGCTGTTAGCATATCTATTTACTGTACTTCTCTTACATTTTTTTCTTATTATGAATGTGGTGAACAACACTGATTTCTTGATGTTGAACAAGTTTTTCATCTTAAGATAAATCTCATTTGTGCAACATGTAATTTATTGTTATATATTTTGGAGTTTGGTTAGAATTTTTTTGAAACTTTTATAATCATATTTCTGAAAATTATTTTTTCTGCAATGTTTGTCATGTTTTAATTTCACATTTATGCAAGTATTACAGAATTAAAATAAGTTGACATATATTTACCTCTTCTCTATTTTCTTAAAAATTGCATATGATTGGTATTAATTCTGTTTTTAGTTATTATCAGAATTGGCTACTAAACCGCTTGCAGTCTCAGAATTTATTTTGTAGAAGATTTTTTAAAAACTTAGTTTTTACCATATAAAATTCCATACAGATTTTTTTCTTTTTCTATTTGCTCATTTCAGAAATTTATACCTTTTAAGCACATTTTCCATTTAATCTATTTGTTGAATTTGTTGACATAAATTTCTTAGTATTTCCGTATTATTAATTATTGTTATATTTGTAATGGTAGCCCTACTTTAATTGTTGACATTGATAATTTATATTTTGTTCCTGTTATGAAATACATGTTTATATCCCTGCTTCTTAATTTCACATGTTGAAGTCATAACTCTCAATATAATGGCATTAGGAGTTGGAGTATTTAGGAGATAGGTTTAGATGTGGTTGTGAGGGCAGAGTTCTGATGATAGGGTTAGAAGAACAAGGGATGTCACAGCTTCCTTTTACCTTGAGAGGATAAAATGACAAGGAGGACCTTGGAAACCAGGATGAGGAACCTCACCAGAAACCCGCCATACTGAAACCCTGATCTCAGATTTTCAAGCTCCAGACATGTAAGAAATAAATGTCTGTTGCTAAAGCCTTCAATTTTATGGTATTTTGTCATGGCAGCTTTAGTAGAATAATAGTTTCTTCTTTTTTGTTTCTTTCTTTCTGAGTACTACTGATGGAGTTTTATCAATATTCATCTTTTTCAGATAACAAATTTTAACTTGACCTTTTTCCCCCTTGTTTGCTACTTTTCTATCATTTTGAATTCTGCTCTCATATTATTTTTTTCCCTTCACCTTATTTGGAGTTATTCTCTCTTCCTTTTCTATCTTTTTTTAAATGGACACTTGAAATAATAATTTTAAGTCTTCATCCTTTGCAATATTGACTTTTAGTACTGTAAGCTTTTTCTATTTACTGCTTTATCATATGCACAAATTTGGGGTTTTTAAAAATAGTTGCTTTAATTTTTTTTCATTATTTCTCTTCTAATTTCTCCTTTGATTCAAATTTCTCTAGATAGGTGTTATTACCCACATGTATGAGTAGTGTTGAAATTTTCACTTGACTTATTGTTAAATCCTAATTTAATTCTGATGGTGTGAGTGAATATCCTTGTGAAATAAGTATTTTGTGTGTGTGCAGATGACATGATTTTCTGAATAGAAATGCTTAAAAACTCCACCAAAAAGCTGCTAGAAATGGTAAACATAGTAAATTTCTGAATACACAATGAACATGCAAAAATCAGCATTTTTATACCATTAACAAAATTACTGAGAAATCAAAAAAGAAATCCCCTTCACAATAGCTACCAAAAAATAAGCATCTACAATGAACTTAACTGAGGAAATGAATGATCTCTACAGTGGAAATTGTAAAACACTGATGAGAAAAATTGACGAGGACACAAAGAAATGGGAAGATATTTCATGTTTATGAACTGGAGGAATTAGCTTTGTTAAACTGTCCTTACTTCCCAAAGTTTTCTTTAGATTCAGTGTAATTCTTACCAAAATAGCAATGACATTTTTCAAAGAGAAGAAAAAAATTCTCAAAACTGTGTATGTAACCACAAAAATCCTGTAATAGACAAAGTAATGAGCAAAAAGAAGGAAGTTGAAACTCTCCCGATGCCTGACTTCAAAATGTTCTATAAAGCCATAGTAATCAAAATGGCATTATGCTGGCATAAAAACAGATTCATAGATCTGGAACCAAATAGGGAACTCAGAGAAAGGGCCCCATAATTATAAAAATAAGAAGATCAACTCAAATGGAACAGACTTAAATGTAAAACAGAAAACTAAGAAACTACTAGAGGAAAAGATAAGGGAAACATTGGTCTAGACAAAGGTTTAATGGATATGATCCCAAAAGCAGAGGCACCAAAAATTTAAAAAAATAGACATATAGAAGTACTTCAAATTAAAACACATATAAACAGCAAAGAAAATAACAGAATTAAGAAAAAACCTATAGGATGTGAGAAAACAGTTGCAAACTATTTATTCAACAATTAATTAATATCGAGAATATGTAAAGAACTCAAATAATTAGAAAGCAAAAAGCAAACAATCCCATTAAGAAATGGGCAAATGGCTCCAGGGATATTTCTCAAAAAAAAAAAAAAAAAAAAAAAAAAAAAAAAAAAAAAAACTAGGGTAAAGCAAATCAGAACCACAAGAAAACAGCATTTCATTCCAGACAGAATAACTATTTTCAAAATGACAGAAAATAACTAATATTTGTGAGGAGACAGACAAAGGGGAACTCTCATACACTCTAGGTGAGAATAAAAATTAGTGGACATACTATGAAAACAGTATGCAGATTCCTCAAAACACTAGAAATAGAATCCAGCAAAGGCACTACAGGTTACATATACAAAGGAAATAAAATCAGTGTGCCAGAGACATCAATACCAACATGCTTATTGCGGTAATATTCACAATAGCCCAATATGGAGTTGACACACTAATGGATAAATGAATAGAGTTATACACACATACACACACACACACACATTGGGATATTATTCAACCATAATAAAGAATGAAATTCTGTCATGTGCAGCAACATTATGGAACTGGATGCTATTATGACAAATGAAATAATTCAGGCACAGAAAGAAAAATACCATGTTCTCATATCAATTACCAGAGCCTTGGAACAGTGAATAGAGACTGGCTAATTGTACAGTGATGCAATTAGATAAGAAGAAAAACTTTTAATGTTCTATAGCACAGAGAAGTAACAAAGGTTGTAGCAATTAACTATATATTTGAAAATAGCTAATAGAATTTTGAATGTTCTTAACATAAAGAAATGATAAATGTTTGAGATAATGAATATGATAATTGCTATGATCTGTCTCTCCCTATATATATAAAAGTATATGTATAGGTAGATATACATATATATAGAAATGTCATATTGTACTATATAAATATGTACAATTATTATGTATCATTTAAAAAACAAAAGTATATTAAAAATATTTTTGAAATCAAAACTATTGTGATTTAGTTTATACCCCAGGAGATAGTAAATTTTAGTAAACATTCCAAGTGCACTTTAAAAATAACATTCAACAGGTATTGATTGTAAATGTCAATTACCTCAAGGAAGTGATACCATTTTTTAAAACATTTTCTGTGTAATATTGCTTTTTTGTCTTGGTCATTAGTTATTGAGAAAGAACTGTTAATAGTTCTAAAATTATTCTAAGTTGATCTCTTTCTTTTGTTATGTAAATTTATGCCTTATAAATTTTGATGCTATTTTAATAGATGTTATATTTTCCTAGTTAACTCTATTACCAAAAAATGTTTTTGTAATCTCTCCACTATAATTTGCTTTGACGTCAGCTATGTATGATATTTAAAGAGTCATGCCAGTTCTTTTATGATTTTGGTTCTAAGATGTTTCTTTTGCTATTCAATTATTTTCAACGTGTCTGTGTATTTTTGTCTAAGATTAATACTTTGGCAATGAAATTTAGTTATTTAAAAACCCCAGTTGTTAGACTGTAAATATGGATGTTCAGTCCATTTATGGCTAGTTTTTGATTTTGTTAGATTCAACTCTGTCACCATGATAATAGTTTGTTATGGTCTGAATATGAGGTATCCCCCAAAAGCTCATGTGTGAGACCATGCAAGAATGTTCAGAGATGAGATGATTAGAATATGAAGTCTGTAACCTTATTGGTGGATTAATTAACTAATCCATTTATTATGGATTAATAAATTAAAAGGACTATGTACTGGATGGTGACTATAGGCAGGGTGTGACTGGGGAAGTAGGTCACTGTGGGTATTATGCCTTTGGGGGTTATATTTTGCATCTGCTGTGTGGAGCTCTCTTTCTGCTTCTTGTTGCTGTGTTCTGAGCTGCTTTGTTCCATCATGTCCTTCTGCCATTTAAGTTCTGCCTCTTGGACCCAGAACTATGGAGTAGGCCGACCAAGAAATAAACCTTTGAAACTGTAAGTCAAAATTAACTTTTCTTCCTCTAAGTTGTGCTTGTAAGATCTTTGGGTCACAGAGACAAAAAGCTAACACATAGTTTTTCAATTTTCCATTCTGTTTTTTTTTTTTTTTTTTTTTTTTATTATTAGTTCTTCTTTTCCTGCCCTTTTCTAGAGTTAATTGAGAGTTTTTGAGTTTCATCTTATTTCTTCTATAGTCTCCTTAGCTTCATCTTGTTTTGTATTATTTTTATTTACTCTAGAACTAACAAAAAATCCTCATCCTCTCTAAGTTTATTTTTTGTCAGTTCTTCCAAAGTCACATTTCACACCTGACATTTCACCCTTTTCAAGTTAAACTATTTTCCAAATTCAATTTCCATTTCCTGCTTCTCACCTCCTACTTAAAAATGTGCTAACCTTTTTGATTTTATAATTCTATTTTCATGACCCATATACTTTGTGTGATTGTTACATATTTTTAACTTCCACATGCATTTTAAATACAATACCATTTTTATAGGACCATCATTTTTGCTATAAAGAGTTTATTTTCATTTTTAAAAATTATGTCTAAAGCGATAAATTCTTCTGCAATGGCCAATCATTTTTCAATTTCTGTAGTTTTTAATTTATTCCCACCATGAGATGGTTCCATCTGGTGTTATTTGCCTTTACCCTGAAGGGTGTCCTTTAGGATTTATTTTAATGCATTATTTGAGCTTGCAATGAGTAATTTCAGCTTGTTTTATTTGAATATTTGTTTATATTCTCACTATTAAAAAATGTTTTACCTTGATCTATAAAGTTGGGGTTATAGTTTTCTCATATATTTCACATAATAAACTCCATTGTCTTCTCATAGGAAGTCAGTAGTCATTTATGTCCTTCTTTCTTGGTAGACAATATTTCATTTATCTCTAACTGCTTTAATTTTTTTCTTCTAGTTTGGTGACAAGTTAACATGCATTAGTTTCATTCCTTTTGCATATTTCTACTGCCTGGATATGTAAATTGATGATATTCACCAAATTTTGGAAATAATGGCCACTACATCTTCAAATAATTTTCTATTTTTTTTCTCATTCTGGCACTCCAATTACATGTAGGACAGACAATTGTCCCATAAGTTACTGAGGCTCTATTCTTTTTATTTTTCATTTTTTCTGTCTTCCTTTTATTCACTTTTGATAATATGTCTACTAATTCTTTGATATTTTTATGCTGTTTTCAATGCGTAAGCACATTCATTGAAATTTTCATTACTAATATTGTTTCTTTCAAGATGTTTCATTTGTTCATTTGCAAAATTTTCAAAATGATATCACAATTATTTCTATTTTCTGTTTAACTATGGTGCACAAATAATAATATAAATCAATAATTTTTTAACTGCTTTGCAAAGATTTTCTTTCTTCACTCATTAAGAATATATTTTAGCTTATTTTAACATATTTTATGTAATTATTAGAATATGCTTATAACTCACACCCTCATGTCTTTTCTTCTGAGTCCATCATCATCTGGTTCAATTACAGTTCAGTGTCTGTTACCAGTTTTCTTGATTATGAATCATGATTTCACAGTTCTTCTTATGTCTATCAATTTTTGATAGAACAATGGACATTTTGGTTAATATATTGTAGAGGTTCTGAGTTTTGGTATTTTCTCATCAGTAATTTTATCTCTGGATATAGTAGGCAGTTCAAATATTGGATTATCAATTGAGCTTGTGTAGTCTTTTTTTTCTTAGTGGGACATTTGTACTCTGCTTGGAATTCATTTCATTGTGTCACAATCTGGAAATTGTCTCCAGTCATGAAAAGTTGAGTGGGGTCACATCATTAATTTTCTCTTCCTTCAGGATGATGGCCTCATACTGCCTGTTGCCATTTTTTTAAACTCTCACTTCATACTTGTTGTGCAGTTATGATTTATGGTGGGATACACCAGCTTTTCCATTTTGGCTAAAGTAAAATTTTAATTTGTCTTTTATACACATTTTTGACTCAGTAAGTAAATTATTATTTTCAGACTATGACTTATTTATGTCACTGGTGAAAATAAATATGTAATGTTAGCCAGTAATCACATTTAGAGGTTTTCAAGATGGTGGACTAGAGGGTGACTGCATCTCATGTCGCTCCAGGACTCAGGATTCCAGAAGAGGAGGTATTGAGAGACTCGGGACCAACTCAGAGCCACTGGGTGAGTCTCTCCCGCTGCATGAAGCTCCCTGGCCCTGGCAGTAGTCCCAGAATGAGGGAACTTTGTGGAGAAGAGTTGCCCAGTGAGACTCCCCCACTGGAGTGTGAACAACTGGGAACATCGCAGAAGAGGACTGCCTAGCTAGAGACTTCTGCACAGAGTGATGCTCCCCAGCCCCAGTGGTAGTTCTGGACCCCAGGGAACATCACAGAGGAGGCCTGCCCAGTGACAGACTCACTCCCAGGGCGAGGCTCCCTGGCCCAGGTAGGTTCCATACCGAAGGGAACCTCTTGGAGGAGAGTTGCCCAGCCAAACTGCCCCACCAGGTGTCTTCCCCACTGGGCAAAGCTTTCCCACCAGGATGGTAGAAACAGAGAATCAGACCCAGACCAGCTGTGCCCCAGCCCTCAGTCTAGTCTCCCTTTGGCTGACCATTGGTCAACAAGTGGAGGTGCCTCTGCCCACTAGCAGGAAATATACCATACCTGAAGAACACCACCCCAAGAGGGGCAGCTTCCTTGTGGATCACTGCATTATCAAGTCCCTCCAAGACTTTAGGCTACTGAAGGCTAGGAGATGAGTTATTGGAAATCTACAGGGACACAATAAATCAATGGAGGAAATCTGTAATATCTCAGAGTTTCACTACTAGAGGGGAAGATACCTAAGCAATATGAGAAAACAAGGGAAGAAAATGTCCCAAAAAAACCTAGATGCTACATCAACAAAATCCAATGACAGCATGGCAGAAGAAATGTCAGAAAGGGAGTTCAGAATGTACATAAATAAAATGATCAGAGAAGCAAACAATGAGATGAAAGGGCAAATTATCGCACCAATCAACAGTTAAAAGAGCAAATGCGGGACGCAAAAGATCATTTCAATAAAGAGTTAGAGATACTGGGAAAAAAAAAAAAAAAAAACAACAAACCAAACAGAAATCCTTAAAATAAAGGAAACAATAAACCAAATTAAAAATTCCATACAAAGCATAGCCAATAAATTAGAGTACCTGGAAGACAGAACCTCAGACATTGAAGACAAAATATTTAATCTTGAAAACAAAGTTGACCAAACAGAAAAGATGGTAGGAAATCATGAACAGAATCTACAAGAATTATGAGATATCATGAAAAGGCAAAATTTAAGAATTATTGGGATTGAGGAAGGCACAGAGAAACAAACCAAAGGAATGAACAATCTCTTCAATGAAATAATATCAGAAAATTTCCCAAATCTGATGAATGAAATGGAAAATCAAGTACAAGAGGCTTACAGGACTCCAAATATACAAAATTAGAACAGACTCACACCAAGACTGAAAATACCTAACATAAAAAATAAAGACAGAATTTTAAAGGCTATGGGAGAAAAAATCAAATTACATTCAGGGGGAAACCAATACGAATATCAGCAGACTTTTCAACCCAGACCCTAAAAGCTAGAAGGGCCTGGAACAACATTTTTCAAGCTCTGAAAGAAAATGGATGCAAACCAAGAACATTATACACAGCAAAACTTACCTTCAGATTTGAATACAAATACAATCCTTCCATGATAAACAAAAGCTGAAAGAATTTGCAAAAAGAAAGCCAGCACTATAGAACATTCTTAGCAAAATATTCCATGAGGAAGAGATGAAAATCAATGATGTAAATCAGCAAAGGGAGGAACTACCCTAAAGGAATAGCCAAATAAAAAAGAAACCAAGTTGTGTCAAAAAAAAAAAAAAAAAAAAAAAAAAAAAAGAGCCAAATGACTGGGAATACAAATCGTATCTCAATAATAACCCTGAATGTTAATGGCCTGAACTCATCAATCAAAAGACATGACTGACAGATTGTATTAAAAAGAAAGATCCAACAATATGCTGCCTGCAAGACAGACTAAAGGTGAAAGGATGGAAAAAAACATACCATGTACATAGACTCAGCAAAAAAGCTGGAGGATCCATCCTTATCAGATAATGTGGATTCAAGCCAAAGTTAGTCAGAAGGGATAAAGAAGGACATTTCATACTGCTTAAGGGAAGCATAAATCAGCAAGACATAACAATCATAAATATCTATGTCCCAAACAGTGGTTCATTCATGTACACCAAACAAATCGTTCTCAATTACAGGAATCAAATAGAACACAACACAATAATACTAGGTGACTTTAACACACCTCTCCCCCCACTGGACAGATCTTCCAAACAAAAATTGAACAAAGAAACCATAGATCTCAATAACACAATCAATAATTTAGACTTAATGGACACATATAGAATATACCAACCAACAAAGAGTGAATACACTTTCTTCTCAGCAACACATGGGTCCTTCTCTAAAATAGACCATATGTTATGCCACAAAGCAAATGTTAGCAAATAGAAGAAGATAGAGACACTACCTTGTATTCTATCAGATCATAATGGATTGAAATTAGATATAAATGGCAGAATAAAAAACAGAAACTATTCCAACACCTGGAGATTAAATAATTCACTATTGAATGATGAATGGATAACAGAAGACATCAGGGTGGAAATAAAAAAATTCTTAGAGGTAAATGAGAACAAAGATACATCATAGCAAAATCTCTGGGACACTATGAAAGCAGTACTTAGAGGAAAATTTATTTCATGGAGCACATACAATAAAAGAAAAAAGTGTCAACAAATAAACGACCAACACTACAGCTCAAAACCCTAGAAAAAGAAGAACAGAGCAACACCAAAAGGAGTATAAGAAAGGAAATAGTTTAAATCGAGCAGAAATCAATGAAATTGAAACCAAAATAATAATCAAAAAATTGATGAAATAAAAAGTTGGTTCTTGGAAAAAATAAACAAAATTGATAAACTCTCAGCCACACTAACAAAGAGAAGGAGAGAGAACACTCAAATTACTAAAATGCAGAATGAACAAGGAAATATCACGACAGACACAACTGAACTACAAAATATAATTTTAACTTATTTTGAAAATCTATACTCCAATAAAATAGAAAATCATGAAGACATCAACAGATTTTTAGAGAAATATAAATTACCTAAACTGAACCAGGAGGACATACACAATTTAAATAGATCAATTTCAAGTAATGAAATAGAAGAAGTCATCAAAAGCCTGCCAACAAAGAAAAGTCTGGGACCAGATGGGTTCTCTGCAGAGTTCTATGACCTTTAAAGAAGAGCTCATTCCAATACTCCTCAAAGTACTCCATGAAATAGAAGAAGAGGGAACCCTCCCAGACTCGTTCTATGAAGCCAATGTCACCCTGATACCTAAACCAGACAGGGACACATCGAGAAAGAAAATTTCAGACCAAAATCCTTAATGAACATTGAAGCAAAAATTCTCAACAAAATTTTCACAAGTCACATACAAAAATATATTAAAAAGATAGTGCACCACAATCAAGTGGGTTTTATCCCAGGGATGCAAGTTTGGTTCAACATCCGGAAATCAATAAATGTAATTCACCATATCAATAGACTTAAAGTCAAGAATCATATGATTATTTTAATAGATGCAGAAAAAGCATTTGATAAAATACAGCATCCCTTTCATGCTCAAAACACTAGAAAAAATAGGGATAGTGGGAACATTCCTTAACATTGTAAAGGCTATAAATGCTAGGCCCATGGCTAGTATCATTCTAAAGGGTGAAAAACTGAAAGCATTCCCCCCAAAAACTGGAACAAGACAGGGATGCCCCCTTTCACCACTTCTATTCAACATTGTCCTTGAAACTCTAACCAGAGCAATTAGACACACCACAGAAATTAAAGGTATATGTATAGGAAAAGAAGAAATTAAACTACCCCTATTTGCTGATGACATGATTGTATATTTAGAGGAACCAGGAAATTCCACCAGAAAACTTTTAGAACTCATCAGTGAATTCAGTAAAGTGGCAGGATATAAAATCAATGCTCATAAATCCAATGCATTTTTATACATAAGTGATGAATCCTGAGAAAGAGAAGTTAGGAAAACAACCTCATTCACAATAGTCTCAAAAAAAAAAAAAAAACCTTTGGAATCAAGCTAACAAG
The DNA here is from genome assembly GCF_902686455.1 of Sciurus vulgaris. NCBI lineage: Eukaryota > Metazoa > Chordata > Mammalia > Rodentia > Sciuridae > Sciurus > Sciurus vulgaris. Next base: position 33,542,714 of record NC_136468.1, read on the forward strand.
AGGTGAAAAACCTCTACAATGAGAACTACAGAATATTAGAGGAAGAAATTGAAGAAAACCTTAGAAGATGGAAAGATCTCCCATGTTCTTGGATAGGCAGAATTAATATTGTCAAAATGGCCATACTACCAAAAGTGCTATACAAATTCAATGCAATTCCAATTAAAATCCCAATGATGTTCCTCATAGAAACAGAGAAAGCAATCATGAGCTTCATCTGGAATAATAAGAGATTTCGGATAGCCAAAGCAATCCTTAGCAGGAAGAGTGAAGCAGGTGGTATCACAATACCAGAACTTAAACTATACTACAGAGCAATAGTAACAAAAATGGGATGGTATTGGCACCAAACTAGACAGGTAGATCATTGGTACAGAATAGAGGACACAGACACAAACTCAAACAAATACTATTTTCTCATACTAGACAAAGGTGCCAAAAACATGCAATGGAGAAAAGATAGCCTGTTCAACAAATGGTGCTGGGAAAACTGGAAATCCATATGTAACAGAATGAAAGTAAACCCCAATCTCTCACCCTGCACAAAAGTCAACTCAAAATGAGTCAAGAACCTTGGAATCAGACCAGAGACCCTGCATCTTATAGAAGAAAATGTAGGTCCGAATCTTCATTATGTCAGTTTAGGATCAGACTTCCTTAACAGGACTCCCATAGCACAAGAAATAAAAGCAAGAATCAATAACTGGGATAGATTCAAACTAAAAAGATTTCTCTCAGCAAAGGAAACTATCAGCAATGTGAAGAGAGAGCCTACAGAGTGGGAGAATATCTTTGTCACTCATACTTCTGATACAGCACTAATTTCCAGAATATATAAAGAACTCAAAAAACTTTACACCAAGAATACAAATAACCCAATCAAAAAATGGGCTAAGGAAATGAACAGACTCTTCACAGAAGATCTACAAGCAATCAACAGATATATGCAAAAATGTTCAACATCTCTAGTAATAAGAGAAATGAAAATCAAAACTACCCTAAGATTCCATCTCATCCCAATTAGAATGACGATTATCAAGAATACTAGCAACAATAGGTGTTGGCGAAGATGTGGGGAAAAAGGTACATTCATATATTGCTGGTGGCATTGCAAATTAGTTCAGCCACTCTGGAAAGCAGTGTGGAGATTCCTTAGAAAACTTGGAATGGAACCACCATTTGACCCAGCTATCCCACTCCTTGGCCTATACCCAAAGGACTTAAAATCAGCATACTACAGAGATACAGCCACATCAATGTTCATAGCTGCTCAATTCATAATAGTCAGATTGTGGAACCAACCTAGATGCCCTTCAATGGATGAATGGATAAAGAAACTGCGATATATATATATATACACAGTGAAATATTACTCAGCCATAAAGGATAATAAAATTATGGCATTTGCAGGCAAATGGATGAAATTGGAGAATATCATGCTAAGTGAGATAATCCAATCTCAAAAAACCAAAGGACGAATGATGTCGCTGATAAGTGGATGATGATACATAATGGGGGATGGGAGGGAGGCAATAATGGAGGAAGGAGGGACTGTATAACGGGAAAAGAGGGGTGGGAGGGGTGGGGGGGAGGGAAAATATAACAGAAGGAATCAAACACTATTACCTTATGTAAATGTATGATTACACAAATGGTATGCCTCTACTTCACGTACAGAGAAACAAGTTGTACCCCATTTGTTTACAATTAAAAAAATAAAGTACTCTGTTAACTTCTCTAAAAAAAAAAAACACATTTATAATTATAAATGTTATATATTTATAAGTGTTAATAAATCTAGCCTCAGCACATGGGCAGTCACAGCACATGAGGATTCACAATAAAAAGCGGGATACTTTTCAGGATCCTGGGAAATGCCACGCTTACTCTAAGCACCACAGATCTGCTCCCTTGATTCCTTCTTAAAACTGTCCCAATCGTAAGAGCTGAAAGAGAAAATTAAACTGAATGGAGCTAATTGGTAATACCTGCAGTGGAGGATATCCCTGAAGAAACATATTGGAAGAATTTATGACTTACTGGCAATGTGAATCCAGAGGAGGGTGTTGGAACACAGTACATTATCATAATTCTTGCATTGCTCCTACACATAAATTATATAATCAAAATTCTCAATTGTGTGAAGAATTTTTAGACGTAATTATATCAGAAAAAATGAACTTCAATTTGCTACTCTGTATTGGAATCCAATCATTCTGTCCACAATTTTATACAATCAACCTCAGAGGATGTAAGAACAACAACTCTTAGAAAAAATAAAGCATTATAATCACCCCGACTACATACAAACTGATTCCAGGGGTTTTTGGTCCTCAACATAGTTTTGTCATACCCAGTAAAGACCATGTACACTGCCGCCATCTTTTTGCTTCCTTTGCATGAATCTTGTTAGCATGAGTTCATGCTCCATTTACTGATTGGTTGGTACAAAGGCTAATTAGGAATATGTCCAACTCCCACCAGTCTGATGAAATGGCACCAGGAATGGAGAATACTTTCATAGTATCATGTGTCACCTATGATATTTGCTTGAATAAGAGAACAAGTTTACCAAAAATTTAACAAAGTACTTAGAGTACCTTGTATTTGTGCAGCTCCATGCCATTTGAACTGTGTTGTAACATGTTAATATATTTGATTTCATATTGACCGTAAGGGCAAATTGGACAATAATTATTATTTTCTTGTTAGACCTGAGGAAAGAGGTTACGTGCTTTGCACTTGGCTCACAGCTGGTAGAATTCATGCTTTAGACTTGTGAATTCCAATGCAATAGTATTTCCTTTCTACAATACTCCCATTTTATTATAACAAACATTCCCTTAAATAGATACAAAGAATAATCCCTCTGCTGCTTAGGTTTATGTGAGTTAACTTTATTTGAGCAAGTGTGAACTTCCAGATCTTTTATTATATTCAGGTACTTATTTGAATACACACTGAGGGCTGACATTGGAGTATTACAGAGAGGAATGCCAACTCTCTTGCATTTTTGGACAAAATCTCTCAAAGAGTGCTCTGGCTAAAAAGTTCAAAGCAAACAATTATTATTATTATTATTTAACTATTGAAAGGTTAATACACATTTCAAACATTCTTTCTCCTTCATGAGGCAGTTGTTATCCATATTCTATAAGACACTTAAATATCAAGTGCTGTCGTTGGTTTCATATTGCAGAACAAGTCCTGCCTATTCAAATAACTGTGGCATGTTAGGAAATAAAATTGTGGTTTAGGGCACAAAAATAAAGGGGGATTACACTAGTTCTTTTCAATAGTTGAAACTCTATGAGGATATGATCTGTGGGTAGGTATTAAGTGTTTAGTTTTGTGTCATTGCATTAATGTTCCAGAAAAAAAAAAAAGAAGAAAGCAAAGGTTTTAAATTAGAACAATAGTCATGTTACCCCATTTAAAACTATTTCCCTATCTGAACATACTTTGAAATATTTAGAGGACAAAGGATGAATTTTATTAACTAAATTATCAGAGCTATAATTAAAAGAACTTTCCTATTTTGATTACTATGTAACTTAGAAATGATAAAATTACATTTTCTTTAAAAATGTTAAATATCCAATTCACTATTTAGTTTCATCCCATTAGTATGTCTTTATACTGCCTCCCTTATAATTCACACCACAGTTTAATGCTAAATATTAGCATGACCAGTTTTTTGAGAGGAAGGAAGTAGAAAGTTTTGGAGGACATTCATAGTTTTGTTAAAATTTCAGCTTTGCCATATACTAGCAGTGTGAATTGAAGCAAGTTATTTTATCTCTGAGCCTCGGTTTCATGATTTGCATTAAAGAAAATATAAGATTAGCATTCAAGGGTTTAGAATGTGTATTGAAGTATATAATCTATGCAAAATACCTCTGATATAATAGGCAGTAGCAGCAGATATTATAATGTTTGCTACTGCTGACTAGTTTTGTATCCTTAAGAAACAAGAAAACAAGATTATATTTTGTTTCAATTTTCTTAACTATTCAATGAAAGTTGAAAACCACCTGCCTCTTTTCAACCATGAAGAATTTAAAGATTCAGATAATAATTGCTGACTTTGTATCTAAACTCTTCTCTTTGATCACCAGGGACTTCATAACCTTAATAAGAAAAAAATAAAAACTATTTTTAACGCTCTGAAAGAAAGGTGCTATAATATATTGAATATGTTGGTACACAGTATTCTCTTTTTCTTCTACCTGTAAGTGGCTCTTTGCCATGCAAATTGTTCTTTGGGAATTATAATGCACACAGGTAACTTAGGCTCACACATATTGTCACGTTCTGTGTTACCTTCCTCAAGTTTTCAAAGCAGTTACTACCATGGAAAATTTATTTGATGAATGTAGTAGTTCTTTTTATAAAAACAGAAACAAAAACTTTCTGTTAGCTTAAAATTAACAAAGGGTGAGGTTGATTTGGAAATTCAAGTAAAATGGCTCCAGTCAGCTATTTTATAAATATCACATGCATTTATGTTTCGTCTCCTGTTCTAAAACAGTGTGGGATTAGCAAGTACACAGAAAACAGTTGCAGGGTGCAGTCTAGAGTCACAGTGACCTTCTTAGAACAATATGGGATACCTATGTATTTTCCATAAGGTACTCTAGGTGGAGAGTAATGTGAACTTAGTCTTCCTTTACTTTAGTTGTTGAAACTTTTTTTTTTCCAGTCTAGGAGGTTTTCCTTTTTTTTTTTTTTTTTTTAAATACCATTATTGAATTTATTTATTTACATGGCGCCAAGAATCGAACCTAGTGCCTAACAAGTACTAGGCAAGTGCTCTATCACTGAGCCACAACCTCAGCCCCTCAACTGTTTATATACATGACATTATTTTAAAAAGAGTTCAATTAGACAGAATGATTGTTGTTATTTTTTATCATTTTCAAATGACTTCCTTATATATTTGGCAGTATTCGATGGTCATTTTAAAAATAGTAATTAAATATTAAACATTTTGATATTATGGTTTGAGGCTGTTTTGAATAAAATTCTTAAAGTGCCCTTTTTAATTAAACTATATATCATATCAACATATTTTCATATAACTATCAATCATGGCAACTAAATAATTTTTATTTTCATTCTACATGTGATGATTGTATGCAGATAATAATCAATCAATTTTATTACCTGTAAAAATCAACTTAAAAAATACTGTGACTCTCTAGTCCATCAGTGTACACTAAGATTTTAAAACCATTCAGTTAAAATTAATTTATTATTCTTTTATCACTTAGTATTTTTTTTCTGGTTTTAGTTTAAGAAATATTTGTAACTATAACATATAACTAATTATTTTATACATTACATAATACCAAAATTTATAAGACATTTATAAGCCTGATATTTATTCTTTTATTTCTTCTTATTTTTTTGGTAAATAATGATAGTAAAATATCCAAAGGTGGTTTACTACTGAGTTATATCTCTAGTGTTATTTATTTATTTACTTTTTAACTTTGAGATAGGGTCTTATTAAGTTGTTGAAGTTCTCTCTAAGTTGCTGATGCTGGCCTTGAACTTATGATCCTATTTTCTCAGCCTCCTAACTAGCAGGGATTTCATGTATATGCCACTGTGCCTGGTTCAAGGCTAATATTTCATGTATGTAAGTTTAATTTAATTTAGTTATCATCTTTAAAGTATTTTAATTTAAAAAAATATGACTGTGTTTTCATATATGTATGCATATATAAGTTAAATATGATTTAAATATTATACAATGTATTCATATATTGAGTCACAGCATGGTATCCCATTATTATGTACATTACTATGTTTTATGTTTTAGTTAATATATATAAATTAACTTAAAAATTGTAAATCCCTGATTCCTTTCCTGTCTCAATCTGACTTTTTCTCCTAGAGAAGCCATGTGGGTATATGCAGATATTTTAACCATAAATAAGATAAATGCCATATGCCATGATTAGCTATTTCTCCTAATAGAAATAATTATTTTAATAATTTTAGTACTAGCATAGCATTCCATAATATGGATGTGTTACAGTTCATTTAGTAGCTCTGTTATCACATGTGTTATTACAAATATTCTGAACTATTTTAACAGTTACTTATACATGTGGAAATGATGTATTATTTCTATGCTTAAAATTTATATTTTACTGATGCTTTAACTTGACTTGATTTTTAGTTAACCTTGAAATATTTCCCTATTTTGCCCATTTCATTTACTTTTAATTTTTGCAACATGCCATTGCAATTTCTACTGAGATCTTTGATTTTTATTTAACCATAGCAATGCCTTATATATTATCAATATTAATTTAATTGCAATATTTGTGATAATTATTTTCTTCTCTTTCTTATTTAAGTTTATTAACACTATTCTTTGCCATTTGGAAGTTAAATTTCATATAGTGAAATCCATCAATTACTTCAGTTAACTTTTCTCCCTTTGCTGAAATCACAGAAAGATCTCTCTCCAAATTTCTATCATCATTTACCTACACTTATTGAAGTGCTTTTTTAAAAAAATTTCATTTTCTTTTTTTCTTTTTCCCTCTGGTACTAGGGATGAAACGCAGGTGTACTCTACCACTGAGTTCTATCCCCAGATTGTTTTCCGCCTTGAGAACAGGGTCTTGCTAAGTTGTTGAGGTTGAATTTGTACTTATGATCTTCCTGCCGCAGTTTCCAGAGTCAGTGAGATTATAGGCATATACCACCATGCCTGGATTATATTAGCACCACAAAATAACAACATCTTCTCTTGCCTCAGAGAAAGAGCAGTACATTTAAGGTTAAAACTCTTATTTTTCTCTTTAACAACTCTGACTCAATTTTGAGGTTACTTATATTATAGTTTTGTTAATTATAAATATATTTATTATTAAGGTAGAATCTAGGAACTATGTTTATATCCTGAGGTATTAGAAAAAATGAAATGCTTTTATATATATGTATTGATTACCTATTGTAAATACTATATTAGCATTTTCCAGAGAAATAGATCCAATAGGAATCAATATATGTATTTATATTGGCTCACACAATTATGGCTTCTGACAAATCCTAAGATTTGCAGAATGAGCTGGCAAAGTGGAGACTCCAGAGAGCTGAAGTGGACAGGAGAGTTCTAGTCCAAAGACTGGCAAGCTCTACCCAGAAAAATCCAAAGCTTCTGTTTGGAGGTCAAAGGCAAATGTTTTCTATAAAGGCAGTCAGGAAGAATGAATTCTCTCTTGCTCAGAGGAGGGTCACCTTCATGATCTTTTCAGGTTTTCAACTGATTGCATGAAACTCATTCACATTAGGGAGGAAAATCTGCTTCACTTATTCTACCCATTCAAATGTTAATCTCCCAAATCACTCTCTACAAAAATACCCAAAATAATGTTTGACCAAATATCTGTATCAAGTTGATTCATAAAATTAACCATCACAGTAAGCCAGGGGCCTTAGATGATAACTTGTTTGTGTGTGTGTGTGTGTGTGTGTGTGTATTCATGAAATTGAAATAGTTAATAAAAACATAAGCAAATAAGTGAACCTCATTTTTCTCTTTTACTCTGACGCTTTCTCTGGTAGGGTGGAAACATTTTAATACACATATGCATGCATTTAGGGAGTGAGCTGTGAAGTTACCCTTGACAACAGAGTTCCTCTCATGTGAAATAGAAAGCTCAAATATTTGTGTTTACAAATATGATAGTTGAAATAATCCTTGGTGGAACCGTCTGGGAGGAGTCTCATAAAAATAAGGCATTGTCAGAAAGCAGTCTCAAGTGCGGTAAATTATGTTTCATTCATGTATGATTATGTCAACATGAAACCAATATTATGTATAAGTACAATGTACTTATAAAAACTGTTCTTACTGAACAGGATTTAGAAATAACAATGACTTGGCCTATTAAGTTATATAATATAAATCGATATGAACCCCATGAAAAAGAAAGTGAATATTGTCGCTGGCTCTTTGCGGTTCCAAAATCCGTGGGTATTTGTCACCGCCTGCAGCAACAACTTGCACGGGTCTTATGGGTGGTGGAGTTGAAACTGAGGCACTTCTATCTTTCTCTTTGGTGCACTGCCTTCTTGCTTGTTTATAGAGGATAGAGGAAATGAGGCTTACTTGCTTTAAGAGGAGAGAGAGACTTTGTTTCTTGCTTGTTACTTGCTTTGAGAGGAGAGAGAGACCCCGCTTATCAAAGAGAAAGAAACTTTGCTTAAGAGAGAAACTTTGAAAGAAAGACAGGCTTTTCTTAGAGCTTAGAAGGAGAGGCCTGCCATGCCTTAAAGTCCTGCATCCTGTGAACTAAGGGTGTGTCTACCTAAGGTCCCCTAGTGATGCGTCTCAGTTCTCCGTTCAGCAATCTGCCTTCCGCAGCTGACCCTACTCGCTGCTGTGTTTTTCCCTCTGGCTGCTTCTAATGGCTGCTGTGGCGTGTCTTCTTCTCTGGCTACTGCTGCGCCGCGTGTCTTTCCCTCTGGTTGCTTCTAATGGCTGCTATATCTCTGTCTCGCACTGCCTATGCTTATATCACCTCCAGGACGCGGAGAGCCCCTGCCTCTTACGCAAAGATTAGGCGAGATGCTGGAGCAGGCAATTAGTGCTCGAGAACACATGTGCATACATTGTGTGCCTGGACGAGAAAATCACCTGAGTGTGCTTATGTCAATTAACCTCCTCGCTGCCGATGTGATCAGGCGCCATCCTGGCACCGCCAACATGGCACAGCCCCCAACAGAATATAATAATAATAAGGATTGGCATAAAGTAGATTTTGCTAGAAAATTATTTTGTCTTTGTCAACAATGTGTAGGCAGTGCCTGAAGTCCCATGGTATTACCCACCAAAGGAGTTCTAGGTTAGCAATCGCAGAATGGTTTTCCTTTCCACTGAGTCTTCTTGCAGCATTCCACATGGTACATGGAGCATGGAAATGAGATCTAGCAGGGAGTTGCCTTGGTTTAAAAGTCTTATGCTCCATCAGAGTCAAAAACTTTGAAAAACCTATATATGTTGCCAGGTGCGATGGTGCATGTATAAAATTCCAGCATGTGTAAAATTTGGGAGGCTGAGGCAGGAAGATTAAGAGTTCAAAGCCAGTCTCAGCAACTTAGGGAGGCTCAAAGAACTTAGAGAGACCTTGTCTCAAAAACAAAACATAAAAAGGACTGGGGATGTGGCTCAGTCGTTAAGGACTCCTGGGGGTTCGACCCCTTGTCCAAAACAACAACAAGGACAAAAAACAAAACAAAACTCTACACTTCTGAAGTTTCTAGGGTCCCTGAAAGGGGCACGCTAAGTGCAAAAGTCACATAGGTCACTGCATGTGAAGTATCCCAAACAATAATATGATCTCCTGTATTTTAGTTCATATACGCTGCTTCTCTTTCACTCTGTTAAAAAAAAAAAAAAAAAAAAAAAAAGACTAATAAGGCATGGTTTTACAGAGAGCAATATTATCTAGAAATTTCATTCACAATTTTACCCCTATCATGTTACAAAAAGAATAGAACCAGTCTGTTAATGAAAGCCCACCTCTTACATGAAAGGGAAAAAGGAGTTTGCTAATACTTTGCTCACATCTTCTCTCCAGATAGTATAACACCCCAGGGAAAACATGTTCTGAGGAAAGACAAAGAAAGTGCTGAGAATCTGATTCAGAAACATGTCTAGAATATTTCAACAGTGGCAAGAAGCCAATAGGTAGAAAATAATGAAGTTGGATACCACCAGGTAATGTTGGGCTTTATAGACATTATCATTATCAGGCTTTGATTTTGACTTTTGAGTGTAAGAAGATACAAGGAAAGTTAAAGCATGTAAGTATGAGTTAAGGGTTGCTATATTCCAGATAATGATTGTCATGAGATAAAATACGTGAAAAAGGCTTAACATTCTTATTTTATTCTGCTTTTCACATTAATTATCACATGGAATATTTGAGAAAATTTGCTCAAATTCCTTCCTTTGTACCTGATTAGCTTTTTATTTTTTTTTTAATTTGGGGTATTGAGGATTGAAAACAGGGGTGCTATGCCACTGAGACACATCTCTAGTCCTTTTATATCTTCCTTCCTTCCTTCCTTCCTTTCTTTCTTTCTTTCTTTCTTTTTTTAATTTTGAGGCAGGCTCTTACTCAGTTTCCCAGGCCAACCCTGAACTTGAAATCCTCCTGCTTCTGCCTCCTGAGTAGCTGAGATTACAGTTGTGTGCCAACGTGCCCAGCTCCTCATTAGTTTCTATATCACATTTATTGCTTGTTTACATCTGTGCAGAAAATTGAGTTTAAATTTCAAACCTGCATGTATATTTATTGATTTAGAAGTGTTTTGTTTAGAAATATATCCAAACTTAAAACTTAGAGTAACCTGATAAATGTGGTAAAATAGTAGAAAGCTTCTAATCTATTTACTTCCATGAAGATCTCTGTTACAATGTCATTGTTCTCATCTCTAGCTTATTTACTTGTTTAAATGCCCATTTCTCTATTTTGTTGTAAATGTGATTCTCTTTACACAGGCTAAAAAAATGTGGCAGAATGGCCACATTAATATTCTAATATTTGCTTCACTGAAGATTGGCTTTGCTAAATTGAGAAGTCTTACTTGATCTTGGTTACACAGAGATTTCAGTCTTCTTTCTACCTGCTTTGGGGCTAGAAGCAGTCAAATTATGTAGTGTCTTTCTATTCACTTTTCGTTTCTGCTTACAATATTGCTGAATTTTTCTTGAGCTTTTCTCTTTTATTATAATAATGGCTGAACTCAGTAGGGAGCAATCAACACCCATCAGCATTCTGCATTTTTTCAAACACTTTCTCCAGAGCTATGCTCAGGAAGCCCTTTGAAGTTATCTCAAAGGACAACTTACCAAATACGTTGTGGGACCCAACAGGGACCACCACCATTTTATTCTTTTGCATCACATTCTTCCAGACTAATTATCTAATGACTTTAGGCTTAAATTAATATCAAATTCTGAACTTCTGCAGGTTAACTTCTGCAACAAATAAAATTCCCAAATATCCAGTTTCACAGACACCAATAGAATGCACTATCTTACTAAAAAAGAAATAGGGCTAGGGGTATAGCTCAGTGGCAGAGTGCTTAATAGGCATGAAACTCTGGGTTTGATCCCCAGCAGTGCAAGAAAAAAAATTCTGGAAAATAAGCAAAAATCACCCTCCATATCTGGCCATGACAGTGTAATTAGAAGCACATTTACCCCTCCTGTTTCATGTAACTTTAATACATTAAGGCAACAGCTTTCAGTCTTTGGAAAAGAGTCTCTGAACGTTGACAGGACAGAAAAACATGAGGTGAGCCTCGTTTTTCTGCAAGTATGTCGGTGGCATAATTTAAATCTTGGGTGAATATAGACAGAGCAAGGATGAGGAAACATGAGGATGTTACAAATAACCTAAGCAGAGAATGGCGGTCTCATTGAGTTGAGAAGACAGAGACTCCAGCCTGGAGCTGTCAATGAGCTGGAATAGCTGAGTAAGCATACTAAAAGCAGAGAGTTGTTCATCTTAAGCACAGAATTGAAACCCTAGTGTTCAGGCCAAAAGATGAAAGACCAAGGTGAAGGATAATTTAAGGTGTCCCAAGATTAAGGACTGGGGTACAAAGCCTGAAACAGACCCATATTAACACAGAGCAAAATAGAGCATGACAGGAATCAGAGAATTAACCATTAATTTATCTACATACTAAAATACAATTCAATATCACTTAGACAAAAAAAAAAAAAAAAAAAAAAAATCCAGACTCCTCTACCACATATCATATATAACATACAACAAACAATCAAACGTTACTAGATATGTGGAAAAAACAATTAAAGTTCACCCATGAACAACAAATAGAACATATATTGAGAATACCTTATATTACATATAATATAAAAGGATTTTAAGCTACTCATTTTAAATGCATTTGTTGTCTAAAAAAAGATGAACACAATGTGTAATCAAATGGGAAATCAAAGCAATGAATGGATACTATATAACTTAACCAAACAGAAATTCTAAAACAATATCTGAAATAGAAAGATCAATGGATAGGGGGATAAAGATTGCAACAGTTGAAACCAACAGAAGTAACCAACAGTGATAAAAAAAGAATCACATCGATAGTCTAAAAAAAAAAAAAAAAAGACATTGAGGGATAAAAAATTAATAAATAGAGGATCAGCAACGTGTGAGACATTATCACACAGTCTAAAACAAATTTAATAGGAATTTCTGAGTAAGAAAAAATTTCAACCTGCAGTTTTCAGAATTTCTGTGAAATTTAAGCAGGATAAATGAATGACACATCTAACTACCAAGAACATAAATAAAGAAAATGTCTTCAGCAGTCAAAGAAAAAAGCAATATTATAGACAGAAGTTTGGGGTGGCAGAAAGCAATACAAATAATTACTCTTTTTTGTCAGTAACAAAGGGAGAAGAGGGCAAATGAACGTCTTATTTTGCTGAAAGGAAAAAAATAATCTTCCAATTGCATGCCTATATCCAGTTTTTTTTTTTTAATTTTTTTTTTCAAGAAATTTGAGTAACATGAAAACAGTTTCAAGTAATCAAAAACTTTAAAATTTTATTAAAAGAAATCCTAGAGACAATTCCTATTGAAGGTAAATGATGCCATAGGAGAACTCAGATATTAGGGGAAGAAGAAGTGTATTAAGGTCACATGGAAGTCTACCTTTCTTTTTTCAATAGTTCTTAAAAACTGCCTTTGCACCTAAGAGTCATAATGTATATGGAAATAAAACATATAATAAAAGGATATATTCAGGTATTTAACACGTTGTTGAAATAAGCTTATATTTCACATATGTGATAAAGTATCAGACCATTGTCACTATTTAAAACTTAAGTCAAATTTCTTAATCAATGTTAGCAAATGTGACACAGGAGGATATAAAAAGGATAATATGTAATGATCAAATGGGTTATTCCTGGAATATAAGGTCTCTTGTTCTTTTTGTTTTTGTTTTTCACTTCTTAAATTTCTTTTACTGGTACTTTATAATTAAACATAATGGTGGAATTAATTGTGTCATATTCATACAGGCACATAACATGGTTTGGTCAGTCTCAATCCCCAGTACCTTCTCTTTCCTTTCCCTCCTCCTGTAGTTCACTGCATTCACAGAATGTCATAATAAATAATAAAATCATAAGTTTATTTCAATAAATCAAAAATACTTAAAAAAATTCTGACACATCCACTTTAAAAATCTCCCAAATGTTTACTAGCAGTAATTTAATCCACATAAAAAAAGGCATTTACAAAAAAGCTTAGATTATATCAAACACTTAAAAGAGGCTCAAAATAGTATATGTGATACAATGAAATATAGAATTCTTTTCTCCATAGATTGGGTACAAGGCAAGAACAAACATTCTTCTGGCCAACATTTTATCCAACATTTCTTTTGAAATAGTGGAATGACCTACCATAAGACAAAAAATAAGGTAGTGATGTCTGCTTTCATTTCACACTTCTATTAAATATCAAAATTAAATAAAAATATTATTAAAGTCATTAATTGGGAAGGAAAAAGTAAAAATCTTTATATGCTGAAGATCTGATCATTTCCTTAAAAATGATATATTATCTGTATAAAGCTATTAGAATGAATAAGTAAATATATTTAGGTTGCTGTATTCAAAGCCAGTATATCAATAAGAGTTATATTTATATGATAATAGGAAACAAGAAAACCAATGAATAAATCAGTTATAACTATGAAAATTTTGGAAATAAACTTAATGAAAACCATGGAAATTCTGAAAATTGAAATCTTGAAATTCTGAAACCCTAAAAAATTTCCAAAAATTGATTAAAATAAAGCCCCTAAATAAACAGGTATTTACTTATGGATTAAATTTTTCAATAGTGATAATATTCTATTTCTCCACTTTTAACTTACATATTCATTATAAACCAAACCAAATGTATGTTTTTGTGTGGAAATTATCATATTCATTCTAAAATATTTTGGGAAACATTAAAGATTTAGATTACATTGAGGCATTTCTAAATAAACTGACCTTGAGTCTCAATACCAATACAGGAGTACTCATATCTACTAATTTAAGTTTTCTTGTTACCATGAATGATCTAGGGGGTTCCAATAACATTTCAGTTAGAAATACATAAACTTAATATAGGAAAGGAAAAATAGGGAAACAAATAACAAGACCCCCACTTATTTTCTGTATTATATCTACAACATAAGGAACATATGAAAAAAGTCTTAATAGTTTATCTAATAAAGTAAGAATCCTGGTTTGCCCAGCTGATATTGTTTTATATCTCTAATGAGTTTTCCTATTAATTTTGCAAATCAAATAAATGGCATGTTTGAAAAACCAAGTAATTAATAATTATGAGCATCTTTTTTCATCTTACTATGAAGGGATTCGTAGAGTACTAGAGGTACAAGGTTGAACCAGATTTCATGTAATGTCATGTCATGTAGTTTTGCTTTTGCAAAGTTCTAAAGACATTCATTGGAATTCCTTCTCAGAATATCTTTGGAATTTAGGAATTTAGAGCTCCAATTCCATGAACCCACACCAACATAAAAATTACATAGAAAAAATAGTGAATGATATTAGACTGTTAGAAAATTGGTGCTTTAGCAGAAAAGCAGGAAAGTATCTGAGATATTCAATGACATGCAAATGTTAATCCTCAAACTAGACACAAGGTCACGGTATAAGGTAATGAGAGAACACTCATTCATTCTGAGCTAAACTGCTTTGGTGTATAGTAATCACAGACTTTGAAAAATTGCTGAACTATTCAAAGAAAATAAAATCTCATTTTAAGATAAGATTTATAGACTTTTATTTGCATGAAACATTGAAATTTCTATGATTGCCCACGAAGTGGTTATTTTTGCATATATCACAGATTCCTTATGATAATTCATTATCAGGAGGAATTGATTAACCTGGAAATGTATTGTATTTACTAAAGAAAAATTTCCATATTATTTTGGTGCTGGAACTATGAATTGCAAATATTTCTGATAATGTGGTCAAACTTTGGAATATTCTACATGATTCTGTGTACATAACCTTATTTTTGCCAAACTGCTGGAATCAAACTTACACAAAACTGCAACAAACTTGCATCAATGCTAATGGCATGTACAGTTTAATTACCATCCCTGCAGCATGCATACATGCACAAAGATTAGTTCAGTGTGTAGAAATACTGCATTTAAATTTCTTCTTTCAAATTGATAAAAGCTTATTATTAGATCCTGCAGTTAACTATTGAACATTTATTTTTATACTTATACATCTCGTACTTTGTTAGCTAACATATTATAATTTACACCACTAGTTATTTAAAGAAGAATGGAGATCATCTATATTTTATAGATCATATAACGAATTGAATAATAAATCTGAATCTCCTTTATAGAAGACCTTTTTATCAATTTCCTGATTAAAAACCTCACGCTTGGATCTGGAGTGAGTTGGCCAAACTCACAGAAAGTGCAATTGTTAGAATCATAATTCACCAAGCATTGCCAATTATGCTACATCACATTATAAGGAAGGCCCTGAAATCACCCTTGATTATGCCCCAAGAGAAAGGTAGGTCTATGATGATCTGAAATCTTAAAAGAATTAAATATTTCAATAAAATTCTATCTAATAATTGTATATTAAACAAAAATGTACACACTTTGGAGCAGGATGATACAGAGCAGGGAAGATTAATATACCTAAGAGAAAAGTGGACTTTTCTATTTTAACAATCCAGAATCTGAAGAATTTTTTCCACTGAGAATGACAGACAACCAGTAAGCCTTCAGAGAACAAGACTGATTACTTAAAAGTTTAGTCACACTTAAGCAACACAAAGAGCTGAATCCTGATTGCATATATTCATGGATGTTAAAATAAATAAGAAGATGTACCAGGAAATTTTAGAGGCTTTTGTGTCCTCTATGGCATCTCTTGATGTTTTGCTTGTTGGTAGTGAGGGCAGTTCTATGAGCACTATAGAAAATACAACAACTATGTGAATAGAGTAAAACAAACCACACAATGTGTACATATATATCACACTCTATATAGATATATATTTCTGTATTACTGTTCTAGAGAACAGAATCAGACAGAAAGTATCATGGATGGTATGCTGTATCATTTTAGGCATATGACTAATCTATCCCATATGACTTAAAAGGTCCAGCACCAAATAGCCTTTTGGCTATTCTTTACATAGATAGGTTTATTTCTTTTAATCTTTTGCCTGTAACAAAAGTATGCCATTATTTATTTTTAGTATGGTTTCTTGTTACATAAGTATATAAGAAAAGATTAGTAATAAACTAACATTATTAGTTTTCAATTTGTGCTATGCTTAGTGCTCAGTATTTGACACATTCAATGGACCCAAGCAAATTGTGGGGCAGCTACCAGTGCTAACAGAAATTTATAAGTGAAAGAAGTTAGGAATTGAGGGTTGCGGTTAACTTGTGTAAGGTCATAAAATTAGTAGGTGGTGGAACCAGGATTAGAACTCATATTAGCTGAATCAAAATGTCAAACTTTTCATTATTATGCTGGTATCTGTTAATACAGATCACTTAGTTCAAAAGTTTTTCATGAATCAATGATACCTCCATGTGAAATACACAACTAATCCATACAAGACTGTAAGAATTAGATTTGAATATGTATAAAAGTAAGCACAAATTAGTAGGAGCTAAAATAATTTTTCCTGCTATAAAAGGCCAATTTTAGGCATTGAGCATATAGTGTGTTGCTCTGCATTGTCCAGAATGAAGTCATTCTGGTCTTTTACTTTATGATTCCTAGATTACAATGCTTGTCCTCATTATCCATGATGTCTAGATCTCAACCACACTTCCACATGCTAAGAAGCTGGATGGATGAAGTTGGAGATCAGGGACATTTCTCCTTCACTGTCTACCCTAGAACTCTGAGGTCACATTCCCACACATGATACTGCCCACAAGTTAATCAATGTCCTCATGTGTCTAAAAGGAAGAGTGGAAACTGTAGCCTTTATTCTGGGTGAGTATGGATTATGGTAAAAAAAAAAAGGATCTATTATTGTAGAAGATAGCTAGAGATATTAGGGGACACAATATCTAGTTTGTGTTACACACATGAATGCATATAGGCAAAAACAAACCAATAGAATAATTTTAAATTTTCTTTTCCAACTAAAAAGTAATATACAAAGTGGCATTGCTTTTTTAATTAAATTAACTACATAAAAATAATTGTGAGAGTAATTGTAAAATCAGACTCTCAACTGTCTAGTAAATAAAACACAACTTGTTTTTATTTTTATACAATGCATTGCAAGCGTACATATTTCCTTGCCCCTAGAAAAGAAAAGCAATAAAGATTATATTGAGTTAGCAAATATAATAAAAGAAAGTATTTTACAAAGCAAACTGGTTGTGTTCACAAAGTCAGAATCAATTTCCGACTGTGATAGGTTGGCTACTCCAGAAGCAGCTGCTGAGATGAAGTTTAGGTTGCAAAATATTTGTTAGAGATCAACACCTCCAAAGGAAAGAAGGAAGAAGCAGAATTGGACAGAGGAATGGGAAGCTGTGATACAAAATTGTCCAAGCTTTGGTGAACAGGATGGAAGATCTGGACTTATTATTGCCTGACAGTGACCTAGTGTTGATCTGAAATGGCCAGGTCTTTATAACCCAGATGTCTTCAGATGTGGTCAGCCCTGAAAGCAATGACCTGGGTTAGGCTTCTTTTGTGATGGAAGTCCTGATTACCAAATACTATTCTCCCCTCTTGACTGGTCCACGTGACGAATTCCGGTCAATCATTCAAGAGCTGAATCACTGTGTGTCATTTCCAGACTGGGGAAATAAATTGCTCATGCCACAATCTCCAGAGCTGTTTTTCTTCTCTCTGGCATAATGACCAACACTACAAAATCTTGTTTGTTCAATCTACCTGAGTATCCAAAAATAATGATTAAAGTTCTCCTGATGATTGATGTTAGATATTCCAATTAATAAATATGCATTCAGTGTAGAGGTTTATTTATTATCACAATGTAACATAACTTAGTTCATCTGACAGACAGTCTCATGTTATCTTGTATAATAAAATCCTTACATTTAGGTGCACATATTTATATACTTTTCCCCAAAAGCTTAAGCCCAAATAGAAGACTGTGCCCTGTTGTTTATGTGTGCTTTTTATAAGCAGTATATACTTAAAAGAAAAATCTCTTCTGTATGCATTTAACCAAAGTGTCTGATATAAGTAACAGAGGATGTTTTGAAGCTAATTAGTGCAATCCTGAATATGCAAGACAGTGTGCACAGTTCACTCAAGCAAAGATTGCATTCATATCAGAATGTTTCTAAAAGAGAAGGGAATCAACGTTGACATAGCACATGAACAAAAATATATTGTATACACTAAAGTGCATATAATAAAAGTTGAATTCCAATAAAGTCTGAGAACCTTTTTCTTGGAGACATGGGTAAAACTGTCAAATAGGGAGGTTAAAGTCAATGGGTGACAGGAGAAAGTAAATTTGAATGAAGACCTGCTGCGAAACTACTCACCTGGCCATTCTAGTTCTGCTAGGTGGGTTCTCAGAAGAAAGAGAGAATTTTCCCTCATTTAAATCTCTGCACTGAATAGATCCTATACCATTCACTCATCAAGTGATTCCATTTTGTTTTGTGACCTTTCAAATTCTCTTCTGAAGTTATTTATAATATATAGTGTATATTTATTTTGATTTTATCTCTTTTTTTCTAAATAGACATAGGTATGTAAAAGCTGATTCTCAGGTGTATTTTCAAATTGTCTTATATCACACAGAATTTAGTGATATAATAGAAACAATTTAGCCTTGAAAGTCAATATTTTTCTACATTTAGACACCAGCTCCACTATTTACCTCCTCTGTAATTAGAAGTTCTCCAGTCATATTAACAAACTGTGTCCATAAAAAGGTGCAAATGAGATGGTGCTTTTCTCAGATGCCCTAAAAATTGAAGAGAGAAGTAGACATGAACTTTAAGTCATTTATTTCATCCTAATAATTTACTAATAAGACATGCATTTATTTTATCAATGTAACCAGATGGCTCTCTGTCCAAATATTTATCAAAACATAGAAATTTATTTTTGTTCTTACTTCATCACTGACTTGACTATACTTGGAGAAATCACATTCTCTGAGTCTTTGTTTTGCATGTGAAAGTAACAGAATATAATATTTAAAAATATATTTGATCCTATATGGCCCCCATTCCTCAGAACAAAGCAGAGGTAATTATTTATATTCAAGATGGAAAACAAAATTCTTTATTATTATTATTATTATTATTAATTAGAGCATTATAGCTATACATAGTAGTTGGGTTCATTTTGACAAAATCATACATGCAAGGAATTTCATTTCAAACCCCATTCCTCCCTCCTCTTTTTCCTCCCCTCCTCCCTTCCCCTATTGTCCTTTCTCTGCTCTACTGATTTTCCTTTCACACCTTTATTTATTTATTTATTTTTGTTGGTAGTCTCTACACATACATAAAGGAGGCATTATCATTGATATCTTTATATATGCATGTAATGTGGTTTGTTAAATTTGATCCATAATTCCTTCCCTTTCCATCCTTCCTCCGACCCTCCCTCTCTCTCATTTTCCTCCTTCTACTCTACCAATCTGACCCATATATTTAGGATATCTAATACCAGTCCCCCATCCTCCACCTTTTTCCCCTTATTTTGCTCTAGGTTCTACACACAAGAGAAAACAGTTTAACCTTGATTTTCTAAGTCTGTCATAGGGGATTAATTTTTTTTAACTCTCAAATTTTATTTGTTCTAATTAGTTGTACATGACAGTAGAATGCATTTATACATCTTGATAGATCATACATAAATGGAGTGTAATCTCTCATTTTTCTGATTATACATTTTGCAGGATCACATCGGTCATGTAGTCATACATTTTTTTTGATTAACTTTTTATCATTTCAGAGGCTCTCTCTTCATGCTCTTAATCACTTCCTTTGCTGTGTAGAAACAGCAAAGGAAGTGATTTAATTTTATGGCATCCAATTTATTGGTTCTTCATTTTGTTTCTTGAGCTTTAGGGATCTTTTTGAGGAAATTGATAGGGAATTAATATCCAGAATACATAAAAGAACTCAAAAAATATCCAATGCCAAAAAAACAAATAACACAAGCTATAAATGAGTGAAATTCTGAACAAACATTTCCCAAAGAAGAAACAGAAATGGCTAATAAATATATGAAAAAATAAAGAAGAATGAAATAATGTCATTTGCCAGTAAATGGATGGAAATGGAGAACATCATGGTAAAGGAAATAAACCAGACAGAAAATCAAGGTTCAACTGTTTTCTCTTATATGTAGAACCTAGAGTGAAATAAGGGAAAGAAGGTGGTGGGTGGGTGGGGATTAGATATTCTAAATATATAGGTCAGATTGGTGGAGTAGAAGGAAGAAAATGAGAGGGAGGGAAGGAGGCAAGAAGGATGGGAAAGGGAATTGTGTTGACCCTGTGTTTTCTTCTGGTGGTGGTAAGGTTTATGATCTAATTCCCAAGTTGTCGATCTATTTTGATTTGACTTGTTTGCAGGGTGAGAGATAGGAATCTAATTTTTTCTTCTACATATGAATATCCAGTTTTCCCACTACCATTTGTTCAAAGGACTATTTTTTCCTCCAATGTACTTCTGGAAACTTTGTCAAGTATCAGACGGCTATAAATATGTGTGTATGTCTCTGTGTCTTCTATTCTGTTTTATTGGTCTTCATGTCTCTTTTCATGCTGTTTTTGTTACTATAGCTCTGTAGTATAATTTGAGCATGAGTATCAGAATGCCTCCTGCTGTTTTGGCTATTCTGGGTCTCTTATTCTTCCAAATAAATTTAACTACTTTTTTTTTTTTTTTTTCCTAGTCTGTGAGGCATGTTATTGGTGTTCTAATGGGGATTGAACTGAATCTGAATATTCCTTTTGGTATTGTGGCTACTTTGACAATACTAATTCTGCCTATCCAAGAACAGGGAGATTGTTCCATCTTCTAAGCTCTTCAATTTCTTTCTTCTGTGCTCTATAGTTTTCATCATAGAGATCTTTCACCTGCTTGGTTAGATTAATTCACAGGCAATTTTTTTTTTTAGGTTATTGTGAAGAGGATGTTTTTTCTGACTTCTTTCTCAACTGAATTGCTGTTGGAGTACAGGAAAGCTATTGATTTATGAGTGTTGGTCTTGTATCCTGCTACTTCACTGAATTCATTTATCAGCTCTAAAAGTTTTCTAGTGGAATTTTTTGGATCTCCTAGATATAAAATCATGTTATCCACAAAAAGAGAAGTTTTCACTTCTTATTTTCCTATTTTCATCCCTTTAATTTCCTCCTTTTGTCTGATAGTTCTGGCTTAAGTTGTGAGAAATACATTGAATCAAAGTGGTTAAAGTGCACATCCTCATCTTACTCTTGATTTTGAAGAAAATGCTTTCAGTGTTCCTTCATTTACTATGATGTTGGCTTGAGGTGTTTCATGTAGAGACTTTATAATGTTGAGGTAAGTTCCTTCTATCCTTAGTTTCTCCAGTATTTTTAACATGAATGGTGCTGTATGAAAAACAAAAAAGTCTTAAAGGTTAAGTAATTGCCTTTAAGTGAAGAAAATGGGATTTAAGTGGAAGCTAAATTTTACATATTTTTAATTTCTAAATTATTCTAATACATTAAATTACTCACAGGTATAATTATGACATGGATGGGGAAAAATAGTCATTATTCATACAATAATTTTATTACTTCATCCTTCTCTTTGAAGTTAGGTTCAATGGGAACTTACCCAATACAATAACATTAAAAAATAGTTACCATACAAAATACATGATAAACTTTTGTTATGGACTATTTTAAAGAGGACAAATAAGTTATTTGATTTAATTGTCATATAAGGCCTATGTGGTAATTAGTGCAAATCTTCTCCTACTTTTTTACCTGCAGAATATGAGGGCCCGAACAATTAAACAATTTTCCCATGGACAAACATCAAGGTTTTTATTAAGTTCCAACTGAGATACTTTCCTGTTCTACAATAGCAATGTCTCCTTTTGCAGAACATTTCTATTATTTGGCATTTTGGTAGAAATTGTGCCATTTTAAAAGTCATAAATTTTGACTCCCTCTTATTATGAACTATAATTTACATAAATTCAGTTATAAACTAGTATCAGAGTAGAATACATTGGTTAAAGCTATGCATTTTTTGGAGTAAAAGAGACTTAAGATTACATTCTAGTTTTAACACAGGCATGCACTATATTCTTAGGCTATGTGTTAAAAATAATCATACTAAAAGAGAAGACATGAATTCTCAGATTCGATTTTAAAAAATCAAAATAGATACATGTTTCTGCATATTATAAGCATTAAACAAAATGTTAAAAATGTTGAAGAAAAAAGAACTGGGAAAAAATATTAAGTGCTGAATCATAGTATCGGAATGAATGCTATGGTTCAATTTTGGTTCAGGTTAGTTTTATAGATTATATAATCACTTCGGTAAAATGTGTGACATTAAGTTTACTTAACATAGTTAAACACTGTATATATGTAACCTGTAAGTGCAAAAGGACGGATGTAGATAGACTTCAACAGATTCAGAGAAGCCGTTTATTCATTTGAGAACTCGAGCACCATCTGGGCTCATTTTCTGGATGTGAAAAAGGCCGTCAGTTACAGAGGGGATTTTGGTTTTATAGGGTACAATGAGGATGGTTTAATCATTGGAAGCTGTACACGTAAAGTTTAGGCAATTAGGGGCTGGTTGTACAGGTTAAAACTTTAATTTAGGAGGGTAGTTGTAAAAAGGTTGAAACTCATTGTTGTTGTCTGGAGAAATAGGAATCCAGATCCTGAGGGCTGAGTACTCAAATCTTGCCCCTTGTTTTACTTTCTCTGGGATCCATTGTTCTCCAGTTTCAATATTTGCTGTGCCTCCATTTAGGACTAATTTGCCATGGGGGCAGGTCAAGTTTCAGGGCCCAGATTCCTTTAGGAATCCATTATTATCCCTTTTCTTTAGGGTCCATTATTAGGAAAGGATTATTGTTATTAGGAAAGGATTTGCTGGGAGGTTAATCCTTAGCTAGTTTTCCCTCCTTCCTCCCAAACTGCACCTCTCTCTGTTTTTCTTCAGGGGATATCTTTCAGGAATATTATTTTCCATAACCCTTCATAATGTGTATAAAAACATGTTGAAACTTGCTAGCTGATAAATCAATCAATCAAAATATTAATAATGAAGTGAGATATTCAGCAATAAAATTAAAATGACTTAAAACAAGACCTTTAAATATCTGGATTACTGAGACTAAGAACCCAGAATGTATATCTCTTGTAAGTCCATTGAAACCCTTACTAAAATTGTCCTTTTTGTGCAAAATAAAACCATCTCAAATTATTACAGTGCTATTAATGATTTAAAATGATATGAATAATTTCATAAGACCTTATATAGTTTTACAGAAGTGAATTATAGCGATGTATTTTTACCCATAGTATTGAACTTCCTCTAATCAATAAACAAAGCAGACAAAAACACACATAGAAAAATGGAATGAAATACACAACACTTTGCAAATAAACCTTAAAAAAGTTTTAAAACATCATTGGTAATCATGAAATTGCAATTAAAACAATATTCCCCTTCACTACTTGCCACCCAAACTTGTAAACTGGAAAAAAGAAAAGGACAATACAATATGTTGATTTCAAAATTGGAACAGCTAGGATAAGACTATACAAGGTCATATAGATTGTATAATCACTTTGGGAAAATGTGTGGTGCATAGTTTACTTACCATAGTTAAATATTGCATATATGTAATGTATAATTTACATAGACATGAGAAAAGGATGATTTCTTTTCCTCTGGCCCTCAAATATGAACTTGTTTGTGAGTGCTCTCACCTTTGTCAAAGTAAAAACATGCTGTTCTTAGGAAATGTGATAAATATGTCTATTTAAAACTTGATTTTGAACATGTTGTTCTTAAGAAAATTAAAAAAAAAGTGGAAAAAATGATTTTACCTGAAAAGTGTATAATGTAAACAAGATATTTGCATTTGAAAGAAATCCTGGGGAAACAGTACTAAGACTCTGTGCTATGCTTCCTGAATCCTAGTCCCTCCATCCCTTAGTAAAGTTCTACCACTGTGGCCTGTCCAGTCAGTGCCACTGAACATTGAGCACTGGTTAGTCTCACTACTGGTTAGTCTCTTACAGAATCAGATATTCTGTGGATGGTAGCATACTAAGAGTGAGTGAAGCAAGCCCAGTGTCCTTCTCAGAGCAGGAAAAGAAAATCTCACTGGTAAAATCAACTGATAGACTCGTTGTGTTCACAGGTGGCTGGCATTCAAAGGCAATGTGAAGCTTATTTCTGATGATGAGTGTATCCCTAATGGTCTTCAATCTCTTCAATTTATTTCCTCAGCTTGTTGAATGAAAATAAATATTAATGTTGCACTAAACAAATGTGTGCATGTCATCAGTGATGTCTCTTTGGACTGTTTTTGTTATCCTATCTTAAATTTAAACGTAGAATCCCAAGTGCTGACAGGCAGAAAAGCAGAGTAGAAAGTGTAGCCAAAGCATAAAAACTTATTGTCTACCAAATGATGAGCCATGTGGCTCTCCTTCTATCGTTTGTCTACCTGGGATAAAGCATGGTGATGATGGGTCCCTGGCAGCTAAAACAATGATTCGAAAACAAATAAAAAAAAAAATTAAAAAGGAAGAAGAAATCCCAGAAGCACACACCACAGAAACCTGAACATGCCTTAGGAAATACCCATAACATATGAGTAACAGGTACTGCCATGAGTCAGGAAAAGCAGAAGCACCATGGCTCCTACTTAATCTTTTAAAAGACTCTGGTTTTCTGTCAGATCAAGAGGTAAAACTAGAGGTGATAGGTATAATTAAAAATTAAAAGCAATAGTCATGCATAAGAAATAATACCTAGTTTCTCCTGAGATGAGTTTTAAAGAATGGAAACATTGATGGACAGGGCCTATTAAAGTCATTTGGAAAATCATAATAGCCACCATTGAATTAATAAATACATTGGAAGGATTGAGTTAATATATGAATCATAATCATAAAAAAGGCATGAAGGTAGAAAAAAACTGAACAAATTAAGAAGATAATAATGAGAACTGCACTACAAGAAAACAAACTAAATTATGCAGCATTGCATCTGCAACAGTAAAAAATTGAGGAATTGATAGATCCCTTCTGAATGACTAAGAATATATCATAAGATAATTATTCTCCTAAATATAAAAAGAAAATATTATATATGCCTGTATGCATATTTACACACAAATGTATACATCTTTGGAGATGTAAAGAAAAATATTTTGAAATTCATAATAGATAGCATTCTTAAAGACAAAATACATATGTTATCTACAGATAGTATGAAAAAATATTTGGAAATAATAAAATTATAAATAATTCAGTGGATAAAAAGATAAATGAAAACAAAAACGTATCCCTAACTGAAAATATTTTATGTCACATAATCAGAAAAATTTACATTTCAGATGATCAGAAAAAGTTATAAAGCCCTGGAGAAAAACTAAGGATCTTTAATTGCAATCAAATCCTAGATCAAAAACAAACAAACAAACAAATGACCAAAATAAAAAAACCGAAATCATCACCAACAGCAAAACAAAACTACAGAAGAGAAAAAATAAAATACAGCTCTAGTCTTCAGAGGAAAATGTCATCTAAACCTTCACACTAGGAAAGCTAAGGCCAAGAGGTATAAGAATCCCAGATCTTGGTCACATCAGACAATGACTAAAAAGTCATAACTGTTATGCGTAAGTCTCAAAATGATAGAGAGGAAAATCAATCATGAATATGTTTGTTATATGTCACTCACAAGTGACAATAAGACCAGAACAAGAGAGACTTTCTGAAGA
The DNA here is from genome assembly GCF_902686455.1 of Sciurus vulgaris. NCBI lineage: Eukaryota > Metazoa > Chordata > Mammalia > Rodentia > Sciuridae > Sciurus > Sciurus vulgaris. The sequence continues at coordinate 33,568,785 of NC_136468.1, forward strand.
ATCATAACCAGGAATTCAAATAATGGAGACAGTTTTTAAAACAGCCATTAAGGAAATACAAAGTTGTAAAAACACCAATTTAAAAATTCATAATAGGGATGAAAACTATTCAAAGAAAAAAAGTTGTGAGAAAATAGGAATAAATAAAAAATATTAGCAGAGCATATAAAACAGATACTTCTTAATGCATTCTTGATATATCTAACATCAGACCAATTATAAATACTTGTCAATGTAATATCAGAGGAAGATTGAAAAATAAAAAGATAACCCAATAGCTTTTAGAATACAACCTGATTAAGCAGTTTGCCATATAGTCTCTATTTGGCCCTTAATGACAGCCTTGAGGGAGTAGAGACTTACTGCTGACATTAGGAATTCTGAAAGCAAATGTCACTGAAAGAGTAGGGCCACTTAACAAAGGATAATTAATACATGAGATTTCAAACAGCCCTCAAAACTGCATGTCTATCATACATTTGAGCAATATAGATTTTGCACGACAGAAGTACAGCAAAATCATGCCCACTTTACCAACACAAAGAGAGGGGCCTTATATACAATTACGAGATTAAAACAAAGGTATATGAATAGTTTGGTAATAGTGAACAATCCACATCGACAAAATTTAAGACTTTAAAAGGAGGGTTAGTAGTATAATATTTTATTGATATTTTCATGATCAGGAGGGAAAATAAGGAATAGAAAATTAAGAAAAAAGAGTGAATAATTGGTTACAAAAGAGAGGGTAATCTATAGTACAGACATAGGTAAAATTAGCAGAAAATATAATTAAATTCAGAAGATCAAGCCTTGGGAAGTTAATTTACAGGTGCATAAATCGTGAGAGAACTCAGGAGATTTACTTAACCCCAGAGGTGCCTGTTTCCATTTCAAGGGAAAATGAGGGCAAGACCTACAAGATGTCCTTGGTTCCTGAAAACTCAATGTGCCAGGGTTTTTCTTGCTCTTGGAAAGATTTGTTTTCATTCCCAAAGATTAGAGTGAGAACCCTGGATTGTTTTAGCATGTCTCCAAGGTAAGGTACTTTTCTTTCCTTTTGGGAGGGGAGTAAGAAGAAGGTATCTTCTTTTTCAGCAGAGAAAATTCTTTCTCCTGTGTTCATTGACTGTATTATAGACATATAAGTTTTTTTTTTTTTTTAATTCATTGTTCATTGTGTAGCCAAGGGTCAGAATATAAATGTAAGAAAATGCATTGTCATGTACTTTTTAATTGAATAAAGGTAATCTAAGGCAGAGCACCCTATGTGTATTTTCAACATAAAATTAATAAAGATGCAACAAGGGCCATTACCAAAATTGAAAATAAGGCAATATTGTTTATGTATCACACACGTGCTCTCAGTGTAGGGATGTACTACTTAGTACATAATAATTTCAAGTTCACTTCAAAGCAAATCATAATTTGGAGATTCAGCAATTGATGAAATTGGAGGTTTCAAGTCACTTGAAGTTGGAAGTTTTAATATCTGATTCAGATCCAGGTATTTACTTTGAAGCCAAAGTAATTCAAAATTGGATTAACACAAACAATACCATGTGAAATTCCTACTTACCCTCTAATTACAATGCAAAGAATAGATAGGTGAAATAGATTATTTCAAGTGGATATAAATGAATTATTTTTTCTAAATAAAGTAACCTAACATTGATTTAATTACTGCCAGATTTCTGTTGGATATTAAGGAAAATAGGACAGATATTTAGCTGGGGAATGTAACTCAGGATAGAGTATATGATCCAAGTATGTGGGATCCTGAGTTTAATCCCCAGCACAATACACATGTGTGAGCATATGGAAAAGAAAAGGAAACAAAGGACAAATTTACCTTTTCTGACATAGGTTAACCATATTCCCTAGTCTGCCCCAGGGATAACGCCACCATAAAATTTAAAAGAACTAGATCCACTTAATACATATAAATTATTGATTAAAAAACAAAAGGATATGTGATATTTGAGAAGATAAGAGAGAAACTTCATGAACAGACTGGTAATAGTGGAAAAATGTAATTCCTATGAGAAAACAGTCTACATTGTTTTCTAGATGAGTCAGCATGGAAAGAATAGTTATGCTGAAACCACTCTGCTCTGCTTTAAGAACACTTAATAGAAATATTTGATTAACATCTAATTAGGAACCTCATCACTTATAGTTTACTCATCACTACCATAATATTCCTTTACTCCTCATCTATTTTAAGGCCAAGAATTTTTATGCTACTTATTACAACTCTTCAAATAATGACATATTAAAAACACTTCAATGGGAACAGACAATAGAGTTTTAGAAAATTTGTCCTCATGTTAGGTGCAAAATTTTACCTTGTGGAAACCTAAGAATAATGATAAATTAGTAATTGAGCTAAAACTATCCAAAAACATTCAACCTATCAAAAAACATTCTTTTAAAATTAGAAATACTTTGAACACAATGGTACATCTTTTCAGACTGCATAACCTACAAGTCTTATAGGTAAACTTTTTCCAAAGTACTGGTGCTTTTATTAAGCAATGGAGGGACACAATTTTGGGGGCAGAAAATGGTGGTGGGCTACCACAAGGGTCTGGGTTTTATAAGGTTTAGCAGAGCCAGGTCATGGGATACATTGGTCAGTTACTTTTGGGGTCTCATTGGGAATGGGACAGGAGGGTAGGTAGGGAAGTTCCTGGGGCCTATTGTGCTGGGGTCAGCTGATTAAGTGGGGTGGGGGTAAGGTGCTAGCCAGGTGTGAGTTCCTTTTGTGTTCTCCCCTTCTTACCTTCCCTCCCGCTGAGGCCTGCGGTTTCTAAATGACAAAACCCCATCTCCCTGCTCACAAGTGGCAGGAAGGGAGGTGGGGGAACAGCTGCAGCTAGGGGAAATGCCCTGGGGCTTATTCTCCATGTCCTTCAGATACACCTTTTGGTCCAGTAGATGCGACTGTTATGAAAATTGTGCAGACAACACATGTGCAAGGGAAATTTATCACTCTTAAAAGGCATAGTAAACCTTTGAATGGAGGAAAAGAGATGGAACCTGTTAGGGTAACTGGCGCAAATATCTACCAGAGACACAGCTCTGCATTCAAGCAAAGGTTTATTGACAGAGTCTGCCAGGCTACCCCTCTGAAAGGAGCAGCAACCTGCAGGAAAAACTCCTAAACTATATAGTCATGTACAATCGAGTAGTTAAAAAGTAACCAGTCTGACCCTGTGACTGTTACTTGACATCTTCGCTGTGGTTTCAGTAGTTAGGGACTCTTTCAGGGTGGGCCTATCTGGGAAGTCATGCCTGGATGGGCAGGTGCTGATTTTCAAAATGGAGTTACTTTGGCCTAAAGACCTGATAGAACCAAGAAGTGGAAGTATAGGAATGAAGGCAATAGGGATGAGACCCTCTAGGGATGGTCTATGAAATTTGTGACGTGTATATGAATTTTTAAAGAATTCTTTATACTCCCACTACCCCAAATAAACTTGCTTTAAGGATGTTTTCATTTTATCTTACCTATTTTTAACATGTTGTTCTTAAGATATACTATAAATATGTTTATGTAAATGTGTTTATGTAAAACATAAACACATTTTCTTTTTGTGAAAAGTTAAATAAAATGAATAATAATTAAAAAAAAAAGCCCATGTTTTCACCTGTAAAGTGAGTAATGTAAACAAGATGCTTGTTTTTTAAAGAAAGCTTGGAATAGTGATGTACACTGTTAAAAGCCCACACTTTGCCTCTTGGCTGCTGAAAAGTCTTAGTATTAAGACAGACACCCATACAGTCACTGATTGCATGTATGGAGCATCCCTACATTTCTCAGGGAGAAATGCATAAAGTTTTCTTCAGAATTTTCTTCAGAAGCAAAGTCCATGAAGATACTTCAATGTCCTTGTGCAGTAGAGGAAGGGATCTTGCTGATAGAATTCACACTGAGCAATGGCTCAGTGACAGGCTGCTCCTGATAATGTGGTGTGTGCCTATAACCCTTACTCTGCCCATTAGCTCAAACTCTTCTTAGATGGTTGAAGACCAATAAATGTCAATGTTGTACTATGTATGTTGTGTATGTGGGGGAGCTGGTAATTTTTTCTGGTGTTCCCTATTATTTAGTATCCCAACTCTGAGGGAATAGTAACTGTGAGTCAATTCTAAGAACCTAACAATTTTTTCTCCTAAGTATACTATAAATGCATGCACATATTCAGTAAAATACAAGCTAATGACAGCAATATTCTTATGGTTGAAGATGAAGGACACTCTGAATATTTATAACTATGAGAATGGATAAATACATCACTTGTGGTCCATTTCACACTGTGGAATGCTACAGAACAATACAAATTAACCAACAAAAAATACTTTTGCTTCTGAATCTCTCAAACAGTGTTGAATGGAAAAAGCTAGCTACAATATATATAATGTGTGATTTCTTACATATAAACTTCAAAAACAAGCAGAATTAATTACTGGTGATATAAATTAAAATAATGGAGAACTTTTGGAGTGGTTAGTAAGTAGAAGAAGGGGGCATAATGAATTGCTTCTTGCATTCTCTTTAATAATCTTCATGTGTATTTAATTTTTTTTTGTAAAAAGAATAAATTCTCTTTTATATTATGTATGTATGTAAACATGCACAAACACATATAGACTATATGAATAATTTGCTCAAATAGTCACTGATAAACCCCACTGAAGCAATAATGCTTTTTGATATTTCAATTGTCACGTAAGGAGAAGACCAATAGTATCTGTTAGTGAAATATATAATTTCCCAGTTTTTAAATTAGTTTTGATTAGTTATACATGAAAATAGAATGCATTTTGATGTATCATATGTATATGGAGTATAACTTCTCATTCTTCTGGTTATAAATGATGTAGAATCACACCAGTCATGTAATCATATAGGCACATACAGTAATAATGTCTGATTCATTCTATTGTCCTTCCTACCCCATATCCCCTTCCCTTTCTTCACTCCCCTGTTAAAATTTGTTAAACAGCCCACCAATTGAAACTCGGGTGACTTTTATACAGGAAAATTTAAAGTATTTTAAATTTAATTTATGTTAATGTTTATTTATCATTTCCATAATTCATTTGGTTATCACTGAATTGTAAATTCTGTTAAGGAAATGTCTACATCATTTTAAAATTAAAGTGACTATTACAAATAATTGCTGGTGTTAGGCGAAAAAGGGCGGTTATGGTTCATCGCTAGCTCCCAAAAATGCTCCACAGATACAGGTCTCACACAAGGAACCCTTTATTTTGCGCAGACGAATTCACGTCTGCATGGGGAAGGGGGAAAAGAAAAGGAGAAAGATGGCGCACGGTTCCTCTCAGACATAGGAATTTCGTGGACTGAGAGGAACCAATCGCGGAGGAGAATTCTTACAGACTGACTGAAGGACCAATGACATATTAGGACGTAATGCTGGAGGCAGGAAGATTACAGCAACGTAAGCCAGAAATTCCTGTAACAGAGAGGCGGGCTAACGCAGATGGACAGGTGGTGGCGGAAGCCGGGAATTCCTTACAGCTGGCACAAAGTAAACATTAAAAATTTTTGTTAACTTCTACTCTAATATAGGTCTACTTTTTGCTATGAAAAAAATAAGAAAAGCTAATCTCATGCATGTGTACCAGTTAAATGAGCGTTGAAGAGTAGGATTAAAGTCTAAGTTGATAAAAGCAGGTTTCAACTAGAGGACTCTGAAGAAAGAAACTGAAGACCTTAGTAGATGGAAAGATTTCCCATGTTTTTGAATAGGCAGAATTAATATTATAAAAATGGTCATGCTACCAAAAGTGCTATACAGATTTAATATAGTTCCTATTAAGGTTCTGATGACGTTCTTTATAGAAATAGAAAAAGCAATCATGAAATTTATTTGGAAAAATAAGAGACCCAGAATAGCCAAAGCAATCCTCAGTGAGAAAAGTAAAGCTGGAGGCATTATAATACCAGACCTTAAATTATACTACAGAGCTATAGTAACAAAACCAGCATGGTATTGGCACCAAAACAGACATGAAGACCAGTGGAACAGAACAGAAGACACAGAGATACACCCATGAAAATACCATTACTTCATACTACATAAAGGTGCCAAAAATATGCATTGGAGAAAAGATAACCTTTTCAAGAAATGGTGCTGGGAAAACTGGAAATCCATATGAAACAGAAGGAAACAAAACCCCTATCTCTCACACTGCACAAATCTCAACTCAAAATGGATCAAGGACCTAGGCATTAGACCAGAAACCTGCACCTACTAGAGGAAAAACAGGCCCAAATCTCCATCATGTTGGCTTAAGAACTGAATTCCTCAATAAGACTCCTAAAAGGCTTCTTCACAGCAAAGGAAACAATCAAGAATATCAAGAGAGAGCCTACAGAATGGGAGAAAATCTTTACCACCTGCACCTCAGATGGAGCATTAATCTCCAGGATATATAAAGATTTCAAAAACCTTAAAACCAAAAAAAAAAAAAAAAAAAAAAAGAGAGAGAAAGAAAACCCAATCAATAAATGGGCAAAGGAACTTAACAGACTTCACAGAAGAAATACGATTGATCACCACTCTATGAAAAAATGTTCAATATCACTAGCAATTAGAGAAATACATATGAAAACAACACTGATTTCATTTCACTCTAGTCATAATGATAATTATCAAGAATAACAGCAATAATAAATGCTGGCAACACATGTATGTGTGATATGTCAAAATACATTGCACTGTCATGTGTAACTAAAAAGAACAGATAAAAAAATTAAAAACAAAAGAACAGGTTTCATACAGGAAATAATACTAGAGCTAGATTTTCAGTAGAATGCATCAAGGTTTGAGCTTTGGTTTTCAATAATCATATGAATATTTACAATATGTCTTTACTTTTATTTTCTTACCAAGGGCTTACTTTAGTTTACAGTTGTCTTCAATGCAATGAAGAGAACTAGACCAGAAATCAGGAAATTAGACATTTAAAAACAAAGTAATAATTTTCTAAATTGGGCTACATTAAAGTTCATATTTCACTTCCCCAATATAAAAGTATAACATTTTCATCAGTGTTTGTTTGAAATGGATCTTATAGTTACAAATATTGCTTCTGGATTTTCTTTCTTTTCTATCTACTTGACCATGACTCTTTGATATGAACTTTTCTACTTATAAGTTGCTGAAAACCTGTCCCTTCCACTATTCTAGATCTAGAATATGATCTAAGTCATCTCCATCATTGAATTATCTCAGACACTAATTCATAATTATATTTAAATATTATTTATTTATAAGTTAGTATGAAATGCTCAAAAACACTTAATCGTAACTTTTAAAGCTCACTTTCCAAATGCAGTATTTTTTTTTATAGTAAATTTGTTTTCTGTAGTTAGGGTGAATAAAGAAACTGAAGAAGAAATAATATTGGGAATCACCTTTAGTTTTCAAAGAAGAATCATTCTTCCATTCTATTCTGAATTTCAGGGTTTATTCTCTGGCAAGCCCATATTTTCGGTAATACACAACTTTAAAGGGCTCTTTTGGTGCCCAATAAAGGGAATAAACAGCGCATATTATTCTTAGTCACTACATGGATTATAGCTCTTTCTTAATTTTGCAGAACATAATAGCTTCATATATGTGGATTTTTATATCATTACTAGATCCAGAAATGATAAAAACAAGTGCTGAAGAGCACAGAAAAAAAATTGAGGGCTTTCAACCAATGAAGAAATGTACTTCAAAATAGAAGGGAACAATGACTTATGGAATTTCTCTGACAACAGTAAATGAAAAACACAAGAATGAACAATGATATATGTAACATATGACATATAGGCACAATATCTGCAAATTGAAATAATATTTTATGGTTTATATTATTCCACATGCCTATTTGATACTTCCAAATGCTGTTAACTTGCTAGGTTTTAAGGAAAGAAGCCTTTAAGTACCATATTGGATTGGTTTTATGAGCCATATGAGACCTTCTTCATCACATCAGCCCAGAGGGGCTAAAGTAATGGACTGTTTTACCAGCTGGAACTGTCCCTGTGCAGATTTACAGTGTTCTTGGAGTCCTATGTCTCCATTCCTTTGTGTTTATCTGGAAACACTGTCAATTTTCTCAGCTTCAACAAAGATAAGTTCTGGTTTAACTTATCTCTGGTTTAACATATTCTCCAACTCCACCAGCCAGATCTGATCCAACTGGGCCCACTGAGATTGTAACCTTGTCAGCAATTACTTAGTGCAACTGAATAATACAACAAAAGCGCAGAGGGAATACTCTGTTTTGGAATAGACTTGGCCACAAAGATAGGATACTGAAGACTGCTATGGCATGAAATGTTCACCTTTGCTCTTTTTGCCCACTAGAATAAAACAGTGGTTCCAGGTAAGTTTGACAGAGACATCCCACGCATCTGAGCAACCGGGGGAAATCTATGACAAACAATGCAAAATATTATTCGATTATATTTTCTCTCCATTTCCTCCCCACCTCGCTATTTCTTTTACACCAGGCTACCCAAAATTCAAGTCTCACACACTAACATTATTAGGCATGTAAGCTTTAGCTCCAGCCTCTATTCCTTGCTTTGTCAGAAAGAGGTAAAAGATAAGAAGAAATAAAAAATTTACCAGCTAGTTGAAAAATGTACAAAAAAGAAATCAATGAGGTAACTGAAAAGGAAAAATGAACATGAGGATATATGCACTTGGCAATTTAAAGTGGCCTGGATTTGATTTACAATCCTGATGCAGACAACTAAATATCTGGAAAGCAAAGGGTCTCAGACCTTGCTTCCCTTTGATATACAATGAAAATTCCTCATGTTTTTACTTGGGATAGTAAGCTCTGTTCTATGGATCTTGTAAAATTTGTGCATGTCTCTCTTATGGTAGGCAAGTTTACTTCTTCTTTTTGTTGTTGTTGTTGAGGGGGGATTATATCATCTATGGTAAACATAATGTCCACATAAATGTCTTCACCAATGAATATGATGCACTCTATTTAACACACTCCCTGTTGTACCATCAGACATTTTTCTCTATTCTAACTTCCCAGATGTTAACTATATCTTATTCACATGGATAAACTTTTAACCAGAATTTCCTAAATGCAATACTTTAGCTCAAGGTATTAATATTGTATATCCAATTTTAGCCCAAGAACTGGTCACTGGGAGAAATTAGGGACAATAGGGAGGTTACTACATCATAGCATACAACAAAACACAGCTAGCATGCTAACTATACAGTTTGGCAATCTGGAGGCTGAATATTGTCCTCAAAATTCAATCTTATAACATTTACTTATATGGATAACATTAATTACTCTAAATAAAGTGCTATAGTAATTGCACCTTTTACAATATCAGACTACACCTTCAGACAACATATCATGAAATAGACCATGGTTTGCTCCACAGAAATTATTGAAGTTGCTATAACTCAGTGGAAATTCTATTTTAGAAAATATATTAATAGATCTTGTTTTCTTGGGTAAGAAATAGCTTTCACTGAGAAAAAGAAATTTTTGCACATATTTTCTTTATTGGTCAATTTCTGCATCATGAAGTATTTTATTAGTACATTGATGTACATTAAGAAAGAGTTACTACCTTTACATAATTTTAAATAATGGGATTGCATTTCTATGGGTAAATTTTCCACAGTTTTCTAGTGCATTTTTGGCACTAGAAAAATAATTAGCATCATCCAGATACAGCTTTATCAACTATTGGACTATTCCATAGCATTATTTTTTCTAAAAATATTGAATAGATAATTGGATTTAAAATCAGGTATTCAGGAAATAGCATACTTCATTTCAAAGCTATTTGCTAACCTTCTGCTTTCAATATTCTTATAAATCTGAATTAAACATATTTTCTTCTAGTTAAAACTGTATTCACTTACAAGTAATGTTTTGAGTTTTATGACAGTAGTTAAAATCAAGAAGTTTGTTGATCTCCAAATATCAACTGTTTTTGAAAAGTATAAATGATGTATTTGATTTGTGTAATTGCTAATTTCTGTCTTGGTCTAAATGTGGCTATCAAACAATCATGCAGAAATAAAGTATAATTGATATCTTTTTTAATGAGTTATTTTTTCAAACAATTTAAAAATATGGTTGCAGTTATAGATCAACATGTAAGCAATTATGAGATTTATGAATCTACCGACAATCCTTTAGCATCAACTCATTTATATGTTGATGAAGCTTACTAATGTTTTGGAACAATCAAACTGACAGTTATATTACTTAAAGGAAACAACTTGCTTAATACTACACAGACATTCTAGTATCATTAATTCTTAATCACTTTCAAAGACAACTAAGTATTTTTAGTCGCTAAAAATATAGCCAATATATGACATTATTTTAAATACTATATAAAAATGATTGTTCTTTCTACAGATTAATTTCTGAAATACTGCCATCTTGTGGTGTTCCTCATGGACCTTCCAAGTGTCACTTACGATAAGAACTCAGTGAAAACAAAAACTTGTCCTCTAATGAGATAAATAAATAGATCCAAGTGAATCCCCTAGAAACCCTGGGAATGAGAATAACCTTTGGCTTAGCAATTATGAAACACCCCTTTGCTATTAACCTAGATGAGGAGTTCTAACACAATATCAGCAGCAGATGGGATAATTTATCTTATTTGCCTATACATTTCTTAATAGGAAATAACTCAAGGAGAAATTCAATCAATATTAGCTAATGTTCTCCCTGAGAAAGAAAAAAACCCAATGTTTTATCTCAGGCCAATTTATTTTAGTACAGTAACTGCTTATTGAGTATTTTAAGTATAAGATTTACACATCTTTTGCAAACAAATGTAGGGCAGAGGCTGCTCTTAACTTTCCTTCTGCTCTTGATGGGGTCAGGTCTCATTTGCATTATAATTTGAACTCCCAGGTTCCAGGGATGTTCTCTTATGTTCAAACAATTGAATTGTTTGAGGCTCCAGGATCATTTAAAGTACCCTACTTTATCTAGCCTCAGAATACAGACATACCTGATAGAGACATATATTTTTAGTTTAAAGTATATTTTATCTGAAAAGTGATTTTTGTGTATAATATGTCTACTTATTCACTAGTGACCCTAAATTAAGCTCAACGCTTTCCAAAACACAGCAAGGTTAAATACTTACCACTGCCGAAGATGGATAAAGGACATTTGACATGATTTGAAGATTTCCTAAATGATTTTTTAAAAGTTATTGGCAAAACCAGTCTCCATTTGGAACTCTAAGCTCTGACATATTAATTCAAATGATCAATTATGTTACTTTATGGTTTATGTTGTAAGGGTTCATTTGTTACACAAACATTACATAAAGATAATGAAGACATTATGCAAATTTATCTTAGTGAAGGAGTAGTTGTCTGGTCTTTTGCACTAAAAGGTTGCTTGGATCTGTAATAATGCACCGAGAGCATTTGATAGATTGTGAACACAAGAAGAATGTCTGTCAACACTCTTGAGGTCAGTTTAGGCTTCCTTTTGCAACTGAAGCAGAAGAAAACATTTTCAAAGTGGTGCAAGAGTGAAATGCCCTTAAGCTTTGAGTGCTGAAACAGTTTTCATAAAATGAAAGGAAAACTCCTTATGAGGCAACTTTGCCCCTGCTCTCAAGACACTCTTTTATTTTCTGCAGTGGAAATTAATGTGGAGTACTATCAATGAACTCAACCTTGTAATAAGCGCTGCTTATATCTTTGCCAAATGTTTGTGTTTCTCTGCATCCCAGTCCAAAAGAATTCAAGTGCTTTAACTTTTCACTACAAAATCATAGAGAAACCTCCATTTTTTTCCTTTAGGATTGAACCCTGACCCTATGACATAATTAAGAATATTATTGCCCTTCCTCATTATGTCTTCAAATGATTAATTTCAAAGTAATCAGTTTTAACAGGAGAAAGAATAATGGTTTTGAATAAGAACCAGTGCTAATATGGCATGACCAAAACAATTTCATATGAGTTATAAACCCTTCATAAATACTTATTATTGTTGATAATTGAGCCAAAACAACATTTGCATATAATCCATAATGAGAAAAGCAATTTTTACACATATAAAAATCAAGCATGATTAGAAATGACAAAATGAATATGAATATTGGTGAATATGCTGCCTGAAAAAACACAAATATATATGAAATCACCTGGTACACATATCACATTAAATATGTAATTTATACACATGACTTTAAAAACACCTGCAGAAAAATTTTTTATTATATTGTACTGTTATGTAATATAAAGGAACACTGCACCTGAAAAATTGTCTACATCAATTGCATTGATATGAAAATACTACAAGTTGAGTTAAATACACAGAATTATCAGTAAACATGACAGATTTAAAATATTTTGAAATATAAGTATGCTTATTTACTATGTAGAAATTTGTCCATATGTTGCATAACTTTTAAAAAATGTGTGTGAATATGTTTCACTTCTATAAATCATTATATATTATGTTATAATATAAATATGTGTTACATAAATATGTTATATATTTATGAACAAGCTTAATATATGTTATATATAATACATACTATATATATAAGCAATTGCTCTCCACACACACACACACACACACACACACACACACACACACACACATATTTTGTAGAAATGAAGTGGTTCTGAACACAAAACTGAGAAGATGCTTAAAAAGCATGTATATTTCCCTGGAGTCTAAGCAAAACCTCTAGCTTGTAGTCATTAGTCTTTCAGATGGGATGAAAAGAATTTTATCCTTATCAATGTATACTGGTTATTTTTTTCTTATTTGTTTTCTTGTGGTTATTTTCCTATCAATCTAATAATGAAAAGAGTGATAATTCTAGGAATTATTATTCTTTGGAATAAATACATGACTTGAAATAAAAACATGACTTGAAATTGTGCACTTACACCTACTTAAACAGACATGAAGTGATTATCTGCCCATAAATAACCAAAGAATGCTAGTTTCTTAGTAATCATAACTAATCAAACTAAATTGATTTAAAATGATATAATTGTGAAGAACTTATCCACAGTACAAACATGCATTTTTTTAATCCACATTATGTAATACTGGTGAGAACTTTTTTTTTTTTTTTTGGTGTGGGAATCGAACCCAGGGCCTTCTGCTTACAAGGCAAGCACTCTATCGACTGAGCTATCATGGTGAGAACTTATGATGCCTGAAAGAGTTAAAAGTTGATTCTAGAAATACTGGTCATTGGAATACACTTGATATGGGCACTTTGTTAAATAACATTTCACTAAGTATCTCTCCAAGTTAGTATTTACCCTTGTCAATGTGAATTTCAAAGGCATAAGTTTTTTTGAAATAAGGCATTAGGTTAGGCAGTGAAACTGACCAAGTAGTTCAACATTCTCCAGATTTCTGGCCCAGCTTCAAATTCTTATTCTTCTAGTTTATAGCATCTTCTGTGAGCAGGTGCAGGGGATCTGGGCACAGCAACAACAACCTCAAACTACCAAAGGGCCCATGTTAAGTCTGGCACATGTTAAATGGTCAAAAATCAGTGAAAGAGCTGAACTATTTGTAGAATCTAGAAAGCATAAGGAAAGGTTAGGAATAGAAATAAAGGACTTAGATTTTTTCATATTTCATTTTCATTTTTATTATTGTTAAATTTGTTTAAAAAATAAATTAATATGCTTGGAAATTTTTTCAGCTTTTTAAGATTCCATTTGAGTTCAATTAAACCCAAACTTGTGTAATAACAGGGAGAAGGAAAAGGGATAAAACCATGATTAATTCAAAAAATTTGATCCTACATGATTTTTTAAGGCCTTTTAAATCTAAATATTATCTCTAATGATATAATATCCCAAATACTTAAAGCATTGTTGAATAGTTTTATTATTGAATACTCAATTTGTTACACTGCCCACTTTCTTTCATTTAGTTTAAGAAGCATATTTAGAATAACTTATTCTCATGTAATAATTATTTTCACTAATTTAATGATTAATAAAATAGTAATAAGATTAATGAAATAGTTCTCTTTCTGAATGCTTCTTTCTATAATATTATCATGTTCCATAGCAGAAACATATTGAAGCATATTCAAGTTCAGAAATCAGGGAACACAGCTTATGCAGATGTAACTTTTGATCAATATGTTTTGTTTGTTCTTGGCTTTGTTTAAGTTTTATTTTCATTTATTTATTTATTTACTTAATTAATTAATTAATTAATTTTTTTTTTTTTTTTTGTGGTACTGTAGATTGAACCCAGGGGCCTTGTGCATGCAAGGCGATCGATCACTCTACCAACTGAGTCATATCCCCAGTCCCAAGATTTTGTATTTTTTAATCCTTTCTCATTATCTTGATCTTTTTTCTTCTAACAGTGTCTTTTAAAAACTTTGCATTTCTTTGTAGCTACTAATATTTTTTATACTGTCTGCTTATATTTAGCATTTTTATTTTGCCATCTTATTCAACTGGAAATATGTTATATTGTTTCAAATCAAAAGCATTCATCAAATAAATTATTTGGCATTCAATAATATGGTATATATTTAACAGCATTACTGATGAATTTCAGATTTTATAATAGTTTTCCATAAGTAAGCAAAAATAATTTGAAAATTCTACTTAGTTATAAACAAAATGATTATCAATTCTATTGATAAATAGTAATATGATATTCAATATGTTCATGTAGATAATAATAATGAACAAAATATAAATTTACTTGCTTATGAGTACAACAATTGTCAGTGAAACTAATCATTATATAGTACATGGAGTGGCTAATGTGAATTGGCATTGGTAAAATTGTTTTTTTTTTTTTTCCCCTAATACCCTTGAGCATTTTGTAACTTAACTACAAATATAACAATTTTAAAAGTAAAACTTTTGCAGATTTAATCAAACTGAACATAATTTTTACTGATGTTTCTGTTATTCTAGCTAATCTAAATTTCCTTTTCTCCCCTTCAATTATTTTTTCCATTCACCTGAAAAATGACCATTTTAGTTAGCTTTTTTGCTGCTGTGACTAAAACATCTGACAAGAATAATTAGAAAAGAGGAAAGATTTATTTGTTGTTCATTGTTTCAGAGATTTTAGTGCATAGACAGCTGGCTCCATTGCTCTTGGGTCTATATGAGGTCAAATATCATGATGGAAGAGTGTGGAGGAGGAAAGCAGCTCAGGACATGGTGCCAGGAAGCAGAGAGAGAATTCTCCTCCCCATGTATATGATATATACCCAAAGCCACACCCCCAATGACCCACCTTCTCCAGCTATACCCTACTTGCCTACAGTTACCATCCAGATAATCCCTACCAGGAGATCAATTCACTGATTAAGTTAAGGTTCTCATAACCCAATCATTTCATCTCTAAACTTTCTTGCATAGAAGCTTTTGGGGGACACCTAATATCTAAACAATGACAATGACCTAGACTGCATTAATTACAGTAATTTATATGACAAATAGTGACATGTTTTACTTTAATCTTTCCAGTAGGAAAGGCTTATACTTGTGTATGTGCCTGTGTTTGGGGTGGGGCAGGTGGTGGGTGAACCCAGGTGTACACATGCATACATTTATGTTTTGTGAGTTTATATTTATAAGGTATCCAGATGATTTTAAATTGACTGTCAACATGATTCTTATAATGAGGCTCTACTTAATCAAAATATAGTAAGACAAGAGAATTTATAGTGAAAAATCCTTAAATCAATTTCAGTGCTTGAAATGGTCTAAAAACAGACCATTCTTAAAATTATAGAAGACAAATTCAAATCAATATTATAAAGTAAATATAATTAAAGTAAAAATACCAAAAGGTGATTAGAAATAAAAAGGGAACTAGGTGAGATGATAAATTTATGGCTTGAAATTAACCATTACTTTAAAATAAGAAGTGGCATAATTAGTATTGGAGAAAATGAAATTAGTAATGTTGAAGTTGAAATAGAAAAATCCTTGTAATAAAAAGTCAAAGTAAAATGAGGAAAAAGTTAATAATATTTAATCTGATACATGTGAATGTCCTGTTTGATCAGCTATTTGAAGTTTACAGAATAAATATCTTTATTATATGTTCCTTCACTCAAGTTTTTTTTGGAATATCCATTTCCTGTCTTTTGTGGACCTATTGGTCTTATTCTACAGCTGTTGACTTATGTCCTCTACTAAGAATGATATCCCATTGGTAATTAAGACTCGTTTTGTAGTTAAAACGAATTCACTCCATTCTAAAGCATCACTTTTATCAGACATCTCACTCAATGTCTCTCACTCTACCTGACATTTCATCTGTAGCCAGATACACCAGAACTAGGGAGGAAGATTTCCTTTCACTCCTTATTTTTCACTTTTCTCTCTACAGCAAACTCATTGTTTTGCACTTTTTCATTTGACACAGAAAAAGCAAGATAAACGAAGGAGTTTAAAGAGATGGAATAATTTTTTTTTTCTTTCTAGGGATTAATTCTTAATTTCAGTTAATCATAGAGCCCATATGCAATCTCTACTAGGGGCTCTGGAGGAGCTTCCTCATGAGACGTTTCCTGATTTGGAAGATCTAACTGGTTTCAACTGCTTACTAGACACAACTTCCATACCTCCCTCTCCACAGTGTATACCATAGCCTGTGGTTGTGGTTGCCAGCTGACCAAACTTCTAGGATGCAGCCTTGGTAAAAGAGCTCAGGTTGAGCTACTTTCTGTGACCACCCACATCACCCATGATACGTCATACACACACCATTGCCCTTCCTTTAGGACAGGTGGTTCCATTTTGGTCCCCTTCCACCCTCTATGTTACCCACTTTCCCAGTTACATATGTTAAGATCACTCAAGAATGTACTCACCACACTGGGTTCTCACAGCAGCCCTGCAATGACCCTAGGGTCATGCTTTGACAATTTTTTTCTGACTTCTTCTGACATTCGCTCTTTCAAAGGGGATCTGAAGGAGGAGAGAAATAAAAAGACAAAGGAAGGAAGGAAGGTAGGAAATAAAAAGGGGAGGGAGGGAGGAAGCACTTCCAACTTTAATACTCATACTTGTATATCTGAGTTGACTCTAATAAGCAAAAACATTTGGAGGCCATACTGATGCCCAGTTATTATTTAAACTGGATTTTCTGCTGTTAGATTGGGGCTAGCAGGTCCTATTTATGTTATAGCTCTTCCAGTCCTGCAGCAGGCGATGCCTGCTGGTGTTACTGCTCAGCAGCAGACAACCAGTGATTCCTTTTCGGGTCCTAGTATCCCAAACCCAAAGAATAAAATCCACGGAAAGTGAAAGGTAAACATAAAAGAGTAAGATTTATTCAAATGAAAGAAAAGAAACAGGGGTGCACAAATAGAGGACTGTCACTGAGGTGTACTAGCCCAGGAGCTTAGATGGCTGCTGGGTAGGGGTCTTGCTCCATATCCATTCTAATTATGTACCATAAGAATGCTATGCTTATTGGTCCCCCAGCCTCAGAGTGGTCTGTTGTTCCAATCAGAATGAGCTTATTTTCCATGTTTGTCTTTTCTTAATACCAATATCAAGAACTTTCCAGATGGCCTTCAGGTGTCTGGCTACTGAACTGCAAGTTGTTCTTTGGTGTAGTAATTTCTGAATTGTTAGTTTCCCTCATTCTGTACTTTCCTCTACTTAAGAGAAGCCTCTTTGGGCCCCATTGGCTTAACTGTCTGCCTATATCTTACTATTTGACTATGCTACCTATTCATTATTGCCTAGTACAGTATTTTTTTCCTATGTTATTACCTCACAATTATAAGATATATTCTACTTTATAAAGTACAATCACATTCATGATTTTATGAGTGCTTAAAAATTCTAAGAAAGTAGTAGGTAAGACATTTTACAATCTAGTTTTGCGAGAAAACCAAAATCAGAGATTTTAAGTGATTTCCCTTGAATAAAAAGCTGATGTCAGAAGTCAGCCTTATGTTTGCTATCTTTTATAATTTCCCTTAAACCCAAGCTGTTCATAACAATGTATAAATGCAAAACAGCTACTTACTTTGTTCATGTTTAAATGTTGAGCTCACACAAAGCCAAAATATTCATTCTCACACTTATTGCACAGTCTAACATATAATTTTAAAGGACAGAAGAAAGACTATTTTTACCCATACTTGAGATTTGAGATAACTTCCTACTAATGCAAACAAATAGAATTTACGCAAACAAAGCTTCATTGTTCTAATAAAATAGATGCATTCGACTAAACTCTCTTAAGCAATGGCTTATTCTCTACTTTGTCATGTTTATGTATGTGTGTGTCTCTCCCTGTGTGTATAGACAGATAATTATTTTGTTAATATTGTTTTGAAACCATATTTCTTCACGCCAAAAACTATGTTTGGAAATATTTAGTATATTTTAATTTAAAAGCATATTCATCTTTTAGACAAAGCATATTTAAAAATCAATGTCATTCAGAACTAGAACCTTCTTCTTAAAGTCATCCAAATCTGACTCCACTTACACTTAAGAGAATGAAAGCTATGTTCACTAAATAAATGATATGAACAGGAATTTATCATGTGTCTTAAATTCTCAAATAACTTATCAAATTTATTTTTAACAAAGCAGAAGTTCAGTTTTGTTTTTAATGAGTTATCACCTTGAATGTGTCTCACAATGGAGTTTTTGTAGGTATTTCTGAACATGGAGTTTTATTTAACTGCTTGTACATGGCTAATTTTACCAGAATTTCCTTTGCTCAGACAATCCATATCTTTTTTTCTCCTAAGGTTGAAGAATAACTACAACTTTAGAGCCTTCAGGTATTTGTCTATTCATTAGATAGATCTTTAGGTGTTTGCTCTTTTTTATAACAAATATCCCCAGTCAGTAGTAATCTATAAGTCTTGACCTTCTCCCTGGAAGGCTTCTGAATCAGTTGCCAGAGAACTCTGGCTTCCACCAGCTTACCACTACTGTCTTGACAGATTTCCCAGTTGACAATAGTAACCTTGCCTTTATCTCATAAATGGTATGATGTCCAAGCTTTTATCAAACAGAATAAAGGTCTCAGAATATATGAAATGGGGTGATTTTTAGTGAAACTGTTCACCATTAAAAGGATAGCTTCTCATTCAACAATTGGTGTGTGTATGCATGTGCATGTGTGTGTACATAAATACACAAAATGCAAAAATCAAATTTATGTTCTTCCAGATTTTTCA
Source organism: Sciurus vulgaris (assembly GCF_902686455.1). NCBI lineage: Eukaryota > Metazoa > Chordata > Mammalia > Rodentia > Sciuridae > Sciurus > Sciurus vulgaris. The sequence continues at coordinate 33,588,028 of NC_136468.1, forward strand.
GAGAAGGCATATAAAGCAGGCGAGTCATTTAAATTCTTTGGCTTTCTCACCCCAGAATTCTGTTTTCAAACCATTTCTTATTTAACTAAAGTCCCAGGGGCTAGAAGACTGCCAAGAAGTATACTATTTCTGGCTCATGAACCGAGGACAATTCCCCAAATGTAGAATGTATTGCAAGTTGTTTATTATAAACATGAAGATGCTGAAACTCCATTCACTGTAAAACAAATTGAAATCCAATGCATCTAAAGGGAATCACTGCAGTTCCAGCTGTATCAGTCAGCTAAGTTGCACTGGGCACAGTATGAATGAACATATCGGACTTGATCCTTGCTCTTTTCTGTTGGCTAGCCACAGCACCACAGCACCTATTCAATAGATTCTGTTTTAATGAAAAAGTTAAGCATTTGAATTTATTGAATAATTAAACACATAATTATCATATAAGTATACACTATCCTCAGTATTCTTCTGTGTAAGGAGACAGCAGACTATCTTTGTGACTTTCACAAGGTTATTGAAAATAAATCAAACAACTATGATTTGGGGAGCCATAGTTGATTTTCTTTTTTCTTGTTTTTTTTTTTTTTTTTTTTTTTTTTTTTTTTTTAATTGTTGAAGTGATGGGTGAGACCACAGGTAAATGAGAATACTTCACGAAGATTATTGTAACACATTGCTCCTTAGAAGTCTTATTGACTGAAGAGATGAATCACCAAGATAGCTACACTTTCACACCAAATCATTTCTCTAGCTGTTTTATTTCTTAATTGTTGTATTTCTCTAGTTGCTAGTGGCAGGACATCAAATTCACCAACAGCTAGATCAATTGCAGAATTCATTATCTTGCTTACTGAAGAATTCTAGACATAATTGTAGTTCAAGAAAAGCTGATTCTTTGCTCAAACAATACTTGGGATCAGTTTTCTTGATCTCTTGACATTTTTGTCTGATTAATTTACTCTCAGATTCTATTAGATGGTCTCCATTTTATATCTCTTGATGCAACCTGTGAAAGCAACAGAAGCTTTGTTTTATTTTCCAGAGGCTCTGACAAATGGCATTAGATTTATTTTGGTTGGAATAGCTTAGTCCTTTGGATGCTTCACCAGAGGAAGGATAATATCTTATGGACTCAAACCGTCACTGATGGTATATACCTCTGTTGACCCCTTCCTGAAATAAAATAGACTGAAAATAGAGATAATGAGTTATATATCATCATATGAAACTGAATATTTTCATTTAAAGAAGGAGAAGTGGAGATTGGGTAGAAAAATATATGAATAGTAGCAACACAAACAAATAATTACTTAGAGCTCACTTTTTGACTAACTACATTAACACATATTATCCTAAATATAAAGCTTAAATTTCATTCTAAAAACAATTGTAAAATCTCATCTCCTAATGATAACCAGTTTCGAATCCATGATGCCCAGATACAAATCACTAACATCTAATAACTTACAGTGAATTTGTATATTTATTTAGTAATTAACATTATAAAAAACTACAAGAAAGAAAAAAGCAAAAAAATTTTTAAATTTTATTTTTATTGTAAACAAATAGGATGCATCTTGTTTCTCTGTTTGTAGCAGAATATTTTTGATCGAAAGGAAGGAGATGGAAAACATCACATCTCTACTATACATTGATAACACATATATCTTAAAATATAAAAGGAAAAGAGCTCCTTATGCTGACAATAAACCAAATTTTGTTTTTGTTGTCTTTTTTCTGTAATTTTGTGTTATCTCTCTAATGTCCTATTTGTCCTTACGCATCCTGAGCATTTCTGAAATAAACCTGCAAAAAAAATCCATTCTGCAAGTTGCAGTCCTTAGCAACTAATACCTTGAAAGCATGGTTTAGATTGGCAGTCAAGGAATGGCGTAAGGGTTTTTCTAGTACAGATATTTGCATGCGAGGCTATAAAATATTGGCTTCCTTAAACTTTTGTCAAAAATAATACTTTCAACCTTCATTCATTTTTTTTTTTTAATTAGCTCCCTTATACATTTTTTTTTTTTTTGAGTCAAATTCAAAGTTTGTGAAGCAATGTTGGAAATCTTCCCCACTTTTCCTCCTTTGATTCAATTTTCTGTCTTGAAAGTTCTCTGTCTAATCAACAGGCTCCATGCACTGTTCATCTCCTTAGTATTCAGGTCATGGTCTCCATTTGGACCTCTGGTTCCTTGTTGGCCTCTACATCTTGGGAAATTAAAAATAATGGCCAGATGAGGCATTAAAGGACAAAGGCTGCATTCCTCTTACAAAGGTAAGCAGAGGACTTGTGAGAGGAAGTACTTTAAATAAGTCCAGAAAAATACAGCTCTTCTCACATCATAATCATATAAACTTCCCAGACTTTTATATTAATAACATTAACTTTGTTCCCAGCATCAATCTCCTCCAACCTTACTAGTTTCCAGGTTACTCAAATCAAAATAATCTTGGATTATGGAACCCAGGCAGAATGGTATACATTCAGAAAAGTTATTTTCTTAGCTCATGTCCTCTAGGACACCAAACCTGAGGTAGGAGTTAAATTAATTTTAGTATATTGTAGAAAAACAAGTCCAGACAAGTACAAAATTGAGAAAAAGAAAAAGAAAAGAAAAAGAAAAAAAAAAAAAAAAAAAAAAAAGCAATGAGCTACTGAGGTAGAGGTAGAAGGAAGGAAGACTTATTGCTTCTCCATTTTCTCCTATTACTTTCTGCTGAACTCTGCTTTGTATCCTTGAACATAAGTCTTTCCAAAACAAAAATCATGTTAGAAAATTCCAATAATTAAAATTGTTTTTAAAAGTATAGTTTATTACTTTATTTTAATGACTGCTTATTATGAGAATATCTTCTCTTTAACATACCACTTTGTTTTTAACAATTGCAATATCAAAAAGGAAAAGTTCATTTCCAGAAAGAGTATCTTCATACTAAGTTATAAAACTAAAATAGGAATTCTACAAGACAGCTCAGGATAGTCTCTTTATTTTATTCTTGACATCACTAATGCCACCTTAGATAGTTCTCTTCTCTTTTCTACTGCCTTATAATACTTTAGTTCTTACTCTCCTTCCAATCATTTGATAGATTTTGTCACTGATCAAACTACCTGACAAAAACAGCTTAGAAGAGGAAAAGTTTATTTTGACTCATGGTTTCCAAGTTTTATGGTCAGTTGTCTCCATTTCTGTGGGCCTGAGATGAAGCAGAACATCATGGTGGAAGGGTGTGGTGGAGGAAAGTGCTCAGCTCATGGCAGTTAGGAAGGGGGTATGGGTTTGCAGGGGGGATAGAGAAGAGAAGAGGAATGGAGGGGAGGGAGGAGAGAAGAGGAGAGGAGAGGAGCACTAGGGACAAGAAATTATCCCCAAGGGCATGCCTTCACTGACTTATTTTCTTTAATCATGTTCCAGCTGCCTATTGTTACCACACAGTAGACTACTTAAATTATTAATTTATCAAATAGATTAATCCACTGATAAGGTTACAGCACAAATAATCCAATTTTTTTCATCTTTCAACATTATATTGCTACATAGCCTAACCAATGAGCTCTTTGTGGGACACTTATAGATCCAAATCATAATAAATGGTGAGGGAAGTTACAAAAAGTCGTGGTTAATTTTAGTTCAGCTAATATATTTTCAAATTAAAATGATGAACCATTAACATGGGAATATTAGCTTTCTCATAAGGAATTATCCCTACATACTATTATGTTTAAATCTTAATTATTATTTTTGACTTACCTAGAATCTCATGATTACCCTATTATTTTAATTCAGGTTTTTGTAAGACTGTTCTAATAGTTCTAATAGTTTATGTTCTACAACCTGGTCAGTTTATTAAGGTAGTGACATTATATGTGGAAAGAAATGGAAAAATTTAAGACTTGTAAATTTTTAAAAAAGTCCTTAGGGTCTAGAAATTAGAGGACTTCATAACAGGTAATTAAAAGAATAATTAACCATGGAAAATGGCAATGCAATAGTGTAGATTCCTATGATTTCATCCAATTTATACACACACACACATACACACACATATGAGCATACACAGACCAATCTATTGATTCTAATAATATCCTGTTTTAATTTACATAGCTCTGAGTATTTTAATATATATTAATAATACCCTATGATATCAAATTATTTATTAACAATTTTGAAATTTTTTAAAACCTGAATATTATTACAGTTGTTTCTTAGAATTACATTTTATAATTTGATGAAAGGGCAAATTAAGGTATTTGAGGGGCTAATGTTAAACCTATAAACTAATAATTATGAGAAAACTTTATGGTTTGCTTCTCTAAGTAGGTAAATGTTTAAAACTTCTTGGTAATATTTCAAATCTAGATATTCCATTATAGACTTTTCCATCTTGTAAAATTTGTTTCTCCAAACATTTCCTTATGTTATTACCATTAGTCTAAAGAAAAAGATTAATTTTAAAGAATTATATTTATAGAAAACCTTGTGGTTTCAAGATGGCAGACTAGAGGGTGGCTGCATTTCATGTTGCTCCAGGACTCAGGATTCAAGAAGAGGAGATATAGAGAGACTTGGGACCAACTCAAAGCCGCCCGGTGAGTCTCTCCTATTGGGGAGGCGTCCCAGATGGGGTGGTAGGCCTGGAACGCAGGGAACTTTGTGAAGTAGAGTTGCCCAATGAGACACCCCTCCCCCTGCCGGAGCAGTGACTCGGACAACTGGGAGCATCGAAGAGGAGGGTCACTCAGCACAACGCTTGGACTCTGAACAACCCACTGGAGCTCTGGGCGGCTGCCTGGAGGAGGAGGTGTGCGACGGGTCGCTTCTAGGCAATTAGGTGCAGAGCAAGGTCCCAGGACCTAGGCAGCTTCTTGGTGGAAGAGCTGCACAGAGCCAAGTTGAGGGGCGGATCAAAGGTTCCAGGACTGCGGGCAGCTTCACTGAGGAGGGGCAGCCTAAGGAAACTCTTCTGGGCATGCCAGGCTCCCAGGCCCAGGAGGTAGGTCCAGATCCCTGGGAATGTTGCAGAGGAAGGCTGCCCAGCCCAGGCGGTAGTTGTGGATTGAGGGGAACCTCTAGGAGGGGAAATGACCAGCGGGACCTCCCCACCGGGTGATTCTTTCCTGCTGGGTGAGGTTTTCCCACAAGGACAGTAAAACCAGAGACACAGGCCCAAACAGGCCTTGCCTCATCTCGCAGCCTAGTTCCCCTTTGGATGACCATTGGTCAACAAGTGGAAGCACCTCTGCCCACTAGCAGGGAATATACCCCACCTAAAGGCCACCACCCCTAGAGAGGCAGCTTCCTTGTGGAGCACCACATTATCAACTTCCTCCAAGACTTCAGCCTACTGAAGGCTAAGAGGGGATATACTAGAAATCTTCAGGGACATTATAAGTCAATAGAGGAAATTTGCAATATCTCAGAGATCCATGATACCTGAACAATATGAGAAAACAAAGGAAGAAAATGCCCCAAACAAATCTAGATGCTACATCAATAAAATCCAATGACAGCATGGCAGAAGAAATGACAGAAAGAGAGTTCAGAATGTACATAACTAAAATGATCAGGGAAGCAAACGATGAGATGAAACAGCAAATGCAGGCACTGAATGATGAGATGAAAGAGTAAATGCAGGCATTGAATGATTGCACCAATCAACAGTTAAAAGAGCAAAGACAGGAAGCAAATAAAAAAGAAACCAAGTTGTGTCAAAAAAAAAAAAAAAAAAAAAAAAAAAAAAGAGCCAAATGTGACCGGCAACACAAATCATATCTCAATAATAACCCGGAATGTTAATGGCCTGAACTCAGCAATGAAAAGACATGACTGACAGATTGGATTAAAAAGAAAGATTCAACAATATGCTGCCTGCAAGAGACTCATCTCATAGAAAGAGATACCCATAGACTAAAGGTGAAAGGATGGGGAAAACATACCATGCACATGGACTCAGCAAAAAAGCTGGGGTATCCAGACTCTTTTCAGATAATGTGGACTTCAAGCCAAAGTTAGTCAGAAGGGATAAAGAAGGACATTTCATACTGCTTAAGGGAAGCATAAATCAGCAAGACATAACAATCATAAATATCTATGCCCCAAACAGTGGCTCATCTATGTATGTCAAACAAATCCTTCTCAATTTCAGAAACCAAATAGACCATAAAACAATAATACTAGGTGATTTTAACACGCCTCTCTCTCCACTGGACAGATCTTCCAAACAAAAATTGAACAAAGAAACCATAGATCTCAATAACACAATCAATAATTTAGACTTAATGGATATTCATAGAATATACCATCCAACAAAGAGCAAATACACTTTCTTCTCAGCAGCACATAGATCCTTCTCTAAAATAGACCATGCCTTATGCCACAAAGCTAATGTTAGCAAATACAGGAAGATAGAAACACTACCTTGTATTCTATCAGATCATAATGGATTGAAATTAGAAATAAATGAAAGAGTAAAAAACAGAAACTACCCCAACACCTGGAGATTAAACAATATGCTATTATATGAGGAATGGATAACAGAAGATATCAGGAAGAAAATTAAAAAATTCTAGGAAATGAGAACAAAGAAACATCATATCAAAATCTCTGGGACACTATGAAGCAGACTTAGAGGAAAACTTATTTCATGGAGCGCATTTAATAAAAGAAGAAAAAATCAACAAATAAACGACCTAACACTACAGCTCAAATCCCTCGAAAAAGCACAGACCAACACCAAAAGTAGTAGAAGACAGAAAATAGTTAAAAACAGAGCTGAAATCAACGAAATTGAAACAAAAGAAACAATAGAAAAAATTGACAAAATAAGTAGTTGGTTCTCTGAAAAAATAAACAAAATAATAAACCTTAGCCACAGTGAAAAAGAGAAGAGAAAACCCAAATTACTAAAATTCGGAATGAACAAGGAAATATCACAATAGACACGATTGAAATACAAAACATAATTAGAAGCTATCTTGAAAATCTATACTCCAACAAAACAGAAAATTTCGAAGACATCAACAGGTTTCTAGAGATATATGAATTGCCTAAACTGAACGAGGAGGACATACACAATTTAAATAGACCAATTTCAAGTAATGAAATAGAAGTCATCAAAAGCCTACCAACAAAGAAAAGTCCAGGACCAGATGGGTTCTCAGCCGAGTTCTACAAAACCTTTAAAGAAGAGCTCATTCCATTACTTCTCAAAGTATTCCATGAAATAGAAGAGGAGGGAACCCTCCCAAACTCATACTATGAAGCCAATATTACCCTGACACCTAAACCAGACAGAGACACATGGAGGAAAGAAAATTTCAGACCAATATCCTTAATGAACATCGATGCAAAAATTCGCAACGAAATTTTAGCAAATCACCTACAAAAACATATTAAAAAGATAGTGCACCATGATCAAGTGGGTTTCATCCCAGGGATGCAAGGTTGGTTCAACATCCGGAAATCAATAAATGTAATTCACCATATCAACAGACTTAATGTCAAGAATCACATGATTATTTCAAGATGCAGAAAAAGCATTTGATAAAATATAGCACCCCTTCATGCTCAAAACACTAGAAAAAATTGGGGTAGTGGGAACATTCCTTAACATTGTAAAGGTTATCTATGCTAAGCCCATGGCCAATATCATTCTAAAGGGTGAAAAACTGAAAGCATTCCCCCTAAAAACTGGAACAAGACAGGGATGTCCCCTTTCACCACTTCTATTCAACATTGTCCTCAAAACTCTAGCCAGAGCAACTAGACACACCAAAGAAATTAAAGGTATATGTATAGGAAAAGAAGAACTTAAACTATCCCTATTTGCTGACGACATGATTGTATATTTAGAGGAACCAGGATATTCCACCAGAAAACTTTTAGAACTCATCAGTGAATTCAGTAAAGTGGCAGGATATAAAATCAATGCTCATAAATCTAATGCATTTTTATACATACGTGATGAATCCTGAGAAAGAGAAGTTAGGAAAACAACCTTATTCACAATAGCCTCAAACAAAACAAAACAAAACAAAACAAAACAAAACAAAACTTGGGAACCAAGCTAACAAGAGATGAAAAACCTCTACAATGAGAACTACAGAATATTAGAGGAAGAAATTGAAGAAAACCTTAGAAGATGGAAAGATCTCCCATGTTCTTGGATAGGCAGAATTAATATTGTCAAAATGGCCATACTACCAAAAATGCTATACAAATTCAATGCAATTCCAATTAAAATCCCAATGATGTACCTTACAGAAATAGAGCAAGCAATCATGAAATTCATCTGGAAGAATAAGAAACCCCGAATAGCTAAAGCAATCCTTAGCAGGAAGAGTGAAGCTGGGGGTATCGCAATACCAGAACTTCAATTATACTACAAAGCAATAGTAACAAAAACGGCATAGTATTGGCACCAAACTAGACAGGTAGATCATTGGTACAGAATAGAGGACACAGACACAAACTCAAACAAATACTATTTTCTCATACTAGACAAAGGTGCCAAAAACATACAATGGAGAAAAGATAGCCTGTTCAACAAATGGTTCTGGGAAAACTGGAAATCCATATGTAACAGAATGAAAGTAAACCCCAATCTCTCACCCTGCACAAAACTCAACTCAAAATGGGTCAAGAACCTTGGAATCAGACCAGAGACCCTGCATCTTATGGAAGAAAATGTAGGTCCAAATCTTCATCATGTCAGTTTAGGATCAGACTTCCTTAACAGGACTCCCATAGCACAAGAAATAAAAGCAAGAATCAATAACTGGGATAGATTCAAACTAAAAAGATTTCTCTCAGCAAAGGAAACTATCAGCAATGTGAAGAGAGAGCCTACAGAGTGAGAGAAAATCTTTGCCTCTCATATTTCTGATACAGCACGCATTTCCAGAATATATAAAGCACTCAAAAAACTTTACACCAAGAATACAAATAACCCAATCAAAAAATGGGCTAAGGAAATGAACAGACTCTTCACAGAAGACCTACAAGCAATCAACAGATATATGAAAAAATGTTCAACATCTCTAGTAATAAGAGAAATGCAAATCAAAACTACCCTAAGATTCCCTCTCATCCCAATTAGAATGGCGATTATCAAGAATACTAGCGACAACAGGTGTTGGCGAGGATGTGGGGAAAAAGGTATCTTCATACATTGCTGGTGGCATTGCAAATTAGTTCAGCCACTCTGGAAAGCAGTGTGGAGATTCTTTAGAAAACTTGGAATGGAACCACCATTTGACCTAGCTATCCCACTCCTTGGCCTATATCCAAAGGACTTAAAATCAGCATACTACAGAGATATAGCCACATCAATGTTCATAGCTGCTCAATTCACAATAGTCAGATTGTGGAACCAACCTAGATGCCCTTCAATGGATGAATGGATAAAGAAACTGTGGTGTGTATACATACATACATATATATATATATATATATATATATATATATGAATATTACTCAGCCATAAAGAATGATAAAATTGTGGCATTTGCAGGCAAATGAATTAAATTGGAAAATATCATGGTAAGTGAGAAAAGCCAATCTCAAAAAACCAAAGAATGAATGATCTCTCTGATAAGCGGATGATGACACATAATGGGGGGTGGGAGGGGTTAGTGTTAAGGTTAGGGTTAGGGTTAGGATTAGGGTTAGGGAGGGGGGCAAGAATGGAGGAAGGAAGGTCTGTATAGAGGGAAAAGAGGGGGGGAGGGAAAAATGGCAGAATGAATCAAACAACATTACCCTATATAAATTTATGATTACACAAATGGTATGCCTTGACTCCATGTACAGAGAAACAGCATGTATCCCATTTGTTTACAAAGAAAACCTTGTACATTTTTTCCTTTTAATAGATATTCCTCTTTTATCTGAAACATTATTTGTTTAATTTTTGATAAAATCTAGAAAACTGTTAGGTGGTAACAATTATAATAATGGGCATTGTTACCTATACTTTTATGTTTAATGAAAGCACTTCAATTATTGGCTTTGGTTTTAGTTTTCATCTGTAAATTTAAACAGGATATGATTAGAATCGATAGACTGAACTCTGTATGCTCATGCGTGTGTGTGTGTGTGTGTGTGTGTGCGTGTGTGTGTTTAAAAAACTGTCCCTAGTATTTCCCAAAATCAGTTCCCCAGTGTAGTTTGATTAATACTTCCAGGGCATTTGATACCACAGATCCTGTATCTGATGCGCCAGAACCATAGAGCAATTCATTTAGGGGTGTAAACTATTTCAGTCCACATAGGCCTTATAGATTACTGACTGGAAATGAAGGGAAAAATAAAGGAGGTAAGTGGAGGATATAAACTACACAACTGTGGGAATTTAAGCGATGGAGAGGAGTATGTTTACAGACTCACTGAGACATATTTTGAGATGTATTAAAAAAACAGTTTGGATGAGGAGGTTGAAGGAATAGCAGTAGAGCAAAGGAATTATTTATGAGATTCCAGAAAACGAGTGGTTGTTCATTTAAAAAGCCAAACAACCTGAAGCAAATAATACAGAATTTCAGATGTAATAATAGTAAAGCTTGTGACAAGAGAAGGTCAAGAAAAATGTCTGGAGACTAATTCACAGAAATAAAATCCAATTTTTAAAAAATCATCAGAAGTTATTGAAATTATCTATCATGAGATATGCATAATTCTCATGGAGAAGGAGCCTAAATATAAAAAAAGCAAAATTGAGTTTATGCTTAAACAGCATTTTTTTTTTTCAAAAGAATGTTGTGATTAGTATATTGTTAAGGGACATTAAAAAAATAGAAATCAGGAGAGAACAGAAAAAGGACTGAGGAAATCCTTGTATTGTTTAATTTCATAGATTTGTGAGTTTATTTTAACAGACAGTATGACGAGTTGATAGTTTTGTTGACTTGACAATAATAAAAAAGATGTTGTCTTTCACTCTTTCAGAGAAGATATTTGAAACCACAAAGGTAACATGTTCAAGAGGATAGAGGACTAACAACTTTTGTGAGATCATAGAGGATGTATGAATAAGAGAAGACACCTTGAAAATCTCCTGAGATTTGAAAGATTGTGGGAGGAGAGGAAGCCAAGTCAAGTATAATACAACTTCAATTGAGCAATGATGGAAAACTAAACCAAAACAACAATAATGCACCAGTGAACCTTTAACCTAGCACGGCTGCACAGATAATATTTTCATTTAGTGATTATTTCTGTGTTCCACTCCATAGCAGTAGTGAATATGTTTCCTGAGAGCTTAAACCTGAACAATTCAAGGACCATCTTTAGATTGACAAAAGAAACAATGACCAAAAAAATCCACAAAATTATGGAAATAATTGCATATGGTAATACTGTTTATTTAGATAGAGAAAAAGGACAAAGATAGCATAGATTTCAAAAAGTTGTTTCATAACACAAATACAAAATCCAGAAAATAAAATATTTATATTGGTTACTTGACACTCTATATGACATTTTCTACAGTTTTCTTATGTTTTTATCATCAATTAGATAAGATTATTTTATTATATTATGTAAATAAAGAGAAAGGGAAAGCTATTCCGTCTACACTCTATCTCATTGATAAAAATTTGTTTTTTATTATAGCTTTTAAAAATGTGTCTTCAAAACTTATTGTACTACTGACAGAAACTTCTGGTCATGATGGAACAACAGATTTCCTTTGTCACCTTAAGTAGCTAAGAAAGTGAGGAAAAAAAGAAACCAAGTTTTTTTAATTCCTGGGAAACATTTAGTAAAAATAATCCCTGGGAGAAAGAAATGTGATGAATTAGCATTTGAGTCTACACAGCATATTGCCTAGAGAAAATGTCTTACCACAGGAAAGGGGACAGCCTGCCTCTTGAGGGCAGCCCAGAGTTTGGTAGACCAGAGTGCAAAAAGGAAATTGAAGAAAATAAATCTATACAAAGAATCAGTGATTTGCTGGATATTGGGCAATGCATATTTGTGAATCAAACAAGAAAACAAACAAACAAACAAAACCAAGATCAACATGAACTCTTGTAAAAATATCAGGGCAAAATTCTCATAGCTTAGTAGGGCTCATCCACAGTGACAAAAATAAATACACTTTAAAACATTTAAAATACACAGAAGCATTCTGCCTTAGTGGTGGTGCCAATTTATACCTGATCTAAAGGTTACAGTTGTTCCCGAGATTTTAACATAAACAAAGTTGAAAATAACAGTTCTAAAGTATCCAACTATTTTCAAATAACTAGAACATCACATAAAAGTGCTAAAAATACTTCGAGGACACAACCCTCCTCCACTATACCCATCATCAAACTATGTAAACTTTAAAATGTATTCTGTTCAATTATCAAACTTAGAAAGAAGTAGAGAAAAAAAAAGTCCTCATTAGGAGGCAAATTAGCATATAATTCTTGACCCAGAAAAAAACACAGATAATAAAATTATTAGACAAGGCAATTATAATAGCAATTAGAAAGATGTCAGTGTTAAAGAAAGTGGAAAAAACATGAGCATTATAAGGAAACGATAGAAGGTAGGAAAATGACATATCAAACTTGGATAATGTTATAAAATTAAAATGTTATAAAATTAAAGTTTGTAAAATTAAAAACAGTGACTGTTGGGGTAAACACTAATTAATTTCTAGGAAAACTTGCAGTGAGATAAGAAAAACTCTATAGAATGTGATAAGGAAGGAATTGGAGAGGGAGAGCTGGCCACTTCCTTGGTCTCTTATCTTTAGGTGAGCAGCAAAGCAGAGGGCCCTTGGCTGTAAAGTAAAGGAATGTACTCATGACATACCTGAAGAAATTCACCTGTGCAGTGGGCATACAACCTATCCCAGGCTCTCCCCCTGCTGTCAGTGTAGTCTAGCCTGCAGCCACTGAGGAACGTGTGAGTAATAAAATATCCAAAACCTCTTCATTTAGTTCTCCAAGTTCTTTCTCTGGCACCAGTAAACAGTATGTGTGGGCCATTCCAGCCCTGGGGTTGAATAGCAATATAGATAATATTATACAAACAGAACTATCCAAAGTAAATCAAAGAAAAAGACTAGATCAAAGCAAACTATGTGTAGGGAACATTCCTCAAGCTTATCTGACAGCAGTGACTGACGCCATGGTCTAAGTAAGCCAAACAGTCTGGACAGAGAAACTGAGGTAATGGTGAAGACTCGCCATGGAATGAAGGTCTTTGCAGCTGCTGAGGCTGAGTTAAGAGCTGAGGGGAGGCCTCACTTATCAAGCATCCCAGCAAACTGTGATGTGAGCTCGCCCTGCGCTGCCTTGCCTCATCCTGTGTGCAGGAGCTTACCATCCCCCAGTCCACTGTCTCAGACCTGTTGCTGGGCAGAATTACTTAGGCATACTTGGTTTGTTTATACTACCTCAATGTATAGTTCACCTATAGGCTGACTCTGTTATACTTTAATAAGTGTGTTAACCTGATTGGATAATGTGCCTATATATGTCCTGTGCAACCCTAAATAAAATTAGATCCGTGCCTTCAGAGCTGGATCTCCGATGTCTGAGTGCACTGGGGTAGACATCGTAAGTCCTCACCCTCAGTGGACCCCTGTCTCCAAACATCTACAACTCTGTTCTATTCATGAGTTGTAGGTCAGTATCAAATACCCTAATATTTGTGTGATTGGAGTCCCAGAAATGGAAGTTCAGTGGGTAAGACTGCAGACAACTATAATAAATAGTAACTGATAACTTTTACAATTTTACAAAACCTCAAATCCACAGAACCAAAAATCTCAATAAACACTAAACAAGAAATTTCAAGAAAACTATATCAGGGCACATTATACTAAAACTATTAACACTTATGATAAAGAGAAAAATCTTAAAAACAGCAAGATAAAGAAGAGACATTCCAGACAAAGAGGCATATCCAGAAATAAAAAGTTGACATTGAATTATTTTGGAGAATGAGATGAAGCATAATGCTGTTCAGAAAAATCCTTGTAATTTTCAAGAAAAACTGCTGTTGAGGTTTAACACTGGTCAGTGTCTAGGAAGGCTTATTTTTCAGATTGGTGAGCTGAGAAGAACTTCAAAGAATGTGTTATTGTGAGTAAGAAGGAGGGAAACTGACCACTTTCTTCATTTCCAATCTCTCAAAATGACCTAGTTTTAAAGTAAAGAAATATTCATTACTGAAGTTAGCATGCAACCTGTTACATATATATATTCCCCTCCTTGTAGGTTCACGGTGGCCTTTCATTTGGGCCCAGCCTGATGCTGCTGCTGAGGAAAACATAATAAAAATGACTAAACCCCCTGTTGAATCCTCCAAGTTCTCTGTTATGGGATTGGTAAGCAGTATGCTGGAGCTTTTGCAGCACTGGAGTTAAATGCCAAAGTAGAATTTTGTACAGAGTGTAATATCTTTCTAACATATACAAATTTTAAAAAGTAATTACCTAAAAACCAGTATTTTCAGAAATAGTAGAGGGATTCCATCAGGTAGAAGAAAAATGTTACCAGATGGAAATCCTGACGTATACAAAGAATAAAAAAATACTGAAAATGATAACTGAGGAAATATGAAATCTATTTTTGTGGGGTTTCAGCCATATCCTGCATGGTTGAGGGAAGGGCTAACTGCCAGAGGATGGCATGCTGGCAATCAATCAATTAATTACCAATAAACTTATCTAATCAATAAACATACAAGAGCCAATACTCTTTTTAAATGGATCAGGCCATACCAGATCTGGCCTCTAACAAGATGGAGTAATCCACATCTCCTTTATTTATAGTTGCATAGGTAAAGGGGCTGGGACCAGAAGGGGATTAGTCTGTGAAGAACGGGATGGAGTGGAGATAGGGAAGCCATCTGCTCAGGGAACTAGTGTATAATCAGAGAGTAAGCCACTCCCACACAGGGCCACCTCCTTCCTAGGCTATCTTGAACAGTCTATCATGGCTGCCAGTTCCTGGGAATCAGGCCTCTATTTCCCATGGCTCAACCAAATCTGATTCTGGTTGATATGGATGGCTTTCCACATAGTTTATTATTTAAAAATATACAGGTAATTCTAAGCTTAATGTAAAATATTTTTATAAATGTTTTGTGGAGCTTATAAAAAATGAAAACGTAAAATGTATGAGAATAATAGCACAAATATCTTCAGGTTTGGGAGAAAAAGTATACTATTGTATAATTATACGGTATGTGAAGAGATGCAATATTGTCTAACATTGAATATGATCCTTAAAACTTATACTTTAAAACCTAGAATAATCACTGAAAAGTCAAAACAAAGAGAGATATAAAGTCAATCACAGAAGCAAAACAGTTGTATTGATACTGACAACAGGAACTTTTGACTTGGGGCTGGTAGAAAAAAGTCTGTGTGGAGTACTAATATACAGGCAAAGTATTTTCTGGAAGAGGAAAAAAGTGAAAAGGGTTTCCCTGTGAAAAGAAGGGGAACAACACAGAATGAGGGAGATTTCATTGCCCACCACAGATTATTTTGTCCACTATCAAAAGGGTGAGCCAGCCTCTTATCTAATGGCTCTGGAATGCAGAAGGGTTTGGGATTCTTTTAAAAAATATGTGTATATATATTTATTGGTGCATTATAGTTAGACTTAATTGTGGGATTCATTTTCCACATTAATATATGCATATAACAAAATTTGCTCCATTTAAATCTTCAGTGGTATCCCTCCCCCCTTCCCCTTCCTCATTCCCCATCCTCAGAACCCCTTTCTCTGATCTATTGATCTTCTTCCCATTAATTAAGTTTTGTATTGGTACATTGTAGTTATACATAAAAGTGGAATGAATTTTTTGTCAAGAAGTTTTCTGGTGAAGGAGACTCTTCTATCTCTTGGCATGGTCTTACTACTGTTGCTTATGATTAAGTTGGTTAAGTACAGGAAGGTAAGAAAAGGCACATTCTCTGCATTTTAAAGTGGGGAGAAGGAACAGACTCAGCAGGTAAAGATCATGAAGGTTCAAGAGTTTATCCACCATTTTGTCCCCTGACTGATCCCTGCCTCAATATAAATACCCAATTAATCAAAAAGAAGAGAAGAAAATACTGGGAAAAAAAAAAAAAAAAAAAAAAGGGAGAGAAAAGATTGGAGACATGGAGAACAATACAAAATTAAAAAAAAAAACCCAAAAACTCCCAATTCAAACATATCAAATATCACAGGTTGTAAACATAATAAAAGGGAGAGATATGTTAGTTTGCATTCAAACAATGAAAGCAACAACCAAAGTCACAGCCATACGCTGTTGAGAAAAAATAGTTTTAATGGAAATAACTCAATAAAAAATGAAAGGGTAGAAACATATATGACATTAATATGAACTGAAATGAACCTGGTTAGCTATATTATCATAAAAATTCAAGATTAAGTAATAAGTCACAATAAAGAAATTAATTTTATAGCAACGTAGGAATGATATATGGAAAGAAAATGTACACATTTATTCATCTAATTGTGATTAGGTAACAGACAGACATTAGTGGTGGGAATTGAGGTTAAGGGGATAATTCTATTAACTGGGCCCACTTTGCTGACCCCCCACCCACCATGTATTTTTTTAAAAAGCAATTTACCCGCAGCCTGCCTGGCTTAAGTCAATAGGATATGTTACATTCCTCAGCAAACATCCCTTTATCTGCAGGAGAAAGGCTGGCCGGAAATGCTGATAAGAATACAAGTTACCCTGAAGAGGTGGGGAGCGGTTTTTGTGATCCTTACACTGACCATATTCCAGAACTTAGTGAGATAAAAATGCCTCCTAACCACAAAAAAAAATAAGAGTAGGTTCCCATTAGAACTGGTCAGCACCAACCAAAGTGACCTTGAGTTGTCAAATGTGCTGCAGGGACTTCAAAGTCTTATATCATCCTACTATCAGTCAAAAGTCAAGAAGTAAACCGGGTGGGTCTCTCTGGAAACTTTCATGATATGTCCAATCAAACTGGAGGACAGTAGGGATGCGCACTCCACTCTGAAAGGACCCACTCTCTCCCTTGAGTGTTCCCTTTCCCTTTTCCTATCCCTTCTAATGCCTGCTGCTCTGAGTGATGTTCGAGATCTTTCTGGTGTGATCTTGGGAACTGGTAAGAAGGGACTAACGACTGTCCGCCTCAGCTCTGCTCCTCAGCAGGCCCTTGCCCTGTAACAATCCCAGAGTTTCAAACTGGAACAAAGAAAATGATAGACAAATCCCAAAATGTATTTGAGAGTTCATTATCCACTTCTTGAAACAGCCTGCATTTAAAAACACCCCTTCTGAAATTAGAACTTCCTTCTGCTGAGAGTAAAAGCTAAAAGGCTACCCTTCCCACCCCACAGGTGCCAAAGAAGACTGAGAGCAGGGAGCTGAGGTCAGCTCCTGTTCCTGTCTTGTCTAATGCAGGCTAAATAAATCTACCTCTTTTCTCACTTGTCTGCAGCACTTTTCTCCTACCAGCTCTCCTTTAAAAGTTCTGCTCAATTTCAGGAATTTCAAAGATAGCACCTTTGAAATATTTTATTTTCCTCTATCTTCCTTCAAGACTGGCTTTGACTAAACCTATTTTGCCTACCAATTTGACTCTAAGTACTACTGGAGCAGTGAGCATTGTAGCCTAGCTTTTGCCTCCCCCGGTGATATTAAAGACACATGATAACACTCTCTATAACTGATAGAATAAATAAATGCACAAATTTAAGAATATAGAAGAGGTGAGCATCACCATCACATAGACTCTCTAATAAATAGACATTTGCCCCAAAATAGCAGAAAAAAGCATTCTTGTAAAATATGACCATATGTCATAATGATCATATTCTGTATAATGAAGGACTCAATTATTATAGAAGGTTTCAATTTGTTAGAGTTGTGTTCCATGGCCATGATTAAATTAGAAATCAGAGAAGAAATAAATGAGAAAATCTCTTAGATATTTATCGACTACTCACAATTTTTGTAAATAGCTTGTGAGTTATAAAAGAAATCACAAGGAAAACAGCATGTAGTTATGAATAGGAAAAAAATGAATAAAATGAATAAAGGACAAATCAAATGATGTGCAAAGCAGGTAAAATAGAGCATAGAGGAAAATTTAGAGCACTAAATAGTTATATTAGAAATAAATATGTCAAACATGGAAAAATTTGCAATTAGAGGAACAAAGTAAGTCAAGAAATATAGAAAGAAATAATGAGCCAAGATCAATAACATAGAAAAAAGAAAAATTAAGAAAGACCAATCCAAACTGGGTGCCATGGCCCACATATGTAATCCCAGTGGCTCCAGAGGTTGAGGCAGGAGAATCGCAAGTTCAAAGCCAACCTCAGCAACTCAGTGAGACCTCTAAATAAAACATAAAAAAGGACTGGGGATATGGCTCATCAGTTAAGCACCCTTGGGTTCAACCTCTGGTTAAAAAAAAAGGAAGCAAGACCAATCCAATAAGAAGCTTTTACTTAAAAGATGGATAAAAGTGAATACTTCTTTCTAGACCAAAGGAGAGGTAAAGTCACAGATTGGGAGGATGACAAAAAGAAAAGGTAGATCTCAGTACATGTTCCATAAATGTAAAATAGTCTTGAAATTAAAAAAAAAAGTTTCCCAAAAGTTGCTATTAAGATAATGAACAGACTGCACATTAGCTGAAAAATATTTTTCTTTCTTTTTTTTTTTTTTTTTTTGTGGTGCTGGGGATTGAACCAGGGTCTTGTTCTTGTGAGGCAAGCACTTTACCAACTGAGCTAGCTCCCCAGCCTGGCAGAAAATATTTTTAAACAAGTTTGATAAAAGATTTGTGCCCAATACATGAGAACTTTCAAGCCCAATAATAGGAAAACAGTTAAAAAATATGGACAATCAATTTACCAAGTATCAAGATAGCAAAAAACACACTGAAAGTGTTTAATATCCTTCATCCTTAAGAAAACGTAAATTGAATCACAATGTGATATTACTACATAAGAATTAGAATAGAAAATCAACCAAACCACTTCTTGTATTAGTGAGGCTAAAGATGGAAAGTAATTTAAATAATTATAGGTGATTGATGGGTATATAAACTGATGCAATCTGTTTGAAAAAATATTTTGCCAATTTCTTATCAAGTTAAACATGCACTTATCATTTGACCCAGCAATTTGATAACAAGCTATTTATTGAAAAGAACTTAAACATGTTTAAGTAAAAACAATTCTGTAGTGTAAATATGTATATTTATGTGTGTGTGTGTGTGTGTGTGTGTGTGTGTGTGAGAGAGAGAAAGAGAGAGAGACAGAGTCCACTTATAATTGTGGAAACATGAAATGATGGTTCCCTTTATAGAGTCATCCAACAAAGCAAATTAAAGTGTCGTGATGATACCTTCACACGCACACACATACACACACACACACACACACACAAACACACATACTCACATACCAAGATGTCTAGTGAAACTGAATAAATACATACAGATACTTCTATAACATTGAGATTTCACTTTAGGTATAAGTTCCAAATGAAAATCAAAGAATATGGTACAATACCAGAATGTTCATAGCAACACTACTTGTAATAATCAAAAAGCTCACAACTATAGAATGGAAATTAATTTATTGCATACTAGAATGATATACAGGAAATAAAATATCCACTATGTAGCAACAGAGTTGAATCTCACAAACATAATGTTGAGTGAAAGAAGACAGACACAAAACCCTGATTCCATTAATGTAAAGGACAAAACAGGTAACTGTAGTCTATGTTGTCAGATATTAAGATAGTGGTTATCCTTGTGGTGGTCAAGAGGGAAGGAGGAGCTCAGGGTGGTATTTCTTAAGTGATATATTAATTTCCCCTTTTTACTGTATAAGAAGATTACATGGTATATTCAGTAATAAAAACTCATCTTCCCATTCTCCTTTTCCACCTTCTTTGTAGATTTCTATTAACTAAAATATAATGTAATAGCTGCATGGAAAAAATTTAGATTTCTGACAGAACATTTGGACCCTGGGCACATTACCTAGTGGTTGATTGGTTTGCCTGCAGTGGTCTCTTTGCCAATTCCTTGGCGTATGAGCAGTGATTGTCTTCTGATTTAATTCAGTTTATTTTCAGAAATCCTGCTTTGATTAGTGGCTAGACATTCACAGGTGGATATTTGAGGGATGGGAGCTATTTTAAAGCTCTCAATTATTATTAGCATTGTTTGGCTCTCTCTAGGATTAAATTTCTTTCCTTGTTAAATGTGCTTTGCCAGGTAGTGAATTTAAAAGTAGTTGCATCATGAATTAATCAAAATTTTAAATGACCATATGTGCATATAAAGTACTATACTGAGGCATTAGGCCACTTACTGATCTAACAGTTGTTTATAATCATTGCATTTTAAAAATATTGAATTTTCAAACAAAGCATTATCCTAGATAATTAACAAATTACAAAAATCCAAACAAGCGAGATAAAAAAATTCTGTGTTGTATATGGAAAACTCCTCAGATATTCTACTTTATACTGGATTTGCAGTGATATACACATTTTTGTATCATCCTTTATTACTCTCTGAAGTGCTCCTAGAAATTGATTGATTTTGAGCATCCAATAAATTTAATAAATAAAATACATTGAGAGAAATACTGCTGTGGTAAGGAAATTTCCTATCTATATACCCATTAACTTGAGTTATGGAGTAATGGACTTTAGCTGGGTTCAAAGGCAAATCAATGTCATGCAGAATGGGGTCATAAAATTGTGCCCCATAAAGCTCTTCTTGACTCTCAGCCAAATCATGGAATATTTGGCAGAATTCCTAGAGTTTTCTTGCAGAATGTAACTGTAGAAATCTCTTAAAATGCTCATAAGCACTTTTAATATACATGTTGCCAGTAAACTAGCAAGTTATAATAATGTTTCATTATTTTGATATTCAGAAACCAGTTGGTATATGCTCCAGCAGTTCCAATGTTTAAATAAAAAAAACAAGTTGAATCTTAGAAAACCAACTTATCCACATCAAGAGAATGCATTCATCACTTATGTTAATATTGTACAGTATGGAATAGAAAGTGTCAGGGTCTACGTTGTATAAAAAGGGGCCATGGGAATAGAATCACTATTGATTTAGTCAGAAGTTGTCTGAGTGTTTTTGTGTATCAGAAAGACTATAAAATATCTCTGATTTGTCTGGTCCTAGAAATTTGAATGGGATATGAGGGTTACCCAAAGTAATGATTAGGCTGAAAATGAGAAAATATGAAAAGTGAAAACTTAGAGTGGCCCAAGGGTTAATCTAAAGAAGGCAAATGGAAGAGAATCCTAGGACAGGGCCTGAATACTTATTTCACAAATGGATGAGAGCAGAATATGCACATGAAGGAGAGAGTCTAAAGCAGGATATGAACTAAGGACACTAGACAAAACTCCAAAGAATTTTGTAGAGCAATAGGACAGATATTCCTTAGCTATATCTTATTTTACCCCATAGCCATTTGATAGGGAATTGGAAGTTATCACAAATATGTATTGATTATTTTCTACTCTTGTTTAGTGAATCATGTTACATTTCTCTGTAGTGTAGGAAAAGTTATCATTTAAGAAACATTTACTGTCATTGTAAAAGAGATATGATAAACTTCCTGACAAAGGGTCACAAATGTTATCATGGTGATGGTTCCAAAGCTGAGAACATACATACATGTCAACTCACATAGCCTTCACCCTGTACGTACAGAGCTCTTACAAAAAGATACTTTAATAATTATGGTATATATTGCATTATAACATCTACTCTGGAAAGTATTAAATATTAGTAAACAATGTTTTTTTCTGCTTTCTCTTAGTGAAAATACATTACTTCAGTTTTTACAACTCAGTTTTTCTTGAGGATAATGTATTATTTTAGTGTGCAAAGTAATTTTTACATTAACTAGTGCAATGTTGTCTGATGGTTAAATAAACTTGAAAAAGCTTGAGAAACAAATGAAGTTTCTTCATAATATACCTAATTATTTTCCTGATTTTAGGGTTATAACTCACTCTACCGTGAAAGTGAACTGAGGCTTAACATCTTTAAGAGATCAAAGGAAGTATATATTTTGGAATGAATAATAAGTAAGTTTATTTTTTCCCTTTTTGTGACTGTTGAACTCTAGAAAATGGTTTCAGAGATTATTAGGAGTGATGTAGTTAACCTCAACTCAAATTCTAGTTAAGAGCAATATTAAAAAGAATTCAAAAAGAGAAATAATAGTAATTTGTTTTAGTAATTTATTAATGAATATTCTAGAGCTATATGTAATAAGGAAAGAACCTATAGATCAAGATTAGAGTTCCCTCCCATATTATAATAATATCAAAGAAAGGAATGATAAACTTATTTAAAAGAGGATTGTCTTCATCCACATCCTTCTTTTAAATCAAGTCCATTAGTTACATTTACAAAATCTTTCAAATATCCAAAGCTTGAGAAGAAAATAAGAAATTATAGTATCACAAGGCAAGAGAAATTGAGACCCAGAGTGTGAAGTAAAATGAGAGATTCCTGCCCTGAGATTAATTTGCTGATTTGGGGAATGGAGTGGTGGTGGAATTTTCCTTTTAGTGGCTTCTCAAGGACAAGAGAATTGTCCAAATTAAAAATTAATAATAATCTGGGGATACAAAAACTCAACCATAGAGTAAGCTTAAAATAGAGAAGAACAATATAAATTTTAAATTAAGCTATAGTCTGTGGTTGTTTGAGAACACAGGATGACTTTAAGCTTTAAATTTTATTTAAGGTGGTTCTGGGCTCATAAAATCACCAAAATTTTTTGCAGACAAAGGAAAAAACTTTATTAGAAAATATTGCTTCATTAACATCTTGATTTATTTCCCCAATATTATTTAAGTAATATGAAAAACATAGGGTATATAAACAAGAACACAGACTAGCAGAATTCATGCACTAAAAATAGAGGAAAATTTATAAATATAATAAAAAGACTTCTGCACTAGATTTAGATGCTGAAGTTCTCATATACATTATAAAATTATGCCTATTATGCACAGAAATGGAATGCATGCATATAAATACCCCACTTTAATACATTGATAAAAATTTACATGTAGATTTGGGAAAGAACCAAAGGAAGCTTCTAGAATAAACATTAGTAAAATAAAACTAAAATATCAATTATCCATACTAAATGATGAATTAGACAAAGACAAAGAAAGAATTAATGAATTAGAAAATAAATCAGAAGAAATCTCAGAGGGGAAAAAGGATAGAAGACAGAAAAGAAAAATCAAGAAATACAGGAAGTATAGTTTGAATATCTAACGTGTATATACATGGAGTTTCTCATGAAATAGAGGAAGTATTTGAAAATGAAATGCTGAGTATTTCTCAGAACTGTTGAAAGATAACAAACCAAACATTTAGGAAGCAAAACAAATAGTAAGAGAAAGAATGGAAAGAAGCGTATCTAGACATATGAAACTTCCAAACGAAAGAAAATAAAAATATAAAAGACTGGCTGTTGCTATAAAGTTAAATTTTCATTAACAACAAAGGAAGAAATGAGAATATAATCACATTTCTTTACTGAAAGAAAATAAATTATATAACTCAAAAGTCAGTGATGATGTATTTTGGTCATGGTTGTGAAATAAGATGATATTGGAAAAAAAGCAGCTTTTTAAAACTTAAGTGCTCACTGCAGAACAAGGGAATGTGATTCCAGAATAAAGGTTAGAGTCACCAAAAATAAGAATAGGTAAAGTTTCAATTACATAAGCAAACATAAACAAAATTTTTAAATAAAGAGCATAACAATTTGTAGTTTCAATTATGAATTAAATGCCTGATAAAAATATACCTTGTCAAGAGGAAGGAAAACAAAAGTGTCAAATGATCTTATATTGAAAAACTAAGTATGCAAGCTTTAATTTCCAGAGGAAAAATTGAAATTGAGACTAGCACATATAAGACTGGGCACAGTGGTGCATACCTGTAATCCTAGTGACTTAAAATGCTGATGCAGGATGTTTTCAAGTTTGAGGCCAATCTCAGCAATTTAGCAAGGCCCTCAGCAACTTAGTAATACCCTGTCTCATAAAAAAAAAAAAAAAATTAAGGAGAACTGAGGGTATATTGCTCAGTAGTAAAGCAAACCTAGGTTCAATCACCAGTACAAAAGAAAATAAAATACTGCATGCACATGAGTTAAACTAATGGAGTAAATGGAATAAACATTTTTTCAAACCCAATAATTTAGAGATTAAATAACACTATAAGGAGGGAAAAACAAACAGGACACAGACACATTTCAAACCAGTTATATTAGAAATTAGGTTTAAAATGAAAAACATTCTCTAATGTTTTTAAAGAGTTATTATGGTGACATAATGAAAGTATAAGCAAAGGAAAATATGTCATATGCAGATACTAAGCAAGAAAGCTGACACAGCAATAATGGTATAAAATGAAATAACTTTAAAATAAAAGCATTGAAGTTTGAGGGTTACATCAGTTTGTTTTTCACTTAAAAGATGTTTACAGAAAAGTTGTTAAGTATAATAAAATTTTTGTGAACCTTTTGAGAACGGGTTTCTAATGTTATATTGCTCATAAATATAGTAGAATATATTTTCTATGAACATGGACGTTCTCCTACAAGATCACAATATAAGAATAAGCATGAAGATATTAACATTGACATGATATTTCTAAGTAATCTTCAGATCACATTCAAATTGAATCAGTTTCCAGATCATGCAATACACAACACAAGTTTTACTTCAAAATTACTGGAAGTGACCATTTGGTCCTCATTCTGGAATGTGGTTTTCAATTTTTACCTCACTTTCATAGACCTGACATTTTTTCAAGAGAGTTGTTTGGTTAAATAACCCTCAATTTGAATTTGTCTGCTGTTACCCCATGATGTTCTGATTACACATCTTTGCCAGAAGTATCGCCTAAATGAAACTTCCTTGTTACTGAATCTATCAGTTTGTGCAGATTTCTTTTGTCTCATTACTGATGAAATTCACTGTAATTGCTTCACTGAGGTGGTATCTGTGATGTTTCTCTACAATAATTAATGTGTATTCATGTAATACGAAGATAGGAAGAAATCTCACTCCTTAAAAACTTTTCATGTATTCCACTATTTATTTATTTAAATCTAACTGCTGGTTTCCCATGTAATTTTAGAGTTTGCAATGTGTTATGATCATTTGATTCATCTGATTATCAAATCTTCCTGGTTTGTCAAGTGGGAGCCTTTTAAGTTGATCTCCTTGTCATTTTGATATAATCTCTTCTTCAGTTTTTGTACATTGCTTTGCTTTCTACTCTGATTTGAGATGCTGCCCTGGCTCATCTTGATCTTTCCCTGTCCCAATAGAAGAATTAGTGATCTATCCAGAGAAGCTGGGTTCCTTTCAATGGAGGTCAATATTTACATATTTGACTGGATGTCAAGTGAGCCCCTTGTTCTGGGCATATCATAGTCCCTTTCAGTTGCTAAAAGAAGTGTGTATGTTCATCCACATCCACATACATTACATTTCTATAAGTTATGTCTGTATCTATCTAAATATACTGAAAAGTATGAAATGATATTGATGGCTCTGCTTCCACTCAGAAGATCATTATCCTTTTCCTCTTTTTCATAGTATCTAATAGCAAGAAAGTTGGTTTTCATTAATCTTATGTATTTAATTATTTAACCAATTCATTTCCCTGGAACCATCTCCAGTAACTATTCTCTTCTTGATTCCTAGTAGATATTTTTTTCCACAACACTATAGACATGATTTCCTGCGTCAGGTCACTGTCCCATATTCTGATGCCTCTTTTCACAAGAGGGTCATGCCAGATAGATCAATACATCCTGCACTGGGACATCACACACAAACTCCCTTACGCTGCTTAGGCTCCTGCATGCCATGCCATGTGGCTTACCTATGGAGATACTTGCCTCAGTTTACCTTGGTATTTCTCATTTTTTATTAGTTCAGCAAATTTACTATATCTATATGCACTCGATATTTTGCATTTTGCATTTCCTCAGCAGTTATAAGATTGTTTCTCTACATCCTCAACAATGATTGGTGTTTCCATTCTACAATTATGTGAGCACTTTTGGTGTGTGTGTGCTGAGGATTGTACAGGGGTGTTTTACTATGGATACCCCCCTACATTTTATTTTTGTTATTATTTTGAAACAGGGTCTCCCTAAGTTGCCCAGGCTGGCCTTGAATTTGGGATCCTCCTGTCTCAGCCTCCTGAGCTGAAGTGCACCCGTACGGCCACTTCAATTTATTTTTAAATGGAGTATTTTTACTCTACTACATATTCTCCCTCTAAAGTTCTTTTCTTTCCTTAAAAAAAAATAGAAATGAATTGTAAGTATATTTATCTTAAAATGGCAAGTTTGTTTTTCACTGTGGTATGGGTCAACAAGTTTGTAGCAACTTTATCTGTGTTTCTGGATTGAGAAAATAAGTGAATGTGTTGTGGAAAATTACACCCTGTTTCCCAAAGTTGAAGAATGAGGTTACACAGACAGCAAGAAGAAAGGCTAGGATGAACCTTGCCCTGCTATGTTGAAGTAAAGAGCAAGGCAACTTATAGATACATGTATATTTAGAGAGAATAAAGATGTATGTTAATATGTAGGCACTTAGAAATACATTTTTTAGTCCTTTCCATTAAAAGATCAAGAAATAATATCTTATATTAATAAATAGATCTGTTTTCTAATATCATTCTGCACTAAAAGTAATGAAAATTCAGAATGATTTATACCACAACTAGAGAATGGACAATTCAAGATAAAATTCTGGAACACCTTATTGTACCAGAAAGTAAATGAGCATTCAAAAATGATGTCACATATTAAAGTATACAGAAAGTGAATTTGTAGAAACTCCTTCTGGCTCAATTTTGTAATTGGAACTCACAATCATGCTTTGCAGATAAGTTCAAATATACCTCCTTGGAACATGTTTCCTGAAACAGATGACATTCTTTTATGTACTGAGTGCAGCTATAGGAATCAGGAATTTAATCAAATTCATGATAATAACCCACAAAAATAAGATTCTTTCTATTAGTGCACACAAATAAACATAAATATTTGAATAAAAGAAAAAATTTATAGTAGAATTCCACCAAAGAAATGTAGAAGTCATGATTAAATTAGATTACATTTTTTTCAAACTTCATATTAATAACTGAATAAAACAAGAATGATTAATATCTCCCAAGTCTAATGGAAAAAAGGTTAATGCAGCATATTTGGCTGGGTGCGATGGTGCATGCCTGTAATCTCAGCGACTTGAGGCTGAGACAGGAGGATTGCAAGTTTAAAGCCAGCCTCAGCAAAGATGAGATGCTAAACAACTCAGTGAGACCCTGTCTCTAAATAGAATACAAAGTAGGACTGGGGATATGGCTCAGTGATTGAGTGCCCCTGAGTTCAATCCCTGGTACCTCAAACAAACAAAAAACAGCGTATGTACACTATTATAATGCATTCCCACTGAAATATTTTCAATTACATAAAGATAATAATAAATTTACATTGGAAAAACCTGGAAGATCTTAACTTGTGACCAAAATGATCAAAGTTAATGGCAAATAGTATAAACAAACAAACAGACATAATATAAACCCTGATATTTTGCACTGAGAAGGATGTAGCATTACTTTCAGGGTGTTTAAAATACATGAACTAAATCTCATTTTAAGGGTCTATGATACTATATAATATGAGCAATGTGCTGCAAAATAGCTGCCAGGCACTCTTCAAAACCAAAAAGGTATTGAACAAAAACCCACTAATGTCAGAAAAGACATGACAACTAGATGCAACATGGGAACCTGGACTGTATTTTCAACTTCTGCTTTTTGAACATGGGTGCAAACACACTCACACACACACACACACTACACATACAGAGAGAGAGAGAGAGAGAGAGAGAGAGAGAGAGAGAGAGAGGGAAAGAGAGAGAGGGGCAAAGGAAATTAGTGAAATGAGAACATTTTAATATGACTGTGTATTAGATAACATAATAGATTTCTATCAATACTGAATAACAGATTTTTATCAATATTAATTTTCTGATTTAATGTTCTGAAGAAGTATCAACTAACTTCCCTATACAGATTATATATTGTATCAAATATTTTATTAAACATTAATTCAATATTATCTATATCTTTATCTCCCAGTTATATAAGTAAATAGATAAATAGATAAAAATATGCAAGTGAGTTTTAGGAATTAAAACAATGTTAACATTTAGAAAATCGTTAAAGGGCATATGGAAGTTCTCTATACTAGTTTGTTTTTTACCTCGTATGAGTTTCTTTACAAACCAATAATTAGATGAGTGCGGTGGTATATGCTGGTAATCTCAGTAACTCTGGAGGTTGAAGCAGGAGTATTGCAATTTCCAGACTAGTCTCAGCAATTTAGCAAGGCCCTAAGCAAATTAGGGAAGACCTTTTCAAAAAATAAAAAATCAAAAGGACTGGGGATGTAGCTCAGTGGTAGAGCATCTGTGGTTCAACCCCCAGTACCAAAAACAAGAACAAAAACAAAAACAAAACACAACAAAAAAACCTTATAATTAAATAATCAAGGTAATATGGTTATTGATAAAGCATTTCAGGAAATATTCCTAAAATTGGTATGTTTGTATTTATCACTTTAGAGTTTAATAATTTTGAATATGCTTCAGATAAGTTATTATCTTACATGTTTAATTTAATCGATTGACTTTACATTTGAATGCGTTAATATCCAATAGCATAAATGTCATAAAATTTCTTTGTTATTAAGTGGTTTGAAGATTAAAAGTTGAATAAACAGGGCTGGGGTTGTGGCTCAGTGGTAAAGTGCTTGCCTAGCATGTGTGAGGCCCTGGGTTTGATCCTCAGCACCACATAAGAAAATAAATAAATAATATAAATGTTATTGTGTCTGTCCACAACAACAACAAAAAAATTAAAGAAAGTTGATTAAACATATAGATATTTATGGTGTGTTGTGTGTCTCTGCGTGTTTTCTTATAGGGCAGTAAAATTAAATGTGTGTACAAATCTTTTTAAAAAATTTACCTTGATAGTTGTGCCATAATTTTTCTCCACATATTTCTTTTTTGGTTGATTACATCTAATATAACTGAGAATGTAAATTTTTCTTGATTTCTGGGCTATTTCACACTGCTTTTATATTTTTCCCAAGCTAAATTCAATTTTTATGTACACTCTAAATGATCCGAGGATACTTGTGCATGTACTTTAAACATTACTTTCTCAAAATTGATCAATGCAGAGACAACAAAATACAGCCAAATAAATGTTAGTGACAATGAGAGAATTTAGAGCTACAAATGTAGTCTATAAGACTGTGAATTCAAATGCAATTTGGGGACACTTACCTAACTTACCTCTAATGTTACCAGAATTAAATAAAAACAGGAAAGATATTAAGAAGTACAAGTGATGCCTTAGGTTAACGAGATTCTGACACAATCAATTTAAGAAAAAACCAGAGGAAGTTTTTATAGCACAACCTCTATTGGAAATGGAATTGCGGAAGAATATTGAGAGGCATATGTTGATTTACTTGTACTGAAGGCACTTGAGAGTAAGATTTGTACTAAGAAAATATTTAGACTCAACATATATTATCATTGTAGATAATAGATAAATAAGCATAACTTGGAAATCATTATTGAACCTTCTAATATTAAACACAAAATTGAAAATGGAGCATCTTGGCATTGTTGTTTTCTGATAAAATCAGCTAGTTTTTCTTCTCGATTTTAGACTTTGCTCTATTTCATTGAAGGACAAGAAATAATCCCTATTAACTTTGAAATCCTCATGGTGGCCTAACTAGTACTTGGCAAAATTGCTGTCACACAGTAAAGGAGTTCAAAAGAATTGAATATCTATTACCGAGAATATTTAAAAAAACATATTTTAACCATTGCTTTCCAGGCTGCAGATGTAGTTAAACATTAAACTTTCCTTGGTCTTCAGGCTTCCATACTTCAGACAGGAACTAAATTCTTGACTTTCCTGGATCTCCCCCTTGCAACTTCCCCCTGACTTGCCCCCAAGATCTTGAGACTGGTCCACTTCCACAATTGCATGAACCAATTCCTTAAAATAAATCTTATTCTTTCTATCTAATCTGAACCTATATATATCTATGTCTATTATTACACATACCTATACACACGCACACACACACAGAGATAAAAGAAAGATGTATGCTGCTTGTCTTGCTATTTCTGTGTATAGAATGGGTGCTCTTTTTTTGAATAAACCTGGCTACTGCAGAGAGACAGGATTGGTCTTGTCCCAGTCTAACTCCTCTACTTCCACTTCTAAGGCAGAAAAATAGAACTGCAATCAATTCTGGAATCATTCATGAGATTGTGCTGGAGGCTTTCAAAGAGAATAAATAGGGGAATCATTATGATATATATTTTTCAAATGCTAGTTCACACCAGCATTTCTGAGAAAAAAGAATTGTAAGCAAATAGGGAAGGAACAAAATAAGAACGATTATTTAGGAGGCAATTTCAGCAGTCCATTTGAGGTTCAATTCTGTTTTCAACCCTATATTTCATCAAAATTTAAAAAAATATAGACAGATTTTGTACATATTTCAAAATATCAGAAAGAGGGCTTGCTTAAGGATTAGAGATGAAGGAACAGAGTCCAAGAAAGAAAACAATAGTTTGGATCTGAGTAGTTGGGTAGATATAGTACCATAAACCAAAATGAGTCATTGGGTAAAACAGCAGTTTCTGCTAGAGTCATTGTGGAAGCTAAAGGTACTGTTTTAGAGACAAGTGTGTGGTGTCTGATAGATTGATAAATGGATATACAGAGGTGGAAGACTCTTTTTCTATCCCTATTTTCCTCTTACTACTTGTTTCAATGTGACAGAACTGTCTTCTGGTTTAGAAGGGTCCTTATTCACCCAGTTTATCCGTCAGTCAGCCAGCTCTGTCTTTCCTTATCTATGTCTCTTGGGGATCAATAAGTCTGCTATTCTGTTTGACGTTATGAACAAAATGTTTATTTGCTTGGCAGATTCTGCAGCAATATTCTGAACATTCATCCAAATGTTGATTCAGTTGGTAACACTAGCAAACCATTTCCATCATCTTTGCATTTTTCTGTTTCTATTCAATTGGAGTGGAGGCTTCCTTGTCTTTCAAATCCATGTGTCTTTTCATACTAAATATTGTCAAGACCTGCAATATGATTAATTCAGGAAACTGGGCAAGGGCAGTGGGGGATTAGAAAACACACACACAAATAGAGAAAAAGCTGGGACCCAGTAGGCACTACCCTTAGATGGAATGCAATGACAATGAGTCAGCTCAGCACTTTTATTTCATAGGTTATATTATTAAAAGGATTTATTGTGAGGAGGTTTCTTCAAAGTACTCAAAGTGAAGGACAGACTTCTGTGCAGTCTAATTATAATTATCAGCTTTTGCCCATATCTCTTTAACCCGAGGGCAGCTGGTATTACAATATGAGGTCAAGAATTGAACAGCTCCATGGCTGGCAAAGAACCTCCTTTTGAACGGGGCATATCCATAGCAACTGGGCAATCTTTCATCAGTGCATTTGCACTGGAGAGTTCTCAGAGGGGCATCATCTCTGTCATAGGAGAGTTCAAAATCCATAATTCAATCGCCACTCCTGACAAAATATATCTTATTTTTCTTTATCTTACAGTTTTGGATTTGGAGGAGATAAGAGCCTACTCAATTGTCACCTATAGTTCTAGCTACAGATCCAAAAGATATTCCTCATTCCATTACCAACCTTTCCTCCCATAGTCTACTTCTACTATTGAGGATTTTCCTTTAGGGATGAAACTTCCCTTTTCAAATACTGAATGATAAATATCTGAATTACTGAGTTTAAACCATTAAAGTTTTTGTGATTGTATTCAATTTATTGTCCAGTAGTAACATGTTTGCTTTTTTACATAAGTATGACTTACTTTGAATATGGCTTCAATTATATTGTGAGTTAAAATTAATTATGTGGGACAGTTGAAAGTACAGTAAAGATAAGTAAATAGTGTTTGATTTAAACTGTTATGTCTATGAGGATTCAGGAATGTTTTTACAATAAGGAAAACACATTTAGTTATATGAATATAATTAAATGCATTTTTATTGTTCTAACATAATTTTTTAACTTTATGTGTTAATAGGCATAGCTATCACTGAATAATTGAATTTACACCATTTTGGTTAAAGGAGACATGTACTTTGTTCAATTCTTTTTTAGTTGCTGTTCTATATTCTTTCTATGTTTGTTCATCTTTAGAATTCCAGAACAACTTTCCTCTTTACTATTCTGCTCTTGTAGCAGGTGGAAGATCAACCTAGTCATTGCTACATTTGTATAGCATGTAAAGCCCAGCTAATATAATTTATAGAGTTCTACAGAGTAGTCTCTCTCTTTATATGTGTAGTGCATGTAGAATGTACTTGTCAGAGAGACTTACTAATCACATGAATTTAAAACCTATGAGCAACTTATAATACCATTACAAGCAATTATACAAATTAACTTACACTGATTAATTCATTTATAGCAAACCATCAAAGACCCATAAACTATAGAGATAAAAAAATAATAAGTGATATACTGCATTATTTAAGAACAGAAGGAGAAAATTTAACAAGTTTTTTTGTTGCATTAATGTTCTTGTATGTATGGTCATAACCAAAATTTATATTTAGAAAAGCCTTTTAAATGAAGGCTATTAAAATTTTGTGGGCTTTATTGACTATTTCATTTACTGATATTACTAGTTATTTCTGAATAAGCATTTTTGAAAGTATTTTCTCAAAACCCCACAGGTGAAATAATTGGAGATTTAATGAGTTCTATCTTGTGGTAAGATTTCAGAGTAAAGCAAAGTCTTTGGCTTGTTTGCATGGCTTATACACTTATTAAAACTGGTATATGATAATGTCATGTTTGCTCTCCAATGAATAAGGTGATCACCATTACTTGATTTCTGTAGAGGTAAGCATGATGGCAATCTATTTATTATTGAACAGATACATTGATATCCTATAAACAATAAATGGCAATTGTGAAAGGCCCCCTTTTTGGGGAGCATACCAAGGATTGAACTCAGGGGCACTCAACCACTGAGCCACATTCCCAGCCCTATTTTGTATTTTATTTAGAGAGAGGGTCTCACTGAGTTGCTTAGGGCCTCATTAAGTTGCTGAGGCTTGCTTTGAACTTGAGGTCCTCCTGCCTCAGCCGCTGTGCCCAGCTGTAAAAGGCTCTTAATTGTTGATAAAAATAAGATATTTTAGGGATAGCTTTTTTGAGAGATTATTGGTACCAAATGGACATTTGCCTAATTGAGACAACTAGAGGCTTGGGGATGTAGCTTAGTGGTAGAGCAGTTGTGTAGCATGTGCAAGGTCCTGGGTTCAATCCCTAGCAACACACACTCACTCATATATGCTCACACACAAAGAGAGAGAGAGAGAGAGAGAGAGAGAGAGAGAGAGAGAGAGAGAGAGAGAGAGAGAGAGAGAAAGAAAGACAGAGAGAGAGAGAGAGCCAGGCTTGTTTAATTTGAACAAATTTGAATAAGTGTAGTGGAATGCTTCCTCAAATATTGAAGTATGAAACTAAATATCAAATCAAGTATTACAACGAATTGGTCTATGATAAAGTATTCATTTAAATTTTGCCTTTTCCAGGTCTTATGTATAGACTGCATTGAAAATGACCAATCTTATCACTGTTTTGATTAAATGTCAGGGAACAACTGGTTTGAATCTCTTTGATTTTCTAACTAAATAAAGTAATGTGGAAAAGACAACTTAAAAGGGTCAGGATAGTAACTCAAAGTATACACTTTTTGAACAGAAAAGTTAAACGAAGTATGGGAGACAAGGGAATCAAAGACTAAACAAAAAATTTTGTCAATTTAATGGTAAGAAAAATACTGGACCAAGAAGAAAGTACTGGCAAAATGCCATGAAGGTGGAGACAATGATTCATTTTTCTTGACAAACATCTTAGAGTAGCAGATAAAAATATCTAAGACTCTAGGTCCTTCTGTGTATTTACACATTTCAGTGAAAACATATTATTACCATAGAAACCAGCTGCTGTAGTTACTCTCAAATATTACTTTGTGAATGAATACTGAAAGAAGGTTATCTGTACCTCTTCAGGATATTTCCAGAACATTTATGTAAAATGTTCATGTTAATCTAAATCAATTAGACCCTAACTAAAATGCATCTCTTTATTACTGGTTAATGAAAGATAGACAGTTATAACTGATTTGACTATGAAGTAGAACCTTTTGCAGTCTTTCTGAAATGTTTGTCACCAATTCAGAGTGAACTCCTCCCAATAAACCATCTGCTAATAATTTACTTGGATCCTATTACCAGCAATTTGTACCAAATCTGTACAACAAGCAAGAGGATTTATGTAATCTGTCTACTGAGACAGTGTACCTAATATTTCTTAAACAAATCATCTTTTAATAGTCACATACCTTATTTTTATTGATGATATGGTTGTGCATTTTTATCTAGAAAATAAATCTCATGGCACTATGAAATCACAAGTTGCCATGTTATATAAAACTATGCATTCCTTTTCTTTTTCACCAAATGGTCCCCAAGTACGTTGGAACTTTTTCAGTTGTTCCATTTTGAACCAGGATGGCAATCCCCCATGCATGTTCTTTAAAAAATTTCAACTTCCTCTAGTTTAGTTGCTAGATTCAAATGCAATGAATCACCGAATAACAAACTACTCATCTGGTATTGATTTTTGAAAGCAGACACTATTTTGATAGCAGCTACACCTGTTAGTTTGTGACTGCAATGCAAATCTGCTTCCTTTGTCTTCTGGAAT
Source organism: Sciurus vulgaris (assembly GCF_902686455.1). Lineage (NCBI taxonomy): Eukaryota > Metazoa > Chordata > Mammalia > Rodentia > Sciuridae > Sciurus > Sciurus vulgaris. The sequence goes on from NC_136468.1 coordinate 33,622,972, forward strand.
CCACCAGTCACATTACTCATCTGTACTAATTAAGCACATGGTGAACTCATGGCTATGGTATACAATAATTTGAACTTGGTGTTACTTATTATATTTAAGAATGGGTTGTTAAGGATAGAATGCGTAATACTAGTAAGGAAAGCACAAATTAATTTTTGGTTCAATGTTAATAATGTGGTTTATGGTAACACAGAGATTTACACTTCCATAGACTACAAAGACACAAGTACGTTTTTGAAGTCCTGAGAGATCTTTCAGCTAGTGGGTCCTACATGTGCCTATAATGAAAACATCTAGGGAGGACTTTCTTTTGTTTATTTCTTTGATTTCATTCTTTCACTTTTGTTTTTAAAAAAGAGAAATTCTGGGGCTCCACTCCTTGAAGCCTAGAGATCTTGGTTCACATGTCCATGGCAAGGTATGACTATGTTTTTTAAGTTCTTTGGATGATTTTTTTGACTGTCTAGATTTTAAATCATGTTTTAAAGTCAGCTCTTAAACATTTCACTTGATGTTTTGGCTCGTGTTGTAAATACGTTTGATATTGGGAATATACTTCACCTCTTTTTTCACTTGACAGCAATTTTCCTGTAGCATGGGTTTATCAGTATATTCTAATATGGAAGAAAATTGGTTTAGTTTTAGAAAGATGTGTGGAAAAGAATCCTCATATGTATATTTTCATATAACTCATATTTACTTTTAAACAATTATTTCTCAAAGATTTGAAATTTATGACTGCAAAAGGAGTAGAGAAAAATACAGACCATGGCCAATATACATTATAATGCCAGACCTTAATTTTTACTTCTCATATTAATTCATATTTTAATCAATTTGTTTAACAATTTAGCTTCCACATATGAGTGAAACCACACAGTATTTGCCCTTCTGTGAATGGCTTAATTCACTTAGGTTACTGTCCTGCAAGTTGATCATGTTATCATAAATGGCAGATTTCATTCTTTTTATGACTGATAGTATTCCATTGTGTATACATCTCACACTTTCTTTATGCATTCACTCATGAACACTTGGGTGATTCCTCCCTCTGGCTATTGTGAAACTGCTGGTATAAACATGAGAATACTGACATCCTCATGGAAGTAGAGATATAATGGTGTTACCAGAGCCTGGAGTCATCAGGGGTTAGGGACAGAGGGGAAGATGTTGGTGGAGATGACATAGTATACGGTTAGATAGGAGGAATCAATTTCAAAAGATATTGTATTGCATTGTGACTGTAGTTAATGACAATATATTGTATTCTTGAAAAATATAGAGTAGATATTATGCATTATTACTATTAAAATGAAAATTGTTAGGTAACAATCTGTTAATTAGTTACACTACAACATTCCACAAAACATGCACTTCAAAATGTGCTATTTTTACCTTATTTAATGGATGAGGAAACTGAAACACAATGATAAGCTAGCAAGTGGATGACTTTTCCTCCCACACCTACAAATCACATATTCTAGGATCAGGAAGGATTTAATTCCAGGTACTCTCTAGTTCCTGAGTCTGCGGGTTTTAACACTGGAGCAGAGTTCCTATCCTCAAAATGTATATGAAGTAACTGTATAACATTGAAATGATTAGTAGGATTTTCATTGGTAATGCCGAAACCATTAATTTTATAAAATATGAATTGTCCATTTGTATTTAATTTACATTTATTTAATTTACATGTGAATACTCCACATATCTCCAAATCCTGATGTACTGATTTTTCACTCTGTTATCAGTGGTCAATTTTTATCATAGAAAAGTTCATTCTTTGTTTTGTACCCGATTCTGGTTCACCTCTTGGACTTTTCTTTCTGACTGCATACCCATTGCTACATTAGCTTTCGTACAGCATCTCCAAGTCTGCTTTGACCAAGATCTTTACTAATGTCCACATCACAAAATAGGTCAGAAAGAAAAATAAATAGACATATTCAAGATATTGGCAATTCATTGGGTCCCCTGGAAATGGTAAAGCAGGACTAAATTCAATCCCTCGAGGGCTCGAAACTTCGGCTTATGAAACAAAAAAAAAAGAATGATATTGTATTCATTTTCTAGAACTGCTCTTAAAAACAGTGCCAGATTGGGTGTTTTAAATGACAGAAATACTTATAGCTCTGGGAGTAGAGTTCTAAAATCAAGGGGTCAAAAGACTTGATTTCTTCTGAGGACTTTGAAGGAAGGTTCTGTTCCAAACTTCTGCCTTCGGCTTGTAGATGATTGTCTTCTCCCTGGATGGGTGTGTCTATATATTTTCTTTATTCTATATATATCTTTGGGTCCGATTTCCCCTTTTCAGAATAACATCCTTTTTGCTGGATTAGAGCCTACCCTAATGACTTCACTTTAACTCGATTGCCTCTGTAAAAACCCTATCTTCAATTAAATTCACATTTCTATATACTGGGAGTTAGTATTTCCAAGTGGATTTGGAGGTGGTGTCAATTCAGCCTATACTAGATACCTATTAACTAAGGACAGTATTCCTCAGCCTTCTACATAATGTCAGAAAGCAGGTTTGTTTGCACTTGTTTTGGTATTTTTTCATAAGATAAATAAATAAATGGGTACGATAGTGGTATAGCAGTATTTCATCTACAATTACTCTATTGAGTATTTTTGCAAGCTGCTGCATTTCTGACCTCAGTCCCAACTGAACCCTCTTTAAATGTTATGCCAGAGGCACAACATGACTTCTTGACAAAAGTGGGGAGCACAGAGGCATCTCACACCTGGTTCTTGAGATCCTATTTTTCCATGCGAGGAGCAGGAAGTGTTTGCTTATTTCTAATAAATAAAGTTTTTTCTCTTTGGTATTATTTTCCCACAAAAATTCATGTATTTGCTATATATCCTAAGGATCTGACACAAGCATGATATGTTTGCAATGTGCATATATTTGTTCTCATAATCAGAGCTATCAAACACTAGTTGGTAAAAATGAACAAATTAACAGAAGGAAATTAGGCAATTACACATGTGAAGATCATAGTATAAAAAAAAAATATGCTATCTCGGAAAACACCATTGTCCCCTGATTTTGTTGTTTCTTGTCAGCATGAAACCGTATGACTTCTCCTAATTCTTGTGCATAAATACTGTGTTCTCCTAACCTTAAATTTATAGTCATTTGTTTTTCTCCATTCAACAGTGACATGCTATTGTGTATGTGTATGTGTGTATGTGTGTGTTTGTGTGTTGGTATGGGAGAATGTCAAAAGTTTAACAGATTATTCTTTAGCTTTCACTAGGGGCAGTTCATGCCTCACAATAAAGGACCAAGAGGTGGTCACTGGCACCCCTACCACATGCTGTCTCAGAACTTTAAGGGTCAGAAGCTTGTGGATCTCTTCAATTGCATTTTGCCTGTTCCGTCAAGATATTTACGTTGAGTGCTTCTTCTTAGTGAACACTGTGATAATTATATCTGTATTATTTGGGTCATAGAGAACAGTAGTGTCCTGTTTGCTCCCATGTTTCTTGGATCTTGAACACTGGGATGAAACTGAGATCAGAATATATCTTTGTATCTTCCTTCAGACTTCTGGGGCTAGGATGTAGGCTTTTAAATATTCCATCAACCCATGAGAACTTCTCATATGGACATAAACAGCCAAGCATATTCTTCTAAATTCAAATTTCTTCAAGGAACAAAAACAATTAAGAAAATGTATTTTTTCCCTACTCAAACTTGAAAACTCTTTCTCCCCACTCCCAATCTCTCCCTAAATCCTTTCTTACTAAGTTTCTCTAATCTTGTTTCTAATATGCAAACATGATTCTATTATTTTTCCCTTAAATTCCTTTGAGTCTCCACAGTCTTCTGATGAAATTCCAATTTTTTTTGCCATCCTAGGTCTTTCATGATCTGAGCTCATGTCTTAAAAGCACTGTCCTTAACATTCTACAGTACAGTCATCTCAGAGGAGTAGAAAGATTCTGAATGATTCACTTTCTCTTTCTCATATCTTATTGAATACAGATTTCTTCCTCTCTACCAAACCACCATCATATAATTTTTAAACTCATCTCCATCCTATTTAAACTGTTGGTGCTGTTCAGCAATTTAAAATGGAGAGAATGCTGTCGCTCTTTAACTCAACTGAGAAAATAAAAGGCTGAAAGATATATTTTTATAGTTCACTTTAAGAGAATTATCATATAGCTATAATTTATTTGGAGGCTTTCTGACATATTTTGAAAGAGCTAATGTTTCACAGCTCCACAAAGATTTTGTCAAAATTTGAATAAATTTGATTTGTATTCATCTTTGATAAATTCACTGAAACTTTAAATAATTCTTAATTTATTGGATGTTCTATATATTCTCATTGGCATTTATTAAAATTTTTGTCTCTAGGGACTGTGTGCTGAATAGACTTCAACTTATTTTCAGTTGGAACTGTGATTATATGGATTCAATGTGTATTCTACTAAGGTCAACCTAACCCTTATTTATAAACCTAAAAGGAAAAGAGAAAAAAGTATTCATAAAATACAGTATTATAGTTGAAGTATTTGAGCTTTACTTTACATCACTTTGCATAGTAATACATGAAATAAAAGTTAGTTTATTTATTAGGGTAAGCCTAGAAGAACCTCTCCTACTTAGGACTTGTTTAGGTAGCAATTAATCTATTACTAAATGTTATTAAATGAAAAATAATCTTATTTTCCCTAAATAATAGTCATTCACAACTTTCATTAATTCAGGCAGACTTTCCTCTCCCCTTTCCCTCATTTACTCATAGAATAAAACATTTTTTCAAAGCACATTGATATGCTAAGGCAACAGGGAAAGCGTCAATTGATCCATAAATTTTCAAGAACATGGAGCTAGTTGTGCTGTTGAACAGCTAAAAGGTTTCTAGTCACAATATGTACTTGGGACCAAAGAAATTTAAGAACATTAGTACAATTTTTAGGACATGATGCAGAGTACTAATGTACTGAAATTGTTGTAAGAAAAAATCCCCAGGGCTAAAGACTGCCATGAACGAAGGTTGGGATTAATAATGAGGTGAGTGTCGAGCTGTCCTAAGAAAATTCATGTTTGCAGTGCTTCTGTTTTGAATATCTCCTGATTCTGATTAGTTTTATTTTGACTAGTTTACAATGTATTATGGTATTTGACAGATTCATTGAAAATTGTAGTTTCTGTTATATACTTGAAATCTAGATTCACTAACACAGATGCAAAAGATGTACAGTCTAAAATAAAACCAAGAAACAAAGAGAAAAATATAAAGTACTGGTGGAATTCATAGCTCAACGATCTGAACATGTGTTTTTAATTATTTCTGGCATTAATCCTATACCAGATAGGAGGTACTCTAAGTGGTTCAGCAAATATGACTGCAGTATACTTTCTGCAGAGGATATGATTCTTTTTCTTATTAATGTTATTTTGCAGGTTTGGTGAATACCAATGATATTAGTTCCACACCTGAATCAGTGTAGGAAGAATGTCTGCTGTTGTTTCCATTTGTTGTGATTAATTTAGTAGAAAATAGCTTACCCCTTAGGGTGTATCATGAATTATGCCTATTTGCCATTGTCCAAAATTTGAAGTAATGTACCAGGCAAAAATAATTTAGCCACTGACAAATAGTGCCCATATACTCTCTCTGTAATAGTGTCAGCTTAATTCACTTTCATATTTCTTTGGGCTATAAATTGCAACTTTTCCTTAGTAGAGAAATTTGTATTTATTTTTCCAAACACAGCAACTTATAGGACTATATTTGCACTGGCTCTTTAAATATGTAATTATTAATTAGGGGTCATTCATTTCATATGGTGTATTTTCATGTTATGAAAAGAGGAATAACAAAATACTTTTCATTTGCTCAGTGCCTTCAGGATTCTTGAAAAGTGTTGAATGGGACTGACTTTGCTTGCAGGGTCTATATTACACTTGCCTATGCTGACAGAGGAAGGGAGGGCCACTCTTTAATGAGGCCCTCAGGGTCTGAGAGTCCTGTGCTCTGTGAAGGCCATTGTGAACTCTGGGAGGTTCAGTGCAAGGGAAAAGTAGGGGGTGAATTCAGAACGAAAGTTTTATCTGATGAGAGTTCATATAGTAGGTAGAGACAAGTATTATGGATTTGGTTTAAAAAAAGAAAGCTGTAAGAAAAGTTAACCTCTTGCTTTTTTTGCTTATCTGAGTTCAGCAAATCCAACATTAATGGAAGGAATGCTTTTGTTCAGGATTGCTCTGATTGGGGAGATCAGGAGTACTGGCTGGTGTGTGAGAAACAGAGCTATTGGAGCTAGAAGAAAAATCTCTGAAGCTAGAAGGGCTGTCATTGTATTTGTTTCCTGAGGCTGCTCCATAAAAACAGAAATTTGTTCTTGCACATTACTTGGGGGCAGATATCTGACATGTGGTGGGCAGGGCAACCTTCCCTCTGAAGGCCCTAGGGAAGAATACTTCCTTGCTCTGGGCACTTATGATAGTTGCTGGCAATTCTTGATACTCCTTGGCTAGTAGCTGTTTCTATTTGATTTCTGCTTTGATCTTGACTGTAGCTGTTTTTCTGTAGCAAGTTCATGTGCTTTGTAAATTTGCCTCTACTAATAAAGCACCAGTCATTGGATTTCAAGTTTGCCCTAACCTAGTATGATCTCATTTCAACTTGATTATATCTGCAAAGTACCTATCTCCAAATAAGTTCACTTTCACAGGTTCTTGGGGTAAGGACTTCAACAACTCTTTTGAGGGTATCTATTTCAACATATGACAGTAACTTTACAACAATTGAGTTTAGAATGTAGAGTTATTTTGGAGAAAAAAATTAGGGGGTAGGGAGAATAAAATGAAACAAGAGGAAATGCCCTAAATATGTGTTTATGAAGGTGAGAAAAGAATTTTTATAAATCCAGAAGCATATTAAAAAAAATGATGGCTACATTCACTTAGTAGGAAGATAATTTCTATTACTAATAGGGTTAGTATACAACTTACTTTCCTTAGAGGGGAAAAATGCAGGATTATTACAAAGCTTAAATGACAAAAATAATTTATTAGTCTCAACTTGACCCATGGTAGATTTGTAAACACCCAGTGCATTTAAGTGTGCGAAACAAAAGAGGATTATGTAATTGTTCAGAGTATTGAATGTAATCAGATAATTTAGTATATTTGCATCAATTAAAATACCTAGAAATGTCTGTCGAAAGTTATTTTCTGATAAACTACTTAAATGAGAATTAGAATGTGACATTTTTCTTGGCATACATTTTTATCATCAGGCTGCACTGAATGATTTGTGAAAGATGAGTCAGGCCAATATCACAAATTCCTGCAACCGTCAATTTCAAATGTTTTAAGTATCTTCTTTCCTTCAAAACATCTAGTCTTATGTTCACCTCTTTTCTGTCATTCTTTTGGATCAAGTGCTAGAGACACATTACTAATATTATTTGTGAAAATGTATCTGGAATGCAATTGTTTGTGTAACAAAAAAGATATTTTTGCAAAAAAAAAAAAAAAACTGACAAAGAATACACTGCAAGTAAATATAATTTATTCCCTGAAAAGGATGAATGGGCAGAGAAAGGTATGAAATTCCTCTGAAAGTATCACTTTATATCACTTTGATTTTTGAATTGTATTAAATGTTTCCATGTTTAAAAATTTCCATAGTTAAGTAAGTTCATAGACCAGAAAAAATCTAAAATTGAAAAACAAAACAAAACAGCAATAAATATAATTATATAAAATTGATAATAAATATAATAAGAAAGTAACCAAAGCCAGATTTATGCTAAGGAAAAGAAGAATGGAAATAAAATCTTTATGTTAGTTACTAGCTTTGTTTTTAGTAGAATTTTGATAATTATAACAGAACTATTTTTATGTCTTGTCTGAGTATGCATTCTAGGGAATGTTTCTCTAATAAAGAAGGAGTCTAGGTAATTGTTACCATACAAAGTTTCCATAAAGAAATTTGAAATGTTTTTTGCATATTATCATGTCAGTATTAGAGAAAAATTATGAAAAAAATTGAAATCATTAAAACACAGAAAGTTCTTCTTTTAAAATTGGATTTTCACTGAAAATGATTTCTTTGAAATATCTGTCACAGAATATATGAAAGACTGAAACACAATCTCAGAAACAAGTTAACAAAAATTGCAAATCTTGCTTTCTGCAGGAAATGACATGTAATTTTTTTAATAAGAAAGGAAGGAAAACATAAAGAAGACATTGGAATGTGCATCTCTGAAATTAAAAATATTTTTGTTTCTAACTTACTTGAAGCACATATCTTAAGGAGAAAATCCCCCTTCTAGGGAGATGGAATTAGACAATTAAGTTTACTTTTAATTTCCTTTGTTTTCTTGAAGCTCTTACTTGTTTTCCATGCATTTCACATCATTCACTATTTGAGCCTGAACCAAACGAAACATAAAAGCAGTACCTGATATAGTGCAGTTTACATTTTGTAACCCATCAACCTTAACAGCTACAATAGCGCAATGTCGAAATGAGAAAGTTTGAGAGTAGATGGAAATGGCAAACTAGGGAAATTGATTTGAATCACTCATAAGGAAGGTGCTTCTGTTCAGCAGCAACGAAAATTGTTTCGGAGCCTGTTGATGGACTCTAGCAACTCTGGTATACAGATGGAGTTCACTTCATCATTGTGGTGAGTAACCTTTAGGAACACGACTCTGCTGGTCTTTTAAAGAAATGAACATTGATGTTAGCACAGAGACCCTGCTTCAAGATAGAAGGAGACTTGAGTTTTTGTTTGGGTAGATGAAACCTCTCTGATACCTTACATTGTCAGAATCCATCAACTCTAATCTGATAGAGGGTTGGATAAGTCTCTGTAGGATTCCACAGCATTTTGGGAGTGTGAATTTGATGTTACCCTTTGTATGTTCCTTATTTTGCTCTCATTAAGTGAATAGAGGGATCTACTTCAAATGACTATGCTTCTTCTGGTTCAACATAAATTCTTTGTGAGTGAAAACACAGTACACAAACATAAATTCAGTATGTGATTCCATCAATTACATTTTTCTTAGAATATGAAATTAAATAACGACACCTGTCTGCATTTCCTAATTCTGGTGACAGATCTTAAAACTCTTTTTCCTATTACAGATTAACAGATGCTCACCATAAGCTGAATATTCAGATTAATAGGATGAACATACCCCCAGGTTTGCCTGGGATGTAGTCGTTCCTGCCTGCTTCCCAGGGCTCCATCCAATGAACACTTTGTTCACTCTGAAAAATTTCCCATTTTGTCATGATTTATGTGATCACTCTACTAATATGCCCCCTTACTCAATGTCCCACTGGTTCAGTTTACTTACTTGATAAGAATTTATCCATTTCATGTCAAACTATTTATTCTAGTTACACTTACTATTGCAGTTATGCACTTTAATTAAAGGATACATAAATTGATTTCTAGAATAAAAAATGAAAATAATTATTAAAAGAAACTGGTTAAATAATTTGTAAGACTTAATAATAATTTGCTAATAAGCATTCAAATAGGGATGGGTACAAAACTGTAGACTTTATGTTTAACTTTGAAAATTAATAATGTCTACATCAGATGGGGATTTCTCATTTTTATATGTAAGTCATTCATATTTATTTGTCACCATTGGAATATACTTTTAATGTTAGGTGGTCAATTTCCAGTCAGGGCATCATCAAATTTCTACTATATTTTAAAGTCATTAATATTATTAGCATGTTTAAAAAATTATATATCATTCTCCTTTGAATTACTTTAAATAATAAGAAATAGCTTAGCCTCCATTCATTATTTCAGTTATGATTCTTTAGTAGCAGTTACTCTCTCCTCTTTCCTCTGTTCCATTAAAAATAAAATTTAACACCTTGTTTCCATATACCTTCACAGAAGCACTGAAAGCCACTGGGACTGTTGCACACTTTCTTTGCTAAGGTTTTATTTGGGAGTCTTTTGATGGCATAGCATTTTTATTCTGTTTGAATGTGCTCAGCTCTTGCTAGCTATCCAGTCTCAATTTCTCAGCATGGGAGAAAAACTGGCTTCCACTTCCACACATCTTGGCTTACAGAGGAAGAGAAAAATATTGCCAGCCACGCTGCATTTGGACCTCCTGTCATTTTTCAATAAGAGTTCTTCTCAAGGAGAAAAAAAAAAAATCTTGCCCTATTCAATATAGAAAAGTAAAGTATGATCAGTTTCTTCATAAATGGTGTCTATAACTGACATGTTTCTGACTCAAATTATTTCTGATAAATTTAAAATTTCAAATGATTTCCTCCTATGAATTTTAAAACAGAATACAGAATTTGCTGTTTCTAATGAAAAGAACTAGTGATTTCTCCTCAGTGGTGCAATACTGCATGAAATAGACAAGAGGAACAAGTAAGTAACAAGGGTTATTCACATTTACACCGTGAAGCATCAGGATTGTGCTCAGCTGCAAGTAACTAGGAAAACTAGCCTTCATGTTTTCAGTAAATTAGGTTTTCTGTTTGTACAAGAAGTATGAAGGAGGCAGTTGTTCATATTTGATCCACTGTTCAGCGATGCTGGGACTATGGCTCTCTCTGGACTTTAATTTCATCCTATGACTGTCATTGTCACAAGATTTTCTCATGTTTTCACTTTTTATATTCCATTTCTATTTTAAATTGACTTCAGTTTTTAGAGTAGTTTAGGTTCAGAGCAAAATTCTGCAGAAGGTAAATAGATTGATCATGTGCTCTCTGTTCCCATCCATGTCCCCCATATTTTCAACAACCCTCACCAGAGTGGCACATTTGTTAAAATTGATGAAACTTCATGTATGCGTCATGTCACCCAGAGTCTGTCATTTATGTCAGGGAACACTTCTGATGGAGTACATTCTTTGGGTTTTGACAAATGCATAATGACATTCTTTCAGCCTTATAGTGTCATACAGAAGGGTTGTACTGCCCTAAAATCCTCTGTTGTCCATCTACACATTCTTCCCTCTCCCAGTAACTAGTAACAACTGATTATTTGACCATATCCATAATTTTGCCACTTTTACAAGTTCATTTAGTTGACATGATACAATGTGTAGCCTTTTTAGATTGTATTGTTTCACTTAGTAATGCACATTTAAACTTCCTTTATGTTGTTTTATGGATTGGTAGCCCATTTTTTAAAATTTGTTCTTCTTAGTTATACATGATAGTAGACTCTATTTTGACATATTTAAACAAACATGGAGTATATCTTATTCTAATTAGGTTCTCAGTCTTCCGGATGTACATGATGTACAGATTCACTGTGTATTCATGTACATACATACGAAACTTATGTCAGGTTCAATCCATTGCCTTTCCTATTCTTGTCCCCCTCCCTTCCCTTCATTTCCATTTGTAAACTCTAGTGAACTTTTCTTCTTCTCCTCCTCTCCCGTTGTTTTGTGTTAGCAACCACATATTAGAGAGGACATTCAACCTTTGCTTTCTTGGGATGGGCTTATTTTGCTTAGCATGACAGTCTCCAGATCTGTTTATTTAATGGCAAATACCATAATTTCATTCTTCTTAATAAACAAGTAATATTCAATTATGTATATATACCACATTTTCTTTTTCCATTCTTTGGGTTGAAAGGCACCTAGGTCAGTTCCATAGTTTAATTATTGTAAATTGAACTGCTATAAATATTGATGTGGCCATGTCACTATAGTATGTAATTTAAAGTCCTTTGGCTATATACCAAGGAGTGGGATAACTGGGTAAAATGGTGGTTTCATTCCAAGCTTTCTTAGAAATTTCCATAATGCTTTCCAAAGTTGTTGCACAAATTTGCAGTCCCACCAGCAATGAATGAGTGTACCTTTTTTCCCCACATCCTCATCAATATTTATTGTTGTATTCTTGATAGTTGCCATCCTGACTGGAATGAGGTGAAATCTCAGTGTGGTTTTGATTTGCATTTCTGTAATTGCTAGAGATGTTGAACAAAAAGTACAACAGACCCACACCAAGGCACATTATTATGAAAATGCCTAACATACAAAATAAGGATAGATTTTATAGACTGCTAGAGAAAAATGACAGGTACGTTTAGAGGTAAACCAATCTGGATTTCAGCTGATTTCTCAACCCATACCCTAAAAGCTAGAAGGTCTTGTAATAATATATACCAAACTGAAAAAAGTGGACTCCAACCAAGAATATTTTACCCAGGAAAATTAAGCTTCAAATTTAAACATGAAATAAAAACCTTCCAGGATAAACAAAAATTTTAAAGATTCACAACTAGACTAGATATCCTGCACTATGAAACATACTCAATGAACTATTTCATGAAGCAGAAATGAAAACTAAAAGTGAAAACCAGCAAAGGGAGGAACTATGATGGAAGAATGGTTAATCAAAGAGAAACTAATTCAAATTAAAAAGCAGAAATAAATCAGAAAAATAGGGAATAAAAGTTTTTTCTCAATAACATTGAATATAAATGGCATGAACTCATCAATCAAAAGACTGGCAGATTGGATTAAAAATAAGACCCAACAATATGCTGTCTCCAAGAGATTTGCCTCATAGACAAAGACATCCACAGAATGAAGGTAAAAGTACAGAAAGAAACAATATCATTCACGTGGATCTCATAAGCAGGGGGTTTTTATCCTCATGTCAGACAAAGTAGTCTTCAAGACAAAGTTAATCAGAAGGGGCAAAGAAGGTCATTTTGTACTGCCCAAGGAAAATTTACAACATGAAATAACAATTATAAATATGTATGCCCCAAGTGATGAGCATCTACATATTTCAAACAAACTCTTCTCAATTTCAAGAATCAAACAGACAGTGAAACAATAATAGGGGGTGGCTTTAACACACCTTCCTTATCATGGATACATCATCCAGACAAAAACTAAATAAATAAGTTATAGAAGTAAGAATAAAATTTATAATTTAGACTTAATATACATATATAGATTATTTCATCCATCAATGACTGAATGCACTTTCTTCTCACCAGCCTATGGACCATTTTCTAAAATAGACCATACTGTAGGCCATGAAGCAACTCTTAGCAAATACAAAAAATAGAGCTAATACCTACATGCTATCAGATCATAATGGAATGAAATTAGAAATCAATGATAAAATAAAAAAGAAGCTACTCTAACAGCTGGAGACTAAATAATATGCTATTAAACTATAAATGGATAGCAGAAGAACTCAGAATTAAAATTTAAAAAATGCTTAGAGTTAAATAAGAATAGCAATACAACACATTAAAATATCTGGGAATATGGAGTTCTAAGTTTATAGCATTGAGCTCACTCATTAAAAGAATAGAAAGTCACCAAAAAAAATCTAACATATTTCAAGTTTCTAGAAAAAGAACAAACCAACACCAACACCATTTCTTTTTAGCACTGAATAATATTATATAATATTATATTGCTTGACTATACCATGGTTTGTTTATTCATTTACCTACTAAAGGGTATCTTGGCTGCTTCCAAGTGTTGGGAAATATGTATAAAGCTGTATAAACATCCCTGTACAGATTTATGTGTGGACATTTTTTTTAAATTAAAATTCCAAGGTGTGCTAGGGATATGACTCAGTGGTAGAATGCTCTGCCTAGCATACATGAGGTCCTGGGGTTCGATTCTCAGCACTATACACACATACACATATGCACAACAACAAACAAACCAAAAACAAAAAAGCAAAAAAACCAAAAATCCAAGGGACACAATTCCTAGGTATTATAGTTTGAATCTAGAGTGTCCCCCCCAAAATCTCATATGTTGAAACATATGAGATTCAAGGTACAGATATGTGACTTTTAGGAAATTATTGGATCATGGGAATTTTGATCTCATCAGCTGATTAATTCATTTGATGGATTAATGCACTGATATCTGAAGGAACCTCTGGTAGGTGGGACTTGTTGGAGGAAGCAGGTCACTGGGGTGGTGTCTAATTTCTCCCTGGCTTCTGTCCCTTCTCCTCCTCCTCTTCCTCTCTCTCCTTCCCTGCTGTTGTGACCTGAGCAGATTTTCTCAGCCACGTCCATCATAATGTGCTGTTTCCGCTTTGCAGTCAGTCAACCACAGACTAAATCTCTGAAACTATGAACCAAAATAATTCTTTCCTCCTCCAAGTTGTACTTGTCAAGAATTTTGGTCATAGTGATGAAAAGCTAACACCCTAAGTCACACAGAAGGATAATGCTTCATTTTCCAAGAAACTGCCAAACTTTCTTTCAAAGTGGCTATACCATTGTGTAATTCCATAAATAATGAATGAGTTCCTATTGCTGCATATCCTCACCAGGATTTGGTCCTGTCAGGGTTCTAGAGTTTGGCCACTCCACTGGTGTGCTGTGGTATCTCACTGTTGTTGTAAATGGTGTCACTTTTTATTACCTTGATCACAAGTGATGTGATTAGCTGACATCTGCTTACTTTCTTTTGTGAGGTATGTGTCAATATTTTTGGTATATTTTTGAGTTGTTTTCTTGTTGAGTTTTAAGAGTTCTTTGTGTATTTTTGAATAGCAATCTTTTATCAGATTTATCTTTGGTAACTATTTTCTTCCAATCTGTGGCTTGTCTTTTCATCCTATTACCAGTATCTCTTATGGAGTAGAAAAAATTAAATTTTAATTAAACCCAGCTTATCAGTGCTTTCTTTCATGGAGCATGTTTTGGTGTTGTATCTAAAAAGTCATTTCTAAGTCAAAAGTCATGTAGATTTTCTTTTATACTATTTTCTAGGGTTTTGTAGTTTTATATTTTGAATTTTGGCCTGTGTTCCATTTTGGGTTGCTTTTTGTGAATAGTGGTAAGTCCATGTCTAAACTCATTTTTTTAAACATATGGATGTCTAGTTGTTCTAGTACCATTTGTTAGAAAAACTATCTGTGGTCCATTGTATTTCTTTTGCTCTTCTGTCCAAGATCAGTTAGCTATTTGGTTCTCCTTTGGGGTGCTCAGTTCTGTTCCACTGACTTATTTGTGTGTTTTTTGACAGTTACACACTGTTGACCACAGTAACTTTATAATAAGCTTTGGAGTCACACAATGTCAGTCTCCCATTTTGATCTTCTTCAATAGTGTGCTGACTGTTCTGAGGGTTTCAAATTTCAAATAAAATTTGTAATCAGTTTGTTGATATCAACACAATGATTTCCTTTTGGTTTGCATTGAATCTATACATGAAATTGGGAAGAACAGATATCTTCATACCATATAACATTTTAGGACAAGAAAAATAAACTGCGGCCTCTTTATCTTTTGTTGAAAAATAAAACTTTTCCCAGAACTCATCAAAAATATTTAAATTTGTATTCCATTGCTCAATATTGAAACCAAAGCTTTGAGACAAAACTCAATTCTCTGCTTCTGCTGGCAAGTGAGACTGGAGTTTCTCCACTTCTGCTGCTGGGTGGGGTTTGCATAAGGTTGCGGGTCTCTGCAGCAGGCAAGTGCTGTAGCTCTTAAAGGTGGGCCATGCCCTCCAGGGCTGCAGCAGACCCCAGAGATTCAACATCGGTTTCTTCTTCTTGTCCTGTGAATTGGAAGAATGAAATCCACAGAACAGGATGAGTGAGTGTAAGAGGAGAATTTATTGAAGAACAGAAACAGGAACAGAACTCTTGTAGTGCAACAAGGGACCAAATAGCATATATTCTCCATCTGAGTGTGCTAGTCTAGAAGTATACGAAGCACTTGGGTCACTGCTATTGGTCCGAACTCATGCTAATTAGGGTTTGAAATAAATGTCAATGCTACTGGTTCAAACTTTTGCCAATTAGGGTTTGGAAAAGTACTAACCATCTTGATCTAAATTTATGCCAATTCGGGTTTGGAAACTTGTTAACATTATTGATAAACTCTTGATTCCCAATTCCATTCAGCTTTGCCCCCATTCCATTTTCTCACTGCAGGTTAGGAAGTGGAAGATTGAGGTCCTTGTTGATCTATGCTGGCAGGTTCTGGGCTGCAGCACTTTGTGGAGCGGACTTCTGCAGCAGGCTTTCAGTTCAGTGCCCAGGCCTGGCCACTGGAAGGTGACAGGTTGGTTAGCGTTGGCTCACAGCATCTGAGGCCCACATCACCTGTATGGCAGGCTCCAGGGGGTCATTGGCCCTGCTTGCTGCTGGTGCTTCAACTCCTCTGGACCACCACTCTGGTGTGCGGTTGCTCTACTGCTACTTCTCAAGAGGGACCAGTATATGTGCACAAGGCTTAGAGCCCGGGAGCCAGTTCAGTACTGTATGGTATTTATACCCTTAGATGCAAAGGCAAAAGGAAACTGAAAAATTATATAAATAACTTTCCATCTTCCAAGTGAGAAAGGAAAGAGAGGAAGAATTGGAAATTAGCATTAGAGTAAACCAACTTGCAAAATATGCCACAGAGCTGTAAGAGATCTTGATATACCCTCATACAGGAAGATTAATAAAAATCATTTATCCCATCATCATGATCCAAGTATTTCCTACCTCAGTGGCATGCTCTAAAAGTCTTCACAGTCATTTGTGACAGTTTAAGTGAACCTGTAAATCATAAGGTTTAAGTGAAATAAGCCAGACAGAAAAAAATGCCAGAGGAGAATGGTGATTATCCAAAGCTGGGGTGGTTGGGGTGAAGGGTTGGAGAGAGGTTGGTCAAAAGATATGCATTTACAATTAATTAGATAGCAGTAATATGTTCAGAAGGGCCATGATCATGACATGGTGACTTTAAAAAATCATGACACGTACTCTTGAAAAGTGCTGAGTGCCAGTTAAGTCCTCTCCACAAAAGCAACGACTGTGTGAGGCAAAGCATTGCCGAGAAGCTGGATTTAACTATGCCACAGTGTACACATGCTTCATGCTCTCGTGTTGTATCCAAAAATCACAACCGTATCTGTCCATTTTCAAGCAATAAATACATTTTTAAAAAAACCTTCACAAAACTATTTAAACAGATCCAGGAAGAATTCACGGTTTCTGCAGGAAATTAATATTTATGTTATTCTTTATTGTTTTTACTGTTAATGCCAAAGAAGTGGTACGTACTAGATCCTGGGAACACATTTGCTAAATGAAAGAATAAATGCCCCCATAAAAGGATGTAACCTGATATAACTCTTAAGGATTAAAGATGTTCTTTAAAAAAAGATACCTTTCCTAAATATAGATATACCCACTTATTTATTGTTTCCAGAAAGATTCAGTAGCTAACGTGAAAATGTTATTTTGATAGATGTTGCAAGAGAGGCAAATAAATATATGAATCTAGTTTCAGTCCCAGAGGCATGAATTTTTCAACTGAATTAAAAATAAAAGGACTTACTATATGTTCTATACTAGGTTAAAATTATTGAACAGCAGTCACAATTTCTAAAAACTAAACACCATAATTGTTATCAGAGAGAAAAGGGAAAATGAGGAAATGGGAGTTTGGAGGGAGATATTATTCATGAAATAGGGAGGTCAGAAAAAGATTTTATGGAAATGGCTGACCCCTAGATCACTTCACAGCAGCTAATAGAATTGTGCATCCCTTCATTTGTGATCATGAGAAATTGGCAACACTATTAATTCTTGTCAGCAGGTACGGTGGTTGTGATTTTATATTGCGGTAAGTTCCAAAGACATGTAGGGAGGCTAAGGGAATCAGAATTTATGGTGTGAGATTGCAGACAGCAAGAAAGTGTATGTTCACTTAAATGAATAGCCTCTCTCAAAAGCGCTTACACTGCTAACAGTTTTAACAATGAAAAAATAAACATAATGTGTGACCATAAAAATTAAAAGCCATATGTAGTAATAATGGATTGTTAATTAGAACATGGAAGATAAGAGGTGAGATTTAGTATGTGGTGCAGCATTATCAAAGCTTTAGAAGCTGTGTCAGGAGACTATTTTCCCTAGCTTCAGCAGGAGCATTCTCAATAGACTAAGGCAGAATAAGCACCTGAACTGGATTTGTGTGAAAATAGATGAATCTGAAAATAAATTACTATTTATATGAGCAATATTTCAGGTTTTGTCCTGTAGAAGTTGGTCCTCATTTTCTGTTTTATGAGAACAATTATTTATAATTATTGTGATCCTAACGTGTTTTATGTAGATCAAAATTAGTGGGAATCAAAATTTTCTCCCATTGATTTACAATCTCCCTGAGCTCCTAGGTCTGTGATTCTATTACTGTGCTTCATCTTTATTGCACATTCTTCTCAAGTCTCATTTCCCCAACATTCTGTCTTTCCCATTTATTCATTTACCAAATATTTATTCCATACCTATTATTGACCATGCATGCTTCTAAGCATTGGATTCATGAGTTTTTTTTTTTTTTTTAAATTTTTGTCCAGTTTCTTTACAGTGTATGAATATTTATAAGATTATAAAAGCACACACAAAAGATGGGAGAAGGTGCAACCAGTGAATGTTGAAATGAAGAGGACTCAGAGAGGATTTAACAATCAATAAGAAGGCAGGATAATGAGACAAAAGAGAAACTAAAGATCTTTCCCAGTGTGGAGAAACATATCTTGGAATACTAATCTAGTTTGTATTTTCCTATCCTCTTTTACTCTCACACTAAGACTCGGGGATTTTTCTATCCTATAGGTTACTCTACAGAAGAAATAAACAATTATTTGAAAAATAAATACTTCCTGTTGAGAAGTAAGATATTGCTCAATTGTATATGAAGATCTCAGTTAATGGAGCCAAAAAATTAGTCTTTCTCTCTTTGCTTTTCTTCCTTTAAAAATTTTTTTGAACTACATCCTCACCCTATGGTGTTTCTTTGTGCACAAGAGACACAAAATCAAAGAAGAGTCATTTCATATATAAATGAAAAGTAATGTTTCACAGAGGCATAATATAGTCAAAACTTCTGCAATTGTATGTTATATTGTCTTCTTAACATAATTGAAAACTTATGAAGGGTGATGCTTTTTAGAAGACTTGAGACATCTGCTTTTCAAAGACAAATGATATCAATCATGCTCATCTAGAATAGTAAATAGCATTAAGTGCAATTTATAATTCATCATCACACTTTCTGAATATTTGAACGTGATATTGAAATTTGTTTAATGTGACGTTCCCATTTTTGAAGTTATGGCTACAAAAAGATATTATCATAAAAGTGTTTCAAAAATAGTGCATTTATTTTTCAAAATCTTTACATAATCATTGTAGCAAGAGCATTCAGACAACTCTCAGTTTATTTCCTGCATACATTTTATGCATACCTTATCCATAATTTATCACATTTCTTACTGAACATGTCCACTAGCTGCATGGAAGCTTGGTGGGCTACCCAGGGATTGATACAAGTAGCTATTACTCTAAAGTGACTGGAAAGAGTAACATAAACTTCTCCCTCGATCACCTAGGACTGAAGCAACTCTCTCTAATCATTCAGGTCCAGGATAATTTATTCTTCAGCAAGAACTCTACATGTTGAACTTGGAAAGTAATTATTATAAGTAGCTCTGTACTTGTAGAAAATTAGAAGAAAAAAAGAGGTGGCTAATTGTTTGCCATCTCTCAGATTTGAATATGTGTTAAGTAAGAACCCTTTATTGTACTTAAACAATAGAACCCTTAATTGTACTTCACTAATAAGAAGAACACTTTATTGTACTTCACTAATAGAAAAGACCATGCTAGAGAAACTAAATTTTAATACAACTTGAATAATAATAGGAAAAAATCTTAATAAATGCTAAGTTGGGACTGTAGTTTAAAACTAGTAATATTACACATATCTTCACTCTCATCATGTCCTGCTAAAGACTGTTTAATATCCTCCTAATATGTGCCTTAATTTTTCTTTCTGGGTGAGCAATCTTTTAACTGAAATAGCTTTAAAGTTTTTCTTAAATATTTGAAGGGAAAAGCACATACATATCTTCAAAAAGCAGAGAATAAATTTACACTGTTAAAACACTGTCATTGGGTGGAGAGATTCAGCAGTTGTGCCTCAGGCTCTCAAAAATGCATGAAGAACTGCAGTGGGTGTGGGTGACTCAGCAGTGTGGCTTGAAAGGATCACAGAGGCAGGTGGCTGTCCCAGGCTGCACAGAGCCTGCTGCTGGTTTGTTCAACCTGAGGTTTCTTCTACCTTCGTAAGAGTGCCTGATGGTTCATTCTCTGAATAAATATTTGCCCAATGGAATTGAATTGAAATTGAAGATGGAATAAATAATTTCAATCCTATGTGACTATAACAAACAGGGTTCAGTCTGGAAAATAAAAATCATACCAAGAATTCAACAGGAGGGTTTTCATATTGGAAACTGGGTACTAAGGTGTTGGAAGGATGAAAGGGGAAATGAGATCCCAAGGTGGACCTGGTGATAACTCCAGGAAGCAGCTTAGGACTCTAGGAATTGGGGTAAAGCAGAGAAGTACTGGGGGTTAGAAAAACCTAGAACTGAGAGGGATGACAGGAAGCTTGGAAACACTGGTTCTCCCTGATTCCTATGACCACTATCTTAAATGATACACTCACAAACTAAACATTTGTAAATGTCTATCATGGTCTCATCTGAGTATGTGCGTCTCGTTTTGTTATTTTATAATCATTATCACATAATCATAAAGAAAACCCAGTTCAATGTGCAGTACGTGGTACTTAGTAAAATTCCACTCAGTAGTAATACTCCTAACCTCCTTTTAATGAAAGTCTACAGTGTGAAATTATATTGGAAGACCATGTGCAGATATTGCTTACTTTTATAATATTATAAAGATTGATTACATCAATTATTCTGTTTCATATCCTATCAGGAAAATTAAAACCAAATGCTCGTTATAAACATTAGTTATTAGATATTGTCAGTTTAGCAATAACTTTTCTAATTTGTGAGACCCCAGAATATGTAATGCAAGAGATCCAACCTCTAGTGAATGTAAATATGCCTCCAATCCGCTGTGCTTTTCAACATATTCACTGGTGCATGCTGTGTTTCTGCTTTTTACAAGGCCAATCAATCATAGGCTTTTCAATGTGTCTATTTCCCACATTACGGACTTCTGCAGCAGTAAACTCACACTTTATATCGATATAAAATTCACTTACACTGTAAACAAGGGGCTGTTGAGAAGAAAATCATACAAACAGGTATATGTCTTCTCAGCCCAGATGGTGTTTTCATTTCATTGAGCCAGCTCCTGTCAGTACTATAACAGTTGCATTTGGTAGTTAGGGTAGAAGATAAACCTGCTCATTTCATTAGAGGAGAATATAATAGTTTTCTATTCTTTAATGAAAAGATTAACAATGCATGATTATCATCTAACTCCTATAAGGCAAAACCCAGAATTTATCAATGTTAATGTTGCAGTATATTTTCATATATAAAAAGCATGTAATGAAACCATTTTTTATACTGTCAACCAATAATGAAAGCACACTAAAAAATTAGTTTTGACATAAATGCAATTATAAGCAGACTTGAAGCTCTGCTCCTTTGTGTTCACACTTATTAATAGGCCCCTTTCACATGTAATTTTTTAGACCAATCATCTAGAAAGCTCAGGTTTTATTAAATTTTTTTCTCAATAGGAAGCCTTAAATAGGAGAGTGCTTTCTATTTAAGTAAGTGAAGAACACTAAAAGTCACTTGAAAGGATATTCTTCTTTTAATGTAAAAGATGACCCACATATTTGTTTTATTCACCAGAAAGGTTTTTAATTAGTATTTTGAATATTCAATTGTTTTATTTCTCAAAATAAATCAGATAGATACTAACATCAACTTTATTTCTAGAGAGTTCTCAATTATCCACTAGTTTATTAGTTTACTGCAAGGATTCACACATCTCAGCAAAAAATTGCATTCATTGCTAAAATTTCTCACCAGAACAAGTAGAGTGTAGGACAGTCAGGGTGAATATATACGTATGCTAAGACGAGAAGAGAGGTCAAAAACAAGTTTTCTTGTCTTCCCATGTGGGGATTCCATGGGCACATCTTTCTCTCCAGATGCACAGTGCAAGGGGATGTGTGAGATGTCTCTGCTCAGGAGACTGAGTATTGAAGTCAAAGACCAGCTATGGTGCAAACCCCAAGCTCTGTACCAGGTCCACATAATGAATCTTGAGTTTTGCTTTAAACCTGGTAACATGGTTCATCTTGCTGCACCACTTCTGGTACTTAGAAAGTTTTCATTACATGCAATTATGAGAACATTTCAGTAGTTTAGTTTTCAATGTAGTTTAGTTTTTTAGGAATTCAATAACACAGAACTGCTAGATAACTATTTCCTCTCAAGGGCACAGGGTGGTTAAGTAACTTGCCTAAAATTACATAGTAAGTATCAGAGCTATCTTCCACATACAAATAAACTTGGTTTCACATCCCATATTCTTAATAACTGAACAAAAGTTTCTTTCTTATATCATATGCAATAAAATAACAAAGCACATGCTCAAGGTTGTTCACTGGCTTGATGATGTTATCAAGAAACTGGGCATTTCCCCTTTTCTATTCTGTCATCAGTGGTTCTTCTGTCATGTCACAAGAGGGTCCGAGCCTCTGCAATAGCATGTCCTCACTAACACTCCAAAGCAGGAAGGGAGTGGGGGACTGCATGTCTGTGCTCCTGGCCCTCTAGCTTTGAGACTTTCAGCACAAGCAAACAAATAATAAACACTTAACAACCCCCTCCCCCCAAAAAAAGAAAAACAAAAAATATGATATTTCAGTGACAATGTCACCTTGTGACTGTGCTCACCTGTCATAGCAGGTTTCCACAGGATATCTGCATCACACTATGGTTTTCGGAGTTCAGATCCCAGTGTTGGATGGAGGATGGGACAGAAGAGAGCTTGTTGATAAACTGTTGCGAATGCGACAAACTTCAGAGTCAGCCATATTTACTGTTTTGAATATTCCACAAGTTTTATAATTAAACATGGTGTCAGGTATTCAGTAGTGATCAGACTCCATACAATAGATTTACAAAATGTGGTCTCATTGCAAATTATTGAAGTAATTTGAATTAATTTTCCAATGTTTTTTTCCTTAAAATTTCACATTTTACTGCATTAGCTTAATAAAAGCAACATGCTCTTCCCCAATTGTGTGTCCTTGACTAAGCTATTTTGCCTTTCTTAGATGGACAGCGTCTCAGGGGAATGTGAAGTTACATATCGGTAATGAGTATTTTGGCCAATTACAGTGAATTCCCTTATATTAACCCACATAATTACTCGCCCTTTTAAATGTCGTATAAAATACCACCCACCCCTTGTTATAGCATTCAAGACTATCCATTTTATGTGTATTCTGTTATAATTCTTTATTTTCTTTGTTATACTTTAAATGTATTTTTGGTGAGAACTTGACTAAATTGAAATATTTCCAAGTATCCAGGGAAATTATAGTGTTCCTTGAAAATGGAACTAAAGTAGTTTAGTAACATGTTTTCCAAAGCCTTCAACACCAAGGATATCTTTTATTATTCTTTCCCTCCCTCCTATGCATACAACAAAATTCACAGTTTGAAAATGTTTAAAACTGTTAATTCAACTTCATTTACATAGATTAGAATTAGTCATAAGCAAAAGCAAAAGAAGTAGATATATACACTACCAATTATGTCAGTCTACCATTTATTTACATTGTAGATAATGAGCTAAAGTCTAAGCCTCTGAACCACTTTTTGCTCCTTCAAACCCTTTTCACTTCCTCCACATGTGGCAATGTGCAGAAAATTGCATGTATATAAATCTTGCTTTCCTTGTAAACTGCATGTGAATTAAAATATATATCTAAAAGTTTATTGATGAAACAAGATGACCTTCTATGAGTCTCAATCTATTAAACTGCAATATGTTAAAACATCTTATTTAAAATTGATTTATTTGAAATTTATTCCATTTTAATGTTCTTGTAGAATTTTTAAGTTACTTTTTTCTTCAGAAAAAATATATATTACATACCTCCATACTCATTCTTAAACTATTTCAACTCCATAAATATATAATTTGAAAAAAATTAGCTCATATCTTCAAATATATATCTTCAGTCTGAAACTCTAAGCTCAAGAATTTAGAACAATCTATTTGATCTCCAAGCTTAAGCACCTAGTAAACAACTCAAAGCATACTGGAAGCAGTACTCAGGATCATCCCCTTTAAAGAGATCTTCACGACTTCATTCCTCAATGAATAGAATCCCATTCCATAAATCAGAATTCTAAGAGTTCCCCTTGAAACTTCTGCCACTTTATAATATATATTCAGTAGTGAAATCAATGTTACCTTCTAAATATTTTATAACTCTGCTTATCTCATTTGGTTGCAGAGCTTAGTTCTACAGACCATCATCTCATACAATAATGACATATCAAAATGTACAATATTACTTGCATGACTTTGCATAAATGATCTGCCTACTAGTCTAGCTTCTCCTTTCCTACCACTCCATGTTCTGGCCATGCTGACCTTAAATGACTCACTATCCAATCCATCCTTATCATCTGTGTCTGTATTCTTTTGGTTTGGAAAGCCTTTGTGATTTTTCCACTCAAGTAGCATTCTTTAAATTTTATCATCTTTAAATTTCCCTGTTAACAGTTCTTATACCAACATGCATGCCTACCTAATAGTATTAGGACCACATTTTTTTAATGATACATTCATGTGACAATTTTTTTTTTAATTTTTTTTTTATTTTATTGTAAACAAATGGGATACATGCTGTTTCTCTGTTTGTACATGGCGTAAAGGCATACCATTTGTGTAATCATAAATTTACATAGAGTAATGTTGTTTGATTCATTCTGTTATTTTTTCCCTTCCCCCCACCCCTCCCACCCCTCTTTTTCCTCTATACAGTGCTTCCTTCCTCCATACTTGCCCCCCTCCCTAACCCTAACTCTAACCCTAACACTAACCCTTCCCTCCCCCCATTATGTGTCATCATCCACTTATTAGTGATATCATTCGTCCTTTGGCTTTTTGAGATTGGCTTCTCTCACTTAGCATAATATTCTCCAATTTCATCCATTTGCCTGCAAATGCCATAATTTTATCATTCTTTATGGCTGAGTAATATTCCATTGTATATATACCACAGTTTCTTTATCCACTCATCAATTGAAGGGCATCTAGGTTGGTTCCACAGTCTGGCTATTGTGAATTGAGCAGCTATGAACATTGATGTGGCTGTATCTCTGTAGTATGCTGATTTTAAGTCCTTTGGGCATAGGCCAAGGAGTGGGATAGCTGGGTCAAATGGAGGATCCATTCCAAGTTTTCTAAGGAATCTCCACACTGCTTTCCAGAGTGGCTGCACTAATTTGCAGCCCCACCAGCAATGTATGAGTGTACCTTTCTCCCCACATCCTTGCCAACACCTGTTGTTGCCCGTATTCCTGATAATCGCCATTCTAATTGGGGTGAGATGGAATCTTAGGGTGGTTTTGATTTGCATTTCTCTTATTACTAGAGATGTTGAACATTTTTCCAGAGTGGGAGAATATCTTTGCCAATCATACTTCAGATAGAGCACTAATCTCCAGAATCTATGAATCATGTGACAATTTGAATAATTCCTTTGTGTTATAGAAATCTGTGCTCCATTTGGTCAGGCAGTGTGTCTGTGTTAGGTGCAATTTCATTTACAAGGATTATGATATTAAATCATAGATGTAATGTTTGTTATTTTGAATAAATGAATTCTATAGAAAAAATATTTTTATCATAATGGAGTTACTGAGTTACTGGTGAACAAGTTTGGAGAAGAAGAGCTGTTTGATGCATGTAATTTGAAAAAATTAATATTTTCTAATTTTATTACTGGGGAAAAAAGTTGTGGTGATACAGAATATGACTAATTATGAATTTGCCTTACAGTTATTAAATACCTTTCTTAAATATGCAGGTAAATTGATATCTGAAGTTCTAGATGAGTAAATGAGGTTTTTTTTTTTTTTTTTTTTTTTAAGCTAAAAGAAGGAAGGTTTGCAAGGATCCAGAATCCTTTTATGGCTGAATATTCAAATTGAATGCCCTAAATTGAATGATGTAAATCTAACACCAGCATCTCAGAACATGACTGTATTTGTAGGCAGGACCTTCAAAGGCGATTATGGGAAATGAGGGCATGACTGATGTCCTTGTAAGAAGGGGAAACTGGACACAAGCAGGGACTCCAGGGAAACACATGCAGAGAGAAGAAATCAGGTGAAGACACAGGGAGAATGTGGCCATCTGCAAGTGAAGGAGAGCTGCACCTTGATTTTGATCTTGCAGCACTGTGAGAAAAATTTCTGTTGTTCAGTCTACCAGGTTACAATATTTGCCTGTAAGTAATCTAGGAAAAAAAAAAAAACAAAAAAACAACCACCACATTACAAACTAATTTAGAGAATTACTCCTGCCTTCAGTCTTCTGAAGATGAAATGTCAAGTTAATGAAATTTATCAACTTTATTTAAGAACATGCAACAATGCATGCATGTATTTCAATCCTTCTGCATCATAAACAACTGGAATAGAAACAAGCTTATTCTAATAAGTCATTATTTTGTTAGGTAATTGAATAAAAAATTAAAAGACTAACCTGAATTTTAATTTTTTTTGTTTTTGCAAATAATCCTTTATATAAGACAAACATATTCCCAAAGGAAAATAGTATTGATTAATAATTCAAGGGGTTTAAGAAATTTATATTTTTACAGTACCTTTTTATAATATCATTTTATGATATTATCACAAATAGTGGCTTTATCTAAACCATTTTCCACTTGCTACATTTTGTTACTGTATAAATAAATTGTTGAGATGATACCTTGCAGTAACTTGGGAATAAGTGAAAGTTAGGTGTCAACAGTTTATACATCCACCAATTATAGTAAATCCTATTACCTAACCTACTTCATGATTAATCCCACCTCAATATTAACTAGAGAAGTGATTTCAAGGAGTCTTGGGTGTCATAATTTTAAGAAGCTCATCCTTCTGTTGCAATTAATAATTGATGTGACTTTAAAAATAAAACTCACCACTTTCTAAGTAGAAAAATAAGTCTATAAACATGAAGAAATAATTGGCTTTCACATGTTGCCAAAATACATCCCCAAGGACTCCAAGTGTATGACTTCTACCTGATTTCTTCAATTGCCCTTCTCCTTAAAGATCTTCAACAGAGTCTGCTGACAACATTGCTCTGTCAGGGTCATTCAGTTCATATTTCTAAATAAGAAATAACTTCAACAAATCAGATCTTGCAACGTGCTGAAAACATAAAAAAGAAAAAGTCTGAACCTGAAAAACAGAAAATTACCTTCGTATGATATTTAATAAAAGAGTAAAAGCAATAAGCTCTGGATGATGTAAACAAAACACAGATTTTACTATCAAAACAGGCGAGGTTCAAAAATTGGAATTTATTATATCATTTCAATATTGAATTCATTGCTACCTGGTACCTGTTTGCTAAAGCTGCGCTAACAAAGCACACAGACTGGGTGGTTTAGATAACAGACATTTGTTGTCTCACAGTTGCGGAGGCCAAGTGTCTGGATCAACGTGTTGGCAGGGTTATTTCTTTCTGAGCCTGGTGGGGGAAGGATCTGTTCCCTGGGGAAGGTCTGAGCCTTTGCCCTTGGCTTCAAGGTGGTCATCTTCTTTTTGGGTCTCTTCCTATCATGTTTTCTTCCCTCTGTTCACATGGCTGTGTCTATATTTTCTCATGATATAAGAATACCAATCATAAATTGATTAGGAATCACCCTAACGACCCAGTTTTGACTTGATCTTCCCTACAAAGAGTCCATGTTCTTTTACAGTCACATTCTGATGTCCTGGGGGTTAGGACTTTGCTATATAAATGGGAAGGTATAATTCCATCCCAAAAGCTTACTATGAGTCATTATAACTTTTAAATTACTTCCACAGGAAAAAATGAAACTGCCTCTGAACTTAAAATTCTGAACTGAGATCTTGTCTTATGTTTGACCCATTCTAGGAAGTACAGATACCTGCTAATTTCAGATGTGTACAATGCATTCAGAAAATGAAAGTCTTCTACTTATTTAATAATAGACATTGGATAAATACTAAATGAATGACATAGCTATTGCTAACCCTCTTCTGCATGCAGGAATTTCCTTGGGCAATAAATTTAGGTATCTAGTACACCCATGTGGTAGGTGATTCTAAGTTTTCCTTTACAGTCCATTTTCTACAGGTCTTCTTTCCATAGGCTGAACTATCTACATTATCTAATTGCTTGCCTGTCATTGTTTCCACGATTCAAGCTCACCCACTCAATTTTCTGCTTTGCCATTTATTCATTCATACAGGCCTTCATGATTTATTGAATGCCCATTAGATTCTAGGTGTTGTGATGGGCTTGGTTGATGAATAACATCACACTCCCTATTCTTAAGAAGCCCAAGTCTAATGGATGAGAAAAACAAGTAGCCCAATGATGACAATGTAACACGTAAGTGCTGAATAGAAAGTGCAGGTTCAGAGAATGCAAACAAGTCCTGCTTAGGGCTTTCAAGAAAAGTTTCATTTAAAAGGCTTCTCCAAGGAAAATGGAGATTTCACCTGACAGAAACTGTATGAATGTGAGAGCGTTTATTAGATTTGGGGAAACAAAATGAAAAAAAAAAAAGAAGAAGAATATCTCAGTTAGAAAAGTATACAAGAATAATTGTCTGTCATATACAAGGAGCAGGCAGGGATTTGAATTGGAGAAGAATAGAATGGAAATTTTAAGAAAGGAGGCTGCCGAGGACAGCGGCCAGATCATTGTGTTCCTGTAAGTTCTTTGATACTAAATCTTACTTGTACCCAATTGCAAAAGAAAACAGAGCGTACAATTTCCACA